>NC_079885.1:4890000-9780000 GCF_029227915.1 Hydractinia symbiolongicarpus
TTGGTTCATTTATCACATTTATAAGGTCACAGTCCAAAGTCAGTTCAATTAAGTCCCACAGTCAATCTATCACTGTTAAAAGCGATGCAACTAAGTAATATCGGACAAAATCACTAAATACATATGGGTACGAATATGTGACGCAACCGTTCTAACTCAAACGGATTGACACTGTTAGAAAGTCAATGAAATGTAGTTTTTGAAACTGTCTCTATTTCTTCAGCGCGAATTAACTGCTAGGATTGGTTGCACGGATAAAAATGACTTATTTAACTTAATTCGTAAATAAAGCGCTGCCACAGCGCCCAGTGTAATCGCTGAGTTCCAACAATCATGTCAAATTAAGAAGAATGTTATTTCTTGTAGTCAAACTGGCTCATTTATCACATTTAAAAGGTCACACACTTCAATTAAGAACCACGGTCAAACGTTTCACTTTTTAAAGCGATGCAACCTAGTAATATCCAAATAATTTCGCTAAATACATGTTGGTACGAATGTGCGACGCAACCGTTGTAACTCAAACAGATTTATATCGCTAAAAAGTCAATGAAATGTAGTTTTTGAACTGTCTCTATTTCTTCAGCGCGAATTAACTGCTAGGATTGGTTCCACAGATGAAAATGACTTATTTAACTTAATTTGTAAATAAAGCGCTGCCACAGCGCCCAGTGTAATCGCTGAGTTCCAACAATCATGTTAAATTAAGAGGAATGTTATTTCTTGTAGTCAAACTGGCTCATTTATCACGTTCAAAAGGTCACACTCTTCAATTAAGTCCTACGGTCAAACGTTTCACTTTTTAAAGCGATGCAACCTAGTAATATCCGAATAATTTCGCTAAATACATATTGGTACGAATATGCGACGCAACCGTTGTAACTCAAACAGATTTATATCGCTAAAAAGTCAATGAAATGTAGTTTTTGAACTGTCTCTAATTCTTTAGCGTGTGCTAACGGCCAGGATTGGTCCCACAGTAAAAGAAGACTTATTTACCTAAATTTTTAATTAAAGCGCTACCTCAGCGCCCTGTGTAATCGCTGAGTTCCAGCAATCATGTCAAATTAAGAAGAATTTTACTCCTTGGAGTTCAATTGGCTCATTTATCACATTTATGAGGTCACAGTCCAAAGTCAGTTCAATTAAGTCCCACAGTCAAACGTTTCACTATTTAAAGCGATGCAACCTAGTAATATCCGAATATTATCGTTAAATACATGTTGGTACGAATATGTGACGCAACCGTTGTAACTCAAACAGATTTATATCGCTAAAAAGTCAATGAAATGTTGTTTTTGAAACTGTTCCTATTTATTCAGCGCGTGCTAACGTCCAGGTTTAGTCCCACATTAAAAAAAGACTTATTTATCTAAATTTTTAATTAAAGCGCTACCACAGAGGCTAGTGTAATCTCTGAATTCCAGCAATCATGTCAAGTTAAAAAGGATGTTATTCCTTGGAGTCCAATTAGCTGATTTATCACATATATAAGGTCACAGTCCAGAATCAGTTCAATTAAGTCCCACAGTCAATCGTTTCACTGTTAAAAGCGATACAACTTAGTAATATCGGAAAAAGCTCACTAAATACATGTTGCTACGAATATGTGACGCAACCGTTGTAACTCAAACGGATTGACACTGTTGGAAAGTCAATGAAATGTAGTTTTTGAAACTGTCTCTATTTCTTCAGCGCGAACTAACTGCTAGGATTGGTTCCACAGATAAAAATGACTTATTTATCTAAATTTTTAATTAAAGCGCAACCACAGAACCTAGTGTAATCTCTGAATTCCAGCAATCATGTCAAGTTAAAAAGGATGTTATTCCTTGGAGTCCAATTCGCTTATTTGTCACATTCATAATGTCACGTCCAAAGTTACTTCAATTAAATCCCAGAGTCAATCGTTTCACTGTTTAAAGCGATGCAACATAGTAATGTCCGAAAAATATCGCTAAATACATGTTGGTACGAATATGCGACGCAACCTTTGTAACTCAAACGGATTGATATCGCTAAAAAGTCAATGAAAATTAGTTTTTGAAACTGTTCCTACTTATTCAGCGTGTGCTAACGGCGAGGATTGGTCCCACATTAAAAGAAGACTTATTTATCTAAATTTTTAATTAAAGTGCTACCACAGAACCTAGTGTAACCGCTGAGTTCCAGCAATCATGTCAAATTAAGAAGAATGTTACTCCTTGGAGTCCAATTGGTTCATTTATCACATTTATAAGGTCACAGTCCAAAGTCAGTTCAATTAAGTCCCACAGTCAATCGTTTCACTGTTAAAAGCGATGCAACTAAGTGATATCGGAAAAAATCACTAAATACATATGGGTACGAATATGTGACGCAACCGTTGTAACTCAAACGGATTGACACTGTTAGAAAGTCAATGAAAAGTAGTTTTTGAAACTGTCTCTATTTCTTCAGCGCAAATTAACTGCTGGGATTGGTTCCACAGAAAAAAATGACTTATTTAACTTAATTTGTAAATAAAGCGCTGCCACAGCGCCCAATGTAATCGCTGATTTCCAACAATCATGTCAAATTAAGAAGAATGTTATTTCTTGTAGTCAAACTGGCTCATTTATCACATTCAAAAGGTCACACACTTCAATTAAGTCCCACGGTCAAACGTTTCACTTTTTAAAGCGATGCAACCTAGTAATATCCGAATAATTTCGCTAAATACATGTTGGTACGAATATGCGACGCAACCGTTGTAACTCAAACAGATTTATATCTCTAAAAAGTCAATGAAATGTTGTTTTTGAACTGTCTCTATTTCTTCAGCGCAAATTAACTGCTAGGATGGGTTCCACAAATAAAAATGACTTCTTTAACTTAATTTGTAAATAAAGCGCTGCCACAGCGCCCAGTGTAATCGCTGAGTTCCAACAATCATGTAAAATTAAGAAGAATGTTATTTCTTGTAGTCAAACTGGCTCATTTATCACATTCAAAAGGTCACAGTCCAAAGTCAGTTCAATTAAGTCCCACAGTCAAACGTTTCACTGTTTTAGGCGATGCAACCTAGTAATATCCGAATAATGTCGCTAAATACATGTTGGTACGAATATGCGACGCAACCGTTGTAACTCAAACAGATTTATATCGCTAAATAGTCAATGATATTTAGTTGTTGAACTGTCTCTATTTCTTCAGCGTGTGCTAACGGCCAGGATTGGTCCCACATTAAAAAAAGACTTATTTATCTAAATTATTAAATAAAGCGCTTCCACAGATCCTAGTGTAAACGCTGAATTACAGCAATCATGTCAAATTAAAAAGAATGTTATTACTTGGAGTCCAATTCCCTCATTTATCACATTTATAAGGTCACAGTCTAATGTCAGTTCAATGAAGTCCCACAGTCAAACGTTTCACTGTTTAAAGCGATGCAACCTAGTAATATCAGAAAAATATCGCCTAATACATGTTGGTACGAATATGCGACGCAACTGTTGTAACTCAAATGGATTTATATCGCTAAAAAGTCAATGCAATGTAGTTTTTGAGAATGTCTCTATTCCTTCAGCGTGTGCTAACGGCCAGGATTGGTCCCACAGTGAAAAAAGACTTATTTATCTAAATTTTTAATTAAAGCGCTACAACAGAGACTAGTGTAATCGCTGAATTCCAGCAATCATGTCAAATTAAGAAGAATGTTATTTCTTGGAGTCCAATTGGTTCATTTATCACATTCATAAGGTCACAGTCCAAAGTCAGTTCAATTAAGTCCCACAGTCAAACGTTTCACTGTTTTAGGCGATGCAACCTAGTAATATCCGAATAATGTCGCTAAATACATGTTGGTACGAATATGCGACGCAACCGTTGTAACTCAAACAGATTTATATCGCTAAATAGTCAATGAAATTTAGTTGTTGAACTGTCTCTATTACTTCAGCGTGTGCTATCTGCCAGGATTGGTCCCACAGTAAAAAAAAACTTATTTACCTAAATTTTTAATTAAAGCGCTACCACAGCGCCCTGTGTAATCGATGAGTTCCTGCAATCATGTCAAATTAAGAAGAATGTTACTCCTTGGAGTCCAATTGGCTCATTTATCACATTTATCAGGTAACAGTCCAAAGTCAGTTCAATTATGTCCCACAGTCAAACGTTTCACTATTTAAAGCGATGCAACCTACTAATATCCGAATAATATCGTTAAATACATGTTGGTACGAATATGCGACGCAACCGTTGCAACTCAAACAGATTTATATCGCTATAAAGTCAATGAAATGTAGTTCTTGAAACTGTTCCTATTTATTCAGCGCGTGCTAACGGCCAGGTTTGGTCCCACATTAAAAAAAGACTTATTTATCTAAATTTTTAATTAAAGCGCTACCACAGAACTTAGTGTAATCTCTGAATTCCAGCAATCATGTCAAGTTGAAATGGATGTTTTTCCTTGGAGTCCAATTAGCTGATTTATCACATTCATAAGGTCACAGTCCAGAATCAGTTCAATTAAGTTCCACAGTCAATCGTTTCACTGTTAAAAGCGATACAACTTATTAATATCGGAAGAAGGTCACTAAATACATGTTGGTACGAATATGTGACACAACCGTTGTAACTCAAACGGTTTGACACCGTTAGAAAGTCAATGAAATGTAGTTTTTGAACTGTCTCTATTTCTTCAGCGCGTGCTAACGGCCAGGATTGGTCCCACAGTAAAAGAAGACTTATTTATCTAAATTTTTAATTAAAACGCTACGGCAGCGCCCAGTGTAACCGCTGAGTTCCAGCAATCATGTCAAATTAAGAAGAATGTTATTTCTTGTAGTCAAACTGGCTCATTTATCACATTCAAAAGGTCACACACTTCAATTAAGTCCCACGGTCAAACGTTTCACTTTTTAAAGCGATGCAACCTAGTAATATCCGAATAATTTCGCTAAATACATGTTGGTACGAATATGCGACGCAACCGTTGTAACTCAAACAGATTTATATCGCTAAAAAGTCACTGAAATGTAGTTTTTGAACTGTCTCTATTTCTTCAGCGCGAATTAACTGCTAGGATTGGTTCCACAGATAAAAATGACTTATTTAACTTAATTTGTAAATAAAGCGCTGCCACAGCGCCCAGTGTAATCGCTGAGTTCCAACAATCATGTCAAATTAAGAAGAATATTACTCCTTGGAGTCCAATTGGTTCATTTATCACATTTATAAGGTCACAGTCCAAAGTCAGTTCAATTAAGTCCCACAGTCAATCGTTTCACTGTTAAAAGCGATGCAACTAAGTAATATCGGAAAAAATCACTAAATACATATGGGTACGAATATGTGACGCAACCGTTGTAACTCAAACGGATTGACACTGTTAGAAAGTCAATGAAATGTAGTTTTTGAAACTGTCTCTATTTCTTCAGCGCGAATTAACTGCTAGGATTGGTTCCACAGATAAAAATGACTTATTTAACTTCATTTGTAAATAAAGTGTAATCGCTGAGTTCCAACAATCATGTCAAATTAAGAAGAATGTTATTTCTTGTAGTCAAACTGGCTCATTTATCACATTCAAAAGGTCACACACTTCAATTAAGTCCCACGGTCAAACGTTTCACTTTTTAAAGCGATGCAACCTAGTAATATCCGAATAATTTCGCTAAATACATGTTGGTACGAACATGCGACGCAACCGTTGTAACTCAAACAGATTTATATCGCTAAAAAGTCAATGAAATGTAGTTTTTGAAACTGTTGCTACTTATTCAGCGCGTGCTAACGGCCAGGATTGGTCCCACATTAAAAGAAGACTTATTTATCTAAATTTTTAATTAAAACGCTACCACAGCGCCCAGTGTAATCGCTGAGTTCCAGCAATCATGTCAAATTAAGAAGAATGTTACTCCTTGGAGTCCAACTGGTTCATTTATCACATTTAAAAGGTCGCAGTTCAGAATCAGTTCAATTAAGTCCCAGAGTCAATCGTTTCACTGTTAAAAGCGATGCAACCAAGTATTATCCGAAAAAAATCACTAAATACATGTTGGTACGAATATGCGACGCAACCGTTGTAACTCAAACAGATTTATATCGCTAAAAAGTCAATGAAATGTAGTTTTTGAAACTGTTCCTATTTATTCAGTGCGTGCTAACGGCCAGGATTGGTCCCACATTAAAAAAAGAATTATTCATCTAAATTTTTTATTGAAGCGCTACCACAGAGACTAGTGTAATCGCTGAGATCCAGGAATCAAGTCAATTTAAGAAGAATGTTATTCCTTGCAGTCGAATTGGCTCATTTATCACATTCATAAGGTCACAGTTCAAAGTCAGTTCAATTAAGTCCCACGGTCAAACGTTTCACTTTTTAAAGCGATGCAACCTAGTAATATCCGAATAATTTCGCTAAATACATGTTGGTACGAATATGCGACGCAACCGTTGTAACTCAAACAGATTTATATCGCTAAAAAGTCAATGAAATGTAGTTTTTGAAACTGTCTCTATTTCTTCAGCGCGAACTACCGGCTAGGATTGGTCCCACAGATAAAAATGAATTATTTATCTTAATTTGTACATCAAGCGCTGCCACAGCGTCCAGTGTAATCGCTGAGTTTCAACAATCATGTCAAGTTAAGAAGAATGTTATTTCTTGTAGTTATACTGGCTCATTTATTACATTTATAAGGTCACAGTCCAATGTCAGTTTAATGAAGTCCCACAGTCAAACGTTTCACTGTTTAAAGCGATGCAACCCAGTAATATCAGAAAAATATCGCTAAATAGATGTTGGTACGAATATGCGACGCAACCGTTGTAACTCAAACGGATTTATATCGCTAAAAAGTCAATGCAATGTAGTTTTTGAGAATGTCTCTATTCCTTCAGCGTGTGCTAACGGCCAGGATTGGTCCCACAGTAAAAAAAGACTTATTTATCTAAATTTTTAATTAAAGCGCTACCACAGAGACTAGTGTAATCGCTGAATTCCAGCAATCATGTCAAATTAAGAAGAATTTTATTCCTTGGAGTCCAATTGGCTCATTTATCACATTCATAAGGTCACAGTCCAAAGTCAGTTCAATTAAGTCCCACAGTCAAACGTTTCACTGTTTAAGGCGATGCAACCTAGTAATATCCGAATAATGTCGCTAAATACATGTTGGTACGAATATGCAACGCAACCGTTGCAACTCAAACGGATCTATACCGCTAGAAGGTCAATGAAATGTAATTTTTGAAACTGTTCCTATTTATTCAGCGCGTGCTAACGGCTAGGACTGGTCCCACAGTAAAAAAAAGACTTATTTATCTAAATTATTAAATAAAGCGCTACCACAGAGGCTAGTGTTATCGCTGAATTACAGCAATCATGTCAAATTAAGAAGAATGTTATTCCTTGGAGTCCGGTTGGCTCATTTATCACATTTAAAAGGTCACAGTTCAGAATCAGTTCAATTAAGTCCCGCAGTGACTCGTTTCACTGTTAAAAGCGATGGAACTTAGTAATATCGGAAAAAAATCACTAAATACATGTTGGTACGAATATGTGACGCAACCGTTGCAACTCAAACAGATTGACACCGTTAGAAAGTCAATGAAATGTAGTTTTTGAAACTGTCTCTATTTCTTCAGCGCGAACTAGCGGCTAGGATTGGTCCCACAGTAAAAATTGACTTATTTATCTTAATTTTTAATTAAAACGGCACCACAGCGCCCAGTGTAATCTCTCAGTTCCAGCAATCATGTCCAATTATGAAGAATGTTATTTCGTGTAGTCAAACTGGCTCATTTATCACATTCATTAGGTCACAGTCCAAAGTTACTTCAATTAAGTCCCAGAGTCAATCGTTTCACTGTTAAAAGCGATGCAACCAAGTATTATCCGAAAAATATCGCTAAATACATGTTTGTACGAATATGCGACGCAACCGTTGTAACTCAAACGGATTTATATCGCTAAATTGTCAATGCAATGTAGTTTTTGAGAATGTCTCTATTCCTTCAGCGTGTGCTAACGGCCAGGATTGGTCCCACAGTATAAAAAGACTTATTTATCTAAAATTTTAATTAAAGCGCTACCACAGAGACTAGTGTAATCGCTGAATTCCAGCAATCATGTCAAATTAAGAAGAATGTTATTCCTTGGAGTCCAATTGGCT
The DNA here is from genome assembly GCF_029227915.1 of Hydractinia symbiolongicarpus. Taxonomy (NCBI): domain Eukaryota; kingdom Metazoa; phylum Cnidaria; class Hydrozoa; order Anthoathecata; family Hydractiniidae; genus Hydractinia; species Hydractinia symbiolongicarpus. The sequence goes on from NC_079885.1 coordinate 4,898,139, forward strand.
CATTTATCACATTCATAAGGTCACAGTCCAAAGTCAGTTCAATTAAGTCCCACAGTCAAACGTTTCACTGTTTAGGGCGATGCAACCTAGTAATATCCGAATAATGTCGCTGAATACATGTTGGTACGAATATGCAACGCAACCGTTGCAACTCAAACGAGTCTATACCGCTAGAAGGTCAATGAAATGTAAATTTTGAAACTGTTCCTATTTATTCAGCGCGTGCTAACGGCTAGGACTGGTCCCACAGTAAAAAAAAGATTTATTTATCTAAATTATTAAATAAAGCGCTACCACAGAGGCTACTGTTATCGCTGAATTACAGCAATCATGTCAAATTAAGAAGAATGTTATTCCTTGCAGTCGAATTGGCTCATTTATCACATTTATAAGGTCACAGTTGAGAATCAGTTCATTTAAGTTCCACAGTCAATCGTTCCACTGTTAAAGGCGATGCAACCTAGTAATATCAGAAAAATATCGCTAAATACCTGTTGGTACGAATATGCGACGCAACCGTTGTAACTCAAACGGTTTGACACCGTTAGAAAGTCAATGAAATGTAGTTTTTGAAACTGTCTCTATTTCTTTAGGGCGAACTAACGGCTAGGATTGGATCCACAGTAAAAAATGACTTATTTATCTTAATTTTCAAATAAAACGCTACCACAGCGCCCAGTGTAATTGCTGAGTTCCAGCAATCATGTCAAATTAAGAAGAATGTTATTTCTTGTAGTCAAATTTGCTCATTTATTACATTCATAAGGTCACAGTCCAAAGTCAGTTCAATTAATCCCACAGTCAATCGTTCCACTGTTAAAGGCGATGCAACCTAGTAATATCAGAAAAATATCGCTAAATACCTGTTGGTACGAATATGCGACGCAACCGTTGTAACTCAAACGGTTTGACACCGTTAGAAAGTCAATGAAATGTAGTTTTTGAAACTGTCTCTATTTCTTTAGGGCGAACTAACGGCCAGGATTGGTCCCACAGTAAAAATTGACTTATTTATCTTAATTTTTAATTAAAGCGGCACCACAGCGCCCAGTGTAATCTCTCAGTTCCAGCAATCATGTCCAATTAAGAAGAATGTTATTTCTTGTAGTCAAACTGGCTCATTTATCACATTCATAAGGTCACAGTCCAAAGTTACTTTAATTAAGTCCCAGAGTCAAACGTTTCACTGTTTAAAGCGATGCAACCAAGTATTATCCGAAAAATATCGCTAAATACATGTTGGTACGAATATGCGACGAAACCGTTGTAACTCAAACGGATTTATATCGCTAAAAAGTCAATGAAATGTAGTTTTTGAAACTGTTCCGATTTCTTCAGCGCCAACTAACGGCTAGGATTGGTTCCACAGTAAAAAATGACTTATTTATCTTAATTTTTAAATAAAGCGCTACCACAGGGTCCAGTGTAATCGCTGAGTTCCAGCAATCATGTCAAATTAAAAAGAATGTTATTTCTTGTAGTCAAATTGGCTCATTTATCACACTCATAAGGTCACAGTCCAAAGTTACTTTAATTAAGTCCCAGAGTCAAACGTTTCACTGTTTAAAGCGATGCAACCTAGTAATATCGGAAAAATATCGCTAAATACATGTTGGTACGAATATGTGACGCAAACGTTGCGACTCAAACAGATTGACACCGTTAGAAAGTCAATGAAATATAGTTTTCGAAACTGTCTCTATTTTTTCAGCACGAACTAACGGCTAGGATTGGTCCCACAGATAAAAATTACTTATTTATCTTAATTTGTACATCAAGCGCTGCCACAGCGCCCAGTGTATCGCTGAGTTCCAACAATCATGTCAAGTTAAGAAGAATGTTATTTCTTGTAGTTAAACTGGCTCATTTATCACATTTATAAGGTCACAGTCCAATGTCAGTTCAATGAAGTCCCACAGTCAAACGTTTCACTGTTTAAAGCGATGCAACCTAGTAATATCAGAAAAATATCGCTATATACATGTTTGTACGAATATGCGACGCAACCGTTGTAACTCAAACGGATTTATATCGCTAAAAAGTCAATGAAATGTATTTTTTGAAACTGTTTCTATTTATTCAGTGCGTGCTAACGGCCAGGATTTGTCCCACATTAAAAAAAGAATTATTTATCTAAATTTTTTATTGAAGCGCTACCACAGAGACTAGTGTAATCGCTGAGTTCCAGGAATCAAGTCTATTTAAGAAGAATGTTATTCCTTGCAGTCGAATTGGCTCATTTATCACATTCATAAGGTCACAGTCCAAAGTCAGTACAATTAATCCCACAGTCAAACGTTTCACTGTTTAAAGCGATTCAACCTAGTAATATCGGAAAAATATCGCTAAATACATGTTGGTACGAATATGTGACGCAACCGTTGCAACTCAAACAGATTGACACCGTTAGAAAGTCAATGAAATGTAGTTTTTGAAACTGTCTCTATTTCTTCAGCGCGAACTAACGGCTAAGATTGGTCCCACAGATAAAAATGACTTATTTATCTTAATTTGTACATCAAGCGCTGCCACAGCGCCCAGTGTAATCGCTGAGTTCCAACAATCATGTCAAGTTAAGAAGAATGTTATTTCTTGTAGTTAAACTGGCTCATTTATCACATTTATAAGATCACAGTGCAATGTCAGTTCAATGAAGTCCCACAGTCAAACGTTTCACTGTTTAAAGCGATGCAACCTAGTAATATCAGAAAAATATCGCTAAATACATGTTGGTACGAATATGCGACGCAACCGTTGTAACTCAAACGGATTGATATCGCTAAAAATTCAATGCAATGTAGTTTTTGAGAATGTCTCTATTCCTTCAGCGTGTGCTAACGGCCTGGATTGGTCCCACAGTAAAAAAAGACTTATTTATCTAAATTTTTAATTAAAGCGCTACAACAGAGACTAGTGTAATCGCTGAATTCCAGCAATCATGTCAAATTAAGAAGAATGTGATTTCTTGGAGTCCAATTGGTTCATTTATCACATTCATAAGGTCACAGTCCAAAGTCAGTTCAATTAAGTCCCACAGTCAAACGTTTCACTGTTTTAGGCGATGCAACCTAGTAATATCCGAATAATGTCGCTAAATACATGTTGGTACGAATATGCGACGCAACCGTTGTAACTCAAACAGATTGACATCGTTAGAAAATCAATGAAATGTAGTTTTTGAAACTGTCTCTATTTCTTCAGCGCGTGCTAACGGCTAGGATTGGTCCCACAGTAAAAATTGACTTATTTATCTTAATTTTTAATTAAAGCGGCACAACAGCGCCCAGTGTAATCTCTGAGTTTCAGCAATCATGTCAAATTAAGAAGAATGTTATTTCTTGTAGTCAAACTAGCTCATTTATCACATTCATAAGGTCACAGTCCAAAGTTACTTCAATTAAGTCCCAGAGTCAGTCGTTTCACTCTTAAAAGCGATGCAACCAAGTATTATCCGAAAAATATCGCTAAATACATGTTGGTACTAATATGCGACGCAATCGTTGTAACTCAAACGCATTGATATCGCTAAAAATTCAATGAAATGTAGTTTTTGAAACTGTTCCTCTTTATTCAGCGCGTGCTAACGGCCAGGATTGGTCCCACATTAAAAAAAAACTTATTTATTTAAATTTTTAATAAAAGCGCTACCACAGAACCTAGTGTAATCGCTGAATTCCAGCAATCATGTCAAATTAAAAAGAATGTTATTCCTTGGAGTCCAATTGGCTCATTTATTACATTTATAAGGTCACAGTCGAGAATTTGTTCAATTAAGTCCCACAGTCAGTCTTTTCACTGTTAAAAGCGATACAACTTAGTAATATTGAAAAAATATCGCTAAATACATGTTGGTACGAATATGTGACGCAAACGTTGCGACTCAAACAGATTGACACCGTTAGAAAGTCAATGAAATATAGTTTTCGAAACTGTCTCTATTTTTTCAGCACAAACTAACGGCTAGGATTGGTCCCACAGATAAAAATGACTTATTTATCTTAATTTGTACATCAAGCGCTGCCACAGCGCCCAGTGTATCGCTGAGTTCCAACAATCATGTCAAGTTAAGAAGAATGTTATTTCTTGTAGTTAAACTGGCTCATTTATCACATTTATAAGGTCACAGTCCAATGTCAGTTCAATGAAGTCCCACAGTCAAACGTTTCACTGTTTAAAGCGATGCAACCTAGTAATATCAGAAAAATATCGCTATATACATGTTTGTACGAATATGCGACGCAACCGTTGTAACTCAAACGGATTTATATCGCTAAAAAGTCAATGAAATGTATTTTTTGAAACTGTTTCTATTTATTCAGTGCGTGCTAACGGCCAGGATTTGTCCCACATTAAAAAAAGAATTATTTATCTAAATTTTTTATTGAAGCGCTACCACAGAGACTAGTGTAATCGCTGAGTTCCAGGAATCAAGTCTATTTAAGAAGAATGTTATTCCTTGCAGTCGAATTGGCTCATTTATCACATTCATAAGGTCACAGTCCAAAGTCAGTACAATTAATCCCACAGTCAAACGTTTCACTGTTTAAAGCGATTCAACCTAGTAATATCGGAAAAATATCGCTAAATACATGTTGGTACAAATATGTGACGCAACCGTTGCAACTCAAACAGATTGACACCGTTAGAAAGTCAATGAAATGTAGTTTTTGAAACTGTCTCTATTTCTTCAGCGCGAACTAACGGCTAAGATTGGTCCCACAGATAAAAATGACTTATTTATCTTAATTTGTACATCAAGCGCTGCCACAGCGCCCAGTGTAATCGCTGAGTTCCAACAATCATGTCAAGTTAAGAAGAATGTTATTTCTTGTAGTTAAACTGGCTCATTTATCACATTTATAAGGTCACAGTGCAATGTCAGTTCAATGAAGTCCCACAGTCAAACGTTTCACTGTTTAAAGCGATGCAACCTAGTAATATCAGAAAAATGTCGCTAAATACATGTTGGTACGAATATGCGACGCAACCGTTGTAACTCAAACAGATTTATATCGCTAAATAGTCAATGATATTTAGTTGTTTAACTGTCTCTATTTCTTCAGCGTGTGCTAACGGCCAGGATTGGTCCCACATTAAAAAAAGACTTATTTATCTAAATTATTAAATAAAGCGCTTCCACAGATCCTAGTGTAAACGCTGAATTACAGCAATCATGTCAAATTAAAAAGAATGTTATTCCTTGGAGTCCAATTCCCTCATTTATCACATTCATAAGGTCACAGTCCAAAGTCAGTACAATTAATCCCACAGTCAAACGTTTCACTGTTTAAAGCGATTCAACCTAGTAATATCGGAAAAATATCGCTAAATACATGTTGGTACAAATATGTGACGCAACCGTTGCAACTCAAACAGATTGACACCGTTAGAAAGTCAATGAAATGTAGTTTTTGAAACTGTCTCTATTTCTTCAGCGCGAACTAACGGCTAAGATTGGTCCCACAGATAAAAATGACTTATTTATCTTAATTTGTACATCAAGCGCTGCCACAGCGCCCAGTGTAATCGCTGAGTTCCAACAATCATGTCAAGTTAAGAAGAATGTTATTTCTTGTAGTTAAACTGGCTCATTTATCACATTTATAAGGTCACAGTGCAATGTCAGTTCAATGAAGTCCCACAGTCAAACGTTTCACTGTTTAAAGCGATGCAACCTAGTAATATCAGAAAAATGTCGCTAAATACATGTTGGTACGAATATGCGACGCAACCGTTGTAACTCAAACAGATTTATATCGCTAAATAGTCAATGATATTTAGTTGTTGAACTGTCTCTATTTCTTCAGCGTGTGCTAACGGCCAGGATTGGTCCCACATTAAAAAAAGACTTATTTATCTAAATTATTAAATAAAGCGCTTCCACAGATCCTAGTGTAAACGCTGAATTACAGCAATCATGTCAAATTAAAAAGAATGTTATTCCTTGGAGTCCAATTCCCTCATTTATCACATTTATAAGGTCACAGTCTAATGTCAGTTCAATGAAGTCCCACAGTCAAACGTTTCACTGTTTAAAGCGATGCAACCTAGTAATATCAGAAAAATATCGCCTAATACATGTTGGTACGAATATGCGACGCAACCGTTGTAACTCAAATGGATTTATATCGCTAAAAAGTCAATGCAATGTAGTTTTTGAGAATGTCTCTATTCCTTCAGCGTGTGCTAACGGCCAGGATTGGTCCCACAGTGAAAAAAGACTTATTTATCTAAATTTTTAATTAAAGCGCTACAACAGAGACTAGTGTAATCGCTGAATTCCAGCAATCATGTCAAATTAAGAAGAATGTTATTTCTTGGAGTCCAATTGGTTCATTTATCACATTCATAAGGTCACAGTCCAAAGTCAGTTCAATTAAGTCCCACAGTCAAACGTTTCACTTTTTTAGGCGATGCAACCTAGTAATATCCGAATAATGTCGCTAAATACATGTAGGTACGAATATGCGACGCAACCGTTGTAACTCAAACAGATTTATATCGCTAAATAGTCAATGAAATTTAGTTGTTGAACTGTCTCTATTACTTCAGCGTGTGCTATCTGCCAGGATTGGTCCCACAGTAAAAAAAAACTTATTTACCTAAATTTTTAATTAAAGCGCTACCACAGCGCCCTGTGTAATCGATGAGTTCCTGCAATCATGTCAAATTAAGAAGAATGTTACTCCTTGGAGTCCAATTGGCTCATTTATCACATTTATCAGGTAACAGTCCAAAGTCAGTTCAATTATGTCCCACAGTCAAACGTTTCACTATTTAAAGCGATGCAACCTACTAATATCCGAATAATATCGTTAAATACATGTTGGTACGAATATGCGACGCAACCGTTGCAACTCAAACAGATTTATATCGCTAAAAAGTCAATGAAATGTAGTTCTTGAAACTGTTCCTATTTATTCAGCGCGTGCTAACGGCCAGGTTTGGTCCCACATTAAAAAAAGACTTATTTATCTAAATTTTTAATTAAAGCGCTACCACAGAACTTAGTGTAATCTCTGAATTCCAGCAATCATGTCAAGTTGAAATGGATGTTTTTCCTTGGAGTCCAATTAGCTGATTTATCACATTCATAAGGTCACAGTCCAGAATCAGTTCAATTAAGTCCCACAGTCAATCGTTTCACTGATAAAAGCGATACAACTTATTAATATCGGAAGAAGGTCACTAAATACATGTTGGTACGAATATGTGACACAACCGTTATAACTCAAACGGTTTGACACCGTTAGAAAGTCAATGAAATGTAGTTTTTGAACTGTCTCTATTTCTTCAGCGCGTGCTAACGGCCAGGATTGGTCCCACAGTAAAAGAAGACTTATTTATCTAAATTTTTAATTAAAACGCTACGGCAGCGCCCAGTGTAACCGCTGAGTTCCAGCAATCCCGTCAAATTAAGAAGAATGTTATTTCTTGTAGTCAAACTGGCTCATTTATCACATTCAAAAGGTCACACACTTCAATTAAGTCCCACGGTCAAACGTTTCACTTTTTAAAGCGATGCAACCTAGTAATATCCGAATAATTTCGCTAAATACATGTTGGTACGAATATGCGACGCAACCGTTGTAACTCAAACAGATTTATATCGCTAAAAAGTCACTGAAATGTAGTTTTTGAACTGTCTCTATTTCTTCAGCGCGAATTAACTGCTAGGATTGGTTCCACAGATAAAAATGACTTATTTAACTTAATTTGTAAATAAAGCGCTGCCACAGCGCCCAGTGTAATCGCTGAGTTCCAACAATCATGTCAAATTAAGAAGAATATTACTCCTTGGAGTCCAATTGGTTCATTTATCACATTTATAAGGTCACAGTCCAAAGTCAGTTCAATTAAGTCCCACAGTCAATCGTTTCACTGTTAAAAGCGATGCAACTAAGTAATATCGGAAAAAATCACTAAATACATATGGGTACGAATATGTGACGCAACCGTTGTAACTCAAACGGATTGACACTGTTAGAAAGTCAATGAAATGTAGTTTTTGAAACTGTCTCTATTTCTTCAGCGCGAATTAACTGCTAGGATTGGTTCCACAGATAAAAATGACTTATTTAACTTCATTTGTAAATAAAGTGTAATCGCTGAGTTCCAACAATCATGTCAAATTAAGAAGAATGTTATTTCTTGTAGTCAAACTGGCTCATTTATCACATTCAAAAGGTCACACACTTCAATTAAGTCCCACGGTCAAACGTTTCACTTTTTAAAGCGATGCAACCTAGTAATATCCGAATAATTTTGCTAAATACATGTTGGTACGAATATGCGACGCAACCGTTGTAACTCAAACAGATTTATATCGCTAAAAAGTCAATGAAATGTAGTTTTTGAAACTGATGCTACTTATTCAGCGCGTGCTAACGGCCAGGATTGGTCCCACATTAAAAGAAGACTTATTTATCTAAATTTTTAATTAAAACGCTACCACAGCGCCCAGTGTAATCGCTGAGTTCCAGCAATCATGTCAAATTAAGAAGAATGTTACTCCTTGGAGTCCAATTGGTTCATTTATCACATTTAAAAGGTCGCAGTTCAGAATCAGTTCAATTAAGTCCCAGAGTCAATCGTTTCACTGTTAAAAGCGATGAAACCAAGTATTATCCGAAAAAAATCACTAAATACATGTTGGTACGAATATGCGACGCAACCGTTGTAACTCAAACAGATTTATATCGCTAAAAAGTCAATGAAATGTAGTTTTTGAAACTGTTCCTATTTATTCAGTGCGTGCTAACGGCCAGGATTGGTCCCACATTAAAAAAAGAATTATTCATCTAAATTTTTTATTGAAGCGCTACCACAGAGACTAGTGTAATCGCTGAGATCCAGGAATCAAGTCAATTTAAGAAGAATGTTATTCCTTGCAGTCGAATTGGCTCATTTATCACATTCATAAGGTCACAGTTCAAAGTCAGTTCAATTAAGTCCCACGGTCAAACGTTTCACTTTTTAAAGCGATGCAACCTAGTAATATCCGAATAATTTCGCTAAATACATGTTGGTACGAATATGCGACGCAACCGTTGTAACTCAAACAGATTTATATCGCTAAAAAGTCAATGAAATGTAGTTTTTGAAACTGTCTCTATTTCTTCAGCGCGAACTACCGGCTAGGATTGGTCCCACAGATAAAAATGAATTATTTATCTTAATTTGTACATCAAGCGCTGCCACAGCGTCCAGTGTAATCGCTGAGTTTCAACAATCATGTCAAGTTAAGAAGAATGTTATTTCTTGTAGTTATACTGGCTCATTTATTACATTTATAAGGTCACAGTCCAATGTCAGTTTAATGAAGTCCCACAGTCAAACGTTTCACTGTTTAAAGCGATGCAACCCAGTAATATCAGAAAAATATCGCTAAATAGATGTTGGTACGAATATGCGACGCAACCGTTGTAACTCAAACGGATTTATATCGCTAAAAAGTCAATGCAATGTAGTTTTTGAGAATGTCTCTATTCCTTCAGCGTGTGCTAACGGCCAGGATTGGTCCCACAGTAAAAAAAGACTTATTTATCTAAATTTTTAATTAAAGCGCTACCACAGAGACTAGTGTAATCGCTGAATTCCAGCAATCATGTCAAATTAAGAAGAATGTTATTCCTTGGAGTCCGGTTGGCTCATTTATCACATTTAAAAGGTCACAGTTCAGAATCAGTTCAATTAAGTCCCGCAGTGACTCGTTTCACTGTTAAAAGCGATGGAACTTAGTAATATCGGAAAAAAATCACTAAATACATGTTGGTACGAATATGTGACGCAACCGTTGCAACTCAAACAGATTGACACCATTAGAAAGTCAATGAAATGTAGTTTTTGAAACTGTCTCTATTTCTTCAGCGCGAACTAGCGGCTAGGATTGGTCCCACAGTAAAAATTGACTTATTTATCTTAATTTTTAATTAAAACGGCACCACAGCGCCCAGTGTAATCTCTCAGTTCCAGCAATCATGTCCAATTATGAAGAATGTTATTTCTTGTAGTCAAACTGGCTCATTTATCACATTCATTAGGTCACAGTCCAAAGTAACTTCAATTAAGTCCCAGAGTCAATCGTTTCACTGTTAAAAGCGATGCAACCAAGTATTATCCGAAAAATATCGCTAAATACATGTTTGTACGAATATGCGACGCAACCGTTGTAACTCAAACGGATTTATATCGCTAAAATGTCAATGCAATGTAGTTTTTGAGAATGTCTCTATTCCTTCAGCGTGTGTTAACGGCCAGGATTGGTCCCACAGTATAAAAAGACTTATTTATCTAAAATTTTAATTAAAGCGCTACCACAGAGACTAGTGTAATCGCTGAATTCCAGCAATCATGTCAAATTAAGAAGAATGTTATTCCTTGGAGTCCAATTGGCTCATTTATCACATTCATAAGGTCACAGTCAAAGTCAGTTCAATTAAGTCCCACAGTCAAACGTTTCACTGTTTAGGGCGATGCAACCTAGTAATATCCGAATAATGTCGCTGAATACATGTTGGTACGAATATGCAACGCAACCGTTGCAACTCAAACGAGTCTATACCGCTAGAAGGTCAATGAAATGTAAATTTTGAAACTGTTCCTATTTATTCAGCGCGTGCTAACGGCTAGGACTGGTCCCACAGTAAAAAAAAGATTTATTTATCTAAATTATTAAATAAAGCGCTACCACAGAGGCTACTGTTATCGCTGAATTACAGCAATCATGTCAAATTAAGAAGAATGTTATTCCTTGCAGTCGAATTGGCTCATTTATCACATTTATAAGGTCACAGTTGAGAATCAGTTCATTTAAGTTCCACAGTCAATCGTTCCACTGTTAAAGGCGATGCAACCTAGTAATATCAGAAAAATATCGCTAAATACCTGTTGGTACGAATATGCGACGCAACCGTTGTAACTCAAACGGTTTGACACCGTTAGAAAGTCAATGAAATGTAGTTTTTGAAACTGTCTCTATTTCTTTAGGGCGAACTAACGGCTAGGATTGGATCCACAGTAAAAAATGACTTATTTATCTTAATTTTTAAATAAAGCGCTACCACAGCGCCCAGTGTAATTGCTCAGTTCCAGCAATCATGTCAAATTAAGAAGAATGTTATTTCTTGTAGTCAAATTTGCTCATTTATTACATTCATAAGGTCACAGTCCAAAGTTACTTTAATTAAGTCCCAGAGTCAAACGTTTCACTGTTTAAAGCGATGCAACCAAGTATTATCCGAAAAATATCGCTAAATACATGTTGGTACGAATATGCGACGAAACCGTTGTAACTCAAACGGATTTATATCGCTAAAAAGTCAATGAAATGTAGTTTTTGAAACTGTTCCGATTTATTCAGCGCCAACTAACGGCTAGGATTGGTTCCACAGTAAAAAATGACTTATTTATCTTAATTTTTATATAAAGCGCTACCACAGGGTCCAGTGTAATCGCTGAGTTCCAGCAATCATGTCAAATTAAAAAGAATGTTATTTCTTGTAGTCAAATTGGCTCATTTATCACACTCATAAGGTCACAGTCCAAAGTTACTTTAATTAAGTCCCAGAGTCAAACGTTTCACTGTTTAAAGCGATGCAACCTAGTAATATCGGAAAAATATCGCTAAATACATGTTGGTACGAATATGTGACGCAAACGTTGCGACTCAAACAGATTGACACCGTTAGAAAGTCAATGAAATATAGTTTTCGAAACTGTCTCTATTTTTTCAGCACGAACTAACGGCTAGGATTGGTCCCACAGATAAAAATTACTTATTTATCTTAATTTGTACATCAAGCGCTGCCACAGCGCCCAGTGTATCGCTGAGTTCCAACAATCATGTCAAGTTAAGAAGAATGTTATTTCTTGTAGTTAAACTGGCTCATTTATCACATTTATAAGGTCACAGTCCAATGTCAGTTCAATGAAGTCCCACAGTCAAACGTTTCACTGTTTAAAGCGATGCAACCTAGTAATATCAGAAAAATATCGCTATATACATGTTTGTACGAATATGCGACGCAACCGTTGTAACTCAAACGGATTTATATCGCTAAAAAGTCAATGAAATGTATTTTTTGAAACTGTTTCTATTTATTCAGTGCGTGCTAACGGCCAGGATTTGTCCCACATTAAAAAAAGAATTATTTATCTAAATTTTTTATTGAAGCGCTACCACAGAGACTAGTGTAATCGCTGAGTTCCAGGAATCAAGTCTATTTAAGAAGAATGTTATTCCTTGCAGTCGAATTGGCTCATTTATCACATTCATAAGGTCACAGTCCAAAGTCAGTACAATTAATCCCACAGTCAAACGTTTCACTGTTTAAAGCGATTCAACCTAGTAATATCGGAAAAATATCGCTAAATACATGTTGGTACGAATATGTGACGCAACCGTTGCAACTCAAACAGATTGACACCGTTAGAAAGTCAATGAAATGTAGTTTTTGAAACTGTCTCTATTTCTTCAGCGCGAACTAACGGCTAAGATTGGTCCCACAGATAAAAATGACTTATTTATCTTAATTTGTACATCAAGCGCTGCCACAGCGCCCAGTGTAATCGCTGAGTTCCAACAATCATGTCAAGTTAAGAAGAATGTTATTTCTTGTAGTTAAACTGGCTCATTTATCACATTTATAAGGTCACAGTGCAATGTCAGTTCAATGAAGTCCCACAGTCAAACGTTTCACTGTTTAAAGCGATGCAACCTAGTAATATCAGAAAAATATCGCTAAATACATGTTGGTACGAATATGCGACGCAACCGTTGTAACTCAAACGGATTGATATCGCTAAAAATTCAATGCAATGTAGTTTTTGAGAATGTCTCTATTCCTTCAGCGTGTGCTAACGGCCTGGATTGGTCCCACAGTAAAAAAAGACTTATTTATCTAAATTTTTAATTAAAGCGCTACAACAGAGACTAGTGTAATCGCTGAATTCCAGCAATCATGTCAAATTAAGAAGAATGTGATTTCTTGGAGTCCAATTGGTTCATTTATCACATTCATAAGGTCACAGTCCAAAGTCAGTTCAATTAAGTCCCACAGTCAAACGTTTCACTGTTTTAGGCGATGCAACCTAGTAATATCCGAATAATGTTGCTAAATACATGTTGGTACGAATATGCGACGCAACCGTTGTAACTCAAACAGATTGACATCGTTAGAAAATCAATGAAATGTAGTTTTTGAAACTGTCTCTATTTCTTCAGCGCGTGCTAACGGCTAGGATTGGTCCCAGAGTAAAAATTGACTTATTTATCTTAATTTTTAATTAAAGCGGCACAACAGCGCCCAGTGTAATCTCTGAGTTTCAGCAATCATGTCAAATTAAGAAGAATGTTATTTCTTGTAGTCAAACTAGCTCATTTATCACATTCATAAGGTCACAGTCCAAAGTTACTTCAATTAAGTCCCAGAGTCAGTCGTTTCACTCTTAAAAGCGATGCAACCAAGTATTATCCGAAAAATATCGCTAAATACATGTTGGTACTAATATGCGACACAATCGTTGTAACTCAAACGCATTGATATCGCTAAAAATTCAATGAAATGTAGTTTTTGAAACTGTTCCTCTTTATTCAGCGCGAACTAACGGCTAAGATTGGTCCCACAGATAAAAATGACTTATTTATCTTAATTTGTACATCAAGCGCTGCCACAGCGCCCAGTGTAATCGCTGAGTTCCAACAATCATGTCAAGTTAAGAAGAATGTTATTTCTTGTAGTTAAACTGGCTCATTTATTACATTTATAAGGTCACAGTGCAATGTCAGTTCAATGAAGTCCCACAGTCAAACGTTTCACTGTTTAAAGCGATGCAACCTAGTAATATCAGAAAAATATCGCTAAATACATGTTGGTACGAATATGCGACGCAACCGTTGTAACTCAAACGGATTGATATCGCTAAAAATTCAATGCAATGTAGTTTTTGAGAATGTCTCTATTCCTTCAGCGTGTGCTAACGGCCTGGATTGGTCCCACAGTAAAAAAAGACTTATTTATCTAAATTTTTAATTAAAGCGCTACAACAGAGACTAGTGTAATCGCTGAATTCCAGCAATCATGTCAAATTAAGAAGAATGTGATTTCTTGGAGTCCAATTGGTTCATTTATCACATTCATAAGGTCACAGTCCAAAGTCAGTTCAATTAAGTCCCACAGTCAAACGTTTCACTGTTTTAGGCGATGCAACCTAGTAATATCCGAATAATGTCGCTAAATACATGTTGGTACGAATATGCGACGCAACCGTTGTAACTCAAACAGATTGACATCGTTAGAAGGTCAATGAAATGTAGTGTTTGAAACTGTCTCTATTTCTTCAGCGCAAACTAACGCCTAGGATTGGTCCCACAGATAAAAATGACTTATTTATCTTAATTTGTACATCAAGCGCTGCCACAGCGCCCAGTGTATCGCTGAGTTCCAACAATCATGTCAAGTTAAGAAGAATGTTATTTCTTGTAGTTAAACTGGCTCATTTATCACATTTATAAGGTCACAGTCCAATGTCAGTTCAATGAAGTCCCACAGTCAAACGTTTCACTGTTTAAAGCGATGCAACCTAGTAATATCAGAAAAATATCGCTATATACATGTTTGTACGAATATGCGACGCAACCGTTGTAACTCAAACGGATTTATATCGCTAAAAAGTCAATGAAATGTATTTTTTGAAACTGTTTCTATTTATTCAGTGCGTGCTAACGGCCAGGATTTGTCCCACATTAAAAAAAGAATTATTTATCTAAATTTTTTATTGAAGCGCTACCACAGAGACTAGTGTAATCGCTGAGTTCCAGGAATCAAGTCTATTTAAGAAGAATGTTATTCCTTGCAGTCGAATTGGCTCATTTATCACATTCATAAGGTCACAGTCCAAAGTCAGTACAATTAATCCCACAGTCAAACGTTTCACTGTTTAAAGCGATTCAACCTAGTAATATCGGAAAAATATCGCTAAATACATGTTGGTACGAATATGTGACGCAACCGTTGCAACTCAAACAGATTGACACCGTTAGAAAGTCAATGAAATGTAGTTTTTGAAACTGTCTCTATTTCTTCAGCGCGAACTAACGGCTAAGATTGGTCCCACAGATAAAAATGACTTATTTATCTTAATTTGTACATCAAGCGCTGCCACAGCGCCCAGTGTAATCGCTGAGTTCCAACAATCATGTCAAGTTAAGAAGAATGTTATTTCTTGTAGTTAAACTGGCTCATTTATCACATTTATAAGGTCACAGTGCAATGTCAGTTCAATGAAGTCCCACAGTCAAACGTTTCACTGTTTAAAGCGATGCAACCTAGTAATATCAGAAAAATATCGCTAAATACATGTTGGTACGAATATGCGACGCAACCGTTGTAACTCAAACGGATTGATATCGCTAAAAATTCAATGCAATGTAGTTTTTGAGAATGTCTCTATTCCTTCAGCGTGTGCTAACGGCCTGGATTGGTCCCACAGTAAAAAAAGACTTATTTATCTAAATTTTTAATTAAAGCGCTACAACAGAGACTAGTGTAATCGCTGAATTCCAGCAATCATGTCAAATTAAGAAGAATGTGATTTCTTGGAGTCCAATTGGTTCATTTATCACATTCATAAGGTCACAGTCCAAAGTCAGTTCAATTAAGTCCCACAGTCAAACGTTTCACTGTTTTAGGCGATGCAACCTAGTAATATCCGAATAATGTTGCTAAATACATGTTGGTACGAATATGCGACGCAACCGTTGTAACTCAAACAGATTGACATCGTTAGAAAATCAATGAAATGTAGTTTTTGAAACTGTCTCTATTTCTTCAGCGCGTGCTAACGGCTAGGATTGGTCCCACAGTAAAAATTGACTTATTTATCTTAATTTTTAATTAAAGCGGCACAACAGCGCCCAGTGTAATCTCTGAGTTTCAGCAATCATGTCAAATTAAGAAGAATGTTATTTCTTGTAGTCAAACTAGCTCATTTATCACATTCATAAGGTCACAGTCCAAAGTTACTTCAATTAAGTCCCCTAGTCAGTCGTTTCACTCTTAAAAGCGATGCAACCAAGTATTATCCGAAAAATATCGCTAAATACATGTTGGTACTAATATGCGACACAATCGTTGTAACTCAAACGCATTGATATCGCTAAAAATTCAATGAAATGTAGTTTTTGAAACTGTTCCTCTTTATTCAGCGCGAACTAACGGCTAAGATTGGTCCCACAGATAAAAATGACTTATTTATCTTAATTTGTACATCAAGCGCTGCCACAGCGCCCAGTGTAATCGCTGAGTTCCAACAATCATGTCAAGTTAAGAAGAATGTTATTTCTTGTAGTTAAACTGGCTCATTTATTACATTTATAAGGTCACAGTGCAATGTCAGTTCAATGAAGTCCCACAGTCAAACGTTTCACTGTTTAAAGCGATGCAACCTAGTAATATCAGAAAAATATCGCTAAATACATGTTGGTACGAATATGCGACGCAACCGTTGTAACTCAAACGGATTGATTTCGCTAAAAATTCAATGCAATGTAGTTTTTGAGAATGTCTCTATTCCTTCAGCGTGTGCTAACGGCCTGGATTGGTCCCACAGTAAAAAAAGACTTATTTATCTAAATTTTTAATTAAAGCGCTACAACAGAGACTAGTGTAATCGCTGAATTCCAGCAATCATGTCAAATTAAGAAGAATGTGATTTCTTGGAGTCCAATTGGTTCATTTATCACATTCATAAGGTCACAGTCCAAAGTCAGTTCAATTAAGTCCCACAGTCAAACGTTTCACTGTTTTAGGCGATGCAACCTAGTAATATCCGAATAATGTCGCTAAATACATGTTGGTACGAATATGCGACGCAACCGTTGTAACTCAAACAGATTGACATCGTTAGAAGGTCAATGAAATGTAGTGTTTGAAACTGTCTCTATTTCTTCAGCGCAAACTAACGCCTAGGATTGGTCCCACAGATAAAAATGACTTATTTATCTTAATTTGTAAATAAATCGATACCAGGGAGACTAGTGTAATCGCTGACTTCCAACAATCATGTCAATTTAAGAAGAATGTTATTTCTTGTAGTCAAACTGGCTCATTTATCACATTTATAAGGTCAAGGTCTAAAATCAGTTAAATTAAGTCCCACAGTCAAACGTTTCACTGTTAAAGGCGGTGCAACCTAGTATTATCCGAATAATATCGCTAAATACATGTTGGTATGAATATGCGACGCAACCGTTGTAACTCAAACGCATTGATATCGCTAAAAATTCAATGAAATGTAGTTTTTGAAACTGTTCCTCTTTATTCAGCGCGTGCTAACGGCCAGGATTGGACCCACAGTAAAAAAAGACTTATTTATCTAAATTATTAACTAAACCGCTTCCACAGAGCTGAGTATATTCGCTGAATTACAACAATTATGTCAAATTAAGAAGAATGTTATTCCTTGGAGTCCGGTTGGCTCATTTATCACATTTTTAAAGGTCACAGTTCAGAATCAGTTCAATTGAGTTCCACAGTCAATCGTTTCACTGTTAAAAGCGATGCAGCCTAGTAATATCCGAAAAATATCGCTAAATACATGTTGGTACGAATATGCGACGCAACCGTTGTAACTCAAAAGGATTTATATCGCTAGAAAGTCAATGAAATGTAGTTTTTGAAACTGTCCTATTTATTCAGCGCGTGCTAACGGCCAGGATTGGTCCCACATTAAAAAAGACTTATTTATCTTAATTTGTAAATAAAGCGCTACCACAGCGCCCAGTGTAATCGCTGAATTCCAACAATCATGTCAAATTAAGAAGAATGTTAATTCTTGTAGTGAAACTGGCTCATTTATCACATTTATAAGGTCAAAGTCCAAAATCAGTTCAATTAAGTCCCACAGTCAAACGTTTCACTGTTAAAGGCGATGCAACCAAGTAATATCCGAATAATATCGCTAAATACATGTTGGTACGAATATGTGACGCAACCGTTGTAACTCAAACGGATTTATACCGCTAGAAAGTCAATAAAATGTAGTTTTGAAACTGTTCCAATTTATTCAGCGTGTGCTAACGGCCAGGATTGGTCCCACAGTAGAAAAAGAGTTATTTATCTAAATTTTTAATTGAAGCGCTACCACAGAGCCTAGTGTAATCGCTGAATTCCAGCAATCAAGTCAAATTAAGAAGAATGTTATTCCTTGGAGTCCAATTAGCTCATTTATCACATTTATAAGGTCACAGTCGAGAATCAGTTCAATTAAGTCCCACAGTCAATCTTTTTACTGTTAAAAGTGATACAACTTAGTAATATCGGAAAAAATCACTAAATACATATGGGTACGAATATGTGACGCAACCGTTGTAACTCAAACGGTTTGACACCGTTAGAAAGTCAATGAAATGTAGTTTTTGAAACTGTCTCTATTTCTTCAGCGCGAACTAACGCCTAGGATTGGTCCCACAGATAAAACTGACTTATTTATCTTAATTTGTAAATAACTCGATACCAGGGAGACTAGTGTAATCGCTGAATTCCAGCAATCATGTGAAATTAAGAAGAATGTTATTCCTTGGAGTCCTATTGGCTCATTTATCACATTTATAAGGTCACAGTCCAAAGTCAGTTCAATAAAGTCCCACAGTCAAATGTTTCACTGTTTAAAGCGATGCAACCTAGTAATATCCGAATAATATCGCTAAAAACATGTTGGTATGAATATGCGACGCAACCGTTGTAACTCAAACGGATCTATACCGCTATAAAGTCAATGAAATGTAGTTTCTGAATCTGTTCCTATTTATTCAGCGCGTGCTAACGGCCAGGGTTGGTGCCACAGTAAAAAAAGTCTTATTTATAAAAAATTATTAACTAAAGCGCTTCCACAGAGCTGAGTATATTCGCTGAATTACAACAATCATGTCAAATTAAGAAGAATGTTATTCCTTGGAGTCCGGTTGGCTCTTTTATCACATTTTTAAAGGTCACAGTTCAGGAACAGTTTAATTAAGTCCCGCAGTCAATCGTTTCACTGTTAAAAGCGATGCAGCCTAGTAATATCCGAAAAATATCGCTAAATACATGTTGGTACGAATATGCGACGCAACCGTTGTAAGTCAAACGGATTTATATCGCTAGAAAGTCAATGAAATGTAGTTTTTGAAACTGTTTCTATTTATTCAGCGCGTGCTAACGGCCAGGATTGGTCCCACATTAAAAAAAGACTTATTTATCAAAATTTTTAATAAAAGCGCTACCACAGACCTGAGTATATTCGCTGAATTACAACAATTATGTCAAATTAAGAAGAATGTTATTCCTTGGAGTCCGGTTGGCTCATTTATCACATTTTTAAAGGTCACAGTTCAGAATCAGTTCAATTAAGTCCCACAGTCAATCGTTTTACTGTTATAAGCCATGCAGCCTAGTAATATCCGAAAAATATCGCTAAATACATGTTGGTACGAATATGCGACGCAACCGTTGTAACTCAAAAGGATTTATATCGCTAGAAAGTCAATGAAATGTAGTTTTTGAAACTGTTCCTATTTATTCAGCGCGTGCTAACGGCCAGTATTGGTCCCACATTATAAAAAGACTTATTTATCTAAATTTTTAATAAATGCGCTACCAGAGAACCTAGTGTAATCGCTGAATTCCAGCAATCATGTCAAATTAAAAAGAATGTTATTCCTTGGAGTCCAATTGGCTAATTTATCACATTTATAAGGTCAAAGTCCAAAATCAGTTCAATTAAGTCCCACAGTCAAACGTTTCACTGTTAAAGGCGATGCAACCAAGTAATATCCGAATAATATCGCTAAATACATGTTGGTACGAATATGTGACGCAACCGTTGTAACTCAAACGGATTTATACCGCGATAAAGTCAATAAAATGTAGTTTTGAAACTGTTCCAATGTATTCAGCGTGTGCTAACGGCCAGGATTGGTCCCACAGTAGAAAAAAAGGTTATTTATCTAAATTTTTAATTGAAGCGCTACCACAGAGCCTAGTGTAATCGCTGAATTCCAGCAATCAAGTCAAATTAAGAAGAATGGTATTCCTTGGAGTCCAATTAGCTCATTTATCACATTTATAAGGTCACAGTCGAGAATCAGTTCAATTAAGTCCCACAGTCAATCTTTTCACTGTTAAAAGCGATACAATTTAGTAATATCGGAATAATATCGCTAAATACATATGGGTACGAATATGTGACGCAACTGTTGTAACTCAAACGGTTTGACACCGTTAGAAAGTCAATGAAATGTAGTTTTTGAAACTGTCTCTATTTCTTCAGCGTGAACTAACGCCTAGGATTGGTCCCACAGATAAAAATGACTTATTTATCTTAATTTGTAAATAACTCGATACCAGGGAGACTAGTGTAATCGCTGAATTCCAGCAATCATGTGAAATTAAGAAGAATGTTAATCCTTGGAGTCCTATTGGCTCATTTATCACATTTATAAGGTCACAGTCCAAAGTCAGTTCAATAAAGTCCCACAGTCAAATGTTTCACTGTTTAAAGCGATGCAACCTAGTAATATCCGAATAATATCGCTAAAAACATGTTGGTATGATTATGCGACGCAACTGTTGTAACTCAAACGGATCTATACCGCTATAAAGTCAATGAAATGTAGTTTCTGAATCTGTTCCTATTTATTCAGCGCGTGCTAACGGCCAGGATTGGTGCCACAGTAAAAAAAGTCTTATTTATAAAAAATTATTAACTAAAGCGCTTCCACAGAGCTGAGTATATTTGCTGAATTACAACAATCATGTCAAATTAAGAAGAATGTTATTCCTTGGAGTCCGGTTGGCTCTTTTATCACATTTTTAAAGGTCACAGTTCAGGAACAGTTCAATTAAGTCCCGCAGTCAATTGTTTCACTGTTAAAAGCGATGCAGCCTAGTAATATCCGAAAAATATCGCTAAATACATGTTGGTACGAATATGCGACGCAACCGTTGTAACTCAAACGGATTTATTTCGTTAGAAAGTCAATGAAATGTAGTTTTTGAAACTGTTTCTATTTATTCAGCGCGTGCTAACGGCCAGGATTGGTCCCACATTAAAAAAAGACTTATTTATCAAAATTTTTAATAAAAGCGCTACCACAGAACTGAGTATATTCGCTGAATTACAACAATTATGTCAAATTAAGAAGAATGTTATTCCTTGGAGTCCGGTTGGCTCATTTATCACATTTTGAAAGGTCACAGTTCAGAATCAGTTCAATTAAGTCCCACAGTCAATCGTTTTACTGTTATAAGCGATGCAGCCTAGTAATATCCGAAAAATATCGCTAAATACATGTTGGTACGAATATGCGACGCAACCGTTGTAACTCAAAAGGATTTATATCGCTAGAAAGTCAATGAAATGTAGTTTAGGAAACTGTTCCTATTTATTCAGCGCGTGCTAACGGCCAGGATTGGTCCCACATTATAAAAAGACTTATTTATCTAAATTTTTAATAAATGCGCTACCAGAGAACCTAGTGTAATCGGTGAATTCCAGCAATCAAGTCAAATTAAGAAGAATGGTATTCCTTGGAGTCCAATTAGCTCATTTATCACATTTATAAGGTCACAGCCGAGAATCAGTTCAATTAAGTCCCACAGTCAATCTTTTCACTGTTAAAAGCGATACAATTTAGTAATATCGGAAAAAATCACTAAATACATATGGGTACGAATATGTGACGCAACCGTTGTAACTCAAACGGTTTGACACCGTTAGAAAGTCAATGAAATGTAGTTTTTGAAACTGTCTCTATTTCTTCGGCGCGAAATAACGCCTAGGATTGGTCCCACAGATAAAAATGACTTATTTATCTTAATTTGTAAATAAATCGATACCAGGGAGACTAGTGTAATCGCTGAATTCCAGCAATCATGTGAAATTAAGAAGAATGTTATTCCTTGGAGTCCAATTGGCTCATTTATCACATTTATAAGGTCACAGTCCAAAGTCAGTTTAATTGAGTCCCACAGTCAAACGTTTCACTGTTTAAAGCGATGCAACCTAGTAATATCCGAATAATATCGCTAAATACATGTTGGTATGAATATGCAACACAACCGTTGTAACTCAAATGGATCTATACCGCTATAACGTCAATGAAATGTAGTTTCTGAATCTGTTCCTATTTATTCAGCGCGTGCTAACGGTCAGGATTGGTGCCACAGTAAAGAAAGACTTATTTATCTAAATTATTAACTAAAACGCTTCCACAGAGCTGAGTATATTCGCTGAATTACAACAATCATGTCAAATTAAGAAGAATGTTATTCCTTGGAGTCCGGTTGGCTCATTTATCACATTTTTAAAGGTCACAGTTCAGAATCAGTTCAATTAAGTCCCACAGTCAATCGTTTCACTGTTAAAAGCGATACAACTTAGTAATATCGGAAAAAGGTCACTAAATACATGTTGGTGCGAATATGTGACGCAACCGTTGTAACTCAAACGGATTTATATCGCTAAAATGTCAATGAAATGTAGTTTTTGAAACTGTATCTGTTTCTTCAGCGCGAATTAACTGCTAGGATTGGTTGCACAGATAAAAATGACTTATTTAACTTAATTGGTAAATAAAGCGCTGCCACAGCGCCCAGTGTAATCGCTGAGTTCCAACAATCATGTCAAAATAAGAAGAATGTTATTTCTTGTAGTCAAACTGGCTCATTTATCACATTCAAAAGGTCACACACTTCAATTAAGTCCCACGGTCAAACGTTTTACTTTTTGAAGCGATGCAACCTAGTAATATCCGAATAATTTCGCTAAATACATGTTGGTACGAATGTGCGACGCAACCGTTGTAACTGAAACAGATTTATATCGCTAAAAAGTCAATGAAATGTAGTTTTTGAACTGTCTCTATTTCTTCAGCGCGTGCTAACGGCCAGGTTTGGTCCCACATTAAAAGAAGACTTATTTATCTAAATTTTTAATTAAAGTGCTACCACAGAACCTAGTGTAACCGCTGAGTTCCAGCAATCATGTCAAATTAAGAAGAATGTTACTCCTTTGGGTCCAATTGGTTCATTTATCACATTTATAAGGTCACAGTCCAAAGTCAGTTCAATTAAGTCCCACAGTCAATCGTTTCACTGTTAAAAGCGATGCAACTAAGTGATATCGGAAAAAATCACTAAATACATATGGGTACGAAAATGTGACGGAACCGTTGTAACTCAAACGGATTGACACTGTTAGAAAGTCAATGAAATGCAGTTTTAGAAACTGTCACTATTTCTTCAGCGCGAATTGACTGCTAGGATTGGTTCCACAGATAAAAATGACTTATTTAACTTAGTTTGTAAATAAAGCGCTGCCACAGCGCCCAGTGTAATCGCTGAGTTCCAACAATCGTGTCAAATTAAAAAGAATGTTATTTCTTGTAGTCAAACTGGCTCATTTATCACATTCAAAAGGTCACACACTTCAATTAAGTCCCACGGTCAAACGTTTAACTGTTCAAAGCGATGCAACCTAGTAATATCCGAATAATTTCGCTAAATACGTGTTGGTACAAATGTGCGACGCAACCGTTGTAACTGAAACAGATTTATATCGCTAAAAAGTCAATGAAATGTAGTTTTTGAAACTGTTCTTATTCATTTAGAGCGTGCTAACGGCGAGGATTGGTCCCACATTAAAAGAAGACTTATTTATCTAAATTTTTAATTAAAGTCCTACCACAGAACCTAGTGTAATCTCTGAATTCCAGCAATCATGTCAAGTTAAAAAGGATGTTATTCCCTGGAGTCCAAATGGCTCATTTATCACATTTATAAGGTCACAGTCCAGAATCAGTTCAATTAAGTCCCACAGTCAATCGTTTCACTGTTAAATGTGATACAACTTAGTAATATCGGAAAAAGGTCACTAAATACATTATGGTGCGAATATGTGACACAACCGTTGTAACTCAAACGGTTTTAGATCGCTAAAAAGTCATTGAAATGTAGTTTTTGAAACTGTTGCTACTTATTCAGCGCGTGCTAACGGCCAGGATTGGTCCCACATTAAAAGAAGACTTATTTATCTAAATTTTTAATTAGAACGCTACCACAGCGCCCAGTGTAATCGCTGACTTCCAGCAATCATGTCTAATTAAAAAGAATGTTACTCCTTGGAGTCCAATTGGTTCATTTATCACATTTAAAAGGTCACAGTCCAAAGTCAGTTCAATTAAGTCCCACAGTCAATCGTTTCACTGTTAAAAGCGATGCAACCTAGTAATATCGGAAAAAATCACTAAATACATATGGGTACGAATATGTGACGCAACCGTTGTAACTCAAACGGATTGACACTGTTAGAAAGTCAATAAAATGTAGTTTTTGAAACTGTTTCTATTTCTTCAGCGCGAACTAACTGCTAGGATTGGTTCCACAGATAAAAATGACTTATTTAACTTAATTGTTAATTAAGGTGCTACCACAGCGCCCAGTGCAATCGCTGAGTTCCAACAATCATGTTAAATTAAGAAGAATGTTATTTCTTGTTATCAAACTGGCTCGTTTATCACATTCAAAAGGTCACACACTTCAATTAAGTCCCACGGTCAAACGTTTTACTGTTTAAAGCGATGCAACCTAGTAATATCCGACTAATTTCGCTAAATACATGTTGGTACGAATATGCGACGCAACTGTTGTAACTCAAACAGATTTATATCGCTAAATAGTCAATGAAATTTAGTTTTTGAACTGTCTCTATTTCTTCAGCGTGTGCTAACTGCCAGGATTGGTCCCACAGTAAAAAAAGACTTATTTACCTAAATTTTTAATTAAAGCGCTACCACAGCGCCCTGTGTCATCGCTGAGTTCCAGCAATCATGTCAAATTCAGAGGAATGTTACTCCTTGGTGTCCAATTGGCTCATTTATCATGTTTATCAGGTAACAGTCCAAAGTCAGTTCAATTAAGTCCCACAGTCAAACGTTTCACTATTTAAAGCGATGCAACCTAGTAATATCCGAATAATATCGTTAAATACATGTTGGTACGAATATGCGACGCAACCGCTGTAACTCAAACAGAATTATATCGCTAAAAATTCAATGAATTGTAGTTCTTGAAACTGTTCCTATTTATTCAGCGCGTGCTAACGGCCAGGTTTGGTCCCACATTAAAAAAAGACTTATTTATCTAAATTTTTAATTAAAGCGCTACCACAGAACTTAGTGCAATCTCTGAATTCCAGCAATCATGTCAAGTTAAAAGGGACGTTATTCCTTGGAGTCCAATTAGCTGATTTATCACATTCATAAGGTCACAGTCCAGAATCAGTTTAATTAAGTCCCACAGTCAATCGTTTCACTGTTAAAAGCGATACAACTTAGTAATATCGGAAAAAGGTCACTAAATAGATGTTGGTACGAATATGTGACACAACCGTTGTAACTCAAACGGTTTGACACCGTTAGAAAGTCAATGAAATGTAGTTTTTGAAACTGTCTCTATTTCTTCAGCGCGAATTAACTGCTAGGATTGGTTCCACATGACTTATTTAACTTAATTTGTAAATAAAGCACTGCCACAGCGCCCAGTGTAATCGCTGAGTTCCAACAATCAAGTCAAATTAAGAAGAATGTTATTTCTTGTAGTCAAACTGGCTCATTTATCACATTCAAAAGGTCACACAATTCAATTAAGTCCCACGGTCAAACGTTTTACTGTTAAAAGCGATGCAACCTAGTAATATCCGAATAATATCGTTAAATACATGTTGGTACGAATATGCGACGCAACCGTTGTAACTCAAACAGATTTATATCGCTAAAAAGTCAATGAAATGTAGTTCTTAAAACTATTCCTATTTATTCAGCGCGTGCTAACGGCCAGGTTTGGTCCCACATTAAAAAAAGACTTATTTATCTAAATTTTTAATTAAAGCGCTACAACAGAACTTAGTGTAATCTGAATTCCAGCAATCATGTCAAGTTAAAAGGGATGTTATTCTTTAGAGTCCAATTAGCTGATTTATCACATTCATAAGGTCACAGTCCAGAATCAGTTCAATTAAGTCCAACAGTCAAACGTTTCACTATTTAAAGCGATGCAACCTAGTAATATCCGAATATTATCGTTAAATACATGTTGGTACGAATATGCGACGCAACCGTTGTAACTCAAACAGATTTATATCGCTAAAAAGTCAATGAAATGTTGTTTTTGAAACTGTTCCTATTTATTCAGCGCGTGCTAACGTCCAGGTTTGGTCCCACATTAAAAAAAGGCTTATTTATCTAAATTTTTAATTAAAGCGCTACCACAGAACTTAGTGTAATCTCTAAATTCCAGCAATCATGTCAAGTTAAAAAGGATGTTATTCCTTGGAGTCCAATTAGCTGATTTATCACATATATAAGGTCACAGTCCAGAATCAGTTCAATTAAATCCCACAGTCAATCGTTTCACTGTTAAAAGCGATACAACTTAGTAATATCGTAAAAAGGTCACTAAACACATGTTGGTACGAATATGTGACGCAACCGTTGTAACTCAAACAGATTTATATCGCTAAAAAGTCAATGAAATGTAGTTTTTGAACTGTCTCTATTTCTTCAGCGCGAATTAACTGCTAGAATTGGTTCCACAGATAAAAATGACTTATTTAACTTAATTTACAAATAAAGCGCTGCCAGAGCGCCCAGTGTAATCGCTGAGTTCCAACAATCATGTCAAATTAAGAAGAATGTTATTTCTTGTAGTCAAACTGGCTCATTTATCACATTCAAAAGGTCACACACTTCAATTAATTCCCACGGTCAAACGTTTCACTTTTTAAAGCGATGCAACCTAGTAATATCAGAATAATTTCGCTAAATACATATTGCTACGAATATGCGACGCAACCGTTGTAACTGAAACAGATTTATATCGCTAAAAAGTCAATGAAATGTAATTTTTTAACTGTCTCTATTTCTTTAGCGTGTGCTAACGGCCAGGATTGGTCCCACAGTAAAAAAAGACTTATTTACCTAAATTTTTAATTAAAGCGCTACGACAGCGCCCTGTGTAATCGCTGAGTTCCAGCAATCATGTCAAATTCAGAAGAATGTTATTTCTTGTAGTCAAACTGCCTCATTTATCACATTCAAAAGGTCACACACTTCAATTAAGTCCCACGGTCAAACGTTTCACTTTTTAAAGCGATGCAACCTAGTAATATCCGAATAATTTCGCTAAATACATATTGGTACGAATATGCGACGCAACCGTTGTAACTCAAGCAGATTTATATCGCTAAAATGTCAATGAAATGTAGTTTTTGAAACTGCTCCTATTTATTCAGTGCGTGCTAACGGCCAGGTTTGGTGCCACATTAAAAAAAGACTTGTTTATCTAAATTTTTAATTAAAGCGCTACCACAGAACTTAGTGTAACCTCTGAATTCCAGCAATCATGTCAAGTTAAAAAGGATGTTATTATTTGGAGTCCAATTAGCTAATTTATCACATATATAAGGTCACAGTCCAGAATCAGTTCAGTTAAGTCCCACAGTCAATCGTTTCACTGTTAAAAGCGATACAACTTAGTAATATCGGAAAAAGGTCACTAAACACATGTTGGGACGAATATGTGACGCAACCGTTGTAACTCAAACGGATTGACACTGTTAGAAAGTCAATGAAATATAGTTTTTGAACTGTCTCTATTTCTTCAGCGCGTCGTAACGGCCAGGATTGGTCCCACAGTAAATGAAGACTTTCTTATCTAAATCTTATATATTAATTCCCTTGCGTGAGTAAAACTTTGAGTCCACGACACGGAAATCACGGGTCACTTTCTTATGACGTGGCTGTACGCTAAAATTTAACTAAAGAGATTAAGGATGTACTTCATAGAAATCAAACATAAGGTGTAAATATATAACCGGCTGCTAATAACGATATAAATATATATACCCTTATGCCAAAAAACTCTATGTTAGCATATATATATAGGTATCGCTACATATGAAACGGTGTTAGATATTCACAAAGCATACGGACTGTTAAATGAAGTTCCTAGCATAAAACGGAAATTTTTGTTTACGAAAAAGATGGCTGTTCTTTTTGAGTATTCTCTACTCTTTCATTCAAAATAAATCTTTAAAAAAACATTTGAAGAAGAGCATGGTTTTATAAATTCATCATAGCAAGGTTCTGTAAGGTTTTTTCATGTTTTATTTTCAGTTTTGATTATGTTATTGTTGCCAGACATGTTTTATAGCTAGCATCATAAAAAGCCAACCACCACCAACAACTAGCTAGCTAGCTAGGAATATATATATATATATATATATATATATATATATATATATATATATATATATATATATATATATATATATATATATATATATATATATATATATATATATATATATATATATATATATATATATATATATATATATATATATATATATATATATATATATATATATATATATATATATATATATATATATATATATATATATATATATATATATATATATATATTATTTTTATGTTTTGTTTTCAAGAAAAAACTACATTAATTTTGCTACTTAAAGTTTCATGCTTCTTAGCAATCTTCAGGCAAATGATACAAATTATACAAGTTGGTACTAACTAAAGTATAAACCTTTTTAATTACGTGATAAAACGTAATAAAACAAATAAATACAAATAAATACATTGTTCGTTACAGTTCATTTCAACCATTTCAAAGTAAATTTGTTGCGATGGCGACATTTGTTGATAAGTTCTGTTCTTTTATTTAACAGTCCCTTCGGTTCAGCTCGTACAATTGCTATTTTTTCTGTTAGGCACAAGTCACACGTGCGCGCTCCTGTCTTATACGGCATTGCACGTTTTTCAATACTCCATAAGATTTCAAAGTCTGTTCCGTCGTCTTTTAATCTCCAAATTAATTTCGACAATTCGGTTTCGTTTCTGTATTTCTCGTGTCGAAAGGACTTTTTGTGGTTGTTAAACCTTTCTTTAAATTCGCCTTCGCATAATCCGTAGTAAAATTCCTTTTTGTCTACGTATTTGACTTCCGCTTTGTAGATAAT
Source organism: Hydractinia symbiolongicarpus (assembly GCF_029227915.1). NCBI lineage: Eukaryota > Metazoa > Cnidaria > Hydrozoa > Anthoathecata > Hydractiniidae > Hydractinia > Hydractinia symbiolongicarpus. Next base: position 4,927,221 of record NC_079885.1, read on the forward strand.
GCATGCAGCTAAACAGTCACCATTCAGTGGACACTGGGACTTATCCCGGCAGTTGCAAGGTCGTTGTTTTTGCCTTTCTTCAGAAGTGAGAACTTTTTTATTATGCCCCTTTATGATGTTTCGGATGTTTGTGCTACATGAATAGCTCAACTTGAGGGTGTTTTTGTTGAAGATTTTATAATATTTGTGATCTTTATTGAAGTTTTTTCTAACAATCTTGAGAAATGATCGTCCAATGTCTGTTTTAACGTTTTTACTGAACGGCGGGTTGAACCAAATTATCTTCCTTTGGCGATTAGGGCGTTGTTTGGGTTTACTCGCGTATGCCATTGTGCTTTTAAATCCGCTGGCGGAGAGTGAAGCTTCGTATAAAGGCTTTGCGTCATCAAATGCTTTTCTGTTACATGATGTCGCAATTAATCTTTCGTTGACCATCTTCGGAATGACTTTCAATACATTATTCGGGTGGTTTGAATTAATGTTAATGTATAGCGGATCGTTGTTGGGTTTCCTGTAGGGTTTGTAGGTTTTACTATTCACGTTAAATGATACATCCAAAAAGTCTGTTTCAATCAGGTTCGTTTCGATAGTTACTGACAATTTGTCTTCCTTAAACAAGGTTATGATGTCTTTTCGAATTTTGTTCATTCGTGGTCCATTGGCGTTTTGGATAATTGCAAGTCCATCGTCTCTGTATAGACCAACATGTTTGATATCGATAATATTGCTGAATCTTTTTTAATATATATAGTCCAACTAACTCACAGATCTCCGCTCCATCGAATGAACCCATTGTTACATCGAAAAGAACGTTTCCTTTTTTAACCCAAGTCGGTGATTTATCAAATAACAAGGACTTCCGACTGTGCCTTATTATATCGAGGACTTTGTTGTCGATTGGTACAGCAGATCTTGCGAAATTAATTGCTTTGTCGAGTAGTTCTTCAGAGATAGAAGGGTAAAACTCGACAATGTCGAATTTGATGAATTTTGACTTTGCATCAGTTGGTGTTTTTTTGAACCATTCAATTACAGTAGATGTATTTCGCCATTGGTTGACCTGCGTTGCTTTCTGAACTTTTTCTATGATGGTCTCCAAGTACTTTTTACTGACGATTCCCATGTCTGTTTTGGCTGGATTAATTAATCTGCACTTGACATTTTGGGGGAAGTTTGGTTTGTGGTCTTTGATTGTAATGTAGGCCTGTTTCTCTGAGTAGCATTGAATTTTGGCGTCTAAATCTAGCGATTTTGCGATTTTTTTGGCCTCTTTATTGATGTTGGTTTTCAAAGAAGTACTACATTTTTCATACGATTTTGTGATATTTTCTGTAACGAGTTTGGTGTAATCATTTTTCGGAAGTTCGTATAGGTTATTAGTTTTATCGGCGAAAGCAAATACATTTTCGGAATTTTGGATGTTCTTTACGTCTGTTTTCAATTTGTTTAAGAACGAATTGTCAACATTGCGGAATTCGATTTTTCGGATGAGGTCGTAAAGGTCGCTTTCGAAGCTTGCAAGGTTCGGGTTAACAGGTGGGGTTGCAGTTGATTTAAAACCGAAAGATACGTGTTCGTGCTCGTCTTCTTTTTCGTTATTTTTATCGAAGAAATATGCCTTCCATCGAATTCGTTTGATAAGGCTTTCTACTTTGTCCATTAAACATTTTAAGTATGTATTTTTCGGTGGTATCGGGATATTCTTTAGCGAGTAACCAAGATTTCTCCTTTCCATGACCATAAAACAATAATGTAAAATCTTGTAAACAGTGGTGTGTAGAGTGTTCAGAGTGCTCAACAAAAACAGGAGCTTTTATAAACACGAAGTAATTTTAACACAAATTACAACAGAGTGCTCAATGTGTAACAGAGCAGTTATATTATTTTTATGTTTTGTTTTCAAGAAAAAACTACATTAATTTTGCTACTTAAAGTTTCATGCTTCTTAGCAATCTTCAGGCAAATGATACAAATTATACAAGTTGGTACTAACTAAAGTATAAACCTTTTTAATTACGTGATAAAACGTAATAAAACAAATAAATACAAATAAATACATTGTTCGTTACAGTTCATTTCAACCATTTCAAAGTAAATTTGTTGCGATGGCGACATTTGTTGATAAGTTCTGTTCTTTTATTTAACAGTCCCTTCGGTTCAGCTCGTACAATTGCTATTTTTTTTGTTAGGCACAAGTCACACGTGCGCGCTCCTGTCTTATACGGCATTGCACGTTTTTCAATACTCCATAAGATTTCAAAGTCTGTTCCGTCGTCTTTTAATCTCCAAATTAATTTCGACAATTCGGTTTCGTTTCTGTATTTCTCGTGTCGAAAGGACTTTTTGTGGTTGTTAAACCTTTCTTTAAATTCGCCTTCGCATAATCCGTAGTAAAATTCCTTTTTGTCTACGTATTTGACTTCCGCTTTGTAGATAATGCATGCAGCTAAACAGTCACCATTCAGTGGACACTGGGACTTATCCCGGCAGTTGCAAGGTCGTTGTTTTTGCCTTTCTTCAGAAGTGAGAACTTTTTTATTATGCCCCTTTATGATGTTTCGGATGTTTGTGCTACATGAATAGCTCAACTTGAGGGTGTTTTTGTTGAAGATTTTATAATATTTGTGATCTTTATTGAAGTTTTTTCTAACAATCTTGAGAAATGATCGTCCAATGTATATATATATATATATATATATATATATATATATATATATATATATATATATATATATATATATATATATATATATATATATATATATATATATATATATATATATATATATATATATATATATATATATAGCCAATGTAGCCATTTTCTTTATACCTAACTAAGTCTCCAGTTTATGTTTAAGTGACTAGCTATTAGCTGCTGTAGCTAGCTAATGCTAGCTTTAAACTAAAGATTCCCAGTATATATATTCCCACAAAACACATCAAACGTTATTAACCCTGAAAATTTTAAACATTTTCCTGGGTTTTTTTTGGTTTGCGAAGTTCTTTTCCTCCAAATATTCTGAAAATAAAGTTCAGAAATTACTTATTTTTAAAATGTAAATTTAATTTGTTTCAAATTGTGGGCAAAAACCTTAATCAGCATGCTAAAAAACTGACTTTTCTTAATTTAAAATTACTAAACACAACCATTTTCTTACATTTAGTGTAAACTTTTGTGTGTATGGCTTATATTTAATACACCAAAAGAGCTACTTTGTTGATTTCAATTTTATACTCTTTGTAAGTTATTTTTTTCTTCTCTTTGACATTTCTGTTTTACCACTCAATTTTTACGTTTTATAAGTTATTTGGAACAGAATGGTATGAAATAGACCAAAATACCTGATCTTAGTTGTTTTTAATTTACAGGCTGTGTCTGTGAAACTTTAAGGGGAACATTTGGTGGAAGACAATGGCATGACATATACTGATAGAACTGATTTTTGTTGTGTTAGATGTTATATCTGAACCTTTTTGACATTTTATGTTAATTTTGCGAGGAAGAACCATATATATATATACACAGAAGAATTCAATTTTACACCTTGCAAGCTTTGTTTTTCTATATTTTGTATAAATTCTTACTGGGGAGGACTCCATGCAATATATCGAAATGACTGATCCTTCTCGATTTAAATTTGATGTGTTCTAAATCGTATATAGTTTTGGAAATTTTGTGTAAGATTTAATGGGTAAGGGCTAGATGCAATATGTCAAAAAAACTTTTCTTGTAGAATCAGAAGCACTCCCTACAACCATTCTTTTTTTTACAGTTTGTGAAGCTTTTGTGAGGCAGAGTGTATGCAATATTATCGAAATAACTGATTTTTGTTGCAAACTGTTTTTCTTTGGCATTTTGGATTAAAATATTGTTTTAGAGGGCATATGCAGTAGATATATGTACTGAAATAGTTAAATTTTGCAAACTTTGATTTTGTCGTTACCTCTCATTTTTTACATTTTGATTAAACTTTTGTGGGAGACCGTCGGTATGCGAAGGACAAAAATAAGAGATTTTAGTATTATTTAGAATTTGTATTTTGTGTTGCAAAATTGGTGCAAAAATTGACATAAAATGAACTTATATACAGATTGATTGCTGTTGTTTAACATGACTCATTATGACTTATATATATATTTTATGAAAATTTGTGACAGAATACTATGTGAGATTTGAAATTTTGTTTACTTTATTGATGGTAAAACAGCATGCAGATTGCTAAAAGAACTTTATTAATTTTGAATTTAAACACCGTTATTTTGTTGGCATTTTGTCTAAAGTTTGGTGAGGAAGGACTGTATGCAATATATCAAATAATGTTTTATTGCATTATAATTTGTCCTTGCAAATCCCTTTTTTTACACCTTAAATAAAAAATTCTGTCAGAGGCACAATTTATTGTTTATTTTTCACATTGTGTGTCAACCTTTAGCAGGGTTTGCAATAAACTAACTGATTTTAACATATACAATGAGAGAGATTTGTGTTTGACATTGATCAGCTTTTTTGTATATATGTGGCGTTTTGAGTGACTTAAATTTTATGGGTGAGATGTATGTTGAAATGCTTTTGGAAAATTCTTTTCGAATAATTTTCGCATTTGTCAGATGGTCAGAGCAAGTAATTTTAGTAGATTTAGATTTTAAATGTCACATAAATACTGCAGTTGTTGAAAACCTTTAATTTTTTGGGTCATTTATATAATAATGCAGATGTAAGATGCGCACTGCTGTATTGTTTGTTTTTTGATGGACATATATCTGCTACATAAATTAAATGGAATACAGTGGATTCTTTCACGGGAAACAGCTAGTTTTTAATTAAAACGCTACGGCAGCGCCCAGTGTAACCGCTGAGTTCCAGCAATCATGTCAAATTAAGAAGAATGTTACTCCTTGGAGTCCAATTGGTTCATTTATCACATTTATAAGGTCACAGTCCAAAGTCAGTTCAATTAAGTCCCACAGTCAATCGTTTCACTGTTAAAAGCGATGCAACTAAGTAATATCGGAAAAAATCACTAAATACATATGGGTACGAATATGTGACGCAACCGTTGTAACTCAAACAAATTGACACTGTTAGAAAGTCAATGAAATGTAGTTTTTGAAACTGTCTCTATTTCTTCAGCGCGAATTAAGTGCTAGGATTGGTTCCACAGATAAAAATGACTTATTTAACTTAATTTGTAAATAAAGCGCTGCCACAGCGCCCAGTGTAATCGCTGAGTTCCAACAATCATGTCAAATTAAGAAGAATGTTATTTCTTGTAGTCAAACTGGCTCATTTATCACATTCAAAAGGTCACACACTTCAATTAAGTCCCACGGTCAAACGTTTCACTTTTTAAAGCGATGCAACCTATTAATATCCGAATAATTTCGCTAAATACATGTTGGTACGAATATGCGACGCAACCGTTGTAACTCAAACAGATTTATATCGCTAAAAAGTCAATGAAATGTAGTTTGTGAACTGTCTCTATTTCTTCAGCGCGAATTAACTGCTAGGATTGGTTCCACAGATAAAAATGACTTATTTAACTTCATTTGTAAATAAAGCGCTGCCACAGCGCCCAGTGTAATCGCTGAGTTCCAACAATCATGTCAAGTTAAGAAGAATGTTATTTCTTGTAGTCAAACTGGCTCATTTATCACATTCAAAAGGTCACACACTTTAATTAAGTCCCACGGTCAAACGTTTCACATTTTAAAGCGATGCAACCTAGTAATATCCGAATAATTTCGCTAAATACATATTGGTACGAATATGCGACGCAACCGTTGTAACTCAAACAGATTTATATTTTGCTAAAAAGTGAATGAAATGTAGTTTTTGAACTGTCTCTGTTTCTTTAGCGTGTGCTAACGGCCAGGATTGATCCCACAGTAAAAAAAGACTTATTTACCTAAATTTTTAATTAAAGCGCTACCACAGCGCCCTGTGTAATCGCTGAGTTCCTGCAATCATGTCAAATTAAGAAGAATGTTACTCCTTGGAGTCCAATTGGCTCATTTATCACATTTATGAGGTCACAGTCCAAAGTCAGTTCAATTAAGTCCCACAGTCAAACGTTTCACTATTTAAAGCGATGCAACCTAGTAATATCCGAATATTATCGTTAAATACATGTTGGTACGAATATGCGACGCAACCGTTGTAACTCAAACAGATTTATATCGCTAAAAAGTCAATGAAATGTTGTTTTTGAAACTGTTTCTATTTATTCAGCGCGTGCTAACGTCCAGGTTTGGTCCCACATTAAAATAAGACTTATTTATCTAAATTTTTAATTAAAGCGCTACCGCAGAACTTAGTGTAATCTCTGAATTCCAGCAATCATGTCAAGTTAAAAAGGATGTTATTCCTTGGAGTCCAATTAGCTGATTTATCACATATATAAGGTTACAGTCCAGAATCAGTTCAATTAAGTCCCACAGTCAATCGTTTCACTGTTAAAAGCGATACAACTTAGTAATATCGGAAAAAGGTCACTAAACACATGTTGGTACGAATATGTGACGCAACCGTTGTAACTCAAACAAATTGACACTGTTAGAAAGTCAATGAAATGTAGTTTTTGAAACTGTCTCTATTTCTTCAGCGCGAATTAAGTGCTAGGATTGGTTCCACAGATAAAAATGACTTATTTAACTTAATTTGTAAATAAAGCGCTGCCACAGCGCCCAGTGTAATCGCTGAGTTCCAACAATCATGTCAAATTAAGAAGAATGTTATTTCTTGTAGTCAAACTGGCTCATTTATCACATTCAAAAGGTCACACACTTCAATTAAGTCCCACGGTCAAACGTTTCACTTTTTAAAGCGATGCAACCTATTAATATCCGAATAATTTCGCTAAATACATGTTGGTACGAATATGCGACGCAACCGTTGTAACTCAAACAGATTTATATCGCTAAAAAGTCAATGAAATGTAGTTTGTGAACTGTCTCTATTTCTTCAGCGCGAATTAACTGCTAGGATTGGTTCCACAGATAAAAATGACTTATTTAACTTCATTTGTAAATAAAGCGCTGCCACAGCGCCCAGTGTAATCGCTGAGTTCCAACAATCATGTCAAGTTAAGAAGAATGTTATTTCTTGTAGTCAAACTGGCTCATTTATCACATTCAAAAGGTCACACACTTTAATTAAGTCCCACGGTCAAACGTTTCACATTTTAAAGCGATGCAACCTAGTAATATCCGAATAATTTCGCTAAATACATATTGGTACGAATATGCGACGCAACCGTTGTAACTCAAACAGATTTATATTTTGCTAAAAAGTCAATGAAATGTAGTTTTTGAACTGTCTCTGTTTCTTTAGCGTGTGCTAACGGCCAGGATTGATCCCACAGTAAAAAAAGACTTATTTACCTAAATTTTTAATTAAAGCGCTACCACAGCGCCCTGTGTAATCGCTGAGTTCCTGCAATCATGTCAAATTAAGAAGAATGTTACTCCTTTGAGTCCAATTGGCTCATTTATCACATTTATGAGGTCACAGTCCAAAGTCAGTTCAATTAAGTCCCACAGTCAAACGTTTCACTATTTAAAGCGATGCAACCTAGTAATATCCGAATATTATCGTTAAATACATGTTGGTACGAATATGCGACGCAACCGTTGTAACTCAAACAGATTTATATCGCTAAAAAATCAATGAAATGTTGTTTTTGAAACTGTTTCTATTTATTCAGCGCGTGCTAACGTCCAGGTTTGGTCCCACATTAAAAAAAGACTTATTTATCTAAATTTTTAATTAAAGCGCTACCGCAGAACTTAGTGTAATCTCTGAATTCCAGCAATCATGTCAAGTTAAAAAGGATGTTATTCCTTGGAGTCCAATTAGCTGATTTATCACATATATAAGGTTACAGTCCAGAATCAGTTCAATTAAGTCCCACAGTCAATCGTTTCACTGTTAAAAGCGATACAACTTAGTAATATCGGAAAAAGGTCACTAAACACATGTTGGTACGAATATGTGACGCAACCGTTGTAACTCAAACGGATTGACACTGTTAGAAAGTCAATGAAATGTAGTTTTTGAAACTGTCTTTATTTCTTCAGCGCAAACTAACTGCTAGGATTGGTTCCACAGATATAAATGACTTATTTAACTTAATTTGTAAATAAAGCGCTGCCACAGCGCCCAGTGTAATCACTGAGTTCCAACAATCATGTCAAATTAAGAAGAATGTTATTTCTTGTAGCCAAACTGGCTCATTTATCACATTCAAAAGGTCACACACTTCAATTAAGTCCCACGGTCAAACGTTTAACTGTTTAAAGCGATGCAACCTAGTAATATCCGAATAATTTCGCTAAATACATGTTGGTACGAATATGCGACGCAACCGTTGTAACTCAAGCAGATTTATATCGCTAAAATGTCAATGAAATGTAGTTCTTGAAACTGTTCCTATTTATTCAGTGCGTGCTAACGGCCAGGTTTGGTCCCACATTAAAAAAAGACTTGTTTATCTAAATTTTTAATTAAAGCGCTACCACAGAACCTAGTGTAATCTCTGAATTCCAGCAATCATGTCAAGTTAAAAAGGATGTTATTCCTTGGAGTCCAATTCGCTCATTTGTCACATTCATAAGGTCACAGTCCAAAGTTACTTCAATTAAATCCCAGAGTCAATCGTTTCACAGTTTAAAGCGATGCAACATAGTAATGTCCGAAAAATATCGCTAAATACATGTTGGTACGAATATGTGACGCAACTGTTGTAACTCAAGCGGATTTATATCGGTAAAACGTCAATGAAATGTAGTTTTTGAAACTGTTCCTACTTATTCAGCGTGTACTAACGGCGAGGATTGGTCCCACATTAAAAGAAGACTTTTTTATCTAATTTTTTAATTAAAGTGCTACCACAGAACCTAGTGTAATCTCTGAATTCCAGCAATCATGTCAAGTTAAAAAGGATGTTATTCCCTGGAGTCCAAATGGCTCATTTATCACATTTATAAGGTCACAGTCAAGAATCAGTTCAATTAAGTCCCACAGTCAATCGTTTCACTGTTAAATGTGATTCAACTTAGTAATATCGGAAAAAGGTCACTAAATACATGTTGGTACGAATATGTGACACAACCCTTGTAACTCAAACGGTTTGACACCGTTAGAAAGTTAATGAAATGTAGTTTTTGAACTGTCTCTATTTCTCCAGCGCGAGCTAACGGCCAGGATTGGTCCCACAGTAAAAAAAGACTTATTTACCTACATTTTTAATTAAGGTGCTACCACAGCGCCCAGTGTAATCGCTGAGTTCCAAAAATCATGTCAAATTAAGAAGAATTTGATTTCTTGTAGTCAAACTGGATGTACTTCATAGAAATCAAACATAAGGTGTAAATATATAACCGGCTGCTAATAACGATATAAATATATATACCCTTATGCCAAAAAACTCTATGTTAGCATATATATATAAGTATCGCTACATATGAAACGGTGTTAGATATTCACAAAGCATACGGACTGTTAAATGAAGTTCCTAGCATAAAACGGAAATTTTTGTTTACGAAAAAGATGGCTGTTCTTTTTGAGTATTCTCTACTCTTTCATTCAAAATAAATCTTTAAAAAAACATTTGAAGAAGAGCATGGTTTTATAAATTCATCATAGCAAGGTTCTGTAAGGTTTTTTCATGTTTTATTTTCAGTTTTGATTATGTTATTGTTGCCAGACATGTTTTATAGCTAGCATCATAAAAAGCCAACCACCACCAACAACTAGCTAGCTAGCTAGGAATATATATATATATATATATATATATATATATATATATATATATATATATATATATATATATATATATATATATATATATATATATATATATATATATATATATATATATATATATATATATATATATATATATATATATATATATATATATATATATATATATATATATATATATATATATATATATATATATATATATATATATATATATATATATATATATATATATATATATATATATATATATATATATATATATATATATATATATATATATTATTTTTATGTTTTGTTTTCAAGAAAAAACTACATTAATTTTGCTACTTAAAGTTTCATGCTTCTTAGCAATCTTCAGGCAAATGATACAAATTATACAAGTTGGTACTAACTAAAGTATAAACCTTTTTAATTACGTGATAAAACGTAATAAAACAAATAAATACAAATAAATACATTGTTCGTTACAGTTCATTTCAACCATTTCAAAGTAAATTTGTTGCGATGGCGACATTTGTTGATAAGTTCTGTTCTTTTATTTAACAGTCCCTTCGGTTCAGCTCGTACAATTGCTATTTTTTTTGTTAGGCACAAGTCACACGTGCGCGCTCCTGTCTTATACGGCATTGCACGTTTTTCAATACTCCATAAGATTTCAAAGTCTGTTCCGTCGTCTTTTAATCTCCAAATTAATTTCGACAATTCGGTTTCGTTTCTGTATTTCTCGTGTCGAAAGGACTTTTTGTGGTTGTTAAACCTTTCTTTAAATTCGCCTTCGCATAATCCGTAGTAAAATTCCTTTTTGTCTACGTATTTGACTTCCGCTTTGTAGATAATGCATGCAGCTAAACAGTCACCATTCAGTGGACACTGGGACTTATCCCGGCAGTTGCAAGGTCGTTGTTTTTGCCTTTCTTCAGAAGTGAGAACTTTTTTATTATGCCCCTTTATGATGTTTCGGATGTTTGTGCTACATGAATAGCTCAACTTGAGGGTGTTTTTGTTGAAGATTTTATAATATTTGTGATCTTTATTGAAGTTTTTTCTAACAATCTTGAGAAATGATCGTCCAATGTATATATATATATATATATATATATATATATATATATATATATATATATATATATATATATATATATATATATATATATATATATATATATATATATATATATATATATATATATATATATATATATATATATATATATATATAGCCAATGTAGCCATTTTCTTTATACCTAACTAAGTCTCCAGTTTATGTTTAAGTGACTAGCTATTAGCTGCTGTAGCTAGCTAATGCTAGCTTTAAACTAAAGATTCCCAGTATATATATTCCCACAAAACACATCAAACGTTATTAACCCTGAAAATTTTAAACATTTTCCTGGGTTTTTTTTGGTTTGCGAAGTTCTTTTCCTCCAAATATTCTGAAAATAAAGTTCAGAAATTACTTATTTTTAAAATGTAAATTTAATTTGTTTCAAATTGTGGGCAAAAACCTTAATCAGCATGCTAAAAAACTGACTTTTCTTAATTTAAAATTACTAAACACAACCATTTTCTTACATTTAGTGTAAACTTTTGTGTGTATGGCTTATATTTAATACACCAAAAGAGCTACTTTGTTGATTTCAATTTTATACTCTTTGTAAGTTATTTTTTTCTTCTCTTTGACATTTCTGTTTTACCACTCAATTTTTACGTTTTATAAGTTATTTGGAACAGAATGGTATGAAATAGACCAAAATACCTGATCTTAGTTGTTTTTAATTTACAGGCTGTGTCTGTGAAACTTTAAGGGGAACATTTGGTGGAAGACAATGGCATGACATATACTGATAGAACTGATTTTTGTTGTGTTAGATGTTATATCTGAACCTTTTTGACATTTTATGTTAATTTTGCGAGGAAGAACCATATATATATATACACAGAAGAATTCAATTTTACACCTTGCAAGCTTTGTTTTTCTATATTTTGTATAAATTCTTACTGGGGAGGACTCCATGCAATATATCGAAATGACTGATCCTTCTCGATTTAAATTTGATGTGTTCTAAATCGTATATAGTTTTGGAAATTTTGTGTAAGATTTAATGGGTAAGGGCTAGATGCAATATGTCAAAAAAACTTTTCTTGTTGAATCAGAAGCACTCCCTACAACCATTCTTTTTTTTACAGTTTGTGAAGCTTTTGTGAGGCAGAGTGTATGCAATATTATCGAAATAACTGATTTTTGTTGCAAACTGTTTTTCTTTGGCATTTTGGATTAAAATATTGTTTTAGAGGGCATATGCAGTAGATATATGTACTGAAATAGTTAAATTTTGCAAACTTTGATTTTGTCGTTACCTCTCATTTTTTACATTTTGATTAAACTTTTGTGGGAGACCGTCGGTATGCGAAGGACAAAAATAAGAGATTTTAGTATTATTTAGAATTTGTATTTTGTGTTGCAAAATTGGTGCAAAAATTGACATAAAATGAACTTATATACAGATTGATTGCTGTTGTTTAACATGACTCATTATGACTTATATATATATTTTATGAAAATTTGTGACAGAATACTATGTGAGATTTGAAATTTTGTTTACTTTATTGATGGTAAAACAGCATGCAGATTGCTAAAAGAACTTTATTAATTTTGAATTTAAACACCGTTATTTTGTTGGCATTTTGTCTAAAGTTTGGTGAGGAAGGACTGTATGCAATATATCAAATAATGTTTTATTGCATTATAATTTGTCCTTGCAAATCCCTTTTTTTACACCTTAAATAAAAAATTCTGTCAGAGGCACAATTTATTGTTTATTTTTCACATTGTGTGTCAACCTTTAGCAGGGTTTGCAATAAACTAACTGATTTTAACATATACAATGAGAGAGATTTGTGTTTGACATTGATCAGCTTTTTTGTATATATGTGGCGTTTTGAGTGACTTAAATTTTATGGGTGAGATGTATGTTGAAATGCTTTTGGAAAATTCTTTTCGAATAATTTTCGCATTTGTCAGATGGTCAGAGCAAGTAATTTTAGTAGATTTAGATTTTTAATGTCACATAAATACTGCAGTTGTTGAAAACCTTTAATTTTTTGGGTCATTTATATAATAATGCAGATGTAAGATGCGCACTGCTGTATTGTTTGTTTTTTGATGGACATATATCTGCTACATAAATTAAATGGAATACAGTGGATTCTTTCACGGGAAACAGCTAGTTTTTAATTAAAACGCTACGGCAGCGCCCAGTGTAACCGCTGAGTTCCAGCAATCATGTCAAATTAAGAAGAATGTTACTCCTTGGAGTCCAATTGGTTCATTTATCACATTTATAAGGTCACAGTCCAAAGTCAGTTCAATTAAGTCCCACAGTCAATCGTTTCACTGTTAAAAGCGATGCAACTAAGTAATATCGGAAAAAATCACTAAATACATATGGGTACGAATATGTGACGCAACCGTTGTAACTCAAACAAATTGACACTGTTAGAAAGTCAATGAAATGTAGTTTTTGAAACTGTCTCTATTTCTTCAGCGCGAATTAAGTGCTAGGATTGGTTCCACAGATAAAAATGACTTATTTAACTTAATTTGTAAATAAAGCGCTGCCACAGCGCCCAGTGTAATCGCTGAGTTCCAACAATCATGTCAAATTAAGAAGAATGTTATTTCTTGTAGTCAAACTGGCTCATTTATCACATTCAAAAGGTCACACACTTCAATTAAGTCCCACGGTCAAACGTTTCACTTTTTAAAGCGATGCAACCTATTAATATCCGAATAATTTCGCTAAATACATGTTGGTACGAATATGCGACGCAACCGTTGTAACTCAAACAGATTTATATCGCTAAAAAGTCAATGAAATGTAGTTTGTGAACTGTCTCTATTTCTTCAGCGCGAATTAACTGCTAGGATTGGTTCCACAGATAAAAATGACTTATTTAACTTCATTTGTAAATAAAGCGCTGCCACAGCGCCCAGTGTAATCGCTGAGTTCCAACAATCATGTCAAGTTAAGAAGAATGTTATTTCTTGTAGTCAAACTGGCTCTCATTTATCACATTCAAAAGGTCACACACTTTAATTAAGTCCCACGGTCAAACGTTTAACTGTTTAAAGCGATGCAACCTAGTAATATCCGAATATTATCGTTAAATACATGTTGGTACGAATATGCGACGCAACCGTTGTAACTCAAACAGATTTATATCGCTAAAAAGTCAATGAAATGTTGTTTTTGAAACTGTTTCTATTTATTCAGCGCGTGCTAACGTCCAGGTTTGGTCCCACATTAAAATAAGACTTATTTATCTAAATTTTTAATTAAAGCGCTACCGCAGAACTTAGTGTAATCTCTGAATTCCAGCAATCATGTCAAGTTAAAAAGGATGTTATTCCTTGGAGTCCAATTAGCTGATTTATCACATATATAAGGTTACAGTCCAGAATCAGTTCAATTAAGTCCCACAGTCAATCGTTTCACTGTTAAAAGCGATACAACTTAGTAATATCGGAAAAAGGTCACTAAACACATGTTGGTACGAATATGTGACGCAACCGTTGTAACTCAAACGGATTGACGCTGTTAGAAAGTCAATGAAATGTAGTTTTTGAAACTGTCTTTATTTCTTCAGCGCGAACTAACTGCTAGGATTGGTTCCACAGATATAAATGACTTATTTAACTTAATTTGTAAATAAAGCGCTGCCACAGCGCCCAGTGTAATCACTGAGTTCCAACAATCATGTCAAATTAAGAAGAATGTTATTTCTTGTAGCCAAACTGGCTCATTTATCACATTCAAAAGGTCACACACTTCAATTAAGTCCCACGGTCAAACGTTTAACTGTTTAAAGCGATGCAACCTAGTAATATCCGAATAATTTCGCTAAATACATGTTGGTACGAATATGCGACGCAACCGTTGTAACTCAAGCAGATTTATATCGCTAAAATGTCAATGAAATGTAGTTCTTGAAACTGTTCCTATTTATTCAGTGCGTGCTAACGGCCAGGTTTGGTCCCACATTAAAAAAAGACTTGTTTATCTAAATTTTTAATTAAAGCGCTACCACAGAACCTAGTGTAATCTCTGAATTCCAGCAATCATGTCAAGTTAAAAAGGATGTTATTCCTTGGAGTCCAATTCGCTCATTTGTCACATTCATAAGGTCACAGTCCAAAGTTACTTCAATTAAATCCCAGAGTCAATCGTTTCACAGTTTAAAGCGATGCAACATAGTAATGTCCGAAAAATATCGCTAAATACATGTTGGTACGAATATGCGACGCAACTGTTGTAACTCAAGCGGATTTATATCGGTAAAACGTCAATGAAATGTAGTTTTTGAAACTGTTCCTACTTATTCAGCGTGTACTAACGGCGAGGATTGGTCCCACATTAAAAGAAGACTTTTTTATCTAATTTTTTAATTAAAGTGCTACCACAGAACCTAGTGCAATCTCTGAATTCCAGCAATCATGTCAAGTTAAAAAGGATGTTATTCCCTGGAGTCCAAATGGCTCATTTATCACATTTATAAGGTCACAGTCAAGAATCAGTTCAATTAAGTCCCACAGTCAATCGTTTCACTGTTAAATGTGATTCAACTTAGTAATATCGGAAAAAGGTCACTAAATACATGTTGGTACGAATATGTGACACAACCGTTGTAACTCAAACGGTTTGACACCGTTAGAAAGTTAATGAAATGTAGTTTTTGAACTGTCTCTATTTCTCCAGCGCGAGCTAACGGCCAGGATTGGTCCCACAGTAAAAAAAGACTTATTTACCTACATTTTTTATTAAGGTGCTACCACAGCGCCCAGTGTAATCGCTGAGTTCCAAAAATCATGTCAAATTAAGAAGAATGTGATTTCTTGTAGTCAAACTGGCTCATTTATCACATTCAAAAGGTCACACACTTCAATTAAGTCCCACGGTCAAACGTTTTACTGTTTAAAGCGATGCAACCTAGTAATAGCCGAATAATTTCGCCAAATACATGTCGGTACGAATATGCGACGCAACCGTTGTAACTCAAACAGATTTATATCGCTAAATAGTCAATGAAATTTAGTTTTTGAAACTGTTCCTACTTATTCAGCGTGTGCTAACGGCGAGGATTGGTCCCACATTAAAAGAAGACTTATTTATCCAAATTTTTAATTAAAGTGCTACCACAGCGCCCAGTGTAATCTCTGAATTCCAGCAATCATGTCAAGTTAAAAAGGATGTTATTCCTTGGAGTCCAAATGGCTCATTTATCACATTTATAAGGTCACAGTCCAGAATCAGTTCAATTAAGTCCCACAGTCAATCGTTTCACTGTTAAATGTGATACAACTTAGTAATATCGGAAAAAGGTCACTAAATAGATGTTGGTACGAATATGTGACACAACCGTTGTAACTCAACCGGTTTGACACCGTTAGAAAGTTAATGCAATGTAGTTTTTGAACTGTCTCTATTTCTCCAGCACGTGCTAACGGCCAGGTTTGGTCCCACATTAAAAAAAGACTTATTTATCTAAATTTTTAATTAAAGCGCTACCACAGAACTTAGTGTAATCTTTGAATTCCAGCAATCATGTCAAGTTAAAAGGGATGTTTTTCCTTGGAGTCCAATTAGCTGATTTATCACATTCATAAGGTCACAGTCCAGAATCAGTTCAATTAAATCCCACAGTCAATCGTTTCACTGTTAAATGTGATACAACTTAGTAATATCGGAAAAAGGTCACTAAATACATGTTGGTACGAATATGTGACACAACCGTTGTAACTCAAACGGGTTAACACTGTTAGAAAGTCAATGAAATGTAGTTTTTGAAACTGTCTCTATTTCTTCAGCGCGAATTAACTGCTAGGATTGGTTCCATAGATAAAAATGACTTATTTAACTTAATTTGAAAATAAAGCGCTGCTACAGCGCCCAGTGTAATCCCTGAGTTCCAACAATCGTGTCAAATTAAGAAGAATGTTATTTCTTGTAGTCAAACTGGCTCATTTATCACATTCAAAAGGTCACACACTTCAATTAAGTCCCACGGTCAAACGTTTCACTTTTTAAAGCGATGCAACCTAGTAATATCCGAATAATTTCGCTAAATACATGTTGGTACGAATATGCGACGCAACCGTTGTAACTCAAACAGATTTATATCGCTAAAAAGTCAATGAAACTGTCTCTATTTCTTCAGCGCGATTTAACTGCTAGGATTGGTTCCACAGATAAAAATGACTTATTTAACTTAATTTGTAAATAAAGCGCTGTCACAGCGCCCAGTGTAATCGCGGAGTTCCATCAATCATGTCAAATTAAGAAGAATGTTATTTCTTGTAGTCAAACTGGCTCATTTATCACATTCAAAAGGTCACACACTTCAATTAAGTCCCACGGTCAGACGTTTCACTTTTTAAAGCGATGCAACCTAGTAATATCCGATTAATTTCGCTAAATACATATTGGTACGAATATGCGACGCAACCGTTGTAACTCAAACAGATTTATATCGCTAAAAAGTCAATGAAATGTAATTTTTGAACTGTCTCTATTTCTTTAGCGTGTGCTAATGGCCAGGATTGGTACCACAGTAAAAAAAGACTTATTTACCTAAATTTTTAATTAAAGCGCTACCACAGCGCCCTGTGTAATCGCTGAGTTCCAGCAATCATGTCATATTAAGAAGAATGTTACTCCTTAGAGTCCAATTGGCTCATTTATCACATTTATGAGGTCACAGTCCAAAGTCAGTTCAAATAAGTCCCACAGTCAAACGTTTCACTATTTAAAGCGATGCAACCTAGTAATATCCGAATATTATCGATAAATACATGTTGGTACGAATATGCGACGCAACCGTTGTAACTCAAACAGATTTATATCGCTAAAAAGTCAATGAAATGTTGTTTTTGAAGCTGTTCCTATTTATTCAGCGCGTGCTAACGTCCAGGTTTGGTCCCACATTAAAAAAGACTTATTTATCTAAATTTTTAATTAAAGCGCTACCACAGAACTTAGTGTAATTTCTGAATTCCAGCAATCATGTCAAGTTAAAAAGGATGGTATTCCTTGGAGTCCAATTAGCTGATTTATCACATATATAAGGTCACAGTCCAGAATCAGTTCAATTAAGTCCCACAGTCAATCGTTTCACTGTTAAAAGCGATACAACTTAGTAATATCGGAAAATAGTCACTAAACACATGTTGGTACGAATATGTGACGCAACCGTTGTTACTCAAACGGATTGACACTGTTAGAAAGTCAATGAAATGTAATTTTTGAAACTGTCTTTATTTCTTCAGTGCGAACTAACTGCTAGGATTGGTTCCACAGATAAAAATAACTTATTTAACTTAATTTGTAAATAAAGCGCTGCCACAGCGCCCAGTGTAATCGCTGTGTTCCAACAATCATGTCAAATTAAGAAGAATGTTATTTCTTGTAGTCAAACTGGCTCATTTATCACATTCAAAAGGTCACACACTTCAATTAAGTCCCACGGTCAAACGTTTAACTGTTTAAAGCGATGCAACCTAGTAATATCCGAATAATTTCGCTAAATACATGTTGGTACGAATATGCGACGCAACCGTTGTAACTCAAGCAAATTTATATCGCTAAAATGTCAATGAAATGTAGTTTTTGAAACTGTTCCTATTTATTCAGTGCGTGCTAACGGCCAGATTTGGCCCCACATTAAAAAAAGACTTGTTTATCTAAATTTTTAATTAAAGCGCTACCACAGAACTTAGTGTAACCTCTGAATTCCAGCAATCATGTCAAGTTAAAAGGGATGTTATTCCTTGGAGTCCAATTAGCTGATTTATCACATTCATAAGGTCACAGTCCAGAATCAGTTCAATTAAGTCCCACAGTCAATCGTTTCACTGTTAAAAGCGATACAACTTAGTAATATTGGAAAAAGGTCACTAAATACATGTTGGTACGAATATGTGAAACAACCGTTGTAACTCAAACGGTTTGACACCGTTAGAAAGTCAATGAAATGTAGTTTTTGAACTGTCTCTATTTCTTCAGCGCGTGCTAACGGCCAGGATTGGTGCCACAGTAAAAGAAGACTTCTTTATCTAAATTTTTAATTAAAACGCTACGGCAGCGCTCAGTGTAACCGCTGAGTTCCAGCAATCATGTCAAATTAAGAAGAATGTTACTCCTTGGAGTCCAATTGGTTCATTTATCACATATATAAGGTCACAGTCCAAAGTCAGTTCAATTAAGTCCCACAGTCAATCGTTTCACTGTTAAAAGCGATGCAACTAAGTAATATCGGAAAAAATCACTAAATACATATGGGTACGAATATGTGACGCAACCGTTGTAACTCAAACGGATTGACACTGTTAGAAAGTCAATGAAATGTAGTTTTTGAAACAGTCTCTATTTCTTCAGCGCGAATTAACTGCTAGGATTGGTTCCACAGATTAAAAATGACTTATTTAACTTAATTTGTAAATAAAGCGCTGCCACAGCGCCCAGTGTAATCGCTGAGTTCCAACAATCATGTCAAATTAAGAAGAATGTTATTTCTTGTAGTCAAACTGGCTCATTTATCACATTCAAAAGGTCACACACTTCAATTAAGTCCCACGGTCAAACGTTTCACTTTTTAAAGCGATGCAACCTAGTAATATCCGAATAATTTCGCTAAATACATGTTGGTACGAATATGCGACGCAACCGTTGTAACTCAAACAGATTTATATCGCTAAAAAGTCCATGAAATGTAGTTTTTGAACTGTCTCTATTTCTTCAGTGCGAATTAACTGCAAGGATTGGTTCCACAGATAAAAATGACTTATTTAACTTAATTTGTAAATAAAGCGCTGCCACAGCGCCCACTGTAATCGTTGAGTTCCAAGAATCATGTCAAATTAAGAAGAATGTTATTTCTTGTAGTCAAACTGGCTCATTTATCACTATCAAAAGGTCACACACTTCAATTAAGTCCCACGGTCAAACGTTTCACTTTTTAAAGCGATGCAACCTAGTAATATCCGAGTAATTTCGCTAAATACATATTGGTACGAATATGCGACGCAACCGTTGTAACTCAAACAGATTTATATCGCTAAAAAGTCAATGAAATGTAGTTTTTGAAACTGTTCCTATTTATTCAGTGCGTGCTAACGGCCAGGTTTGGTCCCACATTAAAAAAAGACTTGTTTCTCTAAATTTTTAATTAAAGCGCTACCACAGAACTTAGTGTAACCTCTGAATTCCAGCAATCATGTCAAGTTAAAAGGGATGTTATTCCTTGGAGTCCAATTAGCTGATTTATCACATTCATAAGGTCACAGTCCAGAATCAGTTCAATTAAGTCCCACAGTCAATCGTTTCACTGTTAAAAGCGATACAACTTAGTAATATTGGAAAAAGGTCACTAAATACATGTTGGTACGAATATGTGACACAACCGTTGTAACTCAAACGGTTTGACACCGTTAGAAAGTCAATGAAATGTAGTTTTTGAACTGTCTCTATTTCTTCAGCGCGTGCTAACGGCCAGGATTGGTCCCACAGTAAAAGAAGACTTATTTATCTAAATTTAAAATTAAAACGCTACCGCAGCGCCCAGTGTAACCGCTGAGTTCCAGCAATCATGTCAAATTAAGAAGAATGTTACTCCTTGGAGTCCAATTGGTTCATTTATCACATTTATAAAGTCACAGTCCAAAGTCAGTTCAATTAAGTCCCACAGTCAATCGTTTCACTGTTAAAAGCGATGCAACTAAGTAATATCGGAAAAAATCACTAAATACATATGGGTACGAATATGTGACGCAACCGTTGTAACTCAAACGGATTGACACTGTTAGAAAGTCAATGAAATGTAGTTTTTGAAACTGTCTCTATTTCTTCAGCGCGAACTAACTGCTAGGATTGGTTTCACATATAAAAATGACTTATTTGACTTAATTTGTAAATAAAGCGCTGCCTCAACGCCCAGTGTAATCGCTGAGTTCCAACAATCATGTCAAATTAAGAAGAATGTTATTTCTTGTAGTTAAACTGGCTCATTTATCACATTCAAAAGGTCACACACTTCAATTAAATCCAAGGTCAAACGTTTAACTGTTTAAAGCGGTGCAACCTAGTAATATCCGAATAAATTCGCTAAATACATGTTGGTACGAATATGCGACGCAACCGTTGTAACTCAAACAGATTTATATCGCTAAAAAGTCAATGAAATGTAGTTTTTGAACTGTCTCTATTTCTTCAGCGCGAATTAACTGCTAGGATTGGTTCCACAGATAAAAATGACTTATTTAACTTAATTTGTAAATAAAGCGCTGCCACAGCGGCCAATGTAATCGCTGAGTTTCAACAATCATGTCAAATTAAGAAGAATGTTATTTCTTGTAGTCAAACTGGCTCATTTATCACATTCAAAAGGTCACACACTTTAATTAAGTCCCACGGTCAAACGTTTCACTTTTTAAAGCGATGCAACCTAGTATTATCCGAATAATTTCGCTAAATACATATTGGTACGAATATGCGACGCAACAGTTGTAACTCAAACAGATTTATATCGCTAAAAAGTCAATGAAATGTAGTTTTTGAACTGTCTCTATTTCTTTAGCGTGTGCTAACGGCCAGGATTGGTCCCACAGTAAAAAAAGACTTATTTACCTAAATTTTTAATTAAAGCGCTACCACAGCGCCCTGTGTAATCGCTGAGTTCCAGCAATCATGTCAAATTAAGAAGAATGTTACTCCTTGGAGTCCAATTGGCTCATTTATCACATTTATGAGGTCACAGTCCAAAGTCAGTTCAATTAAGTCCCACAGTCAAACGTTTCACTATTAAAAGCGATGCAACCTAGTAATATCCGAATATTATCGTTTAATACATGTTGGTACGAATATACGACGCAACCGTTGTAACTCAAACAGATTTATATCGCTAAAAAGTCAATGAAATGTTGTTTTTAAAACTGTTCCTATTTATTCAGCGCGTGCTAACGTCCAGGTTTGGTCCCACATTAAAAAAAGACTTATTTATCTAAATTTTTAATTAAAGCGCTACCACAGAACTTAGTGTAATCTCTGAATTCCAGCAATCATGTCAAGTTAAAAAGGATGTTATTCCCTGGAGTCCAAATGGCTCATTTATCACATTAATAAGGTCACAGTCCAGAATCAGTTCAATTAAGTCCCACAGTCAATCGTTTCACTGTTAAATGTGATACAACTTAGTAATATCGGAAGAGGTCACTAAATACATGTTGGTACGAATATGTGACACAACCGTTGTAACTCAAACGGTTTGACACCGTTAGAAAGTTAATGAAATGTAGTTTTTGAACTGTCTCTATTTCTTCAGCGCGTGCTAACGGCCAGGATTGGTCCCACAGTAAAAAAAGACTTATTTACCTAAATTTTTAATTGAAGCGCTAACACAGCGCCCTGTGTAATCGCTGAGTTCCAGCAATCATGTCAAATTAAGAAGAATGTTACTCCTTGGAGTCCAATTGGCCCATTTATCACATTTATAAGGTCACAGTCCAAAGTCAGTTCAATTAAGTCCCACAGTCAAACGTTTGACTATTTATAGCGATGCAACCTAGTAATATCCGAATAATATCGTTAAATACATGTTGATACGAATATGCAAAGCAACCGTTGTAACTCAAAGAGATTTATATCGCTAAAAAGTCAATGAAATGTAGTTTTTGAAACTGTTCCTATTTATTCAGCGCGTGCTAACGGCCAGGTTTGGTCCCACATTAAAAAAAGACTTATTTATCTAAATTTTTAATTAAAGCGCTACCACAGAACTTGTGTAATCTCTGAATTCCAGCAATCATGTCAAGTTAAAAAGGATGTTATTCCTTGGAGTCCAATTAGCTGATTTATCACATTTATAAGGTCACAGTCCAGAATCAGTTCAATTAAGTGCCACAGTCAATCGTTTCACTGTTAAAAGCGATACAACTTAGTAATATCGCAAAAAGGTCAGTAAATACATGTTGGTACGAATATGTGACACAACCGTTGTAACTCAAACGGTTTGACACCGTTAGAAAGTCAATGAAATGTAGTTTTTGAACTGTCTCTATTTATTCAGTGCGTGCTAACGGCCAGGTTTAGTCCCACATTAAAAAAAGACTTGTTTATCTAAATTTTTAATTAAAGCGCTACCACAGAACCTAGTGTAATCTCTGAATTCCAGCAATCATGTCAAGTTAAAAAGGATGTTAGTCCTTGGAGTCCAATTCGCTCATTTGTCACATTCATAAGGTCACAGTCCAAAGTTACTTCAATTAAATCCCAGAGTCAATCGTTTCACCGTTTAAAGCGATGCAACATAGTAATGTCCGAAAAATATCGCTAAATACATGTTGGTACGAATATGCGACGCAACTGTTGTAACTCAAGCGGATTTATATCGCTAAAACGTCAATGAAATGTAGTTTTTAAAACTGTTCCTACTTATTCAGCGTGTGCTAACGGCGAGGATTGGTCCCACATTAAAAGAAGACTTATTTATCTAAATTTTTAATTAAAGTGCTACCACAGAACCTAGTGTAGTCTCTGAATTCCAGCAGTCATGTCAAGTTAAAAAGGATGTTATTCCCTGGAGTCCAAATGGCTCATTTATCACATTTATAAGGTCACAGTCCAGAATCAGTTCAATTAAGTCCCACAGTCAATCGTTTCACTGTTAAATGTGATACAACTTAGTAATATCGGAAGAGGTCACTAAATACATGTTGGTACGAATATGTGACACAACTGTTGTAACTCAAACGGTTTGACACCGTTAGAAAGTTAATGAAATGTAGTTTTTGAACTGTCTCTATTTCTTCAGCGCGTGCTAACGGCCAGGATTGGTCCCACAGTAAAAAAAGACTTATTTACCTAAATTTTTAATTAAAGCGCTAACACAGCGCCCTGTGTAATCGCTGAGTTCCAGCAATCATGTCAAATTAAGGAGAATGTTACTCCTTGGAGTCCAATTGGCCCATTTATCACATTTATAAGGTCACAGTCCAAAGTCAGTTCAATTAAGTCCCACAGTCAAACGTTTGACTATTTAAAGCGATGCAACCTAGTAATATCCGAATAATATCGTTAAATACATGTTGATACGAATATGCAACGCAACCGTTGTAACTCAAAGAGATTTATATCGCTAAAAAGTCAATGAAATGTAGTTTTTGAAACTGTTCCTATTTATTCAGCGCGTGCTAACGGCCAGGTTTGGTCCCACATTAAAAAAAGACTTATTTATCTAAATTTTTAATTAAAGCGCTACCACAGAACTTGTGTAATCTCTGAATTCCAGCAATCATGTCAAGTTAAAAAGATGTTATTCCTTGGAGTCCAATTAGCTGATTTATCACATTTATAAGGTCACAGTCCAGAATCAGTTCAATTAAGTCCCACAGTCAATCGTTTCACTGTTAAAAGCGATACAACTTAGTAATATTGGAAAAAGGTCACTAAATACATGTTGGTACGAATATATGACACAACCGTTGTAACTCAAACGGTTTGACACCGTTAGAAAGTCAATGAAATGTAGTTTTTGAACTGTCTCTATTTCTTCAGCGCGTGCTAACGGCCAGGATTGGTGCCACAGTAAAAGAAGACTTATTCATCTAAGTTTTTAATTAAAACGCTACGGCAGCGCCCAGTGTAACCGCTGAGTTCCAGCAATCATGTCAAATTAAGAAGAATGTTACTCCTTGGAGTCCAATTGGTTCATTTATCACATTTATAAGGTCACAGTCCAAAGTCAGTTCAATAAAGTCCCACAGTCAATCGTTTCACTGTTAAAAGCGATGCAACTAAGTAATATCGGAAAAAATCACTAAATACATATGGGTACGAATATGTGACGCAACCGTTGTAACTCAAACGGATTGACACTGTTAGAAAGTCAATGAAATGTAGTTTTTGAAACTGTCTCTATTTCTTCAGTGCGAATTAACTGCTAGGATTGGTTCCACAGATAAAAATGACTTATTTAACTTAATTTGTAAATAAAGCGCTGCCACAGCGCCCAGTGTAATCGCTGAGTTCCAACAATCATGTCAAATTAAGAAGAATGTTATTTCTTGCAGTCAAATTGGCTCATTTATCACATTCAAAAGGTCACACACTTCAATTAAGTCCCACGGTCAAACGTTTCACTTTTTAAAGCTATGCAACCTAGTAATATCCGAATAATTACGCTAAATACATGTTGGTACGAATATGCGACGCAACCGTTGTAACTCAAACAGATTTATATCGCTAAAAAGTCAATGAAATGTAGTTTTTGAACTGTCTCTATTTCTTCAGTGCGAATTAACTGCTAGGATTGGTTCCACAGATAAAAATGACTTATTTAACTTAATTTGTAAATAAAGCGCTGCCACAGCGCCCAGTGTAATCGCTGAGTTTCAACAATCATGTCAAATTAAGAAGAATGTTATTTCTTGTAGTCAAACTGGCTCATTTATCACATTCAAAAGGTCACACACTTTAATTAAGTCCCACGGTCAAACGTTTCACTTTTTAAAGCGATGCAACCTAGTATTATCCGAATAATTTCGCTAAATACATATTGGTACGAATATGCGACGCAACAGTTGTAACTCAAACAGATTTATATCGCTAAAAAGTCAATGAAATGTAGTTTTTGAACTGTCTCTATTTCCTTAGCGTGTGCTAACGGCCAGGATTGGTCCCACAGTAAAAAAAGACTTATTTACCTCAATTTTTAATTAAAGCGCTACCACAGCGCCCTGTGTAATCGCTGAGTTCCAGCAATCATGTCAAATTAAGAAGAATGTTACTCCTTGGAGTCCAATTGGCTCATTTATCACATTTATGAGGTCACAGTCCAAAGTCAGTTCAATTAAGTCCCACAGTCAAACGTTTCACTATTAAAAGCGATGCAACCTAGTAATATCCGAATATTATCGTTTAATACATGTTGGTACGAATATACGACGCAACCGTTGTAACTCAAACAGATTTATATCGCTAAAAAGTCAATGAAATGTTGTTTTTAAAACTGTTCCTATTTATTCAGCGCGTGCTAACGTCCAGGTTTGGTCCCACATTAAAAAAAGACTTATTTATCTAAATTTTTAATTAAAGCGCTACCACAGAACTTAGTGTAATCTCTGAATTCCAGCAATCATGTCAAGTTAAAAAGGATGTTATTCCCTGGAGTCCAAATGGCTCATTTATCACATTAATAAGGTCACAGTCCAGAATCAGTTCAATTAAGTCCCACAGTCAATCGTTTCACTGTTAAATGTGATACAACTTAGTAATATCGGAAGAGGTCACTAAATACATGTTGGTACGGATATGTGACACAACTGTTGTAACTCAAACGGTTTGACACCGTTAGAAAGTTAATGAAATGTAGTTTTTGAACTGTCTCTATTTCTTCAGCGCGTGCTAACGGCCAGGATTGGTCCCACAGTAAAAAAAGACTTATTTACCTAAATTTTTAATTGAAGCGCTAACACAGCGCCCTGTGTAATCGCTGAGTTCCAGCAATCATGTCAAATTAAGAAGAATGTTACTCCTTGGAGTCCAATTGGCCCATTTATCACATTTATAAGGTCACAGTCCAAAGTCAGTTCAATTAAGTCCCACAGTCAAACGTTTGACTATTTAAAGCGATGCAACCTAGTAATATCCGAATAATATCGTTAAATACATGTTGATACGAATATGCAAAGCAACCGTTGTAACTCAAAGAGATTTATATCGCTAAAAAGTCAATGAAATGTAGTTTTTGAAACTGTTCCTATTTATTCAGCGCGTGCTAACGGCCAGGTTTGGTCCCACATTAAAAAAAGACTTATTTATCTAAATTTTTAATTAAAGCGCTACCACAGAACTTGTGTAATCTCTGAATTCCAGCAATCATGTCAAGTTAAAAAGGATGTTATTCCTTGGAGTCCAATTAGCTGATTTATCACATTTATAAGGTCACAGTCCAGAATCAGTTCAATTAAGTGCCACAGTCAATCGTTTCACTGTTAAAAGCGATACAACTTAGTAATATCGCAAAAAGGTCAGTAAATACATGTTGGTACGAATATGTGACACAACCGTTGTAACTCAAACGGTTTGACACCGTTAGAAAGTCAATGAAATGTAGTTTTTGAACTGTCTCTATTTATTCAGTGCGTGCTAACGGCCAGGTTTGGTCCCACATTAAAAAAAGACTTGTTTATCTAAATTTTTAATTAAAGCGCTACCACAGAACCTAGTGTAATCTCTGAATTCCAGCAATCATGTCAAGTTAAAAAGGATGTTATTCCTTGGAGTCCAATTCGCTCATTTGTCACATTCATAAGGTCACAGTCCAAAGTTACTTCAATTAAATCCCAGAGTCAATCGTTTCACCGTTTAAAGCGATGCAACATAGTAATGTCCGAAAAATATCGCTAAATACATGTTGGTACGAATATGCGACGCAACTGTTGTAACTCAAGCGGATTTATATCGCTAAAACGTCAATGAAATGTAGTTTTTAAAACTGTTCCTACTTATTCAGCGTGTGCTAACGGCGAGGATTGGTCCCACATTAAAAGAAGACTTATTTATCTAAATTTTTAATTAAAGTGCTACCACAGAACCTAGTGTAGTCTCTGAATTCCAGCAATCATGTCAAGTTAAAAAGGATGTTATTCCCTGGAGTCCAAATCGCTCATTTATCACATTTATAAGGTCACAGTCCAGAATCAGTTCAATTAAGTCCCACAGTCAATCGTTTCACTGTTAAATGTGATACAACTTAGTAATATCGGAAGAGGTCACTAAATACATGTTGGTACGAATATGTGACACAACTGTTGTAACTCAAACGGTTTGACACCGTTAGAAAGTTAATGAAATGTAGTTTTTGAACTGTCTCTATTTCTTCAGCGCGTGCTAACGGCCAGGATTGGTCCCACAGTAAAAAAAGACTTATTTACCTAAATTTTTAATTAAAGCGCTAACACAGCGCCCTGTGTAATCGCTGAGTTCCAGCAATCATGTCAAATTAAGAAGAATGTTACTCCTTGGAGTCCAATTGGCCCATTTATCACATTTATAAGGTCACAGTCCAAAGTCAGTTCAATTAAGTCCCACAGTCAAACGTTTGACTATTTAAAGCGATGCAACCTAGTAATATCCGAATAATATCGTTAAATACATGTTGATACGAATATGCAACGCAACTGTTGTAACTCAAAGAGATTTATATCGCTAAAAAGTCAATGAAATGTAGTTTTTGAAACTGTTCCTATTTATTCAGCGCGTGCTAACGGCCAGGTTTGGTCCCACATTAAAAAAAGACTTATTTATCTAAATTTTTAATTAAAGCGCTACCACAGAACTTGTGTAATCTCTGAATTCCAGCAATCATGTCAAGTTAAAAAGGATGTTATTCCTTGGAGTCCAATTAGCTGATTTATCACATTTATAAGGTCACAGTCCAGAATCAGTTCAATTAAGTCCCACAGTCAATCGTTTCACTGTTAAAAGCGATACAACTTAGTAATATCGGAAAAAGGTCATTAAATACATCTTGGTACGAATATGTGACACAACCGTTGTAACTCAAACGGTTTGACACCGTTAGAAAGTCAATGAAATGTAGTTTTTGAACTGTCTCTATTTCTTCAGCGCGTGCTAACGGCCAGGATTGGTATCACAGTAAAAGAAGACTTATTTATCTAAATTTTTAATTAAAGCGCTACCACAGAACCTAGTGTAATCTCTGAATTCCAGCTATCATGTCAAGTTAAAAAGGATGTTATTCCTTGGAGTCCAATTCGCTCATTTGTCACATTCATTAGGTCACAGTCCAAAGTTACTTCAATTAAATCCCAGAGTCAATCGTTTCACCGTTTAAAGCGATGCAACATAGTAATGTCCGAAAAATATCGCTAAATACATGTTGGTACGAATATGCGACGCAACTGTTGTAACTCAAGCGTATTTATATCGCTAAAACGTGAATGAAATGTAGTTTTTAAAACTGTTCCTACTTATTCAGCGTGTGCTAACGGCGAGGATTGGTCCCACATTAAAAGAAGACTTATTTATCTAAATTTTTAATTAACGTGCTACCACAGAACCTAGTGTAATCTCTGAATTCTAGCAATCATGTCAAGTTAAAAAGGATGTTATTCCTTGGAGTCCAATTCGCTCATTTGTCACATTCATAAGGTCACAGTCCAAAGTTACTTCAATTAAATCCCAGAGTCAATCGTTTCACCGTTTAAAGCGATGCAACATAGTAATGTCCGAAAAATATCGCTAAATACATGTTGGTACGAATATGTGACACAACCGTTGTAACTCAAACGGTTTGACACCGTTAGAAAGTCAATGCAATGTTGTTTTTGAAACTGTTCCTATTTATTCAGCGCGTGCTAACGGCCAGGTTTGGTCCCACATTAAAAAAAGACTTATTTATCTAAATTTTTAATTAAAGCGCTACCACAGAACTTGTGTATTCTCTGAATTCCAGCAATCATGTCAAGTTAAAAAGGATGTTATTCCTTGGAGTCCAATTAGCTGATTTATCACATTTATAAGGTCACAGTCCAGAATCAGTTCAATTAAGTCCCACAGTCAATCGTTTCACTGTTAAAAGCGATACAACTTAGTAATATCGCAAAAAGGTTAGGAAATACATGTTGGTACGAATATGTGACACAACCGTTGTAACTCAAACAGTTTGACACCGTTAGAAAGTTAATGAAATGTAGTTTTTGAACTGTCTCTATTTCTTCAGCGCGTGCTAACGGCCAGGATTGGTCCCACAGTAAAAAAAGACTTATTTACCTAAATTTTTAATTGAAGCGCTAACACAGCGCCCTGTGTAATCGCTGAGTTCCAGCAATCATGTCAAATTAAGAAGAATGTTACTCCTTGGAGTCCAATTGGCCCATTTATCACATTTATAAGGTCACAGTCCAAAGTCAGTTCAATTAAGTCCCACAGTCAAACGTTTCACTATTTAAAGCGATGCAACCTAGTAATATCCGAATAATATCGTTAAATACATGTTGATACGAATATGCAACGCAACCGTTGTAACTCAAAGAGATTTATATCGCTAAAAAGTCAATGAAATGTAGTTTTTGAAACTATTCCTATTTATTCAGCGCGTGCTAACGGCCAGGTTTGGTCCCACTTTAAAAAAAGACTTATTTATCTAAATTTTTAATTAAAGCGCTACCACAGAACTTGTGTAATCTCTGAATTCCAGCAATCATGTCAAGTTAAAAAGGATGTTATTCCTTGGAGTCCAATTAGCTGATTTATCACATTTATAAGGTCACAGTCCAGAATCAATTCAATTAAGTCCCACAGTCAATCGTTTCTCTGTTAAAAGCGATACTACATAGTAATATCGCAAAAAGGTCAGTAAATACATGTTGGTACGAATATGTGACACAACCGTTGTAACTCAAACGGTTTGACACCGTTAGAAAGTCAATGAAATGTAGTTTTTGAACTGTCTCTATTTATTCAGTGCGTGCTAACGGCCAGGTTTGGTCCCACATTAAAAAAAGACTTGTTTATCTAAATTTTTAATTAAAGAGCTACCACAGAACCTAGTGTAATCTCTGAATTCCAGCAATCATGTCAAGTTAAAAAGGATGTTATTCCTTGGAGTCCAATTCGCTCATTTGTCACATTCATAAGGTCACAGTCCAGAATCAGTTCAATTAAGTCCCACAGTCAATCGTTTCACTGTTAAAAGCGATACAACTTAGTAATATCGGAAAAAGGTCATTAAATACATCTTGGTACGAATATGTGACACAACCGTTGTAACTCAAACGGTTTGACACCGTTAAAAAGTCAATGAAATGTAGTTTTTGAACTGTCTCTATTTCTTCAGCGCGTGCTAACGGCCAGGATTGGTATCACAGTAAAAGAAGACTTATTTATCTAAATTTATAATTAAAACGCTACCGCAGCGCCCAGTGTAGTCTCTGAATTCCAGCAATCATGTCAAGTTAAAAAGGATGTTATTCCCTGGAGTCCAAATCGCTCATTTATCACATTTATAAGGTCACAGTCCAGAATCAGTTCAATTAAGTCCCACAGTCAATCGTTTCACTGTTAAATGTGATACAACTTAGTAATATCGGAAGAGGTCACTAAATACATGTTGGTACGAATATGTGACACAACTGTTGTAACTCAAACGGTTTGACACCGTTAGAAAGTTAATGAAATGTAGTTTTTGAACTGTCTCTATTTCTTCAGCGCGTGCTAACGGCCAGGATTGGTCCCACAGTAAAAAAAGACTTATTTACCTAAATTTTTAATTAAAGCGCTAACACAGCGCCCTGTGTAATCGCTGAGTTCCAGCAATCATGTCAAATTAATAAGAATGTTACTCCTTGGAGTCCAATTGGCCCATTTATCACATTTATAAGGTCACAGTCCAAAGTCAGTTCAATTAAGTCCCACAGTCAAACGTTTGACTATTTAAAGCGATGCAACCTAGTAATATCCGAATAATATCGTTAAATACATGTTGATACGAATATGCAACGCAACTGTTGTAACTCAAAGAGATTTATATCGCTAAAAAGTCAATGAAATGTAGTTTTTGAAACTGTTCCTATTTATTCAGCGCGTGCTAACGGCCAGGTTTGGTCCCACATTAAAAAAAGACTTATTTATCTAAATTTTTAATTAAAGCGCTACCACAGAACTTGTGTAATCTCTGAATTCCAGCAATCATGTCAAGTTAAAAAGGATGTTATTCCTTGGAGTCCAATTAGCTGATTTATCACATTTATAAGGTCACAGTCCAGAATCAGTTCAATTAAGTCCCACAGTCAATCGTTTCACTGTTAAAAGCGATACAACTTAGTAATATCGCAAAAAGGTCAGTAAATACATGTTGGTACGAATATGTGACACAACCGTTGAAACTCAAACGGTTTGACACCGTTAGAAAGTCAATGAAATGTAGTTTTTGAACTGTCTCTATTTATTCAGTGCGTGCTAACGGCCAGGTTTGGTCCCACATTAAAAAAAGACTTGTTTATCTAAATTTTTAATTAAAGCGCTACCACAGAACCTAGTGTAATCTCTGAATTCCAGCAATCATGTCAAGTTAAAAAGGATGTTATTCCTTGGAGTCCAATTCTCTCATTTGTCACATTCATTAGGTCACAGTCCAAAGTTACTTCAATTAAATCCCAGAGTCAATCGTTTCACCGTTTAAAGCGATGCAACATAGTAATGTCCGAAAAATATCGCTAAATACATGTTGGTACGAATATGCGACGCAACTGTTGTAACTCAAGCGTATTTATATCGCTAAAACGTGAATGAAATGTAGTTTTTAAAACTGTTCCTACTTATTCAGCGTGTGCTAACGGCGAGGATTGGTCCCACATTAAAAGAAGACTTATTTATCTAAATTTTTAATTAACGTGCTACCACAGAACCTAGTGTAATCTCTGAATTCTAGCAATCATGTCAAGTTAAAAAGGATGTTATTCCTTGGAGTCCAATTCGCTCATTTGTCACATTCATAAGGTCACAGTCCAAAGTTACTTCAATTAAATCCCAGAGTCAATCGTTTCACCGTTTAAAGCGATGCAACATAGTAATGTCCGAAAAATATCGCTAAATACATGTTGGTACGAATATGTGACACAACCGTTGTAACTCAACCGGTTTGACACCGTTAGAAAGTTAATGCAATGTAGTTTTTGAACTGTCTCTATTTCTCCAGCACGTGCTAACGGCCAGGTTTGGTCCCACATTAAAAAAAGACTTATTTATCTAAATTTTTAATTAAAGCGCTACCACAGAACTTAGTGTAATCTTTGAATTCCAGCAATCATGTCAAGTTAAAAGGGATGTTTTTCCTTGGAGTCCAATTAGCTGATTTATCACATTCATAAGGTCACAGTCCAGAATCAGTTCAATTAAATCCCACAGTCAATCGTTTCACTGTTAAATGTGATACAACTTAGTAATATCGGAAAAAGGTCACTAAATACATGTTGGTACGAATATGTGACACAACCGTTGTAACTCAAACGGGTTAACACTGTTAGAAAGTCAATGAAATGTAGTTTTTGAAACTGTCTCTATTTCTTCAGCGCGAATTAACTGCTAGGATTGGTTCCATAGATAAAAATGACTTATTTAACTTAATTTGAAAATAAAGCGCTGCTACAGCGCCCAGTGTAATCCCTGAGTTCCAACAATCGTGTCAAATTAAGAAGAATGTTATTTCTTGTAGTCAAACTGGCTCATTTATCACATTCAAAAGGTCACACACTTCAATTAAGTCCCACGGTCAAACGTTTCACTTTTTAAAGCGATGCAACCTAGTAATATCCGAATAATTTCGCTAAATACATGTTGGTACGAATATGCGACGCAACCGTTGTAACTCAAACAGATTTATATCGCTAAAAAGTCAATGAAACTGTCTCTATTTCTTCAGCGCGATTTAACTGCTAGGATTGGTTCCACAGATAAAAATGACTTATTTAACTTAATTTGTAAATAAAGCGCTGTCACAGCGCCCAGTGTAATCGCGGAGTTCCATCAATCATGTCAAATTAAGAAGAATGTTATTTCTTGTAGTCAAACTGGCTCATTTATCACATTCAAAAGGTCACACACTTCAATTAAGTCCCACGGTCAGACGTTTCACTTTTTAAAGCGATGCAACCTAGTAATATCCGATTAATTTCGCTAAATACATATTGGTACGAATATGCGACGCAACCGTTGTAACTCAAACAGATTTATATCGCTAAAAAGTCAATGAAATGTAATTTTTGAACTGTCTCTATTTCTTTAGCGTGTGCTAATGGCCAGGATTGGTACCACAGTAAAAAAAGACTTATTTACCTAAATTTTTAATTAAAGCGCTACCACAGCGCCCTGTGTAATCGCTGAGTTCCAGCAATCATGTCATATTAAGAAGAATGTTACTCCTTAGAGTCCAATTGGCTCATTTATCACATTTATGAGGTCACAGTCCAAAGTCAGTTCAAATAAGTCCCACAGTCAAACGTTTCACTATTTAAAGCGATGCAACCTAGTAATATCCGAATATTATCGATAAATACATGTTGGTACGAATATGCGACGCAACCGTTGTAACTCAAACAGATTTATATCGCTAAAAAGTCAATGAAATGTTGTTTTTGAAGCTGTTCCTATTTATTCAGCGCGTGCTAACGTCCAGGTTTGGTCCCACATTAAAAAAGACTTATTTATCTAAATTTTTAATTAAAGCGCTACCACAGAACTTAGTGTAATTTCTGAATTCCAGCAATCATGTCAAGTTAAAAAGGATGGTATTCCTTGGAGTCCAATTAGCTGATTTATCACATATATAAGGTCACAGTCCAGAATCAGTTCAATTAAGTCCCACAGTCAATCGTTTCACTGTTAAAAGCGATACAACTTAGTAATATCGGAAAATAGTCACTAAACACATGTTGGTACGAATATGTGACGCAACCGTTGTTACTCAAACGGATTGACACTGTTAGAAAGTCAATGAAATGTAATTTTTGAAACTGTCTTTATTTCTTCAGTGCGAACTAACTGCTAGGATTGGTTCCACAGATAAAAATAACTTATTTAACTTAATTTGTAAATAAAGCGCTGCCACAGCGCCCAGTGTAATCGCTGTGTTCCAACAATCATGTCAAATTAAGAAGAATGTTATTTCTTGTAGTCAAACTGGCTCATTTATCACATTCAAAAGGTCACACACTTCAATTAAGTCCCACGGTCAAACGTTTAACTGTTTAAAGCGATGCAACCTAGTAATATCCGAATAATTTCGCTAAATACATGTTGGTACGAATATGCGACGCAACCGTTGTAACTCAAGCAAATTTATATCGCTAAAATGTCAATGAAATGTAGTTTTTGAAACTGTTCCTATTTATTCAGTGCGTGCTAACGGCCAGATTTGGCCCCACATTAAAAAAAGACTTGTTTATCTAAATTTTTAATTAAAGCGCTACCACAGAACTTAGTGTAACCTCTGAATTCCAGCAATCATGTCAAGTTAAAAGGGATGTTATTCCTTGGAGTCCAATTAGCTGATTTATCACATTCATAAGGTCACAGTCCAGAATCAGTTCAATTAAGTCCCACAGTCAATCGTTTCACTGTTAAAAGCGATACAACTTAGTAATATTGGAAAAAGGTCACTAAATACATGTTGGTACGAATATGTGAAACAACCGTTGTAACTCAAACGGTTTGACACCGTTAGAAAGTCAATGAAATGTAGTTTTTGAACTGTCTCTATTTCTTCAGCGCGTGCTAACGGCCAGGATTGGTGCCACAGTAAAAGAAGACTTCTTTATCTAAATTTTTAATTAAAACGCTACGGCAGCGCTCAGTGTAACCGCTGAGTTCCAGCAATCATGTCAAATTAAGAAGAATGTTACTCCTTGGAGTCCAATTGGTTCATTTATCACATATATAAGGTCACAGTCCAAAGTCAGTTCAATTAAGTCCCACAGTCAATCGTTTCACTGTTAAAAGCGATGCAACTAAGTAATATCGGAAAAAATCACTAAATACATATGGGTACGAATATGTGACGCAACCGTTGTAACTCAAACGGATTGACACTGTTAGAAAGTCAATGAAATGTAGTTTTTGAAACAGTCTCTATTTCTTCAGCGCGAATTAACTGCTAGGATTGGTTCCACAGATTAAAAATGACTTATTTAACTTAATTTGTAAATAAAGCGCTGCCACAGCGCCCAGTGTAATCGCTGAGTTCCAACAATCATGTCAAATTAAGAAGAATGTTATTTCTTGTAGTCAAAATGGCTCATTTATCACATTCAAAAGGTCACACACTTCAATTAAGTCCCACGGTCAAACGTTTCACTTTTTAAAGCGATGCAACCTAGTAATATCCGAATAATTTCGCTAAATACATGTTGGTACGAATATGCGACGCAACCGTTGTAACTCAAACAGATTTATATCGCTAAAAAGTCCATGAAATGTAGTTTTTGAACTGTCTCTATTTCTTCAGTGCGAATTAACTGCAAGGATTGGTTCCACAGATAAAAATGACTTATTTAACTTAATTTGTAAATAAAGCGCTGCCACAGCGCCCACTGTAATCGTTGAGTTCCAAGAATCATGTCAAATTAAGAAGAATGTTATTTCTTGTAGTCAAACTGGCTCATTTATCACTATCAAAAGGTCACACACTTCAATTAAGTCCCACGGTCAAACGTTTCACTTTTTAAAGCGATGCAACCTAGTAATATCCGAGTAATTTCGCTAAATACATATTGGTACGAATATGCGACGCAACCGTTGTAACTCAAACAGATTTATATCGCTAAAAAGTCAATGAAATGTAGTTTTTGAAACTGTTCCTATTTATTCAGTGCGTGCTAACGGCCAGGTTTGGTCCCACATTAAAAAAAGACTTGTTTCTCTAAATTTTTAATTAAAGCGCTACCACAGAACTTAGTGTAACCTCTGAATTCCAGCAATCATGTCAAGTTAAAAGGGATGTTATTCCTTGGAGTCCAATTAGCTGATTTATCACATTCATAAGGTCACAGTCCAGAATCAGTTCAATTAAGTCCCACAGTCAATCGTTTCACTGTTAAAAGCGATACAACTTAGTAATATTGGAAAAAGGTCACTAAATACATGTTGGTACGAATATGTGACACAACCGTTGTAACTCAAACGGTTTGACACCGTTAGAAAGTCAATGAAATGTAGTTTTTGAACTGTCTCTATTTCTTCAGCGCGTGCTAACGGCCAGGATTGGTCCCACAGTAAAAGAAGACTTATTTATCTAAATTTAAAATTAAAACGCTACCGCAGCGCCCAGTGTAACCGCTGAGTTCCAGCAATCATGTCAAATTAAGAAGAATGTTACTCCTTGGAGTCCAATTGGTTCATTTATCACATTTATAAAGTCACAGTCCAAAGTCAGTTCAATTAAGTCCCACAGTCAATCGTTTCACTGTTAAAAGCGATGCAACTAAGTAATATCGGAAAAAATCACTAAATACATATGGGTACGAATATGTGACGCAACCGTTGTAACTCAAACGGATTGACACTGTTAGAAAGTCAATGAAATGTAGTTTTTGAAACTGTCTCTATTTCTTCAGCGCGAACTAACTGCTAGGATTGGTTTCACATATAAAAATGACTTATTTGACTTAATTTGTAAATAAAGCGCTGCCTCAACGCCCAGTGTAATCGCTGAGTTCCAACAATCATGTCAAATTAAGAAGAATGTTATTTCTTGTAGTTAAACTGGCTCATTTATCACATTCAAAAGGTCACACACTTCAATTAAATCCAAGGTCAAACGTTTAACTGTTTAAAGCGGTGCAACCTAGTAATATCCGAATAAATTCGCTAAATACATGTTGGTACGAATATGCGACGCAACCGTTGTAACTCAAACAGATTTATATCGCTAAAAAGTCAATGAAATGTAGTTTTTGAACTGTCTCTATTTCTTCAGCGCGAATTAACTGCTAGGATTGGTTCCACAGATAAAAATGACTTATTTAACTTAATTTGTAAATAAAGCGCTGCCACAGCGGCCAATGTAATCGCTGAGTTTCAACAATCATGTCAAATTAAGAAGAATGTTATTTCTTGTAGTCAAACTGGCTCATTTATCACATTCAAAAGGTCACACACTTTAATTAAGTCCCACGGTCAAACGTTTCACTTTTTAAAGCGATGCAACCTAGTATTATCCGAATAATTTCGCTAAATACATATTGGTACGAATATGCGACGCAACAGTTGTAACTCAAACAGATTTATATCGCTAAAAAGTCAATGAAATGTAGTTTTTGAACTGTCTCTATTTCTTTAGCGTGTGCTAACGGCCAGGATTGGTCCCACAGTAAAAAAAGACTTATTTACCTAAATTTTTAATTAAAGCGCTACCACAGCGCCCTGTGTAATCGCTGAGTTCCAGCAATCATGTCAAATTAAGAAGAATGTTACTCCTTGGAGTCCAATTGGCTCATTTATCACATTTATGAGGTCACAGTCCAAAGTCAGTTCAATTAAGTCCCACAGTCAAACGTTTCACTATTAAAAGCGATGCAACCTAGTAATATCCGAATATTATCGTTTAATACATGTTGGTACGAATATACGACGCAACCGTTGTAACTCAAACAGATTTATATCGCTAAAAAGTCAATGAAATGTTGTTTTTAAAACTGTTCCTATTTATTCAGCGCGTGCTAACGTCCAGGTTTGGTCCCACATTAAAAAAAGACTTATTTATCTAAATTTTTAATTAAAGCGCTACCACAGAACTTAGTGTAATCTCTGAATTCCAGCAATCATGTCAAGTTAAAAAGGATGTTATTCCCTGGAGTCCAAATGGCTCATTTATCACATTAATAAGGTCACAGTCCAGAATCAGTTCAATTAAGTCCCACAGTCAATCGTTTCACTGTTAAATGTGATACAACTTAGTAATATCGGAAGAGGTCACTAAATACATGTTGGTACGAATATGTGACACAACCGTTGTAACTCAAACGGTTTGACACCGTTAGAAAGTTAATGAAATGTAGTTTTTGAACTGTCTCTATTTCTTCAGCGCGTGCTAACGGCCAGGATTGGTCCCACAGTAAAAAAAGACTTATTTACCTAAATTTTTAATTGAAGCGCTAACACAGCGCCCTGTGTAATCGCTGAGTTCCAGCAATCATGTCAAATTAAGAAGAATGTTACTCCTTGGAGTCCAATTGGCCCATTTATCACATTTATAAGGTCACAGTCCAAAGTCAGTTCAATTAAGTCCCACAGTCAAACGTTTGACTATTTATAGCGATGCAACCTAGTAATATCCGAATAATATCGTTAAATACATGTTGATACGAATATGCAAAGCAACCGTTGTAACTCAAAGAGATTTATATCGCTAAAAAGTCAATGAAATGTAGTTTTTGAAACTGTTCCTATTTATTCAGCGCGTGCTAACGGCCAGGTTTGGTCCCACATTAAAAAAAGACTTATTTATCTAAATTTTTAATTAAAGCGCTACCACAGAACTTGTGTAATCTCTGAATTCCAGCAATCATGTCAAGTTAAAAAGGATGTTATTCCTTGGAGTCCAATTAGCTGATTTATCACATTTATAAGGTCACAGTCCAGAATCAGTTCAATTAAGTGCCACAGTCAATCGTTTCACTGTTAAAAGCGATACAACTTAGTAATATCGCAAAAAGGTCAGTAAATACATGTTGGTACGAATATGTGACACAACCGTTGTAACTCAAACGGTTTGACACCGTTAGAAAGTCAATGAAATGTAGTTTTTGAACTGTCTCTATTTATTCAGTGCGTGCTAACGGCCAGGTTTAGTCCCACATTAAAAAAAGACTTGTTTATCTAAATTTTTAATTAAAGCGCTACCACAGAACCTAGTGTAATCTCTGAATTCCAGCAATCATGTCAAGTTAAAAAGGATGTTAGTCCTTGGAGTCCAATTCGCTCATTTGTCACATTCATAAGGTCACAGTCCAAAGTTACTTCAATTAAATCCCAGAGTCAATCGTTTCACCGTTTAAAGCGATGCAACATAGTAATGTCCGAAAAATATCGCTAAATACATGTTGGTACGAATATGCGACGCAACTGTTGTAACTCAAGCGGATTTATATCGCTAAAACGTCAATGAAATGTAGTTTTTAAAACTGTTCCTACTTATTCAGCGTGTGCTAACGGCGAGGATTGGTCCCACATTAAAAGAAGACTTATTTATCTAAATTTTTAATTAAAGTGCTACCACAGAACCTAGTGTAGTCTCTGAATTCCAGCAGTCATGTCAAGTTAAAAAGGATGTTATTCCCTGGAGTCCAAATGGCTCATTTATCACATTTATAAGGTCACAGTCCAGAATCAGTTCAATTAAGTCCCACAGTCAATCGTTTCACTGTTAAATGTGATACAACTTAGTAATATCGGAAGAGGTCACTAAATACATGTTGGTACGAATATGTGACACAACTGTTGTAACTCAAACGGTTTGACACCGTTAGAAAGTTAATGAAATGTAGTTTTTGAACTGTCTCTATTTCTTCAGCGCGTGCTAACGGCCAGGATTGGTCCCACAGTAAAAAAAGACTTATTTACCTAAATTTTTAATTAAAGCGCTAACACAGCGCCCTGTGTAATCGCTGAGTTCCAGCAATCATGTCAAATTAAGGAGAATGTTACTCCTTGGAGTCCAATTGGCCCATTTATCACATTTATAAGGTCACAGTCCAAAGTCAGTTCAATTAAGTCCCACAGTCAAACGTTTGACTATTTAAAGCGATGCAACCTAGTAATATCCGAATAATATCGTTAAATACATGTTGATACGAATATGCAACGCAACCGTTGTAACTCAAAGAGATTTATATCGCTAAAAAGTCAATGAAATGTAGTTTTTGAAACTGTTCCTATTTATTCAGCGCGTGCTAACGGCCAGGTTTGGTCCCACATTAAAAAAAGACTTATTTATCTAAATTTTTAATTAAAGCGCTACCACAGAACTTGTGTAATCTCTGAATTCCAGCAATCATGTCAAGTTAAAAAGATGTTATTCCTTGGAGTCCAATTAGCTGATTTATCACATTTATAAGGTCACAGTCCAGAATCAGTTCAATTAAGTCCCACAGTCAATCGTTTCACTGTTAAAAGCGATACAACTTAGTAATATTGGAAAAAGGTCACTAAATACATGTTGGTACGAATATATGACACAACCGTTGTAACTCAAACGGTTTGACACCGTTAGAAAGTCAATGAAATGTAGTTTTTGAACTGTCTCTATTTCTTCAGCGCGTGCTAACGGCCAGGATTGGTGCCACAGTAAAAGAAGACTTATTCATCTAAGTTTTTAATTAAAACGCTACGGCAGCGCCCAGTGTAACCGCTGAGTTCCAGCAATCATGTCAAATTAAGAAGAATGTTACTCCTTGGAGTCCAATTGGTTCATTTATCACATTTATAAGGTCACAGTCCAAAGTCAGTTCAATAAAGTCCCACAGTCAATCGTTTCACTGTTAAAAGCGATGCAACTAAGTAATATCGGAAAAAATCACTAAATACATATGGGTACGAATATGTGACGCAACCGTTGTAACTCAAACGGATTGACACTGTTAGAAAGTCAATGAAATGTAGTTTTTGAAACTGTCTCTATTTCTTCAGTGCGAATTAACTGCTAGGATTGGTTCCACAGATAAAAATGACTTATTTAACTTAATTTGTAAATAAAGCGCTGCCACAGCGCCCAGTGTAATCGCTGAGTTCCAACAATCATGTCAAATTAAGAAGAATGTTATTTCTTGCAGTCAAATTGGCTCATTTATCACATTCAAAAGGTCACACACTTCAATTAAGTCCCACGGTCAAACGTTTCACTTTTTAAAGCTATGCAACCTAGTAATATCCGAATAATTACGCTAAATACATGTTGGTACGAATATGCGACGCAACCGTTGTAACTCAAACAGATTTATATCGCTAAAAAGTCAATGAAATGTAGTTTTTGAACTGTCTCTATTTCTTCAGTGCGAATTAACTGCTAGGATTGGTTCCACAGATAAAAATGACTTATTTAACTTAATTTGTAAATAAAGCGCTGCCACAGCGCCCAGTGTAATCGCTGAGTTTCAACAATCATGTCAAATTAAGAAGAATGTTATTTCTTGTAGTCAAACTGGCTCATTTATCACATTCAAAAGGTCACACACTTTAATTAAGTCCCACGGTCAAACGTTTCACTTTTTAAAGCGATGCAACCTAGTATTATCCGAATAATTTCGCTAAATACATATTGGTACGAATATGCGACGCAACAGTTGTAACTCAAACAGATTTATATCGCTAAAAAGTCAATGAAATGTAGTTTTTGAACTGTCTCTATTTCCTTAGCGTGTGCTAACGGCCAGGATTGGTCCCACAGTAAAAAAAGACTTATTTACCTCAATTTTTAATTAAAGCGCTACCACAGCGCCCTGTGTAATCGCTGAGTTCCAGCAATCATGTCAAATTAAGAAGAATGTTACTCCTTGGAGTCCAATTGGCTCATTTATCACATTTATGAGGTCACAGTCCAAAGTCAGTTCAATTAAGTCCCACAGTCAAACGTTTCACTATTAAAAGCGATGCAACCTAGTAATATCCGAATATTATCGTTTAATACATGTTGGTACGAATATACGACGCAACCGTTGTAACTCAAACAGATTTATATCGCTAAAAAGTCAATGAAATGTTGTTTTTAAAACTGTTCCTATTTATTCAGCGCGTGCTAACGTCCAGGTTTGGTCCCACATTAAAAAAAGACTTATTTATCTAAATTTTTAATTAAAGCGCTACCACAGAACTTAGTGTAATCTCTGAATTCCAGCAATCATGTCAAGTTAAAAAGGATGTTATTCCCTGGAGTCCAAATGGCTCATTTATCACATTAATAAGGTCACAGTCCAGAATCAGTTCAATTAAGTCCCACAGTCAATCGTTTCACTGTTAAATGTGATACAACTTAGTAATATCGGAAGAGGTCACTAAATACATGTTGGTACGGATATGTGACACAACTGTTGTAACTCAAACGGTTTGACACCGTTAGAAAGTTAATGAAATGTAGTTTTTGAACTGTCTCTATTTCTTCAGCGCGTGCTAACGGCCAGGATTGGTCCCACAGTAAAAAAAGACTTATTTACCTAAATTTTTAATTGAAGCGCTAACACAGCGCCCTGTGTAATCGCTGAGTTCCAGCAATCATGTCAAATTAAGAAGAATGTTACTCCTTGGAGTCCAATTGGCCCATTTATCACATTTATAAGGTCACAGTCCAAAGTCAGTTCAATTAAGTCCCACAGTCAAACGTTTGACTATTTAAAGCGATGCAACCTAGTAATATCCGAATAATATC
This sequence comes from Hydractinia symbiolongicarpus, assembly GCF_029227915.1. NCBI lineage: Eukaryota > Metazoa > Cnidaria > Hydrozoa > Anthoathecata > Hydractiniidae > Hydractinia > Hydractinia symbiolongicarpus. Next base: position 4,969,978 of record NC_079885.1, read on the forward strand.
GTTAAATACATGTTGATACGAATATGCAAAGCAACCGTTGTAACTCAAAGAGATTTATATCGCTAAAAAGTCAATGAAATGTAGTTTTTGAAACTGTTCCTATTTATTCAGCGCGTGCTAACGGCCAGGTTTGGTCCCACATTAAAAAAAGACTTATTTATCTAAATTTTTAATTAAAGCGCTACCACAGAACTTGTGTAATCTCTGAATTCCAGCAATCATGTCAAGTTAAAAAGGATGTTATTCCTTGGAGTCCAATTAGCTGATTTATCACATTTATAAGGTCACAGTCCAGAATCAGTTCAATTAAGTGCCACAGTCAATCGTTTCACTGTTAAAAGCGATACAACTTAGTAATATCGCAAAAAGGTCAGTAAATACATGTTGGTACGAATATGTGACACAACCGTTGTAACTCAAACGGTTTGACACCGTTAGAAAGTCAATGAAATGTAGTTTTTGAACTGTCTCTATTTATTCAGTGCGTGCTAACGGCCAGGTTTGGTCCCACATTAAAAAAAGACTTGTTTATCTAAATTTTTAATTAAAGCGCTACCACAGAACCTAGTGTAATCTCTGAATTCCAGCAATCATGTCAAGTTAAAAAGGATGTTATTCCTTGGAGTCCAATTCGCTCATTTGTCACATTCATAAGGTCACAGTCCAAAGTTACTTCAATTAAATCCCAGAGTCAATCGTTTCACCGTTTAAAGCGATGCAACATAGTAATGTCCGAAAAATATCGCTAAATACATGTTGGTACGAATATGCGACGCAACTGTTGTAACTCAAGCGGATTTATATCGCTAAAACGTCAATGAAATGTAGTTTTTAAAACTGTTCCTACTTATTCAGCGTGTGCTAACGGCGAGGATTGGTCCCACATTAAAAGAAGACTTATTTATCTAAATTTTTAATTAAAGTGCTACCACAGAACCTAGTGTAGTCTCTGAATTCCAGCAATCATGTCAAGTTAAAAAGGATGTTATTCCCTGGAGTCCAAATCGCTCATTTATCACATTTATAAGGTCACAGTCCAGAATCAGTTCAATTAAGTCCCACAGTCAATCGTTTCACTGTTAAATGTGATACAACTTAGTAATATCGGAAGAGGTCACTAAATACATGTTGGTACGAATATGTGACACAACTGTTGTAACTCAAACGGTTTGACACCGTTAGAAAGTTAATGAAATGTAGTTTTTGAACTGTCTCTATTTCTTCAGCGCGTGCTAACGGCCAGGATTGGTCCCACAGTAAAAAAAGACTTATTTACCTAAATTTTTAATTAAAGCGCTAACACAGCGCCCTGTGTAATCGCTGAGTTCCAGCAATCATGTCAAATTAAGAAGAATGTTACTCCTTGGAGTCCAATTGGCCCATTTATCACATTTATAAGGTCACAGTCCAAAGTCAGTTCAATTAAGTCCCACAGTCAAACGTTTGACTATTTAAAGCGATGCAACCTAGTAATATCCGAATAATATCGTTAAATACATGTTGATACGAATATGCAACGCAACTGTTGTAACTCAAAGAGATTTATATCGCTAAAAAGTCAATGAAATGTAGTTTTTGAAACTGTTCCTATTTATTCAGCGCGTGCTAACGGCCAGGTTTGGTCCCACATTAAAAAAAGACTTATTTATCTAAATTTTTAATTAAAGCGCTACCACAGAACTTGTGTAATCTCTGAATTCCAGCAATCATGTCAAGTTAAAAAGGATGTTATTCCTTGGAGTCCAATTAGCTGATTTATCACATTTATAAGGTCACAGTCCAGAATCAGTTCAATTAAGTCCCACAGTCAATCGTTTCACTGTTAAAAGCGATACAACTTAGTAATATCGGAAAAAGGTCATTAAATACATCTTGGTACGAATATGTGACACAACCGTTGTAACTCAAACGGTTTGACACCGTTAGAAAGTCAATGAAATGTAGTTTTTGAACTGTCTCTATTTCTTCAGCGCGTGCTAACGGCCAGGATTGGTATCACAGTAAAAGAAGACTTATTTATCTAAATTTTTAATTAAAGCGCTACCACAGAACCTAGTGTAATCTCTGAATTCCAGCTATCATGTCAAGTTAAAAAGGATGTTATTCCTTGGAGTCCAATTCGCTCATTTGTCACATTCATTAGGTCACAGTCCAAAGTTACTTCAATTAAATCCCAGAGTCAATCGTTTCACCGTTTAAAGCGATGCAACATAGTAATGTCCGAAAAATATCGCTAAATACATGTTGGTACGAATATGCGACGCAACTGTTGTAACTCAAGCGTATTTATATCGCTAAAACGTGAATGAAATGTAGTTTTTAAAACTGTTCCTACTTATTCAGCGTGTGCTAACGGCGAGGATTGGTCCCACATTAAAAGAAGACTTATTTATCTAAATTTTTAATTAACGTGCTACCACAGAACCTAGTGTAATCTCTGAATTCTAGCAATCATGTCAAGTTAAAAAGGATGTTATTCCTTGGAGTCCAATTCGCTCATTTGTCACATTCATAAGGTCACAGTCCAAAGTTACTTCAATTAAATCCCAGAGTCAATCGTTTCACCGTTTAAAGCGATGCAACATAGTAATGTCCGAAAAATATCGCTAAATACATGTTGGTACGAATATGTGACACAACCGTTGTAACTCAAACGGTTTGACACCGTTAGAAAGTCAATGCAATGTTGTTTTTGAAACTGTTCCTATTTATTCAGCGCGTGCTAACGGCCAGGTTTGGTCCCACATTAAAAAAAGACTTATTTATCTAAATTTTTAATTAAAGCGCTACCACAGAACTTGTGTATTCTCTGAATTCCAGCAATCATGTCAAGTTAAAAAGGATGTTATTCCTTGGAGTCCAATTAGCTGATTTATCACATTTATAAGGTCACAGTCCAGAATCAGTTCAATTAAGTCCCACAGTCAATCGTTTCACTGTTAAAAGCGATACAACTTAGTAATATCGCAAAAAGGTTAGGAAATACATGTTGGTACGAATATGTGACACAACCGTTGTAACTCAAACAGTTTGACACCGTTAGAAAGTTAATGAAATGTAGTTTTTGAACTGTCTCTATTTCTTCAGCGCGTGCTAACGGCCAGGATTGGTCCCACAGTAAAAAAAGACTTATTTACCTAAATTTTTAATTGAAGCGCTAACACAGCGCCCTGTGTAATCGCTGAGTTCCAGCAATCATGTCAAATTAAGAAGAATGTTACTCCTTGGAGTCCAATTGGCCCATTTATCACATTTATAAGGTCACAGTCCAAAGTCAGTTCAATTAAGTCCCACAGTCAAACGTTTCACTATTTAAAGCGATGCAACCTAGTAATATCCGAATAATATCGTTAAATACATGTTGATACGAATATGCAACGCAACCGTTGTAACTCAAAGAGATTTATATCGCTAAAAAGTCAATGAAATGTAGTTTTTGAAACTATTCCTATTTATTCAGCGCGTGCTAACGGCCAGGTTTGGTCCCACTTTAAAAAAAGACTTATTTATCTAAATTTTTAATTAAAGCGCTACCACAGAACTTGTGTAATCTCTGAATTCCAGCAATCATGTCAAGTTAAAAAGGATGTTATTCCTTGGAGTCCAATTAGCTGATTTATCACATTTATAAGGTCACAGTCCAGAATCAATTCAATTAAGTCCCACAGTCAATCGTTTCTCTGTTAAAAGCGATACTACATAGTAATATCGCAAAAAGGTCAGTAAATACATGTTGGTACGAATATGTGACACAACCGTTGTAACTCAAACGGTTTGACACCGTTAGAAAGTCAATGAAATGTAGTTTTTGAACTGTCTCTATTTATTCAGTGCGTGCTAACGGCCAGGTTTGGTCCCACATTAAAAAAAGACTTGTTTATCTAAATTTTTAATTAAAGAGCTACCACAGAACCTAGTGTAATCTCTGAATTCCAGCAATCATGTCAAGTTAAAAAGGATGTTATTCCTTGGAGTCCAATTCGCTCATTTGTCACATTCATAAGGTCACAGTCCAGAATCAGTTCAATTAAGTCCCACAGTCAATCGTTTCACTGTTAAAAGCGATACAACTTAGTAATATCGGAAAAAGGTCATTAAATACATCTTGGTACGAATATGTGACACAACCGTTGTAACTCAAACGGTTTGACACCGTTAAAAAGTCAATGAAATGTAGTTTTTGAACTGTCTCTATTTCTTCAGCGCGTGCTAACGGCCAGGATTGGTCCCACAGTAAAAAAAGACTTATTTACCTAAATTTTTAATTAAAGCGCTAACACAGCGCCCTGTGTAATCGCTGAGTTCCAGCAATCATGTCAAATTAATAAGAATGTTACTCCTTGGAGTCCAATTGGCCCATTTATCACATTTATAAGGTCACAGTCCAAAGTCAGTTCAATTAAGTCCCACAGTCAAACGTTTGACTATTTAAAGCGATGCAACCTAGTAATATCCGAATAATATCGTTAAATACATGTTGATACGAATATGCAACGCAACTGTTGTAACTCAAAGAGATTTATATCGCTAAAAAGTCAATGAAATGTAGTTTTTGAAACTGTTCCTATTTATTCAGCGCGTGCTAACGGCCAGGTTTGGTCCCACATTAAAAAAAGACTTATTTATCTAAATTTTTAATTAAAGCGCTACCACAGAACTTGTGTAATCTCTGAATTCCAGCAATCATGTCAAGTTAAAAAGGATGTTATTCCTTGGAGTCCAATTAGCTGATTTATCACATTTATAAGGTCACAGTCCAGAATCAGTTCAATTAAGTCCCACAGTCAATCGTTTCACTGTTAAAAGCGATACAACTTAGTAATATCGCAAAAAGGTCAGTAAATACATGTTGGTACGAATATGTGACACAACCGTTGAAACTCAAACGGTTTGACACCGTTAGAAAGTCAATGAAATGTAGTTTTTGAACTGTCTCTATTTATTCAGTGCGTGCTAACGGCCAGGTTTGGTCCCACATTAAAAAAAGACTTGTTTATCTAAATTTTTAATTAAAGCGCTACCACAGAACCTAGTGTAATCTCTGAATTCCAGCAATCATGTCAAGTTAAAAAGGATGTTATTCCTTGGAGTCCAATTCTCTCATTTGTCACATTCATTAGGTCACAGTCCAAAGTTACTTCAATTAAATCCCAGAGTCAATCGTTTCACCGTTTAAAGCGATGCAACATAGTAATGTCCGAAAAATATCGCTAAATACATGTTGGTACGAATATGCGACGCAACTGTTGTAACTCAAGCGTATTTATATCGCTAAAACGTGAATGAAATGTAGTTTTTAAAACTGTTCCTACTTATTCAGCGTGTGCTAACGGCGAGGATTGGTCCCACATTAAAAGAAGACTTATTTATCTAAATTTTTAATTAACGTGCTACCACAGAACCTAGTGTAATCTCTGAATTCTAGCAATCATGTCAAGTTAAAAAGGATGTTATTCCTTGGAGTCCAATTCGCTCATTTGTCACATTCATAAGGTCACAGTCCAAAGTTACTTCAATTAAATCCCAGAGTCAATCGTTTCACCGTTTAAAGCGATGCAACATAGTAATGTCCGAAAAATATCGCTAAATACATGTTGGTACGAATATGTGACACAACCGTTGTAACTCAAACGGTTTGACACCGTTAGAAAGTCAATGCAATGTTGTTTTTGAAACTGTTCCTATTTATTCAGCGCGTGCTAACGGCCAGGTTTGGTCCCACATTAAAAAAAGACTTATTTATCTAAATTTTTAATTAAAGCGCTACCACAGAACTTGTGTATTCTCTGAATTCCAGCAATCATGTCAAGTTAAAAAGGATGTTATTCCTTGGAGTCCAATTAGCTGATTTATCACATTTATAAGGTCACCGTCCAGAATCAGTTCAATTAAGTCCCACAGTCAATCGTTTCACTGTTAAAAGCGATACAACTTAGTAATATCGCAAAAAGGTTAGGAAATACATGTTGGTACGAATATGTGACACAACCGTTGTAACTCAAACAGTTTGACACCGTTAGAAAGTTAATGAAATGTAGTTTTTGAACTGTCTCTATTTCTTCAGCGCGTGCTAACGGCCAGGATTGGTCCCACAGTAAAAAAAGACTTATTTACCTAAATTTTTAATTGAAGCGCTAACACAGCGCCCTGTGTAATCGCTGAGTTCCAGCAATCATGTCAAATTAAGAAGAATGTTACTCCTTGGAGTCCAATTGGCCCATTTATCACATTTATAAGGTCACAGTCCAAAGTCAGTTCAATTAAGTCCCACAGTCAAACGTTTCACTATTTAAAGCGATGCAACCTAGTAATATCCGAATAATATCGTTAAATACATGTTGATACGAATATGCAACGCAACCGTTGTAACTCAAAGAGATTTATATCGCTAAAAAGTCAATGAAATGTAGTTTTTGAAACTATTCCTATTTATTCAGCGCGTGCTAACGGCCAGGTTTGGTCCCACTTTAAAAAAAGACTTATTTATCTAAATTTTTAATTAAAGCGCTACCACAGAACTTGTGTAATCTCTGAATTCCAGCAATCATGTCAAGTGGATGTTATTCCTTGGAGTCCAATTAGCTGATTTATCACATTTATAAGGTCACAGTCCAGAATCAGTTCAATTAAGTCCCACAGTCAATCGTTTCTCTGTTAAAAGCGATACTACATAGTAATATCGCAAAAAGGTCAGTAAATACATGTTGGTACGAATATGTGACACAACCGTTGTAACTCAAACGGTTTGACACCGTTAGAAAGTCAATGAAATGTAGTTTTTGAACTGTCTCTATTTATTCAGTGCGTGCTAACGGCCAGGTTTGGTCCCACATTAAAAAAAGACTTGTTTATCTAAATTTTTAATTAAAGAGCTACCACAGAACCTAGTGTAATCTCTGAATTCCAGCAATCATGTCAAGTTAAAAAGGATGTTATTCCTTGGAGTCCAATTCGCTCATTTGTCACATTCATAAGGTCACAGTCCAGAATCAGTTCAATTAAGTCCCACAGTCAATCGTTTCACTGTTAAAAGCGATACAACTTAGTAATATCGGAAAAAGGTCATTAAATACATCTTGGTACGAATATGTGACACAACCGTTGTAACTCAAACGGTTTGACACCGTTAGAAAGTCAATGAAATGTAGTTTTTGAACTGTCTCTATTTCTTCAGCGCGTGCTAACGGCCAGGATTGGTATCACAGTAAAAGAAGACTTATTTATCTAAATTTATAATTAAAACGCTACCGCAGCGCCCAGTGTAACCGCTGAGTTCCAGCAATCATGTCAAATTAAGAAGAATGTTACTCCTTGGAGTCCAATTGGTTCATTTATCACATTTATAAGGTCACAGTCCAAAATCAGTTCAATTAAGTCCCACAGTCAATCGTTTGACTGTTAAAAGCGATACAACTTAGTAATATCGCAAAAAGGTCAGTAAATACATGTTGGTACGAATATGTGACACAACCGTTGTAACTCAAACGGTTTGACACCGTTAGAAAGTCAATGAAATGCAGTTTTTGAACTGTCTCTATTTATTCAGTGCGTGCTAACGGCCAGGTTTGGTCCCACATTAAAAAAAGACTTGTTTATCTAAATTTTTAAATAAAGCGCTACCACAGAACCTAGTGTAATCTCTGAATTCCAGCAATCATGTCAAGTTAAAAAGGATGTTATTCCTTGGAGTCCAATTCGCTCATTTGTCACATTCATAAGGTCACAGTCCAAAGTTACTTCAATTAAACCCCAGAGTCAATCGTTTCACCGTTTAAAGCGATGCAACATAGTAATGTCCGAAAAATATCGCTAAATACATGTTGGTACGAATATGCGACGCAACTGTTGTAACTCAAACAGATTTATATCGCTAAAAAGTCAATGAAATGTTGTTTTTGAAACTGTTCCTATTTATTCAGCGCGTGCTAACGTCCAGGTTTGGTCCCACATTAAAAAAAGACTTATTTATCTAAATTTTTAATTAAAGCGCTACCACAGAACTTAGTGTAATCTCTGAATTCCAGCAATCATGTCAAGTTAAAAAGGATGTTATTCCTTGGAGTCCAATTAGCTGATTTATCACATTCATAAGGTCACAGTCCAGAATCAGTTCAATTAAGTCCCACAGTCAATCGTTTCACTGTTAAAAGCGATACAACTTAGTAATATCGCAAAAAGGTCAGTAAATACATGTTGGTACGAATATGTGACACAACCGTTGTAACTCAAACGGTTTGACACCGTTAGAAAGTCAATGAAATGTAGTTTTTGAACTGTCTCTATTTATTCAGTGCGTGCTAACGGCCAGGTTTGGTCCCACATTAAAAAAAGACTTGTTTATCTAAATTTTTAATTAAAGCGCTACCACAGAACCTAGTGTAATCTCTGAATTCCAGCAATCATGTCAAGTTAAAAAGGATGTTATTCCTTGGAGTCCAATTCGCTCATTTGTCACATTCATAAGGTCACAGTCCAAAGTTACTTCAATTAAATCCCAGAGTCAATCGTTTCACCGTTTAAAGCGATGCAACATAGTAATGTCCGAAAAATATCGCTAAATACATGTTGGTACGAATATGCGACGCAACTGTTGTAACTCAAACAGATTTATATCGCTAAAAAGTCAATGAAATGTTGTTTTTGAAACTGTTCCTATTTATTCAGCGCGTGCTAACGTCCAGGTTTGGTCCCACATTAAAAAAAGACTTATTTATCTAAATTTTTAATTAAAGCGCTACCACAGAACTTAGTGTAATCTCTGAATTCCAGCAATCATGTCAAGTTAAAAAGGATGTTATTCCTTGGAGTCCAATTAGCTGATTTATCACATTCATAAGGTCACAGTCCAGAATCAGTTCAATTAAGTCCCACAGTCAATCGTTTCACTGTTAAAAGCGATACAACTTAGTAATATCGCAAAAAGGTCAGTAAATACATGTTGGTACGAATATGCGACGCAACTGTTGTAACTCAAACAGATTTATATCGCTAAAAAGTCAATGAAATGTTGTTTTTGAAACTGTTCCTATTTATTCAGCGCGTGCTGACGTCCAGGTTTGGTCCCACATTAAAAAAAGACTTATTTATCTAAATTTTTAATTAAAGCGCTACCACAGAACTTAGTGTAATCTCTGAATTCCAGCAATCATGTCAAAATAAAAAGGATGTTATTCCTTGGAGTACAATTAGCTGATATATCACATTCATAAGGTCACAGTCCAGAATCAGTTCAATTAAGTCCCACAGTCAATCGTTTCACTGTTAAAAGCGATACAACTTAGTATTATCTCAAAAAGGTCAGTAAATACATGTTGGTACGAATATGTGACACAACCGTTGTAACTCAAACGGTTTGACACCGTTAGAAAGTCAATGAAATGTAGTTTTTGAACTGTCTCTATTTATTCAGTGCGTGCTAACGGCCAGGTTTGGTCCCACATTAAAAAAAGACTTGTTTATCTAAATTTTTAATTAAAGCGCTACCACAGAACCTAGTGTAATCTCTGAATTCCAGCAATCATGTCAAGTTAAAAAGGATGTTATTCCTTGGAGTCCAATTCGCTCATTTGTCACATTCATAAGGTCACAGTCCAAAGTTACTTGAATTAAATCCCAGAGTCAATCGTTTCACCGTTTAAAGCGATGCAACATAGTAATGTCCGAAAAATATCGCTAAATACATGTTGGTACGAATATGCGACGCAACTGTTGTAACTCAAACAGATTTATATCGCTAAAAAGTCAATGAAATGTAGCTCTTGAATCTGTTCCTATTTACTCAGCGCGTGCTAGCGGCCAGGTTTGGTCCCACATTAAAAAAAAGACTTATTTATCTAAATTTTTAATTAAAGCGCTACCACAGAACTTAGTGTAATTTCTGAATTCCAGCAATCATGTCAAGTTAAAAGGGATGTTATTCCTTGGAGTCCAATTAGCTGATTTATCACATTCATAAGGTCACAGTCCAGAATCAGTTCAATTAAGTCCCACAGTCAATCGTTTCACTGTTAAAAGCGATACAACTTAGTAATATCGGAAAAAGGTCAGTAAATACATGTTGGTACGAATATGTGACACAACCGTTGTAACTCAAACGGTTTGACAACGTTAGAAAGTCAATGAAATGTAGTTTTTAAACTGTCTCTATTTCTTCAGCGCGTGCTAACGGCCAGGATTGGTCCCACAGTAAAAGAAGACTTATTTATCTAAATTTTTAATTAATACGCTACCGCAGCGCCCAGTGTAACCGCTGAGTTCCAGCAATCATGTCAAATTAAGAAGAATGTTTCTCCTTGGAGTCCAATTGGTTCATTTATCACATTTATAAGGTCACAGTCCAAAGTCAGTTCAATTAAGTCCCACAGTCAATCGTTTCACTGTTAAAAGCTATGCAACTAAGTAATATCGGAAAAAATCACTAAATACATATGGGTACGAATATGTGACGCAACCGTTGTAACTCAAACGGATTGACACTGTTAGAAAGTCAATGAAATGTGGTTTTTAAAACTGTTTCTATTTCTTCAGCGCGAACTAACTGCTAGGATTGGTTCCACAGATAAAAATGACTTATTTAACTTAATTTGTAAATAAAGCGCTGCCACAGCGCCCACTGTAATCGCTGAGTTCCAACAATCATGTCAAATTAAGAAGAATGTTATTTCTTGTAGTTAAACTGGCTTATTTATCACATTCAAAAGGTCACACACTTTAATTAAGTCCCACAGTCAAACATTTAACTGTTCAAAGCGATGCAACCTAGTAATATCCGAATAATTTCGCTAAATACATGTTGGTACGAATATGCGACGCAACCGTTGTAACTCAAACAGATTTATATCGCTAAAAAGTCAATGAAATGTTGTTTTTGAAACTGTTCCTATTTATTCAGCGCGTGCTAACGTCCAGGTTTGGTCCCACATTAAAAAAAGACCTTTTTATCTAAATTTTTAATTAAAGCGCTACCACAGAACCTAGTGTATTCTCTGAATTCCAGCAATCATGTCAAGTTAAAAAGGATGTTATTCCTTGGAGTCCAATTCGCTCATTTGTCACATTCATAAGGTCACAGTCCAAAGTTACTTCAATTAAATCCCAGAGTCAATCGTTTCACCGTTTAAAGCGATGCAACATAGTAATGTCCGAAAAATATCGCTAAATACATGTTGGTACGAATATGCGACGCAACTGTTGTAACTCAAACAGATTTATATCGCTAAAAAGTCAATGAAATGTTGTTTTTGAAACTGTTCCTATTTATTCAGCGCGTGCTAACGTCCAGGTTTGGTCCCACATTAAAAAAAGACTTATTTATCTAAATTTTTAATTAAAGCGCTACCACAGAACTTAGTGTAATCTCTGAATTCCAGCAATCATGTCAAGTTAAAAAGGATGTTATTCCTTGGAGTCCAATTAGCTGATTTATCACATTCATAAGGTCACAGTGAAGAATCAGTTCAATTAAGTCCCACAGTCAATAGTTTCACTGTTAAAAGCGATACAACTTAGTAATATCGCAAAAAGGTCAGTAAATACATGTTGGTACGAATATGCGACGCAACTGTTGTAACTCAAACAGATTTATATCGCTAAAAAGTCAATGAAATGTTGTTTTTGAAACTGTTCCTATTTATTCAGCGCGTGCTAACGTCCAGGTTTGGTCCCACATTAAAAAAAGACTTATTTATCTAAATTTTTAATTAAAGCGCTACCACAGAACTTAGTGTAATCTCTGAATTCCAGCAATCATGTCAAGTTAAAAAGGATGTTATTCCTTGGAGTACAATTAGCTGATATATCACATTCATAAGGTCACAGTCCAGAATCAGTTCAATTAAGTCCCACAGTCAATCGTTTCACTGTTAAAAGCGATACAACTTAGTATTATCTAAAAAAGGTCAGTAAATACATGTTGGTACGAATATGTGACACAACCGTTGTAACTCAAACGGTTTGACACCGTTAGAAAGTCAATGAAATGTAGTTTTTGAACTGTCTCTATTTATTCAGTGCGTGCTAACGGCCAGGTTTGGTCCCACATTAAAAAAACTTGTTTATCTAAATTTTTAATTAAAGCGCTACCACAGAACCTAGTGTAATCTCTGAATTCCAGCAATCATGTCAAGTTAAAAAGGATGTTATTCCTTGGAGTCCAATTCGCTCATTTGTCACATTCATAAGCTCACAGTCCAAAGTTACTTGAATTAAATCCCAGAGTCAATCGTTTCACCGTTTAAAGCGATGCAACATAGTAATGTCCGAAAAATATCGCTAAATACATGTTGGTACGAATATGCGACGCAACTGTTGTAACTCAAACAGATTTATATCGCTAAAAAGTCAATGAAATGTAGCTCTTGAATCTGTTCCTATTTACTCAGCGCGTGCTAGCGGCCAGGTTTGGTCCCACATTAAAAAAAAGACTTATTTATCTAAATTTTTAATTAAAGCGCTACCACAGAACTTAGTGTAATTTCTGAATTCCAGCAATCATGTCAAGTTAAAAGGGATGTTATTCCTTGGAGTCCAATTAGCTGATTTATCACATTCATAAGGTCACAGTCCAGAATCAGTTCAATTAAGTCCCACAGTCAATCGTTTCACTGTTAAAAGCGATACAACTTAGTAATATCGGAAAAAGGTCAGTAAATACATGTTGGTACGAATATGTGACACAACCGTTGTAACTCAAACGGTTTGACAACGTTAGAAAGTCAATGAAATGTAGTTTTTAAACTGTCTCTATTTCTTCAGCGCGTGCTAACGGCCAGGATTGGTCCCACAGTGAAAGAAGACTTATTTATCTAAATTTTTAATTAATACGCTACCGCAGCGCCCAGTGTAACCGCTGAGTTCCAGCAATCATGTCAAATTAAGAAGAATGTTTCTCCTTGGAGTCCAATTGGTTCATTTATCACATTTATAAGGTCACAGTCCAAAGTCAGTTCAATTAAGTCCCACAGTCAATCGTTTCACTGTTAAAAGCTATGCAACTAAGTAACATCGGAAAAAATCACTAAATACATATGGGTACGAATATGTGACGCAACCGTTGTAACTCAAACGGATTGACACTGTTAGAAAGTCAATGAAATGTGGTTTTTAAAACTGTTTCTATTTCTTCAGCGCGAACTAACTGCTAGGATTGGTTCCACAGATAAAAATGACTTATTTAACTTAATTTGTAAATAAAGCGCTGCCACAGCGCCCAGTGTAATCGCTGAGTTCCAACAATCATGTCAAATTAAGAAGAATGTTATTTCTTGTAGTTAAACTGGCTTATTTATCACATTCAAAAGGTCACACACTTTAATTAAGTCCCACAGTCAAACATTTAACTGTTCAAAGCGATGCAACCTAGTAATATCCGAATAATTTCGCTAAATACATGTTGGTACGAATATGCGACGCAACCGTTGTAACTCAAACAGATTTATATCGCTAAAAAGTCAATGAAATGTTGTTTTTGAAACTGTTCCTATTTATTCAGCGCGTGCTAACGTCCAGGTTTGGTCCCACATTAAAAAAAGACCTTTTTATCTAAATTTTTAATTAAAGCGCTACCACAGAACCTAGTGTATTCTCTGAATTCCAGCAATCATGTCAAGTTAAAAAGGATGTTATTCCTTGGAGTCCAATTCGCTCATGTGTCACATTCATAAGGTCACAGTCCAAAGTTACTTCAATTAAATCCCAGAGTCAATCGTTTCACCGTTTAAAGCGATGCAACATAGTAATGTCCGAAAAATATCGCTAAATACATGTTGGTACGAATATGCGACGCAACCGTTGTAACTCAAGCGGATTTATATCGCTAAAAAGTCAATGAAATGTAGTTTTTGAAACTGTTCCTACTTATTCAGCGTGTGCTAACGGCGAGGATTGGTCCCACATTAAAAGAAGACTTATTTATCTAAATTTTTAATTAAAGTGCTACCACAGAACCTAGTGTAATCTCTGAATTCCAGCAATCATGTCAAGTTAAAAAGGATGTTATTCCCTGGAGTCCAAATGGCTCATTTATCACATTTATAAGGTCACAGTCCAGAATCAGTTCAATTAAGTCCCACAGTCAATCGTTTCACTGTTAAATGTGATACAACTTAGTAATATCGGAAAAAGGTCACTAAACACATGTTGGTACGAATATGTGACACAACCGTTGTAACTCAAACGGTTTGACACCGTTAGAAAGTTAATGAAATGTAGTTTTTGAACTGTCTCTATTTCTTCAGCGCGTGCTAACGGCCAGGATTGGTCCCACAGTAAAAAAAGACTTTTTTACCTAAATTTTTAATTAAAGCGCTAACACAGCGCCCTGTGTAATCGCTGAGTTCCAGCAATCATGTCAAATTAAGAAGAATGTTACTCCTTGTAGTCCAATTGGCCCATTTATCACATTTATAAGGTCACAGTCCAAAGTCAGTTCAATTAAGTCCCACAGTCAAACGTTTCACTATTTAAAGCGATGCAACCTAGTAATATCCGAATAATATCGTTAAATACATGTTGGTACGAATATGCAACGCAACCGTTGTAACTCAAAGAGATTTATATCGCTAAAAAGGCAATGAAATGTAGTTTTTGAAACTGTTCCTATTTATTCAGCGCGTGCTAACGGCCAGGTTTGGTCCCACAGTAAAAAAAGACTTATTTATCTAAATTTTTAATTAAAGCGTTACCACAGAACTTGTGTAATCTCTGAATTCCAGCAATCATGTCAAGTTAAAAAGGATGTTATTCCTTGGAGTCCAATTAGCTGATTTATCAAATTTATAAGGTCACAGTCCATAATCAATTCAATTAAGTCCCACAGTCAATCGTTTCACTGTTAAAAGCGATACAACTTAGTAATGTCGCAAAAAGGTCAGAAAATACATGTTGGTACGAATATGTGACACAACCGTTGTAACTCAAACAGTTTGACACCGTTAGAAAGTTAATGAAATGTAGTTTTTGAACTGTCTCTATTTCTTCAGCGCGTGCTAACGGCCAGGATTGGTCCCACAGTAAAAAAAGACTTTTTTACCTAAATTTTTAATTAAAGCGCTAACACAGCGCCCTGTGTAATCGCTGAGTTCCAGCAATCATGTCAAATTAAGAAGAATGTTACTCCTTGTAGTGCAATTGGCCCATTTATCACATTTATAAGGTCACAGTCCAAAGTCAGTTCAATTAAGTCCCACAGTCAAACGTTTCACTATTTAAAGCGATGCAACCTAGTAATATCCGAATAATTTCGCTAAATACATGTTGGTACGAATATGCGACGCAACCGTTGTAACTCAAACAGACTTATATCGCTAAAAAGTCAATGAAATGTAGTTTTTGAACCGTCTCTATTTCTTCAGCGGGAATTAACTGCTAGGATTGGTTTCACAGATAAAAATGACTTATTTAACTTAATTTGTAAATAAAGCGCTGCCACAGCGACCAGTGTAATCGCTCAGTTCCAACAATCATGTCAAATTAAGAAGAATGTTATTTCTTGTAGTCAAACTGGCTCATTTATCACATTCAAAAGGTCACACACTTTAATTAAGTCCCACGGTCAAACATTTAACTGTTTAAAGCGATGCAACCTAGTAATATCCGAATAATTTCGCTAAATACATGTTGGTACGAATATGCGACGCAACCGTTGTAACTCAAGCAGATTTATATCGCTAAAATGTCAATGAAATGTAGCTTTTGAAACTGTTCCTATTTATTCAGTGCGTGCTAACGGCCAGGTTTGGTCCCACATTAAAAAATAACTTATTTATCTTAATTTTGAAATAAAGCGCTAACACAGCGCCCTGTGTAATCGCTGAGTTCCAGCAATCATGTCAAATTAAGAAGAATGTTACTCCTTGGAGTCCAATTGGCCCATTTATCACATTTATAAGGTCACAGTCCAAAGTCAGTTCAATTAAGTCCCACAGTCAAACGTTTCACTATTTAAAGCGATGCAACCTAGTAATATCCGAATAATATCGTTAAATACATGTTGGTACGAATATGCAATGCAACCGTTGTAACTCAAAGAGATTTATATCGCTAAAAAGTCAATGAAATGTAGTTTTTAAAACTGTTCCTATTTATTCAGCGCGTGCTAACGGCCAGGTTTGGTCCCACATTAAGAAAAGACTTATTTATCTAAATTTTTAATTAAAGCGCTACCACAGAACTTGTGTAATCTCTGAATTCCAGCAATCATGTCAAGTTAAAAAGGATGTTATTCCTTGCAGTCCAATTAGCTGATTTATCACATTTATAAGGTCACAGTCCAGAATCAGTTCAATTAAGTCCCACAGTCAATCGTTTCACTGTTAAAAGCAATGCAACTTAGTAATATCGGAAAAAACCAATAAATACATATGGGTACGAAGATGTGACGCAACCGTTGTAACTCAAACGGATTCATACCGCTAGAAAGTCAATGAAATGTAGTTTTTGAACTGTCTTTATTTCTTCAGCGCGTGCTAACGGCCAGGATTGGTCCCACAGTAAAAAAAGACTTATTTATCTAAATTTTTAATTAAAGCGCTACCACAGCGCCCAGTGTAATCGCTGAGTTCCAGCAATCATGTCAAATTAAGAAGAATGTTACTCCTTGGAGTCCAATTGGTTCATTTATCACATTTATAAGGTCACAGTCCAAAGTCAGTTCAATTAAGTCCCACAGTCAATCGTTTCACTGTTAAAAGCGACGCAACTAAGTAATATCGGAAAAAATCACTAAATACATATGGGTACGAATATGCAACGCAACCGTTGTAACTCAAAGAGATTTATATCGCTAAAAAGGCAATGAAATGTAGTTTTTGAAACTGTTCCTATTTATTCAGCGCGTGCTAACGGCCAGGTTTGGTCCCACAGTAAAAAAAGACTTATTTATCTAAATTTTTAATTAAAGCGTTACCACAGAACTTGTGTAATCGCTGAGTTCCAACAATCATGTCAAATTAAGAAGAATGTTATTTCTTGTAGTCAAACTGGCTCATTTATCACATTCAAAAGGTCACACACTTCAATTAAGTCCAACGGTCAAACGTTTCACTGTTAAAAGCGATGCAACTTAGTAATATCCGAATAATTTCGCTAAATACATGTTGGTACGAATATGCGACGCAACCGTTGTAACTCAAACAGATTTATATCGCTAAAAAGTCAATGAAATGTAGTTTTTGAACTGTCTCTATTTCTTCAGCGGGAATTAACTGCTAGGATTGGTTCCACAGATAAAAATGACTTATTTAACTTAATTTGTAAATAAAGCGCTGCCACAGCGACCAGTGTAATCGCTCAGTTCCAACAATCATGTCAAATTAAGAAGAATGTTATTTCTTGTAGTCAAACTGGCTCATTTATCACATTCAAAAGGTCACTCACTTCAATTAAGTCCCACGGTCAAACATTTAACTGTTTAAAGCGATGCAACCTAGTAATATCCGAATGATTTCGCTAAATACATGTTGGTACGAATATGCGACGCAACCGTTGTAACTCAAACAGATTTATATCGCTAAATAGTCAATGAAATGCAGCTTTTGAAACTGTTCCTATTTATTCAGTGCGTGCTAACAGCCAGGTTTGGTCCCACATTAAAAAATGACTTATTTATCTTAATTTTTAAATAAAGCGCTAACACAGCGCCCTGTGTAATCGCTGAGTTCCAGCAATCATGTCAAATTAAGAAGAATGTTACTCCTTGGAGTCCAATTGGCCCATTTATCACATTTATAAGGTCACAGTCCAACGTCAGTTCAATTAAGTCCCACAGTCAAACGTTTCACTATTTAAAGCGATGCAACCTAGTAATATCCGAATAATATCGTTAAATACATGTTGGTACGAATATGCAACGCAACCGTTGTAACTCAAAGAGATTTATATCGCTAAAAAGTCAATGAAATGTAGTTTTTGAAACTGTTCCTATTTATTCAGCGCGTGCTAACGGCCAGGTTTGGTCCCACATTAAGAAAAGACTTATTTATCTAAATTTTTAATTAAAGCGCTACCACAGAACTTGTGTAATCTCTGAATTCCAGCAATCATGTCAAGTTAAAAAGGATGTTATTCCTTGGAGTCCAATTAGCTGATTTATCACATTTATAAGGTCACAGTCCAGAATCAGTTCAATTAAGTCCCACAGTCAATCGTTTCACTGTTAAAAGCAATGCAACTTAGTAATATCGGAAAAAAACAATAAATACATATGGGTACGAAGATGTGACGCAACCGTTGTAACTCAAACGGATTCATACCGCTAGAAAGTCAATGAAATGTAGTTTTTGAAACTGTTCCTATTTATTCAGCGCGTTCTAATGCCCAGGATTGGTCCCACAGTAAAAAAGACTTATTTATCTAAATTTTTAATTAAAGCGCTACCACAGCGCCCTGTGTAATCGCTGAGTTCCAGCAATCATGTCAAACTAAGAAGAATGTTACTCCTTGGAGCACAATTGGCTCATTTGTCACATTCAAAAGATCACAGTCCAAAGCTACTTCAATTAAGTCCCACGGTCAAACGTTTCACTGTTAAAAGCGATGCAACCTAGTAATATCCGAATAATATCGTTAAATACATGTTGGTACGAATATGCAACGCAACCGTTGTAACTCAAAGAGATTTATATCGCTAAAAAGTCAATGAAATGTAGTTTTTGAAACTGTTCCTATTTATTCAGCGCGTGCTAACGGCCAGGTTTGGTCCCACATTAAGAAAAGACTTATTTATCTAAATTTTTAATTAAAGCGCTACCACAGAACTTGTGTAATCTCTGAATTCCAGCAATCATGTCAAGTTAAAAAGGATGTTATTCCTTGGAGTCCAATTAGCTGATTTATCACATTTATAAGGTCACAGTCCAGAATCAGTTCAATTAAGTCCCACAGTCAATCGTTTCACTGTTAAAAGCAATGCAACTTAGTAATATCGGAAAAAACCAATAAATACATATGGGTACGAAGATGTGACGCAACCGTTGTAACTCAAACGGATTCATACCGCTAGAAAGTCAATGAAATGTAGTTTTTGAAACTGTTCCTATTTATTCAGCGCGTTCTAACGGCCAGGATTGGTCCCACAGTAAAAAAAGACTTATTTATCTAAATTATTAAATAAAGTGCTACCACAGAGCCAAGAGTAAACGCTGAATTCCAGCAATCATGTCAAATTAAGAAGAATGTTATTCCTTGGATTCCGGTTGGCTAATTTATCACGTCTTTAAGGTCACAATTCAGAATCAGTTTAATTATGTCCCGCAGTCAATCGTTTCACTGTTAAAAGCGATACAACTTGGTAATATAGGAAAAAGGTCACTAAATACATGTTGGTACGAATATGTGACGCAACCGTTGTAACTCAAACATTTTGACACCGTCCGAAAGTCAATGAAATGTAGTTTTTGAAACTGTTTCTATTTCTTTAGCGCAAACTAACGGCTAGGATTGGTCCCACAGTAAAAAATGACTTATTTATCTTAGATTTTAAATAAAGCGCTACCACAGCGCCCTGTGTAATCGCTGAGTTCCAGCAATCATGTCAAATTAAGAAGAATGTTACTCCTTGGAGCCCAATTGGCTCATTTATCACATTCAAAAGATCACAGTCCAAAGCTACTTCAATTAAGTCCCACGGTCAAACGTTTCACTGTTAAAAGCGATGCAACCTAGTAATATCCGGTAAAGATCGCTTAATACATGTTGGTACGAATATGCGACGTAACCGTTGTAACTCAAACGGATTTATACGGCTAGAAATTCAATGAAATGTAGTTTTTGAAACTGTTCCTATTCATTCACCGCGTGCTAACGGCCAGGATTGGTCCCACAGTAAAAGAAGACTTATTTATCCAAATTATTAAATAAAGCGCTACCACAGAGCCTAGTGTAACCGCTGAATTACAGCAATCATGTCAAATTAAAGAGAATGTTGTTCCCTGGAGTCCAATTCGCTCATTTATCACATTTATAAGGTCACAGTCCAGAATCAGTTCAATTAAGTTCCACAGTCAATCCTGTCACTGTTAAAAGCGATATAAACTAAGTAATATCGGAAAAAGGTCAGTAAGTACATGTTGGTACGAATATGTGACACAACCGTTGTAACTCAAACGGTTTGACACCGTTAGAAAGTCAATGAAATGTAGTTTTTAAACTGTCTCTCTTTTTTCAGCGCGTGCTAACGGCCAGGATTGGTCCCAGAGTAAAAAAAGACTTATTTATCTAAATTTTTAATTAAAGCGCTACCACAGCGACCTTTGTAATCACTGAGTTCCAGCAATCATGTCAAGTTAAAAAGGATGTTATTCCTTGGAGTCCAATTGGCTCATTTATCACATTTATAAGGTCACAGTCCAGAATCAGTTCAATTAAGTCCCACAGTCAATCCTGTCACTGTTAAAAGCGATACAACTTAGTAATATCGAAAAAAGGTCACTAAATACATGTTGGTACGAATATGTGACACAACCGTTGTAACTCAAACGGTTTGACACCGTTAGAAAGTCAATGAAATGTAGTTTTTGAACTGTCTCTCTTTGTTCAACGCGTGCTAAGGGCCAGGATTGGTCCCACAGTAAAAAAGGACTTATTTATCTAAATTTTTAATTAAAGCGCTACCACAGCGACCTGTGTAATCACTGAGTTCCAGCAATCATGTCAGGTTAAAAAGGATGTTATTCCTTGGAGTCCAATTGGCTCATTTATCACATTTATAAAGTCACAGTCCAGAATCAGTTCAATTAAGTCCCACAGTCAATCCTTTCACTGTTAAAAGCGATATAAACTAAGTAATATCGGAAAAAGGTCAGTAAGTACATGTTGGTACGAATATGTGACACAACCGTTGTAACTCAAACGGTTTGACACCGTTTGAAAGTCAATGAAATGTAGTTTTTGAAATGTCTCTCTTTCTTCAACGCGTGCTAACGGCCAGGATTGGTCCAAGAGTAAAAAAAGACTTATTTATCTAAATTTTTAATTAAAGCGCTACCACAGCGACCTGTGTAATCACTGAGTTCCAGCAATCATGTCAAGTTAAAAAGGATGTTATTCCTTGGAGTCCAATTGGCTCATTTATCACATTTATAAGGTAACAGTCCAGAATCAGTTCAATTAAGTCCCACAGTCAATCGTTTCACTGTTAAAAGCGATATAAACTAAGTAATATCGAAAAAAGGTCAGTAAGTACATGTTGGTACGAATATGTGACACAACCGTTGTAACTCAAACGGTTTGACACCGTTAGAAAGTCAATGAAATGTAGTTTTTGAACTATCTCTAATTCTTCAGCGCGTGCTAACGGCCAGGATTGGTCCCAGAGTAAAAAAAGACTTATTTATCTAAATTTTTAATTAAAGCGCTACCACAGCGCCCAGTGTAATCGCTGAGTTCCAGCAATCATGTCAAATTAAGAAGAATGTTACTCCTTGGAGTCCAATTGGTTCATTTATCACATTTTTAAGGTCCCACTTTAAAGTCAGTTCAATTAAGTCCCACAGTCAATCGTTTCACTGTTAAAAGCAATTCAACTTAGTAATATCGGACAAAACCAAATAATACATATGGGTACGAATATGTGACGCAACCGTTGTAACTCAAACGGATTCAGACCGCTAGAAAGTCAATGAAATGTAGTTTGTGAAACTGTTCCTATTCATTCGGCGCGTGCTAACGGCCAGGATTGGTCCCACAGTAAAAAAAGACTTATTTATCTAAATTATTAAATAAAGCGCTATCACAGAGCCTAGTGTAACCGCTGAATTACAGCAATCATGTCAAATTAAAAAGAATGTTATTCCTTGAAATCCAATTCGCTCATTTATCACATTTATAAGGTCACAGTCCAAAGTTACTTCAATTAAGTCCCAGAGTCAATCGTTTCATTGTTTAAAGCGATGCAACTTAGTAATATCGGAAAAAGGTCACTAAATACATGTTGGTACGAATATGTGACACAACCCTTGTAACTCAAACGGTTTGACACCGTTAGAAAGTCAATGTAATGTAGTTTTTGAACTGTCTCTATTTCTTCAGCGCGTGCTAACGGCCAGGATTAGTCCCACGGTAAAAAAAGACTTATTTATCTAAGTTTTTAATTAAAGCGCTACCACTGCGCCCTGTGTAATCGCTGAGTTCCAGCAATCATGTCCAATTAAGAAGAATGTTACTCCTTGGAGTCCAATTGGCTCATTTATCACATTCAAAAGGTCACAGTCCAAAGCTACTTCAATTAAGTCCCACGGTCAAACGTTTCACTGTTAAAAGCGATGCAACCTAGTAATATCCGATAAATATCGCTAAATACATGTTGGTACGAATATGAGACGCAACTGTTGTAACTCAAACGGATTTATACGGCTAGAAAGTCAATGAAATGTAGTTTTTGAAACTGTTCCTACTTATTCAGCGCGTGCTAACGGCCAGGATTAGTCCCACATTAAAAGAAGACTTATTTATCTAAATTTTTAATTAAAGCGCTACCACAGAACTTAGTGTAATCTCTGAATTTCAGCAATCATGTCAAGTTAAAAAGGATGTTATTCCTTGGAGTCCAATTAGCCCATTTATCACAATTATAAGGTCACAGTGCAGAATCAGTTCAATTAAGTCCCACAGTCAATCGTTTCACTGTTAAAAGCGATACAACTTAGTAATATCGAAAAAAGGTCACTAAATACATGTTGGTAGGAAAATGTGACACAACTGTTGTAACTCAAACGGTTTGACACCGCTAGAAAGTCAATGAAATGTTGTTTTTGAACTGTCTCTCTTTCTTCAACACGTGCTAACGGCCAGGATTGGTCCCACATTAAAAAAAGACTTATTTATCTAAATTTTTAATTAAAGCGCTACCACAGCGACCTGTGAAATCGCTGAGTTCCAGCAATCATGTCAAATTAAGAAGAATGTTACTCCTTGTAGTCCAATTGGTTCATTTATCACATTTTTAAGGTCACAGTCCAAAGTCAGTTCAATTAAGTCCCACAGTCAATCGTTTCACTGTTAAAAGCAATGCAACTTAGTATTATCGGAAAAAACCAATGAATACATATGGGTACGAATATGTGACGCAACCGTTGTAACTCAAACGGATTAATACCGCTAAAAAGTCAATGAAATGTAGTTTTTGAACTGGCTCTATTTCTTCAGCGCGTGCTAACGGCCAGGATTGGTCCCACGGTAAAAATTATTATTTATTATTTCCGAATTTATATACAGGATGAGTATGTCAGTAAAAAATACTGTTATAAATATACGTCCTGTTTATGCATACGTTAAAATCTAGTTAGTAATATATATTAAAAATGCAAAGAAAAGTATCAAACTGAAAAAAATATAATCTCAAAAACTGATGGGAAACGCAAAATTAGCCAAAACGTGCGAAAAAGTAACGACCAAAAGAAACAGTGGCAGGAAAAGAAGTAGTTGCCATCGAAAAGAAATTAAAAACTAGTTTACACATACACACAATCACACAAATAAATCAATATAACCAAAAACTAAAAATTCGACGAACTATCTCGGCAAGTGTAACTTAGAACAAGTCGCCATGAACAATCTAAAAGGTGTATTACGAGAAAACTTAAAGTATAAAAAATACTCAAAGAATTTATCTAAACTCAAAATTTAGTAACTTGTTACTAAACTCATGTCCACTCTGCCGGATCTCCTTGGGCAAGGAGTTGAAAAGCCTAGCTCCTTGAAAGAAGAAACCCGACCGAGCAAACTCAAGTTTTATTTTAGGAATTTTTAAAAGAAAATTCTGATTTCTAGTTGAAAAATTATGGGAGTTTAAAGTAAAATAATTATCAAAATTCGAGCAACAATCACCATCCAAACATTTTTTTACCAACTTAACAGCATGTTTTTTAATCATGTCTGATGTGTTGATACTCGCATCTTTTGTTATCGTTATTGCTCGTCTATCCAACGATCGTAATTTTTGAACCTAGTATAATCTCTGAATTCCAGCTATCATGTCAAGTTAAAAAGGATGTTATTCCGTGGCGTCCAATTGGCTCATTTATCACATTTATAAGGTCACAGTCCAGAATCAGTTCAATTAAGTCCCACAATCAATCGTTTCACTGTTAAAACCGATACAACTTAGTAATGTCGGAAAAAGGTCACTAAATACATGTTGGTACGAATATGTGACAAAACCGTTGTAACTCAAACGGTTTGACAGCGTTAGAAAGTAAAAGAAATGTAGTTTTTGAACTGTCTCTATTTCTTCAGCGCGTGCTAACGGCCAGGATTGGTCCCACAGTAAAAAAGACTTATTTATCTAAATTTTTAATTAAAGCGCTACCACAGCGCCCAGTGTAATCGCTGAGTTCCAGCAATCATGTCAAATTAAGTAGAATGTTACTCCTTGGAGTCCAATTGGTTCATTTATCACATTTATAAGATCACAGTCCAAAGGCAGTTCAATTAAGTCCCACAGTCAATCGTTTCACTGTTAAAAGCGATGCAACATAGTAATATCGGAAATAATCACTAAATACATATGGGTACGAATATGTGACGCAACCGTTGTAACTCAAACGGATTGACACCGTTAGAAAGTCAATGAAATGTAGTTTTTGAAACTGTCTCTATTTCTTCAGCGCAAACTAACTGCTAGGATTGGTTCCACAGATAAAAATGACTTATTTATCTTAATTTGTAAATAAAGCGCTGCCACAGCGCCCAGTGTAATGGCTGAGTTCCAACAATCATGTCAAATTAAGAAGAATGTTATTTCTTGCAGTCAAACTGGCTCATTTATCACATTCATAATGTCACAGTCCAAAGTTGCTTCAATTAAGTCCAACGGTCAAACGTTTCACTGTTTAAAGCAATGCAACCTAGTAATATCCGATAAATATCGCTAAGTACATGTTGGTACGAATATGCGACGCAACCGTTGTAACTCACACGGATTTATACCGCTAGAAAGTCAATGAAATGTAGTTTTTGAAACTGTTCCTATTTATTCACCGCGTGCTAACGGCCAGCTTTGGTCCCACATTAAAAAAAGACTTATTTATCTAAATTTTTAATTAAAGCGCTACCACAGAACCTAGTATAATCTCTGAATTCCAGCTATCATGTCAAGTTAAAAAGGATGTTATTCCGTGGCGTCCAATTGGCTCATTTACCACATTTCGAAGGTCACAGTCCAGAATCAGTTCAATTAAGTCCCACAATCAATCGTTTCACTGTTAAAAGCGATACAACTTAGTAATGTTGAAAAAAGGTCACTAAATACATGTTGGTACGAATATGTGAAAAAACCGTTGTAACTAAAACGGTTTGACAGCGTTAGAAAGTAAAAGAAATGTAGTTTTTGAACTGTCTCTACTTCTTCAGCGCGTGCTAACGGCCAGGATTGGTCCCACAGTAAAAAAAGACTTATTTATTTAAATTTTTAATTAAAGCGCTATCAAAGCGCCCAGTGTAATCGCTGAGTTCCAGCAATCATGTCAAATTAAGAAGAATGTTCCTCCTTGGAGTCCAATTGGTTCATTTATCACATTTATAAGATCACAGTCCAAAGGCAGTTCAATTAAGTCCCACAGTCAATCATTTCACTGTTAAAAGCGATGCAACATAGTAATATCGGAAATAATCACTAAATACATATGGGTACGAATATGTGACGCAAGCGTTATAACTCAAACAGATTGACACCGTTAGAAAGTCAATGAAATGTAGTTTTTGAAACTGTCTCTATTTCTTCAGCGCAAACTAACTGCTAGGATTGGTTCCACAGATAAAAATGACTTATTTATCTTAATTTGTAAATAAAGCGCTGCCACATCGCCCAGTGTAATCGCTGAGTTCCAACAATCATGTCAAATTAAGAAGAATGTTATTTCTTGTGGTCAAACTGGCTCATTTATCACATTCATAAGGTCAAAGTCCAAAATCAGTTCAAGTAAATCCCACAGTCAAATGTTTCACTGCTAAAAGCGATGCAACCTAGTAATATCCGAATAATATCGCTAAATACATGTTGGTGCGAATATGCGACGCAACCGTTGTAACTCAAACGGATTTATACCTCTAGAAGGTCAATGATATGTAGATTTTGAAACTGTTCCTACTTATTCAGCGCGTGCTAACGGCCAGGCTTGATCCCACATTAAAAAAAGACTTATTTATCTAAAATTTTAATAAAAGCGCTACCACAGAATCTAGTGTAATCGCTGAATTCCAGCAATCATGTCAAATTAAAAAGAATGTTATTCCTCGGAGTCCAATTGGCTCATTTATCACATTTTTAAGGTCACAGTCCAGAATCAGTTCAATTAAGTCCCACAGTCAATCATTTCACTGTTAAAAGCGATACAACTTAGTAATATCGGAAAAAAATCACTAATTACATGTTGGTGTGAATATGTGACGCAACCGTTGTAACTCAAACGCATTGACACCGTTAAAAAGTAAATGAAATTTGGTTCTTGAAACTGTCTCTATTTCTTCAGCGCGAAGTAACATCTAGTATTGGTCCCACAGTAAAAAATGACTTATTTATCTTATTTTTAAAATAAAGCGCTACCACAGCGCCCAGTGTCATCGCTGAGTTCCAGCAATCATGTCAAATTAAGAAAAATGTTATTCCTTGGAGTCCAATTGGTTCATTTATCACATTTATAAGGTCACAGTCCAGAATCAGTTCAACCCACAGTCAATCGATTCACTGTTAAAAGCGATACAACTTGGTAATATAGGAAAAAGGTCACTAAATACATGTTGGTACGAATATGTGACGTAACCGTTGTAACTCAAACGGAGTTATACCGCTATAAAGTCAATGTAATGTAGTTTTTGAAACTGTCTCTATTTCTTCAGCGCAAACTAACTGCTAGGATTGGTTTCACAGATAAAAATGACTTATTTATCTTAATTTGTAAATAAATCGCTGCCACAGCGCCCAGTGTAATCGCTGAGTTCCAGCAATCATGTCAAATTAAGAAGAATGTTATTTCTTGCAGTCAAACTGGCTCATTTATCACATTCATAATGTCACAGTCCAAAGTTGCTTCAATTAAGTCCCACGGTCAAACGTTTCACTGTTTAAAGCAATGCAACCTAGTAATATCCGATAAATATCGCTAAGTACATGTTGGTACGAATATGCGACGCAACCGTTGTAACTCACACGGATTTATACCGCTAGAAAGTCAATGAAATGTAGTTTTTGAAACTGTTCCTATTCATTCAGCGCGTGCTAATAGCCAGGATTAATCCTACAGTAAAAAGAGACTTATTTATCTAAATTATTAAATAAAGCGCTACCACAGAGCCTAGTGTAATCGCTGAATTACAGCAATCATGTCAAACTCAGAAGAATATTATTCCTTTGAGTCCGGTTGCCTCATTTATCACATTTTTAAGGTCTCAGTTCAGAATCAGTTCAATTAAGTCCCACAGTCAATCGTTTCACTGTTAAAAGCGATGCAAACTATTAATATCCGAAAAATATCGCTAAATAAATGTTGGTACGAATATGTGACGCAACCGTTGTAACTCAAACGGATTGACACCGTTAGAAAGTAAATGAAATGTAGTTCTTGAAACTGTCTCTATTTCTCCAGCGCGAAGTAATGGCTAGTATTGGTCCCACAGTAAAAAATTACTTATTTATCTTATTTCTTATATAAAGCGCTACCACAGCGCCCATTGTCCTCGGTGAGTTCCAGCAATCATGTCAAATTAAGAAGAATGTTATTCCATGGAGTCCAATTGGCTCATTTATCACATTTATAACGTCACAGTCCAGAATCAGTTCAACCCACAGTCAATCGATTCACTGTTAAAAGCGATACAACTTGGTAATATAGGAAAAAGGTCACTAAATACATGTTGGTACGAATATGTGACGTAACCGTTGTAACTCAAACGGAGTTATACCGCTATAAAGTCAATGTAATGTAGTTTTTGAAACTGTTCCTATTTATTCAGCGCGTGCTAACGGCTAGGATTGGTCCCACATTAAAAAAAGACTTATTTATCTAAAATTCTAATAAAAGGGCTACCACAGAATCTAGTGTAATCACTGAATTCCAGCAATCATGTCAAATTAAAAAGAATGTTATTCCTCGGAGTCCAATTGGCTCATTTATCACATTTTTAAGGTCACAGTCCAGAATCAGTTCAATTAAGTCCCACAGTCAATCGTTTCACTGTTAAAAGCGATACAACTTAGTAATATCGGAAAAAGGTCACTAAATACATGTTGGTAAGAGTATGTGACGCAACCGTTGTAACTCAAACGGATTGACACCGTTAGAAAGTAAATGAAATGTAGTTCTTGAAACTGTCTCTATTTCATCAGAGCGAAGTAACGGCTAGTATTGGTCCCACAGTAAAAAATGACTAATTTATCTTATTTTTTAAATAAAGCGCTACCACAGCGCCCAGTGTCATCGCTGAGTTCCAGTTATCATGTCAAATTAAGAAAAATGTTATTCCTTGGAGTCCAATTGGCTCATTTATCACATTTATAAGGTCACAGTCCAGAATCAGTTCAATTAAGTCCCACAGTCAATCGTTTCACTGTTAAAAGCGATACAACTTAGTAATATCGGAAAAAAATCACTAAATACATGTTGGTACGAATATGCAACGCCACCGTTGTTACTCAAACGGTTTGACACCGTCAGAAAGTCAATGAAATGTAGTTTTTGAAACTGTCTCTATTTTTTCAGCGCGAACTAACGGCTATGATTGGTCCCACAGTAAAAAATGACTTATTTATCTTAATTTTTAAATAAACCGCTACCACAGCGCCCAGTGTAATCGCTGAGTTCCAACAATAATGTCAAATTAAGAAAAATGTTATTTCTTGTAGTCAAACTGGCTCATTTATCACATTTATAAAGTCAAAGTCCGAAATCAGTTCAATTAAGTCCCACAGTCAAACGTTTCACTGTTAAAAGCGATGCAACCAAGTAATATCCGAATAATATCGCTAAATACATGTTGGTACGAATATGTGACGCAACTGTTGTAACTCAAACGGATTGACACCGTTAGAAAGTAAATGAAATGTAGTTCTTGAAACTGTCTCTATTTCTCCAGCGCGAAGTAATGGCTAGTATTGGTCCCACAGTAAAAAATTACTTATTTATCTTATTTCTTAAATAAAGCGCTACCACAGCGCCCAGTGTCATCGCTGAGTTCCAGCAATCATGTCAAATTAAGAAAAATGTTATTCCTTGGAGTCCAATTAGCTCATTTATCACATTTACAAGGTCACAGTTCAGAATCAGTTCAACCCACAGTCAATCGATTCACTGTTAAAAGCGATACAACTTGGTAATATAGGAAAAAGGTCACTAAATACATGTTGGTACGAATATGTGACGTAACCGTTGTAACTCAAACGGAGTTATACCGCTATAAAGTCAATGTAATGTAGTTTTTGAAACTGTCTCTATTTCTTCAGCGCAAACTAACTGCTAGGATTGGTTCCACAGATAAAAATGACTTATTTATCTTAATTTGTAAATAAATCGCTGCCACAGCGCCCAGTGTAATCGCTGAGTTCCAGCAATCATGTCAAATTAAGAAGAATGTTATTTCTTGCAGTCAAACTGGCTCATTTATCACATTCATAATGTCACAGTCCAAAGTTGCTTCAATTAAGTCCCACGGTCAAACGTTTTACTGTTTAAAGCAATGCAACCTAGTAATATCCGATAAATATCGCTAAGTACATGTTGGTACGAATATGCGACGCAACCGTTGTAACTCACACGGATTTATACCGCTAGAAAGTCAATGAAATGTAGTTTTTGAAACTGTTCCTATTCATTCAGCGCGTGCTAATAGCCAGGATTAATCCTACAGTAAAAAGAGACTTATTTATCTAAATTATTAAATAAAGCGCTACCGCAGAGCCTAGTGTAATCGCTGAATTACAGCAATCATGTCAAAGTCAGAAGAATATTATTCCTTTGAGTCCGGTTGCCTCATTTATCACATTTTTAAGGTCTCAGTTCAGAATCAGTTCAATTTAGTCCCACAGTCAATCGTTTCACTGTTAAAAGCGATGCAAACTATTAATATCCGAAAAATATCGCTAAATAAATGTTGGTACGAAT
Organism: Hydractinia symbiolongicarpus; assembly: GCF_029227915.1. Taxonomy (NCBI): domain Eukaryota; kingdom Metazoa; phylum Cnidaria; class Hydrozoa; order Anthoathecata; family Hydractiniidae; genus Hydractinia; species Hydractinia symbiolongicarpus. The sequence continues at coordinate 5,000,064 of NC_079885.1, forward strand.
ATGCGACGCAACCGTGGTAACTCAAACGGATTTATATCGCTAAAAAGTCAATGAAATGTAGTTTTTGAACTGTCTCTATTTCTTCAGCGCGTGCTAACGGCCTGGATTCACAGCGCCCAGTGTAAACGCTGAGTTACAACAATCATGTCAAATTAAGAAGAATGTTATTTCTTGTGGTCAAACTGGCTCATTTATCACATTCATAAGGTCAAAGTCCAAAATCAGTTCAAGTAAATCCCACAGTCAAATGTTTCACTGCTAAAAGCGATGCAACCTAGTAATATCCGAATAATACCGCTAAATACATGTTGGTACGAATATGTGACGCAACCGTTGTAACTCAAACGGATTGACACCGTTAGAAAGTAAATGAAATGTAGTTCTTGAAACTGTCTCTATTTCTCCAGCGCGAAGTAATGGCTATTATTGGTCCCACAGTAAAAAATTACTTATTTATCTTATTTCTTAAATAAAGCGCTACCACAGCGCCCAGTGTCCTCGGTGAGTTCCAGCAATCATGTCAAAGTAAGAAAAATATTATTCCTTGGAGTCCAATTGGCTCATTTATCACATTTATAAAGTCACAGTCCAGAATCACTTCAATTAAGTCCCACAGTCAATCGATTCACTGTTAAAAGCGATGCAACCTAGTAATATCCGAAAAAATATCGCTAAATACATGTTGGTACGAATATGCGACGCAACCGTTGTAACTCAAACGAATTTATACCTCTAGAAGGTCAATGAAATGTAGTTTTTGAAACTGTTCCTATTTATTCAGCGCGTGCTAACGGCTAGGATTGGTTCCACATTAAAAAAAAGACTTATTTATCTAAATATTTAATTGAAGCGCTACCACAGAGCCTAGTGTAATCGCTGAATTCCAGCGATGAAGACAAATTAAGAAGAATGTTATTCCTTGGAGTCCAATTGGCTCATTTATCACATTTATAAGGTCACAGTCCAGAATCAGTTCAATTAATTCCAACAGTCAATCGTTTCACTCATAAAAGCAATACAACTTAGTAATATCGGAAAAAAATCACTAATTACATGTTGGTGTGAATATGTGACGCAACTGTTGTAACTCAAACGCATTGACACCGTTAGAAAGTAAATGAAATGTAGTTCTTGAAACTGTCTCTATTTCTCCAGCGCGAAGTAATGGCTAGTATTGGTCCCACAGTAAAAAATTACTTATTTATCTTATTTCTTAAAAAAAGCGCTACCACAGCGCCCAGTGTCATCGCTGAGTTCCAGCAATCATGTCAAATTAAGAAAAATGTTATTCCTTGGAGTCCAATTAGCTCATTTATCACATTTACAAGGTCACAGTCCAGAATCAGTTCAACCCACAGTCAATCGATTCACTGTTAAAAGCGATACAACTTGGTAATATAGGAAAAAGGTCACTAAATACATGTTGGTACGAATATGTGACGTAACCGTTGTAACTCAAACGGAGTTATACCGCTATAAAGTCAATGTAATGTAGTTTTTGAAACTGTTCCTATTTATTCAGCGCGTGCTAACGGCTAGGATTGGTTCCACAGATAAAAATGACTTATTTATCTTAATTTGTAAATAAATCGCTGCCACAGCGCCCAGTGTAATCGCTGAGTTCCAGCAATCATGTCAAATTAAGAAGAATGTTATTTCTTGCAGTCAAACTGGCTCATTTATCACATTTTTAAGGTCACAGTCCAGAATCAGTTCAATTAAGTCCCACAGTCAATCGTTTCACTGTTAAAAGCGATACAACTTAGTAATATCGGAAAAAGGTCACTAAATACATGTTGGTAAGAGTATGTGACGCAACCGTTGTAACTCAAACGGATTGACACCGTTAGAAAGTAAATGAAATGTAGTTCTTGAAACTGTCTCTATTTCATCAGAGCGAAGTAACGGCTAGTATTGGTCCCACAGTAAAAAATGACTAATTTATCTTATTTTTTAAATAAAGCGCTACTACAGCGCCCAGTGTCATCGCTGAGTTCCAGTTATCATGTCAAATTAAGAAAAATGTTATTCCTTGGAGTCCAATTGGCTCATTTATCACATTTATAAGGTCACAGTCCAGAATCAGTTCAATTAAGTCCCACAGTCAATCGTTTCACTGTTAAAAGCGATACAACTTAGTAATATCGGAAAAAAATCACTAAATACATGTTGGTACGAATATGCAACGCCACCGTTGTTACTCAAACGGTTTGACACCGTCAGAAAGTCAATGAAATGTAGTTTTTGAAACTGTCTCTATTTTTTCAGCGCGAACTAACGGCTATGATTGGTCCCACAGTAAAAAATGCCTTATTTATCTTAATTTTTAAATAAACCGCTACCACAGCGCCCAGTGTAATCGCTGAGTTCCAACAATAATGTCAAATTAAGAAAAATGTTATTTCTTGTAGTCAAACTGGCTCATTTATCACATTTATAAAGTCAAAGTCCGAAATCAGTTCAATTAAGTCCCACAGTCAAACGTTTCACTGTTAAAAGCGATGCAACCAAGTAATATCCGAATATTATCGCTAAATACATGTTGGTACGAATATGTGACGCAACCGTTGTAACTCAAGCGGATTAAAACTGCTAGAAAGTCACTAAAATGAAGTTTTTGAAACTGTTCCTATTTATTCAGCGCGTGCTAACGGCCAGGATTGGTCCCACAGTGGAAAAAGAGTTATTTATCTAAATATTTAATTGAAGCGCTACCACAGAGCCTAGTGTAATCGCTGAAGTCCAGCAATGAAGACAAATTAAGAAGAATGTTATTACTTGGAGTTCAATTGGCTCATTTATCACATTTATAAAGTGTCAGTTCAGAATCAGTTCAATTAACTCCAACAGTCAATCGTTTCACTCATAAAAGCGATACAACTTAGTAATATCGGAAAAAAATTACTAATTACATGTTGGTATGAATATGTGACGCAACCGTTGTAACTCAAATACATTGACACCGTTAGAAAGTAAATGAAATGTAGTTCTTGAAACTGTCTCTATTTCTTCAGCGCGAAGTAACGGCTAGTATTGGTTCCACAGTAAAAAATGACTTATTTATCTTATTTTTTAAATAAAGCGCTACCACAGAGCCCAGTGTCATCGCTGAGTTCCAGCAATTATGTCAAATTAAGAAAAATGTTTTTCCTTGGAATCCAATTGGCTCATTTATCACATTTACAAGGTCACCGTCCAGAATCAGTTCAATTAAGTCCCACTGTCAAACGTTTCACTGTTAAAAGAGATGCAACCAAGTAATATCCGAATAATATCGCTAAATACATGTTGGTACGAATATGTGACGCAACCGTTGTAACTCAAATGCATTGACACCGTTAGAAAGTAAATGAAATGTAGTTCTTGAAACTGTCTCTATTTCTTCAGCGCGAAGTAACGGCTAGTATTGGTTCCACAGTAAAAAATGACTTATTTATCTTATTTTTTAAATAAAGCGCTACCACAGAGCCCAGTGTCATCGCTGAGTTCCAGCAATTATGTCAAATTAAGAAAAATGTTTTTCCTTGGAATCCAATTTGCTCATTTATCACATTTACAAGGTCACCGTCCAGAATCAGTTCAATTAAGTCACACAGTCAATGGTTTCACTGTTAAAAGCGATACAACTTAGTAATATCGGAAAAAGGTTACTAAATACATGTTGGTACGAATATGCGACGCAACCGTTGTAACTCAAGCTGATTAAAACTGCTAGAAAGTCAAAAAAAAATAGTTTTTAAAACTGTTCCTATTTATTCAGCGCGAACTAACGGCTAGGATTTGTCCCACAGTAAAAAAAGACTTATTTATCTAAATTATTAAATAAAGTGCTACCACAGAACCTAGTGTAAACGCTGAATTCCAGCAATCATGTCAAATTAAGAAGAATGTTATTCCTTGGAGTCCGGTTGGCTAATTTATCACATCTTTAAGGTCACAATTCAGAATCAGTTTAATTAAGTCCCACAGTCAATCGTTTCACTGTTAAAAGCGATACAACTTGGTAATATAGGAAAAAGGTCACTAAATACATGTTGGTACAAATATGTGACGCAACCGTTGTAACTCAAACGGTTTGACACCGTTAGAAAGTCAATGAAATGTAGTTTTTGAAACTGTCTCTATTTGTTCAGCGCGAACTAACGGCTACGATAGGTCCCACATTAAAAAAAGACTTATTTATTTAAATTATTAATAAAAGCGCTACCACATAATCTAGTGTAATCGCTGAATTCCAGCAATCATATCAAATTAAAAAGAATGTTATTCCTCGGAGTCCAATTGGCTCATTTATCACATTTTTAAGGTCACAGTCCAGAATCAGTTCAATTAAGTCCCACATTCAATCGTTTCACTGTTAAAAGCGATACAACTTAGTAACATCGGAAAAAGGTCACTAAATACATGTTGGTAAGAGTATGTGACGCAACCGTTGTAATTCAAACGGATTGACACCGTTAGAAAGTAAATGAAATGTAGTTCTTGAAACTGTCTCTATTTCTTCAGAGCGAAGTAACGGCTAGTATTGGTCCCACAGTAAAAAATGTCTTATTTATCTTATTTTTTAAATAAAGCGCTACCACAGCGCCCAGTGTCATCGCTTAGTTCCAGTAATCATGTCAAATTAAGAAGAATGTTATTCCTTGGAGTTCAATTGGCTCATTTATCACATTTATAAGGTCACAGTCCAGAATCAGTTCAATTAACTCCAACAGTTATTCTTTTCACTCATAAAAGCGATACAACTTAGTAATATCGGAAAAAAATCACTAATTACATGTTGGAATGAATATGTGACGCAAACGTTGTAACTCAAATGCATTGACACCGTTAGAAAGTGAATGAAATGTAGTTCTTGAAACTGTCTCTATTTCTTCAGCGCGAAGTAACGGCTAGTATTGGTTCCACAGTAAAAAATGACTTATTTATGTTATTTATTAAATAAAGTGCTTCCACAGCGCCAAGTGTAATCGCTGAGTTCTAGCAATCATGTCAAATTAAGAAGAATGTTATTTTTTGTAGTCAAACTGCCTCATTTATCACATTTATAAGGTCACAGTCCAAAATCAGTTCAATTAACTGCCACAGTCAATCGTTTCACTGTTAAAAGCGATACAACTTAGTAATATAGGAAAAAGGTCACTAAATACATGTTGGTACGAATATGTGACGCAACCGTTGTAACTCAAACGGTTTGACGTCGTTATAAAGTCAATGAAATGTAGTTTTTGAAACTGTCTCTATTTGTTTTGCGCGAACTAACGGCTACGATTGGTCCCACAGTAAAAAAAAGACTTATTTATCTAAATTATTAATTAAAGTGTTACCACAGAGCCTAGTGTAATCGCTGAATGACAGCAATCATGTCAAATTAAGAAGAATGTTATTCCTTGGAGTCCGGTTGGCTCATTTATCACATCTTTAAGGTCACCGTTCAGAATCAGTTCAATTTAGTCCCACAGTCAATCGTTTCACTGTTAAAAGCGATGCAACCTAGTAATATCCGAAAAATATCACTAAATAAATGTTGGTACAAATATGCGATGCAACCGTTGTAACTCAAACGGATTTATATCACTAGAAAGTCAATGTAATGTAGTTGTTGCAACTGTTCCTATTTATTGAGCGCGTGCTAACGGCCAGGATTGGTCCCACATTAAAGAAAGACTTATTTATCTAAATTTGTAATAAAAGCGCTACCACAGAATCTAGTGTAATCGCTAAATTCAAGCAATTATGTCAAATTAAAAAGAATGTTATTCCTCGGAGTCCAATTGGCTCATTTATCACATTTATAAGGTCACAGTCCAGAATCAGTTCAATTAAGTCCCACAGTCTATCGTTTCACTGTTAAAAGCGATACAACTTAGTAATATCGGAAAAAGGTCACTAAATACATGTTGGTACGAATATGTGACGCAACCGTTGTAACTCAAACGGTTTGACGTCGTTATAAAGTCAATGAAATGTAGTTTTTGAAACTGTCTCTATTTGTTTTGCGCGAACTAACGGCTACGATTGGTCCCACAGTAAAAAAAAGACTTATTTATCTAAATTATTAATTAAAGTGCTACCACAGAGCCTAGTGTAATCGCTGAATGACAGCAATCATGTCAAATTAAGAAGAATGTTATTCCTTGGAGTCCGGTTGGCTCATTTATCACATTTTTAAGGTCACCGTTCAGAATCAGTTCAATTTAGTCCCACAGTCAATCGTTTCACTGTTAAAAGCGATGCAACCTAGTAATATCCGAAAAATATCACTAAATAAATGTTGGTACAAATATGCGATGCAACCGTTGTAACTCAAACGGATTTATATCACTAGAAAGTCAATGTAATGTAGTTGTTGCAACTGTTCCTATTTATTGAGCGCGTGCTAACGGCCAGGATTGGTCCCACATTAAAGAAAGACTTATTTATCTAAATTTGTAATAAAAGCGCTACCACAGAATCTAGTGTAATCGCTAAATTCAAGCAATTATGTCAAATTAAAAAGAATGTTATTCGTCGGAGTCCAATTGTCTCATTTATCACATTTATAAGGTCACAGTCCAGAATCAGTTCAATTAAGTCCCACAGTCTATCGTTTCACTGTTAAAAGCGATACAACTTAGTAATATCGGAAAAAGGTCACTAAATACATGTTGGTACGAATATGCAACGCAACCGTTGTAACTCAAACGGTTTGACACAGTCAGAAAGACAATGAAATGTTGTTTTTGAAACGGTTTCTATTTCTTCAGCGCAAACTAATGGCTAGGATTGGTCCCACAGTAAAAAAAGACTTATTTATCTAAATCATTAAATAAAGTGCTACCACAGAGCCAAGTGTAAACGCTGAATTCCAGCAATCATGTCAAATTAAGAAGAATGTTATTCCTTGGAGTCCGGTTGGCTAATTTATCACATCTTTAAGGTCACAATTCAGAATCAGTTTAATTAAGTCCCACAGTCAATCGTTTCACTGTTAAAAGCGATACAACTTGGTAATATAGGAAAAACGTCACTAAATACATATTGGTACGAATATGTGACGCAACCGTTGTAACTTAAACGGTTTGACACCGTTAGAAAGTCAATGAAATGTAGTTTTTGAAACTGTCTCTATTTGTTCAGCGCAAAACTAACGGCTAGGATTGGTCCCACAGTAAAAAATGACTTATTTATCTTAATTTTTAAATAAAGCGCTACCACAGCGCCCAGTGTAATCGCTGAGTTCCAGCAATCATGTCAAATTAAGAAGAATGTTATTCCTTGGAGTCTGGTTGGCTAATTTATCACATCTTTAAGGTCACAATTAAGAATCAGTTTAATTAAGTCCCACAGTCAATCGTTTCACTGTTAAAAGCGATACAACTTGGTAATATAGGAAAAAGTTCACTAAATAAATGTTGGTACAAATATGCGATGCAACCGTTGTAACTCAAACGGAGTGACACCGTTGGAAAGTGAATGAAATGTAGTTTTTGAAATTGTCTCTATTTCTTCGGGGCGAACTAACGGCTAGGATTTGTGCCACAGTAAAAAATGACTTATTTATCTTAATTTTTAAATAAAGCGCTACCACAGCGCCCAGTGTAATCGCTGAGTTCCAGCAATCATGTCAAATTAAGAAGAATGTTATTTCTTGTAGTCAAACTAGCTCATTTATCACATTTATGAGGTCAAAGTCCAAAATCAGGTCAATTAAATCCCACAGTCAAACGTTTTACTGTTAAAAGCGATGAAACCAAGTAATATCCGAATAATATCGCTAAATACATGTTGGTACGAATATGTGACGCAACCGTTGTAACTCAAACGGATTGACACCGTTAGAAAGTAAATGAAATGTAGTGTTTGAAACGGTTTCTATTTCTTCAGCGCAAACTAATGGCTAGGATTGGTCCCACAGTAAAAAAAGACTTATTTATCTAAATCATTAAATAAAGTGCTACCACAGAGCCAAGTGTAAACGCTGAATTCCAGCAATCATGTCAAATTAAGAAGAATGTTATTCCTTGGAGTCCGGTTGGCTAATTTATCACATCTTTAAGGTCACAATTCAGAATCAGTTTAATTAAGTCCCACAGTCAATCGTTTCACTGTTAAAAGCGATACAACTTGGTAATATAGGAAAAACGTCACTAAATACATATTGGTACGAATATGTGACGCAACCGTTGTAACTTAAACGGTTTGACACCGTTAGAAAGTCAATGAAATGTAGTTTTTGAAACTGTCTCTATTTGTTCAGCGCAAAACTAACGGCTAGGATTGGTCCCACAGTAAAAAATGACTTATTTATCTTAATTTTTAAATAAAGCGCTATCACAGCGCCCAGTGTAATCGCTGAGTTCCAGCAATCATGTCAAATTAAGAAGAATGTTATTCCTTGGAGTCTGGTTGGCTAATTTATCACATCTTTAAGGTCACAATTAAGAATCAGTTTAATTAAGTCCCACAGTCAATCGTTTCACTGTTAAAAGCGATACAACTTGGTAATATAGGAAAAAGTTCACTAAATACATGTTGGTACAAATATGCGATGCAACCGTTGTAACTCAAACGGAGTGACACCGTTGGAAAGTGAATGAAATGTAGTTTTTGAAATTGTCTCTATTTCTTCGGGGCGAACTAACGGCTAGGATTTGTGCCACAGTAAAAAATGACTTATTTATCTTAATTTTTAAATAAAGCGCTACCACAGCGCCCAGTGTAATCGCTGAGTTCCAGCAATCATGTCAAATTAAGAAGAATGTTATTTCTTGTAGTCAAACTAGCTCATTTATCACATTTATGAGGTCAAAGTCCAAAATCAGGTCAATTAAATCCCACAGTCAAACGTTTTACTGTTAAAAGCGATGAAACCAAGTAATATCCGAATAATATCGCTAAATACATGTTGGTACGAATATGTGACGCAACCGTTGTAACTCAAGCGGATTTATACTGCTAGAAAGTCAATTAAATGTAGTTCTTGAAACTTTTCCTATTTATTCAGCTTGTGGTAACGGCCAGGATTGGTCCCACAGTAGAAAAAGAGTTATTTATCTTAATATTTAATTGAAGCGCTACCACAGAGCCTAGTGTAATCGCTGAATTTCAGCAATGAAGACAAATTAAAAAGAATGTTATTCCTTGGAGTCCAATTAACTCATTTATCACATTTATAAGGTCATAGTTCAGAATCAGTTCACTTAACTCTAACAGTCAATCGTTTCACTCATCAAAGCGATACAACTTAGTAATAACGCAAAAAAATCACTAAATACATGTTGGTACGAATATGTGACGCAACCGTTGTAACTCAAACGGATTGACACCGTTAGAAAGTAAATGAAATGTAGTGTTTGAAACGGTTTCTATTTCTTCAGCGCAAACTAATGGCTAGGATTGGTCCCACAGTAAAAAAAGACTTATTTATCTAAATCATTAAATAAAGTGCTACCACAGAGCCAAGTGTAAACGCTGAATTCCAGCAATCATGTCAAATTAAGAAGAATGTTATTCCTTGGAGTCCGGTTGGCTAATTTATCACATCTTTAAGGTCACAATTCAGAATCAGTTTAATTAAGTCCCACAGTCAATCGTTTCACTGTTAAAAGCGATACAACTTGGTAATATAGGAAAAAGGTCACTAAATAAATATTGGTACGAATATGTGACGCAACCGTTGTAACTTAAACGGTTTGACACCGTTAGAAAGTCAATGAAATGTAGTTTTTGAAACTGTCTCTATTTGTTCAGCGCAAAACTAACGGCTACGATTGGTCCCACAGTAAAAAAAGAATTGTTTATCTAAATTATTAATTAAAGTGCTACCACAGAGCCTAGTGTTATCGCTGAATGACAGTAATCATGTCAAATTAAGAAGAATGTTATTCCTTGGAGTCCGGTTGGCTCATTTATCACATCTTTAAGGTCACAGTTCAGAATCAGTTCAATTTAGTCCCACAGTCAATCGTTTCACTGTTAAAAGCGATGCAACCTAGTAATGTCCGAAAAATATCGCTAAATACATGTTGGTACAAATATGCGATGCAACCGTTGTAACTCAAACGGAGTGACACCGTTAGAAAGTGAATGAAATGTAGTTTTTGAAACTGTCTCTATTTCTTCAGCGCGAACTAACGGCTAGGATTGGTCCCACAGTAAAAAATGACTTATTTATCTTAATTTTTAAATAAAGCGCTACCACAGCGCCCAGTGTAATCGCCGAGTTCCAGCAATCATGTCAAATTAAGAAGAATGTTATTCCTTGGAGTCTGGTTGGCTAATTTATCACATCTTTAAGGTCACAATTAAGAATCAGTTTAATTAAGTCCCACAGTCAATCGTTTCACTGTTAAAAGCGATACAACTTGGTAATATAGGAAAAAGATCACTAAATACATGTTGGTACAAATATGCGATGCAACCGTTGTAACTCAAACGGAGTGACACCGTTGGAAAGTGAATGAAATGTAGTTTTTGAAATTGTCTCTATTTCTTCAGGGCGAACTAACGGCTATGATTTGTGCCACAGTAAAAAATGACTTATTTATCTTAATTTTTAAATAAAGCGCTACCACAGCGCCCAGTGTAATCGCTGAGTTCCAGCAATCATGTCAAATTAAGAAGAATGTTATTTCTTGTAGTCAAACTAGCTCATTTATCACATTTATGAGGTCAAAGTCCAAAATGAGGTCAATTAAGTCCCACAGTCAAACGTTTTACTGTTAAAAGCGATGAAACCAAGTAATATCCGAATAATATCGCTAAATACATGTTGGTACGAATATGTGACGCAACCGTTGTAACTCAAGCGGATTTATACTGCTAGAAAGTCAATTAAATGTAGTTCTTGAAACTTTTCCTATTTATTCAGCTTGTGGTAACGGCCAGGATTGGTCCCACAGTAGAAAAAGAGTTATTTTTCTTAATATTTAATTGAAGCGCTACCACAGAGCCTAGTGTAATCGCTGAATTTCAGCAATGAAGACAAATTAAAAAGAATGTTATTCCTTGGAGTCCAATTAACTCATTTATCACATTTATAAGGTCATAGTTCAGAATCAGTTCACTTAACTCTAACAGTCAATCGTTTCACTCATCAAAGCGATACAACTTAGTAATATCGCAAAAAAATCACTAAATACATGTTGGTACGAATATGTGACGCAACCGTTGTAACTCAAACGGATTGACACCGTTAGAAAGTAAATGAAATGTAGTTTTTGAAACGGTTTCTATTTCTTCAGCGCAAACTAATGGCTAGGATTGGTCCCACAGTAGAAAAAGACTTATTTATCTAAATCATTAAATAAAGTGCTACCACAGAGCCAAGTGTAAACGCTGAATTCCAGCAATCATGTCAAATTAAGAAGAATGTTATTCCTTGGAGTCCGGTTGGCTAATTTATCACATCTTTAAGGTCACAATTCAGAATCAGTTTAATTAAGTCCCACAGTCAATCGTTTCACTGTTAAAAGCGATACAACTTGGTAATATAGGAAAAAGGTCACTAAATACACATTGGTACGAATATGTGACGCAACCGTTGTAACTTAAACGGTTTGACACCGTTAGAAAGTCAATGAAATGTAGTTTTTGAAACTGTCTCTATTTGTTCAGCGCAAAACTAACGGCTACGATTGGTCCCACAGTAAAAAAAGAATTGTTTATCTAAATTATTAATTAAAGTGCTACCACAGAGCCTAGTGTTATCGCTGAATGACAGTAATCATGGCAAATTAAGAAGAATGTTATTCCTTGGAGTCCGGTTGGCTCATTTATCACATCTTTAAGGTCACAGTTCAGAATCAGTTCAATTTAGTCCCACAGTCAATCGTTTCACTGTTAAAAGCGATGCAACCTAGTAATGTCCGAAAAATATCGCTAAATACATGTTGGTACAAATATGCGATGCAACCGTTGTAACTCAAACGGAGTGACACCGTTAGAAAGTGAATGAAATGTAGTTTTTGAAACTGTCTCTATTTCTTCAGCGCGAACTAACGGCTAGGATTGGTCCCACAGTAAAAAATGACTTATTTATCTTAATTTTTAAATAAAGCGCTACCACAGCGCCCAGTGTAATCGCTGAGTTCCAGCAATTATGTCAAATTAAGAAGAATGTTATTCCTTGGAGTCTGGTTGGCTAATTTATCACATCTTTAAGGTCACAATTAAGAATCAGTTTAATTAAGTCCCACAGTCAATCGTTTCACTGTTAAAAGCGATACAACTTGGTAATATAGGAAAAAGATCACTAAATACATGTTGGTACAAATATGCGATGCAACCGTTGTAACTCAAACGGAGTGACACCGTTAGAAAATGAATGAAATGTAGTTTTTGAAATTGTCTCTATTTCTTCAGGGCGAACTAACGGCTAGGATTTGTGCCACAGTAAAAAATGACTTATTTTTCTTAATTTTTAAATAAAGCGCTTCCACAGCGCCCTGTGTAATCGCTGAGTTCCAGCAATCATGTCAATTTAAGAAGAATGTTATTCCTCGGAGTCCAATTGGCTCATTTATCACATTTATAAGGTCACAGTCCAGAATCAGTTCAGTTTAGTCCCACAGTCTATCGTTTCACTGTTAAAAGCGATACAACTTAGTAATATCGGAAAAAGGTCACTAAATACATGTTGGTACGAATATGTGACGCAACCGTTGTAACTCAAACGGTTTGACACCTTCAGAAAGTCAATGAAATGTAATTTTTGAAACTGTTTCTATTTTTTTAGCGCAAACTAATGGCTAGGATTGGTCCCACACTAAAAAATGACTTATTTATCTTAATTTTTAAATAAAGCGCTACCACAGCGCCCAGTGTAATCGCTGAGTTCCAGCAATCATGTCAAATTAAGAAGAATGTTATTTCTTGTAGTCAAACTAGCTCATTTATCACATTTATGAGGTCAAAGTTCAAAATCAGGTCAATTAAGTCCCACAGTCAAACGTTTTACTGTTAAAAGCGATGAAACCAAGTAATATCCGAATAATATCGCTAAATACATGTTGGTACGAATATGTGACGCAATCGTTGAAACTCAAGCGGATTTATACTGCTAGAAAGTCAATTAAATGTAGTTCTTGAAACTTTTCCTATTTATTCAGCTTGTGGTAACGGCCAGGATTGGTCCCACAGTAGAAAAAGAGTTATTTATCTTAATATTTAATTGAAGCGCTACCACAGAGCCTAGTGTAATCGCTGAATTTCAGCAATGAAGACAAATTAAAAAGAATGTTATTCCTTGGAGTCCAATTAACTCATTTATCACATTTATAAGGTCATAGTTCAGAATCAGTTCACTTAACTCTAACAGTCAATCGTTTCACTCATCAAAGCGATACAACTTAGTAATATCGCAAAAAAATCACTAAATACATGTTGGTACGAATATGTGACGCAACCGTTGTAACTCAAACGGATTGACACCGTTAGAAAGTAAATGAAATGTAGTTCTAGAAACTGTCTCTATTTCCTCAGCGCGAAGTAACGGCTACGATTGGTCCCACAGTAAAAAAAGAATTGTTTATCTAAATTATTAATTAAAGTGCTACCACAGAGCCTAGTGTAATCGCTGAATGACAGCAATCATGTCAAATTAAGAAGAATGCTATTCCTTGGAGTCCGGTTGGCTCATTCATCACATCTTTAAGGTCACAGTTCAGAATCAGTTCAATTTAGTCCCATAGTTAATCGTTTCACTGTTAAAAGCGATGCAACCTAGTAATGTCCGGAAAATATCGCTAAATACATGTTGGTACAAATATGCCATGCAACCGTTGTAACTCAAACGGAGTGACACCGTTAGAAAGTGAATGAAATGTAGTTTTTGAAATTGTCTCTATTTCTTCAGGCCGAACTAACGGCTAGGATTAGGGCCACAGTAAAAAATGACTTATTTATCTTAATTTTTAAATAAAGCGCTTCCACAGCGTCCAGTGTAATCGCTGAATTCCAGCAATCATGTCAAATTAAAAAGAATGTTATTCCTCGGAGTCCAATTGGCTCATTTATCACATTTATAAGGTCACAGTCCAGAATCAGTTCAATTAAGTCCCACAGTCTATTGCTTCACTATTAAAAGCGATACAACTTAGTAATATCGGAAAAAGGTCACTAAATACATGTTGGTAGGAATATGCGACGCAACCGTTGTAACTCAAACGGTTTAACACAGTCAAAAAGTCAATGAAATGAAGTTTTTGAAACTGTTTCTATTTCTTCCGCGCAAACTAATGGCTAGGATTGGTGCCACAGTAAAAAATGACTTATTTATCTTAATTTTTAAATGAAGCGCTACCACAGCGCCCAGTGTAATCGCTGAGTTCCAGCAATCATGTCAAATTAAGAAGAATGTTATTTCTTGCAGTCAAACTAGCTCATTTATCACATTTATAAGGTCAAAGTCCAAAATCAGTTCAATTAAGTCCCACAGTCAATCGTTTTACTGTTAAAAGCGATGCAACCAAGTAATATTCGACAAATATGGCTAAATACATGTTGGTACGAATATGCGACGCAACCGTTGTAACTCAAACGGTTTGACACCGTCAGAAAGTAAATGAAATGTAATTTTTGAAACTGTCTCTATTTCTTCAGCGCGAACTAACAGCTAGGATTGGTCCCACAGTAAAAAATGACTTATTTATATTAATTTTTAAATAAAGCGCTACCACAGCGCCCAGTGTAATCGCTGAGTTCCAGCAATCATGTCAAATTAAGAAGAATATTATTTCTTGTTGTCAAACTGGCTCATTTATCACATTTATAAGGTCAAAGTCCAAAATCAGTTCAATTAAGTCCCACAGTCAAACGTTTCACTGTTAAAAGCGATGCAACCAAGTAATATCCGAATAATATCGCTAAATACATGTTGGTAGGAATATGTGACGCAACCGTTGTAACTCAAGCGGATTTATACTTCTAGAAAGTCAATAAAATGTAGTTTTTGAAACTGTTCCTATTTATTCAGCGCGAACTAACGGCTAGGATTGGTCCCACAGTAAAAAAAGACTTATTTATCTAAATTATTAAATAAAGTGCTACCACAGAGCCAAGTGTAAACGCTGAATTCCAGCAATCATGTCAAATTAAGAAGAATGTTATTCCTTGGAGTTCGGTTGGCTAATTTATCACATCTTTAAGGTTACAATTCAGAATCAGTTTAATTAAGTCCCACAGTCAATCGTTTCACTGTTAAATGCGATACAATTTGGTAATATAGGAAAAAGGTCACTAAATACATGTTGGTACAAATATGCGATGCAACCGTTGTAACTCAAACGGAGCGACACCGTTGGAAAGTGAATGAAATGTAGTTTTTGAAATTGTCTCTATTTCTTCAGGGACAACTAACGGCTAGGATTTGTGCCACAGTAAAAAATGACTTATTTATCTTAATTTTTAAATAAAGCGCTTCCACAGCGCCCAGGGTAATCGCTGAATTCCAGCAATCATGTCAAATTAAGAAGAATGTTATTTCTTGTAGTCAAACTGCCTCATTTATCACATTTATAAGGTCACAGTCCAAAATCAGTTCAATTAACTCCCACAGTCAATCGTTTTACTGTTAAAAGGGATACAACTTAGTAATATAGGAAAAAGGTCACTAAATACATATTGGTACGAATATGTGACACAACCGTTGTAACTCAAACGGTTTGACGTCGTTAGAAAGTCAATGAAATGTAGTTTTTGAAACTGTCTCTATTTGTTTAGCGCGAACTAACGGCTACGATTGGTCCCTCAGTAAAGAAAGACTTATTTATCTAAATTATTATTTAAAGTGCTACCACAGAGCCTAGTGTAATCGCTGAATGACAGCAATCATGTCGAATTAAGAAGAATGTTATTCCTTGGAGTCCGGTTGACTCATTTATCACATCTTTAAGGTCACAGTTCAGAATCAGTTCAATTTAGTCCCACAGTCAATCGTTTCACTGTTAAAAGCGATGCAACCTAGTAATATCCGAAAAATATCGCTAAATACATGTTGGTACAAATATGCGCTGCAACCGTTGTAACTCAAACGGATTTATATCACTAGAAAGTCAATGTAATGTAGTTTTTGAAACTGTTCCTATTTTTTGAGCGCGTGCTAACGGCCAGGATTGGTCCCACATTAAAGAAAGACTTATTTATCTAAATTTGTAATAAAAGCGCTACCACAGAATCTAGTGTAATCGCTGAATTCCAGCAATCATGTCAAATTAAAAAGAATGTTATTCCTCGGAGTCCAATTGGCTCATTTATCACATTTATCAGGTCACAGTCCAGAATCAGTTCAATTTAGTCCCACAGTCTATTGTTGCACTGTTAAAAGCGATACAACTTAGTAACATCGGAAAAAGGTAACTAAATACATGTTGGTACGAATATGCGACGCAACCGTTGTAACTCAAACGGATTGACACCGTTAGAAAGTAAATGAAATGTAGTTCTTGAAACTGTCTCTATTTCTTTAGCGCAAACTAATGGCTAGGATTGGTCCCACAGTAAAAAATGACTTATTTATCTTAATTTTTAAATAAAGCGCTACCACAGCGCCCAGTGTAATCGCTGAGTTCCAGCAATCATGTCAAACTAAGAAGAATGTTATTTCTTGTAGTCAAACTAGCTCATTTATCACATTGATAAGGTCAAAGTCCAAAATCAGTTCAATTAAGTCCCACAGTCAAACGTTTCACAGTAAAAAAAGACTTATTTATCTAAATTATTAATTAAAGTGCTACCACAGAGCCTAGTGTAATCGCTGAATGACAGCAATCATGTCAAATTAAGTAGAATGTTGTTGCTTGGAGACCGGTTGCCTCATTTATCACATCTTTAAGGTCACAGTTCAGAATCAGTTTAATTAAGTCCCACAGTCAATCGTTTCACTGTTAAAAGCGATGCAACCTAGTAATATCCAAAAAAAATCGCTAAATACATGTTGGTACAAATATGCGATGCAACCGTTGTAACTCAAACGGATTTATATTACTAGAAAGTCAATTTAATGTAGTTTTTGAAACTGTTCTTATTTATTGAGCGCGTGCTAACGGCCAAGATTGATCCCACATTAAAGAAAGACTTATTTATCTAAATTTGTAATAAAAGTGCTACCACAGAATCTAGTGTAATCGCTGAATTCCAGCAATCATGTCAAATTAAAAAGAATGTTATTCCTCGGAGTCCAATTGGCTCATTTATCACATTTATAAGGTCACAGTCCAGAATCAGTTCAATTAAGTCCCACAGTCTATCGTTTCACTGTTAAAAGCGATACAACTTAGTAATATCGGAAAAAGGTCATTAAATACATGTTGGTGCGAATATTTGACGCAACCGTTGTAACACAAACGGTTTGACACCGTTAGAAGGTCAATGAAATGTAGTTTTTAAAACTGTCTCTATTTGTTTAGCGCGAACTAACGGCTACGATTGGTCCCACAGTAAAAAAAGACTTATTTATCTAAATTATTAATTATAGTGCTACCACATAGCCTAGTGTAATCGCTGAATGACAGCAATCAGGTCAAATTAAGTAGAATGTTATTCCTTGGAGACTGGTTGCCTCATTTATCACATCTTTAAGGTCACAGTTCAGAATCAGTTCAATTAAGTCCCACAGTCAATCGTTTCACTGTTAAAAGCGATGCAACCTAGTAATATCCGAAAAATATCGCTAAATACATGTTGGTACAAATATGCGATGCAACCGTTGTAACTCAAACGGATTTATATCACTAGAAAGTCAATTTAATGTAGTTTTTGAAACTGTTCCTATTTATTGAGCGCGTGCTAACGGCCAGGATTGATCCCACATTAAAGAAAGACTTATTTATCTAAATTTGTAATAAAAGCACTACAACAGAATCTAGTGTAATCGCTGAATTTTAGCAATCATGTCAAATTAAAAAGAATGTTATTCCTCGGAGTTCAATTGGCTCATTTATCACATTTATAAGGTCACAGTCCAGAATCAGTTCAATTAAGTTCCACAGTCTATCGTTTCACTGTTAAAAGCGATACAACTTAGTAATATCGGAAAAAGTTCACTAAATACATGTTGGTACGAATATGCGACGCAACCGTTGTAACTCAAACGGTTTGACACCGTCCGAAAGTCAATGAAATGTAGTTTTTGAAACTATTTCTATTTCTTTAGCGCAAACTAACGGCTACGATTGGTCCCACAGTAAAAAAAGACATGTTTATCTAAATTATTAATTATAGTGCTACCACATAGCCTAGTGTAACCGCTGAATGACAACAATCAGGACAAATTAAGTAGAATGTTATTCCTTGGAGTCCAATTGGCTCATTTATCACATTTAGAAGGTCACAGTCCAGAATCAGTTCAATTAAGTCCCACAGTCTATCGTTTCACTGTTAAAAGCGATACAACTTAGTAATATCGGAAAAAGGTCACTAAATACATGTTGGTACGAATATGCGACGCAACCGTTGTAACTCAAACGGTTTGACACAGTCAGAAAGTCAATGAAATGTAGTTTTTGAAACTGTTTCTATTTCTTCAGCGCAAACTAATGGCTAGGATTGGTCCCACAGTAAAAAAAGACTTATTTATCTAAATTATTAATTAAAGTGCTACCACAGAGCCTAGTGTAATCGCTGAGTTCCAGCAATCATGTCAAATTAAGAAGAATGTTATTTCTTGTAGTCAAACTAGCTCATTTATCACATTTATGAGGTCAAAGTTCAAAATCAGGTCAATTAAGTCCCACAGTCAAACGTTTTACTGTTAAAAGCGATGAAACCAAGTAATATCCGAATAATATCGCTAAATACATGTTGGTACGAATATGTGACGCAATCGTTGAAACTCAAGCGGATTTATACTGCTAGAAAGTCAATTAAATGTAGTTCTTGAAACTTTTCCTATTTATTCAGCTTGTGGTAACGGCCAGGATTGGTCCCACAGTAGAAAAAGAGTTATTTATCTTAATATTTAATTGAAGCGCTACCACAGAGCCTAGTGTAATCGCTGAATTTCAGCAATGAAGACAAATTAAAAAGAATGTTATTCCTTGGAGTCCAATTAACTCATTTATCACATTTATAAGGTCATAGTTCAGAATCAGTTCACTTAACTCTAACAGTCAATCGTTTCACTCATCAAAGCGATACAACTTAGTAATATCGCAAAAAAATCACTAAATACATGTTGGTACGAATATGTGACGCAACCGTTGTAACTCAAACGGATTGACACCGTTAGAAAGTAAATGAAATGTAGTTCTAGAAACTGTCTCTATTTCCTCAGCGCGAAGTAACGGCTACGATTGGTCCCACAGTAAAAAAAGAATTGTTTATCTAAATTATTAATTAAAGTGCTACCACAGAGCCTAGTGTAATCGCTGAATGACAGCAATCATGTCAAATTAAGAAGAATGCTATTCCTTGGAGTCCGGTTGGATCATTCATCACATCTTTAAGGTCACAGTTCAGAATCAGTTCAATTTAGTCCCATAGTTAATCGTTTCACTGTTAAAAGCGATGCAACCTAGTAATGTCCGGAAAATATCGCTAAATACATGTTGGTACAAATATGCCATGCAACCGTTGTAACTCAAACGGAGTGACACCGTTAGAAAGTGAATGAAATGTAGTTTTTGAAATTGTCTCTATTTCTTCAGGCCGAACTAACGGCTAGGATTAGGGCCACAGTAAAAAATGACTTATTTATCTTAATTTTTAAATAAAGCGCTTCCACAGCGTCCAGTGTAATCGCTGAATTCCAGCAATCATGTCAAATTAAAAAGAATGTTATTCCTCGGAGTCCAATTGGCTCATTTATCACATTTATAAGGTCACAGTCCAGAATCAGTTCAATTAAGTCCCACAGTCTATTGCTTCACTATTAAAAGCGATACAACTTAGTAATATCGGAAAAAGGTCACTAAATACATGTTGGTAGGAATATGCGACGCAACCGTTGTAACTCAAACGGTTTAACACAGTCAAAAAGTCAATGAAATGAAGTTTTTGAAACTGTTTCTATTTCTTCCGCGCAAACTAATGGCTAGGATTGGTGCCACAGTAAAAAATGACTTATTTATCTTAATTTTTAAATGAAGCGCTACCACAGCGCCCAGTGTAATCGCTGAGTTCCAGCAATCATGTCAAATTAAGAAGAATGTTATTTCTTGCAGTCAAACTAGCTCATTTATCACATTTATAAGGTCAAAGTCCAAAATCAGTTCAATTAAGTCCCACAGTCAATCGTTTTACTGTTAAAAGCGATGCAACCAAGTAATATTCGACAAATATGGCTAAATACATGTTGGTACGAATATGCGACGCAACCGTTGTAACTCAAACGGTTTGACACCGTCAGAAAGTAAATGAAATGTAATTTTTGAAACTGTCTCTATTTCTTCAGCGCGAACTAACAGCTAGGATTGGTCCCACAGTAAAAAATGACTTATTTATATTAATTTTTAAATAAAGCGCTACCACAGCGCCCAGTGTAATCGCTGAGTTCCAGCAATCATGTCAAATTAAGAAGAATATTATTTCTTGTTGTCAAACTGGCTCATTTATCACATTTATAAGGTCAAAGTCCAAAATCAGTTCAATTAAGTCCCACAGTCAAACGTTTCACTGTTAAAAGCGATGCAACCAAGTAATATCCGAATAATATCGCTAAATACATGTTGGTAGGAATATGTGACGCAACCGTTGTAACTCAAGCGGATTTATACTTCTAGAAAGTCAATAAAATGTAGTTTTTGAAACTGTTCCTATTTATTCAGCGCGAACTAACGGCTAGGATTGGTCCCACAGTAAAAAAAGACTTATTTATCTAAATTATTAAATAAAGTGCTACCACAGAGCCAAGTGTAAACGCTGAATTCCAGCAATCATGTCAAATTAAGAAGAATGTTATTCCTTGGAGTTCGGTTGGCTAATTTATCACATCTTTAAGGTTACAATTCAGAATCAGTTTAATTAAGTCCCACAGTCAATCGTTTCACTGTTAAATGCGATACAATTTGGTAATATAGGAAAAAGGTCACTAAATACATGTTGGTACAAATATGCGATGCAACCGTTGTAACTCAAACGGAGCGACACCGTTGGAAAGTGAATGAAATGTAGTTTTTGAAATTGTCTCTATTTCTTCAGGGACAACTAACGGCTAGGATTTGTGCCACAGTAAAAAATGACTTATTTATCTTAATTTTTAAATAAAGCGCTTCCACAGCGCCCAGGGTAATCGCTGAATTCCAGCAATCATGTCAAATTAAGAAGAATGTTATTTCTTGTAGTCAAACTGCCTCATTTATCACATTTATAAGGTCACAGTCCAAAATCAGTTCAATTAACTCCCACAGTCAATCGTTTTACTGTTAAAAGGGATACAACTTAGTAATATAGGAAAAAGGTCACTAAATACATATTGGTACGAATATGTGACACAACCGTTGTAACTCAAACGGTTTGACGTCGTTAGAAAGTCAATGAAATGTAGTTTTTGAAACTGTCTCTATTTGTTTAGCGCGAACTAACGGCTACGATTGGTCCCTCAGTAAAGAAAGACTTATTTATCTAAATTATTATTTAAAGTGCTACCACAGAGCCTAGTGTAATCGCTGAATGACAGCAATCATGTCGAATTAAGAAGAATGTTATTCCTTGGAGTCCGGTTGACTCATTTATCACATCTTTAAGGTCACAGTTCAGAATCAGTTCAATTTAGTCCCACAGTCAATCGTTTCACTGTTAAAAGCGATGCAACCTAGTAATATCCGAAAAATATCGCTAAATACATGTTGGTACAAATATGCGCTGCAACCGTTGTAACTCAAACGGATTTATATCACTAGAAAGTCAATGTAATGTAGTTTTTGAAACTGTTCCTATTTTTTGAGCGCGTGCTAACGGCCAGGATTGGTCCCACATTAAAGAAAGACTTATTTATCTAAATTTGTAATAAAAGCGCTACCACAGAATCTAGTGTAATCGCTGAATTCCAGCAATCATGTCAAATTAAAAAGAATGTTATTCCTCGGAGTCCAATTGGCTCATTTATCACATTTATCAGGTCACAGTCCAGAATCAGTTCAACTTAGTCCCACAGTCTATTGTTGCACTGTTAAAAGCGATACAACTTAGTAACATCGGAAAAAGGTAACTAAATACATGTTGGTACGAATATGCGACGCAACCGTTGTAACTCAAACGGATTGACACCGTTAGAAAGTAAATGAAATGTAGTTCTTGAAACTGTCTCTATTTCTTTAGCGCAAACTAATGGCTAGGATTGGTCCCACAGTAAAAAATGACTTATTTATCTTAATTTTTAAATAAAGCGCTACCACAGCGCCCAGTGTAATCGCTGAGTTCCAGCAATCATGTCAAACTAAGAAGAATGTTATTTCTTGTAGTCAAACTAGCTCATTTATCACATTGATAAGGTCAAAGTCCAAAATCAGTTCAATTAAGTCCCACAGTCAAACGTTTCACAGTAAAAAAAGACTTATTTATCTAAATTATTAATTAAAGTGCTACCACAGAGCCTAGTGTAATCGCTGAATGACAGCAATCATGTCAAATTAAGTAGAATGTTGTTGCTTGGAGACCGGTTGCCTCATTTATCACATCTTTAAGGTCACAGTTCAGAATCAGTTTAATTAAGTCCCACAGTCAATCGTTTCACTGTTAAAAGCGATGCAACCTAGTAATATCCAAAAAAAATCGCTAAATACATGTTGGTACAAATATGCGATGCAACCGTTGTAACTCAAACGGATTTATATTACTAGAAAGTCAATTTAATGTAGTTTTTGAAACTGTTCTTATTTATTGAGCGCGTGCTAACGGCCAAGATTGATCCCACATTAAAGAAAGACTTATTTATCTAAATTTGTAATAAAAGTGCTACCACAGAATCTAGTGTAATCGCTGAATTCCAGCAATCATGTCAAATTAAAAAGAATGTTATTCCTCGGAGTCCAATTGGCTCATTTATCACATTTATAAGGTCACAGTCCAGAATCAGTTCAATTAAGTCCCACAGTCTATCGTTTCACTGTTAAAAGCGATACAACTTAGTAATATCGGAAAAAGGTCATTAAATACATGTTGGTGCGAATATTTGACGCAACCGTTGTAACACAAACGGTTTGACACCGTTAGAAGGTCAATGAAATGTAGTTTTTAAAACTGTCTCTATTTGTTTAGCGCGAACTAACGGCTACGATTGGTCCCACAGTAAAAAAAGACTTATTTATCTAAATTATTAATTATAGTGCTACCACATAGCCTAGTGTAATCGCTGAATGACAGCAATCAGGTCAAATTAAGTAGAATGTTATTCCTTGGAGACTGGTTGCCTCATTTATCACATCTTTAAGGTCACAGTTCAGAATCAGTTCAATTAAGTCCCACAGTCAATCGTTTCACTGTTAAAAGCGATGCAACCTAGTAATATCCGAAAAATATCGCTAAATACATGTTGGTACAAATATGCGATGCAACCGTTGTAACTCAAACGGATTTATATCACTAGAAAGTCAATTTAATGTAGTTTTTGAAACTGTTCCTATTTATTGAGCGCGTGCTAACGGCCAGGATTGATCCCACATTAAAGAAAGACTTATTTATCTAAATTTGTAATAAAAGCACTACAACAGAATCTAGTGTAATCGCTGAATTTTAGCAATCATGTCAAATTAAAAAGAATGTTATTCCTCGGAGTTCAATTGGCTCATTTATCACATTTATAAGGTCACAGTCCAGAATCAGTTCAATTAAGTTCCACAGTCTATCGTTTCACTGTTAAAAGCGATACAACTTAGTAATATCGGAAAAAGTTCACTAAATACATGTTGGTACGAATATGCGACGCAACCGTTGTAACTCAAACGGTTTGACACCGTCCGAAAGTCAATGAAATGTAGTTTTTGAAACTATTTCTATTTCTTTAGCGCAAACTAACGGCTACGATTGGTCCCACAGTAAAAAAAGACATGTTTATCTAAATTATTAATTATAGTGCTACCACATAGCCTAGTGTAACCGCTGAATGACAACAATCAGGACAAATTAAGTAGAATGTTATTCCTTGGAGTCCAATTGGCTCATTTATCACATTTAGAAGGTCACAGTCCAGAATCAGTTCAATTAAGTCCCACAGTCTATCGTTTCACTGTTAAAAGCGATACAACTTAGTAATATCGGAAAAAGGTCACTAAATACATGTTGGTACGAATATGCGACGCAACCGTTGTAACTCAAACGGTTTGACACAGTCAGAAAGTCAATGAAATGTAGTTTTTGAAACTGTTTCTATTTCTTCAGCGCAAACTAATGGCTAGGATTGGTCCCACAGTAAAAAAAGACTTATTTATCTAAATTATTAATTAAAGTGCTACCACAGAGCCTAGTGTAATCGCTGAATGACAGCAATCAGGTCAAATTAAGTAGAATGTTATTCCTTGGAGACCGGTTGCCTCATTTATCACATCTTTAAGATCACAGTTCAGAATCAGTTCAATTAAGTCCCACAGTCAATCGTTTCACTGTTAAAAGCGATGCAACCTAGTAATATCCGAAAAATATCGCTAAATACATGTTGGTACAAATATGCGATGCAACCGTTGTAAATCAAACGGATTTATATCACTAGAAAGTCAATTTAATGTAGTTTTTGAAACTGTTCCTATTTATTGAGCACGTGCTAACGGCCAGGATTGATCTCACATTAAAGAAAGACTTATTTATCTAAATTTGTTATAAAAGCGCTACAACAGAATCTAGTGTAATCGCTGAATTCCAGCAATCATGTCAAATTAAAAAGAATGTTATTCCTCGGAGTCCAATTGGCTCATTTATCACATTTATAAGGTCACAGTCCAGAATCAGTTCAATTAAGTCCCACAGTCTATCGTTTCACTGTTAAAAGCGATACAACTTAGTAATATCGGAAAAAGGTCACTAAATACATGTTGGTACGAATATGCGACGCAACCGTTGTAACTCAAACGGTTTGACACCGTCCGAAAGTCAATGAAATGTAGTTTTTGAAACTGTTTCTATTTCTTTAGCGCAAACTAACGGCTAGGATTGGTCCCACAGTAAAAAATGACTTATTTATCTTAATTTTTAAATAAAGCGCTACCACAGCGCCTAGTGTAATCGCTGCATTCCAGCAATTAAGAAAAATTAAAAAGAATGTTATTCCTTGGAGTCCAATTGGCTCATTTATCACATTTAGAAGGTCACAGTCCAGAATCACTTCACTTAACTCCAACACTCAATCGTTTCACTCATAAAAGCGATACAACTTAGTAATATCGGAAAAAAATCACTAAATACATGTTGGTACGAATATGTGACGCAACCGTTGTAACTCAAACGGTTTGACACCGTTAGAAGGTCAATGAAATGTAGTTTTTGAAACTGTTTCTATTTCTTTAGCGCAAACTAACGGCTAAGATTGGTCCCACAGTAAAAAATGACATATTTATCTTAATTCTTAAATAAAGCGCTACCACAGCGCCTAGTGTAATCTCTGAGTTCCAGCAATCATGTCAAATTAAGAAAAATGTTATTCCTTGGACTCCAATTGGCTCATTTATCACATTTACAAGGTCACAGTCCAGAATCAGTTTAATTAAGTCCCACAGTCAATCGTTTCACTGTTAAAAGCGATACAACTTGGTAATATAGGAAAAAGGTCACTAAATACATGTTGGTACGAATATGTGACGCAACCGTTGTAACTCAAACGGTTTGACACCGTTAGAAGGTCAATGAAATGTAGTTTTTGAAACTGTCTCTATTTGTTTAGCGCGAAATAACGGCTACGATTGGTCCCACAGTAAAAAAAGACTTATTTATCTTAATTTTTAAATAAAGTGCTACCACAGAGCCTAGTGTAATCGCTGAATGACAACCATCATGTCAAATTAAGAAGAATGTTATTCCTTGGAGTCCGGTTGGCTCATTTATCACATCTTTAAGGTCACAGTTCAGAATCAGTTCAATTTAGTCCCACAATCAATCGTTTCACTGTTAAAAGCGATGCAACCTAGTAATATCCGAAAAATATCGCTAAATACATGTTGGTACAAATATGCGATGCAACCGTTGTAACTCAAACGGATTTATATCACTAGAAAGTCAATTTAATGTAGTTTTTGAAACTGTTCCTATTTATTGAGCGCGTACTAACGGCCAGGATTGATCCCACATTAAAGAAAGACTTATTTATCTAAATTTGTAATAAAAGCACTACAACAGAATCTAGTGTAATCGCTGAATTTTAGCAATCATGTCAAATTAAAAAGAATGTTATTCCTCGGAGTTCAATTGGCTCATTTATCACATTTATAAGGTCACAGTCCAGAATCAGTTCAATTAAGTTCCACAGTCTATCGTTTCACTGTTAAAAGCGATACAACTTAGTAATATCGGAAAAAGTTCACTAAATACATGTTGGTACGAATATGCGACGCAACCGTTGTAACTCAAACGGTTTGACACCGTCCGAAAGTCAATGAAATCTAGTTTTTGAAACTGTTTCTATTTCTTTAGCGCAAACTAACGGCTACGATTGGTCCCACAGTAAAAAAAGACATGTTTATCTAAATTATTAATTATAGTGCTACCACATAGCCTAGTGTAACCGCTGAATGACAACAATCAGGACAAATTAAGTAGAATGTTATTCCTTGGAGTCCAATTGGCTCATTTATCACATTTAGAAGGTCACAGTCCAGAATCAGTTCAATTAAGTCCCACAGTCTATCGTTTCACTGTTAAAAGCGATACAACTTAGTAATATCGGAAAAAGGTCACTAAATACATGTTGGTACGAATATGCGACGCAACCGTTGTAACTCAAACGGTTTGACACAGTCAGAAAGTCAATGAAATGTAGTTTTTGAAACTGTTTCTATTTCTTCAGCGCAAACTAATGGCTAGGATTGGTCCCACAGTAAAAAAAGACTTATTTATCTAAATTATTAATTAAAGCGCTACAACAGAATCTAGTGTAATCGCTGAATTCCAGCAATCATGTCAAATTAAAAAGAATGTTATTCCTCGGAGTCCAATTGGCTCATTTATCACATTTATAAGGTCACAGTCCAGAATCAGTTCAATTAAGTCCCACAGTCTATCGTTTCACTGTTAAAAGCGATACAACTTAGTAATATCGGAAAAAGGTCACTAAATACATGTTGGTACGAATATGCGACGCAACCGTTGTAACTCAAACGGTTTGACACCGTCCGAAAGTCAATGAAATGTAGTTTTTGAAACTGTTTCTATTTCTTTAGCGCAAACTAACGGCTAGGATTGGTCCCACAGTAAAAAATGACTTATTTATCTTAATTTTTAAATAAAGCGCTACCACAGCGCCTAGTGTAATCGCTGCATTCCAGCAATTAAGAAAAATTAAAAAGAATGTTATTCCTTGGAGTCCAATTGGCTCATTTATCACATTTAGAAGGTCACAGTCCAGAATCACTTCACTTAACTCCAACACTCAATCGTTTCACTCATAAAAGCGATAGAACTTAGTAATATCGGAAAAAAATCACTAAATACATGTTGGTACGAATATGTGACGCAACCGTTGTAACTCAAACGGTTTGACACCGTTAGAAGGTCAATGAAATGTAGTTTTTGAAACTGTCTCTATTTGTTTAGCGCGAAATAACGGCTACGATTGGTCCCACAGTAAAAAAAGACTTATTTATCTTAATTTTTAAATAAAGTGCTACCACAGAGCCTAGTGTAATCGCTGAATGACAGCCATCATGTCAAATTAAGAAGAATGTTATTCCTTGGAGTCCGGTTGGCTCATTTATCACATCTTTAAGGTCACAGTTCAGAATCAGTTCAATTTAGTCCCACAGTCAATCGTTTCACTGTTAAAAGCGATGCAACCTAGTAATATCCGAAAAATATCGCTAAATACATGTTGGTACGAATATGCGACGCAACCGTTGTAACTCAAACGGTCTGACACAGTCAGAAAGTCAATGAAATGTAGTTTTTAAAACTGTTTCTATTTCTTCAGCGCAAACTAATGGCTAGGATTGGTCCCACAGTAAAAAATGACTTATTTATCTTAATTTTTAAATAAAGCGCTACCACAGCGCCAAGTGTAATCGCCTAGTTCCAGCAATCATGTCAAATTAAGAAGAATGTTATTTCTTGTAGTCAAACTAGCTCATTTATCACATTTATAAGGTCAAAGTCCAAAATCAGTTCAATTAAGTCCCACAGTCAATCATTTCACTGTTAAAAGCGATGCAACCAAGTATTATCCGAACAATATCGCTAAATACATGTTGGTAGGAATATGTGACGCAACCGTTGTAACTCAAGCGGATTTA
The DNA here is from genome assembly GCF_029227915.1 of Hydractinia symbiolongicarpus. Taxonomy (NCBI): domain Eukaryota; kingdom Metazoa; phylum Cnidaria; class Hydrozoa; order Anthoathecata; family Hydractiniidae; genus Hydractinia; species Hydractinia symbiolongicarpus. The sequence continues at coordinate 5,028,407 of NC_079885.1, forward strand.
TACTGCTAGAAAGTCAACAAAATGTAGTTTTTGAAACTGTTCCCATTTATTCAGCGCGAACTAACGGCTAGGATTGGTCCCACAGTAAAAAAAGACTTATTTATCTAAATTATTAAATAAAGTGCTACCACAGAGCCAAGAGTAAACGCTGAATTCCAGCAATCATGTCAAATTAAGAAGAATGTTATTCCTTGGATTCCGGTTGGCTAATTTATCACGTCTTTAAGGTCACAATTCAGAATCAGTTTAATTATGTCCCGCAGTCAATCGTTTCACTGTTAAAAGCGATACAACTTGGTAATATAGGAAAAAGGTCACTAAATACATGTTGGTACGAATATGTGACGCAACCGTTGTAACTCAAACATTTTGACACCGTCCGAAAGTCAATGAAATGTAGTTTTTGAAACTGTTTCTATTTCTTTAGCGCAAACTAACGGCTAGGATTGGTCCCACAGTAAAAAATGACTTATTTATCTTAGATTTTAAATAAAGCGCTACCACAGCGCCTAGTGTAATCGCTGCATTCCAGCAATTAAGACAAATTAAAAAGAATGTTATTTCTTGTAGTCAAACTAGCTCATTTATCACATTTATAAGGTCAAAGTCCAAAATCAGTACAATTAAGTCCCACAGTCACACGTTTCACTGTTAAAAGCGATGCAACCAAGTAATATCCGAATAATATCGCTAAATACATGTTGGTAGGAATATGTGACGCAACCGTTGTAACTCAAGCGGATTTATACTGCTAGAAAGTCAATAAAATGTAGTTTTTGAAACTGTTCCCATTTATTCAGCGCGAACTAACGCCTAGGATGGGTCCCACAGTAAAAAAAGACTTATTTATCTAAATTATTAAATAAAGTGCTACCACAGAGCCAAGTGTTAACGCTGAATTCCAGCAATCATGTCAAATTAAGAAGAATGTTATTCCTTGGATTCCGGTTGGCTAATTTATCAAGTCTTTAAGGTCACAATTCAGAATCAGTTTAATTAAGTCCCACAGTCAATCGTTTCACTGTTAAAAGCGATACAACTTGGTAATATAGGAAAAAGGTCACTAAATACATGTTGGTACGAATATGTGACGCAACCGTTGTAACTCAAACATTTTGACACCGTTAGAAAGTCAATGAAATGTAGTTTTTGAAACTGTCTCTATTTGTTCAGCACGAACTAACGGCTACGATTGGTCCCACAGTAAAAAAAGAATTATTTATCTAAATTATTAATTAAAGTGCTACCACAGAGCCTAGTGTAATCGCTGAATGACAGCAATCATGTCAAATTAAGTAGAATGTTGTTTCTTGGAGACCGGTTGCCTCATTTATCACATCTTTAAGGTCACAGTTCAGAATCAGTTCAATTAAGTCCCACAGTCTATCGTTTCACTGTTAAAAGCGATACAACTTAGTAATATCGGAAAAAGGTCACTAAAAACATGTTGGTACGAATATGCGACGCAACCGTTGTAACTCAAACGGTTTGACACCGTCCGAAAGTCAATGAAATGTAGTTTTTGAAACTGTTTCTATTTCTTTAGCGCAAACTAACGGCTAGGATTGATCCCACAGTAAAAAATGACTTATTTATCTTAATTTTTAAATAAAGCGCTACCACAGCGCCTAGTGTAATCGCTGCATTCCAGCAATTAAGACAAATTAAAAAGAATGTTATTCCTTGGAGTGCAATTGGCTCATTTATCACATTTAGAAGGTCACAGTCCAGAATCACTTCACTTAACTCCAACAGTCAATCGTTTCACTCATAAAAGCGATACAACTTAGTAATATCGGAAAAAAATCACTAAATACATGTTGGTACGAATATGTGACGCAACTGTTGTAACTCAAACGGATTGACACCGTTAGAAAGTCAATGAAATGTAGTTTTTGAAACTGTTTCTATTTCTTCAGCGCAAACTAATGGCTAGGATTGGTCCCACAGTAAAAAATGACTTATTTATCTTAATTTTTAAATAAAGCGCTACCACAGCGCCCAGTGTAAACGCCTAGTTTCAGCAATCATGTCAAATTAAGAAGAATGTTATTTCTTGTAGTCAAACTAGCTCATTTATCACATTTATAAGGTCAAAGTCCAAAATCAGTTCAATTAAGTCCCACAGCCAATCGTTTCACTGTTAAAAGCGATGCAACCAAGTAATATCCAAAAAATATGGCTAAATACATGTTCGTACGAATATGCGACGCAACCGTTGCAACTCAAACGGTTTGACACAGTCAGAAAGTCAATGAAATGTAGTTTTTGAAACTGTTTCTATTTCTTCAGCGCAAACTAATGGCTAGGATTGGTCCCACAGTAAAAAAAGACTTATTTATCTAAATTATTAAATAAAGTGCTACCACAGAGCCAAGTGTGAACGCTGAATTCCAGCAATCATGTCAAATTAAGAAGAATGTTATTCCTTGGATTCCGGTTGGCTAATTTATCACGTCTTTAAGGTCACAATTCAGAATCAGTTTAATTAATCCCACAGTCAATCGTTTCACTGTTAAAAGCGATACAACTTGGTAATATAGGAAAAAGGTCACTAAATACATGTTGGTACGAATATGTGACGCAACCGTTGTAACTCAAACGGATTGACACCGTTAGAAAGTCAATGAAATGTAGTTTTTGAAACTGTTTCTATTTCTTCAGCGCAAACTAACGGCTAGGATTGGTCCCACAGTAAAAAATGACTTATTTATCTTAATTTTTAATGAAAGCGCTACCACAGCGCCTAGTGTAATCGCTGAATGACAGCAATCATGTCAAATTAAGAAGAATATTATTCCTTGGAGTCCGGTTGGCTCATTTATCACATCTTTAAGGTCACAGTTCAGAATCAGTTCAATTTAGTCCCACAGTCAATCGTTTCACTGTTAAAAGCGATGCAACCTAGTAATATCCGAAAAATATCGCTAAATACATGTTGGTACTTATATGCGACGCAACCGTTGTAACTCAAACGGTTTGACACCGTCCAAAAGTCAATGAAATGTAGTTTTTGAAACTGTTTCTATTTCTTTTGCGCAAACAAACGGCTAGGATTGGTCCCACAGTAAAAAATGACTTATTTATCTTAATTTTTAAATAAAGCGCTACCACAGCGCCTAGTGTAATCGCTGCATTCCAGCAATTAAGACAAAATAAAAAGAATGTTATTTCTTGTAGTCAAACTAGCTCATTTATCACATTTATAAGGTCAAAGTCCAAAATCAGTACAATTAAGTCCCACAGTCACACGTTTTACTGTTAAAAGCGATGCAACCAAGTAATATCCGAATAATATCGCTAATCACATGTTGGTAGGAATATGTGACGCAACTGTTGTAACTCAAGCGGATTTATACTGCTAGAAAGTCAATAAAATGTAGTTTTTGAAACTGTTCCCATTTATTCAGCGCCAACTAACGGCTAGGATTGGTCCCACAGTAAAAAAAGACTTATTTATCTAAATTATTAAATAAAGTGCTACCACAGAGCCAAGTGTAAACGCTGAATTCCAGCAATCATGTCAAATTAAGAAGAATGTTATTCCTTGGATTCCGGTTGGCTAATTTATCACGTCTTTAAGGTCACAATTCAGAATCAGTATAATTAAGTCCCACAGTCAATCGTTTCACTGTTAAAAGCGATACAACTTGGTAATATAGGAAAAAGGTCACTAAATACATGTTGGTACGAATATGTGACGCAACCGTTGTAACTCAAACATTTTGACACCGTTAGAAAGTCAATGAAATGTAGTTTTTGAAACTGTCTCTATTTGTTCAGCACGAACGAACGGCTATAATTGGTCCCACAGTAAAAAAAGAATTATTTATCTAAATTATTAATTAAAGTGCTACCACAGAGCCTAGTGTAATCGCTGAATGACAGCAATCATGTCAGATTAAGTAGAATGTTGTTCCTTGGAGACCGGTTGCCTTATTTATCACATCTTTAAGGTCACAGTTCAGAATCAGTTCAATTAAGTCCCACAGTCTATCGTTTCACTGATAAAAGCGATACAACTTAGTAATATCGGAAAAAGGTCACTAAATACATGTTGGTACGAATATGCGACGCAACCGTTGTAACTCAAACGGTTTGACACCGTCCGAAAGTCAATGAAATGTAGTTTTTGAAACTGTTTCTATTTCTTTAGCGCAAACTAACGGCTAGGATTGGTCCCACAGTAAAAAATGACTTATTTAACTTAATTTTTAAATAAAGCGCTACCACAGCGCCTAGTGTAATCGCTGCATTCCAGCAATTAAGACAAATTAAAAAGAATGTTATTCCTTGGAGTCCAATTGGCTTATTTATCACATTTAGAAGGTCACAGTCCAGAATCACTTCACTTAACTCCAACAGTCAATCGTTTCACTCATAAAAGCGATACAACTTAGTAATATCGGAAAAAAATCACTAAATACATGTTGGTACGAATATGTGACGCAACCGTTGTAACTCAAACGGATTGACACCGTTAGAAAGTCAATGAAATGTAGTTTTTGAAACTGTTTCTTATTCTTCAGCGCAAACTAATGGCTAGGATTGGTCCCACAGTAAAAAATGACTTATTTATCTTAATTTTTAAATAAAGCGCTACCAGAGCGCCCAGTGTAAACGCCTAGTTCCAGCAATCATGTCAAATTAAGAAGAATGTTATTTCTTGTAGTCAAACTAGCTCATTTATCACATTTATAAGGTCAAAGTCCAAAATCAGTTCAATTAAGTCCCACAGCCAATCGTTTCACTGTTAAAAGCGATGCAACCAAGTAATATCCAAAAAATATGGCTAAATACATGTTCGTACGAATATGCGACGCAACCGTTGCAACACAAACGGTTTGACACCGTCAGAAAGTCAATGAAATGTAGTTTTTGAAACTGTTTCTATTTCTTTAGCGCAAACTAACGGCTAGGATTGGTCCCACAGTAAAAAATGACTTATTTATCTTAATTTTTAATGAAAGCGCTAACACAGCGCCTAGTGTAATCGCTGAATGACAGCAATCATGTCAAATTAAGAAGAATGTTATTCCTTGGAGTCCGGTTGGCTCATTTATCACATCTTTAAGGTCACAGTTCAGAATCAGTTCAATTTAGTCCCACAGTCAATCGTTTCACTGTTAAAAGCGATGCAACCTAGTAATATCCGAAAAATATCGCTAAATACATGTTGGTACGAATATGCGACGCAACCGTTGTAACTCAAACGGTTTGACACAGTCAGAAAGGCAATGAAATGTAGTTTTTGAAACTGTTTCTATTTCTTCAGCGCAAACTAATGGCTAGGATTGGTCCCACAGTAAAAAAAGACTTATTTATCAAAATTATTAAATAAAGTGCTACCACAGAGCCAAGTGTAAACGCTGAATTCCAGCAATCATGTCAAATTAAGAAGAATGTTATTCCTTGGATTCCGGTTGGCTAATTTATCACGTCTTTAAGGTCACAATTCAGAATCAGTTTAATTAAGTCCCACAGTCAATCGTTTCACTGTTAAAAGCGATACAACTTGGTAATATAGGAAAAAGGTCACTAAATACATGTTGGTACGAATATGTGACGCAACCGTTGTAACTCAAACATTTTGACACCGTTAGAAAGTCAATGAAATGTAGTTTTTGAAACTGTCTCTATTTGTTCAGCACGAACTAACGGCTACGTTTGGTCCCACAGTAAAAAAAGAATTATTTATCTAAATTATTAATTAAAGTGCTACCACAGAGCCTAGTGTAATCGCTGAATGACAGCAATCATGTCAAATTAAGTAGAATGTTGTTCCTTGGAGACCGGTTGCTTCATTTATCACATCTTTAAGGTCACAGTTCAGAATCAGTTCAATTAAGTCCCACAGTCTATCGTTTCACTGTTAAAAGCGATACAACTTAGTAATATCGGAAAAAGGTCACTAAATACATGTTGGTACGAATATGCGACGCAACCGTTGTAACTCAAACGGTTTGACACCGTCCGAAAGTCAATGAAATGTAGTTTTTGAAACTGTTTCTATTTCTTTAGCGCAAACTAACGGCTAGGATTGGTCCCACAGTAAAAAATGACTTATTTATTTTAATTTTTAAATAAAGCGCTACCACAGCGCCTAGTGTAATCGCTGCATTCCAGCAATTAAGACAAATTAAAAAGAATGTTATTCCTTGGAGTCCAATTTGCTCATTTATCACATTTAGAAGGTCACAGTCCAGAATCACTTCACTTAACCCCAACAGTCAATCGTTTTACTCATAAAAGCGATACAACTTAGTAATATCGGAAAAAAATCACTAAATACATGTTGGTACGAATATGCGACGCAACCGTTGTAACTCAAACGGTTTGACACAGTCAGAAAGTCAATGAAATGTAGTTTTTGAAACTGTTTCTATTTCTTCAGCGCAAACTAATGGCTAGGATTGGTCCCACAGTAAAAAATGACTTATTTATCTTAATTTTTAAATAAAGCGCTACCACAGCGCCAAGTGTAATCGCCTAGTTCCAGCAATCATGTCAAATTAAGAAGAATGTTATTTCTTGTAGTCAAACTAGCTCATTTATCACATTTATAAGGTCAAAGTCCAAAATCAGTACAATTAAGTCCCACAGTCACACGTTTCACTGTTAAAAGCGATGCAACCAAGTAATATCCGAATAATATCGCTAAATACATGTTCGTACGAATATGCGACGCAACCGTTGCAACTCAAACGGTTTGACACCGTCAGAAAGTCAATGAAATGTAGTTTTTGAAACTGTTTCTATTTCTTTAGCGCAAACTAACGGCTAGGATTGGTCCCACAGTAAAAAATGACTTATTTATCTTAATTTTTAATGAAAGCACTACCACAGCGCCTAGTGTAATCGCTGAATGACAGCAATCATGTCAAATTAAGAAGAATGTTATTCCTTGGAGTCCGGTTGGCTCATTTATGACATCTTTAAGGTCACAATTCAGAATCAGTTTAATTAAGTCCCACAGTCAATCGTTTCACTGTTAAAAGCGATACAACTTGGTAATATAGGAAAAAGGTCACTAAATACATGTTGGTACGAATATGTGACGCAACCGTTGTAACTCAAACATTTTGACACCGTTAGAAAGTCAATGAAATGTAGTTTTTGAAACTGTTTCTATTTCTTCAGCGCAAACTAATGGCTAGGATTGGTCCCACAGTAAAAAATGACTTATTTATCTTAATTTTTAAATAAAGCGCTACCACAGCGCCAAGTGTAATCGCCTAGTTCCAGCAATCATGTCAAATTAAGAAGAATGTTATTTCTTGTAGTCAAACTAGCTCATTTATCACATTTATAAGGTCAAAGTCCAAAATCAGTACAATTAAGTCCCACAGTCACACGTTTCACTGTTAAAAGCGATGCAACCAAGTAATATCCGAATAATATCGCTAAATACATGTTGGTAGGAATATGTGACGCAACCGTTGTAACTCAAGCGGATTTATACTGCTAGAAAGTCAATAAAATGTAGTTTTTGAAACTGTTCCCATTTATTCAGCGCGAACTAACGGCTAGGATTGGTCCCACAGTAAAAAAAGACTTATTTATCTAAATTATTAAATAAAGTGCTACCACAGAGCCAATTGTAAACGCTGAATTCCAGCAATCATGTCAAATTAAGAAGAACGTTATTCCTTGGATTCCGGTTGGCTAATTTATGACGTCTTTAAGGTCACAATTCAGAATCAGTTTAATTAAGTCCCACAGTCAATCGTGTCACTGTTAAAAGCGATACAACTTGGTAATATAGGAAAAAGGTCACTAAATACATGTTGGTACGAATATGTGACGCAACCGTTGTAACTCAAACATTTTGACACCGTTAGAAAGTCAATGAATTGTAGTTTTTGAAACTGTCTCTATTTGTTCAGCACGAACTAACGGCTACGATTGGTCCCACAGTAAAAAAAGAATTATTTATCTAAATTATTAATTAAAGTGCTACCACAGAGCCTAGTGTAATCGCTGAATGACAGCAATCATGTCAAATTAAGTAGAATGTTGTTTCTTGGAGACCGGTTGCCTCATTTATCACATCTTTAAGGTCACAGTTCAGAATCAGTTTAATTAAGTCCCACAGTCAATCGTTTCACTGTTAAAAGCGATGCATCTAGTAATATCCAAAAAATATCGCTAAATACATGTTGGTACAAATATGCGATGCAACCGTTGTAACTCAAACGGATTTATATCACTAGAAAGTCAATTTAATGTAGTTTTTGAAACTGTTCTTATTTATTGAGCGCGTGCTAACGGCCAGGATTGATCCTACATTAAAGAAAGACTTATTTATCTAAATTTGTAATAAAAGCGCTACCACAGAATCTAGTGTAATCGCTAAATTCCAGCAATCATGTCAAATTAAAAAGAATGTTTTTCCTCGGAGTCCAATTGGCTCATTTATCACATTTATAAGGTTACAGTCCAGAATCAGTTCAATTAAGTCCCACAGTCTATCGTTTCACTGTTAAAAGCGATACAACTTAGTAATATCGGAAAAAGGTCACTAAATACATGTTGGTACGAATATGCGACGCAACCGTTGTAACTCAAACGGTTTGACACCGTCCGAAAGTCAATGAAATGTAGTTTTTGAAACTGTTTCTATTTCTTTAGCGCAAACTAACGGCTAGGATTGGTCCCACAGTAAAAAATGACATATCTATCTTAATTTTTAAATAAAGCGCTACCACAGCGCCTAGTGTAATCGCTGAGTTCCAGCAATCATGTCAAATTAAGAAAAATGTTATTCCTTGGAGTCCAATTGGCTCATTTATCACATTTACAAGGTCACAGTTCAGAATCAGTTTAATTAAGTCCCACAGTCAATCGTTTCACTGTTAAAAGCGATACAACTTGGTAATATAGGAAAAAGGTCACTAAATACATGTTGGTACGAATATGTGACGCAACCGTTGTAACTCAAACGGTTTGACACCGTTAGAAGTTCAATGAAATGTAGTTTTCGAAACTGTCTCTATTTGTTTAGCGCGAACTAACGGCTACGATTGGTCCCACAGCAAAAAATGACTTATTTATCTTAATTTTTAAATAAAGCGCTACCACAGCGCCCAGTGTAATCGCTGAATGACAGCAATCAGGTCAAATTAAGTAGAATGTTATTCCTTGGAGACCGGTTGCCTCATTTATCACATCTTTAAGGTCACAGTTCAGAATCAGTTCAATTAAGTCCCACAGTCAATCGTTTCACTGTTAAAAGCGATGCAACCTAGTAATATCCGAAAAATATCGCTAAATACATGTTGGTACAAATATGCGATGCAACCGTTGTAACTCAAACGGATTTATATCACTAGAAAGTCAATTTAATGTAGTTTTTGAAACTGTTCCTATTTATTGAGCGCGTGCTAACGGCCAGGATTGATCCCACAATAGAGAAAGACTTATTTATCTAAATTTGTAATAAAAGCGCTACAACAGAATCTAGTGTAATCGCTGAATTCCAGCAATCATGTCAAATTAAAAAGAATGTTATTCCTCGGAGTCCAATTGGCTCATTTATCACAATTATAAAGTCACAGTCCAGAATCAGTTCAATTAAGTCCCACAGTCTATCGTTTCACTGTTAAAAGCGATACAACTTAGTAATATCGGAAAAAGGTCACTAAATACATGTTGGTACGAATATGCGATGCAACCGTTGTAACTCAAACGGTTTGACACCGTCCGAAAGTCAATGAAGTGTATTTTTGAAACTGTTTCTATTTCTTTAGCGCAAACTAACGGCTAGGATTGGTCCCACAGTAAAAAATGACTTATTTATCTTAATTTTTAAATAAAGTGCTACCACAGAGCCTAGTGTAATCGCTGCATTCCAGCAATGAAGACAAATTAAAAAGAATGTTATTCCTTGGAGTCCAATTGGCTGATTTATTACAATTAGAAGGTCACAGTCCAGAATCAGTTCACTTAACTCCAACAGTCAATCGTTTCACTCATAAAAGCGATACAACTTAGTAATATCGGAAAAAAATCACTAAATACATGTTGGTACGAATATGTGACGCAAGCGTTGTAACTCAAACGGATTGACACCATTGGAAAGTCAATGAAATGTAGTTTTTGAAACTGTTCCTATTGATTGAGCGCGTGCTAACGGCCAGGATTGGTCCCACATTAAAGAAAGACTTATTTATCTAAATTTGTAATAAAAGCGCTACCACAGAATCTAGTGTAATCGCTGAGTTCCAGCAATCATGTCAAATTAAGAAGAATATTATTTCTTATAGTCAAACTGGCTCATTTATCACATTTATAAGGTCAAAGTCCAAAATCAGTACAATTAAGTCTCACAGTCAAACGTTTCACTGTTAAAAGCGATGCAACCAAGTAATATCCGAATAATATCGCTAAATACATGTTGGTAGGAATATGTGACGCAACCGTTGTAACTCAAGCGGATTTATACTGCTAGAAAGTCAAGAAAATGTAGTTTTTGAAACTGTTCCCATTTTTTCAGCGCGAACTAACGGCTAGGATTGGTCCCACAGTAAAAAAAGACTTATTTATCTAAATTATTAAATAAAGTGCTACCACAGAGCCAAGTGTAAACGCTGAATTCCAGCAATCATGTCAAATTAAGAAGAATATTATTCCTTGGAGTCCGGTTGGCTAATTTATCACATCTTTAAGGTCACAATTCAGAATCAGTTTATTTAAGTCCCACAGTCTATCGTTTCACTGTTAAAAGCCATACAACTTGTAATATCGGAAAAAGGTCACTAAACACAAGTTGGTACGAATATGCGACGCAACCGTTGCAACTCAAACGGTTTGACACCGTCCGAATGTCAATGAAAAGTAGTTTTTGAAACTGTTTCTATTTCTTTAGCGCAAACTAACGGCTAGGATTGGTCCCACAGTAAAAAATGACTTTTTTATCCTAATTTTTAAATAAAGCGCTACCACAGCGCCTAGTGTAATCGCTGAATTCCAGCAATGAAGACAAATTAAAAAGAATGTTATTCCTTGGAGTCCAATTGGCTCATTTATCACATTTATAAGGTCAAAGTCCAGAATCAGTTCACTTAACTCCAACAGTCAATCGTTTCACTCATAAAAGCGATACAACTTAGTATTATCGGAAAAAAATCACTAAATACATGTTGGTACGAATATGTGACGCAACCGTTGTAACTCAAACGGATTGACACCGTTAGAAAGTTAATGAAATGTAGTTCTTGAAACTGTCTCTATTTCTTCAGCGCGACGTAACGGCTAGTATTGGTCCCACAGTAAAAAATGACTTATTTATCTTATTTTTTAAATAAAGCGCTACCACAGCGCCAAGTGTCAATGCTGAGTTCCAGCAATCATGTCAAATTAAGAAAAATGATATTCCTTGGAGTCCAATTTGCTCATTTATCACATTTACAAGGCCACAGTCCAGAATCAGTTCAATTAAGTCCCACAGTCTATCGTTTCACTGTTAAAAGCGATGCAACCAAGTATTATCCAAAAAATATGGCTAAATACCTGTTGGTACGAATATGCGACGCAACCGTTGCAACTCAAACGGTTTGACACCGTCAGAAAGTCAATGAAATGTAGTTTTTGAAACTGTCTCTATTTCTTCAGCGCGAACTAACGGCTAGGTTTGGTCCCACACTAAAAAATGACTTATTTATCTTAATTTTTAAATAAAGCGCTACCACAGCGCCCAGTGTAATCGCTGAGTTCCAGCAATCATGTCAAATTAAGAAGAATATTATTTCTTATAGTCAAACTGGCTCATTTATCACATTTATAAGGTCAAAGTCCAAAATCAGTACAATTAAGTCTCACAGTCACACGTTTCACTGTTAAAAGCGATGCAACCAAGTAATATCCGAATAATATTGCTAAATACATGTTGGTAGGAATATGTGACGCAACCGTTGTAACTCAAGCGGATTTATACTGCTAGAAAGTCAATAAAATGTAGTTTTTGAAACTGTTCCCATTTATTCAGCGCGAACTAACGGCTAGGATTGGTCCCACAGTAAAAAAAGACTTATTTATCTAAATTATTAAATAAAGTGCTACCACAGAGCCAAGTGTAAACGCTGAATTCCAGCAATCATGTCAAATTAAGAAGAATATTATTCCTTGGAGTCCGGTTGGCTAATTTATCACATCTTTAAGGTCACAATTCAGAATCAGTTTATTTAATTCCCACAGTCAATCGTTTCACTGTTAAAAGCCATACAACTTGTAATATCGGAAAAAGGTCACTAAACACAAGTTGGTACGAATATGCGACGCAACCGTTGTAACTCAAACGGTTTGACACCGTCCGAATGTCAATGAAAAGTAGTTTTTGAAACTGTTTCTATTTCTTTAGCGCAAACTAACGGCTAGGATTGGTCCCACAGTAAAAAATGACTTTTTTATCCTAATTTTTAAATAAAGCGCTACCACAGCGCCTAGTGTAATCGCTGAATTCCAGCAATGAAGACAAATTAAAAAGAATGTTATTCCTTGGAGTCCAATTGGCTCATTTATCACATTTATAAGGTCACAGTCCAGAATCAGTTCACTTAACTCCAACAGTCAATTGTTTCACTCATAAAAGCGATACAACTTAGTATTATCGGAAAAAAATCACTAAATTCATGTTGGTACGAATATGTGACGCAACCGTTGTAACTCAAACGGATTGACACCGTTAGAAAGTTAATGAAATGTAGTTCTTGAAACTGTCTCTATTTCTTCAGCGCGAGGTAACGGCTAGTATTGGTCCCACAGTAAAAAATGACTTATTTATCTTATTTTTTAAATAAAGCGCTACCACAGCGCCAAGTGTCAATGCTGAGTTCCAGCAATCATGTCAAATTAAGAAAAATGATATTCCTTGGAGTCCAATTTGCTCATTTGTCACATTTACAAGGCCACAGTCCAGAATCAGTTCATTTAAGTCCCACAATCAATCGTTTCACTGTTAAAAGCGATACAACTTAGTAATATAGGAAAAAGGTCACTAAATACATGTTGGTACGAATATGTGACGCAACCATTGTAACTCAAACGGTTTGACACCGTTAGAAAGTCAATGAAATATAGTTTTTGAAACTGTCTTTATTTGTTCAGTGCGAACTAACAGCTGGGATTGGTCCCACAGTAAAAAAAGACTTATTTATCTAAATTATTAAATAAAGTGCTACCACAGAGGCAAGTGTAATCGCTGAATTCCAGCAATCATGTCAAATTAAGTAGAATGTTATTCCTTGGAGACCGGTTGCCTCATTTATCATATCTTTAATGTCACAGTTCAGAATCAGTTCAATTAAGTCCCACAGTCTATCGTTTCCCTGTTAAAAGCGATGCAACCTAGTAATATCCGAAAAATATCGCAAAATACATGTTGGTACGAATATGCGACGCAACCGTTGTAACTCAAACGGTTTGACACCGTCAGAAAGTCAATGAAATGTAGTTTTTGAAACTGTTTCTATTTCTTCAGCGCAAACTAATGGCTAGGATTGGTCCCACAGTAAAAAATGACTTATTTATCTTAATCTTTAAATAAAGCGCTACCACAGCGCCCAGTGTAATCGCTGAGTTCCAGCAATCATGTCAAATTAAGAAGAATGTTATTTCTTGTAGTCAAACTAGCTCATTTATCACATTTATAAGGTCAAAGACCAAAATCAGTTCAATTAAGTCCCACAGTCAAACGTTTCACTGTTAAAAGCGATGAAACCAAGTAATATCCGAATAATATCGCTAAATACATGTTGGTACGAATATGTGACGCAACCGTTGTAAGTCAAGCGGATTTATACTGCTAGAAAGTCAATTAAATGTAGTTCTTGAAACTTTTTCTATTTATTCAGCTTGTGCTAACGGCCAGGATTGGTCCCACAGTAGAAAAAGAGTTATTTATCTAAATATTTAATTGAAGCGCTACCACAGAGCCTAGTGTAATCTCTGAATTCCAGCAATGAAGACAAATTAAAAAGAATGTTATTCCTTGGAGTTCAATTGGCTCATTTATCACATTTACGAGGTCACAGTCCGGAATCAGTTCAATTAAGTCCCACAGTCAATCGTTTCACTGTTAAAAGGGATACAAATTGGTAATATAGGAAAAAGGTCACTAAATACATGTTGGTACGAATATGTGACGCAACCGTTGTAACTCAAACGGTTTGACACCGTTAGAAGGTCAATGAAAGGTAGTTTTTGAAACTGTTTCTATTTGTTTAGCGCGAACTAACGGTTACGATTGGTCCCACAGTAAAAAATGACTTATTTATCCTAATTTTTTAATAAAGCGCTCCCACAGCGCCTAGTGTAATCGCTGAATTCCAGCAATGAAGACAAATTCAAAAGAATGTTATTCCTTGGAGTCCAATTGGCTCATTTATCACATTTATAAGGTCACAGTCCAGAATCAGTTCACTTAACTCCAACAGTCAATCGTTTCACTCATAAAAGCGATACAACTTAGTAATATAGGCAAAAGGTCACTAAATACATGTTGGTACGAATATGCGACGCAACCGTTGTAATTCAAACGGATTTATATCGCTAGAAAGTCAATGAAATCTAGTTTTTGAAATTGTTCCTATTTATTCAGCGCGTGCTAACGGCCAGGATTGGTCGCACATTAAAAAAAAGACTTATTTATCTAAATTTTTAATAAAAATGCTACCACAGAATCTAGTGTAATCGCTGAATTCCAGCAATCATGTCAAATTTAAAAGAATGATATTCCTCGGAGTCCAATTGGCTCATTTATCACATTTATATGGTCACAATTCAGAATCACTTTAATTAAGTGCCACAGTCAAACGTTTCACTGTTAAAAGCGATGCAACCAAGTAATATCCGAATAATATCGCTAAATACATGTTGGTACAAATATGTGACGCAACCATTGTAACTCAAGCGGATTTATACTGCTAGAAAGTCAATACAATGTAGTTTTGAAACTGTTCCTATTTATTTAGCGCGTGCTAACGGCCAGGATTGGTCCCACAGTAGAAAAAGAGTTATTTATCTAAATATTTAATTGAAACACTACCACAGAGCCTAGTGTAATCGCTGAACTCCAGCAATCAAGACAAATTAAGAAGAATGTTATTCCTTGGAGTTCAGTTAGCTCATTTATCACATTTATAAGGTCACAGTCGAGAATCGGTTCAATTAAGTCCCACAGTCAATCCTTTTACTGTTAAAAGCGATACAACTTAGGAATGTCGGACAAAAGTCATGTTGCAACGAATATGTGACGCAACCGCTGTAACTCAAACGGATTTACACCGATAGAAAGTCAATGAAATGTAGTTTTTGAAACTGTCTCTATTTCCTCAGCGCGAACTAAGGACTAGGATTGGTCCCACAGTAAAAAATGACTTATTTATCTTAATTTTTTAATAAAGCGCCACCACAACGCCCAGTGTAATCGCTGAGTTCCAGCAATGATGTCAAATTAAGAAGAATGTTTTTCCTTGGAGTCCAATTGGCTCATTTATCACATTTATAAGGTCACAGTCCAGAATCAGTTCAATTAACTCCCACAGTCAATCGTTTCACTGTTAAAAGCGATACAACTTAGTAATATAGGAAAAAGGTCACTAAATACATGTTGGTACGAATATGTGACGCAACCGTTTTAACTCAAACGGTTTGACACCGTTAGAAAGTCAATGTAATGTAGTTTTTGAAACTGTCTCTATTTGTTCAGCGCGATCTAACGGCTAGGATTGGTCACACAGTAAAAAATGACTTAATTATCTGAATTTGTAAATAAAGCGCTGCCACAGCGCCCAGTGTACTCGCTGAGCTCCAACAATCATGTCAAATAAAGAAGAATGTTATTCCTTGGAGTCCGGTCGGCTCATTTATCACATTTTTAAGGTCACAGTTCAGAATCAGTTCAATTAAGTCCCACAGTCAATCGTTTCACTGTTAAAAGCGATGCAACCTGGAAATATCCGAAAAATATCGCCAAATACATGTTGGTATGAATATGCGACGCAACCGTTGTAACTTAAACGGATATATTTCGCTAGAAAGTCAATGTAATGTAGTTTTTGAAACTGTTCTTATTTATTCAGCGCGTGCTAACGGCCAGGATTGGTCCCACATTTAAAAACAGACTTATTTATCTAAATTTTTATTAAAAGCGCTACCAACGAATCTGGTGTCATCGCTGAGTTCCAGCAATCATGTCAAATTAAGAAAAATGTTATTCCTTGGAGTCCAATTGGCTCATTTATCACATTTACAAGGTCACAGTCCAGAATCAGTTCAATTAAGTCCCACAGTCAATCGTTTCACTGTTAAAAGCGATACAACTTGGTAATATAGGAAAAAGGTCACTAAATACATGTTGGTACGAATATGTGACGCAACCGTTGTAACTCAAACGGTTTGACACCGTTAGAAGGTCAATGAAATGTAGTTTTTGAAACTGTCTCTATTTGTTTAGCGCGATCTAACGGCTACGATGGGTCCCACAGTAAAAAAAGACTTATTTATCTAAATTATTATTTAAAGTGCTACCACAGAGCCTAGTGTAATCGCTGAATGACAGCAATCATGTCGAATTAAGAAGAATGTTATTCCTTGGAGTCCGGTTGACTCATTTATCACATCTTTAAGGTCACAGTTCAGAATCAGTTCAATTTAGTCCCACAGTCAATCGTTTCACTGTTAAAAGCGATGCAACCTAGTAATATCCGAAAAATATCGCTAAATACATGTTGGTACAAATATGCGATGCAACCGTTGTAACTCAAACGGATTTATATCACTAGAAAGTCAATGTAATGTAGTTTTTGAAACTGTTCCTATTTTTTGAGCGCGTGCTAACGGCCAGGATTGGTCCCACATTAAAGAAAGACTTATTTATCTAAATTTGTAATAAAAGCGCTACCACAGAATCTAGTGTAATCGCTGAATTCCAGCAATCATGTCAAATTAAAAAGAATGTTATTCCTCGGAGTCCAATTGGCTCATTTATCACATTTATCAGGTCACAGTCCAGAATCAGTTCAATTTAGTCCCACAGTCTATTGTTGCACTGTTAAAAGCGATACAACTTAGTAACATCGGAAAAAGGTAACTAAATACATGTTGGTACGAATATGCGACGCAACCGTTGTAACTCAAACGGTTTGACACCGTCAGAAAGTCAATGAAATGTAGTTTTTGAAACTGTTTCTATTTCTTCAGCGCAAACTAATGGCTAGGATTGGTCCCACAGTAAAAAATGACTTATTTATCTTAATTTTTAAATAAAGCGCTACCACAGCGCCCAGTGTAATCGCTGTGTTCCAGTACTCATGTCAAATTAAGAAGAATGTTATTTCTTGTAGTCAAACTAGCTCATTTATCACATTGATAAGGTCAAAGTCCAAAATCAGTTCAATTAAGTCCCACAGTCAAACGTTTCACTGTTAAAAGCGATGAAACCAAGTAATATCCAAATAATAATATCTCTAAATACATGTTTGTACGAATATGTGACGCAACCGTTGTAACTCAAGCGGATTTATACTGCTAGAAAGTCAATTAAATGTAATTCTTGAAACTTTTCCTATTTATTCAGCTTGTGCTAACGGCCAGGATTGGGCCCACAGTAGAAAAAGAGTTATTTATCTAAATATTTAATTGAAGCGCTACCACACAGCGTAGTATAATCGCTGAATTCCAGCAATAAAGACAAATTAAAAGAATGTTATTCCTTGGAGTCCAATTAGCTCATTTATCACATTTATAAGGTCACAGTCCAGAATCAGTTCACTTATCTCCAACAGTCAATCGTTTCACTCATAAAAGCGATACAACTTAGTAATATCGGAAAAAAATCACTAACTACATGTTGGTACGAATATGTGACGCAACCGTTGTAACTCAAACGGATTGACACCGTTAGAAAGTAAATGAAATGTAGTTCTTGAAACTGTCTCTATTTCTTCAGCGCATACTAACGGCTAGGATTGGTCCCACAGTAAAAAATGACTTATTTATCTTAATTTTTAAATAAAGCGCTACCACAGCGCCTAGTGTAATCGTTGAATGACAGCAATCATGTCGAATTAAGAAGAATGTTATTCCTTGGAGTCCGGTTGACTCATTTATCACATCTTTAAGGTCACAGTTCAGAATCAGTTCAATTTAGTCCCACAGTCAATCGTTTCACTGTTAAAAGCGATGCAACCTAGTAATATCCGAAAAATATCGCTAAATACATGTTGGTACAAATATGCGATGCAACCGTTGTAACTCAAACGGATTTATATCACTAGAAAGTCAATGTAATGTAGTTTTTGAAACTGTTCCTATTTTTTGAGCGCGTGCTAACGGCCAGGATTGGTCCCACATTAAAGAAAGACTTATTTATCTAAATTTGTAATAAAAGCGCTACCACAGAATCTAGTGTAATCGCTGAATTCCAGCAATCATGTCAAATTAAAAAGAATGTTATTCCTCGGAGTCCAATTGGCTCATTTATCACATTTATCAGGTCACAGTCCAGAATCAGTTCAATTTAGTCCCACAGTCTATTGTTGCACTGTTAAAAGCGATACAACTTAGTAACATCGGAAAAAGGTAACTAAATACATGTTGGTACGAATATGCGACGCAACCGTTGTAACTCAAACGGTTTGACACCGTCAGAAAGTCAATGAAATGTAGTTTTTGAAACTGTTTCTATTTCTTCAGCGCAAACTAATGGCTAGGATTGGTCCCACAGTAAAAAATGACTTATTTATCTTAATTTTTAAATAAAGCGCTACCACAGCGCCCAGTGTAATCGCTGTGTTCCAGTACTCATGTCAAATTAAGAAGAATGTTATTTCTTGTAGTCAAACTAGCTCATTTATCACATTGATAAGGTCAAAGTCCAAAATCAGTTCAATTAAGTCCCACAGTCAAACGTTTCACTGTTAAAAGCGATGAAACCAAGTAATATCCAAATAATAATATCTCTAAATACATGTTTGTACGAATATGTGACGCAACCGTTGTAACTCAAGCGGATTTATACTGCTAGAAGGTCAATGAAATGTAGTTTTTGAAACTGTCTCTATTTGTTTAGCGCGAACTAACGGCTACGATTGGTCCCACAGTAAAAAAAGACTTATTTATCTAATATATTAATTATAGTGCTACCACATAGCCTAGTGTAATCGCTGAATGACAGCAATCAGGTCAAATTAAGTAGAATGTTATTCCTTGGAGACTGGTTGCCTCATTTATCACATCTTTAAGGTCACAGTTCAGAATCAGTTCAATTTAGTCCCACAGTCTATTGTTGCACTGTTAAAAGCGATACAACTTAGTAACATCGGAAAAAGGTAACTAAATACATGTTGGTACGAATATGCGACGCAACCGTTGTAACTCAAACGGTTTGACACCGTCAGAAAGTCAATGAAATGTAGTTTTTGAAACTGTTTCTATTTCTTCAGCGCAAACTAATGGCTAGGATTGGTCCCACAGTAAAAAATGACTTATTTATCTTAATTTTTAAATAAAGCGCTACCACAGCGCCCAGTGTAATCGCTGTGTTCCAGTACTCATGTCAAATTAAGAAGAATGTTATTTCTTGTAGTCAAACTAGCTCATTTATCACATTGATAAGGTCAAAGTCCAAAATCAGTTCAATTAAGTCCCACAGTCAAACGTTTCACTGTTAAAAGCGATGAAACCAAGTAATATCCAAATAATAATATCTCTAAATACATGTTTGTACGAATATGTGACGCAACCGTTGTAACTCAAGCGGATTTATACTGCTAGAAGGTCAATGAAATGTAGTTTTTGAAACTGTCTCTATTTGTTTAGCGCGAACTAACGGCTACGATTGGTCCCACAGTAAAAAAAGACTTATTTATCTAATATATTAATTATAGTGCTACCACATAGCCTAGTGTAATCGCTGAATGACAGCAATCAGGTCAAATTAAGTAGAATGTTATTCCTTGGAGACTGGTTGCCTCATTTATCACATCTTTAAGGTCACAGTTCAGAATCAGTTCAATTAAGTCCCACAGTCAATCGTTTCACTGTTAAAAGCGATGCAACCTAGTAATATCCGAAAAATATCGCTAAATACATGTTGGTACAAATATGCGATGCAACCGTTGTAACTCAAACAGATTTATATCACTAGAAAGTCAATTTAATGTAGTTTTTGAAACTGTTCCTATTTATTGAGCGCGTGCTAACGGCCAGGATTGATCCCACATTAAAGAAAGACTTATTTATCTAAATTTGTAATAAAAGCGCTACAACAGAATCTAGTGTAATCGCTGAATTCCAGCAATCATGTCAAATTAAAAAGAATGTTATTTCTCGGAGTCCAATTGGCTCATTTATCACATTTATAAGGTCACAGTCCAGAATCAGTTCAATTAAGTCCCACAGTCTATCGTTTCACTGTTAAAAGCGATACAACTTAGTAATATCGGAAAAAGGTCACTAAATACATGTTGGTACGAATATGCGACGCAACCGTTGTAACTCAAACGGTTTGACACCGTCCGAAAGTCAATGAAATGTAGTTTTTGAAACTGTTTCTATTTCTTTAGCGCAAACTAACGGTTACGATTGGTCCCACAGTAAAAAAATACTTATTTATCTAAATTATTAATTATAGTGCTACCACATAGCCTAGTGTAATCGCTGAATGACAGCAATCAGGTCAAATTAAATGGAATGTTATTCCTTGGAGACCGGTTGCCTCATTTATCACATCTTTAAGGACACAGTTCAGAATCAGTTCAATTAAGTCCCACAGTCAATCGTTTCACTGTTAAAAGCGATGCAACCTAGTAATATCCGAAAAATATCGCTAAATACATGTTGGTACAAATATGCGATGCAACCGTGGTAACTCAAACGGATTTATATCACTAGAAAGTCAATTTAATGAAGTTTTTGAAACTGTTCCTATTTATTGAGCGCGTGCTAACGGCCGGGATTGATCCCACATTAAAGAAAGACTTATTTATCTAAATTTGTAATAAAAGCGCTACAACAGAATCTAGTGTAATCGCTGAATTCCAGCAATCATGTCAAATTAAAAAGAATGTTATTCCTCGGAGTCCAATTGGCTCATTTATCACATTTATACGGTCACAGTCCAGAATCAGTTCAATTAAGTCCCACAGTCTATCGTTTCACTGTTAAAAGCGATGCAACCTAGTAATATCCGAAAAATATCGCTAAATACATGTTGGTACAAATATGCGATGCAACCGTTGTAACTCAAACGGATTTATATCACTAGAAAGTCAATTTAATGTAGTTTTTGAAACTGTTCCTATTTATTGAGCGCGTGCTAACGGCCGGGATTGATCCCACATTAAAGAAAGACTTATTTATCTAAATTTGTAATAAAAGCGCTACCACAGAATCTAGTGTAATCGCTGAATTCCAGCAATCATGTCAAATTAAAAAGAATGTTATTCCTCGGAGTCCAATTGGCTCATTTATCACATTTATACGGTCACAGTCCAGAATCAGTTCAATTAAGTCCCACAGTCTATCGTTTCACTGGTAAAAGCGATACAACATAGTAATATCGGAAAAAGGTCACTAAATACATGTTGGTACGAATATGCGACGCAACCGTTGTAAGTCAAACGGTTTGACACCGTCCGAAAGTCAATGAAATGTAGTTTTTGAATCTGTTTCTATTTCTTTAGCGCAAACTAACGGCTAGGATTGGTCCCACAGTAAAAAATGACTTATTTATCTTAATTTTTAAATAAAGCGCTACCACAGCGCCTAGTGCAATCGCTGCATTCCAGCAATCATGTCAAATTAAAAAGAATGTTATTCCTCGGAGTCCAATTGGCTCATTTATCACGTTTACAAGGTCACAGTCCAGAATCAGTTCAATTAAGTCCCACAGTCAATCGTTTCACTGTTAAAAGCGATACAACTTGGTAATATAGGAAAAAGGTCACTAAATACATGTTGGTACGAATATGTGACGCAACCGTTGTAACACAAACAGATTTATATCACTAGAAAGTCAATTTAATGTAGTTTTTGAAACTGTTCCTATTTATTGAGCGCGTGCTAACGGCCAGGATTGATCCCACATTAAAGAAAGACTTATTTATCTAAATTTGTAATAAAAGCGCTACAACAGAATCTAGTGTAATCGCTGAATTCCAGCAATCATGTCAAATTAAGTAGAATGTTATTCCTTGGAGACCGGTTGCCTCATTTATCACATCTTTAAGGTCACAGTTCAGAATCAGTTCAATTAAGTCCCACAGTCAATCGTTTCACTGTTAAAAGCGATGCAATCTAGTAATATCCGAAAAATATCGCTAAATACATGTTGGTACAAATATGCGATGCAACCGTTGTAACTCAAACGGATTTATATCACTAGAAAGTCAATTTAATGTAGTTTTTGAAACTGTTCCTATTTATTGGGAGCGTGCTAACGGCCAGGATTGATCCCACATTAAAGAAAGACTTATTTATCTAACTTTGTAATAAAAGCGCTACAACAGAATCTAGTGTAATCGCTGAATTCCAGCAATCATGTCAAATTAAAAAGAATGTTATTCCTCGGAGTCCAATTGGCTCATTTATCACATTTATAAGGTCACAGTCCAGAATCAGTTCAATTAAGTCCCAAAGTCTATCGTTTCACTGTTAAAAGCGATACAACTTAGTAATATCGGAAAAAGGTCACTAAATACATGTTGGTACGAATATGCGACGCAACCGTTGTAACTCAAACGGTTTGACACCGTCCGAAAGTCAATGAAATGTAGTTTTTGAAACTGTTTCTATTTCTTTAGCGCAAACTAAAGGTTACGATTGGTCCCACAGTAAAAAAATACTTATTTATCTAAATTATTAATTATAGTGCTACCACATAGCCTAGTGTAATCGCTGAATGACAGCAATCAGGTCAAATTAAGTGGAATGTAATTCCTTGGAGACCGGTTGCCTCATTTATCACATCTTTAAGGTCACAGTTCAGAATCAGTTCAATTAAGTCCCACAGTCAATCGTTTCACTGTTAAAAGCGATGCAACCTAGTAATATCCGAAAAATATCGCTAAATACATGTTGGTACAAATATGCGATGCAACCGTTGTAACTCAAACGGATTTATATCACTAGAAAGTCAATTTAATGTAGTTTTTGAAACTGTTCCTATTTATTGAGCGCGTGCTAACGGCCGGGATTGATCCCACATTAAAGAAAGATTTATTTATCTAAATTCGTAATAAAAGCGCTACAACAGAATCTAGTGTAATCGCTGAATTCCAGCAATTATGTCAAATTAAAAAGATTGTTATTCCTCGGAGTCCAATTGGCTCATTTATCACATTTATACGGTCACAGTCCAGAATCAGTTCAATTAAGTCCCACAGTCTATCGTTTCACTGTTAAAAGCGATACAACATAGTAATATCGGAAAAAGGTCACTAAATACATGTTGGTACGAATATGCGACGCAACCGTTGTAAGTCAAACGGTTTGACACCGTCCGAAAGTCAATGAAATGTAGTTTTTGAAACTGTTTCTATTTCTTTAGCGCAAACTAACGGCTAGGATTGGTCCCACAGTAAAAAATGACTTATTTATCTTAATTTTTAAATAAAGCGCTACCACAGCGCCTAGTGTAATCGCTGCATTCCAGCACTGAAGACAAATTAAAAAGAATGTTATTTCTTGGAGTCCAATTGGCTCATTTATCACATTTAGAAGGTCACAGTCCAGAATCAGTTCAATTAAGTCCCACAGTCTATCGTTTCACTGTTAAAAGCGATACAACTTAGTAATATCGGAAAAAGGTCACTAAATACATGTTGGTACGAATATGCGACGCAACCGTTGTAACTCAAACGGTTTGACGCAGTCAGAAAGTCAATGAAATGTAGTTTTTGAAACTGTTTCTATTTCTTCAGCGCAAACTAATGGCTAGGATTGGTCCCACAGTAAAAAATGACTTATTTATCTTAATTTTTAAATAAAGCGCTACCACAGCGCCCAGTGTAATCGCCTAGTTCCAGCAATCATGTCAAATTAAGAAGAATGTTATTTCTTGTAGTCAAACTAGCTCATTTATCACATTTATAAGGTCAAAGTCCAAAATCAGTTCAATTAAGTCCCACAGTCAATTGTTTCACTGTTAAAAGCGATGCAACCAAGTAATATCCAAAAAATATGGCTAAGTACATATTGGTACGAATATGTGACGTAACCGTTGTAACTCAAACGGTTTGACACCGTTAGAAGGTCAATGAAATGTAGTTTTTGAAACTGTCTCTATTTGTTTAGCGCGAACTAACGGCTACGATTGGTCCCACAGTAAAAAAAGACTTATTTATCTAAATTATTAATTAAAGTGCTACCACAGAGCCTAGTGTAATCGCTAAATGACAGCAAGCAGGTCAAATTAAGTAGAATGTTATTCCTTGGAGACCGGTTGCCTCATTTATCACATCTTTAAGGTCACAGTTCAGAATCAGTTCAATTAAGTCCCACAGTCAATCGTTTCACTGTTAAAAGCGATGCAACCTAGTAATATCCGAAAAATATCGCTAAATACATGTTGGTACAAATATGCGATGCAACGGTTGTAACTCAAACGGATTTATATCACTAGAAAGTCAATTTAATGTAGTTTTTGAAACTGTTCCTATTTATTGAGCGCGTGCTAACGGCCAGGATTGATCTCACATTAAAGAAAGACTTATTTATCTAAATTTGTTATAAAAGCGCTACAACAGAATCTAGTGTAATCGCTGAATTCCAGCAATCATGTCAAATTAAAAAGAATGTTATTCCTCGGAGTCCAATTGGCTCATTTATCACATTTATAAGGTCACAGTCCAGAATCAGTTCAATTAAGTCCCACAGTCTATCGTTTCACTGTTAGAAGCGATACAACTTAGTAATATCGGAAAAAGGTCACTAAATACATGTTGGTACGAATATGCGACGCAAACGTTGTAACTCAAACGGTTTGACACCGTCCGAAAGTCAATGAAATGTAGTTTTTGAAACTGTTTCTATTTCTTTAGCGCAAACTAACGGCTAGGATTGGTCCCACAGTAAAAAATGACTTATTTATCTTAATTTTTAAATAAAGCGCTACCACAGCGCCTAGTGTAATCGCTGCATTCCAGCAATTAAGACAAATTAAAAAGAATGTTATTCCTTGGAGTCCAATTGGCTCATTTATCACATTTAGAAGGTCACAGTCCAGAATCACTTCACTTAACTCCAACAGTCAATCGTTTCACTCATAAAAGCGATACAACTTAGTAATATCGGAAAAAAATCACTAAATACATGTTGGTACGAATATGTGACGCAACCGTTGTAACTTAAACGGATTGACACCGTTAGAAAGTCAATGAAATGTAATTTTTGAAACTGTTTCTATTTCTTCAGCGCAAACTAATGGCTAGGATTGGTCCCACAGCAAAAAATGACTTATTTATCTTAATTTTTAAATAAAGCGCTACCACAGCGGCCAGTGTAAACGCCTAGTTCCAGCAATCATGTCAAATTAAGAAGAATGTTATTTCTTGTAGTCAAACTAGCTCATTTATCACATTTATAAGGTCAAAGTCCAAAATCAGTTCAATTAAGTCCCACAGTCTATCGTTTCACTGTTAAAAGCGATGCAACCAAGTAATATCCAAAAAATATGGCTAAATACATGTTCGTACGAATATGCGACGCAACCGTTACAACTCAAACGGTTTGACACCGTCAGAAAGTCAATGAAATGTAGTTTTTGAAACTGTTTCTATTTCTTTAGCGCAAACTAACGGCTAGGATTGGTCCCACAGTAAAAAATGACTTATTTATCCTAATTTTTAAATAAAGCGCTACCACAGCGCCTAGTGTAATCGCTGAGTTCCAGCAATCATGTCAAATTAAGAAGAATGTTATTTCTTGTAGTCCAATTGGCTCATTTATCACATTTACAAGGTCACAGTCCAGAATCAGTTTAATTAAGTCCCACAGTCAATCGTTTCACTGTTAAAAGCGATACAACTTGGTAATATAGGAAAAAGGTCACTAAATACATGTTGGTACGAATATGTGACGCAACCGTTGTAACTCAAACGGTTTGACACCGTTAGAAAGTCAATGAAATGTAGTTTTTGAAACTGTCTCTATTTGTTTAGCGCGAACTAACGGCTACGATTGGTCCCACAGTAAAAAATGACTTATTTATCTTAATTTTTAAATAAAGCGCTACCACAGCGCCCAGTGTAATCGCCTAGTTCCAGCAATCATGTCAAATTAAGAAGAATGTTATTTCTTGTAGTCCAATTGGCTCATTTATCACATTTACAAGGTCACAGTCCAGAATCAGTTTAATTAAGTCCCACAGTCAATCGTTTCACTGTTAAAAGCGATACAACTTGGTAATATAGGAAAAAGGTCACTAAATACATGTTGGTACGAATATGTGACGCAACCGTTGTAACTCAAACGGTTTGACACCGTTAGAAAGTCAATGAAATGTAGTTTTTGAAACTGTCTCTATTTGTTTAGCGCGAACTAACGGCTACGATTGGTCCCACAGTAAAAAATGACTTATTTATCTTAATTTTTAAATAAAGCGCTACCACAGCGCCCAGTGTAATCGCCTAGTTCCAGCAATCATGTCAAATTAAGAAGAATGTTATTTCTTGTAGTCAAACTAGCTCATTTATCACATTTATAAGGTCAAAGTCCAAAATCAGTTCAATTAAGTCCCACAGTCAATCATTTCACTGTTAAAAGCGATGCAACCAAGTAATATCCAAAAATTATGGCTAAATACATGTTGGTACGAATATGCGACGCAACCGTTGCAACTCAAACGGTTTGACACCGTCAGAAAGTCAATGAAATGTAGTTTTTGAAACTGTTTCTATTTCTTTAGCGCAAACTAACGGCTAGGATTGGTCCCACAGTAAAAAATGACATATTTATCTTAATTTTTAAATAAAGCGCTACCACAGCGCCTAGTGTAATCGCTGAGTTCCAGCAATCATGTCAAATTAAGAAGAATGTTATTTCTTGTAGTCCAATTGGCTCATTTATCACATTTACAAGGTCACAGTCCAGAATCAGTTTAATTAAGTCCCACAGTCAATCGTTTCACTGTTAAAAGCGATACAACTTGGTAATATAGGAAAAAGGTCACTAAATACATGTTGGTACGAATATGGGACGCAACTGTTGTAACTCAAACGGTTTGACACCGTTAGAAGGTCAATGAAATGTAGTTTTTGAAACTGTCTCTATTTGTTTAGCGCGAACTAACGGCTACGATTGGTCCCACAGTAAAAAATGACTTATTTATCTTAATTTTTAAATAAAGCGCTACCACAGCGCCCAGTGTAATCGCCTAGTTCCAGCAATCATGTCAAATTAAGAAGAATGTTATTTCTTGTAGTCCAATTGGCTCATTTATCACATTTACAAGGTCACAGTCCAGAATCAGTTTAATTAAGTCCCACAGTCAATCGTTTCACTGTTAAAAGCGATACAACTTGGTAATATAGGAAAAAGGTCACTAAATACATGTTGGTACGAATATGTGACGCAACCGTTGTAACTCAAACGGTTTGAAACCGTTAGAAAGTCAATGAAATGTAGTTTTTGAAACTGTCTCTATTTGTTTAGCGCGAACTAACGGCTACGATTGGTCCCACAGTAAAAAATGACTTATTTATCTTAATTTTTAAATAAAGCGCTACCACAGCGCCCAGTGTAATCGCCTAGTTCCAGCAATCATGTCAAATTAAGAAGAATGTTATTTCTTGTAGTCAAACTAGCTCATTTATCACATTTATAAGGTCAAAGTCCAAAATCAGTTCAATTAAGTCCCACAGTCAATCATTTCACTGTTAAAAGCGATGCAACCAAGTAATATCCAAAAATTATGGCTAAATACATGTTGGTACGAATATGCGACGCAACCGTTGCAACTCAAACGGTTTGACACCGTCAGAAAGTCAATGAAATGTAGTTTTTGAAACTGTTTCTATTTCTTTAGCGCAAACTAACGGCTAGGATTGGTCCCACAGTAAAAAATGACATATTTATCTTAATTTTTAAATAAAGCGCTACCACAGCGCTTAGTGTAATCGCTGAGTTCCAGCAATCATGTCAAATTAAGAAGAATGTTATTTCTTGTAGTCCAATTGGCTCATTTATCACATTTACAAGGTCACAGTCCAGAATCAGTTTAATTAAGTCCCACAGTCAATCGTTTCACTGTTAAAAGCGATACAACTTGGTAATATAGGAAAAAGGTCACTAAATACATGTTGGTACGAATATGTGACGCAACTGTTGTAACTCAAACGGTTTGACACCGTTAGAAGGTCAATGAAATGTAGTTTTTGAAACTGTCTCTATTTGTTTAGCGCGAACTAACGGCTACGATTGGTCCCACAGTAAAAAATGACTTATTTATCTTAATTTTTAAATAAAGCGCTACCACAGCGCCCAGTGTAATCGCCTAGTTCCAGCAATCATGTCAAATTAAGAAGAATGTTATTTCTTGTAGTCAAACTAGCTCATTTATCACATTTATAAGGTCAAAGTCCAAAATCAGTTCAATTAAGTCCCACAGTCAATCATTTCACTGTTAAAAGCGATGCAACCAAGTAATATCCAAA
The DNA here is from genome assembly GCF_029227915.1 of Hydractinia symbiolongicarpus. NCBI lineage: Eukaryota > Metazoa > Cnidaria > Hydrozoa > Anthoathecata > Hydractiniidae > Hydractinia > Hydractinia symbiolongicarpus. Next base: position 5,057,059 of record NC_079885.1, read on the forward strand.
AATTATGGCTAAATACATGTTGGTACGAATATGCGACGCAACCGTTGCAACTCAAACGGTTTGACACCGTCAGAAAGTCAATGAAATGTAGTTTTTGAAACTGTTTCTATTTCTTTAGCGCAAACTAACGGCTAGGATTGGTCCCACAGTAAAAAATGACATATTTATCTTAATTTTTAATTAAACCGCTACCACAGCGCCTAGTGTAATCGCTGAGTTCCAGCAATCATGTCAAATTAAGAAAAATGTTATTCCTTGGAGTCCAATTGGCTCATTTATCACATTTACAAGGTCACAGTCCAGAATCAGTTTAATTAAGTCCCACAGTCAATCGTTTCACTGTTAAAAGCGATACAACTTGGTAATATAGGAAAAAGGTCACTAAATACATGTTGGTACGAATATGTGACGCAACCGTTGTAACTCAAACGGTTTGACACCGTTAGAAGGTCAATGAAATGTAGTTTTTGAAACTGTCTCTATTTGTTTAGCGCAAACTAACGGCTACGATTGGTCCCACAGTAAAAAATGACTTATTTATCTTAATTTTGAAATAAAGCGCTACCACAGCGCCCAGTGTAATCGCCTAGTTCTAGCAATCATGTCAAATTAAGAAGAATGTTATTTCTTGTAGTCAAACTAGCTCGTTTATCACATTTATAAGGTCAAAGTCCAAAATCAGTTCAATTAAGTCCCACAGTCAATCGTTTCACTGTTAAAAGCGATGCAACCAAGTAATATCCAAAAAATATGGCTAAATACATGTTGGTACGAATATGCGACGCAACCGTTGCAACTCAAACGGTTTGACACCGTCAGAAAGTCAATGAAATGTAGTTTTTGAAAGTGTTTCTCTTTTTTTAGCGCAAACTAACGGCTAGGATTGGTCCCACACTAAAAAATGACATATTTATCTTAATTTTTAAATAAACCGCTACCACAGGGCCTAGTGTAATCGCTGAGTTCCAGCAATCATGTCAAATTAAGAAAAATGTTATTCCTTGGAGTCCAATTGGCTCATTTATCACATTTAGAAGGTCACAGTCCAGAATCAGTTTACTTAACTCCAACAGTCAATCGTTTCACTCATATAAGCGATACAAATTAGTAATATCGGAAAAAAATCACTAAATACATGTTGGTACGAATATGTGACGCAAGCGTTGTAACTCAAACGGATTGACACCGTTAGAAAGTCAATGAAATGTAGTTTTTGAAACTGTTCCTATTGATTGAGCGCGTGCTAACGGCCAGGATTGGTCCCACATTAAAGAAAGACTTATTTATCTAAATTTGTAATAAAAGCGCTACCACAGAATCTAGTGTAATCGCTGAATTCCAGCAATCATGTCAAATTAAAAAGAATGTTATTCCTCGGAGTCCAATTGGCTCATTTATCACATATATAAGGTCACAGTCCAGAATCAGTTCAATTAAGTCCCACAGTCTATCGTTTCACTGTTAAAACGATGCAACTTGGTAATATAGGAAAAAGGTCACTAAATACATGTGGGTACGAATATGTGACGCAACCGTTGTAACTCAAACGGTTTGACACCGTTAGAAAGTCAATGAAATTTAGTTTTTGAAACTGTCTCTATTTGTTCAGCGCGAACTAACGGCTACGATTGGTCCCACAGTAAAAAAAGAATTGTTTATCTAAATTAGTAATTAAAGTGCTACCACAGAGCCTAGTGTAATCGCTGAATGACAGCAATCATGTCAAATTAAGAAGAATGTTATTCCTTGGAGTCCGGTTGGCTCATTTATCACATCTTTAAGGTCACAGTTCAGAATCAGTTCAATTTAGTCCCACAGTCAATCGTTTCACTGTTAAAAGCGATGCAACCTAGTAATATCCGAAAAATATCGCTAAATACATGTTGGTACGAATATGTGACGCAACCGTTGTAACTCAAGCGGATTTTTACTGCTAGAAAGTCAATAAAATGTAGTTTTTGAAACTGTTCCCATTTATTCCGCGCGAACTCACGGCTAGGATTGGTCCCACAGTAAAAAAAGACATATTTATCTTAATTTTTAAATAAAGCGCTACCACAGGGCCTAGTGTAATCGCTGAGTTCCAGCAATCATGTCAAATTAAGAAAAATGTTATTCCTTGGAGTCCAATTGGCTCATTTATCACATTTAGAAGGTCACAGTCCAGAATCAGTTTACTTAACTCCAACAGTCAATCGTTTCACTCATAAAAGCGATACAAATTAGTAATATCGGAAAAAAATCACTAAATACATGTTGGTACGAATATGTGACGCAAGCGTTGTAACTCAAACGGATTGACACCGTTAGAAAGTCAATGAAATGTAGTTTTTGAAACTGTTCCTATTGATTGAGCGCGTGCTAACGGCCAGGATTGGTCCCACATTAAAGAAAGACTTATTTATCTAAATTTGTAATAAAAGCGCTACCACAGAATCTAGTGTAATCGCTGAATTCCAGCAATCATGTCAAATTAAAAAGAATGTTATTCCTCGGAGTCCAATTGGCTCATTTATCACATATATAAGGTCACAGTCCAGAATCAGTTCAATTAAGTCCCACAGTCTATCGTTTCACTGTTAAAACGATGCAACTTGGTAATATAGGAAAAAGGTCACTAAATACATGTTGGTACGAATATGTGACGCAACCGTTGTAACTCAAACGGTTTGACACCGTTAGAAAGTCAATGAAATGTAGTTTTTGAAACTGTTTCTATTTCTTCAGCGCAAACTAATGGCTAGGATTGGTTCCACAGTAAAAAATGACTTATTTATCTTAATTTTTAAATAAAGCGCTACCACAGCGCCTAGTGTAATCGCTGCATTCCAGCAATTAAGACAAATTAAGAAGAAAGTTATTTCTTGTAGTCAAACTAGCTCATTTATCACATTTATAAGGTCAAAGTCCAAAATCAGTTCAATTAAGTCCCACAGTCAATCGTTTCACTGTTAAAAGCAATGCAACCAAGTAATATCCAAAAAATATGGCTAAATACATGTTCGTACGAATATGCGACGCAACCGTTGCAACTCAAACGGTTTGACACCGTCAGAAAGTCAATGAAATGTAGTTTTTGAAACTGTTTCTATTTCTTTAGCGCAAACTAACGGCTAGGATTGGTCCCACAGTAAAAAATGACTTATTTATCTTAATTTTTAAATAAAGCGCTACCACAGCGCCTAGTGTAATCGCTGAATGACAGCAATCATGTCAAATTAAGAAGAATGTTATTCCTTGGAGTCCGGTTGGCTCATTTATCACATCTTTAAGGTCACAGTTCAGAATCAGTTCAATTTAGTCCCACAGTCAATCGTTTCACTGTTAAAAGCGATGCAACCTAGTAATATCCGAAAAATATCGCTAAATACATGTTGGTACGAATATGCGACGCAACCGTTGTAACTCAAACGGTTTGACACAGTCAGAAATTCAATGAAATGTAGTTTTTGAAACTGTTCCTATTTATTGAGCGCGTGCTAACGGCCAGGATTGATCCCACATTAAAGAAAGACTTATTTATCTAAATTTGTAATAAAAGCGCTACAACAGAATCTAGTGTAATCGCTGAATTCCAGCAATCATGTCAAATTAAGTAGAATGTTATTCCTTGGAGACCGGTTGCCTCATTTATCACATCTTTAAGGTCACAGTTCAGAATCAGTTCAATTAAGTCCCACAGTCAATCGTTTCACTGTTAAAAGCGATGCAATCTAGTAATATCCGAAAAATATCGCTAAATACATGTTGGTACAAATATGCGATGCAACCGTTGTAACTCAAACGGATTTATATCACTAGAAAGTCAATTTAATGTAGTTTTTGAAACTGTTCCTATTTATTGGGAGCGTGCTAACGGCCAGGATTGATCCCACATTAAAGAAAGACTTATTTATCTAACTTTGTAATAAAAGCGCTACAACAGAATCTAGTGTAATCGCTGAATTCCAGCAATCATGTCAAATTAAAAAGAATGTTATTCCTCGGAGTCCAATTGGCTCATTTATCACATTTATAAGGTCACAGTCCAGAATCAGTTCAATTAAGTCCCAAAGTCTATCGTTTCACTGTTAAAAGCGATACAACTTAGTAATATCGGAAAAAGGTCACTAAATACATGTTGGTACGAATATGCGACGCAACCGTTGTAACTCAAACGGTTTGACACCGTCCGAAAGTCAATGAAATGTAGTTTTTGAAACTGTTTCTATTTCTTTAGCGCAAACTAAAGGTTACGATTGGTCCCACAGTAAAAAAATACTTATTTATCTAAATTATTAATTATAGTGCTACCACATAGCCTAGTGTAATCGCTGAATGACAGCAATCAGGTCAAATTAAGTGGAATGTAATTCCTTGGAGACCGGTTGCCTCATTTATCACATCTTTAAGGTCACAGTTCAGAATCAGTTCAATTAAGTCCCACAGTCAATCGTTTCACTGTTAAAAGCGATGCAACCTAGTAATATCCGAAAAATATCGCTAAATACATGTTGGTACAAATATGCGATGCAACCGTTGTAACTCAAACGGATTTATATCACTAGAAAGTCAATTTAATGTAGTTTTTGAAACTGTTCCTATTTATTGAGCGCGTGCTAACGGCCGGGATTGATCCCACATTAAAGAAAGATTTATTTATCTAAATTCGTAATAAAAGCGCTACAACAGAATCTAGTGTAATCGCTGAATTCCAGCAATTATGTCAAATTAAAAAGATTGTTATTCCTCGGAGTCCAATTGGCTCATTTATCACATTTATACGGTCACAGTCCAGAATCAGTTCAATTAAGTCCCACAGTCTATCGTTTCACTGTTAAAAGCGATACAACATAGTAATATCGGAAAAAGGTCACTAAATACATGTTGGTACGAATATGCGACGCAACCGTTGTAAGTCAAACGGTTTGACACCGTCCGAAAGTCAATGAAATGTAGTTTTTGAAACTGTTTCTATTTCTTTAGCGCAAACTAACGGCTAGGATTGGTCCCACAGTAAAAAATGACTTATTTATCTTAATTTTTAAATAAAGCGCTACCACAGCGCCTAGTGTAATCGCTGCATTCCAGCACTGAAGACAAATTAAAAAGAATGTTATTTCTTGGAGTCCAATTGGCTCATTTATCACATTTAGAAGGTCACAGTCCAGAATCAGTTCAATTAAGTCCCACAGTCTATCGTTTCACTGTTAAAAGCGATACAACTTAGTAATATCGGAAAAAGGTCACTAAATACATGTTGGTACGAATATGCGACGCAACCGTTGTAACTCAAACGGTTTGACGCAGTCAGAAAGTCAATGAAATGTAGTTTTTGAAACTGTTTCTATTTCTTCAGCGCAAACTAATGGCTAGGATTGGTCCCACAGTAAAAAATGACTTATTTATCTTAATTTTTAAATAAAGCGCTACCACAGCGCCCAGTGTAATCGCCTAGTTCCAGCAATCATGTCAAATTAAGAAGAATGTTATTTCTTGTAGTCAAACTAGCTCATTTATCACATTTATAAGGTCAAAGTCCAAAATCAGTTCAATTAAGTCCCACAGTCAATTGTTTCACTGTTAAAAGCGATGCAACCAAGTAATATCCAAAAAATATGGCTAAGTACATATTGGTACGAATATGTGACGTAACCGTTGTAACTCAAACGGTTTGACACCGTTAGAAGGTCAATGAAATGTAGTTTTTGAAACTGTCTCTATTTGTTTAGCGCGAACTAACGGCTACGATTGGTCCCACAGTAAAAAAAGACTTATTTATCTAAATTATTAATTAAAGTGCTACCACAGAGCCTAGTGTAATCGCTAAATGACAGCAAGCAGGTCAAATTAAGTAGAATGTTATTCCTTGGAGACCGGTTGCCTCATTTATCACATCTTTAAGGTCACAGTTCAGAATCAGTTCAATTAAGTCCCACAGTCAATCGTTTCACTGTTAAAAGCGATGCAACCTAGTAATATCCGAAAAATATCGCTAAATACATGTTGGTACAAATATGCGATGCAACGGTTGTAACTCAAACGGATTTATATCACTAGAAAGTCAATTTAATGTAGTTTTTGAAACTGTTCCTATTTATTGAGCGCGTGCTAACGGCCAGGATTGATCTCACATTAAAGAAAGACTTATTTATCTAAATTTGTTATAAAAGCGCTACAACAGAATCTAGTGTAATCGCTGAATTCCAGCAATCATGTCAAATTAAAAAGAATGTTATTCCTCGGAGTCCAATTGGCTCATTTATCACATTTATAAGGTCACAGTCCAGAATCAGTTCAATTAAGTCCCACAGTCTATCGTTTCACTGTTAGAAGCGATACAACTTAGTAATATCGGAAAAAGGTCACTAAATACATGTTGGTACGAATATGCGACGCAAACGTTGTAACTCAAACGGTTTGACACCGTCCGAAAGTCAATGAAATGTAGTTTTTGAAACTGTTTCTATTTCTTTAGCGCAAACTAACGGCTAGGATTGGTCCCACAGTAAAAAATGACTTATTTATCTTAATTTTTAAATAAAGCGCTACCACAGCGCCTAGTGTAATCGCTGCATTCCAGCAATTAAGACAAATTAAAAAGAATGTTATTCCTTGGAGTCCAATTGGCTCATTTATCACATTTAGAAGGTCACAGTCCAGAATCACTTCACTTAACTCCAACAGTCAATCGTTTCACTCATAAAAGCGATACAACTTAGTAATATCGGAAAAAAATCACTAAATACATGTTGGTACGAATATGTGACGCAACCGTTGTAACTTAAACGGATTGACACCGTTAGAAAGTCAATGAAATGTAATTTTTGAAACTGTTTCTATTTCTTCAGCGCAAACTAATGGCTAGGATTGGTCCCACAGCAAAAAATGACTTATTTATCTTAATTTTTAAATAAAGCGCTACCACAGCGGCCAGTGTAAACGCCTAGTTCCAGCAATCATGTCAAATTAAGAAGAATGTTATTTCTTGTAGTCAAACTAGCTCATTTATCACATTTATAAGGTCAAAGTCCAAAATCAGTTCAATTAAGTCCCACAGTCTATCGTTTCACTGTTAAAAGCGATGCAACCAAGTAATATCCAAAAAATATGGCTAAATACATGTTCGTACGAATATGCGACGCAACCGTTACAACTCAAACGGTTTGACACCGTCAGAAAGTCAATGAAATGTAGTTTTTGAAACTGTTTCTATTTCTTTAGCGCAAACTAACGGCTAGGATTGGTCCCACAGTAAAAAATGACTTATTTATCCTAATTTTTAAATAAAGCGCTACCACAGCGCCTAGTGTAATCGCTGAGTTCCAGCAATCATGTCAATTTAAGAAAAATGTTATTCCTTGGAGTCCAATTAGCTCATTTATCACATTTACAAGGTCACAGTCCAGAATCAGTTTAATTAAGTCCCACAGTCAATCGTTTCACTGTTAAAAGCGATACAACTTGGTAATATAGGAAAAAGGTCACTAAATACATGTTGGTACGAATATGGGACGCAACTGTTGTAACTCAAACGGTTTGACACCGTTAGAAGGTCAATGAAATGTAGTTTTTGAAACTGTCTCTATTTGTTTAGCGCGAACTAACGGCTACGATTGGTCCCACAGTAAAAAATGACTTATTTATCTTAATTTTTAAATAAAGCGCTACCACAGCGCCCAGTGTAATCGCCTAGTTCCAGCAATCATGTCAAATTAAGAAGAATGTTATTTCTTGTAGTCCAATTGGCTCATTTATCACATTTACAAGGTCACAGTCCAGAATCAGTTTAATTAAGTCCCACAGTCAATCGTTTCACTGTTAAAAGCGATACAACTTGGTAATATAGGAAAAAGGTCACTAAATACATGTTGGTACGAATATGTGACGCAACCGTTGTAACTCAAACGGTTTGACACCGTTAGAAAGTCAATGAAATGTAGTTTTTGAAACTGTCTCTATTTGTTTAGCGCGAACTAACGGCTACGATTGGTCCCACAGTAAAAAATGACTTATTTATCTTAATTTTTAAATAAAGCGCTACCACAGCGCCCAGTGTAATCGCCTAGTTCCAGCAATCATGTCAAATTAAGAAGAATGTTATTTCTTGTAGTCAAACTAGCTCATTTATCACATTTATAAGGTCAAAGTCCAAAATCAGTTCAATTAAGTCCCACAGTCAATCATTTCACTGTTAAAAGCGATGCAACCAAGTAATATCCAAAAATTATGGCTAAATACATGTTGGTACGAATATGCGACGCAACCGTTGCAACTCAAACGGTTTGACACCGTCAGAAAGTCAATGAAATGTAGTTTTTGAAACTGTTTCTATTTCTTTAGCGCAAACTAACGGCTAGGATTGGTCCCACAGTAAAAAATGACATATTTATCTTAATTTTTAAATAAAGCGCTACCACAGCGCCTAGTGTAATCGCTGAGTTCCAGCAATCATGTCAAATTAAGAAGAATGTTATTTCTTGTAGTCCAATTGGCTCATTTATCACATTTACAAGGTCACAGTCCAGAATCAGTTTAATTAAGTCCCACAGTCAATCGTTTCACTGTTAAAAGCGATACAACTTGGTAATATAGGAAAAAGGTCACTAAATACATGTTGGTACGAATATGGGACGCAACTGTTGTAACTCAAACGGTTTGACACCGTTAGAAGGTCAATGAAATGTAGTTTTTGAAACTGTCTCTATTTGTTTAGCGCGAACTAACGGCTACGATTGGTCCCACAGTAAAAAATGACTTATTTATCTTAATTTTTAAATAAAGCGCTACCACAGCGCCCAGTGTAATCGCCTAGTTCCAGCAATCATGTCAAATTAAGAAGAATGTTATTTCTTGTAGTCCAATTGGCTCATTTATCACATTTACAAGGTCACAGTCCAGAATCAGTTTAATTAAGTCCCACAGTCAATCGTTTCACTGTTAAAAGCGATACAACTTGGTAATATAGGAAAAAGGTCACTAAATACATGTTGGTACGAATATGTGACGCAACCGTTGTAACTCAAACGGTTTGAAACCGTTAGAAAGTCAATGAAATGTAGTTTTTGAAACTGTCTCTATTTGTTTAGCGCGAACTAACGGCTACGATTGGTCCCACAGTAAAAAATGACTTATTTATCTTAATTTTTAAATAAAGCGCTACCACAGCGCCCAGTGTAATCGCCTAGTTCCAGCAATCATGTCAAATTAAGAAGAATGTTATTTCTTGTAGTCAAACTAGCTCATTTATCACATTTATAAGGTCAAAGTCCAAAATCAGTTCAATTAAGTCCCACAGTCAATCATTTCACTGTTAAAAGCGATGCAACCAAGTAATATCCAAAAATTATGGCTAAATACATGTTGGTACGAATATGCGACGCAACCGTTGCAACTCAAACGGTTTGACACCGTCAGAAAGTCAATGAAATGTAGTTTTTGAAACTGTTTCTATTTCTTTAGCGCAAACTAACGGCTAGGATTGGTCCCACAGTAAAAAATGACATATTTATCTTAATTTTTAAATAAAGCGCTACCACAGCGCTTAGTGTAATCGCTGAGTTCCAGCAATCATGTCAAATTAAGAAGAATGTTATTTCTTGTAGTCCAATTGGCTCATTTATCACATTTACAAGGTCACAGTCCAGAATCAGTTTAATTAAGTCCCACAGTCAATCGTTTCACTGTTAAAAGCGATACAACTTGGTAATATAGGAAAAAGGTCACTAAATACATGTTGGTACGAATATGTGACGCAACTGTTGTAACTCAAACGGTTTGACACCGTTAGAAGGTCAATGAAATGTAGTTTTTGAAACTGTCTCTATTTGTTTAGCGCGAACTAACGGCTACGATTGGTCCCACAGTAAAAAATGACTTATTTATCTTAATTTTTAAATAAAGCGCTACCACAGCGCCCAGTGTAATCGCCTAGTTCCAGCAATCATGTCAAATTAAGAAGAATGTTATTTCTTGTAGTCAAACTAGCTCATTTATCACATTTATAAGGTCAAAGTCCAAAATCAGTTCAATTAAGTCCCACAGTCAATCATTTCACTGTTAAAAGCGATGCAACCAAGTAATATCCAAAAATTATGGCTAAATACATGTTGGTACGAATATGCGACGCAACCGTTGCAACTCAAACGGTTTGACACCGTCAGAAAGTCAATGAAATGTAGTTTTTGAAACTGTTTCTATTTCTTTAGCGCAAACTAACGGCTAGGATTGGTCCCACAGTAAAAAATGACATATTTATCTTAATTTTTAATTAAACCGCTACCACAGCGCCTAGTGTAATCGCTGAGTTCCAGCAATCATGTCAAATTAAGAAAAATGTTATTCCTTGGAGTCCAATTGGCTCATTTATCACATTTACAAGGTCACAGTCCAGAATCAGTTTAATTAAGTCCCACAGTCAATCGTTTCACTGTTAAAAGCGATACAACTTGGTAATATAGGAAAAAGGTCACTAAATACATGTTGGTACGAATATGTGACGCAACCGTTGTAACTCAAACGGTTTGACACCGTTAGAAGGTCAATGAAATGTAGTTTTTGAAACTGTCTCTATTTGTTTAGCGCAAACTAACGGCTACGATTGGTCCCACAGTAAAAAATGACTTATTTATCTTAATTTTGAAATAAAGCGCTACCACAGCGCCCAGTGTAATCGCCTAGTTCTAGCAATCATGTCAAATTAAGAAGAATGTTATTTCTTGTAGTCAAACTAGCTCGTTTATCACATTTATAAGGTCAAAGTCCAAAATCAGTTCAATTAAGTCCCACAGTCAATCGTTTCACTGTTAAAAGCGATGCAACCAAGTAATATCCAAAAAATATGGCTAAATACATGTTGGTACGAATATGCGACGCAACCGTTGCAACTCAAACGGTTTGACACCGTCAGAAAGTCAATGAAATGTAGTTTTTGAAAGTGTTTCTCTTTTTTTAGCGCAAACTAACGGCTAGGATTGGTCCCACACTAAAAAATGACATATTTATCTTAATTTTTAAATAAACCGCTACCACAGGGCCTAGTGTAATCGCTGAGTTCCAGCAATCATGTCAAATTAAGAAAAATGTTATTCCTTGGAGTCCAATTGGCTCATTTATCACATTTAGAAGGTCACAGTCCAGAATCAGTTTACTTAACTCCAACAGTCAATCGTTTCACTCATATAAGCGATACAAATTAGTAATATCGGAAAAAAATCACTAAATACATGTTGGTACGAATATGTGACGCAAGCGTTGTAACTCAAACGGATTGACACCGTTAGAAAGTCAATGAAATGTAGTTTTTGAAACTGTTCCTATTGATTGAGCGCGTGCTAACGGCCAGGATTGGTCCCACATTAAAGAAAGACTTATTTATCTAAATTTGTAATAAAAGCGCTACCACAGAATCTAGTGTAATCGCTGAATTCCAGCAATCATGTCAAATTAAAAAGAATGTTATTCCTCGGAGTCCAATTGGCTCATTTATCACATATATAAGGTCACAGTCCAGAATCAGTTCAATTAAGTCCCACAGTCTATCGTTTCACTGTTAAAACGATGCAACTTGGTAATATAGGAAAAAGGTCACTAAATACATGTGGGTACGAATATGTGACGCAACCGTTGTAACTCAAACGGTTTGACACCGTTAGAAAGTCAATGAAATTTAGTTTTTGAAACTGTCTCTATTTGTTCAGCGCGAACTAACGGCTACGATTGGTCCCACAGTAAAAAAAGAATTGTTTATCTAAATTAGTAATTAAAGTGCTACCACAGAGCCTAGTGTAATCGCTGAATGACAGCAATCATGTCAAATTAAGAAGAATGTTATTCCTTGGAGTCCGGTTGGCTCATTTATCACATCTTTAAGGTCACAGTTCAGAATCAGTTCAATTTAGTCCCACAGTCAATCGTTTCACTGTTAAAAGCGATGCAACCTAGTAATATCCGAAAAATATCGCTAAATACATGTTGGTACGAATATGTGACGCAACCGTTGTAACTCAAGCGGATTTTTACTGCTAGAAAGTCAATAAAATGTAGTTTTTGAAACTGTTCCCATTTATTCCGCGCGAACTCACGGCTAGGATTGGTCCCACAGTAAAAAAAGACATATTTATCTTAATTTTTAAATAAAGCGCTACCACAGGGCCTAGTGTAATCGCTGAGTTCCAGCAATCATGTCAAATTAAGAAAAATGTTATTCCTTGGAGTCCAATTGGCTCATTTATCACATTTAGAAGGTCACAGTCCAGAATCAGTTTACTTAACTCCAACAGTCAATCGTTTCACTCATAAAAGCGATACAAATTAGTAATATCGGAAAAAAATCACTAAATACATGTTGGTACGAATATGTGACGCAAGCGTTGTAACTCAAACGGATTGACACCGTTAGAAAGTCAATGAAATGTAGTTTTTGAAACTGTTCCTATTGATTGAGCGCGTGCTAACGGCCAGGATTGGTCCCACATTAAAGAAAGACTTATTTATCTAAATTTGTAATAAAAGCGCTACCACAGAATCTAGTGTAATCGCTGAATTCCAGCAATCATGTCAAATTAAAAAGAATGTTATTCCTCGGAGTCCAATTGGCTCATTTATCACATATATAAGGTCACAGTCCAGAATCAGTTCAATTAAGTCCCACAGTCTATCGTTTCACTGTTAAAACGATGCAACTTGGTAATATAGGAAAAAGGTCACTAAATACATGTTGGTACGAATATGTGACGCAACCGTTGTAACTCAAACGGTTTGACACCGTTAGAAAGTCAATGAAATGTAGTTTTTGAAACTGTTTCTATTTCTTCAGCGCAAACTAATGGCTAGGATTGGTTCCACAGTAAAAAATGACTTATTTATCTTAATTTTTAAATAAAGCGCTACCACAGCGCCTAGTGTAATCGCTGCATTCCAGCAATTAAGACAAATTAAGAAGAAAGTTATTTCTTGTAGTCAAACTAGCTCATTTATCACATTTATAAGGTCAAAGTCCAAAATCAGTTCAATTAAGTCCCACAGTCAATCGTTTCACTGTTAAAAGCAATGCAACCAAGTAATATCCAAAAAATATGGCTAAATACATGTTCGTACGAATATGCGACGCAACCGTTGCAACTCAAACGGTTTGACACCGTCAGAAAGTCAATGAAATGTAGTTTTTGAAACTGTTTCTATTTCTTTAGCGCAAACTAACGGCTAGGATTGGTCCCACAGTAAAAAATGACTTATTTATCTTAATTTTTAAATAAAGCGCTACCACAGCGCCTAGTGTAATCGCTGAATGACAGCAATCATGTCAAATTAAGAAGAATGTTATTCCTTGGAGTCCGGTTGGCTCATTTATCACATCTTTAAGGTCACAGTTCAGAATCAGTTCAATTTAGTCCCACAGTCAATCGTTTCACTGTTAAAAGCGATGCAACCTAGTAATATCCGAAAAATATCGCTAAATACATGTTGGTACGAATATGCGACGCAACCGTTGTAACTCAAACGGTTTGACACAGTCAGAAATTCAATGAAATGTAGTTTTTGAAACTGTTTCTATTTCTTCAGCGCAAACTAATGGCTAGGATTGGTCCCACAGTAAAAAACGACTTATTTATCTTAATTTTTAAATAAAGCGCTACCACAGCACCAAGTGTAATCGCCTAGTTCCAGCAATCATGTCAAATTAAGAAGAATGTTATTTCTTGTAGTCAAACTAGCTCATTTATCACATTTATAAGGTCAAAGTCCAAAATCAGTACAATTAAGTCCCACAGTCACACGTTTCACTGTTAAAAGCGATGCAACCAAGTAATATCCGAATAATATCGCTAAATACATGTTGGTAGGAATATGTGACGCAACCGTTGTAACTCAAGCGCATTTATACTGCTAGAAAGTCAATAAAATGTAGTTTTTGAAACTGTTCCCATTTATTCAGCGCGAACTAACGGCTAGGATTGGTCCCACAGTAAAAAAAGACTTATTTATCTAAATTATTAAATAAAGTGCTACCACCGAGCCAAGTGTAAACGCTGAATTCCAGCAATCATGTCAAATTAAGAAGAATGTTATTCCTTGGATTCCGGTTGGCTAATTTATCACGTCTTTAAGGTCACAATTCAGAATCAGTTTAATTAAGTCCCACAGTCAATCGTTTCACTGTTAAAAGCGATACAACTTGGTAATATAGAAAAAAGGTCACTAAATACATGTTGGTACGAATATGTGACGCAACCGTTGTAACTCAAACATTTTGACACCGTTAGAAAGTCAATGAAATGTAGTTTTTGAAACTGTCTCTATTTGTCCAGCACGAACTAACGGCTACGATTGGTCCCACAGTAAAAAAAGAATTATTTATCTAAATTATTAATTAAAGTGCTACCACAGAGCCTAGTGTAATCGCTGAATGACAGCAATCATGTCAAATTAAGTAGAATGTTGTTCCTTGGAGACCTGTTGCCTCATTTATCACATCTTTAAGGTCACAGTTCAGAATCAGTTCAATTAAGTCCCACAGTCAATCGTTTCACTGTTAGAAGCGATGCAACCTAGTAATATCCAGAAAATATCGCTAAATACATGTTGGTACAAATATGCGATGCAACCGTTGTAACTCAAACGGATTTATATCACTAGAAAGTCAATTTAATGTAGTTTTTGAAACTGTCCTTATTTATTGAGCGCGTGCTAACGGCCAGGATTGATCCCACATTAAAGAAAGACTTATTTATCTAAATTTGTAATAAAAGCGCTACCGCAGAATCTAGTGTAATCGCTGAATTCCAGCAATCATGTCAAATTAAAAAGAATGTTATTCCTCGGAGTCCAATTGGCTCATTTATCACATTTATAAGGTCACAGTCCAGAATCAGTTCAATTAAGTCCCACAGTCTATCGTTTCACTGTTAAAAGCGATACAACTTAGTAATATCGGAAAAAGGTCACTAAATACATGTTGGTACGAATATGCGACGCAACCGTTGTAACTCAAACGGTTTGACACCGTCCGAAAGTCAATGAAATGTAGTTTTTGAAACTGTTTCTATTTCTTTAGCGCAAACTAACGGCTAGGATTGGTCCCACAGTAAAAAATGACATATTTATCTTAATTTTTAAATAAAGCGCTACCACAGCGCCTAGTGTAATCGCTGAGTTCCAGCAATCATGTCAAATTAAGAAAAATGTTATTCCTTGGAGTCCAATTGGCTCATTTATCACATTTACAAGGTCACAGTCCAGAATCAGTTTAATTAAGTCCCACAGTCAATCGTTTCACTGTTAAAAGCGATACAACTTGGTAATATAGGAAAAAGGTCACTAAATACATGTTGGTACGAATATGTGACGCAACCGTTGTAACTCAAACGGTTTGACACCGTTAGAAGGTCAATGAAATGTAGTTTTCGAAACTGTCTCTATTTGTTTAGCGCGAACTAACGGCTACGATTGGTCCCACAGTAAAAAATGACTTATTTATCTAAATTATTAATTAAAGTGCTACCACAGAGCCTAGTGTAATCGCTGAATGACAGCAATCAGGTCAAATTAAGTAGCATGTTATTCCTTGGAGACCGGTTGCCTCATTTATCACATCTTTAAGGTCACAGTTCAGAATCAGTTCAATTAAGTCCCACAGTCAATCGTTTCACTGTTAAAAGCGAGGCCACCTAGTAATATCCGAAAAATATCGCTAAATACATGTTGGTACAAATATGCGATGCAACCGTTGTAACTCAAACGGATTTATATCACTAGAAAGTCAATTTAATGTAGTTTTTGAAACTGTTCCTATTTATTGAGCGCGTGCTAACGGCCAGGATTGATCCCACATTAAAGAAAGACTTATTTATCTAAATTTGTAATAAAAGCGCTACAACAGAATCTAGTGTAATCGCTGAATTCCAGCAATCATGTCAAATTAAAAAGAATGTTATTCCTCGGAGTCCAATTGGCTCATTTATCACATTTATAAGGTCACAGTCCAGAATCAGTTCAATTAAGTCCCACAGTCTATCGTTTTACTGTTAAAAGCAATACAACTTAGTAATATCGGAAAAAGGTCACTAAATACATGTTGGTACAAATATGCGACGCAACCGTTGTAACTCAAACGGTTTGACACCGTCCGAAAGTCAATGAAGTGTATTTTTGAAACTGTTTCTATTTCTTTAGCGCAAACTAACGGGTAGGATTGGTCCCACAGTAAAAAATGACTTATTTATCTTAATTTTTAAATAAAGCGCTACCACAGCGCCTAGTGTAATCGCTGCATTCCAGCAATGAAGACAAATTAAAAAGAATGTTATTCCTTGGAGTCCAATTGGCTCATTTATCACATTTAGAAGGTCACAGTCCAGAGTCAGTTCACTTAACTCCAACAGTCAATCGTTTCACTCATAAAAGCGATACAACTTAGTAATATCGGAAAAAAATCGCTAAATACATGTTGGTACGAATATGCGACGCAACCGTTGTAACTCAAACGGTTTGACACAGTCAGAAAGTCAATGAAATGTAGTTTTTGAAACTGTTTCTATTTCTTCAGCGCAAACTAATGGCTAGGATTGGTCCCACAGTAAAAAATGACTTATTTATCTTAATTTTTAAATAAAGCGCTACCACAGCGCCAAGTGTAATCGCCTAGTTCCAGCAATCATGTCAAATTAAGAAGAATGTTATTTCTTGTAGTCAAACTAGCTCATTTATCACATTTATAAGGTCAAAGTCCAAAATCGCTGAATTCCAGCAATCGCAGCGCCTAGTGTAATCGCTGCATTCCAGCAATTAAGACAAATTAAAAAGAATGTTATTCCTTGGAGTCCACTTGGCTCATTTATCACATTTAGAAGGTCACAGTCCAGAATCACTTCACTTAACTCCAACAGTCAATCGTTTCACTCATAAAAGCGATACAACTTAGTAATATCGGAAAAAAATCACTAAATACATGTTGGTACGAATATGTGACGCAACCGTTGTAACTCAAACGGATTGACACCGTTAGAAAGTCAATGAAATGTAGTTTTTGAAACTGTTTCTATTTCTTCAGCGCAAACTAATGGCTAGGATTGGTCCCACAGTAAAAAATGACTTATTTATCTTAATTTTTAAATAAAGCGCTACCACAGCGCCCAGTGTAAAAGCCTAGTTCCAGCAATCATGTCAAATTAAGAAGAATGTTATTTCTTGTAGTCAAACTAGCTCATTTATCACATTTATAAGGTCAAAGTCCAAAATCAGTTCAATTAAGTCCCACAGTCAATCGTTTCACTGTTAAAAGCGATGCAACCTAGTAATATCCAAAAAAAAAGGCTAAATACATGTTCGTACGAATATGCGACGCAACCGTTGCAACTCAAACGGTTTGACACCGTCAGAAAGTCAATGAAATGTAGTTTTTGAAACTGTTTCTATTTCTTTAGCGCAAACTAACAGCTAGGATTGGTCCCACAGTAAAAAATGACTTATTTATCTTAATTTTTAAATAAAGCGCTACCACAGCGCCTAGTGTAATCGCTGAGTTCCAGCAATCATGTCAAATTTAGAAAAATGTTATTCCTTGGAGTCCGGTTGGCTCATTTATCACATCTTTAAGGTCACAGTTCAGAATC
Source organism: Hydractinia symbiolongicarpus (assembly GCF_029227915.1). NCBI lineage: Eukaryota > Metazoa > Cnidaria > Hydrozoa > Anthoathecata > Hydractiniidae > Hydractinia > Hydractinia symbiolongicarpus. The sequence goes on from NC_079885.1 coordinate 5,074,650, forward strand.
AGTTCAATTTAGTCCCACATTCAATCGTTTCACTGTTAAAAGCGATGCAACCTAGTAATATCCGAAAAATGTCGCTAAATACATGTTGGTACGAATATGCGACGCAACCGTTGTAACTCAAACGGTTTGACACAGTCAGAAAGTCAATGAAATGTAGTTTTTGAAACTGTTTCTATTTCTTCAGCGCAAACTAATGGCTAGGATTGGTCCAACAGTAAAAAATGACTTATTTATCTTAATTTTTAAATAAAGCGCTACCACAGCGCCAAGTGTAATCGCCTAGTTCCAGCAATCATGTCAAATTAAGAAGAATGTTATTTCTTGTAGTCAAACTAGCTCATTTATCACATTTATAAGGTCAAAGTCCAAAATCAGTACAATTAAGTCCCACAGTCACAAGTTTCACTGTTAAAAGCGATGCAACCAAGTAATATCCAAATAATATTGCTATATACATGTTGCTAGGAATATGTGACGCAACCGTTGTAACTCAAGCGGATTTATACTGCTAGAAAGTCAATAAAATGTAGTTTTTGAAACTGTTCCCATTTATTCAGCGCGAACTAACGGCTAGGATTGGTCCCACAGTAAAAAAAGACTTATTTATCTAAATTATTAAATAAAGTGCTACCACAGAGCCAAGTGTAAACGCTGAATTCCAGCAATCATGTCAAATTAAGAAGAATGTTATTCCTTGGATTCCGGTTGGCTAATTTATCACGTCTTTAAGGTCACAATTCAGAATCAGTTTAATTAAGTCCCACAGTCAATCGTTTCACTGTTAAAAGCGATACAACTTGGTAATATAGGAAAAAGGTCACTAAATACATATTGGTACGAATATGTTACGCAACCGTTGTAACTCAAACATTTTGACACCGTTAGAAAGTCAATGAAATGTAGTTTTTGAAACTGTCTCTATTTGTTCAGCACGAACTAACGGCTACGATTGGTCCCACAGTAAAGAAAGAATTATTTATCTAAATTATTAATTAAAGTGCTACCACAGAGCCTAGTGTAATCGCTGAATGACAGCAATCATGTCAAATTAAGTAGAATGTTGTTCCTTGGAGACCGGTTGCCTCATTCATCACATCTTTAAGGTCACAGTTCAGAATCAGTTCAATTAAGTCCCACAGTCTATCGTTTCACTGTTAAAAGCGATACAACTTAGTAATATCGGAAAAAGGTCACTAAATATATGTTGGTACGAATATGCGACGCAACCGTTGTAACTCAAACGGTTTGACACCGTCCGAAAGTCAATGAAATGTAGTTTTTGAAACTGTTTCTATTTCTTTAGCGCAAACTAACGGCTAGGATTGGTCCCACAGTAAAAAATGACTTATTTATCTTAATTTTTAAATAAAGCGCTACCACAGCGCCTAGTGTAATCGCTGCATTCCAGCAATTAAGACAAATTAAAAAGAATGTTATTCCTTGGAGTCCAATTGGCTCATTTATCACATTTAGAAGGTCACAGTCCAGAATCACTTCACTTAACTCCAACAGTCAATCGTTTCACTCATAAAAGCGATACAACTTAGTAATATCGGAAAAAAATCACTAAATACATGTTGGTACGAATATGTGACGCAACCGTTGTAACTCAAACGGATTGACACCGTTAGAAACTCATTGAAATGTAGTTTTTGAAACCGTTTCTATTTCTTCAGCGCAAACTAATGGCTAGGATTGGTGCCACAGTAAAAAATGACTTATTTATCTTAATTTTTAAATAAAGCGCTACCACAGCGCCCAGTGTAAACGCCTAGTTCCAGCAATCATGTCAAATTAAGAAGAATGTTATTTCTTGTAGTCAAACTAGCTCATTTATCACATTTAAAAGGTCAAAGTCCAAAATCAGTTAAATTAAGTCCCACAGTCAATCGTTTCACTGTTAAAAGCGATGCAACCAAGTAATATCCAAAAAATATGGCTAAATACATGTTCGTACGAATATGCGACGCAACCGTTGCAACTCAAACGGTTTGACACCGTCAGAAAGTCAATGAAATGTAGTTTTTGAAACTGTTTCTATTTCTTTAGCGCAAACTAACGGCTAGGATTGGTCCCACAGTAAAAAATGACTTATTTATCTTAATTTTTAAATAAAGCGCTACCACAGCGCCTAGTGTAATCGCTGAATGACAGCAATCATGTCAAATTAAGAAGAATGTTATTCCTTGGAGTCCGGTTGGCTCATTTATCACATCTTTAAGGTCACAGTTCAGAATCAGTTCAATTTAGTCCCACAGTCAATCGTTTCACTGTTAAAAGCGATGCAACCTAGTAATATCCGAAAAATATCGCTAAATACATGTTGGTACGAATATGCTATGCAACCGTTGTAACTCAAACGGTTTGACACAGTCAGAAAGTCAATGAAATGTAGTTTTTGAAACTGTTTCTATTTCTTCAGCGCAAACTAATGGCTAGGATTGGTCCCACAGTAAAAAATGACTTATTTATCTTAATTTTTAAATAAAGCGCTACCACAGCGCCAAGTGTAATCGCCTAGTTCCAGCAATCATGTCAAATTAAGAAGAATGTTATTTCTTGTAGTCAAACTAGCTCATTTATCACATTTATAAGGTCAAAGTCCAAAATCAGCACAATTAAGTCCCACAGTCACACGTTTCACTGTAAAAAGCGATGCAACCAAGTAATATCCGAATATTATCGCTAAATACATGTTGGTAGGAATATGTGACGCAACCGTTGTAACTCAAGCGGATTTATACTGCTAGAAAGTCAATAAAATGTAGTTTTTGAAACTGTTCCCATTTATTCAGCGCGAACTAACGGCTAGGATTGGTCCCACAGTAAAAAAAGACTTATTTATCTAAATTATTAAATAAAGTGCTACCACAGAGCCAAGTGTAAACGCTGAATCCCAGCAATCATGTCAAATTAAGAAGAATGTTATTCCTTGGATTCCGGTTGGCTAATTTATCACGTCTTTAAGGTCACAATTCAGAATCAGTTTAATTAAGTCCCACAGTCAATCGTTTCACTGTTAAAAGCGATACAACTTGGTAATATAGGAAAAAGGTCACTAAATACATTTTGGTACGAATATGTGACGCAACCGTTGTAACTCAAACATTTTGACACCGTTAGAAAGTCAATGAAATGTAGTTTTTGAAACTGTCTCTATTTGTTCAGCACGAACTAACGGCTACGATTGGTCCCACATTAAAAAAAGAATTATTTATCTAAATTATTAATTAAAGTGCTACCACAGAGCCTAGTGTAATCGCTGAATGACAGCAATCATGTCAAATTAAGTAGAATGTTGTTCCTTGGAGACCGGTTGCCTCATTTATCACATCTTTAAGGTCACAGTTCAGAATCAGTTCAATTAAGTCCCACAGTCAATCGTTTCACTGTTAAAAGCGATGCAACCTAGTAATATCCAAAAAATATCGCTAAATACATGTTGGTACAAATATGCGATGCAACCGTTGTAACTCAAATGGATTTATATCACTAGAAAGTCAATTTAATGTAGTTTTTGAAACTGTTCTTATTTATTGAGCGCGTGCTAACGGCCAGGATTGATCCCACATTAAAGAAAGACTTATTTATCTAAATTTGTAATAAAAGCGCTACCACAGAACCTAGTGTAATCGCTGAATTCCAGCAATCATGTCAAATTAAAAAGAATGTTATTCCTCGGAGTCCAATTGGCTCATTTATCACATTTATAAGGTCACAGTCCAGAATCAGTTCAATTAAGTCCCACAGTCTATCGTTTCACTGTTAAAAGCGATACATCTTAGTAATATCGGAAAAAGGTCACTAAATACATGTTGGTACGAATATGCGACGCAACCGTTGTAACTCAAACGGTTTGAACCCGTCCGAAAGTCAATGAAATGTAGTTTTTGAAACTGTTTCTATTTCTTTAGCGCAAACTAACGGCTAGGATTGGTCCCACAGTAAAAAATGACATATTTATCTTAATTTTTAAATAAAGCGCTACCACAGCGCCTAGTGTAATCGCTGAGTTCCAGCAATCATGTCAAATTAAGAAAAATGTTATTCCTTCGAGTCCAATTGGCTCATTTATCACACTTACAAGGTCACAGTCCAGAATCAGTTTAATTAAGTCCCACAGTCAATCGTTTCACTGTTAAAAGCGATACAACTTGGTAATATAGGAAAAAGGTCACTAAATACATGTTGGTACGAATATGTGACGCAACCGTTGTAACTCAAACGGTTTGACACCGTTGGAAGGTCCATGAAATGTAGTTTTCGAAACTGTCTCTATTTGTTTAGCGCGAACTAACGGCTACGATTGGTCCCACAGTAAAAAATGATTTATTTATCTTAATTTTTAAATAAAGCGCTACCACAGCGCCCAGTGTAATCGCCTAGTTCCAGCAATCATGTCAAATTAAGAAGAATGTTATTTCTTGTAGTCAAACTAGCTTATTTATCACATTTATAAGGTCAAAGTCCAAAATCAGTTCAATTAAGTCCCACAGTCAATCGTTTCACTGTTAAAAGCGATGCAACCAAGTAATATTTAAAAAATATGGCTAAATACATGTTGGTACGAATATGCGACGCAACCGTTGCAACTCAAACGGTTTGACACCGTCAGAAAGTCAATGAAATGTAGTTTTTGAAACTGTTTCTATTTGTTTAGCGCAAACTAACGGCTAGGATTGGTCCCACAGTAAAAAAAGACTTATTTATCTAAATTATTAATTAAAGTGCTACCACAGAGCCTAGTGTAATCGCTGAATGACAGCAATCAGGTCAAATTAAGTAGAATGTTATTCCTTGGAGACCGGTTGCCTCATTTATCACATCTCTAAGGTCACAGTTCAGAATCAGTTCAATTAAGTCCCACAGTCAATCGTTTCACTGTTAAAAGCGATGCAACCTAGTAATATCCGAAAAATATCGCTAAATACATGTTGGTACAAATATGCGATGCAACCGTTGTAGCGCAAACGGATTTATATCACTAGAAAGTCAATTTAATGTAGTTTTTGAAACTGTTCCTATTTATTGAGCGCGTGCTAACAGCCAGGATTGATCCCACATTAAAGAAAGACTTATTTATCTAAATTTGTAATAAAAGCGCTACAACAGAATCTAGTGTAATCGCTGAATTCCAGCAATCATGTCAAATTAAAAAGGATGTTATTCCTCGGAGTCCAATTGGCTCATTTATCACATTTATAAGGTCACAGTCCAGAATCAGTTCAATTAAGTCCCACAGTCTATCGTTTTACTGTTAAAAGCGATACCACTTAGTAATATCGGAAAAAGGTCACTAAATACATGTTGGTACGAATATGCGACGCAACCGTTGTAACTCAAACTGTTTGACACCGTCCGAAAGTCAATGAAGTGTATTTTTGAAACTGTTTCTATTTCTTTAGCGCAAACTAACGGCTAGGATTGGTCCCACAGTAAAAAATGACTTATTTATCTTAATTTTTAAATAAAGCGCTACCACAGCGCCTAGTGTAATCGCTGCATTCCAGCAATGAAGACAAATTAAAAAGAATGTTATTCCTTGGAGTCCAATTGGCTCATTTATCACATTTAGAAGGTCACAGTCCAGAATCAGTTCACTTAACTCCAACAGTCAATCGTTTCACTCATAAAAGCGATACAACTTAGTAATATCGGAAAAAAATCACTAAATACATGTTGGTACGAATATGTGACGCAAGCGTTGTAACTCAAACGGATTGACACCATTAGAAAGTCAATGAAATGTAGTTTTTGAAACTGTTCCTATTTTTTGAGCGCGTGCTAACAGCCAGGATTGATCCCACATTAAAGAAAGACTTATTTATCTAAATTTGTAATAAAAGCGCTACAACAGAATCTAGTGTAATCGCTGAATTCCAGCAATCATGTCAAGTTAAAAAGGATGTTATTCCTCGGAGTCCAATTGGCTCATTTATCACATTTATAAGGTCACAGTCCAGAATCAGTTCAATTAAGTCCCACAGTCTATCGTTTTACTGTTAAAAGCGATACAACTTAGTAATATCGGAAAAAGGTCACTAAATACATGTTGGTACGAATATGCGACGCAACCGTTGTAACTCAAACGGTTTGACACCGTCCGAAAGTCAATGAAGTGTATTTTTGAAACTGTTTCTATTTCTTTAGCGCAAACTAACGGCTAGGATTGGTCCCACAGTAAATAATGACTTATTTATCTTAATTTTTAAATAAAGCGCTACCACAGCGCCTAGTGTAATCGCTGCATTCCAGCAATGAAGACAAATTAAAAAGAATGTTATTCCTTGGAGTCCAATTGGCTCATTTATCACATTTAGAAAGTCACAGTCCGAATCCGTTCACTTAACTCCAACAGTCAATCGTTTCTCTCATAAAAGCGATACAACTTAGTAATATCGGAAAAAAATCACTAAATACATATTGGTACGAATATGTGACGCAAGCGTTGTAACTCAAACGGATTGACACATTAGAAAGTCAATGAAATGTAGTTTTTGAAACTGTTCCTATTGATTGAGCGCGTGCTAACGGCCAGGATTGGTCCCACATTAAAGAAGGACTTATTTATCTAAATTTGTAATAAAAGCGCTACCACAGAATCTAGTGTAATCGCTGAATTCCAGCAATCATGTCAAATTAAAAAGAATGTTATTCCTCGGAGTCCAATTTGCTCATTTATCACATTTATAAGGTCACAGTGCAGAATCAGTTCAATTAAGTCCCACAGTCTATCGTTTCACTGTTAAAAGCCATGCAACTTGGTAATATAGGAAAAAGGTCACTAAATACATGTTGGTACGAATATGTGACGCAACTTGAAACTGTCTCTATTTGTTCAGCGCGAACTAACGGCTACGATTGGTCCCACAGTAAAAAAAGAATTATTTATCTAAATTATTAATTAAAGTGCTACCACAGAGCCTAGTGTAATCGCTGAATGACAGCAATCATGTCAAATTAAGAAGAATGTTATTCCTTGGAGTTCGGTTAGCTCATTTATCACATCTTTAAGGTCACAGTTCAGAATCAGTTCAATTTAGTCCCACAGTCAATCGTTTCACTGTTAAAAGCGATGCAACCTAGTAATATCCGAAAAATATCGCTAAATACATGTTGGTACGAATATGCGACGCAACCGTTGTAACTCAAACGGTTTGACACAGTCAGAAAGTCAATGAAATGTAGTTTTTGAAACTGTTTCTATTTCTTCAGCGCAAACTAATGGCTAGGATTGGTCCCACAGTAAAAAATGACTTATTTATCTTAATTTTTAAATAAAGCGCTACCACAGCGCCAAGTGTAATCGCCTAGTTCCAGCAATCATGTCAAATTAAGAAGAATGTTATTTCTTGTAGTCAAACTAGCTCATTTATCACATTTATAAGGTCAAAGTCCAAAATCAGTTCAATTAAGTCCCACAGTCAATCGTTTCACTGTTAAAAGCGATGCAACCAAGTAATATCCAAAAAATATGGCTAAATACATGTTGGTACGAATATGCGACGCAACCGTTGCAACTCAAACGGTTTGATACCGTCAGAAAGTCAATGAAAGGTAGTTTTTGAAACTGTCTCTATTTCTTCAGCGCGACCTAACGCCTAGGTTTGGTCCCACAGTAAAAAATGACTTATTTATCTTAATTTTTAAATAAAGCGCTACCACAGCTCCCAGTGGAATCGCTGAGTTCCAGCAATCATGTCAAATTAAGAAGAATATTATTTCTTGTAGTCAAACTGGCTCATTTATCACATTTATAAGGTCAAAGTCCAAAATCAGTACAATTAAGTCCCACAGTCACACGTTTCACTGTTAAAAGCGATGCAACCAAGTAATATCCGAATAATATCGCTAAATACATGTTGGTAGGAATATGTGACGCAACCGTTGTAACTCAAGCGGATTTATACTGCTAGAAAGTCAATAAAATGTAGTTTTTGGAACTGTTCCCATTTATTCAGCGCGAACTAACGGCTAGGATTGGTCCCACAGTAAAAGAAGACTTATTTATCTAAATTATTAAATAAAGTGCTACCACAGAGCCAAGTGTAAACGCTGAATTCCAGCAATCATGACAAATTAAAAAGAATGTTATTCCTCGGAGGCCAATTGGCTAATTTATCACATTTATAAGGTCACAGTCCAGAATCAGTTCAATTAAGTCCCACAGTCTATCGTTTCACTGTTAAAAACGATACAACTTAGTAATATCGGAAAAAGGTCACTAAGTACATGTTGGTACGAATATGCAACGCAACCGTTGTAACTCAAACGGTTTGACACCGTCCGAAAGTCAATGAAATGTAGTTTTTGAAACAGTTTCTATTTCTTTAGCGCAAACTAACGGCTAGGATTGGTCCCACAGTAAAAAATGACTTATTTATCTTAATTTTTAAATAAAGCGCTTCCACAGCGCCTAGTGTAATCGCTGAGTTCCAGAAATCATGTCAAATTAAGAAAAATGTTATTCCTTGGAGTCCAGTTGGCTCATTTATCACATTTACAAGGTCACAGTCCAGAATCAGTTCAATTAAGTCCCACAGTCAATCGTTTCACTGATAAAAGCGATACAACTTGGTAATATAGGAAAAACGTCACTAAATACATGTTGGTACGAATATGTGAGCAACCGTTGTAACTCAAACGGTTTGACACCGTTAGAAGGTCAATGAAATGTAGTTTTTGAAACTGTCTCTATTTGTTTAGCGCGAACTAACGGCTACGATTGGTCCCACAGTAAAAAAAGACTTATTTATCTAAATTATTAATTAAAGTGCTACCACAGAGCCTAGTGTAATCGCTGAATGACAGCAATCAGGTCAAATTAAGTAAAATGTTATTCTTTGGAGTTCGGTTGGCTAATTTATCACGTCTTTAAGGTCACAATTCAGAATCAGTTTAATTAAGTCCCACAGTCAATCGTTTCACTGTTAAAAGCGATACAACTTGGTAATATAGGAAAAAGGTCACTAAATACATGTTGGTACGAATATGTGACGCAACCGTTGTAACTCAAACATTTTGACACCGTTAGAAAGTCAATGAAATGTAGTTTTTGAAACTGTCTCTATTTGTTCAGCACGAACTAACGGCTACGATTGGTCCCACAGTAAAAAAAGAATTATTTATCTAAATTATTAATTAAAGTGCTACCACAGAGCCTAGTGTAATCGCTGAATGACAGCAATCATGTCAAATTAAGTAGAATGTTGTTCCTTGGAGACCGGTTGCCTCATTTATCACATCTTTAAGGTCACAGTTCAGAATCAGTTCAATTAAGTCACCCAGTCAATCGTTTCACTGTTAAAAGCGATGCAACCTAGTAATATCCAAAAAATATCGCTAAATACATGTTGGTACGAATATGCGACGCAACCGTTGTAACTCAAACGGTTTGACACAGTCAGAAAGTCAATGAAATGTAGTTTTTGAAACTGTTTCTATTTCTTCAGCGCAAACTAATGGCTGGGATTGGTCCCACAGTAAAAAATGACTTATTTATCATAATTTTCAAATAAAGCGCTACCACAGCGCCAAGTGTAATCGCCTAGTTCCAGCAATCATGTCAAATTAAGAAGAATGTTATTTCTAGTAGTCAAACTAGCTCATTTATCACATTTATAAGGTCAATGTCCAAAATCAGTTCAATTAAGTCCCACAGTCAATCGTTTCACTGTTAAAAGCGATGCAACCTAGTAATATCCGAAAAATATCGCTAAATACATGTTGGTACAAATATGCGATGCAAGCGTTGTAACTCAAACGGAGTGACACCGTTAGAAAGTCAATGAAATGTAGTTTTTGAAATTGTCTCTATTTCTTCAGGGCGAACTAACGGCTAGGATTGGGGCCACAGTAAAAAATGACTTATTCATCTTAATTTTTAAATAAAGCGCTTCCACAGCGCCCAGTGTAATCGCTGAATTCCAGCAATCATGTCAAATTAAAAAGAATGTTATTCCTCGGAGTCCAATTGGCTCATTTATCACATTTATAAGGTCACAGTCCAGAATCAGTTCAATTAAGTCCCACAGTCTATCGTTTTACTGTTAAAAGCGATACAACTTAGTAATATCGGAAAAAGGTCACTAAATACATGTTGGTACGAATATTCGACGCAACCGTTGTAACTCAAACGGTTTGACACCGTCATAAAGTCAATGAAATGTAGTTTTTGAAACTGTCTCTATTTCTTCAGCGCAAACTACTAGGATTGGTGCCACAGTAAAAAATGACTTATTTATCTTAATTTTTAAATAAAGCGCTACCACAGCGCCCAGTGTAATCGCTGAGTTCCAGCAATCATGTCAAATTAAGAAGAATATTATTTCTTGTAGTCAAACTGGCTCATTTATCACATTTATAAGGTGAAAGTCCAAAATCAGTTCAATTAAGTCCCACAGTCAAACGTTTCACTGTTAAAAGCGATGCAACCAAGTAATATCCAGTAATATCGCTAAATACATGTTGGTAGGAATATGTGACGCAACCGTTGTAACTCAAGCGGATTTATACTGCTAGAAAGTCAATGAAATGTAGTTTTTGAAACCGTCTCTATTTGTTTAGCGCGAACTAACGGCTACGATTGGTCCCAAAGTAAAGAAAGACTTACTTATCTAAATTATTAATTAAAGTGCTACCACAGAGCCTAGTGTAATCGCTGAATGACAGTAATCATGTTAAATTAAGAAGAATGTTATTCCTTGGAGTCCGGTTGGCTCATTTATCACATCTTTAAGGTCACAGTTCAGAATCAGTTCAATTTAGTCCCACAGTCTATCGTTTCCTGTTAAAAGCGATACAACTTAGTAATATCGGAAAAAGGTCACTAAATACATGTTGGTACGAATATGCGACGCAACCGTTGTAACTCAAACGGTTTGACACCGTCAGAAAGTCAATGAAATGTAGTTTTTGAAACTGTTTCTATTTCTTCAGCGCAAACTAATGGCTAGGATTCGTCCCACAGTAAAAAATGACTTATTTATCTTAATTTTTAAATAAAGCGCTACCACAGCGCCCAGTGTAATCGCTGAGTTCCAGCAATCATGTCAAATTAAGAAGAATGTTATTTCTTGTAGTCAAACTAGCTCATTTATCACATTTATAAGGTCAAAGTCCAAAATCAGTTCAATTAAGTCCCACAGTCAAACGTTTCACTGTTAAAAGCGATGAAACCAAGTAATATCCGAATAATATCGCTAAATACATGTTGGTACGAATATGTGACGCAACCGTTGTAACTCAAGCGGATTTATACTGCTAGAAAGTCAATTAAATGTAGTACTTGAAACTTTTCCTATTTATTCAGCTTGTGCTAACGGCCAGGATTGGTCCCACAGTAGAAAAAGAGTTATTTATCTAAATATTTAATTGAAGCGCTACCACAGAGCCTAGTGTAATCTCTGAATTCCAGCAATGAAGACAAATTAAAAAGAATGTTATTCCTTGGAGTCCAATTGGTTCATTTATCACATTTACGAGGTCACAGTCCAGAATCAGTTCAATTAACTCCCACAGTCAATCGTTTCACTGTTAAAAGCGATACAACTTGGTAATATAGGAAAAAGGTCACTAAATACATGTTGGTACGAATATGTGACGCAACCGTTGTAACTCAAACGGTTTGACACCGTTAGAAGGTCAATGAAATGTAGTTTTTGAAACTGTTTCTATTTGTTTAGCGCGAACTAACGGCTACGATTGGTCCCACAGTAAAAAAAGACTTATTTATCTAAATTATTAATTAAAGTGCTACCACAGAGCCTAGTGTAATCGCTGAATGACAGCAATCATGTCAAATTAAGTAGAATGTTATTCCTTGGAGACCGGTTGCCTCATTTATCACATCTTTAAGGTCACAGTTCAGAATCAGTTCAATTAAGTCCCACAGTCTATCGTTTCACTGTTAAAAGCGATACAACTTGTAATATCGGAAAAAGGTTACTAAACACATGTTGGTACGAATATGCGACGCAACCGTTGCAACTCAAACGGTTTGACACCGTCCGAATGTCAATGAAATATAGTTTTTGAAACTGTTTCTATTTCTTTAGCGCAAACTAACGGCTAGGATTGGTCCCACAGTAAAAATTGACTTATTTATCTTATTTTTTAAATAAAGCGCTACCACAGAGCCAAGTGTAAACGCTGAATTCCAGCAATCATGTCAAATTAAGAAGAATGTTATTCCTTGGAGTCCGGTTGGTTAATTTATCACATCTTTAAGGTCACAATTCAGAATCAGTTTAATTAAGTCCCACAGTCAATCGTTTCACTGTTAAAAGCGATACAACTTGGTAATATAGGAAAAAGGTCACTAAATACATGTTGGTATGAATATGTGACGCAACCGTTGTAACTCAAACGGTTTGACACCGTTAGAAAGTCAATGAAATGTAGTTTTTGAAACTGTCTCTATTTGTTCAGCACGAACTAACGGCTACGATTGGTCCCAAAGTAAAAAAAGAATTATTTATCTCAATTATTAATTAAAGTGCTACCACAGAGCCTAGTGTAATCGCTGAATTACAGCAATCATGTCAAATTAAGAAGAATGTTATTCCTTGGAGTCCGGTTGGCTCTTTTATCACATCTTTAAGGTCACAGTTCAGAATCAGTTCCATTTAGTCCCACAGTCAATCGTTTCACTGTTAAAAGCGATGCAACCTAGTAATATCCGAAAAATATCGCTAAATACATGTTGGTACAAATATGCGTTGCAAGCGTTGTAACTCAAACGGAGTGACACCGTTAGAAAGTCAATGAAATGTAGTTTTCGAAATTGTGTCTATTTCTTGAGGGCGAACTAACGGCTAGGATTGGGGCCACAGTAAAAAATGACTTATTCATCTCAATTTTTAAATAAAGCGCTTCCACAGCGCCCAGTGTAATCGCTGAATTCCAGCAATCATGTCAAATTAAGAAGAATGTTATTCCATGGAGTCCGGTTGGCTCTTTTATCACATCTTTAAGGTCACAGTTCAGAATCAGTTCCATTTAGTCCCACAGTCAATCGTTTCACTGTTAAAAGCTATGCAACCAAGTAATATCCGAATAATATCGCTAAATACATGTTGGTAGGAATATGTGACGCAACCGTTGTAACTCAAGCGGATTTATACTGCTAGAAAGTCAATGAAATGTAGTTTTTGAAACTGTCTCTATTTGTTTAGCGCAAACTAACGGCTACGATTGGTCCCACAGTAAAGAAAGACTTACTTATCTAAATTATTAATTAAAGTGCTACCACAGAGCCTAGTGTAATCGCTGAATGACAGTAATCATGTCAAATTAAGAAGAATGTTATTCCTTGGAGTCCGGTTGGCTCATTTATCACATCTTTAAGGTCACAGTTCAGAATCAGTTCAATTTAGTCCCACAGTCTATCGTTTCACTGTAAAAAGCGATACAACTTAGTAATATCGGAAAAAGGTCACTAAATACATGTTGAAACGAATATGGGACAATACCGTTGTAACTCAAACGGTTTGACACCGTCAGAAAGTCAATGAAATGTAGTTTTTGAAACTGTTTCTATTTCTTCAGCGCAAACTAATGGCTAGGATTCGTCCCTCAGTAAAAAATGACTTATTTATCTTAATTTTTAAATAAAGCGCTACCACAGCGCCCACTGTAACCGCTGAGTTCCAGCAATCATGTCAAATTAAGAAGAATGTTATTTCTTGTAGTCAAACTAGCTCATTTATCACATTTATAAGGTCAAAGTCCAAAATCAGTTCAATTAAGTCCCACAGTAAAACGTTTCACTGTTAAAAGCGATGAAACCAAGTAATATCCGAATAATATCGCTAAATACATGTTGGTACCAATATGTGACGCAACCGTTGTAACTCAAGCGGATTTATACTGCTGGAAAGTCAATTAAATGTAGTTCTTGAAACTTTTCCTATTTATTCAGCTTGTGCTAACGGCCAGGATTGGTCCCACAGTAGAAAAAGAGTTATTTATCTAAATATTTAATTGAAGCGCTACCACAGAGCCTAGTGTAATCTCTGAATTCCAGCAATGAAGACAAATTAAAAAGAATGTTATTCCTTGGAGTCCAATTGGCTCATTTATCACATTTACGAGGTCACAGTCCAGAATCAGTTCAATTAAGTCCCACAGTCAATCGTTTCACTGTTAAAGGCGATACAACTTGGTAATATAGGAAAAAGGTCACTAAATACATGTTGGTACGAATATGTGACGCAACCGTTGTAACTCAAACGGTTTGACACCGTTAGAAGGTCAATGAAATGTAGTTTTTGAAACTGTTTCTATTTGTTTAGCGCGAACTAACGGCTACGATAGGTCCCACAGTAAAAAAAGACTTATTTATCTAAATTATTAATTAAAGTGCTACCACAGAGCCTAGTGTAATCGCTGAATGACAGCAATCATGTCAAATTAAGTAGAATGTTATTCCTTGGAGACCGGTTGCCTCATTTATCACATCTTTAAGGTCACAGTTCAGAATCAGTTCAATTAAGTCCCACAGTCTATCGTTTCACTGTTAAAAGCGATACAACTTGTAATATCGGAAAAAGGTCACTAAACACATGTTGGTACGATTATGCGACGCAACCGTTGCAACTCAAACGGTTTGACACCGTCCGAATGTCAATGAAATGTAGTTTTTGAAACTGTTTCTATTTCTTTAGCGCAAACTAACGGCTAGGATTGGTCCCACAGTAAAAAATGACTTTTTTATCCTAATTTTTAAATAAAGCGCTACCACAGCGCCTAGTGTAATCGCTGAATTCTAGCAATGAAGACAAATTAAAAAGAATGTTATTCCTTGGAGTCCAATTGGCTCATTTATCACATTTATAAGGTCACAGTCCAGAATCAGTTCACTTAACTCCAACAATCAATCGTTTCACTCATAAAAGCGATACAACTTAGTAATATCGGAAAAAAATCACTAAATACATGTTGGTAAGAATATGTGACGCAACCGTCGTAACTCAAACGGATTGACACCGTTAGAAAGTTAATGAAATGTAGTTCTTGAAACTGTCTCTATTTCTTCAGCGCAAACTAATGGCTAGGATTGGTCCCACAGTAAAAAATGACTTATTTATCTTAATCTTTAAATAAAGCGCTACCACAGCGCCCAGTGTAATCGCTGAGTTCCAGCAATCATGGCAAATTAAGAAGAATGTTATTTCTTGTAGTCAAACTAGCTCATTTATCACATTTATAAAGTCAAAGTCCAAAATCAGTTCAATTAAGTCCCACAGTCAAACGTTTCACTGTTAAAAGCGATGAAACCAAGTAATATCCGAATAATATTGCTAAATACATGTTGGTACAAATATGCGATGCAAGCGTTGTAAC
Organism: Hydractinia symbiolongicarpus; assembly: GCF_029227915.1. Taxonomy (NCBI): domain Eukaryota; kingdom Metazoa; phylum Cnidaria; class Hydrozoa; order Anthoathecata; family Hydractiniidae; genus Hydractinia; species Hydractinia symbiolongicarpus. The sequence continues at coordinate 5,089,995 of NC_079885.1, forward strand.
TCAAACGGTTTGACACCGTCAGAAAGTCAATGAAATGTAGTTTTTGAAACTGTTTCTATTTCTTCAGTGCAAACTAATGGCTAGGATTGGTGCCACAGTAAAAAATGACTTATTTATCTTAATTTTTAAATAAAGCGCTACCACAGCGCCCAGTGTAATCGCTGAGTTCCAGCAATCATGTCAAATTAAGAAGAATATTATTTCTTGTAGTCAAACTGGCTCATTTATCACATTTATAAGGCCAAAGTCCAAAATCAGTTCAATTAAATCCCACAGTCAAGCGTTTCACTGTTAAAAGCTATGCAACCAAGTAATATCCGAATAATATCGCTAAATACATGTTGGTAGGAATATGTGACGCAACCGTTGTAACTCAAGCGGATTTATACTGCTAGAAAGTCAATGAAATGTAGTTTTTGAAACTGTCTCTATTTGTTTAGCGCGAACTAACGGCTACGATTGGTCCCACAGTAAAGAAAGACTTACTTATCTAAATTATTAATTAAAGTGCTACCACAGAGCCTAGTGTAATCGCTGAATGACAGTAATCATGTCAAATTAAGAAGAATGTTATTCCTTGGAGTCCGGTTGGCTCATTTATCACATCTTTAAGGTCACAGTTCAGAATCAGTTCAATTTAGTCCCACAGTCTATCGTTTCACTGTAAAAAGCGATACAACTTAGTAATATCGGAAAAAGGTCACTAAATACATGTTGGTACGAATATGCGACACAACCGTTGTAACTCAAACGGTTTGACACCGTCAGAAAGTCAATGAAATGTAGTTTTTGAAACTGTCTCTATTTCTTCAGCGCAAACTAATGGCTAGGATTCGTCCCACAGTAAAAAATGACTTATTTATCTTAATTTTTAATTAAAGTGCTACCACAGAGCCTAGTGTAATCGCTGAATGACAGCAATCAGGTCAAATTAAGTAGAATTATATTCCTTGGAGTTCGGTTGGCTAATTTATCACGTCTTTAAGGTCACAATTCAGAATCAGTTTAATTAAGTCCCACAGTCAATCGTTTCACTGTTAAAAGCGATACAACTTGGTAATATAGGAAAAAGGTCACTATATACATGTTGGTACGAATATGTGACGCAACCGTTGTAACTCAAACATTTTGACACCGTTAGAAAGTCAATGAAATGTAGTTTTTGAAACTGTCTCTATTTGTTCAGCACGAACTAACGGCTACGATTGGTCCCACAGTAAAAAAAGAATTATTTATCTAAATTATTAATTAAAGTGCTACCACAGAGCCTAGTGTAATCGCTGAATGACAGCAATCATGTCAAATTAAGTAGAATGTTGTTCCTTGGAGACCGGTTGCCTCATTTATCACATCTTTAAGGTCACAGTTCAGAATCAGTTCAATTAAGTCACCCAGTCAATCGTTTCACTGTTAAAAGCGATGCAACCTAGTAATATCCAAAAAATATCGCTAAATACATGTTAGTACAAATATGCGATGCAACCGTTGTAACTCAAACGGATTTATATCACTAGAAAGTCAATTTAATGTAGTTTTTGAAACTGTTCTTATTTATTGAGTGCGTGCTAACGGCCAGGATTGATCCCACATTAAAGAAAGGCCTATTTATCTAAATTTGTAATAAAAGCGCTACCACAGAATCTAGTGTAATCGCTGAATTGCAGCAATCATGTCAAATTAAAAAGAATGTTATTCCTCGGAGTCCAATTGGCTCATTTATCACATTTATAAGGTCACAGTCCAGAATCAGTCCAATTAAGTCCCACAGTCTATCGTTTCACTGTTAAAAGCGATACAACTTAGTAATATCGGAAAAAGGTCACTAAATACATGTTGGTACGAATATGCGACGCAACCGTTGTAACTCAAACGGTTTGACACCGTCCGAAAGTCAATGAAATGTAGTTTTTGAAACTGCTTCTATTTCTTTAGCGCAAACTAACGGCTAGGATTGGTCCCACAGTAAAAAATGACTTATTTATCTTAATTTTTAAATAAAGCGCTTCCACAGCGCCTAGTGTAATCGCTGAGTTCCAGCAATCATGTCAAATTAAGAAAAATGTTATTCCTTGGAGTTCAGTTGGCTCATTTATCACATTTACAAGGTCACAGTCCAGAATCAGTTCAATTAAGTCCCACAGTCAATCGTTTCACTGATAAAAGCGATACAACTTGGTAATATAGGAAAAACGTCACTAAATACATGTTGGTACGAATATGTGAGCAACCGTTGTAACTCAAACGGTTTGACACCGTTAGAAGGTCAATGAAATGTAGTTTTTGAAACTGTCTCTATTTGTTTAGCGCGAACTAACGGCTACGATTGGTCCCACAGTAAAAAAAGACTTATTTATCTAAATTATTAATTAAAGTGCTACCACAGAGCCTAGTGTAATCGCTGAATGACAGCAATCAGGTCAAATTAAGTAGAATGTTATTCCTTGGAGACCGGTTGCCTCATTCATCACATCTTTAAGGTCACAGTTCAGAATCAGTTCAATTAAGTCCCACAGTCAATCGTTTCACTGTTAAAAGCGATGCAACCAAGTAATATCCAAAAAATATGGCTAAATACATGTTGGTACGAATATGCGACGCAACCGTTGCAACTCAAACGGTTGGACACCGTCAGAAAGTCAATGAAATGTAGTTTTTGAAACTGTGTCTATTTCTTCAGCGCGAACTAACGGCTAGGTTTGGTTCCACAGTAAAAAATGACTTATTTATCTTAATTATTAAATAAAGCGCTACCACAGCGCCCAGTGTAATTGCTGAGTTCCAGCAATCATGTCAAATTAAGAAGAATATTATTTCTTGTAGTCAAACTGGCTCATTTATCACATTTATAAGGTCCTAGTCCAAAATCAGTACAATTAAGTCCCACAGTCAAACGTTTCACTGTTAAAAGCGATGCAACCAAGTAATATCCGAATAATATCGCTAAATACATGTTTATAGGAATATGTGACGCAAACGTTGTAACTCAAGCGGATTTATACTGCTAAAAAGTCAATAAAATGTAGTTTTTGAAACCGTTCCTACTTATTCAGCGAGAACTAATGGCTAGGATTGGTCCCACAGTAAAGAAAGACTTATTTATCTAAATTATTAAATAAAGTGCTACCACAGAGCCAAGTGTAAACGCTGAATTCCAGCAATCATGTCAAATTAAGAAGAATGTTATTCCTTGGAGTCCGGTTGGCTAATTTATCACATCTTTAAGGTCACAATTCAGAATCAGTTTAATTAAGCCCCACAGTCAATCGTTTCACTGTTATAAGCGATACAACTTGGTAATATAGGAAAAAGGTCACTAAATACATGTTGGTACGAATATGTGACGCAACCGTTGTAACTCAAACGGTTTGACACCGTTAGAAAGTCAATGAAATGTAGTTTTTGAAGCTGTCTCTATTTGTTCAGCGCGAACTAACGGCTACGATTGGTCCACAGTAAAAAAAGAATTATTTATCTAAATTATTAATTAAAGTGCTACAACAGAGCCTAGTGTAATCGCTGAATGACAGCAATCATGTCAAATTAAGAAGAATGTTATTCCTTGGAGTCCGGTTGGCTCATTTATCACATCTTTAAGGTCACAGTTCAGAATCAGTTCAATTTAGTCCCACAGTCAATCGTTTCACTGTTAAAAGCGATGCAACCTAGTAATATCCAAAAATATCGCTAAATACATGTTGGTACGAATATGCGACGCAACCGTTGTAACTCAAACGGTTTGACACAGTCAGAAAGTCAATGAAATGTAGTTTTTGAAACTGTTTCTATTTCTTCAGCGCAAACTAATGGCTGGGATTGGTCCCACAGTAAAAAATGACTTATTTATCATAATTTTCAAATAAAGCGCTACCACAGCGCCAAGTGTAATCGCCTAGTTCCAGCAATCATGTCAAATTAAGAAGAATGTTATTTCTTGTAGTCAAACTAGCTCATGTATCACATTTATAAGGTCAATGTCCAAAATCAGTTCAATGAAGTCCCACAGTCAATTGTTTCACTGTTAAAAGCGATGCAACCTAGTAATATCCGAAAAATATCGCTAAATACATGTTGGTACAAATATGCGATGCAAGCGTTGTAACTCAAACGGAGTGACACCGTTAGAAAGTCAATGAAATGTAGTGTTTGAAATTGTCTCTATTTCTTCAGGGCGAACTAACGGCTAGGATTGGGGCCACAGTAAAAAATGACTTATTCATCTTAATTTTTAAATAAAGCGCTTCCACAGCGCCCAGTGTAATCGCTGAATTCCAGCAATCATCTCAAATTAAAAAGAATGTTATTCCTCGGAGTCCAATTGGCTCATTTATCACATTTATAAGGTCACAGTCCAGAATCAGTTCAATTAAGTCCCACAGTCTATCGTTTTACTGTTAAAAGCGATACAACTTAGTAATATCGGAAAAAGGTCACTAAATACATGTTGGTACGAATATTCGACGCAAACGGTGTAACTCAAACGGTTTGACACCGTCAGAAAGTCAATGAAATGTAGTTTTTGAAACTGTCTCTATTTCTTCAGCGCAAACTACTAGGATTGTTGCCACAGTAAAAAATGACTTATTTATCTTAATTTTTAAATAAAGCGCTACCACAGCGCCCAGTGTAATCGCTGAGTTCCAGCAATCATGTCAAATTAAGAAGAATATTATTTCTTGTAGTCAAACTGGCTCATTTATCACATTTATAAGGTCAAAGCCCAAAATCAGTTCAATTAAGTCCCACAGTCAAACGTTTCACTGTTAAAAGCGATGCAACTAAGTAATATCCAGTAATATCGCTAAATACATGTTGGTAGGAATATGTGACGCAACCGTTGTAACTCAAGCGGATTTATACTGCTAGAAAGTCAATGAAATGTAGTTTTTGAAACCGTCTCTATTTGTTTAGCGCGAACTAACGGCTACGATTGGTCCCACAGTAAAGAAAGACTTACTTATCTAAATTATTAATTAAAGTGCTACCACAGAACCTAGTGTAATCGCTGAATGACAGTAATCATGTCAAATTAAGAAGAATGTTATTCTTTGGAGTCCGGTTGGCTCATTTATCACATCTTTAAGGTCACAGTTCAGAATCAGTTCAATTTAGTCCCACAGTCTATCGTTTCACTGTTAAAAGCGATACAACTTAGTAATATCGGAAAAAGGTCACTAAATACATGTTGGTACAAATATGCGACGCAACCGTTGTAACTCAAACGGTTTGACACCGTCAAAAAGTCAATGAAATGTAGTTTTTGAAACTGTTTCTATTTCTTCAGCGCAAACTAATGGCTAGGATTCGTCCCACAGTAAAAAATGACTTATTTATCTTAATTTCTAAATAAAGCGCTACCACAGCGCCCAGTGTAATCGCTGAGTTCCAGCAATCATGTCAAATTAAGAAGAATGTTATTTCTTGTAGTCAAACTAGCTCATTTATCACATTTATAAGGTCAAAGTCCAAAATCAGTTCAATTAAGTCCCACAGTCAAACGTTTCACTGTTAAAAGCGATGAAACTAAGTAATATCCGAATAATATCGCTAAATACATGTTGGTACGAATATGTGACGCAACCGTTGTAACTCAAGCGGATTTATACTGCTAGAAAGTCAATTAAATGTAGTACTTGAAACTTTTCCTATTTATTCAGCTTGTGCTAACGGCCAGGATTGGTCCCACAGTAGAAAAAGAGTTATTTATCTAAATATTTAATTGAAGCGCTACCACAGAGCCTAGTGTAATCTCTGAATTCCAGCAATGAAGACAAATTAAAAAGAATGTTATTCCTTGGAGTCCAATTGGTTCATTTATCACATTTACGAGGTCACAGTCCAGAATCAGTTCAATTAACTCCCACAGTCAATCGTTTCACTGTTAAAAGCGATACAACTTGGTAATATAGGAAAAAGGTCACTAAATACATGTTGGTACGAATATGTGACGCAACCGTTGTAACTCAAACGGTTTGACACCGTCCGAAAGTCAATGAAATGTAGTTTTTGAAACTGCTTCTATTTCTTTAGCGCAAACTAACGGCTAGGATTGGTCCCACAGTAAAAAATGACTTATTTATCTTAATTTTTAAATAAAGCGCTTCCACAGCGCCTAGTGTAATCGCTGAGTTCCAGCAATCATGTCAAATTAAGAAAAATGTTATTCCTTGGAGTTCAGTTGGCTCATTTATCACATTTACAAGGTCACAGTCCAGAATCAGTTCAATTAAGTCCCACAGTCAATCGTTTCACTGATAAAAGCGATACAACTTGGTAATATAGGAAAAACGTCACTAAATACATGTTGGTACGAATATGTGAGCAACCGTTGTAACTCAAACGGTTTGACACCGTTAGAAGGTCAATGAAATGTAGTTTTTGAAACTGTCTCTATTTGTTTAGCGCGAACTAACGGCTACGATTGGTCCCACAGTAAAAAAAGACTTATTTATCTAAATTATTAATTAAAGTGCTACCACAGAGCCTAGTGTAATCGCTGAATGACAGCAATCAGGTCAAATTAAGTAGAATGTTATTCCTTGGAGACCGGTTGCCTCATTCATCACATCTTTAAGGTCACAGTTCAGAATCAGTTCAATTAAGTCCCACAGTCAATCGTTTCACTGTTAAAAGCGATGCAACCAAGTAATATCCAAAAAATATGGCTAAATACATGTTGGTACGAATATGCGACGCAACCGTTGCAACTCAAACGGTTGGACACCGTCAGAAAGTCAATGAAATGTAGTTTTTGAAACTGTGTCTATTTCTTCAGCGCGAACTAACGGCTAGGTTTGGTTCCACAGTAAAAAATGACTTATTTATCTTAATTATTAAATAAAGCGCTACCACAGCGCCCAGTGTAATTGCTGAGTTCCAGCAATCATGTCAAATTAAGAAGAATATTATTTCTTGTAGTCAAACTGGCTCATTTATCACATTTATAAGGTCCAAGTCCAAAATCAGTACAATTAAGTCCCACAGTCAAACGTTTCACTGTTAAAAGCGATGCAACCAAGTAATATCCGAATAATATCGCTAAATACATGTTTATAGGAATATGTGACGCAAACGTTGTAACTCAAGCGGATTTATACTGCTAAAAAGTCAATAAAATGTAGTTTTTGAAACCGTTCCTACTTATTCAGCGAGAACTAATGGCTAGGATTGGTCCCACAGTAAAGAAAGACTTATTTATCTAAATTATTAAATAAAGTGCTACCACAGAGCCAAGTGTAAACGCTGAATTCCAGCAATCATGTCAAATTAAGAAGAATGTTATTCCTTGGAGTCCGGTTGGCTAATTTATCACATCTTTAAGGTCACAATTCAGAATCAGTTTAATTAAGCCCCACAGTCAATCGTTTCACTGTTATAAGCGATACAACTTGGTAATATAGGAAAAAGGTCACTAAATACATGTTGGTACGAATATGTGACGCAACCGTTGTAACTCAAACGGTTTGACACCGTTAGAAAGTCAATGAAATGTAGTTTTTGAAGCTGTCTCTATTTGTTCAGCGCGAACTAACGGCTACGATTGGTCCACAGTAAAAAAAGAATTATTTATCTAAATTATTAATTAAAGTGCTACAACAGAGCCTAGTGTAATCGCTGAATGACAGCAATCATGTCAAATTAAGAAGAATGTTATTCCTTGGAGTCCGGTTGGCTCATTTATCACATCTTTAAGGTCACAGTTCAGAATCAGTTCAATTTAGTCCAACAGTCAATCGTTTCACTGTTAAAAGCGATGCAACCTAGTAATATCCAAAAATATCGCTAAATACATGTTGGTACGAATATGCGACGCAACCGTTGTAACTCAAACGGTTTGACACAGTCAGAAAGTCAATGAAATGTAGTTTTTGAAACTGTTTCTATTTCTTCAGCGCAAACTAATGGCTGGGATTGGTCCCACAGTAAAAAATGACTTATTTATCATAATTTTCAAATAAAGCGCTACCACAGCGCCAAGTGTAATCGCCTAGTTCCAGCAATCATGTCAAATTAAGAAGAATGTTATTTCTTGTAGTCAAACTAGCTCATTTATCACATTTATAAGGTCAATGTCCAAAATCAGTTCAATGAAGTCCCACAGTCAATTGTTTCACTGTTAAAAGCGATGCAACCTAGTAATATCCGAAAAATATCGCTAAATACATGTTGGTACAAATATGCGATGCAAGCGTTGTAACTCAAACGGAGTGACACCGTTAGAAAGTCAATGAAATGTAGTGTTTGAAATTGTCTCTATTTCTTCAGGGCGAACTAACGGCTAGGATTGGGGCCACAGTAAAAAATGACTTATTCATCTTAATTTTTAAATAAAGCGCTTCCACAGCGCCCAGTGTAATCGCTGAATTCCAGCAATCATCTCAAATTAAAAAGAATGTTATTCCTCGGAGTCCAATTGGCTCATTTATCACATTTATAAGGTCACAGTCCAGAATCAGTTCAATTAAGTCCCACAGTCTATCGTTTTACTGTTAAAAGCGATACAACTTAGTAATATCCAGTAATATCGCTAAATACATGTTGGTAGGAATATGTGACGCAACCGTTGTAACTCAAGCGGATTTATACTGCTAGAAAGTCAATGAAATGTAGTTTTTGAAACCGTCTCTATTTGTTTAGCGCGAACTAACGGCTACGATTGGTCCCACAGTAAAGAAAGACTTACTTATCTAAATTATTAATTAAAGTGCTACCACAGAGCCTAGTGTAATCGCTGAATGACAGTAATCATGTCAAATTAAGAAGAATGTTATTCTTTGGAGTCCGGTTGGCTCATTTATCACATCTTTAAGGTCACAGTTCAGAATCAGTTCAATTTAGTCCCACAGTCTATCGTTTCACTGTTAAAAGCGATACAACTTAGTAATATCGGAAAAAGGTCACTAAATACATGTTGGTACGAATATGCGACGCAACCGTTGTAACTCAAACGGTTTGACACCGTCAAAAAGTCAATGAAATGTAGTTTTTGAAACTGTTTCTATTTCTTCAGCGCAAACTAATGGCTAGGATTCGTCCCACAGTAAAAAATGACTTATTTATCTTAATTTCTAAATAAAGCGCTACCACAGCGCCCAGTGTAATCGCTGAGTTCCAGCAATCATGTCAAATTAAGAAGAATGTTATTTCTTGTAGTCAAACTAGCTCATTTATCACATTTATAAGGTCAAAGTCCAAAATCAGTTCAATTAAGTCCCACAGTCAAACGTTTCACTGTTAAAAGCGATGAAACCAAGTAATATCCGAATAATATCGCTAAATACATGTTGGTACGAATATGTGACGCAACCGTTGTAAGTCAAGCGGATTTATACTGCTAGAAAGTCAATTAAATGTAGTACTTGAAACTTTTCCTATTTATTCAGCTTGTGCTAACGGCCAGGATTGGTCCCACAGTAGAAAAAGAGTTATTTATCTAAATATTTAATTGAAGCGCTACCACAGAGCCTAGTGTAATCTCTGAATTCCAGCAATGAAGACAAATTAAAAAGAATGTTATTCCTTGGAGTCCAATTGGTTCATTTATCACATTTACGAGGTCACAGTCCAGAATCAGTTCAATTAACTCCCACAGTCAATCGTTTCACTGTTAAAAGCGATACAACTTGGTAATATAGGAAAAAGGTCACTAAATACATGTTGGTACGAATATGTGACGCAACCGTTGTAACTCAAACGGTTTGACACCGTTAGAAGGTCAATGAAATGTAGTTTTTGAAACTGTTTCTATTTGTTTAGCGCGAACTAACGGCTACGATTGGTCCCACAGTAAAAAAAGACTTATTTATCTAAATTATTAATTAAAGTGCTACCACAGAGCCTAGTGTAATCGCTGAATGACAGCAATCATGTCAAATTAAGTAGAATGTTATTCCTTGGAGACCGGTTGCCTCATTTATCACATCTTTAAGGTCACAGTTCAGAATCAGTTCAATTAAGTCCCACAGTCTATCGTTTCACTGTTAAAAGCGATACAACTTGTAATATCGGAAAAAGGTCACTAAACACATGTTGGTACGAATATGCGACGCAACCGTTGCAACTCAAACGGTTTGACACCGTCCGAATGTCAATGAAATATAGTTTTTGAAACTGTTTCTATTTCTTTAGCGCAAACTAACGGCTAGGATTGGTCCCACACTAAAAAATGACTTATTTATCTTATTTTTTAAATAAAGCGCTACCACAGAGCCAAGTGTAAACGCTGAATTCCAGCAATCATGTCAAATTAAGAAGAATGTTATTCCTTGGAGTCCGGTTGGCTAATTTATCACATCTTTAAGGTCACAATTCAGAATCAGTTTAATTAAGTCCCACAGTCAATCGTTTCACTGTTAAAAGCGATACAACTTGGTAATATAGGAAAAAGGTCACTAAATACATGTTGGTACGAATATGTGACGCAACCGTTGTAACTCAAACGGTTTGACACCGTTAGAAAGTCAATGAAATGTAGTTTTTGAAACTGTCTCTATTTGTTCAGCACGAACTAACGGCTACGATTGGTCCCACAGTAAAAAAAGAATTATTTATCTCAATTATTAATTAAAGTGCTACCACAGAGCCTAGTGTAATCGCTGAATTACAGCAATCATGTCAAATTAAGAAGAATGTTATTCCTTGGAGTCCGGTTGGCTCTTTTATCACATCTTTAAGGTCACAGTTCAGAATCAGTTCCATTTAGTCCCACAGTCAATCGTTTCACTGTTAAAAGCGATGCAACCTAGTAATATCCGAAAAATATCGCTAAATACATGTTGGTACAAATATGCGATGCAAGCGTTGTAACTCAAACGGAGTGACACCGTTAGAAAGTCAATGAAATGTAGTTTTTGAAATTGTGTCTATTTCTTGAGGGCGAACTAACGGCTACGATTGGTCCCACAGTAAAGAAAGACTTACTTATCTAAATTATTAATTAAAGTGCTACCACAGAGCCTAGTGTAATCGCTGAATGACAGTAATCATGTCAAATTAAGAAGAATGTTATTCCTTGGAGTCCGGTTGGCTCATTTATCACATCTTTAAGGTCACAGTTCAGAATCAGTTCAATTTAGTCCCACAGTCTATCGTTTCACTGTAAAAAGCGATACAACTTAGTAATATCGGAAAAAGGTCACTAAATACATGTTGAAACGAATATGCGACACAACCGTTGTAACTTAAACGGTTTGACACCGTCAGAAAGTCAATGAAATGTAGTTTTTGAAACTGTTTCTATTTCTTCAGCGCAAACTAATGGCTAGGATTCGTCCCTCAGTAAAAAATGACTTATTTATCTTAATTTTTAAATAAAGCGCTACCACAGCGCCCAGTGTAATCGCTGAGTTCCAGCAATCATGTCAAATTAAGAAGAATGTTATTTCTTGTAGTCAAACTAGCTCATTTAACACATTTATAAGGTCAAAGTCCAAAATCAGTTCAATTAAGTCCCACAGTAAAACGTTTCACTGTTAAAAGCGATGAAACCAAGTAATATCCGAATAATATCGCTAAATACATGTTGGTACCAATATGTGACGCAACCGTTGTAACTCAAGCGGATTTATACTGCTGGAAAGTCAATTAAATGTAGTTCTTGAAACTTTTCCTATCTATTCAGCTTGTGCTAACGGCCAGGATTGGTCCCACAGTAGAAAAAGAGTTATTTATCTAAATATTTAATTGAAGCGCTACCACAGAGCCTAGTGTAATCTCTGAATTCCAGCAATGAAGACAAATTAAAAAGAATGTTATTCCTTGGAGTCCAATTGGCTCATTTATCACATTTACGAGGTCACAGTCCAGAATCAGTTAAATTAAGTCCCACAGTCAATCGTTTCACTGTTAAAGGCGATACCACTTGGTAATATAGGAAAAAGGTCACTAATACATGTTGGTACGAATATGTGACGCAACCGTTGTAACTCAAACGGTTTGACACCGTTAGAAGGTCAATGAAATGTAGTTTTTGAAACTGTTTCTATTTGTTTAGCGCGAACTAACGGCTACGATAGGTCCCACAGTAAAAAAAGACTTATTTATCTAAATTATTAATTAAAGTGCTACCACAGAGCCTAGTGTAATCGCTGAATGACAACAATCATGTCAAATTAAGTAGAATGTTATTCCTTGGAGACCGGTTGCCTCATTTATCACATCTTTAAGGTCACAGTTCAGAATCAGTTCAATTAAGTCCCACAGTCTATCGTTTCACTGTTAAAAGCGATACAACTTGTAATATCGGAAAAAGGTCACTAAACACATGTTGGTACGATTATGCGACGCAACCGTTGCAACTCAAACGGTTTGACACCGTCCGAATGTCAATGAAATGTAGTTTTTGAAACTGTCTCTATTTCTTCAGCGCAAACTAATGGCTAGGATTGGTCCCACAGTAAAAAATGACTTATTTATCTTAATCTTTAAATAAAGCGCTACCACAGCGCCCAGTGTAATCGCTGAGTTCCAGCAATCATGTCAAATTAAGAAGAATGTTATTTCTTGTAGTCAAACTAGCTCATTTATCACATTTATAAAGTCAAAGTCCAAAATCAGTTCAATTAAGTCCCACAGTCAAACGTTTCACTGTTAAAAGCGATGAAACCAAGTAATATCCGAATAATATTGCTAAATACATGTTGGTACAAATATGCGATGCAAGCGTTGTAACTCAAACGGAGTGACACCGTTAGAAAGTCAATGAAATGTAGTTTTTGAAATTGTGTCTATTTCTTGAGGGCGAACTAACGGCTAGGATTGGGGCCACAGTAAAAAATGACTTATTCATCTTAATTTTTAAATAAAGCGCTTCCACAGCGCCCAGTGTAATCGCTGAATTCAAGCAATCATGTCAAATTAAAAAGAATGTTATTCCTCGGAGTCCAATTGGCTCATTTATCACATTTATAAGGTCACAGTCCAGAATCAGTTCAATTAAGTCCCACAGTCTATCGTTTCACTGTTAAAAGCGATACAACTTAGTAATATCGGAAAAAGGTCACTAAATACATGTTGGTACGAATATTCGACGCAACCGTTGTAACTCAAACGGTTTGACACCATCAGAAAGTCAATGAAATGTAGTTTTTGAAACTGTTTCTATTTCTTCAGCGCAAACTAATGGCTAGGATTGGTGCCACAGTAAAAAATGACTTATTTATCTTAATTTTTAAATAAAGCGCTACCACAGCGCCCAGTGTAATCGCTGAGTTCCAGCAATCATGTCAAATTAAGAAGAATATTATTTCTTGTTGTCAAACTGGCTCATTTATCACATTTATAAGGTCAAAGTCAAAAATCAGTTCAATTAAGTCCCACAGTCAAACGTTTCACTGTTAAAAGCGATGCAACCAAGTAATATCCGAATAATATCGCTAAATACATGTTGGTAGGAATATGTGACGCAACCGTTGTAACTCAAGCGGATTTATACTGCTAGAAAGTCAATGAAATGTAGTTTTTGAAACTGTCTCTATTTGTTTAGCGCGAACTAACGGCTACGATTGGTCCCACAGTAAAGAAAGACTTACTTATCTAAGTTATTAATTAAAGTGCTACCACAGAGCCTAGTGTAATCGCTGAATGACAGTAATCATGTCAAATTAAGAAGAATGTTATTCCTTGGAGTCCGGTTGGCTCATTTATCACATCTTTAAGGTCACAGTTCAGAATCAGTTCAATTTAGTCCCACAGTCTATCGTTTCACTGTAAAAAGCGATACAACTTAGTAATATCGGAAAAAGGTCACTAAATACATGTTGGTACGAATATGCGACACAACCGTTGTAACTCAAACGGTTTGACACCGTCAGAAAGTCAATGAAATGTAGTTTTTGAAACTGTTTCTATTTCTTCAGCGCAAACTAATGGCTAGGATTCGTCCCACAGTAAAAAATGACTTATTTATCTTAATTTTTAAATAAAGCGCTACCACAGCGCCCAGTGTAATCGCTGAGTTCCAGCAATCATGTCAAATTAAGAAGAATGTTATTTCTTGTAGTCAAACTAGCTCATTTATCACATTTATAAGGTCAAAGTCCAAAATCAGTTCAATTAAGTCCCACAGTCAAACGTTTCACTGTTAAAAGCGATGAAACCAAGTAATATCCGAATAATATCGCTAAATACATGTTGGTACCAATATGTGACGCAACCGTTGTAACTCAAGCGGATTTATACTGCTAGAAAGTCAATTAAACGTAGTTCTTGAAACTTTTCCTATTTATTCAGCTTGTGCTAACGGCCAGGATTGGTCCCACAGTAGAAAAAGAGTTATTTATCTAAATATTTAATTGAAGCGCTACCACAGAGCCTAGTGTAATCTCTGAATTCCAGCAATGAAGACAAATTAAAAAGAATGTTGTTCCTTGGAGTCCAATTGGCTCATTTATCACATTTACGAGGTCACAGTCCAGAATCAGTTCAATTAAGTCCCACAGTCAATCGTTTCACTGTTAAAGGCGATACAACTTGGTAATATAGGAAAAAGGTCACTAAATACATGTTGGTACGAATATGTGACGCAACCGTTGTAACTCAAACGGTTTGACACCGTTAGAAGGTCAATGAAATGTAGTTTTTGAAACTGTTTCTATTTGTTTAGCGCGAACTAACGGCTACGATTGGTCCCACAGTAAAAAAAGACTTATTTATCTAAATTATTAATTAAAGTGCTACCACAGAGCCTAGTGTAATCGCTGAATGACAGCAATCATGTCAAATTAAGTAGAATGTTATTCCTTGGAGACCGGTTGCCTCATTTATCACATTTATAAGGTCACAGATCAGAATCAGTTCAATTAAGTCCCACAGTCTATCGTTTCACTGTTAAAAGCGATACAACTTAGTAATATCGGAAAAAGGTCACTAAATACATGTTGGTACGAATATGCGACGCAACCGTTGTAACTCAAACGGTTTGACACCGTCCGAAAGTCAATGAAATGTAATTTTTGAAACTGTTTCTATTTCTTTAGCGCAAACTAACGGCTAGGATTGGTCCCACAGTAAAAAATGACTTATATATCTTAATTTTTAAATAAAGCGCTACCACAGCGCCTAGTGTAATCGCTGAATTCCAGCAATGAAGACAAATTAAAAAGAATGTTATTCCCTGGAGTCCAATTGGCTCATTTATCACATTTATAAGGTCACAGTCCAGAATCAGTTCAATTAAGTCCCGCAGTCAATCTTTTCACAGTTAAAAGCGATACAACTTAGTACTATCGGAAAAAGGTCACTAAATACATGTTGGTACGAATATGTGACACAACCGTTGTAACTCAAACGGTTTGACACCGTTAGAAAGTCAATGAAATGTAGTTTTTGAACTGTATCTATTTCTTCAGCGCGTGCTAACGGCCAGGATTGGTCACACAGTAAAAAAAGACTTATTTATCTAAATTATTAAATAAAGTGCTACCACAGAGCCTAGTGTAATCGCTGAATTACAGCAATCATGTCAAATTAAGAAGAATGTTATTCCTTGGAGTCCAGTTGTCTCATTTATCACATTTATACGTTCACAGTCGAGAATCAGTTCAATTAAGTCCCACAGTCAATCCTTTTACTGTTAAAAGCGATACAACTTGGTAATATCGGAAAAAAGTCACTAAATACATGTTAGTACGAATATGTGACACAACCGTTGTAACTCAAACGGTTTGACACCGTTAAAAAGTCAATGAAATGTAGTTTTTGAAACTGTCTCTATTTCCTCAGCGCGAACTAAGGACTAGGATTGGTCCCACAGTAAAAAATGACTTATTTATCTTAATTTTTTAATAAAGCGCTACCACAGCGCCCAGTGTAATCGCTGAGTTCCAGCAATGATGTCAAATTAAGAAGAATGTTTTTCATTGGAGTCCAATTGGCTCATTTATCACATTTATAAGGTCAAAGTCCAGAATCAGTTCAATTAACTCCCACAATCAATCGTTTCACTGTTAAAAGCGATGCAACTTAGTAATAAAGGAAAAATGTCACTAAATACATGTTGGTACGAATATGTGACGCAACCGTTGTAACTCAAACGGTTTGACACTGTTATAAAGTCAATGAAATGTAGTTTTTGAAACTGTTCCTATTTATTCAGCGCGTGCTAACGGCCAGGATTGGTCCCACACCAAAAAAAGAGTTATTTATCTAAATTTTTAATTGAAGCGCTACCACAGAGACTAGTAAAATCGCTGAATTCCAGCAATAAAGTCAAATTAAAAAGAATGTTATTCCCTGGAGTCCAATTGGCTCATTTATCACATTTATAAGGTCACAGTCCAGAATCAGTTCAATTAAGTCCCACCGTCAATCTTTTCACTGTTAAAAGCGATACAACTTAGTACTATCGGAAAAAGGTCACTAAATACATGTTGGTACGAATATGTGACACAACCGTTGTAACTCAAACGGTTTGACACCGTTCGAAAGTCAATGAAATGTAGTTTTTGAACTGTATCTATTTCTTCAGCGCGTGCTAACGGCCAGGATTGGTCACACAGTAAAAAAAGACTTATTTATCTAAATTATTAAATAAAGTGCTACCACAGAGCCTAGTGTAATCGCTGAATTACAGCAATCATGTCAAATTAAGAAGAATGTTATTCCTTGGAGTCCAGTTGTCTCATTTATCACGTTTATAAGTTCACAGTCGAGAATCAGTTCAATTAAGTCCCACAGTCAATCCTTTTACTGTTAAAAGCGATGCAACTTGGTACTATCGGAAAAAAATCACTAAATACATGTTAGTACGACTATGTGACACAACCGTTGTAACTCAAACGGTTTGACACCGTTAAAAAGTCAATGAAATGTAGTTTTTGAAACTGTCTCTATTTCCTCAGCGCGAACTAAGGACTAGGATTGGTCCCACAGTAAAAAATGACTTATTTATCTTAATTTTTTAATAAAGCGCTACCACAGCGCCCAGTGTAATCGCTGAGTTCCAGCAATGATGTCAAATTAAGAAGAATGTTTTTCATTGGAGTCCAATTGGCTCATTTATCACATTTATAAGGTCAAAGTCCAGAATCAGTTCAATTAACTCCCACAATCAATCGTTTCACTGTTAAAACGATGCAACTTAGTAATAAAGGAAAAAGGTCACTAAATACATGTTGGTACGAATATGTGACGCAACCGTTGTAACTCAAACGGTTTGACACCGTTATAAAGTCAATGAAATGTAGTTTTTGAAACTGTCTCAATTTGTTCAGTGCGATCTAACGGCTAGGATTGGTCACACAGCAAAAAAATGACTTAATTATCTGAATTTTTAAATAAAGCGCTGCCACAGCGCCCGGTGTAATCGCTGAGTTCCAACAATCATGTTAAATTAAGAAGAATGTTATTTCTTGTAATCAAACTGGTTCATTTATCGCATTTATATGGTCAAAGTCCAAAATCAGTTCAATTAAGTCCCACAGTCAAACGTTTCACTGTTAAAATCGATGCAAACTAGTAATGTCCCAATAAAATCGCTAAATACATGTCGGTACGAATATGTGACGCAACAGTTGTAACTCAAAGGGTTTAACACCGTTAGAAAGTCAATAAAATGTAGTTTTTGAAACTGTTCCTATTTATTCAGCGCGTGCTAACAGCCAGGATTGGTTCCACACTAAAAAAAGAGTTTTTTATCTAAATTTTTAATTGAAGCCCTACCACAGGGCCTAGTGTAATCGCTGAATTCCAGCAATCAAGTCAAATTAAAAAGAATGTTATTCCTTGGAGTCCAATTGGCTCATTTATCACATTTATAAGGTCACAGTCCAGAATCAGTTCAATTAAGTCCCACAGTCAATATTTTCACTGTTAAAAGCGATACAACTTAGTACTATCGGAAAAAGGTCACTAAATACATGTTGGTACGAATATGTGACACAACCGTTGTAACTCAAACGGTTTGACACCGTCAAAAAGTCAATGAAATGTAGTTTTTGAAACTGTCTCTATTTCCTCAGCGCGAACTAAGGACTAGGATTGGTCCCACAGTAAAAAATGACTTATTTATGTTAATTTTTTAATAAAGCGCTACCACAGCGCCATGTGTAATCGCTGAGTTCCAGCAATGATGTCAAATTAAGAAGAATGTTTTTCTTTGGAGTTCAATTGGCTTATTTACCACATTTATAAGGTCACAATCCACAATCAGTTCAATTAACTCCCACAGTCAATCGTTTCACTGTTAAAAGCGATACAACTTAGTAATAAAGGAAAAAGGTCACTAAATACATGTTGGTACGAATATGTGACGCAACCGTTGTAACTCAAACGGTTTAACACCGTTAGAAAGTCAATAAAATGTAGTTTTTAAAACTGTCTCTATATCTTCAGCGCGCGCTAACGGCTAGGATTCGCCCCACTGTAAAAAGTGTCTTATTTCTCTAAATTTATAAAAAAAGCACTACCACAGGGCCCAGTGTAATTTCTGAATTCAAGCAATCACATCAAATTAAAAACAATGTTACTTCTTTGAGTCCAATTGTATTATTTATCACATTTATCAGGTCAAAGTCCAAAATCATTTCAATTAAGTCCCACAGTCAATCGTTTTACTGTTAACAGCGATAGAACCAAGTAATATCAGAAAAGCATCGCTAAATACATGTTGGTACGAATATATGACGCAACTGTTGTAACTCAAACGGGCTGATACAGTTAGAAAGTCAATAAAATGTAGTCTTTAAAACTGTCTCTATATCTTCAGCGCGCGCTAACGGCTAGGATTGGCCCCACTGTAAAAAGTGTCTTATTTCTCTAAATTTATAAAAAAACCGCTACCACAGCGCCCAGTGTAATTTCTTAGTTCCAGCAATCACGTCAAATTAAAAAGAATGTTATTTCTTTGAGTCCAATTGTATCATTTATCACATTTATAAGGTCAAAGTCCAAAGTCAGTCGAATTAAGTCCCACAGTCAATCGTTTTACTGTTAACAGCGATACAACCAAGTAATATCAGAAAAGCATCGCTAAATACATGTTGGTACGAATATATGACGCAACTGTTGTAACTCAAACGGGCTGATACAGTTAGAAAGTCAATAAAATGTAGTCTTTAAAACTGTCTCTATATCTTCAGCGCACGCTAACGGCTAGGATTGGTCCCACCGTAAAAAATGTCTTATTTTTCTAAATTTATTAATAAAGCGCTACCACAGCGCCCAGTATAACTGCTGAGTTCCAGCAATCACGTCAAATTAAAAAGAATGTTATTTCTTTGCGTCCAATTGTATTATTTATCACATTTTTTAAGGTCAAAGTCTAAAATCATTCCAATTAAGTCCCACTGTCAATCGTTTTACTTTTAAAAGCGATATAACATGGTAATATCAGAAAAGCATCGCTAAGTAGATGTTGGCACGAATATGTGACGCAACCGTTGTAACTCAAACGGGCTGATACAGTTAGAAAGTCAATATAATGTAGTTTTTAAAACTTTCTCTATATCATCAGCGCGCGCGAACAGTTAGGATAGGCCCCACTGTAAAAAGTGTCTTATTTCTCTAAATTTATAAAAAAACCGCTATCACAGCGCCCATTGTAATTTCTTAGTTCCAGCAATCACGTCAAATTAAAAAGAATGTTATTTCTTTGAGTCCAATTGTATCATTTATCACATTTATAAGGTCAAACTTAAAAATCAGTCCAACTAAGTCCCACAGTCAATCGTTTTACTGTTAACAGCGATACAACCAAGTAATATCAGAAAAGCATCGCTAAATACATGTTGGTACGAATATATGACGCAACTGTTGTAACTCAAACGGGCTGATACAGTTAGAAAGTCAATAAAATGTAGTCTTTAAAACTGTCTCTATATCTTCAGCGCGCGCTAACGGCTAGGATTGGCCCCACTGTAAAAAGTGTCTTATTTCTCTAAATTTATAAAAAAACCGCTACCACAGCGCCCAGTGTAATTTCTTAGTTCCAGCAATCACGTCAAATTAAAAAGAATGTTATTTCTTTGAGTCCAATTGTATCATTTATCACATTTATAAGGTCAAAGTCCAAAGTCAGTCGAATTAAGTCCCACAGTCAATCGTTTTACTGTTAACAGCGATACAACCAAGTAATATCAGAAAAGCATCGCTAAATACATGTTGGTACGAATATATGACGCAACTGTTGTAACTCAAACGGGCTGATACAGTTAGAAAGTCAATAAAATGTAGTCTTTAAAACTGTCTCTATATCTTCAGCGCGCGCTAACGGCTAGGATTGGCCCCACTGTAAAAAGTGTCTTATTTCTCTAAATTTATAAAAAAACCGCTACCACAGCGCCCAGTGTAATTTCTTAGTTCCAGCAATCACGTCAAATTAAAAAGAATGTTATTTCTTTGAGTCCAATTGTATCATTTATCACATTTATAAGGTCAAAGTTCAAAATCAGTCGAATTAAGTCCCACAGTCAATCGTTTTACTGTTAACAGCGATACAACCAAGTAATATCAGAAAAGCATCGCTAAATACATGTTGGTACGAATATGTGACGCAATTGTTGTAACTCAAACGGGCTGATACAGTTAGAAAGTCAATAAAATGTAGTCTTTAAAACTGTCTCTATATCTTCAGCGCGCGCTAACGGCTAGGATTGGCCCCACTGTAAAAAGTGTCTTATTTCTCTAAATTTATAAAAAAACCGCTACCACAGCGCCCAGTGTAATTTCTTAGTTCCAGCAATCACGTCAAATTAAAAAGAATGTTATTTCTTTGAGTCCAATTGTATCATTTATCACATTTATAAGGTCAAAGTCCAAAGTCAGTCGAATTAAGTCCCACAGTCAATCGTTTTACTGTTAACAGCGATACAACCAAGTAATATCAGAAAAGCATCGCTAAATACATGTTGGTACGAATATATGACGCAACTGTTGTAACTCAAACGGGCTGATACAGTTAGAAAGTCAATAAAATGTAGTCTTTAAAACTGTCTCTATATCTTCAGCGCACGCTAACGGCTAGGATTGGTCCCACCGTAAAAAATGTCTTATTTTTCTAAATGTATTAATAAAGCGCTACCACAGCGCCCAGTATAACTGCTGAGTTCCATCAATCACGTCAAATTAAAAACAATGTTATTTCTTTGCGTCCAATTGTATTATTTATCACATTTTTTAAGGTCAAAGTCTAAAATCATTCCAATTAAGTCCCACTGTCAATCGTTTTACTTTAAAAGCGATATAACATGGTAATATCAGAAAAGCATCGCTAAGTAGATGTTGGCACGAATATGTGACGCAACCGTTGTAACTCAAACGGGCTGATACAGTTAGAAAGTCAATATAATGTAGTTTTTAAAACTTTCTCTATATCATCAGTGCGCGCTAACAGTTAGGATAGGCCCCACTGTAAAAAGTGTCTTATTTCTCTAAATTTATAAAAAAACCGCTATCACTGCGCCCAGTGTAATTTCTTAGTTCCAGCAATCACGTCAAATTAAAAAGAATGTTATTTCTTTGAGTCCAATTCTATCATTTATCACATTTATAAGGTCAAAGTTCAAAATCAGTCCAACTAAGTCCCACAGTCAATCGTTTTACTGTTAACAGCGATACAACCAAGTAATATCAGAAAAGCATCGCTAAATACATGTTGGTACGAATATATGACGCAACTGTTGTAACTCAAACGGGCTGATACAGTTAGAAAGTCAATAAAATGTAGTCTTTAAAACTGTCTCTATATCTTCAGCGCGCGCTAACGGCTAGGATTGGCCCCACTGTAAAAAGTGTCTTATTTCTCTAAATTTATAAAAAAACCGCTACCACAGCGCCCAGTGTAATTTCTTAGTTCCAGCAATCACGTCAAATTAAAAAGAATGTTATTTCTTTGAGTCCAATTGTATCATTTATCACATTTATAAGGTCAAAGTCCAAAGTCAGTCGAATTAAGTCCCACAGTCAATCGTTTTACTGTTAACAGCGATACAACCAAGTAATATCAGAAAAGCATCGCTAAATACATGTTGGTACGAATATATGACGCAACTGTTGTAACTCAAACGTGCTGATACAGTTAGAAAGTCAATAAAATGTAGTCTTTAAAATGTCTCTATATCTTCAGCGCACGCTAACGGCTAAGATTGGTCCCACCGTAAAAAATGTCTTATTTTTCTAAATTTATTAATAAAGCGCTACCACAGCGCCCAGTATAACTTCTGAGTTCCAGCAATCACGTCAAATTAAAAAGAATGTCATTTCTTTGCGTCCAATTGTATCATCTATTACATTTATAAGGTCAAAGTCCAAAATCAGTCGAATTAAGTCCCACAGTCAATCGTTTTACTGTTAACAGCGATACAACCAAGTAATATCAGAAAAGTATCGCTAAATAGATGTTGGTACGAATATGTGACGCAACCGTTGTGACTCAAACGGACTGATACAATTAGAAAGTCAATAAAATGTAGTTTTTGAAACTGTCTCTATAACTTTAGCGCGTGCCAACGGCTAGGATTTGTCCCACCGTAAAAAATGTCTTATTTTTTTAAATTTATAAATAAAGCGCTACCACATCGCCCAGTATAACTTCTGAGTTCCAGCAATCACATCAAATTAAAAACAATGTTACTTCTTGGACTCCAATTGTATCATTTATCACATTTTTAAGGTCAAAGTCCAAAATCATTCCAATAAGTCCCACAGTCAATCGTTTTACTTTTAAAAGCGATATAACATAGTTATATCAGAAAAGCATCGCTAAATAGATGTTGGCACGAATATGTGACGCAACCGTTGTAACTCAAACGGGCTGATACAATTAGAAAGTCAATAAAATGTAGTTTTTAAAACTGTCTCTATATCTTTAGCGCGCGCTAACGGCTAGGATTGGCCCCACTGTAAAAAGTGTCTTATTTCTCTAAATTTATAAAAAAACCGCTATCACAGCGCCCAGTGTAATTTCTTAGTTCCAGCAATCACGTCAAATTGAAAAGAATGTTATTTCTTTGAGTCCAATTCTATCATTTATCACATTTATAAGGTCAAAGTTCAAAATCAGTCCAACTAAGTCCCACAGTCAATCGTTTTACTGTTAACAGCGATAGAACCAAGTAATATCAGAAAAGCATCGCTAAATACATGTTGGTACGAATATATGACGCAACTGTTGTAACTCAAACGGGCTGATACAGTTAGAAAGTCAATAAAATGTAGTCTTTAAAACTGTCTCTATATCTTCAGCGCGCGCTAACGGCTAGGATTGGCCCCACTGTAAAAAGTGTCTTATTTCTCTAAATTTATAAAAAAACCGCTACCACAGCGCCCAGTGTAATTTCTTAGTTCCAGCAATCACGTCAAATTAAAAAGAATGTTATTTCTTTGAGTCCAATTGTATCATTTATCACATTTATAAGGTCAAAGTCCAAAGTCAGTCGAATTAAGTCCCACAGTCAATCGTTTTACTGTTAACAGCGATACAACCAAGTAATATCAGAAAAGCATCGCTAAATACATGTTGGTACGAATATATGACGCAACTGTTGTAACTCAAACGGGCTGATACAGTTAGAAAGTCAATAAAATGTAGTCTTTAAAACTGTCTCTATATCTTCAGCGCACGCTAACGGCTAGAATTGGTCCCACCGTAAAAAATGTCTTATTTTTCTAAATTTATTAATAAAGCGCTACCACAGCGCCCAGTATAACTTCTGAGTTCCAGCAATCACGTCAAATTAAAAAGAATGTTATTTCTTTGCGTCCAATTGTATCATCTATTACATTTATAAGTTCAAAGTCCAAAATCAGTCGAATTAAGTCCCACAGTCAATCGTTTTACTGTTAACAGCGATACAACCAAGTAATATCAGAAAAGTATCGCTAAATAGATGTTGGTACGAATATGTGACGCAACCGTTGTGACTCAAACGGACTGATACAATTAGAAAGTCAATAAAATGTAGTTTTTGAAACTGTCTCTATAACTTTAGCGCGCGCCAACGGCTAGGATTTGTCCCACCGTAAAAAATGTCTTATTTTTTTAAATTTATAAATAAAGCGCTACCACAGCACCCAGCGTAACTTCTGAGTTCCAGCAATCACATCAAATTAAAAACAATGTTACTTCTTGGACTTCAATTGTATCATTTATCACATTTTTAAGGTCAAAGTCCATAATCATTCCGATAAGTCCCACAGTCAATCGTTTTACTTTTAAAAGCGATATAACATAGTTATATCAGAAAAGCATCGCTAAATAGATGTTGGTACGAATATGTGACACAACCGTTGTAACTCAAACGGGCTGATACAGTTAGAAAGTCAATAAAATGTAGTTTTTAAAACTGTCTCTATATTTTCAGCGCGCGCTAACGGCTAGGATTCGCCCCACTGTAAAAAGTGTCTTATTTCTCTAAATTTATAAAAAAAGCACTACCACAGGGCCCAGTGTAATTTCTGAATTCAAGCAATCACATCAAATTAAAAACAATGTTACTTCTTTGAGTCCAATTGTATTATTTATCACATTTATCAGGTCAAAGTCCAAAATCATTTCAATTAAGTCCCACAGTCAATCGTTTTACTGTTAACAGCGATAGAACCAAGTAATATCAGAAAAGCATCGCTAAATACATGTTGGTACGAATATATGACGCAACTGTTGTAACTCAAACGGGCTGATACAGTTAGAAAGTCAATAAAATGTAGTCTTTAAAACTGTCTCTATATCTTCAGCGCGCGCTAACGGCTAGGATTGGCCCCACTGTAAAAAGTGTCTTATTTCTCTAAATTTATAAAAAAACCGCTACCACAGCGCCCAGTGTAATTTCTTAGTTCCAGCAATCACGTCAAATTAAAAAGAATGTTATTTCTTTGAGTCCAATTGTATCATTTATCACATTTATAAGGTCAAAGTCCAAAGTCAGTCGAATTAAGTCCCACAGTCAATCGTTTTACTGTTAACAGCGATACAACCAAGTAATATCAGAAAAGCATCGCTAAATACATGTTGGTACGAATATATGACGCAACTGTTGTAACTCAAACGGGCTGATACAGTTAGAAAGTCAATAAAATGTAGTCTTTAAAACTGTCTCTATATCTTCAGCGCACGCTAACGGCTAGAATTGGTCCCACCGTAAAAAATGTCTTATTTTTCTAAATTTATTAATAAAGCGCTACCACAGCGCCCAGTATAACTTCTGAGTTCCAGCAATCACGTCAAATTCAAAAGAATGGTATTTCTTTGCGTCCAATTGTATCATCTATTACATTTATAAGTTCAAAGTCCAAAATCAGTCGAATTAAGTCCCACAGTCAATCGTTTTACTGTTAACAGCGATACAACCAAGTAATATCAGAAAAGTATCGCTAAATAGATGTTGGTACGAATATGTGACGCAACCGTTGTGACTCAAACGGACTGATACAATTAGAAAGTCAATAAAATGTAGTTTTTGAAACTGTCTCTATAACTTTAGCGCGCGCCAACGGCTAGGATTTGTCCCACCGTAAAAAATGTCTTATTTTTTTAAATTTATAAATAAAGCGCTACCACAGCACCCAGTGTAACTTCTGAGTTCCAGCAATCACATCAAATTAAAAACAATGTTACTTCTTGGACTTCAATTGTATCATTTATCACATTTTTAAGGTCAAAGTCCATAATCATTCCAATAAGTCCCACAGTCAATCGTTTTACTTTTAAAAGCGATATAACATAGTTATATCAGAAAAGCATCGCTAAATAGATGTTGGTACGAATATGTGACACAACCGTTGTAACTCAAACGGGCTGATACAGTTAGAAAGTCAATAAAATGTAGTTTTTAAAACTGTCTCTATATTTTCAGCGCGCGCTAACGGCTAGGATTCGCCCCACTGTAAAAAGTGTCTTATTTCTCTAAATTTATAAAAAAAGCACTACCACAGGGCCCAGTGTAATTTCTGAATTCAAGCAATCACATCAAATTAAAAACAATGTTACTTCTTTGAGTCCAATTGTATTATTTATCACATTTATCAGGTCAAAGTCCAAAATCATTTCAATTAAGTCCCACAGTCAATCGTTTTACTGTTAACAGCGATACAACCAAGTAATATCAGAAAAGAATCGCTAAATAGATGTTGGTACGAATATGTGACGCAACCGTTGTGACTCAAACGGACTGATAAAATTAGAAAGTCAATAAAATTTAGTTTTTGAAACTGTCTCTATAACTTTAGCGCGCGCCAACGGCTAGGATTGGTCCCACTGTAAAAAATGTCTATTTTTATAAGTTTATAAATAAAGCGCTACCACAGCACCCAGTGTAACTTCTGAGTTCCAGCAATCACATCAAATTAAAAAGAATGTTATTTCTTTGAGGCCAATTGTATCATCACATTTTTAACGTCAAAGTCCAAAATCAGTCGAATTCAGTCCCACAGTCAATCGTTTTACTTTTAAAACCGATATAACATAGTAATATCAGAAAAGTATCGCTAAATAGATGTTGGTACGAATATGTGACGCAACCGTTGTAACTCAAACGGGCTGATACAGTTAGAAAGTCAATAAAATGTAGTTTTTAAAACTGTCTCTATATCTTCAGCGCGCGCTAACGGCTAGGATTCGCCTCACTGTAAAAAGTGTCTTATTTCTCTAAATTTATAAAAAAAGCACTACCACAGCGCCCAGTGTAATTTCTGAGTTCAAGCAATCACATCAAATTAAAAACAATGTTACTTCTTTGAGTCCAATTGTATTATTTATCACATTTATCAGGTCAAAGTCCAAAATCATTTCAATTAAGTCCCACAGTCAATCGTTTTACTTTTAAAAGCAATGTAACATAGTAATATCAGAAAAGCATCGCTTAATAGATGTTGGCACGAATATGTGACGCAACTGTTGTTACTCAAACGGGCTGATACAGTTAGAAAGTCAATAAAATTTAGTTTTTAAAACTGTCTCTATATCTTTAGCGCGCGCTAACGGCTGGGATTGGCCCCACTGTAAAAAATGTGTTATTTTTCTAAATTTATAAAAAAGCGCTACCACAGCGCCCAGTGTAATTTCTGAGTTCCAGAAATCACGTCAAATTAAAAAGAATGTTATTTCTTTGATATCAGTTGTATCATTTATCACATTTATAAGGTCAAAGTTCAAAATCAGTCCAATTAAGTCCCACAGTCAATCGTTTTACTTTAAAAGCGATACAACATAGTAATATCAGGAAAGTATCGCTAAATAGATGTTGGTACGAATATCGGACGCAACCGTTGTAATTCAAACGGATTGATGCTGTTAGACAGTCAATATAATGTAGTTTTTAAATCTGTCTCTATATCTTCAGCGGGCGCTAACGGCTAGGATTGGTCCCACAGCAAAAAAAAATACTTATTAACCCTATTCGGTCCGGGGTTTTTCGAACATACTATGACCGGGGGGGCGGATTCCGCCCCCCCCCCCCTCAATAACTTTTCATAGGGTTGTTCAAATTGAATCAAACTTGGCACACTTATAGTACGTCATAAAAGGAACAAAATGGCGCCAAAAAAAATTTGCTTGCGTCAGCACATTTTCTGTGACGTCATCAAAAGCTTGAAAATTGTTAAAAATGCCACTATCTGCTTAAGATATAATTACTTTTGTTCTAGAGCGAATTTTTACATTCTGTTTGAAGTTTCTGAAAGCTAAGTAAAAGTTATTTAACATATCTTCCGGTTTTTACATGGATCGGATGAAAAATTGCCAAAAATTGCCCGAAAATCCGTTTTTTTCAGATTTTCAGGTAAAATTTGCTAAAATCGGGAAATCGGATTAGTCACGTGTTCAAATTATTCAAAATGATTCTTCTTGATGAAACAAAGTTGTGTTGCAAGTTTCAAGTTCTAAGGATAATCCTAACAGGAGTTATTATATTTTCCCCATTATAAGGATTTCATAGAGATTTTTAGGGGTAGTTTCGAGTAATGGCCAATATCAAAGCCTCTGAAAGGTATGGGACCTAAAAAATTAGCATGCAGGTGTCTAATAGATAAATGTTGAAACTCAGTAAGTATCATAGTCATATAACAAAGCAATCAGGAGTTATTAAAAAAAAACCGTCAGGGGGGGCGGAATCCGCCCCCCCCCCCCCCCCCGGACCGAATAGGGTTAATCAAAGTTTTTAAATAAAGTGCTACCACAGCGCACAATGTAATCGCTGAGTTCAAGCAATCACGTCAAATTAAAAAGAATGTTATTCCTTTGAGTCCAATTGTCTCATTTATCACACTTATAAGGTCAAAGTCCAAAATCAGTTCAATTAAGTACCACAGTAAATCGTTTCACTGTTGAAATCGATGCAACCTAGTTATGTCCGAAAAATATCGCTAAATAGATGTTGGTACCAATATGTGACGCAACCGTTGTCACTCAAACGGACTGATACAGTTAGAAAGTCAATAAAATGTAGTTTTTAAAACTGTCTCTATATCTTCAGCGCGCGTTAACGTCTAGGATTGGTCCCACTGTAAAAAATGTCTTATTTTTCTAAATTTATAAATAAAGCGCTACCACAGCGCCCTGTGTAATTTCTGAGTTCCAGCAATCACGTCAAATTAAAAAGAATGTTATTTTTGGAGTCCAATTGTATCATGTACCACATTTATAAGGTCAAAGTCCAAAATCAGTCAAATTAAGTCCCACAGTCCATCGTTTTACTGTTAACAGCGATACAACCAAGTAACATCAGAAAAGCATCGCTAAATACATGTTGGTACGAATATATGACGCAACTGTTGTAACTCAAACGGGCTGATACAGTTAGAAAGTCAATAAAATGTAGTCTTTAAAACTGTCTCTATATCTTCAGCGCGCGCTAACGGCTAGGATTGGTCCCACCGTAAAAAATGTCTTATATTTCTAAATTTATTAATAAAGCGCTACCACAGCGCCCAGTATAACTTCTGAGTTCCAGCAATCACGTCAAATTAAAAAGAATGTTATTTCTTTGCGTCCAATTGTATCATTTATTACATTTATAAGGTCAAAGTCCAAAATCAGTCGAATTAAGTCCCACAGTCAATCGTTTTACTGTTAACAGCGATACAACCAAGTAATATCAGAAAAGTATCGCTAAATAGATGTTGGTACGAATATGTGACGCAACCGTTGTGACTCAAACGGACTGATACAATTAGAAAGTCAATAAAATGTAGTTTTTGAACCTGTCTCTATAACTTTAGCGCGCGCCAACGGCTAGGATTGGTCCCACCGTAAAAAATGTCTTATTTTTTTAAATTTATAAATAAAGCGCTACCACAGCGCCCAGTGTAACTTCTAAGTTCCAGCAATCACATCAAATTAAAAACAATGTTACTTCTTGGACTCCAATTGTATCATTTATCACATTTTTAAGGTCAAAGTCCAAAATCATTCCAATAAGTCCCACAGTCAATCGTTTTACTTTTAAAAGCGATATAACATGGTAATATCAGAAAAGCATCGCTAAATAGATGTTGGTACGAATATGTGACGCAACTGTTTTAACTCAAACGGGCTGATACAGTTAGAAAGTCAATAAAATGTAGTTTTTAAAACTGTCTCTATATCTTCAGCGCGCGCTAACGGCTAGGATTCGCCCCACTGTAAAAAGTGTTTTATTTCTCTAAATTTATAAAAAAACCGCTACCACAGCGCCCAGTGTAATTTCTGATTTCAAGCAATCACATCAAATTAAAAACAATGTTACTTCTTTGAGTCCAATTGTATTATTTATCACATTTATCAGGTCAAAGTCCAAAATCATTTCAATTAAGTCCCACAGTCAATCCTTTTACTTTTAAAACCGATGTAACATAGTAATATCAGAAAAGCATCGCTTAACAGATGTTGGCACGAATATGTGACGCAACCGTTGTTACTCAAACGGGTTAATGCAGTGAGAAAGTCAATAAAATTTAGTTTTTAAAACTGTCTCTATATCTTCAGCGCGCGTTAACGTCTAGGATTGGTCCCACTGTAAAAAATGTCTTATTTTTCTAAATTTATAAATAAAGCGCTACCACAGCGCCCTGTGTAATTTCTGAGTTCCAGTAATCACGTCAAATTAAAAAGAATGTTATTTTTGGAGTCCAATTGTATCATGTACCACATTTATAAGGTCAAAGTCCAAAATCAGTCAAATTAAGTCCCACAGTCCATCGTTTTACTGTTAACAGCGATACAACCAAGTAACATCAGAAAAGCATCGCTAAATACATGTTGGTACGAATATATGACGCAACTGTTGTAACTCAAACGGGCTGATACAGTTAGAAAGTCAATAAAATGTAGTCTTTAAAACTGTCTCTATATCTTCAGCGCGCGCTAACGGCTAGGATTGGTCCCACCGTAAAAAATGTCTTACTTTTCTAAATTTTATAATAAAGCGCTACCACAGCGCCCAGTATAACTTCTGAGTTCCAGCAATGACGTCAAATTAAAAAGAATGTTATTTCTTTGCGTCCAATTGTATCATTTATTACATTTATAAGGTCAAAGTCCAAAATCAGTCGAATTAAGTCCCACAGTCAATCGTTTTACTGTTAACAGCGATACAACCAAGTAATATCAGAAAAGTATCGCTAAATAGATGTTGGTACGAATATGTGACGCAACCGTTGTGACTCAAACGGACTGATACAATTAGAAAGTCAATAAAATGTAGTTTTTGAACCTGTCTCTATAACTTTAGCGCGCGCCAACGGCTAGGATTGGTCCCACCGTAAAAAATGTCTTATTTTTTTAAATTTATAAATAAAGCGCTACCACAGCGCCCAGTGTAATTTCTGATTTCAAGCAATCACATCAAATTAAAAACAATGTTACTTCTTTGAGTCCAATTGTATTATTTATCACATTTATCAGGTCAAAGTCCAAAATCATTTCAATTAAGTCCCACAGTCAATCGTTTTACTTTTAAAACCGATGTAACATAGTAATATCAGAAAAGCATCGCTTAACAGATGTTGGCACGAATATGTGACGCAACCGTTGTTACTCAAACGGGCTGATACAGTGAGAAAGTCAATAAAATTTAGTTTTTAAAACTGTCTCTATATCTTTAGCGCGCGCTAACGGCTGGGATTGGCCCTACTGTAAAAAATGTGTTATTTTTCTAAATTTATAAAAAGCGCTACCACAGCGCCTAGTGTAATTTCTGAGATCCAGAAATCAGGTCAAATTAAAAAGAATGTTATTTCTTTGAGTTCAATTGTATCATTTATCACATTGATAAGGTCACAGTCCAAAATCAGTCCAATTAAGTCCCACAGTTAATCGTTTTACTTTTAAAAGCGATACAACATAGTAATATCAGAAAGGTATCGCTAAATAGATGTTGGTACGAATATCGGACGCAACCGTTGTAACTCAAACGGATTGATGCTGTTAGACAGTCAATATAATGTAGTTTTTAAATCTGTCTCTATATCTTCAGCGGGCACTAACGGCTAGGATTGGTCCCACAGCAAAAAAAAATACTTATTAATCAAAGTTTATAAATAAAGTGCTACCACAGCGCACAATGTAATCGCTGAGTTCAAGCAATCACGTCAAATTAAAAAGAATGTTATTCCTTTGAGTCCAATTGTCTCATTTATCACAATTATAAGGTCAAACTCCAAAATCAGTTCAATTAAGTACCACAGTAAATCGTTTCACTGTTGAAATCGATGCAACCTAGTTATGTCCGAAAAATATCGCTAAATAGATGTTGGTACGAATATGTCACGCAACCGTTGTCACTCAAACGGACTGATACAGTTAGAAAGTCAATAAAATGTAGTTTTTAAAACTGTCTCTATATCTTCAGCACGCGCTAACGTCTAGGATTGGTCCCACTGTAAAAAATGTCTTATTTTTCTAAATTTATAAATAAAGCGCTACCACAGCGCCCTGTGTAATTTCTGAGTTCCAGCAAATCACGTCAAATTAAAAAGAATGTTATTTTTGAAGTCCAATTGTATCATGTACCACATTTATAAGGTCAAAGTCCAAAATCATTCCAATTAATTCCCACAGTCAATCGTTTTACTATAACAATAACAATAACAATATGTGACGCAACCGTTGTAACTCAAACAGGCTGATACAGTTAGAAAGTCAATAAAATGTAGTTTTTAAAACAGTCTCTATATCTTCAGCGCGTGCTAACGGCTAGGATTGGTCCCACTGTAAAAAATGTCTTATTTTTCTAAATTTATAAAAAAAGCGCTACCACAGCGCCAATGTAATTTCTGAGTTCCAGCAATCACATCAAATTAAACACAATGTTACTTCTTGGAGTCCAATTGTATCATTTATCACATTTTTAAGGTCATAGTCCAAAATCATTCCAATTAAGTCCCACAGTCAATCGTTTTACTTTTAAAAGCGATATAACATAGTAATATCAGAAAAGTATCGCTAAATAGATGTTGGTACGAATATGTGACGCAACCGTTGTAACTCAAACGGGCTGATGCAGTTAGAAAGTCAATAAAATATAGCTTTTGAAACTGTCTCTATATCTTCAGCGTGCACTAACGGCTAGGATTCGCCCCACTGTAAAAAGTGTCTTATTTCTCTAAATTTATAAAAAAAGCGCTACCACAGCGCCCAGTGTAATTTCTGAGTTCCAGCAATCACATCAAATTAAACACAATGTTACTTCTTGGAGTCCAATTGTATCATTTATCACATTTTTAAGGTCATAGTCCAAAATCATTCCAATTAAGTCCCACAGTCAATCGTTTTACTTTTAAAAGCGATATAACATAGTAATATCAGAAAGGTATCGCAAAATAGATGTTGGTACGAATATGTGACGCAAGCGTTGTAACTCAAACGGACTGATACAGTTAGGAAATAAATAAAATGTAGTTTTTGAAACTGCCTATATATCTTCGGCGCGCGCTAACGTCTAGGATTGGTTCCACTATAAAAAATGTCTTATTTCTCTAAATTTATAAAAAAAGCACACTCGTTTTACTTTTAAAAGCGATATAACATAGTAATATCAGAAAAGCATCGCTAAATAAATGTTGGTACGAACATGTAACGCAACCGTTGTAACTCAAACGGATTGATACTGTTAGACAGTCAATATAATGTAGTTTTTTAATCTGTTTCTATATCTTCAGCGCGCGCTAACGGTTAGGATTGGTTCCACTGTAAAAAATGTCTCATTTTTCTAAATTTTTAAATAAAGCGCTACCACAGCGCCCAGTGTATTTTCTGAGTTCCAACAATCATGTCAAATTAAAAAGAATGCTATTTCTTGGAGTCCAATTGTAACATTTATCACATTTATAAGGTCAAAGTAAAAAATCAGTCGAATTAAGTCCCACAGTCAATCGTTTTACTGTTAACAGCGACACAACCAAGTAATATCAGAAAAGTATCGCTAAATAGATGTTGGTACGAATATGTCACGCAAACGTTGTAACTCAAACGGACTGATACAGTTAGGAAATAAATAAAATGTAGTTTTTAAATCTGTTTCTATATCTTCAGCGCGCGCTAACGGTTAGGATTGGTTCCACTGAAAAATATGTCTCATTTTTCTAAATTTATAAATAAAGCGCTACCACAGCGCCCAGTGTAACTTCTGAGTTCCAGCAATCACGTCAAATTGAAAAGAATGTTATTTCCTGGAGTCCAATTGTATCATTTATCATATTTATAAGGTCAAAGTCCAAAATCATTCCAATTAAGTCCCACAGTCAATCGTTTTACTTTTAAAAGCGATGTAACATAGTAATATCAGAAAAGCATCGCTAAATAGATGTTGGCACGAATATGTGACGCAACCGTTGTAACTCAAACGGGCTGATACAGTTAGAAAGTCAATAAAATTTAGTTTTTAAAACTGTCTCTATATCTTCAGCGCGCGCTAATGGCTGGGATTGGCCCCACTGTAAAAAATGTCTTATTTTTCTAAATTTATATAAAAAGCGCTACCACAGCGCACAGTGTCATTTCTGAGTTCCAGAAATCCCGTCAAATTAAAAAGAATGTTATTTCTTTGAGTTCAATTGCATCATTTATCATATTTATGAGGTCAAAGTCTAAAATCAGTCCAATTAAGTCCCACAGTCAATCGTTTTACTTTAAAAGCGATACAACATAGTAATATCAGAAAAGTATCGCTAAATAGATGTTGGTACGAATATGTGACGCAACTGTTGTCACTCAAACGGATTGATGCTGTTAGACAGTCAATATAATGTAGTTTTTAAATCTGTCTCTCTATCTTTAGCGTGCGCTAACGGCTAGGATTGGTCCCACAGTAAAAAAACTTCTTATTAATATAAATTTTTAAATAAAGCGCTACCACAGCGCACAATGTAATCGCTGAATTCCAGCAATCATGTCAAATTAAAAACAATGTTACTTCTTGGAGTCCAATTGTATCATTTATCACATTTTTAAGATCAAAGTCCAAAATCAGTCCAATTAAGTCCCACAGTTAATTGTTTTACTTTTTAAAGCGATACAACATAGTAATATCAGAAAAGTATCGCTATATAGATGTTCCTACGAATATGTGACGCAACCGTTGTAACTCAAATGCATTGATACCGTTAAAAAGTCAATGAAATGTAGCTTTTGAAACCGTCTCTATTTCTTCAGCGCGCGCTAATGGCTAGGATTTGGCTAAAAGTGAAAAGTGACTTCTTTATCTAGATTCTTAAATAAAACGCTACCACAGCGCCCAATGTAATTGCTGAGTTCCAGCAATCATGTCAAATTAAGAAAAATGGTATTTCCTGAAATGCAAATGTCACATTTATCACACTTACAAGGTCAAAGTCCAAAATCAGTCCAATTAAGTCCCACAGTCAATCGTTTCACTTTTAAAAGCGATGTAACATAGTAATATCAGAAAAGCATCGCTAAATAGATGTTGGCACGAATATGTGACGCAACCGTTGTAACTCAAACGGGCTGATACAGTTAGAAAGTCAATAAAATTTAGTTTTTAAAACTGTCTCTATATCTTCAGCGCGCGCTAACGGCTGGGATTGGCCCCACTGTAAAAAATGTCTTATTTTTCTAAATTTATATAAAAAGCGCTACCACAGCGCACAGTGTCATTTCTGAGTTCCAGAAATCCCGTCAAATTAAAAAGAATGTTATTTCTTTGAGTTCAATTGCATCATTTATCATATTTATGAGGTCAAAGTCTATAATCAGTCCAATTAAGTCCCACAGTCAATCGGTTTACTTTAAAAGCGATACAACATAGTAATATCAGAAAAGTATCGCTAAATAGATGTTGGTACGAATATGTGACGCAACCGTTGTCACTCAAACGGATTGACGCTGTTAGACAGTCAATATAATGTAGTTTTTAAATCTGTCTCTCTATCTTTAGCGTGCGCTAACGGCTAGGATTGGTCCCACAGTAAAAAAACTTCTTATTAATCTAAATTTTTAAATAAAGCGCTACCACAGCGCACAATGTAATCGCTGAATTCCAGCAATCATGTCAAATTAAAAACAATGTTACTTCTTGGAGTCCAATTGTATCATTTATCACATTTTTAAGGTCAAAGTCCAAAATCAGTCCAATTAAGTCCCACAGTTAATTGTTTTACTTTTTAAAGCGATACAACATAGTAATATCAGAAAAGTATCGCTAAATAGATGTTCCTACGAATATGTGACGCAACCGTTGTAACTCAAATGCATTGATACCGTTAAAAAGTCAATGAAATGTAGCTTTTGAAACCGTCTCTATTTCTTCAGCGCGCGCTAATGGCTAGGATTTGGCAAAAAGTGAAAAGTGACTTCTTTATCTAGATTCTTAAATAAAACGCTACCACTGCGCCCAATGTAATTGCTGAGTTCCAGCAATCATGTCAAATTAAAATAAATGGTATTTCCTGAAATGCAAATGTCACATTTATCACACTTACAAGGTCAAAGTCCAAAATACGTCCAATTAAGTCCCACAGTTAATTGTTTTACTTTTTAAAGCGATACAACATAGTAATATCAGAAAAGTATCGCTAAATAGATGTTCCTACGAATATGTGACGCAACCGTTGTAACTCAAATGCATTGATACCGTTAAAAAGTCAACGAAATGTAGCTTTTGAAACCGTCTCTATTTCTTCAGCGCGCGCTAATGGCTAGGATTTGGCTAAAAGTGAAAAGTGACTTCTTTATCTAGATTCTTAAATAAAACGCTACCACAGCGCCCAATGTAATTGCTGAGTTCCAGCAATCATGTCAAATTAAGAAAAATGGTATTTCCTGAAATGCAAATGTCACATTTATCACACTTACAAGGTCAAAGTCCAAAATCAGTCCAATTAAGTCCCACAGTCAATCGTTTTAATATTAAAAGCGATACAACATAGTAATATCAGAAATGTATCGCTAAATAGATGTTGGTACGAATATGTGACGTAACCGTTGTAACTCAAACGGACTGATACAGTTGGTAAATTCAATAAAATGTAGTTTTTGAAACTGTCTCTATATCTTCAGCGCGCGCTAACGGTTTGGATTGGTCCCACTGTAAAAATTGTCTTATTTTTCTAAATTTATAAATAAAGCGCTACCACAGCGCCCAGTGTAATTTCTGAGTTCCAGCAATCACGTCAAATTAAAAAGAATGTTATTTCTTGGAGTCCAATTGTATCATTTATCACAATTAAAAGGTCAAAGTCCAAAATCAGTCGAATTAAGTCCCACAGTCAATCGTTTTACTGTTAACAGCGATACAACCAAGTAATATCAGAAAAGTATCGCTAAATAGATGTTGGTACGAATATGTGACGCAACCGTTGTAACTCAAACGGACTGACACAGTTAGTAAATTCAATAAAATGTAGATTTTAAAACTGTCTCTATATCTTCAGCGCGTGCTAACGGTTAGGATTGGTCCCACTGTAAAAAATGTCTTATTTTTCTAAATTTATAAATAAAGCGCTACCACAGCGCCCAGGGTAATTTCTGAGTTCCTGCAATCACGTCGAATTAAAAAGGATGTTACTTCTTGGAGTCCAATTATATCATTTATCACATTTATAAGGTCAAAGTCCAAAATCATTCTAATTAAGTCCCACAGTCAATCGTTTTACTTTTAAAAGCGATATAGCATAGTAATATTAGAAAAGCATCGCTAATAGATGTTGTCACGAATATGTGACGCAACCGTTGTAACTCAAGCGGATTGATATTGTTAGACAGTCAATATAATGTAGTTTTTAAATCTGTCTCTATAGCTTCACCGCGCGCTAACGTCTAGGATTGGTCCCACAGTAAAAAAACTACTTATTAATCCAAATTTTTAAAGAAAGCGCTACCACAGCGCATAATGTAATCGCTGAATTCTAGCAATCATGTCAAATTAAGAAGAATGTTATTTCTTGGATTCCAATTGTCTCATTTATCACACTTATAAGGTCAAAGTCCAAAATCAGTTCAATTAAGTACCACAGTCAATCGTTTCACTGTTAAAGGCGATGCAACATAGTAACCTCAGAATTATATTGCTAAGTACATGTTGGCACGAATATGTGACGCAACCGTTGAAACTTAAACGGGCTGATACAGTTAGAAAGTCAATAAAATGTAGTTTTTAAAACTGTCTCAACTTCTTCATCAAACGCTAATGGCTATGATTTGTCCCGCATTAAAAATGACTCATTGATCTAATTTTGTAAATAAAGAGCTAACACAGCACGCAGTGTAACTACTGCGTTTCGGCAATCATGCCAAATTAACAAAAATGTTAATTCTTGCAGTTCAATTGTCTCATTTACCACATTTATAAAGTGAAACACAAAAATCACTTTAATTAGCTCCCACGTCCAATCATTTCACTTTTAAAAGCAAGGCAACCTAGTAATATCGGAAAAATATCGCTAAATACATATTGCCACGAATATGTGACGCAGCCGTTGTAACTCAAACGGATTGATACCGTTAGAAAGTCAATGAAATGTAGCTTTTGAAACTGTCTCTATTTCTTCAGCGCGCGCTAATGGCTAGGATTTGTCAAAAAGTAAATGTGACTTATTTATCTAGATTTTTTAATAAAGCGCTACCACAGCGCCCAGTGTAATCGCTAAGTTCCAGCAATCATGTCAAGTTAAAAAGAATGTTATTTTTTGGAGTCCATAGTGGCATTTATCGCATTAATAAAGTCAAAGTCCAAAATCAGTTCAATTAAGTCCCACAGTCAATCGTTTCACTGTTAAAAGCGATGCAACCTAGCAATATCAGAAAAATATCGCTAAATACATATTGCCACGAATATGTGACGCAGCCGTTGTAACTCAAACGGATTGATATCATTTGAAAGTCAAGGAAAAGCAGTTTGTGAAACTGTCTCTATATCTTCAGCGCGCACTAACGGCTACGGTTGGTCCCACTGTAAAAAATGTCTTATTTTTCTAAATATATAAATATAGCGCTACCACAGCGCCCAGTGTAATTTCTAAGTTCCAGCATCACGTCAAAATAAAAAGAACGTTATTTTTTGGAGTACATTTGTATCATTTATCAAATTTATAAGGTCAAAGTCCAAAATCAGTCCAATTAAGTTCCACAGTCAATCGTTTTAATTCTAAAAGCGATACAACTTAGTAGAATCAGAAAAGTATCGCTAAGTAAATGTTGGTACGAATAAGTGACGCAACCGTTGTAACTCAAACGGATTGATACCGTTAGAAAGTCAATAAAATGTAGTTTTGAAACTGTCTCTATTTCTTCAGCGCGCGCTAATGGCTAGGATTTGTCAAAAAGTAAAAGTGACTTATTTATCTAGATTTTTTAATAAAGCGCTACCACAGAGCCCAGTGTAATCGCTGAGTTCCAGCAATCATGTCAAGTTAAAAAGAATGTTATTTTTTGGAGTCCATAGTGGAATTTATCACATTTATAAGGTAAAAGTCCAAAATTAGTCCAATTAAGTCCCACAGTCAATCGCTTTATTTTCAAAAGTGATACAACCTAGTAATGTCAGAAAGGTATCGCTAAATACATGTTGGTACGAATGTGTAACGAAACTGTTGTAACTCAAACGCATTGATACAGTTAGAAAGTCAATAAAATGTAGTTTTTGAAACTGTCTCTATATCTTCAGCGTGCGTAACGGCTAGGATTGGTTCCACTGTAAAAAATGTCTTATTTTTCTAAATTTATAAATAAAGCGCTACCACAGCACCCAGTGTAATTTCTGAGTTCCAGCAATCACGTCAAATTAAAACAAATGTTATTTCCTGGAGTCCAATTGTATCATTTATCACATTTATAACGTAAAAGTCCAAAATCAGACCAATTAAGTCCCACAGTCAATCGTTTTACTTTTTAAGGCGATACAACATAGTAATATTAGAAAAATATCGCAAAATAGATGTTCCTACGAATATGTGACGCAACCGTTGTAACTCAAATGCATTGATACCGTTAGAAAGTCAATGGAATGTAGCTTTTGAAACCGTCTCTATTTCTTCAGTGCGCGCTAATGGCTAGGATTTGGCAAAAAGTGAAAAGTGACTTCTTTATCTAGATTCTTAAATAAAACGCTACCACAGCGCCCAATGTAATTGCTGAGTTCCAGCAATCATGTCAAATTAAGAAGAATGTTATTTCCTGGAATGCAAATGTCACATTTATCACACTTACAATGTCAAAGTCCAAAATCATTCCAATTAAGTCCCACAGTCAATCGTTTTACTTTTAAAAGCGATATAGCATAGTAATATCAGAAAAGCATCGCTAAATAGATGTTGTCACGAATATGTGACGCAACCGTTGTAACTCAAACGGATTGATACCGTTTGAAATTCAATGAAATGTAGTTTTTGAAACTGTCTCTATATCTTCAGCGCGCACTAACGGCTAGGATTGGTCCCACTGTAAAGAATGTCTTATTTTTCTAAATTTATAAATAAAGCGCTACCACAGCGCCCAGTGTAATTTCTGAGTTCCAGCAATTACGTCAAATTAAAAAGAATGTTATTTCTTTGAGTCCAATTGTATCATTTATCACAATTTTAAGGTCAAAGTCCAAAACCATTCCAATTAAGTCCCACAGTCAATCGTTTTACTTTTAAAAGCGATATACCATAGTAATATCAGAAAAGTATCGCTAAATAGATGTTGGTACGAATATGTGACGCAACCCTTGTAACTCAAACGGACTGATACAGTTAGTAAATTTAATAAAATGTAGTTTTTGAAACTGTCTCCATTTCTTTAGCGCGCTCTAACGGCTAGGATTAGTCCCATAGTAAGAATGTCTTAATGATCTAAGTTTGTAAATAAAGAGGTAACGCAGCGTCCAGTGTATCCGCGGAGTTCCCGCATTCATGCCAAAGAAAGAAATATATCAATTCTTGGAGTCCAATTGTCTCTTTAACCACATTTAAAAGGTCAAAGTGCAAAATCAGTTCAATTTCGCCGCGCGGTCAATCGTTTCACTGTTTGAAGCAATGCAAACTAGTAATATCGGAAAAATATCGGTAAGTACATGTTGGTACCAATTGGTGACGCAACTGTTGTAACTCAAATGCATTGATACCGTTGGAAAGTCAATGAAAAGTAGCTTTTGAAACCGCCTCTATTTCTTCAGTGCGCGCTAATGGCTAGGATTTGGCAAAAAGTGAAAAGTGACTTCTTTATCTACATTCTTAAATAAAGCGCTACCACAGCGGCCAGTGTAAATTCTGAGTTCCAGCAATCACGTCAAATTAAAAAGGATGTTACTTCTTGGAGTCCAATTGTATTATTTATCACATTTATCAGGTCAAAGTCCAAAATCAGTCGAATTAAGTCCCACAGTCAATTGTTTTATTGTTAACAGCGATACAACCAAGTAATATCAGAAAAGTATCGCTAAAGAGATGTTGGTACGAATATGTGACGCAATCGTTGTAACTCAAACGCATTGATAGAGTTAGAAAGTCAATAAAACTTAGTTTTTGAAACTGTCTCTATATCTTTAGCGCGCGTAACGGCTAGGATTGGTCCCACTGTAAACAATGTCTTATTTTTCCAAATTTATAAATAAAGCGCTACCACAGTGCCCAGTGTAGTTTCTGAGTTCCACCAATTACGTCAAATTAACAAAAATGTTAATTCTTGAAGTTCAATTGTCTCATTTACCACATTTATAAAGTCAAACTCAAAAACCAGTTTAATTAGCTCCCACGTCCAATCATTTC
Organism: Hydractinia symbiolongicarpus; assembly: GCF_029227915.1. Lineage (NCBI taxonomy): Eukaryota > Metazoa > Cnidaria > Hydrozoa > Anthoathecata > Hydractiniidae > Hydractinia > Hydractinia symbiolongicarpus. The sequence continues at coordinate 5,131,104 of NC_079885.1, forward strand.
ACTTTTAAAAGCAATGCAACCTAGTAATATCGGAAAAATATCGCTAAATACATGTTGGTACCAATTGATGACGCAACCGTTGTAACTCTAACGCTCTGTTACCGTCAGAAAGTCAATGAAATGTAGTTTTTGAAACTGTCATCATTTCTTCAGCGCGCTCTAACGGCTAGGATTAGTCCCACAGTAAGAATGTCTTAATGATCTAAGTTTGTAAATAAAGAGGTCACGCAGCGTCCAGTGTATCCGCGGAGTTCCCGCATTCATGCCAAAGAAAGAAAGTATATCAATTCTTGGAGTCCAATTGTCTCTTTAACCACATTTAAAAGGTCAAAGTGCAAAATCAGTTCAATTTCGCCGCACGGTCAATCGTTTCACTGTTAGAAGCAATGCAAACTAGTAATATCGGAAAAATATCGGCAAGTACATGTTGGTACCAATTGGTGACGCAACTGTTGTAACTCAAACGCACTGATAACGTTAGAAAGTCAATAAAATGTAGTTTTTGAAACCGTCTCTATTTCTTCAGCGCGCGGTATTGGCTAGGATTTGTCCAAAAGTGAAAGTGACTTATTTATCTAGAATTTTTAAATAACACTATACCACAGCGCCCAGTATAATCGCTGAGTTCCAGCAATCATGTCAAGTTAAAAAGAATGTTATTTTTTGGAGTCCATAGTGGAATTTATCACATTAATAAGGTAAATGTCCAAAATCAGTCCAATTAAGTCCCACAGTCAATCGCTTTAATTTCAAAAGCGATACAACCTAGTAATGTCAGAAAAATATCGCTAAATAGATGTTTGCACGAATATGTAACGCAATCGTTGTAACTCAAACTGACTGATACAGTTACAAAGTCAATAAAATGTAGTTTTTGAAACTGTCTCTATATTTTCAGCGCGCGCTAACGGCTAGGAATGGCCTCACTGAAAAAAATGTCTTATTTTTACAAATTTATAAATAAAATGCTACCACAGTGCCCAGTGTAGTTTCTGAATTCCACCAATTACGTCAAAATAAAAAGAATGTTATTTCTTTGAGTCCAATTATATCATTTATCACATTTATAAGGTCAAAGTCCAAAATCAGACCAATTAAGTTCCACAGTCAATCATTTTACTTTTTAAAGCGATAAAACATAGTAATATCAGAAAAGTATCGCTAAATAGATGTTCCTACGAATATGTGACGCAACCGTTGTAACTCAAACGCATTGATACCGTTGGAAAGACCATGAAATGTAGCTTTTGAACCGTCTCTATTTCTTCAGCGCGCGCTAATGGCTAGGATTTGGCAAAAAGTGAAAAGTGACTTCTTTATCTAGATTCTTAAATAAAGCGCTACCACTGCGCCCAGTGTAATTTCTGAGTTATAGCAATCACGTCAAATTAAAAAGAATGTTATTTCTTGGAGTCCAATTGTATCATTTATCACATTTATAAGGTCAAAGTCCAAAATCAGTCCAATTAAGTCCCACAGTCAATTGTTTTATTGTTAACAGCGATACAAGCAAGTAATATCAGAAAAGTATCGCTAAAGAGATGTTGGTACGAATATGTGACGCAATCGTTGTAACTCAAACGCATTGATACAGTTAGAAAGTCAATAAACTTTAGCTTTTGAAACTGTCTCTATATCTTCAGCGCGCGTAACGGCTAGGATTGGTCCCACTGTAAAAAATGTCTTATTTTTCTAAATTTATAAATAAAGCGCTACCACAGCGCTCAGTGTAATTTCTGAGTTCCAGCAATCACCTCAAGTTAAAAAGAATGTTATTTCTTTGAGTCCAATTGTATCATTTATCACATTTATAAGGTCAAAGTCCAAAATCAGTCCAATTAAGTCCCACAGTCATTCGTTATACTGTTGAAAGCGATGCAACCTAGTAATATCAGAAAGCATCGCTAAATACATGTTGGTACAAATATGTGACACAACCGTTGTAACTCAAACGAATTGATATTGTTAGACAGTCAATATAATGTAGTTTTTAAATCTATCTCTATATTTTCATCGCGCGCTAACGTCTAGGATTGGTCCCACAGCAAAAAAACTACTTATTAATCTAAATTCTTAAACAAAGCGCTACCACAGCGCACAATGTAATCGCTGAATTCCAGCAATCATGTCAAATTAAGAAGAATGTTATTTCTTGGATTCCAATTGTCTCATTTATCACACTTATAAGGTCAAAGTCCAAAATCAGTCGAATTAAGTCCCACAGTCAATTGTTTTATTGTTAACAGCGATACAACCAGGTAATATCAGAAAAGTATCGCTAAAGAGATGTTGGTACGAATATGTGACGCAATCGTTGTAACTCAAACGCATTGATACAGTTAGAAAGTCAAAAAAATTTAGTTTATGAAACTGTCTCTATATCTTCAGCGCGCGTAACGGCTAGGATTGGTCCCACTGTAAAAAATGTCTTATTTTTCTAAATTCATAAATAAAGCGCTACCACCGCGCCCAGTATAATTTCTGAGTTCCAGCAATCACGTCAAGTTGAAAAGAATGTTATTTCTTTGAGTCCAATTGTATCATTTATCACATTTATAAGGTCAAAGTCCAAAATCAGTCCAATTAAGTCCCACAGTCATTCGTTTTTCTGTTGAAAGCGATGCAACCTAGTAATGTCAGAAAGCATCGCTAAATACATGTTGGTACGAATATGTGACGCAACTGTTGTAACTCAAACGCACTGATAACGTTAGAAAGTCAATGAAATGTAGTTTTCGAAACCGTCTCTATATCTTAACCTCGCGCTAACGGTTAGGATTGGTCCCACTGTAAAAATATCTTATTTTTCTAAATTAATAAATAAAGCGCTACCACAGCGCCCAGTGTAATTTCTGAGTTCCAACAATCACGTCAAATTAAAAAGAATGTTATTTCTTTGAGTCCAATTGTATCATTTATCACATTTATAAGGTCAAAGTCCAAAATCAGTCCAATTAAGTCCCACAGTCATTCGTTTTTCAGTTGAAAGCGATGCAACCTAGTAATGACAGAAAGCATCGCTAAATACATGTTGGTACGATTATGTGACGCAACTGTTGTAACTCAAACGGACTGATACAGTTATGAAATATATAAAATGTAGTTTTTGAAACTGCCTATATATCTTCAGCGCGCGCTAACGTCTAGGATTGGTTCCACTGTAAAAATTGTCTTATTTCTCCACATTTATAAATAAAGCGCTACCACAGCGCCCAGTGTAATTTCTGAGTTCCAGCAATCACGTCAAGTTAAAAAGAATGTTATTTCTTTGAGTCCAATTGTATCATTTATCACATTTATAAGGTCAAAGTCCAAAATCAGTCCAATTAAGTCCCACAGTCATTCGTTTTTCTGTTGAAAGCGATGCAACCTAGTAATGTCAGGAAGCATCGCTAAATACATGTTTGTACGAATATGTGACGCAACTGTTGTAACTCAAACACACTGATAACGTTAGAAAGTCAATGAAATGTAGTTTTCGAAACCGTCTCTATTTCTTCAGCACACGGTAATGGCTAGGATTTGTCCAAAAGTGAAAGTGACTTATTTATCTAGAATTTTTAAATAACGCGCTACCACAGCGCCCAGTGTAATCGCTGAGTTCCAGCAATCATGTCAAAATAAAAAGAATGTTATTTCTCTGAGTCCAATTGTATCATTTATCACATTTATAAGGTCAAAGTCCAAAATCAGTCCAATTAAGTCCCACAGTCAATCGTTTTACTTTTAAAAGCGATGCAACCTAGTAATATAATAAAGCATCGCTAAATACATGTTGGTACAAATATGTGACACAACCGTTGTAACTCAAACGGATTGATATTGTTAGACAGTCAATATAATGCAGTTTTTAAATCTGTCTCTATATCTTCATCGCGCGCTAACGTCTAGGATTGGTTCCACTGTAAAAAATGTCTTTTTTTTCTAAATTTATTAATAAAGCGCTACCACAGCGCCCAGTGTAATTTCTGAGTTCCAGCAATCACGTCAAATTAAAAAGAATGTTATTTCCTGGAGTCCAATTGTATCATTTATCACATTTATAACGTCAAAGTCCAAAATCAGTCGAATTAAGTCCCACAGTCAATCGTTTTACTGTTAAAAGCAATGCAACCTAGTAATATCAGAAAGCATCGCTAAATAAATGTTGGTACGAATATGTGACGCAACCGTTGTAACTCAAACGGACTGATACAGTTAGAAAGTCAATAAAATTTAGTTTTTGAAACTGTCTCTACATCTTCACCTCGCGCTAACGGTTAGGATTGGTCCCACTGTAAAAATATCTTATTTTTCTAAATTAATAAATAAAGCGCTACCACAGCGCCCAGTGTAATCGCTGAGTTCCAACAATCATGTCAAAATAAAAAGAATGTTATTTCTCTGAGTCCAATTGTATTATTTATCACATTTATAAGGTCAAAGTCCAAAATCAGTCCAATCAAGTCCCACAGTCAATCGTTTTACTTTTAAAAGCGATACAACATAGTAATATCAGAAAAGTATCGCTAAATAGACGTTGGTACGAATATGTGACGCAAGCGTTGTAACTCAAACGGACTGATACAGTTAGGAAATAAATAAAATGTAGTTTTTGAAACTGCCTATATATCTTCAGCGCGCGCTAACGTCTAGGATTGGTTCCACTGTAAAAAATGTCTTATTTTTCTAAATTTTTTAATAAAGCGCTACCACAGCGCCCAGTGTAATTTCTCAGTTCCAGCAATCACGTCAAATTAAAAAGAATGTTATTTCCTGGAGTCCAATTGTATAATTTATCACATTTATAACGTCAAAGTCAAAAATCAGTTGAATTAAGTCCCACAGTCAATCGTTTTACTGTTAAAAGCAATGCAACCTAGTAATATCAGAAAGCATCGCTAAATAGATGTTGGTACGAACATGTGACACAACCGTTGTAACTCAAACGGACTGATACAGTTAGAAAGTCAATAAAATTTAGTTTTTGAAACTGTCTCTATATCTTCACCGCGCGCTAACGGTTAGGATTGGTCCCACTGTAAAAATGTCTTATTTTTCTAAATTAATAAATAAAGCGCTACCACAGCGCCCAGTGTAATTTCTAAGTTCCAACAATCACGTCAAATTAAAAAGAATGCTATTTCTTTGAGTCCAATGGTATCATTTACCACATTTATAAGGTGAAAGTCCGAAATCAGTCCAATTAAATCCCACAGTCAATCGTTTTACTTTTAAAAGCGATAAAACATAGTTATATCAGAAAAGTATCCCTAAATAGATGTTGGTACGAGTATGTGACGCAACTGCTGTAACTCAAACGGACTGATACAGTTAGAAAAAAAATAAAATGTAGTTTTTCAAACTGCCTATTTATCTTTAGCGCGCGGTAATGGCTAGGATTTGTCCAAAAGTGAAGGTGACTTATTTATCTAGAATTTTTAAATAACGCGCTACCACAGCGCCCAGTGTAATCGCTGAGTTCCAACAATCATGTCAAAATAAAAAGAATGTTATTTCTCTGAGTCCAATTGTATTATTTATCACATTTATAAGGTCAAAGTCCAAAATCAGTCCAATTAAGTCCCACAGTCAATCGTTTTACTTTTAAAAGCGATACAACATAGTAATATCAGAAAAGTATCGCTAAATAGACGTTGGTACGAATATGTGACGCAAGCGTTGTAACTCAAACGGACTGATACAGTTAGGAAATAAATAAAACTAGCTGTTTCCCGTGAAAGAATCCACTGTATTCCATTTAATTTATGTAGCAGATATATGTCCATCAAAAAACAAACAATGCAGCAGTGCGCATCTTACATCTGCATTATTATATAAATGACCAAAAAAATTAAAGATTTTCAACCACTGCAGTATATATGTGACATTTATCTACTAAAATTACTTGCTCTGACCATCTGACAAATGCGAAAATTATTCAGAAAAAAGTTTTTAAAAGCATTTCAACATACATCTCACCCATAAAATTTAAACCACTCAAAACGCCACATATATACAAAAAAGCTGATCAATGTCAAACACAAATCTCTCTCATTGTATATGTTAAAATCAGTTAGTTTATTGCAAACCCTGCCAAAGGTTGACACAAAATGCGAAAAATAAACAATAAATTTTGCCTAAGTAGAAATTTTTATCTAAGGTGTTACAAAGGGATTGCAAGGTTAAATTATATTGCAATAAAACGTTTTTTGATATAATGCATATGGTCCTTCCTCACCAAACTTTAGACAAAATGCCAACAAAAAACGGTGTTTAAATCTCAAATTAATAAAGTCCTTTTAGCAATTTGCATGCTGTTTTACCATCAATAAAGCAAACAAAATTTCAAATCTCACATAGTATTCTGTCACAAATTTTCATAAAATATATATATAAGTCATAATGAGTCATGTTAAACAACAGCAATCAATCTGTATATATATAAGTTCATTTTATGTCAATTTTTGCACCAATTTTGCAACACAAAATACAAATTCTAAATAATACTAAAATCTCTTATTTTGGTCCTTCGCATACCGACGGTCTCCCACAAAAGTTTAATCAAAATGTAAAAAATGAGAGGTAACGACAAAATCAAAGTTTGCAAAATTCAATTATTTCGGTACATATATCTACTGCATATGCCCTCTAAAACAATATTTTAAGCTAAAATGCCTAAGAAAGACAGTTTGCAACAAAAATCAGTTATTTCGATAATATTGCATAAACTCTTTCCTCACAAAAGCTTCACAAACTGTAAAAAAAGAATGGTTGTAGGGACTGATTCAACAAAAAAAGTTTTTTTGACATATTGCATCTAGCCCTCACCCATTAAATCTTACACAAAATTTCCAAAACTATATACGATTTAGAACACATCAAATTTAAATCGAGAAGGATCAGTCATTTCGATATACTGCACCGAGTCCTCCCCAGTAAGAATTTATACAAAATATAGAAAAACAAAGCTTGCAAGGTGTGAAATTGAATTCTTCTTCTGTGTATATATATATAGTCCTTTCTCGCAAAATTAACATAAAATGTCAAAAAGGTTCAGATATAACATCTAACACAACAAAAATCAGTTCTATCAGTATATGTCATGCCATTGTCTTCCACCAAATGTTCCCCTTAAAGTTTCACAGACACAGCCTGTAAATTAAAAACAACTAAGATCAGGTATTTTGGTCTATTTCATACCATTCTGTTCCAAATAACTTATAAAATGTAAAAATTGAGTGGTAAAACAGAAATTTGCAAAATTCAATTTTTTTATATGCATGTATATTATATGCCTTCTACAGCAATAAGTTAATTCAAAATGTCAAAAAGAAGAAAAAAATAGCTTACAAAGAGTATAAAATTGAAATCAACAAAGTAGCTCTTTTGGTGTATTAAATATAAGCCATACGCACAAAAGTTTACACTAAATGTAAGAAAATGGTTGTGTTTAGTAATTCTAAATTAAGAAAAGTCAGTTCTTTTAGCATGCTGATTAAGGTTTTTGCCCACAAATTCTTACATGAAAATGTCAAAACCACAATTTGAAACAAATTAAATTTACATTCTAAAAATAAGTAATTTCTGAACTTTATTTTCAGAATATTTGGAGGAAAAGAACTTCGCAAACAAAAAAAAAAACAGAAAAATGTTTAAAATCTTCAGGGTTAATAACGTTTGATGGGTTTTGTGGGAATATATATACTGGGAATCTTTAGTTTAAAGCTAGCATTAGCTAGCTACAGCAGCTAATAGCTAGTCACTTAAATATAAACTGGAGACTTAGCTAGGTATAAAGAACATGGCTACATATATATATATATATATATATATATTCCTAGCTACCTAGCTAGTTGGTGGTGGTGGTTGGCTTTTTATGATGCTAACTATAAAACATGTCTGGCAACAATAATATAATCAAAACTGAAAATAAAACATGAAAAAACCTTACAGAACATTGCTATGATTAATTTATAAAACCATACTCTTCTTCAAATGTTTTTTTAAAGATTTATTTTGAATGAAAGAGTAGAGAATACTCAAAAAGAACAGCCATCTTTTTCGTAAACACAACTTCCGTTTTATGCTGGGAACTTCATTTAACAGTCCGTATGCTTTGTGAATATCTAATACCGTTTTATATGTAGCGATACCTATATATATATGCTAACATAGAGTTTTTTGGCATAAGGGTATATATATTTATATCGTTATTAGCAGCGGGTTATATATTTACAGCTTATGTGCGATTTCTATGAAGTACATCCCTAATCTTTTTAGTTAAATTTTAGCGTACAACCACGTCATAAGAAAGTGACCCGTGATTTCGGTGTCGTGGACTCACAGTTTTACTCACGCAAGGGAATTAATATATAAGATGTAGTTTTTGAAACTGCCTATATATCTTCAGCGCGCGCTAACGTCTAGGATTGGTTCCACTGTAAAAAATGTCTTATTTTTCTAAATTTATTAATAAAGCGCTACCACAGCGCCCAGTGTAATTTCTCAGTTCCAGCAATCACGTCAAATTAAAAAGAATGTTATTTCCTGGAGTCCAATTGTATAATTTATCACATTTATAACGTCAAAGTCCAAAATCAGTCGAATTAAGTCCCACAGTCAATCGTTTTACTGTTAAAAGCAATGCAACCTAGTAATATCAGAAAGCATCGCTAAATAGATGTTGGTACGAACATGTGACGCAACCGTTGTAACTCAAACGGACTGATACAGTTAGAAAGTCAATAAAATTTAGTTTTTGAAACTGTCTCTATATCTTCACCGCGCGCTAACGGTTAGGATTGGTCCCACTGTAAAAATGTCTTATTTTTCTAAATTAATAAATAAAGCGCTACCACAGCGCCCAGTGTAATTTCTGAGTTCCAGCAATCACGTCAAATTAAAAAGAATGTTATTTCTTTGAGTCCAATGGTATCATTTATCACATTTATAAGGTCAAAGTCCGAAATCAGTCCAATTAAATCCCACAGTCAATCGTTTTACTTTTAAAAGCGATAAAACATAGTTATATCAGAAAAGTATCCCTAAATAGATGTTGGTACGAGTATGTGACGCAACTGTTGTAACTCAAAGGGACTGATACAGTTAGAAAAAAAATAAAATGTAGTTTTTCAAACTGCCTATTTATCTTTAGCGCGCGCTAACGTCTAGGATTGGTCCTACTGTAAAAAATGTCTTATTTTTCTAAATTTATAAATAAAGCGCTACCACAGCGCCCAGTGTAACTTCTGAGTTCCAGCAATCACGTCAAATTAAAAAGAATGTTACTTCTTGGAGTCCAATTGTATCATTTATTACATTTATAAAGTCAAAGTCCAAAATCATTCCAATTAAGTCCCACAGTAAATCGTTTTACTTTTAAAAGCGATGTAATATAGTAATATCAGAAAAGCATCGCTAAATAGATGTTGGCACGAATATGTGACGCAACCGTTGTAACTTAAACGGGCTGATACAGTTAGAAAGTCAATAAAATTTAGTTTTTAAAACTGTCTCTATATCATCAGCGCGCGCTAACGGCTAGGATTGGCCACACTGTAAAAAATGTCTCATTTTTCTAAATTTATAAAAAAGCGCTACCACAGCGCCCAGTGTAATTTCTGAGTTCCAGCAATCACGTCAAATTAAAAAGAATGTTATTTCCAGGAGTCCAATTGTATCATTTATCACATTTAAAACGTCAAAGTCCAAAATCAGTCGAATTAAGTCCCACAGTCAATCGTTTTACTGTTAACAGCGACACAACCAAGTAATATCAGAAAAGTATCGCTAAATAGATGTGGGTACGAATATGTGACGCGACCGTTGTAACTCAAACGGACTGATACAGTTAGAAAGTCAATAAAATTTAGTTTTTAAAACTGTCTATATATCTTCAGCGCGCGCTAACGGTTAGGATTGGCCACACTGTAAAAAATGTCTCATTTTTCTAAATTTATAAAAAAAGCGCTACCACAGCGCCCAGTGTAATTTCTGTGTTCCAGAAATCACGTCAAATTAAAAAGAATGTTATTTCTTTGAGTCCAATTGTATCATTTATCACATTTTTAAGGTCAAAGTCCAAAACCATTCCAATTAAGTCCCACAGTCAATCGTTTTACTTTTAAAAGCGATATACCATAGTAATATCAGAAAAGCATCGCTAAATAGATGTTGGCACGAATATGTGACGCAACCGTTGTAACTCAAACGGACTGATACAGTTAGAAAGTCAATAAAATTTAGTTTTTAAAACTGTCTATATATCTTCAGCGCGCGCTAACGGTTAGGATTGGCCACACTGTAAAAAATGTCTCATTTTTCTAAATTTATAAAAAAAAGCGCTACCACAGCGCCCAGTGTAATTTCTGTGTTCCAGAAATCACGTCAAATTAAAAAGAATGTTATTTCTTTGAGTCCAATTGTATCATTTATCACATTTATAACGTCAAAGTCCAAAATCAGTCGAATTAAGTCCCACAGTCAATCGTTTTACTGTTAACAGCGACACAACCAAGTAATATCAGAAAAGTATCGCTAAATAGATGTGGGTACGAATATGTGACGCGACCGTTGTAACTCAAACGGACTGATACAGTTAGAAAGTCAATAAAATTTAGTTTTTAAAACTGTCTATATATCTTCAGCGCGCGCTAACGGTTAGGATTGGCCACACTGTAAAAAATGTCTCATTTTTCTAAATTTATAAAAAAAAGCGCTACCACAGCGCCCAGTGTAATTTCTGTGTTCCAGAAATCACGTCAAATTAAAAAGAATGTTATTTCTTTGAGTCCAATTGTATAATTTATCACATTTATAACGTCAAAGTCCAAAATCAGTCGAATTAAGTCCCACAGTCAATCGTTTTACTGTTAAAAGCAATGCAACCTAGTAATATCAGAAAGCATCGCTAAATAGATGTTGGTACGAACATGTGACGCAACCGTTGTAACTCAAACGGACTGATACAGTTAGAAAGTCAATAAAATTTAGTTTTTGAAACTGTCTCTATATCTTCACCGCGCGCTAACGGTTAGGATTGGTCCCACTGTAAAAATGTCTTATTTTTCTAAATTAATAAATAAAGCGCTACCACAGCGCCCAGTGTAATTTCTGAGTTCCAGCAATCACGTCAAATTAAAAAGAATGTTATTTCTTTGAGTCCAATGGTATCATTTATCACATTTATAAGGTCAAAGTCCGAAATCAGTCCAATTAAATCCCACAGTCAATCGTTTTACTTTTAAAAGCGATAAAACATAGTTATATCAGAAAAGTATCCCTAAATAGATGTTGGTACGAGTATGTGACGCAACTGTTGTAACTCAAAGGGACTGATACAGTTAGAAAAAAAATAAAATGTAGTTTTTCAAACTGCCTATTTATCTTTAGCGCGCGCTAACGTCTAGGATTGGTCCTACTGTAAAAAATGTCTTATTTTTCTAAATTTATAAATAAAGCGCTACCACAGCGCCCAGTGTAACTTCTGAGTTCCAGCAATCACGTCAAATTAAAAAGAATGTTACTTCTTGGAGTCCAATTGTATCATTTATCACATTTATAAAGTCAAAGTCCAAAATCATTCCAATTAAGTCCCACAGTAAATCGTTTTACTTTTAAAAGCGATGTAATATAGTAATATCAGAAAAGCATCGCTAAATAGATGTTGGCACGAATATGTGACGCAACCGTTGTAACTCAAACGGGCTGATACAGTTAGAAAGTCAATAAAATTTAGGTTTTAAAACTGTCTCTATATCATCAGCGCGCGCTAACGGCTAGGATTGGCCACACTGTAAAAAATGTCTCATTTTTCTAAATTTATAAAAAAAGCGCTACCACAGCGCCCAGTGTAATTTCTGAGTTCCAGCAATCACGTCAAATTAAAAAGAATGTTATTTCCAGGAGTCCAATTGTATCATTTATCACATTTAAAACGTCAAAGTCCAAAATCAGTCGAATTAAGTCCCACAGTCAATCGTTTTACTGTTAACAGCGACACAACCAAGTAATATCAGAAAAGTATCGCTAAATAGATGTGGGTACGAATATGTGACGCGACCGTTGTAACTCAAACGGACTGATACAGTTAGAAAGTCAATAAAATTTAGTTTTTAAAACTGTCTATATATCTTCAGCGCGCGCTAACGGTTAGGATTGGCCACACTGTAAAAAATGTCTCATTTTTCTAAATTTATAAAAAAGCGCTACCACAGCGCCCAGTGTAATTTCTGTGTTCCAGAAATCACGTCAAATTAAAAAGAATGTTATTTCTTTGAGTCCAATTGTATCATTTATCACATTTTTAAGGTCAAAGTCCAAAACCATTCCAATTAAGTCCCACAGTCAATCGTTTTACTTTTAAAAGCGATATACCATAGTAATATCAGAAAAGCATCGCTAAATAGATGTTGGCACGAATATGTGACGCAACCGTTGTAACTCAAACGGGCTGATACAGTTAGAAAGTCAATAAAATTTAGTTTTTAAAACTGTCTCTATATCATCAGCGCGCGCTAACGGCTAGGATTGGCCACACTGTAAAAAATGTCTCATTTTTCTAAATTTATAAAAAAGCGCTACCACAGCGCCCAGTGTAATTTCTGAGTTCCAGCAATCACGTCAAATTAAAAAGAATGTTATTTCCAGGAGTCCAATTGTATTATTTATCACATTTATAACGTCAAAGTCCAAAATCAGTCGAATTAAGTCCCACAGTCAATCGTTTTACTGTTAACAGCGACACAACCAAGTAATATCAGAAAAGTATCGCTAAATAGATGTGGGTACGAATATGTGACGCGACCGTTGTAACTCAAACGGACTGATACAGTTAGAAAGTCAATAAAATTTAGTTTTTAAAACTGTCTATATATCTTCAGCGCGCGCTAACGGTTAGGATTGGCCACACTGTAAAAAATGTCTCATTTTTCTAAATTTATAAAAAAGCGCTACCACAGCGCCCAGTGTAATTTCTGTGTTCCAGAAATCACGTCAAATTAAAAAGAATGTTATTTCTTTGAGTCCAATTGTATCATTTATCACATTTTTAAGGTCAAAGTCCAAAACCATTCCAATTAAGTCCCACAGTCAATCGTTTTACTTTTAAAAGCGATATACCATAGTAATATCAGAAAAGCATCGCTAAATAGATGTTGGCACGAATATGTGACGCAACCGTTGTAACTCAAACGGGCTGATACAGTTAGAAAGTCAATAAAATTTAGTTTTTAAAACTGTCTCTATATCATCAGCGCGCGCTAACGGCTAGGATTGGCCACACTGTAAAAAATGTCTCATTTTTCTAAATTTATAAAAAAGCGCTACCACAGCGCCCAGTGTAATTTCTGAGTTCCAGCAATCACGTCAAATTAAAAAGAATGTTATTTCCAGGAGTCCAATTGTATTATTTATCACATTTATAACGTCAAAGTCCAAAATCAGTCGAATTAAGTCCCACAGTCAATCGTTTTACTGTTAACAGCGACACAACCAAGTAATATCAGAAAAGTATCGCTAAATAGATGTGGGTACGAATATGTGACGCGACCGTTGTAACTCAAACGGACTGATACAGTTAGAAAGTCAATAAAATTTAGTTTTTAAAACTGTCTATATATCTTCAGCGCGCGCTAACGGTTAGGATTGGCCACACTGTAAAAAATGTCTCATTTTTCTAAATTTATAAAAAAAGCGCTACCACAGCGCCCAGTGTAATTTCTGTGTTCCAGAAATCACGTCAAATTAAAAAGAATGTTATTTCTTTGAGTCCAATTGTATCATTTATCACAATTTTAAGGTCAAAGTCCAAAACCATTCCAATTAAGTCCCACAGTCAATCGTTTTACTTTTAAAAGCGATATACCATAGTAATATCAGAAAAGCATCGCTAAATAGATGTTGGCACGAATATGTGACGCAACCGTTGTAACTCAAACGGGCTGATACAGTTAGAAAGTCAATAAAATGTAGTTTTTAAAACTGTCTCTATATCTTCAGCGCGCGCTAACGGCTAGGATTGGCCCCACTGTAAAAAGTCTCTTATTTTTCCACATTTATAAAAAAAGCGTTACCACAGCGACCAGTGTAACTTCTGAGTTCCAGCAATCACGTCAAATTAGAAAGAATGTTATTTCCTGGAGTCCAATTGCATCATTTATCACATTTATAAGGTCAAAGTCTAAAATCAGTCCAATTAAGTCCCACAGTCAATCGTTTTACTTTTAAAAGCGATGCAACCTAGTAATATAATAAAGCATCGCTAAATACATGTTGGTACAAATATGTGACGAAACCGTTGTAACTCAAACGGATTGATATTGTTAGACAGTCAATATAATGTAGTTTTTAAATCTGTCTCTATATCTTCATCGCGCGCTAACGTCTAGGATTGGTTCCACTGTAAAAAATGTCTTATTTTTCTAAATTTATTAATAAAGCGCTACCACAGCGCCCAGTGTAATTTCTGAGTTCCAGCAATCACGTCAAATTAAAAAGAATATTATTTCCTGGAGTCCAATTGTATCATTTATCACATTTATAACGTCAAAGTCCAAAATCAGTCGAATTAAGTCCCACAGTCAATCGTTTTACTGTTAAAAGCAATGCAACCTAGTAATATCAGAAAGCATCGCTAAATAGATGTTGGTACGAACATGTGACGCAACCGTTGTAACTCAAACGGACTGATACAGTTAGAAAGTCAATAAGATTTAGTTTTTGAAACTGTCTCTATATCTTCACCGCGCGCTAACGGTTAGGATTGGTCCCACTGTAAAAATATCTTATTTTTCTAAATTAATAAATAAAGCGCTACCACAGTGCCCAGTGTAATTTCTGAGTTCAAACAATCACGTCACATTAAAAAGAATGTTATTTCTTTGAGTCCAATTGTATCATTTATCACATTTATAAGGTCAAAGTCCAAAATCAGTCCAATTAAGTCCCACAGTCATTCGTTTTTCAGTTGAAAGCGATGCAACCTAGTAATGTCAGAAAGCATCGCTAAATACATGTTGGTACGAATATGTGACGCAACTGTTGTAACTCAAACGCACTGATAACGTTAGAAAGTCAATGAAATGTAGTTTTCGAAACCGTCTCTATTTCTTCAGCGCGCGGTAATGGCTAGGATTTGTCCAAAAGTGAAAGTGACTTATTTATCTAGAATTTTTAAATAACGCGCTACCGCAGCGCCCAGTGTAATCGCTGAGTTCCAACAATCATGTCAAAATAAAAAGAATGTTATTTCTCTGAGTCCAATTGTATTATTTATCACATTTATAAGGTCAAAGTCCAAAATCAGTCCAATTAAGTCCCACAGTCAATCGTTTTACTTTTAAAAGCGATACAACATAGTAATATCAGAAGAGTATCGCTAAATAGACGTTGGTACGAATATGTGACGCAAGCGTTGTAACTCAAACGGACTGATACAGTTAGGAAATAAATAAAATGTAGTTTTTGAAACTGCCTATATATCTTTAGCGCGCGCTAACGTCTAGGATTGGTTCCACTGTAAAAAATGTCTTATTTTTCTAAATTTATTAATAAAGCGCTACCACAGCGCCCAGTGTAATTTCTCAGTTCCAGCAATCACGTCAAATTAAAAAGAATGTTATTTCCTGGAGTCCAATTGTATAATTTATCACATTTATAACGTCAAAGTCCAAAATCAGTCGAATTAAGTCCCACAGTCAATCGTTTTACTGTTAAGAGCAATGCAACCTAGTAATATCAGAAAGCATCGCTAAATAGATGTTGGTACGAACATGTGACGCAACCGTTGTAACTCAAACGGACTGATACAGTTAGAAAGTCAATAAAATTTAGTTTTTGAAACTGTCTCTATATCTTCACCGCGCGCTAACGGTTAGGATTGGTCCCACTGTAAAAATGTCTTATTTTTCTAAATTAATAAATAAAGCGCTACCACAGCGCCCAGTGTATTTCTAAGTTCCAACAATCGCGTCAAATTAAAAAGAATGTTATTTCTTTGAGTCCAATGGTATCATTTATCACATTTATAAGGTCAAAGTCCGAAATCAGTCCAATTAAATCCCACAGTCAATCGTTTTACTTTTAAAAGCGATAAAACATAGTTATATCAGAAAAGTATCCTTAAATAGATGTTGGTACGAGTATGTGACGCAACCGTTGTAACTCAAACGCACTGATACAGTTAGAAAAAAATAAAATGTAGTTTTTCAAACTGCCTATTTATCTTTAGCGCGCGCTAACGTCTAGGATTGGTCCTACTGTAAAAAATGTCTTATTTTTCTAAATTTATAAATAAAGCGCTACCACAGCGCCCAGTGTAACTTCTGAGTTCCAGCAATCACGTCAAATTGAAAAGAATGTTACTTCTTGGAGTCCAATTGCATCATTTATCACATTTATAAAGTCAAAGTCCAAAATCATTCCAATTAAGTCCCACAGTAAATCGTTTTACTTTTAAAAGCGATGTAATATAGTAATATCAGAAAAGCATCGCTAAATAGATGTTGGCACGAATATGTGACGCAACCGTTGTAACTCAAACGGGCTGATACAGTTAGAAAGTCAATAAAATTTAGTTTTTAAAACTGTCTCTATATCATCAGTGCGCGCTAACGGCTAGGATTGGCCACACTGTAAAAAATGTCTCATTTTTCTAAATTTATAAGAAAGCGCTACCACAGCGGCCAGTGTAATTTCTGAGTTCCAGCAATCACGTCAAATTAAAAAGAATGTTATTTCCAGGAGTTCAATTGTATCATTTATCACATTTATAACGTCAAAGTCCAAAATCAGTCGAATTAAGTCCCACAGTCAATCGTTTTACTGTTAACAGCGACACAACCAAGTAATATCAGAAATGTATCGCTAAATAGATGTGGGTACGAATATGTGACGCGACCGTTCTAACTCAAACGGACTGATACAGTTAGAAAGTCAATAAAATTTAGTTTTTAAAACTGTCTATATATCTTCAGCGCGCGCTAACGGTTAGGATTGGCCACACTGTAAAAAATGTCTTATTTTTCTAAATTTATAAAAAAAGCGTTACCACAGCGCCCAGTGTAATTTCTGTGTTCCAGAAATCACGTCAAATTAAAAAGAATGTTATTTCTTTGAGTCCAATTGTATCATTTATCACATTTTTAAGGTCAAAGTCCAAAAACCATTCCAATTAAGTCCCACAGTCAATCGTTTTACATTTAAAAGCGATATACCATAGTAATATCAGAAAAGCATCGCTAAATAGATGGTGGCACGAATATATGACGCAACCATTGTAACTCAAACGGGCTGATACAGTTAGAAAGTCAATAAAATGTAGTTTTTAAAACTTTCTCTATATATTCAGCGCGCACTAACATCTAGGATTGGTCCCACTGTAAAAAATGTCTTATTTTTCTAAATTTATAAATAAAGCGCTACCACAGCGCCCAGTGTAACTTCTGAGTTCCAGCAATCACGTCAAATTAAAAAGAATATTACTTCTTGGAGTCCAATTGCATCATTTATCATATTTATATGGTCAAAGTCCAAAATAATTCCAATTAAGTCCCACAGTCAATCGTTTTACTGTTAAAAGCGATGCAACCTAGTAATATCAGAAAGCATCCCTAAATACATGTTGGTACGATTATGTGACGCAACCGTTGTAACTCAAACGGATTGATACTGTTAGACAGTCAATATAATGTACTTTTTAAATCTGTTTCTATATTTTCAGCGCGCTCTAACGGTTAGGATTGGTCCCACTGTAAAAAATGTCTTATTTTTCTAAATTTATAAATAAAGCGCTACCAGAGCGCCTAGTGTAATTTCTGAGTTCCAGCAATTACTTTAAATTAAAAAGAATGTTATTTCTTGGAGTCCAATTGTATCATTTATCAAATTTATAAGGTCAAAGTCCAAAATCAGTCCAATTTCGCCGCGCGGTCAATCGTTTCACTGTTAGAAGCAATGCAAACTAGTAATATCGGAAAAATATTGGTAAGTACATGTTGGTACCAATTGGTGACGCAACTGTTGTTACTCAAATGCATTGATACCGTTGGAAAGTCACTGAAAAGTAGCTTTTGAAATCGTCTCTATTTCTTCAGTGCGCGCTAATGGCTAGGATTTGGCAAAAAGTGAAAGTGACTTATTTATCTAGAATTTTTAAATAACGCGCTACCACAGCGCCCAGTGTAATCGCTGAGTTCCAGCAATCATGTCAAAATAAAAAGAATGTTATTTCTCTGAGTCCAATTGTATCATTTATCACATTTATAAGGTCAAAGTCCAAAATCAGTCCAAATAAATCCCACAGTAAATCGTTTTACTTTTAAAAGCGATGTAATATAGTAATATCAGAAAAGCATCGCTAAATAGATGTTGGCACGAATAGGTGACGCAACCGTTGTAACTCAAACGGGCTGGTACAGTTAGAAAGTCAATAAAATTTAGTTTTTAAAACTGTCTCTATATCATCAGCGTGCGCTAACGGCTAGGATTGGCCACACTGTAAAAAATGTCTCATTTTTCTAAATTTATAAAAAAAGCGCTACCACAGCGCCCAGTGTAATTTCTGAGTTCCAGCAATCACGTCAAATAAAAAAGAATGTTATTTCCAGGAGTCCAATTGTATCATTTATCACATTTATAACGTCAAAGTCCAAAATCAGTCGAATTAAGTCCCACAGTCAATCGTTTTACTGTTAACAGCGCCACAACCAAGTAATATCAGAAAAGTATCGCTAAATAGATGTGGGTACGAATATATGACGCGACCGTTGTAACTCAAACGGACTGATACAGTTAGAAAGTCAATAAAATTTAGTTTTTAAAACTGTCTATATATCTTCAGCGCGCGCTAACGGTTAGGATTGGCCACACTGTAAAAAATGACTCAATTTTTTTTAAATTTATAAAAAAAGCGCTACCACAGCGCCCAGTGTAATTTCTGTGTTCCAGCAATCCCGTCAAATTAAAAAGAATGTTAATTCTTGGAGTCCAATTGTATCATTTATCACATTCATAAAGTCAAAGTCCAAAATCATTCCAATTAAGTCCCACAGTAAATCGTTTTACTTTTAAAAGCGATGTAATATAGTAATATCAGAAAAGCATCGCTAAATAGATGTTGGCACGAATATGTGACGCAACCGTTGTAACTCACACGGGCTGATACAGTTAGAAAGTCAATAAAATTTAGTTTTTAAAACTGTCTCTATATCATCAGCGCGCGCTAACGGCTAGCATTGGCCACACTGTAAAAAATGTCTCATTTTTCTAAATTTATAAAAAAAGCGCTACCACAGCACCCAGTGTAATTTCTGAGTTCCAGCAATCACGTCAAATTAAAAAGAATGTTATTTCCTGGAGTCCAATTGTATCATTTATCACATTTATAACGTCAAAGTCCAAAATCAGTCGAATTAAGTCCCACAGTCAATCGTTTTACTGTTAACAGCGACACAACCAAGTAATATCAGAAAAGTATCGCTAAATAGATGTGGGTACGAATATGTGACGCGACCGTTGTAACTCAAACGGACTGATACAGTTAGAAAGTCAATAAAATTTAGTTTTTAAAACTGTCTATATATCTTCAGCGCGCGCTAACGGTTAGGATTGGCCACACTGTAAAAAATGTCTCATTTTTCTAAATTTATAAAAAAAGCGCTACCACAGCGCCCAGTGTAATTTCTGTGTTCCAGAAATCACGTCAAATTAAAAAGAATGTTATTTCTTTGAGTCCAATTGTATCATTTATCACATTTTTATGGTCAAAGTCCAAAACCATTCCAATTAAGTCCCACAGTCAATCGTTTTACTTTTAAAAGCGATATACCATAGTAATATCAGAAAAGCATCGCTAAATAGATGTTGGCACGAATATGTGATGCAACCGTTGTAACTCAAACGGGCTGATACAATTAGAAAGTCAATAAAATGTAGTTTTTAAAACTGTCTCTATATCTTCAGCGCGCGCTAACGGCTAGGATTGGCCCCACTGTAAAAAGTCTCTTATTTCTCCACATTTATAAAAAAAGCTTTACCACAGCGCCCAGTGTAACTTCTTAGTTCCAGCAATCACGTCAAATTAAAAAGCATGTTATTTCCTGGAGTCCAATTGCATCATTTATCACATTTATAAGGTCAAAGTCTAAAATCAGTCCAATTAAGTCCCACAGTCAATCGTTTTAGTGTTAAAAGCTATGCAACCTAGTAATATCAGAAAGCATCGCTAAATACATGTTGGTAGGAATATGTGACGCAACCGTTGTAACTCAAACGGATTGATACTGTTAGACAGTCAATATAATGTACTTTTTAAATCTGTTTCTATATCTTCAGCGCGCGCTAACCGTTAGAATTGGTTCCACTGTAAAAAAATGTCTCATTTTTCTAAATTTATAAATAAAGCGCTACCACAGCGCCCAGTGTAACTTCTGAATTCCAGCAATCACGTCAAATTAAAAAGAATATTACTTCTTGGAGTCCAATTGCATCATTTATCATATTTTTAAGGTCAAAGTCC
Organism: Hydractinia symbiolongicarpus; assembly: GCF_029227915.1. Classification (NCBI taxonomy): domain Eukaryota; kingdom Metazoa; phylum Cnidaria; class Hydrozoa; order Anthoathecata; family Hydractiniidae; genus Hydractinia; species Hydractinia symbiolongicarpus. Next base: position 5,151,601 of record NC_079885.1, read on the forward strand.
AAAATAATTCCAATTAAGTCCCACAGTCAATCGTTTTACTGTTAAAAGCGATGCAACCTAGTAATATCAGAAAGCATCCCTAAATACATGTTGGTACGAATATGTGACGCGACCGTTGTAACTCAAACCGATTGATACTGTTAGACAGTCAATAAAATTTAGTTTTTAAAACTGTCTATATATCTTCAGCGCGCGGTAACGGCTAGGATTGGCCCCACTGTAAAAAGTCTCTTATTTCTCCACATTTATAAAAAAAGCTTTACCACAGCGCCCAGTGTAATTTCTTAGTTCCAGCAATCACGTCAAATTAAAAAGAATGTTATTTCCTGGAGTCCAATTGCATCATTTATCACATTTATAAGGTCAAAGTCTAAAATCAGTCCAATTAAGTCCCACAGTCAATCGTTTTAGTGTTAAAAGCGATGCAACCTAGTAATATCAGAAAGCATCGCTAAATACATGTTGGTAGGAATATGTGACGCAACCGTTGTAACTCAAACGGATTGATACTGTTAGACAGTCAATATAATGTACTTTTTAAATCTGTTTCTATATCTTCAGCGCGCGCTAACGGTTAGAATTGGTTCCACTTTAAAAAAATGTCTCATTTTTCTAAATTTATAAATAAAGTGCTACCACAGCGCCCAGTGTATTTTCTGAGTTCCAACAATCACGTCAAATTAAAAAGAAAGCTATTTATTGGAGTCCAATTGTAACATTTATCACATTTATAAGGTCAAAGTCGAAAATTAGTCGAATTAAGTCCCACAGTCAATCGTTTTACTGTTAACAGCGACACAACCAAGTAACATCAGAAAAGTATCGCTATATAGATGTTGGTACGAATATGTAACGCAACCGTTGTAACTCAAACGGACTGATACAGTTAGAAAGTCAATGAAATTTAGTTTTTAAAACTGTCTCTATATATTCAGCGCGCACTAACATCTAGGATTGGTCCCACTGTAAAAAATGTCTTATTTTTCTAAATTTATAAATAAAGCGCTACCACAGCGCCCAGTGTAACTTCTGAGTTCCAGCAATCACGTCAAATTAAAAAGAATATTACTTCTTGGAGTCCAATTGCATCATTTATCATATTTATAAGGTCAAAGTCCAAAATAATTCCAATTAAGTCCCACAGTCAATCGTTTTACTGTTAAAAGCGATGCAACCTAGTAATATCAGAAGGCATCCCTAAATACATGTTGGTACGAATATGTGACGCAACCGTTGTAACTCAAACCAATTGATACTGTTAGACAGTCAATATAATGTACTTTTTAAATCTGTTTCTATATTTTCAGCGCGCGCTAACGGTTAGGATTGGTCCCACTGTAAAAAATGTCTTATTTTTCTAAATTTATAAATAAAGCGCTACCACAGCGCCTAGTGTAATTTCTGAGTTCCAGCAATTACGTCAAATTAAAAAGAATGTTATTTCTTGGAGTCCAATTGTCTCTTTAACCACATTTAAAAGGTCAAAGTGCAAAATCAGTTCAATTTCGCCGCGCGGTCAATCGTTTCACTGTTTGAAGCAATGCAAACTAGTAATATCGGAAAAATATCGGTAAGTACATGTTGGTGCCAATTGGTGACGCAACTGTTGTAACTCAAATGCATTGATACCGTTGGAAAGTCAATGAAAAGTAGCTTTTGAAACCGCCTCTATTTCTTCAGTGCGCGCTAATGGCTAGGATTTGGCAAAAAGTGAAAAGTGACTTCTTTATCTACATTCTTAAATAAAGCGCTACCACAGCGGCCAGTGTAAATTCTGAGTTCCAGCAATCACGTCAAATTAAAAAGGATGTTACTTCTTGGAGTCCAATTGTATCATTTATCACATTTATCAGGTCAAAGTCCAAAATCAGTCGAATTAAGTCCCACAGTCAATTGTTTTATTCTTAACAGCGATACAACCAAGTAATATCAGAAAAGTATCGCTAAAGAGATGTTGGTACGAATATGTGACGCAATCGTTGTAACTCAAACGCATTGATAGAGTTAGAAAGTCAATAAAACTTAGTTTTTGAAACTGTCTCTATATCTTTAGCGCGCGTAACGGCTAGGATTGGACCCACTGTAAACAATGTCTTATTTTTCCAAATTTATAAATAAAGCGCTACCACAGTGCCCTGTGTAGTTTCTGAGTTCCACCAATTACGTCAAATTAAAAAGAATGTTACTTCTTGGAGTCCAATTGTATCATTTATCACATTTATAAGGTCAAAGTCCAAAATCAGACCAATTAAGTCCCACAGTCAATTGTTTTACTTTTTAAAGCAATACAACATAGTAATATCAGAAAAGTATCTCTAAATAGATGTTCCTACGAATATGTGACGCAACCGTTGTAACTCAAATGCATTGATACCGTTGGAAAGTCAATGAAATGTAACTTTTGAAACCTTCTCTATTTCTTCAGCGCGCGCTAATGGCTAGGATTTGGCAAAAAGTGAAAAGTGACTTCTTTATCTAGATTCTTAAATAAAGCGCTACCACAGCGCCCAGTGTAATTTCTGAGTTATAGCAATCACGTCAAATTAAAAAGAATGATATTTCATGGAGTCCAATTGTCTCATTTATCACACTCATAAGGTCAAAGTCCAAAATCAGTCGAATTAAGTCCCACAGTCAATTGTTTTATTGTTAACAGCGATACAACCAAGTAATATCAGAAAAGTATCGCTAAAGAGATGTTGGTACGAATATGTGACGCAATCGTTGTAACTCAAACGCAATGATACAGTTAGAAAGTCAATAAAATTTAATTTATGAAACTGTCTCTATATCTTCAGCGCGCGTAACGGCTAGGATTGGTCCCACTGTAAAAAATGTCTTATTTTTCTAAATTCATAAATAAAGTGCTACCACAGCGCCCAGTGTAATTTCTGAGTTCCAGCAATCACGTCAAGTTAAAAAGAATGTTATTTCTTTGAGTTCAATTGTATCATTTATCACATTTATAAGGTCAAAGTCCAAAATCAGTCCAATTAAGTCCCACAGTCAATCGTTTTCTTTTAAAAGCGATATAACATTGTAATATCAGAAAAGCATCGCTAATAGATGTTGGCACGAATATGTGACGCAACCGTTGTAACTCAAACGGGCTGATACAGTTAGTAAGTCAATAAAATGTAGATTTTAAAACTGTCTCAGCTTCTTCATCGCACGCTAATGGCTAGGATTTCTCCCGCAGTAAAAAATGACTCATTGATCTAATTTTGTAAATAAAGAGCTAACACAGCACGCAGTGTAACACTGCGTTCCGGCAATCATGCCAAATTAACAAAAATGTTAATTCTTGCAGTTCAATTGTCTCATTTACCACATTTATAAGGTCAAACTCAATAATCAGTTTAATTAGCTCCCACGTCCAATCATTTCACTTTTAAAAGCAATGCAACCTAGTAATATCGGAAAAATATCGCTAAATACATGTTGGTACCAATTGATGACGCAACCGTTGTAACTCAAACGCACTGTTACCGTCAGAAAGTCAATGAAATGTAGTTTTTGAAACTGTCTCCATTTCTTCAGCGCGCTCTAACGGCTAGGATTAGTCCCACAGTAAGAATGTCTTAATGATCTAAGTTTGTAAATAAAGAGGTCACGCAGCGTCCAGTGTATCCGCGGAGTTCCCGCATTCATGCCAAAGAAAGAAAGTATATCAATTCTTGCAGTCCAATTGTCTCTTTAACCACATTTAAAAGGTCAAAGTGCAAAATCAGTTCAATTTCGCCGCACGGTCAATCTTTTCACTGTTAGAAGCAATGCAAACTAGTAATATCGGAAAAATATCGGTAAGTACATGTTGGTACCAATTGGTGACGCAACTGTTGTAACTCAAACGCACTGATAAAGTTAGAAAGTCAATAAAATGTAGTTTTTGAAACCGTCTCTATTTCTCCAGCGCGCGGTAATGGCTAGGATGTGTCCAAAAGTGAAAGTGACTTATTTATCTACAATTTTTAAATAACGCGCTACCACAGCGCCCAGTATAATCGCTGAGTTCCAGCAATCATGTCAAGTTAAAAAGAATGTTATTTGTTGGAGTCCATAGTGGAATTTATCACATTAATAAGGTAAATGTCCAAAATCAGACCAATTAAGTCCCACAGTCAATCGTTTTACTTTTTAAAGCGATACAACATAGTAATATCAGAAAAGTATCGCTAAATAGATGTTCCTACGAATATGTGACGCAACCGTTGTAACTCAAATGCATTGATACCGTTAGAAAGTCAATAAAATGTAGTTTTTAAAACTCTCTCTATATTTTCAGCGCGCGCTAAAGGCTAGGAATGGCCCCACTGAAAAAACTGTCTTATTTTTCCAAATTTATAAACAAAAAAAACGCTACTACAGTGCCCAGTGTAGTTTCTGAGTTCCACCAATTACGTCAAAATAAAAATAATGTTATTTCTTTGAGTACAATTGTATCATTTATCACATTTATAAGGTCAAAGTCCAAAATCAGACCAATTAAGTCCCACAGTCAATTGTTTTACTTTTTAAAGCGATACAACATAGTAATATCAGAAAAGTATCTCTAAATAGATGTTCCTACGAATATGTGACGCAACCGTTGTAACTCAAATGCATTGATACCGTTGGAAAGTCAATGAAATGTATCTTTTGAAACCTTCTCTATTTCTTCAGCGCGCGCTAATGGCTAGGATTTGGAAAAAAGTGAAAAGTGACTTCTTTATCTAGATTCTTAAATGAAGCGCTACCACAGCGCCCAGTGTAATTTCTGAGTTATAGCAATCACGTCAAATTAAAAAGAATGATATTTCTTGGAGTCCAATTGTCTCATTTATCACACTTATAAGGTCAAAGTCCAAAATCAGTCGAATTAAGTCCCACAGTCAATTGTTTTATTGTTAACAGCGATACAACCAAGTAATATCAGAAAAGTATCGCTAAATAGATGTTCCTACGAATATGTGACGCAACCGTTGTAACTCAAATGCATTGATACCGTTGGAAAGTCAATGAAATGTATCTTTTGAAACCTTCTCTATTTCTTCAGCGCGCGCTAATGGCTAGGATTTGGAAAAAAGTGAAAAGTGACTTCTTTATCTAGATTCTTAAATGAAGCGCTACCACAGCGCCCAGTGTAATTTCTGAGTTATAGCAATCACGTCAAATTAAAAAGAATGATATTTCTTGGAGTCCAATTGTCTCATTTATCACACTTATAAGGTCAAAGTCCAAAATCAGTCGAATTAAGTCCCACAGTCAATTGTTTTATTGTTAACAGCGATACAACCAAGTAATATCAGAAAAGTATCGCTAAATAGATGTTCCTACGAATATGTGACGCAACCGTTGTAACTCAAATGCATTGATACCGTTGAAAAGTTAATGAAATGTAGCTTTTGAAACCGTCTCTATTTCTTCAGCGCGCGCTAATGGCTAGGATTTGGCAAAAAGTAAAAAAGTGACTTCTTTATCTAGATTCTTAAATAAAGCGCTAACACAGCGCCCAGTGTAATTTCTGAGTTATAGCAATTACGTCAAATTAAAAAGAATGTTATTTCTTGGAGTCCAATTGTATCATTTATCACATTTATAAGGTCAAAGTCCAAAATCAGTCGAATTAAGTCCCACAGTCAATTGTTTCATTGTTAACAGCGATACAACCAAGTAATATCAGAAAAGTATCCCTAAAGAGATGTTGGTACAAATATGTGACGCAACCGTTGTAACTCAAACGCATTGATACAGTTAGAAAGTCAATAAACTTTTGTTTTTGAAACTGTCTCTATATCTTCAGCGCGCGTAACTGCTAGGATTGGTCCCACTGTAAAAAATGTCTTACTTTTCTAAATTTATAAATAAAGCGCTACCACAGCGCCCAGTGTAATTTCTGAGTTCCAGCAATCACGTCAAGTTAAAAAGAATGTTATTTCTTTGAGTCCAATTGTATCATTTATCATATTTATAAGGTCAAAGTCCAAAATCAGTCCAATTAAGTCCCACAGTCATTCGTTCTACTGTTGAAAGCGATGCAACCTAGTAATATCAGAAAGCATCGCTAAATACATGTTGGTACAAATAGGTGACGCAACTGTTGTAACTCAAACGGATTGATATTGTTAGACAGTCAATATAATGTAGTTTTTAAATCTGTCTCCATTCCTTCAGCGCGCTCTAACGGCTAGGATTAGTCCCACAGTAAGAATGTCTTAATGATCTAAGTTTGTAAATAAAGAGGTCACGCAGCGTCCAGTGTATCCGCGGAGTTCCCGCATTCATGCCAAAGAAAGAAAGTATATCAATTCTTGGAGTCCAATTGTCTCTTTAACCACATTTAAAAGGTCAAAGTGCAAAATCAGTTCAATTTCGCCGCACGGTCAATCGTTTCACTGTTAGAAGCAATGCAAACTAGTAATATCGGAAAAATATCGGTAAGTACATGTTGGTACCAATTGGTGACGCAACTGTTGTAACTCAAACGCACTGATAAAGTTAGAAAGTCAATAAAATTTAGTTTTTGAAACCGTCTCTATTTCTCCAGCGCGCGGTAATGGCTAGGATGTGTCCAAAAGTGAAAGTGACTTATTTATCTAGAATTTTTAAATAACGCGCTACCACAGCGCCCAGTATAATCGCTGAGTTCCAGCAATCATGTCAAGTTAAAAAAAATGTTATTTTTTGGAGTCCATAGTGGAATTTATCACATTAATAAGGTAAATGTCCAAGATCAGACCAATTAAGTCCCACAGTCAATCGTTTTACTTTTTAAAGCGATACAACATAGTAATATCAGAAAAGTATCGCTAAATAGATGTTCCTACGAATATGTGACGCAACCGTTGTAACTCAAATGCATTGATACCGTTAGAAAGTCAATAAAATGTAGTTTTTAAAACTGTCTCTATATTTTCAGCGCGCGCTAAAGGCTAGGAATGGCCCCACTGAAAAAAATGTCTTATTTTTCCAAATTTATAAATAAAACGCTACCACAGTGCCCAGTGTACTTTCTGAATTCCACCAATTACGTCAAAATAAAAATAATGTTATTTCTTTGAGTCCAATTGTATCATTTATCACATTTATAAGGTCAAAGTCCAAAATCAGACCAATTAAGTCCCACAGTCAATCGTTTTACTTTTTAAAGCGATACAACATAATAATATCAGAAAAGTATCGCTAAATAGATGTTCCTACGAATATGTGACGCAACCGTTGTAACTCAAATGCATTGATACCGTTAAAAAGTTAATGAAATGTAGCTTTTGAAACCGTCTCTATTTCTTCAGCGCCCGCTAATGGCTAGGATTTGGCAAAAAGTGAAAAGTGACTTCTTTATCTAGATTCTTAAATAAAGCGCTACCACAGCGCCCAGTGTAATTTCTGAGTTATAGCAATCACGTCAAATTAAAAAGAATGTTATTTCTTGGAGTCCAATTGTATCATTTATCACATTTATAAGGGCAAAGTCCAAAATCAGTCGAATTAAGTCCCACAGTCAATTGTTTCATTGTTAACAGCGATACAACCAAGTAATATCAGAAAAGTATCCCTAAAGAGATGTTGGTACAAATATGTGACGCAACCGTTGTAACTCAAACGCATTGATACAGTTAGAAAGTCAATAAACTTTAGTTTTTGAAACTGTCTCTATATCTTCAGCGCGCGTAACGGTTAGGATTGGTCCCACTGTTAAAAATGTCTTATTTTTCTAAATTCATAAATAAAGTGCTACCACAGCGCCCAGTGTAATTTCTGAGTTCCAGAAATCACGTCAAGTTAAAAAGAATGTTACTTCTTTGAGTCCAATTGTATCATTTATCATATTTATAAGGTCAAAGTCCAAAATCAGTCCAATTAAGTCCCACAGTCAATTGTTTCATTGTTAACAGCGATACAACCAAGTAATATCAGAAAAGTATCCCTAAAGAGATGTTGGTACAAATATGTGACGCAACCGTTGTAACTCAAACGCATTGATACAGTTAGAAAGTCAATAAACTTTAGTTTTTGAAACTGTCTCTATATCTTCAGCGCGCGTAACGGCTAGGATTGGTCCCACTGTTAAAAATGTCTTATTTTTCTAAATTCATAAATAAAGTGCTACCACAGCGCCCAGTGTAATTTCTGAGTTCCAGAAATCACGTCAAGTTAAAAAGAATGTTATTTCTTTGAGTCCAATTGTATCATTTATCATATTTATAAGGTCAAAGTCCAAAATCAGACCAATTAAGTCGCACGGTCAATCGTTTCACTGTTAGAAGCAATGCAAACTAGTAATATCGGAAAAATATCGGTAAGTACATGTTGGTACCAATTGGTGACGCAACTGTTGTAACTCAAACGCACTGATAAAGTTATAAAGTCAATAAAATGTAGTTTATGAGACTGTCTCTATATCTTCAGCGCGCGTAACGGCTAGGATTGGTCCCACTGTAAAAAATGTCTTATTTTTCTAAATTCATAAATAAAGCGCTACCACAGCGCCCAGTGTAATTGCTGAGTTCCAGCAATCATGTCAAAATAAAAAGAATGTTATTTCTCTGAGTCCAATTGTATCATTTATCACATTTACAAGGTCACAGTCCAGAATCAGTTTAATTAAGTCCCACAGTCAATCGTTTCACTGTTAAAAGCGATACAACTTGGTAATATAGGAAAAAGGTCACTAAATACATGTTGGTACGAATATGGGACGCAACCGTTGTAACTCAAACGGCTTGACACCGTTAGAAGGTCAATGAAATGTAGTTTTTGAAACTGTCTCTATTTGTTTAGCGCGAACTAACGGCTACGATTGGTCCCACAGTAAAAAATGACTTATTTATCTTAATTTTTCAATAAAGCGCTACCACAGCACCCAGTGTAATCGCCTAGTTCCAGCAATCATGTCAAATTAAGAAGAATGTTATTTCTTGTAGTCCAATTGGCTCATTTATCACATTTACAAGGTCACAGTCCAGAATCAGTTTAATTAAGTCCCACAGTCAATCGTTTCACTGTTAAAAGCGATACAACTTGGTAATATAGGAAAAAGGTCACTAAATACATGTTGGTACGAATATGTGACGCAACCGTTGTAACTCAAACGGTTTGACACCGTTAGAAGGTCAATGAAATGTAGTTTTTGAAACTGTCTCTATTTGTTTAGCACGAACTAACGGCTACGATTGCTCCCACAGTAAAAAATGACTTATTTATCTTAATTTTTATATAAAGCGCTACCACAGGGCCCAGTGTAATCGCCTAGTTCCAGCAATCATGTCAAATTAAGAAGAATGTTATTTCTTGTAGTCAAACTAGCTCATTTATCACATTTATAAGGTCAAAGTCCAAAATCAGTTCAATTAAGTCCCACAGTCAATCATTTCACTGTTAAAAGCGATGCAACCAAGTAATATTCAAAAATTATGGCTAAATACATGTTGGTACGAATATGCGACGCAACCGTTGCAACTCAAACGGTTTGACACCGTCAGAAAGTCAATGAAATGTAGTTTTTGAAACTGTTTCTATTTCTTTAGCGCAAACTAACGGCTAGGATTGGTCCCACAGTAAAAAATGACATATTTATCTTAATTTTTAAATAAAGCGCTACCACAGCGCCTAGTGTAATCGCTGAGTTATCGCAATCAGGTCAAATTAAAAAGAATGTTATTTCTTGGAGTCAAATTGTATCATTTATCACATTTATAAGGTCAAAGTCCAAAATCAGTCGAATTAAGTCCCACAGTCAATTGTTTTATTGTTAACAGCGATACAAGCAATTAATATCAGAAAAGTATCGCTAAAGAGATGTTGGTACGAATATGTGACGCAATCGTTGTAACTCAAACGCATTGATACGGTTAAAAAGTCAATAAAACTTAGTTTTTGAAACTGTCTCTATATCTTTAGCGCGCGTAACGGCTAGGATCGGTCCCACTGTAAACAATGTCTTATTTTTCCAAATTTATAAATAAAGCGCTACCACAGTGCCCAGTGTAGTTTCTGAGTTCCACCAATTACGTCAAATTAAAAAGAATGTTACTTCTTGGAGTCCAATTGTATCATTTATCACATTTATAAGGTCAAAGTCCAAAATCAGACCAATTAAGTCCCACTGTCAATCGTTTTACTTTTTAAAGCGATACAACATAGTAATATCAGAAAAGTATCGCTAAATAGATGCTCCTACGAATATGTGACGCAACCGTTGTAACTCAAATGCATTGATACCGTTGAAAAGTTAATGAAATGTAGCTTTTGAAACCGTCTCTATTTCTTCAGCGCGCGCTAATGGCTAGGATTTGGCAAAAAGTGAAAAGTGACTTCTTTATCTAGATTCTTAAATAAAGCGCTACCACAGCGCCCAGTGTAATTTCTGAGTTATAGCAATCACGTCAAATTAAAAAGAATATTATTTCTTGGAGTCCAATTGTATCATTTATCACATTTATAAGGTCAAAGTCCAAAATCAGTCGAATTAAGTCCCACAGTCAATTGTTTCATTGTTAACAGCGATACAACCAAGTAATATCAGAAAAGTATCCCTAAAGAGATGTTGGTACAAATATGTGACGCAACCGTTGTAACTCAAACGCATTGATACAGTTAGAAAGTCAATAAACTTTAGTTTTTGAAACTGTCTCTATATCTTCAGCGCGCGTAACGGCTAGGATTGGTCCCACTGTTAAAAATGTCTTATTTTTCTAAATTCATAAATAAAGTGCTACCACAGCGCCCAGTGTAATTTCTGAGTTCCAGAAATCACGTCAAGTTAAAAAGAATGTTATTTCTTTGAGTCCAATTGTAACATTTATCATATTTATAAGGTCAAAGTCCAAAATCATTCCAATTAAGTCCCACAGTCAATCGTTTTACTGTTAAAAGCGATGCAACCTAGTAATATCAGAAAGCATCGCTAAATACATGTTGGTACAAATATGTGACGCAACTGTTGTAACTCAAACGGATTGATATTGTTAGACAGTCAATATAATGTAGTTTTTAAATCTGTCTCTATATCTTCATCGCGCGCTAACGTCTAGGATTGGTCCCACAGCAAAAAAACTACTTATTAATCTTAATTCTTAAACAAAGCGCTACCACAGCGCACAATGTAATCGCTGAATTCCAGCAATCATGTCAAATTAAGAAGAATGTTATTTCTTGGATTCCAATTGTATCATTTATCATATTTATAAGGTCAAAGTCCAAAATCAGTCCAATTAAGTCCCACAGTCATTCGTTCTACTGTTGAAAGCGATGCAACCTAGTAATATCAGAAAGCATCGCTAAATACATGTTGGTACAAATAGGTGACGCAACTGTTGTAACTCAAACGGATTGATATTGTTAGACAGTCAATATAATGTAGTTTTTAAATCTGTCTCCATTCCTTCAGCGCGCTCTAACGGCTAGGATTAGTCCCACAGTAAGAATGTCTTAATGATCTAAGTTTGTAAATAAAGAGGTCACGCAGCGTCCAGTGTATCCGCGGAGTTCCCGCATTCATGCCAAAGAAAGAAAGTATATCAATTCTTGGAGTCCAATTGTCTCTTTAACCACATTTAAAAGGTCAAAGTGCAAAATCAGTTCAATTTCGCCGCACGGTCAATCGTTTCACTGTTAGAAGCAATGCAAACTAGTAATATCGGAAAAATATCGGTAAGTACATGTTGGTACCAATTGGTGACGCAACTGTTGTAACTCAAACGCACTGATAAAGTTAGAAAGTCAATAAAATTTAGTTTTTGAAACCGTCTCTATTTCTCCAGCGCGCGGTAATGGCTAGGATGTGTCCAAAAGTGAAAGTGACTTATTTATCTAGAATTTTTAAATAACGCGCTACCACAGCGCCCAGTATAATCGCTGAGTTCCAGCAATCATGTCAAGTTAAAAAAAATGTTATTTTTTGGAGTCCATAGTGGAATTTATCACATTAATAAGGTAAATGTCCAAGATCAGACCAATTAAGTCCCACAGTCAATCGTTTTACTTTTTAAAGCGATACAACATAGTAATATCAGAAAAGTATCGCTAAATAGATGTTCCTACGAATATGTGACGCAACCGTTGTAACTCAAATGCATTGATACCGTTAGAAAGTCAATAAAATGTAGTTTTTAAAACTGTCTCTATATTTTCAGCGCGCGCTAAAGGCTAGGAATGGCCCCACTGAAAAAAATGTCTTATTTTTCCAAATTTATAAATAAAACGCTACCACAGTGCCCAGTGTACTTTCTGAATTCCACCAATTACGTCAAAATAAAAATAATGTTATTTCTTTGAGTCCAATTGTATCATTTATCACATTTATAAGGTCAAAGTCCAAAATCAGACCAATTAAGTCCCACAGTCAATCGTTTTACTTTTTAAAGCGATACAACATAATAATATCAGAAAAGTATCGCTAAATAGATGTTCCTACGAATATGTGACGCAACCGTTGTAACTCAAATGCATTGATTCCGTTGAAAAGACAATGAAATGTAGCTTTTGAAACCGTCTCTATTTCTTCAGCGCCCGCTAATGGCTAGGATTTGGCAAAAAGTGAAAAGTGACTTCTTTATCTAGATTCTTAAATAAAGCGCTACCACAGCGCCCAGTGTAATTTCTGAGTTATCGCAATCACGTCAAATTAAAAAGAATGTTATTTCTTGGAGTCAAATTGTATCATTTATCACATTTATAAGGTCAAAGTCCAAAATCAGTCGAATTAAGTCCCACAGTCAATTGTTTTATTGTTAACAGCGATACAAGCAATTAATATCAGAAAAGTATCGCTAAAGAGATGTTGGTACGAATATGTGACGCAATCGTTGTAACTCAAACGCATTGATACAGTTAGAAAGTCAATAAAATTTAGTTTTTGAAACTGTCTCTATATCTTTAGCGCGCGTAACGGCTAGGATCGGTCCCACTGTAAACAATGTCTTATTTTTCCAAATTTATAAATAAAGCGCTACCACATTGCCCAGTGTAGTTTCTGAGTTCCACCAATTACGTCAAATTAAAAAGAATGTTACTTCTTGGAGTGCAATTGTATCATTTATCACATTTATAAGGTCAAAGTCCAAAATCAGACCAATTAAGTCCCACAGTCAATCGTTTCACTTTTTAAAGCGATACAACATAGTAATATCAGAAAAGTATCGCTAAATAGATGTTCCTACGAATATGTGACGCAACCGTTGTAACTCAAATGCATTGATACCGTTAAAAAGTTAATGAAATGTAGCTTTTGAAACCGTCTCTATTTCTTCAGCGCGCGCTAATGGCTAGGATTTGGCAAAAAGTGAAAAGTGACTTCTTTATCTAGATTCTTAAATAAAGCGCTACCACAGCGCCCAGTGTAATTTCTGAGTTATAGCAATCACGTCAAATTAAAAAGAATGTTATTTCTTGGAGTCCAATTGTATCATTTATCACATTTATAAGGGCAAAGTCCAAAATCAGTCGAATTAAGTCCCACAGTCAATTGTTTCATTGTTAACAGCGATACAACCAAGTAATATCAGAAAAGTATCCCTAAAGAGATGTTGGTACAAATATGTGACGCAACCGTTGTAACTCAAACGCATTGATACAGTTAGAAAGTCAATAAACTTTAGTTTTTGAAACTGTCTCTATATCTTCAGCGCGCGTAACGGTTAGGATTGGTCCCACTGTTAAAAATGTCTTATTTTTCTAAATTCATAAATAAAGTGCTACCACAGCGCCCAGTGTAATTTCTGAGTTCCAGAAATCACGTCAAGTTAAAAAGAATGTTACTTCTTTGAGTCCAATTGTATCATTTATCATATTTATAAGGTCAAAGTCCAAAATCAGTCCAATTAAGTCCCACAGTCAATTGTTTCATTGTTAACAGCGATACAACCAAGTAATATCAGAAAAGTATCCCTAAAGAGATGTTGGTACAAATATGTGACGCAACCGTTGTAACTCAAACGCATTGATACAGTTAGAAAGTCAATAAACTTTAGTTTTTGAAACTGTCTCTATATCTTCAGCGCGCGTAACGGCTAGGATTGGTCCCACTGTTAAAAATGTCTTATTTTTCTAAATTCATAAATAAAGTGCTACCACAGCGCCCAGTGTAATTTCTGAGTTCCAGAAATCACGTCAAGTTAAAAAGAATGTTATTTCTTTGAGTCCAATTGTATCATTTATCATATTTATAAGGTCAAAGTCCAAAATCAGACCAATTAAGTCGCACGGTCAATCGTTTCACTGTTAGAAGCAATGCAAACTAGTAATATCGGAAAAATATCGGTAAGTACATGTTGGTACCAATTGGTGACGCAACTGTTGTAACTCAAACGCACTGATAAAGTTATAAAGTCAATAAAATGTAGTTTATGAGACTGTCTCTATATCTTCAGCGCGCGTAACGGCTAGGATTGGTCCCACTGTAAAAAATGTCTTATTTTTCTAAATTCATAAATAAAGCGCTACCACAGCGCCCAGTGTAATTGCTGAGTTCCAGCAATCATGTCAAAATAAAAAGAATGTTATTTCTCTGAGTCCAATTGTATCATTTATCACATTTACAAGGTCACAGTCCAGAATCAGTTTAATTAAGTCCCACAGTCAATCGTTTCACTGTTAAAAGCGATACAACTTGGTAATATAGGAAAAAGGTCACTAAATACATGTTGGTACGAATATGGGACGCAACCGTTGTAACTCAAACGGTTTGACACCGTTAGAAGGTCAATGAAATGTAGTTTTTGAAACTGTCTCTATTTGTTTAGCGCGAACTAACGGCTACGATTGGTCCCACAGTAAAAAATGACTTATTTATCTTAATTTTTCAATAAAGCGCTACCACAGCACCCAGTGTAATCGCCTAGTTCCAGCAATCATGTCAAATTAAGAAGAATGTTATTTCTTGTAGTCCAATTGGCTCATTTATCACATTTACAAGGTCACAGTCCAGAATCAGTTTAATTAAGTCCCACAGTCAATCGTTTCACTGTTAAAAGCGATACAACTTGGTAATATAGGAAAAAGGTCACTAAATACATGTTGGTACGAATATGTGACGCAACCGTTGTAACTCAAACGGTTTGACACCGTTAGAAGGTCAATGAAATGTAGTTTTTGAAACTGTCTCTATTTGTTTAGCACGAACTAACGGCTACGATTGCTCCCACAGTAAAAAATGACTTATTTATCTTAATTTTTATATAAAGCGCTACCACAGGGCCCAGTGTAATCGCCTAGTTCCAGCAATCATGTCAAATTAAGAAGAATGTTATTTCTTGTAGTCAAACTAGCTCATTTATCACATTTATAAGGTCAAAGTCCAAAATCAGTTCAATTAAGTCCCACAGTCAATCATTTCACTGTTAAAAGCGATGCAACCAAGTAATATTCAAAAATTATGGCTAAATACATGTTGGTACGAATATGCGACGCAACCGTTGCAACTCAAACGGTTTGACACCGTCAGAAAGTCAATGAAATGTAGTTTTTGAAACTGTTTCTATTTCTTTAGCGCAAACTAACGGCTAGGATTGGTCCCACAGTAAAAAATGACATATTTATCTTAATTTTTAAATAAAGCGCTACCACAGCGCCTAGTGTAATCGCTGAGTTATCGCAATCAGGTCAAATTAAAAAGAATGTTATTTCTTGGAGTCAAATTGTATCATTTATCACATTTATAAGGTCAAAGTCCAAAATCAGTCGAATTAAGTCCCACAGTCAATTGTTTTATTGTTAACAGCGATACAAGCAATTAATATCAGAAAAGTATCGCTAAAGAGATGTTGGTACGAATATGTGACGCAATCGTTGTAACTCAAACGCATTGATACGGTTAAAAAGTCAATAAAACTTAGTTTTTGAAACTGTCTCTATATCTTTAGCGCGCGTAACGGCTAGGATCGGTCCCACTGTAAACAATGTCTTATTTTTCCAAATTTATAAATAAAGCGCTACCACAGTGCCCAGTGTAGTTTCTGAGTTCCACCAATTACGTCAAATTAAAAAGAATGTTACTTCTTGGAGTCCAATTGTATCATTTATCACATTTATAAGGTCAAAGTCCAAAATCAGACCAATTAAGTCCCACTGTCAATCGTTTTACTTTTTAAAGCGATACAACATAGTAATATCAGAAAAGTATCGCTAAATAGATGCTCCTACGAATATGTGACGCAACCGTTGTAACTCAAATGCATTGATACCGTTGAAAAGTTAATGAAATGTAGCTTTTGAAACCGTCTCTATTTCTTCAGCGCGCGCTAATGGCTAGGATTTGGCAAAAAGTGAAAAGTGACTTCTTTATCTAGATTCTTAAATAAAGCGCTACCACAGCGCCCAGTGTAATTTCTGAGTTATAGCAATCACGTCAAATTAAAAAGAATATTATTTCTTGGAGTCCAATTGTATCATTTATCACATTTATAAGGTCAAAGTCCAAAATCAGTCGAATTAAGTCCCACAGTCAATTGTTTCATTGTTAACAGCGATACAACCAAGTAATATCAGAAAAGTATCCCTAAAGAGATGTTGGTACAAATATGTGACGCAACCGTTGTAACTCAAACGCATTGATACAGTTAGAAAGTCAATAAACTTTAGTTTTTGAAACTGTCTCTATATCTTCAGCGCGCGTAACGGCTAGGATTGGTCCCACTGTTAAAAATGTCTTATTTTTCTAAATTCATAAATAAAGTGCTACCACAGCGCCCAGTGTAATTTCTGAGTTCCAGAAATCACGTCAAGTTAAAAAGAATGTTATTTCTTTGAGTCCAATTGTAACATTTATCATATTTATAAGGTCAAAGTCCAAAATCATTCCAATTAAGTCCCACAGTCAATCGTTTTACTGTTAAAAGCGATGCAACCTAGTAATATCAGAAAGCATCGCTAAATACATGTTGGTACAAATATGTGACGCAACTGTTGTAACTCAAACGGATTGATATTGTTAGACAGTCAATATAATGTAGTTTTTAAATCTGTCTCTATATCTTCATCGCGCGCTAACGTCTAGGATTGGTCCCACAGCAAAAAAACTACTTATTAATCTTAATTCTTAAACAAAGCGCTACCACAGCGCACAATGTAATCGCTGAATTCCAGCAATCATGTCAAATTAAGAAGAATGTTATTTCTTGGATTCCAATTGTCTCATTTATCACACTTATAAGGTCAAACTCCAAAATCAGTCGAATTAAGTCCCACAGCAATGGTTTTATTGTTAACAGCGATACAACCAAGTAATATCAGAAAAGTATCGCTAAATAGATGTTGGTACGAATATGTGACGCAACCGTTGTAACTCAAACGGACTGATACAGTTAGAAAATAAATAAAACGTAGTTTTTGGAACTGACTATATATCTTCAGCACGCGCTAACATCTAGGATTGGTCCCACTGTAAAAAATGTCTTATTTTTCTAAATTTATAAATAAAGCGCTACCACAGCGCCCAGTGTAACTTCTGAGTTCCAGCAATCACTTCAAATTAAAAAGAATGTTACTTCTTGGAGTCCAATTGTATCATTTATCATATTTATAAGGTCAAAGTCCAAAATCATTCCAATTAAGTCCCACAGTCAATCGTTTTACCTTTAAAAGCGATGTAACATAGTAATATCAGAAAAACATCGCTAAATAGATGTTGGCACGAATATGTGACGCAACCGTTGTAACTCAAACGGACTGATACAGTTAGAAAATAAGTAAAATGTAGTTTTTGGAACGGGCTATATATCTTCAGCGGGCGCTAACATCTAGGATTTGTCCCACTGTAAAAATTGTCTTATTTTTCTAACTTTATAAATAAAGCGCTACCACAGCGCCCAGTGTAACTTCTGAGTTCCAGCAATCACGTCGAATTAAAAAGAATGTTACTTCTTGGAGTCCAATTGTATCATTTATTATATTTATAAGGTCAAAGTCCAAAATCATTCCAATTAAGTCCCACAGTCAATCGTTTTACTTTTAAAAGCAATGTAACATAGTAATATCAGAAAAGCATGGCTAAATACATGTTGGTACGATTATGTGACGCAACCGTTGTAACTCAAACGGGCTGATACAGTTAGAAAGTCAATAAAAATTTAGTTTTTAAAACTGTCTCTATATCTTCAGCGGGCGCTAACGGCTGGGATTTGCCCCACTGTAAAAAATGTCTTATTTTTCTAAATTTATATAAAAAGCGCTACCACAGCGCACAGTGTCATTTCTGAGTTCCAGCAATCACGTCGAATTAAAAAGAATGTTACTTCTTGGAGTCCAATTGTATCATTTATTATATTTATAAGGTCAAAGTCCAAAATCAGTCCAATTAAGTCCCACAGTCAATCGTTTTACTTTTAAAAGCGATACAACATAGTAATATCAGAAAGCATCTCTAAATAGATGTTGGTACGAATATGTGACGCAACCGTTGTAACTCAAACGGAATGATACAGTTTGAAAGTCAATAAAATTTAGTTTTTGAAACTGTCTCTATATCTTCAACGCGAGCTAACGGTTAGGATTGGTCCCACTGTAAAAATGTCTTATTTTTCCAAATTAATAAATAAAGCGCCAGCACAGCGCCAAGTGTAATTTCTGAGTTCCAACAATCACGTCAAAATAAAAAGAATGTTATTTCTTGGAGTTCAATTGTATCATTTATCACATTTTTAAGGTCAAAGTCCAAAATCATTCCAATTAAGTCCCACAGTCAATCGTTCTACTTTCAAAAGCGATATAACATGGTAATATCAGAGAAGCATTGCTAAATAGATGTTGGCACGAATATGTGACGCAACCGTTGTAACTCAAACGGACTGATGCAGTTAGAAAATAAATAAAATGTGGTTTTTCAAACTGCCTATTTATCTTGAGCACGCGCTAACGTCTAGGATTGATCCCACTGTAAAAAATGTCTTGTTTTTCTAAATTTATAAATAAAGCGCTACCACAGCGC
Organism: Hydractinia symbiolongicarpus; assembly: GCF_029227915.1. Classification (NCBI taxonomy): domain Eukaryota; kingdom Metazoa; phylum Cnidaria; class Hydrozoa; order Anthoathecata; family Hydractiniidae; genus Hydractinia; species Hydractinia symbiolongicarpus. Next base: position 5,170,502 of record NC_079885.1, read on the forward strand.
CCAGTGTAACTTCTGAGTTCCAGCAATCACGTGAAATTAAAAAGAATGTTACTTCTTGGAGTCCAATTGTATCCTTTATCATATTTATAAGGTCAAAGTCCAAAATCATTCCAATTAAGTCCCACAGTCAATCATTTTAATTTTAAAAGCGATACAACATAGTAATATCAGAAAGGTATCGCTAAATAGATGTTGGTACGAATATGTGACGCAACCGTTGTAACTCAAACGGACTAATACAGTTAGAAAATAAATAAAATGTAGTTTTTGGAACTGCCTATATATCTTCAGCGCGCGCTAACTTCTTGGATTGGTCCCACTGTAAAAAATGTCTTATTTTTCTAAATTTATATAAAAAGCGCTACCACAGCGCACAGTGTCATTTCTGAGTTCCAGAAATCACGTCAAATTAAAAAAAATGGTATTTCTTTGAGTCCAATTGTATCATTTATCATATTTATAAAGTCAAAGTCCAAAATCATTCCAATTAAGTCCCACAGTAAATCTTTTTACTTTTAAAAGCGATGTAATATAGTAATATCAGAAAAGCATCGCTAAATAGATGTTGGCACGAATATGTGACGCAACCGTTGTAACTCAAACGGACTAATACAGTTAGAAAATAAATAAAATGTAGTTTTTGGAACTGCCTATATATCTTCAGCGCGCGCTAATAAAAAAAGCACTATCACAGCGCCCAGTGTAATTTCTGAGTTCCAGAAATCACGTCAAATTAGAAAGAATGTTATTTCTTTGAGTCCAATTGTATCATTTATCACATTTATAAGGTCAAAGTCCAAAATCAGTCCAATTAATTCCCACAGTCAATCGTTTTACTTTTAAAAGCGATACAACATTGTTATATCAGAAAAGTATCCCTAAATGATGTTGGTACGAGTATGTGACGCAACCGTTGTAACTCAAACGGACTGATACAGTTAGAAAATAAATAAAATGTAGTTTTTCAAACTGCCTATTTATCTTCAGCGCGCGCTAACGTCTAGGATTGGTCCCACTGTAAAAAATGTCTTATTTTTCTAAATTTATTAATAAAGCGCTACCACAGCGCCCAGTGTAACTTCTGAGTTCCAGCAATCACGTCAAATTAAAAAGAATGTTACTTCTTTGAGTCCAATTGTATCATTAATCACATTTATAAGGTCAAAGTCCGAAATCAGTCCAATTAAATCCCACAGTCATCGATTTACTTTTAAAAGCGATACAACATTGTTATATCAGAAAAGTATCCCTAAATGATGTTGGTACGAGTATGTGACGCAACCGTTGTTACTCAAACGGACTGATACAGTTAGAAAATAAATAAAATGTAGTTTTTCAAACTGCCTATTTATCTTCAGCGCGCGCTAACGTCTAGGATTGGTCCCACTGTAAAAAATGTCTTATTTTTCTAAATTTATAAATAAAGCGCTACCACAGCGCCCAGTGTAACTTCTGAGTTCCAGCAATCACGTAAAATTAAAAAGAATGTTACTTCTTGGAGTCCAATTGTATCATTTATCATATTTATAAAGTCAAAGTCCAATATCATTCCAATTAAGTCCCACAGTAAATCTTTTTACTTTTAAAAGCGATGTAATATAGTAATATCAGAAAAGCATCGCTAAATAGATGTTGGCACGAATATGTGACGCAACCGTTGTAACTCAAACAGACTGATACAGTTAGAAAGTCAATAAAATGTAGTTTTTAAACTGTCTCTATATCTTCAGCGCGCGTAACGTCTAGGATTGGTTCCACTGTAAAAAATGTCTTATTTTTCTAAATTTATTAATAAAGCGCTACCACAGCGCCCAGTGTAATTTCTGAGTTCCAACAATCACGTCAAAATAAAAGGAATGTTATTTCTTGGAGTTCAATTGTATCATTTTTCACATTTTTAAGGTCAAAGTCCAAAATCATTCCAACTAAGTCCCACAGTCAATCGTTCTACTTTTAAAAGCGATATAGCATGGTAATATCAGAAAAGCATCACTAAATAGATGTTGGCACAAATATGTGACGCAAGGTTTGTAACTCAAACGGACTGATACAGTTAGAAATTCAATAAAATTTAGTTTTTGAAACTGTCTCTATATCTTCAGCGCGCGCTAACGGTTAGGATTGGTCCCACTGTAAAAATGTCTTATCTTTCTAAATTAATAAATAAAGCGCTACCACAGCGCCCAGTGTAATTTCTGAGTTCCAACAATCACGTCAAAATAAAAAGAATGTTATTTCTTGGAGTTCAATTGTATCATTTATCACATTTATAACGTCAAAGTCCAAAATCATTCCAATTAAGTCCCACAGTCAATCGTTCTACTTTTAAAAGCGATATAGCTGGTAATATCAGAAAAGCATCACTAAATAGATGTTGGCACGGATATGTGACGCAACCGTTGTAACTCAAACGGACTGATACAGTTAGAAAGTCAATAAAATGTAGTTTTTAAACTGTCTCTATATCTTCAGCGCGCGCTAAGGACTAGGATTCGCCCCACTGCAAAAACTGTCTTATTTCTCTAAATTATAAAAAAACCGCTACCGCAGTGCCCAGTGTAATTTCTAAGTTCCAGAAATCACGTCAAACTAAAAAGAATGTTACTTCTTTGAGTCCAATTGTATCATTAATCACATTTATAAGGTCAAAGTCCGAAATCAGTCCAATTAAATCCCACAGTCATCGATTTACTTTTAAAAGCGATACAACATTGTTATATCAGAAAAGTATCCCTAAATGATGTTGGTACGAGTATGTGACGCAACCGTTGTAACTCAAACGGACTGATACAGTTAGAAAATAATTAAAATGTAGTTTTTCAAACTGCCTATTTATCTTCAGCGCGCGCTAACGTCTAGGATTTGTCCCACTGTAAAAAATGTCTTATTTTTCTAAATTTATAAATAAAGCGCTACCACAGCGCCCAGTGTAACTTCTGAGTTCCAGCAATCACGTCAAATTAAAAAGAATGTTACTTCTTGGAGTCCAATTGTATCATTTATCATATTTCTAAAGTCAAAGTCCAAAATCATTCCAATTAAGTCCCACAGTAAATCTTTTTACTTTTAAGAGCGATGTAATATAGTAATATCAGAAAAGCATCGCTAAATAGATGTTGGTACGAATATGTGACGCAACCGTTGTAACTCAAACGGACTGATACAGTTAGAAAATAAATAAAATTTAGTTTTTGGAACTGCCTATATATCTTCAGCGCGCGCTAACATCTAGGATTGGTCCCACTGTAAAAAATGTCTCATTTTTCTAAATTTATAAAAAAAGCGCTACCACAGCGCCCAGTGTAATTTCTGAGTTCCAGAAATCACGTCAAATTAGAAAGAATGTTATTTCTTTGAGTCCAATTGTATCATTTATCACATTTATAAGGTCAAAGTCCAAAATCAGTACAATTAATTCCAACAGTCAATCGTTTTACTTTTAAAAGCGATACAACATAGTAATATCAGAAAATTATCGCTAAATAGACGTTGGTACGAATATGTGACGCAAGCGTTGTAACTCAAACGGACTGATACACATAGAAAGTCAATAAAATTTAGTTTTTAAAACTGTCTCTATATCTTCAGCGCGCGCTAACGGTTAGGATTGGTCCCACTGTAAAAATGTCTTATCTTTCTAAATTAATAAATAAAGCGCTACCACAGCGCCCAGTGTAATTTCTGAGTTCCAGCAATCACGTCAAATTAAAAAGAATGTTAGTTCTTGGAGTTCAATTGTATCATTTATCACATTTTTAAGGTCAAAGTCCAAAATCATTCCAATTAAGTCCCACAGTCAATCGTTCTACTTTTAAAAGCGATATAACATGGTAATATCAGAAAAGCATCACTAAATAGATGTTGGCACGAATATGTGACGCAACCGTTGTAACTCAAACAGACTGATACAGTTAGAAAGTCAATAAAATGTAGTTTTTAAACTGTCTCTATATCTTCAGCGCGCGCTAACGACTAGGATTCGCCCCACTGCAAAAACTGTCTTATTTCTCTAAATTATAAAAAAACCGCTACCACAGTGCCCAGTGTAATTTCTTAGTTCCAGCAATCACGTCAAACTAAAAAGAATGTTACTTCTTTGAGTCCAATTGTATCATTAATCACATTTATAAGGTCAAAGTCCGAAATCAGTCCAATTAAATCCCACAGTCATCGATTTACTTTTAAAAGCGATACAACATTGTTATATCAGAAAAGTATCCCTAAATGATGTTGGTACGAGTATGTGACGCAACCGTTGTAACTCAAACGGACTGATACAGTTAGAAAATAAATAAAATGTAGTTTTTCAAACTGCCTATTTATCTTCAGCGCGCGCTAACGACTAGGATTCGCCCCACTGCAAAAACTGTCTTATTTCTCTAAATTATAAAAAAACCGCTACCACAGCGCCCAGTGTAACTTCTGAGTTCCAGCAATCACGTCAAATTAAAAAGAATGTTACTTCTTGGAGACTAATTGTATCATTTATCATATTTATAAAGTCAAAGTCCAAAATCATTCCAATTAAGTCCCACAGTAAATCTTTTTACTTTTAAAAGCGATGTAATATAGTAATATCAGAAAAGCATCGCTAAATAGATGTTGGCACGAATATGTGACGCAACCGTTGTAACTCAAACGGACTGATACAGTTAGAAAATAAATAAAATGTAGTTTTTGGAACTGCCTATATATCTTCAGCGCGCGCTAACATCTAGGATTGGTCCCACTGTAAAAAATGTCTCATTTTTCTAAATTTATAAAAAAAGCGCTACCACAGCGCCCAGTGTAATTTCTGAGTTCCAGAAATCACGTCAAATTAGAAAGAATGTTATTTCTTTGAGTCCAATTGTATCATTTATCACATTTATAAGGTCAAAGTCCAAAATCAGTCCAATTAATTCCCACAGTCAATCGTTTTACTTTTAAAAGCGATACAACATAGTAATATCAGAAAATTATTGCTAAACAGACGTTGGTACGAATATGTGACGCAAGCGTTGTAACTCAAACGGACTGATACACATAGAAAGTCAATAAAATTTAGTTTTTAAAACTGTCTCTATATCTTCAGCGCGCGCTAACGGTTAGGATTGGTCCCACTGTAAAAATGTCTTATCTTTCTAAATTAATAAATAAAGCGCTACCACAGCGCCCAGTGTAATTTCTGAGTTCCAGCAATCACGTCAAATTAAAAAGAATGTTACTTCTTGGAGTTCAATTGTATCATTTATCACATTTTTAAGGTCAAAGTCCAAAATCATTCCAATTAAGTCCCACAGTCAATCGTTCTACTTTTAAAAGCGATACAACATAGTAATATCAGAAAAGTATCCCTAGGTAGATGTTGGTGCAAGTATGTGACGCAACCGTTGTAACTCAAACGCATTGATACAGTTAGAAAGTCAATAAAATGTAGTTTTTGAAACTGTCTCTATATCTCCAGCGCGCGTAACGGCTGGGATTGGTCCCACTGTAAAGAATATCTTATTTTTCTAAATTTATAAATAAAGCGGTTCCACAGCGTCCAGTGTAACTTCTAAGTTCCAGCAATCACGTCAAAATAAAAAGAATGTTATTTCTTGGAGTTCAATTGTATCATTTATCACATTTTTAAGGTCAAAGTCCAAAATCATTCCAATTAAGTCCCACAGTCAATCGTTCTACTTTTAAAAGCGATACAACATAGTAATATCAGAAAAGTATCCCTAGGTAGATGTTGGTGCAAGTATGTGACGCAACCGTTGTAACTCAAACGCATTGATACAGTTAGAAAGTCAATAAAATGTAGTTTTTGAAACTGTCTCTATATCTCCAGCGCGCGTAACGGCTGGGATTGGTCCCACTGTAAAGAATATCTTATTTTTCTAAATTTATAAATAAAGCGGTTCCACAGCGTCCAGTGTAACTTCTAAGTTCCAGCAATCACGTCAAAATAAAAAGAATGTTATTTTTTGGATCCAATTGTATCATTTATCACATTTTTAAGGTCGAAGTCCAAAATCAGTTGAATTAAGTCCCACAGTCAATCGTTTTACTGTTAAAAGCGATAAAACATAGTAATATCAAAAAGGTATCGCTAAATAGATGTTGGTACGAATATGTGACGCAACCGTTGTAACTCAAACGGACTGATACAGTTAGAAAATAAATAAAATGTAGTTTTTGGAACTGGCTATGTATCTTCAGCGCGCACTAACGGCTAGGATTGGTCCCACTGTAAAGAGTATCTTATTTTTCCAAATTTATAAATAAAGCGCTACCACAGCGCCCAGTGTAATTTCTTAGTTCCAGCAATCACGTCAAAATAAAAAGAATGTTATTTCTTTTAGTCCAATTGTATCATTTATCACATTTATAAGGTCAAAGTCCAAAATCAGTCCAATTAAATCCCACGGTCAATCGCTTTACTTTTAAAAGCGATACAACATAGTAATATCAGAAAAGTATCCCTAGGTAGATGTTGTTGCGAATATGTGACGCAACCGTTGTAACTCAAACGCATTGATACAGTTAGAAAGTCAATAAAATGTAGTTTTTGAAACTGTCTCTATATCTTCAGCGCGCGCTAACGGTTAGGATTGGTCACACTGTAAAAATGTCTTATCTTTCTAAATTAATAAATAAAGCGCTACCACAGCGCCCAGTGTAATTTCTGAGTTCCAGCAATCACGTCAAATTAAAAAGAATGTTATTTCTTGGAGTTCAATTGTATCATTTATCACATTTTTAAGGTCAAAGTCCAAAATCATTTCAATTAAGTCCCACAGTCAATCGTTCTACTTTTAAAAGCGATACAACATAGTAATATCAGAAAGGTATCCCTAGGTAGATGTTGGTGCAAGTATGTGACGCAACCGTTGTAACTCAAACGCATTGATACAGTTAGAAAGTCAATAAAATTTAGTTTTTAAAACTGTCTCTATAACTTCAGCGCGCACTAACGGCTAGGATTGGTCCCACTGTAAAGAGTATCTTATTTTTCCAAATTTATAAATAAAACGCTACCACAGCGTCCAGTGTAACTTCTGAGTTCCAGCAATCACGTCAAATTAAAAAGAATGTTATTTCTTTGAGTCCAATTGTATCATTTATCACATTTATAAGGTCAAAGTCCAAAATCAGTCCAATTAAGTCCCACAGTCAATCGTTTTACTTTTAAAAGCGATACAACATAGTAATATCAGAAAAGTATTGCTAAATAGATGTTGGTACGCATATGTGACGCAAGCGTTGTAACTCAAACGGACTGATACAGTTAGGAAATAAATAAAATGTAGTTTTTGAAACTGCCTATATATCTTCAGCGCGCGCTAACGTCTAGGATTGGTTCCACTGTAAAAAATGTCTTATTTTTCTAAATTTATTATTAAAGCGCTACCACAGCGCCCAGTGTAATTTCTGAGTTCCAGCAATCACGTCAAAATAAAAAGAATGTTATTTCCTGGAGTCCAATTGTATCATTTATCACATTTATAACGTCAAAGTCCGAAATCAGTCGAATTAAGTTCCACAGTCAATCGTTTTACTGTTAACAGCGATACAACCAAGTAATATCAGAAAAGTATCGCTAAATAGATGATGCTACGAATATGTGACGCAACCGTTGTGACTCAAACGGACTGATACAGTTAGAAAATAAATAAAATGTAGTTTTTGGAACTGGCTATATATCTTCAGCGCGCGCTAACATCTAGGATTGGTCCCACTGTAAAAAATGTCTTATTTTTCTAAATTTATAAATAAAGCGCTACCACAGCGCCCAGTGTAACTTCTGAGTTCCAGCAATCACTTCAAATTAAAAAGAATGTTACTTCTTGGAGTTCGATTGTATCATTTATCACATTTTTAAGGTCAAAGTCCAAAATCATTCCAATTAAGTCCCACAGTCAATCGTTCTACTTTTAAAAGCGATACAACATAGTAATATCAGAAAAGTATCCCTAGGTAGATGTTGGTGCAAGTATGTGACGCAACCGTTGTAACTCAAACGCATTGATACAGTTAGAAAGTCAATAAAATTTAGTTTTTAAAACTGTCTCTATATCTTCAGCGCGCACTAACGGCTAGGATTGGTCCCACTGTAAAGAGTATCTTATTTTTCCAAATTTATAAATAAAACGCTACCACAGCGTCCAGTGTAACTTCTGAGTTCCAGCAATCACGTCAAATTAAAAAGAATATTATTTCTTTGAGTCCAATTGTATCATTTATCACATTTATAAGGTCAAAGTCCAAAATCAGTCCAATTAAGTCCCACAGTCAATCGTTTTACTTTTAAAAGCGATACAACATAGTAATATCAGAAAAGTATTGCTAAATAGATGTTGGTACGCATATGTGACGCAAGCGTTGTAACTCAAACGGACTGATACAGTTAGGAAATAAATAAAATGTAGTTTTTGAAACTGCCTATATATCTTCAGCGCGCGCTAACGTCTAGGATTGTTTCCACTGTAAAAAATGTCTTATTTTTCTAAATTTATTATTAAAGCGCTACCACAGCGCCCAGTGTAATTTCTGAGTTCCAGCAATCACGTCAAATTAAAAAGAATGTTATTTCCTGGAGTCCAATTGTATCATTTATCACATTTATAACGTCAAAGTCCGAAATCAGTCGAATTAAGTTCCACAGTCAATCGTTTTACTGTTAACAGCGATACAACCAAGTAATATCAGAAAAGTATCGCTAAATAGATGATGGTACGAATATGTGACGCAACCGTTGTGACTCAAACGGACTGATACAGTTAGAAGGTCAATAAAATGTAGTTTTTAAAACTGTCTCTATAACTTCAGCGCGCCAACGGCTAGGATTGGTCCCGCTGTAAAAAATGTCTTATTTTTCTAAATTTATAAATAAAGCGCTACCACAGCGCCCAGTGTAATTTCTTAGTTCCAGCAATCACGTCAAAATAAAAAGAATGTTATTTCTTTTAGTCCAATTGTATCATTTATCACATTTATAAGGTCAAAGTCCAAAATCAGTCCAATTAAATCCCACGGTCAATCGCTTTACTTTTAAAAGCGATACAACATAGTAATATCAGAAAAGTATCCCTAGGTAGATGTTGGTGCGAATATGTGACGCAATCGTTGTAACTCAAACGCATTGATACAGTTAGAAAATAAATAAAATGTAGTTTTTGGAACAGGCTATATATCTTCAGCGCGCGCTAACATCTAGGATTGGTCCCACTGTAAAAAATGTCTTATTTTTCTAAATTTATAAATAAAGCGCTACCACAGCGCCCAGTGTAACTTCTGAGTTCCAGCAATCACTTCAAATTAAAAAGAATGTTACTTCTTGGAATCCAATTGTATCATTTATCATATTTATAAGGTCAAAGTCCAAAATCATTCCATTTAAGTCCCACAGTCAATCGTTTTACTTTTAAAAGCGATGTAACATAGTAATATCAGAAAAACATCGCTAAATAGATGTTGGCACGAATATGTGACGCAACCGTTGTAACTCAAACGGACTGATACAGTTAGAAAATAAATAAAATGTAGTTTTTGGAACTGGCTATATATCTTTAGCGGGCACTAACATCTAGGATTGGTCCCACTGTAAAAATTGTCTTATTTTTCTAAATTTATAAATAAAGCGCTACCACAGCGCCCAGTGTAACTTCTGAGTTCCAGCAATCACGTCGCATTAAAAAGAATGTTACTTCTTGGAGTCCAATTGTATCATTTATTATATTTATAAGGTCAAAGTCCAAAATCATTCCAATTAAGTCCCACAGTCAATCGTTTTACTTTTAAAAGCAATGTAACATTATAATATCAGAAAAGCATCGCTAAATAGATGTTGGCACGATTATGTGACGCAATCGTTGTAACTCAAACGGGCTGATACAGTTAGAAAGTCAATAAAAATTTAGTTTTTAAAACTGTCTCTATATCTTCAGCGCGCACTAACGGCTAGGATTGGTCCCACTGTAAAGAGTATCTTATTTTTCCAAATTTATAAATAAAGCGCTACCACAGCGCCCAGTGTAATTTCTTAGTTCCGGCAATCACGTCAAAATAAAAAGAATGTTATTTCTTTTAGTCCAATTGTATCATTTATCACATTTATAAGGTCAAAGTCCAAAATCAGTCCAATTAAATCCCACGTTCAATCGCTTTAAAAATCAGTCCAAAATCAGTCCAATTAAGTCCCACAGTCAATCGTTTTACTTTTAAAAGCGATACAACATAGTAATATCAGAAAAGTATTGCTAAATAGATGTTGGTACGCATATGTGACGCAAGCGTTGTAACTCAAACGGACTGATACAGTTAGGAAATAAATAAAATGTAGTTTTTGAAACTGCCTATATATCTTCAGCGCGCGCTAACGTCTAGGATTGGTTCCACTGTAAAAAATGTCTTATTTTTCTAAATTTATTATTAAAGCGCTACCACAGCGCCCAGTGTAATTTCTGCGTTCCAGCAATCACTTCAAATTAAAAAGAATGTTACGTCTTGGAGTCCAATTGTATCATTTATCATATTTATAAGGTCAATGTCCAAAATCATTCCATTTAAGTCCCACAGTCAATCGTTTTACTTTTAAAAGCGATGTAACATAGTAATATCAGAAAAACATCGCTAAATAGATGTTGGCACGAATATGTGACGCAACCGTTGTAACTCAAACGGACTGATACAGTTAGAAAATAAATAAAATGTAGTTTTTGGAACTGGCTATATATCTTCAGCGCGCACTAACGGCTAGGATTGGTCCCACTGTAAAGAGTATCTTATTTTTCCAAATTTATAAATAAAGCGCTACCACAGCGCCCAGTGTAATTTCTTAGTTCCAGCAATCACGTCAAAATAAAAAGAATGTTATTTCTTTTAGTCCAATTGTATCATTTATCACATTTATAAGGTCAAAGTCCAAAATCAGTCCAATTAAATCCCACGGTCAATCGCTTTACTTTTAAAAGCGATACAACATAGTAATATCAGAAAAGTATCCCTAGGTAGATGTTGTTGCGAATATGTGACGCAACCGTTGTAACTCAAACGCATAGATACAGTTAGAAAGTCAATAAAATGTAGTTTTTGAAACTGTCGCTATATCTTCAGCGCGCGCTAACGGTTAGGATTGGTCCCACTGTAAAAATGTCTTATCTTTCTAAATTAATAAATAAAGCGCTACCACAGCGCCCAGTGTAATTTCTGAGTTCCAGCAATCACGTCAAATTAAAAAGAATGTTAGTTCTTGGAGTTCAATTGTATCATTTATCACATTTTTAAGGTCAAAGTCCAAAATCATTTCAATTAAGTCCCACAGTCAATCGTTCTACTTTTAAAAGCGATATAACATGGTAATATCAGAAAAGCATCACTAAATAGATGTTGGCACGAATATGTGACGCAACCGTTGTAACTCAAACAGACTGATACAGTTAGAAAGTCAATAAAATGTAGTTTTTAAACTGTCTCTATATCTTCAGCGCGCGCTAACGACTAGGATTCGCCCCACTGCAAAAACTGTCTTATTTCTCTAAATTATAAAAAAACCGCTACCACAGCGCCCAGTGTAATTTCTGAGTTCCAACAATCACGTCAAAATACAAAGAATGTTATTTCTTGGAGTTCAATTGTATCATTTATCACATTTTTAAGGTCAAAGTCCAAAATCATTCCAATTAAGTCCCACAGTCAATCGTTCTACTTTTAAAAGCGATACAACATAGTAATATCAGAAAAGTATCCCTAGGTAGATGTTGGTGCAAGTATGTGACGCAACCGTTGTAACTCAAACGCATTGATACAGTTAGAAAGTCAATAAAATTTAGTTTTTGGAACTGGCTATATATCTTCAGCGCGCGCTAACATCTAGGATTGGTCCCACTGTAAAAAATGTCTTATTTTTCTAAATTTGTAAATAAAGCGCTACCACAGCGCCCAGTGTAACTTCTGAGTTCCAGCAATCACTTCAAATTAAAAAGAATGATACTTCTTGGAGTCCAATTGTATCATTTATCATATTTATAAGGTCAAAGTCCAAAATCATTCCATTTAAGTCCCACAGTCAATCGTTTTACTTTTAAAAGCGATGTAACATAGTAATATCAGAAAAACATCGCTAAATAGATGTTGGCACGAATATGTGACGCAACCGTTGTAACCCAAACGGACTGATACAGTTAGAAAATAAATAAAATGTAGTTTTTGGAACTGGCTATATATCTTCAGCGGGCGCTAACATCTAGGATTGGTCCCACTGTAAAAATTGTCTTATTTTTCTAAATTTATAAATAAAGCGCTACCACAGCGCCCAGTGTAACTTCTGAGTTCCAGCAATCACGTCGAATTAAAAAGAATGTTACTTCTTGGAGTCCAATTGTATCATTTATTATATTAATAAGGTCAAAGTCCAAAATCATTCCAATTAAGTCCCACAGTCAATCGTTTTACTTTTAAAAGCAATGTAACATAGTAATATCAGAAAAGCATCGCTAAATAGATGTTGGCACGATTATGTGACGCAACCGTTGTCCCTCAAACGGGCTGATACAGTTAGAAAGTCAATAAAACCTTAGTTTTTAAAACTGTCTCTATATCTTCAGCGCGCACTAACGGCTAGGATTGGTCCCACTGTAAAGAGTATCTTATTTTTCCAAATTTATAAATAAAGCGCTACCACAGCGCCCAGTGTAATTTCTTAGTTCCAGCAATCACGTCAAAATAAAAAGAATGTTATTTCTTTTAGTCCAATTGTATCATTTATCACATTTATAAGGTCAAAGTCCAAAATCAGTCCAATTAAATCCCACGGTCAATGGCTTTACTTTTAAAAGCGATACAACATAGTAATATCAGAAAAGTATCCCTAGGTAGATGTTGGTGCGAATATGTGACGCAACCGTTGTAACTCAAACGCATTGATACAGTTAGAAAGTCAATAAAATGTAGTTTTTGAAACTGTCTCTATATCTTCAGCGCGCGTAACGGCTGGGATTGGTCCAACTGTAAAAAATGTCTTATTTTTCTAAATTTATAAATAAAGCGCTACTACGGCGGCCAGTGTAATTTCTGAGTTCCAGCAATCACGTCAAACTAAAAAGAATGTTATTTCTTGGAGTCCAATTGCATCATTTATCACATTTATAAGGTCAAAGTCTAAAATCAGTTAAATTAAGTCCCACAGTCAATCGTTTTACTGTTTACAGCGACACAATCAAGTAACATCAGAAAAGTATCGCTAAATACATGTTGGTACGCATATGTGACGCAACCGTTGTAACTTAAACGGACTGATACAGTTAGAAAGTCAATAAAATTTAGTTTTAAAACTGTCTCTATATCTTCAGCGCGCACAAACGGCTAGGATTGGTCCCACTGTAAAGAGTATCTTATTTTTCCAAATTTATAAATAAAACGCTACCACAGCGTCCAGTATAACATCTGAGTTCCAGCAATCACGTCAAATTAAAAAGAATGTTATTTCTTTGAGTCCAATTGTATCATTTATCACATTTATAAGGTCAAAGTCCAAAATCAGTCCAATTAAGTCCCACAGTCAATCGTTTTACTTTTAAAAGCGATACAACATAGTAATATCAGAAAAGTATTGCTAAATAGATGTTGGTACGCATATGTGACGCAAGCGTTGTAACTCAAACGGACTGATACAGTTAGGAAATAAATAAAATGTAGTTTTTGAAACTGCCTATATATCTTCAGCGCGCGCTAACTTCTAGGATTGGTTCCACTGTAAAAAATGTCTTATTTTTCTAAATTTATTATTAAAGCGCTACCACAGCGCCCAGTGTAATTTCTGAGTTCCAGCAATCACGTCAAATTAAAAAGAATGTTATTTCCTGGAGTCCAATTGTATCATTTATCACATTTATAACGTCAAAGTCCGAAATCAGTCGAATTAAGTTCCACAGTCAATCGTTTTACTGTTAACAGCGATACAACCAAGTAATATCAGAAAGGTATCGCTAAATAGATGATGGTACGAATATGTGACGCAACCGTTGTGACTCAAACGGACTGATACAGTTAGAAGGTCAATAAAATGTAGTTTTTAAAACTGTCTCTATAACTTCAGCGCGCCAACGGCTAGGATTGGTCCCGCTGTAAAAAATGTCTTATTTTTCTAAATTTATAAATAAAGCGCTACCACAGCGCCCAGTGTAATTTCTTAGTTCCAGCAATCACGTCAAAATAAAAAGAATGTTATTTCTTTTAGTCCAATTGTATCATTTATCACATTTATAAGGTCAAAGTCCAAAATCAGTCCAATTAAATCCCACGGTCAATCCCTTTACTTTTAAAAGCGATACAACATAGTAATATCAGAAAAGTATCCCTAGGTAGATGTTGGTGCGAATATGTGACGCAATCGTTGTAACTCAAACGCATTGATGCAGTTAGAAAATAAATAAAATGTAGTTTTTGGAACTGGCTATATATCTTCAGCGCGCGCTAACATCTAGGATTGGTCCCACTGTAAAAAATGTCTTATTTTTCTAAATTTATAAATAAAGCGCTACCACAGCGCCCAGTGTAACTTCTGAGTTCCAGCAATCACTTCAAATTAAAAAGAATGTTACTTCTTGGAATCCAATTGTATCATTTATCATATTTATAAGGTCAAAGTCCAAAATCATTCCATTTAAGTCCCACAGTCAATCGTTTTACTTTTAAAAGCGATGTAACATAGTAATATCAGAAAAACATCGCTAAATAGATGTTGGCACGAATATGTGACGCAACCGTTGTAACTCAAACGGACTGATACAGTTAGAAAATAAATAAAATGTAGTTTTTGGAACTGGCTATATATCTTTAGCGGGCACTAACATCTAGGATTGGTCCCACTGTAAAAATTGTCTTATTTTTCTAAATTTATAAATAAAGCGCTACCACAGCGCCCAGTGTAACTTCTGAGTTCCAGCAATCACGTCGCATTAAAAAGAATGTTACTTCTTGGAGTCCAATTGTATCATTTATTATATTTATAAGGTCAAAGTCCAAAATCATTCCAATTAAGTCCCACAGTCAATCGTTTTACTTTTAAAAGCAATGTAACATTATAATATCAGAAAAGCATCGCTAAATAGATGTTGGCACGATTATGTGACGCAACCGTTGTAACTCAAACGGGCTGATACAGTTAGAAAGTCAATAAAAATTTAGTTTTTAAAACTGTCTCTATATCTTCAGCGCGCACTAACGGCTAGGATTGGTCCCACTGTAAAGAGTATCTTATTTTTCCAAATTTATAAATAAAGCGCTACCACAGCGCCCAGTGTAATTTCTTAGTTCCGGCAATCACGTCAAAATAAAAAGAATGTTATTTCTTTTAGTCCAATTGTATCATTTATCACATTTATAAGGTCAAAGTCCAAAATCAGTCCAATTAAATCCCACGTTCAATCGCTTTAAAAATCAGTCCAAAATCAGTCCAATTAAGTCCCACAGTCAATCGTTTTACTTTTAAAAGCGATACAACATAGTAATATCAGAAAAGTATTGCTAAATAGATGTTGGTACGCATATGTGACGCAAGCGTTGTAACTCAAACGGACTGATACAGTTAGGAAATAAATAAAATGTAGTTTTTGAAACTGCCTATATATCTTCAGCGCGCGCTAACGTCTAGGATTGGTTCCACTGTAAAAAATGTCTTATTTTTCTGAATTTATTATTAAAGCGCTACCACAGCGCCCAGTGTAATTTCTGAGTTCCAGCAATCACGTCAAATTAAAAAGAATGTTATTTCCTGGAGTCCAATTGTATCATTTATAACATTTATAACGTCAAAGTCCGAAATCAGTCGAATTAAGTTCCACAGTCAATCGTTTTACTGTTAACAGCGATACAACCAAGTAATATCAGAAAAGTATCGCTAAATAGATGATGGCACGAATATTTGACGCAACCGTTGTTACTCAAACGGACTGATACAGTTACAAGGTCAATAAAATGTAGTTTTTAAAACTGTCTCTATAACTTCAGCGCGCCAACGGCTAGGATTGGTCCCGCTGTAAAAAATGTCTTATTTTTCTAAATTTATAAATAAAGCGCTACCACAGCGCCCAGTGTAATTTCTTAGTTCCAGCAATCACGTCAAAATAAAAAGAATGTTATTTCTTTTAGTCCAATTGTATCATTTATCACATTTATAAGGTCAAAGTCCAAAATCAGTCCAATTAAATCCCACGGTCAATCGCTTTACTTTTAAAAGCGATGTAACATAGTAATATCAGAAAAACATCGCTAAATAGATGTTGGCACGAATATGTGACGCAACCGTTGTAACTCAAACGGACTGATACAGTTAGAAAATAAATAAAATGTAGTTTTTGGAACTGGCTATATATCTTTAGCGGGCACTAACATCTAGGATTGGTCCCACTGTAAAAATTGTCTTATTTTTCTAAATTTATAAATAAAGCGCTACCACAGCGCCCAGTGTAACTTCTGAGTTCCAGCAATCACGTCGCATTAAAAAGAATGTTACTTCTTGGAGTCCAATTGTATCATTTATTATATTTATAAGGTCAAAGTCCAAAATCATTCCAATTAAGTCCCACAGTCAATCGTTTTACTTTTAAAAGCAATGTAACATTATAATATCAGAAAAGCATCGCTAAATAGATGTTGGCACGATTATGTGACGCAACCGTTGTAACTCAAACGGGCTGATACAGTTAGAAAGTCAATAAAAATTTAGTTTTTAAAACTGTCTCTATATCTTCAGCGCGCACTAACGGCTAGGATTGGTCCCACTGTAAAGAGTATCTTATTTTTCCAAATTTATAAATAAAGCGCTACCACAGCGCCCAGTGTAATTTCTTAGTTCCGGCAATCACGTCAAAATAAAAAGAATGTTATTTCTTTTAGTCCAATTGTATCATTTATCACATTTATAAGGTCAAAGTCCAAAATCAGTCCAATTAAATCCCACGTTCAATCGCTTTAAAAATCAGTCCAAAATCAGTCCAATTAAGTCCCACAGTCAATCGTTTTACTTTTAAAAGCGATACAACATAGTAATATCAGAAAAGTATTGCTAAATAGATGTTGGTACGCATATGTGACGCAAGCGTTGTAACTCAAACGGACTGATACAGTTAGGAAATAAATAAAATGTAGTTTTTGAAACTGCCTATATATCTTCAGCGCGCGCTAACGTCTAGGATTGGTTCCACTGTAAAAAATGTCTTATTTTTCTGAATTTATTATTAAAGCGCTACCACAGCGCCCAGTGTAATTTCTGAGTTCCAGCAATCACGTCAAATTAAAAAGAATGTTATTTCCTGGAGTCCAATTGTATCATTTATAACATTTATAACGTCAAAGTCCGAAATCAGTCGAATTAAGTTCCACAGTCAATCGTTTTACTGTTAACAGCGATACAACCAAGTAATATCAGAAAAGTATCGCTAAATAGATGATGGTACGAATATGTGACGCAATCGTTTTGACTCAAACGGACTGATACAGTTAGAAAGTCAATAAAATGTAGTTTTTAAAACTGTCTCTATAACTTCAGCGCGCGCCAACGTCTAGGATTGGTCCCGATCTAAATTAAGAAACATATGAACAATCGAGATAAACTCTTGAGAAAGGCACGAAAAACGAAGAAAGCGTCAGATTGGTGTTTGTACAGACAATTAAAAAATCTTTGTAACAACAAAATTCGAGTTGCAAGAAATGGTTATCAGAAAAACTTGTTAGTGGAAAACCGGCATAATCCTCGTAAGTTTTGGAAAACAATCAAAAGCATATTTCCTGCAGGAAAGTCATCATCTCCAACAAATAGTGATCAGCCGGATGCAGCTGAGAAACTTCTTTACGCTAACAAATTTTGTCGATACTTTTTCAGATTGCGATAGAAAATTGAAGGACGTCGCTTTTCCATTACGAAACCTTATATGGAGATATACTCCAATAATTTCGACCAGGACTGATAAACTCTTTCATTTTCATTACGTCACGAAAGTGTTTGTCGAAAAAGAATTAAAATCTTTGAAGAGAAAGAAACGGCTGGGATTGGTCCCACTGTAAAAAATGTCTTATTTTTCTAAATTTATAAATAAAGCGCTACTACGGCGGCCAGTGTAATTTCTGAGTTCCAGCAATCACGTCAAACTAAAAAGAATGTTATTTCTTGGAGTCCAATTGTATCATTTATCACATTTATAACGTCAAAGTCCAAAATCAGTCGAATTAAGTCCCACAGTCAATCGTTTTACTGTTAACAGCGATACAACCAAGTAATATCAGAAAGTTATCCCTAGGTAGATGTTGGTGCGAATATGTGACGCTACCGTTGTAACTCAAACGCATTGATACAGTTAGAAAGTCAATAAAATGTAGTTTTTGAAACTGTCTCTAAATCTTCAGCTGGCGCTAACGGCTAGGATTGGCCCCACTGTAAAAATTGTCTTATTTTTCTAAATTTATAAATAATGCGCTACCACAGCGCCCAGTGTAATTTCTGAGTTCCAGCAATCACGTCAAATTAAAAAGAATGTTATTTCCTGGAGTCCAATTGTATCATTTATCACATTTATAACGTCAAAGTCCAAAATCAGTCGAATTAAGTTCCACAGTCAATCGTTTTACTGTTAACAGCGATACAACCAAGTAATATCAGAAAGGTATCCCTAGGTAGATGTTGGTGCGAATATGTGACGCTACCGTTGTAACTCAAATTCATTGATACAGTTAGAATGTCAATAAAATGTAGTTTTTGAAACTGTCTCTAAATCTTCAGCGGGCGCTAACGGCTAGGATTGGCCCCACTGTAAAAATTGTCTTATTTTTCTAAATTTATAAATAATGCGCTACCACAGCGCCCAGTGTAATTTCTGAGTTCCAGCAATCACGTCAAATTAAAAAGAATGTTATTTCCTGGAGTCCAATTGTATCATTTATCACATTTATAAGGTCAAAGTCCAAAATCAGTCAAATTAAGTCCCACAGTCAATCGTTTTACTGTTAACAGCGACACAATCAAGTAATATCAGAAAAGTATCGCTAAATAGATGTTGGTACGAATATGTGACGCAACCGTTGTAACTCAAACGGACTGATACAGTTAGAAAGTCAATAAAATGTAGTTTTTGAAACTGTCTCTAAATCTTCAGCGGGCGCTAACGGCTAGGATTGGCCCCACTGTAAAAATTGTCTTATTTTTCTAAATTTATAAATAATGCGCTACCACAGCGCCCAGTGTAATTTCTGAGTTCCAGCAATCACGTCAAATTAAAAAGAATGTTATTTCCTGGAGTCCAATTGTATCATTTATCACATTTATAACGTCAAAGTCCAAAATCAGTCCAATTTTGTCCCACAGTCAAACGTTTTACTTTTAAAAGCGATGCAACCTTGTAATATCAGAAAAATATCGCTAAATACATGTTGTTACGAATATGTGACGCAACCGCTGTAACTCAAACGGATTGATGCCGTTTGAAAGTCAATGAAATGTGGTTTTTGAAACTGTCCCTATATCTTCAGCGCGCACTAACGGCTAGGATTGGTCCCACTGTAAAAAATGTCTTTTTTTTCTAAATATATAAATAAAGCGCTACCGCAGCGCCCAGTGTAATTTCTGAGTTCTAGCAATCACGTCAAATTAAAAAGAATGTTATTTTTTTCAGTCCATAGTCGCATTTATCATATTTGTAAGGTCAAAGTCCAAAATCAGTTCAATTAAGTCCCGCAGTCAATTGTTTCACTGTTAAAAGCGATGCAACCTAGTAATGTCAGAAAAATTTCGCTAAATACATGTTGGTACGAATATGTGACGCAACCGCTGTAACTCAAACGGATTGATGCCGTTTGAAAGTCAATGAAATGTGGTTTTTGAAACTGTCCCTATATCTTCAGCGCGCACTAACGGCTAGGATTGGTCCCACTGTAAAAAATGTCTTTTTTTTCTAAATATATAAATAAAGCGCTACCGCAGCGCCCAGTGTAATTTCTGAGTTCTAGCAATCACGTCAAAATAAATAGAACGTTATTTTTTGGAGTACAATTGTATCATTTATCAAACCTATAAGGTCAAAGTCCAAAATCTGTCCAATTAAGTCCCACAGTCAATCATTTTACTTTTAAAAGCGATACAACCTAGTAACATCAGAAATTCATCGATAAGTAGATGTTGGTACGAATATGTGACGCAACCGTTGTAACTCAAACGGATTGATACCGTTAGAAAGTCAATGAAATGTAGTTTTTGAAACCGTCTCTATTTCTTCAACGCGCGCTAATGGCTAGGATTTGTCAAAAAGTAAAACTGACTTACTTATCTAGATTTTTTAATAAAGCGCTACCACAGCGCCCAGTGTAATCGCTGAGTTCCAGCAATCATGTCAAATTAAAAAGAATGTTATTTCTTGGAGTCCAATTGCGTCACTTATCACTTTTATAAGATCAAAGTCCAAAATTAGTTCAATTAAGTCCCACTGTCAATTATTTTACTGTTAAAAGCGATGTAACCTAGTAACATCGGAAAAATATTGCTAAGTACATGTTGGTACGAGTAAATGACGGAACCGTTGTAACTAAAACGGATTGATACGGTTAGACACTCAATGAAATGATGTTTATAAACTGGCTCTATTTCTTCAGCGCGCGCTAATGGCTAGGATTGGTCCCGCAGGAAAAAATGACTTATTTATCTAAATTCTTAATTAAAACGCTACCACAGCGCCCAGTGTAATTTCTGAGTTCCAGCAATCACGTCAAAATAAAAAGAATGTTATTTTTTGGAGTCCAATTGTATCATTTATCACGTTTATAACGTCAAAGTCCAAAATCAGTCGAATTAAGTCCAACGGTCAATCGTTTTACTGTTAAAAGCGATGCAACCTAGTAATATCAGAAAAATATCGCTAAATACAAGTTGGTACGAATATGTGACGCAACCGTTTTAACTCAAACGGATTGATACTGTTAGAAAATAAATAAAATGTAGTTTTTGAAACTGCCTATATATCTTCAGCGCGCGCTAACGTCTAGGATTGGCTCCACTGTAAAAGATGTCTTATTTTTCTAATTTTATAAATAAAGCGCTACCACAGCGCCCAGTGTAATTTCTGAGTTCCAGCAATCACGTCAAATTAAAAAGAATGTTATTTCCTGGAGTCCAATTGTATCATTTATCACATTTATAACGTCAAAGTCCAAAATCAGTCGAATTAAGTCCCACAGTCAATCGTTTTACTGTTAAAAGCGATGCAACCTAGTAATATCAGAAAGCATCTCTAACTACAATTTGGTACGAATATGTGACGCAACCGTTTTAACTCAAACGGATTGATACTGTTAGACAGTCTATATAATGTAGTTTTTAAGTCTGTTTCTATGTCTTCAGCGCGCTAACGGTTAGGATAGGTTCCACTGTAAAAAATGGCTCATTTTTCTAAATTTATAAATAAAACGCTACCACAGCGCCCAGCGTAATTTCTGAGTTCCAACAATCACGTCAAATTAAAAAGAATGCTATTTCTAGGAGTCCAATTGTATCATTTATCACATTTATAAGGTCAAAGTCCAAAATCAGTCAAATTAAGTCCCACCGTCTATCGTTTTACTGTTAACAGCGATACAACCAAGTAATATCAGAGAAGTATCGCTAAATAGATGTTGGTACGAATATGTGACGCAACCATTGTCACTCAAACGGACTGATACAGTTAGAAAGTCAATAAAATGTAATTTTTGAAACTGTCTCTATTACTTCAGCGCGCGCCAACGGCTAGGATTGGTCCCACTGTAAAAAATGTCTTATTTTTCTAAATTTATAAATAAGGCGTTACCACAGCGCCCAGTGTAATCGCTGAGTTCCAGCAATCATGTCAAGTTCAAAAGAATGTTATTTCTTGGAGTCCAATTGTATCATTTATCACATTAGTAAGGTCAAAGTCCAAAATCAGTCCAATTAATCCCACAGTCAATCGTTTTACTTTTAAAAGCGATACAACCTAGTAATATCAGAGAAGTATCGCTAAATAGATGTTGGTACGAATATGTGACGCAACCGTTGTAACTCAAACGGATTGATACCGTTACAAAGTCAATGAAATGTAGTTTTTGAAGCCGTCTCTATTTCTTCAGCGCGCGGTAATGGCTAGGATTTGTCAAAAAGTAAAAATGGCTTATTTATCTAAACTCTTAATTAAAACGCTACCACAGCGCCCAGTGTAATTGCTGAGTTCCAGCAATCATGTCAAATTAAAAAGAATGTTATTTCTTGGAGTCCAATTGCGTCACTTATCACTTTTATAAGGTCAAAGTCCAAAATCAGTTCAATTAAGTCCCGCAGTCAATTGTTTCACTGTTAAAAGCGATGCAACCTAGTAATGTCAGAAAAATGTCGCTAAATACATGTTGGTACGAATATGTGACGCAACCGCTGTAACTCAAACGGATTGATGCCGTTTGAAAGTCAATGAAATGTGGTTTTTGAAACTGTCCCTATATCTTCAGCGCGCACTAACGGCTAGGATTGGTCCCACTGTAAAAAATGTCTTTTTTTTCTAAATATATAAATAAAGCGCTACCGCAGCGCCCAGTGTAATTTCTGAGTTCTAGCAATCACGTCAAAATAAATAGAACGTTATTTTTTGGAGTACAATTGTATCATTTATCAAACCTATAAGGTCAAAGTCCAAAATCTGTCCAATTAAGTCCCACAGTCAATCATTTTACTTTTAAAAGCGATACAACCTAGTAACATCAGAAATTCATCGATAAGTAGATGTTGGTACGAATATGTGACGCAACCGTTGTAACTCAAACGGATTGATACCGTTAGAAAGTCAATGAAATGTAGTTTTTGAAACCGTCTCTATTTCTTCAACGCGCGCTAATGGCTAGGATTTGTCAAAAAGTAAAACTGACTTACTTATCTAGATTTTTTAATAAAGCGCTACCACAGCGCCCAGTGTAATCGCTGAGTTCCAGCAATCATGTCAAATTAAAAAGAATGTTATTTCTTGGAGTCCAATTGCGTCACTTATCACTTTTATAAGGTCAAAGTCCAAAATTAGTTCAATTAAGTCCCACTGTCAATTATTTTACTGTTAAAAGCGATGTAACCTAGTAACATCGGAAAAATATTGCTAAGTACATGTTGGTACGAGTAAATGACGGAACCGTTGTAACTAAAACGGATTGATACCGTTAGACACTCAATGAAATGATGTTTATAAACTGGCTCTATTTCTTCAGCGCGCGCTAATGGCTAGGATTGGTCCCGCAGGAAAAAATGACTTATTTATCTAAATTCTTAATTAAAACGCTACCACAGCGCCCAGTGTAATTTCTGAGTTCCAGCAATCACGTCAAAATAAAAAGAATGTTATTTTTTGGAGTCCAATTGTATCATTTATCACGTTTATAACGTCAAAGTCCAAAATCAGTCGAATTAAGTCCAACGGTCAATCGTTTTACTGTTAAAAGCGATGCAACCTAGTAATATCAGAAAAATATCGCTAAATACAAGTTGGTACCAATATGTGACGCAACCGTTTTAACTCAAACGGATTGATACTGTTAGAAAATAAATAAAATGTAGTTTTTGAAACTGCCTATATATCTTCAGCGCGCGCTAACGTCTAGGATTGGCTCCACTGTAAAAGATGTCTTATTTTTCTAATTTTATAAATAAAGCGCTACCACAGCGCCCAGTGTAATTTCTGAGTTCCAGCAATCACGTCAAATTAAAAAGAATGTTATTTCCTGGAGTCCAATTGTATCATTTATCACATTTATAACGTCAAAGTCCAAAATCAGTCGAATTAAGTCCCACAGTCAATCGTTTTACTGTTAAAAGCGATGCAACCTAGTAATATCAGAAAGCATCTCTAACTACAATTTGGTACGAATATGTGACGCAACCGTTTTAACTCAAACGGATTGATACTGTTAGACAGTCTATATAATGTAGTTTTTAAGTCTGTTTCTATGTCTTCAGCGCGCTAACGGTTAGGATAGGTTCCACTGTAAAAAATGGCTCATTTTTCTAAATTTATAAATAAAACGCTACCACAGCGCCCAGCGTAATTTCTGAGTTCCAACAATCACGTCAAATTAAAAAGAATGCTATTTCTAGGAGTCCAATTGTATCATTTATCACATTTATAAGGTCAAAGTCCAAAATCAGTCAAATTAAGTCCCACCGTCTATCGTTTTACTGTTAACAGCGATACAACCAAGTAATATCAGAAAAGTATCACTAAATAGATGTTGGTACGAATATGTGACGCAACCATTGTCACTCAAACGGACTGATACAGTTAGAAAGTCAATAAAATGTAATTTTTGAAACTGTCTCTATTACTTCAGCGCGCGCCAACGGCTAGGATTGGTCCCACTGTAAAAAATGTCTTATTTTTCTAAATTTATAAATAAGGCGTTACCACAGCGCCCAGTATAATCGCTGAGTTCCAGCAATCATGTCAAGTTCAAAAGAATGTTATTTCTTGGAGTCCAATTGTATCATTTATCACATTAGTAAGGTCAAAGTCCAAAATCAGTCCAATTAATCCCACAGTCAATCGTTTTACTTTTAAAAGCGATACAACCTAGTAATATCAGAGAAGTATCGCTAAATAGATGTTGGTACGAATATGTGACGCAACCGTTGTAACTCAAACGGATTGATACCGTTACAAAGTCAATGAAATGTAGTTTTTGAAGCCGTCTCTATTTCTTCAGCGCGCGGTAATGGCTAGGATTTGTCAAAAAGTAAAAATGGCTTATTTATCTAAACTCTTAATTAAAACGCTACCACAGCGCCCAGTGTAATTGCTGAGTTCCAGCAATCATGTCAAATTAAAAAGAATGTTATTTCTTGGAGTCCATAGTGGCATTTCTCAAATTTATAAGGTCAAAGTCCAAAATCAGATCAATTAAGTCCAACAGTCAATCGTTTCACTGTTAAAAGCGATGCAACCTAGTAATATCAGAGAAGTATCGCTAAATAGATGTTGGTACGAATATGTGACGCAACCGTTGTAACTCAAACGGATTGATACCGTTACAAAGTCAATGAAATGTAGTTTTTGAAGCCGTCTCTATTTCTTCAGCGCGCGGTAATGGCTAGGATTTGTCAAAAAGTAAAAATGGCTTATTTATCTAAACTCTTAAGTAAAACGCTACCACAGCGCCCAGTGTAATTGCTGAGTTCCAGCAATCATGTCAAATTAAAAAGAATGTTATTTCTTGGAGTCCATAGTGGCATTTCTCAAATTTATAAGGTCAAAGTCCAAAATCAGATCAATTAAGTCCAACAGTCAATCGTTTCACTGTTAAAAGCGATGCAACCTAGCAATATCAGAAAAATGTCGCTAAATACATGTTGGTACGAATATGTGACGCAACCGCTGTAACTCAAACGGATTGATGCCGTTTGAAATTCAATGAAATGTGGTTTTTGAAACTGTCTCTATATCTTCAGCGCGCACTAACGGCTAGGATTGGTCCCACTGTAAAAAATGTCTTATTTTTCCAAATATATAAATAAAGCGCTACCACAGCGCCCAGAGTAATTTCTGAGTTCCAGCAATCACGTCAATATAAAAAGAACGTTATTTTTTGGAGTACAATTCTATCATCTCTCAAACTTATAAGGTCAAAGTCCAAAATCAGTCCAATTTTGTCCCACAGTCAAACGTTTTACTTTTAAAAGCGATAGAACCTAGTAACATCAGAAAAGTATCTCTAAGTAGATGTTGGTACGAATATGTGACGCAACCGTTGTAACTCAAACGGATTGATACCGTTAGAAAGTCAATGAAATGTAGTTTTTGAAACCGTCTCTATTTCTTCAACGCGCGCTAATGGCTAGGATTTGTCAAAAAGTAAAACTGACTTACTTATCTAGATTTTTTAATAAAGCGCTACCACAGCGCCCAGTGTAATCGCTGAGTTCCAGCAATCATGTCAAATTAAAAAGAATGTTATTTCTTGGAGTCCAATTGCGTCACTTATCACTTTTATAAGGTCAAAGTCCAAAATTAGTTCAATTAAGTCCCACTGTCAATTATTTTACTGTTAAAAGCGATGTAACCTAGTAACATCGGAAAAATATTGCTAAGTACATGTTGGTACGAGTAAATGACGGAACCGTTGTAACTCAAACGGATTGATACCGTTAGACACTCAATGAAATGATGTTTATAAACTGGCTCTATTTCTTCAGCGCGCGCTAATGGCTAGGATTGGTCCCGCAGGAAAAAATGACTTATTTATCTAAATTCTTAATTAAAACGCTACCACAGCGCCCAGTGTAATTTCTGAGTTCCAGCAATCACGTCAAAATAAAAAGAATGTTATTTTTTGGAGTCCAATTGTATCATTTATCACATTTATAACGTCAAAGTCCAAAATCAGTCGAATTAAGTCCCACAGTCAATCGTTTTACTGTTAAAAGCGATGCAACCTAGTAATATCAGAAAGCATCGCTAACTACATGTTGGTACGAATATGTGACGCAACCGTTTTAACTCAAACGGATTGATACTGTTAGACAGTCTATATAATGTAGTTTTTAAATCTGTTTCTATGTCTTCAGCGCGCTAACGGTTAGGATAGGTTCCACTGTAAAAAATGGCTCATTTTTCTAAATTTAAAAATAAAGCGCTACCACAGCGCCCAGTGTAATTTCTGAGTTCCAGCAATCACGTCAATATAAAAAGAACGTTATTTTTTGGAGTACAATTGTATCATTTATCAAACTTATAAGGTCAAAGTCCAAAATCAGTCTAATTTTGTCCCACAGTCAAACGATTTACTTTTAAAAGAGATAGAACCTAGTAACATCAGAAAAGTATCTCTAAGTAGATGTTGGTAGGAATATCTGACGCAACCGTTGTAACTCAAACGGATTGATACTGTTAGAAAGTCAATGAAATGTATTTTTTGAAACCGTCTCTATATCTTCAGCGCGCACTAACGGCCTGGATTGGTCCCACTGTAAAAAATGTATTATTTTTCTAAATTTATAAATAAAGCGCTACCACAGCGCCCAGTGTAATTTCTGAGTTCCAGCAATCACGTCAAATTAAAAAAAATGTTACTTCTTGGAGTCCAATTGTATCATTTATCACATTCATAAGGTCAAAGTCTAAAATCAGTTCAATTAAGTCCCGCAGTCAATCGTTTCACTGTTAAAACCGATGCAACCTAGTAATATCAGAAAAATATCGCTAAATACATGTTGTTACGAATATGTGACGCAACCGCTGTAACTCAAACGGATTGATGCCGTTTGAAAGTCAATGAAATGTGGTTTTTGAAACTGTCCCTATATCTTCAGCGCGCACTAACGGCTAGGATTGGTCCCACCGTAAAAAATGTCTTTTTTTTCTAAATATATAAATAAAGCGCTACCGCAGCGCCCAGTGTAATTTCTGAGTTCCAGCAATCACGTCAAATTAAAAAGAATGTTATTTTTTTCGGTCCATAGTCGCATTTATCACATTTGTAAGGTCAAAGTCCAAAATCAGTTCAATTAAGTCCCGCAGTCAATCGTTTCACTGTTAAAAGCGATGCAACCTAGTAATATCAGAAAAATATCGCTAAATACATGTTGGTACGAATATGTGACGCAACCGCTGTAACTCAAACGGATTGATGCCGTTTGAAAGTCAGTGAAATGTGGTTTTTGAAACTGACCCTATATCTTCAGCGCACACTAACGGCCAGGATTGGTCCCACTGTAAAAATGTCTTTTTTTTCTAAATATATAAATAAAGCGCTACCGCAGCGCCCAGTGTAATTTCTGAGTTCCAGCAATCACGTCAAATTAAAAAAAATGTTACTTCTTGGAGTCCAATTGTATCATTTATCACATTCATAAGGTCAAAGTCTAAAATCAGTTCAATTAAGTCCCGCAGTCAATCGTTTCACTGTTAAAACCGATGCAACCTAGTAATATCAGAAAAATATCGCTAAATACATGTTGTTACGAATATGTGACCCAACCGCTGTAACTCAAACGGATTGATGCCGTTTGAAAGTCAATGAAATGTGGTTTTTGAAACTGTCCCTATATCTTCAGCGCGCACTAACGGCTAGGATTGGTCCCACCGTAAAAAATGTCTTTTTTTTCTAAATATATAAATAAAGCGCTACCGCAGCGCCCAGTGTAATTTCTGAGTTCCAGCAATCACGTCAAATTAAAAAGAATGTTATTTTTTTCGGTCCATAGTCGCATTTATCACATTTGTAAGGTCAAAGTCCAAAATCAGTTCAATTAAGTCCCGCAGTCAATCGTTTCACTGTTAAAAGCGATGCAACCTAGTAATATCAGAAAAATATCGCTAAATACATGTTGGTACGAATATGTGACGCAACCGCTGTAACTCAAACGGATTGATGCCGTTTGAAAGTCAGTGAAATGTGGTTTTTGAAACTGACCCTATATCTTCAGCGCACACTAACGGCCAGGATTGGTCCCACTGTAAAAATGTCTTTTTTTTCTAAATATATAAATAAAGCGCTACCGCAGCGCCCAGTGTAATTTCTGAGTTCCAGCAATCACGTCAAAATAAATAGAACGTTATTTTTTGGAGTACAATTGTATCATTTATCAAACCTATAAGGTCAAAGTCCAAAATCTGTCCAATTAAGTCCCACAGTCAATTATTTTACTTTTAAAAGCGATACAACCTAGTAACATCAGAAATTTATCGATAAGTAGATGTTGGTACGAATATGTGACGAAACGTTATAACTCAAACGGATTGATACCGTTAGAAAGTCAATGAAATGTAGTTTTTGAAATTGTCTCTATTTCTTCAACGCGCGCTAATGGCTAGGATTTGTCAAAAAGTAAAACTGACTTACTTATCTAGATTTTTTAATAAAGCGCTACCACAGCGCCCAGTGTAATCGCTGAGTTCCAGCAATCATGTCAAATTAAAAAGAATGTTATTTCTTGGAGTCCAATTGCGTCACTTATCACTTTTATAAGGTCAAAGTCCAAAATTAGTTCAATTAAGTCCCACTGTCAATTATTTTACTGTTAAAAGCGATGTAACCTAGTAACATCGGAAAAATATTGCAAAGTACATGTTGGTACGAGTAAATGACGGAACCGTTGTAACTCAAACGGATTGATACCGTTAGACACTCAATGAAATGATGTTTATAAACTGGCTCTATTTCTTCAGCGCGCGATAATGGCTAGGATTGGTCCCGCAGGAAAAAATGACTTATTTATCTAAATTCTTAATTAAAACGCTACCACAGCGCCCAGTGTAATTTCTGAGTTCCAGCAATCACGTCAAAATAAAAAGAATGTTATTTTTTGGAGTCCAATTGTATCATTTATCACATTTATAAGGTCAAAGTCCAAAATCAGTCAAATTAAGTCCCAACGTCTATCGTTTTACTGTTAACAGCGATACAACCAAGTAATATCAGAAAAGTATCGTTAAATAGATGTTGGTACGAATATGTGACGCAACCATTGTCACTCAAACGGACTGATACAGTTAGAAAGTCAATAAAATGTAATTTTTGAAACTGTCTCTATTACTTCAGCGCGCGCCAACGGCTAGGATTGGTCCCACTGTAAAAAATGTCTTATTTTTCTAAATTTATAAATAAGGCGTTACCACAGCGCCCAGTGTAATCGCTGAGTTCCAGCAATCATGTCAAGTTCAAAAGAATGTTATTTCTTGGAGTCCAATTGTATCATTTATCACATTAGTAAGGTCAAAGTCCAAAATCAGTCCAATTAATCTCACAGTCAATCGTTTTACTTTTAAAAGCGATACAACCTAGTAATATCAGAGAAGTATCGCTAAATAGATGTTGGTACGAATATGTGACGCAACAGTTGTAACTCAAACGGATTGATACCGTTACAAAGTCAATGAAATGTAGTTTTTGAAGCCGTCTCTATTTCTTCAGCGCGCGGTAATGGCTAGGATTTGTCAAAAAGTAAAAATGGCTTATTTATCTAAACTCTTAATTAAAACGCTACCACAGCGCCCAGTGTAATTGCTGAGTTCCAGCAATCATGTCAAATTAAAAAGAATGTTATTTCTTGGAGTCCATAGTGGCATTTCTCAAATTTATAAGGTCAAAGTCCAAAATCAGATCAATTAAGTCCAACAGTCAATCGTTTCACTGTTAAAAGCGATGCAACCTAGTAATATCAGAGAAGTATCGCTAAATAGATGTTGGTACGAATATGTGACGCAACCGTTGTAACTCAAACGGATTGATACCGTTACAAAGTCAATGAAATGTAGTTTTTGAAGCCGTCTCTATTTCTTCAGCGCGCGGTAATGGCTAGGATTTGTCAAAAAGTAAAAATGGCTTATTTATCTAAACTCTTAATTAAAACGCTACCACAACGCCCAGTGTAATTGCTGAGTTCCAGCAATCATGTCAAATTAAAAAGAATGTTATTTCTTGGAGTCCATAGTGGCATTTCTCAAATTTATAAGGTCAAAGTCCAAAATCAGATCAATTAAGTCCAACAGTCAATCGTTTCACTGTTAAAAGCGATGCAACCTAGCAATATCAGAAAAATGTCGCTAAATACATGTTGGTACGAATATGTGACGCAACCGCTGTAACTCAAACGGATTGATGCCGTTTGAAATTCAATGAAATGTGGTTTTTGAAACTGTCTCTATATCTTCAGCGCGCACTAACGGCTAGGATTGGTCCCACTGTAAAAAATGTCTTATTTTTCCAAATATATAAATAAAGCGCTACCACAGCGTCCAGAGTAATTTCTGAGTTCCAGCAATCAAGTCAATATAAAAAGAACGTTATTTTTTGGAGTACAATTCTATCATCTCTCAAACTTATAAGGTCAAAGTCCAAAATCAGTCCAATTTTGTCCCACAGTCAAACGTTTTACTTTTAAAAGCGATAGAACCTAGTAACATCAGAAAAGTATCTCTAAGTAGATGTTGGTAGGAATATGTGACGCAACCGTTGTAACTCAAACGGATTGATACTGTTAGAAAGTCAATGAAATGTATTTTTTGAAACCGTCTCTATTTTTTCAGCGCGCGCTAATGGCTAGGATTTGTCAAAAAGTAGAAGTGACTTACTTATCTAGATTTTTAAATAAAGCGCTACCGCAGCGCCCAGTATAATCGCTGAGTTCCAGCAATCATGTCAAATTAAGAAGAATGTTATTTTTTTCAGTCCATAGTCGCATTTATCACATTTGTAAGGTCAAAGTCCAAAATCAGTTCAATTAAGTCCCGCAGTCAATCGTTTCACTGTTAAAACCGATGTAACCTAGTAATATCAGAAAAATATCGCTAAATACAAGTTGGTACGAATATGTGACGCAACCGTTTTAACTCAAACGGACTGATACTGTTAGAAAGTCAATGAAATGTAGTTTTTGAAACTGTCTCTATATCTTCAGCGCGCACTAACGGCCTGGATTGGTCCCACTGTAAAAAATGTATTATTTTTCTAAATTTATAAATAAAGCGCTACCACAGCGCCCAGTGTAATTTCTGAGTTCCAGCAATCACGTCAATTTAAAAAAAATGTTACTTCTTGGAGTCCAATTGTATCATTTATCACATTCATAAGGTCAAAGTCTAAAATCAGTTCAATTAAGTCCCGCAGTCAATCGTTTCACTGTTAAAACCGATGCAACCTTGTAATATCAGAAAAATATCGCTAAATACATGTTGTTACGAATATGTGACGCAACCGCTGTAACTCAAACGGATTGATGCCGTTTGAAAGTCAATGAAATGTGGTTTTTGAAACTGTCCCTTTATCTTCAGCGCGCACTAACGGCTAGGATTGGTCCCACTGTAAAAAATGTCTTTTTTTTCTAAATATATAAATAAAGCGCTACTGCAGCGCCCAGTGTAATTTCTGAGTTCT
Source organism: Hydractinia symbiolongicarpus (assembly GCF_029227915.1). Classification (NCBI taxonomy): domain Eukaryota; kingdom Metazoa; phylum Cnidaria; class Hydrozoa; order Anthoathecata; family Hydractiniidae; genus Hydractinia; species Hydractinia symbiolongicarpus. The sequence continues at coordinate 5,202,368 of NC_079885.1, forward strand.
AGCAATCACGTCAAATTAAAAAGAATGTTATTTTTTTCAGTCCATAGTCGCATTTATCATATTTGTAAGGTCAAAGTCCAAAATCAGTTCAATTAAGTCCCGCAGTCAATCGTTTCACTGTTAAAAGCGATGCAACCTAGTAATGTCAGAAAAATGTCGCTAAATACATGTTGGTACAAATATGTGACGCAACCGCTGTAACTCAAACGGATTGATGCCGTTTGAAAGTCAATGAAATGTGGTTTTTGAAACTGTCCCTATATCTTCAGCGCGCACTAACGGCTAGGATTGGTCCCACTGTAAAAAATGTGTTTTTTTTCTAAATATATAAATAAAGCGCTACCGCAGCGCCCAGTGTAATTTCTGAGTTCTAGCAATCACGTCAAAATAAATAGAACGTTATTTTTTGGAGTACAATTGTATCATTTATCAAACCTATAAGGTCAAAGTCCAAAATCTGTCCAATTAAGTCCCACAGTCAATCATTTTACTTTTAAAAGCGATACAACCTAGTAACATCAGAGAAGTATCGCTAAATAGATGTTGGTACGAATATGTGACGCAACAGTTGTAACTCAAACGGATTGATACCGTTACAAAGTCAATGAAATGTAGTTTTTGAAGCCGTCTCTATTTCTTCAGCGCGCGGTAATGGCTAGGATTTGTCAAAAAGTAAAAATGGCTTATTTATCTAAACTCTTAATTAAAACGCTACCACAGCGCCCAGTGTAATTGCTGAGTTCCAGCAATCATGTCAAATTAAAAAGAATGTTATTTCTTGGAGTCCATAGTGGCGTTTCTCAAATTTATAAGGTCAAAGTCCAAAATCAGATCAATTAAGTCCAACAGTCAATCGTTTCACTGTTAAAAGCGATGCAACCTAGTAATATCAGAGAAGTATCGCTAAATAGATGTTGGTACGAATATGTGACGCAACCGTTGTAACTCAAACGGATTGATACCGTTACAAAGTCAATGAAATGTAGTTTTTGAAGCCGTCTCTATTTCTTCAGCGCGCGGTAATGGCTAGGATTTGTCAAAAAGTAAAAATGGCTTATTTATCTAAACTCTTAATTAAAACGCTACCACAACGCCCAGTGTAATTGCTGAGTTCCAGCAATCATGTCAAATTAAAAAGAATGTTATTTCTTGGAGTCCATAGTGGCATTTCTCAAATTTATAAGGTCAAAGTCCAAAATCAGATCAATTAAGTCCAACAGTCAATCGTTTCACTGTTAAAAGCGATGCAACCTAGCAATATCAGAAAAATGTCGCTAAATACATGTTGGTACGAATATGTGACGCAACCGCTGTAACTCAAACGGATTGATGCCGTTTGAAATTCAATGAAATGTGGTTTTTGAAACTGTCTCTATATCTTCAGCGCGCACTAACGGCTAGGATTGGTCCCACTGTAAAAAATGTCTTATTTTTCCAAATATATAAATAAAGCGCTACCACAGCGTCCAGAGTAATTTCTGAGTTCCAGCAATCAAGTCAATATAAAAAGAACGTTATTTTTTGGAGTACAATTCTATCATCTCTCAAACTTATAAGGTCAAAGTCCAAAATCAGTCCAATTTTGTCCCACAGTCAAACGTTTTACTTTTAAAAGCGATAGAACCTAGTAACATCAGAAAAGTATCTCTAAGTAGATGTTGGTAGGAATATGTGACGCAACCGTTGTAACTCAAACGGATTGATACTGTTAGAAAGTCAATGAAATGTATTTTTTGAAACCGTCTCTATTTTTTCAGCGCGCGCTAATGGCTAGGATTTGTCAAAAAGTAGAAGTGACTTACTTATCTAGATTTTTAAATAAAGCGCTACCGCAGCGCCCAGTATAATCGCTGAGTTCCAGCAATCATGTCAAATTAAGAAGAATGTTATTTTTTTCAGTCCATAGTCGCATTTATCACATTTGTAAGGTCAAAGTCCAAAATCAGTTCAATTAAGTCCCGCAGTCAATCGTTTCACTGTTAAAACCGATGTAACCTAGTAATATCAGAAAAATATCGCTAAATACAAGTTGGTACGAATATGTGACGCAACCGTTTTAACTCAAACGGACTGATACTGTTAGAAAGTCAATGAAATGTAGTTTTTGAAACTGTCTCTATATCTTCAGCGCGCACTAACGGCCTGGATTGGTCCCACTGTAAAAAATGTATTATTTTTCTAAATTTATAAATAAAGCGCTACCACAGCGCCCAGTGTAATTTCTGAGTTCCAGCAATCACGTCAATTTAAAAAAAATGTTACTTCTTGGAGTCCAATTGTATCATTTATCACATTCATAAGGTCAAAGTCTAAAATCAGTTCAATTAAGTCCCGCAGTCAATCGTTTCACTGTTAAAACCGATGCAACCTTGTAATATCAGAAAAATATCGCTAAATACATGTTGTTACGAATATGTGACGCAACCGCTGTAACTCAAACGGATTGATGCCGTTTGAAAGTCAATGAAATGTGGTTTTTGAAACTGTCCCTTTATCTTCAGCGCGCACTAACGGCTAGGATTGGTCCCACTGTAAAAAATGTCTTTTTTTTCTAAATATATAAATAAAGCGCTACTGCAGCGCCCAGTGTAATTTCTGAGTTCTAGCAATCACGTCAAATTAAAAAGAATGTTATTTTTTTCAGTCCATAGTCGCATTTATCATATTTGTAAGGTCAAAGTCCAAAATCAGTTCAATTAAGTCCCGCAGTCAATCGTTTCACTGTTAAAAGCGATGCAACCTAGTAATGTCAGAAAAATGTCGCTAAATACATGTTGGTACAAATATGTGACGCAACCGCTGTAACTCAAACGGATTGATGCCGTTTGAAAGTCAATGAAATGTGGTTTTTGAAACTGTCCCTATATCTTCAGCGCGCACTAACGGCTAGGATTGGTCCCACTGTAAAAAATGTGTTTTTTTTCTAAATATATAAATAAAGCGCTACCGCAGCGCCCAGTGTAATTTCTGAGTTCTAGCAATCACGTCAAAATAAATAGAACGTTATTTTTTGGAGTACAATTGTATCATTTATCAAACCTATAAGGTCAAAGTCCAAAATCTGTCCAATTAAGTCCCACAGTCAATCATTTTACTTTTAAAAGCGATACAACCTAGTAACATCAGAAATTTATCGATAAGTAGATGTTGGTACGAATATGTGACGCAACCGTTGTAACTCAAACGGATTGATACCGTTAGAAAGTCAATGAAATGTAGTTTTTGAAACCGTCTCTATTTCTTCAACGCGCGCTAATGGCTAGGATTTGTCAAAAAGTAAAACTGACTTACTTATCTAGATTTTTTAATAAAGCGCTACCACAGCGCCCAGTGTAATCGCTGAGTTCCAGCAATCATGTCAAATTAAAAAGAATGTTATTTCTTGGAGTCCAATTGCGTCACTTATCACTTTTATAAGGTCAAAGTCCAAAATTAGTTCAATTAAGTCCCACTGTCAATTATTTTACTGTTAAAAGCGATGTAACCTAGTAACATCGGAAAAATATTGCTAAGTACAAGTTGGTACGAGTAAATGACGGAACCGTTGTAACTCAAACGGATTGATACCGTTAGACACTCAATGAAATGATGTTTATAAACTGGCTCTATTTCTTCAGCGCGCGCTAATGGCTAGGATTGGTCCCGCAGGAAAAAATGACTTATTTATCTAAATTCTTAATTAAAACGCTACCACAGCGCCCAGTGTAATTTCTGAGTTCCAGCAATCACGTCAAAATAAAAAGAATGTTATTTTTTGGAGTCCAATTGTATCATTTATCACATTTATAACGTCAAAGTCCAAAATCAGTCGAATTAAGTCCCACAGTCAATCGTTTTACTGTTAAAAGCGATGCAACCTAGTAATATCAGAAAGCATCGCTAACTACATGTTGGTACGAATATGTGACGCAACCGTTTTAACTCAAACGGATTGATACTGTTAGACAGTCTATATAATGTAGTTTTTAAATCTGTTTCTATGTCTTCAGCGCGCTAACGGTTAGGATAGGTTCCACTGTAAAAAATGGCTCATTTTTCTAAATTTAAAAATAAAGCGCTACCACAGCGCCCAGTGTAATTTCTGAGTTCCAGCAATCACGTCAATATAAAAAGAACGTTATTTTTTGGAGTACAATTGTATCATTTATCAAACTTATAAGGTCAAAGTCCAAAATCAGTCCAATTTTGTCCCACAGTCAAACGATTTACTTTTAAAAGAGATAGAACCTAGTAACATCAGAAAAGTATCTCTAAGTAGATGTTGGTAGGAATATCTGACGCAACCGTTGTAACTCAAACGGATTGATACTGTTAGAAAGTCAATGAAATGTATTTTTTGAAACCGTCTCTATATCTTCAGCGCGCACTAACGGCCTGGATTGGTCCCACTGTAAAAAATGTATTATTTTTCTAAATTTATAAATAAAGCGCTACCACAGCGCCCAGTGTAATTTCTGAGTTCCAGCAATCACGTCAAATTAAAAAAAATGTTACTTCTTGGAGTCCAATTGTATCATTTATCACATTCATAAGGTCAAAGTCTAAAATCAGTTCAATTAAGTCCCGCAGTCAATCGTTTCACTGTTAAAACCGATGCAACCTAGTAATATCAGAAAAATATCGCTAAATACATGTTGTTACGAATATGTGACGCAACCGCTGTAACTCAAACGGATTGATGCCGTTTGAAAGTCAATGAAATGTGGTTTTTGAAACTGTCCCTATATCTTCAGCGCGCACTAACGGCTAGGATTGGTCCCACCGTAAAAAATGTCTTTTTTTTCTAAATATATAAATAAAGCGCTACCGCAGCGCCCAGTGTAATTTCTGAGTTCCAGCAATCATGTCAAATTAAAAAGAATGTTATTTCTTGGAGTCCAATTGCGTCACTTATCACTTTTATAAGGTCAAAGTCCAAAATTAGTTCAATTAAGTCCCACTGTCAATTATTTTACTGTTAAAAGCGATGTAACCTAGTAACATCGGAAAAATATTGCAAAGTACATGTTGGTACGAGTAAATGACGGAACCGTTGTAACTCAAACGGATTGATACCGTTAGACACTCAATGAAATGATGTTTATAAACTGGCTCTATTTCTTCAGCGCGCGATAATGGCTAGGATTGGTCCCGCAGGAAAAAATGACTTATTTATCTAAATTCTTAATTAAAACGCTACCACAGCGCCCAGTGTAATTTCTGAGTTCCAGCAATCACGTCAAAATAAAAAGAATGTTATTTTTTGGAGTCCAATTGTATCATTTATCACGTTTATAACGTCAAAGTCCAAAATCAGTCAAATTAAGTCCAACGGTCAATCGTTTTACTGTTTAAAGCGATGCAACCTAGTAATATCAGAAAAATATCGCTAAATACAAGTTGGTACGAATATGTGACGCAACCGTTTTAACTCAAACGGATTGATACTGTTAGAAAATAAATAAAATGTAGTTTTTCAAACTGGCTATATATCTTGAGCGCGCGCTAACGTCTAGGATTGGCTCCACTGTAAAAGATGTCTTATTTTTCTAATTTTATAAATAAAGCGCTACCACAGGGCCCAGTGTAATTTCTGAGTTCCAGCAATCACGTCAAATTAAAAAGAATGTTATTTCCTGGAGTCCAATTGTATCATTTATCACATTTATAACGTCAAAGTCCAAAATCAGTCGAATTAAGTCCCACAGTCAATCGTTTTACTGTTAAAAGCGATGCAACCTAGTAATATCAGAAAGCATCGCTAACTACATGTTGGTACGAATATGTGACGCAACCGTTGTAACTCAAACGGATTGAATCTGTTAGACAGTCTATATAATGTAGTTTTTAAATCTGTTTCTATGTCTTCAGCGCGCTAACGGTTAGGATAGGTTCCACTGTAAAAAATGGCTCATTTTTCTAAATATATAAATAAAGCGCTACCACAGCGCCCAGTGTAATTTCTGAGTTCCAACAATCACGTCAAATTAAAAAGAATGCTATTTCTAGGAGTCCAATTGTATCATTTATCACATTTATAAGGTCAAAGTCCAAAATCAGTCGAATTAAGTCCCACCGTCTATCGTTTTACTGTTAACAGCGATACAACCAAGTAATATCAGAAAAGTATCGCTAAATAGATGTTGGTACGAATATGTGACGCAACCATTGTCACTCAAACGGACTGATACAGTTAGAAAGTCAATAAAATGTAATTTTTGAAACTGTCTCTATTACTTCAGCGCGCGCCAACGGCTAGGATTGGTCCCACTGTAAAAAATGTCTTATTTTTCTAAAATTATAAATAAGGCGCTACCACAGCGCCCAGTGTAATCACTGAGTTCCAGCAATCATGTCAAATTAAAAAGAATGTTATTTCTTGGAGTCCATAGTCGCATTTATCACATTAGTAAGGTCAAAGTCCAAAATCAGTTCAAATAAGTCCCACAGTCAATCGTTTCACTGTTAAAAGCGATGCAACCTAGCAATATCAGAAAAATATCGCTAAATACATATTGGTACAAATATCTGACGCAGCCGTTGTAACTCAAACAGATAATATATTGTCTCAAAGTCAATGAAATGTAGTTTTTGAAACTGTCTCTATATCTTCAGCGCGCACTAACGGCTAGGAATGGTCCCACTGCAAAAAATGCCTTATTTTTCTATTTATATAAGTAAAGCGCTACCACAGCGCCCACTGTAATTTCTGAGTTCCAGCAATCACGTCAAAATAAAAAGAACGTTATTTTTTGGAGTACAATTGCATCATTTATCAAATTTATAAGGCCAAAGTCCAAAATCAGTCCAATTATGTTCCACAGTCAATCGTTTTACTTTTAAAGGCGATACAACCTAGTGATATCAGAAAGGTATTGCTAAGTAGATGTTGGTACGAATATGTGACTCAACCGTTGTAACTCAAACGGATTGATACCGTTAGAAAGTCAATGAAATGTAGTTTTTGAAACCGTCTCTATTTCTTCAACGCGCGCTAATGGCTAGGATTTGTCAAAAAGTAAAACTGACTTACTTATCTAGATTTTTAATAAAGCGCTACCACAGCGCCCAGTGTAATCGCTGAGTTCCAGCAAACATGTCAAATTAAAAAGAATGTTATTTCTTTCAGTCCATAGTCGCATTTATCACATTTGTAAGGTCAAAGTCCAAAATCAGTTCAATTGAGACCCCCAGTCAACCGTGTCTTTGTTAAAAGCGATGCAACCTAGTAATATCAGAAAAATATTGCTAAATACAAGTTGTTACGAATATGTGACGCAACCGTTTTAACTCAAACGGACTGAAACTGTTACAAAGTCAATGAAATTTAGTTTTTGAAACTAGTCTATTTCTTCAGCATGTGCTAACGGCGAGGATTGGTTCCACTGTAAAAAATATTTCTAAATTTAAAATAAAAAATAAAAAGAACGTTATTTTTTGGAGTACAATTGTATCATTTATCAAACTTATAAGGTCAAAGTCCAAAATCAGTCCAATTTTGTCCCACAGTCAACCGTTTCACTGTTAAAAGCGATGCAACCTAGTAATATTAGAAAAATATCGCTAAATACAAGTTGGTACGAATATGTGACGCAACCGTTTTAACTCAAACGGATTGATACTGTTAGAAAATAAATAAAATGTAGTTTTTGAAACTGCCTATATATCTTCAGCGCGCGCTAACGTCTAGGATTGGCTCCACTGTAAAAGATGTCTTATTTTTCTAATTTTATAAATAAAGCGCTACCACAGCGCCCAGTGTAATTTCTGAGTTCCAGCAATCACGTCAAATTAAAAAGAATGTTATTTCCTGGAGTCCAATTGTATTATTTATCACATTTATAACGTCAAAGTCCAAGATCAGTCGAATTAAGTCCCACAGTCAATCGTTTTACTGTTAAAAGCGATGCAACCTAGTAATATCAGAAAGCATCGCTAACTACATGTTGGTACGAATATGTGACGCAACCGTTGTAACTCAAACGGATTGATACTGTTAGACAGTCTATATAATGTAGTTTTTAAATCTGTTTCTATGTCTTCAGCGCGCGCTAACGGTTAGGATAGGTTCCACTGTAAAAAATTGCTCATTTTTCTAAATTTATAAATAAAGCCCTACCACAGCGCCCAGTGTAATTTCTGAGTTCCAACAATCACGTCAAATTAAAAAGAATGCTATTTCTAGGAGTCCAATTGTATCATTTATCACATTTATAAGGTCAAAGTCCAAAATCAGTCGAATTAAGTCCCACCGTCAATCGTTTTACTGTTAACAGCGATACAACCAAGTAATATCAGAAAAGTATCGCTAAATAGATGTTGGTACGAATATGTGACGCAACCATTGTTACTCAAACGGACTGATAAAGTTAGAAAGTCAATAAAATGTAATTTTTGAAACTGTCTCTATTACTTCAGCGCGCGACAACGGCTAGGATTGGTCCCACTGTAAAAAATGTCTTATTTTTCTAAATTTATAAATAAGGCGCTACCACAGCGCCCAGTGTAATCGCTGAGTTCCAGCAATCATGTCAAATTAAAAAGAATGTTATTTCTTGGAGTCCATAGTCGCATTTATCACATTAGTAAGGTCAAAGTCCAAAATCAGTTCAAATAAGTCCCACAGTCAATCGTTTCACTGTTAAAAGCGATGCAACCTAGCAATATCAGAAAAATATCGCTAAATACATATTGGTACAAATATCTGACGCAGCCGTTGTAACTCAAACAGATGATATCGTCTCAAAGTGAATGAAATGTAGTTTTTGAAACTGTCTCTATATCTTCAGCGCGCACTAACGGCTAGGATTGGTCCCACTGCAAAAAATGCCTTATTTTTCTATATATATAAGTAAAGCGCTACCACAGCGCCCACTGTAATTTCTGAGTTCCAGCAATCACGTCAAAATAAAAAGAACGTTATTTTTTGGAGTCCAATTGTATCATTTATCACATTTATAAGGTCAAAGTCCAAAATCAGTTCAATTAAGACCCACAGTCGACCGTTTCACTGTTAAAAGCGATGCAACCTAGTAATATCAGAAAAATATTGCTAAATACAAATTGTTACGAATATGTCACGCAACCGTTTTAACTCAAACGGACTGAAACTGTTAGAAAGTCAATGAAATTTAGTTTTTGAAACTGGTCTATTTCTTCAGCATGTGCTAACGGCGAGGATTGGTTCCACTGTAAAAAATGTTTCTAAATTTATAATAAAAAATAAAAAGAACGTTTTTTTTTGGAGTACAATTGTATCATTTATCAAACCTATAAGGTCAAAGTCCAAAATCTTTCCAATTAAGTCCCACAGTCAATCATTTTACTTTTAAAAGTGATACAACCTAGTAACATCAGAAATTATCGATAAGTAGATGTTGGTACAAATATGTGACGCAACCGTTGTAACTCAAACGGATTAATACCGTTAGAAAGTCAATGAAATGTAGTTTTTGAAACCGTCTCTATTTCTTCAACGCGCGCTAATGGCTAGGATTTGTCAAAAAGTAAAACTGACTTACTTATCTAGATTTTTTAATACAGCGCTACCACAGCGCCCAGTGTAATCGCTGAGTTCCAGCAATCATGTCAAATTAAAAAAAATGTTATTTCTTTCAGTCCATCGTCGCATTTATCACATTTGTAAGGTCAAAGTATAAAATCAGTTCAATTAAGACCCACAGTAAATCGTTTCACTGTTAAAAGCGATGCAACCTAGTAATATCAGAAAAATATCGCTAAATACATGTTGTTACGAATATGTGACGCAACCGTTTTAACTCAAACGGACTGAAACTGTAAGAAAGTCAATGAAATGAAGTTTTTGAAACTTGTCTATTTCTGCAGCATGTGCTAACGGCGAGCATTGGTCCCGCAGTAAAAAACCACTTACTTATCTAAATTTTTAAGTAAAGCGTTACCACAGCGCCCACTGTAATCGCTGTGTTCCAGCAATCATGTCAAATTAAAAAGAATGTTATTTCTTGGAGTCCAATTGCGTCACTTATTACTTTTATAAGGTCAAAGTCCCAAATTACTTCAATTAAGTCCCACAGTCAATTGTTCTGTTAAAAGCGATGCAACCTAGTAATATCACCAGAATGTCGCTAAATACATGTTGGTACAAATATATGACGCAACTGTTGTAACTCAAACGGACTGATACTGTTAGAAAGTCAATGAAATGTAGTTTTCTAAACTGTGTCTATTTTTCAGCATGTGCTAACGGCAAGGATTAGTCCCGGAGTAAAAAACCACTTACTTATCTAACTTTTTAAGTAAAGCGTTACCACAGCGCCCAGTGTAATCTCTGAGTTCCAGCAATCATGTCAAATTAAAAAGAATGTTATTTCTTGGAGTCCAATTGCGTCACTTATCACTTTTATAAGGTCAAAGTCCAAAATTAGTTCAATTAAGTCCCACAGTCAATTATTTTACTGTTAAAAGCGATGTAACCTAGTAACATCAGAAAAATATTGCTAAGTACATGTTGGTACTAGTATATGACGGAACCGTTGTAACTCAAACGGATTGATACCGTTAGACACTCAATGAAATTTTGTTTATAAACTGGCTCTATTTCTTCAGCGCGCGCTAATGGCTAGGATTGGTCCCGCAGTAAAAAATGACTTATTTATCTAAATTCTTAATTAAAACGCTACCACAGCGCCCAGTGTAATCGCTGAGTTCCAGCAATCATGTCAAATTAAAAAGAATGTTATTTCTTGGAGTCCATAGTGGCATTTATCGCATTAATAAGGTCAAAGTCCAAAATCAGTTCAATTAAGACCCACAGTCAATCGTTTCACTGTTAAAACGATGCAACTTAGTAATATCAGAAAATTATCGCTAAATACAAGTTGTTACGAATATGTGACGCAATCGTTTTATCTCAAACGGACTGAAACTGTTAGAAAGTCAATGAAATGTAGTTTTTGAAACTGGTCTATTTCTTCAGCATGTGCTAATGGCGAGGATTGGTCCCGCAGTAAAAAACCACTTACTTATCTAAATTTTTAAGTAAAGCGTTACCACAGCGCCCAGTGTAATCGCTGAGTTCCAGCAATCATGTCAAATTAAAAAGAATGTTATTTCTTGGAGTCCAATTGCGTCACTTATTACTTTTATAAGGTCAAAGTCCCAAATTAGTTCAATTAAGTCCCACAGTCAATTGTTCTGTTAAAAGCGATGCAACCTAGTAAAATCACCAGAATGTCGCTAAATACATGTTGGTACGAATATATGACGCAACTGTTGTAACTCAAACGGACTGTTACTGTTAGAAAGTCAATGAAATGTAGTTTTTGAAACTGTGTCTATTTCTTCAGCATGTGCTAACGGCGAGGATTGGTCCCGCAGTAAAAAACCACTTACTTATCTAACTTTTTAAGTAAAGCGTTACCACAGCGCCCAGTGTAATCTCTGAGTTCCAGCAATCATGTCAAATTAAAAAGAATGTTATTTCTTGGAGTCCAATTGCGTCACTTGTCACTTTTATCAGGCCAAAGTCCAAAATTAGTTCCATTAAGTCCCACAGTAAATTATTTTACTGTTAAAAGCGATGTAACCTAGTAACATCAGAAAAATATTGCTAAGTACATGTTGGTACTAGTATATGACGGAACTGTTGTAACTCAAACGGATTGATACCGTTAGACACTCAATGAAATGTTGTCTATAAACTGGCTCTATTTCTTCAGCGCGCGCTAATGGCTAGGATTAGTCCCGCAGTAAAAAATGACTTATTTATTTAAATTCTTAATTAAAACGCTACCACAGCGCCCAGTGTAATCGCTGAGTTCCAGCAATCATGTCAAATTAAAAAGAATGTTATTTCTTGGAGTCCATAGTGGCATTTATCGCATTAATAAGGTCAGAGTCCAAAATCAGTTCAAATAAGTCCCACAGTCAATCGTTTCACTGTTAAAAGCGATGCAACCTAGCAATATCAGAAAAATATCGCTAAATACATATTGGTACAAATATCTGACGCATCCGTTGTAACTCAAACAGATTGATATCGTCTGAAAGTCAATGAAATGTAGTTTTTGAAACTGTCTCTATATCTTCAGCGCGCACTAACGGCTAGGATTGGTTCCACTGTAAAAAATGGCTCATTTTTCTAAATATATAAATAAAGCGCTACCACAGCGCCCAGTGTAATTTCTGAGTTCCAACAATCACGTCAAATTAAAAAGAATGCTATTTCTAGGAGTCCAATTGTATCATTTATCACATTTATAAGGTCAAAGTCCAAAATCAGTCGAATTAAGTCCCACCGTCTATCGTTTTACTGTTAACAGCGATACAACCAAGTAATATCAGAAAAGTATCGCTAAATAGATGTTGGTACGAATATGTGACGCAACCATTGTCACTCAAACGGACTGATACAGTTGAAAGTCAATAAAATGTAATTTTTAAAACTGTCTCTATTACTTCAGCGCGCGCCAACGGCTAGGATTGGTCCCACTGTAAAAAATGTCTTATTTTTCTAAATTTATAAATAAGGCGCTACCACAGCGCCCAGTGTAATCGCTGAGTTCCAGCAATCATGTCAAATTAAAAAGAATGTTATTTCTTGGAGTCCATAGTCGCATTTATCACATTAGTAAGGTCAAAGTCCAAAATCAGTTCAAATAAGTCCCACAGTCAATCGTTTCACTGTTAAAAGCGATGCAACCTAGCAATATCAGAAAAATATCGCTAAATACATATTGGTACAAATATCTGACGCAGCCGTTGTAACTCAAACAGATGATATCGTCTCAAAGTCAATGAAATGTAGTTTTTGAAACTGTCTCTATATCTTCAGCGCGCACTAACGGCTAGGATTGGTCCCACTGCAAAAAATGCCTTATTTTTCTATATATATAAGTAAAGCGCCACCACAGCGCCCACTGTAATTTCTGAGTTCCAGCAATTACGTCAAAATAAAAAGAACGTTATTTTTTGGAGTACAATTGCATCATTTATCAAATTTATAAGGCCAAAGTCCAAAATCAGTCCAATTATGTTCCACAGTCAATCGTTTTACTTTTAAAAGCGATACAACCTAGTGATATCAGAAAGGTATTGCTAAGTAGATGTTGGTACGAATATGTGACTCAACCGTTGTAACTCAAACGGATTGATACCGTTAGAAAGTCAATGAAATGTAGTTTTTGAAACCGTCTCTATTTCTTCAACGCGCGCTAATGGCTAGGATTTGTCAAAAAGTAAAACTGACTTACTTATCTAGATTTTTAATAAAGCGCTACCACAGCGCCCAGTGTGATCGCTGAGTTCCAGCAAACATGTCAAATTAAAAAGAATGTTATTTCTTTCAGTCCATAGTCGCATTTATCACATTTGTAAGGTCAAAGTCCAAAATCAGTTCAATTGAGACACCCAGTCAACCGTTTCACTGTTAAAAGCGATGCAACCTAGTAATATCAGAAAAATATTGCTAAATACAAGTTGTTACGAATATGTGACGCAACCGTTTTAACTCAAACGGACTGAAACTGTTACAAAGTCAATGAATCTTAGTTTTTGAAACTAGTCTATTTCTTCAGCATGTGCTAACGGCGAGGATTGGTTCCAGTGTAAAAAATATTTCTAAATTTATAATAAAAAATAAAAAGAACGTTATTTTTTGGAGTACAATTGTATCATTTATCAAACTTATAAGGTCAAAGTCCAAAATCAGTCCAATTTTGTCCCACAGTCAATCGCTTTACTTTTAAAAGCGATAGAACCTAGTAATATCAGAAAAATATCGCTAAATACAAGTTGGTACGAATATGTGACGCAACCGTTTTAACTCAAACGGATTGATACTGTTAGAAAATAAATAAAATGTAGTTTTTGAAACTGCCTATATATCTTCAGCGCGCGCTAACGTCTAGGATTGGCTCCACTGTAAAAGATGTCTTATTTCTCTAATTTTATAAATAAAGCGCTACCACAGCGCCCAGTGTAATTTCTGAGTTCCAGCAATCACGTCAAATTAAAAAGAATGTTATTTCCTGGAGTCCAATTGTATTATTTATCACATTTATAACGTCAAAGTCCAAGATCAGTCGAATTAAGTCCCACAGTCAATCGTTTTACTGTTAAAAGCGATGCAACCTAGTAATATCAGAAAGCATCGCTAACTACATGTTGGTACGAATATGTGACGCAACCGTTGTAACTCAAACGGATTGATACTGTTAGACAGTCTATATAATGTAGTTTTTAAATCTGTTTCTATGTCTTCAGCGCGCGCTAACGGTTAGGATAGGTTCCACTGTAAAAAATGGCTCATTTTTCTAAATTTATAAATAAAGCCCTACCACAGCGCCCAGTGTAATTTCTGAGTTCCAACAATCACGTCAAATTAAAAAGAATGCTATTTCTAGGAGTCCAATTGTATCATTTATCACATTTATAAGGTCAAAGTCCGAAATCAGTCGAATTAAGTCCCACCGTTAATCGTTTTACTGGTAACAGCGATACAACCAAGTAATATCAGAAAAGTATCGCTAAATAGATGTTGGTACGAATATGTGACGCAACCATTGTCACTCAAACGGACTGATACAGTTAGAAAGTCAATAAAATGTAATTTTTGAAACTGTCTCTATTACTTCAGCGCGCGACAACGGCTAGGATTGGTCCCACTGTAAAAAATGTCTTATTTTTCTAAATTTATAAATAAGGCGCTACCACAGCGCCCAGTGTAATCGCTGAGTTCCAGCAATCATGTCAAATTAAAAAGAATGTTATTTCTTGGAGTCCATAGTCGCATTTATCACATTAGTAAGGTCAAAGTCCAAAATCAGTTCAAATAAGTCCCACAGTCAATCGTTTCACTGTTAAAAGCGATGCAACCTAGCAATATCAGAAAAATATCGCTAAATACATATTGGTACAAATATCTGACGCAGCCGTTGTAACTCAAACAGATGATATTGTCTCAAAGTGAATGAAATGTAGTTTTTGAAACTGTCTCTATATCTTCAGCGCGAACTAACGGCTAGGATTGGTCCCACTGCAAAAAATGCCTTATTTTTCTATATATATAAGTAAAGCGCTACCACAGCGCCCACTGTAATTTCTGAGTTCCAGCAATCACGTCAAAATAAAAAGAACGTTATTTTTTGGAGTCCAATTGTATCATTTATCACATTTATAAGGTCAAAGTCCAAAATCAGTTCAATTAAGACCCACAGTCAACCGTTTCACTGTTAAAAGCGATGCAACCTAGTAATATCAGAAAAATATTGCTAAATACAAGTTGTTACGAATATGTCACGCAACCGTTTTAACTCAAACGGACTGAAACTGTTAGAAAGTCAATGAAATTTAGTTTTTGAAACTGGTCTATTTCTTCAGCATGTGCTAACGGCGAGGATTGGTTCCACTGTAAAAAATGTTTCTAAATTTATAATAAAAAATAAAAAGAACGTTTTTTTTTGGAGTACAATTGTATCATTTATCAAACCTATAAGGTCAAAGTCCAAAATCTTTCCAATTAAGTCCCACAGTCAATCATTTTACTTTTAAAAGTGATACAACCTAGTAACATCAGAAATTATCGATAAGTAGATGTTGGTACAAATATGTGACGCAACCGTTGTAACTCAAACGGATTAATACCGTTAGAAAGTCAATGAAATGTAGTTTTTGAAACCGTCTCTATTTCTTCAACGCGCGCTAATGGCTAGGATTTGTCAAAAAGTAAAACTGACTTACTTATCTAGATTTTTTAATACAGCGCTACCACAGCGCCCAGTGTAATCGCTGAGTTCCAGCAATCATGTCAAATTAAAAAAAATGTTATTTCTTTCAGTCCATCGTCGCATTTATCACATTTGTAAGGTCAAAGTCCAAAATCAGTTCAATTAAGACCCACAGTAAATCGTTTCACTGTTAAAAGCGATGCAACCTAGTAATATCAGAAAAATATCGCTAAATACATGTTGTTACGAATATGTGACGCAACCGTTTTAACTCAAACGGACTGAAACTGTAAGAAAGTCAATGAAATGAAGTTTTTGAAACTTGTCTATTTCTGCAGCATGTGCTAACGGCGAGCATTGGTCCCGCAGTAAAAAACCACTTACTTATCTAAATTTTTAAGTAAAGCGTTACCACAGCGCCCACTGTAATCGCTGAGTTCCAGCAATCATGTCAAATTAAAAAGAATGTTATTTCTTGGAGTCCAATTGCGTCACTTATTACTTTTATAAGGTCAAAGTCCCAAATTACTTCAATTAATCCCACAGTCAATTGTTCTGTTAAAAGCGATGCAACCTAGTAATATCACCAGAATGTCGCTAAATACATGTTGGTACAAATATATGACGCAACTGTTGTAACTCAAACGGACTGATACTGTTAGAAAGTCAATGAAATGTAGTTTTCTAAACTGTGTCTATTTTTCAGCATGTGCTAACGGCAAGGATTAGTCCCGGAGTAAAAAACCACTTACTTATCTAACTTTTTAAGTTAAGCGTTACCACAGCGCCCAGTGTAATCTCTGAGTTCCAGCAATCATGTCAAATTAAAAAGAATCTTATTTCTTGGAGTCCAATTGCGTCACTTATCACTTTTATAAGGTCAAAGTCCAAAATTAGTTCAATTAAGTCCCACAGTCAATTATTTTACTGTTAAAAGCGATGTAACCTAGTAACATCAGAAAAATATTGCTAAGTACATGTTGGTACTAGTATATGACGGAACCGTTGTAACTCAAACGGATTGATACCGTTAGACACTCAATGAAATGTTGTTTATAAACTGGCTCTATTTCTTCAGCGCGCGCTAATGGCTAGGATTGGTCCCGCAGTAAAAAATGACTTATTTATCTAAATTCTTAATTAAAACGCTACCACAGCGCCCAGTGTAATCACTGAGTTCCAGCAATCATGTCAAATTAAAAAGAATGTTATTTCTCGGAGTCCATAGTGGCATTTATCGCATTAATAAGGTCAAAGTCCAAAATCAGTTCAATTAAGACCCACAGTCAATCGTTTCACTGTTAAAACGATGCAACCTAGTAATATCAGAAAATTATCGCTAAATACAAGTTGTTACGAATATGTGACGCAACCGTTTTAACTCAAACGGACTGAAACTGTTAGAAAGTCAATGAAATTTAGTTTTTGAAACTGGTCTATTTCTTCAGCATGTGCTAACGGCGAGGATTGGTTCCACTGTAAAAAATGTTTCTAAATTTATAATAAAAAATAAAAAGAACGTTTTTTTTTGGAGTACAATTGTATCATTTATCAAACCTATAAGGTCAAAGTCCAAAATCTTTCCAATTAAGTCCCACAGTCAATCATTTTACTTTTAAAAGTGATACAACCTAGTAACATCAGAAATTATCGATAAGTAGATGTTGGTACAAATATGTGACGCAACCGTTGTAACTCAAACGGATTAATACCGTTAGAAAGTCAATGAAATGTAGTTTTTGAAACCGTCTCTATTTCTTCAACGCGCGCTAATGGCTAGGATTTGTCAAAAAGTAAAACTGACTTACTTATCTAGATTTTTTAATACAGCGCTACCACAGCGCCCAGTGTAATCGCTGAGTTCCAGCAATCATGTCAAATTAAAAAAAATGTTATTTCTTTCAGTCCATCGTCGCATTTATCACATTTGTAAGGTCAAAGTCCAAAATCAGTTCAATTCAGACCCACAGTAAATCGTTTCACTGTTAAAAGCGATGCAACCTAGTAATATCAGAAAAATATCGCTAAATACATGTTGTTACGAATATGTGACGCAACCGTTTTAACTCAAACGGACTGAAACTGTAAGAAAGTCAATGAAATGAAGTTTTTGAAACTTGTCTATTTCTGCAGCATGTGCTAACGGCGAGCATTGGTCCCGCAGTAAAAAACCACTTACTTATCTAAATTTTTAAGTAAAGCGTTACCACAGCGCCCACTGTAATCGCTGAGTTCCAGCAATCATGTCAAATTAAAAAGAATGTTATTTCTTGGAGTCCAATTGCGTCACTTATTACTTTTATAAGGTCAAAGTCCCAAATTACTTCAATTAATCCCACAGTCAATTGTTCTGTTAAAAGCGATGCAACCTAGTAATATCACCAGAATGTCGCTAAATACATGTTGGTACAAATATATGACGCAACTGTTGTAACTCAAGCGGACTGATACTGTTAGAAAGTCAATGAAATGTAGTTTTCTAAACTGTGTCTATTTTTCAGCATGTGCTAACGGCAAGGATTAGTCCCGGAGTAAAAAACCACTTACTTATCTAACTTTTTAAGTAAAGCGTTACCACAGCGCCCAGTGTAATCTCTGAGTTCCAGCAATCATGTCAAATTAAAAAGAATCTTATTTCTTGGAGTCCAATTGCGTCACTTATCACTTTTATAAGGTCAAAGTCCAAAATTAGTTCAATTAAGTCCCACAGTCAATTATTTTACTGTTAAAAGCGATGTAACCTAGTAACATCAGAAAAATATTGCTAAGTACATGTTGGTACTAGTATATGACGGAACCGTTGTAACTCAAACGGATTGATACCGTTAGACACTCAATGAAATGTTGTTTATAAACTGGCTCTATTTCTTCAGCGCGCGCTAATGGCTAGGATTGGTCCCGCAGTAAAAAATGACTTATTTATCTAAATTCTTAATTAAAACGCTACCACAGCGCCCAGTGTAATCACTGAGTTCCAGCAATCATGTCAAATTAAAAAGAATGTTATTTCTCGGAGTCCATAGTGGCATTTATCGCATTAATAAGGTCAAAGTCCAAAATCAGTTCAATTAAGACCCACAGTCAATCGTTTCACTGTTAAAACGATGCAACCTAGTAATATCAGAAAATTATCGCTAAATACAAGTTGTTACGAATATGTGACGCAACCGTTTTAACTCAAACGGACTGAAACTGTTAGAAAGTCAATGAAATGTAGTTTTTGAAACTGGTCTATTTCTTCAGCATGTGCTAACGGCGAGGATTGGTCCCGCAGTAAAAAACCACTTACTTATCTAAATTTTTAAGTAAAGCGTTACCACAGCGCCCAGTGTAATCGCTGAGTTCCAGCAATCATGTCAAATTAAAAAGAATGTTATTTCTTGGAGTCCAATTGCGTCACTTATTACTTTTATAAGGTCAAAGTCCCAAATTAGTTCAATTAAGTCCCACAGTCAATTGTTCTGTTAAAAGCGATGCAACCTAGTAAAATCACCAGAATGTCGCTAAATACATGTTGGTACGAATATATGACGCAACTGTTGTAACTCAAACGGACTGTTGCTGTTAGAAAGTCAATGAAATGTAGTTTTTGAAACTGTGTCTATTTCTGCAGCATGTGCTAACGGCGAGCATTGGTCCCGCAGTAAAAAACCACTTACTTATCTAAATTTTTAAGTAAAGCGTTACCACAGCGCCCACTGTAATCGCTGAGTTCCAGCAATCATGTCAAATTAAAAAGAATGTT
Source organism: Hydractinia symbiolongicarpus (assembly GCF_029227915.1). Classification (NCBI taxonomy): domain Eukaryota; kingdom Metazoa; phylum Cnidaria; class Hydrozoa; order Anthoathecata; family Hydractiniidae; genus Hydractinia; species Hydractinia symbiolongicarpus. The sequence goes on from NC_079885.1 coordinate 5,221,799, forward strand.
ATTTCTTGGAGTCCAATTGCGTCACTTATTACTTTTATAAGGTCAAAGTCCCAAATTACTTCAATTAAGTCCCACAGTCAATTGTTCTGTTAAAAGCGATGCAACCTAGTAATATCACCAGAATGTCGCTAAATACATGTTGGTACAAATATATGACGCAACTGTTGTAACTCAAACGGACTGATACTGTTAGAAAGTCAATGAAATGTAGTTTTCTAAACTGTGTCTATTTTTCAGCATGTGCTAACGGCAAGGATTAGTCCCGGAGTAAAAAACCACTTACTTATCTGACTTTTTAAGTAAAGCGTTACCACAGCGCCCAGTGTAATCTCTGAGTTCCAGCAATCATGTCAAATTAAAAAGAATGTTATTTCTTGGAGTCCAATTGCGTCACTTATCACTTTTATAAGGTCAAAGTCCAAAATTAGTTCAATTAAGTCCCACAGTCAATTATTTTACTGTTAAAAGCGATGTAACCTAGTAACATCAGAAAAATATTGCTAAGTACATGTTGGTACTAGTATATGACGGAACCGTTGTAACTCAAACGGATTGATACCGTTAGACACTCAATGAAATGTTGTTTATAAACTGGCTCTATTTCTTCAGCGCGCGCTAATGGCTAGGATTGGTCCCGCAGTAAAAAATGACTTATTTATCTAAATTCTTAATTAAAACGCTACCACAGCGCCCAGTGTAATCGCTGAGTTCAACCAATCATGTCAAATTAAAAAGAATGTTATTTCTTGGAGTCCATAGTGGCATTTATCGCATTAATAAGGTCAAAGTCCAAAATCAGTTCAATTAAGACCCACAGTCAATCGTTTCACTGTTAAAACGATGCAACCTAGTAATATCAGAAAATTATCGCTAAATACAAGTTGTTACGAATATGTGACGCAACCGTTTTAACTCAAACGGACTGAAACTGTTAGAAAGTCAATGAAATGTAGTTTTTGAAACTGGTCTATTTCTTCAGCATGTGCTAACGGCGAGGATTGGTCCTGCAGTAAAAAAGCACTTACTTATCTAAATTTTTAAGTAAAGCGTTACCACAGCGCCCAGTGTAATCGCTGAGTTCCAGCAATCATGTCAAATTAAAAAGAATGTTATTTCTTGGAGTCCAATTGCGTCACTTATTACTTTTATAAGGTCAAAGTCCCAAATTAGTTCAATTAAGTCCCACAGTCAATTGTTCTGTTAAAAGCGATGCAACCTAGTAAAATCACCAGAATGTCGCTAAATACATGTTGGTACGAATATATGACGCAACTGTTGTAACTCAAACGGACTGTTGCTGTTAGAAAGTCAATGAAATGTAGTTTTTGAAACTGTGTCTATTTCTTCAGCATGTGCTAACGGCGAGGATTGGTCCCGCAGTAAAAAACCACTTACTTATCTAACTTTTTAAGTAAAACGTTACCACAGCGCCCAGTGTAATCTCTGAGTTCCAGCAATCATGTCAAATTAAAAAGAATGTTACTTCTTGGAGTCCAATTGCGTCACTTGTCACTTTTATCAGGCCAAAGTCCAAAATTAGTTCCATTAAGTCCCACAGTAAATTATTTTACTGTTAAAAGCGATGTAACCTAGTAACATCGGAAAAATATTGCTAAGTACATGTTGGTACTAGTATATGACGGAACTGTTGTAACTCAAACGGATTGATACCGTTAGACACTCAATGAAATGTTGTCTATAAACTGGCTCTATTTCTTCAGCGCGCGCTAATGGCTAGGATTAGTCCCGCAGTAAAAAATGACTTATTTATTTAAATTCTTAATTAAAACGCTACCACAGCGCCCAGTGTAATCGCTGAGTTCCAGCAATCATGTCAAATTGAAAAGAATGTTATTTCTTGGAGTCCATAGTGGCATTTATCGCATTAATAAGGTCAAAGTCCAAAATCAGTTCAAATAAGTCCCACAGTCAATCGTTTCACTGTTAAAAGCGATGCAACCTAGCAATATCAGAAAGATATCGCTAAATACATATTGGTACAAATATCTGACGCATCCGTTGTAACTCAAACAGATTGATATCGTCTGAAAGTCAATGAAATGTAGTTTTTGAAACTGTCTCTATATCTTCAGCGCGCACTAACGGCTAGGATTGGTCCCACTGCAAAAAATGCCTTATTTTTCTAAATATATAAGTAAAGCGCTACCACTGCGCTAACTGTAATTTCTGAGTTCCAGCAATCACGTCAAAATAAAAAGAACGTTATTTTTTGGATACAATTGTCTCAATTATCGCACTTATAAGGTCAAAGTCCAAAATCAGTTCAATTAAATGCAACAGTCATTCGTTTCACCGTTAAAAGCGATTCAACCTAGTAATGTCAGAAAAAATCGCTAAATACATGTTGGTACGAATATGTCACGCAACCGTTGTCACTTAAACGGACTGACACCGTTAGAAAGTCAATGAAGTAAAATTTTTGAAACTGTCTCTATATCTTCTGCGCGCACTAATGGCTGGGATTGGTCCCACAGTAAAAAATGACTTATTTTTCTAAATTTTTAAATAAAGCGCTACCACAGCGCCCCGTGTAATCGCTGAGTTCCAGCAATCATGTCAAATTAAGAAGAATGTTATTTCTTGGAGTCCAATTGTCTCATTTATTACACTTTTAAGGTCAAATTCTAAAATCAGTCCTATTAAGTCCCACAGTCAATCGTTTTACTGTTAAAAGCGATACAAGCAGGTAATATCAGAAAAGTATCGCTAAAAAGATGTTGGTACGAATATGTGACGGAACCGTTGTAACTTAAGCGGACTGATACAGTTAGAAGGTCAGTAAAATGTAGTTTTTGAAGCTGTTTCTATATCTTCAGCGCGCACTAACAGCTAGGATTGGTCCCACTGTAAAAAATGTTTCATTTTTCTAGATTTATAAATAAAGCGCAACCACAGCGCCCAGTGTAATTTCTGAGTTCCAGCAATCACGTCAAATTAAAAAGAATGTTATTTCTTTGAGTCCAATTGTATCATTTATCACATTTATAAGGTCAAAGTCCAAAATCAGTTCAGTTAAGTCCCACAGTCAATCGTTTCACTGTTAAAGGCGATGCAACCTAGTAATGTCAGAAAAATATCGCTAAATACATGTTCGTACGAATATATGACGCAACCGTTTTAATTCAAACAGACTGATTCAGTTGGAAAGTCAATAAAATGTAGTTTTGAAACTGTCTCTATATCTTCAGTCCGCGCTAATGGCTGGGATTGGTCCCACAGTAAAAAATGACTTATATATCTAAATTTGTAAATAAAGAGCAAGCAAAGCGCCCAATGCATCTACTTAGTTCCGGCAATCATGCCAAAGTAACAAGAATGTTATTTCTTGGAGTACAATTGTCTCTTTAACTACATTTATAAAGTCAAAGTTTAAAATTAGGTTAATTAGGTCCCACGGTCAATCCTTTTAGTGTTAAAAGCAATGCAACCTAGTAATATCGGAAAAATATCGCTAAATCCATGTTTGTACCAATTGGTGACGCGACGGTTGTAACTTAAACGCACTGATACCGTTAGAAAGTCAATGAAATGTAGTTCTTTAAAATGTCTCTATTTCTTCAGCGCGCTAATGGCTAGGTTGGTTCCACAGTAAAAATGATTCATAGATCTAAATTTGTAAATAAGGAGCAAGCAAAGCGCGCAGTGTAACTACTGAGTGCGTCCAGCGTCCAGTGTTACTGCGAAGTTCCAGCATTCATGCTAAACTAAGAAGTATTGTTAATTCTAGGAGTCCAATTGTCTCAATTCATATATTTACTTGGTCAAAGTCAAAAATCAGTTCAATTAGCTCCTACGGTCAATCATTTCACTGTTGAAAGCAATGCAACCTACGAAAAAACATCACTTAATTCATGTTGGCACAAATATGTGACGCAACCGTTGTACTTCAAACGGACTGTTACTTTCAGAAAGTCAATGAAATGTAGTTTTTGAAACTGTCTCCACTTTTTCAGCGCACCCTAACGTGACTTAATGATCTAAATTTGTAAATAAAGAGGTCACACAGCGTCCAGTGTAACCGCGGAGTTCCAGCATTCATGCTAAAGTAAGAAATATGTGAATTCATGGGGTCCAACTGTCTCTTTAACCACATTTAAAAGGTGAAAGTCAAAAATCAGTTCAATTTCGCCCCACGGTCAATCGTTTCACTGTTAAAAGCAAGGCAACCTAGTAATATCGGAAAATATCGGTAAATACAAGTTGGTACCAATTGGTGACGGAACCGTTGTAACTCAAATGGACTGATACCGTTAGAAAGTCATTTAAATGTAGTTTTTGAAACTGTCTCTATTTCTTCAGCTCACGCTAATGCCTAGGATTTGTCGCGCAGTAAAATATGACTTATTGATCTAATTTTGTAAATAAAGAGCTAACACAGCACGCAGTGCAACTACTGAGTTCCGGCAATCATGCCAAATTAACAAAAATGTTAATTCTTGCAGTTCAATTGTCTCATTTACCACATTTAAAAGGTCAAAGTCCAAAATCAGTTTAACTAGCTCCCACCTTCAATCATTTCACTTTTAAAAGCAATGCAACCTAGTAATATCGGAAAAATATCGCTAAATGCATGTTCGTACGAATATATGACGCAACCGTTTTAATTCAAACAGACTGATACAGTTGGAAAGTCAATAAAATGTAGTTTTGAAACTGTCTCTATTTTTTTAGCCCGCGCTAACGGTTAGGATTGGTCCCACATTAAAAAATGACTTATTTGTATAAATTCTTAAAGAGAGCGCTACCACAGCGCCCAGTGTAATCACTGAGTTCCAGAAATTATGTCAAATTAAGAAGAATGTTTTTTCTTGGGGTCGAATGGTCTCATTTCTCACATTTATAAAGCGAAAGTCCAAAATCAGTCCAATTAAGTCCCACAGTAAACCGTTTTACTGTTAAAAGCGAGGCAACCTAGTAATATCAGAAAGACATCGCTAAGTACATGTTGGTAGGAATATGTGGCGCAACCGTTGTAACTCAAACGGATTGATACTGTTAGACAGTCAATGAAATGTAGTTTTTGATACTGTCTCTATTTCTTCGGCGCAATGTAATGGCTAGGACTTGTCCCACAGTGAAAAATTACTTATTAGTCTGAATTTTCAAATAAAGCGCTACCACAGCGCCCACTGTAATTTCTGAGTTCCAGCATTCACGTCAAATTAAAAAGAATGTTATTTCTTGGAGTCCAATTGTATCATTTATTACATTTATAAGGTGAAAGTTCAAAATCAGTTCAATTAAGTCCCACAGTCAATCATTTCACTGTTAAAGGCGATGCAAGCTAGTAATATCGGAAAAATATCGCTAAATGCATGTTGGTACGAATTGATGACGCAACCGTTGTAACTCAAACGCACTGATACGGTTCGAAAGTCAATGAAATGTAGTTTTTTAAACTGTCTACATTTCTTCAGCTTACACTAAAGGCTAGGATTAATCCCACAGCAAGAATGTCTCATTGATCTAACTTTGGGAAAGAAAAGCTAACACAGCGTCAAATGTAATTGTGGAGTTGCGGCATTCACGCCAAAGTAAGAAGAATGTTAATTCTTGGAGTCCAATTGTCTCATTTACCACATTTATAAGGTCAAAGTCCAGAATCGGTTACATTAGGTCACACGTTCAGTCATTTCACTGTTAAAAGCAGTGCAACCTAGTAACATCGGAAAAATATCGGTAAATACATGTTGGTACGAAAACGTGACGCACAAATTTACCGCATTTATAAGAGGAATGTTAATTCTTGGATTCCAATTTTCTCATTTACCGCATTTATAATGTCAAAGTCAAAAATAAGTTCAATTAGATCCCATTGTTAATCGTTTCACTGTCAAAAGCCGTGTAACCTAGTAATATCGGAAAAGTTTCGCTAAATACATGTTCGTACGAAAATGTGACGCAACCGTTGTAACACAAACGGAGTGATACCGATGGAAGGTCAATGAAATGTAGATTTTGAAACTGTCTCCATTTCATCAGCACCCGCTAACGGCTATGATTGGTCCCACAGTAAGAATGACTCATTGATCTAAGTTTGTTAATAAAGAGTTAACACGGCGTGCTGTGTAACTTTGGACTTCTAGCATTCATGCCAAAGTAAGAAGAATGTTAGTTCTTGGAGTCCAATTGTCTCATTTACCACATTGATAAGGGCAAAGTTCTAAATCAGTTCAATTAGGTCTCACGGTCAATCGTTTTACTGTTAAAAGTAATGCAACCTAGAGATATCACAAAAATACCGCTAAATACATGTTGGTACTAATTGGTGACGCAACCGTTGTAACTCAAATGGACTGATACGGTTAGAATGTCAATGAAATGTAGTTTCTGAAACTGTCTATAGTTCTTCAGCTCGCACAAAACGCTAGGGTTAATCCCACAGCAAGAATGTCTCATTGATCTAACTTTGCTAATAAAGAGATAACACAGCGTGAAGTGTAACTGTGAATTTCCGGAATTCACGCCAAAGTAAGAAGAATGTTAATTCTTGGAGTCCAATTGTCTCATTTACCACATTGATAAGGTCAAAGTCCTAAATCAGTTCAATTAAGTCCCATTGTTAATTGCTTCACTGTTAAAAGCAAAACCTAGTAAAATCGGAAAAGTATCGTTAAATATATGATGGTATCAATTCGTGACGTAACCGTTGCAACTCAAACGGACTGATACCGTTAGAAAGACAATGAAATGTAGTTTTTGAAACTGTCTTTCTTTCTTCAGTGCACGCTAATAGCAAAGATTACTGACGCAGTAGAAAATGACATATTGATCTAAGTTTGTAAATAAAGAGCAAGCAAAGCGCGAAATGTATCTACATAGTTCCGGCAATCATGCCAAAGTAACAAGAATGTTAATTCTTGTAGTTGAATTGTCTCATTCACCACATTTACAAGGTCAAAGTCCAGAATCAGTTACATTAGGAACAACGGTCAATCATTTCACTGTTAAAAGCCATGCAACCTAGTAATATCGGAAAAGTTTCGCTAAATACATGTTGGTACGAACATGTGACGAAACCGTTGTAACTGAAACGGACTGATACCGTTAGAAAATCAATGAAATGTAGTTTTTGAAACTGTCTTTATTTCTTCAGCGCGCGCTAACATATAGGATTGGTTCCACTGTAAAAAATCAAATAGCGATCGAAATTTTTAAGTAAAGCGCTAACAGAGCGCCCAGTGTAACTGCAGAGTTCCAGCATTCATGTCAAAATAAGAAGAATGTTATTTCTTGCAGTTCAATTGTCTCATTTTTCGCTTTTATCATGTCAAAGTCAAATATCAGGTTAATTAGGTCCCACGGTCAATCGTTTCACTGTTAAAGGCAAAGCATCCAATATTATCGGAAGACATCGCTAAATAGATGTAGCTAAGAGTACAAGCAATCATGTCAAATTTAGAGAACTGTTAGTTCTTGGAGTCCATTTGTCTGACTTATCCAATTTATAAGATCAAAGTCCAAAATCAGTTCAATTATGTCTCACAGTCAATCATTTCACTTTTAAAAGCAATTCAACCTAGCAATATCGCAAAAATTTGCTAAACACATGTTGGAACGAATATGTAACGCAACCGTTGTAACTTAAACGGACTGATGCTGTTCGAAAGACAATTATATGTAGTTTTTGAAACTGTCTTTATTTCTTCAGCACTCGTTAACGGCTGAGATTAGTCCCACAGTAAGAAAGACTCATTGATCAAAATTTGTAAATGAAGAGCTAACACAGAGTCAATTGTAACTGCGGAGCTCCAGCATTCATGTGAAAGTAAGAAGAATGTTAATTCTTGGAGTCCAATTGTCTCATTTACCACATTTATAAGTTAAAGTCCAAAATCAACTTAATTAGGTCCCAAGTTCATTTGTTTCATTGTTAACAGGAATGCAACCTAGTAATATCGGAAAAATATCGCTAAACACATGTTGGTACAAATATCTGACGAAATCGTTGTAACTCCAGCGCACTGATACCGTTAGAAGGTCAATGAAATGTAATTTCTGAAAATGTCTCTATTTCTCAGCGCGTGCTAACGGCTAGGATTGGTCCCACAGTAAAAAATGACTTATCTAAATTTTTAAAAAAACGCGCTACCGCAACGCCCAGTGAAATTGGTGAGTTCCAGCAACCTTGTCAAACTAAGAAGAATGATATGTCTTGCAGTCCAATTGTCAAATTTTTGGCTTTTATCATGTGAAAGTCCAAAGTCAGTTCAATTAGGTCCAACGGTCAATCGTTTCACTATTAAAAGCAAAGCATCCAATATTATCGATTTGTCTCATTTATCCAATTTATAAGGTCAAAGTCCAAAATCACTTAAATTAGGCCTCACGGTCAATGATTTTACTTTTAAATGCAAATCAACCTAGTAATCTCGAAAAAATATCGCTAAACACATGTTGGTACGTATATGTGACGCAACTGTGGTAACTCAAATGGACTGACACCGATAGAAAGTCAATAAGTTATAGTTTTTGAAATTGTCTTTATTTCTTCAGGGCGCGCTAACGGCTAGGATTGGTCCCACTGTAAAAAATCACATAGCGATCAAAATTTTTAAGTAAAGCGCTAACAGAGCGTCCAGTGTAACTGCAGAGTTCCAGCATTCATGTCAAAATAAGATGAATGTTATTTCTTGCAGTTCAATTGTCTCATTTTTCGCTTTTATCATGGCAAAGTCAAATATCAGGTCAATTAGGTCCCACGATCAATCTTTTCACTGTTAAAGGCAAAGCATCCAATATTATCGGAAAACATCGCTAAATAGATGTAGCTAAGAGTACAAGCAATCATGTCAAATTTAGAGAACTGTTAGTTCTTGGAGTCCGATTGTCTCATTTACCCAATTTATATGGTCAAAGTCCAAGATTACTTCAATTAGATCCCACGGTCAATAGTTTCACTATTAAAAGCGATGCAGGCTAGTACTATCGGAAAGATATCGCTAAATACATGTAGGTACAAATATGTGACCCAACCGTTTTAACTCAAACTGACTGATACTGTTAGAAAGTCAATAAAATGTAGTTTTCCAAACTGCCTTTATTTCTTCAGCGCGCGCTAACAACTTGCATTGGTGCCACTGTAAAAAATGACTTACTGATATAAATATCTAAATAAAGAGCTAACAGAGCGTCCAGTGTAACTGCTGAGTTCCAGCATTCATGCCAAAGTAGGAAGAATGGTAATGCTTGGAGTCCAATTGTGTCACTAATCACATCTATAAAGTTAAAGAGCTGAATCAGTTCAATTATGTGCCACGGTCAATTGTTTCATATTTAGACGCAATGCAACCTAGTAATATCGGAAGAATATCGCTAAATACATGTTGGTTCGAATATGTGACGCAATCGTTGTAACTGAAGATACCGTTAGAACGTCAATGAAATTTAGTTTTTAAAACTGTCTCTATTTCTTCAGCGGGGGCTAACGGCTAGGATTGGTCCTACAGTAAAAAAATAACTTATTTATCTAAATTTTTAAATAAACAGATAACACAGCGTCCATTGTAACTGTGGAGTTTGAGCACGGATGCCAAAGTAAAAAGAATGTTAATTCTTACAGTCCAATTGTCTCATTTTCCCCATTTATCAGATCAAAGTCTAAAATCAGTTCAATTAGGCCCCATGCTCAATCGTTTCATTGTTAAAAGCGATGTAACCTAGTAATATCAGGAAAGTATTGCTAAATAAATGATGGTCCGAATATGTGACACAACCGTTGTTAATCAAACGTACGGGTATTGCCAGTAAGTTAATAAAATGTAGTTTTCAAATCTAAATATTTATCTAAACTTTTAAATAAACAGATAACACAACGTCCAGTGTAACTGCAAAGTTCAGACATTGATGTCAAAGTGAGAAGTAAGTTAATTCTTACAGTTCAATTGTCTTATTTTCAGCATTTATCAGGTTAAACTCCAAACTCAGTTCAATTAGCTCCCACGGTCAATCGTTTCACTGTTAAAAGCAATGCAACCTAGTAATATCGACAAGTTATCGTTAAACACATGTTGGTACCAATATGTTGCGCAACCGTTGCAACTGAACCGGACTGGTACCGTTAGAAAGTGGTTGAGATGTAGTTCTTGAAACTGTCTCTATTTTTTCGCCGCGCGCTTATAGTTAGGTTTGGAACCACATTATTATTTAAATTAAACTTTGTACAAAACATTAATGTTATCTTACCGTTTTTGTTTTGCTTCTGTCATTTCCATGAACACGTTCTGTTGACAACGTGAAAAGCTTTTCACGTTGTGTACGCAACTTCATGAAATCTTTTTTTTTTACCTATACAAGTGGCATACTCTTTTGGGGGTTTTCCCGGAGATACTTGCCGTCCGCGTCTTGTTGCTAAATCTCCCTATTGTATTATTGAAACAGTTCTGCTGTTACATTACGATGACCACTTGCAATCACTTTCTTTTGATGAACCAATCTGAAAACATAAAATGAATAAGAAAATAAATAATAAAGTAACAGACATACCTATCCATCAAAACTTCAATTTCTTAATATAAAGGATTAATTACATCGTTAGAAATCAGTTCCTACTTCAAGGAAAATGGTAAAATCTCAAGATACTGCTAGATAATGACACACTTAGAGTGGAAGGAGGCCAACATTTCGCCAGATAACCGGGGAAAATGTTAAATTGAGCCGCCCTTTCTGGAGTAATCTCTTTATAATCTTTGAAAGGTTATGAACTATTATAATTTCATTATTTACCAGTTCTTTACCATTTTCAAACGATAATAGCCCTATTTAGAGCCGAATAACCTATTAAAACATTGGAACATAGAGTCCACTTATAAAATCTTGTTTTAACGCTTGGTGCAAATGTTGACATCTATCTTGCCTTTCTTCACAAAATTGTATTAATTTCATAATAATTGGTTATCAATTTTTCTCGCTATTGCACAAGTCGCATCAAAAGAATGAAGTGACTTTTCACCAACTAAGAGATTTAAATAAAGGGTAGACAAAGGTGATAAGATGGACGGAAGGAGGAAGGGCACTTATTCAGAGAGACATTTTAGATAGCTTTCAAATCATTACAGTTTTGGCCAATCAGGAAATCCAAGTCTCAAGTTTTAAATAATAACTCCTTAGTTACAATATGGCACTATAAAAACCAATTCGTCAACCGTTGTAAAAACATGCTATGCAGATTTGTGACAAAATATTTATCGTTAAATGTTCTTACGGGCAGAAACGTGTGTTTTAAGGGGTGAGTTGGAAATAGCATTTTTTTCACCAAAAAACAACTAGTTACCGATTGTTTATACCCTCGTCTAACGCAATAACGTTTCCTTTCTGTGAAGTTTATGTATGTGTCTGAACTACAAAAAAGTGCTTTTCGGTATCGAATGATTGCTAGTCTACGCATACTGACGATAGCAAACTATTTTTTGCATGTTGTTGAAAATTAACAAAGCTTGGTTTTTGTGCAAAAGACTGTATGTGTATTTTCTCATATACCTTTCATGTGGTTCATTCTTGACTATGAACTGTATTTGTGCATCTTTCTGCAATAAATAACATTATACACACTCCTGAACATGTTAAGTGAATTCGGAGCGTGGAACTTTATTCTGAGATGTAGAATGTCCTAAATACGGCATAAGCAATAGCAAGGAAGGCATTCTTTTCTGAGAATAAAGGTAAGTGCTGAATGATGTATCCTTTTGCTAATTTTACAAAATTTTCCTCTGCGATAAATAGTTCTTTGTACACTCCCACTTTCTCAGCAATTCTAAATTGCTCTAAAAAGTAAAAATTCAAAACAATCACACAACGTAATTTTGACTAATTACGTTAACAGAATATGAAGCACAAAAAACAAAAGAAGAGAGAAAGGGAAATAGATAAAAATCGAAGGATCTTAAATAAAAGTTGAGTCTAAGAAATCTTTGTGAGTTAAATTTAAACAGGGAGATATTTTAATGCTATGGAGACAGGATGATTGTAAGTTTTATAGTCTTTTGCATATGTGTTGGAGATGATTAGAACCCACAATTTGTCGCACTGGCAGCAAACGCTCCTCCACAGGGTTTTTTTTAAAGCCAGATTTTCTTTTGATAGTCTAGTTTTTTATCATAAAAGTTTGCGCATTGAACTTCGAAAATTATCTGTTTGTAAGTTAAAGGAAAGCTACTGTGTGTGTAGGTAATGTACTGCCTGGAAAGAAATTCGATTCTAACCGTGTTTCCCTAAACTGGGGAAACCGAATAGATCCTAGAACGTTCGGATATACATTGGTGCTTTAGAATAAAAAAATCCGCCAGTTGCGTATACCCACGAAATTTCAATTTTCATAATCTTTGTCATTTATTTGTTTAAGTTATGGTTAGGTTTAGGTTACATAACTGAATTTAATATCGATGAAGATGGCAACTTTTAATTCAAAAAACACGCCACTGAGAGTTTACCTTAATCTTACCAACTCTTGGTTCTACAGCCATAAATTGCCACAAAAAAATTCCTTAACCCTATTCGGTCCGGGGTTTTTCGAACATACTATGACCGGGGGGGCGGATTCCGCCCCCCCCCCCCTCAATAACTTTTCATAGGATTGTTCAAATTGAATCAAACTTGGCACACTTATAGTACGTCATAAAAGGAACAAAATGGCGGCAATAAATTTTTGCTTGCGTCAGCACATTTTCTGTGATCATCAGAACCTTGAAAATTGTTAAAAATGCCACTATCTGCTTAAAATATAATTACTTTTGTTCTAGAGCGAATTTTTACATTCTGTTTGAAGTTTCTAAAAGCTAAATAAAATGTTTTTAACATATCTTCCGGTTTTTACATTGATCAAATAAAAAATTGCCAAAAATTGACCGAAAATCCGTTTTTTCCCGATTTTCGGGTAAAATCTGACAAAATCGGGAAATCGGAATAGTCACGTGTCAAAATTATTCAAAATGATTCTTCTTGACGAAACAAAGTTGTGTTGCAAGTTTCAAGTTCTAAGGATAATCCTAACAGGAGTTATTATATTTTCCCCATTATAAGGATTTCATAGAGATTTTTGGGGGTAGTTTTGAGTAATGGCCAATATCAAGGCCTCTATATGGTATGGGACCTAAAAATCTAGCATGCAGGTGTCTAATAGATAAATGTTGAAACTCAGTAAGTATCATAGCCATATAAGAAAGCAATCAGGAGTTATTAAAAAAAAAACGTCAGGGGGGGGGGCGGAATCCGCCCCCCCCCCCCCCCCCCGGACCGAATAGGGTTAATGCCAAGACTGTAAAACAGAAATGGATAAATTATACTTGCAAGATATATATTAGTTTATTAGTTTTAGTTTATAGCCGGTTCGTGTGTCCGTGTTACATCGCATTTCTTGTGTTCGCAGCACGACTTTAAAAACTTGCAGAGACAGAATACGTGTAATGCTATAGCCGCGTCCTTCACCGACATTACCTACCCAATTTCCCTCACATGGCATGGGTTGACCCGTAGCTGTGGCAAAGACACTTGCTAAACATGCCCGCGCTGCGGACCAAACCACGGACCTTGTGATTACGAAGCGAACACCATAACCACAAAGCCACACGCCACTGATTGTTAAAGTGCACATGTGTTAACAAAAAAAGAGCTTTTTGCACCATAGTTAAGACTTAATGTAGTCAGATGGAAACTAGCCTATGCCAAGCAATTGAATTCCCTATCGATTAAAAACACGTTACATTAAATTTCAAAGAGCATACAATAAAATCCCCAGTTAATTAAATTGCAATGAAAAGTGAATAAGTAGTTTTAAATATGGTATATATACACTTACAGTACGGTAAATATTCCATTTTGCTTTTAAACAAAGCAAAGATTAAAAATGCAGGTTACCTTCCCTCTGGAAAATAAAAATATCAACTAAATCTTTTTAAATCTCGTTAATTTCAAATGAACATGATCAACGTTTTTATTTAAAAATAAAGAAGCAGTCCAAAAGATACATTGGACTAATGACTAAGTTATTCTAGTGCATGCCAAAAGAATAGATTCATCTGCCTGATTCAAAACACCGTGTTTCATTATATTTCTTAATACTGAATAATCATTCATAATTGATTAGCTTAATATTACGTTTTTAACCCTTCGACCTTGCCTGTTGGTTTTTTTATATTAGCCACTGATTACACTGCTTATTGAAGTATTGAACACATTTTATTCCTACGACCTCGCCTGTGTTTTATGTTTTTTGTAACTATATTTTTCCTAATAAACGTTTAGAATAAGGGGAAAAAGCGTAAAGATTTCGTTAAAAAACATTTTGATGGCTTTATCTCTTATATAATACGAAGCTTGCGTATCTGTCAATTATCCTATATATCATAATACGTTTGTATGAGTGGCTTTTTAAGTTCACGGCACAAAAATTGCCGGTCGCTTTTTTAAAACTCACGCATTGTCTCCCCAAAGCATGGCGTAACGCTAAAATGGACTAAATTTGTTTTTTACTTTAAAGCTGTACGGTTAAAGTTATATTTAAAAAATTTATTTTTATCCCCAATGTAGCGTGCACGTTTTTTACGAAAACAAGATCATCAACTGAAACGAAACGAAAATGTCTGTTTTTTTCTAATAAAGCATGCCAATGTTTATCCATCAGGAGTTAGTTTAATTGTTTTTTATTTTTGTTTTTATTTATCTTTTATTTTTGTGTTATCGGATCGCGGTTGCTTACTTTTACGTTTATTATATCGCATTTATATATAATTGAAATCCAAAATGTAGAAAACTGTTGAGTTGTGAAGTTTAAAAGTTGCTGTTAGTTAGAAAAAAATTCTTATGAAGAAGAAAATCGTCTTGTATTAAAACGTCACAAAGAGAACTGATTGGAAGTGTATCAGATAATTTATACATTTTCAATTCGTTTTCTTTCAGACGAAGCGAATTTTAGTAATCGAAGTAAAAAACTAATTGGACATTTATCCATAGAACGCTATCTAGTTACGTACTGAAAAATCAAACGGGAAGTGGTGTGTTGTTCTTTTGTCTGATTCAAATTTTACAGATCAGCCTTTTCTTAAATATTTAGTTCCTTGTTGCGTCCGAGCATAAACTGGCTTCTTCACGCAATTTTTTATAACAGTATACTTAAATAATGGGTCAGAAATTAACAACATCCTAGAAATATATCCAAGCCCGATTGTTTTGTATAATGCGCAAACTTTGATTAGAAGTTTAGTTTTTTGTTGCATATCAGTTATACTAAACTTTTTTACCAGTCCAAAACAACAATGGATCGATCACACGTGACAGAATGTCATTAGTTATAGCAAATTACACCAAGCTTTATTTATTAAGGTACATTATATTTTTCGGTGAAATTCATGCTAAGAATATATTAAAAATGAACGAGAATAATATTTGTCAAAAAGTTAAAAATATTGAGGACAGAACGAATCGAACTCTTCTTAATTTAGGATTCACTCCTCACAAACCGTTTTTTTTTTTACCTTACTTATGTTTTTTTCCCTAGGGGCACTCTACAATATTTGATATGTTGTTAATTGTTTATTTTCTACACTTTTTGTCAACCTTTAGCAGACTATACTTCTTATAATTAGCTGTAGGGAGAGAAAACTTTGTCTGACACATGGTAAATTGAAAGTTTTTAGGAATATAGTAAACAACCTTAATATTATTAGTGACTTAAATTTTGAAATGTTCTAGTGAACTTAATTTTTTGATTTATTTTTTGCATTGCCAGTGCAAGTAATTTTAGTAGATTTAACTGTTAAATGTCACATATACTGCAATTGTTGGACACTTTAGCTATATATCTCAACACACATGCTTAGATTTTCATCTGTGAATATCTAAGCCCGTTAATTCATATGTAGCGTATACCTAAATATGTATGCCAATATAGCCATTTTTGGCACAGACGTATATATACGTGCCGTAAATAGCCTCGCTTGTATAGGTACAACTTATATGTGATTTTTATGAAATAAATCTTAGCGTAACGCCACGCTTTAGGAGGGAAATGCATGAGTCGTAAGAAATTTACTAGTAATTTTTTTTCCTTAGCCTCATTATGTGCCCACACACAAACATAAGACGTATTTATCTGTATATAAGACAGATGGTAAAATTCACACGCCTGTGTTGTTTGCTGTATGTATGTCTGTTGCATGGATTATGAGAGAAAAACATTGGATTTCCCCAAAGGATACAGCTAGTCTATATAGATAAAGTTGTGTCCTTCGGTGACCACCAAAGTGGATATCTTCATTATCCTGTGCACTCGCCAAAAAAATTAGGTTTTATTTGTTCACTTTTCTGACGCTACGGCAACAACGTCATTAGCATTGATGTAACGACAATAGCATAAATTTAAGTTAAGGAATCCATTGCAATACACTTAAAACTTTAAGACCTAATAACTTGCAAACGGGGAATTGACGTCAGTTATTTTTTAACGCATGGGTAACTACAACATGGAACCAAATTGGGTACGTTTTTCGAAAATGCACGGATGGATGAAGTCATCAAAAGTTCCAAAAACCGTTATACCTCTGTACCAGTTTCTCATGATACATGATCTTATATATTTCCCTAATCAGCATTTTAAATTCTCCACAATAGCAAGAAAAAGTTAAGAAAAGAGGGAAAATTTGTTCATTGGCAAGCATTATTTTTATAACCCTTCTATCTCCTAAATCCTTACTTTAAAAGCACAAGATCTTCATAATATTTTAATAAACATTTCAGGTTTCTTATCATACAGGCAACAATCAATTTTTATACTTATTAATAGCTGACGTCGTTAAAATTTAAATGCAAGGTCTTTTTAATTTTTTTCTGATTTATTAGATTTTTCAACAGGACCTTATGACTATTCTTATATACTAATAGACAAATCATATTGTTTTGGAATAACGAAGGATTATTTCTAACATCATCAAAATTCAGATGACGAATTTTCTGCATTGTTTTTCTGCTTTATTAGATTCTTTCACAAGGACTTATCGACTAGTCTATATACTAATAGAAAAATCCTTTTGTTCTGAAATAACGACGGATTATTTTTAACGTAATCAAAATTCAGATGACGGATTTTTTAATTTTTCTTCTGATTTAGTTGATTTTTCACGAAGACTTATCGGCTAGTCTGATATACTATTAGATAAATAATATCGTTTTGGAACAAGAACGGTTTAATTCTAACGTCATCAAAAGTCAGATGATGGATCTTTTTAATTGTTCTTCTGAGTTAGTAGATTTTTTCACGAGGACTTATCGACTAATCTTATATACTATCCACCAAACTAAAAACAGTCAATTTTTCATTTCGTCCCGCGAACCACACATTTGGAATAGCTTTAACAAAATTAAGAAGTCAATTTTTGTATGTACTTCAGAGGCCATATTTCGATGTAAATTGAAAAATGTGCATTTATTTGAATTTGAGAGCAAAACGTATTTCTTCTAATTTGAATTGTTTTTCTTAATTTTAATTTCATTCTCATTCTTTTAATTTCATTAAATATTTGTTATATATATATTTGTTCAGAACTTTATACATAGCTTTTTTATAAAAACAAAAATTCAATTTTCTGTTCTTAATTTTAACTAGTAGAAATACAGTATTAATAAACAACATATATACATATACTTGTCAATAAGGCCCGTTGAAAAATCCAGAGACAGGATAAAAATGAAAAAGAAGCGTTATTTGAACCCATCCACAAAAAAAATAATTCAGAAGCTTGTTTTCACGTTGCCTCTATTGTGTAGAGGTTAAAGCGCTGATCAAGAAAATGTATATGATCATGTGCTTTTTAGGAGTGATTAATGAGATATAAGGGTTTAAAAATTTTGCTGACGTCAGTAATTCCCCGTCAAAACCTAAAAAAAATATTTATAAATTTGTATACCTGTTGCCTTCATCGTATAGATCTTGAAACGGTGATAAAGAAAATGTATAGGACTATGCACTTTTGACAAACGGTTGCAGAGATGTCAAATTTTAAAGGTTTTTTGATGACGTCATCAACCCCTCCATTCCGAAACGGATTCGGGGACTCAGATTTGGGAAACTTTCCCAAATTGGTCCCAGGTGGTCCCTAGTTACCCACGCGGTGAAGAATCATTGACGTCACCACCTCGTTTCCAAGTTATTTGGCTTCAAAATTTTAAGTGCACTGTAACGGCTTCATTAATTTAATATACGATATTGACGTTAAAATAGTGTTATTGGCGTCGCGCCGTAACGTCAGAAAATTTAACATGTTAGACATGCATTTTTTGGTTACTTCAAAGAAAATTTCGCTAAGATCAAAGGAAAATGAACATATCCACTTTGCCTGTTACAGACACACGGAACTGCCGTATTATTATATAGACTAGCCGGGAAATCCGGCGCCGAAACGCCGGGGTAAGCCACAATTCAAGGTGTGACCATGCGTTGAACGCCTTGAGGAGTGCTTAATAAGAGTCGTAAACTGTGCCACACGGTCAGGTGAGTGCTTTAGTACAGGTATGCAGTATGCCGTAAATCAAGTAAAGCGCATACACCATTGTAGTGTTGCAACTGTCACATATTTTTTAAAAAGTAACTTTCCCGCAACAAAAGCTGAAATAAAAACAGAGTTTACACACCGTTGTTTCTCCGTCATAGCAAAAACAATTAGTCAATATTATTTTATTATGCGGAATAAGTTTCAGTAAACGTTAAAAAACTAATCGTGACATCGGGCTAAGCGTTTAGTACAGTTAAACAGAGTCGAAGAGCCGTGCAGGGACAATACCCATTTGAAAAAGCTTTCTCGCAGAATCTTTTTAAATAAAAACACAAGAAAGAGTCCATTACCAACACGGGGTTGAGTGGTTAGTCCAGGTAAACAGTGTTACACACCCGTACAGACGTGATTCCCGAGAGAGTTTAAAAAGTAATTGTCACAGTGGGCTGACCCCTTAGTACAGGTAAACAACATCGTACATGCTCTAGGCGTAACAGCCTTTTCCAAAAAACAGTCCATTGTTAACACTGAGCTTAGCACTTAGTACATGTAAAATATGTCGCACATGCCTATAAGCTTAATAGCCTTTTCCAAAATACTTCAGTTTAAATAAAAACACAGGAAACAGACCGTCGTTTAACAACACGGGATAGGCACATAGCACAGGTACTCTATGTCTCATTAATAAACTTTTGACTTTTGCTAAATTTTATATTACAGTAAAGTGGTAGCTAACTACTTAATTGCACTTAGTATGAAAAATATTACTTAAAAATTCTGTTGCAGCCAACTGTATTTGGTTACTTTTACATTTTAGCTAGAGGTAGCTAACCCCAGTTCACGACCAAGTAAAAATCAGATTGGCAAAGTTAACACAAAAATCAGAAATGTTAGCTAACATCTACGTTGGTAGCCAGAACCTTAAAATTGGTATTGTTTAAGATTAATATATGGGTAGAGAACGTGACAGTAAGAGTCACATAAAACTAATACAAATCTTTAGGTGGCTGAATAGGTAGCTTTAGCTAGCTAACTATAAAGTATAGGTGAATAAACATGTAAACAAAATATAAAAAGAAATACCCGAAAGTAAAAGAAACTGCAATCTTGTTAGAATACAAATAGAGTATCAGAAAGAAAAATTAAAGCAAACAGTTAAGAAAATTTTCTTTCTCCAGCAATGAGTTGGTTCAATCTGCTTGCCAAATTTCGGACCGATAACGTAAAATTCATTGCTAAGAAATATAAAGAGCATTAGTTTCTGATTGGTCATTTATATAAAACTCCGCTCCTGATTGGACCTTTATTTTGCGGCAATTGTCCCTGTGCCGGTGGGGGCCTGACGGGTTTCTCGTCCCTGCGTATTTTGTATTTCGTGCGTGATTAACACAAGTCGCTCTTGACGCACGAACAGACAGACGGAATACGGCTATTATTATAGAGACTAGTCGATAAAGCCCGTGGAAAAATCCACTTAGGCAGGAGGACAATGTAAAAATTAGTTATTTTAGACTTTTTACTGATGTCAGTAGTGCATATGCAAAAGAATAATTGCCTTCATTGTATAGATCTTGAAACGGTGATAAAGAAGATGTATAGGATTATGTACTTTTGACAAACGGATGCAGAGATATCAAGGTTTAAAGGTTTTTTGATAACGTCATCAACCCGTCCATTCCGAAACGGATTCGGGGACCCAGGTTTGGGAAACTTACTTAAATTGGTCCCAGGTATTCCCTAGTTACCCACGCAGGAGATGACGTCAGTTATTTCCACCCTTTTCCAAGTTATTTAGCCTTAAATTTAAAGGTGCAATGCAATGGCTTCACTAATCTTAATATACTTTCCTCAACCTCGATCCCAGGACAAGTTGTCTCTTTTTGAATATCGGACGGCGAGACGAACATGGCCCTAGTGGAGGCTGGTCAAAAATATTTGATTTTCGCAGATTTTTAATTAATGCACTCGTCTCTCGTTTATCAGGAATTTTATACTTCCTAGTCTTTGGTAAGCGAGTTTCAATTTAATTATTAGGGTCTGGATTTTATCGTGATCGATGGAAATAGAACTTTTTAGTGAAGACTGGACCATGAAGGCTTTAGGTCGTGATGGCTCTAACGTATATTGATATTTTAAAGCCAATATCTTTCACATTAAATAATTACATTTTTCAGTTTTGCCTGAAACCAAAGCAAGTCATATGTTTGGAAGCTTTGTTAAAGGGGAATGATGTGGTGGCAGTTCTGCCTACTGGATTTGGAAAATCAATTATTTTTCATTTACTTGCTGATCTCTTCCCAGTTAAAAATGAAAAGAATATTGTTTTGGTCATCAGCCCTCTTCCATTATGAATGATCAGGTGAAATACTCTAATAGGATTGGTTTTTCTGCAATGATGATGGATGATTATCCTATGACAATCATTTACATGAAGCTAAAATATTGTGGCTATGCTAATTCGTTATTTCAGCAAACAGTAACTCTAAATAACACAAAACTAGAGTTAAATCTCAAGAGCATTTCCAATTATTTATATCTTACATCTGCTGGCTTATATATCACCTTTTTGCTGCATCCTCCCTCAATGATCAAAACAGTGTTGACTCTTTGATATAAACTAAGTTCATGCCACCGCATTTGCATCAGTATGGAATATATGAAACAAAATTTGTTTTTAGTTTCAAGAACAATATCTCTTCATACCCTTTTTTGTGTAAAATTGATAGATTTTTTCTTATGGCAAGTTTTTTACAGGAACTTTTCAAATTATTAATATAATTATTTTTCAAATATGTGGATATAGTTGAACAGTGGTTAATGATTGTATTTGCTTCTACCATATTATTATTGGATTTAAGCGCTGCTTCCAGTTTTAATTTTTGCATTGCTGGTATATTGTCTTTGGGAGAAACAATATTGCATGGTTGCAGTTGTGTGGTAGGAACTTCAGTTAACTCCTTGTTTTCAGCAAAGTTAAGTTGCTTTCTAGATTGTCCTTCTTCGTTCTTTTTCTCACTTTCAATAGTTTGATTTTTCTCGTTATGGGGAGACAATATGCCACGTTTGACAGACACGTTTTGTCGTAACTGAGTTTGATTCAGTTGAACATTTTTCCGAAAGTCTGAAATTTTCTCGACCAAAGGTGACACAAGGCTGACATATAACAGTTGGAAGAGCATCCAGTTCCGTTGTTCTTAACCCACATGTTACACTTATTTTGTTCTCAATGTTTTTGTTTTTTCCAATATTGCTGAATATTTTAATAAACAAAAAAAATATTTCTAATTATGAAATTACGATCTTCGATTCTCTAGAATATCATTCTGTTTGCTGAATTGTCTTAACACACAAAAAATCATTCGCCAACTATGACGTCACGGCTATTTACACAGGATTGTAAAAAAGGGCCGAATAAGAGAAAAAAAAACTATTTTTCTAAAAAAATTTTTTTATAATAATAAATAAAACATTTTCGTGGGACCACTCCTTTAAAACTAATTGAAGCCATAAAAGTTTCTTGCCAAAATGTATTTTTCAAATATTTTTTTCTGATGCAAAACATGTATGCACAGTGTCGGCCATCTTTATTGTTTACAGTTGGTTTCAGCGTGAATATTTCACGGACCGAGTGACGTTTTATCTTTCGCATAATTAGGTGAAATTCTCGACCAATCACGGCTCGGAATAAAACCAGCCTCTTCTAGGGCCTTTTTCGTCAGACCTATCAATAAGCGCAGCGCCGATAAAAGACAAAACGCCCTGGGAACGAGGTTGTACTTTCCTTTGACATCAATATTGCTCTAGCGTCAAAGTTGCTAATTAACAGAACATATTTATAGGCGATTTTTTATAGAATTTATCAAAAAAAATTTAACCACTTTGCAAAAGTCACAGACAGAACTGGCGTATTATTATATAGATAGAGTTTGTTTGTTTGTCCTTTTGTTTCCAGGACTTGTTCATCAATGTACCTGTTCGTCCAGCTTGTAACCTGAGTTTTACAAACTGTTTGTCAATAGCTTAATCACCAAGCAAAAAAAACCATAAACAGGACGATTTTTTGGAAGATTTACTATCCAAGTTGTCCTGTAATGTTTTTCGATACCATATTGTTGTATGAAAATAAAACGAGAAGAACATCAGTTTACAGAAATGATAAAGTTCCTGTACACTGGTTTTCAAACTTTCCTTAAAGGTATCAACGTAATTCGATAAAAGTTGATCTACACCGTACCAATAATATTACATTATCATTTATGGAAGATAAAGTTTTGATTTCTAAAAGATTTTAAGAGCTAGATTTTTACCACGTTTTATTAGTAACTTTGTGCCACAGTTTGAGGATGGTAAGGGTAGTAAATATTAAATGATTATACGGAAAAACTTTTTCGAATCATGTTTCAAAAAAATTCGTTAAGAAGTTTTATGCTTTAACTGAAGACAAACTTTTATTTCATAATATGCTGGTAAGCAAACAGTCCGTAGTTTATTCAAGGTAAGGGTAGCGCAAATCCACATTTTTCATTTAAAATGTACTCCAGGTTGTGCAGCTGCGGTGAAATATCCGTTAGAGTTCAGTCAGAAACGTGGAAAAGAAGGACTGAACATAGTTTCTTAAAGGGAAATTGAGGACCTTTAAAGCACTTGCAACAGAATCTTAATCGAAAAAATGTTTTATCTACATGACTTAGTGGATGTGAAAGACGTAACTATAATGCCTGTATTACAGCGATAAAAAAACCGTCATTAGAATCCGCGTTGCATCTATTTTGTAATGGGGTAATTTAAATTAGTAATAGTTCTTGATTCAAGATAACACATCAATTAACCTAACCGATAATTAATGCCATTTCTCAAACAGTGTAGCTTGTAAAAATATTTTTAATGAATTTTACTTATGCATATGTTACTAAAAATGCCTTTGTAATGAAGCGAAAAGCTTTTGCGTACATATTTCTACTGTGTCTATCTTTCTTATTTTAATATGTAAAAAACTTACATAGTTACAAGATATGCAAAATATACAAATACTGGGCAAAAAAAGTATGCACTTATTAGATTTAAAATTAAAACTTAGTTTACACTTTCGGTTCAAACCTCAGTTTAGCTAAAAGCTAAAATACACGGTAAGTTTAAACCGACCGTTTAAATGTAAGATAATAAAAACTTAGCGGGTAAAAAGCAAAGATGTACAACTTTTTTTGGTTTTCGGTTTTTTTAAAACTTGGACATGTTCAACTTTTGCTAAGTTTTTTCTATTGAAATTAACAGAATGATTAACGAGCTATTATTGTTTAAGCTAAAGATTTGAGCATATTTTTTTTTAATTTTTAATCATAACCGCTTTTCTCTTTCAACATTTACCCTGCTGCTGCTATGTTTTCATTGGTATTTATTGTGAAAAGAGAGAGTTTTTTTAAAAACTTATACATTTTATCTTAACATGTAGACAGGTAGATTACCTGCAACGAAACTTATAAGTTTTTTTCTTACAACTAAACGGTCCGTTTAAACTTACCGTGTATTTTAGCCTTAAGGGAATAGGGTATTCTTGGGTTTCGAGTTCCTCAGCTGGCTTAAAACATGTTTTGCTATAACAATGAATGTATTTTAAACCCTTTTTAACCCTTATATCAACACACTAAAAGCACCTTTTGTCAAAACATAAAAGATACGGGTTTTTTTACTTTTGGCAAAATATGCTGAAACTAAGATTTTTAGCGACATTTAACCTTCCAAAGAATGCGTAAAGCTCGTGAAAATTGCTAGAATATTTGAACAATTAACACTAAAACGCAGTTTCTTGCACATGACTGCATTTACACAGACTATTATTTCTTGTGCGAAAAACCTTATTACTGGTAACATTCCCAGTTTGGTTTTTTCAGCCATAATATTTATCCTTCTTTTTTTTTCTTTTTTTTTTGGGGGGAGGGGGGGGGTTGGACTAACAGGAAAGAAATATCTCATGCATCTAATACTTAATACAATAAACACGTAAGTGTTCTATAACACGTGCAATAATATATCTTTAAGTTTTTTGCTGAAGTAATCACGAATCCATTATTTGGTAAAACTTCCAGCCCACAGATTCCAAAAAATGTTTGGAATGATCTGTATAAATTGCATCATTCAATTCGCACACTTTCGTTTCTTTGTTGTAATTAACAGATTCACAACGTGCATCATCTTCACAAAATGTTAACATGCATTGAACAGCATCAAATACACCATACTTCACTTGGATAACGTGATTCATCAATAGCTTGTTGTTAAAAAAAGCGTTTGATATGTATCTACGGCTTGCTTGTCTACCTTTAAGAGAGTAATTGCCAATTTAAATGATGACTTTCGGCAACAGCTCTTCCTACTTCTTAACCCTGGTAGGGGAAGTGAATAGTGCCTAGTAAAGCCTTAAAAATGAATTGACTTTTCCATCTTTTCGGCAAGTTTGTAACTTTTTAAAATTTACGTGAGATCGTACAATAATATATTTAAAGAAAGAGACGGAAGTCACAAAGAAATGACGTTATTATAGCTAAACATAAAATACATAATATATTTAGTTTTTGGAAAGACTGGAAGTAGATCTCACATCTTTAAAAAATTTGCATCAATGGAATTTGTATTTAATTTGTGGCTATGAATTGAGTTCCTAATCCATTATTACCCGGGAGAAATAGGGTAATAATTCAACCCCAGAAAGTATATTTTGTTACAACATTTCTGATGTCAAAGTACGCTTAAGTTGTTCCTTAAAGTTATATTGAAACCATACGAAAGCTGTTAATGGTTATAACTAAATAATTAAGTTAATATCTAAAAACGAAACACCACTCACATAATTTGTTTTGGAAAGTGTAATTTCCAATTACTCCACTCCCGTTTTCAGTAACACCTGCTATACTAACATTATATGTTATATCAGCTGCGTCAACACCTCTGCCATATTGAAGCTTGACTCTCGACGTAGCAGGTACATTAAAAACTGCTTTTGATTCTCCGCTTGCCATGCTTATGTTCACTTCGTATGACAAGATTTCACCATTTCGGTGGTTCTCAGGAATCGCCCCTATCTTCATGGATATTTCTGATGCACTTTTGAAGCAAGCATTTATTAAAGTTGGTGGCTTAGTTGGACGAGACACTAAAGATAAAAACAAAAGCGTTGGATGTCAATGGTTACGATTTTAGAAATGGTCTCTATTCCAAACTAAATATTTGAAACAGTTGATTTGCAGGACTATGCATGGTTTAGTAGTATTGAAGAGGTAAACATTGTTTAGGTAATAAAGGCTCGTGTTCATTCGACTGCATTTTCCTCTATAGCGCAAAAGACTCTTGAGCTTTTTGCTCTCGAGCAGAAATCTATTTTCATTGTACTTCAATTTTCCTACGCGCGGAATTTAAAAAAAAAATGCTGCTGTTGTAACCAAAAGATCAATTTTATTCTATAACCTAAAACTGTCTTTTTATATATTATAATTACACCTTAAGACAGAAAAAGAGAGAATGTATCAAAAAAAATGTGAACAAGAAAACCCTTTCAAGAGAGACGTTTTTCTGATGCTACAGGTTCCAGTGAACGCTTATGCATAACACTATGTTATCTCACAAGATGTCTATTTAATTATTTTTTATTATTCCCGCCTTTTAAATGAGATAAACAACTGTTATGAAAGGGACATATTTTAAAACATTTTGAGATGGGTTTCATATGTTTATCTCGCGAACTATTCATGTTTAAAAATTTATTATGTTTCATCTTTCAAACATTTTAACTTTTATGAATTTCTCCTCAGTATTGGCAAGTTTAAACAATAACATTTCCTTTGTTTGCAAGTTGTGCGCCAATTTAGTACGTTTCCCGCTGCTTGTGCGTTCGCAAAATATGAGTTTGCGCAAGTTCTTTTTTAATAGAGTTGGGTTTAGATTTACTTTATAGTTAGAGCTGGTTAGCTAAAAATAAAGATATGGTTGTTGCTGTAAATTGTTTTTTTTTTAATTGTGCTGACGACTGGCAAAATTCCGTTATAGTTTAAAACACTCAAATATCATTTGAATGGATTCAATTTGACGCTGAGCTCAAGAGTTACTCTCGAGCACAAAAAATCTCTTTACAAGCGGTAATTTTGTTAAAATGCGCATGCGCCAACAAAAAGCTTTCGAGTTATTTGCGCTATAGCGGAACATGCAGTCGAATGGAAACGAACCTTAACACGTTATTATCAATTGTCTATCACGTCAAAAATGAAGCCAATGTTGAAACAGCATGTTTAACGATTTTAGAAGTGTGGCAAACTTCTTTAACTTCGTTAGCTTAGAAAATCCTAAATCTTCTAATCAATTAAGGGGGTAAAACTTTTTTCCCGTTTTCACTAACAATCTCCTGTTATTTTGTTGTCTCTCACAGCCTGAAAATTGGAGAAGGTTTTCCAATGTTTTTTAATTGGTTTAATAATATATTTTCTTAATTTATATTCTTCTCACGAACAAGAAAATAAAGCTAAAATTTTGTAACTAAAACGAAAAAAGGAGTAGCCATAAAATAGCTTAACCAAGTAAATTTTGAAGAAAGAAGAAGAAGAAACGTTTGATTTCTTACAAATTTTAAAATACGTTTTACTGCTGGAATGCATTTGGCTATGTAAAGAAATTTACAAGCTCTTTTTTTTGCATTATAGGGAAGATAGTTGTCTTAAAAATCATTATGTTTTCCTAAGTAAAAAATTAGCACTTTAGCTAAATATAATTGTTGAATCAAATCATGATATAAGAATTATGGTTATAATGTTGCTCGGAAAAGTGATAAAAACAAGACTGAAAGTACATAAAAATGAAAAAAGGAGCCGGATTAATGATATTTCTGCTACAGGTAAATTTAATAATGATGTTCTAGCCTATTTGCTTATACCAAGCACAGTTTTCATTGTCTATTGCGCCTTGATCTTACGCAATATTGTTGAAAAATAAACATTCTGGCAGAATGCGGGTAATCTTAACTTTTAAACAAGTCTTGTATTTTCATAAACACATTGCTTTCCTTTTTTTACGTTAAATTCGTGCGTAGTTAATTCGCTATATATTCTTCAAATCATTTGAAACTTTTTTTTATTGTACATAGGTTATGGTAAGCATTTTATTGAACTGTTTACAGATTATTTTTTCAGCGCTTATGCAAGCACCTTTTATCTAAAAAACATTTACCTACGTGTTGTTCCGCAAACAAATATTTTACGCTTAAGTTTAATGCTTACGTTTAGGAAATATAACTGAGCTGCTGAATTTACCAACACCGAAAATATTTCCACCTGCTACCTGAAATTCATAGGATACTTCAACACTAAGTTCATCAATGATTATGCTCGTTTTATTTGTATTTATCTCTGTCCAACTCGAATCGCTTAGCAACTTAAATCGAACTTGATAGAAATCAGCGCCTTGGTTATGTTCCACTGAAATCGGTTGCCAACTGACATTGACAAAAGTTGTATTCCTTGTTGTGACATTGATATTAGAAGGTGGAGCTGTTGGAGCTGAAAAATGCAAATATTTATTTCATCTTATCATACATCATCTTCATCAGAATAACCAAAATATTTACATTGGAGCACTGTTTCATACTTTTACATAGCACGTTACCATTTATAGCGGACCTTACGGTTAGGGTTAGCATGTAGAAAATATATAGCAATAGAACTAAAAACTGGATGTTTTTACAGGTCTGACAAGCACTCAAAAGGATTAAAATAAAACCATTTCTATAAAATTAATTTATTTTGATTTTTTAAAATCTCTGATAAGAAGAAGCGAAATTCAATTTACAAGAAGGTTCTCCTTTTGCGTGCCTTGAATGAGAATAATCCTTTCTCTTTGTTTTAGTGTTGTTTTTGTTTTTTGTTTTATCTATTTTTCGGCTGCACGTGCATGAAAAAGAAACAGTTTTTAGATGTTTATTGTGGTAATGAAGTCCGCCATGTTCAAATGTATTTTGAAGAATATATATGTCATTTTACTAAAAGTAAAAACTGTTCGGCTTACGCCATAATCAGTGCATAAAAATGTTTATTATTTTAACTGAATATTTTTGGCCCAAAACATATAAGACACACTAACAACGTGTAACGATCGGCAAACATTGCTTCAAGAAAAATGTTTTTAAGTTCTTTCTTACCTTCATGGGCCAGCTGTACAACAGTAATGTTTGTGAAAACGCCAAGCCCAGCAGTTGTTTCCCCGGCTAATTTAAATGCGTAAGTTTTCCAGGGCACCAAGTTATCAATATCTGCTTTGGTTTTATTCGGACCAACTTTATACACAGAAGTTACATTTGAGCCATTTATCCAATACTGCACTGAATAATTGGTCAAATTTCCATTCCAAAAAGCAGTGTCTATTAAATCCCACACGACAAGAACATGATTAAAGTTCACTGCAATCACTGAAAAGTTTCCAGGACTTTTTAACGGAACTAAAAATGCAAAACAAGAGAGTTCGCGTCAATGAAAATGCTTGCTACAACTAGACGTAGACTGTAAAGAGTGAATTACAATTTTAATAAGGTTTTAGTTAACAGCGGCATGTGGGCATGTACATCTATTTCCTTACCTCTGATTAGAACGACGTGAGCAAAATTTGAGACATTTGGTAGTATTAGAGAAAGTTATAATCTGTCGATTATCATAACCAGAAAATCTTGCAACGGCTACAACCCCTAGCATAAATTTTTTTGGAAATTGGGCAGAATTTTAAATATCTTAACAACGGCGTTTATTTCAAAGCAACCCGCACTCCGACCTTGCCAGTATTTGGAGCTGGCTTAGGACTTAAGCCTTTGCTTTCATCAGGAACCCCTAATTCTACAACATTTTCGACCTTTTTGAGTGGTAAGGCGTATTATTCCTTATTGCAGATATTGTTGAAAGTGCAGTTAACGGACATTCGACGTTGGTTACTCGGCCTACACCCCTGCCAAAGTCCATCTTTTGCAGCTTACCGGCCGCAGTGCCCTGTCGAGGTGATGCTGTTTGCTAATTTAAGTAGTAGTAAGAAAAGAAATAATATCTAGGGTTGTCGTTTCGAGAACTATATCAGAAAAAATGAAGAACAATTTTCCTTTTATATTTTCATGTTGCTGAAAGGGTTGGTTGTTTCATGGGTTTTAAAGTGTATACTATTGTCTGTTAGTAAAGATTTGTCATTCTTAATTGTGGAAACATTTATGATATAGATCAATCGTTGGTTGTTACAGAACGTCTTGGTTTTAAATACCTTAAACCTATTATGCAACCCTGCATACTATACAGAGTCATTCGGAGATATTTCTGATCATCATGTTCTACTCTGTAATTACTAATGGATTGATTGATCAAAACATTTTACTGCATAAAGGAAGCAATTGAAGTAACTTTTGATCGATTACTTACCACCAGATTTTATTGCAAATATAAATGAATCGCTGAATTTACCAACACCGTAATTATTTCCACCTGCCACTTGATATTCATAAGATACTTCAGCATTAAGATGATCAATGACAATTTTCATTTCATTTGTAGTTACCTCTGTCCAATTCCAATCACTTAGGAGCTTAAATCGAACTTGGTAGAAATCAGCGCCCTGGCTATGATGAATTGGAATCGGATGCCAATTGACATTGACAGAAGTTGAATTTCTTGTGGTAACGTTGATATTAGAAGGTGGGGCAGTTGGCGCTGTGAAATCACGAAACAGAAGCAATATTACATACATCCAATATATGGCATAATTAGTCAGTCCTTAGATATTTGCTCGTTTTAAATCTTGGGCATTGCTGTTTGGTGCATTCTTAGCACAAAGCAGCGATAGAGCAACTTTTTTTAAGTAGAACACAGGTATTTTAAGATAAAGATGACCATATAGTGCGTTGTTAAAAATAATTTTTTTAAATTAAAACATTGCATCATTTTTACACTCTTGTTCACCATTATTTCCAAATATTTACATCCCCAATTGGTTGCGAGAAGTCCCTTTCTTAGGGTTGATATAGTCTGGCCGTTTTCAATGTTGATTTTATACAAATAAATCGCTCTTTGATATTAAAAGTTTAGTTATGAAAACTAAAGGTTTTGAGATTTCTACCCAATCTACATGTTTGATTCGAAAATCCTTTTTCTCTGAGGTCATAGGCATAATTTTGTCCCTTTACCGAACATTTATTTTTTTTCATATTTTTTCCAAAAGTAATGTGACTTTGCAACGTGTAGTTAATTCATTATTTGGTGTCTAAACAAAATTTCCGACTCCTGGGGTATTTGTTGAAGGTATCCCGTCCCTGTGTAGACACTATTCAATTGACACTAAGTATTATCGTTTTCAAACCAAGTGTCACGGTTTACCAAGCTCTGTGTGGTAACGCCCGCTTAACTTTAACGGCACCTTACATTTTTCTTTCTATATTAAGTTCGTTCAGTCATCGCAAGTTAAGACATGTTAAGGAACAAAACATTGCTAAACAAAAACAACTGATTCAATAAAGGCATGTCTTATCTATATTTTGCTCTTACCTGCAAAGGCCAGTTGTACAATTGATGTGTTTGTAAAAACTCCATTTCCTGACGATGTTCCACCAGCTAATTTAAACTCATAAATTTCCCAGGGAACCAAACTGCGAATATCAGCCTTTGTGTCATTTGCTCCAGCCCGATGCGTACTGTATACAGTAGTGCCATTTCGCCGGAATTTTACTTCATAGTGAATCAACGTTCCGTTCCAAAACGTTTCATTTATCAAATCCCATGTAATACGCACATGATCATAACTTAATGCCTTCACAGAGAAATTCCCGGGACTTTTGGACGGAACTACAAAAAAAACATTCAAGTATTACGTTACAAAACATAAACAAGTGCGGTACGTATACAAGTCAAAATGCGTCTATTCTTTTACTTTGATATATTTTAACTAAAGTTGACGTATAGGGTTAAAGGAAAGTACTGTTTTAATCATGCATCCATTTCAGAACCATGATGAAGCTTCCAAAAATAGTACACAAACCTCCTTCAAGAGTTGAAACCCGTTCAAACGATGGTATTTCGTAATCCCACCAATAATTTGTAGCCGTTAAAGTTATTTCATATTCTGCTCTCATGTTTAATCCAGTAAGATGTACATATCTATCCGAAAAAGACTTTCTGGTATGTTTGTTAGTTCCTGTTTGTTTGTACTTAATGTAAACAGTGCTGTTAAATCCGCATGATGTAGCAGGCTTTACTTTCATATACACTGCGCCAACTCTAGCATAACTTTCAAAGGTTACACGAACTTGTTCCTCGTTTACTGAAAATAAATAGACTTAGAAGTAATTTCATTTCACGCTTGAAGCAATTCTCGGAATCGCATACGAGCAGATGTAAAATGTAGAAAGATGAACACAGGGAGACGAAACTCCAGCTTAAACTTCCTCGAATTGAATCGCCTCTAGGGGTTTTCGCGCAGAATTGATGAGAATTCACCTTCTTCTAACACGTGTTAAGACAATTTATTTAACGTGTTTTATGCTTCTCAAAACTCAAAATAATGATATTGTTCCACAAGTGGTAATGAGGGCACTTTTGTTGTCACACAAACATATTCTAAACGCTTTTTCTTACTTGGTTAGTTTCGCAGTTCTACAGCAATTGTTCAGCACTTCGTAATGTGGGTTTTTCGTACTGACGCTGTTCACGCGGTCTATTAATTTAAATTCGGCAAACTACCGGCTAACTACCGTACATTTTTGTTCAATATCG
Source organism: Hydractinia symbiolongicarpus (assembly GCF_029227915.1). Lineage (NCBI taxonomy): Eukaryota > Metazoa > Cnidaria > Hydrozoa > Anthoathecata > Hydractiniidae > Hydractinia > Hydractinia symbiolongicarpus. Next base: position 5,254,068 of record NC_079885.1, read on the forward strand.
TTGTCTTATTATTTCCAAAAACCAAATATAAATATACAACTCAAGGAGAAAGGTAAACATCAATAACTACGATAGCACAAATATGTGGAATATTTGGAGTGAATCAAATAAAGTAGTTGTGGTTACAATTTATGCAGTAAGGTAGCTTTAAAATGTCTCGTAAATTTAGAAAGAGCTACGGAGTAGAGAGATGTGGGTACAAGGACAGTTTTAACTGTCCTCAAACACCCATCCCTCTAATTACTTTTACAAATAATGGATCCAAAAAAATTCTATATATTTTTTATCCTGAAATTGTTTAACATGTGTTTAAAAATTCCATAGTTTATGATGATGGCAAGGAGCCTAGCAGGTTCGGGAAGTCATCACGGAGAGATGAGTGAGGCTCTTTCCAGCTCGAAGTGGGTAGAGACAAAGTCTCATAGGGCACCATAGCTAAATGATTCCTCATCTTGTAAAAATAGTTAGGAGCGCGAGATGCGATGGTTCCATATCTTAGATCCAAATCCTATAAACAGCATTGGACCCACATAATGGTTTACACCCACCGGACCTACGAAGCATTGGGGAACAAAAGCGGAGCTTTTGTAAGAAGCCAGTGAATTGATCGCAAAGCGATCAAGAGGGGATGTTTCTTTTGGCGATGTTATTTAATGGATGATATGCGGCATACACACCATTTTACCGTTGGATGGTGTTTTTTAATGGAATAATGACCATACGCATAACTGTTTTTACCATCCTCTAGGATATATCTTTTGTCATCAAAACAACTGAGTGATATTTTGTTTATCTCATAACTTCCTAACATATGATTTTGACTTCTTATGGTTCTCATTTTATGGCATAGTTGTTTGTTTTCAAATAATACATTTCTATAGTCTTCATGTTTGATTTTGTTTTTGATTATGCTCTTTTTAACACCTTTGTTGTGTGTGTTTTACCACATTTGTCATCATCCTTAATATAGCTATACATTATTGATTTTAATCCTACGAATTTAACTATTGGAACACCTGCTGCCTCATCTTTCATTTTACCAATAATCTTCTTATTTGATGTATTTTAGAATTGTGATGTTTCAAGGTAGTCACTATTGTCAAATTTATCTTTATCATTCCAGAAATCCATATATGCATCATCTGTTGTAATTTCATATGTTAGGGAATCTGTATCTGTGAATAGTAGTTTTGCAGTTTTTTGTATTTCTTTTTTATATAATTGTAGTGGAAATCGTAAATTAATGTTTTGGGTAAATCGAGAATACACATTCTTGTATATGCAGGTCTGTTTAGACTTTCTCTCCTTAATTCTATGTACAGCCTCAAGGTCCTCGTTGAATAGTATTGGTGATTCAAATGTTGGTTTGGATGTTAATTTCATTAGTTTGTCCTTATTGGTTACAAGTTCTACATTTACACGTTTTCTTATGTTTTCCATAGTTTTTCCAAATACACTGTTATTCATAAGTTTGAAGAAATCTTTTTCAAATGCATTTTTACAATAAGCCCTTTAATTAGTATTGAAATCAATATATTTTTTCAACAATGGGCTCTGATCAAATTTTAATACACGATGTACTTTTTTGATTTTTAATCCCAAATCCAAGCATAATTGTAGATTTCGACAGTATAATACGTATTTTTCTTTTTTTCTTAATGTTGGTATTAATTTATTTACATCACCTACTGATATAATATATTTTTCTTGAATTCTTTTACAATAATTTGATAACATATTTTTGGTAACATTTAATTTTTCTGGAGCTAATGGATAATCATTATGTACATCATGTGGTTCCTTTTGATATTTTAAATCAACTTCCAATATTAGTCCTTCACTACTTTCTGCTTTTTAATCAGCTAGATTACATTTTTTTATTTCCTTTTCTTTTAGCCATCTAAATCCACCAGTTGGTAGATATTGTGACATTCCATAACCGTACAGATTGTTAGCATCCAAATACATTAGATACATCGATAATTATCAATGTACTTATTATTGGCCTTACCATATCTGTTAGCAATATATGATAACCACCTCTTAATCCCTTTTCAATAAATAAAAACATGTCAATATCTGTCATGAATTCAAGTTCTACTTTTGTCATTTTCAGCATTAAATCCCAAGATAATCCTGGAGATGTATAATAATGACATGGATCCAATTTATAATATTCTAAACATGTACCCCTAAACTTTTCAAATATATCTGCCAACAGTAATACATCAGATTTTAGATATAGGTCATGGTATTCTCCAATTGTGTTCAATTCAAACTTCTTCCAAACTCTTTTAGCATGTTTATATTGCTCATCGGCGATATATTCATCAATTAGTAGACTGTAAAAATCTTTTTGATACGGTAATTGTGTCTCATCAAATTTCTCAAATGAATCCATATAATCGTAGAGACACCTTTTTTAATCATTAGTTCAAATTTATTTTTATCACCAAGATCCTCTTTCGTATATTTAAATGATGTTTTTGGAAGGTTATCTGCTAATTTTTCCAAACTAGAACTCATAAATTGGAAACTATCAATAAATTTCAACTGACTACCTAACATGAATGACATATATTTTTCCATACTGTTTGGAATTTCATTGATGTCCATTTCTTTGAGCTCTCCCCATTTATATTTATACAGATGTTTGTTAACGATTTTACCAATCTGTTGCATAGTAAAATTGCTATCATATCTCAAATTATGGAAAACAACTGGTACTATGTCTGTTAATTTATAACTTAAATTACAATCATTATGTGTTGATCCTCTATATCTACCTGTTACATGGCAATGATCTCTAACTTTGATATTTGTTTTAAAATATTTTTGATTAAACACATGTGACAACTTTCTGCTGTTTTAAAATTTTTGATATCGGTTTTTGACATTATCATATCCTGCTTAAAATGTTTATTTTTAATATATTTACAATATTTAGCTTCCTTTATCATTTCTTCCTTAATCTTCTATACAGCATCTGGACCCCTATATATTTTTAGTGGTTTGCTATATTTGTCATCATAACTACATACTACCTTATAACCATATCCACAATCCACATGTTTCTGGTATGCTTCTGTGTATGATTTACTGTTTTTAGGTGCACATGTTGTTTATCCTCATAACCGAACACATTTATTCTGATATTGTTCTGTTTTTTAATTTTATTATACTGTTTAGACAGGAAATTCAATACCATCATAGTTCAATTCATCTACATATTTTCTATCGGATTTATTCTTTCTGGATGTGATTTCTTATATTTTTTCAAATGCCTGATATGGTACCATCTAAAACATTCATTATCTGTATTTAGCATATTGATTAGTCCCTTTGAACTATTTCTTAATTCTTCTGGTAGTTCTATATAACTTGATCCGTTTAGTGGATCATATAATTTCAAATTCAAAAAATGTGAATCTACTGATTCAATAGTCCATCTATAATCCATCTGATAATTTGGGTTCTGGTGGTAGTTCTGGAAGTTTGGCACAAGTAAGAACATAATTTTTCTCTCTTCATCACTTCCCCTTAATGCAATAAAAAGGAAATTACTACCTGAGAAAGAAGAGCATTCACATAAGCACCAATATCCATCATTGCTAAGCTAGCCATCTTATATATGATCAGGAATTATTTTTTGTTGCTTTACTAGATATTTCTTGTTCATATCAGCAGCAGCAACAACAACTAATAATTTAAAAGTATCCTCTATATCAAAATTACTAAGAGATGGTGTTGTCATTTTAAACAGTGATTTTCCTAGCATTGTGTATCCAACGCCTATTCCAGAAACGACAGCTCCATGATACAGGCTTTCTTAATATCTTTAGTGTAATCTGTAGTACTCATTATATATTATGGCATAGAAAAAGTTATTCCATACTAAAAATATCTTTACTAGGTTTTTTGATAACTACCTTTCTTCTGGTTCTTTAATTGACTGTGGTTTGTGTTGTAATGCTGGTATTTTCTTTTTTATTTCGCTATAAGCACTATATCCACCTATTAACAATATGTCTGCACCATCAACCACATACTGGTAATTATTTGTTTTGTTTTGTTTTTCAACATGGTGTTCTTCTTGATTAGTTATACTATCATTGAGTCTCTTTAATTCTTTTTTTTTACGACAATTATGTTCAACAAGTTTTTTACCCTGTTCAACTCTTAGGGGATTCTTCTGTTTTGTTACTTTCTGCTGCTCCACTACTGTTGCTACTGCTGTTGATGGTTCCACTATTTGCTGCTCTTCCATTATTACTACTATTAACGCTAGAATTTTTTACATAAAGTCTACCTGTAATGATGGCTACACTAAATGGCGGTAGCATTGCATCAAATTGATAGTACATATCACAAGTGAATCTCTGTATAGCAGTATTAAGAAATGGACCATTCTCTAGATAATCCTTTAGTTCCTTCTTATTTTCCATACCTAAAGCTCCACATGCTATGTTAGAATATAAACCAATTAATGATTTTCCTAATGATTTAGTCATCTGATCAATTTGCTCTCATATCTTGTTGACATATTATTGATCTCGTTAGCCTTCATCTCCATTATTTGTTGTTCAGTGTATTCTTTACCTAAATGTTGTTTAGAATTGCCTGATAGCACACAATTAATCAGTCTATTTCTTTTTTCAGGATCCACTTCTTCCATTGGTTCTTCAATTAATGGCTGTTCTATCTTTTTCTTTCTTCTAACATTTCTTTTAGGTTTTATTTCTTTAGCAACTTTCTCTTCTAAATTAGTTAGTTGATCAAGTACTTTGGAATCCATTACTGCATTTATAAGATATAAAATCTTACGCAACTTATAACATGGATATATAATTGCAAAAATAATTACTAATAACAAAATGAAGTTAACGTATTCAATCATTATATTATTAATTAACAAAATTATAACTAGCGTATAACTAGTGTATCAATAAATTTTAGCAGGGTTTTAACAAATATTAACTACAATCATGTTCATAATAGTTTTGGAAAAACCAGTTTTAATAAGTATTCGGTTTTACCGCATGCGGTTGCACCAACAAACAATGCAGTATGGGTAAATTTTGGAAAGTTCATTATATATTTAGGACAGAATATTAACAAATGCACTGTTTAAAATGCTAATTTGGGCATCCATAAATGGATAGATATAACACTGCAGATTACCACCAGCTCCAGCTTTCTTTGTAATAGCAAGAGTAATACCTTCTGAAGCATTTTTAATACGTCTACCTGTTCCATGTAATGTGTTATCATCGGAAGATCTGAAATCCAACCACAATCCAAATTGTTTTGTATAATAATCATTTAACTCATGTTGTGCTGAGTCATGTTGTTTTAATCTTCCAGCACCAAAGTGTTTCTTGATTTCATCCCATTGGTGATAGCCTTTCATCCCCTGTGCGTATAATTGATTAGATTCTCGACGGCTATCTTAACATTAGTAATTTTAGGGTTGTAGAATTTTTCGGTGTCTCTTGCCCAATCAGTCTCTTTTGTAAACAGCATTAGATTACCTTTTAGACTCTTGGCTGGTGTGTTGAAATTCATATTCCATAACGTATCACCTTTAAGAACAACATTTCTGTGTCTTAAAATTCGGTCATACAAAATACTAGTCCCCATATATTCAGTTTTGATTTCAGATGCCAAACTTGAATTAGAAATTACATCAAACTCCAATGAGATGTTGCTAATTGTGATTCAATAGTCCATCTACCATTTGTAATTCATTTTGCTGACGATATTCTTCATCAAAATTTAATAAACTATCATCATTATAATCTTCAGATTTATCGAAAGTTTTATTAAACTCATCGTTATCTAATGGTTCAAATCCTTCTGCCATTTTTTATAATCTGTTCATATATGACCGAGACAATATATACCCTACATAACCTACCACTCCGTCAATGAGTTCACCTGATCAATTTCACATTGACAATGTGAGAAAGTATCTTGAAGACTTGATTAATTTAAGAAACAAGTATGAAGGCAAGCAAGCCAAATATTCAAAAAAACGTGAAAGATTAAGCGATGTATCCACTTCAGCATCTGTAGTTTCTATACTAACAGGAATATCTGGTGTTGGTTTTACTGCTGTTGGCATACCTCTTGGGGCTGCGCTGACAAGCGTTGCTACTGTAGCAGCTGTCGTATCATCTGTATGAACATTTTATTCCAAAAGGTATAACAAAAAGATTGCTAAAACTGTTGAGCTATTAGACAAGTTGACCACTTCTATTGGTAAATTTGAACTACTTATCAGTAAATAATTAACAGATGATTTCGTAATAGATTCAAATGATTTTGGCAAACTGCAGAGTCTTTATCTTAAAGTAATTTATGGAATTAGAAAACGTGACCATAAAATGCAATCAACTATTAAAGAAAATTATCAAAAAGCAATTATGGATGAAATACACAATTTAAAAAACAGTAGTGTTTGCCATGAATTGCTGTATGTTTTTTAACTGCTTATATTATAAGATTGGATGATAAATTTAATCAGATTTACTACTCGGATACTGGCTACTGGAGAGGTAGAAGTGCAATGTTTGCTAAAAAAGCTGGTACAATCAATAAAGAAGCAGAAAAATGGCTACTGAAACCACCACTGTATTAAATATATCTACCAGCACCAAAGTATGTTTCGATACTTAATTCTTCATATTCTATTTATGCTACACCCAGTGATATACACCAGGTAGATGTCTTGTATTTTCCACATGATAAGTACAAAAGAAAAACATATAAGTATGCTCTCTGTGTTGTGGATGTAGCTAGTAGGTATAAATCAGCATATCAACTAACTAGTAAAAGCTTAAAAGAAACTGCTGAAGCCTTTAATTGGATATATGGTAATACTGAACTAAAATTCCCCCAAAACATTAACCCTATTCGGTCCGGGGTTTTTTGAACATACTATGACCGGGGGGGGGGCGGATTCCGCCCCCCCCCCTCAATAACTTTTCATAGGGTTGTTCAAATTGAATCAAACTTGGCACACTTATATTACGTCATAAGAGGAACAAAATGGCGCCAAAAAAAATTTGCTTGCGTCAGCACATTTTCTGTGACGTCATCAAAAGCTTGAAAATTGTTAAAAATGCCACTATCTGCTTAAAATATAATTACTTTTGTTCTAGAGCGAATTTTTACATTCTGTTTGAAGTTTCTGAAAGCTAAATAAAAGTTATTTAACATATCTTCCGGTTTTTACATGGATCGGATGAAAAATTGCCAAAAATTGCCCGAAAATCCGTTTTTTTCCGATTTTCGGGTAAAATCCGACAAAATCGGGAAATCGGATTAGTCACGTGTTCAAATTATTCAAAATGATTTTTCTTGATGAAACAAAGTTGTGTTGCAAGTTTCAAGTTCTAAGGATAATCCTAACAGGAGTTATTATATTTTCCCCATTATAAGGATTTCATAGAGATTTTTAGGGGTAGTTTCGAGTAATGGCCAATATCAAAGCCTCTGAAGGGTATGGGACCTAAAAAATTAGCATGCAGGTGTATAATAGATAAATGTTGAAACTCATTAAGTATCATAGCCATATAACAAAGCAATAAGGAGTTATTAAAAAAACCATCAGGGGGGGCGGAATCCGCCCCCCCCCCCCCGGACCGAATAGGGTTAATTTGTGATGCTGGCAAAGATTTTTATGGTGATGTTACCAAACTTATGAACAAGCATAATGTAATAATACAACGTGGTGATCCCAGCCAACATAGAAGTCAAGGTATTGTCCAACGATTTATTAAAACATTAGCAGATACACTATCTATTTATCAATACCATAAGGAGTTAGTGTATCCATCAAAAAGTAACACAGAATAGGTTGGTAGATTGCAAGCGATAGTTAGTGCCTTGAATAACAAAAAAATCGGACTAATTGATACCAGTAGACGCCATAAAACATATTTTAATAAAACAGGAATTTTCACAGCCCATTAAAAGCGATAATAAAACATTGCTAGATGTTGGTACCAACGTTAGATATCTATATGAACCCGGTGAAATCGAGGGACAAATTTATGAAGGTGAAAGACGAAAACGATCTACTGATCCAATATGGTCGTATATGAAATAAAAGATAGAAATATTAAAAGTAATCAACCAACGTTATATTATTTGGATGGTGGTCGTAACAGATCATTTGTTAGTGAAGAGCTTCAGCCCATTTATAATCCTTAGGTATTAAACCCCATATTCCTTCTATTTCCTTTTGCCTAGATTGTGTTTTTAATTGTGGAATTATTTTTGCATAATCATTCATACCCAGTGCTTGGAATTTTTTAGTGTAAAGTAATAGTTTATAAGGCTTTTTTTCTTATTTAGTTTGTACTTATTGTATAAGTGACTTATGACAGTAAATAGATGTTGTACTCGATTACATTCTTATATTGTTATGTGTGGAAACAGTTGATTCATTAATGTGAACTTAATGTAGAATATACTATTTTTATAGGACATCGACTTGTTCTTCTTTAATAGGGATCCTAGTATGGGGATGCTGAGTGGTATAACATAATTTTATACTAAATTGTCTGTATTATTAATCTGATCCCACAAAGTTTTTATTACATCATCAGATACCACTTGATCTTGCATACATAGGAACTCTTTTAGGATCACAGTAAACTTCCTATCCCTGATGTAAATGCACTTCTTCCGAAATGTACAACGTTCAAAAACACTGTATGAAGGTATATAAACTTGAACATCACTAACTACACCACATTTTGGACAAACTAGTGTCGATGCTGTTGTACTCCTAATCTTATCCACACTACAAGTACAATCTATGACGTCATCACTTATATTATCAGTATCACCAAAATAATCATCCATATGATACCCCATATGATCAAGTAAATCCTCATCAGCTAATTCTAAAATTTCTCTATCTGTAAGTTTATTCATCTATACTATACATACAAGTTATTTCTTTGAGTCTTAAACGCATTGACCATCAGATGTAACTGACATCACTGTAGTATAATGTTGAAAGTAAATACTTAAGCCCTATTTTTATATTTTTAAAAGAAACATGTTCTAGGCATCCTCACGTCATCTGATAGGTAGTACAGTATATGTGCCCAGGCAAGCCCAATGACGTCCTTATTCCATAAAATGACACCATCCAACGGTAAAATGGTGTGTATGTCGCATATGATCCATTAAATAACATCGCAAAAAGAAACATCCCCTCTTGATCGCTTTGCGATCAATTCACAGCCTTACAAAGGCTCCGCTTTTGTTCCCCAATGCTTAGTAGGTCCGGTGGGTGTAAACCATTATGTGGGTCCAACGCTGTTTATAGGATGTGGATCTAACATATGCTACCGTCGCATCCCGCGCTCCTAACTAATTATACCAGATGAAGAATACATTTAGCTGTGGTACCCCACGAGACTTCGTCTCTACCCACTGCGAGCTGGAAAGGAGCATCACTCATCACTCAGTAATGACTTCCCGAGCCTGCTTAGCTCCTTATCATCATCATAAACCATAAAAATTTTAAACGCATGTTAAACAAATTTTGGATAAAAAATATATAGATATTTTTTGAATCCATTATTTGTATAAGTAGCTAGAGAGATTTATGTTTGAGGACAGTTAAAACTGTCCTCGTACCCCCACTCTCTAACTACTTGCATTGGGTAAGTCCATCCCAGAAGAACCACAGCCAGAACCGACCTTGACCGTTCAAATGACATACATTTATAAATGTATGTCAAATGTATAGAAAAAATTTTATGATAAAAGCTTCTTAGTATTAACAAAAAGGTTAACTTATGTAGAAAACAAATGTCAACAAAGATCTTACTGCCAGCAGATATACCATTCTTTAAACCCACTAGTCCTTTACCAGTATCCTCATTGATTAGGAGCAAGTGCGATATATCTGATTGGGATCCAACTACTGTAAGACGAACTTCTTTGAATGAAGCAGTGACATCACCGTTGTAGTATGTTGCTGTTTTTGTTGAACTATGTTAAATAAAAGCTTCATTAAAAAGGGAGATATTTTGTTACCACTTAAAAACTGCTTAGTCATACATAACAGGCAAATTTAATTAATCTTATTTTTAATTTCAATTAAATAAATCGAGAACGTATATGAACTTAAGATTGTAACTTAGGATAGTGGTTGTTAGCATAGTCAATAAAAAAGCGATCTTTTTAAATGTAGAGGTCATGCGACAACAGGCTTGTACATATTCCGAAAAACATCTTCAAAAGCAGTAAAATAATTACTCTACATTAATTTTTTGGAGAATATTTTTGATTTGATTAAATAAGGTATCTTTTAACCGTTTCTTGTGTCAATTAATTTTTGACAGTATAGAAAACGCCTTAAACTTAAAGCGAGGAAGGTCTCAGCATGTTGATGTCAGCAGCCAGGACCTGGCAATAAAACAATGAACATAGTCACGTGATTTAAGGCAAGAGTTAAAAAATGGCAGCATGTTGTAACCAAAGAAGAGACAGAACAGTGAGAATAAAATCAATCAAGAGCTTGTTTTTAATGAGGAATCTCACAGAAAATAGGGATGTGTTGCATTATTATGTTACGTTACGATATATGTAGTTTAAGTAATAATTTTTTATTTCAACGGTTAGAAATATTTCATGATGTAGCAACCAGCTCTTTACACATGCTACCTGTTGATACAGAAGGTTATAAATATAATTTACTTATGAGTGAACAGACGTTTAATTCGAGTTTTTATTTTCCTTGTAAATAAAGCTAGCCTGCCTCGTGGTTCTCTCGTCTATGTCTGCCATTTTGATTTTTCTTAGGGGGAGGATTGTTGTTCTTGTCGTGGGTAACGCACACTGTTTAAAACAGAATGTTGTGAATATATCTTTCTGACAACATATTTACAGAATTTTTATAGCTGTATGGGGTAAAAAAAAGTAGGTTTTAAATGTACATGCCAGTAAACTATAAAAATAAGGTCTTTGACTTAAGATAACTAAGAATATTTTACGTACTATAGTAGAAACAGCATTTTATAACCTTTGTTTAAATTTTTCTGAACTTAAGAAATATCTGTATTGACCAACAACAATATTTTTTTCATGTTTTGAGTCGGAAATATTCAATAGGAAATCAAACGTGCAATATGGTGGCTTCATCTTTATTCACGAATCTTTCTTTACTTTTACTCACAAAGTAAATATCAATTAGTAGCTATTATAAAATAATAAAAATGTGTTCGTTATTCAACTTTTTTTTTTCCATTTTGATCTTTGACTTCTTCTTGATTCATTATTTTGACCAACCATCACAATATGCAGAAATATTTTCCATTGTTTTTTGTGTAAAAATACTCAATCTATATTAACCTTATTTATGTCGCAAGGGAATGGTGACGAGTAAGGCACTTGTTAGGAAAGAATAAACATTATGACTGTTATCAAAAATAAGTAAAGGCAAAACTTGAATTAAATAAAGGTCAATGTTGTTTTTTTAAAGAATTATTCTGGGTAATAAGGTTTTAATACAGCATAATTATTACGTATTAGACACAATGGTTGAATGGTTTTGTTTCTCAGCGTTGTGGTTTAATAATTATAACTCAACATATTCTAATAACGAGCTTCTAAAATACTATCGTTTCCCTCTTGGTCCATAAAAACAAACAAAGTACAAACAAATTTTCAAAACATGTGGTATAAATTTTACAAACGGACATATTTGTGTTGCTCATCGCAATTCTAGAAAACGAATGACATCCTCTAATTTACCAGACGTTACAGTCCCAGAAGAAAAGTATGAGAAGTTACATCAACAACTCATCAATGCAAAGGACTTATCTTCTTAAAAATATCCTTCTCAGCAAATTAAAAATCGATTCAAAAATGCTAAACGAAAATATGAAATAACAACTGCTTTAATCTCAACAACACTTAAAGCAAGTAGAACACCACCAATAAAGAAAAATAATGAACACCATTTAAAAACAAGTATAATCGTAAATTGAAACTTGCTAACCTAAAAATATCACGGCTATTATCAGTGTTTTACAATAACCATGATCAGCTAATGAATTTGCCAATGTCAAATGGTGTTTATAGTTTACCATGATTGCAAACAAGGAAGCTCTCCCTACTTTTGAGTTAATAAGAACGTTTTGAATATGATCCTCAACTGATTTTTCATTTTTGAGTTCATTTTGTAAATCTGTAAAAATTTTCTTTTGAAATATAATCCACCAGGGTCAGCAGCATTAATGTTTAATTTATTGTCCCTCTACGTCGTACTAGCAGACTTAGGTTTAATTTCAGCTAAGGGAAGCATAGGTATCGACCCTTTTTGTGATCTCCTGTGCCACTTCTGAATTTGTTGAGTACATTTAGCTCTAACAGTTTTTCTTTGGTATCGTAATAATGTTTTACGAACAGCAATATGGCAAGTTCATGGCAACATAGCCCACTTAAACCAATGGGGCAAGAACAATGTGCTTTCTGGGGAACTGAATTTTTAAATAAAATGACTACCGGTCTTATTCGAGTTCCGTAGGATTTTTTAATCATTCCCTTCACATAAATTTCCTCGTTATCTTTTATTGTTTTAAAAGAAACGTGCAACATCCGCACTGCCTTTTCTTGCTGGCCTTTACTTGCTGAGAGTTATTTAAACAATACGATATGAACACTTCTTCATTTATCGTTGGATAATTATGTTCATCGCTATCCCGTTTGGCAGTGAGAGGGGTTATGTAGTGGGTCTAAACTACCTGCAGTCTTTCATAAAGCTTTGGATATAGGCAGAATTTTCTTAGTTTTATTTTCATGTCATCTGTAGTGCCAGAGCAATGTTGGCCTATTTCTTTTAATTTCTCCATGCATTCCTCACGAGTCAACAAAGAAAAGGTTACAGTTGTTTACACCTAAAGCTACAATTTTGATTATTTCTTTTAATCACTGCCCGACAACGTTACGTGAATCTATATAATAATACGCTTGTGTGAATAACCATGTCAGTCCACGACACGCAAAGTACGGGTCGCTTTCTTACGAGGTGACGTTACGCTAAAATTTACCAAGTTAAAAAAGACGCAAATCAGGGGGTTACTATTTAAACATTTAATTCTTTTTTTTTTTTGTTATTTTAAAAAATAAAACTCTTTTTTTATTAACACTAAATGTTTATTTTTAAATGTTTCTATTTGTTTTGTTTTTTGTTTTAAAAGCCCCGTTGGTCGTTATAGATAGAATAGTTTAATTTTACCCTCGGATTAATGTGCACGCCGTATCTAACGGAAATAACTCAAAATAAAACAAATTATAATTAGTAGTTGAAACACAAAAAAGAGAAATATAAAAACTTGAATCATTTGGTATATTGTATATCTACCAAAATATTTCAATCCAAAATATTAACAGAACAGACCCAAACTTATAATCAAGAAAATCACGCCTAACATCAAAGAAGATAACAATGCAGCGTTTTCGAATTTAAGAATTGAATATATTTCAAACGATCGTAACGTCGTAACAGATGTAAACATTGATTTGAGTTTAGGTTTTAGGTTTTTGATAACGACATCAACACTGACTATCACAGTCTGTAGTGTTAAAAATAGCAACAATTACGTAAAATTCAAGAATAGTTTTTATAAGAATAATGTGTTTTAGTTTTACCCTCGATGTTCTGAACTATTTTGACAAATGCTATCCTCATTAATATGTATGTCTTAATATGTTCTTAACATGACTATGGCCTGAAAACATAAATAACTTAATAAGAAAAAAGCATGCTATAAGTTACTATAGCTAGCTAATGGCAATTCTACTACATGTAACGCCCATTGCTTGGACAAAAAAAAGTTCAGTTCGTTGAATATACAATACAAAAAGTAAACTTCTAATCAATTTTGTGCGTCATACAAATGTTCATATTTAAAACAAACTATTAAGCTCAGACATATTCTTAGGATATTCTAAAGTTCTGACCCATTTTTCAGAGTATGTACTTACAATATAAGTGCTTAAAGAAGATATTTTCCGACTCAAGACACAACAACAAACTTAATATTTAAGGAAAATTTAGCACTGAAAGAAACAGCTAGAAACTCGTTATACACCCAAGTTCATTTCTCTACTAAATAATCTAAACAACGCACCTGTTTTCTTTTACTTCTCAGTAGGTAGCTTGTTAGCGTTCTCCTAATAATTAGTTTTTTACTTCGAATACTAAACTTCGTTTCATCCCAAAGAGAACGAATTGAAGATGCATACAATTGCCTGAAACATTTCCAATCAGTTCTCTTTGTGATGTTAAATCATCGTACGTTAGAAATATTTCTAACTAACAACTTCGTTCGACAACAACACAACATTTTAGTTTTTTACATTTCAGATTCGAATTACATTCATATTCGAATCCGATAGAATTTCTATAGAAGGAAGCAACCAACCTCAGTCCCAGAACACAAAAATGGAAAATATAGAAAAACAATTATAAGCTAATCCAACCTCATGATGAGTTTGAAATAACTTTTTCCAGGATTACTTTGAAAAACAGACAACCTTCTGCGCTGCGCTTTTCTTTTTTCAGTTGATAAACAACGATTAAATATCTGATTTTAAATGAATTAACGAAAAATGTTGGATTTTTTTCTAATGTTTGGTATCCCTTTCTCCCTGGTGTACTTTTAGAATGATAAGCCAAGTATATACTTTTAGTAGATTTAGCTTTTTACGTAACGGTTGTTAGACGCCTTTGAATTTTGATGGACATTTTTTTTTACTTTTTTTTTGCACCTGCCTATATTTTAAACGTTTTGTTTCACCGGGTAAAAATACAAAGTAATGCAGACTGTAAGCAACCCAGGTTTTTTTCTCTTTCTTGCCGTCCCGTAATAAAAAAGAGACAAAGAGCCATTGCATTTTGGGTTTTATAAAAATTCAAATCACTATGTTTTATGTTTTGTTTGGTATTCTTTTCATGCATTCCATGAGAGATTCAGTGGATTCTTCCACGGGAATTCGGCTAGTCTATATAATAATACGCTAGGTGTGTCTGTCTGTCTGTCTGTGACAAGCAAAGTGGATGTCTTCATTTTCCTTTGATTTTGGCGAAAAATGCATGTCTAATCTGTTAAATTTTCTGACGTTACGACGCTACGAAAATAACACTACTTTAACGTCAATATCTATGAAGGCATTACAGTGCACCAAAAACTTTGAGACCAAATAACTTGGAAACGAGGTGGTGACGTCAATGATTTTTCACCGTATGGGTAACTAGGGACCACCTGGGACTAATTTGGGTAATTTTCCCAAATCTGGGTCTCCGAATCCGTTTCGGAATGGACGGGTTAATGACGTCATCAAAAAACCTTTAAACCCTAATATCTCTGCAACCGTTTATCAAAAGTACATGATCCTATACATTTTCTTGATCAGAGTTTTAGGATCTATGCGATGATGGCAACAGGTATATAAATTTCCCAAAAATTAAAAATTAAAAAAAGGTTGCGAAGCATTACGCAAGTTGCAATCGAAATTGAAAGTAGCCAATAGTTGTCCCTAGTGCTTTTTGTTTCTCTTTGATATAATCCAGCGAGGTGCTAACATCTTACTTCAGCTGATATCTGGGAATACACCAACACTGAATATCATAGACGTAGAAAACCCTGGGGACTAAGTTGTAAAATAAACTCACCGTGGAACAACAACAACTCGTTGCGCAAAAGTAGTGATTTTTTGGCAAAAATACAATAATATATATGCGGATATTTCTTTTCAGAAAGTACGAGAAATTTAGATCGCGCGAAACTAAACAAAAAAGATAAGTACGAAATTTCGTAAAACCTCTTTTTTACAGAATTATAAAATTAAATATTGATAATAATCACAATATTTTCAGTGGTGGCCGAGGTAAATCCAACATTGATGAAACTTTTAGTGCCAAATATCGATGCAAAGTTATACTTTTATAAAGTTAAAACCCTTATTTTGAAAAAAGTGCAATACATCGAGTTGTACAATCCGTAGTGTGCGAAAATGTCACGAATTAAAGGGATGCGCGTTGCAAGGTACACTCTTACAACCGTAAAATAATACTCGGAACGCAGATAATAATAGAGACTGTCGGAGATAAGAAGGCGAACGAGGCAGCTTGTGGGATCTTTTTTTACGTTAAAATAACGACACTAGATTTCTTGAAGCCAATGGATCTGCTGCAATGAATTTCGTAAACTTACGGGAAACAATAAACAAAAACAAACAATCTACAGAAACGAAAACTTAACTTTATTAACTTTATCAAGATTTATAAAACAGCTTCAAATTTTTGCCAAAAAAACAATAACAACGCGGGATGAGGTTTCGCTTTCTTCTTTTTATCTCACGTATTGAAAGATAACATCTCTCGCTCTCAATGTACGCAATCTAAAAAGAAACAGAAAACATTTTTATATAGTATATTATATTATATAGTAAAGCTTCTAAATACATTAAAATCCGGCGCCTTTGAGGGACGATATTTAGAGCTAAATTTGTAAACTACAAAAATATATTATTTTTGGGACAGAGTGCTCAAAAAGTGTTTACTAAATACCATATGCTTGATATATGCTTGATATAATTAGGGTGAAGGGTCTCTTTAAGAGACAAGAGAGGAGTTGAACGTCCTCCACCATACCTTAGTTTAAAGGGGCGATTGGGGAAGTCTTATGAAATGCCACATAGTGATGATGTCACTTTAAAAAACACTCAGTCCGGTCTGTGAACGGTTGGCGCTAGGAAGGGCATCCAGCTGTAAAACAATGCCAAAACTCTTTATTAATGGCCGTAAGAACAGTTGATCAGACAAACTACGTAAACGGGGCTGGAATTCAACGGAGTGAAGGTGTCGCGCACGGTAGGACAGATGTCAGGTGTGAGCATCGTCAGACCGTTACCCAGGTATCACATCACAAGGTAGAAAAACACTAGGTTGTGGATGGTTAGTGCAAATGTTGGTGCTCTGAGAGGTAGAGCAGGTGAAGTAGTTGAAATTTTAGAACGTAGATCTGTTGATATGTGTTGTGTTCAGGAAGTCATGTAGAGAGGAGCTTCAGTGAGATTTGTGTAAGGTAGGAGTGCAAGGTTTAAGCTTTCTTTGATTGGTAATAGTGATGGATATGGAGGAGTTGGCATATTCGTTGCAGAGGAGTGGGTAGAAAAAGTAATAGATGTTATGCGTGTTAATAATCGTATTATAGTGATAAAGTTTTTGATAGGTAATAGGATTGTCACTTTTCTGTCAGTTTATGCTCCACAGTGTGGACTCAGTGAGGAAGATAAAGATAAGTTTTATGATGAGTTAATAGCAGTCACATCAAAGTTTGGAGACACTGAAAATGTCATAGTGGGCGGCGACTTTAATGGTCATGTTGGGAGGTCATCTGAAGGTTATAGAGGTGTGCATGGAGGCTATGGATTTGGGAGCAGAAAGAAGGAAGGGGAGAGATTGCTTGAGTTTGGAATGGCAACGCAAGTGGTGGTTTGCAACACATCATTCAGTAAGAGACAGAGTAGGCTGATAATATATGAGTCAGGTGGCTGTAAGACACAGACAGATTTCGTCCTGGTTAGAAAGTCAGACAAGAAAGTGGTGAAGGACGTGAAAGTTATATCGGGGGAAGAGTGTGTTTCCCAGCATAGGTTGCTGGTTTGGTATATTATCTTAAAGAGTGTTAAAGAAGCCAAGGGAAAGTACAGGCCCCGTTGTAAAATCTGGAAGCTGAAGGAAGAGGTTGTAGCAAGACAATTTAGTGCAAAAGTTCAGCAGTTAGCGCACAATGGTCAGTGTGATAGTGACGATGTTGAAAGTACTTGGACTACTTTGAAGAATTGCTTTCTAGAACCTTCTGATGATACCTGTGGGTGGACCAAAGGACCAGCTAGACATAGACAGACCTGGTGGTTGAATAATGAGGTTGACCAGTGTATAAAGGAAAAGAGGAAACTTTGGAAAGAGTGGAAGTCAGGTGGTAATAAAAATATTTACTTAGAAGCTAAGCGTCGTGCTTGTACAGCAATGTAAAAGGCAAAATCAGAAGCAGAGAGAAACAGATTTGCAGAAGGGAAGAAGGGAAGACCAGCGCAATGAGGTATTCAAGATAGCAAAGCAAATGAAGAAGACTAATCAAGATGTTGTAGGTGAGAAGTGTATACGTAATGATGAAGGTGTTCTGGCTACCACAAAGAAGGAGAAAAGGGTAGCTTGGAAGAATTATTATCCGCGGTTGCTTAACACTGAGTTTGATTGGGATGAGGATAATTTGTCTGATGATGATGTTGTAGAAGGGCAAGCTATGCAGATCAAGACAGAATGGGTAGTGGAGGCTATTAGGAAATTTAAGATTGGCAAGGCTGCAGGAGTGTCAGGTATTGTTGCAGAGATGGTAAAAGCATCTGGATATATTTGAGTTGAGCTTATTACAAGTCTTGCTAATCAGATTATAAAGGATGGTGCTATTCCGAGTGAGTGGCAGTCGAGTGTAATAGTGAATTGTTTCAAGGCAAGGCTATGCATTAGAAAGAGGTAACTATAGAGGTTTGAAGTTGGTTAATCAAGTAAGGAAAGTTTTTGAAAAGTGATTGATAAGTTACTTAGCGAAAAAATTGATATAGATAAGATGCAATTTGGCTTTGTTCCAGGGCGTGGCACTACAGATGCAATATTTTTACTCAGACAGGAAAAGTATTTAGGAAAGAGAAAGAATGTTTATTTTGCCTTTGTAGATTTGGAGAAAGCTTTTGATAGAGTCCCACGTAAAGTTATTTTGTGGGGTATGAGAAAATTAGGTGTGGATGAGTGGCTAGTTACAATGGTAGTCTATGTACAGCAATGCTAGAAGTTGTGTCAGGATTAACAATTCACTTAGTGATGAATTTAGTGTAAATGTTGGTGTACATCAGGGTTCTGTACTTAGTCCTTTGTTGTTTGTTCTAGTCTTAGAAGCGCTGTTGATGGAGTTCAGAACAGGTTGTCCATGGGAGTTATTGTATGCAGATGATTTGGTTCTCATAGCAGAGTCGATGGAAGAATTAGTTGAAAAGTTTGAAAAGTGGAAGAAAGGACTAGAAGAGAAAGGGCTAAAGGTAAACACAGCAAAGTCTAAAGTCATGATTAGTAGCATTGCAGCCAAGTGTGACCTTGTAGTTGGAAAGTGGCCTTGTGGAGTTTGCAGGAAAGGGGTTGGTAGTAACTCAATTTTTTGTCAGACTTGCAAGCATTGGGTACATAAGAAGTGCAGTAGTATTAGTGGAAGGTTAAGAGGTGACATTCAGTTTGTATGCAAGCTTTGCAAAGGTGAGATTATAGAGAATGAAGTATTTCCAGCTTTAATGATATACAACAGTGGCTCGTTAGAGATAGTTGAGAACTTCTGTTACTTAGGTGATATGTTGGGCAGTGAAGGGGGTGTTGGAAGAAGTATTACTTGCAGGATAGGTTCTGCTTGAAAAAAGTTCAGAGAGTTACTTCCTTTGTTGACTAGCAGAGTCTTGTCAATTTGTCAAAAGGTAGGTTGTATGAGGCCTGTGTAAGAAGTGTTATGATAAGAAGATTGAATTGGCTGGGTCACTTGGAAAGAATGGAGGGGGATAATTGGGTAAGAAAGTGTAGAGACTTGATAGTTTCTGGGGCAAATCCCAGAGGCAGACCGAGAAAGACTTGACAGGAGGTTATAAGGACAGACTTGATACAGAGGAAGTTAAGTTTAGATCTAACACAGTCTAGGTCAGATTGGAAGATGGTCATTAATATGCCCCGTCCAACCCATGCTAGCGGGGAAAACGGACGTTAAGCCGAGAATGATGAATGATGAATTAATAAAGTCATGCAAGTCTGTTTACTTTGAGGGTTGTCTTCTTTTGGGGATTGGTAGTTCAGTCGATAGAGCGTTCACTTCATATTCATGTGGGTTGAATCCCACATAACAGCTGTTCCTTATTGAACAGAAATTTAAACGGTTTTTGTAGCCTAAATGAAAACTTTTTAGCACTCTAGAACCGTCATGTTGTCCCTCCTGGAACAAAATTGGCAGGGTAAATTTATTGGAATTAATGAGGCTAACCACATAAGATATAGATAACTACTTTTTGAGGCCAAGACAACAGAATTGAAGGCACTGTTTTCCATTTGGAAAGTACAAATTGTATTAAACAATTTGCTCAAGGTTGCCCTCATACTTATGGCTTTTTTGGCCAGTTGACACGAATACTAATCTACCATACTGAACACAAAAGTTACGAAAAATACAAAATTTGATTAAGGTCTATTATGTGGTTTCACATTCTTAAAGGGTCATTTAAGAGTAGTTTTTGCGTATCATAACTTAGCTATACCACATTATTGTGAGCTCATGAAACACAATGCAAAAACATAGGGTTGTAAAGAAAATGATAAATGATTTTTTATATTTCTTAAATATCTTTGTATATGTCCAAACTTAATCTCCCAAAAACAATAATTACATTAACGGTCGCCACCACAATCGAAAAAAAGTCCACTCGGTCATTCGTGACTTCACACGTCTCACTTCTTGAAAAATTTATTGCAAGGTTCAAATGTTGGAGAATTTAACATGCGAAAGTAGGTAAACAAAGTAGAACTTCCAGGTAAAGGCACCGTTTGATAAAATAGTTCACATTTAGAACATACATCAGTAAAAAGACGCTAGTAGCAACAGTACAAAAGTTTTTAACCACAAATGAGCAAATACCTTAAAGAATGAAGGAGTATATATATATATTCCCCTGTTAGTTTTGGATTTGTGACTTAAATTTATTTCCACAATACAACAAAAAAAAGAAGCAAGTTGAGTTTCAGGGAATATTTAAAAATTGTATAATTAAATTTAAAAGGAAAGAGTTTTGTTTAATACTTTATGGATTGAATTTTCTTCTTCTCACTGTTGCTAGAGGTAGCTAGCTAATGATCCCATTAAAGGATGACAGCAAAAAATATTTTCCATGGTGGCCACAGGCACCACAAAGTAATTTAGATAGCTAGCTAGCTAGCTACATCAAATCAAGGAAAAAACGTAAAAATAACTTTCAAATCATCCATACCTTCGCAACTCACTTTTCTTCTGCTGTATGAAAAGGATACCACAAACATGCCAATCCAAGCTGATAATTTGGTACTTTAAAATCTTCTTTTTAATGAAGCCATAAATATAACACGTTTTTGGGCATTATAAAGGTTCAAATTAATATAGTGTGCCTTCAAAGAAAAAGTACAAGCTTTCCAACTCGAAATATTAAGAAAAGCGCAGCGAAGAAGGTTGTCTGTTTTTCAAAGTAATCCTGGAAAAAGTTATTTCAAACTCATCATGAGGTTGGATTAGCTTATATTTGTTTTCCTATATTTTCCATTTTTGTGTTCTGGGACCGAGGTTGCTTCCTTCTATAGAAATTCTATCGGATTCGAATATAAATGTAATTCGAATCTGAAATGTAAAAAACTAAAATGTTGTGTTGTTGTCGAACGAAGTTGTTAGTTAGAAATATTTCTAACGTACGATGATTTAACATCACAAAGAAAACTATATTGAAGAAGAACTACTTTGTTCATCACTAACATACTGCCAAGCAGTGAGCGGGATTCGATCCGCGGTCCCCAGGACTGGGAGTCGCAGATGAACCCACTACACTACGTGCGGCAACATGTTAGTGACGAACTCAGATAGTTTATCCGGATGGTGTGTATACATATAGGTGAATATTTATCATAGCACATCCGTATTTCATTCTCAACAGAGAATGCTTCTTCCCGATCAGACCTCTGATCATGACGGGCGAGTATAAAGAGAACTGATTGGAAATGTTTCAGGCAATTGTATGCATCTTCAATTCGTTCTCTTTGGGATGAAACGAAGTTTAGTATTCGAAGTAAAAAACTAATTATTAGGAGAACGCTAACAAGCTACCTACTGAGAAGTAAAAGAAAACAGGTGCGTTGTTTAGATTATTTAGTAGAGAAATGAACTTGGGTGTATAACGAGTTTCTAGCTGTTTCTTTCAGAGCTAAATTTTCCTTAAATATTAAGTTTGTTGTTGTGTCTTGAGTCGGAAAATATCTTCTTTAAGCACTTATTTTGTAAATACATACTCTAAAAAATGGGTCAGAACTTTAGAATATCCTAAGAATATGTCTAAGCTTAATAGTTTGTTTTAAATATGAACATTTGTATGACGCACAAAATTGATTAGAAGTTTACTTTTTTTATTGTATATTCAACGAACTGAACTTTTTTTTGTCCAAGCAATGGGCCGTTACATGTAGTAGAATTGCCATTAGCTAGCTATAGTAACTTATAGCATGCTTTTTTCTTATTAAGTTATTTATGTTTTCAGGCCATAGTCATGTTAAGAACATATTAAGACATACATATTAATGAGGATAGCATTTGTCAAAATAGTTCAGAACATCGAGGCTAAAACTAAAACACATTATTCTTATAAAAACTATATTTGAAATTTACGTAAACCGTAAAAAACAATTTTTCCATTGTTGCTGTTTTTAACACTACAGACTGTGAAATTCAGTGTTGATGTCGTTATCAAAAACCTAAAACCTAAACTCAAATCAATGTTTACATCTGTTACGACGTTACGATCGTTTGAAATATATTCAATTCTTAAATTCGAAAACGCTGCATTGTTATCTTCTTTGATGTTAGGCGTGATTTTCTTGATTATAAGTTTGGGTCTGTTCTGTTAATACTTTGGATTGAAATATTTTGGTAGATATACAATATACCAAATGATTCAAGTTTTTATATTTCTCTTTTTTGTGTTTCAACTACTAATTATAATTTGTTTTATTTTGAGTATAACTTTGGAAGGTTTGCCGTTTGCAACAGACTGAATAGCTGATTTTGTATGACTTAACGAAAAACGTTGAATTTCTTTTTAATGTTTGATATCCTTCTTTCCCTGGTGTACTTCTGGAACGGCAAAGCAAGTATATAGTTTTAGCGTATTCCGCTTTTTACGTAACGGTTGTACCTTTGTTTTTTTTGCACATTTTCCAATTTTATTTTCTAATTTTTTTGAATTATTTCTTTGTTGCACAGGCTTATATTTTTAGACGTTTTGTTTGAGCGTGTATAAACATAGAATAATGCAGATTGTGAGCAACCTCGATCCCAGAGCTTTTTTCCCTTTTTGTCATCCCGTTATAAAAAAGAGACAAAGAGCCCAGGGTCGAGGTTGAAATGTGACTTTTGAGAATTCAAATTACTGAGCTCCATGTTTTTGATTGGTATCCCCTACATCAGTTTAATGAGAGATTCAGTGGATTTTTCCACGGGAATTTAGCTAGTTATAAGTTATTTAGCACTTACGAATATGTATACAAAACTTGTACTTTTAGCAGGTTGCTTTATATTTTGGGTCTAGTGTGTTGTCAGGTGAAAATTTAGAACATGTAAATTCATTTATTATGGAGCAGACCAAGCCAGTCGGTCTGGTCTTCAAAATCAACACTGTCATCATAAACTTTTTTTCAGCAGCCGTGCGCAGTGTGCCCCTTCAATATAATAAACTGTTTTGTCTATTTATACCTGAGGTCAAAAGTATAGACCGAGCTTGCGAGTTTTTACGCTGACCGAGGATACTATTTCTCGGAAGAGATAGATAAACAGTTTATATTGTATTAATTAACTGTTAGCTACTTTATTTGGCTTTGTAGAACCCCAGGATTATTTTCTAAAGATTTACTTGTGACAAGGTTGTTAAAACCAATTCTTGATAAAGAAACAAAACATTCGATTTGAATTTCCTGATCTGAGTTTTTCAAATGCATGTACAAAAAGAAAACAAAACGTTCGAATATCCCTCTATAGTTTTTTTTAAATATTTTTGAACCAAAGTTTATTCTTTGTTGCTCATTGTTGCAATGAATGTTAATATTAAGAACGCAGAGGATTTAAAATTATCAACTTTCCTTATGCGATTTTGGATTTACTGTAAGTTGACTTTGGAGACATTTAGCTAACTATGTTACCAATTCACTGGCGAAGTTGTTTGTTTAAATTTATAGTTGCTATGAGAACTAAAAGTTATACAGTGCTGTATAAAGTCCGTAGTAAAGGCTTTTTAGCCAATCAGCGCAGTGGATTTCCCGTATAAACCGTTTGAAAATAGATACGAGGTACTAACTTTAAAATATATACGCTATAACAGTTGAAGCTACTCAAAATTTTTTTTGTGTTACCTTACCTTTTTGTGTTTCAAACTGCGCTTTATGTAGTAGCTACAATACAGCAGAAGTAAATGTGGACAACTAACAAGACAATCTAAGGGAAATTGTCGCCTTATTCAAATGGTTGTGTATATTATTCATTGGTGTTTGGAGCAAATGTACAATTCCCCCTTTAAAAAAAGGGAAAATTGTATATTTGTACTTTGTAGCATAAATAAATAAGTAAAAAAGTCTTCGAACTGGGTTACGAATCTAGCGTGTTTCTTTTTCATTACATGCGTTTCCAGCTTACGTATGTACTAATGAGGTAAAGACTACTAATTACCTGATAAGTATTTGTTGTCCGTTAATTTGCAGCATACAGTTGGAGATTTCAGCTGTAGTGTTGATTTTGACATGCATTGTGGCGTTTCCAGACATTTCGATCACGGCTACTATGGATATGCCTAGCCCTTCATTGGCTTGATATTTGGATAGTTGAAACGGCAGATCTTTTAGAAAAATAATAAATAAAAGCAAGAAAATACAAAATAAATAAAGGTTTTGTTTTATACATATCTCTGTAAACAAATACCCTTTCCACTTAATGTAAATGGATAAGTCTATTCGTTTCGTCGTGAAACAAAAAATGCAAATTTTCGTAAAATTTGCTATATTCATATGCTTTTAAAAAGTAAATATCTTTTTCTTTTTCTTTTTTTGCGTGACAGACAGACAGACGTATACGGGTGTTATGATATAGATAATAAGAAAAATCCCTTGATTGTCTGCTAGCGAATCAGCTGTTACTTAAAAGATCTACGCTGTTTTCTCATCTTTTTTTTTAAGTATTATGCAGTCGTTATTGCGCAGTGATCGGGAAAAAGTGCGTTAACTTGTTTATCATTAAAGCCGAGTATAAATCATTGTATTTGGTATACTTGCTAGATTTTTGTTTAATTTCAATCATAATTCATAAAAATTTTTCTTCAACAGCGAATAAAGTTAGTGCAAGATAATATGTGTGATCTTGTAATTCAATTTCTGATAAATTCCTTTATTTTTAATAACCGAAATAAACGCAGATTTCCTACAATGTTTTTTGAACATCACCAAAGTTAGGTGAACTAAAATTAAGTGTTTGTTGGTGTCTTGTTTTGCATAATTTTAAACAAGTCTTCTTCCTTGAGCATGATAGGTTAGTAGGCGACGTTTCGGGAGAACCTTTTTCCAACATCGGGTAAAGTAAAATGGTGTTGAACATGTATTTATATAATTGCAGAGGATGATGTGAGAAGGATCTCCCGAAACATTGCCTACTAAATATTATGTTCAAGAAATGACACACAACAACATGAATACTGAAAAGACTGAAATATTATCTTCAAGTTTGTTTTTTTTTTTATTTTATTAACATTTGGTTGCATCACTGCTTAAATAAACTTTTTTTGGAATGGCCCCTAGCCAACCACTATTAGGTGGAGTAAAATCGGGCAGAATTCTACTAGTATTTTCCATTTCATAATACTGCGCACATTTCAACACAGATAGTGAACACACTGTGCGCAATTCTCACGAAATATAATAATCTGATTGGTACATAATTCTCTACCTGTTGTTTCCGTACACAACGGAAAGAGAAAGTTGAACTCGATTCTACTTTGTTCGGAGCGGAACGGACAAGACAATTTTCCGTTTACGTAATGTAAACATTTTAAGCACGCATTCTCAGAAGCTTTTCCGTTCCTTTCCGTTTAGTTTTGCCGAAACATTTCTTGGGGTGGAGAATAGTTATTAGTAGTGTGACTACATTTTAAGTAATTATTTAAATATTATACGAATCTTAAATTTAATCTATTTTTTTCCATTTTCATAAATTTGATGACATCATTAGCAAAATGCATTACTGACATTACCACGTTCTTACTTAAGGCCGGTGCAACACTTGTGGAAAGATTTATGCTAATAAACAACAGTTCTCAAATAGGCCAGCAGGAATAGTCTGAAACTAATAATTTTGATTAATCTATCATTTTTTTTTTCACGCGCGTAGCCATTTTTAATCCAACGGTTTTTTTACAAGCAAAATGTTTATAGGAAACACGAGGCTCAGCTCCTGTAAAAAGCGAAGCATCAGGCAAGCAAGAGTTGAGCATGTGAAACTTACGTTGGGATTTAGCCCAAATTTTATGGTTCTAATTAAAAAACATGTAGAAATGAACAAGAGGAGGGTGCGGTATTGTTTTAAAGAAATAAGCGCTAGAAGAAAACGCTGGGAAATATTGAATTATTCTGCGACAAGAGATTGGAATCTTGATCCCTTATTTTTCACTTTCAAGTTTGTTCATCCAAAGGGAAAAAGCGCTACATGAACCAGGCGAGGAATTGGTTAAATTTTTAGTGAGTACTGGTATTACATTGCTAGGTACTAATGACTGTTAAGCATTCTTAAGTAAGTTTCAAACCTTGTACTTGAAATCCTTGAGGTGTGGTAACGATATCGGGTGATTTGAGAAACTTTGGAGATGATCGTAGCTGATTTAAAGTAGTCACATTACCATAGTAACTTGCAATGGCTTTCTTTTTGTAAAAAAAATCTGAAACAATAAGTTAAGTAAATAACAAAATGAAACAATAAGAGACATACATATTGACCGCGTAGGCTTTGTAGTAGAAGAGTAATGGGTATCTTGAGGTTATGCGTAAGAACATAGTAATTTTTTTCCGGTTTTCGGACACTAATATAATTAAATAACTTATAATACCATTAGGATAACTCAAGACGGAGATAAAAGTTTCTTCAAGTAAAATATTAAAATTCGTAAGATTTTGCTACAAGATGGGGCATTTTGGGTGCAAGATGGGGCATTTTGGGTGCAAAAAGAATTAAGATAGTCAACATTGTGCTCTATAATCCAAACAAAAGTAAAAATAACAAAACCTGTCTCCACGTTTTAACTAATCTGGAGGTGTCACATTATAAAAAAATATTTTTAAGGCAGCCCCAACCAATATGAAGCCTTCTAAGCCACAATAATAACCCGTGCAGAAACGTGGCATGTGGACCCACCCTTGTCCTGAGGGTTTTTGTCTTTTCAACATGAAAAATATGAAAAAAAAAAATTCTTATTTTTATTTTTTTCTTATATGAAAAATTCAAAAAAACGTGACGGGAATGATGTGGATCTAAAATTGGCTAAAGTTAAAATAAATTATTCGTATTGCTAAATATCTATTTTTAAATTTGATATTCTTAAATATTTTGCTGTAAATGAGGATATTTCCAATAACATGGTAAGGTGAGATGTGCCGATGGGCATAGGGTGCATACTTAAAGCAAAGAACTCTATTTACATTTTACGTACGTGCACATTCACTCAAAAAAATGTCACCTATTAAAGAAAATTGAATGTCCTGAATGTTCATTGTTATAATTTACTTACAGGGAGAGACGTGTGTTTTAAGCGGTGAGAAGGAAGTAACGTTTCTTTCACCAACAAATAACCAGTTAGATTGATTGCCTATACCCTCGTGGTAAACCATAACACAATAACGTCTCCTTGGCCACATGGACACATCAATATATTTTTCCACACTACAAAAGAAGATTGCTTTAGTATCCAACATTAGCAAGTGTAAGGATGCGTACATGTACATGTAGTGTATGCGTATCCTTATGCGTATGCGTATGTGTATGCGCATGCGTATGCTTATGCGTATGCGTGTGCGTATGTGTTTGCGTATGTGTATGCGTATGCGTATGCTTATGCGTATGTGTATGCGTATATGTATGCGTATGCGTATGCTTATGCGTATGCGTATGCGTATCCGTATACGTTTGCGTATGCGTATGTGCATGAGTATACATATACGTATGCGTGTGCATACAGCCAGTTGTATGCACTTTTGTGGATTTAATCTCCCGTCACAGATTTTGTCATATTTCGATCCGTACCTTTCATATGGTTCATTCTCCACCTGAAATGCATTATCAAGTCGATCCATGCATACATATTTTTTTACTGTTATTTTGCATATTCCTGAACATGTTAAATAAATTCTGCGCTTGGAACTTTCTTGAGAAACGTAGAATGTGTTAAATCTTGCCACATAAGCATTGGGAAAGAAGAAATTCCTCTCTGAGAATGAAGGTAAGTGCTGGATGCTGTATCCTTTTGTTGGATCTGTATAATCCTCCTTCGGAAAAAATACCTCTTTATATACTCCAACTTTCTCCGCAAATCTAAATTCCTCTAAAAAGTAGAAATGTCGAACTAATCACAGCAAAAAAGTCATTATTATTATTATTAATTTTAGTTTTTTTACCCAGGATAGCCTCCTTAGATGGTACGGTTATCAACGAGGATCTTAAATGGGTCCTAGTGTATTTAAATCTCCCATTCGAGCTATGGAAGGTGTTTGAGCATAACAGCCGCCCAACTATTCTCATGCTGAAATTTAAGCAAAAAGGATCGATTCACACTTTCATATTCTCTGGCATTACTAGGTAGGGATTTGATCCAAAATTTCCGCACTGGAGCCGAACTCCCTGCCACAAGGATATCAGTTTGAACATAGACTGAATTATCACTGCTATCAGTGAAAAAGGGAAATAAGAATGTATACCGCTACCAAAAATTCTTCCGTTAAAAAAAAGACAAATTATGATATTGGTTTGTCGGAATATTTTTTATTATTGTCATCACAGTTTTTTGAATTAGTTGGCATGACCTTACAGGATGACTGAACGTTTGAAAGACTTATAATTGTTGAAATGTAGCAGTTGTCACTAAAGTTTGATTGGGGCAATTAAAATATTTGTCAAAGTTCTTTTTTAAGGCAAAGGCTGCGCAATCCTTTTACACTTTAAAATTTCTTCCAGGAAGTCAAGACGATCCTATCGTAATAATATCTATCCTTGTTATCAATGTAATGCAAAAAGGCCTTTGCTTTTGAACCTACTGCCCTGAAGTGAGTAGGATTTTATCATCGGTCATTGGGAGCCGCAGACGAACCACTACACTGCGTGCGGCTATCTATTGGTGTTTTACACATAAAATACCCGCCGGCTGTGTGAACCACATGAATTTATTTTCAAGGATCTTCCTGATAAACTTGTTTGGAAAAAAGCCCAATAAAAATTTGGACGTCGGTGACTGCGACATATATCAATCATGTGTCAGTATAAACAACAAATTCTAATTCAGGAAACACACGACTGGAAGTTTACCTCTATCTTGCCAACTCTTGATAGAACAACCATAAATGGTGAAAAAGCAACTACCCAATTCCAATACTATAAATAAGAATTAATAAAAAATATATACAGAAAATGGGTAATTGTGAAGTATCCCATAAAGTATCCCAGCCGAATTCTATGACTTCAGAGCTGCATCGCTATGCGCGCTTCATTTGAATTCGCCACATACTAATGCCTGTACTAAAGCACTTCACCTGGATTTGAAGCATGGCTTACCTGCACTTAAGAGCTCCACTTGACGATCAACACTTCATTATTGGTGACTGGACCCGCTGTTTTGACGCTAGGTTCTCCCAGCTAGTCTATTATAACAATACCAGACTTTTACCTGCCTGGTACGCGCAAAGTGGATCTTATTACGTCTCATTTGCTGCACTGATTGTATCGAGCAATTAATTTTTCATATGTTCGCTCTCTATTTTCTTTCCACCTGGCAAAAATCGTCTGTTATACCTTATTCGTACAAACTTTCGCGCCTATTTATTTTCAGGTTTTGTGCGTAATTTTTGCACTGAATTGAGCGCAAAAGGGCAAAAATTAGTAGAAACAAATATTAGTACAACGTGTAAAATGGAAAGTTCATCAATTGGCACCTACGTCATCAAAGTCTATGTATTCTCACGCTATGAGCCAAAGATGATAGACGCGAGAAGCAACGGATATATTTCCGTAAATCTTTCGTCCTCTTATTTCAAGAGTTTAATGTCATACAGAATATTGCATCCCTACTTATTCATACAGAAGATTCGAAGATTTCTATTCTATTTAAGTTTCCTTTGCTCTAATTTTAAGCGCTTTTTTAATTAACTTGTAATTAATGGGACGATTTCGTGTCACTAAAGGTAAGTTCGGTATAACTGTTTTACGCGATGACCTCGGTCAAAATAATCTAATTTAAAAACAAATATTCTTTTAGATCATACTTCCACTACTGTTGACACCATCCTTGTATATTTAGACAAGGCTAAACGAGTGGCTGAACTTTTTTAGGGGAAAAATAAGAGTTTCTTGCTTTTCACTTTAATTATCCTTTAAAATAATCTTTGTGTGAGAAATAAAAAACATCTGAAGGTGTTCGGTTTTTGAACATTTGGTATTATCACTTAATACACGTTTCCCGAATTATAGGTTTTTCATAATTTTAGAATTTTGATGTTTTGACTTTAAGATCATATTCAGCATTATTGAATTCGTACGTGCATTAACTTTCAACTTAATCCGATATGTAAAAAGTCTGTTTTGACGATGTTAATGTTACGGTCAAAGTGTTCCTACTTTTTGTTTTGTATTAAAGCCTCGGTTTTAAGCTGTGATCAATCAGTTCAAAATTAAAAACCTGTTTTAACTGGTTGTTTGTTTGCTGTATAAATTTATAGATTGAACAAATTATGAACTTTCAGGTGAGGATTTCAAAAAATCACATTTACTTTGGCTAAGAAAGTTAAGAAATAGCACCAGCACATCAAATAAAACTAAGAGACCTATTTCCATATCCATTTGGCTCCGCGAAATATGCATGCGAAAGTGCAGAACAACATGAAAACGAGATTAGTTATGAGCAAATTTCGGGATGCTGGTTGTTTACATGCAAGTTTGAAGAATGTATCAAGAAAATGTTGACTTTTATAGCTTTTAACCCTGTTTGGTCTGAGGTTTTTCGAACATACTATGATCAGGGGAGGGGGGCGGAATCCGCCCCCTTTCTCAATAGCAAAGGGTTGTTCAAATTGAATCAAACTTGGCGCACTTGTAGTACGTCATAAAAGGAACAAAATGACAGCAATAAAATTTTGCTTGCGTCAGCACATTTTCTGTGACGTCATCAGAAGCTTGAAATTTGTTTAAAATGTCACTATCTGTTTAAAACTTAATTACTTTTGTTCCAGAGAGAATTTTTGCATTCTGTTTGAATTTTCTGAAAGCTAAATAAAAGTTATTTAACATATTTTCCGGTTTTCACGTGGATCGGATAAAATATTAACTGGCAGTTTCATATAATAGTAGTTAACACAGTTAAAAAGAGTGTTTTGGTAGTGGTGACAAAAAAGTTATAATATTGCAAATTTTAAGGGCGTATCTTTTGGTATATGTTAGCTAGCTAAACCTAAAAACTAGCCACGGTTTTAGAATGATGTGAACACATTTTTATTTCACTGTTACTATGTAAATTTAGAACTAAAACTCATTATATAGTTTACTAACGTTCAGTGGCACTTCATATTACTCTGCTCAGTTTGAGCAATTGAAATTAGCTTGCTGGTAGCTAGCCAAAGCTACAACCCTGGAAAAACATATGTGAATTTCATTTTGAGCTTTCCGTTCCTCCATATTAATGTTGAATATTGAATATGCTTGACTGATGCTAACAGAAATACCTTAGAAACCTGGAGTACAAAAGAAAAGTACGGTGAGTTGGATTTTCTTAGAGCATTTTGACAAGTATTTTTTCCAGAGTTGTAGCTATAGCTTAGATACATGAGTAATCAACAAATCTTTTTTCAACATTTGTTGCGTAAAAGTTAAAATTAAAATATTAAAAGTTAATATTTTAAAACTATTGGCTTTTGTGATTATAAAACTGTCAGACTCCCTCTGTCTCTACTCTCTCTCTTACTGACTGTTAATAATCGTAAATTTGTATCAAGCATTGTGATGGTTAACCTTCATACTTCCAGTTTATAAGTATTATGTATAGAAATATATATATAGAAGAAGTAAAGTCTTTTTTTTTAATGGCACCCTATTTTTTTAAGCTTTTATCCAAAATCTTAGTCTCAATGTTCTTAAAAGCCAGGTCGTTATGTATTTTGTTTTCTTGCTTACATGAATACTTGAAAATTAATCTTGCACAATTGTTCCATGGAGTCGATTTGTCAAAATGTTAAACTAAAACTTTCCCTTTTTCAACCTTATATTTTGGAATTTTAAATAATTTTTTTACTATACAATCTACGATAGAGGCCTAAACTGTGAAACAATTAAGCCAGAACAGGTAAATCCACGGGGATTTACCTGTCTGCTACTCAAAGCTACTACCTGTAGCTTACAGACAGCAGCGAGCGATTTAACCAAGATAAAAAATATAGAAAATAAATAAAATTTTAAAACATAGTTATGCATGTACTTACAATAAAGTATATATTCCATTGCGCTTGTAAAAAAAAAACAAGACAAATGGACATGCTACGTCTTTTCCTTAAAAATGAAAAATAGTGACTAAAAAAATGTGACGGCAACATGTTAATGTCAAATAACCGTGGACGTGACAATAAATAATAGAAAGGAGGAGAATCACGTTCGAATTGTGAATACCAAACAAACTCATTTCTTCTTCACGCAAGCTGAGGGTAAAATAAAGAAAGCACCTAAGAAGGAGATTAAGCCAATGACGCAAATTTATTGTAGTACGTGCCCAAAGAGAAAAATATTTGGCTGCTTTAAAATACCAGGATTTACTACACTTTTTAGTGCTGAATAATCATTCAGAATTGATTATTTCGAAATTGTATCATTGCACTTACGTCAAACATAAGACGCCGCTTTCGTTACATTCTTACACCACTGATTGAACCGGTAATTATATTATTTCACGTACCTCAAAACCTGGAAGCTACCATGTTTGTTGAACCATATGTACAGACTAATACATGCATCGACGATTTCATTTGCTTTAAATTTCGTATTTAACTGGATCCAGAATTCTTGACTATTTTTCAGTAGCGTAAACAGCGTTAACAGAAAGTTGATTATTCTCCAGCTTGTGAAAATTAGTTTAAAGTTACTTAACTAAAATGTCAACCTCGCTCTCGGGACTTTTCATGTTTCACCGGCGAACTTTTGTCGTCAGATATGCAAAGAAACAGACAATGAGTTTTTGTTCTATTATTGTTTTAATGATATTCTTGCTTAGGAAGACCAAACTAACGTGATCGCTTGCTTGATCACGTTTTTCGTACGAAAATACACAACTTTTTAAACAAGATGTCTCTTTTTTTCCCTTGCTTTTAGTTGTTACCTACATCAACCTGAGCTGTTGATGGCAAGTCGCTTCGCTTGTAAAACGACTTTTTTCGTAAATATGATTTTAAACCAACCGCGGTTTCTTGCTTCTTTTGTAAAACAAAGATAGAAATTCTAATAATTTTTTCTAAATATTTTAATTAATAAAACGAGGGATTTGAGTGCTTGAACAACTACGAAAGGGTATTTTCACACCAGTTTGC
This sequence comes from Hydractinia symbiolongicarpus, assembly GCF_029227915.1. Classification (NCBI taxonomy): domain Eukaryota; kingdom Metazoa; phylum Cnidaria; class Hydrozoa; order Anthoathecata; family Hydractiniidae; genus Hydractinia; species Hydractinia symbiolongicarpus. The sequence goes on from NC_079885.1 coordinate 5,287,777, forward strand.
ATTTTCAGATCATTTAATCTTAACTGTGCTAAATGCGGTGGTTCCAAAGAGAGATGTTTTTCTTATAACAAGTTCTACTCGCTAGGGAACACTTCTACTCGCCGAAAACCACTTCCACACTCACAAATATATATGGTATATGGTATGGTGTATGATATATGGTTAAACACAATTGGAAGGTTAAGAAATAGCCATTCATTATAATAAAAACAAAAATAGAAAAAGTATATATACTTTTACACTAGTCGATAAAGCCCGCGAAAATATCTACTTAGGCAAAAGAACAATGGAAAAATAACATTTGGTAAAAATTAGTTCATTCGTTGCGAATGCCTAAGGAGACATATGGATTTCAAAATGTTACTGACGTCAGCAATGACCAGTCAAACCCGCCCCAAAAATTTTTTAGAAATTTGTATAGCTGCTGCCTTCTTGTATAGATCTTAAAACGCTAATCAAGAAAATGTATAGGATCGTGTACTTTTGACAAACGGTTGCAGAGATATTATGGTATAAAGGTTTTTGGTGACGTCATCAACTTGTCGGTTCCGAAACGAATTGGGAACCCAGTTTTGGGAAAATTACCCAAATTGGTCCTAGGTGGTCCGTAGTTACCCACGCAGTAAAAAATCATTGACGTCACCACCTCGTTTCCGAGTTATTGGACCTAAAAGTTTTAAATGCACTGTAATGGCTTCATTAACTTAATATAAGATATTGACGTTAAAGTAGTGTTATTGACGTCGTGCCGTAACGTCAGAAAATTTAACATTTGAGACATTATTCGGCTACATCGAAGGAAAATGAACTTATTCACTTTGCCTGTTACAAACATACAGACACAGTCTCTGTATTATTATAAGAGACTAGTCGATGAAACCCGTGGAGAAATCCACTTAGGCAAAAGGTCAATAAAAAGAAAGTTGTTTTAGATGTTTTGCTGACGTCAGCAATGCAGTGCAGATAAAAATATTTGCGAAAATTGTTTATTCTTTGTCTGTAATGTGTCGAGGTTGAAACGCTGGTCAAAATAATGTACAGGATCATATGTTCATGACGAACGCCTAAGAAGATATCGTGGATTAAAAATTTTGCTGACGTTAGTAAAGACCCGTCAAAACACATTTACAAATTTCTATAAATGTTGCCTTATCTGTACTGTACTTGTATCTGTACTGCTGACGTCAACAAAAAATCTAAAACATTCTTTTTTCCCATTGTCCTTTTGCCTAAGAGGTTTTCTCCCCGGCCTTATCGACTATTCTAGGCAACTGGTATACAAATTTCTAAAATTTCGGGTTTTGACAGGCCATTGCTGACGTCATCAAAATTTTTAAAACCTTATGTCTCCACAGGCGTTCGTCAAAAAATATAATCCTATTCATTATTTTGATCAGCGTTTTAACCTTACACATTACAGGCAACGAATAAAATAAACTTCACCAATTTTTTATGAACCTGCACTGCTGACAACAGCAAAAAATCCAAAACAACCTATTTTTTCATTGTCCTTATGCCTCAGGTGCATTTCTTCACGGGCCTTATCGACTAGATTCTTATAATAATGCAGAGAGTGTGTCCGTTTGTCTGTGACAGGCAAATTCGATGTGTTCATTTTCTTTTGATGTAGCCGAGAAATGCATGTCCGAAATGTTAAATTTCCTGACGTTACGGCTCAACGTCAATAACACTTCTGATAACATGTACCTGTGACAAACGGTTGCAGGGATATTAGGGTTTGAAGGTTTTTGATGGGGTCATCAACCTGTCCTTTCCGAAACGGATTCAGGGACCCAGTTTTAGGAAATTTACCCAAATTGGTCGCAGGCGGTCCCTAGTTACGCACACGGTGAAAAATCATTGACGTCACCACCTCGTTTCCAAGTTATTTGGCCTCAAAATTTTAACTGTACTGTAATGGCTTCATTAATTTATTATAGGATTGTGACGTTAAAGTAGTGTTATTGACGTCGCGCCGTAACGTCCAAAACGGACATAAGTTTTTCGGCAACATCAAAGGAACATAACGATATCCACCTTGCCTGTTACAGACACACAGACACACTTAACGGAACTGGCGTATTATTATATAGATTGCACAATTACTACAATAAACTACGTTTATCTCCCATTTTGTCTCTTTCATAATGGCCAAAATTTATTCTCGCAGCTTGCAAAAGATTTTAAATGTCGATAGAAGTGTCAAACTTACTTATTACATCACGAATATTTTCCTTTTTCACTATTAATCGAGAAATTTTGAAAGTTCATCATTGTCAATAAATTCGTTGGTGTTTACTCCACATACTGAAGCAGCTTTATTTACTGAAAAATACATTCACATGAATTAATCAGTAACTCTGATTTCTTGAAATGAACAAGAGTGTGTAAAGCATTGATTTATAACTTTGAAAAATGTTTAAATGAAACGAAACGAAACATCCAAAAACCCTGTGCTCACCTATAAAATTGTTTTTAGCCAATATGGCGAAATGCATTTCACCAATTCCAGCATCTAATTCCTTTTTTCTAAGACCATCAAATAAAAACGAATTGCACGTTTTCATTAACCATCATTTACAAAGGAATCAATGTTGGTATATACATTAATCTACATCACTTATTTTGCCATATTCACTTTATTCAAAATAAATATGGCAAAATAAGTAGTAAAAACATTAGACAAAGCAAAACAATTAAAACACGATGGGCATTAGTAAAATAAATTATCAAACAATTCTGCTCTGTAACAAACCTGCTCCTCCTAAAATATGTCAATGAGTTCATTTTTCAGGACAAAAACAACGGTACCTTGAATGAGGGAGATCGTTTTTACTCACTTGAACATGTATGTTTGAGAAAACTATCTCCATCAGTCGCTACGTAGCGATGAATCGCGACGTCGGTGACTAGGTGTTCGCGAAAGTAACACAGTGGATCCTTTCCTATTTTTATTGTTCATCAAAAGTACGTGATCTTTTACATTTTATTTATCAGCATTTTAGGCTCTATATTATACAGGTAACGGGTATAAAGAACTTGTATGTGACGTCATCAAAATTTAAAAGACAGATCTTTTTTATTTAATTTTTGCTTTATCGACTAGTTATTAAATAAAACTAAAGTAACCCATGGATAAATCCACGGGTTCGTCCGTCATTTATTTGCTGCATTTCGCTAATGTGGTTACCATTTTGGGTGATAGACAGATGTAAACAGGTGTTTTAATATAGATTTGCTTCTGGGTGACTATTAACACAAGTTGCTTCGTTCTTTAAAGGATTTTAGGCGCTGCTGCTTACAAAGAAGTGTGTCTCTGATAAGAACTTCCCATTGATAGGTGTATTTAACTTTATACGTTTTAATTTAGCTACCTTAAGGAAAAACATTGTCGTAACAATTTAATTTCGCGAATGAAAACAATAGATTTTTTGCGAGAATTAATTTCGCTAGTTTAAAAATTCGAATTTTCGCGAGACTTGAATTTGTTAAGGTAGAGGATAATTCGGGAATTTTTTTTTCTGGACAAATTTTTTCCTTAAAGTATACACATTTAACCTGTCTTATACCTGCTAGCGAATTAAAATATTTAGTTTTTCTCTCATCGCTTCGTTTGCCTTTAGTTGATATCTCATTTACGTGGCTATAAATGCTGTGTCATTTTTATTTTGAAACGTATGTCATAAAAAATAGTGCTTGACGAGGGACGTTTTTATGTTAAATGAACTTTATTACAGATCTAAAAGTATGTACGCATTATAACAAGTTCTTGGGTACTGTTGGTTTATGACTAATGAAGAGATGGAAGCTAGATAACCCATTCAGAACAGTAGTAGAAGATTATGAAGCTGAGTGTTTACGTCTGTTATAATAATGTTTATGTAGATACCGCATTTTACTAATCCAGAGACACAGAAAGATTGATTGATGAGGATAAGGTGGATTAGTTGACTGTGTCATACCGGCATAAAACAAAATTTGTAACGTTATCAACATTTAGCCTACAACTTCAATCGGATTTAAATAAGATTAATTATTGACGAATTAATAATGATGTTTTATTTCTGACGGTAACCTCGTTTTTAGGGTTTTTCAAAAAGATTTTGTAAGAAAGAAAGTTATTTCTCTCTAAAATTGAAAAAAGGGTCTGGGAATGAGATTACACCTTTTTAAGACCATATTTTACATGACTTTTAGTTTTAACATATTACATAAAATGGAAAGAGAGACAAATATTAAACAAACAAACAAACAAACAAACAAAAAATCTTAAGATCTCCATTTTCATCCACAGTTTTTTTTTTTTTTTTTTGAAATAATTGCATTTATATATATTGCATTTATTTATTTAGCACAAAAATGCTTTGAAAGTGTCAAATTTAGGACGTTCTTTTGGCATGGAGAAGACTGTAACTACGCAAAATGTTATTTTTTGCAGTTATTTTATCAAGTGACTTTTGCTCCATGGAATACAGGAATTTGCTTTTACATATTCTGCAAAGTATCACGAGACAAAGTAATAATACTCCTGATTTATACACTTAAACTACTTCAGCCAGAAATTACCTTGTGAGACCATTGCACTGGGTGTAAATGCCGTACAATAATTTTCACATAAAAATTTATTGCAAAATAAAAGTATTTAACTCAAACCTGATTCGGTATTGACTGACTTATTCTTTTAGAAATTCCGGTTATTCAATAAGATTAGAAATTCAAACGCTAAACAAGTTATTATTGATTTTTTATTATTTCTAAAACATGATATTTAAGGAAGCGATGTTTCAAAAGATACCTCTATCATCATCGGGTAAAGTAAAATGATGTTGACGCAACCATGGCAGAAGGATTTTTCAATGCGCCTCCTATTAATGTTAAAGAAATAAAAAAAATATTATGGACACAGCCAACCGACATACCTAAATAATATCTTCAGAGAATGCTATAAGCGAAAGTGGACCGTTAAATTCTCGAAACTGCTAAGTAAGTTTTTCGGGTTGGGTCATTTCTACTGAGAAAAATATCTTAGAATAAATCAAAACCTTCTTTACTGAAAATAAATGCGTTGCTCCCGTTCCGAATTTGTGAAGCACTTTAGCGTATTCCCCTTGTGAGTTAATTTTCTTTTTTTTTTCTATCGCATGTCAAGTTGGCAACACAGCGATAAAATCATCACAAAGTTTATCTCGCCAAACATCACTTTTATAAATAGTTAACAGATTTAAATATAAGTTAATAATAAGAAGTTATGATTGCTAATTCCCAATTGAGTAATTAATGTCATGTTTATTAAAAAGGAATTTTGTCAAACGAGGCATTATTTTTAAACTCGTTAGTCAATGTCGGGAGAGTTGAAGAACATACAAGTGCTTTGAGGGACAGACTTCTTAAATTATTTTATACGCACTGCAGTACGATGTATCCTGTGATAATTTTACCGGAGCCGGAGACTATTCCGAATGAAAGTTATACTCGACCAAGACGCAACACAATCAGTGAGTTCTCATTAAAACGAAATACAAATCTTGATCCGCCGTCGTCACCAAGCACCGCATCTAAAACGTTCTTTAATAAGTTATGGAAAAACAGAAAATCATCTACAAGTGGTCAAAGAAAAGATCTATTTAAAACTGATCAAAGCGTAGACCAGTTGAAGGTGGAAGAGCCTACAAAATCTTTGTCTTCCATGTCTCCGTCAGCAATTCGAAGAAGTCTTACGCGAAGGTTTTCGCAAGCACCGGAGAATCATGCGGAACATATGTTACAAGCGATACAGCACCAAGATATCAACACACTCGATAAATTCTTAAGCGAGCCTGCGAATAATAACGATATAAATACGTTACGATCAACTGGCGCCTCGATGTTTCACCAAGCGTGTGTAATTGGAAACATAAAGATCGTCAAACGCTTAGTCGCAAGAGGCGCAGACATTCACGCGAAGACGCGAACGAATATGTCTCCCGTGAAGTTAGCAGCGATGTTTGGAAATTATGAAATCGCACAATATTTGATTGATCAGGGCGCTGATTCAAAAGATATAAAAAACGGACTGCAAGACGACTCGGACTAAGAACGAATATTTCTACCAACTGTTTTGTATAGTGTATATAGCTTGGAAATAAATATAAAGAACATAAATATATATCTTTTATGTTTTAACAAATTTTCTGCATCATAATTTGAGCTCGTATTAAGCCATATAACTATGTTATAATTTATAAATGAAAATAAAAACGACAAGATTTATCGTCATATTCTTTATTCCAAATTTTCGGTAGAACTTCAATGTACAGTCGTATAAATTTCAACAAATTTTATAAACACATAAATTTCGGATTTTATATAGAACGTTACAACAAGTAATGAAATAGAATACGTTTTCATGACCATGCTTTCACCATATTTGGTCGTAAGAACTTATTTTATTACTTACTCAAATTTGTTGAAATTTATACGACTGTACATTAAAAATAGTAGATTTTCTACTAAAAATTTGGAATAAAGAATGTCACGATGAATCTTGTCGTTTTTAGTTTTATTAAAAGCTTTTTTACGTTTCTAAGTTATAATTTTATTATTTATACCGAGATTCACTTAACCAAACAAACAAACAAAAACTTAAACAAGTTATTTAAAGTTTTTTATGATCCGTAAAAAACTTGACAAAGAACGCAATGCTCACAAGAATTTGTTGCGATTAAAAATATTGATCGCTCTGTCACTGAGATTGTGGACTGCTTTATTGTCAAGGCGTTTCGAAAATTTCCTGTCAATCACAACATAAAATAAGACAAACGAGTAGCAAAAATTGAATTCTTTCCCCTTTCGATACCAAACCGCCGATTACGTTTGTTTTGGCACGTGTCTTCCAGCCCCTTTCTACCCCTTTACAAAGGATTAAAACCCTAAGAAATTAACCCTCAGGATGAAGGAAAAAACATAAAAGCAAAATGAAAAGAAATCTGTTTTTTTGTCGAATAAAACATTTTGAAAACAACTCTCAGTAAAGAATTTCAATGTTGCGTCATGGCTGACAATTATTAATTTACTGACCTCGGCCAAGAGCACGCGTAACTCGATTTGTACTTTTGACTTGGGGCTTTTCTTTTTACAATACTACATAAAATATCAGATTTTATTTATATATGAAAAAAGAACTTTGAGAGAAAAGTTTTATTTTGAATTTTTTGACATAAGTATGGTATGAGAATACATGCGCAACAAAATAAAGAGCTTAAAATCAGCCAAAAGATATACGACCTCAATATTCAGGCTGCATATTTTTTCATTTTTAGAGAAAATCTTTGAGAAATTCCGGTACATGTACTTTTTTTTAAGTTTTGAAAGTAGAAAAAGCAGTCTGATTTACGTAAAAAAATTTAATTTTTTTCGCTGTTTTATGTTAGGACACGGATTTTTAAACACATTATAAAGTCAGTTCATTGCAACCTCGTTCCCAGGGCATTTTTCCTTGTTGATAAAGTTGATTGGCCACTCCGTAATAACGGCTGACAAGACTCTGGGGACGAGATTGAGTTTATTGTTCTACTCTGCTTTTTTTCGTATTTTAATCTTGACTTATTGAATTTTGCTGTTCGAGTTGATTTCCATTTAATTCAAAGAAGATACGATCGTTCAAAGAATATCGAATGGTTTATAACATAAATAATGGTAGGTATAAGTTTCTTAATTTTTTGAAGTTAGAAAAAGTATAGTAGTGAAAGTGTCTTAATTATTTTGATGCTTCAGCATTTAGTTTCTTATAAACAGGTTTCTTATAAAAAAGTACGTGCACTGCAAACATGAATTGTCAATAAACTACATCACCAATTGCAAACTTTCTTATAAAAAACGTGTCGAAAGAAATTTTAATAAAAGTAAACAGAAAAACTGTCTATAGTCCAGCCACAGCAGGCGGCCATCTTTTAAATAACCCTGATTAAAATTGTGGCGTCAGTCCTGTACTTCCTTCTATTGAACATTTATCCCGAGATATCAGATGTCTAGAACAAGACTATTACGCGATTTAATATGACGTCACACTTAATTTATCACCAAGGCAACTAAACAAGGCCTGCTTGTGGTAACGAAACTTTCAATTAAAAAAATGGCTGCATGGTTGCCACTGACGTAATAAATGTGTTCTGTATCTGCCTCCAGCGTGTATTGCCAGGGTTGATCATTATAGCCCTTAATTCTACCAATAGATTACTAAATAACGAGGCTTTTCTTAAGACAAAGTTTATAAATACTGATTCTATATGTGTATCAAATTTATGACGTCAGTAGCAACTTGCACAGCCCGAACCACAACGATGCCTAATTATAAAGGCAATTTTCATCAGGCAGGAATTACTGTAAGATTATTCCGAATATTTATACAAGATATAGTCACATTAGAGGTAGAAACACTGTTATCAATGTGGGCCCTGTGTTCTATAAAGTATATTGTGTGTATTTAGTTTTTGTCAAGCAACTTATTATCTAGACAAGAAATTAAAATCTGTTTTAATACCCCTATCAATTTGATGTGCTGTATACGTGAGTGTTACAACTTCAGTGAGTAGAACTGCTAATATATCACGAAACTATAAGGCAACATAAAATGGTATAACTTTTGAAATGGGCGTGACATATCGTGGTTAAAAGTTTTCTAAATTTGATGTCGTATATAAGGTATATCAAGTAGAACATTTTTAATGAATAATAGACCTATTTCAATATCCATTTTCATTCCGCAAAATACACAACTGGAATAGCGTACTAACATGATAACGAGATTAGTTTAGAGATAATTTTAATTTGTCAGCGAAGTGATGTACATATAGTTTGTTTACGTTTATTTTTTCTCAAATTTACTTGTCAAATGGGCAAATTATGAACTTTTGGTAAAAGAAATAGAAATTAGCATTTATTTTATACCCATTGGGCTTATTAAAGTTGCTGGTTTAAGTTTTCTTACTAGTGTTTAGCTAGCTAAGGTTAATTGGTTTGGATTTTATATATAGTTACACTAGCACACTAGCATTTGTTACTACTAGTTAGCTAGTTGGAGCTTTAACCAACGTTGTAGACATATATATACACTTTATTCTTTGTTATTGGATATAAATATATATATATATATATATATATATATATATATATATATATATATATATATATATATATATATATATATATATATATATATATATATATATATATATATATATATATATATATATATATATATATATATATATATATATATATATATATATATATGTAATGGCCGCATTTGGTAGACAATTTGTGCCAAAAAATGCAACCTTTGGTAGACACGGTCATTTGGTAGACAATTTCGTGTCCACCAAAATATTTATATATATATATTTAACATTTGGTAGACAAAAAAGCAATTTTCTTTTATGCCACCTTCTTCTGCACCAAGTACTCTGTTAACACCAAAAATTTGAACTCTATTAGGTCTTTGGCTGCTGAGAAATATCACTTTTAAAAATGGTTGTTGTATATATGCGAAAGTCAAATGCGTCATCATTTGGTAGACACGGCATATATTTCGACTTTCATGGAAGCCTGGTACCTATAAATGGGAATCAACTTCGCCTTAAACAGTGTCTTAATACTATAACATGGTAAAAAAAATATTAACATTCCCGTTATTTGTTTATGGCTTCCACTTAAAAATATATACTTTATACATTTATGCTGGGCGTATTCCACCCCATCCTGTTGGGTTTTTTTTAATAACTCGTTTTTGCTCTGATAAAAAGCAATTTTCTTTTATGCCACCTTCTTCTGCACCAAGTACTCTGTTAACACCAAAAATTTGAACTCTATTAGGTCTTTGGCTGCTGAGAAATATCACTTTTAAAAATGGTTGTTGTATATATGCGAAAGTCAAATGCGTCATCATTTGGTAGACACGGCATATATTTCGACTTTCATGGAAGCCTGGTACCTATAAATGGGAATCAACTTCGCCTTAAACAGTGTCTTAATACTATAACATGGTAAAAAAAATATTAACATTCCCGTTATTTGTTTATGGCTTCCACTTAAAAATATATACTTTATACATTTATGCTGGGCGTATTCCACCCCATCCTGTTGGGTTTTTTTTAATAACTCGTTTTTGCTCTGATAAAAAGCAATTTTCTTTTATGCCACCTTCTTCTGCACCAAGTACTCTGTTAACACCAAAAATTTGAACTCTATTAGGTCTTTGGCTGCTGAGAAATATCACTTTTAAAAATGGTTGTTGTATATATGCGAAAGTCAAATGCGTCATCATTTGGTAGACACGGCATATATTTCGACTTTCATGGAAGCCTGGTACCTATAAATGGGAATCAACTTCGCTTTAAACAGTGTCTTAATACTATAGCATGGTAAAAAGAATATTAACATTCCCGTTATTTGTTTATGGCTTCCACTTGAAAATATATACTTTATACATTTATGCTGGGCGTATTCCACCCCATCCTGTTGGGTTTTTTCTAATAACTCGTTTTTGCTCTGATACTTATTGAGTCTTTTTATATTTATCTATTAGGCAATCACATGCTATTTTGTTAGGTCTAAGACCTTTCAAACCCTTGGATATTGTCTATTACTTAAAACTACCCCTTAAGATCATAATCGGGAAAATTTGATAATCTTAGATAGGATAATCCTTAGAACATGAAACTTACATCACAACTTTAGTTCATCAAGGGAAAATATTCCGAAAATATGGAAGACGTGCTTAATCCAATTTTTAATATTTTTGAATTTAACCCAAAATCCTGGAAAATCGGATTTTCGTGCAATTTTGTATTTGGTATTTCATGCTTCACAAAAAATGTGCTCACATAAGTAAACAAGTTTTGCTCCTATTTTGTTCCTTTCCTGACGTACACTATGTGCCAAATGGGATTTAATTGGACTCTTCCTAGTCATAACATGATTGAAATATTCCCAGACTGAATAGTGTTAAATTGTCCCCTTAACTGCAAAAATCGAACTTGCATTTAAATTACTTTATTCTTTAGGGAATTATTGTTAGTTTGTAATTTTTTTATTTTTTTTATTCGGACATTTATCGATAAAATTGCTTAAATACAATATCACCTATGGATCCTTCCGAGACTCTGTATAGGCTAGCTTAACGATTGGTCCTCCCGTTTGTAAACAGATCGCTGCCTTGAAAGGTGGACCAGAGCATTAAAAGATTGGACAGCCTAACTATAAGCGCGTACGCCCGTTGATTGAAAAAGGGTCACAAATTTTAACTGTTAACCATTGTCGTTATGCGAGTTTTTGAATAAATGAATTCAAAGTGGAAGATGGGTCAGGACATCGTCACTACTTATTTTTAGCTCTCTACTTAATACTTAATTTGCCGTTTATGTTTAAGTACAAATATTTCTAGCTCAGAAAGATGCCTTTATAAAAACCTAACCTGACCTAAATTTTTTCAACTAGCTTCGAAGATCTCACTTTTGTTTTAGTCACAGAAATAAATTAAGCAACTTGAACTGAACTTAATACAATTCAGTTACTTAAATAAACGTCCGGAAAAGGCAACTCTTCTATGGAACCATTTGAAGAGGACATATATACTTGTTTTGACCTTTTTACGTTTCAAGACCTTTACTTTTGTAATATTTGTTTTTGATAAATTTGACATGTTAAGCGTTTCATCACGGTTTTTTAAATCATGTATAAATCTTAAGCAAATCAAATCAAATATAAGATTTTGGTTTAAAACGTTGATCGCATGCGGAAGCAGAAAATATTCAACTAACTAAGCCAACTGTACCATGTTGTTCTAACCAATTTCATTGTTTCTTTTTTGATTATTTTTAAATGACGCTTTATCTATGGTAAACTCTACTAAAATACATTCACTTTTTATTAACCAAACTTGTTGAATGCAGATTCTACAGTTAATTTTGTAACGTAGCTAGTCTATATTTTTATTTAAATAGGCCATGGCTTTAAACATTCAAACTTTTCCACGAAATAAATCTAAACGGAGTAACAACACTAGCTGCGTAGCCTGTGCTTTTATTAAAAACAAGGTTGTATATATACGATAAATAATTCCTAATTTCATGTTTTTAAAACTTTAATTTACCAATATTTTTCTTATCTACAACTCAGTATAGGTAAATTAAAATGCAGTAACTTGTTTGATATTCAAAATTTCCTGCTTTGGCGACGTTATTGTCACAGTCAAACCGCTTACGAGCATAACTTTTAAACGCTTACGAGCGTAACTTCAAAATTATCAAACAAACTGCTATAACAGATTATTTATATGCATTATTGTCTTGAAAATTTCACTCTTTATTATAATTTTGGTGAGGATCTCAAATATTTTATCCATTTTACTGTTAAATACTTTTAAAAAAACTGGGATATAAGAAAGAGAATAAATATAAAAATACGGTTAGTGTCTATTAATTTTTAAAAATTAAACTTAATAAAACTGTTTTGTCACTGGTTTAATTTAAAGGCGTAGCCACAGTCTATTGCTTATATCATTGGAGTTATTTTAATTAAAGCGCTCAATCTGGCATATACCGCCGATTCACTGGTTTAGTTTCTATAATAATTGTCATTGTCCGTCTGTCGGTCAAAACTGGATTAGACTAAACCACGTACTAAATCTTCAAGCTACAAGTAACAAATGACAGAGATCTTGCTGTCGCGTTGAATTGGTTTCTAATTTTTGTAATATACAATTAATATTTCAGCACGGTCTTAAACTGGATCTTGACAAATGTTAACTAAATGACAGTTTTCTCTCTTTTCAAACTAAATATTATGGACAGAAAAATAGAACATCATAATGGAAAAAAAACAAGACACTAAGCGAGCAATGGTGAGAAGTTCCAGATTGCCAGATATTTTCACCTAGGCTGAACTCCAAATTTGTGTTCCCAATAAAGTATCGGTTGCCTAGGTAAAAAATATCTGCCAATCTGGAACTTCTCACCATTGCCTCAACAAATAAATTTAAACGCGCACAAAGACGATTAATAAGTGCGTGTTATTGTCGAATTTCCACATTTTCAAAAAGCCATGCATACAGCATTTATTGTTTTCCACGGCGAAACGGCTATTTACAAATTTTAGAACAAGGAAAAAATATTCGGAACTATAAACGCTCCTTCAAGGTTGATGATGTTGTGTTGGTATCGGAGATTGGAAGATGTACATGTTATCTTTTCTTACGATAATTGAACAAACTATAATGATGAGAAATTGTAATGGGCAACGAACACTCTATTTCAAATTGGTTTTACTTGTTGATGTTAGTGAAGGATAATGCCCCAGCGAACCAAGAAAAATGGTCTTCTTTAACTTTTTATGCATTAACTCTGTGCAGGAGTTCATGTACCTTAGATGCACAGAAGACATTTCGAAGGAAGCCATAATGTTATTGCTGTTCGTAGGCAACACATTGGAGTGAGCATTGGGATCTCTTCCCAGTTGTGATTTATTATAGTAAGTTGTTTTCTTGCTGAGAACACCACTCTTTTCACTAATTGGACTAATGCCTAGTGTCGTAAAATAGGAAGTATTTTCAGTTTGTGCTGCTTATGGTAGTTGTGGTGAGTGGTTTGTAGTCCTTTAGCTCTACGTGTTTTTATTTTGCACATTTCCTGGTTAAATCTTCTGACATTGTGTAATAAAACAATAATTTTTACACAAAGTCAAAAATTATAAGTATGGTTAATTTGTCAGATGTGTCAGAAAGTATAGGCTCCAAAATGGAGCCTTGGTAGACAATCAGAGGAAAATTATATTATGCCGTATTATCTAACATTTTAAAATTTATATGAACAAAACTGCAGCATTTGGTGGACACTAAGTAAAAATGTGGTTTTATTACATAGAATCAAAAACTATAGGGACAAAAATGAAGCATTTGGTAGACAATCTGAGGAAAATTACATTTTGCCGTACTATCTAATAACTTAAAATTTATATCAACAAAAATGCAGCATTTGGTGGACAATGGATGATAGATTGTGGCGTTATAAGACAATTTTAAAAATTATAGGCATAAAAATGCAGCATTTGGTGGACAATCAGAAAAAAATTGCATGTTGCGGTATAATCTAATACTTCAAAATTATATATAAACAAAAATGCAGCATTTGGTGGACAATGGATAATAGATTGTGGCGTTATAAGACTATTTTAAAAATTATAGGCACAAAAATGCAGCATTTGGTGGACAATCAGACAAAAATTGCATGTTGCGGTATAATCTAATACTTCAAAATATATGTAAACAAAAATGCAGCATTTAGTGGACACTAAGTGAAATAGTGTATTTTGACAGGATTTTTTGATATTTAAAACATCTATATATACAAAAATTGAGCATTTGGTGGGCAATAAGTGAAATAATGCGCTTTTATTGCACAATATCAAATATGATAGGCTCAAATATGGAGCATTTGGAAGACAATTGGAGGAAAATTACCCTTTGCGGTACTATCTAATATTTTAAAATTTTTATGAACAAAAATGCAGTATTTGGTGGACAATTGCAACGTTATAACACAATTTTAAAAAATAAAGGCCCAAAAATGCAGCATTTGGTGGACAATCAGACAAAAATTGATTGTTTTGGTAGAATCTAATACTCCAAAATTTATGTAAACAAAAATGCAGCATTTGGTGGACACTAAGTGAAATAGTGTATTTGAACGGGATTTTTTGATATTTAAAACATCTATATATACAAAAATTGAGCATTTGGTGGTCAATAAGTGAAATAATGTGCTTTTATTGCACAATATCAAATATTATAGGCTCAAAAATGGAGCATTTGGTAGACAATCAGAGGAAAATTACATTTTCCGTACAATTTAATGACTTAAAATTTATATCAACAAAAATGAAGCATTTGGTGGACAATGGATGATACATTGCGGCGTTATAAGACAATTTCAAAAATTATAGGTATAAAAATGCAGCATTTGGTGGACAATCAGAAAAAAGTTGCATGTTGCGGTATAATCTAACATTTCAAAATTTATATAAACAAAAATGCAGCATTTGGTGGACACTAAGTGAAAAAATGTGGTTTCATTACATAGAATCAAAAATTATAGGCACAAAATTAAAGCATTTGTTAGACAATCTGAGGAAAACTACATTTTGCCGTACTATCTAATAACATAAAATTAATATGAACAAAAATGCAGCATTTGGTGGACAATGGATGATAGATTGTGGCGTTATAAGGCAATTTTAAAAATTATAGGCACAAAAATGCAACATTTGGTGGACAATCAGAAAAAAATTGCATGTTGCGGTATAATCTAATACTTCAAAATTATATATAAACAAAAATGCAGCATTTGGTGGACAATGGATAATAGATTGTGGCGTTATAAGACAATTTTAAAAATTATAGGCACAGAAATGCAGCATTTGGTTGACAATCAGACAAAAATTGCATGTTGCGGTATAATCTAATACTTCAAAATTATATATAAACAAAAATTCAGCATTTGGTGGACAATGGATAATAGATTGTGGCGTTATAAGACAATTTTAAAAATTATAGGCACAGAAATTCAGCATTTGGTTGACAATCAGACAAAAATTGCATGTTGCGGTATAATCTAATACTCCAAAATTTATGTGAACAAAAATGCAGCATTTAGTGGACACTAAGTGAAAAAATGTGGTTTCATTACATAGAATCAAAAATTATAGGCACAAAAATGCAGCATTTGGTGGACAATCAGAAAAAAATTGCATGTTGCGGTATAATCTAATACTTCAAAATTATATATAAACAAAAATGCAGCATTTGGTGGACAATGGATAATAGATTGTGGCGTTATAAGACTATTTTAAAAATTATAGGCACAAAAATGCAGCATTTGGTGGACAATCAGACAAAAATTGCATGTTGCGGTATAATCTAATACTCCAAAATTTATATAAACAAAAATGCAGCATTTGGTGGACACTAAGTGAAAAAATGTGGTTTTGTTACAGAATCAAAAATTATAGGCACAAAATTGAAGCATTTGGTAGACAATCTGAGAAAAATTACATTTTTCCATACTATCTAATAACTTAAAATTAATATGAACAAAAATGCAGCATTTGGTGGACAATTGCGGCGTTATAACACAATTTTGAAAACTATAGGCACAAAAATGCATTATTTGGTGGATAATCAGACGAAAATTGCATGTTGCGGTATAATCTAATACTTCAAAATTTATGTAAACAAAAATGCAGCATTTGGTGGACACTAAGTAAAATAGTGTATTTTGACGGGATTTTTTGATATTTAAAACATCTATATATACAAAAATTGAGCATTTGGTGGGCAATAAGTGAAATAATGCGCCTTTATTGCACAATATCAAATATTATAGGCTGAAAAATGGAGCATTTGGTAGACAATCAGAGGAAAATTACATTTTGCCGTACTATCTAATAACTTAAAATTTATATCAACAAAAATGCAGCATTTGGTGGTCACTAAGTGAAATAGTGTATTTTGACGGGATTTTTTGATATTTAAAACATCTATATATACAAAAATTGAGCATTTAGTGGTCAATAAGTGAAATAATGCGCTTTTATTGCACAATATCAAATATTATAGGATAAAAAATGCAGCATTTGGTGGACAATCAGACAAAAATTACATGTTGCGGTATAATCTAATACTTACAACTGTCATTGTTACGACTAAATTGAAAACGCGTGCAGTTCACCACAAGTTATAACTTTTATTGGAAACCAAGCTATATTTAATTATCAATGACACTTAAAATATTAATGCAACGCATTATCAATGTAACATATCTATGCATATGAAATATACTTACAATAAGCAAAGAGTTAATCGTCCAACTTTAAAGTTTCGAATTATTTGAATAAGTAGCTATCCAGTTAGTGCGAAGTTTTACTTTGGAAAATTATCTGTTGAATCGGAAGGTTATGTTTAATATAAATAGAACTATTCGTTAGCCTGTGGAAGAACCCACGGGTGCGCCGGTCTGAGCCTGTGCTCAGATTTTCACCTATCATGAGATTGCTGTTTTATGACCCTTTTATGTGACACAAACAGAATGCAACTATTATTATATAGCTTTACTTATGAATAAATAAAAGTTTACAATGAGTTTAAATTTGAATTTTCCTTATAAATAGAGCTAGTCTGCTTCGTGGTTTGCTCGCCTGTAACGGCCAATTTGCTTCTTTTTGACGGGGATTGCTGTTGTTGCAAGTAACGCGCATTGTTTAGTGAAACAAATTTGTGAACATTTTCTGGAAAACTAGTGGAGTCCTAAAATTTATCTTTGACTTACTGTTATTCACGTGGCAACGTTTTCTTTGTCGATTAAAATTTGAGACATGTATTTTTTGGAAACTTCAAAGGAAAAAGAACATTTTCACTTTGGTTGTCACAGACAGATAAACATTTTTTTTACCTTTGTACTTTCTTTCGAATTTCAGCAATTTTGAGAAAACATTCTCTTTTGTAAGTCCGAATTTTGGTCTAGTTCGGTATTTTCAGTCATAACTTGGAAGAAAGAAAACAGACAAACGTTGTGTATTAATAAAATACATTTTTGCATTAAATACACGCATTTCAAGTCATTAGAATATTGAATGTGTTATGTAAGAAACTTTCGCGGAAATGGAAATCAAAATAAGGCAACTGCAAATGTGTCCCCTGAGCGTATAGAGGACCTTCCATCTAGTGTGAATAATAAATTCATCATGTGTTAGTTTGTGTTTGACCTCGTATCTCCGAAAGAAGTCAAAACATTTTATTAAAATATAAATTTTCTCATCACATGTCCACGCTTTTTTGAAAACGTTGCCTTTAAAATGGCGGAATTGCTAATGTAATGCAAGTTACGACTACGCAGACGGAAGATATGCCTAATAGGTGCGAAAGAAAAACACTTTCATCTTTTTCACTTTCTCGAATTAAAAAATCGGAGAAGAAATTATAACTATTTTTTTAGATCCACCAATATCAACAGTAGATGTTTAATAATAACAACAACGCGGTACGTAAGAGATACAAAATGAGTACTATTTTTGTGCAATAACTCTATATATTCTTATTCCTGGATTACATTTCAAGAGGAATTTCGTTTTAAAAATCATTGTAAAGGAATTCATATCCTGGAATGTCCTCATTTCATGGCAAAATTTAGACTCGGGTTGTTTCAGTTTTAGAAGCAATATTTAAAGATTGAGGCTTTTTTTATTTTGGTTAATTTGACATCTGAGGCTCGTGTCTTTATAAAAAGTGTGTATTCCGTGTAGTTTCTCATCATCGTATCAATTATTTCGCGTTATTCTCTCCTCTAGGCCTCGTGGTCTTTGAAAGAATAGCACTGGACACGAGAAGGCAATCACTACTTTAAGCCGCAATGTTGCTTCATCCCTGGACCTACATCACATTTAAGTGTTCAATTATGACTTTCCTGAGAGGCCGCTCACACGTTAAATTTCATCCCAGGATGAGTTTCGTACCCGGATGAGTTCATCTCTGTGTCTACTGAAAGTCCTCACAATGTTTACATGTTTAAAGCGGAATAAAATTTTATCCCGGGATGAGATCATCACGTTAAATTTCATCCCTATCCTAAAGACAGGGTAAAATCGTGTCTCGGGATGAGATTAAGAAAAAAAACAAGTGTAAACACAATAATTCTTTTCACAATGTTCACATGTTTAAAGCGGAATAAAATTTTATCCCGGGATGAGATCATCACGTTAAATTTCATCCCTATCCTAAAGACAGGGTAAAATCGTGTCTCGGGATGAGATTAAGAAAAAAAATAAGTGTAAACACAATAATTCTTTTCATTCCGGGATGAGAATGTTGAATGTACACTTTTCACATTTTTTGAACATCATTTTAAATATAAGAACTATAAAATGAATCCGATCATTCTTTTTGTGACAATCGACGCAAAGAAGTAAAGAAAGCATTTGGAAAAAATTATGAAGAGGTTGGTTGTAACTTTCTTCGTTAATTTATATATGAAATAACGAAATTCCATCCTAAATTTATACGAGTTCAAATATTATTCCAGCATTAATTATGGTTCTCATGTGTTTGTACGAGAAAGTGTTTTAAAAATGCACGCCATTTTAATGTTATGCCTGCTGTATGCTAAAATGATGGTGTCTGTTTAAATTGGTAATTATTGATTTTTTATAGGAAATGTTAAAAAAAAATAAAGAGTGTACTGATTGATAGCGACGCAAAGGAAAATGAAGTGGAGGAAACTTTACCGATTGAAAATAGTGAGGATTACACGGCCAACGGCGAGCCACCAACCTCAATCTTGCTCGTCGACATCTAGTCAATGCTTTGTTTCTACCAAACAGCTTCCCTCAGAAGAATTACATTGTTTCTATATTACTCTGCTAGTTGTATTAATAATACTATATGCAACTGTAACAGAAGGGATGTTATAGTTAAAATTGTTGATATATTTGTGATATTACACTACTTCTCTCAGGCGCCATCGTTCTAGGTTTCTCGTTTGACCTTTCTACTCACAAATTAAAAAATATCACTTCAAATTATCATACGCAAAGTTAGCAAAATTAATGTTTCATCCCGGGATGTGATTACTCATCCCGAGATGAAAATATGCTGATTTCATCCCTCGTTGAGGCTCACGTGTAAACACTTTTCGTTTCACGCCGGGACGAGTTCCATCCCGGGAAGAGATTTTGTCCTGTATGCGTATAAACGTGGTCTAAGTTTCCTGACAAAGACAATGTAATGTTTTATTGGTTAATCTGAGCTTACAAAATTATCGTTATCATCGTGCGTAACTTCTCACTGAAGATTATTATTGGGATGGTTTATCTAGCTTTCCAGATATAAAAGAAGACAACAGGCTCTGGGGTCGAGGTTAGAATTTGACAGCCTACAGTAGTGCAATTAACTGATCTTAGATTATTTTTAACCGTAAAATGAAACAAATGAACAGGAAAACAAACAAATTTTACAAGTTTCTCATGTGGAGAAACTTGTAAAATTCGCAAATCAACTATTTATAAAAAATTTATTATTTGTTGTATCATGTGCAGCTGCGAAATGGAAGCGCCAAAAAGGAAAAGAAAAACGAACTTAAGAAAAATTGCAATATTGTGGACATTAAGATACTGTTTTGGGCCATTTAATAATTACTTCATGCTAGCGGGTAGATAGATCTTCCCGTTTTTTCATGACGTAGCGTGACGGTAAATAAGGGGTCGATAGGGAATAGTAATAATTAGTGTTTTAGTTTAGAATTCGAACGTTTGTAAACATGCATTTCAGTATAGTTTTGGCTTTGAACATACTGTTTATTCGGGAGTAAAAATGGCGACTTCATTTGCCTTCATTTTCCACAGCGTATAAAGGCAGATTTGCTTGTCAAAACAAACACGTTGTTATTGTAAAGTGTGTGGCAAAACATGAGAAAGGAATCTTTCCCTGAGCTGATATCTCAAGTCATTGCTCTAATTAAAACATGGAGGCATGAAAGAAATGCTGCTTAGCCTATAAAAGGCACTATTCTATCGCCTTGGAAACACTCTTCAAAGAAAAGTAAGCGAATTTCATTTGTATTCACAATGAATTAAATTAACAATCTTTCATAAGAATAATAATATTATTTGGACCTCTTTTCTTTGCTTTTTTAGGTGCAGCGGATTTATCAAAAACTCCGGTTCCGGCTCCCACCTCTTCTCCCGCTTCTAAAGTTAAGGAAACTTTCACAATTGATGAGGGAGAGAATTATAGGTTGGCAGAAAAAACTCCGTCCGAACAAAACAAAAAAAGCTGAACAATCAAATTAACATAGAAAATGAGATGTTGGTTGTATTGTATCAGAAGAGAGAACTCAATCAGTTGACCAAAAATGCTTAAAGTGGAACAAAAACACGTAAAGGAAACCTTGACAGCTTGAAGAAGAAGCTGGGAGAACTAAAGTTAAACCGACAACGCCAAAAAAGTACTAAAATGAACGGAAACGCAAAATTGATGCATTAGATGAAGTAACAAGGACAAAATCACAAGCCGTGTTTGCGGACACTGCCATTTATATTTTAAAAGTATCAAATCGAAACTATTTATTATACCGCCGAACAAAAGAATCGCGTGCAGTTGCCAAAGCTTTGAAAAGTGCGACCCCAAAGAGTTGCAGCCCGCCGGCAAAGAGAATTGCTATATGCATTGCGTTTCAGGAGCTTGAAAGAAGTGAGGACTCAACCGAGCGTGACGTCACGTAAAAGGGGTCTTACATGAAAACGTGATGGAGCGTGACAAATAGGGAAGGGTGGTTCTAAAACCACCGTGACTTAATTAAATAGGTAAAAAGTAGTTTATTTATATAGATAGTTTTACTTCATCTTTGCCTTCCTACTATCAAGTATTCGTAGTTTGTTCTTATAAGCATTAATTTCCGCATGTAGTTTCCGGCAAATCCCCTTTTCAAATGCTATTCTGGATCCCAGTAAAAATTATTCCCTAAACATTTTATGAGAATATCCCTGTTACACAACAGTCACATTTCATTGTAAAAATATGTTATTCTTCTCAACAGAGTTATGGTATAATCTTATTCTTGACACGATTTTAGGTATATGTAGCTATATTTTTATTTTTCTTGCTCATGGTTACATATCTATTTTTATCCTGACAAAGCTGTGATCATTTCGATTTGTAAACTCGTCGGTGGGTTTACTTCTAAATTTTCGGTTTGTATTAAGTTGAACAACCTTTTTAAGGTCATTGCTCACAATGACGAACTCAAATTTTGAAATTATCATAAAGTTAATTTTTTCATTCCGGTGAATTTTATCCGTGAAAATAAAGTCCCTTAAAAATTGGCCCCGCAAAAACTTACCGTTTAGATTTTTGACAATAAAGTACCGCATTTTCTTTACTGATTGTAGCTTCTTTCTAATTAACGGACACTACAAAAGCCGGGCGCTTTTTCACGGATAGACTTGGTTACGCCAGCGAAACTCCGGTCAACGTCTCAAAGAAAATTTTGTAAAAGAGCACACTATTATCCGTCCATTTCATTCACCAAATGGACTTCTTCAAGTTTGTTTTTATTTAGCGGACACATTTTTTAAATCTATTTATAATATACCCAACTAATTTTTAATCTATCTAATCAATGGAACTAAAGATGAAATTTCAATTCATCTCAACACAAGCATGAAGTTATTTCACAGCTACTATACCAAATACCTTAGTTTGTAGCTTATGTCCCTCATCGTAGCCTACCCTTTTATTCACTTTAAAATGAGGTTTGAGGTAGAGTTGGGAACTTAATGATTTAACAAAAAAATGTCCTGAAAATAATATACTTTCTAAAACGGGGATACCTCTAATTAGTGGAACTTTTGCACCAGTGATCTTTGCTAATCTTAGGGATTACTATGAAGTTTTACAATCTTTTGGCGCTGATTCCACAAGCTTAATTCCGCTGATGGCTTACAAACACAAAGAAAAACATTTTAACATTTCCATTTTATTTTGTAAGAGTGAAATATTTTCCACTAAGAACATTATTACGATAAAGGTTCAACCAAGGGTACCTTATCAGGAACAAAAAAGTTGGAAAAACATTAGTCGGCAAAAATAAAAAGTCACTTTTTGCCGACTAAATTTTTTAATTTAGTCAGTTTTTGCCGAGTAAGTTTTTGAATTTAGTCACTAATAAAGAATAATTGCATATTCCTCTTGTTATTGCTACAATACAAAATAATGAGACATTTGTATTCTATTACTTATACCAGCAAAATTGAAATTTCTTTTTGCTCCAAAAGTTAAAAAAAGTAACTCCACAAGCAAACACAAAAAAACACGATGTAATTCCTCATGTTTCTGGTATTAATATGCTTCTTCAGATTACAATTCTTTCTTAGTAACAAAAAATGCCAAAAATGACTTAAAGGTGTTCAAATGTGATTTTATTATGATAATTTGATTCATACTCACACGATAAGGCTGAAAGGTCAAGCAGTTAGTTATGTTTGCTCGAGAATTTTGAAAACTCAAAAAAAAATGTATTTTTCTGGATGGATAAGTAAAAGAGCCGGTGAATTATCATGGAATTCCTTAATATTCATCTTTAAACTGACCCCTTTCCACGCCTCTTTTCATTAGCTACAAGAATAAACTTGCTCTCTAAAGTAAAACACAAACACAATTTTAAAAATAACAAAAATTTCTTACTATAGAAGAATGTTATTATTAGCAAGAAACATCATAAAAGAACATGTTTGGACGAAAATAAATGTACAAAAACGTATCAAACTTGAATTACGCATATATGTTATAAGTTCCCTGTGTTTCAATTTAGGGAGCTTTCTACAAAAATAGATGAATTTACAAAAACATAAATAAAAAAAAGTTAGTTAATTAATTAATTAATTAAATAGTAACCTTGCAAGGGTTTTGAAATTTTGACAGTAAAACACCTAAATCTTGTTAAGTTAAATGAGGTAGCCGACAAAATGCAAAAAGTGCTGACATGTGCAATAAAAAGCCTGGTTGACATAAAAAGTCTGTTTTTTAAATTTGACACAACTTATGCAAAATATATACATTTACTACTATAGAGGCATTTGGTAGACATGTCTACCAAATGATGCTATAAGTGATAATATATATGGTCGTGTCTACCAAATGAGCCTCTTAGGAAAGGCAACGTTATTTGGTGGACATGACAATGTATTTTTTAATCTCGGTAAGACCTTTACGTACCCCATGCAAAATGAAAGTTTTTGAGGTGATGCGCGAAATTATTTACTTATAAGTGACGTAAATTTTTAGAAATATGTATTGTCTACCAAATGCTTCATTTTTGGACTTTGCGACCAAATGATGCTATTAGTAGTATATATATATATATATATATATATATATATATATATATATATATATATATATATATATATATATATATATATATATATATATATATATATATATATATATATATATATATATATATATATATATATATATATATATATATATATATATATATATATATACTACTAATAGCATCATTTGGTCGCAAAGTCCAAAAATGAAGCATTTGGTAGACAATACATATTTCTAAAAATTTACGTCACTTATAAGTAAATAATTTCGCGCATCACCTCAAAAACTTTCATTTTGCATGGGGTACGTAAAGGTCTTACCGAGATTAAAAAATACATTGTCATGTCCACCAAATAACGTTACCTTTCCTAAGAGGCTCATTTGGTAGACACGACCATATATATTATCACTTATAGCATCATTTGGTAGACATGTCTACCAAATGCCTCTATAGTAGTAAATGTATATATTTTGCATAAGTTGTGTCAAATTTAAAAAACAGACTTTTTATGTCAACCAGGCTTTTTATTGCACATGTCAGCACTTTTTGCATTTTGTCGACTACCTCATTTAACTTAACAAGATTTAGGTGTTTTACTGTCAAAATTTTAAAACCGTTGCAAGGTTACTATTTAATTAATTAATTAATTAACTAACTTTTTTTTATTTATGTTTTTGTAAATTCATCTATTTTTTTAGAAAGCTCCCTAAATTGAAACACAGGGAACTTATAACAAATATGCGTAATTCAAGTTTGATACGTTTTTGTACATTTATTTTAGTCCAAACATGTTCTTTTATGATGTTTCTTGCTAATAATAACATTCTTCTATAGTAAGAAATTTTTGTTATTTTTAAAATTGTGTTTGTGTTTTACTTTAGAGAGCAAGTTTATTCTTGTAGCTAATGAAAAGAGGCGTGGAAAGGGGTCAGTTTAAAGATGAATATTAAGGAATTCCATGATAATTCACCGGCTCTTTTACTTATCCATCCAGAAAAATACATTTTTTTTGAGTTCTCAAAATTCTCGAGCAAACATAACTAACTGCTTGACCTTTCAGCCTTATCGTGTGAATATGAATCAAATTATCATAATAAAATCACATTTGAACACCTTTAAGCCATTTTTAGCATTTTTTGTTACTAAGAAAGAATTGTAATCTGAAGAAGCATATTAATACCATTTTAAAAAAATTGAAACATGAGGAATTACAGCGTGTTTTTTTGTGTTTGCTTGTGGAGTTACTTTTTTTAACTTTTGGAGCAAAAAGAAATTTCAATTTTGCTGGTATAAGTAATAGAATACAAATGTCTCATTATTTTGTATTGTAGCAATAACAAGAGGAATATGCAATTATTCTTTATTAGTGACTAAATTCAAAAACTTACTCGGCAAAAACTGACTAAATTAAAAAATTTAGTCGGCAAAAAGTGAATTTTTATTTTTGCCGACTAATGTTTTTCCAACTTTTTTGTTCCTGATAAAGTACCCTTGGTTGAACCTTTATCGTAATAATGTTCTTAGTGGAAAATATTTCACTATTTCAAAATAAAATGGAAATGTTAAAATGTTTTTCTTTGTGTTTGTAAGCCATCAGCCGAATTAAGCTTGTGGAATCAGCGCCAAAAGATTGTAAAACTTCATAGTAATCCCTAAGATTAGCAAAGATCACTGGTGCAAAAGTTCCACTAATTAGAGGTATCCTCGTTTTAGAAAGCATATTATTTTCAGGACATTTTTTTGTTAAATCATTAAGTTCCCAACTCTACCTCAAACCTCATTTTAAAGTGAATAAAAGGGTAGGCCACGATGAGGGACATAAGCTACAAACTAAGGTATTTGGTATAGTAGCTGTGAAATAACTTCATGCTTGTGTTGAGATGAATTGAAATTTCATCTTTAGTTCCATTGATTAGATAGATTAAAAATTAGTTGGGTATATTATAAATAGATTTAAAAAATGTGTCCGCTAAATAAAAACAATCTTGAAGAAGTCCATTTGGTGAATGAAATGGACGGATAATAGTGTGCTCTTTTACAAAATTTTCTTTGAGACGTTGACCGGAGTTTCGCTGGCGTAACCAAGTCTATCCGTTAAAAAAGCGCCCGGCTTTTGTAGTGTCCGGTAATTAGAAAGAAGCTACAATCAGTAAAGAAAATGCGGTACTTTATTGTCAAAAATCTAAACGGTAAGTTTTTGCGGGGCCAATCTTTAAGGGACTTTATTTTCACGGATAAAATTCACCGGAATGAAAAAATTAACTTTTTGATAATTTCAATATTTGAGTTCGTCATTGTGAGCAATGACCTTAAAAAGGTTGTTCAACTTAATACAAACCGAAAATTTAGAAGTAAACCCATCGACGAGTTTACAAATCGAAATGATCACAGCTTTGTCAGGATAAAAATAGATATGTAACCATGAGCAAGAAAAATAAAAATATAGTTACATATACCTAAAATCGTGTCAAGAATAAGATTATACCATAACTCTGTTGAGAAGAATAACATATTTTTACAATGAAATGTGACTGTTGTGTAACAGGGATATTCTCATAAAATGTTTAGGGAATAATTTTTACTGGGATCCAGAATAGCATTTGAAAAGGGGATTTGCCGGAAACTACATGCGGAAATTAATGCTTATAAGAACAAACTACGAATACTTGATAGTAGGAAGGCAAAGATGAAGTAAAACTATCTATATAAATAAACTACAATTTATCCTTTAAATTAAGTCACGGTGGTTTTAGAACCACCCTTCCCTATTTGTCACGCTCCATCACGTTTTCATGTAAGACCCCTTTTACGTGACGTCACGCTCGGTTGAGTCCTCACTTCTTTCAAGCTCCTGAAACGCAATGCATATAGCAATTCTCTTTGCCGGCGGGCTGCAACTCTTTGGGGTCGCACTTTTCAAAGCTTTGGCAACTGCACGCGATTCTTTTGTTCGGCGGTATAATAAATAGTTTCGATTTGATACTTTTAAAATATAAATGGCAGTGTCCGCAAACACGGCTTGTGATTTTGTCCTTGTTACTTCATCTAATGCATCAATTTTGCGTTTCCGTTCATTTTAGTACTTTTTTGGCGTTGTCGGTTTAACTTTAGTTCTCCCAGCTTCTTCTTCAAGCTGTCAAGGTTTCCTTTACGTGTTTTTGTTCCACTTTAAGCATTTTTGGTCAACTGATTGAGTTCTCTCTTCTGATACAATACAACCAACATCTCATTTTCTATGTTAATTTGATTGTTCAGCTTTTTTTGTTTTGTTCGGACGAAGTTTTTTCTGCCAACCTATAACTCTCTCCCTCATCAATTGTGAAAGTTTCCTTAACTTTAGAAGCGGGAGAAGAGGTGGGAGCCGTAACCGGAGTTTTTGATAAATCCGCTGCACCTAAAAAAGCAAAGAAAAGAGGTCCAAATAATATTATTATTCTTATGAAAGATTGTTAATTTAATTCATTGTGAATACAAATGAAATTCGCTTACTTTTCTTTGAAGAGTGTTTCCAAGGCGATAGAATAGTGCCCTTTATAGGCTAAGCAGCATTTCTTTCATGCCTCCATGTTTTAATTAGAGCAATGACTTGAGATATCAGCTCAGGGAACGATTCCTTTCTCATGTTTTGCCACACACACTTTACAATAACAACGTGTTTGTTTTGACAAGCAAATCTGCCTTTATACGCTGTGGAAAATGAAGGCAAAAGAAGTCGCCATTTTTACTCCCGAATAAACAGTATGTTCAAAGCCAAAACTATACTGAAATGCATGTTTACAAACGTTCGAATTCTAAACTAAAACACTAATTATTACTATTCCCTATCGACCCCTTATTTACCGTCACGCTACGTCATGAAAAAACGGGAAGATCTATCTACCCGCTAGCATGAAGTAATTATTAAATGGCCCAAAACAGTATCTTAATGTCCACGATATTGCAATTTTTCTTAAGTTCGTTTTTCTTTTCCTTTTTGGCGCTTCCATTTCGCAGCTGCACATGATACAACAAATAATAAATTTTTTATAAATAGTTGATTTGCGAATTTTACAAGTTTCTCCACATGAGAACCTTGTAAAATTTGTTTGTTTTCCTGTTCATTTGTTTCATTTTACGGTTAAAAATAATCTAAGATCAGCTAATTGCACTACTGTAGGCTGTCAAATTCTAACCTCGACCCCAGAGCCTGTTGTCTTCTTTTATATCTGGAAAGCTAGATAAACCATCCCAATAATAATCTTCAGTGAGAAGTTACGCACGATGATAACGATAATTTTGTAAGCTCAGATTAACCAATAAAACATTACATTGTCTTTGTCAGGAAACTTAGACCACGTTTATACGCATACAGGACAAAATCTCTTCCCGGGATGGAACTCGTCCCGGCGTGAAACGAAAAGTGTTTACACGTGAGCCTCAACGAGGGATGAAATCAGCATATTTTCATCTCGGGATGAGTAATCACATCCCGGGATGAAACATTAATTTTGCTAATTTTGCGTATGATAATTTGAAGTGATATTTTTTAATTTGTGAGTAGAAAGGTCAAACGAGAAACCTAGAACGATGGCGTCTGAGAGAAGTAGTGTAATATTGTTGATCACAAATATATCAACAATTTTAACTATAACATCCCTTCTGTTACAGTTACATATAGTATTATTAATACAACTAGCAGAGTAATATAGAAACAATGTAATTCTTCTGAGGGAAGCTGTTTGGTAGAAACAAAGCATTGACTAGATGTCGACGAGCAAGATTGAGGTTGGTGGCTCGCCTATGGCCGTGTAATCCTCACTATTTTCAATCGGCAAAGTTTCCTCCACTTCATTTTCCTTTGCGTCGCTATCAATCAGTACACTCTTTATTTTTTTTAACATTTCCTATAAAAAATCAATAATTACCAATTTAAACAGACACCATCATTTTAGCATACAGCAGGCATAACATTAAAATGGCGTGCATTTTTAAAACACTTTCTCGTACAAACACATGAGAACCATAATTAATGCTGGAATAATATTTGAACTCGTATAAATTTAGGATGGAATTTCGTTATTTTATATATAAATTAACGAAGAAAGTTACAACCAACCTCTTCATAATTTTTTTCAAATGCTTTCTTTACTTCTTTGCGTCGATTGCCACAAAAAGAATGATCGGATTCATTTTATAGTTCTTATATTTAAAATGATGTTCAAAAAGTGTGAAAAGTGTACATTCAGCATTCTCATCCCGGAATGAAAAGAATTATTGTGTTTACACTTATTTTTTTTCTTAATCTCATCCCGAGACACGATTTTACCCTGTCTTTAGGATAGGGATGAAATTTAACGTGATGATCTCATCCCGGAATAAAATTTTATTCCGCTTTAAACATGTGAACATTGTGAAAAGAATTATTGTGTTTTCACTTGTTTTTTTTCTTAATCTCATCCCGAGACACGATTTTACCCTGTCTTTAGGATAGGGATGAAATTTAACGTGATGATCTCATCCCGGGATAAAATTTTATTCCGATTTAAACATGTAAACATTGTGAGGACTTTCAGTAGACACAGAGATGAACTCATCCGCGTACGAAACTCATCCTGGGATGAAATTTAACGTGTGAGCGGCCTCTCAGGAAAGTCATAATTGAACACTTAAATGTGATGTAGGTCCAGGGATGAAGCAACATTGCGGCTTAAAGTAGTGATTGCCTTCTCGTGTCCAGTGCTATTCTTTCAAAGACCACGAGGCCTAGAGGAGAGAATAACGCAAAATAATTGATACGATGACAAGAATTTACGATGATGAGAAACTACACGGAATACACACTTTTTTATAAAGACACGAGCCTCAGATGTCAAATTAACCAAAATAAAAAAAGCCTCAATCTTTAAATATTGCTTCTAAAACTGAAACAACCCGAGTCTAAATTTTGCCATGAAATGAGGACATTCCAGGATACGAATTCCTTTACAATGATTTTTAAAACGAAATTCCTCTTGAAATGTAATCCAGGAATAAGAATATATAGAATTATTGCACAAAAATAGTACTCATTTTGTATCTCTTACGTACCGCGTTGTTGTTATTATTAAACATCTACTTTTCTTTCGCACCTATTAGGCATATCTTCCGTCTGCATAGTCGTAACTTGCATTACATTAGCAATTCCGCCATTTTAAAGGCAACGTTTTCAAAAAAGCGTGGACATGTGATGAGAAAATTTATATTTTAATAAAATGTTTTGACTTCTTTCGGAGATACGAGGTCAAACACAAACTAACACATGATGAATTTATTATTCACACTAGATGGTCCTCTATACGCTCAGGGGACACATTTGCAGTTGCCTTATTTTGATTTCCATTTCCGCGAAAGTTTCTTACATAACACATTCAATATTCTAATGACTTGAAATGCGTGTATTTAATGCAAAAAGGTATTTTATTAATACACAACGTTTGTCTGTTTTCTTTCTTCCAAGTTATGACTGAAAATACCGAACTAGACCAAAATTCGGACTTACAAAAGAGAAGGTTTTCTCAAAATTGCTGAAATTCGAAAGAAAGTACAAAGGTAAAAAAAATGTTTATCTGTCTGTGACAACCAAAGTGAAAATGTTCTTTTTCCTTTGAAGTTTCCAAAAAATACATGTCTCAAATTTTAATTGACAAAGAAAACGTTGCCACGTGAATAACAGTAAGTCAAAGATAAATTTTAGGACTCCACTAGTTTTCCAGAAAATGTTCACAAATTTGTTTCACTAAACAATGCGCGTTACTTGCAACAACAGCAATCCCCGTCAAGAAGAAGCAAATTGGCCGTTACAGGCGAGCAAACCACGAAGCAGACTAGCTCTATTTATAAGGAAAATGCAAATTTAAACTCATTGTAAACTTTTATTTATTCATAAGTAAAGCTATATAATAATAGTTGCATTCTGTTTGTGTCACATAAAAGGGTCATAAAACAGCAATCTCATGATAGGTGAAAATCTGAGCACAGGCTCAGACCGGCGCACCCGTGGGTTCTTCCACAGGCTAACGAATAGTTCTATTTATATTAAACATAACCTTCCGATTCAACAGATAATTTTCCAAAGTAAAACTTGGCACTAACTGGATAGCTACTTAATCAAATAATTCGAAACTTTGAAGTTGGACGATTAACTCTTTGCTTATTGTAAGTATATTTCATATGCATAGATATGTTACATTGATAATGCGTTGCATTAATATTTTAAGTGTCATTGATAATTAAATATAGCTTGGTTTCCAATAAAAGTTATAACTTGTGGTGAACTGCACGCGTTTTCAATTTAGTCGTAACAATGACAGTTGTAAGTATTAGATTATACCGCAGCATGCAATTTTTGTCTGATTGTCCACCAAATGCTGCATTTTTTAGCCTATAATATTTGATATTGTGCAATAAAAGCGCATTATTTCACTTATTGACCACCAAATGCTCAATTTTTGTATATATAGATGTTTTAAATATCAAAAAATCCCGTCAAAATACACTATTTCACTTAGTGTCCACCAAATGCTGCATTTTTGTTGATATAAATTTTAAGTTATTAGATAGTACAGCAAAATGTAATTTTCCTCTGATTGTCTACCAAATGCTCCATTTTTCAGCCTATAGTATTTGATATTGTGCAATAAAAGCGCATTATTTCACTTATTGACCACCAAATGCTCAATTTTTGTATATATAGATGTTTTAAATATCAAAAATTCCCGTCAAAATACACTATTTCACTTAGTGTCCACCAAATGCTGCATTTTTGTTTACATAAATTTTGAAGTATTAGATTATACCGCAACATGCAATTTTCGTCTGATTATCCACCAAATAATGCATTTTTGTGCCTATAGTTTTCAAAATTGTGTTATAACGCCGCAATTGTCCACCAAATGCTGCATTTTTGTTCATATTGATTTTAAGTTATTAGATAGTATGGCAAAATGTAATTTTTCTCAGATTGTCTACCAAATGCTTCAATTTTGTGCCTATAATTTTTGATTCTGTAACAAAACCACATTTTTTCACTTAGTGTCCACCAAATGCTGCATTTTTGTTTATATAAATTTTGTAGTATTAGCTTATACCGCAACATGCAATTTTCATCTGATTATCCACCAAATGCTGCATTTTTGGGCCTTTATTTTTTAAAATTGTGTTATAACGTTGCAATTGTCCACCAAATACTGCATTTTTGTTCATAAAAATTTTAAAATATTAGATAGTACCGCAAAGGGTAATTTTCCTCTAATTGCTCCATATTTGAGCCTATCATATTTGATATTGTGCAATAAAAGCGCATTATTTCACTTATTGCCCACCAAATGCTCAATTTTTGTATATATAGATGTTTTAAATATCAAAAAATCCCGTCAAAATACACTATTTCACTTAGTGTCCACTAAATGCTGCATTTTTGTTCACATAAATTTTGGAGTATTAGATTATACCGCAACATGCAATTTTTGTCTGATTGTCAACCAAATGCTGCATTTCTGTGCCTATAATTTTTAAAATTGTCTTATAACGCCACAATCTATTATCCATTGTCCACCAAATGCTGCATTTTTGTTCATATTAATTTTATGTTATTAGATAGTGCGGCAAAATGTAGTTTTCCTCAGATTGTCTAACAAATGCTTTAATTTTGTGCCTATAATTTTTGATTCTATGTAATGAAACCACATTTTTTTCACTTAGTGTCCACCAAATGCTGCATTTTTGTTTATATAAATTTTGAAATGTTAGATTATACCGCAACATGCAACTTTTTTCTGATTGTCCACCAAATGCTGCATTTTTATGCCTATAATTTTTAAAATTGTCTTATAACGCCGCAATGTATCATTCATTGTCCACCAAATGCTGCATTTTTGTTGATATAAATTTTAAGTCATTAAATAGTACGGAAAATGTAATTTTCCTCTGATTGTCTACCAAATGCTCCATTTTTGAGCCTATAATAATTGATATTGTGCAATAAAAGCGCATTATTTCACTTATTGACCACCAAATGCTCAATTTTTGTATATATAAATGTTTTAAATATCAAAAAATCCCGTCAAAATACACTATTTCACTTAGTGTCCACCAAATGCTGCATTTTGGTTTACATAAATTTTGGAGTATTAGATTATACCGCAACATGCAATTTTTGTCTGATTGTCAACCAAATGCTGCATTTCTGTGCCTATAATTTTTAAAATTGTCTTATAACGCCACAATCTATTATCCATTGTCCACCAAATGCTGCATTTTTGTTCATATTAATTTTATGTTATTAGATAGTGCGGCAAAATGTAGTTTTCCTCAGATTGTCTAACAAATGCTTTAATTTTGTGCCTATAATTTTTGATTCTATGTAATGAAACCACATTTTTTTCACTTAGTGTCCACCAAATGCTGCATT
Organism: Hydractinia symbiolongicarpus; assembly: GCF_029227915.1. Taxonomy (NCBI): domain Eukaryota; kingdom Metazoa; phylum Cnidaria; class Hydrozoa; order Anthoathecata; family Hydractiniidae; genus Hydractinia; species Hydractinia symbiolongicarpus. The sequence continues at coordinate 5,321,119 of NC_079885.1, forward strand.
TTTGTTTATATAAATTTTGAAATGTTAGATTATACCGCAACATGCAACTTTTTTCTGATTGTCCACCAAATGCTGCATTTTTATGCCTATAATTTTTAAAATTGTCTTATAACGCCGCAATTGTCCACCAAATACTGCATTTTTGTTCATAAAAATTTTAAAATATTAGATAGTACCGCAAAGGGTAATTTTCCTCTAATTGCTCCATATTTGAGCCTATCATATTTGATATTGTGCAATAAAAGCGCATTATTTCACTTATTGCCCACCAAATGCTCAATTTTTGTATATATAGATGTTTTAAATATCAAAAAATCCCGTCAAAATACACTATTTCACTTAGTGTCCACTAAATGCTGCATTTTTGTTCACATAAATTTTGGAGTATTAGATTATACCGCAACATGCAATTTTTGTCTGATTGTCAACCAAATGCTGCATTTCTGTGCCTATAATTTTTAAAATTGTCTTATAACGCCACAATCTATTATCCATTGTCCACCAAATGCTGCATTTTTGTTCATATTAATTTTATGTTATTAGATAGTGCGGCAAAATGTAGTTTTCCTCAGATTGTCTAACAAATGCTTTAATTTTGTGCCTATAATTTTTGATTCTATGTAATGAAACCACATTTTTTTCACTTAGTGTCCACCAAATGCTGCATTTTTGTTTATATAAATTTTGAAATGTTAGATTATACCGCAACATGCAACTTTTTTCTGATTGTCCACCAAATGCTGCATTTTTATGCCTATAATTTTTAAAATTGTCTTATAACGCCGCAATGTATCATTCATTGTCCACCAAATGCTGCATTTTTGTTGATATAAATTTTAAGTCATTAAATAGTACGGAAAATGTAATTTTCCTCTGATTGTCTACCAAATGCTCCATTTTTAAGCCTATAATAATTGATATTGTGCAATAAAAGAGCATTATTTCACTTATTGACCACCAAATGCTCAATTTTTGTATATATAAATGTTTTAAATATCAAAAAATCCCGTCAAAATACACTATTTCACTTAGTGTCCACCAAATGCTGCATTTTGGTTTACATAAATTTTGGAGTATTAGATTATACCGCAACATGCAATTTTTGTCTGATTGTCAACCAAATGCTGCATTTCTGTGCCTATAATTTTTAAAATTGTCTTATAACGCCACAATCTATTATCCATTGTCCACCAAATGCTGCATTTTTGTTCATATTAATTTTATGTTATTAGATAGTGCGGCAAAATGTAGTTTTCCTCAGATTGTCTAACAAATGCTTTAATTTTGTGCCTATAATTTTTGATTCTATGTAATGAAACCACATTTTTTTCACTTAGTGTCCACCAAATGCTGCATTTTTGTTTATATAAATTTTGAAATGTTAGATTATACCGCAACATGCAACTTTTTTCTGATTGTCCACCAAATGCTGCATTTTTATGCCTATAATTTTTAAAATTGTCTTATAACGCCGCAATGTATCATCCATTGTCCACCAAATGCTGCATTTTTGTTGATATAAATTTTAAGTCATTAAATAGTACGGAAAATGTAATTTTCCTCTGATTGTCTACCAAATGCTCCATTTTTGAGCCTATAATAATTGATATTGTGCAATAAAAGCGCATTATTTTACTTATTGACCACCAAATGCTCAATTTTTGTATATATAGATGTTTTAAATATCAAAAAATCCCGTCCAAATACACTATTTCACCTAGTGTCCACCAAATGCTGCATTTTGGTTTACATAAATTTTGGAGTATTAGATTCTACCAAAACAATCAATTTTTGTCTGATTGTCCACCAAATGCTGCATTTTTGTGCCTTTTGATTCTATGTAATGAAACCACATTTTTTCACTTAGTGTCCACTAAATGCTGCATTTTTGTTCCCATAAATTTTGGAGTATTAGATTATACTGCAACATGCAATTTTTGTCTGATTGTCCACCAAATGCTGCATTTTTGTGCCTATAATTTTTAAAATTGTCTTATAACGCCACAATCTATTATCCATTGTCCACCAAATGCTGCATTTTTGTTTATATATAATTTTGAAGTAATAGATTATACCGCAACATGCAATTTTTTTCTGATTGTCCTCCAAATGCTGCATTTTTGTGCCTTTAATTTTTGATTCTATGTAATGAAACCACATTTTTTCACTTAGTGTCCACTAAATGCTGCATTTTTGTTTATATAAATTTTGAAATGTTAGATTATACCGCAACATGCAACTTTTTTCTGATTGTCCACCAAATGCTGCATTTTTATGCCTATAATTTTTAAAATTGTCTTATAACGCCGCAATGTATCATCCATTGTCCACCAAATGCTGCATTTTTGTTGATATAAATTTTAAGTCATTAAATAGTACGGAAAATGTAATTTTCCTCTGATTGTCTACCAAATGCTCCTTTTTTGAGCCTATAATAATTGATATTGTGCAATAAAAGCACATTATTTCACTTATTGACCACCAAATGCTCAATTTTTGTATATATAGATGTTTTAAATATCAAAAAATCCCGTTCAAATACACTATTTCACTTAGTGTCCACCAAATGCTGCATTTTTGTTTACATAAATTTTGTAGTATTAGATTATACCAAAACAATCAATTTTTGTCTGATTGCCCACCAAATGCTGCATTTTTGTGCCTATAATTTTTAAAATTGTCTTATAACGCCACAATCTATCATCCATTGTCCACTAAATGCTGCATTTTTGTTGATATAAATTTTAAGTTATTAGATAGTACGGCAAAATGTAATTTTCCTCAGATTGTCTACCAAATGCTTCATTTTTGTCCCTATAGTTTTTGATTCTATGTAATAAAACCACATTTTTACTTAGTGTCCACCAAATGCTGCAGTTTTGTTCATATAAATTTTAAAATGTTAGATAATACGGCATAATATAATTTTCCTCTGATTGTCTACCAAAGGCTCCATTTTTGAGCCTATACTTTCTGACACATCTGACAAATTAACCATACTTATAATTTTTGACTTTGTGTAAAAATTATGGTTTTATTACACAATGTCAGAAGATTTAACCAGGAAATGTGCAAAATAAAAACACGTAGAGCTAAAGGACTACAAACCACTCACCACAACTACCATAAGCAGCACAAACTGAAAATACTTCCTACTTTACGACACTAGGCATTAGTCCAATTAGTGAAAAGAGTGGTGTTCTCAGCAAGAAAACAACTTACTATAATAAATCACAACTGGGAAGAGATCCCAATGCTCACTCCAATGTGTTGCCTACGAACAGCAATAACATTATGGCTTCCTTCGAAATGTCTTCTGTACATCTAAGGTACATGAACTCCTGCACAGAGTTAATGCATAAAAAGTTAAAGAAGACTATTTTTCTTGGTTCGCTGGGGCATTATCCTTCACTAACATCAACAAGTAAAACCAATTTGAAATAGAGTGTTCGTTGCCCATTACAATTTCTCATCATTATAGTTTGTTCAATTATCGTAAGAAAAGATAACATGTACATCTTCCAATCTCCGATACCAACACAACATCATCAACCTTGAAGGAGCGTTTATAGTTCCGAATATTTTTTCCTTGTTCTAAAATTTATAATTAGCCGTTTCGCCGTGGAAAACAATAAATGCTGTATGCATGGCTTTTTGAAAATGTGGAAATTCGACAATAACACGCACTTATTATTCGTCTTTGTGCGCGTTTAAATTTATTTGTTGAGGCAATGGTGAGAAGTTCCAGATTGGCAGATATTTTTTACCTAGGCAACCGATACTTTATTGGGAACACAAATTTGGAGTTCAGCCTAGGTGAAAATATCTGGCAATCTGGAACTTCTCACCATTGCTCGCTTAGTGTCTTGTTTTTTTTTCCATTATGATGTTCTATTTTTCTGTCCATAATATTTAGTTTGAAAAGAGAGAAAACTGTCATTTAGTTAACATTTGTCAAGATCCAGTTTAAGACCGTGCTAAAATATTAATTGTATATTACAAAAATTAGAAAGCAATTCAACGCGACAGCAAGATCTCTGTCATTTGTTACTTGTAGCTTGAAGATTTAGTATGTGGTTTAGTCTAATCCAGTTTTGACCGACAGACGGACAATGACAATTATTATAGAAACTAAACCAGTGAATCGGCGGTATATGCCAGATTGAGCGCTTTAATTAAAATAACTCCAATGATATAAGCAATAGACTGTGGCTACGCCTTTAAACTAAAGCAGTGACAAAACAGTTTTATTAAGTTTAATTTTTAAAAATTAATAGACACTGACCGTATTTTTATATTTATTCTCTTTGTTATATCCCAGTTTTTTTAAAAGTATTTAACAGTAAAATGGATAAAATATTTGGGATCCTCACCAAAATTATAATAAAGTGTGAAATTTTCAAGACAATAATGCATATAAATAATCTGTTATAGCAGTTTGTTTGATAATTTTGAAGTTACGCTCGTAAGCGTTTAAAAGTTATGCTCGTAAGCGGTTTGACTGTGACAATAACGTCGCCAAAGCAGGAAATTTTGAATATCAAGTTACTGCATTTTAATTTACCTATACTGAGTTGTAGATAAGAAAAATATTGGTAAATTAAAGTTTTAAAAACATGAAATTAAGAATTATTTATCGTATATATACAACCTTGTTTTTAATAAAAGCACAGGCTACGCAGCTAGTGTTGTTACTCCGTTTAGATTTATTTCGTGGAAAAGTTTGAATGTTTAAAGCCATGGCCTATTTAAATAAAAATATAAACTAGCTACGTTACAAAATTAACTGTAGAACCTGCATTCAACAAGTTTGGTTAATAAAAAGTGAATGTATTTTAGTAGAGTTTACCATAGATAGCGCATCATTTAAAAATAATCAAAAAAGAAACAATGAAATTGGTTAGAACAACATAGTACAGTTGGCTTAGTTAGTTGAATATTTTCTGCTTCCGCATGATCAACGTTTTAAACCAAAATCTTATATTTGATTTGATTTTCTTAAGATTTATACATGATTTAAAAAACCGTGATGAAACGCTTAACATGTCAAATTTATCAAAAACAAATATTACAAAAGTAAAGGTCTTGAAACGTAAAAAGGTCAAAACAAGTATATATGTCCTCTTCAAATGGTTCCATAGAAGAGTTGCTTTTTCTGGACGTTTATTTAAGTAACTGAAATGTATTAAGTTCAGTTCAAGTTGCTTAATTTATTTCTGTGACTAAAACAAAAGTGAGATCTTCGAAGCTAGTTAAAAAAATTTAGGTCAGGTTAGGTTTTTATAAAGGCATCTTTCTGAGCTAGAAATATTTGTACTTAAAACATTAACGGCAAATTAAGTATTAAGTAGAGAGCTAAAAATTAAAAGTAGTGACGATGTCCTGACCCATCTTCCACTTTAAATTCATTTATTCAAAAACTCGCATAACGACAATGGTTAACAGTTAAAATTTGTGACCCTTTTTCAAACAACGGGCGCACGCGCTTATAGTTAGGCTGTCCAATCTTTTAATGCTCTGGTCCACCTTTCAAGGCAGCGATCTGTTTACAAACGGGAGGACCAATCGTTAAGCTAGCCTATACAGAGTCTCGGAAGGATCCATAGGTGATATTGTATTTAAGCAATTTTATCGATAAATGTCCGAATAAAAAAAATAAAAAAATTACAAACTAACAATAATTCCCTAAAGAATAAAGTAATTTAAATGCAAGTTCGATTTTTGCAGTTAAGGGGGCAATTTAACACTATTCAGTCTGGGAATATTTCAATCATGTTATGACTAGGAAGAGTCCAATTAAATCCCATTAGGCACATAGTGTACGTCAGGAAAGGAACAAAATAGGAGCAAAACTTGTTTACTTATGTGAGCACATTTTTTGTGAAGCATGAAATACCAAATACAAAATTGCACGAAAATCCGATTTTCCAGGATTTTGGGTTAAATCCAAAAATATTAAAAATTGGATTAAGCACGTCTTCAATATTTTCGGAATATTTTCCCTTGATAAACTAAAGTTGTGATGTAAGTTTCATGTTCTAAGGATTATCCTATCTAAGATTATCAAATTTTCCCGATTATGATCTTAAGGGGTAGTTTTAAGTAATAGACAATATCCAAGGGTTTGAAAGGTCTTAGACCTAACAAAATAGCATGTGATTGCCTAACAGATAAATATAAAAAGACTCAATAAGTATCAGAGCAAAAACGAGTTATAAAAAAAACCCAACAGGATGGGGTGGAATACGCCCAGCATAAATGTATAAAGTATATATTTTCAAGTGGAAGCCATAAACAAATAACGGGAATGTTAATATTCTTTTTACCATGCTATAGTATTAAGACACTGTTTAGGGCGAAGTTGATTCCCATTTATAGGTACCAGGCTTCCATGAAAGTCGAAATATATGCCGTGTCTACCAAATGATGACGCATTTGACTTTCGCATATATACAACAACCATTTTTAAAAGTGATATTTCTCAGCAGCCAAAGACCTAATAGAGTTCAAATTTTTGGTGTTAACAGAGTACTTGGTGCAGAAGAAGGAGGCATAAAAGAAAATTGCTTTTTATCAGAGCAGAAACGAGTTATTAAAAAAAACCCAACAGGATGGGGTGGAATACGCCCAGCATAAATGTATAAAGTATATATTTTTAAGTGGAAGCCATAAACAAATAACGGGAATGTTAATATTTTTTTTACCATGTTATAGTATTAAAACACTGTTTAAGGCGAAGTTGATTCCCATTTATAGGTACCAGGCTTCGATGAAAGTCGAAATATATACCGTGTCTACCAAATGATGACGCATTTGACTTTCGCATATATACAACAACCATTTTTAAAAGTGATATTTCTCAGCAGCCAAAGACCTAATAGAGTTCAAATTTTTGGTGTTAACAGAGTACTTGGTGCAGAAGAAGGTGGCATAAAAGAAAATTGCTTTTTTGTCTACCAAATGCTAAATATATATATATAAATATTTTGGTGGACACGAAATTGTCTACCAAATGACCGTGTCTACCAAAGGTTGCATTTTTTGGCACAAATTGTCTACCAAATGCGGCCATTACATATATATATATATATATATATATATATATATATATATATATATATATATATATATATTCATATATATATATATATATATATATATATATATATATATATATATATATATATATATATATATATATATATATATATATATATATATATATATATATATATATATATATATATATATATATATATATATATATATATATATATATATATTTAAACATCTGTAAATAACATTATGACTTGGCTATCCTAAGTATGGCTGAATACTGGTCCTATGTTGTATACTTAACAAATTGTAAGAGCAATGCAATCAACCAAGGTAAAAGCATCCTTACTCATCAGTACCCTTGACCCATGGTTTTTAAAAATCATGGCCTGTAAGAATGTTGCAGCTATAGAAAGTTGTTGCTTTTAAATTCACAAATTGTTCTGTCAATCAGTAGTATTTCTATAGGTATTGCCAGTAATATTATTTTATTTTTATTTCTCTTTAATAATAGCCGTATTCCGTCTGTCTGTCTGTGTGTCCGCGAAAGCCGCGTCCCGTAACGGAAACACGAAATTTTGTAAATTACGCGCCGATACCAAATGCGATATATTTTTACCGACTTTGTTTTGACCGCTCGCGCGTGGAATACCATTCACAACGCCTGATTCTTTAAAAAAAAACCAAGATCTTCGCGGAACAAAGGCCATTTTGATAATGGTCGTGTTTGTGGTCAGTGTGTGAGGTTTGTAGGCCTGTTTGACTTTTTTATCTTCTAAAAGCCTTATATATTTGTAATATTTGTTTTCTGTTTGTTTTCAATGTTAGGATAAATATATTGTGACGTTTTTTAGCCACGTACAGATCTTAAACGCACCAGTTTTAGGATGTTTGGCTAGGAACGAAGATTAGCTAGCTATAGCTACTAGCTAGCTAGAGCCTCACTTATTGCTATTCTGTTTGGTATAAGAGCTTTTTATCCTAGCCAACATTTATTTTTATGTTGAGGCTGTGGCTATTTAGCTAGCTCCTTAAAAAGTGAAAGTATAAAAATGCAGTTTGGCTACAACAATATTCTTAAGCAATATATAATTTTTATGCTAAATGCAGTTAGCTAGCTAGGTATAGCTACATATTTTATTATTTTTCTGCAAACTTTTTCTGCTGTACAACACGGTTTAACTGTACTAAGCGCTCAGCCCAGTGTCACGATTAATTTTTTAACTTTTAAAAAGACTTTTCCACAAAATAAAATAATATTGACCGATTGTTTTTGCTATGATGGAGTAACAACACTTTGTAAACTCTGTTTTTATATCAGTTATCGTTGCGGGAAAGTTATTTTTTGAAAAATATGTTACAGTCGCACACTATAATGTTGTATGCGCTTCAAATGATTAACGACATACTGTATACCTGTACTAAAGCGCTCCACCTGATCATGTGGGACAGTTCAGGGCTCTTATTAAGCGCTCCACAGAGTGTTCAATGCCGGATCACACCTTTACTTGTGGCTTAACCCGGCGTCAAAACGCCGGGTTTCCCGGCTAGTCTCTATAATAATAGCCGTCGTCTGTCGTCTGTCTCTGCGCAACATGGCGGAGCAAGTAGCGAGACCCGCCGAAAATCCCTGCGGCCCTGCAGCTTTATTTCGAATCCCCGGCAGACCCCGTTTTTTTACCGGCCTTGCTTTGCCGCTCATTGTAATAAACCAATCACGAGGCTCCATTTTCACTAATGACCAATCCAAGTGCTTCGCGGCCTCAACATGCCGACGGGAGGAAACATGCTACCCCTACGAAGGCCATTTTTGGAAGTGATGGTGTGAAGTTTGTAGGTTTCCTTGCAATCCTCCTTATTTCTTCTGAGTACTTTTTATCCTATAGGATTATTTAGTTTGTTTTCACATGTTAAGGTGAATATTTCATCACGTTTTCTAGCTACGTATAAATCTTAAACAAACCAATTTTAAGTTTTTGGCTAGCTACAAAACGTAGATTTTGAGGCAGCTAGCTATAGCTAGCTTTATTTATTCCTATACTTTTAAAGTTTTTATTCAGTTTGGTATATTATTATTTATTTTTATGTTGAAGTTGGGTCTACCTAGCTAGCTCCTCTTTTAGCTACATCCTGCTAAAAAGTGAAAGTAGCCAAATGCAGTTTGGCTGCAAGTGAAAGTAGCCAAATGCAGTTTGGCTGCAACAGATAGATAGATAGATGTTCATATTTTACATGGCTAGCCTCACAAATATTGAGGCATATACCCTGTCTATTATTTACAGGAGGGGCCATGGCTTGATGGAGAGTCCTAGAGTATTTAATGCTCATTTTGAGCGACGCAGACCCAATTAGGGCCCGCGCTCTACTAGACAACTCCCGGCAACATCCAACGGCCCACACAGTGTGCCATCTTCCCAATTTCCCTCACATGGCTTGGGTTAACCCGGGGCTATGGTAACATTCACTCGCCCATGTTGAATCGCCGTCAAGAGGAATCGAACCCCGGTCTCCCGCACAGAGTACGAGAGCTATAACCACTAATCTACGGCAATTCTTAACAATTCTTATGCTAAATGCAGTTGGCAGCGGCCACTTTTATTACTGATTTAAAAATTTATTATGCAAAATAAAATTGCTGAGTAATTTTTTAAACTGAACCGGGTTAATGCCAGGCTGTTCACTGATTTCTTTTAAAACCGAAGCGATAAGGATTTTTGGAAAATGGTATTACCCCTATGCTCATGTATGACACGATTCACCTGTTAAGCGCTCAGCCTGGTGTTAACGACGGGCTGTTTCCTGTGTTTTTATTTAAACCGTTGTGATAAATTTTATTTGGAAAATTTTATTACGCCTGTTACTCATGTATGACACAATTTACATGTTAAGTGCTCAGCCTGGTGTTAATGACAGGCTTTTTCCCTGTTTTTATTTAATCCGTTGTGATAAAGTTTTTTTACCTGCAATAAACATTCAACCTGGTGTTAACAACAGGGTGTTTTGTGTGTTTTTTATTTAAATTGAAGTTGCGATAAGTTTTTTGGGGAAAAGGCTATTATGGTTATAACGCATGTGTGACACCATTTACCTGTACTAAGTGCTCAGTCCGGTGTCATGATTAATTTGTTAAGGTTTACTGAAACGTACTCCGCAAAATAAAATAATATTGACTATTTTCTTTTCTTATGACGGGGTAACAACAGGTTGTAAACTGTGTTTTTATTTCGGTTAAAGTTGCAGTAAAGTTATATATATATATATACATATATTTTAAAAAGTACATTACAACCGAAACACTATAATGTTGTGTGAGCTTTACTCAATTCACGACATATTCTGCATACCTGTACTAGAGCACTCCAATTATGGAGTTTTTTTAGTTTTTTTATGGGGTAACGACTGGATTTTTCCTGTGTTTTAAGTTAAACTGAAATTGCAGTAAAGTTTTTTATGAAAAGGGTATTATGCGTTCTCGGCCCACTGTCATGATTAAGTTTTGAACTTTTACGGAAACTTATTCCGCAAAATAAAATAATATTGCCCAATTGTTTTTGCTATGGCGGAGTAACAACTGTTTGTAAACTGTTTTAATTCAGCTTTTGTTGCGGGAAATTATTTTTTTTTAAATATCTTACAGTCGCAACACTGCAATGGTGTGTGCCCTCCACTTGATTTACGACATACTGCATACCCGTACTAAAGCGCTCCACCTCACCGGGTCGCACAGTTTGCGGTTCTTATTAAGCGCTCCTCAAGGCGTTCAACAACAGTTACTTGTGGCTTAACCCGGCGTTTCGACGCCGGGTCTCCCGGCTAGTCTATATTATAATACCCGTATACGTCTGTCACGCAAAATGGTAGCTTAGCTGCGCAATAGCGAGAAGCACGCAATGCGGTATAAAAAGGACGGGCGAACCCGTGGATTTTCCACGGGCTAACGACTATTTCTATAGTATTGCCAGGTTGTTTTTTCCATGTCAGGTATAACTATGGGTATTGTAATTTATTTGTACCTAAAAGCGTAGATCAACAACTTATGGAAAAATGTTTTTTAAAGGGTGCTCTTCTTAGACAAATCGGATAAATTAACATAAATACTTTTCTGTATTATACTTCTTGAGTTTCCGAATTTAAGAATTCTACTGTAAGAGGGAAATAGATTTTTTATACAGAAAACTATTTTCTTTAATCAAATAATAATAAAAAGGCATTTCTTGATTTATTTATTTTTTTTTGAGGGGGGGAGGATGAGGAAGATTTCTTAACCTTGCTTAACCTTGCTCTGTCAAGTTAATTCCACAAAGAAGAACCTTGAACTTATTTTCTTAGAGAAGAGAGCAACACTATACCTACTAAATATTTTTCAAGGAGTGATAAACCTACAATACTAATATGAACCTGAAAATACAAATCGAAAAAATAAAAAAAATTGTGATTACTAAGTACACTGGGTTGAGCCAAAAATATGTTTATTAGTAATGTATACTAAACGCAATGGTTAAAGCATATTAGCAGGGGAGTGTGACAATAATAACAATACATAGCTGTACACCACATCATCTGTGTGTGGATAGCTAGCTATAACATCCTATATACATAATCTCTACCTAGTAGGATGAAAAGCTTGGTAACTTTTTTTAGGAAAATAATTATAACCTATATAATTTTAATATATATAAATTATAATTACAAAAGTTATATGAAGTTTCAGTACACTAGGTCAACATTTATAACTTACAGTATAGAATATATAAACTTTTTGTAGGAGTAAGAAACAAGAAGTTTGTTGGCTAGCTAGCTATAGCTAGCTAACATTAAAGTTGCCATAAATACACACTCAATATCAATATTATTCACAATTTTTGTCACATATAACTACTAATACCCTCAATATACTTTTATCTGCTACGATCCTTTCAATATGGCAGTTGGAAATTATAAAACCAACATTTGTTGATAACTAAGTTCAGTACAGCTAGTAAACAACTTTGCGTCCTGAACTTTATCTAAACTAACCTCGTTTTCATGCAATGTTTTGATTTTTTGCCACCACGGCTAATCATAAAAAGGCGATATTGAAATAGGTCTATATGAGAAATGGGATAAGAAATACAAACGCAGTTAGTAACACATTTACGAAATACAACCTTGTTTCATTAAAATATATTTTCAGTGCTATTTGATACACATTCAGGTAAATAAACGTATTGTTTTGTCTGCACCAGCAGTGAATATCCATGGTTGATGTGGATGAAACACACAGTCAATCGCACCTACAAAAAAGAAGTATTTATCAAGGAGGATTTCTAGCTAACCATTTAAAAGATAGTTTTCTCATTTTTTATGTTTCACTTTATTTTGATTTAACATTTTTTCTCATTTTCGGGGTGTTTTAAAATTGTTACACCCCAAAACTTTCGCTATTTTTGAAAGTGTTTAAGCAAAGGAACTCTTTGCATTTCCCCCTAATAGCGCAAAAGCTTAGAGTTTTCCTTTAACGAGCAGAAATCAATTTTCATTATGCTTCAATTTTCCCACGCGAGAAATGAAATTCCCAAGGTATATGTTGCTAACAATCTTTTAGTATTTGGTTTAAGTATGTAGCTACAACACTTGCATAGACGCTAAGTTGTGATTAACTTATGTTACAGCGGAATGTAGAAACAGATGACTACACAACATCGTCGAGGGAATCGAAAGGAAACTTACCAAGTTCTTTCGTAATCTTGTGACCGCGTAATATTTTTAACGGAACAATAAGTGGATTTTGCATCAGGTCACTGAAAGATTGAAAAAAGAAGAAACAATCAGTAAATTTTATAATTTTTTTTATGGAAATGTCCATATTCAACACAAAATTTCACATTATTGAGAATCCTGTATACCGTATATTGTCGATCAAGTGCCCTGGGAATTTTTAAGTTGTTAATCTTCTGTAAGTGGGAGTGCTTATTAGAGCGGAGGGAGGGGCTTATTAATTTATTATACATAGCGTATTTTCCAAGAAACAGGGACTTATTTAGAATCCAAGGCAATTCAAATGAAAACGAAAAACTGCAGAAAATGAAATAAAGAACAAACTTTGTTTATATCTGCTCTTTTGGTTATCCTACTAACTACTGCAAGTAGTTTTGACTAAAAATTCATAGAACACCTCTTATAAAGAACAGAAAGGGTACTTATTTAGGCAGCAGTTGATCGAAGGGGTGGTTAATCAAGGATTTACGGTAATTGTTTTTCTTATTCGTACGTCGCCTAGTATCACGGAATAATTTCACCGCTGACATACCTGTACACAGTACCATGACAAACAATGACATTTCCGTCATCACTAGCTGACGCGAATAGTGGATAACAACGATGATATGCAACTTGACGTAAAGCTTTTTTATGATGTCTGAAATAAAGAAAATTAAACAAAAGATAAAAACCAATCACATATCTGTCACACCGACCCGTCACATATCCGTCACACCGACCCGTTACATATCCGTCATACCGACCCATCATATTTTCTTTTTTTGTTATTTTTGATGTAATACGCTAATTATACAGTAGTAAAATCGACATTTATTACAAGAAGATAAAATAAGATTATATACACAACTCTTCTTGGTTGAAAAAAAAAATACGACAAAAAACGCTATAAGCAATAAGTGCCAGCAAGTATTACAGTTATTACAGTTTATTACAGTTAACTTTCAAGGCAATACGGTTTGCGGAAAAAGAACACAATTTGAATTACCAATACTCAACTAAAGCCGCAATATTCCGAAATCGCAAATACTTAATTTTGCGTAACTAAGTCAAATAAACTCGACTAAAATTGCGATGACTGAAGTCGTAAATATCTGACTCAAATGTAAGCACTAAAATCAGTGGAGAAATCAGTTAAAATCTTATATACTAAGTTCGAATATTAAAGAAGAAATACCTGAGCGTTTTGTAGGGTTTGGAAGATAAATCCATATCAAACCAACACAAACGTTTATCGTAGCTACCAATTATAATATTGTCACCTACAAAAAAGCAACAATTAAATAAAAAACTAAGAAATACTTTCATCGCAATTAAGATCTTCTTATCATACGCAGTCATTTCTAAATTTGGAATTTTATCAAAGATCGTGATAAAAAAATTGTTTCGTTATCATTAATAATCGTTATAATCTCAAATACATAGTTAACATAAAACACGGATGTGATAAAGTTAGACTTGTATTACATGCAACGTTAATTAGTTAGTTACATTATATCGGCAGGACGCCATCCACCATCGCCAAAATTGCAAGTTACAACAAATCCACTACACTACGCGCAATGTGCTTACTACACACGCCGATAATACAACTAGCATGTCGTGCAACGGGCACACAAAATAATGTATATTTAAAAACGGGCGAGCACTTGAATTTTTCCACGGGTTAACGACAAGTCTCTTTAATAATAGCCGTCGTCTGTCTGTGTGTCCGCGAAAGCCGTGTCCCGTTGCGGAAACACGAAATTTTTAAAATGCACACCAATACCAAAAGCGATATATTTTTACCGACTTTGTTTTGATCGCTTGCGCGTAGTACAACAATCACGACGCTGATTCTTTAAAAAAGAATCCAAGATTTTCGCGACCAGAATGAATCCAAGATTTTTGCTTAAAAAAAAACAATCCAATATATTTTCGCGGCTGAATAAACGAAGGCCATTTTGACTCTTAAAATAACAATCCAACATTTTCGCGGCTTAATGAATGAATAAAGACCATTTTGATTTTAAAAATGGTCATGTGAAATGTGTGGTCAGGTCAGTGTGTGGGAGGTTTGTAGGCCTGGTTAATTTTCTTATCTTCTGAAAACTTTATTATTTGTTTTCTGTTTGTTTTCAATGTTAAGAAAAATAGTTTTTTACGTACAGCATTTTAGGATTTTTGGCTAAGAATGAAGATTTTGAAGGCCAGCTACCTAGCTAGCTTGACTTGTGACTCACCCCGGCTAGTTTCTTTAATAATAGCTGTATTGCGTCTGTTTGTGCGCGAGACAAGAAGTCGTGTTACGGCAATACGAAATGCAATATATAAAGCACGGGCGAAGCCGTGGATTTTCCCACGGGTTAACAACTAGTCATTGTTATAATATCTGTATACGACTGTTTGTCACGCAAAATGCTACCGCAAGTAGCGAGACGCGCAACCTCGGGGATTTTTTCATGGACCACCAGCTAGTTACTTATATTACTTATTACATTATTATATAAAAAAACAGGTATAAAAATTTAAAGGAAAAAATCAAACTTGTTTACCCTGCGGATGGACATCCATACTTGAAATCCATTTCACGCCAGACATGAGTTTTTTCGTTAGTTCTTGTTTTTGTAGGTTATACACTCTCACGTACCGTTGCGTCTAAAATAAGATCAAACGTGAGTTTTTTTAAATCATACACCAAGGCCTGAAAAACGTGTGTGCATATTAGTGGTGGTGGTCTCCGAGTTAAATATCGGGTTTAAAAGGTTGGGGTTAAAGGTGGCCACATTTAAAATTTTGCAATTTTAGATTTCCTGAGATTTTAGGCTTTTGAGGTCACGATTTAAAAACAAAAACACAGTAAAAGCGTACAAAAAAAGTTGTTTGAACATTTTAAAAATATTTTAGGAGAAAATAAAAAGTATGAATAATAAAGCGTTCGTGTTACTTTATTTTGACAACATGATCAGGACATTTTAGGAGAATTGTTTATTTTTGGTCCAAAGTTTAGGTTATTTCGGATATTTTAGGTTTGCCACAGATGAACTGGAATAATTACTTACAGGGTCACGCGCACTTTAAAAAATAATTTAGGGTGAAATAAAGCATACAATACGAAGTCACAACTTACTGCAACAAAAAAGAAAGGTCTTTTAGGATGAAACTTGACACACTGTATTTGACCTTTCGATTTTTTAAATGGACACTAGAAAAAAATCGTTGCTATTAGTAACATCTATGGGTAGCTAGTTAAAACAATACAGGTAGAAAATTATGCTAATTATGCAGAGAATGTAGCATGCATAAAAGGATATACCTACCTGACTTTTTCGTTTAGAAAATTGATGGATGAGTACTGCTTTACTTTCCGCTAAATAAGAAAATGTGTGTAAGATGCAGAAAATTGGGAGTTTTCTACAACAAATTTGATACAGAAATTCTTGCCCTAAAAAACCTATCAGCATAACATTCGTTTGGGGTTACAAGTAATTATTACAGACTATTTTTTGCTATATATACAGACGGACTTCATTACGTAAGACTACCTAACGTTGTCCATAGTATTGGTCAGCATTGTGAAAGCGACTCATCTAAACTGAACGGTTAGCTAAAAATATGACTTGGAACTGGAGACAATGCAAAAAAATGCAATAAGTAGTACAAGGGAGGAAATCAAAATTGAATTTAAAATAGTTTAAGGGCACCACAATATAAAGATTACAAAACATTAGCTGTATGTTTGGATGATAATTATTATAAGATTTTTAACCATCCAGTTACATGCAAGGGCTCCAAAGGCACATTTGTTTGGTTTTCTTAGTAATACTTTATAATAAAAGTGAATAATTGTTGCTGTATGAAGCAACAATGTATTTACAGTACAGAAAGACATACAAGTAACTGGAAAATGGAAAATGTGTATAGCCTTTTAGTAATTTTTGAAGTCTAGTTCGATTTAGTTTTTTAAAGGCTAGTTTTAAAGGCTGTTTTAACTTTGAATCGCTAAATTCTCAAAACTCGAAAATATATTTGCATTTTTTTAAATATTAAAGCAATGGCGGTTCCTACAAAATTAATTACAACAGAAAAACTAAAAAAGACTTTGTTGTCGAAAATTTAGTTATTTAGTTAGCTACCTTAGCTAGCTATAGAAAAAAGGTGAATATTCACAGTCGACTAATTTTATTTAGTACTAACAAGTGAACACCATCAAACAACGTTGAAGTTTCCCTCTTTTTAAAACATCAACATTGGTATTTTCTGCATAAGTACCAAACTTCATGTGTACAGTCTTTGCATATGAAGAACATGTAAATGCAAACAAAGTAGTGTGTCATTAACTTACTCTTTATGAATCACACTACTAAACAAAGAAACAGCGTTTTGCTATTTCCGTAAACTATACCAGGATCTGATATATACCACAGTTAAATGTCTTCAATTTGAAATGAACTCCCCTAAATGCTGCAGTTGTTCATGAAGTTTATTTCAACAGTATATAAAAATGATTTTCACTGCAGACATTGATAAATTGGTTTCCACTTTTCACCTACCTGCAGGCAATAAAGTTGCAAAATAATCTCCTTTTAAATGCCAAGTAACTTGTTTGATTGCCTGCACGAAATATAAAAACTTAGAGTGAACATTAATGTATAATCCAGAAGTTAAACTAAAATATAAAAATATCATTTCACTTCAAACCCACATAATTTTCTTCGGAATATTCAAATATTGCAAACCTTTTGATGTTCAATCTTTAATCTGATACAATTTTTATATTCTTCTTTTGAGGCTGTATGCCATTTTACTAAATTGTTGTCATTTCCTAAGATACATGGAATGCGTTAAATTTAAAAACTGTAAGGAAGTTACTTTGATTCTCCTAAACTACATTAAATAGAGAATGTATTTTAGTGTTTCCTATATCTGCTGGGATAGATACCTGAGTTTTTATCTGAAAAATAGATACCAAATACACCATGCATAAATTTGATTAAAAGAATGAGGAAATTAGGAACTATTTCATACAAAAATGCATGCAACAACAAAACAACAGCAACAAAACCTTTCAGGTAGGTGAACTTGCCTTGCTCATCTTGTTCAAATGAATTAACTTGATTATCAATATTTTTACAAAGCAGCTTATCACCAAGACTAGGATTTATGATTAAGACTATATTGTCTCTAAAAAAGAAAGCAATTTTAACTTGTAAACAAACAGTACATGGCACAAAAATAAGCGAGATAAGTTAGATAAAGCAAGGCAAACAAAAATAAAATAAGACCGTAAACAAACAGTAAGTGGCACAAAAATAGGGACAGAGACAAAGACAAATAGGGATAAGCAAGACAATTAAAAAACAAATAAGATAAATCAAAATAAACGAGACAAATAAAAATATAAGGGACATAAACAAACACTTACACAGCGGCTGCAACAATTGGAGCTGTTTCCAACGGATTCCACTGTAGACTGTTGACTGTACCATCAACTTTTATTGTTTTCATGCAACGACCAGTTGATACTTCCCAGAAACGAATTGTGTTATCAGAACTTCCTATGGTTATTGCAAGTGTATTTAATATGGAATTACATGTACAGTAACAGCAAACATTTGTAATCAGTTCAATTAAAAATACGTAGTACAAAGCCTTCTTTTAAGGCAACTAAGCATACCTGAAGCGAGCCATTGTCCAGAAGAGTCAACAGAAATGCATCTAACATCCTCTTCGTGTCCTTTGTAAATCTAGATCAAGATTTCCATAGAAATTAATACGTGATAAATGAATATCAGTGTAACAGAAAAAATAAACCTCCATACAAGAGATTCTGTTGTTGGGAATGGTTGCAAATCTTTAGGGCGTGGAAGCTTTGGTATCAAATCTTCTGGATCTACTTGTAGCTAAAAACGAAGCAAGTCTTATTGTACATATTGTGTGTATACCGAATTAGAATGTTTTGACACTAAGATAAAAAAAATGTACAGAATAATATTAGCATTGTAACACAACAAGACACAATCTAAATCTTATGTTACTAGTGTGCAGTTTATTTGTTTATGTGTAACGTCACAATAATTTGAAAAACACTATACAGCAGGTTGACAATTCTCAATGTTATAAAAACACAAGCACTCACCACCTAAATTTTTTTTGCTTATCCTAAAAGCATTTGAAATTAAGTAGCTCTAAAACCTTACCCTAATTTTTCTTTGTCGTGGACACAAATACAAATCTAGACATCTTTCAAACTTTTCTTGAATAAAATTTGAATATCCAGGCACTTTTCTTAAGGCATCATATTTTTTAGAAAGGAAATTTTGAGGTCTATCTTCCGCATCCAACGCTTCCCAAGCTGATCTCTACAATATAACATAAGGTTATTATCATGGATGTTAAATTACATGAAAGACAGTACAAGTAACTGGATAATGTATTTAGTCCTTTTGTAATTTGTAAACAAATGATTAATACAGTCATTAATACAATTGAATCCAGCTCACTAAATCTAAACTTACCTACGATTAACAAATGATCAAGCGAAATAAATGTCCTAGCATGTCCTACCAAGTTAAATCTTAGTAGAAGTAACTGAAACAAATATTACTTTGCAAAATGCCTTCCTAATCACTCTAAGTAAAAGTTATATTTATCCAAAATTTTAGCTTGATAAAGCCTAACAGTTTTGCACTAATGACATAGATATAATGACAAACTAAATTAAAGTGGTTAAATTAGGAGGCCTTCTGCACAGTTTATAATAACACTACAGCTTAAAAACAAACTAAAACTTGGACTAAGGGCCTAAGCTGCTAACTTTTATTGGCAGCAACACAATGTGTTGAAGATTTGAATGTCCATTAATAAAGTATAGCCAAAACCTACTTCTTCATCTGTTGGCAGATACTCAGGTGGTGGATTATAAGATTCCTCGTGACCTAATAATATGAACGAGTTGAAGTTATGTTGAATAGACATAATGGTCACATAGATTTAATAAAAAACGTCTGGTTTTAAATACTTCGCACATACCAGGTAATTTTAGTTTTGGTGCAGGCCAATGCATGGGATGGCTATTTGACTAAAAAAAAAGACAAACAGTGCATTTTAAAAGAGCTTACAAATGAATATTATTTATACTTCTGGGAGGCTAAGAATGGTTTTTGTTCATGATCACAATTTTAAAAACGCACTTACAACATCGTCTTTTCCCCACAGTAAATAATACTTTGGTTTACCATCAGAACTTTGTTTTGGTTTGATCCAGCCATTTCTTATTGCACGAACAATTTTTATAACCTAAAAGGAAGAAGTTTTGCAACACAATAGTAAATATAAATGCTTTTGATTCACTCAACCTAGTGCTGCGTATTTTGTTGGTTTAGAATTAAACTTTGTTTTATTAATATACACTGGATATTATATTATTTATAGATGTACTTCGCATCAAGAAAAGAATATACGTAACAAAAATACTACAACAACAAAAAAAACACAGGAAAGTAAAGTATACTTACTCTCTTATGTTCCCACTTTGAAGGGATGAAACTACTCTTTGATGCTGGATTATCTTTAATTGGGTGAACCATTTTGTCACCAGTAAAATAATCAACATATGGCTGAAAAAGAATGGATCAAATCTTAGTTTGAATAAGCATGCAAATTAATTAAATCTTATCCTGTATAAAAATCAGTGCAAGAAAGTACTTTTTGTTAAAGTTACACTAATTTGCCTGTTCAGAGTCTTGCACTAAAGTATGGTGATGTTTGTTATAGACACAGATGTTTGCACTTGGTGATGTTTCTACTGTTTTTTTTATGCATTATTATGCATAATATATACAGTACTCTCTTCGATCTGTTGTATGAAAAACAAACGACTTATCAAAACTGTAATATGCTAGGAACAGTTGAGGGGAAGAAGAAAGTTGGTAGACTAAAAAGAAAATGGAGTGACGATCTAATAGAATGGACAAATACAACGATACACTAGCTGATAAAAATGGAGGATAATAGAAAAACCTAAATAAGAAGAACGAAAGTGATTGTTTAAACCTACTGGCAAGATTAACAAAATAATAAAAAATACAGTGCTGTTTTTCCTTCTTTTTTCAGATACAATTGTTAAGTTTTAAGTAATAATATTGATATTTTTAGCCACCATTTTATGCCTGCAAAGAATCTGTCCCAATCTATTACAATTTAATTGTCCCCATAAAATCTTAACTGAAATTTTCAGTACCCTGGTTGTTCCAGTGATCATTTTACCAGTTCAGATAGCATTATAAAATTGTTACATAATATTTTGTAGGCGTGTGACAAATCCCATGCCCAAAATTGCTTTTATAGTGTTCAGATGAGTGAAAGTCTTCAATTAGTCTGCCTGGAAATATGAACTTTTTATGTCTGACATTGGTTTTACATGTGCAATTAAAAGCTGAAAACAGCATGCACAAATCTGTTTAAGGTTTGTGTGGAGGCATGTGAGTGTGATAAAACTGAAAACATCTCCATTAAACAAAAACGAAAGAATACAAAACAATAGTAAAACAAAGAAAAAGGAAAATATTGATTAATCAAGTGAACTTACCTCGTACTGATCAAAATCCTTCTCAGGAAATTGACCACCTTGCACTCGTTGAATGATAGCAATTTCTTCGTCAGAAAGTTTAATGTCTTCCATGTTAAGTTTATCATATACAGTTCTCCTGATAAAGAGAAGAACACAGAAAATCACGAAATCCACCCTTGCACTTGTTGAACCATTATAATTTCTTATCATAAAGATTAATGTCTTTGATGTTAAATTTATTATATACAGTTCTAATGAAAAAGGATTATAGACAACCAAGAACCTTAAATTAACAACATACAAAGTGCAGAGAATTATAGAGCGCCAATGTAGGCTCTCAAGGGGCAGTAAAATTATGGCCTATGTTGTAATCACAAAGATTGGCCTTATACAATCCCATTAGGGTTATTTTTGTAATCGAATGTATAAAATATATGATTCATACCCATAATCTGGATCATCCATTTTAGCCAAAAATTCATCAAGCTAAAAACAAAACACTTAAAATACCAAAACTTAACTGGATAATAAATTCTATAAAACACCTGTTGGAAATCTGAAATTACACACATTTTTTTAACCATCCGCAACATTCCTGGTGAAAATAAAAAATACTAACATTGAAGAAAGCAAAAAAAAGCAAAAAAGAATAACTTCAACTTAATAAGAGACAAATCTCTAAGTTCTCGAAGTTTTTGAGGAAAGAATAATTTTAGATTGCCCTAGAGTGTTCCTGGAAATAAATATTAACATCATATAATACACAACGTACCTGATCTCCTTGTATTTTTTTCATAATCTTTGAACCAGATAAATTGTAACCAATATGATCATATTCATCATACCACTTCATAGGTATATTTCCCACAGTGTTACGAATGTCCTTAAGACAAAAAAAAATCAGCTCTAATGTGGTCAAAACATGATTGAATATTTTAAAAATGATTTTTGTAAACGCAATTTGTCTGTTTGTGCATTAAAACAGTGTTGTGAAATGTACAAAATATGTTAAAGATAGATGTATATACAAAATATTCATATAGAAAATATATGTATATGCCAAAATGTTGTTAAAGAAATAGCGACATTTCATCAAAAAAAAAGTATATTTGGCTGTGAGTCTGTAACAAGCAAAATGGATGTGTTTATTGTTTCGATGTTGCTAAAAAAATGATTGTCTTACATGTTAATCAACAATTAATCATCACAACATTCTTTATTTAAGGATACTGTAACAGAAAAACTCACTTGATGAGTAGTCTCAGAAAAACCCTTATAATTTATCAATACTTTTATATTTTTCTTATTTTTTTTGTTTCTGAATGCTTGATGAAAGACTATCTGATGGTGTTATTTTCGTGAGATATTAATTTTCCAAAAAGAAAATATAATGAAATAAACACACATTACTTTTTTTTCACCTTATGTTTTAAAATGGTTTCTTTTTCTGAATGCGTGGTCACAGACTTCTTGCTTTTGCACCATTATATTCTGCATAAATTAAATTCAAAAAGGTTCCCGGAATTTTTTTCGAATAAAGTCGTTATGAAATTATTTGTAATTATATGTAATCATTTGAAAAAATGCATATTTTTTTCTTTCTGTCCTCATAATTCGCTAATCAGTAATTTATACAGAAAAATCTGGGAATTTTTTGTGCACAATTTATTCAGCTTTCCATTCCCCAAAAGCTTTCGGAAAAAGAGACAACAAACGTAAAGGCATGTATGCAAAAATTTACTAACGAGATATTTGTTTTTAAAGATTTTTGTAGGTGCTATAAAAATGTGTGAACCAAGTATGCAGAAAGCTGATAGAAGTGCGAACTTTTTCTTTATGCTGAATATGTGTGCACGTGTTCAGAATTATTAATAGACAGAAGTCAGGGTTAAAAGAGACAGCTCTCATATGCATACTCCTTAACTTTGATTTTTTTAATGATTTTTTATACAACAACACTTGTATTTATATATCGATGGTGAAAGTAAACTACCGTATTTTCCGGTATATAACCCGTACATCGTATAACCCGCAGCTCAGCTTTCTTAGTGAGTTATAAACTAGATGCTATTAGATAGCCCGAACCTTTGTATAACCCGCATAAAAAATTTCAATCGATGTGTTTTACTTACCTGCACCTTTTGCATAACCCGCATCGTGTTAAGAAAAAAATTTAGCGTATTTTTACTTACCCTAATCATTTTTTAAAAATGTGCGTGTTTTTTTTATGCTGGAGACAAGTAGGGGAAGTTTAAACTTGTGAACACCAAACACGAGAACCAAGTGTCTAAACTAGTATATTAAAGTTTTTTTGGCATAAAAATAAACAACATAATAATTATCACTGATTGTCTGTAACAGCGATGTACGGAACGTTCTTTTCTAATGTTTATAGAATTTTGTTACCTATTTATATCTAAGCAATCACAGTGTGCATGATAATATGAATGGCGGCAATGAAGAGGAGATAGTTGTGTGTCTTATTAATTGTATTTTATATTTATTTTTGATATTTTTAGTGGCCACCTCTTGCTCGAAGGTAGCGAAGATAAAAAAGAAAATTATTATCTATACTTTAATTTTAACATTTTTCAATATTTTTAACAGGAATT
Organism: Hydractinia symbiolongicarpus; assembly: GCF_029227915.1. Lineage (NCBI taxonomy): Eukaryota > Metazoa > Cnidaria > Hydrozoa > Anthoathecata > Hydractiniidae > Hydractinia > Hydractinia symbiolongicarpus. The sequence goes on from NC_079885.1 coordinate 5,345,095, forward strand.
GAAAATTAAGTCCTGGGCACTAGGTTGTGAAATACCTGTCAATTAACCTAAAAATGATACCTCCTCTATTGCTCTATTACCAGAAGCAAATCATTTTAATGTGCTCAATGTGATTGCAAAGATATAAATATATTAGAATTATATTCAACACAAAAGAAAAATGATCTCCAGAATTGTGTTTCAGAGGGAGGTTGTAATATTGGCACTGGCAAGCAATAGAAAGTTAAAGCAATTTCACTGAGTGAAAAAAATTAAATCACATAGTTGAAGTAAGATTACGTAGATATAGGATTGCGCATCGATTTATATTAATGTACACATTTTATCGCGTTGGTACTATTTTCTTCATTTAATGTATAAACTTTAAATTTCCCAATAAATGACAGAAAATATAAAACTTATCACATTACCCGCACCACATTATAACCCGCACCAATGGTGGAAGTCGTAAAAATCAACTTATAGCCCGCGGGGAAAATATGATATCTAAAAAATATTATTATGCATATTTTTATATGGGAGTTCCATGTCATGCATAATGTTTACAAAAAATACGCTAAACTCATTTTGCACATATTTCCTCAAAGCCGCAAATGATTAACACACCTCTGAAAAGGCTTTTTCTAGAAAAAAAGAATGTTTCAAATATTTTTATGGAATATAAAATTTGTCATTCGAAAGTGAATTTTTTTTTTCTCTATGTCATGAATTTTTGGCAAAAAACCTCAAAAAAAAATTTGTTTCCTTTACAGTAACCTTAAATCAATGAAGTCGTCACAATGCACTTATAACTTTCAAGCCAAAAACTTGGAAATGGGGTGGTGATGTCAGTCCATTTTTACTGTGGGTAACTAGGGACAACCTGGGACCAAATAGTGCAAGTTTCCAAACCTGGGTCCCTTACTCCATTCTGGAATGGAGGAGTTTAAAGGTTTTTTGATACATCATGACGTATAAAAAAAAGAATATCTATGTAAGCTTTTATCAAAAGGACAGTATCCTAAACATTTTCTTGATCAGTGTTTAAAAGGTAAAACAATAGCAACAATGGGTTAAATAATTATTTCTACAATATCTTATATCTCCTTAACCGTTCATTGAAAACACTAGATAGATCTTATACGATATTTTAATCAGCATTTTATGTTCTATACATTACTGGCACCAGTTCATAATAAAAAAGTCCCCATTGAACAAACTGGTTAAATCAGCATCATTATTATTTCTTTGAAACATTATGATTTTTGTCATTTAATGATTATTTTATTACTTCCAATTATATAAATCAAAAATTGAATGACCACCTGTAGCGTTACAAAAAATTTATTTTTATATACACAATCTTACATTGTTCTTCTGTCCAAGTGTTTTTTCCATGGGCTTATCAACTAGTTTACTAAAATACTTGGTATACAAAAGAATTTAAATGAGAATTAAAGGGAAATATGACATATTTGCCTAAAAAAGGCAATTTTTGTATCTCTAAACAATGCCAAAATGCCAATGCCAAAATTTACAGATTTTTATTAAAGTCAAATATGTGATTTTCCTGTTGTGAAACACAAGAATTAAAGCATCTAGTTAAAATCTGTGCCCATACAAGCCAATGATCCTTATACAAGAATTAACAAATAATCAACCTTTTATACAAAAAAGCAATGTTGAAACAACATTTAATTGATGAAGGTTTCACTTTTTTTTTTTTTTTAATCATGATTACTTCACAAAAGATTGGCATAAAAAAATTTATACACTCGTATGAAGGAACCAAGCATGTTTACTAATGGAAAGACACATTTACAAACCTCTTCATCTGAAGTATCAACATCTTCAAAAAGTGCTTTTGATTTGATCACTTGATCTTTATCTCTTATACTTGTGTTAACGAGATCATTGTTTGTATTTTTTAACAAATTTACACTTAGTTCATCATCTTCATCGTCATTGGTATCACTACTGCTTTCTTCATCACCACTTTTATTGTCCTGGTCATTTTTAAACTCATTATTATCTGAGACTTCACCCTATAATGTAGGATATGATGTAGGAATTAGTAAAGTGTAATTTTCAGGGGACCTAAACAGGTTTCAGTCTACCTTATATTTTTTTATATTTTAACCAATTTCAAGAAATTATGTAGTTGCAAAATATTATTTGAGATACAATCTACCTGCAAAATAGGACCAAAATTGACTTGTTTCTTTTTTTGTATCATATGAAATATTATGTCATATAAAGAAAACATAAATCAAGCTCTTACTTTTGTTATGTGTTCTTCTTCACCATTTTCATCGTCACTGGACTGTATTTCTTCTTCTTCTGATTCAGAATCCTGTTCTTCTTCAAGTCCTGAGTAAACACTTTCATCACTATCACTCAAATCATCCTTGTCATCTATTTCTTTTATTGAGAGCTAACAAAGAAAAGCATACAATTACTAAATAAAATAAGCCAAATATATTAAAGAACAAAAACAAGTGTAGCAATTCACATAGCATTAACAAAGAACAAATTAAAAGATAACTTGTTTTACCTCATCATTGATTTTCGTGTTTTTTTCTTTTTGCTTCCTTTTTGACATTTTTTTTTCTTTTTGTGAGCAACAAAAATATAGAATATAAAAAAAACTTGATAATGAATTTTCACACAGATATTAAACCTACAGTATACACTGCTTAAATCTGACTTTACATATACAGGATAGTTATCACCTTTGCATGAGTTTTCAGTAGCACCTAAATTTTCTTTGCTATTGGTAACAAATTGTTAAATACCCATTTTTGTATCTCTATAACAACAGAATGTCTTGCACAAAAACTTAAACAAACTTTGCAAAGCCCATTGTTTACTATCTCGCCTACAAGGATAGTATTGGTTTCCAACTTGTAACTATATGTCCCAAATGGTCAATTGCAACATCATCAACGAGCTTTTTTGTGCAAAATTTTTTTGTTAGAAAACATCGCATCAAGTGGGTCTGAAGCCACAACCTTTGGGTTCATGTTATGATGCCAACTGAGCCATTACGCCTTGAAAAAAATATTTAATTTAACATTTTAACAGCTGGTGAATTAACACGAAATGATTTATTGGTGACAAATACAAAAGTTTTTTAGATTATTTTTTGAGAAATGATTCCTCTCAACAAAATAAAGTTGTGTTGTGACTCTAAATTCTAAGAAAAATCCTAATGAATTCCTCCATTATAAGGATTTCATAAGAATCTTTAAGCGGTAGTTTTGAGAAATGGCCTAAGGCTCTCAGAGGTATGGGACCTCAAAATTTCACATGCAGTATCAGTATCATAGCCATGCATTATATCCCTTACCCAGGAACAGTTGTAAATCAATTTTTAGGTTTTGTGAAATGACCCTGTTAGTAAATTAAAAAAATATTGTTGCAGTGATGTGTAATTGACATTGAGATAGTTTATGCAGCGCATGCATCTTGTTATATACTTATTAGCGACATGGGAACAACAAAAAAATATTAAGTTTTACCTGTTTCACACAGAATAGTTGTACTTATGTAAAAAAGAAAATACATTGTAAAAGGGTTAAAAATCGCCATTATCTCGTTCCGAAATGGCAAGAAAATGACTGAATATATATATCTACGATGTTTAAAAATCACTGTATTAGATTCTGAAATGACAAAAAAATGTTCTTTTGAAGCTAAATGCTGTAATTTGTTATAAAATATAGCAATCAAATATATCTTAATTCTGGTAAAAAAGAATCAAAAGCAGTTGAGGTGAAATAAAGAATTCCGTTCATTTATAAATTTCAATAGATTTCAGGATCATTAGTGATTTCAAAAAATACAGTATATACAGTCTGTCAGCTTTTGCATACGCACTAAAGAAACATTTTCCCGCAAGTGGCAAGCCCTTTTATCTTTCCTTTATTGCCATTACCTTAATGAACTTTGCGAAAGACATCTTACACGAATGAATGCAATATATGAATTGAGCACAAAACTATTACTGTTAGGGGTCATATACAAAATTTGTAGCATTTCGTATTAACAAAATTCGTATATGCGATACAAATTTTCTTTTGCCATACAATAATTGAATTCTTATGAAAGTTTTCTAAAATCGTATAAAATTCAAATAAGTTTTAAAATAAATTTATGTGAGTTCTAAATTAAATTCGTATGAGTTTAAAAAAATTTGTGATAGGAATGCTTCGCTATATCGCATTTTAAAAGTTTAAGAACGAAAAGCGGCGATAGAAATGCTTTTTTAGATCGTGTTTTAAAAATTTAAGAACGAAGAATGGTGATAGAAAAGCTTCGTTAGATCGTATTTTTAAATTTTAAGAACAAAAAGCGGTGAAAGAAATATTTTTTAGATCGCGCTTTAAAAATTTAAAAACAAAGAACGGTGATAGAAATCACCGGCAATAGCACTTTAAAGTTTAAGAACGAAAAGTGGCGAAAGAAATACTTTTTAAGATCCCGTTTTAAAAATTTAAAAACAAAGAATGGCAATAGAAATTTTTCGTTAGATCGCATTTTAGAAAATTTAAAAAGAAAATGTGGTGATGGAAATGCTTTTTTAGATCGCATTTTAAAAATTTAAGAACAATGAACGGCGATAGAAAAGCTTTTTGAGATCGCATTTTAAAAGTTTAAGAACGAAGAACGGCGATAGAAAAGCTCTTTTAGATCGCATTTTAAAAATTTAAGAACAAAATGCGGCGATAAAAATGCTTTTTTAGATCGCATTTTAAATAATTTAAGAACGAAATGCAGCGATAGAAATGTTTTTTTAGAAATTTACGAACAAAGAACGGTGATAGAAATGCTTTGTTAGATCGCATTTTAAAAGTTTAAGAACTAAAAGCAGCAATAAAAAGGCTTTTTGAGATCACATTTTAAAAGTTCAAGAACGAAGAACGGCGATAGAAATGCTTTTTTCAGATCCCATTTTAAAAATTTAAGAACGAAAGGCGGCGATAAAAAAAACTAAGTGACAGCGCGTAGGTTTTATTGAGAGACATTAAGGTCGAGTGTAATAGTGAATTAGAAAGGGGTAACTATAGAGGTTTGAAGTTGGTTGATCAAGTAATGAAAGTTATTGAAAGGGTGATTGATAAGTTACTTAGAGAAAGAATTGATATAGATAAGATGCAATTTGGTTCTGTTCCAGGGAGTGGCACTACAGATGCAATATTTTTACTCAAACAGCTTCAGGAAAAGTATTTAGGAAAGAAAAAGAATCTCTATTTTGCCTTTGTAGATTTAGAGAAAGCTTTTGATTTCAGTGCCACGTAAAGTTATTTGGTGGGCTATGAGAAAATTAGGTGTGGATAAGTGGCTAGTTACGATGGTACAGTCTATGTACAGCAATGCTAGAAGTTGTGTCAGGATTAACAATTCACTTAGTGATGAATTTAGTGTAAATGTTGGTGTACATCAGGGTTCTGTACTTAGTCCTTTGTTGTTTGTTCTAGTCTTAGAAGCGCTGTTGATGGAGTTCAGAACAGGTTGTCCATGGGAGTTATTGTATGCAGATGATTTGGTTCTCATAGCAGAGTCAATGGAAGAATTAGTTGAAAAGTTTGAAAAGTGGAAGAAAGGACTAGAAGAGAAAGGGCTAAAGGTAAACACAGCAAAGTCTAAAGTCATGATTAGTAGCATTGCAGCCAAGTGTGACCTTGTAGTTGGAAAGTGGCCTTGTGGAGTTTGCAGGAAAGGGGTTGGTAGTAACTCAATTTTTTGTCAGACTTGTAAGCATTGGGTACATAAGAAGTGCAGTAGTATTAGTGGAAGGTTAAGAGTTGACATTCAGTTTGTATGCAAGCGTTGCAAAGGTGAGATTATAGAGAATGAAGTATTTCCAGCTTTAATGATATACAACAGTGGCTCGTTAGAGATAGTTGAGAACTTCTGTTACTTAGGTGATATGTTGGGCAGTGAAGGGGGTGTTGGAAGGAGTGTTACTTGCAGGATAGGTTCTGCTTGGAAAAAGTTCAGAGAGTTACTTCCTTTGTTGACTAGCAGAGTCCTGTTAATTGAGGTAAAAGGTAGGTTGTATGAGGCCTGTGTAAGAAGTGTTATGTTGTACGGTAGTGAGACATGGGCAGTGAAGCAGGAAGATCTTGACCGTTTAGAAAGAAATGATATGAGAATGGTTAGGTGGATGTGTAACGCCAGTCTGAGAGACAGAAAGAGTTCAGATGAGCTAAGAGGCAGGCTAAGTCTCCGTAGAATTAATGATGTTATCCAGATAAGAAGATTGAATTGCCTGGGGCACTTGGAAAGAACGAAGGGCGATAATTGGGTGAGAAAGTGTAGGGACTTGATAGTTCCTAGGGCAGATCGAGAAAGACTTGGCTGGAGGTTATAAGGACAGACTTGATACATAGGAAGTTGAGTTTAGATCGAACACAGTCTAGATCAGATTGGAAGAGAGTCATTAATATACCCCGTCCAACCCATGCTAGCATGGAAAACGGACGTTAAGTTGAGAATGATGATGATGATGATGTTATCTAATGAAAACATAACAAAGAAAACTAAAAACGATGTTTATCAGTTATGTAACATTTGAATCTTTATCAAATCCAAAAACGTTGCAATGCCGTTAATGTGTACATTGCTCTTGAAATAAAAAAATATTTTTTAATGTTTATTGCAAATAGCTATGGGTACTAGAATGCTTGTTCTGCAAACTTTAGCACTTTGTGGCAAAATAATTTCAATCCAAGTTCAGTCTAAATGAGTGCGTAGAGTAAAAAGTTCAAAAAACAGATGCTTAAAAAATCTTTTAATAAAATCAGGAAAAATGGAAGGAAGCAATTATATGTAGGTAAAACCTCTGTATTTTTTTTAAAATAATTTTTTGCCACACGTATATATAGTTATATATATGCCGTTACTTGCTGAAAAACGAACGCTTTTATAATAGATTTACGATTTTAATAAATTGTACGATTCTCTGCACCTACACTCTCATTGTAAAAAAACCCTGGAGAACAATCATTACCAAAAAGTAAAATAGAGCCCTGGGGCGAGGTTGCCTGCCAGACTAAATTGTTATAGAAATTATTGCTTGCGAACATAGGGGAACTCTTTCCGCTCAGCAACCCTTTATATATAGGTTATAGTATTTATCATAAAAACAAATTATAGAGCTTTAGCAGCTAGCTAGCTAAGTTAACTAGCTAGTTTGCAGCGCTAGATATACAGAAAAACGGAAAAAGTAGTGGCCACACAACAAAACAAGCAAGCAAGCCCAAATATAAGGAATGCCTGGGGCTTTTGCGACACGCCCTAAAAACAACATTACGTAACAAAATTCTTGAAGTTGAGGGGTTGTTCTTAAACGCAATGCTAAAACAACACGAGATTTGTACCACGCTGCTTCAGCTTCTTGGTAGTTTTGAGGTATACGAACAAGTTGTTCGGCCAAAGGATTAAATAATCTCCCCTTGTTAAAGTAGATTAGTATCTCTTTTGAACTCTCGGCAATCATCGCATCTTTTTTGGCTATGTACCAAGACAACTTTTGACTTCGTCATTTTAAATTGCCTCTGATTTTGTGGCTTTCGCTAGCTTGCCAGTACTTCGCTACTGGCAAAAACAATCTAGCCAGCTAGCACCGAAAGGTTGTCTTGTCAACTAATTAAATTATTGTAAAAACCTAGTAAAGTAAGTTATTTTTTATAACCAATTTGTTATTTACATGTTCGGTCTTTGCGTAAAGGAAGGGTTGGTCAGACTAATGTGACAGTTATTTAGGCAAACTTTCCGCAGAATTTGTGTCAGCGATATATCTACAGACTGTAATAGATGTGCATATTTTACATGCCTGGCCTCACAAATTCGTAGATTACATTCAGACTGTACTGTATATTAAAGATTTCCATACAAAAAAAAAATTTTTTAATAAACCAATCTTGTATTTATGAAGGATTCACCACAAAAACATTGTGATTACGACATGTGTACACCATTTCATAATTAGTGCTTAATGTGAATACTTGCCTGTGATTGGTTCAACTGGTATTATGATGCGAACCGAACCGCGATAAGAATGAACGCTGCCAAACTTATGTACGGCAGCTTGCCCTGTTTTTAAACGACAAAAATACATAATCAGACGGGAAACATAATCTGGATTTGCCGACTCATGTACGATATTTACGTAATCCTTCACTTATAGAACGAATATAATCAGGGCTGATAGGCTTTTATATCATTCGTCATCACTTCTGACAAAAAAGGTTATTATTGAGCTCAAATAGAACAAAATTTTATGGAAACTAAATTTTGGGATCCCCAAGTTTAATAACTTTTCATCAAACTTAATTCCCGGAAAACGAATATATATATAATTTAAGTCATCCCGAGAATTCAATTCCCGCAAAGAATAAAAATGAGCCCAACCATCCGTGAAATTTAGTTGTACACTTCGAATTATATTATGGTGAAATGTAGTCATATACTAAGAATTACGTGAAGACTTTTTTTCCGCTATGCCTAGTTTTCAATGGTGTTTTATCCTGGAGAGAAAGTTGTCAATGTTTGATTCGCAAAAGTTTGAAGAAAAAGGCCAATCACAGCCTGCCTGATCTGCCATTATATTAGTGTTCATATTACAGTCACCACAACATAATGAGGGCAAAAATAACATAATCTGGCCATGCCTACATAATCCGGCCGTCCGGTTTATGAGCAGGCCGTTTTCGCAATCTGAGCATAACAGGGCTATTGCTTAGTTGGAGAGTCTTAAAGTATTTAATGCTCATTTACAGCTACACATACCCAATTAGGGTCCTTGCTTATAGATATTCAACATTTTTGAATATATTTTTATTCCTTTTCAATTTTGAACAGCAGGCCTGGCAATTTCTAGTCTTTGTTTTTTATGCATTCTACAATATCAGGATTTATACACTGTAATAATCTATGCACCACATACTAGTGATTATTAAAATCAACCAACATACTGAGTTTGAAACTACAATCAATTGTTATTCACAAAATATAGCAAATTTAAGGAAATGGTCTGTGAATTTCTGGTCAGCGTTTTTGTTGAATTCTGCCATTATGGTATTCATTATGTCTCATTCAAGTATCACACACTAGCAATTGATAGGATCTACCAATAAACCAAGTTTAAAGCATTAATCACCCGTCATTATTGAGTTATTCTTCCTTTATTTGCACCATTTTCCCTGCCACTTTTGACTTCATCACCTTTACTTGCATTTTGAATGTCTTCAGTTATTGCAGATTTGAGATACTGGTCTGCGAATTTCTGGTCTGTATTTTACATAAATTAGAACGTCTATAAATTGAGAATCGCACATTTTGAGCATATTGTTTTTATACATTTTTTGTTCAGATTAAAATTATCTATTGATTGGCATTAAAATGTTTAAAAAATATTGAATTTTTTATTTTGCTGACTGTAAAACTGCTGACATCATCAATTTCCACTTAGGGGCATGTGTAAAAATGCCACCATGGTTCTTTGCATATTTACCACCTAATGAATTCATTTTAATCGAAAGTTTGCTTTTAACAAGTCTGTACATACAGGATGATAAGTTGACCCCCACTACATGACAAGTGTATTAATTAAAAGGTTTTTTGTGTGAGGTGCACTGTATTTAAACAGAATTGTTTGTTTATTTTTCTTGCTCCAGCAGTGATGTATGCTTTTTGGAATTTAATCTTTAGGAGTATATTTTGTGTTGTTAGCTAACAAGTGTGTGAGTGTACCCTCTGCTACTTCTGTAAACGATGCACACATCATACAAAGATATTGTGCTAGGCTCGCTTGTACTTGATTGCATTTATTTCTTAATTCTCGGATTTGTTGTCATTTTCAACAAAAATGACCAGAATTGAAAATCCATATCATGGATTGTGATTGGTTGTAAGATTAATTGTTGGTACGATTTATTTTCTTTAAAACAATATTATGTATATAAGTGAATGCACCTCAAAAGCCAAGGCACCCCAAAAACCGCACTGTTAGAAAATGTAGAATTAAAAGAAAGGAACGTGTCAAGATGGATGCATGTTGGTTTATTTCTAACCACAAGGAATTAGGCAACATAGAAAATGTCCACGATCGACACCATGGTTACTGTGAAAACAATAACCTTAAGTCTATTTTCTGGATTTGCATTCAAAATTGGGAAGTCTCTTATGTGGTTTTTGGGGTGCATTTTGAAAAAAATGACATAAATTGAAAACAACAACTCTGCTTGGTAATAATGATCAGGAATGTATCCAAACACACTTAAGACATCAATAACAGTATATATAAAGACTACAAATATAATAAAAATTGTTTTTTCTTTCTATGTTCTTAACAATGTTGAAATTTTTAACAACTTTTTTGTATTTGGGAACATCAAATTTGGTTCCCTTTAGTGGAACTACATTCAAAGGAACAAAAATTACATCAGTCACATGAAAAGATGATACATGAGGGCAGTGGGCAGGGGTGTCTTCTAAGATTGTACCAGATCCAATTTTGGGTTCATGCACCTAATTTCTAGAAAATCAACTGGCCCTTTTTCATCATGTAAAAAATGTTGAAAGATTTTTCCAACAAATACCATGCTACAGCGCTTCGATTTGTAAATGACACCATACCATTTTGCCACCAAGTCTTCTTCTTTGTTAGGAGGACTAAGCAGTTTTTTAAGCTTCCTTTTAGGTCCCAAGTTTTCATCTTCCATTGTATCATCATCATCATCATCATCTATATGGCAATGGCATCATCTTCTTCACTGGAATCATCGAGTAAGCATTTTCTTCACTATCGGATTCATTTTTTTCAACAGGAAAAACACATCTTGGTTCCTTTGCAGTGGATTAGGCAACATAGAAAATGTCCACGATCGACACCTTGGTTACTGTGAAAAAAATACAGCTTTTTACATTTTGAATTTCAAAATCTCAATTTTGTGTAAAATCTTGCATCCAACTGCATCACATTTCTGATTTTTGCAAATACGTTTGAATTTACATAAAGAGGAACCTTCGTTATTTTTTCTTTTTTTTCTATGGTTTCTTGCTTTTGTTTGGCGTTTTTTTTCTTTCTTCTCCTTTATTTATTTTAAAACATCCCATTTTTGGCTTTCACTGATCCATGTGTTTGGGTGACTCTGATGTTTTCGATGACACCTGTAGCAGTTGAAACGTAGCCTAGAATAAACTCGCTTGTTCATAACATGATAATATTTATATTATTCTGATGTTTTCTTTTGACAGCTTTGGTTTGACTTTTTGCACAGTCATGCAACCAGGTATTTCAGTTAGCTTGATGCTTTTTTCATCTTTTAGGATTTAGCAGTAGGATCTTTCTTGGTTATCGATTATTTTACCATCTAAGCGTCGGTTTATGGTTTCAGAGTCTTTTTTTAATGGGAAAAGGCCATTTTTCAATGCTGCTTGACCTGCTTCTTCTAACTTGATTTTTTTCATTTGTGGACTTTCTTGCAACAACAGCTTTATAGCTTTTGTGGATGGATTACTTTGCAAAGTGCATCACGAACTCTCATTGCAAATTTTGGTTTCATATTATTTTTATACTAATCTGAATTAAAAAAAAATAGTCACACATCCCAAGGCTATTTACCCAATGAACAGACAGCTGTTCAGTTTTTTCTGTGTGTGGATGACATGAAGAAACTTACTGCTCTATAATGTTTTTATTTCAAATTTTGAATTTTTTTAAAAAGTCTTTAAAAAAACCACATGGTTTTTGGGGTGCACATGACATTGTTTTTGTGATACATGGAAGTGTTCTGCACAATATAAGTTAGCAGTGATACAATCATCCTAAGAGCAATATATTATAACTATCTCATGCAAAAAACCATGGTCCTAATTCCAAACCGTTCAGAAATTATGGCCAATTTAGTCCATGTGGGTTTTGGGGTGCATGACGAAAAAGTTGATCAAGTTCAACATGGTAGCCAAAGAACACATGCTAGACTTAGAAACTATTCCTACCAGGAAGAACCCCATTTAGGCTTATCTTTCAAAACCAATAATATAGATATATATTATCCATCCATAGAAAAAGTTATAAGCCCTCCTACTTCAGTGTGGTTTTTGGGGTGCATCAACCTGTATAAATACTTTTTATACCTTACCAGGGTTTTTAGTTTTTGTTTATTATTGTCCTCACAACCCCTTGCCCAGTGCTTTGTACTTTTGACAATTAAAAAAATAGTAAAAACTTTTAAATTGCTACAGTACAGTCCAGATGTAAGCGTATGCGTGTTCTCAAATTTCACGCCCTTTACTTAGAAGTGGTTGTTTATCTTTTGTTCTTATTAATTATCTTGCCAGTGTTGTAAAAGTCATTAACTTGGGGTAATAAACAAAAGATTCTTGAGAAAAAAACATAATTATAACTGTGCGCAACTACTGTTAAATAGTGTGAACATAATCATTCGCAATAGCATAATTGTAAGTGTTCAACTCCTTGTTCAAACCTTGTAATGAAACCACGTAATTTGTAATGGATATTATGTATGTATATTTTATTTTTATTTTTTCAGGATGATTCCTAAAATCAAACTAGTCACCTTTGATGCGTTTAACACAATATTAAAGCTAAATGCGAGTGTAGGAACAATTTATGCATTGGCTATAAAAAATTTATTTCCAGAGCTATCAGCTAATTTTCCCCACGTTGCTAAAAAGATAGACAAGCAATTTCCCAAAGTATATAAAGCTCACTATAAAAGATATCCCAATTTTGGGTTAGGACAAATTACATCAGAACAATTTTGGCATGGCATTGTCAGAGAAACGATCAGAGACACAGGGCTAGAACTAGATTCAACATTAATGAATATTTTAACCAGTTCGTTGTATAAAGATTTTTTAACTAGAAAACATTGGCATGTATTTGAAGATGTAGAAGAAATATTGGACAGATGCAAAAAAGCCAATATAAAAGTTGGAATTGTTTCCAATTTTGATGAAAGACTCGAAACAATTTTAACAAACCTAAATTTAAGAAATGATTTTGATTTTGTTACTTGCTCGTATCAATGTGGATATGCAAAACCCGATCTTGGAATTTTTGAAATAGCTTTAAAGAAAGCAAACGTCACTGCTGAAGAATGCATTCACATTGGAGATAATTTAGAACTGGATTTCCACGCTCCTAAAAAACTTGGCATCCATGCTTACGTCATTGATCGATTTTATACTTTTAAGAACGACAATTTATGTTTTAGGTTAAAATCGTTAAAAGACTTACCAATTTCTTATTAAATACTTAATGTATAATGTAATGAAATTGCTGTTATATTATGCTGATATTTAAACTTCCACAATTTTTTCTCTTTTTTTTATGCTTTTGTTTTCACTCAATTCTTTAGCATTTGTTAAGCAACGTTCTTGTTTGCTTGGTTTCATATGCTGATACTGCAGTTTACATGTGAGTTGAATCAATACCTCTTAGGTCAGCCACTGCCATTTTGGTAATGTTTATCTAATTTTTGTTTAGCAAGCATTAAAATGGAAAAATCTAATGAAAACAAATACCCTGGTAAGAAAGAAGATCCTCAAAAAGGAAGATTAGCTGAAGAGACAATAAACTATTTTAAGAGGGTTGAACAAGTTTTGTTAGATAATACATTTGAAGATGAGGAACATAAAGAAATGTTTGTAAAAAATGTGTTTAATCAAATGGAAAAAGATGGTAGCCAATTAACTCGCCATCCTCTGACTAGTAGGGTCATTGAGGTGATTTTACCTATGCTTAACGCTGAACAAAACCAAAAGCTTATTTCACAGTTTAAGGAAGATATTGACATTGTAACTTGTGATCGATTTGCCAGCCATGTCGTTGAAGCCTTGTGTAAGAACGTAAGTCAGCATAAGGAGAACGCTGATGTTGTAGAAACTTTTCTTTCATTTTGCAAAGTCTTAAGAAAACAAAGTAATGGTTTATTAAGGGATGCTTATGGTAGTCATGTTCTCAGTACTGTTTTGCAAGTGTTAGGCGGTGTTGCCGTACCTGAAAGTATAACCAAAAGCAGATCCACAAGAGCATCTAAAAAAACGAAGGGCAAATATAAACCATTGGTAAATGCAAGTAAGTAATCTTAAAACTTAAAAAAATTTATGCTATATCTATGATCAAGAAAAATCTCTCGATCCATCAAAGGCCACAAAATAAATGATTAATGTATTTCACAGAATTGTATAAAGCACCTGTCGTTTTTAAGCAAGTACATTTTTTGTTTGATGTTTTTTCTAAAAACTCAGCAAATATTGCTATCCTGTTTATTGATCACAGTAAACAGCGCTCAGTGTATTAAATATTGACTTATTCTTTCTGGTTTTCTGTAGAAATGCGTCCTGCTTTAGGCTCTTATTTATCAGATATTTTCTAGATATTTGCTTAAAAACAAAATAAATAAAACTATATAAATCAATTAAAGTGTTCATTAAGTATATCTTTTGTGTTCTGAATTTCATCAGTAAAAGTGTTAATGACGATAGCAATGTACCTCCTTTTTACTGTTTTATGGATATTTGATTACAAATTGTAGATCTTTTATCTGGTGCTGTTTCTTTGACATCCGTTCCCGAGAAATTTGTGAAAAGCTTTAAAAGGTTTTCCAGAGTAATACAAGAGGATGACAATTTTGGTGAATTATTATGCCACCGGACTGCAAGTCCAGTTTTGCAAGTATTGTTATATGTTATTAAAGAAATAAGCAAGACAAAATACGCCTCTTTATGTCACCTGGTAGTTGCCCGTGCTGGTATTCTTTCCCAACAAAATGTTCAAGAGGAGGAGGAGAATGAGGAGACTATTCACAGGTGAGTGACTACAACAACATATATTAAAAAAATTTAAAATAATGGCTGTTAAATCCTAAATTGAAATTTCATGTAGCGTGGTTTGGAGCATTAATGAAATTTTATTCCTTTACAATTTCTATGAAATTGGTTATAGATTGATAGATCAAATATATTTTGCTTATAAAAAAAGAATACAAGTAATATGTTACTAATAGTTAAAAATAAATAGAAGGCACAAATCGTTTTATCATTAAGCCCCATTAATAGCTGAGCTATTAATATACTTTGTTAAAAACCTAAGAATAAAAAATCAAATCAACACATCAGGTTTTTAAAAAAATGAGTTACGTCATTATTAGTTTTTAAGAATGAAGTTCTTTACAACTGTTTTGAATTATTCCAATCCAATATTTATTTTAATTTATTGTCTAAATTTCTGTTCCACAACTATGGTCCTGTAGTGTTGTATTCATGCTGAATAAAAGAAAATTTGTTAGAAAACAATAATGGACAGGTAGAATTGACGTATACGATCAGTTTGTAGATATTTAAAACTCCAAGTGTTCTAGATAAAAGTACAGATACTGTGTATCCATCTGCACCGAATGTTATTCTACATGCATGTTCTGTTTGCTGTAAAGTTTAGACGTGTTTCTGCTTGCCCATACAACATTACAGTATGCATAAATAAAAAATATAAGTAAATATATAGTTCGCTTTTGTAATAAATTCTGAAGTTCCAATCAGGAAATACCCATTTAACAGCTACTGAAAATTCTAGTTTACACCATGTACAAGTTCATACAACTTTTAAAGCGTATTTACACAACCTTAACCCTATTACTACTAGTGGTGGGGAAAGGTTCTGCTCCTTGTCCATTTTCCTGCTTGAAATTTGTTAAAGTTAAACAATTTGTGTGGAAAAATAGAGGCTTGATAGGAAGAGTTTTTTTAATGGGGAAATGTTCGTCTAATAGACAAAACCAATGAAGCTAAAGGCTAGATTGCAAATCTAGGAGATTCTGGGGCACACTTAAAGGTATGGCAGGTACAACTACACATATCTCAACAAAAGCACAAAACCAGTAAAACCATTCGTTGTACTCAATCATGTGAATACACTGCTACTGTATTTCGATGTCTATTTTTTTTTTTTTTACAAAGATGTGGGCTTTCTTCTACTGTTTTCATAACTCTTTCAACTTCAAACAAATGACCAAACTTCCAATTCAAATTTTCGTCTTTTTTGTGAAATAACTGAAATATTTTTATAGATTGCCAGTTGTTTTAACAGATGAAGTTGGTAGTCATTTGATAGAAGCTGTTATACAAACTGCAGACGATGCAACATTTGAGACACTGGCAACAAGATGTTTCAGGCGATACATTATTTCACTATGTATTCACCCTGTCGCAAATTATTTGGCACAGACGTTTTTAAGAAACGTCAGAAGTTCTGAACAGGTAGCTACTAATAACTTTATATACTGAAGCAGACAGTATTTCTGACCACTATTTTTGACCGCATCAGTCGATTAGGGCGTAATAATTTTCCCAATATTATTGGGTTTTTTGTATGAAGTTGAATTTTTGTCTTGCACTTTTTTGCATTTTTAAACAAACAGCAATTCTGAAGATCTCTATTTTTGAGGTAAGATAGAACACAGCTTTCAAAACAGCTTTATCGCCCTTCAAATGATTGCATTTATATATATATATATTGTATTGATATATATGGCATTTATATATATTTCATTTATTTATTCAGCGCATTTAAAAGACTGTGACTATGCAATGCACAAGGTGCAATGCAAATACTATTTTTTTGAAGTTGTTTTGTTAAGTGACTTGTGCTAGATTGAATACAGGAAGTTGCTTTTGCATATTCTGCAAAAGTACCACAAGACAAGAGTAAAAATACTTTTGATTTATAATTATGTCCAAAATAAACGTCATACAAACGTGCAACAAGATAAAAAAATTCCTATCTGGAAAGGTTTATGCTGACCCTGATTTAAGCTCCTCTTTCAAATTTTAATTCTGGTTTGTTGTAGGCTGACTTCTATATCACAAAGATACTTGAGTTTATGGAGGATATTCTAGCAAGCGGTAACATGGGTTGTATTGTAAGAGCAGCAGAGACACTGGCGCGATTGGAAATGGTGGAGAAGCAGAAGTTCTTTTTAAACACACTACAGAAAGCATTGCACATACCAAGCAACGAAAAGGACTCAAAACAACTTGCTAGACTCATTTTAACCATGATGACATACGATATGTTTTTTAAGAAAAACGATGAGGTGGAGGAGAACAAAAATGAAGAACTGCCAATAACGGAAAATCATTTGGATAAAAACTCCATTAATTATCATGGTGCATGCCTATTAAAAAGTTGTTTTTCTTTTAAGAAATCGAAACTTGCTGTAGATAGCTTTTTAAGTTTGACCGTAGAAGAACTACTCTGTGTTTCGTGCAACCCTAGTGGTTGTTTTGCGTTTGAGAGTTTCTTTCAAAGTAAATGGATACCGAAGAAGAAAAAAGACCAAATGGTTGAATGTTTGACGAGTTCTATATACGTTCTAGCATGCGATAAGTTTGGTAGTCGTGTTATTGATGCCATGTGGAAGGAACTTGAGGAGGACGTTCAGGATAAGTTAAGATGTGTGTTACGTACACACAAGTCGAAGCTTGAGACTGATTTGTATGGTCGGATTATTTTGTATAATTGCGGTGTGAAACAACAAGTGGTGAAAATGAGTGAAATAAAAGAGAAGCAAGAAAGAAAAAGAAGACTTTTCGAAGACATCTTAGATGAAAATAAAGTTCATGCGGCTCCAGTGAAGAAAGAAAAGAAAACCAAAAATGGTTTGTTTATTCTTTTTGTGCAAAACTGTCGCCTCTCTGTCTAGCCCCCCCCCCCACTAATTATTGGGTGTCCTTAATTTTAGAGTGGAAAAATAAAGAGACGTTAAGGCTTTATCTCTTCTAAATATGTGCGCCAACAATTTAAAAAAAATTAAAGTTGCAAAGTCATGTTCTAAGCCTGATTTTGGACGAAATCTAGTATTGCTGATAATTTAGTTGAGTGCAGTGAACATAGGGAAATTCAATTTGTATGTGAAAACTGTTGTAATTTTTGTGAAATATTTCTAACTAGTGATTCGTACTACCTTATTTTGGCGATTGGATAAAATAGAATTTTTGAAGTAATCTAAATTTAGCTAAACAAAAATTTCAATCAACTAAAAGTTTTAAAATGCAATTGCGCTAAAAATGCGTCGTTTTTGATTTTTAAAGAAATTGATGAATTGAATTAAATCTGGCTTTGACTTTATTTGGCGGATGGTCAAATATTTTAAATTTAGCGTAGATTTTATTTGGCGTATTTTGACATATCTGACAACGTTTATTATTATCGCGAATTTTCTGCATCCAAAAATCTTTTCACTCGGACTTTTTTGCGTGTTTTTTTGTGTGTGTGTTTTTTTGTAAGAAGGTTTATAAATTGCTAACTAAAATGAAGGGAGCAAAATAAGTAGATATCGTTATATTACACTTGTCATATATATTTAAAATAGAAAAGTAGGAAGAAAAAAATAGGGAATTTGTTTTCGCAATTTCTGTGGAGATGTTTTACGAGGATTAAATTTCGCGAAATTGTCCAAAAATATTTCGGAAAAGTGCGAAACTCAAAATTGGCCCTAGATATGACAGGTATCTAAAAATGTAACAAAAATTTTCACTGAAAGTTTCTAAATTTAACAAAATGGTGTGAAGGGATCGCTCCATTTTTTTGGTAAGCTTACTTAGAACTTCTCAATAAATTTGAGTCTTGTAGCAGGTGCATGTATTTTGCCCACGATTTTAATAATCTTTAAAATATTAAACCAGGACTGACTAGTAGTAGTAGTGTTATTTTGTAGTTATTTTTGTTGTACCCCTTGTCATTGAATTTAAAATTTACATTTTAGATGATCGTGCAAATAAGTACCGAGAGCAGTTGAAGCAACTAGGGATATCATTCGACGATGAAGAGAAGTCTAATGAAGAACTTTTGACAAAACAAGTGAGTCAAGATTGGTTTCCATTGAAAACACTTAGTTGTTTTGCAACTGTTGTACAAGTAAATTTTTTTGAATCTCAGCAACATTTTTTGCGCAACATCTCTTGCGTGGCTTTGTAGTACTTTGCTGTGTTTTTATTATAAGTCGTAACAGTGACTGTTTCATACCTATTGCAACCCTTTTGTGTGTTATTAAAAACCGACCTTCAGTTTACTGAATGGAATTTCTCAGCGTTGGAGTTCTAAGCTGTACACATAGCTACATTTAATAAGGAAATAAAAAAGCTTTTATATGTCATTAATATTGTTACTTAAAAATAACAAGAGAAGTTACTGTGTGCTGGATACTTTTATCTTTTTTGTTTTGTTTTAAAAATATAGAGACGTGGTAAACAGTTTTTTACGCGTCTTCAGCACTTATTGGGAATACACCTTTAGTTTTCATTGATGTAACGCTGCTATGTCTCAACTTTTTTAAACAAAATGAATGTGATTTATGAAATCCTCATCTGCAACTTGATAAAATGTTAAATCTTGAGATTCATACAGCAAACAAACATTCTGTTAAACAGGTTTTTTAATTTTGTACTAAGTGACTTCTGCCTGAAACAGAAGCTTATTAGTACAATTTGAAAATTAAGAAGCCTTTGACCGTAACATTGATACTACCAAAACAGCATTTTCACATATTGGATTAAGTTGAAAATTATACACACACCAATTCAATGAAATTTTAAAAAACATGTAATTCAGGAAATTCGTGATAGGCTGATAAAGCATAAAGTAGTATGTTATTCTTGGCGAGTACAAAGAGATTACTACGTTAGACCTTTTGACTCATGGCGGCTACCCTTGATACGCTCACATTTAGTATTAACAATACTAACTCCCTGCTATTCTTCCTATCTCTTATCTTCCTATCTATCTTAAATCCTGTAAAAAGTCGTTTTTATTATCCTCACTATTGATTCCGTCACATTGATTCCTCGCAATCATGCGCACTTGAAAGATGTGATGTTTCAAATAAAAAATTTTAATGAGATTTGTACATACAAAGTCACATTCTAGGTATTTAGACACACATGCAAGTTATGCTGAAAGAAGAACTAAAGAAAAGGTTCATTTTCTTGCAAACCAGTCGCAACGTGACGTGATTAAGCTGCTCTGATTCTCAAGATGCTTTTTATTTTAAACAAATATTATACCTTCTTGCAGGTTAAAGACGAGCCACAAGATGAAAGATTGTCTCATGAAAAATCGTCTGAAGAAAAATCGTCTGAAGAAAAATCATCAGAAGAACAATTGTCAGAGGAATTGACACCTTCAAGAAAAATAAAGCAAAAGAAGAAGAAGAAGAAGAAAACCTGATGTTAATGTGAAATATAATAGACCTTACACACAAATATTTTTTTGTTGTTTGAGGAGAATGACGTATGAAGATTGGAATTATTTTGTTTAAATAATTTCAACACCAAATGGATTTGAAACCGATTAAGAGCATTAAACCTATGATCAATTAAAATGCTTGCTCTGGTAGTGGTGCTTGTACTTCTATATGAAATATTTTTGATCTCGTGTCTCTCGCGAAAGTTTTTAAATGCTTTATAAGAAACATACTTTTCGAGATAGCCACAATTTTTCTTTACTTCTTTAAAATATACGGAGTAGGACCCTCGGGTTATTTTGTTAGGATCCAAAACCTCAACCTGACGTCAGCATGGTATAATTTCTCTATAACCTGAAGCATAGCAAGTTATAGAGAAATTGTTGATTGTTCTGTAATGTTCACATCGACGAAACTACGTTTTATACCCCACCCACAGATCTATTTATACCTGTTTTTGGTTACTGTGTCAAATGAAAAAAATTTGCTGACAGGCAAACCTCGTGTGGTCTTTTTCTCTGTACAAAATGGTTACCTCGTAGCTTTATTTCAGGCACTCCACAAAGTTAATAATTTGCTGACGGGGAAACCACGTGTAGTCTTTTCCAGGGGTTAACGACTCGTGTACTATGTCAATACCCATATTTTGTCTCTGTACAAAATGGTTACCTTGCAGCTTTCTTTCAGGCACTCCACAAAGTTAATAATTTGCTGACGGGGAAACCACGTGTAGTCTTTTCCAGGGGTTAACGACTCGTGTACTATGTCAACACCCATATTTTGTCTCTGTACAAAATGGTTACCTTGCAGCTTTCTTTCAGGCACTTCACAAGGTAAATAATTTGCTGGATTTTTTACGGGTAAACGACTGGTTTCTACAACAACAGCCGTATTTTATCTGTAACCTGATTTAATGTCGTGCGAAAGGATTCACAAGAAATCTACGTACAAATCACGAATGTTTGAGACTCATAAAACAGCTTCTTTTTTACTTTGAAATACACTACTTTTCAAAAAATCATCTATCAAAAAAGGGGGTCAAGACCTTCCCGCCACCCCCGGCTTTTGAAACTAAAGGGGCTACGAAATCATTTAATAAGTCTAATCCTCGAAATTTCAGAAAAATGGCGCGTAATAAACGTACAACTTAAAAGGTAGAGGTCAGGGGCGGATACAGGATTTTTTTCTCCTTAGGCGGATTTGCGAAGCAAAGCGAAGCCCACGCGCAATTTTTGCGTAGCAAAAATTGCGCGTGATAAAACAGCTGGGGGTCTTGGGGGCGCTGGTTTATTTTGACGAGGGAACAGAAACAACACGAGGAGCTGTATATGTTAAAAAATGCTATGTTACTAGCTTTAAGAAGGTAATCAATACATGTAAAAAGATTTTAAAGCCATAAGTTGGGTAAGTACTTATATTGAATATATCATGATATCCAATAAATGTGGGGAACTTTTTTGTCGTTTTCAGTTATATTTGGATGCTCACAATATGATATTTAAGATGATTCAAATTGTTTTTTTGTCCTCATTGATCATAAACTTTTCCATCGACATTAGCATCGAAAACGCATAACTGTTCGGCCCCTTGAAGCTTCATTTTCAATAAAATAAATTTGTTGTCCAACAGTCAGTTACACCTTTTTTGAAAACACATGTTGCGCAACAAATGTTGTGAAGATAAAACAACAAAAGTTGCAGAACAATTATGGAGTTTTTAAAAAAACAAAGTTTAATTTTTCAAATCCTTTTAGAAAGCTTCTTATGAGACCAGAAAACAACCTGTGAAAAAAATATTGCCCGCTATTGAAAGTGTCCGCTAAGTCGAGTGAACACTAGTGTTTCATTATTTTCGAATTTTCAATTTGAAAAAAAACTACGTCAAATATTGTGCGAATATTTAAAGTTTTAAATCGATAATGTTATTGCAGTAAAAAAGACAAGACCATACAATACTCAAATATTTTTAAATTAAGAATGCACAATTACTTGTACTCATTCAAGAATAGCTTTTTATCTAAACAACTAGTTCCCATGTCATTATAACAGTTTAAGCAGTTTAAATTAGAATAGCAACTGGAAATGAAGTGGCCATTTAAAGTGTAACTTTCTAAGTATTCATCTTAAGTAATCTCTCTTGACGAAGAGTAGAT
Organism: Hydractinia symbiolongicarpus; assembly: GCF_029227915.1. Classification (NCBI taxonomy): domain Eukaryota; kingdom Metazoa; phylum Cnidaria; class Hydrozoa; order Anthoathecata; family Hydractiniidae; genus Hydractinia; species Hydractinia symbiolongicarpus. The sequence goes on from NC_079885.1 coordinate 5,367,502, forward strand.
GAAAATTAATACCGAAGATTTGAGAAAGGAAAGGTAAATAGATTTTTAATTATAAATTTTAAGTAAATCAAAAGAAGTGAAGAATCTTTTTCCTCTATTTTCATTCTTAATGCAATCTCATCACCAGGCCTCTTTTACGTGTATGATATTTTGACTAGATTTTCCGATTTTTTGTTCTCCGTAAGTGTTGCCAATGTTGGCCCTCTTGGCTGATTTTTAGTTTTTCCCAACAAAATGTCTGTTTTGGTGTTGCAATATTACGTTCTTGCATTTCACTTGCGGGGTTAGGATAGAAAAAAAAATAGTGATAACGGCTCAGGGGCTAAGAGACCTTGGGACGGGCAGAGGCGAGTTCAGAAAAATAGGAAGAGGGTACGAAAGCATGGCGTACGCAATTACGTTATGAATGAAGTTAACACCCGTTTTTCTTTTAGCAAAATGAAATTAAAGAACACATTCCTTGTCTACTTTCTTCTATTGCTTCTTCAAAGTGAGTCCACAAGACTAAAAAGACACAAGAAGCTGAAAAAACAATTATTACAGAAAGAAAAACACGGTGATGTGAGCAAAAAACAGAATGTGCGGGAAAGCATAGTGGATAACAGTGACAGGTTAGAGGAAAAGAAAAAACGAAAAAAAGGTAAAGAAACTACGTCTGTTTGGGAAGAGATGGAATTCCCTCTCAACCAAAACCAACAAGATCAACAGGATGGTTTCACGAATGTAGATCTTAGCAGGGTCAACACTACTTTTGCTCCCATCAAAAAACCTTCGAAAACTAAAAGGCCGTTGAAGGTGTATTTAATTATTACGAAGATTGTAAGTGAAGACGAAATGGAAAGAAAGAAAAAGAAAAAGAAGAAGAAGAAACAAAAAAGGAAAAGCAGAAAAAGAGGGAAAAAATTCTGAATTTATCTCGATTTCTTTATAGCAATCATATTATAGCAAATATGTCATATAGAAAACGTTTGCGAAATTTGGACTTTTTTGTAAAAGTTTATATGCTTTCGCAAAATCCTTAAAAACCCTAATAATTGCATTCTTTGAAAGAAGAGAAACAATATTTTAAAGCCAGGCATTTTTGTTTTTATCTAAAACGAAATAAGCCTGAAAAAATGTATTTGATTTTCTTAATTGCTTTATTGACAAATAAATATTACAAATATATAATATAATCGCACCTAATTCTTATGTACATCTTATACAAAGAAACGTGTCACTGATCTATCAAAATCATTGCTTCAGGTGGACAAACGTTCGCGGGCAGAAAAGTTTGCGAATTTCACATTTTTATATCATGAAATTTTCTCAATAACACAAATTCGCGATAGTTATAAACGCTAAAAAATCTTCGTGAAAGTTAATGTTTGCGAAAAAAAATTAGAACCCAAAATGGTCTATTTCAGATTGGGTTACAGGTTAACTTTTTCGCTAAGGTTGAATTCGCGAAAGTTTATGTTCGAAAAATCTTCTAATATGGCTGATATATAAAAGCTTTTGTCTTTCCATTTGCGAAAGATTGTGCTCTTCTTAGCATAAAAAAAACATAGAGGTAATGGTTCATGTTGTTGTTTGAAATAACGAAACGGCTTGCGTACGCAGATTGAAGCATCACAGGGAAAGAAGCAAGAACGTATCAATCAACTTTACATATTATTTCAAAATACGTCTTAACCTTATTTAGTATGGGCTTTTCGGGGCTTAAATGTATGGGGGGAGGAACATAAAGTGTTTGCTGTCCATAACTTTTGATGTTGTTGTTGTTGTAGTTATGACGTCAAATTATTAAGGGAATAGATAAGCGTAATGAATTTTTCGCTGATGTATTTTTTTTATCATCAATGTTAAAGTCAGGAAAATACTATTACCTATAAATCGCGCTGAGAACGTGATGAGCAATAATTTTTCGTTCTATTTTGATTTTGTGTCCGCAAAATCCCGAAAAAAGCGATATACACATATAAGATTGAAATCGTGAGAATCGGGAAAAACGGATTTGACAGTTACAAAACCGTAGGTTATTTTAGCGCCAAAAAAATATAACAGGAAAATTTTTCTTTTTTTAGAAAATAAAAAAAGTAGCAAACTCATTTAAAAAAAATAAACTTCATAAACAGGTTGTCTTCACGTCTGTTTGGTTCTAAAGTGTGTATAATTTCATGCACCTTGACCTTCTGCGTGATTCGTTTATTACACGCCATTCTTCGGAAATTGCGGGAATTGACCTTACTAATCGTGTTCTAACCCTTAAAAAAATGACTTTCTCCCATGATTCTTATTTAACAGGTAAACACAAGTATGAATCAACAAATAGGGAAAACAAATATACCAAACAGTAAGAAATTGCATTGTTTATCACCACATTTTCCAAAATTTCACAAAATGTATACAAGAAAATAATATATATTGTATGCATCATATTTTGATGTTTGATACACAAGATGCGACCGGAAAAAGCCACGCCCAAAATTAAAACATAACATTCATGCTACAAGAAAGCTTTAAAGGAAATTTAATAGAAAGAAGAATTTTTAAAATTCCCATAAGCGATAAGTTTACAAGTTTCTTATTAATCTTCCGCCTTTAAACTGATGTTCTCGTAAGAACGAAATGAATGCTTTTTTCTCGTAGGTCACAAAATTTCGTCAGCGTACCCTGAATACATTGGTTTGCCTTTTTTTAACGTTATTAATACAGACAGGAAAAAGTTTACGAGTTTAAGATAAAATATATATATTATGTAAGATTTTGAAAAGTATCGACTCAATACGTTTTTAGCGTTCTGGCCAAAAAAAGTTTTTTTATAGTAAAATAGAAGAAAATAGAGAAGCAACGTCAGTGAATTTTTTTTTTTTTTTTTTGAAATATTTATCTGCAATATAAATTTTGCACTTCCATGGCCGTTAGTGAAAAACGCTATCTATTACAACAGTAGAATTGTGTTAAGAGAAAACCACTTTGTTTCCTATTCAGAAACGTTTTTACATCACATGTAGTAAAATCGTTTCACCGACAATTTTACTGGCAAAAAGAAGACTTAATAAACCAACTAATCACGTAACGTTAAAACGGTCTTATTTTGGTTGATGGAAAAATGCCTTTAACTTGATGAAAATTCCCTCAAGCAATCATATTTGCACGAAAAATAAAATACCAAAACACTAATATATGCTCTTTATCACTTTTCTCTTTCTTTTATACTTTTTTACCAGAGAAAGATAAGCTGATGCTTTCCCTCTAACAGCGTAAAAGTCTTTGTTTCCTTTCACATTCCAAAGCAATGAAAAAATAAAAGGATGAAAAGGCACGAAGTAATAAAAGCTGCATTCGAGTTCGAGTTTCAAAAAAAGTTTGAATAACGAAATATACAAATTTGCATTCCAATCATAACATTGATAAAAAAATTAAAAAATATACTGTCACCTAGTATAAGAACGATACAAAACTAAAGATTTACAAGTGTCTCTCTCAGATTCTAAAACGAATGTCAAGTCCTTTGTTGTAATGCGATGTTGACGGGTTCGAACATTCTAGAAAAACAAACCATACAGAGAAAGGTGAACAAACAAACAAACAAACAAACAAACAAACAAACAAACAACATATCAACCTATCAACACGCATTAAAATTATGCATCACGCAATACTTTAATGATACACTGGTGTGTGCTTTTACCACCATCAGGAAAAACATACAAATGTTAAAACATAATTTCTGCGGATATTTTAACAGTTGTGGAAATCTGCGTCAAAATCTGCTTAAAAAATTACACAAAACGAAAAAACACAGCACAAAACTACAAAAAGAATAAATATTGTAGGTTGTTGTTTTAATCATCATTTCGCTTGAATTCTTTCTTGGTTCGTAGAAATCATATATACGAAAAAGGAAGAGCACATTTCCCTTATAAACTTTAGAGTTGAACGTTCCACGTTGAAAAAATAAAATACATACCTGCGTTGTTGGTGTAGTGTTTGCGGTAGATGTCGGCGTCGCAGAATTATTCACTGGTGTTTTGTCATTTTGTAGCGATTCTAGCGCCTCGTCCAGTTTACGTTTCTTTTTAGGACCACCAATTGCTTCAAGGGCCGTTCGATTTGCGGCACGTTTACGATTAATTTCTTCCTCTTCCATTTGCATCTATGAAACAAAAGACAAAACTGAAAAATAATTAACCATAGAGCTACGTTTCTTAAATAGTTTTTATAGATTAGAGAGTTGTTACGGAAAACACTACATGCAATATCATAAATAAATAAATAAGCAAGTTATAAGCATCAGCAAAATCATACTCAAGTACACTTGTTGTGAAGACAAACCCGTTAACTTATACGGCCTAATAAATGCTCCTTTTTATTAAAATAACATACTAGGATTGACTTCAGGATACTGATAGTTAGTTAGCCTGGGCTACAATTAATGCCTATAAACCATAAAATTAGCCTAAAATATGCCTACACTATGTTAACGCGTATGACCTGGGCTACGGTAATACTTATCCACTGGAAGTTTGCCTTGTCTATATAGCTGCTGCTTGATTTACGGAAATTAGACTGAAGTACAGTTAAACAAACCTGTTTAGCTTTCTCTTTTAGTCTAGCCTGCTCCGGATCTTCAGTTCTTGAACGACTCTAAATAAATCAACAACTATGATGACAATACGTATATTTGTGCTTTACCAGATTTTTATAGCAATAAGATTATTTATTTTAATAAATTCCAATCATTTAGGAGATCATAGGGACGTTTTTTCATAGAGAATAAGAAACCATTTTTTTACGTTAAGTTTTGTCTGTAGCAATACCGTACCATGGTGTCTGCCAATGCGATTTACGGGGGTATTTTTCAAAGATTTTTACTTTAACTCCGCAATAGGTTTCTAAGCATACAGACCAAAAAAAAATAGCTAGGTATACTGTAGGTAATGCAAGAATACCCAAAAAGGTAGTTCAACGGTAATTAATTAAAAACTTGCAAACACAACAACTCATTCGGAGGGAATGTTCTAAAGCTTGAGAGAAATGTTTTTAGAAACAGTCACATTTCACGGTTTTAAGGTTTTTCTTAAGAGAACGGTTGCTAATTAAGGTTGTCAAGGTCCGGCAGAGACCCTGTGAGGCTAAAAACAACTATCAGTAACACTCAGTTTAAAACATAATATACATAAAACATAATATAAGTGAGAATTACAAGAAAGAAAAAAAATAGGACAGTCAATGTCGTATACACTAATCCTCCTACCTTTGCAACTCGCATTAGCATTTCACGTTCCCTAGTTTCTCGATGTTTTCGCTCAACTTCATCGATTTCTTCGAAGACTCGTAACTGTTTTCTCACGTCAGATATTGTGTCGTAGCGAACGTCGTCCTTAAAAAATCAAGCATACATTAAAACAATAACAACGACAATGGAGAATAAGATTTTTTAATGCAGGGTTTGGACAGAATTTCGAAGTTATATTATATTATTGATATATATTTTATAGAATATTTTAAAAAATACTTTATTTACGCTGATCATTTTAGTCTTTCATAGTCATTGGCCGAGAGACCACTTTATTTATATATGAAATTTAGAATGGTTGTTGCAAACTTACGCTTTAAAATACCTTAAATTTAAAACTATCCACAAATTTGCAGAGTATGTAGAATGCACACAATACCAGTACCACCTCACTTCTCCATTTCATTCTTGTTTATTTTACATGATTCTAGCCCCCAGCTTTTCCTCTTAGAACAATCATACTTTTTTAAATGTGAAAAAGATAAACCAACATACTTTGTGTGGATCACTGCGATGTAAACTACATGCTGTAAGTCTTTCGATCAAATTCCGGAGCCTTTCTTCAGTCGCGTGTGATATTACAGTTAATACGCTGTTGCCGATATCTTTTATACCAAAACTTTGTGCTAAAAATATAAAGCAAATTGATGCACTTAGTCTCAAAGATATGACTAATATCCGTCTATTAGAATGGCTAAAGTTAAATTTAAAATCTTTCAAAAATTATGTTGTAAGATACATTAAGAACTAAAATTTTCGGTGGAAAATGTTTAGGTAGAAAAACTTTAGGAAACAATTTTTTATTTCAGCGGAAAAATTTTCGGGCAAGATTTATAAATTAAAAAAATGGGTAAGTCTTGAACGGATTTTAACCAAATTTCAACATTGATGATTACGAGAAAGAAAACAAAAAGAAGGCTAGAAGCATTTATAGTGTACTTATATTGAATTAAGATCTAAAAAAGGGTCTTCAGGATCCAACTTTACAGATAGAGCCTCAGCCAAATGTGAAAATAGCGAAAATAATAAGTTCAATAACTGTGGCTTTTATTGATTTTTTGATTACCCTAGATATAGTTCATAAACTTATTTTGTTTTTTAATTATTTGGGTAATCAATTTAGGCCCACTAAAAAGATTAAACCTTTTATAAAATTTGTTTTGCAAAAGCTTTTACAGAAGGTACATGTCAGTTTTAAAAATGCTGCTAAATAATGGAACTAAATAAAAAAAAGAAGACAAGTAAGCAGAAAAACACACCTTTCTGTTCAACCAACTTTTTTAACTTATCCATCACCAATATAGGACTATCTTTAACACTTCTTGTTTGATACGACATAAAATCTGCACCAGTGGCTAAAATCTTTTGACTTTCTTCCTGGAAAAAATGTTTATAACACTTACAATAATCAGAAAAACATGATTGGAATCGGAACATTGCACCTGTAATTTAGAGTAAAAGGAAATGAAGTAGAAAATGGAAACATAATGGTGCACACTATGTCATTTTGATTTGCACAGCTTGGACTGCCGACAAACAGTAAACAAAGTAACAAGAGTTATTATTTAATATAGTTGATTCTATTTAAAAAAAAATTCAATTGCTGTAATTATTTGTGAAAATTGCACCAGTTCTAAAAAGTAAAGAAGAAAAAAACTTACCATAAGATTAACACCAGCCATACAAGTGACATCAATAAAATCCTCATCTCCACTGCAACAAAACACAATGAAATGTTACTATTTAAAACTGGCAATAATTTTTGATTTATTGAAAATCAGTGTTGCACCACAAAAGTTAAAAATGGGAGGTTATATTACCCGACTGCTGACGAATATTGCGTATTTCGAGGTTTTTCTTTAGGTGCTCCTGCTGCTGCCATGCCAGGTATTTGCTTGTTCATTCCCATTCTTGAGGCAGCCTGATTATGCGTGGCACCAGGCAGAAATGTTTTCATTCCTGGAGTAGTTTGTCCAGCACTTGCAACAACAATTCTGCCGTGTTGCGCTAATTGCTTTTGCAGCATAAGTTGTTCCTGAGCTGAAAGATTCTTATTGGCTATTAACTGTTGTGGAGTTATATGGGGAAGATTATTTGCAGATGTTCGAAGATGCTGATTCACCGACGGCAAGGTTGCTCGAACTTGGTTCCTGTTACTAATTGACACAGGTTGAGCCTGACTTTTTGGGTTCATTTGAAGTGTTTGTTGTTTTCTTATCGTTTCTCTTAAATGTGGAAGTGTTTTCTGTAGAGTAAAGAAAAAATATTAGTAATAACAACGAGTTAATAATAAGTTAATAATTTAAGTATTTTCTCGAAGGAACTTTGAAGTATTGAAAACTTTTGAAAAAAAACTATTTTGACTTTATTAATTTGGCTAACTTGTTACTACATTAACCATGTAGTTCTTTTTGTAACAATGGTAATATTGTACATAACAGCAATTGCAGCCATGAAAAAGAAAGGAAAATATAACATATAATAAATTTTCTAGAGCAAGGCAACGCAAACTATTAAAGCTCTGAATAAAAAACAATTTACGATTATTTGCATTTTAACACATCATAAACCGCCTTAAAATAAATGCCGTTTTTTTAGCACTTATTTATTGATGCATTTAAACTAATATAGTTTTTAATCATTATAAATATATAGCAGTTTTCTCTGATATCAAAATCTTTCAAAGTTAAATTTAAAAGAGCTATTTTACTTTCCTGTCTAAACATAAAAACATGCATTTCATAAACAAATTACGCTAAAAGTAAAAACCTTCATTTTTTTGTTGAATTAAAAATCTAATTAGCAAAATTTTGCTGACATGAATTACAAAGCTGTGTTCTAACAAGTGTGGAATTTACAACAGCAATTATTTCCTTCTGCATACAAAGGTGAATTACAGTAATGAGTTGAAGGAGATAAACTTTTACTTACCTTTAAGAAGTGAACAAGGTTTGGTTGTGGATCAGATTTCAATGTTTTTTGTAGTTTTTCAATAAATTCCTCTTCACTAACACGGCCTTGCTAAAATACAAATTTAAAAAATTCTTTTATTTACATAGTGGGCTTCCCATTGTCTTCTATTCTTAGAAAACTAGTGCAAAAAAGCTTGTTTAATGATATACAGGATTGTGAGAGAAAGATGGTGGCCTAACAAGGCATAATCGAATGACTTATCCCCAAAAGTATTTGTTAAAAAAAATAGTTCTAACATCTCATAGTTAACAAATATTCTAGTTCCAAAATAAATTTTGATATTTTTATGTAAAAATATTTTGTATAACAGAAGCTTCGTAACACAAAGAAAGAATATGACAAAGAAGTTTCTTATTAAGATGATGTTCCTCTTGTTTTATAGGACGAGAGTGGTGAGAGATCATTTTGTGAGAAATACTAATATAAAGCTTTCAGTATACATCAAAAGCAAATCTCTAAATTTATAGCGCATTCAGGGGCATAGTATGGCGTATTTTAACTTTTTTTTGATTTTACAACTTAAAGGTACTGTCTGATTAAAAAACAATATCTTTTCTTTTGTTTTATTAAGTATCAAAAATAACAAAGATTGCTCTCTTAAACAACAAAGATTTATCCAATACTTAGCACCATCGTTTGTTTGTTTTGATTTTGCTGCACTAGCCTACCATCTTCACAAACTTTCGAACGCGGCAAAAGGACTGGGTTAATTCATTATTCAGCACATTTTTGCTTGTGACGTAGTTACCTGGCTTCTTATTAGGCGAACCCCCCCCCTGACTTGCGCATCGAACGACTAAATGTTTATTTATAATTTTTTTCCTTTGTTTAAAAAAGTTCTTCATGAAGATAGAAATGAATGAAAATAATTCGCAGGTTCTAGGATTTCAATTCGAGCCGGAAAGAACAACGAATGATGAGCTAGTTCCGACTTTTCAAGACGTAGACGATCATAACATTGGAAACCTTGTTGCTCCTACTCCTAAATGTGAGAGGATGCCCTCTGAAGTGTAGAATGTTTTTGCTGTCACGAGACAGACTCTCAGTCTTTTTCAGGAATATTTGAGTAGGTGTGCAATGATTCGCACGTGTAAATCAAGTAACGCGAGCGATGTAAAACGTACGTGCAAAGAATGTTACGCCTCTCAATCTTAACTTCCTTTTCTACATGTCCGAAATAGTATGCATGACTATACTGTCATTTTTATATTTATTGTTTATTTTTCACAAGCAAATAGGCAAAAATATGCTTTGTTTTCAAATTAAAAAAAATCTTTATCCACGTGGCTTAAATAAAACTTCAAAATTCATTCAAAAAGTTCAGCTACACTTTAACAAAATTTTTACAGAAAAAAATTTATACCGCCCGTGGGTTTCAGTTTTACAGGTATAAAGAAAAAATCCATTAAATTCGGACCTGCTATGGTTTCCAATTATTTTGTCAAATGAAGAAATTATCTACAATTAAATCCATGATAAAATGTCTATTCCGCCTGTAAGTGAAGTTTTGCAGAATTGCTTCATCCGTGCTCCGTCGGCGTTCAACTCCGCATTAGTTAAGAACCGCATGGCTGGATTTCTTGTGTAAGACCTGGTTACCAACGACGAAGGGGCCAGGCAAAAGAGATTTATGTCTACATAGTTCTTTTAACTAAGTCAGGAGTCGGTAAATTAGCTAGGATGGTCAGGTTGGCTATGATAAGGCTTGCTCGTGGATTAAAAGGACCAGGACTATTCAATAATTTCTGAGATCTAAAAGTGTCCGACCAATACGGAAATCTATCGGACGTTTTGTCTGACGACTGTCCAAAAATTATTTCGAGGGCTGCCATCGCACGCTACAAAATGGATTTTATAGGTTGATTTTGAAAACTCAATATTTATTTTTCAGGCGTGCGATTAATCACATGCCTGAGACGATTTAGGCGTGTGCCAAGGCGTGCGCGTGCAATCGCACGCCTCTCCTGAAAAAGACTGGATTCTATTAAATATTTTCAATTACATGGTATAAAAGTTTCTACTCCTTCATGAGTAATTCTTAGATGCGAGTGTGATTGAGTAATATTGTAATATTTTTCAGATAAAAAATGTATTACGGAACACGAAGAATTCCGAGCGGTGGTTTTATTGAAGAGTACGCTGTGAACATCTTTGGTGGCACTCCATGACAGAGAGTTTCGAACGACCACCTAGTTACCAGCCCCCACTCACCTCCTTAACATCCTTTTCTTTCCTCCGTTCAGATATTTCTCTGACTTTTGGTTTTTCCTTATACGGAAGATTTTTTTTTGGATCCTTGAGCAGCGAAAAAAAAATTTTATCCTGTTTTTTTCGACTGTTGTTAGTGCAATTCACAACAGCGCACCACGACATTATTCTGCCTCTCAACCTTACTGAATGTGCGATCTGAGTCTAATCTCTCTGTGGCGGGACATCTAATGAAGAGGAAACTAATTTTTAATTATTGATTGGTTGTCTTTAGAGTAGCTGAAACAACTATGCAACCCTAAGGCTAAAGTCATATTGAACTTCAAGTGTTATTAGCGAAAGCTTCTGACTTAGGTTCGTACAGAATTAGCACAGTGTGTGTTTACCTTAAGGTCTAGACACATCTCTCGCCTTCGATTTTTTATTTCCATATGAATAATTCATAAAAAGCGGTCTTTCACAATTCAGGGGGTAAAATTACCAAAATTTTTAAACATATAATAAAATATCAGCCCTGGCCCACGTTTTATCTATTTTGGTCAGTTCGGCGCGCTCCAGGTAAATACGTCACACGCGACATATTATTTCAGCCTCGCTTTAGTGCCTATCATCCGCCATCCATATAAACAATCGAAGCTTTTTTTGTAAACAAGAATGAGATATTGTTCAGTTGGTGTTAGGAAAGAAAACAAATAATTATTTAATTATTTTATAGAAATTAGTTCCAAATAAGAATTTTTTGTCAAAATTTTAGTTGATTTTTAATCGGACAGTACCTTTAAAACACTCCACAAAACACATTGCGCGAAGGTGGTTAATTTTAAAGATCATCCCAAAAGCAATATAAGGCTATTTCTATACTTGACTGATGAAGTTTAGACTTGTCAATGTTCACATCAGACTTGGACTTTATATTATTTGGTCAGTTGCCAACATGTTAATCTTTATCAAACTTTTGGATTTAGGAAGTGGAGTATTTTGAAAAAGCGGTGGTTATTCAAAATCCTGCTTATGTAACCTACATGTCAGCAAAATTAGCACTTCACATAAATTTTCAAGTTGCTTTTTGCCAACTTTGTAAAATGGCTAAAAAACTGCTATTGTTTCCATATAGAAAGGGACGTAGGGTATCGATTACTGTTGGAAATATTGACAAAGTCATGTTTGTCCCATTCCCTTTTTTTAGCTTTGAAATAAAAAACACTGTGATTGCCATTGTACTTCAATTGTTACAGAGTTTTGGTTTTTTTAAAGAAATTTTCATTGCATACAATTTCTTCATAAAAAATATATAGAGCTTAAGTATTATACCCATGACTTGTCACTTTACAAATTTATTTGTTAAAATGATTGACAACATCGGCATGCCCACCCTGTCCAAAAATTTAGTTTATGTTTCAAAGTCAGAACACATCAACAAAAAAATCATTGAAAAAGGGGGTGTTGCCAAGGTAGGCATAACGTAGAATAGGTCCCAGAACAAAAATTCTAAAATGCAAAAAGTGAACGAATAAGCATGCAAAACGTTTTCGAGAAGATGAATTTCTATTAATTTTTCCACAGGCTAATGACTACATTAATTAAAACTCTAAGCCTATAATGATTTTAATTACTTTTTAATTTACGAATCAGGGCTTTGTGAAATAACTCTTTATCCATACAAAGTTTCATGCACGCTACAAAGTTACATACAAGCACATTAAATACTGTTGTCCCCCCAAATGGTGTATGATATATTCTTTTTAACTCTTGCAGATTATTCATGCTTAAAACAAATGACCTCACTGTTTTTTACTTAACATTCTTCTACAATTTAACTTTAATTTATTATGGCTTAAGGCTCCGTATACTTAAGATTTTATAATGGTAGGTCAAAATCGTTGCCATAAAATAGTTTTATCATTGATGGCATAGACAAAGGAACTAAGAATTTGTTTGGTTTCTAAATGCCCTTAAACTTGTCTATTTATAGGAGAATGTGTGCACATTACTTGGTGTACTATACTTGCCACATGTTGCGTGCACGCTTGTCACCATGTGCACAATTTACAAAAGTCTGCAACTTTCAATAATTTTTAAATAGTTATTACAAGCTTTATATAAACCTTGCCCCTATTTATATCTGCAAATAAATAAAAATGTAAAAAAATATATAAATTTGCATGTGACTAGCTTAGTTTACTTACAACAAATTCTTACCATTAAGTTATGGACAAGCTCTTTAACCAATTTCCCAATTTCTGGTGGTTGGTTTGGTCCACAAGCTAAGTTTATCAAGTTCTGAAAAAATTCCTTTAACCTTTTAACAGACTCTTTCATCATTGTAATATTTGCAGCAGAATTTGCTTGTGAAGCACCATTAACAATTGTAGCAGGCGCAGATGTAGTATTTGCAGGATTTACTTGTGATGGACCTACTTGACGAAATCTATAATTGATTTGACCAGGTATTACACTGTTACTTGTCTTTATTTGAGTAAGTGATGTTGCAGCTAATGGTGAATTCATGCGCATTCTAATATCAGGCTTTTGTAGCATATTCACAACATTGGGAGTTCGTGCTGTAAGTGTTCGTATTCCAGGAGGTATTTGTGTATTCATTACTGGTGGCACTGCAATAGTTGCACCTCCTGGTTGTGCAACTCGGGGTATGACTTGAATACCACCTGGGATACCAGTAAGGACATTATTCTGTAATAATGCTGCATTATGACCAAATCGCTGTGCCATTAGTAAGTGGGCTTGTCGTGGCGTAATCATGATATTGGCACCAAGACGAGGGGCAATTGGAACAGTACTTGTAATTTTGGGGGCAATAGACACCTGAGGTGAAGCCATAGACAACCCAGTAGTTGGCCTATTAGGTGTTATTATTTGTCTGGGACTGTTGGAAACTTGGCGATTAGGAGTCATCATTCTCGGGCTACCAGAGATTTGTCTACTTGTAGGCGTTGAAGGTCTCGGAGCTGTTGTAACTATGTTACTTCGTGGAGAAGAATTACTTTGTGTTTTCGAAATTTCAGTTGTATAAGTAACTTTTCCATTAACCTGGGAACCAACAATAGCAGAAACATTTCTATTAACAAGGTTCTGTATTGATTTCCCTGGTGTGCTCCCTGCTCTAGGGACTGACTGAGACACAAGCTGGCTAAGAGACGTTGTTTGACCTGGCGCTATACTAGTAACACTTTTAGCGGGAGCAATACAATTTCTTGGTGTGGTCAATTGATTTTCAAATGACCCTACTAACGCATTAACTTGATTTTGATCGACTTCTCTCTTGAGAAAGTCCTCGAGAAAAGACGACTCCATTTGACTTTCGCAGAACTGGAACATGAGGCTTATATACTACCCCGGCCACTATGCATTCTGGTTGTGACGTCATAAGCAAGTTTAGGGGTAAAAATTATTATTCCGGATTGACCTTTGAGCTTTTTTACTCTTTTTTGTTAAAAAAAAACAATGTACATACAGAAGAAAGACTGATGAAAGTCCTTAAAATAAAATAAAACGGTAATTTATTTCAAAGATAGCCAAACCAACTATCTGGACAATATTATATCCTCTTAGTTAACTTTTTTTTGCTGTTGGCGCCCCTTTGTTTTTATCCGGAAAAATATATATACGGCGAATATGATCGAATGATAACAGATGAAAACATGGCACACATAGCTGCAGGCAGCCTTTTGCTTGATTGCAATTTACTTAGCTATAGCGTACTTAAAATTCGCCCACCAATTAGGCCAAAAATACAGCCCACTTGGATGCAGCTAGCTCTGGCTGGAGGTTGTGAGACATGTTTTTTTTTCATTTATTACATTTGAGAGACCACATGGACTCAGAAACTGCAGATTCTTACACTCTGCCAATCATCCAAATGGGCATCATAACATAAGAGTTGGGCACACCTCTCAAAATAGAAAATGTGTCAAGCTAGCAAGTTCTTAGCTAGCTAAAGCAAGGCGTATATGCTTGTCCTTATTACATGATTATATAAACAAACAACTCTAACGATAATCTGGCAACTTTATAAACTTTATATATATTATTCAGCGATTCGGTTTGACGTCCTAACAATTTTTTTGGAGGTGAAAAGTTTCCGTATTTTAGGTGAAGAGAGTGCAGAGCTAGATACATTTTGGAGTTTATTGGATAATTTTTTGGAACAAAATTTAGATTAGTGGTTATAGCTCTCGTACTCTCTGCGGGAGACCAGGGTTCGATTCCTCTTGACGGCGATTCAACATGGGCGAGTGAATGTTACCATAGCCCCGGGTTAACCCAAACCATGTGAGGGAATTTGGGGAGATGGCACATTGTGTGGTCCGTTGGATGTTGCTGGGAGTTGTCTAGTAAAGCACGGGCCCTAATTGGGTCTGCGTGTAGCTCAAAAAGAGCATTAAATACTTTAGGACTCTCCATCTAAGCCATGGCCCTTCCTGGAAATAATAGACAGGGTATATCCCTCAATATTTGTGAGGCTAGCGATGTAAAATATGCATATCTATATATCTATCTATAGCTAAGGCCAAAGGAATTTGTACGTCAGTTTACCGTCTGTATCTCAGGTGTACCATGCGGGAAATTTTCATTATTCATTATTTTGCCCCTCCGCCTAGCTAACTTGAACCTGAAACCCTCTGAGCCCAAACTGGAACTACAACGCCGAAAGACAACCTCTGGAGACTGGGACATATATCCAAATGAGGCAAGGCTTGATCGCACGACTTTGTATGGCACGCATTGGAACAAAGGTCCTTTGAAATTTAAATTAACACACTACATTACATTTGAAAACATTCAAAAAAAGAATACTTTCGATCAATTGCGACATCAATCAAAATTACGCAATAGTTTTTTGGAAATAGGATGCATTGAGTATATTTCATTTCTTTTTTTGTGGAACTGCGGGCGGCCGACGCTAAACTGAGGTACGACTTCCTTTAGCCTAAGCATCATTTCCCAGGCCTATCAATAAGAAAATAACACCCGAGCAATAAATCGCTCCCCCAATGTTACAATAATTTAAACTGGGTGAGCAATCTGAATAAATAGAATAAGTTTATAAACGCATATTTTATCACAAAGTCTTTTTTATATATTTTGGTTCTTTTTTACTGTAAATAAGAAGAAAGAAAACATTGTTTTCCATTGTGAGATAAATTGATATTGCTCAGCCAGAAAACCTTTTTTTGGAACTGGGGGAGCAATTAATGGCTCCGCTTGTTTGTCATTTCTCAGAATTGGGCGAGTCTTTGCGTGAGCAAGAGCAATTGCTCTTTACTTATTGATAGGCCTGATTTCCAGACAGCTTTTTTTGTGGCTACCTTTCTTTAGGTAATTATTCTTCCATTTCCACATTTTTTAGCATTCTTTGCCCTACGAACTAGGTTTGTTATCACCCTGCAAAATTTTAAAAATGGCGGATGTAGCACAAATGTGATTTGCCAATTAAGCAAAATGTCAATCATCACTACGGCAACAAAGCTGAACCGAATCACCGAATACTTTTAACAATAAGCCATTTCTTAATACAACTTAACGGGCGTTTGCGCAGGGTCTAGTAAAAAAGGAATCAGCTAAAACGTTTTATTTACGTTATTTACGTCTGAATTCTGTGATATGTTTTATCCAATGTGAGATCCACTGGTGACTAGATTAAACGCGAATTTTATGATTAAAATAGTTGCAACACTTTAATGAATTGTGTCAGATGTAGCTAGTGGCTGCTTCCAACTTCACCATGTACCATTTTTATTGCTCAAAAAACAGACGCAACATTGGAAAACTGGATGAAGCGAATTAAGAAAGAGGATTTGTAGAGGATAACACACATTTGTTGTTGTTTTCTTATGAATATTTCTCCAGGCTATCTAGTTTCATAATAATATAGGTTTGTTATGTTGAAAATAAAATCCCCTTAGGTATTATTAGTAATAAAATTAATGCCTTATTAACTACAGAATGGATTACAATAACTTGTGCACAAAAATATTGTTCTTTTTATATCTTTTTTTATATCTTTAAGATATTTTTAGATCTTTAAGATATTTTTTTCTGTGGTATTTTCTTCAACAAAACATTACACAAAAGAAAATTCCACACAAGATTATTGTTGTTAAAAAGTTTTCTGTGCATGTTTTTTGTTTAAAAGACTCTTGAAAAAAAATTATCCTTCTGAACATTTTATTTTGATGTTTTTCTTAACAAAACATCTAGAAAAACTTTTGCAGCATAACTGAAAAAACCTGTATTTTAACAAAAGTTGTTTCTTTTTAGGAGCAAGATATGTTATGATAATATCCAATGTGAGCTTAAACATTTATTATTGAAATTGCAATCATACAAAATGGCACGCTGTATCCAGAGTGCACAAGAGTTTATCATTGGGGCGTTTCCAGCTATGGTTGGTGCACTTGCCAGTGAAGATGCAGAAGCAATTTGTCAGAAAAATGACCTGTCTTTCGTAGAGCTGATTCGACCATTTTGCCAGTTAGGTGAAGAAGGTAAGCAAATTATTTTCTTTTCTAATTTTAAAATTGCAAAAAATATGTTAAAGTGATTCGTTTTTAACAGTTAAAGTTAGTAACAAACACTTGGCTACATTTTACAAATAGATGCTTATAATTAGCCTAGACATTATTCTTTACAAGTTCAGCTTTCTTAGACTTATGCAGCTCTGCATCAACAGAAATTGAACAGTTTGTTGCTAAAATATGTGTTTGTAAAAATTATTTTTTTGATAGAATGCTTGTATTTTAGTTTTTCGTTTAACTTTTTATTTTTATTTTTTTTCATAAATATTTACAAAAAATGTTGACATTTAATCTTTTTAATTTAGCATTCTAAGTGTCAGCAAATAATTATTTCCACACTTATTATAACAATACAGCAGTTTTCTAACTCAAAATAAAGTTTAGTTTTATTAGTGAAATACAAGTATTATGTTTTAGCTACACTCTTAATCTAAAAAGGATACAAGAAAATGAGATGACTGTTTTAATAGTATGAACTGCAGAGTTCCTAATAGCAGGTCACAATTAAAAAATTTTTAAAGAAAATACTGTTTGGTTTTTCCCAAAGGAAATTGTTATGAATGATGGTTTATGATTGGAAAGAAGTTCACTTTGAATGTTTAAATTGGCAATATTTTGTTTTAGTGCATATCCATGATCCTGTCAACCCGAACATAGTTATTTCGGTAAGAAATTTAAAGATGCGAGTGATTGATATTCAAGCTTCACTGCCGCCTCCTGTTTTAGTAAATCGAGTTTTGACAGAAGTTGTCAACAAATCTGTCCATACAGTGGATCTTAACTCCAGAGTGTCTGTTGAGAAGCAAATTAATGGTAAATATGTTGTTCTAATTTTTTTTATCTCTTGTTTATTTTATTTGCCACGTACTATTGTTGTTTTGTTTTGACTATTTTAGCATCCACACCGTGGTATGAGGCGTATAGAGATTGTTTTTTTCAATTAATTCAACCAATGAACCATGAATTTTTACGAGATTATTTAGCATGTATCCTTTTAAGATATGTTTATATTTTTGTTGTCTTTATTTAATTTTTTATAATCCTGAGTATATTATGTTTGCAAATTTATGTAATATCGTGGAGTTTACGCACACAAAAACTGTTTAATTTGTTTAATTTGTAAAAATTAATATTATAAAAATTTGTATGGGCATAAAATTCATTGCGAAAAACAGCGACAAGAAGAGAAAAAACATTTTTTTGGTAATTCAGTAATATGTTGTTGAACCACCGCTAAGTAGTAACAGACTGATTACAATACAGATATATAAAAGAAAATTTAATAACATAATTTCCACAATTTTTAGTCTTTTTTTTTTGCTAAATAATAACCTTAAATTGTACGAATAGCAAGCATTTGAGACCTTTAATTAAGTATTACACTTAGTAAATTTGAGGCCAAAATAGAAAATTAAAAAATAAAGTTGCTTATAAAAAAATGTGAACATTTGTTTTTGAGATTTAGAAATAAAAAAATAGCAAAATTGATTTAGTTAGTATTTTTAGGTAAAAGGTAGACTGGATTTCTTAATTCCCATTAATTCCAAAAAAATAGTTTTTACGCCGTAGACAAAGATAAATTGCGATTTAGCAATTTTTAAAGTTTCTATTTATAATAAAAAAACAACTATGAGTAGGAGTATTATATCAGTTTCCATTATCAGAAATCATCAAGCAACTGCTGTACATCAGTTGCAGACACTGTTACATACAGTACAGTCCAGATGTAAGCGTACGCGTACGCTCAAGTTTCACACCTTTTTCTCGGAGGCGGTAGTTGTTTGTCTTTTGTTCTTATTAATTATCTTGCGAGTCTTGTAAGTCATTAACTTGCGCGTAATAAACAAAAGATTATTGAAGAAAAAATAGCTTATTATAACTGCGCGTAACTATTGTTAAATAGTGTTAACATAACTATTCCCAATAGCATAATTGCAAATGTTATAAACTCTATCAATGTGACACTAACAGCCATTGTTTGATAGTTTTATAAAATAAAAGTTTTGCGTGGAAACTAAATAAACTAGCGAGAAGGCATTGTTGGTTGCGCGGGTTAAGTAAAGCTTTTAAGCGATAGAAATTATTATATTTTAACAAAGATTGAAACTTTAATTTTGATAGAAAAGCTTTTTTAGATCGCATTTTAAAAGTTTAATAACGAAAAACGGCGATAGAAATGTTTTTTTAGATCACATTTTAAATGTTTAAAAACGAAAAACGGCGATAGAAATGTTATTTTAGATCGCATTTTAAATGTTTAAAACCGAAAAACGGCGATAGAAATGTTTTTTTAGATCACATTTTAAATGTTTAAAAACGAAAAACTGCTATAAAAAAGCTTTTTTAGATCGCATTTTAAAAGTTTAAAAACGAAAAACGGCGATAGGAAAGCTTCGTTAGAAAGTTTTTTAAGTATTTAAAATGTTATCAACTCTATCAATGTGACACGGTGAGCCATTGTTTGATAGTTTTATAAAATAAAAGATTTGCGCAAAAACTAAATAGACAGCGAGATGCATTGTTTAAATCTTTTAAGAGATAGAGCTGTTGCGCGCTAGAAAACACAAATGTAGCGTGATACTATAAAACGTCAAAAGTAATATTTTTAGATTTTTTCTTTCTTCGATATTAAAATTTAATTTGTTTTCGAAATCTTATCGCGAAGGGAAAAGTCCCAAACGTAGGGTTTTTCCGTTTGCGTTGCTAAACGTTGCTTTTTATAAAAAGAACTCTTAAAAGTTTTGCATGTTAAAAATTATGTTTTGACGATAAAGAAATATTACTAAAAGTTTTAAAAGTAGCATTAGTTTTTTTTAAATATTTAGATCATTGGATTTGTTGTTTTTTAAAAGAGCTTGTGTTTTTTAAATAAATCAACATTAAAATCGCGTTACATAATTAGTTTCGTTGTTAAAAAAAAATAAAAATTCAATGGCCTTCGCGTTTAATTTATTCTCCCGCAGAGTATTGTTTTTAAACAATGTTTCTTGCTATGCTTTTGTTTTTAACACGAAGCAATTATTTTCGCGCAATTTGAAAGGAACTCGCTATCCTATTGTTTTTTTTAATGAAAGCAATTATTTTTGCAAGTTGAGCGTACACGTACGCTTACATCTGGACTGTACTGTATTTATTGGAAACACATGTTGTACAACAAAGCAGTACAATAAATGTTGCACAACAAAAATTAATAAAAAACTAAGGTTTATTGACATACTTTCTCCTTCAATTATTGTCCCTTTTTTTCTTAATATTAACCCCACAGGCATTTTAGTTGTCTCCACGAAACATCCTGATCCGATGAATGCATTTGCAGCACTTAGTACTAAACAAAATAACATACAACACAGGACAGAAAAATCGAAAGGATACAATTGGTTTAGCGTTAATACTTTCAAATACTACCTGCTTCTCCACGACATTTCTGACGGAGAAGAAGCAAAGTAAGCTCAATTAGAAACATTTAATAGCAGTTCAATCTCTTTATTTAATTTATTCCTCAAAGGGTTTATTTTAGAGTACAAGTACTGGCTTTTTACAATCACAAATTAAGGTTAATTCAAACAGGATAAAGTAGACTTTTCTTAGTTACATTAACAAATTTGGCTGTTGCTAAATTCCGACATGAATTTATATGCTATTTCCACCATCCCTTAGTTTTATATATTTATATCTGTTATAACAACGTAGTATTTTTTAGTTAAACATAACTCGAAATAAAAAGGGAAACAAACAAACTCTCATTTTATTGTATAATACATGTTAAATTGTAGCATACAGCATATTTCTTGTTCTTTTTTAGAGCTGAGGCAGTGTATCAAAGCATGAAGTCGGTATATGGCTCTCACACTTGCTTTCTTTTGCAAATAAATTCAAGACAACAGACGCATCCACACTTTGCAGAGGAAAATTTCTCCGATCCTTGGAGTCAGCACATTTACCCTTTCTCAGATGAAACTCTGGTATGTTGACCGTTGCTTTTTGAACTCTTGACTTAGGAGCAATATGCAACACAGATTTAGAACACAGGGAAAATTAAGATATTTTGTTTTAAAATTTATAGCTAAATTTTTTAGAAAACCTAATTTTTATAAGTCATATTGTAGAAGAACTACTTTGTTTATCACTAACATACTGCCTGGCAGTGAGCGGGATTCAATCCGCGGTCCCCAGAACTGGGAGCCGCAGACGAACGCACTATACTACGTGCGACAATATGTTAGTGATGAACTCAGGTAGTTTATCCGGATGGTGTGTATACATAGGTAAATATTTATCATAGCACATCCGTATTTCATTCTCAACAGAGAATGCTTCACCCCGATCAGACCTCTGATCATGACGGGCGAGTATAATGCGTGTAAGTCATATTGTAGAAGAACTACTTTGTTCATCACTAACATACTGCCTGGCGGGATTCGATCCGCGGTCCCCAGAACTCGTAGTATAGTGGGTTTGTCTGCGGCTCCCAGACATCAATTAAAAAAATTTTAATAAGCTGAGCGTGAATTCCTTTAAAGATTTAAAAATCAAACTTCAACACTATCTATTTCTTTCAATCCATAAAAATCCTTAGTACCAACCGATAATTTGAACATGTCTAATTTCTCCATTTACCCATCTATTTGTGAAAAAATAGCATATTAATATGAGTACCAATTATGCAGCTTTAGCAAAAGAACATTTGGGACTGAAAAATGTGAAAAGTATTATACAGCCTTGGATGAATTTCTTTTAAAATAATTTTTCCAATCATGTTTGTATTGGATTAAACTGCAGGCTCCTTCCCCAAAATTTGGGTGCATGTGTTACAAGAAATCACACGTTTTTTTGATGTGCTGCATTGGTCAACGTAATCATATTGTTTAGCTACCAATAGAATGTAGCCTTCCAAATTTCACTTCGGCTTAACAATTTCAGGCAAAAAATTATGGTGATAGGTCACCCTATGACAATTACTACTTTGGACAATCAACGAACAATACAAAAATATTTTCTGAAAAAGGCAAAATATTTATCTTTAAATATTTAGCTTTTTATCAAATCGGTAGATCATCAGACTAAAAACAACTAAAATCAAATTTATATGTGTACAGATAAAAAGGTTTTGACAAAAGCTCAATGGACCTCATGTTACACTGTTTCTAAATAAACAAAAACTTGATATGTGATCGATCGTTATAGGTATCAATATAGGTTTATTTTATCTTAAGTGCTCAATGAAAATAATAATTTATGCGTTAGGAACAACAAATATGTTTAAAAAACCTTATTAAGTAGTACACACTTTTCTTGTAACTATTTTTCAGCCGAGGCTGAGAAAACTTTATGTGATAGCAAGATGATTCTAGCCTGACAAACTAAGGCAGCCTGACTAACCAGGCTCATGAACACCCCTTGTTTTTGGGCTTTTATGTATATTGGAAAGTAACATTACATTATGCTTGAAAAAACTAGAAATTAGGATAGATTAAAAACGAAACAGTAACATAAAATATTTCTGTGAATCATCTTTGCTTTAGCAAATGCAATGCTTTAAACTATGACACACCATGTTTAAATTAAAACCCAGACTACTTTATTTGGACCTTGTTTTTATACAGAGCATTCTAGAAAGTTTGTGTAAACAGAAAAGATATTTAATAACAATGTTTGCCATAAAAATGAAGTGTGTTTCTGTCTTTTTAAGTATAAAAAATGTTGAACTTGCTTCTCCTTTGAGTAGTATATTTGCTATATAGGATATTGATGAGGCGGACTTGGAAACAACTACTAAACCATCTGGACCCATCACTAATCAAAAAGATGCTGATAAAAAAGAAGAAGCTATAGTAAATGAGTTGGAAAGCATTGAAAAACAACTTGAAGAAAATCAGGGCAGCCCTCGCTCTTTAAGTTTTAATGATCCACTAACAAGTATGCATTACAATGACACGCTAGATGACGATATCGAAGAGGACGCTTTTGGACCTTTAAGCTCAAAAAAAAATCTACAGAACCAACCTACTCGCCCAAGAAAAATATCTGAAAGGACGTTAAAACTGCAAGAGTATAAAAGGAGTCTTGGACAGTTTTCGTACCGAATGGTTAGTGGGGGCTCGCCTCATTCTAGAAAAGAGCGTGGACACTGCATGACTCTTGCAGATCAAAATAAAATAAAAGAATTTATCTATGAATTTGCTGTTCGTGGTTTGTTACCACACATAGAGAAACTTATGAGGAGCATATCAGAACAGGTAGTTGAAGACTTTTTTTCTGATTGAATACTGTAAAAATTGTATTTGTAAGTTAATAATGCCGTTATATATATACTGCAATTCTGCTCTTTTAGTTATTGGCACGTCGCGGCTTACATAAATCAATATTTAATGCGACCAAGAAATGGTTTGGTAGTAATAAAGCACAAAATACTGTAGGCCAGTTCAGTACTGGATCAAGGTTAATTTAGTTAGCATTATATACTTCAAGAGTCTTAGATATTAGGAACATCTTGTCTACAAATATACACACTTTTTTTGGATGTATCTTTAAGCAAATGGTATTGTCTAATTTATGAATTTGTCTAATTGCGAATAAAATATAAATTGTGTATTCTTTGTAGACATAGCAATATCCACTATATATTATGCCATTTTTTATCCTTATGTTCTTTTTTAGTTATAATGCAGACTCAACGGAATTGCAATATCGAAGAATTGGAGATTTATCATTTCTAGTGCAGCATTATGAGCTGGCATATAATTCTTATCATTCTGCTAAACGAGAGTTTAATAATGACCATGCGTGGTTGTATTTTGCTGGAGCTTTGGTAAATATCTATTTTTACAATCTTTAATCAATACAGTTGTACATTGCGCAACTAACATATTGCCAAGTTTAGGTTTATTTAGATTTTTGCATTTGTAAAAAAGTTTTTTCATGGCCAGTATAATGGCTGGAAGAAAAGCTAACTTCTAAAAACAAATCTAAATTTTTGGAAAAGAATGTCAAATTTGCATCACCTCTGTTCTGGTTAGAATGCCAGTGGTCCATCTGCTTTTAATAACAAGGGCTGTTAGTTATGACAGGTTTATTCCCGAACTAAAGTGGTTGAAAGGCCAATTACTGGCGAAAACAGTAGTGTTTTTTTTGCATGGATCAAAACTGATGTTAATCAATGCAAACACTTTTTAAAGTGAAAATACTAATGTTTTTTATTCGCCAGTATTAGAAGTTTCAATCTACCATAATAACAGCACTTGTTATCCATTAAAAGCATGTAAACCACAAATTGTTGTTTAACATTGTCATAAGAGTCTGATTCACTCTGTTTTTCTTGGTAATGTTTGTCTTGTGTTTAAATACCATGATGAATTTCAAGAGTAACAGTCCATGTTTTTTAGGAAATGTCTGCATTATCAGCTTTTATGCAAGGAACCCGACCATATCCTGTCCATTATTTTGAAGCTTGCGTTTCAACCTACTTAAATACATGCAGGTAAATTGCTCAGTGTTATTAAAATTTATTTTTAAATAAACTCAAGCACAATTTCCCATTTTTCTATCTTTCCATCCATCTTTAAATACTTTATGAATAAAAATTATAGGTTATAACCTTCATTGACCTGTAGAGGTACTTTGTTTCTTTTCTCTTTTGCAGTGATTATAAAACATGTACTAATACTTTTTCTTATTCTTGTAGACTTCCACAGTTGGCCACGAGAGCTTGTTTAATGAGTACTGAAGCTTTAAAGGCAACTGAGAAATATCCAGAGGCGGCTGTTGAATATATCAAACTTACAAATGAAGTACATGAAGTGAACATTTTTTTGTTTTACACCAAAAAAATAATTATGTTATTAAAAAATATAATACTAACATTAAGTAACTGAGTACTTTAAAAAAGATCAGTAAAATGAGCTATTTATCAAAATCAATTTCGTATTTTTGCATGTTTAACAAATATAATTATAAAATATCAAATCAATGACCTTGTTTATGTGTTCTTTATAATAAGTAGCTGTCAGCATATCAATGTGCAGTAATTAGTTATTTACATTGTTTTTATTATCTGTAACTATTAGGTCAAGTACTTTTAAGCTTTCACTAACACTTCACTTCTGTTGTAGGATTCAGACTTACGCAGTGCATTATTGTTAGAGCAAGCAGCTCATTGTTATCTCCATAATAATCAGCCATTGATACGAAAATATGCATTTCATATGATTCTAGCTGGTCATAGATATAGCAAATCAGTTCAGGTGTGTGTTCTATTGCAGCTAAATAAAAAGCAAACTTTTTAAAATTACTCCACCTTTCAACGTTATTGGATTTCCCTAAGACCCACTATCTATACAATAATACCTCAGTTCTGTGTCTCTGTAACAGGCAAAGTGGATCTGTTCATTTTCCCTTGATGTTGCCGAAAAATGCATGTCTAATAAGGTAAATTTTCTGACGTTACGGCGCGACGTCAATGACACTACTTTAACGACAATATCCTATATTAAATTGATGAAGCCATTACAGTGCACTTAAAACTTTGAGGCCAAATAACTTGGAACAAGGGTGGTGTCGTCAATGTTTTTTCACCGGGTGGGTAACTAGGGACCACCTGGGACCAAAACCCTTATATCTCATTAACCATTCATCAAAAGCACGTGATTACATACATTTTCTTGATCAGCGCTTTAAACTCCGCACAATAGAGGCAACGTAAAAACAATGTTCTAATTTATTTTGCAGATGGGTTGCTAAAATGCATATGACGCTTATTTTTCAATTTTATCCCGCCTCAGTGGATTTTTCCACGGGCTTTATTGACTAGTATGCATGAATAATCTCATACTTGAATATTTGGTACCAGTATGAAACCTGGCAATGGCGAAGTTTTGGGGAAAATAAAAATCATACAGGTACAAATCTTATGCTGGTTTGATGGACAGATATGAGTTTTTATACTGGTATAAATTTTTCATGTAAACATGATTTATCCAGAATAAAAATATTTGTAAAAAGTTATGAAGCATGTGCAATTACTACAAAGCTGACAGAAAAAAACGCATTGTAAAAACAACGAAACTTCGTTATGCCAGATAAATGAAATTATACATTCAAAAGAAAAACCTCCCGAGTCAATTTAGTTTCAGAATAAGTTTTAGGAATTGACAGACTGACAGAAATTTTATTTTCCATTATGGCAGCTATCCTTTCATTGTTTGGATTAAGGGTCTTTGACACTGGTAATCTGATATGTATTTGTAATTCTGATGTACAGGTATTATACCTGTATTTTAATTAGTTTAATTTCATTTTGTTATCTACAAACATATTTTTAGAGAAAGCATACACTTCGATGTTACATCAATGCACTTCAAGTTTATGAACAAAAAGGGTGGCATTTGGCAGAGGTGCAGTACAATAATTGATTTTTATAGAACAATGTCTGGGATGTAGTGCAATTTTTAAATTTACTAAGAAAAGACTTTAAAAGGGTTTTTTTCTTGGTTTTGATTGTTTGTTTGTTTGTTTGTTTTATAATTACTTTTTATATTGTGAGAAAGAAATAAAAATCGAAAGGGAATGTCTTTATTTTAGGATCATGTCAACTTTATCATTGGAAGGCAATCGTTTAATTTGGGAAACCTAAATGATGCCCAACTGTCACTCAAGGCTTTGTTATCTTATGAAAGCCAGCAACCACCTTCCCAGCAAGCAGCACATTTAAGAGAATTTCTAGCTGTGTTCAAGGTACTTGTGACAAAAAATGCATCATTTTAAAAAATTGTTTTTAAATAACTAATAAGTCTCAACATTTTAGTTAACTGTTTTAAAATTGGAATAAAATTTTGTTATTGTTCATTTTGTTTTCTTTGTTGTACACATGTTTTTATTAATTTTCAGCAAAATCTAGAATCAAAGAAAACGAAAAACCCTTCATCAGCTGAAAAACTTCCTATTTTACAACTACCTGTGATAGATTGCCAAGCCACCAGATGTTTACTTTACATGCAAGACCAAGTTATACCTGTAACGCCAAGTACAACAAGCACTTCAACATCCAGGCGATCCAGGACGGTTTATGCTGGCTCATACACATTCCAAAAAAACTTTTCCAAATCTTTTATAAAGCGCTGGGCCGAATTAGAAAAAAAAGTTGTTCAATTTGTGACTGGCGATTTACCGTATCCTTTTAAACCATACACACCTTGTCTTTCTGTACACACTGACAATAGATCAAAAGCATTCATAGCAGTTGGAGGTATGTATTTATATATTCCTTCAAATCTTAAAATATTAAGACAAATGTAGTAGTACCTCATCAACAGTCTTAAAAATCCCTTGTGGTTGTTGCCAAACTTAAATTGCTACATTACCTTTGCACTCCTATTTTTTGTTTCTGGAATACATCGGAAAATATTCAAGTTTTCAGATACGATTTTTAATTTTTTGATTGTTTTACTTTCATATATCTTCGATTTTTTCAGAACAATTTGCATATGAGATCCAGTGCTCAAACCCTCTGAAGATCCCATTAAACTTGTTACAGTTATCTTTATTATGGGAATTTCAAACATCTTCTGAAGATAGTGCGGTTATAACTAATAAAGTTAGTATTTTTTAATGAAACTATGAAAAAAGTCCCAATTTCTGGTTACCTACATGGAGGAAGTTGTTAGTCAAGATATTTAGTGCTTTTAATAGCGCTATTGACATCAATTTAGGAAATTTCCTTAGAATAAGCCAATATCTCCTTTCAAAAATGAAACACCTACTTTGAATGAGTCACAGACACAGCATATTATTATATAAGACCAGTTGTGAGCCATGTGGAAAAACTTACAGGCCTTGCCATGTGCAAATAACCTCCAGAGCAATTAATTGCTCGCGTCAGAGCGTCCACGCGAGCAATTTTGCTCGCCATATTTTTCGCTAAAAAAACTTTACATTTAGTCTCTCAGGGCATCTTTTTCAGGAGAGGCGTGCGCCTTGGCACACACCTAAATCGTTTAAGGCGTGTGATTAAAATGCCTGCCACATTTCCAGTTTGGTCGGAGATGTCCGTGGCTTGTTTAGAACTTTCGTCGGTTAAAACGTCCGATAGATTTCCGTCTTGGACGGACACTTTTAGATATCAGAATTATTGAATAGTCCTGGTCCTTGAAATCCACGAGCAAGCCTATTCATAGCCAACCTGACCATCCTAGCTAATTCACCGACTCCTGATTTAGTTAAAAGAACTACGTAGACATAAATCTCTTTTGCCTGGCCCCTTCGTCGTTGGTAACCAGGTCTTGCACAAGAAATCCAGCCATGCGGTTCTTAACTAATGCAGAGGTGAACGCCGACGGAGCACGGATGACGGAAGTCTGCAAAACTGCACTTACAGGCGGAACAGACATGGATTTAATTGTGGATAATTTCTTCATTTGACGAAACAATTTGAAACCATAGCAGGTCCAAATTTAATGGATTATTTTCTTTATGCCGCAACTGTTATTCAAACAATTTTAAAAACGAAACCCACGTGCGGTATAATTTTTTTTTCTGTATAAATTTTATGTACCTGACGGGTACCTGAACTTTCGAATGAATTTGGAAGTTTTATTTAAACCATGCAGATAAAGATTTTTTTAATTTGAAAACGAAGCATATTTTTTCCTATTTGCTGAAAAATAAACAATAAATTTATGAAAACGACAGTATAGTCATGCATACTATATCGGACATGTAGAAAAGGAAGTTAAGATTGAGAGAGTCGCTATACCAGTAGACGCTCGATCATCGTGTTTGGGGTTCACGATTTAAAACGTCCCCCACTTTTCTACTGCAAAATGAATGCGCAACAAAGATTAACCCGTATCGTGGAAAATAATCACACCAAATATCTTTTCACTTTCAGGCTGAGCGTTCGTGCAGGAATTTCACTTAAAAGACCAATCAATTCTTAAGAAAAACGCTTACAATTATCTCAAAATGTTATTATTTACGCGAGCACTACGCGGCGCGAGCAATTGCTTGCGACTCATGGCAAGGCCTGTCTTACTTGCAGAAAATTAGTTTAAAATTACATCAAACAAAAAAATTTTGATAACACAATCAAGGACCCATTTAAGTGTAAATGTTGTTACGACAGTATGTTATCCTGTTTTCTTAATGTATAAAGTGCTTTAAACATTGATTATAGAGGAGTGCATCTGTCTGAAAAAAATTAATAGGCAGAAGAACTATGGAAGAAATCTGTCTCTCAAATTTTGATGACGTCAGGGATGACTTATAGATTCATTGAAACTACATTTTAGATATTTTTTGCTTATTGCGTTTATTGTGTAGAGCTTGAAGCACTAATCAATAAAATTTTAGGAAAAATTAAAGAGATACTGAGGTTTACAGGTTTTTTGATGATAACTTGTCAGTTCCAAAACTACCTCTGTTCCCCATCAGCTGGCAAGCTATTTGGTCCTAGAATGTTGTTTAATGGGTTAGTGATAAATTCCTTAACTCCAAAATACCTTGATCAAGTTATTGCAATATTGCAGGACAGTGAAAATTGGAGAATCATAATCAGATTTAATTAATTTCAAGTTTTTATTAATGTTGTCCACCAAATTTTTGCCCTCAAGTTGAAGGTAATGCAATAAGGTCATTAGACTTTGCTAATATAGACTACGACACATGACCTTGGAGCATAAAATTGCATTTCCAGATAGCATTTTTTGTATTGGTATATCGATTGCATAGTGGGATATTGCAAATAAACATTTGATAAACTCCACTTGCATTTTTCTTTTTAGGAAAGTGAACAACCAGATTATATTTGGACTGAAGTGATTGATAATTTTCAGATTAAACCAGGAGAGAAGAAACCAGTCAGTTAATTTTTTCCCTTTGTAGAGAATATTTTCTTTGTGCATGTATTTATCTAAAATATTTTTTTGTTTAGGCATGTTTACGGTTGATATCGAAAACCGCAGGTCACGTTAGAATAATGGGGATTAAATATACATTAAGTAGCATTGGAGTTATAAGTTCTGTTGATGAATATGGTAAATCGGAATTAAGCATGCATCAGGAAGGTATTTTGAAAAGTGTTGGTATACTTGGAATGCAATCAATTGATGTAAAAGGACCGAGGCTAAATGCCAATAAACAACAGAAATCTTCTGTTGTTTATGGTGTTGATAAAAGATTAGAAACATGCATTCTCCCAGTACTGCCATTATTAGAGGTAATCTTATCGAATTTTGTACAGTAATCAGGTCAGTGCTCAATATATATAATGTTGTTGGAGAAGCAAAGGCTTATTTTTGGCGAAATTAAATTAAAAATATTCAAATTACGTATTATTTTTAAAACTGTGAGATGACAACCCTCTAATAAAAAATGACTAATATCAAGGAATTCATAAAAAAGAGATAGAGCTTTGTAAAATGGGGGTGGCACACCAATTTCTTGAAAGTTTTCCAATATTTTTGTTAGTATATAATTCAAAATGATAAAAACCCAGCTATAGAAAGATTCAGTGTCATTGGGTTAACCATTCTATTGTTATTTACCAAAGTATGCCAGGGATATTTAATGAAAAAAACTATGTTTTTACAAAAGCAACATGACATTAAAACTTGAAAATTTTTGTATTCTTTATATCCAAATTTTATTTCCAGAAAGCGATAATTAGAGTGAAAGTCACCACCATTCTTAAATGAAAGTCAATATGCTTAGTTCATATTTTCATATTTGTGACACAACACTGTGTACATACTCAACAAAATGTATAGGACAATGGATTAAGTTTTACCTACATGATCCTCTTCTCAGAGTGATTTAAATTTATCTCAACATTCCATTGAAGTGTATCAAAATATTTGAATGAGGAATTAGAGAAAGTACCAATGCAAACCACTACATATGAAGGTTTAAGTGATGAAGAAGACGAGTTAAATTCCATTAGAACAATAAATTTGAAAAAATTGTGTTGTTCTAACAGGGTGAAAATGTGGCAAGGAATTTGAAAACTTGCTTTGTTCATTGTTAGTTAACCTTGATTGTATGACCCAACTCGAATAATTTTATATATTAAGTTTAAGTTGGTGTTAGAAATCACATCTTCATCTTCATAAAAAAAATATTTTCCAAGAATTTAATAACGTGCAAATTGGTAAAGAAATGATACTACTTCCAAAATACAAAAAATTTAACACTATTTTTGTTTTATATTTATCCCAAAGCATGATAAATAAAATAAATCACACTTACAGGAGATTCACAAATTCAATTTATTCAATTAGTATTACTTTGCCTCATTCATTCAGAGTGTGTGTGTTTACATCCCTACAGAAATATGTCACACAAGTTAGTAATTTAACAAACAGATCCACACTGTCATGGCAGCGACTGTGGTACCACTCTGACTTTAAAGAACTTAAGAACCAAGGTTCACAAATATAAAAAAATTACACAGTTTTTTTTTTACACTATATGAACACTAAGCCAAACTTGTCATCAATTGTTGGTTCTCCTGAAAAAAAGAAGACAACAAAAATTTATGTGGATTAAACCAAACTTTTTCAAAGTGATTAATTTTCTTCTTTTAGAAATAAATAAGTACCTTTATCAATAAAAAACTGGATTTTTCTCTCTTTTTTACAAAGTGTGAGTCACTGAATTTTCTTGTTTTGTTTGCAGGTAAAAATGAATGATCTACCAGTTACGCTGTTATGTGGTGAAGTGCAAAAAGGATATTTTCAATTTAAAAATGTTGGACAAGTCCCATTAAAGAATCTCCACTTGGCTTGCAGTCGACCACAGTGTTTTTCTTTTGGAAACAACACCAGTTGCCAAACCGATCAAAAAGACAGTTGTGAGAATTCTGGGAATAGAAAATTCAGTAATAGTTGTTATAAAATACCACAAGACTATTTGACAAAGGATAATAGTGTAGTAAAAATTCCGTTAGAAAATAATCGTTTAGCACATGGTGAAGAAATTACTTTGCCAGTGTTCATGTATGGTCTAGATACGTCAGGCGTACATGAAGTGGACTTTCTTTTTTATTATGAACCTGAAGAAAGTATCACAGAAGTACCATACAGGTTTCTTCAGCAGATGATACGTTTACAAACACTAAGTACACTCAATTTACTAACAACTAGTCATAAAACGAAATTGTTGCAAGTTTCTAATAAAGATGAAATCACAGTGGATCGAACGGATAGGTTAGTTTCTTGTTGGGTGCAGGCAATTTTGTAATGTAGACTTCTAAACGCTTTATATATCATGCGACTATGTATATTTAATTAGCAGCAGTGTCAATTTTTGATCAGTCAAACTCTAAAAAATGCAGGGTTTGAAACATCGAAATAAAAAATATTTTGTCACAAATTAATTTGTAGATCTAAATGGAGCTATAATGTCTAAAAGAAATGGCCAGATGTCAATTTTTTTACGTAACACATTTAGTCACGTTCAGTGATATTTCAATATCTTCTAGTCCATTTGGGGGTCTTTGCTTCCTTTATGGTACAATAACTTGTCAGTGGCTTATAGATATGCCAAGATAATACCAGCAAATATTTCACAAGGTCAACAGTGTTATTATTTTTTTAGTGAATCTAAGGAACAGCTGCTTGTCTCTTTAACAATAGAAAATAGAGCTCAAGTAAGGATTTCTGTTATATCGTTTATTCCAACCTGGAAAATTACCTTAGTTAAATAAAAAGGAGAAATGCCCCATCAATGTTGATATCCTGCTTGTTTTTAGGGTTCTTTGAATTTACGATGTGTTGAGTTCACATTAAAACACTTGCAATGTTACAGTTCAAAATGGAAAGTAGAAAGTCTAGTAAACCTACCAATCGGTAAGAATAAAAAAATGGATTTTGAATTTTTTATTTTGTAAGATCACCTTTGTATCCTTTTTTTCCCTGAGATTTTGGTAAATAGCAAAAAGTAACTCAGGGGGCAATAGCTTCAAACATTAAGCTCTGTCATGCATTGCCATTTTTTGCTTGGGTAAAATATTGCCCTTGTAAACAGTTATAGGGTTAATATTGCATAGTTGGCATTATGTGATAGACTAATTTTGTGATATAGAGCCAAACTGGTCTATAACTTTTCTTTAAAAAAAGGCATTAAATTTGATTAAAGCTGATAGCAACAGTAAATTTAGTTTGCCACTATACCACAACACTTTGACTAACTTTTAAAAATGTGTCATTTTTCTATGACTTTGTTAGTAATAAACTAAAAAAATTTAAAATGAATAAATTTATTAAGTTTTAATTTCTATGAGCATAACATGGCTTTAGATATTGTGTGTTGTTGTGTGGGGAAATAATTGACAACTCTTCACAAAATAATTTAGTGTAAAATTATTTCTAGAAACTTATCGATTGCGACCTGGTGAAACATGTAACTTACATTTAAAGGCAATTGCATCATCAAAAAATAATGGTATTTTTACTACTTTTATTGCTTACAAGTATTTCCGAGTGCTCACTTTTGTTTAAAAATCCAGTTATTTCTTTTTTTCTTTTACAATTATTTTAACTGTTTTTTAGACTTAGAAGCTTGTGTTTCAACAATACCATTAGGTGTATGTGATCAGGTAAGATTGAAAGTTGTTTTCAGGAAATAATGGCACATGGCACACTTTAGAAAAGGAGATTTTTGGTCCTAAAATATCTAGCTAGTTACGTATATACCTAAATACGTATTTTCTTTACCAACACCACCATGACCCTTTTAATGGTATTTGTTAATAGTGAACTGAACACGTTTAAAATGGGTTTCTTCGAACCACACTAGAGTGGGTGATGTTTAAGCACTGTTGTGTTTCTTCTGAGAAGAGTTGTGATGCACACCAACTGAGAATATTGCTTAAGTGAGGGAAAAGTGTTCAGGGGGGGGGGGGGGGACTCCTGAAGGTTGCTAAGAATGTTCTTTAATTTTTAGCTAAGTTTAAGTATGTGAATATTTAACAAAACAAATTTATTTGTAATTTTTTCTTTCTTTTGTAACAGAATGTAGATGACACACCATTATTGGACTTATTCTTGAAATCACCAGTGAATGCACAAGCAGTCATCGACTCATTAGGTCTTATTTTATTCTGGGAGGTATGACAATTTATCGTTTGCCAGTATTACAAAAGTAAAGCTGAATAAAAAAAAAATGAGGAATTGTACTTTACAAGTTTGGGTATGGGAATATTTTAAGCGTTTAATAGCCTGTCAAGGAAGAAATTGAGTCTATATGGTTAAATATATATACCGATAACTGAATACATGATCACACCCACTATTAAGATGGCTTCACTTTTTTAATTTTTTTGCCTTCAACAAAAATACATGTTTTTCCTTATGTGATAAAATTTGTTAAAAGTTTGTTTTTTACATACAAAACCTTTGGCAATATGGAGACCTATAAATCAAAGAAGCAAATTTATATATTTATGTTTTTTATATACGTGTTTTTTATTTGTGGAAAAAACAATTACTTATTGACATTGTTCAGCAATGCAATCATGTTAAAAAGTCTGCTTTGTCAATTTCTGGGAAATAAAATCTACATTAGAAAATTTGTTTTAGACATTTTACATTGATGAAGGTTTCACACGTAATGTAATTATGGGTCAAAGTCATGCAACACTTCCTAAATCAAAACAGTATTTGGAAAATTATGTAAGTGCTTATTGTTTTTTATAATTGCTTTGAGAGTAGGATTAAATTTTGTGAATTATTTTCGAATTTTTCAGATGCTATGTTGAGATTTTTAAGCCTATGTTTCTAGACCATAGCGGCTCATGCTGTTGCAACACAAACACTGTCTGCAAAAGACCATGTCAGCGTTTCGTACGAATATACTGCTATTGTAAAACATGACTTCACTAAAAACAGGTAATATTGATAATCCTTCTTCTTCACCTGTTTTTTTAATTTGTTTCTTTGTGGTATATTTACGTTATGAATATTTTTTTAACTACTATTCTAGTATAGAATCTTGGCTGAAGTAAACTACAATATTGAGTTAAAATACTTTTTCTGTTTCTTTTTTTAGTATTTGCATTGTTCCAGTGACTGTAAAATGTTTCAACATGAACAATGAAGAAGTTGAAATTGAAATCGAGACTATTGATTTATATGACGATAATAGGTTTGTCAAATTTGACTGGTCTGTTTAATTTAACTGTTTGTTATTATTTATTTTAAAAGGAAAAAAGATGTTAAAGATGTTTTTTGTCCTATCACATCCAGAAAATTAGGATAACGTGTTACTAGTTTCATAAAAAAAATTTAAATAAGAAGCACTGCATTGTGTGTTTTGGTAAGGAACATCGAACATTGTCTACTTTAATTTTACTCATTGCTTGATTGCTTCTGTTATAGCCAAGTTCCTGTACAAGCATCTAGTCTTATTCAGTGGGTTGGCAGACGAGAAGGAGCCTTTACAGTTTCTGAAAATTCAGATATAGGTATTGTTGTCAATGCAATGTTGACCACTGTTGGAATATATGAGATTCAAAACATTAATGTTTATGTAAGAAGTAGAAACTCGAATGGTAAACTACAAAAAATAGCTTTAGTGTTACCTAAATCGCATTACATCATTGTTGAAGATGTTGCAGTCATGTAATTATTTAGAATTGTGTATGTTTTTTATAAACAACGGTTTGTTAAAGGCTGAGGCTAAGATTTCGCTCAAATTTAAGTAGCTGTATCAAGCAACTTGTCTACCTGAAAATTTATGAAGTCAGGTAACCAAGGCTCAAATCTGGATAAACAACTTATACAAAAAAACATTTAAAAGAAAAACAGTGTTTTTTCTAATAAATAATTTCAATGTAAAGTCTTTGTTTGAATGTTGTGCTCTTCAAATTTTTATCTATTCTAAGAAATCACAACTTTGCCCTTAGCAGCTAAAGGTGACATAAAAATAGAGTTGCTTATCAAAAACTACTATCAATGCTTTCTTATTTATTGATTTATAATTTTATTGAATCATAGCA
This sequence comes from Hydractinia symbiolongicarpus, assembly GCF_029227915.1. Classification (NCBI taxonomy): domain Eukaryota; kingdom Metazoa; phylum Cnidaria; class Hydrozoa; order Anthoathecata; family Hydractiniidae; genus Hydractinia; species Hydractinia symbiolongicarpus. Next base: position 5,403,488 of record NC_079885.1, read on the forward strand.
ACCTTTTCTAGTTCATTTTATTTCATGGTGTCAATTTTTTTGCCACAATGAAATGCTGTTTTTCTGTTCGTTGTTAAAAACTTGTGTTTCATGTCGGTAATTTATATTTGTTTTGCGACCATATGCTCCAACACACAAACAATAGTTAAATTTAAATAAGAGCACAACCTTTGTAAGTTCAAGTAACATCCAACTTGAATAATGATATAAATTAAATAAAAATTAAGAATTTTAATATACACGTTGTTGTTCGCTGAAAGGCTGCAAATCAAACTGCAAATTCCCTCCTTTCTCGTGCTTATCAATATCAAAACATTGTTAATTGAAGCTGTGTATTTATTTTCATGATATAACATTGGATAATCATAATGTTGAAGTATTGTTCACATGCCGTCATTTTGTCTGTTTTTAAACTTGAGGAAACAAACATCAGTTGTGTATAAATGATCAGATTTGTTGTCATAGATAGTGTTCTTTAGAATAATTTGATATAGATTGTTGAAATATTTTATATTTCTCTACCAGAAATTTTGGCCATTATACATTGAAACAATTGTAGTAGCAATTTTTTCATTAATCTTTCTGATAATTTTGAGAGTATATAAAAATTATTTTGTAATTTTTTGTTTATTTTAATCATACTATGATATATAATTTAATTTTATAGCTGTTACTTTCATGGTATTACTTTTTGATTTTACCATTAATCCTTTTGTCGATAAATACAGTCTCCAGTAAGGAAGATCCAGCCAAAACAGGGTGACCACCAGTCATGAAAAATTTATGGAATTTGACTTGGTCCAGGAATAGTGGTGGTAAACATCTTTTTTTAAAAAAACATCTTAGAAATGTCATTAATGATTTCCCCTGCATTAAATTATTATCTAATTGATGACTTTACTAAATATTTCACCACATTCAGTAGAAACTCATTATATCATAAGATTTCGAGTTGTTGCAAAACATAATGTGGACAAGTATCTGTTAAATGATGTTAATAGCAAACAACTTGTGTACTTTACATTTATTTCACATTACTGTAAATGTGTTTATCACAATTAGATACGTAAAAATATGAACAAAGGGAATGTATTACCACATTTAGAAATAGAAATTGACCATGAAAACAATGATAGTATTAGGCGAATCATTAGGCATGTCAGAAAGGATTGGAATATTTCTTCTATCAAGTACAAGATTTTTAACGGCACAACAAACACCTTAATTGGATGTTACATTAACGATAATGACATGTTACTGATACGTGTTTATGGTAAAAACTCAGAGCTTTTTCTAAACCGAAGTAAAGAAATTGAGAATATTATGTTACTTAATCAACATGGGTTAGCTGCAGATATATTATGTACATTCTTGAATGGTTACTGCTACAAGTATGTTGTGGGTAGAGTGTTGATCGCTCCTGAGTTGAGTGATCATGTCTTATCAACACATTGTGCAAAGTTGTTGGCAAAGTTGCATACACTACCAATACAAAGCAATGCTGGATCAGAACTGTTTCCAACCATTTACAGATATTTGGAATTGATCCCTAAGAAGTTCAGTGATGGTAAACAACAGGATAGGTAAAATATTTTAATCTTAGGTGTTTTGTTTTGTGTGAAAAATTGATATGCTGCGTTTTACGTGCAGTCGACTCATAGTATTTGGAACTATTAAAAGGAATTAGAACAATGCTAGTGAGTTTGAGATATTAAATACTTTTCTTTCAATTAATAATAACTTGATTAAAACTTGGTTTTCTTTAAATAGAGTTTGTCATCATTTGATAGTTTCAAACAGAAATACAGGATGCGGTGGATATGTGGATATGTTGCAAAAAAAACTTTTGACTGACTTATGACTTCGTTTTCTTGCATTCATTTTTAATTCATTTTTAACTTGGTTTACAACCAAACGCTGCCTCAAAACTACATAAGAGAAAGTCAATATATAATTTTTTGCTGTGAGAGTATTTAATCCTAGCAAAGTGTAGCAATATCACTGGCAAAATCGTAAATAAGGCACTTGACAATGAATGAACTTTTAAATATAGATATCAGGATATCTATATTTCCTTGACAAACAATATTAACAAAAAGATTTTGTTGGGGTTTGTTATTATTGAAGAATACTATATTTTTGAAGTGTAGTGAAACATATTGGTTAATAAAATCTGTCGATGCCAAAACTAAAACAATTTAATTCATTGATAATATGGCCTGGAAAATATGCATAATTCAAATTTATCATGTTCACTAAACCTATACAGCATCAAAAAGCCAGAGATCAAAAGCCATGGAATAAAAATAAAAGTAATTTTACCAACTGTTGTTGCCAAAAATATATATATATAAATTAAGATAAAATTGTTTGATTTTAGATTTCTAAATAGCATACCTAACTTGGATGATCTGCGTAATGAGGTTGATTATTTTCAAAAATTAATACCAACACATTCTTACAGAGATGTTGTGTTCTGTCATAATGATATTTCCTGTGAAAATTTGGTTTATAACCAGGAAGAAGGTATCTTGGAATTTGCTGTGTATACAAATGTTTTTTACTTTGTTATAGCTCTTTCTATTCACATTGGCAATGTTAGCATCAGCATCGATTTTTTTCACTTTTTTTTCTACAAATTCTTATTCTTTCTTTAGATGTTTTGCATGCTATAGATTTCGAATTTAGTTTCCCCAATTATGCTGGCTTTGATATTGGGAACTTATTTGATGAATTTGCAGGTTGGTTCTCTTCACCATGTATTAACTATCATGGTTCTGTCTGTCTGTCTGTCTGTCTGTCTGTCTGTCTGTCTGTCTGTCTGTCTGTCTGTCTGTCTGTCTGTCTGTCTGTCTGTCTTGATTTAATTTGCAAAGGGCAGACTCACAGATGAAAATGTGTATCCTAACAGTAAGTCCAGTGATTAAATGTTACTCCCTGCTCTTGACGTTTAAATAAAAAAAATGACATTTAAATATTCGTAATCTCTGAAATCACAAGTACTTACAAATAGTAGTCCTGTGAAGTATGTTGGCAATGAATCAGTTGATTCAGTCTGGTTTCCCCAAAAAATATATAACACTGCATTTAGGTTTAGTATACATGATTTTGGGGTTGCCCCTAAGAAATGGCATCTTCTACATGTTTTAATTTTACAGGTGTCAGCGATGTTGACTATAGTTTGTATCCAACTCCAGATTTTCAAAAATGGTGGATTAAAATTTATCTATCTGAATACAATCGGTTAAAAGGTAAGTTGTTGAAAAATTGTGGGTTGTAATTGTGGACTATGTTTCTTTGCAGTGTGACAAAGCTACTAGTTTAAATTACTTTCAGGTAATATTATCACAATTACGGATGAACAAATTTATCAATTCTTCGTTGAGGTTAATCATTTTGCTCTGGTATGGTATTAGCATTTAAAATGTATTTTTATTTCTAAGATGATGCTATAGTTTCCACAGACTTTCACTTGTTTTTTATAAACGTCTGTTAGTATGTTCAGCTACAAATAACAAAGCGTTTTGCAGTTGCGGTTTTCACTTACATAAAACTGACATTATTATTTACTTTATTTATATATATATAAGGAATTTGAATAATAAAAAATGTGAAATTTTTAGATCAACGTATTAGCACTTTACATTTTAGATATCACATCTATTTTGGGGAATTTGGGCAATAATGCAAGCACATCATTCTGACATTAAGTTTGATTTTCTTGGGTAAGTTGCTTGCAATGTTATTTTTACTGTCCAAAAGTATATGATAGTTTGATTCGTAATAGGTGCTTTTAATTTGTAGATATGCTGTTACTAGACTATCTGAATATTTCAAAAAGAAGGATGATGTTTTAAGTTCCAGTTAATATCAATAAATGAACAATTACTTACAACCCTCAGAAACTTGGTTATGATATGTTGTTGGTGCTGTGTCATGAGTTCATGGTTAAATTATAAGGCATTGTTATGATTATCTGGTAGCAGTAGGTTGATATATTGTTTATTTTGTGATGGATTTTTTAATAGCGTTACTGAGTTATATCTACTGTTTTTTGATATGCTTGTGTAATAATACTAAGAATACAAAACCTGGCACCATGTTATACTAACAGTAAATGATGGAATGGAAAATCCATCAGATAATTTCAGGAGGATTTTTAAAAAGTAGAAAATAATTTTCCTCTTCCTATTATTTCTTGTCACTCATAACGGACAAAAAGACTTTTATCTTCTTTTGTTGTTTTTCCTGTTATTTAAAATGATTTCTTTTTATTATATTTTGTTTTTTCTTAATCATCCTAGCACAATTGTTTTTTTTAACTTTTCAAGTAACTTTCTAGTTTTTAATTCCTTTATTGTCAGTACTGCTCTGACAGTAGAGATACTGGTCTTACAGTAAACATCTTTCCTGGCAAAGCTGTGCAGAGCCAAATAACTGTACCATTTCTTCGTTCTAATTGTTCTTCCTGGATATGAATTTAAGAATATGATTTTTACTCTTTATTTTTAATTACCACTTCTATTATATTCTATTAGATGTAGGTGCTCGCAATTAAATTCCAAGGCCAAACAAAAGAGTCTGGAACCCCAATACGCCTTGCAGAATTCTATTTTTTTTATTTTTTCATTAATTTTTACTTCATGTTAGTTTGTTTAGCTTTAATAGGACTAAGCTAAATGACGATGTTGTCTATCCACACTCATTCTGCCACACCACAATTAACGAGAAGGGTAATTGGAATCTTTGCCTATCTTTGCCTTAAGGACTGACCATGCCAAACTTTTATTATAGTAAATATATCAAAGTCTAAGACAAAAGGTGACGAACACGAGTTTATTTTTTTTTTTGAGAATTATAATTAATGGTTCTCTCCTCGCTTCTATTTTCTTAATGCCATGTCTTAACGAATAAATGAATAAAAAGGATCCAGCTATTATCCTACTTCCGTCCTATCTCTTACGCGTGTCAGAATAAGTATGGAAGTTTTCCCTTAACAACTTTGAACTTCTTGCAGAGTAATTCAGATTAGTCAGAAGAATAATTACAATAAATGATTTAGGTGTAAATGACATCTAAATCATCCTGTAACATATTGCTCTCAACATCTATAAACAACTTCTTCATAATTTTGAGTGTGGTGCGTGTATGCGTTAACTTCTTCATGATGAATATATTTTTGGGATTATCTTGGTTTTCATCAAGCAAGGTCATCAACGATGATTCGATTTCTCTATAGAACTTCAACATGTTTTGGTTTTTTGCACGAACAATTTAAAGCTCCTCAACAGCACGGCATTTACGAATATAGTGTTGAATACAAGTACTTTTTACAGCCATTGGAGTACCCTGTGAGGTACTTGTCTAAAAGTATTAAAGTCATTCAAGTATAATTTAAGAAATACAAAGATAATCAGAAGACATAGAAAGATAAAGTGAACGTGAGTTTTGAGGCATTCCTCTTTATAGTTGAATTCAAAATGTGATATATTCACCTGAACACAAGCAGTGTTTGAATACATCATCGAGTTAACACTGTGCATCCTGGTAAGTGACAACTTCATACACCCCATACTCGTTTGGACTTTGATTCAATAATTCGATTTTTAAATTTAAATTTGAAATTTTTAATTTCGTTACAAAGTTGTTGATAATCGATTGCATATAAAGGAACCATCTAGACAATTATGAAATTCATGTCATCATTGATCAAAGTTTTTCCCGCCTCAATTGTCGTTGGAATTGAACATACTTGTCAATTGAGTCTGTTTGCATAAAACGTGTTAAGATGTGCTTCTGAATAAATGAAAGAAAAATATATACTAGTCGTTAGCTCGTGGAAAAATCCATGGGATCGCTCGTCCTTTATATATCACATGTTTTCGTTACGGGACCCGCTAACCCGTTTGAACACGCAGACAAAATACGGTTATTATAATAGAGATATATAATGCTAAATGAGTAATGATAAATATTTTTAAAATCAAGTCATCCCTTACCACAATAAAATAAAGACTGACAAAATATATATTTGTTTTTAAATAGCAAGGAAAATATGTTTGGACACTCACTAGAGTCTGATTATAGATTCCACTTTTCCATGCCATACAATCTATAAATGACGTAAATGAAATTATTTCCTCCATTTGTAATGAAATAAATTGGTCCAGCAATTGCATTGAGATAGCTGTAGAAGGTTTGGTTGGCGTTGATGGCCATAAATTAAATTCAGTCAACCTCATAAACTCTTGATTCACACATGCGAGACCACACTTCACATTGATAAAGGTGACCTGGAAAAATGATAAACCAAGTTTACCGCACATACCATTTTCTGAAACAACTGTAATAACCCGTGAATATTTACTAGGACAAATGCAGCAATGAGCATCTTGTAATTTGTCGGTAAAACTATACACCAACATTTTGAAGTGTGGCTACAATAAAAACAAAAACACCACAATAAAATTAAGTTGAACTTAATAAGGAATAAACATGAAATGTTTGTGTCTAAACAAAATATTTTCCATTGAGTTACGTATAAATCCACCAACTAATAACTAAACCATTAAATTTACTCCAACCATACTCAACGAAGAACATAAATAGATAGCCTACCATAGAGAGTCGGAGAAAACCTCTAAACGTGGAATCCTGCAAACACAGTATTTCTTAAAATGGCAATCAAGTAATATGCGATAAATAAACATTTTTGGATGTCTCATACTTTTTTAGTAGGCGTGTTAAACAGGACTAGTTCAAACTTGTGGTCTGAACGTGAAGTGCCGACCGAAGACCTCGTTTCTCATTTCTCACGTTAATTGCGGCATAGCTATATACCATGATTGCAAGATCCTGTGGTTAGCGATTTTCCCTGACTGATAGAGCTGTTTCGCTAAGGGTTTACTTTCTTTCCTTGATTTTTTTTTTACTAGCTTCCCTAATTTTCTGAAGCTGTAGAATGTGTGTAGTGGTTAATAGTAACCTTCTCAAAATGCGTATTCTACACAATGTTTATAGGAAAGTTGGTAGACCATGAAAGCATAGAGAAATAGTCTACAGATGGGCTAATAGATAGCTATAGCAAGCTGGAGTACCTTTAAAATAGCACCTTAAAACACAATATTTATGTGATAAACATCTCCACAATCTTGACAATTCCTAGAGAGTGAACCACAAGTTTTGCACCAAATAACTTCATTTAGAAAAAAATTACATTTAGTATACTTATGTTCAAGTAACATTTTGTATTTTGTAGCATAATTGCCAGAGATATCTGCTGATTTGACAGAATTCCAAGAGCAAAGCTCCTTCTCTTTATTTTTCGCAGCACCTTTTTCTCTTCACAACATCTCCATTCAATAAAAATTGGCACACATTATCTTCTTCGCAGTTGAATTGTTGTTGCTGTGAAGGCAGATTGTTGATATCGTGACTGTTTATGTGTGACGCATCTGCAGTATTAGCATTATCAGTAGTGCTGTTGTTGTCGTTGTTGGCGGTTGCTGACGACGTTGTTGACAAGCTACTGTTGGCTGCCTTGAATGATTTAAACACACTTGTTGTAGATCCATTTCTCAGAGTTGTTCGAACGATCCGAGAACCTTTCCTTTTAGATTTTCCAAAAGGCATTATTATTCAACTTTAACCAAAGAGCAGCCAGGAGCCAGCCAGTAAAAAATTCTAGGAACTTTGTATTAGACCACTATTCAATACTTACACAGCCCACCAACAACCAGAAGGACAGCGCATACGATACCTAGCTGAGCTATGATATTTATCGATCTCCGTTTTACAGCGGAACACGGTATCTATCATATACAGTTTACCAAATAGGGTGAATTTTATCCTTATTTGCATTCCTGAGCATAGTTTTCAACAAAGTTTTTTATGCAAACATAAAACATTGCCATTGGCATATGTTTTTTACTTAAATGTGTTAAAGGATTTTTTGTTGTTGACATATTTTTGTTTAAAAGTTTTCACTGCTAGATCAATATAAGCCATAGTCGGAGATGTTAGACTTTACGGTTGCTTCATAAATAATGTTTTTTCTTACACATTTATTTTTAACTGGACATTGTTTCTTTTTATTGCAATTACAATTTCTATCCATTACTGTCATTGATGACTTGGTTGTTGTGGATATTTATATAGGCTTTTATGTTTTTTGTGCAGCTGTAAGAAACTTTTACGTTGTTGCGATTAAATATTTTGTGGAGCTTGTTTTGTTTCGAGAGGAGTTTATAAGAACCAAGAAAAACTTTCCGATTTTCGTAGGCACATATACATTATAAGGGGGATTAAACCATATTATATTTCGTTTTCGTGTTTTATTTTTATCTTTTCCAAAGTTTAAAACAGCTTTCTTTCGTTTTTGGTAAATGCTCCGCATGGATTTTCGTAGCAGCTGTGTCGAAATTTGATGATGCATCTTTTTCCGAGAACTGGTCACAATTTTTTTGTTTCGGCCTGTTTAATTTGATACACTTTAGAGCACAATGCTGAATGGAAAACCCACGATCACTCATTATTTCATGCTCCTATGCAACAAAACAAATGGCTTCTGTTTTTTTCCTGCTTATGGGTTTTCGGAAGACATTAAAGAATTTTATCTCATAATTTGAGGCACGTTGGAATTTAAATTCAGTGGCATCAATGACTAAATCTGTTAAACCGTGGCCAGTTTCAATCAAACTTTTAGGCATTTTCTTTGATAAAAAACCAGAAGGTGGTTTTAAGTCAATTTCATTGAAAATACCAGCAACAAAAATTACCCAAATAATAAAAATCCGTTGCATGGCGCTTTTAGATAATCTATAAAAATGCCAATTAACCTTGATGTACACCATGACGGCAAATAGTCAGGACAGCTAGTAAATCTGTTGCCTTATTTAGTGACATGTTTTGTGACGGTGTGTGGCAACAGTCAGGATATGGGATCAAGTGAAAGTAAGGCATGAGACAGTCTAACAACTTGTTAAATTGGGACAATGTTAAACCACATAAATTTTGAAACAGCTTGTTAAATTGGGACAATGTTAAACCACATAAATATTGAAACAGCTTGTTAAATTGAGACAATGTTAAACCACATAAATTTTGAAACAGCTTGTTAAATTGAGACAATGTTAAACCACATAAATTTTGAAACAGCTTGTTAAATTGGGACAATGTTAAACCACATAAATATTGAAACAGCTTGTTAAATTGAGACAATGTTAAACCACATAAATATTGAAACAGCTTGTTAAATTGAGACAATGTTAAACCACATAAATATTGAAACAGCTTGTTAAATTGGGACAATGTTAAACCACATAAATATTGAAACAGCTTGTTAAATTGAGACAATGTTAAACCACATAAATTTTGAAACAGCTTGTTAAATTGGGACAATGTTAAACCACATAAATTTTGAAACAGCTTGTTAAATTGGGACAATGTTAAACCACATAAATTTTGAAACAGCTTGTTAAACTGGGACAATGTTAAACCACATAAATTTTGAAACAGCTTGTTAAATTGGGACAATGTTAAACCACATAAATTTTGAAACAGCTTGTTAAATTGGGACAATGTTAAACCACATAAATTTTGAAACAGCTTGTTAAATTGAGACAATGTTAAACCACATAAATATTGAAACAGCTTGTTAAATTGAGACAATGTTAAACCACATAAATTTTGAAACAGCTTGTTAAATTGAGACAATGTTAAACCACATAAATTTTGAAACAGCTTGTTAAATTGGGACATGTTAAACCACATAAATTTTGAAACAGCTTGTTAAATTGGGGCAATGTTAAACTACATAAATTTTGAAACAGCTTGTTAAATTGGGACTTACCTTATGTTAAACCACATAAGGAAGTAATTGACATATCATTATAAACGTATTTTTTTGTTATTATTTACCAATAGCTTGTTTTGAAATTTCATTGTTGCAAGTTCCTTTTTTAACCTGGTGTTTTTTTCTTGGGATTTGGTAAGCTCTTTATTTAGTCTTAAAATTTCAGCATTTGCTTTTTTTCCCATTTTTTTCTGTATTGCAACTTTTAGAAGAGATATATGTACTGTGTTTTGTTAGGTTTCTTCGTGTTTTTGATGAGGATGGAGTATTTATATTTTGGTTCATTATATTTCTAGCAGTCTCGAACTTTTGTTTAGCATTTCTTAATCTTTTTTTGTGAAGTTCTGAGCCGGATTTTTTTACCAAATTTATAGCATTCTCATATTTCTGTTGAGCTTTTCGAAATTTCTTTCTGAAATGGATTTATGGATTTTTTCCCACAAGTAAAACATTAGTGCCCATTCTTCCGGCCTATGAATTTAGCTAATAGCCTTTTCAAAATGCTAACCAAGCTGGACATTAGGGGGTTAAATGAACGGGGTAACAAGGAATTTTCTTTTTCAAAGTTTTGTTTTTATTTCCATCCTGTCCATTCGACCGAGGATGATACACCGCCGTTTTTTCCCTTTTAATCCCTTTTTTTATATATCTCGTCATCTAACTAAACAAACGGTAAATGTAAGAATCATGGTAACACCAAAACACATTTTGTTTGCAAGATTAATGTCATTTTTAAATAAAGATTTCGTTAGTACTTTGTTGTTAAATTTCCATTATCTGTTAGTGCTGCCTTTGGTATACCAAAAGTTGGTACAACTTTATCATGCTGATGGCATGCTTATTAGGTAATGCGTAGGCAAGAGGCCATTCGGAAAGTAAGTTAGTACATGTTTACATGTATTTATTCCCTCTCTTGCTGGCGTTTAAGGGTCCAACGAAATCAATTTCAATTAATTCCCACAACTTTTCTTGTTTTTCCAATTTATATGACCGTTGTACTGTTAGGCCAAAATTACCACTTCACCATATTCGATGAAAAAGAAGCATGAATTCCACCACTCTACCACAACTGCCTTCATGACATCCTTTGACTGTGTGGTGAAATTTTAATTTATCTAAAATTTTCACCATGCCATTGTACAAAGTGACTATGGTTGGAAACCTGGGTAACCTGTCTTGGAAAGTCGTGCATTTTGAAAAACAGTAATTCACAAATTTCGCTTATTCGCCTCCAGATATAGCTGTTTCAAGATGCTAACCAGGCTGGACATAAGGGTTAAAAAAAGGGTAACAAAGACTTTCTTTTTCAAGTTTTGTTTGTATTTTCATCCTGTCCATTCAACGCTGGATGATACACTACCGTTTTCTTCTCTTCAATACCCATTTTTTTATTTATCTCGTTCAGCTAAACAAACAGTAAACGTAAGAATCGTGGTAAAAACAAAAAAAAATTGTGCACAAGACTAATTTCATTTTTAAATCTTGCAAAAAGCGAGCCTGTATGTTTTTTGCAAAGATGCACGGGTATGAAAGAAAAAAATAAGTTATTTTTATCAGAGGTTTTTTACTTCTTCCAGTAATTTTTTTTTCAATGTTGTCTGACAGGAAGTAAAATCGTCCATCATATACGCAGGCAATGAAAAAGAAAGTTTTGAGTTTTTGTCCAAACGTATGACACAATTACGTTTCACTTTGTCACTGGCGCCAAGTACATATTGGTTCTCGCTCTTGTTAAACCATCGTCCTACAAATAGACGTTGTTGTACATTAATGACAAGAAACAACCAAAATATATCGTCGCTTAATGGATCGGTGGATATCGGCAGAACATCAAGTGCTTTTATGTACTCCATACATTTCATTAGTAAAAAAATAATTCAAAATATAGAATTTTGAAAATTGAGTATATTTATGCTGTGCAGCATGGCAGTAACTTACTTTCGAAGAGTTGAGGTGGCTTTTTGGGTTACTGCTATTACTGCTATTAGATTACGTAATCAGAGAAAAAGGTTCTTTCTAATACTGAAATAAAGAACATTAAAAAGCCTTTTATAAGACTGTCGCACTGCTTGGTCAAAATTAACCCTCACCATATGCGATGAAAAAAAACATGAATTGCACGACTCTACCACAACTGCCTTCATGACATCCTTTGACTGTGTGGATAAATTTCCACCATACCATTATACGAGGTGACTTTAAACGGTAACAGTGGTTTTATTTTAATGCAAAGTCCTACATGGCCGCCATGTAGGACCATTTTTATTCACTTTGCCAAAAATGTTTCATGCTATTGTCGTTCAGCTTGCCTGGTCTGCCATTATTGTGTTAATAAGTTCTACTAACTCCGTAATGTTCAACTAATTATATCAATGTTAGCCACACTATATAATGAAAAAAATGAGAAAAATGTTGACACACATATGCCAGTGATGGTATCTTTGACAATCTGAAAATCAAAGAAAAATCAAGTTTGTTTGTAGTTTGTATAGGACATTACAACTAATAACAAAATTAGCAATGATAAAAAGGGGGAAGGTTTTTAGCACAAAATTTATATTCTGGTCTGCATTTTGCACGCTTAAACAAAACTTTATTTTATTTAACGATAAGATACATCAGCGTTTGTTGTTTGCGATACCATTTTGAATTTCCCGTGTTTGCAATGCACTTCAGGATGGTCGGGGTATCTGAGAAACCAAACATTACAAGATTATAGCCATTTTGGAGCTTGTTTATACTTGGATTTTTGTAAAATGGGAATTAATGATCGCTGTGCTGTTGGAGCTTGTAATAATTCTTAAAAATATAAGGAAGAATACACCTATTTAACATTACCAATTTTTTAAAACAGTTAAAACAAACATGGATTACGATTTAATATCTGTCGGAGATTTGAAGAACTACTTGAGAAATTTAAGGATAAGTGGAAGAAAGGAAGAACTAATGGCTCGAGTGTTTTCAGCAGCTGAGAACTTCGTCCAGCCTGTGAAAACTGCTCAAGAAGTAGAGAGTAATTTAAAAGAGGAGTATCAGAAGAAACTGAAAATAAACGATAGAACACTTCCAGTTCCTTTTAAAATACCTCACGGTTGGATGGATGAGCAAGAAGGAATAAAGTTTTGGCCCATGGTGTTGTATCCTGACATCTTTAGCTACCTTATGTTTTATCCATCAGAATTAGGTAGTTCAGATTTAAATGATTACAAAAACTCAAAGGCATATAGCTATTATAAGTCTGGATGGCTTCAACCTCTCGCCTATCATGATTTATCGGGAAGTAATTTTTGCATTTTGAAAGGTACATGCAGAAAGTCACAAGCGATTAACGATCCTTTCCATAAACTATGGTTAATTCTGGAAAAAAGTGGTAAAATAATGTCGTGCCATTGTACATGCATGGCTGGAATGAGCCAGACATGTAATCATGTTGCGGCTGCTTTATATCGCATAGAATATCTGCTGTCAGAGTTGGACTTACAAATACAGCTTGTACAAGCACCGCTAACGAGTGGCTTCCTAACAGAAAGCAAGTAGCTCCAACTAAAATTAAAGACTTGAATTTTAGCAGAGATAACTTTTCAGACAGAGGAAAGAGAAAACGCCCTTTAGTATCGACACCTAAAAAGAACTTTGATCCTCTTCAACATTGTGGCGAGAAATTACTTTCTCTTAACAAAATAGCTGACGAATTAAAAGAAATTATTCCTAAAAGTATTTTATTTACTGCTGTACCAAAACCAGAAATTGACTTTGTTAGAGAGTGTTTAAGTATTTCTGATGTAACTCAACCATCAAACATATACAGTATAAGTGACATACTTGCAACGTCAAAAAAAAAAACTGAATTTGAATGCAATCTAGTGGCATTTGTAACACCCGAGAAAGTTATTCATATTGAAAAATTAACCCGAGGACAAAGTGAGGATACTGGTTGGTATAATTTTAGAAAGCATGTGATCTCTGCCTCAAAAGGCCATGAAGTTTTAACAAAAATGAAAAAAGTTAAATCAGGAGGTGGAGGATCCGTTAATATCTGGGCATTAAACCAGAAAGTTTCAGGCATGTCATTTATTAGCCCTAATATACCAGCACTAAAACATGGCCGTACAATGGAAATAAATGCTGTTAATGCATTTAAAGACAACTTCTTACAAGGGCATAAAAATGTGAAGGTTTTAGAGTGTGGCTTGCATTTAGATAAAAACACACCTTACATTGGTGCAAGTCCAGACAGAATAATAACATGTGATTGTTGTCTGCCAGCATGTTTAGAAGTAAAATTTTCTTTTTCGATTAATTACACGACGCCAAAGGATTTAAACGTAAAACTACCCTACTTGACGCACATGGAAGAAAAAACAATATTAAACAAAAACCACAAATATTACACACAATGTGTTATGCAAATGGGAGTAACTGGCTTTTCCCAATGTCATTTTGTGGTTTGGAAACCTCATGGGATGGTGCACGACATTATAAACTTTAGCCTGAAGTTTGGAATTCTATGAGAAAAACTTTTATAGAATATTACCACACATTTTATTTAAAATCCTTATTTTCAGGATGATTTATTTTATATGCATTATCGAAAATTATTTTTGTATATATTTGTCTGTTTAGAAATTAAAGTTTGAAGAGCATATTTATCTTTCTTTGATTTGAACATGCTTTACAAATACATTCAACCAATTTATTTAAATTCCATCTGTAGCCTGATGTTTCTGCGTTAAAATGACCATGTGTCTTCTAATCAAAATATTCCCTTAAGAAAGGTATTTGACATAGGCTACCTCTCATTTAGGCATTAAGTACATACAGTATTTTTTTGTATTTCTTTAAACGTTCTATGTATAGGTATTCTGATAAATTTTATTGTGGCCTCGATTTTCCGACACTTACGGCCATTTTAACTATTTCAAGTAGGTAGGCGAGCCCGAAATGTTAGAATGAGTGCGAATGTAAACAAAGGGAGATACGAGTAGATAACAATAATTAAAAAAACAGAATAACTCATACAACTTTTTTTGGTAAAAATATTTACAAAACAAGCAAAAAATGTGAAAAAAGAAAATTCACAAAAGTGTCCCAGTGGTTTTTTCTGGTTTCTTTTTAATTAATACAGGCTTTAGGTTACATAATGCAGCACAGCATTTAACTATATGATCTGCATGCTGTAACATTGTAACAGGCAACACTCCCTTGAGTATGCGGTAAAACTTAATTCTGTTAATTGCTCGCTCAACATGAATCCTTAAATTGGCTACATCTTTAGTTTTTTTACATTCAGCACTTGTCATCTGACTTTTTACACGTGCACCTGGTGGAACAACTAATTTGCAAAAACGTAACATTAATTCTTCTTTGATTTGAAATCCACGATCTGCTATAACTTCATCATCCCTTTTTAACAAATCATAAAATCTAGAGTCATTTGTAATAAATTTATCAGACGCGCGCCCACCATAACAATCAGCTAAAAAAGTTATATATCCAGAAGGGTTAATACCAACAAGAAATTTTAAAGTATTGTGATGTTTATAGTCTGACCAAGTAGATGCTTGATTTGTTAAGGATTTTGGTCTGTCAATGAACACCTCAGCACAATCAATTATAACCCGACATTTGGAATAACCTGCTTTGGCAAATGTTTTTGGCAAGTTATCACGAATGACTTCTCTTGGCAGCCAGACAACAATTGCATCACCCAAAACTCTACTTATAATTCTAATCCAAGTTACGAATACTGTGGGGGCTATTTTTTTATTAAAAAAGTGTCGGACGGAAAAATCGATACTTGAATAGGCTATAAAAAACAATCTGC
The DNA here is from genome assembly GCF_029227915.1 of Hydractinia symbiolongicarpus. NCBI lineage: Eukaryota > Metazoa > Cnidaria > Hydrozoa > Anthoathecata > Hydractiniidae > Hydractinia > Hydractinia symbiolongicarpus. Next base: position 5,419,165 of record NC_079885.1, read on the forward strand.
AAATAATTACGGTTTCCCTATGCGTTTATTCTATTGCCTGAGGGCTGGTTTAGTTTGGGTAAAAAGGATGTGATCATACTAGATACTGACGGGGAAGGATTTAGAGTTTGATTTTAGTGTCGGACGAAATCGATAAAAAAATAACTTTTGAAAATTTCGATTCACTACACGTTTCTATCGAAAGTAAGAGAAAGAAAGATGCAGTAGAGATATGTATTTGTACTGAAACGTTCCTCTTTCTTTTGAACAGTATTTGGAAAATTTTACAATTTTTGAACTTTGTATATTAACAAATTTCTTCAGCAATGGAATAAAGTGTCGGACGGAAGCTGAATTTTAGTTTCGGACGGAAGAAAATAAATGTATCTATTCTCGCAAAAAAACATGACAGAACGTTGATTTATATGGAAACGCAATTAATTCAAGAAATTATCTATAGATGAGTTAGGTTTGTCCAGTTTAAATTGAACTTTTAAAAATCTTCCGTCCGACACTAAAGTAAGAAAATAAATAGAGCTTTTTAAAAATGAATGTTAGCTCGAACTTTAGTTCAATCTTTAAAGAAAAACAAAATCATCGTAAATAAATGCCAAGGAACATCATAAATAACTTCATAAAATACAGTTTTGAAGGCTGCAGTTTCGTTCGTTAGGATAAGAATATTAACCTTTTTCCGTCCAACACTAAAATAAAAAGACAAGTTTTTATCTAGTTTTAACGGAGAAAAACAATTCATCCAAGTCCACCTTAAAACTGGGAATAACTAGACATAAAAACATTCTTCGTGAAACCAATTTTTGCAGGATGGACATTCTAACCAATCCGTAGTGTTATCTGAATGATAGGAAGCAAAACACTTTGCACATTGGTTCTCTTCAACTGTAGTCGAAACGTTATGATCACAGATCAAGCCACCAGCCTTGCTGTACCAATGAGTGTAATACGGCTCCTCATCAGCAGCAGTTTTGTAAAATGCAATTGAGGAATCACCACGTTGGTTGATTGAACTCTCAAACTTGTGAATCTTGAGGGTTTCGGGGATGGGAGAAGCGGCTTCTATACCTTCCGGCTCCGTGATTTCCGACTCACTCGGCATGTAGACAGTGATCACAGATGGAACAAACTGCGAGGCAGCTTCGGCAAATTCTTTCGGGTTGTAAATCACAGCCTTGTTTGATTTCACCTTCCGAAAAACGACATTTTTTAGCGTACCTCCAACCCCATCCATCGGTCCTTTTCCGTGGTGACGCTCATTGTAGAACCAACTCAAACTTTTAGCAGCGAGGATGGTAGCAGATAGAATCTTGAACACGAAACGCGAACGAAATTGGGAGCCCATTCCATCACTCCAAACGATTAGGCGATGAAATTTCCGTTTAGTCCATTCTTCAGCAATCTCCACAACTTGTTTCAAGGAGCTCATCGAAGTTATGCGATTGTGATCTGAACTTTCGGTAATAACGACAATGCTTTTATGATCTAGCTTTTGCTCTTCGTCCAGGAAATAACAGCATGATGTAAATAAGGAGAAGCTCTGGTGACCAAAATAAGCGCTCTGAATTTCGTCTTGCTGATCGTTCTTATAAATAGCTTAAAGAGCAATGGAGTGACATTATTTATTTTAGTGTCGGACGGAAAAAAAGGAATCGCTTTAAAATAGTCTTCACATTGAAAAATCTTGACAAGTTATGGATGTATTATCTGTGTTTCTTTTCTCCGAAAGGGTTTAATTGATACTTAGCAACAATTTCGGTTTTAATAAGCTTTCTTATAAACCGTGAAAAATATTCAAAGTTTTGTGTTTTTAGAAGTTCTTGAAATTATTCATTTTTATTGGACGCACTTTAATTAAAACAGCTTTATTTCAATCTATTTTTTTAATTATTTATCTTTTTTTTGGACAGTTTTTTAATCCCTCCTCCAACTCAAACAGATTTGAGACGTTCAAAAACTTCTTTTTTAAAAAGAAACGCCGGTAAAAGGCTATAATGAAAATTTCCGTCCGACACTAAATTTTTCAAGAGAGTTGTACAAATGGTGCAAAATGTACGAAAAAGTAGGACCTGCCTTGGTATTAAATGTTATTTTCCCATAGCATAAGCCTAATTAAAACTAAATCAAATGTTAACGGGTGTTTTTGTAGACTTTTTATTTTTGACCTAAATGATGACCAATTCTCAAATAGCCCCTGTGGAACATGTTGATGGTGGTATATCAAAACGATCTGCGAGGTCCTCTGTCAGTAAGCCCAAACGAAATTTCATCAGAACTAACAAAACTCATCACGCTGTTTAACTTTTTTACATGTTTAGTTTTACGCTTTATTGCGAAAGCAATACAAACTAAACGGTCGCTGACATGAACATTCTTCATGGTTAACTTCGTGAATTTCACTTCTTCCATTTTCGTAGCTTCTTAGTGCTATTAAAACAGCCAATAACAGCACAATTTACACTTGGCATGATAAATAACTCTTGAAATAAAAGATTTTATGCAGATAGATAAATTTAAGCGTGTTGCTTATACTTTGTTTTCATCAAGTTTAACTAAGAAGAACACAAGGAAAATTTTATCAGGCACCCCTTCTTAGAACCCAGTTCCCTTCCCTAGCGCGGAATAATCGCGCGTAGTGTTAAATAGGTGTATTGGTAAAAATAACAGCCATAGTTTATTAGTTAAGAAAAAATAAAACGAGTTTGAAAGTTAAAAAAGTATTTATTTAAGCTTTCTGTACACTAAGTACATCTTCAGACTATATAAACAACTAAAATCAAATTTACATACAGTTAAAAAGTCTTTAAGAAAAGCTCAAGGGACCTCATGTTACACCATTTTTAAATAAGCGTATAAACTTGATATCTAATTGATCATTAATCGTAGGTGTGAATTTTCTTATAAAAAATGCCTCCAATATTTTACGTTTTCTATTGTGAGATGGAGCGGTGCTTAACACCCTTCACGAAAAAGCATGTCTAGCTTCAAGAACGATGTGTCTTGCTGACCAAGCATTATCTAAACTTAGACCTTTAACTGTACATCCCAAGGCTTACGTTAGTGGAAATCTAGCCCTTCGATATCATGGTGATGAGACAGACTTTATATAAATCAATGTCTCATGATGTTTGGTTGGAACCAATTATTCTCCTTTGCTTTGATATTTCACTTGTATTATTCACTTGTTGCTTTTAAGCCAGCTTTTCCGTCATCTAATCTTATGTATATTACCATAATTTCCCCTTTTACCAATTTAAAATGCTGCTTAACCATACCAAACTTCCCATTAATCTATCAGATATGTTCACAGTAGCAGTGATCATTAGCTCCCACCTTAAGTTGTAGTAACAATGCAAGGTCACCAGTCTCTGACTGTCTACGGTTTATTACTTGTGTTATATCATTGTTCCCGCCCCTGCAGGGCCGACAATGCTGCCCGATAAGGGGGAGGTATTGTCGGCCCTGCCTTGCATATGATACATCTCTATCGTGTTTTCTTTATTTCCATCGAATTTTTGTGCTGCTACTTTTTGTAAGTGTACTTAAGCTGATAAAAGTTGCACCGTTCTTTATTGTCTTTTTTTATCTTCAAATTTTTTGTTGTTGTTTTTTACAACCAATATATTTTCTGTAACAGTTTAATTTTAAATTGAAATCAATAAAATTGATATAACAATCTTCTTAAAGTTACATTTTGTCACCATGTAAAAATTCTACAGCAAAAAAAAAACATGATTTAAACGAATCAGATATGTCATAAGCTTTGTCATCAATCTCTTGTGGTAACTTTTCATCAGTGCCACCCTTTGCTTAAATTGAATGACGCACTTCTTGTTATCTGTTGCTACAGTAGAGCGCCTAAGCTGAACAACTACATGTTTAACAGTAGATATGACTCAGTTGGTGATTAGTTGTATTGTTATGTTTTACTTCTAGTTTTTTATTGTGTATTTTTTCTGTATTGTTCTAATCAAAACTGTAAATTACTGCATTTTTTCTATGTGAAGAATATGTGCACCTTAAATATAATTCCGTAGGATAAGACTGTTCAAACTGAAACAGATTTCATTGTTGTAGTTTTTTTCTGTGTTGGTTTATTTATTACTATGTAAACTTGCTTTTTTTATTTTAATACAGTAATTTTGTAACATTCTATTGGTAAAAAGCATAGCTATAGTGTATTAATTTTAAGAGAGCGCACGTAAATTCAGAAGCTGTATTCTAAAAGTTTTGTTTTGAGAATTTTTTTACAAATATTTTAATATATAAAGCATTTTTATGTCAGTATATTACCAATTTACTGTACCAATTATTTTATTTACAAAATAACAAAAAATTTAAAAAGAAATTATCCGTATATTAATATGTGTTCCTCAAGATCTAAATAACAGAATATTTTAACTGCTAATTTTATATGCCAAAAATTCTTAACTGATAGCTATTTTCAATCGGTTTATACGAGAAATCCGCTGCCGTGATCGGGCTTTATACAACACGGTATAACTTTTAATCTCATAGCAACCAAAATATTTACTATAAATGTAAGCAACTTCGCCAGTGGATTGGTATCATAGCTCGCTACATACAGACACAAAAATCAACTTACAGTAAATCCAAAACCTCGCATCACTCCGCTAAGAAACAGCAAGGAAATTTGTGTGATAAGACTCTTCTTCTAAGGAAGAATAAACTTTGGTTCAAAAAAAGTTTAAAAAAATTCTATGTGGATATTCGAATGTTTTGTTTTCTTTTTGCAGTTGTGTTTGAAAAATTGATGCAATGAAATTCAAATCGAACGTTTTCTTTCTTTATCAAAACCTGGCTTTTACAACCTCTTCACAAGTAAATCTTTGGAAAATAATCCTGCTTTCTACAAACGAAAATCAGATAATAAATGCGATATAAAATGTTTCTGTCAGCGTGCACAAAAAAATCCGCACATACACCAAAATAAATATTTTTTCGATACCCTATCATAGCCAAATTCTCCAAAGAGAATAATTTCCGGCAAAATTTCCAAATTAGCAGGAAGACATCAATAGTTGTACCACCAAATATTACGCAAACTTTATCTCGATACCGTTTAAACTCATAGGTCTTTCTACCTAACTATATTTAGGCAAGGAACACAGCATCACCAGAAAATTAGTGGACGGTCTGGTAAGAATTACAAACAGAAATTTGTGCGTGGCTTTAAAGTTAAGATATGGTTAACATCAATGTTTAAATGTGTCATAAAATGGACTTAAAGAAGAGGTGAACTGCGCACGGCACGGCTGCTGAATAAAAGTTTACGATGACAGTGTTGATTTGAAGACCGAACCGATTGGCTTGGTTTGCTCCATAATAATTGAATTTACATGTTTTAGCCATCAAAACAAAACGTTTTGATATTAAAAATATTCGTAAAAAAAGAGCTGTTAAAAATACCAGTTTTGTTTACATCTTTGTGAGTGCTAAAGAATTTATAATTGAGTATTTTTGCACATTTGCCGAAATTAAACAAAATTAAAAACAATGCAATATATTTCTTCTTTGTGTGATGGTCACAGCTCAATACGCACAAAATGATGAATCTATGTTGAACAACATGTGACGAACATCTTTATTAGTTTTGAAATATAGTTATTCAAAGTAGTTATTTTACTACATTTTAGGATCTATGCCACCTATACTACCATCACCGCCGCCAGCACTACCTACAACGCAACCACAAACAACAACAAAAACACCGCCACCCAAGACACCCCCACCTATAACGCCACCAACACCAACACGGAGCCACCATCAAAATTAACATCCCAACACTTTCAACACCGACACCTACATAATCACCACCACTAAATTTGGAAAACAAACACGACGCTTTTAAGGGAACTCATGGACGAGTCATTGATGATATCGAAGAGTAAAAGATGTTCTTTTTTTAAATCCCAATTATGTCTAAGAAAAAGTTATATATAATTATATATTTATATTTAAATTTTCTCCAAAAATTGTGTTTTGTAACAGGGTTATTCTCAATCAACTACTAAGGTAATAACTACTTTGATCACAAATAAATCTCTTGTTTCACAACAAGGGTCAAGAAGGGTCTATATATAATTCTAACAACATTTTTAGAGAATTCTCATGGTTGTTTGAGGTGAGTTTTAAATAGGTTTTAAATGTACTTACCAGTAAACATCAAAAATAAGATCTTGGACTTGAGATAACCAAGAATATTTTACTTGTTATAATGGGAAAAGCATTTTATGTTTAAACTTAACAAATATCTGTAATGAACAACAACAATTTTTTTTTCAATGTTTTGAGTCTCTTTTCCAATCATGCTAGCTTCGAACGATGAAGTTTGTTTTGATGAGATGGCGCGAAATTTAAATAAATATACAGACCGGAAACATTCAATAACAAATCGAACGCGCAATATGGTGGCTTCATCTGTATTCACGAATCTCTTCTTTATTTACCTTTACTCACAAAGTAAATATCAATTTGTTAAGTAGTTTAAAGTAATAAAATATGTTCGTCACATGTTGTTTAACATTTTTTGCTATTTTGATCTTTAACTTTTTCTTGATTCATCATTTTGTGCATATTGATCTGTGACCATCACAAAAACGGATAAATATATTGCATTGCATTTTAATTTAGCCACCCGTTTCGCAAATGTGTAAAATACTTAAGAATGAATAGTTCACCACTCACAAATGTGTAAACAAATCTGTCATTTTTAACAGACTGTTGTATATATCTCTACGATTTTTTTTTTAATATCAAAACATTCTTCGTCTTCGTTTCTAAACTTTTTTTGGTATGATGTCTGAAAATTGATTTATCATGGAGTAGGACAAGCCAGTCGGTCTGGTCTTCAAAACCAACACTGTTATCATAAACTTTTATTCAGCAGCCGTCCAATGGTTGCTTGCGTGACGTAGTATTCTTAGGAAGAAAAACAATTTTGATATTGCTATGGTTTCCAATTCAGCTCTCTTGGTACACTGTTGCGTTATCCAGGGACAACATCGCCTTTACTCAAGAGTGATTTGAAGAAGCAACCGCTTTTATCGAATTCCCAAATGTCCTTCAAATCATATTCTCTGCATAGCTTTTTCAGGTCAGCGAATTCTTTATCCAGCTCATTATTACTTTAGGCGATTGTGCAACAATGCCACATTTTTTAAAGTAATTTTTAATCGTACCGTGAGAAATCATATACTCTGCATAGCTCTCTCAACCTCTCTATCTATGATTCTACAGTGGTTTCTGACACGTCCAGAGACTCCCAAGATATTTGTTTCTTGCAAATACTATTTGTCAATTTCCATTTGTCAAGCCAACCATCCGATGCCTTAAAATCTGCAAGAAAACGTCTCAGGATGACTTAATGTGCGTGGCCAGTGATATAAATGTCCAAGGCCTCGCTTTCTTGTACTAAGCGTAGAGTATTTCGTTGATCGCTTTGTCGTTGTCCGCTAAGTAGAGTGTCTGCTATTTACAAAGATGCGTGTTTGGTTTTGACCGTGGTTTTGCCGGTTTAAAGGACTTTGCCCGTTTATTGGTGTCCTTAATTGGAGAGCTGACTGTATTTTAACAAATAAATTTCATTATTAATATACTAGATACTGGCATTATAAGAACTGATTTAACTGACCGTTTGCTGATGTTTTTACGAACTGACAGTTCATCTGAAGCGTTAGCACAGTAGGTACGCTCGCGGCGGAATTTAAGCAATCTTGCCCAGTGTTGAAGAATGTTTTTTCTCAAAGTCAAAAGAAGTCATTTATCACATTTATTACGCCAAAGATCAAGACCATTTCACTCGCGTCCCAGAGCCAAGCGTTTTACTGGTAAAAGCAAAGGAACCCGATATTATCGGAAGATTATCTCTAAATTCATGTTGGTATGAATGTTCGACGCAGCTGTATCAACAAGAACAGACTGGTCCTTTTAGAAAGTCAATAAAGTGTAGTTTTTGAAACTGTATTGTCTTCTTCAGCGCCTGTTAAAGGGTTGGTATCAAAAAATGTCTAATTCGTCCTAATTTTTAAACAAAACGCTAGCTCAGCGGGAACACTCGCGTAGCTTAAGCAGCCTTTCAAAGTTTGGGAATATATTGTTTCTCGCAGTCTAAAGCCTTTGTATGATAAAATCATTACCCGAAAGTTCAAAACCATTTTAATCCAATCGCCCAGTCAACTGTTTTACCGGTATAAGCGATAAAACCCAGCATCTAGAAAGATTATTGCTAAATATATATACTGGTACGAATGTATAACGAAACTGTTGGAACATAAACGAATTGTTACCGTTAGAAAGTCAATGTGGGTTTGGTTTGTAGGAAATCTGTAAAGTCTTCTATCAATTTGCATAATAAAAAAAAGATAGGTGTATGTTACTTTTTCGGAGGAAAAGTACGAAGTAAATTGGGAGGGTTAACCTTAAAAACCAAAAGAGAACATTATAACAATCGGGTAATGAATAGTCCAAAAATAGAACTTGTTTAATATGAATTTGCAGTCATTTGTAAAAGGTGGAAGAAAATAAAAAGTTAATTACACCATACGAAAAAACGAAGGAGGAAATATTTTTGTTTAGAGGTACGCTTTATTTTTTTCTAAAGATTTTTTTTTTTACATTACAAACCATTGAAAGGATTTAGGATTCGCGATTTAGTGATTTGTAACAGCAGAAGTTTTAAATTATTCAGCTGTAGGTATCAGTAAACAAAGAATTATATATTTATCTTTAATAAAAAAAATACAAAAAAACGCTAAAACGAAAAATGAAAAAAAAATGAAAAATAATAAAGCACAAAACAAAGAACAAATTACAACAAAACAAAACAAACGAAGAACAAAACAAAGCAAAAAAAACATAAAAAAACAACAAAAACAAAACAAAACAAACGAAGAACAAAACAAAACAAAACAAACGAAGAACAAAACAAAGCAAAAGAAACGAAGAACAAAACAAAGCAAAAAAACATAAAAAAACAACAAAACTAAAAACAACGAAAAACAAAAGAAACAACCTCCCACCACCTCCAAAAAAATGAAATAACTATCACAACAAACAACACCAAACAAAACAATGAATCGCAAATTCTCATTGGGATGTAAAATATTTTGCACAAAAATCAGACAAGCACTTAACACATATTATTCGATAGATTCCTTATCCAATAATGGTAATCTGACATTTTTGCATTATAAAAATTATACAAAGTGCACGGAATAATTTTATTCATCATATTTTTCAGCTGATTTCTTTAATTCTATCAATATTTAGTACGTTATACATAAAATAATATTTCTATCTTCGTTGTTTGTGAGCGCCTTTTGTAACGTCATCAAGTTTACTATTTGTTGTTAAAAAGTCCAATGTTGTCGTAAAGTATTTACCACTTGTTTTTTCTTGAGCAGTAACATTGATTTCCGTATCGCTGAAGTCATATTTACATATAATGCTTCTGTTAGTTACTCCATCATATTTTGGCAATAAAACTTTTAAGCATCCAAGTTGAACACAACCTTTGTCTGTACAGTAGTCTACTTTCTTTTCATCGCTAGCGTAAAATCTTAAACTTGCGGATGTTTGTTGCTTTGTTACTGGCAAGTAATTTAAATTAATTTTTTCGCCGTAGTGTAATTCTTGGTTTATTGTTACTATTGGGCAAAAAACCTCGTCACACCACACTTTACCTTCACTATCAGTGTATTTAAATTTTGGCGGATGCACATTTTCTTGAAACACAGACGATGTACAAATCCCGTACGTTTTTGCACTCCTTCGTGTTTGGATGCATTCTGGATTCCATCCAAATAACACAGCACCTTTAACTACAGCAGTTTCTGCATCTTTCGGTGCATAAACATCAGTAATCTGCAAATCTTTTATTGCTTGCCGAAGTATTCCGGAATTTGAGAAACCACCAACCATGATGATAAAATCAATGTCACTGCAATCAGATTGTACCATCAACTCTTTAACATATTCTTTTACTTTTTCAGCAACATCGTTAATGAATTCAATTATAGCATGCACAGGTATTTTCAAAGATGAACGTCTTATAAAAGCACCACGTCCTCTTTCTCTCACCCTATCGTCTTCCGCAATAGAGATACCAACAATTTCAAAATAACTTTGAACGAAAGGATCAGTCAAAAATATAGTGTCATATTCCTTGTCTACATTTAGGTTTCTCTTGATATCTTCAAAGTCTCTCATAATTTTCAGCCAGTGTTCTGAATATTCTCTCCTGATTTTATTAACTACAGCAGTTGTGAAAATATCTTCAAGGTATTTTTCAAATAATTTATTAACCGCAGTGCCACCCCATGATCCACCAGATGGCCTGTGTAGTGACTTTAATGTTTTATGGTCAATAATTTGATGAAGAGTAGCATCGATGGTCCCACCTAAAATAGATGAATATAAGTATGATTTTACAAATCCAAATTGATAATGCATTTACACTTGAGCTAATGAATCCGGATTCATCAGTGAAGTTGATAAAAATAGAAATCTATGCAGATCGCGCTTACACTCGATATTGCAAAATCTATATGGATTCTGCATGAGTGCGATGAAAAATAAATTCGGAAAAGTTCTTTAAAATAAAAAACTAGTTCGTTGAAATGTTTATAATTGCTTAAATATGGATAAACTTTCTAATGTAAATGAAAAGATGGTGCATTTTTCAGCTTTCTGTGGAAGGTTCACTTTATCTAATCTCAGGTGACCCTATAAAAAATTGTGCAGAAAATAAAGACATCGTATTTGCAGCTTTAGGTCTAGATGTGTTTGCGCATATCGACAAAAAACATATCCTACAGTTAATAATAAATTACGTCAAAGGACGCATTCTAACATCACAGGAGGTGGAGCGGAGAGTCATAGTTTTTCTAAACGATCTTAGGCCAGAAAATCGACTTAACCCTACGAGTAAGCATACCGAAGCTCGATAGCATTTTTGTTTAACATTTTTATAGATTTTTCTGGTTTGTCGGATTCTAAAGAAAATGTAAAGTCATTGGTCCTTTGAAATTGCGTCCGGAACAGATTTTAGTTTTGCAAATATGTAACATCAAATATGTAACATAAATCAAAAAAGAAACATAAATCAATAATTTTCGCTTTGGCCAAAATGAAGCCGTTGGATTGAACAGCATATAATACATAGAAACTCGATTTTTATGCGTTTCACACAAAAGTGGCATCTGCAATTTTTCACTTTCGAACCCTGTTATATTGATTTTTACTTTGACCTGTAACTACTAATAGAAGTATTAGTATTTTTTTCTTAATTAAGCGTTTGTGCACCATAATATTTTATGAATTATTATGATAAAGTTATCGCTCCGTTAACCTAAGCTTATAGAGAACACATCAGAAATAACTTTCCGGTCTGCGAGAAAATGGTAGAAGATATACGAATTTATAACGGCTCGAATGCAGTGTAATAAACACGTCCTCACAACCGTTTTTGTGAAGGAAACCTGATCAGCTTTTTCAAAACGCACAAAACACTTACCTCCATTGTCAAGCACAAGATATTTTTTGCCTATTTGAGATGACATCTCTTTCGGGATAATACTGACTTCTTCACTTTGGCAATGCATGGATGCACATTCTGGCTCCAAACCAATAAGTAGACTTCGAGATGGTATTCCTGCCTAAATATATGACAATTATTGAGATACACTCAGAGCGTTTGTAATATTTTAAATGAATATTAAAACTATATCAATATAATTTTATGCCTGACTTGCAAAATTTTTCTGATATTAAAATTTATATTGTATTACACCAAGTATTTTATCAAAGTCAAAGAAACCAACAACCAAAAAGCTGATAATATCACAATTCTTTGAATAGATGCCCTTTTTTTACACGCCCCCACTTAAATGAACGCCCCTTTTCAATGTTGGCAAGTATTTAAAAGACAAATTTGGTTTAGAAAACTTTATTTTAATTTTTTATTAACATGTCAGTAAATTTTTAATCTATACAGGTTATACACTTTGAACTACAGTATCATCTACATTTTACTGGTTACAAAATCCTTTACCTTTGCAGCTGCTTCTCTCATAAACTGTTTTGCAGAGTTTGACCAAATTGCTGGAATGGTTAACACCCATCTTACATTTTGTATATTGATGTTACAACCCTGGTATCTGTCATTTATATGACGTAGAAAGTGGTCTTTGAGATACTTGATGGAAGCACTAAATACGTCAATTGCTTTCATTGTTTTCCCGTTATGCGCCTGTATCTCCAGATTTCTTTCTATTCTCTACAAAAAAAACGTTTGCACCAGTCTTAAACTCTCCGGTAATGAAGATTGAATTCTTAGATAAGATCCTCAACACTGTTAGCTCTCGTTTTAAGGTGTCATGCCTCTCAGAGCGTTAGATATTGGCTGGCACTCACTGCTATCTCTTTACCCTATTCACACCAAATAGTTTTTTGGGGGCAGGTGGCGAAGGGAGGGAGGGGGGATTAAAGGAGAGGCGAATTGCGCTACGGTACGGCTGCTAAACAACAGTTCATGATGAACGTTAGTTTTAAAGACCCACTTGCCTGGATTGGTCTGCGCCATTACGTTTTATGTTTATTCTTTTTAAGATATTGAATATATTCGTAGAGAGTTTACAGAACCACAGAACAGAAGACCCAGAAGATAAATCAGTCTGTTGTAACTACCAGATTTGTTTACATCTGCGTGAGTGCTGAGTTATTTATAGTTGAGCATTTGCTGAACGAGTGGCTGAATTAAAAGAAGTTGAAAAATGTTTCTCTTTATTGCAATGGTCACGGCTCAATACACAATAATTAAACAAGAAAAAGTTGAAGAAGAAATAGATCAAAATAGGAAAGATGTTCAACAAAATTTGAAAAACATATTTTTATTATTTTATTTTGTAGAACTTATTGAACAAACTTGTGAGTGAAGTTAAAAAAAATATAGAGTCAGCCACCATATCGCGGCATACGATATCGATTTGTTGTTGAATGTTTCCGTTCTGTATATTTATTCAAATTTTGCACCAACTTTATCGTTCGAAGTAGTGGTATGGTGTGAAAAAGGGACTTAAACATGAAAAAAAATGTTGATGGTCATGACAGATTTCTTAAGTCTAAAACGTTTAAACGAATGTTATAAAATGCTGTTACTACTATAGTACGTAAAATATACTTCGTCATCTTGAGTTCTAATTTTTGACGTTTACTGGTAAATGCAAAACCTACTTATTTTCACCCCATACAGTCATGCAAAGTCTGTAAAAATGTTGCTAATAAGATACATTGATACTTTTATCTATTTGTTATTATAGTAGATATCTTAGTAGATTTTAAGATTTAGAAATTTATAAATCCTTATAAGCTAGGCATATTGTAGAAATTCCTAACACAAACAGGTAACCTAAAAAGTGAAAAATTAATTGAATGGCGTCATTTTGATGACAAATGACGTCACACATGACGTCATTAAATAAAAATAGAATAAAAAGGCTGTTTTCCTAAATTTTATATTAAAAAATCATATAACCAATTCAACATCTTACAACACTCATACATGTATGTCAGCGCTTTTCAAAGTTTCAAAAACGTTACACTTGTCGCAAAATACACAACCCGCAGAGTATAAATAAACCAGCATATATAAGCCTAAATAAAAGTTAGAAAACGACACAAAGTTTCAGCACTCAATTACATGTTGAACAAAAGTTATGATCGGTCAAAAAGACCGCGTGCACTTTATTGACAGTGCAGTTATAAAACGTTTTACCTGGTCATAGAGGTGCATTTTGAACTGTTTGAAGAAATAACAACTTTCATATTCCTGATCAAAAACATCATTTTCTGCATTTCTCCCAAACGATTTGAACGATTTGTCAGCTAAGAACAATATGCTTGTGGGAGTTTTAGTTTGGTTTGACGCCCATTCGTCGTTAACAAAAACTTTCTCTTTGTCATCTAGAAACGAATATGCGTAGCCACTGTAAGCTGTACCGAAGTCAATAGCACAGACCATTAACGTCTCAATGTTGCCAGACCAACTTGCCATTTTTCCTTAATGAGTAGAAAGCGATAGTTGTTCTCTTCTCACAGCCAACACATTTTACAAAAAAAAAAAGCTTAGAGTGATATAATGAGGACCAGAGCTTTTTCAAGTTTATTTACAGAAGTTAATTATTGATATATTATTATTTTCATTGTAAAGAAAATCTTTACTATACCAACGATTACTTTCGTTTTATTTTTATCTGGTCAGTATTGTCAACGATTTTTGTTTTTGTTTTTTAACCTCAAAACTCTTGTGTGTGCGTACAATGCAAACATGTCTGAAGTTCCAGTCATATGACTCAAATTAGACGGAGAAAAGAAAGATTACATATTCAAGTTTGGGAAAGGAAATTTAAACAGATTTTCAGATAACTGAGGTAAGTAGCTAACAAATTAAAAAGATAATATACTTGTAACACCATGCTATCAAATATTTTCCATAGGATAGTTTTACAAGTATATTATATAAAATCTACATAAATATTTAATCTACACGAAATATATACTACATTTTATTTTTATATTTTATAACAGTTTAAACACGTTGAAAGAGACTTCGTTTAATTCGATTGTTCCAAATGAAATTCATCAAGAACTACATTATATTTTTAAAGATATTATTTCGGTTTGTCTGTTCAGTATTCATATTACTGTGGAAAGTTTATCATTTCTTGAACATGATAGTTTAGTAGGCGACGTTTCGGGAGATCCTTCTCCCATCATTGGGCAAAGTAAAATGATGTTAAGCATGTATTTATATAATTGTAGAGGATCGAAATTCATAAATCAACAGTGTAGCACGTAACAAACACATCTCGTATCAACTTCCTGAGATTTGGTTACTAGCCCTACAAAAGAAGTAGTTACCTAGGCAGCGTTTACATGGAGCCCGTAATGAGTTCAAACCGGTTTGACTTTCACCCCGGTTTGAAATAGCCCTTCTGTTTACATGAACAATTTCGGTACGGCTTGGCGAAGTAATAAAATTCGTCAAATCTTTTTTCTAGTTCCAGTCTTTTCCGCGCGTATTTTTAGGATTATTTTCAAGATGGCGACGAGCAAGACATATGCTATGAAAAACTTCTCTATGCTTATATCATTTTTTTTAAGTTCGCTGGGTTCATTGGTTGCTGTGTTTACGAGAAATGTTGAATATCTACTATCACTTCGTAGGCAACAGCAACGACATCTGTTTAATGCTGTGGAAGATCACAATGCTGTGCTAAGAAAAATGCAGAATTTAAAACATAGGTAGGTTGCTTTTTGCTTCCCTGTCCTGTGCTTTACTAGCTTAATATCCAGAAAGAAAAATTATTGTCTTTACGACTGAAGTTTTTTTTATTTAGGGTAAACAAAAGACGAAAAAGAAGAAGATGGATCAACCCAGGACGTACTGATCTTTGGTGGCAAAATTTATACTCTGGAGCGTTGCTGGAACAGGAATGGTGTCAGAACTTAAGAATGGACTACCCTACATTTATGAATTTAGTTGATAAAATCCGTGTAGAAGTTGAACCGGCACACAATTCATTTCGAATAGACACTCTTTCTGCTGAGAAAAGAACAGCAATGGTCCTATATTACTTGAAGGATCAAGGCTCTTTACGGATGACGTGTAATACATTTGGTGTATCATTAGCCACTCTTTCCAAGTCGTTAAGATCAGTGTGTGGGGCAATTAATGATATTCTTGGTCCAGAGTTAATAAAATTTCCTCGTACAGAGGCTGAACTGAAACATGCTGCAACGCTCTTCGAAAGCAAGTTTGGATTCCCTCAAGCCATCGGTTGTGTTGATGGCACTCATATTCCTATAAAAAGGCCAACTGAAAATGCACAGGAATACTTCTGCTACAAGATGAAGTACTCACTGAATTGTCAAGCTATCTGTGACGAGAAAGGATGCTTTATCGATGTGGAGGTAAAGTGGCCTGGTAGTGTACACGATGCAAGGGTTTTTGCTAACAGTTCAGTTAGCAAAATGTTGGTGAACAACCGTCTTCCACCTTGTTTACAGGAATTATTGCCTGGGTATACACCGGTACCGCCATTACTAATTGGAGACCCAGCATACCCATTGTTGCCTAATGTTATGAAAGAATTTAATTCATGTAGCAGTTCAAAAGAATTGATTTTTAATAACCATTTACG
The DNA here is from genome assembly GCF_029227915.1 of Hydractinia symbiolongicarpus. Lineage (NCBI taxonomy): Eukaryota > Metazoa > Cnidaria > Hydrozoa > Anthoathecata > Hydractiniidae > Hydractinia > Hydractinia symbiolongicarpus. The sequence continues at coordinate 5,435,382 of NC_079885.1, forward strand.
TCGTGCCAGAAATCAAATTGAATGTGCCTTTGGACGGTTAAAAGCAAGATGGAGAATTTTAAATCGATGTCTCGATGTTGAATTGGATTTTGCAATGAATATCATTTACTCTTGTTTTGTTCTTCACAATTATTGTGAAATAAATAAAGTTGATGTGCATCCTGACTTGCTCCAAGTACAAATGATGAACGAAGAACGATGTCAAAATTGTGAACATCATAACCAAGTTTATCGGCTATACACGTACAACTCACATCGAGGAAAAGCTGTCAGAGATTCTGTGATGGAATACTTGCACGATAAAATGGAAAATTAAACTATGAACATTTGTTTTTAACTTGTATTATATTGTATTTTTTATAGATAGAAATGTTTGTGAACAACCGTCTTTTTAACTTGTATTATATTGTATTTTTTATAGATATTTTAGTCACTAAATGATGTTTTATTTTTTATTGTATCCAAACACTCACAAATATTGATGCAATGTTTTTTCTGACCAGGTGTTTTTAAAATGTGCTTTAAATGGCTTAAGCTTGAAGGCCTCTCTCTGCGGTTTGCTACATGTCGCACTTTGCAACGTCATTTTTGTTACTATTTCCAGTCTTCTTGTTTTTACGCGACCCGTTGAAAAAAGGCAAAGAAATTGCTCTTGTTGACGTAAAAACAGACATAATTAAGTTGCAAACATTTTTTTGTATTCGCCAAATTAATTACTCGCCAAAATTTAGTCACTTAAGGTATATTATAAAGCTTAAAAAGTTGGCTAACAAGTCTTTTCGTTCTCAAGATAAAAAACGAATTGTTTAAATTTTTTTTAAATATATATATAAAGCTTTTTCTACAAATATATACAAAGATAATATAATAACTATGAAAAAGTCTAAATAATAAAAATAATGTTTTAAAATATATATATAAAGTGTTTTCAACATTTTTTTTAAAAATATATCAAGCTTTTTATACAAATATGTACAAAAAATATTACAAAAAATATATACAATAACTAAAGTCTATTTTTCTTCAGTTCTCCTTGGTGTTTGAGGTGGAGACATAAACGGTTGTTGATATTGTGGTGCGTGATGACCTTGATTGTAATAAGGATATGGAGGATGAGGAGCTGGTTGTGCTTGAGATTGTAAAAATGCATTGGCCAAAAGTCCTAGGCCGTCCTTTATTCCATTTCCAATAGAATTTATTGATTCGGTCATTGCTTTTATTGCCTGCTCTGTCCCTTCCAGTGATTTTCGCAACAATTCAGTGTTTTGACGTTTTATCTCTAGCTCTTCCCGTGTTAAGTCAACTAACACCATATCTCGTTGATGCGCAGATAATTTTTTTTGCATGTTTTTATATTTTCCTTTATCCTCCGGTATTACACGTGCTTCCTCTGGTGCTTCACGTCCCTCCTCCGGTATCACAGGTGCTTCCGACTCCTCATCCTCCGAAACGATGTTGTCTTCTTCAATATTCAGTGAAACTTTACCTTGCATCTATCTCCGAAAATAAAAATATTAATTACAGTAATTAACTGTAATTATCAGCTCGTTTCTGATTGGTTAATTTTTTATGAGTTTCGATCCTCTGCAATTATTTAAATACATGCTCAACATCATTTTACTTTTCCCGATGATGGGAGAAGGATCTCCCGAAACGTCGGCTACTATACTATCATGTTCAAGAAATGATAAACTTTCTACAGTAACTACATTATACTTTGGCTGTTAACTAAAAAACCTTATGAACCATGATTGAAATTGAACACTAACCACCGAGTATACCAAATACAGTCGACTCTTCCTAATTCGAATTCCCACAAGGAAAATTTTGTTCGAATTATGGAGAGATTCGAATTATAGAAAGTCTCTGTAATTCGAACTTTCAGCTTCAAATAGTGATAATTCGAATCGCAGAGAGAATTTACGTTAATTTTAAAATCAAGAAAACATAATTCAAGTTTCATTCAATCTTTATTGTTATAGGTTACACAAAAAAGAAACTCTATTTGAAAAACTGTTGAATATATGGAAAAAAACGTTCAAAAGAAAATTTTCGAATTTGTCAAAGCCCTTTTTCACTCTAAAATTCGAATTAGGGAGAGAATCGTGCCGACAGGACTGAAAAAACTATTCGAATTATAGAAAGTTTTTTATAAGAGTTTTTTAAGGAAAATCGACGGTGACTGAGCACTTGTTCGAATTATAGAAATTCGAATCAGAGTCAACTGTAGAATGAATTATGCTCGTTGATTTGATAAACTAGTTTTCGTACTCTTTTCTCGAAAAATTTGCTTTTTTTGTTTTTTAGTTCTCGTATATGACCCGATATTGCTTACTTGTCATCATGATCGTGTTTGTTGTTTACCTATTTAGGAAGACCAAAATCACGTGTTTGCTTGCCGGAAACTATTCTGTTTTTATTTTTTTGTTTGCTTGTTTTTTTTTATTTTGTTTTTTTCGCTACTCCAGGTTAGCTATTGCTTAATGCTTGCTTCGTTTTTGAATGATATAAACTTTTCGTTGCCTCACTTAGGCGATATCTCGCCATGTTTCAGAAAACCTTAAAAAATTGTGTCCATATTAGGAGCGAGCCAGATGGAATTTTTAAAACGAAAACACCAGCAAGGCTAACCGTGTCATTTTTGCGCACGAATAAAATTATTTTTTTTGCAGAAAGCACTCCTTTGTCAATTTTTATAATCTTATTTGATAAAATATTAGTGAAAATAATATTATGCATGGAGAACAATAAATATATAAAAACACTCCAGATGGATAACATTATCATAAAATTTCATTGTCATGTTTTTATTATTTTAACAAAATAATTAATATTTGTCAGCACTCTTATGGATTACATTTTTTTGAAGAATCTTTGTAACTTAAATTTACTTTACGTACGAACGCACGTATGAACATACAGAAAATATCAGCCCGCCTAACCGAGCCAGCCCTATTAATCGCCTCATATAATCAGCTTTTTCATAGTAAAAAACAGTGTAATACGATAATCTGGAAACATTTTTTCTTTCTGTTCAACATGATAGCTGGTCAATTTTTTTCATTTTTTTCTTGTTGTTATATATCCGCCATTTATGTTTACATTTTGTTCTATGCTATTGCTTATACTTTAAAACCATGTGTTTGTGTTTTCCGCGTATATCTTTATGAGATTTGTACATGTGATCTTATTATAAAGATGGCGGTCTAAGAAGTGTTATATACATTTTCTGTCTGTCTGTTTTTCCCCATCTTTCTGGAGTTATAATAAGTGGCGACGAGGATATATTACCGAAATGGCTACCTACGGAAAAATTGGAGAGTTTGATCCGGCAACGGAACTCTGGAACAATTACATCGAGAGAGTGAATCAGTTCTACATAGCAAATGACATTGCAGATGCCACCAAGAAGAGAGCAATCCTGCTGAGCTCATGTGGAGCCAAAGCCTACCAGCTGTTGAGAGGTTTGTCAAATAACGATCCTGCTTCCAAATCTTATGACCAGCTAGTACAATTAATGAAAGATCATTTATATCCCACTCCCAATTCGATAGCTGAGAGATTCAGATTCAACACTCGTGATAGGCAACCTTCTGAAACAATTTCCCAGTACTTGGCAGTTTTGCGTCGACTCAGTGAACATTGTGAGTATGGAGAAACACTGGACGACATGTTAAGAGATAGACTTGTTTGTGGCATTAAGGAGGAAAAAATACAACAAAAGCTCCTGAGTGAGAAAGACCTCACCTTAGCCAAAGCCCTACGAATTGCATGTTCTATGGAATCAGCAGCAAGCTACTCCAAAAGCATTCTCCAACATCAAGCGACAGGCAACATTTCAGAGAGTGTCCACGCTTTGGAGAGAGCCCGAGACAACCCAGGGAGGGATTGCTATCGATGTGGAGGGACAAAACATACAGCAGAGGCATGTCCATTCAAGGATGCTGAATGTTATTATTGCCACAAAAAAGGACACACCGTTAAAAAATGTCGTCAAAAGAAACGAAATGATGAGAAATCCAGACCACCCCGGAAACCAATAAACCAACTGGAGTCCGAACATGAAGGAAATGTTTACAACGAAACTGTTGAACAGTCCGATATGTTTAACCTGTATAAATTAGAAGGGAGCAGAGTTGAACCGCTTTTTGTAAATGTCAGTATTGAAGGAAAAACCATCAAGATGGAGGTCGATACCGGTGCATCGATGTCGGTGATAAGTGAAAAAACATTACGGAAATGCATTCCAGAGTTGACCATCCAGCCTAGTAACTTAAAGTTAAAAACTTTTACAGGGGAAATCATAACACCCTTGGGATCAGCTGCTGTAAACGTTGAACACCAAAAACAGAAATACACACTGTCATTGACTATCGTACCCGGGGAATCTCCTTCATTGTTAGGTCGAGATTGGCTAAAAGTAATCAAGTTAGATTGGCCCAGTTTGTTCCAGGTCAAGCATTCTAGCAATACCAATCTACAACAAATATTAGTACAGCATGCCGCCGTGTTTACGGAAAGTATGGGATTGCTGAAGGACTTTAGAGTCCATATTCCTGTGGACTCCTCTGTCGCACCAAAGTTTTGCAAAGCACGACCAGTCCCGTATGCCTTAAAAGACAGGATCGACACTGAACTTGATAGACTTGTACAAGATGGCATATATGAACCAGTTGAATATTCAAGATGGGCAGCCCCTATCGTACCGGTAAAGAAAGAGGACGGTACTATCAGAATATGCGGCGATTACAAACAGACAATAAACCAGGCTGCACCTTGTGACTCTTATCCAATTCCGCGAACTGAAGATCTTTTCGCCTCAATGTCAGGGGGTGAAAAGTTCACAAAGCTGGATTTGAGTCATGCATACCAGCAATTGGAGTTGGACGAGGAAACAAGAGAATACCTCACAATCAACACACACCGTGGCTTGTACCGCCCCACAAGACTTCAGTATGGAGTACATTCCGCCACCGGCATTTTTCAGAGGGAAATGGATAGGCGACTCCGCCATATACCACGTACCAAAGTGCGAGTAGACGATATTTTAATATCTGGTAAGGATGATGAGGAACATTTGAGAAATTTATCGTCAGTCCTGCAAGTGATTGAAAGCTCTGGATTGCGACTGAAGGAAGTCAAATGCGTATTTCTAGCAGAAGAGGTGACTTATCTGGGTTACAACATTACCAAGGAAGGAATATCGCCTTCACCAGAGAAGGTCAAAGCTATAAGGAATGCAGCCCCTCCAGAGAATGTTACACAGTTAAAGGCTTATCTCGGAATGCTCAACTATTATAATCGTTATCTACCAAACCTTTCTGCAATGATTGAACCACTGCATCGTCTGCTGAGGAAGGGGACAACCTTTCACTGGAAAACCGAACAAGAAAAAGCGTTTACCGAATCGAAAGCTCTACTATATAAAGCACCGTTGCTGACGCATTTTGACCCCCAACGTTCGATCCTTGTGTCCTGTGACGCCTCTCCTTATGGGATAGGTGCTGTTCTCGCCCATGTAATGGATGATGGTTCCGAGAAGCCCGTATGTTATATTTCACGGACTCTTTCTCCAGCAGAGAGGAATTATGCCCACATTGAGAAAGAGGGTTTAGCCATAGTATTCGCAGTCAAAAAGCTTCATCAATATCTTTATGGACAGTCTTTCAGAATTATAACTGATCACAAACCTCTTTTGGGACTATTCGGACAAAACAAACCAATTCCACCGCTTGCAGCTGCTCGTGTTCAGAGATGGGCCCTCCTGCTGTCTGCTTATAGCTACGTCTTGGAGTACAAACCAGGTGTCAATCACGCCAACGCTGACTGTCTAAGCCGCCTTCCACTTCAAGCAGACAGTTCTGATTACTCGAACAATGAAAGTGCAATTCACATGATGGACCTAGTGCAAGCACCACTAACCTCCGCTGATGTTAAGCTACATACAAGTCGTGACCCAGTCCTGAGCAAAGTGTTGGACTTGATATCCAACGGTTGGAAAGTAAACCGAGAAATAGAATTACAACCGTACTTTTCAAGGAAGGATCAACTCAGCATCGACAACCAATGCTTGCTGTGGGGTTCTCGTGTCATTATACCAAGCTCGTTACGACCACAACTGCTTGGACAACTTCACCAGTCTCACCCAGGGATCACTCGCATGAAAAGTTTGTCGAGAAGTTTTGTGTGGTGGCCAAAGATGGATTCTGAGATTGAGTTAACCGTCAAAAATTGCAAAACCTGTGAAATCCACCAAAAAATGCCAGCTGCAGCACCAATACATTCCTGGGAATACCCAAGCCAACCCTGGGAGCGGATCCACATGGATTATGCGGGACCGTTTTTGAACAAAATGTTTTTGATAGTTGTTGATGCTTTTTCAAAATGGGTGGAAGTAATAGTCATGAATAGCTACACCTCCACTGCGACTATTGAGCAACTGCGCAAAATCTTTGCCACGCATGGCCTGCCTGGAGTTTGTGTTAGTGATAATGGACCGTGTTTCGCAAGCACTGAATTTGAGCAATTTATGAAACGAAATAACATCAGACACATTTTTTCTGCACCATACCATCCTGCTTCAAATGGACAAGCAGAGAGAACCGTCCAAACTGTGAAAAACAGTCTTAAAAAGATAGAATCGAATGGTCAATCCATTGAGACCAGAGTAAGCCGTTTGCTGTTCACGTACCGCATCACACCACACACCACCACGGGCAGGTCACCTGCAGAACTACTGTTCAATCGTCAATTAAGGAGTGCCCTCCATTTCGTTAAACCAGATCTGAAACAGACAGTCAAGGGGAAACAGATGGATTCTGAGAATCGAAGTCATCGATTGAAACCGCTGCGGCAATTTCTAGACCAAGAGGAGGTACTGATTAGAAATTTTGGTCAAGGACCACGGTGGGTGAGAGGAAACATTTCGAGAAAGAGAGGACCTGTGACATACGATGTTGAAGTGGGAGAGAAAATCGTTCAACGCCACATCGATCAAATGCGAGCTGCAACCGGCGAGAGATTAGCTGATTCAGCAATGGTAGAGACAGACCCACCTCTGGCTGTGCTACCACAGTTTGAACCGTCAGAAGTTGACGAAACCGTTACTGAAATCGAGCCAAGGGTCCAGTTACCTGTTCCTGAGACATCTGAGCCGTTTGAAGACGTTGCAGAAGATGTGAACAAGGACACCAATTCTCGACCTGAACGATCTCGCCGTTTACCAAAGCATTTCGAGGACTATGACTTGAACCGCATTGTATACGTTTAAACTGTGGACTATTGGTGGAGGATTGTTATATATCCGCCATTTATGTTTACATTTTGTTCTATGCTATTGCTTATACTTTAAAACCATGTGTTTGTGTTTTCCGCGTATATCTTTATGAGATTTGTACATGTGATCTTATTATAAAGATGGCGGTCTAAGAAGTGTTATATACATTTTCTGTCTGTCTGTTTTTCCCCATCTTTCTGGAGTTATAATACTTGTCATTTTTAAGACTTTATGAACGTCATTAGCATTGTGTTTCTCTGCATAATATGTTATGAAGATTTTTCTTAATACTTTAGACACAAAGATGTTATTTTACGCATGAATTTTACTGACGAGAAGAAAGGCTCGTATATCATACTAGTAATACTTTTTGTGCTTATTGTAAGGAGAAAAATGACAATGCACGCAGATACATACTTAAAAGATATAAGTAGTTCCATAGAAATAAGTTCCACATTGATTCAAAAGGCTATTCAAAGCTTGTCTCACGATCCCAATAAATTCCTAACTGAAGCAAAGACGTGTTACACCTATGTATGCAAAAGTGAAGAGATGCTTCTCCAATGTATTCTATCAAATGATGCCAACTGGTTGAAACATTATGATACAGAAGAGAGGTAAGACAAATTAGTGGCTCGATTTCTTACTGTTTTTCAGTAACATTTCTTTCGTAACAATGCCAAAATAATTCTACCAGTTTAATTTTAGTTACAAGTTTAGGCATGAACGTGATAATAATGATAGAAAATCAACATCGTTTCCAGGTGCTCTTACCTACAGCAACTGGAATAAGTTTGATAATTTTTTTTCAACTTTACTAGATTCAACGAGAAAGACTTAATTGGGACCCTGATAAGTGGGACATTCATTAAGTGTTGACCCAATTTTTTTTGGTTCTATCAACCAAATGATTTGCGTAAGAGGGACCTTTAAAAAGTCAATTTATCAAGCCAATTCAAATTTTAGAGATATTTTTGAATATTTGTGGTTCCTCATGTTCTTGCCACTAGCTTACTAATACTTACCTAGTGAAAACATATTTATTTTTTTCTTTGGCTTGAGTAAAACACATAGTGCTGTAATGGAGCCTATAAAAGAGAACAATTAAAAACTTAACTTTATTAGTCTAGCTGGCGTAAGACATTTAGTTTTAAACACAACTTTTGATTTAGAGTTTTATTATCTATGTAAGTAGATATAAAGAGGAAACGAAACTTCCTGTTTTTAATTTTGGTTAGCTACTGTGCCATGTTTTGCAGTTATAACATCTTTCCTTTTCTGTACCCACGAGGGTGAAAAAATTACCACTACCAGTCCCTACAAAATATAGGGTTTAAGGGGCTACGAAACCTCTGAAGAATGGCGTGTAAGTCATTGCTGTTGCTTAGACTATCTTTGTGTAAAATAAACTTATATGTTTCTATGCAAATTTCAAAGGATATAGTCAGCTAGTTTAAAAGGTTTGAAGTTTATTTGATTAGAAAGTTTATGGATATCCAATATATGTAGGGAACTTTTCTGTCATTTTCTGTTATATTTAGATGTTCAATATCATATTTAAGATGATTTAAGTTGTTGTTTTTATCCTTAGTTATCGTAAAATTAGTTTAGATCAACTTTCGTGAAGTCACTAAAATCGTTTCGTACCCTGTTAACACTAATTTGAAGCTATGAACACATGCTGTATTATAAAGGCCATATATTGCAAAATTGAGTAATTGCAGGTTGATAGATAAGGTGTTGTAAGTTCGCATGCAAATTGTTCAAAAAAGTAAGGTTTTTGGAAACGGCCATTAAAACAGCCCGTGATCCAAAAATGGTTTCGAAATATTTTTTCAATTTTTTGATCATTTTAAAACCTTGTAATAAGTCCTGAGATGAAGTATCACAAATGCTAAATATCTACAGTTAATTTCACCTCAACTTCACCTATCCTGATTATCTGAGGTATATGAATTCTTTCCCTTCCTTGTTAACGTAAATATAGCAGTGCTAAAGAAGAACGTAAGTCTTCTTCAAGTAAAGTGGCGTTTTCGTAAAGAAAAATAGTGCCATAAATACTTTCCGACTTAAATCGAAGTTTAAGATGGAAACCTGCTTAAAAATATATATATAAAAGAAATTTTAGTCCAGTACCAAGAACATTCAACTGACAATACAATAGAAATGAGCATTTTTTGTCCAAAATGGACCGAAAACCTGAATTTTACTTCGTCTTGGTATAAAACTTCCAGGGATTGCTTCAGTGCTGGAGTACTATGATAAGGCCTACAAGATACTGACAGCGTATTTTTATTTAGAAAAAATTGTTAATTTAAAGTCAGCAATACTGAAACCTTTTATTGACAAAAGTATGCAACTCGAGAAATTTTTCTGTCATATCAAAGGAAGGCGTGTTACCAGTCATCTCTTAAAATCTCAAAAAACTCAAACTCCTAGCAACTTTCAGATTTTATGGCCAGCGAGAAACACTTTTTTACGGCACCCCGACACCATGGATCTTATCCACGGCAATCGAAATATACAATGTGTGTATTTTTTAAAAACCGCATAATATAATACATTCAAATGATACAGTTTGTTTTTAAATGCTTATAAATATTATAAAAAAATTAGGTTACCACTTTACTGTGAAATAAAAGGATATCGATATTGAAATTAGAAAAGAAGATTTAAGTAATAGTTACACACCTTAGGAATTCTACTCTATGAACATCAATGATAAGTGAACACATTTTATACATCTTTAATAGCGTATGAAAATTGCACCTCCATACCTTAAAATGGAAGCCCTGACACGGCTTTAGGTATGCTCAACATTTAAATCACTTGTTAGGTGAAGATACATTGATGATATTTTTATGCTGTGGAAACATAGAAAGGATAAACTTATTCGGTTTCTTTATCTTTTAAATAAGTGCAATTATACCATTAAATTCACACAATCATACTTATAAATCATACTTATAAGGTAAAGTATAAATTTTCTAGATGTTAATTCTAACACAACCATTACTGACCTACAAGTCACGCCTACGGATGACCAGAACTTACTGGCTGCGTCATACAGCGTTCCTCGTTCCACCAGAGGGTTAACCATATAGTCAAGATTTCAGGCTAATTTATGTTTGTTCAAAGAGCGATTTTTTTTACTGCGACACAATGAGAGACATTGAAAATATTTTACTCACGCTCCCATCGTGAGCTTTAAGAGGATAGGTCTACAATGGCTACACTGGATAAGGTCTTACCTTGCGGTAGTAAGTACTACAAAAAAGTATGACACTTTACAATTTAAATGTTAAACATTTAGCAGCGTTATTGTTCATGTATTTATGTATTAAACGTTTGCTCATTCATATTTAACACTTTGCAAAAGCTTGTCATTGAACAGCAGAAAGTGACAATAAAGGTTGATAAAGTAGCTAAAAAATTTGACGACATAGAAGAACGGTATACTTATTACCTTCTCGAAAAAACTCTTACGCTAAAAGTAGGCACAAAATATGTTTATTTATATACTTCCATTCTTATTCTATTTAGTATGACATATCTCGAGATGGCTGCAAAAAACACTGAGAACGAAATCGCTAAACTAAACGAAAAGTAAGTAAAGGGGTTGGATGCACGAGTCGAGAGTCATTTTTTTAGTCGATAGTATCAAATTCAATTTGGGTAAATTGACTAAAATATTTATTGTGTCATCACACATCTATGCAACAGGTCTCTGCGTCAACAAGAAATCATTTAGGAAAATTGCTTCAATTTTATGGCTGGATACAAAATTGTCGACTCAGAATTGTTGCTGAAAGTGGCGACACGAAGAATATTGTAGTAATAAGACCATTTTGTAATCAATTTGAAAGCTTCGATTAAAGTCTGAATTTTTTAATGTGTTTATTTTCTCAACACATCACATAATGTTGAAATCACTTACGCTTTGGTAAACGTTTTATTACATCTTGACTTAGAAATAATTCACTGGATCATGAAAATATACAACTGCGAAAGTATATCAATGAAGAACAAAAGAAAAAGGAATCTTTACAAAAAGTGTAAGATCCTTCATACCTAAAATAAATATATGTTTAAAATATTTGTTAAATGTTCTTTAAGAAGTAAACGTATATTGAATATATCAGTTAAGTTTACATTTTGTAGTTATGAAGCTTACAAGGAGTGGGAGAAAAAAGCAAGATTCAAGTAAGATTTTTTCATACTTTTGTATTTCCACAACGCGTAAACAAAAAATCCCTAAGTAATGAATCACCTATCAAAATTTGCAATCTACTTTACAAATGTTATCTTATTATTGTTTTAGCTACAACACATTGGCAAGAAGTTACAAAGAACTTCAAAGGTCACTCTTGACAAAAAATTCCAGGTTTTTGTACATTTCTCCCTTCTTTAAGGTTGTTCTCTATTCTTTAGGCATAGATTCTTTTCTCCATCATAGTATGGTTACTATTTGTGTTTAAAACAGGAAAGAAGATGTATGATTTTCCTTTGAAATTAGGCAAAAAACCACGTCATCAAAAACATTTAAACTCAAGTATCTTTCCTTTGTCAAAGGAAATGTGCTTAATGTTCTAAGCCCCAGATAAAATGTTAGAATATTGATATTAAAAGATTAACATTGTATATCTTGATGATTCACTCAAGGTATGTTTAAAATCTACAAATAAAAGTTATGGATATAACCAGCAACCTAAAAAGAATCAAATTCACCTTAATGCCGATTTTTGAATCAATTTTAGGTACAATTTACACGCAAGATCTTTTTGTGCAGGAATACAATACTTTAAGTGCAAAACGTTTCGCGAATGGGAAAATTTGCGACATTTTCGATATACTTTCTCGTTATTTTGAAGGACTGTGCGAAGATGAACTTTTGCGAATCGATGCTCATGAAAAATTTCACAACTTACCGCAAGTTCACCTTAAAGACTAAAAAGTAAGGCATAAAAGTGAGACTGAAAAAGACCATGGGTATCCGAAAATGTTTTTCCAAACATGGACTTTTGCGAATTAAAACGTTTTTTTTTTTTGTGCTCATAAACTTCACGTATTGATAACCCTTAACCCGATGCAAACTTTGACAAATTTGTCTAAAAAAAAAAGTTTCAGCCAGCCAAAATTTGAAACCTGATCATTCTTTTCTACATTGCAAATAACTCACGCATAGCGGCTTGAATTATTGAAAAAACGGTTCTGTAGTTTTCCTAGAGAGAGCTATATTTCATTCGATTTGATTTGAAATCAAGTAAGCTTTGTGTAACACTTGTTTTTTAGTAATGGTCCTACAAATTAGAATAATTCATAAAAATCCACAATGCATGACAACAGTGGAGCTTTGATGCGGCCACATGTTCATTCACAAAACGCTACGTCGCTATTGTGCTGATATTCTTTCTCTCTTTTGTGTGTCAATGCCCATTTTTGCCTTTTCGGTTTGACAAATACCAATACAATATAAATTGATTTGTATATCTATACCAAGATATATTACCCGTCAGTATAGACTGAGCTTTCGAGGTCAATACACTTACCGAGGGAAATATTTCTCGGAAGAGATAGATAAAACAGCCTATATTGTGTTTATTCACTGATAGGTATTTTGTTTGGGTTTTTTTTTAACCAGGATTAGAATTATTTTCTAAAGATTTACTTGTGACAAGGTTGGTAAAACCAGGTTTTGTTAAAAAAGAAAATGTTTTGATTTTAATTTCATTGTTTCAATTTTTTAAATACATGTACAAAGAGAAAACAGAACTTTCAAATAACCATATATACATATCGTTTTTTAAATGTTTTTGGACGAAAGGTTTATTCGCCAGGAGAAGAGTCTAAACACAAATTTAACGTTATTTTTTACTTGTTGTTGCTCAATGTGCTTATAAATATTTATGTGAGCACCATCGAACATGGATTTAAAATTACCAACATTTTTAATGGTTTTCTCGCGGTGTGATTCGAGATTTTTGGATTTACTGGAACTCGATTTTTAAGTCGGTATGTATGTAGTTTTAAGTGGGGCACAAACCGGCCAACATCTTGGCCAACATATTCGACCAACATTTCGGCCAACATGTTGGTACGGTTTCCGTTGGCGTATATTTTTAAAAAAAACAAGTAGTCGACATTACGAAATGTTCATTCATTTGTTTTTGGCTTCCAATGAAGAAGGTCTGAGTCTGAAGCTGCTGCTTGTTTGGCACTCGTCCTCTTGCTTGATGACGACGAAAAAAACGACGTGGTCCTACAAGAAAATGGGTTCGAAGAAGAAACTGCGAAGGGCTGTATACAAACTTAGTACAGGAATTACTGGCTGAAGACACAAAAAGTTACAGGGAAATGATGAGAATAACCTATGAATTGTTTAAAGAGATTCTTGCTTTCATTGAACCATACATAACACCAAAAGAATCAGGTGTGATGGAACTCATCAAACAATCTCAGCCGCTCAAAGATTAGTGCTTACCATTCGGTTCCTTGCGACAGGAGAACTTATAAGTCTTTAAGTTTCTAATTCAGAGTATCTGAAAGAACATTATCTTATATTGTTGAAGAGTTTACTAAAGCGATCACAGAGTACATTGGAAAAGAGTATATCAAGATCCCTTCAAGTGTAGATGATTGGAGCAAGATCATCTAGGTGGAACTTTCCCAATTGCATAGGCGCTATTGATGGAAAGCATATCCTAATAAGACCTCCAACTGGCACTGGTTCTGAATATTTCAATTACAAGAAAATTTTTTCAATAATCTTATTGGCTATAGCTGGTCCTGATTATGAGTGTATTTATGCGGATATAGGTAGTAATGGACGGATGAATGATTAACACATTGGAAAGCTAAAATGTTGGTCGAAATGTTGCCCAACATGTTGGCTACCCAGCGCAAACCGACAAACATGCTACCAACATGCAAATTTTGGCGAAAATGTTGGCCAAAATTTATTAAATATTTAATAAATGTTGGCCAACATTTTTTGAGATTTTTTTTCTTCTTGAGCATGTTGGCGCCTAACGCAACCCGGCCAACATTGTTGGCCAACATGTTGGTCAAAATGTTGGCCAACATGTTGGCCGGTTTGCGCCCCCCTTTACCGATTCTCCTACAATGCTATTTGTTTACCCTTATAGCTACCATTATAGTTGCCATAAAATTAAAAGTTATACCGTGCTGTATAACGCCCATCGTTAAGGCTTTTCAGCCAATCAGCGCTGTGGGTTTTACGTATAAACCGGTTGAAAATAGTGATCAGTTAATAATTCTATGTAAACAATTGATTTTTAAATATATTGGAATTTTGAACACATTTTAAAGGTATAATCGTAGAAACACGTACTTCAGGAATCTAAATGAATAGCATTAAATTTAGCTACAGATACACTTTTCGTTTTATGTTATGTAAATTTAAAAAATTTATGTAAAATTTATTATTGCGATTGAAAGCTCTACGAAATAGTGCGAAAGAAAATGACAACAACAAAAATTGTGTTTATTTAAATAAAGTAAACTTAGCGACTTTCCCTCAAAAAAGGCACTTTTGCAGAATTTAATTTTGCCATTTCCCTCAAGGTAAATGCATTATATTGATAAGCATATTGCTGGCGTAATCCTTACTTTAATACGTCAATGCAAGATTCGGTTTTATATATATGTAACATTTTTAACTAGGATTGATGAACAAGATCGTGAAATAAATCTTCTACAAATAAAAGCAAAGGAAGATGCTCAAAGGTACAATATATGTCACTAAAATTGTTTTTTTTGTTTTTCTGATCGACCAACAGGCAGGGTGATGACGTTACCAAAACACCTTTGTGCTGATATATTTTTCTCTCTTGCTCGTATTTCGTTTTCGTGTTGACGAATACTATTACAATATAAACTGTTTTGTTTATCTCTACCGAGAAATATTACCTGAGCTCATCAGTATAGACTAACCGAGGGTAATATTATAATTTAATAAAGATCAAACGACTGGAAAACTGCTGGTGACGGAGCGTAATACTTACAGCTTGGCCAATTCGTTTATGTTAAATATGACCGATTGATGATGTCATCGAAAAGTCTCAATATCTTCTTAACCATTCGTCCTAAACAAATGATTCTATAGATTGTTCTGATCATAATGGTTAAACTAATTTTGTAAAAAAAAATTTTTGTATATGGAAGGGTCGTTACTGATATCATGAAAATATATCCACTATCGCTTTTATTGTATTCCTGCTTGAGTAAGTTTGTCAGCCGACATGATAGCTAGTTTCAATTAATTGCGTAATACAATTCTAACCACCATACAATTTTTTAATTTTCTATTTCAAAAAACATTCAGAATAACTTCCATGATGTTACATGGAGAATATGGAAGAAACTCTCAACATCTTGCTGAATTATGGGCTCCTTCCAAGGTGGCGGAATTGTCAAGAAACCTATTTCGTGAGTTCCGTGACGATGCTGCAGAGTATATAGAGCAAAATTCTCGTTTTCGTAGAACTGAAAAAGAGATAGATGAGATTTTGAATAAACTTTTTCAGGTATTTTTGTACTTTTATTTTTAGACAATGTGCTGTTATAAAAATAAGCTAAACATATCACTACAAATATACCAACTTAATAGTGTTACTGCTGACAGAAAGAAAGAGGTTGTCTACTCCTGTTTATTTTTAATCATAGCTACTGTCAACGTGTTCCTCTTTTCAAACGTATTTCTGCTACGAGAGGGATGTATATGCACTTGTTCTTTTAAGTTTTCTACTAATGCATGTTGCACATTCTAAAAAGCATTTTTCAAAGTTTTTCCTTCAAGTTATTCTAAAATCATATAAGTGAGTGACAAATGTTATTACTTCTCAAATTAGTGTTATTCATCACCTCGAATACCCTTTAAATATGTCAGAAATTTTCAGGATTATCTTAAACCAGTTTTTTTTTTGAAAAAATGACCTTTTCTAACTGAGTTAAAATGTTTCTGCAAGACAAGAAAAGCTTCAATCGCGCAATGTGTCAAATAGCAAAACAATTTGCGAAGTATTTTTGCATTATTTTTTTATTTGCCTGCTTTACTCTGTGTCTATAGGAATATCAAAAAGAAGACTGATAAAAGAAATGGACGACATGTTTGTTTTTGTTCAGGATTTGTTCTCCTCTTCTCTTTTTCTTTGCTTTTCTCAGTGTATCAAAGGAGAGGCGAACTGCGCACGGCTGCTGAAAAAAGTTCATGATGACACAGTGTTGATTTTTCAGACCAGATCGACTGGCTTGGTCTGCTCCATAATAAATCAATTACATGTTCCAGCCATTATGATAAAAATGTCCTGAAACAAAGAACTTTTTATATTAAATTATTCGTAGAGTTATAAAGACTTGATTTTTTCACACAAAAAAATGATAAATCGACAACACACTAGACCCAAAGTATAAAACAGTCTATTAAAAAGTACTATTTTTTTTCATTTTTGTGAGTGCTAAATTTTTTATAATTCAGCACTCACAAAGATGTAATTCGGCTAGTTATTCAGCATTTTTACACATTTGTTAATTAAAAAAACAATGAAATATATTTCTCCTTATTGTGATGGTCACGGTTCAATAAGCACAAAATAATAATACAAGAAAAAATTAAATAGCAAAATAGAAAAAATGTTGAACAACATGCGACAAACATATTTTTATTATTTCACGATACTGAACGTACACACAAAACACATGAAAATTGTCTAAATTGTCAAATATAGTTATTTATTTGTTATTTTAGCAGTTATCTTAGCAGATTTTAGGACTTAGAAATCCATAATTCTTTATCTCGCTTAAAATTTATTTCCTGGCCGCCACAAAATTATTTTTTGCATGCATATTTTAACTTGAGGTCATTCCCTTGGCGTGTTCTGATGTTGACTTTGCGTACAATAATAAAATTCAAGTAAAAAATACATATGATATACAGCGATGCACAGGGAACACGAAACCTGGTTTCATTTCAGAAGTAATACAGTCTAAAGTTGTTTTAGGGTGTTATGGGGACTTCTACACAATTTTTATAGCTAATTGCAAAGTTATATTTTACATTAAAAACGATACAGTGTGCAACTGTTTTTTCTAAATTAATTTGTGTTTTTTAATTATCATAGTTTTATAATAACAGTTGTTGTTAAAAAGCTCAGTTGAAAAAGTGTTTCAATGAAATTACAAATAATAATAATAATAATAGAAGTCCATTCTATGTTTGCAGAAATCTATTAAACACGCCGGATGTTTGGTGGACAATCATGTGACTAATACACTGGAAAAAATATCAGAAATTTTTAAAAATGTAAGTATGAACAATAGTGATTATAATTATAATTATTTTAAATTGATAAAGAAAGCAATGTATCTAAATTAAAGAGAATTAAGTTCAAAATTAACTTTTTGGTATAATTTCTTCCTAATCATGAAAATGGAAATATTTCAAAAAAATTACACAATTTTATCGATTTTTGAGGTAGATAAAAGGTTACAACGTTCTTAGCTGATTAGTTGAATTTTGTAAAACCGAAAAGTCAAATGTTTATACTGAATGAGTGCGACACGAGAAACAATGCTTGAAACAGAGAAATAAAACTTCAAGTTAACCAGTAAGAAATTCGTATGTAGTTTTTCTACGATTGTTGCTTCGAAAAAGATAAGGAAACCAACACTTTTAGGATGTGCATCAAAACAAAAATGTTAAAGTGTAGAGAAATCTAAAGCAATTTCAAATACAATATACATATGTTTTTTTATAATTATTATATTACAAATTTTTATATAGGCACATATAACGAAAATCAAAATAAAAACAAATACACTTAACATTAAATTTATTATGAAAAAAATCACACATACATTTTTGATCTTTTAATAACCTCTATATCATTACATTTTTTCAATATTTCCGCCTTTTGAATGCGATAAGCAATGCAGACCATGATGGAGGTAACAGTTTAGTCACATTTATTTTTGAGATAGGCTTTATGAATTTTTTTTCGAAAATTTATTATCCATTAACTTATATCTATAGAATAAATTAAATTTTTTTTTTAATAATTTTTAATTTAAAATATTTGTTATCGACTTTTTAGAAGCCATTCAGTACGCAAAAGGAAGCAAAATTGTCAAAATATATTCGTCGAGAGATTTTTGTTCAACTTCGCGAGTCTGTTCATCAGGATGAATTGCATAGGATAAAAATGGTAAGGCGACATAAATCGCGTTGTAAATTAGCATTCATTAAAATACCTTGTATTTTGTTTCATCAAGGTTAAGCTACAAACGAATTTCCAACGCTCTGCATTTTAAAGATAGAAATTATATCATTTCTCATCGGTAACAGTATTCAAACAGTTGTCTGTATTTACTCATATTTTTCACTTCTTTAGGAGCTGCAACAACTTTTCCAATACAATATATTTAATGGTCCTCTCTCAAAATACGTAGACCAGTGCATCTGGGTGGCTTGGTTGATGACTGCAAGGGAAGAAAAAATGTATGCTCATTTTTCACATGCTGTATTTTCCAACAAGAAGCATTTACGGAATAACTGTGGGAGAGGAAACAACATTATATACGTAATATGGCCTGCAATTTATTTATCTGAAAAATCCTTTTACAGAAATGATGAGGAGGTTTTGGAAAGAGGAATGGTGGTAACAAATTAAAACTTGCCGACTTGTAAAAAAAATATTATCGAAATAAAGGTTATTCGCATTGATGCGAACATGGCCGTAAGAAAAACACGTGTACTATTAACTTACGTAAAATAAAGAATGCATTACTAAACTGATGCCAAGTCAACATTCGATTTTTTAAATTAATAGTAGTCACCAATGTGACACATTTTTTTTAAAATTTACCTCTATTCCAATTTACCTTGGTTTTAACAAATGCTTTCTTATCTGTACGAATCTCATTGGAAATTATCTGAGCAGAGCTATCCGGCTTGATCAAAACAGAATTTTAGGTAGATAATGATAACATCTTTTAGGTAGATACCCTGGACGAGTGGGTTAAGTTCCATACTGTGCGTTGTCCCTAATCTTATTTGGATCGGGAAAGGGGCTTTTTAACCCCCTCCGAAATTTTTGTAATACCATCCAGACTGTATCGTGTTGGGAGCTGATACTTTTCGTCATTCTTTGTTAAAGGACAAAACGTTGACGTGACGTCACATCTGTAGTCATGGTGTTTCCTTGCTTAACATGTGATCGGGAAAAAAATTAGGCCAAATAATTTTTTTCTTAAAATATTCTGGTCAACACTTCCAAAATCATATTTTAACATTTTTGTGCTTCT
The DNA here is from genome assembly GCF_029227915.1 of Hydractinia symbiolongicarpus. Taxonomy (NCBI): domain Eukaryota; kingdom Metazoa; phylum Cnidaria; class Hydrozoa; order Anthoathecata; family Hydractiniidae; genus Hydractinia; species Hydractinia symbiolongicarpus. Next base: position 5,454,979 of record NC_079885.1, read on the forward strand.
TTAACTAATTTAATGCATCTAAATTGTTTAAAACAGTTCTCCTCATTCCAAAGTTTACGTTTCGCCGTTGTGGCCTATTTTGATTTGGAAAGTTATGATGACGTCATTTTTGACTCCTTTTAATCCCATTTGGGCTCCAACGTGTTAATAAAAAATTGTGTCACGTTTTGTGAGAATAACAACCAGGTCACCTTAACTTATTTTACAGCCTCTGAGACAGAGAACTTCGATAAACCGACTGCAAAAGATAGTCAGCTATTTCATTAAATAAGATCACCAATGCCATTGCCGCATATCTACCGTGAAAAGCCAAAAACACATCTTAAATATTTTGTTTTTTTAAATGAATCTTTTGTGCGATATATCTCAGGAATTTTATGAGATCATTTCATACTATTTTTAGCATTTATTCCCTGTAATTAAGTTCTTTTCATAAGCGCATTATAATTTATATTCTAGCTTTATCTTTGATGCAGAAGCTGCTGAAATGATGTCCTATTTAAGCATTTTAAAGTTCAATTAAAAACATTCTTGTAGCTTAAAATATTCTGTTTATGCAACTGCCTAGTTAATTTCAATGTGCAAAATACTGGCTTCTAGTTCTTTAGTACTTTCTCTCATTTATTTGTACAAAATGTACATTTTCTTCCCACCTCCTGCAACCCACAGCCTGTCGCCTGATTTTATATACATAGAATAGTTGTATTTGCTTTTGTTTGATCACTGCGTATTCTACAAAAAATATTTTTCTTATATTGTTCAAGCGGTTAGGATAACATGAAAGACACAGATCGTCGTAATGGTGCGATTAAACGTCTTTTAGACCTATTACATGTAAAATCAAAAATTCAATAACTGCAAAAAAAGAATTTTTGACTTCGAAATTGTTATGCAGTGCTCTTAAAGCACTGTAATGGAATTGTCGAAAAATTCGTTGTGCTATATTTTCCGAATTCCAGAATTTAGCTATTAGGAGGCCAATAAAACTTTTTGATAGCAATAATTATGGATTTTGACCGAATATTGAAGAAATAAGTAGCATTTTTTAATCGCAATACAAAAAACATGTTGAACTCACTTTTTTAAACATAAATATGAACCAGTCACATTTATTCGTCGTAGTCACACAAATAAGTGATCATAAATTCACGCATGCGCATCATTTATTACTAGCATAAACGTTATTTTCTTTCATTTGCCAGCATTTGTCGCAGTAAATGGAAAAAGTTCAACTACCACGGCGGATGGGAATTTATGAACTAATCAGATTTCGAAACACAATTTCGAAACAAGGTTTAAGATTTTTAAAAGAAAACAAGTTTGATGACAAAAAAAAGTTTAACTTTCGGTGTGCAGTATTCAATGTAAACACTGGATATCGTATAAGTGTAATCTTATAAGAGTGTAACATTGAGTGCAATGAATCAAAAGAAGTTTTGAAATGTGCTGAAACTGACCTAAGGATACGGTAACCCCCTTCAGAGTCAACTTTTTTAAAAAAAATATTTTTTCAAATTTTGATTCTTTGGCATAATTTCCTGATATTGTTTAAAAAAGAATCAAAAATATTTATTGTTAAGAGGGATAAAATGAAGAAAAATCTTCTTTATCTTTTAGTGTTTTCAATAGTGTGCTCAAAGTTTAAAATTCCTTAAATATATTTAATATGTATAACAATTAAAGAGAGTTAGGCAGAACAAATTAAAAATTGCATCTCTACATATAACATAGGAAACATTTACACTTTAATAATCTATACAAATATGTTATTATTTATCATCTATACCTTTTTAGTTTAGTTTATTCGTTTTTATCCTGTTATGTTATGTTATCCTGTTGTCTGTGTAACAATAACTAGACCCAAAGTTCTGCAAAAACACTTTGCTTTTAATTCTAAATAAAATATTCATGAGTTATTAATTATTCATAACGTTTAAGTGGGTGTAACCATGATTCTTGCAGGTAAAAGAAAAGGTCTTTGATTTGCTTTTTCTCGAAATAAAATTTTTAGTCGTAACGGTATATATTTTTGTCGAACACTCCCCTCCATCTTGTTGGAATTGTACGAAAACAAGTTTGTTGCGACAATTATATCTTTGGCTACGAAACTTTGCTTTTTCTAACGCAGAAATTGAGTAAATATCGAGTTATTGATCTATCATGCTTAGAAATAGATAAATCAGTCATAAAACAGCTATTGTAACACAAAATATGCTATATTTTTGGAACCACGTGTTGTTTTGAGTAAAAAAAGCAAAGTTTTTTAGAGTTGAATAAAAGCTTCGCAGTCATATTTTTTTTAACGAACAAAAACTTTACTGAGGGGAGTCTTAGAAAAAATGAACTGGAAGGGTGAATTTTAGTATATAACTTTTTTTCTACTTTTTGGATTTTTTTTATGAAAATATTTTATCATCATTCTAGAGATAATTTATTTGGCTTTCAGAATATATATATTTGTTAGGGTTAATGTAGCAAACAGAGGGGATATTTTAAATATACTGAGTATGTGTCTCAGGGGGTTACCTTATCTTTAAGAAACTAATAAATATCTCAATTGCGATATGCACTTTTCAACCTCGTCCCCAGGATCTTGGGACCCCTGAGTCGTTATTACGGAGTGGCCAACAAATGACTCTGGAACACGCTGGTCCTGTGATACAAAAATGCCCAGATATACTGGGCAATTTTGTAAATCCAAATATAATTTAGAAATGGTGGCCAAAAAAAGACACAACACTAAAGAAACTTTTTGTCCATGAAAGCGAAATTGTTAGAATATTACTGACTTTACTCTGTTGATCTGGCTCAGCTTGATTGTTTAATATTGCCAAAAGGCCTCCAATTTACAAAATGTATTGTTGTTAGTATTAGCATTCATGAGCTGTAGCTAGCTAGCTAGATACGCTGTGTACTATATGGGTACCTAGTAACGTGACATCCTAAGACGGGTTTACGTAACCACATATTTATAAGCGATATATTTGATGCCTATTATTTGCAGGTGGGTGATTTTGTTGAAAACACATTATTAGTTGTATAAAAAGAGCTGGGTACTCTTGTTGCGCACAAATCTTTCTAATGTACTGTATATATTCGAAAAAATTGTCAAAATTTGTGCCACAACAATTTTTTCCATTTTTAAATTAAAAACTAACAAGGACGGGTTTAATGCTAAATTTATGGATTCTTCTCGGGTCCGGGTAAATCTGCTTGACATTTTCTCTTTATTTTCAACAAGAATGGCCATCATACTTGAATCAAGCATCAAAATATATGGAATCATGCATTTTTCAAATTTATACACTAAATAAACTGCCTCTATTAGTAGCAAAACATTCACAATGTTTTATGATAAAATGACTACACAAATCAACTGCAGTTAAAATGGTTCACTACAGCTGAATATTACAGCCAAACTCTTATAAAATTTAAAATATAATAAAGCCTGTTCTAAAAATCATATATTATCCAAATTTTCTTATCATATAATGATGTGGCGTATGGCCTTGTGGTTATGAAGTTGGCTTCGCAATCACAAGGTCCGTGGTTTGGTCCACAGCGCGGGCATGTTTAGTAAGTGCCACACAGCTACGGGTCAACCCATGCCATGTGAGCGAATTTGGATAGGTATTACCGGTATATACTTAATGTGTACACAGGACACACATTGATAACAGTGTTTCCAACATTTAAGTGGCTGTATCTGTAATGATAATAATATGATTTATTCTGATAAATCTACTAGTCTATATAATAATACGCCAGTTTCGTGTGCCTGTGACAAGCAAAGCTGATATCGTCATTTTCCTTTGATGTTCCAAAATTATCTTTGAAGTCGCCGAAAAAATTATGTCCATTTTGCTAGCGGGTTTACTTTGTTTACATCACGTGATGAAAACGACTGAATTTGATTTGCTGCAATAAATTTAACGGCTAACTTTCGAAAAATGGTGTCCTCTCGCCACCAAAAAAACCCACAAAAGAACGATCTTGAAAAAAGAATAAGTGGTTCAAAAAAGCATATTTAAAAAGAAAAAGTACAAGTGAAGAAGTAGAAAAGTAAAGTTGGAAGTGAAGGTGGAGCTACGTGGAGCTAGAAGTAAAGTAAATTTAGAAGTAGAAAATAAAGGCCACCAAAAAAGCACAGAAGAACGATCCCTTTACCTTAAAAAAAAAGGAAAAAAGTGGTTTAAAAAAGCATAAGATAAAAAACATTGTGGCTTCACGATAAAATACCAATATTAGGACCAACAATGAGTATGTTTATTATTTTTTATTGACAATATATTTCGGATAAACATCATCAGGTCTAAAAGCAAATAAATAATGTTAAAAACAGTTAAAAACAAGTATAAAATTATTTAACATATCATACATAAACTACACCTCACACTACAACAAATCAAATTTACAAGAAAATCTAAAAACAAAACGAGTTTAGAAGAGAGTAAGGTAATTAAATTTTTATTACCAATGCTCTGCTTCTATATTCGTCTTTTGTATTTAAAACCGGTTTGATGTAATTGATCATTAACGCCTCAAGAGTCATTAAATAATAAACGTTCCGTGTTGATGAACATAAAAATGATACATTTTCCATTGTTAAAAGATTATTGCAATCGTCGAAATGCTTTCCCACCGGACCAGTTCTTTTATGTTCCTTAAGTCGTTTGATTAAATGTCGGCTCGTCTGTCCGACATAGCACGAGTTGCATCGTGGACATTCTATTTTGTATACCAAACAACTTTTGAAACATTTTTCAATTACAGGTTTCAATGGAGGCAGAGAACTTTTCAACTTTTTCAATGTGAAAATAATTTTACACGGAATATTCAACTTTCTCATAGAAGTTTCAAATTTCTCCGAAACTCGCCCACGATATTGAATGAAAATCATCTTCTCTTCAGACTCTTCTTTCTCGTTTTCTTCATCAGGATTCACGTTATCATTATTTTCCATAATCTTAGATATCGTACTTTTAATTATCGGGTCATAGAAAGCTTTCGGATATTGATTTTTCTCAAGAACAGTTTTACCTTTTTCTAGACTTTGGTGAAAATTCGACCATGTGCTTCACGCTCGATGTATTCGATGAACTAGGCCGGATACGACTGACCGTTTATATTTCCGTGGTGCCAGTGAATGAAAGTTCATCGTCAGGCCTGTATCGGTAGCTTTCGTGTACCATGTCGATGATAAATTGTTATTTGAACGAATAATTAACATATTCAGAAAGGGTATAGACGTATTCTTTTTCAATGGTAAATTTGAGTGACGGATGCAGGTCGTTAATTTGTAGAAGTTTTTCGTCAATTCTATTACGTTCTATGTTTCTCAAAACATCATCCATATACCTTGAATACAGTACAGCATCGTCTTTGAGGATAGAGTCAAACTTGCTTAGCCAACCATTAGCGAGAAGTGGAGCTGGTGGGCTGCCCATAGCTAAGCCATCGATTTGCTTGTAATAACCATCGTGTGATAATAAAACTACGTCACGACTGCACAAAGAGACTAAGGTTTTAAAGGTTTCTTTATCTACAGGAGGCTGTTCGTATTTACCAGAAAATAAAAGCTCGGTGCAATCATTTATGGCTTCATCAAGCGGAACGTTTGTATACAAAGACTTTATATCAAAACTAACTAGTTCTTCGTTAAAGTCCCACAACATCAATAGTACAGAAAATGGCATCGTGAGGTGGCAAATCTCTCAATTTACATAAAAATGAAAAAACTGGTGCGTATCAGTTTCCTTAACAAAAAGGTCAGTTTGAAGGTTTTGTTCCTCTCTAATAACTAAAACATCTAAAAATTCTATCCAATCCCTGGAAAATTTATTTATTTTTGATGTAAGATTTAACTTTCCTAGAAAGAGGCTGTAGGTGAAAGTCAAGAAAAGAAGAAATTCTCTCTGTCAAATATCCACAGTTTGATATAACTGGCCTACCTGGGACAGAAGATAAACATTTGTGTATTTTAGGTAATAAATAAAACCTACCTAACTGGGGTTCATTAACCATAAGATACTGAAGTGTCTTATCATCAATTTCCCTTTTAGCCTTTAGACTTTTAAGTGCATTAGAAATCAGTTTCTGCAGGCCAGGTAAAAGATCATGGCTACACTTTTCGTACACGTTCTCATTGGATAATTGACTCCCCGCCTCCTGAAGATAATCTTCCCTATCCCACACGCCTACCCCAGATCCTTTATCAGCTGGTTTGATAACGATAGACATGTCAGAACACAGATTTCTAAGCGCTTCTTGTTAGGCTAGTGAAAGATTACTATAATTTGATTTCTCAGCTTTTATAGACATTAACTTCTCCTCAAGAACACTTGGATAGATCTCAATAGCAGTATCCACATTTTTGGGATGAAACTTAGAAAGTACCTTAAAGCATTTAGAAATTTCTTCACCCTCTTCCTCCCGAAAATACCAACGCAACCTTAAGCGTCTACCGAATGCTTCTAACTTCTCGACAAATTTTAACTTCAGCAGGAAACGGTTGTTCAATTTCTGCAATCACATTTATTTCGGGTGCGGGTAGTTTTTTGCGTTTTCGTTTTGATACATTTGGAGAAGAAAAGGAGGATTTTACGAAGACCAAATCATTAATCCATTAAAACGATTCCAAATATGGCAGTTCTACTTTCTCGATGCCAGTCTTTAAAAGGCCAAATTTCAGCAACTTTCTTTTACGCTCACCGCGGATTTCCGACATTAAACAGTTGAGATCTCTTAATAAGCAATCCAAGTATTTGGAAGCGGTTTCTGGTACAGCACGTTCAAGAAATTTAACCATTATTGTCCAAAACATTATTTCGCTTTCTTTCCATTTTCTAAGATATTCATCGACAAGAATTTTCACAAAGGCGTTACCTCCACAGCGCAAAACATTCTTCGAACGATTTAAAGAATTGGAGGACATTTTGCCAACGCAAGGATGTTTTTTAATTGAAAGTCCATTTGGTACGATATTTGATTCGACACATATTGACATAAACATAATGGTTAAAATTTCTCACTGTCTTTTCTGAAAAAAACAACAGCTCTGCGGACGACATTTCCTTCTACGAGACTTTTCTTTACCTTTATGGTGGTCACAGGATAAATTTACTGCATGATAGATATATATTCATTCTTAAAGCAGCATCGTGTAAGTTTAAATATAAGTATATGGAGTCAAAAAAAACCAAGTATTTATAACAACGTTTCGATCATTTCTTCGTCAGGTGTACAAAAAGAGTCTCGTTCCAGAATATATATAAAAAAAGGTTACAGTTCATTACTTTTCAATAATTACAAAGCTTAAAACAATACAATTATGTATATCTTTCTATTCAAAAACTTCTTTTCACACAATAAAAACCTTTATTACAAAATAAAAAGCCTTATTACACAATAAAAAACCTTGTATTGCCAAAAGAAACTAAGTTAGCGGAACAAGAATTACTCACCATAGTAACCTAATTTAATAGGCCGAAGATATGCAAAAATAAATAAATAAATACACAAATGACTTCAGCAGTACCTCTCTGATGCAATAAGCCATTGCCCAGACACTAAACAAAACGATATACACGCTTTAAAGTGCGCGAACAAGCGGAGAGTACGGCATAGTATATATATATATATAACAGTAAGGTTGCGTCGTGGTCTAACAATTTCGGTTTCATTCTTAGTGTCCGTGGACTCAGCATTACTAATGTCGTCGCTGGCGGTATTACTATCGTCATCATAACGTTCTCCATACGGTATGGTGTCCTCGCTATCCGAGTCACTTACAATCTGCTCGGAAAGATCCAGGGGTACAACGAGTGATATGCACAGTGTTGGTGTTTGCACGGGTTGTTTGTCGATACGATGGTCGGAGTCGTGAGCCAGCTGTGACAGAGGTTTTGTGAGGGTTGGAGTGGTGTTGCGTGGAATAAACTTCTTGACGTGGTGTTTAACTCTGATACGTGATGTCCTGTCTCTTGTGACATTTACGCTTCTAGGATAGATTCCGGTTATGGTAAATGGCTTGATCTCGTAGTATGGTTCTGTTTTATTCGTTCTTCGCATGTTTTTTGCAAGGACGGTTTCTCCAATGTGGAATTCAACTGATACTTTGGGGTGGCGGTGAGCGTCTGAATGCATTTTCAGCTTGTTTTTGTTGGCTTGATCCTTGTCGTTGACTAGTTTGTCCTTTGTGGTTATGGTAACTTTACGGAAGACAGGAAGGTTGTTTCTGGCTTGATGTTTGAAGAATAGGTCAGATGGAGATTTCCCGGTTGCGGTGTGTGGCGTAGTTCTGAAGTATAACAGGAACCTGTCTAATTCATTTCTCCAATCTTTTCCTTCAGCTGCAGAGCATTGGATAATTTTGATTGGATGATTGAACCTTTCAACTTCACCATTTAACCGGGTGATGAAGAATGTTATGCCTTGAACTCATCTGAGACGAACTGTTTCCCATTGTCCGTCATGATTTGTCGTGGATAACCAAATAATGCAAATGTTTTTTGGAGTTTGTTGATGATTTGACTTGACAAGGTTCCTTTCTTCATCAAGGTAACAATTGGATATCTAGTTCTGGGAGAATGTCGTTGATCTTGGGTATGACATGTCTCTCTCTGATAATGGTTGTGTTGGCTTTTCGCATGTCTAAGCATAAACGAATTTGTCCGTTCTTTTTGAGTACAACGACAATGGGATTTACCCAGGTGGTTGGTCCGTCGACAGGCTCAATGACATCGAGTTTTAGGAGCCGTTGTGTTTCCTCGGTGACTTTTTGTCTTGTGTGAAACGAGATTCGCCTAATCGGTTACTGGACTGGTACAACGTCTTCACGGATGTGGAGTTTAAGTTCGAAATCCTTCAGCTTTCTGATACCTTGAAACACCTTTTTGTTTTGATTAATGGCTGTGGATATGTCGTGTTGTACATTTTGTTGAATGTGGTTTATGTCGGCAAAAGGCTCTTCTGGTGGTTCAACTCGAAGTAGCTTGAGTTCTTCTGCGGTGTTTCGGCTTAGAAGTGATCCGCCTTTCCCCAATACGACGATGAACTTTGCGACGGTAAAGTTGTTATTAGCATAGACATTGGTTGTAAATTCGCCTTTCACTGTAAGTGGAGCTGTAGCTTGATATGGGTGTATGTTCACCTGCGTTTTGGTGAGCTGTGGTAACGGTTTGATTTTGTTGAAGGACGGTACTTCTAGAATGTTAGTAGTTGCACTAGAGTCTATTAACATGTCTACTTTGCAGTTATTGATTGTGACTGGTGTAGTTGTTAGTGAATCTCCCATTTTGAAAACATATATGTCGACAAATTGGTCATCGTCATTTTCATGTGTCTCTGGTAAGTTTGTTGGTACGTCGTCTGTTTGCTGATTTTCGATTTGGTTTACATGTTGCCTTTTGGGTTTGTGATATTGCTGGCTTTTACACATTTGTTTGAAATGTCCTATTTTCCCACAGGATTCACACATCTTGCCTCTGCTGCGTCGACAGTCCGCGGCTTTGTGTCCCATAGCACCACATCGTCCCCACATCACTTTCCCTTGGTTTAGTCGATTTTGATGACTTGGTGGATAATTGTTATTTTGTATGTTGTGGTTTTAATAGCGGTTGCGGGAGGGTGTGCGGTTGTTGTGCAGAATGGTCTACCTTGATGCAGGTGACTGTATATTAAGTTGGTTGACAGCAGAATTCAGGTCTGGTTCTCGGTTCGTGTTCTAGATCTGTTGATTCTGGTGAGTGGCGTTTTCTTCTAGTTGACCCATTTGGATAACTTTCTCGAGCGTTAGAGTGGTTGCAGTTAGTATCTTCTTTCTGAATTCTGAAGATTTACATGCGGCAATTACTTGGTCTCTGATGTTTTCGTCTGTTTGAGCGGCTTACTCACAGTATCTAGCAAGTTTGCGTAATCTGTTAATAAATTGTTCTATACTTTCACTGTTCTCCTTTTTAGCATTATGAAGCACTGATCTTTCATTGGTCACATTCTTTTGCAGTAAGGCCTCCTCGTAGGTGGTACCTTGGTTAGGAAGGGTTTCAAAAATCTCTTGAGAATCGAATCCCATCAGGTGAAGGAGCAGTGCACGCTTTCTTGGATTGTCAGTAACACCTGATGCAGCAATGAAATAATTGAAAGCCTTTTTCCACTTATCCAATCGTTGACCTATTGAATTTGGGTTACGCTTGGGCGAAAATGGTGGAATACTCGGTATTTGTAGTTGCGCTGCGGCCATGTGGGGTGGTGAGTTCGGGTAAGGAAAGTGTAACTTACAGTCTCTTGTTCGGTCTTGTTTCACGACATAGCGGCACTACACTAAGCATAAATAGCTAGCTTTAACTAAGTGTCCCCAGTTTAAGTATATTTAACTGGAAGTCTTAGCTAATGTTAGCTAGCTAATGTTAGCCTCCAAGTCCAGCTCCCCATCCCATCATGGCTAGCTCTAACCTATGAGTTCTGTTGTTATTCCTCTTTTTTAATAATCTATAGCTAACTACTATAGTTTGCAAATTTCTCTTCTTTTATGAGCACGAACTATGATGTAACAAGCTACCTAGCTAGCTACAAAATCTTTCAAAGACTTGAACTTTTACAGGATAGTAGGATGTATTTTTATGCCCATAGAGTATAGATGAGTTCTGTTGTTTACATTTTCAGTGGTAAGCTCTTTCGGCTTTGGCATTTGCGTGGCAGGGAAAAAGATTGGGGTGCTAGGTGAAGCAAAGTAATTATCAGTTCATTTCTTTAAACGAAGGCATTCTTATGGCTTTTAATGAATTCAAATAAATCAGAAGGCATCAACCTACACTCGATAATAGTTTATAACCCAAACGATGTCCCCGTTAGAAGAAATCCACAGTAAAAGACCTTTCTTCACCAAATCCTAGCATCTTTTTTCCTGCCACGCAAAAGCCAGAACCAAGGAGCTAAAAAGTAAACAAATGTCGTCACGCTGGAATTCATCTATAATTTTGTTCACATTACCTGTGCGCTTTACAAGGGGGACCACATGCAATATGACAAGTGGAGCGAATTTAATAGAATTTAAAGTGTGTGTGTTAAGTTATATATTATTGTTTTTGTTTCTGATTTTGTAATCTAATGGTCGATGACTGTATGCACTGAAGTGACTGATTTTTCTAAATTTTGATGTGTTTCATAACCTTTTTGTGGAAGATTGACGGGTAATGGCAATATACAACATGCTGAATGTTTACAAACCGTATACAATGTAATGAAAATAATGATGTTTTTTAATTCAAGTTTATTCTTTGCTTATTGATTTTTTAACATTTAGGTTCAGAATTGTTGGTAAAGGGCAGTACGGATGATCATACTAAAAAAGCAAAAACTTTTGTGTTCTTAACTGGTTGATTTTTACATTTTGTGTAAATTTTTGTGGGAGAGAATGGTATGCAACCGAAATGACTGATTTTTGTAGATTTACATTTAATGTTTTCTTAGCTATGGCTTTATTTTATTTTTTATTTTATATTTTTGTATAAGCCTTTAAGGGAAAGACAATATTTAAAATGTGTAAGGAACTTGCCCTTTACCTTTGCGTAACATTTGACGTTTATCAATGGGCTTCTCAATATTTTCATATTCTGCAGAGGCATTGTCGAATACTTGTGCAATATCGGACATTCCTTTTATTATACGTCGATATCTAAAAAGTATGTAGGCAATCAGGGCATAAGGCAGGAGTATGGCAATATACAAGCATGACTCCATTTATTCCCTTGCAGACGCTAGGCGGTAATGGCCTCTGGCAAGCTTTGTAATCTGGTCCGGTTGTGCAATCCGTTTATCGTCTGCCCTGTTTAATGCCAACTTACTCACCTCTTGGGTATACACCTTATGGCCCTTGTTTTTGATTAGCACTTATCTCTTGTATATGTCAACGCCCTCTTCCAGACATCGTTGATAGTCATCGAAGGTTATCGACTTCTTGGTGACACACCTCTTCACACCATTCGCTTTTCGATCACCGCCTTCCTTGGTAAGGCTCTTCTACGCATGTAGCTTAGCCCTGAGGGTGATGAATTCAGTCATTATATTAACACCTAATTCGTCCTTCATTAAGCCTACCACCTTCTTGTTTTTCCCTATTGGGAGAGGCCTTCTATCATTGAGATCATAGGCACTTGTATCGAAGCGTGCCTCAACATCCTTTGCATTATCCTCATAAACGTCGTGGATTCGTATATGGTATACGAACGAGTCTGTGTCCATATAGCAGATCCGCAGCTTGCTACCGTATTTGGGCTGCATATAGCCATAGTGGAACTCATACATCACCATTTTTGACATGTCCAATATAGCCTGTCCTATATACACGGGCTTGTTCATTTTGACCTCTGTTTTACCCATCTCTACACCTAGGAGGTGCTTGCTAAACCGATTTACACCCTTGAAATTCGCCTTCATCACAAGCTTCACATATTTGTCCTCATTGGTTACCAGCTGGATGTTGCGGTGGTTCCAAATATTCTTCATCGAGACCGAGAGGTTCATAAGTTTATAAAAGTCCTTCTTGAACTCGTTTTTGGCAGCCGTTCTCAACCTCGTATTGTGATCGATGTACCCCTTCAACCATGCCTTCTGGTTAAACCGGATGACTCTGTGTACTTCCTTTAATTCAAGCCCATGCTTTATAGCCTCATAAAGGGCTCTAATATGCACCACATATCGACGTTTATCACTCAGATTCGGTACTAATTTCTCAACATTATGCACCATCTTGCGTTCGGGTAGGAACGGTAGCTCATTATGTTTATCGCTCAGCTCCCTCTAATATGTACTCATGCTTGTTCCCTTCAACGAGCTTCCCGATCCGCCTTTCGGTGAATGCCTCAATGTTCGATACCCATTTGAAACCATCTGTTGGTAGGTCTTGACGCATTACCCACCCATATAGATTGTTTGCATCCAGATATTGGAAGTAGGAGGATTCAACCTCTGGATCGTACTGATCTCCCATATACTTGTTATTGGCTTTGGCATATCTGTGTACAGCCTGGGTTATACCTCCCCGGATACCCTATTCAAATATCAATAGCATGTCGGGGTCAGTCAGAAGCTCTAGTTTTATACCCGTAAATTTCAGTGCTGCATTCCATGTCAAGCCAGGTGCTAAGTAGAAATGGGCGGGATCAAGCTTTCAATTGTCCAGGCAGAAACCACGAAATGTCTCGAAGACGTCGGCTAATAGCAGGACGTCTATTATCAGGTAGATATCATGGTAGTCTCCATAGTGATGTTATCACCTTATGGGGTAATGACATTCCATACATAGGTGTAGTCCCCGTCGCTTATACCATTCTTATTTAGCTTGCTGTAAAAGGCCTCCCTTGGTGGTAGTTCCAGCTCTTCGAATCTGTGCCATCCTTCCATGTACTCATAGGGGTACACGCCCTTTCTCAGCATCAGTCTGAATACATCATCCTTGTCGATGAATTTGGCAATAGATGGTACGTTTGCCTTTACCCGGTCTCGATTAAGCGACTTTGTGGTACTCGAGTCGCAATTTTTACACCAAAACCTTGCCATGTATTCAGCGTCTATGCTCTGGAATTCTAGGCAGGTATTTGCACACTGATTACATTTTATACCAGCGGCGTTTGTTCTAATGAGATTGCTTGCCAATTTATCCAGGCTGGATGGCATATGTCGACAACTATTGATAAACCTAATTTCGATTGTCTTGTACGCCTCCCCATCACCAGATCCCATACCTCCGAGTGGTACCTTAATTTAAACGTTGAAGCTTATATATTTCTCTGTATTCTCGGCGATGCACCCAATATCCTGCATGTTGTACTTCTCACCCAGTTCTGGGATAAACAGGTGGGCATCATACCCCGAAAGGTTGTGGAATATCACGGGTATATGGCTAGGTATCTTGTATTTGAGATTACAGCTGTTATGCACTGCACCCCTATATAACCCGGTATAGTGGCAATGGTCCCTGCCTTTACGGTTATTCTTGCCGTCACCGAAGGATTTCAAACATATATGGCATTTTGATGCCTCGTTGTGCTCCCTTTTTAGGATCTCTGTTTGGGGTTTTATGTCCTGCTGCGGGTATGTATTATATAATCTTTTAACCTCATCCTCCAGGTGGTTGACAAAGCGGGTGATGCAGTCCTTGCCGCAGCACACCGTTAGTGGATTTCGTACATCCCCATAGGCAAATGTGCTATAGGTACACCATCCAGATGGTACGTGCTTGCTCAACTTTTTAGTCTTGGTCTCTCTGGCATCCTCTACCGGGACTAGCAGACTCTCGAAATCTGCATATATTGCAAAGGGTACCTTAAATTGCATCTCTGTAGAAAAACCATTTTTTGGACTCTCCCGGCATTGTAATTTTAACAGCCCCGTGGTCCTTACAGTAGCCATAGTGCTTATTTCTCAATTCAATTGTCGGAAAAGCCTGCAAACAATTTAGGCAGAAGTGCATTTTTGCTGTGTTTTTTTGAGGTCTCAATACCCAGGAGCCGCAAGAGACTTTTGATGGCCGTATAGTGGTTCTTCTTGCCATCAGTGATGTACAGTAGATTCACCTGCTTGCCACGCCCGTTATGCGCCGATCGATGTAGGATATTGATCCTCTTTCCATCTATATAGAGGGAACTTTATACCATCCCAAGTATAAAAGCCTACGTAGGGTTTCATCTGGGAAATTCTATTTGGGTTCTTCACTATCTCCCCATGATGGAGTGATGCTATAATGGCCCATTTGGCACACTCCTCATCATCATTTCTCGGGTTAAGCCTTCTTAGACACTATCCATTTAGGTAGTTTGATGTACGATGAGCCTCTTGTTAGTTTCAATTTATGGAAGTCTACATCAAGGTGTAGTATTCGACCGATCGTAAAGCCACTTTTGGGGAATGCCGGGTTTTCCACATGTGTTTTAACTTGGGCAAACATCCTATCCAGCATGTCATCTACGTCGTTACCCTGGAATGTCGAGGCCATATTACTATGGAAGACTTTATTCGCCTCCTCATACTTGTCTTTGGTTCTCTCTATTGGCTTCCTCCAATGTATCCATAGTGACAGCTGTATCTTTGCGGACCCCATATCTTCTACCTGCCTCTTAACTAAGGTTTTCACGTTTGGTTGCACCATCCCTATAAACCCGTCGACGTCCGTTCCTCCTATATCGGGAATTCGAAAACTTCGGAAGGTCCTATGGTGAACATGTTTATGCTCCTGAGGCGTAAAATCTTGCCCCGGCTGTTCATGTAGATAGTCCTCGTTAGCATCCTGTTTGACTTCATCATGCAGTGTAGGTGTTGTATTTGCTGCCCTGCGATAGAGCCCCATAACAGTACGTTTGAAGTGCGCATAGGCCCTCTTAACTAATATGTTAGTGATGAACTCAGATAGTTTATCCGGATGGTGTGTATACATAGGTGAAGATTTATCATAGCACATCCGTATTTCATTCTCAACAATGTTACTGCTCAAGAAAAAACAAGTGATCAATTCTTTACGACAACATTGGACTTTTTAAACAAATAGTAAATTGATGACGTTACAAAAGGCGCTCACAAACAGTGAAGATAGAAATATTATTTTATGTATAACGTACTAAATATTGATAGAATTAAAGGAATCAGCTGAAAAATATGATGATTAAAATTATTCTGCGCACTTTGTATAATTTTTATAATGCAAAAATGTCAGATTGCCATTATTGAATTTAAAGAATCTGGCGAATTATGTGTGTAAGTGCTTACGTGATTTTTGTGCAGAACAATTTACGTGTTTCACGATGAGAATTGTCTTATTGTTTTGTGTTGTTTGTAGTGGTTGTTGTGATTGTTGTTGGAGGGTTTTTTCTTTTGTTCTTCCTTTTTTGATTTGTTTTGTTCTTTGTTTTTTAGTTTTCGTTTTCGTTTTTTGTTTTTCTTTGTTTGTATTGTTTTTTTTTAAAGATAAATAAATAATCCTTTGTTTATTTGATACCTGCTGAACAATTTATTTTATTAAAAGCGTTGTTGTTACGTATCACTAACTCGTGAATCCTAAATCCGATTAATTTCGGTTATCAATGCAAAATAAATATTCTAAAAAAAAAAAATAAAGCGTGCCTTTGAACAGAAATATTTCCTCTTTCGTTTTTTCGTATGGTGTAATTAACTTCAAATTTTGTTCCATCTTTTACAAATGACTGCAAATTCATATTAAACAAGTTTTATTTTTGCACTATCATTACCCCATTGTTATAATTTTTGTCTTTCTCTTTCAAGGTTAACCCTCCTTATTCACTGCGTACTCTTCCTCTAAAGAAAGTAACCTGCACTTCTTTCTAAAGAAATGAAAACAATTTCAAAACTACATTTTATTGTCTTTCTTACGGTAACAGTCTGTTTGTGTTCCAACAGTTGCGTCATACATTTTTACCAATAAAAATTTAGCAATAATCTTCCGATAATACTAGGTTTAATCGCTATTACCGGTAAAATGATTAACCGTGGGACTCGAGTGAAATTGTTTTGAACTGTGGGGTAATAATTGTGATAATCAAGACCTTTTGACTGCACAAAAAGATCTATCCCAAAACTCACAAGACTGCTCAATCTCCTCAGCTACGTGCTGCTGTGGTAGCGGTTTTTTTAAAAATTAATCATTTTTTACTTTGATCCAAAACAGTTTCAAAAACTACATTTTATGACATTCGAACGGTAACAGTCTGTTTTTGTCCCAATAATATATAAATTTAGCGGTAGGGAGAATATAAAATGTATGTTCCAGCGCAATGCACATCTCGCACACGCGCACGCCCACGGTCAGCCGCAACAATTTCCTAATATACAGTGCTTCACCCTGCCTAGCCATGGTTATTACCTATTAGACAGTAATGAGTAAGGGTAAAGTCCCTAATAAGTAATGATGTCATCTGCAGAATAAAACGTCCAAAATTTTTCTAGCGCAATTTCCCTAATAATCAATGGGCATACAGGGGAAGTTCCCTAGTGATAGTAATATTCACCAAAAATCCAATGCATGGGCAGTAAATCTCGGTAATCTTCGGACCTTGTTGAAATATATATAAAATGGTACTCTGTTACTGGTGCGCCGTAGAACTACGCAACAAAGTCTGGTGCCCCATGAGATACAACCCTCCACATGTGAGTACGACGAAATCTGGCTTTTATCGTGTCAAGGAAAATATGGCTGCCCATATGAGCGATGGTGGCGAGTACATATACCGGGGCTACTTTTGTGGAGATGCGTGCTGCTTGGCTTATGTGGAAGAGCGAAAGGTGTATGCCAGTGCGTATGAAATATCGCTGTGCCTGTTGAAAAGGCGTTGTAAAAGAAGGCCTTCCCCGGACTGGAGACGCCTCAAAAGACCTGACGCAAAAGGAATTTTTAGGGTTGGCTTGAGGCCAAGGTTATCTTACAACATTGTTGTAATATACCTATAATAAAATGAGCGTCAACTGCCAATATAGCTTTAAAAGTATGGAATTCATGACCTTCCTGACCGGCATTGGTCTCTCCCTTCCACTTATAGCATTAGCATGTGTACAAGAATCGGAAAGAGAGAAGTATAATAAGCAGAGGGTTCAAGACCTATGGGATGCCCTAGAAGATGACCGTCCTTGCAGCTGTGGTGAATAAATGGAACAATGTAACGACTGTGAACGTATATTGGATGCGTATGATAGATGCTACTGCGGGCGTTGGTTCCTGATAAAGGGTAAAATGTTGTGCTGGTACTGCTATCATGAATATATTACGTATAACAGTGGTGGCTGTGCGTGCACAATGACTTGTAATACTCTGGCGGCCTTTTGAAATATACAATAAAGAAGATGCTGAAATTTGAAAATGAGCTTGTCAAACCTAAATTATTCTATCAATTTGCGGGCACCTTCACAGATATCGACGATATCAACGTGGACTATCTAACAATATTGGACCCTATTCCCGCCAATGGAGGTAAGGATCAAAGGTACATTATAGGCTACCATACACAGGACTTTGTAGTAGCACTCAGGGTGAAAACCCCTAAAATCTGGTATGTGCATGGAGTGACCCGGTACAACGCTAATGCTGTACCGACAATGAGCCTTGATTTTGAAGAGTATTCCGATTGGATCCAAAAATATCGTCAAATCTAGGCTAAAATTGAAAAGCTAATATGTGAGAAATTGACGACGGAGCCTGTGAAAAAGGACCGTTACGTGAACGCAAAACCCAAATACTACAAGGACGCAATCACAACTAAATTCTGGCATACCGTATGATGAACCCTGCCAAGCCAGTGCCATCCTGACAAAAACCACTACCCTCAGGTACATATTACGGAATGTAGGTACAAAGGCATTAAAAAGGAATGGTTGCTGGGTAAGGATTAGTATATTTTATAGGCCAAGACCTATAAAATATACTAAATTAAGGGCTGCAAGCAGGAGGTGTGTCTACATAGTGCTTGCATACTGTACAGATTGCATTTTTTTTTTAAATTTCATGTTTTCTCTCTTTCCTTTCTTCCTTTCGGCCTTTCGCAACTAGCTGGGCATGCTCTTGTTCGTTGATGTTGTTCACAATCCTATTAAAGCGCTGTCGCTTTTGTTTCTTTAGCAACATCTGCCTTTCCTTCTCTCTGCTTATAAGGTTAAATTCGTTGTCACTGATGACTCCATTCTCAATGGCTTTTTAGATGAGATCAACAATAGAGTTCAATTTCGATTCGGCGAGTAGCCTAATTCCCTCATGTTTCTTGGATTTGACACCGAGCCTTTTTTAGGCGTTCCGGAGACCAACTTGCCCTATTCCAACCGCAATCGTGAGTTCCCTCCATGCCAATAGCCAAGGAACCCTAGGCCCGACGCTATAGCTCTGATACCAAGTTTAGACGTAATAACACTTACACCAAGCAGACCATGGTTGCAGAAACGTACCCACATGTTATGAATTTTAAATTTCTTTGCAAGCTTGTTCCGCTCCTGGATTTCATCTCATAGATATACCTCTATTTCCTTAATCTTTTTAAGCCTAAAGACCTGTCCTTCATCCTGTATATCTGCGTCTTGCGCAGGTCACTTGGTAGAATCGGGAACAGCTTGGATATATCGCTCATCTTTATTCTTAAAGAACATCACGTTTTTTTCATGGTGGAAGACGTCTGTCAACATAAACTCGAGGCAATCGGTTGAACCGATCGGCGGAAGGTACGTTGGGGTATCAAAACTCCAGGTTGACCTATCTCCCCATGCATTTAACTCTTCGGTGGGAAGCAAGGCCAAAATTTTAGACTTTTTACCGTAAATGTCGGTTCTGTATAGAGCATCGTAGTCACCCTTCATATAATACTTTTTTGCAGGGTTGTAGGGTAGGCCAAAAAGCTCTTGCAATGGTTGATGAATCACCACCGTATAGCCATCGCTGACACAGAGCCTGCAGTAGCCGTTTTTAAGGACGAAAAGTTTGATCTTATCTTCCGCCTGGCGATTGACGATACTCGCAATATCCTCTATCCTGTACAGACCACTAAGGATCTCGATCCGAGTCACCCTCTGGTCAGGCCCCACCTTACGTAGTAAACTATGTATTGCCATACAACTTCAACCATCCAGGTTGAATGCTGATGGATTTTAGAACTATAGACCTCGAAAATCGTAGGCTTCTCGATATCTGTAATATACATTTGTTTCATCCTTTTCTTCTAAGAAGAAAAGGATGAATATATACAAATATAATCCCTCGTCAAAGTATAAAAGTAACAGGGGAGAATGGCCACTTGGTACTACAAATCTTGAGCAACAAGACCTGTACGTGAGTACAGACTCCCATATATCCGTGGTATTTCCGGAGTTTACCAAGTATGCCATCAGGGTCTCAACAAAATACCTTGATGACCCCGTTCAACTGGGTTGAAAAGGGCAGGCGTTAGACTACTGGAATATCCAGATAAATTTCGCTACCTATTGCGCAACTACCACATTAGGCATCTGTGCCTAGCACATGTCGGGTTCTGTACTCCTTATCAATTCGATCTTCACATTTCACGTCTATTACCACATGCGCCGCATTGTTGCTAGATTGAAGGTTCCCATGCCGTATGATGATCCGTTCTCGCAGTATAAAAACCCCTACTCAATCTCGAGATATGCACAGATACACCGTGAGTATGGCGCAGATCCTAACGCTTTGTACTAGTTTAAGGCGGTCATGTCGTTGTTGACGAATGGCCGTTAGTGGCCTATGGTTGATGGGGACTGGGCTAAATTTATCATGCCTACAAGTCAGGATTTGACCTCTGGAGGGTTGACAAAGCTAAGCGAGAGTATCAGGGTTTACGTGGTCTTAATGCTGGGGTCTCAAGCAGGGTCCAAGACATCCTTAGTCGGGTCCAGTGCAGACAACTATACAGCAAGGCAAATCTTATTGCAAAAATTTGAGGCCATGGTGCAACGTAAAGAGAACGTAAGCCATGACATCACCGAATTTCAGAAGGTTTTACAGTATGTGAAGACGCAGGTGAATTTTGCTGTAATGCATGGCGTACATATGTTGCCCTCGGATATGAACTTACGCATAGGCAAGATTGTGGGGTACAACAACAATATTTTGATCGCGCCTGCAAATGCAATAATAGGCATCCAACTTGACTTTAATAATAAGCCTATTGCGGGCATGCGTCTCCGGCACCCCCTATACACACTATACCACCCACAAAGCATACCATCAGACATGTGGCAGCTATCAAATCACATCCCAAGCATGCGGAGCATACCATCAGACATGTGGCAGATATCAAATTACCTCCCAAGCATACTACAAGACATGCTAAATCGCCTCATATACCAGAACAACGTCAACAAAACCAGCATGAGGATACCAAGACTGTTGTGATAATAAAAGGAGTAGGTATCATCCTAGCCTATATATGGCTCAAAAAATAGGACTTATTTCCTGATATAGAGCACGACAAACACAGCAGCGACAGCGGCCATATACAAGTGCTTGGCCGCATATTTCACGAAAGTTGACGCTACCCTCAGAAAGAAGGAGAAACCGGTACCAATAATACCGGTTTATGCAGCACCTGCCTTGCATGCCAGATATTTAAGAAAGTTTCCAAGCCTCTCAATTGCTTTTGTATGAACCCTTTTTCACCACTCCCCGCGGCACTTCCCCCTGCAGCAGCCGCCGCTGCACCCCTCAGAGATAGGAAAATGTTTGTTCTGGGACAGTCGACAGACGACGAAGACAATTCCCGAAATCCGATATCCCAATTCCGACAAATCCGAAACGAAATCTGATTCCGATAAAATCTCACGCATGCACAATAGCGACTATCGGGAATAATGCTGACATCAACAAAAATAGAGATTGCGCAAGTGAATACTGTCCCAGAACTTTTAGTTGAATTCTATATACAATAAAGATGAATACACACACCGTGAAAGAATTACACGCTATTGAGAGAACCCGTGGACTTACGCGCTATTTCAAGCTACGCAAAGCCGATCTTGTTGTACTCCTGGAGGCATCTCAACAACCTGCTCCTCCAGGAGCATTTACACCAGATGCCTGGGATATATTCGAACGTCAAGAAATGACAAAAACCCGTCCTATTAAGAGTAAGATTGAACCTCGACTCCTCACACCCGAAGCCATGAATATCTTTGAACGCCAAGAAATGGCAGGGACACGTCCAGTAGTCAAGAGTAAGCTGCGAGAGTGGTCCGACTGGCTTGTGAACTATGTACCAGAGGGTATTAGAAAGTCGGTGCAAGGTATATATGCATCAGTAAAAAATCGCATCCTTGCTCTTTATGATGGGGCAAGAAAGACTGTGATGGGTAAAGTCAAAGAAAAGGCAAGGGAAGATCATGTTGAAGACGAGCAGCAGCCAAACCAAGATTTCACGCCCCAAGAACATAAGCATGCTCACCGTAGAACTTTCCGAAGTTTCCGCATCCCCGGCATAGATGGTACGGATGTCGATGGATACTTGTGGATGGTGCGATCACACGTGAAAACCCTGGTAGAGAAGCAGGTTAAAGACATGGGGTCTGCCAAGGTGCAGTGTTCCCTCTGGATTATATGGAAGAAGCCAGTGGATGGTACCAGCGAGTTTATCGAAGTGGATAAGGTCTTTAACAGCAACATGACACCGGTATTTCAGGGTACCGTCGTGGACGAGGTGCTAGATATGATGTTTGCCCAAGTGGAACCCAGCGCTACCCAAAAAGGGCTTCACTATCAGTCGAATCATGCATCTCGACGTGGACTTCCATAAGCTACGACTAACAAGGGGTTCCTCATATATCAAAGCACCCAAGTGGATAGCCACCAAAAAGCTATCATTAACCCCGCAAAGAAGGACGAGGAGTGCTTCAAATGGAGCATAATCGCCGCTCTACATCATGGGGATATCGGTGATCATCCAGAACGCGTGACCAAGCTGAGACCCTACATGCAGCAGCATAACTGGCAGGGTATCGAGTTTCCAACAAGCATCAAGGATATCACCAAGTTCGAAAAGAACAACTCCGACATCGCTGTGAACGTCTTGCACGTGACGGGGAAGACTTTTAATATCGTGCGTCGATCTACACACAACGGACGCGAGAAACAGGTTATTTCTTTTCTTTTCTTTTCAATTTATTTAAAGTCGATTATTCACATATTTACAATAGTTTCCAAAAAAAAAGTAATTAAGAAAACTAATCTAAATCGACTAAATTTTTTTTTATGTTTACAATTAAATAAAATCATTTTTTTTATATATATAAACAATAATAACAACAAAGTTCTATAAAGGGACCTTACATTCATCACAGTTACATTTAGATCCGTCCCACATTTTAATCATGCTTTTAAAAACTTTAAGGTTGTCACATCGTTTCAAATGTGATGGTAGGTTATTCCAAATCTTTGGTCCCAGGGCTGATAAGCTATTAGTTCCAAAAGTCGCGGTCCTTTTCCTTGAGACTACCAAATTATTTGTATTTTGTTCTCTGACTGTCCTACCGTTATCATTTAAACAAAATATATCTTTCATAAAAAGAGGGCTGCTGTTATTTATAGTTTTAGAGATTTCTATACACAATGACCGTAAGCGATTTACATTCATGTGACTCTTGCTGGAATTTTTAAGTAAATTTTCGTATGTACTTACCGTATCATTATACAGAAATCTTAATGCTCGTTTTTGTATCATTTCGACTTTAGATAAAGATTTAGAAGAAGAAAAATGCCATATAAGGGAACAATAATTGAAATTTGCGTAGATAAAACTTTGAACTAAAATATATTTTGCTTGAAAGGATAAGAAACTTCTAGATCGAAATAAGGCATTTAGTTGGGCTGATGCTTTGCGACACAAATCACTAACGTGTCTGTCAAAATTTAATTTATTGTCTATAGTCACACCTAGTAATTTCACGTTATTTTCACTTTCAATAGTTTTATTTCCTATATTAAATTTTAGACCTAAATTATCTGCCTTATTCTTTGTCAGAATTATCGAGTGAAACTTTTCAGGGTTTGCAATCATTTTATTCTCTTTTAACCAGGAGAGGGCAGTTTTAGCTTCGTTTTCTAAAGTATTTATCAAATTAGGAATAGAATTTGAGAAGTTGGATATTGTGTTATCATCAGCGTAATTATGTAGCTTATATTTTTCTATAAAAAGAAACAAATCATTTATAAATATATTGAATATGATAGGTCCCAAAATAGAACCTTGTGGTACACCAGATAAGATAATTTGAAATAGACTATAGATCCCATTTATTCGAGTGGCTTGCTCTCTATCAGTAAGATAAGATAGAATGAATTGAAGAGACTTATTGTCAAATCCATAAGCAGCTAGTTTCGCAATTAGTAAGTCATGTGGTACACAGTCAAAAGCTTTTGAAAGATCCATCAAGATCGCACCCACCACATAATTCTTATCAAGTTTACTCTTCCATTCCTCTATTAAGCGAATTAGTACTTGTTGGGTACTATAGCATTTCCTATAGGCGGAGAGAAAAATCGACAATTTTGATTCCATATAAGCGGTTATTTGTTCTTTCATAACCCTTTCGTAAAATTTAGAAAAAACATTTAAAACACTGACAGGCCTGTAGTTTGATATTTTAGTTTTATCTTTTCCTCCCTTATCCAATGGCGTTACAGCAGCTCGCTTAGCTTTGCTTGGAAATTTGTTTGAAACTATGCTACTATTTATAGCATCTGTTAGTGGCGTTACTAGGTGCCTTTTTGCTAATTTTACCAGCTTTGATGGTATTGTATCTTCACCTGTTGATACTTTGGTGTTTAAATCATTAAACAGTTTAGAAATTGTATTTTCATCAACTTCTTGGAATGTGAAGTTCTCATTGTTGTTAGAATCATTGATTTCCTTTATTTTAATGATACTTGGATGATTTTCAAAACTATCAACAATTTCTTCAATCATTTTTGACTTATCATTTACATTCTTATATTTTATAGGATTTGGTTTCATGCCACAAGAATTTTCTAAAATATTGATGTAGTATTCGTTGAAAAGTTTGGTTAACTGTTTTTTATCAGTAACTAAACTTTCATTTTGAACGATCGCTATATCTCCTTTGCTTATTCCACTTTTATTTGATATCAAGGGTTTAACAGTTTCCCAAAACGTTTTTTTGGAAATAAAACCTGATTCTGTTACCCTTTTGAAATGGTTTTTGATAGCCTTTTTGCGTAAATTTACACACTTGTTTCTCTGTTTCTTGTACGTGATTTTGTTTTCAGAAGTAGGATTTTTATTGTATTTATTTTTGAACCTAGACCTTGTATATATTGCCTTTTTTAACTCTTTTGTCATAAATGGTGCCTCGTTTCCACGCAGAGTTTTTTGCTTTTGTGGGGCATGCTTTTCTATGATAGATGTGAAAACATTGATGAGGTTTTCATAATTCAGTTCAGGATCTTTACTATTACAAATAAAATTTGCGTTCTCAACATCACGTAAAAAATTGGCTTCATTAAAATTTTTGTAACTTCTGTAAATAATTTTCTTGGATGCTAAGCGTGCTAAATGAGATTTTAAAAATGTTGTTACCATTTGATGATGATCACTTAATCCTGTTTCACATGTTAGTGTGTGTTGAAAACATCTGGGTCTATTTGTAAGAATGACATCTATAGCTGTTCCGTTAGGACTAGCAAAACAGGTTTTGTTTTTGACAAGATTTTCAAGACTAAAAATATCACAGAAATTATTTAAGGTTTCGAAACCAGAATCGTTCGAGTTATGGCAATCGATATTTATATCACCCATAATTATTATGTTTTCGACTTTAGATAGAGCTTTATTTAAAGCTATCTCTAATTCCTCAAAAAAGTTGTTTAAGTTTGAATAATGAGGTGGTCTATAAATACTGATAACTGTCCATTTTTTATTTCTTATCGTTAATTCTGAGCAAATGATTTCATTATTTGTTATACCCAAATCATTAACTTGTCTACAGGCTATTCCTTTCTTAACATATTCAATTAACCCTCCTCCATTTTTGTTCCTATCTTTTCTAGTTCTAATTTCATAGTTATTAATATAGAATTGTTCGTTTGGAAAACTCTCATCTAGTTTGGTTTCAGCAAATACAAAATAATCAGGTGAAAATTTTGTCAGAATTTCTCTTGCATCAATTATTTTGTTTCTGAGACTATTAATGTTTAAATAGCCTAAAAGAGGATTGGAAGGGTACTTAATTCGTAATTTATGTATTTCATCTAAAGAACTTTGGTGAGAATTATGTGTCGGATTTTGATCATTTCTATATTGACTCCCAACACATTCATCAGGAATATCAGATTTATTATAATCGCAAACTAGTCCAAGCCTATGGAATACCCCTGCTGATCTAAAAAATTATTTATAAAAGCTATAAAATTTCGTGCTAACATTATCTTACCATTCTCTCGTAAATGTATGCCATCTTTCCATAGGTGTTCTTCTCTGATATTGTTGTGTCTGATGTAGCCATAACCGTGTAGATCGGATCCTTCTCTTAATAGTTTGTTAATACTGTTTATTCTATCAGAGTCGACACGTCTGCTCGTAACCAAGGCAGAGATAAAAACTTTTTCTACTCCGTTACGCACACATTTTTTCCCGATGTCCAGGATCTGTTCGGCAATTTTGTTATCTGACGCTGCATTTAGATGACTTGATAAAAGATTGTTGATTCCTACATGGATAACGACAATATCAGGTTTTTCTTGTTCCAGTGTTGGTTGTACGTAATAATTTAAGTTTTCGACACTTGCTCCTGGGAATATCTTAAATCTCACATTTCCATTTTTTATTTGCTCATTAAATTCTTTCACTCGAATACCTTTTGGTATACTATCGGTCATTATCCGTATCTTCTTAGAATGGTGTACATTTTGATGCTCAAGATTCGTAGCTAATTGATCTCTTTCGGGAAACGGATTGATAACAGGGTTGGGTCTTCGTCTGTGTGTTACATTATTTTTAAAGATATTTGACGAACGAATATGGTTGTTAACATCTACGTGGTGCGTATTTTGACTCTCCTTCGTAAAATTACAATCTTGATCACCCCAACTTTGTTGATTAGAATCGTCATTAACTTCAACTCTTAGGTCGTTAAATCTGTTATGATGTAATTCTTCATTTCTATTAACTTTATTTGTAGAAAACCTTGAGGGACCTTTGATTACGTTGTTCCATTGATTATGCTGTTTAATCGGTTCCACATGTTTACACGTTTCAACTGAATGATCACGTTGATTACTGTTTAAAATTTCGCTAACCAATTTTTTGTAATCCTTTATTTCTTCTTTAAGGAAATCTATTTCACTCCTCAGTTGTTTAATTAAAATATTTGACGAGTTGTCCCCGATCTTGCTCAGTTTATACGAAATAAATTCTTTTAAATCGCAAACCTGTGTTGTCAAACTTTTAAATTTAATAAACTGGCCAAAATTTTTAACTTCTTCCTCGTACAGATATCCACTTTTATCTTCGATTAAATCGTCAACAACATCTTTCTTTTCCTCTGAAAAAGATTCGTCTGTGCTATTTTCTTTCTCCTCTTCTACTTGTTTCACAAATAAATAACTTTCTGTACCATTTCTCTCCGTTTTGTTTAATATATTCTGTTGACATAAATCTTTTAGCGTTTGCTCAATAATTTCAGGATGCAAGTCTTTTGTGTTAGTTACTATGCTGTCATAGTCAGCTTTCTTTTTCCTTCTATGTATTTCTTTAACAGAATTTAAAACAATATTTTCAAACTCCATTTGTCAACAGTTAAACAACAAGTTTTACTAAGTTTTAAAAACACGTCCGCTCCGTCCGCTTGCTAAGAAAGTTAATCTGCTACTCCTCACGGACGATTAAAAGAGTCATTATATAGCCATCAAAAATCTCTCACGGCTCCTGGGTAGTGAGACATCAAAGAATCATGCAAAGATGCACTTCTGTATGAACTGTCTGCAAGCCTTTCCAACAATCGAATCTCGAGACAAGCACTATACCTACTGCAGGGATAACGAAGCGGTCAAGATCACGATGCCAACCAAAAAGCAAGAGTGGTTATACTACAAGGATGGTCAGCAGCAGTTCAAGGTACCATTGGCCATCTATGCGGATTTTGAGAGCCTGTTGATCCCAATGAAAGAGAATGCGAAGGAGACCAAGACGAAAAAGCTGAACAAGCACGTACCATGTGGCTTTTGTACATATAGTACCTTCGCCTATGGTGATATATCATATCCCTTGCAGAGATACCGTGGTAAGGACTGTGTAAAGATGTTGAGGTAAAGCGGCTCTACGCTACCTTCCCACAGCATGACATGCTGCCCCTAACAGAGGCGTTACAAAGAGAGCACGAAGCAGCAAAGACATGTCACATCTGCATAAAGCCCTTCGACAACGACCCGAAGAACCGCAAAGTTCGAGACCACTGTCACTACACAGGTCTATACGGAGGTGCCGCGCATAACACTTGTAATCTCAATTACAAGATACCTAGCCACGTATCCGTGATCTTTCAGGGTACGACGCCCACTTGTTAATTCGAGAACTGGGGGAGAAGTATGATATGAAAGTATGAAACCACGAAAAGTACATCTCCTTCAACGTAAAAATCACCGTACCCATTGCAGGTATGGGGTACGGTGATGGTGAAACGCACAAGAAGATCGAGATCAGGTTCATCGACAGCTGTCGCTTCATGGGATCAAGCTTAGAGAAATTGGCAAGCAACCTCATCGGTAGAAACACGGCAGGTATGAAATGTCGGCAGTGCGCAGATACATGTTTGGAATTTCAGAGCATCGACCCCGAGTATATGGCAAGCTTTTGGTGCAAGGCTAGTGACTCGAATACCACGAAGCAGCTAGACATGGAGCAGGTAAAAACAAACACACCAGCCATGGCAAGATTCATCTCCGGGGATGATTTCTTCAGGCTGATGTTTCGAAAAGGTGTCTATCCCTACGAATACATGGATAGCTGGCGACGATTCAAAGAAACTGATCTACCTCCCAAGGAGGCTTTCTATAGCAAGTTGAATATGAAGGGAATCAGCGACAACGACTATGAACACACAAAAACAGTCTGGAATTTCATCGCTCAAAAGGGTGCTGAGGTCAACATGGGTGACTACCATGATATGTACCTCGTCACAGACGTCCTGCTGCTGGCCGATTCTAGAGCTTTCGAGGAGTGTGCCTAGAGAACTACAAGCTTGGCCCCGCCCACTTCTACAGTGCACCAGGCCTGGCATGGAAAGCTGCGTTGAAGTACACAGAAATCAAGCTGGAGCTCCTTACGGATCCTGACATGCTTCTGATGTTTGAAAAAGGTATTCGAGGTGGTATAACTCAAGCTGTGCACATATATGCCAAAGCCAACAACAAGTACATGGAGGATCAATACGACCCGGAGGCTGAGTCATCATACTTGCAGTACCTCGATGCCAACAATTTGTACGGTTGGGCCATGCGACAAGACCTGCTAACGCATGGATTCAAATGGTTATCGAACGTTGAGACCTTTACAGAGAAGCACATCAGCAAACTCGTCGCTGACAACAAGCACGGCTACATCTTGGAAGTTGATATCGATTATCCAAACAGCCTACATGACAAGCACAACGAGCTGCCTTTCTTGCCGGAGCGCAAGATGGTTCACAGGGCCGAGAAACTGATACCAAATCTCGAGCACAAGCGGAAGTACGTTGTGCAAATCCGAGCCCTTCATCAAGCTTTAAAGCATGGGCTCGAGCTTAAGAAGGTGTATAGAGTCATCCAGTTTAACCAGAAGCCATGGTTGCGGGATTATATTGACCACAAGACGGGGCTTCAAACAGCCGCCAAAAACGAGTTCGAGAAGGACTTTTACAAGCTTATAAATCTCTCGGTGTTCGGAAAGACCATGGAGAATTTGAGGAATCATCATAACATACAGTTGGTTACTAACGAGGAGAAGTACACGAAGCTCGTCATGAAGCCCAATTTCAAAGGTGGGAACTACTTCAGCAGCCATTTCATGGGCGTGGAAATGTGTAAAACAGAGGTAAAGATGAACAAGCCCGTGTATATTGACTAAGCTATTTTAGACTACTCGAAAACCGTCATGTACAACTTCCACTATGATTACATGCAGCCCAAGTACGGTAGCAAGTTGCGGATCTGCTATATGGATACTGACTCCCTTGTATACTACATCAAAACAGAAGATTTTACCGCGATATTGCTGATGATGTAGAGACACGTTTCGATACGAGTGCCTATGGTAAGGATGACAACAAACCTCTCCCCATTGGCAAAAACAAGAAAGTCGTGGGCTTCATGAAGAATAAATTAAGCGACAAAATCATGACAGAATTCATCACCCTGAGAGCAAAGTTGTACGCCTATAAAAGTCTCACGAAAGAGGGCGGCGATCGCAAAGCGAAAGGTGTGAAGAAGTGCTTCATGAAGAAATTCATCACCTTTGAAGACTGTCAGCGCTGCCTAGAGAATGGCGTCGACATATACAAGACCTGGGTCTGTATTCAGAACAAGGGACATCAAATCCACACGCAGGAAGTGAACAAGCTGGCACTCAATAGGGCAGATGACAAACGGATAGTGCAACCAGACCAGATCACAACGCTCGCCAGGGGCCATTATCGCTTAGTGGCAAATAAATGATGGAATCCTTGTTAGTAATTGCCGTGCTACTACCGTACGCTCTGCTGGCTTACATATTCTTCCGATATCGACGTCTAATAAATAGAATGTCCAATCCCGCTGATATATTTGATGTAGTCGATACTCCCGCAGAAGCCCTTGAACATCGTGAAAAACCTATTGACAAACGTCAGGTTTTAAAAGATTTACGTAAAGGTAAGGCACACCTCCTACCAAAGAAGTGTCAGAAGCCTTCCTTGACAAAGCATCACCCGATGTCATCAATAAGATAAATACCGATTTCATCCAGCACGAGATCCAGGAGAAGGGAGAAAAAACAGCCAAGGCACTCTCCTGTCATACTATAAGCATGTACACGAAGGCTATAGGCAACGTAGTGCCCCTCGATAGCCCCGAAGGCTTGAGGCAAGATATCGAGGAGGATCATATTATCAAGGATAGTATGGTTGACTTGGGGGTTTTAATGTACTCAGCTTTCGGAAATTTTCTCACACCTTTGCTTATTGCTGTGCATACGATTAATCACACCCAACTCTCCATGTCCAAGGTAGTTGAAGAGAAGGTTGATGAAAAGCAAGAAAAAATTCCTTGAAGATCAAGGTCCCGGGTTTGAAGGTGATTTTGTAAGTCTCAGGACTCACAAAGAAATAAGCGTTGAACAACCACAAGAAGTAACAGTCATCACAAAGCCAGCAAAGCATCCAGGGAGAGTTGTGTGGGGTCACAGGTTAGCGGCACTGAAGAAGGAAAAGAATAAACTGAAGCAACAAGAGGGTGCTGTAGAATCTACAGTCAAACCTCTTATGGGTGAGTTCTGTGCAGTCAGGTAGTGTATACATTGGTGGAGGCCTACTACCTTACGCGTAAGCAGCCTGCAGCGAATCAACAGCCTGCCAAAACACGTGCACCAGAGCAGCCTCAGCGGGAGCCCACAGCCCAGCCCGATAACGACTTTTTTCACATGCGATAATCTATAATATAAACATGAATTCTAATGCGACCCCCAAAGAGAAGGAAATTATCGACATGCTGTACGAGAGTGTCGTGGACCTCGGATTCACGTTTGCGTATGTCAAGGCTGGCAAAAAATTCCTGGGCATTACGAGCCCCAGTACCAAGCTGGATACCAGCGACGTGATGAAGATGATCGCTTATTTTTCTGCTGGACGCGCTAGCCGCGAGATGGCGGTAGCTCTGGGGTGGATTTCTGCCTCCATAGTACCAAAACCTAAGCAAGCGCATCACAAGGTTTCTGTCTGCCCAAGGCAGATAGAATTAAATATGACTATGGGTGTGGTGCTAGAGCCTCATGCAGCAATTTTCACTTAGAGAATGAATATAAACATCGTTTCTTCAACGTTGTCATCATCTGCCCCACTATCCGCTGGAGCAAAACTTATCTCGATAGAGCATCGCTTTGGAAGGATGACTATGTGTTCCTAATCGATCCCAAAGGCCAGTTGTTTCACTGGATCGAGCAACTATCAAAACTCCTAGCAGGGGGGGACTCTGTTTACCGTTGACGATATGATCCCTGACGAGAGCCTCGACAAGAAACGTCAACCTCTGCTCGAGCTGGTCATCAGTGGGAGACATCGAAAGCAT
Organism: Hydractinia symbiolongicarpus; assembly: GCF_029227915.1. NCBI lineage: Eukaryota > Metazoa > Cnidaria > Hydrozoa > Anthoathecata > Hydractiniidae > Hydractinia > Hydractinia symbiolongicarpus. The sequence continues at coordinate 5,486,774 of NC_079885.1, forward strand.
AGATTATGGTTGTTAACGCAGTCATACACGGCCCTACCTAAAACTCTCCGCCGGCAGAAGAAACAAATTTTGCATGGTACCCCCACGAAAGGAGCGATATGAAGCTTATGGACAAAGAAACCAACATGATCTCGGATTGGGAGTCGATCAAGAATCAGCTCAGGAAGTTGAAACAACAAAACAACGGAAAATTTTGGAGTGAGCACAGTCCATGCATACACGATCCCAGATCAAAAACCGTAAGATAAAATGTCTTATCTTGCAAAATTACAGAGGAAGCTTGAGGAGCAACGCATGCTAATCAAACAAAAGGATAGTGAGATCTTATCGCTGGATCAATACATTCAATCACAACAGTCTGGGGAAATTGTTATTATGATTTTTCGCAAGCATACGACACCTGACGATGATAAGTACCACGATTTCCCATACTATGAAGCGCGTATTCAAAGACGCGATATCCCTAGGAAAAGGGATTGGTTTAAAGAGAAATTTCCAAGGTCCGAAGAGATTTTCGTTATCGACAACGCCATCGGTACACGTACCTTTTACAGATTCATCAAAGAAGGACACGTGGAGCGATACATATGCCACTTCAAGCTTATCGATCGTACTCGAGATGACTTGTACAACCTAGGTGTTCCAGCGCTATATGACTAAGTCACATCTTTTTGTTGCTCTTCTCGAGCAACAAAAATCACGAGCACCGTCCTTGCATATACGGCTCCCGGATCAAAAAAATTACAAGTAGATATGTCTCTTGTAGTTGATTATTTTGAAGGAAAACAAGTGCGATCATTCTCCGTCCAGGGCAAGGGTCTATGCATCGTGGCCTCCGATGTTTGGAGGGCTGTAGGGTATGAACAAAGGGCAGGAGTGCAGGCCATTCAGAGACACGTACCTGGTAAGTATAAAATACGGCTTGGTGACGTTATTACAAATCTCGAGACAGACCTCGTGGGTATAGTTCGATCGAAGTACACCCAACCAAAAACGGTTTTACTGACGGAAGCAGGCCTTTATTGCTTCCTCCTGAGGTGTGGCAGACCTGAAACAGCCCCATTCCCTGAGTGGGTAGTAGAGGAGGTACTCCCCAGAGAAATGCGAAAACTTACGGAAACCGTTGAAGAACAGCGTCAATCCCTTGAGAAAAAAGACGTGGTCATCGAAGAAAGAGATATGGCCCTGACACTGCTTAATGATGACCTCGAGGACAGGGATAGCCAGCTTGTGGTGTTGAATGGTGATCTCGAGGAAAAGGATAGACAGCTTGAAGCACAGTGCCAAGAAAATGCGAGACTTCGTGAAAGGTATGTACCACATGCTAAAGATGTCCGAAAGGACATTGTGATCATGATTTATCATAAACATACGACTCCTGATGAGGATGAGTTTCACCAACTACCATATTGTTGCGCACGCGTTCAAAGACGTGCTTTACCCAGCAAAAGAAGATGGTTTAAAGATCAATACCCCAAGTCTGAAGAGATTGACGTTATCGATAATGTCAATAGTATTCACGCATTCAATAGATTTGCAGAGGAGGGGCACGTAAGAACGACACATATGCCACCTCAAGCTGTAAGAACAGCTATTTGATATTGATATCAAGTAAGCGCGCACATGTTTTTTTTTTGTGGATTATCAAAGCCACAAAAATTACGCTCACGAGTATCAACTGAGCAAGTTGCCCGTAGCGGGGGACTTGATAAAATGACCATCCGACTCGTAAAATTTACCACTCTTTAACATGTTCCGGAGGTACTTCAACATCCTCTGGTACTAGCATGAGGTCCTCCGCTACAAAGCTTCGATCAGGCCCATCTGCCATATAGTATAACAGCCTCATACCTGTCACGATACGGTCCAGACCTTGAGCATCTTCGCAACCTCACTGGCCTTTTTCGTACGTAAAGGCCTCGCTACCTTATACCTTGAAGCAACGTCGAGGCCCGTGAGGATGTATTTAGAGGTGTTTCCATAGACTTTGTCATGAGGCATGTGGAGCAAGTTAAATTGGTGCATTTCATTGGGTTTTGTGATGGTGAAATGCGGGTAATTGATGCGCTTGGGGCCTTTGATATGTCTAAGCCACAGGAGTTGCCGACTCAGCCAGTGAGTGACTCTCTTTTTAGAAAGGCCAGAGTGTTCAGCGAGTAATTAGATCGCTTTTCGACTGGTCCAGAGATGTTCGGGTTGGTAATAGATTTGACTTAGCTTTTCAGCTTCTGCCTCGGTAATGATATGTGCTTTCGACATGTTTATTACATCTCGAAAAAAAAATGTTCCTTACATATACTTGTACACCGCGAAACCGAGCATAGCCAAGGATCCTACGATGAACGTGAGCTCACCGTCTTGTTGCTGTTTGCTTGGTGTTTGGAAGTCGGATAACTTAGGGGCCTTCTCGATCGTCGCGACATAATAATCTCGCATCCCCTCATCAAACTCCTTCAGCCACCGCACCACGCTGTTCCTCCCTTCTCTTGTTATATGTATCAATCTTTGCCTCTCACGTACCCACGCTGCTTGAACTTCTTGTAATTGTTTGATAGCTTTATCGTGTCGTTTGCCCTCTTCGTCGCTATGGCCACCGAGTTTGCTGAATAGGAAATTTGATCCGCTGAATGCTAATGCATTTATAGCAGCGCCTGCAACGCGGACGCCGATTATTGCCATTATTCTGTAATGAAGCGGTTGCCTTTAGACATGTTCTCACTCGCCCACATAGGTTGAGTATTAAGATAGTGCAGCCTTCTGCTGACCTCGTCAAGCGATGGAGCAACACCATTTTTCTTTTATTGAATTGGCACCTTATGATCGATATGCCAGTTACCATAATTGTCCCATGTCATCCCTTCAGTGAACTGGGCTTCAATATGAGTCCGCAGTGTAGCTATATAACACCCCAGGTACTCTTGAGACCTGTGTTCCTTATTGCCCTTTAGAAAAAAGCGATTGAAGTTTGAACATTTCTTGCTCTCTTCCATCATTTTTTTTTGGTAAACCTCAGGCTTACCAAAACAAGTTTCGTAGGACTCTTCTAGTACTCCGTGCTATGCCATCTACCATCTAAGATGTTAAGCTGTGCATCATGCAGTAAGTAAATATGAATATCCCCAGTTCCACTTTCTTCGTCATGTGGAGAGTTATACCGGCTGACAACCTCTGTAGAGGCCTTCCAGAACCGTGCAAGCTATGATCGGGTGTCGCTTTGAAATAAATGAACAGGGCGTAACGTTGGCTGAAGAACTGACCGATGGTCACTTCCGAGTCGTGGCTACCAAAGAGTTCAACGACTTGTTGGAGATGGTCCTTGAGTAGCATGGCGTGCGAATATAGTTCGTTAGGCTCACCTTCCACCGTGATCGCGATTTTCTCGATCTTGGCGTTGTAGAAGACCTCATTAGCGCCAGCATAAGCTTTCACTTTTCCAGGATCTACGAATAGTAGTACGACGCCCTTCAAGCTCTTGGCAGGAGTGTCGATTTGCAAGTTGTAGGAGGTGTCGGCTTTATTCAGGATTACCACCTTGCTTCTCAAGATCCGTTCTATACGCTGCCACGATCGCCTCTTCTTCATCATTTCCTGCAGTGGGGTCGCTAGCTTTTACTTGTAGAGCGCAGATTCTACCATCGTTGGGATTGATGCCCTCAAGAATCAAATTGTTCTCGCGCTCAAATTTTGGCAGCCACAAGTCCCTATACATTCCGAGGACATTAAAATCGCTGATGTTTTGCACTTCGTGACCGTTCAGGCTTATGCGAAGGTTCAGAACCAGGGCTTTGGCGATGTTGCTGACGATGGTGCGTTTGGTGTTGGTACCAGTAAGCTCCAAGTTAAAGAGGAGTTTAAGAGAACCTGGGAGAATTACATCATCCAAATTGGGTACGTCCACGTACAAGTCTTCGTTCTGATTGATCGTGCTAGTGTTGTAGGAGATTTTAATACGCTGTTTCTTGCCTTTCATGGCCAGCATAGTGTTTAGTTCCTTGTGAGGATCTAGCTTAGTTCCGTACATTTATTGTAGGCAATTACGGATTGAATAAATGCCGATTAATCCAATATATGAAGGAGATGACTTTACGTCGGAGGAAGGCATTCAATATGAGGATGAGGAATTCAGTAGCGCGAGTGAGATTCAAGCACTACACCAGTAACACATTCGGGAGGTACCACGATGGGGCAACACAGTAAGGCAGGAGCTAGCAAGATCCAAAGTTGATAATCTTTACGAAGCCCTTAGCGATGAGCTGGGAGAGCCGAGTGCGAGATACTATAACAAGTTTGAGGTCGACGGGAACCAGTATTTATACGATGGTATAGAGCTCACGAAAAATAATGGTGAAATTAGGAAAGCCTCTGCGATAGTTGGGGATCTAGATGAGGGACGATTGCGAGCCATGGGGTTTACCGATTATACTACACCACACAAGGGCAATAAGACGATGGCTCAGAAACTCCTTAACGAATTGGATGATGTCAATGAAAATGCTGATGACATCGAAATGTTGACGCTACTCGGGAACGTGCTCGATGACACGGAGAGCCTGATCGAAGATACTTCCTTTGGCGGGGATGTCACAGAGCGTGAAAAAGAGGGCTCAACCTCGAGCTTCCAACGCTAAGAGGCGATCTGAGGAATGATCTTCTACGATAGTGAGATAGACAAAGCAGAGGCCAAGGTGAAACATCTCGAGAGCAAGAAAGCTACGCCTGGAGTATCTGAGGAGCAGCTAGCTATCTGGAATGAAGACATCGCGAAGGCCAGGGAAAAGATAGAGGAACTCCGTGATCAGAAGGAAGAAGCACGAAAAGCGTACGGGTTACTTTCCTCAGGCACCCATACCCAACTGAAAGGGATCATAGAGACTCTGATGAAGATTGCCGGGGATGATACATCTTTACTAGAAAAGCTCAAAATTCTCTTCAAGGAACAAGGCTTGACCATCGCGAGCATCGTCTCCGCCGTTGGCTTGCTTGTGTCAACCATCTTACTCGCTGTTACAGATGGCGGAGGTGCTGCTGGAGGTGCTGCTGCTGGAAGTACAGCCGGCAAGGGTTTTGTACGGAAACAGTTTGAAAAACTCGGGAGAATTTTGAAGTAATTAGCAGGTAAGGCTGGCTTAGCGTTGCCGGGGATTATTGGTAGTGTTTTATCGTTCTTTTTCAGCAGCGAGAGTTGTTGCTGTGGGTATTGTTGTGGCTTACGTCGGGGCTAAGAGGGGAAAAAGCTCGTAAATTCACGTCTAATTTGTTGATCAACAGATTAGACTTACTTCCACCAAATATATGCGAGGATCAGTCCTACTATCGCCGTGATAACGGTAGCCTTGGTATTCTCATGACAATCCGCAGGCCTGATCTGGTGGGGTGGGATCCTGCCACGTTTCATGACTTTGTGCTTGATGTTTCGTCGACTGCAAGATCCTTCCAAGGAGTTCGTTAACGACCCCCTTCCCAGCGTTAATCTGCGGGTTAACACCAATCGAGAAGTACCCCTTAGATGAGTATCTTGTTCGTGTATTTCAAAACATTCCCTATATGAAGGCTCATGTTGCTAGGAATCATGTATACTCCATGAGCAACCGAGAATCAAACTTGGACCGTGCATACTTGAGCACATTTTAGAATCGCCTTATTTCCTCACCCGTGTCACCAGGCATTGTGATCAAATTCTCAAATTTTGTCAAGTATAGACGCTGCGCATAGATCGAACTACCTTCATTGCCAATGATGTTGGACCTCGCGTTAGCTTGGCTCTGAACTATGAGGTAAGCGTAAAATTTTACGCTTTGGGAAAGCTTCTCCACGCCTATACGAGTGAGACCCTGGGAGGTTTCGATAATCCATCGACACCATGAATCTTCATCGAAATAACTAGACCCGCTGCCGGGATAGTCCTCGCGAATAGCTTGCCAGCTACTGAACAAGGGTTCGTTCCTCCACTCGCTCTCGCTGTCGCTTACCCCAAATTTACGTGCTAATTGATGGAACTTTTGCATGTTGAAAGGGTTGTTGAGACTTCGAAACCTATCGGAACACGGTAGAGACAGTTCAAGATCTTGAAGGATTTTACGAATCTGGAAGTACACGTGGAAGCAGTAAACGGAACGAACCAGAGGCAAAGAGTTGGTTAGACGCTGCATAGAAATACTACAAGCTGAAGTAGCGCAGTAGGTAGAAAAATTGAGCTGAGTGGACCAGAGGCGGAAGGGGTTGCTTTGCCATGTATTCAACACTGCATCAGAATAGAATTCGTAGTCGACAAAAATGTTGGGAATTTCACCATGAACGAGGACCCCTTCGCATCAATCACGATGTCTTGTGTTGAGAGATCATCACCCTTGAGTCTCTCGAGATAGCGCCCATGTGTAGGGACATACTTTGCTTTGGGGTTATACGAGTAAATGCTCATGTTTATTTAAAGAAACATGAGAAAGCTGTATATAACAGATATAGAGAAACCTACGATATTTGAAGACTACCTAGGTCAGGACACGAGGATCGCTCTAAGGTCTATCAGTATCCGCCCCAAGCATCTCTACAAAAAGGGCGAGTTCAACATATATAAAGCGAGGACCGATATAAATATCGGACCGTTGGGAGTCCTCATCTCAATCGAGCCGGGTTGTATTGAATCAAGGATCTAGCGGCCATAGTCAACAGTTAATCTAAGGGCAAGATCAAGCTCTCTGTGCTCAGGAGCGGAGTCTGCAGACTCTGGGTTGAGAAGGGATACGGTGTGTTAATTGATCAACCACTGCAGGACATTATGGGTTATGGGGCTGATGCCAAGGTACTATTCACAGAGGGAGACCATGGCAGCCGCTACAAGACTGACGTTCACCAGCGGCTGAGACTCACGTGTAACCAGTTGGATAAGGATTACTGTCTTTTAAATGGTGAGAAATCCAAAATACTGGCAATGCTCCTCATCAAAGAGTTGACTGATTGGGGGGACATGCTTACCTGGAGTTTTGATAACTCCGTATACCTCCCACTTAAGGGTTCAACAGACAGGCTGGAGTTTATGCTCATCAACGAGTATCTTTCGCGGGAATTACCATCCATTTGCTGATAGAATAAATATGAGCAAAATTACAAAGCTTTATACGAGCCTACGGGGGGCTCCTCATGAGGGAGAGGCTGATGAAGGCCAAGTGTACAGACTAAAGAAAATCGAGGGAGTCGAGCAATACCTGCGTAATGAGATTAAAGAGCGGGACAAACTCGCTAAAAAGTTGAAAATGCCTGGTACGTGGGTTAGATACACTGATCATGGATTACTCGCTATAAGTGTTATTACTTCGGGCGTTGGAATTGGTAGTATGCTATCCGGAATTGGTGTACCGCTCGCCGTAGCAATGGGGGGTATCGCGATCGCTGTGGGGTTGGGGCAAGCAGGTCTGAGGAATACGGGGAAGAGGCTAGATGTCAAAAGCAAAAAGCACGAAAGCATCAGACTGCTGGCAGAGATCAAACTTAACTCTGTTGTCGAACTTATCAGTAGAGCTGTGGAAATTGAGGTGATTAGCGATTATGAATTCGGCTTGATTATGCAGGAAAAGCAACGCTATATGCTACTCAAGGAGCAGATACGTCAACGAACAAGAAAGATCGTAGATTCTCTTAATGATCGGGAGCGACAGCAGCTGTTTGAGAAGTAATGTATAAGTAATACCAGGACTAGCACAGCATTTTGCCCTGTATGAGGAGTCTCCGTTGGCATTGAAGGCGTATGTCGTAGTCGTCGAGGGCCACTTCACTGTCGTCGCATTGTTCCTTCATCGTTTATTTGACACCCCCCACAAGATCTCAAGCCTGGCCTTTTCATCCTCGGAGAAACACCGATCCGTAACCCTGTCGGGATGCCATGCCATTGGAAGCAACTCCTCCTTAATTCTGAACTTTGTCGCTTTCCGCTGACGATAGACCCCGAGCAGCCGGGGATACCTCTCCACCACCCTGTTACACATGTCCCGGTCAACGAACCAATCCGGAACATATTTGAACAGCCAGGGATAGCTCTCCACCATCCTGGTACAGTTTTCCCGTGCATTGGAAGACATTTTATTATGAGTCCAGTCTCAAATATCGTTCTGGCTTTGAGTAATGGACTTTCCCCTACTCAATTGCACAGTCTCTATTTTCGTTGATGTCAGCATTATTCCCGCTAGTCGCTATTGCGCATGCGTGGGATTTTATCGGAATCGGATTTGGTTTCGGATTTGTCGGAATTAGGATTTCAGATTTCGGGAATTTGTCTTCGTCGTCCGTCGACTGCCCCAGAACGAACATTTTCCTATCTCTCCCTCCTCCTGTAACGGAGAGTACAATGGTGCTTATCAATAGACCAATAGCTGAGAGGATACTCGCTATGGTTATCCCCTGCTCCCGGAAAAGGGTTTTAAGTTTCTCCAGCAAGGGCATGTCATCCCCGGCAATCTTCATCAACTCGGACTTAATATTCTTCAGATGCCTAAAAACATCGGACTATGCCTCAGTGCAACCTTTCTATCCCTCTTCAATTTATCAATCTCCTTTTCAAGATCGGCAATGTCCTGAAACCTTCGGACCCCGGCCTTCTGCTTCTTGAGTTCTTTCATTTTACCCTCCTTCCTCTTGATTCCGCTATCATATAAAATAATTTTACCCTTTAATTCCTTGATGTTATTCTGCAAGGTTTCAATTTCGGATTTTAATCATCCTATATTAATATCCTCCTCTTGATCGATACTGGCAAATGAAGTATCTACAAAACCCTCTACATCATATGCTTCTAATGTTTCCATTTGAATTATCTCACCCTCCTCCTCCTTCAACAAGGGCTCCTCCTCACCACTATTTACAAGGTCATTAACATCCTGGATAAGATTATGGGCCTCTACCTTGCTACACTTGTTGGGTGTTTGATAATTATCAAAAGCTATGCCCGCCATACGCGTACTGCCCAACCTACTCTGAAGCCGTCCAATGGTTGGAAAATTACCACCTTGCAACGTGAGTACTACTTCCCGTAGGGATCTTTTCTCCGTCACAACCTTTTTTATGATAAGTTGGTTTTCATCCACCATTTTAAACCTATCGTAATGCATCGCATCTGGTGTCATTCCCAGCCCATCTCTAAGATTTGCGTATAGGCTTTCAACCTTCGATTTTAATAGCGTGTCCTCGGCCGACTCCGTGGGTCCTCGATGTTCCAGGAAGTTGCTACGTCGATTGTTGGGTATCTTCATTATCATCCTTATCATCCCTACCCATGTTATCCTCATGCGTGAAATCGTAATCAAAATACTGGATTAGTTGGCATTTATTTAAATATTTTCCTTATATTATAAAATGAATGCATTCGGAATGACTCTGGATTCATACGCGGAGACGGGGCAGCTTTTCGGCATTAAGGGAAGGAAACAGAAAGTTTAGATAAGCCACATCTCCTCAACCATCGACCTGAATGAAGACCTTTATGTTGTTAGCCCCAGCATGCCTCAGGATTATGTCATTTTTCCGGGTAGTCTCAAGATCCTATTTGACTTGACGCTGACAGGGACCAATACAAAGCGTGCAATCGTGTCGAATATAGGCAAAAGCCTAGTAAAGAACCTTCGCATAACGTTGGACGGCGAGGAAGTACAAAATATATCTGATTACAGCATCCTAGCGGTATACTGGTACCTCTGACTACCCAAGTTCGATCGGGACAACAACCTCATCCTAGACGGCATCAACCCCAACGATGGAACTATCAGGGCCCTACAGGTCAAGTCTAGTGATCACGTTGGGACGGATGAAGAAAAGGCAATCGTGGCAACCAATGGCAACACCTTTTGTATACCCTTGGGTAAAATGTTCGAGTTGACAAGAGATCTCCCCCTTTATTCGGCGGGCCTCCATGACAGGCTGCAATTTGTAATACATTGTGTGGCTTATGGTGACGCCATCAAAGATGCCAGGACAGCAGCCTCGGGGTCTACGGCAGCCAAGACGGTTGGTGCCGCGTATAAAATTAGCAACATCAAGCTTGAATTTGACAAGATCACCCATGAAGGTCTGAAAGGTTCCATGGTGTCAAAGTATGTAAGATTAGTACTACCCTATGAGAGAATACTACGTAGCAAGGTAGTTACAATAAAAAAGGCTGACACGTCATATAACCTGCAGCTAAATAACCAGGTCAAGAGTGTCAAAGATGACTTGCTATTGTTTATAGACCCAGGAAAGTGAAGCCCTATGCCGGTGTCAATGAAATCTGCTACAACCCCAAGATTGGGAGGATAAGCGTGACAGTGGAAGGGGAGCTTAATGAACTGTATAGCCATGCCATGCTTTCCAAGGACCACCTCGAACAGATTTTCAATATTTTTGGTGCCCACGATAGCAATGTCACCATTGGCCAGTTTTTCAATGAAAGGTATGCGTTATTCATCGATTTTCAAGCCTCTCCCGACGATACCCTGCATGGTAGCGGAAGGCCCCAGCAACGTCTAAGTGATGGCATAACCTTGCACATTACAAAGAAAGCTGAAGAGAACAGAACCGGTGATGTTAGATGTTTTGTGTACTTGCTTCAAGACGCCCAATTAAATATCTTAGATGGTGGGTTGCACGGCGTGGAGTATTAATAATTGGCTACTCTTATGATTATGGCGGGGGCGCGCTAATCAACAGCCTAGCCTGCCCTAGGATCAAACTATCTATTTTCTAAGATTTCAGGGCACGGTGAGGCGGAACGTAAACGGCACGACGAGGCCGTTGAAAAGGTTAACGCAGCTTAAGACCAATGGATACGGGACTGACAAGATAAAGTTGACTGGTTCAGTGCCCAGAGGGAGATGCAACTCAAGGCTAGTAAGAGCCTTCGTGAATTAGGCAACGACATGCATCAATTCTATAAGGATTTTTACACCCCTTCAAAGGAGCAACAGGATGGGGAACTCACATTCGTCCTCGGCTCCCTATTCCTACTAGGCTTCATTGCCTATAAGTATATGTAAGAATGTTTTGACATATATAATAAACATGTCAAAAGCATCACATGTCATTACCGAGAAGGAGGCGGAAAAAGTAGGCCAAATTTGCTCTGCCCCAAAACATCTCTGGACCGGTCGCAAAGCCGTCAAATGACTTGCGAAGGAAAGTGGCCTTTCCAAAAAGAAGGTTACTCATTGACTGAGTAGGCAACTACTCTGGCTCAGGCATATCAGGGGCCAAAACGTATTAACTACCCCCATTTTACCATTACAACACCCAACGAAATGCACCAGTTTGATATACTCTCCATGCTCAATGAAAAGCTATATAGCAATACGTACAAGTATATTCTGACGGGTATTGACGTTGCCTCGAGGTACAAAGTAGCAATACCCCTACGAACAAAGAAAGCTAGCGAAGTCGCAGACATGATCAAGGACATCTATAAAGCAGGGTTTTTGCACTACCCAAAGACCTTCCAATATGTCAATAGTTCTGAATTTAAGTCGGATGTAACAAAGCTATTGGAGGGTAAAGGGGTGGACAATAAGAGCGCCACCACCAAGTACCACCACACGTTTACAGCCTTTGTAGAGTCCTACAACAAAGTACTTGCTGAAAGACTCTTCAAGCGTCAAGATGCGCAAGCTTCCAACGAGACTAGTGGCATATGGGTTCCCTCTCAAGATATGTAATGTTCCACCGTATGGTCGGGCATATAGTGACTATGTTGTGATATTGCTTCTTATATTCCTGCTCGAGGAGGTTCAAGACACGTTGTGTTTTTCCACAAGACGTAGGGCCGGTGAAAATTGCCGTGTGGGGGTCCCTCACGACAACGTCCCTGCAACATTTTATTCTAATAATTCGACAGAACAGAACAAACACCCCCATGATTGTTCACCATGGACCTCACCAGGTAGGGTATAGCTTGGTATTTCTAGCCTGGTATTCGAGGGGTAGTTGGGTATATGTTAATTTTCCCTGTAGAAATCTTAATGGATTGCGGTACCTCTCGACGAGTCTTTCCTTCTCCGGGCCATCCCCAATAAGTTCGGTATACTGGGGTATCATGTTGTATGTGAGTAGGTTATGGAGAATCAGAAAATTCTTATTCTGTTGAACCCCTCTAATTTCTTTACCGTAGCAAGGGGGTCTACTTTGTGTTCAACGATGTCGTCCTTGTATTTGATACAACGCCTCTCCTTCGCTTTGGCCAGGCAGCCTATGCAACCTTTCGTCCGACTATTACCCCTGATTTTAAACTTGTCGGGGGAAAGCAGCATGTCCTACAACAGAGTATGTCTATTTAGTATAGCATCCCTGGCCCTGTAAATGCGACGTCTAGTGTGGCCCTTTGAAATTCTCCAGGCATGGAATGCATGCTTTCGGGAGACCTTTATCCTTGAACTGGTCCAAGGGGAGGGATTTTGAACACACGAGACATTTTTTCTCTTCCATATTTTCTATATCCCATTGGGATAGAGAAATAATATTATGCGCTCTATTTCAGAGCTATGAACAATTTTTGTACCAACCTTGTTTTATCGCGTATTCGTCGAACAAAATCGCTGCACTCATATACCTGGCTAATTTAAGACCGTCCTCCAGATCCATCTTAGGACCGTGCCTGGAAACCACCAACGCTTTTTTGCCACCCATAGCAATCAGTATTGTGTACGAGACGAGTCTGGCAGACTCCCACAAGGCATCAATAATCATGGTCTATTTTTGCCCCATATTTTCATTATGGTTGCTTGCTATTTTATTAAGTCCTATTTTTAGCAAAATTTATTGCATCTTGAGGATGTCAAACTGAGGCTGGGTTTTGTTCTGTTTGCCTTGTTGCTCTGGATGGACCGCCGGTGCAGGGCTTTGGGGTTTGTTTTTACCCCTGATAAACATATACCAACATCCAACGCCCATGGCAAGCACCGCCAAACTCCCAATTCCATAAAGGTATACATCCGTTGACTTGCTAGGGGTTGCGACAGGTTCTTGATCATCTTGTGAAGGTTCTTTGCCCACGTTCTTCTTTAAGTAGGCCTTGTTCTTCCTATTCCATTCGGCAAGTCTCTTGCCGGCTTCCACATGTCTTTTGTTCTTCGGCAGCTTTTGTTATAACCCTCTCATCTTGTTTTTTCTGGACTTCTACACTCAATTATCTTTTAGCACCGTCTCCGCCTCCTCCACCTCCTTCTCTGCGTTCTCTTTCTTTTTGCTCATATGCCGAGCCGTGTGAGAAAGAACCAGGAGCGGTGCAAGACATCTGCTGGTGGTGCAGCACAGAAAAATATATAACTTTCAATGTCAAAATTAAGGTACCCCTTGGAGGCATGGGATATGGTGATGGCGAAGAAACCTCGGCGATGAACAGTGTAAAAATCTCCGTTGGTTTTTCAATGAGGATGACACGTTTAAGCTCATGCGCAGAAAGGGTGCCTATCCATATCAAGGCCAAGCATATAGCTTGGCCTTGAGGCTGATTAATTCGGTCATGATTTTGCCACCTAATTCGTCCTTCATCAATCCTATCACCTTTTTTTCCCTATATGGAGAGGACTTCCATCATCGGGATTATTGGCACTTGTATTGAAGCATGCCTCAACATCCAGTGCGATATCCCTATAAAACTCTTCGTTCGTATATGGTATACGAAGCTGTCCATGTCCATGTGGCAGAGCCGCAGCTTGCTACCATATTTTGACTGCATGAAATCGTAGTGAAACTTGTACATGACCATTTTTGACATATCCAATATAGTTTGACCTATATAGACTGGCTTATTCATCTTGACGTCGGTCCTGCTTATTTCAGCGCTAATCAGATGCTCGCTGAACCTGCTTCCACCTTTAAAATTTGGCTTCATGATGAGCTTCGTATATTTTTCCTCGTTTGTGACCAGCTGGATGTTGCGGTGATTTCTAATATTCCCCATGGTCTTACCGAATCAATAAAATTCATGAGCTTGTAGAAATCCTTCTCGAACTCGTTTTTGGCAGCCGTCCTTAGCCTCGTGTTGTGATCAATATATCCCGCCAGCCATGCCTTCTGGTTGAACCGGATCACTCTGCGCACTTTCAATTTAAGTCCATGTGTTATAGCCTCGTGGGCCCTGATGTGTACTACATATTTCCGCTTGTTTTCCAAATTCGGTACCAATTTCTTGAACTTGTGGACCATCGTGCGTTCAGGTAGGAATGGCAGCTCGTTATGTCTATCGTGTAGCTCCTTTGGATAATCGATATCTACCTCCAAGATGTACCCATGCTTGTTCCCTTCAACGAGCTTCTCGATCCGCTTTTCGGTGAATGTCTCTACGTTCGATACCCATTTAAAACCGTCTGTGGGCAGACCTTGACGAATCACCCGTCCATACAGGTTGTTCGCATCCAGGTACTGTAGGTAGGAGGACTCCTCATTCCTGTTATACTGGTCCCCATATACATGTTATTGGCTTTGGCATACCGGTGTACGGCTTGGGTTATACCTCCTCTTATACCCTTCTCGAACATCAGGAGCATGTCGGGGTCAGTGAGAAGCTCTAACTTAATCCCCGTAAATTTGAGTGCAGCCTTTCATGCCATGCCGGGTGCGGAGTAGAAATGGGCGCGATCAAGGCTGTATTTGTCCAAGCAGACGTCTCAAAATGTCTCGAAGACATCGGCCAATAGCAGGACGTCTGTTGTCAGGTACACATCATGGTAATCTCCCATGGTAACATCATCACCCTCTGGGCTAATGCAATTCCATACCTTCTTAGCGTATTGATAATGTTAATGTTAATCGCTGATCCCATTTATGTTTAGCTTGCTGTAAAACGCCTCTTTGGTGGGGTAACTCCACCTCCTCAAATCGCTGCAAGTTATCCATGTACTCATATGGATACACACCCTTTCTGCGCATGAGCTTAAACGTGTCATCTTCATTGAAAAACCAACGGAGATTTTTACACTGTTCATCGCCGAGGTTGCTTGCCAATTTGTCTAGCGTTGATGCCATAAATCGCCATCACCATATCCCATGCCTCCAAGGGGTACCTTAATTTTGACATTGAAATTTATATAATTTTCGGCATTCTCGGCTATGCACCCAATGTCCTGGGTGTCGTACTTCTCGCCCAATTCCCATACGAAGAGATGGGCATCATACCCCGAAAGGTTATGGAAGATCACCGGAATATGGCTGGGCATCTTGTATTTGAGGCTGCATATTGCGTGCGCTGCGCCTCTATACAGACCTGTATAGTGGCAGTGGTCCCTGACCTTACGGTTATTCTCATAGTTATCAAGGGTTTCAAGCAGATATGGCAGTGCGTGGCCTCGTCATGTTCCCTTTTTAGGACTTCTGTTAGGGGCTTCATGTCTTGATGTGGGTAGGTATTATAGAGACGTTTCAACTCATCCTCCAGATGTTTAACGAACCTCGGCGCACAATCCTCACCCCTGTAGAATTTTAAGGTATCTGGTACGTTCCCATAAGCAAAAGTACTATAGTTACACCAGCCGGACGTACGTGCTTACTCAGCCTTTTCGTCATGGTTGCCCTAGCATCTTCTATCAGGACCAGCAGACTCTCGACGTCCGCATAGATGGCAAAAAGTACTTTGAATTATTGCTGGCCATCCCTATATTGTAACCATTTTTCAGCCTCTGTTGGCATTGTGATCTTGACTGCCTCGTGATCGATGCAGTACCTATAATGCTTATCCCTCGATTCAATCGTGGGGAAGGCTTGTAAACAATTTAGGCAAAAATGCATTTTTGCCGTATTTTTTGAGGTATCACTACCCAGGAGCCGTGAAAGACTTTTTACGACTGTGTAGGGGGTCTTCTTGTCATCTGTAAGGAGGAGTAGATTCACCTGATTCTTAAGTCCGTTGTGCACTGATCTACGTAGGATATTGATCTTCTTCCCCGTTATATATAGGACGTTTACCGCAATGTCGGGGTTATTCGCCTCAAATTTGCTTTTGCTCTTGGTGCTTGTATGGAACTCTACACCCTCCCAATTGTAGTGGTCTACGTAGGGTCTCAGCTTGGTGATTCTTTGTGGATCTCTTTCAATTTCCTCATGCTGTAGGCTGGCCATGATGCCCCATTTGAAATACTCCTCATCATCATTTTTCGGGTTTATAATGGCCTTCTTGGAGGCTTTCCACTTAGGTGCTTGTATATACGATGAGCCCCTCGTTAGTCTCATTTTGTGGAAGTCTACGTAGAGGTGTAGGATTTGGGATATTGTAAAGCCACTCTGTGGCAGTGCTGGATTTTTAACATTTGTTTTAACCTGGGCAAACATCTTATCCAGCACGTCATCTACGTCGTTACCCTGGAAGACCGACGCCATGTTGCTGGTGAATACCTTATTCACCTCAATATACTCCTCTTCGTTGGCCTCCTCCGGGTTCGTCTTCTTCTTCTTCCACGTGATCCATAGGAATATCCGTATCTTCGCCGAGCCCATATCTTCCACCTGGTCTTCAACCAAGGTTTTCACGTTGGGCCGCACCATTCCCACATACCCGTCTACATTGGCACCTCCTATACCAGGAATGCAAAAACTCCGATACGTCCAGTTACGGGCATGCTTATGTTCCTGAGGTGTGAAATCTTGTCCCGACCGATTGTTCAGATTTTGAATATCTTCAAGATAGCCTTCCTCGGCCTGTTTTTCCACCTCGTCATGAAGTGTAGGTCTTCTGTTGATTAACCGTACGTTTGAAGGCTGTATAGGTCCTCTTGACATCCTCCTTCATACGTTTGGGGCCAGCATCAATTAAACAGTTGTACCATCCCCGCATCTTGGGTTTCACGATCGAGCGATTTTTTGACAGCTCCTGTTGCTCAAAAATATCCATGGCCTCCGGCGTTGGCAGTATAGTCACGGGCCTGACCGGCTTTCGTTGTCCGCCCCTTCTTGGTGGTCTCTGTGGTACGACCTTTTGCAGTATCACGTAATTGTTTGACTGTGTATGAATTCATTTCTCTTTATTATATGGAATGTTAACATTGTCGGGAAGATTTAATTCTGCTCAAAACTAACACGGTTATTTCCCATTTTTGTATGATAGGGAATTACCCTTGATATGCGCGTTGATTATTAGGGAAATTGCGCTTGAAAAATTTTGGACCTCTTATTCTACAGATGACGTCATTACTTATTAGGGACTTTACCCTTACTTATTACTGTCTAATAGGGAATAACCATGGCTAGGCAGTGCGAAGCACTGTATGTTACGGAATTGTTGCGGCTGACCGTGGGCGTGCGCGTGCGCGAGATGTGCATTGCGCTAGAACATACATTATATATTCTCTGATAGTCTATTGATATTACTGGGTTCCATCACTATTACCAGTGAAACGGTTGACCATGGGACCCAAGTGAAATAGCTTTAAACATCTCTTTATTAATAGCCGTCGTCTGTTTTTGTGTCCGCGGAACCGGCGTCCCGTAACGGAAACACGAAAATTTTAAAATGCGCACGAATATCAAATGCGATGTATTTTTATCCACTTTGTTGTGACGGGTAAATTTAAAGGACGAGCGACCGCGACGGGCGACCCAGTGGATTTTCCCACGGGCTAACGACTAGTCTCTTTAATAATAGCCGTCGTCTGTCTGTCTGTGTGTCCGCGAAAGCCGTGTCCAGTAACGGAAACACGAAATTTTTAAAATGCGCACCAATACCAAATGCGATATATTTCCGTCCACTTTGTTGCAACGGGTTAATTTATAGGACGGGCGACCCCGTGGATTTTTCCACGGGCTAACGACTAGTCTATATTATAACACCCGTATACGTCTGTCCGTCTTTCACGCAGAATGGTAGCTTATCTGCGCGAGTAGCGAGACGCACGCATTACGCTATAAAAAGACGAGCGAACCCGTGGATTTTTTCACGGGCTAACGACTAGTCTCTATTATAATAGCCGTCGTCTGTCTGTGTGTCCGCGAAAGGCGCGTCTCGTAACGGAAACACGAAATTTTTAAAATTCGCTCGAATAACAAATGCGATATATTTTTATCCACTTTGTTGCGACGGGTAAATTTACGGGACAGGCTTTATTCATAAATTAAGACAAATTAGGCAGTTTTTTCGCTGTGAAATGAGCGCAAAAAAAGTGAAACCAGTTTCGCAAACTACATTTCCTTGACTTCTTAACGCTACCAGTTGGGCAGTTTTCTCTGTGGTAGCAATACGGGCCTTTTACGCGAATGTTTGTGAATGTGTAAGTGTTTGTGATAAATTTTTTTCTAAAATTGCCGAAACTCTGCAGCGAGCTTAATCGATGTAGTAACGCATTTTCAAAAACATAAGACGATTTGGCAGTTTTCATTCTGTTACGAATTCAGGCATTGAAAATAGCTTCGGTACCAGTCCGCTTGTAATTCAACTGTGGCGTCACACATTTGTATCAGCATGAATTTCGCGATGATCTACCGATGTTACTGGGTACCTTTAAAAGTAGGGGAAAAATTGTCCTTTTCATCTTCCACCATTTGGGCACATATACAGTAAGCAAGGATTTGTTAAAAATAAACTACAGTCTTACTGTTTCGGCCCTTTTGGTCTCAATAGGAGGGCACCGAAATTCGTGTCTGCTAACAGGTGGATTAACATTAATAGTGTCATAAGAAAACTTCGAGGCTAGTTTGGCACCACCACAGCCAAAAAATGAGTTAAATGTGTTTAAAAATTATTTCGAGTGAGATGTTCGGGTAAGATTGTTTTGGGCTACTCGTTTTATTGCGTAACCTTCTTTCCCAAAGTTGTTTCTAGCAGTATTAGGAATCCCGAAAAACACCGTTATACTCGCTTTTGAGTGAATTTTAAGTCAGTGATCGTCCTACTACCTGATTCTTTTTTGTTTGGAAGCTGCAATCTACGATGGACGCTGATCTTATTGCTTTCCGATTTAGGGAATCTCTCTCTTTGATGAATATTCTAAAACTCAGAAGTTTCCAATTCGTCTGTTCTCCAACGAACTAACAAAAAATTTACGCCGAGTTGTGTGGCAATACGAAGTCTCCCTTGTCACTTTTGGAGAAAGAGGGGGTGTTTTTAGATTGTAGTATTTTATCTACTGAAAAGAGTATCAGAATTATAAATACATACATTAAATTTAAATATTTTGACTAAATAAACGAATTTCACTTTGCAAAACCTTACAATTCTTAAACGAGTCCTCCCTCATTCCGAAATAATGTGGAGAATAGTAGAAGCCGAAAAAAACAAAAAAATAACATGGCGATGATAAAGACGTTCTTTTCATTAGTGATAACTTACAAACAAAATGGTTCTTGAACAAGTAGTGATTTCAGACGTTTAAAACTTTGCACTACAAAATATTTCGGACGCTAACATTTTCGGACATCATGTATTCCTAAAGAATTAAAAAGGGTGTTTGTTTCCATGTGTGAAAATACAGTCCAAAGAAATGCAATTTTAACTGTAACAGAACAATAATCGCTAAAGCTAAAAGCATCTATAAAAATCAGTTACCATGATTAAGAAATGAAGTTGTTTAAAAACAAAAAAAACATATTCACAACTTTGTCACATTGGCTCCGTGAAAGTTGTTAAAATATGCTCTGTGAGCAACTTCAAGCTTTCAGAAATGAGAGTGAGGCTGTGAGGTATTTTGCAGAATGGCATAGCAAACTTGATCACACAGCAACAGAATTTACCACATCTTAGAAGTTAGCTCAATAAAAGCAAATGAACAGAAAAACTTTGTCTTATAACCAAAGTATATATAATTATGCAAAATGAATGTTATCGTTAAATTAAAACATCCGAATCTCAACGAGTTAGGTAAACTTTTTTTGTCATGAGATGAGGTAGCCTTCAACATTCAACTAAACTCAATCCAGTTATGTAAAGGTTGGCAGACGCGAGTTGCAACACTCCAACTATGTTCGAAAAATTGTGACGTTTAAAATGTTTAGCATTTTAAACGTCACAATTTTTTACAAGGACTGAGTTACATAAAAATAAAAACCTTGTCTGGTTTCAGTTATTTAATCCAATAACAGATGGTGGGCTAGGCGCATATACAGATTCCAATTTAAATATTACGTCATAACATAAATAGGCACAGCTAGCACCTGCAATAATACCACAAAGTTTTTGCAACAATGTATGGAAATATGCACATGTAAAAAACAACATTACTTCCCACAACAACATAAATACAATCAGCATAACTGATAACACTTCCAACGCATGGTCAACATACTTTTCCTCTATATCTATTCCATATACTGATTTCATTGACTTCCTTTTTTTTTCTTCAGTGTAATTCGACTGACTTTCATCATTGGAGGACAAATTGTAAGCATTTGTACTGTGTAATTCTTCATTAATAATCAAAATACAAAATGTCAACAAAAAACAATGACCAGAAACATCGAATCCACTCCAAATAAAGCCATTTTCTTTGCAATTAAGTTTATCCAACACTTCCTGACCCAAACAAGATCCAGTATAATTTTCAACAATATCAAAAACGCTTGTTGATATAAACCAAGCTAACGTTAAAACAAAAAGCCGAGAAAAATGTTGATAAAACACTTTTAAGTTTGTCACTCTCTTCTTTAATAAAATGCAAAACAGATATCCAGCCAACACAAAAAATGTCCATCCCCATCCTTTCTTAACAAACAGCACATTAAAAATGTTTCTCCTGTTCGAAAAATATGATTGTGGTAAGGCAACAAAGTCGTAAGAGAATGAGCCTATAACAAATGTCATCCAGACAAGAGTAAATTTGACGTTACTTTGCATTACTAAGACATATTGCAATCTCTTGCGATTGTTCTTCAACCATTGAAAACCTTCTTTCATCACCATGTTTCTGCAGAAAGTTGAGTACAGGAGTATAAAAGTGCCACGTTATGAGACCAATATGACAAGCAAACATGTAATATTGCAAATACAGTTGGTTTTTTTTAAATGGTAGGCTCAGATAATGTCTTTAAATCACTTGTATCCAATTACGTCTATTACACATGCGACGAAATTTCCGCGTTACGAAACTTGCTCAGGTATTGAAATAGGTCTATTCTCGATTTATTGCTTCTTATAACTGTAGCGGGGACACCAGAAGGCGTGTAAAAGAAGATGTTGTGAGGGCCTGAAATATTTGCTTAGTGTCATGTTTCCACCAGGCGTTATAAAATCTGGCCATTCTTCTTGATTGTCCAAGGACATCAATCATCGCCGTAGCTTGGTGGTTATATAAGGGAGACCCGGTTGAATTCCCCTTGGCGGCTACTCAATATGGGTGAATGAATGTTATCATAGCCCCGGGTTAAACTCAGCCATGTAAAAGAAATTGGAGGGAGATGGGGCTCTGTGGGCCGTTTGATCTACAGGAAGTTGTTTGGCAGAACCCTATCTGCGTCTGCGTAGCTCAAAATGAGCGTTAAATACGCTAGGACTCTCAGAAGGGGTTCTCGCCTTTTTGAAATCGAGGCTGATGGCAAAGAAACCTTCAAGCGTCACTGGTTTTGACATCTGGCAACAAACCTTGGAGAAGAGGACGTCTAGAACTCCCTATCTAAGAGTTGCTTCATCCTTCTTCTAGAAGAAAAGATAAACATGTACTTGTATACTCTAAGGGCTAATTACAAGTCAAACCGAGGAGAACGGCCCCTAGGTATCACAAAGCTTGAACATCAAGATCTGTACATATCGACGGGCAAAACGTATACCAGTAGTATTCCTCGAGTTTACCAAGTATACCATCAGGCCCGTGTCCGTTGCATGGTAGAGGCATGTGTTGGAGTTTTAAGGCATTCAGGTCAATTTCGCAACGTATTGCGCTACAACAGCAATGGCGATCTCTGTAAATCATATGACAGGATTTTTACTACTTATCAACAGCATCTTTGGCTTCCATGTCTACTGCCATAGGCGAAGTATACTCGAAAGGATGAAAGTGCCCATGCCTTTCGATAATGGTTTTAGCCAGTATAAGAATCCTTACTTGGCATCTGCAATTGCACAAGTATGTCGCGAGTATGGTGAAGATCCTAGGGTATGTATAAATTCAGAGCAGTAGGCTCATCGTTAACCAGCAGAGAGTGATGGAAACAAGTTGAGGGTGACTACACTATGTTCATCATTCCTACAATACCTCGGAGGACTAAACTTAGCAAGTGTGTATGCAGTGTTGATACTTAGCCCACAAACACAGGCAAAAGCCTCCTTGATAGTCTTGAGAAAGAAAGACGTAGGAAGACATCTTACAACCTTTCAAAATGTGCTACAGTACACCTAACCTTCAGTGACTTGTGTCGTGGCCAAGCGTGTACATGTTACCTTCGGATATAAATCTACACATAGGTTAAATCCAGAGCTCTAACAGAAAAATTTTGATCGCACCTTTCACGGTGAATCCTGGAAAACAGGTCAATGTTAATCAGGCAAAGCCTGAGGCCTCTGTGTCGGGGCTTAACAAAAAGGTTTAGAAGAAGAAGCCAACTCATACAAAGACGCTCATAGAGGTACTTAGTCCAAAGTCAGGGCAATGACACTCGCAGATACAGGAAGCGCAAAAGCATGATGATAACAAAGTTGTGTTGGTTACAAGAGTGTTATTGGCCATTCTGGCTTATATCTGGCTAGAGTAAGATGTCTAGTGCTTTCCTGTAAAATATCCACGCGAAAGGGAAGTCCTTACGATCTTTTAGTCTACCGGATGTATGCCACAGCAAGTGCTGTCGCACTGACAATACCCAGGTACAAGTGTTTACTAACAAACTCTGCCAATTTTGCAGCAACTCTGATTAGGAAAGGCTGTGTCATGAATTTAAAGGCATCGCCTGCTTTGCTTGCGAGATATTTTAAAAAACATCCAAGCCTCTCATGCTGTTTTTCTACAAAACCTTTACTATCTGCTCCTGCAGCACTTGCTGCTTTACTTCCACCTGTCACTGATAGTACGGTTGTAGACATTAGGATCCCGACAGCAGTGATGATGCTAAAGATGGTGATCCACAGCTCCAAGAACAGAAATTAGAGCTTCCCGCCATTTTCACAGGGTCTCTTTAATCGCCTGTAGCTGCTTCTGGATTTTGTTTGATAACACCCAATGTAATTTACGTACTTCCTCCTTCTCCTCTTGGAATCGTTTCAGGTCCTTCCTAGCATCGTTCATGTCATCCTCCCAACGTTGTTTCAGCTCCACGGATATTTCTGACTGCACTTCATTCGCCCTAGTTTCTTTATTTTGGCCTCAGTTATTTCTGTTTTGGTATCATAGGTGGTCATCTTGCCTGTTAACATTTTAATGTTACCGCGAATAGTTTGGAGTTTCAGGTTTAAACACTTTCGTTCCTGTTCGGTAATAACAGGTTTGTGTTCTATCCACAACATCCACAAGTTCATCCAGCTTTAACGTCTTAGGGTTTTTCTGCATTTGATCCACCTTGTTAATTAGCTGCTGAGCCTCATCCTTTACCTTCCTAGGTGTAGTGGTATAGTTATCAAACCCTAGCTCTTTTACAAGGCGTACCTTTAGAATTTTCGCTATTGCAGGGACTGTTCGAAATTCCCCATTGCTCTAATACACAGCATCAGTTATATCTACACCCTCAAGGATAAGGCGACCTTGCATCTGGATCTCCTACCTGTTCCTCCTGCATCCGTTGCTATTACAGCGTTCGAGTAGAACTAGTACCAGGCTTATCAGAGGTTCTGGTAGGTCCAGCACTTGTACGTGAACATGCCTAATATGTGTCAAAATGACGTCATTTATACTGGAGGTTTCAAGCCCTTGTTTGATGTGGAATTAACTGAACCAGCGTATCATCGTGAGCAACATTGGAAATAGCATCGTACAGAATATATATATCGCGTTGAACGACACAAAGTGTAGAACATCAACGACTATATTGTGTTCGCCGTATACAGGGATACCTGTGGATGCTCAAGTTTGAACGCGAAAATAACCTGATCCTTGAGGGTATCAATCCCAAGATGGTAATATAAGGGCGCCAAAGATGAGAAATAATTGAGCTCACGCCGAATCTGTTTTTTTACCACCTACATTACATGATCGACATCAGTTTTCTCTCCATTTTGCAGCGCATTTTGCAGTGATCAAGGACGCGGATACAGTTGCCTCAGAATCTACCGTGGCAAAGCTTGACGATGCCACGTATAAAATAAGCAATATGCTACTGGAGTTTGAAGGTAAATAACGAGGGTCTTGCAAGTGGTATGGTCTCACGGTACAGTCGCTTAGCACTACCTTTCAAACGAGCACTCCGGAGCAAAAAGGTGAGCCGAACGAACTCTACTTACATGTAATGGTCTGAAAGGATCATGTTATACAAATTGTTAATATCTTCATCATTCCATAGTCACGATAGGGCAATTTATGACCGATAGTTTTGTGGACTTCCGTTCGTCTCCTGATCGTATAACCCATGATAGCGGGAGACCTCTGTAGATACTGTCAAACGGTATCACCTTGGATATCAACAAGAAGGCCAACGGTTACCGAAGATATCAGCTGTTATATCTATTTATTCAATGATGCGCACATTCCATAACAACAAATATGGAAGAGACATGGCAATTCACACAATGTAAAGCATTTTGCTACTAGAAAATCTCAGTGTCAAACGTAACGGACAGCAGACAAATCAATGCATCAAGTGCCTGGATGCTGCCAAAGCGGCAAGCGACGTACAAGATGTGCGCATCAAAAGATTCGATCAAAGTGCAAGGAATGCGAAGGTGTGGGTATCTGTCAACACGGTAAGATGAGATTCCCATGCAGAGAATGAGGAGGTTATCAAGTATGTGAACATGGTAAACAAAGGTGAATTTTCCCCATACGCAACCCTGCTGAACATCTTGCAAACGTTGTTCGAGCTCAACCTCACCAAGCACTGCAGCGTAACAAAGAACTCAGTTCTTTGTGGCATTTTGTTTGCAATATTGACACGCTTTGAGTCCATATAAAGGCACAATTCGTTCCAGGCATGTCTTGAAACAATTAATACGAGTAGTATATCAACCACAAAATACCCCTAAAGTATTTAGAAAATGAGAAGAAGCAATCACTTGTAGAAGTAACAAGAAGGCTGCCTTAACTGAATACTCAGCCTATGTGGGCAAGTGAAAACATAAGCAAGGACAATCACTTCATCACAGAGTAGTCTAGTGTGCTTGGTTAGTATACTAAACTTTTAATAGATGACCTAAAACCTAGATATGTTAAAGAGCCGCACACAGCTATCTTTAGCGGTCCCACATCGTGTAGAAAAACTAAACGCATTCTAGATCTTCTCAAAAATTTGTACAAGCAACACTTTCACAACATTGTGATCCTATGTCCAACGACACGGTGGAACACCACGTACCCCAAGAGGGTCTCACCTTTTCGACTAAATCGATAAGTCTACTGGCTGGCGAGGAGTCACTTTATTGTCGACGACTGCATCCCTGATAGGAAGCGATAAAAGCGAAGACAGTCCTTGCATAAACTAGCCATCTCAGTGAGACATAGAAAGCACCACTTGTGGTTGTTAACACAGTCTTATACAGCTTTGCCCAAGAATCTTTGTAGGCAGAAAAAGCAGCTGTCCCTGTGGTACCCTTTTGAAGCATGAATATAGCTCTTATTACAATGGGAAGAAATATGATAGATGACTAGGGGATCATTAAGGCGCAGCTCAAAAAGTTAAAACATGCCTGCCTTTACGTGAGACTTGAAAACTCGCGGGACTACAGAATTATAGAATAGCGTATAATAAATATGATGCTCGTACTATTGTTATGTATCGCTTTGCTCAGTGGCAGCAGTGAAAAAACGGCGGGAAGAATTGACGAATTGGACCCACATGCCTAGTCTGTGAGGTAATAAGCCGAATAGCAACGAATTCAGACGGCATGAGAGGTAATTTCGTATATTGCCTGCTGTGGATCACTCTCCTAACCGTGGAAGACTCGTTTCCAAACCGAGACGAGTAGTAGGAAAAAATCAAGAGTAAGCTTTTGTATAGATCGCCATACAAAATTCTAGTTGAACCCTGAAACTCGAAAGAAAAGATAAATTCGCAAAGCACTATTGAGGCATTTTTCAAAGCTATTCCAGCACATTTACAAGACCCGCAGACAACTTGGGGACACGAAAGGCAATCCTGACGAAACTTACATTTCTCTTGAAGATTTAAAGTAGATAGAATACGCTACATCAGACCCTGACTTTTGAGCTAGATTACATCAACTTGTCTATGTATTTGCCTAAAATATTTTGCCTGTAGTCGTCCATACAAAACCCTAGTTGGGACCTTGGAAATGCAAGTAAACGTTGTCTTCCTTTTCTAACACATTCTGAGTCCATTTTCACGTGATACAAGTCCGATCCTTTTATATCAAAGATAAAGGTTTTTGTATCGTTGCTCTCGATGTATGAAGAGCTGTCGGGTATAAGCGTTAAGCAAGCGTAAAAGCCCTTTAACGGCTTTCTCCTGAGAATGAAAAAATGCAGCTAGGTGACGCTATCGCTGACCTCCAAGGTGTGGACAGATCAGCTGCACTCTGACAAATCCCATGTCCTTTGCCTGCTCTTCTATCAGTGATTTTATTTTAGATGGTACCATCCTTATTATCTCCTTAACGTTAGCTTTTTTTTGCCCAGGATGCGAAATTTTTAGAATAACTAGCGCAGTACGTGCTTGTGTTCTTAAGGTGTTCGGTCAACGTCTTCTTGAAACTCTTCGTTTAGGCAATACTGTCGAGGTAATCCTCATCCGCGAACTTCGTCATGAAGCGTAGGTGTCGTCCCTTGGCTACTTGCTCTTGGCTGCAAGAGCGTCACAAGCAGTTATGTATTATTAAGTATTGGGCGGGAAAAACTTTTAGTAACGTTTGTAAAATTTAATCACTTTTCCCCGACTTTCCCCCGATGATAAAGTATGCATGCAAGAAACACTACCGTATCTTAGAAACAAGAACGAGGTTGGTGTCCAGTTTTATTTTGAGTTTTTTAAGGCTGAAATACACTATCATTTTTCAACGATAATTGGAAAATGATCATTGAAAAATGATAGTGTATTTCAGCCTTTAGTTGACGAAGGGAGTGCGGAAGGTGTGCGCAAAATTTATTTTCATTTCATGCGCATTACACATGGCACCAGAAACCCTTTAACAACACGCGGAAACAAACCAAAACAAACCAAGAAAGAAAGCACATCATGTGTTTGGCAGCCATGTGTATTTTTCTTTATATTTTTAAAGTTTAAGGCGAAAAGGCAAAGCCAATTTTTTTGTCATTTATTTGTAATAACGGTTCCAGGGTCAAGAATAATTATTGCAATAACTTTGGAATTCGTAAAGCGAAATCATGATAATTTAGCTAAAAGCTGAATTGCATGACATTAGCTATATATAGCTACCTATAGCTATACTTTTAAATAAGAATACCTACCTAGTTAATTATTATTATAAATCACTAGTGGTTTTTTTATATAATTTAATAATATTAGTGTTTTTTTTTCTTTCTATAATTTAGCTTTTTCTGAGCCAGCAGCCTACCTAGCTGCCTGTTGAGCTATAATGGCAAAGGTACACACAAGATCTCAGTGAAACTCTGAAATAACTAAAATAATTGCGCAAAACTACCATCAGTCCTTGCGACCCACCACATTAACCAGATAACAAATCGCTCCAACCAGCAACCAGGTAATGAGTTTCAGCACAACCTAAGAAGCCCCTGTGTATTTTCTCGAATGGAGTCGAGGGTGGCTCTGTAATCACAGAAGGTAGTGGAGCTTGATAGGGTGCATTCTTAAACAGTCCTTGCATCTCTGACGCACATGTCATCACTCATACCTGGCTAAAAGAATACTGATCTGGCGTGACAACCCATAGATGACACACTTTGATGTGCAGAATGAAGGATTATAGCTATTGTATCTGTGAGTGAGGCAAGAATCACAATCTTTCATCATTAAAACAACACCGTCAGCTTTATAGAGACTATAACGGTAACGCCAACAGCCTCATCTGTACGGTAACTGTCAGGAAAGCTTTGTCGAATCGCATTTAAGCATGGTTCGATTTTTCTTAGTCTTTGATGCAACCTGGTCCCATTTAATCGAGTAAATCAATTTAGTGTACTGACGAATTGCACCAAGCATGATGGGAGAATGAAGAGTGCAATACAGCTGAAGCGCAAAACCCCAAGGATATGTATAATATCAAATCCGCAGGGAAGTGTCCATTGCTTCAGTCAGAAGAGATTCTACAGAAATATTGTTGCTGTGCCAATATCACTTACAAATGCTGTGATAGTGGATGGTGCATTACAGCCCTGTGACATATTTTTAAAAAGGTGGAATTGGATTCCGCAGTCTGAATATGAAGCAGCAGGGCACGCTCTGGAGAAGATTGGAGTGAATTCTCAAGCTGAACGTCAATATGTGGACATGACAGATAGGGCTTATGCAGGCTAAGCATTGCATGCGGTTGCTTAGCCATAATGGGTCTAGTGGCAGTGGCAAAACCACATCTGTGTATCGGACACGTTAGGATTGTCATTGTTTAATATGTAAATACCTCAAATCAAATTGTCTTCTCTTGAGTATCTCAAAACATGGATAAAAATAATTCTTTGCAACTTTATTATTTAGTCAAAAATGTTTTGATCTAAAGGTAGAAAGAAACAAAATATATATAATGTAAATGTTCCAGATAACATGCATAATGTCCAAACTAGTATCACATAACACAACCACATAATATTTTCCATAATGTTCAAACAATGTTTCACATAACACAAACATAAATGTTTCAATATCTTACAATTATCTACCTCCATTCTTTCCAAGTGTTCCAACTATCTTAATCTTCTTATCTGGATAATATTTTTTATGTTACAAATACCTAGCCTGTTTTTTAGCTCTTCTTAACAATTTCTGCCTTTTAGACTGGTATTACATTTCCACCTAACCATTCTCATATCATTCCTTTCTAAACGATTAAGTTCTTCGTGTTTCGCTGCCCATGTCTCACTACGATACAACATAACACTTATTACAAAGGCCTCACACAACCTACCTTTTACCTCAATTGACAAGACTCTGCTAGTTAACAAAGAAAGTAACTCTCTAAATGTCTTCCAAGCAGAATCTATTCTGCAAGTAACACTTCTTTTCACACCCCCTTCACTACCCAACATATCACCTAAGTAACAGAAGTATCTCTAACAAGTTATTGTTGTGCATCATCCAGGCTGGAAATGCTTATAATCTAAACTTATAATCCCACCTTTGCAATGCTTGCATACAAACTGAATGTCCGCTTTTAGACTTCCTCCACTACCACTGCACTTCTTATGTACCCAATGCTTACAAGTCTGACAACAAACTGAGTTACTTCCAAACCCTTTTCTGCAAACTTCACAAGATAAAAGATGATATTCCATTTGGGCAGTAGAAAAGAACAAATTCCAAATCAACACCATGATATCCTTACACCTATGCAACCCTGTTTGCCAAATATTTAACAATGGCTTCATTCTCAATGTGTAAAACAACATGCTTATTTTCCAAGCTTCCAGTCCAACAAATTATACGTAAAAGCTTGTAAAAATGCCCATTAAGACGTAATCCTGATGTGTCTGTTTAAAAGTCAGTCTTTCCTACTATCACTCAATGTCTTTCTAAGCATATACTGATAAATAGATACAATGTTGTAATTCTACCACATTTCACCACTTTACCAGGAAAGGAAAGGGTCCCAATTAACTTTTGCTAAGTCTATCACTAGATTAATTAGGTCTATTTCTATGCTAAGAGAGATGACCGCCAAACGGTAATGCAACATCAAGATAAAATCTGTTTTCTCACTTATAGTATAAATGCCAGTATTTGGTTATGTTCCAACAAAAGTAAAAATTTCACAACCTACAAGCTGTAGAGTACTAGCAAAGTGATTACATAGCCCTTTTTCTGGCTCAAATTATCTCTAATAACTTGCTTCATTGTATACTAACCTCACTGTTGTTCTAAAAGAGTATTTTGCAGCAGGAGGAAGTTACAAATTTTGTTTTGTCAGTTAAAGATTACCACCCACTTTGACACAAGCTGATTTCATACAAAATATGTCCATGAAGTTATTTATCTTTTTAAAAAATCTTAATTGGTTTTTAAGATTTTGGACTTCCAAATTCCACTACTTATGCATGACATCAAGTTGTTGTGAGTGAGGTGTTGTAATTTACTTTTTTACTAAGGCACGTTAGGGTTATATGTTTTAGCCATTCAGTTCAATTAAGTTTTAGAGCTTCTTGATAATGTCATAATTTTGCATAATTAATAAAACTTTTGTGAACACCAATGAAGAGTTTCCCAAAAACTAACAGATTTATATATAGGCTCTTTTATATGGAGTAAAGCTTTTAAGTGGGAGGTGAGTCTTAAACACTATCATGATCTTTTTTAAATTTCAGTTTATATTTAATTTGACCAGAATTTGAAGTCATCAACATATGTCAAAACGAAACCAATGTTAAATAATAAAAAAAATTTGTACTGAAAATATAAGGGGTTTGTTTTAGGTGAAAAAGGGTATTTTATTGTATTTGAGACAGGGATTTTCTTGATCAGCGTTTTAAGATCTATACGACAGGGTTATGGATTTCTGGAAAAAATTTTTGTGATCCTATTAGCTACTTTGCTGACATCAGCAAAATTTTTAAATCTTTATATCTTCTTAACTTTTTGTCAATAACACATGATAATATACATTTTTCTCATCAGCGTTTCAATCTCTCACATTACAGGAAACGAATAAACTAAATTTCGCCAATTTTTTTTTTGTATATGCAAAATCTGAA
Organism: Hydractinia symbiolongicarpus; assembly: GCF_029227915.1. Taxonomy (NCBI): domain Eukaryota; kingdom Metazoa; phylum Cnidaria; class Hydrozoa; order Anthoathecata; family Hydractiniidae; genus Hydractinia; species Hydractinia symbiolongicarpus. The sequence continues at coordinate 5,517,610 of NC_079885.1, forward strand.
ACAACCTATTTTCCCATTGCCCTTCTGCCTAAGTGGATTTCTCGATGGGCCTTATCGACTAGTATATAGATAATGTGCAATGAATATGACAAATTGGATTTGTGATGTAAAGGAAAAACAGATTCTTATGCTTAATGCATGTCTTAATTTCGAAACCAAAAATTTAAAGACAAGATACAAATTTGTTAAAAAATTGTCAGTAGAATTATAGATATATTAAAAAAAATCTATATAATAATATGCCAGTTCCGTGTGTCTGTCTGTCACTTTTGCAAAGTGGATTACATTCTTCAAAATTTTCTTTAACAAATTCTATAAAACATCGCTTATAAAATTGTTCTGTAATTTACCAAACTTTACCGATAAAATAGTATTGACGTCAAAGGAAAGTTAATTAAGATTAGTGAAGCCATTACAATGCACTTAAAACTTTGAGGCCAAATAACTTGGAAACGAGGTGGTGACGTCAATGTTTTTTCACCGCGTGGGTAACTAGGGACAACCTGGGACCAATTTGGTTAAGTTTTCCAAACCTGGGTCCCCGAATCCGTTTCGGAATGGACGGTTTGATGACGTCATCAAAAAACCTTTAAACCTTGATATCTCTGCAACCGTTTGTCAAAGATAAATGATCATATACATTTTCTTGATCAGCATTTCAAGATCTATACGATGAAGGCAACAGGTATACAAATTTCTAAAAATATATATTTATTTTGTATTTGCACTGCTGACGTCAGCAAAAAAACTAAAACAACCTATTTTTCCATTGTCCTTCTGCCTAAGTGTGGATTTATCGACTAGTGTAATAATAATACAACAAGAAACTTTGCAAGATTGTTAGCCACAACTATAATTAATTATATTTTTTGCACAAGAAAGCAAGCAATTAAGTTCAGATGTGGCAACACATTCCTGTGGGCATTTTGATGTCAATAATTGAATTATTTATGTTTAAAGTTAATAACATTGTTGAGAATCAAATATAATAACTTTACCATAGTGTCGGGAACAAGAGAGAATTTCCATTCTCATGAATTATATATAATTTTTTTACAATTCTTTTTACTCAACTGTTGACAATTTTTTACAATTCTTGTGCATGGTATATTTTTATATTTAATATATTTATTAAATTTATTAAATAATATTCTGTTATAAAGACTTAGTTTAGGTACTAAAAGGCCTTCATGTTTTTATCTGAGTGAAGTAAAGCAAAAGATTTCATTGTCATTGAGTTTTACTGGATGTGTTTGTATTCTTTTTAATGAATGACATGTTATAAAACTGTAAGCTTTTTTATAAAGGCACTTTATGAATCAGTTTTGAAAACTTGTTATTGATTTGCATAGCTTTCTTTGCAATGTAATTCATCTGGATTATGAAATATTAATAGTTTGTAAAAATAGGAATTAATGATTTAAAATCTTATAATCTCCATGAATGAGCAGCAACTACAAATAATTTAAAAATTTACGTGTATATTCTTGAAATAAAATTGTGCTGAAGAAAGTTTAGCTAATTGTTGCAGCTGTAATTAGAACATGTTATAAGTTATCGTACTTTTTTTTGTTTTCTTCAGAATTTTTTTTTTTTTTTTTGTGTGTTGGCCTTCTGATATTTTGTTTTTTATTTAAAAGCTCTATGCTTCAAAAGTTTTTTTCCAAGATACATATTACCTACTTGTAATATGTTGATATCTTTATATTCCCTCTGTTTCATGTTTGTGTATATCTTAGACAGCGTTATGATTGTAATGTATTAAAGTATGTGTAGTAATAAAAGTTTACAACATAAACCTGCAAAAAATCAGCTTATAGGAAAGTGTGCAGGTTTGGTAAATGTATTTTTTAGGAATACTTGTGGTGCTTTGTGACATTGTTTCGGTAAGCAAAATTGGAAAATAACTGTTTTGTAATTGTCTGTTCTTTATAAAGTATGAATTGATATACCATATACCATACCATATTTTTGTTTCTTTCTTACTTTGTTTTGATTGTTTTTTCGTTTCCTTTATGTTTATGTAAGTTTTTGTTTTATGGGTTTTTTTTGTTGTGCGTGTTTTAATTTTGTGTATTTAGCACATAAATTTTGTTAACAAATTTTGTTGTTATATATGACCTCTTTATATTTTTGTAGGACACAAGAAATATAAATTATTTAAAAAGAATTTGTCTTTAAAGAGTTCTACAAAGTCTTGTGTGTCCAATGTGTATAAATTTAATGTGTTTTTTTCAGGGATAAAAAAATCAAATAATCAAAATAATATAGTTTGAAACAAAAATGAATGCACATCAAGGAAAGGACACTAAAGTAATATCAAATGGTCATAATAGTCCAACTATGAAAAACAAAGAAATAAATGGATCTAGTCCTAAAATGCACAAAAAGCACAAATGGTGTATTCCTTCCTCAGACATGTCAAGAAGAACGGTAAATCCCATCCGAAGAGTTGTAGATACCATGCGAATAGAACCCAATCCAAGTTACAGTCCAATTTCTCTTTCAATTGGTATACTCGCTTATTTTTATTATTCTTTAAGTTAAGACATCATTTAAATTCTTGCATACTTTTCTAGAACACCAGAAATCACCCTGATTTGTGTTGTAGCGAAAGTATTTGCATACTTTTTTTAATAAAAAAAAAATAATATCAAAATGTTTTGTGAGTAAAGTCTCGAAGCGAGAATGTGGGTAAAAATTGAATAGCCTGTCATTTGATTCTTTTTTTTAATTTGAACAATTTTTCCAAGTTACTGCTCTATCTTATTTGCACCATGCATCAAAATATTGACACACCTACTCACTACCTTTTTTAACTGTTCATTACTCATAACTTAATAGCCTCATTAAGAATATTGAAAAACAAGATTTGCTTGTTTGTTATATGTTAATTTGTGATTTTACTCTATTGTAGCTCTATGAAGACACATATTGATTTTGGCAGCAGGCCAACTAATGCATAATGTTATAATAAAATCTACACAAATTTAGTGGAAATCTCACTGACAACAAAATTTAAATAGACTGTGGGTCATTAAACATGAAATTGTGGCCTGAGTACTAGTATTTTTCCCGGTAACTTACAACTTATGAATGTTAAAGTATAGACAAGTGTTATTTTTATAATTTTTTTTGAAACATTTCTATATATATTTATCCTTAAAAATAATCCTTTTGGTTCCACTTAGGATCTAAGAAATGTCTACATCCTTTTTTCTTATATTTTCTAATATAGAAGGAGGGAGGGGTTAAAGTAAGGGTTAAAGATATTGCAAAGTAATTCACACTTTCAGATGAGTGTATTATGAGATTTGTGATTTATTGTATCAGCATCTGCAACTTTCTGTGCTGATTTTAAGAGCTGAGACTGATAGAAAATGTAAAATAAAGCTACAAAGTTTGCTGTTGCTTTTAACTTTAATTACAGGAAAGTGAATGGTGGAGAATTAGTTTATGAGCGCTGAAGATAAACATAGCATAATAAATGTTATGTTGCACATCTAACTGATATTTTTAACTAACTAACTAACTAACTAACTAACTAACTAGATTAAGCCATATATGAAGGTTTTCTACTTTAGAAATTAGGGAGATTTTTTTTGAAATCTTTTAGAGACAATTATTGTCTGTCGTAGAGCAGGTTATTGTGCCATCACTGTGTTTAAAATTCTTCCTTTATATTTTCTTTGCTCTTTTTTCAAAACAAACTTTTGTTTGATTCTGTTGCATGTATTATGCAGACCATAATTTATTCTATTTTGTTTTAAATCCTGATCTGAATTTTACAGCAGATAACACGAGATAAAACACAAAAATTATCATACAGCTCAATATAATGGATTGTTGTCAAATCTTTGCTTGAACAATCCGGTAGTCTGTTAATTAGTGTAATATAAATGTTAAGAAGAACCTAATTTGGTAGCCTTTTTTTACTTAGGTGACCCAACTGTATTTGGTAATCTCCTTCCACACCCTAACATGTTAGAAGCTATCGAAGAAAGTTTACATTCACATAAACACAACGGTTATGGACCAGCTATTGGTGCGTTGTACCTTTATTGGATATTTCATTACTTTAATAGTTTTATTACGTTAACCTTTTTTTAAAAAAAATAATTTATTTGTGAAGTATCAGTTATGTTGAACACAGAGTACTGTCATACATCTCGAACACAGAGTACTGTTGTATATCATACATCTCATTGATTCATTCATTGTCTTTGAGTTACTATTTATTAGCTATTTATCTTTTGGTATTTTATAAAAGTCTTTTATGTCTAGGTAATCTGGAGGCAAGGAAAGCGATAGCAAAATGTATGACAGTTCCAGAAGCACCACTCACAGAAAAGGTCTGTTTCCTTCACATACTTCAGGAGAGTCCTTAAGTTATTTCACGCAGTGATTTATGTTTTGCATGACATGCGTAACCTGCAGATTAAACCATTCAAACAAATTGGGATATCTCAAAAAAAATGATTGGAATGAAGATACAGTTAATCAAAACCTGTCAATGTGTACCTTGCATTTTTATACATTTTAAAGACCACCTGGCTACCATATTATAAGAGTGACAGTTCCATCCTAAAGTTATGTGGCTAGGTAGCTAGGTTTGTACATGCACTTTGAACCATTAGCATAAGATGTAAATAGATCGATTAGGCGTGGTGCCCTTACGAACGTTATGTATTTCTCTTAAGCTTCTCCAAAAGTATGACATACTAGCTATCCGTGACTAAATAACTCAAATATATTCGTGAAACTCCTTTACCTTCTCTCTAGTTCCAAGATATAGATATTGTATCGAAATATTGAATATGAAGTCTCCATATCAAATATGATAAAAATAATTAAAAACAGCATTTTTTTAAATGAGCTTTCGACTCTGACCAGAGCCATGATCACATTCATATATTTTGGAACCAAAAAAAATGTTACATAAAATACTATCTACAATTCATAAGAGAAAAAAAATAATCAATTAAATAAATGCAAAGGTTTATTTCTATTGAGACTCGGTTCCTCTTTACGTATAAAAAGACTCTCTTTAATCTCCAAGATGTAGTTAACAGGTTCAGATTGTCAACAGACAATATAACTTACGATCTTGACTTTTTTTCTGCCTCAAGTTAAGAAGAAACGTATTAAAAAGTTATTTCGGGTGTTAGTTGGTTAAGTAAGGTTATATGGTGCATGATAAAATGTTCTTCAATTAATTTTTAAATTTCTTATTTTTTAGGATATCGTTATAACATCTGCTTGTTCTGGTGCGATCGAAATATGTATAGGCACTCTCGCTAACCCAGGTGATAACATGCTGTGTCCGAAACCAGGATTTTCCTTATACAAGACAATTGGAACTTCTAATGGTGTTGATGTCAGATATTACAATTTAATGGTAAGATTGAACAACCATTCAAAACCAAGAAACTTTAGAATACTTTGTTTTTTCTGATGACTAATTTGTAGAATTCAATTTTCAAAAATTGTTTAAATTTTTAAGCCGAATAAAGAATGGGAAGTTGATCTCGAACATATGGAATCTTTAATAGATGAAAAAACCAAATTTATAGTAGTCAACAATCCTTCGAATCCATGTGGATCAGTATACACCAGACAACATCTCTTAGCCATACTGGAAGGTAAAAACATGTGCTTTCAACATCTTTTGTTAACATTATTGGGTTGGTTTAATTGTCAGCAAGAGTTTTTCAGTCCTTTGTTATGTTATGTGAAACGTTTTTTTTTTATCGCAGTATAATTTATAGTTGTGTAAATTTCAGTTGCAGAAAGAAACAAGTTACCAATCTTAGCTGATGAAATCTACGCTTATTCAGTAAGTTTCCTCATTTTTGCTTGCTCACGTAATTTGTAGTCAAAAAAGTTTTATTAACAAAACTCATTCTTCCAGGTGTTTTCGGGAGAAACATTTTATCCATTAGCCAGTCTAACAACTTCAGTACCAGTTCTCTCGTGTTGTGCTATATCAAAAAGGTACGCTAACTTGAATGTTCATGATTTTTTTTATTATAAACACAAGAAAAATGCCAGAATTACATTAATTGTATTTTTAATAGATAAAATTGAAATCAAAGTTAAATGGTAAGAATACTATTGTGAGATTCTGCTTCGCCAACTTTTTTATGGAACGTAATATCAACCATATGTTGTTTTGTCACACTTCTCTGAAGTTATCATTCAGATCAAAAATATCCTCTCTATTTAAAATCATGTTCTGTTTTTTTTTATGAAATATGTTTTAAAACTACTGGTAAGGTGATGAAACTGCATGATATTCTATCCATCTTCTCATACGTAGGTTCTTAGTTCCTGGATGGAGACTTGGCTGGATTCAAATACATGATCGCAATGACTTATTCAAAGAGGTCTGGAAGTTCGCTTTTTCATTCGAGCGTTTCTATATTTTTAAATCATCGATACGTTTTATTTTTACGTACAACATGTGTTCACACTAGCTGTTCAGGGTTTTTTATACAAGCTGTGTATTTTCTTTTGGTAGGTGAGAGCAGGTCTTGCAGATATGGCCACACGTATTCTTGGAGCGAATTCCATTATTCAAGGTGCACTGCCCCGTATACTGCGTGACACTCCACAGGATTGGTTCGACGAAAACATGGCTTTTATAGAGGTGACTAACAAGTTAAAAAATAACTCATGTTTGTTTCTCAATATTTTGTGTAACAGTTGTATGTAGCATTTTTGTGTATTTAATTAGAAAGATTTCCTTTCTTTTCAACTCAGTCTCAAAACATCTTTTTTCTTCTATTTTCTTCTATTTTGTAAAGTGAAGCAATTTATATACATGCTGTTGTTCTTTCCTAGGATATTACCAACGTGGCTTGCAATTCTTTGTCGAAAGTTCCTGGTTTGAAATGCATTCGACCACGTGGTGCTATGTACATGATGGTAGGTTTTACTGCGGGTCAGTGTTGGAAGTGTGGAGGAGTTGGTGACAATAAGAATGAATAAGTTTGAGAAATATCGTGAGGGTAAAATGCGGAAAATTATTTCTATTGTCCTTTTACGGATTTGTATTTAAAAATAAAATGTTGGAACCCGTTGTAATATTCTAACAACATGATTTTAGCGATGCAGCCATCTTTATTCTAACTAGTGAATACCATCCGTAAAAAAGGTTTTTTCTGTGAATTGAGGATATGCGCCTTTAAAGTGACAATTAAAGAAATGGAAACCCAACGTTTTCTTGTCCTACGTATGCATATTGATAGATATTGATAAAATTATATATAGCTGTCTGTGACTTTGTAACGATGTCTCTAAGAACCACGTTGTAAAAAAAATTGTACTAGTAATAAGAATATATGAACTTTATTTTTGTATGCTTCCATTTAGGTTGGTATCGATAAAACAATTTTGAAGTCAATTAAGGATGATATTCATTTCACGACAGATTTGATGGCAAAAAAATCTGTCTTTTGTCTACCTGGCACGGTAAGTTTACTATCCAGTAGACTGCTCAGGTTTCTCGTCAGTTTTATCTCTGTAATAAAACGCCATGTTTCTGTGTCACTCATTTAAGAGTGTCTCTGTGTGTATGGTTGAAAGGGATAATGTAAGACTTGCTAAACAAAGAAGTCTCTATTATACCAATGCATCATTTTTATCTCCAATTTAAGATCTGATTTTTCGACTATCTATTAATTAAAGCCGCACATATTGATCAACAATATGTAGAGATTCATATACCCAACTAAACTGTTCGCAGGAAGTGCGTTGATGTGAATGTAAATGATACATGGACCCGTCCATACAATATCATATTTTTGTAAATGATTTCGTCTTTGATGGCGACATCACGACAATGTAAATTGAATAGCTCATCTGTTATCGGAGGTGAATTTTTCCAGCGATTACAAATAGTGTGTTAATATTGCATTATTTTCAGAAAAGGATTCATGTCAACATGCACACCACCAATCTATAACTTGACGGTTGATTAGTTATTTGTAAAATTCGCGATCTTGTTTTTAGTGCTTTCAATTCCCCGATTACTTCCGGGTTGTGTTAACTGTACCGCGCGGAATGGTAGAAGAAGCATGTGCACGAATTGAAGAATATTGTCGAGAAATTATCGAACAGAACAGTGTCGACTAATTAATTGATTAATCAAAGTACATAACTGATCATTTTTATTAGTTAGTAAACAACATACCTAAATGACTGCGTAAGATATGTTTGCGAATTTGTCTCGTATGAGAAATTTAAATTCTGTATTTTTTTAACAAGGACGGACATTTGCAATCTTTTATTTCGTATTTTTTCTTATTTTCGGCTTGTTCGCCATATTCTTGTATATTCAGTAAAAATGTATTTTAGACATTCAATCAAAACGAATAGCTTTGTAAGCTTACTAAATTTCAATCTTCGATTCCGTAATTTCAATAACATTTTTAGCCTTCGCAAACTTAAATTTTTCCACAAACAATTTCTTCCCAGTAAAGTTTCGACATTTAAAATGTAACGTTGTCAGTGAAAAGCTGACTATGAAGTTTTTAAGTTGAATAATTCAACTTTGTGAAAAGCTGACTATGAAGTTTTTAAGTTTGAATAATCCAACTTTGTGGATACATACCTCTGCAAACAAATTTACCATTTTACATTCCATACGGAAACAGTATGAACTTCAACAACTGTCAATTTTTTGTAAAACCTATTTCAAAATCAACTTTCTATTGAAGCATGCCGACACCTCATCGTTGATTCTGGAATGTGATTTTCTGTTAGACGGGGGAAAGTCTCAAACATTTTGAATTCCTTATGTGCAAACACATACTTGTTTGCAGAGAGAAAAAAATATTTTAAGCAGAATTGGTTTCCTTGTGAAGAAGTAATATTTTGACTTGTAATAAATAAAAGTATTAATATTTAATATCTAAACTGAAGTTGTCGTCGGATCGGTTAATTTTTTGAATGCATAAATTATGTGTGTTTCACATAAATTATGTGTGTTTTACAAAAATTATGGGTGCTTTACATAAATTATGTATATTTTACATAAATTCACGCAAGACGATTACATAAATGACGACAGGGATTCCATTATCAGATCATTCTTTAAAATTTAGCCGATCAGACAAGAATATGGACAACGAATTTATTTTGTTAGTGCATTTAAATGTCTTCATTGTTAAACATATTTAATAGTTGAAAAAAAATTTTGACCTCGTGCATTCTTTACTTTCATTTTTATAATTTTTATTTTATTTGAATGTGTAATGTTATTATATTGTGCTACCTGAGACCCAGGCTTTTAATTGTCTTTTAATAAAAATGAGACGTAATAGTCTGGGTAGTGGGTTTTTGTCTGTTGTAAAAGTTCCTAAAAAATGTTTATTTTTTTACTAAGAATTAATTTTGCATAGTTTAGTTCTTTTAGTTTATGCGAACTGAAAAAATGTATCTGAAAGTTAACAAGTTTTTAATAATCCATGCTTTTCCTTAAGTTTATCGGATTTATCGGACTAACAGTCAGGTTAGCTAGATATATTTGTTGGTAACGCATTTTCCTCGCATACTTTTTCGGTTTGTATTTATGTGCAAAATAAATTAAATTTTCAAACAGAAAAATTGTTTTTCATTGCGTTTACTTGAGAAACCAATTTTTATATTGTGTTTACTTGAGAAATCTACTAAAGTGTAGTTTCATTGTGTTTACTTGAGAAACCTACTAAAGTGTTGTTTCATTGTGTTTACTTGAGAAATCTACTGAAGTGTAGTTTCATTGTGTTTACTTGAGAAACCTACTAAAGTGTTGTTTCATTGTGTTTACTTGAGAAATCTACTGAAGTGTAGTTTCATTGTGTTTACTTGAGAAATCTACTAAAGTGTTGTTTCATTGTGTTTACTTGAGAAACCTACTGAAGTGTAGTTTCATTGTGTTTACTTGAGAAATCTACTGAAGTGTAGTTTCATTGTGTTTACTTGAGAAACCTACTAAAAGGTTGTTTCATTGTGTTTACTTGAGAAATCTACTGAAGTGTAGTTTCATTGTGTTTACTTGAGAAATCTACTGAAGTGTAGTTTCATTGTGTTTACTTGAGAAACCTACTAAAGTGTTGTTTCATTGTGTTTACTTGAGAAATCTACTGAAGTGTAGTTTCATTGTGTTTACTTGAGAAATCTACTGAAGTGTAGTTTCATTGTGTTTACTTGAGAAATCTACTGAAGTGTAGTTTCATTGTGTTTACTTGAGAAACCTACTAAAGTGTTGTTTTATTGTGTTTACTTAAGAAATCTACTAAAGTGTTGTTTCATTGTGTTTACTTGAGAAATCTACTGAAGTGTTGTTTCATTGTGTTTACTTGAGAAACCTACTGAAGTGTAGTTTCATTGTGTTTACTTGAAAAACCTACTAAAGTGTAGTTTCATTGTGTTTACTTGAGAAATCTACTAAAGTGTTGTTTCATTGTGTTTACTTGAGAAACCTACTGAAGTGTTGTTTCATTGTGTTTACTTGAAAAACCTACTAAAGTGTAGTTTCATTGTGTTTACTTGAAAAACCTACTAAAGTGTAGTTTCATTGTGTTTACTTAAGAAATCTACTGAAGTGTTAGATTTCTAAAGTCGCCTCTCGCATTTTACAAATGTGATGCATGTAGAAAAAAGGTAGAAGAAGAATAATTTGAACTACAAACTACAGAAGTTGGTTAAGATTACGTGTGCTGTTTAATATCTTTCATGTTACCGTATGGTAGGAATATCTTTGAAGACACGAATTTTAAAACTTCGTGAGAAGTTTATTTATTTTTTATTTGTAGCTACTTTGTGTTCTTTTACAGTCGTTTTTTATTTACCAGTAATACTACAAAATATATTCCACCTCATGAAGTACATGGAGTATCACTTCTGTGTAACTGCTAACTTGGCGCTCTCACATCTGCAGTATGTTCACTTCACGATTAAAAAAAATTGTAGCAGCAAAATAAACATCAAGCTTGTTTGATTGTTTAATCTTGCGGTAGATGTTTTTCCGGAAGCTATAAATAAAGAAGGGAAATCAATTATGATCCCTACAAATTCAATAACTAATGTATAGTATCGATAGTAAAACTTGTTTGCGAAACAGTGGAATAAGCACGTGCAAGAAATTGATGTTTGCATCGTAAACATTGTATCCACGGGCCTTGTCAATATTCTTGTTCGTCTTCTTAATGAGAAAAGAAACAGAAAGAACAGTAGTCGACTCTCTCTCGCAGGCAAAACATGTATTGAAGGGAATATTTTGATGGCCATGAAAAACAATGGTAACAAGTTTGTCAAAAGATCACACGCAAATTTTGTTTCATTTAAAAACACCCGAACTTACTCGTTCTGTAGTATACATTTTTGCTGGGTCCTGATTGCTCAGCTTTGTTAATTGTTGTAACGCTTATCATATACAATGCGTTGCTGTTTATATTTTCTATATCCAGCGAAGTGACATTGGTGATTTTGTGTATGCAGGACGATTTGGTGATATTATCGTACAAACAATGGCTGGTTTTGTATAACAAATCACCATGTTTATTTTCCATTCCATCATCATTAGGTGTGTCCCATTTTATTTGAATTGACACATCGTCCTTTCGAACAACTTGAATATTCTGAATGATCTGCGGACGAACTAAAGGAGAAATTTAGTCTGGATGTTGAATTTTGTTTTCCCGCCAATTTGCTACCGCAGGCTTAATGTTAGTTTCTGTAGTAGTATTGTTCGAGTTGCTTACTATATTACTTATGTAAGCTTACTTAAACAGATTTAAATGAGTCTCTTTCTCAACACACTTTCTCTCAATTTCTCTCGTTTTATTGCAGCTGATGGGCAGTTATGTGGGGTTCCGAGGCTAGTCGCTTTCGAAGTTATGACTCTATGACTCTATACGCTGTGACTTGTATATTATTCAAGCAGTATGTATTATTTCGCAGTAGTTTGACGTAATAATAAATAAGTATTCACTCACCCATTCTCTTCGTTTTTAGAAATACATGTTCGTCTTTACTCATTCCAGCATTGTTGGCACCGTATACTGTAATGGTATAAGCTGTAGCATTCTTTAATCCCTTTAGTTCAATATGATTCTCTTTCGTATGATATGAGCGGGAATAAGCATTAACCGTATCTGCAATGATTGTATATTTCAGCGCTTTTTGATCCTTTCCCCAACTTAGAGAAATTGTATCGTGACCAATATCTTTCACTTTAACAACTGGTTTTGATGGTCGTTCTACAAATTAAAAAATTGTTTCGTAATAAAATTGCGATAAAATATGCTTTTCTCCGTTAGAAGAGATGAGGAAGAATATCAGTTTTGTCAACTCTGATGCTATTCTTTCTTATTATTATTATAATTTTCCCTCTAAAAAAGAAGCCTTTCTTATATAAAAGTAAAAAGCCCTGGGATCTCTCATGTTTTAATAAATGTTTCTACACTGATGCAAACACCGTCAATGATTGGACACCCATGACGTACGTTTCAATGCAACTGTGCATAAAGCATGACTTTTTGCTTTATTTTTCTAAACTATTTAATTTTATTCTTTTCATCTATTTATTTGTTTATGTTCACTTACCACAGTTGTATGCCAAGCAATCACCATAACTTTTACATTCTGTCTTAGGGATGCATTTTCGACTGTCATGAAGACATGTCCAATGATGTTCGGTAGAGCATTGGCCTACAAACAAGCGAATATGTTACAGCAATGTTACCCTGACTGCAGGAGAATGTACGCTGATTGAGGAAGATAATCATGATAATTTATATACGAAAAGATGTATGTATTTTTGTCAAAAAGAAAGCAAGAAAACAAAGATCAAAAATGTTTATTTTTCATATACGCTTCGCACAAGCTACTATTTACCTGTTAAAAATACTATTCCCGCCAAGATTCTTTTACTAAGAAGTCCATTGGTAGCTCTGCAATTATATTCTCCAATATCATTGGTGGAAATGTTATTTATTGTCAACTCGTATATCTCTCCTTCGCCTTGCATCGTTTTACGGATGTTTATTCTTTCGTTCTTATTTACAGCATTTCCATTATGAAGAAATGTAACATTTGCTCGGGGATTTGAATAAATGAGACATCTGGTGCGAAATGTTTTTGTCTCTGTTGAATTCATCTCGATAGATATGTTTTCCAATTTCTCGTCCACTGATTCGATTGTTATATCTGGAATTAAAAATTACTGATCATTTTTTATTGTTTTTTACTTTATGTGAAAACAATAGAAGCCCTTAGCAAAAAAATTCACTTACAAGACTCCGGCTTTATTTGTATGGTTTTACTGAAAAGACTTCCAGTTTGATCGTCCAGCTTGCATTTATAGTTTCCAAAATTTTTCGACACGTCCTTGAGTTGCAGTTGGTGTTTTTCTGAGTCAATTTTTAAGTCTTCATTTTGCGACACAATTTTGTCGTCACGATACCACGTGATTAAGTATGACTCTTCATTTCTGTTTTTCACGACACATTGAAGCAAACCCTCCGTATATTTAATTTCGACACTTCCATTGACAGTTTTTACAGGGTTGGCAACTGTAACGTATAAAAAAGCATGCAATATTATTATGCATGTCATAAGCAAAGTACTTTTAGACATTCTAATCATTGTTTTAACCTGGTTGGACGCTACACTAAAAAATTAAATACCTGAAGATTCGACCAAGAAGAGTGAAGCAGTCAATAATATTTTTATGATGTACATCTAAAGAGAAATATTTTGAAGGTTGAACAGGGCGGTAAAAACTTGAAGGAAAAAAATAATACTAAGCCAATTTTAAGTGAAAAAATATATAGTAGGTGCAACCAAGGTGTTCTCGCTGTTGTCGTATGTGAAACATTTTGTAAAAAAGGCGAACATAAAAAATACATACCTTTTTTCTTTCTTTTTTTCTTTTTTTGTTCTTCTGATTTTTATGTTATTTTAATTTTTAAACCCTAAAAATAAAAATAAAAATAAAAAGAGATAACTTGATAATAAAAACTCGCCTAGAAAAGATTGTGTGAGGACTGGAGTAGAATTGAGGGGAAGAGACCCCAATTGCCATCTTTAAAATTATCCAGAACTTTGTTCTTAGAATCGGAACAACTCTGGACACCACTTTATACGTCACGCAGTTGAAAATTATACAGAAAGATGACCGATAAGTTTCTGTACGCCAAAAACAAACTCATATTTTAATATCGCAAAATCTTTTCCGTCTTTTGCAAAAACAATTTTATCAATACAATGAATATCTGAACTAAATAAAATACAAATATACGTAAATAAATAGCAAAACGAATCCTCTCCGTCTCACACATTTTCAGTTCTTCCTTTTCCTATGTTCTTTTTTTCGAATCGCACGAAATTTATGTGTAGTATTCGCAGCATCAAACCTTAAAAGGAAGTACAGAAACATATGAATAAAAATCATTAATCAAATATGAATTATGTCGAAATAATACAAAAAAATGCATATAATAATAACCGATTTACCATACGCTTCAGCGTGTCTATTTAAAGCTAACATCAATTTAATTTATGCGTGCATAATTAATCAATGTTTCGTGCATAATTAAAGATGGTCTTATGAAATTGATTTGTACTCTGATTGCATGCTACTCGATATTTGACATAGCTTCCATTTACAATCAAATCTCGTTTTCAATATGATCTAACATCTGGGTCATTATTTTCTTAAACTCATTTTCAGCACCTGTGTGGAGTTAATCTCGTTTCCAGGGCTCTTTTTTTGCTTTTGGACAAACGAAGAAGTCTGGGATTAAGGTTACTTTGTAGTGAAGGTTGGGTTAATTTTGTATAACTTTTATAACGATAATCTCTTCTTGAAAAGAAAGTCTTATTGACTTGAAAAATATAGAACGAGTTAATATGAAGAATACTAATAGAATAAAGTCAAGAAATTTGTTTCGAATCTCTACATTTATTTTTTATCTATATTATAATACCCGTATACATTTGTCCGTCCGTCCGTCCGTCTGTCTGTCACGCAAAATGGTAGCTTAGTTGCGCAGGTAGCGAGACGAACGCAATGCGGTATAATTTTTGTGATTTTGTGACATCGTCCGTGGTTTTGATCTAAAGCAAAAACGCGTGAGTTTCATCATAAAAGACTATGAGATTTGGCTTCAACTTACGATCAATCCTGGTCCCAATATGGTACCCAAGGCCTTCCAGTTTTATGCGCAGAACATTCACTCATCAAATATAAAAAAAACAAACCCTGGAGACAATGTTGATCAAATGCTTTATTTCACAGAAAAGAAGTCAAAGTTTTTTTTATGAAAAAACACTTTTCTCAAATTTTTTTTAAGGAAAGCACGTGACTTTAACGTTGTAAAACGAGCTGTTCTGTAATCGTCAAACCGCAGTCAGATGTTCATAAATTTCAGACAATAAATTTCACAACAGATGAAAAACTAGTCATGTTTTTTAGTGAAAAAAAAATTCGCGAATATTTCACTTATTTGACTTTTTTTTTCTGCATTCATGCAAAAACGTTCGTTAGCGCTCGAAGTTTATTACACAAACGTTTTACGCAACACGCGAAAATATAATTTTTAATAAACAAAACTGGTTGAGGAAAGGCGTCAAAAATTTTTATGTTTTGTCTAAAAGACATTTATATTTTGTGTAAAAACTTAAATTTTACTTTTTTTTTTGTTAGGGGGAATTTGAATTGGTGCAAAAATTAATACGCGCTAAATGTTATTTTACACTGCGCAAATATTTTATGCGAATAAGGGACTGCACACAATTGAATTAAGCTAAAATATCTTGGTTCTAAGTTTTGTTGCGGGGGAAATAACAACAAATTTTCTTCTCATCTATAATTTTCTCAGATGTTTCCTACTCTTTCTCAATACAGCTTTACCATATAAGAGAATGGCAATGACGTCAAAGGTAAAACCTGCGTAACAACACAGCGGTAAAAAATGGTTTGCGGGAAAAGTGAAGATATTGTGTTTTATATTCTGTGAACCACAAGCGAAGAATTCGTTACTCTTTAGAAAAATTCCAAATATGGAAATCAGAATGACGTAATAGTTTTGCGCTTTGTGACTAAATGAAAACTTATTTATGAATGGGAACAATGGAAATGAAACAGTGACTACTACAAAATTATATTGTGCAAGAAAAAAGTCTCTTAAACTCACAAAATTTCAGCTCCGTGATATTAATTTATAGCGGTGTTGCCGCACTATTTGTTATCTTGTCCCTCATCATAACAATTGACTACTGAAAAGATTTTTAAAGAACGTACGCTACGACACCAGCAAGTGCAGCTTGACATTTTATCAACCTTTAGAATATATTCGAAACCCTATTGTGTTACTCTTTTTATTAAAAAAAGACGAACTCTATTTTCCAATCATATCACAAGGCACAAAGTCAAGCAAGCACCCTGACATGTAACCTGGCCAGTCTAACATTATTGTCTTCTACTTCTTTCACTGCAAAATAACTGATCTTCCCGTAGACATATGTTGTTGTTTTTTTCTCGGATGAGTCCCGACTGTAAAGCTGGCCGGACTACCTGACCTGATGTTGCACTTGCCATGTCACATGTCAATACAGATGAGAAAAAGCTGAAATTACTTAAACTGCTTATCTTATCAAGAGCAAACAAACATGAACCATATATAGCTATGCAAAGAGAAATTCCATGACTTTCTTTTTTTAAAAAAATTTCTTTTTTCAGGCTAAGCAAAATCCGATGACTTTTCCATGTTTCCGAAACTTCACGAATTGTGACCACCAATAGCGTCTCTTTTTGACATCAAAACATATGTTTTGTTGCGTCCCAGAAGTTCATAAATGAGAGAAGACAAATCCTTAAATCTTTATTAAAAGAACACAAAAGAAAGCTCCCCTCTTATAAAGCTTTTAAGTGTACAAGCATAAATTGCAATGAATATCTGGCTTCATAACCAGTACACCACGTTACTTCAGATTTTTTTTCGAAGCATCATAATTTTACGGATTTGCATTGGGCGAGTAGAAAAACATAGCTGTGTTACGCATTTTTTTGCCGATAATATTTTTTTTTCGAATTCTCAAAAATTAATTTTCCTAAGGAAGGTATCCTTCTTCTATATTGTATTCACAGTCACAAAAATAAGTATTGGAAGAGAAAAAAGCAGCAACAGATTTTCCCTTGGTGATGATGTTTACAACAAATATCGTTTACATAGTGTCACGTGATTTATGTTCTAATTCTTCTACTCAACTTGGATTTGATGTCCAAGAAATTCCAGTCTTGTTATTGACGCTTGGGTACATGTCTGCTCTTGTATTGCTCTTATTGGTAGACTTTTTTTTGATCACGTGTCCGGAAATACAGCATTGTAATGTTCTCCCAAACCATACTGGTGACGATGGTATCTAAAAAAAAAACAAAGCAGGTCTCATCTAGGTGGAATTAATTTCAATTAATCTTCCTCAACTCCCCTTCGGACACGAAATCTCTTTTTTAAAATATATTTTCGATATTTCTTCTACTCTGGTGTGTTTCCCAGGGTAAATGACAACTTCCCTCGGGAAACAAACGTTTTAAAATACAATTCTGAAGAGTTATCTTCAGTATTTGAGCTACATGGATGTTTTTCTTAAGTTTTAACTCGATGAATTTATAGAGACAAACTTTTAGTATAAAATTTTAAAAATTCTTCAATTAGCGAATTATGTAACGTTGGAGATGTTACTGACTTGTTTCTTATAATATTTTTATAATTCAGTTGCCAGCCCACCACACTTTTATAGACAGAATTTTTATAAAAACGTTGTATATTTTTCTTCAGATACAGAATGAATTTTATAAACGTAATAATGGCAAAACTTACGACAAACGAAGAGGTTGTCGCTCGAATTCTTCACCAATATGAACAGTCGGCGTTGAAGCTTGATACACTTCAATCGGATATTGTAATACTTGTGAAATCGCTTTTAGCTAAAAAAAACAAAGTAATTTTTTCCGATATCAAAAACCATTTTATAGGAGGGTAAATAAATTTTCGAAAAAAAGTTGAAATAAAATAAACAGGGCGATGCAAAAATCATTGAAAGAACCTTTAAACAGGGCGGTACCAAAAACAGGGCGGTGCATAAAACAGGGCGGCTTACAAAAACGGGTTATAAAAGAATCGATCAATTTACCTCTAGTTGTCCGCCCCATGAGTTTGTTTCTTTAATATCACTGCAATATTTTTCATATTCATCTAAGATGGATTGAGGTTATTAGAAAACGCAAGTTTAATATAGGAAGAAGAGGAAGGGAAACTTAACAAGTAACAAGATAACAAGTTGGCGACAGATGGATGTTTTTTGTATTGTTTGGAAAAAGAAGAACAATAGCCGTATCTAGGAAGTTCGGAGTCCTATGATTGGTAGGACTGGAAAAGTAACACAATGAAAAATAAAAGTTTGCGGAAGAACTCTTTTCGTATGATCATATTTCAGTTGGAAATTTTTTTTTGGTCTTTTCAACTTATTGTAAATATATATTTTCAGCCTTGTTTCTTTCTTACAAAACACTCTGTCCTTATAAGCTTGCCATCTCTTGATTCAGAATACTTTGAGATTAAGTGGAACCAAGATTATTATTTATCTTCTTACCTGAGGTGAACATTTCTCCAGTTTGAGTATTTGTTGTGAAAGGTAGAAAATCATGCATATGTTGCATCATGTATGTCGATGTTTCCTCACGCAGCTGCGATAATCTACTCTAAACGAAAAAAGTATTTTTGATCGAATGTGTCAACTACTCAAATGCTTTTCACAATCGAGATAGTGAATAGTGAAAAAAAAAACTAGCTTTTAGTGTTTTTTTTCACTAAACGGTGTGGAGTACGCCTACAAGAGATTTTATCCATCGTTTCTTCTATTGGTTTGTGTGCAAATTTGAAAGATGTGTATTATCGTTCTTTTGATACATCACAGCGACACATTTTATAGTTTTCATGGTCACTTACTGATATTAGTCATTTAAATACACAAAAAAACATAAATGAATGAATGAATGAATGAATGAACGCAAAAGTGAATGATGAAAACAAATCAGTTCCGTATGACACTCGTATACAAACCTCAGATGAGTCACCTAGCTGCATGATAACTGACTTATACAGGCTAAAAAGATAACGACGTAATAATATTGTTTTGCCTACCATTAGAGTACATAACATTACATAAGGGGGCAAGGATTATTGCTAACAATTATATGAGCCATGATTTTTAATTGTCATCTGACAGACATCGTACCAATTTTTATGCCTTCCAAGCTAATACAGGCAGTTATCAGGGGTACAGGGCATTTTTGCCCCCCTTCAGCCTTTTGGCACTACACTCGATCCCTATACCCTGATATGAATAGCGTTACCATGACAAACGTCCTATGTGGAAGAGAACACCAGATCGCAGATGTACTTTTTAAACCTTTTTACTTTTATAATTTAGGAATTTATAATAGTTTTTCTGGCATAGGTTTCTAGGTACACATCTTAAACTAAACTAAAAAAAATTATGCAAGAAACTATGATCGGTAACAAGAAGATTCGCTTTAAAACCAGAACATAAAATGCTGTTCAAAGTATTTTTTTCTACTCTTCAAACGTCACTGAAAAAAATGCCACATCAATAAGTAGCAAGTTTTTACACGTTATCACACCATGTCCAACCAGTAGTTTCAGATCATGAATATTATCTCGGATTTCTTCTCACTAATACCAAAAACATTTTACAGTCCACGTCTCATCGAAATGAGCCCAAATTTTAACTGATGTATATTCTTTGGAATGTGTAAAAAAAAAGGAATATAAGACATAAAGAATAAGTTTTGCTTTGTGAGCTATGAGTCTGTTGTGAGGATCAAACAATTGGAAAAGCACTTACCAATTGCCATCCGGTGTGACCTAAAAAACAAACAACGACTGGTCACTAAACATACTTTTAATTAATACATCTACAAGTTTGTCTGTTAAAAATTCAGCAGAAACTTTTTTAATTATTTCGTCTGAAAAACAGAAAACACACAAATACATGTGGTTACAAAACTGAGGAGGTATACTACTATGACGGAGATAGTGTAGTATTTGGCGTGTTATCATAAGGTTTCATGTTTGATTCCTCATCCCACTAAACTTTAAATGTAGTGTTTTCAGCTTGGTGCCATCTACTGACCGCCAATCGGCTTGTGTCGTAGGGAAGCAAGTTAAAGCAATGCTATGCCTATCTCTAGCGGTATTGTAACATAGGTACAGTTGAAGTGGAAGAGCCAGCCGTTAGGATGAAATCCCCAAGGACGTTAAAACTCCCCGTTACTTACTTACTTACTTAGGTTAGCTTCAACACTTTTTGATATCAGTGGTAACAGCCTTTCTATTAAAATCTACGTCACCACAAAATCCAATTAAGGATTTATTAAAATGACTAAAATAAATACCTCAACGATTTTCAAGCCTTTTTTTGTGAGAAGTTCGTCGAATAACTTTGCTTCGACATTTCGTGAATGATGAAGAGCTTCTTTCTCTCCTTCTTCGAGGCGTTGTTGGCGTGCTCTTTCTTCAGCCTCTTTTTTCTCCTAAAATGTTGATACACACTAAATACGAAACAAGTTTGTTTAAAATATATTATATCCATTCTCTCCATCTCAGCTGACCTAGCGCTTTAGTGTAAATTTAGAAAAAAAACCTTAATTTTCTCTCTCACTTGACAGTTTACGAAAAATAAAACTAAGGGAGGCAACTCTATTATGCCTCCAAACAGAGAAGAAATCTTACAGAGAGAAGCCAGGTTACAATTCTTGAATTTAAATTAAATGCGTTCCAAGATAACTAAAAATTTTCAGCTTGCATATTGCAAATAGCCAGGATATAGTCACTGAAATGACACAGTAAACTTCAACATACAAAAAGAAAATAAATTTAAAAGGTATTAAAGGGAGAACTGTAGATCTGACAGTAAATATTGAGAGGGAATAATTTCGAAATAGTATCTCACCCTTCTCTTCTGAGCTTTCGAAATTTTCTTTGGTTGATCACCAGTGTTTTCTACGTCTCCATCTGCAACAGTGATTGATGACACACCATCTATGATCTGCGAATGACCCGTTGTAGTAGTCTCTGCCTGAAAAATAGATTGCACAGATTTTATGAGAACACTACTACTGTGCTGGAAATACAAATGTTTGAATTACATCTGTTGTAAAACTCCACAAATTCACATTAAGTGGAACACATACTATTCCACAAATAACGGAAACCACAACAATAACAACTACAAATGACGACAACAACAACTACGACGACGACGACGACGACGACGACAACAACATCAGTAACGACGACGACAATAACAACAACATCAATAACGACGCTACAATACAACAACAACATCAATAACGACGCTACAATACAACAACATCAATAACGACGACGACAATAACAACAACAAAAGCATCAATAACGACGACGACAATAACAACAACATCAATAACGACGACGACAATAACAACAACAAAAGCATCAATAACAACGACGACAATAACAACAACAAAAGCATCAATAACGACGACGACAATAACAACAACAAAAGCATCAATAACGACGACGACAATAACAACAACAAAAGCATCAATAACGACGACAACAATAACAACAACAACAACAATAACGACGACGACAATAACAACAACAAAAGCATCAATAACGACGACGACAATAACAACAACAAAAGCATCAATAACGACGAAGACAATAACAACAACAAAAGCATCAATAACGACGACGACAATAACAACAACAAAAGCATCAATAACGACGACGACAATAACAACAACAACATCAATAACGACGACGACAATAACAACAACAAAAGCATCAATAACAACGACGACAATAACAACAACAAAAGCATCAATAACGACGACGACAATAACAACAACAAAAGCATCAATAACGACGACGACAATAACAACAACAAAAGCATCAATAACGACGACAACAATAACAACAACAACAACAATAACGACGACGACAATAACAACAACAAAAGCATCAATAACGACGACGACAATAACAACAACAAAAGCATCAATAACGACGAAGACAATAACAACAACAAAAGCATCAATAACGACGACGACAATAACAACAACAAAAGCATCAATAACGACGACGACAATAACAACAACAACATCAATAACGACGACGACAATAACAACAACATCAATAACGACGCTACAATAACAATAACAACATCAATAACGACGACGACAATAACAACGACAACAACAACATTAAAAACGAAAACAACAACAACAACAACAACAAAAACAACAATATAGAGTATAATTTAAGGAGTGCTTTTAAAGAAGATTTTTAGCTTGTTTGAGAAGATGACGGTATTTTTATAACAAAAAATTGAGAAGAAACATGGAATAGCTGGTAAAACTACAATTAAAGAGACTTAGGAGAAAGTTGTTAAAAATTCAACTTTAGAGTTTTGAGGAGTTTTGAGGAGAACTTTTAAAACTGAGGAGAATTGGGGAGATGTGGCAACTCTGCAGCATCAATGACATTTATTTTAATAATTTGCGAACACTTTTCCAGAAAAATGAATAACATGAAATTAAAATTCTGCAAATTTTCTATTTTATTACTTCTGATTATAAAACTTAAGTTTGCCAAAATTTATTTTTTCCTTATTATATGGCTGTGTAGATGGTTGGGTGAGAGAAATTGTGAAAATGAAATAGTGACTCTCATGTTTACAGATGAGTGGACATGTAGGAAACTCCACCAAAACAGACACGAGTGTAGTTTAAACATACTTCTTTTAATTCCCTGCTTTGTTTTTCATCAAGTTCACCTTCTAACTTTGCTATATCAATCGCAATCTGCTTTTTCTTTTTCTTGTCACCTTTTGGCACACTGTGTTTGAGGTTTTGAATTTTTGCTAAAAATAGAAACTAAAAATAACTGTTGCTTATCTGTTATTTTCACAACAAAAAATTTTACACACAGTCAAAATTGTATTGCAATGTCGAGTAGACGTGCCTATCACATTTTTTATGGAAAAGACGTAACTTTCAAAGCTAAGGTAATGCAATTAAACCTAACTCTATACGGTACAGGGGGAAAATATATTGGATACAGCTTTAACAGAAGGTTCAAATTCATCCTAGAACAGAAGTAACTGAATTTTAAGCAGATAGTAAGAATTTGGTATTAAGGAAGGAAGATATGGGAGTAGCACTCATACTGCTGTAGATAATATTCAATAATATTTTACCTTGTAATTCTTTTTGTTCTCTTTTATGTTTCTGTTGCAATGTTTCCTCTCCGTCCGCCATATATGTTTTATATTTTCTATATATACTATATATTTTTTATTCTATAAAAGAATTAGTGAATGCTATAACAAAGGTCGTTTCACATATGCGATCCAAATTTCATGAGAATGTGAACATTTACGCAGACGACTTTATGGAGACTTTACGCAGACGCTTTATGGAGGTTTTGACCACGTAGGACTCTGTGTGCATTTAAAAGTTATCAAAACCATAATACCACACTACTTCGGTTATAATTCTAGTTTTCAAAGCTCTAACATCATTCAATCAGGAGAAAATATAAAAACAGTCAGAATGTCCTGACTGTCAATGTCGTTTTAAATAACATTGTAATTTTTTTACATGCATTTTTTAACAAATTGTTGCTTTTGTATAATATTTTAATTTTCATTTATATCTGTTCAAATTAACATACGAAAAATACAAGTAATGCCACTCTAAATGTACAAATGTGTTAACATAAAAAATGGATAACAAAATAGAAATTGTAAAACTTTCATAAATCTTTTAAACTATCAAGATGTTATCATTGCAGCTCTCTTTTAATAAAAAATGTTTCATAAAAAAAAATAGAAGAAGGAAGTGTCAGTGAACACGAGTTAACATTTAATTGTACTGATGTCGTCAAAATTCAAATGACACATTTTTTATTTCTTATTGACTTCTTTATTCGGAGAAACTTTTTTGGCCTTTTTCGCGAAACTTTGTCTCTCGAAACTTTCAACAATGGCCATTCACGAAAGTTTAATCAGTACAAACTTTCTAAATTGTTGATTCGCGAAAGTTTATCCACTAAAATCTAAAAAAAATTTGCTGGTTTTAAAAGTTATTTCTTGACTCGCCCTCACTCGGCTTGCCCTCCCGATACAACTGGCGCTGGGAACGAGATTGGAATAAACATGGAAATAAACAAAAGCGATGACGTTTCAAATGTATGTATGGCTTATAACCGAGTTACTGGCGAAGAAGACGATGACGACGAAGCGTGAGAACCGGAAGAAGACGAGCCTAGAAATGTCTTTGATCTGTTTTGTAATTTTGACGATGAACCCAATTTGTAAATAGAAGTTTTTACATACTATTAGAAAGAAAATTACATCGTTAAAAAACACTTCTTCCTTTTTCTATCATAAGAAATATAGGCCACTTTTTTTATAAGTACATAAAAAATCACAAATCGCGAAAGTTTACCTTGCCAAAATTTTCCAATTTAAAATTTCGTGAAAGTATATCTCGCGAAAAATTTTTAATTTGTATATTCGCAAAAATTTATCCAAAAAATTTCACGAGTTTTTGGACTCGCGAAAGTTCCTCTCGCAAAAGTTTCTCTCGCGAA
Source organism: Hydractinia symbiolongicarpus (assembly GCF_029227915.1). Lineage (NCBI taxonomy): Eukaryota > Metazoa > Cnidaria > Hydrozoa > Anthoathecata > Hydractiniidae > Hydractinia > Hydractinia symbiolongicarpus. The sequence goes on from NC_079885.1 coordinate 5,542,323, forward strand.
AGTTTCTCTCGCGAAAGTTTCTCCGAATAAAGTACCTAAGAAAAAAACACAGTCAAAATTTGTAATCCAAACTATTGGAGAAAAAGAAACCAGGCTTAGGTAAAATTTTTAGTCACCAATGCAAAGAATTACTCGCTTTCCCCTGACTAAAGTTGGGCATGTAGAAAGAAAACCTTATTATATTCCTTCCTTCTTACATTTCTCTTCTGTAATCATCAAAGTTTATTAGTTAGTACAAAAATGACACAAGAACCTTTTAGTTCTCGGAAGATTTATTGTTGGGTTAAATTAAGTTGGAGAAAATTACTAGTCTGGGATTAAGTAAGTTGAGAAAATTTTGATCAACGACCCTTTGAATTAGTTACTTCTCCCCTGTTTTTCTTCCAGATAAGGTATGCAACATTAAAGGGCCTTTTACAATATACATCTATCTTGCTATCTCTCTGATCTGCTCAAGGCCAGTTTAAAATTTACTGTTATCACGTTACTCATCACACATTACAAGTTGCACTTTTAAAACACCCTTCTTTTTCGCATACTCAATAGCCTGACAGGCTTTCTCAAGTGGAAACTCCTTCTGCAACATATCAGTTAAATCTACTTTTCCAGATTTCAAAACTTCAATTGCCTTATCAAAGGGGCCACATCTTGAACCAATCAAGGTCAGCTCATTTACTACAACATCTGCAGCGTTGAACTCTGTGCTTCCCTCATGAGTGCTTTTCATAACAAGTGTCCCACGTGGTCGCAGCATTTGAATAGCTTGTGAAAAAGCACACTTGTTACCAGTGCATTCTACGACAACGTCATAAGCACCATGGTCAGATTCACTATACTCGAGAGTGGTATTTATCCCATCTTTTTTTAACAAGGAAAGTTTCTCCTTGTGTCGTCCAAAAACTATGAGATTGCAGGAAGTTAACTTAATTGTTTTTGCTATCAACAAGCCCAACTTTCCATCACCAATTACAGCAACTCGATCAGACGTTTTGATTGATATCTGCTCTTGAATTTCCAATGCAGCCGCTAGTGGTTCCACAAAACATAAATCTTTGGAAGATAATTCATCAGGAACAACAAATAAGTTCTCAATAGGCAAACTCAGGTACTCTGCATGAGTGCCATATCTGTTCACAATTCCCATGACAGTTCGTTTTGCACAATGTCTTTTCAAACCCATCAAACAATACCTACATTTCTGACACACACAGTTAATTTCGCCTACAACACGCTTTCCCTTTAAATGTTTAGGTGCACTCTCGTCAATAACGCGTCCCACAAATTCATGACCAATGACACCGCAGTACGGATAATAACCTTTAATTAATTCCATGTCAGTACTACATATTCCACTTCGAAGAACTTTGACAACGACTTCACCCTGTGTAGCAGTTGGAGTGTCAATGTCTTCACGAAAAGAAAGTACTTTGTTTTCAAGCCACAAAGCTTTCATGCTGTAAATTTTTATATCTATTCACGAAAACGGTTTTATTTATTTCGTAAATTAATGTTAGCAACAACCATGGTAATAACTACTAATTTATTCTTAGAACTTAAAAAAAAACAGGTGCATAATAAACATATCAGACATAGCACAAAAATATATTACACTATCTGTGTTATCTCTATTAAGAAATAGAAAGATTCAAACTACGCATACAACATCTGTAATTAATGATTTACATTCTATCTTTCTTGTAGCAAATTAAATTCAGTATAGTGTAGTAGTAGACCTAATTTTTTTCATACAAAGCATTTTACAAAAATTTCCAAAATTCATAAAATATTTATGTTTGTAGTAGCAAACATTGATGAATACTTCAAAATAACTTGTTAATTTGTTTTCACTGTGAGCCCCGTGAAAACAACCATAATAGAAAACATTGCCACAATTAAAAATATAAAAATTATCGCTGTTGTTGTTTTTCATTCCATTGAAATATTTTATTGGCTCTAGCCTTCATCAACCCTTTGAAATATCATAATTCAGAGGCTTAAAAATTATGTGTCGTTTTCAAATCTTATTTATTGTTTTAGAAGAGCCAAAAAAACTTACCTGACAACACAAAAAACCGTTATTTATCTAACTGAACACTTGAACAAAACTGGAGGAATCAATCAACATTGACCAATACAAATGCAGAATTGCATTTTAATTTTTGTTGATCAATGTTGACAGGACAATAAACCTTTATTTAATGCTAATAGGACAATAAACCTCCAAAAGCTATGTGTCATATCGATTTCCCCTGTAACATGAATTATAAATAAAACAGCTTAAAACAGTAAATAAAATAATGCATACTATCCATAGCCATCTCACAATAAGATTTTGATGACGTCAGCAAACTGTGCACATGTGCAAAATGTTGATCTATGCAGATCAGCAACCAATAATCCAATAATCATAATAATGTATGTATCAAATATTTGAACAAGGACGGAACTAATTTTTAAGATTTCTAATGGCATCATAAACAATTGGATTTTAAATTGGCTTAGTAGAATTCCACTAATTTTACCCTAGTGTAGTCCTACTTGTTCACCCCAGGAAAGATGCCAATTTTCTAATTGTTCTTAAGCTGTCTACCTTCAAAGGCCAATGCAATGACTTCAGCAATTTTGTCATTAATGTAAAATGCTGACTTGGCCTAGATGTAATATAGGAATATACACTTACAGAGGACAAATTTAGAATTAGAAATAGTACTATCTGAGCGATCAACATTAAAATTCCTCAGCAAAAAGAACATGTTTGCATGATTTTACGTTTAAAAATAGATACACAATTTTACTTCATGATGCGTTTGTACTTACATTATTTTATTTAAATTTTTAACAAGACATACACAAGCTCAACATTACCTGTAACTGTTAGGTTGGGACCTCATTTTGTGGAAGAAGAATGAAACTTAGGATCAACAATAATTAAAGGGACACCTGTTGTTATTGTCACTACAAAATTCAGCTTCAAAAAAAGTCTAACATGTACAGATCAGAAGATAATTAATATCAAAGTTAATGTGACATCACTTTTTGGAATTTAAACAGTTTTTTCTTAGTGCCTTTCATGAGCATAAAATTTTCTTTGCAGTACAGAACAACTTAGATTCAATTTTTTTACAGTAAAAAAATGCTTATGTCAGTAATAATGTGTTTAAGAATGCATAAATGTATAAAGCCCTCCACATTTGACAGTTTTAAACGTCACCCCATGCTTTGAACAGAAACGCATTATTCAATTGGTTTTTGGATATTTCGCAAATAAAATTAAAATTCTTATTTTACATTTCCCATTTTACTATTTGTTGAAGTCTCAAAACATGACTTGACTGTATCACATAGAGCTGTATTCCTTATTTTAAGTTTTAATACCTTTACTGGCATCCAAACCATCAATACCTTCACTGGCATCCAAACCAAGCCTCAAACACAGCAAAATAGAAAATTAATATTTTTTTTATCGAGTGGGAATTTTATTCAAGTAAAACGCAGTGATAGTCATATGGAAATCCCAAGAGTGGTGCATCACAATTAACAAACTTTAAAATTTTAAAAAACAGTCTAACAAAGTTATGGCTAACAAAGTGGATTGATTTGAAATTAAACCACACATTTGACACTTCTATTACATACAACCTCTATCTGAAGTTTTAATGATTATTTTAAAATATATATTTAAAGGGTAGTTAAGTAATATTATTGAGCAGTAAATTCATTTATTATTGTTTATTACTGAGATATTTACAAGTTTTGAAAATAACAATGAAAATATCAACCATAAATTGAAATATATTTATAGTATCAATGGCAATTCGGATTAAATCATTTACATTCACTCTGACTTTGTACAAAAACATCTTTTGCAATGCAACATTATTAAAGTACTGAAAGATTAACATGAATTTCATGATTCAAATTAGAAATCAGCCACAAGTAACAAATTTTTAAGTAGAAGCAAAAAATAATGTTATAATGTATTTGCAAATCTAATTTCACAAATTTAAAGGGGGTAATTTTAGTCAGTAAATTTTAAACTGCTGATTAGAATTCATGGATGAATACTTTACAATACGTTATTTCATATATTTTTTTAAAAGTTAGTGTTGAAGTTATATATTACATTACAATTATATTATACTATATATATTACATTACATTTTATTAACTGTTTATTATTTTTTATTATTTATTCTTTCCTTTCCAAAACTTTAATCGTTTAAAACTCATCTAAAAAAATAAACATGAGAAAATAACATGATATAAGTTATCTAGCTTACTTAGATTAAGATTAAGCTTTCAACGTAATTTTTACAAATTTAAAAAAGCAACATGAACCCTTAAACAAGAGAAATAAGGTTGATATCTATGTGCAATATTATGCGACACAATATAAGAAAATTTTTTTCTTATTCTTTTCTGTGTGGTTGGGTCGGTGGAATAAATGTTTTATAGTCATGTCTTATTTCTGAAGCTTCAGAGGTATGTATATCATTGTCTGTTTCGTATCTGATTGAAAATATAAAATAATAAACAAAACCGACTAATGGTCAAAACACACACGTTAGGATCATTAAATATGGTGACTAAGATGTGACCAGTGCCTTCAAGAAGATTCCAAAGAGAGAAACGAACAAACAGATCTTTTCTTTCAGACATTCTGCTCCATCTCTGGAATATTTAGAAACCCTGGTAAACATTCAAAACTGTTAAAAAGCAGCTTAGATTTAGGTTTGCAATGTGCTAAAATGATTAAATAACCGTGCTTTGTGCCCTTCATTAATATTTTTTTCATAGCGTTTCTTTTTATAACCTTTTTTTTAAGAAAAATCCTGCAATGACATAAACTTCTACAACTGACCTTAGATGGGAATCGATATAGGATAGGATTTAAGTTAGTCAGTTGGTTGGAAAATCCACAGAAAAAAAGGAATACCTTTCTACTTCCAGTGCTAGTTATGGAAGCTTTACCAACTGAGTCTGTTTCATCTTTTGAAGAATCTAAGTTACTGTGAGAAGACACACTTGTTGACTTCTGTGTTGCAGTTTGCAAATTCTTAACTGAAAACAAATCCTTTGATGCAGGCTTTGAAACAGGAGAACTTCCACCTTGACTTTCTTTTAGGTTTATGCTTTGTTTTGATTGCTCAGCTTTCATATCAAACTGTTGTGGTAATGATAAACGAGATGGGCGTGAAGGACGGCTAGGCTTCCGTGGTGCGACATCTGACAGGCCATTCTGTGGTACTGCAGGAGGACGTGAAATTTCAGGTTTCTTTCTAATTTCACCATCACTTTTAGATATGGCTACAACAGGATGCAAGTCTTTTACTTTGTTTTTACTAGGCTTTAACATTACTGAAGTTTCAGAGGTATGTATATCGTTCTCTGTTTCATCAAGCGGTATACTCCTTTCACTGATTTCCGATATGTCATCCTCTGTGTTGATTTGATTAGGTAATGCATACCGCTCCTGTCTGGTTTCAACTAGTTTCTCAAGTTTCAGATTCTTAATTTCATTTTTAAATTCAGAATTCTCCTTTAATAGTTGGTTTATTTCTGCTTGCAAATCTAGATCCTCATTTACCTTATTGGAAGATTCCTTTCTGTTTGACTTCCAGGTATACTCTTCACCTGATGTCATGTTTTGTCTATTAGCAAGATGTTTATATCTTGTAATATCTTCATTCAACTTGACATTCTTTTCACGCATTGCATTAAGTTCGTTTTTTAAGGCCATGTTGTCATGTTCTAATATTAAGACTGTATTTTCTTGCTTTATTATTCTGTTTTTCCTAGAAAATATTTTTTTGTGACAATATGATTATCACCACAGGGGCATTATGGAAATTAAAGAATAGTTCAGGAAGTTAAATACAGAATTTTTAGAAAGAACGCTTACATTCCTAAATCAAGTTCTCTTGCAGTAAACTTCTCAACCAAATACTTCATTCTTTCTTCCAACTCGTTACATCTCATCAATTTCCTACCAAGCAACTCACAATTTTTTTGACGAAGAAAGTTTAATCTCTCCTGCTCAAATGATACTTTTTTCATAGGTTGTGGCAATGAGTAAGGCATCTTTTGTTCCTATGTAGAAAATAGATATAGAAAAGAAAAAAAGAAAATTCATACACAAAATCCCCAAAAGGGGAGTACATTGATTTATATTTACACCACTTTGTACTTATTTGTTCTTTTATAATATCAGAGAATCACAAGAAAGTGGACAGTTTGCATCTTAGCAAAAATGCTACTGCTCGTAAAAAAATTAAAAAAAGAAATGCCATAAAACTTTAAAAAACTAACCTTCATTTTTAATTTCTCTAATTCTAATGAATCAACAAAACTTTCATGTGTCATGTGTTGACTTTTCTCTGACTTTGGAGTTTCAATTTTAATAACTGTTTCATTTGCTCCTGTAGAATTAGGTGAGATGGTTGACAAAGTCAATTCACCAATACTTTCAAAAGATTCTTCTTCTTTATCAAGGGAATATTTGTTTTGTTGTTTCTCATTTTCCATTATAGCATCCATTTGCATGCTCTCAGTTGCTGATAAATGCTCTCCTTCATCTGTACTATACTGTTTGCTTATGCTTTGAGCTGAATCTATTTCTGTTAGAACTTTTGGTGCTTTTTTAAGTTTATTCAAATTATCTTTGGAAGTGATGGTTTGAGGAATTTCAGGCAGAGAACGCGGTTGTGAACTTTCATCTGCTGACACAGCTTTTTCCTTCCTATCACTACTGTAACTAGGCAAAATTAGCAACTTGGTAGAAACAGGAAGAAGCTCTTTTGAAGTCTGCTGAACTACTTCTCCCTCATCTTTTTGCTCAACCATAGGTACACTTTCTTTACCTGAAACAAGATTTAAATTTTGAGCAAATAATTCACCTACACAGCCGCGGGAATAAGCAGAATTTTGCCAGCATTACTTTTTAGAAATTGCCATTGTGAACTTGATTGGTGTGAGAAAAAAAATATTTACAACAGCAAAAAAATGAAAAACTTTTCCACTCTTTACAGCCCATGTAGTCTCAGTTGTCTTATGAAGTACAATTCTAAACAAGGGTGGAACAATCAAAGTATTTTTTAATATTGATTGTATACACTTTAGAAAAAAAAAACTATTTATATCTTATTGTTTTGATTATATTTTTCCTTTTATATTAATTAAACAATCCATTATTTTATGCAATTGGGCTGGAATAGCTTGTTAACACTCACCTACCTTTATATCAATATATAAATAACAGATTTAAAAACTATTAAAGCACATAAAAAATGTAAGGCTAAAAAAAAACAATCCCAACTAGATGTTGTGGTAAAATATGACAGCAACTATTGCAACTTTACTGGAAAACAAACTTACTTGAATCAGACTGATCTTTGGAGGTTCCTTTAAGTATTTCTCTCTCTACTTTATGCTTAACAACGGGTACACGACTTTGGCCTAAAACAAAATTTTGATTTGCTTTCAAAAATAGCAGGACAAAGAACTGCAAAATAAACATAAAAAATTACATACTAGTTTTTTCTGGAAATAATGGTGAGGGTGATCTTCCTGGTTTTCGTTGTAAGCTAGGAATAAGAAAAATGTTACAAAACTGCAAAAAGGATCTTCGACATATATATTATAATGGATTGTTTTATTTTGAGATACAACAAAGGAGTGGTCATAAATAAAATCAACTAAAATTCTCTCCCTGGATCAAAAAAACTTTGCTATTAAAATTCTAAAATTTGCTATTAAAAACTTTGCTATTAAACCTTCACGTGCATTTGAATGACTTACGAAGTTTGGTTTTACAAATTTATGAAAAGTTATGTTAGTTCTGCTTATCTTGCTTTTAAAGTATTTACTTAGGTATCGCACATTTTGCAAATGCACAGTTACTAACTAAAATATCAGACTGCTTTATTCTCTGAATTATGAGGAAATACTTACTGTTTATGTTTTTTTGGTATGGCAGGTAATTTACCAAGTTCATCTACAACATTTGGGTCAGCCCCATTTTCAAGAAGCAGTTCAGTTATTGTTCCTGAATTGTCCATTGCTGCTCCAAACAGGGGAGTTCTAGGAACAAAAAGTTATCCGAAGATTAACAACTTTAACCACGGTGCAAAAAAGAAAGTTTTTATTGTCATAAAGGGCAACATTGCAAATACAAATCACAAAATAAAATGTGGTAACTATAACTTTTTCATCTCAAAATGGCTGACTTGTAAATAAAAATATGGTAGCTTTAAATGTGAAATGGTGAATCAGATGATAACACACCTTGGCAGCCGAAAAATGAACAACTACAAACACAATTCACAAAATTAACTGGATCACCAGCAGATACAATAGTTGGTTTACAAAGTACATATTTTTTATATTAATCTGATGAAAATATATAAGTTAGTTCTTGAATATTGTGTTTTCTATGTGAATTATAGCTGTTGCCTTAAATTGCATGAACATCCTTTTTATCAATGAACTAGGACATAACAATAAATGATTATAATAAAAAATGAAGCTTGTGTGAATTTGTATGTCGTTTTATGTAGACTATGTGTGTCTCACAGACAGAAAGTTTAATATTGTAATTTTTGTAAATTGGCTATTTGATTGCATTTTGGGTACATGGTGAAAGAAAAGAGATGGGTATATTAAAAGTGTAATCGAAACGTAGAAATAAAAGATCTATATGCATGACAGACTCACTTTAGATAACATAATATAATAACAAAGAGAACTGAAAGTTAAAATAAGCAATTATTGAAGGTAGTGTAGAGAGAGAGAAAACTGAAACTTGTTTATTTAGACTGAACCTTGCAGACGTCTATTTACAAGGACAACTTTTTTAAACATTTCCTGTTGATTGTAAAACAGAACTACAAATGTTGACTTTCTTTCTAAGAAATAGGTAATTTTTAAGTTAGCTTTCCCTTTAATATTCAAGGAAACTCTTGACTGCAGTGATTGTTAAAAGTGAATAGACATACCTTCCTTTCTTATCTTTGGTGTTTGGATTAGCATGATGTAGAAGCAAGTATTTGACAACTTCGATATACCCAAGTCCACATGAAAGGTGAAGTGGTGTAAATCCAAGCTAAAAAACAAATCAACATTGATTATCAAGGTAATTATTTATTACCTATATTTAAGAGAAAATTTTTAGAAAAGGAATAACACATCAACAAGTTTATATGCATGAAAAAATATTTTGACAGACACGAATAATACATGCAAAATTATACAAAGGATTGGCCAATGCAGTACACTTACAGCCACACAACTAAAAAGCAAAATCTTCTTTATCAATGTGGTGAAAATTATGTTGTGTAAGCTTTATTAAGGCAAAACAAAAATTTTTTAAAACAAAGCAAGGAGTTAGTCACTTGTTTATTGGGAGATTACTGGGAAATTTATAAAGCAAGACCCGTATTCCTGCAGAGAAAATTAAAATACCACCAAAATGGGAATATACATTAAAACAATCATAGAATGGGTTTTCAATTTAAAATATCTTTGCAGAGCTAAACTCTAACCATGTATGAAAAATTCATCAATAATGAATATGGATTCAATTATAACTTGATTTAATTATTAACAACATTTCTTTCATAAAAAGGAATCTGATAAGATTACTAAAAATGTAATTGCAAATAAGTTTACAGCTTCCACGAAAGTCACTAATATTTTGATAGAATAGAACCCAAGGTTGAAGATCAACTAATTTCAAAATGGATTAATATGATGGATACAGATGAAGAAACAGATAATATTGTTGCTAAGTAAACAACAAGTTTATTGTCTTTGAATAAGAAGTTGATTTGTCACAAGTCATTATTTAAACATCACAGTCATCTTCAGATCTGCAAATTTGTACAAATCTATGGAAAACATTCTTTGTTCCCGCTCTTCGCAGCTTATGGAAACAAATGAATTGTCATTTAATGAATTGTTACCAAGTGGTAGCCTTGTAGTACAGTGTTCGCTTCCATTGTGAAAGACCTTAGGTTCAAACCACCCTAGCCAAGTCATGCCAGAGACTATAAAAGTGTGAGTCCATGATTTCACGTTAGTGCTCAGCAAGACAATAAAATTGATATCTTAGGCAGTTGTCTAGTTGAGCAGTGGCTGTGCTTGCACCAATTTTGTAGTTGGACATAAATGTTCACATGGGAAAAAAGTTAACAGAAACATATGGTAACAATGCTTTTTACAGAGTCCGAATAAATGTTATGGGATGAAATAAATGCTCATATTACCAATATTGGAATTCTTATAGGGAAATTTTTGCATACAAATTCCACCTATGAATTTAGCATCTAATTATACAATGTCAATTACCTGATCCGGGACGTTAATATCAGCCTTGCCATCTTCAACTAAAATTTCTACAAGTTGTATTTTATTTGCAAGTACTGCTACATGAAGTGCAGTTGTTCCACTCTTTTCATAAGTTGTTGTCTGACAACCTTGCAATATTAACAGATCAACACAATCAACTGAGCAACTTTCCACAGCCTAAAAAGGTTTTGAACTCAAATAGTATATATTCTGTGTTGTCTGCTAATTGAAAAATAAGACAACAAATTATAAAAATTTTATTAAAATAGCAGCATATCTAGATACCTTAAATAACGGTGTTTTTCCAGTAGCATCCTTTGAGTCCAGCAAATCCAAAAGTTTGGATCCTTTTATTAATTCTTCTAAAATCTCTTTGTAACCAAAAAATGCGGCATAGTGATATGCCGTTCTATAATAAAAATAAAACATGAACGTGTGAAGTTGACTTTGTTTTTTATGATGTTTAAAATTACCAATAGTAAAAAAATTATGACAGCGATTAGATTAAATTAAATACATGCCTGCCATTCTTATCTTTAAGAGTTAGGTGTTTTAATGGATTCAGTTTTAACAGTTTCTTAACCTTCTGTAGATCTTTCATGTAAACGGCATTGCATAGCATAGGCAGCTTAGTTGCCTCTACTTTTTCATAACTCTTACGATCAGGATTGTAACTGTCACTACTCTTTACACTTAGATGTTCTGATATTTTCTGTTCTTTTTTCGTATCTTTCAACTTTTTCGACATGGCAGAAAAAACCACAACGCATCTACGCAACTACATGACTGCAGCTAAATATCATAAGACCATTAATGATTAAAAGAATTTAAGGTTTTAATGTCTTAAATAACTTTACAAACGCTTTGTACTTCTTAACCCCTTTAACCCTCCTACTTTATCCCCATTACCCAGGTTAATTATTGCATGTCACCTACACTGTTTCATGTGCAATAAAATTTAAGCCACTGAGTTAATATATGGCACATTCTACCAGAGAAAGCAGTGTCCGCCACTTCAATAAACATTTTAAAAAGGTTTATTCAACCACATTTTGAGACTATTAGGGGGCTCTCTACACAAGTCAAAGAAGACTGCCTGCCCCAGTTCTAAAACGACCATCGATGTTGACCTCCTAAAGACCATACTTGTGGATTTTGCTGTCCTATTATGGCACCACATACAAAAAATTTTTATAAATACATACATTTTTCCTTTTTTTATATATATCAGGATCTTATATGGCACCACATATATATAGATGACTTGCTGTCTTGATAATTTGTTGTTTTTATATTTTTGGCAGGCAAAATAAAGGAATTCAATTGGCTAATAATTTTTTTTAAAAGATCTGATTTGTTAAAAAACTATTTGCCTGCCGAAAAAAATGTAAACAAAGTTTATAGCAAGTCATCTTATCTACCTGCAGCAGAGTGTAGAAAAAAAAGATAATTTGTTGTCAAATAAAAAAAACCAAGTGAAAAAAAACCAATTGGATATTGATTCACCACGCATAGCTATAGCTAGCCACCCAGTGGAAACCTTTAATATGAAAATCCATTTCAACAGAATATACTTTTGACAATCGAATGAGGTCCTTTCAAATATTGAGGAAACTTATCTTTGGTATACTAGCTAAGTCAGTGCCAGTAATAAAAGCATCATATTTGAACAACACAATCTACCTTACCTGAAACAACTAATTAAATTTTAGCATCCTTAAGTTTAACATTTTTTATTTGTGAAGTTTAGTCTAAAACCAAAACCAAATTGATTTGTTTTTAACACCTTAGTTAAACTGAAATTAAAACTAAATCTAGTTGATATGTTTTTATTGTGTGCGGCTGCTAGCTAACTTGTACCAAAAAAATCGGAAGCAAACAACGTTGCTGCTGGACGTTCAACTGCACGTGAGTAAAAAATATATAGTTAGCTAAGGTTTGCATAGTTGTATAATACATCAGATAGTTTTGGCTTTGTCACCAATATATTACCCTCTGGTTAAACAGTAGTATGATTTTAAACAGTAAGAAAGTAGATTAGTTAGCTATTCACCACAACTAAACAAATCACGAAAATAAAATTGCACTGTTTGCCTTCCATTTTAGCTACCATTTTGATTTGTAAACGCAGAAAAAGGAAGCCCGGTGCATTGGACATTCACACCAAGGTGATGCTTTTTGTTTATATCGGATTACTTTGACATAACATGAACTGGATCGCAATGTGAAGAAGGGTTTTTAAATGAAAACAGCATCGATATAGAAAGGGTTGCGAAACGAAAACAGGTCCCCATGTATCGCAAGCGAGGAATTATACGTTATATACATCACATAGAAACCAGGTCAAAGAAGTGACGAATTTAATGCTTGAGATGGACAGAAATAAAACATGAAAATGCTGTGTATAATTACAATCGCGAAGAAGAAACGATGTTTTGTGTAAAAACGAATTTATATTATATTATCATGAATAATTTATGCTAGATTATTATAAGAGATTAATTTACATTATATAGTGCGTATAAAAATACCAAACCATCGCGCTGTTGCGATTGAATGAATTTTAGTTTAGCGGTTTAAAAATTGCAGAACGAGGAGAACGAGGGATGATGCAGAGTCGCTCCCTCTTTAAAAACATGCATTAGAGAACGCCAAACATAATATCTACAAAGAAAATAATCATTTGTTTTTCACAAAGCGCGGATTTCAACAAACTTAGGTTTCCCCTAATCTAGCAGGACCAGACCTGGCAACCTCGTCCCCAGGGCATCTTGTATCTTTTCTGACCCCGGGACGGCGATACGAACATGTTCGTATCGCCGTCCCTGGTAATGTGGCGATGATCTTAAACACGTGCCTGGTTAACTTGAAAATACTTTCACGCGCAACACAAAGAAGATCTAAATTACATTATAAGTAACCTTGACTCCAGGATATTTCCCTTTTTGTATCGGTATAATAAAGAGAAGCAAACCCTGGGGTGGAGGTTCCTGTTTAACCCCCTTGGGTATTTCTTTTACATTTTAAAATATTGCACTGGTCGCTTATAAGGACAGGACAAATATGTGATCACTTAATAAAAACCTTTTTTAGAGTACGCATTTTCCTAGATAAACTTGAAAAGGTTTTTTTTATAAATGACGTGTTCTGCCTTACCAAAACGCAAGAACGGATGAACACTTTGCCTGAGGTTACTTTCACATAATTTCGCAGTTATCAATTACATTTTTTGCTATTCCAGTTAACAATTATTATTTTTGGTGTTTATCCTTGCTTCCAGTATCGTTCAATGGTACGTTAACTTGCTATTTGAACAAATAATACTAACATCTTCCATTTTCTGTTCACGATTACATAGTATCACGATTTGCTGGACCATTTCGCCAGTGCTTTTTGTCCGGTGTATTAAATGACGGCTTGTCTGGTCAACATAGCACGCATTACAACGTAGACACTTAACTTGATGAACTTTTGTAAGATTTTTAGACAGGTAACCACCTGACGAAGGTGGACAGGTTGTAAGTTTCTAAGGAGTAAATATGACGTGATTCTTGATGGCGCTTCGATTCTACTTAGCGATATAATAAGAAATATCTTACGTACGTTTATTTTCCTCTTTTTGATCATTTTCTTAATCAACTTTTTTATAAACATTTTGCCAACCTCGTTCCTGTTGTCCGATACCTTATTGGTAAAAAAAGTCGGCAAAAAAATAGTCGGCAAAAATAAAAAGTCGGCAAAACTATTAGTCAATTGGACAAAATTTAGCCACTTTTGAAGACTAAATTTTTGAATTTAGTCACTTTCTGCCGACTAAATTGTTGAATTTAGTTACTTTCGGCGGACCAATTTCCAGACAAAAAAAATGATCAAGAAGGTTTAGATTTTGAAGTTTTTTTAAAAATAAAACAACAACAAAAATGGTTATAGGTATATAAAGAAGTTTAAGTTTAGTTCATTTCAAGAATAATTGCATACAACTGATAAAAATTAGCAACAAGGAAAAAAAACGGAAAGTCAGCAACTAATTTTCGTCCGTAAAAAATCAGCAGAAAGTGGTGTTTGGCAAAAAAAAAAAAAAAAAGGAAATTGGCAAAAAAATTTGGTCGAAAAAAAAAAGTCGGCAAAAAAGTTTGGTCGGTAATAAAAAGTTGGCTGGATTAGATTATTCTCATCTAGAATCAATTTTGATTTTTGTAAACTTTCGTGAATACTTTACCAATTACTACAAGAGCGACGAGTTTTATAAAACAAACCGGACGCAACTGTGCCTTAACAATGCTACAGCATAAAAATTCATTAACATTCCTGTGTCCGTTAACTTTGTGTATCATTTCAAAGAAACCTGTTTTTAAAATCGTTAATTTTCATTACCAGAAAAGGAATGGTACAATGAAGCCCTGCGGCTTAAAGATTTCCGCCATTAGCAATAATCTGAACTTTGAAGAGGACTGAGTAATATAGGGGAACAAAATCATTAAATCTTCTAAAATTTTAAAATTCAATTTTTCATTGAATTTCCGCGCCCGAAGGCGAAGGAAATTCTTTAAAACCGTCGTTTTTTCTTTTGGAGCATTTTTTTGAGAAAAAATCGACCCTGGGATTTCACGTTCCTCCTGATTTTTTGTTACCTAAATGTCATTTTACGCCAAAATTGGTTCAAAAATTAAAACTACTTTATTTTCCACAATATTTGGCACAGTTAACAAAAAAAGTATACTGAACATGATGGTGACATCAAAATTCCGATTTTTGGCCACCTTAAATGTCATTTTAGGCCAAAATTGGTCCAAAAATAAAAAATACTTTATTTTCCACAATATTTGGCACAGTTAACAAAAAAAGTATGCTGAACATAATGGTGACACCAAAATTTCTATTTTTGGACACCTTAAATGTCATTTTAGGCTAAAATTGGTCCAAAAATTTAAACTACTTTATTTTCGACAAAATTTGGCACAGTTAATAAAAAAAGTATGCTGAACATGATGGTGCTATCAAAATTTTGTTTTTTTGTCAACTAAATGCCGTTTAAGACCATAAACGTTTCAATCAGAAGACTTTCAACCATGAATGATAGGCTATAATTTTTGTTCGCAATTTCTTTTAAAGTGTGAGTTTATTATGACACGTTTCGTTTTGTTTGCGTTTGTTGTAAGATGTAATATCACTTGTGTGTTTTATCTTCAGAGCTTCATGCACTAAACCTCTTCGAATGTTTGGCACGATAACAACGAATTAGCAGGTTGTCATCAAATATTTTGGTAGCGAGCAGAAATTCTTAGAGCCCCCAGGGCTTCTTGTTATTATTGAAACTGCAAATCATAGCTAACTTAACTTACATAAACTTCATTTCTCTATAAGAACAATTTTAAAAGAAAAATAAAAAACCTGAAAATTGATGAATAATAAAAACAAAATAAGAACAACGGCAAGACTGAAAATTTATCTATTTTCTCTTTTTCTCTGAAAAAACAGCTTGGAAAATATCTTTAAAGGTGGCAGCAAATTATTTTTTACATAATCAGTTAGGAAAGGTAACTTTTCTTTTATAACACACTTGTCACGATTTTATAACTATAATACATTATCTTTCACCAAAAATATTCAGCCTCAACAGATTTTAAAGATTCCGCCTTCGATGGCGGAAACTATTATAATGCAGTATTAACAACGCGATAAATATATTTACAAAGTTGGACGTTATATAAGATGTTTAATAATTTCTTAATTAATTTTTTTGGAGAAGGTTGACTTAGGGGTTGACTCCTTCCATAATCTGCAAGATCAACTAGGCAGTAGCGGAAATAGCTTACTTTCCAGGTGAGGCGAAAAATACCTTTCTTGGTGGCTTTTCTAGTAAAATAGTTATAGATGTGAAATTCTTTCGATACGGTTCTTATCATTCTCGCCCCCAAAGCTCTTTGAGATTAAAACCTTGAGGTGTATCTCAAAGAGCTCGGGGTCAAGAATGGTTTCTTAAAATAATTGTTAGCGTCATTAGTCTTTATGATTCTATTACGCAGGCTTGTTCCAGGTTAAATAAAATTTAACATTCGCCATTTTATTAATAGCTTGGTGAACTTTAGGAATTTGTCCGTTTCATTCAGTGCTACAGCAAATGGGATGTGAATGGGAAGAAGTAGCATAGATGTTAACACGTGGTGAGGCAGTGGCACAAGATGCTTAACTATGTTGCGTATTTCAATGCCTTATGTAATTTTAAATCTTACTTGTGCAATATGTTTTTTCCATTTCAGTTTATCATTTCTAATTTCTCATTTATTTCTGAAACAGATAAAATTTGATTTATTAACCTTCAGGCTTAGAGCATAAAAATTTTAGAAATGTTGTCCAGTTCATGGCTGATGTGTTTTTTTGGTGCTTTTTAGAAATAAACAACCGTCACATGCAAAGTGATACCAACTAATTTAGTTGTCGTTTATGTAGATGCTAGTGGAGATAAACAGTTCGATATAAAGACATTTTGTATCCTTTCTGAAAGATAAGACTTGGACCAGCCATTTCATATTCCCCAAATTTCATGATGGTAAAGTTTATTCAAAAGTATTGTGTAGTTTACAGTGTCGAATGCTTTAGCAAGATGGAAGGAAATACAACATGAATATGTTTTATTTTCAAAACTTGTGACACTAACTACATCAGAAACTGCGAAAGTAGTTGATTTAAAAACAAAAACTACAACAAGAAATCAAACGCTAAGCCCACGGGACAACATTTGAAAAAAAAGCAAAACTTTATTGCTAAGGTCTGACTTTTATACTCCTTTCTAGTGTTTAGTTGTGGACACAATTATTATGTACAGCCTGAAAGGTCATTACATGGTTCAATGACTTAATCAATAAAAGGAAATGTTGGCAGGACCCCATATAAACAACGCCACTTTAGCGACAATTTCAGTGTTTCATATGAGAACTTTAAATTTGGTTAAAAATCTTCCTTCTACATAAAATGAATATCATTTTTTTATCCACTTTTTCCAACTTTTTCTCAAACACAACGCTCTTTGATTTCCGCCAGCGAAGGCGGAATCTTTAAAATCGCCTGTGGAGATAGATGGGAGATAGATAGAGACAGCGCAGCCAGGCTGGACGGCCGAAACTTATACAGGCTAGAGATTTTTTCTGGGAACGAGGCTGAATGAGTTTTAAGCCAATAAGAATCCTAACAGTGCAACAAATTGTTTTATTATCCAATGAACAATACTTTATTTTAAAGTTTATATGCTATTGAAAGTTAAAGCTGGTGCAGTGTAGCATAATAAAGATCGTCTTATAATGCACCATCTTTGATTTTATTAACGTTTCCCTTTAATAATTACGTCATTTCCTTCTGTACAATTTTGCAAGCACGTAGACTAAAGCTATATTCAGCAGAACTAATTATTTATTCATAAACTTTATTTTAAAGAGGAATTGTTGAGGCTGAATATTTTTGGTGAAAGATAATGTATTATAGCTATAAAATCGTGACAAGTGTGTTATAAAAGAAAAGTTACCTTTCCTAACTGATTATGTAAAAAATAATTTGCTGCCACCTTTAAAGATATTTTCCAAGCTGTTTTCAGAGAAAAAGAGAAAATAAATAAATTTTGTTTTTATTGTTCATCAATTTTCAGGTTTATTATTTTTTTTTTTAAATTGTTCTTATAGAGAAATGAAGTTTATGTCAGTTAAGTTAGCTATAATTTACAGTTTCAATAATAATCAAAAATTGAATTTTAAATTTTAGAATATTCAATGATTTCGTTCACCCCATATTACTCAGTCCTCTTCAAAGTTCAGTACTTTTTCAGATTATTGCTAATGGCAAAAAATCTTTAAGCCGCAGGGCTTCTCGTTTTCTAATAGTTTGTACAAAGTATCTTCTAAAATAAAATCAAAACCGTTTTCAATGTGAATTATTTGCATCTCAAGAAATCCGAATAAATTCTTTTTTTCTATCATAAATCTTAAAGCAGGGTATCAAGAGTTAATTTTGACCAGTACTTGTCCAATGAGTTTCCTTTTAATTTATCATAAATATCATCTCTTTATCGACAGTACAATGGTGCATCATCTCTTATTGTCAAATCAATCATAGACTAGAAAGATACTGAAAAGTACAAAACAATGAGAATTTACATTTAAAATTTTCTGAACACAGAGGTTAACCAACATTAAGCATTTCGTTAATAAATACTTGTCTATTCTATTGATACAGGAGCTCTCAATGATCCACACTTACCCATAAGAAACAAAATTTTTCTTCACCGAAATTGATGTGTATGATGTTCCTGCTGCATAATTTTAAGCTTGATCAGCTGGTCTGCCCCCGGAGCTATAAGGAACAAATGACCAAACCACGTACGCCAAATGGCACTCATACACCGACGGAGACAAGATAGAAAATTTGAGGCAAAACAAATGTGTTAACATAACAACCAAAAAAGGAGGAAATTTGCAGGGACCAAGTCAGCTGGATCCTCAATGTTGTAATTGGCTTACAAACTTACCCATAGAGAACAAGATCAGAACTTTGCATGGTAGTTCTATAACCTTTGAAGAGTCAAAACATGCAAAAACTTACTTCAAAAGGAAAAGCTTACCCATGGTCACCTGCACTCTTTGGTCCTGAACTCTGCAGCGGGCCATAAAATCACCCATTAGAAAAATAAAATTTGTTATAGGTAAAATAGAATACCAAGAAAACTTACGTAGATAGTCAATGCTTTCTCATAGTCAGCTGCCATTTTGGTTAGTTCCTTAACAAATTGATAGATACTCAAAATCGCGAAAAAGACATTATAAGTGGATAAATTTTGGCGAGTATTTAATTTGGCGAATGACCAAAATGGAAAATTTAGCGGGGATTTGAATTGGCAAATATTATTTTTTTTTAAATTTAGCGAGGATTTAATTTGGCAAATACAAAAAATGTTTATTTGGACGAATGACACAAAGAAATGAACTTTTATGTCTTAAAATGTTTTATAAACAAGAAGCCCTGCGGCTTAAAGATTTCCGCCATTAGCAATAACCTAAAAAGTACTGAACTGTGAAGAAGACTGAGTAATTAACTTACATAAACTTCATTTCTCTATATAACAACAATTTAAAAGAAAAATAATAAACCTGGTGAAAATTGATGAACAATAAAAACAAAATTTATTTATTTTCTTTTTCTCTGAAAACAGCTTGGAAAATATCTTTAAACGTGGCAGCAAATTTTTTTCGCATAATCAGTTACGAAACGTTATTCTCAGACTACATATACTTATTTTTTCTTTTATAACACACTTGTCACGATTTTATAGCTCTAATACATTATCTTTCACCAAAGATATTCAGCCTCAACAATTCCTCTTTAAATTAAAATTCATGAATAATTAATTAGTTCTGCTGAATATAGCTTTAGTTTACGTGCTTGCAAAATTGTACAGAAGGAAATGACGTAATTATTAAAGGGAAACGTTAATAACATCAAAGATGGTGCATTATAAGACGATCTTCATTATGCTACACTGCACCAGCTTTAACTTTCGATAGCATATAAACTTTAAAATAAAGTGTTGTTCATTGGATAATAAAACGATTTGATGCACTGTTAGGATTCTTATTGGCTTAAAACTCATTTTAGCCTCGTTCTCAGAAAAACATCTGTCAAAACGAGGACTTAGGCTTTAGCCTGGATAAGATTCGGGCGTCCAGCCTAGCTGCGCTGTCTCTATCTATCTCCATATCTCATTCCGCCTTCGCTGGCGGAAATCAAAAATAAGAATAAACGTATATATAAACACAAGTTCGTTTTTGCGAAAGAAATATTTCTTTCTTTCCTTAATTAACAAAAAAATCATATTTTTTAAAAATTTGAAGGGGATTTAATTTAGCGAACGGTAAATTGTGTTAAATTTGGCAAGTATTTAAATTGGCGAATAGTCAGTTATCAAAATTTTGGCGGGTATTTAATTTGGCGAATGTCACTGAAATTCGCCAAATTTAATCCTCGTCAAAATTTATCCACTTAAGGTAGTCTTTGTCATCATTGACAGTTAATTTGATTTGAGAGAAGCAAAGAATCTTCTTTATATCAACAAGGTTTTCTCTAATTTACAAGCCAGTGTCGTCAACTTTCCTTAAATAAAAGAACTGAGACCTTGTAAACTAATTTTTCCAATTAACTTGAACCACCAAATTAATATGCTGCCAAATGCAATTTTGACACCAAAAACGCGAAATTAAAATGTCTGGGAATTTTAGTGCCTTGAAATATAATAACAAAAGTAATTTTGTGAGGTCTTAACCTTATTAGTAACAAGGTGTCTTTAGTTTGTTGGTGGTGGTTAATTAATTCTATTAATTGGGAATAAACATTTAAATTTGAAACAACATATATTTATTCATGAAACAATAATTTATCTTACATGTACTTACACAAGACAAGATGTATATATATTCTCACAAAATGTACTGTGACAATGAAAACTCATCTACACCATCCTTTGAACAACAACTGCATTTAAAAGTTTTGCATCATTTATAGTGATTGAATCATCTGTTAAGACTTTATTAGGAAACGTTGTCATTAAATTAAAATTTCCTGTTCCAGGTCTTGCATTTTTTACCAAATTTTTAATATCACCAACAGTGTTGTGGTGGTTAAATTTTGAAATAAGTCTGGTTCCATCAGCAAGTCTTATTTGTATCGTGGTAACTGGTTTCGTTTCGTCAACTTTAAAAGTTGGTTGACTTGGAATTCTAGCGGCTGCAGCAGGCACATTCTCCAAAATTCTGGGAGCAGGACTACCCAAGGTATGTCCAGCTCCAGAAAAAGCTTTTAATTTTTCTTTTGGTAGAACATAATCCTCTTCGCGATGGTCCTCCATATCAACGTGAACTTCCCCACCATGCACTTCTGCTCTTAATTCCCTCGGAATTTCACCCCTAGCAATATCATCAAGAAATTCTTTATTACCAGGATCATTAAAGTCTTTAAGTGGTCCATTGTCAACAGAAAAACCATTTTTCCAAAATTTTATCTTTACATTCTTTGGCTCTGCTTGTATATCAGCAGGGTTAAGTGCTGCACTTACTTGATGTGAGGGTTCAACATCAGATCCTAATGTATAACCTGCACCTTGAAAAATATGTTTTGTTTTCTCACTACTGCTAGGAGCATGATCCTCAACAACTTGTGCACCATGTTGTTTAGCAGCATCAAACAAAGCTTGTGTTGGATTCTTTTTTTTGTCAGGACCAATAATTTGCTGTCCACTTCTTTCAGATCCACCTGCATAAAAAGCTTGTCCTTCATCACCACTAGAATCGTTTTCTCTTTGAAATTGAGATATCGTTGCAAAGCGACTGGGTTGACTTTTGCTTGCACGAGAAGATGATAATGGCGGCGTGGGAGAAGTTTCGTCTTTAATATTTGAACTGCCAGTATGTGATTGTGGGTCTACTGCCACTACATCATCAGAATCGTCATCATAAAATGTTGCTAGCGCTGTGTGCAACTCCCAGTTTGCAGATTGAAGGTAAAACTTTGCCCTATTCTCATCAACCCCTGTTACTGAAATAAATTCGGATATAAGCTGACTGTTTTCGTCCGCCATCTTGTGTATCCGAAAGAAAATCGATAAAAGTGCAAGCGAAAGAGATTTTACGAGATGAGAATTATGACTACAAATAAATAATTTATTTCAACATGTACAAAAGGACAAATACAGAAACCCTAATAACACCATTTGTTTTTTGAAAGTCAGAAAAATACATTATGTTATTATATTTTTATGATTTTGTTCCACACACACACACATTTTATGTCGCAATGCAATTATGTCGCATTTCTTTACGTTCTGCGTTATACAAGAGTATTTTCAACAACAACAAACATGGCGGACAAGGAAGCAAAAATTGAGCTAAAGGGACCCAATTCTGATAATAGTCAACTTGATGTTGCTATTGTTGAAGCAAATACGCACATTGGCAACAACACTCTTTCTACACAAGATATAGATGATATTGCAAAAAAACTTCTTAGTGGAAAATTTTATTTATCTGCGCTAGAATTTCACGCAGAGCTGGTTGAAGTAGGGCGGGAGTTAGCTCGATTTAAAGATTTTTTTTCTAATCCAGGAAATTTTGAGGTTCAAATGAAATTGGACCCACTGCTTTCAGTTAGTAAGTATATATATTTTTATTATGTAATCATATTGTTGTGAACTTTTATTTGAAGTAGCATAGCTAGAGATCACAATCTTTTTTTCTTGTATCGTAATGTTTCCATTTTTATGACCTGTAAAGGGTAAACACCTAATTAGGTGGCATGGCCTAATTAGTCCAGTCATTTAGTTAGGTTACGTGATGTTGTTTAATTAAGCAACCTGCAGAGACGCCAACTTTCTAAATCCTAAAGCGTGACAATTTTTGTTGTTACTATCTATCAGCAGAGGCACCACCCAGGTTGGCGCCGTGGGGCAAATTTTAGAAATTGGACATTCTAAATTGTTGGAAAATGCACTTCCGCACACCTATACCGCCATTTTACTGTTTGAGAAGTATCACGAATTGGTGTTACTTTTACACAATTATTTAACCTGCCAGTTTTGAATACCGCGGGACAAGAAAAACAATGGACGAATTTAGTATGTAATTTAGTATAGTAGTATCTGAGACAAAGGGTGAAATCGATTTGATGAGTGAGACAAAGGGTGAAATTGAGATGGAAGAGGCAAAATTGATTTGCATTATACTCGATGTACTTTTCATTAGACTCGATGAAGTAAGAATTTGTGGAAATACGCTTAATGCATGTGAGTTGACATATCTGAACCTGTAGTATGTCGGCAATTTTATTGCCGACGTGAAATACATTTTAACTGATTTGAGTCTGCATTACGTCGGCAATATTTTTTTGTAGTAAAATTTTTCAGCTGGCACTAACTTTTGTCATTCACCTTTTATTAGGGCTAGACCTTCCATAAATTCGATGCATTAATCTCCTAAGACGATGACAGATGGGAATAGAGTATAACTCTTATTGACATACCTTCCAGATGGTGAACTTCGTTAGGTTAATAGTTCACTGCCAACTTTTTATGTTTCTAGATGAACTCATTAAATTAGGGCAACATTAGGTTGTATATCGCAGAAATTGCCGGTGACATGCTTTAAAAATGCTTGTCACTGGCACAGTTTAACATGAAGCAAAACTGGAAAGGCCCAATTGTTAGAATCTTCGCAGAACATCTCTCCTCACAAAACCGAGGGCAGGGCTGATTTATTGCCTGCTGCGTCGTGTGGGAGAAAGAAATTCTGGACTTCTTTCTAATACGATATACAATTTTTCAATTATTATTACGAAGATAGATAGATGTGTATATTTTCATGGCTAGCCTCACAAATATCAAGGGATATACCCTGTCTATTATTTCCAGGAGGGATGGAGAGTCCTAGAGTATTTTGTAGCTTAGATGGAGAGTCCTAGAGTATTTAATGCTCTTTTTGAGCTACGCAGACCAAATTAGGGCCAGCGCTCTACTAGAAAACTCCTGGCAACATCCAACGGCCCACACAATGTGCCATCTTTCCAATTTCCCTCGCATGCCTTGCGTTAACCTGGGGCTATGGTAACATTCACTTGCCCATGTTGAATCACCGTCAAGAGGAATCGAACCACTGTCTCTCGCACAGAGTACGAGAGCTATAACCACTAATCTTCGGCGCCATAATAACCACTAATCTACGGCGCATGAATTGAATGGCACCAAAGTATTTCTGTAGCCTGAATGATTTCAGTTAATCAAAAGTAATTATTTTGTAGTCGCAAGGAGTGGGAGTAGCTTAAACCAAACCAAAATTATTGTTATTTAAAAATTTCACAAAATTACGTCTGCATTTTTTTGCTGCCGCAACTACGGTATATTTGTACTTTACGTTGGCAATTACGCTAATTTTAAGGGCTGAGTCTGACAAGGTGAACGAAAACTTACTGTTAAAATCATTGCGTTTCGCACTACAATTTTTATGTGAATCAAATCTGTCTACTTTACAGCCAATTTTGACCAATTTATTTTGACTTATTTGCATCGTGCATTGGCAACTTGTGGCCTCATGTGGCAATCTTTGTTGTTTTAAGTAATGGACTGCAGCCATCCACGCTGCAGGGAAAAAAGTAAATATGGCAGACAAAAACGTGGTAGTGTTTGACAAAAGTTTTAACGTTGTTAAAACAGGATGTGAGTCAAAAAGAAAAGCTACAAAACAAACAAAGTAACTGTTTACCACATCCATCTTAAAAGATGCGTTTTTTTGCATTTTGTGAAAGAGTATCTTTATTAAATTATTGCTTATCATACCTAAATAGGTGACACGTAACCTAAGTAGGGTTTATTTTACATTTTAAAATAATTCATACTTGCACGAACATATTGAGTCACAAGTGACAATTTTGAAATCATGGTCGCTTATGTTAAGTAACATTAATGACTTACGTTGATTACTCAGCGTTATCACAAACACAACCAGCAGGAACACAACAACACAACTTGATCCGTAACACAACAACACAACTGGATATTAACTCAACTGCACAACCACTTAAGGCCCAACCAAGATCATTCAATATTGTTTATAGTCCATATTATGGGGACAACATATTTCCATACTTTAACATTCAATTTGATAAGGTCTTCATAAACCTTAAGATACCAAGTCCTTGAAGCATTGTTTAATCCATAAGCACATGTCTTTAATTTCCATACTGTTCCCTCTTTGTAGGCTTCCTTGGGTGGACGTATATATAATTCTCTGTCAATAGGCTTTCCTTGCAGAAATGCTGCTTTAATGTTGATGGAATGGCATGTCCAATTCATGACAGACATAATAGCAAACATAATCCTAAGTGACTTTTTACAGCAGGTCAGAGAATCTGTTTGTACATCTGCTTTATTTTCAAATCCTCTTGCTACAAACCTTGCTTTAAATTTGACCAAATCAGACTGGTCACATTTCTTGGTAATCAACCATCTTGTCGATATCAATGATTGCTTAGACACTGGAACCTGTTCATAAATATATGCAGTTTAAGTCTATGTTCTTTTTTTTTCTAGGAAAAACGCCTAGTGTTTTGACATTAGACTCAATTGATGATTTTTCAAGATACTCAGATGATGGATTGAGAGAAACAGATGAGAAAGTAACTGGTATGAATATGTTTTTTATCTAACTGCCTAATCATGAACAAAATAAAGAACACATTTCATTTACAAATATAAACAAGATGCAGACACTGCATTGGGCATAAGAAAGAATAATGTTATGAGGAAAAACAGTTGAAATATTTTAGAGCACCCAAATAGTGCCTAAAACCAATTTTTTTTTAAAAAAAATAATTTTTTGAGGAAAAACATTTTGTTGACGGGAAATACAGCCTGTCATTCACTGTGGAGAGTCACACTATTGAAAAGTATATATTGATTTGTTATCTATAATCTAAGTTTGCTAGACATTTAATTCTAATAACATTTCCAAAGGCAGTAACCATAGTTTTATACGCACAAGTCCCAACTTATGTTAAAACACATCCATTTAATTTTGCTTGCGGTTTAGCATTTTTTTTGTTTAGAGTTTTAGCAGTCCCATTTTCTGCGGAAATCAAGATCAAGCTGGCAAACTGAAATTTTTTATCCTAGAATGTTTGTTCATTCTAAATTAAAATCAAACAAAAAAAAATGTGCGATCAACTGTACAATGAGTTAAACAACTTATTATCAATATGTCAAATTAAATTCACATTTTAACAACAACTTATTTGCGTGAAATTAAAAAAGACAACGCCCTGTATTTTTAAGATTTTTTGTTTACAAAATAATAAAGTACCTCTACGATCTGTGTTGCATAGCAAACAGCAAAGAAATCAGTCAGATATAACAGAATAATGAGAAATCAGAACAACAGTTAGAGCAAAATTCGTTAGATGCAGAACTACTATTTTTGCATATTAATTTCATGAATAATACTGCTTGTATAGCAAAAACATCCGTGAATAGATAGATAGATAGATAGATAGACAGACAGACAGACAGACAGACAGACAGACAGACAGACAGACAGACAGACAGACAGACAGACAGACAGACAGACAGACAGACAGACAGACAGACAGACAGACAGACAGACAGACAGACAGACAGACAGACAGACAGACAGACAGACAGACAGACAGACAGACAGACAGACAGACAGACAGACAGACAGACAGACAGACAGACAGACAGACAGACAGACAGACAGACAGACAGACAGACAGACAGACAGACAGACAGACAGACAGACAGACAGACAGACAGACAGACAGACAGACAGACAGACAGACAGACAGACAGACAGACAGACAGACAGACAGACAGACAGACAGACAGACAGACAGACAGACAGACAGACAGACAGACAGACAGACAGACAGACAGACAGACAGACAGACAGACAGACAGACAGACAGACAGACAGACAGACAGACAGACAGACAGACAGACAAAGTACAAAAGATTTAAAATATACTAATAAAAAAAAAACTAATAATATATAATAATAAAATACCATTTCTCTAGTAGAATCAATCCGGAAGCTTTTTGGCTGAAAAACATGAAAGACTCTACTGGAGTAGATGGTTAGTCTATTAAGACTAATTAAAATCGACTGTTTAAACAAAAAATTAAATAATTCCTAAATTAATTATGTATTCTGCACAGATCCGACATTTGCATTGGAAAGAAGAAAATTCGCACATAACTCTACAGAATTTAACCAAAGACTCTGCAGATTTGATTTCATCAGGAAGAGAATTCCATAATTGGGAGGCTATATATCCAAATGTTTGCAGCCCATATTTTGAAGATTTTATTCTAGGTCTAACTAAAGCACTTGATGACCTTAAATTATATCCAGTATCATTTCTAAACTGAAACACACCTTTCATGTAGGAAGGATTCAATTTCCATTTCGTCTTGTAGACCTCTTTTAGTAATTGTCTACAATGTTGCATATGAATTCTTTTCGTAGAAGAAGTGGATTCCACTTTAGACTGAGACCTTGCCCTTTTTAAAACTCTATCCACCTTTGAAATAGATTTCCTGCTATTAAATCCCCAGACTAAAGGACAATAATTGAACTCAGATGCTATGAATGTTGCATATAATAAACTTTTCTGTTTATTATCAACAATCCAGGAAATTCTCTTCAGGGCATTAGATTTGCAGCTAGCTCTTTTGCACAGTGTGTTTATATGATCTTCAAAAGTAAGTTGACTGTCAAATTTAATACCAAGAAGCTTTACACATTTGGATGCAGATAAAATTGCTCCATTTAAATTTAAATGCCGGATTTGTGGACTTTCTGGCTTTCCGAATATTATAAAATCGCATTTGCTTGCGTTTAATTGCAAGCCATTATTGGAAAACCATAAAGCTGCTGACCTAAAAAGTTGTTCTAACATATATTTTACTTCGTGAAAGGTTTCAGCTGATGCACAAAACGTATTATCGTCAGCATAGTTACACACTAGAATATCAGAGCAGGGCGGCATATTCACGTCATATTGAAAAAGAAAATCATTTAAAAATATGTTAAACAGTAACGGCCCCAAAATTGACCCCTGTGGTATGCCAGAAAAAATTTCCTTCCAACAACCAAAAACCCCATCAATACCTACTCTCTGAAAGCGCTGCTTTAAATAGCTCCAAATAAAAGATAATGCACTAGAAGAAAATCCATAAGCGGTAAATCGAACGGTAAATCGTTCGTTCCAATATGAATAATTAAATGATCAGGATTAACTTCGTCCAGCGTTGGTTTCAAATAATTTACCATGTGCGCCCTTTTTGCACCAGAAAATGACTTGACAATTATTTTTTGCTTTGATGTCAATTTGTTGTTAATTTTCCAGTGTGAGACATGCTTTAACATGCTATCTCCCACAATACAAGTTACGCTGTTTGATTCGGCAGGAATGGTTTCATCGCCTGTAGTTCTGCAAGCTTCATGATTCGTAATGGTCGGAAGGTTGTTATAGCCAGCAAGTTTTTCTAATCTATCTTTTAACGACTTTTGGTTTTTTTTCCATATAATAAATTTTCTTTTCTGTGCATATCTAATTTCAAATAGCTGTTTAGATAATGATTGTTTTCTCTCGCTGTTCTTAGCTGAAGAAAACGATGATTGGTGTATAGAAATGTTGTTTATTTCTGTATCAAGAGAATTTTCGATAGAGTCATTAAGAGGATCATCAGACGTGTTTGTAGCAATACATCTCTGTCAATAGTCGAATTCAAATTTTCGGTATTAGAGCATTCATGATCCAAGCTACTCACGGAGCGAGTAATAATACGTCTTGCCACCACCATTTTGAGAAGGCAATGTCTTATCAAGGTTCTGCGTCTTAGGCTAATCTATGTAACCATTCGTTGAAATAAACAGCATATGATCATATAGATGTGTGTTTTCTTGAGCAGCTTTGACCCTTTATGCTTATATATTCTTTTACAGTTTGTAGAATGACTCTTTATGACCTATATTGTTCACATCAGATTGACACACAAAAAAGGTATCAGGTAAAAAAATTCTAAATTAAACGTTTTTACTCCAGAAATAATGGCTCAGCTGGCTAAGGTTTCATAACGTCGAACCCAAGGTCATGGTTCGAATCTGCTGAAGCGATTTTTTTAAAGAAAAAAAATTGCATAAAAAAAACTTGTTGAAGACGTAGAAATTAACTATTTCGGTTAGTTAGTTAGGAGTTGGAAAGCAATACCATCCTTGCAAGCAAGATAGTAAAAATGTCTAGGCTAAACTTAACAATATTTGTGTTTGCCATTGCCTAACTGGGTTGATAAAATAGGTTATTTTTTGCAATTGAAAACATCTTAATAAGTATGGTACTTGTTATTATATTATAAACGATTTCGTTCTTACTGAAATTGAGCTTACAAGTCTTACTAATCAAATTATAAAGGATGGTTTTATCCAGAGTGACTGACAGTCGAATGTAATGGAGAATTGTTTCATGGGCACAGTGTTGCATTAGAAAGAGGTAACTATTGTATGCAGATGATTTGTTCTCATAGCAGAGTCGATGGTAGAATTAATTGAAACGTTTGAGAACTGGAAAATTGGACTAAAAGAGCAAGGGTTAAGAATGAAGCCAAGTGTGACCTTGTATAGTAGCCTTGTGGTGTTTGCCGGAAAGGGGTAACTCAATTTTTTTTCAGACTTAAAAGCATTGGGTACATAAGAAGTGTGAGTTATAATGGAGGAAGATTAAGAGCTGACATTCAGTTTGTATACAAGCGTTGCAAAGGTGAGATTATAGACAATGAAGTATTTTTAGCTGTAACGATGTACAGCAGTGGCTCGTTAGAGATAGTTAAAAACTTCTGTAACTTAGGTGATAAGTTGGGAATTGAAATGGGGTGTCGGAAGAAGTGTAACTAGCAGGATAGGTTCTGCTTGGAAAAAGTTCAAAGAGTTACTGAATAATAAATTTTTTAAAGTAAAAAAGTTAAGTAGGGTTACGCACATGATTGGATTGTGTAAGTTATGATAGCGTTTTCTTACATGTGCACTATTTTCATTAATAACTTTCTTAACTAAATAAAATCCCAACTGACCGGGTGGGTGTTGAAACTGTCACCTCACAGCAAAAATAATTATTTATATAGTTATATTTATATATAAAGTTGAGCTTTACAAAAAATTAAAATACCTTCCGTTTCTAAATAAAAGTGGAGAATTCTCATCCTCAAATTTGACTCTATAAAAAGAGTGGAAACAGTTATGCAATAAGAAGGACTTTAGGCAGATGTATCATTTGCTGATTCTATCATACCTGGGGTTAAGTTGAAAAGTAATCGATCCAATTTTTTGTTTTTTTATTAACTCTTAGACAGTTGTTTGTTATAAATGTTATAGATGTTATAAAACCAGCTACTCATATCAGTTTAACATGAAAAAAATCAAAATCTTATATTTTTAAAATGGTAATATACTACTACTACTCTAATGCTTTGTATATTAGTGCTCGAGTTTGAACTTAGAAAAGCAAAAGAAACAATTCATGAGCTACGTGAAAATATTACAGAATTAACAGCAGGTACATTAGAATTATTCAATCATTGTTAATTTTTTAATTTAATAATGTTGTCATAATGTTTTCTAAACCATTGTCGTTTCCGAATAATTGTTTACAACTTATCTAATAGGAACCATTTTTTTACATATTTATAGAAAATTTTCAACATTTTTGAAAATATTGACTAACAATGCAGTCCATTTTTCTTTACTCTAGCTAAACAATGTCTTGTAATCATACCATAATCCAGTGATATGGAATACAAAATGCAAAAAGGTTACAAAATACTAAAACAAAGTTTATGTTTAGATGATAAAGACAAAAAGAATATATTAAGCAAAGACATAGATTTAATAGACGATGTAAGTATTATTATTATTATTAATGCATCAGATTTTTCATTTTCAATTTTTTTTTAAGTAACAATTTTAAGTGAATGGCCAATTTGTAAAAAATGGACTTTCAATATCATAAAACTGTAAAAAATATTTTTATTTTTCTAAATTTGAAAAATGTTAATAATAATTAAAAATTTTGTGCAATAAAAAGTGCATCAATTTTTTTTAGATACAAAAATACTTTTTTCGAGAGATCTGCACATTAGGTTGAACATTCTATAAAATTGATATAACACTGATTTATTTCACATCGAATAGCTGTTGATTTTCGACTTTAGTGACTTACACAAAAATCGAGCTAATGGCTGTTAAAAAGTTTGGTGATCACCAAGGACAAAAACAACATCTTAAGTTATCTTAAATAATATATTGAGCATCCCAATATAACTGAAAATGAAAAGTTCTCTACATATATTGGATATCAACAACTTAGTTGATATAAGCACTTACCTTGCTGTTAACTTAAGTTTTCTAATAAAATAAACTTCAACTTTTTGAACTAGCTAGCTTGCTATATCCTTCAAAATAGAAACATACAAGTTTATTGCACATAAAGCCAGTCGAAACAACAACAATAACTTTAAGATCTTTTTAAAAGTATTAATTACCTTCTTAAAGCTAATAACATAGCATTTTTAACAAATACAGCTCCCTGTGTTGTCTCTGTTCCCTCGTCAAAACAAACTTTCGATTTCTGATTATTTAATATATTTTACAGACCGTAGCTTATTTTCCTGCCCGAAAGAATACTGAAGGGCAATTTTTTTTTTTTAGATAATAAAAATAAAAAAGTAGCAAATTTATCATAAAAAGTTATTCATAACAGATTGTCTAGACGTCTATGTGGTTTCAAAGTGTGTATGATTTCTTGAACCTTGACTTTTTGAGTGGTCCGTTTATCACACGCCATTATTTGGGAATGCAGGGAATTGAGCTGATTGAATCATTTTGTTCCTTTAAAAAAATACTTAATTAAAAAAATGTTTTTTATATGTTTATTTTAGGAACAAATAAATCATTTTGAAATTAGAACATTGAATTTTCTTGTTAATGAGTATCTGTTGAAACATGAATACAAGTTAACCTCTATAACATTTGCTGATGAGCTTGCTGATCAGGTAGCTACTCCTTGTATTTTTTATGTAAATGTTTTGACACAATTATGGGGAGTTTTTTTTATTTTATGCTTTTAAATGCAAAATAAAGGAAAATAGATT
This sequence comes from Hydractinia symbiolongicarpus, assembly GCF_029227915.1. Taxonomy (NCBI): domain Eukaryota; kingdom Metazoa; phylum Cnidaria; class Hydrozoa; order Anthoathecata; family Hydractiniidae; genus Hydractinia; species Hydractinia symbiolongicarpus. The sequence continues at coordinate 5,574,409 of NC_079885.1, forward strand.
TTCAATGAAAATTTAGTTAATAATAAATATCTATATTATAATACCCGTATATGTCTGTCTGTCACGCAAAATTGTACTGCAAGTAGCGAGACACACACAATGAGGTATTAAAAGGACGGGATACTGTGGATTTTTCCACGGGCCATGAATGCAATAATGTAATATTTTATTGTATCAAAGCTACAATAAATACTTTACTCCATGTTTTATATGCAGAAGAAAATCTGTTTACTTAGGATTTAGATGATTGGGAAGATGTTGGTTTAAATACTGGTCAACCTCCAGATATTCTTCATTTGTTAAGGGACTATTCAAAGCATGTCGTTGACCCTGTGAAGTTACGTGACAAAGAAATAGAAGACTTAAAGCAAGAAATAAATAAATTAGTATGTTGTTTCTATTATAGTTATTTATGTTGCAACAATTTGTAATAGTTTCAATGTGTTCCATTAGTAAACGTAAATTGATTCTTGTTTATGGAATTTATTTTGTATGGTGAAATGTGTCAATTTTAATTTGTTTAGACACAAAGCTGCAGTCAATTACAGGAAGAAATTTCTGCTGGACAAAACGAAATACACCGATTAACAGAAGAATTGGAAAAAGCATCAAGGTTTGTTTTTTCCATTTTACTGCACTAAAAGTTGTGATAGAGGGGGGATAGGGGGATCTTTTGACCCGGGACAGATAAATGTTTAAATAGAAAGTAAATCAACGTTATTACAGACACTCCTACGACAAGTTGTGATATTTATCGTATAATATCTATATTATTATACCCCTATACGTCTGTCCGCCCGTCCGTCCGTCTGTCTGTCACGCAAAATGGTAGCTTAGCTACGCAGGTAACGAGACGCACGCAATGCGGTATAAAAAGGACGGGCGAACCCGTGGATTTTTCCACGGGCTAACGACTTAATAATAAATATTCGAGCACATTGGACCATCAAATAAAATTATTTTACAGACTAAAGCTGTAATCCATTATTTAAACATTAATTCTACTGACATAATTTTCCATTTTTTTTGTTGAGTTGTCACACAAATAAAACAATAAATAAATAAATGATAATCTATGTTAATGATTAATACTATCAATATGGGAAAGCAACTCCCTTCTTTCATAAAAGTAAATTTACAGAACTTAAAAAGTATGTTTTTTGTTTGGAAATATCAATAAAGAAGTGGGTGACCTACAAATTAAAAACCATACTGGTTAATACAACATTTGGATTTTACCCACTCCCTCCGTTCCCTAGACATCAAAATCAAGAAATGTAATAATACTAAAGTCTTTTCAATGTCTGAAATCACAAGCACTCGCACCATATCCTGTTAAGCGTCCAGATTAGAAAGCTAAGTTTCTCAACATTGTATTTGATGTTTCGCATGCACATTTATGTTATGTGATGATATGTGAGTCACTCCTAAGTAAATTTAAATTCTTAAAATTGAAAAGTATTTAATCTTTTATTCTTCTTTGCTTCAGGCTGAAATCTCAGGAGAATTTTTTACATGTTCACAATTTTTCAAGACATGACGAAGATAACATTTCTAATAAAAGTTACACTTCGTATAAAAGTGAAAATAGTGACATCAAAGAAAATTATATACTTGTGGAGAATGAACCACAAAATGAAAACTTAAAGGAAGGCAAAAATCAGCATATTTTTCTTGACCATTCGGAACTTCAAAATAGTAATGTTAAAGAAGATAGTGAAAAACAAGATACTGATTATCACAATGAATCTCAAATTGATAAAATGATTAATATAGATGAATTTAATGAAGCCAAAAAGGTCGTAAAATGTAGTATTTCGAATTCCGTGGATGATGTAGATTCCTATACACGACAAATCTCGTCAACTTTCCTTACCACATTATTGTCAATGACACAAATTGTGGGAGAGTCAAGACTGTCAAAGGAGGTGAGTGTAAAATACTACCTGCCTGCATGATTTGTCTTAAGCAATTTTATTCACATAAAACTACAGGAATAACATCTTGTTGAATGTGCTTATCTGTCTTAATAATAATTGGCGTGTGTTAAATATGCATTCGTCTAGAAGAAAATTAAAGTCTAATAAAATTTTGTACTGTTGATTAGGTTTCCAAAGAAGAGAACAACACACCAGTTCAAGTTATCGCCGAATCTCTACCTAATATTGTTCCAAATGTTTTGTTAAATAAAAGAGAGGTTGGTAGTGATTGTCGTTAGTGTTGCTCTGACAGTAATTCATTGGTCACTTTTATTGATTTTAATACATAAATGTGTCATGTCATGTTGGTTTGATTTACAGAGTTTTTAAGTTTTGAGGCAATACATTTCTCATAGCATAGTGAATAAACTTATAATTCATTCATTGTATCTTACCTTAGCATGACTGTCCCTTGTATGAGACTGCACATGATTTTTTAATACAAAAATAAAAGAACCAGGGCGTTAGAAAAAATTACATTGTGAATTGCTAACATAATGCCCAACAGGAAGCAGGATTACCCAAGGTTGCTAGAATTGTGTGCTGCAAACAAACCAACTATTCTACATGTAGCGAATATACTCTGTGCCACATGTAGTGTAGTGGGGTCGTTTATGGGTTTCAACCAGCTGCAAATTAAATACTACGCACTACCTGGTGGTAAACTCGACTCTCCTGTTTGAAGGTTCAACCAATGTGAATCATCTGTTGATAAACCTTCACCTTAGAACATTAGAGGTTATTACCATTGATTGTGCTGTGTTTCTTACTTTCAGGAACTTATCCCTCTTATCCTATGTGCTGTTAGATTTCACGATAACGCAAGAGTTCGTGATGAGCTTCTGCATTCTCTCTTTAATCTGATCAAAAGGCCTGACAAAGAACAAAGGTTAGAAACCAGCTTTTAGAAAGTGATCAGTGGTGCTCAAAAATCAAATATACACTCATAATATTGTGCGCTTAAATTGCACTGATAAAAAGACTCGTACCAACTTGCTGGTGTGGTTGTTATCAGCGAATATGTTTAACTAGGATTTCAAGAATAAAACCTTAAAAACCACATGAAAGTGGAAATAACTCAATAGTTACATAGGTTTCATCTAAATACATGTTTACACTTTCTTAGAAAAATCATAATAGATGGCTGTGTAACATTTGCCAAGTATGTGGAGCCTGTTCGAATAGAAGCTGAATTTCTTCCTCAATGCTGGGAACAGGTATGTGACCACTGTTTTTGTTTTTAATTTGAGGGTTCTTACAAAGTGGAATGAGCCTTGTAATACAATACCACTGAATAAAGATAATGTAAACCTTCTTGCAGTCAAATTGAAGGTTTTTAGGTATTGTTAGGATTTCAGATTTAACTGATTAATAAAATTAATAAAATAGAAAATTGACATGGTTGATCGGTTTATGAAAAGTTTTCACAAGAAAGTACTTGTTAAAATTAGATTCTGGGACATATGTTATGACGTATCACAGCTGCTCTATATTTATTTGTAATCTAATTTTAGATAAATCACAAGTTTTCAGAAAGACGGTTGTTGGTAGCTGAAACATGTGGTAACATGGCCCCATATATTCCAGTATGCAAAACAATTTTTAATTAATTCTCTTTTAAAAAACGAAGTTAAAAACAGTATCCATTAATTTAATTTTCTATTTTGAAATATCTAAAAAAATCTGCATGTTATATAATATTATATTTTCTTAATTTAGGTAAGTCTTTTGAGTTCCCTGGTATTCTCTATGCTTTCTCAAATGCTGCAAGAAGACAGAAGTGAAGAAGTACGAAGTGCTGTTGTGAAAAACTTGGGAATTATTTTAAGCTTTGTTACAGATGCTAGCAAATATTCTCAGGTGTGTATCATCCAAAAGTTTAATTAAATAAAAATTTGATGCGGTGATAAAATAGTTGAGATTTTCCTCAAATAACAGGATTTTTTGATAGATGAGGCAGACAATAACTAAAAAATATTTCTGACCTTAAACAAAAATTGTGAAGAATTTTATTTAAAGATTGGTTTATGTGACAACATGGACTAACTTTGGGTGTTAATGTTTTGTTTCATGGTTCAAGTATCCACGTCAGAAGAAATTAACTTATATCTTGCACTTTTCTCTTAAAACTTTGTTTCAGAGAAAGATGGTAATACTAGTTGTAATAGTTTAGATGAAACACTGACGCTTTTGCAGATTAAAGATAGGTTATATAAAAAAGAAGAGAAAGTAAAAAAAAACAGTAAAAATCTTTGTTCAGAGATGGCTTTTACCACTTGGATGACGTTTAGTGTGAAATTAAAACCCGTTAACCCACAATGGAAACCAATCTTTAATCTCTGTTTTATCACTAATGTGAACTCTGCTTAAAATCTTTTTAGGCATTCACCTTACTAGAACTTGGTTTAAATGATATTACTGATGAGGTTGTTGCAAATACAAAGAACATTCTTTTACCTGTTGTTGCTGTGTGGGCTTCAGAAATCAACAAACTGCAGCCGCACTTAATACCAACACTACTAATTATGTGTCAACGGTCCTTGCAGGTATCTTTCTTTTCTATATAATGAAGCTTTAAAAACCTACATGTTATAAAACATAAACACGTATGCACTTTAAAAATTAATTCTTAAATAGCATGTTAGAAAACCCACATCTGTGGTGAAAAAAATGTAATTGATATAATTGGACTCTTCACTGATTTCTAATAAAAGAAAGAAAATCAGCCAAATAAAACCAAATCAATGCAGTAAAATATTGCCATGCTACCTTGCACAGCTTGTTGCGAGAACAAAAATAAGATCTTCTGTCTTGCTTCTTGTGTGTTTCAAAAATATAAAGATTTAACATGTAGGTCTCTGCTACTTATCGCCAATATAACAAGATGGTCAAATAATTTCTTCACTTTTATATTCAGAGTTGGTATGAAGCGAGCATAACAAATACTGAGGGAGATTCAAATGCATTGTTAATGGCTGCTGAGATGAAATTTAATAATTATATAGATTGTTTGGTTAAAATGGTTACCATTATGTTTTTGCATTGTTTACAAACTGGTTCGTTGGTTACCTGAGTTATATCTAGTTTTATCTGCACCTAACGTGTTTCTGTGTATTGCTTTAAGTGTGTTGTGTTTTTGTTTCTAGCGCCATTTTATTATGATGATTACGACGCTTCTATTCAAACTCCCTTGGGAGGTACAAAAATTCTTTTTTTTAACAACGCAAAAAATCTCATCTTAATCTTACCTGTCACTTTTTAGTATTACACAAATGTATCCTTTGCTTAATGGTAGATTTGAGTTATAACTTTAAGTGTTTTTTTGTTTTGTTTTACAAGATATGAGGCTGCCTGCTATGAAGAATCCATTGCTGAATATTGATACCATCCTTGATGACAAAGATAGAATCTGCTTCCTTGTAAACCAATTTGATGAAGCGATGAAGTCATCTGACCAAATATGGGAAAGTGTTGAGTGGATATGCAATGAATGGTGGGTCAACTTTTGAATGCAATAAATGATGTAAAAACTGAAGAAGAAAAATTTAAAAATTTGCCTTCTCTGTTTTGTGATAAATTTTAAGTAATAAAAAATTATAAGTAGTAACTTATTTATCATATTTTTTTACTTCAAATACAAGAAGAAACAACATAAATCTTGAGATAAATAACTCGTTTTTTCCCAACTTTTGTCATATTTGTCATATTTAAAGCTTACGTTTTTCTAGGATTAGGGTTTTTAATTTAATTGTTAATTTTAAATCTTATTTAATTTTATATTTAAATTATTTTTCATATTATATTTAGTTTATCAAAGACTTGTGAGATGTCAGGTATAATTTCATTTGTTCGTTGCACTGACCAACCAATTGATTAAAGAATTGATCCCTCTACAAACCGCTGTATTTAGTTAATATGTATTAGTAGTATTTATTTACTATATTTATATTTATATATAGTTTTGACGAGTGGAAATTCAAATCTTATGGCGAAGTTTGTTTGTTACATGTGTACAATATGTCGAATATTTGGAAAGAATTTCACTTTTACCAAGGTATGCAACATTAAATTCAGTATGAGAAAATTTAAATTTGAGCACAACACTAGTTTAAATTCGTAAAAAAAAATATTATAAAGTTTTCAATTCTTTTAGTGATTTGATTTAATGCAAAATTGTTCAGAATTTTATTGAAAAATATTATTGGAATTTACATTTAAGAAAGAAAAATATTTTTTGGCTTCTTGTAAAAGCCAAGTTAACTATTCTCCAGACAGAATATAGAATATTCAGATATATTATTTTTAGATTGTGCCATATTTTGAAAAACTGATGAGAAATACAGGTGAGCATTTTTTTTATTATTATATAAATAATGTTACGACTTTGCGGCGTTTTGTTTCATCAGATGCTTGGAAAGTCATTCATGAATTTCCAAGTGAAGTTTTGTTTAGTTTTTTTTATTTCTGAATGAAAGGATGCAGAAAGGATTTAAAATTTCTAAAATTGCACAATCCTTCATCAAGTTATTTTATAAAAATGAAAGGATGGCCTTAAGTTTTCTTTGAGTGCAATGAAGTGTTAACAAACGGACATACAGATCCCAAGCTATGGGGTCGTCAGCAAAAATTTAAGAGGCGTGGGAGGAGCAAGCGAGTGTCATTTTTTTAAAAAAAATTATGTTATTCAATTCACCTTTATAATATCTATGCATTGATAAAGTTTAAATATACATCCTTTAACAATTCTAAAATTACTGATGACAGAAAATGTTAAAATTTGCTATCCCTTAAATATGACATCATAATTTATGCCACATAATTAACTTTTTAAGCTCTATAATTTAAGTCCAACATCATTTTATACCCCAGGTTCCCCTTAAGCGAAATTCTGCATACTAACAACAGGGAAACCATCAAATAATATAGTATGTATAAAACAAAATATTTTTAATTTACCAAGAGATGAACAAAAGTAAGCGATACTTCACATTGTTTGCAGCTGTTCTTCTTACTGTTTATCACACTTTTTTTGCGTAGGTGCAGAATTTCTAAATGATGTGACACCCGTCTGCAGTCCTTTATTAACATTATTTCTTTGTGGTGTTCTTTCATCTTATCAGGAGGTAACGTTTGCTCATTGCGGTTTTTTTATTGAATTTATTAATGCTAATAATGTTACATTAAAGTTTGTGTAGGTTTAAAATGTCTTTCCATCATTAGTATAATTCGGGAGCTAGAATTTTCTAACGATACCAAAAATTTTTCATATCGCGTTATGATGACTGTGGTATTTTCGTAATAATATGTGCCCATGCAACTTAAAATTGAAACGACTGGATAGGATAGGGATGAATACTCCATAGTTTTTAACATTTTGGCGCAAAACAGGAAAATCAGGGGGTTAGTGAAATTGTGAGTTGCTGTATTTAGTTTTTTAACGCCCAGTTCTTTTTAACGTCTCTTTAAGTTTGTTGCGTCTGCCAATATTATTAAGTTGATTGACAAAAGACTCTTAAATCTTTCATTTAGAGCAGCACAAAACTTTTCTTTGTTTTTGAAATCGTAGTTTGAATTGTACCATTTTGAAAATTTTGTTTTTATGCAGGAGGAAGAAGACAAAAAGCTGTTTAGTTTCATCAAACAATGTCTGCTGACTATTTCCACGCAAGGATTGACAATGAAATATTTGGTGCTGTCTGTCACTATGTTGTGGTATGTCTCTCACACGAAATTTATCTACCTTGAAGTTTCTCTCACATGAAATTTATCTCGCTTCTGTCGTTAGATTTTATATAGTGAATACAATGTGATTAGTATGATAACTACGAATTTAATTGCTAGGCGGAGATAGTGTAGCACATTTAGCTTGTAATCATAAGGTTTCAGGTTCGAGTCCCCACTCTAGCACACTTTAAATGTAGTATTGCCAGCCCATTTGGTGCCATCTACTGACCGCTAAACGACTTGTGTGGCAGGCACAAGCAAGTTAGAACAATGCTATATGCATCTCTAGCGGTAATGTTCCCCAGCTAAAGTCAGATGAGAGATTAGCCAACCGTATGGATGGAAATTCCCAAGGACGTTAAAGGAGAGGCGAACAAAAAACTTTTTTGTGGCAGCCACAAAATAAATTTTGAGCGAGAAAGAAAAAATTAAGGAACGTCTAAATCCCAAAATCTAATAAAGTACCTACTATAACCACACACAAATAACTATGTTTTATAAAAAAATATCCATAACATTTTTACAAAGTTTTCATGGCTGTATGTGGCTGTATGTGGCAATTTTAAGATGTACTTACCAATAAACATAAAAAAACAAGATCTTTAACTGAAGATAACCAAGAATATTTTACATACAATCGTAGTGCCAGCATTTTTAACCTTCGTTAATACTTCTTGGAACTTTATAAACATATTTCACAGCCAATAATAATTTTTTTTTCGTAATTTGGTTCGCTTTTTTATAACATACTTTCAGTTTCGAACGATGAAGTTTATTGTGATAAGATGGCGCTAAATTCGATAAATATACAGACCGGAAACTTTCAACAACAAATCGAACGTAAAAATATTTTGGTCGTGTTATTCAACCGATATCATTTTTGCTATATTGATCTTTAACTTTTGTTTTGTTTATTATTTTTGATAAAAAGTGTGATCATCGATGCGTTGCCATTAAAATGCAGAAAAAGATCTAAAATTGTTTCTGAATATAACCACCAGTTTGGAGAATATGTAAAAATACTGAACTATAAAATAACTCACATTCACCGATAAAAAAAATGGTATTTTGTAGTAAACTCCTATAAACCGATGTTTTTTGCGGAACATTCCAGACCAGCGTATCTGGTCTTTGAAATTAACTATGGCATCGTGAATTTTCAGTCAGCAGCCGTGCCCGCGTTGTTCGCTCCTCCTTTAAAACTTCCTGTTACCTAACTTACCAAGAAATATCGTATTTATATAATTTAAAGACAAGTGACTATTGAACAATCTGTTAATAAATATAATATTTAGGTGTTTAATTTTTATTTTATTTTTTTTTTATTTTTTGAAATCTTTAACTGTTTTTCTGAGAAAAAGCTATGACCATTCTGTAGGAGCTACAATAATAAGAAATTGTAAAGTTCCCGTTTTTACAGTTTTCCACTTATTCAACATAGCTTTAAAAATTATGGATTACAACGTAATTTTAACTTGAAAAATATATCTTTCTTGTTTATTAAAGCGAAACGCCATTGTATCAATCACCGCTTATACAAACATTACGTGAACTGGTTGTTTATCCGGTAGCCGAAGTTCGAAGCTCGATTGCACAACTGTTTGGTGTAAGTTCTTTCTGCTATAAACTATATTCAACGTTTTGCCTTGATTAATAAAAGTTTCTAAATAAACACACCTGCTTTTAAGCGGCCCTGGCGCTGGCCCTGGGATCTCAACAATCGTTGAAAATATTGATATTTTGCATAAAATTTAGTGATATCCCATCTGTATTTTCCCAATCTGTATTCCAAATTTGCACTTGTGTGGGTAATTTATGCATGGGAAAGGGTGATGTATGTCACCAAGAACATCTGGGATTTTAAATTTATTCTACTTGCCAGGTTCTAGTAAAATGTGTCAACAAAGACTTGATAGCATCACAAGTTGCTTCAGCCATCATTTCTCTCACAAACGACAGAGATATGTAAGTAACCCACGCTCGTTCAACAACAACGAGAAAAATTAGACCACATAGGTTTGCTAATCAAAATCATTTTTTACTAAAACGTAACGTCACGTCGCTTTTTATCTCAGTGTGAATGTAACCTTGTTTTGCTAATTTAGATCCGTTCGAATTGCAGCTGTCCCCGCCCTGGGAAATGTAATTGAAGTCATATCAGATAAAAATGTGAGGCTTTGTTTTTTGTTGTTTTTGCCGTCGTCGTTGTTGTTATTACGTCGTCGTTAATTAGTTATCGTTGTTGTCATGTCGTCGTTTTTGTCATCATGATTGATGTATAGAAAAAATTAAACTCGATGTTTTCTTTTTAGTTGTTGGATAAAGTTAGTTTTCAACTTCAAACATTACTGGATACACCAGAACTCCAAAAAAATATAAATCTTCAGATTGCTATCATAAACACATTCACCAGAATAATGCCGAATACTGATCATAAGTTTCGTGATGAATGTAGGTGCACTTTTCTAAAATAACTGTTGCAATGAATGTAGGTGCACTTTTCTAAAATAACTGTTGTAATGAATGTAGGTGCACTTTTCTAAATTAACTGTTGCAATGAATGTAGGTGCACTTTTCTAAAATAACTGTTGTAATGAATGTAGGTGCACTTTTCTAAAATAACTGTTGTAATGAATGTAGGTGCACTTTTCTAAATTAACTGTTGCAATGAATGTAGGTGCACTTTTCTAAAATAACTGTTGTAATGAATGTAGGTGCACTTTTCTAAAATAACTGTTGTAATGAATGTAGGTGCACTTTTCTAAATTAACTGTTGCAATGAATGTAGGTGCACTTTTCTAAAATAACTGTTGTAATGAATGTAGGTGCACTTTTCTAAAATAACTGTTGTAATGAATGTAGGTGCACTTTTCTAAATTAACTGTTGCAATGAATGTATGTGCACTTTTCTAAAATAACTGTTGTAATGAATGTAGGTGCACTTTTCTAAATTAACTGTTGCAATGAATGTAGGTGCACTTTTCTAAAATAACTGTTGTAATGAATGTAGGTGCACTTTTCTAAAATAACTGTTGTAATGAATGTAGGTGCACTTTTCTAAATTAACTGTTGCAATGAATGTAGGTGAACTTTTCTAAAATAACTGTTGTAATGAATGTAGGTGCACTTTTCTAAAATAACTGTTGCAATGAATGTAGGTGCACTTTTCTAAATTAACTGTTGCAATGAATGTAGGTGCACTTTTCTAAAATAACTGTTGTAATGAATGTAGGTGCACTTTTCTAAAATAACTGTTGTAATGAATGTAGGTGCACTTTTCTAAAATAACTGTTGTAATGAATGTAGGTGCACTTTTCTAAAATAACTGTTGCAATGAATGTAGGTGCACTTTTCTAAAATAACTGTTGTAATGAATGTAGGTGCACTTTTCTAAATTAACTGTTGCAATGAATGTATGTGCACTTTTCTAAAATAACTGTTGTAATGAATGTAGGTGCACTTTTCTAAATTAACTGTTGCAATGAATGTAGGTGCACTTTTCTAAAATAACTGTTGTAATGAATGTAGGTGCACTTTTCTAAAATAACTGTTGTAATGAATGTAGGTGCACTTTTCTAAAATAACTGTTGTAATGAATGTAGGTGCACTTTTCTAAAATAACTGTTGCAATGAATGTAGGTGCACTTTTCTAAATTAACTGTTGCAATGAATGTATGTGCACTTTTCTAAAATAACTGTTGTAATGAATGTAGGTGCACTTTTCTAAAATAACTGTTGTAATGAATGTAGGTGCACTTTTCTAAAATAACTGTTGCAATGAATGTAGGTGCACTTTTCTAAAATAACTGTTGTAATGAATGTAGGTGCACTTTTCTAAAATAACTGTTGTAATGAATGTAGGTGCACTTTTCTAAAATAACTGTTGCAATGAATGTAGGTGCACTTTTCTAAAATAACTGTCGCAATGAATATAGGTGCACTGTTGCAATTTTTCAGAATTTACATTCACTAACAAAGGCTGTCTTTAAAAATCTTTTTAAAGTGACATCAGTATAACACTTCCCCTTTTTTCGATACACAATCAATCAAAAGCAGAAACTCATCAGAAAAACTAATTTGATAGTGTTTGTTGTTATTGACCCTGTGCCCTTCTATGCGTTTTGGAAATTATAAATAAATGCATAAAATTTATACTTCTTATTGTAGTCTTAATACCACGTCTTAAAGTGACAACAGAAATAAACGAAAGCGTGGAAGATGTTTCTGATCGTATGGAAGTAGTAGAGTCGTTGATACAAGTGCTGAGTGCTGCCTTATGTTGTTGTATCTTTTCATACTTCGTCGTGAAGTTTTTGAATGTTTTCTTCCAACTTCTTTATTATTCACAACTCTATAAACTTCTGAATTGTGTGAAGTGTGTCCAAGTGTCGTAAAATGTGTTCTATCCTTTATAACCTCTTGTAGCGTCGTCTAACGCGTGTGTAGCGTCTTAGTGTGTCCTGGCCTTTATAGCACAAAAGTGTCTTTTTGTGTTGTGTGTTACTTCTTAGAATTAAATTTTTCTCAATATTAAATTTGCAGTTCTTTCGAAAGAGACTATTGCCAGCTTCATAATACCTACGTTACACTTGCTAAAAGATGATGTGAAAAATGTCAGTCCTGAAACTTTGGTAAGGATACTTTTTTGTGTTGGGGTGACGTTGATGAGGTATTGACAGCATCCTTTATATCTTTGAGCAAATAATTCTGAACGGAAATGTAATAGATCTAAAGAAGACAGTAGTAACACAAATCTGTCCCAAATATTCTTTCTGCGCTCAATAATTGACTCTTTCGGGAAACTTCACTATAACACAGTCTGATTGTGTAATATACGCTCAAATTATGTTCAGGATTCAGTGTTGTTACTTCTTAAAGATGCTGAAAGCAAGTGTGAAGATGATAAGTCTTCAACAGGGTGAGTCAAGTTTTCTTCTAAATCACCTGATATAGAATTTTTTATTTATGTGTCAATATGTTAATTGTAATTCACCGAGTGGTAGCCTTGTGTTAGAGCGTCCGCTTCCAGTGCGGGGGGTCTTGGGTTCAAGCCTCGGCCGAGTCATGCCAGAGACTAATAAGTGTGAATCTATCCTTTCTGCTTAGCCTTCAGCACGAAAATAGGATTGATATCTTAGGCGGTTGTCTAGTTGATCGATTGCTGTGCTTGCATGACTTTCGTAGCTCAAATGGAGCTTTAAATGCACTAGGACCCCTTTACAGGATCCCCGTTAAATACCAATAGAAAATGAAGAGGCCATCCTGGGTAAACAATTTCAAAAATTAGAATATGGTCATTTACACCTACTGTTGATGAACTGTGTGAGAAAAGTCGCTGAGGGAACTTAGAACCAGAGGATTCTCGAACGGCTTTGTTTTGATACGGTTACGATATTGTGTCGATATGATGCTTTGCTTATTTTGTTAGATCTGGCGTCTCATCTACCTCATCAAAACTTTTCGGTGGCATTTCATCACGATTAGATAAATTCAAAAAGAAGAAACAATAGAGAATTATACACCATCCCTTAATATCGAATAGCATTTTATATAGTGTTAAAATATTTTTTTAGAACTGATTTTCAAATATATTTATATTTTCTGTTCTTTTTAATTTGTATTGATTATTTTTCTCAAATTGCATTTCGAATTTACTTTTTTCTGCACAAAACTTTATCTTTTTAATCTAAATTTTTGAAGAAAATCGCGAAATTAAAATTCTGAAATTTTAGGTGCTTAAAGTATCTGTAAGGGGCGCGCGTCTGTTAATTTATATACTGTCATTCGTTTTTAAGTGTCACAAAACATGATTTTAATACACCCTTATCGTATTCTAGTGTGTCATTCAAATCTTCTGTTATTGCGAGGAATGAGTCTGTATTAGTTTTCACAAGCTCTACTATTTGCATGTTTTTATGTAAGCATGACACAAATACTTTAATGTGTTCTCACTTTCATCAATTATGAAGCCTTAAAATGTTTTCTTGATTTCGTTGCAAATAAAATGAATGATCAAATTTGCCATTTCTTCTAAATAAAATCTTGTGTCAACAAAATAGTCCGACAATTGCAAATGAAACATTTTTTCTTTTTCAGCAAATATTTGTAGATGCAAGACTTTAAAATTTTTGAATTTTACTTAACTTACTCCGTATTATATGTTTGTTTTTTAACTTCGCTATCTCGTCAACTATTGCACTGAAGTAAGTCGTGAAAACGAGGCTAATCTCAAGTCCAAACTTTCTTTATATTTTTAAGTCCAGTCTGCAATTGCGCTGGACTGAAAGTCGGGCGTAACCTTCTGATAAAGATTTTTTGGGGGGATTTTTTTATTTTTTTATAGAATTAAGATAAATGTTATTGAGTATAATGAAATGTAAAAAGTTAGATTGTATATTTGGTAGAAATTATTAAAGCTCATAGTTTTCATGGTCACAGAAATAAAATGTTTAAATTTAAAATGTAATCTCTCTGTTCGTTCATAATGTGTTGCAGCCGAACATAATAGCCAAATAAAGAAAATAAAAAGGATTCCCCAACAATAGAAAAACAGAAGGTAGTCGCTACATAAACGTTCCTCTTTACTTTCAACCGCGGTCTGGATTACCCGAATTTCAATGTATTTAGTTAGGTAATATAACCTGGTTTCCATGTTTTTTAGCCCCTGAGGCTTTATTACGGAGGCCGCTATCAACTTCATCAACAAGGCAAAAAGTCCTGGGATCGAGGTTCTCTACGTTATTGCACCGCTTCCATACTTGAGGAAAACTAGATATGACAATCCTGTTTTTTCCGGTAAAATTGAGAATTTAACTTGTATTATTTTTTACATCAAGTTGAGGTGGGCCATCGATAATTTAATGTTCAATGAAAGAAGGGAATCTTTTCAGTTCAAAAGAAAATAAAAGACCTGGGGATGAAGTTAGAGTATCAGCTGCTTATTTGGAAGATACGCTCAACCTACGAAAGTAAAAGTTGCAAGTTTCTCTTTTTTCTTCCGTTTCGTGTATTTATTCATCGTAATAATGTGGCCTGTTTTAGGTCCTCTCTACTTTTATTGCAGAAATATTCGCGAAATGAATAAAATTTTAAAATTGCTAATTTGCGAACTTCGGTTCTCGAAAATGTTCATCACTTCTGTAATTTGCAAATTTGAAGTTTGATATCATATACTATATTTTTCACAATTTGTACTGCTTTTTGAATACTTTTACGTGCAATCTAAGTACTACATTATTATAATATAAAAAATTCAATTTCTAAACGTTCGCGAAATTTTTCTTAGTTTTGTCTTTTGCGAAACTTAACTTTTTATTCACAAAATTGTGGAAATTAATTCCCGCGAAAATCTCTTAAAATCCCTAAGCTTAAAGTAATACATCGTGACGTCATTTCTGTTGTTTATTTGATACGCAAAAACGAATAGTCGCATAAAACATTTTTTGCTGACTGGGCAGTATTATTTAATAACAACAACAAAATTTCACACCTAATGATTGTTAAAAAAATGTTTTCTTCAAATGGAATTTAGAATGGTTGAAAGAAAAAAGATTTATCATCCTCAAGCCGACCTTATATCTACCAGCTGCATGATCAGCATGCGTAGAAGAAGACTGGGTATGAAGTTGCTTAAACGCGTCATTTAGTAATTGCACGAAACCGTTACAAAGCGTTATGCATTAATATTATAAATCAATAAATAATATATCATCAAAAGACAACGGAGGTCCAAGAAAAACATATTTTTATAAATTTACCTTTTTTTGTTATTTTTTTTTGTACATTTCTTTCTATTATTTTTGATGTCGATATTTCTTTTAAGTGAGGTTCAATTATGTATTCTTTTATCATTTATTAAACATATTTCCATGACAGAAAACATTCTCCGCAAAATTTTAGAGAGGAAAGAAGAACGAAAATATGTTCACCCCCTGTGGACACAAATGTTTGTTTTAGACTGTTTGACCAGGCTTTTGTTAAATAAACTCATTTAAAAGGGTATTATTTTGGGAGAAGAACAGATGCAGAGTTGAAGTGCAACGAATGTGGGAAAATAAAATAGAATTTGGAAATTTGTTTTTGCAGTGAGTGAAATCTTTTTTTTTCTTGCTTTATTATTGTTATTTTTATTTTCATTTATCGTTTATTCTTTTCATTCTTATTTTTTTATTATTATTATTATTTAATGTCCTACGTGTATACCTGCAAATAAGATTCCGTGCGGCCCATTCAGGATTATTTGAGAAGAGTGCTGCAGCTTCAAAAGGAACCAATATTCTTCTTGGCTATGTCTGAAAGTTCATCAGAATATGTAACACTAAAATGATTGTTTCCCTGTTAAAGAAAAACATGCGATATCAATAATTATGCTGGACACTATTTCCCCTGATCTATGAAACCTGCAACCGCGCATGCGCTTTCAAGGTATAGTAGAGTAATACTATTTTAAGTGAGTTTTAAATTTGAACACGTCTTTATTAAGCTTCGGTACGCGGATTGGTATGCGATTGAAACTACGATTCGCAGCTAGTGCGTGAAAAAATTTCCGGGGGCCCTCTCGTTAGATTACTAGAATTTGCAACATTTCTTCCTAAAAGTTTTTGTTTCAGAAACAAAAATTTTATGTTTTGAAAGTAGAAACATATTTCGAAAGTAACCTCTCATTCTTGTTTTTAACCAATCAAATTCGTTCATACAAATCACACCAAGCCAAAATGAAAACTTTACCATACAAGCATTAAAAGCAAGATGGCGGAAAGTCAAAACATGTAACCAAAGCATAAGCTTTCAGGTGAAGAGAAATTAAGAATTATCAATTTTTGTTAAGATCACAAAGCACCTAGAGAAATTTGACCAATATTTTAGTTGTATTTAAATTCGAACATAGCAACGATTTGTAATGGTAGTTTAAAATGCTGTTTGTGATATGGTGCAGCATTATACCGAATTTATAGAGAATACTGAATTTCTTTGTACAACAGTAACTTAGAACAAGATCACACCACACAGTGATTAGCGCAAAATATAATTCGCGAAATGTTCAATGCTGAGTTTTTTCACGTCTACACTGCGACAGCTGAAAGACAGTCAGTAAATAACCCCGAAATGTCGGAACTGACCATTCTTTTACGCTCTCCCTTTGTTCTCTACGCAGTGTAAAAGCACGTGTGATTTTCATTTCTGTCAACCATAACTTTCAGGTTATGGTTGACAGATCACAGGTTTAATACCTGTGATTTATTCACCGTTTCCAGAAAAACTGTAAGCCATTAAAATCCAAAAAGCGTCCTAGCTTTGTTCTTGTTTAAAAGAGTCGTCACAAGCTGGTGATTCATTTGCAAGAGTTTGAGGGTGTTAAAAGACCTTTTATGCCCTCAAAATAATTACCTTTTCAAAATTTAATAGCCTAATTCATCCCCTTTTTGTAGACATGCGGAGCACTTTCCCTACTTAAGAAGTTAAGGCGATCCAACTACGGGACTGGTTTCTTTCCGAATTTCTGAAGTTTGTATACTACATGTTTTGCGCTCTAAGAGTTAATGCAAACATTACAAATCTACAGAAGTATGCTATACATTATCTTAACAATTCTAACAGAAAAAATGTTTTACAAAAACAATGGTACTAATGGACTTACACAGAAAAATAATTTTCCTCTCTTTTGAATCTTTCTTTCCGATCGTTTTAAACTGTTTGCATAATTAATGTTAGTAAGTGAAACAGTTTATCGCCAATGCATGGTCACACGTTTGATGAATGTATTGTTAAATTTAGAAAAAAAATATTTTAAATGATATTACAAAGAAAAACATTTTTTAACATGGGGAACTAGGGTAAAACAAGAAAGATGTAAAAACGAAGAAAATTAAAAAAAAGACGTCGCGTGATAATTTTTTGATAATTTGGAACGAAGATATAAATTCTCTATATGAGAAGTTGCAGGTAGTTGACGTTACATCATAGCGATGTTTTCCTATGGAGAGAAGAAATGAAAGCGTAATTCTTCCCGTAGTTCCCGAATAGATAGTCAGCAACCAACTATTAAGTAACAGTTGAGCATGTAAAATACAAAAACTTTCAACATTGAGCTTCAGTTAAAATTTTATGTCGCGAACGAAAAGGAGTGTACGTTTAATGCGGATAAGATATATAAAATCAAAAGATTGGATGAAATAAATACAACTCGTTCTAGTAAGAAAAGACAAAAAACGAAGATAATTAAAACGAAGAAAAAGAATTTACAGGTTTCTATATTATAATCCCCGTATACATCTGTCCGTCCGTCCTTCCGTCCGTCTGTCTGTCACGCAAAATGGTAGCTTAGCTGCGACGGGCGAACCCGTGGATTTTTCCACGGGCTAACGACTAGTTACTAAAGATTGTTGCTTGAGATAAGTTTTATCATCTCTTTCTTTCTTTTTTTTTTAGGAAAATGTTTACCTTTCACACAGTTAGTAAAACAAGTACAAAAACATCATAAGAATGTCGTTTGTTCCCTGTGTCTTCTTTGCTTTCATCATCACACTGAAGATTGGAAAAGGAGTTTCAAACAATGGTAAAAATATTTCATATATTTACAAATGAAGGCTTTTTTCTCTCGCCTCCAGAGACTTCTGCCTTTTTAAAAATATTTTCAGATCCCTAAATATTCGAGAAAATTTTTTTTAAAAATATTGAAAATTTTGATCGACCTAGTTTTCCAGGACATGTGCTTTTTTGATTAAGTCGATAACGGCGATTAGCCGCCGTAAAAGAGGGACAATGACATCGTGGGAGACCCGGAGGCAAGAACAAGTTTTAATTTCATCGAGTGACTTCTGTTGTAGTACGTGAAATTGAAAAATCATGCTGCTCAACGTAAAACTTGGAACACAAAAAAAACACAATTGCCGTTCAATATCATTTGTCGTCGTTTTGGGCACGACAATTTAATAATAACCAAATATCCCCATAATATCCTCTATAATTTAACGAAACACCCTTATTCCTTTCACCTTTTTTATTAGCAAAAAGGCCGTCCGGTGTTGAGACAGAAGCTGCGAAAAAATGCAGCACCACCTCAGTATTGAGAAACAAAGAGCTCGGAGAGACGAGCTTAGGAAAAATGAAACCTGTGACTAGTGTTGTCTATAACAAAAAACATGTAGAGAAACTGAGAAAAATCTTTGTAATAATGACTCTGTATTTATTCAATTTATTATTCTCGCATTTTTAGTAAACCCGCCCTTTTGGAACGGGTTAAAAAATAATACCGCCCTCCAATAATCTCGTATGCGGGGTTGCTGTAATTTCTATCAAGTCTGTACCGTTCTCCAATATTACCGCTTCATAGCAGTAAAAATAGCATTTTACAACAATTTCAAATGCACACAAATTAAAATTTCAAATGAAATTTGTAAAAGTCGCGTTTTTAAAAACAGTTTCGTTGTGATAATAACACTAAAATCGTCCCGCCTCTTTAGTATTCGCTCTTCTCTATTAAATCCCCAATTAGTTAAAGTATCCCACAATGGGAATAATAGAGTAAACTAACTAGACTTCTAGTCAAGCACTCTCAAAGGTAAAAGAAAAGTGTGGGAAAGTGCGGTTTTGGGATATAAAACTTGGATTTCGGGCGAATACCATAACAAATATGGTGTCTGTTTTCTACCACGTGCTTGACAAGTATTCGTTTTACCGTGTATTGTATATAAGACGTCATAGTAATTTCTTTTTCTTCTTCTCTTTTTTGTTGTAGTTGTAACAAAATCCTATGAAGTTTTATATGTACATAAAGGAAATGTTGAAGTGCCTGACGGTATCTATTGTAACAAACAAATCATTTCTGTTGAGAAATCAGTATTTACACCAGCACATAATTCTACAACTAGTTTCGTTCAAAAAGACAGTGTTGATGACCAGGACGTAGAAGATGTGATACTTTGGGAAATACAAGGAGTGTTAAACTTCAAGAATTTTGTGAATGAGACATTCAATTTGGATAGCATTAAAGATAGAAGTGGTAAACTGGAAATAGAGTATAAATGTGTGAATATTACAACAGGTAGGTTTTGCTATGTTGTTAGTGTCACTTTAATGCTAAAGGCACCAGATGATTTTATGAAGTAGGCAAACACTAAATGCAAACGCTTAATGAAAACTAACAACAAGCCCACTGAGTCTGGTCACTGCTTATTTTTTGCTAAGAGAATGTGATGACAGATATAGGCCTAACAGACCTACATGAACTAAATAAGCATTTAGCTCCTCATGTGAAGTTTATGTTGATTTCAGTTTTTTGTTTCTTTTTTTTAGAATGTACAGACTGTGTGGTGGATGGTACTACCTGTTTATCATCAATTAAGGGAAGTGAATGTAAGTGCTTAGAGGTTCCAGACAAGACATGGAGTTATACATTTTGCTCTGGTAAGATTAGTAAAAAATTTTATGTTTAAAAAGGATTATCCATTTTTTCTTTGAAACATTAATAAATACCTTCAATTTTTTTTATTATTTTAAAAATCTATGCAGATATTCTCAGAAATGAAACTGTTCTACAGGTACTTTTAAACAAGATATATACTAAACTGGTTGATTGTTTCATGGAGAAATTCACTTGGTTAAGAAGAAGAGCAGTTACAGATATATATTTCGATGACATTATTAATGGCCTATTCAAATGC
The DNA here is from genome assembly GCF_029227915.1 of Hydractinia symbiolongicarpus. Taxonomy (NCBI): domain Eukaryota; kingdom Metazoa; phylum Cnidaria; class Hydrozoa; order Anthoathecata; family Hydractiniidae; genus Hydractinia; species Hydractinia symbiolongicarpus. Next base: position 5,594,774 of record NC_079885.1, read on the forward strand.
AATTGATTATTTGTTTGAAATTAATTGATTGCCTCCATTGTGTAGAGGTGAAAAATTTGAAAAAAAATTGATCATATGCTATTAACAAATGGTTAAGGAGTTAAGGTGTATATAAATGTTTTTTGATGACATTATCAACATTTCAATTCTGAGACAGGTTGGTTAGCCTAGCTTTAAGGTGACGGTATACCTATTGAGCATGTTTTTTTAAATCACGATTTTTCAGCGATAGTTAATCAAAGCATTTCAACCACCTATCAAATGGTATAAAAGTGATTTGAAACTTTTTAACTTGTAAAAGGTAAAGAGACATTTTTAAAACACACCCTGTCTTTAAAAAAGTGACTTCATTTACAAAACTACTTCGTTTCCAAATTTCATTCGATGTTCTTTAGAATCGTGATAGAAGTATGTAAAAACGATTTTTTAATTATTTTCCACATTTTGATTTATTTTAATTTTTCTAAATAAGCCATTTTTTAACTAAACTTTCCTCTTTTAGATGTAATATCTAGAGAATCGTTGATTTTTTGAAAATAAAAAAAAATCACTTTTAGATAAACACGTTGGCTTCAAAACAGAAGCACTCTCCCTTGTAGATCTTCTGTAGTTTTCTAAAAGAGATTTGAAATGTAATAGATGGTATACGAAGAAAACAACACTACGAAAAAGTGTTTTAAAAGTTTTTTAAAAATCACACCTTTCAGGCATACTCATAATGATGGTGATACTTTCACACTTCTGAGGCGATGAATATTCAGAAGGTTGTCCTTTTAAATTTTATTATTTGCTAAGACGTGACTGAGAATACCATAGAAATAAAACCTTTTAAGTCGTTTAACATTTTTCTGTGACTTGCAGAAAAAGAACAGGATGGCATACGTTTTTAGAAATGAAAGTGTTTTTTTTTTCAGATGGTCGATCGATTTTTTGATACAATAAAGGTATACCTTAAGAATTACAATAAAGGTACACCTTAAGAATTTGACCTGTTTCCAAGTTATTGAGTATCAAAGTTATAAGTGCAATGCATAGCTTCTTTATTTTTTTGCTATTAACAACAGTTTTTTATGACGTTTCTGGTACTCATCAACCCATTAAAGGTTTTTAATGATTTCATCAATCCGTCTTCTCTGAAACTGGTGGGTTGACTCAGCTTTGATAAGTTGGCCTAATATTGCCATGATATTTTGTCTCAAAAGTGGCCAGTATTAAAAATACTATTGATGTCAGTCTAATAAATTGAAGTTTTGCTGTTCAATCAATAACTTTTGGGCTACTTCAAAGAAAAATGAGTACATTCCTTCCGCTTATCATATACACACGTAATTGTTGTATTGTAATATAATAGATCATTACTATTTTTAGGTGCAAAATATATTGGTTGTTATAAAGTACAACAGGATAAAGCTTTCCTTCATCAACATTTAAATTTATCTCTGCTACTTACTCCTCAAGCATGCATTCAAGCTTGCCAAATGCTAGGATATCAATTTGCCATTTTAAAGGGATTAAAAAGTGGTTGTTTCTGTGTAAGAGATATTAACGCTACTGAAGCTGAAGATGAGTCTAAGTGTGCATCACCATGTCATTATAACCCACTTTACAGTTGTGGAAAAAAAATGTATGGTCATGTATATGAAACAAGTATGTTTTATCTTCAACCTAAATGTTTGTTGTTGTTTATTGATAAATGATAATATTTTTTATGTTTTTATTCATATATTTATTTATTATAAAAGCCTAGTCTAAATCAGTTTCAAAATCAGTTTAAAAACTGGCTTTAAATTTGTATATCCTAGAGCAAAACATTGACTCTCGGTAGTTTGCACACCACTTTTAACAACTTCATATTTTTGCAATGTAAATATATTCTAACACATATATTGTGCATATTTATTATTTTGGATTTAGGTGGCGCCATAGATTAGTGGTTCGTGGCGCCATAGAATAGTGGTTATAGCTCTCGTACTCTGTACGTTTGGGAGACCGGGGTTCGATTCCTCTTGACGTCGATTCAACATGAGCGGGTGAATGTTACCATAGTCCCGGGTTGCCATGTGAGGGAAATTGGGAAGATGGCACAGATGGAAGTTGTCTAGTAGAACGTAGGCCCTAATTGGGTCTGCGTAGCTCAAAATGAGCATTAAATACTCTAGGACTCTCCATCTAAGCCATGGCCCCTCCTGGAAATAATTGACAGGGTATATCCCTTGATATTTGTGAGGCAAGCCATGTAAAATATGCACATCTATCTATCTAGGTTATGCACAATTTCCTTGCATGTTCAAGATAGAGAGGTCCACCCTATATAATACTCTTACTTAGCACACTTAGTACTCTTACATTCGATTTTAGATGTTGTTCCAGATAATTCTTCTTGCGCTAATGCTCAAATATGTCCTAATGGTACAACATGTCTCAGTACATTTGATTCATATAGTTGTCTTTGTAACAATAAAGGTGATCAACCATTAAATTGCTATGGTGAGTAAGCCCCTGTTTTACTTTTCCAAATTTTTTTATTGTCTAGCAGTAGGCAATGATTTAAGTTTTAAAGCATGTCTGCTGAATTGGTCTGAACATTCACCATTGTTTGTTTATTTTTTTAGGCTGTTTTCAAGGTTGGATGTCAATGCCAGGTCTTAACAGCTGCTATGCTGTCGTTAATTTTTCTAAATCCTTTGAAGAACATGTAGAGAAATGTAAGCTTATATATGGTGAAGCCATTGACCTAAGTCGCTTGAATTCACTTGAGATGTTAATGTTCTTTTTCCGTATAATTGTGGAAACATTCATGAAGAATTCATATTCAGACATGGTAAAAAGCATTATTGCAATTACCAAGAGGCCATACAGTATCCATCAATTGGCAAGTGTTGTTCCTATTTGTCAACGAGAGAAAAGTAAGTAAATGTACAATTATTTCCAAGGGTTGTGGAATGTGCCTGTGAATATTAGCACAAGAAATATTAGCATCTACAGAATTCAAAGCTTATGATTCTTTTGTTTATTTTTTTGAAACTATTTTCAGTAGGGCTAAGTAGGTCATATAAATAGGAGTTTGGCTTTTTGTGTTAATTTTAAGATTGATGGCTTTTAGTGAGCATGTTTTATAAATTATGTGCAATGATGCCTTTATGATTTTGTTGATCTCCATTTTATAGGGTCTGTTATTGGGAAATTTCCATGGGCATTGTGGCCGAGTGGAACTTATGGTCTCCCAATGCCACTGACTGGCTGTCCAAAAGCATTTGATTTTAGTTGGCAAACAGGTCTTTATCGTCAAGATACAGAAGATGTAAAGAATGAAAACAACCATACTATTGACAGTCATCTCTTAGGAAATGTCAACAGCCGTAAGCATTTCTTGGCATTAAAATTTGTTGTTTTAGCATTATCAGAGTATTGGGGTGCGAAGATTACGACTGTTAAAAAAACTAGACTAAAATATTTGCAACTGATATCAAATCATATATTCTATTTATTATATTGAGATATATTAATTCTATATTAAAACACTGCAAACACTTTAAATGAAGAAAATCTTTAATTATAGCCTATTCTATGTATATATTACTTGTGAAATCAAACCTTATCCAGCTACTTCATAATACCTAAATTAAGGTACCAGTGTTAAAACTATGCAGGGATGTACTCTGAGCATAAATGAGTATGTTTTTATTATTTATATTAGGTTACATTGAGCAAAGTTATTGTATCAAATCAACTTTCACAAAATCAAATTCGTTTTGGCCGGATGGCAAGTATTGCATATACAAAAAAGGAGAATGTCCTCCAAATATGTTGTCAGGGGAAATATTTTGGGATGATGAAGATTCGAATAACACAAATAAGGGTAAGCCATTCAATGATAATCACCTACAAAATTATGATTTAAAAAATTTATGAATTTTTAATAATTTTATTTTGTATTTCAACGTAAAAAGCTGTATTTTGGTTTATACTTATTATGGTCAGAACCATTTAATATATATGATGAATGTATATATAATATATATATTACGTGTATATATCTTCATATATACACACGGGAATGAAACAAAGACAATTTTTACATTCAATATTATAGTTTCATGCTTTCGCAATCCTCAGTTGAATAAATTGACATTTAAACCGTAAAAGCAATATAAAGTTATAAAAGGACAATAATAATAATATCTATAAAAAAGTGACGTCATTCCTTCTAGTCTTTAGTATCATTTTGAAGAGTTTGTACTTACGGTTAAATCTTCACATATAAATATTTTACTTTATTATTTCATATAGCGGAAGGAGTTCTACCAGATGGAATGTTTAAAGCTGACACAAAAATAAATTTCTGCTGCATAATTACTGGTGATACAACCCATCCTATAATTCTTCCGCGAGACAAGCCATTCTTTTTATTTCCATTTGGATCAGCAACTTGCCAGTCCGTTGTTGGAACTGCAGTGCATTTGGAACATATCCAATATGACCTGGAGAATGATTATGGTAATGTTGGTGGACTGGTCGCATTCAAAAACTTTCATCCTTTTGCTAAAATTTCAGAAGCTAAAAATCATTTAATTTTGTACTATTGTTATTACAACCCAGGTAAGTATTATTCTTACTATCATTGGTAAATTTTGGTTTGTTGTGTCAAGCTTAAGACATTGACTGATTTCGACTTCAGTTATTTGTGTTTTGTTTTTGTTTGTTTGTTGTTGTATATGAAATGAGAGCTGAAATTGAATGTTATCAGTAACGAAAATTTTACTGTACAATGAAATAATAATAAAAAAAAGTTCTTATTAAAGAAAAATGGTGGACTTTCATGCAAATATATGCTATGTTTGCGTGAAAGTCCACCATTTCCTGTCTAGATACCTTAAGTTGATTAAATTTCGCAAAGTTTAAAAAATAATTTTGCTAATATATATTAATTTTCGCGAATCAGAAATTTTGAGATATTTTGCGATGACTTTTTCGCTAATAAACCATTAAAGTATATTTGCGGAAAATTTTTTCGACTTTTTACAAAATTTTGACTTGACTACTAGGGTATTGAACAAAAGCTTTAAAAGCTTGTAAGCTGATGAAAACCGAAAAAATTCTTTTGTTTTTGAAACAAATTCGCGTAAATTAATCAAATTAAGATATACAGGATCACAGGTGGCCTACTTGAGAAAAATATTATCTTTTGCAGTACCAAGTTGTGGTGCACCGTTATCTTCTGGTCATGCTGAGTTTGATGTGAAAGATTTTTCGGTTGGGAGAGTGCTAAAATACAAGTGTGGCAAAGGGTATGAAAACGTTGGAGATCATCAAGATGTTTGTTTGAGTTCGGAGACATGGTCAAGTTTGAAAGGACCAGAATGCATCGGTAAGAAATTATTTTATTGTTTTTGTTTTGGTATATTATACGTTATAGGGTGTTCTCACAATGAAAACAGTGTTTTACAATCACTTGTTATGAGAACATGTTGTTCAATTTTAAGATGTAGATTTTGACCTCCACCCCTTTTGATTTTAATAATAACCCTTAAGACTCCTTCTTGAACCTTTTCCAGACTGCTCAGTTTATGTCATAAAAAACTGTCCCCGTATTTACCCATGTTGCATATATGAAAACACATATTCATCACTAATCCTCATCCTCGAAAAGTATACAATGAATGCAATGTCTGCAAAGATGAAATTTTCTGCAAAATGCTGGAAAGCTTAAGCGACGTCCCAATAACCCTCATTCCCAAAGCATCTAGTATTTTTGTCCCCCAACGCGCCACACACACCCATATGTTTTAATGAAATTTATCACCTTTTTTTAGATATTGATGAATGTAAGGTTGGCCATGCATGCCATGTTAAAGCCAATTGCTACAACACGAGAGGTTCTTTCTCGTGTAAATGCAACCCAGGCTGGCACGGTGATGGAAAATATTGTGAAAGTATGTGATTAACCACTTTTTTCGTCCACAAAGTACAGTATACTCCCGTTAACTCGAACCTCCAAGGGACCGGGAAAATTAGTTCGACTTAAGGATACGGTAACCCCCTGAGGCACATACTCAGCATATTTAAAATATCTCCTCTGCTCGCTATATTAACCCCAGCAAATATATATATTCTGAAAGCCAAATAAATTATCTCTAGAGTGATTTAAAAATATTTCCATAAAAAAAATCCAGAAAGGAGAAAAAAAATTATATACAAAAATTCACCCTTCCAGTTCATTTTGTCGAACACTCCCCTCAGTAAAATTTTTGTTCGTTGAAAAAAATATGATTGCGAAGCTCTTATTCAACTCTAAAAAACTTTGCTTTTTTTACTCAAAACAACACGTGGTTCCAAAAATATAGCATATTTTGTGTTACAATAGCTGTATGGTATAATTGTCGCAACAAACTTGTTTTCGTACAATTCCAACAAGATGGAGGGAAGTGTTCGACAAAAATATATACCGTTACGACTAAAAATTTTATTTCGAGAAAAAGCAAATCAAAGACATTTGCTTTTACCTGCAAGAATCATGGTTACACCCACTTAAACGTTATGAATAGTTAATAACTCATGAATATTTTATTTAAATTAAAGGTAAAGTGTTTTCGTAGAACTATGGGTCTAGTTATTGTTAAACAGACAACAGGATAACAGGACATAACAGGATAAAAACGAATAAAGTAAATTAAAAAGGTATAGATGATAAATAATAATATATTTGTATAGATTATTAAAGTGTAAAATGTTTCCTATGTTATATGTAGAGATGCAATTTTTATTCGTTCTGCAAAACTCTCTTTAATTGTTATACAGATTAAATATATTTGAGGAAATTCAAACTTTGAGCACACTATTGAAAACACTAAAAGATAAAAAGTCTTTTTTCCCATTTTATCCCTCAACAATAAATATTTTTGATTCTTTTTTTAAAAATATCAGGAAAATATGCCAAAGAATCAAAATTTTAAAAAATAATTTTTTAAAGAAAAATGACTCTGAAGTGGTTACCGTATCCTTAACGAATGTCCGACATAAGCGAAGCTCCCGTTAAGTCGAACTTCGGGAAAAATAAGATAATAGTTCGAGTTAAGGCGATTTTTCTTTTTTAAAAAAACTACTAAAGTATCACATTTTGTATGGTCAAAGATTACTGATAGAAAACAGCTTCGAATAACTTGATTTCCGAATAACTGAAATTCGAACAATTGAGGAAAATTTACATTGAATTGTGTTACAAAACTCAGGGGGAAATAAAATCTTTTCGAATAACCGAACAGTTCGAATAAGTACAGGTTCGAATAACCAGGAGTTTACTGTAATATAATTTTTTAGTGTTTTCTCCTACAATATGACCCAGGAATCTCTTAAAATCCCTTAAAATTATGAATTTTAAATTTGTCGTCACCCAGAATAAGGAAAAGACACATCTTTAAAACTTTTTGTAAACATTCATGATTTGTATTGTTAGTCAACGTGCTTAGATTTATAATTTGTAAATTTCAAAGACAATCGCTCCGAAGCCTACATTATTAATTTTTGACGTGTATTATTGTTTGTTTTGATTTCAGTCACGCTATGCAAAGATCCCCATAAAATTGCAAATGGTGAGATTGTGATGACAGATAATTCATTGAATTTACCAGGATCATCTGTTAGAAGTCGATGTAACAACGGCTATGTGATGTTAGGTTGTAATGTTACATATTGTTTACCATCTGGTGAATGGGAGGACTTTCCTACATGCAAGGGTGAGTTGACTGTTTGTACTTTTAAGGAAGAAGGTGTCACGTGAAGAAATATTTTAAAAGAATGAACTATTGCAATTGGCTTAATAATTATTTTTTTAAGAAGACAAAACAAGATTTTTTTGATTTTTTTAGCACTTTCGGTATTTGTTTTGCGAGATGCATATTGAATTTTCTGGTACTTGTTTTGCGAGATGAAAATTTACATTTTCGAAGTTTGTTTTGCGAGATAAAAATTGACATTTTCGGTATGTTTTACGGGAAAAAACTTTTTTAACACGCGCTTTTTTCTAGTGTATGTATAACTAATAGTTTTTTGTTTTGACAGATGTTGCATCATATTGTTTACCGGGAACGTATCATTGTGTTAAGAGGCGAACAAAGATTTTAATACCGAAGATTCAAAGCGTGAGTTCTCAAAAAATGGCAATGTGTTGCTCGTGTCAACGGAAGACGAGTAAGTTCTTTTATTTTAAAATAGTGAACTTTACGCTGTGTTTTATCTTGGAGGAAAGAATACGGAAGGAGAAACAACTTCATTTCTGTACGCTTTAAATGTATTGAATTTTCTATTGTTTTTAATTTCAAAAGAATCAGTGCGTGAGGTGCTCGACCGAGTCTTTTTCGCAAAAAAATGATCAAATTCCATATTCTCCTTTAATAGGGGCTAACTTTTTTCTATTGAAATCTGACTGTAACACGCTGCAGGCACGTGATATTTGTATGGAAAGTGTGCCTAATATAAGTCGGTAAACATTGCTGTTAAAAACTTCAACAATACGTTTGGAAATAAGCGTTCAACCATGATATTAGCCTATTTTTGCAGGCTTGAGTATACCACTTTGATCATGAAAAACAATATAGATAGATATGCGCCGGACGGGTGCCGACAAAATGTGTGCTGGAATAATGTTTATTCTAACTAAAGAAATAACTTCTTATAACAGAACGTCGTTTTAAAACGAGATATAAACTTTTTCTTTTTGTTTACAAAAGTGTCGAGCATGTGCTTCTTCGCTAATTATGTTAACATAAGAACAAAAGAAATTTTACCAATTTCAATGTGGCTTCTTGTTTTGGTATATCATCAAATTCATCATCAAATTATCTAATTGTTTTTATAACCAATCATAGTTGCGAATTATTATTCACGAATAATTTAATCACACAACCGCCAAAATTTCAAATTAAGTTTCTATACAGACACCTGCTAGAACCTCACGCAGTGTTTCAATAGAATTAAAAGAGTTGTTTCTCCTTCCGTATTCTTTCCTCCAAGGTTTTATGCAGAATAGTTCTGTAGAATTTTGGGTCATCCCAGAAAAAAATTATATGAAAACGTATTAAATTAACCGTTGAAAAGATAATTTTATTGACTTTCTGATGGTGGGTTGTGTCATTCTCCCTTTGGATAAAAAAAGTTATGAAAAAAAGAGAAAAGGGTGTAGAAACTCAAATTTTTCTTAAAAGGATACTCTAAAAAGGTTTTGTGCATAAACTCATATATTGTAAAAATTCAACTCATGTTCTGTATCTTTTTCTTCCTTTTGAGGAGTATTAAAAAAGAAGGCCGGTAATTTTTGTCAAATCCATAGTTGGTGGAGTTGGGTTTTTTTTGCTTTTCTTATTTAAATTGTGTTCAGACCTTTTCTAAAGACCATGTTGCTTGCTCGTCTTTTTGTCTGTTTATTCGTCTCACATACGTATACGTTTTTTATTAGGGAATGAAACGATAGTATCGAACGACGATAACACGTGGAGAAGGACAGTGATTATTATTGTTTGTGCACTGGCGGGTTTCATTATCGTTGTTGTGTTGGCTGTTTTCGTAATCTTGAAGTTGAATCTTCGAAAAAATAATGCGTCTCGTGAAAGTATGCAAAGTAACGGCAGGTAGACTGTGTTTCAGTCTTTCTCTCCAAAGAGCTTAAAACTTCGGGGATGTACATTGTATTCTCTTTCTAAAGCTACATTACTTTTCTGTAATCTAACCTCCGTGGTTTTACTTTTCTTCATATTTTTTGGTCTAGTATATACGCTGACATCAACGAAATAAAACTCGACTTTAAAATTGATAAACGAAAAGGTTCTTCTACGTCTAACACGACAAACAGTACCGAACTGAGATTTACATCTTCGCCACCACACCCCCCGCCAAGATCATCTGTGACGGAGTCTTTATCAACATCCAGTAGAAAGTCATCATTATTTGTTCCTCCTGATCGAATGAATTTTCGAAGGCGAAGTGATTTCGGTTCGACGGATTTACATCTTGTTCCACCAAAGCAGTTTTCAACGATTTTTCAACCTGATCATTTTATGAAGAATCCAAGGCGTAATGAAGGTACCCCTTCTCTCACGCAGTTTAAATTAAATTCAATGACTAAATCACAGGTGAGCGACTTGTTTATATAAAAAGAATAAATAATTTTTGGCGCTCAAAATTAACGAATTAATTTAAGCTGCACACCAAAGTGTTCAAACAAGATAAAAGTTTGACGAAAAGAAATATGTTAAATTTGTACTTTATCGTCTTTTTTATTTTTGATGTTTGTTTCTAGAGAAGATATTCAGAATTTAAGCATCCTGCTTATCTTGGTGCTCAAAGTAATGCATATTGCCATCCTTCTTTGAGCTTGTTATCCAGACTTGACAAATGCGCCACTCCCATTGCTGAGTCAGAGAACGAGAGTGATGATGAAGAAAGTCCGTACATTGATGTCACTGGAAGTTTTATAGAGACAGAGTCACTAGCTGAGGGTACTGACCACTACCGGCAAGTACCAAAGCGTCCGGTTTCTATTGGTCTTCGTCACCGGAGCGTTACAATGGGTCCGGAGGTTTCCGGGCTGGAAACAGCAAGACAAACCTACCAAGCAGCTTTATTTGGTGATTTACACAGATCTCACTCTCTTCCGGTGTTTGTTACTGCTTCCGGATCGAATTCTTCAGATGAAGTTGATGCAGATAATGATGATGTGTTTTTTTCCGATGATCCAGATAAAAATAAACGCGAGAAACTACAGCAAAAGAGAAAATCAGGCGCATCAAAAATTTCCTTGAAAGTCAAATTAACATCCTTTTCACATCGACATAATAACGAAAAAAACGAAAAACAAAAAGTTTCATTCTGTGATTTATCATCTAGACTAGCGAAGTATAAAATAACCTTTAATAAGAATTCTTCGACAAAACGCCGATGTCGTTCTGATACCAATCCATTTTAACTGGAAGAGATATCTCGTCCGTCAAAGTGAAGTTATTGATTTACTGCGTTGCCTTCTCGTATTTTATGCAGCGACTATGGGAAAATGCAAAACTATGTCTCGAATCTTTAAGTTTGTAAATTATATTTGTCTCAAAAGAAAAACTGTAAATAAAGCGACAATCACGTAGTCTATATTTGTTTTTTGTAGTAATAGTCATGTCTTTTCCAATGTGTAGTATGCGTTTCTATCTTTTTTTTTTTTTTTTTGCCTTCTCGTGAAATAGAAAGATAAATATAGACGTACGGAGCATGGTGTAGAGTTTTAAGATTATTTTTATTTTGGAAGGGATCCATTTGACTAAAATTGGTAAGGAGACATTCAGAAAAATGTTGCGAATTTTTTTTTATTACTAGGTTAAAAACGTCTAAAAATCTTGATTTATGTAACAAAAATGTATCGCAAAAACGAACGTTTTGAAAGAGCGTTTGACTGAGGGGACTGAAATCTCAGACTTTTCAAGCGCCGGTAAAATCAGGAAAAGTCATCTGGTCGTGGTCGCGGGAAAAGTGGATGGGAAGGGGTTAAGGGAGAGATGTTGGTGGTGTGTAGGTTTCGTTAGGATTAAATATGGTACCCTAAGTAATGATTGAAGTTTTTTCCAAGAATTTCTTTCTTAGAAACTTTTCGTCTTTTTTAGTCTTGCTATAGACTTGTGTAGCTAACTATCCAGGTACAATGCCAGGAGGAAATTTTAAGATTTGGTATTCTGCTTGTGGATCTCAAATGCAAAATTTGCTCGGAGCCAAAATATGTCATTTTATTCAAAATTGTTTTTGTCAGAATAGCCAAATAGTCAGGGCGCTGAGTTCTGAAAAATAAACGAGTTCGTGCAAATTCGGGAGAACTTACAAAAACTTCACCAGATGATACATAAATACTAAGTATAAACGATTTTACTTACTGGCCTTCTTAATTCTACTTGCATATATTCCAAAAACAAAAAATATAAACATGTATGAACGATGTTTTTCTTCGGTCCTTCACCGCCATATTTTTATGAAATCGAATGTTGCAAAACATTCTTTTATTTCCGATCGAATAATTTCACGGGGGTGAATGTAAAATGAATTCATTAACAATACATTTTATTACCTGTTGTTATCAATTTTCAATATTTCATTCTTTTTTTTAAATATATAATGCTTTTGTAAAAGCAGATAGTTTAGATTTTTGTTCTTTCGAAACTAAATATGTTACATTTGAACAAACAACACAAACCCCCGTGTTCTTATTCGTGAGCTAAATGTGGTAACGCGGGAGTTTCTACAGCTGGAGGAGGGATAAAAAACAGGTTGCAATGAATGTGCGAAAGAAAATTTATCGAAAATGAGCTCAAAGAAACCGATGAAACTCGTTCTATCTCCAGCTAAAAAAAGTAAGCAAGAAGTGAAATGTATTATACACAACAACAATTACAAGAAAGAAACAAAGTTAAGAGCATTCACAGAAAAATCAGCCGAAAAAGTGAAAATAGCAAGGTATGTTGCAAGTTTGATTATATTGTTTTATTTTTTAATTTATGGTTTTCATGACTTTATTGTAACAGCGCTATACTTTTGTTTTTTATAGTGAAATTCGAAATGATGAAAATGTCACTGATTTAGTGAGCGGCGATCTTTCCGATTTGAAATTTCATCAGAAATGTTTAGATGCGTATGTCCACCCAAAAACATTAGCTACCATACAAAAGAAAAAAGAAAAAGCTGAAGCAAGCGACGATGAAACGGGATATGTTAACGACATAGAAGAACAACAACCAACTTCAACTATCCGAATGTCACAGAGAAAGAGAGGCAGAACAGGTAAATATTTATCTTAATTTTATAATTTTATGTTGTAATCGTGCACAAACAGGCTATTCTGACTTTTATATTTCTTGTGACTTTTCTAATGTCTGACTGATCTTATTTAAGGTCAATCACTTGCCAAGCAAGATGAGTGCTGTATCTGCCAAAAAAGAAAAACGAGTACAACAGGTAGTGGCTACGAAAAACTCAGCAAGTGTATAACGGAAAGTTCTGCTCTCACGCTACAGACTGCAGCCCTACAAAATGGGGCAAATGATGAGTTGATAGGATATATTTCTGGTCGCGATTGGACGGGAATAGTTGCACTTGAATTGCGATATCATGTAACATGCTATCGAGCTTTCACCAAGCCCGTTAAAACACCTTCTGCAATCACTCAAGTAGACAAAGAGGCATTGCAGCATACTTTCGACTTTGTTGAGCTACATGCTCTAAATAAATGCGAAGTGCTACTACTGAAGGATTTGGTTGACATTTATAACAAGCATTCCGTAAAGGGCGGTATCACCGATCGAACTATGTTGAAATATGTTACGGAACATTTCACCGATGATATCGGAGTTTGGCAACCTCGGTATGGAGGGACATTTATTTTTTCTGAAAAAATACCTAAGGGGCTTATAATTGATGTACGGCGACGGAATCTTATTGATCGTGAAAGCCAAAAGCAACGTGATACTGACATTGAAATTATCAAAATAGCAGCTGAAATAATAAGAGAAGAGATCAGAAACATGCCGTTCACATATCCTATTTGGCCACCGACAGAAAGAAGCATACTATCCGAAAGTACTATCATTCCACCAAAGTTAAATCAATTAATTACATCTATTGTGAGCTCGATACCTCAACCTCACAAACGGAAACAGACAACTATAACTTCGATATGTCAGGACATTATATATAGCGCTTCAAATACTAAGCACAAAACTTCAAAACATGTATTATTATCGCTTTGTACAAAAAGAAAAACGGGCTCGAAAGATTTGGTTAAATGGTTGAACAGATTTGGACATTGCATATCATATGACGAAACTGCATACCTGGAAACATTTTTAGCCAACGAAGAAATAAAAAATCAAATGGTGAAGTTTTATGTACCCTACTCCGTACAACCATCATCATTCATAACATTTGTTTGGGATAACAATGATATAAACCCGGAAACTTTAAGTGGAACGTCGATGCATTGTACCAATGGCATAATAGTTCAATTGAGAAGAGATGATATGGTTGATTTTGATAGCGAACGCATAAATTACGCAAAGCCACCAAGAAGAAGATCGTTCAAATATATACCTGATCAGCTGGAAGAGTACACTACCAAGAAAAGGTGAGTTTCAAAATAAGTATGTAGCAAACTAACAAATGATCAAATTGACGTTATAACGACATTTGTAACGGTGTTTATGTGGTCATTATATAAATAACAACAGTTACGACATTTTTTAGATTCAACCCTATTTCAATGAAAAATGTTCGTCTTGACTCTATCGAAGATCATTTATCAACTTCCGCTTGTATCGAGTCCATATGGGCCTTGTTACGCTTTCAAGCGAAACAAAATAATGTTCCACAGTCAATACCTGCATGGACCGGCTTCAACTATTTGCTTGATGGTGAAGTCACACATCAAACTCATGAAATATCGTATTTACCAGCGATTAATGATTCTCCTACTAAGATGGATGTAGTTATGGAGCTTCTGGTTCAATCGAAAGTAAAAGCTGAAGCATTAGGATTGCTAGAAACAGACGTTGTTCTAGATCAAGCTATATATGCTAAAGCCGTAGAAATTCTTCAAGATCCTGCCAATGTGGAGCTAAAAACTTTCATTTCACTGAGGATGGGAGCATTTCACACTTCGTGTATTTTCATAGCTGTAATTGGTAAGCGGTTCGCCGATGGTGGTTTGCGTGACTTGATTATTGAATCTAACATATTGGGTGAGTGTTCCTTTGTTTATATAAGTCCCATGAATTTGAGAGAAGTGTGAACCCTGCCTACTACCGAGAAATACGTGAGTCCTGTTCTTAATGAAATGGAGTTTCTTGCTTTTAGGTACACGTTCTGTGGAGAGAACTTTGAATGGAAAGCATTACAACCATGCCATACGCACGTTGAAGTACGTTTATGAAGCGCTTTATCGCTTAAAAATTGAACATTTTGAACACTGGTTAGTACAGCATGGTAAAAATCTCAATGACTACATTTTAACGGAGGAGTTCCAAACTTGCTTAAAAGAGGTACAAATATTTAGCTTCTTTTGTTTCTTTGGGCCTTTTTTGACTTTTTAGAGCAGCATGTTTTCAGATGATTATTCCTTTTACTGTTCAGGTTTCATTTCAATCTTTCCAAGATGTGACTGGCCTTGAAGGTCTGTTTGAACTGATGGAAGAGTACGAACGTGATATTAAACAAGCAGGTAAAACAGCATTGTATTGGTTGTCTTTCATGGAGATGATGGACGTGTTGTTTGGATTTATACGAGGTTTAAAAATTGGTAACTGGGAATTGCACCTAGACGCAACACGCCAAATGCTGCCATGGTTTTTTGCATACGACCGTCCCAATTATTCCCGCTATTGTACATTCTATGTCATGGAGATGCTGCGCTTGCCAGAAACACATCCCGGAATATGTGAGGAATTCACGTAAGTCTGATATTTCGTAATGCGTTGGCGACTTGTGGTTTAAACATGTAGCTTTTTGAGAAAATTTATTAAAACTCTTTAGTAACGGAAATTTTGCGGTTAGAAGATCTCCTGGAAAATTCAATAAAGTTCCCAGTGACCAATGCATAGAGCAAACCATTAACAGAGAACAAAAATGTCATGGTGGAATAACTGGATACAGCACTTCTCCTGGGACTATACAAAGATGGGTATTTACTAGCCACACTATTGCAAAATGTATAAGTATCCTCGAAGACATGCTGACAATCAAACAAAAAATGTCACATCCCAAAGAATTAGGTAAATCCAGAATGGAATTCGACGAAGCTTCTGTTCAGAGATGCTACGACACTTTGGTCTCTTGGGGAAGCCCATTTAACAGCCGAGACAGCCTTGTTCAAATTTGTTCTGGTGTGGAAGCTACCACAGTCGTCGAGAAAAACTTACTGGAAGCCCATTCTGTTGGAAAAAAAGAGATGGAAGAATTTGTTGAAAAAAGAATCAAGTCAAATGAAATTTCCTTCTATGATCGAATTAAAAAAAACCGTCTCAAAACGTTTAAGGATGTCGCAGTGAAGAAGGTGTGTAAGGTAAAAGAGAAGAACATTACGATCGCTGCAGAACGAAGTGTGTTTGCAAAGTTGTTAATCATTGCACAAAACCGCAATAATATTTCGATGAAGGAAGTCTTGAGTTACCCTTTGAGTCCAATTCCTTGGGCTCTTGCTCTTCCAGATGGGGGGCTTGTGAAAACAGTCAAGTCTAAGTTGTTGGCGAAAATAGAAGAGGGTATTGACCCAGAAGAATCCTTACCCACGAATTGTTGTACGATTTTTGATGGAATGGTTTTGCTGCAGCAATTGGATGGTATTCCACTCCTCACATTCGGGGATATATCAGAGTTTCTTTTAAAGAGAATCTTGCGGTGTAAGTCTCAAATCATCTACTTCGTTACTGACCAGTACTTCCAGAATTCTGTGAAAGGCTATGAGAGAAGCAGACGTACCGCAGATGGAACACTCCGAGTACGCATCGAACGAAGAGATCAAAAGAAGCCATCTCAGTTGAAGAAGTACATGCGCAACGACGAAAACAAAAAAGAAATCACTCAGTTTTTATTAAACGACTGGTCCAATGAAAGTCGATTTGTAGGTCTACTAGATCGTCGTGAAATTTACTTCAATTGTTTGTCAAAATTTTTCAAAATATATGTCGTCAACGGTCGTGTATGTTGTGAAGAAGAATCGTCCTTAGAAAACCACCAAGAAGAGGCAGACACCAAGGTATTTCTTTGTTGCAACCACGCAAGCGTGACTGGCGTTGATAATGCATGCATCGTAACCGTGGACAGTGACATTGTCATATATGCTGTACATTTTGAAAATAAAATTGGAATCAACATTTATCTACAGATCGGTTCGGGTGGACGGAAACGAATCTTAAGTGTGACCAAAATTCGAGATGCTGTTGGTCCCGCAATTGCAGAGGCTCTTCCAGCTTTCCATGCTTTTACAGGTAATGACTTCACAAGTGCATTTCACGGCATAGGGAAAGTGAAGCCATACAACTTATTGAAAGCTAACGAAATATTTCAAAATGTGTTTGCCAAGCTAGGTAAATCTGCGACATTTGATGTTGACCTCTTTCCACACATTGAGCAATTTGTTTGCAAATTATATGGAGTCAGTGCAACTAACACAGATGACACACGCTACAAAAAGTTCTGTTCGTGTAAACCTACACCTGAGCCGCAACAGCTTCCTCCAACTCGAGATGCACTACTAAATCATTGTAAAAGAGTTTCATATATCACAGCGATAGTTCGAAATTCTTTGGTTGCAAATCCAAACCTACCAAGCCCAAATGGACATGGATGGAATGTCAACGGTGAGAAACTAGAGATCATTTGGCTATTAAGACGACCTGCACCAGATGCTCTATTGGAAATGGTTTCTTGCTCTTGCCGTAAGTCATCATCTTGCGCCAAAGAAACTTGTGTTTGCAGCTCATACGATTTGCCTTGCACAGATTTATGCTCCTGTAACTGTGTTGATCAAGGATCAGACAACGACGAGATAATTCTCGAAAATGATGTTGAAGTCGATAGTTCTGATGACGAAAGTGAGGATGACACAGAAGATGAAGAAACTTTATTTTCAGATTAACATTAATATTCTTGGTTTTTAAGTATATGTTAGATAATAAATTAGTTAGTGTATTTCCTGTCAAATATTCGATATTTTCTCATACAGAGGTTTGGTGACAAGATTTATGCGCATTAATATCATAATTACGGAGCCGAAAGTAACTTCGGCGTTATTGAGTCCCATTTTGTTTTACATTTCGACAAAAAATGCTCACGGCAATATGTTTTCTGTGGGGTTTTATAGTTGTGGCTGTTAGCTTTTTTATGCTGTGACGTCATTTCTAAAAATAGGACAAGCAAGAAAATTCAAGAAGGCCAGTAAATGTTTTTTAAATGCTTTTATATATACGATTGTGCTGTGTAAATATCAGAAGTTCTCCTAAATTTCCCAAAATAAATTAACTCAGCGCCCCGACTAAAATTCTTGTGAATCAACCTAGTCATGTTTGTTGTTTTGGCACCACCCTTTCTTAGTGCTAGATAGATAGCTAGATATAATAGATGTGTGTGATTGTGATATCTGCGTTGCCTCTCGCGCACGCGGAGCTTACATGCCTTCCGACATCGCCTTTGCTTTTATATTTTGTTACGGATCTGTAGGTCATTGTTTAGTAGATCGTAAGATGGACCTGAAAAGTAAACATATGTTTTGAATCATCACACTGGCGCTGCGAGTTTATCTTTGTTAATCCTGACGAATCTCCCTACATACAGGACAATTTTACTTTTTCTACTTCCTTTGTGATATCTAGAACGATATTATTCAATTATTTCTGCTTACCCACTTCGAGAGCTAGCCACAGAGACGTGTTGTGTTTACATTATGGCTAGGGCAGTGGACATCAGTTGTCCTCCACACTTTGATACAAATGGCGACGTTACTAGTCTAGGCACCCGCTGGAAGAGGTGGAGAAATGGGTTTGACCTGTATTTAGTAGCTGCAGGTATTACCGATAACACCCAGAAGAAAGCTCTTCTGTTACACTGTGCGGGTGAAGATTTACGTGAACTTTTTGACACGTTACCTGAGCCAGAGGCCGCAGATGGCCAAAATGATTATGTTAAAGCATGCACTGCATTAGATACATATTTTCTTCCGAAGAAAAACAAACGCTACGAACGTCATGTATTTCGTACATGTGCCCAAAAGGAGTCAGAATCTATCTCACAATATGTCACACGTTTGCGAACACTGGCGAAAACATGTGAGTTCAGAGACATAGATGACGAGATAGTTGATCAAGTTATTGAAAAATGTACATCACGTAAACTCCGAAAACGAGAGTGAGTTAACTTTGGTAAAACTATGCGACATTGCAACAATAATGGAAGCTGCTGATCACCAAGTGGCACAGTATACCAAATCGACCCTTAGTCGCAACCAAGAAGATGAAGATTCTGAGCAAGATGATGTAAATTTTATCTCAAGAAAGATAAAACGCACCGGTCTAAGAAAAAGTGGAATTGCTAAAACACCACCTACAATTCACACAGGACCGTCGCAGAATAATCAACCGTACTGTTACCGGTGTGGTAAAAAAGATCATCGTGCAGACAAATGCATTGTTACAAAAGGAAAGTCTTGTCACAAATGCGGAATACAGGGACATTTTAGCAATGTATGTCGATCAACTAAGGCAACTGTTCGCTATGTCACTGCTGATACCTCCTCCTCGGATGATGATTTTGTGTTAGCCATCGACAATGACCCTAACTGTCCCAACCATAAAAATTCCATGTACCCAGTAGATGTAGATGGACAACGTGTCAATGTGCTCATAGACAGTGGAAGTACCATCAATGTAATCAGCAAAAGCACCCTTAGTGCACTAAAATTAAAGTCACCTATCCTTCCATACCACAAGAAAGTTTTTGCTTTTGGTGCGTCGTCACCGCTCAAAGTTAATGGCTGCATATGGGTTGTCGTTGGTGCTGGAGAGAAAGTCGTGTCTACCAGATTTGTTGTTGTACCACAATCTTCTGTCACCATATTGGGTGTGGAAACTGCTTGCAAATTGGACCTACTCCGAGTTGGCCCAGGTGGAACCATGAACGACAAGGTGAACCACATCTCTACCTCCGAGGACGGTGTATTAAAACAACTGCTTTGCAATTATGGTGACAGGTTTGAGGGCCTTGGAAAACTGAAAGATGTCAACCTCAAAATCCAAATAGATCCCACGGTAACTCCAGTCGCACAGAAAGCCAGACGTCTACCGATCCTAATGCAGCAACAACTGGACATGGAATTAGAAAAACTCTTAGAACTCGGTGTCATCGAGCCCATAGAATCACCACCATCATGGGTTAATCCCCTTGTGATCGTACCTAAGAAAACACCTTCTGATGGCATACGTATGTGTGTTGACATGCGTGTTGCAAACACCGCAGTCATAAGAGAACCGTATCAGATACCAACTCTGGAAGAAGTGCTGCATGAGTTCAACGGGTGCACAGTGTTCACAAAGCTGGACCTGAACAAGGGATACCACCAAATTGCTCTAGACGAGGCTAGCAGAGACCTTACGGCCTTTGCAACACACCGTGGTATATTCAGATTCACAAGGCTGATATATGGAATCGCCTCTGCCGCTGAACAGTATCAACGAGAATTGGAACTTGCACTATCAGGACTATCTAAAGTACGTAACATCTCAGATGATATCATTATTGGTGGCACTAGTAATCAAGATCTACTGGATCGCATGCAATGCGTATTTGAGCGTCTCCAAGAGAAAAATCTCACAGTAAACCTAAAGAAATGCGAGTTTCTGAAGACTGAGCTTATCTACATGGGTCACAAGTTGTCAAAAGATGGAATTGCACCGGATGAGAGGAAAGTACGAGCTATAGCTGACCTCAAACCACCAACTAATGTGAAAGAATTGCAATCCTTTCTCGGCATGGTGACATACTGCTCCAAATTCTTACCACACTTCTCAACTGTGACTGCACCATTGCGTCAACTACTCAGCAAAGACACCAAATGGAGCTGGGGTGATGCGCAACGACAAGCGTTCAATGATCTTAAGATCATGCTGTTATCCAGTGCGACACTTGCTTACTATCAACCTGACGCATACACCGAAATCTTTACTGATGCATCCCCTGTTGGGCTTGGCGCAGTTATAATGCAACGTCAGCCAGATGGTATCTTAAAACCAATTGGATATGCCAGTCGCTCACTACTAAATGCAGAAACAAGATATAGCCAGATTGAAAAGGAGTGCTTGGCTATCCTATTTGCAATAGAGCGGTTTCGAATCTATCTTTATGGTATAGAATTTGTTGTTAAAACCGACCACAAGCCGCTAGTGACAATGTTCTCCCCTCGTAGGAAACAGCTTCCACCACGCATTGAACGCTGGGTTATGAGACTCATGCCATACGCATTCAAGGTTGAGTATCACCCAGGCAGAACCAATGGAGCAGATTACCTGTCACGGTCAAACCCGATGCAAGACAATACACCATCGCACCGAATGACTGAGGAATTTGTCAACTTTATTCAAAGTAAACAACTACCAGTTGCCATACCAAAGAAAGACATTCGTGATGCACAGAATGATGATCCTGCCATTGCCCTCATTAAGAAACACCTTGCATCTGGAACCATTCCAAAATTGGATGTTATTAGAGAGTATTATCCCTCACGTTTGCAACTATCCATTGTCAATGACATTCTCATGTTTGCCAACAAAATTGTCATCCCGCCAACCCTGCGAGAAAGCATCATCTCCATTGCACATGAAGGACATCAGGGACAAGTACGCACAAAACAACGTCTGCGGAAAAAAGTATGGTGGCCACGCATGGGCTCCTCGGTTGAAGCCCACATTAAGTCATGTCATGGATGTCAAGTCACCGCTGGTGCACAAATCAAAACTCCAGTAGTAATGACAGAAATACCTGATTCAGCTTGGTTGATGTTGGGTTGTGACCTTTGCGGTCCGTTCCCTACTGGTGAACACCTGCTAGTATGCATTGACTATTACAGCAGATATCCCGAGGTAGAGATTATCCGCCGAATAACTGCTGCTAATATCGTTGACAAACTTCGTAAAATGTTTTGTCGTTATGGTGCGCCAGAGATAATAGTGACCGACAATGGACCACAATTCCGGAGCAATACAGATTTCGCTACTTTGATGAAAGAATTTGGGGTGGAGCACCGCAAAGTTACCCCATATCATCCTGAGGCAAATGGTGAGGTTGAAAGGTTCAACAGAAATCTGAAGAAAACCATCCAAGCTGCAATTGCTGAAAATCAGAACTGGCGAACTGCCCTCCAGAATTACCTATTAGCATACCGTACCACACCGCACGCAACCACTGGTGCCACTCCTGCAGAGCTTCTGTTTAACAGACCGGTTAAAGACAAGCTACCAGCCTCAACCACAAGTTCCAAAAACACCATGTCTGTCGTTAAAAACCGAGACCGCATCCAAAAAGAGAGAATCGCGAAATATGCAGACAAACGCAACAATGCTCGCAGTCATGTCATCCAACCTGGGCAAAAGGTTCTCGTGGCCAATCAGTCAACACATCGCAACAAATTTACCCCTAGATGGCGCGATGAACCTTGTACTGTTACTGCTGTAAAAGGAAATGCAATTTTCATTGAAGACGGTACAAAAACTATGATGCGCACTTCCTCTCACGTCAAACCCTACTTCATGCGAAATAACCAGCGGTCAAATAAACGACATCTTCAACAACCGACAGTGACAACCGATTCTGCAACAGAAAGCTCTGATGACGATTTTGACCTGCCACCAACTGTAAACGACCCTGGGAACAAAACCGACTTGACGTCATCTGATGATACCGTTGTCACAGAAAGCCCATCCAGTGACGAGACCATTGCGTATGGCGAGGAAGAGGTGAATGATGAAGAACTCTTCGTTCCAAATAGAAACACACGTACTCGAAACGTTAAACCACCACCTCGTTTCAAAGATTTCGTTACTGCGTAACTACGAACACATGAACTCAACTAGCCAGTTGTTGTGCTTTGCTGGTGCACATAGTCTTATGTTGATATTTAATTCTACTAGGAACCATTTTGTTAAGTTGGGAGAGATTGATATCTGCGTTGCCTCTCGCGCACGCGGAGCTTACATGCCTTCCGACATCGCCTTTGCTTTTATATTTTGTTACGGATCTGTAGGTCATTGTTTAGTAGATCGTAAGATGGACCTGAAAAGTAAACATATGTTTTGAATCATCACAGTGATTTTTACATGACGAGCTAACATTACAAATATCGAGGGATATACCCTGTCTTTTATTTCGAGAAGGGGCCATGACTTACATGGGGATCCCCAGAGTATTTAATGCTCATTTTGAGCTACACACACCCTATTAGGTTTTGCGCTTTACTAGACAACTCCCTGCAACATCAAGAGGCCCACCAGTGTGCCATCTCCCCAATGTCCCTTACATGGCTTGGGTTAACCCGGAGCTATGGTAACGTTTACTTGTCCATATTGAATCACCACCAACGGGAATTGAACCCTGGTCTCCCGCACAAAGTACCAGAGTAAAATAACTACTAAACTATGGTGCCTTGCTTGCCCACACTTACGCTCCTGGGTCCTTAATTGGCTGTCCCCAGCTCTCTAGGTTTGGAGAACCTCATGCATGATTAGTTGGGTAGTTGAATGGAAAAGTCAACACCACAAACCATATTATATACTTTTACATTTGTAGTTGTGATAAACTTTAAACACATGTTATTTCCATTCCAAACTCAATTTAAATTTTGATCTTCACCATGACAATATAAAAAGAGTTCAATCATGCTTGTCACCAAAAAACTTGACATGTAACCTGCCTATTAGACCTTACAGCCTTACCATTCATATAACATAACATATCCATAAACAGTGTACACAAATTTGATGATAGTTATTTAGAATGTTCACTATATTCAAGAGATCATGGTATCACTTAATGTTGGGCTTTCTTTCTGGTTGCTGTGCTGCATGTGCATCGGTGTGTGGAAAGTTTGCTTTTGGAGATATTGAATTGTTTAGAAATTATACTGCCTTTACTTTCCTGGGTAATATATTTGATGGGGTTATTGTAACTGTAAGTATTTCTGTTGCTTCCAGTAAAAAAACAAAAATTAGTATATTTTGCTGGGGAATTGTTTGGCGAATGACACAAAGAAATGAATTTTTATGTCTAAGTGTAAAGAAGTAAGTTTTCACAGAATCCAGCCTTTTCAGGGGGTAAATGTACCTATTTTCTTTAATCTTTATAACTGTTTAAGGCTCCATGTAATGCTGATAATGCAGGTTCTAAAACAGCTTTGTGCACAAAAAAGCGCATGTGGAGGAAAAATATTGCATAACTATGAAATAAAAATAAATTGGCTTGTAAAGAAATATTTTTTACTGAAGCAAATGATAAATTTTTTGACGAAAATAATGATTAAATATATTTTTTATTTCTTTAAAAAGAAAATATTTTGCTAAGTACGTTGCTTTGAGTCAGTAAAAGACACCTCGTCACTTAGCATCATTATTAATTTCTCCCTTGTGAGACAAAAGAGGTTTGAATTCGTGTGGCTGTAGCTTTGTAAAGTCTTTTTCATGAAGAGAATTATCCGATTCTATGTTTTCTAAGTTATAATTTTCGTCATTATTACAAGACGTCTTATCAACGAGCAATGTAAACAGTAAGTAAACAAACTTTTAGAAGGTGTGCTGCTGAGCTCATGGACTTTCTGCACGATGTGACGTATCAGTCTTTTTCAGGAGAGGCGTGTTTAAAGAACTACGTGGACATAAATTTCTTTTGCCTGGCCCCTTCACCGTTGGTAACCAAGTCTTACACAAGAAATCTAGCCATGCGGGTCTTAACTAATGCGGAGGTGACGCCGACTGAGCACGGATGAAGCAAGTCTGCAAAACTGCACTTGCAGGCGGAATAGACATTTTATCATGGATTTAATTGTAAATAATTTCTTCATTTGACAAAATAATTGGAAAACATAGCGGATCCGAATTTAATGGATTTTTTCCCTGTAAATACGAAACCAACAGGCAGTATAATTTTTTTTCTGTAAAAATTTTGATAAAGTGTAGCTGAACTTTCTGAATGAATTTTGAAGTTTTATTTAAGCCACGTAGATGAAGATTTTTTCAAATTTGCAAAAATAAACATGAAATATAAAAATGACAGTATAGTCTGCATACTGTTTCAGACATTAAGTTAAGATTGAGAGAGTCACTATACCAGTAGACGCTCGATCATTGTGTTCCCCGACTTTTTTACCGCAAAATGAATGCACAACTAAAATAACCTCGGAGCCTGTATCACAGCCGTAACATTCTTTGCACATGCGTTTTACATCACACGCATTACTTGATTTACACGTGCGAATCATTGCACACCTACTCAAATATTCCTGAAAAAGACTGACGTATGCTTATTTATTCGGACCTAGTCCTCTCGACTTTACGCGACCTTGCAAATTTATTTAAAATTGAAGATGTTTACAGATGCGATTAAGTTATAAATAAAGATTTTTAACGATTGTAATTCTTAATTATTCTGACATATTTATGTATTGTCTTATCAAAATACCATTTTTTTCAAATATTTTTTTTCACCAGAGTGCCCCTTTAAGGTAGTGCTTTTATATGTTTATGTTTTTGTAAAGTCGAGATTATTAGTAGTCAGCAATTATCAGGTTAATTGTGGCAATTAAGTAACTAGTATTTTTAGGCCTTTTCCATGGGCTTTATCAGTTTACAATAAAATGGCTCTTCATCCCCCAAAAAGTCAAATTTAGTGCATCAGCAAGTTTGATATGTTTGTGTTTCACAACATTTTGGGATGTCAATAAAATAAAGCCGTGGGGCTTATCTCAGTTGTTTTTTATGATTTATACAAATCTGTTAAACATTTGTTAAACAAAAATACATATATATATAGTGGCCATACACTAAATACATATAGTCTTGTTTTCTGGAAGGGCTATTTTGATCAACTTAAGATTTTCCTGCAAAAAACGAAAACGGTTAACAACTCAGTTGCAATACAGAATAGTTTTTCCCCTGACCTTATGGTATAAAATTTATTAATCCTGCTATGCTAGACACAGAATTTTATTCTTTTATACTATTCAGGTTTCATTTTGTTTATTAAATACATGTTAACGTACATTTAGATAGCAATTCGAGTCTCGATGTTTTCACTCTTGTTAATTTTTAACATGACGATGTGGACATTGTTTACAAAAGCTCTTGCATATTCTGTGTCAACTATTGAAGTAACCGTCTGTAACACAGCAGCCAATTTCTTTGTTTCGGTAAGTTAATATTATAACTTTAATGCTGTTTTAACCTACATGTTTTTGCTTACTTATGAATGCTGAAAATAGAAGGAATAGAAGAAAAAAATCAAGCATAAGTTAGGTTAATTGTTTGAAATTTTATAAAATTTTTAGAAATTTACCACACGAAAATGGGAAATGCTTGAATCTTTAGAAAGATGTGAAAAATGATAAACATTAGCGTAATTTAAGCTGAGATTAAGAAACAGTTTGCTTATAAAAAACAAGTGTTTGTCAGTATTTTTACAATATTTAAAATTAAAAAGTGCAAATTAGTCATGTTTATTCGTACATTCGTGCAAAAAACGTTTATAAAGTGTGCAATATTTATATGAGCGAAAATGTTTTAATTCTTTATTATGCTGGTTAGAAGAAATAGAGTGATATCTTGTTGGAAACCATTTATTTTAATTTTTGTTGTAGGGAACCTGATATACCCAAAATAAGTTTGTTTTAACTCGGTTAAAATTGTAAAAAGAAGTCGATGCAGCTCGAAAAAATCACGTCTTTGATTACGACTTTTACACTGCAAAATTGTTGCAGAATATGATGTTGTACTTGCAGGCAAAAAAAAATTACGAAAATTTGAATATTAGAGAAAATGCACTTGAATTTCTGCCCTAAATTAAAGAAAATTTTTTACTGTATTTGAAAATATTAAAAAATATTTGTTCTGAAATGGCATTTTTACAGTGCACAAAAATCGATATCTTTATTATCAATTTTTAGCATGTATTTTTTGTTTACTTCACGAAATTTTGTCTTATTTGGAAAATAATTTTTTTGTACAAATCTTCTCCTCTCTAAAAAAGCACTAAATACTGCAAAATGATGTTGCAAATAATAATTTTGCAAGTACATTTCACAGAACAGTGCAAAAAGTAAAGCTAGTTGATAGAAAAATCATTCCATTAAGGTCCTTGTATTAAATCCCAAAAATTAATTTTCTATAAAATCGAATATACCAAACTAAATTCCGCGAAACTTATCTTTTCAAGGACCCATAATCATGTCAGAAAGTCCCACAAAAAATTAATAGCCTTCAGTGTCATTTGGCCAATGTAAAACTGATGCATATCCTCTAACAGAAATTTAAAGCACTTAAGTTTTTTTATGCTATTTGCTAATAAGGAGAGTGATAATTTATTACAATATTCTCCTTAGCATCGTTAGTTTTGAAACACTCGTTTTATAGGCATGGCTTGGTGTGATATTATTTGGCGAGAGGTTATCTCTCACTTGGTGGCTAGGTTCATGCTTCATTATTGCAGGGCTGTCACTTATCCACTCTTCTTCAAGAACACAATATGATGTAAAGGATTCGAAGGTGTCGTAACTTGTTATTGCAGTTTCTATACACGATGAGAATTGTAGTTGTTCGAATGATATGCAAAAAATTGGTAACCTTTCAGGAATAAATTACCTGCTTTTGCTAAATGGTCAGAAGATGTATGGTAAATTTCGGGCTGATCAGAAATAACTCTATGAGTAAGCAAGGATGATTTGCAGTTGACTCAATTCATCAAAAAACAGTTTTGTAGATGATATAAACTCTATATTGTATGTTTTTTTAATTTGTGGTACCCTTGTTAAAATGAACATATCAATAGTGGAAAGAGAAACTAATTTTTAGTGTATACATGCTGTCTTCGTTGCTGGATCCCATGAAGGCATGCTGTCTTCATGGGATCCAGCAACGACGCAAAAAGTTTACTGCCTTACCAATAATAATTTCACGAGCAAAACATTTTGGATCTTTTTTATTGTTATTTTCCCTAGATGAAATCGTGACAACTTTTTACAATATTTTTCGAAATGTGGCGTCCGTTTATCCTCGTTTATATCTTTAGGGTGATAGAAGACAGAAAAAGGAAATTAAATTTAGCGAATTAAGACTCTCCGGATAATCTCCCGGACACTGATTTTAAGGAAATTGACCAAAACATGCAAAATTTAGGGGCTACGACACATCTGTTGGTTTTTGTCCTTATTGACTTACACGAAAGTCGAGCTAATGGCGGTGGAAAAGTTTATGATCACTGAGGGCAAAAACAACAAATTAAATCATCTTAAATATCATATTGGGCATCCAAAACTAACTTCAAACCTTCTGAACTAGCTAGCTATATGTTTTGGAAATTTTGCATAGAAACATATAAGTTTATAGAACATAAAGCCAGTCAATGATATTAAAATCGTTTTAGAGGTACCTTTTATAGCGTGTAATGCATACTAGTGCTTCTATGTTCTTTGAAATCGAGATTTCAGGTAGTGATGATCAGTAAATTAGTACGCAAAATATATTTTCAGGGCAGGGCAAATTTGATTATTTTTGCGTACTTTGATTTCCTTTAGGAAGAGAGTGGGCCCTCTTCTAAAAAACCTAACCTAAAATTTGAACCAAAAATACTAATTTCACCTAAAAGCTCCAAACCCCAAATTTGGACAACAATTTTTGACTTTTGCTAAAATCGTAAAGATATATTGCAAGTGAGAACGTTTACTCTTTTGGAGCGAAAATAAACTTTTTTCAAATGTAGTTACAATGCTTACCAGCTTTTTTGGTCGTCTCTCGAAAATCAAGAATTAACCAAAGATTTTTTTTTCACATGTATAACCTAGAAGGCAATTTTCGTTAAGCTTCCATAAAGTGGGTTTTCTTTTTCTGAGTTTCGTGTATTTAATTTCGCGAATCGAAGTTTTGATTTTTTTAGATTTCGCAAGAATTTATTTATTTTATTTAATAGACATATTTACGTGAATAATGTTATTCAGAATTTCTAATTCACGTTAACACTCGGCTTAGGCGTATACAGACGTATAAACAACGAAATTTTAAAAGTAACTGCACTTCGTGTATTGAAGAAAAAAACTGCCGACGTAAAACATTGAATACATGAAACGTATTAAAACAGGCCAATGATATACCACCGGCAATTTTTTGTCGACGGGATGTAAACTTAATTATAACGGCTGTGCATTGCATTTTGTTTATTTTTAAAACATTAAAGTCTATGTCCATAAGAACCGGACCTATGCAGAAAGTCACCTACAAATGACTCTCCATTTCTATAGCTGGCACAATGTCAGAATGATTTCTATTATTAAGATATATATATAGCAACGATGAAATTTTTGGTTTAAAAAAGTTTATACATGTTCTTGAAACTATAAACAATAACTGCGCTAAAAAGATAAAAAATTACATCCTAATCCAAAGGGCCGTTTGACATTCAAATGTCTTTTGGAACAATAATAATGTTGCATGAATCCCAAACACGCATAGGTTTAAACACCAACCCAGCAAGTGCAGTGGAGACCCACGTTGAGTCGCTTAGGCAAGATTACTAGCGTCAGCAAGACAAGTGAAACTTTAGGTCGATATGTAATTGAATTATCTGCTACTTAAATTCCCCCGTAGTTTACTAAAAATACTTTTTCCCCAATGTTTTTTTAGCTCATACAAGGGGCTCGCGTTCTGTTAGTTGCCTTGGAGGCTAAGACAAAGGACTGAGTTTGTTTTTTCGCCCCAGACCACTTCAAACTGGCGGCAGAGATTGAAAGTAAACAAAAAAGTCCATCATCAACGAAAATAACAAACACTTCTGAACGAACTCCTCAAAAACAGAAGAAAGGTACAAAACCATATGTAAGATAACATTTTATTTATTCTATCTCAGTTTTATTGGTGAATTAAACGTAAATAAGCCTGAAATAAGTTTTTGTTTGTTGGAACAAATTGTTTGGAAATTAGTTTGCTGGATGGCTCTAGCTAGCCAGCAACCCAGTCATATTACATATTACTTGAATGTCTAATTTACGCGATTTCACCTTTGTTGATAAAACCAACACGCGTTTTTCATTTATCACATATATTTATGCAAAGCCTCCAGTGAGGTGGGCAATATATACACATTATAACAAGTGAAAAATGATATATTATTTACATTTCTTGCCATCTTTCTCTGTTCTTCTGACTGGAAGCACCACAGGCTAACACAATATCCTAAGCCTAGGTAGGTTGTCTAGGTAGGATCTATAACTATTTCAGTGTTACCAAATCTTGTGTAACTTTTTCCTTTTTATTATATATAGCCAACCATATTTTTTGCATTGAGATGGGGGGAGAAAACAATAATACATACATATTTAATGAAGTTTCGACTGAAAATACGTTGAAAAGCTGTTTTTGTTATAAGAAATTGTTATTAAAACTTTATTTATCAAGTTCAGCTCATTATAAATGATTGTGTAAAATTTTTACATGTTAATTTATCATAAGGCCGTTGTTTAGACAAAACTATATAGTTAAAATGTTTTCAGTTTTCAGTTTTAATATCGGCAAATAGTTCAATTCATATTATTAACTTCTTATGAGTAAAGTTGCGTGCACAAAGAAAAAAATAAAATTAGAATAGAACAGATAGTTCGAAAGTGTAAAAGGCAGAAAACTCACGTTTGAAACAATTATATTTTTTGTTAAAACAATTTTAATCAGTTTACTGTATTTAACTTGGGTTTTAATGTTCACAAAAACTGGTTAAGAACCTCTAAAACAATAATTACATTTTGAATATTTTCTTACAGCATGCTATAAAAATAAACTTATTTCATTTTTGCAATATTATTTTGGCTATGGGAGACAAGAAAGCTGAGACACTCATTTCTTGTGTTTGGGGTTCAGGAGTTTAAACGTCCCCCACTTGTCTCCAACATAAAAAATAATACCACAAGAAAAAGTAAAGCTCACAGGTCACAAAAAAATACAAATTCTCGTCAGAAAATAAGTAGCTACCAATAAACAAGCCATTGGTAATTGATCTACAGTGTTCCCAGGCTAAATCTAGATGGTGGTTTACCGACTTTACTTTTCTAATTCTTACCCTGATGTTATTGATTGATTTCAAAATTTCTTTCTCAATAAGAACCTGATGCGATATCTAACTTTTTATTTAGTTATATATCTACCCCCTATCATTTTAGGGATTAGATATATTAATAATGAAAATCACTTACTTGAGTTATAATAAAATGGAAATTTTTAGCGAAAAAAATCACTTTACTAGTGATCGCTTTACTAGTGATAGGATTAGCTCACATTGTGGTAAAGATAATATTGCAAGGTCGGAGGAAATTGATTTGCCAAAAATTGATGACATGTGCACTAAGGCGCATTGGATTAACGGTAGATACCATGGTAAGTTTGTTAGTCCAAACGTTGTAAATTTATCATCCAGAGAATTGTCTAGGGCTGAAATTTCCTTATTGTCTAAGGGTCATAAATTTGTTCCAACGCCAACTAATGTTAATAAGGCGGTTCTTAAAGAGGAACTCGAGGTTTTTGGTAGAAGACTTAGGCTTATGTGGCATTTTCGCAATGAAGAAAGTGGTGCAATTAACCCTTTCTGGCCGAAATCGAGGTTTGATCCTAAAGGAAGGGATTTAGCTATTGAAATGTACCTTAGCAGATTAGAAGAGGAGATTTCAGCCCTAGACACACAATTAAGATATTCAAATTTGACGAGAGATGAGCGTCAGGCTTTGTATACTTTAAGAGATGATACTTCGATAATTATCAAGAAGGCCGACAAAGGCTCAGCAGTCGTAGTGTGGGACAGGCTAGACTACCTTCGGGAAACTGACAGTCAACTTAATGATAAGAAGGTGTACGAAGAGGTGCAAGGAGATGTTGTCAGTCCTCTTGTAAATATTATCAAGTCACATCTCAGTAAAGTTAAATTAAGAGGTGATGTTAGTAACGAAACGATGAAATACTTTTTTGTTGAAAATCCGAGAATAGGAAGGTTTTATTTGTTACCTAAAGTTCATAAGCGCCTGCAAAATGTTCCAGGCTGACCTGTTATTTCTAACTGTGGTTACTTTACAGAAAACATTTCGTCGTTTGTAGATTATTATCTGCAACCAATTGCAAAACAGGTTAACTCATTCATTAAAGATACGAATGACTTTTTAAGAAAATTGAGAAACCTTCCTACTCTACCGGATGATGTTTTACTCTGCACGGTCAATGTTGTAGACCCTAATATCCCTCATCAGGATGGGTTGACAGCCTTACGTAGGGTGTTAGATGTTAGGGAGGATAACAGCGTCTCCACAAAAACCCTGATGGATCTTGCGGAGTGCGTTCTCCAGAATAATGTGTTTGAACACAACAATAGGTACGGCAATTGGTACAAAAATGGCCCCTTCATATGCCAATATTTTTATGGGTGATTTGGAGGAGCAGTTTTTGGAATCCTCAATGCTCAAGCCTCTTGTTTGGTGGAGATATATTGATGATATTTTTATTTTGTGGCAGCATGGAGAGAAAAAATTGATTAAGTTCCTTGAACTTTTAAATAGTTGCCATCCCACCATTAAGTTTACCCATTCATTTTCTAGAGATAGTGTTAATTTTTTAGATGTAAAGGTTATTCGCAAAGACAACCACCTTATTACCGACCTATATATGAAACCTACTGATACTCAACAGTATCTGCAGGCTTCATCTTGTCACGTTCCTCATTCCATCAGAGGTATAACATATAGTCAGGCACTTCGGTTTAATAGGATTTGTTCAGAGGGAGAGTTTTTTGATAAGTGGTGTAATGAGCTGGAATCGTGGTTGCAGGATAGAGGTCACAGTAAGATGGTGAGAAAGCAAGTACTTAGGGCTCGAAAATTCAGACGAGATGACTTGCTGAATACTATCAAAACTAGGAATAATGATAATAAATTCACCTTTAACATTACTTACCACCCAGCATTTATGAATATTAGGCGAACGTTATCTAAAATACACTTGCTTTTGACACCAAATGAAGAACATCGCAAAGTTTTTCCCAATGTACCTATTGTGGGGTTTAAAAAGGAGGAAAGTTTGCAAGACTTTCTTGTCCGGGCAAAGTTACCTGAGATCAGGGAGAAAGCCAACGGGTGCAAAAAATGTGGTGCTAAACGCTGCGATGTATGTAACTACATAAACACTACTTCTTCTTTTGGTGACAAAAACAAGTCCAAGAAATTTGATATAAGGAAGGCGGACCTTAACTGTAACTCCGAAATGGTTGTTTGCTTGGTAGAATGCAAAACCTGCGATATACAATATGTAGGTAGCGCAAGTACCAAGTTTCGCCTTCGTTTCAATTATTACAAGAGTTGCTTTCGGAAACATAGTTCAGGTTATATATATATATATATATATATATTTGTTGTTGTTATAGCTGTATCACCCCCTCTCCCTGACCTTTTTGCTGTTTTTCTTGACCCTGATCACATGGCATGATCTTACACATGCAATAAAAAGGTGTTATAAAATAAATAAATAAATATTTTGTTAACAGCGCAAAGTTAGTCATATCACACAGGTCAATAGTTAATTTTGCATAAAACTAATCATGTAGTTTTATGGTTTATGTTTTTAAGTTTTTTAAGAAAAGGGAAATCATTTAATTTTTTGACTTTTAAATATTAAATATTCCTATTAGGCCATCTATATTTAAAAATCTGTTCATTGTCCAGCACTGTGCTTGTGACTTCACCAAACATCGCCACAGTTTGCTTAGATAAAATTTTATCTCGTTACAAGAAATTAGTTGTCAATGATGACAACAACAATTTTGCAATAAGTAAAACAATCATATGCAAGCAAGTCAAAAACTGCTTATCATGGCAAATATATCATGGTTTTAGACTTTCAGGAATGGTACCCACATGTCCACCAGTTCCATTTATATTTTAAGCTATAAAATGATGATGAATAAACTTCCAAATATAGAAGGCGTAAATAAGAGTGTCAAAACAATTTTGTACAAAGCATATTTTTTTATATTTGGCTATCTAAACTTTATTTTCAGTCACGCATAAGTCCTACCTTGTTACCTACTGCTGCTATTGCCAATGTTTTGCCACAATCATCTCAACAAATCAATACAAGTAGGTCGCCTTCACCTCTAGCTCATGCAATAGCCTCATTTACTAAAGTTGGACAAGCTATAGTTGGTGATACATCTCCAACAAGAGGTAAGATTAAGAAGGATACAAAAAATACAAAACCTCATGGAAGATCTGAAACCCGTAAAAGAATGATGTCTCGACCACCAATTGCACTACCAAGCGACGCAACAGAAGAAATTGCATATGAGTTTGAAGAAAGTGTGTTGTATGCAACAGTGAACAAAAGCAAGCCTGAGACCAAGGTATTTATTTAGAATTTTATTTTTTATTTTGAATTATTTAACGTGAAAACTAATAAATTTTTTGCCATGTGTGGCAAGAAATTTATGTACAAGCAATGTGTAATTATCTTCAATGGAAAAAATGCTAATGACCTGTTAGGTCTAGCTCATAATGTTAAACATATTAGTTTGCAGCTTTTTTACTTTATTTTTATTTAATTTCTAATTACTCTACTCTATAAAACAATGGCGTAGTTGGTGTGTCTTTAGATCATTGTAGGCCAGCCAGGCCTGATAATGGAATAATAGGGAAATTTTGGAAAGAGTGGGATTCAGGTGCTAGTAAAAATATTTACTTAGAAGCCAAGTACTGTGCTGTGTAAAGAGTTTTATAATGCAAAGTCACCAGAAGAGATAATTAAAGAAGACTAAACATGATGTTGTTGGTGAGAAGTGTAAACGTTAGCTGGGAAGAGTTGTTTAATAACTGGTTAACACAGCGTTTAATTGAAATTAGAAGGTTGCAAAGGTTAGATTATAGAAAATAAAGTGTTTCCAGTTTTAATGATGTACAACAGTGGCTC
Source organism: Hydractinia symbiolongicarpus (assembly GCF_029227915.1). NCBI lineage: Eukaryota > Metazoa > Cnidaria > Hydrozoa > Anthoathecata > Hydractiniidae > Hydractinia > Hydractinia symbiolongicarpus. The sequence goes on from NC_079885.1 coordinate 5,629,510, forward strand.
GTTAGAGATAGTTGAGAACTTCTGTTACTTAGGTGATATGTTGTGTAGTGAAGGGGGTATTGGAAGAAGTGTTACTTGCAGGATAGGTTCTGCTTGGAAAAAGTTCAGAGAGTTACTTCCTTGTTGGCTAGCAGAGTCTTGTCAATTGAGTTAAAAGGTAGGTTGTATGAGGCCTGTGTAAGAAGTGTTATGTCGTACGGTAGTGAGACATGGGCAGTGAAGCAGGAAGATCTTGACCGTTTAGAAAGGAATGATATGATAATGGTTAGGTGGATGTGTAACGCCAGTCTGAGAGACAGAAAGAGTTCAGATGAGCTAAGAAGCAGGTTAAGTATCGGTAAAATTAAAGATGTTATCCAGATAAGAAGATTGAATTGGCTGGGGCACTTGGAAAGAATGAAAGGGGATAATTGGGTAAGAAAGTGTAGAGACTTGATAGTTCCTGGGGCAAAGCCCAGAGGCAGACCGAATAAGACTTGGCTGGAGGTTATAAGGACAGACTTGATACAGAGGAAGTTGAGTTTAGATCTAACACAGTCTAGATCAGATTAAAAGAGGGTCATTAATATACCCTGTCCAACCCATAATAGCATGGAAAATGGACGTTAAGCCGAGAATGATGATGATGATGGGCTAGTTTTCCTGACAATGATGTCGTAGAGGGGCCAGTTATGCAGATTACAACAGAATTAATAGCAGAGGTATTAGGAAAGTAAAGATTGGCAAAGCTGGCAGATTAAGTCTTGTTAATTAGATTAAGAAGTGCAATAAACGATTGTCAACAAGAGTGATGCCTTTCAGAGAGGTACTATAAAGAGTTGATTGATCAAGTAATCAATGAGATTTTATGAAGAAGTGATTGCTAGGTTGCTTAAAGAGAGAATTGATATAGGATGTAATTTGGTTTTGTTCTAGAGTGTGGCACTTTGGATATTTAGAGTGAGAAAGAATCTCTATTTTGATGCCAGTCAAAAATTAACATGGGTTTTGTAACATTTTTAAGGACATCCAAACAAAATGATGCTGAAGTGTGATTATGTGGGTTACAGTAAAAATTTTATGCTCCTAAAAATTCTAGATAATTTGTGCTTAATTTGGAAAAGGAAGGAAATATTGCGGGTTACCAGTTCTATTTGTATAAGACTTTTACTCAGGTTTCAAATTGTGGGTTACAATGCCACGTGGGTTACACTGCAACTGTTTTTAAATTCTGATATCTGGAAAACTATACATTAGATACAAGCCTCATTTTTTTCTAATTGTTAGACAAAGGAAAAATTTTTGTATTATGTTAGGTTTTGTGGGTTACACAAGATATTTAGGCGTGTTATTGTGGATTACATTCTAAAAACAGGTGCCAAGAAGATGTGACTTGTAATACTTTTATGTTTATAAGCCTGAGAAAACCTTCACTTTGCTTATGCGATAGAGGAGTGTCTGTTTTAATGTTTTTTGCTGCAGTTTTATGGGTTATATGGCTATTTAAAAACTGTTGAGATTAATCAAATTATCTGCATTTTGATTGATAATGGTAGTTTAGTATAGTACTATTAAGATGTATATAATTTGTTTCTTCAAAAAAGTACAGCTTTTTCAGTTTGGAAGTCAAAATTGTGGGTTACAATAACAAAAGAAAAATATTTACCTTAACATGGTTTTATTAAACATTTTATCAAAACTGATTCTTTTAATTGTAACCCACAATGTAGTTTTTGCTCAGTTATTATTAGTTCCAAGTTTTATAAAGAGTCCTGGAAATATCTAGATAGATTGTTAGTTTCATTGTGTAAAATAGTTCATTAATATTTGATTAAAAAAGCTTACATAAAAGCACTGTAACCCACAATATCACACCCAAAATTTTTTTTTTTTAGTGTTTTAAATGTTTAGTGTTATAATTATAAAAAACATTTGCAAATAGCATTTTCTTTGAGTTTTGTGATTCTTTGTTCCTGTAACCCACATGAATACACCTAATTCTAGTGGGGAGAAATTGTGTTTATAATAACTATTATTAGCTTGTATATACATTGTAATAATTCTTATTTTTATGCAACATTGCTTACTCCTGAATAATGTGGGTTAACACTAATAATCAAGTATGTTTCTTATGCCCAGAATGCAACCCACTAAAACAAAAAATCAGAAAAGTACACACCTAATTATGTAAGTTGAAATAATAAGCAGTAAACATCACAACCCACTGTCTTTTATGTTAATTTAACATTTTGTCCTTTCTGTGTGTTACATCAAAGTTCAGGATTAAAAACAGCTGTAACCCACAAAGTAACACCTAATCATAAAGTTCAAACTACTGGAGTTGTTAGTACCATTGAGGTTTATGTCCTCCTAAAATTTTTAACACTGCACGACAATGCTACCCAAACTTATCTACTTTTTTGTAAAAAAGACTAAAAAAGCAAAGTAAAAAATTGTCACACTATTCTCATCTTTTGGCCTTGGAGTTTTTGATAGACATGAATTAGGATGTAGAGGAGTGGCTAGGTAAATTGGTACAGTCTATGTACAACAATGCTAGAAGTTGTGTCAGGATTAACTGTTCACTTAGTGATGAATGTACATTAGGGAAAGAATTGTTAAAAGTGTAAGAAGCAGACAAAATGACTAGAATAGAAAAGAAAGACAGGGTATAATGCCATGATTAGTACAAATTATGACAATGTATAGTTAGAAAGTGGCCTTATTTTCGGAGAAGGGGTTGAAGGTAACTCATTTTTTGCCAGACTTCCTCCAATACCACTGAACAAGAAGTTCAGTGGTATTGAAGGAAGGTTAACAGCTAACAATCAGTTTCTATGTGAAGCATTGCAAAGATGAGATTACAAACAATGAAAAGTTGGGCTCATTAGAGATAATTGAGAATTATGTTACTTAGGTTATTATGTTAGATAATAAAGAGAGTTTACAACAAGCAGGATAGTGGAATTTTTAACTAGCACTAGAGTCTTGCAAGAGGATTGGAGGTGAAAGGTAGGTTTTATAAGGCTTGTATAAGAAGTGTTATGTGTGTGGTAGTGGGACAGAAGTGACCATTAAGAAAGGAACAAAAATGAGAATGGTTAGATTGATGTGTAGCCCTAGTTAGTTGGGGCACTATGGAAAATGGAGGAGGGTAAATTGGTAACAAAGTGTACAGACTTTAAATTTCCCCTGACAAAACCTAGGGGTATTTCCAGGAAGACTATTGTCTGGACATAATAATGACAGGCTTGATGCAGAGGAATTTAACTTAGGATCTAATAAAGTCTAGATCAGATTGGAAGAAATGCAAAATACTGACTTATTTAAGAATGGTGTAAATAAATTGTCATCCCAACACATTATTTTACTGTTCTTAATAATGTTCATTTTTTTACTAGCTACTATTTGTATGTGTGATGGATTTTTCTGTTTATTTTGTAGCGCTCTGAAAATGGTGATCTAGATAAAGATGATGATGATGAGCACATTAGTGAGAATAAGTATACTATTGTTAAAGAAGGCCTAAATTCTCCACAGAATCAGATTCGTGGAGAAATTGAAAATACAAGTGGTGCAACTGTACCAGTTAAAGAAAAAAACAGAATACCTTTTTCAATAACGCCATCTTTATTAGAGGAAAGGTTTCCCATTACAGAGAAATACCCTGAAGGGTGGACAGACAAGCAATATACTGAGAAGGAGCAAGAACTGAGTTACAGCTGTGAGCATAGTGGATATCTTCCAAAAAATGAAAGAAATGTTAGAAATATTGATAATACAAATGATGAAGTATCAGAAGGTCAGATGTTAACATTATCAGTGAAATCGCCAGAAAAATGCAGTGACCTGCAACTATTGTATTTGTCAAATGAAACGATTGATGTTAACGTAGGAGAGGATGACTTTTCAAAGGCTATGTTACCCGATGAAGAAACAACTACTTATTCGAAAAAACATGTTTTACCGGAGCAACTAAACCAAAATATGCCTGGTGGGATCCAATCCAAAAACATTCACTCTAATAAAATACAGCAGTCTTTTGAAGCAAATTTTAAATTGAATGATAACCCCACAAAAGAAGTTACACCTAGAATCATGAAAAACAAAGAAATGAGTTCAACATTTTATAATCAGGAAAAACGCCCTATGAGTACAACACCAGTTAAACTGGATTATCTCCGAGTTGAAGATGTAATCGGTAATAAAGGCAATATGAGTGGTGAATCCGAAACGCCACATAATTATCTTCACATGTCACCTCATAAAAGCTCAGGGAATAGCTCAAACCATAATCTAGTAACAAAAAGTAAAATTAATTCCAAAAATTTAAAAATTTTAACACCACTTCAAGAGCTGCATGCTGATAGCAATGAATTGCAACTGAGAAGCCATTTGGGTCAGCAACTTAGTAAAAGCATAGGAGCTTTGAATAGCCTATACAATGCAGGTAACTTTCTTTGCTTCTCTGTTTTTGCTGCTGTTGTGATTTTCATATTTTATCAGATTTGTATCATCCTTCATGTGTTTTAAATATTTTTGAGATTGAATTGTTTAGTATGGATAACTTAAATTAGTTCTTTAATTACTTTACTTAAGCTTGTATATAGACTAATCAACCTAGTTAACAATTTAAGTTGATCAAGGCGACAAAGAAACTTGTGGATATCATTTTGACAATAGGTTCTTTTCAAATGTAAATAGAATGTATTTTTGCACATCTAGTGTACACACACATATGTATGTAAATAGAATATGATGAAGGATTTATTTTGAACAGTGTGTCCAATTTCTTAATGTGACTGGAGTCAGAATGAATGCTTAAAAACACTGATTTCTCGGTTGCAAAAGATTAGGTAAAAAATATTTTATGGACTGAATTGTTAAGGTATATAATTGGATAGTTCAGGTAACATAAATTTGATTGTTAGTAATTATTTATTTTTTATTTAGATGTGACAGATGCACAAAGAACAGTGATTCAACACAATATACAAGTGTTGGTTGGTATGTCTGCAAGTAATAACGAAGTATGGGTATTCTGTTTTATTTACCTGCTGAAAATATCATTAGTGCATGACCAACATTCTAATTTCCATGATAAATGCTGTAAGATAAGCTTTCTGTAGCTCTTTGTTACAGATTTTTATGGTGAGAAAACTGCTTTCTTAAAATAACCAACACCTTTAACTTTAGTTCTTACAAAATCGACAATCAGCTTTGCGGGATATACACAAAACCATCAATACGAAGTTGACAGATGATGAAAAATTTGGTTCAATGGAAAGTCAACTTAAATCATTTGATTTGGAAAATAAAAATCTACATGATTTAAATGATTCGTTAATGAAAGAAAATGATTTATTAAAACAGAAGATTTCAAACAGAGGTATGAATGTAGAACTGGAGCAGAAATATCTCTATGTTATAGTACATTTTTTTAATTGATCAAATTTGTCACTTTACAACATTACAGTTGGCAAATTATGCATTTTTGTGACTAGAAAAGCACATGTCAACATCAATCTACTTTGCATATTTCTTTATTTATTTTTGAAATAAATATCCAGAAAGACTTGAAATATGTTGAGACTCTCTAGATGTCAATGCTTTGTTTTGTTGTGAAGTAACCATGTTTTTTTGTGAAAGTTTTGTTTCTAAAACACACTAAAGTTGGTCAATTGCAAAAAAATATTTCTGCTACCTAGTCAGCTTTTAAAAAAAGCACAAGAGTTTTCCATAAAAAAAACACTAAACAATAATAATATTCATTTATTTGGATATCCACGTTACATGGTTCTTCATACTAAATAATAACAAAAAAGTAACTGCATTATAAAATAAATACTTAAAAGAAGTCTTAAAAATCCTAAAAATGGGGTAAATCCTAAAAATGGGGGCACAAAAAGAAAGGAAATTAGGGACAAACAAAGATAAGACATACCAAGGAAGAAAAAAAGGACATGAAAATTCGATGGAACTTAGCTTGGAAAGTGAAAATAGGAGATGACATATTAAAATCTTTTATATCTAAACCTGAATTATTAAAATTGTTAAAAAAAGTAACATGTCATAATTTGTAAAAACCAGTGAAGATTTTTAAAAAAAGAAAAATTTCTAAAAAACTTTCATGAAATGAATTTATTTTTCCGGGAGGGAAATTTTACATGAAATAAAAAAAAATTGTTTTTTAAAATAATTCATATCAAAATTTTTTCTTAACTTCGCCAAAAAAATGTAGTGTCGACCAGACACACAGGTATGACAAAAAAGAAGATAGAAACATGCCTTTTTAATTTTTTTCTCTCTGTTAAACCTAAAATGACTGAATTAGAAATATTTGTAGCAATGTGGCAGGATTTGTTGAATGTTCACATTGTAATACAGATTAGTTAGGGTTCATTCTATCTTCAATTTTAACAAGCTTACTTACTTACAAATATATTTTATTATATTTTAGATCCATTGGCAAATGAGCAACCGATTTTAATTGCACAATTAAATCACATCAAAGAACAAAACAGGTCCTTAAATGCACTGGTTCATCGTTTGACCAATGAACTGAAAAGACCAAAAGAACCCTTAAAGACTAATCATACTGTAAGTTGTAAGAATCACATCTATCTATGTGAGGCAAACTGTAAGTAAGTAACGGGAAGTTCTTAAGTCCTTGGGATTCCATCCTAATGGCTGGCTCTTTCTCCCATCCATCTGTAACTATGTTACATTACCGCTAGAGATGCTTAAAGCATTGCTCTAACTCGCTTGCCTCAAATGGGCTGACAACACTATATTTCAAGTGCGCCGAGGTGAGGAATCGAACCTCAAACATTATAATTACAAGCTGAATACCACTTCACCATCTCCTTGTTTGTTTTATGCTACTGTTGTTTTGTAACATCTTTTATTTAAAAACTTTAAGTTGGAATTTTCTTTGGTGATTGATAGATTCTGGAAAATTTTGAGTAATGTAGAAAATTGTACAGGATGGCAGGATATTCCTCAAAGCTTGTCGGTTGAATAATTATGCGCATGTATTCTTAAGATTAATATTAGGTAGTAAACTTGATATTGTGCACCTTGCACACCATGTTGCAGCCTGTACAAACTTAACAAAAGAAGAGATTTATATTTTTGTAGTTATACTGTTGTGTAATACACAGGTGGGTGGTGATCTGCCACAGTTATTACAATCATACGATTTTTGTAGTTATACTGTTGTGTAATACACAGGTGGGTGGTGATCTGCCACAGTTATTACAATCATACGATTTTTGTAGTTATACTGTTGTGTTATACACAGGTGGGTGGTGATCTGCCACAGTTATTACAATCATACGATTTTTGTAGTTATACTGTTGTGTTATACACAGGTGGGTGGTGATCTGCCACAGTTATTACAATCATACGATGAACAACTAAAAGAAAAGACTCAACTAATTCAGTTATATGAGGTACTTCTACAATCCTGTTTTTGTTGTTGTTAACATTCGGTTTTGTTGTGTGTATTTCAGTTTTATATAATTTAATATATGTCATATGACGGTGTATTGAGTAATTGCATAACCTTGTTAGGGAAATCTAATAAGGCCATATAAAAGATCATTTTTTGGTTAAAAAATAAGTTTGACAAATTTGACTAAACATTTTAATAAGGACCTCATTAGTTAAGAAGACATTTTATTCCCATAAAATGCTGACCTGATTCACACCCTAGTGATATGGTAGTTTTTTTTTAAATTTTATTTTAAAGCTTCAAACACTAAACATAATATCATACAAAACCTTTTTTGATTTTTTGTTGTTGTTATCTACCTATGGGCTATGCGACCAATTTTTGGTCTCAACTGTGCCCTAGTTCACCATACGGGAGAAGATGTCAGTTTCAAGGGCAAGTTAATGTCATACATCATGTGGTTTACATCACATTATTCAATAACGTCATGAGTATAGTTTTTTGTCCCAGACAACAGCTTTTACTGTTGGTTTTAATTTAAGATAAATCCTCTGAAATTGTTTGTTAAAGTGTGTGAAATTGTTTGTTAAAGTGCTGACAAATTCGCATTCATAAATACAATTATTTTCTGCCATTTTACCAGAAAAATTACAAGGTTTCTTTAAGTAGAAAGTAGCTTATGACATATAACTAAAAAGTGGGAACACCATAAGAACATTACTGCAACTAAATGTTCAAAAGTGGGAACACCATAAGAACATTACTTCAACTAAATGTTCAAAAGTGGGAACACCATAAGAACATTACCGCAACTAAATGTTCAATGATTAGCATGTATTTTCCCAATAGTTGAAGCTGTGTATAACTTTTGAAAAATTTGGCAATTATTTCACGCGTTTCAACGTTTTAAGAACAATTTTTGCCTTAACTCCATCAAATAAACAGCACGTCAAACCTCAGCTAAATTTTAGGCGTTCTCTCTGTTAAATATATCGGCTGTTGGTTATAGTTTTTTAAACATTATAGCAAAAGTTATCAATGCTAGAGAAGAATGCAAGTCTAATGGAGAAGGTATGTTGTGTTATTGTTCTATGTGTGAACTCGTTACACTGACTTAAAATATTCTGCTTCGAGTTCTTGCAAGAGTTTCAAGACAAACTTTCTAAAATTCTTTCTAAAATTTCTAAGTTTTATATTTATTTAATTTTTTATTTTTTGAATTCATGTCTTTCCAATAATTATAACAAGTCGAGCGCGTCTCTTTAAAATATCTAGCCCCTCAAATGAGTATACTTTTAAATCTCAAAAGTAAATTAGCGCCCTGGGTGTTCATTGGGGTAAAAACGGTATTTGAGAAACTACTCGTTTTGAGAAATAATTTTCACTATTTAACTTAATGAGGTCTATTTTTCTATAGATTCCAGAAGGAAACGAGCATTCAGTGTCATATGGAGAATGGTATGCGGATATGATTCATAATATCAAAAAAAAAACTGTTTGTTTGTTTTTTACTTGTTTACATTTTTTGGTTGTTTTTGATTATGTATGCTATCTGTAGGCATCAACTGAAGGAGCAATCCCGCTTAGTGCTGCAAGAAAACCAATTACTAGTGGACCAAAAAATTCTTTACAAAAACACGATCGATGATTTGACATCACAGTATCAGCATGAAGGTATTTCTTTATGTTTTCTTATCTCTCCCTAACTCTGACAAACAATTATCATACAGAAAATATTTCTGTCAAGTTATGACACATCACGTCGTAGTGAGATGTTGTGTTTGCACTTATTTCAATAATTAACTTTCTATAGTTTTAAATGTTTAGTACTGCATTTTTTGTTGTTTTAACATTGTCTTATTGTATACCTAGGTATTTTCTTGTATCTGTGTTTACTACTGGATCTTATAATATTGCAAAAATTAATATAAAAGAAGCTAGAAAAACACCTAAAAACAATGGAAACCTTGAAAACGTTGACATTGTTAAAAATATTTTGACAGAAACCTTGACGCATACTTGCACAATAAGAAACAGTGTGTGAAACAGACAGTCAGTTAAATTTGATTTTGTTTTAGTCAATAAATTATCTGAGAAGTCCACACAGTATATGCAAGAAAAGAAAAGCTTGGACTTCATGCTTTCTGAAGCACACTTAGAATTATCTCAACTCAAATCGAAATACAACAAACTGATAGAAAACATGACAACACAAGTAGACTCAGTGGAACATGATGAAGAAGTAGAAAGAATACAGAGGTATCCTGTTGTTTACAGTGCGAACTTGTTATATGGCAGAAACCTGACTAAATAGAAAAAATAAATTCTTTAGTAAAAAGACATTTTTAGGCATCAGGTTTCGTTTCTGTATAATTTTTTTGTCAGTTGATTTGTAAAAATTAACACACGCGGTGAAGACCGCTTTCTTTGCTCCCAATACGTCCGATGAAAAAGATCATATGTTCCAACATACAGTATTGTTTTCTTTTATGGACAGGTCTCACAATCAGAAGTCAAACAAATTACAAACAGAGATAAACAACCTACAATCACAACTTCAGGTACGTGGAAGTATTTACAACGAAAACACTAACTTAATTCTGTTCCAACATCACTTGAACGTGAGGTATGTTTTTGTTATGTTTTTTTCTTCATATTTCTCACGCCAGTACAATGGATCATATTTTTCAAAAGTAGTCTGGAATAGGTTTGTTGCACATTTGTTTGTGTCTGCAATGTTTATCTCACCCAATGCTGTTTATTATTATTATTTCATAGGTACTGAGTGGAGAAAGAGATCGCTTGGCAATACAAGTTACTGGTGAGCGAAATCAATTGACGCTTTTATCTATATAATAATACGCCAGTTCTGTCTGTCTGTCTGTCTGTCTGTCTGTCTGTCTGTCTGTCTGTCTGTCTGTCTGTCTGTCTGTCTGTCTGTCTGTCTGTCTGTCTGTCTGTCTGTCTGTCTGTCTGTCTGTCTGTCTGTCTGTCTGTCTGTCTGTCTGTCTGTCTGTGACTTTTGCAAAGTGGATAAAATTTCTTTGATAAAGTTTATAAAACATCGCCTATAAATTTCTTCTGTAAATTAGCAAAATTTAACGTTAAAGCAATACTGACGTCAAAGGAAAGTATATTAAGATTAGTGAAGCCATTACATTGCACTTTTAAATTTAAGGCTAAATAACTTGGAAACGGGTGGAATTAACTGACGTCATCTCCTGCGTGTGTAACTAGGGACTACCTGAGACCAATTTGGGTAAGTTTTCCAAACCTGGGTCACAAAATCCGTTTCGGAATGGACGGGTCATCAAAAAACCTTTAAACCCTAATATCTCTGCATCTGTTTGTCAAAAGTACACAATCCTATACATTTTCTTGACCAGCTTTTTTAAGATCTATACGATGAAGGCAACAGGTATACATATTTCTGAAAAAAATGTTTGTGTTTTCACAGGTATCTGCTGATGTCAGCAAAATTTAAATGACGGTTGTTCTTCTCTGTTATCCTGCCTAAGTGGATTTTTCCACGGGCCTTATCGACTAGTCTATATAATAATACGCCAGTTCCGTGTGTCTGTCTGTCACTTTTGCAAAGTGGATTATATTCTTCACATTTTTCTTTAAAAAACATTACCTATAAAATTGTTTTGTAAATTACTAAACTTTGATGTTTAAATAATGTTGACGTCAATTTCCTATATTAAATTAATGAAGCCATCACAGTGCACTTAAAACTTTGAGACCAAATAACTTGGAAACGAGGTGGTGACGTCAATGTTTTTTCACCGCGTGGGTAACAAGGACCACCTGGGACCAATTTGGATAAGTTTTTCAAACCTGGGTGCGAAAATCCGTTTCGGAATGGACGGGTTGATGACGTCATCAAAAAATCTTTAAACCCTAATATCTCTGCAACCGTTTGTCATAAGTACACGATTCTATACAATCTTTTGATCATCGTTTCAAGATCTATACGATGAAGGCAACAGGTATACAAATTTCTAAAGAAAAATTTGGGGGTTTTGACGGGCCATTGCTGCCGTCAGCAAACATTTTAAACCCTTTTATCTCATTAATTGCTTATCAAAACCACATGATGATATACGTGTTCTTGATCAGCAGTTTACGCTGTACACAATAGAGGCAACGTGAAAACAAATTTCCAGGAAAAATATTTTGTCTTTTAACAGATCCTTGCTGACGTCATCAAAATTTAAATAACGGTTCTTTTTTACTGTTATCCTGTCTAAGTGGATTTTTCCACGGGCTTTATCGACTAGTCTTATCTAATAATACGAAGTGTAGGTGACGGTCATAGTGGATATCGTTATTTTCCTTTGATGTCGCCGAAATTTTCTTTGAAGTCGCCGAAAAAAGTATGTCTGAAATGTTAAATTTTATGACGTTACGGCGCAACGTCAATAACACTACTTTAACGTCAATATCCTATAGTAAATTAATGAAGCCATTACAGTGCACTTAAAACTTTGAGGCCAAATAACTTGGAAACGAGGTGGTGACGTCAATGTTTTTTCACCGCGTGGGTAACTAGGGACCACCTGGGACCGATTTGGGTAAGTTTTCCAAACCTGGGTCCCCAAATCCGTTTCGGAATGGACGGGTTGATGACGTCATCAAAAAATCTTCAAACCCTAATATCTCTGCAATCTCTGTTTGTCAAAAGTACACGATCCTATACATTTTCTTGATCATCGTTTCAAGATCTATACGATGAAGGGAACAGATGTAGAAATTTCTGAAAAAGATTTTTTAAGGTTTTGACGGACCTTTGCTAACGTCAGCAAAATTCCTAATCCGCGTTATCTCCTTAGGCGTTCGTCGAGAACATATGATCCTGTACATTATTTTGATCAGCGTATCAACCTCTACACATTACGGACGAAAAATAAACAAATTTCGCGAATTTTTTTATCTGCACTGCACCGCTGACGTCAGCATAACATCTAAAACTTTTTATTGACCTTTTGCCTAAGTGGATTTTTCCGTGGGTTTTATCGACTAGTCCTATATAATAGAAACTTTCTGTAGAGCAAGACTATTTGACTTGTTATTTCGTTACTTTTAAGTGAATCGAATTACTATTGTTTTTCATCATTCTTTGACGTCATGTATGTAGCGCTTTTAGATTGCATAAGAACACGGTTTTGTTGTTGTCGTCAACGATGGTTTTGTTGTTGTTGTTGTCACTGATTGTTTTGTTGTTTCCGCTGTCATTTTGATTGTTGTTGCTGCTATGGTCATGTGGCCATCGTTGTAAATTCATTTTTACATTTGGTAATACTTTAGATTTAACAGCAGATAATTCAAGACTCCAACTGGAGATAGATATGACAAAGAAAAACTACAGGTAAATTTGTTGATCCTTTCTTCTCCAAGCAAGTGTTCTAAAATGATGTCCAAAGTATTTGTCTTAAGAATATCCTTAATTTTTTTTCGCTTTGTCCTGTAAAAATGACTTGTCCTGCAATAATGACGTGGAATGTCCTTGATATTCTTAAAAATTTAAAAAGCTTATCTTATTACCAAATACGAAACAATTTCGTTTCTGGCATAGACACACCTATTTAAGCTTCTCAAAGTAAAATTATGTGAGGAAGGTTTTCGAGAAACAAATTTTACAGGTGACTTTTCTCTAATTACCCATCATTTGGCATGACTTTTAAGGCTTAATAAGAATTCATTAACCATTCATAGTTAAAAGCAACTTTTTTATTTTGTTTTTAAGGGGGTTTCCGCAACATATGTCTCAGTGTGTTTTAAATCTTCCATTGGAACTAAGGAAGCCATACAGGTTGAACAACTGCTTAGCTAGCAATAAACTATGATACCATGTAGAGCACAAGTAATAAGGGGGGGAGGGAGGTTGGGTGGAGATTTCTGAAAAAATCCTCTCGCGCAGAAGAACTATCATTTCAATTCTGATCCCATGTCTCGTTTCGTTCAAACGCACACTTAATTAGTAGGCCATCAACGATGTTCCTTTTTTAAAAAACTTGTTTGTTTATAGGCGCTGCGAGAAACGTTTGTTGCGTTGTTTACATCAACTGGAGACTGCAAATGGAAGAGAAATATCAGCGAAAAAAACTTTATCAAGAGTTTTAAAAGTGGTACGTGATTGAGTGATATAGATCGTCATGCATCGATTATTTAAATTAGACACTCTTTTTGTTAATTAATTAAACCTCTCCCCAACCCCTCCCGTGGTCTCCAGCGCTAACCATGTTTTTTATTGTTAAGCCAATATAGAGGATGAGACTTTTTTGATATGTTGGATTTTCTTTTGGATTGGATTTTTTTATATGAACGAGATAATTTAAAAGTTAATTATACAAGTATAAATTATACAAAATCTCCCCACACACAAGGACGATAACTCCAATATTTACAGCAGTATACAAATATATGTCTCGTCACATACTAGCCTAATTTTGTGTAAAAATTTGAAACAGCAGATTTGAATTTGCATCAAGCGGGAAGTGCTTGAAATGAAATTTTTCTTTTTGACAGCTTAGTCTGTGTGGCCACTGATAGCTAGGTATCTCTCCAACGAAAACCCCTCTTAGATGTGTCTAAGTAAAGCAGGAAAGCAAGTAACTCACTGGTCGTTGGAAACATCGTGTCATAGATAACACCAAGCCAGTATCGTTTTCTGATTGGAAGATTTTTTCTTTTAGTATATCTCGTTGTTTTATCTTTTCTCTTAACGCTTTCTCTTTTCTTTTTAGACGTTTTTTCTGTTTTTCTATATGTTCTTCTTGTGTCGCAATATCGCTTTTTAGGTACGCGATCTTATTTCGACAAGTTTCGATTTCACCTTCTAGTTTGATTAATTTAACTTTAGGTGTCTCTTTACGCTCTCCTCCTGACTGTTCCACAGAAATTTGATTTAGCTCAACTGCACTGTTTTGTGGGTTTTTTGTCGGAGATGAGAGGGATTTTGAAATCGAAATAGATCTGTCAGGTCCTCTTCTCTGCCCGGTTATAAGATTATAGAGACTTTTATCGTACGCGGCTTCCTCGGGTGTGTTTCCATCGTAGTTGCGCAAGTCAATTTGTGCGCCATAATCAAGTAGAACTTTTGCACATTTTAAACTATTAACTGTACTCACTTGTCTTCTAAAGCAACTTAGATGGAGTGCTGTGTTTCCATCGTAGTTTTGAATATTAGCGTTAATACCTTGGTCAAGTAATGCTTTTGCTACCTCGTGATGACCATATTGAACACAACGGTGAAGAGCAGTATCACCCCTCTCGTCCTGTATATCGATGTTATCGGTATATTGTTGAAGAATTTTAATAATTTCAATATGACCGTTCGCAGCTGCGAGGTGTATACACGTTGCTTTCGAGAACTTCTTATTTGCGCCTCTACTGAGGAGCTCTTTCGTAACGGCTACATGATTTAGTTCTGTAGCGATCTCTAATGGAAAAATATTTTCTCCATCCGACACATTCACATCAGCTCTTTGATTAACTAACAGTCTGACGATGTCTACATAACCGTTCCTTGCTGCTCGACATAGCAAGGTAGTATCTGCACCGTAAGCTATGGAGATGTGCTGATTTAGATTGTTCATTTTTACCACGTTTTGTCGAACTTTATCGATGTCATTTTGGTCGATGGCTTTCAGTACTGAAAGCAATTTCATTTGCTTACCAAGTCGCTTCCGTAACATCCTCAAAAGTTAACAAGTAAATTCTTGCCAGTGAGTCTTATTTGTTTTCATTTTTCCTTTTTTTCTTGTCGTGGTTATAAATGTTCGTTTGATCCTATGGGAATAACTAATTAAGATGTAAATGCTTTTTTAACCATGCATTCTTCATGACTGATCAATTACTCTCCATCTCATCACTCTCCACCTTAGTTGATAAATTGATAGTTGTTTGATGATTGAGTTTCAAAATTGAAACTTCAAATAAAAATTTCCACGACTTTAAATCACTTTATAAACCACCACCAACAACAACAACAAAATATTGTTGTTGAGATGTCAATCGAACGTTATTCTGTAATAAACAAAAAGATAACAGCATTCCCTCAAGACCATGCATCATTATTTCATACTGTTTTAAAACATTGTGGCGGAGGTCGATAAGGTTGCTCGTGGGATCAAATTTAACTACTAGCAACAGCTACAACTAAATGCCAAGCTAATGTGATTTTGTTGTGATCACGCGCATAGTAACACTTATCATAATTTTTAAGAATGAATTCTTACTATGCTCATCGCAATAACTGATTTTCCACAACAAATAAATTTGAACTTTTCTTTCACAAAACATTACAGTTCAAAGTTTATTTTACAATTTGACACGTTCAAACAATTACAGTGTCCTGCTCTTTGTTAGGAACAACCAGACGGCGCGATAAACTTGACATATTTTCTACTTGCATGTCAAGTGCTAACGGGATTGATGCATAACAATTTTACCTGTGCAATTTTACCTGTACAATTTTTAGCTGCCTAACGGATTAGATATCGCCGTTGTAATCGTCGTGTAAGCCTCTGTAAGTGGATCGTTGACCGTGTTGTCGTTGTAATTGAAGTTTGTTGTAATAACAAAATTTATATATTACATGTTAGCTTGAATTTCACGTGTTTTGTGCAGCGTTTGTGAAGGACTTAGAACTTGCGAATACGAATACGCCTCAATATATTTTTTCTTGTTCAACTCATTAGGCGTGAATTTAATTTTACCATTTAGAAGTTTTACTTCTATGGAACGTGGTAAAAAAATTAAAATCCAGGTGGAACGCAAATTTAAAAGATAAAAAAGCGAAGCGTTAGTCAAAATTTTTATGTAGATTTGATTTTGATGAAATTAGCTAAAATTTGCGAGACTTTGAAATTTTATCTGCGCAAAAAATTAAGGTTATTACTGCAACTCAAAAAAATAATGAAAAAAATTAAATACTTTCTATTTCTACCAAATCTGATTTAGAAGTGAAATTAAGGTTAGGAAGTTCTTTCTCTTTCAGCGACCACGCCCTTCTCTCCTCTAAACTCTCGTAAGGTCTATAAGTATTTCGAACTTTCAGGCACACGTAATCATGCTACTGTAAAAACTGTGAAAATCATAATTTTGTATTCAAGCAATGATCAATTTTCTTACTAGGCAGAAAAGAATTCATCAGAGAAAGCCCAATTGGCTCGATTAGTTGAAAGTCAAAAAGAAAAAACAGATGAGGCGCTGGACAAAGCTACGACAGACGATCGCAAATGTATTCAGTTAAAACAACAAATCCAGGTTCGTTTACCGGTGATTTTCATCTTTTGCCTTTTATTTACAATTATCAGTGGTTTCCTCTTTTTTATTTTTTAATT
This sequence comes from Hydractinia symbiolongicarpus, assembly GCF_029227915.1. Lineage (NCBI taxonomy): Eukaryota > Metazoa > Cnidaria > Hydrozoa > Anthoathecata > Hydractiniidae > Hydractinia > Hydractinia symbiolongicarpus. The sequence goes on from NC_079885.1 coordinate 5,646,295, forward strand.
TTGTTTTCTTTCACTAAGAACATTTAATTAAACTTCTTTTCCATGTCTAACATTTTGTTTTTCTTCTTCTTCTTCTTTTTCTTCTTCTTCTTGGGTGTCCTATATCTTTTTACAAATGAGCCTTACTATGCCTAAAATGTTATGCTTATCAGAAAATCGTTTGTCGCTTATTTGAAAACTCGATATTTGGACCCCATGTGTATTCTTATAAACTCCATTTATTTATTTTTTGAATTTTTCCGCGGAAACTTGTTTGTTTGGTGCTGGCAAATAATAAGAAAACGTATAAGATCCTGCTGAAAAGTGTGAACAGTCACCATATGCCTCAGAGGGCGGTGCTTACTTAAAAGGGGGGGGGGGGTGCTAATTCGAATAATTCCTGGTCTTAGCAGATTTATGTTATTATTGTATATATTTTTTTTTAAATTTAGGAACTAAAAAACAGAAGTAAAATAAAAGTGAATGATATGAAGAAACAGTAAGTCAATTCTTCTTAAACAAACTGCTTTTGACAAATTACTGGATTCGTGTTTCGTTGTGGTCGGCTATTTGAATAGATAATTTTAACAATATTTTTTAAAAAATAGCGAGGTAAAAAGCGTCCATGTTTCGTCTTCTTTTTAAAATTGTGGAAGTTAGGAAATTTTAAACTGAAATGTTAAAACCTAAATCTAGTATCAAAAGTTTACTCTCTGTCAGGCATAGTCACTCATTTTATCGATATTGGAAACAATCTGCCGACCTTAAAGAACTTTTGCCGCACATATCCACACGTTCATCAAAAGAACTAAAATCAGTTTTTGTCTCCCTTCTGCCTCAATGGTTTGACTTTTTCAACAATCAGCATTTTTCTAAAATAGTTAGAAAACCAGATTCCCACAAAAATGACGTGTGTGGTATTTTAATCAGGACGTTTCTTGTTTTATAAGGTTACGTGACCAAGGAAAAGAAATGGAACGTTTAAAGATCGAATATGAGGATGAGTTAGATAAGCTAAAAAATATCGTACGACAAAAAGAAAAATGGATTGATCGGGTTCAAAGCAACAAAGCGTAAGTTTTCTTAGGTGATAATTCTGACTTGACTTATTTTCGATTTAAAAGCACTGAGTATCGATTTAAAAAAGCAGGTTCTCTTCTGGATCAGCACTTCTTCTTATGGCTTCTCACTTGCGAAATCGTTAAAACTACTGTTGCGGCGGCAACACTACGGAAAGAAAGGGGGCGGAAAATAATAAATACGTTTACGGCAGCAAGGCGGAGGAGAACAAAACTTGTGTTTGATGAAATTGCAGATTACTTGCGCACTAACAGCCACACCGCTGTTAAAATCTCACTGATTGTCAACTTATTGGCGAAAGACGAGTTTTTTTGTAACTTATTGGCGAAAGTAGGGTTTTCGTAATTTAGTAGCGAAAGTAGGGTTTTCGTAATTTATTGGCGAAAAACGAGTTTTTTTTAACTTATTGGCGAAACCCGGGTTTTCGTAACTTATTACGCTAAGTTTGCCCCGAATTTGTGAGAATTACTATTACAAATATTTCTAAATGTACTTACAATCTACTTCAAGTGCAAAAACTTTTGCGGACAGAGCCTTCGCTTATCGGTGCTCATGGAAAATTTGGTTAAAATTCTGAAAGTTTCTGTCTGTGAAAGTTTCTGCAATCACAGTAGACCACACATGTTATTGATAGTAACTTTTGTTTCTGTAAATTTATTGCGATTTGTTTTCGTTTTAGTTCCACAGAACTGCAGATGAATGAAATGTGCAACAGTTTAAATATTGGAAGAATAAAATAGTATAAAAGTGAAGATTTATCTGTCTGCTAAGCTACAATTTCTTGATTCATAAATTAAGATATCTACGTCACAGCGCGAAACGTTCCCGTCACTAAACTCTATCGAGTTTACCTTTTTTACAAATAATATTTCGCAAAATTTACCCCGAGCTTCACTTAAAATGTTTTTGGTAAAATGTTGTACACCGCATGTATATAGATATATACATATATAAATATATATGAATTTTTTAACTTGTATAAAATTTTAATTGATATTTTTTACGAAGTATATGAGCAGAATTCATAGTTTTTGTATTTCTTAAATTTGGCTTACTTTCATTCCCCTTCTCACTATTTTGTATTATTTTCTTATAAAAGAACTTTGAGGCAGAAAGGTAACGATGGAATCTGAAAAAGAATTTCACCCAACCTCGTTCCCAGTTTTTTTTATATCTGGATGGCTGGACGAATCATTCCTACAAAGCTTTGCGGATGATACACGGATTGGTGGTCGAATCAGAACCTGCTTATATTCTCAAAATCTACAGATAGATTTAAATATAGTTTATCAATGGGCTAAGCAGAATAACATGTCATTCAATAACTCCAAGTTTAAGCTTATTCAATATAGTAAAATGGAACTTCGCACAGATTATCAATACCTAAATCAATCAGGTTTGCCAATTTTATCAAAGTTGCTTGTTAAAGACCCTGGTGTTATAATGAGCAATACTCGCACCTTTTGCACACATCCTGGCACTCACTGAAACTGTCAAAAAGCCAATTGGATGGATATTACGGACCTTCCTCATCAGAGAAGCCCAGCCAATGCTTACTCTTTGGAAATCCTTAGTTATCCCTATAGTGGACTATTGCTCACAGTTATGGTCACCAACGAAAAAAGGCGAAGTCCTTCAATTAGGAGACTTACAGCGTAACTACATTAAAATAATCCAAGAAGCATATGGACTATCATATACCAATGCTCTAAGTCACTTCCACTTGTACTCTCTCCAACCCAGAAGAGAACGATACTGTATTATATATGTATGGAAAATCCTTGAAAATCTAGTTCCCAACCTTTCTGTGCCCATAATTGTAAAATCATCTAACAGAAAAGGGCGTTCCTGTTTTATAGAATCGAAAACTACAAAAGCCCCCAAAGCTAATCCCTGAAATTCATCAGCTTTCGAACCAATGGATCTCGTTTATTTAACCAAATGCCGAAAGAGATCAGACAAATTACTCAATGTACTACAAGTTGCTTCAAAAATCAGCTGGATAATTTCCTGTTATTGATCCCTAATGGTCCGTACACAACTCTTCCATCAAACAGTATTGTGGACATGGTACAATACTTGGACCCCGAAAAAGTGTTAGCTGTGCCCTTTACGTTCATTTCAGGCTGGAATCCTGGAGTGAGAAGATTTGCTAAAGGCGACAACCCATTGTCACCTTGATGATCTCATCGAAAGTCAACACAAGTAACAACGGAGCTTTCCGTTGTTAGAAGAGATACAATATCCCCTGGGGACGAGGTTGGATTTCACCCTAATTTATTTATCAAATGTAGTTTTGTGGGCGTACAGAGTTATCTACCGCCTCAGGGCGTACAGAGTTTTTACAAATAAAATAAACACACAAGCTTAACCGTTTTGATGAAAATTTCGATTTTTAACGTTCACCGCATGGGTATATTACTACAATGATTCAGATGCCCCCTGAGTGGGCATAAATGATTAAAAAAATTATTGCTCTGGTCCCGGACCCCTTATTTATCTGAGCTTCTTAATTTACGACGGTGAAGAAAAAGCCGAATTAGAACTCTTGTGCTCAAAAAACTCAAAAAATATATAACTAATAATTTAGTTTGTTACAAGCTCGTGAGCTTGTATTAAAACGCAAATGTGTCCTACAAGAATGGAAATTTTTGCCTCTCTGAGCACCGACACGGGAGTCGTCGTGTGTTCGAATCTCATCTTGGTAACTATTTTTACTTTTTTTTCTTTTTTCTTTTTTAAAAAGATAAGACAAGTGTTCAAAACACTTGTTTAACTAACTAGTAAATAAAGGTGTTTCCACCAAACCTTTTAAAAGTGAATGTAGGCAGAATTAACTGAATTAATGAATTTCGCAAATTTTGGGGTTTGTGGGTTTGTGGTCTTTCTTCTTCCTGTCAGTCGGTTCACCCAAGACGGACCCATCGAAAATTAAAAGTTCGAGGAATTTTCCGTTCAGGAAGGTCTCACAAATCAATTTTGAAAAATAAGTGTGTAACAAATATTATTGCGTATCTGAATAGTAACAAAAATCCCAATTTGATAGACAGCTTTTTGTAAACTTTATTCGCGAGGTTGTTTGCGTATATCATACGTCTTGTTTTTTTTGTCCACCTTTTTTTGTCCGATAATGTGTAAGAAATAAAAAAAGTTTTTTTCATCAAAATCTAGATTAACAACTTGCGTTAAAATTTATGCTTGCAAAGAAACGTTTAATATGTATACACTGCAGGTAGAATTATGCACTCTCCTTAAAAACGTTTCAAGCCCACCGTGTGCTATTTCCTCAAAATTTGCTTTACTGGTTATCAGCAATTTCAGAAATTTTAGAATTAATCGACCGCCTGAGGCGGACGGACCGTCATAGTCGGTTAGGGCACGGTGATGGCTAGTTTCTACCGGCAAACGTAACACAGTGAAGCAGGTCCAACCACACGCTCAGGTTGCTATTGATTTGACATATTAGCTTACCCTTTCAAAAACAAAGAAAATGTTTTCCGGCCGGCTGCATCGGTTTGTCAAAATGCTCAATTAGAAATAAGAACTACTATCCTAACGTGAATATTTTGAGTATTCGGCACCTCGTTAGCCATACATTCTTGGCGCGTAGTTACAGTAAAATGGAGGAAGTGAATGTGCTTCTCTTGTCTTGTCCTGTTTTGCTGTTTTGTTCTTTCCTGTTCAGTTTTGGTTGTTTCATGACAGAATGTTTATTTTTATTTTTATTATCTTTGTTATCATTTTGTACTGAAGGATGGTCATCATCTTCCCATAGCTCCCCAACCTACTAATGGTGTTCTCCCAAAATGCAATTTCTTGTATCATACCATGCAGATGATAGTTTGGAAAAAGGCGCTTAAAAATAAAGGAGTTAGTAAAGTTTATATATAAGTTACTTATCAAGAAAATCTTAATATAAACTATTTAAAAAAACTATCAAAAACAGTTCTTTTAAATGGGAACTCCAGTAAAACTCACTTTTTTCTTTTTCGTTTTATACGTACTCAGAAAAGCATAAGAAATAAAAAAAAACTTACTTCACTTGTTTTCCTTATTTAAAATTGTTGTACTAGCCTTCGCATATTCAATTTTTTTCTCATAAAAAAACAGACAGGCGAGATTTCATTTAGGACTGGACCCGATTATAAATAATGACATCACATTGTGCAGAAAGTTTAGGCGAGCACAGAGATTGTTCATGTTAGAACCTATAGATTACATTAAATCGCTTTTTGTATGTAATTTACGTTTAAATCTTTAAAAAATGGTTAGTTGCTTTGCGTTTCGATGTACCAATCGACCAGAGAAGTGTAAAGAAGTAAGTTTTCACAGAATCCCATCTGTGAAAAAGAAAGAACTCAAACAAAAATGGCTAAACAAAATACGTCATGCGGGTGATCTACCAAGCGATCAAAGTTTTTATATATATTTGGTTGGTGCACTTGACAGATATATAGTTCTTTTAAAAGAGTTCTCCAGGAAATAAACTTCCATATTAAAATATTGCCACTTTGTAAAAATGCCATTTTAGCTGGTGAACGCGATCAAAGTTTCTTATTTCTTTTCATTTCATTATTTGTACTTCTATTCACAGAACACAACCAAATAACGTTTTGTACATTTTTATATTAAATAAAAGAACATTATACCAATTTCCAATACAATCACCGACAAAAAAGTTTTCTAGTTACACATGTATCTTTTGTAGCGCTCAAATTTCGATTCTTTGTTTTTCAAAAAAGAAGCTTTTTGATGGCAGGACATGCCGAATATTTTCAGGGATTAGAAAAATGAAAACAGACGGTAATTATTCAAAAACTATAAATAATAAAATAAACTTACCATGTGGTAGGGAAGTTCTTAAAAGAACTGTTTTTTATGGTTTTTTATAAAATTTACTTTATAAATAACTTTATATATAAACTTTATTAACTCCTTTCTCTTCAAGAGCCTTTTTTCAACTATCGTCTGCATGGTATATTACAAGGAATTGCATTTCGGGAATGCTCCAATCGAGTTCGAGAAAGTGCGTAAGGTTTCTGAGGACAACCCCCAATTTAATTCGAAAAGTCACCCGGATGTGTTAAACATGGAAAAATTAATAAAAAGCACTTGCTAAAACATCAAGTAAGGTGTTGTTCTTTTTGTTTCTTGACCTAACGGCGCAGCATTCCTCTACCACTTTTGTTTACATGTTTGCTTTGTCGGCATAATTGTATCATCTAACCACATATAAAAGGGAGATAAGCTGTTTTCTAAAGACTTACTACTGGAGCCTGCATTATGATTATCTCTTCTCCGTAAGAATTACACATCTGTTCAACCACTTCATCCTCAGGGTGGAACTTATAGTGCCAAAGTGTCTCGAACACGCTGGGTTTGAATACATGGGTGATATGAAAATGCAGCAAATTGATAGCTGACAAAATTATTTTTATAATAAACAGGGTTCGAATTAGCAGTTTGCAATTCTCAATTTGCGAATCGAAATTCCATTTTTGCTAATCACTTTGCGAAGAAAATAATAAAATTGCAAATCGAAAATTTTTGTGTTACTTTCTTTTCTTGCTTTTGCATCATTATCATCATCATTCTCGGCTTAACGTCCGTTTTCCATGCTAGCATGGGTTGGACGGGGTATATTAATGACCCTCTTCCAATCTGATCTAGACTGTGTTAGATCTAAACTCAACTTCCTCTCTATCAAGTCTGTCCTTATAACCTCCTGCCAAGTCTTTCTCGGTCTGCCTCTGGGCTTTGCCCCAGGAACTATCAAGTCTCTACACTTTCTTACCCAATTATCCTCCTCATTCTTTCCAAGTGCCCCAGCCAATTCAATCTTCTTATCTGGATAACATCTTTAATTCTACGGAGACTTAGCCTGCTTCTTAGCTCATCTGAACTCTTTCTGTCTCTCAGACTGGCATTACACATCCACCTAACCATTCTCATATCATTCCTTTCTAAACGGTCAAGATCTTCCTGCTTCACTGCCCATGTCTCACTACCGTACAACATAACACTTCTTACACAGGCCTCATACAACCTACCTTTTACCTCAATTGACAGGACTCTGCTAGTCAATAAAGGAAGTAACTCTCTAAACTTTTTCCAAGCAGAACCTATCCTGCAAGTAACACTTCTTCCAACACCCCCTTCACTGCTTAACATATCGCCTAAGTAACAGAAGTTCTTAACTATCTCTAACGAGCCACTGTTGTACATCATTAAAGCTGGAAATACTTCATTCTTTATAATCTCACCTTTGCAACGCTTGCATACAAACTGTATGTCAGCTCTTAACCTTCCACTAATACTACTGCACTTCTTATGTACCCAATGCTTGCAAGTCTGACAAAAAAATTGAGTTACCACCAACCCCTTTCCTGCAAACTCCACAAGGCCACTTTCCAACTACAAGGTCACACTTGGCTGCAATGCTACTTATCGTGACTTTAGACTTTGCTGTGTTTACCTTCAGCCCTTTCTCTTCTAGTCCTTTCTTCCACTTCTCAAACTTTTCAACTAATTCTTCCATCGACTCTGCTATGAGAACCAAATCATCTGCATACAATAACTCCCATGGACAACCTGTTCTGAACTCCATCGACAGCGCTTCTAAGACTAGAATAAACAACAAAGGACTAAGTACAGAACCCTGATGTACACCAACATTTACACTAAATTCATCACTAAGTGAATCGTTAATCCTGACACGACTTCTAGCATTGCTGTACATAGACTGAACCATCGTAACTAGCCACTCATCCACACCTAATTTTCTACCAAATAACTTTACGTGGCACTCTATCAAAAGCTTTCTCTAAATCTACAAAGGTTCATTTACAATCAGAAGCTTTTGGAGCTCGTAGAAGCCGATTTTTTTCTTGTTTATGATACATTTTTAAATAGAAATTTCTGCTGACTCAGCAATTTTAGTGTTAAGTTAAAATCTTTTTATTATGTATTAAGGCCTATATTTTTAGGAAATAGTAAAAAAATGGTATAAATAAAACACTGAGTGAATAATTCAGCTATTTGGACAGCTAAAAAAGTTACTGTCATATTTATTCTCGTTCGCAGCAAAATATCCTTAAAAAATGTCAATTTGTTTCCTTAATTCTCCTTAATATACTTACTTTTGTTCTCATTTTATTAATAATAATAATAATAATAATAATAATAAAAATAACGCTATATATGTATATTTACTTTAAAGATCTTTGCAAGAGCTATGTTGCAAAAGATTTAACAAAATCTTGGAAATAAATCGATACAGTAATTATTTTCTCATAACTTTCATTGTTACAACTTAAGGTTGCTGTAAAGGAAAAAACTCACTTGATAAGTAGTGTCAAAAAACCCTTATAATTTATCAAAACTTTTATATTTTTTTTTAATTTTTTTTTGTTTCTAAATGCTAGATGAAAGACTTATTTGATGGTGTTATTTTCTTGAGATGTTAATTTTCCAAAAAGAAAATATATAATGAATTAAACACACCATTTTTTTCAACATACATTTTAAAATGGCTTCTTTTTCCGAACGTGTGGTTGCAGACTTCTCGTTTTTGCACTATTTAATAGTAAAAATGTAAATAATTAAATGTAATAATTACATTTAGCATAAATGAAATTCAAAAAGGTTCCCAGTTTTTTTTTGTAACAACATCGTTATGAAGTTATTTGTAATTATATATAATCATTCAAAAAATTGCATATTTTTTTTTTCTGTCGTCATAATTCGCTAATCAGTAATTTATACAAAAAAATCTGGGAACCTTTTGTGCATAATTTATGCATGTTTCAGATTACTGAAAATTTCAATGAGCCAATAGGAAGCTTTCGGGAAAAGAGACCACAAACGTAAAGGCATCTATGCAAAAATTTACTAACGAGATATTTGTTTTTAAAGATTTTCATAGGTGTTATAAAAATGTGTGAACTGAGTATGCAGAAATACGATAGATAATATTTTTTTCTATATGTTATGAATTTTTTGCAAAAAAACCTAAAAAAAATTGTTTCCTTTACAGTAACCTTAAATAGATAGATGAAAATCAAATCCCCTTGGGTATATTCAATAAATCACACCCAAAATTATTGTTGTTTAAAAAAGTTTTACACCCATAGTTTTTGTTTCAAAGTTGTGATGGTGGGTCAAATTTTAAGGGGCAGAGCATAAGCGTGCAGATACATACAAGGGGGAAGGGGATGTTGAAGAATTAAAAAATTTTTAAATACAACTAATGCTAAAAAACCCTGAATCAGGCTTTTTCAGAAAAATTTGGCGTGTGTGCTTTTAAGCGTGTTAGATTGGTGATACGAGTGCTACTGCACACCTCTTCTTTAAAGCAAGCCAAATATGAAGGTTTCATGGTTTTTTGATGTGTTTGCTTTCTACTATCATGTTTGTAAGAAACATTTTCTCTTTGAACTGGACTGAAAGTAGTTTAAAGTTTATATGATACAGGTAACAAAATTCTTTTCGATTTGAATAACTTAATATCTGTTTTTTGATCTATTTTGCTAGCTGCTTATGTTTATTTATAAAATGCTTAATGTAATTTCCAAGATAGATTGCAATCCTCAAAAATTTTCAAATCCTCAAAAATGGATTGTGTGTGTTGTGGTTCAAGGTTCTTACTACAGGAGCAAACAAATGTCATTTTAACAAAAAAAATTATGTTCATTAATTCACCTGTACAATATCTATGCATTGATAAAGTTCGAATGCAGGTCTAAAACTGCTGATGAAAGAAAATGTCAAAATTTGCTATTACTTAATTATGGCATCATAATTAAGTAATGAAACATAAGCAAATCTGAAGTTCTTTTATTTCGAGAAAATAAATTTTTGCGATATTAAATATCCAATTAAACATCCAAAAAAAATGAGTTTTGCAGGATTTATTTTTGCGAATTGGGCTCTCAGCAATGAAATTGTAGGATTTTATCTTGCAAATGTTTATAACATACAATATTTTTTAAATACGCTATATTTTTTTGCGAATCGGAGGTTTTAAGAGTATGATAAACAAAAATCAAAGGTTAACATTTTTTTTGAACTGTATTTTATTAATTCTAAATTCCCCGTATCTTACGCCCCTGAGAAATTAAATGAGCGTCCAAACTGATTCCCAAAGCCAATGCGGTGGAGGCCAGAAGACTGCAAGTGGCGAAAAAAACTATTCAGTGTGTTTAACACTTATTTTTGGGAATGCCATTAAACAGATATTTTCACAGGACTTATTTTTGCAAATAGTCTTCCCAAAATTTTTATTTTGCAGGACTTAAATTTGCAAATATTTATTCCACAATAATTATTCTGCACAAATTTATCCCGCATTAATTAATACACATAAGGTGGTTCAATCATATAAAAATGATTCTTGAGCAGGCAAATTAGCGAATTACAGATTTTAGTTTCTTTTAGACCCGCAGATTTTGCTAATATTTACGTATCCTGTTAACCTTGGATATTTCCTAATAATTTAGATATTTCAAAATGGAAAAAACTGGAATAAATGCTAAAACACAGAAGAAGAATGCTAAAACTAAATTGGACATCTGCTTTCAGCACTGCTTTACAGAAAGAATAATCCAGCGACATACCCTGGCTGCTGCAGTGTGTGAAATATTAAAACATACAATGTTTATGAGATATCAAATACCAACACCCTTTTCTGTGCTTCAAAATGAAGTATGTCATGGTACAGAAGCACAAACACAGACAATGATACCAAAGAAATCTGTATTGAAAAAATCAAAATTTGTTAAAAACTTTGCGCTTTGTTTAAATGCTGTAAGTGATATTGTTAAATTAGGAAAAGTTCAAAGGATATTTGTACTTTTTGGTTCAACTATTGTCAGCCCAAAAGAGACAATTACAATTGATATAACAAAAGTTTATACGGACGACATGGAAGACATTGTGAATACTGAAATTGAATCTTATAGTAAAAAGGTTTGCAGAACATTAATGCGTGAAATTGTTACAAATGAAGAATTAGCAAATATATCGAAGTTACCACCCAGAAAGATATTCATTGTATTACATTTACAGAAACCAATGCCACTTGAGTATACAAGTGACATTTTTCTACCAAAAGTTCAATATAGACTGCCCTCTCGTGGGGTTTTTCATACATTCCAATTAAGCTCACAAGAACATTTTGAAAATGTTTGCGATGGTGTGGTAAATGGATTTGGAAAATTAAATTTAAACGAGTCAGATTACTGGTATGCTTCTACGTTAGATTTACATGGATTCAAAGAAACTTTACCTGCTGCCAATGGTACAGGCTGGATGTAGGTCTACTTTATTGTTTTATTGACACACATTGAATCAGACATTCAGTTTGACATGCCATATTAGGAATTTGAAGAATTATTATATTAACTGGATGTGGTCGATTTTAATCCTTCATCAGACATACAAAAGCAAAACAGTATAAATAGATAATTTTTAATAGCAATTATAGAAAAATATAATTAATCAATTTGTTTTTAAAGCAAACTATAACTGATTACCGTGATGGCTTTTAAAAAATATAAATCTATGTTTTTTTATTTAAGCTGTACTTTCTAAAACTTGTAAATATAATTTTATACTGATTTCTTGGTTTAAAGCGGTATCAAAATTCGTGTACACAAACCACCTTATACAATTATGATTTAATACTGTCTAGATATAATTGCTTTGTGTTTTTTAATATGCTTCTGGTTATTCAATTTTTAAATACTTATTTTGACAATTCAACAAGAGGGAAGTTAAAAAAAAGTTGTTTATCTCGTTTTTTACAAGACACCACAGGGATGTATGTATTAATATTATATATATTTATATTTTTATTTATAATTCCTGTATGTTTATTTTTGGCAGATTTCTGGAAAGCTAGTAATTTTATCAATATTGTTGTTTTTGTTGTTGTTGAGTGAAGCTTGTGTAGTAATGAACTTAAAAGATGACATTGTTCCAAAAGGAAACATGCATAATGATCCTATTATGCTACAATCTGTTTTTAAAGTCTTAGTATGGTTATCTTTGAAAATTGATAGTGGCTGCTGAGGGGTTTTAAATGGTAGTTTTTGTAACTTAGTGTTAGAGAGACGCTTTATTTTCAGAGGGTTGATGCGTGGGTAACGAAACATGTATGCAGGAAAAAATTAAAATGCTGAAAACATTCGCAAGAAAACTCCTGCTTTGTGATTAATTTTGTTGTTCTGCTTTTGTTTTTTTTCCAGACATAATGAAAGTGGATAACTATGAAGACTTGGTCAAATGTGGTTACTTAGAGATGAAGCTGCCAAGAAAACACAGAAAACTTGGAAGACAGGTAATTTTGATGGAGTTGTTTACATTGTTGTCTCTCTTACATGATTAAGTTGATTCGCAATTTTCTATACCATAGAGGCTTTTTTCTTGTTGAACAGAACTAAGTGCACTTGAAAGTTGTTGCTTGATAAAGTCACCCGATGAAAATTAACAAAAAAACGCCTTAAAATTTTGTGTCATTTTTTGTGGTTTTTGTTGTGGAACATACAAGACTGCTGTTAAAATTATTTTTGTACGAACACTAGTATTTGAATCTCATACTAAGCAAGGAAGCCAGTTTTTTTTTCTTTTTTGCTTATAATAAATTGACTAGGCATATAGAAACCAGTTGTTCTTATCGAGATTGCAGACTGAACTTGTAGAAACCAGGTTGTTTACATTTAAAATTTGAACATGATTAAATTGAGTTTTAAATACCTTCCTATTACCATGGTGATAATTAATGGAGCAGATTTAAAATTTTATTTATAGTGTACGTGTGAAGTTAAAAGCTGTTTGTTTGAGTGCTTGTTATCAGTTCTGTTCATTAAAGATGATTGCATTAATATGTTTACATGGTGATATATTAAAATATTGTTTTCGTGTGCTGGTATTTTTTTTTTCATCATCATGATTTTATGTTGAATATTTTCTAAGTGACTTCAAAATCACCAATTTGTCGTTCAGAAAGTCAGAAATGCTCAACAAAACCAGTCACACCTGCAAACATACCCAGACAGCACTGCGGTGGACGCGTTTCTTTTAAAAAAAATAATAATAAGACAAACCGTGATGACACGGGTGAGAAAATAAAAACGAGTTAAGAACACAAAATGTCTTTTATTAAACATAGTTTGAAAAACCAAAATACATGTTTTGTGCGTTGCTATACCTGTTGCTGGCGATTGGGTGTAAGATTTTGGAAACGGGCATCCATAAAGCAACGTGCTCATTTTCCGACGTCCCTCTCCCTTTATGCACTTGTACCCTTTTAGTCTGACCCCCTCCCCTCCTCCTGCTTTAGTTATCCTTCCATAAAAAATTACCGTGTTAACAAGCTTGCTAACGACAGTGCTTCTACATGGAACTTAATATCATGTTGTTTTCTACCGTGTAACAAAACGAACACTTGATGTACTCAAAAGAATGTTTATTGTTTTTTAGGCGTGGAGACGAAAATGGTTTATTCTCCGACGTAAGTCGTCACAGGGCGGACCGAGGTTGGAGTATCACAAAAGTGAGGAATCATGCTTAAACGCACAAAACAAAACTGTTGTAGAATTAAAAACTTTAACGAAAATAGATGATTCAAATAAATCGAAAAGTCGAAGTATAACATTCAAATTGATATTTGAAGATACTTTCCTCACTTTATCCACGCAAAACACGAATAACATGAACGAATGGATTCGCCTTATACGAAAATTTGTGGCGTTACCGGTACCCAAACCAACGCCCTTATTACCGGTTGTTGAAGGTAGCTTTCTATTACGCTATTATTATTATTTTTTTTAATTTTATTTCCGACCTTTTTTCTCTATATATCACATTTTCTCTTTATACCATATTTTGTCTATATACTATATTTTCTCTTTATACCATATTTTCTCTATTTATATACCATATTTTCTCAATGTATCATATTTTCTTTATATGCCATATTTTCTCTATATATCATATTTTCTCTATATACCATATTTTCCAGTCACAGTGTTTCAAGTAAAATGTTTCTGTTTAGGTTCTTTCCAAGTGACAGTAATATATACGGAGGATTCAGAAAGTATGAATTTAGCTGGAGAATATTTGATGGTGGTCACCTCTGAACACCTGCTTCTATATCGAAATAGTAACGTGATAAATAGAAGCGATGAAGTAGGAAGAAACGGTAGCGACGGGAAAAGTCGAAGTACTGAAGTTGCAAAATGGGATCTGGATGACATACCAAGATTCCGGTTACAAAAATTGAACCGTTTAAACGACGCTGAGAAAATTTTTATCGTTAATTTAGCTAGGTTAGTGATTTGCGATTGAAAATCTGCAAAATTAGGTTTGTGCGAATCATTAGACGACTGAGTATTTAAGCTAATGAAGAAAGTCGAAATCCAAAGGTCATGCTTGCACTGAGCTATGCAAAAAATATAATAATAATATCTAAGAATATCAACACATGTTTGTAACAGTTGCAAACTAAGATATTGGACTGCTTTTACTTTGTAGCTAAATTTAAGTTGAATATATTTGTTTTTTTTAAACTTGTATATTTTAGAACCAGTCAAACTACTGAAGGCGAGTTTCAATTTTTAACACAAAATGGACGAGCGATATTAGAAACAGTCAAATCTCGTATTAAACAACGCAGTCGCAACAATGAAGATTCCCCACGTTCAAGTCCTGTGGAGGAGGTAGCGAATTCTAATTCAAGCTTCGGCGTAGAGGCTTCTCGCTCAAGATCATGCTCTGGTCGCAGCCATATCTCCCACCAGTCAATTCCAGACTCAACTGTTTCGAAAGTATCAAGTACTTCAGATAGAGAAATTCCAACTCGTCTAGTCTCGTCTGATTTCTCGACTTTTTAGTACATGTGAAAATATTTGAATCTATGTGTACATTATCTTCTTTTTTTGTAATTAAATTTTTCATAAAGAAATTTGTAGATATTTATATATATTTAAGAAATAGATAAATGCAGAGATTACAGGCTCATGATATTGTGTTGTAATTTTTTAGTCAACTTTGCTTAGAGGATAATTTTTGCATCCACTGGTTTTGATATCTCATTATTATTGCCTTTATTATTATTATGTAGTATGTAAAAATATATTCCTCTGTCAAAAATACGGGAGATGCAGGATCAGTTTAAAATACGGGAGATGCACGATCAGTTTAAAATACGGGAGATGCACGATCAGTTTATAATACGGGAGATGCACGGTCAGTTTAAAATACGGGAGATGCAGGATCAGTTTAAAATACGGGAGATGCACGATCAGTTTAAAATACGGGAGATGCAGGATCAGTTTAAAATACGGGAGATGCACGGTCAGTTTAAAGTACGGGAGATGCACGGTCAGTTTAAAGTACGGGAGATACAGGATCAGTTTAAAATACGGGAGATGCACGATCAGCTTAAAATACGGGAGATGCACGGTCAGTTTAAAATACGGGAGATGCAGGATCAGTTTAAAATACGGGAGATGCACGATCAGTTTAAAATACGAGAGATGCAGGATCAGTTTAAAATACGGGAGATGCACGGTCAGTTTAAAGTACGGGAGATGCAGGATCAGTTTAAAATACGGGAGATGCACGATCAGCTTAAAATACGGGAGATGCACGGTCAGTTTAAAATACGGGAGATGCAGGATCTGTTTAAAATACGGGAGATGCACGATCAGTTTAAAATACGAGAGATGCAGGATCAGTTTAAAATACGGGAGATGCACGGTCAGTTTAAAATACGGGAGATGCACGGCCAGTTTAAATCAGATTTTTTTATTAAAATGTTTTTTCACAATGGATGTCCACAAAAACATTTGTGCATGAGCAACATGATCACGAAGCAGTAACTTGCTTTATCACTTGATATTGTTACAAATACTTAATTTGCAAAAAAGAATAGAAACGAACCCACAATTAAATCAACCGTAGCCTTGTTGTAGAGCGTTTGCTTCCAGTGCAAGAGGTTTTGATTTAGAGGTTTCAAATATCGGCCTATTCTTATGCTCAGCATAAGAATAGGATTGATATCTTAGGCGGTTGTCAAGTCAAAAGATTACTGTGCTTGCATGCCTTTGATATCGCTCGGAAAAAATATTCAAAAAACTGTATAGGAATATAATGAAAAAAATTCAATAGAAAAAAACGTACAACAAGATGGCCAAATTGTTTGAACGTCTATACCTTTTTTAAAATTTATAAAACCACAAAAATGTGTACAGTTGATTCCCTCTAATTCGAACGAGTACTCAGTTACTGTCAATTTTCTTTAAGAAACTGTTATAAAAAACTTTTTACGAAACTTTTTTTTCAGTCCCTTCGGCATGATTCTCTTTCTAATTCGAATTTCAGAGTGTCGTTTGGTGTTACCTGAAAAAAGCACTTGGTGATGCAACTCGTATTGTCGAAAGAGATCGTCTGTCCAATGTAAAGCAATCAAATATTCAACAGTTTTTCAAATAACGTTTCTTTTTGTGAAAAATATGAAAATAAAGATTGAATGAAACTTGAATTATGTTTTCTTGATTTTGAAATTAACGTTATTTCTTTCTGTAATTCAAATTTTCGCTCTCTGAAGCTAAAAGTTCGAATTATAGAGACTTTCTCTAATTCGAGTCTCTCAACAATTCAACCAAAAATATTTCCCCGTGGCAATTCGAATTAGGGAGAGTCAACTGTATTTTCTTTCAATTAATTACACCTATTAAACCTAAAACAGATTGTGTATTTCAGCCATGGTAGGACTTATAGTGTATTTCACCTTTATGATAGAATTTGGTAAAACAGAGACAAAATTATTTTTTCAAGGTATGTAAACCAAATACTTTATGAGGTCGACATGCTAATGTTTATCTGTGTTTACATTACTGTTCACGCATGTTTTTTATTTGTGCAAAAAAAAAAATAAAATAAAATCACGAGGCTGCAAATATGCTTGAAAAAATGATTTTTTTGCCAAATTCGTGAAATTCGTAAAATTTTGAGATTGACAACGTGAACTTTAATTCACGCAGTTCACTAAAAGAACTTTTTGTAGATTCTGACTTTAAAATCATCTGTTTTACAACTTTTTAGTATCCTTTGCAAAAACAAAGCTTAAGCTCAGTTTAGGGTCAAAAACAATACCAATTAATTTGCGAAATCTGAAACAATTGCTTCAGATTCTAGATATAGCAATAGTCCATAGAAATAAAAACTTTTTATAGACTGTGGATAAAAGATGGAGTCTGTGTGACAAAACATATAGTACTAGCGAACTGAACGAAGTTTAACATGGCAATCGTTTCTACTACCTTCTCCCTACATGCTTTCATGTTGCTCAGTTGTTTAGTGAGCAATGCTGGGAGTTTTTAATCAAACTCGCAGCAGTCCCATCGTTTTTTTAGCATGCAAATTAGGCTGGGTTTTTTTAGCCTAAATTTTTAAACTAATACATTATTTAGAAGTTATCCCAGACAGGCAAATAAAAGTCTAGGATGGCCCAGGTGCATACTCTTTCCAGTTTGTTTACAAAACAGAGTTATTCAGAGCTGAAAATATCCAATTGATTGCCTATTGAACTTTCAAACGCCTCAGCTACTTCCATTCAAAATAATTACACTCTGTGATTCAAGGTTGGCCCAAGCAACTCAATTTGCGCATGATTTAAAAGCAAGCAAAACAATACAGAAGTTGTAACAACAAGCACTTTACTGTATAATGGAAAACACACACTTGTAATTGTTTCATACGTACATTATGGTTTACACACCATCTTGGGTGATTGTTATCTGTGTTTTGCTTACATGTTTTTCATATGGACGGTGTAAAAATTTTAAGGAAGATCTAGTGAAGCTTCACAATACACTTAGGAACATTCATGCGTCTCCAGGCTTGAAGCTTGACCAGCAGTTAAGCAAACAAGCACAAGATTTAGCAGATGAAGCAGCTGCGAAGGGAAATTTTGAAAGCAAACCTAAGTCAGGTTCCAACACATTCATGTTATGTACTACATATAATCGTGCACTTACTGCAAAAGAAACAGTTGAAGCTTGGTAAGTGAGTAAGAAAGACCTTTTTCCAATAGAAAACAGAAATCAAAAATTTTAAACAGTTTCTACAAAAACAAGTTTTTAAATTAGTTTTTTGTTTTATGTTCCGATTTCGATAAATCGCAACAATAGCAATCTCCTGATTGCTGGTGCACCTATCGTTGCCTTCAGTTGAAGTGGAATGATTTTAAAAACATTAATGCTGAAAAATCTATATGCACTTGCCACATTCTCGAGCATCTTTCTCATTTTTACTTTTGGTATTTTTTTCTCGATACAGAGATTTCTAATTGATTTTTACCAATGCTTCAGCTATCGATGGTATTTTAATTGAACGGTGGCTTCATCACATGTTTAGTATTTAAATTACAGCAATAAAAAACTTTGGTGATAAATTTATTTCTTAAAAAACATGCGCCATTTAGGAGCTTAACCTTGTGCCACGGCTTTTTGTCTTTTACCGGCGCTTCGCTTATTGACCTCGCTGTCTGGTATACAAAAAGGGACAACGGACAAAGAAACTATTCAATAATTATTTTAAAACAAAATTCGCCGTTTTTAACTACCTTTACCCCTTGTAATGTACGTAACAACTCTGGTATCAACCCTTCTGTCATCCCCTTGTTGCGTAATATTTTGAATCTTAAGACCTCATATATTCATTTACTATGGTACCAAAAACTTTCATGTAACAGATAATCAGACCAACTAGCACTTAAATATGAGAAAAAGATATAACAGATTTATTTATTTAGCGCACAAGATGACATTTTTGTAAAAGTTCCTACAAAAAATAAGCCACCCCCACCCCACCCCTCAGGCGTCACGTAATCATTTAATACCCCCTAAGAGTTTTTCGGGCCACTGAAACATTCTTTTGCGTTTTAGTGATTTACAATTTTTAAAGAAATAAACTTTCGAGAAAATAAAAGCAATTTTTCTGTATAGCTTCGACCAACAAACTTAAGGAGCCAAAGCGTGCACCTTTTGCGTCCATAGAAATACAATAATGATATCTCTATGGTCAGCCTAAACTACCTGAAAAGGTGTAAATAATTCTCCTGCTTATGTTTAGGTATGATGAAGTTTGCACTGCTGGTTTTTCGTTTGAACATCCCTACAACAAACACGCACTTGCTTTTACCGAGCTTATCTGGAAAGACACAAATACTATAGGTGTTGGCAAAAGTTCAAAAACGTACAACAACGACACCAAATGCACTTTTGTTGTGGCTATATATCGTCCACCAGGCGAGTACTACTTTTAGTACAATTTTCTTTATGTCATGTTCTTTAAAAACTTGACAGAAAAGATTAATGGCTAGAATTGCTTTGTTTTGCATATTTAGATAATTTTCTTCACAAAAAATAGAAACACAGAATAATGTCATGAAATGTTTGCCTTACCTTTCTGGGCAATGGCCTGCAGCACTTTTTTGATATAATATAAGAATAAATCGGTCAGACCAACGTATCGAGTTTTAAACAAGCGTTCATGTACATACAATTTTTTTTGCAGGTTATGATGCTACGGAATGTATTCAATTTTTGTGCATATTTCTTTCCACGTGACAAAACTGTCAATTTTAAGCGGGTGCTTTTATATTTTGCATAAGGTGTGTTTGCGTCAATATGGGATTTTAAGAATTTAAACTTTTAATAATATGACGACTTATATGTTTCGCTGACATTGTGTCGCTTAGTAATAAAAATATAGAGTTGCAATGCTTGTTTTTGCTTTGCCACAAACAATTCTCTCATCGATTTTTACTATCTTTCGCTAAAAAAAAATTGTTCGTATCCAATGCGCCATGATGAATTAACATCTACGGCGTTGCCTGTTCATTTTGACAATATTAATTTTAATTTGAAAACTCGTTATTTAAAAACGTGTGTAAGGCCACCGTTATGGCAAAAAACATGAAGGTGACACGCACGTGAACAGGTTAACATTTTTTATGACAGCTATTGAAAAAGCGGAGGTGCGAAAGAATATTTAGTTACGTTTTGGGGTGAGATGTCCTTTTGTTTAGTTAGCTAACTTAGCTATTATTTATTAGTTACTTATTCTGGGGCCATACAACACAAACTCTCTTAAACAAAATCAATATGCTTCAACACTTTGCTGCTTTACGTAAAAACATCTTTTTGAGATTGCAATCGGATTTTGAATTTGTTTATATAATCGTAAATCAGGCAAAAAGAAATTATTTTCCTAAATACTAATTCTGTTACTTTTACTAATAAAGTTACTTTAAAGCGGGATAAAGAGGAAAGCTTTGTGTTTTGATTCTGGTGGGTGCTGAGAGAAGTAAAAAACTAAAAAACTATAGCTGATATTTCTTTAAAAATTAAATTAGTTTTTATTACTCAAAATGTTGGCTATTTTTTAGCCTTGTCTCTGAATTTATCTACATTTTTTTAAACTATTTATGATGAAATTTGTTATTTATGCAAAACTAGTCGATAAGGCCCATGGAAAAAATATGCTTATGGGGCGACAAGCAGTGCATATACAAAATGTATGTTAAGAATTTTTTAACCTGTTGCCTTTAATGTGTAGAGCTTAAGTGCTGATGAAAAGGATATTCATGATCATGTGCTTTTAAAGAAATTATTGAGAGATATAAGGGTTAAGAGCCGCTAAAATATAAATTTTATCAAGAAAATGTATAGGATCATGTACTTTTGATGAACGGTTAGAAAGGGATAATGAGGTTTAAAGCTTTTTTTGATGACCCCATCAATCCTTTTATTCCAAAACGAATTTGGAGACCCAGGTTTGGGAAAATTACCTAATTTGGTCCTAAATTGTCGCTAGTTACCCATGGGGCCAAAACTGGTTGACATCTTCTTTCCAAGTAATTTGGCTTTGTAATAGCTTTTTTAATTTAAAATAGGTTATTGACTTTACATTAATATTATTAATTCTGTGACATAATTTCAGAAGATTTAACATCTGAGACATAAGTTTTTGGTGACTTTAAAGGAAAATGAACCCGTGTCAAAATAGCCCCTCATAACCCACACTGAGCACACCAATATTATTATACAAGATATATATTTTTTCAAGGTCAATATCCGTAGAAGTTAAAAAAAACTGCCAAAATATAGTATATAGAGAATTACTTTGTCCCTCTTGTGCCTAACTTCAATTATTTTTCAATAATTGAAGTTAGGCACAATAATTGAAACCAAACTGTTGAAAAGATACTAAAAAACGTTATGTTGGCATCATAAGACTGTAGCAGAATTAAACTGTGTCGTGGAGAGCTTGACGTACTAATCATAATAATGTATAGGATCTTCTTTTGACAACTAAAAGGCATATATACGTCAACAACATGTAGTTTCGGCAGTCAGCTAATATATGTGAACAGCCCATATAACCATACGTCAAAATAAAAAAGTAAATTTTTTTACGGCAGTCAAAGTTTTTTGATGCAAACACCCACAGACATATAAACTTCTTGATGAGATTTTTTGTATGTGTTTGGCTTTTAAACAAATTCTCTATGGTTGTTCAGAAAAAGGTATCCTAATATTTCATATTGCAGTGACAGCCATTTTTTGCTCATCACTATTTTTTAAAATTTCATGATTAAGTTTGAAATAATACTTGCTGGAGAGAAAGGAACAGTTTTTTCTATATTTTACCCTTTATTTTATGACAAAGAAAGTAATATTTGATGTATATATAAGCCCACAGCATCAAATTACACTGCTCACTTAAAAAACATTTGCTAATTTATATGTCTGTGGCTGTGTCAAGATTAGTCAAACTCATGAAAAGCTTTTGAGCATTGTTTTTGATTGATTTTGCACAGCATGATTACTTCTATTATTTTTTTATACTTCTAAACAAATTCTAAAGTTTGTCATAATGTTATTATGTATGCTTAAAGCCTAGTGACTATTATGGACCGTTGCTATTATAACTGTCGTACATATTTTTATTTTAGGAAACATTGTAAATGCCGATTCTAAAAACAAGGATGAAGTATTTTTGGAGAATATCCAAAAAGGAAAATTCAATGAAAATTATTGTGACAAGTTAAAAGATAATAAAAGACATCGTATTCCATCAATCCAAAAGAGAAGCATAAGTATGAATTTTATATCCATATTTTTTAATTTTTAAAAATCTTATTCTCTAAAATTTTTGTATAAATTTTTAAAATAAATATTAAAAAATTTAACAGGAAGTCAGGGTTTAAGCCTATGTGAAGACGTAATTTAAGAATTTATGCGATACCTGTGCACTGAAGCTTGTTCAGAAACAAACAAATATGGCAGCAAAATAATGACACACAGTAGTGCTCCCACCAAACTCTATGCTTTGCGATTAGCTATACAGTTAAATAAACTTAACTTTCACAATTTAACATTGTTATAACATCGTTTGGTTCTGATAATGAGTTGTGAGATTTTAAAGGCTTCAAAGAAGAATTTTAGGTCACAAATTACCAAAGTGTTAGTTCTAGGGAAGGAAAAAGTGAAAGTGGATCCGCTAATCTTCCACAAGATATCTTGTTAATGTCCCAATGTTACTTAACAATATTTGTGCTTGCACACAGAAGTACAGTCCTAAGCAAACAAACTGGCATTTTTGTTATTAAAATATTGTTCTAGATTAAAATGATCATATTTATGTACAGTTCTTATGATTATATTTGGTATTTGAATAAAATTAATTTATTTGAATAAAGTTAAATTTCTCTAAATCTTTTTTTCAAAGAAAATTCATGTGCATTTTCTTCTGAACTGTGTTTTCTAAAATATAAATAAAACAATAAATAATTGCTGTGCTCATAATAAAAGTTTTCATATTTTATTATTTAACGAGTTAAATTGTTGCATAAGCTTTCCAGCATGGGTTAACTGAACATTGCAGAACTCAATATATGTAAATTTATGTAGTTTTGGGCAAAAATTGTTTTGGTTACAATTTTTTAAAAATATCCTTGGCTGTCAAAGGGCAAAGGTTACTAAAAAAGTTCTGTCAATATTGCAAAACGTATAATTTCATGCATGTAACCAGGCCATTTTGTAAGATTTGAAGTAGGCGTGGCCTCAATAATTTCGCACATGCGGTGCGCGTGAGATCTTAAAAAATTAAATTTTTAAGAAGCAAAAGTAAGAACAAATTTCCTTTACCCCTTTACGCTGCAAAGAGGTTATTGTTTTGGTGTAAGGAACATGCGAAGAGCAAGTTCCAACAAAGTTCACATAGTACGAAAAAAAAAAAATTGTGAGTAAAGTCATTAATTAAACTTTGTACCTACATGTGGGACAAATAATATTTAATGTAAATGCTAAGGATGGATTATGAAATTCCTTACTAAAATAATATTTCGTTACTATCAAAGATTTTAATTTTTTTTCTTATTTTGTTTTAGTTATTTTTAAACTTTATTTCTCCAAAAGACAATTATAAATACATAATGCTATATTTGCCATATTCCTTTAACAAATGACATAAATAACACATATTTAAAATTTATCCGAACAAAGTTTTTTAAAAGAACCCAATACGTATGACCTTACTTCACTTACATGCTTTATTTTTTTTCTCACAATAACGATTTTTTCACTTTCTCAAAAAACAATCAATTTTTCTTTGTGCAGTATGACAAGTATCATTTTCAGATGTTATTGATATGTATTTCACAAGCTAGTGCCCAGGACTAAATTGATAAATGCTGTTAAAAATATGTAAAAAAGTAACAATTTAGTTCGAATGACATTTATTCTTTCTTTTCTTTTTCATATTTTTTCGTAATTTCGACAATTTCAGAAAGTTACCGCAGGCACAAAGAAAACAAAATTTGCAAGTGCGATTAATCGCACACTTAGACAAATCTGCGCGTGTGTGGGGGAGAGCACATGCAATCGCACGCCTCTCACGAAATGGGCTGCATGACTAACGTCTTGTTTTTATTATTGTAGGAACAACTACTTACGAAACACATCAAAATAACAATGATTTACAACTTGATAAACGATCACTGTATTACAGATTCCCTGCCAAATTTCTTATTGATCCCATCACAGGACAAGCAAAGGCTGTTGCGCCAGAGCGTGCCAATGTTAATTCTTATGCGAAGTCCCAACTCGGAGTGGCTCCAACATATGACCGATCTATGTACAACAATATGCCATACGCTGCCCCATCTCCATACACAGAGTCATCTATGTATGGTCAAGAAGTGATGCCTCAAACTGCAATGGCATATTCTGGCATGGGACGTTATAATTATGAGGGTGCTAAACCAATGGATACATACACACCTGATGATGGTATTAGTTTAGGACGCAGATATACACCTGCAGTGGTGCAACCCCCACCAAGTCCAATAGTTATGGCTGCTTTTAAAAAACCAAAAGTTCCAAGAGTTTTGCAGATGCCGAGTGCTTTAAAGAAAAGAAAAGGTACTATGATGTTTGTAAATCTATTTTTTTACTATTTTTTTATTTAGAAAGAAATCATTCTATTACAAAATTATAGTTGAAGACAGGGTAAAATCATAAATTGATTTAATAATTCCTTTATACATATGTTCATAGCAGATGTTATTTTGAAGTATATACGCTTTAGAACACTAGTTCAGGGTTTCAGTTAAACGTTATTATGCTCCTATTATTAAAACAGGAAGTAAACTGTTATGCATTACAGAGGCTCTGACAATAAAAAAGTGTTGTTGTTTTTTTTGAAAAAGTATTTTTAATTCATTCAAAATTTTCATACTGTGAAACTATAAATTATATTTTCAGAATATTTGAAGTACTCTGCCCATGGTCAAAGACTTTGAATTAATTATTAAATTTATTATGTTAATTAGTTTTTCGCCTTTCGGAACAGGTTTTTTTCGGAACATGTTATATTAATTTCATTGCATTTACCATAAGAGAGGAGTATTTATTTACATTTTGTGCATTAATGAATGATATTTACAATTGGCTTATTACAATTTTTGCAATTAAGTATGGTATCCAAAGATTTTCATCACCGTACTTACTTTTAAATTATAACAATTATTTCCAAATTTCTTGCGTCAAATGACATTATAATTTATGCAGTATAATTTAATGTCAAAATCGTTGGATGTTTTTAGAACGAAAAGCTTTAAAATGAAAAGAATAATAAGTCATCAACATCTCGTGTTCCCTCTAAATGAGATTACACATTTTCGAGTTTGTTAAGCTGTTTTTTTGTGATTTTAGCAATATTGTAAAAATATTTTATTACTATTTTTTAAGAAACTCGTGTTGGCAAGAAAAGTGTGAAAAATGAAAAGACAGGAACTGTCCGTGGTTTAGGTATGTAGCATTGTTTTATCATTGAAGCAGTAAACTGCTGCTTTATTTTTAAAGCTAGGTTCGCAACAATAATAATAACGCTGTTTATATGAAACTTAAAGATAATATGCGATTATATAAGGGCAAAGCAAAAATGAAAGCAATTCTCCTTAAGGGAAGCAAAATGGCAAAAAGAGAAAAGCAAACCATGAGGAACACTAGCTCTATTTATAAGGAAAAAAACTCAGTCATTTTAACTTTTCAAGTGAATATTTGCAGCATCGCTTTCTGTATTAACAGGTAACGTCCTAAAGAGATGTTATGTTCAGTGTATCACAATTATATTTCTTTTAAGAGGAGAAAAATGATTTGAAAGTTATGTTAAATGCCTTAAATATTAAGTTTTAAAGCTTGCTTAGATTCCTGTGGTAACTTTTAAGGAATGTAGTAATATTTATGTGCTGTACACATTTTTATTACATTTGGATAATTATTTATCCATCCAAAAACCTAATAATTTTTGTGCTGTAAAGCTTTGGCCCTATTAAGCATAAGATCTTTATTGTGCTTCTTAGACCTAAGGTGAGGGGGACACTATTGATTTGCCTTGATAGTTCTATGTTGCTATACTGTAACATATTGTTTAAACCAAATAAATATTTAATATCTTTTCATCGCCTGTTTCTGTTTAAGAAAAAGAATAAAGTGATTTTTTGTACAAAATGTGAACATGACATGTCATGGTCTGCAAGTAAATTTTTAAAGGGGTAACAAAAATCAAACAATCTAATTACCCTTTGTTTGATCAAACATATTATAGCTATTTGTATTGGTTAAGCTGATATTAATTTAATGGCATTTAGATGAAAGTGAAAGACTGAAGCTTCAAGCAGATGCATTAAGTGTTCACAATGCATTTCGGAAAATACACGGTGTTCCTCCTCTTGAGTTAGATGAACAGCTATGTAAAGAA
This sequence comes from Hydractinia symbiolongicarpus, assembly GCF_029227915.1. Classification (NCBI taxonomy): domain Eukaryota; kingdom Metazoa; phylum Cnidaria; class Hydrozoa; order Anthoathecata; family Hydractiniidae; genus Hydractinia; species Hydractinia symbiolongicarpus. The sequence continues at coordinate 5,672,689 of NC_079885.1, forward strand.
TCTCAAGTGTGGGCCGAAGAAAATGCTGCAAATGGAAGAATGAAACATTCTGAGTTAACAAATTATGGGGAAAATTTGGCCTTTCGCTGCACGGGTGATAAATCTGTAGCATCTATTAATGATTCAGCTGCTGACTGGTGGGTGTTTTATTTTTTATGTTTATATCCATTAATCTTGTTGGTTTAATAATGAAAATTTCGACTTGTATGCAGGTACCGCGAAGTATGTGAACATAACTATGATTTCAACAAAAACGATGCACAATTTAATGCCCTACACTTTACTCAATTGATCTGGAAGGAAAGTTCAAAGCTGGGAATTGGCATGGCCACTTCCACAAAGGACAAAATGCTGTGTACTTATTTTGTGGCACGGTATACACCGCGAGGAAATATGGGAGGAGAGTTCTTAAAAAATGCACCAAAAGTACGTATTTTTACACAAGTATCTGTTTTAACACAGACATAGTATATTTTGAAACCTCTTTTTTGGCTCTCAAGATCTTAATAGTGGCTAATTATCCGAAATTATGACATCATCAAGTAGCTCTAAAATATTCAATTGTTGTTATTGAGCACTAAGTAACTAAATGTTAAAATTTATGTAAAATGTTCCAATCGGCAAAATGGTAAAAAAACATTTTTAAATTTATAAGCCTTGACAAAACTGTTAAATATAAACCCACTCAGAGCTAGTTCACATGTCATGCAACATTAGTGGAACTTTTAACAACCAAAATTTTTAGAACAAAGCAACATTTTAAGAAAAACATACAAATTTCTAGACAAATTTCCAAGCTCTTTAAAGTGAAATTAACTTGTCTCTTCATGGAAGTTGTTATGGTGGTCGCAATACGATTTAATTAAAGTAGAAGTTCCACAGAGAGATTTAATAATAAAAATTACCATCACTCTCAAACATAAGCTTGGTTGCAGCAATCCATCTTGTATTAAATTAGAACAACAGTTGTCTCAACATTTTTCAGCTAGCTGTAAGTCAGATACACACTTTAAAGTTTTTAAATTTTTTTTAAGCCTAAAAGCCTGTTTAAAATATTGTAAAGTATTAGATAGTAGTTTGAATGACCAGGGTAACATTTTTTTAATGATGTCATAAACCTGTCAGTTTGGGAATAGGTTGGTTGTCCCTGTGTTAAGAAATGGTGCTGGTTTTAATCACTGGTGGTCTCCAGTTACCCATGCAGTAGATAATATCAGTTTTTAATTCAATAACGTTAATGACATACTCATACTTCAAGTACAATGCATTGACTTTACCAATCCTAACAAGTACATTGACATCAATCTAATGTACAAGCGTTGCATCAAAATATTTATAATTTAACACTAAGACGTATTTTTTACATATTTTAAAGGAAAAAGTTTATATCTACAGTATTGGGCACATGCTTTTAAGGTCAACATGTTGTTTTAAAAATGCTTGTATTTATTTCCACTGTTTTATTTTGCACATCTATTTACTAAAACTTAAAACTCATTGCAGCAGGTTGTTCTGTCCCACCCCTACCATGATTCTAAAGAAAAAAATTAAGTGGTCCAAGAACAAATTGTGTCTTTCAAAAATATTATTGCTGGTGTCTGTGTAATTGACTTTATGAAAACACAGGTAACTTTTTTTTATTCTCTGTGTACTCTACTTCTACATCAATGATATTTTGTTTGCATTTTTCAGAGTATTTCTGGCTAATTTTTTACAAGAGCCTTTTTTATCACACAAGTACGATCTGTTTCTACATCTTTTTTAACAGTTTTAAAATTGTGCACAGCATTGAAATAATTTTAAGTGAAAATTCACCTTAATAAGCTCCTGCTCCCTTCAATTAGCCGCCACCCTAAAAGCTATCTCTGACAAATAGGATCTCCTGGGTTTAATCAAGTATTTGTTGTGATGATAAAAAATTAAAATGTCTGAAAAGCTAACTTCATGGTACAGCTTAGGTATTTTTGAAACACAGGTAATCTGTTACTTTAGGGTTCATTTGACAAAACCAAAACTTGCGATGAAATTGACACAATAAAGAACCAAGCAAATCCTTCTGACAATAGTCCTACAACTGAAGATAAAGAACCTTCTAATGCAGCTGATGGTAATGGAATTGCTCCTACACCTACTACTGGAGAGACTACACCGTCCACAGAAAGTGAAGCTCAAACCACAAAGAAACCAAACAGTGAAGGTAAGTTTTTCAGGATACTCTGGAATAAGGAGTTGATTGTAGTCTCTGTATGTCCCAGCTATGTATCTGTGCAATGTTTATTGTAACTATTTAGATAATCTAGGTAGCAATTTTAGTCCCAGGTACATGCATCCCAGTTACACCTTGTACCTTCCTTGCAGTGCCTGCTCTGTTTGTTGTTTACAGTAAGAAGCTGCCATATTTCACAACATGAAATTGAGAGGACAGCTATGATAATCTGTCGTGAATAAACACTCTCTTTATTGCTGTAATGTAATTCTTTGATTCTACTGCAAATAAAAGTTAGCTTCAGGCTACTACAACCCAAAAAAACTAGTATTTTGCGAAATGGTATAGTTATGGAACTGACACTGATGAGTGTATTGATAAAAAAAGCGAACTTTTAAAAAAAAGCGAACTTTTAAAAAAGGAAAGATTTTAAACTATTTATTGCTTCTATCTGGGTCCATGAGAAAAAAATTTAATTACTTTAATTGCTGTGATCTGAATGGTTGATTTCGATCTACTAATTATCTCCTCTACTATTAAATGGCTGAAAATGATAACAATCATTGCCCATCGATAACAGCTGTAGCTGTCGAAATGTAGCCTAGAATAAACTCGCTTGTTCATGACATAATAATAGCTATATTATTCAATAAACAATTTCTGTTTATACAATTTATATAGTAATGATTCAATGGGTGCTTATTAAATTTTATTTTTACGTGGGTGCTTAAAATGTTTCCAAATATTTAGCTAAAATTAAAGAGAGACAGAAAATTTGTTTTATTGTATTTAATTAAGCACAAATTCAATGATATAGTAGTCTTAGGCATTGTCTTGTTTATTAATGAGCATTTACATTTACGCATTTACATTTAAACATTTACGCAAGCGTTTATTTTCAATGACAAGTTCAAATTGTGTGAGCCTATTATAGAAAAAGTAACTACTTGTGAGGACGAACTTTGAAAATTACCACTTTGTCTCAATATATTTTGTAGGAGATCAGAGTTGTGTGGTACATTGTATGATTCTGGGCCAATTAAAATGTGGAAATCATGTACATTGTAACATTAGTTTAGTGTTTAAGTTGTAGATAATCAAAAATATTAAATTTTATTTTGTTAGATCCAAACAATGCACAGCAAGACCAAGGTAATTTGACATTTTTATTTTAATTTTGATTAGAATTCTTGCAAATTTAAAATGACTAAGTACTTTAAGTTTGGTATGTGATCAATTCTTATGATAAGTGGCCAATTTACAGTATTTGCTTACATCATGATAATATTCCAAAACAAGGAGATTGCATTTTCTTCATGTTAACACGGCATTCTAAGGAAACCTAGGAAACTCCCTGGAAAACCGTTTGTTTTAGCTTTTAATCCTGAAAATGATAACTGTACACTTTGATTTAGATGAAAAGAATTATCAAGAAGACGCTGTAAAAGTGATGAATGCATTTCGAAAAATTCATGACAGTCCACCACTGACTGTGAACAACAATTTACATGCTAAAGCTAAACAACGTGCTGACAGTTTTGTTACTGGTCTTGTAAAAAGAAGTGAAAGAAAGCAAAAACCTGGAGAGAATGTCCAAGTTGCATGTAATCCTATTGACAAGGTTCTACCTCCTGAAGAAGCCATAGGAAACTTGTTAGTTTGTTTTCAATATGTAGCTAATTGCTATTCCTTAGTTAGAATTTAATAAAACTGGACAGCCCTATCACAACAGTGTTAAAATAAAAGTTTCTTGGGAGTCAATTGGAATAAATTTTGATCTCTCTAATTTGAATTTTTAAGGGTAAAATTTTTTTTATTTAAAGGAATTTGGAATTATAATAATCTGACTTTTATAGATGCTAAATTGAATAGGTCCTCAACTCGTAAAGTGTGCTTTCAAAATTATTTGCTTTTCGAGGGCCTGTTAGAACTTTCAACATTTTTATGTTGTGTTACTGTGACAATCTTTTAATGCAATAAGTTTATTTGTATCGCGCACAAAAATGTAAGTTCTGCATTTACATTATGATACTGTTTTGTGGTTATGGAGTTCGCTTCATAATCACAAGGTCTGTGGTTCAGTCCACAGTATGGGCATGTTCAGCAAATGCCTTTACCACAGCTACGGATCAAGTCATGTGAGGGAAATTGGTTCGGTGTATACCTAGTTTACATTCCGAACACATGACCCACATTGATAACAGTGTTTCTAACACTGAAGTTGCTATATCCTGTATAAATAATAACTATAATAATAAGGAAATTTAGTAAAACCTGTCACTATAATTCCATATTTTTCTCTTGGTCACTTTGATATTGTGAGGGGTCTATTTGAGAGACAAGAGAGGATTTAAACACCCTTCACCGTGCGTTAGTTAAAGGGGGCAAATTGTTGCACGGTTTTATGTTTACCATAAAAGCATCTTGAAATACTGGAGTTAAGTTTATTAACAATTCTTGCCAATCAGATTAAAAAGGATGTTTTAATCCTGAGTAACTGGCAGTCTTGTGTAATAGTTGATTGTTTCAAGGGAAATGGTTGATACCTTTGAAAGAGGTAATTTGAGAGGGTTGAGTTTGACTGATCAAGTAATAAAAGTTATTAAAAGAGTGATTGACATAGGATGCAATTTGATTTGTCCCAGGACGTGGCACTACATAAGCCATATATTTACTCAGACAGCTTCAGTAAAAGAACTTTCGGAAAAATAAAAAATCTCTATCTTGTAAATTTAGAGAAAGTTTTTGACAGAGTAATACATAAAGTTATTTGATGTACTATAAAAAACAGGGTTGAGATGATTGGCTAGTTTAGATGGTTCGGTCTAGATACAGCAATGCTAAAAGTCCTGTCAGGAATAACGACTCACTTCATAATGAATATAGCCCTTTAATTGTTTGTTTTAGTCACAAACGTGATTTTTATGTAGTTCAGTGTTCAGGTGAATAGGGTGTCCATAGGAGTTGTTTTATGCAGATCATTTGGTTCTCAAAGCGAAGTCAATGAGAAAATTAGATAAATATTTAAAAAATGGATAGAAGGACTAGAAAAGAAAGAGTTAAAAGTGAATGCAGCAAAGTCTAAAGTCATGATTAGTAGCATTGAATCCAAATGTGACCTTGTAGTTGAGAAGTCTCCATGCAGAGTTTGCAGGAAAGGGGTTGTAAGCATTGGGTACATAAGAAATGCAGTGGTATTGTAGGTGGTAGTGCAGTGAAACACAAAGAATTTGACTGTTTAGGAAGAATGATGTGAGAATGGTTAGGTGGGTGTGTACCACCAGTTTTAAAGATAGAAAGAGTTCACATGAGCTGAGAAGCAGGCTAAGTATTCATAGCATTAGAGATGTTCTATAGTTAAGTTTGTGTGGATAAAGAGGCAGAGTTTCTGGCTGTTTTATTCTAAAACTGGTGTGCATTGAACATTAACCCAGAATGCATTTAGTCTCTCAACTAATCTGATTTTTAGCTTCGCAGGAAAACTGACCCTTCAATTATAGTCTCCTTCACATTTATTTTACTTCGTTTTACCTAGTGATAAAAAAGCACGTCTTTTGTACTCTTTCTTATTAAATTCACTATGTATCACACATTTATTCTTTTAGAACTTAAATGTTTCAAAAATGCCTAACAAGCTAAGAACCAATTTTTCCTGATCAGCATCAGCTTAAGTAGTTTTGATTTTATCATGGAATAATATGACTACTCCATTGTAACCCGACTTTAGGAGAATGGCGCCAGGGGGGTCCCTGGGACAGGAGATAACATCATTCCTACCCGATTCCAAGTTGTTTAGCATCAAATATGAAAGTGTAATTCAATGGTATCTCTAATCTTACTTAATGTGTTGACATTAGTCTGAATTTATTGATGTCTAAAAAGTAACAAATAACACGCAAAATCAAAGGAAAATAAACATATTCCACTTTTCCTGTCCCAGAAAGACACACAATTGATGTATCATTATAAGAAATATTTTTTTCATTTAAAGGTACCGTGAGGTATGTGGGAAAAATTACACCTTTGAGAAAGAAGGTCCACAAAATGCATCTCATTTTACACAGGTATGTATAATTCTAAAGATTTTATTAATTTTTTTTTTAATTTTATGTATAACAACTCAAGTATAGAAACTTGATGATGGTTGTTCTAAAAATTATCCAAATAAGCTAGTGGTATTGCTTCCAGTTTTCTGATGAAAATTAAATCTTTTGTATCTGTGTTTCCGTCAAAATTTGATTATTGGAAAATGTCTAGATTTTTTTGGAATTTAATATTGCACTTTAACAAGAAAAAAAAGTCGAATTCTTGATGCACTGCTACTTTCTTTTACTTGAATTTGACTTGATTGGCCACCTTTTTATCTTCTTACTCAGTTGTCATAATAATAATAATCGAGACATTTTATATATAGATGGTTTGGAAATCATCAACTGAGGTTGGAGTAGCATACGCTACAAAAAAGAAAAGAAATGGAAATTTGTGTACTGTAGTTGTAGCAATATACGAGCCTGTTGGCAATCTTCCTGGTGAATTCTTGAAGAATGTTAAAAAGGGAAAGTATGATCGATCATATTGTGGAAGTATTAACACAATAGCTTCTGCAGCTTTAGAAGGTTGGCAGTTTTGTTTCTTTATTTCTCATTATCATCAATTATTACCACATAGTACAAAAAATGGAAAAAGCATTGCATGATATAAGATAAGAAGCTATTGCCTTTTGCGAGTATCAGTGAAATGTTATAATAATTTGTTCTTTGTACTGGAAGAAATTCTTAGCGCGTTATGAATATAAACTTTAACACATTCAAATGAATAAATAAATCCACAATAAAAGTATTGCTCGGTCATAGGATTCTTTTTATTTTTACTTCTTCTTTTATTGCATTTAAAACCATTAAATTATTATTCATAAATGCGTAGTGAAAGAGAATGTACTTGAATTTTAATTTGTAACTTGATTACGTTTTTATATTCAGATACACCAAAAGTGGAGGCTAAGCCTGAGGATGTACCTGCAGAAGAAAAGCCTGGAGACAACCCTGTAGAGCCCAAGCCAGATGGAAGTGAGAAAGGACAAGAAAACATCCCAACAGAGGCCAAACCTGGAAATAATTCAGTAGAGGCGAAACCAGATGATAATAACGGTGAAAAGAAACCTGGAGACAACCCATTGGAAGCTAAACCAGATGATAATAATGTCGAGAAAAAGCCAGAGGATATATTGGGAGAAGGGAAACCAGATGAAAATCCAGGTGACAAGAAGCCTGAGGAGAATAATGGTGAAAAAAAGCCAGAAGACAACCTAGTAGAGGCTAAACCAGATGGGAGTGAGAAAAAGCCAGAAGACGTCCCAACAGAGGCTAAACCTGGAAATAATTCTGTAGAGGCTAAACCAGATGATGGTAATGAGAAAAAACCTGGAAATAACCCAGTAGAGGCTAAACCAGATGATAAAAATAGTGATAAAAAGCCAGAGGATATATTGGGACAAAAGAAGCCAGATGAAAATTTAGGTGACAAGAAGCCTGAGGAAAATAATGGTGAGAAGAAGCCAGAAGACAAACTTGTGGAGGCTAAGCCAGATGATAACAATGATGATAAGAAGCCTGGGGAAAACCCAGTGGCAGCTAAACCGGATGATAATGGTGAGAAGAAGCCAGAGGATATATTGGGAGAAAAGAAGCCAGATGAAAATCCAGGCGACAAAAAGCCTGAGGAAAATAATGGTGAGAAGAAGCCAGAAGACAAACTTGTGGAGGCTAAGCCAGATGATAACAATGATGATAAGAAGCCTGGGGAAGACCCAGTTGAAGCTAAACCGGATGATAATGGTGAGAAGAAGCCAGAGGATATATTTGGAGAAAAGAAGCCAGATGAAAATTTAGGTGACAAGAAGCCTGAGGAAAATAATGGTGAAGAGAAACCAGAAGACTACCCTGCAAAGGCTAAACCAGATGATAGTGAAAAAAACCCTGGAAACACTTCAACAGAGGCTAAACCTGGGAATAACTCAGTAGAGGCTAAGCCAGATGATAATGGCGAGAAAAAGCCAGAAGACAACCCGACAGAAGCTAAACCTGGAGATAACCCATTGGAGGCTAAGCCAGATGATAATGGCGAGAAAAAGCCAGAAGACAACCCGACAGAAGCTAAACCTGGAGATAACCCATTGGAGGCTAAGCCAGATGATAATAACGGTACGAAGAAACCAGAAGATAAGCCAATGGAGTCTAAACCTGGAGACAATCCGTTAGAAGCTAAGCCAGATGTAGATCCTGAAGATAAAAAGCCAGAAGATAATAAGCCTGAAGATAATAATGGTGAGAAAAAACCTGAGGATAACTTGTCTGACAAAAAGCCAGAAGATATACTTGGAGAAAACAGACCGAATGATAGTACTAAAAAAAAACCTGATGTCGATCCTGAAGATGTAACCCCAGATGATAAGAAACCAGAAAATGACAAGAAGCCAGAAGACAACAATGGCGAAGATAAACCAGAAGAAAAGAAACCTGGTGAAGAAAAGACGCCGGAAGGTGAAAAAAAACCTTCCACAGATGTTAACCCAGAAGGTAACTTTTCAAAACTATTTACAGATACGCGTGAGTGCATTTTTAACAGCTATATAATTAGGCTTGATTTGTTATTTCCAGAGTATGTTGCACGAATTCACCTATACATACAAAAAAAATTTATGCATACTGTTAAAATTACTTGGCCAATGCATTACATCTGTAAACATGTGTGAAAGAAGTTCGATTTTTAATGCATATCTTACAAAATCTTCCTGGAAAAGTCAGTTGTCGGTGTTCTTCTTGTTGTGTATCCATGTTATACATTTGTTCTCATTGAGGATTTATAATAATTTATTTGATAATTATAAATACATCAGCAATTAAATATTCCGTTTTATAATTTTCAGTGCAAGTCATCTAGCATGATAATCTTTAAGATCCAGTGCAGGCAGTGCTCCCACAAAATTGTTGTTGCCAGTTCCCACTGTTTTGTAGTGCGTTAAACACTGACCACGTGATGTATGGGATTTTGTATAATGTTATAGTTTGGAGATATAAGGGTTTAAAATTGTTGGTTTTGAAACGGGTGGACCTTTGTGAATTTGAACAATTTCGGTCCAAGTTGGTTCTTGGTTACCTGCGCAGAAAAAGAGTTAATTTTTTTTACCTACCTCTAAGTTATTTGCCCTCAAAGTTATAAACCACAATATGCTACAACATTTTAGAACATGACATTAAAAGTCATTTTTACTTCTTACATTAAATTTATATTGTTTATAAATAAAGAAATAAATAGTTCTTTCGGCTACTTTAAAGTGTTTATTAAGTCACGCCTCACTTTTTGTATTTTCGCTGCATAATAACAAAAGGAGGGAACCTATCTGTTATTTATCATGGATTCGTTTTTTCTGTAGATGTAAATTTTGCTAAGGAAGGTCTGAAAGCACACAATGCTTTAAGAAGTATTCACCAATCACAACCACTCGTAGAGAATGTTGAATTAACAAAGAAAGCAAAAGAATTAGCGGTTAGCTTCTCACAAGCTGGTGATAAAAGGAAAAGAACAGTTGAGGTTAATATGGGTGAAAATATAGAAAAGTCATGTCATGCAGAAGAACAGGAAATAAAGGCTGAAGAAGCTGTTTTAGAATGGTACAAATTTTTTTTTATATGCATTAAAAACATTCTGAAGTTCCAATACATGTTGATTTGAACTTAGAAATTAAGTAAGCTATACCAAAAAGGAAAGTAAATGTTGAGTTAGTAAACCAAAAAATAATAACAACCCTCCGCATACCCTTACTCATGTATGTAATTACCAGTATGGGAATTGAATTTGGACTTTTAAATAAGATTTATAAGCAGCATTTCATGACAGGATATTCGTGTCAAAACATGAAGAAGAATGCTAACTATGGATTATAAAGGCTGTAAATTAATTGGTAGCATTTTTATTGTTTATCGACCAAGCAATCAACACTCAAAATTTCCACTCTGTTCAAAACTTTTCATCATGATATATGATTGGTTTAGTTTGAAGAGATATTTTGCCACCATTAAAATATTAAGCATGTTTCATATGACAATACATCAGATGTCATTTTTTACTGCAATATTTTTTAGATGTATGTTGTTTAGACAACTTGTGTTACTATAGAAAATAATTGTTGCTCAGATAACATTTGAACTTCCCCTATTCTTAGGTGGTCTAAAGGATTTTGTGATGGAGGCCCCGATGCTATTGCACAAAAACTATTATCTCCAGGGTCTCAAGTTGTTTGGAATTCTTCAGTTGAATTTGGAATGGCAGAAGCAAAATATGCAGAGGTTTCATTGAATTTTTAAAATTATTTTATTTTTACTGTTGTAAGCATATTAGTACACTCTATTGCCAAAGTTTGACAAGAAGATTTTTTTTATGAAGAAACTAGATTCCCATCAAGTCAGGATCGCGCTCTTAACTTTTTTTAAATTATTATTTTCAAAACCATTTTATTTTCTTAAACACTATTCAACCGTGGCAATAAATTTCACATAATCATGAAATCGATAATTTCTTAGAAATGCATTTCCGCAAAATTGTGATGCACAAAATTAAGAAAAAGCCGTTGTCCAAAAAATTTAATAAATTTACCTGTTTGAATATCCTTAAATTTTCACAGTCTTATTCAGAATTAAAGAGATAATATTTTGTTCGATTTACTGCATTTTTTGATCTTTGATTTGAATAATTTCACACTGCTTCAATAAAATATATTATTTTCTAACCTTCCGACTTCTTACAAAAACCTAGATGTGTAGCTTTTATAATTATAAGCATTTTAATTTCATCACTAATAATAAAATGCATGTACTTTTAGAATGGCAAATTTTGCACTGTTATTGTTGCGTTGTATTCGCCAAAAGGAAATATAGAAGGTGAATTTGATACCAACGTAAAGGAAGGCGATTTTGACTATAATACAATGTGTGATGACAAAAACAGCACAATGCAAATTGCAAAAGAATTATTGGAGAAAGGAAATGAATCTGATGAAGATGAAGCCAAGCAAGGAACTGCAACAGGTAAAAATCTTTTTGCATTATTCTTAATGTTATTACAAATTCCTGAAGAATATCATTAAACTTAAGATTTGGCAGTGAACATTAGTTATATGGACAATGAAACATCTGACTGAAATGTTTGGACCTTTCTCCCACTAAACATTCTAGACTGGCATTCCTGCTAGGAATTGCTCTAACAAAATCGTGTACTATAATTCTACTGACGCATTAGTAACTTTTCATGAACGGAATCCAGTACTATAATTTTAATGATGTATTAGTAACTTTTCATGAACAGGATCCAGTACTGTAAATTTACTGATGAATTAGTAACTTTTCATGAACAGGATCCAATACTGCAAATTTACTGATGAATTAGTAAATTTTGATGAACGGAATCCAGTACTATAATTTTACTGATGGATTAGTAACTTTTCATGAACAGGATCCAATACTGTAAATTTACTGATGAATTAGTAACTTTTCATGAACAAGATCCAGTACTGTAAGTTTACTGATGAATTAGTAACTTTTCATTAACAGGATCCAGTACTGTAAATTTACTGATGAATTAGTAACTTTTCATGAACAGGATCCAATACTGTAAATTTACTGATGTATTAGTAAATTTTCATGAACAGGATCCAGTACTGTACGTTTACTGATGAATTAGTAACTTTTCATGAACAAGATCCAGTACTGTAAGTTTACTGATGAATTAGTAACTTTTCATGAACAGGATCCAATGCTGTAAATTTACTGATGTATTAGTAACTTTTCATGAACAGGATCCAATACTGTAAATTTACTGATGAATTAGTAACTTTTCATGAACAGGATCCAGTACTGTAAATTTACTGATGAATTAGTAACTTTTCATGAACAGGATCCAATACTGTAAAATTACTGATGAATTAGTAACTTTTCATGAACAGGATCCAGTACTGTAAATTTACTGGTGTATTAGTAACTTTTCATGAACAGGATCCAATACTGTAAATTTACTGGTGTATTAGTAACTTTTCATGAACAGGATCCAATACTGTAAATTTACTGATGAATTAGTAACTTTTCATGAACAGGATCCAATACTGTAAATTTACTGATGTATTAGTAACTTTTGATGAACAGGATCCAATACTGTAAACTTACTGATGAATTAGTAACTTTTGATGAACAGGATCCAATACTGTAAATTTACTGATGAATTAGTAACTTTTCATGAACAGGATCCAATACTGTAAATTTACTGATGAATTAGTAACTTTTCATGAACAGGATCCAATACTGTAAATTTACTGATGAATTAGTAACTTTTCATGAACAGGATCCAGTACTGTAAATTTACTGATGAATTAGTAACTTTTCATGAACAGGATCCAATACTGTAAATTTACTGATGAATTAGTAACTTTTCATGAACAGGATCCAGTACTGTAAATTTACTGATGAATTAGTAACTTTTCATGAACAGGATCCAGTACCGTAAATTTACTGATGAATTAGTAACTTTTCATGAACAGGATCCAGTACTGTAAATTTACTGATGAATTAGTAACTTTTCATGAACAGGATCCAGTACCGTAAATTTACTGATGAATTAGTAACTTTTCATGAACAGGATCCAGTACTGTAAATTTACTGATGTACTAGTAACGTTTCATGAACAGGATCCAATACTGTAAATTTACTGATGAATTAGTAAATTTTCATGAACAGGATCCAGTACTGTAAATTTACTGATGAATTAGTAACTTTTCATGAACGGAATCCTGTACCGTAAATTTACTGATGTATTAGTAAATTTTCATGAACAGGATTCAGTACTGTAAATTTACTGATGAATTAGAAACTTTTCATGAACAGGATCCAGTACCGTAAATTTACTGATGAATTAGTAAATTTTCATGAACAGGATCCAGTACTGTAAATTTACTGATGAATTAGTAACTTTTCATGAACGGAATCCTGTACCGTAAATTTACTGATGTATTAGTAAATTTTCATGAACAGGATCCAGTACTGTAAATTTACTAATGAATTAGTAAATTTTCATGAACAGAATCCAGTACTGTAAATTTACTGATGTATTAGTAAATTTTCATGAACGGAATCCAGTACCGTAAATTTACTGATGTATTCTAAGCACTAAGAAGTCTAAAAGCGCTATGTGCTGAATCCGTTACCTTGTTCTGAACCCACTTATGTTGTTTTGGCTAAAGTAAGCGCTAATTAAATTAAAGGCTATAAGATTAAATTATAATTTTTCCTTGCTTTTTAGGAACACCCACAAAAGGTGGAGAAAACATGGGTGAAACAGGTACCTATTTAGAAATATCATTGAGTAAAATAATTTTTTTAAGTAAGAAGATCTTCTTGGTTAGAAAATTAAACATACATAAAACATTTGGAGCATTTTATTGAAGTCCCCTGTTTTATTTTTTGGAACAATTTTTGTCACATGGGAATTCAGTTAGTTTTGAGATTTACCTTTGTTTATCTAATCATACATGATAAAAATTTGTATCTGTTTTGTTAGGTGAGCCGGCTGGGGGAAGTACTAATGAACCAAGTGGTACGTGTCATTTTTTACTGATTGTGAAAAGAATACATCACCATTAGAGAGAGAATATGTCTCAATGTGTTGTATTCAACCTTTAGAAATATTTGAATATTAAAAAAGTTTTTACGCATATTTGTTTGTGAGGAACCATTAAAACAAGCTTTCTGAATTATTCGAAGCTTTTTATTTTTTGTGGCCAAAATATCCCGAGGATACTTTGGCTACAGAAAATGTAGCCAAAAAAACCATTATACAAAAAAAAATTTGCCACTATAATATATTATGGCTAATCCTGCTTAAGAAAAAGTGTTTCCAACTATTTTACTATGAAGGTAGGATTTCAACATCTGGATAAAATAATTCATTTTGTTACAATTTAATCTTTTAATTTTCGGTAATTTTCTGTTGGCGTGCACGAAAAGTCATTAAAAGTCATCCACAACACAATCAGCTGTAACAATGTCGATACTTTTTACAGGCAATACAAACATATTTTATTAACTTCACATTTCTAGATGAAACAGACAAAGAGAAACCAAGCTCTCCCGACTCGGCATCCACAAGTGATAAACCATCAACAACTGAAGGCAGCGGTAGCAAAGAATCAGGTGAGTTTTAAAAGTTATGTTGGGTTTGTGTGCAGCTAGAAATTCTAAATGTTAATTCAATCAGAATGTCAATTAACTGAAAAAGAGGGGGGAAGGGGGGAGGAGTGTATTCTTTTTGGAAAGTGGCATCCAAATATCCTAGGGTCGCTACCTTAAAAACTGAGTAAAAACATTCAGAATAATTATACTTCTATAACGTTACACTCTTTTCGGTGAAGCAAACAGATAAATACTTACATATACTTTATTTTTTACCACTTAAATTTTTTTCTCTCTAGGACATGAGAAGGCTGCATTGGAGGCACATAACATATTAAGAAAAATTCATGACGCTGAACCTATGAAGCTGAATGACGACATGTCGGCATCGGCTGCTGCTTACGCTAAAAAAATTGCTGACTCAGGATCTATGGAACACAGCACCTCTGCTGAAAGAAATGGTGATGGAGAGAATCTAGCCATGTCGTGTTCTTCAGGCAACGAGGAATTTAATGTGGCGACTCATGTGAGAAATTGGTAAGGTTATCTCGGCTGCTTTATTGTAAATCTATCTTCAACGGAACATATGTTATTCCAACTTCAACAAGTTGAAAAATAATTCAACTAGTTTTTAGCGTGTGGAGGTTTGTCCGCCGCTGATAGCAGCTACCATCTTTGACGCAAAGACTTTAAGTCAGGTGAAATTCTTTAGTCAATAAAACCCATTGCATACAATTGAATTACATATTTTGTGAAGGAAACACTTTTTTTAATTTAATTCATAGAGAATTTTTTCCCTTTTCCAGCTACAAAAGTAGGATCTCAGAGTACTTTGCATTAGTAAAACACAATAAAAAAACACAATAAGTTTGAACCAGGACACGCTTGTGCAATTTTCTGAAGCACAAGTTTGCAAAAATATATATACAGTGAAATCCCGCTAAAGCGGGCAGCTCTATAAGATAGATAGTGATACTTAGAATGGATAGAGGCTTAACTCTTATAAGAAAGTCTCTATAAAGTGGACGGTCATAAAACGGACACTCAATAAGACGGACAATTCTCATTATAAACGCCCCCTATAAAGCAGACATTATAAAAATACAACGATAAAGAATAATATTCATTCACATTTTTACATTTTTCTATTTCTGATATTTTTTATTTACATTATCAAATATTTTGTTATTTATTTGGCAGCCAAGATATATCGTTATCGATTACAAGGATGTATGAAAATCCTTTCAGTTCAAGAATCGAAAATAGTTGTCAATTAAGGAATACTTTCATAGTCTATTTTTTATTATAATAATGCTTCACACTCAATACATGGCCTCTAAGTTTACAATCCTCGTAAAGTAAAGCTCTCCCCAAAACCATATATTTGGTAAAATCTCTATAAAGCGTTTCACAGAGACTGCAGTGTATTCGCAGATCGCATGCATCCGTTAGCAAACGTGTTGGTAGCTTTTGTTTCACTACAGGGACGTGATGCTCCATTAATTTGGCGAAAAATTAAGTCAAAAATTAGCACACCTATAAATTTCTGCTTATGTCAGCACTTTTTATGTATGTCATTGGTAGCTTGAAATTTGTCAGAAATAACACTCTGGTTAAAATCCGATTACTTTAGAACAAAGTTTAACATGTAAAAATATAAGCACCAATTTTTCCACCCGTAAATGACTGAAAATTTAATTCGTGTTTCAAAGAAATTAATTCTTTTGACAGGTATAAAGAGGTGTGCGATCCTGGTTACAATTTCAATTCGGGCGGCTTTAGCGGTGGCACTGGTCATTTTACCCAAGTTGTATGGAAAGATTCTAGCGAACTAGGCATTGGTGTAGCAAAAGGGAAAAACAGTGGAATGACCTGCTATTATACAGTTGGGCGGTACCGCACGGCTGGAAACATGCAGGGGGCGTTTCCAAAAAATGTTGTAAAAGGTATGATTGACAGACAAATTTGTTGATTGTTTTTTTAACCCGAGATACAGATATTTCTTGCAAAATTAATTTCGACTATTTCTATCTGCATGTGCTACTATCAAGATATTTCTATTCAGGAACATTTTCAAAGAGCAGTACTTGCGCGTCAGTGGATAAGATGCTGGGCTTAACCGCCAAGAGAAGTCCATCTGCAGCTAGTAAGCGCAGCGGTAACGTTGAAAAAAAAGGAGTCCCTTTAAAAGTTGCGACGGTGAAAGGCATATTACGAAGTAAGAAAAAGTTTCTGTTATAATACACAACTTTAAAAACGTCTTTTATTTAAAGCTCTTACCACTGTTTATACAAATTGTCTTTTCCCTAATCCAATTCTCCTTCCCTATTTTATTCGACGTTTCTTTCGAACCTGTGAATTTTCAAGAGCAATTCTCATCTATATGTTCTGTACAGTATTTGAGTTGAAAGCCTGCTTGCTTCAACCAAATTTAAACTATTCGATTGAAGTTAGATAAAATTTGCCTTCCCCCTCTATAAGGTTTTATATGAACTTACGTTTTCGCCGTTTTTTCAATAAATCTATTTTTTTTTTCAGCTATCATCCAGCCGAAGCATCACAAATTGCAGAAGAAAACCCATCTAACACATTCAAAACACTAAAACACAACAACTAACGTTCAACATTATAACAACACCTAAATTTAACGTATACTTTATACTTACCGAACTCGAACTCAGGCTATGAAGCTCCGCTCAAGGTAGCCTGGAATCGAAAGTGGCTTTCAATCACTGTAAATTACTTTACTATGCAAAAAGTTTATATTAAACTGTATTTGTATTGAAGTTTTTTCTTATATTGTGTTAACAAACCTCAAATGCTCGGAACATATGAGCTGCAAATGAATTTCATATCCTGCAACATGATTTGAACTACTCATTCCTTTATTTGTAATACCCACTTATGTCTGAAAAAAAAGTCGTGCTATAGGCACACGAAAAAGCAAGTTCGATATACTTTTATCTACTTTGTTGTTAAAGCAACGTGAGACTCAAATCTTTAAAAAACGAAACAACTTGTGAGCGACAGCCAGCCTTAAGTGAACCAATCAAAGTAAAAATAACAATTTACAGGGTTATAAAAACAGTAATGGTTTTCAACATCTTTCATGTTTTAAAAGTCATGTCGGTTTCTCAGAAGAATATCTTACAAGGACAAGCTTGATAAAAGTAACTGAGCAAGTAAAAACGAGAATTTTATCTTCCCAAGCAGATAGTCAACAAGTAAACCACGTTTTGGCCTGTAAATTACAGGAATTAGACTTAAATAACAATTTATCAATAAAACAAATCAGCACAAAATTTATGCCCTGTTTACCAAAATCATTATTTACCAACATTTGCTTTTTTAAAGCAAACTATGTGAGACAAAAATCTCCTTTTTTATGTAACAATTATATTCAAAATGCAAAATGTGTCCCCTTTTTTTTAGGCCTTCAGGTAAGAAAGAGCGAAAACAGGGACAAAATGCAAAAGTAGTCGGCAAAAATATTAATCACTAAGCCAAAATTTGGTCACTTACCTTCTTTTTTGACGATAAATATAGAAGTCTGCGAGTTGTCCCTTCTCAAATGAACTAAATTAGTTTATGATAAAAGAATATTTAAAATATCAAATTTAAAATGAAAATTAAAAAAAATTATAAAATTTAAAAAAATGTTGGTGAACCTCCTTGTTTCAGCGGACCAGCCCTGTTGCTGAAATTTTCTCTCGACAAAAGTTAAAAAGATTTTATCTTGTTCAAGAATAATGGTCTGTTTACGAATCTTGACAACTTTTCGCACCGCTAAATTAGACTGGTGGTAACGCCTAATAATGCACTAGTCTCGATAGTGTCAAAATGGTCAAAAAAGAGCTTTTTTAAGGTCAGCAGACTTGAAAAGACGCAACCTTCTAACACAATTTCAGTTATTTTTCTATTCACGTTTTTTCTCTATTTTTATAAAAGGAAAATAAAGGTGTGTTAAAAAACGAAGTTCAAAAAAGCTTGCAATCAGATCATGCCCAGCTGACATTAAATTGTTGACACAGATTGCTTTATTTTGTTCCAGCATTTTTTGTGCTGTGTTTACACGAAGTAATAATGAACTCAACAACTTAAACAGCTGTGCAGGTGCACCAACATCGCGACTGCTACCAATTAAATCTATTGCGTGTTTTTTTTTTGTTTTTTGGGTACTTACCATGAAGCCTTCTTTAAGAAGACACAGACAGCAAACTTGTTATCGACGTAAGTTCCCAATTACATATTTTAATTCGCCTCGTAAACATAGACATAAGAAAATGACATGTTCGAAACACGTCGACATCTTCTCCCACTTTAAATGCTTGTTGTATTCTTGAAAAATAACTGTCTTTCTTTGTCTTTGATTCTTTGTGCAACCTGGTTCAATCGTCTGTAAAATGGTTTTGGGTGATCGAGGAAAAGAAGTAATCAATTACACGTGTATCACGTGGTGTTTAAGGGACTCTCACCCTCGTCCCCAGGGTTTTTTGCATTTTTGATGAGAACCTCTTATATCAAGAAGGCAAGAAAACATGGGAACGAGGGTGAGGGATCTCACACGCGCATTTCCATCGAAAATGATGTACTTTTAAAGCAACCGGAAAATAAAGGCGGTTGTGGTGGTAGGGGTGAGGAGTGGCGGGTGGATGGGTAAGTGGGTAACTTATTGTTCGACAAGTTGCAAGAAGGACTTCATTAAAAGTCAAGAAAAAGCTGAGGCTTTTAAATTTTAAGGGCTTTAAAAAATGCTTTTCTGTTTTCTTTGTCTTTCTTTCTTTTTCTTTATTGCATGCTTCTCGTTGTTTTGTTTTAGGTACAACAATGATCAAACTTTTGCTTGATTTGGTCAGGAATTGATTTCATAATACTAATTTTCTTATTACTATTAGATCCATTCTTCAATGCAAAGACGGTACCAAAAATTCAATTCAATTATGTTCAAAAGAATATTTTGGCCAAGATGTGTAGTAAGTATGAACCTAAAGTCAACTTTCTAAGTACCCAGGGTGCTTACGGTTCCAAACTCGTCTCCAACCTCTTACCCAGGGTCTTGTGGTCCCTGAGCCGTTATTACGGAGTGACTCTCACTCATCAACAAGGCAAATGACCTGGGAACGAGGTTGTCTCGTCCCCAAATCTTCTTATCTTTCTCATGTCAGAAAGCGGAGAAGAAGTGCTGGGAATGAGTTAAACGACTATGTAATACTAATAGAGTATTTATGAAATGGATCTTTATTTTTGCACGTTGAACTTACTACCAAAAACATTGAACAAATAGATAGTTTTTAAAAACGTTCATATTTTTCCAAGCAAAGAAATGTTTCTAGGCCACTCTTTCAAACAACAAACACGCGCTTTATGAATTAAAATATTTTAGGTTACGCTTTTCAGAAGTCTAGACACTTATCTGAGCCTATGAAGAAAATCAAACAAAAATTTGGTCTGCCTACTACTGTTACACAATTTGACCTAGGCAATGTTATAGTGTTTGGCCATGTTCAAAGGATGAGGAAATTTTGCAAGATGGGCTTTTTAAGATCATTGAATGAAGAACGATGCAAATTATGATGCATATCAGAATAAAGTCATTCTATAAGCATATCTTATACCCGAAAGAGTCTTGCGGAAGACGAGGGACGGATGCAGGATTTTTTTCTTCTTAAGCGAGGCTAAAGCAACAAAGATTTTGCCTTCAGGAAATTTTGGACAAAGTTTCGCGGAATAATGGCGTTTTGTCCCATCAACGCCAGCCCAATATGGCGGTTATTAATTAAGTACCGGAAGGTGAGAAAGCGATCTAATCTGTGATATTGCTGACTGTGCAGACACGATTCGCACTGTATATAGTGTTGACCGCATTCACTTAAAAAATCGTTTCCTCTCATGATAGGCATAAACAACAAAGATAGGATAGTATCATAAGCTCAAAGTGAGTTTCTCGGTTTTTTATTTTATTTACCTAGCTATATACTTACGAATTGTGCTTTTTATTACTTAAAACTGTACCTTGCTAGTTTGTTTACTGTTTTATTAATTTACTCATCATTAGTTTTCAAATCCAAATGAATCACATTGCTCCTGATTACATATGCTCAAAATTCCTTTTGGCAAAAAAATGCCACAATCACCAAACAAGAGGAGCTTCTAAAAATATCACCGCTAAGAGGGGGAGGGGGTCTGAAGTATGAAAAAAAATCCGCTAGGGATTGAGAAATTTTAAAAATTTGTTAGTGGCCTGAAAATTCTTCATCGTTCGTGAGCATAATTCCTCTTGTCATCAATTCCAATAACTTTTATCTACAAAACATGCCCCTGAGCCTTCCAAGATTTATCCGAATGTGTGTATTTCATGGACGGAAATCCGCTAAAAGAGGGGGGAGCCATATGAGGAAAATTGGGGAGATGGCTCACTGTGTGGGGCTGTTGGATGTGGCAGGGAGTTGTCTGGCAGAGCGCTGACCCTAATTGAGTTTGCGTAGCTGAAAGAGAGCATTAAATACTCAAGGACTCCCCATCAAAACCATGGCTTCTTCTGGAAATATTACACTGGGTATATTCCTCGATATTTGTGAGGCTAGCCATGTAAAATATGTACATCTCTCTCTCATCCGTCGAACTGCATGAAAGGGTGGCTCAGCATTGTGAGTTTCAAGGAAGCAATGTTTGTTGAGGGGAGAAAGGTCGACAGTCTTTCGTGGAGCTCGCATACCTGTCAAGGAGCCACTGCTTTATTCTTTTATTGCTTTCTGGGACACAGGGAAAGGGGAGCTCCATTGGACGAAGTGGAACAGGTGTTCTCTTGGGGCACTTGCAAATGCTCTCATCCTGATTCGTGGCCCCACAAATGGAAGCAGTACTGTTCGATTCTGCATCATGCGTTGTGGGTTCTGTTAACATGGTGGTTTTATTAATTATCAGGTTCTTGGCTGATGGTTGACTTGTCGGTAGTCATGGTCTCGGGGGGGGGGGGGGGGGTTGGGGGGGGGGGTTGGGGGGGGGGTTGGGGGGGGGAGAGTGGTTTGCTGTACTTCCTAATTAAGGAAAAGTCCCTCTCGATGATTCCAAGCTGTAGCATTGACTTCTAGGAGAGGTACAACTCGTTGGCGTCATGGCTTTCTTGCCTGAGATCTTAGCGTAGAAGACTCAGGTGATGCGGATTGGGAACTTGCTTGCCGCGTTCAAAGACATCTTTGAAGGGACCAGGTCAGTTCTTTTGAAGATAATCCGTAGGAAGTGGGTAAGGGACCGAAGGTTGGATTGGACGCCGAAGTCAACGATGCCCTTCACATCTGCAGTTTGTGAAGACCTTTCTTGCAACACTTTCAGCTCAATGGTTAGGTGGTCTCTCATCTGGGCTCGTCTTCGTCCACCTTTCGAAAAGATCTGGTGATCTACTGGTACAGCCTTGTTTGATGAATGTTCAAGGCGTTGTGAGTTATTGCGGAGTTGTTGGAGCCCAACGGAAGATACTTGACCTACCACTATCCCACAAAGTAGCACTCATGGAGCTTGATTTACCTCAGGTGTTTCTGGTTGAGCTGGGCAGTCTTATTCCAACATGATTCTCATCGGATTTGGGGTTTTTTGTTCCATTCCCATGTCTTTTTCAAGAAGAGGTGGAATGTCTTACCACAGTCCAGGCAAACATCCGTACATGACCTGTCATAGTCAGATAGAGAGGTCGATTGATGTGTTGGACCAGTCTTTTTGCGACCGTAAACTGACAGGGTTGACTCTGTGGAGACAGGGTTCGCGTCCCATGCTGTCTATCGGTTCTCTACAAATGCAACCACTTCGGTAAGAAGTTTTTTTCTGGATGTTGTCTGAGCTCAAGGCATCACGACGAATGTCAAGGTCAGCTATGCCATTGAGCAAGACATCCTGGATTACCTTGTCCGTGTAGTATACGTCTCCACTGTATTATCTGTTGCAGTGGTCGCAGACACCGTTGTACTTGGTGTGGAACTTGCAGGTCTTGGCTTTTCCCTGGACTCTAGCGGGCAACGTTCTGAATGGTTCTTCAGGATCTTGCTTCATGGTCATCAATTCTGATCTGACCACACCAAGGTCGACTGGGATGACTCCTAGTGCCTTTAGGGTCTTCAATGCTTCATCACTAGAGAAGGATGTGAAGCCAGGGTTGGCCTGCATCACAATGTTCCCAAGTTGTTCTTAGGTGCACTTTAGCAGCTTGCCAGATGCCGCATTGTCTGGTATGTTGGAGCCAATTCTGAAGGTCTCCCATCCTCGAATGAAGGCGTTCCAGTCTTCGGTTAAGGAGTTAAGTTGAACCCTGGGCCTCTCAAGCTTTGGCGCACGAAAAGCTGAGGCAGCGTTACTACGTGGTGCAGTCGGGGCAGCGTGTTTGATAGCGTGGAGGTTCAGCAGTGCCGCTGCACCAACCACTTTACAACATCTTCAGTTTTGTAGGTGCAATCTGCAATTGAGCAGGATAGCACAGTCATGGTACAGATCTTCCCAAAAATACTCCAGTCACTGAATTGAGTAGCTTAACATGGACAAAAGTTGTTCTTTGTTAGTATTATACTATTAGAATGTTAGGCTAAAACAATAGACATAAAATAAAAGGTTACAATATAATCTTAGTAAACACAATACTCTCCAATTCTATTTTGGGTGATTACATTGCATTGCAGAATCTGTTTTTCTTAATTCCTCAGCATAACAGATTAGAGTTGTTTTAGTTTTCAAGTTTTGCAGATTCTTTTCACAGCATTGCAGATTTTTGGTTGCGTAAAGTGTAAAAACCAATCTACATACAATGAGATTAGATGAATACAAGGACAAGACAATAGTATATGGTACCTGGACATTAAGTTTGCAGAAATTGTTTCAGAAAGCTGTTCAGTGGGGAGATTAATGATGATAATAGGTGCTCTGAGAAAGAGTCTTGTATGTCAGTTAAAACAGCTACAGAGTTAGTTAACCAGTGTTCTATTGCTATTCACTAAGGTCTATCAAAATAGACGGAGTAGTTACTCAAGGCAAAAGAAAAGCAAACTTAGTTGCCAAACAATGTATTAATTTAACTGTTGGTGGTTCTGGGTCTCACAATGTTTATGTATGCATGTACCATCAGAATGTGAAGTTAAGAGTATATGCTATTTGGATTATAAGCTTAAAAAATGTGTGCGTGACACTACCAATAAAAAGTGCATGTTGCATCATTGACATGTTTGTTCAAACCAGAATCAAGTAAAAGTTTTCCTAATGACTAATTCCAAAGATCTTTAAGAAAAAGATTGTATCAACTATAAGCAATGGGTTAGCACAGATCGCAGTCAATTAGATGATTATGATGAATGTATTGAAGATTTTGTTGATTCTGCAAGCTGGATGTTTTAAGAGAAAAAAAGGAGTCACTATTACAAAATGAATGTGCAATGATAATAGATTTTGCAGAAAACTATTTATTTATGGTACAAAATGCGGCCCAAGTGTTTTCAATGGCACAATATGTTAGGGTTTCCAGCCAAACACCCAAAACCAGATCAGGGCACAAAATACGACATATGTTTGTAACAAAATGATTTTGAAACGGTTCAAACTAAATACAATGAAACTAAATTTAAATAATTTTTGAAAAATAGAAAACAAAGCCACATGAATATAACTCACCAGCTTGCCAGAATGATTGTTCTGAATGCCCTGATATAATTTGTTTGTTAAGACTAACTTGAATTGAGAAATTTAAACATTTGAATTTAAATTTGAAAATAAGTAAAAGACACTTGATGTTGATGCAACTCTCACTACACCTCAGAGTTTGAGAGGAAGACTTTTTTACATGTTGAACTAAAAATATATATACTACAAAAAATGATCGCATTGGGACATGACACACAACTGTACAACAATTAACAATACATTGGGGAAAGTGATTACAAATTAACACAGTGATGGAGAACAGACAAAAAGAACAAGTGAGACATTGAACGAGAATGAAGACATAGGGGACAATAAACAAACATGGTGTAACAAAAAACACAAGTCTTTAAAATTTTACTTTTCAGATAATAACGCAACACATACCCGAACTACCATACATCTTTTTTTAACTTTTCATATTGATCCGAAAACAAGCCAGCTGCATAGTCACTGTTATGCTTGTATAAGTGATCATAAGATCCATGATGCAGTAGCAGTGTTTTCTTTTTTAATAAGCCTTAAAAATGCTAATCGTTTCATCGATATTGGTATGCAGAAAGTGTATTACTTTAGTGATGGCTCAGCAGCCCAGTATAAGAACTACAAAAATTTAACTAATCTTCTTTCACATGAAGAAGATTTTAATATTAAAGTAGAGTGGCACTTTTTTGCCACATCACATGGCAAAAATGCTTGAGATGGAGGTGGGCACTTTAAAGCGCCTCACTGCATATGCTAGTCTCCAAAGGCTTATTTTCAATCAAATTCTGACACCCTTGCAGTTATTTGAATTTGCTTCCAAAGAGATAGCTGGAATTACAACTTTTTTTGTTGATTCAAAACAAGTTAAAGCAGACTGTATTTTATTAAGGTCTCGTTTTAAAAATGCATTTAGAAAAACCATCAATTTTTGCCTGTTCAAGGCAAAAATTTAAAGTCCTGCTGAATCTTCTCACGCCATTAGCCTTTTCCACAAGTCAGCAATTAGCATTGATGATATTGCACCTGCTTCATTCTATGTATGTCTTGATGAGAAAAAGTGGTAATTTGGTGTTTTTAACTTTGTCTCTTTTTAAGCATAATGATGTTAGTGTAAAATTCATGCACCCAAATGGTCCCTCTAAGCAATTCTTTTGGCAGAACAACATTACTTTTTCTTAAGTTTTATTAGTATATTTTAGAGAATAGGATGTTTTGATGTGCGGTAAAATCACAAAGCTTGGCAATCCCTAACTGCAATTTCTACCTTAAAAAACTGATATCAAGCTGAAATTTTTTGAATTTGCCCCACTTATGGAAGTAATCAATTGGTGTAAATTAGAAACAATTTCAAGGACCTTTATTTTCAAATCCTTCGTGATATTGGCCAGAATGACTCTGAAAGATATGGTCTGTACTTACGTCACAGCTTTTCTTTGGTTCTGCTCATCAGGGCACTTATCAATAATGGAAAAATCTGGTTACTAGGCATTGCATTTCATACCAATTTCAACTTTATGAAAAAGTATGTTACTAAAAGAACAGGCCTTAAATACCCCAAATTAACCATCAATAAGTTTTTCATGTTTGAAAATTTCATTGTTCCATTGTTTCTCTCATGTTCAAAATTTGTGTATGTATTCAGATGTAAACTTTTTTAATTAGACTGTTTTTGGTTAAAGATCTTTTCCAGATGTCACTGTGACATCTGGAAAAAGACTATTTTCAGGCAGTGTATTTTGATCATGACTAAAGACTGTAAGAGTGTAATTTTTATTCCTGCAAGACAAAAGACATGAAACTTAGCTTGAACAAAGATGACTTAACATGCAACCAATCACCAAATAGACAAGACATGGTTGTTGAAATAATCTTGAAAAAAGAGAATGAATCCACTTATTTTATGAACAATCTCTTAACTAAGCTACTCTTCTAATTTGGCATGGTGGTCTATGTTGTGATTTTACGTTAAGAACAATGGATATGCACAATGCCCTTGATCTTTCTGAAAAAAATAAATTTTTACTTTAATATTTAAGGGATACACTTTTTTATGTTTTTCATGAAGACATAGTGTGTTCTTTAATTATAAAGCTTACAGCTAATTTTAAGTATAATTTTATAAAGTACAATTTTAGGATCATGCAACGTCGGAAATATTATTAGTGTTGTGAAGCAATTATTCGAACTATATTTTTAATACTACACTGTAAAACCATGATAAATAATCTAGAATAACCAAAATGATATTAAGGGAAGAAGTTATTTGCCGTAGAAATTTGTGCGGAACTTTTATTTGCGGAATTAATTTTTGCAAATTTTGCTCAAATCCGCAAAAATTATTTCTGCAGAAGTGAAGAAATGTTGGTCAACCGCAAAAATAAATTCCGCAAAAATAAATTCCGCAAAAATAAATTCCGCAAAAATAAATTCCGCAAAAATAAATTCCGCAAAAAAGGAGTGGTCTGTGGAGTACGATCCATGCAGAAATATTTTTGATATTTTCAGTGACGATATTTCATCTTAAATTTGTTACAGCTTAGTATTCTTTTTTCGATATTTTGATGAAAATTAAAGAGACAATATTCCATAAATCGGATGTTTTTCATACACTAAGGTACTAAATTAGGTTTTTCCTGACTTTCAATTTACGAAGGTTCTTGCATCCGCAAAAATTCATATCACAATATTTCTTTTGATTTCGCTATCCGCAAAAATTTATTCCGCAAAATATGCCATTTTTGGGTCACTTGTCTGCAAAAATAAATTCCGCACAAGTTTTTTTTCGCAAATAATTTCTTTCCTTAAGGTACGACACTTTTCACATGTTTCTTATTTAGTAGAGCAGTTTGTATAAATATTAAAAGAAAATCGACAAGATCTCCATTTATATGTTCTTTCAGAAAGCTTTTACCAGCACCCAGGTCCGCGTGTTCACACTAATTCTAAATTTTAAAAGGACAAGATAGAAAACTCGATGTAACAATAGAACTATCAAAAGAATTTTTTACGCAAGATTCGTCTTAAAATTATAATTCATGAAAGTTTTTGTCGTAAAATTTCGCGATTTTTTTTTTACCTAGCAAAACTTTCTACCCACGAAAGTTTTTACCCCTGAAATAATAACAAATTGAACACTGTTGCTACACCCTGTGCTTTTCACTGTATGACATCAAGTAGTTATGAATACTCCACCTTCTCAAAAAATCTCTTGTCCGCAAAATTAGATTTTAAAAAAAAATGTTGTGA
The DNA here is from genome assembly GCF_029227915.1 of Hydractinia symbiolongicarpus. Taxonomy (NCBI): domain Eukaryota; kingdom Metazoa; phylum Cnidaria; class Hydrozoa; order Anthoathecata; family Hydractiniidae; genus Hydractinia; species Hydractinia symbiolongicarpus. The sequence goes on from NC_079885.1 coordinate 5,700,010, forward strand.
AAAAACGTTTTGCAACAATAAACCCACGTCAAAATTTAATTGTACCTTGGGTGAATATTTCGCGGTCATTTAAATTTGCAGATGAAAAAGTTCGTGTCAGGGGATTGTAGAAGTTAGCAAAATCCGCGAAATTTTATCCATTGTTTAATGATGAGCTTTATTTTGCACATCAACAAATAAAATACAACAAGTAACATGCTCTATTTGTTTTTTTGATGACATTGAAGTTTGTGAAAAGACATTTCATTCGTACCAATCTTGGCATAGAAGTAAAAATTTGAATTTGTCATGAATTTAAATGGCTAACCTCAAAAATTTAACGAACTACCCCCAAAAACTACTTTGTGATTGTTGGGGATCAAAAGCAGATAATCAGTCGTCGAGATAGTGAAAATATTTTAATTTTAATTCTATTTCTCCTATATGTCATTAGGCCAATTAAATATTAATTGTTATGTATGGCCGATATTTTAATTGACAATTTATACTCTACCTTTTAAGCTCTGTTCACACCTAGGTGTAAATTGTCAGTTTATAAAATGTGTTAAGTAAATTTTTCAAGATCGAAAAACTTTATTTAATTAGAAGTATTTTTATTTTGTCAATGAATTTAAATTTTTTAAATAACGATTACAAAATCACGTATGTTATTTTTGCGCCTCATCCATCATCTATGTTACTTTCGCGCCTCATGCAGCATGTATGTCCGAAATGCTGTTAAACATAACCCAATGTTTAGCTTTCTTTTCTGAAGTCAATGCTGACTTTTTCTCCCTTTCCCATTGATAACTTTTGTTGATCCGAAATACCCTTCTTCCAAAATTAAACCGGATTTAGCATTCAGAATTAAAAATAGAAATGACTAATCCATAAGAACGTTCTCACTGTGCTGAAAGAGATGTGTTTTTTATAATACTTTCGGTGCAATCTTTCTTCGATGGTGCACTGTTATGAAAGCTAATGTCAGTGATATTTCATCACAGTGATGACGACAAGTGTATGCATTTCTTGTGGACGTTTCACGATAAATTTTATTTTGCGCTATCAATTTCAAAGTGATAGCGTGTTTCAACCTGTATACAAAGGCCGTGTGTTTTTTTATTTGTTCGTTTATTTTTCTTTATAAATTTAACTTTTCTCGCATATAGATTTTGGATGTTAAATGTTACTTTTTTCTACATTTTTTCATGTTTTTTTTTTGCAAAAACTAAATTACTGCATGACTCTAATTATTTTGTGTACCAGTAAAGTACTGGTAATGAATGTGGACGCATGCGCAGGGATGCACATAATATCGTGAACTTTTATCAAGTCGCGATTCCAAATACCCATGGAAATAATTAACAAAAGTATATTTCGTTCTCATTCCTACTTCTATTCTACTTAGGATGGCAGTCGTAGGATAATCTCAAAATCTATCCCATTCGCACATATTCTCAATTTTCGCACGTTCGCGCAAAAAGCGTTAGTGCGAAAAATTATAGACGCAAAACTCGCCAAAGAATAAATCGGCTCTAAAATAATCTTTCTTTCCATTTGCTTTAAAATACAGAAATTGCACCGAAATTCGCGGCGGAAAAATTCACGCTGGCGGGATTCTATTTTAAGCGCAAATGCACAAAAAATAACACGCGTCCAAATCAGTATGAATTTAAATGACATCATCGCTGTTTTGTTAAATTTAACTTCAAAATGGTGGACAATTATTTTTGTATGATAACAAACTTGTTTTTGCACTCGCTAAATGTATAGTTGGGTACAAAAAGATTTTTCGTTAAAAAAAGAAAACTTTTTTGTGCATAGTTTTGAGAATGTGAAGCCAAGCATTTACTGCACAATTCAGCATTGGAGATTAATAAATTACGGGTACGTCGCACGCTGATGTACACTCTCTCTTACAGTTCAACCTTCGGTATGATAATCTTTAAGTCTGTCTGTTTTTAGTACAATATTGTAGATCGCCCCACCCTTGTCTTCTCTCATGTTTGAAAGATACACGTGAGATATCAATTATATTTCAATACTTGATTGTGTTATGATTTCACTTTTTAATGAAACGCGCTCATTCGTGAGCTTCGTTTGTTCCGAAGAAGAGCTTTGATACAATCCAGAATGTATCTCTTTGAGCTTTTCTCACTTCGGCATGATGTAGTAAGAAGGTTAGGCAACTAAATCTGTTTGACTCGCTTCTTCTGTAGGAGTAGTTTGGTAAGTGTCTTCTGTTTAATTTTTATCTCGTAATGACAACTCAAAAATGCAACACGAATCTCGTTTTCCCAAATTTTTAAATGCTGTCGCGATATATACAAAATTTCAACATATGTGACCCCTATATTTTTTGTCTCTCGCATTCCATTCCATACAAAGCACATGCTTTTATCAGAGTTTAACTTCTCCATCTTTATTTACTTTTTTCGTTGAATCGACATCAATACCCTCTTTCAATAAATTGTCTTTCCTGAATCTGTTTACATTGGAAGGATACCTGTCAGTGCTGCGTCAATCTTCTTATGCACGTGCTATAAAGTGTTTGCAAGATTCGGTAGATCGTTTCGAATAGAGAGGGGAATAATCAAAGGATTGTGTTACGGCGACTAGAATTGTTCTTTCTGGATAGTTACAACATTTTGTCTTGTTGAAAGGAACAACGTGGATGGACGTTATATTTTTATCGTGTTTTCTTCATATTGTACAATGTTTACACCATAATATTTCATTGTTGCTTCCCGTTGTCATTTTGTTCACAAGAAAAGTGTGAAAAACCTTTACCACAAAAAACTGTTGAAAGAAATTTCTTTCCACTTAATGGTGGTGACACCTTTCTAACCTCAGATCAAATCCCCTGTTTAAATAATTCTGCATGATAATCGTTTTGATTTTTTTACTGTGTTTGTCTGAGACTGTCAAAAATGCATTTACCATTGTGCATGAATGAGTAATAAAAAAAAAATATATAATAATAATTAAAACTCCAAGTTAATATATTATTACACTTTAAATGAAATTCTTCAGGGAAAAGTGAGTTAATAACGTCAGGTGGCCATTCCCAGCTGTTACTTCGAGCCTCGTTTACACATGTAAGATAGTTTGAGCCTCATTCACGTGTGTAACAAAAATATTAAATTATGTTAAAGATATATTCATAAAAGTTTATACAAAAAATAAAATTGGAAGTTGTTGTGTTGGCGTGATTTATATAGACGTATATTTCATTCAATCTTTCTGTTGACGTTTTTAAATCTTTGCTTCTTTGATAGTTTGTAATTTTAAACGCATATTTTAAAATAACAGTATAAATTCAATTCGTTTTAGTATTTTATTTTTATGCAGAAATAAAATCCATCGAGAAGTTTAAATAATTTTGAGTCGTATAGAATTTTATTTTTCACGTTCTCGGTTGTGCCACCACGTGCAAGGGGTGTTATAAGGTTGGGCGCTAATGTGACATACCTTATCCGCACATTTTCACAATACGCAAAGACTGTGTGTGAAAATGAATATACGCTAAAATCATAGTTTTTAAAATAGTTCAATATTTGATGCGTTCTGTAAATTCTATCAAACGGGCTTTCGTTGTACCATTTTTTCCATTTTTTTTTAATTTTATTTTAATTTGTTTTTGCTTACTCTAACATTTTTAATAAGACGAATATTTCAACTTCGGCTTTTAATGTTTACATTCCTACGATGTCCCTAGGACCTTTCCAGCCACAACTTTGTATTGACTCCAGTCTGGAAAGTTCTTTAAAATAGCTAAACAACTTTTCAAAAAAATAACTTTTTTTTAAAAAAAAAAATTAACTTTTTACTTCACTTATTTTGTAATCGCTTACGGTCGAAAAAAACTTGGATTTTGATTTCCAATTTGTTTTTGTCAAAATCCTACTTATGATAACTTAACAATTTCACAAGAAAGAAAAACTCGATACACGTGTTTTGTGTGAATGTTTTTTTTTGTCATAACTTTGTATGTTTCATTTGTTGGCGCAGGTGGCTAGCCCACACCACATCTGTCTCCCCTCTGCTTGCTTTTCTAACTAAGAACAATTATGTTTTGTTGAAATTATTCCCTAAACCTTTGTATAAATATTTTTTTTTTACTTTTTAAAGTTTTTAAATGGTTTTTGTCGTGTTTTCCAGATAGCGTCAGCTTCTATTTCTCTTTTATACATTTCTTCACCAATTTCTTACTTTCTTTTTGTTTCTAGTTTTCATTCTTTTTTCCACTTTTTTTCCTGGATATAAATTATCCATGCACATTAAATTATTTACGGTTATAATTTATTTTTTTACTTATAAATTTTTAATTCTTTCGTATTTTTATTTTTATCATTCGAATCAGTCCTTATTAAAATATAGATCGCACATTAGAAAATAAAAACAAATTTCAAAGCGCTGATGGTTGCTTCGCGTAAAAACTCTCTCTTGTATCGCAACAGTGAATTGACCTTAAGAGATTATATGTCGGCTAATGGTAAGCATTTTCAACGTTTTTATTGACAATAATAATTAGCGGTTGTCACGTGACTAGTTCGTTCCATAAGCTGTGGTCACACACACCTTAATAATCATCTTTTCTTTCTTACTTATAGCTATTAGTAACGTGTGAGCAAGGAAAATATAAGGTGTTTGTTACCATAGCAAATTGATATAGTTTAGCAGTTATGTACAATTGCATGGGGAAAACACATGTGCTTTTCAGATTGCGTTTCGATTTGTTTAGTTTTGAACCATGTTTCGTTTAGAACGCAGTGTAGTGATGCCAGATTCGCCAGTCCCCGTGCCTGCCGACGCTCCAATCGTATCGTCACCAGCGCGATTACATATCACCACCTCGACGTCGCAGTTGATTGATGGACGACCACCGATTTCCGTTGCAACTGGGTTACCGAACGGATATCATGCGACAAGTCCGAATCAACCGCTTTCACCCGGTTTATTAAATGGTTAGTGTTTTCTACTTATTATGTTGACCTTCTTGATTCTGTTTTTAGTACATATAAAAACTGTATTATTTTAAAAAAAGAATACGGTTTCATAAAAATAACGACGTTTAATTGATAAGCAGGCTTAAGCTGCATCAAATGAAGATTTTTTGTATATTTAGTATTTCCATGAAGGGAGAATATTCATTTTTATTTTCTTAATATTTGTGTCCAATGTTAATTCAACCATTTGAAATTTCCATGCGCATAGAATTTGTTAGGGTTATTAGTTGTGACGATTTTTTCCTTACCCTTTTCCAATCAGTATAAGATTAAGCTTAGAAAAATATTTAGGCTCGAAATTTTGCAGGGATCTGAGAAATCTTCTATATATACAGGTATGCAGTTGCCACCCACTTGTGGTGCAAGACAGCTTAGCAAACTCAAACGCTTTCTCACCACCCTTCAACAGTTTGGTTCAGACATTTCACCAGAGATTGGCGAACGCGTCCGTGGTTTGATCGTAAATTTAGTGGTACGATGTTTTTACTGATGTAAACGTGTATTGTTTCGATGCTGGTACCATAACTTAATTATGACACTTTACGTACCTGCGCTGTTGCATTTTTTCATTTTTTTTTTTTTTTTTTTAGAACAACGCAATCACTGTGGAAGAATTTCACCAACAGTTACAGGATGCGACAAATTTCCCATTGCGGCCTTTTGTTATACCGTTCCTAAAGGTAATCGGTTTTGATTTTTTGTTTGTTTGTTTGTTTTCACAACATTGATAAGAATTTTTGTGGTCAATATTGAATAGCTTATGAATTGTTATTTTTTTTGTTCCTATTCTCACGTATCTTCATTTTGTTGTCAGGCCAATCTACCGTTGCTTCAACAAGAATTGATTCAGTGTTCACACTTATCAAAGAGGTCTCCTCATCAGTACCTCACCCCCTCAGAATCGCTGTCCGCCCACGAACGTGAACGCATAAAAAGCGAAGGCGAAGAATTTGGTTTCGATCGGGTTGGAGAAAAAAGAAAGTCAGACGCTGAAAGGTAAGCTTTTTCCTTCTATTTGGTAAATATACGAATATTTTGTCTCTTCTTATTTCCTATCAACGGGGGGTAAATTATTTCCTCAATTTTACTGTTTTTTTTATCTATACCATCTGCGCAAACTGAATATTTCATAAAAAAGATCGCTGGTCGAGTAAAAACCTTGTTTCTCAAAACAGCTTCACATTTTCTGTTATCCAGATGTGCTTATCAACACTTTCTTTTATTCCATCCTACACACCTGCGTACAAAAAATGAAAAAGGTCTAAAGATTCGTTAACATCTGCTTTATGAGAATATATCATAACCATCTGCGCCTATTTCACCAAATTATTATGTTGAGAGAAAAAATTACTAATAAACCTTCTTCTCACCAGATGCTCCCTGTTTAAACCATATGTTCAGGAAACCATAGTGACGTCAAATTTTCATCTTTTTTGTATACGAATATTTCTTGATCTTCAAATTACTTTGAGATTTCTTTCTTGTTATTTATATTCTTATTTTCGTTATATTTCTGTGAGTAACTGTGAGAAACTTTAATTTAATTTTTTTTCTATTTTTTTTTTTCTCGCGTTTCCAAAGTTTTAGAACTGGGGAAATATAAAAAACTGCTGCAGCCCGTAATATGCTAGTTTTTTTAATGTCGTTTCAAACTTTTCCGTTCCGACAGAAAACTCTTTCTCCTTGTTTTACGTAACCTTAACGACATGGTGAGACGCACCTTCGATAACACTTAGGTTTTCTAAATAAATAATTTATGACAAAGTCCACAATTTTTTCCTGGAATTCATTTCTTTAAGAAACACAATATCAAGAAACAAGGGACTGGCATTGTATAGACGCTGACTAGTAAAATTGAAGAATCAAAAAAGCGAATTTAAAAATTTTTAAACAGAGTACTTGCTGAAAATTTTTTTAATTTTTTAAAACAGGAGCTATACATTTTACCAAAATTTCTTTACGTCATCTACATTCCAAGCATATTTATTTATTGAAATAAAACATCATAACATGAATCGGTAGACAGCAAGTTGTGTTTCGAAAAGATTTGAAGGAAATTGATAAGAGCTAGAATTGTAACTAAAGAAGAAATGAAGAAATATTTTCTAAATTTTAGACCTAAAGAAAATGGACACCACAACGAAGCACATGGTCTACCAGCAATATCTCCCAACAAAAGAAAATGTCGCAGTAAGTCGTTTGTTTGCTTTTTAACACATCTGCACCTCATTTTCTGTTACTATGGCTACATACTTTAACTAAATAATTTTGGCGTGCTGTTAGGCCTTTCCTTTGAAGTAAAATTCTACAACGTTATGACCAGCTAAAAATTATTTAGTAGTGCCATTCTTGTTTAAATTAGCAACACACCTAAAATGAAAACATACAAGATATTTTTGTGATTCTAGCGCCTGATTATGATACACACCTAAAATAAAAACATACAAGATATTTTTGTCATTCTAGCGCCTGGTTATGATCAAGATAGTGGAACTATTGTTGAGCAGTTGATGGATAGCATGAAACAAGATACTGATGAATGGAGAAACTTAGAAACGGTATAAATGCTGCACGTTTGTATTTTTTTTTTTAATTCCATGTATTGTTTTTTGTTTATTTTTCAGTGAGATGATTTCAATTTTCAATTTATAGATTTTACAATGTATTGTAACGTTCGTTGAAAAAGCGAAGCGTTCTATGTCTGTCTTGCAAGATCGCTGTGTTCGAGATCGTGAAGAAATGGCGTCCTGGGCTAGAGCAATGGCGGCTGATGCTGAGTCCGAAATCAAGAGAAGAGCAGGTAAACCTTTTTGATTTGATCAAAAAGAAAATGCAACTGTTCTTGGACCAATAAATACTACAGTTTAATTTGACAAAAATGTTGGTAATCTTTCCAAATTATTAGGAGTTATGTTACGTCGCCTAATTAAAATTACAGAACCTTGTGTATAGAGCTATTTTTGCCAATTATTAATAAAAACTAGGACTGCATGAATTTTGGACTAAGATTGGACTAAGAACAGTTGGTATAGGGCCAGTATTCACTGCAAACCGGTCTAAAAAATGCGTATATGGTATGGCTTGTACGTTGTATATATAGTGATACATAGTAATACGATTTTCCATTTAGTCGAGCTGACCGACGATCGCATAAACGAAGTAAAGAGAAGAGCCGAAGATGCCGTCACCGATGTGAAACGTAAGGCGGTAGTTGAGCTACAAAAAGCTGTAAGCGCTGCGGAGGAGAAAGCTAATGATGCATTAAGCCAAGCTCATCAACGAATGGACAAAGCTGTGTTAGAAGCAAGACGACAAGCAACTGAAGAAACTTCCATCATTATAAACCAACAGGAGAATTCCAAAGAGGTACAAAAATATTTGTTGCTCTTGGATTTTCTTATCAGCACTTCAGTGGCAAGCAAATTTAAAAAAGGTTTTACAAGTAACACTAACTTCGCGAAAATATTTCTGTTTGACTCTTTTTGTTGTTGTTGTTTTAGAACTGTTGGAACTGCGGTAGAAAGGCGAATGAAACATGCAGTGGTTGTAACGTAGCTAGATACTGTGGTGCATTCTGTCAGCACAAGGACTGGGAACACCACCATAAAGAATGCGGTAAGCATGCAAAGCAGAGCCAAGAATCAAACAGTAAGTCACCTCGGATTGAAACAGATAGCTCAACACCTGATCGCAAGTCCAGTCCTCGACCAGTCACTACGGCAACAACCACCACTTCCAAAGAAGCAAGCACGAGCAGTACTGAGGCGGTGATGTCGACTCCTCCTGTTCCAACAACTTCAACTTGAACAGTCGATCTTCAGATTATAGTAATTGATACTATCTTGATTCTTAACTCGGGGGACGTAAGCAACAAACATGAGGCGGGACGTAAGAGGCAGTTGTGACGGGACAAAAAACGGGCTAATTTAGTCTCGCCTTTGTGTGGCAAATAGCACGCCGAAAAGATACGTAAATAAATGGATGCATTTATCGTCTGTAAGAAAATGCCACAGTTTACCTTCAGCGGGATAATAGGATAGAAGTTCCCTATATAAACCCAAAATGAACATTTAGAAGAAACATTGGAAAAAGTTTGCTCCCGTTTTTCGTCCCATCCCTGCTAACGCCCTTTTCTCGTCCCATACCTTTATGCAAAGAACATTCTATGAATGCAACTGCTGTTCATCAGGAGAGGACGACATCGATTGTGATGTTTATTATTACATTTTGTGCTCTCTACTGAGAGTCTTGTGAAGAGATCTTACTGGTTTTGAATATCATATAACTTCTATTTCTTTCGTATAATTAGCTTTTGTAAATATATTTCCGATGTAGAAGGTAGGGTGTGTAAATACGTATAGCTATCTCTTTTAATAAGATACGTGTAACTGTGATGTTTTTTTTATCAATTCCTATGAAATTGATGTACTTTAAACATGGTCACATAATCTGGTCAAATTAGCAAAAATTGATAGAAATTTGTTTTTTTTGCCTTTAAGAAAAAAAAGATGATTCCGATAAGCAATTAGTCTTTAGTATTCATTTTTTCACTATGTTCGTAATTCACGGGCGAGTTTTAGATTGTGGATAAGAAAAAAGACTGGGTTGTCACTAAGTACGATGAAATCAGGAGATGACAGTCAACTAAGTACGATTAAATCAGGAGATGACAGTCAACCAAATACTGTCCAAAATACCAATGTACCTATGTATAAAGGTGTTTGTTGTGTGGATCGTTAACTGGTATTGGCTTGGATATAAAAGATCATTTAAAAAAGCTTATATACTTCATGAAACGAAATACAATACAGTCAAAATAAAAAATTTTATATATTATATATACACCTGATAACCATTCTGATAGAAGGGATATAGCTTACACAATGTCTATTTACGCCAGTTTTGTCCTTTTAAATGTAAAAGAAGCTCTGTGGCATCAACACCAACATCATTTCCATTCTTTTTCACAAAGTAAGAGTTGAATAACTTTTTTAGATAAGCGAGCTCTTTTGTCATCAGTGTCATTTCAGATGTAAGACTTTCGTTTTCTATACGTAACCTGTTGATTTTTTCTTTTGTTTGTTGAATTTTCAGTTTTGATTTCTCTCGGCTTTTTCGAACTGATAAATTATTTCGGTTTCGGTTTTCCTCGTATTCCGATTTTAAAACGGATTCAGTTACTCCAAAATTTTTGTTAAATTTCACCATTTTTTCTGAGTCTTGTTACTACTGATCTCAACTTGAACTCTTTCACTATGTTATGTTTGACGACTTAAAACTTGGTTTAAAGAAACTTTTTTGTAAATCTGTATCTTCGAGCTGTGTTTGCTTGGCTGTCCCAGGTTCATGTGTAGAAGATCGTACGATTTACGAATAAATATATGCGCTTGCACGATGCGACGCAACGATTGCATCAGCCTGTCATACATACAACAATTTTGTTGGCTCAGCACAAAAGAACGTTCTGGTTCGATCCAGAAAATGTTAACATTAACAGAAGGTAATATCAAGCTGAATATTACATCAATGGCAGCAATAATATAGGCAGGTATACAAAGCTGCGAAAAATAGGAACCAAAATTTGGGTAACCTTTTTCGTAAAAAATAAAAAAATTAACTACGCTATGTACAGGTTGTAATTTAAATGACACCCCTAGCATATAGCTAGTTTGTGATCGGAAATTCACCTGTACATAACCCATCCTGTTCAAAACATTAACCGTGGCCGTGTTTACCCTAAAATAATAGAAAGCATATCATTCTAAAGTTTATATTCGTAGTGTGAAGAACAAAATGGAAGCAAATGTAGTAGAAACTAAAGTAGGAAAAGAATTGACATCTGAAATAGATACTTTGGCCACCGAGATTACTGATTTTCTGAAAGTTGACACAACAAACCAGGTAGCGAGATCTTAAGACTTGTGTTATCTTTATTTTAGCTAGGCCTACTTTTCCATATATTTTTTCATGCCCTCACACCAGAGCCTTGTTCAAACAAATTACTTTCATTGTGCTGATTTAAAAAAAGACTATAACTAGATTCAAAAAGACTAAAAAGATTCCAAACATTCACAAATCATCTAACTAAAGATTTCTTCACTACAATATTTTACCACCATATGGTTCCTAGCGCTAGAAAAAACTTTTTATATAGTATATGTATATAGTATATAATATGTACAAGCAGCACAGCATCAGATACTGGAAAGTTAAACAAACTTAATGCGAGAATTTTTTTTCGCAAAATAAATTTAGTTAATTGCTTTATTGAAAATTAAGACTTCTAACATCAATATATTCTATAACAACAATGAAGATTTGATAGCATAGCTAAATAAACGAAAATTAAGTGTCATGATGAGTATATAATACATTTTTCACCGTGCCTAAAGAGCCAGGAAAAAATTCCTATCTACTGATTGTCATGTGCCAGCTACATCACTAGGAAAGCATTCCTAGTTTTCGATCTCTTGTCAGCTAAAGAGCCCGGAGACATTCTGGGCTTTTGATTCAGGTCAGTTAGAGCACCAATATTTTTTATGAGGGTGCCGACTCGCTGAAAATGCTGTATATGTAAGGACGGCTGCCAGCATTTTTTTTAGTTTTTTCAGGGTTTTTGTCTGTAACTGCACGGAAAAGCATGGACCCATTCAAAAGCGCCTGGATTGCACCCGAAATGCAAATGCGAGCTCGTTGTTCTCATTTAAATTTTGTTGAGCACAAGGGAGGTGCTATTTTCTTGTTGTACTTACAGTTTATTATTGGTGGGATTTTATTACAGCTATTTATCGAATAAATAATACAATGCTGGACATTATACATGGTAATAATTGTTTAAACAAATTTTGTTTCAGGTTGATTCGGGTTTCTCTGGGCGAAATTTAAATTTTTTTTTAAAACGTTGGAAGTTGTCAGACAGCCCCCCATGGTTTTTGTGGCGTTTCTGGCGAGTCGGCACCCTCATATTTTTTTAGGTGCAGTGGTAGGGATATATATAAATAACGAATTACATATAGATATACATTAAAAAATGCGTTCTTCCTTAAAAACAGCCTGTCATAATAACAAAACTGTACAACAAAATGTAGTATGTCTTCATATATAAGTGTTTTCTTTTTAAAAAATTAACATAATTGTAAAGTATTAATTTAATGTTTGCTATTGTTTGCCTAATTGCAAACCCTGCAGGACCATACATTACTTCTGCCATCTGTTTGGCTATTTAAACACGATATGTGATGGACACAAAAGCACATCAAATATTTAACTGTTATGACACCACATGTGTTTCCAAAGCAAATTACACAAATACAATTAACCTAGTTGAATTTATAAAGAAACCCCTTTTCATTGGTCGAAACAGGTACATTTCCTCCCATGTATAAAATGTGTATAATACAATACCATACAATTATTAGTAGATAAAGTTTTATTCATTGATGTCTAACACAACATACTGCATACCTTAAATGTCTTGTAACAGATTACCTGATTCCCTGGCTGATTCATTTTTCCTTTAGCAACAATATTGTTTATGTCTTCCAATAAAACCATAATTTGCAAAATATAAACATTAACATTAAAAAAAAATTGTTGTCGCATGACTGATAGTTGCCAAAAATTAGGAACATATCAGGTATATACTCAGTCGGAATTTCCTTATAGATTGGGAAGAAAGTTATGTAAAAACTAAACACATCCAGACTCACACATCCAGTTTTTATATATCAAAAAAGTGTGGAGCGAATAAAACTTAAAAAGACTTCCTGTTTCTCTCGTTCTAAATAGATTACGCCATGTGCACAGGTGAAGGATATCTCATAATACTTTAATTCCATATTTAAGGTATTTAAAAGATTTTTTGCACAGTCAGTACAGTCCTTGAATTTCATTTCCAAAGTTCAATATAATTACTACTTTGGTAGTAATTATATTGAACTCAAGTAGTAAAGTGATGATTTTTTAATATTAAACTGATTATGAGGATTTTTCTGCCGAAATTATGTTATGGATATTTTTGCGCACGAAACTCAACCTTCAGGATAAGTTTGGGACCAACAGCATTTTTTCATTTATTTAGCTGTGACTGATCGGCGAAGCTGGGAATGTTTCCCGGTTATTTAGCTGACTAGAGATTGAAAGCTGGGAATTTTTTCCCGGCTCTTTGACACAGCATATATTTTTTTTATGAGTCTATACCTTTGCTAATTTAAGGTGGCAGTAACCATTTTAAAAATCGGAATTTTTTTTTTTACATAATTAGTTACCAAAGGTTATTTTCAGACTATATGTATATCCATATTTTTTCTGTCATAACACACTTGTCACAATTTTATGGCTAAAATACTATTATCTTTCACCAAAAATATTCAACATCAACAATTCCTCGTTAAAATAAAATTTATGAATAATTAATTAGTTCTGCCAAATATAGTTGTAGAAATTTAAGACGATCTTCATTATCCTACATTGCACGAGCTTTAACTTTCGATAGCATTTTCGTTTTACTTTAAAATTTTCAGACATGCTTGGTGAACCATGCAGTCATGATACCGTGTGCGGAAATCTTTTTATTCTGAATATTTTTCTTTCAACAGCGTTGGTGCAACAGGGGATGCTAACAAAGAATCTTTTGAAAAAAACAAAAGGCTAAAAAAAAAGGAATGAACAAAAAAATTCCGCACACCGTTTAACAGGGTTAACCCAAGGTTCATTTAAAAACAAAAGCAGATGAAAAATAACGAAATCGTAAAAAGTTAGAGCTCGTAGAAGCCAATTTTTTTCTTGTTTATGATACATTTTTAAATAGAAATTTCTGCTGACTAAGCAATTTTAGTGTTAAGTTAAAATCATTTTATTATGTATTACGGCCTATATTTTTAGGAAATAGTAAAAAAAAAATGATATAAATAAAACACTGAGTAAATAATTCAGCTATTTGGACAGCTAAAAAAGGCTTACTGCCGCCTTGATTGAAAATTTTTAGAATGAAAAGATAGTTTTCCATCTACAAAATATCAAAGTGTATTCTGGTGTGAATAATCATTATTGTTGGATTGAAATTTCATATATATAATACCCTTTTCATCTTGTTTTACATAAAAATAGCAATTTTTGGGCTTAACCTTACACAGACTTGAATGTAGAGTTGACTAATGCAACAAATTGGATGTATTCGTGTAATATATCTGTAAAGTGTGCTCTTTCATACTACACACAATCATTAATCTTGATGGGTTTTTTAATTATTTATATATTTCGATTTTTTAATATATGGATAAAGTTTTTAAAAAAAACATGTATACTGTAAATAATTGATGTAGATATAATAATATTGCATCATCTTGCATGATTCGTAGTGTTTCAATTTTTATCTGATAATTTTAATGTAGGTTCAAAATGTTGGTAACATTATTGATGGCATCCTGGCAAAATTAGAGGAATACTGCACTGTGGTGGATTTGGTAGGATTTATATTTTAATCAGAAGAAACATGCAAATTTGCAATTTTTTCAGCCTTTTTCATAACTAAATTTCTAACTAAGTTTCAGAACAATACCATTTCTCATAAGTTTATGATTCAGCACACTAAATCACGGATTTGCAAAAGTTTATCCACTAAAATTTTTAACAAAAATCTTATAAGTGTTTACCTTTTAAATTGACAAGTTTCTCCTGAAATTCTGTCATATATTTGCAATGACTTACAAAACAAAAATGCTATTTCTGGCCATAGAGTGAAACAAAGAAAAGTATTCATCCTTTAGGAAATTTGTTTTACACAAACTCTTTCTCAGCTAGAAATTCAAAAACTTTTATAAATCACTTATATATATTGAAATCTTGAAAAAAATATAAATTTGTGAATTCTCGTTTATCCAAAAAATTTTGGACTTTTAGGAGTTTCTCCTATTATTGTGTGCTTTGCTCAATAACATTTTGCTTTAATTTTTACAATAAGTTTTTCATTTGCAATTTATCTCTCACACTTTTTTTGCTGTTTATTCAATTTTACTGCAAACTTAAGTTACCGTTGTAAAGATGAGTATACCGTTCTTTTCATCAGTTTTTGTCGGCATATTCTGGTGTTATTGACGATATGGCAGGGCGCGGATCCGCAGACAAATGACTCATTTTCTATAATGTTCGTAGAAAACCGAAGCACGCCTGGGAGGTGTACCGCTCAAAATTTCTAATAGTTGTAGGAAAGTCAACAAAGAATAATAACTGATATACTTTCCTAGGTAAACACATGTGTATAAACAGAATGTATGAAAATTTCATATCCAAAAATGTCATTAGAAACAACTACTTCTTTTTCTAGCTACGGGCAGAGTCGAAAGAAGTTTTGTTTACGACTATACCACTATTGCACGAGCAATGTTTACAACTTGACCCAATATGTGAAAAAATCGATAGTCTAGAAGTGAGTAAAAATTACTGCACCCATTCAATTTAGATGTTGCAAATTTTAGCTTTTTTGTGTGACAGTTCTCTTCTGAAAAGTGAGGTGTTTTTAATGTTGTTTCTTTTCCTGAGTGGTTAAAGGTGTCAAATGATAAGTTTGCTATAAATAAATGACAAAATTTCATCAGTTTAATTGATTCATTTTGCGTTTCTAAATGAGAATCGAGGCTTTTTAATTCTTGTTGTTTTTAGAATTTTGTCTCTGTTGTTCGCGAGAGTGTAGAAGATGCTGAAGAAAAAGTTCGAGTAGCTGAAAAAGAATTAGGGAACAAAAATTTAAAGAAAATATTACGAACAGTGAAAGTTCCAAAGTTTTTAGCGGTCAGTATTTTTTTTACATTCAACACATCCCAAAAAAGAACAAGAAGCCCTGGGGGCTCTAAGAATTTCCGCGCGATACCAAAATATTTGATGAAAACCTGCTAATTCGTTGTGTTATTGTGCCAAACATTCGAAGGGTGTTTGGTGCATGAACCTCCGAAGATAAAGCACACCAGTGACATTATATCTTACAACAAACGCAAACAAAACCAAACGTGTCATAATAAACTCACATTTTAAAAGAAATTGCTAACAAAAAATACAGCCTATCATTCATGGTTGAAAGTCTTGCGATTGAAACGTTTATGGTCTTAAACGGCATTAGTTGACAAAAAATCAAAATTTTGATGTGACCATCATTTTCAGCATACTTTTTTTATTAACTGTGTCAATTTTTGTCGAAAATGAAGCAGTTTTAATTTTTGGATAAATTTTGACCTGAAATGACATTTAGGTGACAAAAAATCAAACTTTTGTACCATCATCATTTTCAGCATACTTTATTTGTTAACTGTGCCAGATTTAGCCGAAAATGAGGTGGTTTTAATTTTTGGACCAATTTTGGCCTAAAATGGCATTTAGGTGACAAAAATCAAAATTTTGATGTCACCATTATGTTCAGCATACTTTTTTGTTAACTTTGACAATTTTTGTTGAAAATGAAGTTGTTTTAATTTTTGGACCAATTTTGGCCTAAAATGACATTTAAGGTGACAAAAACAAAAATTTTGATGTCACCATCATGTTCACCATACGTTTTTTTGTTAACTGTGTCAAAATTTGTCAAAAATAAAGTAGTTTTAATTTTTGGACCAATTTTGGCCTAAAATGACATTTAGGTAACAAGAAATCAAAATTTTGATGTCACCATCATGTTCAGCATACTTTATTTGTTTACTGTGCCACATTTTGTTAAAAATAAAGTAGTTTTAATTTTTGGACCAATTTTGGCCTGAAATGACATTTAGGTAAGAAGAAATCAAAATTTTGATGTCACCAACATGTTTAGCATACTTTATTTGTTAACTGTTCCAAATTTTGTTGAAAATAAAGTAGTTCTAATTTTTGGACCAATTTTGACCTAAAATGACATTTAGGTGACAAAAATCAAAATTATTATGTCACCATTATGTTCAACATACTTTTTTTGTTAAACTGTGCCAAATTTTGTCGAAAACAAATACCAATTTTGGCCTGAAGCGTCAATACTAGACTTCCCAGTAGTTAAGGAGCTTGGGTACGAAGTTTACATCTGTGACGGACCAACGTGAAATCCCAGGGTCGATTTTTTCTCAAAAAATGCTCCGAAAAAAAACCCGACTGTTTTAAGAATTTCCTACGCCTTCGGGCGCGGAAGAATTCAATGACCTTATTATGCATGCCAATTTAACATCACTTCTATTCCATATTCAAATTAACACACTCCTTTGAACTTCTTGTACAATAAGCGCTTTGGATAATTAAGTAAAGTATGGTCAGTGCACGACGGTAATTCTATGCACTTTTGGTATGGTTACAGTATGTAGGGTGTATTTAAGATATAATTTGACGGAGTTACCACGTCTCCTTCGTTTCCAAAAACAGCATTATTTTAAACTTTCTCAAAGTTGGTGGTTGGTGATCACAGTGTTCATTTATGTTTCATTGTTAGTGAAATAAGTTTGCATATAAGGTGTAGACGCTTAATTTTTTAGGGCCGGTGACAGATGGAAATTTTGAGATTTCTAGATCAACTTTGCATTTAGTATACTTCATTAAGAACAACATTTTTTCTCAGGAGTAGCTTAAAAACACTTAAAAATTAAATGATTTGTTTCGTAATTAGCGTCCTCTTACCTCCCCTTTGATTAGGCTTCCACTCATCCAAGGACTCATGCTGTAAAAATAAGTGTTTGTTATAGAGCTGGAGGGTAATCCTATGTAAAAAATGTCGATAATCTTTTCTGAAATTTTGTCTTTCATATTTTATGTTTTTGTTTAGAAAAAGAAAGAGATTCAACCTTACTTGAAAAAAGAAATTGGATCGGACGATTACCATGTTCCAAAAACATTTAAAACTGACGACTATTTTAAAAAGTACGATACGAAAAACGACAACAGTGTTGAAAGTGCCGGCGAATAGTCGGAAATTATTTGTTACTGTTGTTTTTCTGTAACTTTTGTAAATAATTTTTTGACCAATTTCTTAATAAAATTAATAGCTGGAAATAAGAAGACGACGTGTAACGATTCGTAACCCTGACCCCTGACCCTCCTCCTTTCTAAAATGTACGTTGTTCAAGACTTAGCGAGAGGATTGGGGGCTTAAGACGAGCTATGTTTGACAGAGGACTTATGTTCTGTCGTATTGGCGAATTGTACACTGATGTCTGAATGTATAAGAGTTTTTTTGAAACTAACCAATAAATTCGAACATTTAGGAAAATGGCATAGACATTAAAAATAATACCGAAGAATAAACCCTGGCTTTAAACTTAAATTTTTCTTGTAAAATTAGTGCTAAGACATACATTCGTGTTGATGCTACGTAATTGCAATATTAAACGAGCGAAGCTCTTATTACTAACGTTTCTTCCAAAATTCTAAAATTCTGCAGGGTGTAGGCTGGTTTTATGTTGTAAAAGCCTAGTAGAGTTGAAAGTCCTTTTTACTTATTGCCATAGCTCAAGAAGAAATCATAGGGTATAACCACTATCATATAACTGGCTTCAAATAACGGTTAGCCTAGAGATAAAATATTTATTCATATATGCATGAAACCTGTATTGATCAAACATTTATAACCACCGTTTGTTCAGTGATAGTAACGCAAAATTAAATTACAGTAATTATGTTTATACATTCATTAAATTCTCTTAATTATTCTAATGTATGTACTTACTTGGGTTAAGTAATCCATCAGCAACTCAACAACGTCTGTTTTCAAGATGTCGTAATAATTTATTAAATTTGCTGGTATATAATTTTTACTTTTAATTTCGAGACATTTTTTCTGTGAAACAAGATGTGGAAGGTTCCATGGACTTTTTCATTTTGGTTAATTTTAAATGTAAGTCATATAATTATCTGTTTTGTTATTGTGTCTGAGTTTACATATTGTTTCTTCTCTGTCACTTACAGAATTTTTAGGAATCGTACCTTTTGTTTTGAAGTCTCGTGATTCTTTAACCTCGATTCCAGGGCCTGTAGCGTTTTCTAATCTGAGGATGAAAATCAAAAAACGCTACAGGTCCTAGAATCGAGCTGGTTATTCTTAAGAAATTTTATAGAGGTGTTTAAAAATTGTTAAAAAAATCAGCTATATTACGTTAATTAAAACTGTTGAAAATGTGATGACATTAAGCAAAGAAAATGCTAATCAACCCTCAGTATTATTTTCCGAAAATTACTAAAATTTTAGGAATTGAGTCTTGATACAAAAAAATATGTATTTTTTTCGTTTTTTCATTTCTTTTTCCATTTTCTTTTCCTATTTTCTTTTTGGAAATTACCATAAACGTTCAATATATGTTTTTTAAGCACAAAAATTTGACAAATTCTAAATTTACCAGCATGCAAGAATTTAAGTAATATTCTTAAAAAACAGAGTCCAACACAAACAAAATTAAATGAAAATAACCATTCTTTTAGGGAATAGAGTTGATGCTGGTCTGTGGTGGTGTTTATCCGGAACCTTCTTCGTAAGTTTCTTCTTACAACTTCATTCCTAGTCTCCACAATATACTGACAACCAGAAGAAATATACAGAGACCAACAATGTAGTGACAAAATAAAAATATCTTAAAAGTAAATCCTTAATTTTGTCAGCATGAAACTATTCAACCTCGTGCCTAGGGGCTATTGCCTTTTTGACATCGAGGTCAGCGGCGTTTGGCCGTCAAGTAAGCGCTAGCGGCTTTGACATAGGCAACAACCCCTGTGGACGACGATGAAAACTATTAAAAAAATTTGAATACCTCTTGAAGAAGGTTAAAAAGTGAGCAGGCGTATTACAAGATACAAAGTCAACGTATAAACCGCTCAAACTAATTTTTCTTCTCTTTGTTCTTAGATCAAGCACTACTCAATTTTGCCACCCGCTGGTTTCTAATGGAAACATACCAGATGTCACAGCTGCTCCGTACGCACTCACCACCGTGTCTGTTCCAGATACAATATTTACCGGATCGAGATATACGTTAACGATTTTATTGGAAACGGGAGCCTCAAAATGTTTTTTCCACTATTTCGCCAAAGAGCGGAAATTACTGCTACTTCCTGATCCGTCTGTATTATCACAACATTCGACACGAAATCTTTGGTTTCAAGTCACTGGTAAAAGCGTTTGTTCTCAATCTACTGGGACTTCAAGGTTAAGTGTTAAATTGTCTCGATCATACCAGACAATATGTTGGAGAATAAATTTCTTGGTTCAATCTGGAACTTTCATTTCATGCGAGGCGGTGGATTTGGAGAAGATTTTGACCAAAATATCAAAATACTTAGGGAAATCTTTATCCGACGTACTTATTCTTGATTATGAAAAAGTTCCGGCCAGAAACAACCAATTAAAATTCACATTATCGCTATCGAGTCATGTAGTGGATTGCACGAAATGTGGTGAACACTATCTACGTCATTTTACGTCGAAGTTTGTTAGTCCCGACGGAACCATCAATCAAATTTTATCGGATTTATTACTTCCAAAGTATTTAATCATTTATGCTCACTCTGAGACAGACTGCAGCGGTGGAGGCCACACACCCTCCTTACCAACAACCAGGTAAATTTTTCAGTTAGATATTGGCGTTTTATCTCATTCTCGTCCCAAGAGCGCTTTGAGATAAACCTCAAAAGTAGTTTCTTTCGAAGTTCTTTCGAGGTTTATGTCAAAGAGCTCTAGGGACGAGAATGGTTTCATCTTCCGACAACAAGATAAATTTATCATTTACATATTCCATCATTCATTAGTGTATTATGTTTTAAAATCTAATTCGATCTTTAACCAAATACATCTTTCTGTTTTAAAAAACTTTGCCGAGTTTTCTTGTCGACATATATTTATAAAGATTTAAATAAAATACAAGTTTTGTGCGACTTCACTTCTCTCTGTTTTTTTTTAATGTACGGTACAGAGCAGGTGTTTACCACCCTCGATCGCAGTGTTTTTAGCTTTAAGCGGCTTTCTTTACAGCCTGTTCTCATAATGACTAACGCAACGCAACTGTACGCCACACTCCAAAATCTGCGTACTTTTGAAATTTGTCTTTATTTTTAGCTCTTCAACTACCACCACATTAACTCAAAGAATACCATCAACAACAACAACAACAACTCGAAGAATACCATCAACAACAACAACAACAACAACTCGAAGAATACCATCAACAACAACAACAACAACAACAACTCGAAGAATACCATCAACTACGACAACAACAACAACGCAGTGTGTGCAACCAACTGTAGTGAATCCAATCACGTCGATAAACGTTCCTTTATACACACCACACACCGTCGTGATACCTAATACAATATTTAATAGTAACGCCTTCCATTTCACATTACGACCACAGCGCCCAAAAATCACATGTTGGTATCAGTTACGCCACAACAAGATCGATTTCTTTGCCACGGATGATATCTTGCGTTCTTATGCAACAAACAGGATTCCTCTCACGTTAACTGCAAGAAGCTCTTGCGGCTTATCCACCAGCTTAACATTTTACGTGAATTTACAAAAACCGTTGTATTCGAATTGTCTGCTGACAAGCATGATTATAAAACGTACGGAAACCGAAAAATGCAATTCTGAAATTATGAGAGAATATTTCACAAAAATACAAAATTATTTGCCACGTGATGTTAAAATTTTTTTTGTCATCAACTGGAAAGTTCTAAGCTTTGACACGTTGAAAATAACACTCGCATTATCGCCTCACATTTGCACGACATGCAACACACAATATGTAGACAGATACCAACGTCATTTTGTGCAAACAAACGGTGACGTCAGTAAAGCGTTTGCGCAACATATGTCGCCGACATTTAATATTTTACACATCAATTTTATCTTGGCAGGGAAATGTAAGACGGACAATCCTTGCTATCCTCCAGTCCTTGAAAAATCTATTCCCTTCATCTATTTACAGCCAGGAATTATTAATACCTACAATATACCAAACTCGACATTTTCTCATAGTCAAACCTTTCAACTTTCTTTACGTAAAACACCAACTCATCAAATTTGCTGGGTCGAACTCCGACAACGTCAAACACTTTTACTGTTGCCGTCGTATGAAGAGGCGTCGTATAATTTAGTTCAAAAATATCAGCTTGGAGTCGTTGCCACGGAAACAGTTTGTAGCAAATCTACCGAACAGAACGTAAATCTGATTGTTCAGAAAATTAAACACGCCCCATGTTTCCATGTGAAATTGACATTCGCAACAACGAGAATATACCCCTGTATGGTAGAACCTGTACAAAAATTTGTAAAAGTACTCACAAAATATTTGCAGGTTAAGGAGCAGGATGTTAAAATACTTTCTTACTCTGCTTCAACCACCCAGCAAAACTTGATCGATGTATATCTCACCTTATCGAATAATGTAATGCCATGTTCCATTGCGACACTGTCAAGACTTCAAGCGTACATGAACATACTTGTAAATAGCCGTGGTGTGATTAACGCTGACCTACTTAAATTTATTGGGAAAGAATATACAATTCAAAGTGCAAACTACTCTCTTCTTCCATCTCACAAAGTTCGTGTTTTGTTCCGGAATTCCAGTGATTCGTTTATTCCACTTTGGTTGTACATGCTACCCATGTTAATCATCCTTGCAGTCATCATATTGATACTGTTACTGTGTTGTTGTTGTCGTTCATTGCATCGATGCTGTACTGGTTGCTGTTTTAATGTTTGCGCGAAATCTTCTTATAACGTCACCAGCTACCAATCACATAATAATTATGACTTTAAAGGTGGTTCTACTCAAAAAACATCAAGACATATTCACTCAAACAATGAGCAATCGAGTCATGTCGAGTCTCATCTTTGCGCCACGGATGACCTTTATAAAGCTGGGACATCAACTTCTGTAAACGTTTTAGCCATGGACCATGTGAATGGATCAAAACATAAGGGCATTACCAACAAATCTTTTGAAGGAGATCAGCATATCCATGCCGAAAATGATTGTGATACAAAAGTTGTCCATTTGGAATCGTATTCTGATGCTAGAAAGTCAAAAAGAGGTCGAAGTTACTCAGAGGGAGACTTGTTAAGCCATAGATTGAACCTTCCGAAGATACCTGCGGTAGGTTGTTCGACGTTACATTCAAAACGAAACACAGCAGCACTGCCATCTTGGGCATCAGATGACGTATTTAATTCGTACGTTGATGGCTGCTGTAGGCAAAAACACCGAAAGACGAGCACGCTACCCGTGATTATAAAAACAACTAAACAAACCGTTCCTGTGAAAATTTCCGCACGTGTTAACAATGTATCAAGCGAACTGGATTTGAATTCTTTCCGACCATCACATATACACGTAGAAAGAAAGAGAACACCAGACGTCTTATTATTTCAAGCGACACCACGTACAAGAATAAGCGGTGAGACAGCCACAAAGAAATCTGGTCCGGTAGTGTTCATGGAGAATAAGAGAGGGTCTAGTGATGATGACGATATCGAGTTCTTTCGAAACAAGAAAAGAAGGAAGCATACTGCATTTCATAGAAAATTTTCTTCCAAGGATGACGATGCGTTGGCTTCGAGAAGAAAAAGATTTATCAGACTTTCAAATGAAAGGTGGATGCAAAGTGAAGTGTAAGCTGAAACTAAAAAGAACATCTTTAGAAACATTATGGAAACCATTCCAATGCAGTGTTATTTCTTTAGTATTTTGTTCATCGAATTATGTTAAGTACAGGATGAGAATAAAAAGTAAAAAGGCGAAAATATTTATTAAATATTCGGTAATTCAGAATTCTTTTTAAAAGCTATTTTCGATGTTTTTTTACGTACGTTATAAGTAAGTGGTTCCTGCTAATACAATTTTTCGTTCGCGAGTAAATACGTGCTCACACTGTGATTGAAGTAATTTATAGATAGTAATTATGTATGTTTAGGTACTTAGATATTTTACGTTATTTATATATATTTTTATATATGTTTTAATATTATATTTATACACGAATCAATTCCTTTCTGTAACATTAAATACTTTAAAAATGTTATATGCGCGTTTTTTATCTACTTTTCAACAAGGACTACTGGCAACTAATGAAAGTGTTTGCTAGATTACGTCTATAGCAACCTCATCCCCATATTGTATCTCTTCTGACATCGGGACGGATATAAAAAAAGGAGACAGCAGGCGTTGGAAATAAGGTTGCCTCTATAGTATTCCTTGCAGTTCTTGATCAACGAAGAAGTAATCAATTTTTACCATCTGGATAAAAAAAAAAGTTGTCGCAACTTCGAATGACGGTCAGTGTTTCTTTTCCAGTTTGACATCTGTCTTAAGTAGCTAGCCTATGAATGACATATACATGTTTGATTCTTCTGGAG
Organism: Hydractinia symbiolongicarpus; assembly: GCF_029227915.1. Lineage (NCBI taxonomy): Eukaryota > Metazoa > Cnidaria > Hydrozoa > Anthoathecata > Hydractiniidae > Hydractinia > Hydractinia symbiolongicarpus. Next base: position 5,724,346 of record NC_079885.1, read on the forward strand.
TTGAACAGGAAGAGCACCAAGATCAATTTCAGTGGCCTCCAGTTTAAAAGTATGAATTGACAGGTGCAATAAGTACTAGAAATTGTCTTCAACAAATTTAACTTAATTCCACCTCTCTCCATTTTCAAAAGCAACAATTTTAATAGTTTTTTTCATGATGATAAGTTAAAAATAAATTGTGCTGAGCATTCCCAAATTCAAGAAAACTTCTTTGATTGTTAAAATGAACCTAAATACCGTATGATGAAATCTTATGAGCAAAAAAGAAAGTCAAACGTTCACTTCATTAAAATTGGCTGTTAAGTTTTTATCTCTCACTTTCTGTATTATATATACTAGATGGTTCAAACACAAGCTCTTGATATTTGGCTCATATTCTTCCAATGAAGAGTTTGTAACAACGTTTCAAGAACTTAGCTCAAGGCGATTTGATGGTAGCCATGTTTAAGTTCATACAATACAGATATGAGTCGGTGGTAGCGTTTAATAGCAGTGTTTAAATTTACCCGTCATAGTGCAGAAATGCAGAAGACCAAGAATTTGATCAGGTAAGGCACAATACACAGCCCATGGTGATGGACAGTTACAATCTATGTGTGTAAGTTTTGAAAGTGTAATCTTGAGTATATTACATGGCTTTCTGCTCCCCACTCCATATGTCATTTCAGAAAATTTAATGGGGATTGAACTTTTTGTAGAATTTGTCGTCCGCAGCAACCAACATCACCATCTGGAAGTGAAAGTGAAAGTGGAACTACACCAGCACAAGAAGCAGTAACTATCACGCTTTGTTTTGACACTGATATTCCAACTATTTAAGCAGAAAGTACCAAAACCATCAGAACTATCCCAACTGTGGAAACTCAAGATGTATCTGTAACAACCGTCGAATAAGTACCCGCACAATCTTCACGACGAACAACGACAACTGCTACAACCGTACCACAGACATCGACAATATTCATTTTGGCCGTGAAAGTGTCTAGAAAGACTGCACAACCTTTTGTTCTGACATAACCTTTGTTCATAACTATTGGAAAATTTCATACAAGAAGTGAGATTTGATATGATTGATTTACATACATTCGTTTACATTGAACTTATAGACGTATCTGAACCAATGTCGATATACATATACTAGTGAAAACATTATGTTTGGTTATTGCTCAACCGTATCTCAGTATAACTGAGCTGCAGTTATAATTAGTTAGTATATTATGATGTTTGTACCATTGTTTTTGTACAATTTCATATAAGAATGACCGACATATTGCGTTTGAAAACAAAAATTTTATATTTTATAGTGGACTCTTTATGCCATTTTGAAAATCTTATTGTTGCGGTGAATGACAACGGGTGGAATTTGTATTTCTCTTCTCTATGATTTGCACACAGATCTCAGCTTTCAGAAAATGTGTTTTTGTGGGTTTGTTATGAGATGTTTAGTGTTTATTACGGCTGCATTAGCGTCTTCTGATTTTTTCAATATTTCGGTAAAAATGACCGCAAAATAAAAATGGCTTCTCTGGAGGATTTCTTGAAAATGGTAAGAAGATTTTTAGTTTTTTCGCATAGTTTTATACTTTGTAATGTATGTATGAATTTTTCAGGCATTTTAACGAGTTATAGTGCTGATATAGCCTTCAAAAGCTTATTTTTTAACTTGTTGCTTTAAAAATATCCGCCATTTTGAATTTTTGGCACACCGGTCAGTGGAGCTAAAATTAATTTTTTTAACAACTAATAGCTGAATTATATGCAAAAATTTATTGGCATTCAGAAAATGTAATATATAAAAACAGTTAATTTTGGCTCTAATGGCAATGGTTTTAGGGGCAGTGTGAATTTTTGAAAAAAACAACAAAAAGAAGGTGTGCGTGTAAGTGTTAACGTTCTTGTCTTGATCTTCGATTTGTGATCTAAACTTCTTTGCACAAGTTGAATGATAATGCCGACCTTGTTCCAGAATTGTTCTGTTTTTCTTTGAAATAATCTTGGACAGCCGAAAAAATAGTCTCTGGGGGAAATGAAACCTATTTTATCAGAATTGGCTGAAATTTGGCTAAAAGCGCCTTTATAAAGATGTTAAACCTCTTAACTAAATTTTTGAGACACCCTTGTCCAGGGGTCTTGTCAACATTGTTCCCGGGCATTTTGCCTTGTTGATATAGCTGCCACAAGACCCTAGAAACAAGGTTGGGGTCTTGTGGCACCACTGAGCCGTTATTACGGAGCGGCTACCAAGTTAATCAAAGAAACAAAGTGTCTTGAGAACGAGGTTGGCGTTACGTGGCTTTGTAGTAAATCATTTTAACGCATTTTATGCTGCGGTTTCGTTTGCCAAAAAAAGGCTTTAAAAGCCAAATTTTATATTTTTTAGACCTTTTGATAAAGAAAATCATAAAAAGACAGTTTACCTTTAGAAGAAATTTTTTTTACGGAATTTCTCTTTATATTTGTGATTAGGTATTTTATGCAAAATGCAGAAATTTAGCCCTCAACAATTTTATGTGTAACTTTAGAAGGTAAAAATACATTCACCTTAAGGGAATTCCATCGTTACTCTTTTTCCATGTCACAGCCATTTATTTTGTCTATTATACGTCGCGAAATTCGAAAAAATATATGGGCTATGGGTACAAAAATTGTTTAAAATTTTGGTTTAGTAGCAAAGTCTCGGATCGCATACAGAGAAGTGTTCGGTTCAAAATACAAAAGAAAATTCAGTGAACTTCAGAAACGTCCTTTGAATTTCAAATATTTTGTTGTTGGTGCATAAACAAAGTGTCTGCTAATTAGAGGTGTCCGCCTTTTGGAAAGTTTTGCAATGTAAGCTCAAAATTTGAAGAAAATGCGATTTTATATACGAAATGTGTAACTTTAAAAATTAACGGATACCGTGCTGGACTTAGACACGAAAAAAGAAATCATTTCTTTTTTAAAATAACAAACAAATATCAACATCATAACTAAATTACCAAAAAAGAATTTTTTTAAAAAAGTTTACTTGGAGAAAATATGTCTTTAAGTTAGAATAAAGAAGTTCTTTCTTCTATATTGAAATCTATCAAGTTTTTCTATCAACAATCATGGTCAGCGCTTCATGCACGGTGATCTTCTCTTCAACGTCATCATTTTTACAATCGTTATCACTCTCATCAGATGAAACCTTATCCACATCAACTCCAGATGCTTTAAAAAACGAAAGCATTGTTGGGTACATGCCACAAAACATGTGAAAACTATGTTTCATGTTCTTGAAAGTCCCGAACACTATGGTCTGGAAATACCAGTTATATATAGGTCTTATGGACAACAAAAGTTGATTGACTGGTCTGCAAAGAAAATTGAGGCTGTAAAAGCCGACATTTCTTGTAAAGTTTCAAAGTTTTTAAAATAGAAATTTTAAAATTATTCAATTTTTCATTCTTTTTGTTATGTTGCTTCCTAATTTTTTGGACTGTCCGCTAATTGGAGAGAAAAAAAAGCCAATAGTTGCCATTTTGTGCAAAAAAAAATGTCCGCTAATCAGAGTGTCCGCTAATTGAGTGTCCACTAATTAGGAAGTTTTTATGAGATTTTGACCAGAAAACGGTCGGTGCATGGACAGAGTGTCCGCTAATCAGAGGTGTCCGGCTTTTAGAGTGTCCGTTAATTGGAGAGAATACTGTAGATATATATATATATTTATTTTTTTTTACAACAAAACGGAAGTTGGAAATAGTGTTTAATATCGCCAAAAAATAGGTTTAGAAAATTATTTTCCCGTGCAAATTTATGGTGAGGTATGGTTAACTTAAAAAGGATGGACAAATGCCTTTTTAATATGAAGGATTAATTAATATAAAAATGTGAAAATTCCTGGAAACGAGAGGGTAAAGCTTAAGAAGTTATTTCACGAGCGAAATTAAATCTCCTTTTACTTTAGTACTTGCATTTCGGCAAGCCAAAAACCTTTATATATTTATTAATCGACGTCTTTGTCCGCAAACAGTGTCTTTGGCATTTTCTTCTAACACCCATTTGCTTATTTTGTTGCCATCAGAAACTGTAGAGCTTCAAAATAATAGTTAATACAACTATCCAATCGAGTCTGGGTAGTATAGAAAAATTGCTACTTTAGGGCTGTACATGGAACTTTTAATAATGGTACCTCAGTTACGATCAAAGCAAAAATAGTTGTTTTGTGGAGTTGTATAAGATGCATAAAATATAAACAATATTTTCAGCTAATTTTTGTCTACATTATTTCATACAAATGTGAAAGTCTTAGACCTTCATCAATATCAAATATGAAAGACAAGGACGTTGAAAATGAAATAGTCAAAGCAAAAGGATATCTAAAGCAATCCGACGACTCCAGCAATTTGTAAGTTTTCCATAATCTTGTTTTAGCAACGAATGTAGTAAGCAGGCAAAAATATTAAAAAATTCAACACTTGCAATCATTTGCAAATTTTGGTGTCTATGGCTGTTTTGTAACAGAAGTATGGCGCCGTAGATTAGTGGTTATAGCTCTCGTACTCTGTGCGGGAGATCGGGGTTCGGCTCCTCTTGACGGTGATTCAACATGGGCGGGTGAATATTACCATAGCCCTGGGATAACCCAAGCCATGTGAGGGAAATTGGCAAGATGGCACACTGTGTTGGCCGTTGGATGTTGCCGGATGTTGTCTAGTAGAGCGCGTGCTCTAATTGTTTCTGCGTAGCTCAAAATGAGCATTGAATACTCTAGGACTCTCCATCTAAGCCATGGCCTCTCCTGGAAATAATAGACGGGTATATCCCTTGATATTTGTGAGGCTAGCCATGTAAAATATGCACATCTATCTATCTATCTAGTATCCAGTAATATTCTGGAAGGATGCATCGTCGTGTTGTGTATTTCTTCGTGGCGTGGTTTTCTTTGACTCGTAATAGTTTTCGTTGTGTGGTATCTTTCATCGTTGTGTGGTTTTCTTCACAGCGTAATGGTTTTCGTTGTGTTGTCAGGCCTTGCCTTGAGCAAATAACCTCCCGAGCAATTAATTGCTCGCGTCAGAGTGTCCACGCGAGCAATTTTGCTCGCCATATTTTTCGCTAAAAAAACATTACATTTAGTCTCTCAGGGCATCTTTTTCAGGAGAGGCGTGCACCTTGGCACACACCTAAATCGTTTCAGGCGTGTGATTAAAATGCCTGCCACATTTCCAGTTTATTCGGACATGTCCGTGGCTCGTTTAGAACTTTCATCGGTTAAAACGTCCGATAGTTTTCCGTCTTGGTCGGACACTTTTAGATCTCAGAATTATTGAATAGTCCTGGTCCTTGAAATCCATGCGCAAGCCTATTCATAGCCAACCTGACCATCCTAGCTAATTCACTGACTCCTGACTTAGTTAAAAGAACTACGTAGACATAAATCTCTTTTGCCTGGCCCCTTCGTCGTTGGTAACCAGGTCTTACACAAGAAATCCAGCCACGCGGTTCTTGACTAATGCGGAGGTGAACACCGACCGAGCACGGATGACGCAAGTCTGCAAAACTGCACTTACAGGCGGAACAGACAATTTATCATGGATTTATTTGTAGATAATTTCTTCATTTGACGAAACAATTGGAAACCATAGCAGGTCCAAATTTAATGGATTATTTTCTTTATGCCGCAACTGTTTTCAAACAATTTTAAAAACGAAACTAACGTGCGATATAATTTTTTTTCTGTATCAATTTTATGTACCTGACGTGTACCTGAACTTTCCGAATGAATTTGGAAGTTTTATTTAAACCATGCAGATAAAGATTTTTTAAATTTCCGCGCCCGAAGGCGTAGGAAATTCTTTGAAACCGTCGGTTTTTCTTTTGGAGCATTTTTTGAGAAAAAATCGACCCTGGGATTTCACGTTCCTCTGATTTTTTGTTACCTAAATGTCGTTTTAGGCCAAAATTGGTTCAAAAATTAAAACTACTTTATTTTCCACAATATTTGGCACAGTTAACAAAAAAGTATACTGAACATGATGGTGACATCAAAATTTCAATTTTTGGGCACCTTAAATGTCATTTTAGGCCAAAATTGGTTCAAAAATTAAAACTACTTTATTTTCCACAATATTTGGCACAGTTAACAAAAAAAGTATACTGAACATGATGGTGACATCAAAATTTCGATTTTTGGCCACCTTAAATGTCATTTTAGGCCAAAATTGGTTTAAAAATTAAAACTACTTACTTTATTTTCCACAATATTTGGCACAGTTAACAAAAAAAGTATACTGAACATGATGGTGACATCAAAATTTCAATTTTTGGGCACCTTAAATGTCATTTTAGGCAAAAATTGGTCCAAAAATTAAAACTACTTTATTTTCCACAATATTTGGCACAGTTAACAAAAAAAGTATGCTGAACATGATGGTGACATCAAAATTTTGTTTTTTTTGTCAACTAAATGCCGTTTAAGACCATAAACGTTTCAATCGGAAGACTTTCAACCATGAATGATAGGCTATAGTTTTTGTTCGCAATTTCTTTTAAAGTGTGAGTTTATTATGACACGTTTCGTTTTGTTTGCGTTTGTTGTAAGATGTAATGTCACTTGTGTGTTTTATCTTCAGAGCTTCAAGCACCAAACCTCTTCGAATGTTTGGCACGATAACACAACGAATTAGCAGGTTGTCATCAAATATTTTGGTAGCGAGCGGAAATTCTTAGAGCCCCCAGGGCTTCTTGTTTTAATTTGAAAACGAAGCATATTTTTTCCTATTTGCTGAAAAATAAACAATAAATTTATGAAAACGACAGTATAGTCATGCATACTATTTCGGACATGTAGAAAAGAAAGTTAAGATTGAGAGAGTCGCTATACCAGTAGACGCTCGATCATCGTGTTTGGGGTTCACGATTTAAAACGTCCCCCACTTTTCTACTGCAAAATGAATGCGCAACAAAGATTAACCTTAATGACCGTATCGCAAGCGTTTTACAAAATGGTGAATGAACTTTTGCACGATGGGTGGAAAATAATCACACCAAATATCTTTTCAGTTTCAGGTTGAGCGTTTGTGCAGGAATTTCACTTAAAAGACCAATCAATTCTTAAGAAAAACGTTTACAATTATCTCAAAATGTTAATATTTACGCGAGCAATAGAATGCTCGGGTAACGAGCATTTACACGAGCACTACGCAGGCGCCAGCAATTGCTCGCGACTCATGGCAAGGCCTGTGTCGTATTACTCATGTTGGTGTGATCTCATGTTTCGTCGTGTCGTATGTCACTTCGTGGGGTATTTCACTTTGAGGCGAAATAGTTATGCTTTTTTTAACGAAGTTACTAATTTCCTGAAGCTTTTACACAATATATATATTTCACTTTCTTTCTAGTGGCTTTGGTCTTTCTACTGGGTAAAGCTAGCTGTTATTTTTCTCATTTTCTTTTAATAAACGATGCATTCTTAACTATAGATTTAGCTAGCTAGCTATACATTTTAAGCATGCTACACTGTATACAGTACAGACCAGATGTAAGCGTACGCGTACGCTCAACTTGCAAAAATAATTGCTTTCATTAAAAAAAACAATAGGATAGCGAGTTTCTTTCAAATTGCGCGAAAATAATTGCTTCGTGTTAAAAACAAAAGCATAGCAAGAAACATTGTTTAAAAACAATACTCTGCGCGAGAATAAATTAAACGCGAAGGCCATTGAATTTTTATTTTTTTTAACAATGAAACTAATTATAGTAACACGATTTTAATCTCGATTTATTTAAAAAACACAAGCTCTTTTAAAAAACAACAAATCCAATGATCTAAATGTTTAAAAAAAAACTAATGCTACTTTTAAAACTTTTAGTAATATTTCTTTATCGTCGAAACATATTTTTTAACATGCAAAACTTTTAAAAGTTCTTTTTATAAAAAGCAACGTTTAGCAACGAAAACGGAAAAACCCTACGTTCGGGACTTTTCCCTTCGCGATAAGATTTCGAAAACAAATTAAATTTTAATACCGAAGAAAGAAAAAATCTAAAAATATAACTTTTGACGTTTTATAGTATCACGCTATATTTTATTGTTAAAAACATTGTCTTTGTTTTTTCTAGCGTGCAACAGCTCTATCTCTTAAAAGATTTAAACAATGCATCTCGCTGTCTATTTAGTTTTCGGGCAAATCTTTTTTAACTATCAAACAATGGCTCGCCGTGTCACATTGATAGAGTTGATAACATTTTAAATACTTAAAAAACTATCTAACGAAGCTTTCCTATCGCCGTTCTTCGTTCTTTAACTTTCTAAAAAATCATTTCTATCGCCGCTCTTCGTTATTAAACTGTGTCTCATTGATATAGTTGATAACATTTGGAATATGCTATTGGGAATAGTTATGTTAACACTATTTGACGATAGTTAGGCGCAGTTATAATAAGCTATTTTTTCTTCAATAATCTTTTGTTTATTACGCGCAAGTTAATGACTTACAAGACTCGCAAGATAATTAATAAGAACAAAAGACAAACAACTACCGCCCCCTGAGAAAAAGGTGTGAAACTTACATCTGGACATCGCTTACATCTGGACTGTACTGTAATATATTATCTATTTTGTAGTTTAAATGGATTCTGATGAAAATGTCAAAAATCAAGTAAACTAACTACATAAACATAAATTATTACATAAAACTATTACATTACATTTTCATAATCACAAATGTAAAACTAACTTAAAAATAGAATATAATTTTTAGCACTAAACTAAAGGTTTTGTTTATTTTACTGCACTTTATTCATGTGACTTGGATTTCTTGTAAGCACTACACGAATTTAGTAATTTTGTGTTAAAAAAGCATGAAAATTTTCGCTACGAAGTAAAATACGCCATGAAGTGAAATATGTCGTGAAGTGAAATACGCCACGAAGTGAAATACGCCGCAAAGTACAATAAAGTGAAATAGCCGCAAAGTGAAATACGTCGCGACAAACACAAATATGACTCGACGAAATGTTAAACCACCCCACAAAGAAGGATACGACGCAACAAAAACCACACCACAAAGAAAGATACGACACAAAGAAAAGGATTTATGACGGGACGAAAACCATACACGAATATTGTCCCATATATAACTTCATAAAAAGTGCAGGCGTTTTTGGGCGAGTTCAGCGTTTTGAAAAAAAATTAAGTATTTACTCAAAAATCCCCGCATAGACCCAAACAATGCTGAAAAAGAAAAGAAAATCAGACACAGATGATTTAAAAACTATGAAAATGAAAATAAACTTACTGTGTGGTAGCGAAGTTCTTAAAAGAACTGTTTTTGTGGGTTTATAATAAGATTTACTTGATGAATAACTTATATATAAACTTTATTAACTCCTTTATCTTCAAGCGCCTTCTTCCAAACTATATTCACCTTCCTGATTCTTAAAAACAAGGATATCCAGCTCTTTATTCATGTCTTATATACTACACAAGTGTTCAAATGTATTATGTTATGTTGCTGTTTCAAGCAGTTATTATTCTTTCAGAATAACAACATCATCCTGTCATTTTTTAATTTTTTTGCAAACTTGAAGATTTTTCAAAAACAATCTTTTGAAATTGTTACAAAAACCTTGGGGATCTTAAAGTCGAGGAAATCTTTAACTATATTAAAATTTGTTGTTTAAGGTATGATTGCTTGTCTGGACTGATTGGGAATGCATTAACTGAGAGACCCAAGGATGCTGCAGGTATATATTGTTTGTTTCAAGAAAATACTGAAAAGGATTGTATAATATTTTTAAGTTCTCTAATTGTAAATTTTTCACCTTTTTTTATCTAACTCAATGTAAGAAATATTCTATGTCATTTACTTAATTATTCCTACATCTCTAATACAGAGGAAACATGGTTTCCTTGAGAGTTATACCATAATTAGCAATTTAATCATAAAAATATAGTAATATTAGAGAGGGGAGAAAAATCTTGGCCGAGTGAATTATATTACATCCACATCATCATCATCATCATCATCATTCTCGGCTTAACGTCCGTTTTCCATGCTAGCATGGGTTGGACGGGGTATATTAATGACCCTCTTCCAATCTGATCTAGACTGTGTTAGATCTAAACTCAACTTCCTCTCTATCAAGTCTGTCCTTATAACCTCCTGCCAAGTCTTTCTCGGTCTGCCTCTGGGCTTTGCCCCAGGAACTATCAAGTCTCTACACTTTCTTACCCAATTATCCTCCTCCATTCTTTCCAAGTGCCCCAGCCAATTCAATCTTCTTATCTGGATAACATCTTTAATTCTACGGAGACTTAGCCTGCTTCTTAGCTCATCTGAACTCTTTCTGTCTCTCAGACTGGCATTACACATCCACCTAACCATTCTCATATCATTCCTTTCTAAACGGTCAAGATCTTCCTGCTTCACTGCCCATGTCTCACTACCGTACAACATAACACTTCTTACACAGGCCTCATACAACCTACCTTTTACCTCAATTGACAGGACTCTGCTAGTCAATAAAGGAAGTAACTCTCTAAACTTTTTCCAAGCAGAACCTATCCTGCAAGTAACACTTCTTCCAACACCCCCTTCACTGCCCAACATATCACCTAAGTAACAGAAGTTCTTAACTATCTCTAACGAGCCACTGTTGTACATCATTAAAGCTGGAAATCCTTCATTCTCTATAATCTCACCTTTGCAACGCTTGCATACAAACTGTATGCCAGCTCTTAACCTTCCACTAATACTACTGCACTTCTTATGTACCCAATGCTTGCAAGTCTGACAAAAAATTGAGTTACTACCAACCCCTTCTTTGTTGACTATTTTAACTTCTGAATTTTTTTTTTACAATCAGTTATTTTAAGCAAAATTATTTTAAGCTAAACAGAACAACTCGAGTTTATCAATTACTGGAATTTTTATAAAAATACAGGGACTCTGTGACATTTTATTTATCTATTTATTTTTTAGACCTTCTTGAAAATTATATAAATGTAACAACAAAGGTGAAACCGGAGGTATATATACGATAACAAATTGATTATTTATTTTATTTAGAATTTTAGACCACATTTTAATAATAGCCTGTGAAATTAAAGTACCAAAATAGACTGCATTCTGTCATTTCCTAACTTTTGAACAATCCTTCTGGAAATCTGTAGAACCTAAACTCGGATTTATGTCCTTTAATTATTGACAGTACACAATCTTTTGCAAAATGCACAGGTTCTAAAATAGGGATTTGTAGTGTATTATTCACAATTTGGCGGTCATTCTAAACAAAATTCTAGTATTATTACTATTCAGAAACTAGTTATTGAGAAAAAGCCTATGATACATATTATGAATTTCATATTTTTGACAGGCATTGTTATTTTGTGAATTCTTAGCAGTATGTATATATAACGATTTGGTGAGTATTTCAAACAGAATAATGGACATTATTGTACAGGTTGTTGACTGTAAGAAGTATATTGTAAGAATGTTTTAGCAAAATTGCACAAGTGTTTCTGGTACTTCAAATGTTGCAGGATTATTTGTTTGAATATATCTTGAAAAATATTCTGTTTATTTTATCTTAATTATATACCATAGGTTATTGAGGACGAAGAAATATCAAAACTTCATGTGGCTAAAAAACAGGTCAAGTTATTTGAAGTAAGTATTAAAAAACAACTACCAAGAAAGAAAATTACTTAAATTTGCGAATATTAACCAACTACAGCTTGCTGATAGAAAGTGGCATTATCCAAATTGTCATAATACACAGAACACTCAAACCGTGTTTTGTTATTGGTATTAGATACAAAAGCAAACATACATATGAACAATAACTACCTTTAATTAAATATCAATAATTATTTTGATCAATATTTTGTTACCTTGAAAGGTGCATTCAGTGCTAAGTAGATGTTTATTATTTATCTTGGGGTTAGGGTTAGAATGGTTCCGAAAGCAGTTTGTTTTGTTGTAAACAAGTTATTTTGTTTTGTTTTTTCAATTTGGTCAAACTTAGAGAAATCTTTTTCTGTCTTAAATTGTAATAGACTGGTAATAGATTTTAAGTTTTAGAATTTGATGCAGTGTGGCATAATTGATATTTTTAAAATAAAAAAATTCTTTTCATCCTAATTAAAGATATGGGATGACTAATTTATTTCAATGATGTCATATTTAAAGGTTTTTAAGTAAATCTATCTTTAAAATATATTTGCCTGCACATAACTTTTTGAAGGACAAAATAAAGAAAAGGATCAGTGTTTTTGGCAAAAGTTAGTTGAGAGCACAAATGTAGTAAATCGTTTCATGTATTATTTAGAAAGCTAATGATGATGAGTACATGGAAGGCAGAGAAAACGAGGAGGAATTTGAAATTCCCTTACCAAACTGCTTGCAACTTGCTTTTTTCTTTGAACAAGCTGGTATCGGTTTATCTAGAGAGGAAATGCTTAAGATATTTCTTTCATTGAAAGAACTTGTGCTCAACTTTCCACTGAACAGTATTCGGTTTTGGGGTGAGTAAATTTTTAATTCTTAGAGCATGGGAAATGTAGTTATTGTTGGAATATATTTTGGATGGAATTAATATTAGAATTGCATTTCCTGTGTCCTTTTTCAACATTTTCAAAAGCTTTGTTAAATTCTGTATTAAACTGAACCACGTATAGAGTAGAATTTTCTTTTTTCCTCTTCTCTGACTTCAAACTTTTTATGATGAACTATACTTACTTCAGTCTTTTTCAGGAGAGGCGTGGCGCACGCCTTGGCACACGCCTAAATCGTTTTAGACGTGTGACTAATCGCACGCCTGAAAAATAAATATTGAGTTTTCAAAATCAACCTATAAAATCGATTTTGTAGCAAGCGATGGCAGACCTCGAAACAATTTTTGGAGAGTCGTCAGACAAAACGTCTGATAGATTTTCGTATTGGTCGGACACTTTTAGATCTCAGAAATTATTGAATAGTCCTGGTCCTTTTAATCCACGAGCAAGCTTATTCATAGCCAACCTGACCATCCTAGCTAATTCACCGACTCCTGACTTAGTTAAAAGAACTATGTAGACATAAATCTCTTTTGCCTGGCCCCTTCCTCGTTGGTAACCAGGTATTACTAAGAAATCCAGCCAAAGGGTCCTTAACTAATGCAGAGGTGAACACTGACGGAGCACAGATGAAGCAAGTCTACAAAACTGCACTTACAGGCGGAATAGACATTTTATCCTGGATTTAATTGTAGATAATTTCTTTATTTGACAAAACAATTGGAAACCATAGCAGGCCCAAATTTAATGTTTTTTTTCTTTGTGCCTGTAAAAACGAAACCTATGTGCGGTATAATTTTTTTCTGTAAAAATTTTGTTAAGGTGTAGCTGAACTTTCCGAATGAATTTTGAAGTTTTATTTAAGCCACGGGGATAATGATTTTTTTAATTTGAAAACAAAGCATATTTTTGCCTATTTGCTTGTGATGACCTTAAAAATGGGAATCATCGCACACCTACTCAAATATTCCTGAAAAAGACTGTTACTTAGTGGGAAGCCTAAAGTCCTTTCAGGAATGTTAGTGCTTTCCAATTTCTACATTGGACATCTGAACTAATAAGTAAGTTGTAAATGAATCTAAATCTAAATTAAATTAAAATGAAGTTCACCCAAATAGATATTATTGCAAAAAATTAAACTCAGGTTTTTTTTCTTTCTGACCTGTTATTCACTATCAGGGTTCGAATTAGCAGTTCACAATTCGCAATTTGTGAATCGAAATGGCATTTTTGCGAATCACTTTGCGAGGAAAATGACAAAATTGCAAATTGAATATTTGTGAGTGGCGTTAGAAATGCTTTTGTAGATTGCATTTTAAAAGTTTAAGAACAAAGAAAGGCAATAGAAATGCTTTTTTAGATTGTGTTTTTAAAATTTAAGAACGAAAAGCGGCGATAAAAATGATTTTTTAGATCGTTTTAAAAACTTAATAAGAAGAACGGCAATAGAAAAATGGTAATTGATCTAAGGTGTTGCCAGTCCATATCTAGATGGTGTGAACACCTTGTTTAGAAGTTTTGCTGACGTCAGGAAAAACCTGCCAAAGTACAAAATTATTTTTCTTCAGTTTATATACCCAATTTGTATCTGTTGTACAAAGTGTGTATAACGCTGATAAGGAAAATTATAGGATCATGTACATTTGACAAACGGCTGCATAGATTTTGGTTTAGAGGTATTTTGAGGACGTCATTAATCCATCTGTTCTGAAACAGGTGGATTGGTGCTTTCTAGTTGCCTATGCAGAAGTTATTTGGCCTCAAACTTAAAAGTGCAGTGCAATGGCTTCACCAAATGTAATAATACCATTGACATTAGACTTTGTAATTACTTAATGTTTAAATAGCTGATAAACAAATTAAACTGAATTCACGCATGTTTTAGGAGGAAAAAAATCACCTTTGAAAAGCCAAATTTGTGCCTGGTTAGGTATTTTCAGTCACACACAACTTTTTTAATTAATATGAGAGATTATTATTTAGGATTTTTTTATAGGTAAACTATTTGGTACTGAGGCGAACTATTACATTGTTGAGGTTGAATATCGAGATGGGGAAGGAGAGGAAGAAGAGAATGCCGTAGTGAGTCCACACAAATTTAAAAAAGATCTCTACATAGCAACAACGCAAAAAAGCTTAGGTCATCAGTCATCTGAATAAATGTTGCATCTTTTTTTATAGGTATCTTCTAAAAAGTGTAAACCTAAAATATTGCAATTTAAAAAGCCATCTTCTTGTAATATAGAGGTATAACATAATAATTACTAAAAATTAAACCTTAAAAAATAGATTAAAATATCTAATGTTGACAACTGCAGCAACAAATTAAACACCACAAAGTCAACGACAACAAATTTCAGGCTGTCACGAGAGTGACAATCTTTAGTTAACGACATCACAACAAATTTCAGTGGCTTTGACAAGAACGACATCGCAACTAATTTCAGTGGCTTTGACAAGAACGATATCACAACTAATTTCAGTGGCTTTGACAAGAACGACATCGCAACTAATTTCAGTGGCTTTGACAAGAACGACATCACAACTAATTTCAGTGGCTCTGACAACAACGACATGACAACAAATTTCAGTGGCTCTGACAACAACGACATGACAACAACAACGCTGCCAATGATCATAGTAACCATATATAAGAACTACAAAACATGCAACAGAAAGAGAAAAACTAACAGCTTTAAAACAACAACAAATCTCATCATATGATTCAAAATTAAATACTAAAAAAACATATTTAACCTTTTTTAGCGTTGCGTGAAATGTGGGCTAAGAAAACAAAAATTTAAAAATAACGATCATAAAGAATTGGTAAGCATAATATAAATATAAATAAAAAAAAATAAAAATAAAATAATATGTTAGTTGTAGGTATTCTATGTTTTGTATTAATTTATTTTTAAGTCTGGAGAACTTTTCGAACTAGAGAAACAATTCCTTGTTATTTCTGTAGCAGGTCTCTGTCTTTTTGCTGTATTTCAGGATTTGTATAAGAATTTTAGCATTTCTTTAATTCCTTTGTATTGTGTTAAAAATCTTTTACTAGTATGGTGATGACAAATTTGGTTTGCAATTTGCTAAATATTTGCACAAATTAGAAAGAATAATTTTAATCAAACTCATGTCAGAAAACTGCACTAGTCACTAAAATTGTGGAGATGCAATTCCAGTATATAAATAGGTCCTTCAGTGTATGAGATGCAGAAAGAATGAGAATTCGAGCATATTTTTGTTAAAATTAAAGTTTGCTAATTAGAAACTTAAATAACTATTGTTCATAATGCGTAGAGTTAACACAATATTAATTAATAACACAATCCAAGGTTGCCACATCTTCTAAATTTAAAAAATAGTCTTCTCAACTCCTTCAATCTCCTCCAAAGGTAACGTTATTTAGAAATTGTACTTTATAACAAACCTTACTCAAGATTATTTTTTTATTTTAAAGTTTTTCATTATTAAAGGTGATTTTGCATTTGTATGCAAGAATTAATGTGAACGCTGCATATGCCAAATTTCCAAAATAACTGCCATTTCCCAATTGATAATGGTAATGAAAAAGCATTATTTTTGAATAGAATCTTGTTAAATTGATTTTTATTAATTTTCACATTTTTGTAGGATGAAGAACCTCCAGTTGAACAACCTCTAAAAGAAGAGGAAGAAGAAGAAGACAGTATGTATTTTTTTAAATTAAATATTTTTTTGTAAATGTTGTTCATAAAAAAGCTTAATTAAATAAAAGTACAATAAACATGAAAATACAACCTAACTCTTAGTAAACCAACAAGTATGTATCAGATGATAATATAAATCAGTACCCTCTGATTTGCTGCAATGCAGTCCTGAAAGAGATGTTTTTCCCTCTGATCAGAGCTGGCTGGAATGAAAATAAAATTATTTTTGGCATATGGTGGTTAAGCATAATGTTAACATGTTTAATTCATCGACTGTCTTGTAATAGTGTATGTAACAAAGTTGCTCACAATGATAATGATCATGTGAACAACAAGCCAACATCATAATAAATGTCGGTACAAACGGTACTCTCAAAACAAGAAGCAACTAAAATAACACGAAAAAAACAACACAAAGCTTGATATCAAAAGAAAAGATATCTTTTAATTTGTTTTCCTTTAAAAAAGGAAACCTGTTTCAAACTTAGCAACTCACCTGGCGTGAATTTTACTCATTGTTATAAATTAAGAAATGTTAACAATACCTGCAAAGCGGCACATTGTACCTAAATTTCTTTTACCAAAAGGTCCCAAAGAGGAAGATATTTTACCAAAATCGTCATGGAAACCTCCCCCTGCCATACCAAAAGAAGATCATCACACTGGCGCCAACAAAAAAGTGTACTTTGTGTGTGGGGAACGTAAGTTTTTATTAATGTACTAACTATTGATGTTAATAATTAGTGAAGAGCGAAGCGTATGTTTGTGTGGAAAGCGTATGTTTGTATGGACAGCGTATGCCTGCATAAAGAGCGTAGTCTGTGTGGAGAGCATATGTCTGTGTGGAAAGCGTATGTCTGTGTGGAGAGCATATTATTTATTGATGTATTAACGACTGGTGTTAAAAGTAAGTTACTTCGTGTGTGGTGTTGTAAATTGCTGTAAATGTGGTAATCACTTGTGTGCGTCGCAACATCTTTTGCAATGTAGAAAATAGAATATTTTGATTGTATCTATGATCACTTTTGTGTCTTATTACTCTTGGTTAATGTCGTACTTTGTTCCTATTAGCTGGGGAAGCGTGGATAAAATTGCCACATGTTACACCTGAAGAAATAACGGCAGCCCGTCAAATTACAAAACTGTTGACAGGAAAATTAGATGCAGAGGTATGTAGGCTTCTAACCCGGTTTTATTAGATCAGGGGTAGGGGGAATATCTATATCCTGAATCAATCAATCCTTAAACTGTAGGGGAAAATAAGTTACATATATCATAGAGATATATACCAAAAAAAAATCTTAGTACAGAAAGTTTTATTCATGTATAATAAAAAATTTATAGTATTAAAAGTTTAATTTTGTTTCTTAAAAAGCCATTTCAAACATTGCGCACGAGCACACGAAACACTGTAGCTCTGTTGTCTTCAGTAGCAGTTGTGGTGCGTTTAAACACTGTAATCTGTGTAGATTAATATAATATTCTTTCCGCAGAACACACTGAACAACTGATCACTGAATATGAATGTAAGATTTCTTTTTTAGATCACTTCTTATCCACCTTTTCCTGGAAAAGAAATTAATTATCTACGCGCACAAATCGCTCGCATCTCATCATCAACGCAGATTAGTCCGATGGGGTTTTTTATGTTTGATGATGAAGAGGAGGAAGAGGAGGAAGAGGAAGGTAAGACAAACCAACGCTTGTGTTTATATACATCTTATTAAATAATTAAAATTGGAGAACCCCTTTTCTGGTGCCATTGATATATCATCACCTAAGTGTTCGTACCTGATCAATGATGTAGATGGTGTAGTGATTAAGCATTCGACTTGTAATAACAGGTTTAAGTCCCCGCTCCACCACACTTTATATGTTCCTGTATGTATAGATTTGGAGCCATCTGATGACCTGTGAATGGCTTTTGCAGTAGAAAAACAAGTGATATGCGTAACGCTAGGGAAATTTAATGGTTACTGTCAAAGGAAAAAAGAATGGAATTCCCAGGGAATTTAAATTTTTCTTTACTCAGTTACTGTTTGCCATCTTTTAGCTTACATGGAAAATTACATGGAAAATCTGGATTTCGAGGGTTTATCACTTCGTGAATTGACAGACCCCTCTATGTCTGGTTGGGTTCATCACACGCAACACATCCTCTCACAAGGACGTTGTTCCTGGTTGAATCCATTTGAAAAACCTGAAGATGACTTCGAAGAAGAAGAGTTTGACGAAGAAGAAGAAGAAAATGATGACAATATTAAGCCTGAAACAGGACCTCGTCTCTTGTCGTCTGTTGCTGACGAAACAAGTAATATATAAACTTTGTTATTTTACGCATACGTTATTCTACTCTTCATACAAATAAAAAATTGGAAAATCCCCCTTTCCTCTCTCACCTGCAAAACAATGTAGTTAAGCATCATCCCTGTGTAAAAACTATTAATTTGGTCCATTTGTATAGTAACACAATATGAATAGCAACATTGATTTAAAGTGCTTCAAATGTTATCTAAGTATTAGGAATAAATATTTTAAATGTTTGAAATTGGTTTGAATTTTTTTTGAAAATATTAATAAAATTTTGCTATCCTGCACAATTTTGTTTTAAATTACAACTAAAGTGTGCTTCTTTTAAATGCTTCGTAGTTTCTAAATGCAATACATTATTACGATGTGAAGATATTTTATTTCAGCGATCAAGACAATCCCACCATGGACAACTTACGTGTCATCTAGGGTACTACCAGAATATGCTGTAGCAGTTGCTAGATCCAATCGTTGGCCTGGAGCTTATGCGTTTGCACGTGGAAAGTATGTATTTTACAATGCTTCAATGTAGGAAAGCTTAAATTAAAAGTTGAATAAGTATTTTAATAATGTTATGCCACTTTGATCGTGCAAGAGAATCATGATATAACCATTAAGTTTCTCTAAAGTAAAAATCAGGTATTAAGCAAGTTGGAGACATCCTTAAGCGAGGCTTAATAAGAGAGACTTGATTAAGAGAGTCTTAATTAGTTTTGCCAAGTCGTAGGCAAGCGTCGTTTTTCTCTGCCAACTTGAAATTGTCATGTAGAATAGAACTACCAATAAAATCTACATTTAATATCTATTTTATAGATTATTTTATAACAATTTACCCCTAACTGGCTTTAGTAGGCTAAACAGATTCATCCATTTCGTAACAACAGAAAAGCTTCTTCATAGTTTTGACAACCCATAGCTGCACTTTTATGCTCTGAAGCAAGCCTTGTTCGCAGTACACGAAAATGTAGACTAGAATAGAAGTTGAGCGTTGAAGCTTATTTAATTTGCGCGCACATAAGCGTCATAAGCGTGTAATTCAAGCGTACTTATAAAAATTAGCTATCAAATATATCTTTTAATTTAGAAATCTAATTTTTTTTTCAGAATATACGAGAACCTTTACATCGGATGGGGTCAAAAATATACAGGACAAAGTTACGCTCCCCCGTCTCCACCGCCTGCTTTAGAGGAGTACCCTGATGGTCCGGAGATAACGGAAATGGACGACCCAACAGTGGAGGAAGAAAAAGCATTGAAGGAGAGAGAGGAAGAAGCATTGAAAGAAGAGGAAGATTTAGAAAATTTCGATGATGAGGACGATGATGATGATTAAAGAGGAGGATTATTTTAGAATGAATGAGTTGTGTACAGTTTTAACTTAATTGATTGTATATTTCTTAAAATTAATATATTAATGACAAATAATCACTACTGTTTGTTTGTTCCATTTAAATTTCACCAACGAGCAACCTTGTTCTGTTGTCTCTTCTATGACCGAGACGGCAAGGTATCGCCGTCCGATGTCAAAAAGATACAATATGCCCTGGGGATGAGGTTAAACAACGAGCAATTGTGAACATGCGTATTTCAAACATGCTGCATCATTGCTGTTTCGTTGAGGAATTGAAGATTTTTCAGCCTTTCCAGCGAAACCTGAAATTTCTACATTGATAAGAAAACAATATAATCCAAAATGGCAGGTTATTAAGGTGGTAAATATTATTTTTGTTGCGTAACGAAAACTCATTCTCCGTGTCGTGGGTAAAAAGTCGCTGACGAACTTTCACAGTGTCGCAGTTATATTTCCTAACGCTTTTAAAAGTATGAGAATCTCAGAAGTTATCTGGTAAATACTCTCCTTCGTGGGTGTGAAGAAATGCATCGTTGCATGGTTAGTCATTGCGATAATTTGCCGATTAAATTTAATACTAAAAGCTATTGCTTAAAACCTTAAATTTGCATGATGATTATTTTTAATTAACATAATTGATGTTGTTGCTAGGCAACTATAGAAATACCGTGCAATTTTGTTGTTAATATTTCTATCGAGATTTAATCCGAACAATGAGTATAATAGTATAAAAAAATAGTTGAAAGTCAGATAGCGTTGAGTCATTTCAATTACTTACAGTGTTGTGGAAAAAAGATTGTCAAAAATGGGTAAAAAACGAGATTTTGTGAGTTTTATTTGTGTATTTTGTTTATTTGTCCAATTTGTTGTTGTTTACATTGCGTGACTGTCAGGTACATAAACAACAGCAACATGTCACCACACGCACAAAGCCAAACCGATGACTTTAATAAAATGGGTAAAAAAAATGTTCAGACAAAATTTGCATAGAGTTGCTAAATAAAAGAAATACTCTTTCAATCCAATTTCCAGGACTTTTTTTTCGCTTCCGCGAAAAAAGTAAACAACGAAAGTGAAGCCCTGGTTACGAGATTGCAGGTTCTATTTCTTTTAAGTAAAAAATTGGTAGCAACAAGATTTACACTGCATTGATTAGTTTTAACGATATGTT
This sequence comes from Hydractinia symbiolongicarpus, assembly GCF_029227915.1. Lineage (NCBI taxonomy): Eukaryota > Metazoa > Cnidaria > Hydrozoa > Anthoathecata > Hydractiniidae > Hydractinia > Hydractinia symbiolongicarpus. Next base: position 5,745,393 of record NC_079885.1, read on the forward strand.
GTGTGGTTTGGACTCCGCGTTTTAGCTTCTCAAACTTCCGATTTAACATAGTCGAATCTAGTATTTTCCATATATCACACAATAGAAAGCAAAAAAAGCATTGAGAATTTTGAAAATAGTGAGAAAACAAAATCAATCATAGTGCTTTGAAGGTGCGCATTTGATACTTTCATCTAAAGGTGCGATTTTCCACGAATGCGCTTACAAGACGTGGAAAAAACAGCGAAAAACGGAGGACAAGCTTTTGTGTTACCTGTCCTGAATGCGTACCGATAACATAAATTCTAGTATTATCGATTTTGTGTGTGTGCGTATTTCGATTTTATGGATGAAGCAGATACGTTTAAATTGAAATATCTAATTAAACCATTTGTCTTTTGTTTCTGTAATGTTTTCCCGCACGTCCGCAGAAAACGAAACCTCGCCACTAAAAAGAGATAAAAAAAATTCTTATAAAAAATACGTCACCAAATTCATCAATTATTATATTTGACGACATTTTGACCAGATTTTTGGCAATTACTATTTTGCACATCTAACTTTAAAACAGCTAAAATTGAAGCTGTCTGTCTTTGTGATTTTGTTGTCTGTAATTGTTAGGAAACATTAACTCGATTATTAATTTAGCTAATATTGAAACATTTAGGGGGAGTACAATCCGAGCCCAAAGAATCGAGTAGCATCAGTCTACCTCCCTTGGTTGGCTGGTGTTTCTTTTGTTATGTTTGTTGTTGGTATCGTGATATGCGTATGTGCAGGTTTGATGAGAGTCTACAACGATGATTTAAATGATCTGCTTTTTCAAGTTTGGGTTGGAATTCCGGTACGTAAATTATCTATTTCGAGGTTTCTTTCCTGGATTGAGTTTTTCAAGACAAGAAGAAACCGTCCTGGAAATTTTTTTTTTATAATTGTTTATATATATATATCGGTAAGCAAACTTGTCACCAGACCTTGTAAGGTTTTTCGTATGGAGACTATCCTAATACAAGAACCTACGAACCTTGGGCAAACTAACTTTAATTTAAATTTTATCAAAACATTTTTTGTTCGCTTTTTTATTTAGCTTGTCGTTGTGAGTGTGTTGGGATTCACCAGTGTCATCACAAGAGCAAAAGAAGTGGTATGCTTTATTTGTATTGGTCTCCACATTCCTTTTCGATGATTATGCTAGGAAAACTTTTTAAGTTTAGCAATTATATGAGCAAGATTATTTTCTACAAGGAATCTGTAACGTTGAACACTTTGAGAAGACAACAGCTTGCCTTTCCATAACACAGATTTCTCCGTGTCTCCTCAATTCAGATCAATATTTTCTCAATTCAGATCGATGCTTTGTCAATTTAGGTTAATGTTTTGGCACTGCTGTCTCTGCTAACTATGGCTGTGTGCGGATTTGGAGCTGTTACAGGTGGTCTCACATACTGGGAAGATCAATGGCAACTAGTGAAAGAGTTACTTAATGATAATAAATGCTCGGTTCAAGCAAGTGCTTGCCAATGCAATGTTGATAATGATGTGTTACCTATGCCAATGAGAGGTCCGTGTTTTAATCTGCTGTTAATCTTTCCTTATCGTCTAACCTTACTTTTCAAAAAGGACACACTTAGTGTTAAATTTAGCATTTAGGTGTTCTCTGAATTTCTGCCACAACATTATTCCTAACCAAATAATTTCTAAAATGGTAACAGGGGGGAACAATGATGTTGAAATATGTACGACCGGAGAATTCTCATGGTTTTTTTTTGACGGGCTTAAACAAATAGTCGGTAAAGAAATGCACTACATCGTTTTATTTGTAAAATCATGACTATAGGTTCATCTGTCACCTGACACTAACCATCCTTTTATTTACAATTATTGCTTGTGTTAAGTCAAATACATTTTTAAACCTAACTTTTCGCGCGTGAGTCGATAAGGTGAAATTTGCTATTTTTAATACGTTTTACTCTATTTTCATAACATAACTTTTAACTCTTTTTGGCTTTTAGTTTGTAACACACATTTTTTTCAGTGCTCTGTTTTTAATCACAAAAAAATTCAGTGTCGAATAGATTACTGTCATTTTACACTTTCTGTTTCAGTGGATAGTTGTACAAATTTGGAAAGGGTTGTATTTTTGTATATCACGATGTTTTCACTGGATGCGTTTGGTGTGATTCTATCCTTCCTAACACTTCTTATGTCCATGATGGTCAACTGTTGCGGAGCCTGGACGGTAATTTGGTACCACTTTCACATAATTGTTTTTGCGAAATATCCACGCCTGCAGACTTACCTAGAAACTCTTTTAAATCTAAAACCAAAAACATTAATTTTATGTTATACAGTCTTTAATTTTTATGTTTAAGTCTAATTTTGAGCCTGTCGTACCAAATTTTGCCAAGGACAATGAAGTGGAAATCATATAAGGTGTGCTTTGTGAAGTATTTAGCACAACCCCCTCAAAATTGACGATGTGTGTGCAGATTATGAACACAAATATAAAGTAAAGGAATTTGGATGCCGGTTCAGTTCTTTATTACACATTTGTTAATTCAAACGTTTGTTCTTTCTTTAGTATTTACCGTGGTACGATCGCAGAATTGATCCAGATAATGGCGTCAACGAAAAGTATGTCCAAAGAGAGGCTGGATTTGTGAATGGAGGATATAAGCACTAATAACGTAAAATTTTGAAACACAGGCACTTCTTTGCAAAAAACTTTATAAATGTAATTCTTCTATTTCTTTTTTACTCTTTGACTTTTGGTGTATTTAAGACTACTCGAGGTTCTAAAAATACAATTCGTCTTGTTCCTGTGAAGCAAGGTGATCTTTTTTCTTAACTAAAATACAAAAACATTTTAAGTGCTTCCTTTAAACCTTCTTAAATGTAATAAATACTTCAAATATATCGAACACTCAGGTCAAGCTTTTATTTCCCTCATTCTTAAGATCTGTCAGCAGTGGTACAAATTTTTTGAGCAACGTGCTCACTATTTATTTTTGTTCAATAAAACATTGAAATCATTGTTCAGATGAGTTGTGTATTTTATTCACTTCTGTAGATGGAACGGAAATGTGTATTGGCCAGAAGTTACATCATTCACGTTGACGAAACGCAAGGACTTCTCTAACTCTAGATTTGTTTTTCTAACTAAAAAATATTTCTCTAAATGCTTTCTTTGCTGGGCATTTCAAAACAGCTCCTGTTTATGAGCACACAAAATCCAAAAATTCTCTCGCAGTAATTATTCAAATTTTACTTACTCGACGTACGAAAATACTCAACATTGAACACTGGTCAAGAGGACGACTTTTTTTTTAAGCCAATTTACTCGTCAGTCAACGTAAATGGTGTTTGTATAGGTATTTTGCAATTTCGAAATAACCATGCCTCTGCTCCATGCTCCGAGAAATTTACTCTGTTGTTTAAAACAACAAAATTGCCGTCACAAAGCCGCAAGAAGCTTTCGACGCGCACACGCGTGGCGAAATGCACAAATCTAAATATACTTTAAGATCTAGGGAAAGAAAAACTACGTTTAGACAATGTCTTTAGGGAGTAGGTGCTACCAGCGTTTTGCGTGTCCAAAAGAATGCAAACTTTGGCTACCATTTTTATCTGACAATGCATTCGCACAAAGGCCATAAATCTGCACTTGTTTTTCATCATTAAATGTGATAGTGATACAAAGTTCCAACCTTTTTTCGATATAGCTTATCAAAAAGTTCGGAATAAGCGCAATCCAATTTTAAAGAAGCTAATATTAAGAATACACATCTAAAGAACAAATTTTTAGGTGCTTTTGGTGCATTCGGCTTTTTTTGAAGTTACGTCCAAATCTATAAGAAAAATTAAAATGATAGAGTTCTGAACAACGAGCATGGCTTATTGACTCCACTTGTATACGTTTAACGGGGCAACAGGCTAAGAAAATTTAATATACTACAAATATATCTCAGGGTGTGTTTTACTGTCAAATTCTATAACACGGCGAGGTAAAACGCAAATTACTATCTTCTGTGTTAGTCGTTCAGTACAGGCTAATTGTTAATATATTAAAACAACTCCACTCTTGCATGTGAAGATGCTATAATATACTGTATCATTTAAGATATTTGGATCAGTTTTTTTTTTGATAATGGAGTTCTTTTGACGTTTCCATTTTGTGAGCGACAGCATTTTCTGCATCTATTTGGTTTTCTCTTTTAATGTACACGTTGAAGTCCCGGATTTTTTGCTGATTAGCCAGCAAAATTATAAGAAAATTAGAAGAAAATATATTGTTCCTTTGAAACCCGTATGTGCGTGAGTTATATCGCGCGCTTTTGTTCGCCCCCCGTCGCCGAGGAGGAAACGGACAGAGAGGGATTCTTTTATATCTGCGTAATTGTTCGGTAAAATATCACATTTTAAAGGAAGGTTGCCGTATAAAAAAATGGCTGCCAGACAAAAATAAAGAGATCAAGTGAGCAAATCAAAGTCAAAGTTAAAATTGGTGATGGTTAACTAGTAGATTTCCTTATGTACAGTATTTTTAATGACAAAATTAAGGTTTCTACATGGTTATTAAATATAAAAAATAATCTCAACCCAAATGTGAGAATGAAATGCATTTAGCTAGATATACAAGTACCACTATTAAAATCTTAAAATTTAATGTACTGGATGGTAATTAAAAGCTGTTGTTACGTTAACTACATCCATTAATAGAAAGTAAAAATATCAGGCTATAAGTTTTACTTAAAGTCAACCAATACCTAGCTAGCTACCTAGATTCGCAAGTTTAGTGCATGCTAATATACATTTCACAAAATTTAAACAATGGTTCACTTAATTGAACATCAGAAGTTGATTGATGAGTTGAATACTCTGGAAAATTATTCACCCCAAGAAAGACTTAATCATGCTAAAACAAGAAGGCATGGACAACTAGAAGCATATTATGAAAGAGAAAACAATCCTGATTCATTTCCATACACCAAGGCAAGTCATAACAAAAATATACGGTTTGACAAAAATATTGAATTGATTGAGGCAGCTGCCAGAAATGATGCTGAAGAAGGTAAGTACTAGTGTTATTCGTACTACTATGTTCATTTCAACTGTGGATTTTCTATCAGTGTAGCTACAATGCCTCTAGTGATTATTTCAATAAATTGTTGTTTATCTTGTTGTAAAACCTATTTGCTGAGGTCTAAGGTATAGCATGTAACATGATAATTAAATGGCAGTTATAAGTAATATAATAAATGTGTTCAGACTTCGTGACAATAGATGTCCGTGTTTACTTCACTAAAATACAACTAAATACAAGAGAGCCTTGTCTCGCTAAGTCCAGTCATAACAAAAACGTAACTATACATGTATGCGATAGTTATCACCTTCGCATGAGCTTTCGGTAGTGTCAGAACTTTTGTTGTTATTGTTAACCTATTGTTAAACGCATGAGCTATTTTTGCATGTTGAAATCAATAGAGTTCATTTGTTGTTCGCGAAATTTAATTAGCTCATCTGAACTGCATGTGTCCTATTGTTGTATTTAATTGCTATAGTCGTCAAGAGATCAATGAACAAAAAAAAATTTAACAAAATTTAAGTTTCATTAGATCGCATTTTAAAGTTTAAGAATGAAAAACGGCTATAAAAAGCTTCGTTAGATCGTGTTTTAAGAGTTTAAGAACGAAAAACGGCGATATAAATGCTTTTAATGTGTTATGTTCGTTAATTTTTCTAAAAAAATATATTTTAATAGCCTTCGTGATCTTTAACACTTTTTAACAATAACATGCATGTTACATGTGACAACAAAAGGATTCATCAAATCTTATTGTTCTGACTTGCGCATGACGATAACAATAGAAAGCAATTCATGTATAAACAAAAGATATGTGAACGTTCTTTATGTGGACATGAGATTGTTACATGACGTCGTAAAAATCGCGTACATGTGAAGTTACATTCAAGCGGTACTGTATATACCTTGCTATTAGTGCATACACTGCCTACACAAGGGCGCTGACTTGCCAAAAACACCTGTTTATATAATGGAAATCTTGGGCAAGTTTTTGAATAAATATTGCGCTTTTTGTCTGATAACTCCTGAAGAACTCATTTGAATTATGCAAAACAGCACTTTCAATTTCAACGACTTAGTCATAAATAAATCAAAGTAAACAGATTTGTATGACTTTATTGACTATATATATATATATTAATATAGCAAATTGTATCAAATGAAGCTTTAAAAAATTCTTTTCCTGATACCATTGCAGCATATCTGCCATTATGTTTTTGTCAAAGTTATGTGTTGAAATTTTGGGATACAAGGATTGATACTCTGCCATTAATAAAAACTCATGTTGCTAGAAAAGACATGTTTGGCCCATCCAATTTTTATCGATGGACGAAATCATATTGACACAAACTCTATGTTTTTCTGAGCTGGTAAGCTCCTGTAGAAATGTAATATAAAACATTGGTGCTTTACTACAACAAATTTTTTTTATAATTTTCAAAATGGATGTGAGCTTTTTCTGGCAAAAATGTTTTTAAAATCATTGAACTCAATGAAAGTGCCCCCATAATTTTGCGCTGATCTCCATATACAAGGAGGCCAATAAATGTAAAGCCTGTGTAAAAGTAAGTTTGCGCAATTTTAGGGGTCCAAGTTTGTTTTTTTGGTTTTCTCTTCACAATTGAAATTAGTGTTTTCAATACCTTGACCAGAAAAAGAACATAAATTAGCCCTAAAATACCCACGCTTCTGATGTATGCTATGGTTGTATACATGTTTATGGCGTTTTTAGCTTATATATTAATAAATTTTCGATATAAAAAATTATATTTTGGGCTTACTGCTCAAAAATAACAGTGGCCATTTAAATTGATTGTTTTGTTTTTCAGTTGTTAGCTTTATGAATGTCAAATGGAGTCCAAATTTGCAAAATGAAGATGGTCTCAGTGCATTGCATCAGGTTAATAGCTTTGGTTTATTTGAAATAAGTCTCTGCGTTTTTTATGTTCTTTTTTTGTGTTTGTAAGAACTTATTTGAACATGTTGACAGGCTGTGATTGAAGATTGTGAAGATGTGGTTGATGTTCTTGTGAAGCATGGTGCTGACCTAAACATAAAAGATGCTGATCTGTGGACTCCACTCCATGCTGCAGTTGCTTGCGGTAATTATGAATTGGTCAAGTATTTGGTGGACAATGGAGCCAGTCTAGTTGAAATAAATACAGATGGTAACATGCCAATTGATCTCGTTGAAGATAACGAAGACGTAGAAATATTTCTTGATGAAGCTATGGCAAAAGCAGGCAAGTGCAGTATTTTACAGAACTGTTGTTTCAGTTTGAAATATTTCAAAAATTTGTTTAGTCATTTTCATATTACGGAAAAAACGAAATTTTTTAAATATCCAGTAGCATATGACAATGTGAACTGTTAAAGGTTTTAAAATCTTTTTTTTTATAAGGACTGTAATTTTAAGAACTTTTGACACCCTTTTTAATTTAGAGATGGTGTAAATTATTTGTCTATGAAGGTAGTAAAAATTTTAAAAACTAATTAAAAAGTCTTGATTAAGAATATTTTTGGAATGCGTTCATCTAATAGAAAATGATGTAGGTAATCCACAACTGCAGGGTTGGTCCATACATGTTGGACTTAAATTTAACTCTTAAAAACATACATCACACTTTATACAATTATTACGCTCTTCAACATGTTCAATAATATACATGCAGGTCATCAGCACCAGATTGTGAATTTGAAAAAAACTGCCAAGCATTTACCTTTTTGAATTATCCAGATTCTACTTGGGACAAATGTTACATCCACAAAAGTTTTCTTGTTCAGTTATTACATAGTTTAATCATTTCATATTTCTAATAACAGGTACAATTTTACTCACAATTGGGATAATCTGATACAATAGGTCTAAAACTTGTGTAATTGCAAGAAATGAAAAAGGAAGTTTGTTTTAACCACTCAAAAATTCAGCTTTTCAAAGGAGATGTTCTTTCCTCCTAAAGAATGCACAAATTCAAAAAAATATGTGTAATTTGTTTATTGACTATTTACACATACGTAATTACTAAGATTGACGTCAATAATTAAATTTAGTGAAACCATTACAGTGAACTTTTAATTTTCAGGCCAAATAACTGACGTCATCTCCTGTGTGGGTAACTAAGGACCACCTGGGACCACTTTCCTAAAGCTGAGTTAACCCATCTGTTCCAGAACAGTTGGTTAATGACGTTATCAAAATACCTTTAAAACCCCTATAAAGTGGCTGTTTTTGTTTAATTTGTTAACTTTATTGTCACTACGTCTTGAATATGAATATCATATCATAGAGTGATGTCAATATCATTTTTAAAAGCTACAAGTCATCTGGTCACTAGGGACCACCTGGGACAAAAATAGAACCAAATTTCTAAAAAAAAGCTTTGAGTAGAACAAATTCTACGAGAATCTATATTATCAGATTAGTGCTAATTCTTACCTTTCTTTCCAATTTTCTATTGTACTTTGTAGTATGTTCAGCACATCTACATTAATTAAATGTGCAATTGCTGGTCGTTCCTGTTAAACATGTGCTTATAACAAACAAATTTAATTCTATGGTTTTGATTTCTTCTCACTTTGATGCAATATATGAAATATACTTACTTATTGGTAAGACATTCTAACATAAAAGTAAAATTCAGAGATATTTTTTTTGCACAAACTTAATGCAAGAAAGTTATTGTATGTTTTTACGCAGAACTTCTGTACAACTTGCTATATATGTGTAAAATAAATTTTGAAACACATACACAGTGTTCATAATTTTTTTCTTTTTATAGGTTACACTGAGGAAGATTTAGAGAACATAAGAAATGAAATTCCTAATCAGATGTTGGAAGATTTGAAAGACAGTGTTCAGAACAAAAGAGATTTAAATATTGTTGGGGAACATGGTGAAACTGCTGTATGTATTTTTTTAAAAATATCTGAAATTTAATTTGTGATTAATAATGAGCAACAACAGAAAAACTTGTTCTGAAATTGTTTTGACAACCACGTCTTAGTTACTCTCAGAATGGCAGAGGAAAACTTTAAATTTGATATTTGCTGATGTTCCTGTTTGTTTACGTGTCTGGAAATGCTCCTGAACTTTTTTTTAACTGTTGGTCACCCCGATGCAGGACATGACATAACAATGAACAGACTTTCAATTATAGTTGGCCTCATTCTGCCTAAATTTTAATCCGGTCCCTGGTTATGCAGAAATACGCTTTTTACCGCACATATGTGTTTAGGCATGAAGTGAATTATGTGGGCAAATGACTGCTTTCTTATGTCTGTAAAAGCCTTCCCACTTTATGGATAATACGAAAAAGCAAAATGTGAAGTCACAGAACGATGTAGTAAGGCTTTGCAATCTTTATCGTTGACTTTAACAAAATCTTAGCTACACTAATTATTATATATTGTTAAAAAATACAGCGATTTTTATGGGTTTATCAAGGCATACAATCCACCTCACACCTGGCTAAAATCTTATGAACTGGCCTGGAACTGTATTGCATCAATTAAGTACTCTTACTGTATTTGAGCAAGCATCCAGTCTGAAAAATAATTACTTTTGACATAAAATAAAAAAATCACTGTATTATATAGAAGTTTTTATAACAGACGCAAGTTTTAAAACATTAAGAAGTGAGTTGCCTTTAACTAAAAAAGACGTTTAATAAAAAATGTTGGGAAACATATTTGAACTGTCTTATTTTAAAATTTGACAACAATTGATAACAATCCAAAGTTTTTGAATTCTTTAAAAGACAGTTATTATTAGCTTAATTTTACAAAAAAAAAGTTTAATGATAGGGTTTAACCACTATAGACGGGTTGCACAATTTGACCAACAACTATGACTAGGAAACAAAACTTTTATCTTGTATTTTTTATGGGTAGATGAATTTGAAAAACCTTTCTCCTATAGATGCACATTGCAGCAGCAAATGGATACGAGGAGGTTGTGAATTATTTACTTGACCATGGTGCCAGAATCGACGTTATTGATCATGACTGCTGGCAACCTATACATGCAGCTGCTTGCTGGGGTCAGGTATATAACGAGACATGTTTTATAATGTACTCCAACTACTTAAACTGTGTTTTCAAAGTGAAAAAAAGGAGAATATATTCTTAAGGTCTCTACATTATGATCACATTTCAATGTTATATGGCATATATGGGTAAAAATAAATGTTTTAATTGGCATATTGTTGTTTACCTGGTCAAATGAAAGCAAGCTAAACCTTTGTAATCTGATTCATATCTATGACAAAGTGTGTAATGATGTATACCGTTTTGTTTGTTTTGATTAATTCATTTAAAATCTTTCAGGAAATTTTTTTATTCCATACAGCTTTTTGAACAGGGGGATTTTGGTTTTGCTACGCATGTGCCAAGATTTTCCTAAAAAAGCCTTAACAGAGTAACTTTATTAGAAAAAGCTTTGTGAAATAAATGAATTTCCTGATGTGTTTTGTTTTCATTTTATAAATGTATGTTTTATTTGTTAGGACAAAATCATTGAGATATTAGTAAATCATGGTGCGGATCTGGATGCTGTTACAAAAGATGGGGAAACTCCTATCGGTAAAATAAATTTTATTCTGTGTGTACACATTCTTTTAGTGAGCAACACAAGACACAAAAATTGATACTCAGTAGTATGTTTCTTCTTGTGAACGATCATGTTTTTGCCATCCAACCACCTATTTTATGTTTCTAGTAGTTTTACGGAGCAGAATTCTAAAAGACTGCTCTAGAGATTTGAACCTATAGAATAAAACAACTAAAAATGACACATTAAATGTAGTACACATTAGAGAAGGGTTGAAATAGTGCAATGCAGTCAGTTATTGAGTGAATGTAAACTTAATCAGACATCAATGTTTTTGCTCCAACTGTTTTGTTAATGTTTGTTTGTACTTTGTTACTATAAGACTGTTCTTGAACAAATTTGTCTCCCACTCTGGATTTTTTGGCAATGTTTGGTTGTGTTCTTTTAAGTTTGAATACAGAAACACATTCTTAGTTGTTTTTTCAGGCCACTAGGAACAGTTTTTGACAAATGATAACATAGGACAAGACTATTGTGTTGACAACTAGATTTCTAAAGTTAGGCAACTTTATTAAATTAAATTGAAGTTTGTTGACAAATAGGGCAAAAATTTGTGTTGCATTATTATTTTTTTATTTGCAAGTTTTCGTTTTGTCTTTTAGACTTGACAGAAGATGAAGAACTCCAGGGTATGATTATTGAGTTGAAGGAATCTGGACATAAAACCAAAGAGCTAAAGAGAAGCCAAAGTAACAGCTCCAGGACGTGAGTTATTTTTTATTTTTTTTATCAGTAAATGAATTATTCCAAGTTTTCCTGCTTTCCAAGCTTTTTCGATTAATCGTCTTAAACTATTTCTACAATTTTTTTGTCATATACGCCACCTATAAATGATTGCGTGTACACTATTCCATTGCAGAAAAATTATTAAAATTATTTGTCTGCCTCTTATCTGTAGGATTTGTGTATTATCATTTGTGACAATGTAAAATTTTTTGTTCACAGGTTATCAGTGCGGCGTTCAAGCATAGTAGAAAAACACAAAATATCTCTAAATGATGCGAAACAAGAAGGAATATTTAGACAGAATCCAGAATTTTTACATGTTGTAATAAAAACGGTATGCCTCAGATATTTTTTATAAATTGTTCTTTAATTAATGACTGATTGATGATCATTGTTTATCATTGTTTTTGTGAGATGACTATAAGGATACAATAGACAACTTCATCAGAAATAATGTCAAAATGTCAGTAGTTTTAGGATTAAATTGTCAATCAGAATTATTTTCATTTTTGTAAGCATTATCTTATATTTTGATCTGTGTTTAATTTTTTAATTAATTCTACAATGATTATACTGTTCTAATGTTATATAAATCATTAAAAAAAATTCATTTGAAAAAAATTTGTGGTTACAATAAAATAATCCTTTTTATAAAGAGTACCTACTTGACCCCTTTGGACGAACGCCCTGGTAAAATTTTACTAAAATTTTATGTTTTTCAAGCTTTTGTAGTATATAGTGTAATATTAAAAGTTTTCAGACTTTATTCAACACTAGTCAAAAAGTGGGCAATGAAATGCCAGATGCACAGAAATTAAATGTAGTTGGGAATGATAAGAGCTATGTTCATTCCAACATTGAAATTAAGTACGAAAAGCTACCAATATCTTTCAGGATGATGATGTTGATGACGAAGAAGGGAAGCAAAATGTTTCATCTTCAGCTTTAAAAACATTTTCTGGACATACTGAACCACCTACTCCTGAAGAGAAAAATCAAACCAAAGTAGAGATATCTCCACATTCAAAAAGCACAAATTCAGATCAAGCAGTTTCTTACAGAAAAATTGAGGAAAAAATTACAATAGAATCTGATCGGTCAGCTGCTTCATCAAAAAACACATCACCACAAGTAAATCGTAAGGAAAACTCTACTTTAAAAAAACTTTCACAAGTTCAAATAATCTTGTAATTTACATTGTGTTTATAAAATTTCATATATCTTTTGCATGTTGTACCTTATCTCCTTTTTTGTTTTAAGGATCTCCTCCATTGGCAGAAGTTGATGACAATGATACTGAACATAAAAACAATGGCTTAGAAACAAATACTAATAATATTGACGTAGAAAAAGGTGAAGTCCACACAAGTCATAACACAGCTGCAAAAAACCACAAAACTTTGAACGAATCCACAGATATGAGTGTTAAGAAAAAGTGTTGTGTCATCTTGTAATCACAATGATGGAAATATCTTTATAAAGAAGAGCAGCGTGGTTTACTTGAAGCGAACTAACTGAAGATTCATAGTTTTATTTTTAACAACATACTTTTGAACACACATTCTCGAAACAGAAGATATTGTAAAGAGTTCAGATAAACATTTTGATGTTCCATTTTTCTGGATTTTACGTTCGTTTTTGACAGGTCATCTATCAATTTAGGTGAAAGCTATCAAGTTTTTATCATTTTCCTATTTTACATTTCAACAATCAACACGCAAATGCCTAATTGGAATTTGTGACTAAACAAAACGAGTGCAAAAAGAAAAAGAAAAAAAGATTTTTGACAGCTTACTTCAAGTTTTTAAAATTCTTTCTAAATATCAATGATAAAGCAGCTTAAATGTATATTATGTATAATTTTTTTTATGACAAAAGCTTGTAGGTAGAAATATTGCAAAAACATTGAAAAACACAAACACATTCGTGATAACGTTAGAACAGGTTGTTTTAATTAAAGTAAGTATAAACAAGAAATAGATGAAATACTTTGTGAGTTTTTATATCTTGTTTATAAAACCTTTTGTGGAAAGGCATTCTTTGAATCAAAGGAGATAAATTCAACAATTCTTTTGGTTTTAATGTGTATTAGGTGTTCGAAAAAAGATATAATTTTTGTTTTTGTTATGTATGTGTGTAGTGTCAGTTTCAGATTATGTAGAGCTTATTGTCCTAACTATGATGGAAATAAAAAATTGGTGGTATTTGCTGTTTTTTGTGAGTCCAAAACTCAAAAGTGAAAGAAGTGGCCCTTCTCTTACAAGCAGGATAACATTTTCTGAATTACTACCAACAGATAAATAAAACCACATTTTGTTTAGCTTTGAAATGCGTTTTTTAATAACCAACACCAGAATTTAAATTTTTTCCTGCACCATTACATGTGGCTCTCAGAGACTCCAAGGTTTGGTTTTTCAGTAAAATCAGCAACCAACGCCAATGTTTATTTTTATCGTGAGTTTTTCTTAGGTATTTTCAGGGATAGAAGTTTTTATATTGTTTTAAATGGTTTTTTGGAAGATTGTAATTTATACTTTATTTACTTGGTTGTCGTCGTCAAAATGTGTTTAGAATATTTTTTATTTTGTGAACATACATTGTTCTGTGTCAATGTGTATAAAATGAAATCTTTTACTGTGAGTAAGAGTTGTCTAATCCAAATATGATTTAATTTTAACATGTTTTCTTTTGTAATGTACCAATGCAAGGTTTTGCTAGAATCGGAGCTGTTATACACCGTTGAAACTTTCTGCAAAAGAGAAAAAATTATGAAATTCTATGGTCTTAAATCCCTCGTAACAGTGATCTTCATTATCAGACTTTTAATCTCACTTAGCATTTTTAATATTTTAACTCGCTTGCTACTATTGTATGTGAACACACCTGATTTTCCTAATGCTTCATTGTTACATGCTTCAACAGATACAAAGGCAAGAAATTCATATGCAATGAATAAATGTTTGCCTGACTTTGTCAGGTAGGTTTCGACAAAACAAATACATCAGCTAAATACGAGGGAAAAATTAGTAAATCAGTAGAAAAATAAATGCTTGATTCGGAAAGTTGACTAGTGGAAATGTTTTGTCAAATGAATAAAATGAAGATTAGATAACACCCTGCAGTGTAGATGAGGGGTGGAGGTCGGGGTGATACTTTACGAGTAGTAAAACATGGCTATGCTGGCATACTACTGCACAATTTGAATTTCAACTGCTTGTTGGCTAACATGTTTTTACATTCCTTTTTTTCTAAGCCGAGATAAAAATTGTCGCAAACTACACTATTAAGTATCTGTTGAATCTTCGTTCAAGTCCATAAAGTTCTATGAATATAATTTCTGTCTGACAATTATAAAATCATCAAAGAGTCAACGGTTTAAAAAGTCACCGGTTTTGTCCATCGAAACCAGAATACCATATGATTTACCCCCGTTATTTTACGGCAGTATTTTCTGTTTCGTAAAGTTCCATACAGGAATTGTAAAAATGGTAAGACATAATTTGTAGTTTTTTCACATGTTTTAAAACCTCTCAAATCAGCAGAAGAACTATGTGACAAGCTGGTTTACAGAACTGTATGAGCCAAATGTAATATTTTGTTTCTTATGCTACTACATTTTGCATGTCATAACATAACAACCCTTGCAAGAAGGTTTATGAATTAGTTTTTGATAGATTGTTTATCAAACCGACAATATAACTTATAAAGGAAAGGAAAGGAAAATTATTTTAAAAAAAAATACTGTTAAACCTTTCAATATGTTTATGTATTTTATTTCACTTAATTATTTAATGAGAGTAGTGTGAATAATAATTTGAGATGATAAAATAAAGTCAGAAGCGATTAGTTGACATGATGAGAGGATAAAGTTTACTTTTTCTTATTTCAGTATGCTTAATATTTAACACTTGTTTTTTAACTACTGCTTAGCAAAAGTTATGGAATAAATGTCCTGTCAAAGTTTTGTTGTGGTTGCTGTCATTACTTGCATCGTTGCATACATTTTACAAATACAGTTGTATAATGAATTAGGTAAGTTCACTACACATATTATCCAATCAACCTTTAATATCTTTCTTTTTGTTCATTAGTCCTTGTTTACTTACTCTCTTGATTATTATTTGTTTGTTTATGCTTTATTTATTATTGATGTACCGCTTTTCATATTTAGCACGCCAACCTTTAACACCCTTCTTTTTATTCATCGGTCGTTGTTTATTTACTCTCTTGATTGTTTGTGTGTGTGTGTGTGTTTGTTTGTTTATGCTTTATTTATTATTAATGTACCACTTTTGATATTTAGCACCCCAACCTTATTTAATCGTGGGTGTGTTATCATCCAGAGATCATTTTCCACACAGAGAAATTCTTCGTAAAGGCATCAAAAATCAATATACAAAAAAAAGGTAATGAAATCGATATCAGATTTTTCCTGAATCTCACAATAAAGGTAACAGGTATAGATCTTATCAAAGGAGATTTTAAGGTTCTGTTTATCTATTATATTTGATTGAATTTCAGTTTCGTATGCTGTTGATGTACTTATGCTGGACATTATGCTGCAACATACATTGAGACAGTACTGTTAGTTTTAAGGACTCAAACTTCTTGTTCACTCAAACTTATGCATCCCAGGAAAATTCTGTTTTGTTCAGCAAGGTCTTTGAAAAAATTTGTTAAAATCTGTGTACGTGATAAATGTAAAATTCTGAAATCAAAGATTTTCATGGAACGTTTATGTGGTAACTTTTAGTTTAATTAAATTTTCTCTTTTTAGGATACTTGTGAAATTTATCATCAGTAAGGAACCATGTCTGATACCATTTAATTATCGATTGAATCCTTATGAATGTGAGAAGGATGACTTTACACAAACACATCTAGGTATGAGAAGTATTGACACGATACATAAGAATCTCTACGAAACAAAATTTCTACATAACAGAAATTTGTGCAAAACTGAAAATGATGTAATTAAATAGCACTCAAACTTAATTTTTTTGGCATTAGTGGGACAAATCTGATTCATATCTGAATAATTTTTTTCTCACAAATTCAACTGTGATTCAAATTCTAAATTTAAATATCATATTGGAACACCTCAATGGTGAAACACTGAAATCCTTATGTGAAAGAAGTGATTGTGAAATGAAGTTTAAGCAACGTCAAAGAATTCATTATATTAAGGTCCATATTTTTTTAACTTTGTTGTATTACTTACCACAAACCCAATCACAGTTAATTAGAGTTTTTTTTAGCTGTAACTTTTGGTGCAACTTTTTTTACATTCAAAATTCTATTCCGAAAAAGTATTTTATTAAATATAGGATCGATTAATGGTGAATGGACTACGTTCCTGACACAATCTGCCTTCCCCTAATTCTATGGTGCCCAAAAGGGTCGAAACTTTTAAAATGATTTGACACTACTACAAATTTGCATTGCACCAGAACAGGACATATGTTTGTCACCTTGCATTAAAATGTCTTCACTATTGAATAACTTGTTCATTCAAATGTAGGATTGATGGATTTGCATATTCTCTTAATCATAATCTACTACAGACTGTTTTATAGTTCATCACATATAATGAGGTTTTTTTCCTTTTCCTCTTTTCAGAATCCATTCACACACATGAGGTGAAGCAAAACTCACGTGCAATTACATATGCTACTGATGGACCCATTGGAATTGATTTTGTTGTAAGATCTCTGAATTTGATGCGCAATAACAACAAGTGAATTTGACCATAGGAGCAAGTACTAAGCTGTAGACGGTTGTTTGTTTTAAAGGATTTTAAAGTGTTTTGATTCCTATAAGCAGATGCAATGCATTACATTTAGCTACACATAAAGAGGCTTAAAAGCACAAAAACACAAGTGCTTTCATTTGTATTATATAGGTACATCATGATGTTGTTATCAAGCAACTGGGTTTGTTTGATTTTAAAAACGATGGTTTCATTGGAGCGTTGAAAGTCATTTTATACAACACTGTTACCCATGTAAGTAGCATGCTTCATAAAACATTAATTGTCGAATGTCTAAAAAGACATGATGAGGTAACATTGAAATTTGATGTTCATAAATGTCTAAGAATTTTTAGCTTCTAGAAAATATACTTTACTGAGAAGCTGTAAGTTATGTTCTTTTTTTCTTCATCTGTACTAATAAAATTATTACTAGTTTTAAAGCTTTCTTTACGTTAGGACACCGAGCATATCTTTTCCCGATTTCGCCGTCAGAATGACATTAAAGAAAAGAGAAAATTCTGCAATTTGATCATTTAAAGTCGTGCACGCAAAAAATATAAATCTTGAATTTGGTAGAGTATCTCACATTTGAAAATAGATGAAAAATACAAAATTTAATTCCATTTATTCTACGGTCACATAGCATAATGGCGCAACTGGGAAGGATAGACAAATATTACTTCGGGACAACATATCAGGATTTGTATCCATTATAGATATTATCGTAAATTTACATGATCGATGTTGATTTAGGAACCTGTGATAGCATCATCATTTGTTTCATTCAAAAGTGGACAGCTACACGAATCATTTCGTTATAAAACTGTTCAAGAGTACATGCTACCGAAGGTAGATGAAACATTAGTTGTTCACAAGAAAACTTTATTTTGGCATGTTTCTTTTGTGTATGTTAAACTACTAAACTTTTGTGTATGTTAAAATTTGTGTCGAATTTAAATTGAATGTCGAACGTATAATGTTACACAAGACCAACGTCTGATGCAATTTTAAGACAGTCAACTGATGGAGATGAAAATTTTTTCTCACCTCAGAACGATAAACCTTTTATATGGTGTTTCCAGAGTTTTTCATCGATTTATGTTTACATAAAGGGTTTTCGCGGCAGTCTCGTTGTTGAAGGAGCTACTTCAGATGATCCGTTACTGCGTGGTCACACAGACTGCAAAGTTACTGGAAAAGGAATGATCAGTTTTATGAAAGTAAGCATGTTTACTTATGAATGGCTAAAAGGTATATTCCGTTTTCAATTTAATTAATTTAACTTAATTTGAAAAAAGGCCTTTTTTCGCTTTTTGAGATTTTATTTTTTACTTTATTTTTGTAATACATTTTTCTTTCTGAATAGGGATATCGTTACAGCGACGAGATTGGAGAATTTCCTCTTCAATATAACAAACATCCAAAAATCGAATGTTATTTGGTTTCAGCATCGTTGGTTTTCTCCTCATACGGTAAGTTTTAGGCCTCAAAATTTTAATGTTTTTCGCTCATCGTAAACATTTTTACATTTACAATGTCCCAGCATGCCTTGTTTACCTCACCCTTGGGACTCAATCAGGTATTTATTGTGTATATATCTTTTTTACCATGGTAAAAATCTTGTTTACCACAGGTATATCAGCGAATCACAACATGACTGACTGGCTTTCACAAAAAGATAAGGAATACAATGATCTGAAAATACAGTCACAACATGAAGAACTAAGTTTGAAGAAAGAACAAGAAAAATATGGAGATTTATTGTTTGTGAATGTTGTTGAAAGTTATAGAAGTCTTCCTAAAAAGATGCTGTTCTTTTATGATTGGTAAAAATATCTTGCTTTGTGTTTTTCTTTAATTTTTCCAGCTGTGGTTAAAAATTGAGCGGATTATTTTTTCATTGTTCCCTCTTTTGTTGAGCTGCTTCAAGCAAAGATAATTTTTGTTTGTTTTGATTATGGCTGTAATTTATCCTCCCCCTTCTATACTACCTTCTTTCTTTTTGTTATCACAATAACGCTACCATATTGTTAGCTATTGTTTATCGTATTTGTAATATTTTAGGTTATCGAGACTTCCAGGGTACGAATTTGTTTTAAAAACAGATGATGATTGTTACGTCAACGTGACTGGGATTATCGAGGTATGTGACTATTGACACATGGTAGTTGAAGATGAGCCATTTATTGTGTATTTACTTTTTACTCTTTATGCTGTAATTCCTTCTCGCGTTGTATCGTTCGTTTTTTAGTCAACTTTTGGGCCAGCAATGCAGAGGAGTGTAATAAAGCTTTAATATGAGGAAAAGATCCTATATAAAATCATATTAAATCGCTCATTTAAACTTATTATTAACTTAGTTTTTTATTGCGTAAGTGCTGACATTTTAAAGCGCAGTCTTTAAGTATTACACCCTTTATAGTTCCTTGTTTAAGTTTCGTATATAGAGAACAGGTTTGAGGTTTAAGGGGAGCAAGGTTTGAGGGAAGCAAGGTTTGTTCCCTAAATTGCTGTCATTGTAAATTTTATTTATAATAAAATTATATTAATATTTCTTTTCTTATTTTTCCAGACTTTGTTGGAAATATCCGAGCATGGTAAAAACAATATTTGGTTAGGAAGGTAATTACACTTTTAAAAATAATTTATGTTTTAGAAGTTTGAATAAGAGAAATTTTGGAATTATGTAAAATTGACTTTTTTAAAAAAGACTTTGATGAAAGAAAAGATACATCCAAAGTTATTCACATGTTTATGTTATCATTAAAAAAGCATGTAACCTTTTATTCCAGCGGTCAGGTTTGCTGTAACAAAAAATAATTGACTTTTAGGCGGTTTTGAGGGCGAAATTTTGAATATCCAGCAGCAAATTAGATGCGAAACATATTTTTGATTTTCACGAGAAACAAAAGATTTGAAAAACAAATTAGAGTTTAAAATGTTTCCAGTATAAGTTTTCCCTAGGCGTTCCGATTGGTTAAAAGTTTAAGTGAAATAACTGAGTTTCTACTTTCAGGAATGTTGCCAGCAGGTCAGAAATTTTGTTTATGAGTCAGAAGTTTCATTTACACGTCAGAAATGTTGCTTACACGTCAGAAATGTTTACGCGTCGTAAACGTTGCGGAAATGAAAAAAAGTTTGATTTTACAGAAAGATTCCTCACTTCAGTCTTAATTCCATCTCTGTCTCATTGACAAAAAAAGTCAATGTATATAAAAAAAATCCTTGAAAACAGTGGCAGGTAAAGTAAGTCCTACTGCGCATGTGCAATTATCATATATGGTCGGCGAAAAAAAAAGTTGCGGCCCGAAATTTTGCTTCACTTTTTAGGGTTTTAACTTTGCCGGATTGTTTTTTAGCATACACAAACACGCGTTTTGTGATAAGTTAATTCTTGTTTAGTTTTCGAAAGAATTTTGCACTGGATAAGCATGGAAAGTGGGCTGAGTATGAATATACATCCGCGTCGTATCCACCGTTTGCGTGCGGTTCTGGTTATGTCCTGTCACGTGATATTGTTGCATGGATATCAAGTAACAAAGATAGCTTAAAAATCTATCAGGTAGTACGCTAATTTTAAGAAAGCCCTTTAGTGTCACTTTCTGTAATTATAATTTCGAAATAATGGATAGACGAAAATAAAGTAGATTTCTGTTTAAAATTTCAAAAAAAGTTTATAAGACAGTAAGTATTCTGCGTGTACATCTTATGTTTAGGACGGAAGTAGCAGTACGCATGCGCATGTTACTTCTTAACGATGGTTTAAACATTTTTAGAATGAAATATATTAATTTCGAGAAAGCGCAAGAGACGCCTATAAAGTATATTGAAAAGACATTTTAATATTTTTATGCGAATTCACGAAGACGAAGAAAATATAAAGATTTTAAAATCCGTTTGAAACTTTTAAAAAATAAAAACAGTTTTGCAAACTAATTCGGTTGCATTGCGCCCCACCTTTACTCTCAGCGCCTCGACTGAGCGCCTTTTTGTTCTACGGCTTTAGCCGGTAGAACTTTAAAATGGGCTTCTTTTTTTGTGGCCGTTTTTACTATCGAGACTAGTGAAGCACAGAAGGGTACCAGTCTAGTGTAGCAGTACGTAAATCATTAGATTTTGAAAATACACTGTTGAACCTTGTTGCTCCAAGGTTGAACGGTACAAAAGGTACAAAAACCTATTATTTTTACAAATAAATCATTTTGAATTATTATTTTATGTTCAGTTGGTTTCGCCAGTTTGACCTATCTTTTTTAAACGAGAATAGCAAGAGAATCAAGGGATTTAAAGCGATTAAATAATATTAAGGCCATTCAGAAATTGTATTTTCTATAACAAAAAAAAAAAGCGTGTGCACAGTTACTTGGCGTTTTTATTCTTCCTTGTCCTGAGATTTTTAATTCAATGAAAAAGACCATGAGAAGTCCGCTACGGTGATCGTGTAATGTAAATTCAATTTAATATTTAATCCCAACCCCAGCCAAATCGAAAACTTTCGAAAAAAATGAATATTGTAGAGATGATACATACCTTAAACTCAGGGACTTAGTAGTAGTAGTCCAGGAGCTCATAACAGAACTTTAGGTCCCATTTTCTACAAAAGGTTTGACCCTCTAAATAGGTTGGTAGTATCACGGACAATAAAAATCACATGGTCAGCTGACCCAATTTGGGGGCGTTTGGGTCCCAGGCCCCTAAAATTACCCTAATTCGAGACTCCTATTTGGTCCCATAATTCTCAAAGCTTAAAAGTTAGTAACGTGTGTCATTATATGAGAGAATCTGAAAAATGATAAAGCTTACCGAAAAATTGGGTCTTAAGACTGGGTCAGACCCCCCTCAAAGACCATATTTAGGACCTTAATTTGTCCCCATAAGCTACAAACTCCAAATTTTGCACAAACATTCTCTAACATAGTGTAATGTCAGTGGTCATAAAGCTGACCAAAAATTTGGGTCTCTTGGCCTAGTCAGACCGCGTCTCGCCCCATATCTCTATTTTTAATGCGGAGGAGAAGCAATAGAAAAACATTTGTCTTATTTCCAATGTGTTCAGGGCCTTAACTTATTTTTAGAATTTTTTTAAATAGAATAGAACGTTTTCGTCCAAATACAACAGGAAACCGACATAACAAACCAGACAGTGAAAGAAAAAAGTTAAGAGAAGCAGTTATTTTGAAGCAAGTGAAGTAAAAACGTGAACAAATTACCGGGATATTTGCATATTAGACTATCAAATATAGAAAATTAGAAACTTTAGATAAAATGTGATAGATAGAAGATATGACAGGTAAAGATATATGTAATTATATCAAGTTTTTAGTTACTGCATGTTGTAGTCAGTTTCGGATGATAAGTCAAAAAAAGTTTTAATAGTCTGTTGTTGAACTGAATTTTTTAAACATATATTTTGTCAATTTTTACTTCATTGATTGAATTTCTCATTTCGTAGAATTTTCGAACAAAGAAATATTCAATAAGATCAATGAAAGCGATGGTAAGAGGAAAACATAATTAATTAGAATACATTAATTTAAGATAACCAATAACAAGTTATTATTGTGATATTTTGCAGATGTTGTAGCTACTGTAGATGACAATTTAAATGCAAATGGAAATACTGACAGTGATGGTAAGTTGAAGATGCTTTAATGTAAATGAGACCTTCTTTGATTTACATACTTGTTAGATTATGTTGAAGCCTTGTAAATATTAATTCCTTTGTACATTTTTACGTTCTAATTATATTAACTGATTTTTTACGCTATTTACAGAAGAATTACAATATATCTTCATATTAACGTTTTGTTGTTTTGTATATTATATTTAAGTGACATGGCGTATTGTATTTATACAATATATTTAATGTTTTTGAAATCACTGCTTAATCGGAACACCTAAATTTCCGTAAAACCTTCTTTTCACCACAATTAAAACCGTTTTTGTCAATTTTGTAACTTTTAGAACGATGCTGTGTGCTGCATGTTGGTGATGGATACAAAGTTGGCAAAATAAATCTCTTCAATACGGAAACCCTGGGAAAGTGCAAATCTATCTTAGTTACACGTAAAAATGGAAATCTAAAGTACAAGGATACGCAACTTCCTGGCTTTGTGAATAAAATTCAAGGATTTCATTTAAATTGTTACAAAAGATTTATAGCATTGTCTGAAACACAGAGAAAAAATCTCCCCAACGATAAGAAAGTATCTAAAGCTGTCCCTTTAACCCGTTCAAAAATTTCCATAACAGTGCAATCATCTTCAACAGGAGTGTTTTCAAAGATATGTATTTTCTGCATGCGAAAGGAAAAGAAGCACAAAAATTTAAAGCAAAAATTAAATGCAGCATCTACAGAGAATTTTCAAGAAAATATAAAAAAGTATGCACGTTGGTTGGAAGATAAGCCTATGTTAGTGCGAATCGGAAATGAAGATTTTGTAAGCAAAGAAATATACTACCATGGAATGTGCAGGGTCAGTTATCAAAGCAAGGCCGAAAAAACACCATTGGCAATACAAGAGAGGAATGAAAAAGGGATGGAAAGACAAAAACTTGAAACATCCTGGCATACTGCGAGAGGGATTCACTGCAAGGCTTTTGAAGGTGTTTGTGCTTATATTGATGATCACATCCTAAAAGAAAAAGATGTTATCTTACTCAGCGAGATAAAAAATCAATATCACATGTTACTAGCAGAAATCGGGAATGAAGCATTCGAAGATATTGAATCGTCTTCAGCAAAACTTGAGCAAAAATTATTAAAGCATTACAAAGAAAGTATACAAATCATGAAGGGGAAAACAAGACGTGGAAACTTGATATTCTGCAGCACCATTTCCGAAGAAGAAGCTTTCAGGAAAGAGTACTCGATGAAGACAAAATTGAAAGCGAAGATTAGAGATGTAGCGTTTGCATTAAGGTCTGCCATAATGGAAATTGAAAAATGCCCTATACCCGATGAAGTGACATTTGCAGATATAAAAAAAGGTGAAGTTGAGGCACCAAATGAATTAATTGAATTTTTCAGTTACCTTATTGGTGGTCCTGACCAACGCATAGTAAAGTCAAATCAGAAGCAGAGGCGCATAAAAAGTATTGCTGACGATGTCATATTTGCTGCAACATCAGGAAAAAAAAAACCTGCAAAACATTTGCAGCTTGGACTGGCAGTGAAAAGCATTACAGGAAGCAAAAAAGTGATCGAAATGTTAAATAGACTTGGACACTCTGTTAGCTATAGCATTATCGAAGAACTAGAAACAGAATTAACTTTTACATCAACAAAGGCCGGGAATGCCACACCACATGGTATGAAACTAATGTCAAGTCTTGGAACAGGCGTTGCATTCGACAACTTTGACAGATTTGTTGAAACTTTAAGTGGAAAGGATACCTTGCATGATACTGTTGGGATAGCGTACCAAGTTGTGTCACAAAATAATGACAAATCATTGGAAGAAGATGACGATTCTACCCTTGGCAATTCTCAGCTATCTGGAAAGAAAAAACGTAGATCATTTCTGGCTGTAGGATTAGACATAGAGCCGTACAGAAAAAAACCTAAGATGTTAACAAGAATAATGCTTCCACTAGATGACCAGAGAAGGGCGTCAGAACCCCTTTCATATATCAAAGCACGCATGTACGATACCTTGTGGATGATGGATTTTTATTTTTCACCCGACACTACACCAATGTGGGTTGGCTGGAATTCTATAATTTTTCAAAATACCAACAATCTGCAAAAAGTTTGGTACCTGCCACAAATTAATCAGTCTCCAACTTCTATAGCTGTAGTAGCAGAAACATTGAGGCGTGCACAGGTGATTGCGAATGAATGTGGTAAAAAAAACATTTCAGTAACATATGATCTTGCGATTGCCAAAGTGGCTATGCAACTTCAAGCAGAAGAATCTCCAAAGTTTGACAATATATTTGTCGCTCTAGGTGCATTCCATGTAGAGATGGCCATGTTTAGCGCATTTGGCAAGTACATCGCTGAATCTGGTGGTCCGCATATCCTAAATGAAGCTGGTGTGATTGAAAAAGGTTCTCTCAAGTCATTTTTACTGGGAAAGTGTTACAAGAGAAGTAAAAGATGTCACCAAATACTTGCACTTGCAATGGAGATTCTTCATTTTCAATATTTTCTTCAAGAAAGAGAGGAAATTCAATTAAAAGAAGATATCCAAGAAGAAATCAAGTTCATAAAATCCCAAGAACCCTTGAACTTGCATGAAGGACATGAAGTATCCAAAGAAGTCAACAATGTCTTGCGTGAATACAGTCAATTCAGGCAAGATACAGAGAAAGGAAATCATGGTGCAACAGCACAATATTGGATGGGGTACGTCGAGATGATTCGACTTTACCATGATTTTAGTAGAAGCTTGAGGGATGGAAACTTTGATCTGTATGTGTGCTGCTTGCCTAAAGTCGCAAACTATTTCTTTAGCATGAACCATCCAAATTACGCTCGTTGGATTGTCCGTTATCATGATAATCTTCTCAAACTAAAGGACTCTCATCCCGAGGTTTACACTGAATTTCAAAGGGGATTATTTTCGCTGCGAAGAACCCAAAAGTCATTCTCAAGATTACCAATCGACTTGACATTAGAGCAAACGATAAATGCAGATGCTGCATGTCAGCGAAAAGGTATATCAGCTTTAACAAATTCTATTTCTGCTCGTCAACGATGGGCACAAAGTCATTCTATTCGAACAAGTATTGTGTCATACGTGTTTGAAAATTTGGGGATGACAAAACAGGAAGACGTGTCTCAAGATTTAAAGGCCAGCAGAATGCGACAAAATTCTAAAGATTTACATCAAGTTATAAACATGGTCAAGGAAACCATGAATCCATTTAACGATGCTATTGAAAAACAATATCTTTTTAATATAGCATCAGGAAAAGCAGCCTCACCAGACACAACAAAGTTTTTGCTCAACATCGTTAGTGTTGGAAGCAAAGCACGTGATAAATTTATTGACGAATGTTCTAAAGATCCAGCAAGATTCGAAAAACCTATACGAAGACAAACATTACACACATTTGCAACTGGGGGAACGAAGTATAATATTAAAGCTGCTGACAACAAAGTGGTTGCTGTAACGATGATGAGAGATTTGTTTGGTAGCATCTTGTACCATTCGCTACAAAGGAAAATTGATATGGCAGAGGTACTGAAGTATCCTCTAACACCTGTCCCTTTATCTCTTGGACATGTTGATGGCAAAATGCAAAAGACCCCTAAAGTCAAATTATTGAACGAGTTAGAAGCAAAAGTAAAAACTGACGATCCAAATCGCGTCGATGTTAACATAATTGATGGAATGTTTTTCCTACATCTTTTTGTAGACCTTCCAGCAACATTTGGAGCTCTGGCAACATTCATTTTGAAACGCGTTTGTGCTAGCAAGGGAAACATCATACATTTTGTTCTAGACAAAATGGTACACCCGAGTATCAAGGATTGTGAAAGGGATTTGCGATGTACTGAGAGACATGGAGCTTATCAGATAACTGGACCTGAGCAAAAAAGACCTTCAAACTGGTTGAATGCATTGAGAAATGATCACTTCAAAGCAGCATTGGTGGAGTTCTTAGCCTTCTTTTGGGAAAACAACATGCATTCAACAGTACTTGGAAACAAAACAGTCATAATGAATCGCAATGATACCTGCTACATGTTTAGAGTTGAAGGAGAGATCGTGGTCAAAACCGAGATCGTTAAATTGTTTTCAACTCATGAAGAAGCTGATTCCAGAATTTTGTACCACCTATCTTCGATTCAAACACCAGCAAACGTTGTGATAAGAACCATAGATACTGACGTGCTGATAATTGCTCTTGGCTGCCTTAGTAAGTTACCTAACAGCTTGAATATTTGGATGGAAACCGGTGTTTACACTAAAAATACATTAAGGTACATAAGTATTAATCAAATATACCAGAAATTGGGCAAAAATATTTGCATGGCCTTGCCAGCATACCATGCTTTCACTGGATGTGACTATACAGCATCGTTTAGTAGGAAAGGAAAAATTCGACCTTTCAAACTACTAGAAAAAAATGAAAGTGTGCAAGATGTATTTAAACAGCTAGGAACAAATCTTGATGTCACAGATGACGCTTTTGCAACGTTGGAAAAATTTGTATGCAGCATGTATGGAAAAAGGAATCTATCATCTGTAGATGAAGCTAGGTTGGTAATGTTTTTGGAAAAGTATAAACCAAAAGGAGAAAATGAAGCAATTTCCTGTGTTAAAAAGTTTGATGGAAGTTCTCTACCACCTTGTTTACGAGTGTTGCGTCAAAAGATTTATCGAACAAAGTATGTTGCACAGTTATGGATGTCATCAATAACGTCCGAGCCTCCAAATCACCTTCCTGAAGACATGGGTTGGCTGCTGAAAGATGGCAGCTATATCATTAAGTGGTACGAAGGCGAAATGTCTCCAAAAGCAGTAGATGTCACCAGCAATGAAAATTATTATGGATTCTCCAGAGAAGTAGAAGGTAAAATTTTGGATATTAAGTTTTACAATCTAGTCACTTAGTTTTTTAATTATTACTCGGAAGCAATTCTTTATTTCCGCTACTGCCGCCGCTATTTTAAATATTAAAAGTATTTCATTCTCCTTAAGATTTTGAAGGGTTTGATGAACTGTCAAGTGATGACGATTCAGACAGTGATGACGAAACTAGTGACGAAGACGTGTAATGATAATTTAAGGTTAGATTTTTTTTGTGGGATATGACAAAAAATTTACAGAATAGGATTCAATGTCATATATTCTAGAACTGAGTAACCTTTTTAATATTTTTTAATGTTGTATTGTAGTTTAAACTAGATCTTATGACTGAATGACATTTCTCATCTTTAGATGCTGATGCAGAACAATATCAATCATGCTGCTATAACCTATTGTACATATTTATATTTTATTAAATGCTATCAGAGCATTTCTTTTTTAATTTGATATCGCTAACTATTGTCTGACCTGATCAAGAGACCGTAATTTTTGGTTTGCTTTTTGCCAAATCACAATAGTCTTACAAAATTTTAAGTTTGTACCTTATGAGGTCTAATTTGAGTCCCTGTTCAGATCTTTGTCTGACCTGCTGATAGGACCGCATTTTTTGGTAAGCTCGACCATTTATGTATTACATAGTTAGTATAGAACACAAATATTGAGTTTGGGCTTTGTAGTCATTGGTTTTTTTTACCCTCTAAAAGTTGTTTAAAATAGGGATTTGGGGCGAGACTTGGTCTGACTAGGCCAAGAGACCCAAATTTTTGGTCAGCTTTATGACCACTGACATTACACTATGTTAGAGAATGTTTGTGCAAAATTTGGAGTTTGTAGCTTATGGGGACAAATTAAGGTCCTAAATATGGTCTTTGAGGGGGGTCTGACCCAGTCTTAAGACCCAATTTTTCGGTAAGCTTTATCATCTTTCAGATTCTCTCATATAATGACACACGTTACTAACTTTTAAGCTTTGAGAATTATGGGACCAAATAGGAGTCTCGAATTAGGGTAATTTTAGGGGCCTGGGACCCAAACGCCCCCAAATTGGGTCAGCTGACCATGTGATTTTTATTGTCCGTGATACTACCAACCTATTTAGAGGGTCAAACCTTTTGTAGAAAATGGGACCTAAAGTTCTGTTATGAGCTCCTGGACTATAGTTTGAGTTTTTTTAAAACGTAAAGTAGGAATCTTTTTAACACAGCCAATGTCGTATGCTTTGTTCTTGCTTGTGGTCGCACCATAATTTTGTTAAACTGCGCATGCACGAGAACAATGTTTAGATGTCTCGATAACCCAAATAAATATACAAGTATTAATAACAGTGAATAGTTCAATAGTAAAGGTTGTAAAAATGGCAGCGCAGAACGAAACAAGGAAAACCGTTTGTTGAAGTCTAAATCAGGATCGCTACTCATTTTTAAATTTCAAGTTTTTTGTACTGTATTCAGGAGAAAATTTCGTTTCTCTTTTCATTTTGAATATTCTTGTTACGTTTTTTTTCAGTAAGAAAACGACGGCAACGTAGTTCAATGCCGTCGTCTTTGGGTGCCGTCGTCGTCGATGCGTTAGGTCCCTACTTTTCTTTGCGAGACGGCAAAAAATACATTATAACTTTATAATGTAGTTTTTAAGTAAGTACAATAGATGTCCGTTAATTCGAACACACAAGGCACTAAATTATTTGTTCGAATTAACGAATGTTCGGATTATCGAAAGTTCAGAAAAAAACAAGAATTTTAATAAAATTTTAAGAATTTTTTTTAAGAATTTTAATTTAAGTTTTTATGCTAATATAACTTTATTACAACTTTACTACAACTTCTTACAAAAAACTTTTAACGTTGTTTACTTCGCGATGGGCAAGGCCTCTAAATTCCTTGTAAACTTAATTTTATTAGAAATGCCAATTTAATTGATAAATTGAAAGAAATTTTGCCACCATTGATGCATTAAAATGAAAATGATTTTTTAATTTTTACATAAGATGTTATTTATTGATACACAAAAGTTCGAATTAACGAGCATAATGTAGCCTTGGGACTAAAGTTGTTTGAATTAGCGAAATGTTCGAAATAGCGGAGTTCGCTCAAAATATAAGACTTTATTAAACCAAAACTCAAGGGACTTGGCAATTTGTTCGAAATAACGGAAAGTTCGAATTAAGCGGCATTCGAATTAACGGACGTCTACTGTATAGACCTTTTTGAATGTTTACGGTAAGCCCTTCTGGCTCTAACAACTGCGTGGCAGGCAAACAGATGCAGAAGCTTGTTGAAGAAAGGTCTTTTTCTATGGAACGCCATTTCGGCAAACTATCAACTTTCTGAGATCTTTTTATTTGGTTATCCGATTCTAATATTTGATTATGTGATTGCTTTACTCAGTTATGCGATGTTGTCATTCGGTTGTGTGGTTACTTCCTTCGGTTATGTGAATATGTTGTTTGGTTATGTGGTTACGTCGTTTGGTTATGCAGTTAGGTAATTTGGTTATGTGGTTTCTTCATTCGTTTATGCGGTTTCGTCATTATGCGGTTTCATCATTATCCGTTTTCGTCATTATGCGGTTTCGTCATTATGCAGTTTCGTCATTATGCGGTTTCGTCATTATGCGGTTTCGTCATTATGCGGTTTCATCATTATGCGGTTGCATCATTATGCGGTTTTGTCTTTATGCAGCTTTGTGATTAAGGTAATACCTGAAAACCATTTGTTTCCAGTTTCCCGCCAAAAGTAGAAAATAAAGAAAAACAAAAATAGCGGATAGGGAGTTGGTTCAAATTTTGAGAAAATTGAACTTTGACAAACTGATATACAGATTTTGTCAAGAGAAAATAACTAAAGATATTGTCTGTGAATTATCACTTGAAGATTTTCGA
This sequence comes from Hydractinia symbiolongicarpus, assembly GCF_029227915.1. Classification (NCBI taxonomy): domain Eukaryota; kingdom Metazoa; phylum Cnidaria; class Hydrozoa; order Anthoathecata; family Hydractiniidae; genus Hydractinia; species Hydractinia symbiolongicarpus. The sequence goes on from NC_079885.1 coordinate 5,775,966, forward strand.
GTTCTTGGTTTGGTAGATCGTGGTGTCATCATGAAGCTAAGAGTTGATTGTCTTAAATATGGTAGCAGCGTTCCTGAGAAAATGCATGGAACAAAGAAATATATAATCCCAAAGTGCCAGATTGAGACTTTAATAGATAAAGGTTTTACCATTTTCAATCTTAGGAGCTTCGGAAAGGACTATTTATCGCCGAATGGTAGAATATGCAGAAGTTTCCAAAAATTAATGATAGCGATCTTGACCTTGCTGTGTTGGACACTATCAAAAGGTTTCCAAAGAAGAAAGAAATAGTTGTAAAAGAAATTTAAAAGAATAGAGGTATAGTTGTTCAACGATTCAGGTTACGCGACATAAATGTGGTGTACAAGAAGGAAGCCGTGGTCGTCTTAAACGTAGAACTTATAATGTGAAGGCGCCAAACCACTTGTGGCACATTGATTCCAATCACAAGCTGATACGATGGTACTTTGTCATTTTTGAAGCAATTGATGGATTCAGCCCTCTTCCAGTCTCACTCACATGCTTAGTAATAACAAAGCAGACACATTGTTGGAATGCTTCAAAAGGTCTTTCAACAGTTTTGGTCTGCCTAGTAGAGTACGATCGGATCATGGGCGTGAAAACGTGTTTGTTGCCGACTTTATGCTCCAACATCGTGGTTCAAACAGAGGAAGTATGATAACCGGTAAAAGCACACATAATCAACGTATAGAACGGTTATGGAGAGACGTTTACAATAGAGTATTAGGATTTTTCTACGAACTTTTTACTTTCATGGAGGAGAACAACATTTTAGATCCATTGAGTGACATAGATATAGCAGCACTTCATTTTGTATTTGTACCTGTAATTAATAACAGACTTGATACTTGGCGCAAGGCGTGGTCAAATCACCGTATTCGCACAATCAGATCCTCTCCAACGCGACTATGGCTTTTTGAACAAATCAACTTTCCTGTAGACGCACCTTTAACTATTGAAGATATCGCTCATTATGGAGTTGATGGTAATGTGAATACAGTTGATTATGTTGAGGATGAACGAGCTATCTATATTGCACCAATCCATGGTATATTGACCGACGAGATTATAGCTACCTTACAGGAAAATTTGCACCAATCTCCCTTTTCAAATCATGGGATCGATTTGAGGCAAAAAATAAGCTACAACAACTTTAAATTTTACTTTACTTTTTTCTCTCTTTAAATAAGATTGTAGAAGTAGATGAAATATGTAACAAAATATAATTTATGTCTATCTATCGTCTCACTTGTCCCTTACAAAGAATACCCATGTACCAAGTACGTAAAATTTTCATCAGGGATAAGCGGGATTCCTGATGATGGTCTCGGTATGCGAATTTGGTTGATGCAGGTGCGTGCAGTTGTTATGAATTTTCCTTGAAAATTAAACTGGGTTCCAACTCATAGCCCAACAATGGCTCTTCGTCAGTAAACTTAAGAATATGACCTAACGAAATGCTTCCTCTGCGACCACCTGAAGTTATAAGAAAAAACTGTATTCTAATCAAGTGTGTCCGCTGCAACCCCCCCCCTCCCCCAGAAATACAGAAAAAGAACGAAACTTACTTCCAGATTCTCTCATATACTTTAGAGATTTGCCGTGGACTTCATTTTCCAAAGCTTTTTTATTAGACCCGATTTCACTAAAGCTTGGTTTCAAGATTCGAGTTAGTTATTTTATTGTCAGTTGGTTGTTCTCATTCTTTCTGAATATGTGGAGAAGAATAGGAAAAGCGTGTGCAACCTATTGATAAAAAATCATCTGTATATGTATATGATTAATTTAGTTCATATTGTTTGTGAAGTAGGAATGTAAACACATATTCTGTAATTCCCGGAAATATAAATATTTAATTCTCTTTTTTGCAAAGTGCTCTCTAGGCATTTTTTTACTTGGGGACTACTTTCTTGTCAACGTAATAAGTTTGTCGTTCCCGAAACAAGAGGGGTAAGTTTGCTTGAAGGAAGACAGAAGATAAAAAAAATAGAACCCACTTGATAAACTCCCACTTCAGATAAATCATCTTGGATTTCCTTGACACATGGCATATCTGAACGTTGTTCAAAAACATTCTTTAACATGTCTTCTTCCATGAAACGTGGGATTTTTCCATTTTGTAAAATACTAAGGCCTAAGAAATAATACAGAATTTTACAAATTCTTGTTGGCTTCTTGTGGGTGATCGTTAATGAAAGAAAGCTGTTTGTTAACGCTGATGATGATGATGATGTTGTAGCTGCTGTTAGTTTATTATGATTGCAACAGTATGATCTTACTCTTATTCGGTCACCCAAGCACTTAACGCCTAATTTTTTCAGATTATCATCACTCGTTGCTGCTAAGATGCTGAAGTCCACTCTCTCTTGCTTAAACTTTTCCATGAGATGAGGCAATCCAACCTCCACCAACAATTTTTCCAAAAAATCAGACTGCTGCTGCACTGCCATCTTGAATTTTTCACTTGTTATAAATGTACTTTCCGCGTATTACCTCGTTTCTACCCTTGGGCAGCAAGCAGCATGGGCGGAAAGGTGAGAAGGGAAAGGAGAGAAAGGGGCGGAAGAACCGAATAATAGCAAAAAACCGCATAATGATAAAACCGCATAGTGATAAAACCGCGTAATGACGAAACCGCATAATGACGAAACCGCATAATGACAAAACTGCATAACCGAATGAAGAAACCACATAACCAAATTATCTAACTGCATAACCAAGCGACGTAACCACATAACCAAAAGACGTAACCACATAACCGAACTAAGTAATCACACAACCGAATGATAACATCGCATAACTGAATAAAGCAATCACATAACCAAACATTAGAATCGGATAACCAAACTAAGAGATCTCAGAAAGTTGATAGTTTGCCGAATGGCTTATTCGCATAAGGCAGTCATGGCTTTGCATATTTTTCAGTCTATTTCTTTCTACGGAGACATTTTTGAGGCTTTAAAATATTATTATAGTGTAGATGGATAACTGCTGATTGACATGTATTCATATAGTAAAATCCCTTTGAAAAAATTTTCGTCACGCCGAAAATGCCGTTACCTTTTTCGACATTTATTTTTTCGATAAGATACACGTTTTTTCTACAAATGTTGAAACTTAAGACAAAGACTTATTTTTTTGAAGAAATAGACCTAAAATTGCTCTTCTTTAATTCTGTAAAACTTTTTTTCCTCTGGCATTTTCAGAGCCCTCAATATCATGGCATGAATAGCGTTAACTGATCGAAAAAATTATTTTGGAAATTGCTCTTAAAACTTCAAAAAGAAATAAAAGATACCTGTTGATCATCAATTTCAAATATTTTTTGACAGTAGATATAGGAAAATCCCTTTTTCATAGCGAAAATTTTCTGTTATGATTTAGCGACTTACTTAAACTTACTGTAATCCTCCTAGCTGAAGACTAGTGAAGACTAGTAAGATAAACTCAGGCTGAACTGAAACAAAATTTCCTGGTTTTAAAATCGCTAAAATAAACTCTGTACAAATTTCTTCCTTCTTTATGTTTAGGGCGAAGACACTTCACTTGGGATATGGTTAGCGGCGATTGGTCCAACGTTACTACATGACAACCGATATCAATGTTTTCATGCATGTAAACATGGGATGCTGAGCTCACCTGAAAACAATATATATGAACTTGAACAGCTTTATAAGAACGTAAATATAACCACATTTTTATGTGATGCGTTAACATAGCGATGAGCGGTGCTTGAAAATATTAGTATGGCTGTTAATATTGACAAGCAGGCATGACATTAGAAAAATCGGTGTTAAATGAGCTAGGTATTAGCTAGCTAGCTTCGAATATAATATGAGTGGCTAGCTAGTTTACTGGCTGACTTGTGCCAAACAAACGTGAAATTTCAAGCTGTTCACCAAAATTGGTGATGTTGCTGGTATATATCCTGTGTCTCCAGTTATTTAGTGTACCTTATTTTTTAAACAACATCTGTGAAAATAACATTAGCAAGGCTTACTGATGACCGCGTGGTTTTAAAATAGTAGTTGAGTTGACCTTATTGGTGCCTTACCTTGTTTTTTTTTTATCAAGTGAGGGTAGTTTTGGAAGTATTTCTAACTCACATTTTACACATTTATGGTTTCAGAATTAGGATACTAATATAGTGGAGAAAGCTGAACTTAAACTTTCCTTGGAATGTTCCTGCTTGTGTCACATTTTAGGCCTCTATAGTATTTGGTAAAAAAATTTATTTCGAATTCCAAAAAATTAGGTTGACAAAAAAGGATGATATCCTAATTCATAAATTTTGTATTCAGAGAGTTGCCATCTTGCTATTTTTTCAGGCAAATGAAATTGTCCAGTGATTATGCTTGGTCAAAAACAAATTTTTACTTGAGAGGATCACTTCACAAAACAATTTTAAAATTGTTGTTTGTAAAAACACAAAATAGTTACTAATGTACTGACTAGAAAAAAAAATCTGTAACATTTTGTCCACAAAATGCTTGTCATATCGACCATTTGTGAGGTGAAAACAAAATTTTTGGTTCTATATTTTCATAAATCGACGCTATGGAAGATCATTTTCTGTTAATAAACAATTTGAACAATTCTGCAAGATTAATTTTCAAGATTTGATGTAAGCAAGAAAACAAAATACCTGGTTTTTAAGAACATTGAGACTGAGATTTTGCCAAAAATTAAGCATGTTTATAGCTGAAATCCAGACATTCTTATAAGAAAAAGTATACTATTTTACTTTCCTTTTTTTTGGATAAAAACCTGTATATTAAAAAAGGACTCTAGTTTTCCTACATATGGAGAGCCGATAGTTCAGCCGATAGTTTGAAAATATTAATTTTAAATATCATTTACACAACTAATGTTGAAAAATGATTTGTTAATTACTTATGCAGCTAAGCTATAAGAAAATCCAGCTGTTTCATTATTCTTGATGTTGAAATCTCTTTAATGTCCCCTTCACTTTCCCCCAAAGTCAATGTCACTTTTCTCTAGTACTGCAAGCTTTTGCAGTATATACTTCTGTTATAGCACCAATCAAGCATATTCATCATTGATTTTGGTGCAGTGAAGAGCTCAAAATGAAATTTACAATGTTTTTCCAGGTTTGTAACGTGGTGCTGGCTACTTTGGCTAGCTAATAATAATAAATTATTAAAGTGGCTAGCCCAGAAAATCACAAAAACCTGTAGTTAGTGGATTGTTTCCACTGGGGGCCTTTAATTTAATTTTTTTAACTGATCAGAGTAATATGAAGTGCCACTAAGCTTTAGTAAACTGTACATTGAGTTTTAGTTATTTACTTGGAAACCGTAAAATTAAAATTTATTCACATCATTCTAAAAACGTGGCTAGTTTTTAGGTTTAGCTAGCTAACATATATCAAAAGATACGCCCTTAAAATTTGCAATATTATAACTTTTTTGTCACACTACCACTTCCAATACCCTCTTTATAACCGTCTACAATTATGTGAAACTGCCAGTTAAAAGCTGTAAAGGTCAACATTTTGTTGATACATTCTTCAAACTTGCATGTAAACAACCAGCATCCCGAAATTTGCTCATAACTAATCTCGTTTTCATGCTATTCTGCATTTTCGCATGGATATGGAAATAGGTCTATTGTGTCTGATATTTTTAAACATGTATGTATAATATAAGGCTTATTTAAAACAAATAAAACAAGAAAGGAATATCACGGTAGTTTGTTATAGCGCCTCTTATCGGTTAGACGCCCCCTGTAATTTGATATCACACAGGGCGTTCATTCGTATTTATTATTTAAAAAAGGGCGTCTTATATAACTTGCATCAACACATAGAAAGACGTAATCAACAAAAAAATTTTACTTCAATCTTGTGTTGGTGAAAATGATTTTCTATCAAGTGCTTGTCTCAACACCCTTTTCCTACTTCCTAAGACTCGATTTTTAAGTAAACGCCCTTGGCTCTCAATCAGGTATTTATTGTATATATATCTTTTTTACCACGGTAAACGTCTTGTTTACCACAGGTATATCAGCGAATAACAACATGACTGACTGGCTTTCACAAAAAGATAAGGAATACAATGATCTGAAAATACAGTCACAACATGAGGGAAGCAAGGTTTATTCCCTTTACAAGTCGGAAATGTTGTTTACACGTCAGAAATGTTGTTTACACGTCAGAAATGTTGTTTACACGTCAGAATTGTTTACACGTCAGAAATGTTTACAAGTCGGAAATGTTGTTTACACGTCAGAAATGTTGTTTACACGTCAGAATTGTTTACACGTCAGAAATGTTGTTTACACGTCAGAAATGTTGTTTACACGACAGAATTGTTTACACGTCAAAAATGTTTACAAGTCGGAAATGTTGTTTACACGTCAGAAATGTTGTTTACACGACAGAATTGTTTACACGTCAAAAATGTTTACAAGTCGAAAATGTTGTTTACACGTCAGAAATGTTGTTTACACGACAGAATTGTTTACACGTCAGAAATGTTTACAAGTCGGAAATGTTGTTTACACGTCAGAAATGTTGTTTACACGACAGAATTGTTTACACGTTGGAAATTTTGTTTACGCGTCGTAAACGTTGCTGAAATGAAAAAAAGTTTGATTTTACAGAAAGATTCCTCACTTTGGTCTCATTAACAAAAAAAAAATCACTAAAGATAAAAAAAAATCCTTGTAAACAGTTACAGGTAAAGTGACTGCTATGTGCGTGTGCAATTATCATATATGGTCGGCGAAGAAAAAGCTGCGGCCAGAAATTTTGCTTCACTTTTCACAAACACACATTTTGTGATATCACTATACAATTCTTGTTTAGTTTTCGAAATAATTTTGCACCGGATAAGCATGAGAAATGGGCTGAGTATGAATATACATCTGCATTGTATCCACCGTTTGCGTACGGTTCTGGTTATGTCCTGTCACGTGATATTGTTGCATGGATATCAAGTAACAAAGATAGCTTAAAAATCTATCAGGTAGTACGCTAGTTTTAAGAAAGCCCTTTAGTGTCACTTTCTGTAATTATAATTTCGAAATAATGGATAGACGAAAATAAAGTAGATTTCTGTTTAAAATTTCAAAAAAGTTTATAAGACAGTAAGTATTCTGCGTGTACATCTTATGTTTAGGACAGAAGTAGCAGTACGCATGCGCATGTTACTTCTTAACGATGGTTTAAAAATTTTTAGAATGAAATATATTAATTTCGAGACTTTAAGAAAGTACAATCATTCAAGAGAGACGCCTATAAAGTATATTGAAAAGACATCGAAATAATTTTAATAATTTTATGCAAATTCACGAAGAGGAAGAAAAATATGAAGAGTTTTAAATTAAACAAGAAGCCCTGGGGGCTCTAAGAATTTCCGCTCGCTACCAAAATATTTGATGAAAACCTGCTAATTCGTTGTGTTATTGTGCTAAACATTTGAGGAGGTTTGGTGCATGAACCTCTGAAGATAAATTACACAAGTGACATTATATCTTACAACAAACGCAAACAAAACGAAACGTGTCATAATAAACTCACATTTTAAAATAAATTGCTAACAAAAAATACAGCCTAACATTCATGGTAAGTCTTGCGATTGAAACGTTTATGGACTTAAACGGCATTTGGTTGACAAAAAATCAAAATTTTGCTGTGACCATCATTTTCAGCATATTTTTTTTATTAACTGTGCCAATTTTTGTCGAAAATAAAGCAGTTTAAATTTTTGGTTAAATTTTGGCCCAAAATGACATTTAGGTGACAAAAATCAAACTTTTGTACCATCATCATTTTCAGCATACTTTATTTGTTAACTGTGCCAGATTTAGCCGAAAATGAAATGGTTTTAATTTTTGGATCAATTTTGGCCTAAAATGGCATTTAGGTGACAAAAATCAAAATTATTATGTCACCATTATGTTCAGCATACTTTTTTTGTTAACTGTGCCAAATTTTGTTGAAAACAAATACTAATTTTGTCCTGAAACATCATTTAGATGAGTTCCCAGTAGTTGGGGAGCTTGGGTGCGAAGTTTACATCTGTGACTCCGTCGTGTAATCCCAGGGTCGATTTTTTCTCAAAAAATGCTCCAAAAGAAAAAAACGACTGTTTTAAAGAATTTCCTACGCCTTCGGGCGCGGAAATTCAAAAATAACACTTCTGCAAACTAATTCGGTTGTATTGCGCCCCACCAGCTCTACAGTTTTCTGAATTATTCAGTATTTTGTCTAACCAAAAAAAATCATTTGTTTATTCCATTAATGAATAGCCAGTAAAGTAACAGTAATGGTTGTGTATACCTTTCTGTCGACCTATCTTTTTAAAACGACAAAAGCAAGAGAATCAGGGGACTTTAATCGATTAAAGAATAGTAAGGCCATTAGTCTTGTAATTGGATTTCATTTTAATATTTAATCCCCAACCCCAACCAAAATCTAAAATTTTCGAAAATCGTCAATACCGCAGAAATGATACATACCTTAAACTCAGGGACTTAATAGTAGTTTGAGTTTTTCTAAAACATAACGTGGCAGCTTTTTCAACGCATCCAATGTCGTACGCCTTGTTCTTGCTTGTGGTTACACTATGCTTTTGTTAAACTGCGCATGCACGAGAACAATGTTTAGATGCCTCGATAAACCAAATGAATAAACAAGTATAAATAACAGTGAATAGTAAATAGTAAAGGTTGTAAAAATGGCAGCACGAAACGAAACAAAGGGAAAGACCGTTTGTTAAAGTTTAAATCAGGAATCAGTGGCACTCATTTTCTAAAAGTAAATTTCAATTTTTTTTTACTGTATCCAGGAGAAAATTTCGTTGCTCTTTTTGATTTTGAATATTCTTGTTTGTTTTTTTTCAGTAAGAAAACAACGGAAACATAGCTTAATGCTGTCGTCTCTTTGGGTGGTCGATGCGTTAGGTCCCTAATGCGAGACGGTAAAAAATACAAAACAACTTGTAGATTTTGTAGATACTGTAGATTTTAAGTGAGTATAAAAAAACTTTTCCGCGGTAAGCCCTTCTGGTTCTAACAACTGCGTGGCAGGCGAAAAAAAAAGATGCGAAAGCTTGCTGAAGAAAGTTTTTTCAGCCTATTTCTTTTTACGGAAACATTTTTGAGTAAAAGTATCAAGTATCAAACTATTATCAAGTCTAGATGGATAACTTCTGATTGACATATATTCATATATAAAGTCGTAATGATACCTTCGTGCAAAGAAACAGACTAAAAGGAACTCACTTCACAGCGCCTGCATCTTTTTGCCCGCCTCGCAATTGTTAAAGCCGAAAGGGCTTTTACCGCGAAAAATGTAAACATTCAAAAAGGTCTATTGTAATACATATCTTTTTGAAAAAATTTTCGTTAAACCGAAAATGCCGTTACTTTTTTCCGTCATTTATTTTTTCGATAAGGTGCACTTTTTCTGCAAATGTTGAAATTTGAGACGAAATTTCAACAATTACTAAAATTGCTCTTTTCTGATTCTGTAATAAAACTTTTTTCCTCTGGCATTTTAGAGCCCGAAACATCATGGCCTGAATAGGCTTAACCAATTAAAATTACACTTAAAACCTCAAAAAGAAATAATAGATACCTGTTGATCATCAATTTCGAATATTTTCGCACTTTAACAGTAAACATTTTTGCCACTTTTTTTAAAAGTTTGTTCCGGGAATACTCTTTTTTTTCTATTGTATTATCACAATTTTATAAGAACAACGACGCTAGGAATGGCTTAAATATAAGAACGAAAACAGAAAGTTGGCAAGGCTAACATTTTTCTGTTATTCAATTTTTTTCTTGGAGTAAACAAACGTAAAGACAGGAAAATCCCTCTTTCATGACGGAAATTTTCTGGTACGATTTAGTGACATGTAATTAATGTAATGCTTCTAGTTGAAGACTAGTAAGATAACACAGGCTGAAAAAATAAACCTCAGACTGAAACCAAATTTCCTGGCTTTAAAATCGCTAATATAAACTCTGTACAAATTTCTTCCTTCTTTATGTTTAGGGCGAAGACACTTCACTTGGGATATGGTTAGCGGCACTGGTCCAACGTTACTACATGACAACCGATTTCAATGTTTTCATGCATGTAAACATGGCATGCTGAGCTCACCTGAAAACAATTTATATGAACTTGAGCAGCTTTATAAGAACGTAAATATAACCACATCTTTATGTGATGCGCTACCATAGCGATGAGCGGTGCTTGAAAATATTAGTATGGCTGTCCAAATTGACACGCAGGCATGACATCAGAAAACAAAGCCTGGGGACGAGGATGTTTTTATTGTCTAAATGACATTGGTTGGTTGCTTTGGGATAAAGTGTATATGGTCTTGTATACACACTTTCGGAAAGGAAATTTCCTCTGCAAAAACTCAATTGTGTCTGATATTTTTAAACATGCATGTATAATATAAGACTTATTTAAAATAAATAAAACAAGACGTACAGTATACGCAAATACGTCTTGAGAAAAACTTTGCAAAAAGCTGTCTATCAGATTGTGATTTCTGTTACGAAGTTGGACACGACATATCTCATTTAACTTTCGTTGTAAACCCAGTGCAAAACGCGCTTTCTGAAAAAAGACTGAGAAGAGGCAGGGATGGTAACAGTATAGCAGTCTCAGGGTGTAAAAAGGCGCTAACCTCGTTCCCAGGGCATTTTGCCTTGTTGATGAGGTTAATAGCGACTTCACTTTTTCCTGTGGCCCCTGAGCCGTTTTTAGGGAAAAATGCCCTGGGAACGAGGTTGGAGGGCTACGACTCAAGACCAAAAAGCCCTGGGAACGAGTTCGATGAACAAAATGAGAAAAAGTTTCGAGAACAAAATTGCTCAGTGAAAGCTTAAATTAAATGATGGATGAAAAAGCTAATTCACGAAATTTGAGCTCTGCGAAGTGTAATCTCCCCCTTAAAGTACGCCCTTCGACCAGCGGCTCAGTCTGAGCCAAACTGACTGACATTGGAAGAAGAAATACCACAAGTCCCACCAAAAAGTTCAGTCAACCCCCAAAAAAGAACAAGATATGAGAGTAGATCCACTTGGTGCAAAAAATACGGGTAAATCTTAATTGATCGAAAAAGGAAATAACTGAAGTTAGAAAAAAAATTATGGCAAGAAGACAAATAACAAGAGTGGAATCGTTCTTTCGGAGTGTTTCCGAAATCATATTTCTCTATGTTGGCGTGTTATTGGCGTGGCGAAAAGAATTCCGTTCTCATCATTATTTGCAATAAAATATGCCTCTTTGCTTACATTTTAACCAAACTTTGCAAAATCGTTGTTTATAGGTTTTTAAAGTGATGAAAAACTGAATGTAGATGTGTCAAAGCAATTAGCCGAGAAGAATTCTAATTTGAAATTTCTTGTTCATGTTGTTTGAGTTGTACACTAATCAATTTACCACGCACTATAAATGTTACACGCTTAACATGGAGGTAGAGATAGATAAAAAATTTTCCATGCACCAAATATTTCTCAAATAACAAATTTTTCTGTATTTACAACATCACACACCTACTCCAATGTGAAGGAAAGGAATTGACTCAATATTTCTCCTCTCGCTTACATCTACTTCACGCGCCATTCCCCGAAGAGATAGGGAAATGTTCCTTCTAGCGCAGTCGCGCACGCACATCGCGCACACCCACAGTCAACCACAACAAGTCCCCATCATGCAGTGCTTAGCCATGGAATTCAAGGGTAAGTCCCTAATAGGCAGTGCTTAGTCATGCATAACGGACGTAAAGTCCATATCATACAAAAATGAGTCAAAAAGTTCTAGCGCACCTAGTAGGGGAACTCCGGTACATAGTGATGACGTCATCACAAATTAACGCATGCGCAGTAAAGACGTGAACAAACGTCCGCCCTTCAAGGTTGAATTGTGTACGCGGAGAGAAGATGAGTTGGTTCAGGAGTCAAGAAAGGTGGAAAATTGTTGGAAAAGATCCCCCGGTGCTCAGGTCAATCAATCAATCAATTCAAGACGAAGGACATGTGCAACAACGTTGTTAGAAGGACCTGTCTTGAACCTGTCGGGAATATACCTATTCAAGTATATTCCCGACAGGTTCAAGACGCAAGGCATGTGCAACAAGGCCGTTGGGAGTATCCTGGAATGCTCAGGCACGTGCCGGACAGGTTCAAAACGCGAGACATGTGTAACAGGGCCGTTGAAAAGTATCCCCACATGATGGAGTACGTGCTGGACTGGTTCAAGACGCAAGACATGTGCCTCAGGGTTTCTGAGGATGAGCCTGAACTACTCTCTACCTATCGCCAGAGGAAGGCCGAAAAGGCTAGAATTAAGGAGGACCTTCATCCATTGGCCTGGCATCCATCCGATTGGTGCTTTTCGTAGGATGAAAAGGCAGATCTTGAAAAGTTGTGGAGGTTGGTTTAAAGCCAAGGTTATCTTACAACAAGATTGTAAGATACTACTAATAAATGTGTATCAACTGTCAAAGAAAATTCGATGTATTTGGAAGAAATACATCGAATAAGAAGCTACAATTTGAGAATGAGATTGTCAACCCAAAATTATTCTACTCATTTGCTGCTACCTTCACGGACATCCAAGATAACAACGTGGACTATCTAACACTGTCAAATCCTATCCCTGCTATCGGAGGTAAGGATCGACGGTATATCGAGGGGTACCATACACGAGAACTCGTGGTAGCCCTCAGAGTAAAAACACCAAAAATCTGGTCCCCCCATGGGGTCACCCAGTACAACGCCAATGCTGTATCAGCGATGAGTCTTGATTTTGAAGAGTACCCCGATTGGGTTGCGAAGTATCGCCAAATCTGGAACAAAATCGAAGAGTTGATATCTGAGCAATTGACGACGGAGCTTGTGAAAAAGGACCGTTATGTGAACGCTAAACTCAAATACTACAAGGATGCAATCACAACTAAATTCCATAGTATGCCAGTACCCTACGATGAACCATGGCAAGCCAGTGCGATCCTAGCTATTTCATAGGTGTATATGCAAGGTAAAAACTACTACCCTCAGGTACATATTACGGAGTGTTGATATAAGGACTTTAAAAAAGAATGGCTGCTAAGTGAGGATTAAAACCATATATTTTATAGGGCCTACAAGGGCTATGAAATACATACAAATTAAGGTTTATACTCAGGAGGAGGCTCTACATAGCGCTTACATACTGCGCAGATCAAACGTTTTTTATAATCTCATTCTGTACCTATTGCTTTCCCTCCTCCCGCCCTTTCGCAACTAGTTGAGCACGATCCTGTTCATTGATGGCGTTCACAATACGATTAAAACGTTGTCGCATCTGTTCCTTTAACAACATATACTTTTGCTTCTCCCAGCTAATCAGGCTGTACTCATAATCACTAATCACCCCATTTTCTACTGCTTTTAAGATGAGATCAACAATAGAGTTCAATTTCGATTCGGCCAATAGCCTGATACCCTCATGCTTCTTACTCTTAACCACAAGCCTTTTCCTGCGTTCCTCAGACCGGCTTGACCGATTGACACGTTCGTAGAGCTCGTCGACCTTTGATTTCAGTAGTTTTTGTCTCTGCTCTGAAAGGCCAACCCCCGGGACACCCTGTTGTTCTCCTGACGTTGAAGGCCCTGACGTTGCCGGTGGTTTTGGAAGATTCTGCGTAGTATCATCGGACTTATCATCCCTCTCACCCTTATCCTCATCCGGAAGATCGTGATCAAATACTGGATTAGTTGGCATTTATTTAAAACCTTATATAATAAAATGAGTAACGTATAGGGAACGACGTTGGACCCCTACGCAGAGACGAAACAACTGTTCGGTATCAAGGGTAGAAAACAACGTGTTCAGATAAGCCACGTACCTCCAAGGATAAACCAGAACGAAGATCTCTATGTTGATATCCCCAATATTTCCCAGAATGATGTCGTTTTTCCGGGGAGTCTTAAACTCCTAATTGACATGACGCTGACGGGTACCAATACGAAGCGTACCCTAGTCAGCAACATTGGCAAAAGTCTGTTGCGAGATCTACGTATCACTTTGAACGCCAACGAGGTACAGAATATTAGCGACTACAATACCCTGGCAGTCTATAGGGATAACAGCTTAATTTTGGACGGCATCAATCCAAATGACGGAACCATCCGAGCATTACAGGTCAATGCTAGTGACCATGACGGGACTGATGAGGAGAAAGCCATAGCTGCGGCGTATGGGAACACCTTCTGCATACCCCTTGGCAAGATGTTTGAGTTGACAAGAGACTTGCCGTTTTACCAGTCTGGCTTCTATGACAGGCTGCAGTTTGTAATACATTTTGCGGTTTACGATGACGTCATAAAGGTTGCAGGGACAGCGGCCTCGGGGTCTACCGACCCAGCGTACAAAATCACCAACAACAAGCTGGAGTTTGACAAGATCACTCACAAAAGCCTGGCAAATGGCATGATATCCCGGTATAGCCGTCTTGCGCTACCCTACGAAAAAATCCTAAGAAGCAAAGTAGTGACTATGAAAAAGACTGATACCAACTTTAACCTCCAAATATATCCCCCTGCAAACAGCCTAAAAGGCGTCTTGCTACTCTTTATAGACCCCGGGAAAGCGAAGCCCTATGCTGGTGTCAATGAGGCCTTTTACAACCCCAAGATTGAGAAAATAAGCGTCACAGTGGAAGGTGAGCCCCATGAGTTATACTCTCATGCCATGCTTCCAAAGACCACCTCGAGCAAGTCGTGAACCTTTTCGGCAGCCATGACTCGAATGTGACGATTGGCCAATTCTTCAATAAACGATACGCCCTATTTGTGGACTTCAGAGCCTCTCCCGACGATACCTTACACGGTAGTGGTAGATCCCTACAACGTCTGAGTGACGGCATTACCCTCCATATGACTAAAAAGGCCGACGGAACTGGGGATTTCAGGTGCTATGTGTACCTGTTTCAAGATTCTCAGCTTAACATACTCGATCGTATGTTTCACTCGGTGGAGTACTAACAAAACAACATGGCGACAATAGCTGTCATCGTTGCAGGTGCGGCAATCAATGCATTAGCATTCAGCGGTACAACTTTTCTATTCAGTACACTTGCAGGGCATGGCGAAGCTGAACGTAAAAGACATGATAGCTGTAAGCATCTCAGGCCCAATGGGTACAAGATCGACAAGCCAAGTTGGACTGGTTTAACAAGCAACGGGAATTGCAACTAAAGACCGGTAAAAGCCTAAGGGAGTTGGATAACGGTATGTACCAGTATTATATAGCTTCAAACGAAAAGGCCCCGATATTGACCGATTTTTACCCCCCCCCCCCCCCCCATTTCATTGTTGGATCCTTATCCCTGCTAAGCTTCGTTGCATACTGTTCTGTAACGTTTTTGACATATAATAAAGACATGTCAAAAACGCACGTTGTTACGGAAGAAGAGGCTGGGAAATTAACCCAAATTTACTACATGCTAGAACATCTCTGGACCGGGCGCAAGGCTATCAAATTGCTCGCGAAGGAGAGCGGTCTATCAAAAAAGAAGGTCACCCACTGGTAGTAGGCAACTCTTATTTCTCCGGCATATCAAAGGCCCTAAAAAGATCGATTGTCCACACTTCACCATTACAACATCCAACGAAATGCATTAGTTTGATCTACTCTAAATGCCTCACGACAGGGTATATGGCAATACGTACAAGTACACTCTGACAGGCATTGATGTAGCCTCGAGTACAAGGTAGCGAGACCCCTACGTACCAAAAAAGCTAGCGAAGTCGCGGACATGATTAGGGACATTTATAAAGCGGGACCTTTACGATACCCCAAGATTTTTCAGTGTGACAATGGCTACGAATTTAAGTCAGATGTAACAAAATTGCTAGAGGATAAGGGGGTGGAGATCAAACGGGCCACCACCATACATTCACGTCCTTTGTAGAGTCCTACAACAAGGTACTTGCAGACAGGCTCTTCAAGCCTCAAGATGCACAAGAGCTGGTCTCTGGGGAGCCTAGTACCATTTGGGTCAAGCACCTGTACACTATCGTGAAAAATCTTAACAACAGCAAGACTGCCATGATTGAGATGAAACCTAACAGGGCGATTAAACTCGAAGATGTCCCACCTATAAAAAGTCAGCAATACCCCGAGGAGGGAACCTTGCGTGACGACGGTTTTTATCTATATCTGCTACAACCAGGAGAAGAGCACGGTGACTCGAAAAGACGCGCAACTGATGCCTTTTGGAGCAAACATACTTACAGGTTGGATCGTATAGTAGCAGGTAGTCGTGTTTTGTACTACCTAAAGGACGGTCCTGAAAGAAACTTCGTCTCAGAGGAACTCATGCAGGTACCACAGGTACGTTCAGGTACCTCCAGATGTTATCAAGGAATGGTAATAGTTCTTCAGGAGTTCACCTAGGTCACCCAGATCTATTTCATCCTCTTCATTATCCTCATTCGGATCTCTTACATAGTCCAAAGGATGCTGGGTGTAGAACGGGTACCCATAGACAATGCCTTTGATGATATTGGATTCATTTTCCAAATCGATATCGACTAGGCGTCTATCTTGTACCGGAACGTTGAGTATATTGCCTATCGTTGTGATATCAGACAAATCCGATAGCCTCAAATCAATATCCTTGATGACCTGACAACAGAGTGCCCCAATAGTTGTTCCTATCCTTTTGAACAATATGGAGCCCTAGACGTTCAATATCATTCTCTAAATCGCTATCGCTATCACTTCTTGTAAATGTTGCCCATGGTTTTTCGCCTAGTGCTAACCTGTTTAAAAGATCTTCGTCGGTGGGGTATTTAAACCCCTTGTAGTATACTCCATCTCGAAACCTAAAATACCTGGACAACTTTAGGTATCGAGGTGGAGTATACTACGAGGGTTTAGTTACTACGAGGGGATACAACAGTGTAGTACGGGTACCTGAATATTGTAGTTCACTGTAAATTGATTTTGTTTTATGTATGCTTCTATCCTTTTGATATTTCAATACCTTATATCTTGAAGCCAAAAGGGTCAAAAATGATATCCCATAGGGAGGGGTTGGGAACCCACCACTAAATGAGGCCCTTGATGCTTTATGATGTGAGGATAATTTTACTACTCTCGTGGGTAGTAAAATTGGCGCCCGTTTAAGTCATTCCACGAGCTCTAGGAGGCGTTCATGCGTGTAGTGTTCACCAAGCCTAAAATGTCTCACACGCTCCGGGTTTACCTCGATACATCCACGTTCCCGAAGCCAGTTTTAATGGACAATAACATTTGGAGTCTCTGCTAGTACGACAATCTCACCCTTGGGTAGTCAATAAGCTTATTCTGAATCTTTTGCGCTACATACCCCTGCTGACCACAGACGACCATGTATGGAAATGGATCGTTATTGTGTTTCTAGATCACAACCATGCCGTTATCTTTCCCGGGATCTTCGAGGTAAGGTACGGTATGTTGCTGAAGTGTTTCTACCTGTTGCTGGTGCTCATCAATCTCATCCCCCAGCACCATGAGCTGACTATATATCCCTGTCCTCTAGGGCCTGACGCTGCTCCTTGAGTGCATTTTGTAATTTTTTCACACCTGCTCTGGCCAGCCATTTGATGACTCCTACAACCTTGGGCTTTCTGGAACGGCGAACGATCTCTAATGCACCGTCAAGTGAGACAAAGACATCATGCCCATTTTTCGCCTTACCAAGTGGGCCCGGCCCATAGGGCCCTTGGACCCTACTACTTCGGACCTGGCAGATAGAAATGTTGAAGGTATCGTCATATTCTTAACCTTTTTGATACGCAGGTAAAGTCCCAAATCGAGGCGTTTAAACATAGGTTGATCCTGGTTGTTGGATAGGGTCTCGATGGCTCCTGCGTTGAACATAACTTGCGATGACATTTTGTATTATAGCAACGTAAGCCAAAGGATTTCACCGTGGTCATCCGAGGATTTCCCAAGCCCTTGGATGTTCCAACCTCGCATATAGGCAAGTATGCTTGGATTTTTTCAGCTCAGCCTTGATATCATCCCAATCGGAGATCATGTTCGTCTCTTCGTCTATCACCCTCATATCTGAGCGTTTATTAGGGTACCAGGCAAACAGCTGCTTCTTCTGTCGTCTCAAATTTTTAGAAATAGCCAATTGAAGTAGGGATTGTCGACGCTTGTCGAGACTCTCACCGGCTATGACGTCGTCAACCACAAACAACGTCCCTTCGCCTGCCAGTAACGACGGCAATTTCGCTATCCATTCAAAAAGCTGGTCTTTGGGATCTATCAGGAATACATATTCGTTACGCCAGAACGATGCCCTCTCTAAATAGGTGGTATTCCACCGCATGGTAGGGCACAGTATCACTTTGTGATAGTGTCCCCTATACTTATTCTTGAGCAAATCCAAGACACGTTGCGTTTTCCCACAACTTGTTGGGCCCGTGAAGATTGTTGCATGGGGGTCTTTTACGACGTGTAACTTTTATTAATAACCCCATTTCTTATTATGTATTTTTGGGTTCAAGGCGGCGCAGCTGGAACAGATTCTTACACCCCCATTACTTTGCTAACAAGAGAACCCTGGTGTTTCGTGTATGATATTTGAGGGGTAGTGGAGAATATGTTATTTTTCCCTGTAGACCTTGCGGTACCTTTTAACAAGCTCGGGTGGTGCTCCAATGAGTTCGGCGTACCGGGGTATGATGTTGTATGTGAACAAGGTGTAAAGAAGCATGTAATTCTCATCCTGTTGAAACCCTCTAATCTCCCTATCAATGGTAAGAGGGTCTACTTCGTAGTCAATATTAAGGTCTTTGTTTTTGGTACGCCGCTTCCCCTTCGCTTTATGCAGGCAACCTATACAACTCTTCGTTCGACTATTGCCCCTGATCTTAAACTTTTCCAGGGTTAAAACGTGTCTGCACTTCGAACAACATTTGGCCTCCATTTACTATTCCGAGACTCGCCTTGTGTAATGCTCTACCAATATCAGCAAGCGTCGGATACCTACCGGTTTCTCTATACTTAAACGGAACCTTGTGATGTATATGCAAAAACTCGTAGTCTTCCGATGTCATACCCTCGGAAAATTGAGCTTCAATATGACTCCTACAGATAGCCATTAGCTCATGTACGCCCTTTTAAAACTTTCTTTTTATCGAGACATTTGATGCATGTCCTTGTTAATTGACCATTACGCTTCATCTTGAAATTGTCCATAGATAAAAAGTGTTTGCATCTCGGGCAACCCTTACTTTCTTCCATAACTCGTCTTTGTCCTTAGGGACGAACACGAGTTTTATTTTCTTATTTATTATATCTTATTTATTTTCGGTTGCCCACATGGGTCGGGTATTGGTGTAGTGAAGCCTACTAGCTACCTAAGCAAGTGATGGAGCATCCCCATTTCCCTTATATTTAATAGGTACCTTGTGATCGATATGTCACTCTCCATAATTATCCCAGGTCATAACCTCGGAAAGCTGGGCTTCAATATGGTCCTGCAGCGTAGCCACATCACACCCGAGGCACTCCCGGGAACTAAACTCCTTGTTTTCCTTCAGGGCATCGCGGGCTCGACATCGTACAATGGAAGCGAGATGGCCATCAGGGTCACATATGGGGCAACGCAGTCTCCTTTTTTGATGGTCGCAGATACCACCACCCCCACAATCCTTACAGTAAGACCTCACCCTTTCATGTTCGCAAATCTGATTTCCCTTGCAGTCTTTATAATGAGACCTCTGCTTTTCATGGAGGCAAATCTGACTACCCTTGCAGTCTTTACATTGAGACCTCTGTCTCTCATGCTCACAAATCTCCCTTTCCCTGCAGTCTTTACGAGACCTCTGTCTTTCATGGAGGCAAATGTAACTTCCTTTACATTCTTTACATTATGACCTCTGCTTTTCATGGAGGCATTTGTTTTCGACACGCTGCTGTTTCTTTTTATCCAGGCAACATATACAACTTTTTGTCCGTTGACCATTCCCCATCATCTTAAAATTGTCCAAAGAAAGATAGTGTTCACATTTTTGGCATCTCTTGGTCTCCTCCATTTTCTATTTGTCTCTACGACAAATAGAAAATTTTATCGAACGCTCATTTAGGTTTCGGCACGATACTCGCGGGGATCCATCCTTTGGAGACAGCCATTTCACGACTCGCCCTACCTGCTGCAAAGTACGCCACCATCTTGAGGACATCGTTTGTATCCATTTTTGTAGAAGGGCGTGAAATACCCAACAATTTCTTATCTGCCATGGCATAGGCAAAGGTGAAACTAAGGTCTACAACTGTCTCATAGAGCATATCCAGGATCTCCTTCTCTTTTGGGCTAATGTTGCTATCCATATGAGCCTTGCTTGTCGTCATTTATTATAAAATTTTAAAGATTTCGATATGGGGCTGAGTTTTACCCTTTTGAGGCTCGGGATGAGTCGCCAGCTTGTTAGATTCATTTTTACCTCTGCCAAACCTATACCAGACGCCTACTCCTATGGCAAGCACGGCTAAAATCCCTACACCATACATGTAGACTGACTACACGAAACTTGTCCCAGAAGAGGTTTTGACTGCAGGCTCTACAGTACCCTCTTGTTGTTTCATTTCTTCCTTTGTTTTTTTCATCAGTGCAGCCAACTTGTGTCCCTGCGCAACCTTTCCCAGATGCTTTACTGGCTTCGTGATGACTCTCTCTTCTTGTTCTTCTTCTCTCATTTATATTATAGCACCGCCCGGGGCTCTTCCTTAGCATTGGTCTCCTCCTCCTCCATGACATGGCGGGCTGTATGCCCAAACACCAAAAGGGGTGCTAAACATTTACCCAGCGTGCAGTACACAAGAATACTCAGGTCTGCCATGGCATCTCGGTTAACTGGATCCTCGTTGATGTCCCGGCGAAGATCCTCGATATTGTCGATGTCCACAAAATTGGCCACTAGATTAGAATATACATGGACCGAGTGGATACTTAACGCTTTCGCTGTTTTTTCACCTTTTCCGTGGAGTTCTAGCTGTACATACTCGGCATGTACCTTTTTTACCGCCTGATCAGGGGCCTTGTCAACAAAGCCTTCTGTACATTTTTTAGGTAGAAGATGCCCCTTGCCCTTACGTAGGGCCTCTTTTAAGGCTTGTAGTTTATCGATGGGTTTCTCTATCTGTTCATAGGTTTCTGCGGATTCGTCGAATACTTGTGCAAGATCTGACATCATCTTTATTGTACGGCAATATCGAAAAAAGCAAAACGCGATCATGGCATAGAGTGGAGGTATAGCGATATACAAACACACTTCTATTTATTCCCGGGTAGACACTAGGCAGTAATGGCCACAGGTAAGTGTGGTCATCTGGTCCGGTTGTACAAGCCTTTTATCATCCTCCCTGTTTAATGCTAGCTTTGATACCTCTTGCGTAAAGACCTGATGCTTCTTGTTTTGAATCAATACCTGGCTCTTGTATATATCAACGCTCTCCTCCCTTCGCTTTCCTGTCGCCGCCCTCCTTCGTGAGACTCTCGTAGGCATATAACTTTGCCCTCAGGGTGATGAACTCTGTCATGATCTTCCCTGCCAGTTCATCCTTCTTTAGACCCACGACCTTCTTGTTCTTACTAATAGGAAGAGGCCTATCCATGTAGCATAGCTGTAGCTTGCTACCATATTTGGGCTGCATGAAATCGTAGTGAAACTCGTATATTACCATTTTGGACATGTCCAATATAGCCTGCCCTATATACACCGGCTTGTTCATCTTGACCTCGGTTTTACCCATATCAACACCTACAATCCTGGCTAAAATTGGTTGAGAAAAGGCCAAACACATGTGGATTTATTATCTTTATTATCATTATTTTTGTTTCTGTCGTCCCATGTGTAGAGATTCTCTGTTTTGTTGACATAAACTAGCCAGCAAAATTGTGGTATGTGTATACTAAAACAGTGCAGGTTTTCACTTATAGAATAGTAGCTAGTTTCCAGTCCCCCTCTCCCCCATTTCAATGTTGAAGTCATTGTCACAGTTTGAAAAATGCAGTTGGCCACTCAACCCACAGCCGGCCATGATTGTAGGACGTGTTTACTAAATCGGCTTCCACCTTTGAAATTTGGCTTCATGACCAGCTTCATATACTTGTCCTCGTTGGTGATCAGCTGAATATTGCAATGGTTCTGCATGGTCTTGCCAAATACCGAGAGGTTCATCAACTTGTAGAAGTCCTTCTCCAACTTGTTCCTCGCAGCAGTTCTCAAATCGGTGTTGTGATCTATCGGAGTAATCTATATCTACCTCTAAAATATACCCATGCTTGTTCCTTTCGATGAGTCCGCGTTTTGCCTTACTGTAAATGCCCCGGTATTTGACACCCATTTGAAGCCATCTGTTGGGAGCTGCTGCCTCATAGCCCATCCGTATAGGTTGTTCGCATCCAAATACTGCAGGTACGATGACTCCTCATCCGGGTTATACTGGTCTCCCATGTACTTATTGTTAGCTTCGGCATACCGGTGTACGGCATGGGTTATGCCTCCTCGGATACCCTTCTCGAACATCAGGAGCATGTCTGGGTCTGTGAGTAGCTCTAGCTTAATTCCAGTATACTTGAGTGGTGCTTTCCAGGCCAGGCCAGATGCACTGTAAAAGTGCGCCGGATCGAGCTTGTAGTTTGTTAAGCACACATCCTGAAACGTTTCAAACACGTCAGCTAATAGCAGGACGTCTGTACTCAAATAGATGTCGTGATAGTCGCCCAAGGTAACGTTATCACCCTCTGGAATTATACAATTCCATACTTTTTTCGCATAGGCATATTCATTGTTGCTAATCCCCTTCATGTTCAGCTTGCTGTAAAAGGCCTTCTTGGGGGGTAGTTCCACCTCCTCAAATTGTTGCCAATCATGTATTCATACGGGTACACGCCTTTTCGAAGCATCAGCCTGAATATGTCGTCCTTATCGATGAATTTAGCCATAGATGGCACGTTCGCCTTTGCCTCGTCCCGATTAAGCTGCTTGGTGGTATTCGAGTTGCAATTTTTACACCAAAACATTGCCATATACCCGGCGTCTATGCTCTGGAATTCCAGACAGTTATCCGCACAATATTGACAGTTCATACCGGCAGCGTTTGTCCTGATTAAGTTGCTGGCCAACTTGTCCAGGTTTGAGGTAGTCTTTCTCGGCCTCTTTTTCTACATCGTCATGAAGCGTAGGTTTCGCTTTAGCTGTCCCATAATAGAGATTCATCACATTACGGTTGAAGGCTGCAAAGGTTCACTTGACCCCCTTCTTTATACGCTTTGGAACAGCATCCACCAGCCAATTATACCACCCTTTTATCTTATACCCTACAACCGAACGATTTTTCGATAGTTCCTGTTTCTCGAATCGGTCCATATCCTCAGACGTTATATGCCTCCTAGGTGGCCTCTGTGGTACATCCTCCAATAGTGCAGCCAATTCGGCCTTGCGTAGCTTGTAATACCCCATAAGACCGCGGCTTTTAGCAATATCACGTAACTGTTTCACGGTGTGTGTGTTCATTCTTTATTGTAAGAATTTTTGTTTTGTCAGAGGATTTCATCACGGTCAAAACAGCGCAGTTGTTCACGTCTTTACTGCGCATGCGTTGATTTTTGATGACGTCATCACCATGTAGGGGAATTCCCCTACTAGGTGCGCTAGAACTTTTTTGACTCATTTTTGTATGATAGGAACTTTACCTCCGTTATGCATGACTAAGCACTGCCTATTAGGGACTTACCCTTGAATTCCATGGCTGCATGATGGGGACTTTTGTAGTTGACTGTGGGTGTACGCGATGTGCGTGCGCGACTGCGCTAGAAGAAACATTTCTCTATCTCTCCCGATACATATCCGATTTTAGGAACACGTTCAATCTTGATAAATCATGGTGGAAACACTTACACTTTACCAGTAAAATAATGCTAACACTTGGTCTTAAAGATTGGAATCGAACGCACGAGTACACCCGTTCGGTGCTCAGGAAGGAAAAAAATCTTCATTCTCCTTGGGAGATGACACTTTTTTTAAAACATACTTACGAGCTTATATAAAAGAAGTTTTTAAAAAAAATATTATGTGGTCCTTGACGAAATGCATGTTTTAATTTCATTTTCATATTTTCGCAGATAAAATGAATTCATTTTTTGGTTTTTTAAATTTCTTACAAAAAAATATTCATAAAACAATATCAAAAAAGTACAAAATAAAAAGATATTTAAAATAATTAAAAGTTGATATCTAATAAATTTAATATTTAACATATATTTTTCATTTTTATAAATTATTATAGATTTTTATTTTTAATTTTAAGTTAGTTTATAACGCAAACAAAGTGATGCAACCCACAATCACACCGACCACACCCATCATCACGCATACCATCGCCACTACTGCGTCAACGTACGCTTGAATCGTCCCTCTCATCAGCTATAAAAGAACGCGAAACAGTGATAGTGGATGAGAAAAATTTAAGTCAGAGGGGCGCTGATCAATAGTTTCAATTTTTATTTGTTGTATCTGCTTGCATTTGCAGGTGGCTGCTCTTAAATTTTTCTATTGTTCAAAACTAAAGTGTTTTTAATTCTTCGAAGGGACTATTAGATTGTAACATGTTCTGCAATATTCTTCAATATTTTAAGATAAACATCAATTTTTGGTTAGATATTTTTTTAGATAAGAAAATATTTAACGCTACTACTTCATTTTTTCGTGCAAAATATGTCAGTCGTTCGCACAAACAAAAAAGACACAAGTTTGTAGTTGTCGTTTTGTACTACGTTAATAAAAAAGAAGTTTATGTGACAACCTTTTATTAGTCGTTGTGGTTTGTGTCAATCAAAATTAAATGAAACACTAAAAATATTAATACATATCAAAATTGCTTATACTGGACTGTTATCTCCTTGGACGAATCTTTCTTCCTCCTAGTTATCCCTCTTTCCGTCCTTTCCAATGTTGGTTTCACGCAATTATTTCAACCAACTTTGACATTTTGTCATTACTATTTTTTTCTTATTAGCAAAAATTAATTCCCGTGAAAAATTTGTATATATCTGATTCGCAGGAAAATTCTTATTGTAAAAATTACTTCCTTTAATTGCGTGGATGTATTTTGGCAAAAAAGTTGACAGTTGACAAAACCATATCTGATTTACTTACCATGTTCATATCACGTTCATACACGTTACTCAACCGCTCTGTAAGTATGTTTGTGATCTAAAAATAAACATCCCGCGATCATCCAATCAGAAGAAATTACCTTAATAAAATAAATTTTTGGCAGAATTAAATTTTGCGACTTTGCGAATTTTTAGGTTTTTCCCGAAATGATTTAATTGCCACTATCGCACAAATATATATTTACTCGAATTTTTAGCAATTTCGCTATTCGTGAAATTAAATTCATTTTTTCCAAATTTAATTTTCTGCAAATTTTATTTTTGACCCTGCCCAAATTTTTTTTAATAAAAGAAATATACTTTTCTTACGCTGACAATGTGCTATCTGTAGAAATGGAGACTCAGTGACTTGGTCAAAAAAGGCGTATTCAAGAAAACATTTCCGTGAAATACTTAAAATTGATCCGTTCGCAAAAATAAATCCTCGCAAATTCTATGAAATTTCGCAAATTGACGCGTTTCGTGAAAATCTGTGCTCGTAAAAAATTTCTGACATTGATTAGATCAACTACCTTAAGTGGATAAATTTTAGCAAATTTAGCGAATTCCGGCGAAATTCGCTAAATTAAATACCCACCAAAATTTTGATAATTGACTATTCGTCAAAATAAATACTCGCCAAATTTAACATAATTTACCGTTCGCCAAATTAAAATCCCGCCAAATTTTTTAAAAATACGTTTTTGAAGAAAAATGTTTTTAACCCAAAAACGAACTTTTTTTTATATTTACAACAAGTTTTTTAATACAAGTATAAAGGAGGATTGTTACAGGTAAATATTGTGTTTATATACACGTTTATTCTTATTTTTTATAAAACATTTGCCAAAATAAATCCCGGCATTTTTTTGTTTTTGCCAAATTAAATCCTCGCCAAATTTTATAAAATTGATCATTCGCCAAATCAAATCCCCGCTAAATATTCCATTTTGGTTATTCGCCAAATTAAATACTCGTCAAAATTTATCCACTTAAGGTAAACAAACTTTTATCAGGGAAGAAAATGTACGTACATTTCGTTTAAAAGTTACAGGATCGTATTCATTGTTTTCATAATTCGTTGTCTTTACCTAAATAATAAATATAAAAAAATAAAATTTAGATTCGCGGAATTAAGTTTTCGCGAAAATTTAATCCATTCAAGGGAACCCAAGGTATTAAATGATGTTGGACTTGTATTACAGAGCTTAAAAAGTTGGTTAACAAGTCTTTAATCCTATCCTGTCCTATCCTATCCCATAACTTAGAATCTGCATGTCGGTTTTTAATCAAATTTTGTGGCATATACAAGCTTACCCAGTAAATTTAACTGCAAACTAAGTTGCAGATCTTGAGTTATTGAGTCATCAGCAAAGAATTAAGAAGCCTGGGACGAGCAAACGAGTGTCATTTTGGGAAAAAAATTATGTTAATTAATTTACTATTATAATATCTATGCATTGATAAAGTTTGAACGCACACCCCTTAACAGGTCTAAATTTACCGATGACAGAAAATGTCGAAATTTACTTAAATATGACATCATAATTTATGCAACATAATTAAATCTAAAATTTTTTAAATGTGAATATCTTAAGAATGGAAAGAGCTTTTTAAAAAATTTAAAAAGACTTGTTAACCAACTTTTTAATCTCTAGAATATAAGTTTAACATAATTTTTTACTTGGGTTCCTTTTAACGTATTTGAAAAAACTCCAAATCACGTGTGAGTTCTTGCAAGCATTTTGGACCTCGCTAAAATAGTTTGAAATGTGTATTCGAGTTATAATGGTTCGAGTTATCGGAGTTATTTTTATGAGAAAGTATGAGTGAAGGTTCGAGGGGAATTACAACAGTTTGAATTTTCGAGGTTTCTAGTTATGGAGATTATACCGTGCAGTATCATGCTATTTAGGTTGTACACAGCTTTTATCAACAACTTCAATAAAATTCAATAAATAAAATTATATCTTACGTTTTCCTGCACCATGAAAACTAGATCAACAACAGTTTGCTTTAAATACGATCTGACTTCATTGCAGTCGATACCCAGAGAGTCCAGAATTAAGCCTATAAATAATACTAAACCTTTTTTCTTCCTTTCAGAGTAATGGTGCAATTAACAAATAGTCACCTCTTGTTATTTGCACTATTATTTACCCAAAAAGCTTCTTTAGTTCGAGGTACTTTTATGGGGATCTTGCGAAGCTCTTCTTTGTTAGAGGTCACGAAAAAATTCTTCGATCCCTTAAACTTTACGTGCTCGCAAAGTAAACTTAAAGGAAACGAATGTAAGTAAGTTCTCGTTAAAAATAAATTTACCGCGAAAATACTAGAAATGATTTTCTCGCTAAAATTAATCTTCGCGATAATTTTTTCCCGGTATTTTTTCTTTTTTTAGCTGATAAAATGAATGGCCGGTCACCGCGCGTCATGGCAGCAAAAAAATCTTCACACAAAAATTAGACACGAACTCTGTAAAAATTACCAAAAGAATAACAACACCTACCTTCTGGTGAGTTCAACAACTGTGTGCACTTTTCTTCGATGAAATCACTACATTTCAGCGATCGTACAAAAGAAACAGCTTCCGCCTAAATACACAGATAAACAATTCAACTATAGTAGTTAATCGTGTTCAAATCCAAGATGTCGACTACATGCTGGTAAAAATCAAAGCAGGCTGATATATTTTTAAATTTTATGCTCTTTAGGTTGAAATTATTCTCTATGAAGTGATTGGAAACTTGTTAGAACATCCGGGGGTACAGTAAGTAAAAAAAAAAAAAAACAGTTAAAAAATCAAAAAGCTTGGTAACAATAATAACAGTGAAAAAGGTGTTTTTATTCTTCTTCAGCCTGAGAATTACTCTGAAGATTTTCTATAAGAAAAATCCAGCGTAATAATTTTAAAAAGCACATTTTTATAAAAAAAATTGGAATGTTGCACAGATGTTACTTTTGCTCATGTATTATATGCAATCTCAGAAAAAAGGGGCAGACAGATTGAATATTGCAGCATGAGATGACTGACAAATAACAAAATGGAGAAAACAATTATTCCAACATACCGCATTTTCCGTGTCACTAACATTTTTTGCCCTCTTTAAATATTGTCGAATAAATTTGTCGTCAAACACAACTGTTAACACCATCTGTTGAAATTTCCATCTTGCTTCTTCAGTTTTTCTTTGAAACAGTCTAAAAGTTAAATTCCAATTTGACTAATAATCAGGTTACATACTAAATGGCAATTAGGCTGTAGAAAACACTGTTTTAAAATTTTATGTGTTAATCTACGTAAGCATTCAGTTTTTTAGGCATTGTATACTTTGCAAATTTAAACTTGTAGATAAAGATTACATAAAATAAAAAATGGAGTAATATTTAGCTATTGCATCGTTTCTTGGACAAAGGGTACATTTCAAAGTGTACTTGTCTTTTTTATGAAGTTCGAATCCTTACAATACTTTCTCACTAAAACCTTATATCTATAATTTGTCAAAGAATTTAACCATGTACCAGGGGCGGATACATACCACGTCAAAGACGTCAAGTGACGAAGGTAAATTGTCTACCTGTATAACGGACGATGTCAATCGAGAGGGGCATAGTAGTGCGTAAAGTTCTTTTTATGTAAACAACGTGCGCCGACGAGCGGGAGTTGATATAAAATAGGGGACCAACGGCTCAGGGTGCCGCAGAGCCACGTCTGTGCGTTGTATCTGTTTTAATTTGCATGGTGCGTGATTGTTTTGACGAATATAGTCTGTGGTCTGTTAAGCGGTAGTGTTTCTTACGGCGGTAAAAGTCATACAAATCTACAGAGTTGAGCAAACCTGTAACATAGACTAGTGACATATATAGTTTGTGCGGCACGATTTTTGAGTGAAAAAAAGGGTAGCCGCCCTTAACGATATAACTCGAATTACCAGTCTAGTGACTTAGCAGTCCGCTGGATTCGATTACCCCTGTGAAAAAAGGTTCTTTCTTGTTAAACATGGCTTTAAAAACCATGTCTGACAAGGTGACTAGTGCTTTTTTAAGTAGAAATGTCGATGTAATGAAAGAAATTTTTAACTCCCGCATTGGTGATTTGTCAAAATTACCTACAATAAATTTTCCGCAGCTGCTGGAGAATGGAAGTGTATTAAAATATAGGTTAGCTCCTTTGGACTTTCCTACAAAGTTTGTTCAAAACAACTCGGAAACACTCATTGCTTTGAGGTAGGTTTGTTTAAACTTTTTTCTGATCCCTAAAGCTTTGTTTTTGTTAATAGACTGTGAAGTTTACAATTTAGTTTTTGTTCAGCTATAACAATGCAATTTTCAGTCATAAACTGAAACTAAAGCCAAAGATTTAATATGGCTGACCTTAATTGCTTTTATTAAATATTCTTTTGTTTTATTCTCAGAATAATTTAATTTTTCAAAACGTGTCATAAACAAATATATAAATGGTAGCTGAGTTGTGTTGTTATGTTTGTGAATGTATTAATAGCTAGGCACAAGACTCAGATTGGCTTTGTTTTTCTTGTTTTAGCTCTGAAGCAAGTGGAAACTGCTTATACAGCTCGGTATCATTAATGTTGTCAGGTGACAATTCATTGTGTCATGATTTAAGGTTACTTACTTCTTTAGAGTTGTTTATTCATGCTGAATTTTATTCTACGCATCCCCTTCTATACTCTATTTTTGAACAAGGACAACTAAATAATAACCAACTTTTTAAGAATTTCAAGCAAGTATTTGATATGTCCCTGGCTATATCTGATAAAGATTACCCCCATGGTTCTTCACTTACAGAATTAGTGCAATTTGAAGCTCTGTATAATTGCAAAAACAGCAGATGGGCAGGTCTTCTTGACATACTTGCCCTTTCTACTGTCATTAATCACAATATAAATGTAGCATACCCCGAATGCGGCGAAACATGTTATAAGTTATTGTTTGCGGAGAAAGTTCAACCTCGAATCCCCAATGAAAACATAGCTTCTGACATAGAGCTTTGTTATGTTATGCATGGTTATGTATCCAGACCAGGTGAAAATTATAAACCAAACCATTTTGTTCCCTGTATACGTTTGTTAAATCATAGTAGTAAGCGTAAATCCTTTTCCAATGAAAAAAAACTTGTAAAAAAAATTAAAACTGTGGGTTTTGCTAGTGATAAAGTACAAGCAAAGCTATCATTTTGGACCGATAAATGCAGCGATAAGCTTGTATTACCTAAAGTAAAAAGTATGTCCACACAAAACAGCTTGCTGATAACTAAAATAAATAGTACTGATTCAATAAAAAGTTCATCTACGTATAATTCTAAAAATAGTTTAACGGTTTCCATTTCTACTTCCAATGCCAGCCAAGTTTTTGGAAAAAATTCTTCTACTTTTACTTCCCCTGCTAATCTTTCTTCCCCTGTATCCTTTTTGTCCCAAAAGCCTTTATTATTTCCTTCATTTTTCTCAGAATCATCATCAAAAGCAGGTTGCTCATCTCTTGTCACTTCTTCAATAAATGAGTGGGATGTTGCTGGATATAGGGACAAATGTAAAGGTCTTAGGCCAGAAGAATTATATAATTTGATAAAAAATGTTCACAAATGTGGTGACAATTTTGTTTTTCCTAAAAAAAAATCTAGAAGTTTTCGTCGGGAATGGCTTAAGTCGTTTAGTTGGCTATGTTATTCTCCAAGCCAAGATGGTGCATACTGTCTTCCTTGTGTTTTATTTGGAGACAGATTTCCAACCAAGGCATATAAAATAAAGAAACTGTTACGTGAGCCATTAACATATTGGCCTGATGCATGTGCTGCTTTCAAGCGCCATGAAAATGTTCCCAATGGAATACATAGTGATACCATAGTTGCTTTTACCTCACTGATAAATGCTGTTGAAGGTAAATCCAAAGCAATTGATGTCTTAATTGACAACCAAAGGAAAACTGTTGTATTAGAAAACCGAAAAAAACTGATTCCCATTACAGATGCCATCATATTGTGTGGGCGGCAAGGTATTGCACTAAGAGGACATCGTGATGATGCTAAGTATCATCCAGTTCCAGGGGAATATTCAGTAGGGAGAACTGGCAATTTTGTAGAATTGCTGAATTTTCGAGTTCGAGGTGGTGATACTGATTTGAAAGAGCATTTATCAAAATGCCCTAAAAACGCAACATATATTTCCAAAACCACTCAAAATGATTTAATAAATTGTTGTGGTGAGGTAATAACTAATAAAATTGTTTCTGAAATTAGGAAGAATAGATTTTTCTCTGTCCTGGCTGATGAACTTTTAGATTGTATAATAAGGAACAACTTTCTTTAGTAATCCGTTATGTTGATTCAAGTAGAAATATCAAGGAAGATTTTCTTAAATTTCTTCATTGTAAAGAGGGTTTAACTGGTGCAGATTTAGCCCAGCTTATGTTGTCTGCTCTGCAAAATTTAAATCTAGATTTCAGTAATTGCAGGGGCCAGGGTTATGATGGGGCTGGTAATGTTGCTGGACATTTAAATGGTTTATCAGCTCGTCTTCTGTCAGTTAACAAAAAGGCTATTTATGTTCATTGTCATAGCCACCGTTTAAACCTTTGTGTTGCTAAATCTTGTTCCATCACGCTGGTAAGAAATGCTATGAACAAAATTAAAGAAATTTCCTACTTCTTTAACTTTTCACAAAAAAGGCAACAGCTCCTTGAAAAAAATGTCATTCAATATTGTCCTAATTCTGATAAGTCTAAACTTAAAGATGTCTGCCGAACACGGTGGATTGAGCGTATTGATGGCATGGAAGTTTTTCAAGAACTTTATGTTGCAATTTATGTGACCCTTGATGATATGATAGTTAATTTAAATAAAATTGTCAATAATGAAACTGCCACCAAAGCACACTCTTTTTTTAATGAAATTTCTACCTTTGAGTTCATTGTATCTGTTGTTGTGACCAGAAATGTTTTGGCACTTACACATGGTGTTACAACTTTGCTTCAAGATAGAAGTATTGATATTACAGATAATGTTCAATACATTACTAATTTGAAAAATACAACTATGAGTTGCAGGAACAATGTAGATTTTTTTCACAACTCATGGTACAAGGAGGCATTAGATGTTGCGGAAAGTGTAGGAGTTGAGGAGAAAATGAAACGGGTTATCAGAAGGCAAACATTAAGGGACAACCAACCTGCTATCAGTCCAAAGGATTATTATAAAAAAGCCTTAACCATACCAATCTTGGACCATTTAAACAGTGAACTTAACTCGAGGTTTGATTTTGAAAACTTTGTAGTGTATAATGGATTGTGCATTGTACCAGCCAAAGTAGTTTCAATGGTTTACTCCAACAAAGATTGGAAGAGCAAATTTAAAAGGTTTGTAGATTTTTACAAATCTGACATGCCAAATCCTCTTGCTCTAGAGTCTGAGTTAGAGCTGTGGGAAAAGTTTGCTTTGGATTATCAGGGTACAAGACCTGAAACCATTGCTCAAACTTTAAAGTCAATAAACCTGTCTCTATTTACTAATATAAATGTTGCTATTCGCATTCTTGCTACTATCCCTATTACTTCATGTGAATGTGAAAGAAGTTTTTCATCATTAAGACGATTAAAAGATTATTGTCGTAGTACCATGACAGAAGATCGTCTTAATGGCCTTTCTTTAATGTACATTCATCAAGAAATTATTCCAAAGGTAGATGATGTACTTAATATTTTTGCCCGAGATCCTAGAAGATTACAGTTAATTTAAATTCACTTAAAACTTAATACATATATAAACAATTTACTTTATCCTTACTTACCCATACTTACCTCTACTTACTCATCTTTTAATAAGTCTTACTTTTAAGTTGGTAATTATACACTTAACATCTTAGGTTCATCCTAAAAGTTTCTCAACTTTGGATTTTCTGAAGTCCTAACTCCTATTTTATAACATACATTTATTAAAATGCTTTGAGCACAACCCCTGATTTATATGTTAATGCTGCTTTTTAGCAAGAGTCCTTTCAGTTTATATATTTACTTTTTGAGCCTTGTTTTTTATATGCCATATCCTTTGTTTTTTTTATATATTTTACTGAAATAGTTCTTGCACATTCATTTTTTAAATTTGTTTTTATATAATTCTTTCTTATCATGTCAACCCGGTATACTGATGTTTAGATGTCAGATTTGATAGATTCATTCATTATTCCATTCGCCGGTTTTGACAATTTGCTCAATTTGACCCATTTCATGTTAGATTCAATTTGTCCATGGTTTTCTACATTACGTGATGTGCAAGAAAGAAGAAAGAAGAAAGAAGATTTTTATGGGTTATTAATGTAACCCTTCAAGTTTTCAAAAAACATTATTTTGGAATACCAGCTGCTTTGAAAAAGTAGCTAGATTTATGTTGTTTTTTCTTTCAATTTATTCTTATGAAATGTCTGGTAAGTATACATTAAAAAAATGACAATTCGGGCATTTGCGACAAAAAATTTTTGGCTTCACGAAAAATTTTGACTAAGGACTTTTTAAACCTGTATCCGCCCCTGTGTACAGACACTTTTATTTGGATAAAGTAGAACAAGAGCAATTAAGTTACATACCTAGATATCCACAAACATTTTCCAAATGGACTAAATACAATTTCAATGGAAATAAAAGTTGTCATTCCACCTAAAAATATTGAGAATAGTAATAATTTAATATCTGGTTTTAATTGGAAAGAGTTAGTATTTCTATTTCACTCGTTCAGAAGGCTTGCTTCATAAATCGACTGCAGTTTTATTTCCTACAGTGGTGAAATAACACAATTCACTTTTGAGAACATCTTTTATATAATTTTTGATGAGAAGCTTCACATTGGACTCTGACTAAAGGTTCTAATAATTGTTAATAAAGTCAATTTATAAAATCTACGCCACATCTTTAAATGTTTTAAATTTCTTTGAGATTCAGTTAAAGCATAACAACATATAAATTGAATAATAAACAAAAATATAAAATTATACGAATACAAACAAAATAGTTTTTAGCACATACCTAAAAAACTATACAAACCAACATAGTGCAAAAGCTGAAGAGTTTTCCAAACTAAAATATCCATCAGTTTATTTCTCATATAACATAGCAAGAGAGGGTACGAATTAAGCAAATCGTTTTATAAAGAGTGGATTTAGATAACAGAACAATATATCAATAATTTTAAATTTGGTACCATAACATCCAGCGCTCTACCACATAGAGGCTGTTTTGGAATGGAGCGGATAGGAACAGAAAATTTTCTGCTGGTAATCTCTTCCTCTATTAATGCACACATTACAATACAGAAAATAAACACACTTTCTATAGTTTCCACACAACGATTCTAATTTCTTAAAAACGAAACGAAAAGAAAAATTTTCCACTCAGCTTTTCTGTTCCTGTCCGTTCAGTTCCGTGGAAAATGTTTTTGAAGTGGAAAAAAAGGCCTATGATTGCAAAATCCAATTATAATTAATAGCTACGACGATAAACAATAAAATACCTGAAGATCTCACTTCATGTTTATTCAGAATTTTTAACAATGATACCGATAAAATTAAGATTATTAATGAGCTTGCCAGTGTAGAAATCAATAACAAGTGGCGACAAGAGGTGGAAATAAGCTTTCGAGATAGCTACAAAAACAAAATATATATTCAAGTTATAAAGAGAGCGTTTACAGTGAACAACTTTATTTCTGGACAGATTTTACCTGATATACAGAAGAAATAAAAAAATAAAATTGTTGCAAATATCTTGTTAAAAATATGTCCTTTATTTAAAAAACAATTTCCCATAAGGTTTCATCTTTTCATTAAAATATGAATGAACTTACGTCTTTTTTTGGCTCAACAAGTTCTATTTTCTGATGATCTTCCACTGAAAGTGTCAGAATCGAGTTCTCACTCCATGCTGTTGGGTGAGTCATAGACTGTCCAAAATCATTGAACTCGGAGTCTTGTACATCTACATAATCTTCATCTGATGATACAGAAAGTAAGTTTTTTGACGATAGCGTTATGCTAAAAAGAAATGTAGAAGTCTAAAGGTAAAAAAGAAGAACTGAAAAAATGATGAACTTGTATTGTTAGGCATTATATATCCAGACCACAAAACATAAAATAATTATATATGTACTTTTACAATGAAAAAATGTTTTTGGAAGTTCTTAAATATCAAATACAAAATTTCCCAGTATTTATATTAACATAAAATATAGTGTAAAAATAAAAAAGGTATATACATAGCACAAGGAATTAAGATACAGCATGCACCCAAATAATTCCACCTTCCAATAAACATGACACCTAACAAATATTGTAAGTCCAAATACTTTTAATAAATGCCTTGCTCCTATTTTTATTTGGAAAACATTGTATTAGAATTATTTGTCAAAAATACTCTCTTTAGTCCATATTGCTACTGTTATCAAAGTGAGTCCTATAGTGCACTATAATTTTCTATTTAAGCCACAATTTGTTTATGCAGGAAGCAACGGATCCACAATGCCACAAGTCATTTTATATTTTTCTTGGATTTCTTCAAAAAGAAGAGACCTTTTTGCAAGATGTTAAGATAACTCATTTCACACACACTCAGTACATTTAAAAAAATTTTAAATCAATTTGTTTTTTAAAAAAATGTGGCTCTGTTTTATCCCAATTGTTTTTATTAGCACCATTTCCAGGAGTTATTTTATATTTTGAAGTCTTCCTCCAATAACTAATGTTCTCTTTTTATGCCTCATAGGGAAACTTTTACAAACCTACAAAAGATCATACATTAATGAACTTTTATTTTCAAACACTTACTCAAAACAATGATAAAAAATTTCATAGCTCTACATGCACAGCCAAAAAATCAGATTTTTATTAGTACACATGACAATAAGATTAGAGAAGATGCGTTGAAAAAATCTTGGGATCATCTTGGAATTCTGACAGTTAAAACTAGATCACTGTGTTTAAGATAAATGACAAACAATTACAAGCAATTGACAAATTGACTTAAACCCATTCAAGGGGAACTATAAATGCTGCATTAAGACCAATATTTGCAAACATTAGGGATGTTCATCTACTACATGATGTTATCATCGCAACAACTGATCACAGTCAACATGTAAAGGTTATGGAAGAAATGATGGCAACAATTTCAAAAGCTTGATTGACCGTTAATCAAAAAAAAATAAAAAATGCAAACAAAATGGCCTTCAGTGCAGTAAACTGGGAACATTAAAGTGAGCCACAAGTAGTGGCAGATACACATAGATCAAATCAACGAGGAGCACCCCCGCTAAATCTACTCCTTTATTCACGATCTTTAGTCTTAATCGAGTTGGATATGTTATTATGAGTACCAAATTGAAAAAAATTTTTTGAGGATTTTGAGTTAGAGCTGAATTAAAACTAATGGTGCGGAAAAGCGCTTAAAAAAACTACGGGTCATCATCATCATTCATCATCATTCTCGGCTTAACGTCCGTTTTCCATGCTAGTATGGGTTGGACGGTCTAGCATGGGTTAGACGGATAAAGCGCGCTTATGACTATGACGTCAATAGGTGAATTCTGCGTTTTACTATTCATATAATGATATGGTGGTCAATAAATTATGCCAGATTCTTTGTAACTTAAGATATTGAAAATGACCCTCGAATAAAAAAGGACTGGCCTTAAGTAGCCCAAATTTTAATTCAGAATTGCCAAAAGAAGGGGGATTATATATATATATATACCCTAGTTGTGTTAGAAATTTATATACATACATTCGTGTTGTGATTTTAGAACTATAAATACATCAGGGCTTTACTCCATACCAATGAACACTTCTTTATTTTTAACCGTGTCCATCATACCTGGTTTTATCACTTCTGTTTATATATTTATATTTTAACGCCTTTTTACATATTTTAACTGTACACATATTTATAACAGCTTTTAGTTGAAATGTATGTCCAGTAATAAAATAAAAAATAAAAAAACTTAAAAAAGTACAAAATGATTCCTAAGCCCCTTTCAGTAGACGTGTTGAATCGAAAGGGAGACAGAATTAAATTCCAGATTGAAACAATTGTTTTATTTATTTTAAACTGTAAGCTTACAAATAAAACAAAGTGAAAGAGAATGAGAAACAAGGGCTGCAAATAGGAAACGAAATTAAGCAGTATCTAAAACATATTAAAGATTTGACTAAAAAAAAATTCCTTGAAAGTTCCAGTATTGTAGTTATGAAGGTTTCACCACAAAAACATTATGATTACGGCATTTGTACACCACTTCATTATGGCTGATTAACCTGAATACTGGCCCGTGATTGGTTCAACCAGTGTTATGACGCGAATCCAACCGCAAGAATAGGTTCAGCACGAGGGTGCCTATAAGCCGCATACGCCGTAAAAAGTGCAGGCGTTCTCAGGCGAGTTCAGCGTTTTGAAAAAAATTCAAGTATTCACCCGAAAAAACCCGCATAGACCCGAACAATGCCCGAAAGAAAAAAAAAACAGACACTAATATATGATTCAAAAAAACTATAAAAATTAAAATAAACTAACTATGTCATAGCGAAGTTCTTAGAAGAACTGTTTTTGATGGTTTTTGAAGAAGTTTACTTTATAAATAACTTATATATAAACTTTATTAACTCCTTTCTCATCAAGCGCCTTCTTCCCAACCATCGTCCGCATGGTTTGTTACAAGGAACTGCATTTCGGGAATGTTCCGGGCGAGTTCGGGAAAGCGCGGGCGGTTTCGGGGGACAACCGCCAATTTTATTTGAAAAGTCGCCCGAGCTCGCCTGTATATATGCGGGGGCGTTTGCGGCTTATCGGCACCCTCTTGGTTCAGCAAACCTTAGCGAGCTTTCCAGCTTTTAGCTGCCTTATTTTAACCTGCTTTATGAAATAAATTTGTAGTAGCAGTAACCCTATTCTTTTAGCAATTTTTGTAGGCTTCGCTACTGAGAAAGGAGGGTTCAAAGTCCAACTACTTGCCCCATTGCCATAGAAAATTAAAAATGTTATCCTAATTCTGAAATTACGTTTCATGGAGACAGTGCCTTAGGTTGCCATTATCTGTTGCTGTTGTTGGAAACATAACAGTGTCATTTTCTTTGTATGATACTTCTACAAAGCCTGAGAGTGCTGGGTTTAGCAATCTTTTTTGCCTCCCTGGTCTGTGGTGACAACGTGCCAATCAAGGAAAATACTTCCCATTTATATTGTACTAGAAAAATCGAGATAGATTTTGAATAGTTACTTTAATATGATCTGAAAACTAAAAAGTAAAAATGACCAGGTCAAAATAAAATCCTGGCAACACTTACCATTTGTTTACATGTGATCCCGAGTCGGAAGCCATTTTAAAAATCGGGATTTTGCGACCGAGCAAACTTATCGTGCCCGATAAAAGCGCCTCGCCCTGGCGATCAAACTAGACTTAAAACTGCTTTTTGGAACCAATGGAAAATTATATTTTCTTAACCGGCCAGCTTGTACCACATTTGGACGGTTTTGTCCTTTTTGCCGATGGGTTTAAAAAGTTCACAGTATTCCCGGTCCCGCAAGGCCAACAAGCGGAGGAAGAGTCTGAATTGAAAAAGCCACAACAAGAGTGGTTGCATCCAACTGTGATATGTTTACTCCGCTAAGGAAAAGTGCAGATTTTGGAAGACTTCGGAAGGCTTGTCAGGTTGATAACACGTTTATATTGCATTTTGAAGGAATCATGTCCTCCTAAGTCTTTATTTAGCTAGAGGTGTCATAGCTATTCATTTTAAACAAGTTCGCACTCATAATTGGAATTTTAAAGTGAAGCACTTTAATAATATGAAATACTGGTGTGGGGAAAAAACGAGCATATAGAATATTTTGTGTCGCTATAGTTTTTCCGACTTTAAATGTCAAAAATTGCTTTCGTACGACTCTCCGTTGTTTTAACAAATCAGAAAAAGGAAAAACATGTTTTTGTAAGAGCTTGTTAGAGACAAAGGGTGTTTTCTCCAGCTTTTTAACTTTCTTTGTATCAATTTCTTTGAACTTTTCAGTAAACGTTGATAATAATAAGATATAACTTATGTGTACTATTCATTAAAAGCAAAACGCGACAAGAAAAGTTAGCACCAAAGAACGTGCTTTCTCCTTAATAAACTCTTATAAAAAGTGTGATGTTTACTTCCTCCGATCGCAATATAAGCTGCGATGGAGTGTTAGTTTCCCAAATTATTGTAAAGGTGTATTGACAGGCCAGGACCAACTTGCAACATGACGTTAAAAGATGTTTGCATACATCAAGACCTTGTATTTAACTTTAACTAACTCTAATAAAGTGAAAAAACTGAACTGCTACAACTTTTTCGGGGCATATTGTTGTACAAGGCTAGCTACTTGGCAAACAGCATATGCATTTTTTAAGCAGTTAGAGACTTCCTTGTTGCATCATTTGAGATGATGGATTGTTGTGTGCATAATGATTAGCTAAATAATTGTGACTTACATTCAGCTCAGTGTAATGGCATGTTATATATACAGGTATAGCTAGCTTAGCTTTTGTTTAAGATATGTTAGAGTCTTTTGTGTATGGTTGAGTTTGACTCAACCAATGACACGGTTTTTAAAAGCAGGAGATTCCTGTGTCAATAGTTAGACCTGTACCAACTTAAGACAAATTTGCATACATATGTCCAAAGTTTGCAAACGCACTGACCCGTCTTTTGACGGGCTGTCCCTTTGATGACTTGTAAGTTTTCATCCAACGTTTAACCTTATTGCTTTTTGACTGTCTCTTTCCGTTGATTAAATATGATTAACACTTTTACACAAAAAAAAATTAAAGGCCTAAGAATCAAAATCTGATTAGGCATACATATATAACCTCCACAAAATGTTTGTTGACTGCCAGACAAGTGCATATTACTTTAAACCCTTATTACAAGCTATGGTGGAGGACAGAATTCTTTATCTACATTGTAAAGGTTGTCACAAATGACAGCTTTAACACCTGATTAGGAAAAATTAAAATGGCAATTTTAAAAACTTAAACTATTGTTTAATTTTCG
The DNA here is from genome assembly GCF_029227915.1 of Hydractinia symbiolongicarpus. Lineage (NCBI taxonomy): Eukaryota > Metazoa > Cnidaria > Hydrozoa > Anthoathecata > Hydractiniidae > Hydractinia > Hydractinia symbiolongicarpus. The sequence continues at coordinate 5,816,242 of NC_079885.1, forward strand.
CACACTTTACACAGGAAATTGTGTAATTTGGTATTCTATTGTCAAACACTTTTTGTTAACTTAATAAACAACAGATCATATCCTTTACTATTTTCATGCCTGCAAGTATAAGTCCTCTTTTTTGTTCCAATTTGTTTGCACTGTTTAAACACTGTTTATTTTTCATAATAATAGTTTCTACAAATTTTTAAACAATCATTGGTCCACAAAATGTTAATAGCTTCTCTTGTTCAAAAGTTTGTTCTTTGTTTCACTTTCAACATAAGTTTTACTGTACAGCACCAGGTTATAATGTTTTCTGGAAAGATTTTTTACGAAAGATTTTTTACGAGACATTATACCTGCTATAAACATTTCGTTGTCATGCTTTTAAAAGATGTGCTGCATTGGAATATAAAACAAACAGTTTCCATGGCCTTAAATTTTTTTTAACCTTTTTGTGGTTGGTCGGAAGAGTTGTTTTTTTGGACACTAAATTGAAGGGAACGTCCTATAAAGCCCTGTCTGCATGTTGGTTTGCAATTAAGTAGACAAACATATATGGCCTACCAACTTACAAAAATTTTGTTGTGAACCACAGATCCACAGCACAAAACTTTTAAGCTCTATCATTTATCATGGTACTTCAAAGGGTGAAAAATGATGTTGATCTAAATCTTAAAATCAAAGATAAGGGCTTCCAAGCCTAGAGTGTTTATTGTTCACTGCTCTGATTGTTTCCTAAAATAAAATGTATATATATAACTAGCATTGTTTTGGGTTCACTGTTTGTTCCATAAAACATTTTGGTCAGGTAAAAATGTGTTTGGGATGTTGTACATACCTTAAAATACACCAGTCCTGTGAATTTCTTTCCATGTGTGTTTTTTTTTTTGCATATTTCTCCTGCTTTGGTGTCACTAGAGAGTTTTTATCTCTAAAGTCCATTAAACAGTTCATGAATATCATACTTCTAATTCAAACTTTGTTTTTTGCTCTTCTTAAATTTTAAACTTAATTTATCTCTTTTGTTTGTTTTTCTTTTCAAGACACAACATTAGGATCTTGCCAAAAAAACTTTCTTTAACATGTAGTTAACTATATGCTGTAGAAAAATCAATTCTTGTAGTACATTCACAAAACAAAGAAAGCACAGGCCTAAAAATTTTAAATTATTATTTTCGTTTCCCTTTTTTCATATAAAACATCAAATATCATGTAATTAATTCAGTAGTAACATAACTTTATTTCTGCACTTTTAGATTGCATGGCTATCCCATGGTACACAACTAGCTAAAAAGTCCTCACTTGTAAGTAGTTGTATTTGACTTATCATAGAGTCTTTTATAATTTCAACCAAAAGGCTAGAGTCTGACTAAGCAAAGAAACACACCCAGATTTGCTTTTATTTATGTCTTTATGTTAAGTCTTTAATTACTGTGTACAGAAAATTAATGTGTATTAAGACCAGAAAATATCATGCGCAATTTGGTTTTAGCTAATGTGTGTAAGTGTGTGAGTGTGATCACGCATGACAAGCATGCATTTTATTTTTATAGCATTATTATTATTATAATTATCATTATCATTATTATTATTATTTGCGTTTCTAAAGATGATTGAAATCTATTATTTTGCCAAATCAGTTACTGTTATGCGATGACCAGATCAACCAGCCAGCTCTCTCACATCCTCTGCTGAATAATGAGTGAACATGCTGATGTGTTTGGAGTAAATTACAAGTACTACAATTTTAATGAATTCTTGAGAATTCACACTCCAGGAATACTTATTTTTTTCAATATTTTTTTTTAATATTGGCTCTCTATCATTACATTTTGATGAACTTAAGCAATGTTTTGATGAATTAGGTCATGATTTTGACGTCATTGGAATTACTGAAACAAAATTTCTGTATTCTCTAGAGCATGCTCCCTGTGAAGGTAGAAAAGGTAGTGCCTTACTAAACCATAGTCGTTTCCAGCGTCAATTCCTCGGCAATAATTTGCCGACTTGAGAGAGTGAAGCGTCTGCAATTTTGAAAATATTATTTTTTTAAGCTTTGTTAGTCTTATTACCCTTTAAATATCAGTCTTCAGGAGAGGCGTGTGATTAATCACAAGTCTGAAAAATAGAGTTTTCAAAATCAACCTATAAAATCCATTTTGTAACGTGCGATGGCAGCCCTCAAAATAACTTTTGGATATTCGTCAGACAAAATTTACATTTCGTCGGACAAAGCATCTGATATAGTCCTGGTCCTTTTAATCCACGAGCATGTCTATTCATAGCCAACCTGACCATCCTAGCTAATTCATCAACTCCTGACTTAGTTAAATTAAATCTAGTCATGCGGTTCTTAACTAATGCGGAGGTGAACGCTGACGGAGCACGGATGAATCAAGTCTGCATAACTGAACTTACACACGGAACAGACATTCTATCATGGATTTAATTGTAGATAATTTCTTCATTTTATAAAACAATTGGAAACAGTAGCAGGTTCGAATTTAATAGATTTTCTTCATGCTGCAAGTGTTATTTAACGATTTTAAAAATGAAACCCCCGTGCGGTAAAAAAAAATTCTGTATAAATTTTGTCAAAATGTAGTTGAACTATTCGAATGTTTTTTGAAGTTTTATTTAAGCCATGTGGATAAAGATTTTTTGTAATTTGACAATTTTTTGTAACTTGACTTTTTGACATTATTTCCTTTTTTTCCTTTTTACAACACATTTTTCGTAATGACCTTCAAAGGTAAATTGAATGATGTGTTAAAATTACTTAATCAAAATGTTGATACCACATTTGATAACTTTTTCAAAGTAATTGAAAACCTACTTGATTTTCATGCACCAATTAAACAATCCTCAAGAAAAAGCATAACGAAAAGTTCAACTCTCCATGGATGACTTGTGGCATCGTCCACTCAATCAATTTTATAGATCTTTTTTGCATTGTAAAAAGCAACTCAGAAAGCTGTACATAGAGAAAACTACAAAAGATATTGTAATAGAATTGTTTCTCTCTGTAGACAAAGTGAGCGTAATTTTTATAGGAGATATTTTAAAGATAATCTCAATAACATCTCTAATGTATGGAAGGGTGTTAGGTCTATTATCTCATTAAAACATAGTGATAAGTTTGTACCCACCTCCTTGAATATCAATGGTTCTATTTCCTCTAATCCTGGTCAAATTTCAAACGAATTTAATATTTTTTTCTTTTTCATTGCTGATAAAATCCGGTCCAAAATACCCTTTGCCAATAAACATTTTCTAGCTTTCTTGGTAACCCTATTCCCAGTTCTATTTTCCTTAATCCTGTCTGTTCACAGGAAGTTGCTGATTGTATTAAAACTTTTAACTTAAAAAAGGAACTGGTCCATATAGCATTCCCACCAAAATTTTATCTTTCATCAAGGATGATATATCTGCCCCACTATTCGAGGATATCAATTTATGTTTCTCAACTGTTGAATACCCTCTTAACCTCAAATATGCTAAGGTCATTCCTGTATTTTAAAAAGGCTCTAAAACGGATTGCACTAACTACCATCCTATCAGTCTTCTGTCTAATATTGACAAAATATTTGAAAAACTTTTGTATAAATGTATATATAGTTTTTTTGAAAAGTTTAAGGTTTTGTATAGTCATCAATTTGGTTTTCGAAAACATTATCTACTTCTCACACCCTCATAAACATTTCCCAAATAATTCTTGATGCGCTCGATAAAGGTTATTATGCTTGTGGTATTTTTATTGTCCTGCAAAAGGCCTTTAATACTGTTGACCACAATATATTACTCAAAAAGCCATCCCATTATGGTATTCGAGGTAAAGCTCTTCCCCTTTTTAAGTCTGGGCGATAACAAAAATGGTACCAATCTTCCTCACATAAGTCTCACAAAAAAAGTAAATCTTGACCTGAAGTGTCTCTTGCAATGGCGTAACGCCAATATAATAGCTTTTAATGCTAGTAAGACTGAATACATCATCTTTAGACACGTCAACAAGCCTGTGATACTTAAGACTGGTGGGAATAGAATTTTTCACAGTAAATATGTCAAGTACCTTGGTGTTTTGTTAGACTCAAACCTTAGCTGGAAATCGCAAATTAATGAAATTGCAGTGAGGCTGAAATGTGCTAATGGAGCAATAGCCAAGATTAGCCTTTTTTTACCACGTGATGTCTTTATCCTAGTTTATCATGCATTCTCATCTACTTATTTGTTCTCAAATCTGGGGTTTTATAAAAAATACCTTCTCACGCACCAATCTATGTGGTATTATATCATTATATTATATCATGGAACTCCTTTCAAACACTTATGCCACACATTAAATTCTTAGGCCTATGTATCCACGAGATTCACTGTAGATTATTGTTGGTAAAAATATATTCTACTACTACTACTTTCCTCAGGTAGTTCCGAGGCCTCAATGCTCCTAACAACTCTTCTCGCACGTCTTGTAGGTTCGAGATAAACAGCAGGTCCTTGTTTGTTATCTATGTAAATAAGAGGAAGTAATGTGACAAATGTTTCTTTCTCTCAAAATGTTATTTGAATCTAACATTATTTACAGAAATAATTATTTAATATTAGAAAGGTGATTCACCAACAATGAGTTTATTTTTTATCAATATATTTCGGAATTTTCTTCCATCATCAGGATAACTTGTCATCATCATCATTCTTGGCTTAACGTTTTTTCCAAGCTAGCATGGGTTGGACGGGGTATATTAATGACCCTCTTCCAATCTGATCTAGACTGTGTTAGATCTAAACTCACCTTCCTCTGTATCAAGTCTGTCCTTATAACCTCCTGATAGGATAACTAAAATTAATAAAAGCAATGAATAAAATTTATTTATACTTTAAAGTAAAAAGCAAAAAACGATTTTTACAAAACACATTTATATACAGTAAAATCTATCAACATTTTAAGTAAGTAATAAAATCAAATGTTAAAATCACACAAGGGAATAACATTTAATTAGTTTAAAAGAAAAAAGTTAGTGTTTTACATTATAAAAAACAGCTAAACTTGTATTGTTAACACCCTGCTTCTGTACTCATGTTTGATTGTAATTTCTACATTACAGCAATGCTTGGCGTGATTTCTGACTGGTTATTATTCAATAAGTTCATCAAATTATTATTTCAAGTTCTGTCCCATCACATTAAAAAATAGCCGATCAACACATTTAAAGAATATTTATGAGTCGGAGTTCGCACAGTTCAGTATTAAAAAGATTGTCACAAAATATTCTATGTTACCTGCCATCTTTGTTGTCAGTAACCTTTTCTGTTTAACTATTATGTCATTATTTCTGCACTAACTTTATGTGGCAGAATTAATTATACTAAATGCTTTAGTTTAAAGAGGAATTGAAATTGAATATTTTCCTGAAAGATAATACAACAGCGATAAAATAGCTATACAATTGCACAATATGGATATAGTCAGAAGGTTGCCTTCAAATTTTTTTTTGTTTTATCTTACAGCCGCTTATTGCTGGTGCGATTGCAGCAGGAACTGCAGGTTTTGGATACACATTGTACCAATCGTCAGTTAGTGCAGAAGATTATAATTTGCATCCACCAAAGTTTGATTGGAGTCATAATGGCATGATGAGTTCTTTAGATCATTCAAGGTATATTTTTTGAGTATTATTTGCAACCTATTTTTGTTTAAACCTGGCTATTCAATTTTTCTTTCTTAAACACAGTATACGACGTGGATATCAGGTTTACAAACAAGTGTGTGCTGCATGTCACAGTATGGAACAGATTGCTTTCCGTAACCTTGTTGGTGTTTCACATACAGAGGAAGAAGCTAGAGCACTAGCAGAAGAAATTCAAGTCACTGATGGACCTGATGAGGAAGGAAATATGTTTCAGCGTCCTGGAAAGCTTTCTGATTATTTCCCTAAACCATATGCAAACGAAGAAGCTGCAAGAGCTGCTAATAATGGTGCATATCCACCAGATTTAAGTTTAATAACATCTGCACGACATGGGGGAGAGGTAATGTGTTTATACATCCATGTCTCAAGCTGCAGTGTTTAAGATAAAAGTATATACAAAATGTGCTGTATGACACAGCATATTTTGTATTTTTGTTGCCATTAAATTGTTTAGGTACTAGAACCTCAATATTTGTTATTGGTTGAGCACTTGTGAAATATGTTATAATGTGTGTATTGAAATGTTACTAATATAGTACTATAATCTACTGCAACTTTATCGTCTGTAGGATTATGTGTTTGCTCTGCTGAATGGTTATAAAGAGGATCCTCCAGCAGGGATTGATTTACGAGAAGGTCAAGCTTACAATGTGTATTTCCCTGGTCAAGCTATCGGAATGGCGCAACAATTGTATCCTGGTGTTATGGATTATGATGATGGTAAATTCATATTCAAGCGCCTTTTAAATTTGTCCAGTTAACGCCCTGCACTTGTATAAAATTAAGCTAGTTACAATCCTCATGCTAAATCTCAGAGATTTTAAGCAAAAAATCACACTGTAATTTTTTTGTTTGTTGGTTTTCACAGTAAGTTTTTCTGCATTTTTTGTTCGGTTTTTTCGCAATTAATTGTTTCCACGACTCCCTATGATTGACATATTAAATATTTATATAAAAACTTTTTCCCTTTAAACTAAAAAATGTCCAATAAATTCCAATATTTTTCTGGTTTTTGGACAAGAAGTTCATAAAACTAATCAGTGGCCCGTGGATAAATCCACGGATGTGACCCTCCCTATTTATACCATGTTTTGTGTGTCGCTACTTTCGGTACCTTTTTACGCGAAGACAGACGACGAGGGCTATTATTACAGAGATTGATAAGATTTTAAGATTTTTAATGAATCACGTTTCCGTAGTGAATATACTCATGCTTATTCTACTCCTAGTAATCTTTTGTTTACTCCCTCAAGTTTTTATTTTTTAAAAAATCGTTTAAAATAGAGAGAAAAGTACTTTTAGAGAAATTTGTGTGGCTGGTTTAGAATTATTAAATCATTCTATGGTCGAAATTTCAGATTCTTATGATCTAAGGGTTAAATAAAATCTAATTTGTTGTTAAAAATAGGTATATGGATCAGAAAACGAATTTTTTGAGAAATAACATACATTGGTAGAACTGTCTTTTTAGGAACACCTGCTACTGTCAGTCAGATGTCAAAAGATGTGTGTACATTTCTAAAGTGGGCTGCCGGTATGTGTCATAACACTGTCCTGTCGTATGTGTCATAACACTGTCCTGTCGTAGAAAACATCAAATGAATCTTTGCATCGAGATAAATAATACTCTTAATTTTTTTAGAACCAGAACACGACGACCGAAAGCGGATGGGAATTAAGGTGAGTGTGCAGTTTTTACGCTTCTCTGAAGTTTTTTTAAAAAAATACAACATTGAGAAAGCCCCCTTAACATTATTGTCCGTAAGGATAATGCTATTATAGCCTAAACATTACCGTGAAAAATCCACAGGAATTCGTTTGTTGCTACTCTACTTGACATATTTGACTCAGACAGGACGAAGATACTATATGGATGTTTTCATTTTGCAGGCGTTAACGATATTATCTGTAATGGCGATGATTGCGTTGTACTACAAAAGACACAAGTGGTCTGTGCTCAAGTCAAGAAAATTAGTTTATCGTTCTACTGCTGGCTAGGAAATTTAGAAAAATATTTTTATCGTGAATGTACAAAAATGTGAATGTAAAATGCTTCGTTCAAGTTCGGAGTGTTCTTGCTCATGCTGTTCTTGTGAGAAAAGAAAATGAATCTGCATGTGATTTTCTTTTATGTGTTTTAGTTGAACCCCGTTATTGCGATTGTACTCTGCTTATTGTGTATAATACATCGCATGTTACTTGTGTAGTCACAAATTACTCTGCAAAACCTCCGAGTATGTACTGTATGTAGACCTGGAAACCTTTGGCAATTTAGGGATATGTAAATTTCCAAAATTATTAATTTTTTTTGTTTATTTTAACACATGCACCAACTCAAGTGAAGCAGTGTTTTGTAGTACAAAAAGTTTACTAGTTAATGTGTCAAAAGACAGGAGGTGGTAGTCGTCACATATAACCATCAAAAATCTAAAATTGCCTTATACTCGAAGAACGCCACTCTCAGGATGTCCATCCACATCAAATGCTTATGATCCCAACCTCCATCGTGACCTTTTTGTGCATATTGTACGGCGATAGGACCTATCATAAGCGCAACGCCAATAAGAGACAAGAAGCCCTGGGAACAAGGTTGCTTATTATCCCTTTACAGCCACAACAATGCTCAAAGCTATGTGTTATATGTAAGCCAGGGAGTATATTGCCACAACTCTAGCGGCGGTAGCGCAGCCATAAATATTTTTAGATCCAAAATTTATTTAACACGTTGTTAAATCCCTCCTTGCCCTTTATTAGCAACTTTGGTGCACACCTGGTAGGTAAGTCCTCAACCTTGCAACCTATCAAGTTATTCCACCCCTTCAAATCTGTGAAGGTAACCGTTTGAGTTTTTGGTAAACCTCAAAATCACCCTCGTCCCCAGGACATCTCGTATCTTTTCTGACCCTGCTATCGCCGTCTCAGGGTCAAAAAAAATACAAGATGCCCTCGAATTATGCGTTTTGATTGTTCGCCGTATTCTCTCATGTCAAAAAGGCAAAAATGCCTAAGGGACAAGGGTGACCTCAATTTCCGTTCACTTTAAGTAGGTTTTAACAAATAAACGGCGGTGCTAATTTAATAGGAAAATTCTCTATCCAAGGAAATTACAAAGTAGGGAATTGCGATGATGCGAGGTGTTCACCAGGTTGGGATGCAAAAAGAAGAACCGCTACTTTCTTTCATGCAGAGGGAGAATGTTCGTTCTAGCACAGTCGACGCACGACAAGGGAAATTCCCTCAATTCCCGAAATCTAAAATCCCGAATCCGATATAATCCGACAATACCCGAAATACCGATAAAATCCCATATTTATTCCCATAATAATGCTGACATCAACAAAAATAGAGATTGCCCAATTGAGTAGGGGAAAGTCCCTAGAGTTGTGACTGCTAATTGATGTATCATAAATATGATCCTGTTCAAAAAAATTTAAGAGACCATATCAGGCCTACTATCAGCAGCTCGCGACCATATCAAGACACCGGAAATGTGGGTCAGAGAGGTTGAAGGGGATCCTACGGTATTCAGATTTGTACCGGAACATATCAAGACATATGAAATGTGTAACAAGGCAGTCGAGGAGGAGCCTCGAATGCTGGAATTTGTTCCGGAACATATCAAGACGCGTGAAATGTGTACCTTGGCAGTTCAAGATTCACCCATGATGTTCCAGTATGTTCTGGACCATTTCAAGACCCAAGAAATGTGTACCAGGATAGTTCGGGAGATACCCTGGTTGATCGGCGATGTTCCGGACCATTTCATGACCCAAGAAATGTGCACCTCGGCGGTTGAACACATGCCCACACTACTCCAGTTTGTTCCAGAGAATCTCATGACCCGGGAAATGTGTGCCAGGGCGGTTCAAGAGAACCCTTGGGTGCTTGGGGAAATTCCGGATCAGTTCAAGACCCAAGAAATGTGCACCTCGGTGGTTGAACGCATGCCCTGGCTACTTGGATATGTTACGGACTGGTTTGTTACCCGGGAAATGTGTACCAAGGTGGTTTAATATAATCCCAGGCTGCTCGAGGCCTATCGTCAGCGGAAAGCGGTGAGGTACAGGATTAACAAGGAGTTGCTACCAGTGGCCTGGCATCCCGACAGAGCTATAGACTGGTGTTTTTCGGATGATGAAAAGGCGGACCTCGAGCTCTTGTGGAGTAAATAAACGATGAAGGAACAATGCGATGAATGTGAAAAGATACTCGACACCTATGACAGATGCTCCTGTGGACGGAGATTCTTCATAAAGGGTAAGCTGCTTTGTTGGTACTGCTGGCATGAGTCTATTACGTATAATGGTGGAAGGTGTCCCTGTACCATACCCTAACTCCCTTATCACAAAATAAAAGGATGTTCAAATTCAGTAGCGAGAATGTTAACTCAAGAGACTTTTATGCCACTAAATATCGAAGATGTAAACATTGAAAATATCGTGCTAAGCGACCCTATCCCAGCAAACAAGGGCAAAGATGAACGCTTCGTTATTGGCTATAAAAATAGTGACAACAAGCTATCCCCTCTATTGATCAAAACACCTAAAAAGCTCTATTCCAATGGTGCCTCGCGTTACGATGAGGGCTGCTCTCTTACCATGTCATTCGACATCTATAACCACCCCGAGTGGTTAGAGAAGTATGAGAGTATCCTGACCAAGGTAGAGTCCTTGGAGGGTCATTGCTTCACCACCCCACCTGTGAAAAAAGGAAAATACATCACCACCAAGGTGAAGGAGTGGGAGGACAAAGTCGGAACCGACTTCCATTCCAAAAAAGTACCACTAAAACAAAGCTGCGAGTGCAAAACCATCATCAAGCTATCTGGCATCTACAGGCAAGGTTCCAATTACTACATGCAAACCTACTTGGAGGAGTGTAAGTATAAGGCTGTCGAGTTTTCTGGTTCCCGCTACCTTAGCGATTCCGACTCTGATGACAAATCCTTCTTCGTACTAAACTAGATGTGAAAGGTTTTGGTGTGTGTTGATCTAACACATCAAAACAAACATGAACGACGTTAAAGCACTGAAAAAGGAAGCGAAAGTACTAAAAGTTCGTAACTACTCAATTATGAATAAGGCCGACGTACTCGAAGCGATCCGCAAGGTCAAGTATAAGGACGCTTCGACACAAACAGACGGCTTTTATTGCAAACCTTGCGTCACGATCGCTTGGGAAAAAAATCTTGAGCAATACTCGAGACAGCTCTCTGAAAAGCAGCGACGTGTTGCATATGATGCTGAGTTGATGTTCGATCAAGACACTGAAGAAGTACTCGAAATCGAGTAAATCATCTAGTATGTTGTTCAACACATTAGACCTATGAATAAACTGGCGGCTCCTCTAAGTACTGCTGACATATTGTGCAGACTGTAAGTTTTTTATCAACTCCTGTTTACCCTCTTCACGCCCTTGCGCGACCAGCTGCTGTCGCTCCCGTTCGTTGATAGAATCCACGTTTTTGCGTGTTCGTTGTCGGGCTTGCTCCTTCAGCACCATGCACTTCTGTTTCTCCTGCATGATTAGGCTGAACTCATCTTTATCGAGCTGGGGGCAAACCAGTGTCAGCCGCTGGTATACGTCAGTCCTATAGAATGAATCGTAGTCACCCTTCCTATAGTATTTTTTACTGGGATCGTAGGGTAGACCAAAGAGCTCTTGCAGTTGTTGATGAATTACCACCGTGTACCCGTCATTGACACGGAGCCTGCAGAGTCCGTTCCTGAGTACGAAGAGCTCAATCTTACCTTCCGCCTGCTTGTTGACGATACTTGCTAAATCCTCGATCTTGTACAACCCATTCATGATCTCAATTCGGGTAACCGTCTGATCGGGTCCTGCCTTGCGGAAGGCAAACTCGTTGTTAGTGAAAAGATTCAGCCACGTAAGTCGAATGCTAAGCGATTTCAGAGCGATCCTCGTGTCCTGCCCTAGGTAGTCCTCAAATATCGTAGGATTCTCTATATCTGTTATATACAGCTGTCTCATGTTTCTTAAAAGAAAAGATAAGCATTTACTCATATAACCCAAAGGCAAAGTATGTCCCTACACATGGGCGCTATCTCGAGAGACTCAAGGGTGATGACCTTTCAATGCAAGACATCGTGATTGTCGCGAAGGGGTCCTCATTCAAGGTAAAATTTCCAGACATTTTCGTTGACTATGAGTTACACTCTGGAGCAGTGTTGAATACCTGGCAAAGCCATCCCTTCAGCCTCTGGTCCACTCAGCTCAATTTTGCTACCTACTGCGCAACTTCAGCTTGTGGTATTTCTATGCAACATCTAACCACCTCTTTGCCTCTGGTTCGCTCCGTTTACCGCTTCCACATGTACTTGCAGATTCGTAAAATCCTTCAAGATCTCAAAGATCCCAACTGGGTTCTGATAGGTTTCGACGTCTCAACAACCCTTTCCACAGCCAAAAATTCCAGCAATTAGCACGTGAATTTAAGGTAAGCGACAGCGAGAACGAGTGCAGGAACGAGACCTTGTTCAGTAGCTGGCAAGCTATTCGCAAAGACTATCCCTGCAGCGGGTCTACCTATTTCGATGAATATTCATGGAGTCAATGGATTATCGAAACCTCTCAAGGCCTTACACGCATAGGTATAGAGAAGCTTTCCCAAAGCGTAAGATTTTACGCTTACCTCATACTTCAGAGCCAAGCTAACGCGAGGTCCAACATCATCGGTAATCAAGGTAGTTCGATTAATGCGTCTATACTTGAAACCTTTGAAGAGCTGATCCTCCGGCCTAGCGATACGGGTGAGGAAATAAGACGATTCAAAAATGTGCTCAAGTACGCACGTAGCAAGGTCGATTCCAGCGTTGCTCATGGAGTCTACATGATTCCTAGCAACATGAGCCTTCATATCGGGAGTGTCGTTAATTTCGCGAACAAGATACTCATCAGTAAGGAGTATTTCTCGATTGGTGTTAACCCACAGATTAACGCTGCCAGACCAGAGAGTTCCAAACATCAAGTACCAAAGGGAGAAAAAATGGAGGGTGTCACCCTCCCCCGATTAGAGTCGCACACTGCGCCAGGAGTTGATGCAACTCAGCATGAGAATACCAAGGCTACCATTATCACGTTGGGAGTAAAGCTAATCCTCGCTTTCATCTGGATAAAGAAATAGGTCTAATGTGTTGAACAACATACTAGACTCTCATCGATCATTACCACTCCTCTTGCTCCTATTATCAACATAAGCCACCACGATACCAACAGCAGCCGCCATGGCCATGTATAAATGCTTTGCCACAAACTCGAAAACTCTCGCTGCAACTCTGAAAAAGAACGACACCACGCTGCCAATGATGCCAGGAAGAGCTGCACCTGCCTTGCCTGCTAAGTACTTCAGGAATCTCCCGAGTCTTTCAAGCTGTTTCCGTACAAAACCCTTACCTCCAGCACTTCCCCCAGCAGCTCCTCCGGCAGTGCCTCTATCTCCCCTAACGGCGAGCACGATGGTAGAGACCAGCAAGCCAACAGCGGAAATAACGCTGGCGATAGTCAGGCCTTGCTCCCGGAAAAGGGTTTTAAGCTTTTCAAGCAAGGTTTTATCGTCTCCAGCAATCTTCATCAGGTTAGACTTAATATACCTCAGTAGCTTAAAAACCTCGGAGGTAAGTAGACCGTGCCTACTCAGTTCATCCTTCTTATTTTCCTTTAATTTCTTCAATTCCTTCTCAAGATCATTAATATCCTGAAGCCTTCGCACCCCGGTCTTCTGCTTCTTAAGTTCTTTTAACTTACCCCCTCTCTTATTTATCTCGCTATCATATTGTACAAGTTTATCCGTCACCTCATTAATAGTCTTCTGCAAGTTTTCAATTTCGAGCTTTAACTCTCTCATATCAGGGACCTCGACCTCATCGTCGATGCCCGCGAACGAAGTATCTACATAGCCCTCTACGTCACGAGCAAAATTTTGAACACTATTAATTGTTTGCATTTCAATCGTCTCACCCTCCTCTTTACCCGAAGCCCACTTCTCACCCTTCTTAACAATAACATCAACCTCTAGCGCAAGGTTCTGAGCTTGTGCTTTACCATTGTTGTTGGGCGTAGAGAAGCCCATATCGCAAATATCTTGAGCCGTAAGGCCCTTTTGTCTTAGTGTACTTAATGCTAGGAACCCGGTCCCATTCTCCTTCGTAACCCTTATACCTTTGAAAAGAAGCTGTTCCTCTTTACGTCTAAAGCTACCCCTGGTTACATTTATATCTATCCGGGTTTTATCCAGAGGTCCCAGGTCTTGATTATTTATATGTGTGTAGAAAGCACTTACCACTTCCTCTAGTACAGATTTCGTTATTCTATCAAGTGTATCTCCCTGCTGCTCCGTCGTGGTATCTCCTGCTGGGCTGGATCCCTGCACGTCTTCGAGCCCACGGAACTTCTGCGGCACAAGAAGTTCACTAAAGACATTCTCGGGCCCGAGATCATCTATCTGAATACCTTCAAAAGCTCCTTTTTCTGGATTAATCGACATTTATTTGTTCCGTAATTACTAAATGTACGGAACGAAGTTAGATGCTAACAAGGAATTAAAGACTATACAGGCTATGAAAGGCAAGAAACAGCGTGTTAAGGTCTCGCACAACCCTAGCACGATTAATCAAAACGAAGACTTGTATGTTGACATCCCCAATTTGGGACAAAACGACGTAATATTCCCTGGATCCCTCAAACTCTTCTTTGACTTGGAGCTCACTGACACTAACACCAAACGCACCATCGTTAGCAAGGCCCTGGTTCAAAACCTTCGCATAAGTCTGAACAGCCACGAAGTGCAAAACATCAGCGACTACAACATCCTGGCAGGGCTCTGCAAGTAAAAGCTAGTGAAAACGCAGACAATGATGAACAAAGGGCGATCGTGGAAGCCTATGGAAACACCTTTTGCATTCCTATCGGCAAAATGTTCGAGTTTACGAGGGATCTACCATTCTATCAAGCAGGCTTACACGACAGGTTGCAGTTCGTACTGCACTTCGCACCATATGACCAAGTCATCAAAGATGAAGGTACGGCAGCTTCTGGAAGCACGGCAGCTAAGCCCGCTGATGGCCAACATCTGCTTCGAGTTTGACAAGGTTACCAACGAGGGTCTCGCGAGTACTATGATGTCTCGATACTCGATACTGGCCCTGCCGTATGAGCGTGTACTCCGCAACAAGGTGGTGACAATGAAAAAGGCTGATACCTCCTACAACCTCCAGATCGATACCCCTGCGAAAAATCTTAAAGGCGTCTTATTACTATTCGTAGATCCCAGCGAAGTGAAATCTTATGCTGGCGCTAACGAGGTCTTCTACAACCCCAAGATCGAGAAAATCGCGATCACGGTGGAAGGATCATTTCGAGCAAATCGTTGAACTCTGACCGATGGTTACCCCCGACTCGTGGGTAACCATCGGTCAGTTCATGACTAAGCGGTATGCGCTGTTCATCGATTTCCGTGCAACACAGCTTGCACGGTTCTGGAAGGCCTCTACAGAGGTTGTCAGACGGTATCACTCTCCATATGACCAAGAAAGGTGATGGAACTGGGGATATCCGCTGCTATGTGTACTTGCTCCAAGATGCACACCTAAACATTTTGAATGGGCGCTTTCACTCTGTAGAATATTAGAATAAACATGGCAAGCAGGGTGGTTCTAGCAGGAGGGGCGTTGATTAACGTACTCGCGTTTAGCGGGTCTAATTTCCCATTCTCCAAGCACTCGGGGCATGGGGAAGAGGAGTGCAAATGGCACGATAAAGCTATTGAACAATTACAAGAAGCTCAAGCAAAGTTGGTGCGTGACAGACAGGAAAAGATCGATTCGTATAACAAGCAACGGGAGCTTCAAAGACAAGCCGGTAAAAACTTGGATGAACTGAATGCGGGCATGCGAGAGTGTTATATCGCGACGATCAGGAATGCCCCT
Source organism: Hydractinia symbiolongicarpus (assembly GCF_029227915.1). NCBI lineage: Eukaryota > Metazoa > Cnidaria > Hydrozoa > Anthoathecata > Hydractiniidae > Hydractinia > Hydractinia symbiolongicarpus. Next base: position 5,831,858 of record NC_079885.1, read on the forward strand.
AAGTTATCCGACTTCTACACACCAAGCAAACAGCAACAAGACGGTGAATTGACGTTCATCATAGGGTCCTTGGCTCTAGGTTTCGCGGTATACAAGTATATGTAAGAAGAACGTTTTTGACATCTAATAAATGTCAAAAGCACATATCGTTACGGCTGAAGAAGCCGAAAAGCTAAGCCAAATCTACTACACTCCGGAACATCTCTGGACTGGTCGAAAAGCCATTAAACTACTCTCCGAGCAGAGTGGTCTTTTTAAAAAGAGAGTTACTCACTGGCTGTCTCGCCAACTCTTATGGCTCCGACATATCAAAGGCCCCAAACGCATCAATTACCTACATTTCACAATTACAAAGCCCAACGAAATGCACCAATTTGATTTGCTCTATATGCCCACGATAAAGTCCATGGAAACACATATAAATATATCCTCACATGCATCGACGTTGTTTCAAGGTATAAGGTAGCAAGGCCTTTACGTAAGAAAAAGGCTAGCAAAGTCGCTGACATGCTCAAGGACATATACAAAACTGGACCTCTGCGATAATGGTTCAGAGTTCAAGTCTGCCGTGAGCAAGCTGTTAGAAAGCAAAGGGGTCGAGACAAAAGCGTGCAACCACGAAATACCGCTACACTTTCACGACGTTTGTCGAATCGTATAACAAGGTGGTCGCCGAGAGGCTCTTCAAACCTCAAGATGCGCAAGAGCTTGCCTCTGACGAAACTAGTACTACATAGGTTAAACACTTGTACACTATCGTGAAAAGTTTGAACAACACCAAGACAATCATGTTTGGTATAAAACTCTCGAAAGCGATCAAATTTGACGAGGTTCCGCTTACGAAAAGCGAAGGCCATCCTGAAGAAAAGCCTCTACCCGATGACGGTATTTACTTGTATTTGCTGCAGCCCGGAGAAGAGCATGGTGATGCTAAAAGATGCGCAACAGACGCTTGGTGGAGCAAAAAGACGTATAGACTCGACCGTATTGTGACAGGTACCCGTATCCTGTACTATTTGAAAGACGGGCCTGATCGAAGTTTCTTATCAGAGGAGTTGATGCTAATACCGGAGGATGTTAAAGTACCTCCGGAGCATGTAAAACAATGGTAATTTTGTTGTTTTTGTGGTAGTTAACGTGAACCTGTGGTTCACGTTAATACCTATCCAAGCAACATCCCTTTAATCATCATCGGAGTCATCATCGCTGGAGTCAATCGGATGAAGGCGGATATAATCATAAGGATGTATGGTGTAGAATGGATAGCCATAGACGATAATTACATTGGGCTCGCTATCAGGGTCGATAATGTCAACCAATGCTCTGTCATCGATTTGAATGTTGAGTATGTCACCTATTTTCTTTATGTCTGCTAGATCCGAGAGCCTTAAGTCCTTATCCTTGATGATCTCGCAGCAGAGCATGCCCCACTTGTTCACCTCAGCGGAAACAATATGCAGACCCTGGTCTTCAATATCAACCTCGAGCACTTCGTCTTCCTCCTCACATGCAAATGTTGCCCACGGCTTTTCACCTGATGCTACTCTGTCTAGAAGCTCGTCATCATCTGGATATACAAACCCCTTGTAGTATGGCCCATTTCTAAATCTAAAATTTTCCAAACACTGTGACTCTGCCTTGGTGCAGCATAGCAGCACGGGCACTCGAATATCGTAAAGGTTTTTAAATTGTTGGCTCTGTACATAGGGTTCCATCTTTTTCTTTGACATTTGACTACCTTTTAACATACAGCTGAAGTGGTCAAGCAGCATCATCAGGCGTGTTTTTGTTGCTCTTCTTGAGCAACAAAAACATGTGACTTAGTCATATAGCACTGGAACACCCAGATCGTACAAATCGTCTCGACCCAAATCGATCAGTTTGAAGTTACATATGTATCGCTCTACGTGTCCTTCTTTGATGAATCTGTTAAAGGTATGTGTACCGATGGCGTTGTCGATAACGACAATCTCTTCAGACTTTGGAAATTTCCCTTTGAACCAACTCCTCATCCTAGGGATATCGCGTCTTTGAATACGCGCTTCATAGTATATGAAATCGTGGTACTTATCATAGTCAGGTGTCGTATGCTTGCGAAAAATCATAATAACAATTTCCCCAGACTGTTGTGATTGAATGTATTGATCCAGCCATTCAAGCTCACTATCCTGCATTGCGATGGTTGCGTCCGTTTGTTTGATTAACTTGCGTTGCTCCTCAAGTTACCTCTGTAATTTTACAAGACAAGACAATTTAATCTTACAGTTTTTGGATCGGGGGGATCGTGTATGCATGGACTGTGCTCGTAATATTTGTGGCTTTGATAAACCACAAAACTGCGACTTAATCTTCTAGCGTCGTAACACCCGGGCCCTAATATTTCATCATATAGTGGATCATGGTAAGAGCCAGCGACGAGACACAGGCAATTAAAGCGATCCGGTCGTCGTGTTTATCCCTCTACCACATCTTATACAGCGACTGATCAATTTCCTCATGTCTCACTTCCAAGTTCTCCATTGTTTCCTCCAATTTCTGGATCTCCCCCCCAAACTCCTCTCGTAAGTTTTCGATACAAGACATATTTATTTAGTTGAAAGTCAAGGCAAAATGCACCAAATTCAGTTATACCCGCCGGGTACAACTGATGTCCGCGTCACACCAAAATTTTCCAGGTCCGAGGGTGTTCAAGTCTGATCCAAAGGTAGGCATGCTTGGACTTTTTGAGTTGAGCCTTAATAATGGAAATTTCTTCCCTATTCGAAATTACATAGTTCTCTTCAGGAATTAGCTTGAGCTCCTTTCGATTCTTTGGATACCAAACAAAAAGCTGTTTCATTTGGTCTCTTACCGTTATTGGGATCTTCTTATATCTTTGTGTTAGCAGCCACAAGCTATGCCCTCGATGCCTGCCTGAAACAGCTAGTTCCAGCAACGCCCCACGAGTTTTATCTAGACTTTCATCGGCTATCATATCATCAACGATAAACAGAGCTTTGATAATTTGCTTATCCGGTCGAACAACTGGTTTTTGGGGTTTATCAAGAACACATAATCATCTTCCCACAGCGAGGCTCTCTCCAGGTAAGTCTTGTTCCACCAGATCGTTGGACATAGCATGATGATATTGTAGAAATGGTCCCTGTACTCGTTCTCTAGGAGGTTTAATACACACTGAGCCTTGCCACATGAGGTGGGCCCGGTGAAAATTGCTGTATGTGCTTGTAGAACCACATCGAGAGTCATTTATCTTATGTTTGCCATAGTGGCAAGCACAAGCCTTGCATGCCTTATTTAGGCTTTGGTACTATGAAGGCAGGAATCCAGCCTTTTCTCACAACCATCTCTCTTGAACCTCTACCTGCTGAGAAATAAGCTATCATGTTCATAACTTCGCTGGTATCAAGCTTGGTACTGGGGCTTGAGATCCCTAGGAATTTCTTCCCAGCCATGGCGTAAGCGAAAGTAAAGCCTAGGTCCACGACAGTTTCATATAGCATGTTGATTATCTCCTTCTCTTTGGGCGTCCATTAGAACTCATGTTAATATTATAGATTATCGCATGTAAAAAATGTCGTCAATATCGGGCTAGGCTGTAGGCTCTCGCTGAGGCGCACGTACCCCTTCGGAGCTGACAGGCGATGGCTCTGCACCAACAGGTTGCTCTTTTCCACCATGCTGCTTACGGAAGATATAGACCCCAACTGCCGCCACGCAAGCAAGTACAACAAGACCTCAAGCGCTATATAGATATACGTCGTTTGACTTGTGTGGGACTTGACCACTTGATGCAGGAACCTGGCCACTTGATGCAGGAACCTGGCCACCACTTGATGAAGAACTTGATGAAGAACTTTCTAATTTCCTACGCTTGTCCTTGCGGTTCCATTCAGCAAGTCTCTTGCCAGCAGCAACACGACCTTCATTCTTCTCGGTTATTACTTGAGTAGTAGACTCTCCACTCATTTGTTATAAGCCGCAAAACTTGTAACAAATCACTCTAGCTAGCCTTCAAACCTTCTCTACCAGCGTATCTTATCGCATTCAATCATGGAACCCTCACTAAATTACATGCCGCGGTGGGGCACAGGACCTCATTGTTTGCTATATCTAGTATTTCACGATTGTCCAAGTTTATCTTTGATAGACTGTTTCCCATTCTTTTCTTGCTCTTCATCAACCTTCTCTTCAGCTATCTTGGACACTAAAAGAGGTGTCAAAAACTTTCCGAAAGCCGAATACACTAGAATCCCCAAGTCAGCCATACTGTCCCTGATAATCGGGTCCTCCTCGATATCTTGCCTCAAGCCTTCCGGGCTATCGAAGGGCACTACGTTACTTATAACCTTGGTGTACATGCTTATTGCGTGACATGAGAGTTCCTTCGCTGTTTTCTCTCCTTTCTCTTGGATTTCGCGCTGGGTGTAGTCAGCACGCATCTTGTCGATTACTTCATCTGATGATTTGACTATGAAAGCTTCGGTGCACTTTTTCGGCAAGAGGTGGGCCTTGTCTTTGCGTATTGCATCCTTCAGGGATTGGCGTTTGTCTATAGGTTTTTTACGTTGCTCAAATGCTTCTGCGGGAGTGACAACAACATCAAAAATATCAGCTAATTCAGACATCTTTATTATTAGTCGTCTATATCTCAAATAACCGAAGATGATCAAGATGTATGGTAAAATTATAGCGATCAGTAACAATATGTCCAACATTTATTGACATCATGTGTGCAAAGGTGGTGCTTGACAACACCTATGGAATCATATATTAAAGCGCTACTCAGATATATATCGATGGCCCTTCTTTTGATTATCCTCGACCCACATGGGCTGCATGTTTGTGTAATGGAGCCTCTCGAGTTGTACTTCTTCGCTAGGGTATTCTCCATTCTCTCTATACTTGAGTGGTACCTTGTGGTCAAATTGCCAAGCACCTCTATTGCCTCAGCTCATACCGTCTTTGAATTGGGCCTGGATGTGACCAATAAATGTGCAAATGCCGCAACCGAGATACTCGGTTGATGCTATCTCTGTATCATGGTTTAGGGCCCAGCGAATCCTGGCTAGAATAAGGTTGTGGAGATACCCAGGGAAATCACAATCCTTGCAGTGTGATCTCTCTTTTTCATGAGGACATTTGGTACGTTTCCGTGACGCCTTCTTACTATCGATGCATTTGATACACGTTTTCGTTCGTTGTCCGTCCTCCTTATTCCTAAAGTTATCTAAGGATAAAGGGTGTTTACATTTCGAACATTGCTTAAACTCCATTTTGTTGTTGCTTTTGTGAAGTAGTGCTTCACAAAACTTTGGACATGGAAACCTCGTTCATCATGTTTCCTTAGCCACAAAGCAATAATGACCCCTAGCGAGCGTTGTGATCTGATCCGCTTGCACTTGCCGTTTGTCATCTACCCTATTGAGTGCCAGCTTGTTCACTTTCTGCGTGTAGATTTGATGCCCCTTATTCTGGATGCAGACCCAGGTTTTGTATATGTCACCATCCTCTAATCAGTGCTGATAGTCTGATAGTCTGATAGAAGGTGATGGATTTCTTCGTGACGCACTTCTTCACACCTTTCGCTTTGCGATCGCCGCCCTTCTTCGTGAGACTCTTGTAAGCATACAGCTTTGCTCTCAGAGTGATGAATTCTGTCATGATTTTACCATTAAGCTCATCCTTCATTAGACCTACGACCTTTTTGTTCTTACCGATGGGGACAGGTTTGTTGTCATCATTGCTATAGGCGCTCGTATGGAAACGTGTCTCTACATCATCAGTAATATCGCGGTAAAAGTCCTCTGTTTTGATGTGGTATAAGAAGGAGTCGGTATCCATATAGCAGATCCGCAGCTTGCTACCGTACTTCGGCTGCATGTAGTCATAGTGGAAGTCGTACATTACGATTTTCGAGTTGTCTAAAATGGCTTGGCCAATATACACCGGTTTGTTCATCTTTACCTCTGTTTTACACATTTCCATGCCCATGAGGTGGCTGCTGAAGTAGTTCCCGCCCTTGAAGCTCGGTTTCATGACGAGTTTCGTGTACTTCTTTTCGTTGGTAACCAACTGGATGTTATGATGGTTTCTCAAGTTCTCCATAGTTTTGCCAAACACCGAGAGATTCACGAGCTTGTAAAAGTCCTTCTCGAACTCGTTTTTGACGGTCGTTCTAAGCCCCGTGTTGTGGTCGATATAACGCCTCAGCCAGGGATTCTGGTTAAACTGGATGACTCTATACACCTTCTTAAGCTCGAGCCCATGCTTTAAAGCTTGATAAAGGGCTCTGATGTGCACCACGTACTTCCGCTTGTGCTCGAGATTTGGTATCAGTTTCTCGACCCTGTGAACCACCTTTCGCTCCGGTAGGAAGGGCAGCTCGTTGTGCTTGTCATGCAGGCTCTTTGGATAATCGATGTCAACCTCCAAGATGTAGATGTGCTTGTTGTCAGCGACGAGTTTCTCGATGCGCTTCTGTGTAAAGGTCTTAACGTTCAATGACCTTTTGAATTCATGCGTGGGCAGGTCTTGACGCATAGCCCAGTCGTAGAGGTTGTTGGCATTGAGATACTGCAAGTATGACAACTCAAACTCCGGATCGTATTGGTCTCCCATGTACTTGTTGTTGGCTTTAGCATACCTGTGTACAGCTTGGGTTATTCCTCCACGGACACCTTTTTCGAACATCAGGAGAATGTCGGGATCCGTAAGCTTGATCCCCATGTACTTCAATGCTGCTTTCCAAGCGAGACCAGGCGCACTGTAGAAGGGGGCTAGATCGAGCTTGTAGTTCTCCTGACACACTCCTCGAAAGCCCTGGAAGATGTCGGTTAGTAGCAAGACGTCTGCGACGAGGTACATATTGGGATAGTCACCCATGTTGACTCCGGCACCCCGTAGAGTGATGCACTTCCATACTTTTTGAGCATGCTTGTAGTCATTGTCGCTAATTCCCTTCACGTTCAGTTTGCTATAGAAAGCCTCCTTTGGAGGTAGTTCCGTCTCATCGAATCGTCGCCAGCCATCCATGTACTCATAGGGGTAGACACCCTTTCGAAGCATCAGCCTGAAGACATCATCTTTGTCGATGAATTTGGTCATGGATGGTACGTTTGCCTTTACCTGCTCCTTGTCTATCAGCTTCGTGGTATTCGAGTCGCAATTTTTACACCAAAAGCTTGCTACATACTTGGCGTCGATGCTCCGAAATTTCAGACATAAATCCGCGCACTGCTGACATTTTATACCTGCCGTGTTTTGCACCGATGAGGTTGCTTGCCAATTTTTCCAGGCTGGATGCCATGAAGCGACAGCTGTCGATGAATCTGATCTCTATGGTCTTGTACGTATCACCATCATCGTGCCCCATGCCTGCAATGGGCACCCTGATTTTAACATTGAAGGAGACGTACTTTTCTGTGTTTTCAGCGATGCAACCAATATCCTGGGTCTCATACTTCCCCTCCAATTCTCGGATGAACAAGTGTGCCCGAGAGGTTGTGGAAGATCACGGGCACGTGGCTAGGTATCTTGTATCTGCGGTTGCAAATCGCGTGTGCTGCACCTCCATACAGCCCCGTATAGTGACAGTGGGCTCGAACTTTATGGCTATACTCGTCGTTGTCAAAGGTTTTCATGCAGATGTGACAAGTTGTGGCGGAGTCGTGCTCCCTCTTTAATACCTCCGTTAGTGGTAACATGTCCTGCTGGGGGTAGGTGCCGTAGAGACGCTTTACCTCGTCCTCTAGGTGGTCGACGAACTTCTTCACGCAGTCCTCACCCCTGTAGACTGTCAGTGGGTTCAGCACGGACCCGTAGGCGAAGGTACTGTACGTGCAACAACCAGATGGTACGTGCTTGTTCAGTTTTTTCGTCTTGGTCTCCCTCTTATCTTCAGTCATGGGAACGAGCAGGGATTCGAAATCCGCATAGAAGGGTACTTTGAACTGCTGCTGACCATCCTTGTAGTATAGCCACTTTTGCTTTTTGCTTGGCATTGTGATCTTGACCGCTTCGTTATCCCTGCAGTAGGTATAGTGCTTGTCTCTCGATTCAATTGTTGGAAAGGCTTGCAGACAGTTCATACAGAAGTGCATCTTTGCATGATTCTTCGATGTCTCGCTACTCAGGAGCCGTGAGAGATTTTTGATGGCTATATAATGACTCTTTTTATCGTCCGGGAGGAGTAGCAGATTAACCTTTTTCTCGCATTCATTGTGTGTCGATCGACGCAGGATATTGAAAGTCTTCCCTGTCACGTACAAAACATTTACCGCGATGTCGGGGTTGTTTTTCTCAAATTTGGTCGTCGACTGTGCTGGAACGAACATTTTCCTATCTCTCATACTGCGTTCAAATTTTGTAAAAATTTTGTTTCTCTGACGATGATAAAGATATGATATTCTTCAGTTCTTTTTATTCATTATTTATAGCGCGAGAAATGACGTGTCAGCAGTTATCTCGTAAAATATTTCATCCAGAATCCAACACGCGTCAACTTTTCGATGGCTGTAAAAACAAAAACTTACATACATAAGAATGCTGCGGATAGGGGATTTAAATTTATTACGAATTGGCACGAACTGAATAAAGACGTTAATTTAATGAAATCTTAGGAGACTACACGTCACACATCACAAAAGAAAAATTAGTATCACTTCGTGTGCACCCTCGTTCCCAGGTATTTTTATTTTTTTATATAATCGCCATTTTCTCCCTTTGTCCCCAAAAATTCTTGGGGACGAGAGTGACGACCTGTTTTGGCTTGCGTCTGCCATTTTTGAAGACTTTCGGTACCGGCAGATTACCCATATTAAAAAAGCTCAGCCAGTGGATCAACCAATCACCTTTTTTCGGGTAGGCACGCAAGCTACGCTGTCTTTTTTCCTTATTTTTGCTAACCTTTACTATTTCTTTATAAGATATTAATGTATGCTTCTGTCATGTTTTGATCCTCTTTCATGACTTTTAATGCTGGTTGACGAAAAGGACGACGCTTGGTGCTTTGTGTGTAAAACTTATTTTGGGACGAAAAACGCCATGACGTTTAACCTCAATCGCACTCCACCCAAACAACGAGCGAGAGTAGCTTCGACCTGCTTAAAAGTTAGACCCTTCTTTTAAGTAACCCCGCTGAAGAGAGAGAAAAAGAGATTTGCATATTTGCATATTTTACATGGCTATTTTCACAAATATCGAGGGAGATATTTCCTGTATTATTTCCAGAAAAAGATGCCATGACTTCGATAGCTAGGGTAGTCCTAGAAGAGTATTTAACACTCTAATATTTTTTACAATCTACCACATCCAAATTTAGCCGGCCTAGGTCATCCTAAAATGTTTCAAGTCAATTTAAAAACATTTTATTCTGTACAAATTCTTTAGTTTGTTCCATTTTTTTTACACGGAACTTGCGTTTTTTGTTGCTTTATAAGTTTTGTACTATATTTACATCAGAAATTTCCTTGAAACAAAGGAACAGACTTGTTTTTCAACAAAACAAAAGTAAAAAAAAACATATGGAAAAACCTATGAATAAGAACACATCCCTTTTCTCTAAAAAAATAGATTGGACGAAAGTGTTCCATAAAAAAATTTATGCCTCTTTATCTAAACAATTATTTTTAACAATACGTTTAAACCTTTTCTTTATAGGGATGGTAGCTATAGGTCGTTTAATAATATCGAAAAAGGCAATTTTTTTTCTTCCATGTAATAATATAAATATAAATAATATAATAAAATTCACTGCACATTTGTTTTTTTTGCTTTACAAATCTTACATTGAGTATCTTATGTTCATTGCTTGACAAAGAAATGAAGAAATTAAACAATTGACCTTTGCTTCTTTTTATTTGTAATCACTGCAAGACAGAAACATATAACAATGGCTTTACTGACAAGAATAAATGGCATTGCCATAGTAGTGCCTTTCAATGCAAGCTTTTTAATTATTTAAAAGGTTAAGGGTTAAAAGGAAATGTTGTTCATTTTCAACAAGGGATGATTTTAACTAAATTCTGACAACTCAAATATATTCTTTGTGCAATGTTTGTGTGTATGTTCATGATATAGTTTAGTAGACAGATAAATTGAATTAACTAATGTTAATTATTTTTTCTGTTTGTGATAGAATAGTCACTTTAAATTGGACACTTATAAAATTATTTTACTGTGGAAAGTTTATCATGGAAACGTCCCTACTAAACTATCATGTTCGAGAAATAATAAACTTTCCACAGTAATATGAATACTGAACAGACAAACCGAAATAATATCTTCAATAATATAAAATTATTGTTTTGATAGCAGGTTCCCTGTAAACTCAATTTTTATTTCTTATTTATATCATTATTATGTTCTTTTTATTTTCAGGCAAAGAATAAAAAATGCCTACCATTAGATTACAAAGTTCAGATAGTGAAATTTTTGAAGTCGATGTAGAGATTGCAAAAGCGTCAATGACCATCAAAACAATGTTGGAAGATTTAGGTGTTGATGATGACGATGATGAGCCTATCCCATTGCCGAATGTAAATGCTGCAATTTTGCGAAAAGTGATTTATTGGGCTACACATCATAAAGATGACCCTCCACTTCCTGAAGATGACGAAAACCGTGAAAAGAGAACTGATGATATTGATCCTTGGGATCAAGAATTTTTAAAGGTAGACCAGGGTACTCTGTTTGAGCTTATCCTTTCTGCTAATTACTTGGATATAAAGGGTTTGCTTGATGTCACCTGCAAAACAGTGGCAGGCATGATCAAAGGAAAAACACCAGAGGAGATTCGGAAGACATTCAATATTAAGAATGATTTCACTCCAGAAGAAGAAGAGCAAGTCCGTAAGGAGAATGAATGGTGTGAGGAAAAGTAGTGTGAAAAAGAAACCATATTTTTTAAATGTATTGTTTTTATTGTTATGGAAACTTGTTATTAATATGTATTAACAACTTAAGTTATTTATGATGTTTTATTTATATTTGTCAGTTCACTCTTCCATGTGTCATGATAAAAAAAATGTATGCTTTAAAATTTATATTTTTTTGTGTCACTTTTATATGTCAAGAGATGTCAAGAGTGGAGACTCTATCAAGAATGTCAGGAATGTAAAAATAAGGTCAAAATGTCGGGAAAATTTGGTCTTTTTATAAAATCTCAGGAAAAATGGCAGGAATTTTAAACTTCCCACGCCCCCGTAATCCATATGCCGCCGCCATTGTAACATGTTTTTTAATGTGCATTTTTATTTTAGCTCTGGTTTATACTGTTTCTTTTTTTTCTTAATGTTTATTGCATTTTTTCTCTTTTTTAACAGCCATTACTATAGGCAAAAATAAGGAAGAAAAGTAAAAAATGTCAGGATTTTGAACTAAATAATGGCAGGAAAATGTCAGGACCAAACTCACTATTTGTGAAACTCGTAAGAAATTAAATATCACAAAAATTTTATTTGATGTTTTCTTTTAAACAACTGCTACATATTTAGTTTTTTTTGTTTTTTTGTTTGTTTTAAAAAAAACACCTGACAAAAAAGTTCATATAATTATTAACATTCAGGACAATGTATGCATACAATCAACTTTACTTATCCTTCTATTCTTGCAATATTTTACAACCTTTAATGAAAATTTATTTTGCACAACCAGAAGCATTTCGGGTTCATTTTGTGTGTAAAGAGGAACCACAATCAGCATGTTCATAAACCATGTGGTTTTTATGCCCAACTATGTTTACATATTTTAAACTTTTACCTCTTGTAAACTTTGAAACTTGGGTTACTACAACTACATTTACAACATAAAAATAATCATTTGTTGATATCAGTATAGTGTTTTGAAATCTAGGAGTAAGCAAAATGAACCTTTTCAACTTTTTTATGGAATATATATACAACTTTTTACAAGCAAGTAGAATTTTCGTGATTTAACACTTTGTGTGACTTTTGCATTGATCGAATTTCTTATTGAGAAAAGAAGAAATTGATTAAAAATGTACTGTTTAGCTCAAAAGTCAAAACATTTATTTTATGTATTTCGTCTACTATTTATTTCATCCTTTTCAACACATTACACTCGAAATAATTTCTTAAAAAAAAGATGACTTCAAATTTTTGTTGTGTGTAATATCTTTCTAAAGTACAAGGAAACTTTCTATACATCAATATGTGTCCCTACAGGGGATATATATATACAACCTCTCATGCACTCTGTAGCATTTTGAATAAGTGTATGTTTTTTAACGCTCATGAAACATTTAAGTTAAAAAGAGAACTTAAACTTAAGATTTAGAAAAATAAAATGTGGACGGAGTGTGGTGTTACCCTGATGTTTTGTTGTTTTGTTGCACTCTCATTGGCTGAAATGGAAGATGGGGTCTCCTACGTTGTTGGTGCTGGTAAACGAGATTGTTTTTACAGAGACTTAAAGAAAGGAGACAGAATGGATTTTGATTTACAGGTGAAGCTAATTAGATTTAAGAACTGAGATTTGTTTGTATATGCGAAATTGACATGCATTAGAGAAGAAATTAATGCATAACATTTAACCTTATTCCTCATTTGTAGTTTTCGTGTATGAAATTTATTTCTAGCAAATGATATAAGCAAAACAATGGCTATTCGTGGTTACCTTCTTGCCTTCTTTAATTCCACAATTTCAATTAAACTCAAATTTTGGAAGGTCTTATTCGTAAACTTTTATTATGCAATCTTTTCCCATAAGGTGGTAACTATTTCGCAAGACTTCAATCTTTATAAACACCCCTGAGTTATTATGCTAATGTTATGTGGTTAAGTGAAATCACAGAAAGGTCATGATAAATGGGATATATACACCTATTCACTTGGTTAGGAAGGTTCAGGAATTCGGCAAAAAATACATGGGATAAAGTCCATAATTTAGTATGGTTTTCTTATTCTATTTGAAAAAAATTTTTTTTGCAATCTATATTAAACACCACAGCATCTTACTTTATGTTGCTTTCATGAGATAGCTACTCCTCAAACATGCTTACCTTTGTAAATTATTTTGTGTTTTTTAGGTTATCAGTGGAGCCGATGTTGACATCAGTTTAGTGATCACATCGGCAAGTGGGAAGGAATTGTTACGTGAAGACCAACAAACTGAAATTAGTCAAGAAGTCCAAATAGACCAAGATGGTCCTGTGGAAATATGTTTTGATAATACGTTTAGTACTTTCTCAGAGAAAGTGATCTACTTTGATCTTGGTATTGAAGAACTTCAAAAAACCAACAGTGAAGAACAGTTTAAGGATATGGCACTAGAAAAGGACCAATACGAACATAGTAGTGAGATAATGGTATGTTTTGATAAGCATTTATTATAATTTATTTAGTTTTTTATTGTTGATGGGACATCGCAAAGTGTGTTCATCTACCATTACCACTCTGTCATGTAATTTTAGACCCAAGGTTGTGTAACTTACATAGAGTGACCACACCTCCTAAGATCTTGTAACCTAGAAAGTTAGGAACCTCTTTCTTAAAAACCTAAAAAGATGATTCGTCCTACAATCTTCAAGCATTGTTTATTCTGCCCAAAAAGATTCCTGACATTCCTGACAAGTAGTTGCCTTATTTACTATCACATCAAAGAATAACCACTGTTTGTTTTCTTCTCACTCAAAATTTCATAAATTCTCTTACATTTTGGAAAAATCAATGGCCACCCTGGATAACTGTTGAGACAATTGTCGTTTTTTAGATAGAAAGCTACCCTAAACAGATTGATGAGATATTCTAGGGCACGTTGTCCACTCTCGATCTTTTTTTCATCGTGAGATAACATACATATTCTGTTTCCGAAGGCTTACGCAGTAAATAAATTCATAGCTTAGATTTCAGATACGAATAATTTTAACTCCTTTTCGTTATTAGACGGCGTTAGATGGAATTGGAATGAAGTTTGAAACGATCGCACAAATGCAAGCCGTGGTGCGGTCTAAGTACATGCGTCACGCGTACCTACAAGATCGTAACTTATGGCGGGTCACGTGGTTTTCTACAGCCTCCTGCGTGATCATGGTTTCTGTGGGTATTTTACAAGTAGTTTTAATACGAAATTTATTTGAAACAAAAAGTAGTAAAGGAATGCAGAGTAAACTTTAACATATGTATTTATTTATTTATAATGTATTACAGTAGACTACTGGTTGTACGAACCTCAAAGAGAACAACAGACTAAATATTTATAAAAAACTTTTAGACTTATTATCCACGGTTAGCGTGTATAATTTTTTTTAAACATTTTTAGCGAAGAGCGTCGAAATAATGAAAGATGGAAACATATAGTGTTCAAGTGATCAAGAGTCTACTGTAAAATTTAAATTTAAAACCAATTTACCAAAATTAACACGCGTTTTTATAAAATATGTATTTGAAAACATCAACCTAGGATGGTACATTTCACCTTATTTTTGTCATTTCACACAACTTTTTTTAAATTGTGCAGTAACGTGGAAGCGATTTTGATGAATTGTGTTAGTGTTCGCAATGAATTGTGGTTTTGTTTGCAAATGAATTGTGGTCATACGTTTTTATACTATTGTTTTATCGTAGGTTCTATGTGTGTTAATATACGGTACCCGCAATGATTTTCAAACTTCAAACAAACACGCCGACTAGGATCTTACGAAAACAGTTTTGTCGACCATTTTTTCTTTGCCATCTACAACGTTTTTAATTTTTAACCTTATTAACTTTTTTTTACTTTAGTTTTGCGACGTTAAAAAGATCGGCATTGGTTGTACAACTAACCGACACTTTATTCTGATTGTTAACGCGCGTTGAAATCGCACCTTAAAAACACATAAATTTTTTTTTCCCTTTTACACCCTTTTTAGATAATCCTCGAAGTTTCTTTAATATTTTAGTTCTTTGCAATAAACTACCGTGCACCTTTTTAAACACCAACTGTTGAGTAGATATAGTGTTCATGTTGTGAATGTAATAAAAGTGGCGATGTTTTTGTCTTTTTCATATCATTATATATATTATATACATTTTATATATTGTTCTTTAAAAGATTATTTTCATAGTATTGTACATCGTATAATTAGAACGTTTTAATAGACTGATATTTTTCTGTCCTGCATAGCTATTAAAAGAGCAACAAAACTGATTACTAGTAAACTGGAAATCACAGAAAAAAGTCCCCGCGGGCTATAAACCCAGAACTACTTTGGTTAGGTGAAAAAACTTCGCACAAATTAATACAAACAGATTTCGGGTAAAAAATTAATTTGATGATGCCATGGGGATCAAAAATGACATCATACCGTTTGCCCTTACTTTGCACCAAAATATTTGTGGTCCCAACCAGATTTACAAAAAACGAGGCTTTCCCCCTTCAAGGCTCATATGCCAAATTTTCTTTTCTTGTAGTCTACCTGTTAAGAATCTCAACTCTACATTTTACAATACCACAACCCTAACTCTCCGTAGACGTCTACGGAGAGTTGGGTTGTGGACTCATTCATTGAATAAATAAAAGAGATAATTTTATAAAAAAAATTAATGGCGTAATTAGGATAAAAAATGACGTTATATTTGCAAGAAAAAAACCGTTTTACCAGAAATGTTGATATTTATGTCATTCAACTTGGTACATGTTTAGAATATGACATATATGTTCGAGCAACCTCGTCCCCAGGCCCATTTTTCTCTTTCTGACAATCTCGGACGGGGAGAAGAAATCATTTCTTCGCGCCGTCTCGGATATCAAAAAAGCGAAAAATTGCCCTGGGAACGAGGTTGATGTTCGAGGTAAAGAAAATATAATGTTGCATGAGAATTACAAATGACGCCTTTTCGCTGGATCGAATTTTCCTTTAAATCTGATCTGTATTTTTTTATTATGCCATGTATCTCCTTTGGAATACTTATGCTACGGAGATATAGGTTATGCTAAGTTATGTCAAGTCAAACTCCCTCGGTGCCATTAAGGTAAAGTGGCTGACGCTATAATTAGAACAGGGCGTTAATTTAATGACCTTTTTTCGCTTTTTTATCTTCCATATCAGCATGTAAAAAGGGGCGTTTGCTTTGATAGGGAAGAGGCGTATTTGAACTAAAAGTCATTTAACGTCACAAAAAAGTAAAAATTTAACCTCCTTTTCTGGGTATGATTTTAATAAGGTTTTAGACTAATATAATTTCCTTTCATGGAGCGTTTTAAGTGTTGTTACTAAAACACAAAATCGCATACCGCAAATGAGCGGCAGGTAAAGAGTCTCTCCGGAGGAGAGTGATAAAAACCAGCGCCCTGCCGGATATCTTTTATGAGAATGGGAAATGGCGGACTATTGCGTTCGTGTTGCAGCTGGAATTTAAGTGTCTTCTCTTCGTTTGCTCAAGCTTTTTACATGTTGGTTTCAATGCAAGTATTAATAATAAAGCTAATAGTAATTAAAATGGCACGCAACACTCATTCTTTTTTTGTTAAAGACAATTTTACAAAGTATGATTTTGAATTTTAATTTCGTGTCACGTTCTCTCTCTCAACCAGTCTAACCTCTTGGGTAGTCCCCAATAATGCAGTGTTCTATTGCTGTGCTATATATATGCTGGCTGTGTTTAAAATAGTAGTGCCAGTGGACTAACGTTTAATATGACTGTAAAGGATTTGCTTGCAAGAGTTATTTTATTACATATTGGAACTTAAACAAGAAGACTTGGCAGAAATGTTACAAAATGGCGTGGTGTGTATGTAAGCTGGCTAGCTAGCTATCTCTAGTTAGAATATTAAAAGTAGAAAACTATTGAAATATGTATTTCAAGAAGGACAAGAAGAAAAGCCCTACTTCATATGTTCTTATTTTAAATATTATTTTTAAATAAACTTGTTTATTTAAATAAAATTAGTTTGATTCATAAGAAATGCAAAAAAGTGCACACACAAGGTGCATTTTAAAATGGAGAGATTTCTGCTTTTTAGTATTTTGTACTTGTTGTGAATCGCCGTTTTAATAAACCTTAGTTATGATGTACAAGAAATAAAAATAATTGAAACAACAGCAACAAACACAACTCAGGAATTACATCTTTCAAACTTTGACGATGTTTTTCTTATTTTTATTTCTTGTAAATCATTATCTTAATTAAAAATAAAAAAGAAGTCAGTATATTCTTTAAAATAAAAGTTAGCAGTTACTAACTTAGTGATGGGCTCATACATAAAGAAAAAACAGGGATGTTATTTTCCTTTACATTGGACTTATTTAAGTTTGGTAAGTAACTATTTGTATTCTTTATGTATACATCTCCTTTCATAATACCCTTTATCTGTCTCTGTGCAATTTTATAGTCATGTTCTAGACACATGAAACAGAAAATGCGATATAACTTTTTTAACTTTGTTGCCTCAGAGGTATTCCTGTGGATTTCTTGAACAGCTACTACAAATTTTATTATTATAGTGAGTTTTCTGTCATCAAAAACTACTTTATAATGATATGTTTAAACAAAATGGTGTGTAAAATGCAACCATCAAAATTCACGCAAATGAGTGAAAAAAATAAGATTGGTATACCATAAATTAGTGACGGCAATTATATACATATCAGCCAGGGAAACCAGCATCAAAACGTTGGGTTAAGCCACTAGTAAAAAAAAACACCCAGTGTAGCAATTAATAAGAACCGTAAACTGCGCTACCATTCAGGTGAAGCGTTCTAGTAATTGTAAGCAGTAATATATGTCATAAATCGAGTGAAGTGCACAAAAAATTACGGTGTCTCAGGTATGGTATATCTGAAATAAAAACACAGATTACAAGCCATTGTTACTTTTTCATTTTTGACAGGTAGCTACTTTTTAGCATAAGAATTATTGATCGAGAATTTTGGCGTAGCTAAACTGCATTTGGATACTTTCATTTTTAAGCCAGATATGAATAAACAACTAGCTAGAAAACTTTAAAAGATTAACAATAAATTAGGCTAGGTTAGCTTGTCAAAGCGCACTTAGCCCATGCTCTCTCAAAATCTATGTTTGTAACCAAAATCTTAAATTTTTTTATAAGATTTATACATAGTTAGAAAACCTGACAATATCTTAAAACATAAAAAGCACAATACAAAATTTTTAAAAAACGAAAAGGTCAAAAAACGATCTACAAACCTTCTAGATGGCCACCATTAGATCGTCCACCAAGTACACCATCATTGCTAGAACTTTCAAGGGTACAGGGCTTTATAATCAAAATTGTGTTTAGTCATATTTCACGATTCTTAAATTTTGTTTTTGGTAACACATTTTTTATAAAAAAATGTTAACCATTTGAATGGCAGACATACATATACTAGTATTATAATATAGATTGATAGAACATTTTTCCTCCAACGCAACAGCAATTAAGCGCAAGGTGTTACATTTACAGGACTTCCATAACTTTGTGCTATTTAAGGGGTGGAAACATTCACACAGCAATCCGAAAACTGTAACACTCTTTTTTTTTCGTTACCAGCAACAATTTGGTACCAAAATAAATAAATTGACACAGCCCCATGACTAAATCTTAGAAATCCAAAAAATGGAAGGACTTAAATGGGCGTAACTTTGGGGTAAAACAAGCCCCGGGTGTAAATTATTGTCTGAAGCAAGGGACGTGAAGTTTTTAAACTTTTTACAATGTACAGACCTCAAATATAATGCGTTAAAGTTGGCAACAAATACTTCCCATATGCCACCTTAAATTTTCACTACAATTATTACTATTTTTTTTCTAACTGCAGAATTTTTTTGCTAAACCTGGCATGAGAAGGTACTAGGTCTACCAACTAGTATTACCATAATTTTAACTTATGTTATATTATGCTTTATTACATATATTTTTAATTATTGTATATTATAGATTTTATTTGTATGTATGTGTATATTTTAACTAGATTTCATTATATATATAATATAGGTTTATGAATTGCAGCAAAAATAGTTTTTTGAATATAGATTTTTAAAAAAATTGTTTTTTATGTTTATTATATATATAATTATAATTACTTATTTTTTTCTGGTATAATTTAATTTTATGTTACATTTACAGGCAATGAAGAGTTTGTCCTTTTGGAAGTGGAAAATACTGGAAATCTTGAGCTTTAAGTTTTTGTTGTGCTGAAAGGGTTAGTTTTTAAATAACATTTGAAGAAAAAGACATTGTTTTAAACCATGGATGAAAATAAAAACAAAGGTGATTTGTTGCAGAAGGAAGTTAAAAGTTCAGAGAAAGAAATGAAAGATGATAAAATTCATACTTATGAGGATGATTTACCAGAAATTAAAAATGGAGAGGATGCTAACGATGTTATTAGATCTAAAAGTGAGAATGGAAATGTTGACACATCAAAGTGTGAGGATACTGAAGATATAAATGATCAAGTTAATAAGTCCAAGAGTAATAACATGGTTGTTAACACTGAACGTGATACATCAGAAACTAAGAACTCCGAAGAAGTAACCAATGAAGTTGATAAATCTGAGGATAAGACTGAACCTGAAATAGTAGGGGAAAAAGACACAGAAATTAGTCAGTCTAAAAACAATAATCCAGCCACTGAAAGCTCTAACAATGAAATTTTAGAGGTTAAAAATGGTAATGATGAGAATTTAAGTGTTTTGAGTTCTGAACCAGTAGAATCAAATACTATAAACTCTAAAGAATCAGAAACTAAGAAAGCCAGAAATGATGATAATATTGAAATCACTGGAGAGCTTTCCCAAACCACAACAGACGAAACCAAAGAGATTGAAAAGGAAGAAGAAATAAAAGATGACGTAAAAGATTTAAAAACTGAATCAACTGAATCCAACACTTCAAGAACCAATGTTGCACCAGTTATAGAGGTAAGAAAAGTACCACAAAAAACTTGCAACAAATTTTGCAAATTTAAATACAAATTCAGAAAGTGATAGTTCTTGAAATTAATATTACACTATGAGTTTAATTTCAGTAAAATCCAAACTAGTATATTTTGTGTTAAGTTGCGTCATATGCTTGAAGACATAGAAGAGGGAGAGCTTGATTATGATGAAGAAGATACTGATATGGGAGATGGCGTAGAAGATCTACCTGATCTACCTGAATATGATCCCAGTGCTAACGACAAAGGAGATCCAGGAGAAATAGTATCGGACAAGGATGTAAGCTATATAACATTTTATGTAACTTCACAGATTATTATGTGGTACTGATTCATAACAGGGTGCAAGATGATGAAAATGTCTCATCTCTTATTATTATTATTATTATTATTATTATTATTATTATTATTATTATTATTATTATTATTATTATTATTATTATTATTATTATTATTATTATTATTATTATTATTATTATTATTATTATTATTATTCTTGTTGTTGTTGTTGTTGCTGTTGTTGTTATTATTATTATTATTCTTGTTGTTGTTGTTGTTGTTGTTGTTGAAATTATTTACCTAGAATAGCCTCTCCAGTTCCTATTGGTACTGCTATATAAATAAGGTTCCTGTGAAAGGATGCATTTCATACCAGCACACACCATTATGAGGTGTGATAAGGCTTCATTCTTACTAAATTCATAAAATAAATTTATTTCTCACAGAATGATGAGGAAAGAGAAGAAGGTGAAATAGCTGACGATGAAGATGATGAGGTGAACATTGCTATGACTACGACTTAATTGTTTGTTATGCCAAATTATTTAAGTCAAACTTGGAAGTGAAGTATTAGTGTTTGGTTTAGGAAGAGAAATTTTGTTGCCTCGCCATTTCTTACTTGTGATAATTGGTCAAGTAGCTTCCTAATTATTGATGATGTGACCAGGAAGAATATTAAAATAATCTTAAAGAATGGTGGTGTGTTTGTGGTTTATACATAATTTCTTCGTATTCAAGAAAACATAAAGAAAAAAATGGCGCTTATTTTATTGTAAACAGTGCAAAAAATGATAAATAAACGATATAATTTTTAGATATTTCTGTTTAGGGTGGTCAAGTTTATATTTGTGTTGATCCACTTAATGATAAATGGAAGAAAATGTCCAAAGCTGATCAGGTAAAATTATAAAGCATTAGATGATATGTCAAACTGCAGAATGGCAGAGACAGTGAATGTTTGGATGTTTGAATTATAAATGATGTAGACAATTAGTCTGTTATGCAGCCCTCGAAATTAGCCCAAAAACCTGTTGGCAATAAATTGGGTTAGGGTAGTCGTTTGCAGCAACACAAGAAAGTGAAGCGTCAGCAATTTTGAAAATATTATTTAAATATTAACAGTATCTAGCGTAATTGTTTTTACTTCAACCTTGGTAACCAAGCGAAATTTGTGAATTTTTTTCACAGAAAAGAATAAATTGGATGAATTGTTAGAAAAAGAAACTTTTAACGATGTCTAAAATTAACCCGAACAAAAATTTTTTTCTTGACGATTTCGGCCACCTAATACCGATTGTTTTTAACGTTTGCAATATGTCTGTAGAAGGCAGTGCTCTAAAGTTGCAAGCATCAACCAAAAAAAAACTAATTTAACATTATTAATTTCGAGGTTATGCTGGTTATGTTTCTATAATAAGTAAGAGTTCCTTACTTCTGGATCAACTAGCTTGACACTGGTTCGTATGAAGCAATTTTATCCTGAACATTTATGATCAGGAATGTAGTGTAATCTAACTGGATTTGACATTTAGCATACACCTTGTAATTTTTGTAGTCATCTTTGCCAGAACGGACCTTTTTTCTATCATTTTAGAAAGATCTGGAAGAAGGCCAAATTGAAGATGACGATGAAGTGAAAAAAGTTTCTCCAAAACTTCCCTCACCAGGTATGCTTCATTTTTCTACGATAGATGTCTTTGTCATCTAGAGATCTAACATTTATTACATCTTCAGCTAACAATAACTGCTATGCATTTTATTTCCTTATTGTTAATAAATTTTAGTCGCTTAACTGTATCATAATAGCAGCCAGAACACACAAAAAGTTTTTGTTATTACAGAGAAACATAATTGGAGCATTTAAAATACTTTTTCAATAAAGCTTTTTCAATAGATTTCTTACAGATTGATTGCATTAAACAGAAAAATGTTGTAAAGTTCTGAAAGACACCAGCATGTTGTCAATGGAAATGACAAACCCTATAATTAACCCATTAACTGTTTTTTGTGATTTTTTTTTATTTTATTTTAGGTCGTTTTATACCCAGAACATTATGCAAGTACTACAAAAATGGTAATTACAAAATAGATTCCTGACAGTCAGATTTTCGTTGGATTTAATTTTTGATACACCACATAAAAACCCTTATGTTGAAGGGATTTTGATAAAGGATAATTATAGCTGCATGATATATTGACCATTATATATGTTTACTATGCTTTGTTGTGCGTCCTGACAGAGACTCAGCGCTTAAAATAACGACCGGTCAATGGTCACTGACCGCCAAATTTTGTTAATTGACCGACAGGATCACGTTATGAGCGGTCAGACTGACCGATGATCAATTCCTTGCTTCGTAAAAAAATATTATTTATCTACTATTGAGAATAGATAATAATCTAAATATCTTGCTTTACATTTATTTACAATGATTGATTCATACACATTTTTTATATAGACAATGGAGCAGCAATTTCAATCACGCACCAAAAACACTTTAGTCACTTCAATAATGCGCACCTGAAATGTCTTTTGTATAAAGTAATTTTTTACTATACTAAAAGTCAAAGAAAAAAATGAATTAAAGTTCGGAATTTGAATAAAAAACATGCATGTTTAAAAATGAATTATTTGTAGAAATTGAATATGTTACATTGCGTAATAACACCTGTTGTTCTTTTCGAATGTTACTGGCTTTTTATGTGTCGAGATGAATTCATTAGGTTGTATATTGCAGAAGTCGCTCGTGGCATGCTTCAAAAATGCTTGTCACTGACGCAGCTTAACATAAAGCAAAACTGTACAGGAGTCTCAATTGTTAGAGTCTTCGCAGAACATCTCTTCTCACAAAACCGAGGGCAGGGCTGCCTTATTGCGTGCTGTGTCGTGTGGGAGACAGAACTTCTGGACTTTTTTTTAATAGGATATACATTTTTTTTGATTATTATTACTAAACATATTTGGTTTCTCTTTCCCCTTTTTTAATTTTTTAAACTTTATTCAACATGTTTTTTCTTTATTACATCACGAGAACATTCGTCCGAAAGCTGTATTAAGGTACAGGACACCATAATCACATATATTTTTGACCGCCGAAAAATTCAATTTGACCGGCCATTTTGTAACTCCGACGGTCAGTATGACCGGCAGTGGTCAAATATTTATTTTAAGCGCTGGAGACTACTACTGCACTTTTATCAGCTGTTACCTTACTCCCCTGTGAATGGTAACAGCTGTAATAAGCTAGATGACTTACATATTTCTATGTGACAATTTATGTGCAATTGAATTTCTTTAGGGTTATGTCGTTGGGGATCAACCTGTCGGTTTCTCCATCCTGGAGTAAATGATCAAGGTAAGTAGAGATCTTTTGACTGACTGTTTATATATAGTGATTGTAACCATTGAGTACTTGGTTATTTACCAGGATGAAAATATCAAGTGTAAAAAAACTACTGTGCATTTTTTCTGTTAGGTATTCCTAGTGATGTTCAACCCACATGGAATGCAACAGCAGGTTAGTTATGTTTTTTACTTTGCTAACACAGATTAGGGATAAGCCAGCTCTTAGTGTTCACCATCAAGGTGCAAGCCTGACTGCAGTCAACCCTTTCAAACTTTTGTCTATCCAACTTCAAACAGAGACTTATCAGTGTATTTGTTTATGTTAAATAAAATTGCAATGCATGTCATGACAGTTCTTTTGATGGACTGTTTTAGGTAATTATGTGATGCACAGACCGCCTGGTATGTATCCAAACGCTTTCGGCAAAGCACCACCACCGATGGAATGTATAAATGTACCTGTTATGCCAGCACCTGTTGTTGATATGTCTTTACTGTCAACAGTCGGTCATGCGGAAGTAAGTATTTTGATCATCTTTAGTCAGAGCAATTTCTAAAGTTGGCAATATTATTATTTGCTTTGTAACTGAGAAGAATGTTTTGTTATTGTGTTTTTATTTCAAAAAGAAAAAGAAAAAGCTGTTCAATTTGAAATCTAATTAATTTCTACATATTTCAATTCTCACACAATAATATAGATACTAACGATAATAGATTAACTTATCCAATTACATCAGTATTCTCTCCTTTATGGTTTGAGGCCAGCCTGGTACTAAACCATGTTGACTTTGGGCTTTAGAAAACTTGTGTTCATACCTGCTAGATCAAAGTGAAAATGAAAACTACTTATAAAACTCCAGTATAAAATGAAATTACTTGAACTAATTTAGTTGCATTTTGATTTCATTGTGTAATTTGTGAGCACTACTTTATTGAATAATCATTTTTCTAAAAAATTGATTAAAGATAAAGATTTTTTTTCAGTAGGCACGTTATATGAGATGTCATGTTTTGTTAAAGTATTATTGATGAACTGTGACTGATTTGTCTAAAAAAATTCTCACTATAAATAGAATTCTTCATTTTAACTGTATTGACAAAACTATTTTTAGATTGTGGCAGTACCTGTAGCAGGTGCAGTTTATCCTGAGGAGATGCCAGTTAGAAGAGAATCAGCATGGGAGAAAGGACTTCGACGAGCTAAGGAGGTAAATATAAAGTTTCATTTAGGGTGAAGAAACTAGCAAGCGCAACAAAAAGTGCTTCTATGTTGCGCATGTAAAGAGGGTGTCACACTTTGCTAGAATCCAAAAAATCAATTAACCTTGGAATAAGAACATTAATAATAATGTCTCTGTGGAAATTTGCTCAACATCTTTAAATGTTGGTTTCCATTAATATAAAAAGTGTTGATCAATAGTTACACACAACAGTCATCGTTACGACTTTGTTAGAAACACATGTTGTACAATAAAGAGATGCAAGAGATGTTGTACTACAGTGTTGTAGAGATTAAATTTCTGTTGCATAACAATTACTGACTTTAATGGAAATTGACCTGAACAATATGTTTGTTATCATGTACCCTGAGTTGTATGAACATTAAAATGAGCATTTTGCTTATTCCTTTGTGTTTTTGCACTGTTTTTATCGTGTCCTATATGTACCCATTTTATGAACTCAAAGTCTAAGATGTTTCACATTTTTAAAGTTCTACTGATGAAGTAAAAGTAATGTTATAATTATTCAGTTGTGCTTTTTTCCTGTGCAAATATACCTATATGAGAGGTGTATGAAGAATATGCATTTCTATAGATCAAAGAAGCCGGTGCTCGCAGAAGACGAGAGGATGCAGATTTTGAAAAGAAAAAACTAAGTATGAGAATTACAGAGACTGTGCATGATGAATCAAATTATGAACCAGTCCCGGCATATCCTGGAGAGAAAACATATGACGAATGGAATATTGATGATTATGGAAAGTCAGTAGATTATCCTGAACACCGACATCGAGATGAACGAAGGTCACGTTATGTGAGTATTCCTGTTACGTCTCCCCATTTTTGTATTTGCTGGGATTTGTATGGAGAATGAAGATTAATAATTTAGATTACGTCCTACTTTTTTTTTTTTTACAGAAGGGTGTTATGCTAACAAAATACTACCCATAAATGTCAAGCTCTTTTAATTTTTCTTTTTCTCTGATTCTTATTTTTTATATCTAATTTTTATTTTTTTATCCAATACTTTTTTTTTCATTTCATTTTTATTTTTTTGCTAAAGAAAATTCTTTCCCTGCTCTTAACTTACAACCCTGAAATAATATTTATGAAATAGTCAAAATGGCCAAACAGCATGACTTGGCCAGTGTACATAGCCAGGAGTTAGTAGGTTGTAAAAGGTTTATTTTAATAGCCGAGTAACAAGCGTCAATGCACTTGTTGCATTTTGAACAATGTCTGCATTATGAAACAATCTACTCCATGTCTAGGAAATTGCGAAAAATCAGGGAATTAGTACCAGGGAATTAGCACCGTTTAGGATATTGTATCTAACCAAATAACCTATGACCTAGGGAGTGCGTGTTACTTGTCCAACAAAGTCAGAAATATTAGGAATTTCTTTGGTCAGAAATTTTTATATCTTTTAATATATTTTAAAGTTTCAAGAATAACGTTCAAATAAGTACAAAAATCCGGACAAAAGTAGCTAAAAAAAAAATGTCGGAATATCGAAAAATAAAAAGTTAATATTGATAGGACGCCCTTTCCTTCTAAACACACTTCCTTTTTATCCCTTTAAATTTTTTAAACCTACTTGTACTGTCGTCTTCGTTTTTTACAATTTGATTGTTTCCTGCAGTCTGTTTCTTTCTTGTGTACTTTTTCTTGTATCTGTTAACTTTTTTATACGTATCTCTCCTATGTTTAGTCTGATCGCTTTTCAAGAACACCCAAAGAGCCAAGTCTAGACAGGTAAAATTAAATCTTTATTTTTCTTCAGTGAATAATGCTCAAATTGTGAGGAAAGATTTTGTACGAGACTTCATCCATCTGTATTTTTTACACGGTCAAATCAAGAGAAGTGAACAGCTGTTTTGAAGCACAACACAATGCAGAATAATGTCACACAGGCTCAAAGCATCGCTTCAATGACCACTGTAAAAAATACAAAATTTTGTTAACAATTACAGACATGATTATCTTGACATCACATTTTATGATCACATGTTTTTCTTGCAGAAGTAGCGGGCGAGCTCGTATAGCTGAGCTTCCGTCATCGCATCCAATGCGACGTGAGGAGCGACAACGACTAAGAGAAAGAGAACGCCGTGAAAAAGCCGAGAAAAATGACGTCGAGCCGGAACGAGAATTTCGAAGAGATCCAAACACTCAAATTAAAATATCTAGCAAGTCGATGAGTAGCAAAGTTAACGTGACCGATCCTAGAGTTAGGTCTTCGTTTAAACAAACTTCGAACAACTCAGTTAAAACGCCACTGAAAACTACTGAACCGACAGAATGGCATGACCCATGGATGAGAACTCAACAAACAGCTACAGCACAGCTACCCAAAACTGATCTAATAAATAAATCCGGTGTTGAAGCCATCTCAGACTCGGATAGTTCATCTTCAGATTCAGATAGCGATTCAGGTAATATCGCCTTTGAATATTCTTGTTTATAAAATTATTTAATTTTGAAGACAACAATAAATATACCTTAATGACAGCTTTTGCATAATCCTTTACTCAAATCTTTTTAGACTCTTCTTCCTCTAGTAAGTCCTCAGGGTCAAAGTCTGTCGGTCATTCGTCAGGCTCAGATACAGAAAAGAGGTCCAAGGTAAACCCATATTTTTATTTACCACAAATTATTTTATGTACTGGTAGCCTAGAGAATATATTATTTCGGTTAGACAGTGGGCTCATGACAAAAAATATTACGTAATGTTGTATTTATAACTCAAAAACGTTACTTATTGATTTGTTTCAACTTAATTGAACGTTCGTGAAAAAAGCGGTGAAAAATTTATTAGTATTGGAGCACTATATGTTGTGTAAAACCGCTCAGAGGATACCCAAGACAACTTCTTGCCTTAAATTTTCTCCTATTATTTGTGCTATGAAGAATAGTAGAGAACGTGACGTACTCGCTTGTCTTCACGAAATGTTTTCCACTTGTTTTAGCAGCATAACTACTCATCTTCGGGATCAAAAGTAAGCGACAGCACTCGGAAAGAACCTCGCCCCTTTCAACAACAATCCGAAGAAAAAAGTGGTAAAGTTGGGAAATCTTCGGAAAAGAATGAACCTTTAAGGTATGATAGGAAATTTAAAAAACACAAAAACATTTTCTTGGCTTTAAAAGATTTCTTTTCGCATTGCTTTGCATGGAGTAACTATGACTACAACGACCATCGTGGAGTTACTATGATTACGACGACCGTTGTTTTTACCTTACCAAAAAAATAAGGAAAGCAAAACAATTTGTTTGTAAAATGTAAGCATCTCGTCTGTGTATGTAAGTACATACAACCTAAGTTATATAGAAGGTTATATAGAAGCTTATATTCAAATAAAAACGTAATGCAAAGTTAAAGATTTTCAATAAAAAACGTGCGTATATCTTGGTAAAAAATTATTGAATTGAAATATGCCGTTCCTAGTTGCTATCTACAACGATAGAAATGCATGAGTATTTTTGTTCACCAAGATTTCCGTTAATTGCAATAGCTGCTGAACCTTGTAAATAGTTACATCTCACTTTTTCTTTATAGTTACGAAGAATGGAAACGACTGCAGACAATACAGAAAGCACAATATCACCAACAGATGGCTAATCAATATAAAAACAACTTAGGAGGAGGGTGAGTATATTTGTTGCCAAGCAATCTTTTCTCGATTATCTTGACTGTGCTTCATACATCACGTATCTGTGTCCTTTATCTCGATGTTGATCTGATTCTGAAAACTTGTTGCAAGCAAATGAAAAAAAATCTAATTTGAAGATATCACTGGTCTTATTAGCGCCATTTTGAAGTAGTTCATAGCCAGTCATTTACTACAAATTGATACTCAATGGACAAACACTTCGTAGAAATAACATTTTATTTGTAAATCATTGACCATTAAAATATTTTATTGTCAGGGAAGCTCCAGGACGGGATAATAGTTCGGATCGTCATAAAGAACGCTACATGAAGCAATCGTCAAGAATAGAAGAAGATAAAAGAAATACATACCCGAATAATCAACGACCGTTATCGAGTACTCTGCCGGGTCGACATGAACAGGTAACTTCAAAATTCGTTTAGTTCGAACAGGTAAATATTTCATATTTTGTTTGGTGAGAGTGAAGAAGTGGTCTACTATATTTTTTGAGTTGGACATACAAATAGGTCATAACTACATAAGGCATTTCCTTTATAATTTAATAAATCTACTTTACATGTTGAAGCTTACCCCATACTTACCTTACTTGTGGTTTGTACATTCTCGCTAACTTTTACAATGTGTATTTTTCAGATATCGAAACCAGCTGTCAAGACATCATGTTCTCTACCGTAAGCTTTACAGCAATATTTTTTTGAAAATAATCAGTGCAAAGCAGATTCTGTTCTTAAAAATTGAGAGAAGTGAACCTTTCACCACTCATTAGACACGGTTAAATTCTTCTAAAAGTTTAGTAAAACTCTAGTTTTGATTAATTCCTTTTTCTTACATGATGATCAATACTTTGATTGATTGATTTTTTAGTCCCAAAGATATCAGTATGGTTAATGATGACAAATTTGACTCTCCAAAACGACGTGCAACCCAAAGCGATTCCGATTCAGGTAGTGACTCTGACTCGGCTAGTGATTCGGATTCAAGTGGTTCCGATTCGGATTCGGACGACACTGATTCGGATAGTGATTCTGACACTGCGATGCCCTCTGCACCACCCAGTGCGCCGTCGGGAAACAATAAAACAGGTTCAAGTATCAAATTTGGTCAGATGGATGCTTTTGCGAAGAAAGTTGCACTCGCAGAAAAGGTAAACTTATAAAATGTTTGGACGATGATACATGTTGTTTGTTTGTTTACAAATCATGCAACGTTAGTATTTTTACAATAATAACCAGGAATTAAAAGAAAGTAATTTGCGTCAATAGTAGAATCAATAACCTATTCATTGAAATCCTCCTGTAAAAACGTGAACTTTTACTGATTTTTAATTTAGTTTGGCGGATTTTCGCAAGATCCGTTAAAATTTCCTTCCGGTGAAGTAAGATATCTTCTCTATATTAAAATCTGACTGTCTCTGCGCAAAATGGCACCTCACGTAACAGGACATGCAAAATGCGATATATAAAGGACGGGCAAACCCTAGGCCGATTTATCCACGGACTACCGAATAGTCCATCATCCAAAGGTCTTGGATGATGACAACAACTTTTTCTGTATGAAGTTTACGTAAATGTGAATATGTTTATTATAATTTAGGTGAAGCCGGTAGAAGCTCCTGTGAGTACGTTAGCAGGAAAGCGACCTGCAAGGAAAGATGAATTACTAAAAGAACTAAAAGCCGTAGAAGATGCCATCGCTAGAAAACGAGCTAAAATCGATTAGTTATTTTACTCAAGCTCGATCAGTCAACTGTACTCAAGCTCGATCAGTAACTGGGCACAGTTAATGTATAAGTCACTTTCGGCTGTCGAAACAGTGTTATGAGAAGTCTATCGGTTGTTTCGAGTTAGGTATCTCGTAAATTAAACAGTAAAAGAATAAAGGAAACGAATTATCACAGATGAATATTTTATTTTATACATTTTTTAGAAAACTTTAGCATATACTATTCTTGTTTTTCTAGTATTTTATCATCTTAAAACTTCGTTTTTTTTTGGAACTAAAAAGTTATCCAGACGAAGTTACGCAAAGTTTGTAAGCTTTAATAAATTGATTTTAATCCTTTTCCAGATCGTTAAATAAATTTGGTACTGTGTAACCTTACTCAACTTGGTTTAGAAAGATGTTCTACACAGAATAATAAAGAATATGAAGCTAAATATTTTAAAATGTAAAATGAAAATTCATTTTTTTATGAACATGCATGAGTGCTTATATTGCCGTCGTTGTTTTGTCTCACGCGTATCCTGATTTCACTCGGGCTTTAGTAATAGTGGCGCGTGGCTTTGCGGTTCTGGAGTTCGCTTCGTAATCACAAGGTCCGAGGTTCAGTCCACAGCGCAGGCATGTTTAGCAAATCTCTTTACCACAGCTACGGGTCAACCCATGCCATGTGGGGGAAAGTGGATAGGCAAAACCGATACATTCAGAACATAGGACCCACATTGATAACAGGTTTCCAACACTGAAGTGGCTATATATCCTGTATAAATATTTGGAATAATAATAATATCTCGTGCTATAATTGGTGGTATATAATGTTCACTATCTTCTATCAATAAGAAGGAACTAAGGATTTCCTCCTTTTGTTCAACATACAGTTGGGCTGCTAGTGCACGGTAGCGTTCTAAAACCTATATAATTTTGATACAAAGATTGGGAAGTACAAAATTCCACCACAACTTGTTTATAACTCTATCAAAGTTTATTCAGAGTTCCAGATACACAATGGAAAAAGCTGTTAAAAAAAATCTGTGTCTATTTCCGAGAGTCCTTTGCCTAAATACAAATCTAAAACATTACAGCAATGAAGAGACAAAGAAATCTGTCAAATCTGTCAAGGAAATTTTGCACTTGTCTGACGATTTTCCCGCAGTGTTATTTATGGATGTGTTTCAAAGGACAGCTGTTAGAGAGTGGTTGGATGAACACAATGTGTTAGTTTCATTTGTTCCCAACAACATGACGCATTTGTTCTAACCATTAAACTTAACAGTCAAAAACTCATGATTAATAAATATACAATGTAGTACGCAACGAAAGTTCGCGAAAGGTTGGATAAAGGGATTTCTTTCGACGACATCGACATAAAAAACCCCGCTTACGGTCGGTTAACCTCGACACGTAAGATGGTTAATTGGTTTGTACGACGAATTATTATTTGAAAATGAAAGAAGATGATCATTAGTGGTTAGAGGACAGCAGAAATCCTCGAAGCTGTACAAAAAGGTTCAGTCGACTTCCCATATCTTCATCCATTTTTTCCAAGGAAAACGAATATGACATAGACGATGACCGCAATGCTTTTGGTGAGATTGTTGAAATGTAATGTTTTGTGTTGAAAAGATTATCGGTGTTATAAACGAATGATTTGATGACCGCAATGCTTTTGGTGAAATTGTTGAAATGTAATGTTTTGTGTTGAAAGACTATCGGCGTTATAAACGAATGATTTACAGTAAAATTTAAGTTTCTTTTCTGTCTCCTCCCTCGTTAGTTAAAAAATTAATCTGGCGTTTCGCGAAAATTATTCCATGCGAATTTTTTCAAGGCTGGCATTCGCGAAAATTGGTTCATGCGAATATTAATCCACGTAAGGTATTATGCGCTTCTCAAACTTTTATATATTATTTACATATTTTCTAGATAACACCCATCAAAACATGGTGTTTTGATGGGTGTTAATTAGTAGTATTGGAATCCAAATATTTTACAGACCAACATCTTCTATGCTGTCGACCGACGTGGTGCGACTTACTATTTTCCGTAGTAACGACAGTTACTCGAGTAAAAATATCTCATATCCACCACATGTACCAAAAAGATGTGCTTAAGAGTACTTAACTCTGATAAAGAGTAGGGGTTATTCAATAGGGAGGGGTTATTCGATAGGGAGGGGTTATTCGATAGGGAGGGGTTATTCGATAGGGAGGGGTTATTCGATAGGGAGGGGTTATTCAATAGGGAGGGGTTATTCGATAGGGAGGGGTTATTCGATAGGGAGGGGTTATTCGATAGGGAGGGGTTATTCGATAGGGAGGGGTTATTCAATAGGGAGGGGTTATTCGATAGGGAGGGGTTATTCGATAGGGAGGGTTTATTGGAAGGAGGATGCTATAAACGAGTTGAAGGTTTTAACAAGAAAAAATAAAACACCTTTTCTGATATTTCATGGTACATATAACATTAGTAGAATGTTAGTCGTGTTAATGCAGTTTCAATATAAACCTTGTCAACATAAATAAATATTATAAGATAAAAAAATTTTTTTAAGTGGACTTGTTTAGTTTTTCAAACTTTTGATTCACGTTATTGACAAGCTCACGAATCTCTGCTGTGCTTGGATGAAATAAAACAGATCGATGTGCGCTGGCGTTCAAAGTTGTAGCGTTTGAGGATTCTGTATTGTTGAAGGACAAACTACTTGAATTATTATTCACTGTCTCTATTTCATTGATGTGTTCCTCTAAAACTTTCAAACGAAAATGAATCTTTTGCTTCCAAACTTCCAAACTGAGCTGTTCATCTACGTTTTTATCGTACGTGCTTATCATTTCAAGTTTATTGAACGCTCCCGATATTGCTCGAATTTGATCCGAGAAGTAAAAAGAATAAGGGTTGGTTTCGTGTCCTGGTGACACGTAACCATGATCTGGGGTGCTCGTTGTCACTGGTAATGACTGACTTAGGCGAATTTGATTCATGGAATGTAGACATTGATGAATATCTTCTCCGTGATTGGACAGTGGTAATGACCTGCTTATCTTGAAGCGTTCTTCAGTTGGACTCGATGTTATACAAGGAGTAAAATTTTTCATGGAATCATTCTCTTTGGTTGGTGTAAAAAATATGTCTGTGTCCGAGGAGATCGATAATAAACTGGACTTTGGACTTGACAGTTGTATATTATCGAAGAAAGAATTGTTTTTGTTTTCATGGAGTTGCTCGTGAATTGATTTCAACATAGACATAATGTTATTACTTACGATATCTTTATTATTTCGTTCCTTATCAAGTCTTTTCAACACACAATCAATTAATGTTTGTTGTGTTTCGATTCTGCAGGTAAGTTTATCGATCAGTCTTGTTTTGGAATGAATATCGAGGTTACTTGCTTTTAAAGCGGTTTCATAGCGTGTCACAACTTTCTCATGAAGTTTCTTTTGAAGTTTCAAATCGCTTTCGACGTTTTTCTCTCGCGTTTTCATGAGAAGCAACTGTTGTTTTTGATCAGCTGTCATTTCCTCTGTCTCTCGCAGTTTCTCTTCGTATTTTTCTTTTACCGATGTCAGCTTTGCTTGGAAGTCGTGCTGCATTTTTGTAATTTCTGCGGCGTCTTTTTCTGTCACCTCTGTCAATATTTTATCGCTTTCTGACTTACACTTTTTAATTTCTTCCTGCAGAATGTTCTCGTTTTGTTCATTAAGGGT
Organism: Hydractinia symbiolongicarpus; assembly: GCF_029227915.1. Taxonomy (NCBI): domain Eukaryota; kingdom Metazoa; phylum Cnidaria; class Hydrozoa; order Anthoathecata; family Hydractiniidae; genus Hydractinia; species Hydractinia symbiolongicarpus. Next base: position 5,865,682 of record NC_079885.1, read on the forward strand.
TTCCAATTCACGTAAAAGTGTTTGCTCTTGTATTTTGTGTCTTGAAGACATGTCATTTAGCTGTCGAGTTAATCTTTCAACTTCACCATCTTTAGCAGTTAACTCGTCCTGACAAAAGCTTAACTCGTTTTCTAGCTCGCTAAAGTTATTTAATAACTCGTTAATTTCTTCTTTAGACTTGTTTCTCGACAGGTCCATATCATCTTGAAGCTTCTGTACTCGCCGCGAGTGATTTCTACGCAACTGTTCTACTTCGAGTTTATGCTTATCCATACAATCATCGAGATTCACTTTTAACTCGTCCATTTGACTCTCTCTCTCCAGCGCTATTAATTCAAGCTCTTTTACTTTGGCACGCAGATTCTCAAGCGTACCAGACATTTTCTTACAAGCTTCAGTAGTAACACTCAATTTGTCTTGATAATCTTCACACTCAGTTTGCTTTTCTCCTATTAATAAAGTTGCCTCATCAAGGCGACCTTTCATTTCTCTCATTTCAGCGCTATTCTGATCAAAAGCAAGCTTAAATCTTTTATTTTCTCCTTTCAACTTCTCAATTATTTCAAGTTTGTTTGTTACAGCTTCTTGCTTCGTTTTATTTTCCGCCATCATTTTGCTGATGTAAGCATCTTTTACTTTGACGTCATCATTTCTAGTTTGCAGTTGTTGGTTCAAAATTTTAATATCATTCACATGTTGATCGCGTTCTAAACTGTGATCGATTTTATGCGTCTCAAACTCGATTTTTAATTTCGTTAAGTTGTCTTTCTCGACGGCGAGTAGTTTTAAACAGGTCTCTTTTTCTTTTAAAAGCGACTCCATCAACCTCGCATTCTTTTCATCTCTATTATTCAACTCTTTCACATGATTTTCGAGTTGAGTTAATTTTATTCGGCTTTCTTTTTGTTCAGAGGCGTTCGTTCGATACTGCTCAATTTCTTCTCGAAGTTTGTTTAAAACAGCCTCGGTTTCGCCGCATTTGACTTTCAATTTCTCATTTTTATCGTTTAGTTCAACTTCACTTCTTTCTTTTTCATTTATTTGCTTTAACAAATTCTCAAAATTAACATTCAATTCTCTCATATTTTGTCTCGACTGTTCAGCTTCACTTTCGACTTGATGTCTCAGCTTTCTTTCAGTATTGAGTTGTTGCTCTATCAGTTCGTATTTCGATTTCATTTGTTTACATTCGTCTTCGGAACGTCGCAGCGCGTTGATTTGCTCCAATTTCTCACTTTCTAACATATTCTTGCATTTGTCCGATTTCTGCAACACCTCTTCCACCAATCTTGTTGCCTCGTTTATTTTTTCGTTCAACGATTTGTTCTCTTTACTTAATTTAGTAATAACTTCATCTCTTTCGGACAATGTTTTTGTCAAGTTCAAATTTTTCTGTTCTAGTTTTTCGCATTTTGAGTCATTCTGTTCGATCTCTAACTGCAGCTGAATGCGGTTCGTCCTATCGCTTTCAATTTCTGATTTCAAGTTTTCATTCTTCGTGATTAAATCTTCGAGTTCTTTCTCTTTCTTTTGTAAAGTTTTATTTTGTTCTTCATATTTTTTTATCAGTTCATTGAAATTGTCTCTTTGTTTGTTTTCTTGTAATTTCATTTTATCCATATCGTCTATCATACTCGAACTTTCTTTAATACGATTAGACAGCTCATTCTCGTATTGTTGACATTTCGTTTCAAGCTCTGTTTTTTTCTTAGAAAGCTCAGAAAAATCTTGTTGAAGATTTTCGAGACTTTTTTGCAAATCTTTTATTTCTTCGGCCTGTTTTGCATTTTCTTTGGTCAGTGTGTCCACTTGTCTTTGCAATGCATCTTGCACACAATTCTTCAAATGTTCGTCGTAGCTCTGTCGAAGTTTTGCTAGCTCGGTTCGTTCAGCTTGTAGTGTTTCTTCAGTTTTAGTTCGGTCCCTTTTACTTTCTTCAACTTCATTTTGCAAAGTTTTGAAATTACTTGCAAGTATTTCGTTTTCTTCTCGCACTTTCTTCAGCTGCTCCACCAAATCTGATTTCTTCGACCTTAAAATTTTCATCTCGTTAGCAATATTTGTTTTCTCTTTCTCACCTTCATTAATTTTTATTTCTAAGTTCTGTACTTTCTTCATTAAATCCGTAACCTCCGAATTTCGAGCATTTAACGACTCCTAAAAATACATGAATTATCATAAATTATTAAGAAGTAATAAACCATTACATAAATTATTCAATCACGCATTTTAATTCTGTAAATTTATGCAAAAATTGCTTTATTAACGGTTTTTGTTTTTGACGTAACGCTTAATAATTAACATAAAAACAAAGAATTCTCGACACTTCTATAAAAAAAAAATTCACGTAAAGTTAAAAATTCGCAATTTTTGCTAACAAAAAACAAAAAATGACACAATATAAAAACAAATTAATTGTTAGCAGAAAGGTCAAATTATTGTTCCTTTTTGTTCCAACCCGTTTTGATCTGAGTTTTTAGCCTAAAAGGTTTCTATTAGAGATGTCTATTTCTTTTATATTTTATTTTTTGTATTTTCTTGACGCTGTCTTGAAATTCTGTTCAATATCAAAATTGCAGTTTTTTTTATAGAAAACCAGAAGAACGTTAATGCGAAGATAAGATGATTTTTCCTCATACAAAACAAGTCAAATATATTATTTTCACCTGTTATATACAAATATATATAACAGGTGAAAGCCTCATGTCTATAAGAAACTTTTAGTCAGAATACATATTATGAAACTTGGTTTAATTTTGTGAAATAATTAAGAAAAAATATTGCTTAAATTTCTTATAAAAAAGACCCTGGGTGGAAGGTTGCAAATACTTATTTAAGCACTACAAAATATACACTTCAGTATACAAATTATCTTCATTTCACAAAAAAAGATTTCTTCTTTCGAGTTTCTTCAAAATCTAAAGTTATTATTTTTGCATGCACAACCACAAAGAAAACCTTACTGGCAACCAACCTTAGAGAAAAAAATAAATATTTGCTTGAAAAATATCACACTGTTTTATCGGTGTCGTTTCATCTCAGTTATCAATTAAAACGAAATGCTGTGCACTGCTAAATTATTTACAATGTATCTTTTGCTCACACAACACGCACATCCAAATTGCAATATCAAAATGCTGGAGAAAAAATTAAAAAACGTAACTGATTGCTGACAACCTCGTTCCAGCTTCCTTTTTTGCATTTGCATATGGAAAGCGGAAAGAATGTTTTCAATGTATGATGATGTATGAAAAAAAGTTCACTGTTTTATAAGATTTTTTTTGATTTTAGCTTGATGATTCGTGATGATCAGGCATATTTTAGTCTCTATTTTTTCCTAACGATATTTAATATTTGGAAACATGATATTGATAGATAATTTTTAAAATTTTTTTTACACATGAACAAGCAATGTTTACACTCCACTCAGTCTAGCATTAATTTTTCTTTATTCGTAGAAGTGAAGTTTCAAAAGACATTTGAAAGGATGCCGTGTGTGTCTCCCCTCTTGTTCATCCTCTTCTAGATTACAGTTGAAGATATAAAATCTTCATTTTTTTCATCTGATTTGAGATGAAATAACGAAATAAAGTGCATCTCATACCCGAGCATAGTATTTAGGTTTTTATTAAAGAAATAACAGTGTTCCGTAAATCAAATTTGAGCTGAATTTCCATTGGTTGGCTATGTAGTAACTAATTCTTTTTTTTTCACAAATTTTAGTACGGACCGGATCGAAATATATTTAACAAGCAGAGTCCACAAATCACAATTTTCTGATCCGATCTGTTCCATTTCATTTTTGAGTAAAAATTCATCGTTAGCTAAGTGTCAATAGATGCAAACTTAAAAATGATAAGATTAAGTGCATGTATTTGTTTTTAACATTGTTTTTTCCATCGAATAAAAAATAAAACCCTGGGTACACAAATGTCACAATCAAACACCGCACCTGTAAAGCATTTTTATCTGCGTTTAATTCGTTAATATTTTCATCTAATGTTGTGATTTCGTTTCTTTGTTCCGCCATCTTATTTTTCAACCATTCTTTTGAATTTTGTTGTTCTGAGTTGTCAACTGTTGTTGAACTTCTTCTGCGACCCTAAAAATAGCAATGTCAGCATATTTAGTAAACTTATGACTGTACTAACGTAGACACAAATCATAAAAATAATAGGCATTAAATCTAGACATCCAGTGAAATATCCAGGTTTACTTTTTATACCCATGGCATCTGGGTTTTATTGCTAAGCAACGATGTAAAACGAAAAATCATCGAACAACGTGGGAAAGCTACTATCAAATCAGTTTGTGAAAAATTATTGTATACTTTTGTCTTCAGGGGAATGTGTAACGATGGTATATGTACAAACAGCGGAAATTTAGAAGGATTTGTTGTTAATGTCGCAGTGCTTCTGATGAAAAAAAAAATGTTTCATAATTTTTTTTAACTCTAATCAATGAATACTTTATTCTTTTTCTAACAGTTCACATATATATACACCCATCTAACTAAATCGCTCTTCGTTTTTTAAGACATTTTACTCTATCAAAACAGAAGTTGTTTCATTAGGTTGAAAAGTTCGTAACTTTTGTTTAACATCTATTAATTTTGAACAAAATATTTTAGCTCCTATAAACTATATTTCAATTTAGCCAAAAGTACACTAGACCAAATAATTGTGGTGAATTTCCGTTTTTGCACTAAGAGACATCATGGTTACTGTACCCACGAAATATTTAGGCGAAGAAATATACATTACTTCATAAACAAATAAAAACCACCACGGATGAGCGCAGCATTAAATACCTACCCCCTTTCCAGCGTTAAGTTCGCGCCTCTGTCTTGAACTTCGTGTCTCCTTCCCAGGCCCCTTCCATAACAAAATAGCTTTTTCATTCTCTGTGTTTAATACAACCCTGTAAAGAGAAAATGTCTTTTTAGCAGAAGAGTTTGAAGTTACTGGTCCTATTTCGTGCGACTTTACAACTGGTTTTACCATCGCGGTGTAAGCTCTGCTCCAAAAACTGACCAGAGCTTAAATTGATATAAATATGTTTAGATTTATATGCATAGTTCCATACGAAATAATCTTTTATTCATAAGAACAAGAGTGAATTAATAAAATGACTTACTTATCCGGTGTTAACGTTCGCTTCAACTTTGGTTTAACAGCCGCCATTTTTGTGTACACTTCAGTAATAGTGAAAAGTATGTGTAAGTAATTTTCGTTCTCGCTAGCAATTAACACTTCGTATATTTGAATATAATTTCATGACATGCCATACTACACACTCTCCTTCGCAGAAGTTATACAGGGCGACAAGTTTTCGCGCCATTTTAAAAGAGAAGAAATTAACCAAATTATTGTATGTTGTGTGAATGATGGCAAATTAGAAAGGAGTTACAAAGAAAGAAGGAAAAAGAATTAATACATGTAAAAAATATTTTTTTTGAAATATTTAAAAAACGGAGAAGAAAAATTAGAGTTAGAAAAATATATTTTTGAAGAAAACAATTTGTTACAATATTAAATTAAAATACTTCTATCCTCTAAATCATTAAAACTTGAATACCAATTTATAAATCCAGCCTGCTTAACAATGTTCTAGGGAATAAGTTCTTTTACTTAAGTGAACGACTTTTGAAGGAATTTCTTTTAAATCTTAATTTTGTTAAAAATCAAAATGAATGGCGCCAAATAAGTCCGCAAACTACGTAGTAAACTAAACTGTCATATTTCTTTTGACTTAACATCATATTTTTAACAAAAGTTTTACTTTGCCCTCATTTAACATATTGTATTCACAAAAAAGATTAAAATGTAAACAGAGTTTTGAAAAGGTTGACATTGTTCTTCAATAATTTTAACAATGTAAACAAGGACTAACGACGTCGATGAAACAGATCATCAAACCATTTCATAAGACGTCGACGTACCACACGTGTTATCCAACGTTCCTCATTATGTCGGCGACGAAATTTGGAAAACTTTCCACTGCAGGTAAAAAATGATAGCCACGTATTTTTGCGACTTCCTTCAAAACTCGGATTTGAGTCATCTTGTTCCGTAAAATGTTGCGACACAACGGATTCTTTTAAACTTGACGCTTCAACTTTATTTTCTTCGTCGAGTGTCGGAAGATGAATATGATGTTTAAATATTTCGTCAAAGGTTGTTTCTCCTAAAACGAAATTTGTATGAGAGCTTTTAGGACGAAATTCACAGTCCTACTGTCACGTGGTTCTATTGTGATAATAAATATAGGTTAAAATAAAGATAAACATCTACCGATATGTTTGCCGTGCGGCATATAATCGTCTCCACTAATGTGAAGCAAAGAAATATCATCAATGATGGAGTAATTCTTCTGGTCAGAGTTCGATTGAGACGTTCCCCTCTCCTCCGTCTTGCTTTCACCACGTAACATTCGTAAAATGCTTTCACTTTTTCCACCAGTAGACTGCATCAAAAGATCGAAAGCACTATGTCCTTGCGAATCCTTCATAGTTGGAAGGCCTGAGAGAAATAGAATGTAAATATAAATTTTGAAAAATAAAAAAAAATATGGGGGTTTTCATCAACTTTTATCACAGGAACGATTTATTAGTATCCAAATTTACAATAATCAACAGTAACGACAAGGAAAAGATGAAAGACGACAACAACAACGACAACCACAACACCAACATCAACAACAACAACGACAAAAACAACAACAACGACAACGACAACAACAACAACAACGACAACCACAACACCAACATCAACAACAACAACGACAACAACAACAACGGCAACGACAACAACGGCAACGACAACGCCGGCAACGACAACGACAACAACAACGACGACAACAACAACAACGACAACAAATACCAGAGAAACAACAACAACAACAATCACAACAATTACAGAAAAGTCAACAACGATGACGGTAATGATAATAAAAGCAAAAATAACGACTGCCACAACAACGAAAACGACTACAGCCCCGACAACAACGATAATAATGACAACAACAGGATGAATTGGCTTACTATCCATCTTCTCAGTTTAAAATCTTCTTCAACAAACGTGTTACTAACCTCCTGCTTGTAGTAGTATCTGTAACGTATCTTCTCTGCCATACATTACAGCCATATGTACAGGCGTTTTTCCGTCCGCTGAAGCCAAGTTGGGATCTGCACCATGGTCAACGCACAATTGTGTAAAAACACAACCAAACGGAGGATCCATGCCTAAAATAGTAAAAATATATAAAATATATCCAATGGTTATGATTTGCAGTTAACAAAAAAGAAAAATACCAGCAGCAAGGTGGAGAGCACTGGTCCCTTTTAACAGGTAATTGACATCAACTCCATTGTTGAGACATTTAACAACTGATCTAGAAAAGCAGTGATAACTCATGTGAGGTACCATTACTATAACACAGTTTTGCGTAAGGATGGACCAAATGTGTTACAAAAAGGTGTAAAAAATATTGACTGAGATAGCAAGAAGTAAAAAAAATTATTTTCACAGCTTGGTGAGACTAAAAAAGTTATTTTCTTAAAGTATATATACAACAAAAAGTTAGGTAACATTTTCCGTAACATTTAGAAAGGCAAAAGTTAAATTTCAATTAAAAAAAAATCGATCAAGACAAGGAATGTAAATCATACTTTAAGTTTTGCTTCCGCATGGAATGTTGTAATCTTTGTTCTAAAATGAACGGTGCTTCAGACGCCACTGACGACCTAACAGCAAATAAAAAATAAAATCACCCAACTTAAACATGCTTTTTACAGGATATGGTAATGAAATGTATAATTACTAAGATTTTTAAAATGATAAAAAATCTTTTTATTGGAGAGAGAGAGAATCTTTTTATCTGTGAAATTTTAAAAACAGTAACAAGAGTTTATGGTTGCTTTTTATTTTCGTTTACATTTGCAGTTATGGTGCGTAGAATTTCATTAAGAAAGATGCGCAAGTAGAGAATCAAATGAAAGCTTCAGGTATCGTGGTAAAAAACACCGTTTCAGTATGTTTATAACCAAGAAGTCATTCTCCATTAAAGTTTAACAAAACACGTAAAGTTGCAACTTCCTCTAAAAAAGAAGTACGCAAATAATACGGCTTGCTTGTCTTCTCATATTTGTCACTCAACCAATCTTAACTAAGAACTGACTAAACCAATGGAAGTATAGCTATCTCCATGTTAACTCAAATCTCCTATCTTCCGATGCTGCACTACTCCCATAAAAACATCACTAATCTACATTACCTATCAGATGCCACTGATCTATTTGAAGCACTGCAATGTAACAACACTGTCTCGTTGGAAGGTTGACAAAGTGTTGACTGGCTAGCTGTTCGTGATTGCAACATCTAAATTGTTAATAAAAACTATCTACTAATGCTATGAAGATAAAAAATACTTTGAAATTCTGCTTTCCTGTTAAAGTTTACTGTGGGGTATATACTTTAATTTTTGGTGAACCACTTATAACACCACCCTTGTGTGATGCCAAACAAATGTTCAACAAAATATTGTGCAAAGTCTCCATCGTACATGGTGGGTTAAAGAAATTGTACTATCCTAACTTTAAAAATCTTTTTAGGTGATTTTTAGTAGAAAATTTTATTGTACCACATGTGAAAGATATAAACCTTGCAACAAACCAACCTGTGACTGCATCTTATCCAATGTGTGACATCTCTCGCAGTTGCAGACACTATGTTGATCGGACGTAGCATTTGACAGTGGTGTAAACCGACCATTAAAAGAAGAACTTACACCTGAATGGAAACACTCAGATAAGTATGCACACCAACATTCTTTAATCAGCAAATTAAATATTATCAAAAAACGCGCAATCACACAAGTTTTCGGGGCGTTTAAAGGAAGGCGTTTATAGGAAGGAAACATTATATATTTTTATTAAGTTTAGCAATTAATCTGACGGGCGCTTGAAGTCGAGAAATGATTATTTGGGTTAGTGTGGTATTAAAAAGATGAATACTTGACTGATGATATGATTTTGTCCCAAATTGTCTCTTGACTTGACCAGTTCGTCCTGAAAACTAAAGTTTAAAAAGAAAAAGAATTAAACATAAAATCAAATCAGAAGATTATGCATTTGTCTCACCTTTGCTTTAGCAAGCATTCTCGATTTTTGTTTTCTTTGTACACTCCGGGTCAATCTTGATCTAATTTTTGATTTCGAGGTATCTACATGCGAAAAATAATACAAAAAACAACAAAATCGACTAACTCATAAGATATGTATCTATTTAGCTTCACACAAGTTACAACTTTCGTAAAGTTGCACATACACAACTCTGATGGCTGATTTTATGCAAATTTAACACGATTACCGTATCATAAGGACTGAAATACCTCGTACGTAAAATAGAACTTCAATGTTTGTTGAAGGTGGCGAGGAGATGGACTAAAATTTGATGAATTATAAGTTCTTAAAAGTATTAAGAGAACAAACAAACAAACAAACAAACAAACAAACAAACAAAACAAACAAACAAACAAACAAACAAAACAACGAAGTCAACAGGCAAAAAACAACAAGACAAAACAATGAAATGAAATGAGGGAGCAAATAAACAAATATCTAAACAAACGAAAAAGAAGATACCTGCACAGAATCACCAAATTTTATCGTCCACCCTTCACTTTCATCATTCCTCATAAATGTTGACAGCTCTATGATAGAAAATGTTCAAGGTAAACTTTTTCCATTGTTAGCGAATTGTTACTTACATAATTAATTTCAGCTGTAAAAATTGATTATGAATATTTTCACCTCCATCATTAGTGATAACACTTCGCAAAAAATAATTGCTACTATGTACACGTTTGTGTAGGTACGGATTCATCATATCTACAGGATACTGTAGACACATCTCTTTGCCCTGTCCACTAAGAAAAACAAAATTGAAAGAAAATATTAACCCAATCTATGCCAGTTAGTGTGTGTAGCTTTCATGGCTTGACTTTATGCTTTAAATCAACGAGGACTATCTCTTTGCAGGAGTCTTGTTGATATCAGTTACGATGAGAACTTAAAAGGCTATCCTGAGTAGGTAAAAAAAAAAAAAAAACACCACCGTTATGAAAATTATGTAAGAAACCTAACTTTTCGCCAAACACTGCTTTTTAATACACCTCATTACAACTGAACACGCTTAATTTATTGATGTTCTCGTTTTAAGCTTTTGTGGAGAATTATTATTTTTATAAAAATCGAATAGTAAGGCAAATGTATTTTCCCTTTTATTATTCTTATGTTCTGTTTCCAGTTTCATTTTCTTTATACATTTATTTTTAATAGGACAAGTTCCCTCTGTCTTATGCGAAGTGAACACAATCCGCAGAAGATACTTACTTAGGAAACGTAACGATGAGTATCTCTGGAAATTTGGAAACCATCGTATCACATGGAAGCCATGTTGCATCATTAAAGCAAGATGGACATGTAGAGGTATACCGTCTGAAATACAAATGTGACGGAGCAACGAAAGGGTTCATACTGTAGGTATTATTTCGTTAAATTCAGACAAGACATGGTACTGATTGTGAGATAACAAAACAGCAAGTGGAAATAGTATTTTGGTTAAATTTTGTAGAGGTTGTACCCTCTAGAAATTATATGCGATAGAAATCTCAATTTTTACAAAGATTGTTAAAATTTGCTGAATGCAACTAGAAATGACATTATTCTGTGACAATCCAGAAATTATATTGTGGTGAAAATAGCCTGATATATCTATTCCAGTGTGAAATGTTTTAACGTGACTATTTTTGGAAGTTGAATTGCCGAGAGAGAAAATGAAAAATTTACTGGATTTCCTATAAAAACAATTTCAGGGTGGCTAGATACCCTTTAACAACAGAATAGACTTTAGCAGACAAATTAACTTAAATTGGAATTTGATTTTGCGATTTTTAAGTAGTGTTCAAGTAAAAACATTATGAACCAGTTAAATTAATAGCCGATTCAGGCTGTAACAGTATATAAATGTCGGTACTTGAAAAACACCATTTAACACCATTTAATTAATTTAAAATTTTTTTTCAAGACTGTTTTTTTTTTTTTTCCAAATTTCTCAGGGTTTTTACCCCGAATTCTAAACTTTAATGTAATATTTATAAATAATTCTTACTGTTCATAAAATCCTCTCAAACATTCATTTAGTGTGATGCATTCATATGGAGAGTTCGCAGCTACAGAAGAATCGTCATAAACAGCCAGAATCTAAAACCAATCGATACTATAACACAACCAAACATTTTGCAACACACCACTCTTGTAAATTTGCTCCTAACTCGATCTTTCGCCATCTTAAACTTTTACCGGTGCTCTGAGTGCAGTGCTTTTCAGAAGTTGCTATAACATATATTCTACAGTTATCACCTTCTTATATTTGTCATCATGGAATAAAAGAGTGATTGTATAATGCTGACTCATCATAATTTTGTCATTGAGTTGAACAGGACATCCAGCACAGCAAGGGTTTAGACAGAATATACAATGGCCAATCTAAAAGTACAAGGTTGTTATACTTTTTATCTATATATATATATATATTAAAGAAATTTGAAAACAACAAAAACAACAATAACGCAAACAACAACAGAGACATTCGAAAATAAAGGCAACAAACGACGCAACTTCAACAAGAGCAAGAGCTAAAACAAAAACAATAAAACCGCACACACAATAGCAACAACAACAACAACAACAAACAAACAACAACACCGAAACCATAAATAAAACACTGCTATAAAAAACTTTTTATTTGTCAAACGCTTACTTTGTTTTTGATGCACATTGAAATATTCTTGTAGTCTGTATGATGTATGTCAAAGATTCGATTCAATCGTTCGAATATATGCAAGCCATGGCATATTCGAGGAAAACACAGTACCACTGTCACAGTTGACATCTAAATAGATATAAAACCTGCAGACAAATCAAAGGCCTAAAATGTTAGTGTTCATTTTTATCTTTTTTACGTAGACAATGCCATAAATTAAAGAAACAAATTTTATGCATCGTTAACTGTGTAATTTTGTACATCGCTAACTGTGTAGCAGTGAGCACGATTCGATTTACGGTTGATATGCCTGGAAATTGCAAACGAACCCACTACATGCAGCAATGTGTTAACGACGCACACAAATAGCTTATCCAGATGCCGTCAATATGTAGAAGGTATATTATGGCACATTTATGTGTTGTAATCTGTAATGCTTTTATATTTTTCCGACTTTTAACAAGTTTAAAGTTACTACTTAATTTCCACTGGGGTTATCGTTATGTGTACAAACACTTCTTCAAGCTCTCGTGTCTTTCCTAGTCAATGATAGTCCATAACAATTGTGGTAGAGTGCATCAAAACAAATTAATTAAGGGAAACTTACTGATGATGGGAAACTCAACTGAACATATGTTAACGCAGAATAACTTTTTCTTTGTGTTGGTATTTCTTTAATCTGTAATATTTCATCGACATCTGTGTTTTGCTCCGACACAATAGATACAGCAGGCGTACTTGTGGAAACCAGGTTCTCATCAGGCTTGGTGGACGACATTGTGTGCATAGAACAAACACTCATGTTAAGTGATAAATCCCCAGCTATTGTATTGAAAGCCCAAATCTGACCATCTTCACACATCAATGAGAAAATTTTGCTGCTCGCCTGTTAGTAAAGTATGGAAAAAATGGTATATATCTCTTGTTTGACTAAACATAAAAAATTCTGTATTTGGTCAGTTTCATAATTCACACAATTTACTACGCTTTGGTTGAGAAATTGGATTTTTTATATTCTCACAAAATTTGGAAATGTTAAAAGAGGACAGCAAAAGAAGAAAAGAAAATTGAGGATATTCTATATGTACAGTAAGCACAATCTTGCATCGGTCTTTTAAAACTTGTTACAATCGTTGACAAAATAAACGAAAAATGATAGCCATAGGTGATTATATTGTCTGTGTGTATATTAGAGTCACGCATTTTGAACTTGCTAATGTTCACAGTGGACTTCGCTAATTGTTGCTGATGGGACATTTGTCAGATGCACAAGATTAATTTTTACTTACTGAAAGTTGTATCAGTTCTTTAGGTGTGTATAAGTACAATGCTATACCATCTGCAGCAACTTCCAATTTTTTTTTGTGCAGAACGGTCATTAATTTATCCTTTAAATCACCAACAGTGCTCCAATCAGAGACAGAAAACATAAACCTATATACATACACGAAACAAAGTAAACACAGATTTATAACAGCCACAATTTTATTCCATCTAGAGAAAGTGAAGCTAGTAGTAAAAAAAGCGTACACACAGTTTTAAAAAGCAGCTTGGATTCCAAATTAAAAAAAAGGTATTATTTATTTTTCCAAATTTCACATCTCATTTGTAGTGGTTCATGTTGAATTAAAATTTAAAGTAACTTTTTTTTAAAAAAAAAGAAATGATGCTGAAAGAATGCTTACTTGCTTGCTTTACTGATTGTTTAAAAATGCAGTGAATATTAGTATGGTACTCTAGCTTGTTAACTTCAGTTACCTTCATGTATATATCAATGGTACAATGAGTAATTATCAAACATATAAGAATACCTTGTCAGAAGAAAATGTCCTTGTTCATTCCATCCAGCATATGTCATAACTACATAAACAATATAATAGGGTTATTGGAGTGACAGAGTGAAGAAAGAAAAAATGTAGTGCACAAAAATGTAAAAGAGAAAAATTAATTAAAAAATGTCTGCTTGCTAACTTGCTTTTCATATTGAAGTTAATGAAAAATGTAAATCAGCAAAATTTTTTCCTTAGTTATCCTAACTAAAACTTCATGCGAATTGTGACTTCATCATGATGCTAAAATAATCCTGTGAAACACTCTACCAAGAATTCACACAGTGTGTGCAGAGCCATAAACATTTTACATACTTATACATTTTTCTTCAATAGCGTTATATGGGACATGGATTTCAGTAAAAGCTTCATTTTCAGTTTTTGTGAAACCACATTTACAAGTCATCTAAAAAATACAAATATGTCTATCATCCTATATACATTGACTTCTTAACCAATCACACAAATGGACAATTACGAGACAGTGTGTTTGAAACAGTCATTTGAGACGTAATTATTAAATTTTAAAGTTAAAAATTTGGTTGCTTTTTTCTATCAGCATCTCCCCACTACAGAAATTAAATATCAAATGCTAGTCCTTTTTATGATTTTTAAAAAAAGAATTATAGAACTTCATTTGTCTACCTTTCTCTTAAGGTGACCTCTAAACAAATGGCTCACAATGGTATGATTTTCTTTGCTTAGGAACCTGAATAAAAAAATGACCATAAATTGATTACAATTATTTTTTAAAATATTTTCAACATCATCAACCCCTTCTTTTATTCTTGACTTTAGCTAGCACTAAAATATACGAAATTTATGGGTTTTTTCTTAACCATTCGGCCCTCTTACGTTGACGTTACAGTACAGTGACTTGAAAGTCTACCCATCAGCCATCGTTTTTGCCATAAAAACCACCAAAATCACTATCAGGTGAATTAAGCTGGCAGCAGTACAACAGAAAAGAAAAGTGTGACGTATACAACAGCTATGGCAGGATTTGATCCAGGTACTCGTAACTTCAAAATACAATGTTCTACGACTAAGCTATAACAGCAACCAAGCAAACATACACTTACTTGCATTTTTCCGTACATACACTTCTAACAATTTTGTTACTTTTAGCTTGTACTAATTCTTCATGAAATATTTCTAACATGCTCAACAATAAAGAAGTCGGTGACTGAAAAAAAATTAAAATAAATTTTCAGTAGAATTTTTTCTTTCTACCTCAATATCAGGGTGGTCATTCTTAATACCGTAAATGATTGAGTAAGCTCCCTGGGCGGTTATTTAACTTGTCATTTTCAAGGAGGGCGCATATTCAATCATTTACAGTATTTGAGTAAATTTTAAGAATTAACGATTATCACAAAAGTTAAAACGCCTTTAATATTTCAAACATATGTTTACGCATGTGCCTGTTACTATGACCCAGACTCTTTTTTAAAATACAAAACAACAAATCAGATTATTTTTAAAGTAAAAACAAGGGTTTATTAATAACAAATGTGAAAAAAGGGTTTTGATGTTTTCGAATATGTGTCAGCCATTTACACAATTTTAGTTGTCATACAGAAGCAGTCGTTTCAGGTTACAAGATTGGATAAGGAAGACTTAGCTAATCTAGCTATCTACCTTACTTAATTTTAACTTATTTGCTATAAAGAATAGCTATACTTTATTGCAAACTTAACTGCAGTTTTTATAACTAGAACGTTCAACAGACTTGATTAAAGCGGAAATAAAAGCGAAGTATTTTCATATACAATTTAACTTATACAAAAAAACAACAAGAAATATGGATTCACTAAAGGAATTAAAAACAAACCCAAAATTGAATTGAGATTGTTTGGATTCTTTATCCTTCAAAAAACATTAGCAACAGGTGTGGTCAGTACCTACCTCTTCATGAAGAGATGTAGAAAGATCTTGAGATAAGAACATTGAACAAAATGTATCTGATAAAATATTTGCTTGGTCAATGTAAATGGAAAGTGCTTCCATGAAGAAACTAATGGTCGGATAGTTCTAAACATAAAATAGTGAATTTGTTAAAACTATGATGATTTGTTAAAACTATGATATGAAAATCGAATGACAAGTTATTCATAAATAAAAATAGAAACAAATGATAAAAAAATATTATCCTTTCAGGAAGGCATTGTTGATTTAAATAGATATTTTACAGGCCAGCAATCAAATGTTGGCTTAAATCCAACGACTCCAATTTTTATTTTGGAATATGGAAAGCCAACCTGAATTTCGACAATCCTAGCTTCCGAATAAATCAAATACCATGAAAAAAGTATCACCACGCCCTATTTTCCATATTAAGCCCAAAGCTGTAAAACTCGGAAGTATATTATTATATTACTCCCTGTCTGTTTATGAGGTAATTTAGAAACCAAAAACCAGGGGTATTGTTAAATTAAGCTCTGAGAATTTTTAACAGACTATTGACTGTAGTTATAATAAATATATTGAATATAATATACTGAACAGAACCACAAGTAATACATCAACTAAACTAAAAAAAGTCTCTGCAACAATAAACAGAGCTACAATTTCACCACACAACTCTTTGAAACCGTAGATGACTTGTTTGTTTCTTATAAAAGTACATAAAATACAGCGTATTATAAAGCATTATCAAGTACCTCTCTGGTTGCATCTTTTAAAACATCTAGTGAAAGATCTAGTACAAAAAATAAAAGCATTTAATTTACTGGTTGCAAAATAAATTAAGATTCAACTGAAATATTCACGGTTAATGAACTACAGTAAATACACAAATAAATCTGATACTAAAAATATTGTATGAACATCAAGGTTTGCTGAAGTAACTAAACAGCCTTCAGGTACGTTTCATTATAATTGTGATTATAATTTTCATTATAAGCGGCATGCAGTATATGTAAAGATGCAAAAATATCAAATCTTCAAAAATCTGCTAATTAAGTCCTTAAATTTTTTCCACACTTACCCCTTCCACTCTCTTACTATTATGAAGCATAAATTTCTGATCTCTTTTTTAACTGCTAATTTAAAAAGCAAAAATTATGTAAGCTTCATATACATACTGCCAATAAAATTCTGAAACTTTGGAATATTCATCAAGCAATACAAAATTGAAGCGAGTGGAGATGGAATGTGAGATGTTAACTCATGCTGCTGTACAGAACAAAATTTATTTGGCTTTTGCTGTGAAGTTTCTTTGTGTTGTATATTTGATCCAGTCTTTACTTGTGTGGATAACCATGGCACTGTATTCATGCATCCTCCGTCTACAAATTTAGAACACATGACAAATGAAAAAATTGATGATAATCATTTCTTCCTCTGATCTTTTAGCTATACTTTCGCAATTACAGATAAATAAAGAAACGGTAAAAATAAATTTAGAACTATTACCATGAACCACAGAATGTACATACCAATGAAAGGTGCGATTTCATCCTTCGCCACAATTTCTTCTGACTGCTCTTGGTCAGATCTGAGACAAAATATTATCTTAATTAGGGACGAAAATGAGTTTTTATCTATATTACAAATTATTATATAATATTATTAATACCTGTATACATCGCATGCAATGAGGTATAAAAAGAATGGGAAAATCTTGGATTCTTACACGGTCCACTGAATAGTATCTTTAGATTGTACTGGTATCTTTACACATTTTTGAAATGCACAGGTAAAATATTATTACAAGCTCCTGAGCTTGTATTAAAACGCAAATTTGTCCTACAAAAATGGAAATTATTGCCTCTCCGAGAACCGACACGGGAGTAGTCGTGTGTTCGAATCTCATCTTGGTAACTATTTTTACTTTTTTTTTACTATCCTGCCTGCAAGGATGTGTTTTGAACTCGTAACTAACTAACCAAATAGTCAATGACATCATAATTTTGATTTTTGTCACCTAAATGTCATTTTAGACCAAAATTGGTCCAAAAATTAAAATTACTTTATTTTCGACAAAATTTGGCAAAGTTAACAAATAAAGTATGCTGAACATGATAGAGACGTTAAAATGTTAATTTTTGCTAACTAAATGGCATTTAAGACCATAATTTTTCAATTGCGCAACTTTTAACCATAGGCTGTATTTTTTGTTAGCAGAAATTGTAGAATTGGGTCGCATTTTCGATGTTTCATAGTTGTGCATTTTTAAAAGCGAGATAGTTTAAGCAGCGCATGCATCTTGTGTATTTTTTAAAAAGATAAGTGTTGAAAAGCTTTATTTAACTAACTGGTAAAGTAAAGGTGTTTCCACCAAAGTTTTCCAAAGTGAATGTAGGCAGAATTAGGGTCTCCCCAAATGCCTGAAAAGTAGTCTGCAAAAAATAAAATTTCTACAAAAATACACAAGAGAAAAACAAAAAAGCTCCACCATATATAAATAATGACGAGAACGAAATTCTTTTCGCTACGCTAATGACACGCTAACATAGTGAAACATGATTTCGGCAACACTCCGAAAAAACGTAAATTTTCCGATTCTCTCCTTGTTATTTTTCTCCTTGCTATAATTGCACAGGATTCTTTTTAACAAAGTTTGCTGTTTGTGACAGTTCTGGTAACATATTTTTTTTAACAAGAGCTATTTCCTTTTTCGAACAATTAAGATTGTATATTATTTTTCTTTATTTTGATTTTTCTTTTTTTACTGAATTACTGAATTTTGAACTCCAGACTGACCCAACGTTATTTGAAATTTCGAGGAATTTTCTGTTCAAGCAGATCTCACAAACTAATTTTAAAAAATAACTGTCTAGTTTTAGACTGTGAAGAATGCAGTTGTTTATGCACAACTATACATTTACAAACTTGTAGCGTGTGGATATTCCATAGCGTAAATTACTAATTGAAAACCACAAAGAAAACTGTATTTGCTTAGCGGTGGTGAAATTCTATCATAAAAGAAACCTAAGATGAGGAGTTCAAATATGGAATTTTTTCACTAAATCTTACCAATTCATTATAAAGTAAGAAAACTTACTTAGGAATACAAAGTGATCGACGACAATACTTTTCAACTGATATTGCATGTCCAGTCTAGACAAAAAAATACACTGTTAAACCTGAAAGTCTAAAAAAGACAACATTCATTTTTATTCAGTGTGCTAAAGAATTTAAATAATAAAAATTCTACTTATCATATCTTTTGATTAGCACTTCATACTTACTGTAGTTGCTGGGGATTCTGATGACGTAACTCCACAATACTGGCTTGGTAAAATTAACCTAAACAGTATTAAAAAACGGCCCTTTTGAGTCGTGGTTTTCATTGTCATTGTCTAGTTTTCTTTTAAGAAAAATATAAATGACATTAATATATAAATAAAGTTAGATAAGTAGACAGATCAACATATTTAGATAGCGTTTTAATTTATGTTTCTGTATAATGTATAGATGCCGTAGATAGCGTTTAACCCACACCATTTCAATCATTTCAAACCTAAAATATACCTTGCTAATTTCATCAATCATTTTAATCAAATGAAATAAGAGATATAGCAAGAAAAAACAAATTCTTTTCTCTTTTCTTTCAAGATAAAATTATATGCATACAGAGAGTGTAGTATAGTTCACCAACATACTTTGAAGGTTCATTGTCTTCTTCTTCTTTGTCTTCTAAGTATTCTGCAACAGCTGAAGCTTCAAATTGCTGTAAAAGAGAAAAGTATAAGTTATCCTGTCCATCTAAAATATATTTCAAAAGTTTGTTTTCCAAACAGCACAATTCTTTAAACCAAAGAGAAAAAATGCCGAAATAGTAATTTTAAGAGAGAGTAATGCAGGTATGTTGCAACCAGTTGTTAAAGGAATAAAACCTTCATACCTTAAGAGGGATAAGAATAGACTAAATTTTACATAAATTATTTTCAGTTTTCAAATACCAAATAAAATCATAAACAAAAAAATTAATAAGAACTATAAACAAACAATGCAACTATTAGTTTAAATTTAATCTTTTCACTATTTTAATTTAGCAAAGTTTATATTAGTTTTCAGAAAGTCAATATTCAAGTTGTACCCTTAGTTTAAAAAATTAAGGGTGCGAAGTATTCTTCCAATTTTATCATTTTTTTAAGTTTATTCCAGTTGCTGTTATGTTTTGAAAAATGACAAGTAGGTATAAATGACCAGCAATCCCCTAATAGTCTTTCGTCAATT
This sequence comes from Hydractinia symbiolongicarpus, assembly GCF_029227915.1. Taxonomy (NCBI): domain Eukaryota; kingdom Metazoa; phylum Cnidaria; class Hydrozoa; order Anthoathecata; family Hydractiniidae; genus Hydractinia; species Hydractinia symbiolongicarpus. The sequence goes on from NC_079885.1 coordinate 5,885,522, forward strand.
CCTATTATTATAACTACGGCTAGGAACTTCTAAATGGGTACTATTCAGCAAAACAAGAATTTTTTGTTAAGGAAATGTTTCCTTGCAATCTGCAAAAAATTAATTTATAACGAAAATCAACTTTCCTTAAGAATCATTAAATAATTTAACACTGCAATCAAACATCCGCAAATCGCTATTGAAACTGGCATGCCCAAATGATTTTCAGCAAGGGAAAGATTGCTCACTTAAACTGAGTTTTCATGTGAAAAGCTTTCTTTATGTCAGCGTAAAAATGTCAACACAGTTAAAATCACTATTACGCAATTCTTTGTAGACTAGCAAAGTTCAAGCTGTACAAACCTTTAATTTCTTTGTTTCTTCCTTTAGTTCTTGAAGAATTTTCCAATTCTCTGATATAAACTTGAAGTCCTAAATGCAATCAAAATGATATGAAGGTCAAGGTTAATAATGAAACAACTTAACCTTTCAATACACAACCAGAAAATATTTTCAAGAAAGTTATCGATCCATTGCTTCTGTTGAATGCAATACCCAGCCATAGTTGAAATAAGTTAAAAAAAACATCAAGGTTAATTAAAACCACTTGTACATCAATAGAATATTGCTCTTATACAACTCTTACACCACAAGAGCTCAAGCACATGTTTTGTCATATGCATTATTTTGTATATGTAAGCGTGTGTGATAATCTTCATCTAATCTTGTAACACACCCCTTTTTCAAGAGTTTGGACAGTGACAAACAGCAGCAAGTCCTAAGACGAATCTAAGAGCAATCTAAGAAACACATCTTGAACACTTGTGAAAGACAAAAATAACAAGAATAAGTTCTGAAATAATATATATTGAATTAAATTTTTTTTGCCAAAACCAAAAGTCTGAAATATTATACCAGGTATGTTGAGGCCAACTATGGCTCAGTGTAAAAGAAAGTGAAGATATTCAATCAAATTTCTAGCTAGCTTGGTGATTGAGTAGTCAAACCAAGGAAAAAACCTAGCAACCATAATAAGAACATTTATATATAAACATTTACTATAAATTTAACGATATATAAATCAAAATATATGCTAGCTACAGCTATAACTAGCTAGCTACGATTCATAACTGTATCCAAAGACCAGCCTGTCCTAATCTTGGGACAGTGTTGCTTTCTTTCCTAGGAATTCTTACTTGCACTTATTCATGATTATTTTACTGCTAGGGATATTTGTGCATTGTCAAGTAATGAGAACAAAGATTGACCTGCCCAATCTTACAACAATTGTATGGGAATAATACAAAACTTAGCATGCAAGGTCTTGTATATACTAATACACACCTTGTTACTTTTTCTTTGCATTTTCTTTATCTATAGCTATACAAATTATGTTCATAACTTTATCCTGATCTAAATTTTTGAAAAAAGAAATTAAACAATAGACAGTCTTTGTCGCACGCGCATGCCTTCGCACACACCATGTGAAAATCAGGCGTGCTCTTTAGTAATAATAATAATAATAATAATAAATATTTAAAGTAGCCAGAAAATCACAAAAACCTATAGTTACTGGATTGTTTCAACTGGGGGCCACCAGAACAAAAAGAAACAAAAAATTATAAACCTTAGATTGCCTCAGCTCAATCAAAAATATTAACATTTATAATCTGTGAAAATTGAAAAAAAAAAGAATAAAAAATAAAAATTAAAAAGTTAAAAAGTGATCTCCATTAGAATTTGCCAAATACATTAGAGATGATATTAAAGATTATTGAGATACATTAAACGAAAGCAGACTTCCATCACAGGTCAATTGGTCTGGAAGATTATTCCACGCTTTTGCAGCTCTAAATGGGAAGGCTTTTTTGCCAAATTCCGTGTTGACCAAGGGAAGTGTGAACCTGTTTTTTAAAGCTCCTCTTGTTTGATGATTATGACAGTTTTTTGTCAAAAGTAACTTTGAGCGCATCTAATCAGTAGCAATGTGATTCATGGCTTTGAAAACTATGGCAATGGCATCGTTTTTGATGAGTAAATTATTCATTGAATATTCCCTCTCTTTCCCAAGAAAGGTACGGATACATTTTAATCGTTTTTCTAGTTTTTCCAATCTACCTTGGGTGGCACAAGCCCATGCCGAGGAGCAGTTAAAATATGGCATGACAAGTGTATTAATTAAAAGGTTTTTTGTGTGAGGTGTTACACAGGATGCAATGGTTATAATATTAGAATATTTAATTAGTATTTTTCTATTTATGTCATTAATGTCCTTTTCCCATTGCATTTTTTGATTAAATGTTACCTCAAGATATTTAACTTTTTCGCTATCACACTCCTTGTTCTACTTCGTACACACGCCAAGCAGAACTTAGCTATTTTAGAGTAATCCCTTACCCAAACTTTACCCAATACATAATTGTTCTTCCGTGTTAAAATGTATCTATAAAATGTATTTCTATTAAAAACCCACCTTCATTAAAATTGTTGACGTAAGATACATTTCAAATGTTTTGCGTCTGCATTGCGTCGATAATATTTTTGTTTTTCAGCTGGCAAAAAATTTCGTCATTAACCTTGTATTGATCTCCTTAAGACAATGACAAATGGAAATGAAGTACAAGTCCTATTGACCACCAGAAGTACACCATCAGGAAGGTCCTGATGGTGTACTTCTTAAGTTAATAGTTCTGTCCCAACTAGCTCACTATGTTTTAAGATAAACTGATTATGAAGTAAGTTGTACATGTGCTATTTATTTATTTCATTAAGTTGAATATCGCAGAAGTTGCCGGTGACATGCTTCGAAAATGCGTGTCACAGGCACAGTTCAATGCAAAGCAAAACTGTACAGGAGACTCAATTGTTAGAGTCTTCGTAGAACATCTCTTCTCACAAAACCAAGGGCAGGGCTGACTTATTGCCTGCTGTGTCATATGGGAGACAGAACTTCTGGACTTCTTTTTAATACGATATACATTTTTTTCGATTATTATTACTAAACATATTTGATTTCTCTTTCCCCTTTTTTAATTTTTTAAACTTTATTCAACATGTTTTTTCTTTGGTATTATTACATCACGAGAACATTCGTCCGAAAGCTGTATTAAGGTACAGGACACCTAACCTCTCCCATGTTCTGGTTATATTTAACTTGCATGGGTGCGCACTCTTCTCGCAGTATTCTCTGTGACAATAAAGGTCGGACTGACTTGTGGCATGGTTCCAAATGGTCTTCTGTCTTTCGTTCGAGTCTCAGTGTAATGCACCAGCCAAACATAAGAGTGTCAGCATGAAAAGGAAAGGGGCCGACTTTAATGTTCTCTATACGTGACGTAACAACACCATTAATTTAAATTTTACAACAAAATTACGTCGGCAATTTTTTTGCCAACTACTATGCTTCAAAAACTCCGCGCTGTCGCTCTCCTAAATGTAATAATTCCATGCCAAAATCATAAGCTAGGCGTGCAATACTAATCGCACGCATGTGTTAGTGGGTGCAAATATTAATGACCAGGCTTAAAAAAACGATTGCATTATAGCTATATAAAGTATGATACAAATAACTTAAAGCATGTTTTTTAAATGAGCTTTCAGCTTCTGCTCTCATACGTGATTATCTTGTTTCTATAGGCTTGTTGATAATTTTTGTGTGATATTTTTATGTTCTGTGTGTTCACTTAAAAATGATAAATTTTCCGTGTGGTGTCTGTGGAAAGTCTGTTAATTCAAATCATAAGGCTATTCAGTGTGATATTTGTAAATTCTGGATTCATATTAAATGCAATGGTCTCAATGCTGATGATTATATATCTCTCCAAAACTCTGATGAACTTTGGTTCTGTTGTAAATGTATCAACAAAATTCTCCCCTTTGGCTCAACAACTCCCCCCTTAGTTTATGACAAGAGTCTTTCCTCTATGGAAATGAAAAGGTTTCTCTCCCAGCTCAACTCTATTGAAATCAACGAGGTCCCCCATCCTGAAACCATGGGTGGTGTCAACTGCAAATATTACGATCCAATTGAATTCTCTGCCCTTCAAGTTAATTCTGATAAATTCTCCCTTTTTCATATGAATATCGCCTCTCTGTCTAAACATATTGATGAACTAAAGATTCTGTTAGGTCAACTTGGGCATGACTTCAGTGTTATTGGTATCACTGAGACCAAATTCCAGACTAAAATCCCACCTATTAACTGCGATCTATCGGGTTATTCCTTCACGCACACACCTACTGAAGGTGAAAAGGGTGGTGCTCTTTTGTACATCCCTAATCACTTGCAATTTATTGAACGTCCCGACCTGGATACTCTTGCATATAAAAGCAAGGAGCTTGAATCTAAATTCATTGAAATTATACGGGCCAAAGATAGAAACATGATTGTTGGATGCATCTACAGACATCCCTCGATGTCTGTTGATGAGTTCAACAATCATTTTTTATTGCCTCTTCTTGAGAAAGCGTCTTCAGATAACAAGTCTATCTTCCTCCTTGGAGACTTTAATTGACCTTCTAAAGTCTGAAACAGTCAAAGAAGTGTCCGATTACATCGATATTACTTCGCAATTTAACTTACTCCCGCATATAATTCTTCCCACAAGAGTTACTGAAGTTTCTAGCACGATTATTGATAATATTTATTTTAGTTCAGCCAAGTGGGACACTGTGTCTGGTAATATTATAAGTTCAATATCTGACCATTTCCCTCAGTTCTTAGTCTTAAAAAACTTGTCTGCAATCAATCCTTTGCACACCTCTGATGATATATTTGTTCATGATTGGAAGAAATTTCATCACAATGACTTTCTCACCGAACTTCACAATAAAAATTGGGATGATATCCTACAATTGAATGTAGATGATCCCAACTTATCGTTTAACAATTTTTACAATTGTATCAACAGTCTATTGGTCAATCATGCTCCTCTAAAAAAAACATGCAACAAAAAAAGAAAAAAAAAATCCAATCCTTGGATTACTAATGGTATCCTTACCTCAATAATCAAAAGAGACCATCTGCATAAATGCTTTTTAAGAGAGAAAGATCCACTTTTAAAGTCTTCCTTGCTAGAGAGTTTTAAAAAGTACCGCAACAAAATTGTATCTCTATGTAGAATGAGTAAGAGTAATTTCCTCAATAAATATTTTAGCAATAACCAAAAAAATATTGGCAATATTTGGAAAGGGGTTAAAAATATTATTTCTGTTCGTTCTTCTGTTTCTGCTTCTCCCACCTGTATGAACATTAATAACTCTGTTGTAACTGATCCAGTGACAATTGCTAATTCTTTTAATGATTACTTTGCTTCAATTGCAGATAACATCAGAATGAATATCCCGTTCACTCGAAAACATTTCTCCTCTTTTCTAAAAAATTCTACTTCTAATTCGATGTTTCTTTCACCAACTGATGATTTAGAAGTTCTGCATTGCATTTCTTCCCTTGACCCTGGTAAATCTTCTGGGCCATTCAGTATTCCTGCCCATATTTTAACTCTTGTTAAATCTGAATTATCTATACCACTTTCAAAACTTATTAATTTGTCTTTCACAACTGGTATTTTTCCTACAAACCTAAAAACTGCCAAGACCATCCCTATTTATAAAAAAGGGTCCAAATTAGAATTAACAAATTACCGACCTATATCCTTACTCTCAAATATTGATAAAATATATGAAAAAATCATATACAAACGAGTGTATGGTTTTCTCGAAGCAAACAACGCCCTCTACAAGCATCAATTTGGCTTTAGGAAAAATTACTCGACTTCTCAAACACTTCTGAACATCTCTCAAAAAATTATGGATGCTCTTGATAAAGGAAATTATGCATGTGGAGTGTTCATTGATCTTCAAAAGGCTTTTGATACGGTTGATCATGAAATTTTGCTTAAAAAGCTTTTTCACTATGGAATTCGTGGTACCCCACTCTCACTATTTAAGTCTTACTTAACAGGACGTCAACAGTTTGTATCCATCAATGGAAATATATCAACTAGTAATCTTATCAGGCATGGTGTCCCTCAGGGCTCTGTTTTAGGACCTCTTTTATTTTTAATTTATATTAACGACCTGCATTGTTCAATTAATTTTTCTTTGGTGCATCACTTTGCTGATGACACCAATCTCTTAAACTTCAGTAAATCTTTGAAACAACTGGCCAAACAAATGAATTTTGACCTCAAGCTTCTTTGCCATTGGCTCAATGCCAATAAAATTTCTCTTAATGCTAGTAAGACTGAGTACATTGTTTTTAAACATACACGGAAACCTCTTAATTACGATTTTAGGCTTTTTATCAATGGTAAAAGGCTTATACCTAGTAATTGTATTAAATATCTTGGTGTTCTATTAGATTCTGATTTAAGCTGGAAGTCTCAGATCAATGATACTGTTGCCAAGCTCAAGAGGGCCAATGGAGCTTTAGCTAAACTTCGTCACTTTGTGCCTTTAAATGTTCTTATTCTAGTTTACTATGCCATTTTTCATTCACACTTGCAATATTGTAATCAAATTTGGGGTCAGCCAAACAGTCTTGATGTTAATCGTATTACTGTTTTGCAAAATTTTGCTATTAGACTCATGTCTTTTGAATCTCGAAGAGCATCATCCAGTCACCTGTATGGTAATCTTGAGCTCCTCAAATTCTCTGATATTGTCAAATGTCACAATATTCTATTTTTACATAAACTATTTCATGAAAAATTGCCTGCTTCTATCCTTAATACATTTGCGGTTGACTTCACCCATGCTCAAGGCACTCGGGCAGAGAAAATTGGTTTGATCAATCTCCCTACCTTTAATACTATTTCTTTTGGTAAAAACTCAATTAGATTTAATGCCATTAATTCCTGGAATAAATTGCAGTCTTTAATGACTAGAAAATTTGTCTCCCTTGATTATTTTAATCTTAGAAGTGATCTGAAAAAGTACTTTGTTTCCTCTTACTAATCCTTCCTGAATTGTCAGACTTGGCCATTTGTTTCCCGCATGGTTGTTTATCATTTGACCCACTTTTATGTGTGTGTTGTTTTGTGCGTCTCATATCGTTTACTGTAATTGTCCAAGGGTGGCCATACCCTTTGCCTTAGCTTTATGCTATTAGGTATGGTCTCCCTTCAATAGCATTATATATTTTAATTTTGTTACCCTGACTAATTATGATATTTATTTTCTTTTTCTTTATATTTATTTTCTTTTAATTTTAATTGTATATATATAACTGCTATTGATAAATAAAATATCTATCTATCTATCTATCTATCTATCTTTGACCAGAGCCATGATCACATTTATCAGGAAAAAAATTATTTAAAATATATGTATAGTTATACTCTTACATTTACTTTATGTATCAAAAGACTCCCTTTATTCTCAAAGAAAAGATGTAGTTTAACAGGTTCAGATGCATGCAGGAACTACAAAATTGTCAAGGGCTGCATTGTAACCGCGTGAAGCAAGTCATTCCCATTTTGACAAATAGCAACTCTCTTACTAAGGTGCAAAACCCCAAGATGTTCGCACCTTACTGGCAAGCAGCTAGCTAGAATTCTAGAATAACACAGAAAGAAAAAGAAAAAAATATGGTGATCACTTTTCAGCTAGCGGGATAACTAGCTAACCAAAAAGCACACAATAAAACTTAAATCATCTAATTGTGATTTATCTAAGTTAGAATTTCTCAAATCTTCATCCTGCATTACAGAAGTAATCACATTCAATATGATAACCAAATCAAAAAACCCCTTAAAATATAACTGTTTGTTTACTAATTTTATCTGCCATTATGAACACTTTCCCGCAAATATTTGCAGGGGCACTACTAAAACTCGATCTCCGAATGTTCGGCTAGAATTTCATTTTAGCGCCATACCTAGCGGTCCTGGCAAATAAGCTTCTAGGGTCGAAGTTGTGTAGGATAAAAGTTTGCATTGCATTCCCAAGTCCAATTTTTGGCAGTTTGTCAAGTTTCTTTTTGTCCCTCAGATTACACAAGTAAAAATTAAACTGTTACAATAGTATTCGACGATTGCTATTCCATCTTGTCTTCAAGATACCAATTATCACTTTGCCAATTTTTGTTCTTAGTGACACATTATCCAGTCAGAACGTAATTTGAAGTTACCCTTTATTTTTCAGATATTTTGGCTATTAATGTACTACGGAAAAATAACAAAAAATTTGATCAGTATAACTAAATAACCACTGGAACAAAAAAATCGGCTATTTTTAATCACCACCTGAATTATTACGGAATTAAGTATACATTTAAAACACTCGATTCAAGCGGGACGAAAATTAAAAGCGGAACGAATAAAATGAAGTTGTTCAAACAAAATATTCACAGATAAAGTTTTCTTTTGGCTATTAATCTTGGAAGTAATGCGGGTATGTTTCCCACTGAACGACTCGGAAAAGTCTGTCTCGGTGTTGTTGCGAACAGATCAACTAATGGAATGAAAGCGGTGTTCTGATGTGTTCTTTTTCCATACTTTACTCTACACTATTTTACTTTTTTTTTGAAACGAAACTTTGAACTGGTGTCACGTGAAGATGAATTTTTATCAAAAGATCTCCACCGGCGCCTTATAAAAATTCTCGAAAGTGACTAACATTTCTCAGGGTCGAAAAAACCTTCTAAGTCATTTACTATACTGAATTGACATGCACATAAAAATATCCGTGCCATCGATTGAATAAAAATTTGCACTGTGAGAGCGAAACGGATAAAGATTTTCAGAAAATCCATTTTAAAGTTTGTTTTGTCACTTGGAAGTAATTGAAGCGGAAGCTATTGACACATGTTTAACTTTAATTTTTATTTACAGAAACTCCATACAAAGAACCCCAGGTAAGTAAGGAAAGTTTTACAACCTCGTTCCCAGACCCTGGGGACGAGGATGGAAAGTTTTAGTGTGTGTTAGATGACAACAATTTGTGCGGCTTAAATTTTTAAAACTCCACCTTTGTGATGCCAAAAAAAGACAAAGAATATCAAACTCTATAGATATTTCGTGCCCGAAACACGATGTCTCCATGTTTTTTTAGTCACACAACAGGTCTGGATTATTTAAGAAGGGTCAAAATATGTTTTTTAGTTATTACACTTTTATGCTGCATTACTTCAAAATCCTGTTTTCAGATTACGTAAGCTGACTTTGATAAAGTCGTACTGTCACTAATTAGATGAAGAGGACAACACATTAAAAACAAACAAAGCAAGTGTTGCTTTCGAATAATAATAACTTTGTTCTTCAAGCATGTCCTTACATTTTGCACTCAAACACACCCAGTCTTATGTAATTCACCCTCACATCTTTTTTCTTCATTACATTCCGATCAAAATGCGCCATGAATTCTAGTTGGAACGTTGTATTAGCTTTAATCAGGCCATTATATTCACGATTTTGAATGTAAAACATTTTTACGTTTCTTTCTGTTGGCGTACGTATACCTTGAGGTACATTAAGAACAAGCAATTCTTTTGTGAAACCCAACTCCATATTCCAGCCTTTCATCTCATATTTTACAGGAATACGAACTTCAGCTCGAAAGCCATCCGGCAGAGTGTTGTCAATTAATCGGATAAACTATCCAGAGTGGGGAATAGGCGGGATTTTATCAACTTTCGGGCACAAAAACTTTCCAAATTGAAGACTCGTTATGCCGGTTCTTCCTTTTTCTTTTCGATCAAAGTGTACAGAAATGTCAAGCGAAAATATATCACCTTTTCTTAACCGTATTAACTCTCTTTTAAACTTGATAAATACGACATAATCTTTCCTTTCCTTTTCTTTTCTTTTGCTTCGATCACCTTGCGGGACATCTAAAGTGTATATTGGATTATTGAACTTTATGTAGACATCGCCCTTCTTTATTTCACCAGGTAAGACGTCCATGTCTTCCAACACTGGTAACTCGAGCATTCCACGAAAACCATCTGGCCAATCACTGATGATATCCAAATATTGGTGACAAGGAAATTTATCAACATCTCTTGCAGGATAGGATACAACACCAGATAGAAAGATGGAGCCGAGTAGGACGTGCAACAACATTGTACCAACCAGTTTTATTAACCATAACAAAACAGGTTTATAGGTTTCTTCTTAAGTGTTGAATACAGAAATTTAATTTGCGTCTCTGCGTTATATATGCATTGCCACGTGTTTGTTTGTGTTATAATACAGGCTTTGTGTAAAGAACAGTTTTTATATCTTTCCGCAGTTGTAATATATAATGTACATGAAAAGAAATTTGTCGTATCATGATAAAAAGAAAGCATCGTCTTTGGTTTAAGGTACACTTACCACAAGCAGTATTGGATACAAAAATTGTCTAAGATAATCTTGATTTTCCAAGACACTTTTTACATTGTATCCACCCATAGTAGCCACCCATCGGGTAGACGCACTATCACCATTAACTCTTTGTAACTATTTAAGACGCGGTACATTTGAATGCCTGGCGCCTTTATATTATACACAGTTTTTATATTTAGAGATAGATAATATTGATATGCTAGTCAAACTCATGGTTTTCCCGTCATACATACTCCGGATAGCATATATTCGCCGTCAAACATCTTCCCGACATCGCTATTTTGTGCATTGTTTAGCGAACCAGGCCGCATGACAGACGGCAACCTCGTAGCTAGGGGTTCTTGTCTTTTCCCATTAAGGGTGGCCGTCAATAAAAGTGCTGGTACCTTTGACTTAAGGCAATATAGCCCGAGAGTGAGCATGATCAAACAGACGCATTTCTTTCCGCTGAAATAAATTTAAAGCGGGTGGTATTTATGAACTGATACTGGTAACTTTCTTTCTAGTGTATGTGACTTTCATTCAGGTGTGTGTAAACTTTTATCCAGATGTGTGTAAACTTTCATCCAGATGTGTGTAAACTTTCATCCAGATGTGTGTAAACTTTCATCCAAATGTGTGTAAACTTTCATCCAGGTGTGTGTAAACTTTCATCCAGACTTTGTGTAGACTTTCATCCAGGTGTGTGTAGGACTTTCATCCAGGTGTGTGTAAACTTTCATCCAGATGTGTGTAAACTTTCATCCAGGCTTTGTGTAAACTTTCATCCAGGTGTGTCTAAACTTTCATCCAGAGTTTGTGTAGACTTTTATCATTTGCATAAACGTAATAATAGAAATGTGACACAAAAACATGGAATTTAACACCTGTTAATCATTTTAATTATAAATTGAAAATCAAACATATTTATCAGATCTAGATTAATGTAGATTTCCGCTCAAAGACGAATTGGAACGGAAAATTGTGATTTCTGGAATCTGATTGGTTGATAAAATTTTACGTTTTGATCCGTTCCAATCATCCATTATTTCAACTTTTTTTGCGGACAGGAACGGTAAAGATTATAAAACCAAAAGAATATTTAGCTGAAAGGCAATCAAATTTTAGTATTTTTTTTGTCTTATCCGTTTTGATTTCGAATGGAAATCCATCTACACGCTAGATTGAATCTGACGATGATGCGTAGTGACCAATTAAGATCTCAGTAAAGGCTCGTTTCAAAAATACAAATGAGGTAACTAACAATATATTTGACATATTGTTTCGCTAACCTTAGCGTCAACTGATAATATCGCAACATGGTTAGAAGAGAAGACAGAATGACTACCACAAAATTACATGCAAATAGAATTGGTGAACGCTTGCGCTTGTCAGGAATTTTTAAATCTTTCCTTAACTTTAAGTGTCTTAGTTAGAATGTTGTGGCTCACATAACATTTAGCTTAGGGGCTGAATTGCAGTAACGACGACGTGCTGGAGACTCTCGATGCTTGTTCCGAATTCAGCCTCATTCCATCTCATCTCTAGCGGCATAAGAGTCTGAGATAAAAAGGGTCCCGAGAATAAGGTTGGTGTTCTTAGTCCATTCTCTTCTATTTTTTCTACGATAAGATTCAAATCTGTGACAAATCTTTTTTTCGCCTGCTCCTTAACAAACCTCAGAGAATCCTCTCCGAGAGTAGAATGGGACTAACTTCGTCACCAGGGATTATTTTTCTATCTGGGGGATCAGTTGGCGAAGCGAAGCCCTCGGTGTTGAAATGTTGTAAAGTGTTGAATGCAGCGCGAAAGCATTGAAAATCAATTTTGGGGCGCTATTCTGGATTTAAAAAACGAGAGATACATGCTTGGCTCTGCACGCTGTGTGTGTGTGAGAGAGATGTGCATATTTTACATGGCTAGCTTCACAAATATCGAGGGATATACCCTGTCTATTATTTCCAGGAGGGGCCATGGCTTCGATGGAGAGTCCTAGAGTATTTAATGCTCATTTTTAAGCTACGCAGACCCAATAGGGCCTGCGACGCGCTGTGTAGAACAACCCCCGGCAACATCGAAGGGCCCACACAGTGTGCTATCCCAAATTTCCTTCACACGGCTTGGGTTAACCTGAGGCTATGGTAGCATTCACTCAGCCGGTCTCTCGCACCAGAGTTTGAGGACCTATAACCACTAATCTACCGCACACCTGTCTGGCTCTTCTGCTGCGTTGCTTTGCTATTTTCTTTGAATTTCACTTTAGCTAGAAATTGTCGCATAGCCAGCTAGGCAAATTTGATTCATATTATATATGAAGATCCCTCTGTAATCCAGTGGAGGACAACCTCTCAGCTGCAGCTAGATCTTGAATACACTTTTACAATAATTTGGGAAAACTAGCACTCCCTCCATCATAGCTTATTTTGAGTTCTGAGGTGGTAAACATCACATTTTTTTAAGAGTTTGTTAAGGAGAAAACACATTCTTTTGTGATAACTTTTCTTTAAATGAAAATAAAACAAACGGACCTTTTAGTATACCCAGCAATATTTTTAAACTTATTAAATTCAATGTATCAACACCCCTATTCGAGATAATAAATCTATCATTTTCGACTGGCATCTATCCAGATAACTTAGAAATTGCAAAAATTATACCTATATATAAAAATAAAGGATCTAGTCTAGAATGTAACAATTACCGCCCAATATCACTCCTCTCTAATATTAATAAAATTTTTGAAAAACTCATGCACTCCAGATTATACAATTTTTTAGACTATCACAATTGTATTTATGATCTACAATTTGGTTTTCGACAAAATCATTCCACTAATAATGCACTCTTCAGTATTACAGAGAAAATAAGAGAAACTTTAGATTTCAACAACTTTGCATGTGGAACATTCATTGACCTGCAAAAGGCATTTGACACTGTCGATCATACTATCCTTTTAAAAAAACTTGAAAATTATGGAATTAGAGGACTATCTAACTCCTGGTTCAGATCATACCTTAGTAACAGAAAACAATATGTTTCAATAAATGGTTTTGATTCAAATGTCCAAAATATAACAATAGGAGTACCCCAAGGGTCTGTACTTGGACCTTTACTATTTCTAATTTATATTAATGATCTAAACAATGCAATTAAATACTCAACAGTCCACCATTTTGCAGATGATACTAACTTACTGACAATTAGTGATAATTTAAAATCAATAAGGAAGCAATTAAACCTTGATCTAAGATTCCTTTGCAACTGGCTCCGGGCCAACAAAATATCCCTAAATGCTAGTAAAACAGAAATCATCCTTTTTACCCATCCAAACAAATCTATTGACTATGATATCAAAATAAAAATCAACGGCCATAAAATTTTACCTTCTGAATCTATTAAATATTTAGGGATCACTCTGGACAAACATTTAAAATGGCATATACACATAGATAATCTTAAAGTAAAACTATCCAGATCCATTGGGATATTATCTAAAATAAGACACTATGTTTCCTATAATATTTTAACTAATATATATCATGCTATCTTCTCATCACATCTAACTTATGGATGTCAAATATGGGGACATAACAAAAGCACCTACCTGAATAGAATTATCTCCCTTCAAAATAAAGCAATTAAAATTATGAACTTCAAACCTGCAAACAGCCCTACTTCTCTATTATTTAATAAATCCAAAATACTTACTTTTCCTGAAACAATTAAGCTGAAAGACTTTTTATTTGCGTATGATCATTATCATAAAAATTTGCCTAAACCTCTGCAAGGCATTTTCACTCTGGTTGCAAATACTCATACCCATAATACCAGAAATGCATCAAACAATAACCTAATACTTCCAAATGTTAGTACCACTTGGTATGGAATTTATAGTATAAAATATCAATCAATCCGTTGCTGGAATACAATTAATAACCAACACAGTGATAAAAAGCTGTCATCACTATCCAAAAACCAGTGCAAAAAAATAATTACAAATCAATTGTTAAGTAAATACTTATAAGGAATATATATAAACTAATAATTTATTTGCTACACTTAAATTTAAATTTAAGTTTAATTAGTTATTCATTTTTTGTATATATATAGCTATATTTTTTTATTTAATTTTATTTAATTTTTGTTTATCTTATTTCATTTATTGATTTTTTGTTTGTTTTTCTTGTGTTTTTTTTTTGTTTGTTTTGTCTTTGTCTTCTAATTTATTTCTACCACGTATATATATATATGTCTATCTTATTTTTTTTGTTGACAGGGGGGCTAGTTCTTGATTAGATTTATCTATTTGACTAGCTCTCCTGTTAGGTTAGATTATTGCATTATTTATACTCTAGACAATTTATTTTTTTTTAAAAAAGTATATTTTTTGTAATCTAACTTAACAAATAAATGTATTTACTTACTTACTTACTTACTTGGTGCGTTTTGTTTTAATTAAAAGTACACCACAAGTTGTATCATATTATTATTAACGTTTCCTGAAAATTTGAAAGAAATTGATACAAAGGAAGTTAAAAAATTAGAGAAAACACGCTTTCGTCTCCAACAAACTCTTATAAAAACATGTTTCTTAACTCCCTACTCCCGATATTGTAGATAGATAGATAGATGTGCATATTTTACATGTCTAGCCTCACAAATATTGAGGGATATACCCTGTCTATTATTTCCAGGAGAGGCCGTGGCTTAAATGGAGAGTTCAAAAGTATTTAATGCTTTTTTTAAGCTACGCAGACCCACTTAGGGCCCGTGCTCTACTGGACAACTCCCAGCAACATCCAACGGCCCACACAATGTGCCATCTCCCCAATTATCCTCACATGGCCTCCCTCACATCAAGAGGAATCGAACCGCGATCTCCAGCACAGAGTACGAGAGCTATAACCACTAATATATGGCGCCACAAATATTGTAAAATGATAAAGAACTGTAGGAACGCATGTACAATTGAATTATCATAAAGGTGTATTGCTCCCAGAAAAAACTTTTCTTTCTAAATAACAAATGTCTGGGACAAATGTTTATAATTGTCTCAAGATGGGACAGGTTTATATAAAAAGGACTCTTGTACAATAATAATAAATATTTAAAGTAGCTAGCCCAGAAAATCACAAAAACTTATAGTTAGTGAATTGTTTCTACTGGGGCCACTAAAACAAAAAGGAAAGAAAAAAATAAAAACCATGGACTGCCTCAGCTCAATCTAACATAGTAACATTTTATTTTCATCTGTAAAAATTGAAAAGAAAAACAAAAATTAAATAATTTTTTTTTGGCTTACGCAATAAATGGAACTATAGGTTATGCATACAGATGCACTTATGAAACACTCCCCCTTAAACGCACCTGCACACTTTTAATCTGAACCCTTCTCTCTAATTGCATAGAGCTCACTGAATCCACCCACTGAATACGGTCAAGGCAGACCCTGAAAATGGCAAAATTCTGCTGTAGTGGTTTTTAGATTGCACAAAGATATTGCTTTTACTAAAAGTAGGAACCAGCAGTAACCAGCAGTATTTTGAAGAAGTTTTTTTAATTGACCACAAGAGAACGACTAGTTAAATAGATAAATTGAAATAAACGCAACTACCGCTTTGAATGTGAAACATTTTATAATGTACACAAAGTTCATGACCCATTTTTCTAAAATTTTTATGTTTTGTGTGACTTGGGCTTTATGCAACAGTTGAGACAGAAGGCTTTTAAAACCAAACGCGAGAATTAACAAAAACAAAATTAATATTATAAATAACAAACTAATATCTGAATGGTAAACCAAATATAACAAAAAACACTATAAGGAGAGTCCAAAACAAGACATTGTTTTTTTGTGGTAAGTGTTTTTGTGTTCGAAAGGGTTTGAATGAATTAATAACTGCACAGTTTGAAGTCTTCGAGTGGGAGAGATACCTCTACTGCCATTGTATCCACTATTGAGAAATCCATATCAAATTTTAGTTTATTTTTCACAGTGATTACACACTTCCTTAAGGTTACTGTAAAGGAAAAAAGTCACTTGATGAGTAGTCTCAGAAAAACCCTTATAACTTATCAATACTTTTATATTTTTTTTTATGTTTTCTTTTTTCTGAATGCTTGATGAAAGACTTTTTTGATGATGCTATTTTCGTGAGATCGTAATTTTCCAAAAAGAAAATATAATGAAATAAACACACACAAATTTTTTTCACCGTTTATTTTAAAATGGCTTCTTTTTCTGAACGCGTGGTCGCAGACTTCTCGTTTTTGCACCATTATATTCAGCATAAATTAAATTCAAAAAGGTTCCCGTTTTTTTTCTAATAACGTTGTTATGAAATTATTTGTAATTATATGTAATCATTCAAAAAAATGCATATTTTTCCTTTTCTGTCGTCATAATTCGCTAATCAGTAATTTATACAAAAAAATCCAGGAACCTTTTGAGCATAATTTATTCAGCTTTTCATTACCGATAATTTCAATGAGCCAATAGGAAGCTTTCGGAAAAAGAGACCACAAATGTAAAGGCTTGTATGTGAAAATTCGCTAACAAGATATTTGTAGGTTTTATAAAAAAAGTGAACTGATTATGCAGAAAGATAGAAGTGCGAACTTTTTCTTTATGCTGAATATGTGTGCACGCGCTCAGAATCATTAATAGACAGAAGTCAGGTTTACAAAAGACAGCTCATATGCATATTCCTTAACTTTGATTTTTTTAATTCGATAGTGAAAGTAAACTATCTAAAAAATATTATGCATATTTTTATACGAGAGTTCCATATTATGCATAATGTTTACAAAAAATATGCTCAACTCATTTTTCACATATTTTTTCAAAGGTGTGAAGGGTATAACACCTCTAAAAAGTCTTTTTCCAGAAAAAAGGGATGTTCCAAATATTTTCATCGACTATAAAATAGGTCATTGGAAAGAGAATTTTTTTTTCTATGTCATGAATTTTTTGCAAAAAACCTAAAAAAAAAAATTGTTTCCTTTACAGTAACCTTAAACACTTTCTAAAAAATTTTCCGCTTAATCAGATTATGTATTTACAAAAGGATTTTCATTTTGCAATTCGTGTATTTTACACCAAATATAACGCTATATGGAGGAGGGTCAAAAACCAGATATTTTACATTTTATTTCGAAGAATAAACTTTAATCCTAAAAACACTATTTTCGTTCTGTTCTTCTTGTTTCCATTATTGCCTTTAGGCGAAATAAATAAATAAATAACTTAAGTTGATTAATTATCGCGAATTCTGCGAATGTTATTCATATTTTCGAAAATTAATCTTCGCAGAATGCACCTCGTGAAAACAACTTAAAAGTAGCTAGTTATCAAGAGCATAAAGGATCAGAAGAAAGCCTTGGGAACTAGGTGCTCTTTTATTTATCATATTTGGTAGTTTAAGGTCTTGAAGTGTTGTGCATAAAAATCAGAAAACCTTTGCACCGGTGCTGTTGCCTTATCTGGAGTAAATTAATAATAACTGCTGGTTCTCTTGTGGTTACTAAAAAGACAGCTTGATCTCTGGTGGTTACTTTATAATACTGGTGGTTCTTGGTGGTTACTTAAAAATACTGCTGGTAACTGTTGGTTACTGCTGGTTCCTACTTTTAGTATATACGCTATGTATATACATACTAACTTTTTTTCAACTTTTATAAAAAAACAAGACTTCGTTAAAAAGGCATACTGAACCAGGTATATAAAACGAGAAAAAAGTTTAATTTTCAAAGCTTAAGCAACCTTAAAATATAGAAATTAAGAAAAGTTAACTACCAGAATTCCTTTACCCCTGTACAAAGGCTGCTGTTTATAATGTTGTAAGTGGAGTCATTAAAGGGAACCCAAGTTATAAATGTTGTTGGAATTATGTCATAGAGCCTAAGAAGTTGGTTAAAAAGTTTTTTTTAATTTTTTAAAAAGCTCTTTTCGTTCTCAAAATATTCACATTTAAAGAATTTCAGATTTAATTATGCTGCATAAATTACGATGTCATATTTAAGTAATAGCAATTTTTGACATTATCTGTCATTATGAATTTTAGACCTGTTAAGGGATGTGCATTTAAACTTTTTCAATGCATAGATATTTAAAAGGTGAATTTGTTAACGTAATTTTTTTTGCTAAATGACCCTTGTTTGCTCGTTCCAGGCCTCTTAATTTTTTGCTTACAACCCAACAACTCAGGATCTGCAACTTGGTTTACAATAAAACTTTTGTGGGTAAGCTTGTATAAGCCCTGTTTGTTTACTCACAAAATTTGATTGCATACCGACATGCAGATCCAAAGTTATGGGGTCATCCACAAAAAATTAAGTGGCTTGTTTATGGTGGTGAACATGTATTCTCTGAACCAAACC
Organism: Hydractinia symbiolongicarpus; assembly: GCF_029227915.1. Lineage (NCBI taxonomy): Eukaryota > Metazoa > Cnidaria > Hydrozoa > Anthoathecata > Hydractiniidae > Hydractinia > Hydractinia symbiolongicarpus. The sequence continues at coordinate 5,904,187 of NC_079885.1, forward strand.
GGAAGGATTATTTTTTTTAAACACTTAAATTTGAAAGTATTAAAGTTTAACGAAACAGAAAAACTGCATTTAAATGAATTTTAGCATTTTCTGTGATGATTTAATATAACCACGAGTGGTTATAAACTGTTTTAATAATGTAGTTGACGCAAAAGACGTAGTTGGAGTGTAAAAATATGTTACTTTGTGTTTCACTAAGAGCTTTTAATGTTTATGCATTGCCATAGGGTTGGCTTCTTTTTATTTCTGTGTGTTAGTGTGATACTCCCAATTTTGCTGAAAAAGGCAGAAGAAGGAATTCCTGGATCCAAGGATTCCTGGTTTCTACAGACCAGGAATCCGGTAGGTGAAGACAATGTATACATTTTGATTAAAATAGATAGATACAATACAGTCTACATGCATAGAAATTAAATAAACATCAAGTCTAAACTGAGAAATGCATAAGAATATTAAGTTGAAAATCCAAGGATGTAAGTAGGTGGAAGGTACCTATGTTCTGTTTTAATAATTATAGATACAAATGAAATAATTTTGACTTATGGAAAATGTAGATGATGCTGACTTGGAGGATAAGATATAATGTAAGTTTCACTCTTTGTTTTCTGACTTACCTTTTTTAAATAAGTTGTTTGTATGTTGGGTGTTATTTCGTCTCATTTCAGGTTGCTGAGTCATTTTTGTCATCATTTTGTGTACTGAAGCGATGCTCTAGTTCAGTAGTGTCGGATGTCTCTGGAAATAAGTATGGTTATAAAAGCGGCAAAAGCGATAGTTTTGATAAGCGGGACAAAACTTTAGAAGGTTCATTTCACATTGGGATGGTAAATCTTCCTGCACACTTAAAAGATTCTTTGGAGCTTTTTTACAAAGGTGGGAGATTTTGTGTAAACAATTTATTTAGACAGTTGTGTTGTATGATTATGCTAACATTCGGAACCTTCAAAAGGCAAATCTGGAAACTTTAGAATAATAATAAATATATATTGTATTCTTATTTTTGCTTACAAACACTCCATGTCTGCGAAAATGTTTTTAACCATATTGCACAGGAATTTTCAAAAGTTAAAGTATTGAGACAGCAAATTTCTTTATTCACAATTAAAGTTCTATCAACTTTCTGTATACAAGTAACGTTCTAAGTGCATTTTAAATATAACAAAACGTGAAGTAGTCTATATTTTCATATCTTGTTAAAACATACATTACATTAAATAAATTGCAGATTTAATCTCTCATTCGTGTAATCATTCTTATTGCATGTATTGGTAACAAACTGCCTGGTATAATGACCAAGACTCGATCCTTAATTGCCAAAACTGTGAATTGCAACAAGCCTCCAATCTGTCTGGAAATGAAAAAAATTTTAAAGCAATTCAAATGATCTTTTTGCTACAATCTTTTATTTTTTCTTCAGTAAAGTAGCCTTATTTTTTGTACAATCAACATTCGATTTTTTTGTTTAAATTGAAGAAACATTTAAATATTTATAAAGGTTGAATTGTCTATCTTTAGTACATTTATTATATTTTAGGAAAACCCAGAAAACAAATTACCAATGATGGATTAAGGCTGTTTCGTCATTTAAGAAATCGTGGAAGACCATCACATACCACATGGACAAAGTACAAGTCTCAAATGAAAGGCAAGAAAGTCGAAAGATCTGATGGTGAGTTGAAAGATGATCCATGACTTGTTTTGTAGTTTCTAATCTGGTGTTTTAAAATTTATTTTATTTGACCAAAAAGCTTAAAAAGGTAACCTCAACTTTAACTTCACTTGGAGATTTGCTTTTTTTTAATAATAAAAACACTTTACAAATAATCACAAGCTTTAATATTTTCTATGTTACACTAATGTAATATATAAATAAAATTTAACAGTTTGAACCCTTTATGTGAGAGTCAAACCTAAAATGAGGCTGTCAACAATAGGTTCTATAACTATAACTCCATTTTTCAAACCCCATTAGGAAATTAAGTTTTCATGGTGTTTGGTTAGTAAAGTTATCATTGTTGTATAAATACCTTTTAGTTAAAGCATTTTCACTCAATGAGGCTGTAAAAGCTGGACTTGTTGATGAAGAACTTGTGGATGAAGAAGAAATCAAGGCTGAGAGTCCCACTCAAGGGGAGCGAATGAAGCGACCACAACTTGCTGAATATTCTATGGTGAGGTACGCTGTGATCTATAATTCTTAATCATAATGAAATTTTACGCAAAATTTTTATGCATAAATTTAAGGGAGTAAAAAAAAAAATAATGAATTTAACTCAAAATACAGATGAGGGTATCTTTATTTTTAAAAGAAAATAACATTAACATTCAAGCACTTTATTGTTGAGAAACAATGTACTTGCTTTACAAAGTATACTAATCCCTGAACTGGAATTAATTGTGTTGAATCGAATGTTAGAGTTATAAACTTCAAAATGTAATATCAACTTGCTACCGTTGCGAAAGACAGGTAACAAGTGCACAATTTAGCAGAGCATGTTTGTTGTTAAAGTTCTTTGTCAATGTTTTTATTCTAAACTTTTTGTTTACGCAATTTTCTTCTCAACTTAACTTTGTTGACGGTAGTTACATTTTTGAGGTTTTTTATTTGTTTTTAAAAAGTTTCCTTTTGAAGTATTGGAAAAATTTCAAACACAATTTCCCTTTCTTTACTTTTTATTCAAGTTCTACAAATTTAGTAACAATTTTGACTATCTTTACCACAACCATAACAAGACAGTATAATTTCCAACTGGATCTTTTTGGTAACTCTTTATTATATTTCTATAGTAATTGACTGTGTCTAACAGTAACATTTTTTAAATTATCAAATTTATTGCATGCACTCTTAAGTTTAGTGCAAAATGACTTGGAAATAGATGGGAATAACTGACGTCAACTTCTGCATGGTTAACTGGGGACCATCTGCGACCAAAACAGGACCAATTTTCTGGACCTAACCCACTTGTTTCAGAATAGACATCAAAAAACCTCCTAATATCTCTTTAATCATTTGTCAAAAGCAAATGATCCTCTACATTTCCTTAGTATATGTTATAACTTCTGTACACATTAGACAGTAAATGAAAACATTTGTAGAAAAACCATTAATGTTTTCCATTGTCCTCTGCATGAGTGGATATCTCTATGGCTTTAACAACTAGTATGATAACTAAATTCCATTAGCTTATCATGATTTCTGTTCTTGTGATGGAGAAATGCTTCTGTTTCAGGTATGGCTCACGAGAAACGAATGCTTATGTTGCTTCTCAGCTTCCATCTGTTTATGGCGGCACCCTTCGTGCTTTGTCAGAGGTCAGTACACAATCAAATATTATATGCAAACCCAGCTTAATGTCAGTTTACTGATTTATTAACACTTTTTTTAGATAAAAAAACGTTTACCAGGCTACGAACCAAGAACTATTCTTGATTTTGGATCTGGTTCAGGAATGTCAGTGTGGTGGGTGTATTTTCTACTCAAATAGCTTACTCTTTTTAAGCTTGGGTCAGTCTTTTACAACTACTTTCTGCATTGCTGAGGTTTTTTTTATCATTTGTAGTTCTGCTTTTGCTTGGTGATAAATAATAGTCATAGACAGTCATATATAGCCTTAGAGCATTGCCATAATAATATCGCCACTGTAAGTTGCATATTCTTTTCTCTAGGGCTGCAAATGAACTATGGGGAAATAGTATCAATGAATATCAATGCGTTGATGTGTCTGAAGATATGAATAACACTGCGGAATTTCTTCTTCGGGGTAGGACTGTAAAACTCCTTAAAGTATTGGAAATGTATGTCAAATGTGATTTCCAATAGTTAACGTCAATTCATTTTAAGTAGTACTTTAGTACTAATTTAGATGTCAACACCAAACTTCATTTCTGTCTTAAAAATAAATCTAAAATAGTATATATTGCTTTTTTTAGGTAGTTCTGACATTAACACACCTCTGAAGATTCCAAATGTGTATTTCAAAAGGTTTCTACCACTCTCAAACCAGGTAAACCAGGTTTTACGTTAATTGTGAAACAATAGGTAATAAGTCACTCCATTTAAACATAACGTCTTATTTAAATGTTGCTTCCTCCAATGCAGTGGTAGGGAACAATGTTGTTTATAAAAAGTTTTTGTTCTTACAAGGGAGCATTGAAAAAGTACATATTATGCACTGACGCATACAAGGTGTTGGGGAAATCTGCCTTAAAAAATAATTTGAGTATGTTTTCGAAGAAAGGTTCTGTTCTTGAACCCACTATTGGCTTAAAAATGAACCACGGTAAATATTTTCTACGTAGGAGAACACATTTAAAAAAATTCTGACAAATCGAAAAATATGCCACAGTACAATATGTTTTTCAAAAGCATGTTGAAAGTAAACCAATAAATTGAATTAGCAGCATTTCTTGGTGAGCATTTCTTGGTGAGCCTTTCTAGGTGAGCATTTCTTGGTGAGCATTTCTTGGTGAGCCTTTCTAGGTGAGCATTTCTTGGTGAGCATTTCTTGGTGAGCATTTCTTGGTGAGCATTTCTGAAATACGAATTAAAATTTATTTTACACAAATGCTATTTTAAAACTATGAATGTAAGCTAATGAAATACAACGAATGAAATATAGCTATCCAGCAATAGGTCTTTAAAACACAGCAACGTTTACAATAATCAAAAATTTCTAACAATATAAAAACAAAAGTAAGCGAATTTATTACATATTTCTTCATGTCTGTTCTTGTTACTACATAGTTAATCATCCAAAAAAAGTCTTATTGCAAGTATAGTAATCATAATAAGCAATGTGTTATAACTGATAATTTAAAAAAATTTTGGAAGGGAGGTGATAACGTAAGATATGTATATGTTTTTGAGAGGGGGGGTGCACGCCAAGTGAAGTGTGTACCTTAAAATTGACAAATTTAGTACATACATACTTTTTAAATGGGTTCATTGCAGTTCCCGATTTTATTTAATACTATCTTTTAAAACCAAGCTCCACCTGACAAGCACAGTCTGAACTTAAAAATTTATAAGTTTTAACATCAGTTTTTCACCTTTCTATATGTTAAAACAAGTAGGGTGATTCTACGTAAAATATAGTAACTTTCTTGTCACCATTTTTTATTACGAGAAGCATTCCAGTCATTTGTATAATGGTTTTATTTTGCTGTAAGTACAACGTCATAGATTTTGATTTGTATTAATAGAGTTACCTAATGTTAACAGGTTAAATACGACATTGTGATAGCGTCTCACACATTAACCGAAATGCCATTCCGATCCCAAAGAATACAAGCTATAAAGAGTTTATGGCAGAAGACAAACGATTTTTTAGTAAGACTCTCATAAATTTATAAAGTTATGATTTGGCAAGTCGTTTTATCACAATTTTTATAATGGTCACAGGTTCTGAGATTAAAAAGGTATTTTAGGAAGTCCTGGAAATTATATATTGGAATTTCCTTATTTTTGTCTTTTAGGTGATAGTTGAGCCTGGTAATAACGAAGGATTTGATACAACTTTACAAGCCAGACAATTTATTACACAGGTGGGTGCAAATTATACTGCTTATTTCAAAACATCACTAGTAATTTAAAACTTTATTAAACTATATTTTTCTTAGGAACCGAATGAAAATGACGATGAATATCTAGAGAGTAAGTGTGTATGTCCAAATTCAGTAGCTGCACTTGAATTATGTTTTCGCAAGAAAATATTTCTTTACTGTAGTCTGTATGCAGAAATCGTTGTTGCTAGTTCAACAGGATGTTGGATTGTGCATTTACTTTAAATGAATTTTGAATGAAGTCTTCAGTCAAAATAAACTATTAAACCCTAATTTACAGCGGACAAGATTTTGGCAAAATTTTTGGTGGAGAAAATTTCGGTAAAACCAATCAAATAAAAAGAAAATCTTTGGAAAAGGTTTCATAGCATGGAATTTTTTTTGTCTTGTTTTTGCGGAACAAGTAACAAGAATTACTAGTAACTGGAATTAGCGATATTTATTTTCCCCGAAATCGATAGTAAGTAAGTACTAAATCATGAGTCATAAGCATAGCTTTTTGCACCTTTTAAAGAGGGTTAACCATTGGATTAGTAGAGAACCGAAATCATCAGTATATGAATTATTTCGTCGACCGTAAATTTTGGCGGTCCCAATATTTTGGCAAAAATTATAAGTTTTTAGAGATGTTGGTTGTGGTTGATTTTTAAAATATATTTAGGTAACATTTTACTTTTTTTTTAGATTTTGAGAATTTATTTGATGATATCTATGAAGATCAGGATGAGAGTGGACATATATTTGCACCTGTGAGTATTCAACTCAGTAAAATTTAAAATATGCACTATTTTTAGGATAAAGGTTTCGGAAAATCTTTACTTCGCATACCACTGCAGTTATGAAACTACAATGGACTTATGCTTTGCTCTTTCCCCTATTTCCTTGAACACCTGCAAAAATCATCTTATTCTTTGAAATAATTTATTTATTTCTTTCACCATAACTTCATGGAGACGATTTGAAAACATTAAAATGTAAAAAATGGAATTAGAAATGCTCAAAGCGCGTACGTGCACACTTAAGTCCCCCCCCCTCTAGTACGCACCCATATACTTGTAGTCTGCTACCCCTTCCCTCCTAAGTGCCTACGTACTTTATGGATACCCTTTGTCTAATATTGCGTGCGCCGAAGATGTTCCAGTAATTTTAAGGAAAGGAAAACGACTTTCTTTCTTCTATGAGATTTTTTTGCAGGACTAGTGAGAACCTTAGTGCCAGAGAAATTTTTCTTTTTACATCTCAATACGTCGCCTATTGTTAGTTATTTCAACACAATCACAAAAATGACGCACAGGGTTGAAAGACGAAGACGAAGGTATAGATTATAAAACCTGCTTTAACATTTTAACATTCATTACTTCATGTAGTGCCCACACGAAATGGTTTGTGCACGCACATATGTTGAGACGAGAGACCATCCATGCAACTTCGTACAGAAAGTTCAACTTTCATTTTCTCAGGTATGTAAATCAATGAGTTAAGGAGTGTGTTTGATGTTGTGTACGCACGCCAAATGCCTCATCGTTTTTTTTATAAGCAACTTTTAAATTTTTCAAAAATAAAAAATAAACAAAACAGCTAGTACGAAACAGTCAACTGAAACGTGTATATAAAAAGAGACAAACAACAGGAAATATAAAAACACGGTATTTTAAAGTTTGCAACCACAAGATATTGAGAATGTCGTGCCTATATAAGTAACACGCATTCAGAACTTTTCAATACTCACAGCGGATTTATGACTTGGAATTTTAGTTTATTTGGTCATATTAAAATCTTTAATGGTTATTATTTTGCTGACGTCAGCAACCCCATCTCACCCTTGAATTTCCCGATTTTCGTACCTTTCCGGGATGTGCAGCGGATTGTTCCATAACGTGAACATTGAGGGGAATACAACTAACGCCTTTTTTTCGTTACTTGGTATCTACCCCATTGTCAAGGGATATTGTTTTGCCATTTCGAGAATTCGCCAAAAGACGGCCTTTTGCAAAACTAGTATGTCCAGGATTGTAGATAGCATGGGGAAGTCTTGTGCAAAGAATTTGCCTAATCTAGGAAGTTAAAATCTTAAGGGTGTTTCATACGGTCCTGTATTTATGTTTATGATGATACGACCTGTTTTCAAACAAAAAGAGCAACCCAACATGGCAGCAACAATAAGTCTTCGCAGCTAATTTAGCTTTTGACCTAAATTAATCCCAAATTACTCCCAAATTTAAAAATAGCCTGTTTTTTGATCAAATTAACATAATGAATAAAAAAGCAGTATTGTGTATTTTTCATTCCTAACTTTACAACAAGGTAAAAAAAATATTTAAGCTTATAAAAAGACACTCCTCCGTTTAATTTGTGTTTTATTTCATTTCAGAGAAACTTGAAGAGTTTTAAGAAATATGGTTACTTTCAAGAACGGTTTTCATTTTTAATCTTGCGTAAAGGAGAAAACACAGGTAAATATGCTGCAATGTTTTGTTGATTTGTGTGCGTGCCGGATGGTCACAAAAAACTTTTCGGAACTACTAGAGAACAACTTTGAAACTGCTTTTGAAATCTTGTAATTGCTTGATCAAACTCTGCTAACATAACTGAATCCCTTTAGATCGAGGAGGTTGGACACGAGTCTTGCAACCAATCAAGAATCGTCACCGACACGTTATTTGCGAATTATGTTGCAGTAACGGTAAAAAAACTTTGCATGTTTCTTGCGCTTTCGTCTAAAGTTTTTAGTTTCTGGCGTCTTGTATTTTTTTCTTTCTTGTCGTATCAGTAGTTCTTCGATTTTTTAGTAATACTAGTCGGGAAATGTTTTAAACAATAGCTCTATTGTTTAAACAACAGATCTATTGTTTAAACAACAGATCTATTGTTTTAAACAATAGATCTATTGTTTTAAACAATAGATCTATTGTTTTAAACAATAGAGCTATTGTTTAAGCAATGGCTCTATTGTTTAAACAATAGATCAATAGATCGTTTTTCTTCACTTAATGAAGTAGCTACTATGTTGTTGAAACTAAAATTTTTAAAGATCTTTATTTGTTTTTCAGGTAACATAGAAAAACACATTATCACCAAAGGGAAAGATCCGTAAGTATATATATCGCGTTCTAAAACCTCTTTTCATTAAAACATATTTACAGTGAAGAGTTAAGATTCCAATGATACCGCTTTTAAAGCGTTTTTATTCTATTTATGAATCAATCTGGAATTCATTTCAATTTTCTTCTTCAGGTATATTTACAAAGCGGCACGTCACTGTCTCAAATGGGGCGACATAATGCCGTTAAGCGAAGCAAAACGTCCAATGAACATCCGTAAAGCGATTCCACCTGGAGAAGAGTAACTGTGATGTAGGAAGATAGCGATGATGTTGTGTTTCGTTTCGATGGCGTGTGAAATCTAATGACACTTGAGAATGCCTTTATAACGAATATAATTTACAGAATAGGTTTCAGATGTTCGCTATTGTTCAGTTATTATAAATAACCAAATCTATTTAGGAAAATATTTGGCTTATAATCCATAAAACAGTTAAAAAATTCAGTGCATTTTTGGATTCTGTGCTTCCACAAAAACTGTATGAATTTTAATAACAGCCATTTTACACTATGGTACTGTTTTTTATCTACAAGAATGCGTGCAGATGCGCGACAATCAAACAATGTACGCAATGGCGAGTCATCTATAAAAACCTAGTTTATCAGAACTATAAAACTGATATTTTCAAAAAAATTAAGAACGCCGTTCTAAATCTTTTATGAAAAAAAGTAAGTCGAATACTCCTATTTAAAAATTCAATACGAAAACGAGACAACGCATGGAATTGAGACCAAGGCTGCTAAAAAAACTCATTTTTTTAAGCCGGGCACAACAAAGTTGAATAAAATATCAGGTTCACGCTGTAATAAAAAATATCTATTTTGCCGTAAAATTTTATGATATCTCCATAATATTGCTTGTGTTGATGACAATCCCCATAAAAAAACGAAGATATGACAACTAAAATAGCTCAAATTGCTAATTATTAGTTGTTCAACTAACTAATATTACTAATATGATTTCGCTGTCTTTCTCCATTTACCATAATATACTCGCAAGTTGAGCAGTCATAAGCAGCGCATTCACGACCTACACATCCGTTTGCCTTTTTCTTTAGGTTCTCGTCCGCCTTCTTATTTGTTTATTCAGCCTTAGCCTCGATTTCACGCCGAACAACTATTACGCAATCAAATTTATGAATAGGAGTATCCTAAAATCTGAGAAAGAATTGTTTTTTGAAACGTGTGGTGTAAATATTAATGTTGTGTGGCGATCAATCCTCAGGATTAAAATTTTGAAATTGTACCTCGGTGATTCTTAGAGCCTGATTATATGAGGCGAGTTGGCTCGGTGTTGGCTCGTCACATGCTCAGCATGATAAAATCAACAGCATAACATAATGGCAGATCTCCACTAAAAATATTTGAGATTATATGAGGTGAGTCAACCCGCCTAGGCGAGCTGGCTCATTATATGATATCATAATTTATGTGTCATAATTAAAGTGTGATATTTATTTATTATGATTTATGCATCATAATAATTAAATATAAAAAGAAATCTTCGAATGTAATTATATAATGGAAACCAGAAGATAGGGCCGGCGAAATCGGGGTCTTTGTAACGCACAAATATACGAACCTTTTGACAGGTGGCTAGCTAAACTTTTTTGTAATTTTGAAGATTTATAACGTAAACAAATTATAAGAATTAAATATAGTCCTAGTCTTTTAATCCCGCATGGTCTAGTGGTTAGGATTTCTGGTTTTCACCCAGGCGGCCCGGGTTCGATTCCCGGTGCGGGAGCACATTTTTTTTCTGTTTAGTTTTTTAAAAAATATTTCTTTGCATTTCAGCCGAAAAGGTTGAAACAAGTTTTATTTTTACTAGGTCACGTATATTTCAATTAGTGAAAAGCAAAATGTATACCAGACCCCGCCTCCGTAGCCACGATCGTTAGGGAGGCAGATCGATCGATAATCATTTGTAAAATGACACCAAAATTAGCCCGACACATTCAGCACCGTCGTTAAACTGCATGACTATAAAATGGCGCAAATAATCTGAAGTGTCAATAATGATCTTGTCAAAAACATCACCTATTCGAAGTGTGATCTTTCGTAAAATAATATTTTACAAAAACACATCAACAAAAGAACGAAAATTAACGAAAACAAATTCGTGGCAAACAAACAAATAATAAGAAGGTTAAATATTTGATGCAATATATCTGAACATTTTTTTAAAATCACACACAAACTCTTCTGCATTTTTAGTAAAATGAATGAGTCATTCATGTTTTTGCTTTGGCGGAAAAAATCAAAGTCGAGAACGAAACCGATTGCCCGCTAAAAGTAGTATTATACAGAACATAATCGCAAGCAGGCGGTGTTTTTTATGGTTACGTTCTGTAAAATTGTACTCCCATGTGCTTTTGTTTTGATTACAGCGGTTTAAAAAAGCTTGACATAACGAAATAAATACGCCAGCACAAAGCAATTAGATTTAGTTTGCTAAAATGAATTCATCAGGCAACATGGTAAGTGACATCGCTGATTCCATTTGGCTTGAAATTTTTTCGTACCTCCCGAAAAGAGATTTGGTAACTGCATCCTCAGTATGTAGCAGATGGCGACGTGTTGCTCTCGACAAATATCTTTGGCGAGACATATCCTCAGAAGAAATAGAGCTATCGAACCTGGTTAAGGATAAAGTTGTCACACATCTGTTAAATTATGGGCAAAACATCGAATCGTTAACATTATTAAATTGCTCTAAAGTAAGCAACAAAGTTCTTTTAACTTTATCCCTTAATTCTACAAGGCTTCATACTTTAAATCTTGAGGGTTGCCTTAATATATCTGATCGTGGTGTTAAATCATTAGCTAACAGTTGCAAAACATTGAAATCTATAAACTTGTTGGATACTCGAGTAACAGAAACAGGCTTATCGTATCTAATTGCAGAAAACTTAAAACTAACAGAGTTAAAAGCAAGTACTTCAGCTGTTACAGAATATACAATACAGGTGTTAACTGGACATTGTAAACACCTAGTGGATCTCCATGTTGAACCAAATATAGATCTCATTGAAACAGGAGTTATCAAACAAAGCAAAGAAGTACTCACAAATGAAATGTTAGTTTATATTGCTGTAAACTGCCCATGTTTGGCCACGCTTATATTACATTATCCTGTTGTGCTCGTAAGTGATTGGGCTATGGCAATTCTTGGTCTTAGTTGTAAAATGTTAGAGTGCATAGAGTTTGGTTCATCAGATCAAGAGTCGAAAATTTCTGATGTTGGTGTTGTAAATTTATGTTTGCCATTAAAAAAATTGCGTCGTTTAGAGCTAAAAGATACAGAAGTAACAGATGCATCTTTGCATGCAATTGCTTCATCTTGCACTGACATTGAACATCTGGATCTCCAAAACTGCCGTAAACTCTCAGATATAGGTATACTGAACTTAATAAAACATTGTCAGAATCTTGAAAGTTTGACCCTTGGAAGTGGATGGGAAGGGAATCTAACAAATATCAGTGCAATAGGCCTCTCGCAATCACAGTGTGTTAAAAATTTAGTTTCCTTAAAAATGTATACCTGGGACATAACCGATTTTGGTTTGTATGTGCTGTCCACCAGGCTGTCGCAACTTGTTCACTTGTCGATTGAAGGATGTACAAAAATTACATACAACGGATTAAGGGAATCGTTGGAAATGTTAAGCTCCCTAAAAACAATTGATTTATCATTCACCCAGTGTATCAAATGCGATGCTGAACTCTTGTCATTAGTGAAGTATTTTCGTGAGTTGTTGATGTTGGTTATGTACGAATGCAAAGGTGTATCAGCATATGGTTTAAATGACTTAAAATGTTATCTTCCATTTTGTGCAATAAAATCAGAGAAAATAATGCTGATGTAAAATAATTATATGTTTATTCAAAATAATAGTTTTTCAATTTGCTAATTCCCTTATGTTCTTTTCAGAAAAATAATGAATAAATTAGGTTTTGTTCTGTGTGAATTAGTTTTTCTTATTTATCTTTCTTTTACTGGTTGTATATAAATATATGATGTATATATATCTGTATATTTGTGTAAATAGTTTTAAAGAAACATAAGTTTTATTGTTACATTCATTGTCTTTTCTTTCACCAATCTAATAAACACACCTATAGCGTCTGCCATGTGCTCTTTTTTTTTCTTTTCATTCATTCGTAAACGAAAGTAAACACGATTTTGAACAAAACGACATTTGGTGCGCACCTTAGAGTTGTTACGTATGTATGATTCATATTTTCCAGAAATAGAAAGCTCTTTTGAGAACAATGTTTGTTTACAATCTTGAGAGTTCAATAAAATCAACCTTGTTCCCATTTTTGATTTCCCAGACCGTGTGCCTTTTCAGATATCAAAAAGCAAAATGTCCTGGAAACAAGGTTGGGATAAGATGTGCTAATGCGTGGGAAAATGAATCAAAATGAGATCTTGTAATTATTTTTTATATTTTTGCTGGTTGTTGATGACCTTTGTGGTATTGATAACCTTTGTGTTTACTGTTCCCAGTCATTGCGGTAGCAAGTTTAATTACTCGGCTTTGTTATGTTTTAAAAGCTTGGAGCAAATTTGTCTGCATTAAGCGCCGCGTTATGTTGACATGAAATATTTTCGGAAGCAAAAACGAAAGGACTGATGTCATAAAAATGTTTATGTTCCAACCATACACAAAGTTTTGTTTTGTACCTTATATATTTATGACGTAATGTGTGTAGGTGTATACTGTTAAAAAAAAGGTAAACTTGAAAAAAATAGAGACCTATTCCTCAACCAAGTATAAAAAATTTGAAACAATTCACGTAAGTTACCTATATAAACGCTCGTAGAAATTTGTCATCATATCTCATGACTGCCTCGAGCGATGTACAAGCTGCGGCAAACTTGAATAAGCTCGTACCCGTTTTCTTTTGTGCAAATGAGTCACTCGCAAAAAAAATCTTTTTATAGTTTTTCGTCTCATGACATGCTCACTTATTGGCGAACTTAGTTTCGTCGAAAACTTCAGAAAGAAGCCGCGATCAATTCTCTGCATAAACAACCATGATTTCTTTGAATGAAAAACAAAAATATTGGAGCAAAAAATAAATCTTGCTCTTGTAATCTATTCGTGTACCGTGTAAGTACTCATTTTGAGTATCCAATATAATTCATAAATCAAATGAATGGAAAATAATTTTTTCTTTATCCTGAATAATATTTTAATATTGCGAGAATATTTTCAAAATATTTTTAACTATGATACACAATAAGATTTGAGCAATATCGCACGAAAGTGTAACTTTACCTTAACAAAGTAACAAAATACCCTTAGAAACAAGTTTTCATTATACCTCACTAGCACTTTCGAAGTGGGATACATATTCGATATGGGAACTGGGAAAATGCGTTTTTCGTTTAAACACATTTAGCACAATTGCGCAAGAAATTATTCACAATTTAAAATTTCTAAAAATGGTAACCAATCAATGTTTTCAGAATGTCGAAGGTGTAAAGTAGCTAATTACTATAAATACTTTGAAAACAAATAGGCGTTTTTTTATCAAAAACTTTTTTAAAGGAGAGGCTAATCAGCGCTTATTCCGGCAGGGGCGGTTATTCGGCAAGGGGCGCTCGTTCCGTCATTTACGGTAATTGTTCTTACCACACCGGGAGATCGAACTGAATTTAGATGTCCTCCAAAGAGAACTTATGTAACAAGAAATTATAAGTAGTTTATAACTTGCAAAATATTTTGAGAAAAGGTAAACCAAAAGGTAAACCATCTATTATCTGGTATTAGTGATAATTTTAAGTGCGGTGGCTGTAACGCCATCTTTATTGGAAAAACGTCGAGACACTTAAAGATTTGGGTAAGCGAGCACATTGGTGTGACTCCTGTAACAGGTAAGCGAAATCATCACACCATTCGGCAATAAAAAATCATCTTAAGCATTATAATCACATACCATTAAGAAAAAATTTAAAGGTTTTAGGGAAAACCTAAATATCCTACGAGATAGTCCCGAGTTGAATAGCATCACCTCAGCATCGTTTTATCTCTTCAAAAAGCATATCTATTTTGTCAGTTGATGTTTACATCCCCTTTGTTAACTGTAACTGCAAGAAACGATTTTATATATATATTAGCCATTTATAAATATTTAAAAAATTTTATATAAAAGAAATAGCAGGTGAAAGACTTTGCAAAACCATGTGGATAGTCAAATGCTTCCAATATCACAAAACTTAAAAGAAAACCTGACTCAAAATACTAACAAATGCCAAAACAATGTCTGCCGAATAAAGTGTAGAAAAATAAAATACATAGCTACTTATCAATTTTTCCACTTATCCCGGAATTAGACTATTTGTAAAAGTTTTTGTGGGCAGCGTTAAGATGAGTTGATACAAAGCTTCGTTTTTAGGGCCGCCGTAGACTAACAGAAAAAGCCTAATTTTTACCCAAGAATGAGTTTCTACTCCGACCCTAAAAGAGAGACAAAACCTGGGTTCTAAAGAGTGTCCCCTTTGAATACTTGGTTTGAAATTTATAAATAATGATAACATGCAACAAAGCAGAATCAGACTCAGTCAAATATTGACCTTAAATGAATTTAGTTCCAGTTTTGTTATTAACAAAAGTTTGTTTATGATGAGAAAACTGCAATTGCAACCAAGTGACCGTGATCGATAGCAACCTGCAACCTGCAAGTGGTTTTATAACCTCGTCATCAAATGATCATTGTGTTTGTACCCATGATTCAAACCATGTTTCACAGCAGGTGTCGCGCACACAAAACAATTTTTATAAGAAACTACTTTGTAAGAAACTGATTTTATAAGAAACTGACTAGCCTTTAACAAAATTAAGAAACTCATACTAGGTAAGAAAAAGTAAGAAACATTTTTACACACGCGTTCCATCAATCGTTCCAATAATAGGCGTAAAATTTAGAAAAAAGTTTATGGTGATTCACTTTATTTTGAAGTAGAATATTTGGTGGTGTGTTATTTGCACCAATCCGCCTCCTTCTTTCATTTATCAGAAAAAAGATGCGCATGTTAACTAGCGTTGGGCTTCGTGTCATATCAGTTTCCCTCCTTCCATCCTTCTTTTGTGAAAAAGTGAAAAAATCGACATTGAGGTTTTAGTTGTTCTTCATATTTCGCTTTTGAAATTAAACAAGAAGCCCTGGGGGCTCTAAGAATTTCCGCTCGCTACCAAAATATTTGATGAAAACCTGCTAATTCGTTGTGTTATTGTGCTAAACATTTGAGAAGGTTTGGTGCATGAACCTCTGAAGATAAAGCACACAAGTGAAATTATATCTTACAACAAACGCAAACAAAACGAAACGTGTCATAATAAACTCACATTTTAAAATAAATTGCTAACAAAAAATACAGCCTAACATTCATGGTAAGTCTTGCGATTGAAACGTTTATGGTCTTAAACGGCATTTAGTTGACAAAAAATCAAAATTTTGCTGTGACCATCATTTTCAGCATACTTTTTTTATTAACTGTGCCAATTTTTGTCGAAAATAAAACAGTTTTAATTTTTGGTTAAATTTTGGCCTAAAATGACATTTAGGTGACAAAAATCAAACTTTTGTACCATCATCATTTTCAGCATACTTTATTTGTTAACTGTGCAAGATTTAGCCGAAAATAAAATGGTTTTAATTTTTGGATCAATTTTGGCCTAAAATGGCATTTAGGTGACAAAAATCAAAATTTCGATGTCACCATTATGTTCACCATACTTTTTTTGTTAACTTTGCCAATTTTTGTTGAAAATGAAGTAGTTTTAATTTTTGGACCAATTTTGTCCTAAAATGACATTTAAGGTGACAAAAAATCAAAATTATTATGTCACCATTATGTTCAGCATACTTTTTTTGTTAACTGTGCCAAATTTTGTTGAAAACAAATACTAATTTTGTCCTGAAACATCATTTAGATGAGTTCCCAGTAGTTGGGGAGCTTGGGTGCGAAGTTTACATCTGTGACGGAGGAACGTGTAATCCCAGGGTCGATTTTTTCTCAAAAAATGCTCCAAAAGAAAAAAACGACGGTTTTAAAGAATTTCCTACGCCTTCGGGCGCGGAAATTCAAAAATCTAAATTCTGCAAGGTATGCGAGCATAAATATTCTCTAACATGTATATGGTTTTTGCAGTAAACACGCAATTTTTTGTCTGCATAACTGTTTATTCCATTTTTTTTTTTGGTCCATACTTTTTTTTCAGTTACGCCAGGTACAGTCTGCTTCTCAGTATTGGTCAGTATTTAGCCGCTGAAAACATGCAGCTCTGCTAGTCTTCCGATTTCCTATTTTTTTTACCACAATGTTTGTGGTAGGAAGAACAACTCTTAATGCAGGGAGAGTTCTCGGAATCTCAAAAGCGTATACTTGCAAAAAAAATAATTGAAGTTGGTTTCTCCGTACGTCACCAATACAATAGTTCGTGCCAGCGAACATAGAACATTAAAAACACCAGTTTCGCCAATTTTAATTTTTAATTTAAATTTGATTTTTAATATGTATAAAAATAATAAAAAATAATAAGTGTATTACGTTAAGATCACGTGAGTCTGTCCGCACTTCAAACCATGATGGCGCATCATATATGGTAAAATATTAACTATCTAAAATCGTAGAAAACTGCTACGGCCCATTTTTTAATTGTGTATTTCCCGAGTAGTTTAGTTTCAAATGGCTAAAATTTAATATGAAAAGATTGGAACGCAACTATTAATAATCTTTCTGATTTATATTTTTCTCTTTGTACTTTAACCAAACCACAAATTTTGCTTGAAATGTAAAAGTTTTAACTTAAAATCAGTAATTCTAGCTATTTTCGTACAAAGTAGTATTCCCAGAATATAGTTTTGATCAACCACAATGCACTGCGTGTCAACTACTTGAGAACAGCTTCCCCCACTTTTACACTTCATCGTCATCTAAAAACGGATTACTGGACTCCTCGGGTTCGTTATCGTCAAGGAACGGATTGCTACTACTCTCTTCTTCCAGAAAAGGATTTGTGCTTTCAGACTGTGGCTTATCCTCGTGTGTCTTGCCACTAAGCACCTGAGGAGGAGGCGGTGCTCTTCGTTTAGTTTTTTTGGCTTCAGTGGAGGGTTCAGTTAAAATGTGCTCTGACTTTTTAGTATCAATCAATTCCTTAACCTTCGGTAATGTTTGGTCCTCTACATGAACTGGGGGAGATTTTTCTACTTCAACCTGGGCACCCCATGATTGTTTTTTCTTAGGCAGCTTTGATTTCGATTTACTACGATCTCGCTGTTGTTTCTCGTTCGATTGAGTTCTCCTTCGTATTCCAGCCGAATTACTTGACGATGTCCTGTTCTTTAGTGTTTCTTTTGAATCCACTGGAACGAGGTCGCTGGGTGAACCAAAACTAGCGAGTTGATATCGCATCGTCTCTTTAAATTGAGTTAACAATGTTATCTTTTTTCTAAAGAATAAAATAAGAAAGAGGTATAAATAAAAGGTAGATGAAGGAAAAGATGAATGCGTAAATTAATGAATAGCCATGTAATCTTACTTTTCATTTTTTTCTTCAAGTGCTGGAAGTCTTTGAATTATCGAGTCAATATTCGATCTAAATAAAGATAGAACTTGTTGCACAAGAATACTAAAATAGCTTTGGCTGCAATCTTGACAATTTATTTGGGAAAATCCCCTTTCTCCTGTTCTCAATGTTGCATAAATGGCTGCTGGTCCCCAGCTGCTTTTCTTCACTTTAAAAATATTCTGTAGGCTTTTAATAGCAACAAAATGGAATATGGGGGAAAGGGGACTTGTCTACTCTACTTGTAGGGGCATTTTCTCTTTTACAACCAATTTTTTAAGTTTTCCCGATATACTTATTTGAGGGTTGTTTACCAAATTTTAGGGGAAAAACAGTTGCTAACAATGAGGCCTTTCTTAGTTAATCTATTTTCGAAAATGTAATAATGAAACAACTACTTGAAAACGAAAAGAATGCATGTTTTAGAATCTAAGATTTTAGGAGAAATCAATATTTTGGGTCTCGAGTTTCCAATTTTCAGGTTACTTCGGAGATCTAAAGGACATAATGGAGACAGGCGCGGATCTAGGGTTACTCAGATAAGTCGCGCGACTAAGTGTAAATTTGACGAAAAATGTTAGCCAAGCGAATGATGTCAACGATGTAAGTGTTGCAGACGGAGCGAGTTAAAAAATCAGATTCATTTATTTACGGCGAAAAGCCACGGTTCACAGCCCTCTCCATTTCGCCTATGGCGATGTTGATGTCAAAGTTGTGACATCGCTACCATATAGACTGAGAGGTTTGCAAACTATAGCTTACAGATTTTGACTGATTCATTTCAACTAATCAGTCACTCAGTCAGTCACAAATCAAATAACTATGGCCTGCAACCCTCCCCATTTCACCTAAGTAAGGTCAGTGATTTAAATAAAAACTCTTCAAATGGCTACTAGGAAACAAAGTTTGTTGAGTTTATTTTTACATCCAATCCATTAGGAGACTGTAGATACAGCTCATCATTGTTATTGGTAGGTGTTAATGTTTTGAGAATCTTGACATCCATATAACTTTTCTCGCATCTTTCTTTTTATTCCAAGCATCCTTGTTTTCAATTTGCTTTTAAAAATTATGGTTGCTTACCCGACAATTAAAGCGTTAAAAGCTGTCAAATTTGATGGCTTTGAAAACATCAAGGTAGCATTAAGAATTTTAGCCACTTTCCGCCACATCCTGTGAATGTGAACGTTCCTTTTCTTCTTAACGTAGACTTTAAGACTACACCAGGAGCACCATGGTTTAGGATCGTTTAAATGGAATTGCGCTCATGAACAACCATGAGGAAATCATACCTAACAAAGATGCTGTTAGATAGACATAACCTTATTTTTCCATGTAATTGGATATTGTTTTTGTTATAATTGTGTTTTATTGTGCTGTCCATGGCTGGTGTGATTATTTGATTCACCTAGTCATACTGATGAAGCCTGGTATTGGCAGAAACAGCAAGAGTTTATTAATATTGAAATACATTCACAATTGTCTCACTTTATTGTACTTAATCCCTGATAATCTCTGTTGTTGTTGTTTTTGATTGATAAACAGGCTCAAATAAGAAAAATTAAGAAACATTTCAGGCTCAAATTATCGAAATTTTAAGAAACTCCAGACTCTACCTAATGCTTGGGTTTCCAATAAAAAAAACGTGTAAGACGGAGAGTTGTTTATAAAAAATGTTCTTGGGATATTTTCTAATAGCTTTTTCGTCAATTTTAATGATAGCTATGCAAAGCTAGAATTAGCGAAAGCTTCAGGGGCTTCACCCCAGACCCCACTTGGGGGCTTACAGCGTTCCCCAAGACCCCCAGCTGGTAAAATTAAACCTTATTCCAATATTTTGACTTGAAAAACTCTGGATCCTCCCCTGGGAGATTTTGTGACCCTGTTAAAAAGTACACAGTTAATATTCACCATACGTCATTGGGCGTTATCGGGTCCATCTTTCACACTGGCGTAAATCATTCGCAGAAACAACTAAGACTCACCTGTCTTTTTCAGTGATGTACATCGTCACAGCTTCTTTAAATGCATTCAACTCCAAATGAGCTTGTAGAGCACCGTACGCCGAATATTTATCGATACACGCGAAGATACGTTGCAACTCGTCAACGACTAACTCGATTAACGTTACAAACACTCGTTTTGTAAACAAGGGCGAAACCGAGGATATCTAAAAACGGTGAACGAGAAAATTTTTATGATAAAAAAAACTTAGCTTGTGCACTTCGTAAACGGTCTGACTAAAGGTGTGGAAACTAATCAGCTTCCAGAGATTGAATTTCATTATATATTTTTGCTCGTATACCATTTTTTACCTCACGGTTTTTGTTATTTTAAGCGTACATGGGCCGAGAATGGCCATCGAGTTACCAATCAGATTCTTCTATTCATTCCCAAAAGTCGACACAGGTCGTAGTAGTTGTAATCCTCGATTTTTCCGAAGTTTAAGTTTTGCAGGTATGTAAAATCCTGGACTTTCCCTAGTTCCCCAACATGACAAACGTCTCGTTAATTATCAACACT
Source organism: Hydractinia symbiolongicarpus (assembly GCF_029227915.1). Lineage (NCBI taxonomy): Eukaryota > Metazoa > Cnidaria > Hydrozoa > Anthoathecata > Hydractiniidae > Hydractinia > Hydractinia symbiolongicarpus. Next base: position 5,924,957 of record NC_079885.1, read on the forward strand.
GAGTCGAGTAAATACAAAAAAGAAAATGAATTTTTTTACGAACCACTATCGCCGGACAATGTTTTTTCAGCGTATCACAAGAGGGTTATTCGTAGTAAAATGGAATGAATGAAAGAACTAAATTCGATGGGAGCTTAAAATAGCGGAGAATATATAGAAAGAAAGTATATTTAAGAACCTTTTTAAATATGCTCCCTCCCTACCGACCGTGTTGTAAAATATAAATTCTAGTTCGCTTAGTGGCGAAACATAGTTTCGAAACGATGAAGAATAAAATATAAGCAATATTCTACCTGTTTGTGAACAACTATAAATTTGATAAGAATATCTTGTATATACGGACGAACACCTGCAAAAAAAGAAAGTTCTACATTTTTACACGAATTATTGACACTAAAGAATCAAGTTACGAATTTTTACTTCTTAATAGTGATTGTCAAAAACAGTAAATTCAGCAGTTCCATAAATTTATCGAAGCACATTACATCAAAATGTAATCAAAATACACCAAACGAAGAACGGAGCAGGCTACATGAATTGAAAGTTAAGAAAAACATCAAGAGACAATTTTAGATTTTCTTTTGCGATTAGCACAAACAAAATTTCCGTAAAAAGGATTATTTCTGTGAAAAGTTTGAGCAAGATAAGTACCTGCAAAGAAAAATTTGCTTATTAATTTTAATTCGAACACTAAAAGTGCAAGAAGAAATCACTCTTACATATGGAATCGATTCATTTCCAAATCGACTTCGATTTTATGACACTATACTTACCTACGACAGGTTGTGATCCATCCCATTTGTACTCCGCCATATTAATTCCAAGTTCGATGCCACCAACAAGAGGTTCGCCTTTCAGTTCTATGTATGTTCCATAGACACGTTTATCGAGTTCATTGATTTTATTTTCAATAACCTGCAAAAACAAGCAAGACACTTGAGCGTAAGAATAAAGAAAACAATATCAATTCAAGCAAGACACTTGAGCGTAAGAATAAAGAAAACAATATCAATTTGTCGCATGTTGAGGAAAGCATGACAATTCAACAACAATATTTTGGTCCATAATCAGGCATTAACTCTGGGATTGGATCGGGAAAGAGATATAAGCACTGCTAAAAGTGTGCTTGTCTTGCTTGTTCACACAACTGATTAAACAAAGATGGTAGGGATAACTCAACAACAACCTCATGTTTACATTATTTTTGTTTACATTGAATTTTTGGCAACCGGTCCGGGATTCTGCTTATTTTAGGTTTCAGGCGATTAAACGTCTTTCCGCCATTTATCGGTACGCCGAGGGTACTTTTTTTGTTTATATTGAAATTTAGGGGATCGTGTCTGGGAATTACGGAATTGGGTCATTTTCGGTTTCCTAAGGTGATCTTTCAAAGTTTTACGAGGTTGTAAAATTATTAATTTGTTTGGTTACCTCGCGAAATTGTTTGATTTCTTCATAACCATACTTCATACACATCTCAACAAGATTCGGTATGACAGCGTGTTTGATATGATGACAGTTGCTAAGCAACACAATCACGCGCATGTCCTAAAGTAATATTGATTATTAAAATTTTTAAAATCTATCCTTTATATTTTTGTAATTTCAGGGACGTCTCAAATGGAACAGTAAGCTAAAACATTACAATAATAAACACACGGAAGTATTATTTTTCACAAAACTTTCCAGAGAAAATAATATACCTTAGTCAGTATTTCTTGTTGTTCCTCTTCCATAGTTTCATTTTGATCTTCAGCACTAAAAGAAAAAAATACTAAAATATGGAAAAAGGTTGAAAAAAGCCGGTGTTGTAGTGCTAAGAAATGGAATGTGATATCATGTGATGCGGTATTATGTGACGTGGTCTCATGTGACGTGTTATCATGTGACGTCGTATTGCAAAGAAAGCAAACATTATAAAAATTCTGGCCTCGTTTTTGTGAGAACTTTTGTGATTGAAGTTCTGACCGTTTTAGCACACATTTAAGTATTTAAAAAACGTACTTATCTTGATCAGAAAAAACTGTTCTTTCTAAAGAAAGCAGGAACGCCTAAAACACACAAAAACACAGCTTATCTACACATACATATGTATCTAATAAAGAGAAAGCCATAACCAGGCGTCATGTAGAGAGAGTACATAATGAAAATAATGACTACGAGTAGTTAGTCTGTTTTGTTCAAAGAAAAATTTCCAACTTTTACATAATCCACACGGTGTAGGTTGTTCTCTGTGTAGAAGGTCGACTTTAAATTTAAGCCACATAAATTAATAAAACTGTTCCCTTTACATAAACAATAGTTCCCTTGTCATGATGGTTGAACAAAACCTGCCAGTGAAGCAGTGGAGATGTAATATCGTGAAATCACAAAAGAGGATTATTTTGAGTACATACCTTCAGCATTGTTTTGAGTAACGTGACAACATGAGTATGTACAGAACGATTTTCACACTACAACAAAAATAATTGAGAGTTCCTAAAACGGACATCTTGATGCTTTTGTTATACTTAAACATATTTTGTAAAAGTAAAGAGTTTTTTGCCATAAATTTTTAACTAATTTAATGGTGCAAATTAACTTACTCGTGAGAAAACATAAAACATTCATGTTTTTACTTTAAATACGAGTAAGAGACGCTTAATTGTGGTGTAACGCCCCTCTATATTTCCTCAACGAACTAAGCAGCCAGATTATTGTGGAGATAGCAAAGTAACTAATTATGGAGTAGTCTATATCAATCTTAGATAGGGAGTTCTTTTAATGAGACAAACTATCAGTAAAAAAACGTTCGCCAAACAGAAGTCACACAAAAATCTACCCACCTTTTTATCAATTTTTGAGTCTGTCATAAAATCATGCACAAATCTTATTGACTCACTGAAGATTTTCTCAAACATGCTGGGCTAAAAGAATAAGCTCACAATAAATAAATAAATAAGAATAACAACAGTTGCTTTAAGTGTTCCACAACAAGCCAAACTTCATGGACCTACATACCAGGATTAATGAAGAGTCTATTGTACCCTATCTTTGTGGAAAACATAAAAAACTAATTATTATATCCCCAGAAAAGTCTGATCCGTATTTTTGAACCGTTTTGACTATTTTGCTCACGAATCCGCCATTATAGGGCCGAAAAAGATCACATTGAAGGTTTATTGTTATCTATCTATGTGTATTTTTCCGCAGAAAAGAAAAACAAAACAAGAATTGACATATGAGGTTAAGAAGTATGTAGAGTATAGCATAATTTGTAAACGTGAGATAAAAAAATAGACTCGTGGATATAGATACATTTTCAACTGTGTTTCACGCATAAAAAACCGCTGAACTATGCACTACAATTGGTCACCATAAAAAAATGAACAAAATTATGTATACCAGTTTTGATATCCAGTAAGAATGACGTCGATCATATTCTAGTTCCCAGTTCTCTTGTTTGCACAATGCTTGTGTATCTAAATAGAAAAAAACACATCGTTAAAACAACTGGTGGTGGCAACCAATGAAAAGTTTCTGCAGGTCTTATCAGACAAGTGCATGTGTTGAGTTCGAGTAAATATACAGTAACAAAAAGTAACATAGCTATATAATACCTTCAACAGCTGATGATAAAACTTTTTTGATACAATCACAAATAGCATTTGTTGTTAAAGATGTCAAGGGTAAGATAACATCCGCTGCTATACCAAGTTTGGACAGCTTCTGCAATGTTGTCCTGAATGCAAAACAAAAAACTGAATTGAAATCATTATGTTTGCTAAATATACATTTGTTTATGATATTAATTTCCTAAAAACTCCTGAAATATTCCTGAAAATTGTATACATCGAACTGCTTGGCTTTCTCTGAGTTCTTCCAGAGAATTAAGAAGAATGTTTATATCCACTGAACTTTTTGAAAAGTCAGCCGAGGGCTGTACGTCATTAGATACACTACATGTTTCTTTTCCCCATTTTTTTGAAAAATACTTCTCTGCAAAGATTTAGCTACACTTTGTATTTTGGACGAATTTTATTATTGTCCCAAAAATTGCCTAGTTGTAGACGGGTGGAAAGAAAATAAAGCAAATTCCCCTGCAATCTACACCACCCTAATCTACAACATTTATCTTTACCATGAAAAAATGTTTGTTGGTTTGTCCCCCTAACTAAGAAACATGAAAGTAACACTGGAATATTATCCTTCCAGAAAAAATCTGAAACTGTAATATGCACAAAAATGTGGTTTTAAAAACAACAATACTAATCACCATACCAAATCGATCGTACCACTCCTGGAAGCCAAGGAATCAAATATTTCGATTGATGCTGTGAAGCTGTTAATCTGGATCGGTCATCTCTTTGTAAAACAGATTCCACCATTTCACAATAGACAACAATAACATCTTTAACAAGGGCCTTGAATATTAAAATAATTAATAATAATAAGGGTTTAGCAGAGTAACATCACAAGTTTGCAATTTTGTCTGTTCACCATAACTTTATGGGGCATTAGGTAAATTCTATTTATGACTCTCATTGGCTACCAAGCATTTGGAATTTATCATTTCATGATAAACTTTAAAACGCAGCATTCGGCCTCTACTTTCAGCTCTTTACAGCAAAAACAAATTCCACATCGAAAATGGCTTACTTGAAAGTGCTCTCTTTCATCGTTCCTACTGGAGGCTTCTCTCTGTGAAGAAAATATAAGGACAAACAGTTACACTAAATTCGCAACATAGAAGTATAAAATGTAAATTAAAAATTTTCTTCAACCTGGAATCACAAAATGTAAGCGTTGGCTTATCACACATAAAAACAATACCTTGTCTCCTAATTGATTGGAAATATAGGTTTGACCAAGATTCCACAACTCTGATAAATTTGCAGATATCAGTTTGCACAACTCTTCTATCATTAAAACGCCTTGAGGAGCATTTGCTAGAAAAAAACAGCACAAAATGACTAGTTTCGAAATACGGAAGGTCAACAGCACAGACTAACTTGCGTGGTCCACATTCCTTGATTGTCTGTCTGCTTGAATACCTGACTGCAACTGGTTGAAAAAGCACAAGAAAGAAAAAAGGCGCAAAGTTTGTTTAATGTGTTAAATCATCAAGAAAGAAAGAATTCATGTTGCAAAAATATTTTTTAAACTCAAAATCACTCAACTTGGACTCTTATGACAAAGCATAACTTTTGAAATGCAAATTGATACACTTAATTAGTTGCACCAGTCAGCTATATAGTTAAGAATATTAGGTATTTTTATGAAAAGAATTTCCAACAGAATAAATCTTCATGTCTGTCTGTTTGTGCGTCGAAATTACAATTCCTCTTTATTTATTAATTCGTGTTAACAAGCGGACAAAATGCACGAGATACAGATGCGTAGATATGCACGACTGACTAAAATGGGAAGGCCAGCAAACCCGTGGATTTTAAATGAGCTGACGACTAGTATATCTATATCGAACGTATAATCATATGGTTAGCTTAGAAAAACTACTCTAATGAGAAACTAAGTTGGTAACAAAAGATATGTATAATAACCTACAGTGTTCAGATTGTAATCTGCGTAAAGATTCTGGTAATGATGCACTGCGGGAATGTGATCCTAAAAAAAAGCCAGTTAGGATGAGGAAAGACGTTCATCTGACATCCTTCTTCCCGCAATCAATATAAAGCAAAAAAATACTGTTAGAAGAAACATTATTAGATGTACTATCCCAATTTATGAAAAATAATGAAATATATGCAAACCTCAAAATACCTATGAGTCAACTTACTTGTGAATGAGAAGTTTGAAGTTTCACTTGGTGTTCGTCTATGTGTAGAAGCTACAAAGAAATTATACAACTAACATTAAATAAAGTCAAGTTAAGTGATACAACTGAAGAAAGAACATAACTAAATGAGTATTATGTAACACTAGTCGTTGCCCGTGGAAAAATCCACGGGTTCGCCCGTCCTTTATATATATACACCACGTTTCGTACGTCTCGCAATTTGAGGTGCCATCTTGCCCAGAGACAGACACAATACGGATATTATTATAGAGATATTCTGCCCAATCTTAGGACGCTGCCCAATCTTTGGACATAAAATTGCCCAGTCTTAAGACTGGGGAGGGCGTCACAAGATTGGGCAAAAGACCATGTTAGGCCCGTCTTTGGCGCATTTTAGATTTTAAGGAAGTGATGTACCACACGACCTCTGTTTTTTGCGAGTCCCAACAAACATTCTCAGGCACATTAAAACATATTTTGGGCACTGTAGAATTGGCCCGGCCAGTTTTTGGAAACAGTAGAGTGAAAATCGTAGCTAGCTAGCTAGGTAGCTGGTAGAGCACGTGTTATACATTTAGCATTTATATACAGCTTGTAATAGTGGCTAAATTTTAAAAATAAAATTTTTATATTTGTGAAGAATCAGAAAAATCGTATTCAACCATATTATTAGTTAGCTAGCTGTTAATTTCATTGGATGAGATGTTTAGCCAGCTAGCGAGCTGTAGCCAGCTAGCTAATATCCTAGTCTATAGAAGAAAAACCTTATAGACTATGCTAATATGGTTGAGTAGTTTTAATTTTTTATACATAAAATACATGGTATATATAAATTTTCGGCCTTTTGATTTTCCAAGAAAAGTTTCAATTTAAAGTTCCTATTAAGAGGTAAATTCTAAAAATTTTATTTATCTGTTTGTCTTCCACAGTTGTTCTAAGATTGGGGATGTACGTCCGTAGATTGGACAGTCCAGTCTTAAGACTGGCCACCCATTTGTCACTGTCGGAAAATTGGCCTGGCCAGTCTTAAGACGGGGCGCGTTCCAAGATTGGGCAGAACAGAGCCATTTGACATAACCATGTGTTATCATAGTGTGATAGTTTGTTTTCATAAGTAGATATTGTTCAAACAGTTTTTTTCCGAAAACCTACATTTTCGTGAAAAAAATGTGTGTTCGCAACGTTAGAACTTTTTTAAATCTATTCCCTTTTTATGTTTTATTCAATAAACTTAATTACAACTTTATACACTCCTCTTATCTTTCATAGACATTTTTTACCTGATTCCCTGACTAAAATGCTTTCAAGGTTTTGTAGACTTTCCAATTCCACTCTTCATCTTGTCATAGTATGTGCGCGTGCATAATAAAAGATGTGCATGAAATAGTGTCTGCTGCCTGATAGACAGCCCTGCCCCCGCTGAAATTTATTTTTATTTTTTAACCTTAGACACTTTTATTCCAATCCCTTGACAATCCTCTGGCTATTAATTTTTGAGGTGAGTTTGTCCACACATTATGTCCCTCAAAATAACGACAACCTGTCACCACAGGCCCTTTGTGATTCTACTCACCTGCTTATTTCGTTATAGGAAAATTCCCAACTCACTGTCTATTCTCTTAAGAGTAGTGTTGAATGAAATATACATGGCGATCAAAGAGGTCATAGTTTATTCCGTAGGTTATAAAACAAATCTTAGAGGTGACTTTTTACTTCCTTTGTTGAGCACTTCATGTGTTGCGAAAATATAACTGTCAACAAACCTGATCGTGACGAATCATTTGGTCGTTGTCTGATATCCAGTGAAGAATTAGGAGGAGTCATTAGTTTGTTAGTTTCCTCTAAAATGCAGAAAAAAAAAATTCGTTTAAGAAAACACGTCAAACAAGTACATCAAAAATTTTATCGCGTTTATCGTAATAATGATAAAATATTTAGCCTGTTAAAAAACACTTCCCAAAGTTTATTTAAAAATATCTTTTCTTAGAAGTCATCTACACCTTTAAATACTATATAAAAATGTCCTTGTTAGAAAAATTTATAATTTCATTCTTTGTTTTTAATAAAAAGTTTGTTAAAGTTTGTCAAAAAATATAAAGAAGGAAATAAAGATATAAGATGCATTTGCAGTTAGCAGTTGAAATTAGTCAACGAGGCAAACAGGTCTCGCTTAATTCTTGGTTTACATTCTAATGTCCATGCTGTGAGTAAACAAACAAAATAAAAAAAACCCACCTTTCCCTTGATGTTCAACTTGACAGTCCAACAACATAGATTTGATCCATAGTGCTTGCTTTTGAATACACTCCCAACCAGCATTGCCTTGATAGTCCAAATCATTTAGATACCTAAATGTAAATGTATTATCACTTAATTCACATAAAAAATAACAATAAAACAATCTATATTATAATGCCCGTATACGTCTCTTTGTCTGTCTGTTTGTCTGTCTGTCACACAAAATGGTAGCTTAGCTGCGCAATAGCGAGAAGCACGCAATGCGATATAAAAAGGACGGGCGAACCCGTGGATTTTTCCACGGGCTAACGACTAGTAAACATTAGAAAGCGATACTTTATATCAAATAACTGACACAAAACCTGCCCTTGGTCAAAGTACTAACTTAGTAACTAAATTCTACTACATGCAATGGTTAAAAATGAAATGAAAAGACAAAGCTCTCATTAATGCGAATCAGCACTAAAATATTGAATTGATATCAGCATGTTTTTTTTTCTTCTGATATAAATTAACCTTGAAAGTTTCATTTTCAAGCATTTTATAGAAGTTACAATAGTTTTGAGAAGAGAACGTTTTACCTAATCAACTTCTTTTGTTCTTCCAGAGGTGTGGGAAAGTCAAATAATTTGTGTTTCAGTTGAGTCGAAAATGCAGCAATTTTCTGATCCACTTCAGAAAGAGCTAAAATATTAAATTCCACCAATCAGAACGTATGAAATAATGATTTCCACCAATCAGAACGTATGAAGGGTATTGGCAAACAAACAAACAAATAAAAATGTTAAAACAAATATTAATAACTAGTAACTGTTAATTCAGAAAATATAATGCGAACAGAAATAAAATGTCGATTAGAGGTCAGTAATATATTTATTAAAATATTCAAAAAAATATATCAGCCAGTATTATAGGTACACTAATGCAGATGTGAGATATCTTAGCATGAGTAAACCTTCACATAAGCTTGCCAAGTGCTGCAAAGATGATGGATTGAGTGGGGCCTGAACCAACGATTTCTCGCTTGCGGAAGCGAATGCTTTACCAACTGTGCCATGAATCTGACGCTCTCTCCTCAGCACATGCAGTAGACAAAGCGAAGCATATGTTCTCCATGCGAAATATCTCTCTACAAAAACGTACCAACAAGATATCACTGAATGATGCACAAGTGGAGCTGAAGTTATAGCCGAACAACCAAATTTTCTGCACTCCTTAAGGTCCTTACATCCGAGAAAGGCGTTTGCCGAACGGAGTCCGATGTAAGAAGTAAGTCATCATTAGCCGAGCTTCAGATCCCATTATAACCATCATCCTTGCAACACTTGGGAAGACAATATGCAGGTTCACTTATATAATATTTATTGGCCCGTTGTCACTATTTTATAATCTGTGAAGCGATGATCAAATAAGGTATGTGGTTTTGATGAGCGGTTAAAAATATGAGTATTCAAATACATACCTTTATAATGACATTAAAAAATCATCAATACACAAACTACTCAACTAATGATTACTTTTGAGTCAAGACCGAATTCTCACCTCCCACATTAATCTACGCTTAGATCTAATAAAACCTAATATAATGAAACTCCTTTCTCATTATAAATAATATTGCATATAAGTTTAAATGTCAACTGAAAAATAATTCAATGACTTTACCTTTTTTGAACGACTTGACTTCCGTGTTTTGAAACAAAGCCTTTGCTCGATTATAATCACTGATCAATATTTCATACTCGCCCTAAACAAAAAAGCAGTGATGTATATATATACATCACTGCTTTTTTAGGTGTTTAATCTGTACACTTTTTTTTAATTGTGATGGTATGGTGTGAAGTAAAATATTTCAATTTTATATAATACTGCAATATATTAAAACGAATCCTTTGACTTGACATTTCTCTTCTGTTCAATACTATCTTAACATTTGTTTCACATTCCAACATAATAGTTGACAATAGCAAACAAGTAAAATCATCTAAATATTACTGCAACATTTAACCCCTAAATTTAACACACACACTCAACTTTTGCTAACTTTCCCAATTATTTATTTTTTAATGTTTTCAACTTTTTAACAAAAACAGTTCACTGAAATTTAGGATCAGCTGAGCTACCCAGGCAGCTGCATTTTGAAAAATATTCAGCCTAACAAACAAAGATAGACACAGGCAAGTGATGACTAATCGTAAAAACTCTTCTTTTGGTACGTAAAAAATATTGCCTGATGAAAATTTGCTTATTGTAAAACTGCTACTGTGTCTTGTTTCAATAATAATAATGACATAACAAACCTGCTGAATGTTTTTCTCTATGCTTCTTGGAAGATTAAATAAGAAGCGATAACGATGAAGAACATTGAGCACATTTCGCTTAGCGTCAGCTTCATCTTTTCTTGATAAAATGTCTTTAAACAGACTATTCGATACAAAATTGCAGCCTATAGAAGGAAAATAACGTTGAATATGGAAATTTTAAATAAACTACCGCACTTGTTGATCATTAAAATGTATAAAAATAGTTAGAAATGTTTCCTTGTCTTTTTTAAAAACAGAACTAAAAGGGTTAGCAAATTTAGTATTTCCAACAAACGAAAACCAAAAAGTTTTCCACGGTACTTAACTTCTTAATAAGGTTGACTATGTTATCCTCTTTGCAAACAAAATTGGAGAAGACAACGTAGAAAAGACAAACGTAGAGTAGACATTTTAACAGCAAAAATTCTAAAACCCTTGTATTGTTTCAACTCTAAAAATGTGGTCCATATATTCTTTAATGACACCAGGACACCTTCATTAAATTTACTGAAAATATGATAATTAATCGTTCACTAACTTTTTAAGACGCCTTGTAATTCTTCACAAATATTTCCACCAACAGATTCGCTTTCATGCACCAACATTGATTTTTGAACATCTAACAACAACATAAAAAAAATAACTAAACAAAAACTACTACTTTTTCGAAAACAAAAATTAACAAAAATTAAATATAAATAGTAAAACACAAGGGTAGCATTGACAATGGTAATATAATTACCAGTTAATGTGAAAAGAGAGTCAAGAATTGTTGTTAAATTTCCCCGAACGAATGATGAGGGTCCAACACTTGTTCTTGTGTCTTGTGATTGTAAATGATAATAGCCACTCTTCAAAGCATCAAAACTACAATGCAAATTATCAATAGTTCAAGCCAGCATCATAAACTATATTTGGAGATAGGTATGTACACAATTCTGAAGTTATTTTGCTTGATGAGTCAGAGAATTAATGATAAGTCACTCAATAAAAGTTAAAAAAATTCTTAATAGTAAAAATCTGCTGATTAAAAAAGAATCCAAACATTTTCCGATGTTGCTAATCTATCTAAACTAAAAATAATGAACACTGAAAACAGAAGGAAACAAAAAAAGATGGTCCATAAACTGTAAAAGAAACAATCTTGTAATTGCATACACAGAACAATCAGATCATTCATTGCCATTCACTTATTTGTGGTACACAATAACTAACCTAGTATCAAGATGGCGCTCAAGTAAAAATCTTGATGGATTAAATTTCTCTGACAGAGGATTGCTTGAGCCTATGTAAAATCAATACATAGTCTATATGTAGCATGATAACAACAGAAAAAAGGAAAATGGAAATAAATATCTTGATATGGAAGTGTTGTGGCTTTTCTTTAAAATACAAATAAAAAAAATGAAATATAAATTTTTTAAATTCAAAATCACTACAATAAAGAACAAAAACTTACTTTCTGGATACCATTCCTCAATTTTATCAGCTGGCAGAACAGCTCTAAAAATGAAAAAAACACACTCTTCTTACTGCACAAAAACGTTTTTTCCACAAGATGCTATGTTAAAGATTGAGTTTCAGTGTAAAAGTAGAGATTTCTCTAGGTACCTTAATACTACTTTTTTGAAATATTGAATAGTATTGGAACATGGCCAGTTTTGCAATCAGAAAATCAATTACCCTTAAATCACACATTGTAAGGAGTAAACACAACAAAAAATCCAATATGGATATACTTTGTATAAAAAAATCAAAAAAAGTTCATACCCAGTTTCCTCAGGTGCAACACCAAGTGGGTCCGTGTAAGTTGAATTCTGTGTGTAGTTACGCGAATTTGTCAATGTTGTTGTAGGTTTTTCTTCAAACAATTTAGATTCATCAACCCAAACAGCTGCCTCGGTTAGCAACCCAACACGTGGCATGTAACCTCGAAATTTTACAAGACTTGTTCCCATGCCACCAGACTTCGTAGCCACAATGATGTCTCCCATACCAAGACCCATTCCAGTCCGTGCATGGATTAACCCAGAGTGTTGCCACTCAGCCGTATATGTACAGTTTACATTGCAAATATACACCGCTAAACAAATAAAAGATTACGCTTGCTGAAGAAAATATAAAAATTCAATTTCTTTATATTACAATTCACCAAAATTTATTTATATAATTATTATAAAATAAATATTTAATAACACTATTGATGTCAATCTTTGTAATGACGTATTGTTAAAATAAGATATAACCAAATATGACTTATTCTTTTGAACCTGTGTAGCTTATTATTAAGAGGTTTGTGAAGTGTAAAACTATTAACCATTATTATCGTTAACATCATTATTATAAAATATTTATACAATATCATCACTGCAAGTATACTCCTATCAACAGAAACAGTTGGTCATACAGACGCACAATGTTAGTTGTAGATACGAGGCACCTACTTATGATATATTATTCTGGAAGAAAGGTGAAACAGTAAAATGAAAAAACTGATAAACAATAACTGAAACACATAATCACACATCAGAAAATATAACATTACATACCAATTATGTCTTTGCTATCAACGCCAAGATTTTCACCCCTGATTTTAACAGTAGTTCCAGGTGGACCCTCTGCTGGAGATATTCCAGAAACAGATGGTGCAGCAGCTTCAAACACCATTTTGAAAAATAATTGTTTACATTTTTTAACTATAAAAGAATTGTAGTTTAACACACAGTTTTAATTTCAGTAGCAAATAAAAACAAGACACACAAACATGGTTTACTTACACACAGTACAGCAGGGATTTTGATGCATCGAAAGGGCCACTGGTTTCTTATGTAATGTGAAATTTTCACGCAACATTGTACGGAGTGTCCACATATCCCGAACAACTTATTACAGTAAGGTCATAAAACTTGGTACAGTTGTAAAATTATTTCAATAGAAACTCATTTTACGTAAAAACATATTTGATGAAGCCACTGGGAACATAATGCCTCATTCCCATGACTAAATTGTTCCTTCATTTATGGTGTGTTATTTTGTATAATCAAAATACATTATGTAAAATGTGAAAGGTGTAAGTAAAAAGTACCGACCAAGCTTGCGACGTCTGTGACCTTGATGTTGTACTGTAAAATGCAATACGCTTAATGGAGGGCATTGTACTTTACAGTACAACGGTCAATATGCGTTTTATTACCTGATTGCACCTATGTGACAAATAAATTTTCCTATGTAAACAAAAAAATCAAAGCTATCATTTTAAGTTGTTATTTGCAAGACACCACAGAAGAAAAAAAAAGCGTTCTATTTTGATCCTACCTTTGGAATTTGAGATCGTTTAATTCTAACCCTGAAGTACACGAAATTAATTTAAATCATTGTTTATATAAATTGAAATGAAATGAAACAATGGTAAGCGAGTTTTATGTCTTCTTATGTGCTATCATTTGTTTATGTTTTTATAGTACCATTTTAATAATGGCTTTCCAGACTGGTAAGTTTGGCTCCATACACAGCCCTATTTAATGAGCCGTAAACAAATCAAATGAAATCACTTTTTTCACTATTAGAAAACACTTTTGTGATTTTAAAATATACTATAGCAATTTTTTTTATTTTGAAGGACACATATTGATAGCAGTAATTTTGTAAAATAACTAATTGTATATCCTCTTTAATAACAATTATCATTGAGATTGTTCTTAAGAGCTTTCCCCTGCGATAAAATAAGTTGGATTCATATAAAAAACTTGACAAGATGTCTATGACTCCTTTTATTTTTTATTTTTTCAATTTTTGACATTCTGATTATGCTAATTAATGCACAATGTCATGTACTTGATATAAATACTGTTCTAAGGGTTTATCAAGGTAGGTGTTTACCAATAAATATGTTTTTACCAACCCATATATATATATTTAAGATGAACTATTATTTTGTTATCTTGATTATTATTCATACCAGCAAATTTCATTATTCTTTATTCTTCATTACTAGCTGAACTTTCAAGGCCTATATCTCAGAGCAAATAAGAATTTTAACAAAAGGTAAAAAGATTCAAACACAACTTTTAAAGCTCTTTCGTATGAAACAACTTAGAAGGTAAGCTCTAGGACAACATCATCAATTGAATTTTAAAGGCCAAAGCACAGTATTTTACTAAATAGAAAAACAATAGTAACTATATTGTAGATATTAGGGAACTCAAAATGGTAAAGTTATGATGTACAGCTTTCTCGACAAAATCTGACCATGAGTGTTCTTCTGTGTTGAAACTTGGTAATGATCTAAAAGGGGGAAAAATATACGTCATTACTAATAAACTGGCATTGTGAAAATATAAAAACAGCAAAACCGAACAAACAAAACAAAAATGCAAAAAATATTTGCATCATAAATCTTCCATATATTTCAATTTTAATTTAGGAAAATGTTTAAACTTTTTCTATTTTATCGAAGCCGAAAAATTCAAGATTAAATTGGGCTTAGGTGCTAGGGTGATACAATAACTTTTTGTACGCAAATTTTGAGTGAAACATTTCAAGTACAAAAAAAGGAGGAATGCATTCTACTTGCCAGTTAAAATTAAAAAAAGCTATGTAGAAATATGCTAAGACTGAACCAGTTCACTTAACAAAAATGTTTGTGTAAAATGCTATTTTCTTGCTTTAATTTGGCAAACTTATGTTTTACACTGGCAGTTTATTTTTTCTTTCATGAGCGCATGCTCCCATACTTGAACAACAGTTAAATTAACAGAGAAAATGAAAAAGTTTTTGGTTGAATTACTACATCAACAATTTTTGTTAACACGTCTGCATTTGTTTTGAAAATTGCAGAGTTTCAACATTAATCTGATTGACTATCTGCTGTATCTTATATTCTCTACCTTAACATAAATATTCAAGTCTTTCTAATTTCACTTGTTTTTCTTTCCAAAATTTATTTATTGTTTTATATTTACTTCAAACACTTTATTTCTATACCTGTATTTCAGATGCATTATTACTTGCTTCAGAAATATTTAATATATAAATTTATGATAATTGAAAATCAGGATACAGCCCAGATACAGTCCAACAAAATTTCCAAAAATTGGATTTTAAAAACTTTTCGTGTTGATTCTGAGAAAATCATGTGTTGTTATTGGAGGCATTAGTCAGTAGAAATTAATTATGTCATGATTCATCTTTCCATGTCATATTGACTAAATACTGTATAGTGGTTTGGTTGATTTTTTTAACATTATTTGTCATTTTAGACCCAAGGGTCGCACCTTTTTGTGCAAATGTAACATACCAAGAATGCTTTTAAACACATATTACCAAAAACATTACACAAACTCAGAAACTTATAACTGAGTATGTATAAAGATACAACTAAATTTTTGGAGTAGTTTTTTTTTTATTAATAAAACCGTTTGTTATATATTTCATATATTATTTAGATTAAGAAGGCTGCATACAACAGAAGAGTGTACCTGATAAAATTAATTGTTTTGACAACGCATGTTTTGAGTTCGAAAGCCTAAAGGTACAAGAAAAATATATATTTAAACATATTTCATTATTTAAGTAATATTTAAATATATTTAAGTATTATTTAAATATATTTTAAATATTTATAAAGGCTAATTAAGTTTCAAAAAATTAAATACATATATAGATCAGTTGAAGCAGGTACTCACTCTGTCCATTAAGTTTGTTTGAATTAATGGTGGATATAACGACATGACGAAATCATCAACGCTAAGAAGACAGAAGGTATACAATTTTAATAAAATAATCCCATTGTAAACCTTCTAATATAAGCAAGTAATTTGCACTAAAAACTTTGCATTTTTTAATAAGTTGCTTCAAGAACAAGAACGTAATCATGACAAAATTATGTTTTCACATTTGCTTCCTAGATACAGTACCTTCACGATTTTAAGTAACAAGAACTTTTAAAATTAAAGATTTTGCACCACGAATTAAAAACAACAAGGATCTTATAGTATTAAAAAGAACAATAGCATGCACAAACAAACCTGGGGCTAACACCCGAGATGACATCAATTAACATGTCTACTTCTGTGTTACTAATATTTGAATTTTTGTTAAGTAACGACTTTGATTTTTTCAGCAAGCCCCTTGATGCCTACAGAACAAGATTGTTAAAAAAAATATGTAAACAACATTAATAACATGGAAAAATTAAATTTGAAGAAAACAATGTTTTTATCTTTCTTTCAAACTCACCATCAACATTCCAATACAAGGTTTTACTAATGCTCGATCTGACGCACTCCAGTTTTCATCTTCTTCATCAGCCATGTCATCAATGCTGTTTAGAATGTGTTCATCATGTTCTTTTACAGTCTAAAAGTGGATCTACAAGGATAATAGTTATAGTTGATATCCCTACCATGTTCCTAGGAGGAATGCGTTGTTAAGTAGCCAAAATAAAAGAGCAGTGGAATGGTGTTCCCACAATGGTTAAATTTATTTATTTCTTGGAAAAGAAGAAGGTCTAAGCTATACAAACGCAACACAATTACGATTAAAAACTGAATATTCTACCTCTTCTACTTCAGTCATGGCATCGGAAACCAGTTTATAACAAACATTGATTTCACTGACAGCAGCAGTTGTATTGTCTAAAGAGACAACATACACAAGTAAGATTTTATCACTATCAATGCACACATGCCTAACACTTGCTTCCTTGTAAGAGAATTTAAACAAAAAGAGAAACACCTAAGTTATTATTTTTGTCAATATTTTTATGTTTATATCATTGGAAAGCTTATAATTCAGAGAATATTTATTTTAAATAAAAAATATAAATTTTTAACAAGAAAAATATGAAAAAAAATAAAATTATAAAATAAAAAAACATTTCTTTCTCAGTTCTTTTCACTAAAATTTAATTTGTTTACAAAGTTTTGATCTTAATATCTCAAAAACAATTTTTGCTTGATATGTTTTATGCTAACGCTACTTTATAAATATGGAGACCAAACTAAAATTTTACCATCTGGACATACTGAGCTCTCAATCGGTGTCTATTTTTTTCTTAAAAATAATTTGTCAAAATTTTATCACTTTAAATAAAGTTTAGATTTTTCTCTCGATAATACAAAAATTGATAAACAGATAATTATAACAAATAATAAGTTTAATAAATAAATAAAAAAAACTTCGCAACTGCAAACCTTGTGGTAATGTTTTAAATTTATCACAACATTCCCAAACGGTACCAGTTGATGTTAAACGTTCCTTACAACTGGAAAAAACAAACACAATTGTTAAACAATTATAAAATCTTTGTGTACTTCTCTAAGCAAGCTATTTTATATGTAATAAAATCCATAAAAAATGTATTCTACGATCATCTCAATTTTTCCATCATCATTTATCTTTAACCACTAGATAAAGATGCTTACATATTTTAGTTGCAGTAAATTCATAGTGATACTCACAAGTTAAATTGTTTTTCGTTTGAAGGTTATTTTCTAAGTCTTAACAAGCATCTGTAACTGTTATAAAGCTGAACCACCTTTCAGAAAAAAAATTGTGATTGACTGTAACAGTTCCTGGATTTTTTCTTAAGGCATGAAATGACTTACTAACAATTTTGTCTTAATAAAAAACCTACAAAGAGATGCATTTGTTTAAAAATGAATAAACTATTAACAACAAACAGCGTAAGTCAAATCTAAACATACCCTGAACACTTGTTGTTCTCCACCGATTCAAGAAATTCACAAACTGCGTAAATGATCGCATTTACACATTTTTGTAGCACATTGTTGATAACTTTCCCTGCAAAACATACAGTTTCATAAATAGCATAGTAAGAATTAATTTTAATAAAGACAAGAAATTTGAGGAAAAATGCTTCCTAATATCACAATGTAATTTGGTTTGAAACAGGCTAATGATATCTAGGTAAGTGTATACAATACAAGCAACATACTTTTACTCTATAACCTATAACAGGATGTAACACCTGATCAAAAACGCCTATAATTAGTAAGAGTGCTGTACCCTACTCTGAACTCTTCTTACACTTTGAAGAAAAACATTAAATGCAAAAATTAAACATTCAATACAGTATATTTTAACAGTATTGAAATGATATTGACAATGCCACTATTGTCTACATAAACTTTATGGGGTTGCACCTTGCCACCTGAGGGGGATGAGTGTATGTCAACGCCATCCACCGACTGACATAGAACTTGAAACGTGGTTGCATATCCATTTTATATTTTTTTAAATATTTTTATGACCAGCCCTTAACAGAAAATGCGATTTTTAAACAGAGCCATAGTTGTTTATGTTATTATCTGCATATAATGTGAAGGTCGTACTCCACACATTATAATATTATAAAAATTATTATTAAAAACTATTAAAATAAAATTATAATTACACAACTTGCGTAAACAATATAACTAACCTTCTGAAAGTGGGAAAGCTTTATACCAAGCAACCAACACATCTATTGCTTGAGCGACATCTCTTACTAACAGTTCTGTATCCTACAGAACAACATGATTTAGTTAATCAATTTACATCCAATGGTCAGATTTAGCACCACAGCAAAATAATGCACAAGAATAATTCAATGTTTCTGATAAACTACAGGTATTTTTTTCACAACAGAAAAATTTATAGGGTCAAATAAACACATTTAATGTCCTTTCTTTAAAGATCAAAGATCTTTAAAGAAAGGGGGTCGGAATTTCTAGCCGTATTTTGGGGTGATTGGGTTCATATTCTTGGCACTTGGAAGTCATATAAAACAGTAAAACTAGTTGAATTCATTTTGTTATTGTAGTGGTAACAATATATCAAAAAATATTTTTTGCGTGTAGTTCCCCTTTAAGTTCTTGAAAATTATTTGTTGTAAAGGATGTTGTTCTACTGGAGTTTAGCTTTTTTTCTTCATCACTCAAACCTAGCAATAAATTTAATACACTCTAAGAGGACGAAGAAGTGAGTGAATCTTTATTCAGTACTTCGGTTGGTTTTTGTTCGATAATGGCGGCGATCGTTAATGTAATTATTCCTTTTGGGGGTTTTGCTCTGGCAGTTTGGTATTTAAACAGACCATCAATTTTTCAATCTCGATTGGGACTTTGTACTTCACATGCACAACATAAAATCTAGCCAGTATCCATATGATAAATCTTAGTGTTTGCTAATAAAGCTTCGCTTTTGCTTTAGTATTTTAATGAAATGAAAGACATTGTATTGTTGTGGTAGAACAAACCATAGTTAAATAATCTATGTTTGAATATAATATTAATGTCATGTGAGAACTGGGCACAGTTTCAATGCCTACAGTCTAAATACTGCCCCTAATGTATATCTATGAAGTACTGTTTAAGTGTTAATGATGCATTATAAAGACTTTCTTAAAGTGTTGTTAACACAGATGCATTTGTAAAAATCCAAAGTTTTATTTTAAAAATAGCAGTAAACACAAGAAGCTACATTTCAATAAGCACAGAAAATTGGTATCTGCCCTTCATCTTTTTTTTTTCCATTCATGACATATCTAAATATTAAAACAAATAAAGGAAAAAGTAACACATGCCTTATCTGTTGGCATGGGTGGTTTAGAAAATGCAACAGCTAGTTTCGTACACTCTTTGGAAACAGCCTCACAGGATAAATCTATAATAAAATAATTGTAATAAATAAGCATTTCAGATGTGACATTCAAATTAAAAATCAACCAAGTAAGAATTACAACACACATTCCAACATTAAACAACTGAACATTCCAACATTAAACAACTAAACATTACAACATTAAAAAGTGAACGTTCCAACATTAAACATAACAACATGAAACAACTACACATTACAACAGGAAATAACTAAATGCTACAACATTAAAACAACTAAACGTTGCAATATTACACAACATTGGCCATTAACTAAAAAAACCTACCCATCTTTTGCCAATGAGCTTCTTTCTGATAGTTTTCAGCTATCTCTCCTAAATAAAATTAAAAATCATTTTCAACATTGTGTTTAGTTACACACATTCCTTAAGAGTTAAAACTTAATGGTTAGTGGCTTAATGGTAGAGCATAGTGCTCAGGAACCAAAGATCAAATACTGTCCATGTTAATGCCACTACTGCCAGCTTGAATCACTGATAAAAGCTGATTTAGTTTAAAATAAAGTCTTACGGAAAATTGGAAAAAAGGGTTGCAACTTCCATTGAAATGGCCTGGTCACTGTAGTGAGAGCTCCTAATGCAGTGCCTACAACCTCAAACGGGTTGAATTAATTGTAAAAATAGTAGTGAATTGTAATTATCAACATAACAGTTGGGGAAACTACAACTCTTTACAATATATTGAAGGAACGGTAATTTTCAGCCACTTTAAAAAGCATCAACTTGCCAGTTCTTGCCAACCTACTGGCCATGGCTTTTAAAGTCCAATCTTTTTAGAAGAGTAGGCATTTAAATTGCACTTGTCCAACTTTCTGGTATGTCTGATTTGCATAATAATCCATGCCAGAGTCTACAAATGCCTTGGATTAAAGAAAAATGCCAATGCCAACATCAGCAACAATTCTCAAATTTTAGATGTTCGGATCTAACCAAATAACCTAAGATCATATAGGTTCTAATCCACCTTAAAATTGACAAACTCAAATTGAATAAATCGAGCATAGGAATAACCTATACCCTACTTGTGGGACAAACTTTGAAATTTGCCACCTTGTCTCAATGTATTTCATGGAAGATTGTAGGTAAATCAAAATAGCAAATATAATTTTCTAAAAAAAGAATAGGAATTTTTTAACATGTTTTTAAGTTTTGAAATAATTGACTTTTTTGACTTACTTGGAGACAGTTTGGATGCCATATTTTTCAAGTCTTTTATCAGCGTCTGTGTTACAGATGACATTTTTGTTTTTTACTAAGGCATATAAGAATTAGGAAACAACATGATTGAAGGTGCAAAGATAACATGGATTTTATGCTGATTATAAAGTAGTTTGGCAGAAAAAATTTTTTTTGGTCAAATAAATAATTAACATGTATTAGCAACATAATTTTCACAAATATAAATTGGCATATATAAATTAGTCTTTTCTACTTCTTAAAAATTAAAATTCTTGAAAGTTATCTAAAAAGGACTCAATTTACATAAAAATATATTTCTTTATTTAGTTACAACAATCAAATAAGAATCATACCCAAGTTAAATAATGCTAGGAAATCATTAAAATCAGATCTCACAAAGCTAAAATACTCTATATCTCTTATATTAATAAACTAAATCTGTGTGCAATGCTTACCACTCATTTTGTTAAACAGCAAGTTACTATCTTAACATTACTTAATCACATAAATAGGGCAGGTTGGAATCAAAAAATTAACAAAGCCATTGTATTGGGCATATAATTTTGAGGCAAATAATTTAAAACGGTGGAAATACTGAAGTTATTTTCTGCGTGGTTGACTAGGGACTTCTTAAAGCTGGTTCACATCACCTGATTTGGAACAGACATGTTAATGATGTAATCGAAAAACCCTTAAACTGCAATAACTCTCCAATCATTCATCATGATAAGTGTTTTAAGTTGTACACAATACAATGGACTAAAGACCGCAACCCTATCCAAGGAAAGGATGATACGGGAAAAGGGCTACGACCTCATTTTCAAAAAAGTCTTTTTGTATCGATGAAAATTTATGTTCTTCTGCCTAACTTGATGTTTGTCAGCATAATGTTTATCAGTGTATTAGAAAAGTTCATAACAATAATTCAAATTAAGTTGGAAACCGTCTTAAAACAATTTTATGGCAAGCAAGACAAAATCTTGTCGAAAAAGACACATGAACCCCAAAAAGTGTCAAAACAATTTTATATTTAAATCACATCTCAAAGGCGAGTGATTTATTGGCATACAAACAAGAAAAGCATGCTAAAAAATAATGAGCAAACTGTTGTATTTGTGTCCAGCAAACAGGTAAACATTTGTAGTACATCTTTTTCTTCAAACTAGACTACAAATTAAATTCAATGTTCTCTGATACTCCAATCTTGAAATTTTTTCTGCAGCTACAGCACCACATACTAAATCACAATTTTTTTTTCATAAAAGTTATGAAGTGCTATTTTTAAAGCTGCAAATTTAATCCTTGATTATGCACTTAATTAGCTTTTTAATGAGGGTCTTGCCAAGGAATTCTTAAAGCATTTAGGCTCTCATCTAGGCTACAAAAGCCACATCATTTACTCAACTAGACAACCTATAAATATCAATCCCATCCTTGTACACAATGCCAAGCAAAAAAACGATTCCGAATTTTTATAGTCTCTAGCATGACTACGTTAGGGTTTGAACCCACAATTCTCTCTTTGGAGCAAACACTCTACCAAAGTTAACACTTATCGAAACAAATCATTTTTTTCATGTTTAGAATAACTATGAAGCGAACTATACTCTATCAAAGCATTTTTACATTTCATGTACAATATTTATAGTATCCTTTACATAGTCATCCATTAAAAATTCAGTCATTTCTTCAGCTGTAAGACAATACTGAAAACGTAACCCATCCTTTGCAAAAGAAGTGAAAAACTCGTATTTAGACATTTCACCTAAAAAGGGCATTTGAGGAGGAAGGCCAGACAAAGAGATATATCCTCAATCAAGCATACAGGTAGGTTTTTCACCATTCCCTACCAATAATGATCGGTCAGTATCATTAGAATATATGCCAACATGGCCATGTTTTGTGGCAGAAGCCTACGCATTCATGAAACGAAATATACCATGTGCATCTAAGAGAACATGGTGAAAGCTTACCACCAACATAAGCGAGTCGTCAATAAGCGAAATAATTTATGCAATAAGAAGAATGCATCTTTTGTTAACAAAAATTCTTGAAGCTCAGGAAGAAAGACATCTCTTTCTGGTAATTTCTTAATTTTAAAATCAACAGCTTCAACATCTTTGAAAGAAAAATTGGCCTTTGACTTTGTTAATTTTACTCTATGATCATCAAGATTTAGGACTCCACTACTGGTAGTATATTCAATGCTACCACACACTTCAGGATAATCTTGAAGGGTTACTTTCAAACCATCTATCATTTTGTCAATAGAAAAGGAGCCATCTGTTCCATCATTGTTGAAGAAAAAACAAAAAATTGCGTAAACTTTTGGCTGACATATATCCAAAACACTCAACAAAATGTTTTCTTTCACCAAAGTTTGTGAACAAAGCTTAATGATTTCCTGCAATTTTTATGTTAGATAGATAGATAGATGTGCATATTTTACATGGCTAGCCTCACAAATATTGAGGGATATACCCTGTCTATTATTTCCAGGAGGGGCCATGGCGTAGATGGAGAGTCCTAGAGTATTTAATGCTCATTTTGAGCTACGCAGACCCAATTAGAGCCCGCGCTCTACTAGACAACTCCCGGCAACATCCAACGGCCCACACAGTGTGCCATCTTCCCAATTTCCCTCACATGGCTTGGGTTAACCCGGGGCTATGGTAACATTCACTCGCCCATGTTGAATCGCCGTCAAGAGGAATCGAACCCCAGTCTCCCGCACAAAGTACGAGAGCTATAACCACTAATCTACGGCGCCACCCACTAATCTACGGCGCCACTGTTCATTGTAATGACATGTTCATTGTAATGACGTTAATATTTTTCTTCTGGTTTTTCTTTGCTTGCTTAAAAATAGTCTAAATTTGAAAAAAAAATCCAAATCCAAGAGCAAAATGGTTACATAAATACCATATTTGCATAGCATGTTTGATTTTTCAGTTAAATTAATTAAGGTATGTTTATTATTTTTACTGGGGTATTGGCACTTGATTAGGGAAGCAAAAGGTTAAGGAAATAAACTTTGATGACTTTAGCATTGTCCTGTCGATACAAAAGACTTTTGAAAAATTTTAAAATGTGTTCCTGCTATTGTAAGCATATTAATATAAGTTCTGTGTAAAAATATGCAGTAACTTAATTCCTGAAGGCTGCTTATATTAAGTATCCCAAGTGCTTAAGTATCCCAAGTGCTTAAAGGAAACCCAGGGTAAAAAATGATGTTGGACTTATATTATAGAGCTTAAAAAAGTTGGTTAACAAGTTTTTTGATTTTATAAACTCTTTTTGTTCTCAAGATATTCACATTTCCAGAATTTTAAATTTAAAAATGTGGCATAAATTATGATGTCATATTTGAGTAATAGCAAATGTTGACATTTTCTGTCATTAGCAATTTTAAACCTGTTAAGGAAAGTGCAGTTTAAATAAAAATCCCTTAAAAAAATTCATTTTGAAATCTCTCTTCAGTTTTCATGCTGCGACCTGTATTTTCAGCTCTTTTGACGTCATGAGGAATCCTGATGTTTTCTAGTTTTTGAATGTATGCAATAATAGTAATCGAAGCAGAATTTTTTTTTAAAAAAAAAATTGTTTACACTATAATAAGTGTTAGTTAGTGTACACTACAATGGATTGGTGAACATTGTTTTGCACATGACATTTTTAAATTTACCAGCACTTTATTTCTGTTTAGAAAGGAATGATATGAGAATGGTTAGGTGGATGTGTAACGCCAGTCTGAGAGACAGAAAGACTTCAGATGAGCTAAGAAGCAAGCTAAGTCTCCGTAGAATTAAAGATGTTTTCCAGATAAGAAGATTGAATTGGCTGGGGCACTTGGAAAGAATGGAGGAGGATAATTGGGTAAGAAAGTGTAGAGACTTGATAGTTCCTGGGGCAACGCCCAGAGGTAGACCGAGAAAGACTTGGCAGGAGGTTATGAGGACAGACTTGATACAGAGGAAGTTGAGTTTAGGTCTAACACAGTCTAGATCAGATTGGAAGAGGGTCATTAATATACCCCGTCCAACCCAGGCTAGCATGGAAAACGGACGTTAAGCCTAGAATGATGATGATGACTTAAGTGTCTTTGAGCTTAGAGAACTGATACTGGGTGCACCAGCCATGTCCTAAAAAATATCCTGTCAATTTCTTAACATATCATTATACAGGCCTCTTTTCAATTCTGAGCTTAAAGTACACTAGCCACATCCATTACATTTACATGCATGCATGCATTCTTTAACAACAAGGTTAAATAAAGCTATACTTGCATGAGGAGCTTTGTTTAGCCTTTATTGTTTTATCTCAGTACTCACTCATAAATGTAAATCATATAAAATGAAATATTTTTCTTAGATACTAATGTTATATGAGTGTTCTGAGATTGTTTTAATGTGGAAGGTAAGTTTTAAAGGAGTAACTTTAAAGATATTACAGTCACCAGTTAGCGTAGGGTACATAACTACATTACTTAGATTACTAAGTTAAAACCTATTGGTTGTTAATAGTTTACCAGGACAAACCATTCCAATCCCACGCAATCTAAATTATAGTGGCCATTAGTTTAGTGGTTATAACTCTCTCACTTTTTGCAGGAGACCAGGGTTCGATTCCCTTGAAGGTGATTCAACATAGGCAAGTGAAGCTTACCATAGGTTAACATAAGCCCATGTGATGGAAATTGGGGAGACGTAAGTAAGTAATAAGTAAATTTATTTATCAATTAATTGCCAATGTTTCCAGAAAAAACACAGTATTAGAAAGACAAATGTATTTCATTTAACAACGATGTTAATATAAAGGAATATTTGGCGAACAGGGGTGAGGATGCTGTGCAAGCATAAATAAACAAAACTCTCGTGCATGTGTACCCAATTTAATAACACTCTCCCTTACACGTATCCTAATATTATATTTGTTTTCAACAACTTCCTGTTGCTACCTACTCGCAATTTTTTTCCTTCTTGCAATTTTTTTACAACTGTTGGTTGTTTCTAACTTTTCGTTGTTTCCTTTATCTCTTTTTTACAAACTTGTTTTCGTTTCTCTCTTTTTTTTACAACTTCTCATTGTTTCATTTCTCTCTTTTTTACATCTTCTTGTTGGTTCCTTTCTCTATTTTTTACAACTTGTACTTGTTGACTTTCTCTCTTTTTTAAAACTACTTGTGTAAAATTGATCTCACGAGCACGCACACACCACAAAACGAAGACTGACGAAGGCAGCCCAGCATTAGTAAAATTACAATGTTATAAATCGTATTATTAAGGTGTCACAGCTATTGTTGTATCTTAGCTTAAGCAGAGGTGCCGGCCACCCTAAAAAGAAGGACAAATACAAACTAAACAGGCAGTGTGTGGACCGTTGGATGTTTCCAGGAGTTGTCTAGTAGAGCAAGGTCTGCAGCTCAAAATGAGCATTAAATACTCTGGACTCCCCATCTAATCTAAGCCATGGCTTCTCCCTGGAAATACTAGGGTATATCCCTCGATATTTGTGCACTATCTACCTATCATAGCTAAATTAAATGCAAAGAAAACCAAGACTTGTAGCAAATCAGAAATAGCAAATGAAACAGAACTTTACTTTACCCCATTTCTCTCTCCCTCTCCTTCTTCCACGACTCGATTACACCAGGCTCGCCTGAGATTAAACGCTGGTTTCCACCTATCTTTAATTGGTCGAATCCGATCGAAGTTGGTTACTTTCTCCTTTTTTTGTAGATAGATTCGACAAATTTGTTTAAATGGAAACCCGTCTTCGGAGCCGCAGCTAACAAAACCTTTTGGAACAGAACCCAACAAACCAATCTGAATTGACCAGTGTTGTAAGTGTCAGTGTTCAAAGTATGGTGTGGTGTTAAAGCTTTTTGACAACTGGGTATAGGATATATAAGCTTAGTCTAAACACTGTCGTGCTGCAAATAAAATTTACAATTTTAACGTTATCTTAAAAAGAGTGACTTTAATAATATTTCAGTCAGCTAGCTAATCATCGCACTTACAACTTACTTCACTGGGCTACAAAGAAATAACCCTCATGGTGTTGCTAACAGCATTTAATATATTTATTTTTGCATCATTATTTGCATATTCTGTTTGTCTGACACCGATTGTTATTGGTAAGTCTAATTTTTTTTTGTCATTGTATGGTACTAGAAAGGGTCGTTGGCAATGCGATTCTGTCTCAGTTAACAGTTTAGAATGGATGTTAAACTTGCGACCCCCTTCCCACCACGTTAACGACATGCTATTTTCTGGCTTTTCACCATAATACTACATTAAAATAAAGAGGGTAGTACCTCTTGAAAGTTCATATACCCCAGGCAGGGGTATGATATTTAGTCGTTACCTGAGTAAAAGGGCGGCATTGATATTTACGAAAATCGAGCGATGTGATTAGTTAGAACTTATGTCATAGCAGGCAATATTCCACAGTATTTCCTACTACTATAGCAACCTCTGTCAAGTATTGTCCTCGCAAGCTTGGCAATACTTTGGCGACGGTCAATATTCTCCGGTATTGCCCTCATAAACAGTTATTATAGGGTTATTAATACATCACTAATCGATAAGGCCTGTGGAAAAATCCACTTAGGCAGGATAACAGAAAAACAACTGTCATTTATTTATTTTTTCAGAAATGTGTATGCCTCTTGACTTCATCGTATAGATCTTAAAAAGCTGATAAAGGAAATATATAGGGTTATGTACTTTTGACAAACGGTTGCAGAGATATCAAGGTTTAAAGGTTTTTTGATGACGTCATCAACCCGTCCATTCCAAAACAGATGCGGGGACCCAGGTTTGGGAAACTTACCCAAAATGGTCCCAGACGCAAGAGATGACGTCAGTTATTTCAACCCGTTTCCTAGTTATTTAGCCTTAAATTTAAAAGTGCAATGCAATGGCTTCACTAATCTTAATATACCTTCCTTTGAAGTCAATATTGCTCTAACGGATTCCTCAGTAAAAACACATCATAATAGTGGAGAACATTGTATTATGAAATAAATTTATACAACATCCTTCGCATTGGAACGCAATTGTATATTTGGGGCATGGATTGGGATGCCAGGCATTAAGATTAGACAATAACAGACAGGACAGATACATGTGCAGGTACAAAAACAGTACTAACCCCATCACATGCACTTAAATGGTATGACCCACTCACAATGACATGTAATCTAGGCAGCACTCCATTGTGAGTGTCCCCCACAGAATTTCATCATAATGCCCTTCAATGGTAGGACAAGCTTGAATGTCCCCCCCAGCATTAATCTCATCATATGCACTTCAATGGTACGACAAGCTCGAATGTCTACCACGGCATTTCATTATCATTTCATCATAATGCACTTCAATGAAACGACAAGCTTGAATGTCTCCCACAGCATTATGCACTTCAATGGTACAACAAGCTTGAATGTCTACCACGGCATATCTCATTATTCCCTTCGTCATAATGCACTTTAATGGTATGACACACTCACAATGACATGTACATCTTGGCTGCACTGCAATTGTGAATGTCTCCCACGGCATTACTTACCCACATCTCATTATTCTCTTCTATTCTTCAATATAAATAATAATAATATATAAATTAATAATAGCATACAGTAATAATATCAAGTAATGATATAATCAACAGTCCACACACGTGTATCTGTCCAAATTTTTGGCTGACTTAGGAAGGCCGACATCCCCATCAGTTAAAACGCGCAATGTGTAATTAGGCAGAACTAAACTGCTGACAGCAGTTTTAGCCAAATAGTTGTTCAAGGAAACCGTGCAGCTAGAGCAAGTGTCTCCATCTTTGTTGATGCGTGAGGGATAAGCCAGTTTAAACCAGTCATATACTGAACTCGGCTAACTCTGTCTTTAACAATGGTTGCGGTGATAAACGCTATGTGGTGATGAGGCAATGATACTCTGTATTGGTTGACCAGAGTAACATCACATAAAAACAAAAAAAAAATGTTGTTAGTTTGGCAAACCCTACACAGCATTATGAATAGTAAAGGGAGGGTGGATGTGAATCTTCAGCTCTAACCGGTTGTTTGCAGAGCCAAACTTGAAATGGACAATGTACAGGTATTTGTAGGCCTGTCCCAATTAGCGAGGCATCTTAAAGCTAGTAGACGAGGCAAGTCTCCTATCCTGTATTGACCAGTATTGTTTCAAGTAAAGTTTCCTTATATGTGATCCTAAGAACATTAGCAAGTACAAGGCGACCTAGACAGCACTGCAGTCACCACAATTAACATGAGCTAAATGTTCATTTAGCTCCATCTAATTTACAGAACAAATTAATAGGAGATGTTTTATAGACTTTATCAAAGAAATTTTATTCACTTGCAAAAGTCACAGACAGAAGCTCCATATTATTATATAGATGAATTATTATGGATGATTTGGTTGTTTACATTTTAAGGGGTAAGCTCTTTCGACTCCGGTATTTGTGTGAGAGAAAAAAATTGTTAACCCTAGGTAAACAAAGTAATTATCAGTGCATTTCGTTATACAGGGGCATTCTTAGGACTTCAAATTAATTTAAATAAATCAGAAGGCACTTAGTTTAAAACGTCAAATGATGTTTGCTGTGAGA
Source organism: Hydractinia symbiolongicarpus (assembly GCF_029227915.1). Classification (NCBI taxonomy): domain Eukaryota; kingdom Metazoa; phylum Cnidaria; class Hydrozoa; order Anthoathecata; family Hydractiniidae; genus Hydractinia; species Hydractinia symbiolongicarpus. The sequence goes on from NC_079885.1 coordinate 5,954,757, forward strand.
AGAGATTCACAGGAAAAGATCTCTCCTCAGAAAATCCTAGCATCTTTTTTGTATCTGTCCAAATTTTTGGCTGACTTAGGAAGCGGGATTCTTAAGTCAGCCAAAAATTTGGACAGGACTATTGCTCTCACTGCTGGACCAAAACCATGACAAAATTTTTAGCCAAATGGTTGTTCATTGAACCGTGAGCAAGAGCAAGTGTCTCCATCTTTGTTGATACGTGAGAGATAAGCCAGTTCCAACCATAAGTCATAAGCTGAACTCTGCTAACTGTGTCTTTAACAATGGTTGCTGTGACGAACGCTATGTGGTGACGAGGCAATGATACTCCACATTGGTTGACCAGAGTGGCATCCCATAAAAACAAAAGAAGTGTTGTTAGTTTTACTAACCCTACACAGCTTTAATAATAGAATAGGGAGAGCTGGTGGGGAATCTTTAGCTCTCACTGGTTGTTTACAGAGCCAAACTTGAAATGGATAATGTACAGGCATTTGGCTGTCTGTTCTGTGAATTATAAAAGATTCAATTGAAATTGGTAGTAGTGGTAGATCCTAGACTTAAGGTTAAATATATATCATGTCATAGCCACGCATTATTCCAAGTGAACAGAGAAAGTTAGACAGAAAGGCGAAATCACACAATTTAGACATTCACACAATGTGGACGGTATATGCATGTTATAATCTGTGAATACTTGTAAATTTCATCTTTGACAGGCAATTAAAGGATCCCTGCATTAAATATAATATTTTTGCATATTATAAAGGAATAAAATTTGTTTATCTATAGTTTAAATTTGTTTTAAAAATCTTATTAGGTTCTAAAGATATTTCGTTTCAAGTATTACCATCTATATGATTAAAATACCTTGCAAAGTTACACAGTATTAAACTTTTTTAACAGTGTAGGCATGGACATATACAAAGTTTCTTAATTCAATAATTTTCTCATCTTTAGTATAGGTGGAGGTGTTGTCAACTTTCTCTTATTAAAGTCTTAAATAACTTCATAGACAAACTGTCAATTAAAATTATGTACATATGGGACTTATGTCATGTAGGTTTGACAATAATAATCATTGAAGATTCACCTGGAGACACACTGAAACAAGAGAATTTTTTTCACAAATATCAGGCCATTTCTTGAATAAAACTATGCCAGAGCTACAAAAAGCACCCACTAAAAAAATTACGAGTGCTATTGTGTGTGAAAAATCGCACTTGTAAGCTAAATTTACAAGTGCGATGTGAATATTTGCAAGTGTGATTCACACTTAACTATTTTTTGTTTACTGCAACGTTAGGTTATTGCTGTATAGAGATGAATTTTGATTGTAAAACGTATTAACCACAAGTGCGATCGTGTGTTGGCAGATTTGCTATATGTTTTTGGCATTAGATATATTTCTAAACATTATTGATTTCTCCTTCTCCTTTTAAGAAGATTTTTTAAACTTTATTCAACATGTTTTTTCTTTGGTATTATACATCACGAAAACATTCATCTGAAAGCTGTATTAAGGTACAGGACACCTAAGCTCTCCCATGTTCTGGTTTTATTTAACTTGCATGGGTGCACACTCTTCTCGCAGTATTCTCTGTGACGATGAAGGTCGGACTGACTTGTGGAATAGTTCCAAATGGTCTTCCGTCTTTCGTTCGAGTCTCAGTGTTATGCCGAGCATAAGAGTGTCAGCATGAAGGAAAGGGGGCGACTTTAATGTTCTCTATACTTTTTAAACAAATCAATCACAAAGAAATGAATGTTATGTAATCAGCATAATAGCCTTTTTCATCGCTCTATAATATTTTAGAAAAAGAAAAAATTCACCAGTGCAAAAAAAAGGACTCGTAAATCTTTTTGCGAGTGTGCGGGCGAGTGCGCGTGCCATCGCACTCGTCTCAAGGAATGGCCTGAAATATATATGGTATGTCAAGCCATATTTCCAACCATTATGCTATATTTAAAAAAAGACTTTATCCAGGCAATAAAACGATTGTGTAAATGAATATAAGACAGAGAAAAATGTACCTACCAGTATATATAATATTAAAGGTAAAGGGATCTAAATATAATTTTTCCTATGAAATATGTATACAATTCATTTACGCGTCTTATATTTTGGATTTTTTTATAGTTCCTGGAATTGGTGGAAGTCAAATACAAGCAAAACTTGAGAAGAATGCAACGGAACATTACTGGTGTTATAAAAGATACGAAAATTGGTTCACGCTGTGGTTAAATATTGAAGAATTAATTCCATGGTTTTCTGAATGTTGGGTAGATAATTTAAAGTATGTTATTTTCTGTCGCTTTCAGATTGTCATATTTGTGAGAGGTTATAATCTGCGTCATACAAAGGTATAATATATATACAAGGGTAAATAAAGTCAACCTTAGTCTCAATTTTTAATAAAAGTTATGTAAGTAAACACTAAAATACAATGAAATAATAAACAAAGAACTGCATGTGTTTCTTATACATTTCATAAAATTATACAATTTTTAGCATCCTGTTATTCATATGGTTTCTGTTGGATAATAAAAAAAATTTTCACTGCTCCCCCACATTTGCCATGCCATGACATAATATGTAATGATAGAAAGGCTGTTCATGATGAACAAAATGACAAACTGGTCAATGTCAAGTAAACACAGAAAGTTTAAAAAAATACAAAAAAAAGTTGTACAATAACTTACTGACAAAGAAAGGAATTATTTACTTAAATTTTAGAAATGCAAAAACTATGACAGCAACATTATACAATATACAAATATTTTTTTTTATTAATTTCTGAATTTTTCAAAAGACCTGTCCTCTAGCCTGAGTAATGTTCTTCTCCAACACAGTGCAGATTGTCTACTCAAGAAGCTGCTTATTATTACTGTGTAACTAACCAATATTGACATATTTTTCAAAGTATTGCTATGCTTCCTATATTGCGATGCATGTATGAAACACTTGTTTTGGATGTGAGTAAAAAATCGCCATTTTCAAGTTTGTTGATGGTCATCAGTGGTCTTCAATGATCAGCTAAGGGCAGAAAAGGTTTTTAAGGCTTGCACAATGCTAAATGAAGAAAAAATTACGTTAGATTTTTAGGATTTAAGATTTCGATAGATCCTCTGATGCTATAAATAACTAATTTTAATATACATTTGTTCTATGACTCTATAGGTTGCTCTGGTATTCAAGTAGATAAGGAGAGAATTCTGTTGACAAAGCGAATACCAACAAAATGTATTTTGTCAGTAATGACTAAATGTACACTAAATTCAAATTTATGTTTGTAAAAGCAAGGTAATTGAGGTTTTGTGTACGCATTTCACTGCATCACAATGCCTTAAACTCACTACCTACCACCCGTCAAAACAAATCTTAAAAGCTAAAAATAAAAACGCTTGTATGTTGTTGCTAATTGGAGCCTCATATTGTTTTTCCCCAGGTTGGTGCCCAGTCCTATTTCTGGTAAAATGGAGAATACACCTGGTGTGTATACTAGGAATCCAGGATTTGGTGGAACAAGTGGGATTGAGTGGTTGGATCCAGCCAGTCATGTTGCTGGTGTTTATTTCTACCCTCTGATTGACACTCTGCATCGATTGCTTGGTTACACACGTGGAAAAGATCTTCGCTCCGCTCCTTACGATTTTCGTTATGATCCAGGTTTATACAACTTTTATGCTTCTTAATTTGTAACTATTTTTAGTGTTGCTCGTGATTCTAGTACATGTCTTTTTTATTAGTCGCTAAGTCGCTAAAAGTTGAAATTTGGGTTAAATCCTGAACAACTTGCCAGTCTGATAATTTTAAAAGTTAACTAAGCCTTAAACTGGGTAACAAACAACCTACGAAACAGTCTATTGAAGAGTAAAAAGCTTTTTTAATAAATAATAAAAAATAAATAATATTAACGTAAATAACAACTTATATTATCATTGTGTGGCGGGATTTAGTTTTGTGATTTTGAAGTATTAGAATGGTATGATAAAGAATAGGAATCATGGAAATTATGCATAACATACGTTCTTTACATGTTTTTTTATTCCAGAAAAGGTTAAGTCATCACATAAAACCAACATTTTCTTTTCCGTTTTTATAGAGTCTGCCGGTGACTACTTTGTTCGGTTAAAAGCACTCATAGAAGATACGTACCACTCGAATGGAAACAAGAAAGTCATGTTACTTTCTCACAGCATGGGAACGCCATATTCGTTATATTTTTTAAACAACCAGACACAAGATTGGAAGGACACTTACTTGAAAGCATGGACCACAATTTCAGGTAGAATACTTAGGTTCTGGTTTAATAGTCACGTGATGTAATAACCCTACACTTGTCAATGAAACAAAAATTTTTGACAGGAATATTTAAATTGCGGGTGTACACTATGTCAGAAGTGCTAAGGATGTTAAGAAAATATGCAGTTAAAATTATGTGGACATTATGAGTTGGAAAAACACTTCCACGTTGTTTGCGTATTACGGACATATTTAAGAAAGAAATAATTTCAAAATGTCAAAATATTATTCATCCCTTTGAAATCATTCCTTTTTTACATGTCTAACCAATCCAAAAGTTGTTCCGGTTAATGATCTGTCTGCAATTAAACGAATATGGTTCTAGGTTTATCATTGATCTTTCAATAATAATTTTAGTCAAAATAATTTTTAAAATGCGTTGTATATTTTCGGATTAATTTTATTAAAAAAAGCACTGAAACCTTCTCGCTTAAGATATCAACCGCCAATCACGTTTGTTCGTTCGTTCCGTTCCGTTCGTTCCGTTCGTTCGTTCGTTCGTTCGTTCGTTCGTTCGTTCGTTCGTTCGTTCGTTCGTTCGTTCGTTCGTTCGTTCGTTCGTTCGTTCGTTCGTTCGTTCGTTCGTTCGTTCGTTCGTTCGTTCGTTCGTTCGTTCGTTCGTTCGTTTATTCAATTAATTTTTAGGTGTTTACACTGGTGCAGTGAAAGCAATCTTAGCTTACATATCTGGCGATGGATTTGGTATTCCCAGCGTCCTTGATAAACCTAAGATTCTTCGTAAATTTCAAAGAACGTTCAGTAGTCTTGCGTTCATCCTTCCTGATCGCGAGTTTTGGAAACACGATGAGGTAAGGAGAGAGGAAAGGGATTTGCAACGTGTTGTTTTTAGGAAGAATTTTTTTTTCATTTTGTTGAAGTCTGAAGAAAAAATTTTCGCTTTACTAATTTTAAGATGTTGTATACATAGATACTAAATGTATGCAACGGAATCAAGTTCAAAGAAATGTTAAAATGTATGCAACGATGTAGGGAAGTTTTCTTTTTTTTTGAGGTTTTGGTTAAAACTGCGAACAGATCATACACGGTGAACGATTATGATAACTTGTTTGAAGACATGGGTTACCCTCTCGCCCAAAAAATATTACGTGCCGTACCAAGAGCTTGGTCTGATCAACCTCCCAACATAAAAATGTTTTGCTTTCACGGAAATTCTGTGAAAACTCCGGGTGTATTGAGCTATCCCGACGGACATTTTCCAGACTATGCCCCTGATATTGATTATGTGGGCGGAGATGGTACTGTGACAACTCGAAGCCTAAAAGCCTGTCTTAAGTGGCAAGATAAACAAAAGCAGCCGATAGTTCACGAAGAGTTTAGTGATGGAGAGCACAATGCTATTTTGGGAGACGCAAGATTGATTCGTGCAGTTGTTCAAGCCTTACGATCTGCTGATTGAACGAATAGTGAGATGACGGCTGGACCTTCATTCAACCCAGTGGTTACAAAATAGTATTTTCAATATTTGAGTTTTTTATGTAGAGTTATATGAAATATATAAGATAAAAATATTATACGTAAGTTGTAAATATAAATATATACACGTTTTTTGAATATTTTTCTCAGTCAAGTTTTTAAATATTCGCGCAAGTACAACTTCCAAGTCTTTCTGAAATCCGCATACATGACTCGCAAATCTCGAGATAACCAAACGTTTTTATCACCAGTCCCGCGCGTTAGCCTACAACAGTTCGTCGTAGTTAATATTTAAATGTACAAAATATATTTATATACAGCAACACAATTATCACAAATTTTGATGAAACAAGATTCAGAATTTTACGCCTGTACTAACCTCATTCTTGTTAAATTTTGCATACTTAGAGACGTGATCGCGTGAGCGCTGGGTTGACATCTCGTCTAAATGTTGAACGAAATGCACCAATATGTGCACAGAGCAACAAAATGATTTAAGTTAACGTTACTTGTAAATTTTATTGACATGTTTGAAATGTTTAAGAGACACGATTGCAAGCCATCTATGACGTATTCTAGAACTTCAATCTTCATCAACATTTGTGTTATGATATTTTTTGTCGTTTTGTTGTACAACAAACCTTACCACAAATTCGTACAGTCAGCTGAACAACGATTTTGCTTCTAATGGAGACTAAGCTGAAAGTTGGGTCATATTCACCATTAAGGTTAGATGCGAAGGTTGGTTTTTCCACTAGTTGCGACCAAAACAGCAGTCGTATTAATGTTTTTACAATGTAAATCAAATTTTTGTTCGTTTTCTAATGTTAAGTGTATTTTTTAGGTATCTATTTTTAAAAGCAATATATCACTACATCATACATTTTTGTTATCAAAAATCTTGGGCGAGCGAATTCGCGTAGTACTTTAAGGGAGAAATGATGAAAACAAAGCACATGCAATCTTGTTATTCTCTTCGTACATCTAAAATCTCCTGACAGTTTTTCTGAACGAGATGCCAACTCTCTCATTTTTTATGTCTGTTGATCAACAAAGTTGATATTAATAATTAATAATTAATTAAGTTGATATTAATAATTATTAATAATTATTATGATAGTTGGTATTTAAAAGTGTGTGAAAAAATATTCTTGACTAATAGTGGATGATATCGTATTGTACATAATCATTGCTCAAGTTCTTTTTCAGATTTTCTGTATTTTCTATTCCGTTTCTACACCTTTAACTATGCGGGCGTCTTGTTTGTACTTTCAGAAAACCGATTTAGAAAAAGCTTTTCCAAAATGATAACCAAAATATGTTCCTACAAAATCTCTTACCTACACAGAAAGAAAGTTGTGGAGAAAATTTTGCAACCTTACTGGTAAACAGCTAAAACCCGCAAAATTATCTTACTAAGACAAAACTACGCAGTAATTTGGTAACCTTTGTCTGGCCCTCCTCCTTAAATGCCTTTTTGAGTAAAATGTCTAAATACGAGTTGTTCACTTTTTTTGCAAAGTTAGAGTCCTGAAAGAAAAGTTTTTCTGAACATCTTCCCGAGAACATGTACTTATCTAAAAAAGATATTTTAACTGTCATTATATGGAAAGCTACAGTAGCTGCTAGAGTCCAAAAAAAATGTGAAACAACAATGATCACAATTGTTGAAAATGATTCGGCCTTCCAGAGGGATACATTGGAAATTGTGTTCCTTACCTATGCAAGAGATTGCCAGTAAATGATATTGTGAATATGTCTGTAAAAGAAATATGTTTGCTGTTACGAAAAAATTTGATGTCATGTCAAAAAATTATGTGGTTGATCTGATGAATTGGTTTCAAAATCGAGAATCTCTTCTGGGTGTTATGCCATCTGTAAATATATTGCCAATGATCTGTTGTTTTCGTCTCTTGCACAACACCCTTTTATGATGGTGATTTTGGAATTGGGAAAGTAAGCTCATCTTACCAAGCAGGTTCTGTATTGCTAGGCATTATTTTTATATTCCCAACACCTGAAAAGGATGGGTTACGTTTTCAATATTGTCTTACAGCTGAAGAAATGACTGAATTTTCAATGGATGACTATGTGAAGGATACTATAAATATTGTACATAAAATGTAAAAATGACCACAAATGATTATTCCAAACACAGCTTCATCCTTTCTTTGAAGAAAAATGATTTGTTTTGATGAGAAATTATTTATTTGACCGATCAATGTCGCCAGATCATCATCATAGCTAATAAAGTCTTCGACAGTGATGTCATTGTCTTTACGCAGCCGAGTAAAAAGCCTCTCAAATTCTTTATCATTTGGTATCCTCTAAAATGCAGTTAATTTCTGATTCTTTAAACCCACACTTTTAGAAGCAATGTAGTATGACCTCTGCAGACACATCTTTCCAAGCTACTTGTAACCAAATGAATTGCTTTTGCAATATTGACGTCTCGTATTCTTTCTGAGGCGTTCTTACCTTCGTCAATTCGCGACACTACATACTTCATTAGCATTTTCCGATATTTACATTTCAACGCTCTAATTATGCGGCATCAAATGGTTGTAAGCTAGATGTGGTACACTTTCGCAGAAAGATCAGCTTTACGTTCTTTCATTTATTTTGGAGTGTTTCAGGGTGGCAAGGTGCGTTATCAAGAAAGAGAATAATCTTTCTACCTTCTAACTGAACTGTACGATCAAGAAGTCTCATACATCTTCCATTATTTCAGTTCTCATCCAAGCCTTGTTGTTTGAGAAGTAATGCACCATACTTGATCTTTTTGGAAATCCCTGCAAATTTTCGTTTTATTGGCCCTGAAAAAGCCATAAACTGGCTGAAAGCTATGCTGAAAGATAACATACAAAAAATTGAAGAATGCAAAATTTGTTTCGTATGACCCATTCTTAAGCCTGTCCGCTGTAGAGAGGTCACTTCCAGGGGGCAATGTCAATCGGGACCTTGAATGTCCATTATGCAGAGGTGTCCGCTAAGAAGTGTCCGCTACATGGAGGTTTTGTTATGAGAGTTTGACCGTCGTTTCATCCGTTCCCAAGAAAAGTGTCCGTTGTAGAGAGGTGTCCGCTACAAAAGATGTCCGCTATAAGGAGGTTTAACTGTAGTAAAATAAAAAAACTCATCAAATTTTCTTCAATTCACAATGCCGAAAATATTTATTATTCAGGCTTAACTTTGAGAATTAAAGTTTTTTTTTAGGTTCTACAATACTATAGAGATGAAACATGTAAAATGTAGTATAGGGGCTACCTGTTGCATGGTAACATTGTGTCAAAAGAAAATTCACTAGTAAAAACCACTGTCATGGACAAAACATATTGAAATTCAGAACGGTTAATTTTCAATTTAGTCACCACAAGTGATCACATTGATTGCTTGGAATCACGCATCTTGAACTTGTCAATGTTTACTTGTCCATGTTCACAGTGGAGTAAAGATCTTGATTTATTTGATTAAATCTAAACTCTTGAAACATACTAGTTGTTGCTGACGTCGGCACGATTATTGTCCCTAATTCTGAGACTTTCGTGGATTATCTCGGGCATTATCTCGTTGTGCTGATGCGCTAAAGTATGCCACTCGCGAATACTACACGTTCTCTACCTGGTTTATGGGTGCGCAAAAGTAGAGATTTTGGAGATAAGAACACAATATTTCTTACCTTCACACAAGTGAAATATTCTACAGGCGCTTGTAAAAATTGGAAACTTCTCTAAAGCAAACGAAAGTGATGTGTTTAAATTTCCGTGAAGAAAAAAAAATAATTCTGCAATTATCCTCACGATAAGAAAACATTAATAAGGAATCTGAAAAATTGTACAGGGGTTTCCTTCGGGGTTAGATTCTTCAAAAGTTTATTTTTTATTTGGCAGTTTCTCCGTGTCTCCTTGTCCCCCACCCCTGTAAATTCCGGTCCGTATCTATGGGTCCGGGTCTTATTTTTCCAATATCCTAAAATATATTCAAAACAAGAAGTGAAACATGCTTGTTTGGCATGGTGTGGTTTTCTTTTATTAATTTTTATTTTTTTATTTTTATAACCAACAAGTAACTAACATGTAAAAATGGTTTCCTGGTGAGCTAGCACATGTACCAGCGGCACTTTATTTCACCCATTCCTCCCAGAAAGCAAAAAAGGATGTTTTGGCTACCATCTGCACAATTTAGATGCAAATGTTACCAACTCTGTAAGTTCTGAAGATCTCTCCTAACGTTATCAATACATTCATTTATATGGACCACTTTGGAATGCGCGTAGAGCGTGGTGTCGTCTGCATACTGAAGAACTTGTAATTGGTCTGAAATCGTAGTAAGACATTGGTTGATCAACCTTCGGTATAGGAACCACTCTACCAAGATAGATAGATAGATGTGCATATTTTACATGGCTAGCCTCACAAATATCGAGGGATATACCCTGTCTATTATTTCCAGGAGGGGCCTTGGGTAGATGGAGAGTCCTAGAGTATTTAATGCTCATTTTAAGCTACGCAGACCCAATTAGAGCCCGCGCTCTACTAGACAACTCCCGGCAACATCCAACGGCCCACACAGTGTGCCATCTTCCCAATTTCCCTCACATGGCTTGGGTTAACCCGGGGCTATGGTAACATTCACTCGCCCATGTTGAATCGCCGTCAAGAGGAATCGAACCCCGGTCTCCCGCACAGAGTACGAGAGCTATAACCACTAATCTACGGCACCAATTTTCCATTGCTTAGGAAGATGCAAGATGCTTTATCACAGGTTTTATGAGCCATATCGGTATTTCATCACCAGTAGAACAGTCGTTTCTCAATAAGCGTAATACGTTAACAACTTCACTGTATTTAACTTCGTGAAAATGAAAACTTTCCTCACTGAAGTTGAAAGCTTTAACTGTTTCCATTATCTCATCCTTGTGTTTCGGTGATTTATTTAAAAGTCGTTTTGCAGTGGTAGTAAAGTGATTATTTAAAACATCGATGTCCTTGATGTCATTCATAGAAGAGGATGTTTCAAAATTTTCCTTAAGACTTTCCAAACATCAGCTGGTCATTTTGAGCTTAATGCAGTTGGGGGAAAGGATTTTTTTGCTGATTTGATAACAGAAGCAAGTCTATTTCTAATTTCCACAAACTTGTGTCTATCTACTTTTTTGCTCGTTTCGAATGCTGCACACCACCTTTATTAGATATTCCAGACTTTTTGAGAATTAAAGTTTATTTTTGAATTCTACAATACCATAGAGATATAGCATTACGAAAAATGCTGACAATTCATGGTAAATAAGGGACTGCCTGTTGCTGCAGAAACACAGTAAGTAAAAGTTTGAACATTAAACAGTTTTTTCTCAGATAGTTAACCATGCAGGAGATAGCATCAGTTGTTTCACCCAGTTTCTGAGTTATTTAGCATCAAAGTTATCAATGCAATGCAATAACTTTACTAATAATAGTCACATTATTAACCTCTACTGATATAAGGAAAACAGATTTTCTTGAATACTTGAAATCTTTCTATGAAATTGTCAACTCCCTTCTTTATGAATCTGGATTTTCACTTTTTAGACCTCTTTAACTCAATTTTTAAAGTCCAAAGGGGAAGGAATTTAAGAGTATGTATGAGTATACATGCAAGTGAGGAGGGTCACGGCAAAAACTTACAAGTGCATGGGGGCTCCATAGGTGGAAAAAGCTGCTTAATTAAAACATGGGATACCATCCCATTAGATTTGAACTGAATGGTTTCTATTAGCGGTAATTTCACATGTATATAGCTTAAGAAATATAATTCAATGATTGGACACCAACCCCATAGCAAGGCTATAATAACATAAAGGCCAGCGAATGGTATGGGGGAGTGAAAGGGGCAGTGTATAATAAAGGGTCATGTTACAGAACGAAAAAGAAAAAGAAAAAAAATAAGGAGGGAAATTATTATGATACAAACCACAGGGCAAAATTAATAATAGGGAAAAGAAAATTGACACAAGTGCACACACACACAGACATTCATATTGACAGGCACATCAATTTCATACAGCGGGTCAGTTTAGCAAAGGCATCTGGTCAGCAAATTATTATGTAAAACTTCAAAATAGCGGATCTTCTTTTTAACAAATTGGTGCTAAATTCAGTATGTTAAGCGAGCTAAGATCCGTTGTATTGGAGTAAAATTGAAAAGATGTATATTTACAAAATATAAACTTTGAATATCTAAATTATAGCTACCCTAACCACTACCCAAAATCTACCCCAATTGGGGTACCCCATGTTTTCAATTAACCCGAAAAAAGCAGTTTAATGCGTGATTTCCTAATTTTTTCCCTCTTGTTAACAAATCTGCACAAGCTTACCTATAAAACATAATTTACTGCTTAAATGTTGTATTTTTCTCATTTTAGTATTTTTTTATACATTATGGACGATATTGTTGGTACATGGAAATTAGAATCCCGTGATAATAATTTTGATTCGTTTTTGCAATGCAGACAGACTAGATGGTTTCTGAGAAAAATGATTGGAACTCTTTCTGCCGATTTGGCTTATGAATTATCAGATGATAAGTCTATCCTTACAAAGAAGACCATTTCATCATTAAAAACATCTGTTTACCCAATGAGCACCACCCACGAATTTATTCCAGAAGGAACTTTGTCAGGAAAGCCTGAAATTGGTCAGATTTTTGAGACAAGTGGCCGAGCAATTATTCAAGAAATGAGGTTTCAAGAGGACAACTCAGTGGCTGCTGTTATTGAGCATCGTGTAATTGACAATAAACTTCATGTTCAATTAAAATGTAAAGACATCATTTGTAATGAGGTGTATTCACGAAAAGATAAATAAAATACGAATAATTTTCCAAATTTATTTTCTGTTACAGTTTGTATACAGTAAACTTTTATTAAGTTGGACTGTCAAGGGGATGGAAAAAGCATATATAACTTTCTCCCACAGTAGTTAGTCAAAATTTGTCATAGTTAGCCAAAATTGTCAAACGTTCATATAATTTAATGTTACAAAATAAAAAAACAGCACACCTACCCTAAGATGTGCACGAAAACACAAGGGGACATTAGAACCAGTTCATCTTAGTGAAATCTTCTTAGTGAAATCATCTTAGTGTCTACCTTTTCTGTAAGACGCTATGTAAATCAGTTGTCTGAATTTTCATATTTTTTAATTTGTTTTCATTATACATTACTGAACGTTGTGATCAAACTTTCACTTTTTTTAATCTGAAAATAACCTGAAAGTAACTATAATATTATAACACTTATCTTTAAACATTCCTTAGATTGGATTAAAAACCTGAACATTTTGCTGGTAGTCTAAAAGTGTTGTATTATGTTGTTTCCAAGCCTTCAGTATATATACATACGTTATATAATTCCTAAAAGTTTCGGCACAACAAACTTTCTGTCAAGAAGTTGTCTAGAAATAAATTCTAAGATTAAATCAAGATTGAAAGTTATGTCACACCAAAATTTTTGGAGTAATAGTTTTTTCCATTTTGTTTTATTTCATGTTGATTTATTTACGGAAATGAAGAAATCAAAAAAGTGAACATTATTCAAGGTGAACTTTATTTACTTTAAAGTTGATAAAAACCAGAACAACTTTTACTTATGCAGTAATTATTCAATTGAATTACATTAAACTCTTTATATAATAACTGAATTTTACATGAGGCAATTTTCAACTAAATTGTCAAACTATATTTTTTTACTACAGTTTCCAGGCCCGGCAGAGCAATGTTGAAAGTGGAGGGGCTAAACTATTGAGCATTAAAGGAGGCCCAAGCATTGTTGGGGCCGGTGGGCTAAAAATTCTTTCAAACTTTTGGCCCTCTAGATTGGCTAAAACATACTTCAAATTCCGAAATATTGCGCTTGAAAACCTCTACAAAATGCAGGAGGTTTTATATAGAAATATAGAAACACTATATTTTATGTAAGATATATTTTCAAAATAAGCAATAGTAACATCGAAGCAAAATAAAGATAATGCAGAGAAAGGCTATAATGTATGATAACTACCAGTCCTCCTTTGTAAATTTTCCAAATAATCGCTTTCTGTTGTCGTCCGATTGAACAAATGCGTTGACAATTTAGATCAGGTCTAGTTTGTTAGTCCTATCATTTTGGAAATTGAGAATTGACATGGAGTTGAAACGAGCTGGAAGCATTGTTGATCTCATACAGAGCATATGTATGTATTGATCAATTAATTGATTAAAACACATGATAACCTTATAAAATAAACATCACTTCTGGGGGGCTTTAGCCCTGCAGCTCCGCCGGGCCATGTTTTCTTATTTTAGGCAAGGGTGTTAATGCGAAGAAAAAGTATGCAAATCTGGCACTGTTCCAATGTAAGGACTGAATAAGCTGCATCAGAGCAAATCAGTGCTCTGAAGCCAGATGTTTTTGGGATGAAAATATAAAAATCCCTAACCCAAATTTTGCAGGAATTTAATTTTATATAATTAGTAATTTCTTAAATTACAGTTTCATGACTATTGTTATGATTTTTAGAGAAGTACACTGGAAACCTATGTATAAAATATGATGACAAAAAAATAGTCACAGCAGAAATTCACCAGGATTTAAAGTCTATATTATAAGGTATGCACACTATGTTTTATAATAAGGATTAATAGTTCATAGTTTTATCTTTTGGCAAAGATCATTTAGTTATAGGGTGTCTACACAGCTAAAAAAATAAAATATAATAAATCTGGTCAGAATTTTTCAAATTGTCCAAATCGTTTCTCTATAAATAGCTCTTTTTATTTTGTAACACCTAAAACCCTTGCTGTCTGTATTAGCTGCTTGCAACCTTGTTGGATGTGTGTTTGCATAAAATTCTCCCGAAAACATTGGGAATTTTGAAAAACCACAAATCTATATTTTTCCGTATGTTGTTTAATGTAAGTTGAATTGGAAAGCCTTTCTTTAATGTACATCAATAAAAAGTTGTTGGCGTCAAGTGCCATTTGCCTGTTTCATTTCAGCAAACTTGTGTTTCAAGTCTGCAATATATATTTTATTTTGCAATTGCACGCTTCCATGCAGAAACAAACTTTCAATTTAGAGTTCATAAGTTCAAGTTACATCTAGTTGAAAGGAGGACTTTTTTGTTAACGTGTCAGCATTTGCTTCGGTAATTGCTGAGTGCTAACATGATTTGGAAAGTCTGAAGGTCTATATCCATATCTTAGGACTTTTTTCAGAAATATGTATTGTGTTTAACAGTAGAACCTATCTAAAATTTAAATTTTTTAGCTTAGTCCTTACCAGACAGATTTTAACTGGTAAATGATATTTGATGCTTTCAAATGAACAGAACTATGGTCGAACAAGGTATTTTAGGAGCATTTTTTTCTTTTTCTTTCTTTGATAATGCACTTTACAACATTTATCGCCTTATTCATCATTTAATATGTATTTTTATCTTTTAGCGATGAGCAGTGAAATGGATGGTTTTAAAGTTTTTGCAAAAGAAATAGTCAACAAAAGAATAATAGTTAGTAATTTTTGCGTATGGAACTTACTTGTTTATCTTAATTTATGCTGTAAAGAAAATTGTTTATTGATTTTTGAAAAGCAACCGAATTGCCAAGAGTGAGATCGAGATTTTGTTCAAAAAATTGAGTTCCTCTTCCAGGTCAAAAATTTTAATAGTTAAGCAGCTCACGCTCACCTAACTATTCAGTAAAAGAGTTTTTTTTTATCTCATTAAATACATATTTTTATAAGCAATTGGAATTCCAAAATGAGGCTTAATGATGCTTATGAAAAGTACTTTTTTAGGCTCAAACTATGTTCAGGTTATGCTTAATGACAAAAAGATTTATTGGAATATGCTTATGAAAATACACATATGATCAAGCTCAATAATGCTTATTTTAAAAAAATTATTGAACTTGAATTTTGAACATCAGTAATTTCAACGTGAATCTAACTATATACTGGTTAATTCAGACTAAAGAATAAAAAGAAAAAACTGCTTACGAAACAAAAAACATTGGTGGCCTTAGGAACCCTGAAATTTAGATTACTTTTTTTAAACAACCAATAAAACCGTGAAAATTTTGTAATAATTCGTTCGCGAAACTAATGGAATGGACTATTTATACTTGTACTTTCAATGTGTACAAAAGTCACGATATTGGCTATACGTGGTAATTGACCCTGAATGATCCTTGGTGTTTCAATAAATTTGCTAGACACTCTGTTCTAGCTTACTCTATAGTAGTGGCTTTATTGTATCACCTAACTCACCTGCTGTTCCAAATACTTTAAACAAAGTAGCTCGAAAGAAGAAACTGAACTTTTGTATTATTGATAAAAAGGTAAAGATGCCTAAAAGAGACATCCTTTCTTAGAATGGTGGTTTATATTTTGAAGTCAAATGGCAGAATACCTGGTTGACATCGGCGCTAGCACTTAAGATATGCGGCCCGGATATTGTCTGCTCATTTCTGGTAGGATTTATTTTTCGGATTGTTGATTCTTTTATCACTAAAGATAATCATGTTTTTATGTGTCATTAGGAAAGGTATGAATTTCATTACAGTTAAGTATCTATTGTATAGGTTTTTATTTCATCTTTTATCTTCTTGTCTCTTTACTGCAGTTTTTTGTTAAAAAATTTTTTAGTTATACCTGAAGTATTTTATCTTGATTACTGGATACTTCTGTTCCAATCTTGATATGTTCTTTTATTTAAGACTAACTTTGATATCAAACTTATCAGTTGGAATATTGGTATTCGGACTTCTTTTGGTGCTAATGTTTGCACTTTAGCTTTTAAGAATTAATTTTAAGAAGTCTTCTGTGAGATTTAGTCTCTGTTTTTGTTTAATATCGATTCATATTTGTTGATTTAATGTCATAAATAAGATTACAAAATTGAGTATGGTTTTTGATTTTATTATCGGACCAAAATAAAATGATTGTATGTTCTTACCATAACCTATTTAGCTAAGCAAAAAAACGTTTTAGGAACGTGCTGCTGGTCAAGACATAGGAAATATCAAATCAAATAAAACCCAAGGACAATCACATACGAATGTTATTGGTCTTTCAAATGTGGGGACAATACCTACCAAAGGGAATGTTCAGAATGACACAAGTATATCAACATTAAAAGTCAATACGACACCAAAAAGCAGAAATATACCACTGTCCAAAGCCAATCTGACACCAAAGAATAAAAATATGGAATATAACACGCATATTCTACCTAGTAAAAACAAGATTCGAAACAGCACCAATGAACTAAAATTAAATACTGGTGCTACAACAAATGGTAGCATGCAGAACGACACCAATATACATACATTAATGTCAAATGCAACGCTAACCATAAGAAATATTGCCAATGACACAAATAAACCTGCAGTGACAACAACCGATGCAAATGTAAACAACACGCATAGTTCACCATGGTTAGTTTGTATGAAGCTAGTTGAACTAAATAAAACAAATATAATACCATCAAAAGCAACATCGATGAATAGGGATATGCAGAACACCACAAATATTCCTAAAGCCTTCGCTACTCTAATTAACGGAAATATACCAAACTGCACAAGTATTTTTCCATTAAAAGCAAGTGTAACAACGAACAAAGGGCATAACACAAATTTTTCACCACTAAAACTCATTGCGACAAAAGCCAAGGGGAATGTTCTACCTACCATGATCACATCGCCTGTGAAAGGCAATACTACACCGACCAAAATAATTCAACTTAATACAAATACACCGTCGGTAAAAGACAACGTTACACCAACTAAAGGATTACAACACAACACAAATGCACCGCTGGTTAAAGACAATACTACACCAACCAAAAAATTACAACTCCACACAAATGCACCACTGGTTAAAGACAATGCTACACCAACTAAAGGATTACAACACAACACAAATGCACCACTGGTTAAAGACAATGCTACACCAACTAAAGGATTACAACACAACACAAATGCACCGCTGGTTAAAGACAACGTTACACCAACTAAAGGATTACAACACAACACAAATGCACCGCTGGTTAAAGACAATACTACACCAACCAAAAGATTACAACTCCACACAAATGCACCACTGGTTAAAGACAATGCTACACCAACTAAAGGATTACAACACAACACAAATACACCCCCGGTTAAAAAGAACGTTACACCTACCAAAAGATTGCAACACAACAAGAATGTAGAGCCAGTAAAAGACAATACTATACCGATCAAAATAAGTACACAAAATTCTCAAACTCAAAAAACTGAACATGGTGGAACTATTGACTTCCAAATTTCATCCTTACCACAGAATTCATTAATGCAGTCTACATTTCCTGCATCTTCTCTTACAGCGCTGGTAATACAAAGAAGTATGGTGTCGTCCAATCATTACTCTGAAGCGTTATATGTCTCACCAGACCATGATTATGTTTGCACTAATATACTGGGAAGCAATGCAGAATCAGGTTTCATTACCACTTGGAGCCATGGTAAAATACAAGAGTGTTTAATGAAAGCAGCTGTTTCTTCAACACTGTCCACGACTTCGCATGTAATAAAGGATTGTGTTTCTATATGTGGTGAAAGTTCTCAATTAAACACGTCTTCAATGTATAAAGAAGGACATGTAAACATTGGCTTATCAAAAAATACGGAGCTAGGTATGAAACTATCAATTTGTACTTCCACGGCTAAATCTTGCGCACAATCAATGCACTTGGGCGTTTTTAAACGGAAATTACGATCGACTGCTTCCGTGTCTTCCTCAATATCAGCACCCATCAAAAGATCTATAAATTCGCAATTCGCATCACCCATTTCTCAAAAGAATGTACCTACTTCACTTAGTCTTGTGGGTAGCAGTATAATATCAAATCCCAAGTCACGCCCAATTTTCATAGTACCAAACTCTGTTTTCGACGGCAGAGCTGTGTTAAAAGAAAAATCTCCATCAAAACTGAGTTGGAAAACGCTTTCAAAAGCTACGCAGAATATCATACTGGATAAGTTGTCTCAGTCTCTTGTTTTGCAGCAATCGGAAGCAGACACAATTAGTACGTGCTCACCAATTATAACAACAACAACACCGTTAAAAATAAGCTATAATAACGTGACACATAGTTTGGTATCGTTGCATGAAAGTATCAAATCGGTAACCATCTTTAAAAATCACCAGCTCCTATCTGAATTTGATCCCGTTTATAAAAGCAGAGCAGAGTTAAGCCCTTTGGAGAAGATGCAAATAGCACATGGAACCTTTCAGACTGAGAGCATATCAAATCAGCGTACGACGACAAGTGCGTTGGAGAGTGCGGTGGAGAGTGCGGTGGAGAGTGCAAGCAACGTTTTGTCTGCGTTGTATTGTAAATACTGCGACAAAACCTTTTCTCATAGAAGACAGTTTCAGTATCACGATAAAACGTATTGTAAACGGAATAAAGTCGAAGACAGCAAGAAAACCGTTGGTGGTCATAAAGAACTGACACCTTTTCAGGACGTGAAGTGGTCTCCACTTGATAATGAGCCGATTTTGCCACTAGCAGGTTTTGAACATTTACTGGCCAACGAGAAAGTGTACGACTCTGATAATCATATGTCATACACAGAAACGAACGAACAAGTTTCAAAATCTTGTTTTACTTTATCGGCATATAGTACAGGCGCAGCTACGCCCGCTGCTGACTGTTGTAAAATTGCTGATGTGATTGAGTCAGGCGATAGTAGACAAGACCTTGCTAAGGAAGACGTTAATCCTGTTGCCTCTATACCATATGATCTTTCAGAAAACACACCTTACGAATTGAACAAGTGTTATATCAACAATAACAGTACACCAGTTCTACAGAAACCGCGAAGTAAAAGAAAGAAAAGTCCTATCATTGATAAAGCTGTTGATATTCAAGCGATAGTGTACGGTAAACGACGGCGTAAAAAACCGACTACATTGACGGACTACGAGTTGGCTGAAAATGTAAAGGGTAGAAAATTGCTAGATGAGCCTGCTTTATCAGGGGAAAGTAAAAACACGATAAAAAAAGAGAAGAACAGCTCTGTTCCTATTGTTAAAGAAGTGAAAAAAACTCTAACGAAGAGTCACACGATGGGTAAAAACCTTAAAACAAGACTTTTGAAAATTGTGGAGACTGAAATTGAGACCAGCATAGCAGAACAAACATCACGTGACGGCAATATGATTACGTCAGAACAAGATTTCGCAAAAACAAGAATTAAAAGAAATTGTGGTAAAAGTCTAAGAAGTGAATTGGGCTGTAGCATTTCTTCTGTGCATAAACATGACTGCGTTAGTGGCCAGAAAAAACTAGCTTTAAAAACATCAATGAAGGGTCAGAAAAAATCAGAAGGGAGAAAAAGGAATTTAAAAGCCGTAGGGAGAGCCAAAAAGGGATTGAAATTAATAAGGAAAACAAAAAAATGGAAGCAAGAGAGATCATCAAATAAAACCATAAATGTTGATAGGAAAAATTTACTCTCTTCTTCTGCGGAGCCTAAAAAAAGTAAAATCTTGACATATGACGTCATACAGAGCTCAACCACAAGGCGAGGTAGGGAATACAAAAGCTTTGTTATTGATATCTGTAAAAATTTGGGAGCAAACTCGTCGACCGGTGTAATTGACAACGTTAAATGCAACCCGCCTAACATAGCGAAGAATGCCCTCGTCACTGATGTTAATTCTGTAAACTCTGATTTGCCAAACTGCATAGCACTAGAAACAAAAAAAGTTCTGATTGCTAATGGATGTGAAAATTTTAAATCAAACTCGTCGACCGGTGTAATTACCAACGTGGAATGCAACCCGCTTAACATAACGAAGGATGTTCTAGCCACGGATGTGAATCCTGTAAACTCTGATGAAATTATAAACCAGGATAACTTGCAACGCGATAATCACTCACGGGATGAAGTAATGTTTTGTGATGATAACGTCAGTGATGATCGAGACAAAACGAGTTTAAATAAAAGAAGCCAGACTCGATCCATCAACAATAAAATTGAGTCTTGTACGTCACCGTCAGAGAAAGAAAGTAGATATTGCGATTTGCCTTGGACTCGATTACTCAAGAAGGATGCCACAAATTACTGGCTGAAACAAAGGAACTTGGCTAGCGGTAACATTCAAGAATTTTCTATACCTCTGAATACACAGTACGAGTTAAGAAGAAAAGCGAATAAAGATGGAGTTAATATTCTGTGACCGTGTTATTTCCTATGAATTTCGTTTTTATGATTTATTTTTTCTTCAACTGTTATTAATCATTTGTTTTGTTTTGTTCTTTAACCATATGTTTTTCTTTTGGAAACATAATTCTAAATGATGTTTCAGACATTCGTAAATTATATTTCAAATGGAAGGCTACCTTTAATATAAATTAGACATTTCAAGCATTTAAGTTCGTAAACATAGATACGGATGTATATTTAGGATTTAAGCCAGCCTATCCACATAAAATTTAGGTAAGGAAGTTGGAATTTGAATCTTTTGACAAAAACCCTGCAATTTCGCGCAACTCAAGGACAGATGAAATATTTCTTGCCATGTTGTTTTTCTTATTATCTGTATAGTTTTTACTTTTTAACTAATTAGTCCTATCTTTATGGGGTTTTGCGGTCATTTTTAGCTAGTTATATTTGCATATTTTTAGCTAGTTGTATTTGCATATTTTTTATATACTTATATTTTTAGCTAGATATATTTGCATATTTTTAGCTAGTTTTATTTGCATATTTTTAGCTAGATATATTTGCATATTTTTAGCTAGTATTTGCATATTTTTAGCTAGATTTTCATTTCACCTATTTTTTATGTTTATATATTTACAGGTCAATTATTTTAAATAAAGACCAGATTACATAGTTTTTTAAAGAGTTTTGGAATACCGAATTTACAATGTGTTAGTTTAGGTACCGTATAGATTCTGAGGAGTATTGTCGAGTGCCGTATGTCAGTGCTATAACCTTTTTGACACTTACTATGCCGGTTCTAACGTAACACCGGAGCGTTTCACATCGGAAAAAAGTCAAAACCGGAGCCAAAATCTTTTTTTTAGTTTAACGTTCGTATTGGACTTTTTGTCACCATACGCCAAACACGACTCGGACTTGAAGTTTTTTTGTGCACAGAGAAAGTTTCATGAAAGTTACTTGCATGTAGGTATTTTCTGATGTAGATCTGGCCAAGAATGGTCGAGAGTGGTCATAAAAATAAATGTGTAATTCTAAATAGTCATTCAGGAATCTTGAATGAATAATTCTGTATGAACTTTTTCGAAGTTAACAAACGAAAATATTTTACACTTGAGTAAAGATGTTTTATAAAGTGATTATATTGAGAAAGATATTTATATATTTATATTACGGAGAAACTTTCAGTATTTATTATATATATTTGATAAGATTCTTTTTTTATTCTTTTGTAAAAAATGTGCTTATTTTGGCGCCTTTTTGCATCGCTTTTAGTATTGGTCTTCTTTAGGGCTTCTACTTCTTTTACAATCTAGACTGCTTATTCGTAGAAATGATTGTAGCGTAAAAGTACCGAAATGATCTACAGCGAATCGAATAATTTGAAATGTTCTCGCACACTGTTTATTTTTGGTTGGTTTTATTGTTGTTTTGTTAAAATTCTGTTGATGTATATTTCTGACGACATGCTTGCTTACAATACATTTTCTTACGATACACTTGCCTATTATACCGATTTCCCGCACTTTCGAAGCGTCAATGCGTTCACGTGTTTAATACCAGAACTTCCAGACTTCCTTGAAACTCTTCTTCAATTTTCTTCATTAGTTTTAAATAACGATATTTTCTGGATTTGTATTCTTTTGTTTAACTTCCTAGCATCGTTGAGATTTTAAATTAGTGTTTGAAACGCAAGTTCGGGAGCGAAAATTTGAGTTTATAATTCATTGTTTCGTGCATTTCGTGCGTGTAACTACGTCATTTTTGGTTGTTTTTTAGCCTGAAATCAGGAAGCATATTCATCAAGCTAGTTTGATTTCGCAAATTTTATTTTCAAAAAATCTGTCCTAGGGGGATTCGAACCAGCATTGCAATAGACCATTACATCTAAGCGCAATGCACCGGCAATGCACAAAAATAATGTGTGAATGTTTAATATTTAGAAAAAGTTGCTAACTTGTCAAATACAAACATTTTTTATCATTTTTTATGTATATTGCATTTATTTAAGCGCCTTTACATCTAGCCTGTTTAAACATCTTAAGTTTTTCTTGTGTTCTAAAGGTTTTTTAAGACTGGTTTGTGGTCACAGGCCAAGTAGCATACACCACTTTGGTTTTTTCAAATGTAAATTAAAGATCAGAATTGGGTGTGTCACTATTGTGAATGTATTGTACTTCAGCTTTTTAAACGAGTAATAGACTCCCTGAGAGTTTAATTAGTTTTCTAGATTTTTAGTGAAGGAGGCGCAATTGGAGGCGGGCGTTATATAGAGGCAGGGTTTTAATTATTAGAGCATCTACGTCTAGTTAAAGGTAACAAAAACGACTTTATCACTGGATTTCTTTCCTTTCACGCTTGAGAGCTCATCGGTTATTAAATATCCGAGAATCAATGAGTTCAAAATTTTACCTTCTTAACAAATCTACAAAATTTTAGCTTAATCTAAATCAACAAGTTTCTTGCGTAATTCATACGCAGGGTTTTAATTCTTTAAGTAAGGAAGGAAGGCTTAATATCAAAATATGTCTTCGAGCCCGGTTGATAGGCAAAACTTTCAAATCAGTGAAAAACATATCAGCGAATTTTGAAGCTTCTCGTTTTTCACATCTTTTCCTATCATTTAAGGCCCAAGCGACAATATAGAGATGAACAAAAGAGTACATAAAAACAACAGACACAGTTTTGGTTTTCAACCTTCTGCAGTAAACTTGATGAGAAATGTTTACCTTCATATGAAAACAAACCCAAGACGTATCACTGCCAAATATTTTGTAGTGATTGAGTGTAAGCGTGGTCACGCAGTTGCACCTTGCACGTTACCTTACACGTTACATTGCACGTTACCTTACACGTTACCTTACGCGTTCTTTGCACGTTACCTTGCACGTTACCTTACACGTTACATTGCACGTTACCTTACACGTTACCTTACGCGTTCTTTGCACGTTACCTTGCACGTTAGGTAACCAAAGAAACTGCTGCTGCGTTGTTAAAGCTTGGTTTCCATCTGGCGTAAATTCGCGTTAAACAGGTTGCTCTATAAATGGAGTTACTTTTTGGAAACGTCGATGAATAATTAGCGCACCTGTTTTAATTTCGATTAGGGCGCAGACTAAATATCAAAACTAATTTAACGCCAGATAGAAAGTAAGCTTAACCAATGGATGAACTGGAAAAAAACCCTTCGGGCTGTGGTAGTTGGGCGTTGACAAAGTTACTAGAAACAATTTGTATGTAACCATATTAAATTGGAGACTACTGATGATTTGAATTTACAACTTTAGCATAATACAATTCGCAAAAAAAAACTGGTTACTCATAAATTATTCATATCTTTTCGAATCATGCCGAAAATGAGGAAAATCAGAGCGTTGCGAGAGAAGTTCGAAACATATTTTGATAAAAAATATAACCTTGGAGGAAAGAATACAATCCAAGATATAACAGAGCGAATCTAACTTAAACTGGATGTTCTATTAACTGTAAAAATTCTTGTATTTAATCAAGTTGTTGATCAAACCAGGATGGAGTTGCGGAAATGGATCAGCGTGAAGTATTCAAAATTTTAATACAGCATTGGATATTTTGTGTGTTGTTGATAATACAAGTTTTTTCTTTGCATGTTGATAGAAGGCCAGCTTCATGTTCTGCTGACAAATTTGCTGACGGTTGTTCGGTACCGTCAGTTATTCCTGCACCTTTCAAGAAAGAGTTTACTCCTGCTTGTAACAGACACGATATCTGCTACGGATGTGTAAGTCATGTTTTAATTGCTATTTTTCTTAAAATTTAAAAATTTGCGCTCAAATTTGTAAATGTTAATGTACCCTGAAATTTTTTTGTCGTTCATTTTTAAGAAATTCAAAGCCAAAAATTTTGCGTTACTTTTAAAAGTTTCGTGTGTAAAGTTTTGCGTGTAACGTTTCGTGTGTAAAGTTTTGCGTGTTAAGTTTCGTGTAAAAAAATTCGCGTGTTAAGTTTCGCGTGTAAAGGTTTGTGTAAAAGTTTCGCGTGTAAAGTTTCGTGTGTAAAGCTGTGTGTAAAAGTTTTGTGTGTAAAGTTTCGTGTAAAATTTCGCGTGTCTAAAGTAATCTTTTTGCAAAGGCCATTTTTACTTTTCTGCCCAACTACGTACCAGGGCCTGCTTTGTGCTTTTTTATATGGGCTTAAAAGAACCATACGACAAGTCTGTTTCACCGTCATTATTGCTTATTTGTTTTACTTGTATGAGTTTTGTTCTCTCACTTTTAGGGTTATCATTATAATTGGTCACGTGCACAGTGCGATGAAGCTTTCTATAAAAACATGAAACTAATCTGCGAACATTTAAGAACAAGACGATCGGTGCTAGATTATTTCCTAAATCTGTGGAACACGATTAACAAAATAGGTAGCACAAAGAGTCAGTGTTTAACATCAGCTAAAATATATTACGAAGGTGTTCATTTGTTTGCTGACTCTCATTTTGATCGAAAAGAACATGATTATTGTCTGTCCACATGCGCAGACAAACACGGTAATCCAAAGTTTAATGTAACAGTGTAATATTAACACGAAATCAATTGAAATTAAATATATTAAAGTGTAAAAATTTTATCCGACTGTGCACAACAGTCCTCGAAGATGTTCAAGCCGCTATACCAAACAGTTGAATTTCAAATAGGCATACAAAAGGCTTTGCAGAAGAGGATAGGTGATTTAATTGCTTCAGAAAGTCAATGAGATAATGAATTGGTAATAATTTTGGCCCGAAGTCTGTGCTTTGTGACGTGACGATAGCCACAAAAACAAAAAAGCAGGAATAGAGGAATTCTTGTCAATAAGTTGCGCATGAAAGTATAGTAAATGTAACCTACTGTTTAAAAAGTAGAAACAAAAAGATATTATAAAGCTACATTACAGTACCGAAAATGAAAAATGGCGTATGTCAATGGCGTATTGTTTTAGAGGTCCCACTGTTGATGTACTTAACTGCAATCCAAATCTATACCTGAAATACACAGTGTTTTTTTTACGTGTTGTTTATTCTGTTATTTATGTTAAAGAACAAATGTAAAGTTGGGTTTCCATGAAGCGAATTCGGCGGAGATATATTTTTGATTTCCACTAGAAAGAAAAAAAAAACGTAGCGAATTTAAAATACCGAAAATAAATATTAATGTGAAAAACGAAACAGTTGTTTTCAACCCTTGCCAGAAAAGCGTTTTCAAAATAAGTACTTATGGTTGCGTTTTAATTGGTTTCGCCATCAAAAACTTTTCGTCGAAGCGAATTTTTCGAAATAAAATTAAAGCATTTCGCCGCCGAATTCACCTCGTGGAAATCCTGCTTAGAACATAAACACTACGTACATTGTTTAAAAGCATTGTTTTAAATACCTATAAATATAGAACCTTGTAAATAAATAAATATCTAATATACATTTTATATACTTAAAATAAATTTTAGCTTACTTCTATGACAAATAGAACAAGATTTGACACTATGTTGTGATTTTTAGTTTTTGCCCAAATACCACATAATCAATAGATTTCCACATATTACCATGCTTTGGTTTTGAACTGGTTGAAGTGACTTTTGTTGATTAAACATGGTCCCTTCTATGGGGTTGTCAGTTTTTATGTTGAAAGTATGTTAGGAACAATGACTATGTATGACTTTTTGATGGAGTTGTTAGTACGTTTTGAAAATCGGTCTAAAAAAACAGCTGCCGTCGACAAAGTTTACCGCAGCATGTGGAGGCATGGTAATTATTGCACATACTCTTAAAAATTACTTTCCTTAATCTATCACAATGCTATTAATTTTTATTGAATTTATTTTTGAGGAGAACAAAATATAATTTTTTATATTTTTTTATTTTTCATTTTTTGAATGTTTATACAATGTTTATACAGGGACCGTCCTGTAAATATAAATATTTTTAAAAAGTTGGCATGGTATAAGGAAATGAACCTATCTTATAATACAGAAAGATTTATAAGATTGCATTTTTTTATAGCTTTTGTAGGTATAGTAGAAATTGTAATGTAAAACTTAGGCATATAAAGTTTTGGTTGGTTTGCATCATTAAACGAAAAAGTGGAAGCATATAATGTGATAAACGCATATCATTGTGTCATAAAGACATAGCAATATGGTAACTTGCAACGCGTTATATTTTTTGACTTTAAAAGCTCTTGCGTTTCATACACGAGAACAAAATGTTGGGGTTTTCGTTCGATTTAACGCGAGTGGGGGAAACTCCAGAATGTACAGTAACAACAGGGTAGGAGAGCAAATTCGGATACCGCAAAAAATGCACAAGAAAACGGAAGTGTAATATCAGCAGGGCTTGTCGTGTAGCTTTTAGCTTTTAGCTAACTGATGGTTATTTGATGTGGTAAACCTCACTAATTTCAAACGTATACCCTGTTAATTGTTTCACAATTCTAGAGTGTTTAAGCTTCATCTATAGATGACTTGCCATTGTTTACAAAGGTTACCTAGCTAGCAAGCTAAAAGACAGGTGTGTAGGAATTAATGAAATTGATAATAGGTAGCTTACGTTTAGAATCACAAGACCCAAAAGCCACTGGAATTACCCTATCTAACTTTATTCTTCTCTTTTTTAAAATGTAAGGCTATTTTAAAACTAGCTGAAGCTTTCCTCTCATGACAAAAGAAGTTTCCAGCTAAAAGTATTTATTTTGCTCAAATTTTGCAACTTTGCCAGATAAGTCCCTTGGAAATTGTAAAAATAAGCAACCAACCCAAGATGCTCACAATATTGGCTTGCAGAATATGAGTTCATGCTGCCTATTAAAAAGTTAAAAAGTTTGAAGCAGTGCAAATCAGGCAGTGACAAGTTTTCTTATAATCCCCATCAGTAAAATAAGCAAGGTCAAAATTATTACACAAGCCATAGTTTGATAGTTCTGACCTTGTTAGATAATTGATAAGAATGACTATCATTTGTAACGTGAATATATGCTCACACGGATGGCCACATGCTTACTTGAGATTGTGCATGAACCAAAATAAGTGGTATTTGAATTTAAACTTTTATTTGACTCCTTGAAAATTAGTTGAAAGAAACTTTGAATTCTCTCATATGTCTTACGTGTTTTGAACAACAACTGAATGCAAAAATATAGAAAAACCGTGAATAAATATACTTTTAAAAGTTAGATAATTACACTTTTGAGAGTTGAATAATTACGCTAGAGAGTTATTAAGTAGTGTGTGTAAAATTTTTCTTTTTTGTTTTTATATATACAATAAATGAATGATTAGAATTAAATAAGTGGGTTTTACCCTACAGACCCATAGTAGATTATTCTGTAAGACAATGATAAAAATATCTGAATCGAGGAAAAAGCAACCTTATGATTTTGGTATGCCAACTAGAAGACCATAGAACAGCATAAAAAAGTATTGTTGGGACAAAGTTTGTAAAGCTAGCATATATTAGGTGTATAGAGAAGTATAATAGAATTGCCACTTTTATGTCAGTTTATGCTCCACAGTGTGGACTCAGTGAGGAAGATATAGATAAGTTTTATGATGAGTCAATAGCAGACATAGTGGTTTGCAAGACATTTAATAAGAGGCAGAGTACAGGCTGATAATATATAAGTCAGGTGGTGGTGTCAGATGCTTATAGATTACTTCCTGGTTAAAAATTCAGACTAGAAGGAGGGGTAAGAGAGTGTTTCCCAGCATAGGTTGCTGGTTTGTGATATTATCTTTAAGAGTGTTAAAGAAGCCAAGCAAAAGTACATGCCCTGTCATTAAGTCTGGAAACTGAAGGAAGAGATGTAGCAAGAAAATATGTGCAAAAGTTCAGCAATTGGCCTACAATGGTCAATGTGATAGTGAAAATGTTGAAAGTACTTAGACTAATTCGAAGAATTTTCAAAGAATCATTCATCAGTGTTAAGGTAAAAGCAGAAGCAAAAAAAATCAGATTTGCAGATTTGTTAAGAAGGGAAGACCAGTGCAATGAGGTGTTCAAGAAATGAAGAAGAATATATAATCAAAATGTTGTAGGTGAGAAGTATATTACGTAATGATGAAGGTGTTTTGGACAGCTTGGAAAAGTTATTATCAGAGTTTACTTAACACTGAATTTGATTGGGAAGAGGATAATTTGCCTAATGATGATGTTGTAGAAAGGCCAGCTATACAGATCAAGACGGAGTGGCTAGTGGAGGCTATTAGGACAATGAAGATTGGCAAGGCTGCAGGAGAAAATTATGTGTGGATAAGTGGTTAGTTAAGATGGTATAATCTATGATCTATGTACAGCAATGTTAGAAGTCGTTTCAGGATTAACAGTTCACTTATTGATGAATTTAGTGTAATTGTTGATGTATACATCAGGGCTTTGTACTTAGTCCTTTGTTCTTTGTTTTAGTCTTAGAAGCGCTGTCGATGGAGTTTAAAACAGGTTGTCCATGGAAGTTATTGTATACAAATGATTTCGTTTTCATAGCAGAGTCAATGGAAGAATTTAGTTGAAAAGTTTGAGAAGAAGAAGAAGAAAGGACTATAACGGTTAGAATAAATGCAGCAAGCCTAAAGTCACAATAAGTAGTGTTGAAGCTAAGTATGACCTTAGTTGGAAAGTTGCCTTGTGAAGTTTGCAGGAAAGGGGTTGATACTAACTCAATTTTTGGTCAGACTTTTAAGCATTGGGTACAAGAGGTACACTTGTATTGGAGAAAGGTTAATGATAAATATTGCCAGCTTTAATGATGTACAGTAGTGGCTCATTAGAGAAAGCTGAAAACTTCTGTTATTTGGTGATATATGTTGGGTAGTTAAAGGAGGTGTTGGAAGAAGTGTTTACTTGTAGAATAGGTTCGGCTTGGAAAAGTTTGAAGAGTTACTTTCTTTTTTAAATAGCAAAGTCTTGTCAATTGAGGTAAAATGTAGGTGTAGTTATGTTGTTACGGTAGTGAAACAAGAACATTGAAGCAAAAAGATCTTGACCATTAAGAAAGGGAGAATGGTTAGGTGGCTGTGTAACTTTTTTGTTCACTTTAACTAAGAAGCAAGCTAGGTATCCTTAGCATAAAAAATGTTATCCAGCTTGGGTTAACCCAGGGCTATGGTTACATTTACTCGCCCATATATAAACACTGCAAAGGGGAATCAAATCCTGGTGCGTGAATTATAACCACTAAGCCTCAATGTCACATTGGAAGTTAAAGCTAACACAGTGCAATACTATGAGGGTTAAATAAAAATTAAATTTCTAGGTTGCATACAATCTTTTTTGGTTATTATATAACCTTTCTCTTTAATTATGTAATTATTTCTGTACAATTTTACAGGCATGTAGCACTGGAGCTGTATTTACCATAAGTATTTATGATTTTGTGTTTAAAAAAGATTTGTTGAAACTAAATATTTTAGTATTAGCTATAAAATGATGGGCGAGTGTAGTAATTGTGTAACAAAAAAGCAGTTTTAAAAGAGTTACTGCCACCTTAATTATCAATCTATAATTTCTAACTAACATTTTGTTTTTTTGTATGTAGATAAAATAATTAACTTCTAGATGGCAGGCTATCAACAACAACCTAACAGAAATATGTTATGGAATATTTTTCAGAAGTATGTTTATAAGCTAAATTGTCAAATGTTTTCTTATGAACTATCAAGAATCTACTGTAGTTGGTATTTGTTCAAATGAGAACTTACAAATAGTTCTTTTATACATAATATTTAATGGTGAAATTCAAGGCTGGCAAATTGTACTTCAAAAATATCTGCAGCCAATTGATGCCATATTTGTCAGCCTTAAAAGGTATATTTGCCCAGGAGATCTGCCAATTATCACTGTATTAAAAAATTTTTTTTAGGATTGATCGAAATAGAGACGGAGGTATTGACTCTAGTGAACTACAAGTAGCACTTCAAAATGGTTAGTATGTCACAGCACTTCTGTAAGTTGCACTTCATGTACTGTCACTTTTTAGAAGACCACATCATTTGTCCTATCCCAAAAAAGTGCCCATCATCTAATTATGTGAAAGAAAATAGGAAAAAATTGCTTAAAATTAAATAATATGGCACATGCTTTACTACTTCAAGAATAACAGTACAAGACAGTGTATCTGTTGTTTGGTTCTAATTAAAGCAGTGCTTGGGCAAATTCAAGCAGACAAAATATTCCCTCTCTGATATTCAAACAGGTAAAGGTAATCAATAGTGCTGATATCTTTTTAAATGGCAAAAGATAACATTGTTTTGCGCTCAGATAAAATTGTAAAAACAAATACAAAACTTGCTCAAGTTATCATCACTATAACGTTTTATGAAAAACACGTAGACATCAATTACTTTACACATACATATGTTTCACATTAACCGTATAATATTTTTTTATTAAGTATATTTATCGCACACACATATTTAATTTTTAGGGTTTTCATGTTTTCTTTTTGTTATCTTTACTGGGTTATTTGTTATAGGCTCCTGGTCACCTTTTAATCCCGAGACAGTACGTCTTATGGTTGGTAAGTGTTTATTTGAATTATAGCTTGGTATACATTGTTATTGTGTTAAGAAATTGATAGTGAAATCAATGCACTTTGAGAGAATTATCTATAGACAATATTTACACAGGCAGGTTGTGTGTCTCCTTGTGGGATAAAATGAAAAGTGTTTACAGAATGAAATCAGCATATTTTTATACCAGGATGAGGATAAGTGATCTCATTCCTATATGATAACGTGAAGTGAATGTTACGAATTATAATATCGTTTTTTTAAAAAGAAATAATTTGTCACAGTAAACAAGCATTTAGCATTTATCCAATAGCTAATGACATTAAAGTCAAAAATCAATTCCTGTAGAAAAACGCCATATTGCTAAATACTATGTGTTATTGATAAAATTTATTTTAATAAAAACAAGACGTATGATATACGCAAACAACCTCGCGAATAAAGTTTACAAAAAGCTGTCTATCAAATTGTGATTTTTGTTACGAAGTTAGGCACGACATATTTTACTATTCAGATACGCAATAATACTACGCAGTTATATTTCAAAAATTGATTTGTGAGATCTTCTTGAACGGAAAATTCCTCGATATTTTAATTTTCGATGGGTCCGTCTTGGGTGAACCCAGGAAGAAGAAAGACCACAAACCCCACCTAAAATTTGCTAAATTCAGTAATTCAGTTAATTCTGCCTACATTCACTTTTGAAAAGTTTGGTGGAAACACCTTTACTTTACCAGTTAGTTAAATAAGGCTTTTGAACCCTTTTCTTATCTTTTTAAAAAAGAAAAAGGAAAAAAAAAAGGAAAAATAGTTACCAAGTTGAGATTCGAACACACGACAACTCCCGTGTCGGTGCTCAGAGAGGCAAAAATTTCCATTCTTGTAGGACACATTTGCGTTTTAATACAAGCTCACGAGCTTGTAATAACTTGTGACTAAACAATACTTGATTTTACACATGTTTTTTTTCTAATTTTATCCCAGGATGAAATAATAGTGTTTGCATGCAATTTTTATTAAATTCAACCTGGTATGAGATATTGTTCTTGTTTCCAACAGAGAAATGAACTCATCCAGAATGAGATTTTATCCTTGTTTTTATGATTGGGATTAACTCACCCGAGATGAGATTTGATCCTGCCTTGAAAGTGTAAAGTTGTGAGGACTAAAAACGGAAAAACTTGTCCCAGGAAGAAACTCATACCTGGACGAGATTTTACATACATTTTCTCCTCTTTGCCTATAAATTTTATTATTATATTATACTTGTGTTTTAAAGGACTGTTTGATTTTGACAACAATGGAACAATCGATTTCAATGAATTTGTCAGCTTGTGGCAATATGTGACAGATTGGACAAATACGTTTCGAAATTATGATACCAATCGAGATGGAACTATTGATCACAAAGAACTCTCTTCGGGTAATAATGCGTTGTTTTTTGACGGAAGACAGCTGATGATAACATTCATATTACGTTCTTACACACTTTCTGTCTAAATTCTTTTGTTCATAGTGTTATGTAAAGCCATATAGTTATTTTTTTTAAAAAAACAGTACAACAGAACATTTAACCAGGTCGTGTTACTTCTGTTGAAGACCAAAACCGCGAGTAAGTACTACTCTTCCCCACCCACGTTGGCTTTCTATTTTTTCACTATAGCTTATATGTAGTACCCTGAAGTTCAATGTTATAAAACCCTGCTTTATTTTATGTGTCATGCATTTGACCGGACATCTATAGTAGAATAATTTTGGAGGTTTGTTCTACTAGATGTTGCTGCAAAATCTTGTTGCACCATATAAGCTATAGTTACATATATTCCAGCTGTACTTTTCTTCTTAATTTTTATATTTCACAGTACAACTTAAAAACTGTTAAATGAAAAGCAAACTATTACAATGCATGTACAATGGAATAAAAGATATAAAGCTTTTACATTCCTGCAGGACTGTATACTATTACCTTCTTATTATCTTCTTAACTTTTATTGTTTACATGATTTTTCACCAATAATATTAATAACTACAAGTAGTTTGTTATTAAACAATTTTTTTTATAAATTTAAGTATATTGAAAAAAGGGGAAAAAAATTTAAAAAATCAATGTACCTCGAGAGAGAATAAATTTCAGTGATTGCATGATGGGGATTCTTAACCATCTCCTAGGTTCTCACCTGAGAAATCGCCAGTATTTAAAGTTTTGTTAGACAATTGAGGCTCCCTGAGAAATGTCAGACATATAGACAATCATAAGCCTAAAAGTTGAACTTTTTTGTTGTCTTTTTTATTTTGATAATTATTTTTTAATTTTAGCTATGAAGGGATTCGGTGAGTTTTCAACTTATGTTTCGTCTGTTGTTATTGTTATGAAGTTATCTTGCAGTTAAAACCATCTGTTTTATGGTGTCTGCCAGATCAAGAAAATCCTAAAAGAGTTATAAAAATTTGCTGAATTTCAGACAATTTATAGCGCAGCAGTAAGTAAACAAATCTGATTGGATCCCAATCTTCTAAAACTTATCGATTGAGCTTTGTCAACATGTCTGTGGTTTTTAAAATATATATGTTGTAGATTTGCTGTCGTTTTCAGCATCGTTCAAGAATTTTTTTTTTATTATAATTTAATTTTCAGGTTTTCGCATATCTGAGCGTTTAATTGGAGTTCTAATGCGAAGATTTGACCGCACTGGAACTGGCCATGTCCGCTTTGATGATTTTATACAACTCTGTGTTGTCGTGAGAGTAAGTGATCTGTCTTAACGTCGTCCTTTACCATAAATGTGACTTTATAGATTTTTCAGGACATAGGTTTTTGTCCTAAATGCTGCAATATTCATTTGCATTCACAATGTCTCGAGTTTTAAGAAAAACTGAAAAAAAAACAACGAACAACGCTTTTGTCTTTCCAAAAAAATTGCGAGAGTAATTTATAAGTCATTCCCAGTAATTTCGCGAAGAATTAATTTTTGCAAATTGACCTTTCCAGAAGTTTTCGCCAATATCCATAAAATTCACAAAATTCACAAAAAGTGTTTTTAAGAATAGCTTTTCAAAAAATTTCACCTTGCTTGTGAACTATGAAGAGCTGAAGACAGTGTACTGTAATTTTGCTCTTCTTTAAGGGAACACATTGTTTGCGGTAGAAATTAATGCAGATTTTAATTTTGCGAATAAAGCAAGAATTGTGCAAAATGTGGACTTGCAATTAGGACTGCGATTGAGTTTATTAAAATTGTGGGATTGAAGATTAGAAGATTTGAATGAGTTAGCTTAAAAGTCAATTTTATGCTAAATTTTGAAAAAAATTGGAAGCGAGATGAAAATATCAAAACGTGAAATTTAGTTCTGCGAATTAAAGCCAAATCCGGCAACATTAATTCCGCTTTTTTTCTTCCCCTTCGGTATGTTACATTGTTTTTGTGTTTCAGATGTTGACGAACTCATTTCAAAAGTTTGATCACACGCGAACAGGAAATATTGAAGTCACATACGAACAATTTCTTTCTATGGTCATTTCTGTTAAAGTCAGAAAATAAAAACAAAACACGTGAAAGTGAGGTCAACATGAAAAAGAGGTCAAACAGTAGATACATTTGGTGAGCTGACAACATTGAAGGAAACCATTCATCCTGAACAAGCAGACATTATTGCGCATATTTTTATATATTTTAAGAGCAGAAATTTTTGCATTTTTCGCCCCTTTTTGCAAAAGTTTTTTTCTTCAGTAGTATCAAATCAACAAAATGGAAAAGTATTTTCCGCGAACTTGCTCGAATTTTTTTTCATTTTTTTTCATTTTAAAAAAGTCACTATACGAAGACTACACGGAGAACCATACACAATAAAAACAAGTCGTAACATGAACAAATATCCATTCTTTTTATTTTTCAATAATTAGAATAATCCTAGAGGTCTCCTTTTTCTTCTCTCCGGCATTAAACATTCCCCTAATAACTATCTTATGTTTAAAAACGTTAAAGTTTCTGTCAAAATGAACTTCTTTTTTTCTTGACCCACTAGACTTTTTTTTGCAAAAGCGCGTTTTTTATCATCGCGAAAAATTCCATTCACGAAGGTATCTGCTCTTTGGCTATCTCCTCACCCCAAACGCGCTACTTCCGAAATATTCATTGGAAATTTAAGAAAATGACCATTAACAAACAGATCTACAAAGAAAGTAAAGTGGAAAATACCCAATGTGGTACGCACATATAAAACAGAGAAGGTATTTAGTAATTCTACCAAAGCTATGATTTATCTTAGTATTTCGTTTACACTTTGAATTATTATTTGTAATATTTGTATCTTCTTAATTTTAATTTCTTTTTTTGTAGATAGAAGTTGTATTTTTTAATATTGATGTTATAATTGCAAATTATTTGGTTAATCTCTTTCAATTTGATTCAAGTCAATGACTTATTATAAATTCCTATTGGTATCGCGTCTAGTTTGTAGTCACCTCCCGTTTAACAATACGCTCTGTTTTAACCAGGCGACATAAAAACGCGGGAAAGAAGATGGTTTAATATGCTAAGAAGCTTCGAAAGTGCTTTCCAACGCTGGAGAAACTTATATCAGTTTCAATTTACATGTATACGTCTGTAACGGAACCTTTAACCTACAAGAAACCTACAAGATTTAGTTGCAGTGGTATACATGTAAATACTACTTTCACTTGATGTTTACTTCTCACGAGATGGAAAAAGAGAAAAAATACTAGTTTTTGATTCTTTAAAGGGACTACTTTTTAAATTTAAAAAATTTCATCTATTCAGCAAACAGTTTCTGTCAAATGAAAAAAAAAAGGTTTCAATAAACCAAAATTATCTCAGCAGCTGTGTGTACACGGTTGTTAAACTTTTCCTAACTTTCATAATAACAGAAGACATTGATGCATACGTTGACAGCGGTAAATCTTCATTTATTTTTAAATTCCACAGCTGCCAACATCTCATTTGCACCAAAACTACTCGATGCAACAAAGCAAACTTCGGACTCTTCGAGGTGAATGTTGCAACGGTGAACACAAATTTAAAACGTTTTTCCAATCGTGAATCTGATCATGGACCACTTTTCGTATTCTTGGAGTCTTGAAATAATGGAATGCTTTGTGCTATTCTAAAAAAAAAGGTTCAACTAACAATTTATTTTGAAATTCACTCTTTACAAGTGTTACATTTTTCAAACACACTATTCGTCAATTTTTTCGAGGTAAATTTCGAGTAGATTAATTTTCGGAAATTACTAACAACAAAGGTTCTTTGCATGATAAATTTTAAATGCCTCGTGCTTATCACTTTTCCTTGTTTTGTACCTCTTGTGAGTAGCTCCACACGCTCTCGTTACTTTTTGCTGCATCTTTTCTTTTAGCACCATGTAGCGCTGCTTTTCCTGTATAGAAGGCTAAATTCGTAGTCGCTTACAACCCCATTTACGATTGCCTTGGATATTAAATCAACGATCGAATTTAGTTTGAACTCAGAAAGTAGTCTTATACTCTTATGCTTCTGCGTCTTTACCCCAATCTTTTCGACGCATTCTTAAACCTGCCTGGTCGATCTCCATAGCCAGCGTTTCCATTGGCTTGCTTGTTGATAATAGTCGCTAGATCCTTAAATCTATGCAAACCGTTCATGATCTCGACGCAGATAAAATTTTTGCGAGGCGCCACCTTTCTGATGGTTTATACTTTATATTTTCAAGCTTGTAGGTTGAATACTATTGAACTTTAAAGCGATCCTCGTAAACTGACCTAGGTGGTCGTCAAATATCGTAGGTTTGACGATTTCTGTGATATAGAGTTGTTTCATTTGTCTGTTACAACGAAAAATGAACATTTACTCGTAGAATCCAAAGCTAATTACAAGTCGAAGCAAGGAGGGTGGCCTCTGCGTAACACAAAGCTTGAGCATCAAAATCTGTACATATCGATGAGTAACGCTCATATACCTGTGGTATTCCGAATTTACCAGGTATCCCATAAGGATATTAGTAGTAGGGAGTAATTATAATCAGGTTTTCGCTCCTTCCACACCTTTACCCCTAAAAAAAACCCGCTTACACCACTTCCACCACCACCTCCATCCCAAAACAAGTAAAAACTAAATCTTATGCTGATATCAACACATAATAATATATAAATACCAATCACCAACACATAATAATATATAATGTAAGATATATTTGTCTTCATCAACGCATGCGCAAAGGTATATATGCTATTATACAGAATATGAGTAAAATTATCATGACCACACAAAAAATGCTGGTTGAAATTAAAATCTACCTATAATAAAGATGAGTTGGAGGCAAGAAAGATGGAAAATATCGGTAGAAGAGGATCCCCCAGTGGTAAGGTATGTACCGGACCAATTCAAAACACGGGAAATGTGCAACAAGGTTGTTCAAAAGAACCCCTAGCTATTCAAGTATACCCCCGACAGGTTCAAGACGCGGGACATGTACACTATGGCGGTTGGGGAGTATCCAGGGATGCTCAGACATGTTCCTGACAGGTTCAAGACGCAAGACATGTGCAATATGGCGGCTCGACTCGAGTTTGTTCCGGACTGGTTCGTGACCCGGGACATGTGTAGTAGCACTGAACTTCGATTGCTCGAGGCTTATCGTCAGCGGAAAGCGGAGAAGGCAAGGATTAAGGAGGAGCTGCTTCCATTGGTCTGGCATCCCGACAGAGTTATAGGCTGGTGCTTCTTGGAAGATGAAAAGGCGGACCTCAAGCTCTTGTGGAGTAAATAAACGATGAAGGAACAATGCGATGAATGTGGGATTGATCTTGATAAATATGACAGATGTGATAAGTGTGGACGGAGGCTAATAATTAAAGGAAGGATGCTCTGTTGGCAGCACTATATGATGTATATAACGTATAATGGAGGTTACTGTGTTTGTAAAATTCCTAGTTGAGGGTTCAATTTCCATAAATAAAGGGATGTTCAAATTTTACAATAACTTCGTAGAGACGAGAGATTTTTTCAGTGAACCAACAGTACTTTATATTGATGATGTTCAGCTTGAGAATATAGTACTTACCTATACAAGCCAACAAAGGTAAAGATGCTAGATTTGTGATCGGATTTAAAAATGACAGCAGGATATCGTCGCTATTGATCATAACGCCAAAGGGGGTGTATTCAAACGGTGCATCTAGATATATTGATGGCTCGTCGCTTACTATGTCATTCGATTTACATCAACATCCAAAATGGGTGTATAAATATCAGAGTATTTTGGCTAGGATTGAGAAACTATATGATAGTGAATTCTCGATCTCATCTGTTAAAAATGGTAAATATAGTAGTACCAAGGTTAAGGAATGGGATAGCAAAATGACCACTGATTTTTACGACGCCTAAGTACCTGAAAAGCAGCCATGTGAATGTACGGCTATCATCAAGCTATCCAGCATTTATCGAGCGGGATCTAAAAATTATCTACAGGTCCTGCTTGAGGAGTGTAAATATAAGCCTATGCAACAACCTTTAAAAATTCGGCATATTATCGGTTCAGATGATGACGAGGACTCATTCATTGTGGTATAGTAAGACCCGATATATTTTTGTATACAATGTTGTATACAAAATAAACTATGAACGATTTAAAAAAAGAGGCCAGAGAATTGGGAATACGTGGCTACTCCACCCTCAAGAGGGCTGATCTTATAGCTGCGCTTAATAAGGTAAAATTTAAAGATATTGCAACACAAACCCTTGGGCCTCATTGCAAACCATGTCTAGAAATCACAGCTATGAAAATATTGGATGAGTACATAAGGGGTCTCGAGGTAAAACAAAAAAAAATGTCGTATACGATGGTGATTTTATGATTGATAAAGATACCGGTGAAGTGCTTGGCGTTGTATAATGTATTGTTAACAATACATTATGAATATTTAGGTGGTGCCTCTAGGTAGCGCTGACATACTTCGCAGACTGCAAGTTTTTTAACAATTCTACTCTCGCCTCATCGCGACCTTTGGCGACAAGTGCCTGTCTCTCGTGTTCATTGATCGTCTCCACAATCTTTTTCGTGCGTTGTCGAATCTGCTTCTTGAGCAGCATATAGTGTTGTTTCTCTTGGTTTATTAGTGAAAATTCATAATCACTTATCACTCCATTTTCGATGGCTTTCGAAATCAAATCAACTATTGAATTCAGCTTAGTCTCTGCAAGGAGTCTTATTGAGTCATGTTTCTTACGTTTGTAGTTCAATTTCTTCCCACCCTGTTTTAGGGCTGTCTGCCCTACTCCCACGGCGATGGCTATACCACCCATAGCGACGGCCAGAGGAACTCCGATTCCAGATAACATACTCGAAATACCAACACCTAAGGTGATAGCACTTATTGCTAATAGTCCGTGATCCATGTAGTGTACCCATGTTCCATGCATTCCAAATTTTTTAGCGGGTTTTTCACGCTGTTTAATTTCACTTCGCAGAAAATGTTCTATTTCCTCTATTTTCTTTAATCTATAAATATGCCCCTCGTTATTCTCATGATCTGGAGCACTCGGTGGTAAGCTCGGGTATAATTTCATAACATCATCATTCATTCATTCTATGAGTATAACCATCGTTAGTCCTACGAATGAAACGCTTTTATCATAATGATGTTTATCCGTCAACATAAACTCAAGGCGATCAGTCGAACCTTTCAATCGAATATATACCGTGTTCTCAAAAGTCCATGTCAACATGTCTCCCCATTTATTTTCTTTTGTTGGAAGTACCGCTAGGGTTTTCGATTTTTTCCCATCCAATAGGGCATGGTTTTCATCTAATTGAGGGCAAACAAGTCGTAACCTGTGATATACATCAGTTTTGTAGAATGAATCGTAATCACCCTTCATATAGTATTTTTCACTGGGATCATAGGGTAGACCTAATAGCTCTTGCAGTTGTCGATGAATCACCACCGTGTATCCGTTATTGACCCTAAGCCTGCATAGTCCATTTTTCAGAACAAACAGCTTAATCCTATCCTGTGCCTGACTGTTTACAATGGCCGCCAAATCCTCTATCCTATACAGGCCGTTCATGATTTCAACCCTAATCTCCCTCTGGTCAGGCTCCACTTTCCGGATGGTGAAATCATTATTACTGTGGAGGTTCAACCATGTAGGTCGAATGCTAATTTGCTTAAGAGCTATCCTCGTGTCCTGCCCTAGGTAGTCCTCAAATATCGTAGGTTTATCTATATCCGTAACATACAGTTATTTTATCTTTTTTTAAAGAAACATGAATATATATATAGCTATAATCCCAATGCAAGGTACATCTCTAATAGAAGTGAGTGGCCTCTCGGTGTAACTAACTTGGAGCATCAGGACCTCTACGTGTCTACGACTCAGCACATTTACATAGCCTTCCCACAGTTCACCAAGTATCCCATCAAAGTTCCAACGACCTATCTCAATGATTCCGTGAGTGTAAATTGGAAGGGACAAGCCTTGGATTATTGGAATATCCAGATGAATTTCGCTTGTCATTGCGTGACAACGGCGTTGGGGATCTCTGCCAAGGACATGACAGGTTCCGTGCCTCTCGTTAACGCCATCTTTAAATTCCACATCTATTACCACGTGCGACGCATCCTCGCGAGGATGAAAGTACCCATGCCATACGAACAAGGATTTTCACAGTACGAAAACCCATACTCGAGCTCCGGATACGCCCAGTTATGCTGCGAATATGGTGTAGATCCTAATAGTCTCTACAAGTTCAAAGCCCTGGTATCATCGTTGACGAGTGGTAGATGGTGGCCGCAGGTTGATGGTGATTGGACCAAATTCATTATGCCAACAAGTAAAGGTCTGACATCGGAGGGCCTAACCAAGCTTAGTGAAAGTATACACGTTTACGTGATTTTACTACTAGGATCTCAAGCGAGTGCAAAGGCCTCAATCCTAGGCTCTAACGCCGACAACTATACAGCTAGACAGATCCTCCTGCAGAAATTTGAAGCCATGGTTCAACGTCAAGAGAATGTAGGCCAAGACATTAACGAGTATCAAAAGGTGCTCCAGTACGCACGAACTCCAGTAAACTTCGCCGTGATGCCCAGCGTGTACATGCTCCCAAGCGATATATCACTGAGGATCGGAAAGATTGTGGGGTATAACAATAACATTTTAATCGCGCCTTCTAACACAGGTGTGAGTGTGAAGCGAGACCTGAACATAGGTCATACTGTCAAACATAAGGCATCCTTCACCATACCTCGCCGTGATATCACAGACCATGCGGCTGCCGCGCCCCTTTCCAAGAAAGTCCACAGGCAGCATGCGGATACCAAGGCCACCGTTATGACGTTGGGATTAGGAGTGATCCTCGCGATTATATGGTTAAGGAGATAGATGTCATAGTTGTCTGATAAGCCAGTGGCTTACCAGAACGTTCACTACTCTACAATCTCTTCCCACTCCTCCTGTTACCTACATACGCTACAACTATACCCACAGCACCTGTGATGTCCAGGTAGAGGTGTCTTGCTACATACTCCACAACTTTGGCAGCGACCCTGAAAAAGAACGACACCACGCTGCCAATGATTCCAGGAAGGGCTGCACCTGCCTTGCCTGCTAGGTATTTGAGAAATTTTCCAAGTCTCTCCAGCTGCTTTAGAACAAACCTTTTGCTACCACCACCTCCTCCAGCACCTGCTGCTGCCCCACTACCTCCAGTGACGGCGAACACAATGGTAGAGACCAACAATGCAACAGCAGAAACGATACTAGCTATAGTTATTCCTTGTTCCTTAAATATGATTGTCAGTTTATCCCGTAAGGATGTGTCGTCCTCAGCAATTTTCATCAGCTCGGACTTAATAGATCTCAGTTGCTTAAAAACCTCGGAGGCGAGTAGACCGTGCCTACCCAGCTCATCCGTCTTATCTTCCTTCAATTTCTTCAATTCATTCTCAAGATCATTAATATCCTGAAGCCTTCGTACCCCGGGCTTCTGCTTTTCAAGTTCTTTCAACTTACCCTCTTTCGTACTTATCTCGCAGATTTTCAATTTCGACCTTTAACTTTCTCTTAACTTTCTTTCTCCGCGAACGAAGTATCTACATAACCCTCTATGTCACGAGCAAAATTTTGAATGCTATCAATTGTTTGAATTTCAATATCCTCTTTACCCCAAGTCTCATCACCCTTCTTAACAAGAACATCAACCTCCAGCGCAAGGTTCTGATCCTGTGTCCGACCACCATTATTGGGTGTAGAGACATACTTGGTGAAGCCCATATCGCGAATATCTTGAGCCGTAAGGCCATATTTGTGTAACGTACTTAATGCTAGGAACCCTGTCCCATTCTCCTTCGTAACCCTTATAACTTTGAAAAAAAGCTGTTCCCCTTCACGTGTAAAGCTACCCCTGGTGATGTTGATATCTATCAGGGTTTTATCCAGAGGTCCCAGGTCTTGATTATTTAGATGTGTGTAGAAAGCACTTACCTCTTCCTCTAGTATAGATTTTGTTATTCTATCAAGTGTATCTCCCTGCTGCTCCGTCGTGGTATCTCTTGCTGGGCTGGATCCCTGCACGTCTTTGAGCCCACGGAACTCCTGAGGCACAAGGAGTTCACTAAGGACATTCTCGGGCCCAAGATCATCCATCTGAATACCTTCAAAGTCTCCTTCATATCCCGGATTATCTGTCATTTATTTTCAAAAAAACCACTATAAATAAATGTCTGTTTTCGGAACAAAATTAGATCCGCACAAGGAGGTAAAAAGATGACGGCGATGAAAGGCAAGAAACAGCGTGTCAAGGTGAGTCCCCTCCACGATTAACCAGAACGAAGATTTGCATGTGGATATTCCTAATATTGGGGAAAATAATATAATTTTTCCCGGTTCAATCAAGTTGCCGTTTGACTTGGAATTGACTGGCACAAACACCAAGCGTACTATAGTCTCTAATATCGGCAAAGCCTTGGTACAGAGCTTACGTTGAATGGTAATGAATTACAGAACATCGCCGACTATAATATCTTCGCAACATACAAGGACCTATGGCTGCCCAAATTTGAACGTGATAACAACCTGATTTTAGAGGGCATAAATCCTAATGATAACACCATTGCCGCTCTAATGGTGAAGACTAGCGGCCACGTGTGGAATGATGAAAAAAGGCGATTGCTGCGGCGTATGGTAATACGTTCTGTATACCCCTGGGTAAAATGTTCGAGTTGACGAGGGACATCCCGTTTTATCAGCCAGGCTTATACGATCGGCTTCAATTTGTCTTGCATTTTGCAACATACGGTGACGTAATCAAAGATAGCGGTACACCAGCTGCGGGCTCTACAGGTGCAAAGCCAGCTGATGCCGCGTACAAGATCACAAACATTTCGCTCGAATTTGATAAAGTGACCAACGAAGAATTAGCGAGTGCGATGATGTCGAGATATTCCCGTCTCGCGTAGCGCTATGAAAGGATCCTTCGCAGCAGGGTTGTGACTCTGAAAAAATCAGACACGAGTTACAACTTGCAAATCGATACTCCAGCCGCCAAGAGTCTTAAAGGTATACTACTGCTATTTCAGGATCCCGGTGTAGCTAAAGACTATGCTGGTAACAATGAAAAATTCTCCAACCCGAAGATCGAGAAAATCTCTAATACTATTAAAGGTCCACCTAATGCATTGTATAGCCACGCGATGATGCCAAAGGACCACCTAGAGCAAGTAGCGGGGCTCTTCGGATCCCATGATTCTATCGTGACCATTGGTCAGTTCTTTACGGAGAGGTATGGGCTCTTTGTCGACTTCCGAGCCTCTCCCGACGATACACTGCGCGGTTCAGGGCGACCTCTACAGAGGTTGAGCGACGGTATAACTTTGCACATCACGAAGAAGGCGGATGGAACTGGGGATATCAAGTACTGCGTGTACTTGTTGATAGATGCTCAATTGAATATCCTAGGGGGTCGTTTTTATTCAGTAGAATATTAAGAGCATCAAAATTTGTTTTTGTAGATTCAAGACCTACAAAATAAACATGGCAATCAGCGTCCTCGTAGCGGGTGCTGCTATAAATGCATTAGCGTTCAGCGGATCAAATTTTCTGTTTTCAAAACTGTCAAGACATAGCGACGAAGAAAAGAAACGGCATAACCTTACCGTTGAAAAAATACAAGCTGCTCAAAGCCAATGGGTGCGGGATCGTCAAGCGAAGATCGATTGGTACAATCAGCAGCGGGAGCTTAAGCGTCAAGCTGGAGAAGGTTTGAAAGAGTTGGACGAAGGCCTGCGACAGTACTATATAGCAACGATCGAGAAGGCTCCCAAACTCTCCGAGTACTATATACCC
This sequence comes from Hydractinia symbiolongicarpus, assembly GCF_029227915.1. NCBI lineage: Eukaryota > Metazoa > Cnidaria > Hydrozoa > Anthoathecata > Hydractiniidae > Hydractinia > Hydractinia symbiolongicarpus. Next base: position 5,999,574 of record NC_079885.1, read on the forward strand.
AGCAAACAACAAGCCGACGGAGAGTTGGCGTTCATTCTTAGTTCCTTGGCCCTTTTGGGGTTCGTAGCGTACAAATGGATGTAATCGTTTTTGATATATAATAAATGTCAAAACATATCGTTACTCAAGAAGAAGCACAAAAGCTGAGCCAAATCTCTTACCAACCCGAACACCTCTGGACCGGGAGAAAAGCTATCAAATTACTCTCCGAGCAGAGTGGTCTCTCAAAAAAGAAAATTATACATTGCCTTAGTCGGCAACATCTGTGGCTCAGACATATCAAGGGTCCGAAAAAGAACAATTACCCTCATTTCACCATAACGAGACCCGATGAGATGCACCAGTTTGATCTCTTGTACATGCCCTATGACAAGCTGTATGGAAATAAATACAAGTACGTCCTGGCGGGAATCGATGTGGCCTCAAGGTATAAGGTAGCGAGACCTCTGAAGAGCAAGAAAGCTAGCGAGGTAGCGGAGCATCTCCGCGATATATACAAAGCCGGACCTCTACGATATCCGAGCATATTCCAATCTAATAGTCCGTGATCCATGTAGTGTACCCATGTTCCATGCATTTCAAATTTTTTAGCGGGTTTTTCACGCTGTTTAATTTCACTTCGCAGAAAATGTTCTATTTCCTCTATTTTCTTTAATCTATAAATATGCCCCTCGTTATTCTCATGATCTGGAGCACTCGGTGGTAAGCTCGGGTATAATTTCATAACATCATCATTCATTCATTCTATGAGTATAACCATCGTTAGTCCTACGAATGAAACGCTTTTATCATAATGATGTTTATCCGTCAACATAAACTCAAGGCGATCAGTCGAACCTTTCAATCGAATATATACCGGGTTCTCAAAAGTCCATGTCAACATGTCTCCCCATTTATTTTCTTTTGTTGGAAGTACCGCTAGGGTTTTCGATTTTTTCCCATCCAATAGGGCATGGTTTTCATCTAATTGAGGGCAAACAAGTCGTAACCTGTGATATACATCAGTTTTGTAGAATGAATCGTAATCACCCTTCATATAGTATTTTTCACTGGGATCATAGGGTAGACCTAATAGCTCTTGCAGTTGTCGATGAATCACCACCGTGTATCCGTTATTGACCCTAAGCCTGCATAGTCCATTTTTCAGAACAAACAGCTTAATCCTATCCTGTGCCTGACTGTTTACAATGGCCGCCAAATCCTCTATCCTATACAGGCCGTTCATGATTTCAACCCTAATCTCCCTCTGGTCAGGCTCCACTTTCCGGATGGTGAAATCATTATTACTGTGGAGGTTCAACCATGTAGGTCGAATGCTAATTTGCTTAAGAGCTATCCTCGTGTCCTGCCCTAGGTAGTCCTCAAATATCGTAGGTTTATCTATATCCGTAACATACAGTTATTTTATCTTTTTTTAAAGAAACATGAATATATATATAGCTATAATCCCAATGCAAGGTACATCTCTAATAGAAGTGAGTGGCCTCTCGGTGTAACTAACTTGGAGCATCAGGACCTCTACGTGTCTACGACTCAGCACATTTACATAGCCTTCCCACAGTTCACCAAGTATCCCATCAAAGTTCCAACGACCTATCTCAATGATTCCGTGAGTGTAAATTGGAAGGGACAAGCCTTGGATTATTGGAATATCCAGATGAATTTCGCTTGTCATTGCGTGACAACGGCGTTGGGGATCTCTGCCAAGGACATGACAGGTTCCGTGCCTCTCGTTAACGCCATCTTTAAATTCCACATCTATTACCACGTGCGACGCATCCTCGCGAGGATGAAAGTACCCATGCCATACGAACAAGGATTTTCACAGTACGAAAACCCATACTCGAGCTCCGGATACGCCCAGTTATGCTGCGAATATGGTGTAGATCCTAATAGTCTCTACAAGTTCAAAGCCCTGGTATCATCGTTGACGAGTGGTAGATGGTGGCCGCAGGTTGATGGTGATTGGACCAAATTCATTATGCCAACAAGTAAAGGTCTGACATCGGAGGGCCTAACCAAGCTTAGTGAAAGTATACACGTTTACGTGATTTTACTACTAGGATCTCAAGCGAGTGCAAAGGCCTCAATCCTAGGCTCTAACGCCGACAACTATACAGCTAGACAGATCCTCCTGCAGAAATTTGAAGCCATGGTTCAACGTCAAGAGAATGTAGGCCAAGACATTAACGAGTATCAAAAGGTGCTCCAGTACGCACGAACTCCAGTAAACTTCGCCGTGATGCCCAGCGTGTACATGCTCCCAAGCGATATATCACTGAGGATCGGAAAGATTGTGGGGTATAACAATAACATTTTAATCGCGCCTTCTAACACAGGTGTGAGTGTGAAGCGAGACCTGAACATAGGTCATACTGTCAAACATAAGGCATCCTTCACCATACCTCGCCGTGATATCACAGACCATGCGGCTGCCGCGCCCCTTTCCAAGAAAGTCCACAGGCAGCATGCGGATACCAAGGCCACCGTTATGACGTTGGGATTAGGAGTGATCCTCGCGATTATATGGTTAAGGAGATAGATGTCATAGTTGTCTGATAAGCCAGTGGCTTACCAGAACGTTCACTACTCTACAATCTCTTCCCACTCCTCCTGTTACCTACATACGCTACAACTATACCCACAGCACCTGTGATGTCCAGGTAGAGGTGTCTTGCTACATACTCCACAACTTTGGCAGCGACCCTGAAAAAGAACGACACCACGCTGCCAATGATTCCAGGAAGGGCTGCACCTGCCTTGCCTGCTAGGTATTTGAGAAATTTTCCAAGTCTCTCCAGCTGCTTTAGAACAAACCTTTTGCTACCACCACCTCCTCCAGCACCTGCTGCTGCCCCACTACCTCCAGTGACGGCGAACACAATGGTAGAGACCAACAATGCAACAGCAGAAACGATACTAGCTATAGTTATTCCTTGTTCCTTAAATATGATTGTCAGTTTATCCCGTAAGGATGTGTCGTCCTCAGCAATTTTCATCAGCTCGGACTTAATAGATCTCAGTTGCTTAAAAACCTCGGAGGCGAGTAGACCGTGCCTACCCAGCTCATCCGTCTTATCTTCCTTCAATTTCTTCAATTCATTCTCAAGATCATTAATATCCTGAAGCCTTCGTACCCCGGGCTTCTGCTTTTCAAGTTCTTTCAACTTACCCTCTTTCGTACTTATCTCGCAGATTTTCAATTTCGACCTTTAACTTTCTCTTAACTTTCTTTCTCCGCGAACGAAGTATCTACATAACCCTCTATGTCACGAGCAAAATTTTGAATGCTATCAATTGTTTGAATTTCAATATCCTCTTTACCCCAAGTCTCATCACCCTTCTTAACAAGAACATCAACCTCCAGCGCAAGGTTCTGATCCTGTGTCTGACCACCATTATTGGGTGTAGAGACATACTTGGTGAAGCCCATATCGCTAATATCTTGAGCCGTAAGGCCATATTTGTGTAACGTACTTAATGCTAGGAACCCTGTCCCATTCTCCTTTGTAACTCTTATAACTTTGAAAAAAAGCTGTTCCCCTTCACGTGTAAAGCTACCCCTGGTGATATTGATATCTATCAGGGTTTTATCCAGAGGTCCCAGGTCTTGATTATTTAGATGTGTGTAGAAAGCACTTACCTCTTCCTCTAGTATAGATTTTGTTATTCTATTAAGTGTATCTCCCTGCTGCTCCGTCGTGGTATCTCTTGCTGGGCTGGATCCCTGCACGTCTTTGAGCCCACGGAACTCCTGCGGCACAAGGAGTTCACTAGGGACATTCTCGGGCCCAAGATCATCCATCTGAATACCTTCAAAGTCTCCTTCATATCCCGGATTATCTGTCATTTATTTTCAAATAAACCACTATAAATAAATGTCTGTTTTCGGAACAAAATTAGATCCGCACAAGGAGGTAAAAAGATGATGGCGATGAAAGGCAAGAAACAGCGTGTCAAGGTGAGCCATGTCCCCTCCACGATTAACCAGAACGAAGATTTGCATGTGAATATTCCTAATATGGGGGAAAATAATATAATTTTTCCCGGTTCAATCAAGTTGCCGTTTGACTTGGAATTGACTGGCACAAACACCAAGCGTACTATAGTCTCTAATATCGGCAAAGCTTTGGTACAGAGCTTACGTTGAATGGTAATGAATTACAGAACATCGCCGACTATAATATCTTCGCAACATACAAGGACCTATGGCTGCCCAAATTTGAACGTGATAACAACCTGATTTTAGAGGGCATAAATCCTAATGATAACACCGCTCTAATGGTGAAGACTAGCGGCCACGTGTGGAATGATGAAAAAAAGGCGATTGCTGCGGCGTATGGTAATACGTTCTGTATACCCCTGGGTAAAATGTTCGAGTTGACGAGGGATATCCCGTTTTATCAGCCAGGCTTATACGATCGGCTTCAATTTGTCTTGCATTTTGCAAAATACGGTGACGTAATCAAAGATAGCGGTACACCAGCTGCGGGCTCTACAGGTGCAAAGCCAGCTGATGCCGCGTACAAGATCACAAACATTTCGCTCGAATTTGATAAAGTGACCAACGAAGAATTAGCGAGTGCGATGATGTCGAGATATTCCCGTCTCGCGTAGCCCTATGAAAGGATCCTTCGCAGCAAGGTTGTGACTCTGAAAAAATCAGACACGAGTTACAACTTGCAAATCGATACTCCAGCCGCCAAGAGTCTTAAAGGTATACTACTGCTATTCAGGATCCCGGTGTAGCTAAAGACTATGCTGGTAACAATGAAAAATTCTACAACCCGAAGATCGAAAAAATCTCTAATACTATTGAAGGTCCACCTAATGCATTGTATAGCCACGCGATGATGCCAAAGGACCACCTAGAGCAAGTAGCGGGGCTCTTCGGATCCCATGATTCTATCGTGACCATTGGTCAGTTCTTTACGGAGAGGTATGGGCTCTTTGTCGACTTCCGAGCCTCTCCCGACGATACACTGCACGGTTCAGGGCGACCTCTACAGAGGTTGAGCGACGGTATAACTTTGCACATCACGAAGAAGGCGGATGGAACTGGGGATATCAAGTACTGCGTGTACTTGTTGATAGATGCTCAATTGAATATCCTAGGGGGTCGTTTTTATTCAGTAGAATATTAAGAACATCAAAATTTGTTTTTGTAGATTCAAGACCTACAAAATAAACATGGCAATCAGCGTCCTCGTAGCGGGTGCTGCTATAAATGCATTAGCGTTCAGCGGATCAAATTTTCTGTTTTCAAAACTGTCAAGACATAGCGACGAAGAAAGGAAACGGCATAACCTTACCGTTGAAAAAATACAAGCTGCTCAAAGCCAATGGGTGCGGGATCGTCAAGCGAAGATCGATTGGTACAATCAGCAGCCGGAGCTTAAGCGTCAAGCTGGAGAAGGTTTGAAAGAGTTGGACGAAGGCCTGCGACAGTACTATATAGCAACGATCGAGAAGGCTCCCAAACTCTCCGACTACTATATACCCAGCAAACAACAAGCCGACGGAGAGTTGGCGTTCATTCTTAGTTCCATGGCTCTTTTGGGGTTCGTAGCGTACAAATGGATGTAATCGTTTTTGATATATAATAAATGTCAAAACATATCGTTACTCAAGAAGAAGCACAAAAGCTGAGCCAAATCTCTTACCAACCCGAACACCTCTGGACCGGGAGAAAAGCTATCAAATTACTCTCCGAGCAGAGTGGTCTCTCAAAAAAGAAAATTATACATTGCCTTAGTCGGCAACATCTGTGGCTCAGACGTATCAAGGGTCCGAAAAAGATCAATTACCCTCATTTCACCATAACGAGACCCGCTAAGATGCACCAGTTTGATCTCTTGTACATGCCCCATGACAAGCTGTATGGAAATAAATACAAGTGCGTCCTGGCTGGAATCGATGTGGCCTCAAGGTATAAGGTAGCGAGACCTCTGAAGAGCAAGAAAGCTAGCGAGGTAGCGGAGCATCTCCGCGATATATACAAAGCCGGACCTCTACGATATCCGTACATATTCCAATGTGATAACGGCTCAGAATTCAAATCAGACGTGACAAAGTTGTTTGAAAGCAAAGGCGTAGAGATCAAGCGTGCTACAACTAAATATTACCACAGTTTTACGGCGTTCGATGAGTCGTATAACAAGGTACTCGCGGAAAGATGTTTAAGCCTCAAGATGCCCAAGAATTGGTCAGTGATGAAACAAGTACCACATGGGTGAAACACCTATATAATATTGTAAGAATTATGAATAATACCAAGACTGCTATGATTGGCATAAATCCAAGCAAAGCTATAAAGTCCGAGGAGGTCCCACTTGCAAAAAGCGAGGAATATCCCGATGAGAAACCTCTACCTGACGATGGCCTATACTTGTATCTGCTTCAGCCGGGAGAAGAGCACCAGGATGTAAGGAGACGTGCGACGGATCCCTATTGGAGCAAAAAGACGTACAGAATCGACCGTATTGCGACAGGTACGAGGTTGCTATACTATTTGGCAGATGGACCTGATAAAAGCTTTGTGGCGGAAGAACTCATGTTGATTCCCGAGGATATTGGATTACCTCCGGAGTATGTTAAGGAATGGTAAATTTCTCGAGTCTGAGGGCCATTTCACCGGTTCCCGCGCTACGGGGGAACCACTCAGTTGCCACTTATGAGTGTAATTTTTGTGGCTTTGATAACCCACAAAAAAACCCACGCGTCTTTAATCTTCTAATGCTGGATCACGTAGGTCGTATAAGTCGTCTCTGGTAAGATCAATAAGCCTGAAGTGGCATATGTATCGCTCCATATGGCCTTCTTCCTCGAACGTATTAAAGGCATGCATACCATTTGCATTATCTATAACGACTATTTCTTCCGAATTCGGAAATTGAACCTTTATCCACCTCCTTTTCTGTAAAATACCACACCTTTGTACACGGGCGCAATAGTAGGGAAGATGATGGTATGTTTGTGAAAAATCATGATAACATTATCCTTGCCCGCATCATGGGTATGTGGCACATATCTTTGACGGAGTCCCGCAATTTCCAATGTTTTGAGATCAAGCTGGTGTTCTCTCTCCTGAAGATCCTCCTCAAGGTTTGCGATAGTTACGTCCCTTTCCTGAAGATCATCGCTAAGCAGCGCTATCGTCATATCTCTATCTTCAATAGCTTGACGGTGTAGTTGCTCACGGATTTTGTGGAACATTGTATTGCAACAATATTTTCTGAACCCTTTCGCTTTAGGCTGTTGGCTTCCAAACACCAATTCGTACATACCCTCCTCATTGATGTAGAGATCATATTTTTGTAAATCCAATAGCCATTTCACCGGTTTTCCCGTAGCGGGGGAACCACTCAGTTGCCACTTATGAGCGTAAATTTCTAGGCTACAATGGTTGTGGTTGGTATCAGATGTTTTCTTCTTATATTCTAACGCCTGGACTACTTCCTTGGCCCTAATCCAAGGGCGGCCGTTGATAGTTATGGTATGTAACTGGATATTATTAAATTCAACAAGACAAGACATGTTTATTTCAAATATTGGTTCCAACCAGGGTCCATATAATTAGGACAGATATGAAAAAATATTTAGTATTCTGTTCCCTTTCTAATACATCATGAAGCTCTTTGTCAAGGGCCTCTAATTGAGATTTAAGGTAGGGTATGCGATTAAGCTCCTCATGGCAAGCAGCCAGCTGATTTTCCAATGCTCTGATATATGAGATATTTATTTTAGAACACTCCAGGCTCTAGTGTATTCTAATCTAATATAAAAACACGCGTGCTTGGACCCCTTCAACCGAGCCTTAATAGGATTCCAGTCGTCTATCAGGCTGGTCTCTTGATCCAGCAAAACAAGATCACTTTTCTCATGCGGGTACCAGAGGAATAACTGCTACTTTTGTCTCCTCAGATTTTTGGGAATCGCGGTATACGATTGAGTAATGAGCCAGAGACTGTGCTTTCGATGTCTACCACTGATCGCTAATTCTAATAGCGGTTGTCGACGCTTATCCAGCGATCCATCAACGATCATATTATCGACGTTGAATAATGTCTCTTCACCTGCCAGCAGAGACGACAGTTTTTCGATCCATTCAAATAACTAGTCCTTCGGGTTAATTAGGAATACGTATGGATCTTGCCACAGCGCTGCTCTATCCAAGTAAGTCCTATTCCATCGGAGAGTAGGGCAGAGTATAACAATATTATGGAAATGTCCTCGATACTCATGCTCAAGCAGGTCCAGAACTCTTTGAGTTTTACCACACGACGTAGGGTCGGTAAATATTGTAGTGCACGGATCTTTAACGATGTCTAGAGTCATTTATTCTTCATGTATACCACGTGGTATACACGAAATTTGGTATACACGAAAACATGTGCGCACTTTTTCGGGACTATACTCGGGGGCAACCACCCTTTACTCACTGCCATCTCACGACTTCCTCATCTAGCTGTAAAATAGACCACCATCTTCATAATGTCACTGGTATCCAGCCTAGTACTAGGACTTGAGATCCCAAGGAATTTCTTCCCAACCATGGCATATCCAATTGTGAACCCGAGATCCACGACTGTCTCATATATCATGTCTATAATCTCCTTTTGCTGAGGGGTAACATTAGAACTCATGTTTATTATAGGTCTATCTCATACGAAAACTATCAATATCTGGCTTAGGCTCCTGCCTAACGCTTGGTTGCTGAGCCACTGCAGGAAGCTGCTGTGTACTTGCGGGTCTCTTACGGATAAAATATATGACACCTCCAATACATACGATTATTGCAATAAGGCCTCCACCAATATATAGACCACTTCCTGACTGTATAGAACTGGTTTTGAGTGGATGTTGTACAGCGCCCTCTTGTTGCTTTAGATCTTCTTTCCTCTTCTTCATTAGTGCCGCCAATTTGTGACCCTGTGCGACTCTCCACGGATGCTTTACTGGTTTTGTAATAACCCTCTGTTCTTGCGATTGTTCAGTGCTTATTTTTTATAACTCTTTGGAGTTATAAAATCACTCCCCACATTTTTTGCAGTATCCATCTCTCCCTTCAGTGCTCCCATATATCTAGACCACGTCACTTCATTCTGTCTTTTGGACATACTTTTGCACGAGAATTTCGTGCATTCTTTACTTTCGACGAAATAACACTTTGCTGTTAAAGCAATCATTCTCGAACCGACGAATTCTTCTTTAAATAACCCTCCGGTTCTGCTTGAATATTTATCGGTGACTAGCCAGTTTTTAAAATCCTCATCGTACTGCTCGATTAATTCGGGACGAACAACGTCACGTAGGTTATTTCCAGAGATCGCGAAATAAGCACTATCGGTATCCATATACACATATTCAAAATTTCGTCGATCTACGTACTTATCCAGGAAGTCATAGTAAGATTCGAGCATCCACAATTTAGCCAATTGATATACATACATCCCGCATTGGTACGCCCTATTAATGAAACCGCCTTGTTTACTCCGTCTTATTTGGTACGCGTCTCCAATTTCTTCAAGATCCTCCAGGTATGGGCTCCTCATTGCCGCATCTACTACATTCTCATCTCTGGTAAAGGTGGTGTTGGAATGCCTTGCCAGGTCTTCGATCATTTTTCCGTAAAACGAATTACCCTTCAACTTTGCTGTATCGCCCGCGATTCGCTTGTCGGGGTCTTTATCAGCTTGACGTCGCGCATCCGCGATTTCCTCCGGAAACCATGCGAATGGTTTTTAAGTAGCTGATAACAAGCTGTAATTTTTAAGCCATGCCCGAGGTACCATTTAAGCAGGTCAGTACAAAGCAGGATCTTCTCAGCTTTTATAACCCCTAGGAGATTCCTAGTACCTGGGATACGTTTTCGTCCTGTCCTGTTTAAATAATCGTGCATATGCCGGGGGATTTGGCTATCAGGGATCTCTCTAACTACAAAGAACGGGGACATCTCGCTGAACTTGTCGTACAATTCAGTAGGCACCTCAATATCAACTTGCGCAAACCCGAATAAATCTCCGTTTATAATTCTTTGCACCAGATTATCTAATTCTCCAGCCCTTTTTATCAGCTTCTCCTTACCACAAGGGAAGTCCTGCATCAAGGTGCTAGGGTAAAGCATATTGGCATCATAGCCCAGTATAGTCTTGCACTTGTTTGGCTCGGTATAAATATGCGATGGAATACCCGTCACATCACTCTCATGATATCGGCAAAATACTATTGCGGGGCCACCCACCATGTCAGTTTGGAGGAGTTCATAGGCCTCGTTCTCTGTACATAGTGTACAAGATTTTTGAACTTGTTTACAATCCTCGCATAACGCCTTGGTACAACAAGCCTCACATTTATGCTTACGGGGATCACCAGGTGTATATCAGGGTTCACTCGCAATGATTTGTTTAGAACGTAGCGCATTGACACACACGGGATGCTCACTGCATCTTTCAATATGTCAATTTCATCCTCGTAGTACGTATTGCGGGTCTTGTCTACAGCCTCGATAAATGGGACAACGTCAGCCAAATTGTATTGGGCTAGGCAATCCAGCATCGTGACGCACCCTCTTTTAAAAAACTCTTCTCTGAAAATTTGGTAACCTTCTGGTGAGAGTGTGCTTTTACCACTAAGTGTGCTTTAAAACGTCTCATGATCCACTGGACCCACATGGTTCCATTTTTCAAAACCTGTTAGCAATTCGTATGGAAACACAAGCTTCTCGAGATTTCAATCAAGCGATTTGCACTATTTTTCATAACTTAGGCCTGGTGCGAGAAAATTTTTATATCGATGAATTTGAAGCTCGAGGTGGTAAGAAACATGTATTCATTTTCTTTTTTCGCCACTTTGATATTATCATCATCCGCAATTCGTTCGACAAAATATCGCTTTATCATATTGATATCGTACTTACCGCTGTTAAAACCAATCACCGTCACTTGGTTTATCCATTCGTGCCAAGCATTTTGGGTTTAATCTGAAAGCATATCAAAATCATCCGGCTTGGGGTACATCTTTTCAACTTCTTGGACAATTCTAATCTGTCGCTGCTCTATTTGTTCGACGAATTTTTGCACAAACACCTTTGGATCTTCATTCATGATGAATGTAGGATGTTCTTGTAGGCTATCGTGTATTGCTACGCTGACGGGCATATGCTCCGATATATATATTAGATCAGCCGTTTGCTGCTGGTTCAATGGTGCAAGGAGAGCCTCGAAATCAAAAACGATGAAGTGGGGATATGCTCGAAATTCTTTCTTAAATACACTCTTAACCTTGGGAGGATTTTCACACTCCCATGCAGTGACAAGATTGTACCCAAGCCCCCGAATGTGGTCTTCTTTAAATTTTGTACGATTGAAATTATTTTTATCGGTGTTGGTCCTATTCGTTTGACATGGGCATCCGTGCCATTTGCAACCGTGGTATTCGTATACTGTCTTTGTACAAGGATCATACCCGTCGATCTTGTATACAGCCTTACTACCGTCGCGTATCACACGTTCTCTACCATGACCGCAGTGTGCGTGGTGTATATGTCGGCCTGTTTGCTCTGATATAGCCTCAATCCATTGACAACCCGCGTAACTGAAACTCTTATCGGGATAGAATACCTTTTCAGAGCTACTCTGCATGCGATCGATCTTTTCACCTTTGCAAATGATCTTGGTCTTAATACCTTCACATTCATTTTGTTTATGTCGCGTGAGGTTCTCCGATCTGGTAAATCTTTGCGTACAAACCTTGCATTCCCAATGCCGCGTCAATACATCCATCTTCTTGATATAAAAGCAATGACCTTCCAACATACCAATATTAATCGCGTCTAGTCCCTTTTTATACTGGCCTTGTCCATATACGATAAGTATATCACCTTCACACGTATGTCTACATGGGGGGTGATTTTTCGCATAATGGTATCTCTCAATGGCTGATTAAGGTTATTATTAAACCTCCATGTTTTGATGCGATTTCCTTCTTCTATCATTTCCGCGTCATCGTCAAAAATATTATGGATATCCTCAATTACATCAGTATTGGTGGCCTGCTTCGATTCTTTCCCGAACATGTGTTTGAGGTCCTCAATTCCTTGGTATTCATCTTCGATGGTGACCCGTTGGATCTCATTGTTGAGAGTTGGTGTTCCTGAAAATTGATCCCTGACTCTGTTATAGTAGTAACTAACGGTATCCCGTACGCTCCTTAGTTGTTTAGTGAGAGCTTCGCGAGTTGCCGCTACTGGTGCTGACACGGTATTATATATTTTACTGATTGCATTTTTGAACCAATTCATCTTTATTATAGGTAGATTTTAATTTCAACCAGCATTCTTTTGTGTGATCATGATACTTTTACTCATATTCTGTATAATAGCATATATACTTTTGCGCATGCGTTGATGAAGTCATATATCTTACATTATATATTATTATGTGTTGGTGATTGGTATTTATATATTATTATGTGTTGATATCAGCATGTGATTTAGTTTGGTGTAAGCGGGGTTTTTTAGGGGTAAACGTGTGAAAGGAGCGAAAACCTGATATTAATCACTCCCTACTACTACTAGGATCCCAACGACTTAAAGATAATTAACTCCTATATATACGGAGGTGTGGCACCCGAGGGCCAAAATATGCTGATATCAGCAGCAAATATCTGAAAATCATAAGGCAGAACCACATTTTTTCAAAATTACCCAGAGTTCCTCGATGTTATCCGTCATTTTGGCTAGCGCTAAAACTTGTGAATGAGACGGGGTTGGAAGCTCAGGGATCGTGGCTTAAAACTAAAGACATGCAAAGAAATGCCAAGAGTAGTGCAAGGGAAAGAAGAGGAATTCTTAAGTAATTTTTTTTTCATTGGATTTACAAGAATTTGAGGTACCCCACAATGAGAAGTAAAGAACAGAAACGCCTTTTCGATGTCTGATGATGAGGGATGGTCGCATCTGGATAATATTTATTTTGTGATTACAAGCTACCTAGCCAGTACCATGCCAGCACTCCAGGGCACATTTGTTATTAAATAATTAAGTGATAAAGTACAAGAGCTAAATATATTACTTTAATGTAGCTAGCTGCACAAAAGATTTTTCAAGGCATTCTGTCATTTTAAATAAAAATAGCTAGGTAGTTATTTGGACCTCCCATAGCAGTGAACATTCAAGACTTAAGTATATAGCTAGTTAGGTATGCAAGACATTGCATGTTGGTAAACATGTTTCCACGACAAACTGAAACCTATATTTCATAAATAAATTTCTGCATATATAAATAATTTCGTAGATTTTCAGTTTTCTTTTATGAAATAACAAAACTTGGGAAAGTATAGCCAGAAGTATTATTCGCTTAAAGTGGGAAGACCTAAAGTCTTCAGGTTAAGACTTAGTAAAGCGTAAACTTAGTGTAATGTGTTACAAATCCAGTGGACAATTATAGCATTAAGAATATCTTTTTCATAAACCAACATTCACAGCACTTATGATAAAGATAAGCCTTCTGCAAAGCAAATACAGTTGTTTAGCATTTTTCATTTTGCATAAAAAGTTCCTGTGGATATTCAAAAATTAATTGTGAATGGCACCAGACCGGGCGATTAGTGCAAAGTAAACGTGTTGCAGATCCAGGTGGAAATTTAGCACTGTGCTTTAGAAGCACATTCCCACTTTCTCTGAGCTGGATAAGGTGTTTTGTCCTAAACCTGGGACACATTGTATCTGTTTGAATTATTTTTAAGCCTGAGAATTACTTAGAATGTTATCTGTACACATGGCTTGTCAAAATTGATATGCTGTCAAAAAAAGTTATCGGCGTCTCCAAAAATGGCCAAAATTAAGAACTCAGAAACTATGATAGTAGTAAAAAAAATTTTGGGTTCATTTCATCAAACTGGTCTAAAAACATGTAATACTAAGTTTCAAGTCATTATTTCAATTTTTACTGAAGTAATAGGACTTTTACTTAGTATAGTTTTAGCATAGTTTTTCATACCGCTGGCACCAAAATGACTGCAGGGATTAATCGGTTTGAAATTATTTATAATATTTTAATAACAAACTTTTTCTCTTGATGTGTTTTTATTTTCCTGCAAAAGTTCTTGCATGTTTAACATTAAGATAAGAATGAAAAAGTTACTGTGAGACATGGGTTTTAAACCTTAAAAATTTCCAGCGAGAAATTTGAAAACTAATGAATGACAAAATCGCAAAAGTTTATCTTCAAATTTTTTAATTTGTTAATGTAAAAGTAATCCACATGAAAAAAGTTTCTGATGCTTTTTATGAAAAAATCTTCCATATTAGCCATATGGGGTAACTTGATAAACAATGCATTTTCCTGCAGCTGTCCTCAAATATGTGTAGTATAATCTTAAAAAATGTGATGTAAACCCATTGGTATTTTTGTAATAAGTACCAAATTTTATGTGTTCATTTCTTGCGTTTATGAGTGTCACCAAAGTGCCCTGTACGTAAGTCCTAAAAATTTATGTCATTGGCTCACTCTTTACGAATGACACCACGTAACAAAGGAAAACCATTCTTTGCTATTTCCCGTATCCTATACCGAGATTTTGTTGTGATATATATCAGAATTAATTGTCTTTAACTTAACGACCCCATGTCTGTTGCAGGGGAGGGGCAAGCGTTGGAGTTTTGAAACAATCAAGTAGATTTTGTAGGGCGTTGTGCAACGACAGCACTGGGGATTTCTGCAAAACATGGGACAGAATGTTAGCCATTTATCAACAGCTTCTTTCGGTTCCATGTACACTAACATATGCGAAAGGATGAAAGTGCCAATGTCTTTCGATGATGGTTTTAGCCAGTACAAGAATCCTTACTCGACATCTGGATTTGCACAAGTGTGTCTCAAGTACGGTGGAGATCGTAATAGTATGCATAAGTTCGGAGCAGTAGGTTAATCGTTAACCAACGGAGAGTGGTTGAAGCAACTTGCTGGGGATTATGCGAAGTTCATAATGTCCACAAGCCAGGGTCTCACCTTGGAAGGTTTAGCCAATCTTTGCCAAAGCATACGGGTTTATGCGGTATTAATACTTCACAGGCAAAAGCGTCCTTAATCGTGTCAGGCGCAGACAACTATACAGGTACCCAAATTTTACTACAGAACTTGGAAATTATGGTCCTGATGGAAGAAGACGTGGGAAAAGAGATAAACCGGTCCACGATATGGGCAGCAGTGCCAGCAACAGCAAGGTAAAAATGCTGCGCGACGAACTCTACTACTCTTGCAGCCATGCGCAGAAAAATGCTCACTATGCTTCCGAGAACACCAGGAAGGGAATTCATCGCTTTGGCAGCAAGACATTTCAAAAATTTCACAAGTTTTTCAAGTTGTTTTTGTACAATACTTTAACTCCCTCCTCATACAGCGCCTGTTAAAGCACCTGTTTCTCCACTTGGCTAGCACGATTGTGGATATCAGCATCCCTACAACAATGATGATTTTTGCGATAGTGACTTCTTGCTCTTTGAACAAAACCACAAGTTTCTCCCTGAGAAACGTATCATGTTCTGCCATCTTTATCAAAGTCTCTTTAATCAGTCTGAATCACGATTGATGCAAGACCTTAAGTACCCCCCCCCCTTTCTCTTCTTTTGAAGGCGTTTATGCTCGATTTGAACCTCTCTTATGCCCGTCTGCCAAATTTGTTTCCGCTCCACGGATACTTCCGATTGCACTTCATTCTTCTCCAATCTCCTCGCTTTGGCCTGAGCTTTCTCCATTTTCTTATCGTGTAAAGCCAATTCGCTTTACAAGCTTTTACAAGCAGATATATTTGTCGAAATCCTCATCTTTCGATTTAGGACAAAAACTCCATTGCTTATGTAAGAATTTCCGTATTATTTAGGGAATTCTCAAGCTGTGCTGCAAGATCTATATCATCTTTTACAGATGTATGATTCTCTAGTTGCTCGTTCGCCTTTGTCACAAGTCTTCTTGAATCTTGTCCTGCACATCTCCAAGCTCAGCCACTAGCCGTTGAGCCTTGGCTCTTCCCTTTCTACGGGTTTCTCGTAGCTTCGAGGAAGATAAAATACCAGAGAACGAAGGCGTTTTATACCTAGGTTGGGTTTAACGACTTTTTGTTCAACCCGGTTGCCTATAAATAATTAGTCTATATTCGCAGAGACCTTTAATCCACCTCAGAGGATCCAAACGATGCCGGCGATGAAGGGAAAGAAGAAGCGTGTCAAGGTATTACACGTACCAAACGCGATCAATAAGAACAAGGACCTGTACGTGGACGTGCCCAACGTGGGTCAGAACGATGTCATATGCCCAGGAAGTCTTGGACATTTGTTTTGATCTGGAATTGACGGGTTCAAATAGCCTTACTTACCTCAGTAATATAGGAAAGAGCATAGTTGACAATCTCTGTAGAACCCTTGAAAATAATCTAATCCTCGAGAATCATCTGGGGGCTAAGTAAAAGTTACAAACCACAGAAGAGGAACAGACGAGGAGAAAATTATAGTTGCTGCCTATGGAAATACCTTCTGTATACTTCAAGGACAGATCTTTTAGCTCACCAGGGATTTGTCTTCTTATCAACCAGGATTACATGATCGACATAAGTTTGTGGTGCATTTGCAACGTATTCTGCAGTGATCAAAGATGCGGGTACAGCCGCTTCTGGATCTACAAAGCCTGCCTTCACCACTTATAAAATAAGCAATATTGCACTAGAATTTGACAAGTAAATCACGAGTGCCTTAAAAGTGCTATAGTATCACGGTACAGTCGGTTAACACTACCTTCCAAGAGAGTACTCCGGAGCAAGATGATTATAATAAAGCAGGAGGATAAGAGTTATAACCTGCAGATTAATGATCGTGCTAAGAGCATGAAAGGTGTCCTGTTGCTGTTCTTAGACCCCTTGAAGGTTAAGGCGTACTCTGGATTGAACGATTTCTTCTACAACGCAAAGATCGAGAAAATCTCGATAACAGTGAAAGTAAGCCGAAAAAGTTCTACTCACCCACCATATTGCCCAAGGATCACTTTAAGCAAATTGCCAATCTCTTCGGCAGCGATGACTTTATGGTAACGATGTTCATGACCGAGAGATACGCACTCTTTGTCGATGGCACTGGAAGATACCTACAGAAACTATATCTCTACGCACTTCACTAAGAAGGCCGATTGAACTTGTAATATCACTTGTTATGTATACCTTCTTTCCGATGCCTAAGTAAACATCTTG
This sequence comes from Hydractinia symbiolongicarpus, assembly GCF_029227915.1. Taxonomy (NCBI): domain Eukaryota; kingdom Metazoa; phylum Cnidaria; class Hydrozoa; order Anthoathecata; family Hydractiniidae; genus Hydractinia; species Hydractinia symbiolongicarpus. Next base: position 6,016,812 of record NC_079885.1, read on the forward strand.
GGAGAGCAATTTTGTGCTCTGGAGTATTGGACTGCGTGTATTATACAATGTGACCAATAGATTTTTTGTATGTCTCAAAGGGAGACAGAAAAGACATGGAAAAACAATGCAAAAAGTCAAAATGTAAACGCTATTTGTCTCTAGATAATTTCAGGGTCAAGGTAAATGGACACCGGACGAAATGGTGCATCAGGTGCTTGAATGCTAACAAGGCATCAAAGAACGCACCAAATGCTGAACAAAGACACTTATGATCACTTATATCTCTTATTACCTGTGATCGTCCAGGGTATCCCCCATCAGCGCATTTTAGAAAATCTCGGATGCGACATTGTGACATGCATGAAACACATCCACGCACAATTTAGAGGCGGCATGAATTGGGGAGATTAAGGGTTGTGGGAGTTTGATCATAAGATACCGATAAAAAAAATAAAAAATAAAAATACCCTGTCGAAGAGGAGCAGATTGCAGGACTGCACTATCCCAATATGCAGCCTATGTGGGTAAGTGAAAATTAATCAAAAGGGAATCGATACATATCTGTCTAGTGTGCTTCATCAGTATACCAGATAAATGAACCTATATATTGCAAAAGATAGAGCCATCTTTGCGGGCCTACCTCCTTAAAGGTGAGTATAGGTACTACTTCCACAACATCATCATTTGCTGTCCAACAATACAGTGAAACGCCACTTACCTCAAACGAGCCTCGGTTTGGAAAGATGACCACGTGTTCTTCATAAATTCTAATGATCAACTGTTCGAATACATCGACAAACTCTCGAGATTACTGGCTGGTAAAGAGAGTCTCTTCATCGTCGACGACTGCATAGTCAACTAGACAAGCAAAGACAATCCCTGCTCGAACTTGCTATTTTAAGGAGGCCTAGAACGTATAACTTGAGGCTCTTAACGCAATCCTATACGGCTTTGCTTAAGAACCCCCGAAGACAGAAAAACAGCTTTTCTTTTGATATCCCAATAAGAGACAAGACATAAAACTCGTCAATAACGAAACAAAAACATACATGCCTTTACATGAGACTGGAACATCCGAGGAGCTATAGACTATAGACACTCCAGTGATCAAAATAGTTTGGTGAGCAACGTACTTGCGAGACCCTTGAGAAAGAACAGATTATTGACTTTGAAGCAGCTACTAGGTGATAACATTAAGATCGGAAATAGAGTGACCTTGAACTTTTTTATAGATCGTCCATATAAATTCTTCTCAACTAGCTTTGTTTAACACTATACCTGCTGGAGTGTTCGAGACTCTATTCGATGAACACTGACAATCTCACTTCACACGTGCAGATCTCGGGAGCTTCTTAGGGAATCTGTGATACAAAAGCAACATACAGTGACGTGAACACCACACCCTCGCGTGACCTCAATAGGATGGTCTTAAGCCACCCCTTGCAGCGCTCAAAAATGCTAATCCTCGTGATTTATTTGTTGTACTAGATGATGCCATAGAGATTGCGTGTAGATCTCAAACATCCAGAGGAATGACAAAGTCGCTTGCAAGGAAGGGTGTAAAAAATTACAAGATGAGGTCAGAGAGCAGCGCCAACTAAACGAAGAACAGCGACAAGCCATTCTCGTAGATGACCTTCAAGCTGGGAGAGAGTAGAATCTCAAGTTGCAAGAGCTTGATGGTCAAACAGCAACTCTGCGCCAAGAAAACTCAGAGCTTCAACCTTCCGCACGCACATGATCCTGGTAGAAACAACATGATCGCAATATAGCAAGTCACCATTTCCCATACTACTGTGCGCGTGTTCTTAGGTTAATTCAGACAGTTCAAGAACAGTTTTCCAAACCCTGCATAGGTTGTCGTTATCAATAATCCTAACAGGATGCATGCTATTAACAGATTTGAAGAAGAAGGCATGTAAGCAATATTAAAGCCACTTCCGACTCATTGACCTTACTCGTAATAACTTGTACGTCTTTGGAGTACCATCGCTTGAGGACCAGCCGTTTCTGTGACTCTTTGTGAATCAAATGACTGTAAATTCACTCTTTCACATGGTCTGTAGGGACTTCTAGATACTCAGGAATAAACATGAGTTCTTCCGATACAAAACTACGCTTGGGACCACCTCCTTCGAGGTAGTACAAGATACGATTGTTTGGCTCTATAGATGTTTTTTATTTTTTAATTCCTTTATGCACTTTTTGGCAAGAGGAGTCCCTTGCCTTACTGCAAGGCCTTCTTTAACGCCTGACGTTTGTCGAAAGGCTTTTCCATTGCCATGGGTTCCGCAAGTGTAATTACCACATTAAACACTTCAACGAGTGAAAACATAATATTTATAATATATATACCTTGGAAAAAAGATCAAGATAAATACATAAGGTAGAGCCATGCCGATAAACAGACATATTTCGGCTGCATGTACAGTACGTACATGATCAGCTTGGCGAGATCTAGGATCGCTTGCATGGGATACACAGGTTCCAGCATTTTGACCCCTGTTTTCCTTTTCTCAAGGACCAAGAGATGTTTGCTGAAGCGGGTTCCACCCTTGAAGTTCGGCTTCGCGACCATCCTGAGTCCTTACGAGTTTTATAATGCAGTGGTTCCTTACATTCTCCATCCTTACAGTCTTCCCGACGACAGATATGTCATCACTCTCAAAAATTTCTTCTTAAACTCGTTTCTGGCGGCAGGTATCAGTCTATTATTAAAATCGATGAAGGGTTTAAGCCCTTGACTCTGATTGAACTGAAAGACTCGGTGTACTTTTTTCAATACAAGAGCGTGAAGTGATCTGATATGCACTACATTAATGCGCTTGTTCTTTGTTTGGTACGAGCTTCTCTACTCCCTTGATCTTTATACGCTCCGGCAGGAACGGTAGCCTATTATGTTTATCGCGCAGCGCCTCTAGATACTCCATCCCCGCATCGAGTGTGAAGCTATTCCCGTTCTTCATGACTAGTTTTGCAATGTGTTTCGCTGTTAATTTATCGGTCTCGGGTAGCCACTTGAACCTATGTGTTGGTAAGTTCTGTGTCATAGCCCACACATAGAGATTGTTGGCATAGAGGTACTGCAAGTACGAAGATTCTACGTCTTAATTAAATTGTTCACCCAAATACATGTTGTTGGCCTTGGCATAGCAATCACTGCTTGTGTGATCTTTCCACGAATACCCTATTCAAACATAAGGAGCATGTCAAGATCTGTGAGAAGCTCGAGCTCCATTCCTGTCTGTTTAAGTGCTATTTGTATTTCTTTAAATAAAGTCCTGGAGGGTTAAAAATACTTAAAGAGATTTTGGTAAAGGGTGCCGAACATTTCGACCTTATAAACAGGATGTGTTCACCGATGACTTTATAACACAGTCCACTTCTAAATTTCAGTATAAAAGTGACTAATATATAGACTTGGTCCTGCTTTATTTTTCTCATCTTAGCTTTTTATGCATTTTAAAAATGATTTTTTGCGCCTAATAAAGAACGCCCTTTAACATTTGCGTAATTTTAACGCCCAATTTTGTGATAAAAATTCTTATATCCGCCCCTGAGCCTTTTATTTATAGATTTAAATTACTTATGAAAGCCCATCAAGTAATCGTGTTGTGCGAGATAATGACTAGCTAAACTTAACTGCATTGATGTATAATATTGGAATAATTAGATCCGGAGTTGTTATCACGAAACAACGGCTACAATTTCGCATTTTTTTTATAGTATGTATTTTTGCAGCAAAGACACAAAAGAGAGGAATTAGGTACAGTCAATGTTTCAAAATTTTTAAAAATTTTCGGGAAGAACTTAAACAGTAGGATCAAATTCATGTAAGCCTACAATCTTGTCCAAACTAATATGACTGCAACAATTTTCCCGCCATTTTTGAAACATAACCGAAAGGATTAATCGTCGATAATTCTCAGCTTGTGGTCCACAAAGTTACTAGTAAGTAAATATCGTTTAGAATCAATCAGCTAGTTTCACTTACTAGCAAGCTTTTATTAGGAATTACTTCACATCGGGGAAATTAAAAAAAGGAAAGTTCATAAAAATGACAGGTTCAAAATGTGAATCTAACATAAAAATATTTATGATACTACATGTGGAGACGAACTTCCTACTTTTTTGTCTTGTTAAGTATAAAGCGCCACTGGAACGCAATACAATAAATAAACTTTAAAAAAGACATGATATTTTTTTAAAAATATTTAGTCCGAGTTGATTTTAATTTTAATTTTCTTTTCCGTTCTCTTTTTCCGTTTTCTTTTTCCGTTTTCTTTTTGAATCAACCGCAACATCGTCCAAGTCATCACTCTTCGTTTTTGTTCCATTCGGTGTTATTGGATATTCCTGTTCCTCTTGAGTCGTTTGTTTGTCTTTGTCTTTTGTCTTTCCACTCTCCTTTCTATCCCCTTCGGTACTTGCCCAGTCAATTTTCGTTCCATCATTTTCTTCTTTCAAGATAACTTTGTTCCGCATCACATCATGGAATTTTTCAACCACTGTGGTCATCATTAAATCAGGCATCACGGTCACTAAAAATGTCATCGTACATGTTGCAGTCAAAAGAAGAAACATTGTGTTCTGCACTTTGTATACCTAAAACAAAAATTGCAATGTAGGTTGACTATACAAAATTGCTTCTTCGGATTTCTGTTACCCATGTAAGCAGTAACAGTTTATAAATTCCCAATTTTATATCGCTCACACCAAAATATAAAAAATCTTATTATATATTAACATCATAGAAAAGACACATCTGTCCAGATCCAATCAAGATAAAATTACAAAAAACCAAAGATGTTTTCAAAAAGGTCGAAAAACAACACAATATTTGCAATGGCACAATTTGTGCAAATTTATTTTACTATTGGAATTAGACTTGTCTCCATCATTTCAGATGTATTGGTTTGCCCTTATATGTTTGAAAAACACAGACGAGTCACTAAGTGACTGTAGATGGATATAGACGGGTCAATAAATGACTGTAAATGGGTGTAGTCAAGGATCGATACCATATATTTTCCTGCTCAAAACATCTTTAGATCTTTTAAAATTATATACAGCTTCTGTATATAAGACGTGTATTCAAAACATTGAGACTGTGCTCAATATGGGACAAAGTTTTGTTAAGGAATACACCTTTATTTAGTTTTAAAAGCGTTCTGCAAATTACACACTGTTTTTGCGGGAATTTAAAAATTTCGACCAAAACAAAATAGTAAAGTGGAAACACGTGGTTATAGATGGATAATGAAGAAAATCTTCAAGAGATCTTAACTATAGAAGACAGTTCTTTGGCATTAAAAAAGTAGTTTTTAAAAAAATAAAAAAAAATCTACTGTGAGAAGCATCGAAACACTGGTTGCAAGGTAAGAAAATCGTTCTTTGATATAAACTAGGTTTTATTCGCTGTAGCTAGCTATAGCTCTTATCAGCCAAGCCCATTAGTCTGCCAATACTTCTTTCTAGTTTAAGCATTTATCTTTACAGAGCTTACGCTGCATACGAAGAAGGATTTTCAGTTGATACAGAATTGGAACACAGAAAGCGTTCTTTACTCAATGAGTACAAAAAAAGTATGATAATATTTCATTGCCTGATCCAATGACAGTGAAAGATGGATGGGTTGGTGAGAAAGAGGGCATATGTACTTGGCCAAAATTGTATATAATGGACATATCTCGATGCTATTTGGAGGTTATATCTCGTAGTAATCTGTGGCAACGTCTGGAGTGCGAACAAAAAGAGGGAAAAGCCTATCGCTATTTCTCAAACGGTTTCGTAGGAGAGATGTAGATTAATAACAAGATTTCTTCAAAGTATTGTTTATTCAAAGCAAAGTGTTTACCGTCACAAAGGGTATTTGCGAAGCAATACAATGTTTGGTTAGTTGTGGAGAAAGACATTGAGATTATCTGGAGGAAAAATTATCACGTACATATACAGCAGGCTTGCTAGGTAAATGACTTCTACAAGATTTAAATTTAATCTTGCTCTTTTCTTTGTATTAATATGTGCGAGTAAATAACTAGTAAATAAGAGTAGACCAAATAAACATAATTCTTTAGTGTACTACTTGAAGTTTTATTTCCACAACAAGGTTTTTTTTTGTTTCCAAGGGGCTGTTTATATGAGAGGCGGGACGGGACGATTGCCGGGACGGGACGTTTGCCGGGATCCCGCTCTCATTAATAATTATACTTAAGTGCTAGTCAAATCAATTGTGTGAATGCAAGAACAATAAACCAGAGCGGTTCTACTGGTTGGATTAACCAGAGAAAGGAAAGACTGACTGCATCAAACTTCAAACGAATACATACTCGAATAAACATATTAAAACAAAATAACAATAAAGACCACACAAAATTAATTTCTGAAATATTGGGATATTCATCACCCTTTCGAACTTGGCAAATGAAGCATGGTATTGCAACTGAATATTATGCAAAGAAAAAATATCAACAAGAAGTAAAACAAATACACAAAAATATGGTAATGAAAGATCTTGGTATGACCATATCCAATACACGTCCTTTTATTAGTGTTTCCGCAGACCTGGAAATAGAATGTTCCTCTCATGGAAAAGGTGTTGTGGAAATTAAGTGTCCTGCAAAACTTATTGGTCAGCTTCCAACTCACAACAGCTATAGTCACTTCGAAATGGTATCAATGAAAATAAGTTACATAACATTTTTGCTACAATAGACCTTTTCATTGATAGTGACAACATTTTGAATTTCCCGCTTTCGCAATGCATCTCCGGACGACCGGGGTATCTGGAAATCAAAACATTACAAGATTAGAGCCAATTTGAAGCTTGTTTATGCTTGGATTTTTGTAAAATGAGAATTAATGATAGCTGTGCTGTTGGAGCTGTAATAATGCTCGAAAATATAGGAAAAACTATGTAGTTAAGCCACATACCTTTGCATACAATGGGAGTCTTGAGCTAAAATTATGGAAATGTTCTAATGCAAAAAATGATGGAAAAGTTTGTGTTATTTTTAGATAATATTGCGTTTGTTTCAGGTATGTAGAAAACAAAAATGCAAAAGTGAGCTCCATGCTCATTCGGACGTACATTACTTGAGTAAATAAATATATTTATGCAAAAAGAAGTCAGTAGACCGTATAAACAATATTATTTATTCAAAGCATGAGTGAGATCAAATTCCCGATAAAAAACGAATTTTGCTGAGCTTTAGGTTTAAAAATAATTTGTTCAAAGACAATTTTTCTGCACTTAATGTATTCAGAATGAATACAAGATGGTATTATGTGAGAAATTAATCCCATTTATACATACATATACATTTATATATTATAAAAAAGTGCGGTCAAGATTAATTATTTGTGGCATAAGTTTTCACAGTTATGTTTCCCGATATCAGGAGACATCAAGTTTCTTTTCAGATTCTATACTGCAATCAAACGCGCAAATTACGCTAATTATAGCGTCCAATATAAATTCACCAATTCAAAACTGTTATTTTTCTCTCGCAACAAGCTATGTTGAGCCAGCGCGAAATACCAAAGTTCACCTAAGAATTAATTGTTCTTTTTTGGTTTGGCATGATGATGTGAAAGTGTTTAGCCCGTGGTAAATTCATTGTAGTCCGCCCCCATGATTTGAAGATTTTGTGGGTGGTTTAGCATAATCTGCTTTTTGGATGACGGACAAAATGCGGCTATTAATAATATAGAGTTATATACAGGCTTCTTTACACCCAAATAAAAAACAGTAACCTCCGTAGTTTTAACACTTTATCCTTGTTAAAACATGCGGATGGAAAATGCGTCCGTTTAGCAAATTAGATTCGAAACAGGGTTAGCGTTTCCATAGTTTCTTTGAATGACATACTGGTAATAAGTATCATCATCTAAGCATCTTTTTAAGTTTTACGCACATAATACGAGTACAAGTAATAAGTAGGGGAGTTGCTTTATTTCAAAATATGCAATAACTAACTATACAACAAAAAATTACATTACTTACTTACATAAATTGCCTCAGTTATCTCGTTTAGCATTGGGCTTTTATAAACAAACAATACATTTGATCGAGGTCAAGTTAAAACCTTTTGTTTTGATAAGAAAAAGATTTTAATCACATGTTTTGTAAGAACAGTTCTTGACACAAAAGTGCCTAAAATTCAGGAGTAGCTAAAACTAAAATATTTCAAGTATTACTTACTTTAAATGAATTTATTGTCTCTTGCAGAGGCAGTTAAAGGTTTGGTTTGAGACAACAACATGGCACACGTGGCTAAAATATTTCCCTCCAGCATTTCCAATCCTTTCAATATCTGAAAGGGTTTCCAAATTCAAAAGTTCTTCATTTAACTTAGGTAGCATACAATTGCTTTGATATTCTAGACATTTGAAGTGCTCCCTGCAATTGGATCTGACCCAGGTAAACCATGTTGAAAAAGAAACATCCACTTGTCCATGTAACCATAGCCGTGGTCGTTTTAGGCGTTTTCACTTAAAACCCACGGACGTTTTAGGCGTTTTAACTTAAAACCCACGGACGTTTTAGGCGTTTTTTCTTCACATTCCAGAATTTCATTCATTGGAACTTGAAAACCCGCGGACGTTTTAGGCGTTTTTTCTTCCATCTGTGATTTTCATTCATTTGGAACTTTAAAACCCGCGGACGTTTTAGGCGAATCGACACTTTGCCTAAGATCGCCCCGGGTTTGCTTTATTTGAGTAAAATATAAAAAATTGATAAAAACGCCGCATCGTCATGAAGTCGAAATCGGCGGATGCCAAAAAAAAATTTATAAAAATAATTTAGTTTTTTTATAGATTATTCTATAGAATTTTTTTTCTCTAGTAGATCACAAAATTAGGCTTAGGCAATTGCCTAGGCTGCCTAACCCTAGATCCGCCCCTGATCAAAACAATTCTGCAAAACTTAACACACAAAATGCCAGGTGTAAGTTGTAGTGTATTCGGGTGCAGTATGTGTAGAAGAACAAAAGGCATTGGTATTTTTAGAATTCCTGCAGAACATGTTCAGAAAGAGTGGCGTCAACGGTGGCTGTCTGAAATAACCAAAACTAGAGTAGTAGATGAGAACTTAAAAAAACAAATAGCTAATAATAATGTTTATGCATGTGAAAAACATTTTCATAAAGAAGACATTGAAATATGTAAGTTTCCTTTCTATATTGCTTTAGGTTTGTTAGATTTTTAGGCTAAAATGTTCTTAATTTGTTCTTAACAATTCTAAATAAATCTTAAAGATTTAAACACACGCATTAAAAACTTAAAATCCTTGAATGGTTGGAGAATTTTTAACTGGCAATACTACTACATTTAAAAGGTTTACACAACCCTGGAGTGAGCCATACTTAGAAGTGTGTATTGATGATGGTTTGGGCTTCACAATTCAGGCATATAAGTGGTTTTTACCAGCAGATCATACTTTATATAAAAATTGCAGAAGATCACTTAAAAACATTACTATTTCAAATCTTTTGGTAAGCATTGAAAACTTCACATTTGGCAGTGGCACTCAACCAGATCTTTCTAGCCAGGTCATAGTACACGCAATTCGTAAATCACCCTTGGAGCTACTTAACAGAGAAGACCAATCACTGCAACCATATATAGCCAACCATATAACATCTTTAGTCTTTAGTCGGAAGTATTTTTCACAGATTATTAATATTTTTTAAATTGGAAATTTGCCACACTCCACCTCGATTTAAATGAGAAATCAAATTATTGACTTCTTCCCCCTTACTTACTTCCATAAGTGCTATTGCTTGTTGGTATTCCAGACTCTTCCAATTTTTTGAACTTTTCAAATTTCTGTGAAGTTTGTGTAAAATATATCCCCCAATATACTGGAGTCCTCCTATTTCCTTTTCTGATATATTAATATTTTTTTCAGCAGTAGCACTTGTAGTTTCATTAATCGTAGACCATAATAAGTCACCAAGCTACATGAGAACTATTTTGAAGTATTTACTGTTTATCGATTGAGGTATAAAATTTATAGCATGTGTAACAATTGATGTAATATTTTTTGTGTGACATAGCTCTGCCAAAACCATACTCTTCATATGCTTGAAATTCTTTTGAAATAATTTCTGAAAAAACATTGTCACTAGTTACTACATTTTCCAATGTCTTTCTTAAAAGTTTAGTTATAAATTCTTCATCAACTAGTTCTTCCTTTTGTTCCTCTTCCTTCTTAGCCTCAAGCTCATTTTTAGTGTGCTTCTTAATGCAATGAAGTTTTAATCCACCTTTACTTTTGCACACTTTGTCACATACTTCACAGGGAAAGTTGCCAAGTTCGATCTTAAATGATAATAATGTGGTCATATTAACATTTTCTGTGACATACAAAAAGCTTTCCCTCTCCCCCCCGGCAGCCTACCTTGTTGTCCTACATTTTCAATCAAAACAGCACAAACAAAACAAAACATTACTTACGTCTTCACATAGATCGTTCGAGAATTCATTTATATATTCATCTACCTTTAAAACTTCAATAATATCTTCAAAGTCACCCTCAAAAATATCTAAGGATACTAAAACACTATCATTTCCTCCTACATTAGAAGCCATTTTGAAATGATCGTGCATTATCAAGGTCACGTGACGTACTTATAAACACCGTTTGAGAATCCTTTGAAGTTTGCTGATCTTCCGAACCAGTGTTTTTTTCTATTAACTATGGTCGGAAAAAAAATTTCGGCAAAAGTTTGGTCGGTAATAAAAAAGTCGGCATAAATTTTAATCGGCAAAAAATATTAGTCACCTGGCCAAAATTTAGTCACTTTTTGGTGATTTTTTTTGCTGATAAGATAGATCACATAGGGCAAAATGGCAACCTTGATCCCAGGGCCTTTAGCGTTTTTTGATATGAGGATGAAACGCGTACGAGGCCCTGGTACAACAGACTTAAATTGGCCCAAAATTAAGCATGCAGAAAAAAGTAATGCATGCGTGACGTTTCAATCAAAGATGGTGTTTTAGTGGCGTGAATTTGTAAAGTGTTTTGCTGGTTTTTTGTAGGTAGAGGTACCTAGCACTGTACAATTCCCGAATAGATACAACCCTTAGTGACTTTCTAGTGATTTTGTGGTGTATCATACATGTAGTAAAAACTACAGCACTTATAATTATTATAGAATAATTTACACCAGCTGCAAAAATAACGGATGAAAAAGGATGATGGACCACTTCTTAGCAATGTTGGAGAAATATCAAAGAGATCTTCAGAGGGCCAAAATTTTCCTGACCATAACAAGTCAAATTTTTAGAGTCAATAGTATGAGGACAAGGACGTTATTGGACTTTTATCAAAAGCATATGGAAAACCTTTAATTTTTCAACTGTTAGCTAGCTACCAAATGCAATAACTTGATACACTTTACGTGGCTTATTCTTTGAGAAGAATGCTGTGTAGATGTTGTTTGAGGATCTCTGTCTTAACAATAAAATAGAAGATGTGTTTTCATCATTTATATTGGATGCTCCTTATTTGGGCAATTTTGATTGAAGAGAAAAAAATTTGATGAAATCAGAAATTTATCATTTTGTGATATATTTGATTATATATTTAATTTATCATTTTTTGATATTATATTTGGGTAGCTACGACTCATTAGGAACTAAAATTTTTACTAATTTTAAGCGAATGTTTCTTTTTTATATGGAATTCTTCAATTAATGTAGACTGTTGTTTACTTAATGTAGACTGTTGTTTATATTTTTGTAAACATAGGCAAGCCACCTGTCAATTCAATTAACAAAAAAATGGTGAGATGTAACCGAGAAAGATGTTGAAAAACAAAAAATAACTTTTTTTAATAAAGAAAAAATTTAAATTATAAATTAATTTAAATTATTAACAATCTTTTATTTAATGCCTTTTGTGAAAAATAATATGTTTATCGTACACACAATAAAAAATACTAAATCATGCATGTTCACAGACCGTGAAAGTTACCAGCGACAATGATTTTATATCATTTTGAGCATGGTTTCTCAAAATCTCTAAGAAAACATGTTTGAATATATGTTGGTAAATATATTATTGTTTTTAAAATGTAGGAGATGTTTTAACACAGAAGATAAGGAAAAACAGCCATTAACTTCTAATTTTTGATAATTCCCCTTCCTTATATTCATTAATGAACGATATATAGCAATGCCGTAACCACAATTTTAATATTGGAGGGGCCTATATAGAAAATTTGCTTCTTTAAACTTCGCTGTATATAGTGGCTCCCCTTCGCGCCCCTATGGTGGGCACGGAGTAAAAATGTTTCAAATTTTACATTTCTAGTGGCGGAGAATGCCCTTCCAGACGTTAATGTTCTCATCATTCAATGTTAAAAATCACGATGAATGTTTCGATATTTTTGTATTTAGAAAAGCTGCATTGTTTAATCGGCATCAAAATTTAAATAAAAATTTCCATCAAAACCAAAAGATAGAAATACATACATATTTACAAAAAACTAGAAATTTTAATGGTGCTGGTACTTTTTAAAAATTTACATCGGATATGCACTTTTTAAAATGTGCTGGCAGTCCCCTTAGAACATTCAGTGATTTTAATAATAATGATCTCTAGAAAAAAGATCCGAATATCCCTGAACGAGTTTATCTTTTTCTCTCTTTCTTTTGTTTTTTTTTTAGTAGGAAAGTTATTGGGGGTTAGGGCACTACATAGACAATGGTGGTAAAAATATTTTTCGTATGTTATCGTTACATAACAACAACCAAATGATGAATGTTGTTGATTTGATTGCCTCTGAAATGTTAAAAAAGGCACTCTCTCCTTTTGCCGAGCTAAGACCCCTCAATTTCTAAAATGTAGATTTGAAGGCAAAGAATTGGTGGCGTTTGTCTTAAGTACACACATGCAAACTTAGCGGGGCCTATATATTTCTCTACATCTCCTCTGTAGTTTCTAAAGTCGTTGTTTTTTCGATATGTAACATACCACACTGCAATAACATTATTACATTGGTAAAAAATTACTTTAAAATTAAATATTTGTACGCGAATATAACAAATAAAAAATACAACGATACACATACTTACATTAACAAGTTCCTAAAACTTATAAACACGTTTCAATTTTTTTTTACAAAAAATATCTACACAATTTAGCCATGGCAACAGTTCGGCATATTTTCCAAGAAATTTTTTTTGGAAAATCAAAGCTGTCAAGATGTAGCCACAAACACATGCGAAAATGATGAAAAGTGATTGATTTAAATTAAATCGATCGACGAAAGAAAGGAAATAAAAATTAGTCGATCGAGCAAGGAAAGGTAAAAAATTAATTGTGCATGCACATATGTATTCGATTGATGCCCATTGATCCTACTACTTTGGTTAAAATAGAAACCAGGTTAATCAGACGTTTTTTTTTACTTTAAAATTGTTTTTCGCACATGGGTTCACAATTAATCTTGTTTATAAGGTTTGCCTGATCAAAATGATATTTATATTTTTCTAAAAAAATATATGAATATATTTATTATATATTTATTATCGGTAATAAATAAGCAAAGTATTTTGGATGTCCCAATCACCATATTTAGAAATTTCTATTCAAATTTCTATGCACAATGTTACACCACTTTAAAACAAAAACAGTTTCTGAATATTAATTGTTTGTTCAATGTAATTGCATTCACAAGACGAAGCACAGCTCTGACGCTTTCATATGTAGGCCAGGTTTTGGTATATACACAGAAAATCATTAAAATAATGCTAAGTAGTTCTGATACAATGTTGCAATGGTATGCAATGGAATTTTTAAATTTTAAAATTAACTTTTGTCGTTTTACAAGCTATTTGAATATTTTATAATATGTGCCTATTCACCACACAAATTTTTAAAATTTAGGCCATAATGCCCAATGCAAGAATGCATGAAACCAACAGAAGTTTTTGCTGCTCATTTATTTCTGTTACTGTAACATACAATTTAGTTATTATTAGTCGTTAGCCCCGTGGAAAAACGCACAGACAGACGTATAAGGGCATTATAATATAGATAGTGTATTAATAATTGTTTATCTTATTCAGTTATGTTTCATCTTTTTTGCATCAACAGTTTTTTGAGATTATATTTTGGTTGATTTTTCTTATTGATGGCATTCACAAAGTTGAGTCCTCACTTGCTGCGCTCTTACGCATGTGCTCATAATTACATTTTCTGTTTATAACTTTCCTCTCATCGTGAGTATTGAAAAAATATTTACAGAAATATTTGTAGCTTTCACAACTGTGTTCTTTTGTGCACAATGGGTTGTTCTATATTTAAATTTCAAGTTTTATTTTCATTATTGATGGCTTTGCAAATTGATGTAAGTTGAATATTTTTATTCGGATCATACTCTTTGTTATCATGGCGCCTCAAAAGCGTCAGACATTTATCATTATTTTAAATTTCAGCATTTCGTGCATAACACAAATTTGTGAGTTGTTAAAATTACGTTTGAACATTTTTTATTAATCTTTTTTCCTTTAAATCTTAAACAATGCCAGAAAACTTTATTAAATTTTACAATTTCTAAATTGTGATTTTATTCAACGGGTGGTGCTAAGTTATTTATAGAACCGAAAAAATTATGTCCATAGGACAAAAATATTGCTTATATTCATTACAAATGAATGAATAGAGGGGTAATAAAATGTCCTTTGTGCCGTGCAAGTACGAGATAACCAAATGATTCAAAATTATGAAATAAGAGAAGAAAAAATTGCATTTGTCATATTATGATCACGCAACACAATCAGTCAGCAAGCGGGGTGCGGGTTCTGTATGGGCTGAGAGTTTTACCTTGATATTTCGTCACTTTAATTTTTAAAATTTTTTTTTATGGGAAAAAGGCCGTCGTGGCTAGAGTTTGCAGAATTTTGCTTTTTGAAAAAAAATATATATTGTTTTATAAGCTTTAGAGGACTGCACAGTATGTAATGGGATAAAAACAGGCACACAGAGTTTCTCACTCATAGAGTACTTTTTCTCTCATAAAAAACAGGCTGATCACAGAAAAACGTAGAGAATAAAAAAAATGTGCGTAATATAATGCACGTGACAGTTCTAACATAAAATAATAGAACCACCGGTTCACAACTGAATAAAAGATAGCAAGTGAGCGTCACATATTTCAACACTCCCACTTGACGGTCACTCCGTCACGATAGTCATTTCGTCAATGTCAAATTCAATGTATCTTGGTCACTCCAAGTTCTAAGCGAAGCTTCTCGAACTGTGGTCGAGGGAGTCCCTTTGTCAATAAATCGGCAATCATTTCCTGTGTTGGATAGTATTTCAGCTTAATCTCCTTGGTCGAGACAGCGTCGCGTATGTAATGGTACTTGATGTCAATGTGTTTTGTTCGTGAGTGATGTGCGGGGTTTTTCGCAAGAGCGATTGCACCTTGGTTGTCTTCAAAAATCGAAGTAGCATTTGCCTGTTAGAACCCCATACCATCAAACAGGACTCGCAACCATACTGCCTCTTGTGTTGCACTGCATAATGAAACGTATTCAGCTTCGGTCGAAGAACGATTGACTGACGTTTCGATTTCCTTGAAATCGTGGAATTTCCGATTTGGAATACGTAACCGGAAGTCGATTTTCGTGTTACCACATCTCCAGCCCAATCAGCGTCGGCGAAGCCACGTAAACAGTTCATCGTTTCGTAAGCTTTACTCCCCTTGTACACCAAACCATAGTCGATGGTTCCTTTAACGTATCGGAGAACTCGTTTAGCACCAACCCAATGTTGCTTTCCAGGTTTCGACATGTGTTGACTAAGCACTCCCACTGCAGCGGACAAGTCTGGTCTGGTCCCAATCGATGCGTACGTCAGGCATCCAATGACAGATTGGTACTCTTTCAGATTGACTGGTTCTTCGTCATCTCTCAGCTTTTTGAACTTTGTGTTGGGTTCGAGTGGAGTAGCTACTGGCTTGCAATCTTCCATTCCAAATCGTTTCAGCACAGATGATAAGAACGGATGATAAGGTCGTCGACGTATACAGCAATAAGGAGGATAACTTCCTGTCCGTCCTTGATGAATCGTTTGAGATAGATGCAAGGGTCAGCATCGTTTTGTATGTATCCTGATTCCTTGAGGTATTCGTCGATGGTTTTGTTCCAGCACCGTGCAGACTGTTTCAAGCCATAGAGACTCTTTCGCAATCGACAAACCTTGCTCGGATGTTTCTTGTCGATGAAGCCTTCCGGTTGCTTAACGAAAATCTCTTCCTCGAGATCTCCATTTAGGAATGCTGTTTTAACATCCATTTGGTGGAGGTTTAAATCAAGTTGATTGGCAATGGCTAGTACAGTACGAATAGAACTATACTTTGCGACAGGTGAGAAAACTTCGTCATAGTCGACACCGGGTTTTTGAGAGTATCCCTGTGCAACAAGACGAGCTTTACACCGGGTGATCTCGCCTTTAGCATCACGTTTGTGCTTAAAGACCCATTTACTGCCAACAATGTTCTTACCGGGGGGTAAGTCAACCAAGTCCCAGGTTTGGTTCTGTTTCAGCGAATCAAATTCATTACGAAGTGCTTCAGACCATAGCTTTGAGTTCACACCGCTTAAAGCTTCTTCAATGGTCGTTGGCTCCTCAGTGTCCATAACTGCGACCGATGCCGCCTCCATCAGGTTCCACCAATTACCTGTCAGAACGTTCAGTCTGTCAGGTGGTCTCCTTGCTCGTTGTGGCCTGGCATCTTCTTCGACAGCGACTTGCGGTTCACCGATGTTGTTTCCTGGTTGTTCCGTTTCAGCTTCTGCCTCAGCTTCTGCCTCAGCTTCTCTGAATGTTCCAGTGAAAAATTCGTGAGTTACGTTGTCCGATTTTTCGACGTCAAAAGCGTTCTTTACGAAGATGACATCACGACTTCGAAGCATCTGTCTCGTTTCAGGATTGTACAGTTTGTACCCGTTTTCGTTCGCAGGGTCTCCAACAAAAACGCATGGAAACGATTTCTTCTGGAGTTTTCCATTACGTTTTGATTCAGGAATATGCACGTATGTTTTGCAGCCAAACACTTTCAGGCCACTAACTTCAGTGCAGCAGTAGGACTTTGGTTCCGTGTGTAGGATGCGGTAGATACAGCTTCAGCCCATAGGTTAAGGGGTTTCTTTGCGTGATGCAGCATTGATCGTGCAGTTTCCAGTAGGATGCGGTTCATGCGTTCAGCAACTCCGTTTTGTTGTGGAGAGTATGGAATAGTCGGTTCACGTTGAATTCCTCGATTGTTGCAGAATTCGTCAAAGTCCTTTGAGAAGTATTCACCACCATTATCTGAGCGAAGGCATTTTATAGTTTCGTTCTCCACGTGTAATCGTTCGACTTTCAATCCAGTGCGATTTTCAACAAGGTTTACAAACTGCCCAAACTTTTCAAGCACTTCAGACTTTTGCTTCATCATGTAGACAGTAGTGTGTCTTGAGAAATCGTCCATAAAAGTCACAAAGTACCTGGAACCTCCCACTGAAGGTACATCCATCGGTCCACACACGTCACTGTAAATCAGCTCGAGCAATCTGGTTGTGGTGCTTTGCGATTTCTTTGGGAATGATTTGCGATGCTGTGTCCCCATTGCACATCCTTCGCAGATTCGATCGACGGCTTCCTTGGTATCGATATTCAGGCCATTTACCATCTCTTTATCGTTTAAGAGTTTGAGGTTGTCGTATCCCAGATGACCGTATCGTTGGTGCCACAGCTCGATTGAATCCTGTTTGATTGTTTTCCCGATACAGCACGTTTCCTCGTTTCGTGGCTTTATCGTGTTAAGTTTGTAAAGATTACCGTACTTATGTCCAATAGTATACTGCTTCCCCTCCTTGGTGATATCGCAATCCTTGCCTTTGAACTGCACATCGACTCCCTTATCGGTTAGGTAAGATAGAGAGAACAGTTTGTTTTGGATCTTCGGCACGTAAAGTACGTCGTGTAGCACAGTTTTGACCTTTTCAATTTTGCTCAAAATGGTCAAATGTACATTTCCTTTCCCGAAAGCATTCAGCACGTGATCATCGGCGAGTTTTACCTTTATAGGCGTTTCAATACTGGAATAGTCTCTTAAGCTTTTCAAATTATGGGTCATGTGAGAAGAAGCACCAGAGTCAATCCTCCACTCATCCTCGTTTACTTCAGAGGATTTCAGAGCTAGTTCATTATCGTGATCATCGTTAGCGAGATTTGCGTTTTCTTTCTTCTGGTCACTTTTCTTCTTAAAACAGTCACGAGCATAATGTCCTGGTTTCTTGCAGTAATGACATTTACCGGATTTCTTGTTGTTGGGCTTTGACGAAAAAAGGGCATCACCAGAAGTTTCAGCTTCAGCAGGCTTTTTCTTTTCGCTTTCGTGAATAAGCCTGTCCCTAACATAATCCCAGGTTAGATTGTCCTCAGCAATTGTTTCAAGCGCCATTATTAAATAGTTATACTCTTCGGGTAAACTACTAATAAGAAGAATAACTAGGTCCTTTTCTGCAATAGCATCATCAATCGCTTCCAGGTGTTCTGACAATGTCTTAATGTTGTTTATGTGTTCAGTCATATTTTGACCTCTAGCCATCTTTGCTGAATATAATTTTCTCCGATAGAAAATCCTTTTTGAAAGTGTTTTTTGCTGAAAATGTTTTTCAAGATTTTCCCATGCTTCCTTAGCCGATTTCGTGGAGCGAACGTAAATTTGTTAGTTTGTTGAAATTCCCATATAAATGGCGGCAAACGCTTGGTTCTCGCGTTTCTTGATTCGACGTTTCTCAGCCTCCTGCATATCATCCTCTATGGTTTCATCTCCCAAAGATCTTTTCCGATTAAATACATTTTCATGTTGAATTTCCATGAATGATAATTTTCAGCAGTCAGCTTCTCAATTTTGAAAGTTGCGTAAATTTGATGACGTCATTAGCAAAAATAATAAAAATATGTTCTTCACATGTTGTTCAACATTTTTGCCATTTTGATCTTCAACTTTTTCTTATTAAATCATAAATAATTCAGCACTCACAAAAATTTAAGCAAAATGATGTATGGTTTATACAACCTCGTCTCCAGGCCCATTTTTCTCTTTCTGACAATCCCGAACGGCGAGAAGAAATGACCCTGGGCCACACTGGTCAGTTCTTCTATTTGGTTTCTCAAGTTTCCGTTAATTATGAAATTAATTTATGCGTAAAAAATTGAATAATAACAGGAAAACAATAATGGCGTCCCTTTCGCACATAAACTTTTATGTGCGAAAGGGACGCTGGTTTTGCTCGACTGAATTTATTTTTGTGAAAAATAAAATATTTGGCATTGTTAGTATAGCTTAACGTGCAAACAAAATTAAATAGCTTTTAGTTGTACTTTTAGAGACTGTTAAAGTAAGGTTCTGTTTTTTTTTTGCAGTGCAGTTGAGGAGGTAGCTACTAGACTAGAGCTAGAAAGGCTAGCTATGCTTGCTTTTGTGCACAGGGTGTAGTAAAAAACACAATGTAGGTTTGCTCGAACACATGTTTACCAGCTATCTAGCTAGCTCAAATGCAACACAAGGTATATACAGGTATACATAACTAATCCTATCTCTCCCGAAGAGACCTTCTTTTACACTCTAGCTAATATTTTTTCTAAGGGAGGCAGAACACATAAACATAAAAATAAATAAAAAATAAACATAAACAAAAAAATAAAATCACATGCTGTTGATTTGGTTGAAAGAGGTTAAAAAAAAAGTTCATACCATTTAATTAACCAAATAGTTATACGCTTAATTAATCTATACGTACCTTCTAATTAGCCTTAATTAATCGGTTACAGATTAAATAACAATCGGTTGCAGATTTTAAATAACAATCGTTTACAGATTAAATAACAATTTTCTCTGACTGGATGAAATGTAACATTCTATGTTTTATGACTTTTAATCTCTTAGTAAAGCAACAAACATAAAATTATTGAAAAAAGTCAATTGGTTTGACCGTAGTGGCCATTTAGTTGTAAATGAGTTTCCAGGGACCCGTTTTGTGAAAAACCAAAAGTGCAATATATATGATGAAAAAGAAAGATGAAAAAGAAAGATATTGAGCTAAAACTTGTTAGAAGATGCTTTTAGGCTGGTCTGATGGGATTAGCATAAAAAATGATTCTGTAATAGCTATACTTTCCAAATTTCAGAATTTAGGCATTTAAAGCAGGGCGATAAGATTTTTTTTAAAGACAATTATAAATTTTGACCTAACAATAACAAGTTAGGTAAAAAATTTTGACAATACGATTTTATTTAGGTGTATAGCTATATGCACGTTACAACAACAATAACAGACAAAAGGAGCCAGTTATTATATACGTCTAAACGTATATAACTTATCTGTATCTGACACATGGTTCCGTTGATGACGCGACCATAATGGCGGCGTGATAAAGCCTCAACTTAGGTTTATAGAGGTTTATGTCAGCAATAAGTCGCCTGCAAGACAAAAATGGAATTAGAAAGACTTTCCTAAAAAAATACTAAAAACTTTACTAGCTATAGCTAGGCATCTTCAGCGTAATTCTAATCACAAAACCCTCTGATAATTTTGTGGCTAGCTAAAAGTACTTTCACTTTTAACTATAATATAAAATAAAGATAGCTAAATATCATAACTACCTTGGTTTGTACAACCTTTGTAGCTACAAAAGTGCGTCTTAGGCCTTTGCTAGCTAGCTAGCTATAGATGGCTGAATACTTTAAAATATATGCATATTTAAAATTTGTATGCAGCCAAAAATGCGAAGGCAACACTGCAATCATATTTTCTCTAAGCAAAAACTCCAAAACTTGTTTCTGATTAAAAATAAAACATAAATTATTGCAATACTCGGCGGTCCGCATGCAATTCTTAACAAAATGACCAAATTTTGAATAAATTAAAAATCAGCACGAATCGTGCTGATTTTAACCAGCCTGGCCCAGGGCCATTTCTTCGCCCCGTCTCGGATATCAAAAAAGCCCTGGGAACGAGGTTGTGGTTTATAGTTATAGTTTATGGAGTAAGCGAGCAAGCCAATCAGTCTGGTCTTTAAAATCAACACTTATCATAACTTTCATTCAGCAGCCGTGCCGCAGCTCAGTTCGCCTCTCCTTTAAGGTTTGGAGAACATTTGCGGCAGGTTTCCTTTTGGACAACAACTTTAGAAATTACAAAGCAGGGCTATAAGTTCTCTTCCCCTTCCACCCAACACTAATGAGCCTCTAAGTAACCCAGTAGAAATAGGTTTAAGAATAGTAAAGAATTCTATTACTATTGTAAACAAATGAAAACAATCTTTCTTACATAAAAAGGTACAATTTAATGAATTGCACTTTCAAGCAGTATAAAATTCCTCATAATGAAACATGAATTTTCAACGTTCAAATTTTTTTAGACCGGCACGGTGAAGTTGATATTTGGTGGCGACGTCACATTTTCTGGAGTAATTAAATACCACGGTCGGCGTAGCAACTGCACATTTAATAATTCTTTTTCCCAGCTTAAGCCATACTTTACGGAAGCCGACCACGTAATTGTAAATCTTGAAAGCCCTTTTCACCAGTACAACGGAAAGAAATTAAAAGTACTCGATCCAAAAAAAGCAGTGAAGTTATTATCTGACTTAAATGCAATGTCTACTTTGAGGTAAGTTGAGTGTTATTTTTTTATATAATTTTTTTATAATTTTTGCTCTGATAGCAAGTATAATCATACATCTGAAGCAGTTATTGAAAAAAAATTTCAATTTGGATGGGAACTGGTAATGTATCGTTCTCATTCTGCGCCTTGTACTCTATCTGAGTCAGAACTATCTCTTCAAAAGCTTTTTTTTTAAATCGTTTGAATTGGAACCATTTTTTTCCAGTATGCTCTAAATACTTTCAAATTTAATAGATAGTAAACAAAAGGGCCCTTAGGGTCATGAAATCGAATGTAATATTTTGTTTTCAGGAAAAGATTGCAAATTTTATTTCGGTACCTGAATTGTAAAGCGTGTTGGCATCTTAGGGAAAAAAGCTTTTTGTACGCGCTATAAATACAAGATTTATAATTTTTTTTTTTAAATAAAGCTATGCAGGAATCGATGTTGTAACGTTGGCAAATAACCATTTCATCGATTTTGGAGAAAAACCCGCCACAGTTACTATTAAAAACTTGAAAAAACTTAACATTTCATATTTTGGCGTGACTTTTGGCAGGCAGAAGATATTAAAGCAGGTATTTAAAAATGCATATATATTTTAACATGGCTAGTGAATTGTCTTTTATAAATCATTGTGGCAATTCTTCTTTCCACCAACATCTCCGGGGACAAGGACTTATCAAAGCTTTCACTACAATGTTTTATTGCAGGAACCTTTAGTTATAACAAAAAATGGTATTAGAATTGGCTTTCTTGGTTATTGTGCCACGGATGAAGGTTGCATGGAAGACAACTATCGCAATCAAACAAGTTTAGGACCAGCAGTTTATAATAAATTACTGCTCAGGAAAGAATTGAAAAGTTTAAGAAAGGTAAGCTCTGTTTCTTTTACACCATGTTGTTGTTGTTGTTGTTGTTGTTGTTGTTGTGGTTGCTGCTGCTGTTGTTGTTATTGCTGTTCGCATCTTTCTTTATAGAAGGTGGATATCATCATTGTATTTATGCATTGGGGAGATGAATATGCCACAGTGCTGCCTAAGAAATATGGTCTAAAGTTGATTCTCCAAATGGTGCCCTACGCCGACATTATCATTGGCAGTCACCCACACGTGACGCAAGAACATTTCTATCATAAGAATGTTCTGGTTGTACCCAGTCTTGGAAATTTGTTGTTTCCTACTCATGGCACTATCATGGAGGTATGCTTCCTCAGATACGACAATTTTTTTTTCAAAACATGCGATATTATAAAAGTGATTTTTAAAGCAGGTTTGTTGATTTGGACGCATTTCTGCTTTGCTAAAATTCTTTTCAAATTGTTAACTTGCTTAACCTGAAGCAAAAATAAAGCAAACGTCGAGGTACTTTTATATTTGCTTCAGCTGCTATAAGAGTTTTCGATAAAATGGCTATCATACGAAACTAACAAAATTTTAAATACAATAGCTTTATTTACAAATAGTTGCTTGTCGTTTAACCGAAACTTGCTTTAGTTAAAACATGCTTTGAATGAATACTAAGCATGACATGATCACATTGTCTTGCAATAAATTATTTCGCTGTTGAACCTCATAAACCGTGATTAAAACTGAACAACCAACTGCAGAGCATATCAAATTACAATGATTTATGCTCGGTTTATATGGTAAACTAGTTATCGCACTTGTTCTTAAGATATATCGTCATATTTTTTTCGTTTTTTAATTTTCGTATATTTCACTCGTCTAAAGGTTCGTGAAATATGTCAACGAGAACATAAAAAACTCAAAAAAATATATCCCATATTTTTCTCGGCACTGTGCAATACCTACTAGGTACTTAATTTCGCAAATTAAAGAAAATCAAGTTTTTCCCGTCTTTTTATTTTTGCAAACGGAACGAAAGAAATTCCAAAATATTCCAAATTTAAAATTTCTTTTAACGGTTTTGTTCCCTTTGTGTATTCTTTCCTTACAGACGCTATTAATATTTGTGTATTCTTTCGAGACGCTATTAATATTTAGGTTTGCAAAATTTCTTTCAATTGCAATCTCTTAAGACGACCCTTCCCTACCTTCAATTTTCTCCTATTTTTAAAAAATATACTTACTACTTAACTGTTACCAAAGGGAAGAGACATCGAGAGAAATGAATGCGTTTTACTGTACTTTTAACATTTTTAGGAATTTCGAGACAGAGGTGAAAACACATCAAAAGAGAAAGTGGATGACGTTTGGTACAAGGAAACAAAGGTTATGAAGCCAGAGACTACCGTTGGAAAACTTGTTAAGATAGAAATTAATAAGTAAGTTTAAATTATTTTCATCTGCATAAATGATGTGTTTCAAGCGGGGTTCTGATTCTTTAGCCAATTTGGATAGTTCTCTTATGTCCTCTATCACTGGTTAAGACAGCTAATAAACTGAACTTAAAAATATATATATCTATCTAGTTTTTAAATTGCTATCCTTATAAATGTTCGGTTTAAATAAATGTATCAAACAAGCGTTTCTGTAATAAACATTATCAGATAGAGCTATTATCCAACTCAGTCTGTTTTTTTTTGCCTCAACTTAAGGACTAACAATCTTTTTATTTCGTATATTTTTTAAAAAAAAATAGGGAAGCTACCCCGTTCTCCCTCCTACCCGTCCCCGTCCCCCGTCCCCCGTCCACGTCCCCTTCCCTCCACCACCTCCTCATCCCCCTTTCCCCCGCTTCCTCCCACCGGTTCCTACGTCACTGCAATAACCAATTGCAAACAATTTTGTATCATCTATCAAAATGCTTAACATTTTGTTCTTAGAAATGGCGTCATAAAGGGCAAGACAAAATTCTTACTAACTCAAATTGCTGTAAACGAAAAGCATTGCATGTACGTTAAAAAGAAAGGGAACTCAACATGGGAAACTATCTGCGGTAAAAATGATAAAGATTGCGCAGGTACAAGTGACTGTAATGAGCTGCAATGTGATGATCAGAAGAAAGTCATGCCGAAGAATAAAAAAAAACCAAAACATATATATGAACCACTTTTGTAAAAACAAAACAAACAAACTATGACAATATTTAAATTAAATTTTGGTGACATTAATACAATATATTATATGGTTGAAGAAACATAACAAACACGTTTTTTTTTGAAAGCAAATGAATTTCTTGGAATATATTTATGTTTAAAAATTCATGCGAAACAATTTGAAATAAGTCGACGATGTTAAGGGAAGAAAAACCGTCATCGTCAGGGTCTTGTGGCCTCTGAGTGGTTATTATGGAGTCTTCAACAACTCCTTGGAACAGGGTGGTCACGTGATATAAAAATGCCCAGATATACTGTGCATTTTTACAATTTCAAAGACAATAATACGCAAATTTGACGGTTGCCTTAAAAGCAAGATTTAGAGGCGGCAAAAAAAGACAATATCAAAAAACAAATTTGTTGATGAACGCAAAATTGTCAGAATATTAATGAATTTACTCTATTGATCTGGCTCAGTTTGACTGTTTAATATTGACAAAAGGTTTTTAACTTAAAAATTTTTTGAAAGTTTGCTTCCATTAAAATTCATGAACTGTAGCTAAAGCTAGCTAACGTGATATCCTAAGACAGGTTCTCAACCACATATTTATTATTCTTCGATTCGGGTTAACATGCTTAGCATTTTCTACTCATTAATAATCAACATATTTAAATTTTTTTTATGAATAATCGTACCAAAAAAGTGTATAATACCACGAACATCGTACCAAGGTCTAATGTTAAGTAAATTAGAACAATTACAACTTTTGCATGCTTTTACGGAACTGAAGTTTACTATTTCTTTAAAAAATCCTACTTATACAATTAGAAACTCGCAAAAAAGACCTTCCGCTAAACATTTCTTCTCGCAAAAAAGTCTTTTTAATTTTAAGTGGAAATTAGTTCGTCTGGAATTTTAGATTTAATTATTTAAAGTTTAAGAACGAAAAGCGGCGATAAGTTTAAGAATGAAAAGCAGCGAGAGATAATTATTTAATTTCATATAAGTTTAATCCTTCGAAATTTGCACGAGCAGCGTTTAGAGATGGTTGTTTGTAAGCTCTAATCATTTCATGTAATAAGAACCGCATTTAGAAATTGTTAATGTTTATTTTAAGGCAAGCTGCATAGCGCAAAGTTATACTTCTATGAAGAAATTATATTAAAAATTAAATTCGTGTGACCATTCGCTTAAAAATTCGTATCGCAATTCGTATTGGAAAATCTCAATAATTCGTATGAAAATTCGTATGAAATATGACATCATAATTTATGCAGCATAATTAAATGTCATATTTCCGTGATAGCAAATTTTGACATTTTCTGTCATTATTAATTTCAGACCGTGCATTCAAACTTTATCAATGCATATATATTATAAAGGTGAATTGATTAAGAGAAATTTTTTTGCCAAAAGGATATTTGTTTGCTCGTCCAAGGCCTCTTAAATTTTTTCCAATGACCCAGTAACTCGGGATATGCAACTTGATATTTTTTGAGTGAAGCTAAGTTTGATTTAAAAATATTGCAGAAGAATTTCATTTGTTCGAAAGAAACATTTCAGTAATCAAAATTTCAAAATCAACACAAATGAATTAATCAAGCAAAAACACGACAACAGTTATATTATAAACAAAATTATTAAGAATTAACCAAGCAAAGCGACAACAAGAGGTTTGCCAATGTAAACAACACTCTACATTATATTACAAAATACCTTATCGGTAAAAAAAAGGTGGCAAAAAGTGACTAAATTTTGGCGAAGTGACTAATATTTTCTGCTGACTAAAATTTTTGCCGACTTTTTTAATACCGACCAAACTTTTTTCCGACGTTTTTTTTCGACCTAACTTGTTTTGCGACTTTTTTTCCGAACACGTTTTTGCTGTTTTTTCTTCCTTGTTGCTAATTTTGATCAGTTTTATTCAATTATTCCTTATTAGTGGCTAAATTCAAATATTTAGTCGCCATAAAGTGACTAAATTCAAAAATGTAGTGGGCAAAAAGTGACCAAATTTTGTCCAAGTGACTAATATTTTTGCCGACTTTTTATTTTTGCCGACTAAAGAAGAAAACTGTTTTTTTTGTGAAAATTTCTGAAGAAAATGTTTGCATTATTTTTTTCTGTTTTTTAGTTTGTGTTTATATAGGGGTGCTAGCGCGATTGACAGGGCTGGCACGGCTAGTTGAAGTATCAGTTACTCTTATAAAACTTCACTAAACGAAGTTTTTATATTGATAATCTAAACAGCCTTTTGCTGAGATCTTGGTTAAATCCTGCAAGACGGAATATTCCACCAGGCCAGCTGATGATGTTCACAAGAATTATCTTTTGATATGAAAATTATTTTTTTGTTCTGCATTATTGTTTCATGTTTTCATTTTCATATCCTTCTCGCCTAACCGAGATATTTGTTGTAAACACTATAAGCCAGCTTAGCAAGTGAGCCAGCTTGGCAAGTGAGCCAGCCCGCCTTCAGAATGAGGTTATTACCAATCAGATACATACAAAAATTTCATATTATGCAGCAAAGGTATTTTCATTGTCTGGTTGTTTTTTTCTGTTAGAATAAAATGTGCTGAAACTATTAAAATTGTCTGGTAAAGAGCGAAAAAATTTCGGACAAAATTATTTAAAAATTTTAAACGTCTTGAATAAACCCAAATAAAAAAATCTTAAAAAATCGTTTTTCGAAAATGGAGAAGATAGTGTAGTGGTGGCGCATTCGGCTTGTATTTATAATGTTTTAGAGTATACTTACACAGGGAGTTGCAAAGTTGGGGAGTTAGTGAGTTGCGATGCAGCGAGTTGTCTACCATCTTTTGAGTCCCCACCCCGTCGTACTTCAAATGTCCTGTAGTGTGCATTTAACTCGGTGCCATAATTGATCGCGTTGATTGTAAAAAAAAAAATTGTAGTATCCTACCAACTTTCTTTTTTAGATTTGGCGCGTAATCTTGTTCGAATTGCTGGCTTACAAATTCAGCTTAAAAAAAAACAAGTCAGACATAAGGTTTGTGATTAGACGAATAGACTACTTTACGGTTGACGTTGTTGTTTTGATTTCATTTTAAGAAATATGGGCATGCGCGCACTTTTGTGTAGGTAAAAAAGCAGTACTCACATAGAGTAAAATGTCTATATTAATAAGATAAAGATTTTTTCGTTAGCATAAGATTTATGAGGAAATAAAATTAACTTTTTACTATATTCTTCTAATTTTTCTCAGGCAATCTCAGTAATTTTAAGCGAATATTTCTTTCGGTCTTTTAATATATTTTATGTTTGTTGTGCAGATAGATCTTTACATATGCCTTGTTATTTTTGTCGTTGTGTTTTTCGGTCGCCATTGAGAGAAATAGTTTTTTATTTCCTGCTCACATATCTATCCTTGCGTTTAGTTTATACAGAACAATTAAAAATATGTACATGTAAAAAATGTAGGTCGCACTTGTCTAAAATTGCACACGCGTATAGAAACCAGGTGTTAGAAACAGCATACATTATACTTTGGTAATTCCCAGCAAAGGCAGTTTTAAATTAGTTCAGCCGGCCAAACTCTTTTCGTTTCTCTCATACACTCACCAAAAATATATGCGTCGGGACTAGATTTAAAGTTAATTTTTAGGAATTCGATAGATATTTTTTATTAAAAATTGAGTTTATTTTACGCCCCTTCTGTAGATTAGACGTTTACGTAAATTAAGCGATGCGTGTCCATACCAGCAAGTACTCGCATGGTTCATGTTGTGTCTGAAAATGTAATAAATATTTACTTAGCTAAGAACAGAAGCAGCATGTTCTCACTGCATATATTCATCAGTTGCTTTTTATTCACTTCTACTTCACAAGAAAATGAAGAAGTTAACGAAAGACCTGTTATTGGTGTTGCTGTAATGAAAATTACAGATGAAAAGTTGATACAAACCTATCCCGCGCTAGTGGGAAAGCATTATGTTCCAGCTAGCTACGTAAAGTTGATTGAAATGACAGGCGCTAGGCTAGTTCCCATTTCACCTAAAATGGCCACTGATACAGTTGAATATATTTTTAACTCTGTTAATGGTTTGTTATTTGCAGGAGAAGGGGATGATTTGAATGATTCTGGATATTACAATTTAACGAAAAAACTTTTCGAATTTTCTATAATTGACAATAAAAATGGCGCTGTAGTTCCTCTTCTTGGTATTGGTTCTGGTTTCCAAGCACTTGTTCTGCATGTTGAAGGAAACAAATCACCTTTTATCGTCACAGATTCATATGATTATTCTACCACCGTCAACTGGAACGTAAACGAAATGAAAAATCACTCATTTCTTTCGTCAATGCCAAAAGAAATGATACGTGATTGTGAAAAGCAACCCATAACGGCACACTTTCACAAATACAGTGTCGCTTCACAATGTTTCAAACGTTCTGCTAAACTGAACAGATTCTTTAAAGTTTTGGGTACAAGTTCTGATCGCAATGGGAAGGAATTTGTTTCTGCCATAGAAGGTAAAAAAATTATTTCAGATACTTATTTCATTCTTAGCGCCAGTTAAGATAATAGGTAATATTAAAAGCGGTAACCAAGTGCCAAAACAGTGACAACCTTACTAAAATATTCGTTCTGTAAACAATAGTGTAGATCCTATTTTGTTTTTTTCGCCACTCTAGGTAAAAAGTTTCCGTTTTATGGCATACAGTTTCATCCAGAAAAGACTATGTTTGAATGGTCAACAGCAATTTCTATTCCACATTCTCCACAGGCTGTTCAGCTTAGTCAATTTATAGCCAACTCGTTTATGGAGCAAGTTCGACGAAACAAGAGGCATTTCTCCAACAGCTTTAGTGAAGGCGAATATCTCATTGAAAAGTACCATGTGCTAAGAACAAATAATACTGACAGTCATCCATTTAGAGTCATTTAAGGTGGCAGTAACCCTTTTTGCATCATTAGTTTTGATATTTTACGACTATATATTCATATTTTTCCTGGTATAACACATTTCCTAACATTCTCAGGGAATAATAAAGAAAGTTCGTATTGATAATAGCTACACATACGGAAAAATCCACCTGTTTGAACGGCTAAAAATGCGTTACTGCCATCTTAAAAGATTTGGTTTTGCAAAATCTAGAACAAGTTCCATTAACAAAATTGCATGCTAAACTTGACAAATATTTATTCATTAGCTTTACATTGTCATTATTTTTCAGCGTTTGATCAAAAGTGGAAATTAATTTATTGAGTAAATAAATTAATTATTATAAAATGTTGCTGTTGTTGTTGTTGTTGTTGTTTTATTTTACCAATTAGCACAATAAATAGACCACACAATTTTTTTCTTGGTTTAAATATGTTTCACATTTTTAACGTTTTGGGGACAAATTCCATTTTATTTCCTCCTATCATACCTTTCTCGTTCCTATTTCTTCTATAGACTAGTACAAGCGCAGGGACGGAAACAGGGGTTTTCCCTGCGTAGGCAAATAGTTTACCGGGGCGAAATATGCGGGTAATAATATAGCTAGGGTCTGAAGGGACACCTAATGCCCCTCCCTAGACTCGGCAAAGTACTCAGAAAAAGAGTACGCAACAAAACTTAAACAGCAAAGCGAAATGGGAACTAATTGCAAAGTTTCAAGAAAGCGCGTTAGGCGTTCAAATATCTCAATCAGCGAGTGTCCAGTTCGCCAATCTGTAAAGCCGCTCCAATTTGTTTTGCCTTTGATTTCGGCATATGGTTTCTAGTTTTCACAGATGGGTACATACAGATGGGTACATCATTAGAATATCACATTTACTAGTAATAAATTGAAAAAAGTAAATTCAAAATGAGCTGTAAAAGCAGTCACCAAAGTTCTCTATTCAGCTTTATTATAGAGAAATATCAAGTACGCGAAATTTAATTTATTTTCCTTATCGTTTTATAATACATTCAAACTCCTAAATAAGCGCCTGGGCGCGTATTAAAAACTAGCTGTAAATTTTCCCTTCACTTTGAAAAAAACATGGGAAATATTTTGACAGAAGGGTGCAAATTCTTTTTTCTTTATTCGAATAAACTGCTAAGAATATTTTGAGTTAAATTAAAACTAAAAAGTGCAACAAAATATTTACACAGTTTTCTTACTAAACGGTATTATACAGAGCCAAATCAAACGCATTGCGGGATCCCGTGCTTTGACTGAACAATAGAATAGGTAGAAGTTTTCAGTAATTTTAATGATGTCATCAGTGCATACACCTACTTAAATAGAAATTAAATAGAAACACGTTGCATTTTTTGTTAAGAGCTTAAAAACCTGATCAAATTATTGTGTAAAATCATGTGCTTTCAACAAATGGTTGCATGATATCCGGGTGGTCAAATTTCGCCGAAATAGTATTTGCCTTGCGCGTAGTGTCGCTGTGGCTTTATTATGGCGTATCTTGAAGATTAAACATTGCTGAACACCGACAATTGAAAATGAAGTTAAATCGCCACCACCTGCATGTCACATGTAAAATTTGGTGAAGTTTTAATACCACCCTTGCGAAGAAAATAAAACTTAATAAATAAAAATAAATCAGCAGTCCACACAAATTCGCCTTGTTTATCCAAACTTTTCCAGAGCCAAAGAGTTGCCACTAAAAAAGTAAACAAGTAACTTCACGTTGGAGTTCATCTATAGCTACAAAGAGAGACCATTTATTTTAACCCTACTTAAAACCATAGTTGATAGACAAAAGCCCTGGTTTAGAAAATCGGTAAACTTCAAAGGACCAAAGGGTTTTTGTCTATCAACTATGTTAAAACATAGGGGAAGAAATTATAACTTTTATTTTCAAAATATTTCACACAAAAAAAATTTTTTAATTCATAACAGTTTACTTCAATTTTTCAATTCTCAATAAGAGTGTTATAACAGAAGAAGGATTTCTTTAACACGTCCCAGTCTGTTTTAGGTGTACTTCGCCAGACCCAAGCCTTGAAATTGCTATGGATACATCATATATGATATTTTTCAGAGTTTTAGGGTGATGTGAATACTTTATTCTAATTAGTAAGTCTGACCAATGAACACTTATATTTATTCGTTACAACCAATCATATTTTAATTCTTTTGTGAGTTAACCAATTAAAAAAAGTTCAAAATTTTTACATAGAGCATTCTTGTGCTTGCAATTTTCTTTTTCATCAACTGCTGTAAAGACGTAAAGTTCGTAATTCGTAAAGTACCGTGGCCGACAAGTGCATAAAAAAAATCTTTGTCGCGTAAATTTTTAAAATGCGTAAAAAAAATGTTATATACGTAAAAATAATCTCATTCCGTAAAAAAAATCTTATATCCAATTTTCGTCTGCCGTGATCTTGTTATTAACATCTCTATAATAATACGGAGGGTGTATGGCATTCCAAAGTCACATTAATACAGTTATTTTAAGATAACAAATGTTATCTTAAGATAATTCTATTAATGTGACTTTGGAACGCGTGCATATTCGCATTAATGTCCTGATTGTAAGATAACTCGAGTAATCTTAAGACAACATATTAATGTGATAATTATATCTTTACTTTGTAGTTATCTTGAGATTAGAGCTGTTATTAATACAATTTGACGATATTTTTGCTAACTTAAGATAACTCGTGTCATCTAAAGATAGCATTATCTTCGTTTCAAACGCGTTACTCTTCATTTATCTCCATTGAACGTTGTAAACGCACGTCTTCTTTGTTTCGGAACCAAGCCATAGACCATTGCACCGAGTTCTTATTGGTCTATCAACTTTTGTCAATGTTTCTGTATACGCTTATAAAAAATTAAAACAAGGAGCATGTGTATCAGCGTCTTCTCGCTTGAAAAGTTTTGCATTCTTGTCCTTGTACGGGTCTTGATTCATTATTAAAAAAATAGTCAAGGCCTGGGGACAAGGTTGCAGTACGTCCGTACGCCGCTTCAAACGTAGCCACTCGAAATTTTAAAAGTGGTTGCCAAGTATTATTTTTACGCATTTAACATTATTTTTACACATTTAACATTATTTTTATGCATATAACATTATTTTTATGCATTTAACATTATTTTTAGACATTTAACATTATTTTTACATATTTAACATTATTTTTACACATTTAACATTATTTTTATGCATTTAACATTATTTTTAGACATTTAACATTATTTTTACATATTTAACATTATTTTTACGCATATAACATTATTTTTACGCATTTAACATTATTTTTACACATTTAACATTATTTTTATGCATTTAACATTATTTTTAGACATTTAACATTATTTTTACACATTTAACATTATTTTTACACATTTAACATTATTTTTACACATTTAACATTATTTTTACACATTTAACATTATTTTTATACATTTAACATTATTTTTACACATATACCATTATTTTTATGCATTTAACATTATTTTTACACATTTAACATTTTTTTACACATTTAATATTATTTTTACACATTTAACATTATTTTTACACATTTAACATTATTTTTACACATTTAACATTATTTTTAGACATTTAACATTATTTTTATCCATTTAACATTATTTTTACACATTTAACATTATTTTTATGCATTTAACATTATTTTTATGCATTTAACATTATTTTTATGCATTTAACATTAGCTATTTGTTATATATAGGTTTTACATAACGTCATTTTAAATTTTGTTTATGCTCGTTTGTTTACCGACAAATTGGCTATTTGTTGGCCTTAATACATTAGTTGACGTCAATAACTGAATTATTATTAGTGAAGCTATTGCATTGCAATTGTAAGTTTAAGGCGTACTAGTCGATAAGACCCGTGGAGTAATCCACGTAGGCATAAGGACAAAACTTGTTTAAATGTTTCCTTCATTGTGTACAGGTTGCAGTGCTGATCAAGAACATGTATGTGATCGTGTGATTTTGATGAGCAGTTAGTGAAATATAAGGATTTAAAAATTTTGCTGACGTCAGCAATGACCCGTCAAAATCAAAACATTTTTTTAAGAATTTGCATACCTGTTGCCTTTATCGCATAGATCTTGAAACACTGATCAAGAAAATGTATAGGATCGTGTACTTTTGACAAACAGTTGCAGAGATATTAGGGTTTAAAGATTTTTTGATGACGTCATCAACCCGTCCATTCCAAAACGGATTCGGGGACCCAGGTTTGGGAAACTTACCCAAATCGGTCCAGGTGGTCCCTAGTTACCCACGCGGTGAAAATTCATTGACGTCACCAACTCGTTTCCAAGTTAGCCTAGAGTTCCAAGTTAGCCTAAAGTTTTAGGTGCACTGTAATGGCTTCATTAATTAAATATAGGATATTGACGTTAAAGTGGTGCTATTGACGCCGCGCCGTAATGTCTGAATATTTACCATATTAGACATGCATTTTTCGGCAATATCCAAGGAAAATGAAGACATCCACTTTGCCTGTCACAGAGACACGGAACTGGCGTATTATTATATAGACTAGAACTACTTTATATTTAACAAAATTTGGAACAGTTAACAAATAAAGTATGCTGAACATGATGGTGACATCAAACTTTTGATTTCTTCTTACCAAAATGTCATTTCAGGCCAAAATTGGTCCAAAAATTAAAACTACTTTATTTTTAACAAAATTTGGAACAGTTAACAAATAAAGTATGCTGAACATGATGGTGACATCAAAATTTTGATTTCTTCTTACCAAAATGTCATTTCAGGCCAAAATTGGTCCAAAAATTAAAACTACTTTATTTTTAACAAAATTTGGAACAGTTAACAAATAAAGTATGCTGAACATGATGGTGACATCAAAATTTTGATTTCTTCTTACCAAAATGTCATTTCAGGCCAAAATTGGTCCAAAAATTAAAACTACTTCATTTTCAACAAAAATTGGCAAAGTTAACAAAAAAAGTATGCTGAACATAATGGTGACATCAAAATTTTGATTTTTGTCACCTAAATGTCATTTCAGGTCAAAA
The DNA here is from genome assembly GCF_029227915.1 of Hydractinia symbiolongicarpus. Lineage (NCBI taxonomy): Eukaryota > Metazoa > Cnidaria > Hydrozoa > Anthoathecata > Hydractiniidae > Hydractinia > Hydractinia symbiolongicarpus. The sequence continues at coordinate 6,051,452 of NC_079885.1, forward strand.
TTTATCCAAAAATTAAAACTGCTTTATTTTCGACAAAAATTTACACAATTAATAAAAAAAGTATGCTGAAAATGGTCACATTAAAATTTTGATTTTTGTCAACTAATGCCGTTTAAGACCATAAACGTTTCAATCGCAAGACTTTCAACCATGAATGATAGGCTGTGTTTTTTGTTAGCAATTTCTTTTAAAATGTGAGTTTATTATAAGGTAAGAATTTATTTTCGGTGTTGTACTCCCTCAAAAAAGTTGAAACTTTTCTTAATTGAGACAAAATGCAATAAACAAAAACATTTTAGTCAGAACATCTAGAACAACAAAAATCACTACACTTAAGGTACCAGAATTACTACATGTTAAATAAAAATCGTTTCGTCATATTGCATGTAACCGATGTATATAAGTTTAGTTACACAAAATGTGAAAAATACATTATTTGCATACACAAATTGTGAAAAATACAATATTTGCTCAAAAACAGTCCTTAAACTCTTCTTAAATATTATGTAATACTTTTTTAAAAGTTGTTGTGGCTTGGTAATTTAAGCTTAAAATGTCAATTAAAATAAGTTACAGTCACATTCTTAGCAAAGACCACTAAGATTAGCTTACATGTAAAAAGCAACATAAAACTGAAGCTAACATAAGGTAGCTACAGCAGCTAATAGCTGGTCACTTAAATATAAACTGGAGACTTAGCTAGGTATAAAGAACATGGCTAGCTACATATTTATAAATTCCTAGCGACCTAGCTAGTTGTTGTTGGTGTGGTTGATGCTAGCTAACAAACATGTCTCGCATCAATAATATCATCAAAACTTTAAAAAACATAAACAAACCTTACAGAAACCTTTCTATACTTCATTTATATACCATGCCCCTTTTTAAATGCTTTTGTAAAGATTTATTTTGAAGGCAAGAGAAGACAAATGCTTAAAAAGGACAGCCATCTTTTTTGCAAACACAATTTCCGTTACTTTGTGCTAGAACTTCATTTAACAAACCACACAAAACTCGCGGCTTTTCACGACAAAGAAGACATATTTTTTTCGGCAACATCAAAGATTTTTTGCGGCAACATCAAAGGAAAATGACGATATCAACTTTGCCTGTTACAGACACCCAAACAGACACACTCTCCGTATTATTATAAGAAATTCATAATATAGGGTCCCCCTCAATATTAAAATTGTGGTTACGGGACTGTGTATTTACCTCTAAAATTGTTGGCTGTAAATTGCTTCGAAATCCTCGCACCATTTTTCCTATTTCCTCAACATTTTTGTGTTCGCACATCTACATTTGATGCGCATGCGCAGCGTAGCTATATACACAATACTTTAAATCATTGGCATTCATCTTTTGTTATGTTGTCAGGCCACGGATGGTCAGATACCGCCAAGTTATCATGTAGCTCTGAAGTAGCGAACGACTTCTGATTGTTTGCTTGCGTATTCAGCACACACGGCAATATCAAGTTTGGTCATATCTGCGCCATCCAGGCGTTTTTTAAAAGTTATGTTCAGCCTTGGTAAAAACGAAAAACCCAAAAAGATAATTAAAAGAAATTATGTTGTAAGTTTGTAGCCACCTGTAAAATGTTAACTAATTCCCCGTTCCCTCTATACGGCTAATTCGCAATGCATTATGGTAGTTGTATTCTACAGTTTTCCCTCCCAGAAGCGAGAGTTTGTAAATAAATAACAGCATTCTTTTTATTGTGGCGATAATAACAAAAAGCCGTTATTGTTTGTGATAATTTTCAAATCTCCTCAAGAAAATCATTATCTCCCTTATCCAAAACCCGTGTTATTGATGTAAACATTTAAATATTGTTAGTTAGTGAGGTTTTAGGAGTGAAAGAAGTCGAAATGGAAGTAATAAATAAGGATACAGATTTAGATATAATTTTAAGCTCTACAGATCTTGGGCCTAGCTTTTCTCAAAGCTCTTGTGTGGTACCAAGACCTGTTTTTAAAGAATTAACAAATGCCGAGAGGGACGAAGAAGTGGAGGAAAGAACACACGAAGATATAAGTCAATGGTCAACTGATCTTGCAGCTATGCCTTCGATCACCCAGGAGAAAATTCACCAATATTTAGTTCTTGGAAATAGCTGTGATAGCAAGCCGAAGGGTGCTACAAAGCATAAACTAATATGACACGGGTATTTGGGTAACTTTTTTGAAAACATTTCGGCATTCTATTTTGTACTGTTTCTTTTGAAGCCCATATTGGAAGCATACGGAATTGTGAATGTAAAAAATCTGTCCATGTAATCAATATTCTGCTTATGTGACTTGTCGACATATTAAATCGAACAGCCATATCTTCTAACAAAAGTCCACATCGAATTCGAACCAGTATCATAAAGAATTCTTCTTCTGCGCTCAATGATCGTGATCGGCCTCGTTTTGTAGAGTTTATATTTTTTGTATTTTCAGTGTTAGTATTTGAACCCCAATATATTAGTTTATTTGCAGCTGGTTGTAAATATTCTAAAACTGCTTTGAATAATTTATAAGATTCGAATCCGGTATAAAACTTAAAGTGTGCTTCATTGTGTTTAAACCGGTCAATTGAAAATGCTATGTCACTTATAGTGGCTTGTTGTTTTTCAATAGTTTGATCAAGTTCCTTTTCATGAATTCTCATACAACTAATTTCGGCTCTCAATTTTTCCAACTCTTGTTTTAACTCTTCCTCCACAGATAATTCTGCAGCAATGTCATTTGTCGTAGCCCTCACAGGAGAAAATAGTTGCAATTTACAGTTTGTACTGTTGAGAGTTTTTCTTGGTTTGCTAGCTGTTGGTTTGATAGTTTTTGGGACTATTGTGGGAACATTGTTCATATATGTCTTCTTTCCACCAGTGAAATGAACAGAGCAAACTCTATGCGATGTAGAAGGTACAAAATCCTTTCTACTGATCATAAAAAGCCATTTATTTCGAAGCTCTGAGTCTTTAGGAATGACATAAAAAGATAAGTCTGGATTCTTCTTTGAGTTGTTTTGACAGAGAGGTACACAGCAAGTTATCCCTCCTCCTTTACTTTTAGCTTGCAATAAAAAGCTTGAACTTGATGAAAAGTTTGAGCCAATGCTTGCAGGAGAGCCCAAGTTTTGAAAAAAACTGTTGTCTTGATTAGAATTTTGTATATCGCTTTGGTTTTGAGTAGAATTAAGGATGAAGTGTACTTGTTCGGCCATTTTTGTTACTACGAATGGTTTGTTTACGTTTTCGCGGAATACAACTACCATAATGCATTGCGAATTAGCCGTATAGAGGGAACGGGGAATTGAAAATATGTTGTCAGGAGACATCTGTAGAAAGTTTAGTATGGTTACACGAAAATTAGGTTAAATTAAGATAGATAAAAAATTGGAGGCTTTATGTATTGCAGCCAGAACATCTTAATATAAAATGGTAATATATATAGTTTATAAGAAAATAAAAAATACCGCCGATCGCTCTCTCGTAAATAGACAACCTAAAATTAACATTTAGAAAGCTACTGCACTTAACTTCATAAAAATAGAGAAGAATACACAAGAAACAAGAAGAATATAATCGTGAATAAAATATAATTTACCTAATCGCGAAATGAAAAATCAGAAAAAGCTTTTCCCCACGAAAAGTGTTGCTGTATTTATCTGTTTGTTACCCTAGTTTTAATTTCACCAGTTTTTCATATCATTTCCCTTTCTTTGTTTCTCCAACTCTTTTTAATAAAAACGCTGCTGTTGTTATGCGGAACAAAAAATGGTTAAAAAAAGTCTAAATACCTTCTTTTCAAAGCCTAAAATCGTAAAAACTCGCAACAGTTGTTAGAAAGATATTTTGATGTTAAACTCACGTGTTATTTAAGGCTTCATATCTCTTCAATGTACTCAGTTAAGGTAATCATTAAGTATTTAATGTAAGCTAACGCTTGTTGCTGTGCCAATGGATAACCATCTAACAATTCGATTAAACAAGATGTTTCCTCTTGATTTGGTATTAAATCTTGTGGCAAAGATTTGACAATGTGTTCCCCCGATTCTGAGTCAGTCAGTTTTCCAATATTAATTTCAAAAAATTATTTAGTTTAAAGATTTTGACTTGATAAATTACTGTCACTGTGACGGAGTGCGAATTTTTACTTATTAAAATCATCCGCATATGAATAAAACTAGACCCAAGACCCTGTAGTGATACCAAGGACCTAAGACCCAGCTACTGTTGCGAGTCGTAAAAATTTGTGACCCAAAAAAATTTCTACCCGTTTTTAAAAGGGGTAATACATTGTAATCGTTGTAATAAATAAAAAAACTCAGCTAACTTGGAGTAAAAATAAATGATAAAAATGTTTTGGCAACATTAAGATCATTCCTTGCTACTTCATGGTGGCAAGTTGAAGACAATTTTCAAAAAAAAACTGTCATGATTAAACTAGAAAGGAATTTTTATCGGGAACGATTATAGGATACGCAGCAATTTTTTGGCCATACATGAGGTTGATAGAGTCTAGTAGTTCACGGTTCGCCAAAGACGCCTCTATTTAGAAAGCTTATCATGGGCCGTCATTTTTAGAATGAATAATAGGTTTAATTATTAGAAACAGACGTGCATTAGAAAAGATGGAGCATATAACGAATGATATATTTAACTCATTTAAATAAATTTCGTGTTTAGCATTTTATACTAAAACATTAAATATCGTATTGGCTATTTTAAGGACGGCCCTTAAATAATGCCGGCCCTGATTCATCCATCCTTCAAAAACTAATGCCAGTTTGGGCCCGCGTAAAAGAACCAATAAGATAGCCCTGAATAACATCCAGTCTAAAAACTGCTTTATGCTGGTTTTTTAATAAAAAACGATGCATGTGCGTATTAACCTGCACTTCTGTGTTGTTTGACTTAGGCTAGTGCGTATAAATATGCTGCGCTCTGGCGATTATCGCCAGAATGTTTTTGTTACCACAAGACATATTATTAGACAGTACTTTTAAATATTCCAAACAATGCAGTGAAAAAATCAGTGAATCTGATTAAAAAATTTTATTGTTGAACTTTAATATACTTATTTTATAGAACTAGCTCATTTCAAAAGGTGGATTTATTTTTCCATAGCAACTATCACTTTTTAACTGAAATCTTATATTAAAATTGTGAACGTTTAACTTGTGTTGTATGAGAAAATCTGTCTAAGGATGGAAGGATTGTTTTTAAAAAGTTTTCTCAATAAGTACAGCCTTCCGCAAGTCGTACGTGTAGTGAATACTGATCAGCTTTTAGAAAACAAAAGTACCTTCCACGCAGACCAAATTTTAAACTTGCATTCCAATAACAAAATATCAAAAGTTTTATGCCAGGATAGCAATGGTGCATCATATTATATACCGCTCTTACTACAGGAGAAAGTTTTAAAGCGAAGACGGGGGTGTCTGGTCAACACAGTTGCTGAATTGTATGCTTTACAACCTGAACCAGATTTTGTTTTAGTAGTCAATGGATATTGCATAGATGGAACCAATGAGACTTCAATAATTTACATAGAGAAAGGAGATTTGCTGAAGGTTGTTATACCACATTACGAAAAATTGAACAATGAAACACATATGCGTTTTGCGACAGAACAGGGAGAATTCGAGCTGTCCTTTAGCTGTGATGTTGGATTTATTCCTTTGTATGATACGGAAGAAAACTTTTTAAATAAAGTCATCTCAACTGACCAAGCTGGACTACTGCTAGATATTTCAATTCAGTTTGTAAGAAAAGATTTTTATTTTCAGCGTCTTGGTGTGTTGCATTGCAAAGCAATTTATGAAGATAAAGTTATAACAGCGTCGTCTACAGAAAATGGCCTCACATATATATATTCAATTCCGCAAGACTTAAAACTTCTTGTAAGAGTGGCAAATAAAACAAATGGCGCAGATAAAAAATACGACAATATAATTCCACGTTTGGAGGAGACTCTTAGTGAAAAAACAAACAAACATGTATTTTCTACATTTATGGAAGTTTTTAAGTTTCCATATGATTCTATTCCCGAGAAAAACCAAACACCTATCCCAAAATGGCCAGCAAGATCCAAGCCTCCCATTGCGCCAAAGCCATACATTGCTCCACAACCAGTTAGCAGGGCAAGGAAACCTTCTACACTACTAAACAATAGTAAATACGATAAACTTCAACACGAAAAAATATCTTGTGCAATAAGTGAACCTGCAGCGCCGCATAAACCATACGACTACATAGATGTAAAGGATATACAATCGGCAACACGCTTGGATGAATTAGAGAAAGAGGAACTGCTGCGAACTCAATCAAGTATAAAAGAGCGCGAAGCGTTTGGTGAAAAACCTGTCAATGAAATGAGCTTGGTTCAAGTGTGCAACATGATGCGGTATTTACAACTTTCTCACCATGTCGATACCTTTAAAACCAATCAAATTGATGGAAGTTTGTTGTGTGAGTTGTCCAATGAAGAATTGAAAGATGTGGGATTGACTGCTTTTGAAGTTAAAAAGATACTCAGATATAAAGACGGATGGCGTCCAAAATTAAAATGAAAGTGATCTTTTTGAGAAACTGATGTGTCATTACATAACTATACTCAGTAATTATGTTTAATTGTTTTATATATGTTAATATGTTATTTTTTCAGAGTCTCAATCAACGCGTCATGTTGAAAAATGAAAAGCTTTTTAAGAAGAGGCGAACAAAAAATTTTAAATGGCAGCCAGAAAATGAATTTTAAGCGAGAGAAAAAAATGTACAGATGTCTAAATCTTAAAATCTACTAGGATAACTTCTAAATAACAAATAAATAATTATGTTTCACAACTAATTATCTATTTATCTTCCTAGCAACATTTTTACAGAATTACCATGACTGTATGGGGTGAAAATAAGTAGGTTTTTAATTCACTTACCAGTTAACATAAAAAAAGATCTTTCACCGAAAATAACAAAAAAATACTTTACTTACGATTTTATTACCTTCGTTTAAACTTTTTGGAACATCAGTAATATTTTTCATGACCAACAACAATATTTTTTTTATGTTTTGAGTCCCTTTTCCACAATATACTACCAGCTTTGAACGATAAAGTTTGTTGTAATGTCGCCAATTTGATAAATATACGGACCGGAAACATTGAACTACAAATTTTTAATACTCTATAATTTTTTTAATATTAAAACATTCTTAGTTTTTTATTTAGTACTTTTTTTTATCAGGATAGCTGTTGCATGTTAAATTTAAATAATAGTAAGGAACTCAAACCAAGCCAGTCGGTGTGACACCAAGCCACTCGGTGTGACACTAAGCCAGTCGGTCTGTTTTTCAAAATCAACACTGGCATTATGACCTTTTCAGAAGCCGTGCCAGCGCAGTTCGTCTCTCCTTTAAAAGCTTATCCCTACTATTTTTCGCAAGTTCGCTAAAAACGTTTAGTTTGAGATTTAGCACATGTGTAGTTCAAAATGTTACGCGAAAATTAATATGCGAAAAGATTTTTTTTCTCAAGAAATGTTTTAAACCCAGAATTTTACTAAATATTCTTCGCGGGAGAATATGAAAATTAGTACGAATAATGTATTTAACGGATAGTAGCATAATAGAAAAAGTTCAATACACTGTTTTTTTGTATATTAAGAATTCTTTTAAGAATCACGAGGCTCAAGATCTTCAAAATAAATTATAAGAATCACCCTAAAACTCAAAGTATGTAATCAGACACTCTTGTTGCTAATTTGTTCATGCTTTTAACCTGCCCGATCAAAATAAAAACATCCGAACGTTAGGTCGTAAATCAAATGCGTAACTTTTGCGGGTATTAAAGAATCAATTGGGCTTGGGGCGATTTATGTAATTTTTATGAAGTAACAGCGTATAGTATTTAAGAGAACTTTTAGTTTTAGATGGAGAAGCTTTATTTTTTTGTCCACAATTTGTGTTTTATCAGAGAAAATTAACAACGTAATGAGAGCCTCATTTGTTTTCCAATGTAAACTCCAATTCTAACTACTAATTCAAAGTTTTGTTTTCCGTGCCTGCGCGCCTTTTAATTTTTACTTCAAGTGCTTTACAAGATTTTCGCGTATTCGCGTCTTAAGTGTCTAACCTTTGTTGGATTGGCACCAACTTTAAATAGTAGCAAATAACAATAGTAGCAAATAACAAAGCAAAAAAAATAAATAACTTTTCCAAGAAATTTCTCAAATTTCGTCTTTTTATTTACCATTTTTTCCCATACCATTTTTCATCATGTTAAGTTTTTTTGAGCGCGTTGCAAGCACTTATTGCGCGATATTTGATCAAGGAATATAATTGTTGGTCGTGCGACAATGTCCATCACATGACACGAATATCATGTTACAGGTGCCACTATGCTTTTGTAAACACATTTTTTGGGGGTCGCACGACTGTTCTGTAATATTTCGTTCTGCTTCTTACACAATTTATATCAAATTTCTAATTAGACTATTTTGATCACGTCCACTAAATTTTTGGAAACAAATCATTTCACAAAACATTGCGCAACAGTCGAACCGACATTTATGGCAAAATGTTGAACGATGAACTATTGAAAACTAATACTTTGTTTTTTACTTTGTCCCAGCTTTCTAAAACTTTTGACGTTAAAAAACATTAGAATCGATAAAAATAAACGAACACGACAACGTAATGTTTGTAATAGGATAGAACTCTCCAGGTAAAAATTTTTAAGCTTCTCACTATATAGGGGATTTAAATCAACCTGCCTGCTCTCCTTCCAGTAAAAAGCAAATCAAAGAAACCAAACCTTGATAAAGTAAAAACATTTACTTACAATTCTTAGAAAGTTAATAAAGCTAGTCACAAACTGCAGAAACAATGACTCAGCAAAATAGATGCTATAAATAAGGTATAAGCTTTCAAGATTCATAATGTGTCTTTGAATTTCTCAGTCAATCATGTAAAAACTTCATGCTGTTATAGTATTATCGCTTTGGCATTTTTTTGAAAAGGACAGGAAGAGATTAAACACAAATTAATAAGATTAAAACAGAAGAGAACATTTCTACAGGAACATTAGTAGTTCTAGCCAGACTCCCTGGAGCAAACTGCCACTATGGAGAAGGCTTATTGTTAACAAATTTATCATGATCTTGAGTCAGTTTATTGTTGCAGCAACATAATGAAAATAACTACTTCCTTTTTACACAAATGGAAATGATTTTGGTTTTTCTAAGTGCATGTTTAACAAGTCAATCAAAAAGCACTTGTTTTATATCATAGAATATTTTTATTTGAATTTCCTCGAAACTAACATATTATCCGATAAAAAAATTGATTATTTAGTCAAAAAATCCGTGTATAACTTGAATTTATTTTATATCTTATTTAGTCAAAGATGTGTTTGTATCGGTTATTTAACTGCACATTTTTTTACCTTTGTTTTTACCATGTGTATTTCCGGGATGATCTTTGTTCTAGCTCTTACCTAAAAACTTAAACAAACAAATTCCTAAAACAAACATCAAATTTATCAAAAACACTACAAAGATGATGTTCAGTAAGGTTACACCGTAATCCCCAATTCTCACATTTTTATCATACATATTTACTGATAGAACAGCTAGCTAAATTGGTACCAAGTGAGTTGTTTTTGACTACACTGTCACTTGTAAGAAGCTACCTAGCTGCAGTGACTTGATTGAGATTCTCCAGATGTAGACATTGCCCTAATTTCTCAAAAAATCTCCCAATATTGAAAATATAAAGTGGAAAAAAGCAAAAATAGCTATCCGTCGTTAACAGCGGATATTTGACCACGTATAAGAAACTAGTCTGTGTTTCCACGGATGTTATATGTGTTAGAATAAACAGTAAACGTGATCCACAGGGTTTCTGGGAGTCAGTTGAATAAGAAAACCTTCTGATACTGAAAGGACCACCACAAGATTAATTGAGACAAGGCGGCAAGGCGTTTCCACAAGTGCTTATATAGGCTCGCACTAAACTTGTCATGGGACTTAGGATTTAGGATATTTAGTTATTTCCAAATGTCGTTTTGTAGGGTCTGAAATTATTGTTTCTCAGAGTATTTTAGCTAGCTAACTTCTTGATAGCTTTTACACATGTTTGTGTTCTTTTTATTTTATTGCAGAATGATAATGCGTTAGTTTGCTGCTAGCCATGAACTTTGACATCGACAGTAAAATCTGCTATAAATTGAATAAAGTGCTTTAATCTCCATGCACAGAGAATGTTTATGGACCTGGTTTTAACAAATAAAGCTGGCAGAGTGAAATAAATACGATGGATTAAATAAATACAATGGATTTTGTTGTAAATTAAAAAGCGAAGCCGATTTAATGAATTTCGTGGCAAGCGTATCCGCTGAAGTAACTTTTACCTTTGAAAATTTTTGTGCAAAAAAGATGAACAAGAAGAAAAATACATATAGGTGAATATTTATCATAGCACATCCGTATTTCATTCTCAACAGAGAATGCTTCACCCCGATCAGATCTCTGATCATGACGGGCGAGTATAATGCGTGTAAGACATATTGAAGAAGAACTACTTTGTTCATCACTAACATGCTGCCAAGCAGTGAGCGGGATTCGATCCGCGGTCCCCAGAACTGGGAGCCGCAGACGAACCCACTACACTACGTGCGGCTATATGTTGGTGATGAACTCAGATAGTTTATCCGGATGGTGTGTATACATATAGGTGAATATTTATCATAGCACATCCGTATTTCATTCTCAACAGAGAATGCTTCACCCCGATCAGACCTCTGATTATGACGGGCGAGTAGAATGCGTGTAAGTCATATTGAAGAAGAACTACTTTGTTCATCACTAACATACTGCCAAGCAGTGAGCGGGATTCGATCCGCGGTTCCCAGAATGGGTATAACGAAGTGGAACTAAAACAAATCGAAAGTTCCTATCGACAAAAACGAAACGAAAAGCAAGACAACAGAGATGGACAACAGCAACAAGATTTAAAGTAAGTTTCATACGATGGTCAGAATGTGACGACGAAATTCTGGAGACCAATGCGTACCATAGACGGAAGTCGTTGCAGTGACGTCGATTTGATGTCAATGTAATGATAGACTTTAGTAACGACAACTTTTTGTACAGTCTGATGAAGACCTTCAATGAGGAGGTCGAAATATTACTAAAAGAAAAACAAAAATGCTGAACGACGGTGTCTATGTCTTTTAAATTATTAGCATGCGTTCACATGAAAATGTCTTTTGTAGAATGATGTTCTTAACAAACAGTTTAGATGACGTCAAATTTTTCTGACGTTATATATATTGCTAAAACATTTGAGAAAGTAATATATTTTTAAACTGTTTTGAGAGAACGGTTGTAAATTAAAATCAAAACAAAAAGTAAGAAGAAGACGACAGTTGTAGAGAGAAGAAGAAGAATGAGAAATATCTCCATATCTCCATATCTCTCATTTTTCTTCTTCTCCCTACAACTGTAGAGTTGGACAAATACCGTTCACCATTTTACGATACTGGTAAGTCGTTATTAAAAACGTACACAGATCTTTTTTAACGCTAGTTACAACTCTACTATGCAAAGTACCCAGAGAATTTGAAGTACCATCTTAGCAGTATTTTGGTTCCTTTCTTCCCTTCTCTTTTTTACAATCATCACAACCCTTATAAGATTCCATATGCGTGCTATTTGTGTCATGTAAAAAAATACACAAATACTTCTAAGTTTTAAACCAAAGGCGATGTTTATTTATCTCTATCTCACCTTACCTCTGAAATATTTCAACAATATGGTTTTTTGTCAAATGTTACTTTTTTTATGCTCTTAAGTATCAATTACTTTATTTCAGATTTGGACGATGAAGTCTTGGCTAAACGAAGCTTGACCACAGAAGAAAGGAGAGCGCGTCAGAAAATAACTGAATCTAACAGAAGAGAAAAAATGCATGGCAAAAGAGAGGAAAAGGTAGGGTATTTATTTGATTGATTTATATATTGACTTAGATATAGTTTTGGGCTAAACTTTACCATTGACTCCTGAAAAATCAAAAACTTAAATTACCTGACTGCATGGCCGTGCAGTTACCTATATACAAAAAAAAAATACCTTGCACATGCGCAACAAGATACCCTTGACCTAAACTTTCCGCCGCTACGTGGCTGCACGACTGCAGGGTTATCCAACGTCAAAGCATTGTATATCATTCGACATTGCAATGAATTCACTGCGAATACATCAAATAAAACAATGCAATGTACGCATTACCGTTATTACCATTCACGTAGAAACAACGGACGCATCTTTTGATATCACTGCTAATTATGACAAAAAACGCATCGTCAAAAATCAATGTGACGAAACATAGACTCAGCTACACAAAGGATTAATTGAATATGAATTATCATACAAATACATCTTTGGAGATCAATTAAGTCACTTCTTCGAACTGAGCGCCAAATCTATTGGCACTAATCTAGGATATTTTGCACTGTCGGTATTAACAACTATTTCATACTTACCCAGTCATAAAAGATGGTCAATGAAGATACGAAATAGTTATATTATGAAGTTTAAGAGGTAGAGCAGGTAGAAGTAGTTGAAATGTTAGAACGTAGATCTGTTGATATGTATTGTGTTCAGAAAGTCAGGTGGAGAGGAGCTTCAGCGAGATTTGTGGAAGGTAAGAGGGCAAGGTATAAGCTTTTTTGGATTGGTAATAGTGATGGATATGGAGGAGTTGGCATATTCGTTGCATAGAAGTGGGTAGAAAAAGTAATAGATGTTATGTGTGTTAATAGTCGTATTATAGTGATAAAGTTTTTGATAGGTAATAGGATTGTCACTTTTCTGTCAGTTTATGCTCCACTGTGTGGACTCAGTGAGGAAGATAAAGATAAGTTTTATGATGAGTTAATAGCAGTCACATCAAATTTGGTGACACTGAACTTGTCATGGTGGGCGGCGACTTTAATGGTCATGTTGGGAAGTCATCTGAAGGTTATAGAGGTGTGTATGGAGGCTATGGATTTGGGAGTAAGACACAGATAGATTACTTCCTGGTTAGAAAGTCAGACAAGAAAGTGGTGAAGGACGTGAAAGTTATATCGGGGGAAGTGTTTCCCAGCATAGGTTGCTGGTTTGTGATATTATCTTGAAGAGTGTTAAAGAAGCCAAGGGAAAGTACAGGCCCCGTCAAAAAGCCTGGAAGCTGAAGGAAGAGATTGTAGCAAGACAACTTAGTGCAAAAGTTCAGCAGTTAGCCCACAATGGTCAATGTGATAGTGACAATGTTGAAAGTACTTGGTCTACTTTGAAGAATTGTCTTCTAGAAGCTTCTGATGATACCTGTGGGTGGACGAAAGGACCAGCTAGACATACACAGACCTGGTGGTGGAATAATGAGGTTGACCAGTGTATAAAGGAAAAGAGGAAAGTTTGGAAAGAGTGGAAGTCAGGTGGTAGTAAAAATATTTACTTAGAAGCTAAGCGTCGTGCTCGTACAGCAGTGTATAAGGCAAAATCAGAAGCAGAGAAAAAAAGATTTGCAGATGTGTTAAGAAGGGAAGAGCAGCTCAATGAGGTATTCAAGATAGCAAAGCAAATGAAGAAGACTAACCAAGATGTTGTAGGTGAGAAGTGTATACGTAATGATGAAGGTGTTTTTGCTAGCACAGAAGAGGAGAAAAGGGTAGCTTGGAAGAATTATTATCAGAGGTTGCTTAACACTGAGTTTGATTGGGACGAGGATAATTTGTCTGATGATGATGTTGTAGAAGGGCCAGCTATGCAGATCAAGACAGAATGGGTAGTGGAGGCTATTAGGAAATTGAAGATTGGCAAGGCTGCAGGAGTATCAGGTATTGTTGCAGAGATGGTAAAAGCATCTGGATATATTGGAGTTGAGCTTATTACAAATCTTGCTAACCAGATTATAAAGGATGGTGCTATTCCGAGTGAGTGGCAGTCGAGTGTAATAGTGAATTGTTTCAAGGGCAAGGGTGATGCATTAGAAAGGGCTAACTATAGAGGTTTGAAGTTGGTTGATCAAGTAATGAAAGTTATTGAAAGAGTGATTGATAAGTTAATTAGAGAAAGGATTGATATAGATGACATGCAATTTGGTTTTGTTCCAGGGCGTGGCACTACAGATGCAATATTTTTACTCAGACAGCTTCAGGAAAAGTATTTAGGAAAGAGAAAGAATCTCCATTTTTCCTTTGTAGATTTAGAGAAAGCTTTTGATAGAGTGTCACGTAAAGTTATTTGGTGGGCTATGAGAAAACTAGGTGTGGATGAGTGGCTAGTTACGATGGTACAGTCTATGTACAGCAATGCTAGAAGTCGTGTCAGGATTAACGATTCACTTAGTGATGAACTTAGTGTAAATGGTGGTGTACATCAGGGTTCTGTAATTAGTCCTTTGTTGTTTGTTTTAGTCTGTTCAAGCGCTGTCGATGGAGTTCAGAACAGGCTGTCCATGGGAGTTATTGCATGCAGATGACTTGGTTTTCATAGCAGAGTCGATGGAAGAATTAGTTGAAAAGTTTGAAAAGTGGAAGAAAGGACTAGAAGAGAAAGGGCTAAAGGTAAACACAGCAAAGTCTAAAGTCATGATTAGTAGCATTGCAGCCAAGTTTGACCTTGTAGTTGGAAAGTCGCCTTGTGGAGTTTGCAGGAAAGGGGTTGGTAGTAACTCAATTTTTGTCAGACTTGCAAGCATTGGGTGCATAAGAAGTGCAGTAGTATTAGTGGAAGGTTAAGAGCTGACATTCAGTTTGTATGCAAGCGTTGCAAAGGTGAGATTATAGAGAATGAAGTATTTCCAGCTTTAATGATGGACTAGTCGATAAAGCCCGTGGAAAAATCCACTTAGGCAGGAGGACAATGTAAAAATTGATTATTTTAGACTTTTTGCTGACATCAGCAGTGCAGATACAAAAAAGAATTAGCGAAGTTTGGTTTATTGGTTGCCTGTAATGTGTAGAGGCTAAAACCCTCATGAGAAAAATGTATAGGATCATGGGTTTTCGACGAACGTATAAGGAAATATAAGGGTTTGAAAATTTGGCTGATGTCAGCAAAGACCCGCAATCACACATAAAATTTTTTTCCAGAATTTTATATATCTAATGTCTTCATTGTATAGATCTTGAAAAGCTGATCAAGAAAATGTATAGAATTATGTACTTTTGACAAACAGTTTCAGAAATATTAAGGTTTGAAGATTTTTTGATGACGTCATCAACCCGTCCATTCCGAAACGGATTCGGGGACCCAGGTTTGGGAAAATAACCCAAATTGGTCCTAGGTGGTCCCTAGTTACCCACGCGGTGAAAAATCATTGACGTCACCACCTCGTTTCCTAGTTATTTGGCCTCAAAGTTTTAGGTGCACTGTGATGGCTTCATTAATTTAATATAGGATATTGACGTTAAAGTAGTGTTATTTTCGTCGCGCCGTAACGTCAGAAAATTTGACATATTAGAGTTGCATCTTTCGGCAACATCAAAGGAAAATGAAGACATCCACTTTGCCTGTCACAGACACACAGACACACTTAGCGTATTATTATATAGACTAGTCGATAAAGCCCGTGGAAAAATCCACTGCGGCAGGATAAAAATGGAAAAATAGGTTGCTTTAGATTTTTTGCTGACGTCAGCAGTGCATATACAAAAAGAAGATTGGTGAAATTTAGTCATTCGTTGTCTGTAATGTGTAGAGGTTGAAACGCTGATAAAAATAATGTATAGTATCGTATGTTTTTGATAAACGCCTAAGGAGATATAAGGGTTTAAAAATTTTGCTGACGTCATCAAAGTCCCTACTAAAAAATCCAAAACAATTTCTTCATAAATTCGTACACCCGTTTCATCCATCGTAAAGATCTTGAAATGCTGATCAAGAAAATGTATAGGAACATGAACTTTTGACAAACGGTTGCAGAGATATTGGGGTTTGAAGGTTTTGTGATGACGTCAACAACCCGTCCATTCCGAAACGGATTCAAGGACCCAGGTTTGGGAAACTTACCCAAATTAGTCCCAGGTGGTCCCTAGTTACCCACGCAGTGAAAAATCATTGACGTCAGCACCTCGTTTCCAAGTTATTTGGCCTCAAAATTTTAAGTGCACTGTAACGGCTTCATTAATTTAATATAGGATATTGACGTTAAAGTAGTGTTATTGACCTCGCGCCGTAACGTCAGAAATTTAAAATATTAGACATGCATTTTTCGGTTGCTTCAAAGAAAATTTCGGTAAGATCAAAGAAAAATGAACATATCCACTTTGCCTGTTACAGACACACGGAATTAGCGTATTATTATAGAGACTAGTCGATAAAGCCCGTGGAAAAATCCACTGAGGCAGAATAAAAATTTTGATGACGTCAGCAACCCATCCACAAAAAAAAGTAGAACTGTGTTTCCACGTTGCCTCTATTGTGTAGAGCTTAAACTGCTGATCAAGAAAATGTATATGATCATGTGCTTTTGATGAGCGGTTAATGAGATATAAGGGTTTTAAAATTTTGCTGACGTCAGCAATGGCCAGTCAAACCCCCAAAACTTTTTTTTAGAAATTTGTATACCTGTTGCCTTCATCGTATAGATCTTGAAACGCTGATCAAGAAAATGTATAGTATCCTATGTTTTTGACAAACGCCTAAGGAGATTTAAGGGCTTTAAAATTTTGCTGACGTCAGCAAAGTCCCTATCAAAAGTTCCAAAAAAAATTTCTTCACAAATTCGTACACCCGTTGCATTCATCATATAGATCTTGAAATGCTGATCAAGAAAATGTATAGGAACGTGCACTTTTGACAAACGGTTGCAGAAATATTGGGATTTGAAGGTTTTGTGATGACGTCATCAACCCGTCCATTCCGAAACGGATTCGGGGACCCAGGTTTGGGAAAATAACCCAAATTGGTCCTAGGTGGTCCCTAGTTACCCACGCGGTGAAAAATCATTGACGTCACCACCTCGTTTCCTAGTTATTTGGCCTCAAAGTTTTAGGTGCACTGTGATGGCTTCATTAATTTAATATAGGATATTGACGTTAAAGTAGTGTTATTTTCGTCGCGCCGTAACGTCAGAAAATTTGACATATTAGAGTTGCATCTTTCGGCAACATCAAAGGAAAATGAAGACATCCACTTTGCCTGTCACAGACACACAGACACACTTAGCGTATTATTATATAGACTAGTCGATAAAGCCCGTGGAAAAATCCACTGCGGCAGGATTAAAATGGAAAAATAGGTTGCTTTAGATTTTTTGCTGACGTCAGCAGTGCATATACAAAAAGAAGATTGGTGAAATTTAGTCATTCGTTGTCTGTAATGTGTAGAGGTTGAAACGCTGATAAAAATAATGTATAGTATCGTATGTTTTTGATAAACGCCTAAGGAGATATAAGGGTTTAAAAATTTTGCTGACGTCATCAAAGTCCCTACTAAAAAATCCAAAACAATTTCTTCATAAATTCGTACACCCGTTTCATCCATCGTAAAGATCTTGAAATGCTGATCAAGAAAATGTATAGGAACATGAACTTTTGACAAACGGTTGCAGAGATATTGGGGTTTGAAGGTTTTGTGATGACGTCAACAACCCGTCCATTCCGAAACGGATTCAAGGACCCAGGTTTGGGAAACTTACCCAAATTAGTCCCAGGTGGTCCCTAGTTACCCACGCAGTGAAAAATCATTGACGTCAGCACCTCGTTTCCAAGTTATTTGGCCTCAAAATTTTAAGTGCACTGTAACGGCTTCATTAATTTAATATAGGACTAGCTGTTTCCCGTGGAAGAATCCACTGTATTCCATTTAATTTATGTAGCAGATATGCGTCCATCAAAAAACAAACAATACAGCAGTGCGCATCTTACATCTGCATTATTATATAAATGACCAAAAAATTAAAGGTTTTCAACAACTGCAGTATTTATGTGACATTTAAAATCTAAATCTACTAAAATTACTTGCTCTGACCATCTGACAAATGCGAAAATTATTCGGAGAGAAGTTTCCAAAAGCATTTCAACATACATCTCACCCATAAAATTTAAATCACTCAAAACGCCACATATATACAAAAAAGCTGATCAATGTCAAACACAAATCTCTCTCATTGTATATGTTAAAATCAGTTTATTGCAAACCCTGCCAAAGGTTGACAAACAATGTGAAAAATAAACAATAAATTGTGCCTCTGACAGAATTTTTTATCTAAGGTGTAAAAAAAGGGATTTGCAAGGACAAATTATAATGCAATAAAACATTATTTGATATATTGCATACAGTCCTTCCTCACCAAACTTTAGACAAAATGCCAACAAAATAACGGTGTTTAAATCTAAAATTAATAAAGTCCTTTTAGCAATTTGCATGCTGTTTTACCATCAATAAAGTAAACAAAATTTCAAATCTCACATAGTATTCTGTCACAAATTTTCATAAAATATATATATATAAGTCATAATGAGTCATGTTAAACAACAGCAATCAATCTGTATATAAGTTCATTTTATGTCAATTTTTGCACCAATTTTGCAACACAAAATACAAATTCTAAATAATACTAAAATCTCTTATTTTGGTCCTTCGCATACCAACGGTCTCCCACAAAAGTTTAATCAAAATGTAAAAAATGAGAGCTAACGACAAAATTAAAGTTTGCAAAATTTAACTATTTTAGTACATATATCTACTGCATATGCCCTCTAAAACAATATTTTAATCCAAAATGCCAAAGAAAAACAGTTTGCAACAAAAATCAGTTATTTCGATAATATTGCATACACTCTTTCCTCACAAAAGTTTCACAAACTGTAAAAAAAAGAATGGTTATAGGGAGTGCTTCTGATTCAACAAAAAAAGTTTTTTGACATATTGCATCTAGCCCTTACCCATTAAATCCTACACAAAATTTCCAAAACTATATACGATTTAGAACACATCAAATTTAAATCGAGAAGGATCAGTCATTTCGATATATTGCACGGAGTCCTCCCCAGTAAGAATTTATACAAAATATAGAAAAACAAAGCTTGCAAGGTGTAAAATCGAATTCTTCTTCTGTGTATATATGGTCCTTCCTCGCTAAATTAACATAAAATGTCAAAAAGGTTCAGATTTAACATCTAACACAACAAAAATCAGTTCTATCAGTATATGTCATGCCATTGTCTTCCACCAAATGTTCCCCTTAAAGTTTCACAGACAGCCTGTAAATTAAAAACAACTAAGATCAGGTATTTGGTCTATTTCATACCATTCTGTTCCAAATAACTTATAAAATGTAAAAATTGAGTGGTAAAACAGAAATGTCAAAAAGAAGAAAAAAATAGCTTACAAAAAGTATAAAATTGAAATCAACAAAGTAGCTCTTTTGGTGTATTAAATATAAGCCATACACACAAAAGTTTACACTAAATGTAAGAAAATGGTTGTGTTTAGTAATTTTAAATTAAGAAAAGTCAGTTCTTTTAGCATGCTGATTAAGGTTCTTGCCCACAATTTGAAACAAATTAAATTTACATTTTAAAAATAAGTAATTTCTAAACTTTATTTTCAGAAAATTTGGAGGAAAAGAACTTCGCAAACCAAAAAAAACCCAGGAAAATGTTTAAAATTTTCAGGGTTAATAACGTTTGATGTGTTTTGTGGGAATATATATACTGGGAATCTTTAGTTTAAAGCTAGCATTAGCTAGCTACAGCAGCTAATAGCTAGTCACTTAAATATAAACTGGAGACTTAGCTAGGTATAAAGAACATGGCTACATATATATATATATTCCTAGCTAGCTAGCCAGTTGTTGGTGGTGGTTGGCTTTTTATGATGCTAGCTATAAAACATGTCTGGCAACAATAATATAATCAAAACTTAAAATAAAACATGAAAAAACCTTACAGAACCTTGCTATGATTAATTTATAAAACCATGCTCTTCTTCAAATGTTTTTTTAAAGATTTATTTTGAATGAAATAGTAGAGAATACTCAAAAAGAACAGCCATCTTTTTCGTAAACACTATTTCCGTTTTATGCTAGGAACTTCATTTAACAGTCCGTATGCTTTGTGAATATCTAATACCGTTTCATATGTAGCGATACCTATATGTATATGCTAACATAGAGTTTTTTGGCATAAGGGTATATATATTTATATCGTTATTAGCAGCGGGTTATATATTTACAGCTTATGTGCGATTTCTATGAAGTACATCCCTAATCTTTTTAGTTAAATTTTAGCGTACAGCCACGTCATAAGAAAGTGACCCGTGATTTCCGTGTCGTGGACTCACATTTTTACTCACGCAAGGGAATTAATATATAAGATATTGACGTTAAAGTAGTGTTATTGACCTCGCGCCGTAACGTCAGAAATTTAAAATATTAGACATGCATTTTTCGGTTGCTTCAAAGAAAATTTCGGTAAGATCAAAGAAAAATGAACATATCCACTTTGCCTGTTACAGACACACGGAATTAGCGTATTATTATAGAGACTAGTCGATAAAGCCCGTGGAAAAATCCACTGAGGCAGAATAAAAATTTTGATGACGTCAGCAACCCATCCACAAAAAAAAGTAGAACTGTGTTTCCACGTTGCCTCTATTGTGTAGAGCTTAAACTGCTGATCAAGAAAATGTATATGATCATGTGCTTTTGATGAGCGGTTAATGAGATATAAGGGTTTTAAAATTTTGCTGACGTCAGCAATGGCCAGTCAAACCCCCAAAACTTTTTTTTAGAAATTTGTATACCTGTTGCCTTCATCGTATAGATCTTGAAACGCTGATCAAGAAAATGTATAGTATCCTATGTTTTTGACAAACGCCTAAGGAGATTTAAGGGCTTTAAAATTTTGCTGACGTCAGCAAAGTCCCTATCAAAAGTTCCAAAAAAAATTTCTTCACAAATTCGTACACCCGTTGCATTCATCATATAGATCTTGAAATGCTGATCAAGAAAATGTATAGGAACGTGCACTTTTGACAAACGGTTGCAGAAATATTGGGATTTGAAGGTTTTGTGATGACGTCATCAACCCGTCCATTCCGAAACTGATTCGGGGGTCCAGGTTTGGGAAACTTACCCAAATTGGTCCCAGGTGGTCCCTAGTTACCCACGCAGTGAAAAATCATTGACGTTACCACCTCGTTTCCAAGTTATTTGGCCTCAAAGTTTTAAGTGCACTGTAACGGCTTCATTAATTTAATATAGGATATTGACGTTAAAGTGGTGTTATTGACGTCGCGCCGTACCGTCAGAAAATTTAGCATATTAGACATGCATTTTTCGGTTACTTCAAAGAAAATTTCGGTAAGATTAAAGGAAAATGAACATATCCACTTTGCCTGTTACAGACACACGGAACTGGCGTATTATTATATAGATAACAGTGGCTCGTTAGAGATAGTTGAGAACTTCTGTTACTTAGGTAATATGTTGGGCAGTGAAGGGGGTGTTGGAAGAAGTGTTACTTGCAGGATAGGTTATGCTTGGAAAAAGTTCAGAGAGTTACTTCCTTTGTTGACTAGCAGAGTCCTGTCAATTGACGTAAAAGGTAGGTTGTATGAGGCCTGTGTAAGAAGTATTATGTTGTACGGGAGTGATACATGGGCAGTGAAGCAGGAAGATCTTGACCATTTAGAAAGGAATGATATGAGAATGCTGATCAAGAAAATGTATAGGAACATGAACTTTTGACAAACGGTTGCAGAGATATTGGGGTTTGTAGGTTTTGTGATGACGCCATCAACCCGTCCATTCCGAAACGGATTCAAGGACCCAGGTTTGGGAAACTTACCCAAATTGGTCCCAGGTGGTCCCTAGTTACCCACGCGGTGAAAAATCATTGACGTCACCACCTCGTTTCCAAGTTATTTGGCCTCAAAGTTTTAAGTGCACTGTAACGGCTTCAATAATTTAATATAGGATATTGACGTTAAAGTAATATTATTGACATCGCGCCGTAACGTCAGAAAATTTAGCATATTGGATATGCATTTTTCGGCAACATCAAAGGAAAATGACGATATCCACTTTGCCTGTTACAGACACACGGAACTGGCGTATTATTATATAGATAGTCGATTAGGCCCGTGGAAAAATCCACTTAGGCAGAAAAATCTAGTTAGTAGAAAGTACAACATTGACAGTCACAACCCAGACAGTTACGACAACAATAATAATAATGTCAGAAATAACACATATCTCAAATATGTATACATCTTATTATGTGATTATGTTGAAAACCTTCAATATTTTAATCTGAAGTGTCGAAAAGAAAGGCTTGCAACAGTAAGCACAGATCTATGAAATAAGTTCTTTACGCATTTTAAACATTGTCTTTTCCCGAAATGCTTATACAACAATACAACCTGAACAATATCAAAAAGCCAAATTTAAACAAACACAAAACACCTAAAAACAAAAAGTTAAACTTTGAAAAATCATTTATTCGGTTGCATACCATCCTCTCCCGCAAAAATATGCACAAAATGTAAAAATTAACCGGTTACAAAACAATTTTTTGTCTAATGATCCGTACTGACTTTACCAAACATTTTAACCTGAAATGTCGAAAAAGCAATGAGCAAGGAGTAAATTTCAAATCAACAAAAATCATTATTTTGAAAAGATTGTATATATATATGGTCTTCCTCACAAAAGTTTACAATAAATGTAGAACACAAAGGTTTATGAGGAGCAAATCAAAATATGAACAAAAATCAGTTCAATTGGCATGTTCTATATTGTCTTCAGCCATAAAATCTTCCACAAAATTGATATGAAACCCATCAAATTCAACTCAGAAAAAGCAGTCATTTAAGTGCATACAAAAATACAACTTGTAGAATATCAAATTATTATTTTTAGTATATATAATTGCATATGGTCCTCCCTCACAACAGTTAAATTTTTGCACAAAATTTGCAACACAAAATACAAATTCTAAATAATTCCTATGGTTTTCCTCAAAAGTTTAATCAAAATATAAAAGATGAGAGGTGAACGACAAAATCAAAGTTTGCAGAATTTAATTATTTTGGTATATATATGTCTATTGATATATGCCCTTTATAACAATATTTCAATCCAAAATGTGAAAAAGAAAAACAGTTTGCAACAAAATCAGTTATTCTGATGATATTGCATACACTTTTTCTCCACAAAAGTGTAAAAAAATAATGGTTGTAGGAAATACTTCTGATTCAACAAAAATCAGTATTTGCATCTTGTACTCATTAAATATTACCCAAAATTTCAAAAAACTGTGATTTGGAACGCATCAAATTTATGAATAGAGAGGGATCAGTCATTTCGGTATGTTGTACAGAGTCCTGCTCGGTAAGAATTTATACAAAATATAAAAAAAACACAAGTTTTTTCGGTGTTGTACTCCCTCAAAAAAGTTGAAACTTTTCTTGATTGAGACAAAATGCCATAAACAAAAACATTTTAGTCAAAACATCTAGAACAACAAAAATCACTACACTTAAGGTACCAGAATTACTACATGTTAAATAAAAATCGTTTCGTCATATTGCATGTAACCGATGTATATAAGTTTAGTTACACAAAATGTGAAAAATACATTATTTGCATACACAAATTGTGAAAAATACATTATTTGCTTAAAAACAGTCCTTAAACTCTTCTTAAATATTATGTAATACTTTTTTAAAAGTTGTTGTGGCTTGTTAATTTAAGCTTAAAATGTCAATTAAAATAAGTTACAGTCACATTCTTAGCAAAGACCACTAAGATTAGCCTACATGTAAAAAGCAACATAAAACTGAAGCTAAGATAAGGTAGCTACAGCAGCTAATAGCTGGTCACTTAAATATAAACTGGAGACTTAGCTATGTATAAAGAACATGGCTACATATTTATAAATTCCTGTAGATTAGTGGTTATAGCTCTCGTACTCTGTGCGGGAGACCGGGGTTCGATTCCTCTTGACGGCGATTCAACATGGGCGAGTGAATGTTACCATAGCCCCGGGTTAACCCAAGCCATGTGAGGGAAATTGGGAAGATGGCACACTGTGTGGGCCGTTGGATGTTGCCGGGAGTTGTCTAGTAGAGCGCGGGCCCTAATTGGGTCTGCGTCGCTCAAAATGAGCATTAAATACTCTAGGACTCTCCATCTAAGCCATGGCCCCTCCTGGAAATAACAGACAGGGTATATCCCTCGATATTTGTGAGGCTAGCCATGTAAAATATGCACATCTAATCTAATCTAATCTAACCTAGCTAGCTAGTTGTTGTTGGTGTGGTTGATGCTAGCTAACAAACATGTCTCGCATCAATAATATCATCAAAACTTTAAAAAACATAAACAAACCTTACAGAAACCTTTCTATACTTCATTTATATACCATGCCCCTTTTTAAATGCTTTTGTAAAGATTTATTTTGAAGGCAAGAGAAGACAAATGCTTAAAAAGGACAGCCATCTTTTTTGCAAACACAATTTCCGTTACTTTGTGCTAGAACATCATTTAACAAACCACACAAAACTCGCGGCTTTTCACGACAAAGAAGACATACTTCTTTCGGCAACATCAAAGATTTTTTTCGGCAACATCAAAGGAAAATGAGCACATCCACTTTGCCTGTCACAGAGACACGGAACTGGCGTATTATTATATAGATAACAGTGGCTCGTTAGAGATAGTTGAGAACTTCTGTTACTTAGGTAATATGTTGGGCAGTGAAGGGGGTGTTGGAAGAAGTGTTACTTGCAGGATAGGTTATGCTTGGAAAAAGTTCAGAGAGTTACTTCCTTTGTTGACTAGCAGAGTCCTGTCAATTGACGTAAAAGGTAGGTTGTATGAGGCCTGTGTAAGAAGTATTATGTTGTACGGGAGTGATACATGGGCAGTGAAGCAGGAAGATCTTGACCATTTAGAAAGGAATGATATGAGAATGGTTAGGTGGATGTGTAACGCCAGTCTGAGAGACAGAAAGAGTTCAGATGAGCTAAGTAGCAGGCTAAGTCTCCGTAGAATTAAAGATGGTATCCAGATAAGAAGATTGAATTGGCTGGGGCACTTGGAAAGAATAGAGGGAATAATTGGGTAAGAAAGTGTAGAGACTTAATAGTTCCTGGGGCAAAGCCCAGAGGCAGACCGAGAAAGACTTGGCAGGAGGTTATAAGGACAGACTTGATACAGAGAAAGTTGAGTTTAGATCTAACACAGTCTAGATCAGATTGGAAGAGAGTCATTAATATACCCCGTCCAACCCATGCTAGCATGGAAAACGGACGTTAAGTCGAGAATGATGATGATGATGATGAGTCAAACTTACACTCAATAGTTAAAGCCGCGGTAACGTGGAGAGTCGCATATGTGGTGTAAAGTATTTTCTGGTGAAAAATATGACTACGAATTTGCTACAGAATGGAAATTTCATAAGGATACTGGACTATCTATTGGGGGGGGGCTAGCCTAAAGGTTCTTTGGTTGGGTGACATCAATTTTCATGCAGTGATATAGACACTTATTGGCAAAAATAAAAAATTTATTACTTAGCAAAAAAATTTTTGATCAGTTATCTGATTATGTTTTTCAACTTCTTTTCACACCGCATGTTTCCATGTCTTATGTAAAGGTATAAGGTTCTAAAAAGATTCTGATTTTTATGCAACTCAAGGAAAAGATTTTATATCCTGTGTAGTTGCGAAAATTTACACCGGGAAAAGAATGAGTTTTTGGGATACACCAATTCAGCGTATGTTTGCAGTAACTTTGAAAATTGGTCTGGTTTGAATTTACTGCTAGTAAAAAACGTAAGCCCTAGAGAACTTTTGGTGTGTTTATGTTGTTTTGTGGTCGCTATTAGTCTACTTAACTAAGTTTCCATCAAGTATATTAAACTAGTTTCTCTTATATGCGACAGCTTAGACGCAAACAAATCTGTCATTGCAAATCCCTAATTCTAAAGACCTTCTTCGTTCAATGAATAAATTATTTCCCGATAATTATCACGTGAGCTATTGGTGCGATCATGCAGAATGTAATTTTACTATAGTTGCTTGCAGAAACAAAAATATACCAGAAAGAACTCGAGAGAGTTGATATAGAAAACAACGTTAAAGATGGTATATGAAATGCAAAATAGAAGAATATAAAGCATTTCATGAGAAGTATACGAACGAAAAGATCTGACTCTTGTCAAATTGGAAAGATTTCATGACATCTACGAATAAGAACTGTTGGAAACGAGATATACCGTTGTGAGATGTTGTTGAACGGTGTTAAGCGAGAAATTGAGCGGTTAAAGGTTAATAAGAGTGAAGAAGATGAGACAAGCGTGATGGATCGAGAAATGACAAGAAATGATTCGTTGATGGATCGAAGTCCTACCGACTTACCAAACTCGATGTACGTGAAGCTGCACATGAGATACTCCACTATAACGAGGATATGACAAAAGAGAGCAAACGGTTTTTGAAGGCTTTAGGTGCGTTTAAAGATCATGCAAAGGACTATCTAACGCTTCTCAACTTTATTTATAAACGATCAATAAAAACCTTTGACTGGAAAAAATAGGGAAAGAGTTTGAACAAATAGATGTGGAGGAAATGGAACGAAACATTGAAAGGCCGTTTGGGTTGGATAGTCGTATTTACACGTCGGTTGGTATTAAGAGACGAGATGAAAGTTTATATTACTTTCTGAGAGAGAAAGAGGGTAAAGTAGATGTTATGAAGATCGAAAACGAATCCTGGCGCGAGAAAGAAGCAAATCTGAAATTAAAGCGTGTAATAGGAAGAAGAGATTGGAGATTTAAAGGAAAGACCATTTAAAATGACGACAGTGCGTTGGAGATAAAACGATTAAATGATAAACCGAAGCAACATAAAGTTCAAATTTAAGAACTGTAGAATACACTTGTCACCAAGAGAAAAGAAATATTACGATTTCAAAAAAGCTCCAAAAACTTGAAAATCAGGTATCAAGCAAAAATGCAAATCGCATTGCAGAAAAATAATCGCACGGGGCCAAAAAAGAATTGTAAGGGAAGGAGTAATGTAAAGGAACACCAAAGAGAAAAAGAAAAACTAATGACTGCTGTTCAGGAGGAAAAAAAATAAATCAATATGCTAAAGTTTGCGTTGAAAAATCAAAATATTACAGGAAAGAAAATGAGACAAAAACAACATCAAAGAGAATCAAGTCTGAAAAAAAAGGAGATAAACTTTAACAAAATTTGAGTTTGAGCAAGCCAAAACAAAATCTAAGTCAAACGTCATAAAACTTCGGGATTGTTAAAATGCAACGCAATTCTGAGAAAGAAGAAGAAAAAATCAAGAACGCATCGGTTACAGAAGAGAAATTAAAATGTAGTTTAGAAACAGCTAAAAGTAAAATCGTTTCTTTGCAACGCGAGGTAAAAGCAGAAGTAGTTTGTATTGAAAAGAAACGTGAAAAGGAAATTACGTTAGAAAATGACGTTTTATATAAAAAATGATAAAAACCTTCAGAATAAATTGGAAAGTTGCAAAGAAAATTGCAAATTGATAAAAGAACAGCTAAGTTGAATGAGTGAAACATTAGAGAGAAGTCACCTTCTAATAGGACTCTCTGTTTTTCTAATGCATCAATTTCTGGTGATGTTAAACTTTCGTTTCTCTTAAGTTCGCTGTCTAGCTGTTGTTGCAACTTGGTATGCGTTTCTTTCCACGTGTTTAATTCAGCTATAATCTTTTTACCATCATTTAACTTTTTGCTCCCAATCTTTTCACTATCCCTTCACATGCACTTTTTGCTGTTTCTGTCTTGCAGAGACTAAACGAGTATCAACAGCAGAGTTTAAGCTGTGTTTGAAATGCAATTGTGCGAAGAAAAATATGACAACGTAAGTAAGGAGCAGAAGACAGAAACAGCAAGAAGGGTATGTGATGAAAAGTTGAGAGATTCGGAGCAAAAAGTTAAATGATAGTAAAAAGACTATAGTTGAATTAAACACGTGGAAAGAAACGCGTACCAAGTTGCAACAACAGCTAGACAGCGAACTTAAGAGAAACGAAAGTTTAACATCACCAGAAATTGATGCATTAGAAAAACAGAGAGCCCTATTAGAAGGTGACTTCTCTCTAATGTTTTACTCATTCAACTTAGCTGTTCTTTTATCAATTTGCAATTTTCTTGGCAACTTTCCAATTTATTCTGAAGTTTTTTTTCATTTTTTATATTACTTAAAACAAAACGCTATCAAGATAAAGTAAAAGAGATAAAACTATTAATTCAAGTAACAATGATCTGCAGCATCTAAGAAATAGGTTAGCCAACAAGGAAAACTCTATGAAAAAGGATAATGTTAAGATGAAGCAACAATGTGACAAGCTAAAAGAAATAAAAGAGAAGTACAACTTAACTAAGTCAAGAAAGTCAATTGAAGATCTTTTAGAGAAAGAACGCAATGAGCAGAAATTACAAGGTCTAAAGCGAAGAATTACAAAAGTATTAAAGTAAGAAAAAGAACGATAAAGAGTCAACAAGATTCTGAACTTGTTAAGAAAGTTAAAGAAAATAAAAAGCTCTGTAGGATATTAGAAGAAAATAAATAAATGATTATAAAGGTTGTTGAGCTAAAAAAAGAACAGATCAAATCGTTAAGCAGCAAATTAAAGAAAAGTCAACAATCTGTAGAAGAATATAAAAAATTGGAAAGTGTTTTCACTTTCCAATTTTTTATATTCTTCTAGAGCTATAAAAAATGAAAAGGTGCTTCTCTCAAACCAGCACGAAAAAGTAAGAAAAACAATGAGGGTGAAATCATCAACTTTCACTAGCTAAAAAAGAACCCACTAACTTACAGCAGGAGAGGAAAACGTTAAAGAATGATTACGATAACAGATTGTATGTATGGTAACAAAATAATAATGGAAACTTCGAAGATGATAAAGATATGTTGAAAAAAAAAATTACAAAAATTACAAGATGAATCTAGAAACAACGAAACACAAGTCTTTGTTTCTGCAAAAACAATTAAGCACGTAACAGAACAAATTTCAGGATTGGAGACAAGTTTTTTTAACAAAAATAAAAAGAGACATGGATGAAAAAAATAAAGAATTAGAAAACAAAGCAGAAGAAAAGAATGTATATCTTTTTTTTCTCTTTCATTTTCTAAATCTTTGATTGCAGCAAGAATTGGTAGCGCAAGATCAAAGAATTAACGAGTTTCTGTAGTAAAAATTTGGTTCGATCAAAACATTTATAGTCTGTCTAAACTTCTACGGACTGGTTTAGGAGAAAGGTCGTTGCTCCTTTAGAAAAATGAACAAAAAGATTACGGCCAGGAAATATAAAAATAGTTTTCTTTTACTTTTTGCCATCAAGAAAATAATAATAAGTTCCGGCACATTTTACGCTTTTTCTTCGAATACAGCCAGATTTTCATTGCCCATTTATTATAAATGCCCTATTCCGATTAAAAATCCTCACTATAAACGGACAAATTCCGTGATCAACCAATCACATAAAGAATTTGGAACATAAATTAGCAGGATTTATGCAAAAGGTAGTAATGACTTGCAAGATTTCTTAGAACGACTGAAGTGATGGATGTAGATGGTTTTTTCTACCTTACAAATGCTTAAAAATGCTTTCATATTATTTCAGCATCCGTGAGGGAGAGAAGCAGAAACTGCATATATCACCAGACAACAGCGACATTTCTGACGAAGAAGATTTTAGGATCCCATTTGCCTGACAAGTAGTACATCAGCACAGTGATTATGGTGACGACACAGGTGATTACTGCAATAAAAACGATTCTTTTCATCAGCACGATTTCCTTCCTTATGAGTTACCATACAGCGATCTTGTACCTACATTGGGTAGGATGTACAATTTAATGTGACAGCAACTGCGTCAAAATGAATCAGAACTTATCAAAAATAAACACAACGACACACCACAAAAAACAAAGGTTGCAACAATCCCGCCATTAACAAAAACTCTACCACCGCTCGCAACACCAGCCTTCCCTACACCAGCTGAAAAACTTGCACAACTTGCTCCGATAAACACTCATACTACAGCACATTTAGCACTAATTAAAAAAACAGAACCACTAGGTGGAAAATTACAACCATTATATCGTGCACAAAAATTACCTCCTATAGGATTTGGGGAAGAAACTTTTTATTTAAGTAAAAATATATTTAAGTTAAATATTTATATTGATTATATTTTTAGACACGATTTCCACTCATTTTTCAACTAACGTTTTAAAGGATATTTAGGGGAATGAAGGATGTCGAAGAAATTGAGCACAGACACATTGATCAAGGTATATTTTGCTAGAAATACTTTATATTAGATCGACCCTTTATCCACCTGCAAGATTTACAAGTAAGATTGCTTTTCTTCAATATTTTATTCCTTCGTAAATAAAAATAACGAAAATGCCCCTTGATTTCAAAGGCTATCAGTGCTATTCGTTTGGAAGTTCTTTACGGAGAAGTAAAAAAAAGTGAGAATAAAATTATTATAGACTTTACCCAAAAATCTTGAAAATCGGATGTTTGTGCAATTTTTGGCGTTTGTTCATGCGAATTATGTAAAAAGCAAAAAATATATTAAATAACTTCATTTGGCTGTAAATTATTTGGACAAATTTTAAGCTTTCGATGACGTCACAAAAAGTGCTTACATAAGCATAAATTTATCGCCAAGTTTATTTCCATTTGGACAAGCATATCAAAGTTTTGGAATGGGGCGGAATCCGCCCCGATCCAGGTCAACTGGAGCAAAAATGGTTAAATGTTCCACTGCTTAGTCCATATCTGCGTGAGAAAATTAATATCTATGTGGGCATTAGTTTCTATGTTGTAATGTCGTATTAATTATCGATTGTTTATGAGTACAACATAAAGTTCTAGCCGATTAAAAGCTATTGTGTAGCAATCACCATTTTGATGGTACCTTTTGACCTTTTTTTATATCTATATATATATATATTTATATATATATATATATATATATATATATATACAGTAGACTCTCTGTAATTCGAATTCGCAAAAAAGTTCGAAGTAGAGAGAGTTCGAATAAATTTTTGTGAAATTTTGTCCAAAAATCAGGGTTGGTGGTAGTAAATAGACTTCATAGGTACATCCATCTATATATCTTGAGAATTATATCCCCTATATTACTTCTGACGTATTTCTTTTTTTTGCAAAAATGTCATGAATAGTGGTTTGCTTTTTGCGGTGTTGCTCCTCCTTATCGACAAAACGATCAAGCATCTTCAACGGTCTCATCGTTTGCTCGCCAAATCGAGAAAACAGACTAAACTTTTCTAAAATCTCAATAGCATTCCGGACTTCAATTATTCTAGGCTTAACGAGTTTCTTCTCATCAAACATTTCATTCTCTTGTTCAT
Source organism: Hydractinia symbiolongicarpus (assembly GCF_029227915.1). NCBI lineage: Eukaryota > Metazoa > Cnidaria > Hydrozoa > Anthoathecata > Hydractiniidae > Hydractinia > Hydractinia symbiolongicarpus. The sequence continues at coordinate 6,082,880 of NC_079885.1, forward strand.
CATAATTTTGACTAATAACTTGAGCAAAAATTTCTTGGTCTATTAAAATACCTTCGTTGATGCTCACGTATTGGTCAAAATCGATGTAGTCGTCAGGTGTCTATATAACACGTGCTAGCCAATATATAAATCGTACATCGTGAGGAAAATCATGGCCATTTAGCTACGTAGATGTTTTTACACCCAGAGCTGTCTACCTGTATTTATGCTAATCTTTAAGATTTTAATCAGTTTAGTATACGAGTTTTTTTATCCTAGCCAACGTTATTTCTTTTTACACCGCTGCAATTTTGATGGTGGCTACCTATAAGCTCCTTTTAGCTAAAAAGTGAAATTAGCCAAATAAAGCTAAATACAACAAAATTTTCAGAAAATATTTCTTCCTTGCTGTTAATGCAGTTAGGTAGCTACATCTTACACTGCATCATAAACTTCGGCAAAGTCTAAAGTTTATAAATATAATAAGACAACAATGTTGAATAACCTTTGCTACTTAGGTTTAATATTTTGCTTACAATTAAGTTTGTAATGACAGTCTATAGGCTATATTTTTATTTAAACTGACAATTAAATAATCAGAATTTTAATAAAATCTTATTCCGTAAAATTGCATTGCATTGGCTTTCATTTTGAATGCACCCTACGCACGAGCTTAATATCTATTATGAAGAGAAAAGGTGTTTATTTAAAGAAGGCCATATAACAGATGAAAGTAACCCGAAATATTACAGGAACTCCATATCAAGTAACCTTATACCCGTAAGCAAATTATTACACAACTTCGATATAAAATCAACAATTTTGGATATCTGATATCTGATATCAGGCATTTAAAATTATTCGACAATAAGCTCTCATGCGTTTTTTATGGTGTTTTGATTAAATTTTCTTGCCATTGTTGATAATAAGTATCGCAGGAAGTATCGGAAAAAGAGAGATTTAGAAAGTATAGTGGGTAACGAGTAGCTATTGGTTACTGAATTAAATATGATCGCTTTTTACCGACTTTTTTTAAATCAAAATGGATTAACTAGTTTTCTCTGTTTCTCTGTACAAGTAAAATCTGACATGAATCTGGCTTTTTCAAAGTTTCAGTGTTTAAGCTGCATGTTTTCCAATACAATATTTTATTTATTGTGTCATTTTTGCTTCAATCCTTTTTTTTCTTTGTATTGTCTATCCCTTGTTGTTTCGTTTCGTATTTTTAATTTCCAAGACTTCATGTATATATAAAAACATACATATTGAACATTTTTCGTTTAGTTAAAACCTCTGAGTGTTGCTGCTTGCAATCAGAAAAGTTTAACACGCGCCTTTTACACGCATTTCGAATGAAGAATGCGTGTGCACCATGCCGTCACTATCAGAGACATCGGAAAATTTTTTGCCGAGCTTTGAATTTCGGCCATACCCTTCATATAGCCAAGCGTTCTAAGAATAGCCTCGTTTTTAAAATAATTATTTTCTTCAAATCTAAATAAAATCCAACCGGAGTATTATTTTGCTCTAAAACTTCATTTTTGTCATGATAATTTGATATTCTATGTGAATATCCTCATTTAAAGAGCACAGAACTATTATAAAATTTTGGATGACGTCATAATTATTATAATTTATGAAATTCGGGAAAGGTGTATTAGTTTACATTTTGTGGTCGCGTTTTTTCTCTCTCCCAGAACACGCGCTCTATATGCAAAACTCAGGATATCGAAAGGCCTCTACGCCAGGCTTTAAAAAAATCAGCTCATTGCATGATTAAAGCGATAAAAAAAACTTTGAAAAGCTTTGAGTGGATTTAAGAAGGCGCATAAATGTTTGGAAAAAGCCGGAACTTTTTTTCAAGAAGTCGCACGGACTGGTCTTTAATCTACAGACCACTGAAATGACTAATACCTTCATATAAGAAATTGTATGCAATGGAAAATCGCTTACTGTTGTAAGCAAATTTTGCAATAAACTATGGAATGTAATAGTTGTTTTTAATATAAGGAGAATATTTGGAGTGGATAATAACACCAGCAGGAATTCGCAGTTGACTGGGAGACACTTATGCTTGCTCAGTACTGTATTAATAAAAAAATATATTTTATATTGTTCATTAAGTAAATCAAACAAATATAATAAAAATTAAGTAAATTTTTATCATCTCAGTTGTGCTTTTAGATGTTTTGATTTTCAAGGAATGCAATTTATATTTTAGTAAACACGGACCTCTGTGTTAGCAAAAATTGTAGTAGGAAAAATTTCCTAACCGAAATATTATTCTGATCGAGTATATTTCACTTTCCTAGAAACTAACGAATTTAAAGTTACTAAAAATGAAAGAAAGTCAAAATTTTTAAGTCTAGTAATAGTAAATGAACTTAGGTAAAAGTAAATGCCGTTCTTTTATGACATCATATTACAATATTTTAAAAAATGAGTTAACAAATATTTTTCTTCTTTTTTTATAACTTTGATACACTTGCGTTTAACCTAATGCTACCTATATCAGAATTTTCGGATCTTTGTATGTTTTCCTTCTTAAAATTAACACCAACAGTTGTATGAAACACGACAATGCTAACCCAATCAAGAATGTGAAACAATAGTCGACAACATAAGCAGACACTAAACTTCCAAGAATACTTCCAATACCTCTCAGCACATCTCTTATACTTTCCACATATCCCTGATGTTTTGAAGATATTAGATTTGCCGAAACAGTAAGAAGAAAAAATTGTTCTCCAATTTCAACCACAGTTATACTCGTAGAAAGGAGAAATGTCAATACTATATCGCTTGTATTGTTTAATTCTGCTTTTATTAGTATGGTTTGGAAGACTCCTGATATCAAAAGAAACAAGATACTTGCTACACCGGATAGGTATACAGCTTTGCGTGTGTGTTTCGACGTTGTAAGCACTACAATTATGCCAACCAATATCACTGATTGACTGATGTAGAATATTGCAATAAGGTAGTACGGCAGTGATAACTTTCCAATTATCACTGGAAAGCTATGATCAAATGCCAGTCGAGAGAATGCAGCTAATATTGTCATTATCATAACAAAAAGGACATCAAAATTTTTCACAACTTTTTTTAATACATTCCACGAAGTTTCTTCTTCATCTTTTAAAGGTTTGTGTTTCTTTTCTGATGTTATTTCTTTTAGATCGTATTCTCTTGACAGATCATGTGCAAGAATTAGGATAGAAATTTGTGCAAACATGAAGAGTATCAATGAAAGAAGACCAGATATATTACAGATGGTAATAGGCAAACCAAATAAAGTAAAGTTGACGTTTCGTAAAAAGTTGCCAACGATTGGACCAACAGAATAACCAACGAAGAAGAATACCATTAATACTGGCAATTTCTTCTCCATTTCATCAGTTGGATACGATCTAGCTATTTCTGCAGAAGTTATTATTCTTGTGATAGAAAAGTTCAGTCCCATTAGTATTTGACCAATCATAGGATAATAAGGCGATCTTGGAATGACATATACTATACAACCAACCATACTCATAAAATTACATATTGATATAATCAACTTGATTCTTCGTGACCTATCTACCAGTCTTGCCACCAACATTGAGAAAAATAAAGAAGGGGCAAAATAAACCAAACCGATAATTCCGAAAAATAATTCGGGATTTCCAGTTTTTATCACAGTTGTTAAGTACATCCATAATGTAATACCAGTCACAGATTTTTCGAATCCGATGATGGTGTATTGCACCACATAAGCGATCAAAGTATACTTTCTTTTTTTCTCCCATAGTTTGTCAACATGTGAAAGCATTTTTAAACTAATTGTCAACGAATAACTGGACGAACTGAAAAACTTAGCATTCACAATAACTTTTAGAATATGATAAATGCTTAAAGTAATTAAAAAAAAGACAATGGTCTGTTGAAAAATGCAAGCTATGGGTTATGTCGATGAGAATTATATCATAATTCGTATAGAAATACTTACGTTGGTTTCCAGACTTAAGTTAGAGATTTTGGTTACTATGTCGCTCCCTTTTGTCTCTTTTACAAGCTTACCGTTGCTTACTTGTTGTTTGTTGATTATCTAATTCGAATAATAAAAATTCGTGTTTGCGTTCTCTATTGATGCGTCAATAAAAATCAAACTATTTTAATCTGTTTTTCTAATCACTGTTGTTTTCTTTATTTCCCTATTTTTTTACTCAAATAAGATTATTGCATTCAATTAAAGGGTTTATTTTTTTAGTCGTATTATGGACACACGAAATATCAAAACTAATGTATTTTCTATGGTAAAAACATCTTGATTATTAGATTAATCAATAAATACAAAAACAATGGAAAATTTCAACAACTTATTCCGAATTTAAGTTTTATCTTCAGGTCTAAATCGAATTAACAAAAACATACAGTATTTACACTACCTTCTTTAAAGGTTACTTCAAAGTAAAAAGTTCAGCTATAATTATAAAATCCCTTTGTTTCTTACTAGGCTTTTCTAAACTAGTGGATTTACTAGTATCGACAAATTTCCGTCTGCAATTATGATGCACAAGAACTTTAGACTGAACTTGCTTTGCTAACTCTTTGAAGTATCTGAAAAAATTATCTGAAAGTATCTGAAGAAATATACCTGATAACTTATCTAATCCACGTTCATTGCTAGTTCTGATCAGTGTTTTTAACCCTTTTTCTTACACTTGCACTGCTGCTTCATTCTTGAATTTTTTTTTGCATAGTGTACAAACTTCCATTTCGCCACAATTCACAAATTATTTAGTGTCATGTAACTTATTTACGTTATTGTCGTTATTAAGGTTATTTACGTTATTAAGTTATTGTCGATCAAAAAATCTCAAAATTTAGTTAAAAAACAAAACAATCATTATCAGACAAACATTAACACCGGCCAAACTCTTACTTCTTGTTTCTTATTCTTATCTACTATGATGACGTTACATTGTATGCTAAAAGGTGGGGCAAATCGAGGTAACTTTCTGAGCAACATTACCCGGCAACATTTGTTGATGAACATGTTCACTCGATTTGCTATGGCTATCAACATGTTAACGAAGAAAAAACCTCTAGAAATGTTGATCAACATTTATTAACTTTTTTATAAATCTTGATCAACATTGTTGACGATTTGCTACAGCCATCAACATTTCTGACAACATTTTTCAGTATTTTCGAATCATTTAATTGCAAATTCGAATGTTCTAGCGCGAATTCGAATCTTTTTGTTGGAGTGTATACACGACTTGCATGAAAATAAAATCAAAAAAATTAATATATAAGGCTCGATCAACTGTAATATATCTTTGAATGAGCTGTAATCCAACCTTACATTTCTCTATAAGTTCTAGTATCTTCAGCCATTAACTCCTGGACGAGGTTAGTACAGAGTTCTTTCTCTTCCCTACTTTGAATCCATTTTCTGGTAGGGCCTCGCTTTCTTTTTCCATTGTCATCTATTACCAATGCCAGCAATAAACAAGCTCGTTAGAGCGCTTTATTACAGATATGCAGTATGTCGTAAGTCGAGTGAAGCGCACATAACATTATACATAGTGTTTCGGGTGTAGTATATTTTTAAAGAAATAACTTTACAGCAACTTTGGCTGAAATAAAAACACGGTGTCACAAACACAAGTCATTGTTATTTCGCCATAGCAACAACACTCGGGCAACGTTTTGTTATTGTGCGGAATATTTTTTTGAGAAAATTCAAAAATTAATCGTGACACCGGCGAACCGCTTAGTACAGGTAAACCGTGTCGCACATGCGCATAGGCGTAACAATCTTTTACAAAAAAACTTTATCGCAACTTCAGTTCAAGTAGAAAAACACGAAACAGGTGTCGTTAACGCCAGGCCGAGCGCTAAGTACAGGGAAACCGTGTTGCACATCAGTATAGGCTTTATAAACTTTATCACAATCTCCGTTTAAATAAAAACACAGTAAACAGCCCACCGTTACCCCGTCTACCTAAAAAACCATACTCAGCGATTTGATTTTATAGAACAAGCTTTTATGACAGTAAAAAAAGCCTAACTGTATTTAACATCAAAATTACTAATTCAAGATTTTCTTGTAGCCAGACTGCAATTGGCTGCTTTCACTTTTTAGCCAGAGGTAGCTAATAGTAGGATAGAATAATGAAAATACCCCCAAAAAATTAATACAAAGTTGAAACTTGGTACAGAGGTAGGTAATAGCACTAAAATTGGGCAAAATTCATAATTGCGGATTCGGGTTTTGGTCAAAAGTGTGATTTTCAACATATTATCATGTTTATACATCGTTGGAAAGGAAATTTCATGCTGAATAACATTTTAGCACGGGCTGGCCTTAATCAGTTATATTTTGAGAGGCCTCGGCTACAGTAGGCATTACTTAATCATGATGAAGTGTTTCTCTTTTATAGCGCAACTATGTATACTTCGAATAGTAGCAGTAGTATTTCAAATTAAGTATAGAATGTTGGTCGAATTAAGCCGGGGGTAAATCGATCAACATTCTCGATCAACATTATCGATCAAAATTTTGGGCAACTACCTTCTACTGAAACGTGACCATTCTCTCTTTTTTCAAAATGACGAAGAAGGAAGCAGCTGCATGTTTATGACAATGAAGAAAAAAGCGATGTCCTACCAGAAAATGGATTCAAAATTTTGAGTAGCTTCGATCTAAATTGTCCCAGAGACAGGGTCTTCTTTCGCACAGGTCAATCAGCTTCTCCACTATTTCATCGTTCCATTTAAATTTTTGTTTACCAGCAGTGGTAGTTGCAGGATCAGCTGAAGCAGTGACTTCCGCCATTTTCAAAATGAATATATCTCTATGTTTTGATCTTATTTTCATGCAATTCGTGTATACATTCGAACAAAAACATTCGAATTCGTGCTAGAACATTCGAATTTGCAATTAAATGATTCGAAAATACTGAAAAATGCTACCAGAAATGTTGATGGCTATAGCAAATCGTCAACAATGTTGATCAACATTTATAAAAAAAGTTAATAAATGTTGATCAACATTTTTAGAGGTTTTTTTTTTTTCGTTAATATGTTGATAGCCATAGCAAATCGAGTGAACATGTTCATCAACAAATGTTGCCGGGTAATGTTGCTCAGAAAATTACCTCGATTTGCCCCACCTTTAAGCATACAATGTAACGTCATCATAGTAGATAAGAATAAGAAACAAGAAGTAAGAGTTTGTCCGGTGTTAATGTTTTTATTAATAATGATTGTTTTGTTTTTTAACTAAATTTTGAGATTATTTGATCGACAATAACTTAATAACGTAAATAACCTTAATAACGACATTAACGTAAATAAGTTACATGGCACTAAATAATTTGTGAATTGTGGCGAAATGGAAGTTTGTACACTATGCAAAGAAAAATTCGAGAATGAAGCAGCAGTGCAAGTGCAAGAAACAGGGTTAAAAACACTGATCAGAACTAGCAATGAACATGGATTAGATGAGTTATCAGGTAAATTTTCTTCAGATACTTTCAGATAATTTTTTTCAAATACTTCAAAGAGTTAGCAAAGCAAGTTCAGTCTAAAGTTCTTGTACATCATAATTGCAGACGGAAATTTGTTGATACTAGTAAATCCACTAGTTTAGAAAAGCCTAGTAAGAAACTAAGATCATAAAGTACTTTTAGTTGAAAAAGAAACTGCTTTCTTTGTATGAAAAAAGCAATGCGAAAGTAATCAACTGTTGCCAGAGACAACCATTGATTACAACACTTATGATTCGATGTAAGAGTGAAAGAGATACATGGGGAAATACTTTTCACTGATGGACATGACGTAGAAAGAAATGCTTTTAAAGATCTTTTAACCTTGATTTCTGTAAATGATTGCATTACAATGATACATTGCACAATAAGCAGCAAATACTTTCTTTTATGATCATTTTTAACCCTTACTTCCAAAGAAAGTATTACTCAGCATGAGATTTCCTTTATAACGATGTATAACATAATCATATTTTAAAAAGTCGAATTTTTTACCAAAACGTAAAACCGTCATCATGACATTTGCCCATATTTTTGAGTTGCCGGGACTTAGTCAATGAGGATTTTTTTTTCTATGAATCCTAACAAAAAACGCGACAATATATTTACCTTAACATGTGAAAGCATGCAAAATATAAATAATATAATAAATATTCTTATAGAAACAACGTACTTAAAAGAAAGAAACATGACATCATCACTTACAAACCAGAATGACATTTGCGAGCTTTTTTTCGGATTCTGCAGTGATTCCGAAATTAAGCTGCGTGTATGCAACAAAACAAAGTCTGTAAAAATCGTGTTTTGCCAAGATTTTCAAATATTATTGAAACCATTATTAAAGAAATATTGAAAATGTGGCGTCTCATTGAGTAGACTGATATTGATATCGGTTTGCACCAATCCTAAGCACTATATTCACCAGATCGTGGTGATAATATACAAAAGTAATTTGAAACCATAATATTAACCCTATAATAACTGTTTATGAGGGCAATACCGGAGAATATTGACCGACGTCGAAGTAATGGCCTAGCTTGTGAGGGCAATACGCGACAGAGGTCAATATTCGAAAGCATTGCCCGAAATAAACAGTTATTATATGGATTATTATCCGGGTACTGCATTTTACGACCAAAAATATAACATTATAAGCAGGACGTAGAAACCATGTTTTTAAAAAATCTATTCCCATATGGAACGTACATTCGAACTAACTAATATGTTTTTTTAAAAAATCTAATATCGTGTAAACATAACAAGTTTTTATTGTAGATACAAAAAAGAATTCTTTTCTTTTCGCCTCAAAGTTTTAAGTGCACTGTAATGGCCTTATTAATTTAATCTTGGAGGAAAGAATACAGAAGGAGAAACAACTTCATTTCTGTACGCTTTAAATGTATTGAATTTTCTATTGCTTTTAGTTTCCAAAAAATCTGTGCGTGAGGTGCTCGACCGAGTCTTTTTCGCAAAAAATTGATCAAATTCCATATTCTCCTTTAATAGGGGCTAACTTTTTTCTATTGAAATCTGACTGTAACACGCTGCAGGCACGTGATTATTGTATGGAAAGTGTGCCTAATATAAGTCGGTAAACATTGATATTAAAAACTTCAACAATACGTTTGGAAGTAAGCGTTTAACCATGATATTAACCTATTTTTGCAGGCTTGAGTATACCACTTTGATCATGAAAAACAATATTGATAGATATGCGCCGGACGAGTGCCGACAAAATGTGTGCTGGATTAATGTTTATTCTAACTAAAGAAATAACTTCTTATAACAGAACGTCGTTTTAAAACCAGATATAAACTTTTTCTTTTTGTTTACAAAAGTGTCGAGCATGTGCTTCTTCGCTAATTATGTTAACATAAGAACAAAAGAAATTTTACCGATTTCAATATGGCTTCTTGTTTTGATAATATTATCAAATTCATCATCAAATTATCTAATTGTTTTTATAACCAATCATAGTTGCGAATTGTTATTCACGAATAATTTAGTCACACAACCGCCAAAATTTCAAATTAAGTTTCTATACAGACACCTGCTAGAACCTCACGCAGTGTTTCAATAGATTTAAAAGAGTTGTTTCTCCTTCCGTATTCTTTCCTCCAAGATTTAATATAGGATATTGACAAGTAGTGTTATTGACGTCGCGCCTTAACGTCAGAAAATTTAACATATTAGACATGCAATTTTCGGGTACTTCAAGGAAAATTTCTGTAAGATCAAAGGAAGAATGAACACATCCACTTTGCCTGTTACAGAGACACAGAACTGGCGTACTATTTTAAAGATAAAAGTAAGTTTCACTTTTGTTTCGCGTTTTATTTATATTTACTTTTTTCAGTGTTTATTTAAACTTTTATAAAAAAAAGCAAAGATATAACTAGCACTTTATGAGCAGTATGGGTAAGGCAGCACATTGTGCTAAATATTGTTTTTCTTCCAATCGAAGACAAAAGTAGTTTGCGGTCTTTTTACCAGACAACAAACTTTGTTGTAAACTATTATTGCCAAAACTTTATAACGGATTATTGCATGTGTCACCTCTTTGTTAGATTGTGTGTTTAAGAATGAAGAAAGACAAACATCCTTGGAGATGTCACAATGGAGTCAGTGATGGTCTATAATACCAGATATTGACCCTGCTATGGAGAAAATGACAAGCTCATTTGGTTTGAAATTTTCTTTGCATATGCACAGGCTTTGAAGAGAATGTACCGGTTTCTTTGTTTTTGAAAATATCTAAATTCTGTAACTTAGAAAGCTCTTACGAAATTATTTGTTATGCAATTTTATTTAAATTGGGCTAAATCCACCTATACAGCAGGAAAATAATCCTTTTTGTACTCAATTAATTGCATTTTGCTATTCACGAAATGGATCTGGGAAGCTTAATCATGACAATATGACCACTATGATTTGACTGATGGAATTTTTTGATCGTTTCGTTTATAAATATGTCAACTGCTTAAGTTATGTCTGAAAAAAATTACTTCCTAGGAAATGAAATAACAAACCAAAAATGGTGCAACGTGGGTTTCGGCTAGTTTATAATATTTATGTGGCTAGTTGTAGGAGTATTAACTTGCTACATGCTGCGCTGTGCTGTATTCTGTTTTCTCAGTAATGTTCTATCTTCCTTAAGCCTTGTGCTCAAAACCTAGTATATGACAAAAGAACATGCAAACGAAATTTAAATTTGATGCAACTTAGTAATTGAGGCAAGATACGCATGCACCTGATAGCGCATGCTTGAATAGAACTTACCACTCACAAGTCTTGAAGAGATTACGTAGACAAAAAGGTTCTTTTTTTCGGTTGAACAAAGTGAATAAGAAAATAATTCAGCAGTATCTTTTACTTAGTTCCATCGGCCATGACTAATTAATGCTACTTTGAAAGTGAGACAAATCTCTATCACACAACAAACATGTTTACAGCCACCGCTATCCTATACGCCATCAGCAACACCATCAAATATTTCACCACCCGTGTACCAGTTCACCCCACCCTCTCTTTCTTCAACCAACGCCCAGTTGTCTACACAAGCAATCATAACTGTGATGTGTGCAAATAAAATTTTTATTTTCTGAATTTGTTTAGTAAAAAAGTAAACGTTTGTTTAAAGGGGCTACGAAACGATTCAATAAGGTTAATCCCTGCAAATTCAGAAGATTGGCATGTAATGGATGGACTATTTAAAGGGTAAAGGTGCAGGAAATTATACACACTTTAGAACCAGATAGACGCCTAGAAAGCTTGTTTACGAGTAATTACTTTTATAATGAATTCGCTACTAAAAAAAATTAATCCTTTTAGTGTTCTTTTTGGGGGTAAGCTATGGTCTGCATGTATGTTAAATATCAGTAAATTGGAAACGTGTTTTGACGAGGAAACAGGGTAATACGAGGAACTGTATTTGTTAAAAAAGAGCTACTAGCTTTAAGAAGGTAATTAATACCTCTAAAAGGATTTTAAAGTTATGTTGTTGGTCAGGCTGGTTTTATGTGCAATAGACTTATATTTTTCTATGCAAAACTTGGAAGGATAAACTAGCTAGCTTGTGCAAAAGATTTAAAGTTTATTTTATTAAAAAGTTCGAGTTAAAACCAAGGTAAGTTCTTATATCGAATAAATTTATGGATATCCAATACACGTAGGGAACTTTTCTGTCATTTTCTGTTATATTTGGATGTCCAATATGATACTTAAGATGATTTAAGTTGTTGTTTTTGTCTTCAGTGATCATAAACCTTTTCAGCGCCATTAGCTTGACTTTTGTGAAAGTCTCTAAAGTCGAAAACCAACAGCCGTTTCGTGATCCCTTTAAAGAAACACAAAATAGAGTTTCCATACAATGCACAGAAACAACGTCACGCAGTAGGATTTAATTAATTTTCTAATTGACTTTTGCAATAGATTGCCCGTACTGCAAACATCAAACTAGTAAACTTAGTACTTGCTTTTCGTACCTCGCTACTGCAGTTGCCATGGAAAAATCCACAGGATCGTCCGTCTTTAAATTAAACGGTATTTCGTGTGGCCGTTGCACGACGCTTATTTCGCGGACAGACAGACAAAAAACGACTATTATTAACGACTAGTCGTTACCCGTGAAAAAATCCACGGGTTCGCCCGTCCTTTATATATATACCCGTGGCAAAAAAGTGGATAAAATATATTGCATTTGATATTCGTGTTTCCGTAACATAATTTTCTACCTCAGCAGGGGGTTTGCGCAGAGACAGACAGAAGAAATACGGCTATTATTATAGAGAAATTACAAAAAATGAGCTTTAAGAAAAACCCGGAATTTTTCCCTTTAATAATTCTTATCAAAAGCAACAAGGAACAAATCCATTTGTCAGTTACGCATGAACATATGATGTCACTACCTATGATCCTCCTCAAATTGTGTCGTTTGTATACGAATAACATGACAAAAACAATCAACAAGAGGGATTTTCTAATCAACTTGACATCAAAAATCAATTAAGCAAACGAAATTAATAATTTATCTACAATACAATCTTAATTAAAATATAGACTGGTTTAAATAATTAATACTTTGAAAAAAAATTTGCAGTCAGCTTTTTCGCAGGTTAGATAAGGAATCACAGCCGCACTTACGTGTATACCTAGCTACCTAGCCAACCTAATGAGGCAATTAGAATTAATAATGTGCTCGATTTACTACTAACGACACACAAGGTTTAAACATTTCGGTAATCCAGATGTGTCGTTGATTAACAAAAAGGAAAAAACATTTACATCAAGAATTGTTTGTGGAAACGAGTGGTGATTGAAGTTTGAATATCAACCACATCAACTGACATCTCTAATTTCATAACAACCTCTTGTTTTGATTGAAATTAAATCAAGCTATATTTAAAACAAGAAATTGAAAGTAATCAGCTGTTAGGACCACAACAAGTGAAGTTATTAGAATGTTAGCACAAGGCTCCGAAGGAACTGGTGAAACTACACCGAGAGTTCCAAAATCGACGACACACCGAATAGTGACAACAATACGAGTACTTGGTAAGTTGCTTTGCTTTATATACGTTTTGAAAAAAAAAAAAAGTAATTTTTTTTATCGTCAATGTAACTTAACTTGCTTGTTTATAGCTAATAGTCATTTTGCCGTTGTATTACTGGTAAATGCTTTTTTATAAGAATACTCTCTATAAGAATATCGAAGATGAAATAGACCTTTCCCGAATTTCCTAATTATGTCAAACTCAATTAAAGAGGTCGATACTAAAAATGATTCTTATCCCTAAGTTCCTTAGCAAAAGGTAGAATAAATTACCTAATTTCGTTAATACTTCTGTTCGTTTAGTGCCTTAATTCCGAGCTGAAAGTTACGGTCAAACCCATTATAAGGCGAGCTTTCGGAGAATAGCCTCGTTTTCAAAATAATTATTTTCTTCAAATTTAAATAAAATCCAACAAGAACATTATATTGCTCTAAAAACTACATTTTTCATGATAAGTTATTATTCTATCTGAATATCCTTTTTTAAAGAGCACAGAAGCGTTATAAAATTTTGGATGATGTCGTAATTATTATAATATTGAAATTCGGGAAAGGTGTATTAGACAAAAAGTTAAGAATATATTAAAATTTTGCTTGCATCATAAACGAAATGTAAGAAAAAAATAATAAAAACTTATATTATATCATTGATGTCAGATGTCGTCTCGTGTTTCATCTGAAGTATTTTACCCACAAAATCTAGTGGTCCGTCTGTCAATATATACAACTGCAACTCATGCAGATTTTTCTTAACTGTTATAAGAATATGCTTAGAATATATCAAAATGAATTTTGTCCAATGTTGAGACGAAAACACTATTCTTATAATAAAACATGTAAATATATCTTGACATCTTTTCAATAATATGAAGCAACACGCACGCTCTCGATTGTCTTTCTGTACGTAAGGTGTATATAAACTTAAGCAACTGGTTAAACAGGGCAAACACGGAATAAGTTTTGTCAACCTTTATTATACTAATTAACTTCTTTTAACGAGCTCAAAATAATATAGAAAGGGGAACAAAAGGTCATCTTAAAGCGGATAAAAAAAGGAAATTAGGCACGAGCTTAAGTCGGACAAGATTGTTCCTGTCACGTGTGTATAAAGTCTCCACACATGTAGAACTAAAAACATCTTTCGTAAAATTTAAAGTGATGCACGTAAAAGACGGATAAAGTCCTTGACCGGTGACAAAATCCACAGAGATCATTCGTGCAGTCTTTACATGAAGTTGTAATATAGTCTACGGTGAGTTGGAGCAGAATCAGTTAAAATAATTTTACATTCTCTCTTTCGTCACTAATTACTTCGTGCGTCCCGATGTCGTAAATAGACAATCAGACGATAAATGTAGCTGTGTACTGTTCATGTATAACCACAAAATAATTAGTTTTAACAACGGTTAATACAGAGGTTATTGATATTGTATAAATAAAATAAAAGACATCTATTTTGAACCATCTGTAAACTCTCACCCACTCGAACACGCTGCGAACACGTGCTATCAACAAAACTACTTCATTTCACGAAACAAAAGCAACATTGCTTACATTTTAGACTAAACAAGTAGTTTAAACTGGATGAATTTTATGTAACATACGTTACTTTAATACGGTAGACTTAATCACACTTTTCAAACGCATAAAATGTTCCTTGCGCAAAGTATTTGTGGCAATATTGTAAATTACATTTAAAAGAGTTTGCAAACACGAAAAAAAGAAGATCGAATGATTATACAAAGAATATCAGTCCTTTTTTCCAACGGTAACGTATGTTGCGCATTTAAGGCGATGTTTTCCATTCATATCACAGAAAGCCTTGGTAGACGATGTTAGACCTAAAAACCCTGCTATTCGTGACTTATTAAGTCAATACAACCATGGCTAAATTTGTGAAGTGATACGGATCACGAAGTTCATGCTATCGAGGATGAGATACGTTAGCATTTATATTAGAATTGTAACATACGTTACTATTTCTTTAGTTTCATACAATAGACAATAGCTGAACAAGCTAAGTCATACATAGTAAAGTATTCCTAAAGTCACGGCCATACAATACCTCAAAAAATTAATTAACTTAGAAGAAAGAACTAAAATCCTTATTCCGATTATAATTATTTTTGACACAGTCATCGTTTACAAAAAAGTAAAGATTCTTACCTCAATAAATACGCAACCAAACTTTTTCTTGAGCCTTCTCTTGTGATCTAACATGAAAGTTCATGGACAACACAGTCGCCTTGTCACTAAATCGAATAATTCTTTTCACAATCGAATGTTATGCGTTCTATTTTCAAACGTTCTATTTTTATGAAACGTATGTTACAAATCGTATGTTACATTTCAACTTTAAGCCGCCTCTATCTCAAAAAATCTTTCATGCATTCAGCAATTATTGATAGTTTCTCAACGATATCCACCTACTTAATTTTTATCCCGAAACAAATAACAATTCATGTCAACCCACCCGCAAAGAGTACAGGAATCGTATGTTACATTCTAAAATTGGAAAATCAAATTTTGAACTTCTGACTACAATGAAAACCTGAAAAGTCAAAATATCATAAAAAATCTTTTTTAATTTTTTAATTTGATATAACTAGCTTTCAATTTCTCAGAAAAGGGCGTCTTATACTTTTCCACTATATTTATAGGGGCGGTTAAAAAGTCGTAACGGAGGTTACCATCGTTATGAGGACAGATTACAAACTAGTGCAGCTTTTTTATTTTGGGCCTAGGTTTCATGAAATTTTGGGGAGAAGCACTTTCTCAATATACTCTTATCATTAGATACTGCTTTCTACTAAAATATGAAACCAATCGGCGCTACCAACCGCCAAACATCGAGTTTTTTGCTGGGGACAGGCTTTTTTCCCCAATCAGAGATGCTACTGTTTGAATATCAAGACCAAAATTGTTAATATGCCAAAATTGTTTTTTTCATCTTAAATCTAATATGTTTCTCCGCATTTTAGAAAAAAAGGTTTTTGAAAAAATATTTCCATTAGAGGTCTGGGCCGTGCCGAACATGGGGGACACGAATGTCGCACTTTTTGAGAATGACTCAAGAGCTAAACCGGATTCCCGCGCGTCTTGTATATTTTTTTACGATCTCTATCCAGAGGATGAAATAAAGTTTAAAGATTTAAAGGACAATTTATCTCTACAAACTGAATGGGCTTAAAGCATAAGTTTCGGTGCAAAACAACCTGTCGCGCGAGGCGACTGCATACAAGAGGATCTGTTCCTGCACTCGGAGGTGTCTAAAACCCGTGCTTGGTAGAGGAAAACGTGAAAACGATTGATGAAATGTCAAGATGATAGTTTGCAATCAGTATTAAATCGTTCTGTTTTACTCTTGTACTAGCTCTTCTATTTATTCACTGTGACTCACGTGAACTTAAAGCTGCACGGAATGTGGTAAAAATTCGTATTGTTATATTTATTCAATATTCTTTGGGGAAATCTTTAGTATCTTCTACTTTACTTTTTCATGTGTGCAGGTCGACAAATGCACAACTTGACTAAACCATATTGTGCATGCACGGATAATTTTTTTTTAAAATTCTCGCAATCATGAAATAGTTTTGGTCCATAAATATACCCTGAAAAGTGGAAATTACTCCTGCTTCAAATGTTGATAACTTTTAAAAATAATTTCCTGTCCGATACACCTTTCCCGAATTTCATAAATTATAATAATTATGACGTCATCCAAAATTTTATAATGGTTCTATGCTATTCAAATAAGGATATATTTAGATGGAATATCAAATTATCAAGACAGAACTGAACTATTTAGAGCGATATATTATTCTGGTTGGATATTATTTAGATTTGAAGAAAATAATTATTTTGAAAACGAGGCTATTCTTAGAAAGCTCGGCTATATTAATGTTTTGACCGTAACTCTCAGCTCGGAATTCAGGCACTTAACGAACAGAAATATTCACGAAATTAGGTAATTTGCTCTACCTTTTGCTAAGGAAATAAGGAATAAGAATCATTTTTAGTGTCGACCTCTTTAATTGGGTTTGACATATTAGGAAATTCGGGAAAGGTCTATTGTTAGAAAAAAGACCGTGGAGTCACTTTAACTTTAGACACAGCTCGTACTGATACAACACCTTTCACAATTTAATTTTATAATCATATTACTTCAAAAATTGTTTATCTGTAGTTCATCCTGAACCCTTCACGCGCTTTCGGCCAAGAAATAGCCTTGTTTATTTTATTTCTTCTCGTCATTCGCTAAAAAGTATTGTTTACGGTTCTTGTGACCGCAGTGTCGCCATCTATCTTTTCCAAATTAAGTAGCGCAATTAGTCTGGTTGCAGAAGCGATTTAATCTTATTGGGTCAATTGATAGCGAAAATGTCTGGCGTATTACCTCAAGGATAAATGTTATCACAAATTGTCAGCAATTTACTTTGTTTACAAAAATTCTACTGATAATAATATCATCCACACTACAGACAATGTAATTTCCATAGAGATATAATAAAAAAGAATCGTCACATCATCTGTTTTCCCTCCCTCTCCTGAACGAAAGCTTGACGTCCAGCATTTAATTCGTCACCCTCTGTAACTTCTTTTATCTCAATTATGACTTAGGATATAATTACGTACCAGTTGTACCAGTTACGTACCAGTTACGTACCAGTTGCACCAGTTACGTACCAGTTGCACCAGTTACGTACCAGTTATACCAGTTACGTACCAGTTATACCAGTCACGTTCCAGTTATACTAGTTACGTACCAGTTATACCAGTTACGTACCAGTTATACCAGTCACGTACCAGTTATACTAGTTACGTACCAGTTATACCAGTTACGTACCAGTTATACCAGTTACGTACCAGTTATACCAGTTACGTACCAGTTGTACCAGTTACATACCAGTTATACTAGTTACGTACCAGTTGTACCAGTTACATACCAGTTGTACCAGTCACGTACCAGTTACGTACCAGTTGCACCAGTTACGTACCAGTTGCACTAGGTACGTACCAGTTATACTAGTTACATACCAGTTGTACCAGTCACGTACCAGTTATACCAGTTACGTACCAGTTGTACCAGTTACGTACCAGTTATACTAGTTACGTACCAGTTATACTAGTCACGTACCAGTTATACTAGTTACATACCAGTTATACCAGTTACGTACCAGTTATACCAGTCACGTACCAGTTATACCAGTTACGTACCAGTTATACTAGTTACGTACCAGTTATACCAGTTACGTACCAGTTATACCAGTTACGTACCAGTTATACCAGTTACGTACCAGTTGTACCAGTTACATACCAGTTATACTAGTTACGTACCAGTTTGTACCAGTTACATACCAGTTATACTAGTTACGTACCAGTTATACCAGTTACGTACCAGTTGTACCAGTCACGTACCAGTTATACTAGTCACGTACCAGTTATACCAGTCACGTACCAGTTATACCAGTTACGTACCAGTTGTACCAGTTACGTACCAGTTTGTACCAGTTACATACCAGTTATACTAGTTACGTACCAGTTATACCAGTTACGTACCAGTTATACCAGTCACGTACCAGTTATACTAGTTACGTACCAGTTATACTAGTTACGTACCAGTTATACCAGTTACGTACCAGTTATACCAGTCACGTACCAGTTATACCAGTCACGTACCAGTTGTACCAGTTACATACCAGTTATACTAGTTACGTACCAGTTATACTAGTTACGTACCAGTTATACCAGTCACATACCAGTTATACCAGTCACGTACCAGTTATACCAGTTACGTACCAGTTGTACCAGTTACATACCAGTTATACTAGTTACGTACCAGTTATACCAGTCACGTACCAGTTATACCAGTCACGTACCAGTTATACCAGTTACATACCAGTTATACTAGTTACGTACCAGTTATATCAGTTACGTACCAGTTTGTACCAGTTACGTACCAGTTACGTACCAGTTACGTACCAGTTACGTACCAGTTCTGTACCAGTTACGTACCAGTTACGTACCGGTTGTACCAGTTACATACCAGTTATGCTAGTTATACCAGTTTTTTCAAATGGATACCAAGAACGATATAAGATTCTGTCAGCCTCGAATTATTTCATTCTTTATTTTCAATGCGTTAAGAATCTGCTATACATGAAACGAGTTAAATTCCATAAAATTAGGTTGACTTTGGAAAAATATACTATACACTTTGCCATTACATTTTTAAATTTACAATGAATTTTTATTAAGCATGTTATAAACTTTCTAGGCTATTAGTTTTTATTGCAGATGTTTTGCCATTTTTATTAGGTATTATTCATATTATCAATGGCGTCATCTTAGTGAGTGTCGGTATCACCATATTAAATGTGTTGGACAAAAGAACAAGCAACAACACAAATGGTGCGCCCGTATGGGGCGGTATTTGCATGATATCAGCTGGCGTACTTGGAATTTTATTATGCCATAACGAGCGCCGAAAATTTGTCGCAGCTATAACATACTTTAATGTTTTTACTGGTATTGTTTCAATGATATCGTCGGCTCTGTTCATAACAGGCTTAAGGTACGTACTGCTTTTTTTGTTATGTCAGCATAAGCTGAAATCTTCTTCCCTAATAATTTGGAAGAAAATATTTCACGCGTCTGCAGCTTGTTGACTACAAATTTATGCTCAGTAAAAACGAGTGATAAATCTTGAGAAGTGGATAAAACGAACAGTTTTGTGACGATGTGTCATTCATTCAACCTCGTACCTGGTGTATTTTGTATTGTTGATAAAGTTGATAGCGGTCAGGGGCCACAAAACCCTGGGGACGAGGTTGTCATTCACTCCATTTTGTTTGCAGTTATTCTTTCGACTGATCAACTGTGGGTTTTCCTTCGTAACTAAATTGTTAACACAAAAAATGAAATCTTGTGGCCTTGAAACTGCAAAACAATTGAAAAAAGAGGCCCGCTGAAAAAATAAACTTTATTTGTATTCTGTGTCAGTTGAAAAAGATTGCCAAAAGGTGTTGAGAGACATGAAAAACATTGTGAACAAACAATTTATCGATACCCCTTAAAATTTTAGGGTCTAATAATTTATCATAGCGGTGATGAATGATAGTGAGGACGCCCACAATCACACCAAATTTGAAGTTAGTCCACTCGGTACAGCTTATAAAACCAGTATCTTGCTCTCCGGTACATCTTCCAATGGTTTGGGCTGACGGTATAAAATCCGATGCCGCGCCGAAGTAGCACATAGCGTTTTAAAATTGCTTATTTAGCAAAAAATTGTTCTAAATACATCTAATATTGTTGTTTATTCGACTCGCTATGGCACTATGGACACTTCATTCTTTATATTTAGATATTATGTAACTTGCCGTGCAACCTCGTATCTATACAAGAGAGATAACGATGGTAACATGCGCGTGGTTGGTCACTACAATCCAATATATTGTAGGCAGGGACATAATGGCGGACCACCTTTGTACGCAATTGTTCTTATACTTGCAATAGGGGAGATCATAGTTTCTATGGGAACATCATTCTACAGTGTGAAAATACACAAAGCTAGGTGTTCTGGTAAGTAGCTGAATTTATTGTCCCTTATACAAATATCTTTTTTATTTTTAATATAATACTAATAATGAAAAGTAAATTTTGTGAACAATTTCTTTCTATGAATATATTTAGATTTCTCCTCATTTTTCACTTCATCACGACAATCGCAAGTAATTCAAGCACCTCACCAACACAATCAATCACTACTTCGTGCGCAATATTTAATTCAATCAAGCACGCTAGACCAACCTCCCACGTTACCCCACCAAACTCAAATTTTATCGAACGCGTTAGGACAGCGGTTTATGTTAGTTCCACTAGCTGATGATCAACATATCAATTTGGAAACTTCTTATCATTATACATTTCCATTACAGAACCCTCCACCGCAGTATTCCGAAATTGATAATCAAGAAAGTAATACGCAATTTGCAAATGGACAGCAAGATGAAGATGACACTATTTTTTTATCGCCTCCACAATACAGTCCGTAAAAGCATTATTTTAATTTTCTCGTGTGTGAATAGTTCCGGTTTCGATAATATGACGATTATATGAAGCAACAAAAGCAACCAAAACAAAGACATTCTCTTACCATACAATTTTTCCTGTCTACATGAAACACCATCGTACTGACTTTTGCTCTGAAGCTTTACTCTAAACAACAATCATATCTTTGTATTTACATCTCCTGTTTTCTTTCTAAGAGACTGTTACCTAGGACTACTGCTAGAGAAATATTATCGTGTGCTTTTCTCAATAATATTTTTTGTGATGGATGCATTTGGGGTATTTCAAAGCCTTATGCTAGAATGTTGATCGAAAATATTGCTGCAGACACTGACAAATTTTATTCTATTTTACTTTATTGTCCAAAAAGTTGGAAAGTAAGTATGTTTGCAATAACATCATAGAACGAATTAGCAAAATACCTGAATACTTCAGTTGAATTTGATGTCACGTGTCTTCTTCGCAATTCTAACTTGTGCCTCATGATTCTACATAATTGTATGTGTCTGTTGCATTCTCAAATATATCCAACCTTTTACAAGGATAAATAGTTGTATATAAATTAACTGTTCAGTCTCAAATTTCTTTATACATAAATGTAAAATTTGTAAATTTTATTTTAAAAAACATCTTTAAGTTTATTAAATGTAATATATTGTATCATACAGAAGGCCTAAATCTTAGAAAACACCCTCTGATATTCTCCCTTTGTTGTTCTTTGTGAGAGACGTAACTCTTTGCAGCGGAAGGTTGACAAAAATTTTGAGTACTAAAGCAGTCGTGAAAGTAAACTTTCCATTACTAATGTCTACCAACCCAAAAAGGGTCAAAAATAAGAGTCTTACCAAAACGATAATTTGAAATTAGTATTGTTGTCAATATGTTGATGAAATGTCCTAATTTTACTTTTATGGAAAGAGTGCATTCAAAACATGGTTAGTCATGTAGTTTGATTTTAAGTTCATTTTTATAAAAGTTCAGAAGCAGAAGCAACATTTACCAGTCCCATCAGAGAGTGGAAAAGAAGATTATTCAAGATTACTTAGAGAGGAAGAGACACGAGCTTCTGCCATGCATGTATACATTATAATAAAAAAATTATGTTTGTTTCATTGCATAGAAAAAGAATGTACTCTAAGTGCCTAATCCTTCTCGAGATTGAATTATTTACCAACTAAACCTCCCCCTTGGGAACCACAACCACCACCAATTCACTTTTGCTCGCAGTTTGACAAAGTATACCACAATGGTAGAAGTGTGAGGGTAAGGATCACGCAACGTCGTACTTTAATGACGTGTCTTTTTACTAGATAAATATCCATGTTTTTTTTCACCTCTCCAAAATTAATTCCAGGTCCCTCCCCAAATTGTTAATTTTTAATTGTGAGACAATGCTGTATTAGGAGAAGTTTCGCATGACACTGCTACGCTTAAGTACTTACTAAATCATTGATGAAAAGAAGTCCAAGTGTATTTTTTAAGAACTTTTCTAAAAGATACAAGTTGAAGAAAAACAAAACAAAGCATTATTTTTTGTTTTATACGTTGTAAAATTTGCAGGGAAATATTCTGATAAAAACATTTCAAAGATAGCCAAGTATTAAGATTTGCTGAATGCCTGGTAATTTAATGCTAGGACTTAGAGTAGTATAGTGAGGTGAATTAAAGTAGGAATTCGCTCCTTTCACACCTTCACCCCCCAAAACTCTCCTGAACCTCTTCCTGCCGTAAAGTAGACCACCATCTTCATAACGTCGTTAGTGTCCATTTTGGTGCTTGGGTTGCTGATTCCCAGGAACCTTTTACCCGACATGGCATATGCAAACGTGAACCCTAGGTCCACGACTGTCTCGTAGATCATATCGATGATCTACTTTTGCTGTGGTGTCACGTTTGTAGACATTTATTAAAGGGTTTTTTTCATGTTGAAAAGATCAGTATCCAACTTTCGCGTGGGCTTGGGAGATGTGTGCACTCCTGCGGAGCCGTCAGGCGATGGTTCTGAGGCTTTGGAGCTTACGTAGAATATAGTAGACCCCACCTACGCAAACTAGTACGGCAACGAGACCTCCAGCGCCATAGAGATATAAGCTGCCCGTGGACTTGAAGGGACCCGCGACAGGTTCCTGACTCTCTTGGGAAGTACTTTTACCCACGTTCTTCTGTAAGTCGGCCTTGTTCTTGCGATTCCATTCCGCAAGTCTCTTCCCAGCACAAAACGACCTTCATTCTTCTTGGTAAAAACTTGGTTAGATTCTTCGCTCATTTCTTATAACTCGTGGGAGTTACAACAAATCACTTCCCTCCACGTCAAGAAAACCCCTTCGGACCATATCTTCCCGCGTACTCCAGTGAATTCCTATAGAGTCTCGTCTTTAAAACACAGACATGGGACGGGAAGCGAGCCGCTGGAGGTGTTATGATGACGGTATCATGTACACCCAAATAGGCAGATTTACTGCACCAATCCGAATAACGCAGGGAAGGTAACTTGTATAGATCTAGTGCCATGCTCTTGAAACGCTCATAACGTTCACGATTGTCCATTCGTATTTTCGATAAAATATTCCCCATTGTTTTCTTGTTCTTCATCAACCCTCTTTTCAACCACATTGGACATGGGTAGTTGACAGTGATTTAATGTATGCGCAGCGACTAAAAGAGGCGTGAGAAACTTTCCAAAAGCCGAATACACGAGAATCCCCAGGTCCGCCATAGAGTCCTTGATGATGGGGTCATCTTCAATATCGGCTCTCAACCCCTCTGCGCTATCTAGGTTAACCACACGCCCCACAACTTTGACATACAGGCTGATGGCGTGTGATGATAGAGCTTTTGCCGTCTTTTCACCTTTCTCTTGTAGCTCATGTTGGGTTAAGTCGGTGTAAAGCTTGTCTAGTACTTCGGGTGAGGCTTTGTCGAGAGAGGCCTCGGTGCACTTTTTCGGTAAGAGATGCTTTTGCCCCCTACGTATGGCATCTTTCAAAGCCTGGCGCTTGTCAAAGGGTTTCACACAGATGTGACAAGTCGTGGGAGTGTCGGCCCCATCAAAAATGTCTGCGAGATCTGCAACCATATTTATTAGACAGCGATAGCGGAAGAAGATGAGCATGATCAATACGTATGGCAGTATCACGGCGATACTTATGCACAATTCCATTTTCTTTAGATGGTTGGTGAACAACCACCTAACAAGCATTTTAATTGGAGACGAAACGGTTGCTCTTGGACTGATTATCCTCGGTCCACATTGGCTGCATGTTAGTATAGTGGAGTCTTGCAAGTTGAACTTTCTCACTGGGATATTCACCATTCTGCCTGTATTTAATCGGGATTTTGTGATCAAATTGCCACTAGCCTCGGTTGCTCCAGTTCATCCCACCTTTGAATTGAGCCTGGATATGACCGATAAATGTGCAGATATTGCATCCTAGATATTCCTGAGAAAATATCTGTAAATCACGATTTAGAGCATGGGGAATCCTGGCTTTAATAAGGTTATATTGATACCTAGCGAAATCACAGATGGAGCAATGATGTTTTTCATGTGAGCATTTGTTACGTGCCATTGACGCTTTGCTAATATCGAGGCGTTTAATGCACATTTTTGTTCGTCTGCCGTCCTTTTTTAACTTGAAATTATCGAGTTGCCTTGGTTGTTTACAGTGTGAACATTGTTCAAACTCCATTGTTGTTAATTTCTGTAAAGCACAGGCTGTCGGTTCTTCCGTCTGTCTTGTCAAAGCTGTAGATGCACCTCGTTTTCCTCAACCAATCTGGAAGAGGGTCACATCCGAGTAGGGGCTCCCTCGTAGAGATGAGCTTGACCTGTACATGCTTGAAGACTATCTTACCTTCGTACGCTCGGGGGGTTTCGATGGTTCTGTCAGGTGGTAGGTAGGCCTTGGTCCAGAACTCTGTATCTTTCAGATCGAGCCGCCTCATCTCGCATTCTTCCATAAAGGCTTGGATTTCCGCCATGCTCGATAACGAGCTGGAGCCGGAGCTCTTGATCTTGTGGTAATCGGCTACATCGCCACCACCTCGGTAAATATCGCAGCTGAAACTGTAGACCACCTTGACGCATGTCTACGTGGGGGGTGATTTATCGCATGATAGCATCCGTTAGCGGTTGGTTGAGGTTCTTGTTGAACCGCCAGGTCTTGATGCGATATCCGTCTTCCAACACTTGCGTGTCATTCTCGTCAAATATGTGCTGGATGTCCTCGATTCCCTCCGGGTTCGTGTCTTTCCCCTTCTCCCCTCCGAACATGTGTTTGAGGTCTGCGATTCTCTGATATTCGTCTTCGATTGTGATCCGTTGGACCTCATCGTGGAGCGTTGTCGCTCCCGAGACTTGCTCCTTCGCCTTCTTATAGTAGTAAGTAACGCTATCCCGCAAGCTCCGTACTCTATCAGCAAGGGCGTCGCGAGTTGCTGCTACTGGTGCCGACACGGTGTCGTACAGTTTGCTAATAGCATTCCTGAACCAACTCATCTTTATTATAGGTAGAGTTCAACTTTGAATAGCGCGGTCTTGAGTAGGGGACTTACCCCATACTCGATTGCGTATGCTCTGGTTTTTGTTGATGTCAGCACTATCGCTAACGGCGTGTTCCAGGGTTTATCGGTTTTCAGGGATGTATCGGTGTAATTTTTGGGGTCCCCAACCGAAATACGTTTGTCGACTTAACTCTTCCCTGGCCGCGTTCTTGATCAGGCACTCGATGCAATTTGTGCTAAATCTTGTTCTTTTTTTGTATATTATCCTATACTCAAAGTCAAACATAAGCTCCCAGCAACAGGGGCACAATATGCCATTACCATATTTTTCCCGACGTTTTGCTAGGGCAGCAGCCCGTTGTGTATCAAGGCACTCCATGCAACATTTTGTCAGCTGTCCGTCGTCCTTGAGCCTGAATTTGTCCATGGGTAAAAATTGTCTACATTGTAGGCATTCTTCTTTTTACACCTGGAGGCGGGGGTTTTGAGGGGTGAAGGTGTGAAAGGAGCGAATTCCTACTTTAAATCACCTCACTATACTACTCTTAGAGCTAGGACATCTCCTTTGTAATAGTTAAGTTAGACGATCCTAATATAGTCATAACGAAAAAAGCTTTCTTCCTATAAAAACCATGCATATCAATCCCAGATTAAAAAGCAATACGCTTTCAAAAAATGTATAAAAATTCTGCTCACTCGTTAGCAACATTAAAACAGTTGACACAATGTCCCTAACTCTTTCTGTAACTGAGTGTATATCATTCTACAATAAAAAGACCAAAAAATGGTATGCCACGCCCATCTTAAAAGTTGTATCTCATATTTTATGAACTTCTTGATATACTTCTTGATATATAAGTAATTTTCTTCATTAAAGTTCCTTATTTGTGATTCGTACGTTATAAATAGTTCAAAGCTCTTGCTACAAACAACCATTTATAGACGCGCTACGAAATTTTTGATCTTTTCCTTTTTTGGAGGTTTTTGTGCGTTTTTGGCGTACTGTGAAATGATCTATTTTGGTCCAGAAGTACACGCTAAATAAAATCTAATTTGAATATTGTTAAATAAATACCGCCAAAAAGATATGTTAAAAACAATACATAAAACTAAAATTTTAACGAAAAAAGCTGACGTGAGCGAAAATTATTGCTGACAGTCATCAGTTAAGGCATGACTTTTTACGGTCATATGACAGGCATCAGTCGTTCCAAGTTTTATACCCAAACGTATGACAGGGACTTTATGAGCACTACATTCGCCATCATAAGCCCAGCATATATTCGGTTTATAAACCAAACAATCATTTCTGAGCATAGAGATATTATCTTTTGTTATCTCTATGTTCTGAGGTAGCAAACTAAATCAAAACATTGTCTACTATTTAATCAAAATCGATCCCAGGAAGTTTTGTTTTTTATTCCACATCGGACCCGGGAGGAACATCAAAGAGCATATAGCGCTGATGAGAGACAAAAACACTGGAGACGAGGTTGCTATTTAATGTTATCTTTTTATTTTAAATTTATAAAAAGGCTGACAATTTGCACAACGTAATAAGCAAATAAAGGCAAAAAACTAACACAATCTGTCCCCGCCCCCTATTACTGAGGCGCCCAAGAAAAGCCAGACTGAATAGGCTTAATAATAAACAAAATGTAAACAAGTAAAGTCAATGTTTTTCTGCAAACGAATTCTCGCAAAGATAGACTAAGTTTTTAGCCCTTTAACATCATGAAGACACTTTTCTTACTGGTACTTTGAGTGGCGCCTCGTCCACAGGGTTTTTGCCTTTCTCTCCTATCAAAAAGGCAAAAAACCCTAAAGACGAGGGTGACAAAATGTATGACTCTTATTAAAAAAATGTGTGCTGCATTTGTTCTCAAAACACTTTTATTTTCTACTGTTAAACATATATGTTCTTATACGTATTATACTATATTATTGGATTTCTAGCCGATCAGCGCTTTGGTTTATCGTATAAACTGGTTGAAAATAAAGCTGTAGTATAAATAAATAAATGATAGAGATTCCCAATCATTATTTAATCATTACTCATTTTGCTTTTCCCTTAACACAAACATGAACCTCGTAAACACATCAATGTGGATCGTAACAACAAATAGTATATTTTTGTTCTGATACAGTTTACTGCTGTTGATAGGTCCACGTTCCTTTTGAATTCCGGATTTTAGTTCCGTTAAGGCGAGTTTCCACTAGGCGGTCTAAATCGCGCTGAGCGTAGGCGGCTATTGTGTTAAAACAATAGCCGCTTATTATTCCGCTTCGAATGTTATTTTTTGATTTCCACTTGTTAAAAGCAACAAAAAGAGCGTGTAAACTTTTAAACGACAAAAAATTGTAAGCATGAACGTTTCTACGTGGGGGCTGGGGCTGGGGCTGAAAAAACAATAGCCGCCACGCTCAGCGCGTTCTGGAACGCCTAGTGGAAGTTCGGCTTTATCATTTCAGAGTTCCGCGTTTTACCACATGCCATTTTTAATAAAAACAAACATGGTACGCCATCTGCGAAGAGGTGATGTGGCTGTATTCTCAAGAGTGTTCCTTTTAATTTCTTGAAAATATATTTAGCTAGCTATAACGTGTCTTAGTTAATCTTTTTTTATATAATGGTTAAGCGTAATATTTAATTTCTTAGTATATAATATATATAATATAAATCGAAATTATGACAATCAAATGGAAAGTCAACGCCGCATCCTTTGTTCGAAGTGCATTCCTCATTATTTTTGTTTATGCAACCTCCATCAGTTTAACATTTTACAACAAATGGATGTCTAAGGTTAGTGTAACTATAGCTACATGTACAACTGTAGCTAGCTAACTAGCTAGCTAGCTATATATTCTCGGATCCGTGTAAACGTGCTTGAAATTTTCTGATCATTTTCAACAAAAATGACCGACATGCTTAAATTCAGCACCAAAATTTATGGAAACATGCAAATTTTTTTGTGTTGTTTTAATTTTACTGAATTAAAAAGTATTAAAACGTTCTACTTTTCCCCTTTTTAAATATATAAATATGTTATACATGTGTGTTATAAATTTCGAGTTATTTCGTCGAACAAAACACACAAAACTAAAAAAAACATTATTTTTGGCGAAAGTATACCATCTTTCCAACCTTGTGCCAACACCGCGCTACTAGCTACGGACTTGAAAATTGGTATGGGGGGCCTGGAAACATGGTTCTATTGGCTGGTACCGTGCACCGTTCGTCTCGCAAACTATAAACTACTTAAATTTTAAGTTAAAGTCTTCTTTAGGCGCTAAAAAAGAGGAGAAAAAGTTGCCAAAGTGGTGCACAGCAATTTGATGTAGTGTGATCCCTTTTCTGTTTAATTATATAATTATCTAAACTTCTAAGCAAGTCACAGTGATGGCGTTTAATGTTTTAGTAGGTATGGTTTTTCCCAGCAAAATTACGGCAACCCGGTGTTTTCTTTTGACTTGATTGCTCGACCCGGGAATTCCAATCCGAAACCGGGATTTTTTAAAAATGTTGGAATAAGCGAGACAACAGTGTCTTAGCAATTTTGAAGCTAGCTAAAGTTTGGCAGAGCACGAGGTAAGGGAAAAACAGTAAACTACTTTATTTTGTAGGGATTTTAATATTATTTTTTGCTATAATATCACCCTTGGTTTTAAGAAATTGTTTTATAGCTTGTAAAACTTTAAACGTGGCTAATTGTTATCTTTTTTAATCTTTTTTCTTCTGTTTTGTATTTTTTTGTAAAGAGTAGCTATTTTTTGGTCCTACAGTTTTGCATTTTGCATCGTGTTTTGTAGCTAAATCACTTAATACTTCTTTTTTATATTTAGTTAAGACTTTGGTGGGCTCTTTCAAGATAAAATTGTTGAAATCAAAGATGTTTATGGCTAGCTAGCTAGCTAATCTTGGCTTTATCACAAGATTGGGTGCTATTTTATACAATTTATAAAGAAACACAAAATGATTGCTTTGTATATATTTAATGTATATAATAAATAAACTATTTATGCACAACTTGAGATATTTTCTACTAACATGATAAACTAGAATGTTGAAACTGTCGACTCTGAATGACGTTTTATTAAATGTATGATGTCACATATTTGGCCCGAAAACCCTTAGGACCAAAAGTGACCCTTTGGACAATTTCGGACAGATAAATATTACATCTACATCATCTTTAATGGCCTCAGAATCCAAAGTAATGTTTTTTATTCAGTTAATAAACAAATTTTAAGCATACATTCAGGCTCTAAAGGCTGTTTTTCACATAATTTCTAACATTTGGCCCAAAAATAACCCTTTGGACAATTTCGGACAGACTAATATGTCATCTACATCATCTTTAATGGCCTTAGAATCCAAAGTAATGTTTTTTATTCAGTTAATAAACAAACTTTAAGCATACATTGAGGCTCAAGGCCGTTTTTCACATAGGTCTCACATTTGGCCCAAAAATAACCCTTTGGACAATTTCGGACAGTAATAAAATTAATTAATTTTTATTCCAGATATTTAACCTAACCTGTGGACCATAAAAAACATGTTTCCTTAACTTTATTCTAGAGATATTGTGGAAGACATTCATCTAAATGATAATTTTTAAGTCATTTTTAGACATTTTGGCCTAAATATACCAATTTCGGACAGGTGTCCAAAAATTTTTTTCTTTTAATAATATGGACAATTTATCTGAGATTATTATTCTTTTTACAGAATATAAAAATTTTATTTCGTTCTTGAGATATCTTGTTTTAACTGAGAGGGTAATTCGAATTATTTTTTCGTAACATTTTTGTCCGCTTCGAAACAGCTGTGTATTTCCAGGAGGGGCCATGGCGTAGATGGAGAGTCCTAGAGTATTTAATGCTCATTTTGAGCTACGCAGACCCAATTAGAGCCCGCGCTCACTAGACAACTCCCGGCAACATCCAACGGCCCACACAGTGTGCCATCTTCCCAATTTCCCTCACATGGCTTGGGTTAACCCGGGGCTATGGTAACATTCACTCGCCCATGTTGAATCGCCGTCAAGAGGAATCGAACCCCGGTCTCCCGCACAGAGTACGAGAGCTATAACCACTAATCTACGGCGCCATATAACCACTAATCTACGGCGCCATACATACGCCATAAAAAGTGCGGGCGAGTTCGGCGTTTTAAAAAAATTCAAGTATTC
Organism: Hydractinia symbiolongicarpus; assembly: GCF_029227915.1. Lineage (NCBI taxonomy): Eukaryota > Metazoa > Cnidaria > Hydrozoa > Anthoathecata > Hydractiniidae > Hydractinia > Hydractinia symbiolongicarpus. The sequence goes on from NC_079885.1 coordinate 6,113,716, forward strand.
GCCCGAAAAAACCCGCATAGGCTCGAACAATGCTCAAAAAAGAAAAACAAAAACAAAAACAGACACTAATGTGATTCAAAAAAAATATATAAAAATTATAATAAACTTACTAAGTGGTAGCGAAGTTCTTAAAAGAACTGTTTTTGATGGTTTTTGATAAAGTTTACTTTATAAATAACTTATATATAAACTTTATTAACTCCTTTCTCTTCAAGCGCCTTCTTCCCAATATCGTCTGCATGTTTTTTTTTACAAGGAATTGCAATTCAGGAATGTTCCGGGCAAATTGGGAAAGTGCAGGCGGTTTAGGGGGACAATCGCCAATTTTAATCGAAAAGTCACCTGAACTTGCCCGTATATATGCAGGCGTTTGTTGCTTATCGGCACCCTCTTGATAGATGTGCATATTTTACATGGCTAGCCTCACTATTATATATCGAGGGATATACCCTGTCTATTATTTCCAGAAGGGGCCATGGCTTAGGTGGAGAGTCCTAGAGTATTTAATGCTTATTTTGAGCTACTCAGACCCAATTGGGGCCCGCGCTCTACTAGACAACTCCCAGCAACATCGAACGGCCCACACATGGAGCCATCTCCCCAATTTCCCTCCCATGGCTTGGGGTAACCCGGGGCTATGGTAACATTCACTCACCCATGTTGAATTGCTGTACAAAGGAATCAAACCCCGGTCTCCCGCACAGAGTACGAGAACTATAACCACTAATCTACGGCGCCACAATAACCACTAATCTACGGCGCCACAATTTATAATCTTATAATCTTATATAATCTTATATAATCTTACGTTTATAATCTTATTCTATTTATTCTATTTATTTATTGCTCTGGTTTATTTTCTTATTGATAGGCCTGTAATGCGTTTTAAATAAGTTATAAATAAAATAGAGTAAAGTAGCTACTTTAATAATATAATAGATCAATTCAAATAAATCAACAAATTGATATAAATATCAATATTTTTTTATCTACGTGATTTTTTACTTACGTAAAGAATTTACACGTTGCTGTTGCTACTGTGTTAAGAATTTTATTTTATAATAGAAATACAGTTATTGTGATTTCAGGTTTTCTAAAGAAACAAAAACCAAGGAGATAACACTGTGCATTTTACCTTTAGAAGTATCGATTCCCATTGACGGTCAGCACTGTTCATTTTGTGGTTGTTTTTCTTTTGTCCGCTCTTGGACGCAGGCTTCTAGAATTATACTACAAGGAACATCGAATCGTGTTAGGATGGGGAATGTATTTCAGAAAAGTATTTCCAACAGGTTTGTTATTGTTTATGGATATGTAATTTTCTGCTTATTTTGAGAATATCTTGATTAGACTCTAATACTAATAGCAAGGCTAAAGATCTGTAGGATGTTTTTTAATAATTTAGCTGTCTCTGCATCGTTGGATATAGGCTTGTCAAACTGGAGCATCATGTTAAGCACAATCTCTTTGTAAGTCTTTTTACGTTGATTTACATGACCTGACCTCTTAGTGACCTCTTCTCAATAGGAATGAAAGAAGAGAAAATGTTCACATTTCAATGAAAGCCTTTAAAAACATTGTAAGGGATACAACTTTAAATGTATTACAAGAAAAGAATATCTGATAAAGAAAGACAGAAGAAATGAATGACATTGTGATTTGATTTGATGATACAATTTGAATAAAGACCATTAACCTTATTACACACCTAAGAATGAAAATCCAGCCACTTTAATTTACTAACACCAACCAACCAACTTTTCTTTTTATAAGCCCCTCTCCCTACAATTATGTTACCAAAAGTAATGGTAATTTTTCCATAAAATCATTAAAAAATGAGTATATATATACTTTTTTTTATAGATATACCATGGCAAAATCGTCAACTATATTATTTATATTACTTTTTTCCATTCTGTTTGGTCTAGAGAAAATAGTAAGTAAGCAACAAGAATTGTTGTATGCAGTGTTTGTTAGTGTAATTTTGTTGCAGTCTTTTAGTAGAAGACCAGCATTTGAAAGGAACTCCCAACTAGTTTAAAGTCATCCTTGTTAATGTTCACCTGCCTTCGGGTTAAGTATTAAAAATATATGTCATGTAAGAAGTCTGCTACGTGATATGTCACTTAGTGTTTTTTTAGAATTGCTCTCTGGTGATTGTGGTTCTTCTTATTGCGACTGGATTATTTCTATTCACATATGAATCAAAACAATTTAACATGGTTGGATTTATTATGGTATTTAGCTTTTTTTAAAAGTTATTTTCTTTTGACTGTGTTTAAATCTTAAATTAAGAATGTTAAGGCGCTTTATACATTTTAGCATTTATTTTTATACAATATTTGTCAAAAACCATAAAAATTGTGCTTTAAAGGGTGGTTTTTCTGATCATTTAGGTTAAAAATATATGTTTTGAACTTACTTTATTCTTTCTTTAGTATGTACTGCATATTTAATGCATACCAGAAAAGCGGGACCTATGACCTTAGGGGAAGGACCCAGAACCCTAAAGGAAAACTCAGAACTTAGGCCCTTAAAGGAGACTTCTTTAGTTTGAATTTGTTTTTATTGTGTTTTATGATATTCCCTTTTTGTTTTATTTTCACAGGCAATTCTAGCTTCAGTCATGGCTGGTGTAAGATGGACAACTGCTCAATTAGTCATGCAGAAAAAATCTATAGGTTAGGCCAAGGAAAGTTGATTGGCTGTTTTGCGTAGCCGCACGCACGCAGTTTCCCTTAACTGCGTTTGTTAATTTTTTACTCAAAACAGCGCATTTTAGCTATTTTTCATCATTTTCCATTCTATCATTAAGAAAATTGTTTACTGTTTGTCAATCTATCCATGATTAAATTTACCACTATTTTTTATTTCAATCGTTTCTTAAATGTGTGTTCTTATTTTATTTATAGTACGCATTTAACGTTTTAGTATTTTTTAAAGAACGGTTTCCTACTTTTATTAAAAAAAAACAATTCAAAGCTTTGGCGTTGCCCAATGATTATATATGTTTATTTGTGTTTAAAAATATTTTCTTTTACTTTTCAGGTTTAACTAATCCACTGGATGCAATATTTCACATCCAACCCATAATGGCGTTAACAATGGTGGTGCTTGCATTTTCAATGGAGGGTTAGTAGAGCATTTAGCATGCGCAACTTTTACATCTACCAATAAATTTTGCTCAAAATTTATGTCGATATTACTTTTCTTAATTAGGAACAGCTGTGGCAAGTTCAGATTTGTTGTTCCGCGCTCCTTCGTACGATGTTGCGATCTCATCTTTATTCATCGTATTAATTGGAGCTGTACTTGCGTTCTTATTAACTTTGTCAGAATTTCTACTTGTTTGTAATACGTCATCTCTTACTTTATCAATAGCTGGTATTTTTAAGGTAAATATTCCTTCATTTCTTGTGCAGTAATTTTAATTTCTAGTCCTATATAAAAATATATATGACCTTAATATCACAAAATGTGAACGAACTTGACCTCAATACTTTAAAGCCGCTTTTAGTTCGAACGTTGGTTATTATTAAAAAAAGGTGTAGTCCAGAAAAAAAGGTCTAAAATCCAACCCCTCACTAGATATGTGTAGAGTACTGTTTGTGTGGTGTTTTAGAAAAGAATTGTAAAAATGATTTTCTGGATCACTGAATTGTTTAGATACACTCTTCATCACGTCAATATTAGGGTGGAGTTGGGTACATTAAACAAAGAAATCTCGTTGTGATATAAAATTTTGTACAAATGCTTAGTAGTGACAGGCAGCTTTCTCGCCTTGAGTTTTGTACTTGATAGTTTTTGCTCCCTCGCTTGTTCGAATTTAGGGACTTGTACTAAGTTGTAAACAAGCAAATGAGATATTTTTGTTTATCAGGAAGTGTGTACGCTGACAATCGCAACGGAACTTGGGGGTGACAAGTGGACAGTGACAAATTTTATTGGACTTGTCATCTGTATGACAGGTATAAGCGTCCATGTCGTTGGGAACGCACTAAAAGGTTTGTGTGTGTTTTACGTGTATGATAGCTCGAGTATAAAGGGTGTCCACACGACCTTAGAAACCTTTACGTTTGCCTCGATTGTATTGCAGTTTTATTCTTGTCTCTGCGAGCTTAAGAACCACCTTGAAATATTGAAAAATATAACAAAAAACTTTCTAAACAATAATAAATAAAATTAAGCCTTGCAAAAGCTTGTTGGTTTCACAAAAAATTTCACAAAACGCCCTGTAGTAGAAACCTCGCAATTCAAACAAATTCCCTCTCAAATACTCGTTTCCCGAATTGCATGTTTTTTAAGGTTTCAGAACTTTAATGTTTTGAGGGGGTACGGTTATAGTCTTCTTAATTTTTGTTATAATAAGCTTCTGTTCCAAGCAGTACAACTGTTTTAACAGGTTGTTTGTTTGCTGTATGAATCGATTTCACATTTTATCAAGTTGCAGATGAGGATTTCAAAAATGACATTCATTTTGTTTGAAAAAGTTGAGAAATAGCAGCGTTACATCAAACAAAAGTAATTCAGGAAAGGTGTATTAGACGAATTCTGTTCTAACGAATTCTGTTGTACCATTCAGATAATGTGATCTTTTGCAAGCTCAAAATTTCGCGTTCATTATTTTGTGTGCGTGAAGCCAAGCCACCAGAAACAACTATTTGCGATCAGTAACTGTCGTCAATCGATTTAAAATTCATGAATATTGCTTTACGCATTTCCAGTGTCAAGCGTGCAATTCTATCAATTAAATTCAAACAATAAGAAAAAATATTGGTGTTTATTTTTAGAATCAACTAGTAAGCCGGAGAACTCTAATGACGGTGAAAAGTTGGCTATGAAATCGCTACTGCAAGACGACAATTCTGATAGCGATGACGTGTTATTTGAATCTGTTGCCAAACCGAGGCGGTTTCAACATGGAGACTAACAGAACGAGTATTTAGTTAAGAATTTTTCTAAATCTCAAGAAATATTTCTAAAAATTTGTATATTTATTTTGTTTATTTTTGGAAAAATTCTTTTTTGAAGTTGTGTTGCTAACCTTTCGAAGAACGTACAACTTAAATTTAGAAACCTAGCCAGCGATATATGTTTCAAAGCTTATCTCCCACTCGCAAATAAGTTAACCTCAAAAGGCAAAATATTACTATTGACGAAAAGAAACATACGTTTACGTATCGTTAAAAAACAGAAATTCAACCTTAAAAATTGTGTTTTTCCCACTTCGGTCACTTCTCTCCGCCATATTGAAATGTTTTTCGTTCAAACACATTTCGAATTTAATCGGATATTGATGTCATTGCGTTGCACAGGGATGCGCTACTTAAGGGTTGCTATTCCTCCGTTTTTGTTTTCAGCGACTTTTTTTGATGAAGCAACAAATTTAAAGTAAAAAATCTAAATTTCACTATCCTTGTTTGTATATATACAAAAAAAAGTCCCTGTGAGCTTCTATTAAATATCGATCGCCGACTAGCAACGCAAACGATGTCAAAACGCAAATTAGGTAAAAAAATGTATTTTCTTGAATACTAATGTATAAATATGTTGACGTTTTTGTTAGGAGACGAGCTTTAACCACACTGTTGTATCAGTTATTTTAAATATGCAGCTACAGTTGAGTGGCGGATTTCAAATGTCCAAATGTCTACTCTGTCATGCCTAAGGTTTTTTGAATTTTTAGGAAGAACTTCTGGCTTTCATTTTTTCTTAAACGGCTGCCTTACTAAAAACTATTTCCCTCCACCTCAATTTCAAATCGACTTCACCTCCTAAAACCCTCGTCTGGGTTCATATGTGCGCCCCAAGCACGAAAGCGATAAGCAACATATTTTGAATTAAAATTCAGGCTCTTGCAGATTGTTGTTGATTATTTTTTAATAACTGATACCTGGATCCGATGACTCATTTAAACTCCAGTACGTTAAAACAAATGCCACAACGGACACATGCAAAATCATGAAGTGATCGCTAACCAAAAAATTTATAACACAAGTTAACACGTGGAAATACGTCGTACACATTCCACGCATCGCTATTCCGTGCGTCTTTGACCCCCTGCATGCAAAGAAGTTTACTCGAACGGTGGTTATAATTTTGCTTATAGATGTGATTTTAATGACGTTTTCGATTAAAAAAAAAAATACTTGGTATAGCATAGACAGACTGACAGACAGACAGTGAGTATTATTATATAGATCAAGTGTAGATGTAATATATTTGTTCATAAAAAAACGTGTACTTCCTCGCTCAAACTTGTTTAACGCAGAATCTAATGAAGGTATCAAATCTGTCAAATTTCAAGAATTACAATTTAAAAAATACCATGAAAGTTAAAGAAACTAGATGTTTAAAGGAGGAAAATATCAGGTTATTCTAGTCAAAAATATGTCAGGAGAATAAGGCTTTAATATTACGTGAAAACCCTGAATGAAAAATATGGAATATACATGACTGAGAAAAAAAATTACCTTTCTAATGCGAACTGGAAATGGTAAGTTTGATAAAGTAAAAATTCTTAGCAGAAATGACCAACCTCGTTCTCAGTGATTTTCTCTTAAGCAAATCTGTCTGAAATTAAAAATTTTTGGAAATAACCCTGTGAAAGAGTTTAAGAAATGACTAACCTGCTCCTTTAGCGCTACCTATATTTTGAATGATGCATGATTGAGCGGTAGATTGGTGGAACGGTGTGTGTATCAAAACAAAGGTGCAAATACAGTGCAAGTTGTCAATAAGACCGACATACAATCGAAAGTTTTGTGTATTTAGCAATCACAAGCCTTTCTTAATTTGTCCAAAATGTATTTTTTGCGAGCCAGTAAATTTAATAAGAATATTTTCAGTGGGTTTAGAAAAATTTACCTTACGCAAGGCTTTTAATTTTTATGTTAGCTAAATTTTAATAAAAACAAATTTAACCCAGATTTAGATTTAAAATTTAGAAAATGTCAGTTTAATAAAAGAAGACGAATATAAACAACAAAAACATTTCGCAACAAAACTCTGTACGACAAACTTCAAGCCAGTGTGACTTTTAATAGAAGTATGCCAGTTTCTATACCAGGTAACAAAGCTTCTCTTTAAACAAGCGGATATGAAAAAAGTGCGTCATATTTGCGGGTACATCGAAAGTTTACTTTTGTTGGCGGACAGTTCTGTGAAGACGTCCCAAATGAGTAAAGAAGGAAAATTATGTGACAGTGGGATATTAGCGAAAATATACACTATCGCTAAAATAAAATTGCACAAATTTTAATAAAACTTTTAAATTTCTATGCTAATGTGAACTTTACCGTGTTTTGGCCGCCATTATCAATGTAAACCAAGTACGCTAAGTGCAACTTAACATACCACGCATAACTGAACAACAAGCCTGGATCTGTACGTTGCGAGATTTGTTATAAAACACCCAGCTTTGTCGCTAATCTATCTTTTGTTGTACCGAAAAAACCTAATCCTGTGAGAGCTGTTACCATACTATATAGTTGTTACGGTCACGTGACTCGTCATCACAAAAACAAAAATGTCGATATGTAGTTTTGTTTTTACCGAAGAAAATAAATAAAAACATTACAAATATGCATATTCAATAAAAACAACTGAAGCAAAATTTTATATTTCATTTTTTTTTTACTAAGAAAACAGACTGAGTCAAATTTTTGAGACTGAGCGACTTTCTGAGAGATTCGTGAGCAATTATTGAAAAATAGCTCAGGTTTACATGGTAAGTATATTAACAAAGCAAAAGCAAGGCTGTTAAGATCAACATAGACAAACTTTCTAAAATAACCAAGCAAAAACGAAGCTATAAAGAAAAACAGTGTCAACACGAGCATAACTCGAAAGTTCATCAAAAAACCACATTCTTTATTTACAAACATAAACGTATAACAATCTTAATCATCAGCACGATCAACACAGCTTACAATAACAAGAGCTTTACAAAAGCACAAGTTGCACGAGTGTTGTGACGTACTAGTGGCGCAGTGCGCAGTACTGTCAAAGTTAGTACGGCACTAGTTTAGCTCACAAGAAGAATTGATATATTATATTTCACCTATATTATAAATTATAAGCTTAAATATTGGAATGGTTGTGTTAAAATGTCGTATAAAACAGAAGAACATGTTTCACCTCCTCAAGATTTGTTGAGATTCAGTAGTTGTACAGAAGTCGGAACATTTTCTGGATGTTCATTGGAAATCACGTGTTATTTACTTCCTGTCCCCTGGGACTTTCTGCAACTAAAATTGTTTTAATTTTCGTTGTTAGTTGATCGAGTTCGTCTTCGTCGAATAAAGTCGGCGAGCCGTGTATACTTCCATCGTCAACGTGAACAATTGCTTTTCCTGGCGTAGCGGTCGGTGAAGAAACTTGACGATTAAGCGTTTGCGGTGCAACACTGTCATCCTCATCTCTTAGCGTACTGTCTAAAATGACAATTTCAGGCGGAGGGTGAGTGTCTTGTCTACTTTGAGCGACATCTCTTGACACATCATCAGATGACGAGACATCACTCAACGTGTCATTCTGTCTATCGTCCAGTTCTAAATCCGGCATGAACACAGCTGCATGTGATGCTTCATTGTTTTCCGTGGAAGCATCCATGGCTGTGGCGCCTAAAGTTTCACTTGTACTCTCTTCTCTATTGTCTTGTATATTATTTGTACTCTGGCTAGCACTCGATGTAGTGTGTTCGTTAGGTATTTGATCTGGATGTTCTGGACAACAACGATTTCTTTGAAACCAATCATCAATACATCTAAACAAAGTTAAAAAACAAATCGAACCAAAATGAAAACATTATCTAAAAGCTGTTTTGATATTCTTCCGCATGGTAAAACATTTTAGATTTGTGATAGAACAAACAAATGTTTGGAATGAACACTCTTCCTTATACTGGCCGTCCTATTCCTAAAAAGACGGCTCACGAACGTTGGCGTAAAAGGGTTTCCAGCCAAAATTATAAATCGCACTCAGACATTTTAGCTTATTTTAGTTACTTTCTTTAAAGGAAAATGTTAGGAAACTGGTGCAAATTTTAGAACAAATCTACCTCAGTTGACTATTTTCTTACACGACACTGCTATTTTGCGGTGGTAAAACTCATTAAAAAAATTTAAAACATTAAGAGAATTTGTATAGGTATTTTTTTTATACAAAATGCCAAAAATATGGAAGAACTCTTTTGTTATTTTTTAGAACTGTATATACTACTTGTGAAAAAATGTTATATGCATGGAGGACGATAATATATAAAAACATTCCAGATGGATAACATTATCATCAAATTTTATTGCCATGTTTTTATTGTTTTTAAACAAACTTTTGTGACATTTTCCAGCCCATCTAACCCTGTCAACTGAATGTAAAAGTATTATCGGCCTGGTTAACCGGGACAGCTCACCTCATATAAAAAAAATCCCTTTAATCGATAGATTATTGTGAAAGTGAAAGCATACGAAAACTTAATGAAGTTTCATGAAATAACTTTGATTTAAAGTGTTTTTTAATTAAATACATACTTACTTTTTATGATAAATACACAAACATGGAAGGCGAGCTATGTATTCACCTATGCAAGAAGAGAAATGTTAAATATTGTGAAACTTTATCAAAATACCTTAATTTTTTGTTGACGAACCCATAACTTAGGATCTGCATGTCGATTTACAATTACATTTTGTCAGTAAACATATAGGGCCTGTACAAGCTTGTACACAACATTTTATTGCAAAACAAGTTGCGGATCCGGAGTTATTGGGTCATTAGAAAAAATTTAGGAGGCGTGGGAGGAGAAAACGGGTGTCGTTTTGGCAAAAAACATTTATGTTAATCAATTCACCTTTATAATATCTATGCATTGATAAAGTTTAAATATACATCCTTTAACAATTCTAAAATTACTGATGACAGAAAATGTTAAAATTTGCTATCCCTTAAATATGACATCATAATTTATGCAACATATTAAATCTCAAATTCTTCAAATGTGAATCTCTTGAGAACGAAAAGAGCTTTTTACAAATTTTAAAAAGACTTGTTAACCAACTTTTTAAGCTCTATAATAAAAGTTCAACATCATTTTATACCCCAGGTTCCCTTTAAAATAATTGCCAGAAGGGGATGTTTTTTTGCAACACACAAATAGTGCGGCATTTTAACATTTTACCTGCACACATGTCGTCGAAACATATAATGCATTCTCCTGCATCTGCTTTTAAAACATCCTCTAAAAAATACAATTTTATTTCAATTAATTATAAACTAAAAAACAAATTTTATTAAAAGTTTAAAAACAACTACAAAAAATACCGTTGTACGACACTCGTGGTTTAGACAAACACGTGATCAGATGGGATTCAATTTCATCTGAACCAATTCTTTTGTTGCACACTGGGCACTTAATATCTGCAAAAAAAAAAAGAAATTGCCTAATACGATGTGTTGGTGCAGCGCATGCACATTCTACAAATCTTATTAACACTGAGTGATTGTGATTTTAGATTCTTAATTCTATCAATTCTAGATAATGATAACCTAAGAAAATTGCTGTGAGTATCAACGTGAATTCTCATGGATTTTTTTCAAAAGAATAAAGGTTAATATATGGACTTAATAAAATTACCTGCTAGCATTGCTGAGAACAGATGTGAAGGCAATGAGTGTGCTTCAATCAATAAATTATCTCTATCTCTTCTTCTTCTTCTACTACGAATAACTCCTCTCTCGGGTGGTGTTGAAGAAATTTGAGCATTGTTACTAGGTCCCCCAAATAAACTACTAAATCTTGAAGAATTGCTTGTGGTTTGATCAAGTGATACTGAATGACGCTGTTGATTTGTTTGAGAGGAGGATTGACGTGGTGTGCTGCTTTGTGTGGACTGACGACCACCCATTACAAAATCAGGGCTGTTGGTGGGGGACCTACTTTGAGTACTGCAAAACAACCCCAGAATGCTGTTTGTATTATAATAGATAGATGAACCAATTATTTAATGACATTTACATCCACAAAATCATCTTTGGTCAGTCAAAAAAGGTTGTGCCAGTGTATTTAACAATTCTCTATCTAGGTTTTATCTATCCATAATACAAAAAAATAATTAAACCCCAACTGCATAATGAAGATAAATACATATAAATATATAGATGTAAAAGAAATTACTTGTATTAGATAGTACTTGAAATATAGATCAAAAAATAAATAAATGATATTCACAGAAACAGGTAAAAAATCATTCAATTCAAATTTTTAATTGTTAAATGAATTAAGACATACTTATAACTCCCAGTATGCATGCTGTTTCATGGAGCATACTACAAAATTTATTATATACAGGTTTAAAAATTGTAATAATTGATTAAAGAACTCACAAGCTACCTTTGGAAACGTAAGGAAAAATTTACAGTTAATCCTTCAACTGTTGTCACTGATTTAGTTTAAAAAAATAACATTGTATCTACTTTTCTTAGATTTATATCTGTAAATTTCATATGTAAATGAACAATTCTTTGTATAGGTGAGTTTCCATGTGATGTGAATATTTTGATTTTGCATTAAGAACAATGGATGTGCAGATGCATATGCAGGAGCAGAAAATAAAATAAACAACAGACTGCAATGGGTGAAGAAATCCAAGTGAGAAAATCTGCACTAAATTGGTGTAAAAATATTGCATTTGTAGTGCCACGCCCTGGAACAAAACCAAATTGCATCTTATCTATATCAATTCTTTCTCTAAATAATAATCAATCACTCTTTCAATAAGTTTCATTACTTGATCAACCAACTTCAAACCTCTATAGTTACCTCTGTCTAATGCATCACCTAATGCGTTACCCTTGAAACAATTCACTATTACACTCGACTGCCATTCACTTGGAATAGCACCATCCTTTATAATCTGACTAGCAAGACTTGTAATAATCTCAACTCCAATATATCCAGATGCTTTTACCATGTCTGCAACAATACCTGATAATCCTGCAGCCTTGCTAATCTTCAATTTCCTAATAGCCTCCACTACCCACTCTGTCTTGATCTGCATAGCTGGCCCTTCTACAACATCATCATCAGACAAATTATCCTCATCCCAATCAAACTCAGTGTTAAACAACCTCTGATAATAATTCTTCCAAGCTACCCTTTTCTCCTCCTCTGTGATAGCCAAGATTACCTTCATCATTACGTATACACTTCTCACTTACAACATCTTGATTAGTCTTCTTCATTTGCTATCTTGAACATATCATTGCACTAGTATTCCCACTTTAACACATCTGCAAATCTGTTTCTCTCTGCTTCTGATTTTGCCTATACACTGCTGTATGAGCACGACGCTTACCTTCTAAATATTTTTACTACCACCTGACTTCCACTCTCTCCAAAGTTTCCTCTTTTCCTTTATATACTGGTCAACCTCAATATTCCACCACCAGGTCTGTCTACGCTAGCTGGTCCTTTTGTCCACCCACAGGTATCATCAGAAGCTTCTAGAAGACAATTCTTCAAGGTAAATAGTCCAAGTACTTTCAACATTGTCACTATCACACTGACCATTGTGGGCTAATTGCTGAACTTTTGCACTAATCTCTTCCTTCAGCTTCCAGACTTTTATGACGGGGCCTGTACTTTCCCTTGGCTTCTTTAACACAAAAATAATATCACAAACCGGCAACCTATGCTGGGAAACACACTCTTCCCCCGATATAAATTTCCTGTCCTTCACCACTTTCTTGTCTGACTTTCTAACCAAGAAGTAATCTATCTGTGTCTCACAGTCACCTGACTCATATTTTGTCAGCCTACTCTGTCTTTTACTGAATGATGTGTTGCAAACTACCATGTCTGTTGCCATTCGAAACTTAAGCAATTTCTCCCCTTCCTTATTACTGCTCCAAAATCCATAGCCTCCATGCACACCTCTATAACCTTCAGATGACTTCCCAACATGACCATTAAAGTCACCGCCCACCATGACAAGTTCAGTGTCTCCAAGCTTTGATGTGACTGCTATTAACTCACCATAAAACTTATCTTTATCTTCCTCACTGAGTCCACACTGTGGAGCATAAACTGACAGAAAAGTGACAATCCTATTACCTATCAAAAACTTTATCACTATAATACAACTATTAACACGCATAACACCTATTACTTTTTCTATCCACTTCTCTGCAACGAATATGCCAACTCCTCCATATCCATCACTATTACCAATCACCTTGCCCTCCTATACCTTCCACAAATCTCACTGAAGCTCCTCTCCCTGACTTCCTGAACACAACACATATCAACAGATCTACGTTCTAACATTTCAACTACAGTACAATCCAGATGTAAGCGTACGCGTACGCTCAACTTGCAAAAATAATTGCTTTCATTAAAAAAACAATAGGATAGCGAGTTCCTTTTAAATTGCGCGAAAATAATTGCTTTGTGTTAAAACCAAAAGCATAGCAAGAAACATTGTTTAAAAACAACACTCTGCGTGAGAAAAAATTAAATGCGAAGGCCATTGAATTTTTTTTTTTTTTTAACAACGAAACTAATTATAGTAACGCAATTTTAATCTTGATATATTTAAAAAACACAAGCTCTTTAAAAAAAAAACAAATCCAATGATCTAAATATTTAAAAAAAACTAATGCTACTTTTAAAACTTTTAGTATTTCTTTATCGTCGAAACATATTTTTTAACATGCAAAACTTTTAAAAGTTCTTTTTATAAAAAGCAACGTTTAGGAATGCAAACGGAAAAACCCTACGCTCGTGACTTTTCCCTTCACTAAAAGATTTCGAAAACAAATAAAATTTTAATACAGAAGAAAGAAAAAATCTAAAAATATAACTTTTGACGTTCAGGAAAGATCAAAACACTCATTGTGAAAACAATTTGTTTTTACGATGTGATCTAAAAAGGCATTTCTATAGCCACTTTTCGTTCTTAAACTTTTAAAACTCAATCTAACAAAGCATTTCTATTGCCGCTCTTCGCTTTTAAACTTCTAAAACACGATCTGACAAAGCCCTTCTATCACAGTTCATTGTTCTTAAATTTTTAAAATGCGATCTAACGAAGCTTTTCTATCACTGTTCTTCATTCTTTAATTTTAAAACACAATCTCTAAAGATTCTTTTAAACTTGTTTCTTTTGTGTGTAGAAAAATAACATTCGCATACGTGTTTACAAAATCAGAGACTTTAACAAATAAATTCATGTGTGAATAAAGGATGCCCGTGCGCTGAAACAATAGAGACACAAAAGGTAATTAAATTTTTAAATAGTTTCTTTTCTTTACCTTGGCAATTGCAGTATATAATTATAAAAAACAATAAATTTTATGTGTGGGATATGCACTGTATTGTTTTCAACATGCAAAAATAGATCATGTATTTAACAACGAAAGCAGACGAAAGTGTTGACGCTACCGAAAGCTTGTGTAAAGGGGATAACTATCATGCACATGTAACATTACATTCAGGCGGTACTGTAAAATCATTAAATTTTAAAAAAGAAAAAAAAACATTTTGGGAAAATGAGTTACATATTTGAATTTATCAGCAAAAATCAAATAAGATAGGAAATTTCATAACATATGATTATTAGAACAGGATATATTGCAATTTTAAGTTCTTAAATTTCATAAGAGTTTTACTAAAATATTCAGTAAAAAGTTTTCATTGTAGTTGATTAGAGAGAGGCCATTTGTTCATAAAACATCAAATGTTTACCTGCTATTTAGAGACTTATATAAATGTGAAAATTTCCTTAAATTTTACTGCTGAATTCAAATAGGTTTTAAACATTTTGAGCATGTTAACTCAGATCCGAGTAAAATTTAGCCACTAAGCTAGGTAGCTAGCTAGCTAGCTAGCTATTGGTCTTGATTTGGTCTACGTACAAATATGTGCACACATGTACAATCTACAAAATGTTGTGAACTTTTGTATGGCAAGTCATCTAGCATGAAAATAGCTAATGGCACACTGTGTGGGCCATTGGATGTTGCCGGGAGTTGTCTAGTAGAGCGCAGGCTCTAATTAGGTCTGCGTAATTCAAAATGAGCCTTAAATACTCTAGGACTGTCCATCTAAGCCATGGCCTCTCCTGGAAATAATAGACAGGGTATATCCCTCGATCTTTGTGAGACTAGCCATGTAAAATATGCACATCTATCTATCTAGTTTTAAAAAAGAAATCCAGATGAACTCCACATAGAGCAACTATATCTATGCTAGTGAAGAAGATTGAGGTTTGGCAAACAAGATAATTTATAGGAAGTCAACGTATTGTGGGAGAAATATTTGTTAACTCCTTGGAAAATAAAGGAGACCAAATGAAAACATCATGATGATGCTGGACCCAAGCAAGTCAGAATCGCCATTTTCTTTAAAAATATGTAACACAAAACAAAAACCCTGGGTAAGTTATTTTTATAAAACGGCTGCCGGCAACTCCTAAAATTCTAAGAAAAATAATAATGTAATTGTCACGTGATCGTTACAGGCCACCATATTTTAAATTGTAAGATAAGAGGAAGCTTGTCTTACCATCAGTCTTTCTTGTCTCATATCTTGGATGTTCTACCTACTTACTTTAGGTAAAATTCAGTTTAATTTAATTGCATGATTAAATTTTTTAGAACATTTTTGTTCTTAGAGCACTTTTGTTGTCATTTTTATGATTTGTTTCTAGCTACCCAATTTTTGTGCTTCAATATAAATGATTTTATAAAAGTTGGTCATGATAGTATTTTATAAAACTGAAAGTTTTGGAGTATATATACAAAGCAATTTCTTAATTGTTATAAATTTATAGCTCGTATTAAGCATCATTTTTTGCAGAAGTATTTTTCAGCAGTACTGTGAGAGATGTGCATATTTTGGCGTACCTCTCTCCCTCTTTGTGCAAGAGATGGGGGTCTAATTCCCATTGGCGACAATTAAATATAGGCAAGTAAATGTTACCATAGCCCTACGTTATCCCAAGCCATGTGAGGGAAATTGGGAGGTTGTTGCAGAGTATTGTCTGGCAAAACCCAGACCCTAATTGACTTTGAGTAGCTCAAAATGAGCATTAAGTACTCTAAGATTCCTTAACGAAGCCATGACCTCCCTGAAAATAATATAGAGAGAGCCTAGCTATGTAAAACATGCGCATCTCTCTTCAACATAGCTAGCTATTATAGTTGAATTTTGCATTGAGCAGTTTATAAGCTCTGTTTATTGTTGTTGAAGGTCATGCTTAAGGGAGGCGGGATGACTGTTTTCTGAACCTAGTTACGAAAACCGTCTAAATACGAAAAAGTTAATGGTTCCCCCCATTTCAAAAAAATGTTACATATGTTCTCAAATAAATTTTCAAAAATTAACTTATAAGAAGCATGATAGTAGATCTTACATAATACGAAATGTATGTTACGATCTTGGATGTGTTCATTTTCTTTAGAAGTCGCCGAAATTTTCTCTCAAGTCGCTAAAAAAGTTATGTCCATTTTGCTAGCGGGTTTACTTTGTTTACAACATGTGACGAAAACGACTCAATTTGATTTGCTAAAATAAATTTAACAGCTAACTTTTGAAAAATGGTGTCCTCTCACCACCAAAAAACACATGAAAGAACGATCCCTTTATCTTGAAAAAAGTCAAAAAAAGTTGTTTAAAAAAGCATATTTAAAAAGAAAAAAGTCAAAGTGAAGAAGTAGAAAAGTGAAGTTGGAAGTTAGAAGTGGAACTAGAAGTAAAGTTAGAAGTAGAAAATAAAGCCTAGAGTTTGAAGTCAATTTGAAATTACAAATAGTAAGAACTTTGATATTTTTAGACCTTTGGTTTTTATGTCGCTGGAGCAAGCAGACTCCCCTTTTTCAGGAAAAGCATCAAACTGTTAAAGTTTTATATTTTACTGCTTACGTAGTCTTATTTCTTTACACTTTATTGCATAATTAATGTATGCCTTGATGCATAACTAATGTATTTGTCCTAAAATTCAAAATGGTACATAAAGCTCTTAACTGACTAGCAAACGGGAAACTTTGGTTTGTTGAACTCACTGTAATGTTACAATCTTTTACATTACTATTGTTTCTCTTTATATGTGTTTTACTAAGCATGAATAGCTACAGCTTTAGTTTTAGCTAAGTGTTCCCAGTTTAAGTATATTTATCTGGGTGTCCTAGCTACTGTTAGCTACCTAATGTTGGCCTCCAAGTCCTACTCCCCATCCCATGATGGCTAGTTCTAACCTCTATGACTTATGTTGTATTCTTCTTTATTACTTTATAGCTAGCTACCTTAGTTTCCAAACTTCTCTTCTTTTATGAGCACGAATTATGATGTAACAAGCATTTGATTGGCAATTTACGTGGGTTTTACGTGGGTTTATGACTTTATTTTAATTTATGACAGGATGGTATGGTTGTTTGTGTTTTTGTTTATGTTGCAAATTGCTGTTTTTTTAAAATTTTGTGTAAACTTTTGTGGGAAAAGACCACATGCAATATACTGAAAGAACAATTTTTCGTGGAATTGGGCTCCACTGAAGGCTGTTGTGTAAGCTAATTCCTTTTTCATATTTGGTATTATAAAATTTTGTTGGGGAAAACTAAACCGTATGCTTTCCATTTTTGATGAGAATTTTAAAATTATAATAACTGTGTTGGTGATTAAAATTACTAATTCTTCTGACTAAAACTTTTTTTAAAAATTTTTTATGAAATACCTGATTTTTCTATAATTTGATGTGTTTCATAACCTCTTTGTGGAAGATTTATGGGCAATAACATGCTAAATGAACTGATTTTTGTTGATTTGGATGTGCTTCTCAAAAATCGATCTCTTTACATTTTGTGTAAACTTTTGTGAGGACAGACCGTATATAAATGTTCCAAAAATAATTCCTTTGTTGATTGAAAATTTACTCTGTATTTTTGGGGAACAGGATAGTATGTAACTGAATAAACTATTTTCCAGAGATAAATGTGATGTTTTTTGACACGTCAGATTAAAATATTAAAGGTTTTCAACGTAATCAAACGTAATCACTTTATAAGATGTGAATATTTGAGATGTGTTATTTCTGACTTTATTATTGTTAGTGTTGTTCATGATTCTATGCATTATTTTGATTAGAGTTTCAAGCTCCACACATTGGAAGCAAGGTGTCAACAAATTTCAGGAAAAAAATATTGTATAATGACAGGTCCTGGCAGACGTCATCAAAATACAAGTTACGGTTCTCCTTTCAAATGTGCTCCTGCCTAAGTGGATTTTACAGTGCAAATTTCTTTACAGTTCGAATTTTTTTGTGTACTTTTGAGGACTTGACTGACGTCAGTTAAATTTTAAAATTCAAAAACACTTTTTTCTCCTTATGCGTTGCGAACAGATATGATCCTATATATTTTTTTATCAATGTTCCAATCTGTACGCATTACAGGCAACATATAAACAAATTTTTTTTGTATATGCACTGCTAACGTTATAGCAAAACCTGCAAAACAACCTAATCTTCTGCCTGGAGTGGATTCTTCCACGAGCCTTATCGACTAGTAAGATACTAATAAAAAGATTCCTTTATTAAATGGTATCATATTTCATATCATATCATATCATGTGGAAAAAGAAGTTAGCAATCAATTTGATCCTTTTTCCGTGATAGTAAAGATGACAATATTAAAGAAAATGCTCCAGAACTTCAAAGAGAACCACACAGGAACAAACCAAGATTCCTGCATTTATCACCCTGTCACCCTGTTACAACATTTAGTGGCTGTTTTTGGCTTGGTTGGTTTAAATAATAGATCTTTTAGATGGCTTTGTGATAATTCTTGTGAAAAAAGTTTAAGCTTAAAAAGGTCTATGTAACTTATGTAAAAGTTCAAAGAAATGTTAGAAAATTTTTATTTTTCCACAGCTGGTTATGCTCTAGGGGACTTCTCTGAGAACAAGCATTAAAAAAATATCTTTAAAAACGCATAAAAATAGTAGTATATACATATAATAGACTTTTAGTAGTATAATTGGACATGTTCATAAAGAACTGGCAACGAATTTGCAAATCCAAAAATCATGAAAAGTGTGATAAAAAGTTAACATCATTTTTATTTATTTTTCCATCCATTCAAGGAAATGATAAAAAAACTAACTTTGTTATTGTTTTATATTTTGTGTAAGAAAATTAGAATTTCTGAAACACTTTATAATGTGTCTTCAGCCATTATAGAATGTGGCTATTGTTGCATTATTACTATCTTTTTGATAGTTTTACAGCGATATTTTTTACTGTCCTATTTTGATATTTTTTAACTGAATTATAACAACGTTTTAACTGCAGTCCTGTTTTGATATCTTTCAAGCTAGTAAAATTTTACTTGTCACTAGAAGTGTTGCTCTATAACACAACCCTTAAGAATTTTTTTGTTTGTTTTCAACTTTATTCTGTTTATGTTTTTGCAATCCTATTCGGTATGCTGCAATGATTTACATTTACGAAACTTGTATATATACACTAAACATTATTGATGCATATTTTACTACTTATAAGAAAAGAAAAGTTGATTATTCGATTTGCGTGATAGCCCTGGAAACATATGAACAGTGTGTTTTATTCTGTTTTCTTCTTATTTTACTTTATCAAGAAAAAGTATAATGAATTAATGAGGCATGCAATCTTTTGCCTGATACGATAAAAATAACACTTTAGGAGTGCAACATTTTACATGTGTAAAGTATACTTTAGGTGTGCGGGTGCGATCGAACGCCTTATATGACATGCCTTTTATATTTGCTTTTGGAGAATTTGCTTCAAAATTAAAGCTGAAAGATTAAGATAAAATACAATTGTTTTTATTAATATATTTCCTGTATACTTCAGGGAAAACAATAATGGTAAAACACTGGAAAACAATCTATGCAATATTAGTCTTTAAAATATTGTGATAAATTTGAGTTTAAATTTGATTTTTATTTGTGTATACACACATATTTTATACAACTTTTAGATTGATACTTATGTATAATCTTCATCATAAAATTTATCATGGAATATTTTCATTCTAAAGATAAATTAAACTCTGATCTAATGATGGAATCTTTTGATCCTTCAGGTAATCTTATTAATTTATACTTTACACTTTTTTTATTTGTTATGATTATTTACCTAGGATAGCCTCTTTAGTTTTTAATAGCACCATGGAAAACAGACTAGCATGGAAAATAATAATAATCAATAAATAATGCATTTAAAGGTCCTATTTAAGCTATGGAATTCATTTTTTTATTATTCCTGATTTATGAGGGCAATTTAACTAATTTCTTTCTTTTTTACCCCAGAAATGGAAAGATGTACAGCACCATCTATATACAAACCAAGGCCAGTTCCTCGGCCTGTTCCGAGACCAAGAAAACAAGTTGAACAAACATCAAACCGTGTTGAAGGGAATAGGAGACCTTCAAGCAACTTCCAGTTTCAAAATGATGATTATGACCACTTATTCAGATATAATTCGGATATTAAAAGTTCTGTTTCAGATAATAAAGGAATTAAGAACGACAGGATCAGTTTTTTTAGGGATCAGATCAAGACAATGATATTGCAAAACTCTCCTCAAGAAGCCCGTCAAAATGCAGTTTATAATCTTCTGTCTTTAAATTGCCAGATAGAAGAAAAGTATGAAATATTGGATTTAATCAAAATACTGAAAGAAAATGAGGTATACATTGTTGTTCAGGCTTTTTTAAAAGTACATTTAGGTACAGATACACTGTGTTACATGATTAGCTCAGTTAAGAAAAAACATAATAAACAAGCGCTTAAAGCTTCAGTAATGTTGTTTCTTTGACCACTCCCGAAATTAAAAAATTTCCTTTGCCCCAGTACACTGCACATGAGTTGCTGTCTTGGTATGGGAACAAGCATGGTACAAGTTTCAGCAATGTTTATGACTACAAATTCCAATCCAGATATAAAAAAATTGTAAGTCAAGTCCTTATTTACATGTAAAATAAATTATGGAAAGTTGAATGACGATTGATAATGACAACACTAACAATTGATCATGAAAATCATTACTTGAGGTTACTGTAGAGGAAACAATTTTTTTTTAGGTTTTTTGCAAAAAATTCATGACATATAGAAAAAAAAATTCTCTTTCGAATGACATATTTTATATTCCATGAAAATATTTGGAGCATCCCTTTTTTCTGGAAAAATCCTTTTCAGAGGTGTTATATCCTTCACACCTTCGAGAAAATATGTGCAAAAAGAGTTGAGCATATTTTTGTAAACATTATGCATGATATGAAACTACCGTAAAAAAATATATGCATAATATTTTTTAGATAGTTTACTTTCATCATCGATATATACATATAGATGTTGTCGTATAAAAAGTCATTAAAAGAAATCAAAGATAAGGAATATGCATAAGCTTTCTCTTGTAACCCTGACTTTTGTCTGTTAATAATTCTAAACGCGTGCACGCATGTTCAGCATAAAGAAAAAGTTCACACTTCCATCATCTTTCTGCATACTCAGCTTACACATTTTCATAACACCTACGAAAATCAAGCTGAATAAATTATGCACAAAAGGTTCCTTGATTTTTTTGTATAAATTACTGATTAGCGAATTATGACGATAGAAAGGAGATAAAATGCATTTTTTTGAATGATTATATATAATTACAAATAATTTCATAGCGACGTTGTTACCAAAAAAACCCGGGAACCTTTTTGAATTTAATTTATGCTGAATGTAATAGTGCAAAAATGAGAAGTCTGCGACAACGCGTTCGGAAAAAGAAGCCATTTTAAAATGTATGGTGAAAAAAAAATGGTGTGTGTTTAATTCATTATATTTTCTTTTTGAAAAATTAACATCTCACGAAAATAACACCATCAAAAAAGTCTTTCATCAAACATTCAGAAACAAAAAAAAATAAAAAAAAAAATATAAAAGTATTGATAAATTATAAGAGTTAAATTAAAATTGAAAAATAAATAAAATAAATTAAGTACAAATTAAAAAAATAATAAGTAACGGAATTTTATTTTCAGTAACAAAATTCATGTTTCGTTCAAGTGTTGTTAGCATTGTAACGTTAAAAATCGTTATCCGCTGTGGGTAATCTTTCTGTAACTTAATTTTCATTATAATTGTTTGTTCAACAAGTATAGTTACAAAGTTTAACTAACAACTTCACTCACAATTTTTCATACATGGGTTTAAATTCCTGGTTGTGAACTTCGATGAAACAGTCTTTAGATGCTCAGATGCCAAATCAATAGCCTCCGTTTAGTGTATGGGGGTAAAAGAAATCTGTTCTTACTTTTGCTTCGCAAAAATTCAATTTTTTAAGATGGTATGGTGGTTTAAGGTGAAGGGTCTCTTTAAGAGACAAGAGAGGAGTTGAACGTCCTCCACCATACCTTAGTTTAAAGGGGCGATTGTGAAAGTCCCAAGAAATGCCACATAGTTATGGTGTCACTTTAAAAAACAGCCAGTCCGGTCTGTGAACGTTTGGCGCTAGGAAGGGCATCCAGCTGTAAAACAATGCCAAAACTCTTTAGTAATGGCCGTAAGAATAGTTGATCAGACAAACTGCGTAAACGGGCTGGAACTCTAAGAAGTGAAGGTGTCGCGCACGGTAGGACAGATGTCAGGTGTGAGCATCGTCAGACCGTTACCCAGCCATCACATCACAAGGTAGATAAATGTTGGTACTCTGAGAGGTAGAGCAGGTGAAGTAGTTGAAATGTTAGAACGTAGATCTGTTGATATGTGTTGTGTTCAGGAAGTCAGGTGGAGAGGAGCTTCAGTGAGATTTGTGGAAGGTAGGAGGGCAAGGTATAAGCTTTTTTGGATTGGTAATAGTGATGGATATGGAGGAGTTGGCATATTCGTTGCAGAGAAGTGGGTAGAAAAAGTAATAGATGTTATGCGTGTTAATAGTCGTATTATAGTGATAAAGTTTTTGATAGGTAATAGGATTGTCACTTTTCTGTCAGTTTATGCTCCACAGTGTGGACTTAGTGAGGAAGATAAAGATAAGTTTTATGATGAGTTAATAGCAGTCACATCAAAGTTTGGAGACACTGAACTTGTCATGGTGAGCAGCGATTTTATGGTCATGTTGGGAAGTCATCTGAAGGTTATAGAGGTGTGAATAGAGGCTATGGATTTGGGGACAGAAATAAGGAAGGGGAGAGATTGCTTGAGTTTGGAATGGCAACGGACATGGTGGTTTGCAACACATCATTCAGTAAGAGACAGAGTAGGCTGATAACATATGAGTCAGGTGATTGTAAGACACAGATAGATTACTTCCTGGTTAGGAAGTCAGACAAGAAAGTGGTGAAGGACGTGAAAATTATATCAGGGGAAGTGTGTGTTTCCCAGCATAGGTTTCTGGTTTGTGATATTATCTTGAAGAGTGTTAAAGAAGCCAAGGGAAAGTACAGGCCCCGTCGAAAAGTCTGGTAGGTGAAGGAAGAGATTGTAGCAAGACAATTTAGTGCAAAAGTTCAGCAGTTAGCCCACAATGGTCAATGTGATAGTGACAATGTTGAAAGTACTTGGACTACTTTGAAGGATTGTCTTCTAGAAGCTTCTGATGATATCTGTGGGTGGACGAAAGAACCAGCTAGACATAGACAGACCTGGTGGTGGAATAATGAGGTTGACCAGTGTATAAAGGGAAAGAGGAAACTTTGGAAAGAGTGGAAGTCAGGTGGTAGTAAAAATATTTACTTAGAAGCTAAGTGTCGTGCTAGTACAGCAGTGTATAAGGCAAAATCAGAAGCAGAGAGAAACAGATTTGCAGATGTGTTAAGAAGAGAAGAGCAGCGCAATGAGGTATTCAAGATAGCAAAGCAAATGAAGAAGACTAATCAAGATGTTGTAGGTGAGAAGTGTATACGTAATGATGAAGGTGTTTTGGCTAGCACAGAGGAGGTGAAAAGGGTAGCTTGGAAGAATCATTATCAGAGGTTGCTTAACACTGAGTTTAATTGGGATGAGGATAATTTGTCTGATGATGTTGTAGAAGGGCCAGCTATGCAGATCAAGACAGAATGGGTAGTGGAGGCTATTAGGAAATTGAATATTGGCAAGGCTGCAGGAGTATCAGGTATTGTTGCAGAGATGGTAAAAGCATCTGGATATATTGGAGTTGAGCTTATTACAAGTCTTGCTAACCAGATTATAAAGGATGGTGCTATTCCGAGTGAATGGCAGTCGAGTGTAATAGTGAATTGTTTCAAGGGTAACGCATTAGGTGATGCATTAGACAGAGGTAACTATAGAGGTTTGAAGTTGGTTGATCAAGTAATGAAACTTATTGAAAGAGTGATTGATAAGTTACTTAGAGAAAGAATTGATAAAGATAAGATGCAATTTGGTTTTGTTCCAGGGCGTGGCACTACAGATGCAATATTTTTACTCAGACAGCCTCAGGAAAAGTATTTAGGAAAGAGAAAGAATCTCTATTTTGCCTTTGTAGATTTAGAGAAAGCTTTTATTAGAGTGCCACGTAAAGTTATTTGGTGGGCTATGAGAAAATTAGGTGTGGATGAGTGGCTGGTTACGATGGTACAGTCTATGTACAGCAATGCTAGAAGTCGTGTCAGGATTAACGATTCACTTAGTGATGAATTTAGTGTAAATGTTGGTGTACATCAGGGTTCTGTACTTAGTCCTTTGTTGTTTGTTCTAGTCTTAGAAGCGCTGTCGATGGAGTTCAGAACAGGTTGTCCATGGGAGTTATTGTATGCAGATGATTTGGTACTCATAGCAGAGTCGATGGAAGAATTAGTTAAAAAGTTTGAGAAGTGGAAGAAAGGACTAGAAGAGAAAGGGCTAAAGGTAAACACAGCAAAGTCTAAAGTCATGATTAGTAGCATTGCAGCCAAGTGTGACTTTGTAGTTGGAAAGTGGCCTTGTGGAGTTCGCAGGAAAGGGGTTGGTAGTAACTCAATTTTTTGTCAGACTTGCAAGCATTGGATACATAAGAAGTGCAGTAGTATTAGTGGAAGGTTGAGAGCTGACATTCAGTTTGTATGCAAGCATTGCAAAGGTGAGATTATAGAGAATGAAGAATTTCCAGCTTTAATGATATACACCAGTGGCTTGTTAGAGATAGTTGAGAACTTCTGTTACTTAGGTGATATGTTGGGCAGTGAAGAGGGTGTTGGAAGAAGTGTTACTTGCAGGATAGGTTTGGTTGGAAAAAGTTCAGAGAGTTACTTCCTTTCTTGACTAGCAGAGTCCTGTCAATTGAGGTAAAAGGTAGATTGTATGAGGCCTTTGTAAGAAGTGTTATGTTGTATGGTAGTGAGACATGGGCAGTGAAGCAGGAAGATCTTGATCGTTTAGAAAGGAATGATATGAGAATGGTTAGGTGGATGTGTAACGCCAGTCTGAGAGACAGAAAGAGTTCAGATGAGCTAAGAAGCAGGCTAAATCTCCGTAGAATTGAAGATGTTATCCAGATAAGAAGATTAAACTGGCTGGGGCACTTGGAAAGAATGGAGGAGGATAATTGGGTAAGAAAGTGTAGAGACTTCATAGTTCCTGGGGCAAAGCCCAGAGGCAGACCGAGAAAGACTTGGCAGAAGGTTATAAGGACAGACTTGATACAGAGGAAGTTGAGTTTAGATCTAACACAGTCTAGATCAGATTGGAAGAGGGTCATTAATATACCCTATCCAACCCATGCTAGCATGGAAAACGAACGTTAAGCCGAGAATGATGATGGTGGTGTATGCGCACTTACAATCTTACAAAATGGCCTGTTATTCTCAGATGGGCGCATCTTTTTGTATGCAAGAATGATTGCTTGCTTCTTATTGATCGTCGTTCTTATCATATTTCATAATATTTACTCAAACGCCCCCACTCAACCTATTCAGCCAACATATTTACCCACCCATACCTACTCACCACCACCCTAATATTATGTACTCACTCGCCCCCAAGCACAGAAACTAATGTTAGTAGTTTGTTTTACAAGTCTTTCAATTTTTCAAAAAGCTCTTTTTGTTTTCAAGATATTCACATTTAAAGAATTTCAGATTTAATATGTTGCATGAATTATGATATCATATTTAAGTAAAAGCAAATTTTGATTTTTTCTGTCATCAGTAATTTTAGACCTGTTAAGGGATATGCTTTCAAACTTTATCAATGCAAAGATATTATAAAGGTGAATTGATTAACATAAATTTTTTTTGAAAAAATGACACTTGTTTGCTCATCCCAGGCCTCCTAATTTTTTGCTGATGGTGTCCGAGGTGAATGCTGGGCTGGAAAAAAAATGCTTGCAACACCTAACAGTAGTTTGGCATTTGCTTACTAATTCCAGCTGCATTTGAGGGTTAATTTGCTGAAATAGATATTAAAATGTTAAGAAAAATGTGGTAAATTAATCATACAAGATGACAAATTTGTTGTGTGATCATTCTGAAAGTCAAGTTGAACTGACTAAAAGACGGTGAGAGAAAAAACAAAATTTGAGCCAAACTATATCCATTTTTGGAAGATTGCCTAAAACTAAGATGAGGAAGAATATGAAAGTTC
Organism: Hydractinia symbiolongicarpus; assembly: GCF_029227915.1. NCBI lineage: Eukaryota > Metazoa > Cnidaria > Hydrozoa > Anthoathecata > Hydractiniidae > Hydractinia > Hydractinia symbiolongicarpus. The sequence continues at coordinate 6,140,301 of NC_079885.1, forward strand.
CTTATGTTCTCTTCAATGTCATTGTGGCTGACAGTAGATCTGTAACTGAAGCTAAACAAAAACATTTCTTTGCAATTTTAATCATTCAAGGTTTTTTATTTAACTTACATTTAGCACACCTACATTTTTAGTATATATGTTTATTCAATAGACTGACTTGAAGTTTTTGCTATTAATCTTTTTAATTTTTTTTTTGCTATTAGTCTTTTGTGTTTTTTCTTATCATCCAGTTTAATAAACCACATGTACATTTTTAAAACCTTATTTTTTCATTTTATTTTCATTTATCTGTGAGCTCTATAAAAACAATTTATCTATGAAAATTTAAATTTTTCACATTATGTAAAACAGAAATATATATTCTTCTTTATTATTTAAGAGGTTTTTCCTACTCAAAGCTAGTTGATTACTGCTAAAGTATTTTTTAATTGGTGATGGTGGGTGAATAATTTGGCTGTGTGGAGGGGGTGGGTAAATATTTTGGCTGGGTAGGGGTGAGTGGGGAGCAGGTATAATCTTCTTTTGGCTGTAAATTTTAACCCTATCCAAACCGGTTTTTATTGCATAACTTTTTATAGGATTATGATATGGCCCTGAAATTTTCTGACTTTTTCTAAAATTTATTTAGCAATATTTTGCTGTAATTTTATTGGAAAAAATTGTGCTCACCTTCAGCATTCATTCAATTTATTGAGGTTGTCAAAATCCAAAAAGTATATATATTTTTAATTTGGCTGAAATAAATCAATTTTAATACTTTTACTATTGTTTTAAAATATGTAATGGAAAAACATACTCAAATATGACATTTACTCATTTTGGGTACATATTCATGTCACTAATCCATTGTCATCTGTTATCATGGAAAAAAGACAATCAGTTGATAAAAAAATGAAATATAATACTATTATATATATCATTTTTTGCAAAATTTACGGAGATTTTATATATCTACTTAGTTTTTACCGTCAGCGAAGTCAAATAATTATCTTTTTATCAACGTATGTTGATTTTCTATAAAGGGAAATTTTGTCCTTTTTATCGATGACAATGACATCACAATATGCGTGACATCCCCGAAATAAATAGTTTTTTGAATTGTTTAAACAACAAATAACAAAACTAAAAAAAATAGAGCCGTAGCTAATGAAATCAATTCCGTCATTTGATTAAGTCCAAGAGTCCAATTTGAGGGGTTTTGATAATGGCATCTTAAAAATAATGACATCATCATGATTTTTTAATCAAATTGATGTTATTTATCAAATACTCACTCCCTACCAAATTTGAAGTAATTAGCCTTTCTCCAGCAAAAGATACATAGGGGGGACCAAATGATCCCCCCAGCGATTGAGAGCACTTAAAAGCCCAGTTGGAATAGGGTTAAAACAGCATTTAAAGATTATACCTTTCAAAGGAAGTTTAAGAGTTATCTGAGTTAAAAAGGTTTTTATGACATCATTAAACAATAAGTCCAAAACTAATGGATTTGCTTTGCTTTGGAAAAAATTAAAGGTAGACAACAAAAGTTCTTAACCATAAAAAACTGACATCACAAAAGAGGAATATTCACTTATCTTTATTACAGTTACTGCAAACTGATATTGATAAATGGCATACAAGTCTTTCTAGGAAGATTTGTATATGCTTGCATGCTACATTCTTGTAAAATTTGTAAAATCAGCCTGTCTAATTTAATTTCTGTCATGTTATACGGTTGAATCTCTACAAATTTATGTTGAAGCTTTATCTACTATCATATGCATTGAAAGTTGTGTATGTACCTTGCTATTCTTATTTAATTTTTAGCGCTGTATTCCAACAAAAATACCTCAGGCATTCAATATTTTGGAAAAATATGCATCCAACCTCCTAAAACCAGTTCAAAATCGACACTTGTCATGGAGAACTGTTCAGTTTACAACAATTGTGTTTAAAGAAAAAATAAAGTTTCTAGAAGGCCATATGAACATTTTTCGTACTCTTGGTTACACTGAAAGCATAACAGAGGAAAACGGTAACCTTATTGGTGTTGCATTTCCTTTAAATATGCAACCAAAGGAGAAATTGGTACAGAATCTGGCTGTAGATTTAACTATTGCAAAGTTCGAGGTAGAAGCTATACTTACAGGCCGACATCCCAATATTAAAATGTTACAGTATAAAATACCATTGATTTTTATGGAACATGGTTTTAATGCAGAAGGCATAGGCAGAGATGAAATTAGAAAGAATCTTGCCTACGAGTCATTGGGAAGTAATAAGAATTCTGATTCTTTTGGAAGCCAGAGCAAAGTAGCACTTGCACTTAATAAACCTATTCTGTCAGATAATTTTGACAGAAAGGCAAATGCGATGTCAGAGATGACCACACCTGGTTATGGTTACAATTTTCCCTCTGATTTGACAAAGCCGATTAAGGTATCAATTCCCAATGAACAGGCTTCAGGTATGTTTCAACACAACCTTTTTTAAAGAAAATCATATATCCATGTTTCTCAGTTGTGTTTCTTTTCTAGGTATAAACGTGTTGGAAAAGAAATGTTCTAAGTGTCAAACAGTTTGTGACTTTAAAGCCAAATTCTGTTCTGAATGCGGAGTTCCTCTGGTTGAAAAAAAGCCCTCAAAAGCAATCGATGCAATGCAAATAACGAAAGGAAATGCTCAATCTGGGGAAAAAAAGTTAGATCAAATGTGGCAGTGCGTACACTGTACTTTTATGAACCCTTTTGATACAACTGTTTGTGGGGTGTGTGACCGCACAAGTTGGAAAAGTTCTGTTGATATGAAACATACAGATGCTGAACAATTTAATGTGGGTATTTTGTCACAAGTACATCATTGTTTATTATTAAAAAATGATATCCAATTTCCATGTTTTTGTTTGAAGATAAATATTTCTTGTTTTCGCAGATATAAAAAATCATAAAATACTTAGTCGACCTCTGTATATCATCATCATTATCTTCCTATAACAATGAATAATCATAAAAATTCATTCTTTAGTTTTTATTTTATTTTTTTGTATTTTTTTATTATACTAATTTACCTGCCGCCTTTCTAATTTAAAAAATTTGTCAATGTGCATGTAGCATGTCAGCATTTCCATTGCTGTGTGTTGTCAAGAATTACGTTGAACTGATAACAAACTAATTGCACATGCCAAAAATTTGTTTTGCTTATTTGTAACATTTCAAAGTAAACCTTAACTAAAGCATCTCACAACACACCTCACAACATGTATCACAACAACTCCTAAATTGTGTCAAAAAAGTGTTGAAAGATTACATTTTTCTTATGTTGCCGCTTAACAGATGTAAAAATGATAAGTGTAGACTGTCAAAACAACGAGAATGATCAGTTTGCGTAAACAACCGTCACCAGGAGCAAGTACCGTGTCTTCCCTGTTTATGTGAAATAAAACATATAAACAGAAATGTGCTAGAAAAAAGTTTTTAACTCCCAAACTTGTATCATTTTTTAATGTGTTCAATTTCCTTTAGAAAAGTTCTGACCTTGTCAACCAAGCTGCTGACAAAAAAGATCAAAAACAAGATGGTACCATACCTACTAGTAAACATTCAATACCGGATTCTCCATATGAGCAGAAAGATATTGGGCAATATATATTAGTCGACAAAAAAGAAACTGCAGAAAAAGAGAAAATAAATGCTGCTTTACAAATGCCAACAAAAAGTGCTCCAACTACAGTTTCTGATTATAAGCAGGTTAAGCTCTTTTAAGACCAAAATATTTACAAATGTGAAAATTCACCTTTGGAGAGTAATTGGTTTGATCTGATAATATGAAACTTCTTGAATGTGAATAATACCTCATATTGTAGCAAGTAATGACTGACATTAATTTTTTTTTACTTAAAGAGTGGTATTTTTCTTAAACAATCACAATCTCCAATATCACCAATGCTGGAGGAAGCTCGAGAAAAAATGGAATTGCGAAAAAGACAGGAAAGAGAACACCAATATCTACGTGAATGCCAACTTCGAGAGGAAGCAATAGCAAAGCAGAAAGAAATGCAGCAAAATGCTCAACTTTTGGTGTCCTTAATGAAGGTTAGACTGCATGCTGATTTGATTGTTTTGATTGTTTACTCAATTTGTAAAGCCAGTAACAATCAGGATATTTGGAATATGAGTAAAAGTCTATAAAATGCTGAAAAAAATGAAAAATCAGAAAAAAATTTCTTACTTTTCCTTCAACAATAATAGACAGTTCCAATAATCGAAGTGGTTCTAAATCACTGAACTGATTTAAATATCACAAGTGCTGAGACAAATTGTAAATTAGGTGCTCTGACCTATGCATGTAAAGATGATTTGATGTTTTCAACTGTTAGAAAAAGGCATTATGTGTTACTCCTACTTACAAATTGATAAAAATATTTTTGCATAAGTTAATCCATTTAAATTATCCTTTCATATAGTGTGCCGAAAAAAATGGTTTTTCTGTCGATGAATGCTATCTTGCTACCCAATTTGTTAACGAGCGTACAGAACAAAACGTACTTAATTGGTTGAAACAAGACTGGCTTGCTTTGATTAATGAGGTTGTTTCACTTTGCACTGACTTACTAAGCAAAGATGAAACTATTGGTTTGTTAAGTTTTGAAGAAGGTAAAAAAATGTTGTTATCAAGTGAAGGAAAGAAAGAAAGAGCCGTGCAGTTGTATATAGAAGAGAGGAGATGGAAGGTAGGCATGATTTCTTAATCATATACAATGTAGTGAAATTTGTGAGGTTGTGAACGTAAGAGGTTAATACATACAGTATAATCTGAATGTGATATGCGGCATGCGTTGTAAACATGCGTGAATGATTGAATTACAAATATGCAAGTGAATGCAAGTAAAACATTGTCTGATTTTTAAAAAATAATTTCCTCGTTGATTGACAAGATGGCCAATTATTCAAATCACAATAAGTTGTAATATCAGTTTTAATTATCTATGTTTTACAGAGGTTCTTTTGAAAATATTAAATGTAGTAATTAAAAATGTGTTATTGGTATTATGGAGCAGTTTTGTAAAAAAAAGTGCCGTGAAAATGTGCGTGACAGATTTCTATATTTGATGTGGTGCATATATATACAAGGTGGTACAGTTGCGTGGTGTTGCTCAAATCAGGTGGTTTATATACGCGGAGGTGCATATGTCACATAGCACATGATAAACTGGTGCATATTTAAGGTTTGTATAAATCTAAAGAGAGTAATATGTACTATAAACATGTTTTTTTGAAGCGCATGGCAGATGTAGCCTTTAAGCTTACAGAACATATTTAGTAGTCGACCTAAATAAAAAAAGAACAACCTTGAAAATTTTAGTTTAGTTGCATATACTATATAGTATATAATGTAAGAGGTTATATTTATGTGTACACTGTTTCAAAGATGATGCATATAAGATGGTCATCTATAGGTAGTATATATATATTGAAGATTGTTTATCTATGTTATAATACTCACTGTCTGTCACTAAGCCAATTTCAAAACTGTGCCATTATAACGACACCTAAAATCATAGTAATAACCCCTGTCCTGTTCATTACATCATATTAACAGATTAGCAAAAATGCACAAAATAGCGATGCAGGAAATATATAGGGTGATCCCCATAGAATTTTCTAAGGGCTACCGACTAGTATCATTATTATGTATGCTGCGTTGAACAATATTATATATGTTGTGTTGAACAATAATGTATATATGCTGTGTTGGATATTATTATATATGCTGTGTTGTGTTTTGATATTTTTTAGGTTGCAAAATTAAATGAAGAAGCTTTTCAAAATAAAAATATTTTAAATGCCTTACACAAATCAAATGGTAGGTTGTATAGGTTCAAAAAATTTTCAGATGCCACATTTTTAGTTGTGACACATATTGTTTACTTGCAGGCGATGTTAAAAAGGCGAGACTAATACTTATCAATGAACGGTTGGAACGATTTCGTGAAAGGATATGGTCAAAAAGTCAACCTAATGTGTTTTATGAGAAACTTAATGATGAAACACTCCCAATTGAGGTTTGTAAAATAATAAAGTTTTTCTATTTTTCTTTTTTTCGCTGTTTACATGTTTTTCTTCACATTGAATTGTTGTTGCGGTAAATTTCTTTCTGAATTTTTCTTCCACATGCCAGGTAAAATATCGAATGTTGATAGGTGAGCATGGTTTAACTCTTGGCAGAGCAATGAACTGCATGAAGCTAGTGAAAACAAAAGAATATATGGAAGAAGACTGCATAGAAGCTGCAAAAAATAATCAACATTACGAGCATTGTTTGAATTATTTAAACCACGAATGTGCATCCTGTTTTGTCTCATACCCTGTTCATAAGGTAGACTGTTTCACTTACACTGAATCTGTCAATCCTGCATGCGGCAAATTAGGTCTATTGATCCACAGCATGAATGTATAAACATTTACAGATCGTCAATGTATATTTACACTCATGTTCAATTTTTTTTCGAATAGATACCTAATTTCAAAAACTATACCCACAAGCAATGTTTCATTAGACATACGCACTTTGAACTTCGCGAAGTTCACTTGTCAATTTTTACAGCGGGCTTAGGATCTTAGATTATTTGATTAGATCCCTAAACCTTAAACTGTAATAATTTTTGTCAGCATGATTTTCTCGATTCGTTGAACCTTCCAAAAATTTAACGCAATTAAAACTGAAATGGCTATCCTAAATATATAAAAAAATAGAATAACAATAACAATAAAATTGTAAAAAAGAAGGAGAATAAAAATAGTGATAATTTTTTACCAAAAGTTCTATTATTATTTTTAGTTGGTTGTCAACCTTTCGTGCCAATGTTGTTTTTGCATTGAATGTTACACTACCTATATTAAAATCACGTTATCAGAGAAGCATATCCGTCATCTCATCTGCCCAATGTGTCAACAGCCAAACTTGGAAACACCACCAGCACATTATTTTGATAATCTTGGACAGCAGGTACATTGTTGTTATTATTGTTTCACGAGCCTCACTTTCAAACAAATATGGCATCATTAAATAAGTAGCAGGTTATGTATTTGAGGTATTGTTTTAAAAAATTCACACTTTTGGTGATGATTTCAAATATTTTGTTGATTTTCTGTCAAATTGTTTCCAAACAACTGCTGCACATCAAAGGGAATAGAAAAGGTAAATTCGAGAATTGTCCATTAGGTTGCTTTGTGTGAGTTCCAAATTAGGTGCCATTATTTATAATTCCGATGAAGTTGGTAAAAGAATCATGATATCTAAGAATGTAGTCTCTTATAATAATACATAGAGTGTGTCTGCGTGTCTGTGTGTCTGTAACAGGCAAAGTGAATGTGTTCATTTTCCTTTGATTTCACCAAAAAACTCATGTCTCAAATGTTAAGTTTTCTTTACGGAGCGACATATATTCACTACTTTAACGTCAATATCCTATATTAAATGAAGCCATTACAGTGCACTAAAAACTTTGAGGCCAAATAACTTGGAAACGAAGTCAATGATTTTTTACTACGTTGGTAACTAGGGACCACCTGGGACCAATTTGGGTAAGTTTCCCAAACATGGGTCCCCGAATCCGTTTCGGAATGAATGGGTTGATGACGTCATTAAAAAACCTTGAAAGCCCAATATCTCTGCAACCGTTTGTCAGAGATACATGATCGTATACATTTTTTTTATCAGCGTTTTAACATTTATACGATGAAGGAAACAGGTATAGAAATTCCTAAAAAACATTTTTTGTGTGTTTTCACGGGTCTTTGCTGACATCAGCAAAATTTTTAAACTCTTATATTTCCTTAGGCATTCGTCAACAACATATGATCCTATGCATTAATTTGAACATCGTTCTAACAGGCAACGGATAAGCTGAATTTCGCCAATTCTTTTTTGTATATGCAATGCTGGCGTCAGCTAAACACCTTAAATAATTTATTTTTCAGCCTGAGTGGATTCCACGAACCTTATCGACTAGTTTTTAGTAATAATTCAATTTTTTTTTACTTCTGACTGGCAAATTTGATGCAATCTAAACTATTTTACACAAATCATTCAAAATTAAACTCAGTTTTATAATATCACATTTTTAAAGACTGTCCAGGGTGGCCACGCCTCCTCTGAAGTCCTTTTTTTAAAAAAAACAAATCTCCTCTCTAACTTCTTTACTGTTATAGGGTTATATGTTACAGAGATACTACATTTGTTATGGTGATATAAACTGTTAGTTCTATCCTTCATGTTAACAATACGTGTCTTATCAAAAGCTTTATTTTAAATGTTTTTTAATGATTTATATATTTATATAAAGTAAATAATACTTTCCTAAAAACAGATTTGTTCTTGACATCAGAAATTCATATACTTAGGAAAACCTAAGAAATAAAATAAGGTTGTTCCACTATAATCCTTTATTTTTCTTCAAAATTTTTCAATTTTGCAAAAAAAAAATCCTTTAAATTCAGTGCAAGATCTGTATTATAATCCTCTAAAATTCTCTTTTTTTTGAAACAAATTCTGATCATCCTGCTGTTTTCTTCTACTATATTCCTACCTTGCAGATTTAAACTAGCAGTGAGATTTTTTTGAGATTTTTAACCTTGTTGTCACCACATATATTTTCTACTTTTGTTTAATACACATCTGAGCTTAATCAGGATAGTTTTTAGTCAACTGTGTGGTATAGCTTATTTTTAGTTTTATTTGGAGAAACAAATAGTTTTCATTTAAGTCAATATTTGACTAGGTTACTAAGCTCTATCATGAGAACAAAAATAGTTTTGCTAAACATATCACTTGTATTATAAAAAACTATCCAGTAAACACACCTTACGAAAATAAATATGCGACATATTTTTTTGCTATGACGTTTACGTTGAACATTTTATCTGATATGGGAGAATAAATTTAAACTGCAGACTAAATTATTGTTAATTTGTTTGTTTGTTTTTAAATCACAACTAAAACCTTTTTAAAATTTAGATCAAACATCTTGTTAAAGAAGGACAGTTACAAGAGAAGATATATGAAACGTTTGACACAAAATTAAGAGACTTTTTTTTACTGAAAGAAAAAAACTTTCGTTGGTGCGCTCACGTAAGTGAAGCTAAAAAGCAATGAATTTAATCTTAATTATGCACTGGTTTCAAAATACTTATTTTTCAGACTGGTTTCATAACAATATTGTGTGACAGTGTTTCTTTCTGTTTTAGTGCGGAAATGGGTTTTTGTGGGATGATCTTAATCAAATCAGAATGACTTGTAATAAGTGTCAACTACGCACTTGCTTTAAGTGTAAGGAGAAGGTAAAAAATCATTCCTGATTCTAGAAAGTCTTATACTCCTGGAAGTGATATATAGTCTTGCAAAAATGGAAAATAATTTTGCTAGATCAATTATTCAGGTTATTATTTCAGTTTACCTTTTTTGTCGAATCAGTTTACCCCGGATGTTAAAAGCTTTAAGACTTCTGAAAAATTGCAGGAATGTACTGGATGGCCACCATGTTGATGATGTAACTGTGACACTAATGTATGGTGAATGTTAAAATTTTTGTCGTAGAATGACATTTAGTTTCTGCACAAACTGCGTGCTATACTTATTCCTGCTTTTATGCATATGTGCACTTGTGTATGCATACTGTTGGTTTTGTTTGTTTGTGTGTGAGTTGTTTTTGTTACATACAGTGGGAAGAGCAGCATGAATCTTTAACATGTGAAAGGTTTCGGGCATGGAAAGCAGCAAATGACCCGGAATTGCAACAAGCGGGTGTTGCTGCATTGTTGGCCAAGAACGGTTTAGGTTGGTTTTGAAATTCTTTTTGCATTTACATCTAAAATGTAGTTAAGTCTGTGTTGTGTATGTGTGTGTGTGTGTGTAGCTAGTATATGAAATATTTGACTATTTGCGATGCATATGTTTGACTATTTACCATGTATATATTTGAATATTTTTGATGCATATAACATTTATACCCTTAGGGAGAACCAACTATGAAATAATTTATGATATTCCACCCCTTATAGATCAAAACCTTACACCAATTTAATTTCTGTTTTCCTCATTTTTTGAGATTCTTGGACAAATTTAATGCTTCAGCCCAAGCATTAATTTCTTTTGTTTTCAAGTTCATTATTCTACCTGGTTACTATAAAGTTTTTTAAAATGATGAAGACAGAAACTTTGTAAAGTTCTGCAAATGTATTTTTTTTTCAAAACACAGACTCGATTCAAAAGCCAAAAAAAAAAAAAAATCGAAAAGGTATTAAATGAAAGAGATATTATATTCTCCTTCTTGTTCACTCACATCGCATATCATTGGGTCACAAAAATTTTCAGGGGTGTTTTACATGACCATTCTTGTTGTCTTTTTTACAGTTCTTTTTAATATTTTATGTACATGTTAGCCAAGGAGTTATATTACAATTTTGCGAACCTAGCTACGTTTTATAGTTGCTCATCGTTTAACCTTTTTATTTTAAAAGTGAAATTATGCATCAACTCTTCATAGCCTACATAGCTATAATCTTCAATATTTTTTAATGCATAATAAAAACAAGGACATAATTCCAAAAAACTAAACTATAAGCAATTAAGAACGCAATTATTTTCACTTTCCACACACACTAAATGAATATGTATATATTTATATTCAACAAACACACGAAAATATATTCAGAAATACTTAATCTGCATAATATTTGCAAATTTTCTGTAGTTTAAAGGTGTAATAACCCTTGGTTTATATTTCACAGTTTGGAGACGTTTCAGTCTATTTTCAACAATTTGTTTTAGAATGTCCGGAATGTAAATTTCGTTATGATCTCGCTCGAGGTGGGTGCATGCATTTCAAGTGTACTCAGTGTGGATTTGAATTCTGTAGTGGTTGCTCGCAAGGATTTCGGCAAGGAGCGGTAAAATCATCTTATATTCTGGATTTTATGAGTATGTATTTATAGAGTACAAATTGTGAGTGAGTCAAATGTTTTTGTTTTTGGTTTAGCAATGTCAAGTACACCAAGAGTGTGCTCATATGGGACTTCACGCTCATCATCCCCGTGATTGTCTCAATTACCTGCGTGACCGCTCAGTGAAAGAGTTGCAAGAATTACTGGCCAAAAACGATGTTGCGTATGATACAGAAATTCCTGAGGAGAAAAAAGGTATGCTGTATATATGTTACAATATACAAGTCACAATACTTATAAATAAATGATTATCTAAAAATAATACATCATACCACAATAAAATGTACATCACCTTATGCAAAATAAAGTAGATGTGTTTAAAGAAATTTAATTTTAATTCATAAGGTGAGGGGTCAATTTAAATCGGTTAAGTTAAACCTACAGTATTAAGCTGTGTTTGAAGTCAACTGGTTTGAATAAGGCGATAATTTTTCCAAATATTTATGTTTAGGAAAAAGGAAGTGTAGGCTTATACCTTTAAAACAGGGATAAATTCTTTAAATTTGATAACATTTACTTATTCGGCAGGCTGTCCACGTTGTCTGGAATGTCTGTAAAGTTAGGATTTATCAGGAATTTTTTAAAACGTGTAAAAATTATTAATATCAGCACTTTCTTTGACATTTCAAATCGGCAAGAATTGAATTCAGATGTAAAGGTGAGCAGTAATTATTTACAGTCTGTTTTGTCGGTATGTTTGAAATAAAAATTTGCTTTATTAACGTACACATATTTCTGTTAAAGAAGCCAGTTTCTTAATTTGTTAACAATTCTAATACTGAAAATTTCTTAAACTTAAATGTATCGCAATAAATTGACATCGACTTGACATCGACTTGTCTATGTACGTTATTCAATCACACAAGCGTATGTCTAATGGGTTCATTGAAAAGATGTTACCTGGAAAATCACTTTTATAAGTTTTCTAATTTTTATATTTTTAAAAGAAGTAATGTGGGAACAGCAAAAAGTTTGCAATCTTAAATTGACAACAAAATTTGGTGGATGAGTTGGGTGTGAGGTGTAAAATATTGGTGAATGATTTGGGTGTGGGGTGTAACCGGTTGGTGGATGAGGTGGGTGTGAGGTGTAAAAAGTTAGTGAATGAGTTGGGTGTGGGCTGTAAACAGTTCATGGATGAGGTGGGTGTGAGGTGTAAAAAGTTAGTGGATGAGTTGGGTGTCGGGTGTAAACAGTTGGTGGGGGAGGTGGGTGAGGGGTATAAATAGTTAATGGATGTAAACAGTTGGAGGGTAATAGGTATAAATAGTTGGTGGGAATCACTAGAAATGTGTACTTGCATTGTAAGGTGGCCTGGTGTAAGTGTGAAATCTTTCTAATCACATACATCATCACACTGGTAATGTCCTACCTACAAGTTGTTAGAACAATAAGCAAAACGCTCGAAAATAAAAGTAAGAATCGTGTTTTAATTTATTTTCAAAATGTCCAAAATGTCAAAATGTTTTATTTTCAGTTGGAGATGAGCCTGTGAAATGTGATATGATGGAACAAAAAGAAATTGAAGATGGTTACAAAGATGAACAATGTGGAAAAGATGCGCCTGAGAACATGGCTGGTATCTGCAAGTAAGATGATTATATAATCTAAAATAAAGATGATTATATAATCTAAAATAAAGATTATTTTATATTCTAAAATAAAGATGATTTTATAATCTAAAATAAAGATGATTTTATAATCTAAAATAAAGATGATTATATAATCTAAAATAAAGATGATTTTATAATCTAAAATAAAGATGATTTTATAATCTAAAATAAAAATGATTTTATAATCTAAAATAAAAATGATTTTATAATCTAAAATAAAGATGATTTTATAATCTAAAATAAAGATGATTTTATATTCTTAAATAAAGATGATTTTATATTCTAAAATAAAGATGATTTTATAATATAAAATAAAGATGATTTTATAATATAAAATAAAGATGATTTTATAATCTAAAATAAAGATGATTTTATAATCTAAAATAAAGATGATTTTATATTCTAAAATAAAGATGATTTTATAATGTAAAATAAAGGTGATTATATAATCTAAAATAAGGATGATTATATAATCTAAAATAAAGATGATTTTATAATCTAAAATAAAGATGATTTTATAATCTAAAATAAATATACAAAACAACATAAAAAAGGAGATTAGTTAATTTTCAGTTTGCAACGAAGTAGTGCATTTCGAAGTAGTGAAATTTCGATTTGTTTATCAAAATTAGTGATGTTGCTGGTATATATCCGTGTCTCCAGTTATTGAATCAAAAATCCGTAAAAATAACAAAGCCAGGTTGCTAACAGTTGACCTACACTGTAAGAAGTGTCTTATCCCATCTTTTTTTCCAAATGAGACAACAAGTGTAGTTTTAGCAGTATTTAAAGCTTATCAATTACAAATTTTTGATTGCAGAAATAGAATACTAATTTGACTTTTTTAATAGTAGGGCAACTTGGACTTTAAACCCCTAGAGTTTGGTATTGAAGTGCTAAAATGTAAAAGCTCTTCCAAGCCATTAGCAGTTTTTTGAAGCCTCTGCTCTAAGTCGTATTTTGTAAGAAAAAAATTTGACAAATAACAAGTATATTGTAACTTACAACACAACATCCTCATTCCACTTTATAAAACACATTTTTTCCCATTAAATTTTCTCCTTATATGTTTTCCAAACCTTCACTGTAAAAGAATTCCACTAATATAATTTTCTGTAAATAAAAAAGTTGAACATTTCTGCAAGATTATTCTTCGAGATTTGATATATATAAAAGGGAGAAAACAAAATACATACGAATCTAGTTTATAAGAAGGCTGAGCCAAATATGAAGCATGTTTACAGCTGAAATTCAGACTTTTGGTGTGTACAAGACAAGTTATGTATTTATTTTTATTTTTACTGGAAAAAAACCGTTTAAAATAATGTGCCACAACAATGTTTGATGCAAGTAAATGTATGATTATTGACAGTCAATAAGAGATGATAAATAAGAAAGAGTAGTGATAGAGGGAGTGTGACAGTTTCATAATCGCAATAGTCTGACAATGTTAGTTTTAAATATCATTTCACGCAACAAATGTTGACAATGCTTTGTTGATTACTCGTGCAAGTAAGCTATATAGCTACAACCCTGGGAAAAATATTATGTTGATACATTTCTTAAACTTGCATGTAGACAACCAGCATCCCGAAATTTGCTCTTAACTAATCTCGTTTTCTTGTTATTCTGCAATTTCGCATGCGTATTTTGCGGAACGAAAATGGATATGAAAATAGATCCGTTGGCTGCTATGTTGCATTCAGACTGGTTACAAATTTGAACGCAAATCTAGCCATGTCATCTACTGTTTTTTTTTGAGACATTCTCAAAATACACAAGTCAAAAACTCTAAAACATACAAGCGCACACACAGAATCATTACTAGTGCATAAAGTTAACATGTGATTGTTTGTCTCGTTTAGCACTACTGCTTCAATGTTTAATATTGATAATTAAAGTCTAAATACTCGTTGAGGGAGGTCAATAATTGCGCTGTCTAAGTTTTGTACCATTGCGACTTCTACCCTGTAGTTTCATCAAAATGTCTTTACAGGCGGACCAAAATGTCTTTTACTTGTTAATAAAGATATCTTTACTCGTCGATAAAATATCTTTGCTTGCCAGTCAAGATGTCTTTACAGGCCGATCAAAATGTCTTCACAAACCGACCAAAATACTGATGTCGTTCTGCACTTCAACACACTTTTACTGTAGTGTTGTCACTTCATATTGAGCTATTGACTCCATACTTACCCTAATACTGGGGTTTTATGGAAAGCAAATGCAAGATCAATGTTTTGTGACAAAATTTTGCTCAGGAGAGGAGGAGGAGTGTGATCTATTAGGAAATGCTCTTAAAAAGTGTCCAAATTCTTGCAAAATAAGTAATATTTTGTGCCGGCTAAAATTTTTACCGACTTTTTTCAGCAACAACCCATTTACAGATTTTTTTCAGCAACATCCCATTTTTTACAGATTTTTTGTCGATCTTTGTTTTACCTTTTTTGTGTATTTTCAGCTCAACCATTTTTAGTTGAAATTATTATGTTTGAATATTTTCTTTTTGTACTATCTATCACTTGTTTTTGTACTATCACTATTTTTACCAACCTTCTATAGGCCGACTTTATCTTACCGATAAGAGATATACATTACCTAATTCTTTTCTTCTATTCCTTAGAAAGCATTATTTGGAATACCTTGTCGCTCTTATCAACCGTAATGGTTTGGATCCAGTGTATTTGATGACAATGGATGAAATGGTTGTTGTGTACAAAAGAAAACACGAGGAGGCGCCTCCCAAAGATGGCGATGAATCTGATGAAGACTATGCACAGAGGCTAAGACAGGTAACTTTATGTTACTTAAGATATATTAAAACCTCTTTAACGACCTTTTGTAATAAACGTCTTTTAAAAAATCAAATTAACAGCCTTCTAATAATCTCGTCCTATAAATAGAAAGAAATACTCCTAGTAAAGAAGTGGAGTTCACTGAGAATTGAAATAAAAGATGTTTTTATTTTTATTATCATTTAACTTTGAGATAGACAAAATAAGAATGAAATTCTTGTGTTTTTATACTAACGATTCCGATCAGGTTAGACAAAACAGGTCGCTTCAAAGTTTCAAAGAATGTTTAGGTAGCTGAAGAATTATGTGAATCTGCAGGCCGAGGACTTGTAAGCTGCCGTCAATGGTGCAGCGAAGAAGCACTACGGTCAAAATATAAAAGATTTGATGAGAAATTCTGTAGAGCGAGACACAATATTTGATTTTTCGTGTTTTTTTTCATTTTTAGGATATACGACATAAGTTCCCGTTACCAGCTCGAAAAGATCGCATGCCATTACCAGAGTTAAACGACGCTGCTCAAAATAATGACGTCGATAATTATGACGATGACGCCGATAATTATGATGATGACATCGATAATTATGTCGAGGATAACGATGAAATTCATTTATTGAACAGACACGCTGATGCTCCCGATACAGACACTTCTGAATAGGATTACGAAGAACCGTAGGTTATTGGAAGGCGAGGAGTTTGGGATTCTGTAGCAAACAAACTTTATGGTAAATATGATACACATCTGTTTAACATGAGATACCTAAAACTGTAGCCGCAATAATAATATTTCCGCCATTGAACTTTAGATGAACAACATCAGCAAACTTTAGTTGTAAATTTTTCTCCGTTTTATTACCATGTTTTGTTGTTGATCATATCACTTTTATACTACGTTTAAAAGTGATATGATCAACAACATTTAAACATGAGCAAATCTATCTGGATTCATGAGTTAAGTTACTGATCCAACAATAAAATAATAAAAAATGAATTCGGAAGAAGGGAATTTGCCAAAAAAAAATTTTCGGAATTTTTTAACGGATGCAACTAAATAACTTCGGTATAATAAAAAAATAATAATTTAAAAATTTATGCGTTTTGACACGGAAGAAAACAAATAAAAGATTTTCATTATCAAACTATTACGTTTAAAACCGAATACTTTCTTTGAATGTGCTCAAGTGTACGCAGTATTAGTCAACATATTCTATAAAAT
Source organism: Hydractinia symbiolongicarpus (assembly GCF_029227915.1). NCBI lineage: Eukaryota > Metazoa > Cnidaria > Hydrozoa > Anthoathecata > Hydractiniidae > Hydractinia > Hydractinia symbiolongicarpus. The sequence continues at coordinate 6,156,907 of NC_079885.1, forward strand.
TAACCTGAGGAAGAAGTATAATTGAATGTGTTTGTGACTGACACTAAAGACTTTGTTGAACTTCTTAATTAAATGAAATACTAATTTTTGAAAATGAAAACTCTACAGTTTGCGATTCGATGCGTCGTTGTTTTTCGCTATGTACAAGTGGTTTGGTTACGTACCGATTTTGTAGCGATATTGTAATAGTTCTGTGTTTTTTTGTATTTATTAAGATTGCAAATTCATTTTTCTACTCCGCGATACATGATTTGCTATTTTCTTAAACCTTTTTTTTCAGAATAATTTGTAGTTCTGACTACGCGCGCTTAATATTACGCTACTCTTATCTTCTAATTTAAGATCTTACATCATCACCCTCCTCCCTTTTGCAAAAAATTGAGAGGTTTTATTTGTTTCCATAAAAATTTCTTTATCCATGAGGGAATTATTTAAGTACCTGCGTAGAAATTGTATTGTACATAGTCTCTCACTTCGCTGTATTTTGAAATATTGTAGTAGTTAGCCTAATAGTTAAAATTGTGACATGAAAGCTCTTTGTATATTATACCCTTTTTTTATTTTATATATAACTTGCCAGTTTACAAAACTTTGTAGATTCTTGCACATGTGCACACATTCTTGTAGGTAAAAAGGCAGAACCATGAGGATTAAAATTTCTATTATAGAAATTTGTACATGTTATTGGAAAGTAATGTATTCTAAGGGAATGAAATTATCTGATAAAAAACCTTCCCTTTTTTTAGAAAATAATATTTACTAATTAAGGTAATTTGTGGTCCCTTGTTTATATTTTCTACCTACAGGAATGAATGAGCATGTCTAGAAACAAAACATTACGTCTCGAGGGAATGAGTTATTTCCTCTAAATAAGCGCCCTCTTTCTAATAAACGCCCCCTCTAATAAGCTCCCCCTTTAAAGCCGAATTTTTTATAGAGCCCACCTTCAAATACAACACCCCCTCCCCCTTCCACCCTCCCTATATTAGAAACAAAACCTTAAATAAAAACCAGCCGGGAAGGATTATATTTGGATTCGCAGACTTCACTATCAAAGAAAACCCATACGGCATTATCGACGGAGCGGCGATAATGAAATTCTAAAAATTTCGCATCTAATCCAGTAAAGAAAAAAAAATACGACATAATTTATCTTAAACATAACTGTATAAAAGTTTAGTAGAAATTAATACAATCATGTTATGTTAGGCTATCCTTACACCACCACCGTTTTTTCTTCGCTTACGACAGAAAAGCAATAACTTTAATCTATTCTAACACACACAAACTTTGACTTTTGTGCGCACTGGATACCCAGTGCGCTTCTGTTTATTTAAAAAGAAAAAGAATATGAGAAAATCACAAGGATGTGAATAGTTGTAGCACAGCTGGTCTGGTGTGTTAGGGATGGCTAGAGATTTTGTGAATTCACGTAAAGTTGAAATTCCACTCAGCAGCAGAACGGAACGGAACAAAAAAATACTTAAGTTTGATTGGCCATCTGCTAACTAATCTTTTTTTATATTTCTTTTCGTTCCTATCCGCCAAGAAAGTTGAAGAAATGGTTTCAACTGTCAGTTGGGATCGTAACAGGGAGAAGTTCATCAGCAATTAAGACTCTACAAAGCACAATTGTTCGTTCCAATCCGTTCTATTTCGTTTAAGTGGATTTTTTCTTTTTACTTTTTCTGTTGCAACTTCATCAGAATACGGTGTTTATGTTAGCGAAATAGTTATATATATTTTCAATATGTACAAATTATGGAACATATTTCACACATTAAATGTCAATTTCTTATTTGGATAGATACTCAAGGGCCTGGAATCAAATTAAAAAAATGTCAGGACATTTATTAACGTTCTTCGCGACTTAATGATATGCCTGAATATCTCCCTTTGAAACTAGCCGGTGATGAAACTCATATAAAGATATTGGCTATACTTCACTCTGATGTTATGACTTGTTGAAGTCGTAAATACATTTCACGACATGTGCCGCGGTTGTCATAGTTACTTGTTTTTTTATATTCGTTCGAAACCTTCAAAGGCCGTGTTATGGAGAGTCAGTATAACCTTCATTGCTTTTACCTAAATAAAATAAGCAGTAGGTAACAATATGTGTGCAATGAGAAATAAATAAATAAATGCGATAATGTTAAAAAAACTTTACCTCTCAATACTAAATCGTTGTCGTTTGGTTCAACAGTTGGATTTTTACGAGTATTCTTCTGAATGCAGAAGATATAAACGACTGCAGCAACAATAGCGATAAAAATTAACAATCCCAACACGATACCGACGATAGCACCGGAACTGAGATCATCATCATCTGGTACAGCTGTTGGTCTGGCTGTGGTGGCGTATGGCGGTACGATGACGAGAATAACAAAAGAAGAGGGCGCTACTGTCAGATTCTGGTTATTTATAACGATGTTGAGGTTGTTGTTCTGAACGAGAGTTTTTACCGCCAAAACTGAGTTTTCGCTTGTCTGGTTGTTAGTCATAACTTGAACGTAACTCACAATAATGGATCCACATCTAATACTGAAATTTTTCATACTTCCTTTAGCAATGCGTGCTTTTGCAGCTATCTTGTCTCTCATTTCCAAAGCTACGCTATCTTTTGATGTATCGTTAAACAAATTCGAACAGTTTAAGGCGGAAAATTTAAAGGTGACGTTTCTGTCGTAATTTTGTGGTTTAACCGTCACTCTCGGTGTTGTTGAAACGATTGACGTCGATATAGATATTTTTGAGGTTGTTGGAGATATCGATGACGTCGCGTGTTGTGTGGTCGTTTTTGTGATTGAAGATGTTGATTGAGTTACCAGCCTGCTATCAGAAGATCTAGATGAAGAGTGGGACATGTACAGAGATGTTCTGGAAGATATGCTTGGCGTTTGGGCGGAAGACGTTTCACTGTTTCCGGCTGATGGGCTGGAAGATATACTTGGCATTGGACCAGAAGGCGTTGCACTACTTTCGGCAGATGAACTGAAAGATGTACTTTGCATTGGACTAGAAGGCGTTGCACTGCTTTCGGCAGATGAACTGGAAGATGTACTTGGCATTGGACTAGAAGGCATTGCACTGCTTTCGGCAGATGAACTGGAAGATATACTTGGCGTTGGGGAAGAAGACGTTGAACTGCTTTCGGCAGATGAACTGAAAGATGTACTTGGCGTTGGGGTAGGAGACGTTGAACTGCTTTCGGCAGATGAACTGGAAGATGTACTTGGCGTTGGGGAAGAAGACGTTGCACTGCTTTCGGCAGATGAACTGGAAGATGTACTTGGCGTTGGGGTATAAGACGTTGCACTGCTTTCGGCAGATGAACTGGAAGATGTACTTGGCATTGGACTAGAAGGCGTTGCACTGCTTCCGGCAGATGAACTGGAAGAAATACTTGGCGTTGGGGAAGAAGACGTTGAACTGCTTTCGGCAGATGAATTGAAAGATGTACTTGGTGTTGGACCAGAAGGCGTTGCACTGATTTCGGCAGATGAACTGGAAGATATACTCGCGGATGCAGTTAAAGTAGGTGTTGAACTTGACGTAACAGAAGTGGATATACTTGACCATGACGCTGAGAGTGAACCAGTGCTGCTTGTAACTCCACTGACAGAGAAACTACCAGAACTTGTTGCAGTATGTGTTGCGGTGACGGAGGTGGAAGCGTCAACATTTTGGACGCCGAGATATATGATTACATCTAAACATTTTACATAAAAATGAGGATGACTGTAGTTGTATAAAAAAGGAAATGTTAAAACAAGATGGTGAAATTCTTCAGTGAGACTTTGTATGTTGTTTTGTACTTCCTTTATCGATTGATTACTCTCTTTTTTTCATTATACATATACAGTTTTTTTGTTCATTCTGAATGATTTTGAACGAGACAACAATAATATAACAACGTTAATTGCCCGTGACATTACTCGTACAATAAATTATAATAAAATGCAGAACATTTTTATAAAGGATGTTTTATAGACGCTTGCGAAGAAAAGTGTAAACAATATAATCAACTTTGCCTGTTAAGAACAATCCATGGTATAAATTTTTTTGCAATTCTCCTCAAGCATCGACAATTGTTTTTGCTTATAATCGCCTCTGTTCGCACGAAAAATAACTCCCTAAATATACTAATATCATTATCGGTCGCCGTATTAACGGCTCGGGGGTGAAGAGACCTTGAGGGCAAGGATGCTAACGAATAATTAGAATAACTGTCGACAAAGTTGGTTAATGATTGGGAGGAGGAAAACAATGAAATGTTTGAAACAAAATTGTTGTTATCTATATATTATGTATTTTAATTTTTTATTACAATTAAAGTTTAAAAAAATTGCGTTGTGTTCAACTCCCATGACGGGAATTTTAAAACGTTATGTGCACTCACAAATAACCGTGCAGTTTATTTACCACGGTTGCTTTGACAACAAAATCAACATAATATCGAGAAAAAAAGAAGTTTTAAAATATTGATGTCCGAACGATATACACACACGAACCATATTTGTTGAACGTCAATTATTCTTAAGAATTTTTTTTTCAATTTACACCAGAATAATTTTTGTTCCAATTCTAAAATAGCAAGTTTTTTTGTGTACTATAGAGGAAGCTTCAGCTTCACTGTAGCTACTAAACAAACAGCTTTTGACAAACATTATTTTTAGTTTTTTTCTTTAAATTTTAGAGATTCGAACCTTGTGATTTTTGTGAGCTCTAATCTTCATAAAAAGTGTATAGAAAGAAATTTCTCAGTTGCGCCCACCTTCCATTGACGCCTGATTTATCTTACAGCGGGCGAAACATAATTTTTTTCCATAAAAATATAGAAAAATATCGAAAAGGTATTATATACAAAAGACGGCAAAATACTTACATAAAATACCAAACCGGCATAAATTTGTCGTCGACATGACGGATTACTTCTTCAGTTCAATTCTTCACGATAAAAATCGACTTTTTTCTACTATGAAAGACGAGAAAAAATATGCAGTTAATAATCCGCGTTTTACGACGCTTAAAAGATTTATTCAGGTATCTTTAAAGAAAAAAACAACTGAAAAACACTCGTAGTCAGAACAACTAGCAAAAAATGTTGCATTATTTTTCTGGCGATAAAACATCTGCACACTGTATATAAATATATTCATTAGAAAAATACTCTTTTTTAAAAGCTGCGTGTACTCACCTCACTCTACTTTTACAATTTATTACTATCAAAAAGAAAGGGTAATCTCAAAAGTGAGAGCTTGATTTTGTTTATCTGTTGCTATGGTAATATATACCGCATCTTTCGATTAATTGAGGCCGTCAGCAGCATTGGGATTACAAATACACTCTTCTACTGTTAAGTTAAATTGCTAAAAAAGCATCTGCAAAGGAGAACGAAGTGTGTCTTTGTATGACGATGTTTTTAGCACTCACAACTTTCGCATTTGCACTTTTAAAAATTAACGAAGCAGTTTAAAATTAAACTATATTTTTCATGCAACCACAAACCCGAGCAACGCCGCACCTTTCACTCACTTTACCTAGTGACAAAACCCTGGTTACACACTGAAAAAATTCTGCCTTAATACCATGCTTTTAAAATTGCTTTAAAACAAGTGTTTCGCGCCTCTTTTATTGATTAAAGAAAAAACTAGTTTATTTTGATGACGTTGTTTCTATAGGAACTGATCACACGAGAAACGAAGCGCGTATGTTAATATTGATTGGTCCTCGTAATTTTGAAATGATCGTTCAAATTTGTAAACTATGGTTACTTGGATTGGGAATATTTGTTTGCGGAGGAGGAAATAGAAAATATTGTAAATAAAAAGACAAAAGTTCAAAAAGTTGGGACGGATAACGCCTCGTGTGTGAAACAAAACATCACACGTGTTCAGTAAAAATAGGTTTGCTCAGATAAACTTTAGAGCAAACACATGACTGGCTATTCGGTTCAATCAACTTTGTTTTCAGGGCATTGTTGATGAAGTTGATAGCAGCTAACCACTCCGTAATAACGACTCAGGGGCCGCAAGACCCTGAGGACTAAGTTGTCGGTTCAATATATTGTTTACCCTATATACTTTTGAGCGGCAAATCAACATATGTACTTCATGGTGGCTTCTATTGTTGGTTTACAGGTCATCGAGACAAAATAATTGATCTGCATCGCTTTGATCAGATTTATATCACTATTATTTCGAGTAATATACTCTTCTTTTATTACGACAATGATAGCTCGGTGTTCTTTTATTTACTTTTTAGCCTAATAAAGTTGCTGAGACGGCACCTGAGAACCAACTAAGCAAAGCACCAGTCTTGCATTTTAGTACTAACAGTAAGAATAAAGGGTACTCCATCAAACATTTCAGCGTAACATTAATCTTTTGGTATAGCTAAGCTAAAATATATAATACACAAAAGCATATTTACAGTAAAATAGTTTAATGTAAATAGTGGTCCCCAGGCTTACTATGTGTATTTTGCAGAACAGAATATTTGAAATAAACCGTATATAATAATTTTATGACGCTACGGCGTGACGTCAATAATACTACTTTAACGTCAATATCCATTAAATTAATGAAGCCATTACAGTGCACTTAAGACTTTGAGGTCAAATAAGTTGGAAACGAGGTGGTGACGTCAATGATTTTTCACCGCGTGAGTAACTAGGGACCACCTGAGACCAATTTGGGTAAGTTTCCCGAACCTGGGTCCCGAATCCGTTTGGGAATAGACGGGTTGATGACGTCATCAAAAAACCTTCAAACCCCAATATCTCTGCAACCGTTTATCCACAGTACATGATTCTATACATTTTCTTGATCAGGGTTTCAAGATCTATGCGATGAAGGCAACAGGTATACAAATTTCCGAAAAAAAATTTTAGGTATTGACGGGGGCATTGCTAACGTCAGCAAAATTTTTAAACCCTCATATCTCTTTAACCGCTCATCAAAACCACACGAACATATACATTTTCTTGATCAGCGCTTTAAGATCTACACAATAGAGAGGCAACGTGAAAACAAGGTTCTAATTTTTTTTGTGAATGAGTTGCTCACGTCATCAAAACTTTTATTCTGCCATAGTAGATTTTTCCAGGGCTTTGTCGACTAGTCTCTTTAATAATAGCCGTCGTCCGTCTGTCTGTCTGCGGAAGCCGCGTCCTGTTACGGAAACACGAAAAATGTGATATATAAAGGACGGGCGACCTCACACAACATCATCTCTTAACGATTTTAGTATACTCTTTAGGGGTAACAACCGGTATTCGCTAAAGATTAAAGAGAGTTTGTTCATAATGCGGGATAGTCCCCAGTTGAGTAACAACATTAGATCTGCTCCTTTGTATTGATACAATTAGTAATTAATCTGTCTATGGTTACTGTTAAACTTGTATATATTTATATATTAACGTTTTTGATTGCTTCAAAATGTGTGTGTGAACACCCGAAACGTCGCAAATAATGTAGTTTTTTGTTGTCAATTCCTGTACTGAATTATATGTAAAAAAACACAACTTGTACTTAACTTCTTTTGAAAACGCGCTTTATGCTGAAAAATGAAGGACAAACAAATTAACTATAAATTCATTGCTCGTCAAAATATTAGTTGTTAATGTCATTTACGGTGAAATAAAATATACAGTTCAGTTTCGCCATCTCGAACTCTTAAATAAGCCGGGCAAAGAATTATTATTAGATTATACGAGGTAAAAATTCAAGTTGAGTTTTCATTTTTCGACGACTTGCTTGTATAACTCTAAAAAAGGATCTCAGAAAAAGCCTCTGTTTTTCAGTAAGTTTTCTTCTTGACATCTTGATACTAGAATGTGGGAAGCGATTGATTTTAACAAAATAATAATTGCTTACTTAGGCTGTACCCGCCAAATATTGGTCGAGGTTTAAGTGGCAAACGAACTTGCATTTTAGTATGAATCTGCTTTAAACTTGTCACTAGGAAGCAAAAATTAGTTGGAGATGGCAGGAAAAGTTTCTGCTGGGCTACAAGATTTCCCACCAGTTGTGCTACTAACACACGTACACAATAGAGACACATAAAATTTGGGAGAATAAAGGTAACTACTTTATTGTACAATGTACAGAATGCGGAATGCGTGTGTATCAACCATACATTGCTGATGGTTGATACATGCCAAATATTTGGCACATTTTTTTTATTGCATACACAATTTCGTAAAACCAGAGCATTTTGAACAAATTTTGTTGGCTGTTGGTATCATGGGACAATACTAATTAGGATATTAAAACTTTTTAGCAGTACAGACTTTAGAAACAATTACTTATATAAATTGCAAAGGTAATACAGCGATAACTCAACGGGATAAGCTTGTAAGTGAATACCAACGACATCTGCCATTGTCATCTAAACTTTTTAAAAGCAAAGTTATCCGACCCAGGTTTTTCGCACGGAAAACCAAAATGGTAGCGTAAAAGAGAGCTATGACTCCTCCGAATCTTTAACAAATTGAAATACAACTTTATAATTCGACGTAAAAACATTTTCTCGCTCAGTCACTATTACAAAATAAGAGATGAGTTTTCCTTAAAATCAGACAAATTATTGTGTTGCACATTGCACTCCAGGACCGTGACCATGTCCTCCTCTCTCATCATCATTGTCGTCATCGTAAATGTCACTGCGATAAACGTCGTCTGCTGACGACGTCTCGTTGAAATTTAACAACATCACTTCTTCGACATCGTCACCTTCGAAATCCATCGGTTTGGGACGAGGTGGCAGAAATGCTTCGAGTGCCTAAACAACAAGTTAAATCTGTTTTTAAAAATTGTGAAAAGAGAATGCAACTCACCATACTTTCGCCATTTTTACCTTATTTGTACAAATTTTGGCGAAAATGGTGATTGGCCTGAAATTGCCTAATTAAACCCGCCAAAAATTTTAAGACTTTCCGTATTTAAACAAAAAAACAACAACTCAAAGACCGATAAACAACAAAAAACTCCACGATACCAAATGCGATTTTTTTACTTCGTCGCTAAATTAAATGCACTTCAAAATCATTTTAGGACATTGCCATATTGAATACGCGTCAAAATTCTTGGAAGGTTTATTTCCATTTAACTGCATTTTCAGCTATAACGCTTTTTCTTTGTAGCGCGAGCCCACTTACACAAAATCTCCCATTTCTTTCAAAGTGCGCACGCGCTAACAAAATAGTTAAAAAGGTTCAGGTAACACATTACATCAAAACAAAAATAGCTGTGATTACAGAGAAACCAGCATGAAGAAATTACCTTCAGTTTTTCAACTTCAATATGACTTTTCTCGGGAAAAACAACCGTAAACTTTATGTATAAATTTCCTTTCTCCAATGGATTTCTGTGCATGGGCATTCCTTGATTAATAATTACTCTCACGCTATCTGGAATGATAAAAATTTATATGTACGCAAATCTATGGCTTGAAATAACAACAAACAAACAATTTAATAGGCAAGGTGACGTTTAAAAGACGCAGTAAGCAATTGCAGGGAACTAAACATGGATTAAAGAAATTATTCTTTGAAATAAAACTAAGCGCAGTAATTTTCACATTACAGTTATGTTGAACTTAGATTTGCCTGAATTGTTTTGACAGAAAAATCACTTATTTTACGGAGATATAAGTTGATTCAATTTCAAGTAGATTTATTTCTACTAAAAGTGTTCCGTGAAAAATAATTTTCGCGAATCTACTACTTATTTTCGCAAATTTAGTTTCAGATATGCCGTTAACTGCAATGGCTCATATCACAGGGATTGACTATTATTTAGTGCAACCACAAAAAAGGAAAATTTACCCAGAAAACAAAAACCTTGCTTTTTCAAAAGTATCGCAACATTTCCTTCCGAATTGGGTAATATTGTGTGAGAGAATCGCAAATTCATATTTAGAATAAACAGGACGTTTCTTATTGAAACTCTAACAGCGAGAACTGGGTTAAAATCCTTACAGCATCCTTCTAATCTGTTCTCAACAATTTTAACACTGACGAATGATTATAGCAGTATTGACATTGATTGCTTCCTCAAGCTAGCTACTGTAGACTTTTTGGTAGAACATCAGACGAAAAATACTGGCAAAACTCACAAAAAAAGACAAGACAGGTTAAATACCTGGTTCAACAACTTTTCCAGCACTATTTGTCACAAGCAGTTCCCTTCCATCCAGGTGTTGGATAGGTATTTTAAAACCACACAACGCCTCTGTAATTCCGATGGTTAAATCCATGTGCAGGTCATCTCCTTGTCGTGTGAATCGGTCGTGTGGTTGTTGCTGCAGAACTATAATCACATCTCCGGTTTCAATGCCAGGCTGAAATAGAGTCGGAATATCCGTTTAACGTGGGGCCTAGTTTACTCAGTTTAATCGTTTTCAACAACTAACTTACCTGTTGGTCTCCCTCACCACGAAAAGTAACTTTTTGTCCATTCTTCATACCTTTATCAACATGCACCTAAGGATAGAGACACAAGCATGACTGTACATAAAAGAACAAACAACATTAATAACAAATCATTTAAAAAAAAATAATAATAAAAATAAAAAAACAAAAGATTTTAACTTTACCTCCAGTATTTTCGTTTCATCACAAACTTTTTTTCCTAAACACTTTTTACAACGGTTTTTGGCATCGATAATTTCTCCTGAAATGCAGAAAATAAATTAACCTGATAATATTACGTAAAACATAAGAAGATAAACAATTGACAAATCAATAAACCTTCTCCAGCACAGTCTGGACAAACTCTCTGGACTTGTTGAACCATTCCAGGGCCAAGTGGTTGTATGCTGATCTTGATACCATTACCATGACAAGAATGACATTTTTGAACAGCGTTACCTTTACCGCCAGCACTGAAATTTCAAAACAGAAGAAAGTATATGTAATACATTCATCTGCAAGAATTTCGGATGTTTTTAATTTTTAGAAAAATACTTGTCCGAAAATTAAATTGTCCGAACTTTTTATATTTTACTAAATTTTTTTTTTTAACTTTATTTTAATTTTACGTAAAACAGCTATTACAACATTTTTACTTCTTATCTTCGTCCTCGTCACAAAAAACAAACGATTTCTGTATCTAACCCGTACTCCTCAAAACCCACTATATTGACGTCAAATGCTTCGATTTTCGATGTTTTGTAGTTCTGATGGATTAAATTCTTCAGCCTCTAAACATCTTTGTTTGTCATCTTGAATTTAGAAAGTTACTAGAAATTTCCAATCCATATTTAATAACGTCATTTGTCCAAAATCACAAAATTAAGGTCCGTAAATTAAAAGACCAAAATTAAACAGTTTGAAATTTTTGGAGATAATATAATATATATGTATAGTGACGGGTAAAAATACAGGGTAAGAAAAAAATGCTTGTTATCAACATTCACATGCAGGACTATGACTGTAATTTGATTTTGTTGAGACTCCATTACAAATAGTTTGCATGTCACAGCCCTATACAAAGTCGTCTGTGTCTACATAGGGTAAATACAGAAAGTAATATTATTTTTGATAAGATAAAAAAGAGAATTTACTTAAAAAAAACGCAAGAAAATCAGAATAATTATTATTAAAAACAAAAAATAAAAATTACCCTTTGCAAGCAGAGCATATAACTTTCTTTCTTAATTTTAACTTTGAAACATGTCCATTGTGTAAGTCTTCTAATTTCACTCTGAAAAAATGATTAGGTAAGTTTAAATCTTTTTAACCAATACTATTCTTGTGTCGTTCTTTTCAAGATCAGGTAATAAAGTATAATTAAAAAACAACAATCTACTTTAGCGGATGAACAGTATCTTCACCACGCCTTTTCTGAGGTCTCCTTTTGCCACCTCCCATTCCAAATGGACCACCCATTCCAAATGGACCGCCTCCAAAACCACCTAAATGTAAACAGGAAGAAAACATTCTATACCTGTCTAACAACATAAGCCAACACTGAAATAACAAAACAATAAAGCTCTCACCAAACATACTACCTCCACCATGACCGAATATATGACCAAGTAAATCTTCCATTCCTGAAAAAAAATTATTTTGAAGTAAGTTTAAATGTGTACAGTATAAAGATTTTAAAGATCTGCTTTCAATGAACTTTTTTATATAAGAACAAAGTTCGTACTTTTAATCTGTTCGGAGGAATTCAATTTGTTTTAAAGTTTAACCTGTATTTTCATTTTGCACATGCGTTAATTTTTGTGTTAATTTTACGCGTTAATACGTGTAGCCTGTGTTGATGGTAAACATATATCCCATGTAGTTGACTTGTTCATGCATTAAAAACTTACCATGTCCCATTCCACCTTCCATTAATCCTTTCTCACCAAATCTGTCGTACATTTCACGTTTCTCAGGGTCAGATAAAACTTCATGTGCAAAAGATATTTCTTTGAACTAAATATTTTTTTAATTTAAAAATAAAACGAAATAATATATAAGCTGTCCTGTGTGTGAGTAAAAAAATACAATCAGCAACTTTCTTAAGTTTTTTAGAACAATGTAAGAAAAACTTTTCGCCATATTCTGTTACAAAACTCAAGAAGCTTTTAAATAAGATGTCTAAATTCATGAAAATTTGATATAGATTAGAGATTGGTTTTTATATAAAAGACCACAGGCAAGAAACAAAACATGGCCTTTGGAGCATAACTGACCTTTTCTGCAGTTTCTGGTCCTGCTTTATCTGGATGGTATTGACGAGCAAGCTTCTTGTATTGCTAAAAAACAAGAAGAAATTATGAATGTGCTTTTCTCATTGTATTTTTGGGTCAAATACCGTAGAGAGATGTGCATATTTCACATGGCTAGACTCACTAATATTGAGGGATATACCCTATTATTTCCAGGAGGGGCCATGGCTTAGATGGAGAGTCCTAGAGTATTTAATGCTCATTTTGGGCTACACAGACCCAATTAGGGCCCGCAATCTAGACAACTCCCGGCAACATCCAACGACCCACACAATGTGCCATCTCCCAAATTTCCCTCACATGGCTTGGCTTAACCCGGGGCTATGGTAACATTCACTTGGCCATGTTAAATCGCCGTCAAGAGGAATCTAACCCCAGTCTCCCGCACAGAGTACGAGAGCTATAACTACTAATCCACAAAGGCGCTGTATGATACCAAGAGACAAAAGTTCCTCACTCCCTTTTAAAATAGTGGGTATTCTTTTAAATTATACGGAATAACTAAGGTACAAATTATAATTCAGAACATCACATCTGTCAATAGTTTAATCTTGAATTTTCAATCCTCCATTCTCCAAGGAATATTATGAGGTGATGGTAACAACACTATTATACCAGAAATATACATAATTTCATACAATTAGGGGTTTCCCTAGGGAACAAGATACATGATGTCATGCAAATGGGGTTTCCCTACAAAAGAGAACAAATAAATGTAGTCTGAGTAAACACAGAAAATAACAATGTAGCAAAAATTTACCCTAACAGTTTAACAGAACTTTCTATATTGGTGTTAAATGTCATCATGTGTAGTTCTTAGAAAGTTAATAAATCGTTCTTATTAACGTTTTTGAACTACTTCCCTTTAGCTCTTTATTTCCAGGCCTCTTGAAGTACTTAGCAAGGCAACTTGGACCAAAATGTGTAACTGTTTCCTCACAATTTAAGTGTTTACTTATTGAAAATATTTAAAATCAAAAAAAAAAAAAATATGGAAATATATATTCAAATTCAGTAAAAAATTGATCCTTCGCTCAACATGACTCCTTGCTCTGCATTTGCTATTTCCTTCATGGTCAAAAGTAAAATTTATAAAGTCTCTCTATACTCTATAATCACGTTTGTGTAACTTTCTTTAATTTACTGGCTTGTAAAAACCAGGTTGTAGAATTTCAAAAAAGAATAGTATGTCTAAACTATACGAAACTATCCTTTTTGGTTTTAAACATATTTTCTGAAATATGGCTGATGTGATACTGATCAGTGATATTCCTCTCAAAACTGAAAATGAAGAAAATTGTGGAAAAATCAAAACCTCGCAAATTCCCTTATTTCTCTCATTCGGAAATTATTTCTCACAAAATTAAATTAAATTTTGCAAGTTACATCACTAAATATTCAAGAATTTTGCAAATTTCATGAAAATTCATAAATAAAGTTTCCTTGCAAAATAAATTTTTATTAAGCTATAAGTTAAAACCACCACCATCTTGAGCTAATTTCAATTGATTTTGGGCAATTTGTCGCAGAGAAAAAGTCTCTTGAAGTGATTGGGTTTTATTGGTGGCAGCTAAAGAACAAAATAACATAAATATAGAACAATATTTTGCACTTTAATAAAAAAACAAACACTAATCGATCTCAATATCACTATCGCATTCTTCGTTCTCATCTACAAACGTCTCTAAGATGTCTAGAGCATTGTCAATAACGTATAAAATTGCTACAGCTATTCGTGGACATCATATTTATAAAGACGCTTGGGCACCACATACTAGACAAAAATCAATATGTAAAACAGACACCGGGGAAGAAGCAATCGAAAATGATAAAAATGCTATTTGCGTTTTTAAATCAACCGATGAAGTAACACTACTGGTTGGACATCTACCAATAGAAATTTCTTGTTTACTTACAAACTTTCTAAACACAGCGCCTGAAAACAAACTTGAAGCATTTGTGGCTGGAAAGAGAAAAAGGGAGGTCTGACTTATTGTTAAAGCAAAGTATGTTGCTTTAACAGGGAGCAAGTATTTTGGAAATATATTGTTCGACAAGTTGAAAGAAAAAAAGAAAAACACCCTAACTTTGAATTGGATATTATAACCACGAGTGTTATTAATACCTCAACCAGCGAAATAAATACCATTTAATCAATTGTTTATAGTAGTATTTTCTCAGTCCCTATCAACTATATTGAAATTATGTGAATTCGAATAAGCCCCCATGGGGGGATTTATTTGTCAAAATGGGTTTTGGGGGAGGGGGCTTATTCGGGAGTTGGGGCTTAATCGATCATTTACGGTATAATAACTCAAAAAATGTTGTAACAAACCAAACATATTTGCGATCATGTGCCTTATAAATAACAATAATATATAGGAATACTCTTGAATACCTCATAAAGCTACCAATTTAATTTTAGTTGGTAATTTGAGGGATATAGTTGTCCTGTCAATTGTTTCCCAGGGGGGGGGGGGGGGGGCACGAAGAAGGTTCTAGAGTGGTTAAAGCTCCAATTTGCTACCGATATATTTTTGCAATTTCTGCCTGATTAAAAAGCTAGGTGCTATTATGAAGTTAGGCTTGTTCCCCTATATTTGTTTTCATCATCAAACCTTAAAATCCTTGGTTCTGGGGACAAGATGGCTGGATCATGGGATCCCTGGATTGTATATGTAGGTTTAGCTTAACTGATTAAGTAAGCTACTAATCATCAGCCAAACATTGTTTCAGTCAAAAATCATTTAAATACATATTCTCTTTGTTGCAACACTTGTATTGACAATAGAAAAAAGGTATTCTTAGATCCATGTTAACATCAAATTTTAAAAGAGGAAACTGGCATATTTCAATTTCTTAGCTAGGAAAATTATACAAGATAGGAAATTTTGAATACCATATGATTATTAGAACAGGGCTTATTTTATGTAACTTCTGATTGACATATATTCATATAAAGTTGCAATTGTGCAAAAAAACAAACTAAAAAGGAATTTACTTCACATGAGCACGCATCTTTTTGCCCATCACCCAATCGTTAAAGCCGAAACAAGCTTAACTTGAAGGGATTCCTGCCGCAGAAATGATTTTTTATATGTTTTATAAAGTTGTTTATCAAGTTTTTTTGAATTTTTAAAAAATCTTTTTTCATTCTGAAGATATTAAGCCTCAAAGATTTCCTTAGTACTGTTCTGCCCAATCTTTGGACTTAATATGCCCAGTCTTAAAACTGGACAGCCAGTCTTAAGACTGGGCAGGGTGTCACGAGATTAGGCAGGAGACCATGTTAGGCCCATCTTCAGAAGCCTTTTAGATTTTAAAGAAGGGATGTTCCACACAAGCTCTGTTGTTTGCAAGACCTAACAAACATTCTCATGAGGCAAATCAAAAATTATATTTGGGGTATGCATACTGGGCAGCCATTTTTCACTGTCCGAAGATTGGCCTGGCCAGTCTTAAGACGGGGCGCGTTCCAAGATTGGGCAGATCAGTACCTTAGGTACTAAGCATAAATTATTACTTGAGGTATCTTGCAAATTTACTTAATATTGAAACTTTTATGCAGTGTGGATTTATACTCTTGATGATATCTTGGCATGTGCAAAGTTTTGTAGTTTAAGAATGGCCCCATCTTTAAGTATATGTAGGAAAGTAATGTCAGCATTTTTTAAAACATTATAAGATTCCGGATTTTGAATATTGAAAATCTTGAATATATTGAGAACGAAAAAAAATTTGAAAAAAATTTTAAAGGTCTTGATAAACAAATTTTTAGTCTTCACAACATATAAAAAAATAATTTTTGACGCAGTAATCCCTTTAACAGAAAATGTAAACAAAAAATGTAAAAAGGTCTATAGCTAGCTAGCTAGCTATATGAAGTGTATAAACTTGAAAATTTGCCTGTTTCCATACATTTTAATCCTGAACTCAAATATTTTAGTCATTTTTTGCAAAAAATGATCAGAAAATTTTAAACATGTTAACCCAGATCCGAGAATATATAGCTAGCTTGCTATAATAGTGTACTGCCTTACCTTTTTTATTTCGTTTGTGTGAGCAGTTGGTGACACACCAAGGAGATCATACAGTTTTGTATCCACAGGCATGTTGATAGGTTTGACTGTTTACGAGTTTATTATCAAATTAATATCCTACACAGGCCATAAAGGACTTTTTAGAAAAAAGAAAGTAGGAACACTGCACCACTGGAGTTTGATTTGCAAGTGAGTAAAATAAAGAAAACACCACATTAACGTGCTGTTCGTTTAACCTCGTTTGCAAAATATTGATAAAAATTTATTACAGACTACAATATTTTATGTAATAAATTTGTACTAGCAGTTTTTAAGTATTATTTGTGCTGTCAATATGCTAATTCTCCATTGTTTTTTGCATTAAATTATTTTTTATTTAGTTGAATTACTTTTTAAAAATTATGTAACTGAATAAATTTGGGTCTATCAAAGTCTGTGTTTTATACGAGCAATACCCGATGTCAAAATTTTTAAAATGCCAGTCAGACAAATCGCAATCAATATGCCGGAAATATGCTGAAGGAACAGGCTGCGAATATAATCACATATTCAGACATCGCTGCAAAATGGGACAGTTAAAAGTCGTTTTGCAATTCACTAAACAAAGTAGACCAGTAGTTAGCCCAATTTCTTATGTGATGCGTAATTATTTTTTTTCTATCCACTATCTTGTAGCTAGAATGAGAACTTCACATTAGTGTCATTCTTTCCACCATTTTACTTTTGTATTTTAATGATGGATGCTTTATAAATTCCATGCACTTCACTTCTCTAAAACAATTTTACCTACCTAGCTAGTTCCTCCATGGTATTGGTGGAGCTACTTTGCGAGAATGCTATTAAACCACAAACGCCTAAATAGGTAGCTAGAGCTAAGGTTGAGAGTTTTGCTAAATTCTCTGAACTTTTGTACACTTTTCCAAACTCAATTCCATTGTTGACCTGGTCAAATCAAAAAGACGATCCTTAAAATTAATAAAAAGGATTTCATTGACTAGCTTCCTGGCTATATATTTATTGAGAACATTGTATATATCACATATGCCTGCTATTATGTTTTTTTTGTCTCAGTTATGTGCAGGACTTATATTTTTTCTTTGTTACATTTTATTTGGTTGCTAAGAAGATTGGCAATGTTGTTATTTTTTTTTTCGTAGCGCCGTAGATTAGTGGTTAAAGCTCTTGTACTCTGTGCGGGAGACTGTGTGCGGGGTTCGATTCCTCGTGACGGCGATTTAACATGGGTGAGGGAATGTTATCATAGCCCCGGGTTAACCAAAGCCATGGGAGGGAGATTTGGAAGATGGCACACTGTGTGGGCCATTGGATGTTGCTGGGAGTTGTCCAGTAGAGCGCGGGCCCTAATTGGTAGCTCAAAATGAGCATTAAATACTCTAGGACTCTCCAACTAAGCCATGGTCCCTCCTGGAAATAATAGACAGGGTATATCCCTCGATATTTGTGAGGCTAGCCATGCAAAATATGCACATCTCATTTTTGTTTAGGACGTAAATTAATTCCTCTAAATGTCAAACTAGATTTTGACTCCTCCAGATCGTCTTTATTCTTGGACAGTGCTATATACTGTCAAAAAATTACCCTCCTACATAATCACATGGCATCTCATTGATCAATAATCATCCTTCAAAGGTATAGGTAAAAGTAAAAGGTATCAAAGTCAGAGGTATACTCCAAAGGTAATATGCCACCGTAGTTTAGTGGTTATTACTCTCGCCCTTTGTGCAGAAGACCGGTATTTGATTCCCCTTGGCAGTAATTTAAAATGGGCGAGTGAACGTTACCATAGCCCTGGGTTAACCCAACCCATTTAAGAAAAATTTGGAGCACACGGTGGCAGTTGGATTTTCCAGGGAGTTGTCTGGTAGAGAATGGACCCTAATTGGGTCCACGTAGCTCAAAATGAGCATTAAATATCCTATGACTTCCCATGTAAGCCATGGCCCCTCCTGGAAATAATAGACAGGGTATATCCCTAAATATTTGTGAGGCTGGTTATGTAAAATATGCACATCTATCTATTTGGGAAAATTGTTCTCCAAAAATGCTAGAAATACTTAATGAAGTTCATGCTCAAGCTGCTCGTGTTATCTATCGGCTGCCAAATAATCTTCTGACTAGTGATTGTCCTTGTTAAGCAGGATGGCACTCCATTTCATACCTGTACAAATGTCGGTTATTGTGTTTGATGTACAGTATCTATATTACAATAACAATGTAAGCATTCGCTCAAGATTACATGTAAAGAAAGTACAATGTGAAACATCGAGACAGAAGCATCAGTTTGAAATATCTCCTGTAAAAACCATTTTGGATAAACATAAATTTAGTTTGCAATGATTTGGAATGCAATGCCTAATGAACTAAAAGACATTGACAGGTATCCTGAATTTAAATTAAATTTTGCATTGCACAGTAATAAAATAAACACCTATTTTTTTATTATAATACTTAAAATATTGAGGAAAGTTTTCTCTTTATTTGAATGTTTATACTTTGTTTATTTGATTGTTTATATTTTGCCTTCATATAGCTATATTTTTATATTCATATATTTCATCATATTTATTATTATTTTTCTAGCATGCAACGATCCTGAACTAGTCCTCTCGTTTTGCAATTTCTGGATAGTCTCTTACACTAGGCTTTACAAGCTTCTATACTCCATGAGTCATTTTTATTGTTTAAGGCTTTTTGGTTAATTTTTAATATTTTGTTGTAGGTCCACATCAGCTTTTAGCTAAGTTTGTATTTTAACCTGCTTTACGAAATAAATTAGTAGTGGTAATAGTATCTATACAATGAACGCAAATTATCGTCTTTTGTGGGTTTTAGATGCAAAAAATAAGTGGTTTCAAGAAACAATATTATGCAAAGAGGTTCTATATAATGTATGTTGCACAATAGTATTAAATATTTATGTAGTAGGTGTACATTATGCAAGCTCTTGCAACTTCTAGCCATGCTATTTTTTTTCTTTGCTTAAATAAGTATGTTAATAATTCTGCAACAGCTTTATTCATTGAAATCTTGTTCTGGTATGATTTTTGTTACTTTTCTTGTGCTAGGAACAACTATACCATAACATGTAAGAAATTTAGACTGATTTTGATGCTAAGTTTAGGCTTCAAACTATTCTTTTATTTTTTAAATTATGAAGCCTTGCTTTTCTGATTGTTTTTCATGTTTGTGTGTTAATTTATTTCAATTAGAGTGTTTTCACATTCTATTATTCAGAATTCTAAAAATAATTTTTTTTGCTATGTTTTTTATTCTTTATTTTTGTTTTTCTCACCTGCTTTTTTCTGTAATTAAACTCTGAATTAGGGATATAATAGTTTGTATTCAACTTAGCTTTATTACTGATACATATATTATTATTATTAATAATTATCATATATTATTTTTATGTGCATGTGGAACAAGTTTCTTTTAATTGAATGTTTGTGAAGATGTATCTTTTACCATTAATATTTTAGTAGATCTTGTGAAATAATAATGGTGTTTTATAGGTGTTTCAATACAAAAAACCTTAGGGATTCTAATCCATAAGGCTTTTTGATTCAGACATTTGCTTATGGGTGCCACAAAACGACTTTTGAATTAGAGGATGGGTAACTCAGTGTGAAAAATATATTTTCAATTTTTTAAGTCAAGTATTGAACAGTATATTATTGTATTTCTATTTCACATTCTAGAAAACATATAGGGAGCTATATATATATTATTTTTCCCCATAGTTAAAGCTATTTAAATTGCCAACGATGGAAGCTGAAGTTGTTGATAACAGTAAATACAATTGTCTTGGAAATTTTGAAATTCAGAAGAGGATTGGTAAAGGTCAATTTTCAGAGGTATTTAGGGCTCGTTGTTTAATTGACAATAGCATAGTGGCATTAAAGAAGGTTCAAATATTTGAAATGATGGACATAAAAGCACG
This sequence comes from Hydractinia symbiolongicarpus, assembly GCF_029227915.1. Lineage (NCBI taxonomy): Eukaryota > Metazoa > Cnidaria > Hydrozoa > Anthoathecata > Hydractiniidae > Hydractinia > Hydractinia symbiolongicarpus. The sequence goes on from NC_079885.1 coordinate 6,177,634, forward strand.
AAACGATTGCATCAAAGAAATTGAATTGTTAAAATCACTCAACCATCCAAATGTGATCATGTATCTAGCATCATTCGTTGAAAACAATGAACTAAACATTGTTTTAGAATTAGCTGATGCTGGTGATCTTTCCAAAATGATAAAACATTTTAAAAAGCAAAAGCGTTTGATTCCAGAGAAAACGATTTGGAAGTATTTTGTTCAAATCACTGCAGCTTTACAGCATATGCATTCAAGACGAATCATGCATCGTGATATAAAGCCTGCAAATGTATTCATTACGGCTACAGGAGTGGTAAAGTTGGGTGATTTAGGATTAGGAAGATATTTTAGCTCTCAAACAATAGCAGCACATTCACTTGTTGGTAGGTCTTATTAAGATTCAGTTTTCTGTAAAGTTCAGACAAATCCAGGTATGATATGCACCAATGTTGGTAATTTTCACTTGTTTTGCTTAGACTAAGGACTTGTTATAATTCTTATCACTTTTGAAAATTTTAAAGTGTAAAATTTGCCAAATTCTTACCTGAAAGCTGAAATAAAGCATGTAGAAAGCAAAGTTATAATTTCCTTAATTGTTATATTTTCCTTTTTTGAAAACAAATCCATGTGCTTTGTGAGAAAAAAATTGCAAATTTGTTTAGGAAGCGTTCCCATATTACGTAATCAAATTTTTTCCTTTTTTCTACTCCCCCCTCCCATGTAATCAGTCGTAATCATTTGGTTGACCCCCCTCCCAAAATTACTTCATTATCTACTTACCCCCCCCCCCCCCCAAAAAAAAAAAAAAAAAAAAAAAAAAAGCAAAAAAGAAATCCGTAAAGATTTCTACCAGACACTAAAAAAGTTTTAAATATTTACAGTTTTATATTTTACTTTTATATTTTATACATGCAAGATATAGAATATAGCGAATACAAACGCTTTAGATAGTTGATATTTTTTACACTCATGATAAAATATGGTGTTAATTTTTTTTGATTTGCTTTTGTCATCAAACCACTTGACAACTCCACCCTCCCCCATAATCAAGCGTAAGCAATTTCGATAAACGCCCCCCCCCCCCCTACTTGATTATGTAATATGTGAACGCTCCCTTAACTTCTTGGTGCAAAATATTAAAATACCCATATTTGTCTGAATTTTACAGAAAATTAATTACAAGTATGGAATTCTGTTTTTGGACACAATACCTATTATATATACGTTCTTTTTTATCATCATTTTCATGGATAGAATGGACTGTTTAGGGTGTATTAATGACCTTCCTCCAATGTAAGACTGTACTTGGCTATAATAATACTAATCGTGACTTCAGACTTTGCATTCACCCCAACCTTTTTTTCTAACTTCCAGGGTGTAATCCAGGTGTACTCAGTAGCTGTTCCATATGAAAGACATGACATAAAAGCTCAATTTTCCTTGCAGGAGAGCATATACCAAATTTAGAATGGGACACAAACAGCTATATGGGTCAGAATTTTTGGATTGCACCCTGACCTTACAAACTTTTCAACTAATTCTTTCGTCAACTCTACTATAAGAACCAAATTATCTGCATACAACAATTCTCATGGACATTCTATTTGTGTACAATGCTTCCATGACTAAAACAGCAACAATGGCTTAGTACAGAGCCTCCTAATTCTGACACAACTTCTAGCATTGCTGTACATAAGCTTAACCATCTTAACTAGTCACTCATTAACACCTAATTTTTTCCTAGCCCACCAAAAAACTTTACATGACATATCAAAAGCTTTCTCTAAATCTACAAAGGGAAAATAAAGATTCTCTATCTTCCGAAATACTTGTCCTGTAGCTGCTTGTGTAAAACTATTGGATCTGTAGCACTACACCCTGGAACAAAACTAAATTGCATTTTGTTCAATTATTTTTCTAAGGAACAATATATTCGTTCCTAATGTGTCTACAAAATTTTACTTCCAGGTACGCCATACTACATGTCTCCTGAACGAATCCACGAGAATGGTTACAACTTCAAATCAGATATATGGTCGCTTGGTTGTTTGCTGTTTGAGATGGCAGCCCTGCAGTCTCCATTCTATGGCGACAAAATGAATTTATACTCGTTGTGCAAAAAGATAGAGCAGTGTGACTATCCACCACTTCCTTCGGAATACTACTCTGATGATTTACGGAACTTAGTTGATGTATGCATTAACCCTGAACCAGAGCAGCGGCCAGCTATTGATTATGTTCACGAAACTTCACAAAAAATGTACTCCATTAAAGTGAGCAAATAAACAGAGGATTAGTTTAATAAAAGGTGATACTGATCACTAACATTGCTACTGAATGAGTGGTTGACTCGCTTGCCTGTATTATCAAATCTACTTTCAATTGCGCGAGGCAACGTTGAAGTTATTTCGTAACTTAAAGATTGTTTTTGTACTTGGTCACCGACACCAAGGATGATAGTTTTGAGCAGTGGTTTTTAATTTTTAAATATTTAATGAGAGCTATGTCGAGTGGTGAAGTATAATGGAGAAGTAGAGTTTTGAGTTCGTGGGTGCGAAGAACTACATATTTGAGTGTGTATATAAAAGTATCCCGGTGTTTTTACCACTCTCTTGGGATATGTGATTTTAATGGAAGCCGGTCTTCTTTCACTTTAATCTCGTTCGCATTTAAGTTATAGCCTGCTTCACATTTCATATTTGTACTTCTACATACATCATGCGTACGCAATTAGTTTTTGTTACGGTTAAAAATAGTTATTTTTTTTGGAATGTACCGTATAACCTCCTTTTTATTGTTTGAAATGAAATACAGGAATATTCATGCAAAATGGTCTTGCCATAAGTAGACGTAGTGTAAGGTAACACGTATATTAACTATCGAATTAATATTCGAACAGACATTCGAGTTATTATTCGAACTGACATTTGAGTTAATATTCGAACTGACATTCGAGTTGATATTTGAATTGACATTCAAGTTAATATTCGTACTGCCATTCGAGTTAATATTCGAACTGCTATTCGAGTTGATATTCGAATTGACATTCAAATTAATATTCGAACTTGCATTCGAAGACTCAACCTACGCCGTAAATTTACTCACTTTCTTTTTACCTTATCAGAAGAAAATGAAATTTGTCTCAACAGATAATGTTTCAGGATATAAAAATCACGGTCTATGTTTTGGTATGTTTACTGTCTTTTCAAAAGTCGACAAAAGTGACGAATTTTTCTTTAGGTGGTGAATATTTTCTTCGACGAATATCTTTTTCTTTGATAAGGTAGATAGTTACATAAGATTAATAGTAAAATATTTTTTTAATCTATATATTATTTGTAATTTACTTTTTTTGAATGACGCCATCTTTGCTTAAGAGGGTCCTTCTTAATGCCTTTTTTTTGAAGAAGGTGAGTCTCTGAACGAATATAGTGGAATATGCGCGTGTGATATATTCTTTTATGATTGAATAAATTCGTTTATCTTGCGATATATATTTTATCATATTTAACTTCCCGGTAAAGTAAAGCTTGGACAATCAAAATAACATTTTGACTAGTGTTTTAATAAAGTAAAATCGTTCAAGTTACTCTATTTACCTTGAGAGAGGTTATTTAGCACGTGAAACAAGGTCACTTATCCGCAGAAAATATAAATTTCTATGTTTCCTTACCGAATTTTTAATAAATTTTCATGAGAATGATTCTAAAAAAGTATTTTTTTCAAAGTAGCAAGTAAATTCCAAGCAGTACCAAGCACAGTAGAAAAAAAAACTCAAGACGATTCACGATTTCTGTAAAATCGTGGTAGTTCTACCTGCAGTGTTACTAGTAATTCCCGTAAAAAAAATTGCATAGTGACGAGAATTCTCTTACTAGGTCGCGGATACTAAATTTATCTTAGAATACGACGGAAAATAGTGCTTGTGATAAATTTCGCTTTTTTATGGTGCAATCCAGGGCTTTTTACAACCAGTCGCGGAACAAATTCCATAGCAACGAGTATAGAAACCATTTTCACAAACTCCAAGTAGCTTTCCAATTACTTTTCTTTCCTTTACATTTCAATTCATACATGCAATTTCTGCACACCACAATTGAATTAAGCTACAAGTGACTACAAAGCAGGCTCACGGTGTGTCCTGAGATGTGGACTCGTCAGCTTTGAGATCTAAGACTAAGGGTGTTAGGTCTCAGGTGCTTTACAACTAGGAATAGTGCTGCCGTACACTTTTTCTCAACCCACAAGTCAAATATTTTCTAAGAAAATCTTTAAGTGCGCTTTTTGCTGTTTAAGGAAATCTCAAGCACCTAGTGTTTTAGCTGGATCGATTTTCATATAGAGATATGCCTTTTTTCTGCCGAGAAATTGCCAGTTTCGCCCTGTTTCAGCTCTACTCTCATCCTAGAAATTCCACATCAGTTACTTGAGATATGATCTAGTGTTTAGAAAATCCGTTTTGCTCAATTCAGGTGCTATCCCCTTTTCTAGTTGTTTGGCAAGCTGCTCAGCGAACCACTCGTTGTGCTTGTTTGAATTAAAGGATTTAGCAGGTGTTGACAGTGATTTGCAAAGGCTGGGACTTGTTAGTAAGAGTGTGTGTGTGTGTGTGTGGCGATAACGACATGACAAAAATGCTTTTTGCAAAGATTAGGAGAATATCGTTAATCAACTGATTTTTCAGTGTTGGACCAATGATTATGAGAATACGTGACGTTGAAGCCTTTTGGAAAGTCGTAGTTGGGAAGACATCTTCGGGTTTTTCCTTCGTAAGGTGTATTCGTAAAGATGTGGCAGTCATACTAATAGAAAAATTTACCGTGATCTGTCTCTTGTCATCTACACTTTTAATTGGGACAGTCTTTGCACCTTTTGGATTAAAAGTGTATTTACCAGGGAGGACAAACAACGTGTTGATCGAGATTCAATATCATTTTTTTATTGAAACATCCGAAGAAACAGAAGGAAGAAGTTGAGGACTATATCAGAGAAAATTTTCAAATAAGACAAAAAGAAGTAAAAATTATTAAACTTGACGGATTTGTATAGTTTTTATATCATCTTTCTGCTGTTGAAAAATCAATTTTTGTGGTCATTATCGATTTAAAGAAACTAGTTGCTAACAGTGGCTAACTATTTTTCCGTTTTATTTTGTTGACTTTTTCATTTAGTAACTTTCTTTACGACGACCCCCGCTGTAAAACCTACACAATACCATGAAGGTCGTCTAAACTAAAAAAGCAAGATAATGAAGTTTGAGCAAGCTCGTCGCGATTTTGATCTCTCACAAAAAACCTTTCGATCGGAAACATTAGTTTCTAATCTTCTAATGAGAGCAACCCATCACAAAAATTAATTCTAAATTATCTTCCCCCCAAAATTACTTCTCTAAGGTACCAAAACTCTAAAAACCCGTGGAAGTAAAATATTTTTGTCCTTACAGAACAGTGAACACCCTGCATTAGTTTTTTCAGCCGCTGTCTTTTATAGTCTATTTTGCCGACCAAATATCACTTATTTGTTTGCGGATCTGTAAAATACACGTCGTCATCTTTTTATCTAATAATTTAGAAGCATGCTTCCAAGTTTCGATATTTCCAGCTTGTCTCATAATAATTTGTAGCAACCTCGTTCCCAGGCCATTTTTTATTTTTAATGAATTTCATAGCGGCGGAATTGTTGTAGTAACGGCTCAGGGGTTACAAGACTGTAAATCCACTATGATCCTTTTTGCTTGTTCAGTGAGAACACTTACTTCTGAACAAATGAAAAAAATCTTTTTGAATTGTCATGCATAATTATACGTTTGCTTTAATCGGGAGAATAAAAACTAGCTTAAAACCAGCATAACAAGGGTAAAAAACTATACGTTGATATTTAATAAAATATTTTGCGCAGGTATTCGATGGCTTTTGATGGTACTTTCAAATCTTCATTTCCCACGTTAAAATCCAATAAAATATTAATCTAGCGTGTTAAGATATGTCTAGGCTTTGCAATGTGCCTCTTTCTAAAAAAGGAAAAACACATAGTTTTAACGGAAAAGTAGACACAAAAGTCATTTTTTAGTATTAGCATAAGATAACTTATGGCAGAGAAAACATACAAATTCGCAGTCATATATATCTATATTCGTTACTAACTTCGCGAAAGTAAGACATTTGTCAGTGGTGCTTTCACGAAATAAACATCTGCGAAAAATGCGAACTCTAAAAACATTGTAAGAATCCCAAAAGCCATTTTTTACTTAATTTTGGGGAGGGTCCTGGCATATTTGACGCCCCCCCCCCCCAACATTGAGGAGCCCGCAAAAAGCCTAGCAGGAATTGGGTTAAAGAAAATTAGATGGAAATTGTAGTGACATTTTAACTTATAACACCATTATCGATGCTGATCATTGTTCAACGCGAAACGCCTCCTGTTTCATCTGTGGTCATTCGTTGTAAGTAATCCCCAAGGTAAGGGTAACATTTCTGGTTTGGAACCAGGCCCTTGAGAATTGAAATGTACTAAATAAAATGAAGAAAAAGATGGTCCACAACATGAATGTCAATTTAAATAATTTAAGCCATGATTAATATTTATCCTTTCCTTCATGTTTCATAAATATTGCATTTTTATCTCTCTAAACTGGATAGTGTATCTACATTTGAGTTTAAGATATCTGTTTTTGTTCAAACCTTTTATACTTAAAAGAAAGAAAAGAAAGAGAATATATACCGAGGCAATGGCAACAGAAGATGTCGAGAATGGAAAATATAGTAGTCTTAAAAACTTTGAAGTTCAAAAAAAGATTGGTCAAGGACAATTTGCTACAGTGTATCGAGCACGCTCTGTTATCGACAACAGCATTGTCGCTGTGAAAACAGTAAAAATATTCGAAATGGCAGACACAAAAGCAAGGAATGATTGTATTAAAGAAATTGAATTATTAAAATCAATGGACCATCCAAACGTAATTAAGTATCACGCATCATTTGTCGAAAATAATGAACTGAATATTATTTTAGAATTAGCTGATGCTGGTGATCTTTCCAAAATGATAAAACATTTTAAAAAGCAAAAGCGTTTGATTCCAGAGAAAACGATTTGGAAGTATTTTGTTCAAATCACTGCAGCTTTACAACATATGCATTCAAGACGAATCATGCATCGTGATATAAAGCCTGCCAATGTTTTCATCACGACAAGCGGAGTTGTAAAATTGGGTGATTTAGGGTTGGGCAGATATTTTAGCACCCAAACATTTGCTGCAGAATCACTTGTTGGTAGGGTCTCCACTCATTTTAATAACATCAGCAACACGTTATTCATTTCACAAAATAACAGAGAAAGCTAGAGTGTAATAAAATTAAGCAAAAATCTGACAGAGAATCCTGTTTTTATCTTCAATATGTAGCCTTATCTGTGAAATACAACCATTAAATATAAATAAGGGGAGGTTGTTTTAAAATTTTTGTTGGGATTGAACTTTAAGCAAAATGGAATAAAATTTTTAAGCGTTGCACTTGTAGTAAGGTATTAATCAATTAATTTACTTCTTATATATTTTTAATAGCAGTTGTATCTATAGTTCGTTAGTTTTGTATAAACATATTTCCATTTCCAGGTACGCCATACTACATGTCTCCTGAAAGAATCCACGAAAATGGTTACAACTTCAAATCAGACATATGGTCGCTTGGTTGTTTGCTGTTTGAGATGGCAGCCCTACAGTCTCCTTTTTTTGGTGACCAAATGACGCTCTATGCGTTGTGTGAGAAGATTCAAAAGTGCGATTATCCTGCGTTACCGTCGCAGTATTACTCGGCTGAATTTCGCAACTTAGTGGACATGTGCATCAAAGGAGAAGCGGAACAAAGACCGGATGTTGACTATGTGCATGACATTGCAGACAAAATGTATGCAGTGAAAGTTGCAAAGTAATTTTTAAAACTTATTGTTCCAAAACAAATTTTTTATAAACATTGTATAGGTGATAAAATTTAGTTATAGATAACACAACTTGTTGAAAATAGCTTCCGATTTTTTTACTGAAATTATAAATGTCCCGATCCCTGATAACAGAACAATGTAAATAACTCATCCGTATCCTTGTTAACAATAGCTTCTGATCTCACCTCTTTACTGGAACTACAAGTGTCTTAAATCCCTGATAACAGAACAATGTTAAAAATATCCTCCACGGTAACACCGTAATTTTTCCACAATGCCGTTCTTTAGTTGTTGCGAATTGTAAATTAAAAAACAAAAACAAAAATCACTTAACGTCCTCTACTTGTTCCTGCATCGATTTGTATTTATCTCTCTTTGTTCTTTATTTTCCCGTAATTCAAAATTTAATAGTACGAATATATTTTTTGGGCGTTTATGCGGAATCAATTACACGGTTTTTATAAGAATACCCAGATTCTAACCAGGCTGGTCATCATTTATATTTTTCTATTGTTCCAGACTATAAACCTATTATTTTTAAACTTAATCCTGGTCTACAGTTCGTAGAGAAGCATATTCTTATCAAAAAAAAGCATGTGGTGCGATTTGAACCTAAATTCAAACTAATTTGGTCCGCCCACTTTTATTCTCGCAGTTTTATGATACACAAGAAGAAGAAATCAAACAAAGTAGATTGATAAAGTGAGATTTAATGTGGATTATGATTATGGAAACAAAATCGATTCAGTACTATTGCTCAAAATTGAAGATTGCTAGCACAGGTTCATCCAGAACAACATCTTTATTCATCCTGACCCCGAACCTAAATATCCTGAGAAGTCGTGCGACCCACGTCGATACTTTTTCTTTTAGAAGTGTATTTACCCATTGTCTCCATTGAGTAGAGCTTGAAACACTGATTAAGAAAATATGCTTTCAGCGAAGTAATGTTTAGAAAAAAAGCACGAGGAAGCACTTAATAGAACGCAAAGTTAATCGATTTTTCCATATTTCTATGGCTCTACCAATAGTACGGTTCTTCTAGTTTTATTCACAGAATATTACCCTCATCTTTTATGAATAGTCTTTTTTAAGAAAGTTTTGTGTGAAAGAACAAATGTTAAATTTATATCAGCTGTCCTCACTTATGGATATAACTCGCGACAGCTCAAGAATAGAATTTAGAATATTTAAAAAGATGAAGAAGTTTTTGTTTTTGATTTAAGCTGAAGACAAGTTGCGAATAAAACGCACGATATTAATGTATCCTTTCCTGTTTTGTAAATTCTTATATTTTCAAAATAAAAAAGGTTATTTTTATTTTTATCTAAACCAGTGACCCCTTAATGTTTAGATTTTACTTTCTTGCAATAACTCTCCCCTGTCAGTGTGGAAATAAAAAAATCGTTTAATCTACCTACCACCTGTTATTTATCATCAATCAACTGTATTCAAGCTTTTCTCTGAATCTAAATATCATTTGAGAGCAACATTAAATGTTAATTTTTTTCAAAGAATGTTCGGATTGAAATTTTCTGAAATGCTGAGTTCATTTTTCTGCGTACATGGTGATATTTTGATATTAGTGTTAAAAAGAATAATTATACATTCTTTGTAATCTCATTATATTTATTCGATTACTTCTCAAAGTTATATTTGTCTATATTATTAGTTTTTAACTCCTATTTCTTTCAATTTCAGAACTATTTTGGTTCTTGCTGGATAAAATCAACTTACATGTAAAAATAATTATTGTATTTATATTTACAATTTATTTAGTAAAAAATTTACTTGAGAGCAGTCATTTTATTTATATATATATAGTTCATCGTTCATCGAAGTGGAAAGATTTTGTACAATCAAAAAAAGGAAGTAAACACAGAATGGCAGAAAATATCGACGAAACTGATGATAATAAATACAACACTCTTGCAAATTTTGAAATACAAAAAGAAATTGGCAAAGGACAATTTTCAAAAGTGTTGCGTGCTAAATGTTTGGTTGATAACAGTGTTGTTGCATTGAAAACCATCCAAATATTTGAAATGAAAGATAAAAAGACGAGAGATGACTGCATCAAAGAAACTTCACTTCTAAGATCACTGAATCATGAAAACATTATAACATATCACGCATCATTTGTTGAAAACAATGAACTTGTTATCGTTTTAGAATTAGCTGATGCTGGCGACCTTTCCAAAATGATAAGACATTTTAGAAAACTAAAGCGTTTGATTCCAGAGAAAACGATTTGGAAGTATTTTGTTCAAATCACTGCAGCTTTACAGCATATGCATTCAAGACGAATCATGCATCGTGATATAAAGCCTGCCAATGTTTTTGTCACTGCTAAAGGAGTTGTAAAATTGGGTGATTTAGGGTTAGGGCGATTTTTTAGTTCTAAAACACTTGCTGCTATGTCTCTTGTAGGTAAGAAATATTTAATCTTGTATTCTGCCATAATAGTTTTTGTTTCGTTTTTAGCATAACGTTCTTAATAGCAATGTTAATGACAACAATAAAACTAAGGAATTAGGCAAGGATCCAACAGTCCAAAAACACTAAGAATGATTCCTTAAAATAGAGTTTAATTCTACAAAAAATGACGTTAAAGAAATCTCGCCATTATCATTTTTTATTTTTTAGTGTGAATTCAATGCATTAAATTAAATTAAATTAAACGTAAAAAGTCATTTTGTTTCAGATTCTTTACTGACTATGGATTGGAATGACAACTTTGTGGTTCTTTTATGATACTACCTAAATTTGGGACAAGGCATAGAGCACACTTAGTCACTACATCACGACACTCTTTCATGATTTGCAACAACTCAAAAGCGACGCAAGAATTTAATTTGAAACTTTGTTCCTCATTATAGACCAATCATTATTTTTATTCTGCAGCCCTACGACATTTGTTCTGCAACATGTTTCCCTTAAATGTTCCAAATTAAAAAGTTATAAGGAAAGGTTAAATGGTAATATGAAGATGCTTTTCCTATTATTACACTGGCTCCTCGTTATCCAACACAATTGACGTTCTATGTTTGTTTGCAGTCATTATTTTCGTTGAGAAATAAAATCATTAAGCACACATAGAATTATTTTGATTTTGCGATACCACGTGGGCAAAAAATTATACCAAGTTTACTAAATGATAAAGCAACAATTACCATGGGCTGGTAGTTGAAAATGCTAGTTCAAAAACTTACCACTTTAACTTATCTTTTAGGAACACCGTACTATATGTCGCCTGAGATGATCCAAGAGAAAGGATACAACCACGCTTCAGATATGTGGTCACTGGGGTGTGTCCTTTACGAAATGTCAGCTTTACGTTCACCATTTTATGGTGACAAGATGGACTTGTTAACCCTATGCAAAAAGATTAAAACTTGTGATTACCCCCGTCTCTCTTCGGGGAATTATTCGGTTGATTTACGAAATCTTGTCGATGCATGCATCAGTCGCAAACCAGACGAACGGCCCAATATCGATATGGTTCATGAAATTGCGAAAAACATGAACACAGCAAAGAATGCGTCATGAAGTATCCGCTTTTATTGGGTTCACTACAGGTGGTGGAGACACAAGATGTTTGTGACTTAGTTGTTGGTTGAAGTATTGAAGCTCCAATTGTGTGACGCAAAAAGGCTGGCTGCTTTTACCTTTTTTTGCTTGACTTATTCATATTCTTAGAACATCTAACTATCTTAGCTGTTAAACAAAAATTGGCAGACGATTTTTCGTCAAATAAATTTTTTGTCACTTTTGTCTAATTTAAAAAACACTTGTTAACGTTTTTTTTTTGCACTCATTTTTCTATGTAGAGGGTAAAACAACTCTTGAATGTAATGTATAAAAGAAGAATCGATCGACAGTAGAAACATTCAGCTTGGATTCTTGTTATTTAATACCAAAACCTGAAAGTTGTGTTCCTTATAAACTAGTTCTTATAATTTTACACAGACATCTTTGTTTCTAAGTTTCCTTGCATTTTTTATTCATTTTTATTTCTTAAATTTTTAAAAAAATGTCGCAGTGTATTTATTTTCTCCCCACCCATCAGAAACTTTAAGGACGAAATTTTACTAAGGGAAGAAAATCGCAAAATTGCTAAATAAACTTTCACGAATTGGCGTTTTTAGTGGAAATTTCGCGGCAAGACTTTAACAAATTTTATAAAGAAAATCTTCTAACAGTATATCGCAAAAACGATGTCAGACGTTTTAATAAGAAAGTAAACTTCAGTGAATTAAAACAACAGACAAAACTTTCATTCTTGATATATAAAAGGACGCAAATGTGATGGGAAATCTACGAAAATATTTTTCTCTCGCTGTACATAATAGTTCTACACATCAATCAATTCTTGTACTTGTTTTTTTCGTTTACAAAAATTGAGATGTCTTGAGATCACTTAGCTTCCCATGTCCAAGAGAATAATTATTTTATTTTTTATTGTTGACAAGATTTTGTAATATACCATTTTTCACATTGCTACACTGGAGAAAAATACATGACAAATATTGTGCATCACATTTATTACTTTGGATTAAATTTAGAGTCTGTATAGGCTCGGATTAATCAATTTGCGGATCAGAAAAAATAAAAGTGAAATTCAACCTTTTCGAAACTCACTTAACTTCAAGCAATGGGCTCTTTGAAACCGATGGAACAAGGAATCTCTTAAAATAACGATATTAGTAGGTTAAACTGCTGAATAAGCCTTGAGTCTGGTATTCTTTCTGATGAGTTTATAATTTTACCTTTTTTATACTGTTTTAATATTTTAACCATGAGTAACATACATAAATAAAAAGTGTAGCCTGTTTGTTAATATGGTTGAATTATTTTTTACCAAAAGTAAATATTGAATGTACAAAATTGTTATAATTTTCTTAGATGAATCAGTTTTTTAAAAATTGTTAGTACATCTGGACTCGCTTTGTGGAACATGTATAATAAAGTTATAAACTCAAAAAAAAATTATTTGCGCAGTTGTACATTTCTTTGAATTTATCTTTAAGATGTAATTACATCAAAGTGTTTTGTTCGAGCAGTCGAAAATGTTTTCCGGGGGTTATTTAATCAAAAAGTCTAATTATGTTTCCCATAATCTTTTAAACAAACTTAAAATACAGCCAATTTATTTCAAGTTCTTAATTTTTTTTATATCCTTGTTTAGGAGAAAAATCGGTTGTAGATTCTCTTTTTTTATGGAGCTTGTAAGGTTCACCTTAAACCAAAAAGCATAATTGCATTGCAACACCCCCTGTCATTACTTGCAACACCCCCTGTCATTAATTGCAACACCCCCTGTCATTAACAATAATAGTCTACAAAAAGTTGCTACAGTTCCCCGATTAAATAATGTGAGACAACCAAGATGGGTAATGGTAGAAAGATGGAGATTTTTCAACAAGAAGATTGGTATAAAGTATATTTTGAATGGGCGAATCTTCGAAATTGCAACTGTGTTGTCAAGGTTAGTATGTTATTGAACAGACTACTTTTCGTGTGACGTAATGTTTTGATTTTGCGTTGCCAACAATAGACATGCGCATTCCTTCTGTAGGTAGAAGATATAAACAACAGACTTCAGAAGTCTAACAAATCGATTTAAAAACACCATTTTCGCTTATAATTAACGAAAATATATAATATATAAGAGCCTTAGAATCCTGCTTTTTTACCTACGAAAATGCGCGCGCATTTGAAAAAATCAGCTACATTTTGATGACGCTGCAAAGTCATCTACAAAGTTAAAATTTCGATTTCCCATTTCTCTCTTCTCTTCCCATTAAAACAAAACCCGAATGCCTCCCAATTATTAAAAGGACTTTAAAAAGAGTTTACCAGAAGTTGAATATAATCTGAGTGAGTTTAGGAGATGCAACCACAAAAAGGTTTGTGACAATTATTTATTAAACACAGACGTTCAATTCGAGACTTGTTCTAACAAGCAGCTCAATTTCTTAACGATTAAACGATTTGTACGGTCAATTGAAACAAAATGTGAATTTGAAAGTAGCTTTTCTTTTCTACTGTTCAATATTCATTTTACAATTATTTCTTCATGAACAAGATAATTTACAACACGTTTCATGACATCATCATAAATTCTTTTAACAATTAAAATTGTTTTACGTATTTTTTTTTACCGCAGGTAACAGGATTCGACACTAAAACAGGTGATAGAGATGTCGAATTATTGATTGACTTTAATAACATCACATTTCCAAAATCAAGACCAAAGCATAAACACAGTTTCATTGAGGTAACATTGTTTTGCATTCTCGTCCCCAGAGCTCTTTGAGAATAAAACCCTGAGTTTTTCTCAAAGAGCTCTGGGGTCGAGAATGATTGCTTTCATCATTTTTTTATTGTTACTGCTTCTACTGCACGTGCTTCATGCTGACTTCTCTAATTTTTGAATATTGCCGTAACTACTAAAACCACAAACCAGCTAAAAAGAGCAAAATCAAACCAAAACCAGCTAAAATTTTACAAAAGAAAAGAAGCCAGCATTTTATGACTTGCTACAATGTTGAAGGTAATTTTGTAGTAAAATGGAAAGTCCTTATATGACTTCCTCAGAGTTCTATCGCTTGAAAATTCGAAGCATACAATCATAGAAATCTACTTATTCCTTCAGCGCTTCTGATTTTTTTCTCATATTTTTATACCAGCTTTTCCAATTTTTTTAAACGTTGATATGCTACTGAGCCATTCGCAGTAGTAACATGTCTTCGGATCTTTTAGCAAACAGTCTTCTTTTTAAGAAGGCAAAGTATGGACTTTTTATAGGACACGAGAATGCAGAAAAATGTTTATGTGTTGACTTAAGCACTAATTAATATCTATTTAAAGAAACAAAGTGAGACCGTGACTTTGTCATAGCTACATTCGCTGGGTATGTTCTTCACTATCTCAAAATGTTTGTTTGGGTTTGGTTCGTTTTTGTGGTTCGGTGAGATTTTGTGTGGTTTTGGGCATATATCGACTCGCTTTGTGTGGTTCTAGATGGTTTCGTGGGGGTAGTGGGGGGTTATTTTAATTCGTTTTGTGTGGTTTTGTATTGTTTTAGGTTTTTTTTGTTTTGTGTTGTGTTGTTTTGTTTTGTGTTGTTTTGTGTTGTTTTGCGAGTACTCTTGCTTGCGTTTTGTGTGGTTTGTGGTTTTAATAATTTGTTTATTCTTATTGCAATTAGTAATTATATTTTGTGTTTATAATTTGTATTTTCAGTTTTCAATATGTACAAAATCACTTCGACATTTGATTATTCATGGAATATCTTGGCAAGAAGTGTATAAAAATTATCAACGAAAAGAAGAAAATATGGATGCTGTGGAAAAAAGGTTTGAAGATTTTTTAATTTACCTCAGAGATGATATTACCATGATCTAAAAATAGTCACTAATTGACGACAACGACAACGCTCTCTTTTGAAAATCTAATAACATGTTTGATTTGCTTGTAACATTTTATTTTTGTTTGTATCTTCCTACAACATCTAAAAGGTTTGCTTAGCTCCAATTAAAATAAAGATTGTCCATTGAAATGACATAGAGATAAAGATGTCAATGAAACAATTGATCTGACACAAATATGGTAAGTGCTAACTTGAACAAAAGTAGGTGCATATAATTTTAATTTGCATTTTAGATTTTGGAAGCATTTTTGTTCCAGCCTTCCAAAGAAGGCACCAAAGTGGGAAAACAATGAAGATTCAAAAGCAACATCAAAGGCAGAAAATACAAAGTCAATGGATGACTTGATAATTAGAATTCGACAAGTGCTTGTACCTTTTCTTACGATTGGTACAGTTTTAGCAGGATGTTGGGTTAGATATACACTCAAATATTACCGCACAGAGACCTAAACAGATATATATTCATATGGCGTTGTGTATCGAATGATTTAGTCTTCATTGCTGCGTTGCTAGAAGCGACGAACCAAAAATCATTGAGATTTATAGGATAATTCTTACTTACTAGAATAATAAGTTGGAAATTTTTCCAAACTTGATTTTATAACAGTATAAAATTTTTGCACCAGAGTTGTAATTACTTAGCTATGTAGTATGATAAACACAACTCTTTTCTATGTCATTTCCTTGTAGCTAGACAAAATTACTGAAAAAGTTTTTTTAACAAATATATACCAAATGTTGTTTTAAATTACTTATACCGGGTTGTGGTTAGCAAGTATGTTTTATTACTTTGTATATATTTCAGTTTAAGAACTAAAATATGAAGAAAGCAGTAGGTTAACCATCATTTCATCGTTGAGTAAACATTTACCCAATCAAATTTAAAAAAATAAAAGTGGAATAACTTTGGTAAATAAATAAATAACGTTATTGAAACTTGTTATGAAGTGTCATGGACCAATCTGATAAAAAGGTAATTTTGCATGAGGCATACTGTTGACTGTAAAAAATTAGGCATTTGGAGAAAGAGAAGAAATATTGTTTTATTAAAAATTTATAAATTTTGAGCAAATAATGAAAACATTGAAAAGATTTCCGTTAAAATTAATTTTACTAGGCTTCTGCACATGTTATAAAGGAATTAGAACCATATTTTAAGCTACCTTTTGAGTTTAATCAGAAATATTAGCATTAGGATTTAGGATCCGGTAAAATAATGTCAACATTCTACACATAATACTAATCTAACCTGTCATGAATGTTACTTTTTAAAAAATATGATGTGCTCCAACAAATCAGGTCTCACAGAATCTTCCAAAAATTGCTTAGCAATGCATAACGTTGACCCTCTTTCAGCCAGCACTCTGTTGCTAAAAAATCTGTGAAATTTGTAGCTTGTTTTTGCAAATATTGGCAAAGTCTGTCGAGATTAACTTAGAGTTATTAATCCTTTTAACAGGATACAAAAAAACATGCAGCTAGTGTTTAGGACTAGATCCCGTTCCATAACTATTGATAAACTCCCCTCCCCCTCTCTCTTTCTTCACTAAAAAAAGCAAACTTTGGGACGGCTGGACTATAAAAGGAGGAGCAAATGATAGCAATATTTTTTTGCTGATGTCATTAGAACACACTTTTTTTGGCACTCCTGATAATTCTAGTCTTGATAATACACAAATGCAGGTGTTATATTTAATCCATTTAAAAAAAACATTTTTGTAACAGACAAACAGCCACGACATGTTTGATTGCCTTAAGAAATTAACATACGGAAAACGGACGACGACGACGATATTTCTCCTGATTTCAGGATATATCAATAGATTATGTACAGTAAAGAATGCATTTTATTAAGTATATTGAGAGCAAGGAAAACTTCGGTTCAGCCAAAATAAATAAAAAATATATAAAAATTGATTAATCGCCTATCTACCTGCAATCAAGCACCTAGAATCACACTACCATTTGAAAATTATGTAACCAATTTTATACCTTGGAGATAATCAAGGACGCGGTATAGTCATATAGCCAAATCATTCAGAAGTTTCAAACATTTTAGGTAAAATCCCTGTACCCGTTGTGTCTTTTAGTCAATTTCTACGTAGTTTAGGATTAAACAAAAGAATGCCGCTCGCAAATTGCTATTTATCAAGCACTACAAAAAAATTATAAGTTGTTTTTATTGATAAAAATGTCTTACGGACTTTTACCGGTTTTGAGCTAGATTGTAAAAAGCTTTTACACGTTTTCTTTATTGTTTTTCACAGTTTATTCCAGATTATACCGTGCACAAAAAAACGAAAATCAGAAATCTTCTAGAAGGTCTTTTTATTTGTTTCTTTAAGTGATAGTTCCAGATTTTGTTTCCGTTATCTCCTTTGTCAGAAAAAAAAAAAAAAATTTGGGACAAATTTTTTAAGGTAAAATAAAAGGGAAAAAAAGTAGTTGAACTAAATTTCTGCATTTCTTATATTTTAATTCAAAAAAAATAATTAATAAACATATTCTATGATTTTAATTAGCCAAACCTATTTTTACATAAATTGTTCATTTATTTTTCGTAGTTTTCATAATTTAGAAATTAAATTTTTATTTTTGATTAACCTCTTGTTTCCATTTTCGCACGAACGCATTGAGAACGAAAAGTTTGTTTGCATGTCATGCTGAGCACGGGTAACATGCTTAAAAGATATACACATCCAATTTTTTTAAATTTATTTCATTTTTTAAAAGTTTTAAAAGACTATTCTGTTCTACGGATGATCAAACGCCCTGGGCGTTATTAAAAAAAATTTTTACCCTGAAAAAGGGCGATTATTTGAAAGAGGCGTTTGAAGATTTGCTCTGATGTTTTGTTCTGTATAACAACGAATCCTAAAAATTAAATATATTGTATATTTATATAATAATACATTCTTCCTCTTTCCTGTCCTCGGTGATGTATACAAAATTGTACAATATCCATCTTTTAAGACTAAATAAAACCAATTATAAATATCTATGTTATAATGCCCGTATACGTCTGTCCGTCCGTCCGTCCGTCCGTCCGTCCGTCCGTCCGTCCGTCCGTCCGTCCGTCCGTCCGTCCGTCCGTCCGTCCGTCCGTCCGTCCGTCCGTCCGTCCGTCCGTCCGTCCGTCCGTCCGTCCGTCCGTCCGTCCGTCCGTCCGTCCGTCCGTCCGTCCGTCCGTCCGTCCGTCCGTCCGTCCGTCCGTCCGTCCGTCCGTCCGTCCGTCTGTCACGCAAAATAGTAGCTTAGCTGCGACGGGCGAACCCGTGGATTTTTCCACGGGCTAACCACTAGTATCTCTTTATAACCCTTTAACCTAAAAAATTATTTATTTTGTGTTTACTTTTGGTTCATGGCTATTCCAATAGCCTAGATAGATTATTCCAATTCCAATTTATTTCAAATTTCTTTATATAGGACTAATGTGTCCGTAAAGAATTGTGGCTAGCAATGTGTTAAAAACAGTCAACAATGTTTTTCAGTGTCCAGCTTAAAAATTCATGAAACTTCAAGAGTGATGAAACACTTTATAGATACGAAAAATCAATTATTCATTTAAAATTTTAAAGTTCACTACAGATTTCAATTGTTTTTGTGGTTTATACAAGTTGAGCCGGTTTAAACCGGTTTTTTTCACTTGTCATCAATGATCTAGATCAGGGAGTCTATCTATTATGCATTTATTCAGTGATCGTTTTGTAACACCACGTTGAAATAGCAAAGTAGCGGTGAGTAGAAAAAATTTATCACATAGTCCTAAAAGCTGATAGTCATATGATTAATTTTTTCGCATATTTTTGTTTCGTCATATGTTTCTTCTTGATGCTTATATATATTGTTTATTTTAGTGAGAGCGCAACATGAAAACAGAGAGGTGCTTGCTGCAAGATGAAAATAACAACAGCATTCCTTCGAATAAAAAAATTGCAATTATCAGAGAAAAAACGGAGTGGATCAACTTTTACATCTTACCCGCAAAACTCTCCTGTTTTTTTGTTGCAGCTAAAGACTCCGCTTACGCTTTGCATTTAATTCTGTTTCTCATGCATGCTGGGCTTGATCCTGCAGAAGCAGGCGCAGTATGCGGGTTACGTCTGCTGGGATTCGTTATTGGTGCTCCATTTTGGGGATACGTCGCCGACAATAAGCAAGCACATCGGCTTATTTCAGGTGTACTTTGCATCGCATCAATTCTTTTAATGAATACTCAACTTTTGATTGCATACTATCTTGGAAATTCTTCGACCAACAAGTGTCCTCACATAACAAATCATACATACTCTAATGCCCCTGAAAGTGATTTGATGGCACCGACTAGATCAACAAAGCATAACCAACTATTCATGTCTATGATTGCAATAAATATAGCTGCCTCGTTTTTTGAAAACAGTTTGAACAGTTTTGTTGACGCTGGAGTCGTGCAAAGAATACACGAAAGTCCAAAGCCACTCGATTACGGCAAGCAACGTTTCTACGATGGGTTTGGTGCAGCATCATTTGTGTTCATCTCATCAGTGGCACCAGATTACTTTCCCAAATTTAACATTACTTGTTACAGTGCAATATTCTTCGTGTACACCTTCGTTATGTTGAATTTACTCATCAGTACACAGTTTTTGTTTAGTGGTCTTACCTTTAAACGTGAAACAAAAAAGAATACGGTTTCAACAAGAGAGATTTTGTTCAATACACTTAGCAATGGACGCATCCTTTTTTTCTTCTTCATTGTCTTATGGAACGGCGCTGAACATGCATTGTACTTTAACTATACATTTCTGTTTTTAAAAGAAATTGGTGCATCTAATTTATTGATGGGTATGTGCGCAGTTATTGCTGCTATGGCAACGACTATCTCATTTCGCTTTTCAACAAGAATTATCAACTTATGTGGAGGTGTTTGGAAGACACTAGCTCTCTGTTGTTGTTCCTACTTCATCAGATATCTTGGAACGGCTTACTTGCAAAATCCATGGATCGTTTTGCTATTGCAGCCCTTAAATGGAATTGGATATGGGCTGTTTCTAGCTACCACTGTCACTCATATACGTAGTGTTAGCAAGCCCGCTATTTTAACGACAATGTTTAGCATAACACAAGCTCTTCATGTTGGGTTTGGGAACATACTAGCAAACTCCGCAGGAGGTCAAATCTATTTACTTTATGGTGGGAGAGTGTTGTTTCTAGTTGGGGCATATGGTGCAGCATTATGGACATGCTTTGTAATCACTTATATCATACTCATTCGTCGTGATAAATATGAACAGGAAAGAAATGATAGTATAAATAAACAATTATTAGAAAAAGAACATATTACAAATGACATTGGACAAGTTTGGTACTTTACAAGTTTATAACAACAGAACCTTTTCTATCTTTTAATAGTATAATAGTTGAATTTTCTTACGCTAACCTTATGTGTTTTTTAATCAAGTTTAATAATATACATTGGTAAAGGCCAGCGTGACCCAACACAATAATTTATTACTTATATTTTTGAGTAAACTAAATGCTACAATGAACACTAGACGAAGTTAGACGAAGTTGTAAATTTTAAGTATTTAGTTTTCTTCTATTTAAATTTGTTGTTAAATGTAATAAAATTGGTTTGTTTAAATGAATACAGGTCTTCCCTAAACTGATGATCAAGGGGTCAATTCTTAACGATGTCAATTTAAAAAAAAAGAACAAGTCATGTTCCTAATCTAGTTAATGACATACCATTTTATAAATAGTTTGAGGTTAACTAATTAAATTAATTTTTATTAGAAATAGACAAAAAGAATATAAATAATTTAATTTGCGGTTGTTAAATGAAACCTCAGAAGGTGGGGTAGATTTTCAAAAATACAGAACCAGTTACCACAGTTACGCGAACTTTTTAAATCAGAAAGCAGGTATGATACACCAGTTGACCAATCAAGGAGACTTTTAAATTCTATAGTCTTTTTTTTACAATTTTTGAACAAACCATTAACGAAGTATATTACAATTTGTTCTTGATGGCCATAAGCAAATATATTAACCATCTTTTTCACAATCTAAGGAACGAATGTACTTGCGTACGTATATGAAGGAAAATGTTGGATAACACTGTCCAAACTTATTTGTCAATGCTTTCGCTCCATACATCATAAAAATCTCTGCACAAAAGAAGTTTATAGCAGTCAAACTCTCAAGTGAGATAATTTTAATAATATAAACAGTAAAGATGCAAAAAGAAAAGCCAATCACACTTGATCGAAAAAAATGTTGGATGAGAATTTTCCTGATGTTAAAGTCTTTATAGTACACAGTTGTAGTGTGACAGAAAGAGAGAAGATTACAGTTTAGTTTCTTGTTCGTTTTAATGTTAATCGCAAAACTCTATCCGGTAAGGGACTTCATATACTTATCTCTTCTAATAGCTGCGATTCCAAATAATAACACAAAATACGAGGAACTTTTTCTCCAGGAAAATCATTGCGCTACATTTACGGATTCCTAGTCACTAGCCTGCTAAAATTATCAACTGACTACTTTTTTTAAAAGCATTGTAAAGTTATCTGTCAAGTAAGAAGTAACATTTTTATGTACCTTTCGTCGCACCACGTGGCACATTTACACTTTTGCAATTTTTGGCGACTTTTTATACACCTAAGGGCTGTCTATACAAGAGACTGGACGGGACGATTGTCAGGATTGCCCCGAATTGTTTTTTTTTCAATTAAAATGTGCAGAAGGTTTGTTTATATGGAAAAAGGGCCGTGATCCCGAGTAGCTTAAGCATGATCCTGCTTAGCCTTGACGGGATAAAATTGTTTCTGACAAGAAATTTTCATATAAACAAGTAATGTTTCGTACAATTATTGATGAGGGCAGGATCCCGGCAAAAGTCCCGTCTGTCAATTGTATCGTTCCGCTTTCCATATAAACACCTGCTTGGGTTATTCTTTGAGGTTTGAAGTGGAAAGTGTGTTTTAGAATATAACAGTAATAATGTGTCATAATCTTTATCATGTTCAAGATAAGAAATTGTGTTGTTTTGTTTCGCACAAGTTCTAGATTGATGTCAGTTTTAGTTGTTGTTACGACTGTATTTTTCCAAACAGATTTCGTGGGCTTTCATAAAAACGATGAATGAGGCGCATGGGGAATTAAAAAGTTAATATGGTGTGTACGAAAAGCACTCAAAAGTAACACTTCACAAGAACTGATCTTTTTCTGGGATCAAATTAGATCTTCCATAAATATTTGATTAGGTACCCGGGGTTTATTTCTCAGAAATGATTTTAAGGGTTGGTTTTCGGCAACTTGTGAGACTTTCTTTTAAAATGTTTTCAGAATTACAAAATAATAATACGTTGTCACGAAAAATAAGTAAATAAATAACACAAAAATTATTTAAAAGCAAAACTTTTGTTAAATGTGTAAATTTTTTTCAATTCAAAATGAAAATATGGTTGTCAGTTGGTAGCTAGGACAATTATTAACATTTACCTTCGTAACAAAGTAGATTAAAACATGTCACATTTTCTATTTCGTGTTTCGTACCACGATTTAAAATATTTATAGAATTACAAAATAATAAGACGTTGACATACGGAAATATGATATAGAGACTGGTCGTCATCCCGTGGAAACACAGATTTCTCACACGTTAATATTTCATGCATCTGTAAAAGATAATTGCATCAGAATGAGTGTTATGCTGGGGATTGTGTTGTTGCAATTTAGTCGAATACGAATCGTTAAATGTAAGTAATAGACTGGCGTTACCGATATTAGCATATTAGAAACGTCTCGTCGATTGCATCAAAAATATCAGCAAACAGGTTACGCCAGTGGGGTAACTGAACATGCTTAATACAATTTGCGAGGAATACCATTTTTAGCACAGATTTAACGTATTACAAAATGATTTAATCTTATAAAAATACATTTCGCTAAATTCACGTACAAGACACTTTGTTATGAAGTAAAGTACACCTACGATGGAGAGTACACCAACGACGAAGTAATCATAAAACAAAGCTGATTTTATGTTGAAAAAGAGGGTTGTACGATGATAACAAACGTGTTCTGATCTTTCTCCCTCTCTCTTCCTTAAAAATTACCATTACAAAGTACAACAAGCTTGAGGAACAGAAACACCTAAAAGGCGCTTGTAGTTTCACACAGTGTTTAACAATTTGGCTTGGCGTTGTGCGTCAGTCCATAATTTGCCTATATTTAGCCTCAATACACGTAATCTTTTTGGCATATTTTTTCCGGTTGATTAATATAACAGACCAGTTGTTAGTCTATGGAGAACTCTAGGGGAAGTCGCACATCGTGCATATTTTATCACTATTTCGTGCATCGTTAATGGACTTTATTTACGCGGAGGTTATTGCTATGGTTATAGGTGTAATTATAATAGCGTTTTTAATTACAAAACCCCCTGTTTTTTATTGAGTCGGAGACAACAGCGGGTATTTAATTTAATAACTAATTTGAGAATCTCCATAACATGATAGTAGTAAAGATGTAAAAGCTTAAACATGCACCGTCTAGGAAAACTATTATAAATTTATGCACTAAAGAGACTGTAGAGATTTTTAACGACCTATAGTCGAAAAAGGAACATTTTTTTGCTACCTATAAAGAGTGAAATTTTATAATAGTGTGTCATAGTCATATTTTAAGCAGAGAACCAAGCTACTTGAAAAAGCAGGTAAGCGAAAAACTTTCTTTGGTAACAAGTACAAAAGATTGAAATAAATTAGCTCAAAAGATCTGTTTTCAGTGAATCTTAAATTTCCATCATATATAGAAACTTAAATCAATCGACTAAATTCCCTTTAGAATGAAGATTTCAACTTCCTTGATCGCGTTGTATTTGATGTTTTATGTTGTGTCAGGTATTTTCATCATTTTACGTAAATAATGCAATAATTATAATTGTCGCCCTACAGGCACACATGCTACTAGAAAATGAATTCTTTTATAGGCATTACTGTCTGTGAACACAAAACATTGAGTATCAAATGTTCACCAGGAAGAGCTATTACAATAATATATGCAAACTACGGACGACTTTCGAAAAAAATTTGCAGAAGTCGAACTTCGCAACGTACAACCACCTGCAAAGCACCGAAATCATTACGTATAGTCAAAGCGATTTGTAATGGCAAAAGATCGTGCAAAATTCCTGCAAAAAATGAAATGTTTGGTGATCCATGTTATGGTGTTTATAAGTATTTGAAAGTCACTTTCACGTGCAAGTACGTGCCACGTCACATAATCTAAATCCAACACAAGTGATGTGACATTTTACTTACTACTTAAACTTTCCGTTGTTACTTACAGGGTACCTCGACCACAGGAAAGTGCTTGTGAGAGACGTCGATTGAAATTGGAATGTCCTCCTGCACAAATTATCAGGATAACTTACGCAAACTATGGCCGATATTCCAAGAACATTTGTCCACTATCCACTGTCCATTATCCTTTTAAGGGTATTTGTCGGGCAGCATCGTCTTTTGCTAAAGTCAGCGATGTTTGTAATGGAAGACGCTCGTGCAGTGTTTACGCATCCAACAAAGTTTTCGGGGATCCTTGCCCTGGTGTCTACAAATATTTGGCTGTGCGTTATACTTGCGTGTAAGTATCGTTTATCCAGCAACTTTAAACTTAATTTCAATTTTTTTTAATTCTGTTTCCTTGTTTTAGATTACCACCTCGTTCCAACCAAGCGTGCGAACGCCGGAAATTAAATTTACTTTGTCCTGCTGGCTTTAAAATTCTGATTACATCTGCTAATTACGGCAGACGTTCGAAATATATTTGTCCTAGTTCAAATTCTGGCACCACCACCACTTGCAGTGATCCTTCATCGTTTTCTATAGTGGCAAAAAAATGCAATGGAAAACCTTCCTGTTCCATCTCTGCTTCAAATAAAGTTTTTCGTGACCGCTGCAAGGGAGTATTCAAGTATTTGAAAGCGTCGTACCTGTGTATTTAGGTGTATACTACTTTCAATTTTGTGACGATCTTATTTACTAATGATATCTTAAATACATTTTCAAAAACAAATGTTTTTTCATATTTTGGTTACTCAAAGCATCCAGCATATCCACGCTATTCTCAACCTCGTTCCCAGGGCATTTTGCCTTGTGGATAAGTTGATAGCCGGGAAAAGCCTGTTCCAGGGTCATTGTTGGCTACTCTGTAATAACGGCTCAGGGGTCAAAAGACCCTGGGGACGAGGTTGCGCTATTCTTTCTCCAGTGATAAAACGTAGGACTGGTTAGCTTTTGCCAACAAATACGTATGTTGGTTTTATTAATTTAACAACAGTAAAAATTATATGCTCGAACGATTTCATGTTGAATCTCTATACATGCAGCTGTTAAAACTAGGTAACATTTTATAAGAAATAGCGCAGATGAAACAATAATACATATCTTCTGTAACCGTTTGCCACTTTCAAAAACAGTAATATAAACACAAAATACACATTTTTAAAATCACGGAAAGGAACACAAAAAGGACAAGTTAATAAAACTTCATGGTATTTTATTACTATGTCATTTTAACTTCCACAGTTCCTGATTACCAATATACAACCCTAACAGCGTGGTTAAAAAACATCAAAATTGTTAGAAAGGATTAAAATAGATTCATGGAGACTAAAAAATCTCTCTTCACCCATGGTGACCCTTAATTGGAGTTCCCCCTGCATTTCATTTTAACGCATGTTTATTTTCACGTAAAATGAATTTCAAGTTTTTCTGCGCGAGAATTTGTACAAGCCAGCGCCACAGTATACAAAACATAATACATTGACTGCTATAAAATATAGTTTTCTGGTCAGAATACTTTCAGATACCATTTGCTTCAATTTTACGAATCCGAAGAGCGTGGCAGGTCTATTTGAGCATAAAGCTTTCTGTGCTATTTTCTGCGTGTTATTTTATTGAAAGAAGTTTGCGAAAACGCTTCCACATCTCCCGCCGTATTGAAGTATTTATAATTCCGTACAATATCGGATTTACTGCAACAGACGAAAATTAATTGCATTGCCGATCCATGTGAGTTCTCGTAGATGACATAAATTGCATAGCGTATTCCATATAACAAGAATGATGAAAGTAACCCAGGTGAAAACACAAACTCCCACAAGTAGCATTATCCGTTTCGTTCCACGGTAAGAAGACACAAATTGAAAACAGCTAACGGAAGAGACATTGATATTTCATGCATCTGTGAAAGATAATTGCATCGGAATGAGTGTTATGCTGGGGATTGTGTTGTTGCAATTTAGTCGAATACAAATCGTTAAATGTAAGTAATAGACTGGCGTTATCGATTGCATCAGAAATATGAGTAAACAGGTTACGCCAGTGGGGTAACTGAACATGCTTAATACAATTTGCGAGGAATACCATTTTTAGCACAGATTTAACGCATTACAAAATGATTTAATCTTATAAAAATCCATTTCGCTAAATTCACGTACAAGACACTTTGTTATGAAGTAAAGTACACCTACGATGATCGTTGTACCAACGATGAAGTGATCATAAAACAAAGCTGATTTGATGTTGAAAAAGAGGGTTGTACGATGATAACAAACGTGTTCTGATCTTTTTCCCTCTCTCTTCCTTAAGAATTTCCATTACAAAGTACAACAAATTTGAAGAACTGAAACACCTAAAAGGCGCTTGTAGTTTCAAACAGTGTTTAACAATTTGGCTTGGCGTTGTGCGTCAGTCCATAATTTGCCTATATTTAGCCTCAAAACACGTAATCTTTTTGGCATATCTTTTCCGGTTGATTAATATAACAGACCAGTTGTTAGTCTATGGAGAACTCTAGGGGAAGTCGCACATCGTGCATATTTTATCACTATTTCATGCATCGTTAATGGACTTTACTTACGCGGGGGTTATTGCTATGGTTATAGGTGTAATTATAATAGCGTTTTTAATTACAAAACCCCCTGTTTTTTATTGAGTCGCAGACAACAGCTGGTATTTAATTTAATAGCTAATTTGAGAATCTCCGTACTTTGTCCTGCTGGCTTTAAAATTCTGATTACATCTGCTAATTACGGCAGACGTTCGAAATATATTTGTCCTAGTTCAAATTCTGGCACCACCACCACTTGCAGTGATCCTTCATCGTTTTCTATAGTGGCAAAAAAATGCAATGGAAAACCTTCCTGTTCCATCTCTGCTTCAAATAAAGTTTTTCGTGACCGCTGCAAGGGAGTATTCAAGTATTTGAAAGCGTCGTACCTGTGTATTTAGGTGTATACTACTTTCAATTTTGTGACGATCTTATTTACTAATGATATCTTAAATACATTTTCAAAAACAAATGTTTTTTCATACTTTGGTTACTCAAAGCATCCAGCATATCCACGCTATTCTCAACCTCGTTCCCAGGGCATTTTGCCTTGTGGATAAGTTGATAGCCGGGAAAAGCCTGTTCCAGGGTCATTGTTGGCTACTCTGTAATAACGCCTCAGGGGTCGAAAGACCCTGGGGACGAGGTTGCGCTATTCTTTCTCCAGTGATAAGACGTAGGACTGGTTAGCTTTTGCCAACAAATACGTATGTTGGTTTTATTAACTTAACAAAAGTAAAATTATATGTTCGAACGATTTTATGTTGAATCTCTATACACACAGCTGTTAAAACTAGGTAACATTTTATAAGAAGTAGCGCAGATGAAACAATTCGAAAATTGTGTGTGTTTATCTAGACTATATTAATTAATACATATCTTCTGTAACCGTTTGCCACTTTAAAAAGCAGTGTAGTAACTTAGGTAAAAAACATAAATTAATAATTCATGCTTATTTTATTACTGTTATTTCCATCATTACCCCTGTAAAAACATCAAAGTTGTTAGACCTGCTGCAGAAACTTTAATAAAAAATTTGATTAAGTATGCATCAGATGAAAAAGTAGAAGAAATTTGGCGGGATAGGAATAAGCAGACATTATATTTTTGCACGAAATGGCTTATTTAGTCTTTTCCCCGCTACGATTTACTCTTTCACTAACTATTTGACCTTAATTGCAAATGAGAGTCCTTAGTAAGTTCTTCTCCAACTAGGATTGTTGAATATCTGTAGAAAAAGTCAGGATAAGTTGTTTCTGATGACGACGTTGGTGAAGAATGTGCGAGGGTGAGCAGTAAGCAGAGCAGAAGCATTATTGATGAGTGGCAAACATTTCAGTCTTAATATCTCAACAAAAAAGAAAGGAAATTTACTTCCTACGTAAAAAGAAAAGCTAGAGTCAAATGCAGAAATATTTTATATAAACAACGCGCACAATTGAACAGAAAGACAAACTTGGATAAGTGTTTTTTATTAAAGTATGTAAAAGAAAATGACTTGAAGGTATAATAGTTTTAAGCTTAAAAAATGTGTTCCTATATTTGTCTGATTTTATTTTTTAAATTTTACTTTTCATATTTTGTTATTCTCCTTTCCTATAAACTGTTAGATAGATAAGAAGAAGTAAAGGACTTAAAATAAATATTATCTTTTCATTCATGGAGACATATCTTATTATTAAAAAATCTCTCGTCACCCATGGTGTCCCTTAATTGGAATTTTCCCTGCATTTCATTTTAACGCATGTTTATTTTCACGTAAAAATAAATTTTGAGTGCTTCTGCGCGAGAATGTGTACAAATAAAGTAAGAAAGAAATATTTTCTTTCGTAGTTTCATTTAAACCAGCGCCGCAGTATAGAAAAACATAATACATTGAGTGCCACAGTCACAGAGGCTACAGATTGAAAATATAGTCTTCCGGTGAGAATACTTTCAGATACCACTTGTTTCAATTTTACGAATCTGAAGAACGTGGCAGGTCTATTTGAGCATAAAGCTTTCTGTGCTATTTTCTGCGTGATATTTTATTGAAAGAAGCTTGCGAAAACGCTTCCACATCTCCCGCCGTATTGAAGTGTTTATAATTCCGTACAATATCGGATTTACCGAAACAGACGAATAATTAATTGCATTTCCGATCCATGTGAGTTCTCGTGGATGACACAAATTGCATAGCGTATTCCATATAACAAGAATGATGAAAGTTACCCAGGTGAAAACACAGACTCCCACAAGTAGCATTATCCGTTTCGCTCCTTTTCGGAATGACAACAACTTCTTCTGGTGTTTTTTTCGGTCTTTAATAGTGCAATGAATTCGTCGCTCATGTCTATTCGCAATGCGTACAATAAAAAAGTTTAACACTAATATTCCGATAATAGGAATCAAAAAATTCAGTACGCCATGAAATATAGTAAAGCCGATTGAAACATTTAACTCGCAGAATCCATTCGCAACCCTTAAAATGTCACTATTATGCATAACAGGCGCAAGTGAGATAAGCAGCGTGTATAACCACGTCGATATCAACATCACTGCAATTTTCGGTGCAGTAAAATATGTATGTCTTTTGAAAGGGTATGATATTGTAAGAAATCGTTCCACGGTAAGAAGACACAAATTCAAAACAGCTAACGGGAGAGACATTAGGAAACCAATGTGCATAAACCCGCATGGCACGATACCAAATGTATGATAGCCATAGATCATAAAACTGACGTCAAATGGGATCACAAATAACGCTGTTATCACATCTCCAATTGCTAAGTTCACGATAAAAACATGGGTTATCGAGTAAAGGTGTCTCGATACTACAATAGTTAGTATTAATAACGCGTTGGCAATGATAGATGTAACAATTATTGCAGTGAATAATATAGTCATTGCGATAGAAAAACCTTGAGAAAGACTTGTACCATTGTTTGTTTGGTTCATAACGTTTGGCGTGGAATTGTTAAAGCCGGTGGTGTTTAAAATATCCATGATGGTTATACTGAAAAAATGTAAATATATACTTAAGATAAGCTATTTCTAACAACAACAACAACAACAACAACAACAACAACAACAACAACAACTAAATATCTACTGTTTGGAAAAAATAACAGGAACAAACAAGCATATTATATGTAATATAACAAAACAAATAACGGAGAAAAACTCACACTGTTAACGTAGGAATATGAGTGGAGATGTAATAAAAAGGGTAATAACAGATCGTTATAATAAGATAAAAGAAAATAAGAAAAAGATGTAATATGTATATACTCTACTTTATTCTTTTTCTCTGTCTTAAAGTAACATAACATAAATGGTGAGTTTCTTTATCTCAGTAGGTTGTAAAATTTAATAAACTTAAATCAAATTCACATAAACAAATTGTAGAAAAAACAAGAACAGCTGAATGTATTTGCCTTAGCGTTTTAAACCGCGTCACGTCAGTTCCAATTAGTTGTCCTTCTCTCCACTCTCTCGTGAGTTCTTTATCTTTATATAACACAATTTAGAAGATTGAAAAAAATTGAATGAAGCAAAAAAAGTAAAAAAAAGGTAAACAAAGAGTTAATTAACAAAAAATTTGATAAATCTACTTTACAATAAAACAAAATCATGTTAAACAAGGCTTTAAAAAAACTTGTATTGTATGCAAAATCTAAATATTGATTCCGTTACCTCAGCAGAAGAAGCTTTCAAAAAGTTCCCATGTTTACACTCAACCTAGGAGCACGATTATAACCTTTCACTACAAACTTATCACAAAATACAAGGAGGTTAAAAAAAATAAGTTTTAAATTCAACTTGCAATATGTTGTACCTCAAACTTTAATAGAAAAATACAAGCAAAAACACGCATATTTAGTTATACCTTCAGGCATAACTTTCAGAACAGTTTTTGACTTATTTCTGATTTTATGTTCAACTACATACATTGCGAAAAAAATCCATACGAAACTTACCTCAGTCTAGGTCAAAATAAAACACATATTTTTCTAATAGAATAGTGTTTAGCTATATTTATACAAAATTTAACTTCCTAGTCTGAAAAAACGCGAGCTTAAAAAGAAGATGAAAAGCGATTCGAAGAACCAAACCGTTTTTTTTATACAACGGCCTGTTTTAATACGGTGCACCTCACATTGAGATTGACATCTCTACTAATGCATCTTCAATTTATTCATGAAAAAACTGAAAAGACCAAAAAAGCAAGCTAGATATTCTGCAATAAAACAATTCCCTCTGTGACGAAGTTTGTTATTGAGTATATAGCATCCAGTGTATATAAAACTAAAAATTATCAATGACATGCGAAGCTATAATTCGTTGAAATGTATACTGACACTCCACGCTGTTTTCTTTCATAATATCACATAACGAGTTGTTGTGATATTAAATTTCTGTGTGTCAGAACTTTTGGGGAGCAAAAGAATAAATAACATAAAAACAATAGTATGCATAAATGAAAATACGCTAAATAATAAAACAAAGCAAATAAAAATTAAATGAATAAATATATAGCAGTTAGGAAAAGAGAATAAATTTGTCAATAACTGATTTCGTATTGTTTAAACACATTCGGAAGACTTGTTTTATAAAAGTTGAATTCCTCTTTGATCCAACCATCAACTTTTAAATATGTAAAAAACTATTTCATAGGTAAGGAATCAATCAAAAACGATTCAACTTGATAAAACTCGTAATTCTTAAATTTTTTTTGAAAACATGTCATTATTATGTTTCACACACACAAAAAAACGGTAAATGATAAAAGGAAGATTGAAAAACCTGTTTGGGCATAAGAATTGGATCAGTTCCTGATAATATTTTTAAAAAGCATTCGTTGTTAATTCGCACAAATTTTACTTCCGCAAATTTATGTGCGTGGAAAATTGGGAAAGGTGAATATGCAAAAACAAATCCTCGCAAATTTACTAAAAGTGAATCTTCCTTTCGTTTACCCTAAAATGCTATGCTAGATTTTATCCCCTGGGTACAAGAGCTGTTAATTCGGCGGCCAATCAAAAAGAATAATGAGCTAAAAAATCGACTTTATTCTATAGCGACTACCTCATCAATTTTTCGGAGAGTTTTAAATATTTTTGCACATCGAGATCTCCACTAATTTTCTTACTTCGGCTGCCCTTGCTTTGGGGTATATATTTTTACCACCGATTTTTTTGGTTGTGGTCGCTAAACTTTTAGAGAGAAAAATACCGACTTTGTATTAGTTTGTCGGAGATTTTTTTTTTATAATATATTCCGAGAAACTAACACAACTCTTTTTTAAAATTTTTAAAATGAAATATATTAAAAACGCATCAATTGTCTTATCACCGGACGGACAATATGCCTGGAAACGAGGTTGACTACAACTGTGGGGTCTGCAATTTTTAACGCAACCGTTATCGAAAATTATGGCTTTTGACGATATATCATTTGAGCTTGATGCTGGTACCAATGCAATAGCTAGCATATGTGGTGCACAGAGTAAATATGATAAAAACCTTACCTTACACAATTATGCATGTGTGACATAACTATATATTATGTGCTGTGCTTGTTGCACATTATGTGTAGAAGGTACCTCCAATTTTTTTATGTTAAGTTGTTGAAACAACTTCTTTCAAAGAAAGTGTAGCCTAGCTAGCTAAAATTTGTTTTTATGGCTCAGGATTGTGTGCTCTCATGCCAGTGGCAGTGAATTGGCGATTCCGTTTGACATCATAACAATTTTTTTGGAGGTGAAAAGTTTCCGTATTTTTAGTAAAGAGAGTGCAGATCTAGCTAGCTAGACACATTTTGGAGTTTTAAGAACAATACTCTAGAAAATAAATACTCTAGAACTCTTCATCTAAGCCATAGCCCCTCCTGGAAATAATAGACAGGGCATATCCCTCGATATTTGCGAGGCTAACCATGTAAAATATGCACATCTCTCTAAACACAGTGATGTGGTAATCTTGAAAAAAACCCATACCTAACATAGCATCAAATGCCATCACTTTGAATTGAAGGAAAGGAAAAACTTTTTCCCTTTTTCTAGCACTGAAAAAAATGTTATTAAAAAATTTAGATGGTGTATGGTGTGCTGGACAAACCGTTCCAGGCACTCCTTAATACTACCATGTTCCCAGGTTTCGCATACCAATTTTCATGTCTGTAGCTGGTAGCGTAACCTTGGCACAAGGTTCGATAGATGGCATACTTTTTACAGAAAAATACTGCTTTTCAAATTTTTGTGTTTTTCTTCATAAAAGTACCGGGTAAAACTTCACACACACATGGAACATATTTATATGTTTAAGAATGCGAAAGGTAGAATTGATTTAATACTTTTTCTTAGGTAGGATTAACTTAATATATATATACAAAAAAATATTTGTGAAGGAATATTATTTGAACACATGACAAAGTTAGTAATGTGAAGGTGATTTTAATGCTAATGCTTTTCTTTCACACCATGAAAAGGTTTGGTTAGATAATAGTCCGTCAGCGTTTAAACCTGTATATTATAGAAGATATATAGATGATGTTTTTGTGTTGTTTCCATCTTCTAGTCACCTGCCTCTTTTTAAGGCTTATCTTAATAGTCAACACATCAACATATATCCGTTAGGGAGGTTAATAAACGTCTTTTTATTCATGGTGTGTCGAAGTTTATAACGTCTGTTTATAGAAAACCAACATTTAGCGGTGTGTATGCTAAGGAGGAACCAAAAGGTATATAAAAATGGTCTAGTTTTTACATTGATTTGCCGAATCCTCTGTTTCAGATTTTTCAAGGTTTCATTTGAAAATGCAGGATCTTAGAAACATTCTGTTAAAAAATGCCTATCCCTCAAACCTGATTGATCGATGTATAAGTCATTTGTCGACAAAATGTTTCAAGATAAGAAAGTTG
This sequence comes from Hydractinia symbiolongicarpus, assembly GCF_029227915.1. Classification (NCBI taxonomy): domain Eukaryota; kingdom Metazoa; phylum Cnidaria; class Hydrozoa; order Anthoathecata; family Hydractiniidae; genus Hydractinia; species Hydractinia symbiolongicarpus. The sequence goes on from NC_079885.1 coordinate 6,211,767, forward strand.
TCATCACTCTGCCTCAGCTAGAATTTTTTATTATATTTTGCCGTGCCTAGGTAAATTATCCTTGAAATTGCAATCTCGTTTAACTAACACATTTGATAAAAGTCTTCCATCTTGTAAGTTTAGGGTTGTTTTTATTGTTTGTAAAATAAGCGATTTTTTCCGTTTTAAGGATCGTCCTTCAAGGTACGTTCAAAAGTTGTATTTAAATATAAGTGGGATGGCTGCAATGCTATCTATTATGGTAAGACTATGCGAAATTTAAAAGTAAGAGTCTGCGAACATAATGGGTGTTTTTGCCTTGACTGAAAAAACCATCAAAGCACAAAATCATAGTGCAGTTTTAGAGCATATAATTTTCTGGAAAAAGAAACCTAACTTTGGAGAACTTTTCTATACTCTCCCCGCTAATTTGGAATTGAAAGAGAGTCTGTTGATCCATAGGGACAAGCCAATTCTCAATAGATATATTGCATTCATGCCATTTTTTCTATTCTCTGATAATTGACTTCTCCCTTGGGATAAGTTTTGATTGTACGATACAATTGTTACCATTGTACTAGGAATTGTTTACTTGAAAATCGAACGGCCGAAACGTCGTAAAGTGTAGTGACAAAGCAAGTTATACACAAAAAATATATATAATTTAAAAAATGCTAAAAATACAATTTTTGAAAAATAGGCTATTTTAATTTTGTCAGCTGTTTTACCATAGTGAAAGAGCCGTGTATGGCCATCTGGAGAACAGCTTTTATGTTTATTTTAATAACAGGTTAAAAGAACTGCAAAATCAGACTGTTAAACATTGTTTTTGAATGTAATAGTTTGTATAATATACATACAGTATACACTTTCTGTGTAGTGATCATTAATCAATTTTCTAAATTACTGATGTGGATAGGCTCCCAATCAAACCGAGAGAATTGGTATGTTTGAAAAAATTTTCAAAAGTTATATATCTTAATGTGCCGAAACTTAGTGAAAACACATTTATGCAAGTTGTTTACAGTATATATGCATTTTGCATAAGGATGTTCAAGATGAAATGGGACAAAATGTTAGAATATCCTAAAAAATCGTCATCATGAATTTTTGCTTGCATTGGAATATTAATATATATAATATATATATATATATATATATATATTGATGTAAAATGTGTTTTCTCATGTTTCATATGAAGTTATTTTCCACATGAATCTAGTTTTTAGTCTGTTAGTTACTCCTTCAGCAACAGTACCTTAGGGGTGATTTCTTCACCAGTTGCCATTTTCCTGATCTTTCAATCTTAGGGTACACGTCATCTTGTAAACATGTGTGCACTTTGAGAGAGGTCAGCAGATTTTAGCTTGTGTCATTTTTTTGTGTTAAATAGATGCAAAAATGTGCCAAAGATATGATAAGAATTTTTCAGGATGATTTTGGCCAAATGTTAGGAATAAACAAAAAATACTAATCTTATAAAAAACACATTATATAAATATTTTTTCCATAGAGTAAAATTAAATGGCTTCATTAAATCTTTCCACAGAGGAAAAACATTTCATCATTGCAGGTGTGGAGGAAGATTTTCGCACTGATGGTCGCTCTTGTGAAGATTATCGAATGGTCACAGTTGAAACCAATGTGCTATCCAATACAAATGGATCAGCACAAGTAAAGTTGGTGGGTAGATTAATATTTTCAAGATCTATACATTAATTAATATTATTTGTGTGGTATATAGTTTTTTTGTGGCTGAAGTGGTGTAGTAAAGAAATTAGCAAATGCATTATTTGATGTCTTTTTGGCAATGTCACATCCAGATTTTTCAGTATTGATATGGACTCTTTCCAATGGCTCTGATTAAAGATAAAATTGTGAAGCAAAAATCAATCTATTATCAGTCTTGGTCATGAATGGCGTGCGATCGCACCCGCACTCCTCCGCACACGCCATGTGAAAGTCGGGCGTGCTCTTTATCACACGCCTCGTTCTACTTCGTACACACGCCAAGCAGAACTGAGCTATTTTAGAGTAATCCCTTACCCAAACTTTACCCAATACATAATTGTTCTTCCGCGTTAAAATGTATCTCTAAAATGTATTTCTATTAAATACCCACCTTCATTAAAATTGCTGACGTGAGATACATTTCAAATGTTTTGCGTCAGCATTGCATCGACAATATTTTTTTTGTTTTTCAGCTAGCAAAAAATTTCTTCATTACCCTTGTATTGATCTCCTTAAGACGATGACAAATGGAAATGCTATTTACGAACCGAAGGTCAGGGCATTATTAAGTTGAATATCGCAGAAGTCACATGCTTCAAAAATACTTGTCACAGGCACAGTTTAATGCAAAGCAGAACTGTACAGGAAACTCAATTGAGAGTCTTCGCAGAACATTTCTTCTCACAAAACTGAGGGCAGGGCTTATTGCCTGCTGTGTCGTGTGGGAGAGAGAACTTCTGGACTTCTTTTTAATACGATATACATTCTTGTTGATCATTATTACGAATCGAAAGGCACCGCAATTTTTCTGCTGCTTGAATAATTTTAATTAGTGACATGTTTATTTTTTGTTTACTTTCTTTTTTTTTTTTTTTTGTTTGGGGTCTGGATTAAAGTTGGTTATTCATTTTTCACATGCTTCATTCAATATGGCAGCTTGTTGTGAACATGGTTTGTAAACATTTTGTTGCTAAAATAAATAAGTCAACAAACGAAAAAAGAAGCAAATAAAAAGTAAAAAACAATGCTTCAAAAACTCCGCACTGCCGCTCTCCTGAATGTAATAATTGCACGCCAAAATCATAAGCTAGGCGTGCGATACTGATCGCACGCCTGTATTAGTGTAGGCGTACGTACAACCGCACGCGGGTGCAAATATTCATGACCAAGACTGTATTATATAACACCAAGAAAATTTTTTATGAAATAGTTAAATAGATCTCTACAAGTATATCAATCAACAGCAATGCTAGAAGTCGTGTCAGGATTAAAGATTCACTTAGTGATGAATTTAGTGTAAATGTTGATGTACATCAGGGTTCTGTACTTAGTCCTTTGTTGTTTGTTTTAGTCTTAGAAGCGCTGTCGATAGAGTTCAGAACAGGTTGATGATTTGTTTCTCATAGCAGAGTCGATGGAAGAATTAGTTGAAAAGTTTGAGAAGTGGAAGAAAGGACTAGAAGAGAAAGGGCTAAAGGTAAACACAGCAAAGTCTAAAGTCATGATTAGTAGCATTGCAGCCAAGTGTGACCTTGTAGTTGGAAAGTGGCCTTGTGTAGTTTGCAGGAAAGGGGTTGGTAGTAACTCAATTTTTTGTCAGACTTGCAAGCATTGGGTACATAAGAAGTGCAGTAGTATTAGTGGAAGGTTAAGAGCTGACATAAAGTTTGTATGCAAGCGTTGCAAATGTGAGATTATAGAGAATGAAGTATTTCCAGCTTTAATGATGTACAACAGTGGCTCGTTAGAGATAGTTAAGAACTTCTGTTACTTAGGTGATATGTTGGGCAGTGAAGGGGGTGTTGGAAGAAGTGTTACTTGCAGGATAGGTTCTGCTTGGAAAAAGTTTAGAGAGTTACTTCCTTTATTGACTAGCGGGGTCCTGTCAATTGAGGTAAAAGGCAGGTTGTATGAGGCCTGTGTAAGAAGTGTTATGTTGTACGGTAGTGAGACATGGGCAGTAAAGCAGGAAGATCTTGATCGTTTAGAAAGGAATGATATGAGAATGGTTAGGTGGATGTGTAACGCCAATCTGAGAGACAGAAAGAGTTCAGATGAGCTAAGAAGCAGGCTAAGTCTCCGTAGAATTAAAGATGTTATCCAGATAAGAAGATTGAATTGGCTAGGGCACTTGGAAAGAATGGAGGAGGATAATTTGGTAAGAAAGTGTAGAGACTTGATAGTTCCTGGGGCAAAGCCCAGAGGCAGACCGAGAAAGACTTGGCAGGAGGAAGTTGAGTTTAGATCTAACACAGTCTAGATCAGATTGGAAGAGGGTCATTAATATACCCCGTCCAACCCATGCTAGCATGGAAAACGGACGTTAAGCCGAGAATGATGAATGATGATGATGGTGAAGTGCATACCTGAAAATAACATAATCCGAAATTAATGCTGGCCATAAATGCTGACTTTTTAAAACATAAAATAATTAACGTGGTAATTGACATGATACTATAACACTTATTATACAAGGTAAGGAAAATAAAATGATTAAAGGCATCACGTGACTTTTCTATGTATAGTTGTAAAATAAATATTTTAGGCTGGTACAAATGTTTTAATTGGTGTAAAAGCAGTCATCGATGAACCTTTACCTACACAAACTAATGAAGGGAGAATAGAGTTTTTTGTTGATTGGTGAGATTCTTTTTTTCTTTAATATATGTATACCTTATTACACGAAATTAACGCTGTGTAATAATTAACGCGCTTAAAAATAACAGGTCATTAATTAACGCGGTTGCTTGAAAAGACCTAGTTTAAGTGTGTGGAAATTAACGCGGTTAGAGACAAGTTTTGACAATTTTCATGTGACTAATCATTTTTATTCAACAACAATTCAATGTAAAAGTTAGTAGAAATGTCTACTCCATATCATCGAATGGGTTCAAATGAATATAATTTGTACCCATTTCCCGAGTATTTTCAACGGCGGCTGTAATACCAGCTCTTTGCTAACCATTTTTTATAAACTAACTCCTTTCTTTGATTGGAGGAACTTGTACGTATCGACCATCACTTTGGCACGATGCGGTTTCAACGTACACAACTTCAAATCTACTTTGATTAAAGTAACAGGTTCGGTTCTTCGCGAAGGGCTGACATTATCGAAGACGTAAAGTACTTGCTAAAGGCTCTTTTCTCTAACTTCTTCAAACTACCATTGGTCGTTAAATCTAGAGGTTGTAACAGATGCGTCATGTTTTTAGGGACCATAACGCACTCGATGCTGTGTTGAGAGAGTACATCTTTTACTTTCTCAGTAGATTGGGCTTTGAACGCATCCCATATCGAAAGGGTTTTCTGATTTGCTGGCAAAAATTTCGTGTCTTTCACTTTTTCTATATAGGGCACTAAGACTTCCTCAATGAGGCGAATACTTTCTTTTTCGTTACTCCAATGCTTTTCATTGTAAGATAAGCAAAAGCTGTCAGGAAAACCGAAATTTGGGAGTGATCTCTGCGTTTTCCCTTGGTAGATAAACTGGAATGGGAGGATTTTTCAATTTAGAGATTCACAATCAGTTAATGTTATTCATATTTTGTCACTAGAACCCGCTCTGGTAATATGCTTTTCACCTTTCTTTGCCTTTTTTACATTATCCGTCGCAAGAAACTTAGATATTGCTTGATCGGCATTGATAATCAATTCGTCAGGAATTTTGTAACGTAACACTTTTTCTGAATCTTCGTAAAGAAATAATGACCTGAACTCGTTCCATAAAGAGCGTGTAATCACGGGCCTGGACGTGGTTGCAACTCGCCGTGAAAAATTCATGCGTTGATACAATGATCTAACCCAAGTTCTAGTTACTTCAAAGTTAATGAATTTTCCAAATTTTTCAGGGTTTGACTCAATTAATCCCATTAAAACACCTCTAATAACATGTATGTTTATACCAGCAGCGGCAGTTCTTAAGGACGTTAACATCGATCGCAGGTTTGTGTCTAGTTCTTTATCTATAAAAGTGGCCTTCCACGCTTTTTTCCGATTAAAACTTGCACATCTGATGTTCGTTTTTCTTTCAAAACCTCTCTGTATCTCTTTAGCCACGGGCGAATAGTGCTTTCGCTCAAGTTTGGTTAAAGTGTTTTAAATTTTCTAACTGCGGCTGCAGTACCATGTGTATGATTTTCCCCTTCTTTGTACGTAAATCATTTTATACTTGGATGTGCGTTTAGCCTTTCTTGAACAGAGTTGGCTTCCAGTATACTTATGTTTTCATGTAGATTTTCTTTTACAGACTTGCAAGCTTCAGTGGCATCCGTTGGCTTTGTCCGTTTAAAATAATTAAAAAGCGACATTTTTCTCAAGAGATGAATTTTGTTTCGTCTAGTTCAGTTTGTGTTTTTCCACGATAAAAAAATTCCTTCAAAAGAAAACAATTTTTTTATGGTGGTTTAATTAACACAGACCAGAAATTAAGGGCGGTTTAATTAACACAGACCAGAAATTAAGGGCGGTTTAATTAACACAGACCAGAAATTAAGGGCGGTTTAATTAACACGGACCAGAAATTAAGGGCGGTTTTTATTAACGCGGTTTAAAGTCAACCGGGTTAATAACCATACAGCGTTAATTTCGTGTAATAAGGTACATAAATTGTTTTTGTGTGAAAATATGATGACATAATATTTATGGTAACAGCTCAGTAAGCTAAAACCCCTCTTTTTTCTTTCCACTGACTTACATTTTAATCCTGAGATATGTATAATAGACATTTAGAGAAATAAAATGTGCTAAATCATTGTATAATATCAGAAATACACAAATTTTTATTCTTGTGCCGGTGTTCTGTACAGAGAAGGTGTCTTCTGGTAAAAAAAAATGGCCAAGAATGAAAGATATAAATTGTTTCAACTAAATTTATCTGTATCATATGAAAATTATTCTTTCTTTTTAATATAGCTCAGCAAATGCATCGCCTATTTTTGAAGGGCGTGGTGGTGATGAGCTGGCTTTAGAATTAAGCTCTGCCTTGCAAAGAATGTTTTGTAAAAACACACTTAACTTGGCTTCACTTTGTGTAATACCTGGGAAAACATGCTGGGTACTTTATATTGATGCATTGGTATGTAGTTTACTTGTTTGACGAAAAAGTTGTTTCGCAATAAATAAATATTCAAGACTATTTATTTGGAAGGTGATTCACCAACAATGAGTTTATTTTTTATCGATATACTTCGGAATTATTTAGGTTGAATTTTTTAATTTACTTTGTTTAAAGAGAAACCGTAGGCTGAGGTTTATATAATGTTGAGAAACTTTTTCAAATTTGACTTTGAACTACCTTCAAAGGGATAATTTTTTTGTGTTTCCTGTTTTATAAGGTGTTCATGCGTGTGTCTTATTTCTTAATGGCACAACAAAAATGCGCATCCTTTATATAGCAAACTAGTCGGTGGCCCGTGGATTAATCTACGGGTACAACCTTTATATAGCACATTAAAATTCATAATTTTTTGTTTTGCTGAAAATGTTATAGCTATATACGTATTTTTAATGTTTTAGGTACTGGAATGTGGAGGAAATTTATTTGATGCCGTGTCTATCGGTATAAAGGCTGCATTACATAACACAAGGTTATATTCTTGTTTGTTTGTTATCTTTATATAAATGCTGTTATACAGAGGAAGAACAATGTTTCATTGTCTTTAAGTGGCAATAAAAAATTACCTAACAACCAACCTGCTTAAACAGTTTCCCCCGTAAACTGGTGTGCGGTCGAGTGGTTAAGTGTGTTTTGTTCAGTGATTCAGTACAGGATACAATGTGCAAAAGTGCTGACATTACGTTTCTTTTATGACGTGTACCGAGTTGGGCAGTGTACCAAGTTTGGAAAACCCTGGACTAGGGTTACACCATTAATAAAGAATAGAATGCCAGCATTTAGCTGACAGTGTCCACTCTGTCGAGAATGTCAAGAAAGTCAGTAATCTTAAAGTATTTTCAAAATGTCGTGAAAAAAGTCTGTATCTGCAACTTCTTTGTATGTTAAGAAAATGTCAGGAATTTCAGATTAAAATGGTCAATCGTCCTCAAATAATCTTTTACTTCCTTCAGTTAATTGTGCATTTCTTCAGGGTAATCCAAGCTTAAATAAATAAGTTTGAAACTTTAGATAGGACTGATTTTTGTTTGTTTTCTTTTGTTCCGCGGAATATATATTTTGTTTCCTGAATATTCGCCATTGTTTTCCATGTAACATATATAACTTATTTGCCTTAACATTAACAGATCATTCTGGGGGTGCATTTCCAGAGCTTTAAAAATCTCATATTCTAATTTTTGTTTGATTTGTTAAATGTTGACAGATACATCGCGACTTCAAATTCTTAAAAAACCAAAATGCTTTCCTTTTTCAGAATTCCAAATTTAAAGATCATTGGCGAAGGTTCAGAGCAAGATATAGAAATTTCTGACGACCCTTATGATACTTCACCATTAAACGTGGACAACGTTCCTGTCATGGTCACCCTGAACAAAGTAAATAATTTTGTTCTGGCATATTAAATAGGTTGTCTAAACGCTTAAGTTCAATTTAGATTTAGTTCATCTTGTACGTCCATGGATTTAACCTTTGCATTGAAATAACGTTACGTTTGTAAACCTTCAAATTGCGGGCGTTTCTAAATGAACAACTGGTGCTTTCTAACGACAACAATCCTCCTAAATCTTGCTCAAGGATAGAGAATTTGGAAAATGTACTCCATGCTTGTAGAAACGGGGATTTTATCCTTTGTTTGGAATTATTACACTTTTGTTAATTTGGTTGCCTGATATGTAACACATTCGTATTTTATTTAGCCCATTTGTTTTTTTTTTCAGACTGGCAATCGGTATGTGTCAATTAATTTAGTTGCCTGATGTATAAAACATTCGTAATTTATTTAGCCCACTTGTTTTTTTCAGATTGGCAATCGGTACGTAGTTGATGCAACTGCAGAGGAAGAAGTGTGTAGTGATTCTCAGCTCCTGGTGTCAATCAACGAAGCAGGGCGTGTGTGTAGCCTTCAAAAACATGGACGTGGTGGTTTTCATCCTGATCTGTTGTTTGAAATGATGCAGGTATGAATAGTTGAGACATTATAATTCACTTTCAAGTACCAAAGAAATTAATGCTAGGTGATTTTGGACACATGAATTTGTTCAAATTCCCTACTTTTTGAAATCGGTTGGGCATTTGCTTTGCTTACATTGAACTTTAGCCGGCCGAGTTCGGGATTTACGGACCCGAGCATTAACCGTTTTCGACGATTAAACTGATCAAAAAAGATTCTATTTTTGAAAACATGAGTTTGTTCAAGCTTTTTCTCTTAAAGTTCTGACACTGGTCCTGGCAATACCGTTTAAAATAGTTCGTATGTTTAACAGGTTGGTGAAAAAATTGGGAAGTTGGTAAACAAGAGACTTCGCGATACAATCGAACTGGCTATTGCTTAAGACGCAAATGCAGATAAAAACAGCAGAAAAAAGTCGTCGGGTTGTCTGAAAATGCGTCGTGGACTTTGTAAGAAAGATTTTAACATCTTTTATTGATTGGCAAATAACTTCCCTTTGAAAGGGAAAACATCTGCTGCAGCTTGGAAATGCGAGTAAAAAGAGAGTGATGTTCAGAATTAAAGAAACAGGTGTTCTACACAAGAAAACAACATTCTAGACAGATTTTCATGTTTTTTTATTTATTATTTACAATATTTTTATATTCGAGATGAATATATAAGTTAAACATTCAAAGAACTTTTTTATGTTTGAGATAGAAAAATCTTATCGAAGTTAGCTTTCAGTTGATTTTCATTTTAGCGAGCTGGACGTACTTTTGCGTGTATTTGTTTATTCAAAAAGGCGTTGGGAAGATATTGCAATGTGAATTGAGTTTGAAAATGACGTAACTGCCATTATAAGTGGCCGTTACGCTTGAGCAATAGCACTGTGATGGTATCCAATTTAAAAATTTAACGTCATTTAAAACACGTTCGGTTGGAAAAGAAGAATTTATTGCAAACGTGTCTTACGTGAATTTAAGGGCACAAACAAGAAGATCGGTTGTGTTTTTTCTTTTATAGCGATGCTTTGTCCAGGTAGCGTCAATTACAGGCATTGCTAAATGTTTGCTATTATGATGTTTCTTCCGTCAAATAAAAAAGATGGTCAGATAACCCATGTGGAAGAGAATCATTTAAAAGATGTGTTAAAAAAAGTTGACAACCTGAGACAGCATGGAGACCTTGGATTTTGTGATGTAATTCTTAGATTGGAAGGACAAGAATTCTTTGCCCATAAGCTTATTCTAGCTTCCTGCTCGGACTATTTTTATGCAATGTTTAATGGAAATATGAAAGAAAGTAAAGAGAAGGTGATTGATTTAAATGGCGTGGATGTGGAAATCATGAAGCTTGTGTTAAATTTTATTTACACAGGCAGCATTCCTCTGAGCAATGAAAATGTGGAACAGGTATTGCAAGCAGCTAACCTGATGCTCATCAAGTCACTAAAAGATGTCTGTTGTCGGTTCCTAGAAACCCTTTTATCTGTAACCAATTGCCTAGGTATGCAGAAATTTGCCGAGTCATACGCATGTGAAGAGTTGTTTGATATCACAACAAACTTCATTTGTGAAAACTTTGGATATGTTACTGATACGGACGAATTTTTGCAGCTACATCCTGCACAGCTAGCTCCAATACTTTCTAGTGATGATCTTCGAGTTTTAAATGAGGAGAAAGTGTATGAAGCACTAACAAGATGGACTCGATACGATTCAAAAAACAGAAAGAAGTGCTTTTCCGAGCTTGTTCAACATATTAGATTACCAATGCTTTCACCTGACTATCTTATTGACCAAGTGGAATCTGAACCGCTGTTTGGAGAGTATCCTAAATGCAAAGAACTGCTAATGGAAGCTCATCATTATCTGCTGCTACCAAACAGACGAGGGTGTATCCAGTCTGTGCGAACACGCCCACGGAAATACGAAAACAGCAATGAAATCTTAGTGGCTTGTGGAGGAAATGGAGAAACATCACTTAATTCCACAGGTAGCTATTAGCTTAAGCTTCCAAGTGAGATTTCTCTTGTTTGTCTGCGAAACATAAGATACCTCTGTTTTTCAGCGCTCGCAGGTGCTAAGATTGCAAATTTAGCGGAAAATTCTTTTCGATTGGAAAAAAGGAAGGTTTCATCAGAAGGTGGAAATTCACTTTTTATACTGAAATGATCTATAAAAGTCTTCTATCTAAAATGATCTAAAGCAAACATTGCAACACGCAAATGTCATGTCTATGTCATTACGATAACGAAAGAAATTGATGCGTGGCTTTGCAGTTATGGCATTTGCTTCGTAATCACAGGGTTCGTGGTTTTGGTCTACAGTGCGGGCATGTTTGGCAAGTGACTTCCCTATAGATACGGGTCAACCCATGCCACGTGAGGGTATTTGTTCTGAATGTGTACCTAATATATACAATCAGAGTACTGGACCCACATTAATAACAGTGTTTTCAACACTAAAGGGGCTGCATCTTGTATAAGTATTTGAAATAATAATTATCCTTGCACTGCTTCTCAGCAAGGGTCTGTCAATCTGTCAATAAATTTAAGAGTTAACTGTTAATAATACTTATACCCTCAGCCTCAAGTTTCTTATAATCGTATTTCTTATAATCGTGTTTCTGATATATCGTAAATGGCGGAACAAGCGCCCCCTGCCGAATAACCGCCCCTACCGGAATAAGCGCCCCCTCTCTAAAAGGCCTTTATTTAATAAGCGCCTCTGCTTGAATAACCGGCCCCTTCTCCCTATATAGCCAAAGGGGGCGCTTATTTCATCACACGGCTATCAGAAGGGGGCGCTTGTTTGGAACAAGGCATAAAAAAGTAAAGAATCAGACCAGGAAGACAAAACAATGTGGTGCCGTAGATTAGTGGTTATAGTTCTCCTACTCTGTGCGGGAGACCGGGGTTCGATTGCTCTTGACGGCGATTCAACATGGTCGAGTGAATGTTACCATAGTCCCGTGTTAACCCAAGCCATGTGAGGTAAATTAGGGAGATGGCACACTGTGTGGGCCGTTGGATGTTGCCGGGAGTTGTCTGGTACAGCGCGGGCCCTAATTTGGTGTGCGTAGCTCAAAATGAGCATTAAATACTCTAGGACTCTCCATCTAAGCCATGGCCGCTCCTGGAAATAACAGACAGAGTATATCCCTCGATATTTGTGAGGCTAGCCATGTAAAAAATGCACATCTATCTATCTATATATTGAGATAGACTAATTTTTGTTTAGATATTGTTCCTTAAAAGTGAAAAGAAAGAAATGAAATAGCACATTCTACTTGTTTTTATTTTAGTAAAGTTAATAAGAACCCCTGCTTAAATAAGCGCCCCTGCCGAATAAGCGCCCCTGCCTAAACATAAAAATTTCAAATGAGCGCCCCGGGCGCTCATTCCGTCATTTACTGTAATCGTGTTTCTTATATATTCATGTTTCTTATATTGGTGTTTCTTATAATCGTATTTCTGATAAAAAAACCTTTTTTTCCAGTGTTTACCTACAACATGGTAAAAAGCAGTTGGAACGAGCTACCCAGGCTAATTCCCGAGAGAGGTTACCACGGGCTAGCTACAATAGACGGCGAGATGTTTATCGTAGGTGGAGTGACAGCAAGCCGTGCTGAGGGACGCGAAGGAACGACAGAAATGCTTGACACTGGTAAGTCTTCTGATAACCTATTTAGTGTTATCGAAGCACACGCATAGAATAGCATAGATTTTCTTCAGGCACATAGCAACCAGAAGAATTTGGATGCTTGTGTGGGGTTCAGGGATTGTCCCATTCTCTTGTCCATTTTGTTAACATCAGGGAAATTTATTAGTATTGCGTGCCAACAGACTTTTTTGCTTCGTTTGTACCCGCAATTATTTTTCCTGAATATATGAATAAATGAATTTTCTGCATGCTTTTGTAGACTGGGGAGATTGAAAACAGTTTTTTCAATCCTGTTTTTAAATAACGGAATATGTTCAAGTACTGAGAATGTGGTTATTACTTGTCTGTAAAAATCTGTGAAATTCACCACAAGTGGTAAAATATTAATTCAATTCCAGTTGTTAAAGATATCGGCCTCAAATTTGACGAAACATGAAGGAATATGCTCAGCCATCTTTATATCTCGCACCCATCGCCTTAACACTTTTCTTTATTTGTGTTTAAACAGCACTATTCTGCATTAAAGATTTTTCGCGTGTGTTTAGTATATTATACAGTGTATTATAGGAAACTAAAGTAATTCAATAATTGTTGATAATTCGTCAATAATTCTCTCTATTCTTAACTCTTAACACGAGGAATTGTTATGCTTTTTATATTTGGAAATCCTAACAAGTCCTGGGGACAAGGTTGTCTACTCTTGGCAACCTAAAGACTGACTCCCAAAATAAGGTTGCTTATGAAGACTAAAATAAAATATTAAAAGCATTTGTAAATGTCATTATATGTACTTATAGGAAAGAAATTCGACTTGGACCAGAATATGTGGATAAATATCGCTTCACTACACACCAAACGAAGCAAGATGTCTGTTCTGGAATGTTGTGGAAACATTTATGTGATCGGTGGTTTTGATGGTTCGCAAACTTTAAATTCAGTCGAATGTTACAATCCAACTACAAACAGGTACTCACAACGTCATGGAGTTAACTGAATGCTATTTTCCCGCAATAATTTTTTGCCGCCTTGATTTTGTCTTTAACTGTTTATTTCCTATCCATGTTATTTTTGTTTTTAATTTACACACAAATTTGGTGCCAAAGCAATCAAATTAAGGTTGTTTACTGCATTACAAAAAGAACACACCCGTATTCTGCGTTAATGCTCCGCTTTAAAATATTTGCGAGTTTTGATGCTTATCAAGTAATTCATTGATCTTCGTAAAGTAGCAAAATTAATTTTCAGGAAAAACGCCGTTTTATTATACAAAATAAAAACTGTGTGGTTGTGCTCACCCTCGTCCAGAGGGTTTTTTACTCTCTGATAATCAAAAGGCAAAAAACTTTGGGAACGAGGGTGTGGTTGTGCTGTTTTTTGTCTGAGTTGACAAATTTTTTCTTTTCTTGTATGTTTTAGATGGAAATTCGTTGCACCTATGGTCACACATCGGCGTTGCACATGCGCAGTTTCCAGTGGCAACTTTATATTTGTGGTTGGAGGTCATGATGGCGCACAAATCTTAAACACAATAGAAACATATGATGTTGAGCGGTAAGTTCTCACCCATCTATTGTGTGACTATTTTGTAGTTAAACATATCTTGCCTTGGGAAGTATTTTTTTTTTTTTTTTGGGGGGGGGCATTAACCTAGTCCCCAGTGCCTGTTGCTTCTCCTTTACATCTGACGGGGGGAAGTAACAACATACCATACAATATGCGCTGGAAACGATTTTTGGGTCCCAGCCGGTTAAACTAAATTTAAAAATGGTCAGTAATTGAAGAGACGGGATGAAAATATCGATAATCGATCCCTAGAAAACTAATTGCTTATCTCCATCCTAAGAATTGGTTGTTAACAGGATTGTTGTGAAAGAAGAGACTGCATTACAAAAAAACGTGAAAGTGCAGAATGATCGGATGATCCATCGACCTATTTCGGAAAAAAACTCTTTCTCTAAATTTTGTTGGTCAAAAATTTTCTCGACAATAATCTTTCGTCTGATTTTATTTCGCCAACTCTTAATTACATCAATTTGGCTAAAAATGTTTAGGGTGATAGGATATTGTTACCGAAACCTTCTCGTCAAAATTATTCGCGTCGCATTCCTCATTCCACACTAGCTAGCAGACCCAGCATAATTTTTCTTACCACCAGGAAATTTAAATAGTTAAGGTGACATTTGCTTGCGTCTAAACCTTCGTTTGAGAGAAACTGAATATCATTGAAAAAGGTTTGGTTAATTAGGCTAATTTCTCGCCTATCTCAGGAACGATTAATAAGGAAAAATGGGAATGAAATTTTTCTTGTATTCAAATATATCGATTTTTTTACAGCGACACTTGGTCGACGACAGATGTCGCGCCTATGTCCGACAGACGTTCGTTTCCGTGTTCTGTGAATATCAATGACGAAATTTTTGTGATGGGAGGTTACGATGGTCACGACACCCTTCGAACTTGCGAAGTATACAGTATGGTCAGAAATGAATGGTCGAGTATCGAGCCTATGAACACTGCCCGATCCAATGCTGGAGCTACTTATATGAACCGAAAGATCTACGTTGTCGGAGGCTGGGACGGAGTTAGTTTGAATTCCGTCGAGTACTATGATCTAGTCACACATGAATGGATACGTATAACAAGTCTACCCCGGCCTACAACAGGCATCAGATGCGGTATTTTAGTTCATCAGACATCCAGTGAACAAAAGCCGCGTCATAAAAATGGCCGCTCAAGCAATTGTATTATTTCTTAAACGCTTTGTATTCCTAAACTGTTAGTATACAATATTTATTTGTAGTTTTTTAAGCAGAGCACATTTTATAAGGAATCGAGTAGTGACGAATTAGGCAAAACATATCAGGCGGCAAATACTCCTAATAAAGCCCTTTTATCAATATGCGCCCTGAGCGCTCATCAAACATAAGCCGTCCAAGGCAGGACGCCCTGCTTTAGTTTAACATTAAGGAAATTATCTGGATCAAAATTCTAGAGGTACCGTCAACCTCTTACAAACTTTTTTTTCGTTTTATCCAATAAAATACGTTCACTTGAATATTTGCAGCGATTTGAAAGCCACACAAATATACGATAGACTATTTCAATTGTTGATTTTGTTTTCGTTTATTGTTATGCGCATGTCAAAATGTCGAAATGTACTCATATAAACGGAGCACTAAATAAAATGTATTTCTATATTTTCATAAAAAATTATATTTTGTACGTTCTTATGTATGTATTGTAAAATATAAAATCTAACTTTTGTTTCAATAAGATCATTCGGGTGGTAATTCGTTTTTTACGAAGTGTAGTCAAGGATTTTACGGTGATACGGTTCGATAAAAACAAAGATTTTATTGAAAAGAAAAGAAACGTAAACAATTCCCATAATTTGGAGGTTAACACATGAACCTATAACGAAATGGCAGATTTAGAAAAATTATTTTCCAGGAGTTTTTGCAGGAGTTTATTTCATTCCCAGTAGTAGTGACAACACCAGAATGAAATAAGCTGTTTACATGACGACAGGATGGAATAATTGACGTCAAACACTAACAATAGGATGATGTTCCACCTTTACAAGGAAAATGGTAGGAGAAAAAATTATACGAATGGTTGAAGTGTTTACGAGGAAAAAATCTGACATTTCTCATTTTGCTTAAGCGGGATAAAATTTGGCTACACCAACAGACCCGTTTTTTATATAAACAGACATTTAAAATGACCTTCCTAACTTAAATATTATAAATATTTAAAATTTAATAAATATTAAGAAATAAGAAATAAAAATATTCTAGATAAAAATTAACCCTAAAATTTAGAAAGGACTAGCAACGACGTAAAATCCATTTCTTTTATATTTGTCACTAAATTGTCAAAATTTCTAACAAATTGATAAACAATTTCAAAAAATTCCCACTAGCCAAAGTTTGATACATACCATACACCGCGTCATTAAAGACCATCATAGCTGTAACACCCCTTCATTGGAGTATTCGTTGTACAGCTGCTCTTAAATCCTCCACCACTTTATCAATACAATCCTCTGTTGTTTCACGTCCTATGCTCAAACGAATCGCGTTGTTCGCAATGTGTTCTGGGATACCATGCGCCAAAAGAATAGCCGAAGGTTTATCTCCAAGGGATGTATGACATGCTGCTCCAACACTCGCTTGTAAACAAACACAGTTTTGTAAGATTTTTCTGCCTCGTAATGACTCACTTTCAGTGAAGGAAACATTTAAAGTGTTAGGTAAAGTTGGGCAAGCAAGTCCATTAAACACAATCTTATCCTTGAATACTTCTAAAAGTTTTTCTTTAAGGTATCGACGAATCTAAATGACGAAACAGAAATTAAACTTTATTGAGTTTGAGTTCCCTCAGAAGTTAGTTTAGGTGTTTACTGAAAGTTTATGCAAGTTACATTATGTTCATCATTCAGACTTTTTATCATTCACTTTCAGCCAACTTCGCTAAAAACACTTTACTACTTTTTCGGACTATCAAACGGGGAGATCACCCCGTAACGCGTTCTAAACCGCAGTTTCCAGGGTTTAAGCTTATTTGGTAGGAGGGGGTGTCCGAACTCCTTATTGCTTTGTTAATTGGCTATGATACTTACTGAGTTTCAATATTTATCTATAAGACACCTACATGCTAAATTTTTAGGTCCCATACCTTCCAGGGACTTTGATATTGGCCATTACTCGAAACTACCCCTAAAAATCTCTATAAAATCCTTATAATAAGAAAAATACAAAAACGCCTGTTATAATTATCCTTAGAACTTAAAACTCGTAACACTTCTTTATTTTATCAAAAAGAATCGTTTTGGATAATTTAGACACGTGATTAATCCGATTTCCTTTTTTTATCGGGTTTTACCTGAAAATCGAAAAAAAAAACAGATTTTCGGGCAGTTTTTTATGCGATCCATGTAAAAGCCGGAAAATATGTTAAAATAACTTTTATTTAGCTTTCAGAAACTTTAAACAGAAGTTAAAAATTCGCTCTAAAACAAAAGTAATTAAATTTTGAGAAGATATTGGCATTTTTAACAAATTTCAAGCTTCTGATAACATCACAGGAAATGTCCTGACGCAAGGAAAAATTTATTGCTGGCATTTTGTTCCTTTTATGACGTACTATAAGTGTGCCAAGTTTCATTTAATTTGAACAACCCTATAAAAAGTTATTGAGAGAGGTGGGGGAGCGGAATCCACCCCCCTCCCCTCACTCCCGGTCATAGTATGCTCGAAAACCCCAGACCGAATAGGGTTAAACGTCGATGCTTAACCTCCATTATACTAATTATACTAAATATTATACCATTATACTAAAAATAACAGCGTTTTTAGAATTCGAATTGGTTGTTGAAAAGATACAGGCGGCAAAAGCTTTGGAAGTATATTTATACAAAAAAAAATAGAACTCTATTTTCACGCTTCAAAAACAAGAATTAAAACTACAAGAAAAAACTACATTAACTTCTTCGTTGCACGATTTAAATTACTTCACGAATTTTCTTCTACCAAAAATATGACTTTTTTTCTTCTTTTCACTTCTTACATAAATTACAAAGATTAATAAAATAAAATTAGCCAACCATTAAGAAACTCCAGACCTACCAACTTGAGGTCTAGCCAAAATCCCAAGCTGCTTACAAAAAAAACCTGGGTACAGCCAGAATAATTCAATTGTTCCATTCTGCACGTTGGGAGAACTGGAAACCAGTCAATGGATGAATGCGTCAAAAACTGAAAACAAGAATTTACAAAACACTCACCTCGTAAAAGTGACAGTTATACAGATATAAATTTTCATTCACAAGTTTAGCAGCTTCTCCAAGTCCGGCTATCATACAAGTATTTTCCGTACCAGGCCGTTTCCCATACTCCTGTCCACCACCGTGTAACATAGGATACAATGGACATTTACTGTGGACCCATAATGCACCTGAAAAACAAATTAAAGATGGATGCTAATTATTTAGAAGAGATGCACGAACAAGAACTCAAGGTATTAGATTGGCTTGGTAAGCTATGTTCCACAGTTGATTATAGAAAGGTTTATTATTTTTTCCAGGTGAAAGAACATAATTTTTTAACACAGATTTCGAGTATATCTAAAAACAACCTTAATTTTATTACTGAAATGATCAAATGACAAGGCAGTTGACACAATAACAATAGGAAGACAAATAATACACCGTAACAATTTCTAAAATTTTTCTGAAAGCTAAAGATATGCGATGTTTTTATTTCATTTGCAAGATTATCTCATGTGTACTCATTCCTACAACATCATCTGTTACTGACGATTTTAAAAAAACGTGTTTTCTACAACGTGTTTAGGAACAACAGTGCATATGCGAGGTTATAGTGAGTTCAAGTAAACCGTACAGCGGCTTCCAGAGATGATGGGACTGAGCAGGATTTAAACCCACTACCACAACGACAGCTCTACCGACTTTTATTAGACGAGGCGAGGCGCACGTCCTACTTGCGAATAACGTTTTTATACAAATGTGTGTTGTGGAGATAGTATCAGACTTATATCACAGTTAGCAATTGCCCAGCAAACAACAGGTCTTGGATTCAAATCCCGCTCAATCCATATCTTTGCAATATTTGGAAGTTACTATGGATGTTTTACATTTGATTACTGCAACCTATCTGACTAAATAAAAGGTTTCGCATACCGATTCTAGGTCCATAAAATTTGTGCCCAACAAGAGTCAAGTAGTCAACACCCAAGACTTGCACATCAACTTCAAGTTTCCCAATCGCCTGCGCGGCATCTGTATGTACATAAATGGTAGGTAAATTCTTCGTGTGACGGCTTACTTGGAGTTTCGACAACTTGCTGCATATTTCTTTTATTGGCTTTAAAAAAGTATAACAATGACATTGTCTTAAAAACAGAGATGGATTGGATTAAAACATACTGATCATGGGAAAGCAAATTCACGTACAGTTTTGAAATACGCGTAACAGTCAGTAAATTTATTACGCGAAAAGGGAGCAATGTGCGAAAATAGAGTAGCGCAAAATTCCGAATTTTTTGGCAGAAAAATATTTCTAAATAATACACTAATTCATAGGCAGTTTGACTTTTGACTTGGTGCTTAGCTGTTGACAAGAAGAAAAAAGTTTATGTTAAGAATGTTGCTTTAGTTTCTGTATTATTTTTAACAAATATGAGCCTCACTTTGCTTATAAAAAAGCGTGTATTATCGCTATATTCAACTCAGCACAGTTGCGCGAAAATTAGCACAAATAATGTATACTGTCCTCAGAGATTAATTTCAGTTTAAGAAATGGTCAATAAATAAATAAATCAATAAACCTGGATTGCTCCTGTTTCATTATTAGCCAGCATCACTGTCACCAGGACAGTTTCATTGCGGACGTTCTGCAAAATATCACTGGCATCAACATGGCCCAACTTCTCCGGCACACACACGTAGGTGACGTCAACTAACTTCTTGGCTTCCATATGACGCAACACTTTCAAAATAGAATCATGCTCAATCGTCGTCGTAATGATATGCGGTTTGACGTCGTCGGAAAAAGTCCTTTTCGTTTTATTGTATTCTTGAAAATATTCCACACAATTCCAAATTACGTGATTATTAGCCTCTGTTCCACTGGACATAAATATTATTTCCGATTCGCTTGCATTCAACATCTTCGCAACGTGAGATCTTGCTTCGTTAATCATTTCTTTAGCTTTAACACCTGCGTCATAAGAACTGCTAGGGTTTCCCCATGCTCTTGTCATTGCTTCGGTTATTCTGTTTTTTACATTTTCTTCCATAGGCGTGGTGGCATTGTAATCCAAATAAACTTTGTTACCAGTCTGCAAATTTTTATTGTCTTCAGAATGGCTTCGCTTCATCACCTTTGTAAACGTGTTTTATCTAAAAATTCGATAATTCTGGTCAACCCATTATCCAATAAACATCGCCGTAAATGTGTTAGTACGTACACACTGACTTGAAAAAAAAAGAACAGCTTTTTATCACCGTCCATTTTTCTTTATAACGTTATATTTACAAAAAATAATATGAAACAATTTCTTTGAAACAAAAATGTTTTAAACTAAAAATGAAAGTATAGCGACACTCTTGTCTACAGAGAATAGGGGTTTCATTTTTTGATAAGGCTTGATAATCATTAATTTTGAAATATGTTTCAAATTTATGGTAGACAGGTTCTGGCGAAAAATTAATTCACCTAATCACCAATACTTATCACTATGCTATATGTACACATGTAAAAATATTCTAAACTTCTAATAAACATATTAAACCCTTTAAAAAAATTCTAAAAAACAAACAAAAGATTGAATTATTTCTAATTCTCCAAATTTTCCTTCCAAATTGAATCTGAATACTCTTGATGACGTCATATACTAATACTGTTAAATGTCAATATAAAATCGAAATAAATAAATAAACTACACGGGATATGGCACAGATTTGCAAGTAAAAATAATATCGCAGGGAAATAGGAGAGTTAAGGGGAAAAATTAGAAGATATATTCAACATAGGTAGCAGATTTGTGATAACTAGGCGTGTCCCTTGTATATAATCAATACCTAATTCATTTTATTAAAACTAATCGGTGGTCCAAGGAAATCCGCGGGTGCGCCCGTCCTTTTTTTACAGCATTGCGTGCATCATGCTACTTTTTTTACCATTTAGCGTGTCAGAAAGAATTGTACATGTATAGACAAGCCGTTAGCCCGTAAAAAACCCACGGGACCTCTGCTCTACGGGGGACCCGAAATGAAGCTGAAGCAGCCATTTTAAACACACAACATGCGGCTATTATTATCGAGGGAAATGAAGGCACGAGGTTTCGAATATACATACATAAAAAATGTTAAGGGGGTATGCTAATTGCGAATTTAAGCGAACAAGGGGAAGAGTTTGGAAGGATTAATATATGAGAAAATGTTTAAATTCCCATATACATAACACAATAATCCACGCTCTAAAATAAAGAAAACCAATTAAAATAAACAAGATAAAATGTTGCCCCGCCATCCACTTAACTTGACCATAACCTTTTTCAACAAAACTGCATTCAATAAAGTAAACATAAAAAAGTATTCTTGAAAGAAATATTTTTAGCCTTCAACTTTTAATTCTGAAAGACTGTGCAGCAATCCGACGATTGATTTCGTCCAAAATTAACGAAAACAGTTCTTTCTTGTCTTCCGGGATAGTAAAGGCTGGAGTTCGATCTAACCTTTTCTTTAACCTTTCCGTTTCTACTGTCTCGAGCATTTCATTTCGTATCCTCTCTCTTTTGGCGGTAGCCATTAAAGAAGGCGGTGATAGAAAACAACGCCCAGTTTTTCGGTCCATATAAGGATGCGTGTCCAATGATTCGCCATGTTCCTAAACAAAAATCTCTTTATTAATTGCATTATTGTGATTTAAATGAAAAGACGAAACTGAAGCGGTTTTAACACCCAGGCAACAGATAAATAAATTTCTTGAAAAAAAATAACCATAAAAAATCCGTATAGACGGATACGCGAATATTGATCGATATGGCGCCCTAATTGAATTTGTTGTTACCTCTGCGGAACTCTCGTTACATTTTAAACACTCACACCCACAGGTGTACGTGAAATAGACTAATCCGAATCACTACAAGCTTTTTTATATGAATATACGTTATATCGAGGCTGAAAAGAGGTTAAAAGTTGAAAATCGCTTAAAAAATGTTCCGGATCCTTTCGTCTCAGATTTAACAAAAATTTTGATGGTCAAAATTCAATTTGATTAAAAAGTTCAATTTCTTATTGTTCAAAGCAATAACCCAACGGCTCCGTTACATGGAGCAACATTTATAACACAGATTATTCAGTGATCTTGAATTTTATTTTTTATAGTTTTTTTTCGCTAAGAATATATCAATAATAGGATGCTGATGTTTGTCAGAAAGTTATAACGAAAAGCCGAAAAGAAAAAATAAGTTCTGATAAAAAAAAAGTGAAACAGATAAATAAATAAGCACACCCACAAACATAACACACTAAAACAGTAAGCCATTTTGACTATTTAATGACGTCATCTGCAGACATGAAATACTTACAGCATCTTTTAAATTATTGTTATATACATTTCTTTCATTAAAACCTTGTCTTATTCTGCGCGGTTTCGAATCTTTTGCTCCCTTTGGACGACCTCTCTTGCGAGGCTGAAAAAACAATATGAAGAAGATACAAATGTGATCTAATGAAACTGGCGACTTATAAATGCTAAGGATGCATGTATATACATGCCGAATAAATGAGGGAACAAATTATCTACGGAAAATTTTCATCGAATTTATGCGTATTTGGTGCTAGTTAAATTTTGAAAAAATTTCTACTGAAAATTTTATCTTTTTTTATATCTGCAACAATTTTTACCCCTAATTTTTTTTAATTTATTTAATTTATATTAATTTTTCCGATTTCCTGCAGGACATCGAACATTAAAGTTAATTGTTGAGGCCACACTTAAAAAATACCTTTTTCCCTAAAAAGGTGCTTGGTAAAAGAATAGTTACTAAATAAATGTCCAGCCTACGCAAATAATAATTCCGCGAAAGTAACAAAAATGTTATCACTTGCAAAAAATTCCATTTGCGACAACTTATCCACAAAAATAGGGTTTGCAAATATTTCCTCCACAAATAATTTGTTTTCTAAAGCTGTAATTATTGCTACATGCTACGTAAGAATAATATCTACAACATAATAATATAAAAACGTAACCAGTTAAGTTATTTTGTTTTTGTATAAGTTATGGTTGAAAAACAAGAAAACAGGGTGTTAAGACCTTTATAATTTTAGAACTTAACCAAATTTATGATGTTCTGGGCTCAAACAACTAAGAAAATTTTTTAAAAATGTTAAAAGGGAATTATCTCAATTAATTCAATATACTCTAATTGATTATCTACATTCTAATCAGTCCCATTTCAAAGTATACAGTGTGTTTTATGAATATTGGCACGTTGGTATGTTGACTTTGAGAAAAAAAGCAAAAATAACTGCTTTAAAAGAAGATACATTTTATTTCACAAATTTAGAAAATTTTAGGAGAAATCGATATTTTGGCCTAAATTTTTAGGTTATATGAAAGATTTTAGAGGGGGAGACATTAATTTTTATTTTATTTAGGAGATTTATTTGGTGTGAGCTATAAATATGTGAGAAGAAATACCTGGTGAATTGTGTCCACTGGTAGCATTCCTTCATTTCCTTTAATTGACACCATAGTAGGGAAGTCATCTGCAGCATTTTCACTGTGACCTTTTAATTCAAGAGGATGTTTTCTTGGTCTGCCAACAGGTCTTTTGGGTAGGTTTTCTTTGATAGGATGTTTGCGTGGACGCCCCACAGGTCTACGCCCTGTTGGCTTGGGTGATTTAGCTTTGTTTAACTGGATCAATGGGACATTGTCTGCATCTTTATTAATGCTCTCTTCATGTGTTATTCTTCGAATTCTAGGTCTGCGAAAAAATTCATCATCTTTTCCATCTTGAATAACAACATTGTTCTTCGCATCGGAATTGACAACAACAACATCAATAACTGCGTTAATGTCTTCAGTGAGAACAGTCTCTTTACCCTCTGGTAATAAGTACGCAGGGCTTGTTTCCGCTAAGAGGCAGGCAAACTGTTTGTCGGTTGTGTTTTCAATTTTGGCTATCTCCATTTTCTGACTTTTTTCAAGTCTTCTGTCCGTTGTTTCTTTATCTTGTATTGGACATTCTTGTTCCAGTTTAGCAAGTGATTTGCCATCTTTTGTTTTCAATAACTGTTCCTGGTCAGGTATATACTTTTTTATCATAGAAGCTATATTCAAACTTTCATGTTTTGTAGTTTTTTCACGTCTGGGGTATAGTTTTTCACTATTTTTGCCTGATGATTCTGAATCAACTATAATTTTTCTTGCAATATTTTCAAGTGTATTGACCCTCCTGTTAGTGTGACTATCTGAAATCCATCCTTGTTGCTTCTTGTTTTCTGTAGTCTCATTTTCGTTGCTATGACGTCTGGAAGGAGCCATGTGGCGAAGTCTGTCTGGTTTTATAACAATTGGCACTATAGAGAATTTTTTTTAATAACTGTTATGAAAGAGAAGTTTAAGAATGCCAAAATTGAAATGTCATAAAAAACAACGAAAAATAAGGACTAGTATTAAAATTATTCCCAAAATATTTTGTTTCACTGACACAGGCTACTATATACATTTTTAAAACAATGAAACTTACTTTCTTTAAAGCCATGTTTTTTCCTCTCTTTGAAAATATGGCCACAGTCACACACCTTTCTTGCAATGGCAACCTATGAAACAAATAGAAAAACATAACTTTTTAACCTATAAAACAAATAAAAAACCATAATTTTTCAACCTATGAAACAAATAGGATATTTTTTACTAACACATAATTTCATTGAGCAAAAAATATATCAAAGTTTTTAACTTTTCCTTTGTTTCTTTTTATACACTAAAGAAATTCTACACATTCCACATGTTAAACATTCTATCCAACATTATCACCAGTCTCTTCCTTTTTCAGATAATTGCTCTATATAGCTGGAAAGTTTCGATTGTGGAGTGAAATAAAAATATATGTATACTGGTCGTTAGTCTGTTGAAAAATCCTTAGAAATCATTAAAATTTGCTATTTCTGTCCAAATTATTTACTGCATTTTGAGCTCTCAAGCTGCCATGTAACAGACAGAAAATATGAAAAGTTCCATATTAAATAATTGCTCTGAGGGTAGCTTAACAGACAATGGGTATTTTTTTCCCCTTCAACTAAAAAAACCCTAAAAAACTTACTCTTCGATGACATTTTATACATTCTCGTCGCATTATGCAATACCAAGCTGACACAATGTTGTTATATGTTTGTGCATTTATACTATATACTATTATAAATATATAAGCATATAAAATAGAAAGAAATTGAAAAATACCAGACAACATATATATTATAATTCACTAAACTTTCTAATTATATATACTGGTTCTATTTTTACCTTTGTTTCGCATAGAACTGCAATTGATAAACAGGCAAAGCATGTTTAACAAGAAACTTCCATTCTTATGCTTTATAATATGGTGGTGGTATATTATTTTAAAAAATTATTATTTTACAAATTTGCTTTTCTGAAAGTCTGGCAGTCGATTTCTTTTTCACTCAACTCTGGGCAAACGCCCACTTTGTTCACTGGCATTTTTGAAACATAGTCAAAACCATAAAATTATGTGGCAAGCAGATTTGCCAAATTGTCGCATATATATACAAATAATTTATTCACAAAACCATGAAAGTTTAAAATTAGGTTTATTATACAGACACCTGACAGAACCTTGCACTTTGTTTCAATAAAATCTAAAAAATTGTTTCTTTGTCTGTTTTCTTCCTCCAAGGTTTGACCAGTTACTAAAACGACAGGTTTTTATTACGGTAAGTAAGTGAGTTGGAGGACGCAAACATAACATATTTTTAGCAGTCAAGGTAAACAACTAATTAGGATATGGTCACCTAATTATGTTTTTCACCTAGTTAAGCGACATGTTGTAGACTAACTAGCTTTAATTAGTTTTAATTAGGCTACTTAAAACTCTGCCATGGATAGTCTATGAGATGATTTAAATCTCTTTTCAATCTCTGAATTAACTTCATGTTGCGAAAAAAGAAAATAGTTGTGTCGCTTCTGTGATATTTTAAATATTTTGCATACTAAGTTTTATTATTCGAAACAACAAAGCTAGGTAATGTGCAGTTCAAATACGATTGATGCCTTCTGATTTATTTAAAACTGTTTAAACCTATGACAAAATGGATTCAGAATCACCTCGCTTCTAAGTCAATCTTCTTTTTTGTGTGCCTTTTACGCAAAATGCCAGAGCCAAAAGAAAATACCATAGTCAAAACAAAAATGTGTCCAGGTCATAGAAAATAAGTTAGATATTTAACGCAAATAAATTTACCAGACAAATCAAAAACTAAAACAGATTAAAAATTAAACATCGAATGAACTTGTTGTGTTTTGACGTCTTGATCTGTTTTTTTTTGTGTCTACCATGTTCTCCTTATGCAGGGCCAAAATAGCAAAAATTATTAATATGTGCAGGGTGCGGATGCGTTCACGTCGTTCAGGGCGCTGGGCTTTTGGATTAAGGGTCAGGGAACGTACCTTGACGCAAGAGTCTTAATGAACAACGATGCAAGAATCAACCCATTAATCATGAAAGCTTTTCTCCGTTATTAGTTTTTACCGGTAGTGCAATGGGCGGAGAATGCGTATGTTTTATCCACGATGGAGTGCGTTATTGTTGGCGATGAAAGAGAAATTAGAAAAATCCCTGGTAATGAATTGTTTGCGAGCGAAACTGAACTTTGCGTTGTTACGATCAATGTTGCTGTGTTTACGTGGTTCTCGTTCAACGGCGTTCAATGGCGGACGTCTTTCCGTTAACAGCATAATCAAAAAAAATTTATTCCTGCATTGTCCCTACGCATATAATTGCTGAAACAGATTGATTAATGCAAGAGAAGTTTATGATGCGTTAAAAGAAGATGGACGGAAAGGATATTGAAGTCAGCAATACAAATGGGAATGCAAACGCAAATGGTATTGACCAATAGCGATTTCCGTGTCACCAGTGCCACAAACATTTCAGAACCCACGGAAGAGTATGGCATTCCAAAGTCACATCAATACAATATCTTAAGATAACAAATGTTATCTTAACCCTATTCGGTCCGGGGTTTTTCGAACATACTATGACCGGGGGGGGGGGGCGGATTCCGCCCCCCCTCAATAACTTTTTATAGGGTTGATCATATTGAATCAAACTTGGCACACTTATAGTACGTCATAAAAGGAACAAAATGGCGCCAAAAAAAATTTGTTTGCGTCAGCACATTTTCTGTGACGTCATCAAAAGCCTAAAAATTTTTAAAAATGCCACTATCTGCTTAAAATATAATTACTTTTGTTCTAGAGCGAATTTTTACATTCTGTTTGAAGTTTCTGAAAGCTAAATAAAAGTTATTTAACATATCTTCCGGTTTTTACATGGATCGGATAAAAAATTGCCAAAAATTGCCCGAAAATCCGTTTTTTTCCGATTTTCGGGTAAAATCCGACAAAATCGGGAAATCGGATTAGTCACGTGTTCAAATTATTCAAAATGATTCTTCTTAATGAAACAAAGTTGTGTTGCAAGTTTCAAGTTCTAAGGATAATCCTAACAGGAGTTATTATATTTTCTCCATTATAAGGATTTCATAGAGATTTTTAGGGGTAGTTTCGAGTAATGGCCAATATCAAAGCCTCTGAAAGGTATGGGACCTAAAAATTTACATGCAGGTGTCTAATAGATAAATGTTAAAACTCAGTAAGTATCATAGCCATATAACAAAGCAATCAGGAGTTATTAAAAAAAAGCCGTCAGGGGGGGCGGAATCCGCCCCCCCCCCCCGGACCGAATAGGGTTAAGATAACTCTATTAATGTGACTTTGGAATGCGTGCATATTCACATTAATGTCCTGATTGTAAGATAACTCGAGTAATCTTAAAATAACAAATTATCAGAGAAATATTGTAAGATTTCTTGATCATGGTAACATTAACGACTTTTCTACCTTTGATGTTAGCGCTATCTTAAGTTAACTAAAGTTATCTTAAGATTGCGAGAAAACTGGAGATTACTCAAGAACTATGCGAAACAAAAACGTGTTTTAAACTTTAACATACGGGAAGTACGGTATGTTACCCAACTTGGTTAATTTCTAGATTAACGATTACCTGGTACATATGTCCAGAGCTTAACAACCAACCTCATTGCTTTGTAGTGCGCACGTGCAATACAAGACAAAAACAGTAACAAGTGAATGAAAGTACTGCCTATGCTGCTCGTTAGTTATTTCTTTAAATATGTCTTCCTTTTTTATGACGAAATTGTGCTTCCTGCTTTACCTGATACATCTGCTATGATAGATAGGTTAATGAATTTGGAGTAAGTTGTTTCTAATTTTTTTATTAACTTCATTGATGTAGCTAAGCTATATAGCTAGCTAAAGCTGTTTCTTGGAAACATTCCCATCGAAGATTGCCTGAAAAAGCTACCTGAGACACGTTTTGACTTTTACACGCAAAATCGCAACGCACATGGTAAAGTTTCCCGCTTAAATTGTAAAACTAACTGGGAACAAAGTTGACACTACAACGCTGTAATTGTTTTTTTAATGCGTAATTTAACGCGTTTGAAACGAAGATAATGCTATCTTTAGATAACACGAGTTATCTTAAATTAGCAAAAAAGTTAAATGTATTATCGTTAAATGTATTAATAACAGCTCTAATCTCAAGATAACTACAAAGTAAAGATATGATTATCACATTATCACATGTGACTTTGGAGTGCCATAGAGGGGTACTTTAAAGATAATTAACTCCTATATATACGGAGGTGTGGCACTCGAGGGCTAAAATATGCTGATATCAGCAGCAAAACCAGATTTTTTTCAATATTACCCAGGGTTCCTTGACGTTGTCCATCATCTGGCCAGCGCTGAAACTTGTGAACGAAACGCGGTTGGAACTAGCTATAGTGACTATGTTGGAACTAAAGAATTCTTAATTAATTTTTTTTTATTGGATTTACAAGATTTGAGGTATCCCACAATGAGAAGTAAAGAACAGAAACGCCTTTCTGATGTCTGATGATGAAAGATGGTCGCATCTGGATAATATTTATTTTGTGATTTTAGGCTACCTAGCTCGTACCATGCCAGCACTCCAGGGGCACATTTGTTATTAAACAATGACGTGATGAAGTACAAGAGCTAAATATATTATTTTTATGTAGCTGCACAAAAGATTTTTCAAGGCATTCTGTCATTTTAAATAAAGATAGCTAGCTAGCTATTTGGACCTCCTATAACAGTGAACAGTCAAGACTTGAGTATATAGCTAGTTAAGTATGTAAGGCATTGCATGTTGGTTAAATATGTTTGAAAGCTGTAGCTACTTCACAAATAAATTTCTGCAAATGTTCAGGTTTCTTTTATCAAACGGGAGCCTATTTTTCATAAATAATTTCTTATAGATTTTTAGGTTTCTTTTATGAAATAACAAAATTTGGGAAAGTAGTAATAGCCAGAAATAATATTCGCTTGGAGCGGGAAGACCTAAAGTCTCTGTCCAGGTTAAAACTTAGTAAAGGGTAAACTGTGTCACACGGAGGACACTTAATGTAATGTGTTACAAAGCCAGTGGAGCGCTTATTGCATTAAAGATTCAGTATATAAACCAACATTCACAGGACTTATGATACTTCCATTGATACTTCTGCAAAGCAAATGTAGTTGTTTAGCCTTCCTCATTTTGCATAATAAGTTCCTGTGGATATTCAAAAACTAATTGTGAGTGGCACCAGGCTAAGCGACTAGTGCAAGTAAACGTGTTGCAGATTTAGGTGGACAAAAAATAACTTTCTAACCACTTTGTATGTATACGGTATAAAATTTAGAAGCACATTCCTACTTTCTCTGAGCTGGATAAGGTATTTCTTTCTAAACATGGGGCACATTTTATCTGTTTGGATTACTTTTAATCCTGAGAATCACTTCACATATTTTCTGTACACATGGCTTGTCAAAATTGATATGCTGTTAAAAACAGTTTATCAACGTCTCCAAAAATGGCTATATTCAGGAACTCAGAAACTATGGTAGAAGTAAAAAATTTTTTTGGGTTCATTTCATCAAACTGGTGCAAAAACATATAATACTAAGTTTCAAGTCATTATTTCCATTTTTACTGAAGTAATAGGACTTTTACTAAGTATAGCATAGTTTTAGCATAGTTTTTCATACTGCTGACACCAAAATGGCTGCAGGGACTAATCGGTTTGAAATTAATTTATTAGATTAAAGAAATTCTTTAAAATCGCCTTTTTTTTCTTTCGGAGCATTTTTTGAGAAAAAATCGACCCTGGGATTTCACGTTCCTCTGAGAGGAGGATAGTATTGGTATAACTGACTAACTAACTAAACCTGTCCCAAATAGTCAATTGCAACGTCACAGATTTAAACTTCGTACCCAAGCTCCCTAAGTACTGGGAAGTCATCTAAATGACGCTTCAGGCCAAAATTGGTATTTGTTTTCGACAAAATTTGTCACAGTTAACAAAAAAAGTATGCTGAACATAATGGTGACATCATAATTTCGATATTTGTCACCTAAATGCATAGTTGATAGACAAAGACCCTGGTTCAGAAAATCGGTAAACTTTAAAGAGAAAAATTTTTTCGCTGATGTTGAAAGTGCGCATTTTTAAGCTAACCGTGCACGCTGATTTGAAAATGGCAGAGCGACAAGAGAAAACATTGCATGAGGAAGAAACTTTTTACTATAGACGACGATTTTGATGAAATTTTAGAGTTTTTAGAAGAAAATGAAATACCAGAAGATGAAATAGAATCTATCGCTGAAAATGTAAACACTTTTTGTAATTTTTAAGAAAATGCATTATCATAAATTCACGCTTAGCAAGCTAGCTAGCTAACTTTATCTGACTTTTGTTAATAAAACTGTAACTTTTAAAAAGATCCAGCTAATTTTTTATTCATTTATAGATTGAACCAGGTTTGTTTATGTGCTGAATTTGTGAAAAACGTTGCAAGAGTAAAGGTGGGTTGAAACTCTATAAAATAGACCATACATCAACTACAACAGTAAATAATGAAGAAGTCGATTTGTCAATGATAACTGTTCAGAGATTTTCTTGTATTGTAGCTGATTCCTGCAAAAAGATTTTAGACAGCCTCTATTATGAGGCTATTGAGTCTGTGTAAATAATCTTAGAATTTGTATGATTCTGAGTCTACAATTATTCTTATAAAAAGAGTTTATATTTCGGACTACACGATATAATGTTTTGTAGTTTTTCAAGGTACGCTACTTACATGTAATTATATCATCCGCATGAAAATGTCTTTCGTAGGTGTAAACCCGATCGTTTTTTTATCTACAGCTTAAAATTCTCATTGAGCTCCCTACCTTTTGTTATCACATTCAACCACTCCCTTCTCAGAACAGAAGTTAAAATTACCAGAAGCTTTTCGGTTTATATTTACCTTTTATTTGTTTTTACTATTACGTTATGGCAAATGTTGATAATAAATTTTTGTTCTGATGCACTGATTTATAACATATCGCGATTTCGAAATGCAGTAGCTGCATGTGGGAACAGGTTATAGTATTATTATTTCCGCACTTATTTAAGCATGATAATCTTGTTTGCTAGACACAAAAATTAATTTATTCACGTTATTAAATTATATATATGAACAGTCGAGAAAAATCGAAAACATTTTTCACTTAACATTTTTTGTAATTATGCGAGAATAGCTGAACTTTACGTTTTAATTTTCTGTAAAATTATAAGACATAACTCTCTTCATTATAACGAAAACATTTTATTGGTTAAAAAATACTTCTATATCATGAAAATAATTACTTCAATGATATACTATTCTGAATTTCCTATGAAACTTTGTTTAATATGCGCAATGTGAAATTGAGTTGTGCACGGTCAGAAAAATGAACAATAGAATAACGTTCTGAATAATATATGAATGAGAAACTCGAATGTTTCTATGCAAATATTTTATCCTTTCTAGAACATTTTTAAATATATTTTTGAGGTTTGTTATATTTGGCACTTCATAGAAGAACGCTTTTTTCTTAAGCAACAAGATTTTCCCACAATGTTATTAGATTTCAGTATTTTACAGGTATAGACAGGTTTATTATTAATAAGCTTAAACCTGTAATTATTATTATAATTGTCCGTCAGCTATTTGTAACCCTAAGGAGTGAGTGAATGAGGAGTGAGTGAGTGAGAGCTGCACAGTGCTTGCGAGTCATCGCACAGTGTGGAACCTCTTAGTACAATCTTATGCCAGTTAAGAAAATTAATTGGATGACGTCATATAGATCAGGAATTACGTCTTAAAATATTCTCCAAAATGAAATTTTTTGGTCCTGATAATTCATAAATTCTGGTCTCCATAATCTACACTTGTGGTATGTATCTTTGGTAACACAAAATATTCATTAACATATATACAACTGTTTTAGAAACAAAGCAATTTGCATTAACTTGCTTAAAAAGAATTCTTCAAAAATAGCGGAAAATTCCAGGAAATTAAATTTTTTTAACCAAATTATTTTCTCACTGAAATCTGTAATAGAAGTTAGAAAAATTCACTAAATTTCCACATTCAATGTCATTCACCAAAAAAAAAATTGCCCAATTAAAAACACCTCGGCCACTTTGTCTCCCTTTCTTCAAGGTGTAATGGGCTTATTTCCTTGGAACTGGAATTAAATTTTTCGCTTAATATTACATGAAAATATCGCGTGTAAATAATACTTCTACTTC
This sequence comes from Hydractinia symbiolongicarpus, assembly GCF_029227915.1. NCBI lineage: Eukaryota > Metazoa > Cnidaria > Hydrozoa > Anthoathecata > Hydractiniidae > Hydractinia > Hydractinia symbiolongicarpus. The sequence continues at coordinate 6,244,676 of NC_079885.1, forward strand.
TGCAAACCGAGCCTTAAACGACTCGATCGCTCTACAGTAACCACCGCATTGGCACCAGTTATTATTGCCGATCCTTGAAGCTTCATCTCGGAACTACACGTTCCTAATTTATTCAGTTCTTCCAAAGAAAATTCTGGTTCAAAATTGAAGGGTCTGAGAGTGGTTAAATCAGGTATGTCATCGTTTTCATCTTCGTTAGAACTTGAATCGCTTCGAATTTGATCCATTGCTTACAAAACTAACACTGTATTTTCAAAGAAGTAATTTGTTACAGATTTGAAAAGAAATATAGCAGGAAAAAAGTAGATTCTTCTGGCAAATTATGTAGCCTATGTTGTGGACTCTTTCACGCGATGCAATGTTTTGAACTATAAAACGTCATACTTGAGTTGGAACCTAGCTTTTTTTTCTGAGGCGCTTTTTTGGCAGGAAATTTTTTTATGTTAAAAATTACAGACTTCAAAAATTTTCTCCCGCAAGGTTTTAAAAACATTTGAATCCGCGAAAGTTTATTGACGCGAATATTTCTCAATAACTTAGCCACGAAAGTTAATTCCCAAAATTTCACAGAGATTTTATATCGCGAAAGTTTCTTCCCGCGAAAATTCCTTCCCCTAAAGTGGTTGTTTATAAAAATCAACTTTTCCCTTCTCTGTTTTTTAAATAATTAACTAAAACTAGTCGTTAGCTCGTGGAAAAATCAACGGGTTCGCCCGTCCTTTTTTTACCGCATTGCGTGCGTCTCGCTACCTGCGCAGCTAAGCTACCATTTTGCGTGACAGACAGACGGACAGACGTATACGGGTATTATAATATAGATGGATATGTCCTGAATGTTACTGTGCAACATCACCTAACATTCTTCCATTTTTTTAAACCAATTTTATGATAAAGGCCTTGTTGCAGATAAAAAAAAGGTGAAGGGAAGACTGTTGGTTACTTCTTGCAGATAGTTAGATGTAACAAAACATTTGTTTCCAGTGAGAATAAGGTGTACGCAGCGTACATTTGTCAGTTAATTATGTAGTACGATATAAAAAGATTTTATTTGTTCATGGAGACCTCAATGAATTGTTTATAAAAAAAAACTCTTGTATAGAGTTTATATTATTTTTTTATATTTAAAATCTTATTTTCATTCAACTATTTAGGTTCAACCCGACCAATTCCTTAGTTATTTTTTTTGTAAATTGAATCTTCGCGTCAGCACTTTGCAATACAGTTGTTGCTTATAGGATTAAAATATGTGTACAAAAGTCAGGCATACGAAACTAAATAAAAAGGTGCTAAAGACATGGTTGTTGAGAAATTATTGCAATTAGCAATTTGAATTAGCTCATTTGTTACTCATTTTTTAATAGGTTACAATTAACGAAAAAAATAAAATTAAGCACGGATTGTAAATAACTCATACAGCAAAAAACTAGTATTATTTTAGCTATCGTGGGGTGCTATTTACCACTGTTTTGTAAGTAAAACGTTCATTTGGATTGATGAACAAAAAGAAAACAAGTTAATACAACAACTTCTATTATTGTTATTGCACTTTACAAATTAAGGTGTGCACAACTTCCCTGTTTATGCCAGTACAGCATAAAAAGAGGGAAAGAGGACTGGCAGTATATACATAACATAAACTTACTTAAATAGCTTATTGTGTTTCAATCTAAATCATAAAATAAAATGTATATTTAAAAAAAAAAATACTTTCTTTAGACGGCATATAAGTATGTTGACTGACTAAAACTCTATTTAGATAACAAACATGCAATGGAAAAAAAACATAATAAAATTTCTCTGTTACATGCAATGGAAAAAAAACATATTAAAATTTCTCTGTTGCATGCAAAGTGTTTTGACGACTTGAGTGCATTTTTAGGCACAAAAAAGTCAGAGAAGAATGTTATTACTGTTCAGTATTTATATCTGCGTAACAATGGGGTGAACTTCTCAACTTCATCTCAGAGATTGTGTGTTCATCTTCCATAGAGTATGGTATCAACTTATACTTTTTTCCATCATTCATGGTTACAATCTGATTTCCATCTGCCAATTCGTAATGTAAGTCTGTCATTTCGTTATCTCCCACATTTATTTCTGACTCGCCTACGAGAAAAATCTGTTGCTATAGATAGGACTCAACCTCCTTATGTAGACTATACGTCTCCACAATTTAATTGGATAACTTAGAGGCTACATTTTCAACTCTTTAAGCAAACCAACTCATCAAGTCATAGCTATGTCAAATTCTTAAGAGAATTAGAAACGTGTCACAATTAGCTGTCTTAGACCTTAGATAGATGAAGATTTTAAAGCGTCCGTAAACATTTATAACATCACGATGGCTTAAAATAGAGAGTAATTGAGATGAAAAATAACACTTTGATTCCCCTCATTAATTTGCGACACACCAAAGCAATTAAATTATTATCTATCTGTCCAGGTAATGACTATTAAGTCGATAAGCCTCAAATTTCAAAGTGAAAAGAAAAGACGGCATAAAAAATGATACACACCTTTTTTGTTCTTTCGGCTTTTTAACAGCTTCCAACACTTTACTAATCCGGTAGCAGTGACCGCACTACCAACTACAGCTAGGGAGAGGGTGATACTAAACATACCTCTGCCCACCACTGCGCGGTAACAAGGCGGATAGGTTGGTTCAGGATTGTATGGGGAATACATTTGGCGTTTCATTTCAGCCGGGCATGCTTCATAATAGCTACAAATGTGAAACGTAACATAACAATTTTTTTTTACTTAGTGAGTATTATTTACAGTTAAGAACGACTTGATCAAAAGGCTAGCATGACTTACACAATGCCAGCCAATGAAGCACAGAATTCCAGTAGCATCAGGAGAACAGAAAAAACATTAGCTCCAATGTAGGACTTGATTAAGCACTTTTTGTCACTAAATGCAGCAGAACAAACTCCCAAAACACCAGTGCAAATCAAAATTACACCACACCAGATAGGAACAGCGTTGTTGTTAATGAAGTACTTTTGATTAAGAAGGGTTATAATAACAACACCAAAAGAAATTGTCAAAAAACCGATGACCATCTGTGATATGCCTAGTCGTGAGAAGATAATTTTGTCAAAAACTTACAAATATTGCTGGAAAACACAAATAAAAACAAATATAAAACAAAAAAGAGTTAACTTACCAATTAACTTAACTGATTTTTCTAACTTGGTTGTTTTCATTTTGTTCAACAGATTTTAACAGCAATGGTGTCACTCAGATATACGTGCTAAAGTATTCGCATGTCTGCTAAATAAAATTAGATGATATTATTTGAAGCAAAACAGAACAATATTGCTTTTGAACTGGGAAACGTTTTATTAAGACATTCAAAAATGTTCGTTATCAACATTTGTGTAATTTAAAATTAACATTATATCTTTGTCAAATTTCAACATCAATGCAAACGAACTTACCTGAAAAAAATATCTGTGTGAAGTTTGCATGGCAGGCCCTTCTTAAACGCTTCTAACAACTACATCTTGTTCCCAATGCTAATTTTTTTTTATTGTTCTGTGATACAAAAATGTTTGGAGACGAACTGGTTTGTGATAAAAAAGATTTGAATTTTTCTTTGTTTTTTTTAAAATCTATTTTTAGAAACATCACGTTACAAATATTTTTATCCATCTAGTAATGTCTTTTAAGCAAACAACTTTTATGCATTGTTTTATTTGTTTTAATTTTAAATGTTTAGATAATGAAAATTTATGCAACCGCCTACGATTATTTATATTCTAACGTAGGTCAAACCACATGTCTGCTACCCGGCAGAGATATACAATTAATCTATATAATAATACGCCAGTTCCGTGTGTCTGTCTGCCACTTTTGCAAAGTGGATCACATTCTTCAAAATTTTCTTTAACAAATTCTATAAAACATCGCCTATAAAATTGTTCTGTAATTTACCAAACTTTACCGATAAAATAGTATTGACGTCAAAGGAAAGTTAATTAAGATTAGTGAAGCCATTACAATGCACTTAAATCTTTTATAATATGGCACGCTTTTCCACTAAACAGCAATCTTCTTAAATTTTAGAAGATAAGACGACACATATTTGAAATATTGAAAGGTTTTGCAAAAGTTCTGGGTTTTTGTAACTATAAATTATTCACGGTATATTTTTATTCTTTTTTCTTTTATCTGATTGAACGAAATTATATAATTTCATTCAGTATCATCTTTTTTAATTTTAAACTTTTCATTTCAACCTTTCCTAGCTGATTTTATAACACAAGTTTTTCAAACCATGGAAAGAAGAGGAACCAGTGTGACTTCCTTCTGTTGTACGGAGGGCTTCTAAAGAGCCGAGCATAAATAGAGCTGTACCTTTTGCAATAAGAAATTAGTGTTTTTGGCAGCCTGCGCACACACAAATTTAGAGATTTTGTCAAAGTGCACGTGCGCTGACAAAGAAGTCTGAGCTTTTTGCGCTGTAGTAGGATATGCAACGAAATGAAAACGAACCTTAGGTCTTAATGTCATCACAACAAGTTTTTATTAAGTGACTTCAAAATGGCTGCGTCCACTATAACGAAATTTATAACTAGAATTATGAAAGAATTATGCAAAAAAAAGACAAAGAAGTAATAGCTTTAAAATTTTTTATGTCGACTAAAATCCAAACCGCGCTTCTATAACCCAACTGCGTGGCGTCACATAATTACGATTTATAAAAGCACAGGGAAAGCGCGTTTTGGCTTTCAATAAAATACGCGAAATGACATTTTTTTGCTGTGTTTTAAAACTTTGTTGAAATTAATAAACCCAAACACCTAGAGTGCTAAGGTTGTAACGATGATGTTCTTATTTTTTACACAAGCTTTATGCACCGTAAGTCACTTGAGATGTAGTTGAGGCTTATTATATTATTGTCAAATGTTATTTCTTTATTAAGTTAGAGAACACCATAATATCAACAAAGATTTGTGACAGTCACTTGATGAGTTTAAGCGAGTTCCAACCAAATATCTTTAAAACAATGGTACTGTTGTGATAAGTAGACATCTGGTTTGTTATGTTTTCGATATTGTTGATTCTTTTTTCAGTAGTGTATACATCAGTGATGTTTGCGGTAATGTTTTTTGCCAACTAGCATAAGTTTCATTGCAACAACAGTTTTTAAAAGGAGTAAACAATCTATTTTTTTATTTTACATTTTTTTTATTTGACTAAGATCAGTCCACGAGACCAAAATAATACAAAGACGATTTGGTCAAAAATAGAATTGTTAACAATATTTTTTTTCGCGATCTTTTTATTTATTAACACCCCACATTTATTTTCGACAGCTTTCCTCCCTGGTCTTACCCTTTTGTAAATATACTAAATTCTGTACTCGTATAATTAAAAAAAATAGTTGTGAGGGACAAGCCCCGTTTGTGAAAGATCTGACAAAAATTCGACAATGAAGACGGTTGGGGATGCGATATATAATAATCTAGAGATTTTAAAATGGAGTATCTTCCTTGATGCCATCTAACGAAGATAATAGTAATTAACTCACCCCAAACCCCTTTATAAACATGTCAGCTGGCCTTTAAAATCAAGCATTATACCTAAGAAAAATAATTCATAAAAACAGAATTTTTCTGTCATTTGCAAGTATATTTAAAATTTAATAACGGATATCAATTTATAAAAATGAAAATAATTTTTTTTAAGAATACCACATCATACAGGTTGCGGGATGCACATTATTTAGTGTATGAAAGCCATGTCAAAGTGTAGCTTCGTGTTTATTCATCTTTGTATTCATATTTAGGGGGATCTTTGTTCACTTGAGACGTCGTGATTACTTCTACAAAGGAGTATGGTATGAGAACGTATTTCTTTCCATTTAACAACGTCACAATCTGACTACCTTCTTCGAGATCGTGTTGAACATCTCCTACTTCATCTTCTTTCACAAGTAAACTCAGTTTCGAATCTGAAAAAAAAAGTGTAGCGATCACTCTACATATATATTTCATAAAAAAACTCCTTTTCATCAACAACAACAACGCATACCTTTTTTGTCTCCTTGACAACTTGATAATTTTTGACTTTTTAGGAATCCCACAACAGTTACAATACTTGCAATCACAGCTAGAGCAAAGGTGACACTAAACATACCCCTGCCAACCCCTGCGTGCAGGCAAGGCGGAAAAGATGGCTCAGGTTCGTAGTTATAGTGGTTTCTTCTTACCTGAGCTGGACATGCTTCGTAGTACCTTGAAAAAGAAGTCAAAATTTACTTTCGAGTAATATCCCATTCATAAAGGGTAGAAACTTTTGCGGAATAAATTTTCGCGTTTCGAGGTTTTTGAAACAAATTTCGCGAAAAAGCGTTCTAACCGAAAAAAAAGGTTATTTTCGCGTGAGAGAACTTTCGCGAAAGAGCAAAATAAAATTTAATATCCAACCATGTGTCATTGATTTTTCTGATAACAACGAATTTTAGGAAGGGGTTACGATTTTGAATTTTCCAAAGACAAAAGTTTTGCGAAAAAGGGCCAAAAACGCCCTTAAGTTTCTGCCCTTAAATTATCGACGGACACTGTTAGTGCGAAGAAAGACTTATGAATGTCATAGTATACGGCAGAGTTCATACATTTTTTGTTACAAAAAAAAATTAAAGTTGGTAGAGTTAGCCTTCCACATGAAATAGAAAACGTACACTATGCCAGCTAGAGAAGTGCAAGCTTCAAGGAAGAGTAGAAAAATGGAAAGAGCGTTACATCCAACATAACACTTGATTAACCAGTTTTCATCAACATTTGTGATAGATAGCTCTGCGAAGATACCAGTACAAATCAATGCTACACCACTCCATATAGGAACAGCATTGTTATTGATGAAGTAATTTTGATTAAGAAGGGTTATAATAACAACACCAAAAGCGACTGTGAGTAAACCAAGGGTGATCTGAGCGATGCCTAATTATAAAGGAAATATTATTTATAAAGTATAATAAAGATAAAACGTAAATAGAAAAAACAACTTTTATTACCAATTGCTTTGATGGATTTTTCTAACTTGAATGTTTTCATTTCGTTCGTGTGATAAACTTTCTACAATTAAATTCTATTTGATGGGTCATACGTAATATTAAACTGGAAAATAAAAAATAAATAAATACACTTAAAACTCTATAAAGGTTACATTTTTTAACGTAAACATTACCTCAAACAGTGTGTAGCATGAAACATTTAAATACCATTGTTTACTGTGTCTTATAAAACACAAAATTAAACATTTAGTATGTCTCTTTACGTGTTATCAAAGTCAGTAATTACTTTTACAGCGCAACTTCATCAAACTAAGACTTATTCTCAATAACGCGAAGAAGAAATGACGTTGAAAGACGAGAAAGCTCTGGGAACGACGTTGCAATATAATGGTAATAACCTAGGTTGCTGCTGACAGTATGTGTCAGCACCAATTAACAAGGTGATTAAAAAGATCAGTCAATTATAATGTTATTTCTTTTTTTTGGCATTTCATGTCTTAAAAAATGTTTAACTAACAAAAGGAATAAAAAACTTTTTAACAATGTAACGAAAAATCAAATTCCTTTTTGCAGGTATGTGTGGTTAAGGCGGTGCCCCTAGAAACAAACTATATCGCAGAGGATTGTCTTTTTTGAAGATACTTGATGAGGATATCATAGTATGTGACAGCGCGACAAAATTAAGTTAAAATTTAATTAATTGGTTTGTTGCTATAGTTATTCGTTCCTAGGAAAAGTATAGGTAAAATATGACATTTTGTTGCTCGACGCCTAAATAAATAACTGAATAACATGTGTTATTTCCACAACTTTTTGGCTGCTTTTGTTCCTCAAGGGTCACGTGTATGTATTAAGCGAATCGCATGTTCACAAGGCTGACTCGACCTCCAGAGAACTGATGCAGTATTTTTTGGACGACAGAAAAGCTAAAACAGGGCAAACAGGCAATATCTCGACAAAATAAGTAAAAGACAAAACTTCGATTTGAAAATCGGTTTTATTTAAACACTAGGTGGTACTTATACCTGCATCAACAGAAGAAATTGTAAAGGGTGGGTGCTTCGATCTTAAGAATTCTTGTTTCGCGTGGATTACGAACTTAAACGGCAAAAAACTTGTTAAAATACTATTTTATGGACATTCTTTACTTGTGGATCGACAAAAGGTGGACGCCAGCACTATTTCTACCTGAAAAACACCAAATACCTAATGAGGAGTAAACTCTGACGAATTCACTTTGGAGGTTGCGTCGTTAAGACAGGTTTCTGAATGCTTGTGGAACACCACATTTAATATTCAGGAACTGTCATATATTGTCTTAGGAGGCCCTAAAGTATCGTCTAGCTATTGCAAGGAATTAAACATCGACGGAGGGGCAAGAAAGCTGTCTAAAAATGCGAAAATGGTTGCTATGGGCGTTGCTATGCACTTATATTTGCGGTTGGTTGAAAAAAGTGGCAGAATTCGCAATAAAAACCTAAATTTGTCATAAGCACTACTTGCTACGGTATTCTAGGATAAATTTGTTGTCAGAATACAGCTGAATGACAATTCTTAAAATTTAGAATTTTTTTCTAGGGGAACCTAGGGGAAGATAAAGAAATTTAGTTTAATAGTCGAATTGCAAATACACCAAACAAAGTAACAACAGCGATCTAATTTTATATTTTTTTATTTGTATTTTATTTTTTATTTTATATTTGCACATAAGTCAAGTGTAACAGAATACCAAGTTTTTACGTCATATTGATTTTTAGAAATACAATATTGCTTTTGATCGCTTGCTCGTAACAAATCCTTCTCGTTTCAATGACGTGCCATTATTTGTTGTGGAGGGAGGAAAAAGGAAATTTTGAGGCCACTACTCTTTGCTTTTGTATGTTCAAAAAATTATGGCTTTGAAAAGAAATTCTAAAAATTTTTAGTTTTTACGTCATATTGATTTCTTGAAATACAATATAGCTTTCGATCGCTTGCCATTGTTTGTTGTGGAGGGGGGAATAAGGAAATTTTGAGGCCACAACTCTTGGCTTTTGTATGTTCAGAAAATTATGGCTTTCAAAGGAAATTCTAAAAATTGTGTTTTTTTTACTACAAATTTAAATCGCGGTGAAATACATGGTTCGCTATAACTCAACTGCTGAATGTCCAAGTAGAAGATTCGGTGGACAGAACAGTGACGTTGGGAAGCATACGCAAAGTACAAAGTACAAACAGAACGCAATCGCAGGTTAATTACCTTTTAGACGACGGGGCACGACTGTAATGGGACCGTGTACTTAGAGGGAACTTTTAAAATTGCAATTCCGAGTTGACCCTTAAATACAAGATTTGGGGATAAAGATAAATTGTAAGCATTAGCATCTGACTTCTCCCATATCAATCCACTGTTATAATGCATATGGCTGCGATGGAGGAAGAAAGAAATATTTCCTTCAGATAACTAAGTCAATAACGTTTTGCGGAAATGTAAATCCTGACATATTGTTGATAATAAATAGAATGCTGTGTAGTAAGTTTTTTGCTATAAATATTACAAATCCGCTATTTCTCTTGGTCCCTGTAAATGTATTGGTCCCTGAGCGGATGCTATTATTTTCCATGTTTAAGCTTACACAAGACTACCCAAAGCTTAGGACTTCTAAGCTTAGGACTTCCAGGCTTAGGACTTCTAGGCTTAGGACTTCTAAGCTTAGGACTTCTAGGCTTAGGACTTCTAGGCTTAGGACTTCTAGGCTTAGGACTTCTAAGCTTAGGACTTCTAGGCTTAGGACTTCTAGGCTTAGGACTTCTAGGCTTAGGACTTCTAAGCTTAGGACTTCTAGGCTTAGGACTTCTAGGCTTAGGACTTCTAGGCTTAGGACTTCTAAGCTTAGGACTTCCAGGCTTAGGACTTCTAGGCTTAGGACTTCTAAGCTTAGGACTTCTAGGCTTAGGACTTCTAGGCTTAGGACTTCTAGGCTTAGGACTTCCAGGCTTAGGACTACAAAATCAAGTTTTATGTCTGAAGAAATGATTTATTAAACAAACCTCTTTTATATTCAAAATCTAATAATGGTAGCCGGATTCTTGATGAAAAAATAAATTTTAACATAAGGAAACACAAAAATCTTAATTCATAAAAATTAAAATAAATCCATTTTTATATAAACCCTATTGGCCACCCTTCTAAACTTTCAAATAAGTGCAATGCAATCACATTCTTAACGTCTGCTGCCTCTTTTCTATTCCGGGGTGGTGTGTTGTCCCGGTATAGAAAAGGAGAAAGTTAGAGCCAGAAACTGGTTTAGTGCCGATCAATTTATATGATATTTTGAAAAGTATTCCGTGAAAGAGAAGAAATTCAATGCTTTATGGAATGCATATGCCTGTTGGAGTATAAGCGCTATTTCAACTTCGAGATATTTATATGGGCACTTACTAAAGAGGGGCACTTTCAAGATGTAGGGCGCCAATTTGAATTAATAAGGTAGCCCTATAGATTGGTTTTGACGAAAAAGTCATGAAAAAATTTATTATCTGGGCGTAGCCCAATTTTCATTGAAGCGTCCATTACTACGACTCCCGAGTTTTGAAGTCTGCCTTAATATCTGATTCAGTAAATATGGTAGCGTTTTAAATTATTTTTTGGTTCTTGAAAATTATGTCAATCAGGAAAAGCTTTACAGCTGATTTGTCTCAACTTCTGCTGCTGCCAAATTAAAGTAGCAGCATTCTAATCTGCGTATCCAGTTCTAAACGTTAGAAATTTTGTCCAAGAGCAAAAAAGCACTCACAAATTTTGCGTGTAATAAATAATTAATTTTTATACTATTCTTTCCAAGAACACAAGGAAACACCTCTACAATTAATTCACTTTTTTAGTACAGTAACAAGTGTTTTCAACAATACAATAACATATGAGATATAGCTAAAATTTATTGAATGAGAATAATACTGTATTCCATTCTCTGACTCAATCATATAATTAGTGACAAAAAATTAATACAAGGTCGAGTAATTTATAAGCCTAGCTTTTTTACACTTAATAAAATTTGCAACCTGCGGACATGGTGATGTCCAGCCAGACCTTTCTTCACTTGATACACCATGATTATTTCTACAAAGGAGTATGGTATGAGAACGTATTTCTTTCCATTCAACAACGTCACAATCTGACTGCCTTCTTCAAGATCGTGTCGAACACCTGCTACTTCATCTTCTTACATAACCAAACTCAGTTCTAAATATGCAGAAAAGCATAGCGGTTAGTCTACAGTTAAACAAATATCTTCAGAAAAGAACGAGTAGCTTATAAACTGAAGAGGTCGTTGCAAACTGATGACAAGGAAAGTTCTTGATTAATACTTTTCTGTTCATGCTTTTTTTACTCTTTTTGTTATATTGACGTTATACATTTATATATGCAGTGTTTTCATAACTAATCGTAGTTTTCTCAAGACGTACTTCTTTGCTATTTAAAGTGACTGGTGTGACTAGAGTCCTTAGGTTAATGTTCAGATCAAGAAAAATAGGAACCAAGATTTTGTAGGAAAATGAAAACATGCAGTTTTATCGAAATAGTTGACACTTTAGCGAAAAACAATGATCCAAAGGACATATCTTTGACTCTTTAAAAAAACAGAAGCATATATATAACAAAAGCATATATTTTTTCTTAAGAAACATACAACATTGTTATTTTACATTCAGCCTTTTTTTTTCTTTTTATTATTTTACGAAGTGTCCAATGCTAATAACTTATCTGATGCTTCACCATCAAATCCACCATCAACTTCTGGCTCTTGTTTGTAAAATTCTCTGTTACATAAAAACCACACTATAAATAGAACAATAACAAACGAAAGAAAACTCAACATAATCGTCGTGTAGTCAGAGCCTAATTTAACTGACGCTCCAACCAGCGCGTATGATAATTCGAAAAGCGTGTTACGGAGAGCGTCTGTTACTGTTCGTATTTCTGTCGGAACAAATTTTAAAAGTAGTGACCTTGAAACCACATGAAACGGTGTTTGAGTTAGATATACGAAACTCCCATTGATGTATGCTAAAGCTTGCATAACACTGTAGTTATTATCAATATAGCATAGTAATACCATGGTAAGTGCGACCAGAAGTAAGATGACCAAGCTAAAAATAAGCAAGGTGAAATCTGAGACACGTTTGGAGAGGTAAGTGATGGCAATTGATACTGGAAGTGCTGAAGCAACTGCTGTGATTAAATTAAATTTTGCGAAATCTGTTTGATGCCATTTTAGATATTGATGAAATTTTATTGGCTGTAACATTACTGTCATACCACGTGCGTAACACGTGACCAAGATTAATGCAAATATCATCACCACAGCTTTATTGCTAAAAGCTGTTTTCACAGCGCTTTTGTATGAATTTGTAAACGAAGCAAGATCTTTGATGCAAGGACTGATTTTCACATCACCAAGTTGTTCTGATGACGGAAGTTTCTCGTAATTTTTTGATGTGTTTTTTAATACAGAAATGTCAACAAGCAATTGAGCGCATGATAAACAAAGCATGTACAACCCAGGCATATTACCAACTGACAATTTCCAATTTCCAATTCGAACATTAACCTCATTAAAGGCAAATGTTAAAGCCGGACCACTTATTCCTCCCAATGTGGTAAACACAGTCAAAATAGAAATTTGGTGCGTCATCTCGTCCTTCCTATAAACTCTGGATACTTCGCCAACCAAAGCTACAGAGCGGGCCGCAATAGTGCCAGCTAAGAATTGACCAGTCAACACGATGTATGGAGAATAATACAAAGTATACATCAGATTTCCAAGAATACATAAACAACTCACACAAATACTAATCCGTTTTATATTTCGAGTTTTATCAGCGTAATAACTAACTGCCAGGGATGATAACACGCCGGAGAAACATAAACATGCCCACGATAATCCGAAGAATAAATCGGGATATTTGACGTGCATTGTATCTTTGAAGTAAAAATACTCTGTTTGGAAATAAATGAGCAGCGTTGTACCGTACATATAAGCTGTGAAACATGTTGCTATAAAAGTCAATGTGCGTTGATGCAACCAGTTCTCATAAGTATTCTCCATATCTCGCTTAAAATAGATATAGGAGAGATTATAACAAGTAAAGAAGTAGTACTTTTACAAAACTGGATCCAATATAGATATCTTTTGCAAAAACGTTGTATATCATACCAATCATACCACGGTATGAAGTGCTTTATCACAACTTCTGTCTAAAATCACCGGTCATAATGTAAGCATAGTTTCAATGGAACCATTTATAGTACTCAGTCACTTAAATTAAATTATCTCACAATTTCTCCACTACTGAAACATATACGTTTATCAGCAAATATACTTTTAACGATATTCATTTAAATTACAATGGGGAGTTGATTTACTCATCACGCTAATTGATGCATTTTTATTTATGTCTTCCTTTGCTCTCCTCCGTTCTTGACGTTGGTCTCTAAAAATTAAATGTCGCAAATTCAAAAATCAGATTTCAGTCTAAATTGTATCTTACACTTCGGTTTATCATTCAGTCTAATACTATAATTTTTAAAAGTAAATAATTTAGGTTAAAAGTCGCAGATCTGATACATGATATACAAAGATGCAGCATCTAAGAAAAAAATTAAGAAACATGACTTCACGTGCATTTAACTAACTATTTCCTCAGTAAAGAAGCTTGAAAATTGTTCATAATCTAATGCACTTGTAGTTGATTAATGGGCCATTTGAAATTATACCAATTACTTCAATTTTTAATTATTCTATGTTTTTAGCACTACATGGTTTTACATGATTTCTTAGGAATGGAAGGGTAGTTCATTAGAATAATGATGCTTTCTGAAAGTTAAATATAGTAGCCGGGAGTAACATGACGGAATTTTAGTTTGTTTTTCCGACGGATAAACTCCCGTGGAGTTTATCCGTCGGAAAAACAAACAAGGGTTTAGAACCCAAATCCCACAGGAAGATATCGACACAAAGCCAGTTTTTCGTCATTTTTCAAATAAGGACAAAAGCTTCACGCGGTAAATACTCAGAAGCCAGCACGCGGTAAATGCTTAGAAAGTAAAGCAGCTACTTTTGCACACACTTAGGACAAGCAGCCAGCGTTTAAGATGTGTTAATCACATTCTCTAGCACGTCCGTACCACAAAATAATCTACGTTGGGGCCCGCAAGTTCCCCGAAATTCGTAAAAAGGTTGACATTTTGACACATTTTAACTCAACCAAAAAAGCTTGAAATGTAGAAACAGCTTGTGTATTTACTTGTGATGACCAACTTCATAGTTACCTGTCTTGTGTCAACATATTAGGATTTTAGTTAATATGAAGAATTAAACCAGTAAGCATTATCGTTGAAATTTGTACGTATCTAACAAGCAGGTTAAAAACACTGAAATTAGTGAATAAGTTATTGCTTTCATCAAAAACGCCCGTCACACACAATGCCGATGCCTGTGATGTACGCCCGTCGTTACCCTGCAGCTAAAACAATAACTCAGCAATTTGTTCTTTTTGCAGGATAAGATTACGTGAAAATAGTCAAATTATTGTTACCTTTATTAAATACCTTGCCTACAGCTCAGTACAAAATTAATTGTGAGCAAAAAATAACCCTGTTGTCTCATTACCTAGGTGCATACAATTATTACCAGTGGCTTAACCCAATGTTTCGACGCCTTCCGGCTAGTCTATGACCCTTGTCTGACTGTTTTCGCAAAGTCATTGAATAAACTCGGTTCGATTTACAAAATTTAAATTTGTAATTATATAATTTTATTGGTTTATTGTCCTTATTTAATACTTAAAAAACACAAAAAAATGTAAAATTACTTAATACGTATTAAAAACAGAAAACAAAAACTAGAATCCATAAAATTCGACTACGTTATTTTAAGTGCTGCAAAACTTTATCAGATATCCAGGAGGAGCGTTTTGGTGAAGGCATACAGTATATATGTCGTAAATGTAGAGAAGCGCACACTGTGTTCTAGCGTTTTTAATGCATGTTTCAACAAATGCCTTTTCCACCGCTTTAGCTGAAATACGACACAGGTTTCAACCTGTTGCAACCCCGTCATAGCAATAACAGTCGGCCGGCATTTTTTTTATATTGCGAAATAAGTTCCTGTGATATTCAAAAAATTATTTGGGACACCAACATAAGCGCTTAATACAGGTTACCGATGTCACACATTCATTTGTGGAGTACATCAGTGCACCATAAGGCAGTACACCCTTTTTAAAAAATTGTTCATTAGGCTTCAGTTTAAATAAAAATAGGGGAAACAGCCTCTCTTTACACCGCACAGCTAAAACAACCCTTTGGCAATTTTATTGCGCAGAATGAGTTTGCAAAATTTGTTGTCAGTTTTTATCTTAAACCTGTGAATAAAAAAAGCCTTGTCGGTTAACTGTTGGTTAAATGTGAACCCTAAGCATCAAAAGATAACCGAGTTTATGTTACAGTAAAGGTGTAAATTCCAAACTGCATTTGATAAACTGCATTCAGCTACTTTCACTTTTTCTACAGTCAGATAGCGCACTGTTGCAGCTAACAAAATTCAGATTGTTGAAATGACACAAAAAAGAAATAATGATCACTAAGAATGTCCTACTGGTTTTGAAACTTCGTAGAAATCTATACGCTCGTAACCAAAGTCGTAAAATTGGTAAGTTGAGATCAAACATGCAAAAATGTGTGGTTAGAGAAATAAGTTCTTGATTACGTTTATTTTTTCTTTGTAACGTTTTGCAATAATACTTTGAAGAAGTTTCTTTTTGATACATGTAGTTCTAAATTTTACAGTTGTCTAAATTTACAAAAACTAGCTAGGAGACCAGGCGTGACATATAGCATTAACGAATAAATGACTTCCCGCCATTTTGTGATTCCCTTTTCCATGAAATTATTTCTCTCACATAAAACTCATTTGGTTGATGCCTAAAATCCCATCAGTAAAATTATAGTGGTTATGTCGTCATAATTTAGCGTCTTCTGCTCATTTCAAGAATCTCAAATGTGCAATAACTTGAGTACAAAAAGTATTGAATGTTGTTATGGGACCAATTCAAAGAATTAGCATGGAGTATATTTTCGTACTAGTCATGCTTTCCGAGTTCCAGAATTTAAACATTATAAAGGAGGACGATGGCCTTTTTTTAAGGGTGATCTTTCAGTTCAGATCTCTCTTGAGTTACAAATTTGTATTTACATACAAACTTGAACAATGTTTTGATGGATCTAATTATATGCCAGTCTTCAGGTAAAAATCATCCAATTTTGCAGCTTGTGGGCCGATAATTTGTATTAATGACAAGAAAATCTAAATTGAGTTGATTATGGCGAAGATAGGAAGGAAATAAAACCATTTCTTGTTCTACGTTTTTATTGTTTATTCTGCAAAACTTTAAAATGGGCTCCTTTTGTTATTACGAACACTAGTTCATTTGTTGTGCCGTACCAGTCTAGCAGAGCGGCACGAGCATATTGTTGCTGTATGACCTTAACGAAAAAACGTTAAATATATAATAAAATCAAACGTTGTCCTAATATTACGAGTACACTTGATTTCACCAATGCCAACTACAACGAACATGTGACCATAGTACTGCCGGAACGACTGGCTTAGATGACTAATCGTACGCTCGCGAGAAACTCCATAAATATTCGCACATCACTACTTGCGGCTACCATCTTTAGCAAACAGTATGAAAGTAGTACATTAAAAGACTACTTAGATTATGATCTATAAATTAGGAAGTACATAGGGGTGGTAGGTATTATTTAAATGTGCTTCTGTCCACTTAGAAAAAATATGACAAATCAGTAAAATTAGCTGTATTCTGGTAAATAAAATTAATATAAAATAAAAGTAAATTCTTAAGTGTTACATTTCCAGAGAAAAAACAAGCCTTCTAATAAATAAACGTTTATAATATGCACAATTTTACAATTCATTAGCACAAAACACACTGATAAATGTTTTCTTGCATGAGAATAGATTTTAATACCGATGTTGCATTCTAGACAACTTATTGATGAAAAAGGTAAAAAAATTGATTTTTCAAATGTTTGAAATAGCAGTTTTGTGATGAGAATATCGCCTTCCCTTGACTAGAGGCGAAACGCAAAAATGAAAGTTACATATCGACAGTTTGAACATTGCTAAATAAATCACGATCTAGTTTCTCATACATTCTTTTTAGCTGTCGACCAGCTCCCACTTCGTATATGTTTTCCACAGAACCTGATAAGTATTTTCCGCGTACTTTGTCTAATATCGTATTCCATAGCACAGGTTCCGCGATTTGACGTGCCATTAATTCCGCAACTTCTTCTTTGTTCGTATATTTTTGCGCGGTAACATTCGAAACAAGCGTAGTATCGTTAGGAGTGATGTTTACGCTACAAAGTGCGTCGTAAAACTCTTCTATCGCAGGATTCATGTATGGCGTGTGAAATGCTGCACTCATGAACATTTTGGATATTTTCACTTTTGAAGGATTCTTGAGCTAAAAAGAATATAATTTTTTAACAAAAATAAATTACCAAAGAAATTTAAGCTTACGCCTTGCTCCCAAGTTAATTTTATAATGTTTATAACATATAAGTATTGAACAAAAACATAATTCTTTTCGCTTTCGTTCAAACTTATTTCAGGTTTAATTTGATTTTGACGTCATGCAGTCACTCAGGAGAGTGCAAGTTATATAATAGGGCCGGGAGATAGGGGGTTCTGCAGCTGCCCGCGTTTATATTTTCAGCGACTTAATTCCGGATGAAGCGAAAAATCCAGCGTCAAAATTCAAAATTACTGACTTATATACAAAATATATACAAAATATATACAAAAATGTACCCTATGAATCCTCTATTAACATTTCGATCATTGTGCTTAGGACCAACGTAATGACGTCAAAATTACTTTGATAAGCTGTTATTCAAGATGGCGATCCAATTTGCATGGAAGTAGTTCTTTTAACCTTTTTTTTTATTTTAATACTATCTTATAAATGTAAGTCAGGCAAAAAAAAAACGGTTTGTTTTCTTAGATACTAGTGGTAATGAGAGTTTGAGGTTAAGTTGTTTTAAGGTGGGAGGTAAGTTTTACAAAAGGGATTGTAAAAATCATCAGGTGTGAAAAAACAAGTCTACAGAAATTCTGGCATAGAAGAACATACTGTAGGTGCAACTTACAAGGAAATGTTCTCGGTTCAACACTTTCTCAACCAAATCTTTGGAGCCACCGAGCGCAACACTTTTATAAAATCGCTCAACTGCTATCGAAATATGTTTGTTTTTGTCACCAGCATTCTCTGTTAAATCTTCGCACATTTGTTTTACATCATCAAAGTCCAATCCATGTACCCCAACCATTGCAGACTCCGCCATATTTACAGCTCTGTCCATTGACTCTGCTCTAACTTTGATAACCTGCAATGCTATAAAAATAAATAGAAATCTTTCATAATTTTTGTTTTTTCTGGTTGCTACTTATTTATTCGATAAAAGTTCAGCTAAAGTTTATCTTAGAATGATTGAAAAAAGAAAAATAGAATCGCAAAGGTGAAAAGGTTATCACAATAGGATATTCACCTTCTTCAAAAGTGATCCAATTTGCAATACATAACGCAGAAACCTCTCCCACACTATTCCCAAAAACAAATCCAGCCTAAAAAAATGTGAAGAAATATTACTTTGAGCTGAGTAAAAGCTTTATTAATAGTAATATTTATTTCCAATATCTATTATACACTGGATTACTACTTCTGCAAAATAATATTTTTTGCAAGGAGGTTCTGTGTTAATATATTCTACAAGTAATAATCAAATAATAAGGTATTATCATGGAGGTATGAAAATATTTATGTAAGTACTTAAATCAACATAAAAAGAATGAGGAATAGTCTATACTCTATCTATTGTAATAGCTTGGTGAGCACGAGACTTTATACTACACCAAAGGAAATCTCTAAACCTTACATTAAAATCTTCTACATCGTGCTCCTCTCGCAGCTTATTTTTCAGTTTGTAATATCCAAGTATTGACGCTACCATTACAGCAGGTTGGGTATACAATGTTCTAAATTGAGTGATACATAAAGGGGTTTAAATATTATTGTTGAATTTAAAGGATTTGGATAAAAGATTTATTGTACCTACATGTTCAGATTGAAGCATAAATGATATTATTATATACCCGTAAGCAAAAACAGCCATTGAATAAATAATCGTATTCCACCCGTATTATTCAATGCTTGTGACGTAACAATAGTTTTGACAAAACATTCGTAAACGCATGTTTTGATTTTATCCTTTCCTCCTCATTAATTTTTATCGTAATTAACTGTGATTGGTTGTTTCTTAGTGGTCCGTTTTCTGATTGGTCGATTTCCAAACACGTGAAATGGCGGGAACTTTTTTGTCGAGAAAATTCTTTTTACAAAAACATCAAAACAAAGAAATCGAAACAAAAATGAATCGCTTCGGGGACATAGATGATGCAAGAATTGAAAAATTAATAAACACAAAACAAAATAAGTAATATTAATTATAACAATCTCTTTTGGGTATATAATAAAACATATATAACATAGGTTATTGGATTTATTAACCCGAGGTGATTTATATTCAACTCCGCTGCGCGTCGTTGAATATAAATCACCTCGGGTTAATAAATCTCAATAACCTATGTTTACCTATTGTACATCTACTTATTATATATACTATATAAATATATAAAAAATATATAATATGACAATAAATACTGTATTACCTGTCCAAAATCTCTTTTGGTCCATTTCGACAAATCTTCACTAAATCGTAACCTAATATTTCTGATGTCATTTCTCGCAAAGGTTCTTCAATGTCAGGGCTGAGGTTTTGTAACATACCAACATATTGTGCGCCCTGACCAGGACATAGTATGGCTGTTTTCTCTCCTCTGAAAGTTGGTAATGGTGCGGTCTTAGTTACTGGTACATAATTACGAAGTCCGGGAGCTTTTAACAAACATTTAGCTTTAGAGGCGGCTAAAACTATACCTTTCATCTTCTACAAAACAAAAACATAAACAGGTTTAATAGCTACTGAATGAATGATAGTTTTCTGTGATAGAAATATTTGCAAAAAAAAAAAAAAAACACTTTTACATAAGATCTGGCAAAATTCTCAAAAATTAAACTAAAGCAAGTCGTCTTGTATTTTAGTTCAATTATTTAACTTTTACAGCGCAATAAAAAAATTTTTAAGATAAAAAAATCCAAGCACACACAAGTGTTGCAAAATCGTACAATTATTTGCGAAAATTATCATCTTGAAACCCATTTTTTGCTTAACAATTAAAGTAGAAAAAGCAGCCTCAGCCTTGACATTTGTTCCAATCTTGTTTTTATTATAAAAAATATCCTTGGCAATATTAATATGAGATTGTTGATATATATAAAAAGTCTACTTACCTTTGAACTTTTTGAACTTGAGATTAAAACACTTTTTAGTAGCAATTAGAATACACCAAATTTACAATGGTATAAATGTATTCTGAAAGAAGATTTTTTTTATTTGATAGCTTCAAGCCGGCAACTAAAGCTAAAGTTTTTGATACGCTCCCAATCAACTTCCGATGAATTTAGATACCTTTGATCGAATTCGCAGTTTTTATATATGTGCAGAAAATGTAGCACGGGAGGTCAGGTATTCTTTTTTGATTGGCTAAAAATTACTAAATTCATAACTGCCAAGGATTTTCCTAAGCGCCGATGGAGGTGGTCGACTATGAAATGAAATATCATAATGATGTGTGGCTTCGACACACGCAGAACATTTTTAATGAACACGAAATATTTAGTAAACATCAAATATGAAACACAGTTAAATGAGATTAATATTATTATTATTATTTTTGGATTGTATCCAACAAGATTGTTAATTTCTTTGTTGAATTCCATCACATGATAATTGTTTACTCGCAAAGAGAAAAAAGCATCAAAGAAGCAACTTGTGGAAATATACGTGCATCTCGTTGCATCATGCGGTGTGAGTGGTTTTTTGTCCTCCCTGTTATTCTCATGGATAATTTTTCTAACATTTCCATAAAGAAACAGGGTAGACTATGTAATTACAGTCTTGTTCATAACACAAGCACACATATAAATAGACAAATTGTTTTTTTCTCCTTCTGTCATAAATACACTCGTCATTCCGTGGTGTTATCCACAGAATTACACTTTCCTGTATGCAAGTAAGAAGGCCTGCGAGAAAGGTTAAAAATCATGATAATTTGATTTGGGTTAAAAGATTAGTATTTAAAAAAATTATTTTTACAAGCTCGTGAGCTTGTATTAAAACGCAAATGTGTCCTACAAGAATGGAAATTTTTGCCTCTCTGAGCACCGACACGGGAGTCGTCGTGTGTTCGAATCTCATCTTGGTAACTATTTTTACTTTTTTTTTCTTTTTTCTTTTTTAAAAAGATAAGACAAGTGTTCAAAACACTTGTTTAACTAACTAGTAAATAAAGGTGTTTCCACCAAACTTTTTAAAAGTGAATGTAGGCAGAATTAACTGAATTAATGAATTTCGCAAATTTTGGGGTTTGTGGGTTTGTGGTCTTTCCTCTTCCTGTCAGTCGGTTCACCCAAGACGGACCCATCGAAAATTAAAAGTTCGAGGAATTTTTCGTTCAGGAAGGTCTCACAAATCAATTTTGTAAAATAAGTGTGTAACAAATATTATTGCGTATCTGAATAGTAAAATATGTCGTGTCTAACTTCGTAACAAAAATCCCAATTTGATAGACAGCTTTTTGTAAACTTTATTCGCGAGGTTGTTTGCGTATATCATACGTCTTGTTTATATAAAATTGTGCGCTATTAGCATTCACAAAAACGATTTATTTTAGTTGTTAATTTGTTTATTGTTGTTAGCGTGATTCATGGTACGTATGTAATCGAAGCTAACGAGGAAACGTGACGTCTATGCGATGTATACGTTACTCACTTTACTCCACTACCACCATACACTGTGGAAATTCACGTAGGCAACATTAATAATGCATAAGAACCCATACTGTGAAAAATAACATGTCGCCTCCTCTGTATTCTAGCAACATTGATAAGGAAATGTGAGTTGCTGATAATAATGTGATTAGTTTAGATTAATTTTGGTAATTAATCTAAACTTGAATTTGGCAGCGGATTGAAACCATAAGTTGAATTTAGCATAGTTCCGCTTTTAAAAAAATTGATTTTACCTTACATAAAAAATAAATTACACAGGTTCTGTTGTTGTATTAACATTTAGTGTAAAGTTTTTACCAGGCCCTCTTTCTTTTTATTGCAACTGCGCACTGCGATTCTTTAAGGATAGATGCCTTACAGCGATGCAAGTGAAATAAAGCGACAGAGACTACTTTAGTTTAGTTGTAGGACCACTTTCGATTTAAGTTTGTCACAGCTTGGTGTTCTTCTGTCCATGTGACATTTTTCCAGTACGCAATGTTACGTGGTATGTTTGAACAAACAGTTTTCAGGTTAGCCAATATGGTTTGTGGGAAGAAATGCCGGTTACACAGTCAACACTTCCATCAAACAGGGCTAAACTTTTGAATATTTTTTTTTGTTATTTAATGTTCAATACGTACATTCCATAGCTTTAGGTAGGTTTCCCTAACTTATTGTTTTTTTTGTTTAATTTTTTACAGTTTGTGTTTGCTACAACTTTTTCTGTGAGACAAGGAATGAGAAAACTCAGTGTTTTCACTCAACCAAATGTAATGCAACGTTACATTCTGATTGGGTGGATTTCTAGTCAATTCAGCCTGAAAATAGAAAGTCCGCACAGCAAACAGAAAATACATCCCAAGTATGATGGAGACATCAAACTTTTTAGGCTTTATACCTATTATCGTTTGTAGTTTTGCTCTCATTACGAAAAACTCTTTACCACCAAGAAAAATTGCCACAGTGAAAGAAAATAACCCGACATGATGGTTGGGAAATTATATAACAAAAAGAAGAAAAAGAAAAAACACCTTGTAAAGTTTATTGTAAAAAACAACAAAGATTGCATAATACATCTCTTAATTGTATAATTGGGCCAAAATAAAATTTGATAAACCGCATGAACCATTAACAATTATTTCATTCTGGTTTTGATGATTATACAACATAAGCAGAATTAAACGGTAGAATTAAACACCTCGCCCTGTCATTATCAGTCTGATTTTAGTATTTATTTTTGTTCTCATGTTATTTTTCTTCTACTTATTAGTTTAACTTCATGTTGTTGTTTTTTGTTGTTGTTTTTTCTTTTAAACTGGTCGAACTTAATTAGATCTGTTGTTTATTTTGAGTTCATATTTGTAAATTACAACATTTTTAGTCTTCTGTGAATATATGGTTATCAACATGTACTAGTTGCGCACAGTGCCGAGAATAATATCGGATATACCTTTTAAATCTTTTAGGTTCTCGGTCACCACGAAAATTTAGGCGAGTAACTTATACGAGAACTAAACCACAAAAATGGCAATATTTTCTAAGGAAAAGTGCGATAACTAGTTTATCATATGAACCGAGCATAAACCATTCTATTAAGTATATTCAGTAGATTATTTTTTAATTTCAGTCATGGTTCGTAAAGTTCTTTGTTCAACAGCGAACTGCAAGATAATATATTTGATCGAGTAATTTTATTTATAATAAATTTTCTATTTTTAATAGTTGAATTAAGTCAAAGATGAACTAAAAATTCTCAGAGATAGAGAACTTGCTCCGTTGGAAAATAAAAATATAGTATATATTCTTGTAGATTACAACATCAAAGTGCGAGAAAAACTCAACCATATGATAGTGTATTTGATCCTAAAAATGGTTCTAAAAAACTGATACATGTCAATATTGTTTAAAATAATATAGTTAAACTAGTCGTTGCCCGTGGAAAAATCCACGGGTTCGCCCGTCCTTTATAAGTACCCGTCGCAGCAAAATGGATAAAAATATATCGCATTTGATATTCGTGTTTCCGTAACATGATTTTCTAACTCAGCGGGGGGGTCCGTGCAGAGACAGACAGACGACGGCTATTATTATAGAGATAAAGCTTTTTAATTGCTTAAAAAATTATTTAAAATTTTGTTACGACCAAATAAGGTTATGTTATTAAACAAAATTGAAAAATAATAATGCTGACGTTTCAGATTATTTTTAAAGAAAACAGAAGCGTGCATTCTAACATGTACCAATAAAAATAAAAAATACTAAGACACGACCAGTAAAAATAATTGCCCATTTCATCCTAACTGCTAATATAAAATGTTTAGCTTCTTTTTTAGATAAGTCTAATTCTAAAGAATGTTTTACGAGCTGTTCGACCACCATTTTGCTATTTAATTCCTATACTAAGAATACCCATAAGAGATAGGAATATGCGGATGTTGGGACAAAATCCCTTAGCACTTTACCATTTTACGTCAGAAGAATAGATCATACCCGTTAAATCAACGATAGAAGAGTCCATAAAATCCGTTAGCACTTTACCATTTTACGTCAGAAGAATAGATCATATCCGTTATATCAAAGATAGAAGAATTTCTGCTTATAACGCTTATAACAATAGGATTTTACATACCAGAAAGTTGTTTACATAAGAAAAAGTCAAAACGAAAGTAGCCGTTGCTAAGGATATTTGGTATGTAAGGAATGCATTGTTCTCTATTGTTAGTCTGGTTTGATTGACATTTAATTGACGTCATTCTTTATCTAAACAAATACCATATGAAATAACCTGTTGTCATAGCCATCACAAGAGCGATCTTCTCATCTTCGTGTGCATCAGGAGTATCTTTGTGGTAGGGCACAGTAATATGCTGATCGGTAATGTGTTTATTAGGAATAGGCACGGTAATATGTTTATCAGGAATCTTTTTATGTGATTCAGCTGTTTTTTCAATCATATTGACTTTTCGATTAATCCCAATCGTCAGATCTTCACCCGATAGATAGATAGATAGATAGATAGATAGATAGATAGATAGATAGATAGATAGATAGATAGATAGATAGATAGATAGATAGATAGATAGATAGATAGATAGATAGATAGATAGATAGATAGATAGATAGATAGATAGATAGATAGATAGATAGATAGATAGATAGATAGATAGATAGATAGATAGATAGATAGATAGATAGATAGATAGATAGATAGATAGATAGATAGATAGATAGATAGATAGATAGATAGATAGATAGATAGATAGATAGATAGATAGATAGATAGATAGATAGATAGATAGATAGATAGATAGATAGATAGATGTGCATATTTTACATGGCTAGCCTCACAAATATCGAGGGATATACCCTGTCTATTATTTCCAGGAGGGGCCATGGCGTAGATGGAGAGTCCTAGAGTATTTAATGCTCATTTTGAGCTACGCAGACCCAATTAGAGCCCGCGCTCTACTAGACAACTCACGGCAACATCCAACGGCCCACACAGTGTGCCATCTTCCCAATTTCCCTCACATGGCTTGGGTTAACCCGGGGCTATAGTAACATTCACTCGCCCATGTTGAATCGCCGTCAAGAGGAATCGAACCCCGGTCTCCCGCACAGAGTACGAGAGCTATAACCACTAATCTTGTTGTTGTAACCTACCACCCCTGTTTTAATTTTGAGATTCATGTCACTAGATAACATATAAATGCCTTGTCCAACCGAATAATCAACCTTGCTTGAAGCGTAGTTTAACGTATCTTGATAACGTTTAATGTCCTCCTGAATATCAACTCTACGGTTAACAATGTCTTCAAGGTTGTTCATAAAACTCTTTGAGCCGTCAAAGCGCTTGAATCATTACTCAAGATAGAAGAACGGGCTGAGGCTTGCGAACTAAGAACAAGATAAGCATACGCCCTAACACTGCTCGAAATCTTTACAAGGCCTGTTTTTGTAAAGCCATTAGATTTTTCCACAATCCATCGTGTCATGGAGTCGTCTGTGAAATAACTCAAGCCCGGAGTTGGATAGTTTTTACGTCTTTTTTGATATGAGCTGAAAAAGTATTGACCTCTGTATTTCATAGGATTAGAATCAACGTCATATTCACCACATATTTTTAGAAATTCTTCGTTTGAATAAGGATTGTCATATTGATTAAAACTATCTTCAAAAGGTAGAGGTGTCTGCAAGCGCTTAATGATTCGTCTAATGTGATAATAGACATGAAAACGATATACCGATCTGATCATAGATCTACCTTCTTTCAGGTGTTCGGAACTGACTCCACAAGCACTTGAAGCACACCAAGTGGCAAAATTGAGTTGGGTTTGCCATAATTTAAACGGTTGTTCATTCCAAATTTTCATACGTTGTTCGTTTTGATTCAGTTCGTAATTGGTAAAATATTAGGAAAGACAGCAGGAAAAGAGCCATTTTCGGAGACAATAATGGTCTGTTTGTATAGATCCTTCCCATCCAATATCTGAAGGTCCAGTCCTCCATTTGGCTTAAAGGCCGCATTTGGGTTGTATTTGAAAATGCTATCCATTCTTTTTGATTTGAATAATTCCACTCTCTAATATAAGAATGTATATCACAATAAATGACGTAAAAGACAATCTATTTGTATCACACTATATACAACGAGACTGGCACAAAAGAAGTTGCGATCATAGAGACGTTTTCGGACAAGGTTACATATGAAATCACAGCTCCAATAAAAGTGACCATTGGAAAAGACGAAAAGTTGCTACCGAAAGGAAAATACACCGGCAGGGAGCTGAACGCATCTTTAGCGGGTGATGTCACATCCACACCATTAATCAAAGACCCTCGAGTAATCAAAACAAATAAGCTAACCAACATAACAGAATTACATTTCAATCTGAATGAATTAGAGGATGCATTAAATCTTAAAAATGGTAGATATAGCGATAACCTGCTAACATATCATATATCTGAGTATGGTGATGTTACACATATTGAGCCAAAAAACCCACAATAAACTAAAACTAAAGGGTGGTTACCTTCAATCACTTACTTTGAAATTAACTGATCAAAATGGAGATCTGGTAAAAGATAGTCCGGGAACAAAAGTTGTCCTTCACATAAGAGAGACGGCAGACAACAGGTTTGAATAAAAGGTCATAGGTCTGATAAAGTATGCTAACTGAGATAAAAGTAAAAATAAAATAAAATAAAAGTAATAACAAACATGGAATACGGAAAAAGGTTAAATCCTGAACGTTCTCTTAGAACTGCTCATGGTGTAAAAGGATCACACCAAAAAGTAATTGTGACACACAATCCAAGTGAGATTGATCAAAACCAGTTACTTTTGATTAGGTTTCCTAATTTAGGTAGCGATGATGTTATTGTTCCAGGGACTTCAAAACTAAGTTTCGACGTTGAACTCGAGTCAAAAGCCGACACGAAAAGAACATTAGTCTCTAACATTGGAAGAGCTATTGTTAAAAAGTTAGCAATCAAGTTTGAGGGTACCGAGATTTTGAGCATTGATGACTTTGATCTTTTCGGATGCTACAGAGATTTATGGCTAACCAAGTATGAAAAGAGAAATGCAATCAGACAAGGCATCATATCCAATGATGGGTGTACGGAAAACTGTATGAAATTGAGGGTAAGCGCTTCGGATAAAGACGCATCCGATGTCTCGGACAAAGCCATTGCTGATGCATACAAAAACAAGTTCACCATACCACTAGATTTTGAAATGTTAGATAGCAAGATTCCATATTATCAAGCTGGATTAGGGAATAGGTTATGTTATGAGATCACATTCAATAATTATGACAGGGTTGTATTATCAACTCCAACCAAACCTTCCGGTTCTGCCACGGCACCAGCACCCGATGCTAAATGCAAAATAACTAACATATCTCTCGAATATGAGATTGTGACACAACCAACCTTAGCCAGATTCATTTCAAATGAATATGAAAACATGGCTTTACTATACGACAGGTTTTTGAGACATAGGCAAATTAGAGTGGATAAGTCGGACACAACGTGGAATTGGTCATTCAATACACCTTGTAAATCTTTGAAGGGTTTTGTTTGAAGACGAACAAGCCTACAAACGAGATACCGGTAAGTTCTACAATCCGAAAATTAAAAAGGTATCCGCCATAGTTGAGGGTAAGCCTAACCAACTTTTTGCTCAAGGTATGCAACCGTTTGAACATTACAATGGAAATTGTAAGTATTTTGCTGAGGGTAAACCAAAGGATGGCAATGCCAGCGAAATCAAAAAACATCTGCAATTACATGATGTAAAAGTCTCTGATTACTTGACAAACAAATATGTTCTATGGTTAGATTTCAGAACCATAGATGAAAACTCCCTGCATGGGACCGGCCGACGGATTGAAAATGCAAGTGAGGGAATCACACTGCAAATTGAAAAGACAGCAGAAACCGCAGGATCCTTAAACGCCTATATATATCTAATCATGGACGCTCAACTAAACATTCAAAACGGTAAAATTATGGATGTACTTTATTAAGATAGAATGGCGAAAAACACACTTTACATGAAAGAGCCCCACACAGCATTATTCGTTGGCCCTACCGGCTGCGGAAAATCCAAACGTGTTGTAAAATTATTAGAGAATGAATACTTTGATCACTTCGATTTCATCGTGATTATATGCCCAACATTAAGATGGAATAAGACATATAGGGACCGAAAATGGTTTTGGAACGACAGATATGTAATTCTAATTGAGCCGGGAGGTATGTTATATGAATGGATTCGAAAGATGACGGATTTCTGTGCCGGATACAAAACCTTATTCCTGATCGACGATATCATCGCAGATGAGAAACTAGACAAAAAGAGACAGCCATTGCTAGAGTTGGCCATTAGCGGACGACATCGAAACCACACTATGTGGCTACTCACACAATCATACACCGCTATACCAAAAAATTTACGAAGGCAAGCTAAAATGTTATATGTGTGGTATCCAAAAGACAGACAAGATCTCACAACTATTCATGAAGAGAATGATGTCATTGAATCACGATCAGAGATACAGACGGTTAAGGAAAGGCTAAAAGATGGCAAATACACACATTTAGTCATGAGAATGGAACATCCAAGAACTTACGTGATTTGCTAGATTGGACTTTTTTTTTGTTACAAGACTCTTGTAACAAAAGTATAAGAAGAATCTAACAGATCTACAGGCTCTTACAAGACTGCTGTACAGCAAATTACAACAGATTTTTAGAAATCTCAAGAACATAGCAAACTCTTGTCCAGCAAATTACAGTAAATCTTTAGAAATCTACAAGAAGATATAAGAAAATTACAACAGATCTAACAAAATAATAGTATTACTAGTACTAGTAGTACTACTAGTAGTACTTAGTTTTTGCTTCTTTTTTTGTGTTAAAAAATATCTATCGCTATTGAAAATGGCTGAAACGGCAATTGATAACTTAATTGCTATTCCGGGTCCTCCATCCGAGGATGGTAAGAGGCAAAAATTGCTGGAGTGTGTGTTAACCGGAAATAGCAAGCTAGACCTGGGTAGAATGTATACGGACGATCAAATTCAAAAGCTCAAAGATGATGAGGTGAAGAAACTATTTAGTATATATGAAGCTAAACTATCAGGTCAAATGGTAAAGTCCTTGGGACAATCAATCATTCACATGTATTCCATGGGTGCCTGTACAGTATTAGGGATAAATTCTCAAAATGCATTGAGCAATGACCTGGAAAATTACCCCTTCTTAAACTATGCCCTTCAAAGATTCACATGTGACTTGTATTAGGCAGGCAGAACCTACCATCGTCCAAAATGAAAAACCTATGAACTACGCTATAGGGGGAATAATAGCCATCGGTTTGGTTGGTGGCTTTGTTTATTTTGTGTATAAAAAGAAAGACAATGTACTATTTGCTATAACTGGGCCGAAGGGTACCCCACCACAAAAATCCAAAACACCTGTGAGAATAAATAAACTTGAAATGGAATAAAGGGATAATATCGCGATATAATAATCTCGCAGTATAGAAATAACATCGACAAGAAAAGTATAATCAACGATATATATAAAGCATCAGTCGTCTGTGTTTTCGCTGTAGGCTATTCAATGCTAGGAAAAAAGGTGTTAAAAATGTCACCACCCTCAATTCAAAAGTTTGACTTGGAAGATACCGGAAAGCTAGTCGCCATCGTCGCCGCTAGTGAAATGTCAAGGGAATACTTAATTAAGCAAAAGATTATACCTGAAACTATCAATATCTAAACATGGCTTCAATTGCAATGATGTTGGGAGGTGCCTTTGCTAACGCTTTAGCTTTTACAGGATCAAGCTATCTCTTTTCATGTTTCTCCAAAGACAGAATAGATAAGGAAAGAAAGCGTCATGATCTGGCTATAGAACAGTTGCAAAAAGCTCAGGTTTTGTGGTAACGTAAAAGACAAGAGAGAGTAGACTTTATCAATAAGCAGCTCAGACTTGAAAAGAAGGCTGAAGGAAAATTCATAGAGCTAAACGATGCAATGCGTGAATATAAAAAAGTGTTTGGAGATAGATCAATTCTTACGGATCTACCGCGGGAACCTGTATTGAGCGACTTTTATACACCTAGTAAGGATCAACATGAAAGGGAATTGGTCTTTATCGCGCTAAGTATGATAGGTGTCGGTGGTGCTGTGTGGTATTTCAAAAGATAGTACTACCGGTACTCTATGTTACATGATACATGTAACATATAATCTATACAAGGATCTAACGCTTTGTCACGAGATAGGTGTATATCAGACCTCCGATTCCAACTATCAAAGCCCACAAATTTTGACTCAACCAACCAACGGCTTCTTACGCTCTATTGAGTATCCACGATACTATTGATCCTATTATACCAGGTAGGGCTGCAGCTGCCACCCCGGCCAACCTTCCCAAGAGAGATCCCAACGCATTCAACTTGTTTTTTATCCAGGACCGGAGGTCCTTTGCACCACCTTCGGTAGTACCACCCTTTTCATGATTTTGTGCGTTACCGGTGGATGACCCCCCACCCCCAGGCGTCAAAGTTTCTACGAGAAGGCCGATAACCATACCAAATGTTGTTAGTTGGCTGACAACAGTGATACCTTGCTCACGGAATAGTGTTCGTATCTTCTCACCCTTTTCACGCTTTTTATTTGAGTGTTAAGGTCACCTTTTAGAATATCGATACTCTCATGGTGAAGGATCAACTTATCGTTTAGTTTTTCCAACCTTGTTTTCACTTCCTCCCTCTGTTCATCCGTGTATGTCTCGGATTCGTTAGGATCTGTCATCTCTTTCAACTTGGTTTTTTCCTTCTCGATTTTGTGTTCGGTCTTAACCATTTTAGCGGTTGCAAGCTGAAGACCTCCTCGCAGTTTTTTCAATGATTTATCCAATCCATACATATCATCCAAAGGGTATTTAAACATAAGGGGGGGGGTCTGAGTTTCTTCATCGTATACGGATTGTTTTTTCACAAATGAAATTAAATCCGTACTGTTTAACACATCCCCAGATATAGCTTCTAATTCTACATCACTTGCTGTTTCTATTTTAGATGATGAGGGTAGTTCTTTTTGTATTTTGTTTAGCTTAGCTGCCTGTCGGGCTGTAATCTTACCTTTTGGTATGTCAAAGCCTAAATTACGCAGCCTTCTCTTGCCTAATATATCTGATATAGTACCAGTAGCCCTTAGTCTTCCATTGTTTGTCAATGGCCTGTTATCGTCTTTGTAGTATAGTTCACCATCTCTAATTTCAAACAGGTCGGTATATAACACCTCGGGTTTTGGTTGGAATCTTTCAGATAATCTATCATACAACCCTTCAACTATTTCCTGCAAAACTCTAGTATTCTGACTGAGACCTCCGAATGATGTTTCTTCCTCACCCGGTGTGTGTATTTGTACTCGCGTACGGTCCCTGGTGGGTATGAGTGGAAAAGTTTCATCGGTACCTTCATCCGGTCTCCCATGGTCTCCAAAAGGGTCAATGTCAATGTCTGCCATTTTTTATTATTTGGAGGATAGTTTTTCTTTTTAATAAGATAATAACTAAAATGGCCGAGCTTAATATTCATCCAACTCCCGATTATTCGAGTGATCAAGACAAGCTAGTTAATTCTCAACTTGAAGATTTGATAAAATTACGAAATAAATTCGACAGCAAGTTGTATAAATATAACAAAGCACTAGACCGATTAACGATTGCACTCCGCATCTCGGAAAACTTGGCCGTTACCACCGGTATTGGTACGATAGTCTGGAGCGCTACCATTATTAGAATTCCCATTTATATGGGATTTTCCGGTATAGGGCCATCCAGCTCTGTTTCCCGTGAAATTATCTCGGAATATATTAATAAATATAGAAAGAAACTCAACAAAGTTGAGAAATTATACGATACTACAGTATCGTATATTGATGAGCTTAGAAACTCTTCCTATTTCTGTGCATTGAATGATGATAATATTAGCCACATGGAATTTCAAACTTTGTGTGGTATATACTATGAAGCTCTTGAAAAGATGAGTAAAATAGATGGAGAGTGAAACATTCTCAAAAGAATCATGAAAGGCGTCTTTTTTTTATTATTTAGAGGATAGTTTTCTTTGTAATAATTAAAAAATGGCCGATCTTAAGATTTATCCAAAGTTACCTACTGCTCCCGAGTATTCGAGTGAGCAAGACAAGTTTAACACAAATACAGTTAATTCCCAACTTGATGAGTTGGTAAAATTACAAAAGAAATTCCGGAACAAGGAGTATAAATATAACAAAGCACTAGACCGATTAGCTATTTCACTCTACATCTCAGAAACCTTAGCCATTTCCACCGGTATTGGTACGATAGCAACCAGCGCTACCCTTGTTGGAATTCCCATTTCTATAGGACTTTCCAGTGTATCCATAGGTGGAGTTATATCCTGTACCATTATCTCGGCATCGATTAAGAGATATCAAAAGAAACTAAACAAAGTCATGAAATTATGTGATGTTGTAACATCTGCTATTGCTGTGTTTGAAAACTCTTTCTCACGAGCATTGAATGATGATAATATTAGCCACATGGAATTTCAAACTTTGTGTGGTATATACTACGAAGCTCTGGAAAAGATGACCAAAACAGATAGAAAGATGGAGAGTGAAACACGCAATCAGTTTGAAAAAAGTTCAATGGCGGAAGTTCAAAGTCTAAAAAAGACGTTAAATCAGGAACAAAGTTAGTAATGTGTGCCTGTATACCACTCACATATTTCATGTGCTATTTGAAAAATTAATATTTGAAAGTAAGGCGGTTTTTTAATTGTGACATTATATGGCGCGATCCTCAACACTAAACCCTGTGCGATCCCCGGCACAATCATCTTTACCAGAAACAGGTAAAGATACTTTTTATGTATCGTCCCCCTTTTTCACCAACCTTGCACATAATCAGGAGGTGATTCTGTATCTTCAGGTAATAACATCAATTCCTCTTTTACAAAAGCCCGTCTGGGTCCGTCTTAAACATAGTACATTACACGGTTACCAGGTTGCGCTATTACCTCACGCAATCTATATGTGTTTTTCGACCATATTCTATCGGTTGCCCGTCTCCGCCCATCATCATGCTCTTCACCAGGTTGTAGTAAATATCTATACAAGCCATCTTGAGGTAATTCTACTTCAGAAGGATAGCTCTCTTGATTAGCAAGAGGCACCTTTTTCATTATAATAGCATCTTTTGGTTTCATACCAATCTTCTGCGTCTTTGTATCGTTTAGCCTATCAGTCAGTTTATACAAATGCTTAACCCATGTAGATGATACCTTTTCGAATCATTCAGTTCTTGGGCATCTTGTATTTTGAATAAATTTTCGGCAAGTATCTTGTTCAACGCCTCAACAAAAGCTGTGTGCGTATGCTTATATTTTGTAGTCGCTCTTTTAATTTCAACCTTATGCTTCTCCAACAATTTTGATACATCTGCCTTGAATTCTGAACCGTTATCACATTGGAAAGTTTTCGGATAAGTTAATGGTCCTGCCTTGTAGATGTCCTCAATCATAGCGGCAACCTCTTTGGCTTTCTTACTCCTCAGAAGTCGGGCTACTTTGTATCTGGAAGCAGCATCGATTCCCGACAAAATGTACTTATATTTATTACCATACAGTATGTCACCGGGCATGTACAATAAATCGAATTGATGTAAATCATTAGGGGTGGTAACTTCATAATGTGGTCTTTCAACATGTTTTGGAGCGGGTAAATGTACTTGCCAAAATGCTTGTTTTGATAGCCACTTCTTAATCTCCTTTGGCTTGAAACCGAATATTATTAAAATTCTGAACAGCCTTTTGTCCTTTCCATAGATTTTGAGGTTGATAGTAAGTCTCTTGAAGTTTAGAGTTTGACATGTTTTATTTATGCACACCTTTATTTATCTCCTTTTTGTTATGATGTAGCACGATAAAAGTTCTTAAAAGTATTTTTACTGATTATATATAAAGATGTCTGACATAACAAATCAAACGGATCTACATTGTGATACCACCAATGGTGGTGTATCCGACTACAAATTAATGAAACTCAAAGAGTTGAAAGAATTGGCTAAATCCCGTGGGGTGAAGTATATTTATGGAATGAATAAAGCTAAATTGATTGAGGTGATGACTTCGAGAAATACAGTTGCTGAATTAAGACATCTCGCTAGAGAACGCGGTCTACATGGCTACTCAAGGCTCAGAAAGGCTGATCTAATTGAATTATTGACACCCACTACCGTGTCAGAACCGGTTAGACCCGGACCCACCGGAACAGTACCGGCGCCGAGACCCAATGGACAAATACCGATGTCTAGATCCGTACAAATGGATTTGTTTGAGTATGAAGTCAAGGCTATGTCTGGTCGGCTTCAAGTGCTTTTGGAAGAGTACCGGCGCCGATACCAAATGGAATGATTTTCGATAGATTCTAAAGAATCTGGCCAGTTGAATGGTCCAGGTACCTCGATTGTTTTTTGTTACTTGCGCGAGTAACAAATGTTATGAATCTTTTTTTTAGTTGCATGATTATAAAAAACTATCTTAAAGGTCCATAAATCGTATATCACAACCCGATATGACTTCGAGAAATACAGTTGCTGAATTAAGACATCTCGCTAGAGAACGCGGCCTACATGGCTACTCAAGGCTCAGAAAGGCCGATCTAATTGAATTATTGACACCCACTACCGTGTCAGCACCGGTTAGACCGGTACCCGTGCCGAGACCCACCAGACCAGTACCAGCGCCGAGACCAAATAGACCCATACCGATGCTTAGACCCGTACCAGCACCGAGACCCACGAGATCCATCCCGATTAGGACCGCAGGTCCTAGCCAACAAGGCATGGATTTGTTTGAGCTGCAAGAAATGTTTAAAACTAGACCTTTGGTAAAAAGTAAGTTGAATGAATGGAGGGAATGGTTAATAAATCATGTACCTAAGGCTATTAAGGAGAAAACGAGTAAAGCTTTCAGAACCATGAAGGATAAGATCATGGGTTTGTATAAAAAGGGCAGTGGAGAGAAAGAGGAGGAAGAGGTGAAAGAGGAAAACCCCTATGGGGTATAGGGGTTTATTTTTATTGAGGAAGCGTTTGTAGGTTCCTACAAAAGGTTCAAGATAAACTCGGATGGTAAGAAGAATGTCAGGGTATTTTTGAAAAAGGTTCATCCTATCGTTAAGAGGTTGATGAAGGACTTGCTCGAACAGAAGAAATCTTTGAAGACTCAGGCGACATTGTGGGTGAGGTGGGTAAGGGATGATTTATCCAATGAGGATTTATCCAATCCTGAATCCATAGTAATGTATGTTGATAAAGCTTTCAACAGCTATATGGAGATACTGCACGCCCACGATGACATTTCTGATGTTTTCGATCGGATGTGTAATAAGATAATCGAGCAGATTGAAAATCCTGCTCTACCCACCCGCGGGTTCACAATCGAAAGGATCCTACATATGCATGCGGACTTTCATAAACTAAAATAAACCAGAGGTAGATCATATATACCTTTACCTGAGAATTTCAGTGGTAAGAAATGTGTAATAAATCCTAAAAATGAAGATGATGAATGCTTCAAATGGGCCGTTTTAGCTGCCATGTATCATGATAAGATCAATAATCATCCTGAACGAATCTCAAGCCTTAAGAAGTTTGAAGGCAAGTGTAATTGGAATGGTATATCTTTCCCAATGGCACTAAACAAGATTGATTTGTTTGAGAGAAGGAACCCTGATATCGCTGTGCATGTTTTGACAAAAGATGATGTAGAAGGTGTCTATATGTGCCGTAGGTCGAAGCATCTTGATCGAAAAGAAACTGTTGTTTTGTTTCTATTGTGTGAGAAGGAAAAGAGGCACTACATTGCCGTAAAGAACCTGAGCGGTGTACTAAGCAAATACAACTCGAAGCACAAAAATAGGGAGTATTATTGCTTGAATTGTCTAAATGGATTCTTAAGCGAACAGAAAAGGGATGAGCACTTTGAATATTGTAAAGATAACGATGCTGCTAAGATTCAATTCCCTGAAGAGGGTAGCACCGTTAAATTTCACAATGGTCAGTACCAGCTCAAAGCCCCATTTATCATGTATGCCGATTTCGAAGCCTTCACAAAAGATTTGCCTGAGGAAGAGACAAAATGCGAATCATCCACGGAGAAAGTTGGTAAGCATATCCCTACAGGTTTCTGTTGTTATAGCAAATTTGCTCATGGTGAAGTTTCGAACCCTCTGACGCTTTACCGCGGCGAGGACTGTGTTTCACGATTTGTTGATCATGTAGTTTCTGAGTCTAAAAGGTTATATAATATGTTTCCAAAAATAAGTATGCAAGATCTCACCGATGAAGAACTTGATGGCTATGAAAATGCCACCAAATGCCACATCTGTATGGGAGAATTTAGTGAATATGACGTCAAGGTTAGAGATCACTGTCATTTTACAGGTAAGTTTCGTGGATCTGCCCATAGAGAATGTAATCTCCGATATAAGGTACCCAATTATATTCCAGTTGTCTTCCATAATCTTAGCGGATATAATGCACATCTATTTATCAAAGAGCTTGCGAAGCAGTATGGAGAAGGGGGTATGAGTGTAATCGCTGAAAATAAAGAGAAATATATCTCTTTCTCGACTGATGTTAAGGTTGGTGAATACATTGGCAAAAATGGGGAGACCAAAGACAAAAAGATACAGCTGAGATTCATAGACTCATTCAGATTTATGGCAAGCGGCTTGAATTCGTTGGTAAACAATCTATCTGATGATCAGTGTAAAAATCTTCGAAAATTCTTCAATGATGATGAGCAATTCAAAATAATGAGAAGAAAGGGTGTATACCCATATGAATATGTTGATTCATTCGATAGGTTTAATGAAACTAAGCTTCCGTTGAAAGATGACTTTTATATCAAGTTGAACATGAATGGTATCAGTGATGCCGATTATGCGCATGCCCAGAAGGTGTGGAAGGACATGGAAGTTGAAAATATGGGTGCTTATCATGATATCTATCTCAAGACAGACGTTATATTACTTGCCGATGTTTTTGAGACTTTTAGGGAAACATGTTTGACAAACTATAAACTGGATCCTGGTAGGCCTTTCTGAAAAAGACAGATGTTGAGCTAGATTTGTTGTCCGATATGGATATGTTACTGTTTGTGGAGAGGGGTATTAGGGGCGGTCTCTGTCAGGCTGTTCATAGACACGCCAAGGCCAATAGCCCATATATGGGTGAGATGTATAATACTTCTGAAGAGACCACCTATCTACAATACCTAGATGCTAACAATCTGTATGGATGGGCTATGATACAGAAGCTGCCGACCGGAGGGTTTGAGTGGGATGATGCTAGTAAATTTATCGCTAAACTCATTTCAAAGTTGGCTGCGGAAAATGGTGAATATGGTTACTTACTTGAGGTTGATGCAAGATATCCGCGGGAGCTTCATGATACTCATAACGATCTTCCTTTCATGCCAGAGAGGAAGGTGATTAATGGCGTCGAAAAGCTGACACCGTGTCTTTCAGACAAGAAGAACTATGTCATTCACATCCGTGCTCTTGATCAAGCGTTGAAGCACGGTCTCATTCTTGAGAAGGTTCATAGGGTACTGAGGTTTAAGCAAAGCGCATGGTTGAAACCTTATATCGATTTTAATACCGATCTGCGTACCAAATCAACGAATGACTTCGAAAAGGACTTTTTCAAGCTGATGAACAATTCAGTCTTTGGTAAAACTATGGAGAATCAACGTAGACACAAAGACATACGCTTGGTTACCAAGAAAGAACAATATGAGAAGCTGGTGATGAAGCCCAACTTCAAGGGTGCCATCTGTTTCTCGGAAACACTGATGGGCATAGAGATGTCCAAGATCAAGATCAAACTGAACAAACCAATCTAACTAGGACCGGCGATACTCCATCTATCGAAGATGGTTATGTATGAGTTTCACTATGATTACATGAGACCAAAATATGGTGGGGATGTAAAGCTTTGCTACATAGATACAGATTCATTCGTGTACTACATCAAAACCAACGACTTCTACAAAGATATCGCTGATGATGTGCCAACGAGATTTGACACTTCAGGGTACGATAGCAGAGATGGTAGACCTCTACCATTAGGTTTGAATAAAAAAATCATAGGTCTGATGAAGGATGAGTTAGGTGGTAAGGTAATGACGGAGTTTGTCGCTCTTAGAGCGAAGAATTATGCTTATAAACAACTAGAAGTGCAAAGGAGTCAAGAAATGTGTGGTGAAGAAGACCATAGGGTTTGATGCTTATAAGAGATGCTTGTTCGATGGTGTGAATATTTACAGAAAACAGATTACCTTCCAATCGATTATGCATGATATTCACACGGTAAAAACAAACAAACTCGCTCTAAATGCAGATGATGACAAAAGAATAATAGTAGATGGTATTACTACGTACGCTAGAGGCCATTATAGACACAGTTGAATCCTATCACTGTAATGAGGGGACACGGCAGGGTTGGGGGGTGGGGGCCCAGGGGGGTGGGGGGACACGGCGGGGATTGGGGGATTGGGGTGTTGTGGGGGACAGAAATTTTTCTATCGTTGATTTAACGGATATGATCTATTCTTCTGACGTAAAATGGTAAAGTGCTAACGGATTTTATGGACTCTTCTATCGTTGATTTAACGGGTATGATCTATTCTTCTGACGTAAAATGGTAAAGTGCTAAGGGATTTTGTCCCAACATCCGCATATTCCTATCTCTCCATATTTTGTCTCTCTGGGCAAAATGATGCCACGATTTTGCGCGGTTTTATAGCTACCGGCACATGTACATGAAGGACAGATGAGATTCGCCGACTTTTAATATAAGAATATTTTTTTTTTTTTTTTTTTCTTGTGAAACATTTTTTGCTTTTTTGCATGGAATAGATTAACAAATTGCCTTAAGGCACATTTTAGATAAACCACGAAGTACCGTGGGACCCATTTGTTCATGGGATCAAAATACCTCACTGGGGGTATTTTTCTGACTCGATTACCTGATAGTAGAATTGTAAACTAAACATTTTTAGTTTGACTTATGTATAGAAATAGCTTTTAAATGTTTGTCAATTATTGTTATAATTATTATTTACCCAGGATCGCCTTTTCAGTCCCTAATGGTACTGTCATTAATGAGAGTGCTGCAAAGGGGTCCTAGCGCATTCAAAGCGTCGTTGTGAACTACAAAAGGCGGGCAAGAACGAGAATTCTGAAAGTTGAATGGATCAACTCACAATTTTATAATGTCTGACATGACTAGACCGTGGTTTAAACCCAAGACTGTCCACATTGGAGGCGAACGCTCTATCACAAAAAAATAAAAAGAACGATTCTTAAAATCGCAAACCTAAAATGGAAATAAATATTTTCGAATCATCTTATCAAATTTGGATATGTTTACTACCTTGAAACACTAATTCAAGTCCTAACGTGATATAACACATCTCTAAAATGTTCAATTTTGCAGTCATATGATTTGCCTGTGGATTTTAAAAGCGCATTGTTGGTAAAAATGGATTTGAACCAAAAGTTCTAGAAATGTCCTTTCTTTATTTGAAATCATTACGCATGCCAGCGAAAATATTTAATTAGAATTTGATTTAGCGAATATATTAATTTTCGGCAGAAATTCAATGTGGCTAATTTTGTCTAAACTGCTGTAAATTTTCTTTTTGCCAAAATTTCTCTTCTTTACATAGATAATTTTTTTGCTTTTTTTAAATATATAATGTAAAAGTTTAGATCATAAATCTCCAGATAAGTTTTCGCATATGTTACACGAACTTACCACTAAGAAGGCCATAAGATTGTAGCTAACTAGCTGATAGCCACTCGGCTTAATGGCACTTTAAAAAATCTGAGTTAGCTATTAAAACTGATTAAAAATATTATCAATTTGATTTCAACAGACAGTATTCTTTAGATTCAAACACAGCATATAATATCAGAATGAGAAGCATTCTCCAATTTTTCGTATCTCCACCGCCACCGTTTGATTTATTAGAATGCTCAATGCAGAAATTCGCGGAATAGACCAATCGGAAAATTTCAAGTGACCGCGCATGTCCTAACCAAAATTTTAGGGTCTATCTCAGAATTCTCAAGGGACGAGAATGACCTTAAGATATAAATTTAAAAGATGAAAGTACCTATTTCGGACTGTTTGGTTTTGTCAGTTTGAATTACCAACATTTAGAGATGAAGTCAATTAAGCTAAAACATTTCAAACTTTTAATTAGTAGATAATTATTCATCTAAAACCAACTTTGATGGCGTTCTTGTTAATGCTAATGGTGAAGACAAAAATAAATGTATTGTTAGGAAGAATAGTGAAGCGCTTACTAATAACGGTGGTAATAAAACCATCCTTCAGGTTGTTATATATTTGCTAACTTTAGGTTCATTTAATAATTTATTCTGACTAAGTTGCGTAATTTACTTTTGTGACCCCGTGTGCCAAAAGGGGTGAGCATTAAAAAGCGTTGTTTTTTAGGGTATATTGCACCACCAACCAATATAAAAATTTTTTAGTGCTGTTATCTGATAACGACTAGCGAGATTCTCATAGGAGAAAATATATGACATGGAAAGGATTTATATCTGTTGTTGTGAAACACAATTTTTGTATAGAACTTTCTGACAGTTCTTTACAACTCTTGTGATTTATCCCAGAACAATCATGACCGTATTTAGTCCAAGGTTTCTCAAAAATAATAGGTCAAGAGGATGGGCTGCCTCCGCCCCACCTTTTTTATCCGTTGATAGGTTTTTCCAAATAGAATCAAATTGGCGGTGGCATTATGTCGGAAAAGGAACAAAAAAGGCTAGATATTTCAGAAAGTCAGAATCTTTTCTGTGATGCCAAAATTTTCTAAAATTTTTTCAAACTGGAGTTTATTCTTGAGCTTTCGCACCTACGAGTTCAAAGCTTAGAAACAAAAATATTTTTTTTAAGTCCCTGGTAGTCAAGTGTTAAGCGTCGGGTTGAGCGATTATTTAATTTTGCGGATTAAATTTCCGTGAAATTTCAAATATTAATCGTGAGACGCTTAGTACAGGTAAACCATGCCGCACTTCCGTGTGTGAAGCCCATCCGTGTTTAGAGCGAATCAGTTGAAAAAATCGTAACTAAATCTCTATGACGTAAGTAGAAATCTTGTCAACTCAGCAAATTTGTATGGATTCCACCTCTTGTCGAAAATATTTTCGACATCCTCTCATGGTTTTTCTGCATTTCATGGTATTTAGCTAAATAATGTTGTCAACCGGCAAAAACATGAACAAAATACAATTCCATTCAAACATCTGTTCAATCGTAACTTAATAATATGTACATAATCATCATACTGAAAATAAATTAAATGTCGCTACTTAGCAAACTCGTATTAAAATTTTTCGTTCGTTATAAACATTAAAAATAACAAAAAACAGAGAATTGAACTTAGAAACTTGACGCCAACCATCTGAATGTTTTTGGAGACAGTAGTTAGCTATGAAAATGTGGATACATATTTACATATTATGCAAACAGGCTTATATTTATGTGAAATATACCAAACGATGTTGATATATTAATATTTGAGAAATACCCTATCGCCATTATTTTTAAATTATTGTCTAATTCCAAAGTTAATACAATCAGGAATTTTTCCTTTCACTTAGAGAAAATATTATATAAAGAAATGTTAAACTTGAAAATATTTTAACAAACTAACAATCTTCATTAAAATGTCTGACAACCTAGACAAAAAACTAAAGTAACAGATATTGAAAAAAAGAGATATCTGATTCTTCTTGGGTTTTTCGGTTCCAATTTATAAAGCATATTTCCGGTCTAAACGTCTCCACAATCGAGTCCACTGTAACCAGTAGGGCATTCACATTGAAAGTGGTTAATTCCATTTGAAATACATGTTCCACCATTCTTACAAGGGTCGCTTAAACATGCCAACGGCCCTATAATATTTTTAAAACAGATCAGTAAGATACTAAACAGCACTGGCCAAAGTAGGTGCTAAAAAATCTTAGTATATGAT
Organism: Hydractinia symbiolongicarpus; assembly: GCF_029227915.1. Lineage (NCBI taxonomy): Eukaryota > Metazoa > Cnidaria > Hydrozoa > Anthoathecata > Hydractiniidae > Hydractinia > Hydractinia symbiolongicarpus. The sequence continues at coordinate 6,287,365 of NC_079885.1, forward strand.
GGAAAATACAAAACTTGAGCAGAGATATATTAAAAACTCTAAACGTCTGAATATACAAAATGCAAAAATAATTTCAATTTGCCTTTTTGTTGGAAAATAGGTGTTCGGTAAAGTATTCTATTTAGTTAACTAAAAAATCAAAACTTACGGAATTACACATGGCACCTGCTTTATTTTTTCGAAAATAAAAATAAAATTAAAAGAAATGTACACTAACTAGGCCCTTAAACTTATACCCAAGTTTTGATAAATGTGTGTAGAGCAGACAACACATCACGTTAACTGTACAAATAATTTAACTCCATTTATCATTCTATTTTCACAATTCCTTAACTCACAATGAACTAAAAAATGTGTTATATTTCCTCTTATTATTATTTTTTCTTATTGCATTTTGTTGGCTAAATTGTTTACGTGTTTAGATTAGATCTTTCTTACTCCCTATTTTTCCCATTCTTGGATGTTTTATAACAATAAAAAAATTGTATTCCTAAAAATTGTTTGGCTTAATTATGTGAAAAAATGAGTAATATACATCTTTTTACGTGATTTTACCGGTTGTAAAGACGTATCAAGTGTACTTAACATTCATTTTATTTTTTTGCTTTCCATGTTTCTTTTCATTATTACCAGAATGTGTAAATTCGTGTTATCTGTTCTAAAATTGCAAAATATAAACATTACTTTCAAGTTTAAACATACCTTGTTTAAGCATATATATTTTGTTAGCCTTCGGAGCACCAGCACATGGTACAGGTAGACATTGTTTCTTTTCCTTCACCTCTTCATCTTTTGGGCATACTTTTCCGAATTCTGGGCTACCAGGAGATTGAACGCAATCCATGTCTGTTCCTTCCTTGTCTTTTGTCATTTCAATGGGATTATTTCCTGCCCAGCATTCGCCTTAAATGAAAATTTAACTTCGATATTTATAATTGAGAAAACTTTTCTTAAAACTTCTTGTTACCAAAAATTTCGTTCCTCCATTTCCATACGCTAAAGACAACACCGTTTTTAGAAATTCTATTCGTGGTTGAGAGAGACATCTGTTCGCAATAGTCTGTATTCTGAAGCGTCTCAAATTTCAAATCTTCCGGAAAACATCTAATAACGCTACGCAGATTCTAACAGCAGGGAGCTAGCTACGCCCAAGAATACCTTAATGAAAAGCGGCGTATGTACCTGTTCAGTAACGTTAAATTCGGTATGGTGCAGAAGTAACAAAGAGAATGTTAAAGATCATTGTTAAGGGACAATGACCTAAACAAAACATACTTTTGTAACATTTTTTTATGATACTTGAAAAATTCTCTCCTAATTTATTATGTTCGTTGTTATGAATGAGAAAAATAGAATTATTTACACGACCAAAAAAAAACGCAGAGAAAACCTGACTCAAAAGAACTTCACCTGCTTTGTTTCCTTAAGGGGGAATACAATGAAATATATAAATACTTGTTATGTTACGTTGACTTAGCAGTTGGTCACAAATAAATAGTAAATTGGTTTTCTAGGGAATTATTTCGCCTGATCAAATTTTTGCTCAGGAACCCTTACGTCGTGTCTTTTACTAGTAAAAAAATGTTTTGTTCGTATTATTTACATAAGTTCGTACGTAAAGCAAGATGTTACTTACGTTCTTTTAGACGACGTAAAAATATATTTGTAAAAGAAAAATATAACTTAGAAATACTGAATATGTATTTCTTGCTCCAGCATTTTATTAAATATATTAAATATCTGAAACACCAAAAAAAGGGGCCTGTTTGACTTTTTTGTTGACTTTTATAAAGTGACTCCTGAAAGATTCTACTATCAAAGTACTGAGTTTTGAGAAGCATTTTGATTACGTACCATAAAATTGTATTCCAAAATACAGAAAACCAGCTTTCTTTGCAGCTTTAGCACAACGGCACATTAATCCAGTTAAGTATGAGTCCCAGTTTTGCCAATCAATCATTCTTCCATTCCAATTAGAAATGGTAAGATCACGCTCATTGAAGAGATATTCCGGTAAAGGTCTAGGTTCCTTTTGCAAATCTTTATAGCAACCTTTCGATTCAAAATATACAGGACAACCTTCCGCTAAAATGAAAAAATTTCACCGCATCTAACTTTTATTCTAAGGTTTTTTTGGAATAACTTCAAACCAATTTTTCGAGCTGAAAAAATCATACCTTACTTGGCAATAATGCCGAAATCATTGCACAATCAGGCAAAATAAACATATGATAAGGAATAATGTTTATTTAATCATACTTACAAGCATATTTCGTAATTTTATAAACGAAGTTAGCTTTATCTTGTCCTGTGTATACTTGGCATGATTTAGCTGTGGTGAACGGGTTGTAATCTCCATCGACACATTTATTCGACTTTCCATGTTTATCATAGGGGATAACAATGTTCTTTAGACCATCTCCTTTGTTTCCACTCCAGCACTCTCCTATAAGAGTTTTGAATATGTGTATTAAGTTTAAAAAAATACTTCAATAAATTTGTGTTAATCCAAAAATTGCTTTTAAAATGTATTCTACAGTCAGAACAAGGTTTAGCTACCATAGAATTGCACGCCAATATGACTTCCTCTGTTCTCAGCTACAGCCCTTTTGGCACACCTAAAAATAAACAAAAACTGTTCAAACTATTCTTTGAGAGAACTTTTTATAGGTCTAAAAGAGTTTTTACAAATAAACTTAAAGTTTTCCGTCTTCGCACATTAAACTAGCTTTTCAGCATCTTTCTTCCATGACGGTAATATAGTGGACAATAAAAATTGAATATTATACTTACTCGCATATAAAATTGGCAAGAAAATGGTTAAAATTTTGCCATTGAATAAGTGGGAGAAGTTCTACTAAGCTCGCTGAATCTCGACCATTTACAACTTCTTTAGAGAATGCCCTTTGACCCCTCTCATCGGCATAACAACCTACTGGTTCAAGTTGAACTTGGCATTGGGCTAAATTAAAAAAGGAAATTATGATGGAAAAATATCACATGGGAGTTATTTATGTTTATTACAGATTCTAAATGAGTTTCTTTCCACGATAGAAGGCATTATTTACTACTAGTCGTTAGCCCGTGGAAAAATCTACGGGTTCGCCCATCGCAGCTAAGCTACCATTTTGCGTGACAGACGGACGGACGGATACGGCATTATAATATAGATAATTTTTTAATACAAGAATTTTAGAAAGAAACGTCAGGAAAAGTTATTGTGACAGCTATCATTCGAAGTATTATTTGTAACTAGTCAATAAGGCCCGTGGAAAAATCCACTTAGACAGGATAACAGAAAAAAACAACCGTCATTTAAATTTTGCTGACGTAAACACCGACCCGTCAACCCCCCCCCAAATTTTTTTTAGAAATTTGTATTCCTGTTGCCTTCATCGTAAAGATCTTGAAACGCTGATCTAGAAAATGCGTAGGATCATGTATCTTTGACAAACGGTTGCAAAGATATTGGGATTTGAAGGTTTTTGATGACGTCAGCAACCCGTCTATTCCAACACGGATTCAAGGACCCAGGTTTAGGAAACTTACCCAAATTGGTCCCAGGGTGGTCCCTAGTTACCCACGCGGTGAAGAATCATTGACATCACCACCTCGTTTCCAAGTTATTTGGCCTCAAAGTTTTATGTGCACTGTAATGGCTTCATTAATTTAATATAGGATATTGACGTTAAAGGAGTGTTATTGACGTCGCGCCGTAAAATTCAACATATTAGACATAATTTTTTCGGCGACATCAAAGGAAAATGACGATATCCACTTTGCCTGTTACAAACAGACACAGTCTCTGTATTATTATAAGAGACTAGTCGTTAGCCCGTGGAAAAATCCACGGGGTCGCCCGTCCTTTATGTTTACCCGTCGCAACAACGTGGACAAAAATATATCGCATTTGGTATTGGTGCGCATTTTAAAAATTTCGTGTTTCCGTTACGGGACGCAGCTTTCGCGGACACACAGACAGAATACGGCTATTATTAAAGAGATGCAAAAGCATCTTATCTCGGTGATGAAACATGGTACACGGTAATTCGAATAAATCACGCCTAACAAAAGAAAAACTTTTAAAACAAGCTAAGGAAATTCAAAAATGTTTTTCTATTCCAAGGGGCATGAGGGAGGTAGCAAACTTATCGTGTCATAAATAAAATGATGTCCATCTTCAGTGAGAAACTTTGGTAAAAGATTCGTCCTTAAAATAAACTACAAGCAGATATAAACTTGAAATGGAGTTACTTACACAAGTCCAATATCTTCAGTTCTTTGTCTAATGATTTATGCCAAACCGAGCCCAAAGCATTTGACGCAAACAGAATGAAAACAAAGTTTCTCAACCTAAACATAAATAAATAAGTTCAAAGTTGCAGATTTAAAAAGTTAAATAATAAAAATCTTTTGCACGATGTAAAACCTTTTTTTCTTTAAAATCATAAATGCTAAATGCTTTTTAACTCATTGAGCCAAAAGAGTTCAGATATTCCATTTCTCTATGTAAAACGCTAACTAAAGATACTACGTTTTATTACAACACAACACACTCTTTTTGAGTTCTTGTTTTGTTTTGTTCTGCATGCTTTGAAATCGGTAATTTTATTTAACTTGTGTGTTTTAAAAGATAGGTTTGCTTGGAAACGAATTAATTCCGAAATATAAGTGTAGATTGAAATTAGAATGGACAAAATGTTACAAAATTTATGGATAACTTATCAGCGAAAAAGGCGTCCAAAAAAAGGACGAATTTTATCGAAGTAAACCTAAATTTTGTGCGGACTAACATTTTTTACAAAATAATTTTTTCCGTCTTAACTTTTTATGAACTAGATTTTTTGTCGAATTTCTGATTTTAAACCAAAATGCCTCAAAAATGCAAGTTTTAAAATATTTAGTTGAAGTTGTTGTATAAATAGAAAATTTGCATTTCATGTTCTTTCTATTCTATTAAAAAATTTGAAAAAAAAATGTTTGTGAATTATTTTAAAACTAATTGGGTAATAAATGACTACAATTTTTAATGACAAAATTCTTTTTGCGAAGCTGCTGATTTATACAGAATATTTGGATCAGTTTATGAAATTCAAAAACAGGTTGCTAACTGGTCCGGGAAAGCCTTTTTGTTATAAACCTTCCACAATAATTTGGATAGTCTAAACAATTTGGAACCCTAAAAGTTTCCTTACAAATTACTTTACACCCCTTACACCCTCCACCCAACGCCCATGCCCCACTCTTGCACACACACCGACCTTAAATAATGGAAAAATAAAATAACACATTGTCCATAACAAAAGACCCTTACAAACAAAATAAAAAGCAATGAAAAACTCTTACATCTCTTTTTTCTCCGGTTCAACCTGTCTCTTTTAATTTGTTGATGAAGTAATGAATTTTTGTGACAAATATACATATTTATCTCAATATCACCAATGTTTGTTTGGATGACATTCTGGGATTAATTAAGTGATTCGCTAATTGAACCGTGTTGAAAGCAATAAACTTCACACAAAAGTTAGCATTAATTATAAGTGTGAAGTATTTATCTCACACCCATCAGAACGTTGCAATTGAGCAGTTCTATTAAATCGTAATTCCTTTCACCCACAATAAATTTTTCTTGCGTCAAAGAACATTTTCCGCTGGGAGTATAGTGTGAGAATTTTTCCACTTTTTCTCTGTGTATTTATAAAACTTGTTTGTAGAGTGTTGGTCTTTCTCGTACAAACCATAACTTTGCTATTTTTTATTAAAATCATTTGATGTTGCTAAATCAGGAATGTGTCATAAATTATGAGTCAACAACTTGATACAAGTAAAACATTCAGCATTAATAACAAATTTACGTTAATTACCTTCGCCTAAAAATGTAAATCTGTGTCACCATGGTAGTTTACTCACAACATGTTTTGTTATTCTTAACTGTTGTTACCAGTGACAACATATAAAATAAAATCGATTTGATTTTTGTATATTAATGGTGCTAACAAAACTGCTACGGATTACAAATATGTCTTGTTAATTTCTTTTTTTTATGGCCAGAGTATCTTTTTGTTGCTCACAATATTTTTGTGAACAACACTAAATACAATTATATTGATTCAAAAACATGATGCGAGTAATAAAAGAATGTTACTGGTAACAAAAAGTTGGTGTTGCCACTTTCAGCACCAATTTTGAGTCAATATTTTTTGGTGTCCAGCCAGTCAGAATAATACAATTTTGCTAAATTCTTTATCGTTGTGATGGAATGTTAAATGTTGCACGGGTGTGTGGAGACATGATAAGTTTTGTGAATTTGTTACAAAAATGAGTTTATTATTGCATCGTGTTATATCAGGACGTCATACATTGATAGTTGATTTATATTTCTTTACCATATTTTCACGAAGGATTTGTTATAAAAATTACAGTATGATTTCGATAACTGGAACTTACGCTAGCTCCAGCTTTTAGTATTTTTTAAACCACAATAGAAAATATTTTCAATAAATGTATATAGGATATATCTTTGTTTCTGTTTGACTGTCAAAGTGAAAAAAAAACTTTTGACAAATTGAACTATTTTTCATATACTTCAAAATTCAAGTTATCGAATGCTTCAAGAACTCAAATTATTTTCTTTGTCTCTTTGGGGTTAGTACTAGTTTTGATAGTTTCAGGGACGACATGAAATAAATTGAGATTTTTATTTATTTAAATAGCTTTCAAATTCCAGCTATAGGGGATCCTTGACAGATATTGCGTGCCAGTATCTCTAGTAACAAGTCTCTCATTGCTTTTATTGCTCAACACACTAAAGAAGTTAAAAATAATTTGTTCGTCATCAGCTGAAATATATTACCTACATATTTTTCTAGGGATTAGTATTGATAAGAAAAGAGCAAATTTAAATATACGACGAATTAAAAGCAGCCCATGCAAATAACATTATTATAACGTTACAAAACTATTTTGCGTAGAAGATGTTGCGTATTTCAGTTCATTGACAAATTGCTTATCTGTCTTGTTACTGTTTCATAAGAATTTGCTAAAGAAATAAAGGCAGAAATTTTTAAGAAGAAACGATACTGCTAACTTGTTCACTAATTTTTGCGAATCATTACCAAGACTATTTCTCCAACAAGAGTTGCACTAATTATATTAAATTAACAAACGTTCCCTGTAAATAAATGCCACCCCCTAATTAACGTAGGATCAAATTAGAAGAGCCACAAAACGACCTGTTTATTTTTGACTTTAGTTACATGAAAGTCTAGCTTATGGTGAGGGGGGAAGGGGGTTATGGGTAATAAGGATAATATTTTTACATCATTCTGGATATTATATTGGACACCGATTTGAAAACACCAAAAATGTACCGTAAAAATATTTCTATTATTTATCCTATAAAGCAAATACCTTCCAGTTTTGAATCAGGTTTTCTGGTAAAGAAAACCTTGACATTTTCCGAGCTAGCTAGCAATTTTGCTATCCATTTGGATAGAAACCTATCAAATAATTGCATATTAGCTAAAGTTAGTTGTAACAACAATAATGGCTTTAAAATCTTTATAAAGGTATTTATTACCTTCTTAGGGCGATTTTATTGTTATATATTTTATTTTTAAGACCGTAACTTCTTTTTCGCCTTTAAATTTTCTTTTTTTAGAAAACGCCATTGTCATGAATAAAATGGAAAGGAATGGAAAGTAACATCAATGGCGGAGATCCTACTCGATCGTAGATCATTTAAATACGGTTGTGAAGAGTTTGTTAAAAGAAAGTGAAGAAGGCAGTGAGAAAAAGAGATTAAAATACAATGTTCATATGGCGGTATATTATTTTCACAATTTTATCCTAATGTGAGTTAGAAGAATGTTAACTGCTCTGTGGCTTTTAAGTCTGTAAAACTTTAAAATGGGCTCCTCTTTTGTGGCCGTTCTTACTCCTGAGAAAGGGTGCCAGTCCAGTGTAGCGGTACGTAAATATTAGTTTTTGAGTTTAGATAACAAAATTAACCTGTTGAAAAAGATACTAAGACTTTTACGAATAAATCATTTTTGCGTTATTATTTTATGTTAGTTTCGCCAGTCCCAAACTACAACTGATCTAAAGTTTTATGAAGATAGATTTCTATTTTTTTAAAAAGGAGTTTCAACAGGTGCAAATTCGTTTCAATAATTAAATAAATCACAAATAGTTTTTTCTTGATTTATACGATCCTTACAAAGTTCAATTCATTTTTCTACTTTCATACCTTTTTTTTGTTGTGTCATGTAAAAAAAATTATTATGCACAATTTTCGCTTTTAACGCTAAGTGAGTCATTTGTTCAGAATTAAAACTAAAAGTATGGACGGTTTTGTTTTGTTTTACAAGATCGATTATAACTATTATTTAACGATGTGGGAAAAACAAACTGCTAATTAAAAAAGTTGATCACTACCTCGATCTCCAAGGAATTGGAACCCCTGAAGCAGTTTATAAATGATTTTGTGTCATATTGATTAAGCAGGCCAATATCTAAAATTATTTCAATGCTCTTGCTTTCTAAGTTTGTATAAGTGCTTAGAAATGTAAAATGATCTTTTTGCTCAAGCTACGTATCTGAAGATGCACAAAATGATTTTCCCCTTTTAAATTGTTATTCTAAATTATTTATTTAAAGTAATTAGCCACTTTATTTTTCTCTGAAAACATGCCTCAATTATGACCTATCCTATGGAATTGCGGTATACATATCTTATACATAATTAGCAAATATAAACACAGCGAAATATAAAATTTGCTTCTGGCCTTAAAGATAATTAACTCCTGTATATACGAAGGTGTGGCACTCGAGGGGTAAAATATGCTAATATCAGCAGCAAAAATCTGAAAATCATAAGGCAGAACCACCTTTTTTCAAAATTACCCAGGGTTCCTCGACGTTGTCCATCATATTGGCTAGCGCTGAAACTTGTGAACAAGACGCGGAAGCTAGAGGAATCGTGGCTTCGAACTAAAGAAATGCAAAGAAATGCCATGAGTGGTGCAAGGGAAAGAAGAGGAAGTCTTGAGCTATTTTTTTTCATTGGATTTACAAGAATTTGAGGTACCCCACAACGAGAAGTAAAGAACAGAAAAGCCTCTCTGATGTCTGATGATAAGGGATGGTCAGATCTGGATAATACTTATTTTGTGATTTTAAGCTACCTATAGCAAGCACCATGGCAGCACTCCAGAAGCACATTTGTTATTAAATAATTAAGTGATAAAGTACAAGAGCTAAATATATTTTTATGTAGCTACACAAAAGATTTTTCAAGTAATTCTGTCATTATAAAATGAAATGCTAGCTATTTAACAACAGTGAACAGTCAAGACTTGAGTACATAGCTAGTTAGGAAACCAATTTTTATAAATTAATTTTTGTAAATTTTCAGGTTTGTGTTATGAAATAATAAAATTTGGGAATCCAGGTTAAGACTAAGTAAAGGGTAAACTGTGTTACACGAAGGACACTTAGTGTATTGTGTTACCAATCCAGTAGAGCGCTTATAACATTAAAGGTATAATACATTTTTCATAAACCAACATTCGCAGGACTTGTGATGACGCCTATTGTTACTTCTGCAAAGCAAATACACTCATTTTGCATAATAAGCTCCTGTAGATATTCAAAAATTAATTATGAGTGGGACCAGGCTGAGCGATCAGTGCAAGTAAATGTCTTGCAGGTCCAGGTGGACAAAAAATAACTTTCTAACTACTTTGTATTTATACGGCATAAAATTTAAATTTTGTATTCAGCACTGTGCTTTAGAAGCACATTCCCACTTTCTCTGAGCTGGATAAGGTATTTGGTCCTAAATCTGGGACACATTTTATCTGTTTGAATTATTTTGAATCCTGAGAATCACTCTTGAATGTTTTCTGTATACCTGGCTTGTCAAAATTGATATACGGTGAAAAACAGTTTAATGGCGTCTCCGAAAATGGCTAAATGCAAGAACTCAGAAATTATGATAGTAGTAAAAAAAATTTTGGGGTTCATTTCATCAAACTGGTCTAAAAACATTTAATACTAAGTTTCAAGTCATTATTTCAATTTTTACTGAAGTAATAGGACTTTTACTTAGTATAGCTTTTTATACCGCTGACACCAAAATGACTGCAGGGACTAATCGGTTTGAAATTAATTTATAATACTTTAATAACAACCTTTTTCTCTTTATGTGTTTTTATTTTCTTGCAAAATTTGTTGCATAGCTGATGTATATGACATTATGATAAGGACGAAAAATTTACCGTGCGACATGGATTTTAAACCTTAAAAATTTCCAGCGAGAAATTTGAAACTAATAAATGACAAAATCGCAAAAGTTCATCTTAAAAACTTTTAATTTTTGTTAATGTGAAAGTGATCCACTTGAGAAGGTTTCTGAGGTTTTATATGAAGAAGTCTTCCATATTACATTTGGGTTATATGGAAAATTTCTTTATAAAAAACTAACTTGATGAATAATGAATTTTCCTGCATTTTAAAAACTGTGATGTAATTTTCCTCTTAAGTTTTGACTTTTAACCAAGCTAAACAGCTCAGCCTTGTCCTTTCCATACTTAGTCTAGCTAGCTATAGCAAAAAAGTTTAATATTCAAACTTGACCTATGTTACTGAGTATTAAGTAATAAATTTGGCGTCGTAGATTAGTGGTTATAGCTCTCGTACTCTACGCGGGAGACCGGGGTTCGATTCCCCTTGACGGCGATTTAACATGGGCGAGTGAATCTTACCATAGCCCCGTGTTAACCCAAGCCATGTGATGGAAATTTGGGAGATGATACATTGTGTGGGCCGTTGGATGTTGCCGGGAGTTGTCTAGTAGAGCTCGAGCCCTAATTGGGTCTGAGTAGCTCAAAAAGAGCATTAAATGATCTAGGATTCTCCATCCAAGCCACGGCCCCTCCTGGAAATAATAGACATGGTATATCCCTCGCTATTTGTGAGGCTAGCCATGAAAATATGCACATCTATCTATCTAATGCTGTTTAATCCTAAATCTAGCTATAGAGTAGCTAAGCTACCTGTAAGAACAATATGAAACATCGTTGAGGCTGTTCTCTTTTGTAAACAAAACCAGGGTATTTTTGTAATAAGTACCAAAGGTTATGTGTGCATTTCTTGGGCTTATGAGTGTAACCAAAGTGCCTTGCACGTAAATCCCAAAAATTTATGTTATTAGCTCACTCTTTACGAATGACACCACGTAACACAGAAACCATGCTTTGCTATTTGCCGTAACCTATACCCAGATTTGGTTGTGATATATATCAGAATTAATTGTTTTTAAACCCTCATTATTCATTATTAAATTTTTCAGTCCACAGTCATGTTACACATCTCATTCATATTTCTAGCATTGGCCAAAAAGATAATATTGTCGTTACATAATGACAATTTAGCAAAGTAGATTTAACACAAACCAATATATCATCGATGGTTAAGGGGGATTTTCACGAAGCGAATTGAACGGCGAATTGTATCTGAGCATGCGCAGTTTTTTTGTTTTGATTTTGCATCGAAATATTCGCTTCGCTGAAAAGTAGAAACAGCTCCTACTATTTCGCGGCTTAAGGTTTCGCTGCTAGTTTTTGACCAATCAGAACGCTGTTAACTAATGTAAACAATGAATTTGGCGCCTAATTTATTTTGTCGTGAAAATTAAAAAGCGAATTCACCATCGAATTCGCCGTCAAATTCACTGTCGAATTCGCCGTTTAATTCGCTTCGTGAAAATCCCTCTTTAGCCGTAGAAACACGTCTGCTCAGAACATGGATGGATATCACTAACCATTCTTTGTATTTTTTTCTGTTTTAACTATTTTTGAAGATTATTAATTAAATTATGCCACAATTTCCTTTTTAAAAAAAAAAAAAAAAAAAAAAAATATGTGATCAAAGTAGTCAAATTTTTCGGTCTCATTGTATAAGTATATTAAAATGAAAACAAGCTTTCGTTTAAATATTTTCAATATTCGGTTTGTGATTCTCAAACACCTTTAGCATATATTGTGATTCATTCTGATAAGCATTACGTTATGAGCTAAAAGATTTTTTCTGAAACTCTAGATTCTAAAGTGTGTTAAAAAACGTGATAGTACTAAATCGTTCAGGACGTGTTTTTTTTTCTAACCCTGAATAGTGGCGAAAAAATTGTCTTTATATTTTAATATCAAAAGCATAAGCTGTTGCTTAGGTCATTCCTTTACACACACAACAACCTTTCTCTACATACGATACTCTGAATCCTCCACCTGAGGGACGCCCAATCGACAAATAAAAACTAACTAGTCGATAACCCATGGATATTTCCACGGGTTCGCCATTGTTTTTTTACTGCATTTTCTGTGTCTCGCTACTGCGATTACCATTTTACGTGTCAGACAGACAGATGGACGAATACGGGTATTATAATATAGATCACAGAGAGCACTTAATATCAAAGTACATTTGTAAAATGAGCAACACATCGTACTTTATTCAAAAGGAATACATCCATCAATTATTGTGTTTTTTTATATATATATAATACATGCTAAGCTGTAAGAATACTGTGGAACAATAAATCTAATACCGATTGCCAGTTTGCTGTAAAAACTGAGGTGATTTATTTTTTATGTGGTTGCCTCTCTAATTTCGAGGGACGACAAAGGCTGTTATAACATTTACAACATAATTCCCTTAAAACTTCTGCCTGCCCTATGTGGGGATTAAAGTAAAGTACTTGTGGATCTGAATCTAACTGACTGAGCTACCTGACAGACATACTTGAGGGTATTATAATTTTTGTTTATTTTTACGTATAAGTTTTGCTTCCAGTTAGTTTGTTTTCATAAGAAATTAAAATCATGATGATCATAAAAATAGTGGTTCTTGCACAGTAGTAAGAAATATATCGAAAAAAAATTTTTTTGATCACGTTTACATGCAAGAGAACTAAAAACGAAAGGAATATAACGATATTTTTGCAAGGAAAAGTGTGATAACTTGTTTTTCAAATCAAATAACCGTGGAGAATTATAAGTTGCAATCATTTTATTTATCTCGGCAGACCATTATTCAATTTCAAGCAAGATTCATAAAGTTTTTTGTTCAATAGCAAATAAAATTATTGAAAGAAAATATTATGTGATTATGCCATTTCATTTATGATAAATTTCTTTTCACCTGTTGTAGATAATCGTTTCGTCAATGTGATCTGATTTAATAATAAAGTGGTGGTTAAGCCACAAGTAATTGTTTTACCAGGCGTGGAACTAATAAGAACCATGAACTGTGTCATACATTAAGCCGCTTTAGTACAGATATATAGTATTTCATAAGCAATGGCCCCTCCTGGAAATAATAGACAGGGTATATCCCTTGATTTCAGTGAGGCTAGCCATGTAAAATATGCACATCTATCTATCTATAGTCTGTCACCGAATGAAACGCACACAATATTATGGTGCTTTTGGAGTAATACATTTTTTACAAAATTTATTGCCTTGTCATAACAAAAACTGCCAACCTTTTTTACTTTTTGGAGAATGTTTCTGTTGTAATTTCAAAAATGAATGTTACTCCGAGCTGATAGCTTAGTACATGCGAACAATGTTGCACATCCATAAAAGTGTAATACCCTTTTCAAAAAAAAATTAATGGCAACTTCGATTAAACAGAAACACAGGAAACAACCCGTTAACACTGGACTGAGCGCTAAGTACAATTGATCCGAGTCGCACATGCGTTTAGGCGTAACACTCTTTTGAAAAAAACTGTATTCCAACCTCGGTTTAAATAAAATGTGTAGCTACATAACTTCATTTAGCATAAGAATTGTTGATGAAAAATTTTGTTATAGCCATACTTCATCTAGCTACTTTCACGTTTTAGCCATTTGTAGCTAAGGAGCTATCTAGATAGCCACAACTGCAACATCAAGACAAGAAAAGTTGGTTAAAATAAAAAGCTTTTATACAAAACTGGATAGTAATAACTAAAGCTAGCTAGCTGCTATTAGAATGCTTCCTTAAAATCTTTGTTACTAGCAAAATTTTCTAAAAATGGTGCGTTTAAGATTTCCAAATGGATAAATAACGTGACAATATATTTACCTAAACATGTGAAAACATACGGAAAACAAATACTAAAATTAAAAAGTCTTAGAAGACGAAAACAGACCTACAATCCTAACACTGACCACGAACCACTTTTAAAATCAAAATAGTCTACGTCATCATGTTCCTCCGTCAGCATGTCCAAATTGCGAAAATTTTGGATTGGTTTTTCAAAAAACAGGCCGTTGTGATTGGTTAATTATGCGAACGGTCAAAACAAAGTCGGTAAATTATGTCACATTTTATTTTTGTGTTTGTTAGTGAAATCATGGATTTAGATCACAGTGGGTTCATATTTAAAATGGCGTATCAAAATAATAATAATGCTGCATTATATGGCTACGAAACTTACTGAGTTTCAATATTTATCTATTAGACACCTGTATGCCAAATTTTTAGGTCCCATACCTTTTGGAGACTTTGATATTGGCCATTACTCGAAACTACCCTTAAAAATCTCTATGAAATCCTTATAATGGGAAAATTTAATAACTCCTGTTAGGATTTTTTATGCGATCCACGTAAAAACCAGAAAACATGTTAAATAACTTTTGTTAAGCTTTCAGAAACTTGAAACAGAATGCAAAAATTTCGCTCGGGAACAAAGTTAATTAAAATTTAAGCAAATAGTGGCATTTTTAACAAATTTCAAGCTTCTGATGACGTCACAGAAGATGTACTGACGCAAGCAAAATTTATTGCTGCCATTTTGTTTCTTTTATGACGTACTATAGGTTTACCAAGTTTGATTCAATTTGAACAACTATTGTTATTAAGTTATTGAGGGGGGGATTCCGCCCCCAGTCATAGTATGTTCGAAATACCCCGGACCGAATAGGGTTAAACTGTGCCGTACATCAGGCGGAAGCGGTTTAGTGCAAGTATTCAATATGTCGTAAATCGAATGAAGCGCACACAACATTATGTATAGTAATTCGGATGTAATAAATTTTACGATTTTTTAAAAATTCACATTTCCACAATTTCAGAAGAAGTGAAAACACAGTTCACAATCGGTTTTAAGTAGAAACAGTCACTTCGTAATAACTTTAACAAAAAGGCTATACCCTAACTATGTTTTAAATACAGTTCACTTAGCAATTTTATTATGTTGAGAAGTTTTTGTAAAATTTAAAAATAAAAACAATTTACAACATTTTTTTGCCCTGCTATAGCAGAATCAATCATGCGATATTGTTTTGTTTTGGATGAAAAGATCACGTGAAAAAGTTCAAAAATTGATAGTGGCACCGACTGAGTGTTTAGTACAGGTGAACCGTTTAGGCGTACTAACTTGTACATAAAAACTTGATCCTGTGGACCATACCAATAACCACTGAGATCTTATAATTCAAAGGTGCGGGGGAATAAAAGTTCATTAGTCCTGAATCAGTGGAATTTTCATATCAAGTGGAAACTAACTTGTTTCCATAAATTATTTGCATATTAAGTAATGCAATCGAATTATTATTTTCCTTTTCTACAGTATCTGTTTCAGCGTGGTGTAAGGAATAAATTTTTACCAATTCTCAATCAGATTCCTCTTAACTTCTCATAAAATACCATCCATATATCGATGATGCATCATCTCTTATCGTCGAATCAACCAAAAAAGTCACATGTGAAGCAGAAGACTGCCCATTGACAAACCATCTATTTCGCGGTATAAACCATCGTTTTTCAACATTATAACATCTTTACTACAAATAGCTAACATTAGCATAAAAAAACACATCAAAACTAATTACTTCCATTTCGTCAGTCAACCTAGTTTTAAATCTAAACTTTTCGCTCTATTCTTTATGCCATATCTTTTTGTTTTGCTACATTAAAGTAGTTATTCCAGCTTAAGTAATTATTCAATAGCCTATAGCCTATATGTTGAGCAACCCGTTTATATTAGTTAGGACGATATCACAGATTAGAGAAATAACCTTGAACTTTTTGAAAAATTTTTTCGGAAATTCTACATTTTGGTGAGAAATTTTCTCAAATAATATCACACTAACCAATATAAGATTTGTCCAAAAGTACCTAAACTGGTTATAAAGGTGGACTATTATATTTTACATAACAGAATCGAACTTCATGGTCTAAAATACAATTAGGAACAATAATGTTATCGTTATGTATTTTTTTTTAGCTGAGTTTCATAAAAGACAAATTTTCTGTACAAGGAGGAAGCACAGTTGTCGTACAGCAAACAAATATTTAAAATGTGTAAAGAACTCATTTTCATTGATCTGTGCTTACTCTAGCAAGCCTTTCTTAGACATTTCAGATTAAAGTATTGAAAGTTTTCAACATAATCACATAAAATGCTGAGACTGTCGGCATTGTAACTGTGAGTGTTGTTACTGTCGGTTTTGTGAGTGTCGTTGTGGTAAATTTCTATCAACTAGATTTTACACCTTGCAAGCTGTTTTTTTTTTACATTTTGTGTAAATTATGTGTGTGGGATTTAATGCGATTTGACATTGTGTGTAAGATATTAAAAATATTTTTCCTAAATTAGAAATTGCACATATACTTCTTTGACATTTTCAGATTTTTTTTTTGGTAAAGGGCAGTGTGCAAAATATACTGAAATATTTGCTGACGTCAATAAAATTTATATGAAAGATCTATTCCTTCTGCCTAAGTGGATTTTTTCCACGCGCCTTATCGACTAGTACATCATTAATACTTTTTATTGATATATTTTTGCATATAATCAAGATTTCAAAGGCTCATACACATCCGTTTTGTAACTCCAATACTTAATTTGACTGCCAAAGTGTAGGCCTTGTTTATGAGGAATATTTATATTACCACACAATGGGAATCCATTATAAATTTTTTTTTGACTTTAAAAATGAAAAGTTATTAATAAGTTATTTGCTGCTCATATCATTAATTATGAAGGTTACGCAGCTGTATTTAGCACCTCTGCTTGACCGAAGCACTCGTATTTTGACACGAAATGTTAAACTAGAGCGGTAATATACGCTCAAAGGAGTATAAAACATTGCTCTCCCTTTAAAGTAAATTATTAATGAAGTCATTTTCTCCAAAGGCGTTTATTAGGGAATAATATAATGATTTTAAAGAAATAATGAGAACGATTTTTTTATATACTATATTGACCAAGTGAGAACGTGTTATTTATAATTAGAAAATTTAATTTTTTATTCTTTTTGACAATAAACATATTTTGGAAAACCTATGTATGATATTACAACCAGAAAAGGAAATTTTTTTCTGCGCGCGAACAACAGAGAAAATATATTTGAAGCAAATAATATCAGATTTTATTTTTTTACTGATCTGAAGAAAATTGTGTCGAATAAATTAAGTTATGATGGAACATAACACAACGAACACAACTAGTCTGCTGACGTCACAACGATTCAATGTTTTTGATGCCGTATTCTTAAACATTGGCTTCAAAATCTTATACGCTGTTACAATTCTTTGTGGTTTGATTGCTAACCTGTCTATATTACATATTAAAAGAACCGCTCGCTTAACAAAGACAAAATTTACGTTTTTATTGACGCATTTGGTGATGACAGATTTACTGACTGGTCTATCGTTAATACCCTACGTCTTTATCGATGTACACACATTTAACATTACTCGTGAATTCGAGGGAAGTATTTTGTGTTGGGCGACTTTAGGACTGTCGTTATTTTACACAAGCGCTGCCAACCAGGTTCTTTTTCTCTGTGTGATGACTATTTTTCGCTTGTTTTCAATCAAATGGCCAACAATTGCGAATCGTTATATGACGGAAAGTAAGATCAAGAAAATAATTTTCGGAATTTGGTTTCTTACCTGTCTTACAACGATTCCGAATATGTTATCTTGGAAATTCATTCGTGAACACGGTTACTGCAAACGACACTGGGGCAAACCGATTTACGGAGTCTTATATACAGGATTAATTTTCGGTATTGGTATATTTATTCCTATCACTGTTTTTATCGCTAGTAACAAGATGATCAGCAATACACTTCGCACCCATAATAAAACAACTTCAATAAAAGACTCTGCGGTAGAGAGAGCCACGACGCGAATCACCTACCTACTGAACATTTTGTTTTTGGTTTACATTATATGTTGG
Organism: Hydractinia symbiolongicarpus; assembly: GCF_029227915.1. NCBI lineage: Eukaryota > Metazoa > Cnidaria > Hydrozoa > Anthoathecata > Hydractiniidae > Hydractinia > Hydractinia symbiolongicarpus. The sequence continues at coordinate 6,305,602 of NC_079885.1, forward strand.
CTACCATTATTATTTTATTTTTTCTTAGCAACCGTAACAAAGTTATACCCGAACACAGTGGAAGGTGACCGGTTGCGAATAAAGACAATCCGGGTGTGTGTTTTAGTCAACGCTTTGAATACTGTCCTGGATCCGGTATTTTTTTGCTACCAGTTGCCAGATTATAAAAAAGCAATGAAGAAATTATTCTACCTGCAAAGCGTGGAGCCAACCCCAACTATGGAATTAAAACCCAGAAAAAACCCAAAAACTATTTTCGTCTCAACACGCCAAAGCACGATAAATTAAAACGGTGCTAAAGTTAAAGACATGGCAAAATGAAGTTACTAAGAAATAAAACTGAACCATTTCTTTTCATTAATTATTATTATTTATTACTATTATTTCACACGTGTTTGCTGAAATTTGAGTATATTCAGTTAATCACTTAGGTTATTGATCGGTCCTTTCTTGAACCAAAATATTTAATGAAGGCTTTCTATGTCCTAGAAAATTTGTCTTAAAAATTCATGTTCGAACGAGCCACTAAGTTGGCTATTAGACAATAAAAATAAACAGCATCACTTACATTAGTACCAGCTTAAAGATTTTCACTTTACAATACGTTTTCATTTTCTGTATTATTTTTTATTTTACATTGGGGAAATTTACATCAATGTTTCAGCTCGACGGTATCTGGGTGAAAAAACCCGACTATTTTTGTAGCAAGTTCATGTTAACTTCTGACTGGTAAGAAACCACTGACTGGTAAGAAAGTTAAAGTTTCGCAACTTACGGCAGAATTATACCATATTTTGGACTCGGGACTGACCATTTCTTTATACAGTTAACTCCCGGTAACTCGAACCTACAAGTGACCAGAAAAAACAGTTCGATTTAACGAATGTTCGACTTAAGCAAAGTTCCTGTTAATTCGAACTTAAACAAAATGAGACATTAGTTCGAAATAAGGCAGTTTTTTTCTGGGACTCAATAAAATTATCAAATGTTACAATCTAGTAAGTTTTCACTTAAAGAAATTTCGAATGTCGGTTTATCCCTGTAGTTGAAGAGTTGTATTTTATTTTTGCTATTAAATAAACAATCCACTCAATCAATGTTTCCACTCCTTTGTAATAACATTTTGTGGAACTGTTTGTAGAGAGTGATAACATATGCACATTATATGCATTCTAAAATTAAAAGATCACTTCAAACAAAAATGTATGGTAGCCTAAGTCATTTTGGCCCCAGACTTTTTAATGCACTACCAAGACATCTGCGTGACCATTCTGGAGATGCTAACTCTTTCAAAAGATTTCTTGACAGATTCCTTGCAAGTATTCCTGATGAGCCCTCTCTTCCTGGCCACCCCAAAAAAGAACCGCTGATTCAAGCAATCTGATAGATATGTCATAACAACTTTCTGCAGTTTCATGTGTCTTGCCTTCCAGGGCACTTGAAGCAGACGAAGACGAAGTCTAAAAGACTGAATTGGGATCTAATAAAAAGTCTTAAGATCCTAAGTCCTAAGTCTGCTGTCAACATGGCAAGTGAACTTTGAGAAATTCAAATGGTGTGTATCTAGAATTGAAATGACTTGAGGAGACGAACTTCGAAATTTGACGTCCTGTCCAATCTAATTTGTGGATGGTTGCAGCTACCTAAATCTCTTTACCGTGAAAAGGTTTTTTTGAGAATTTTGTTACAGCCAACTGTACTTGGCTACTTTTACTTTTTAGCCAGAGGTAGCAAGCAGTGGTAGTAACCTAAGGTGCATTTTAGTAAAAACCAGAATAGCGACGAGAACACAAAATAAATAATGTTATCTGACTTTAGGATGCTACCTCAAAATGTTCGTTTGTAGCTAAAATCTTCAAATGGGTTTACGACTTAGATGGCTAGAAAACGTGACAATATGTATTTATCTTAACACTGACAGCGATTACAATTTGGTTGCTTCGATCGTCTTAAATTTTAGTAAATTTCAGACTGCTTTTTTTGTCATTTGCGGGGGCGTAAAAAAAGTGAAAGACCCGATGAGATAATAAAGGCGGGCAAAAATAACAATTTAGCAAAATGCGGGCAAAAAAAATTAGGACTTGCTGATTGGTTAATACACCTTTCCCGAATTTTATAAATTATAATAATTATGACGTCACCCAAAATTTTATATTGGTTCTGTGCTCTTCAAATAAGGATATTCAGAGAGAATAATAACTTATCATGACAAAAATGAAGAGCAATATAATGTTCTTGTTGGATTTTATTTAGATTTGAAGAAAATAATTATTATGAAAACAAGTCTGTTCTTGGAAAGCTCTGCTATATAAAGGGTTTCACCGTAACTCTCAGCTCGGAATTGAGGCACTTAGCGAACAGGAATATTTACGAAATTAGGTAATTTGTTCAACCTTTTAATAGGGAACGTAGGGATCGGAATTATTTTTAGCATGGACCTCTTTAACTGAGTTTGACATATTAAGGAAAATCGGGAAAGGTCTATTTATTCAGAAATACACAGCTGCTCAAATGCGCCGAAAGCGGGAAAATGAAATGAAATTTTCTTTGTACGGTATGAAAATAGTCTGTATTTTTGTGTTTTCGCAACACGACTTTTTTCACAAAGAGACAGATGAAATACGGCTATTTTTTAAAGAGATCGTTAACCCGCCAGCATAATATAACACTTTGCGAGGTTGCCGGGGAATGGTTCAAGTAATATATAGCAGATAATGTTTAAATATTTTATATTTGCATGAAAGTATCGTGCGTCGATTTCCTTCTTAAATTTTTGAAAGTTCGACAAAAATGTACGTTATATTTTCCGCTTTTGATTTTTGCGATTACTAAACATTTTTACATTGCATTGTTATAGAGATAAGCTAAATAACAAAGTAATAAAAAAATGTAATCTAAAAAAATACAATTATATAAAATCATGTAAAAGAAAGATATAGTATTACACATGTGGCATTTATGACATTAAAAAAAAGAAGGATATCAATGATTGGGCAAAATTTACGAACAGTTGCTCCAGTGAGGGTTTCAAAGCTCCACCTGCCTTACTCCAATGTCTGCATATTCATTGAAAACAAAATACACTTTTTATTTAGTTACACGTTTTTTATAAGCAATTGAGTTGCTGAGGACTAAGATGTTGGTCAACGCTAATAAATTCTCTCCGCTGGGAATTTTAAAACTTAATCAACCGAAGTTTGAACCTAAAAAGCGGATCTTTAAAACAATGTCTTTTAAAGAACTAAAATATCTAGTGTAAGCTCAGAATGGAGTTGCTTATAAAAAAACGTGTATTACAAAACGTTTTATATCGCCCATATTAATTTGGCGTTCAGTACATGCAATAAGTAAAAACTAATAAAGGTGAGTAAGAAAGATGGTACAACGAGTACTATATTGGTCTTTCGCGTGTGGTAAAGGTGATTATTTACACTGAGGTGAAGTTTTTTAAATACATACACTTTTTATTTAGCCATTGTTCTGTAATTATGGCTGTAAAACTTAACTTTACTCTTTATTTCCATGCTTTTATTGGACATAAAGAATTTCTTTGTTTCCAGATAATCATTTTATAATTTGAATGCCATTTTTTCCAAATTCAAAACAGGATACTCCACAAATACAGCCAGTAGAAATGCACAAGCATATGACACGAAAGTGAGTGAAATAAAATCGAATACCTAAAAAAAAGGTTTGCAAGATCTGATAATCTTTTCTATTTTTAATACTGTGCATTTAAACGCCTGCAGTAATCTGTCTTTATTTTTCTACGGTTGTGTTAGGTTATACGGGAATCCAAAATCGATACGAGAAAAAAAAGAGGGGAACAATGCAGCTTTGACATTTTATCATTTTTTTTATGACTGTAGAATTTCAATAGAACATGTGTAATTGTTTTTTTGTTTGTTTGTTTGTGTGTTTTTTACGCGAAAATTTTGCTCTGTTTTATTAGAAGTGCTGAAATTCCTAAAACTTGCACACACTGTAAAGGCGGGAATACACGATCAAATATTTCTTTGGAAAAATTCGAGATTTTTCCTTCTAAACTTGTTTCTAGACAATGTATCCAATATTTAGAAAGAGCTTAAGCGCGATAAAAGATGATTTCACGTGTTACAAAAGTTTACGATTTTTACCAACTGAGCTGTTAAACATTTCTTCTCTTGTGAGAAAGATCAAAGAAAACCGACAGCTGGTAAAGACTTAAAGTCGCACTAATTCAATTTAAACGAAGATTTTTGTGCATTTCTAGTTTTTTGAGAAGAATAATGTGCGAAGATGGAACGTGAGAAAAAATAAGTTATTTTTGATAACATTTTTTAATTTTTTAAATGTTTTTTATTTGATGGTTTTTCCCAGCAGAATCGTCTTTTTCGTTTTTTTTTTCACGTTCTTCCGCTTGTTTAAAATTTTAATTATTTTTATACAAGCAACTACCTTGTGCTTCGACTTCAGTTTTTACTTATCTTCAACAACAATTTCTTTTTTAGAGTACACACGTGCATTAGCAAAATAAAAAATTTCAAATGTTCCTGAGGAAATATTACACCGTGTTTTTCCACCTGAAGAAATCCACATTATATATTTTCGCTTGTGGACAACATTTAAAACGTCTGCAATAATATCCCTCCCTCCTTTTATTGTTGTATCAGGTTTCCACAAGAGATGTCACATGAAAACAAATCACTTGCAATGCATAATCTAAAATCAGTCTGTGGGCAAATGCTATTTTCGTAGCATTATTTTTCGACGTTTTTCATTTTTTGCTAATCGTTTCAATAAAGTGGACAGGTAAATGTTGTGATTGTGGTCCTTCTAGTGGCTTTTCCCTCACAGCTCTTGAGGTGTTCTCTGTGTGGCTTTCCCCTGTGTGCGTTTGCCATTGGCTCGTTTCTGTACACATGCGCACAGTCACACAACTGGTGTTTAGATTGGGCGTAGGACAACAGATGTGCAGTGAAGACTAATCAACACGTGTTATCAGTGATATTGACACCTTTGTGGCTTGGACTTATTTATTAGTATTTTGGTAATTTTGTGAACCTGGGAATATTGTGTTATTTGAGCAATTCAAGAAAGAAACGATATATGCCATTTATTTTGTTTGACTTGGATCACCCTATTTTGTTAGAGACACGAAACGCAACAAAAACCTTGCATTTTTGTTTTCTGTAAACAGACATATACAAAATCTTACCACAAGATTTTCTGCATAATGGTAGGCGTTTCCTTGCGCATTGAAGAAAAATATGATCACAAGTGGGTGAAGAAGGTATGCACCAAATGTTAATCTACTCATTGGAACCCAAACGCGCATGGATAGAAGGTCGTTGATGTAACCTATAAAAACAAAGAAAATTGGATGTTGTTTATGAATGAAATTTATAAAAAACTTACAAAATTGTTGAACCACAATCCTCCTAGATTAAAGTTGTTCGTAATCATTCATAAACTCAAGTTGAATTTAAGAAAACCCTACGACCAAAAACGTCCAGCTTATCAAAATTATTTGCAAATAAAGCAACAGTTTTTGGCATACCGATCTAACTGTCCAGAAAAGTCCATGGTTCACAGAATTACTTCCCCATAAAAGTGACACCCTCTCCTCTGGCTACAATAGTGAGCAAACTCAGATTCCGACAAGAAGATGAGAATCAGTCTTTATAAAAACAAGAAACACAAAAAAAAAACATCTCGGTGGCCTTCAAAATAGCTATTTTTAAAGATGTTACTTTTGAATGAATAATTTAAAACGCTTTTTTATCGTCATTTGAATTTTAGTTGCGAAAAGTATCGCTTATAAAATATAGCAATTTTGAATTCTTTTCCAAACAAAAAGGGAAGTACTTCATAAAAAGTTCCCAAAAACCTAAATGTATATTCCCCTTAACAAGAAATGACGAAACAGACGAAACACTTACCAGCAGCCTTGTTGTGACAAGCATAAATAATCCAAGCAACCGATATACCAAACGCTAATCTGTGTAGCGAACCATAGCAAACTGCTTGGGTCAATGTAAAAAAATCACCGCCCTCCTTAAACACGCCCCATGGACCAAAAATAACGCCATACGCAAAAAGTATTGATATTATCCATCCAATTGAATATAGAAGCTAAAACGAATAATATGCTTTTTTAGTTTTAATTTTTGTTTTTTTCTATCTTCTATTTATCACTTATATATTTACTTTATATTCATTATTAATTTGTAAACTTTTGTAAACTTTGACAAGTTATCTATTGATAAAAAATGTCAACAAATAAACAATTTTCATCCTACCTTTTTGTATCTTGGTTTGATTGTCACTTTTCTTGATAGAATATATCCCAAAAGAATTCCAACCAAATATGGTGGGGCACGTATGTAAGGTTTTATATATAATGCATCTTGTGATTCCTGAATGTGTTTGCTGCACGTATACAGAAAGAAAAGGTAAAAATGGTTGACATTTGCAATATGAAAAGAGGAGTACACGCTTTTTCTTTTATAAGAATATGGTTCCTAAGTATGTCAGGATGGAAATTTCAGGTTAAAAACAATGCGTTATTGTTTAAACAAGAGCGAGAAAAAAATAATGACTTGGTTGGAATTTTGATATTCTCATATAAGAAAAAGCGTGGACTTCGTGGATCTCAAAATGATAACTCTAAAGATTGTTTTACTTTGTAGTAATATGTTGGAGATAATTGATGATTATTGCAAAATATTGCCACATATTTGCATAGTGTAAAAACAACCTACAATGTATTGATAGAAGTTGATTTATAAAATATTACTTTTGTTCCACCGGTAAATTTTTGAGGTTTTATTAATCAAGCGAAACAACAACAGCAAATTTAGCAACGTATTGTAATCCCTGCTAAGTCTCATTTTGTCTTGGTAATTCCAATGTATCTTACCTTCGTGGGTTACCAGGAAATATAGTAGCTGTAATGAGAACTGGGTAATTTTTTGCACCAATTATACTAGCAGTGACAATAAATGATATAAAACAAGCAACAGCAATGATGAGATAGCCAAAAATATATCGATATCTGCTGAACTCAAAATGTCGATCGAAGCTAAAAAACAAATTGGATACTAATAGCTGGCCACCGAGATTGAGAGATTTCTGTTCTAATACGTCATGTTTATTTTTGCGCATGCGCACATTATGCCTTATGTATGCGCACGCGTTTGTTGGCTATTAGTTCTAAAAATCTGCTTGTTGTGTAACGATCATTTTTTATTCGAAGAAACCAATATATTAAAATCAGAGTTATTATTCTAAAGAAGTTTCCAGGGAAACTTAGACTTATATTATCAATTTCTATTGTGCCCTAAATAAACTCTCCATAACTTAAACTCTCACAGCATTAAAAAAACTTGATAACCTTCACCTGTATACATGGAGCTGAGTTTCTGTTAAGTCGTGTACGGTCAGCAATAATCAAAAGATCGAGATAACAGAATTGTTAAAAAAACTAAAGCCAAGTTTGGACGTAGGAAGACATTTTCATATCATGAAAGTTTGAGTCCATCGTGACTGAAAATATGCTGCTTATCATTTAAGGTTAAGTAAAATACTATCACCACTTGATACCCAATCGACTGTTATTAGCTCTTGCTGGTAACAAAAAGCTATTTTTAATTTTTGGCATTTTAAACTTCAGTTAGGAAGATATAAGCATTGCAATAACCTACCGATATATCAAAATCAGAAAGATGGGACTAATAATATAAAACTGCATGTCATTGGCCAGATACCAACTCCATCCCAGACACTAAAAGCAAAACGATACAAGATGTTAACAGCATTACACGTAATCTTGATGTTGTTGTATATCATTGCAATTCGACTTCCTAAAAACAATGATTGTGAAATTATGTGAAAAATAAGAATTATATAGCAGAAATAAGATGTTAAAAATAAAAGTATACCTCCTTTGTCATTTTAGGATAAAAATTATTTATATATAACAAGTTTGTCCACCAGTAATTATTGCAAGCTTCCTGGAAGTCATCGTTTCGATAGTTTTGTGAAAGTGGTCCAGTAATTATCAAGGGAAAGATGTTGTTCCAGAACAAAATCACGAACATGTAAGGAGGGGTTAACCTGAAAGTATAGTTGACTATTTGATGTAAACTGAATGATTTGATAAGCATAAAGAATCCGAACTTTTTATTATTGTGAAAAGCAAGAAAAATTGTAGATTTTTACATTGGTTAGTTACATCATTATAACCTCTTAAAGATAAAGCATATGTGTAATTTTTCTCAACTAGAAAATGAGCCCGGCTTTACCGATAATCAAGTCAATTGTGACTAAGGATACCCAAATATTTACTTTTTTTTACCTTATAAATCGGTGCAGATAAAACATTGGTATGTTTAAACATCCTTCATTTTTATCCATTCTTCGCAATCCGAGAAAAGCCACGAGCAAACCGCTAAAAAAGTCAAATAATAATACAAAATAACATTTAAAAATGGATTTATTTTCCACTTTTTCTATATTCTCCACCTTCTCCATTAATTTTTTTAAACTCAGTTTTTTTTTACACGGTGAATTCTGGCAAATAGAAACAATATATATATGTATAAAAAAGCCTTAAAAAATGTTTGAAAGAAATGTGCTGAAATTATTTCTCAACGAAACGTAAGAATTGTTAGTTTTAAAAACGACAAAGTTAGATTCTTATAACAGAGCTAACATTGTAACATTTTTTTACCTCAATAAGAAAAACGTATCCACCGACACATAAGCATTCGAAATGGGAAGAAATTTGTAAGTGTGGAAGATTTTGGCGACAGTTAATGGATTATCTAAACGAAAGATAGATAATTAAATTACCAGCCTGTTAACACTAAAAATTGACCAGGTGTGCGTAACTTAATTCCAGATATTTGCATCTCTGTAAATCTTAATAAGAACTGCAACTGCACTGCATTCAACAAAGAAGCATGTCACGAGCACAGGAGTAGCATCATTTTACATATTGTTTATAATCAATTTCTTCCCTATTTTTAAAATTTTACTGTGTTAAGAGGAAAAAAAACTTGTTAGTCCAAAAACACACATTAACTGTCTTTTGTCACTAGGTCAATGATAGGTTAAGCTGGTATAAAATGTCTAAATCAATACCTGAATCAGTCGGTGTGATAACGAGGATATGAAGAATTTTTGACCTACCTAATGGTGACAGCATACCGAAGAAGTAGAGGTGACCCAAAATGACCCACATCATGCTAATAGTACGTATACCATTAACGCAACCAATTGCATTTTTGGGTACTTCAGTTGACAAAACTTGCCTTGAGTTTTTGTGTAGACCAAAACACAAGAAAAACTTAACCAAAGAATTATCTAAATAAATACAGAAAAGTTATTTAAGCGTTATTTTTAAATTAACGCCTTTCAATACACGTTTAAAAGAAAAAGTTGAATTTTGTTTTAAGGAAAGAGATTACAGCTAACTCCCAAGGGACCGAGGGGAATAATTTGAACTAACGAGTGTTCGAGTTAAACGAAACTGTCATTAAGCCGAATTTAGTAAAAAAAGTTCGAGTTAAAGCGATCTTTTCAAGAGCGGGAATAACTGAAAAAATGCAACCTTGGCTTGAGATGACGTGCATGCCCCTTGTATATCGATTTGTCCAGAAATGTAACCTTTGCATCTATACTGCGTCAAAGGTTAATAAAAACTAAAAAAAATGAAAATCTGACATTTATCTTGGTTTCTCTTTCCTTTTTTGACTAATAAGTTATCCGATGAAATTATCTTAAGGGATACAAAAAACAGGTAGAGTTAACGAAGGTTCGAGTTATCCGAGATTTACTGGGAGTTAACTGCATTATGTTTTGTTTTTAGATGTAAACTTTTAATCGCAAGAATCTTCAAACAAATCTACATCGACACACCCTTTCTAATACTGATATTCTTGCAGAAAAAGAAGAAAGAATTTTTCCCCTTCTTAGTTGAAAACACTATTGCTTCCTCCATATATTCTGTGTCATCTTGTTTTTTAATTTCTTTCATTTGAATGTTTTTTTCGTCGGATGAAATGCTTTCCTGAATTTCGTATGATACTGCATTTGAAGCTATCAACAGTTCCAATGTTGTTCCAATTATACAGAGCACGCAAATAACCACACAGAGAACTCTAAAGAAGATGGATCATGATAATTATGTTGACATTACCAAAAGTTTTTTGCAATATTTGAAGTTTACAAAAATTTCAAAAGTGCTGTTTGTGTGGCTAAAATATTATATCAGATAATATTTTTCACGCCATATACATAGGGATTAAATTAGGAAAACGAATTAAAAATCAATAAAATTGGTAAAACGAATTTGTTTTACAGCGGCAAGAAAACGATTTTTCTATTTTTACGTTATTTCTTTGAAAAGATTAGTGAAACCTCTTTAAAACGGATACTTACGAGACCAAAAATTCTGTGTGCTTAAGAGTGGTGTCAGCCTTATTTGGGCAAGAAATGTGGAAAAAATTCTACTCTGAGCCAGAAATCCATTAGACAAGCCGATATTACCTTTTACCCCACCCCCAAGGCAAAGAAACATGCTTAAAATTCAATTTGCCCTAAAAGATAAAGTGTTGCTAGATGCTGCCTTTTCGAACATTATAAGTAGTAGCGCGAAAGCATTGTGAGGAGGTGTGTAGCAAAAAAAAAAGATATATTTTAATATTCTGATCAAAGTTTTCCTTTGTCCACTTAATGCGGGTTAATATTGGGTAAAATAGCCGTAAAGGACTTAAAAAAGTGTCCCCTTTGTACTGTCTGCATTTCTGTCCGTTTTAGAGAATGTCCACTTTAGGGAGTTCACTGTATTCTTAAAAGCGTTTTTTGGGTTATAAAGGCTAAAAATGGTATCAGTTATTTTTCAAACCCGTTTTCAAAGAATTAATGATTTGAATCAGTTTGATTTTTGGCAAACGATTTTCTTTAACGTGTTAGATGAATTGGTTGTCATTGAATTGGGAAATGATAATAGACACATTGCAACGCCGTATTTGATCTAATGAAAACATTCCTGTAAGACGCATAGATACTTACAACGTGACTTTGAAGCCTGTTTTATATTCCACTGGTTTTTCACATGTTGGTTTGCCGAATGCAATATACTTGGATGTTACTGAGAGAGTAATCTTATTATTAAAATACAGAAAATATAAGACGGAAAAGAGAAAAAGGAAATGTGACTGTATTCACTGTCATAATTATGACATTGATATAATAATCGTAAGACACTTACTGTTTTCTGCTACTTTTAATATTTTTAAAACATCAGAAGTTGTGCATTGGCTGGGTACACAGCTAGCATAATATCCAGGTACCTTAAAGAAACATCGAGAAACATAAAAAAGTATGAAAAACATCACCTGGTGGCGCATTTGTGAACTGATGACCATACCGTAATACACATCATCTAGTAAGAGTCTCCAGAAATTAAACGCGCTTCTCCTCCCTTTCAGTGATTTTTTAATAGATTTCTCTCTCTCTAATAGGCACTCCTTCTGATGAGCAACCCTCCCCCACTAGGCTGTTTATTTGAAACAACGCACATGTTGCATTTCATGAAAAGGATCTTAAAAATCCATTTGAAATATAAGCAGGAGATGTACATAACAATGAATCAATCTTCTTGCGTAATATTGTACAAATGGTTTTTGTATCCCTGACGTATTTGGAAGACAAAGAGCTATGTAATGGAAGACTATGGAGTCAAATCTAAACCGTTCTTTTTAACTTTATAAAGTTCTTATCAAACTTAAATAAATTTTAACAAATTAATTTACCAACGGGTTGTCCCGACCAAATAGAACCATCTTTGAAAAGCAGTATTTAGCATTTGGAATCTCCATGCATTCATCGTATGCACCCAGCCATCGAATATTTCCATGCAGAACACGAGAGGGTGGTTTGGCCCATGAATCAATATCTGAAAGAAGAAAATATCCATTTTAATGATACGAATATTTTTTGCAGATCTGCAAGTCTAATTATAGTTCTAGCTGTCCCTCCACCATTGGTAAACGTTATATCTTCCTTGCATTGAAGAAGCTCTAAATGTTCACTGTTGCTGTAGATAACTGCCAGGCAAGTCACTTTTATTAGCCATAATTTTAGAACTTCAATTTCTTTATAATTATGTACAAAAAATAGTTGTATTAGAATTCAAAATTGAAAAAAAACAAAAACGTATTCAATTACAAAACGGATCTAGTGTGACAATAAATTACAATTTACAAGCTTTAAGGATATTTCTTTATTGTTTTATATGACAATGAAAATGCAACGCAAGCACATTTTAGATAGGGAACAGAATGTAATGAAATAGTTGGGTAAAGAAGCTGATGTCGCGAAGCTAGACGAAGAAGACAAAAAAATGCCGATAATCAAAAGATGTACTTACATTTTGCCAGCGGAGAAGACATCAGTTTTGGAAGAGCATCTTGTAGCGAACTGTTTTTAAATGGTGCAACAAGATTTGTTAAATACATTGAGCATGGTGGTGATAGGGCCGAAAGCGCTTTTGTGGCGTCTCCTGTTATCATTTTTATGATAAACTTCTTATCCGTGACCATTTTCAGTAATTTGTCAAATTTCACACTTTCCAATACAACTTTCATGATATTGTCTGTTTTACCAGTCATTACATATTTCAAAATCTTTTTGATGTCAATTGCTTTTACCAAGTCATCTGGATCAATGCTTGCCAGTAACCTCTCTACCATCTTGACACTGACGCCAACACCAGATATTTCTTCAGTAATGTTCACATATTTAAATATAATGTTAACAGCCTTGGACATGTCAATTGTTTTCAGTATTTTTGCATAATTTAAATTATCCAGTATGATTTGCACATCAATTTTTTTTCCTCCAGTTAAAACATTTTTAACAATCTTTTCAATATCAAGTGCTTTTAAAACACTGTTTATATTAACCATTTCAATCAATTCTAAAATAATTTTCGGATCAAGGTTAAGCGCTTTAATTTCCTTCATAATTTTCTTGTCCTTCAGCAAAATCTTAGCGACATTTTTGATGTTAATTGTTGAAATAATTTTTTCGTAATTCCAATTGGAAACAACACTTGTCACACCTGTGGTATTACCAGCTAAATACAAATTAAAAATATCGAGCACTTTTAAAGCTTTTATCAATTTCTGCATGTCGATATTTGTAACCACATCAATCAGCATTTTCGGATCGATTCCATTCGAGTGAAGCGTGTCATTGATAAAAGGAGTCTTGAGGACATTCACCCAATCGACTGCAATACCACTAGTCAAATTTTTCTTCAAGTCGCCAAGTCCTATACTTTTAAGTAACTGATCAATTGGATCGATTTGTGCTGAGTTATGGTTTATGCCAACCAATGCAAAAATGAGAATGCAGAGGAAATATTTTTGCTTCATTTTACTTGTCTGAAATGTAAAAAAACTGATTATAATTTAACCACTTACAATCTAAATCATACCTCATCCAAAATCTGGTGCTCGAAAAGAAATTTAATTTGCGCAACATATAAAATGAGAACCAGAAATGTAAAAATAAATTAAAGGAATATGCGAATGGTTCATGAAAAAGTATTTGGTCACATATTAAAGTCATTTGCAAAAATTAACACCCGCGATATTTTTTTACAATTATCCTCAAGAATTTCTACCCATGAAAATAGGTACGATTAAGATCCCTCCTGATCTCAACAAATAAAGAGTAAAGAATAAAAATGATTGAAAGATATTTCTTAAAAATTTATTTCTGTTAGAGCTTATATTTTTATAAAAACAAGTCCTTAACGCATGTGGTGGTAAATGAAAAAGTGTTCGCGCTTTTTCTTATAATGATATGGATTCGAAGAATATCAGGCTGGGAATCAGGATTAAAATCAATAGGCAAATAAGAATACTTTATTGCATTAGATTTAAATCAAACATTCCAAGATAGAATTCAGAAGTGTAGAATTGTTAGGAATGGGATAAGCAAACGTTATAGGATTTATACAAACAGAATGATACAATTAAAAAAAGGGTAAATATGATTTGTGTTGTGATGCAGTATTATTCAAACTTTTGGAAATGAAATGCAGCAAAAACGTCTTGATTGAATACACCTGCCATAGCTATTTTTTTACCACACTTTAATAAACAAGCTTGATTCAAATACATTTCCACAAAAAAGCATTTAAAAACCCACCGACAATTTAAAAGCATGAAGGTATGTTAACCAGTACAATAAAAGTAACATGGCACCACGATTAAAATATCAGAATAACTCACTGAAAAAAATGGTACGTGTTCTTTTGATTGTCATTACTAGGCTTTGGCTCAAGTTTAGTACATCACTATATATAACCAATATACAGACAACCTTTTAACAAGCAAAACAAAGCATTACCTTTGCTCATAAACAATTGCCACAACATTTTTTGTTTCAGTAAATTCTGAAGCATTGTTCTCTTCTCTTATTTTGTTGTAATGTTTTGTCAATATTTTCTTTTTTCAAGCTATATTTGTTTATTATTAAAAACTATTTAAAAAAATATTTTTACAATACTAAAGAGTTATTATTTATTAAGCAGAAATATTTACAATCGTTAATTATTCTTTTGCTCACTTTGTTCTATAAAAAAGTGATTTCATGTTTTACAGAGTGCGATTAAAAAAATATGCTAAATCTTTGAGATACGCTCTTCTTTTTAACTAGTACTGTGATAATTACTGTGGCCATTAAAAAATCATTACAAACTTATAGTATGTCATGAAAGTAAATTTTCGCTTATGTCAGTGTTGTGAAAATCGATCAAAAGCTATGTATACAAAGGTCAGCACTTTTGTTGTGACGTCATTGGATATTTGGAATTTTTGAAAGTGCCACTATCTGCTTAAAACTTAATTATTATCTTATTCACTCGGTTGAATCGAAAATAAGAGCTTTATTGTCTTGGAGTCATTTTCGGTATTCTGTTAGTCAAATAAAGTTTAATAACATATGCTCCGTTTTTTACATTATTATATCGCATAAAAATGTTCCCGATTTTTGGGTTGGTTCAAGACAATAAAGAGACTGAACCCTTTTGCGCAATTGTTATTTTTTTCAACCCCTCTGCTACCTGCGCCCCCTTTGCATCCAGCATCGAGTTTATTTTTTTGCCTGTAATTATGTTGAAACAACATATTAGAATGAAATACTCTAAAGTGAACAATCTAGAACAACACCTTTATTTTTTAGTTCTTAATACATTTCCTACTCTAATTCCCCAACCCCTGTTTTTATCCTCACCCCTATCCCCATGCGTTCAGTTGGTGCTTTCTTAACGAAGGAAATCGCACAACTCTATCTTTTCATTTTCATTTATGTGCATTTCTTCGGATGAAAAAACCCGGCTGCAACAACAACAACAACAATAAATAGGAAACAAAAGTCACTTAGCAGCAGCTAGAACCCTTTTCTGTCTCTCTGTTTCCCCAACTTTGTTAACGCGGCTGATGGCTTTAATACACAAGTTCTCTGTGAATTCGGTTATGGAAAAGGGGCTTTCGTTAAATAAAATGAAATTTTTAAGTTGCAGTGATGTTGGTACGAATTGCAACCACTAAAAGTAAATAAAACAATGACGTGGACACTGTACTCACATGACATTCTGCCTCATTTAATCCTATCCATACCAACCAAGTTCTTCACAAGTTTAATGTAAGTTCGTATGATTATATTTCACTGTTGTTTTCATTATCAACACGAGGAATATATTTTCTCCGTCACAAGATACTAACATATTTCATGCGATGGCAAGCAAATATTTAGAGATTTAAAGTAAGTTTTCGCTGTTAGTTAACAAAATAGTTACACAGGTGATCTGATCCGATGTGTACAAAATAATATCTATATTGAAATACTATCTATATATTTATGTTACTGTGATACATTTTGTGCCAAATAGCCCTTGAAAGAAACACGTTCACATATTGTATAAAATGAAACAAACAACGAAATACAAATATTAACTTAAGATAAGTTGTTCTTTTACAGTTTGTGGCAAGCTATGTAAAGCAAATTCTAAATACACACGCATTTGGTTAAATGTTGTTTTAGCAACATTGAAAAACAATACAAAAACGTATGAGAGTTTGTAAAAACATAATTTTCAGAAAAATTTTAAAGTTCTGCACGTGAGAAACACAATTACATCAATGTTAAAGTCAAATCTCTTAAAAGTTGCAGAAATAAAGATAGTATGGTTAAATTAAAAAAACGAAATTGCCACAGCTAATTATACCATATACATTACAACCTCGTTTCAATACTTGCTCAGCCATATGAGTCAAATGCTTTGCAAATGAAGCAAAAACATAAACTCGTTATAAAGCCATAAAAAAACATTTGCGGATTTTTTTTTGTATTTATACTTTAGACTACAACATACCTTTTATAAGCATGTTTCTATTCTTGTGTCGTGAATAAAAAGTGTAATGATTTAACGCAAAGGTAAACATGATATATTATTAGTAACGTGATCATCTTCACATGTTTATCTCACCATATAAGCGCATTGAATACAGTAATAGTAAGGAGTGATTTTAAGTACACTGACCTCCTTTCACACCTTTTAATCACAAAAACCTCGCTTTCACCATTTCCACCACCACCTCATCCCAAAAAAACAAGTAAAAAAACGAAATCATATGACGTCATCAACGCATGCGTGAAATCATAATAATAGTATACAGAATATAAATACCAATAACCAAAACATAATAATATTAAATGCTAAATACCAACATATGACGTCATACGCTAAATTATACAGAATATGAGTAAGGGAAATTCCCTAAATATAATGGCAGTCACCAACACAAAATAATATTAAATGATATATAAATGCAAGTCACCAACACAAAATCATATGAAATCATATATACATTAAATACTAACACATAATCATATTAAAATAATATATACCAGAATTATATGACATCATCAACGCATGCGCAATAGCATATATAGTATATATGTTGACATCAACAAAATTAGAATATGAGTAGGGGGAAATTCCCTTATTGCTAGTTACCAGAGTTCTATCAAATAAATGACAGAGTATTGCGACGAATGCGGGATCATACTTGATAAGTATAATTGCTGTAAATGTGGCAGAAGGTTAATTATATGCGGGAAAATGCTGTGTTGGCAGCATTACATCATGTTTATCACCTACAACGGTGGGTGGTGTATTTGTAAAAACCCTTAGTTGGAGTCTATTTTTTTAAATAAAGGGATGTTCAAATTTTTTGGAAATAATATTGAAACCAGGGGCTTCTATAATGAGCCTTCAGTCCTAAGCATCGATGAGGTTCAAATTAAAAATATCATGCTTAGCAATCCAATTAAAGCTAACAAAGGCAAGGGTGAACGCTTTGTCATTGGTTATAAACATAACAACAAGATATCATCACTATTGATTATAACACCGAGAGGCCTATATAGCGGTGGTGCATCCAGATATGACGATGGATCTTCGCTTACCATGTCATTTGATATGCATCAACATATAGCGTGGAATGAAAAATATATGTGTATCCTGGTCAGGATACAGCAATTGTATGGTAATGAGTTCACGACCTCATCAGTGAAGAACGGTAGATACCTGAACACAAAAATTAAAGAATGGGAGGGTAAAATAAACACGTATTTCTACGACCAAGCAGTACCACTAAAGCAACCTTGCGAATGCATCTGCATTTTAAATTATCCAGTATATATAAACAAGGGAATAAGCACTATCTACAGGTCCTACTCGAAGAGTGTAAGTATAAACCGACATCTGTAACCTTAAGGACACGACACCTTGATTCAGATGACAAGGAACCATTTGTTGTGGTATAAATAAATGAACGATTTGAAAAAGAGGCCAAAGAGCTAGGTATAAGTGGATACTCCACTATGAAGAAGGCTGATCTTATATCTGTGATTCAAAAGCTCAAATACAAGGACGCTTCAGCACAGACGGACGGTCCTTATTGTAAACTATGCTTGGAAATAACAGCTATGAAAATACTCGAGGAATATATCAGAAATGTAGAGACAAAACAAAAGCGAACCATTATATATCAAGGTGACCTAATGATTGATGCCAGTACCGGTGAGGTTGTGGGTACCATCTAATGTATTGTTAATAAACATTAGATTATGAATACGCTGGTGGTTTGTCTAGATACCGCTTATATGTTGAACAGATTGAAGTTTTTTCATAAACTCCTGTTTGCCCTCCTGACGTCCCTTCTCGGATAGCTGCTGTCTCTCTCGTTCATTAAGCGACTCTACGGTTTTTCTGGTTCTCTGACGTATTTGCTCCTTGAGCAGAATATAGCGTTGGTTTTCCTGCATAACTAAGCTAAATTCATAATCACTAATAACCCCATTTTCCACAGCTCTACTGATAAGGTCGATAACGGAGTTGAGTTTGGTTTCCGCCAGCAACCTTATACCCTCGTGCTTCTTGCTTTTGACATCTAACTCTTACCAGCATTTTTCTGACCTGCTTGACCCAATCCCACAGCTATGGTGATGCCTCCCATAGCTACGGCCAATGGTACACCGATCCCACTGATCATGCTACCAATGCCGAGCCCCGAGGTGATCACACTTACGGCCAGCGGACCATGATCGGTGTATCTAACCCACGTACCGTGCATTTTGAACTTTTTGGCGAGCTTGTCCTGCTCTTTAATTTTGGCACACAGGTATTGCTCCACTTCTTCGATTTCTTTAAGCCTGTAAATATGGCCCTCATTATTTTCTTGATCAGGTGCACTCGGTGGTAAGCTCGGGTATAATTTCATAATCTCATCATTATTCATTTATTCTATTAGCAAATGCATTGTTATTGAAACGAAAGGCTTCTTTTCGTCTTGATATTCGTTTATGAGCATGAAATCTAA
Organism: Hydractinia symbiolongicarpus; assembly: GCF_029227915.1. Taxonomy (NCBI): domain Eukaryota; kingdom Metazoa; phylum Cnidaria; class Hydrozoa; order Anthoathecata; family Hydractiniidae; genus Hydractinia; species Hydractinia symbiolongicarpus. The sequence goes on from NC_079885.1 coordinate 6,324,549, forward strand.
CCTGTCTGTTGAACCCTTAATGGGGAGGTACACAGGGTTTTCAACCCTCCAGGTAAGCATATCCCCCAAGCAGTAAGCTTTTTGATAGGGAGTATTGCTAGTATATTAGATTTCTTACCATTTAAAAGACAGTAATCTTTATCCATCTGGGGGCATACGATTCTCAGCCGCTGATGAATATCAGTATTGTACTTGCTGTCGTAGTCACCCGGTGAAAATATTACTTTGTTACTAAAAGCATACCCCATAATGTCCTGCAGCGGTTGATCAATTATCACAACATACCCTTTATCACTCATCTTGGCACCCGCTTTATAGATATTGAATTCACTCCCTTTTTAAAGATTCACCCACCTGGGGCGGATACTGATGGATTTCAAAGCAATTTTCATGTTCTCTTAGATGAGGATTGAATATTATCGGCTTAGATATATCAGTTATATATAACTGTCGCATCTTTTTTTAAAGAAACATGAATATCTATTTGTATAACCTTAGAGCAAAGTATGCCCCTACGCATGGGCGACATCTCGAGAGACTCAAGGGTAATGATCTATCAATCCAAGACATTGTTATTGACGCGAAAGAGTCCTCATTCAAGGTGAAATTCCCCAGTATTTTCGTCGACTACGAGTTCCACTCAGGTGACGTATTGAATACATGGAACCAGCTTCCTTTCAGCCTATGGTCCACTCACCTCAATTTTGCTACCTACTGCGCAACATCCGCTTGAGGTATTTCTATGCAACATCTGACCACATCCTTACCCCTGGTTCGCTCCGTTTACCGCTTCCAGGTGTACTTCCAGATTCTTAAAATCCCTCAAGATCTCGAAGTGTCTCTACCAGGTTCCGATAGGTTTCGACGCCTCAACAATCCTTTCAATATGGAAAAATTCAGGCAACTGACACGTGAATTTGGTGTATCATCAAATGAGCAAGATTAGAAAAATGAGAGTTTTTTCAGTTCATGGCAAGCCAAACGTAAAGATTTTCCTGGCAGTGGGCTATCATATTTTAATGAAAATTCATGGAGTAGGTGGGTAATCGAAAATAGTCAGGGTCTTACACGTATTGGCATTGAAAAGTTATCACAAAGTGTACGATGCTACGCGTATTTGATTTTGGAGTCCCAAGCCAATGCGCGATCAGGAATTATTGGTAATCAAGGCAGTTCTATCGATGCCCAACGGCTTTACTTGACGAACTTTGAACAGCTGGTGATTAGACCTACAAATACAGGTAGAGATATTAGTAAATTCGAGAACGTAGATATGCACGAAGCAAGGTCGACTATAGTGTTGCCCATGGCGTCTACATGATCATCGGAAATGTGGCTGGATTTAACAACAAGATCTTGATCAGTCAGGACCATTTCAAGATTGGTGTTAACTCGCAGATTAATGCTCCTGATGCTGTTGCCAAGCCCATACCAAGGAAGCATCAACGTCAGCCTTCCCAGGCACATGAGATATCAGGGCAGCATCCAGCAGCTTCTTCTGAAGCAATAGCTCATGATGAAAAAAAGGCCATCATTATCACGGCGGGAATAGGGCTAATCCTTGCGTATATTTGGATGAAATAGGTCTAATGTGTTTATAAACATACCAGACTCTCATCTATTCTTTCCACCCTTACTCCTCTTAGCCTCCACGTAAGCCACAACGATACCTACGGCGCCTGCTATGGCCAAATACAAGTGTTTTTTCACAAATTCCACAACCTTGGCAGCCACCCAAAAGAAAAATGATACGATGGTACCAATATTGCCAGGCAATGCGGCCCCAGCCTTGCCTGCTAGATAATTTCCGAGCCTTTCCAGTTGCTTTTGTACAAACCCTTTGCTACCACCACCTCCTCCAGCACCTGCTGCTGCCCCACTACCTCCTGTGAGTGCTAGGACCAAGGTCGACACGAGCAAGCCAATGGCACTCACGATGTTTGTTATATTTATCCCTTGTTCTTTGAAGAGATTGGTCAATTTTTCTCGTAGGGATGTGTCATCCCCAGATATTTTCATCAGCTCGGACTTAATAGACCTCAGTTCCTTAAAAACCTCGGAGGAAAGACCGTGCATACCCAGTTCATCCTTCTTATCTTCCTTCAATTTCTTCAATTCCTTCTCAAGATCATTAATATCCTGAAGCCTTCGTACCCCGGGCTTCTGCTTTTTAAGTTCTTTTAACTTACCCTCTTTCGTATTTATCTCGCTATTATATTGTGCAAGTTTATCCTTCACCCCCCTTAATAGTCTTCTGCAGGTTTTCAATGTCGAGCTTTAACTTTCTCATATCAGGATCTTGATCTCATCGTCGATGCCCGTGAACGAAGTATCTGCATAACCCTCTATGTCACGAGCAATAGTTTGAATGCTATCAATTGTTTTCATTTCAATCATCTCACCATCCTCTTTACCCGAAGTCTCCTCACCCTTCTTAACAAGAACATCAACCTCCAGCGCAAGGTTCTGAGCCTGTGCCCAACCACCATTATTGGGGGTAGAGACATACTTAGTGAAGCCCATATCGCGAATATCTCGAGCCGTAAGACCATATTTGTGTAATGTACTTAATGCTAGGAACCCTGTTCCATTCTCCTTCGTAACCATTATACCTTTGAAAAAAGCTGTTCCATTCACGTGTAAAGCTACCCCTGGTGATATTGATATCTATCCGGTTTTTATCCAGATGTCCTAGATCTTGATTATTCAGATGTGTGTAAAAAGCACTTACCTCTTCCTCTAGTATAGATTTTGTTATTCTATCAAGTGTATCTTCCGCTGTGCTGGATCCCTGCACGTCTTTGAGCCCACGGAACTCCTGCGGCACAAGGAGTTCACTAGGGACATTCTCGGGCCCAAGATCATCCATCTGAATGCCTTCCTCTGGCGTAAAGTCATCTTCATATCCCGGATTATCAGCCATTTATTTCAACCACCAGCCTGCCTAAATAATTGTACGGAACTATCTTAAATCCGCATAAGGAGGTAAAAACGATGTATGGGATGAAAGGTAAAAAACAAAAGGTGAAGATCAGCCACATACCCAGCACAATCAACCAGAACGAAGATTTCTACGTAGAGATCCCTAACGTTGGTCAAAACGATGTGATATTTCCAGGCTCAAGTTGCTGTTCGACCTGGAGCTTACTGGCAGCAATAAGAAACGTACAATTGTGAGCAACATCGGCAAGTCCCTGATACAGAACCTTCGTATAACACTCAACGGGAATGAAATTCAAAACATACAAGATTTTAATATCCTCGCTGTGTATCGAGATCTCTGGATTTCAAAATTTGACAGGGACAATAACCTGATCCTTCAGGGTATCAGCAACGACGATGGAACAATCCGTGCGTTGCAGGTGAAGGCTAGTGACCATGTTGGTAATGACGAAGAAAAAGCTATTGTGGCAGCGTATGGCAACATTTTTTGCATTCCTATAGGCAAATTTTTGAGTTGACTCGTGATCTCCCATTCTACTAGGCTGGAATACATGATCGACTCCAATTCATCCTGCATTTCGCGTCTTACGGTGATGTCATAAAGAACTCCGGAACCCCAGCTGTTGGGAGCACGGCGGAAAAAGCAGCCGATGCTAGTTATAAAATTACCAATATTGCGCTCGAGTTTGATAAGGTGAACAACGAAGACCTCGCAAGTGCGATGATGAGCCGCTATTCCCGGCTTGCCCTACCTTACGAGCGTATACTTCGCAGCAAGGTTGTGACCCTTAAAAAGGCTGACACCACCTACAACCTACAATGAGATACGCCCGCTAAATCGCTGAAAGGCGTGTTACTCCTATTCCAGGATCCCGGTGTAGTTAAAGCATATATTGGTAATGATAAGAAATTCTATAATCCTGGCATATCGTCGGTCAGTGTTAGCATAGAGGGCGAACCAAACGAGCTCTATAGCCACGCGATGTTACGCAGGGATCATCTAGAACAAGTGGCTGCGTTGCTGGGATCCAATGATTCCATAGTGACCATAGGCCAATTCTTTACGGAAAGGTATGGGCTCTTCGTCGACTTCAGAGCAAGTCCGGACCATACCCTACACGGGAACGGGAGGCCTCTCCAAAGATTATCGGATGGGATTACGCTGCATATGACCAAGAAGGCCGACGGCACTGGTGATATTAGATGTTACGTGTATCTCTTAATGGATGGTCAGGTCAATATCCTGGATGGGAGGTTCCACAGTGTTGAGTATTAAGACCAAATATTCAGTATCACGCGTTATTCTATAGCTCATAAACTATAGAATAAACATGGCAACAATTGGCGTACTCGTGGCGGGTGCAGCGATTAACGCGCTAGCATTCTCAGGAAGTAACTTCTTATTCAGTAAACTCAGTGAGCATAGTGACGAAGAGCGACGAAGGCACGATCTAGCCGTCGAGAAATTACAAGCTGCCCAAACTCAATGGGTCCGTGATAGACAGAAAAAAATAGACTGGTATAACCGACGGCGGGAGGAACAAAGGCAAGCGGGTCAGAGTTTGAAAGAGCTTGATGAGGGTATTCAAGAATATTATATCGCGACGATCGAGAAGGCCCCTAAGTTATCCGACTTCTACACACCCAGCAAACAGCAACAAGACGGTGAGCTGACGTTCATCGTAGGGTCCTTGGCTCTGCTGGGTTTCTCGGTGTACAGATATATGTAAGGTCGTTTTTGACATGTATAATAAATATGACAAAAGTAAAGCATGTTGTTTCGGCCGAAGAAGCCGAAAAGCTAAGCCAAATATACTACACTCCGGAACATCTCTGGATTGGACGGAAAGCCATTAAACTGCTCTCCGAGCAGAGTGGTCTCTCTAAAAATAAAGTTATTCACTGGCTATCTCGCCAATTGCTCTGGCTCCGACATATCAAAGGGCCCAAGCGCATCAACTACCCACATTTCACCATCACGAAACCCAACGAGATGCACCAATTTGACTTGCTCCACATGCCCCATGATAAATTATATGGAAACACCTATAAATACATCCTCACAGGAAGTCGCGGTGACGAGAACAGGTGTGTTGATTGTGGAATCACTATTTGTAGGTCCCTGAGTTAAAGTTTAATTATGTCAAGGATTAATGAAGAAAATATATTGAAACAGTCGGAAATACCCATTGTCTTGGAAAAAGACTCAAGAAGAAGTGAAGTGAAGTCAGAAAGTGACGAAGCATTTATCGACAGAATGTATGACGAAACGAAGGTAAAAGCGCAGCGCTCTAATAAATGGGAAAGCAAATTTACTTTTACGGATCGCTTTGTTTTGGAAGAGTTGTTTATTTCGTATCGTGAAAGAATAAAATTTCTTGAGGAGGAACTTAGATACAAAAACAACTTAATAAATCGCATTCTAAGTCTTTCAAGTTCTGAGAAATCACTGTTCCGTGACGAGCATGCCTTCACAGATTGAAAACGCTAATTTTATCAAAAAAATTCCATTGTATGAAAATGTAATCCCAGAGGAATCATCAAAACCACTTGGACATAATAATTCAGATAGTTGCAGACAAAATTTGCTTGCCACTTACAAACTGCATAAATTCTTGCATCACTGACGGTATATTTCCATCAGTACTGAAACTATCTGAAGTTATTCTCGTTTTCAAAAAGGGTGACAATTCTCGGAAAGAAAATTACCGACCAATTAGTATTTTAAATAGTTTTTCTAAAATTTCGGAACGGCTTCTATTTAATCAGATTTCTAGCTATTTTTAACCAATATTTTCATCATTATTATGTGATTTTAGAAGTAAATATAGCACCCGAAATGCTCTATTTCGCCTAATTGGTAAATGGCATCAGTGCTTAGATAAGTCTGGGGTGGTGGGAGCTGTCTTAATGGACTTGTCAAAAGCATTTGATTCCATAGATCATGGCCTTTTAATCTCAAAATTGGCTGCTTATGGTTTTGATAGAAAAGGTCTTTACCTTATGAAAAGTTATCTCTCTGGACGTTTTCAAAGAACCAAAATCTGCAGTTCTTTTAGTGAGTGGCTCTCAATTGTTTTCGGCGTTCCACAAGGTTCTATTCTCGGTCCACTTCTGTTTAATATATTTATAAATGACTTATTACTATTTATTGAAAAAACTGATATTTGCAACTTTGCTGATGATAATACAATCTACACTTGTGGATCTCAATTAAATGAAGTCATTGCTGACCTTCAGCATGACTTAAATAACGTATTAGCCTGGTTTGAAAACAACCAATTGGTTGCTTATCCAGTTTCAGATGATGTTTTAAGGTTGTCTACACAGTGATACTTTATCGCTAAGAATAAACAATAACTTTCTAGTCGCATCGGAATCTGTAAAATTATTAGGCATTACTATTGATAGATGTCTCACTTTTAATGAGCACATCTCTAATCTATGTAAAAAAGGAAATAGCAATGTCAGATGTCTTTACAGAATAAGACGATTCATTAGTTTTGAACAATCAAAGTTATTGCTTAATTCCTATATTTTATCAATATTTACCTATTGTCCCATTATATGGATGTATTGCAGTGCTGTGCAGTATATATTAATCATTTCAACACACAAACGTGCATTGAGAGCTGTAACAAAAGACTATCATTCCAGTTATCAGGACTTGTTGGTAAATTGTAACTGTGTGCAAATTCACGAACTGCATTTACGTATAATCTGCATAGAGATTTATAAAACATTAACAGACGAAAATCCGTCATTTATGCAGTCTTTTTACGCTATAAGACGTATCAGTTACAATTTGCGCAGCAAAAATAGTCTACTTTTACCATCCACAAGTTCAACACGCTTTGGTACTAGATCTTTTTTGTTTCAAAGTTGGAGTCCTTCAACAAGGTACTCGCGGAAAGATTGTTCAAGCCCCAAGATACGCAAGAATTGGTCACTGACGAACAGAGTACCACATGGGTCAAGCACCTGCACACTATCGTCAAGAGTTTGAACAACACCAAGACGGCTATGATCGGAATGAAACCTTCAAAGGGCATCAAACTAGATGAAGTACCTCTTGCAAATGAGAAGCACCCGGAGGAAAAACCGATGTGTTAAATAAGGTAAGTGACATTTTATTTGATTTACATTACTCCAACCAGGGTGATTATTAGGACAGACATTAATATGAAAAAATACATGGTGTTCTTCTGATACCTTACCTTTTCCAGTGCATCACGAAGATCTTCATCAAGGGCCTCCAGACTCCGCTCTAGATAAGGGATTCTATCCATTTCTTCGTGGCTGATTTTTTAATTGATGTATGTATGACATATTTACTTAATCCAATATACTCCAGCCCCGAGGATGGTCCAGTCTATTATACAAACAGGCATGTTTGGATTTTTTCAACTGATTCTTGATCGACTCCCAGTCATCAGGTTATCAGGTTAGTGATATCAGGTTAGTTTCTTCATCGATCAATTTGAGATCCCTTCTCTCATGTGGGTACCAGAGGAACAACTGTTTCTTTTGCCAATAAAGATTTTTAGGCAAAGCTGTGTAGGATTGTGTGAGAAGCCAGAGACTGTGCTTCCTGTGTCTCCCGCTAGTGGCTAATTCGAGCAGGCTCTGGCAACTTTTATCCATGGATTTATTAGCGATCATGTGATCTACGATAAATAAGCTTTATTCCCCCGCAAGGAGGTTTGATAATTTGCTTATCCAATCAAACAAATTATCACCTGGATCAATAAGAAATACATAAGGATCTTTCCAAAGCGATGGTCTATCGAGATAAGTGGCATTCCATCGCAGAGTAGGGCAGAGTATAACGATATTGTGGAATTGTCCCCTATACTCATGCTCAAGCAGGTCCAAAACTCTTTGAGTTTTACCGCACGACGTAGGCCCTGTGATTATTGCTGTGTGCGGGTGTAGTATAATATCCAAGCTCATTTATTCTTCATATATACCACGTGGTATACATGAAACTTGTAGGTGCTTACTTCTTCGGGACAATGGAGGCTGGTAGCCAACCTTTTGAAACGGCCACCTCGCGGCTTCCTCGACCAGCTGTAAAATATGCTACCATTTTCATAACATCGCTGGTATCCAACTTAGTCGAAGGACTCGAGATCCCAAGAAACTTCTTCCCAACCATAGCATATCCAATTGTGAACCCGAGGTCAACGACTGTCTCATATATCATATCGATGATTTCCTTTTGCGGAGGGGTAACATTTGAACTTATGTTTATATTATACCTCACCGCATCTTTAAAATATCAATATCTGGCTTAGGCTCCTGCCTCACGCTTGGTTGGTGAGATATGTCATATGCCGCAGGCTGCTGGGTACTCGCGGATTTTTTACGGATAAAATATATGACACCACCAATACATCCGATCGCGAGTAGGCTTCCACCAATTTATATTCCACCTGACTGTACAGAACTCACTCCAGAAGAGGTAGTAACTGTAGTAACAACGGCATCCTCTTGTTGCCTTAGTTCTTCCTTTCTCTTCTTCATCAGTGCAGCTAACTTGTGACCTTAAAGGTCAATTCCCACGATGCTTCACTGGTTTTTGTTATTACCCTCTCTTCTTGTGATTGTTCAGTGCTCATTTCTTTATAAGCCTTGTGGCATATAAAATCACTTCCCTTTTACAGAAAGATGGAGGGATAGACCCTGTTCCTCAAGAATCTCCATAGTCTCTTTTATCCCCGTGAGTATGGACTCGGGAGTACTTAAATCTCTCTCAAAGTAACTCAGGAACTCCCTAAATGTTATGGGTTCTTTCTTAGGTGGAGCTATTCCGAGCCTCCTCTGTTGGCGGTTCCATTCGGCTAGTCTCTTACCTGCCGCAACCCTTCCCGTGTGTTTTTTGTTTACCTCAACAATTTTTTCAATGGTCTCGGTTTGTTGTTGGTTGATAATAATACTACACGCGCTGCTCATCTTTTTCTTGTTCTACATCAACCTTATCTTCATTCATCTTGGACGCAGGTAGTTGACAGTGGTTAATTGCATGGGCAGCTACCAACAGAGGTTCCATGAATCGACCGAATGCTGTATAGACGAGGATTCCAAGCTCGGTCATAGACTCTCCAATGATCAAATCATTTTCTAGATCCTTACGGAGAGCATCGACATCATTGATGAGTACAAAATTGTTGATGGCTTTGGTATACATACTTATCGCATGGGTACTGAGAGCCAAGACAGTCTTCTCTCCCTTTTCCTGCAGTTCGCGTGCAACGAAATCAGCGTGTATTTTCTCGAGAACATCGGGTGATGCCTTGTCCAGGAAACCATTAGTACATTTTCTCGGTAGTAAATGGGGCTTGGATTTGCAAGCATCCTTGAGAACCTGACGTTTATCTAATATTTGATCGAGCGCTTCTGCTGGGGTATCGACAACATCGAATATTTCTGCTAATTCGTGAGCCATGTTTATTAAACGTCGATATTTCAAATAACCGAGGATGATTAAGATGTATGGGAGCAATATAGCGATCAGGATTATTAAATCCATTTTTATTTGCAGCTTTGTGTATAAAGGTGGTGCCTCACAACACCTTTACTGCTTATTAGTGCGCATAGGTCGTAATACTTCTATCCCAGGCCTCGTTATATCTGATATGTCCCGCGGTCCAGGCTGCTGCTGTTGTACCGTGGGTTTTTTTATTTCTGCAATGTTGGGGTTACTAGATGGTTCAACCCATACCCAGCGCCCTGGGTGACCACAGTTACCCATACAAAAAATCGCTCGCAATCTTCTTCCCAGGGCATATTTTTTTATCAACTTTAAAGGCTGATAAAAAAAAATTGGACGCGACCTACTCTAAAGGCTTTGTATGTCATTGCAGCATCTGCTACCTTTTCATCCTTCGTAAATGTGGTATTGTTATGTCTCGCCAAATCCTCTATCATCTTCCCGTAGAACGAGTTCCCTTTCAATTTTGCTGTATCGCCCGCAATACGTTTATCAGGGTCCTTATCAGCTTGACGACGTGCATCCGCGATTTCTTCCGTGAACCATGCGAATGGTTTACCCCGTGAGTATTTGACTATTTGATAACAAGCTGTAATCTTCAACCCATGCTCCAGGTACCATTTAAGCAGGTCCGTACAAAGGATCTTCTCAGCTCTCATAACCCCTAGGAGCTTCCTAGTGCCAGGGATACGTTTTCGTTTGGTTTTCGTCAAATACTCGTGAATATGCTGCGGAATTTGATTGTCAGCGATCTCCCTGACTACAAATAGAGGTGACATCTCACTGAATTTGTCGTACAACTCAATATGCACTTCAATATCAACTTGTGCAAACCCGAAGAGTGATCCATCTATAATGCTCTCCATTAGAACATCTAATTCTCCAGCAGGGTCAGCCATTTTTACAAGCTTCTTCTTCCCACAAGAGAAGTCCTGCAGCAGGGTGCTTGGGTAGAGCATATTGGCGTCATAGCCCAGTATGGTCTTGCACTTGTTTGGCTCAGTATAAATATGTGCGCGAATACCCGTCACATCACTCTCGTGGTACCTGCAAAATACGATCGCTGGGCCACCTACTATCCCCGTTTCCAGGAGCTCATATGCCTCGTTCTTTGTACAATATGTTCAATCTTTCTGAACCTGTTTACAATCCTCGCATCGGGCTTTGGTGCAACGAGCCTCACATTTATACTTACAGGGATCACCTGGGGTATAAAGCTGTATATCATGGTTCAACCGCAAGGATTTATTCAGTACATACCGCATCGAAACACCCGGAATGCTCACTGTATCTTTTAGAATGTCAATCTCATCCTCGTAGTATATATTGCGGGTCTTGTCGACGGCCTCGATAAATGGTATTACGTCCGCCATATTGTATTCGGCTAACCAATCCAGCATCGTGACGCATTTTCTTTTAAAAAACTCATTTCTGAACGTCTGGTAATCTTCGGGTGATAGGGTGTTTTTACCACTGAGTGTGCTATAAAACGCCTCATGATCGACTGGGCCCACATGGTTCAACTTTTCGTAGCAGGACAACCATTCGTACGGAAACACTAATTTTTTGAGATAACAATCCAATGACTTGCACCATTTTTCATAACTCAAGCCTGGCGCCAGGAAATTTTTTATATCGATGAAGTTGAATTTTGATGTGATTAGAAACATGTAATCGTTGTCTTTTTTGGTCACTTTGATCATCATCCACAATTCGTTCGACGAAATACCGCTTTATCATGTTGATATCGTACTTGCCACTATTGAAACCTATCACCGTCACTTGATTTACCCATTCATGCCAAGCATTTTGAGTTTGTTCCGGTAGCATATCGAAATCATCCGGCTTGGGATATATCAGTTCAACTTCTTGGACAATCGGGATCTGTCTCTGCTCTAGTTGCTCAACAAATTTTTGCTCAAGCACCTTTGGGTAGGATGTAAGGTAGGATGTTCTTGTAAGCTATCATGGATGGCTACACTTACAGGTATATGCTCGGAGATATATGTTAAATCAGGTGTTTGCTGCTGATTCAATGGTGCCAGGAGAGCCTCGAAATCAAGTACAATGAAGTGAGGATAGGGTCGAAATTTTTTCTTAAATAACCTCTTAGCCTTGGAAGGCTTTTCGCATTCCCAAGCAGTGACAATATTGTAGCCTAGTTTCTTAATGTGGTCTTCTTTAAATTTGGTACGATTGAAATTATTTTTATCTACGTTGGTTTGCTGTGGTTGACATGGGCATCCATGCCGTTTACAGCCGTGATATTCGTATACTGTCTTTGTCTGAGGATCATAACCGTCGATCTTGTATACAGCCTTACTACCCTCACGTATCACACGCTCTCCCCCATGTCCACAAAGCGAGTGGTGTATGTGTCTACCTGTGTGCTCTGACATGGCCTCAATCCATTGACAAGCCGCGTAACTGAAACAGTTATCAGGATAGAATACGTTTTCAGAGCTACTCTGCATGCGCTCGATCTTTTCAACTTTGCAAATGATCTTTGTCTTGATACCTTCGCATTCGTTATTCTTGTGTCGTGTGAGGTTCTCCGATCTGGTAAGTCTTTGTGTACAAACATCGCATTCCCAATGCCGAGTTAGTACATCCATCTTTTTGATATAAAAACAATGACCCTGCAGCATACCAATATTGATCGTGTCCAAGTCTTTTTTGTATTGGCCTTGTCCATATACGAGACGCCATGGGGCCTTGTCGGTGTTTGTTTTTGGTTCAAAGACTCTTATGTTAATTTTGAATTTTTTGGCAATACCCTTCAAATCCACGAGCCTCGCGGCACGTACCTCTCCCCTCTTTAATTTGGGTTCCTCGTAGTATTCACGAGCTAATTTGAGGGCCTCTTGCGTAATATGTTTTTCGCGTTGCTTTCGATCCTCACAGTAATGAACGGCCAAGCATCTCCAGAAACATAGGCTGTCCGGTATTTCATCTATCTTGTCAAAACTATAAATGCACCTCTTGACCCGCAACCAATCTGGCAAAGGTCCACATCCAAGTAGGGGTTCCCTCGTAGAAATTATCTTGATCTGCACGTGCTTGAATATTATTTTACCTTCATATGCTCCTGGTGTTTCAATAGTTCTGTCTGGCGGTAAATAGGCCTTGACCCAAAATTCGGAATCTTCCAAATCAAGGCGTTTCATCTCACAGTCATTGATGAAAGCCTCGATTTCAGCCATGCTTGAGAGTGACCTGGAGCTCTTGGTTTTGTGATAATTCGCAACATCTCCACCGCCTCGGTAAATATCGCAGCCAAATGAGTATATCACCTTCACATGCATGTCTACATGGGGGAGGGGGGGGGGGGGGGGTGATTTTTCGCATGATAGCGTCTGTTAATGGCTGGTTAATGTTATTAATAAACCGCCATGTCTTGATGTGGTTTCCCTCTTCAAACATTTCCGTGTCATCATCAAAAATGTTATAAATGTCCTCGATTACATCAGGGATCGTGGCTTGTTTCGATTCTTTCTCGAACATATATTTAAGATCGGCAATTCCCTGATATTCCTCATCTATGGTGACACGTTGAACCTCATCGTGGAGAGTTGGTGATCCTCAAAAAATTGATCCCTGGCCTTTTTGTAGTAGTAACTAACGGTATCCCGCACACTCCTTAGTTGCTTAGTGAGAGCTTCGCGAGTTGCCGCTACTGGTGCCGACACGGTATTATATATTTTACTGATTGCATTTTTGAACCAACTCATTCCTTTATTATAGGTACATTTCATTTCCAACCAGTATTTTTTTTTTTTTGATTTGGTCAAGGATTGAATATTTAGGGAATTTCCCTTACTCATATTCTGTATACTAGCATATATACTATTACGCATGCGTTGATGACGTCATATATATTTCTAGTTATTTACATTTAATATTATTATGTGTTGGTTATTGGCATATGATATCATTTCATATTATTTTGTGTTGGTGACTGGCATTATATTTAGGAAATTTCCCTTACTCATATTCTGTATAATTTAACGTATGACGTCATATGTTGGTATTTAGCATTTAATATTATTATGTTTTGGTTATTGGCATTTATATTCGGTATACTATTATTATGATTTCACGCATGCGTTGATGACGTCATATAATTTCGTTTTTTTTACTTGTTTTTTTGGGATGAGGTGGTGGTGGAAATGGTGAAAGCGAGGTTTTTGTGATTAAAAGGTGTGAAAGGAGGTCAGTGTACTAAAATCACTCCTTACTATTACTAATACCTTCTCGATACATTCTGAAACTGACATCTACCAAGATACAAGTATTTATTTCTCGTAAGATGTGTTTCAGGATTTCGTGTGTTTTAGTTTGACCGTGAAGTGCAAAACATTTCAAACGATATAAATATATTAAAAATTTAAAATGATGGTAATTATAGATCTTCAGTAAAATAATAATAGTAATAATAATAATAATAATCTTCAAGTGGTAGTGGAAAAAAATGAACTCAAAATAATTGAGTGGGACAGGCTTACCTTTTAAACTTTAAATTTTATGGTTTTTCTAGTGCTATGCTTTTTTGAAAATGCGAAGCATTATATAAAGATTGAGAAAATGTTGTAAAGTTTTTATCTTGTGTGTTTTGTGAGCAGTTTTTCTTGACAACAATACAGTTTCAAAAGATTTTTATTTTTTTTATTTTTTTAAATAAGCATGATTATGTGTATTTTCATAAGCATATTCCAATAAATCCTTTTGTCATTAAGCATAACCTGAACATATTTTGAGCCTAAAAAAGTACTTTTTATAAGCATCCTTAAGCTTCATTATGGAATTTTGATAACTTTGATTTGTAAATACACCCAACGCGCACTTGACCATTTTACATAACGTTTTGATCTACAAGAGGTGTCCTACCTTGTAAACGCACTAACCTCAAATACGTCCGTTCGATTTGATTTTACATAATATTTTATACTCCAATAGTCATCTTAACAATTTGTTGATAACTTTTCAGAACTTCTTAAATGTTATTGTGTATTTACGGTATACTGGCATTTACAACAAACAACATTTACTTTATTAAATATATCGTGATATTTTAAATTTTACAACCGTTAACTAACCCTATTCGGTCCGGGGTTTTTCGAACATATATTATGACCGGAACCGTCATCAAAAGCTTGAAATTTTTTCAAAATGCCACCGACTGGTTAAAATTAAATTACTTTAGTTCTAGTGCAAATTTTTGGATTCTGTTTGAAGTTTCCGAAAGCTAAATAAAAGTTGTTTAACACATTTCCCGGTTTTTATATAGATTGCATGAAAAGTTGCCAAAAATTCCCGTTTTTTTCGGATTTTAGAGGAAAATCCAAAAACATTGGGAAGTCGGATTAACCACGTGTTCAAAACATGGAAAATGATTCTTTATGACGATACAAAGTTGTGTTATAAGTTTTAAGTTTTCATGATATTCCTAACAAAAGTTATTATATTACCCCAGTTATAAAGTTTTCATGGGAATTTTTAGGGGTAGTTTTGAGTAATAGCCAATATCAAACCGCATGCAGGTGTCTAATAGATAAACACTGAAACTCAGTAAGTATCATATCCATGCAACGCAGCGTTACGGGAGTTATTAAGGGGAGGGGACAAAATCCACCCCCGGACCGAAGAGAGTTAAGGTTCGCTCATATTCACAATTTCATAAAGTACTGTAAATACTCGATTTAAAGCCCTCTTTCTCCAGTAGCCTCCACCTTAAAAATCAAACAATTCCCATTATACGGTATAGCTAACTGATTGTATTCGCAACTGGTATTCAACAGCTGTGTATCTAAAATTGACTTTACGAAGAAAGCCGGCTTTTCTCCAACTAAAATATGGACATTTAAAACTGGATCCTTAATGTTGATTATGAATTCATTCAGTCAAATTTTCAAGTCAACTGCTTAAACGTCAAAAAGAAGTGAGATAATATTTGCTAAAGACTTTTGTAACTACATAGAAATGTAGTCTAAAAGGTGCACGACGTTGTATCAACTTTTAACGGATGTTGATGTCTGAGGTCAGCAAAGAAAAATTATATTATTAGCACAAAACTAATGGCTTTTTAGTGTCACTTGCAAGGTCTTTTCAACGCTGTTTAAAATTTACATTGTACACTGGTGCACTTTTTATTTTTTAAACAAAAACGGACACATTAATTTGGTTTATTATGCTGCGTAGTTTTTCAAACGTTGGACCAAACACCATATGGTGCAATGTGCATCTTTTATGCAACCTTGATCCCAGAAGAAGTTGCCTCTTTTTGAATATCGGACGGCGAGACACCTATCAATAAGCGCAGCGCCGATGAGAGACAAAAAGCCCTGGGAACGATGTTGTTTTTTATGCTCATCCCTAAAGCAACTGCATAACCGTGCATCTCATTAGGACGCACGGTCATAGATGACATTCTAAGAACTTTACGAAACACCTACTTAACTCGATTACCGTGGGTGGAATGCGTCCACAAATTACATAACGAACTAATTTAACTAGTTTCTATGACTGGCTCGAAAGATAACAATTTCTGCATTGAAATTAATATTTTTGTATGTAATAAATGTTGTAATAAGGTAGTAAGCGTAAGTTAATACTTGATATATCTTCTGAACTTACATAATGTCAAAAAGTTGAATCAGTAAGGACTTGTTAATATCTTGGCATATGTAAAGTTTTGTAGTTTAAGAATAGATTACTTTAATTACAGGTAGAAATGTAATGTCAGCATTTTTCAAAAATTTTAAATGACATTTGCATTATAAGTTCTCTGATATGCAAAATCTTGAATAATTTCAAAAAGTAAAAAAAAAAAAAAATTAATTTAAAGTGCTTAATAATAAATAAGGTTTTCTTCTCCACAAAATAAAATTATTATTTTTGATGCAAGAAATTATTTTTTCGTTTGTTTAGTACACGTGCTGCGAAAAATGAATTAAATCAATCTTTGTCACATATCGATCACAAAAAATCAAACTTGTCTAAACTGATTTCGGTAAGATACGCGTATCAATCTTTTAAGTGAAAATCCGGCTTTAGGGAGCTGAAACAAAATAATACCAAGTCGTGTATCTACGTGGGATTTAAATATTTATATAAAAACAAAATAACAAAGATAAAAAAGTCATAATATTCGTTTCTCTTTCAATAAACTAAAAATAAACTACACAAAAAAATTTAATGAACTTTAATGTTCTTAAAGAAAGAGACTTGCCGCACTACTGGGAGTCTTGTGGTACACGTTATGAATATATACCATCCGGCAACTAATACCATGGAAAACGTCGCCGAGCCGTCGGCTATTTTGAAAAAATGTGGTTCTACCTTATGATTTTAAGACTATTTCGGCTAACATCAGCATATTTTAGCCTTCATGTGCCACCTTCCAACCGCCTTCCCCGAATTTACGGAAAAAAATTGGTTTCAGTTTTGTCGACATGCATCAGTTATTTTGTGCAAAGGAGGAGATTGTTAGTGACTTACTTATTTTTTTTCAACGCTTTTTTAGTTACTTTGTTTACTATTTTTTCATTTTACTTTTACTAACTGATGCATGTCCACAAAAAATTGTTTTCGGTTTTGTGGACATGCATCAGTTATTTTGTGCAGAGGAGGAGATTGTTAGTGACTTACTTATTTTTTTTCAACGCTTTTTTAGTTACTTTGTTTACTATTTTTTCATTTTACTTTTAATTCAATTTTACTTTTATATTACATACACGTTTTATAAAAGACAACCGTTATTTTGACCGAGCCTTAATTTTCTTAACAAAACGCCTGAATATAGTTTGAAATATTTTCTTTGTTTCATCTATAAATAACTTTTTGTTTTTTAAGCAACGTGGTTTTAGGCTGGCCGGATAACTAGAACCAACGTGTGCAAGTTGTGACACTTTGTTGACGTTGACATACAATATTGATGACAAGTTTCAAACTAAATATTAAATTATATACATGTATATGTATTTAATTATACATTTAAATAAAATTTATAAATCGAATACAAATGCAACAAATAAACATACGAGCATGTTACAGTAAATTTATTAGTGTGAAAAAAGAAAATAAGAAAACTTTGCAGGTGGCAGAATTGGTTTGCGGCTAATCACTCGTACAGGAACAGTGTTAAATATAAATAACAAGTAAATTAATTTTACTACAAAACCACAAGTAAATTTGCTGTACAATATTGCTTAAGGCTAAAAATATTATTAGCAATGGTAAGTGAATTTAAAACGAGTTGGTATACTAAAACGAAGTTTATTGTTAGTAAATTTTTAACAAATATTTTCTCAAATAATATATATTTCTTGGAACGGAGCATGACCGTCAATATCATCTATTCTCATTAAATCGTATTTTTCTATAACGTATTCACGTTCCATGGAACTGTTGGAAAAATGCCTCTTGTTTAGTCGAACTTTATCCATAAATGAGTTGGCTATAAACTGTCCAAGTCGAATAGCTTGAGGGGAATGTGGAATCGATATTGCTGTTGCCCATTCGAACATGGTCTTCTCTGGATGAAACTGTATGCCATAAAACGGATACTTTTTACCTAGATAAGAAACGAACGAAAGCGTTAGGGGCAAAAAAAGTTTATTTTAAAGTTTTTTTCACTAAAAAGTGACATTAAAATTGGCAGCTTGATTGGCAAAAATCGAGCAAAAAGACTTTAAACTTGTAAACTTCAGTTTCAGTTTCAATTTTAATGAGATGATCTTACTTCGTGAGAATTGCGCAAAAGGTGTTTATTTTCTGCATTGAAATATGCGCAAAAATATGACCTGGAAATTAGAATATTTTTTGTTCTGAGTTGATCTTCTTTATATCGCTGCGCGGAAAATCTTAGTATAGTGGAAAATAGTCTTTAACGCTATTTTGCAGTCCAAGAGAATTTTTCGCAGAATGGAATGAAAATGAACAGAAAAGCTTCGAGCATGCATCGTTAAAATGTTCGCAACACATGAACGAAAGATTTGTTGTCTGTTCCATTTCGGGCAACGTAGAACCCAGCTCAACTTTTTCTCTGCGTTTACACGGAATCGAAGGATAGAAAATTAGTTAGTTCGTCAGATTATCATATTTTGTGAGAATTGCGCAAAGTGTGTTTACTTTTTGTGTTGTAATTCTGCGTTCGTAACAACTTTTGTGAATAAAGAAGTGTCGAGGAAAAGAAAAATCAATGAAATAATTGTCAGTACCTTCTATTACGGAAACAAATTTCGTCCCATTGCGATCAGAACTTGTAGCCAATATATCGAAGAAGCTGTTCAATTTAGAAGAACGTTTAAAAAAACCTGGAGTGACGCTGTATTTGTGAAAGTGTGATGTGATTAGTTTTGTTTCACTATCTCGTATCATCATTTTCGGCATCGATGAGAGAAATGAATGTTTCAAGCTTTTTCTGTTCCATCTTACAGTAGTAGAATAACTATGTGAATCTGTGACGATAAGTGGGGATTCATTTCCTTCAACATGCACTGCAAGTGCTTGGAAACCACGGCAAATACCTAGAATGGGAAATACCTCGCCGTTCTTGTTGGCTTTAAGGGCAAGTTTAAAGAGTTTTTTAGTTATTTCGTAATATCCAGAATCATTCAAATTATTTCCTGCTCCGGGAAATAGCAAACCATTTACAGAATTGAAAATATACTTCACTTTTTGATCGTCCATTGAAATTGATATCGGAATCAGTCTAGCGCCAGTCATTTCAATCAACTTGACATAGCTGGCTGGAACAAAATACTTTTCCCGCAAATTTGGGAAAGTTTTTAATAAGACTTCGTCTAGCGTCTCCATTACAGCGACACCAATAATAGGCCTTTCGTTAACTTCTTCATTTTCAAGTGAAGTAGAAGTAAATAAAAAGAAACTGATGAATATACACAGTAAGAACATGCTGTTTCGTGTTAAGTTAGTGTTGTTCATTATTTTTCTGTACAGCAATTTTTAAAATTTAATTTACTCATGCAGCTGGCAGTTTTGTCGACATGCATCAGTTATATTATGCAGAAGAGGAGATTTTTTGTGACCTATACAGTAGCTTTTTCTTTACACTAAACAGTGGTCCGTGGATACACATTCACGGGTTTGCCCGTCCGTTATATATCGCATTTTGTGTTTTCCTTACGGCACGCGGTAACCCTTTTGAACACACAAAATACGGCTATTATTATAGACTGGCTGATAACCGGTGGAAGAATCCACTGAATCTTTCTTTGAGTCGATATGAGGGATTCCAAATATAAACATAAAACACAGTAATTTAAAGCTTTAAAAGTCACAATTTGCACTATTCTGTATCTATAACCGCTGAAACAAAACATCCAAAAAATAAGCATCTCTTATAATAATACGCTAAGTGTGTCCGTCTGTCTGTGATAGGCAAAGTTGATATCGTCATTTTCCTTTGATGTTGTCGAAAGTTTCTTTGAAGTCGCCGAAAGAATTATGTCCATTTTGCTAGCGTGTTTACTTTGTTTACATCACGTGATGAAAACGGCTCAATTTGATTTGCTGAAATAAATTTAACGGCTAACTTTTCAAAAATGGTGTCCTCTCGCCATCAAAAAAACCCACAAAAGAACGATCTTGAAAAAAGTAAAATAAGTGGTTCAAAAAAGCATATTTAAAAAGAAACAAGAAGCCCTGGGGGCTCTAAGAATTTCCGCTCGGTACCAAAATATTTGATGACAACCTACTAATTTGTTGTGTTATCGTGCCAAACATTCGAAAAGTTTTGATGCATGAAGCTCTGAAGATAAAGCACACAAGTGACATTATATGTTATAACAACCGCAAACAAAACGCAATGTTTCATAATAAACTCACATTTTAAAAGAAATTGCTAACAGCCTATCATTCATGGTTGAAAGTCTTGCGGTTGAGACGTTTATGGTTTTAAACAGCATTTTATTGACAAAAAATCAAAAATTTGATGTGACCAACATTTTCAGCATACTTTCTTTATTAACTGTGCCAATTTTTGTCGAAAATAAAGTAGTTTTAATTTTTGGACGAATTTTGGCCTAAAATGACATTTAAGGTGACAAAAAAACAAAATTTTGATGTCACCATCATGTTCAACATACTTTGTTTGTTTACTGTGCCAAATTTTGTTAAAAATAAAGTAGGTTTAATTTTTGCACCAATACTGGCCTAAAATGAAATTTAAGGTGACAAAAAACCAAAATTTTGATGTCACCATCATGTTCAGCATACTTTGTTTGTTTACTGTGCCAAATTTTGTTGAAAATAAAGTAGTTTTAATTTTTGAACAAATTTAGGCCTAAAATGACATTTAGGTGACAAAAAACCAAAATTTTGATGTCACCATCATGTTCAGCATACTTTTTTTGTTAACTGTGCCAAATTTTGTTGAAAATAAAGTAGTTTTAATTTTTGAACAAATTTTGGCCTAAAATGACATTTAGGTGACTAAAAACCAAAATTTTGATGTCAACATCAGGGTTCAGCATACTTTTTTGTTAACTGTACCAATTCTTGTCAAAAATAAAGTAGTTTTAATTTTTGAACCAATTTTCGCCTAAAATGACATTTGGGTAACAAGAAATCAAAATTTTGATGTCATTATCATGTTAGCATACTTTTTTTGTTAACTGTGCCAAATTTTGTTGAAAATAAAGTAGTTTTAATTTTTGAACAAATTTTGGCCTAAAATGACATTTAGGTGACAAAAATCAAAATTATGATGTCACCATTATGTTCAGCATACCTTTTTTGTTAAGTGTGCCAAATTTTGTCCAATTTTGGCCTGAAACATCATTTAGATGATTTCCCAGTACTTAGGAAGCTTGGGTACGAAGTTTTAATCTGTGACGTTCAATTGACCATTTGGGACAGGGTTAGTTAGTCAGTGTAATACTCTCCTGCTCTCAGATAAAGGTGAAATCCCAGGGTCGATTTTTTCTCAAAAAATGCTCCGAAAGAAAAAAACGACGGTTTTAAAGAATTTCCTACGCCTTCGGGCGCGGAAATTCAAAACGTCCAAGTGAAGAAGTAGAAAAGTGAAGTTGGAAGTGAAAGTGGAGCCACGTGGAGCTAGTAAAGCAAATTTAGAAACAGAAAATAAAGGCCACTAAAAAAAAGCACAGAAGAACGATCCCTTTACCTTGAAAAAAGGAAAAAAGTGGTTTAAAAAATCATAGCTATATATTTAAAAAGAAAAGAGACCAAGTAAAGAAATGAAGAAGTAGGAAAGTGAAGTGAGAAGGGGAGCTAGATATAAAGTAAAGTTAGAAGTAGGAAACAAAGGCTAGAGTTTAAAGTGGATTTGAAATCACAAAGAGTAAGAATTTTGATATTTTTAGACGTTTTGTTTTTTTATGTCGGTGGAGCAAGCATTTCCCAGGAAAAGCCACAGTTTTGTATTTTACCGCGTATGTAGCCATATTTGTTTACGTTTTGTTGCATAATTCATGTGCCCTGGCGCGTAACTAATGTATTGTCCTAAAATTCAAAATGCTACATAAAGCTGTTGGCTGACTATATAAACCGGAAAACTTTGGTTCGTTGAACTGTAGTGTT
Organism: Hydractinia symbiolongicarpus; assembly: GCF_029227915.1. Lineage (NCBI taxonomy): Eukaryota > Metazoa > Cnidaria > Hydrozoa > Anthoathecata > Hydractiniidae > Hydractinia > Hydractinia symbiolongicarpus. The sequence goes on from NC_079885.1 coordinate 6,346,549, forward strand.
ATTAATTTTACATTACTATTGCTTTTCTTTATATGTAAATAGCTAGCTTTAGTTTAGGTAAGTGTTCCCAGTTTAAGTATATTTAACTGGGTGTCTTAGCTACTGTTACCTAGCTAATGCTAGCCTCCAAGTCCAGCTCCCCATCCCATGGACGAGGGTGCCGATAAGCCGCATACGCCGTAAAAAGTGCGGGCGTTTTCGGGCGAGTTCGGCGTTTTAAAAAAAATTCAGGTCTTTGCCCGAAAAAACCCGCATAGTCCCGAACAATGCCCGAGAAAAAAAAAAGATTCACCATAAATGACTCTCGAAGAATTATTTAAAAAGTATAAAAATTAAAATGAACTAACTATATGGAAGCTAAGTTCTTAAAAGAAATGTTTTTTATGGTTTTTGATAAGATTTACTTGATAAATAACTTATATATAAACTTTATTACTTCCTTTCTCTTCAAGCGCGTTCTTTCAACTGCCGTCCGCCATGTTTATGTTATAAGGTGTTGCATTTCGGGAATGTTCCGGGCGAGTTCGGGCGTGTTCGGGAAAGTGCGGGCGGTTTCGACAACCGTCAATTTAATTCGAAAAGTCGCCCGAGCTCGCCCTATGCAGGCGTTTGCGGCTTATCGGCACCCTCTTTCCCATGGCTAGCTCTAACCTATGACTTCTGTTGTTATTCCTCTTTTTTAATTATCTATAGCTAACTACTATAGTTTCCAAATTTCTCTTTTATGAGCACGAATTATGATGTAACAAGCTAGATAGCTACCTACAAAATCTTTCAAAGACGTAACTTTTGCAGGATAGTAGGATGTATTTTTATGCCCATATAGTATAGATGAATTTCGTTGTTTACATTTTCAGTAGTAAGCTCTTTGGGCTTCGGCATTTGCGTGGCAGGGAAAAGGATTGGGGTGCGAGGTGAAGCAAAGTAATTATCAGTTCATTTCTTCAAACGAAGGCATTCTTATAACTTTTAATGAATTCAAATAAATCAGAAGGCATCAACCTACACTCGAGAATAGTTTATAACCCCAACGATGTCCCCGTTAGAAATCCACAGTAAAAGACCTTTCTTCACCAAATCGCAGCATCTTTTTTCCTGCCACGCAAAAGCGAGAGCCAAGGAGCTTACCGCTAAAAAGTAAACAAATGACACCACGCTGGAATTTATTTATAATTTTTTTCACATTACCTGTCCACTTTGCAAGGGGGGTCACATGCAATATGATAAGTGGAACGAATTTTAAAGTGTGTGTGTTAAGTTACTTATTATTGTTTTGTTTCTGATTTTGTAATCTAATGGGCGATGACTGTATGGACTGAAATGACTAATTTTTCTAAATTTTGATGTGTTTTATAGCCTTTTTGTGAAGATTGATGGGTAATGGCAATATACGACATGCTTAATGCAATTATTTTTGTTGATTTAGATGTGTTTCTCAAAAACCAATCTGTTTTACATTTTGTGTAAACTTTTGTTTACGGTCCGTATACAATGTTTCCAAAATAATGATCTTTTTTAATTCAATTTTATTTTTTGCTTATTGATTTTTTGACATTTAGGTTCAGAATTGTTGGTAAAGGGTAGTACGGATCATCATACTAAAAAAAAAAAATTTTTGTGTTCTGAACTGGTTGATTTTTACATTGTGTGTAAATTTTTGTGGGGGAGAATGGTATGCAACTGAAATGACTGATTTTTGTTGATTTAAATTTAATGTTTTCTAAACTATGGCTTTTTCATACCTTTGTATGAGCTTTTAAGGGAAAGACAATATTTAAAATGTGTAAAGAACTTATTTTTGTTGATTTGTGCTAATTTTTGCAGACCAACTTTTTGACATTTCAGAATAAAATACTGAGGGTTTTCACCATAATCACTTATAAGATGTACATATTTGAGATGGGTTATTTCTGACATTGTTATTATCCGTGTTGTGACTGTTGGTGTTCTTACTGTTGGTTTTGTGAGTATTGGTGTTGTGAGTTTCAATGTTGTGAGTGTCATTGTTGTAACTTTTTTTCAACTAGATTTTGCACCTTGCAAGCTGTTCTTTTTTTATGTTGTGTAAGATTTGACATTTGACATTTTGTGTAAGATTTTAAGAACATTTTTCTTGTATATGCATTGCTTACGTCAGCAAAACATCTAAAGCAACTTATTTTTTTAACGGCTTTTTGCCTAAGTGGATTTTTCCACGGGCCTTATCGACTAGATTGCAACAATAAAAAAATAATAGTAAAAGAGAAAAAAAGCCCTGGAATTAAGGTTGCTCACAATCTGCATATTTATACCTGAATAAAAATGAAAATAAAATAAAAATGCAAACTGTCTAACAGAATCAAAGGTGTCTAACAACGGTTATTTTAGAAGCTAAATCTAAAACTATATACTTTAAACAACTTGTTTCCGTAGATACGGCGTGCATATTAATCCGGGGGTAAAGTTAAATTATTATATTTATAACGACTCCGTGAGGCTTTTAAAATAAAAACAAAACAAATAAAAACGTTTAAAAATAAAAAGAAATTAGTTTCAATAAAATAAAGTTTTCAGTAAAATAGGTTTTTATTTTTTAAAGTAATAACAAAGAAGAATTAAATGATTATATAGTAACCCCCTGATTTGCGTTTTTTGTAACTTGGTTAATTTTAGCGTAACGCCACGTCGTAAGAAAATGATCCGTACTTTTCGTGTCATGGACTCACATGGTCATTCACAAAAGCGTGTTATTAAAAAAACTAGCCGAATTCCCTTGGAAAATCCACTGCATATCTCATTTATTTCATGTAACAGATATACGTCCATCAAAAAACAAACAATAGAATCTGCATTACTATATGAATGACCAAATAAATTGAAGGTTTCCAACAACACAGTATATATGGGACAATTAAAATCTAAATCTACTAAAATTACTTGCCCTGACCTTCCGATAATGCGAAAAATTATTCGGAAAGAAGTTTACCAAAGCATTGTAAAACACATCTCACCCATAAAATTTAAATCACTTAAAATGTCACATACAAAAAAAGCTGATCAATGTCAAACACAAATCTTTGTCAATGTATATATTGAAATCAGCTAGTTTATTGCAAACCCTGCCAAATGTTGACACAGAATATGAAAAATAAACAAAAAATTGTCCCTCTGGTTAGCTGGTCAGTTAGTTTATTTCAAGTCCACAGAATGTTTCATTGAATGCATGTAAGGGATACCAAACAAAAACATACAGCATGGTAATTTGAATAATATATTCAGTCTATTGCATACAACAACCCTTTCAAAGTTTTACAAAAAACATAAGAAATTAACAGTTATCTGAATTCCCGTGGAAAAATCCATTGAATCTGTCATTAAACCGATGTAAGGGATACCAAACAAAAACATACAACACAGTAATCTAAATTTTCAAAACTCACTTTTCAACCTCGACCCCGGGCTCTTTGTCTCTTTTATAACGGGATGGCATAAAGAAAAAAAAGCCCTGGGATCTAGGTTGCTCACATTCTGCATTGTTTTATTTTTATAAACGCTGAAACAAAAAATATAAAAATATAAATATGTGGAACAAAAAAAAAATAAAAAGAATTATGAAATAACTAGAAATTAAAATAAAGGTTGCGCAGCAAAACCGCCCGCATTTTCCCAAACTTGCCTAGAGCATTTCCAAAATTCAATTGTGGACAATAGTTGGAAAAAGATGCTTTAAGAGAAAGGAGTTAATAAAGTTTAAAAGTTATTTATCAAGTAAATTTTATCAAAAACCATAAAAAACAGTTCTTTTAAGAACTTAGCTACCACATAGTTTATTTTATGGTCTATGCAGGTTTTTTCGGGTGAATACTTCAATTTTTTCTAAACGCTAAACTTGCCCAAAAACGCCTGCACGTTTTACGGCGTATGCAGCTTATCAGCACCCTTGCTCTAAAATTACAAGCAGTTTCGAAGATGCCCACGCCGTTTAGAGGACGTGTGCGGCTTGGGCATCCTTGGAGTTCTCTGTTTAATGATAGTTTTAATGTTTTAATGTCATTTTAAACCTTGTTCTCAGGGAGGGTGTACGGACAACTAATTCCTATTGACAATTACATTGCTGTTGGTTTGATAACAAAAGTGGATATTTTTTTTAATTACTGTAACAGGTTACTTATATTATAAATAAAAAACTGTGATAAAAAATGGTTGGTCGGCTCACTCTAGCACCCAGAGCTATTTGTTTTGTCTGCGCCCTAGCTACAGGTTTTCCTATATCTGGCTATCAGTTAGGTAGTAATACAGCTTCTCCATATGTATTCTACATATTACTTTCAATTCTTTTATAAAAAACAGAGCTCTAGCTAGCTAGCTACCTTTCGTGTGATTAAGCCTTACCTTGATTTGGATAAAACCAATTAAATTGATAATATACATCTTTTAAGAAACAATAAAATAAAACACAGCGCGTTATAATTGTACAAATTACTTCTATATTTCTTTAGAAAAGGGTACCATACACAGGAGCTTTCCAATCCAACTCAAATCTCCAGAATAAGCACAGCAACAAAAAGCTTAAAATACACAAGTAAAGTCGATTAGAAACAGGACTAGCAATAAATTATTTCAAAAGAAGAAAACCGTTTTAATACTATTATTTTTCATTAAAATACAACTATAATAGTATTAGAAGCAAAATTGCAAAATAATTAATTAATTATTTATACAATAATTAGCTATAATACAAAGAAATAAGCATATTTTAGGTCTGTAAAATATACGTGTCTAAAATGCCGACTACCGTTTCTTGTTCACGGCATATTCCTCTTTCTGTGTTCAAGTTCGGCGGACGTATAATCTGGACTAAAAGACGGGGGGGGGGGGGGGGTCAAAATCCGGGGGTGGGGGGTACGAGCCGTACTTATTGCATTTTTTACTAGACTTATACTTTAACCCCTCGGTCCAAACTTATTTGTTTTATTAGAAAACTAGAAATTAAAAAAAAGGTTGCGAAGCATTTCGCAAGTTGCAAGCAAAATTAAACTATCCAATACTTTGTCCCTAGCGCTTCTTGTTTCTTTGGCGCTAACATCTTCCCAAATACATCAAAATTGAATATCATATAGAAGAACTCTGGGTTTGAGGTAGGAAAATGAACGCTCTGCAGAACAATTCGTTGTGCAAAAACAGTTTTTTTTTTTGCGAATAGACTGCGCGAGTACTTGATGTGCGTGGGATATTCTTTTCAAAATGTGCGAGAAAATTAGATTACGCGAAACTAACAAAAACGAATAACTCGTGTTAAAATTTTGTACCGCCTTTTCCCACAGAATGATAAAAGTAAAGAGCGCAATACAAAATTACACTTTTAGCAGTATTTCGAAAGATATGTAATACATCGAGTTGTACAACCCGCTGAAGTTGGTCCTAACGTTAACGATTTCGTAAATGACCTTACAACAAAACAGTATTTTTTTCACGTAAAAATACCGGCACTAGAAGCCACAGAATCTGCTGGAACGAATTTCGAAAACTCACGGGAAACAATTAAAACAAAAACAAACAAATTAAAACAGTTTTTTAACTTTATCAAGATTTATTAAATAGCTTCAATTTTGGGCAGGAAAACAACAACGGTTTCGCCTTCTTTTCACCACACGCATTGGAAGATTACATCACTCACTACCAATTTACACAATCTAAAAAAAAGAAAACATTTTCATATAGTGAAGCTTCCAGTGCCTTTAAGGGATGGCCAAGTCACTGGAATTGAAAGTGCTGCTTTTCATCTCATAAATAATTAAGGCTAATTCGGAAAAGTATAAAAGAAAAAACTAAACAATATGGCAACTTTACTAACTTTATATGCAAAGTTCCAACCATACCAACAGTTTCCAAATCTGACAAAATCATTTTAGAAGTGTTTATTTTTTCAGAATTTGATTGATGCAAGGCCAAGGGAAATTAAATAAGTTTATGGTCCTAGACCCATTCAAAAACACATGGTTCTCATCATTCAGGTTTTTTATCAACCAACATTAATGTAATCACCCAGAGGAAATTATAATGTCTCTTGTCTGTGTTTTAGAAGCTGAGTACACAAATACACAAATATTACAAGTGCTGAACTTTGGCAATCATATTTTGCAATCAGACCCTTTTAAAAACTATGCTGAATCATGTCAATTATTAAATTCAGCACTAATAGAAAAGCACCTTGGATAGGATTCTTTGTTGGATGAATAAAATGACTGACAAATGGTTTATCGTGAATGAAATAGTAATTTTTACACAAATAATTCAAAAAATAATGAACTTTGTTATGTGGTTGTTCTCAAACACACGTGGGTGGTGGACAAGAAATTGTGATTTAATTTCTCTTGGTCTATTATTCCTGAGAATATTCTAAAATAAGAGGGTGTCAATAAGCTGCAAACGGCCACATATGGGCGAGTTCGGGCAACTTTGAATTAAATTAGTGGTTGTCTTCCAAGACCGCCCGCCCTTTCCCGAACTTGCCTGGAGCATTTTCAAAATTCAATTCCATGTAACATACCTTGTGGACGATAGTTGGAAAAAGATGCTTTAAGAGAAAGAAGTTAATAAAAATTAAAAGTTATTTATCAAGTAAATTTTATCAAAAACCATCAAAAACAGTTCTTTTAAGAACTTTACTACCACATAGTTTACTTTATGGTCTATACAGGTTTTTCGGGTGAATACTTCAATTTTTTTGCAAAACGCTAAACTTGCCCAAAAACGCCTGCACGTTATACGGCGTATGCAGCTTATCAGCACCCTTGTTCTAAAATTACAAGCAGTTTTGAAGATGCCCACGCCGTTTAGAGGACGTGGTGCGGCTTGGGCATCCTTGAAGTTCTGTTTAATGACAGTTTTAATGTTTTAATGTCGTTTTAAACCTTGTTCTCAGGGAGGGTGTACGGAAAACTAATTCCTATTGACAATTACAATGCTGTTGGTTTGATAGCAAAAGTGGATATTTTTTTAATTACTGTAACAGGTTACTTATATAATAAATAAAAAATGATAAAAAACGGTTGGTCAGCTCACTCTAGCGCCCAGAGCTATTTGTTTTGTCTGCGCCCTAGCTACAGGTTTTCCTATATCTGGCTATCAGTTAGGTAGTAATACAGCTTCTCCATATGTATTCTACAAATTACTTTCAATTCTTTTATACAAAACTGAGCTCTAGCTAGCTACCTTTCGAGTGATTAAGCCTTACCTTGATTTGGATAAAACCAATTAAAATTGATAATATTGTATTCTTACATCTTCTTAGAAACAATAAAATAAAACAAAGCGCGTTATAACTGTACAAATTACTTCAATTTTTCTTTAGGAAAGGGTACCTTACACAGGAGCTTTCCAATCCAACTAAAATCTCCAGAAAAAGCACAGCAACAAAAAAGCTTAAAATACACAAGTAAAGTCGATTAGAAACAGGACTAGCAATAAATTTTTTTAAAAGAAGAAAACCGTTTTAATACTATTATATTTCATTAAAATACAACTATAATAGTATTAGAAGCAAAATTGCAAAGTAATTAATTAATTATTTATACCATAATTAGCTATAATACAAAGAAATAAGGCATATTTTGGGTCTGTAAAATATACGTGTCTAAAATGCCGACTACCGTTTCTTGTTCACGGCATATTCCTCTTTGTGTGTTCAAGTTCGGCGGACGTATAATCCGGACCAAAAGACGGGGGGGGGGGGGTCAAAATCCGGGGGTGGGGGGGGTACGAGCCGTACTTATTGCATTTTTTACTAAACTTATACTTTAACCCCTCGGTCCAAACTTATTTGTTTTATTAGAAAAAAAAATACCCTAGCTTTATGTGCAAAAATATCAGTCCTATTTCTTTACGCTGATTTTATATGATTTTTTTTCTATCGAAATTTTGAGAATCTCAATAATTCTCTTGGTATACCTCGCGTGTAGCAAACGTGCTCCACAATTTCGCTTCGCTCGCTTCGCTCGCAAAGCTCAATTGCTTCGCAAAAAATACCCTAGCATATCAGTTCTATTTCTTTACGCTGATTTTATATGATTTTTTTTCTATCGAAATTTTGAGAATCTCAATAATTCTCTTGGTATACCTCGGGTGTAGCAAACGTGCTCCACAATTTCGCTTCGCTCGCAAAGCTCAATTGCTTCGCAAAAATGAAAAATGTCCAAAAAAATCAAAGGCGTATAACAACCGTTACGTAAAATTCAGATTACGCTTAAACTATATACTTGCCTTGCCATTCCAGAAGTATACAGGAAAAAAAGGATAGCAAACATTAAAAAAAAATCCAACAGTGTTTGTTAAGTCATACAAAATCAGCTATTCAGTCTGTTGCATACGGCAAACCTTCCTAAGTTGTACTCAAAATATAAGAAATTATTAGTTGAAAACACATGAAAAAGAGAAATAAAAAACTTGAATCATTTGGTATATTGTATATCTACCGAAATATTTTAATCAAAAATATTAAAAGAACAGTTTTCTTTAACAGACCCAAATGTATAATTTAGAAAATCACGCATATATTCAAAGAAGATAACAATGCAGCGTTTTCGCATTCAAGAATCTCTATAATAATCCGCCAGTTCTGTCTGTCTGTCACTTTTGCAAAGTGGATAAAATTTCTTTGATAAAGTCTATAAAACATCGTCTATAAATTTGTTCTATAAATTAGCAAATTTTGACGTTAAAGCAATATTGACGTCAAAGGAAAGTATATTAAGATTAGTGAAGCCATTGCATTGCACTTTTAATTTTAAGGCTTAATAACTTGGAAACGGGTGGAAATAACTGACGTTATCTCCTGCGTGGGTAACTAGGGACTACTTGGGACCAATTTGGGTAGGTTTTCCAAACCTGGGTCACCGAATACGTTTCGGAATGGACGGGTTAAGGACGTCATCAAAAAACCTTTAAACCCTAATATCTTTGCATCCGTTTGTCAAAAGTACACGATCCTATATATTTTCTTGATCAGCGTTTCAAGATCTATACGGTGAAGGCAACAGGCATACAAATTTCTAAAAGAATGGTGTTCTGACAGGTCTCTGCTGACGTCAGCAAAATTTAAACGACGGTTGTTTTTCTCTGTTATCCTGCCTAAGTGGATTTTTCCATGGGCCTTATCGACTAGTCTTTTATAATAATACAGAGACTGTGTCTGTTTGTAACAGGCAAAGTGGATATCGTCATTTTATTTTGATGTCGCCGAAAAACTTAAGCCTAATATGTTAAATTTTCTGACGTTACGGCGCGACGTCAATAACACTACTTTAACGTCAATATCCTATACTAGTCGATTAGGCCCGTGGAAAAATCCACTAAGGTAGAAAAACAATTGAAAAGTTCTGTCATTTGAATTTTGATGACATCAGCAAATATTTCAGTATATTGAATATGCCTTTTACTAAAAAAAATAATCTGAAAATGCATAAAAAGAGAGTATATAAGTCATAATTTAACAAAAAAGTTCTTAAAATCTAACACAAAATCTCAAATGTCAAATCGCATGAAATCCTCCCAACAAAACTTCAGACAAAATATGAAAAACAACGGCGTGCAAGGTGTAAAATCTAGTTAGTAGAAAGTTACAACATTGACAGTCACAACCCAGACAGTTACGACAACAATAATAATAATAATGTCAGAAATAACACATATCTCAAATATGTATACATCTTATTATGTGATTATGTTGAAAACCTTCAATATTTTAATCTGAAGTGTCGAAAAGAAAGGCTTGCAACAGTAAGCACAGATCTATGAAATAAGTTCTTTAAGCATTTTAAACATTGTCTTTTCCCTAAATGCTTATACATAAAACTGAAGCTAACATAAGGTAGCTACAGCAGCTAATAGCTGGTGACTTAAATATAAACTGGAGACTTAGCTAGGTATAAAGAACATGGCTACATATTTATAAATTCCTGGCTACCTAGCTAGTTGTTGTTGGTGTGGTTGATGCTAGCTAACAAACATGTCTCGCATCAATAATATCATCAAAACTTTAAAAAACATAAACAAACCTTTATACTTCATTTATATACCATGCCCCTTTTTAAATGCTTTTGTAAAGATTTATTTTGAAGGCAAGAGAAGACAAATGCTTAAAAAGGACAGCCATCTTTTTTGCAAACACAATTTCCGTTACCACACAAAACTCGCGGCTTTTCACAACAAAGAAGACATATTTTTTTCGGCAACATCAAAGATTTTTTTCGGCAACATCAAAGGAAAATGACGATATCAACTTTGCCTGTTACAGACACACAAACAGACACACTCTCCGTATTATTATAAGAGATACTAGTCGATAAGGCCCGTGGAAAAATCCACTTAGGCAAAAGCCCAATGAAAAAATAGATTGCTTTAGATGTTTTGCTGACGTCACCAGTGCATATACAAACAAAAATGTTCTTAAAATCTCACACCAAATATCAAATGTCAAATAGCATTAAATCCTCCACACAAATCTTACACAAAATAAAAAAGAACAGCATGCAAGGTGCAAAATCTAGTTGATAAAAAGTTACAACATAGACACTCACAACATCAACACTCACAACACCAACACTCACAACACCATCTAAACCGACACTAAGAATACCGACAGTTACAACACCGACAGTCACAACACCGACAGTCACAACACGGATAATAACAATGTTAGAAATGACGCATCTCAAATATGTACATCTTATAAGTGATTATGTTGAAAACCCTCAGTATTTTATTCTGAAATGTCAAAAAGGAGGCCTGCAAAGAGTTAACACAAATCAACAAAAATAAGTTCTTTACACATTTTAAATATTGTCTTTCTCTTAAAAGCTTATACAAAAATATGAAAAAGCCATCAACTTTAAATCTAGAAAAATCAGTCACTTGGTTGCATACCATCCTCTCCCGCAAAGTTACACAAAATGTAAAAATCAACCAGTTAAGAACATAAAAAATTTCTTTTTTAGTATGATGATCCGTACTGCCCTTTACCAACAATTTTAAACCTAAATGTCAAAAAATCAATAAGCAAAGAATAAACTTGAATCAACAAACATTGTATATATACGGTTCATAAACAAACGTTTACACAAAATGTAAAACAGATCGGTTGTTGAGAAACACATCTAAATCAACAAAAATAAGTTCATTCAGCATGTCGTATATTGCCATTACCTATTAATCTTCCACAAAAAGGTTATGAACCACATCAAAATTTAAAAAAATCAGTAATTTCAGTGCATACAGTCCACCCGTTTAGATTACAAAACATAAAAAACAAAAACAGTTTCCATCAGAACATTAAGTATATATTTTTTTTATCATCAGCAAACATTTATCCCTACAAAATTTTGTAAAATTATCAAGAAAAACAAAAACGTGAAACCATGGAATTTTCTTCCACCAAAAATGACATCACATACAGTTAGTTCTCCCCAACAATAGTTTATATTACGAAATATAAAGACATCAGCTTATACAACAGCTTACAGTGAAGTTTGATTCTACAAAAATTTGTTCTTTCAGTATATATTGCATGTGGTTTATTTCCACAAAAATTTCCACAAAATTTTAAAAAACAGCATTTTGCAACAAAACAATTATAAACCGACTTAATCATACCATCCTCTCATAATTTTTTTAACCCGAAGTCATCATAAACACACGTAAATTTCCAATCAAATGTAAAAAAACCCTGTAGAAAAACCTGGCATATTACATATAGGCTGAAAAAAGTTTAACGGGATGTCAGAAACAAAACAATAAAAATAACTTAACACGCACACTTTAAATTCTATAAAATTCGTTCCACTTGTCATATTGTGGTCCCCTTTGTAAAGTTCACAGGTAATGTGAAAAAATTATACTCTATGGGCATAACAATGAGTAACACCATCCTAAAAGTTCAAGAACGATTTTGTAGCTAGCTTGTTTCATCATAATTCGTGTTCAAAAAAGAAGAAATATGTTAGAGCTAGCTAAGCTTAGGATGGGAGCCTAACATTAGCAATCAGATAACAGTAGCTAAGACACCCAATTAAATATACTTAAACTGGGGAGACTTAACTGGGTCTATAGCTAGCTATTCATGCTTAGTAAAAGACATTATAAAGAGAAACAATAGTAATGTAAAACAAACCAAAGTTTTCTGTTTGTCCAGCAAATTAGTTTGTTAGCCAGCTAACAGCTTTATGTAGCATTTTGAATTTTAGTTCAAATACATTAGTTACGCACCAGGGGATACATTAATTATGCAAAAAAATTGTAAACAAATATGCCTAGCTTTTTTATTTTTAAAAAAACGCGGTAAAAACTTTAAGAATTTGGAGCTTTAATGGCTTTTTTTTAAGAATGCGATTCTGCTTGACAATTTTAAGTGTATATACTACATAAAAAAAGTAACACGCAGCTTCAGCGACATAAAAACGGAACGTCTAAATATATCAAAGTTCTTACTTTTTCTGAATTCCAATCCACTTGAAACTCTAGCATGCATTTTCTACTTCTAACTTTACTTTACTACTTCCTAGCTCCACTCTTCACTTCCGAAGTAACTTATTGCGGCTTTCAACTTTATTTTGCTACTTATACTTCTTTGCTTAGAGTTTTCTTTCTCTGAATCACTTTTTGCACTTTTTTCAGGACGAAGGGACCTTTCTTTTGTGTTTTTTCGGTGTCGAGGGACACCATTTTTGGAAAGTTAGCCGTTAACTTTATTTCAGCAAATCAAATTGAGTCGTTTTCATCACGTGACGTAAACAAAGTAAACCCGGTAACAAAATAGACATATTTTTTTCGGTAACATCAAAGATTTTCACGGCAACATCAAAGAAAAATAACGATATACACTTTGCCTGTTACAGACACACAAACAGACACACTCTCCATAATCTAGTCGATTAGGCCCGTGGGAAAATCCACTTAGGCAGAAAAACAATTGAAAAGTTCTGTCATTTGAATTTTGATGACATCAGCAAATATTTCAGTATATTGAATATGCCTTTTACTAAAAAAAATAATCTGAAAATGCATAAAATGAAAGTATATAAGTCATAATTTAACAAAAAAGTTCTTAAAATCTAACACAAAATATCAAATGTCAAATCGCATGAAATCCTCCCAACAAAACTTCAGACAAAATATGAAAAACAACGGCGTGCAAGGTGTAAAATCTAGTTAGTAGAAAGTTACAACATTGACAGTCACAACCCAGACAGTTACGACAACAATAATAATAATGTCAGAAATAACACATATCTCAAATATGTATACATCTTATTATGTGATTATGTTGAAAACCTTCAATATTTTAATCTAAAGTGTCGAAAAGAAAGGCTTGCAACAGTAAGCACAGATCTATGAAATAAGTTCTTTACGCATTTTAAACAATATCAAAAAGCCAAACTTAAACAAACACAAAACACCTAAAAACAAAAAGTTAAACTTTGAAAAATCATTTATTCGGTTGCATACCATCCTCTCCCGCAAAAATATGCACAAAATGTAAAAATTAACCGGTTAACAAAACAATTTTTTGTCTAATGATCCGTACTGACTTTACCAAACATTTTAACCTGAAATGTCGAAAAAGCAATATGCAAGGAGTAAATTTCAAATCAACAAAAATCATTATTTTGAAAACATTGTATATATATATGGTCCTACCTCACAAAAGTTTACAATAAATGTAGAACACAAAGGTTTATGAGGAGCAAATCAAAATATGAACAAAAATCAGTTCAATTGGCATGTTCTATATTGTCTTCAGCCATAAAATCTTCCACAAAATTGATATGAATCCCATCAAATTCAACTCAGAAAAAGCAGTCATTTAAGAACATACAAAAACACAACTTGTAGAATATCAAATTATTATTTTTAGTATATATAATTTCATATGGTCCTCCCTAACAACAGTTAAATTTTTGCACTAAATTTGCAACACAAAATACAAATTCTAAATAATTCCTATGGTTTTCCTCAAAAGTTTAATCAAAATATAAAAGATGAGAGGTGAACGACAAAATCAAAGTTTGCAGAATTTAATTATTTTGGTATATATATGTCTATTGATATATGCCCTTTATAACAATATTTCAATCCAAAATTTGAAAAAGAAAAACAGTTTGCAACAAAATCAGTTATTCTGATGATATTACATACACTTTTTCTCCACAAAAGTGTAAAAAAAGAATGGTTGTAGGAAATACTTCTGATTCAACAAAAAACAGTATTTGCATCTTGTACTCATTAAATATTACCCAAAATTTCAAAAAACTGTGATTTGGAACGCATCAAATTTATAAATAGAGAGGGATCAGTCATTTCGGTATGTTGTACAGAGTCCTGTCCGGTAAGAATTTAAACAAAATATAAAAAAAACACAAGTTTTTTCGGTGTTGTACTCCCTCAAAAAAGTTGAAACTTTTCTTAATTGAGACAAAATGCCATAAACAAAAACATTTTAGTCAGAACATCTAGAACAAGAAAAATCACTACACTTAAGGTACCAGAATTACTACATGTTAAATAAAAATCGTTTCGTCATATTGCATGTAACCGATGTATATAAGTTTAGTTACACAAAATGTGAAAAATACATTATTTGCATACACAAATTGTGAAAAATACATTATTTGCTTAAAAACAGTCCTTAAACTCTTCTTAAATATTATGTAATACTTTTTTAAAAGTTGTTGTGGCTTGTTAATTTAAGCTTAAAATGTCAATTATAATAAGTTACAGTCACATTCTTAGCAAAGACCACTAAGATTAGCTTACATGTAAAAAGCAACATAAAACTGAAGCTAACATAAGGTAGCTACAGCAGCTAATAGCTGGTCACTTAAATATAAACTGGAGACTTAGCTAGGTATAAAGAACATGGCTACATATTTATAAATTCCTAGCTACCTAGCTAGTTGTTGTTGGTGTGGTTGATGCTAGCTAACAAACATGTCTCGCATCAATAATATCATCAAAACTTTAAAAAACATAAACAAACCTTTCTATACTTCATTTATATACCATGCCCCTTTTTAAATGCTTTTGTAAAGATTTATTTTGAAGGCAAGGGAAGACAAATGCTTAAAAAGGACAGCCATCTTTTTTACAAAATTAGACAAATGAAATGAAGTTTAATTAAAATAATAATTTAGCTCTGATCTAAGTATTCAAGTGAGATTCGGCTTCCGTAAATTTCCTGCTTCAAAGACCCATTGTGAAGGCCAAAATAGTGAATAATAGTGCTAAAGGTGTTAGGGGAGTGGTGGTGGGCACTTGAATACTTAGATCAGAGCTAAATTATTATTTTAATTAAACTTCATTTCATTTGTCTAATTTTGTAAATAATAATTTAGCCTCTGATCGTAAGTATTCAAATGAGATTTCAAAGCCACCTATTTTGGATTCAACAAACAGTTTAGTAAAAACTGGGCAAGGACCAGTATATGATTAAACAGAACTACATATTTATGGTTTGTCTGTTATGACTCCTGGCAATGCCACATTGTACCATAACGGTACATGTCTATTACATATATATATACAAAATCTAACGCAAGCAAATGTGTTCATAAACATTTAAGAAGTTCGTTCCCAAAGTTCTTGCTTATGGGCAATTTGTAATGTTTTGCAAACGTGCTAGTGCCTCTCCAGCCTGCCGCCTTTGCGATTGTCTTCATAGGTACGCCTATGTCCTCTGCCTTGCTGGTAGACGCACTCCTTGTAGAATGGGTGCTGAACGTCTTAATATCGATGCCAGCCAAGCCTAAGAAAGTTTTAACGTACTTTGCAATGGTGGTGATTCCGATAGGTTTATGGGGATATGCATAGGAGAGAAGTAGTTCCCTTGGTTGGTTTTCGAGGTTCTCTCGTATAAGGTCTGTCCTCCTCAGGTATTCATCTAGGCAGTGGACTATACATATCCGGTTATCGAGGTGGTACTTCTCGAATTGCAGAGGTTCCTGATGTTTGCCTGGTTTTGTTGTCTTCATGATTGTAGAGATGTAGAAAGTGTACATATCTGAAGATCGATGACAAAAGTTAACCTTTAGGGCACCTATTGTCTGGGCTCTCTGGCCACTCAGGAGGCACAACAAGGTGGCTAGTTTTTTCGTTAGTAACTCTAACTCCAGGTGCTGGTTACCAGGCAAGGTTGTCATATAGTTTAATATTACATCAGGGTCATATATCACAGTGTGTTTTGGTAGGGAAGGACGTAGCTTGAAAACTCCCTTGATTAGTCTGCTAACGTCCTCGTTCTTACCAAAGCTTGTTCCTGCATCCTTTGGTAATACAGCTGACAGGGCTGACCTTGCCGCTGCGATGTAACCATAACTTGCCTTTTCTACGTGGAAAAGGAAAGCAAGGAAGTCCATACCTTGTTTATGACTAGCCCCATAAGGTTCTGGGATTTTTTCACTTTTACAAAACTTCAGCCATTTCCTTAAATAGAGATTATAGCTGGATTGGGTTTTTTCTGACCACGATGCAGTGAGCAGTTGTTTAAGATCGTCAGAACATGACTGTTTTAGGTTTGTTGCCTCCCTGAGACAATTGCTATCCGAAGACTTAGATTTGGGTGCAGTGGATGAAAGACACTTGGTTGCTGTGGAAGCAGTGATAGGTCCATTCTAGGTAAAACAAGAATCTCTTTAATGATTAGTTCAGAATACCCTGTGAACCATGGTTGGTTAGGCCTGTCTGGAACTACCAGGATACCTACTGCCTTATCACTATGGATCTTTTGAATTACCTGGGGAAGGCAGGCGAAGGGTGGAAAGGCATAAAACGAGATATTGTGCCAATCCTCAGTAAACAAGTTTACTACGATGCAGTTGGGATCAGGTCGATATGAGAAGAAGGCAGGTAACTGCGTGTTTATTCTACTCGCGAAGAGGTCTGTTTCTGGACGGAAGTCCAGTTCGTTCAGCGCATAGCGGAATGTTGATTTGTTTAACATCCATTCTGTTCTTGTCTCCTGTTGTCGCGACTCTCTGTCTGCTTCTACGTTAAGAATGCCAGGGAGATGTGTAGCGACTATCCAATTATTTTTGCTTATTGCCCATTCCCAAATGCTATGTGTAATCTTATCCATTGGGATAGATTTTACGCTACCCATTTTGTTTACACAGGCTACTGCTGAAGTGTTATCCATCTTTAGCAATATGTTAGTGTTTGCAGTATGGTTGCAAAGAGCCTGTAGTCCAAAGAATGCTGCCATTAGTTCTAGGACATTTATGTGGTGTTCCTGCTCCAGAGATGAAAACTCACCCCCTGTGTGGGTTTGTGTCATTGACGCTCCCCAACCTCTTGTTGAGGCATCCGTGGATATAATGATCTGAGGGTTGCCTCGAACTATTGGGGCTATGCTACCCCATAAATTATTCTTCCACCAAGATATGTCATCCATGGCAGTAGGGGTTAATGTGATCTGCACATCAAAGTTTCCGGCGCTCTTTTTTAAGGACTCAATTTTTAGTCTTTCGGTAGATCTGTAGTAGAGTCTACCGTGTGGTACCCCAATAAGGCTGCTGGTAAACTTACCAATTAATGGCGCTAGAGTTCTTATTGTTATCTTCTCTCTCTGTGTCACTGCTTGACACAGATCGATTATGGCTGCCTTCTTTTTGGGGGTGAGAGCGACGGTCATATTCACTGTATCGATGACGAATCCAAGGAATTCCAAAACTTGTTTTGGTTCAAACTCGGATTTGTCTGGGTGGACTGTAAATCCCAGTGAATCTAACAAAACAACGGTTTTGTGTACGTTATTGCAGCACTGTTGTTTACTGACGTTCATAGTGATCAAGTCGTCAATGTAGTCAGCAATGGTGACCTGTTCCTTCCTTAATTTAGATAAGGGTGGTTTCATTATCTTGGTGAATTTACGAGGTCCTTCTGTATAGCCGAAGGGGAGTACCAGGAACACGTATACCTTACCCTCATGTTCGAATTTTAGGAGCTTCTGGCTTTTTTTGTGTATTGGTATGCTATAGTATGCATCCTTGATATCAAGTTTTGCCAGATACATGTCCTTTTGGATTAATCGAAGAATGGACGTTAAGGTTTGCATCTTAAACTTTCTTTTCTCAATGTGTACATTGAGTTTTTTGAGGTTTAGGATGAGCCTGAACCCACCGTCTGATTTCTCGGTGACGAATATGGGTGAGATAAAGTCGCCTGGTTCGCGACTGCTCAACCTTATTACACCTTTCCCCAAAAGGCTTTGTATTTCTTCGTCAATGAAGAGTTTCTTTTTTCTATCTAGGGGGTATGTCCGATATGGGGTTTGGGGCATCTCGTTTACTGGAATTTGCAAACCAGACACTGTCTGGAGGATCTCCCCATCGGTAGTTATGTCTTTCCACTGATCAAAATGAAACCTGAGAGAACCGGGTTTAATATATTTGACTTTTGACCTTAGAAAAGCTTTTAGGGTCTCAGTATCGCTTACCTCAGGGATTAATTTTTCCTGTTGGTGTGCTTGGAAAAGTTGCTGTTGTGGCTGCGGTACGGTTTCTTTGATTGGGATTGCCCATTGTGGTAGTTGGCCCTCTTTTGGGGCTTGTAAGAGGGCCCTTTGTTTGATGAAGGCTCGAATCTTCTTTTTTGGCCTCTTTCCAGGAGTGATTTGAGCTGGTTCTCCTTTTTCAGCTTCTCAAGCCTTTCGCAGACGGAGGAACCAAACAGCCATTCGGAATCCTCTTCCACTTCTGTAGCTAAGGCTACGTACTCTTTTGGCAAGGAAGGCTTAATTAAGTCTCGCCTGACCTGATTTAGCAGCTGGGAGGTCTTACCAGCGAGGGTCATGGCGTCCTTAAGGTCGTTTAACGGACCCTTTGTGTCTGCGTTGGCATCACCGGATTTCTCCACCAACGTGGATGAAGCTTTCAGAAGCATAGCAACCGACGCTGAGTGCATGTTTTGGATGTCCTGCATCTTAACGTCAGTGGACCTGTGAAAATTGGAAAGTGTTTTCCAAATTTCGGTGTTTGTTCTCTTTGGGAGTAGAAAGTTGCAGTTTGATGGAATTGCTGCCGTTTCTAACTTCCGCTTGAGAACATCGGCCTTGAGCCTTTTTTGCCAAAACACTTTGGCGGCACATGCCACTGATGACGTGACTTCTGGTCCCGAGGCCTTGCTGTCCTCTTCATAGTCATCAGTGGACTGTTGCCAGTACTCTTGGGCTGGCTCTTTGGTACCCTTTTTAGAATGCTCTGGTGCTTCATCTTTGGAAGAAGGCGATTCTGAGCGCGTGGATCTAAACCAGAGGTTTGAACCAGTGATAGATATTCTTTCTTCCTCCTGTTGGGTACTGGATTTGCTAGCCAGAGTTCCATCTGGAACATTGGGGCTAGGATTAAGACTAGACCGGGTCCCCTCTGGGACAATAGGGTCTGACAGGTGGCTAAGTCTTGCCATAAAGGTGTTCATGCTGGCCAGTGTGTCGTGTATTCGACTTAGTTCGGCCTCTTGTCGCTCGGATACGATGGATACGACTTGGTCTACGATACCTGTGCAGTCCACGGGGATAGGAACAGGGTGTTCGGGGTCCTGTAAGGTGAAGTCATGGTCGCCATTTTTGCTGTGCTGTGGGAGCATGGGATCGTCGCTTTCGTGTTGCATTATTCTTAAACCGAATAATTAGTAAAAAGAATAAACACTAGAGGAATTATCCTAACCTAACACCAGCACTATAAACTCATTTAGTTTATATCACTTAGCTATGTATCAATACAAAAGATACCTAAACGTGTCTACTCGAGAGCACTTGGCACTTCGCGTCCGTTCACATTTGTTTACGAAATCGAAAGAGGAAATTTACGGAAGCCGAATCTCATTTGAATACTTACGATCAGAGGCTAAATTATTATTTGCAAACACAATTTCTGTTACTTTGTGCTAGAACTTCATTTAACAAACCACACAAAACTCGCGGCTTTTCACGACAAAGAAAGACATATTTGTTTCGGCGACTTCAAAGATTTTTTCGGCAACATCAAAGGAAAATGACGATATCAACTTTGCCTGTCACAGAGACACGGAACTGGCTTATTATTATATAGATAGAAGACACACCTAGCGTATTATTATAGAGATTAAATTAATGAAGCCATTACAGTGCATCTAAAACTTGAAAACGAGTTGGTGACGTCAATGTTTTTTCACCGCGTGGGTAACCAGGGACCAATTTGGGTAATTTTCCAAACCTGGGTCGACAAATCCGTTTCGTAATGGACGTCTTCAAAAAACCTTTAAACCACAATATTTCCGTAACCGTTGGTCAAAAGTACATGATCCTATATATTTTCTTGATCAGCGTTTCAAGAGCTATAACATGAAGGCAACTGGTATACAAATTTCAAAAAAATTTTCTGTACATATAATAGGGACTTTGCTGACGTCAGCAAAATTTTTAAACCCGTAAATCTCAATAACCATTCATCAAAAGCACGTGATTACATACATTTTCTTGATCAGCGCTTTAAAGTCTACACAATAAAGGCAACGTAAGAACAAGGTTCTAATTTTTTTGCAGATGGGTTGCTGACGTCATCAAAATTCATATGACGCTTATTTTTCAATTTTATCCTGCTTCAGTGGATTTTTCCACGGGCTTTATCGACTAGTTGAATATAATTCAAACGATCGTAACGTAACAGATGTAAACATTGATTTAAGTTTAGGTTTTAGGTTTAGGTTTTTTATAACGACATCTACACTGAATCACACAGTCTGTAGTGTTAAAAACAGTAACAACGGAAAAATTACTTTTTATAGTTTATGTAAATTCTTTTCTAGGACATACACGCTGTTTTTATAAGAATAGTGTGATTTAGTTTCAGCCTCTATGTTTTTAACTTTTTTGACAAATGGTATCCTTATTACTCTCTATGTAATTGCCAAAGTTATGTTCTTAACATAACTATGGCAATTTTGTGCGTCATACAAATGTTCATATTTAAACTATCAAGCTCAGACATATTCTTAGCATATTCTAAACTTCTGACCCATTTTTCAGAGTATATACTTACAAAATAAGTGCTTAAAGAACACATTTTCCGGCTCAAAACACAACAAGAAACTTAATATTTAAGGAAAAATTTAGCTATGGAAGAAACGGCTAAGAAATCGTTATACACCCAAATTCAATTCTCTATCAAATAATTTAGAGAACACACCTGCTTTTCCTTTTGCTTTTTCAGTAGTTCAATCAGTTTTTTACTTCGATTACTAAATTTCGCTTCATCCCAAAGAGAATTGAAAATGTATAGCTACAACTGTTTGATGCATTTCCAATTAATTCTTTTTGTGATGCTATATCATCGAACGTTTTTCTTTCGTTTTAAAAAATATTTCTGACAACAACATTATTAACTTCGTTCGACAACAACAATTTGTTTTTTGCATTTTAAATTCGAATTACAGTCATACTCGAATGCGATACAACCTTGGTTCTAGAACACAAAAATGTAAAATATGGAAAAACATATAAGCCTAATGAGTAAACATTGGCATGCTTTGTTTGAAGTAACTTTTTTCAGGATTACCTTGAAAAGCAGGCAACCTTTTTCGCTTCGGTTTCTTTTTCAGTTGATAACTTGTTTCCATGAGATACGACGCGCACATGGTAAACCGGGGGTAAAATGAACATATTTCAATCGTAACGACCGAGAACGGCGCTATAGCATAAATGACAAATGGACCCCCTGTTTTCTCATTGAGCGGCTTACTTATTTTTATAGTACATTTTAGCGCACAACCACGCCATAAGAAAGTGACCCGTGAGTTGCATGTCGTGGACTCGCAGTTTTACTCACATAAGGGAATTAGATTTAGGCTGACATTAGGCTGGGATCATAGTAACACTATATTAAGCTTAGCAAAATTTACGAAAAGAAAGCAACGTAGGGTGACCTCGCTTTTTTGCAAAAGACATATATGTAAGAATAATGATCGCATTTTTACAGCCATATCTGGGTTAAAAACTAAAAGCTGTAAACAGATTTCGAAAATTTAAATTTGACACTCTCTTACGCTTTTAAAGATAAATAAAAGAAAAATAATAATAGAAAAAAATTCAGCAAAAATTAGTACACTCAGCTTCAGCGATTTTATAAAAAAAATATATGGTGAGATCAAACAAAATTCACGAAGGAATAAATTCGAAATTATACTGAGTAAATATAAATTCTTTTTTAGAATTTATTGTACTATAAGTATTATAAATACTTTATTAAAAATAAAATAGTCAACAAACAAATAATCCACTTACAAAACGCCTTTAAATAAATTTGTTAATTTCTTAAAAGAAGCGCGAATTAAAACGTCTTTAATGAAATAGACAACCAAAGGTAATTGTCTGCAACTTTGACCGTGTAGTTATTTATAACAAGGAAACTGCATCAAAGGCACAATTAAGTTAATTACCCAATTTTGTATAAATAATTTTTAAATTAAACGACGGCTATTATTAAAGAGACTGGCCGGGTAAAACCGGCGTCGAACCGCTGGGTTAAGCCATAAGTCAAGGTGTGATCCGGCATTGGACACTCTGTGGAGCGCTTAATAATAACCGCAAACTGTGCCACACGATTAGGTGGACCGCTTCAGTACAAGTATACAGTGTGTTGTAAATCAAGTGAAGCGCATGCACCGTTTTACTGTCGCAACTGTAACATATTTTTTATAAAATAACTTCCCGCAACGATAGCTGAAATAAAAGCAGAGCTTACAAACCGTTGTTACTCCATAATTGGTCAATGTTATCTTATTTTGCTGGATAAGTTTTTGTAAAAGTTAAAAAATTAATCGTGACACCGGGCTCAGCGCTTACTACATTTAAACGGTGTTGTACAGGCGTATAGGGATAATACCTTTTTGAAAAAGACTTTCTCGCAGACTCTGTTTAAATAAAAACATAAGAAACTGTCCATTGCTAAAACAGGGTTGAGCAGTTAGTCCAGGTAAGCAGTGCTGCACATTCGTACAGACAAATTCCCAAGAAAGTTTAAAAATTGTCACAGTTGGCTGCTCATTTATTACAGATAGCTAAACAATGTTGCACATGCGCATAGGCGATACAGCTATTTCAAAAAACAGTCCACTGTTAACAGTGGGCAAAGCGCTTAGCACAATTAAACAGAGTTAAACAGGCGTATAGGCGTAATATATACCCTTTTCCAAAAAACTTCACTGCAACTACGGTTCAAATAAAAACACACGGAACAGCCTGTCAGTTACCCGGCCAGCTACAACTATCGCTCAGCCATTTCATAAAAAGTTTTCAGGAAAGTAATAAAAGATGTAACTACCTAGCTAAATGCATTTAGCATAAGAACTTTTTAAGGAGCTAGCTAAATAGCCACAGCCTAAACATAAAAATAAATGTTGGCAAGGATAAAAAAGGTCTAATAACAAACAGAATAACAGTAAGTTAGGTTCTAGCTAAGCTAGCTAACCTTCAAAATCTTTGTTTCTAGCCAAACATCCTAAAACTGGTACGTTTAAGATCTGTACGTGGCTAAAAAACGTGACAATATATTTATCCTAACATTGAAAACAAACAGAAAACAAATAATACAAAAATATAAAGCTTTCAGAAGATGAAAAAGTTAAACGAATCTTATAGCCTGACCATACACGACCATTTTTAAAATCAAAATGGCCTTCGTTCATTCAGCGGCAAAAATCTTGGATAGTTTTGTTAAGAATCAAAATAACCTTTGTTCAGTCAGCTGCGAAAATATATTGAATTGTTTTTTAAGCGAAAATCTTGGATTCTTTCTGGTCGCAAAAATCTTGGATTGTTTTTTTTAAAGAGTCAGGCGTCGTGATTAGTATACTACTCGCGAGCGGTGAAAACAAAGTCGGCAAAAATATATCGCATTTGGTATTGGTGTGCATTTTAAAAATTTTGTATTTCCGCCACGGGACGCGGTTTTCGCGGACACGCAGACAAAATAAGGCTATTATTAAAGAGACTAGCCGGGTTAAGTCACAAGTCAAGGTGTGAGCCGGCGATGAACACTTTGTGGAGCGCTTAATAACAGCTGTAAACTGCGCCACACAATCAGGTGAATTGCTTTAGTACAGGTATACAGTATGTTATAAATCAAGTAAAGCGCATACACCATTATAGTGTTGCGACTGTAACATATTTTAAAAAAAATAACTAATAGTAATAATACCTGACATAAAAATAGAGTTTACAAACCGTTATTACCTGGTCATTGCAAAAATATTCGGTCAATATTATTTTATTTTTGAGGAATAAGTTTTTCTGAAAGTTAAAAATTTAATCGTGACACTGGGCTTACTGCTTAGAACAGTTAAACAATGTTGCACAGGCGTGTAGGGATAGTACCCTTTTGAAAAAAACTTTCTTGCAGACTCTTTTTATAAAAAACACAAGAAACAGTCCATTGTTAACACAGAGCTGAACAGTCAGTCCAGGTAAACCGTGGTGCACATTCGGACAGGCGTAATACACTTTTCAAAAATATATATAAAAGCTTCGGTGTAAGTAGAAACACAGAAAACAGTCTGTTGGGGGATCCGGCGTTGAAATGCACAGTAAACACCAACTAACTGTGTTACACAGCATTGAACGCCCTATGGAGCGATTAATAAGAGCCAAAAACAGTGCCACACATTCAGGTAAAGTGATTTAGTACAGCCATATAGTATGTAGTATATCAAGTGTAGTCCACACAACTTTATGGTGTTTCTGGTGTCATATATTTTTCAAAAATAAACTTAGATAAAAAAAAATACTCAGCAATTTTATTTGACAGGAAAACTTTTCATAACAGTATTAAAAGTGGTAGCTGCCTAACTGCATTTATATGCTACTTTCACTTTTTAGCCAGAGGTAGCTAAAAAAAGCTAGCTAGGTAGACCCAACTTCAACATAAAAATAATAAACAATATAGCAAACAGAATAAAAACTATAGCTAACTGCCTTAAAAGCAGGATGCTTCCTTAAAATCTACGTTTATAGCTTGCTAGCAAAAACTTAAAATTGGTTTGTTTAAGATTTATACATGGATAGAAAACGTAATAAAATATTTACCTTTACAGGTGAAAACATACAGAAACTAAATAAAACTAATAGGATAGAAAGTACTTAAAAGAAAAAAGGATTGAAAGCAGATCTACAAACAAAACCAAACCAAAATGGCCTTTGTAAGGGTAGCATGTTCCCTCCGTCGGTATGTTGAAACCGCGAAGCACTTGGATTGGTCTATAGTGAAAATCCAGCCCCGTGATTGGTCTATTATGCGTGAGCGGTCCAAGGGCGGTAAAAAGAACGGGGTCTGCCGGGATGCAAAATAAAGCTACAGGGCCGTGGAGATTTTCCGCGGTTCCCGCCACTTAGGACGCCATATTCCGCGCAGAGACTGACAAAATACGGCTATTATAATAGAGACTAGCCGGGAGACCCGGCGTTAACTGTTGTTGAACCCTCTGAGGAGCGCTTAATAAAAGGTGTAAACTGTGTTACACGATCAGGTGGAGCGCTTTAGTACAGGTATAGAGTATGTCGCAAATCAAGTGAACCGCAAACGCCATTGTAGTGTTGCAACTGTCACATATTTTTTACAAGCCGTTGTTACTCCGTCATTGCAAAAAAAGTAGTCAATATTATTTTATTTTGCGGAATAAGTTTCAGTAAAAAAATAATCGTGACATCGGGCCAAGCGCTTAGTACAGTTACACAGAGTTGAACAGTCGTGTAGGGACAATATCCTTTTGAAAAAACTTTCTTGCAGACTCTGTTTAAATAAAAACACAAGAAACAGTCCATTACCAACACGGGGTTGAGCGGTTAGTCCAGGTAAACAGTGTTGCACACCCGTGCAGACATGATTCCCGAGAAAGATTAAAAAGTAATTGTCACATTGGGCTGACCCCTTAGTACAGGTAAACCACATCGCACATGCTCTAGGCGTAACAGCCTTTTCCAAAATTGTTAACACTGAGCTTAGCACTTAGTACAGGTAAAATGTGTCGCACATGCCTATAAGCTTAATAGCCTTTTTCAAAATACCTCAGTTTAAATAAAAACACAGGACACAGACCGTCGTTTAACAATACGGGATAGGCACATAGCACAGGTACTCTGTGTCTCATTAATAAACTTTTGACTTTTGCTAAATTTTATATTACAGTAAAGTGGTAGCTAACTACTTAATTGCATTTAGTATGAAAAAGATTACTTAAAAATTCTGTTTCAGCCAACGGTATTTGGTTACTTTTACATTTTATCTAGAGGTACCTAACCCCAGTTCACAACCAAGTAAAAATCAGATTGGCAAAGTTAGCACAAAAATCAGAAATGTTAGCTAACATCTACGTTCGTAGCCAGAATCTTAAAATTGATTTTGTTTAACATTAATATATGGCTAGAGAACGTGACAGTAAGAGGCAAATAAAACTAATACAAATCTTTAGGTGGCTGAATAGGTAGCTTAGCTCGTAGCTAGCTAGCTAACTATAAAATATAGGTAAATAAACATGTAAACAAATAAAATAAAAATACCCGAAAGTAAAAGAAACTGCAATCTTGTTAGAATACAAATAGAAGTATCAGAAAGAAAAATTAAATTAAACAGTTAAGAAACTTTTCTTTCTCCAGCAATGAATTGGTTCAATTTGCTTGCCAAATTTCGGACCGATAACTTAAAAATCGTTGCTAAGAAATATAAAGAGCTTTAGTTTCTGATTGGTCATTTATATAAAACTCCGCTCCGATTGGACCTTTATTTTAGCGGCATTTGTCCCTGTGCCGGTGGGGGCCCGACGGGTTTCTTGTCCCTGCGTATTTTGTATTTCGTGCGTGGTTAAAACAAGTCGCTTTTGATGCACGAACAGACAGACGGAATACGGCTATTATTATAGAGATAGCCGGGAAACGCCGGGGTAAGCCACAAGTGAAGGTGTGACTCGGCGTTGAACATTCTGTGGAGCGCTTAATAAGAGTCGCAAACAGTGCCACATGATGAGATGGAGCGCTTTAGTACAGGTATACAGTATGTCCTAAATTAAGTGAAGAGCATACACCATTGTAGTGTTGCGACTGTAACATATTTTTCAAAAAATAACTTTCCTGCAACAAAAGCTGAAATAAAAACAGAGCTTACAAACCGTTGTTACACTGTCATAGCAAAAACAAGCGGTCGATATTATTTTATTTTGCGGAATAATTGTCTGTGAGAAGTTAAACGATTAATCGTGACACCGAGCTGAGCGCTTAGTACAGGTAAACCGTGTCGCACATGCGTTTAGGCTTAATACCCTTTTTTAAAGAACTGAATATATTGCAGCTTTGGTTTACAAAACACAGGTTAAGCCACAAGTAACTGTGTTACCCGGTGTTGAACACCCGAGTTATTAATTTTAAAAATATTAGAACCCGAATTAATGATTAATAACCGTCAACTGTGCAACACATTCAGACAAGTATGTAGTAAATCAAGTGAAGCGCACACAATTTATGGTGTTTCCGGTGTAATAAATTTTGCAAAAAATAACTAAAAACATTTTAAGCTGAAATAAAAACACAGATTAAAATCTGTTGTTATCCCGTCACAGCAAAAACAATTATATATTCGACATAATTTTTTAAAAACACACGAAACAGCCCGTTATTTACACTGGACTGAGCGCTTTGTACAGATACACTGTGTCGCACAGGAGTATAGACGTAACACCATTTTTCAAAAAACTTTATCGCAACTTTGGTTTTAAAAGAAATCGGTGAACCGCCTGGCGTTAACCCAGGGGTTAGTTAAAAAAAATACTCAGCAAATTATACTTTGCAGAATAATTTTTTATAACAGTAGCTGTAGCCACCTGACTGTATTTAGCCTAATTATTATTATGAATTTTGTTGGTAGCCAAACTGTATTTGGCTACTTTCATTTTTTAGTTAGAGGTAGCTAAAGAGGTAATTAGATAGCCACAACACCAAATACGAATGAATAAAAGTATCCCAAACTGAATAAAAACGTCAAAAGAATAGCAATAAGTAAAGATAAGCTAGTTAGCCAAGCCGAATCAAAATCTACGTTCCTTGCCAAACTCTTAAAATCGATGATTTAAGATTTGTACGTGGTTAAAAAAACGTAAAAGTATATGTGCCTTAACATGCTAAAAATTAAAAAGCTTAGGGAAGATAAAAAGATCAAAAAGATCTGCAAACTTGACACCCCCACTTTCAAACTTAAATGGCCTTCGTAGCATGTTGTTTATCCGGTTCTGGCGTGATTCCAAAATAATCCGAAATTAAGCTGCGTCCAACCGAGAAAAGGAGGTCCGTAAAAATTGGACCACGCGCTATTTTTCCGAAAAGCATGCGCGAAACCATTTTGAACAGACAGAATACGGCTATTATTAAAGAGACTAGTCGTTAGCCCGTGGAAAAATCCACGGGTTCGCCCGTCCTTTATATTTACTCGTCACAACAAAGTGGAAAAAAATATATCGCATTTGATATTTGTGAGCAATTTAAAAATTTCGTGTTTCCGTTACGGGACGTCGCTTTCGCAGACACACAGACAGAAAAAATACGGCTATTATTAAAGAGACTAGTCGATAAGGCCCGTGGAAGAATCCACTGAGGTAGTATAAAAATGAAAAAGAAGCAAAAAGGTAACGTATAGGTCCTTAAACGCTGATCAAGAAAATGTATAGGATCATGTACTTTTGACAAACGGTTGCAGAGGTATTAGGGTTTCAAGGCTTTTTGATGACGTCATCAGCCCGTTTATTCCAAAACGGACTAGGGGACCCAGGTTTGGGAAAATAACCCAAATTGGTCCTAGGTGGTCCCTAGTTACCCACGCGGTGAAAAATCATTGACGTCACCACCTCGTTTCCTAGTTATTTGGCCTCAAAGTTTTAGGTGCACTGTGATGGCTTCATTAATTTATTATAGGATATTGACGTTAAAGTAGTGTTATTTTCGTCGCGCCGTAACGTCAGAAAATTTGACATATTAGAGTTGCATTTTTCGGCAACATCAAAGGAAAATAAAGACATTCACTTTGCCTGTCACAGAAACACAGACACACTTAGCGTATTATTATATAGACTAGCTGTTTCCCGTGGAAGAATCCACTGTATTCTATTTAATTTATGTAGCAGATATATGTCCATCAAAAAACAAACAATACAGCAGTGCGCATCTTACATCTGCATTATTATATAAATGACCAAAAAAATTAAAGGTTTTCAACAACTGCAGTATTTATGTGACATTTAAAATCTAAATCTACTAAAATTACTTGCTCTGACCATCTGACAAATGCGAAAATTATTCGGAAAGAAGTTTCCAAAAGCATTTCAACATACATCTCACCCATAAAATTTAAATCACTTAAAACGCCACATATATACAAAAAAGCTGATCAATGTCAAACACAAATCTCTCTCATTGTATATGTTAAAATCAGTTAGTTTATTGCAAACCCTGCCAAAGGTTGACACACAATGTGAAAAATAAACAATAAATTGTGCCTCTGACAGAATTTTTTATCTAAGGTGTAAAAAAAGGGATTTGCAAGGACAAATTATAATGCAATAAAACATTATTTGATATATTGCATACAGTCCCTCCTCACCAAACTTTAGACAAAATGCCAACAAAATAACGGTGTTTAAACCTAAAATTAATAAAGTCCTTTTAGCAATTTGCATGCTGTTTTACCATCAATAAAGTAAACAAAATTTCAAATCTCACATAGTATTCTGTCACAAATTTTCATAAAATATATATATAAGTCATAATGAGTCATGTTAAACAACAGCAATCAATCTGTATATAAGTTCATTTTATGTCAATTTTTGCACCAATTTTGCAACACAAAATACAAATTCTAAATAATACTAAAATCTCTTATTTTGGTCCTTCGCATACCGACGGTCTCCCACAAAAGTTTAATCAAAATGTAAAAAATGAGAGGTAACGACAAAATCAAAGTTTGCAAAATTTAACTATTTCAGTACATATATCTACTGCATATGCCCTCTAAAACAATATTTTAATCCAAAATGTCAAAGAAAAACAGTTTGCAACAAAAATCAGTTATTTCGATAATATTGCATACACTCTTTCCTCACAAAAGCTTCACAAACTGTAAAAAAAAGAATGGTTGTAGGGAGTGCTTCTGATTCAACAAAAAAAGTTTTTTTGACATATTGCATCTAGCCCTTACCCATTAAATCTTACACAAAATTTCCAAAACTATATACGATTTAGAACACATCAAATTTAAATCGAGAAGGATCAGTCATTTCGATATATTGCACGGAGTCCTCCCCAGTAAGAATTTATACAAAATATAGAAAAACAAAGCTTGCAAGGTGTAAAATTGAATTCTTCTGTGTATATATATATGGTCCTTCCTCGCAAAATTAACATAAAATGTCAAAAAGGTTCAGATATAACATCTAACACAACAAAAATCAGTTCTATCAGTATATGTCATGCCATTGTCTTCCACCAAATGTTCCCCTTAAAGTTTCACAGACACAGCCTGTAAATTAAAAACAACTAAGATCAGGTATTTTGGTCTATTTCATACCATTCTGTTCCAAATAACTTATAAAATGTAAAAATTGAGTGGTAAAACAGAAATCTCAAAAAGAAGAAAAAAATAGCTTACAAAGAGTATAAAATTGAAATCAACAAAGTAGCTCTTTTGGTGTATTAAATATAAGCCATACGCACAAAAGTTTACACTAATTGTAAGAAAATGGTTGTGTTTAGTAATTCTAAATTAAGAAAAGTCAGTTCTTTTAGCATGCTGATTAAGGTTTTTGCCCACAATTTGAAACAAATTAAATTTACATTTTAAAAATAAGTAATTTCTGAACTTTATTTTCAGAATATTTGGAGGAAAAGAACTTCGCAACCAAAAAAAAACCCAGGAAAATGTTTAAAATTTTCAGGGTTAATAACGTTTGATGTGTTTTGTGGGAATATATATATACTGGGAATCTTTAGTTTAAAGCTAGCATTAGCTAGCTACAGCAGCTAATAGCTAGTCACTTAAATATAAACTGGAGACTTAGCTAGGTATAAAGAACATGGCTACATATATATATATATATATTCCTAGCTAGCTAGCTAGTTGTTGGTGGTATGTATGTATGTATCAGCTGTCTTCGCTTCTATCATCTACTGTAAGGTTTTCTTCAGTATAAGTAGTTGCTTCAGCTGCAATATATATATGTGTCTTGAAAGGGACTTCCATGTACTTCGATCTTCAGCGATTACCCTTAAGACCTTTAGGTCATGTTTCGAAATCAATTGCGAGACGCCAAATTTTATTGCAAAACTGTTATCAGATTCCACTGCTCTTCTTATATCATTGTTTAAACTGATTGGTAACGTAATTCGTTGACGACCTTTGAATTTTGATACTTGCGATTGTTCAAAATAGTGATTTATAGCCAGTTGAGCGGGTGTGTCTTTCTGTAATCTGAGAACATGCCCAAATAACCTCCATCGAGCTTGGATTATATCCAATGTAATAGGTCTTGTTTTTGATATTTCGTACAACTTCTTGTTCCTTATTGTTACTGGGTATTTGATGTTTAATACTTGACGAAGTTGTCGACGATGGAAGGAATTCATGTTCTTTTCTTCATTTTTGTTCAAACCCCATGTGCCACAGTTGTATAATAATATGGATTTGACTACAGTTTGATAGATTCTGATTTTTAGCTGAGTACTGATTTTATCTTTCTTAATCCACACATCACTTATTTTCTGTAGGGCAGCTGTTGACAGTGCTTTTCTGTTAGCTATATCTTCATGGATACCTTTTTATGATGCTAGGTATAAAACATGTCTGGCAACAATAATATAATCAAAACTGAAAATAAAACATGAAAAAACCTTACAGAACCTTGCTATGATTAATTTATAAAACCATGCTCTTCTTCAAGTGTTTTTTTAAAGATTTATTTTGAATGAAAGAGTAGAGAATACTCAAAAAGAACAGCCATCTTTTTCGTAAACACAATTTCCGTTTTATGCTAGGAACTTCATTTAACAGTCCGTATGCTTTGTGAATATCTAATACCGTTTCATATGTAGTGATACCTATATATATATGCTAACATAGAGTTTTTTGGCATAAGGGTATATATATTTATATCGTTATTAGCAGCGAGTTATATATTTACACCTTATGTGCGATTTCTATGCAGTACTTCCCTAATTTTTTTAGTTAAATTTTAGCGTACGGCCACGTCATAAAAAAGTGACCCGTAATTTCCGTGTCGTGGACTCACAGTTTTACTCACGCAAGGGAATTAATATATAAGATTACAATCTTCACAGTAATCATCTGAATATTTACTATCCATTCTATGTAACTGCGCAATAGAAAATATAAATGTTTTAAAACAGACTATTTAAAACGAATACGAAAAGATTTAATTAGCTAAAGTCAGCTGGCTAATTGTTGTTTTGATTGAATAAATTTTTGTCATTGTGGAGGAGATCATTGTCAATTAGTATTTGTGTTCTTACTAGAAGCAAGAACTTGACATCTAGATAAGTAAGGTCTGATTGTTCAACATAGGAACCCTTCTCACTTGTCTGCGTTATGTTGACTCAAATTTAGATGTGCATGAAGTTTTTAAGGTTTTCTTTTTGTGAAAAGGGTTTAACTGGAGAAAAATTGGCCCCCACAATTTTTAAGTGCATTGTCAATGACCTTAAATTGGACATACAAAACTGTAAAGGTCAAGGCTATGATAGTGCAGGGCCAGTGGCAGGCCACATAAATGGTGAGGCTGCACACATTACTGCAAAACATTACTTTCAAAAGGTAAAGCTGTTTATGTGCATTGTAAAATTCACAGACTAAACATTTGTGTTGCAGAAATCCTGCGCAATTGATTTTGTTCACAAAGCTTTGGAACGTGTGCAAAATATATCATTTTCAATTATTCACCTCCTCGTTTAAAGATGCTATTTTGTGGGTTACAAAATGCTGGAACAGATGGACCAGAATTTACATAAACAAATAGGTATTAACACCCAATTAAAGCTGGACCATAACTTCTCTCTCGTAAGTAATTTAAATTAAGAATCAAATAAAAGAACAAGTATCGATTACACATTTTTGCTGAATTTCACATAAAGGATTTACCAAATCCAAGAGGACGAAATAAAGTTATGGCGGCAATATTAATCTGATTATGATCGTTGCTTACCAGACAATGTTATTAAAACGTTTAAATACGTCAAATTTGTTGGCGTTGAAAACATCAAGGTTACTTTATCCGTTACTTTACCTGTTAATGTAAACGTTCCTTTTCTTCTTTAAGTAGACTTTAAGACTACACCAGGAGTACCATGGTTTAGGATCGTTTAAATGGAATTGCACTCATGTACAACCATAAAGAAATCCTGCCAAACATAGATGCTGTTATTGATCAGTATGCAATGAGAAACTAAAGGCTAAGTTTTTGATAACCCTATTTTTCCATGTAATTGGCCAAGCTTTTTCTTTTTCTTATTCCTTTTAAATAAAATGAATAACAAAGTATCGTTGAGTAAGTCCCTAATATAGTGATTAACATACATTCTTTATCATACTTTATCCGCCTTCTTATTATATACAGCTAGTTCCAGTGTATCTCAACAAATACATGGGTTAAGGTATGTATCATATCACTTGTATGTACATTTCATCTTCATTATCCTGATCTTCCCATATTCTTACTGTTTTTATTATGATTGTGTTTTATTTTGCTTTCCATGGTTGGTGTGATTATTTGATTCACCTAGTCATGCTGATGAAGCTTGATATTGGCAGAAACACCAAGAGTTTATAAATTTGAAATATATTCACATTTGTCTCACTTTATTGTAGTCAATCCCTGTTAATCTCTGTTGTTGTTGTTTTTTATTGATAAACAGTTTAAGTTGTACATGTTAGCACAGTTCTTTGTGAGATTAGTGCTTTTGTCTATCCAAAATATGACATATAAGACAGAGATTTGTTTCTTATAAAAAATGTTCTTAGGAGATTTTCTTATAGCTTAGCGTTTCTTTGCGTCAATTTTAATGACACTAGATAATTTGGAAGACAATTTTCTGCGATTTTTATACCCGTAAAGCTCAAATTGGCGAAAGTTTAAGATCCCCAGCTGCTAAACTCAAGCCTTAGTCTAAATATTGCTGGATCCACCCCTAATATACATATGGTGGAGAAAATATATAATTATTTGTTCTTCCTAGTCATGACGTATGTATAGATTAAAACACCCATGCCTGTAAGAAGTGTCCATACATTTTTTGATAGCAATCCGACAACATCTTTTGCTCTCTTTAGTAACCATGCGACTACTGATCCTATAATTCCATGTAATACTGCTGTTGCTGATTTTCTTGCTAATTTACTCAATAGGCCGGCAAGTGCTTTCAATTTGTTCTTTATCCATCCTTTGGCACCACCGGGTGCAGCACTTCCTATTTATGCTGCTGTAGATCCACCACCTGGTAATAATGCTACAACAAAAGCATTAATTTTTTCAGCTATTATATTAATCTCACGTAATAATATTTTACCCTCTTTGCCTTCAAATCTATTAGATCTAGCCGATTCTTCTATATCATCCATTGTTTAATTAATTTTATCAATAGTTTTTTATTGATCATTTTTTTTGCTTTACTAAGATTATCCATAAGTTTTTTCATTTGTGTTTCCTTTTTATACGTATAGCTGATATTAATCTTCCTACGAATACTGAGATAATTAAAAAAATCCATTTTTAGGTGTAGCAGCTGAACGATATTCTTTGGTTTGATGATTGAGAATATTAAACAGATTACCATTTTCATTTTTAATATAAACATTATCATGTGTAACAATCAAACACTCATAAAATTCTTTTGGCAACCTCGTTACCATTCACCTATCATATATTTTTAATTTTTTCATATTTTGATATTACTATGTTGGTGATAATCTTTGATATTGTACTTTTGTATCTTCCTATTTTATCCAATGTTTCCATATATTTTTCACTCAAATCAGAAATTTGGGCCTTTGCTTCTGGAGTTTCTAATCCATTTAAATTTCTAAATCTTACTGCTACTTCATTTTGTGTTTTAAGTGTATTGATTAATTAATCACTATCGACATCAACATCAATATCACCACCATAATATTTATTTACATAATCTGGTACATCTGGTAATTCTACTAATTTTTTATAATCTATATATATCTGACCGAAAAAATATACCCTACATCAGCTATCGCTCCGTCAATGAATTCACCTGATCTATTTCACCATGACACTGTGAGAAAGTATCATGAAGACTTGATAAATTCAAAAAACAAGTATGAGAACAAGCAAGCCAAATATTCAAGAGAACGTGAAAGGTTAAGGCCTTTAATTTGCAAACGAGGTGGTGACGTCAGTCATTTTTCACCGCATGAGTAACTAGGGACCACCTGGACCAACTTGTATAAGTTTACTAAGCCTGGGTTCCTGAATCTGTTTCGGAATGGACGGTTTGATGAAGTCATCAAAAAACCTTTAAATCACAAATCACTGCAACTGTTTGTCAAAGATACATGATCTTATACATTTCTACATCAGCATTTCAAGATCTATGCAATGAAGGCAGCAGGTATACAAATTTCTAAAAAAAAATTGTGTTTTGACGGGTCCATGCTGACGTCAACAAAATTTTTAAGCCCTTATATATTTATTCATCAAAAGTTTATGATCCCATACATTCTCTTGATTTGCGCTTTAAGTTCCACACAACAGAGGCAACGTAAAAACTAGGTTCTAACTCTTTGTGGATGGGTTTCTGACGTCATCAAAATTCAAATAACGCCTCTATCATTTTTATCCTGCCTCAGTGGATTGAGGTCGTGCCGTAACGTCTAGGCAGTTTTTTTTTGAGTTAAAGGTGAAATGAAATACTCCACCTGTACTGAGTATCAGCCCGGACTGAAATTCTTCAAATAATCACGACCTAAAAGGGTGATCATATAAAGCAAGCAAGCCGGTTTTTCCGCCTGTTCAGCTACTTTATTAAACCTTCACGCCCGTCTTGCCGAGTCCTACGTAGGCAAGATGGTTTTTATGTTGACATAGTTAATTTCTCTAGTTTGTTGTTATCTCTATATGTTATTTCTCTTCTGCATTGTTTGGGTAGGTTTTTTGTTTATAAACACACAACAATACGAAAACATTATTCCTATGCTTTTTGTCAACCTCGTTTCCAGGGCATTTTACCTCAATGATGAACGAAATGGCTGCGCCGTCATGAAGGCTCAGGGGCGATACTAAAGACAAGGTGGGCTTTTTGTATTAATTTTTGTTGATTCTTGATCAGTTTTAAGGCTCGTCAAAGTATATTTTGGCTTCATTGACGGCAATCTTGGCGCTTATCATTTGAAGGAAACGACAGATATCATTATGCTTTATCGCGATTGTTAGTGCGTGCGGCGTCTTCTTCATTATGCTTTATCGCGATTGTTAGTGCGTGCGGCGTCTTCTTGTTTTTGTTTTTTTACTCTTATTTCTTTCTTGTTTTTTTTTTTTTTAATTTTTAAAATTGGATAAAAATAGAAAAACTATTCAGAACTTCGATTAAAGTTATAATCGATTAAAGAAGTCGCGGCTAATCCTTTTGTACCTGACATATGGATCGATTACATATTTTTGGCGATTGGTGAATAAAGGTTCATATAAAATCATCGTTATAAGAACAACCATATAAGGATATTAGGCTTGGGCATGCTTTATAACGAAAACATTGTGTGGTCGCGGTAATATGCTGATGTTTTAAAAATTTTCTTGCAGTGAGATCTTTAAAAGTGACCACCATCAAGACTTTTAAAACTGTTCGCTATCGAAAGATTACTGCTCCATAAAAATTAGCTTATTAAATGAGCTTGACTGTAATTGTATTGAAATTGACTGTAAAGTGAGTCAAGAGAATGGTGTTGGGAGACGAAGGAACAAAATCTTGTTGAGTGAATTTTAGTTACGTGACTTTACCATGGCTAAACCTTTTATTCATCGCGTAAATGTTTGAATAGCAGCCAAAGAGGATACGTTCTTTTTCTTTAAAATACCTCCGGTTCCAGGAAGTTCTTGGGTCTTTTTATAGGGCTTTTTTTAATTAAATGACCCACAGTTTAATATACTGTGGGTCATTTAATTAACCAAGCTTTATCAAGTTATTTAATCTTGTTGTCTTAGAGACTAAGCCGCGTTGAATTTTATATTTAAGAAAAGTAATTAAAAACGAAAAACAAAGAAGGAGAGTGTATGATGTAGTCTACTGTTTGGATACTCAACGACAAAAACATGTTAAGCGAAAAAATGACGCCGAAGAAAGAGTTGTTGTTCTTTCCATCACAACAACAACAACGACCAACTTAAGAGGAATATGATGTAAGATATCTCTATTAAGAGTCATGGAGGTAGAAATAGAGAGCGAAGTCCTTTCTTTTAAACATTTAAAAGTAAGTAAAATTTTAACTTTTATTTTTGTTTTTTGGAAACTTCGACACCCTTTTAACGTTGAATCCAGGATTGTTTTAGAACGATGACACACAAACCACAAAACGCATTGTAATGTCATTTAAGATTTTAGAGTTATAGTTTTTGTTAAAGTTAAAACATTGTTAAAACGTTAAAGTAAAAACATTGTTAAAGTTAAAACATATTATTGATATTTTAAACCGATGTTAAAGGCGCGTAATCACCCTTATCAAAAATATGCAATGTCTGTTCTTGAAAATTTGAAGATCTAAAAGTCACTAGAACTGGAGATAATGGTAGCTTCATTTTTAAAGTTTCTATTTGTTGTTTTTTCCAGTCGCCATATTTAACATAAATAATTGTTTTTGGTCGTGGATAAACAGACGGCCTTGTCTTTTATGAGCACTGAGGCTTATCGACACTATTTGTGATAAATAATGTTTGTCATGAGCTCTTCCATTTATTAAAATGTTCCAAGCAGTGTATAGATTTATTAATTATATCTCTAATTTTTTTATTAGAAATTTGTATACCTGCTGCCTTCATTGTATAGGTCTTGAAACGCGGATCAATAAAATGTCCATTCCCGAAACGGATTCGGGGACCCAGGTTTGGGAAACTTACCCAAATTGG
Organism: Hydractinia symbiolongicarpus; assembly: GCF_029227915.1. Taxonomy (NCBI): domain Eukaryota; kingdom Metazoa; phylum Cnidaria; class Hydrozoa; order Anthoathecata; family Hydractiniidae; genus Hydractinia; species Hydractinia symbiolongicarpus. The sequence goes on from NC_079885.1 coordinate 6,384,733, forward strand.
TACCAGGTGGTCCCTAGTTACCTACGCAGGAGATGACGTCAGTTATTTCCACCCGTTTCCAAGTTATTTAGCCTTAAATTTAAAAGTGCAATGCAATGGCTTAACTAATCTTAATATACTTTCCTTTGACGTCAATATTGCTTTAACGTCAAAGTTTGCTGATTTAAAGAACAAGTTTATAGACGATGTTTTATAGACTTTATCAAAGAAATTTTATCCACTTTGCAAAAGTCACAGACAGACAGACAGAACTGGCGTATTATTATATAGACTAGCCGGGAGACCCGGCGTCGAAACGCAGGGTTAAGCCACAAGTAACTGTTGTTGAACGCCTTGAGGAGCGCTTAATAAGAACCGCAAACTGTGCAACCCGGTGAGGTGGAGCGCTTTAGTACAGGTATGCAGTATGTCGTAAATCAAGTGGAGGGCACACACCATTGCATTGTTGCGACTGTAAGATATTTAAAAAACAATAATTTCCCGCAACAAAAGCTGAATTAAGACAGTTTACAAACCATTGTTACTCCACCATAGCAAAAACAATCGGCCAATATTATTTTATTTTGCGGAATAAGTTTCCATAAAAGTTCAAAACTTAATCATGACAGTGGGCCGAGAACACATAATACCCTTTTCATAAAAAACTTTACTGCAATTTCGGTTTAACTTAAAACACAGGAAAAATCCAGTCGTTACCCCATAAAAAAACTAAAAAAACTCCATAATTGGAGTGCTCTAGTACAGGTATGCAGAATATGTCGTGAATTGAGTAAAGCTTACACAACATTATAGTGTTTCGGTTGTAATGTACTTTTTAAAATATATGTATATATATATATACCTTTACTGCAACTTCAACCGAAATAAAAACACAGTTTACAACCTGTTGTTACCCCGTCATAAGAAAAGAAAATAGTCAATATTATTTTATTTTGCGGAGTACGTTTCAGTAAACCTTAACAAATTAATCATGACACCGCACTGAGCACTTAGTACAGGTAAATGGTGTCACACATGCGTTATAGCCATAATAGCCTTTTCCCAAAAAAACTTATCGCAACTTCAATTTAAATAAAAAACACACAAAACACCCTGTTGTTAACACCAGGTTGAATGTTTATTGCAGGTAAAAAAACTTTATCACAACGGATTAAATAAAAACACGGAAAAAGCACGTCATTAACACCAGGCTGAGCACTTAACATGTAAATTGTGTCATACATGAGTAACAGGCGTAATAAAATTTTCCAAATAAAATTTATCATAACGGTTTAAATAAAAACACAGGAAACAGCCCGTCGTTAACACCAGGCTGAGCGCTTAACAGGTGAATCGTGTCATACATGAGCATAGGGGTAATACCATTTTCCAAAAATCCTTATCGCTTCGGTTTTAAAAGAAATCAGTGAACAGCCTGGCATTAACCCGGTTCAGTTTAAAAAATTACTCAGCAAATTTATTTTGCATAATAAATTTTTAAATCAGTAATAAAAGTGGCCACTGCCAACTGCATTTAGCATAAGAATTGTTAAGAATTGTGTTGCAGCCAAACTGCATTTGGCTACTTTCACTTGCAGCCAAACTGCATTTGGCTACTTTCACTTTTTAGCAGGATGTAGCTAAAAGAGGAGCTAGCTAGGTAGACCCAACTTCAACATAAAAATAAATAATAATATACCAAACTGAATAAAAACTTTAAAAGTATAGGAATAAATAAAGCTAGCTATAGCTTAGCTGCCTCAAAATGTACGTTTTGTAGCTAGCCAAAAACTTAAAATTGGTTTGTTTAAGATTTATACGTAGCTAGAAAACGTGATGAAATATTCACCTTAACATGTGAAAACAAACTAAATAATCCTATAGGATAAAAAGTACTCAGAAGAAATAAGGAGGATTGAAAGGAAACCTACAAACTTCACACCATCACTTCCAAACCAAAATGGCCTTCGTAGGGGTAGCATGTTTCCTCCCGTCGGCATGTTGAGGCCGCGAAGCACTTGGATTGGTCATTAGTGAAATTGGAGCCTCGTGATTGGTTTATTACAATGAGCGGCAAAGCAAGGCCGGTAAAAAAACGGGGTCTGCCGGGGATTCGAAATAAAGCTGCAGGGCCGCGGGGATTTTCGGCGGGTCTCGCTACTTGCTCCGCCATGTTGCGCAGAGACAGACAGACGGAATACGGCTATTATTAAAGAGACTAGTCGATTAGGCCCGTGGAAAAATCCACTTAGGCAGAAAAACAATTGAAAAGTTCTGTCATTTGAATTTTGATGACATCAGCAAATATTTCAGTATATTGAATATGCCTTTTACTAAAAAAAATAATCTGAAAATGCATAAAAAGAAAGTATATAAGTCATAATTTAACAAAAAAGTTCTTAAAATCTAACACAAAATATCAAATGTCAAATCGCATGAAATCCTCCCAACAAAACTTCAGACAAAATATGAAAAACAACGGCGTGCAAGGTGTAAAATGTAGTTAGTAGAAAGTTACAACATTGACAGTCACAACCCAGACAGTTACGACAACAATAAAAATAATGTCAGAAATAACACATCTAAAATATGTATACATGTTATTATGTGATTATGTTGAAAACCTTCAATATTTTAATCTGAAGTGTCGAAAAGAAAGGCTTGCAACAGTAAGCACAGATCTATGAAATAAGTTCTTTACGCATTTTAAACATTGTCTTTTCCCTAAATGCTTATACAACTATACAACCTGAACAATATCAAAAAGCCAAACTTAAACAAACACAAAACACCTAAAAACAAAAAGTTAAACTTTGAAAAATCATTTATTCGGTTGCATACCAACCTCTCCCGCAAAAATATGCACAAAATGTAAAAATTAACCGGTTAACAAAACAATTTTTTGTCTAATGATCCGTACTGACTTTACCAAACATTTTAACCTGAAATGTCGAAAAAGCAATGAGCAAGGAGTAAATTTCAAATCAACAAAAATCTTTATTTTGAAAACATTGTATATATATATATGGTCCTTCCTCACAAAAGTTTACAATAAATGTAGAACACAAAGGTTTATGAGGAGCAAATCAAAATATGAACAAAAATCAGTTCAATTGGCATGTTCTATATTGTCTTCAGCCATAAAATCTTCCACAAAATTGATATGAAACCCATCAAATTCAACTCAGAAAAAGCAGTCATTTAAGTGCATACAAAAATACAACTTGTAGAATATCAAATTATTATTATTGTTAGTATATATAATTGCATATGGTCCTCCCTCACAAAAGTTAAATTTTTGCACTAAATTTGCAACACAAAATACAAATTCTAAATAATTCCTATGGTTTTCCTCAAAAGTTTAATCAAAATATAAAAGATGAGAGGTGAACGACAAAATCAAAGTTTGCAGAATTTAATTATTTTGGTATATATATGTCTATTGATATATGCCCTTTATAACAATATTTCAATCCAAAATGTGAAAAAGAAAAACAGTTTGCAACAAAATCAGTTATTCTGATGATATTGCATACACTTTTTCTCCACAAAAGTGTAAAAAAAGAATGGTTGTAGGAAATACTTCTGATTCAACAAAAATCAGTATTTGCATCTTGTACTCATTAAATATTACCCAAAATTTCAAAAAACTGTGATTTGGAACGCATTAAATTTATAAATAGAGAGGGATCAGTCATTTCGGTATGTGTACAGAGTCCTGCCCGGTAAGAATTTATACAAAATATTAAAAAAAAACAAGTTTTTTCGGTGTTGTACTCCCTCAAAAAAGTTGAAACTTTTCTTAATTGAGACAAAATGCCATAAACAAAAACGTTTTAGTCAGAACATCTAGAACAACAAAAATCACTACACTTAAGGTACCAGAATTACTACATGTTAAATAAAAATCGTTTCGTCATATTGCATGTAACCGATGTATATAAGTTTAGTTACACAAAATGTGAAAAATACATTATTTGCATACACAAATTGTGAAAAATACGTTATTTGCTTAAAAGCAGTCCTTAAACTCTTCCTAAATATTATGTAATACTTTTTTAAAAGTTGTTGTGGCTTGTTAATTTAAGCTTAAAATGTCAATTAAAATAAGTTACAGTCACATTCTTAGCAAAGACCACTAAGATTAGCTTACATGTAAAAAGCAACATAAAACTGAAGCTAACATAAGGTAGCTACAGCAGCTAATAGCTGGTCACTTAAATATAAACTGGAGACTTAGCTAGGTATAAAGAACATGGCTACATATTTATAAATTCCTAGCTACCTAGCTAGTTGTTGTTGGTGTGGTTGATGCTAGCTAACAAACATGTCTCGCATCAATAATATCATCAAAACTTTAAAAAACATAAACAAACCTTACAGAAACCTTTCTATGCTTCATTTATATACCATGCCCCTTCTTAAATGCTTTTGTAAAGATTTATTTTGAAGGCAAGAGAAGACAAATGCTTAAAAAGGACAGCCATCTTTTTTGCAAACACAATTTCCGTTACTTTGTGCTAGAACTTCATTTAACAAACCACACAAAACTCGCGGCTTTTCACGACAAAGAAGACATATTTTTTTCGGCAACATCAAAGATTTTTTTTCGGCAACATCAAAGGAAAATGACGATGTCAACTTTGCCTGTCACAGACACACGGACACACTTAGCGTATTATTATATAGACTAGTCGATAAAGCCCGTGGAAAAATCCACTGAGGCAGAATATAAATTTTGATGTCGTCAGCAACCCATCCGCACAAAAAAATTAGAATCTTTTTTTTACGTTGCCTCTATTGTGTAGAGATTAAACTGCTGATCAACAAAATGTATAGGAACATGTACTTTTGATAAACAATTGCAGAGATATTAGGGTTTGAAGGTTTTTTATGACATCATCAACCCGTCCACTCCGAAACAGATTTGGCGACCCAGATTTGGGAAAATTACCCAAATTGGTCCTAGGTGGACCCTAGTTACCCACGCGGTGAAAGATCATTGACGTCACCACCTTGTTTCCAAGATTTTGACTGAAAGTTGTAAGTGCATTTTAATGGCTTCATTAATAATGAAAGTTATTGACGTTAAAGTAGTGTTACTGACGTCGCGCCGTCACATCAGAAAACTTAACATATTAGACATGCATTTTTCGGCACCATCAAAGGAAAATGAAGACATCCACTTTGCCTGTCACAGAGACACGGAACTGGCGTATTATTATATAGATTAGCTTAAAAAATATTGGTTCGAGCAAACAGCCTGATGGTAAACAATACTAGAAATTAAAAAAAAGGTTGCGAAGCATTTCGCAAGTTGCAAGCAAAATTAAACTATCCAATACTTTGTCCCTAGCGCTTCTTGTTTCTTTGGCGCTTACATCTTCCCAAATACATCAAAATTGAATATCATATAGAAGAACCTTGGGGAGGAGGTAGGAAAATGAACGCTCTGCAGAACAATTCGTTGCGCAAAAACAGTTTTTTTTTTGCGAATAGGCTGCTCGAGTATTTGATGTGTGTGGGATACTCTTTTCAAAATGTGCGAGAAAATTAGATTACGCGAAACTAACAAAAACGAATAACGCATGTTAAAATTTTGTACCGCCTTTTCCCACAGAATGATAAAATAAAAATAAAAAAATAAAAAATAAAATAAAAAATTACACTTTTAATGTATAACATAGATGTGTAATACATCGAGTTGTACAACCCGCAGAAGTTAGTCCTAACGTTAACGATTTCGAAAATGACCTTACAACAAAGCAGTATTTTTTTCACGTAAAAATACCGGCACTAAAAGTCACAGAATCTGCTGGAACGAATTTCGAAAACTCACGGGAAACAATTAAATCAAAAACAAACAAATCAAAACAGTTTTTTTAACTTTATCAATATTTATTAAATAGCTTCAATTTTGGGCAGAAAAACAATAACGGTTTCGCCTTCTTTTTACCACACGCATTGGAAGATTACATCACTCACTCCCATTGTACACAATCTAAAAGAAAAAGAAAACATTTTCATATAGTGAAGCTTCCAGTGCTTTTAAGGGATGACCAAGTCAATGGAATTAAAAGTGCTGTTTTTCATCTCATAAATAATTAAGGCTAATTCGGAAAAGTGTAAAAGAAAAAAACTAAACAATTTGGCAACTTTACTAATTTTTTATGCAAAGTTCCAACCATACCAACAGTTTCCAAATCTGACAAAATCATTTTAGAAGTGTTTATTTTTTCAGAATTTGATTAATGCAAGGCCAAGGGAAATTAAACAAGTTTATTGTCCTAAGACCCATTCAAAAACACATGCTTCTCATCATTCAGGTTTTTTTTCAACCAACATTAATGTAATCACCCAGAGGAAATTATAATGTCTTTTGTCTGTGTTTTAGAAGCTGAGTACACAAATACACAAATATTACAAGTGCTGAACTTTGGCAATCATATTTTGCAATCGACCCTTTTAAAAACTATGCTGAATCATGTCAATTATTAAATTCAGCACTAATAGAAAAGCACCTTGGATAGGATTCTTTGTTGGATGAATAAAATGACTGACAAATGGTTTATCGTGAATGAAATAGTAATTTTTACACAAATAATTTAAAAAATAATGAACTTTTTTATGTGGGTTGTTCTCAAACACACGTGGGCGGTGGACAAGAAACTGTGATGTAATTTCTCTTGGTCTATTATTCCTGAGAATATTCTAAAATACGACGGTATCAATAAGCTGCAAACGGCCACATATATAAGGCCGAGTTTGGACAACTTTTCGAATTAAATTAGTGGTTGTCTTCCAAAACTGCCCGCACTTTCCCGAACTTGCCTGGCGCATTTCCAAAATTCAATTCCTTGTAACATACCTTGTGGACAATAGTTGGAAAAAGGTGCTTTAAGAGAAAGGAGTTAATAAAGTTTAAAAGTTATTTATCAAGTAAATTTTATCAAAAACCATCAAAAACAGTTCTTTTAAGAACTTTGCTACCACAGTTTATTTTATGGTCTACGCTGGTTTTTTTGGGTGAATACTTCAATTTTTTTGCAAAACGCTAAACTTGCCCAAAAACGCCTGCACGTTTTACAGCATATGCAGCTTATCCGCACCCTTGTTCTAAAATTACAAGCAGTTTTGAAGATGCCCACGCCATTTAGAGGGCGTGTGCGGCTTGGGCATCCTTGGAGTTCTGTTTAATGACAGTTTAATGTTGTTTTAAACCTTGTTCTCAGGGAGGGTGTACGGACAACTAATTCCTATTGACAATTACATTGCTGTTGGTTTGATAGCAAAAGTGGATATTTGTTTCAGAGCTATTTGTTTTGTCTGCGCACTAGCTACAGGTTTTCCTATATCTGGCTATCAGTTAGGTAGTAATACAGCTTCTCCATATGTATTCTACAAATTACTTTCAATTCTTTTATACAAAACAGAGCTCTACCTTGATTTGGATAAAACCAATTAAAATTGATAATATTGTATTCTTACATCTTCTTCAATAAAATAAAACACAGCTCGGTGCGTTATAATTGTACAAATTACTTCAATATTTCTTTAGAAAAGCGTACCTTACAGAGGAGCTTTCCAATCCAACTCAAATCTCCAGAAAAAGCACAGATACAAAAAAGCTTAAAATACACAAGTAAAGTCGATTAGAAACAGGACTAGCAATAAATTATTTCAAAAGAAGAAAACCGTTTTAATACTATTACTTTTCCTTAAAATACAACTATAATAGTATTAGAAGCAAAATTGCAAAATAATTAATTAATTATTTATACAATAATTAGCTATAATAGAAAGAAATAAGCATATTTTAGGTCTGTAAAATATACGTGTCTAAAATGCCGACTACCGTTTCTTGTTCACGGCATATTCCTCTTTGTGCGTTCAAGTTCGGCGGACGTATAATCTGGCTCAAAAGACGGGGGGGTCAAAATCCGGGGGTGGATGGCTACGAGCCGTACTTATTGCATTTTTTACTAGACTTATACTTTAACCCCTCGGTCCAAACTTATTTGTTTTATTAGAAAAAAAATACCCTAGCTTTATGTGCAAAAATATCAGTCCTATTTCTTTACGCTGATTTTATATGATTTTTTTTCTATTGAAATTTTGAGAATCTCAATAATTCTCTTGGTATACCTCGCGTGTAGCAAACGTGCTCCACATTACAAACATTACACAATCTCCTTCTACTAATAAGCCATCCATCGATAAAAACGTTCACCAGAAAATAGTATTCTTAACGCCTTTTAAAGTAAACCATTCTTTTAAGCTAAGATCGTTGATTTAAAAAGAGCAGCTTATTTCACTTCACATCTACTTTTAATTCGAAAATTCGCAGTGCGAGGCACAACAACTTTCTTTATGCAAAACACTGTTATCAATGTGGGTCCTTTGTTCGGAATGTATACACTAAATATAAACCGGCATTCCTTACCCAATTTCCCTCACATGGCATGGGTTGACCCGTAGCTGTGGTAAAGACATTTCCTAAACATTCTTAATGAATAGCCCTTAATGAATATTCTCGACGCACTTCGACGTATTCATGTCAAAATTACGGGGGTTGTCTATGCTTTTTACGGTCACGTGTTAGCATTATTTATATTTTTCACTCCCTAATATAACAAGTAAGTCGAAGTACGCCGAGAATAAATTAGGGGGTATATGCTACAATTTTTACAATGAATTAAACCAAATAAGTGAATTTTGTGCCCCTAATTAAACAACATGCGAAGTTAGTCGCAGGATAATTAAGCAATTTCTTACGTATTGCACCATATCATTGATGAATATGCACTCAACAATATAACACATGTATGTGTGTATTATGTGTGGATATTCTATAAAAATTCAGCCGAGAGCATATTACGAAAGTAACCTTGGAAAATTTTTGTGCTTAAGCGAAATACTTTTTTGAAATTGCAACAACAAGGTTTTGACGAAAGTTAAGTACGCCCAGCCCGACTAGCTTGTCATAACTAAAAACCACTACTGAGAGCAGGCAAGGTCAGCTAATAGCAACAGTGGCTTACATGGTACAGGAAAGACAAGTTTAGCTTAATATTGTTTTTATGAGTACGGGGAGGTGTACGATAATAACGTTGTATGGATTCATGCAGATACCTTAGAATCATTAAAAGCATCGTTTTTTAGGCTTGCCCAGTGTTTAAAGATAATGGATGAAGGGAATTGTGAAAGATAAGTAGGTGTGACGTTGTTAATTACTAAAGTATTTAAATTCTTTGTAGACAAAACATGTCTTTTTGTATTAGATAACGTAACAGATTCGCAATTCATCTAAATAATAAAGTGTTTTTTTTATTATTAGTTATAGATCTGTATATTTTTTGAATAAAGGATGGATGACCCACGTGTAAAATTGTGAATTAAAATATACACGTGTCCACGGGTTAACGACATCTCTTTCAGATAACCTTAAACTTAATATAACTTACTGAAGAAGAACTATTTTGTTCATCACTAACATACTGCCAAGCAGTGAGCTGGATTCGATCCGCGGTCCCCAGAACTGGGAGCCGCACCCACTACACTACGTGCGGCAATATGTTAGTGATGAAATCAGATAGTTTATCCGGATGGTGTGTATACATATAGGTGAATATTTATCATAGCACATCCGTATTTCATTCTCAACAGAGAATGGTATGACTTACACAATATTGACTTTAAAAATACTTTAGGTTTGCTCTTGATACGTGTACATAAGAATCAAGTTTACTCTGTGTGGACATTTATGTATTAAGTTTCTAATGTTGAAGATTTCTTGCTCTGCTTATGTTTCTTAAAATTTGGAGGGTAATTGAAAACATAGATAATTGAAGTAGTGTTTTGGGTTGGCTCAATTTGAAGTTCAAAGTGTCTTTTTTAAAAAAAAAAAAGGCAATACAGATTGTATTTTATTGCAACACCATAGAAACACCTTTATCATTCCTTCTTAAAAGTGTAGCCCTGCAATTTTTAGATTTTAGACCAGATTAATTTGCAGACCAGCTCCCCCGTGCCACTTCACTTCGGAAACTTAGGCGCTGTGCAAAATTAACAACTTTGTGTAAAATAGGCAAAGTTGTATGAAAATGAACCTATAAGAAGGTTTCTATATATAATTTATTATAGCCTCATTTCGATGTTTGCTTGACAACTATATAGGGAGAAAAATATAGTGGTATAATCTCGCTTACAAGTTATTTACATTTAAAGGTATCACTAATAGAAACCATCCAGTGCAACCGCTATTGGACGGTTACCACTAGCCTAATAAACAGTTTTTAGTGTAATCATTTTTTTCTTTTTGTCCAAAAAAATTACGTGCAACTATTTCAAAATTACAGATGAAAGTTCTACATACACAGAAGTAGAAACACAAATCGTTCTTGTAAAATGGCCGTTATTTGACTTATCGGGTGACTTATTGTTGCCACGTTGCGTCTATTGTTGTAGAGCTTAAACTGGTGATCAAGGAGATGTGTATGATGATGTGCTTTTAATTAACAGTTAATGAGACATAACACAGTTTAAAAATTTTGCTGATTTTTTTTAAAAATAGTGTTATTTGTTACTTCTGCAGGGGCACACATGTGTATATTAAAACCTTTTTAACTTGAATAGATACTTTTTGGTTGTTGGTGTGAAATTCATGTGGGACTTAAAATTGGACTGATAAATTCAGACTAATTTTTTATATATTTCACATGCTTTTATATTGTGCTTTTTTATACCCTGAGTAACATCCATGCATATTAGACACTGTGAATTGTGAATTTTTAGGTGTGTTAATTTTCAGGTACACTTGCTACTTTGGAAAAACTGTTACCTTCCAAGCTCAATAAACACTAAACTCCAAGAACGTTTGAATATAGACGATCCTCGAATACAAGCAAAAGGATATACAAACTGAAAGTTCAACCAAGAAAGAAACATAAAAAAAACGACTGGAAACTTGCATATTTCATCAACAAAAGGTATATATACATTATATATATAAATAATTTAAAGTTAATGCATAAAATGAAAATTCATTTCATGAACAGATGTGAAAATGACTGTACTAAGATTTTCTTCCTTTCTTTCTGTCTGATGATGAAAATTCTTTATTATGAGAAGCGGAAACTGATGGAAATATAGATTATTTAGTTTCAATCGATAATAATAAAAAATTGGTGAAAGATAATGGTATGTATCAGAATTGAAGTATACACCGACTTCTTTTGCATGTTCTTCTGCATGTATTTATGTATATTTTCTTCCTTTAGCTAAACTTAAATCTGTGCACTAATGTTTAAAGACGTTAAAAAGACTTCTTCCTGTACAAAAAAGCGTCATAAGAAATCATGGTTTCATCGTGTAATCACAACAGCAAGGATTCGTCCAGTGATTAAGGATGTAATACTATCTAGGGACGTCCCAAAAGGTGTTTGCAACATCTGCAAGGAGCAAAAGGTAGTTATCAAATGCAATATGTGCTTAGAAAGTTTCCTTTGTTACGTATGTGATAATATTATTCGCACATCCAATCCTGTGCATGACAGATCATTTGTTAGCAAGGGAATTACAACTACTTTATCGCCGTTAGAGAAATTGTAGATGACAACTTCGAAATCGTGCAAACATATTAATTTATATATTTTTTAATTTTCTTATGCACATAATTGGTTGTGTGGCGGAATTCACATTTTTATTTATTGCAAAAAATGGAATGAAATAAGTTATTAGATATACACATTATAGGAATACACCAAAATGTCTATAAGTCCTGAATTTTGGCATATTAAAATTATTCATATTTCTGCTCTACATGTTAATCATTCTAGAAAGATTCCCAAAAATAAAGTTTTCCACTTGTTTTAGTTGTGGCAGTAAAAACGTGGTAAAAAATGCAGTAAAGCATGGTACATATAGTCTATCACTTTCTCGCTTATCATGGCAGCGTACACACTCCAACACATTTGAGTTATAAGAAATTTGTTAGAGCAAAACTTCCAGTTATTACTTATAATATAAGAAAAATTGCGCGGGTATAAAGTTGCAATTACAATCAGAAATTTTTATACATATATACTTAAAGAGATTCCTTATTTAATTTCAGGAAGGTTTGATTTATTCAAGTTTTCCCAATTCTGTGAAGATTGCAGAAATATCATGGATCCATTCCATATTGAGTGCCTGCTCAAATGTGGTTACTGGCCTAGAACACCTCTGCCATCACCAATGGATTTATTGTCTGGGATTCTTTTCGAAAACACATGCCAGGCATTTCTGAAAAATGTTTCCTCGTGTGCTTATCTGATCCATCGGTAGAAAATGGTCGGGTGAGAAAGTTCTAGCGGTAGTTATTGCACCATTTATTTACACATTTCGATTCCTTCATTGTTGTTTTAGTTCAGATTGTGTTAAATTCCAAGTTATATATAGAGTGGTGTCATTAGCCACACCACTTTTTTAATGTGTTTCAAACAGTGAAGCTTTTGGATTGACGAGAGAGATATTATAGAAGGAAAAACTGGGTTGAGTGTCCATCTTGTGAAGTGAATCAACATAGCTGCCATGTAGATGGCAATGCAAAATTGTACAGATACAGTTTGTGGCGTAACGAACTATTTTCAATTTCAAACCTTTTATACTAACAGAAGAAAAAAGCCGTCGTTCTATGTCGATGGATTGGGCTCATCTAATGACAAAGTTGAGAAGTACATACGAAAAACATATGGCAAAAAAAGAGGCACAAATGAGGCAATTTTGGTTCACATTTTCAGTATTATATATTTACTAGCCGGGAAACCCGGCGTCGAATCGCCGGGATGAGCCACAAGTAACTGTTGTTGAACGCCTTAAGGAGCGCTTAAAAAGAACTGCAAACTGTGCGACACAGTCAGGTGGAGCGCTTTAGTGCAGGTATGCAGTATGTCGTAAATCAAGTGAAGCGCATACACCATTATAGTGTTGCGACAGTAACTTATTTTCAAAAAATAACTTTCCCGCAACAAAGGCTGAGATAAAAACACAGTTTACAACCGTTGTGACTCCGTCATAGCAAAAACAATCGGTCAATATTATTTTATTTTGCGGAATAAGTTTTTGTAAAAGTTAAAAAATTAATCGTGACACTGGACTGAGCGCTTAGTACAGTTAAATGGTGTTACACAGGTGTATAGGGATAATACCCTTTTGAAAAAAACTTTCTTGCAGACTCTATTTAAATAAAAACACAAGAAACAGTCCTTCGCTTCTTGCACAGGTCTAAGCTGTTAGTCCAGGTAACCATTGTTGGACTTTCGTACAGGCGTGATTCCCAAGAAAGTTTAAAAGTTAATTGTCACAGTGGGCTGACCCGCATAGGCGTAACAACCTTTTCCAAAAAAACAGGCTATTGTTAACACTGAGCTGACCGCTTAGTACAGTTAAACAGACTTGAACAGTACCCTTCTCCAAAAAAACTTTATCATAACTTCAGTTTAAACGACAAAACAGGAAACAGCCTGTCGTTACCCCTACCTAGCTAAACTGCATTTAGCATAAGATTTATTGCTGAGAATATTGCGATATTGATAGCCAAACTGAATTTTTATACTATCACTTTTTAGGTAAATATATGAGATAGCTAAATGGTTATATCCTCGACATAAAAATAAATGTTGGATTGGAGAAAAACCTCTTATACCAAACAAAATTAGTAAAAAGTAAGGCTATTAGCTAGTAGCCTTCAAAATAGTCTTTCCTAGCCAAAAATCCTAAAACTGGTGCGTTTAAGATCTGCATGTAGCTAAAAAACGTGACAATATATTTATCTACACATTTTAGAACATAAAAAAACAAATATTACAAATATGAAAAGCTTATAGAAGACAAAAAGGTGAAACAGACTTAGAAACAACACTGACCACCATTACTTTTTAAAAACTAAAATGGCCATCATGTTTCTTCGTTGGCATGTCTAGGCCGCAAAAGTCTGGATTGGTTCTTCAAAGAATCAGGCGTTTTGATTGGTATACACGTGCGAGCGGTCAAAACAAAGTCAGTTAAACTGTCAGTAAAACCATCCTATTTGTTTTCTGTGGCTCCTGGGCGGAATCGGCGATTAAGGTCACGGGGGTAAATTATTATTAAAAACGGCGCAATAATGAATTCATTTTAATCACTTAATTTTTTTTTTCAAATTAGAGGTTTATCAATTAAATTAATTTAATTATGTAAGGAAATAAATTAATTTTTGTAGTTTATTTTGATAAATCATAAGATTTCCAATTAAACAACCCCCTGGTTTCTAAAAATTCGCGGAAAGATCAAAGGAATATCGGTATACCTTTTGAACAGACAAAAGACGGGTATTATTATAGAGAAGATTTATTATTTTATGGACATAAAAATTGATTTCAGGATCTTTATTTTTATTTTAATCCTCTGTTCTTATATTTCCATAGATTGAAACTGATTACCATTGTGGTGGTGTTTGAAATGCAGCAAAAAAATACGAAAAAGAAAGACCAGCCTTATCAGATATGCATGCGAAGGGTCATGGTATGGCCAGATAATTTTTAATGAAAATTCATGTTTTCAATTTACTACTGTTATGTTAAAATATCGTTGGCATTAGCAATGTTAAATTACTAGTTGTGAAGTTAAAGTAAAAATATTTGTAAATAGATACTGTGAAGTGGTAAATGGTTAGAAAGCACCGAAAAGTCGGCTGGAGAAGAAATTGAACAAGTGTTTGGTTATCTGTCAAGACGCTAGATCAGGGGCGGATACAGGATTTTTTTCTTCTTAGCTTAGGAGCCGCTGTTACCCTCCCCCTTTCCCCAAGTGTGGTCTGGGGCGAAGTCTAAGAACCTATAACTTATTTACTTATTTCAGCACTTTAAAATGCAGCAGACAGGACCTTTAAAACTCCATTTCTTGCATGTTATTTGAAAAAAAAGCAATCATAAAATTCTTAAGTGAAAGCCACAAAATGATTTCAGACGAATTAAGGCTAAAATTAACTAGATAGCAAAACTTCTTCTTTCTTTCACATCCAGAAAAACATGTTATGGGTGAATATGATAACTTTTGAGGTTATAAATTTTCGGAAACTAGATTGAGTAAAAAAGACATAGATAATTCTTATATTTTGGTAATGCAAAACAGTATATATTGCTTATAAAAATTTTCATATTTAATCTATTCAAAACATTCAATAACATGAAAAAGGAGACCCTGGAAGAAAAATAAGCAACAAACAACAACACAAAAATGCATATGTAAATACACTTTATTTGCATTATTAGATCATAGTTACAAAAACATAGACAACAACAGATAAATACAATAAAATAAAAATGGCAAGATCATATTGCTAATTAAAAACAACTTTACAACACAACCACCTACAAAAGTCACTGTTTTTCTTTCGTTTTGTAGGTGGTTGTGTTGTAAACTTGTTTTTAATTAGCAATAAAATCTTGCCATTTTTATTTTATTGTATTTATCTGTTGTTGTCTATGTTTTTGTAACTATGATCATTTAAGAACAGATATCTTTACTACATTATTACACATTTTTGTGTCCATCTGGATAGGGTTGTAATAAGTATATATGGTAAATCATTTTTGCCTAGTTGAAAGAACCACAAACATTTTCCATGTCTATCAGCATGACAACTTCTTCAGTGAAAATGTAAAAAACTTTTGTTATTTCACCCATTAAATAAAACCATGCCTTCTTGTTATTCGAACTGTATGTAATTAGCACCATTTCCAGGAATTATTTTGATACGAGGCTAGAACTTTTAAACCAAAACATCATCAAGTCTTGTCAAAATCTTCCTCTCAAGACTAGTGTTCTCTTCCTTGGCCTTGTGGCATGTTAAAAAATCGTTTGGAAAGTGTCTATTGCTAGCTATTGCTTAGACGCTTTAAATCTACAAAAGTAAGGTCAACAAATTGTTACATACATTTACTAGCTACAAAAAGCAACCAGTTGACTAGCTATTTGACTTACTGTGTTGCTATAAAATGTATTGTTACTTAAATAAAAAAGAAATCCCAGACAACATAAAGCTCTTTTGAATTTAACACAAACGTCTTTCAAATTCGTTAAAAGTGAAACTATAAACAGTCTCATGTTCACACTTGCTAGCACAGCAATACAAAGCAATGCAAACAGATGTACCTGAAAGCGTAGTCATTGAGTTAATGCTATTATTCTTGTTAAATCAAAGGCTGCTTTTCTGTCAATCAGCATTTCTTTTGCAATCACAGGCAACACAACAAACAAATGTTTCCAGTGATGTTTCTTCTCAGTAACATTACTCAACTTCATTCTGCAATCATATATTCAAAACTTCCCTTTACTTGCTGCAAGTCAATACAAAACAATTCCTTAGGCTTTTTTCAATAGACATGTTGAATTAAAAGCAAGCTTCGAAATTGCAGCTCGCTGAAGTTGGCTGAACCTATAAAACAGAGCGGCTACCGCAAGGCAATAAAATTGGTAGAGTAAATTATTCCTACGCACCCATCCCCTACTATATCAAACTTTCTTTTACCGTAAATTTCGACGACTTCGGCGACATTCTTCTTGACGTCACAGATTCTTTTGTTTTAAGGAGAATCCAAAAGTCCACACTTCGGCGAGATTTGTCTTGACGTCATAATTCTTTTTTTTTTTTTTTTTTAATAGGGTCCAAAAGTCCACACTGTTTTAAGGCAGAAAACAAAGGAATAGAGAGTAACACAATCAGCGAAATGCGGCAAAATGTAGTTCCGTTACCCTGAAAACCATGGTACTTCGGTAAAGCACATCGAAGGAGAGTCGAGCCTTGGCAAACACTCCTGAGTGGAGTTAAAATTTATTAACTCGGATCCTGGGCGCAAAATGATCTTATTAAACGCTTACAATAAAAATTATGCGTTGCTTTAAATCGACAACTACATTTAGATACACATGATTTTCTCATTGGAAAAATTTCTCCTTAGGCGAGTGCCGAAGTGGCCGAAGTCTAAATCCGCTCCTGCCGGGTTATATGAAGTGGAAAAAGAGGTGGATAAATGGATAAATTGATCAATGGCATGAAAGTATCAGCTTCTGGTAGCGTACTGTTGTATCGCGCGAATCAAACTGGTCAGTTTCTTTCAGAGAGTTAAACTGTTTTATCTCGTTTAGGTTTCTTATCAAATGCCGTTCACCGAAATCTAACCTCCAACGAAAAGTTTATTTTGTTGCTTTATGATTTGCCCGCTGCTGCTCCATTTCTTGTACTTCTTGATGGATTGCATTTTCCGAAGACCATAAAAAAGGTATATTACTATCGATTTCTTGAGTTTGAACTGCGAAAAAAAAGCTACAGAAACTTCAAAGTCTCCTGAATATATCAGCTTGTATAGAATCCATTCTGGAATTGTATTTACTACTTAAAAATGATATATTGAAGCCGATTTCAAAGAGAAATTGATAAAACTTTGATGGCTTCTTGGTGAATGCAATCAAAAAATTGCAGATTAATTAAACAAATTTATTGTTAGTATTATGTACACAAGAATTAGTGGATTTCTCTAAAAAATAGGAAAGTTCTTGTTCATATTAAGAACATATGGGGCTCTCTATTTAAAGTCACATGACAATTAATATTTAGACACGAGTAAAAAACGCTATGTTGTTACAGCGAAGTTTGGTATTGCTGATAAGGCATTGAAGGAATTAATCATCGATTACTGCCATAGAGAACGTGGAAAGGTTCTTAGATGTTGTGAAACTGGAGAATTTCCTTGAATTGGTATCTAATACAGAGGCGAACCTTCAGGTATTATCTGTTAAACTCAAAAATTTAAGTCAATTGACCTTTGCTTAATCGTACATTCTCAATTTATCGCCAACTGTGTTCGGAACTTACACAAAAAACACGTCGTCTTGTGAAAGAACATTACGACGTTTTGGTTGCATTGACTGTATTTCTTCCGTCAAAGACGCTTCCTGTTGTGGAAGCACGAAATTTTTAAAACGCGCACCAATACCAAATGCGATATATTTTTACCCTTAGTTGTGACGGGTAAATTTAAACGACTTTTCTTTATAATAATAGCCGTCGTCTGTCTGTATGTCCACGAAAAGCGCGTCCTGTCACGGAAACACGAAATGCGATATATAAAGGACGGACGAGTCCGTGGATATTTCAACGGGTTAATGACTAGTCTCTTTAATAATAGCCGTATTTCGTCTGTCTGTCTGTCCGCGAAAACCGCGTCCCATAACAGAAACACGAAATTTTTAAAATGCGCACCAATATCAAATGCAATATCCTTTTGTCCACTTTGTTGCGACAGGTAAATTTTAAGGATGGGCAACCTCGTAGATTTTTCCACGGGCTAACGACTAGTTTATATTATAATACCCGTATACGTCTGTCTGTCAGGCAAAATGGTAACCGCAGTAGCGAGACACGCAACATGTGGTATAAAAAGACAGCGAGCCCGTGGATTCTTCCACGGGCAACCGACTTGTTTTATATATAAACATATTGTATTTGCTACATGACTTAAAAAAAATAGAAGCAACAGGTCGTAAATTATTTCAGCTGTTCAGTAATTTGTTAAAAGTAACATCAACAACTTTTATGTTGTTATTATTGTTCTGGTTATCAATTATTCTGATTAGAATGTCCTACCTTTCGAGAGTAATACAAAAGCGTGTTACATATCAAAGCAATTCTAAAAATTTAAGTGATGACGTAAACAACTACGATCGTGGACAAAAATATTGAGACTAATGCAGTTTTTTACTAATTATCCAAATATGTACAAAAAAAAACAGTCAAATAGTCAATACTCTGCAGCTGGCAGGCTACAAAATCGCTACTTTGGCACACAAGTATGCCAGGCAGAGAGCGTTGAAAAGTTGCTAAGTCCACTCTGAACATTGACAAGTTCAAGATGTGTGAATCTAATATAGAATAAGCCTACGCAATTACTTGTGGTGGCAAACTTTGAAATTTGTTGTCTTGTCCCAACATATTGTGACCAGGATTGTAGATAAAAATGTTATGTACGCAATTAACACCTCAGAGTTATTCCCTAAAGAGACATCATCCTAATCAGGACAATTGGGAAGAAATCACAATTTGATATCTTCGAAGTGAAGTCGAAAATTTAAGTGGTGACGTAAATAACTAGATAAGAATTTTATGAACGGAATTATCGTTTATTGATTGCAGATTTGTCATCTATTTTCTTACTTTAAAGTCAACTTTGGTCTGTGTGTGACTTTTGGCATGCAAATCACATTTTAGAATAAATGAATATCGCAACACTTACACACCATCAGCCTTAAGTTCCAAACATTAAAGACAATTAATTCTAATATCACAACCAAATCTCGGTATAGGTTACGGCAAATAGCAAAGCATTACGGAGTTTCATACCGCGCAAGTCTGGGCACTAGCAAAGCGCTTGTAGGGACAAATTTTTATATCCCCCGCGGAGCGTAAGGCATTTGTTAAGAAAAACATGCAGTACGAAGATTCACTTTTTCCTTTGTATTTTTACTTTTTAAACTGGTGCGATATATTGATTTTACAATTATTTAAAGAAAGGTTACTCAGTGTTGACATAAGATTGTATATTATAAAGGTTCAAGACCTAAACTTGATTATTAATTTAATTGCTTCAAGTTGTGGGGTACACTCATCATGAAAAGTTGGCAGTCAAAAGAGAAAGACCTTATTTTGGTAGTTAGTTACATCACAAGTTTTAATATTGTCTTAAAAATATCACAGTGGTGATCAAAGAGGGATTGCTAGCATGTCATTCAAGATTTATATAGCTACTAGTACAACCAAAATAATGTAGCTGAATAAACACAGTAAAGAAAACAATGGGTTTTTTTCTAAACTAATAGTTTCATGCTCATTAAACAGATACCTAGCTAGCTATAATATTAAAAAACAATTCCAAAATTTCTTATTTTGTGTTTGCTAGAAACTTTGTTTAACTAACCAGGCCGGAGCTACCTACATTTTTTATAAGCCAAATTAAAAATTGTCAAAAAGCTGGCTGTATCTGTCTCGTTGTAGTTTTTGTTAGCTAGGGGTCACACTGGGCCACTCATATATATCGTAGCCTTATTCATAAAGTAATCAGATATATAGGTGGGTAAGTGCCCAGATGCTAAAAATGGGATCATAAAAACTCATTTCTAATATCACTCAACTTAACAGTGGAGTTCAAACACCAACTTAGCCTTAAAAATTGCTACGACTCAATTTTGCATAGGAATAATTTTAATCTGTAGCTAAAGTACAAAGTTTCGACCGCTGCAAAATATAAAATAAAATAACATACTGTGGTTAAAATAAACAAATTTAATGGAAAATAACTTTTTAAACAAATTTAGTGACTTTAACTGTTTTCGTCAAATATTTTCGGTTGCCAAATTTTTCTTATGTCAATGTACCAAAATTACTATAGCTATCACAAAATTGTAAAAGTAGACCTTGCCTAAATTTATTCTTGCATTTTACCAAAATTAAGAACACAGTAATACAGTGCAACATGCTATTATATATATCCCTTCCTAGCTAGTTATGTAATATTTATATACAATAATTTTTTAACGAAAAGTCAAAGCCAGTCATTATATCATTGAAGTGTGTATTTTATTTTTAGTCGATTTCATCTGTGCTCTTTTTTATATTAACTAGTTAGCTATACTTTGCAAATAAATCCTTTATTAAATGCTCTTCCACGTTAATCCATGTCAAACTTGCAGATCCATATATAGCTAGCTAGCTATAACTTACTGTAAAAAACTTCCTTTAAGTCTTTCTATAGCTAGCTGTAATTTTTATTTCTTCTTGCCAAAATGCAGTGATAATGATAGAATAGCGTTTCTTTTTAACCATTACTTTATTCCTCACAACACAAAATGTATGGTCTATGTAGCTTGCAACTTCAGGAAGCTAATCCCTAAAACAAACATCAACAATATGTCTTCTCTTGCCTCTCTATAAAAGTCAGTAATTTAAGTTTTCTTCGATTCCAACATCTTACCCATGTCAATATACCACAAAGAGGGTTAGCAACACCATTTAAGCGTGTTATTAAAAACAAAACGTCAGTTAAAGTAAAAAATTAGTTGAAGAAACATCAGGCAGGATTTTGCATTTCTGCCTCTTTTCGCAGCACTAACCAGAAATAGTTGTGAAAAACTGACCATGAAAATTATTTGGGCTATCAAGACAAATGAAAACAAGCCAAAAATTTGTCCCTACAAAGCGCTTCGCTAGCGCCCAGACCTGCGCGGTATGGTTTTTCCGTATGGTTTTTCCTTTGTTACGTCGTGTCACTCGTAAAGAGTGAGCCAATGACATAAATTTTTAGGATTTACGTACAGGGCACTTTGGTTACACTCATAAGCGCAAGAAATACACACATAAAATTTGGTACTTATTACAAAAATACCACTGGGTTTGTTTACAAAAGAGAACAGCCTCGATGTCGTTTGATGTTGCTCTTACAGGTAGCTTAGCTTAGATTTAGGATTGAACTAGCATTTATTACTTAATACTCAGTAAAATAGGTCAAGTTTGAATATTAAACTATTTCGCTATAACTAACTAGACTAAGTATGAAAGGACAAGTCTGAGCTTTTTAGCTGGGTTAAAAGTCAAAGCTTAAAGAGGAAAATTACATCACATTTTTTAAGATTATACTACACATATTTGAGAACACCTGCGGGAAAATTCATTGTTCATCAAGTTATGGCTAATATGGAAGATTTCTTCATGTGGATTACTTTTACATTAACAAAAATTAAAAATTTGAAGATAAACTTTTGTGATTTTGTCATTCATTAGTTTTCAAATTTCTCGCTGGAAATTTTTAAGGTTTAAAACCAATGTCCCACAATAACTTTTTCATCCTTATCCTAATGTTAATACATAATCTATGCAACAGCTTTTGCAGTAAAATTAAAACACATAAAGAAAAAAGGGTTGTTATTAAAATAATATAAATAAATTTCAAACCGATCAGTCCCTGCAGCCATTTTGGTGTCAGCGGTATGAGAAACTATGCTAAAACTATACTGAGTAAAAGTCGTATTACTTCAGTAAAAATTGAAATAATGACTTGAAACTTAGTATTACATGTTTTTAGACCAGTTTGATAAAATGAACCCAAAAAATTTTAATACTATCGTAGTTTTTGAGTTCCTGAATTTAGCCATTTTTGGAGACGCCGATAAACTTTTTCTAACAGCATATCAATTTTGACAAGCCATGTGTACAGAAAACATTCAAAGTGATTCTCAGAATTTAAAATAATTCAAACAGATAAAATGTGGTATAGGTTTAGGACCAAATACCTTATCTAGCTCAGAGAAAGTAGGAATGTGCTTCTAAAGCACAGTGCCAAATACATAATCTAAATTTTATGCCGTATAAATACAAAGTGGTTAGTAGGTTATTTTTTGTCCACCTGTATCTGCAACACGTTTACTTGCACTAATTGCTCAGCCTGGTGCCACTCACAATTTTTGAATATCCACAGGAACTTTTTATGCAAAATGAAAAGTGCTAAACTGTATTTGCTTTGCAGAAGTAACAATAGGCTTTATCTTTATCATAAGTTCTGTAAATGTTGGTTTATGAAAAATATATTATGCCTTTAATGCTATAAGCGCTCCACTGGATTTGTAACACATTACACTAAGTGTCCTCCGTGTGAAACAGTTTACGCTTACTAAGTCTTAACCTGGAGACAAATATTACTTCTGGCTATACTTTCCCAAATTTTGTTATTTCATAAAATAAACCTGAATATCTACCAAATTATTTATGAAGAATAGGTTCCCGTTCGATAAAAAAACCTGAGGATTTGCAGAAATTTATTTATGAAATATAGGTTTCAGTTTGTCGTGAAAACATGTTTACCAACATGCAATGCCTTGCATACCTATCTAGCTATATACTCAATTCTTGACTGTTCACTGTTATGGGAGGTCCAAATAACTAGCTAGCTATTTTTATTTAAAATGACAGAATGCCTTGAAAAATCTTTTGTGCAGCTAGCTACATAAAAATAATATATTTAGCTCTTGTACTTTATCACTTAATAATTTAATAACACATGTGCCCTGGAGTGCTGGCATGGTAATGGCTAGGTAGCTGAAATTCACAAAATAAATATTATCCAGATGTGACCATCCGTCATCATTGTTGTGTTCAGTAACAAGTAGCATTGCTTACAGAGAGTATCTATTCTTGATATAGCATCCCATATATATATATACATTCAGACATTATGGATAACTGAGACAATGTTACAGAGATAAATGAGACAACAAGCACTGATGTGAACAAAGATGGTGGACAACACAGTGAGACAAGATGGTAGACATGAAACATAAACAAACTTTTACAATCATAACATTCCCACACTATAATAAATTGTAATTTTTTTTTTTTTTTTTTTTTTTTTACATATATAATCTATTCAATCAGAGTTCAATCAGTCTTTTCGAAATCGCTCTGGTTTTCTAACTTGTCGACCACTTCGAGTTCTATATGGTTCGGTCATTGACACAGTATCTTTGAATTCCATTTTTTCGTTGTTTCTTCTCTCTTCTTTTCCGTTTTCTTCATCAAGTCGACCTTCGTTTTCTTCACCACGTTGGCATTCGTTTTCTTCACCATGTTGGCATTCTTGCATGGTGCCTGATTCTTTGTCGTCATGATTCTCATTGACCAATTTGAATTCAGATTTCGATGGAAGTAAATCACGACGGTTACGACGGATCGTTGTATCCTTGTCAGTTCGAAGTATATATGACCGTGGAGTTTTATGTGTCTGCATGACTTGGCAAAGATGATCCCAATTCTTTCCTTGATGAAATCTTACAGTTTGACCAATGTGCAATGCTGGTAAATCTCGAGCATGTTTGTCATATTGACTTTTTGTTGAATTCACAGTTGGAATCAATGTTTGTAGGTTCCGTTTCATGAGTGAGTAAGCAGCAGACGAGTTAGCACCATTGACTGAGGTACGCAATGCCAATAGCGCGAGGTGAGGATCAGAACCATCAGATTTGCATTTTCGAAATGTTCCTTTTATTGTTTGTATCGTCCTTTCCACCAGGCCGTTGCTTTGTGGGAACTTAGGGCTGGAAGTTGTATGCTTGAAATCCCATTGTCTTGCAAAACGTTTGAATTCGAATGACGAGTATTGTGGCCCATTATCGCTAACAACTTCGGCTGGAATTCCATGACGGGAAAATATGCCTTTCGTAAAATTGATGACGGTTGATGCTTTGCTATTAGGAAGTTGAACCACTTCAAAATATTTGCTAGTGTAATCTACGATGACAAGAAAGAGTTTATTAAAGAGAGTAAAGAGATCAGTACCCACCTTCACCCAGGCCTCACTAGGAACCTCATGCTGAATCAAAGTCTATTTGCATTGTTTATTTCGAAATATTTGGCATGTGTCACAACTACTAATCATGTCTTCTATTTCTTCATTAAGATGAGGCCAAAAGAGGGCTGTGCGTGCATTGATTTTTTTTCGCTCTATTCCAAGATGTCCAATGTAAAGAATGCGCTTCATTTCAGGTCTGAGTGAGAGAGGAATGACAATACGAGTTCCTTTCATTATGATACCATTGACAACACTAAGTTCATGGCGATGGTTGAAATATGGTTTGAGTTCATTCGTTACACATGACCGATTAGATGGCCAACCATTAAATATGGTCCGACAAAGTTCTTGCATTGTGTTGTCAGCAGATGTTTCCTCTTGAATGAGTTTTAATTTGTTGTCACTAATTGGTAGACTTGAGATAACAGAATCAACTTGAGCGATGATTTCATGTTCGCAAATCTCAGCAACTTGAATTTTCGATGGTGCACGACTAAGAGTGTGTGAAATTATTAATCTGTGAAATCGTAATTCTGCAGCTGCAACAAAAATCTTTGTATGCGAGGTGGTGCACTGTTAATGTTGTATTTGAAAATGCTTTTTAATGATCTATGATCGCTGTCAACTGAAAATGTTCGACCATACAAATATTCATGGAATGTAGTACATCCAAACACTATTGCAAGTGTTTCTCTTTCCAGTGTACTATAGTGTTGTTCGGCATTCGTGCATGATCGTGACTTGAATGCTATGGGTTGCCAACCATTGTGATGCTGCTGTTCAAGGGTTGCACCCAATCCATATTTTGAAGAATCGCATGTGATTTTTGTAGGCAGTTTAGGGTCAAAGAATTTCAAAGAAATGTCTCTGCTTATTAAAGATTTGATATTATTAAATTGCTCAAGGTGATGGCTTGTGAAGTCCCATACTGTTTCATTTTTTAAAAGGTCTTGTAACATTGAAGTTTCGTTTGATAAATTGGGGATGAATTTAGCAAGATAAGCGGTCATACCAAGAAAACGTTGTAGATCTCCTTTACATGTTGGTTGTAGAATGTCATTGATGGCTTTTACCTTTGCAGGGTCTGGAGAAACACCGCTTGTAGAGATTTTGTGACCAAGGAATGTAACAGATTCAGCACCAATGATACACTTTGACTTGTTCAGTTTAAGTCCAGAATTTCTCACTTTCTCTAAAACTCTACGATCACTAGTTGGCTTACCCATTCTGTTGGTTCTGTGATTGGCTCTATAATGTCCAAGTGTATCATACGATCGAGTTCTACTTTGAGTTCGTCTCTCAACGCGATTGGAATCTTCCTTGCTGCATGGACAGTCGGAGTAACGTGTTTATCAACAGTGATGTGATGTACTTTTGGCAACGTGCCAATTTCATCAAAGCAGTCGTCAAACATTTCTAAAATGCCATTGTCGGGAATATAAATTTCATGAATTCGTAGGATTAAATTCAATCTTTCACTTGCTTTAAGTCCAAGTATTGAAGCAGAGTCAGTGCCGACAATAATAAATAACAATGGGTAGACCCTATCAGCATATCGAACATTTAGTAGACATTGTCCTGTTACAGGAATTTCAGATCCATTATATGCTGTCAGCTTGATTGTCGATTCTTTCATTGTTGGGCGTTTCAACAGCTGTTTGTACGTTTTATCAGATATCACATTCACCTGAGCCCCAGTGTCAATTTTGATTGCATATTTGTGTTGTTAGCCAATAGGTCGATGCTCCATGTGTCTGTTGATATGGTGTTGACAATAAAGGCTTTTGAGTCTGGTTTGGCATCTATTGTGCTGATGTGGAATGAATCATCTTCATTGTTATCTTGATGTTGTTGTTGATCTATAATGTTAACAGACTTTGACAAGCAAACAAAAGCAAAATGGTTAAGTTTGTTGCACTTTTTACACCTTTGACCATATGCTGGACACGCCCCTTTTTTATGTTGTCTGCCACAGTATCGACAATTACGAATGAATTCGACCTTAGGATTGTCCCTTAACAACTGAGGTCTTACTTTCTGTATTACGTTTATATCAGACTGTTCTTGTTTCAGTTCTTTGACATGGATTTTGTTTGTTCAGCAGAGTTCCCTAGTTGCAAAGCCTTGTCTAGGTTTAGGTCAGGTTCTCTCAACATTCTCTCTCTTAGTCGATCATCACTTACACCTACAATTATAACATCTCTCATTAGGGATTCTCTTAAGTCATTAAATTCACAATCTTTTGAGAGTTTTTTGAGTTGTATAACAAATTCAGCAAATGATTGTCCTTCTTTCTGTTTGTATGTGAAGAACTTGTGTCTTAATAGAGTAATATTCCTTTTTGGCAAGAAGTATTCATTAAATTTATTTATAATTAGGTCAAAGTCCATAGCCTCTTCATCATCGTTAAATGAAAATGTGTTATAAATTTCTCTTCCTTGTGGACCTATGCATGTTAACAAAATACTTGACTTAACTTTCATTGACTTGCTATCCTTTTCTGTAGCCACTAGATAGAATTCCAGTTCTTGTTTCCATTTCTTCCAGTGTTCCCTCAAGTTCCCATCAAAGGTCATATGTTCAGGTGGAGTGAATTCCATATTTGTATAAGTTAGGTTGATCCCACTTCTGACACCATGTTGTGTTCAGTAACAAGTAGCATTGCTTACATAGAGTATCTATTCTTGATATAACATCCCATATATATATACATTCAGACATTATGGATAACTGAGACAATGTTACAGAGATGAATGAGACAACAAGCATTGATGTGAACAAAGATGGTAGACAACACAGTGAGACAAGATGGTAGACATAAAACATAAACAAACTTTTACAATCATAACAATCATCAGACATCGGAAAGGCGTTTCTGTTCTTTACTACATTGTGGGGTACCTCAATCCAATGAAAAAAATTACTTAAGAATTCCTCTTCTTTCCCTTGTACTACTCATGGCATTTCTTTGCATGTCTTTAGTTCCAACCCACGATCCCTTAGCTTCCAACCGCGTCTCGGTCACAAGTGTCAGCGCTAGCTAAAATGATGGACAACGTCGAGGAACCCTGGGTAACTTTGAAAATATGTGGTTCTGCCTTATGATTCTCGGATATTTGCTGCTGATATCAGCATATTATAGCCCTCGAGTTCCACACCTTATATATAGGAGTTAATTATCTTTAATAAATATTAATTCTAGTCAAATAAAAAGTAATAAAGCATTAATTTTAAAATGTTGCAAAGGGTTTTTTGCGATATATGGGCCATTCCAATTGGGTCAACAAACAAACAGCTTGCTTTTTTAGAGTTTGGTTATAATTTAAAGCTAGCTTTTACAAAAAAGTTGCAGTTAGCTCGTGTAATAAATTAATTCTCCCCCTCCCTTCCCCTTCCCTCTCCTCCACACTTTCCTTTTTATACTCGCACATAAAAAACATAGACAGTTGTAATTTTATTACATGGTTTGTATCGTAACCATAAATCGCTCTTTTACGCGCTAGTACTAGCTTTCCAAAACTCGTCTGTGACAATAATATGATTTGATCAGTGCCTTTCTTTTTTTCTTCCTGCGGTTCTCTTTTTTGTTTGTGATTTCTAATATTTTTAACTGTGTTTATAATGGACATATAATAAATAATGTTTTTAAATTTGGATATGTATTAACAAACAGCACTTCATAGGAAGAGCAGTTTATTTTTAACTGATATTTAGAACCTGTAAAAATATTATTGAAATAAATAATAAAACGCAGCAAAAAGTATAAATCTAACAAAGCCCTCATGCTTTTTATGTCTGTATTATCGCGGTACTCCTCGATACTAGCCCTTCACTGAACATCTGTTTTTTACCAGCCACATAAATACACTTGTCAATAATGATGTTTGCACTTTTAGCTCTGCTTCCTGCGCAGATACATCCCTTTCTAATAAAAATTAAAAAATTGTTTATGTGAAGTAAAAGTCGAGGCCTGAATTTCCTCTCGTAAATATAATCTCAAACGAATTTTTAATTCCCAAGTTCATCATAATTAAAAAAAAGTGTTATTATTACCTTGCACTGCAAACCCAACACCTGGCTTTTAAAGGTTAACGAATCTCATTAGAAATCAAATATTTTCTTAAAAACTTTACTTGATCTTAACATATAATTGTAGAACTGTGATGTGATCCAAAGGGTTGGATTTTCAACACCTCTCTCTCTTAAATCCTTTTCCCTTTTCTTCTACATTATACCACGTATATACCTTGAAGTGGAAATCAGTTAGTTCTAATAGTTTATATGGACTGTTTACTTGAAAGTCGGACTCTTTGCATCTGGCGTCGTTGAAATTACATTTATTTTCAATAGATGAAAGCTTGTGTTTCAAGAATCTACATTTCGTTGATTCAAGTTCAGTAAACCAGCCTAAATTATTGTATTTGGCTTCATAATCGATAAAATGCATACGGTTCGTCGCAAATTGAATCTATAAACATATCGCTTATTTTCTCATTACAGATACAAAATCACCATCACCAGAGAATGGGCATCGAATTATTTTCTTATCTTCACAGCTTTCTTCATCTTGAAGCTGATCTAACGTTTGATAAACCAAATTATGAACATTTTGAATTGTTCTCAGCCTTGATCCAAAATAAACGAAACTGATAACAACTCTGTCAGCGCCTCTCTT
The DNA here is from genome assembly GCF_029227915.1 of Hydractinia symbiolongicarpus. NCBI lineage: Eukaryota > Metazoa > Cnidaria > Hydrozoa > Anthoathecata > Hydractiniidae > Hydractinia > Hydractinia symbiolongicarpus. The sequence goes on from NC_079885.1 coordinate 6,413,797, forward strand.
TTTCTTCTGCCTTTTTTTCCCGGATATTGTAGTGACTTTGAAGTTACTTAAAACGGTTTTCCAATTGTAACAGATCTGTCAGAAATGTTTATACGATGTCTGTTGAAAGGTAAACAACGTTAGCACGTACAAATATACCCGTTGCTTTCATCGCATAGATCTTAACCCTAAATATACTGGACCACCCTGCACCTCTTTTTTTTAATAGCTTTTAATGGAACGGCAAACTTTATGACTTCTCCTAAACTTTATTTAGGGTGATACACCCAAAAAAAATTCATTAAATTGCCACCTGTTGATATGACAGCCAATTGTTTTTCAAGTGGTTAAGTAAAAAAAAAAATCTACATATTTTATATCATTTTTTAGCATTTTTTATGCTGAATGTGATTGTGCATATTATCTTATATCATTTGGCCACCTGTTATATTTTTAACTGCAAATTCCATCATTTAATATTTCGAAAACATTTTTAATGTATATGATATTCATGTTGTTACATACCTGATAAACTTTCAGTAACAAAACTTTTTGATTTTCTGTATATGTGTTGTTCCCTCAATTCGTTCAGGTAGGTTTTGTAAAATCTGTTCTAACAATTCTTCAGTAATCTTAATGCACGTTTTGAAATCGTGTCATTAAATTCATCCATTTCGACATTTTCCTTCACCATAACGTTGCGGCCATACATTAAATGAAATGGCGTAATCGCATGTTCTAACCCATTTCACTCGTATAAATTAGAGTTCGACTATTTATTGAGGCCTCAACTTCGCATAGCACTGTCTCTAGTTCTTCAAATGTCAATAAAGCTTTACTCAATACCTTTTTCAATGTTATTTTAACAGATTTAACTAATGGTTCATAGAAACCACCCCACCAAGGAGCAGCTGGCAATATAGGTTTCTGCTCAATTCGTTGTCAAACCATAAAATGCTTTACTTCTTCAGATTGGAATGTTTTAAAATGATCATTTACGATGCGATCAGGTATTCCTCTTCTAGATGTGAATCGTTTAAATGCTTACAAAAACGCGAAGGTGTTTATATTGGGTGTCTATTTGAGGTGAATGGTCCCGGTTTATGCACAACTATGTATTAAGACGTAAACTTTGAAATAAGAGTCTTTAATTTAACGGTCCTGCAAAGTTAAGTAACTTGAAATGAATATGAATTACGAACTCTAAAATCCCGCAAATTAGGACTTGGAGAGGGAACCACTGTTCTTGCTTGATATCTTTTACACGTCATACATGCTCTTAAAATATTTTTCACTGTTTTTCGGCCTTTTTATTATCCAAACTTTGTTCGAATATATAATTCAACGATGATTCAACACCATCATGTAACTCACGTTCGTGTGAATCCAATGCAATGAATTTTGTGAAATAACTTGGTAATATCAATGGAGACTTCTCTTAGTAGTCCAACGATCCATTATTAAATCTTTCTTTCATTCGTAGCATACCACTTTATTCTTCGAATACATTAAATGAAGACTGTAACTTCACAAATCGCTTTATCCATCTATTGAGGTTTTCGTCAATAAAAACACCTAAGTACTTCACAACAGTACTAGGATGGAGTTTCTTACCATGCATTTTAAGCTTTACTTCAAAATCAAGATACTTATGTTTATGCCTAAAAATAATATATTCTGTTTTAGCAGAACTTAATGATATTTTATTTGCGTTTATCCAATCAGATGAAAACTTTATATTACTGTTACTTCTGTTATTGTTACTGATTTGAGGGACTTGTTGCAGTATAAAAGTTTAGTATCATCAGCAAAAAGGTTAACTGTTGAATATATTATGGAGTTATTTAAGTCATTAATATATATAACAAAAAATTAAGTGGCCCCAGGACCGAACCTAGGGGTGTCCCATGTAATACCAAGATTAGAGGTGACATTATTTATTGTAACAAACTGCTTAGTTTCGGTTAAAAAAGACTTAAACCACGATAGGCCAACACCACGGATGTCATAAAGTTCAAGTTTATATAATAAAATTGAGTGGCCTACTGTGTCGAACGCTTTCTCCAAATTGATAAAAATTCAACAAGCAAATTTGGCGGAGTCAAGAGCTTTATAAATAGCTTAAATACTATTGATTAAGGCATTCGTAGTGGAATGTTTTTTGCGAAAACCAAATTGAAGGGGGAAATTCTGTTGATATCACAAAAGTTGGTTAAACGTTTGTACATTAATTTTTGGTATATCTTATCAACATTGGACAAAAGAGAAATTGGACGATAATTCTCAACTTTAAGTGGAGAGGCTATTTTTAAAAATTGAAACTTGAGCCGTCTTCAGTCGGATAAACACCTGTTTTAAGTGACAAATTTATTAGTTGGGAAACTTGGATTTTTAACGAGCTGTAGAATAGGAACAGGGATGCTGTTGGGTGCGTTGGACTTATTTCTACCCAGTGTCGTAATAGTTGAGCAAACCTCAGTGGTACAGGTTGCGAATATAAATCAAGAATTTGAAATTGTATTCCTTAGCCATTTAGAACAATAATACCAAGTAAAAGGAATTGTGCTCTTATTCTTTCTGCGATATTAGTAAAAAACTTATTAAAAGTTTCAGAAATGATTTTTGGATCGAAGAAAACCGATTTACCATTTTCCAATAAGATTTTGTGTTTGTTAAAAGAATTTATAGAATGAGGAATTTATATGCTGTTAGAATTATTAATAAAATAATTACAATAAGGATTTTTTTACTCTGCTTTAAAAGCGAAACAATTCGATTTCTATAAAATTTGTAACAGGCTAAAATAGTTCCCCTCATGTTTGATGTTTCAGCACGCTTTAAATTATTTAGAAGCTTATTTCTCACATTAAAAGACGACAAAATTCCTCTTGTTATGCAAGATTTAGTTTTCAGCTTAATTTGCTTTTTAGTTAGTTTTAGCACTGGGACATGTTTGTCAATCAAATGCATTAAAACAAAAGAGACTATTTTCTGGCATAGACGGTTTCATGTTTTTTAAACGAATGAATAATAAAATCATTGAGCAAAAGCAATTGGGAAGGGTTATCAGATAAACCAACCAATAAAGTTCCAAAAATACTTTGGTAGCGGGTTGGCAAAATAAATATGTCATCATTAAGAGTATTCGAGTGGTGTGTTATTCTAGTAGGAAGTGAGATATGTGGCACAATTTGATATAGTAAGTCTAAAAAATTGGCATGCGAACTAACTGCGTTGGATTTTAAAAGATTGATAATAAAGTCACCGAGCAGAGTAATAAATTTGTTTTCTTTTGAAATTTTTAAAAGCGAATGAGCTAAGTAATTGTCGTTCTCTATCAACACATAGCCAGTCACAATAACAGGTTTATTCAACGTACTTTATCTTGTCTAATCAATAACACTCAAACCAACCTTTTTTTCACTTCAGTTACATCCTCTGCAAAATTCACATGTTCAACAGTAATTCCTTCAACAACAATAATTTTTTCAACTTCGTTTCCAATCTCCTTATCGGCACTATCATTTACAACCAAACCAACTTCGGCACTAATCTTTCCATCAACAAATTCACCATTTTTATTCACCAACCCAACTTCGTTACCAATCTCCCCATCAACAACATCAACATTTTATTTGCGATCAATCCAACTTCGTTACCAATCTCCCCATCAACAACATCAACATTTATATTCACGACCAATCCAACTTTGTTATCAATCTCCCCATCTACAAAGCCTACATCTTTTTTACCTCGTTTCGACCTTTATTCTCTAGCTTCCAGTACAACATCCACCATTCTCAGCTTCCCCTAAGCAACAAATTCGTTTAACTAACCATTAGTGTTATGCATAAATTCAGGAGCTCTAAACCATCTTTAAAATTCACCAAACGTTCGTACCCTTGTCGGAAATTCAGTTGTATTTGCAGCTCCTGAAACGTGGTTCCAGCATTCTCTATCGACAAAATTTCTAACAGTAGTTACCCTATTTTCTGCCCTGGGCTTCCAACACTATTCCGTTCTCTTAATCTAACACAACGCAACGTCAGAATCAGTCAAACAAACTATTTTATCAACTGATGTGCGTTTATTAATTGCTAAACGAATATCTTTGAAAAGTTTCGACAACAGAGCACATCCTAACAATGCTAATCTCGCAATTGATAATTTTTTTAAGGGAGCAACTTTAGTTTTCGACGCTAAAAAACTTACTTTCACTTAAATATGCTACTCCACAATACACATGTTTAGAACTAGTAGTGAAATCATGAACGACTGTCTAAATAACATTTTCTTGTACAAATACAAATCTTTTTACTCCCATACTGTTCGATTTCTCTAGGTCACAAACGAATCTATCCCACACAGCAAAAATCTCAACACTCATGACAGCATCCCAGTCTAACTTATCTCTACATAAAAGCTGAAAAATAGTTTTAATTCTAGCAGAAACTACACAAATAAATCCTAAAGGATCATAAATGGATGCTGCCATTTTAATATGTTTCTTTTTGTCTTACATAAAGATCTGGCTATAGTAACAAATTCAGAGACCTGATAAACAAACTCATTCTTATTCAGTCGAGCAAACGCCAACAGAAATGACCGCGGGTGGCGCTTTGTTGTATATCTCTAATGGCTTCACTTATAAGCCTAGATCTGATCTGTCGAACTTCATGTACTCATCAAAGATTTTAGAGTCTCTTTTTGTTGAATTTCGTTTTTTCGCAAGTCAAATATTATTGTTGGTTGCATTTATGAGCATCCTGGTATGCATATTGATACTTTTAACAGTGATTTTTATCTCCCTTGTTACAATCTGTAAGCAGAGAGAATAAAACACTATTATATAGGGTGACTTTAATATTGATCTCTTGAAATCGAATGTAAAACAAGAGATACCATCATATCTTGACATTGTTGGTTTTCATTTGATTTTCCCGCAGGTCCTTTTTCCGTTAATAGAAACCTCACTCGTATTGACAACAACTTTTTTCTCTCACTGAATATGAATGTATTACTGGAAATTTATTACATTCAATTTCTGATCAATTACCTTAATTCTAGCTAATGTTATCAACAGACAAACTCAATGTGGATGAAAATATTCCTGCCTCTTACCAGAATTGGTCAAATTTCAAAAAAGAGAGTTTTCTTCGTTAATTCTCACTCACAAATTGGAGCGAGTTACTAAAACTTGATCAGAATAACGTTGATCCTTCTTTTGACTCTTTAATTCTATTACGAGTAGGCTTGTAGATCGACATTTACCCACAGTGAAATTGGGTAGTAGACAACTAAAATTGAGGTTTCAGAAACCTTGTACATCTACTGGGATTTTAAAGTCTGTCTCTAAACGTGATTTCTTTTTTCGAAAGTTTGTGAGATCTAAAACTCTGGACTTAAAGTCTTTCGATAAAACTCATTTTAAGCATTATAGAAACGTAATTGTTTCTCCATGTAGATGCAGCAAAACTAACCACTTTGCAAATTACTTTGAATTTCATTCAACAACGTTAAAATATTTGGCAAGGTGTCAGAGATATCATATCTCTTTAAGTCATCTAAAGCTACCCATCCCATATCCTCGAGAATAAACGGTGCTGTCAATTCTAACCCTGCTGATTTAGCAGATTCTTTTAATTTATACTTCTCTTCAATTGCAGAATCCATAAGGTCTATCGTTCCTCCTTCTTCTAAAAATTTCTCTTTTTCCCTTAAACGCTCCAACTATAATTTCCTGTTTCTTTCTCCAGTTACTCCTGAAGAGGTCTCAAAGACTATTCTCTTTTTGTCCATAAACAAATCGTCTGGTACCAACAGTATTCCAGTTAAAATTCTAAAGCTTGTTAACCATGATATTTCTTTTCCATTATCAGATATCATAATCTTTCACTAAAGGCCAATTTCCTTCAACTCTTAGACTTTCTAAAGTTATTCATGTCTTTAAAAAGGGATCACCCCTTGAAACTTCAAACTATCGTCCTATTTGGTTTCTCTCTAATGTTTAAAAAATATTTGAAAAGCCTACGTACTCTCGTTTAGTTTCTTCTCTTGACTCTCACAATATCATATATTCTCGTCAACACAGCTTTCACAAATCATATTCAACCACACATGCTCTAAATAATATTTTTGAGCGGATCAGGCGACATCTTGACAAGGGTGATGCCGCTGTTGGTGTATTTGTCAATCTACAAAAAGCATTTAACACCATAGACCACTCTATTTTGCTATCTAAACTTTCACACTAGGGTGTTGTTAAACGATGGTTTTATTTTTATCTCTCATCTCGTTCACAGTTTGTCTCTGTTGCCACTTGTAAGTCTGACGTCAAAACTGTTTTACACGGTGTAGTCACAAGGTAAAATGATGTTGAGCATGTATTTATATAATTGCAGAGGATCGAAATTAATTAAATTTTAATTTTTATGAATTTCGATCCTCTGCAATTATATAAATACATGCTCAACATCATTTCACTTTGCCCGATGATGGGAGAAGGATCTCCCGAAACGTTGCCTACTAAACTATCATGTTCAAGAAATGATAAACTTTCCACAGTAATATGAATACTGAACAGACAAACCGAAATAATATCTTCAATAATAGTATTTTTGTTCACCAGTTTCTTAACTCTAAATTTCCATCTGACCTTCATAACACTATCAATTTCACAAAGATTACACACATTTATAGTACCCAAAATAAAGCCTTGAGTATATTAAAAATTCCCAAATTAACTCTAAATTCTATGGTAGAAATTCGCTGTGTGCGCTGCCAATTTTTCAGCGGAACGTTTTTCAGCAACTCTTCCCCAACGCCCAATTATCAAATCTTACACTATGTAAATCGAAGTGCCTGGTTACATCCTACTTTCTCTACAAGTACACATAGAATTTTTATATTGACTAAATCCTTATTCAATAGCTTTTATTGAAATGATGACCTATATTTTTTTATGGTTATGTACTTTTTAAAAAACATTTCTTTTTTCTCCCCACGTTTATTTTATTTATTTTTCTGTTTATTGTTGTTTTCTCTTGTGTTAATGGTGGCCATCCTCACCTGTTTAGTTTTTAACTATTGGAATTTTCTCCTTGTCGATTAGATTAAATATTTGTTGTAACTTTTGGCTTTTTTGACAGAACATCTTTATCCCATTCTATTCCAAGCTTAAAAATACTATCGCTTTGTAAATTCATTTGAGATTCTAAAAATGTTATGTCATCATCTTTTTTGTTAACTTTACTCGTTTCTAAATTTTCTTTTTGGTCAAAATATTTTTGCATTTCTTTGTTGTTGCTAACCCATTCTTAAGCAGCAGATATGATTTCTCTCGCCCTTTCATAAAAATACATTCCCTTCATCCACAGTTTGTGTCCCGGAAGTAGTGTCATTAACGTAAAACTCTTAAATAAATCTTTCTACAAATTCTCTGTCAGACTCACTGCACTTATTCAAACGATGTCTTATGGTGCCACCCAATAAAAAAGGACTGCTAGTTATACCAAATAATACCCTAAGAAATCTGAAAATAATAACTTTCGCCTCTTTCTCACTCGTAACATCATCATACCATAAAAAACGTAAAAAATCTCTATATTTATCTGCAATTTCGACATTTAAGAACGCTTGTTTAATATCAGCTAATATTGCTATGTAATTAAACCTAAATTCCCATAAAATATCAAATATGTCGGATAACAGATTCTGTCCAGAATGTAAGCAGTCGTTAAGAAACGGTCCAGTAGTGGTACAAGAAGCATCAAACACAGCTCTTATTTTAGTCGTTTCCCTTTGTGTACGTACTAAAGTCTATGTGGGAGATAGTAAACATCACCTAACGGCTTATCTATTTCATCAGGTCTTACGCTTTTAATAATCTTGTTTTGTTCATAGTCCTCAAATATAGCGTCATAGTCTTTTATTAGTTTTATTAATTATTAATTATTATTAATTATTAATTATTATTAGAATGGAATGAACTTTCACTTTCATAATACCCGCACAAAATCCTCACTTTTAATACTCAAATAGTTATATATTTTATAAAAAAAACGAAAATTGTGGCAGTGAAACAATTCGTTTGAAAGTAGAATTGTAGAAAATGTTCAGCAAAATATAAAGCATATAATTATATTTTTTTCAAAAAGCTGGATTTAAGTCACTTTTAGAATGACTGTGCAACAATTATATAAATTTTAATGAAATAAAATTGAAGAGAACAAAACTTTAATAAAAAAAAAAAAAATTGACAAAATTAGAAAATCTGAGCAAACACTTAAATTGTGGCAAGACCGCTAATATTTTTAAATTATGATTTTAAGAATTTTATTAATGGATTCTTTAAGTTATATATAAAAGTTTATATCTTCAATATTTTCTTTATTTTGCTTTTTTACAAAAGTGTATACATTGTATATTTCATTACTTTTTATCATCCACAAAAGTAGAATTTTTTCAAATCTTTTGTCTTTTACAAAAATTTATGCTCTTACATAATACTAAAAACGTAAATAAAAACACATTTTCGGATAATGTTTTTTTTTTTGTTTTGATCTTTTTTTTTTCTTTTTTTTTTGCCGTTGAAGAATTTACAGTTTTCCGTAAAAATAAAATACAAATCTTAAGCTATTATATCGTATAATCTAAATATAGGATTGCATATGCTGAAAATATTAGCTAGAGAGGTAAAAAATGGCAGGAGCGAGAAGAAAATTTGCGGAAATAAATTCTACAAAACAAGATAAAAATTTTTGTGTGATATAAACATTCTATTACTGAAAAATTATATAAATAAAATAAAACATTTTTCTATCATCATTATTCAAACAGTAAATTTTTATCAAAATGCCTTTTGATTGCAAACTTTATCATTTTTATGGCATATTAATTACAAAAGTGTGCAACACAAAAATTGCGTTTGATTCCAAGAAATAAGAAAAAATTTTGCCCATCGATTATTAAATATATCTTTTCTGTGCTAACAAGTCCATTGTGTATCACAAATCTGATTATACGATGCAGTTCATATTGCTCAGTTGGCAGATCAACCTGGTTCAAAAATCATTTTTTATTCGAAAAGTCAACCCAGGAAATGATCTATATATAGTGTTCTGTTTTTAAAAATATAGGTGTAAACAAACCAGCAAAATACACATAGAATTGTCAATGAGTGTTTGATTCAGCTACCAATGGTTTCCTAATTCAAATCTAAGGTTTTTGTCTTTGATTTAATTAAAATCCCTTAATACAGAAAATACTCTTACTTTTTGGCAAAATAAAACTGATAAGAAATGTAAAACATAACATGGTTGTTTCTTTTTGTTTTAGCTTGCAATATGCATGTTTTTGCTTTTTCAACCTGACACTGGCTTGCTAAGTGATATTATATGAATCCAGTCAACTAACCGATTGAACTCATCCTGAGTTGGAGCCAACTGGCTTTAGGAGAGTTGGCCTGCTTTATATAATGTCAAAAAAAAAATTAGTAGTGGTCTATTTTATGCCAGCTGGTTAACTTAATTACAAATGGGTCAATCCATCTTATATAATAAAGCTCTAGGCTGGTGTAACAAAACAGTTTTCACAGAAAAAAAACTAGCTATTTCTATATAGCTAGAGATAGATAGATGGCACCTTTCTTTGAGTCTTGCAGTAGTAGAAGCCAATCTGGTTAAACGGCAATATACTGGATAAATAGTTAGCTAACCAGTGTGCTAAATTTGTATGTGCAGTGCGATTCTCACTTATTGCTAGCTATATAGCTATAGCTAAAACTACCAGCTAAGCTACAAAACAGAGACTTAACTAAGTTTCAGTTTTACATGTAGATTAAACATTAAAGAGTTTTTTAAAAATTTAAATAAGTGTTTTGGACTTGCAATAGAATTTCTTTTCAGGCTCTTCCCACTGTACTGTCAGATCCGCTTCTCAAGTTGTGCCTAATCACGTACCCAATTAGGTCCCGACAAGCGATAAGTCAAATTTAAAACGGCTAAAAAACAAACTGTCACAAAAATATGCCACATATAGTGGCATGTTTTCATCACGCAACCAGACAGGTCAGAGCTACCTTCCAGGTTTTAATCTCAAAGAGCTCTGGGGATGAGAATGAGTTCATTCGTATGGGAGAAAAACAACAACATGAACGTGTGTTTTAAATTTTGTTTGCAACTCTCCCTTTGATGTTAACGGCAACTTGTTTTAGTCAAAGCATGCTTTATTTTTATACTAAGCTTTCTTTATTCTAGTTCGAACCATCGTACGTTTTTCTTCTTTTTAAAAAATATTGTTGACAACAACATTAACTTTATATACTCGCTCGACAACAACAGTTTTTTTTACATTTTAGATTCCAATTAAGGGCGGGGCAAATCGAGGCAACTTTTTGAGCAACATTACCCGTCAACATTTGTTGATGAACATATTGAGTCGATTTGCTATGAGTATCAACATATTGATGAAGAAAAAAAACTGTTGATCAAAATTTATTAACTTTTTTATGAATGTTGATCAACATTGTTGATGAGTTTTGTATGTTGCTACGAATTGCTATAGCAATCAACATTTCTGGCAACATTTTTCAGTATTTTTGAATCATTTAATTACAAATTCGAATGTTCTAGCACGAATTCGAATGTTTTTATACGAGTGTATACACGAATTGCATGAAAATAAAATCAAAACATAGAGATACAGTAGAGTCTCCATAACTCGAACAGCCACGGGGAAAAGGAAATCGTTCGAGTTATGGAGACATTCGAGTTGTAGAGGTTTTCAACTTTTAGCGCAATATCCTCCCTTTACGTGAACCAGCTGGATAAAAACGTTATATTTAATCTTAAGTCTAACTTTAAGGGGGCTATTAGGTTAATGAAAGTCAAAACAATACATGAAATAATGAATTTTTTAATGTTTATTTAGAAAAGAAGTCGGTGATAACTGTTTGCTTACAACTCATTACAAAATCTTTGGCGATATTACGATTCAAGTCCCTTAGGGAAGCTATCATTTCTTCTCCAAAATGTGAAAAAATACTCAAGTCTTCGAGGACGTTGATAGCTGTACGCACTTGCTCGGCCGTCGGTCTTGTGATCTTATCTTCTTCCTCCTTGTCTTCTTCGTCGACCTCTTCTAATTCTTCGTCTTGAGTCCCAGTGATCTCAGCTATGATGTCATCGAGAACTTCGGAGTCGATTTTTCCTCGTCCAAGGCTTTTATCAATTTCCGCACTGCTAGCGATCGATATTTTGCTTTCAGGGCGCGGATAATTCCTTGGTCCATAGGTTGGGTTCGGGACGTGGTATTTGGAGGAAGAAAGATCAATTCTACCCATTCCAGGTTTTCAACATGAGGATGTGCGGTACAATTGTCAATAATCAAAGCAATTTTTCGCTTAGAGACAGAGAATTTTCGATCAAGCTCGCGTACCCACTCTTCGAACAGCTCTCCAGACATCCAACTCTTCTTTTGCGAACGGTATCGACAGGGTAGTGTTTTGACACCTTTAAAGCAACGAGGGTTGGCGGACTTGCCGATTACAAACATTGGCAATCGTTCCCCCAAGGCATTACCAGCAGCTAAACCAGTAAGTCTAACTTTGCTGTGTTTTCCTTCAGAACACTTATCACCTTTCATATGCAAAGTTTTATTGGGAAGGCATTGAAAGAAAAGCCCAAATTCGTCGGCGTTAAAAATGTCTTCCAGAGGATAGCGGGAGAGAATGGTTGGTAATGTTGTCTCCGACCATGGCGCTGTCATTTCCTCAGTGACGGACCGTGATTCTCCAGCGATGGTTTTGAAGGATACTCCATACCTGAAAGGAATGAATGAGAAAAACGTTTATCTCTGTAGTTGTGACTAGTGTAGATGGAGCTTTACATTTTGTTTGATTCGAATCATGGAATTCTAAATTTAGAATGCCATGGCCATGATTCGAATAGAAAACATTCGATTGTTACCATGTTTTGATTTGTGAAAGAATTCGAATAGAAAAAGATTCGATTTTTACCAAGTTTCGAAGTTTTGACGAGTGAAAGAAAGCATGGAAGCCATGAAAGTCCAACAAGTCAAAAGATTAACAGACATTATTTGTTGTATAGAACTTCCTATCATTAAACTTATTACGTACGAAATCGACGCTTTTGTCATGGGGTATCATGTTTATAAAAGTAATTGGACACCCTCTGTTGGAGATGAATTTTATGGTTTCATGGAACCAACAAATAAAATGGATAAATATGCAGTTACAGTCAAGAAAAATGATGGAGAAATCATTGGACATCTACCACTAGGAAAGTCAGGACGCTTTGCAAAAGTCATATTTTACTTTCTGAAGAATGACAGCTTCAATGTTTGCAAAATAACAATTACTGGAAAGTCATTGAATGCTGGTGATGGATTAGGGATGAAAGTCCCATACAAATTATCCTTCCTCTCTGAAAGAGAGTCTATTGATATTTTGAAAAAACAACTACCAAAGCTATTGTAACATTTTTTTAGATTTTATCTTCACGAAGATAAACAAACAAAATCTTAGTCAACTAACCTGGTTTTCCATTTAGCCATCCACCCCTGAGAAGCTTGAAATGACTCGACACCCAACGCTTCGGCAAACTCAAGAGCTTTCTCTTTCAGCATCGAGCCACTGATTGGGATATTCTCACTCCTCATCATAAGTAACCATTTATGAACAGCTTTGTTCACATCTTCAAATTTTTCTGGCTTTGATCTCTTCGATGTTTGCCCGTTGTTAAACTGCTTGTAAATCTTTTCTTTATTTTTTTTCCAAGTTGACAGGGTGCTTGGAGGAATTTTGAACTCTTTTGCCACATCCTTTGGCGCAGTACCCTTTTCCAACGCTTTAAGAGCTTTGTACTTGATTTTGCACGACTTATTGTCAATTCGACGCTTTGATCCTGCCACAGACGACATTGTTATGAGAGTGTCTTTCTTTTGAAATTCTTTAGATTTTCTCGAAAACGTTCGAAAAAGACGTTCGAAAGGTTTGGATGACGCATCATTAATCATTCGAATTAATAATAAGGCCTGCAAAACACGTATTAACAAGATTTTTAGACCCAATTTATCAGGAAAACTGTTCGAATTTTGATTATGATGTCAGAAAATTCGAGTTATGGAGAGAAAAGTCTCCAAGGGACAAAAAAATTTGTTCGAGTTAGGGGAAGATTCGAGTTATGGAGGTTCGAGTTGTAGAGGTTTTTTTATAAGAGTTTATTAGGAAATTTTCACGGTGCCAACGAATTTGTTCGAGTTAAGGAGAGGTTCGAGTTATAGAGGTTCGAGTTATGGAGACTCTACTGTATATTCAATTTGAAAATGGCGGAAGTCACTGCTTCAGCTGATCCTGCAACTACCACTGCTGGTAAACAAAAATTTAAATGGAACAATGAATTAGTGGAGGAACTCATTGACCTTCTTCCTCTTCCCTTCTTTGAATCCATTTTCTGTTAGGGCCTTGCTTTCTTTTTTCATCGTCATCTGTTACCAATGACAGCATTAAACATGTTGCAGCTTTCTTTTCCGCTATTTTGAAAAAAGAGAATGAATAGCCATGTTTCAGAAGAATGTAGTTGCTCAAAATGTTGACCGAGAATGTTGATCGATTTGCCCCGGGCTTAACATTCATATTTGAATACGACCTTTGCCAACCTCATGATGAGTAAACATTGGCATGCTTTGTTTAAAATAACTTCTTGCAGGATTAATTTGAAAAAGAGAGAACCATCTTCACTATGGTTTTCCTTTTTAAGTTGTTTAAGATCTTGTTTCTGTGAGATACGGCGCACACATGGTAAACCGGGGGTAAAATTACATTATTTTACCCATGACAACCCCGTACGGCTGATAGAACTCCCCTCACCCCGGAAAGAAATAAACCCCCATTTGGCAACTTTTTTAAGTTTAGTAAATTTTAGCGTAACGTCATGCTTTTCCACAAAAAAAATATAGAAAAAGTTATATTGTTGAAACAAAAACAACAACAATCCTATCTTTTAAAAAAGTGCATGAAGCTAGCTAACAAGTTTTTAATGTGCTTGGTACGTAATATTTCATCATCTTCTCTAATATCAAAAAGGCAACAAATTCCTTGGGACAAGGGTGGGAAAACCTTACTGATCATTTGCACCAATTCTTGCCTATTGCGCGAAACTACTCCTTAAAGTCTCTATGAAATCCCTAAAGTTGGGAAAGTATAAAAACTATTCGTTAACCCGTGGAAAAATCCACGGGATCGCCGTCCTTTATATATTGCATTTCGTGTTCCGTAACAAAAAGAGAAACAGACGCACAAACAAACAGACGGAATACTGGTATTATTAAAGACACTAGCCGTTAACCCGTGAAAAAATACACGGGGTCGCTCGTCTTTTAGATATCAAATTTCGTGTTTCCGTAACAGACAGACAAACAAACACAGAAACAGACAGACGGAATACGGCTTTTACTGAAGGAGTTTCGCATTGTTCTTGGAACATGAAACTTACAATATAACTTTATTTATCAAAATATTTCTGTATATTTTGAACACGTGGTTAATTTGATTTCTCGATTTTTCGTGTTTGCCCAAAAATCAAGTTTTCGGGCAATTTCTTACATTTTTTTCCATCCGAAGTGTGCAAAAACCTAAAAAGTGGGTAAAAAACTTTTATCTGTTAGAATCTTTAAACAGAATGTGAAAATTTTGCTCTAGAACCAAAGTAATTAAATTTGGCCAGTATCGTTTAACTTAAAAGAAAAAAGTTTGAATCAATAAATCAAATAAATTGATCTTTTCCTGTTTAGATTTTGTTAATATAAATAAAACTTATGAAAAGTGGTTTTTCCATAGCTAGCTATATAATTTACTTTGTGTTGTCTTTAAGAGAGCTAGCTAAAGCTATTAGGCATATCTTACTTGTATATTGTATATACTAGTTAATGTAAAAAGTAAAATAACCGACGTTGTACTTTTTACTACATAACACGTCTCGAATGTCAAAAAAAACAAAAAAAAATTGTCCTGGGAACTAGGTTGGTTTCGTAATCCATTTAATGAACGTTTTTATTTCTTTAAGTTACCTCATTAAAATAGCATAACATGCACAAGTGGTTTCCTGAGCAACGTGTTAAGTCAGCGAATCAAGTATATTAGAAACGGAAATTTTCAGACGGGAAAACTTTCGGATTTTATTTTGGACGAAAAATTTTTCGTGCGAAATTTATGTCTGCCAAAACTTTTTTTTAAAAAAGGACCACTGCACAGAAATCATAAAATAGGGTAATCAGAAAATCTATAAAAAATGCAGTTTGTGAACTTCTTATTTTCCTTATTTCCACCGTTGGCTGAGGCTCTATTTAAAGTTGGATCCTGAAGACCTTTTTTTAGATCTTGATTGAACATGTGTACACTATAAATGCTCCTAGCTATTTTGTGTGTCATTTATCTCATCTGCATTTTCTTTTTTATACTCGCACATAAAAAACATAGTTATAATTTTATATTGCGAGATCGATTACATGGTTTGTATCGTAACCATAAATCGCTCTTTTAAGCGCCAGTACTAGATTTCCAAAACTCGTCTGGGATAATAATATGATTTGATCACACTGTAGCAAAAAGTATAAATCTATCAGCCCTCATGCTTTTTATGTCTGTGTTACATTCTGTACTTTCTTTTAACATGATAACGGGTTGAAAAAAAAAATGAAAAATTGTTTCTGTGAAGTAAAAGTCGAGATCTAATCTCAAACGAATTTTTAATTCCCAAGTTTATTAGAACATAAAAAAATTGTTATTATTACCTTGCCTTGCAAATCCAACGGCTGACCTTTTAAGGTTAACGAATCTCATTAGAAATCAAATATTTTCTTAAAAACTTCACTTGATCTTAACATATAACTGTAGAACTGTGATGTGATCCAAAGGGTTGGATTTTCAACACCTCACTCTCTTAAATCCTCTTCCATTTTCTTTTACATTATGTATATACCTTGAAGTGGAAATCAGTTAGTTCTAATTGTTTATATGGACTGTTTACTTGAAAGTCGGACTCTTTGCACCTGGCGTCGTTGAAATTGCAATTATTTTCAATATATGAAAGCTTGTGTTTCAGGAAACTGCATTTCGTTGATTCAAGTTCAGTAAACCAAAAAAAATTATTGAATTTGGCTTCATAATCGATAAGATGCATGCGGTCGTCGCCAATTGAATCTATAAACATATCGCATATTTTCTCCTTACAGATGCAAAATTACCATCACCAGAGCATGGGCATCGAATTTTTTTTTCATCTTCACAGTTTTCTTCATCTTGAAGCTGATCTAACGTTTGATAAACCAAATTATGAACATTTTGAATTGTTCTCCGTTTTGATCCGAATAAAACGGAACAGATAACAACTCTATCAGGACGTCTCTTTTTTCTTCTACCTTCTTTTCGGATATTGTAGTGACTTTGAAGATACTTAAAACGGTTTTCCAATTGTAACAGATCTTCTCGTATGTACAAAGTAAAATGTTTTTACGATGTCTATTGAAAGGCAAACTACGCTAGCACGTATAAATATAGAAGAAATGACATTAATGCTATAATTCTTAATGCTGCCTTTATTTCCATCTTTTAAAGAAGATGGAAAGTATAACTCTACTACCGACTGTCGGTGATTTCCAATGCGTCTTGTTTAAACGCCTTCGTATTCATTAACTACGCACGTATTTGAATTGGCTGTAATTGTTTTTGTTTGTTTAATTACAATTTTAAAAGACTATTGATAAGCATTACAGCGAAATAAATACAAAAACTCCTAGAAACAGAAAAACTCTATAGCTATGAAATTTTAAAATAACAACAACATTGTTTTTATGGCAGCGAATTAAAAAAAAAGGGGAAAGTTATTATTTACTGTTAGTTTATGAATTTAGCTTCCAATGGCTCCCCAACAAGCAGTTGATTTTTGTGGCTGTTAGAAAGATTTGAAAAGAATTTATGAATCCATAACTTTTGTCTTTTATTGAACAGTTTATTTTATAGCTAACAGGTCTCTCTGTTCAACTAAACACCAAACACAGAAGAAATTGTTGTTGTTTCTAATATTTTTCTTGAATAACATGGATTGCGCAATTGTTTACATTTCCTTGAATTTCATTGGTTAAAAAGCTCGAGAGAACAATTATGCGCTGAAAATGTTTAATGATTTCAACTTTATGAGAAAAGCTCAGGAGCATCTTTTTACGTCGAGTCAGCGGTCATTCTACTTCATTGCGCATGCTTGTGGGGAAAGCTCTCGAGCATTTTCCGCTCCAGCGGTAAATGCAGTCGTATGGAGACATACCCTAAGAAGATATAAGAGTTTAAAGAGGCGTTAGCGTCAAAAAAAAGTATTTACTTGTTGACTTTATTGTGTCTATGACTATAAAAGTCAAGCAAATGTATAGGAAGGGTCATGTGTTTTCTTGAGTTATATTTGAAGCGAGACTTTAAGGTTTTTCGATGACGTTATTAATCCGTTTCTTCCGAAACACATGAGTTAACCCAGCTTTACGAAGTTAGTTCTAAGTTCCAGGTGGTCTCTAGTTACCAAAGGAGACATGATGTCCCTTAACCTGTTTCCAAGATATTAAGCCTTTAAACCTTGATGGATCAAACTTGGAAAAAAGGACATCTTGAAAAAAAAATTGTTAATAAAATGGAAAAAAAATATTTTGCCATCATCAATTTTTAGCAACTTGTTAAACTTTATACTGAACTTTAAACACTGTTGAAAGTTGAACATAAACATACAATATGGAATCAAGTGTTGTAATTAACCGCTTTCTTTTCCGATCCGGTGTATGAATTTTGATGATGGCAGCGATGTTTATGTTCTATTTTGAATGTCCCTGTTTTAAATGTCGCTATTTTAATGTCCTTCTTTTAATAATACGGCAAAAACAGTGCAACGGAATCCAACAAATTCTTCTCTCTACACCACCCGAGCCGTTTAAAGATGCATTGTGAAATAGGGAAATTTCAAATGATGTCGCTATCTATAAAAAGGTTAATTAATCCATTGATGTTAAATTAAAGTTACCGTGATGATTCATTTGTCGATAAACATTCGAGATATGCGTTGCTCGGCAACTTAAAAAAATAAATAAATAAACGCATTTTTGACCCCAGATCTCTTTGAGGTAAACGTTGAAAGGTTTCGAGGTATTAAAACTCAGAGAGCTCTGGGGACGGAAATGAAATGAACACATCCACTTTGCCTGTTAAGACGCACACAGTTAGCGAATCATTAAACTTGTGAATTGTGTCCATGCACTTAATTCAGAAAAAACAAAGGTTACAAAAATAAAACTTTCATGACATTGTCGGGGTCCATCCTCGTCCCCGGGGTTTGTTGCCTATGTCGAAACCGCTAGCGCTTACTCGACGGCTAAACAATTTCACCGCCCGCCCTGATGTCAAAAAGGCAAAAAAAACTGGGGACGGGGTTGTGTCGTGGTCCCGGGGTTGTTGGTTTGCTCGACCAAGACTATTTTGGGGAGACCACGTTTTTCGGTATCCCGTTTTTAGATATGAGAGTGCTCAAAGCCGCGAGGCATCACCCTTTTAAAAAGAACTGCTAAATCTTGTAACATTGTAATTTATCGGGGCTTATCTATTTTATAGCAACTTTTACCAGACAACTGATCCCTTTTTAGTTTTAAGACAAAGTTTACAACATCAGGAATAATCACGTTCTTATGTGAAGAAAAGCTTTTTGAGTAATATGTTAGCCGTCCCACTATTTTGTGCAGTTTGACAACAAAGGATCATATGATGCTTAAGAATTTTGATGAAATCAGCAAACGTTTTTTTCAAAAATTCGTTTATCCGTTGCCTCTATTGTATAGAGCTTAAAAAGTGCTGATCAAGAAAAGATATATCTTTTTTCATAAACTTGTTAAAAAAAGATGATCTTCTTAGGTTACCTGGATTAGTCTATTGATTGTATAAATATAAAAAGAGAATATTTGATGAAATTTCTTGGAGTGTTCCTGACCTGGAGAGAACATAATAAGTTAGTTGAGGACAAGATTTCTAAACGCTTAAGGATCTTATATAAAGTCAGTTTTGCTTTGAATAAAAACTGTTTAAGAAGCATATATTTTTCCTTTATACACTGCTATTTAAATTCTGCATACGTTGCATGGGGTGACACTAATATAACAAGATTAAAAAAATTGCACATTCAGCAAAAACATGCTAGTAGGATTATATTACGACAAAAAAATGTTTCCATTCTAGACCATTGTTAAAAGAACTGGGTATTCCCAATGTATGTCAGCTATACATTTTTCAAGTCCTTTTTTTCATGTATAAGATTGGAAATTTATTAGCACCAAATATATTCATCATATTGTTTAAGAAAGTTCAACGTAAATATCCAACTAGATCTTCAGGTAACGATTTTTCAATATCAAACTGAGGTCCAAAACTTTGGATCGAGCTTCTAAATGACGAGATAAAAAATACCCTGGTATTGTCAGGCGTTTATGGCCAATATATGGCCAGATTATGCAAACACGTCATACGTAATACCTTAATTTATTCGACGAACAATGGCAATGGCAATGGCTACGAAGCACGCCATTAAGTGCGGCTGGGTGAAAACTATTAGGCTGCAATTTAAGGCGGGAGCAAACCATGCTACAAAGTCGGATAATTCAGAGTCCGAGTGTTAATGTTTTCCTTTATATAGTGAGGGTGGGGCTCGAGAGCTAGAATATTCTGATATCAGCAGCAAAAATCATAAGGATCATAATAACCACAATTTTTTCACAATTATCTCAAGGTTCCTCGAAGTTGTCCATCGTGAATTTACTTTATTCGGAGAAACTTTGTCTCGCGAAACTTTCAAATCTGTGCATTCATGAAAGTTGAATCACTGAAAATTTTTTAAAAAAATTCTGGTTTTAAAAGTTATTTCTTGACTCGCCATCACTTAGCTTGTCCTCCCGATATAAATAAGATACAACTAGCGCTGGGTACGAGGTTGGAATAAACTTGAAATAAAAAAGCAATGATGTTTACGTATGTATTTTACAAAAACTAATCAAGGACAACAGTCTCTGGGCTTTTATAAATTTCCAGTTGGTTTCTTACTGAGTGTAAATAAGAAACAATTTTCCAACAGCAAGAAGTCCGTAAATTTCTTAAAACAAATAATTACACCACCATACGTCGAAAGCGTATGCGAATAGAAAAACCTCGGCGGTGATGGATGGATGGATGGATCTCACATTGAGAACCTTTTGATATAACATATCATGCTGTTGCTACGAAGACGCTTATATATAAAAGTATGCATGAAAAAGAGAATTAAAATAACCTACGTAAAAAAAGGTAAATATATATAACGAAAGATGAATAAAGATTTAAAAGTATAGAACTTCATTGTTCAATATGTGTAATATAAATGTTTTTTTTTTGTTTTGAAAACATTTAAAGGATTGCTCATTGTCAAGTACAAATCTATCAATTTTGTGTATGCTATTCCAGATATACTGACCACGATATGGAGTTGAAAACTGACTGGCCTTAGTTTTTCTGTATGGTGGATAGTACTGACCAGACGACCTGGTTGAATATTTACTTTCTCTTACTGGAAACATGTTAGAAATTATGGGGGGTATAGATTTGTTTTTCATTTTATACATAAAGCATACGTTCTGAAAAATATTTATCTGGAAAATATTTCAAGCTTTTATAGACTGTAGTAGTGGTTTGCTATGCGTAAATTTGTCTTGAAAAAGAATAGTTCTTTCAGCGTGTTTTTGACGTTGATAAATCGATTCAAGTTTATACGGTATACGCTCTAGCTACTTAACTACCAGTACACCTCACATATATCAATTTAATTATCGAGATAAAGTTGCTGTGTATCATGTAGAACTGAAAATGGTATCTTTTTCTAACATATTTCTCGAACGAGTCTCCCTAAAGTTGATGCAGAACTTTAGAATGTCCTTTTATCCACGCTAAAAAGTATATCGACCGCCATATTTGTTGTATTCTTGTTTACATAAAACTCCTACGCGGGGCAGAAATAAATCTTTGCAGGGCAATAAATGTTCATAAACTATTTTTCGGTTATAATTATCATAATTTATAAGCGATCCTGTGACCAGCCTGTTCCAGGGCCTTTTCGCCGCTATCAACTTCATCATCAAGGCAAAATGTCCTGGGAACGAGGTTGGATACACAACGTGTTATTGTTGTTAGCTCAAAAAAGCTAATACTGAAATGGAGATTGATGTGGTGAAAAAGGTTTCATTAATGGAAATGTTAAGCTAGCTAATGTTTTGAAAGCATTATATGATTTAAAAACATTGAAATAAAAACTAAAGAACCTCTACTGTTTGTAGGAGCAATTCTTTTGCCAATGTTTTCATACATTTTTCATTCTTCACTAGGCCTTTAAACCAATCACAACCACAACTAAAGCTTTCTATTTGTGTTAAAAAGGACACAATAATTTTTTTAATTATGTTTGTCCCTTATTTAATTTAGATTTGCAAAAACAACTAACACAATAAACCGCGGTCGCTTCGAAATTACACTTATCAAAAAACATTTCATTGTACGCGTTCCGGTCAAGAATAGAAGAGTGTGTCGCTAGGATACCGCTCTGGATATTATAATGGAAAACATTATTTGCTGTATCCGATTAAATCTGTTGCATCAACCTTGTCCCCAGGACTTGTTAGCCTTCTTATATTCGGACGGCTTGAACAAGTCCAAATATAGAAAGCCTAGCAAGTCCTGAGGATAAATTAAATAATTTATGTCAAGCCAAATTGTTTAAAAAAATAATTAGAATATGGTGTGTCAAAGGAGAAGGTAAAACTAGGGAAAAATAAAGCCAAACTCTGGCATAAATTCCAAATAAGATTTTTAAGAAAGCCCCGTTTACGAGGTCGTCGAACTTCCTTTGATATTTCCAAATTTCGTACCTTAGTAATATTTTTTGCTCACATATCCGAATATGGCACTCATTCCACAAAGTTTTCTTGTTTCTCTGAAATTAACCTGGACTTGAAAATAGTATTCGGATTCTTAGCTAGTTTTAAGTTGTTGGTCTTCTGAGCATGAATTATGGAAGATTCATCTATCCATAAAGCGCATACAAAAGTGTCAATCTCTGAAATTTCGGACTCATCGCCGTCAAAATTAAGGTCATCAACTGCATGCCATTCAAACTCTTGAAACGCCATTTTGTAAACATTCGAATTCGAAACTGAAACACCATTTTCATTGCAAAGTATATAGAAAAGAATTGTGTCAAAACTAAGATAACCTCTGACGTAATTATCAAACGACCCCGAATAAATGGATCGAACTCACAACCTATTGGGCAGGAACTACCGATCCTCAAACCCCGCCGTAATAAATGACTAATTAGGACTCTACTTTCAGATAAACTCTACACGTATTATTTATAAAAAAAAACTAGTAAAGAACCCCACAACTCGATGTTTCTTAGTTTATTTGTGTTTTCAGAATTGAAAGTTTCTTATTGGGTTTCTAATTTTGATGTTAGGGCTACGAAACGGCTGTGGGTTTTCGACTTTAGTGACTTACACGAAAGTCGAGCTAATGGCGGCGGAAAATTTTATGTTAACTGAGGCAGAGAATTTCCCTACATATATTGGATTTCCATCATTTATTCCATAAAAGTGCTTACATTGCTTTAACTCAAACTTTCTAATAAAAAAAGCTTTAAAATTCTGCTTAGATAACATAAGTCTATTCTAGGAACAACAACGATTTTTAAAATATTTTTATTGAGGTATTAAATACCTTCATAAAGCTAGTAAAAAGGGCACTTTTGAACAAATGCAACTCATTGTGTTGTCTTTGTTCCCTCCTTAAAACAAACTTTCGATATACTGATATTTAATATATTTTACAGACCTTATTTTACCGTCAAAAAGAATACTGGCAAATTTATCATAAACTTTTTTCATAAACAGGTTGTCTAGACGTCTATGTGGTTCTAAAATGTGTATAATTTCTTCCACCTTGACCTTTTGAGTGGTCTGTTTTTTACACACCATTCTTCGGAAATTGAACTTGTTGAATCGTTTCGTAGCCCCTTTAAAAGAACTGTAGAAAATTTTTTAAGTTTGTAATAACATAAATAATGGTATGCCCTGGGCACGAGGTTGGAAGCTACTTAGTGTTCAGTTTAGAATATAAAATATAGCTTCGTAAAAATAAGTAAAACATATATCACTGCAATGGTTTATTCAAGTTAGAAACAAAAAATAACTACTGGGAATTATCTAATTGAATTCTCAATTTCTCTAATATGCGAACGTCCTTTAAGGATGACCCAATGAATAAATCCGTTCTTTAGTTGAACTCTAACAAAACTAAATCTTTTTAATTATATATATATATATATATATATATATATATATATATATATATATATATATATATATATATATATATATATATATATATATATATATATATATATATATATATATATATATATATATATATATATATATATATATATATATATATATATATATATATATATATATATATATATATATATATATATATATATATATATATATATATATATATATATATATATATATATATATATATATATATATATATATATATATATATATATATAAACCAGATAAGAGCGTTGATCATTAAATCAACCAAGTCTTATCAACACGAAAGTAATTACTAACCGAAACAATAGAGGAGAGTGTACGCTATTATGTTGATACTCAGCGACAACAAACATTAAAGGGAAGGAATGACGCTGCTGCTTTCAACAAGTAGAGATGAACGAAACAACTGAAAAAAGAAAGAGTCGACAAAATGAAGAGAAAAGGATATAAGATATTTTTATGAACAGTCATAGAGGTAGAAATAGAGAGCGAAACTTTCCTCTGAAACATTAAAATGTAAGTAAAAATTTAACTTTTATTTGTTTTGTGAAAAATTTGACATCCTTTTAACGTTGATTCCAGGATTGTTTTAGAACGATAAAACACAAGCCACCATGTAATGTCATTTGAGACTTTAGAGTTAGTTTTTCCTTATACTTTAAAGTCTAAAACAAAACCTTAATTTTTTCTCACTGATGTTAAAGGCCTCTATCGAAAAAAGTTAACATTTTTTTATTTATTTTAAAGTCCAGAACAAGTTATGACTATCCCGAAATTTTGAAGATCTTAAAGTTACTAGAACTGGACATAATGGTACTTTAATTTCTTAGGTTTCCAGTTGTATTTTTTCAGTTGCCACATTTTAACGATTTCCTTGATCACTTTTACTCCCGGTCAAGAAGCGGGCCGTCGCAAAATAATCGTTTTTAATCGTAGGTAAACAAACGGCCTTGTCTTTTATGAGCGCTGAGGCGGAGTTTGCTGAATAGACCTATTTCCATACCCATTTGGTTCCGCGAAATATGCATGGGAAAATGCAGAATAACATGAAAACGAGATTAGTTTTGAGTAAATTTTTAACTGGCAATTTACATAATCGTAGTTAACACAGTTATAAAGAGGGTTTTGGTAATGGTAGTGTGACAAAGAAGTTAAAATATTGCAGATTTTAAGGGCGTATCTTTTGGTATAAGCTAGCTAGCTAGTTAGCTAGCTACTAAACCTTTAAAACCTGCCCACGTTTTTTAAATGTTGTGAATACATTTTTATCTTACTGTAAATTTAAAACTAAAACTCAATATACAGTTTACTAACGCTCAGCGGTACTTTATATTACTCTCATCAGTTCAAAAAATTAAAATTAGCTTCCTGGTAGCTAAGCCAAAATAGCCAGCAGCTAAGCTAAAATCTTGGAAAAACATATTGTGAATATCATTTTGAGTTTCCCATTCCCCCAAAATAAATATTGAATATGCTTGACTGTTGCTAACAGAAGTACTCCAGAAACCTGGAGTACTGCAGAAAAGTAACATTGACTTCGGGGAAATGGGAGGGGTCAGTAGAAAGATTTTAACATCAAGAGTAATGAAAAGGCTGGATTTTCTTATAGCATTTTCACAAGCAATTTTTCCAAGGTTGTAGCTATAGCTTAGCTGCATGAGTAATCAACAAATCATTTTAGAACATTTGTTGTGTAAAACGATATTTAAAATTATTATTTTGAAAATATTGGCTGTTGTGATTATGTAATTGTCACACTCCCTCTGTCACTACTCTCTCTCTTACTGACTGTCAATAATTTACATTTGTATCAAGCATTGTGATGGTTAACTTTAATAATTACAGTTTGTAAGTAAAAAAATTGATAAAACATAGAGCTTATTAATCTCCAGAAAATTTTTTTTTTTAATGGCACCCTATTTTTTAGGTTTTTTTCAACAAAAATGGAAATTAAAATATATATATCCTTTTTTATAAGAATGTCTGGATTTCAGCCGTAAACGTGCTTAATTTTTGTCAAATCTCAGTCTCAATGTTCTTATAAACCAGGTCCTTATGTATTTTGTTTTATTGCTTACATGAAATCTTGAAAATTAATCTTGCAAAATTGTTCAAATTGTTTATTTATATACAGAAAATAATCTTGATGAAATTTTTCCAAAGTGTCGATTTGTGAAAATATAAAACCAAAAATTTTGTTTTTGACCCAAATATTCACTTTGTTTTCACTTATTAAAGTAAAAGTTGAGATGACAAGCATTGTGTTGACAATGTCTTCATAAATTTATTTTCTTCTAGGCAGCATGTCAGGAAACATTTTGTTTTTTTCAAGCAACAATTTTTTAATTGTTTTGTAAAGTGATCCCCTGAAAGAAAAAATTGGTTGACCTAGAAAAATTACTGGACAATTTTATTTGCCTGAAAAAATGCTAAGATGGTAACTCTTTGAATACAAAACTGAAGAATTAGGATATTATCTCTTTTCTCAACCTTATATTTTGTAATTTTAAATAAATTTAATCCAAATACAATCTACGATAGAGGCTTAAAGTGTGACACAAATAAGAAGGAACATTTCAAGGAAAGTTTAAAGACCAACATTCCCCACCAAGTCAAATTAGTATCCTAATTCTGAATTCACAAATGTGTAAATTGTAAGTTAAAAATACTTCCAAAATTGCCCTCACTTGGACAAAAAATAAACGAGTTAAGGCACCCAAAACAAGGTCTACTCAACTGCATTATATAACCACAGTTAGCAAGCCTGGCTATATTATTTTTACAGATTTGTTTAAAAACTAAGGTGCACTAAATAACTGGAGACACAGGATATATACCAGCAACATCACCAATTTCAGTAAACAGCTTGAAATTTCAGGTTTGTTTGGAACAACTCAGGCAGCCAACTAGCTATTTACTCATATCATATTCAAAGCTAGCTATGTAGCTTATTTAACACCAAGAATAACAAGAACCTGTCGGTTTGAACACACAATCCAATCCTAATAAATCAATTAGAACATGGTTAAAATTTACTTATGCAAGAAGGTCTGTCAGTTGAAACAAGGTTTTCAACTATCTACGCATTTGTGGAAATGTTCTATTATAAGGGGTAGCAGCAGTACTTGCATATAGAGGGTGATTAAAAAACACTGCATGTAAAGAACTTTATATTTATTATATTTATTTTCTTTCAATAAATTGTTTTCAAAATCCATGAATAACAAAAGAATACACAATTAACAATATATATAAGTATATATATAATAAAAACAAAGATACAACACTGGGTATGCGGAAAATTGATTTCTGTAAAACGCAATAGACAAGTCCTGTTTGTACCATAAGCACATCATATTACTACAATTAACAAAATTGCAGTAATATGATGTGCTGATGGTGAGAGTATGGTGAGAGGATTTAATAAAGTTTATGTATATATAGGTTATTTATCAAATTTATTAAATCTTATTAAAAACCATCAAAAACAGTTCTTTTAAGCACATCGCTACCACATAGTTCATATTAATTTTTATACTTTTTAAAATAATTTGTGGTGAATCATTGAGTGTTTTTGTGTGAATATTTTTTTTTGTTTGGGCATTGTTCGGTTCTATGTGTGTTTTTTCAGGCGAATACCTGAATTTTTTTCCAAAAGCCAAACTCGCCAGAAAACGCCCGCACTTTTCACAATGTATGCGGCTTATCGGCACCCTTGTGGTTTTTATTCCATAAAATAACTTTAATGCAGGTAAACAAAGTGGACATTTTGTCTGTTTGAATAAAAGATGAGTTAGCTAAAACGTCCTAATTTCGTGATTAATGTAATAACGTGATTTCCGATGTGAGATACGTTAGGCTCTACATATACATACAAAATAATATAAAAGCTCCTACGCAGTTTGTTTCTCTTCGATTTAAAGAATCTCAGCAGCATAACAAATGGAAAATTCCTGACTTCATTGCCGATAAATTTGTCATGTAACCAATGATGTTGTTGTCTTTAATAAAGTGAAACCTTGTGTTTACAATTATATTTCATTGATGTCAAGACTTTTGGGGTGAAGAATCATCTAAAATGAGAAATTTCAAGATGATTGTATCATCATAATGGAGATACAAAATCATTAGCAACACTAGGAAAAACTTTAGAAATAGAATAAAATGGAATAAAAAATAGAATTAAAGTCTGCAGAATGAATTTCCAAAATGCACCTAATTTAGCTATAGCTAGTTATAACTTCCTTATAATTTATGCAATCAATATGTTTTAAGCTCCAAAATGATATTAAATCAATGTAAAACCATAGTTGAAAGACTAAGATAAGGACTAAATACATACATTAAAATCCACGACAAGTAACCAGTAACCATCCACCAAAAAATCAGTCAAACTTTTGTACGGAAAGAGAAATATGCGCCTTTTGCACAAAAATATGGTGGCCGACAAGGGCAACATATCTTCCCCGAAATACGACGAAACTTTCTCGAAATAGGACACATCTTTCCCGAAATATGTAAAATCTTCCCCGAAATACGACATATCTTTTCTGAACAATATGTCACATTTTTTCGAAATACGACACACATATATATATATATATATATATATATACTAGCCGTTAACCCGTTGAAAAATCCACGGGGTCGCCCGTCCTTTATGTACCGCATTTCGTGTTTCCGACACATATATATATATATATATATATATATATATATATATATATATATATATATATATATATATATATATATATATATATATATATATATATATATATATATATATATATATATATATATATATATACTGCTGCGAGTACCCTTAAAACACTTGTCAGATAATCAAAGTATTGGAATAAATCATTCTCTGATGGATAAGAAGGCATATTTGTATTTGTTCAATATAAGACATCATTTCTGTTAGGTCTTTGCTGTTGCATGTTTTCAAACAATCTGCTCGCTCGTATCTTACAGGGAAATGATACATAAGATCTGGTCGGCCAGACACTACTGAAAATCCCAGAGAAACCACTTGGGGCAGGTCATCATCGTCGTCATCATCTGTCTCACAAAGACTGTCATATTATAATAGATATAGGACCACACTGTTGTATCATACACCGAGATCTTCCTTATATGCTTTCACAGTGAAAAGAATCTTTGTCCCAGGAATATTTTTAACTACTTCTCCACTTTTGTACACTAACTTAACATCTTCTAATTCCACGTGTCTTATTACTTCATTATAACGACGAAATTTCTCATAAATAGCTCTTTTAACTTGAACATTACACCAATCAATATGAACTTTCACTGGTAAACGTTACCCTTTGTCCTGAACCAATTTTCCATTAACGTCTCTTAGAATAGGAGCATGAATAATGACTTCTTCACTCTCTCTGTTATCTCTTTACTTCTTAGTGGAAAAAAGGCTCGTACGTTCTTCGCTTTTGTAATTTTAGAACTCTAGGAAAGTTTTTGGTTTTTTATAAGGGGGCTGCTCTGTAGTCCCAGAGCCAGATGTCGAACTTTCCCCAGAACAAGAATGTAAATTATCACCAGAACAAGAATGTAAATTATCACCACAACTTGAACAAAACTTTGCATTTTCTTTCTGTTTCTTGCCACAAGATGGACAAAACATTGTAGGTTTGATACCACCACTTGCAGAAAGCGCGCTAAACTGGAAATTGGACAAAAATTACGGAAACGAAAATTCAAAATGGCGCATGTTTTAAAAACGTCATATATTTACGAAAAAATGTGACATATTTTTCAGAAAAGATGTGTCGTATTTCAGAAAAGATATGTCGTATTTCGGGGAAGATGTTACATATTTCGGGAAAGATATGTCCTATTTCGGGGAAAATGTGTCGTATTTCGGAAAAGATAGTACATATTTCGGGAAAGATATGTCGTATTTCAGGGAACATGCGTCGTATTTCGAGAAAGATGCGTCGTATTTCGGGGAAGATATGTTGCCCTTGTCGGCCACCGTACAAAAATGAACAAACGACGCGCCATTAAACAACTTTTCGTGTCTGAAATTTCGCTTCCAAACACTGGCTACCTAAGGTGTGAGTCGGTAACTTGTACAGTAATATGAAATACGTTTATGGGCACTAGATCTTAAAGCACTCTTTTAAAAACCAATTTCAACCCGCTTTATAAAAAAAAATTTACACCCTGGGCTAGTTTCTCATGTAATGTCGCACATGAATTGCCTCCGCGTAAAATATTCACTAATGTGTTCATTATTTATTCCGAGACGAAGAAAAGGTAAACCTTTGGTGAAAGGCTAAACCAAGCACACATTCCTGCGGATTGTGTGAATAAACCATCAAAAGGAAGGAATAAACCATCAAAAAGGAAGGCAAAAACGACGTAACTGGGTATTGCACAGAAAATTTATTTGAGAAGTTAAAACGTTTAATTTTTAGAGAATAACACAAAAACTTTGATAGTCTTATCATAGTCAGAACTTTGTTGATAAATTTATAAAAACATTACGATGGGAATGCGTGGTCTTCCTCATTAATTACATTTTGGTTGATGATATGTATGTACAATCGTGGACAAAAATATTGAGACTAAGTCAGTTTTTTACTCGTATGGACAAAACAGTCAAATAGTCAATAATCTGCAGCCGTCGCTACTTTTGCACACAGGTAGGCCAGGCAAAGAGGGTTGAAAATTTGCTAGTCACATTCTTTAGCACGCCTGCACACCGAAATAATTCACGTCGGGGACCACGAAGGCCCGAAATTTGTGATTAATAGCCTTGCTGACGTCAGCAACAATTAGCACACTTTAAGAATTTTGTATTTACGTAATAACCTAAGATCCGAAGTCCTAAGTCCACTCTGAACATTGACAAGCTCAAGATGTGTGAATCTAATATAGAATGAGGCTACGCAATTACTTGTGGTGGCGAACTTCGAAATTCGTTGTCTTTTGTATTGTAGCAAGCACGTGGTCGCATTGCAGCCAGAATTCAGTGCAATGGTCAGAGAGCGTATTTTAGATGGCAAAACCTGTAATTTTTTAATAGAACTAAGGTAGAGCACCGATTTAGAAAAATTCATTCTTGAACGCTGTAGTAAATCTCATAAATCAACAAAATATTCAAACGTGGAAAATCCTATGTTGTTACAAGCGACCAAACGCGCATGCGTCGGCAAAATGAAAACATTGGGTTTGTAAGTTGAGACAATTAACTCTTGAATAGTTGAAAGTCACAATCACTTTGTTAATCTCTATATAATAATAGCCGTCATCTGTCTGTTTGTGCGTCCAAAGCGACTTGTGTTAACCACGCACGAAATACAAAATACGCAGGGACGAGAAACCCGTCGGGCCCCCACCGGCACAGGGAAAATTGCCGCTAAAATAAAGGTCCAATCAGGAGCGGGGTTTTATATAAATGACCAATCAGAAACTAAAGCTCTTTATATTTCTTAGCAACGATTTTTACGTTATCGGTCCGAAATTTGGCAAGCAGATTGAACCAACTCATTGCAGGAGAAAGAAAAGTTTCTTAACTGTTTGCTTTAATTTTTCTTTCTGATACTTCTATTTGTATTCTAACAAGATTGCAGTTTCTTTTACTTTCTGATATTTTTTTTATTTGTTTACATGTTTATTCACCTATGCTTTATAGTTAGCTAGCTAACTACTAGCTAAGCTACCTATTCAGCCACCTAAAGATTTGTATTAGTTTTATTTGCCTCTTACTGTCACGTTCTCTAGCCATATATTAATGTTAAACAAAACCAATTTTAAGATTCTGGCTACCAACGTAGATGTTAGCTTACATTTCTGATTTTCGTGTTAACTTTGCCAATCTGATTTTTACTTGGTTGTGAACTGGGGTTAGCTACCTCTACCTAAAATGTAAAAGTAACCAAACACAGTTGGCTGCAACAGAATTTATAAGTAATCTTTTTCATACTAAATGCAATTAAGTAGTTAGCTACCACTTTACTGTAATATAAAATTTAGCAAAAGTCAAAAGTTTATTAATGAGACACAGAGTACTTGTGCTATGTGCCTATCCCGTGTTGTTAAACGACGGTCTGTTTCCTGTGTTTTTATTTAAACTGAAGTATTTTGGAAAAGGCTATTAAGCTTATAGGCATGTGCAACACATTTTACCTGTACTAAGTGCTAAGCTCAGTGTTAACAATGGACTGTTTTTTGGAAAAGGCTGTTACGCCTAGAGCATGTGCGATGTGGTTTACCTGTACTAAGGGGTCAGCCCACTGTGACAATTACTTTTTAAACTTTCTCGGGAATCACGTCTGTACGGGTGTGCAACACTGTTTACATGGACTAACCGCTCAACCCCGTGTTGGTAATGGACTGTTTTTATTTTTATTTTGTGTTTTTATTTAAACAGAGTCTACGAGAAAGTTCTTTAAAAAGGGTATTGTCCCTACACGCCTCTTCAACTCTGTTTAACTGTACTAAACGCTTAGCCCGATGTCACGATTAATCTTTTAACGTTTACTGAAACTTATTCCGCAAAATAAAATAATATTGACTAATTGTTTTTGTTATGATGGAGTAACAACGGTTTGTAAACTCTGTTTTTATTTCAGCTCTTGTTGTGGGAAAGTTACTTTTTGAAAAATATGTGACAGTTGCAACACTATAATTGTGTATGCGCTTTGCTTGATTTACGGCATACTGCATACCTGTACTAAAGCACCCTGACCGTGTGGCACAGTTTACGACTCTTATTAAGCACTCCTCAGGGCGTTCAACGCATGGTCACACCTTGACTTGTGGCTTACCCCGGCGTTTCGACGCCGGGTTTTCCGGCTAGTCTTCAATACACGCTTTTACCACCTTATGACATTATCAGAATAAAATTTCGTCTGATACAAATAAACCCTTTTTAAAGATCTCGATAAAGATTTTTAAAAGGTATACTTCAATATGTTTTACTTCTTTTATAGTTTAGAAGTTCCCAACAACAATTGATCAACAATGAATTCGATCAGCAAAGAAGAAGAAAGAGGTTTAAGATTGATAAAGTTGCTGGACGAAGCCGTCAATGTATTGAGGCAATACCTTTTGGACCATTTTGCCAAGAGCACGATTAATCTTGAAGAGGCTTTGAAAGTCCATGAGTTAAAGTTAAGAAAAACTTTAAAAGCAGAACAATGCGAGCTATTGTATCCCGAAACTGGCCCAACAAATCCTGAAAGATACGATGTTAGTTTGATATATGTTCTACTGCGAGTGTTGGTGAAGATACCACGTCCAAAAACTGGTTGGTATAATGCTCCACTAACAACTGATCAATCCTTATCTGCGCACATTATTCGTATACATTTATCTCGAAATGATTTAATGCATGATAGGTTAAAAAAAACAGATGCAGATTTTCGAAAACATTTGGATTCTATTGGACGATCTATGGAAGCACTTGGTTGCGACAGAAGTTGCATCAACAATATTATTAACATGCGTCTAGATGAAAACACTGCATATTTGTTAGAACAGCGTATCGCGGATTTAACAGCATTAGAAGAAAGTCACAGGGAGTTGGCAATGAAGATGGAAGAACTGGAAAGTTGTTTTGGAAAGTCAGTTTGGTTTGATGTTTGTCCTTTGCTGCCATCTTTTACTGGAAGAAACGACATTGTAAAACACGTGCACAAAGCCATAGAACAGAGCAGACAAGGTCACCAATTAGCAACAGTAATCAGTGGCTTACCTGGTACAGGAAAGACAAGTTTAGCTCAATATTATTGTTATGAGTACGGGGAGGTGTACGATAATAACGTTGTATGGATTCATGCAGATACCTTAGAATCATTAAAAGCATCGTTTTTTAGGCTTGCCCAGTGTTTAAAGATAATGGATGAAGGGAATTGTGAAAGAGAAGTAGGTGTGACGTTGTTAATTACTAAAGTATTTAAATTCTTTGCAGACAAAACATGTCTTTTTGTATTAGATAACGTTACAGATTCGCAATTCATCTTAAACTACCTACCACAAAATCTTCCACCTAGCATTAAAAGACCAATAATTCTAGTGACATCAAAAAGGTCAATCTGGG
Source organism: Hydractinia symbiolongicarpus (assembly GCF_029227915.1). Taxonomy (NCBI): domain Eukaryota; kingdom Metazoa; phylum Cnidaria; class Hydrozoa; order Anthoathecata; family Hydractiniidae; genus Hydractinia; species Hydractinia symbiolongicarpus. The sequence goes on from NC_079885.1 coordinate 6,447,305, forward strand.
GTGAAAGATTTTTTGAAATTAATATTGGAAAATTGACTGACTCAGAATCGAGGGAACTCATTGTCAAATCTTTACCACAAGATTTATTAGCAAATCAAGAGGAAACATCCTGTTTAATCGAATTGCTAGATGGTTATCCATTGGCACTGCAACAAGCGTTAGCTTACATTAAATACTCAATGATTACCATAACGGAGTACATTGAACAGTTTCAACAGGTTGGAGGTAGATTTCAACTATTGGATTTTCCTTCAAATGATACACTGTATTCTGGAAAAGTTGCTACATCCCTTCTCGTGATATTAAACACTATTGACAGTATCGATGACAAGCAAACAGCTGAAATATTAAACTTACTATCTTTATTGGACGGCGAGGGTATTGATCCGAATTTTTTTACGAAGAATCAGACTATTGACAATAAGTTGACAAGTACTATTATGACTTTGGAAAATTTTTCCTTAATTCACGTTGAAAGAAATTATTTACTTCGAAAACGATTCATCACCATCCATTCTGTTGTGCAACTAATCATTCAAGAAAGACTCATTGAGAAAGAACAGTTAGGACGGACCATAATCCATGCATTCTCTCTGATAGAATCTGCCATTAATTGTGAGAATCCAGATTACGCTTCTTTAAGTTGGCTGCACCATGTACTTCACATGTATGACAAGTTAAAAGCAAACAACATCTTCCTCGAAAAATTGGCGTTGATAAAATATGATCTGTTCAAAGCTTTAGAACAGACAGGAAATGAAGAGAAAGCGATCGATTTGTTAGTTGGTGTAAGAACGTATTACGAAGGGTGTCATGGTGTGTTCGCCAGTGAAATATACGATACGCTATATCTTATTTATCGAGCTTATGTTAACTTGAAAAGATGGGAAAATGCTTTATTAATTATGCAGACCATAGAATTATTATCCGGTGAGAAATTGAGCGAAAGTGACCATGAATATTGGATCATGCAACATAATAAAGCTCTATGTCTTTCTGAGTTAGGAAAGACTCAGGAAGCATTGTCTATTTACAACGAAATAATTAAGAAAGAAACAAAATACTTCGGTGACAATAACGTTTCAACCATCATAACGAAACTTAGCGCGTCTGTTGAAATGCGAAGAGCTGGAAGGTTGAATGAAGCCCTTAGCATTCAAAACGAATGCATAACACAACTCAATCAAAAGAAATATAGAACTAGCACTCATTATTATGATGCAATTCACTACAAAGTTCAAACTCTGCTACACTCAGGAAAGTACAACGAAGCAGAAGACATACTTAAAACTTCTGTACAGGAATGCATAGAATATCATGGTAAGAACCACAAATGTACCATAGCCCTCATAGGCGCCAGTGCGAAAGTACTTATGGGCAAAAATATGTTTGAGCAAGCTTTATTACTGTTAGAAGATCTTGAAAGTCACAAAAAAAGGAATTTTAACGCAAAACATCCAACACTTCTTGGCGTGACACAGAGTGCTGCAACTTGCTGTTTTCAAATGGGAAAAGTGCAAGAAGCACTTAACCTATATAAACAGATAAGAGTTGAGACAGTGATACCCATGAATATTTTTGGTATCGATCACCAAATTGCTGAATGCTATTTTAGACTCGGCAGGTATAAAGAGGCAATACAACTCGTTAAAGAAATTAAACTAAAAAAACAGGAGGTTTACGGTAATAAACACACAGAGGTTACATTAACCGAAATACGGCTTTGTTGGTTCATGTACCATATAGGATATTACCAGGATACCATAAATCTGATAGATGCTAATCTTTCATTTGTCAAGGAAATAATTGAAAACAAAGATATTATTGTAATTCGTCTGCTCCTCGTGTCTGCGCTTTGCTACGAAAAAATTGGAATGTTTAATTATGCTTTCTCGTTGTACAAGGAGTGCATGTTTACTTTAGAAAAACATTATGATGGAGACATGCCACTTTTACAAGTAGTTAAGTTTAATCAGGCCATTTGCTGGTTGGCTTCAGGATCGCACCACAAAGCGTTAGAATTCTTTTTGGAGGAATCCAGAAAGAAAAGAAAAGATCATTTAGGTCTTATGAGTCAATATTGTTTCGCTAAATGTTTAACTGATTTAGAACGTTATGACGAAGCTTTAGATGTTTTTACGGAAAATAAACAACTAGGTAAAATATTGTATCGTCCGAATCACGTGTTAAATCTTCGAATTTACCATCAAATAGCCAGATGTAAATTTCACAAAGGTAACATCAGTGAAGCGAAACAAGATTGTGTTTATGTCATTGAGCAATTGGCTGATGATATTAGAAGTTCACATGTGTTGGTAGTGGATGTAAAAATATTGTTATCTCGGTGTCTTCTTTCTGAATGCGCATATGATGGAGCACTTAAAACATGCAAAGACGCAATAGAAGGAGCCAAAGAGTTGGTCGATACACATCCATTGCTGGTTGAAGCAAGAAAAACGTTGGATGCTTGTGAAAAAGCAGTTAAACGAATAAAGTGAGACTTTAAAGAAGGGTACGATAGAGCGATTAAACAACTGTGTTATACGTATCGCATATATCTGTTTAGGGACTGAAGATTTGGGTAAAGACAACTCGATGAAATTATAGCAAGGAATTAATTATCTTTTCTTGATAAAATTTTCACGGTTAGTTATTTATTATGACTACAATTTGGAGCCTTAAAGGAAATGTAACTTCAACATCCGTTTCGGAATGGACGGGTTGATGACGTCATGAAAAACATTCAAACCTTAATATCTCTGCAACCGTTTAAAAAAAAATTTTTTTTCGGTTTTGAAAAGACTTTTATTTTTAAACCTTTATATCTCATTAACCGCTCATCAAAAGCACATCATGTCCATATACATTTTTCTTGATCAGCGCTTTAAGCTCTCCACAATAGCGGCAACATGAAAACAAATTGTTAATTCTTTTAAGTGGATGGGTTGCTGATTTTATCAACATTTTTATCCACCCCCTCCAGTGGATTTTTCCACGGGCTTTATCGACTAGTCTTATATGTTAATTTTAGGCTGTCTATTAACATATTATTTTTAGCAAATATACCATGTCATATACCATATATATATACCATTTATATACCATATCTATACCTATATATACCATATATAAAATTTCTTCTAACATTGGAAAAATTCACGATCTTTTTTTTAATAATAATTTCTTACCCCTACTTGTAATTGATACAACGAATAAAAAGACATTTTAAGCGCATACGCGGAACTTTATAATATGTAATAAATTGTTTTTTATATAAGTTAGAGAGAGACCTGTATATTTTTTGATTAAAGGATGAATGATCCGCGTGTAAAACTGTGGATTAAAATATACACATGTCTACTGATTTACACCATCTTTTCTTTCAGTTAAACTTAAGCTTGAAATAACATTTCAAAAAAGAACTAAGCTTGAACACTTTTATACACAAGAATATCAGATGACTTAAGCTGCGTTTACATGAGTTAATTCGTTAAAGCAGCTTAAGTTGTTTCAACTAGAAGTTGAAACAGGTACGTGTAAACGGGCTTTTAATTTAGTTGTAAAAATTCGATAAAGTTCTCTCAGTCAGGAAAGAAAAATAAACTCAGGAACACTGATATACCCACACCCCTCATATTCTATGCAATTTAAAAAGAAAGTGACAGAATATATCATGCAAAACTCCATTAGAAAAGCTGGTAAACAATTCAAAATCGACCGCAAGAGAATCCAAGTGAGGGATGGTTGCAAACGTTTATGAAAAGAAATAATCTTTCAGGTAGGTCAGTCGATTGAAATTTTCGTGATTTTTATTATTTTATTCTCTGCCATATTTTAAGAAAGCGTATCATGCCTCATAGGCAAAGCTATTTATTAAAAAATCTTTTAAAATGCATATGGCTTTTGAGAACTGATCAAATACAATTTTTCTTCTTTCATCTTAGGAGAAAGACAGCTACAGCACTAAAAGATCCGTCACATTTAGTCAACAAACTTGGTGCCTTCGTAATGCACATGAGACTTTTAACACAAACACAAAACTGCAGTGCTAGTGGTATTATTGCTATGGATGAAACTTCGGCATGGGCTGACGTTAGGCAACTTAAGTAAAAACGACGGGATGTTATGAACAACGCCATTTTGTTATGATGACACCATTCTTTCATCTGCGCATGCTCTGTTTTTGGAGATTCCCCATAATTTACAGTCCAAACTTTGTTCACGACTTTATTTAGCCATTTTAAAGTTTTCAGGAAGACGTGAGTACTTTAATTATGTACATGGTTATAATTCACTCAAAAAGAAAGGTTTATCTGTTGTTTTAAATCAAAACATATTTTAAGTTATACAGAGTTACTGTACGAAAAGCTGGTAAAATAGTTAATAAGTCAAAACGCCTATAACCTCTTAATCGCTTACCTAGGTTCTAGTATTCTCGGATCCGGGTTAACATGCTTGAATATTTCTCATCATTTTTAACAAAAATGACCAACATATTTAAATTCAGCACCAAAATTTTTGGAAACATGCAAATTTTGACGTTTTTACACTAAGTACAACTGCCTCTATTTGGTAGCCAAACATTTGATGATGTATAAAAAAAATGACCACACAAATTAACTATACAGTGAAAATTTTTCATTGCAGTTAGATATTATGGTCAAACTCTTATGAAATTTAAAAACTTTACAATAAATCCTGTTCTAATAATTTTGTAGTATTCTAAATTTCCTATGTTGTATAGTTTTTGCTGATAAATTTAAATATGCCCACTCATGTTTCTCAAAAGTCCCTTGTTTTCTTTTTCAAAATTTGATAATGTTAACCCGGGTCTGAGGATAAGCTTTCTTCATTCCTGCATTAATTTTTTGTGTAACACATATTCTGATTTTTTTTATTTTGACATTATAATTTTAGTTTAAGAATGGAAAAGTCACTGCAGAACAAGGCAAAAACAAAAAAAGATATGACCTTTCCTTCCTAGCTCTGAGCAGCTGGCTACAACAAATCAAATTTAATTCAAACCTTGACATGTAATTTTTTTGTTTAGAATTATGGTATGGAGCGGCAATAAGGATGAGATACTGTGTCGTGAAATTCTTCTGTCAGAGTATAACCTTAAACAACGTAGCCGTGAACGTAGCAATTTTTGGAAGCAAATTGCAGAGCATTTAAATTTAGCATCGAATGATAACACTTATTTCAGAGTTGATCACCGGGCAGTCAGAGATAGGTTTAATTTACTACTTGCTCACCATGAGTAAAAGTTAAAGGATGAAAAAAAAGCCACTGTTATAAATCCAGTTGACACCAAACTGGATGTTGCTTTAGAAAATACAATTGACTGCATGAAAATTTATGAGGAGGAGCTTAGTCAGTTGGATAAGAAGAATAATGAGAAAAATGTACAAGACAAAGAGAAAGCAGAAGAGAAGAGGAAAAAGCATTGGAGTCCTTTAAGGTGACAAAGGAAAGCAAAAATCTTGAGGAAAATGAAAGCCCACCTACAAAACGCTGTCGTAGCTCTGGCAGTAATACAATAAATTTTTACGAGAAAGGGCTGATGCTGGTAGAGAAATCCGAAAGCAAGAATTAGAAGTAAGACGTAATCAGCAAAATTCGCAGATGGAACAACAAACAAACATGTTTAATGCAATGATGCAGCAAAGTCAGCAGATGCTTGCATTGGTAGCTCAACTTTTGCAAAATAAGAACTGAATATCGGGAAAAACTGTACTTTTACAACACATTCTACTTTATAGAGAGAGAGAGATGTTTTTGTTAAAGATATATCATTGTAGACTTTTTTGTTTATTAAGGATTCTTCTAACAATGGTGCTTCAACATTTAAAAAGTCTGATGTCAATGACTGGTATAAACATGTACGTGCATTTGTTAAAAGAGCACAGACACAATAAATTTTTCCAACAGCACTTAATTGTATTTTTAAATTCTTTTTGAAATCTAAAAAAGCAAAATAATTCAGCATTTTTCCAAATACCTACTCAACAGATATCCTCACTTTACTCATTGCCTTGTTATATTCCTGTTGCAAAGGTGTGATATGAACATTACTTCTAATTGGAGCTTTTAACTGAATGCGCAAAGGGTATGCTGAATCTCCATGTAAACAAAAGGAGTTGCCATTTTGCTTGATACTGTGCTGAACCAGGGATGGATAAAGGTTGGACAGTGCCAACATTGAACTTTCATGTATTCGACCTTTAACTGGGCCAAAGAGATTAGCAATAATCCCATTTGGAGCAACTACTGACTGAACGTTATTGCATGCACCATTTTGTGCTCATTATATAAAACTCGTTGGTCTTGACCAGGTCTATACACTGACCTAACAGTTCCATCTATGAACCCCCAACAAAATTCTAGGGGTGACCCTTTATCATGAATTTTTTCGGCATATAACTCGAGCCTGTTAGGACAAGCCATTCTTGGTTAAACGAGCATACCAAGTGAGAGTATTTATTGTAAGTTCATTCAAAATACTATTCGACATCATGCACAACTCTGGAACTGGCCTCCCAAATCTTGAGATAAGATCTGAATAGCGACATGCTCTAATGGGTCGATATTTGATGGACTAGAATCGTTATGTGTATCTTTGAAACGACATGCTTGTCATTGTCATGTATGTCGTTTCGAAAATACACATAACGATGCCAGTCCATCAAATATCGACCCATTATAGCATTTAATTTCTTAAGGAATGGCGAAGACTTCAAAGAGGCGATAAATATCATTTCTGAAAAATCGAAATTCAGAAAAACACTCAGCGTCAGTCATCAAGTCTAGCTCAAAGTTATTATGTTTCCAAAATGGAAAATCTAAGTTTTTGCTATTATTTAAATCATACAGAATAGCGAACTCTTCATCTGAAATTAAATTATCGCTATATGCGATCAATAATGAATCCCTTGCTTCTCGAAATGATACCATATTTGTTTATGCTTTTTTCCCGCGTCATTTTGCTTTTTCTTAGAGTGATAACTTAGGACGGTACTTTAACGACGGAGCTTCGACAACGGCATTCATAATGTGGATGGAACGTCCATTGGTGCTATATTGTCGTCAGTGAATTTTCTTTCCAGAAGCGACTAATAGCATGGGATACCTTTGAGGCGCATATGACCGAGATATTGAAAAAACGCCTCAAAGAAATTAAAAGTTGATAGTGCGCTCATGCACCAAGTACATACGATCCCCAGACGTGTACTGGAATAAGCCTTTTAAAGGTTTTATTACAGAATTTTACGACGAGTGGCTGGCTAATATAGTTCATTTACTCACCGAAACTGGAAATATGAAGCCCGCCCCAAGATTTTGGTTGTAAAATGGAATCTCACTGCTTGGCAAAAATTAACTAGGGAGCAAATATAATCGAGTTATTCCAAGGATGTGCTCTAAATCTAAAAGTTCACGGGAATGATGATAGTTTAATTCACTGCTTCATAAAAAACAGCCATGCTTTGCTGGTAAACAGTTATCGAGAGATCAAATGACTGCTGAACGACCTGAGCCTCGATGAGGACCCACTCGCAGCAACGGACTTCGATATCGAAGAAATAAATTTTGAATTCAACATAATAGATCAAGACAAGGATGAGGATAATTTTGTAGAAATCTAAGATTTTTTGAAAGGTTTTCTTAAAGTCTTGTTTCTTATGTTCAGAGCTGATCACGCGGGACAGCCATTCTAGTTTGTATTTTTCTTGCCTTGTTGCATCAGACGAAAAAAAAAATTGTAAAAGAGATTACAACAAACAAAGAAGTTAACGACATGCAACATTTTTTCAAAATGATCTTACATATCAACTTTCTAAACATTCATGAAAGCATGTTCTGGCATTTATTATTACAAGCTCAAACGCAAATGTGTCCTACAAGAATGGAAATTTTCGCCTCTCTGAGCACCGACACAGGAGTAGTCGTGTGTTCGAATCTCATCTTGGTAACTATTTTTACTTTTTTTTTTCTTTTTACTATCTCGCCCGCGAGGACGTGTTTACAGACTGACCTAACGAAAATTGAAATTTTGAGAAATTTTCTATCAATATTATTGCCTATCCGAATAGCAAAATATGTCGTGTCTAACTTCAGACTTTATACACTTTTTTGGCGAGGTTGTTTGCGTATATCATACGTCTTGTTTGTTTTGAAGTTTCTTTGATACGTTCTCACTGTTGTGCAACAACCAATGATGAAACCCTTCGACACTATCATCAGAAGTCGACAATATCGAAGTAACATGCAGAAAATAGCGTTACCAATATATATTGCATTACGATTGATTGCACCAGGGTCGGATAGATCTGTTACAGATTTGGTCCTAGAAATTGAAACGTTAGAGAAAATATGTAATCAATTTGACAATAAGAGTGAAATTCAGTAAAATATAATCATATATTATCGTGTTTGTATTTGTTAAAACATTTTGTTTCTTATGTAATATTTTTTATATTTTCAGCTATACAATTTATTTTATTTTCAATAGCTTCGCAACTGTACTTTAATTTTGAACAACTGCTTTTCGATCTGCGAGTAAGTTATAGCTTAAAAAACTAACAACTAATTTCTCCTATTTAGGAGTTTTCATATGTACATGAAGCTACTTTTAATCATCAACGCAACACAAGCCAATAAAAAACTTTAATTTTGCTCGCCTAGCATTTGCATCAGATGGTGCTAGACAAATTACTAAAAATCGTTATTTTATTACTTTTCACAAACGCATGATTAAAATATAACGAATTAAAAAGTTACCTTCTTTTTTTAAGTAAATAAGGTTTCCAATGACAGTTGTCCCAGTAAAAGCATATTTTATTAAACAAAAATCCCTGCAGTTAGTTTACATCAATAAAGTATATTTTACATCAATAAAGTATATACAGCATCACGGAAACACTTCAGAGTCTGGAAGATAAGAAATTTATTAAAGTAACAAAAGGTTAGCGTTGCAGGTTAGAGGAGTGTCATTAAATGCAAACTTAAAAATTTCAAATCGATGCCGTTTTGTTTACCCCATTTTATTTTTATCTCGTTTTTTGTTTTTTATTTTCGTTTACAATTTCTTGTTGGCACTCCTCGGCCATCTATCGTTTACGTTACTGAAAAGCTGCAGAAGAAGTAGAAGAAGCAGTGTTTACCTAGATGAAGCAGCTTTGAGTTGCTTCCAAAAAATTAAAACCTGTAAACATAAAGTTAAAAGTAAAATTCTCAAGTTAATACCTGCTTTAGTCGTTGCTTAGCCTTTTTAACTGGTTGAAAGAATGGTCCTATTGTTCTCGGGTACCGTATATCTCTATTTGACGACCTGTGTGTTAATTTTTGAGATTATAGGATGGGCGTTAATTGGAGATGAGCGTTAATTAAAGAGTGGGCATTTATTAAGAATAATTGAAAGTCTCAAGTAATTGACTTTATTTTTTTAAAACAGGTTTAATTTTTTGTAAACAACCATCCGTATTCTCCAAATCAATTGCAATCAAGCATTGACCTTCAAAAGGTAACTGCTGAAACCTGTACAGATAAGCCAGGATATTTATCTTGTTAAGAATAACACCTCGCAACAAATAGCAAGTGTTTTATCTGATTAAGGAGGCTCGAAAGAACTTCCTTGGACTAGCAGGATGTTTCATTTAGCCACTGGAAAGTAGATTTGGATAGACTCCTGTCTTTAAATAAAGAACATTTGCAAAATATTACAAATTTTGACTTCGTTGGTTTCAATGAAAAGAGTATAGAAATATATATAATAGAAATCCAGCCTTACTTTATTATTGTCCAGCCGTACCTTATTTTAGCTAGCTGTACCAACTTAATTTTCTTTTCATTGGCCATATCTTACTTCATATAGATAACTCTTTTTGATTGAAACATATGTTGTATTGTAATTATCATATTTTCCTCTATTTTTCTTACCCCCGTGCCCTTTATTTTGCCTTATTTTATCAGTCATATTAAAGTTCGCCGCCCGTATTAACTACACGTGCTTGAATGGCCAGCGGTACTTAACTTCTCCATTGGGAATAACCTTTCCTCGTTCTTCCACGTTTGTTGTTTATAAAAGCAAGACGTTTCTCTAACATTTTTTGTATTTTGCGGGTTCATTAACGATTCAGAAACAGAAATTCAGTGTCAAAACAAGTTTACCACTATGAATACCACGGTCGTTTTCATTGAAATATATTACAGCCATCTTAGAAAGACAAGTGTAGTAACGTACGGCTAAGGTACGGCTTGTTTTACCTAAGCTCAGAAACAGTATAATGTTACTGAACTCTTCAAAGAGGATGGTGAAAACTCTATGTAGTAAGAAAACAAAGTGTGGTATAACTTCAGTCCTATAGTCAGATTACCACTTGTTTAACTAAGTTTCTAAAGGTTGGTTGGTATAAAAAGCATAAAGAAGCATCAGATATCTTGTAAAAATAGTTATGGCCATAGCTAGCTAGCTAGCTAGAGGAAGTTAGATAAAATTTTATTTTATTTGTTTAGGTGAATTTGTAGTAGTAAAAAAAAACATCACCTCTCTCATGCTTACTCTCACCAACATATGATAGCAGCAGTAACACAAAGTCATAAAGAACTGGTGCTAACGATACACAACGTGTTGTTATTGTTAGCTCAAAACTGAAATGAAAATTGGATGTGGTGAAAAAGATTCAAATTTTCTATTGACTGAAATATTAAGCTAGCTAATTTGTTTCTGGAAAGTATTATATGATTTAAAAACATCGAAATAGAATTAAAAGAAGCGTTACTGTTATTTGTCAATGTTTTCATACGTATTTAATTCTTCAATAGGTCTTTAAACCAATCAACACCACAACAAAAGCATCCTATTTGTTGTGAAAGGTCAGTAATAATTTTTTAATTATGTTAAATTATGTTTATCCTTAATGGCGCGTTGCATTGTTGTTATGGAGTTCGCTTCGCAATCACAAGGTTCGTGGTTTGGTCCACAGCGCGGGCATGTTTAGCAAGTGCCTTTACCACAGCTACGGGTCAACCCATGCTATATGAGGGAAATTGGGTAGCATATTACTAGTGTATACTTAATGTATACATTCCGAACACACGACCCACATTGATAACAGTGTTTCCTACACTGGAGTGGCTGTATCCTGTATAAATATTCGGAATAATAATAATAATAATTGAATTATTTCTTAGAAGCACCACTATTTTATGAAATTAGATCTGCAAAACCAACTAAAACAAGAAACCGCGGTCGAATTGAAATCACACTTATCAACGTACGCGTTCTGGCCAAGAGTAAAAGAATGTGTCGCTATGATTCTGACCTGGATATTACTGGAAAAAATAATTAGCTGTATCCAGTTGCATCAACCTTGTCTGCAGCAGGACGGCCTGAACAAGTCCAAATATAAAAAGCCTAACAAGACCTGTGACAAGGTTGCGGTTGCATGTTAATTCTGTATTAGGGGCGGATAAATTAAATTAAATAATTTAGTTCGAACCAAATTATTCAATAAAATAATTAGAATATTATTATTATTATTATTATTAACATTTATTTGGGTTCAATTTTGTACAAAATTGTTCTTCTCCCTAAAATGAAATATAAAAATGAAAAAAATTATAGATTAAGAATAAATAAGTGTTCAAAAAAAAAAAAAAAAAAAAAAATTTTTATATACATTAAATAAAAAGAAAACCGCGATGAGAAAAACTGAAAAGGCTAGAAAGAAATTGAAACGCTCGAATCGACGAGAAATTAAGAAACGATATATATGATGTGACAAAGGAAAAGGTAAAACTAAGGAAGAATAAAGCCAAACTCTGGCATACATTCTGAATGAGTATTTTAAAAATCCCTTACGAGGTCGTCAAAACTTCGTTTAACATTCCAAGTTTCATATGAAATTAACCTGGACCTACCTGAGAAGAGTAATATGATCCTTAGCTAGTTTTAAGCTTTTGGTCTTCTGAGCATGGATTATGGAAGACTAATCTATCCATAAAGCGCATACAAAAGTGTCAAGGACAAGTTGAGACACTTGCTATGCTCGGTATATAGCATTCTGGAGTAAGATATTTTTTTGAAAATTTGTGTAAACTTCTAAATAACTATGTTTATGTGATTAGCATCATCATTATCCAGGATTATACCTTGCCAGATGTTTCAAGGAAAAAACACTAAAGCGTTTCTTAAACCTTCCATTTAAGCTATACAGAAACCTTTGGAATTCTTACCCAACTAGAGGATGGTCTAATGTATGGATCGAATCCGCAACCTATTGGGCAGGAGCTACCGATCCCAAAAAAAATATGGTGATATATAAATGACCACCCTAACACCCTTCTTTCATATTAAACCCTACACCTATTATATATAAGAAACCAGTAAAGGACCCCAGTGCTTGATGTTTATTATTTTTTTTGTGTTTTCAGAATTGAAAGTTTCTCATTGTGTTCCTAATTTTGATATTCGACTCAATTTCAAATTTATTTAAACTGTGAAATTTGATTGTTCGAAATGGCTGTAGGTTTTCGACTTTAGTGACTTACACGAAAATCGAGCTAATGGCGGCGGAAAAGTTTATGATCACGAGGCAGAAAAGCTCCCTACATATATTGGATTTCTATCATTTATTCGATAATCAACAACCATGACTTTAAAATCTTTTTAGTTGAGGTATTAAATACCTTCAAAAAGCTAGTAAAACAGCATTTTTTAACAAATGCAGCTCATTGTGTTGTCTTTGTTCCCTCCTAAAACAAACTTTCGATTTACTGATATTTAACATACTTTACAGATCGTAGTTTATTTTACCGTCAAAAAGAATACTGGCAAATTTATCATAAATTAATTTTTCATAAACACGTTGCCTACACGTCTATATAGTTCTAAAGTGTGTAATTTTTTGCACCTTGACCTTTTGAGTGGTCCGTTTTTTACACACCATTCTTCGGATATTGAATTTTTTGAATCGTTTCGTAGCCCCTTTAAAAGAACTGCAGAAATTTTTTTAATTTTGTAATAACATAAATAATGGTATGCCCTGGGGACAAAGTTGGAAGCTTCTTAGTGTCATAGCTTTCCAAAAACAAGTAAAACATGTATCACTGCCAGAACTTATTTAGGTTAGAAGACAAAAAACAACTGCTGAGAATTCTTCATTTAAAATGCTTATCGGACACAAATGCTCTCTTCTTTCTAAAAAGATAAACTAAATGAACAAAAAATAGAAAAAAAATCTATGTGAAGGATGTCTGCTTACGGCCTATCACCCAAATTATATTTCATTTATTTTCTTGTGAGCAAAATTATTTCCATGATCGCAATGTTAAAAACCCATTTATTAACTATTTGACAGACTCGTCCTCGCCAATCCAGGATGGCACTTTTTTTTTGCTGTAAGACAACGAAAATCTCAAATCAAATTCTTCATTTAACAAAAAAGTACATAGTTATAAGAGGCATGTGAGAAAATAGTTCTGTCAAGATTGTCAAATGAAAAGCTGGTAGCCTGAAATATAAATAAATACATTTTCTTCATTCAAACCACCTAGAGTCTTTCTTTTTATTTTTCTGTATTTTTGAACCAGAAAGTTTATCCTTATATTGTTCCACCAGTGAATTAAACTTTTGCTCTTCTTTGGCATTGTGATTCTGACGCACCTTCCGCCCTCTTTTCACAGGCGTGTGAGATTCACTATTACTGATATTTTCCACAGGTGCATCGTAATGTTTTCGTTTTAATCTATTATCGCCGCCATTTTTAGCGGAATTTACAAAGTTGATATTATTTTGTTCAACATCATTCGACTTGTTTGTAAGGTTGTTTTTCTTTTTTTCTTCCCGCTTTTTTTTATATCGCACAAGTCGTTTCTCCCACTGAGATTTTTTCTTCTCCGTCGATGTCTTTTCAAGTTCTCCATTATTTTGTTCTTCTGAACTTTGTTCATTTTGCGTAAGTTTTTGTTGATTCTTTAGTTTCCGCTGCTCCAGTAACTTCAAGGCTTTCGTACTTTCAACAGAAAACTCGACAATCGGTCTTCTCTTCTCAGTAAACACATCCGGATTGTTATTCGTAGCCCGAAGTAACGCCAAAGCATGCTCATGTGTGTCAACGTTGACAAAAGCGTACCCGAGGGAGCGAGGAACGCCATTTTGATCTTTTCGATCTTTGCTTCGCATCACTTTCACATCTGTAATTTTCATTTCGTTGCTAGCATGTTTATGAAGCGCACTACGCAATTCGTTTGCGTCGGTTGTCAACGGAAGATTTCGAATACATAACCTGAAAGGAAATCACAACGTTGAAAAGCTGTACCGCTGTATTTTTCAGCGTGAAATTATTTTATTGATTAGCCAATGGCGTGGGCTCAGCTTTTAGCGAAGACATAGACTCGTAATTTTAAATTTTATTGTAAAATCGAAAACCGGGAAAATTTACTCCCGCGAGGTTTAGGAAGCACTCAAATCCGTAAAACTTTATTTTCGCCAAAATTTCTCAAAAGATGGGGATGCAAAATTAGGGGATTTACAATGCAAATTTGAAGAAGTCTCTTGCATAAATTACGCTGCACATGCACTGTATTAGACATTTGATTTGAGACTTCATCATATGTCTTCCACAATGCGGTATAGTTGTTTGATGAATATGTTTCCTGATCAGCAAAAACTTTTTTTAATATTCCCCTTCTCCGATTAGCGGGAATAACTACGCATGAATCAAACAGAATAGTAAATTGACATGCATGTGTTTAAACCACCTTAAAAAAAATCTTTAATTTTTTTTAAGTTTCTAGGTACTTGCTAGAAACAACAAGAATTGCAATGGTAGTCGGGCTAACTAGGTAAAAATATTTAGCAGACAAGAAAACGTGTAAATCAACTTCGCTATAGCTGTACAAGTTGTACAAGTTAAATTTCAACTCTATAGCACTTGTAAAAAACCACTGGACCACTGAGTAGAGTTTGATGTTGTACTACCTCCTGAGTTACAACCCGTTACAAATTAAAAAAAAAGAAGCCCAAATTTTTCGCTGCTACCATCTTTTGCCCACATACAGTTTTATTTTTTCCTCTTTTTTTATACCTCCCACTTTAAAAGGTTCTCTAAGGCCGCGAAATATTAAATTAACGCTTGGGCGTGTATTTTCGTCATTCATTTCCATTTGCTTGAACAATCCTTGTGCACACAACTTTTTAAATCAAAAAAGTATTACCTTGTAGTAGAAACAAAATAGTTCGGATCCTTCAGTTTTGTTTTCTTCTCTGCCAATGCTTTCTCTCTTTTCTTTAAATCCGCTTCTGATAAACTCTCAAACCTTGGAGAGCTTTTAGTAATTACTCCTTCATATGCCAAATACAAATTTCGTTTGTCTTTTTCTTTTTTGTTGTCAGCCTGCACGCGTTTGATCTCACCGAGCTTACCTTGACTTACAGCTAAGGACACACTCAGTGGTCGACCATCTATACGAAACGTCCCTCCGTCTTCAGAATTCTGTGGTTCTTCTAAACACTTCTCCGCAGATATTTTTTCTTTAAACTTTACAAAAGCCGAGCCTCTGCTTCGACCGGTTTCTTGATCGTAAACAATTTTACAATATTCTATTTCGCCGAATCTTTCGAAATGCGACACCACTGTCTCTTCATCTGTGTCGTATGAAAGATTGCGCAGAAAAACAGTTTTCCCTTTAAACAAAAAGTAGAAAAAATAATATTAATATACACGAAGCGATACTAACTTTACAGCACCGCAAACAAACTGTTGCGTCAGGCAGAATTAAAGGAAATTCATTGGTGCAGAGAGTTGTAATCCCCATAATGTATTCTCTTAGTGGGCACTTATTTTTGCGTCTCAACCTGATCCTTCGAGTTAAATTTGCTGAATCCGAGAAAGTTATTCCATGCAATTTACTTTTATCGATCACTCCTAATATTCATGCACATCACTTCCAATGTTTTTGCATAATATGTACGATACTAATTTTACTCTCACCACACACGACAAAATTAACAAGTTTTTCAATCTTTGAACCTGAAGATTCCATTTCAGGGAAGTTCATCACCCGTAAGAAAGAACGGGGTATCAGACTATAAAATTTCATGCTCCTTACTTGAAGCAGAATATTCGTCACATATTTAAATCAAATTGTGCATCTAAATCTGTAGATAAAAAAATGAAATTATAAAGTTGCTCAGTTTTTTGCAATTTTACTGACTTTTTAGCAAATAAAAAAATAACCATTGACGCTCCAACCTAAAAAACCAAGCTTTTAAAATAAAAATATACCTTCTTTAACGTCTTTACTTTTCTTCACTACTTTTGTAACTTTATTTTCGTCATCACTGTCTTCCATGTCTCCACTGACATCCTCTTCACTCCCATTCTCTTTGTTTTCTTCATCTTCATCTTCTCCTTCTTCATCTTCTTCTTCGTCACTATCACCTGTCACATCATCATCAGCATCACCACCATCAGTAGGAATTTTACTATTATCATTTTCAATGTCTTTGTCTTTCTTTACAGTTTCTAGATTTACAAAAAAATAACATTTAAAAATCCTTGTTATTTATCACAAGAAAACAATTCGAAAGTTGTCATCTATTGGTTTGGACTACCTCCGGAGTGTTAAACTAAGTTATCGGACAGAGTGGGATACCAACCCCAAGGATCCGGAGTGGCGATTCGTTCTGTGGAAGGATAGCCAAGCGGCGCCAGTTTTGTAAAACTGTCACTTGGAATCGGAAAGTTTGAAGTGTGTAAGTTCGAATCTCACTCTGTCCGAAAATTAATTAGCTCAAATTGGGCGGTAGCACACATTAAAAGATAACAAAGTTCCAACTCTTATTTTCAATATTTTATCAACAATATTTGATTTTCCTTCATCATTGCCATCACTCACCGCTGTTGTTGTTGACGCTTGTCAAATTCTCCTTCTTTTTGTTCACTTTGGAAATTGTTTCTATGAAAACAAACATGCAACCATGGCAACAAACACAAAAGTTAGGAATCCAATCAAAATAAAATCATCAAAACTACTGATCCAGGTGGTAGACTTTAAATTTGTTCTTAATTTCATACTTTATGCATTTTCCAGTTTCAATTGGGCAAAAGAATAAAATAAATAAATAAATAAAAAAAAACGGTTAAACAACATTATTCTTTTCATAGGTTTTGTCTCACTTTAAAATAAAAATAAAAAATTCTTACCAGTATTTTTATTTTCCTCATACTTTTCTTTGGAGACAGCCCAATCCACCACTACTGTTCTTCCCTTTATCTCTGTCATATTTAATGCATCCACAGCGGCTTTTGCTTGGGCTTGATTTTCAAACTGAACAAATGCACAACCAATTTTGATTTCTCTGTTTTTTACATGTTTGGTTGGGATGCTCACTTCAAGAATCTTTCCAAATTTTGAAAACGAAGAACGAATGTCATTTTCATCGCATTTAAAATTCAAATTTCGAACAATCAACCTTGACAGGCCTAGCATTTTCTTCGATGGATTTTTTCCCTCTTTTGTTAGCAAAACTGCTGATAATGCGTGGGACTTCTTCACTTTCCGGCCAGGAATTTTTTGTATTGCTCTGATAGTTGCTTTATACTCCTTGAAACGAATGAACGCTGTCACTTCAGATCTTTCGGGTACAGGGTAAACAATATTTTCAATCTCGCCAAATTGTTCACACATAACGCGAAAAGCTTTTCTTTTTACTTTGGATGTCAATCCAGTTAAAACAATAGTTCTTTGCAAGTCTGTCCTGTCAGTGATTCGTTGAACATGTGCACCACTTTTTGCTTTATCACTTTTCACACTTTTCTCTACTTGATGATTTTCACTATCACTTTTTTTCACTATTTTATTTTCTTTCACTATTTTATCTTCTTGTAACTTTACGTCATCAAGATCTTCATCATTATCAGCACTCTTACCTACATAGACAATAGTAAAAAAATGCTTACCTTATTTATTCAATTTTAGGACATTTATGGAATGTACTATTTAGTTTGTAAATAATTATAAAAGGAAACAGATCAAGCTGTGAAAGCCTCATATTTAAAATAAAATTATTTGAACATGCACACATGGCCCAGTGTTACAACATAAACAAAAATTAAAAAAAAGCAAAATTCTGTTAATGTAAAAAAAGCATATTAAGTTTTAACGAGATCAGCCAACTTTTTCTTTCAGTATAATTGATTGTTTCATTGGTTTGATTGACTTTGATTGTTAAAAAGAACAGAACTTAACACCTCGTTAAAGGTTGCTGGATTTTGTCACAGAAAGCAAAGCAATAAGTTATATATACCTTGTTTCTCTTTTCTTTTCTGGTGTTTAGGCTTTTTGTTTGCATAGCATATTTTAACTTTACGGCTGTTGATTGTTTTAACTGATTTAGCTGCGTTATCTGCGTCATCTTGCAATACAAACTGAACATATCCAAATCCTCTGCATTTAGAAGCATTATCTAAAAATTTGTTTGATCTTCTTTAAGTATATACACAACAGTTACATTTTAGTGCAATTCTATTTCTAAGAAATCTCTAATTTTAGTTTTAATTCTAAGAAATGATGTTTTGAAAAAGGGTTATTAGGAGGAAACTGTAAATTTTATTATTATTAAAAAACTGTTAAAATATTTGTTTGTTTCACAAGCAGTTGCAAAGTTTAAAAAAAGACCTATATCACAAAAAACTAATGTGTCAGATTTGTCCTGTACATATTATCTTCCAAAGCTTTTGCCTTGGTGTAGGTCACAGCTTTGGTAAATATGGAACTCACTGTAGCTCGGTCGGAAGAGCACTCAACACGCACATGAAAGGTTGCGTGACCAATGCCCACATAAAATCATTCTCTAGTAGGGCAGAAATTTCAGAGATTCATGTAGTTTAAATGGGAGCTTTAAACACTCTAGAACTGCCTTTGGTCCCTTCTGGAAACAATTGACGGAATATTACTCAAAAAAATTCCTGATTCATTTCAGCAACTTTTTTGAGCATGCCATTCTTCTCATGTAATTTGCTCTCTTATTTAAACTGATGAGGGTGGAAGGACCCTGGGCAAATGCCCCAAAGTCTTGGGTCTTCCGTTTCCTGCCAGGTTAGACCTTTATCCTGGACATTCATTTTTGTTTTGAGGTGGTTTCAATGGTTGTCTGGGGTACGTATTGATAACACCATGGGTAAATTGATTTAGCCACCTCAGAATATTTACTTGAAAAAGTAAGCAAGCCACTTAAACAACTGGTGCATATGGTGTAGACGCATGATTTAAATATCTGTGGACTGAACAAATGAAATATGGGGTCGTCAGTAAAAATTTAAAAGACCTGGATGAAGCAAGTGTCATTTTGGCCAAAAATTTTATGTTTATCAATTCACATTTATAATACCTATGCATTGATAAAGTTTAAATGGACATCCCTTAACAGGTCTAAAATTACTGATGACAGAAAAGAATAAAGCATATCAAATCTGAATTAAGGTGGATCTAGAAACGATTTTAAGTCAATAAAAAATTCATGAAGGAAACATGTGATTTACATGGAAACTTTCTCGTTTAAATAAGCTGTAGATGCATCTTGTTTTCATTCAACCGAAATCGCAAATTGGTGGCATGTCAATATTTTCGCTTACTTTAATTGTATACAATTTAATATGGCTGTTGGCTGTTGCATGTAAATTAAGATATACCTTGACTGAAAGCATGCTATCTTATAAACCCTTCGCTATATAAACATGGTTCTATCAATAAAGCGAAAGTTACTCCTTCTATTATACTACAAAAGACGATGTGACCAGCGAAAAATAAAAGCATGTATATTAGCATTTAAAATATAACAGCATAGTTACACTGTTATTCGCTTATTTAAGCTATATTGGGGGTTTAATTTGAAGGTGAATAACATATTTAAAAGTTTTCCCTGACATACACTTCATTGATGCAGTTAATAAAGTTATAATGGTCGCCTTTTTGTTGAAAACTTGACTACCAGCGATATGGCCCTAGAAATTTAAATATTGTATACACTGATCATTGTAACGTCTGACAATATGTGCAAGGTAAGTATATATCAAAATAAAGCGCATCTAACTTTAGCCTGGTAAGCTGTAATTTCTTTAAATACAAGTTAATATATATAAACCTTATCGGTATAAAATTTAAGGCGTATAAATTTTAGTGCTTTTTTCGCGCAAAATTCAAAAAATGCACTAAAATTTATTTGGCGATTCGGTTTGACGTCATACTTTTCATTGGAGGTGAAAAATTTCTGTATTTAAGGCTAAGAGAGTGCAGAGCTAGACACATTTTGGAGTTTTAAGAACAACGTTAAGAGGTTTAGCAACATCTAGATAGCTAAGTATTATTCTGCTCAATCTTGAAATGTAACCCGTCTTAAGACTGGACTGCCCAATCTACAGACATACATGTCCAATGTTAAAACAATTGTGGAAAACAAAGAGAACAGTGACAATTTTAGACTGTACCTCTTAAAAGGAACTTTAAATTGAAGCTTTTCTCAGCAAATCAAAAGGCAAAAAATTATACCATTTATATAAATATATGTGTATAAAAAAATTGAAACCATTTAACCATATATGGCTGACTATCGCTATAGCTATAGCTAGCTAAACTTCTCATTCAAAATGTCAAAATGAAGTTAACAGCTAACGATTTATCTGATTCTTTATATATAAACCTTTTTTAAAAAACATTTGGTCACTATGAGCTGTATATAAATACCAAATGTATAATACGTGCTAGCTATAGCTAGCTACGATTTTTACTATTTCCAAAAATTGGCCTGGTCAATTCAACAGTTTTTCGTTTTTTGTTTATCATTATACCCTAAATATGTTGTTTTAATGTGCCTGAGAATGGTTGTTGGGTCTTGCAAACAACAGAGCTTGTGTGGCACATCCCTTCTTTAAAATTTAAAAGGCGTCTAAAGATTAGCCTAACATGGTCTCCTGCCCAATCTTGTGACACCTTGCCCAGTCTTAAGACTGGCTGAACAGTCTTAAAGTCTAACCAGTCTTAAATCCTGAGATTGGGCAGAACAGTATCATTTCCAGACAGATTTTTATTGTGATTACCTTTCATTACCTAATTATTCTTCCACTTCCACATTTTTTAGCATTCTATTCCTTACAAACTAGTTTGTTTCACCCAGCAAAATAGCGGATGTAGCTAGCACAAATGCTATTCATCAATTAGGCAAAATGCCAATCATCACTACCGCAGCAATGCTGAATTGAATCGCCTTATACCATTACTATGCTTATATGGTATGTGCGCCAAAATTAGTATGCGCGAAATTGGGATTTTTTTCTTCAATATTTTATGCCATTTATTTAGTGAAAATTGTCCATATTTGTTCATGTTTGATGTTGTAAAAAGTTGTCCACCAGACAAAGGACCCTAATTAGGTCTGCACGCTCTTGCTGTTGTTTCTTGTTGCATTCAGTTATCACACACTGAAACTAAAAAACGTCTGGTAGAAAAAACTGTAAATATACTTTAGTTAAGAAAAATACACCTTAATTGTATTGATAGATACCTCGATTATGCGTTATCCCTCTGAATGTTGTTTGAGGAGTCAAATGCTCTATTTTATTGAGCTACCCTTTGTACAAAGTGGAGTACGTTGGTGGGAAAATTTCCTATCGTGCAAAAAAGAAAGATATGAAAGTGTGGCTAGGTACACTTAGGGAAACAAAAGGATACTGTAATGGTATAAATATAATTTTTTTACAAATAAAATTTTTTTTCAAATATTTGTGGAGTTTGTTATTCTCTACCAACTTCTATATTTATATATTTTTCAAAAATGTTGATTGGTAGTAGTATAAAAAAGGATTTACTTCTTTTGGTCGGCAAACTTCAAACACAGTTTCTTTTGAAAAGCGAACAAATAAATATATGTGTGAATCTCACTTTGAACATTCTAGTCTTTTATACCAACTGACATTCAGCACAACAGATTTTTCTTTTAACAGAGTTTAAATATTTAATAAGTTGTCTGTAGTTCGCTTAACACCTTCTGCACATCTTTGAATAGGCTATTGTTGTAAAGGTCAGGTTGCGAAAAAATCTTTTCAAGGAATTTTAGATGTTTGTTTTTCACGATGTATATATACATATGACTTAAAGCTAAACCTCCCACTTCAAAAAAAGTTCATCTTATTCTGTTTATATTATGTTGAGAATTTGTAATTTAACATTTATTAAGTAAAATTTGAAATAATAAAGCTAATATAAAGCCACAGTTTTTTGTGTATAAATATTTTTTCGGATTAAACCCAGTTTGACGTCATCTCCCGGATGGCAAAAAAGGCCCCCTGAACATGTTGCCGCAAAACGATAACTCAGAGAAAAAGAAGAAGAGTAAATTATTGCAACTAAGATTAATTTTGTTAATAATTATAAAATATGGCTTTTTGTAATAAGAATAATAGAAGTATAGCGCTGAAAAGCATTCCTTTGCCAGTCTTCAAACAGGCAAGAAAAGCGAGCTGCGTGTACTCATTAACAGAGTCAATACCGTTTCAAAGTTGAGTTTTAATCACTAGAATGTTTTGATTAACGTTGGCAAAAAAAGCTTTGGCAATTCTAAATCTCTGTCTACTTTTTTTTGCATTAGGCCATATGAAAATTCTGGTATAGGTGCTCGCTCTTCTACGTTGCGTCTAAGACTTTTCTATTATATTGTGGTACACCAGGCAGGGGATTTACGGGATTTTATTTTGTTCTGCGCACGTTGTTGATTTTTCTTTCTTTTTTTTTTCTTTTTTCCTTTCTTATATTAATCTATCGCGTTTCATTCTTATACCAAAGAACGCTATAGACCCTGGGATCGTGGTTGCTCGAATTGTTATTATAATAAGCCCAGGGTTGTGTTTTTGCACCCGTTCTTTCTATGTTTACTTCCACATGGTCGTGATTATTAACGCTGCCAATAGTGTAGTCATAAAATGAACTTTTCTGCAAATCTTCTAAATTAAAAATGCTTTCGGAGTCTAACTCTTCTAACCAACACAAACTCTTAGGGATCACAGCGCAGCATTTTTCGAAAGAGTAAAATAAAATGTCACCCGCCATGGTTTGCTCTGATAGCTCTAAATAGCTTCTTTTTACTTTAACATATACTTTCCGGCACCGCGACCCGTCTCCTGTGGGCATTGAAGTCTCTACACAAGTCGGAAAGAGCCAATCTCATTCTGAGAGCATCGGAACAGCTAAAAAGGCCATAGTTCACTACTAGGCTATTGCTTCCACTTCCATTCTCATCCTCATGTCAGCTTTCCCAGCTAGAATCTGATTCACTGTCAGGTTTTGTAGACTTTTTACTGGCCAAAATTAAGAAAGCCCGCAACTTACAAGTGTATACTTATGCTCAGTATATACCTGTTACAAACCCATCTTTAGTACCCATTACAAATGTTGAAAAAACAACAACCGCTTTGTCATATATAAAACGGCTTTGTATATAAAAAACATGGGCCAACGGCAGAGTCAGCAAAATTATCATCCAGGAGTTGACGTCACAAGACCTCCCGCGAAGGAATTTATTTACAATCAGGACACAAGAAGGCGACTGGCATGAAGCTTCTTCTCCAGCTAATATTTTACAACTTCAACAACAAATATCTTGCAAACAAATCAAAATAAGTCCAAAAGAAATTTTTTCGTAATTAGTACAATATTATGAGTTGATTTTCGAATACTTTTTTTAAAGTGGGAGGTAAGCTTTAAAATGTCCGAAACTCCCCTCCACGATGGAGAAATTCAACAAAACTTTGCACTTGTGTGCTCATCGATACCTGCTGACTTTGTCACAATTATTGTATATTTTGATTATTTAAAGAAAGAGACAGGTTAAAACACAAAAAAGCGAGCAAAAATTCATTTTTTCACAAAATTTCAAATAAAAAACGAATGACACGCTTTTTCGAAAAAATGTGACAAAGTATTGTTGCTATGGTAATGATAAAGTGATTGATAAATATAACGCAAAAAAAAAATAAAACGGAGGGGAGTTTCAGACGTTTTTGTGAAAAACAAGGATGTGGATTTATGGCTAGTTGGAAAAAAAATTTTATATTTACATTATCCTATCAGTACGGGATCTTTCCCCGATCGGGTGACTGTCCCCCAATCGGGGTAAATAACCTGATCGAGTGAGTGCGCAACCACCCAATCGGGAGAGACTTACCTGAATCAGGTAAGTATGTTTCTTGCTTAAAATTGCTTTTTAAAAAGGCAAGCCGCTGCCAAAAGTGCAATATAATTCTTGTTTACATTAAGTCAAACTTATTTTGCACCGTTTCAACAATTTAAAAAAATTCACCGTGTCATTCCAATGCTATTGATGATTTCTTGAGTTGGATTGACTATATGGTGCATATTTTCAGTCTATAGGTTGCACATTTTGTGCCTCTGAAGCTCATTTTAGTTGTCTTATAGACATGTGCTTGGAATTAGTTTAGTAAAAAGCCAGTATATAGCAAGCTATGTAGAGAAAAATGTGCATATTTTTTATCATATCTGACATAAAGTATAGTAGAGAAATATTATTATCTTTAACATAGCTAGTTAGCTGTCTCTAGAGTTTAAGCTGACTAGATGCTAAGCAAGAACTAAGTCTCTCCCAAGCACGTTCGGTTTGTTTGTGTATTTAGCTAGCTAAAAATTTACCGCTTGTTATGACTCACTCAATCGGGTGGTCGTAAAAAATTGCCACCAGTGCCGACTCACTCGATCAAGTGATTAACTCAATAGGATCGGGGAAAGATACCGTACTGCCTATAGACAATTTAATTTGCTTTTATATTTAACAAATAATTTTGAAGAAAAAAACATTATTTTTGAGAAATAATGAATATATATACTGACAATGTGTCTATACCCTTACAGTATCCTGAAGGTGGCAGTAACCCTTTTAAAAATCAATAAAAAATTTTTTACATTATATATAAGTTGCAAAAGATTAATTTTATATATCCATATTTTTTCTGTAATAACACACTTTTTTATAGCTAAAATACTATTATCTTTCACCAAAAATATTCAGCTTCAACAATTACTCTTTAAAATGAAATTTATGAATAATTGATTACTTCTGATTAAGTCTACGAGCCTGCGAAATTGTACAGAAAGAACTTACATAATTATTAAAGAGAAACGTTAATAACAACAAAGATGGCGCATTATGTAAAAATTTAAGACAATTTTCATTATGCTACACTGCATGAGCTTTAACTTTTGATAGCTATTTAGTTTTACTTTAAAATTTTCAGACATGTGAACCATGCAGTCATGATACGGTGTGCAGAAATCTTTTTATTCAGAGCATTTTTCTTTTAACAGCGGGATGTTTGCACAGAATAATTTGAAAAAAAACAAGAGGCTATTGTTCAAAAAATATGAATGAACAAAAAAAAAACTCAGCACACTGTTTTAACCCAAGGTTCATTTAAAAACAGAAGCTGACGATAGCAAGATTGTAAAAAGTTGGAGCTCGTAGAAGCCAAATTTTTTGGTGTTAAAATTTGGTATTAAAGTAACATCATGTCATTATGAATTAAGGCCTATATTTTTAGGAAATAGTAAAAAAATGGTATAAATAAAACACTGAGTAAATAATTCAGCTATTTGGACAGCTAAAAAAGGGTTACTACCACCTTAACTAAGATAATTGTTCTTTCTCTCTTTTGTTTGGTAAAGTAAGCTAGCTAGCACAACAAGAAACTCACCCTGATCTTTTACAACAAACGCCTTTTTAATAGGTCCAAATTCGGAAAATGCTTCTTCTAATTGTGTACTGGTGGTATCAAATGATAGATTCCTCACAAACACTGTTTTTCTAGGAGCAGCGTTTGCATCGTCCTCGTGCTTGTCAGCCATATTGAAATGCTGTAACAGGGCGGTTTTTTACTTCTTCCCTCCCTGTTTTATCAGAACACCCACGCGCAGAGGCGCAAATGAGGCGGATAGGTAGATAGATAGATAGCTAGATGTGCAAATTTTACATGGCTAGCCTCACAAATATCGAGGGATATATTACTTCCAGGAGGTGCCATGGCTTAGATGGAGAGTCTCCTAGAGTATTTAATGCTCATTTTGAGCCTACGCAGACCCAATTAGGGCCCGCGCTCTACTAGACAACTCCGGCAACATCCCAACGGCCCATACAGCGAGCCATCTCCCCTATTTCCCTCACATGGCTTGGGTTAACCCGGGGCTATGGTAACATTCTAGGGAATAATAGACAATAACCATGGACAATAACATTGTATATATTATTTATGTTTCAGATCAACATTGCATAATTATGACGCAAATGGTTTGATTCCTATCTATGTTGATCAATTTGTTTAATCTTACTGAGTAGAGCTTCATACAATATGCCGTCTGTTGATTGCCCAGTCCCCGACTGCTCATACGCTACACCAGATCTGGACCCCGTCATTGTTGCTGCTTTGCTAACTACCCACGCCACCACCCACTCTAATGGTAGTTTCTCCGCCTCATCCTCCGCTAAAATCGAGCGCGTGAAGCGCCCAACCATCACATTAGCCGGATCATCAGAAGACTGGACATACTTTCTTACCCGATGGAGGGAATACAAAACAGCTACAAAGATCACAGGCAGGGACGCTGTCTTGCAGTTATTAGAATGCTGTGATGAACAGTTACGCAGGGATTTGACACGATCAACTGCTGGTATGCTGGCAGATAAAAGTGAAGATGTTATCCTCTCGTCAATGAAATCCCTCGCCGTTCGAGAAGAAAACGTAATGGTCGCTCGCGTAGCCCTCAACAACATGTGTCAAGAACCTGAAGAATCGATACGATCCTTTGGTGCGAGATCAAAAGGACAGGCTGGCGTTTGCAAATACACCGTATCGTGCCCTGAGTGTAACTATGACGTTGACTATACAGAGCATATTCTGCGAGACGTACTTAGTCGAGGCATTGCAGATCCAGATATCCAGCTGGAACTCCTCGGCCACACCAACCAGGAGATGCCCCTGGAGCAGGTTATGAAATTCGTCGAAACAAAAGAAGCTGGTAAGCGATCTGCCACGCGTTTACTTGACAGTCATCAGGCTAGTGTCATACACAGTCAATACCGAAAGGGAAAGCGAGACTCGTTTACCAAGCCCAAAAATGATGTCGACTCCAAACGAGACACTTCGTCACAGAAATGCGGATATTGCGGAACACATTGTCATAGTGGTAATTCATTACAGTCCAGAAAATCTTCCTGCCCCGCATTCAGTCACTCATGTGGACACTGTCAGCGCCTACATCATTTCGATCATGTGCGTCGCAACAAGGACAAGAAAAACAAGGATAAGAAAGCTGATCAGACCGCTCTTGTTGAAGAATCCGTTAACACCTTCAACTCACTCTGTTCTATGAATCTTAAGCAGAGTAGAACCAACCCAGCAGACCATCACTGTCACGACAAGCGTAAGAACATGTGGAAGAAAACTCCATCTCAATCGCAGCCATTCCTTAATCTAGCTGTCCGAATCGCTGATACTGATTACGAGGAGTTGGGGTTTACAATCCCTCACGGAACTAGAGAATCGCCCATATCCATCCCAGCAATGGCAGACACTGGATGTCAGAGTTGCCTCATCGGTTTCAAATGGGTGCAACGTTTTCACCTTAATATAAAAGATCTTATTCCGGTCCGCATGAAAATGGATGCAGCTAATGGACAAGCCATCAAGATACTAGGTGCTATCATTCTCCGCATCTCTGGCATTAGTCAGGACGGTTCTCTTCAGGAGACCAAGCAGTTTACCTATGTCACCAATGATTCAGATAAGTTCTACCTTAGTCGGAGTGCATGTGTTGACCTTGGCATTATACCTGCAGAGTTTCCATCTATCGGTGCCAATACTATCACTGGTCCACTACAACACAACGAATGTGCCTGTCCAAAACGAACGGTACCACCTCCCATTCCCAAGGAGTTGCCATTTCCACCCACAGAACAGAATCGTGAAAAGTTTGAACAGTGGATTCTAAATTATTACAAAGACAGCACTTTCAACACATGTGAGCACCAACCGTTACCGTTGATGTCTGGACCACCTGTTAGACTGATGATCGACCAGGATGCTGAACCGACTGCACATCATTCTCCCATACCGGTTCCCATCCACTGGCAGGAGCAGGTCAAAGCCGATTTGGACCGGGACGTCAACCTCGGAGTTATTGAGCCTGTACCCATTGGTGAACCTGTGACCTGGTGTCACAGAATGGTCGTGTGCCCCAAGAAGAATGGAAAACCTAGACGTTGTGTTGATTTTCAAGCACTCAACAAACATGCTACACGGGAAACACATCACACACCATCCCCGTTTCATCAGGTGCGTACAGTTCCTCAGCACACAAAGAAAACAGTATCGGATGCCTGGAACGGTTATCATAGCGTCCCACTGCGCGAAGAGGATCGCCATTTAACAACGTACATCACGCCCTGGGGTCGATACAGATACTGCACCCTACCACAAGGTTACATCACCTCAGGCGACGGATATTCAAGGCGATTCGATGCTATAGTATCCGATTTTCCGAACAAAATTAAGGTGACTGATGACTCTTTATTATGGGCAAGTGACATTGGTGAATGTTTTTTCCATACCTTTCGTTGGTTAGATACATGTGGGCGAAACGGCATTATCCAGAACCCATCTAAATTCAAATTTGCCCACGATACTGTTGAATTTGCTGGTTTTGAGATCACCCCGACCAATGTCCGTCCATCATCCACCACCCTACGCGCTATCACCGATTTTCCGGTTCCCAAGAACATAACAGATGTGCGATCTTGGTTTGGCTTAGTCAACCAGGTGTCATATACGTTCAGCATGGCCGACAACATGGCACCCTTCCGTGACCTACTAAAGCCACAATCCGAATTTTATTGGGACGATCGATTAGATGAACTCTTTGCTACGTCTAAGGCGAAAATCGTCGATGAAATAGAAGAGGGAGTAACAATTTTTGATGGATCCAGACGCACTTGTATTGCGACCGACTGGTCTAAAACCGGGGTGGGCTTTTGGCTGTACCAGAAACATTGTTCCTGCATGGCCGAAACCCTGTTTTGTTGTCATACGGGGTGGAAAGTTGTTCTCGTGGGTAGCCGATTTACCCACCCAGCTGAATCACGTTACTCGCCAATTGAAGGTGAAGCGTTAGCTGTAGCGTACGCCTTGGATAAATGTAGACATTTTGTTTTAGGATGCCAGGACCTGATCATCGCTGTCGACCACAAGCCCTTGCTTGGACTGTTCACCAACCGGTCTCTCGACAATATCCCTAACAATCGATTGCGGAATTTGAAGGAACGTACACTACGTTATTGATTCTCCATGCAACACATCTCAGGATTGAAAAATCGAGTTCCAGACGCACTGTCACGCCACCCGGCAGGTGATCCGACTCCTGAAAAGTTAGTACTGCCTGATGATATCTCCTGTATTGCTGCATCCACTGCATTGTCTTCATTGAAATCTACAACTTGGGAGGACGTCCGTTCAGCAACAACCGCGGACGAGGAAATGAGGATACTGGTAGATCTAATTGAATCTGGCATTACCGGAAATCGGGAAGACTTACCACCTCATCTTCAGATTTACCACCAGTATCGCGACCATCTCTCAACAGTTGACGGTGTCGCTCTCTACAAGGACAGGGTTATTGTTCCGAAATGCCTACGCTCCAATATTTTATCAAGCCTGCATGCTGCACATCACGGAGTCACATCCATGACCTTGAGAGCAGAATCTTCCGTCTTCTGGCCTGGCCTTACTTCTGACATCATCAAACTAAGACAAGGGTGTAAAAGCTGCGACCACATCGCACCATCACAACAATCAGCTCCACCGACCCCTCTCAATTATCCTGATTATCCATTTCAACAACTATGTGGTGACTTCTTCCACTATGCCGGTCACAATTATCTTGTTTGTGTTGATAGGTATTCGAATTGGCCTATCGTGGAAGAAGCCAGGAATGGGGCCAGTGGCCTGATTGATTGTCTACGCCGCACCTTTGTCACGTATGGCATACCCGACGAATTCGCATCGGATGGGGGGCCAGAGTTATGTGCATCATCTACATCAACCTTCCTTCGAAACTGGGGTGTCCACCATCGTGTTTCATCGGTCGCGTACCCACATAGCAACTGCAGAGCTGAAGTTGGTGTTAAGACTGTTAAACGGATGCTAATGGATAATGTCGGCCCCAGTGGCAACCTCGATACAGACTCATTCCAACGTGCCATGCTGCAATATCGCAACACACCCAACCAAACCACAAAACTGTCACCTGCCATTTGTTTATTCGGACGCCCCATCAAGGACTTTATCCCGATTCTTCCTGGTAAATACCTTCCCCATCCGACATGGGTAAGCATGCTTGAGGATCGTGAGAAGGCCCTTAGACGCCGGCACATGGCCATCGCTGAGAGGTTATCTCGATACTCAAAGCGATTGACACCCCTCTGTGTTGGAGACAATGTTCGAGTTCAAAACCAAACTGGCCCATACCCGCGTAGGTGGGATAGAACCGGATCGGTGATTGAAGTTCGTCAACACAATCAGTACGTTGTACGCATTGATGGATCTCGGAGAGTGACATTACGCAATCGTCAGTTTCTTCGGAAATTTACACCCATCCAGCCTAACATACCATTTGGAGCGGCTTGCAGATGCTTGGCGCACCATATCACCGACTACCTCGCCAATGATACCAGCCAAACCGTCGGATCGCGATATAGATGACAGCAGCCACTCTGCAGACCAGCCTCGATTGTCAAAATCTCCGCCTCCACCAGCTGAACATGTTGCAACCCGGAAACCCGTATTTGAGGAGGGCACTTCTACCGCACTCCAGTCCGATAAAAGTCCTCGCATTGATTCACCTTTGCCAACGTCACCACTACCTTCGATTCGTCGCTCTACGAGAGAGCACCGTCAACCAGCATATCTTCAGGACTTTATCATGAATTAGTTGTCGTAAATCACATCTCTATCGTCATTTGATCCCCAATGACTGGGGGGAGATAGGGAATAATAGACAATAACCATGGACAATAACATTGTATATATTATTTATGTTTCAGATCAACATTGCATAATTATGACGCAAATGGTTTGATTCCTATCTACATTCACTCGCCCATGTTGAATCGCCGTCAAGAGGAATCGAGCCCCGGTCTCCTGCAACAAAACACGAGAGTTTTAACCACTAATCTACTGCGCCACAGTAGTAGTAGGCAAGGTACGAAGCTAGGTAGGCAACCTCGTCACCAAAGTTTTTTGTTTGCCTTTTTTTTACTGTGGGTTTTTGTCCTTAAGTGAAAAGGGGTCCTGAAGACGACGTTGATTGGCTGGTTTATTACTAACTACTAACTATCATAATTTCTGCGAGAGGAGTTCTTAAGTGACTCTTTTTTCCGGAATTTTCCATAGCTACAACTAGTTGTTTGGAGAAATTGTAGGATTGATATTTTGGATTATTTTTCTGATTTCAATATAAGTCCAGCAATCTTGAGCTTTTTTTTCGATTTTTGATATGTGCTATTCGCGCTGGGTAGAGCTACATACAACCACGTATAAAAAAATGACGACGTAAAAACAAGTTTGCGAGCGGCAAATTGCATTTCATATTGGCAATTTTTTGACATGAAACAAACTTAATTAAAAAGGCTAAAATAAAACTAAAGGGCAAACATGATTGGAGATGAGATGATGACACATCAAACTAGGAAAAAAGACTAGAAACCATAAATTTAACAAATTTTACAGTCCTTTTATCTCAATATCATTGAAGTAAGCTCAGGACCTGAAAGTTCTTTATCGTTACCGTATAATTTTACGGCCGTATGAAAAACATACGGCCCAGGTAAATGGTAGCTTGCCCTTTTCCATCTCGTTACTGATTGTGCTCTGCAGTAAGATTTATAACACTTTGTAACTCTTCGTAAATCTTTATAATCTTGATAGTTTTCATTAAATATTTGTTCAAGGAGCAATTATTGTCTTTAGATCGTTTGTTTATCCCAATATTTTTTAGTTATTTCTTTAACATAGAAATGAAGCACAACAACATCTTACCTAACGGGCATTTCCACAAAGACTGGCAGAACTATGTGAGAACTTGGTTTAATCAACCAGGACGTAAGAAGAGAAGAAGAGTAGCTCGTCAAAAGAAGGCTCTTGCAATTGCCCCAAGGCCTGTCGCTGGTTCGCTGAAACCAGTTGTCCGTTGCCCAACTTTCAAATATAACACAAAATTAAGAAGTGGTAGAGGTTTTTCTTTTGAAGAACTAAAGACAGCTGGAATATCAGTAAAGACTGCTAGAACAATTGGTATTAGTGTTGATCACAGAAGAAAAAACAGATCTACTGAATCTTTGCAATCCAATGTGCAACGCTTAAAAGAATATAAGAGCAAGTTAATTATATTCCCACGCAAACAAAGCAAACCAAAACAAGGTGATAGTGAGGTAAGATAATCATTATGCCTAATGTCTGTATAACTTTATTTACATAATCAAGGGTGCTGACTGCAAAAACGCTACATATAGTAGCTAGTTATCCTATTGTTTTGGTGTCGAAAACAATGGACATCTACATACATTCCTGTATAGGCAAAATTTGCAACAGGCACTGCAGTGAAAGAATTTTTTTCCAATAAATTAATTTTTTATAAGTACCTATATAAGGTAAATTTTTTCCCTTATAACCATAATTTTTTAAGAGGTTGCTGATAAGCCACAAACGCCCGCATATACACAGGCAATTCAGGCAACTTTTTAAATTGAATTGACGGTCGTCCGCGGAAACCGCCCGCACTTTCCCGAATTCGCCCGGAACATTCCTGAAATGCAACACCTTTTAACATAAACATGGCGGACGACAGTTAAAAGAATGCGTTTAAACAGAAAGGAGTTAATAGAGTTTATATATAAGTTATTCATTAAGTAAATCTTATCAAAAATCATAAAAAACAGTTTAAGAACTTCACTACCACATAGTTTGTTCATTTTAATTTTTATACTTTTTTAAATAATTCTTCGAGAGTCATTTGTCGTGAATCTTTTTTTTTTTTTTCGGGCATTGTTTGGGACTATGCGAGTTTTTTTGGCAAACTCGCACAAAAACGCTCATTTTTACGGCATATGCGGCTAATCGGCACCCTTGTTTTTTTTGTGTGTACTTACAGAGGGTATGTACTAATTACATATAAGTTCATAACTTACAGATAGTGTTGCTCTGTTCACATTTTTTGTAATTGGGTAATCTTATTTGAGAAAATGGGATATGTTTATTCCAATTTAAGATCTACTGGATTTTCTTCTGAGCCATTTTAGATAGAATGATTACAATACTTTCCAACTTGTCTCAGATATAACTAATGGTCAGTAAGTTGGTAATATGGTAGATCCTACACTTAAAAAGAACTAACGATTGATAACAAGTTGTGCTTGAATGTTCATTATAATTTGAATATGAACTGAATCTTTTTATTTGTAAACTATGGTTCCCATCATCATCATCATTCTTGGCTTAACGTCAGTTTTCCATGCTAGCATGGGTTGGACGGGGTATATTAATGACCCTCTTCCAATCTGATCTAGACTGTGTTAAATCTAAACTCAACTTTCTTTGTATCAAGTCTGTCCTTATAACCTCCTGCCAAGTCTTTTTCGGTCTTCCTCTGGCCATTGCCCCAGCAACTATCAAGTCTCTACACTTTCTTACCCAATTATCCTCCTCCATTCTTCAAGTCCTCAAGATTTTAAGATCAAAGTATAGTCCTACGGTTGCTGCCACAACAGTGTTGATTAGGCCTTTCTATTTGGTAAAATGCTAATAGTGTGAAATAAGTTTGCAGAGATGTCAACAAATACATTCTAATTGTTTAGAGCAGTTTTATTTTATGATTTAAAATAAATATCTTTATCAGAACAAATGTTCTATAAATATAGTTTTTGGTTTTTGAAAATAGTATTGTGTATTCAACTAAATTTTTTCTTGTATTATTTTCAACGATGCTTCATTTAATTTCCTAGACTTTAAAGCAAAACTTATGATTAGCAAAACAAACAGTTTCAAAGTTCTTCTTTGTTAAATTTTTGAAAGGCAAATAGTATCATGTCATAGCCAAACATAATTAATTTGTGCTCATTTCCATTGTTTTTTATGCAAAAATCAAAACACTGGTCATATCACCTCATATGCTAAATATAATTCACATTGGTTTTTATTTGTTTGTGTTGAGAAGTTCGCACATTCTCAATTCGCTTGCACATTGACAGTGTTTTACTGTTCATGTGTTAGTTCACAGTTTAATGAAAACCATATATAAAGATGTGTTTCATAGTGCATTAATTTGCTCCAAGCCAGATTTCTGTCTCCAAGAACACAAATAACTTTATGTAATTAAATGTTAGATTTGTCCACATGAACTGCTGAATATTTGCTTGTGTCTTAACTCTGAACCTCTTGCCCACATCCTGCTTAAGCTTCATTTGTGTAGGAATGAACAACTTGAGGTATAAAAAATTACATAAACACTACACCGAATACACTACAAACTAGTGAATTTATGTATGTCTGTGTATACAGTGTTTTTTGTTAATGACCTTGTACAAGGAAGAATTTATTTTGAGCAATGATGAAATAATGTCTCGTTCGTATGAAGCACTAATGCTTATAAAATATTTTACTGAGCTCAATACTTTTTCCCCGGGTTTTGCAACACCGTTTATTTTACACTGCCTATTTTTACATCCTTATATTATGAAATTGAAAATAGTCTACGAAACAAAGTTTAAACTTACTGAAACTTTTAATACCCGGTAAGTGGTGCTCAAATCAAGTTCGTGCTAGAAACAAGAGTAAGTCCTTAAAAGGGCTCAGTTTTGTTTGTGTTGAGAAGTAATCTCAATTTGCCATTTATGAAGATGTGTTTCATAGTGCATTAGATTGCTTGAAGCCAGATTTCTGTCTCCAGCCGTGCAATAAAATGTTTAATCAAGCCTTCAATTTGCTCATGTGCTAAATGCAAAAATATAGTTTTTGCCTCTTGACATCTACTGTCCTGCTTACACTGTTGTTAATTATACGTTTACCTTTGCCAGAATGTACTCTTATCTTTGCCATGTGAATGCAGGTTTTCCTTAAAGGTATCAAATAGTACCAAATGGTATTAGTTTTTTGATTTGTATGCATAAAATACCTTAAACTTGTTTTTTCATGGCTTATAGTATTTACAAAATGTGTGTTAAAACGTACTCCTCTTGCCCACATCCTGCTTAAACTTTATTTGTGTAGGAATGAACAACTTGAGGTATAACAAATTACATAAACTCAACATTGAATACACTGGAAAAATAGTGAATTTATGCATGTTTGTGTATACAATGCGTTTTTTATTAGTTATATTGTACAAAGAAGAATTTAATAATTTTGAGCAATGATGAAATAACGTCTCGTTCGTATGAAACACTAATGCTTATAAAATATTTTACTGAGCTCAAATACCTTTTAAGCTACTGTTATTCTCCACAGTCCGTATTTTGTATTTCAATGAACTCATAAATAGGTGCAGTTGAAAAAAAATATGCCTAGAACTTAATGTCAGAAACGTTACTGCCAATAGACATTCAGATGAGAGATTACAGGGCATAATTTGTTAACTTTATCAAAAACATTCTTTTTTCTGATGTGTGAGTGTAAATCCTGAAATGTGTTAAATAACTTATCAACTTATGTCATTTAAGGGCCTATAAAAACCAAATATTAAATTTAGTGACTTTTCAGTAACCATGTGTGTACAAATGTTTTTTCGTTAGTGACAAATTACATGAATTGACAAATTACAAGGATTGACAATAATTTATTCGTTTGCAACAATTTTTCTGTCTGCTTAATTTTCGTTCTATCGATTTTTTCTCGCTTTATCGATTTTTTCTCGCTTTATCGATTTTTTTCTTGCTTTATCGATTTTTTTCTCGCTTTATTGTTTTTCATATCATTTGTTGAAAATCCTCTTAATATTTTTTTTTATTATTATCACCAGGAGATTTTGAACCAGTCCAATTTTCCATAAAACAAACCAATTTATGGCTTAGTAATAAACAAATTAATTTTGCATGCACAATTTCGTGTATTTTGCAAGGAGTGTTTAGCCTAACTGACAGGGTCATGACCTGTCACATTTTTAAATTACTTGAACTGAGCTTTTATCTGATGAGAAATCATGACTTTAAAGTATTTGTTTTCTTGAGAATATAAGTTCAAAAACATTTTTTACTTTTTATTTCTAAATAAGTTTGTATATTGGGCAATGATGAGATAATAGTCTCGTTCGTATGATAGAATCGTGCTTACACATATACTATGCTGAGCTCAGTTAAATTTTATTTATTGTTCCGTTATACTTTTAAAAGGGAGTGAGTGAAATGTTTATTCGTTTATTTATTGTTTTTTTAGCCATCTGAACTTGCTGTTGCTGCCCAACTTCAAGGACCTGTTTTGCCTGTGATTCAAAGAAAGCCAGAAACAAAAGCACGTGCTATCACTGACGAAGAACGTAAAATCAGCGTTTTTCGCACAATGCGTGTTGCTCGTGCCAATGCTCGTTTGGTTGGTATTCGCGCGAAACGCGCTCGAGAGGCGGAAGCTGATGCTACTATGAAGGCTTCTAAAAAGTAAATAAATATCGCTAATCAGCAAAAACTTGTTTTCTTTGTCTTTACCTTTTTTGTTTCGAGAATTGCTGGGTAAAAACGATCAAGAACTTTTGTGTTAAAATTCGCCACTTTTTTAGCACTTCAAATTTTCGCGCACCCGATAGTAACCAAATCTTTAAAAAAATAAAATTTATGTCGTTTGTATCGATAAGACTTAACTTCATGATTGTGTGACATGTGTTCCGGTAATTGAAATCTCCTTTTATTTTTTATAATATGGCGTCGCGTCTCTATAAACAAGAAACCGAACTGTTTTTAACATTCACACCAAGGCAGTAAATAAATTACTTAAAAAAAATAAATAACCATCAAAAAATCGGTATAGACGGATACAGCGAATATTGATCGATACGGCGCCCTAATTAAATTTGTTGTTACTACTGCGGAACTCTCACTGCATTTTAAACAATGTTACCCACGGGGTGAGTGAATTAAGATTCTTGATGCATTAATCGATAAGCAACCCTTTTAAAAAAATTTTTTTTTGCATAATTATATAACCCTGACCCTAAAAACATTGATAACTATCATTACCCGGAGAAAAACCCTGAAACACTCCCCATAAGCTCAGAATTTAAAAACGCTGTATTATATCTAAATAAATGTTGAAAAAATTAATCCTTAATTTTCATTATCCGGGCTGTTTTAGCCCATTAAAGTTCCGAGCAGAATTATGACGTGCGTGAAAGTCAAAATCGTTGCTAGCCACCAATGGGCTAGTGATAGATACAACCAAGAAAGTTTGTAAGGGATGTAATGATAATGAGACAATTAAATATATAAATAAAAATACTAATTATCAAGAAAGCGTTCAATTAATTATCCGTACTGTAATTTCAGATGTGTTCGGTGATAAGGCAAAATTACTTTCTTTCCAGCCCCGGTCTTACATTTTTTCGAATTAATACGAAAAAATTTAAGACTGACTGGGACCAGACCTGCGCGGTATGAAACTCCGTAATGGTTTAAGATCTTTATTTTATTAGCTCATGTATGTATATACTTTCTATATACTTTTAAACGATAGGAACTTGTATATATAAACGAACTTGTATATATAAACGAAAAAAATACACACTACTACTACTACCATTTACTTTTAACAGCTATGAAATGCTTATCATCCGATCATTCAGAAGCATGCTTTATAATTTTAGACCTCGGGTTGATATTTAAAATTTTATATATCTATAAGTTTATATAATTTATACATTCGCTTTTGCGTCTAAGGAATTTCCAAAACCTGGAAATTTGATCACATATGTAATTAATAGTCAAGGATACCTTCAAATTCGAAATTCTGTCATTTTATCTAAATCTAAATGTGTCCTTTTTTAATCATCTACTACAATAACATTTGGTGTTTTTATTGTTCTTTGGTGCTACAAACATTTCTGGGAGATTCGATTCCTTGAAACAGTAATGAATGCTGATTTTTGATTACTATTAATAAGAAAAAAGAAGAAAAAAAATTAGAATTGTTGCCATTTGCAGAGGATTTTTTCCTCGCAAACGAAGTGAGTTATGATTTACGCGAAATTCAAATCAAAATTGCAATTCGCGAATTTTTTGTTGCGTAAATTTCGCGAAAATTTCTGCCCGCGAAAGTTCCGGTCCGCGAAAGTTTTTGTCCGGACTAATTTGTCTTAATAATAATAAGCACATCGCTCGAGTGATATGCTTATCTTTATAAACAAAACTTTTAACTAATTATGTTTAAACATTCCAAAACAGAATTTTGAACTTTTTAGCATCTTAAAATTTAGTAGTTCTAAGTTGTTGCTAATTTATAGAGGGATTTTCAATGCTTAGACCTTCCGTGGACACCAGTGTGTGTGTGTGTCTCAGGGTTAAATAACAAAAATCATCAAAATTAAATGCAGTAACACAGAAAATTAGCCCAAAGCCAGCATGGAAGTTGGTTAAATTCGATTTATCTTCACTTTCCGTTCTCTCTGTATGTTTTTGTTCAATAAACTCTCAGTGACTGTCACTTAAACTTTTAAAGGATCAGTTTCTAGTGTGTTCAAACATTTTCTTCTATAGACTATGATTCATATTGCCCAATGTTTAGGAAGCGCTTCTGGCCGTGCTGTACGTTTGAGAAGTTTGCCGAAGCATTTTTAAAGTTGTTATGGGTGCATGGCCGGGCAACGCTGGATATGCGACTGAAGTGAAGTTCCGCCTTCAATAGCATCATTGAGTCCCCACGAATGAAAAAAAAAAATCGGGAAACTAAAGAAAAAAATAAGGATATCCGGTCCGCCAAAGGAAATTCTGTTTGCCTGTCTGACATTGAGAAATGGAGTTTATTTATTCTAGACGAAGGTATTGTTGGATTTAAACATATCTTTTGTGTCTGTCAGATACTCTCCACAGATAAAAAAAATCAGGGGGTGGGGGTGAGGTTAGGTAATCAGGGGTTGGAAAAGGTATTGAAAGCAATAATTAGGAGGGGGGTTTGGGGTGGAATATAACAAAACATGGATAATTCGAGGAAAAATCTCTTTTGGTTCCTTTCATCAGTAAAATGACACGTCACTTATTTTTTAAGGATCCTTATCTCTGTACTTCTGAAGCTGAAAGTGAATTAATTAAATGTATTAAATGACTTTAAATACCAGGCAAGTTAATAATTTACCCTTACATGACAAACCACCCTTGCTTGGAGCTGACACGCAGCAGGGGTATATTCTGGGATTTTAACACCCCCCCTGGATTGCCTCAAAACGCAACCTCTTTAATAAATGTTCTAAAAAGATTTTTCCAGTGTTCTCAAAAAATTTTGCTTTGGATAAACTTAATGGCACCCTGATAACGATGATGGTCCTGTAACTATTCGAAAACAATTTATCATTGTAATCTTAGGAGAATTAAACCATGGGCTTTTAACCATTAGAGGCTATTCATTGGAGTGTGATAGTGTACAACCAATCATAACGCTAACAATTTTTAATTAGTGGAAGGAAAAAGTTATGCATTGTCAGTAAGTTTATTGATAAAAAAATATTCCGTTCAAAAAAAATTTATTAAGTGCTATGAGCATGTTACTGATTCATCTCCACTACCTATGACGTCCGCTATATCTGCCCATAACGTTGATGTATCCCTCGCTTCGTCACATGACAAATGAAGAGGACTGTCAATTAATTGTTGAAGAAATTCAGGAAGCTCTTCGTCCAAAGTATGCTTTGAATAATCGTCTTTAGCACACAATGGTGGAGAGTACTGAAGTTCTATTGCGTCTTCTGAAAATGCTTCTAGAGTGTTCGTATTTGAGTCGTTACTATTCATGTTGGTCAGCATGGCTAACTCGTCTTCTAAAAACCTAAAGTTCTGCGGTAAAGGAGCGTCCTGCTCATTTGGTGGTGTTGTCTGAAAATTTGTCTCGATTGTTTTATAAAAATCAACTGATTCGTGACTATTCGAGACTGGATAATAATGGAAGGTCATACGCTCAATGTTTTTTCGCTGTTCTGTTTTTCCTTGGTAAATATGTTGTGACGTCATAGCGCTTTCCAGTGTTTTGTTGGTTGAGTTTCTCCGCAAATCTTTTTTCATGAAGTATTGAGTGGCTTGTGTGCACTCTTTTTCGGTCTCCTCTTGTTCATTGAACGGATAAACTGCGTCGTCGGGATTCTTTGTATTTTCACAAGCGTTTCTCAAATAACCAAAGCTTTTCAAATCGCCTGCAAAAGGATGCGCTTGGCTTAACTGTCCAGATAGTATATTTTTCACATCAAAAAATGAACTGTGTAGTGCAGCAGCCACTTCTGGTGAGATAGTTCGGTGACATTTTTTATCTCTTCTTTTCTTTGGAGCGTATCTATAATTCGGATATGTACGCATGTGGACGACTCTTAGCTTCTCAGCTCGTTCGACATACGGACGTTTGTCGAACGTGCTCATTGAATTCCAAGTCTTTCCAAGCAACTTACTGATTTCAGCATTATGCAAATGAGGATTTTCACTTGCGTATTTCCTCCTCATAATTTTTGCCCACAACAAAAACGAATTCATCGGCCTTTTTACATCATCTTCATCTTCCATTTCGCATAAATATTGACTCGCTGCACCAGATGTGTTGGGGTGATTAAGTCCATATGAAGCTGGATAGTAGTGTAATACTTCGGAGAAGTTTCCTGCCATTTTCGATATGACTCGTACTTATGATGTCCAATCAAAAATGAGATTCTAAATATAGCTAGTTGCGTTTTATTTCAGTCGATTTAATCCCAGCATGCAATGCAGAAGAATTTATTTTTACATTACGCTCGCCAAGTACATTACCGTAAAGTAAACACGAAAGATCAACTGCCGAACGCTAGAAGAACAGTTTGTCTCCTTTCTATTGACACAAGAAGAGAACAAAGGGAAGCTTTTAACACGCTATTGTGTTGTGATTTTCATTTATTCCTGACGAGGGTTAAGTCAGCTTTTAACAACATTATTGACATTGTTTCGCCAACTAGATGCTTTTGTGAGACCGACATTTTTAAAGTGCAATAACTACTCAACAGATTTTCCACTTTAATACTTACTAATATGTGAACTAAATTACACGTTCTTGAGTTAGTCAACCTATTCTTAATACACGCGCGCAAAAAATTTACGTTTGTCAACTTTTGAATCGCGCTTTTATATGGTAATAAACATAGGAAGCTCTACC
Source organism: Hydractinia symbiolongicarpus (assembly GCF_029227915.1). Lineage (NCBI taxonomy): Eukaryota > Metazoa > Cnidaria > Hydrozoa > Anthoathecata > Hydractiniidae > Hydractinia > Hydractinia symbiolongicarpus. The sequence continues at coordinate 6,488,767 of NC_079885.1, forward strand.
AAAGTTGGCACATTATACTGTACTGTCAATACCGTTATTAAAATAATGATGAACCAAATATGATTTGTTTATTTTTGCCATGGCTTATACACACAAGAATGTTTATGGAGAAGAATGACTTTCAGACAAATAACATGTCAACATTTCATCATTACAAGCTTATACGATGTGAGAATAAACGACTCAAAAATAGAAATAATTATAAAAAGTTTTTCCACTTCACGAGATGTTTGTTTTCTTATTTGACGTCAGTTCTTTACACATGTTTCAACTGTAAAAAGCGCCATATTTCTTTTTGATAAGCACTCGATCGTAGCAGATGTACGTTAGTTATCCGGATGGGTATTTTTTCGTCTACCGCACGCACGGTGAAATTCGCGTTGATGGTTAATACGCGTATGCTGATTTTGCGTGTTTCGTTTTTGCGCACCACAAGTGGAACTATCTGTACAGTTTTAAGTTTCTTATAGGAAAATAACTGAAATGAAAAATAACTTGCAAAATCTTTTTTAAACAACTAATATATGGTTTCAACGCATAAGCACCTTATTAAAAAAAAACATGCTTTTTTTGCGCGCAAACTTTTAACCACTTGAAAATGGTTATTTAAGAAAAAATTGCAAATTGTGTTATAATTTTTAATAAAATTATTTCCCGCAGGCTTTAAATTCTTGCAGAAAAATTTCGCGCAAACAAGATATTTGCGCAAATTTCGCTATGAGTTAGGACTATTTTTTCACATGAGCATAATTTGTTTTTCTACTGATAATTGGTTCGTTTATAAACATCAACATGAGAACAGGACGTGCGAAAATAAGAACTAAAAAAATGAAAACTTTGTTCGGATGTTAAAGTTGATGACGTAACTTGTTTTTATAAAAATAACAATAGGAAAGACTGCCATGTTTTCGTGATGAGTAAAAAAATTACTAATTCTTCTCAAGGAAGTCTATATATGCGCCACATACGAGATTCGATTGTTTTACGTGAAGTTGTTGCATCAAATTCTTCCCAATTAGTTCTCCTTCTTCTAAAGATTGATCGTCCCTTAAACACACCTATAACGAGTAGGTTTATTATACAACGCCAGACATGTGTGTAGTGGATGTAGGTGGAAACTAAAAGTACAATGGTCATTAAAAACACATTTCCTAATCAAATATTAACTCAAATATTGACAATACAATTTTTTACTTCAAGCACGAAAGCGAACGATCATACCAGAAGTAGATCGTAACATACATTTTTACCGCAAAAAGGAAAAGTTTGGTGTTAGTCAAACAAAAATAAATAAAGACGGATTTCCTCTCTTCTTGACACTTGATACCTTAACGGTATTACCTCGAGTTCCATAAAATGACCAAGATCTTTTACTTCATCTACATGTATCCTCGTTTGACCAGACATATATAAAGTACGTTTCTTTTCTACTGTGCCTAAAAAAGAGTTAACAAACTACCGTTGCACAGAGGTATGCAGCAGACATGCAATCAGGACTACACATTTTTTACAAGAAACAGTAAAATCTAATCTGAGACAAGATGTTCTTATTTTGTTTTTTATAGTAAGAACACAACTTCAGAACTCACTCTTCATTATTTTGTTTTTTATAGTAAGAACACAACTTCAGAACTCACTCTTCATTATTTTGTTCTTATTTATACCTTTTCTTTCCTCGAAATTTCTATGAATTTTATGTTTGTTGCTAATGGAGCTTTATAATTGTGTTCATGAACAATTAAGGCAGAGAAAACATGAACAATTAGGCAAAGAAAAAAAAACCCCGACCACAAGCAAACGTTAGCTTATGATCAGGTTTTTCTAAGTTGTGAAAACTATTTCCTAAGACTTAAGCAGTTCTTATTTTTCAGTAAAATCAGAGGCTCATAAATAAAATTCTTTTTTTGGGCTAAAAATTATTTTTCGCTGTCTTTGATAATATAACAGACGTTTTTAGCTAACATGTACTTAGAAAATTCGCAACAGAAAAATATTGCTCAATCCCTGTCTTCTTATTTACTTAAAATGAGTTACGTTTAGCTAACTTTTTTGTTGGCCACAACCTCGTCTCCAGGGCTATTCTAGGCTTTTGATAAGGTGATACTTAAACAACATATATTTACTGGTTGAAGATCAATCAAGACCGTGTCAAAGGATCAAAGAAGTAGAAAGGCCCTGAGGGATTAAGTGGGCCAATTACTTCGCTAAAGCTTTTTGAATTCACAACTTTACAACTTTTGGTCTAATTTCGTCCCCGGAGCTTCTTTCTAATTTCCGATATGCGTGATATTGTTAAGAAAAAAATCAATCCTGGGAACAGGGTTGATTTTACTTGTGACGTCATCGGAAGTAAATGGAATACCTCTAAGACTGTACGCTTGACTTAAAACTTCTCTCAAACTGTCCGGATTCTGTTAAAAGAAAAAACACATTATGATATTACCCAAATTTGCGCGAGTTTCGACGTTTTAATGTTTTCGTTGTTCGCAATATCGTGATGGTTTTCAGATCAAAATTATAAAAAAAATTACAAGCGTAAGGAAAAAGAGGTCCTCTCTCTGTATCACTGGGAAGCGCTCAAAAAACAGAAATGATCGTTTCTCAAACATTTTAAGGTCTACAACAGACAACCAACTGTAAATAACAAAATATTATAAAATAATGCAAAATTACTAAGCAACATTTTGAATAATTAAATCAATCCATTCGGTACGAGCTGTAGGATAAACTTGTCCTGGCTTGAACTCAATAGTTTGATACGTGGCCAAACTCAATAGTTTGATACGTGGCCAAACTCAATAACTTGATACGTGGCCAAACTCAATAGTTTGATACACAACCAAATTCAATAGTCTGATGCGTGGCCAACCTCAATAGTTGGATACGCGGCCACACAAGTTAACATAGAATTAAAAAAACTCACGTCAGTCCAGTAGTGTGCATATTGTGATAGTTTAGGTCCTTCTTTGTCGGAGCGTTTGTAACTGATCAAGCGATTTTGTCCAGACTGTTTACGAAGCTAGAACGATATTTTTTAAAACTGGCAATTGATATAAAAAGAAGATCTTGTTAATTGATAACTACGCTACCATTAAGCTTGATTTCCATACATTTTAAGAGTAGGACAATATCTCTGGGCCCAGGCACTTATTAAATATTTTATCCTTCAAAAGTGGTGCGTTTTTGAGAGAACGCTTATTCGAAAGGGGCGCATATTTAAGAAGACGAGTCATTGAAGAAAAGTGTCCATTCAAGGAGGGATCAGGGGTGAGAAGTGGAGTGATTTATTCGACGAGCGGATGGCGATTTTCCCAGTATGCAACAACGACAAATGATTTGTTGAAGACTTTGAAAGTTAAAATTAAAGGTGAAAACATCATTATAATACGATATTAGAACATGAATGGGAAAAATGTCCAATTATAGAAACTTATAACACCAGCCCCCCACCCCCTCCCCCCCCCCTCCCCCCCTACAATTAGATAACTAAGAGTAACAAATGTTTTAAGATTAAAAATAACGAAAAAGAAACGGCTAAAAGTTTAGTGTATTATACAAAGAAAGTATCGTGTAGCTTGAGACACAGCCAAGTGGAGTAATCTCTTCAAAGAGATGACAAGGGTGTCTTGTTTCACAGAGAGAATATTTTTGTTATCAATGAGCAAGTAGAATGGCGAGTTAACTCACTACACAGCAGTAAAAACTGAATCTTTTATGTCCTGTTGCTAAATTATCTGGCTATTATTTTGTAGAGAGAAAGGTTTTTTTTAATGTATTTAAAGGCTTTCACAGTTGTCACGAAAACTATAAAAACAACTCACTGGCAACTAAAAAGCAACTTAAATGAGGCGAGTAAAAACAACTTAAGTGAAGTGAGTAAAAAAGAGCTCAGCGGAGATAAAACACTTTTTGATCACTCTGGCGTCACATGATTTCGCACTTTAAGCTAAAACTATTTCTTTATAACAATAAGTCGTCAAACCCAAAACAACGAAACAATTTAAACAATGCACTCAATTATTACAGCGCAAACCAACCTCATCCTCAGCCTTTTTCAGGCCGTCTAAATATATAAAGCTTAACAAGTCCTGGGGACGAGGTTGAGCACGAACAAAAATAAAAATCTATGTTTACTGTGAAGCTAAATATTGGGTCGCATGACGAGCTAAAATTTCGCCTAAAGTAACTGCTATGCTTTTACGAGAATGTTTTCTACGATTAAAGGTTGTTATCCACTTCAAGATTTCCCGCAGAACGGAAAGAAAGTCCTCATAACTACGGAAATACATACCTTCAAACGATATTCGCCATCTGTTTTAAAGAAGGTATCATGTTGATGTATGATTTCCGCTAAAAACAAATCGGTATGAGAAAAGAAAAGAAATTACAAATTAAAGTAGCCGACTGTGTGTGGTTAAGCGCAGATGACTTGCTTTTAAAAGTGAAGGGGCGATATATTGACTAAGGAAGACATGCCATAAAAAAATTTCAGTATTTAACATCATCAGATTAGCTAAAACGTTATTAAGATTTGGGAGAAAAATGATAATATTAACAAAATAATAAAAATATTAAAAAATCGACATTTGGCTCAGTAATTCTATAAGGGTTGTATTTTATACCATATCATATGTCATAGAAAACCGACCCCCATCACTTTTGAAAACAAATCAATCAATTTAGTAGTTGTTTCAACAAATGACTTTAAGAAAAATAGAACGCAGTCTTGTCTCTGCAATCATATATAAAACAACGTCAAAAGACGCAACAAACCTTTTGTATCACTGATACTTTCCGCTAACTTTTTAAATGATTCCAAATCATCCAATCTAGCTTTTACTTCGACGTTTCGCGGCATTTTCTTTCAAACATATAAAATTATCATTAAAAATTTTTATTTATAAAACATAAAACAAAACAGTTGTAAGATGATCTTTAAAAACAAAATCAATCCTCTTTGTTCTCTAGTTCCGCATGAAAATGTCACCTTTGAGCGGGATAAAAATTTATTTATTTATTCGGTTCCCATTACATACATGATTTTTCTTGCAAGACCAAAAAAAAATACATAAACATCCCGTAAAATTTATTTAATAAGTTAAAATTTTAAAATAAATCTCAAGTAAAACTTGCTGTAAGTAAGAAAGAAATATAGTTCTGAAATGTTACGAAGAATCATATTGTATTATTAAAGATATTATTTTGGTTTGTCTGTTCAGTATTCATATTACTGTGGAAAGTTTATCATTTCTTGAACATGATAGTTTAGTAGGCGACGTTTCGGGAGATCCTTCTCCCATCATCGGGCAAAGTAAAATGATGTTGAGCATGTATTTATATAATTGCAGAGGATCGAAATTCATAAAAATTAACCAATCAGAAACGAGCTGATGATTACAGTTAATTAACTACTTCTTCTGTAGGGCTGGTAACCAAATCTCTTATGTGTTTGTTACGTTCTACACTGTTGATGGTTTCTTTAATCTTCCTGGCCGTTGTTCTGGATTCTCTGTTAATGATTTTCTTCTCATCCCAATTAAACTGATGACTTCTGCTCCAGCTCTGGTCCGCAATTTCATTTTTCTTCACATCTCCGTTTCTCACTGCGCGCATATGTTCTTGTACTCGTTGCTTAAACTTTCTTTTTGTTTCGCCTATATACACTGCATCACAATCTTTACACGAGATTTCGTAAACAACATCGCTTTGTTCTTCCAGGTTTACTTTGTCTTTTGGTTTAGACAAAGTGCTTCTTAGGGTGTCTTTAGAGTTAAGAATGCATTTGATCTTGTGTTGCCTTAAAACTCGACGAAGGATCTCGCTAGTACCTGGTACAAAGGGTAGTAATGCTGATGCGATGAAAACCTCTGATGTTTCCTTGTTGTCTCCGTTGCATCTTCTCTTCATTTTACTTTCTACTTGCGTGATGACTTTATGACTGTATTCATTTGCGATTAATGCATTTCTTACACGTCGAATTTCTTCTTTCCTCTCCTGTTTGTCACTGACTACGCTGTTGGCACGATTCAGTAATGAAGATATGACACTTTCTTTGCAAGATTTCTGATGGTTTGATTCGAAGTTAAGGTACTGGTCAGTGTGTGTTGGTTTACGATACACTGAAACTGAAATGGAACCATTCTTGCGTTTGACCAAAGTGTCCAGGAAAGCGATACTTCCATCGCGTTCAAGCTCAACAGTGAATTTGATTTGTCGATGTAGGCCGTTGATGTGTTCATGGAACTCTTCTAGATGAGATCTTTTGATTATGGCGAATACGTCGTCAACAAATCTTTTCTAAACCTTTGGACGTCTGTCGCTATTGTCTCGTATTTCTGTGACTACTGATGATGCAGGGCCTCCCATGGCTACTCCGTCTGTTTGAGTGTAGAAGTTCTTATTAAACAGATATCATGTTTTGGTTAGAAAAAGTTCGACCAAACGCAGAAAATCCGGTACTGGAATCTTCGTCTTTTTACCGAATGATGTTTAATGTGTCTTTGGGGACGTTTGTGTAGAGTGATGTGACATCAAATTATTATTACGCTATTGTATGATTTCAAATAGCACATTACCTTTAAGTGGAATCACTGCAGTCCAGTTATCTTAGGTTTGCTCACATGCTCTATGCTAAAGGTTGATTGTCGTCATGGGACTACGCTGCTGGGCAAATTGCTGCGTATTTTATGACGTATAGTACAGTACAATGAAAATAAAGGTGGCAGAACTATAAGATACCAATTTTTCTCTACCCCGCAATTATCTCTACCCCACATCATCATTAGGTAGTTACTCTAGATTTCAGAATAGTCGACTCCCTTTCCTGGTTATTATTTTATTGAAATAAAAAGTAAGCATTCAACTCATTTGCTTGTAATCAAATTGAAACAGTAGTGTACGAATCCAAATGGTCTGAAGAAAAGAATTAAGAACAATGTTGCTTTGCAGCGGCTTCATTTGAAAGAATAAAGCAACGGACAGGACTTTTTCATGAATCCATTTTCCACCAACTCCCCCTCCCCCCCCCACCCTTCCCGTAATTATTATTTTTAAACGCATTTCCTAACGCCCCGCTATTTGACACTCAACACCTCTTTCAACCCCCTGTTATTTGACACTCAACACATTTCCCAACGCCCTGTTATTCGACACTCAACACATTTTCCAACGTCCTGTTTATTTGACACCCAACACATTTCACAATGTCCTGTTTATTCGATACTCTGGAGTACACCGTTTGCACATATTACAGCAACTTTGACGAACAACACACGTCCGAGCAAAAGTGGAATCCGCAGCAACACTATACGTCTTATTTCTCAACAGCCAAAAGCAACTAATATTACATAACACGTATATAATAAAAATATTTTATTCTCTACGAATCTTTTCGTTACAGAGTTATATCTTCAGGTAAAATTAACATTATCCACTTTCTATACATCATTAAAATACCATAATTATCAAAATAAAAACGCATGCGAGAATAAATCTTCCCTCAAGAGATAGAAAAACTTAAAACTAATAATGATCGTATAGCTAAAGTGTTTCACGTAACACCATACCTGAAAAAACTTAAAAGAAGTGTTATTAAAGGAGATATGAACAGATCTTTCAGTTAAAGAAAACCAAATTATGCCTTCTTAGTTATTCAGGGTTCAGACAAAGGCTGACAAAGTAAATTCCCGAGTTTCCCTAGGTTTTTGGTCGTTTTGAAGGCATTTTTTTCCTGAAGCTGACATGGTTTGGTACCTTTTCTCCCTGAGCAAATAATAGAAGGCAATATATAAAGGGAGGGGGCTAATAATAATAATAATAATAAATATTTAAAGTGGCTAGCCCAGAAAATCACAAAAACCTATAGTTAGTGGATTGTTTCCACTGGGGCCCACTAGGACAAAAAAGAAACAAAAAATGATAAACCTTAGACTGCCTCAGCTCAATCAAACATAGTAACATTTATAATCTGTGAAAATTGAAAAGAAAAAGAATAAAAAACAAAAATTAAAAAGTTTAAAAGTGATCTCCATTAGAATTTGCCAAATACATTAGAGATGGAAGTCTTAAACGAAAGCAGACTTCCATCACAGTACACTTGGTCTGGAAGATTATTCCACACTTTTTCAGCTTTAAATGGGAAGGCTTTTTTGCCAAATTCCGTGTTGACCAAGGGAAGTGTGAACCTGTTTTTTGAAGCTCCTCTTGTTTGATGATTATGACAGTTTTTTGTCAAAAGGAATTTTGAGCGCATGTAATCAGGAGCAATGTGATTCATGGCTTTGAAAACTAATATGGCATCGTTTTTGATGAGTAAATTATTCATTGAATATTCCCTCTCTTTCCCAAGAAAGGTACGGACACATTTTAATCGTTTTTCAAGTTTTCCCAATCTACCTTGGGTGGCACAAGCCCATGCCGAGGAGCAGTAGTTGAAATATGGCATGACAAGTGCATTAATTAAAAGGTTTTTTGTGTGAGGTGTTAAACAGGATGCAATGGTTCTAATTTTAGAATATTTAATTAGTATTTTTCTATTTATGTCATTAATGTGCTTTTCCCATTGTATTTTTTGATCAAATGTTACCCCAAGATATTTAACTTTTTCGCTCCTCTTCAAAGGAATACCCATATAGTTGATAGTTTGTTCTCAACTTTTTTTAACTGGCTGTGGTTGCCGAAAAAGATTGTTTCAGTTTTGTCCGTATTAATAGTCATTTTGTTATTATTCAGCCAGAGGTCGACTTGCGAAAGTTCTAACTCGACCTGGGAGACAAGGGTATCCAAGTATTTATGAGACGAAATAATTATTGTATCATCTGCATATAGATGGTGGTAGTTTGAATTGATGACAGATTTTAAGTCATCAATATACAAAAGAAAGAGCAGGGGCCCCAACACAGATCCCTGCGGCACCCCAAAAGCGTCTTCATGAAGCAGATCTGATCCTGTGTCGTTTACAAGAGTCAGCTGCATTCGGCCCGTTAAGTAGGACTCGAACCAGTCAAAGGCAGCATCTCTGATGCCAAAACACCATAGTTTTTTTAACAAAATTTTATGATCAACAGTGTCAAAAGCTTTTTTAAGGTCAATGAGCATAGCACAAACAAAGTTATGTTGGTCGAGCTCAGTAAGAATAAAATCAGAGACATCGACTACTGCAGTTTCTGTGGAAAAGAGTTTTCGAAATCCGGACTGTCTGTCATTCAGGAAGTTGTGCTCAGAAATAAAATGAGACATTTGCTCATGCACTAACTTTTCAAAAATTTTCATAGGAATTGGCAAAATGGAGATAGGCCGATAATTAGTAGGATCTGTTTTATTGCCACTTTTAAAAATAGGCGAGACCCTTTTAGTCTTCCAACATTTAGGTACATAACAAGTAAATAAAGATTTGTTGAAAAGAATTGATAAATAAATACTTAAAACTGACGAACCTGCTTTTAGCAGTCGTGAACCAATTCCGTCCAAGCCTGTAGCTTTATTAAGTTTTAGTGAACTAATTATTTTTTCGACACTTTTGGTCTCAATACGAGCCCACCGAAAGTCGTGTCCGCTAACAGGTGGATTAACATTAGTAGTGTCAGAAGAAAATTTAGAGGCTAGTTTGGCACCAACACTGACAAAAAATGAATTGAATGTGTTGGAAATTTCTTTTGGGTGAGAAGTTTCTGTACCATCGTTTTGGACTACTCGTTTTATCGAGGTAGTATTGCCTGACTTATCAGGAACCAGTTTTTTTAGGGTTTTCCAAAGTTGTTTTGGCCGTTTTTGAAAGTCCTGCAAAACGTCATTATAGTACTCGTTTTTAAGTCGATTTTTGAGACCTATTACCTGGTTCCTTTTTTGTTTGAAAGCTTCCCAGTCTATGATGGATTTTGTTTTTGATGCTTTCCGTTTCAAGAAGTCTCTTTCTTTGATGGCTATTATTAATTCATCAGTGACCCATGCCTCAACACGGCCAGAAAATCTATGTGTTTTGAAAGGGGCATGTTTGTCAGCCACTGTTTTAACATTTTTATTCAGTTTCTCACATGCTTCATCAAGGTCATCATAATTATTAAAATATGACCAGTCTAAATTCCTGAGGTCCTTCAGAAAAGCCTCTTTACTGAAGTTCTTGTAGCTACGAACCTTGCATGTTTTAGGTTCAAATTTTGGCCTTTTGAATTTTCTGATCACATAAACTAAATTGTGATCACTGATGCCTAAATCCATGACACCAGTTTTAGAAATACAAGAACTGTTAGAAAGTATCAAGTCTATAAGAGTGCTACTATTTTCAGTAACACGAGTTGGCTCCATAATATGTTGTTTTAGGAAAAGAGTGGAGCATAATTCCTTTATTTTGGAGGAAAGAGCATATTTTGAAAGCATGTTACAGTTAAAATCTCCCAAGATAAACACTTCTTTTTCTTTTGAGAGCTTGTTAAAACACTGTTTAAAATGAGTACACAGGTTTTCGGTACTCTGCAAATCACTACCTCCAGGTGGCCTGTAAACCCCACACACGTAAATAGGTTTAGTTTTTTTCAGGCACACTTTCACCCATAGTGATTCAACATTTTCGAAGTAAAGGTGTTTCAAAAGGTGGCTATCCAAATTTTCATTAACAAAAATTAGAACACCCCCACCTCGTCTATTCCGATCATTCCTATAACAAACATAGCCATCAATTTTAACGTCATTGTCAGTGATGATGTCATCAATTTTGGTTTCACAGATGGAGAATACATCAAGTTTTGTTTGATGTAGCAGAAGTTTAACATAGTCTAGTTTGGATGACAGACCATTAATGTTGAGATGGGCCATTTTTAAGCCCTTCCCATTTCTGATTGCCTCAAAATCAAAGTTTTCATCAATAGTAATATTGATGTTGTCCGGAATTTCGTCACCAAATGACTCTTGTAGGCTAAATAATTAATAGAATTTTAAACACAATATCTATTTTTCAAATTAATACATATGTTAACTTCATCTGTTTCATCATCATCTTCATCTAACAGAAGAAGTTCTACGTCTTCCATGCACCGCTCACCTTCTGGGACGTCTAGAACTGGTCACAGAAAATTGGAAGATGCACTTATTAGAACGTAAAGAGAGGGGGCTAAGTAAAGAGAGGGGGCTAAAAAGAGGAATTACGGTATTTGTTGAAAACAGTGCATAACTTGCCATAACCAAAACATTAGAGCTGCGGATCATCAATAGGTAAAATTAAAACCCATTTAAGAATTTTAAGGATCAGTTAGATTTAAACAGATTTAGGGCGTAAAAAGGTGGTAAAGCTGACTAAAAAATTCCAACTTCTCCCTTAATTGGAAAAAAAAAATTTTTTCCCAGGGTTTCCCTGAAATTTTCTAGGGTCTGTCTGAACCAGGAGGTGAAATGTTTAAATTACGTTTTTGCATGAAAAAATGAAAAAGAAGTAAGCAAACTGGAAACAAATCATCAGATTTGTTTCCAACTTTAAAGTTGATGTTGTATATTTCCCTAAAGATAATGGAAAACAAGGCTTTGAGAACTTTTGATGAATATTTTCAACCTGCATGGAAGATGACGGTATTTTCATAAAAAAGTGAGGACATTTGAGGTCGTTTTTAATTTTCTTAACCTAATTTTAATCAGGAAATTTTTTTATGAATGAAATTGTTGAAATTTGGTGACTTTTCATAACTTCTGTTACAGATTCCGGAGAAGAAATAATTTGGGTGAAGAAAAATTCGATTTCGTAGAATTCTTTTTTTAGCAAGTCAATATAAACAGCTTTGTTGCGTTCTGTTTTTAAAATAGTGTTATGTTAATGAATGTTTTTGTGTTACCAAGGATACCTACCACAACGTGTATAACGCAGACCAGAATTTTTAAATTATCAAAACCAGAAAATTTTATTTTGCAGAACATCTCATGATGTCATTTCTGATCACTATGACGTCATTAAATTAGTTTTCACCTAGAATGAGTTTTGACTAAGAAGTTCTACAACTGTGCAACGTTTACTCACTATTGAAAAGATTTGCGAATTTTTTTTAAAAAGAACAAATTGTTGCAGTAACCATGTAAATTTTTTAAGGTTTAAGGGTAAAAAATTGTTCAAATCTATTTTCAGAAGAGATTTGAGGATGGGAGGCGCAGCAAGCCTGCACCTAACTTAAATAAAATGTAGAAACAAAAATGGATACGACAAGATGTGTCTTTGGCAACAATTATATTACTTCTGAAAAACCATAAATTTACAACGAACAAATTAATATTTACACGTACTTACAATCAATAATTTTCTTCGTAAGGTTCTGCTTACACGTAAGCATTCTTAACATAAGTAAAGTTTTTTTAACTCATCTGTACGGCAGCCGAAATGTTCAAGCTTGTTTAACAAACTGCATATTGTTTCCTTCTCTCGCTTACTAAAGAACTTCAGGGTTAAATTAAACCTCTGAGAGTTTGTGAAAGAGAGCAAAATACGGGAAATATGCGAGTAGTTCGTATCCGTTACGTGTTCATTAAATATTTTTATACAATATTCCAGCACATTCGATGGGATATCCACGAAAAATACACGCTTGAACACATCCGCTTCATAACTTAGCATAAACTCGTATTTATCTTCATCACTTTTTAAAGTCTTCCACCTTTTCATGAATTGGTCACATAAATCTATTGCCTCCACCGCAGGTGTTTTAACATCAACTAAAACTGGTGTAACGCCAGCGATGTTGCTAGAATACAGTGGATTCCACGTTTGTTTCACTGTGTCCGTTCCTAATATGTCTTTCCTATCCAGTGGTTTTAAATGAGAGGCTGCAACGATATCTCGAAACTCTTCGTAACTTCCTACTTTTTGATGGACAGCTCGAAATTTGGCATCGTTTTCACGTGAATATGCTGCGTCAGCATTTTTAGCAGTAATGAATTCTTTCTCCAATTTTTTGAAGTTAATGTTTACATCACTATCCATTAGGAAACCTAAAAATAGAAATAAAGTTTATTATGTGAATCGACCGACCGACCGACTGCCTGGGGCGATCGACCGGAAACCGCGCGAAAAAAAGAAAAAAAGATGAGCAGCAGTTCCAAGCGAATACTTTTCACATCTATTACAACTATACTAAAATATTCTCAAATGATAGTAACATCGGTATTTATATACAAAGTGCAAAAAATATTAATTCCTAAACTTTAAAAAATATTTCAGGAGAAATTACCTTACTTTAGAGTATCAAATTATCGCCTTTTGTAATATTCATGTCCCCCTCCCCCTCCCCCTCCCCCTCCCCCTCCCCCTCCCCCTTTAATTGTTCCAACCCCAAATAATTAATATTTTAAACATTACTCAGACTCACTTCCCCTGGAACGGAAACCCTGGAGTATTTATTCCACAGAAGTCCAGAAGAATACAACAACACTAACATACAAATGTTGCTAAAAAGCGTTTACAAGGGTTCGTTGGCTACAGAAAGAGAAATTCAGCTTAGTAAGAATGAGTGGTTTTTAGTTTAATCAATATTTTAAAGAAACTAGTCGTTAGCCCGTGGAAAAATCCACGGGTTCGCCCGTCGCAGCTAAGCTACCATTTTGCGTGACAGACAGACGGACGGACGGACAGACGTGTACGGGTATTATAATATAGATAAACTCAACTATTGAGAAAAAGTTCACAAAAAAAAATCACTATCAAAGAATGTAAAAAAATGTCATAAATAAATTAAGAAAAATTATAAAATTGCTACTTAAATACTAAATTTACAATTCATCTTCGTCACTCTCCGGCGGAGATGATGGAGCGTTTTCTTCCAATAAGCTTCTCAACGCTTCTTTCTGCTGTTTACCACTGGTGAGAAATTTCACTTTGTCGCGATACATCAAATACGAATTACATAAAAACACGTTCGACAACAACAGGAAACCGATAATCACAGCACAGAATATCACCATGACATAATTACGACTGAAAAATAAAATAGCGAGGCTGCAATTCAACATGTACACAAGTGTTACTTCGCCCTCTCAGTCTCGAGCGTGAGTAACATGGTCAAAGGTTCTGGAGAATATTGTGTTACTTAGCATATGGATGGCAGGCTAATTATGTTTATTCGCGTGATTAATTGCTGACGTAAGCAAAAAATAGAAAAGTTGCAATATTTTGACTACTTTAGGGGCAGAAACTTTCGCGGGCATTAACTTTCGCGTGTTAAAAACAAAGCGGAGTATTTGACAAAAACTTTCCCGTTTGGCGATTTTTGAAACAAATTTCGCGGAAAAAACTTTCGCGAATGGGCAAAATTCAAGAAAAAAATTTATTCGTTAAATCACATCTAATGTCTTCACCGTAATCAAAAATGTACAAAATATACAAAGTTAGGCTAAGTAAATTCCCATTCTGAGTCAGTATCGTCGTCACTTTCTTGAATCTTGCACATAACACCTCAAATTCCTCAACTGTGACATCACAAATTGCTAAGAGATGGCTATCATCAGATTGTCCAACATCATTACTCAGCATCGGATCTATATCTTGGAAAGGATCAATCGATGGCATTTTGCTTGAACCGATTTCTAAGGCATCAAAAATACCAGCACTTTTCCATCCACTATCAATAATTTTCTTTTCCTTTCGGCGTGCTCATGTGGTTGTAGAATTCCACAATCCAACCGGCGTGAACAGGTTTAAGTTTGGACAACTGTAACCCTACTGTAACATCAATCTCAACACCATTATCTAGCTGCGCTTTTACTTGGTCTGAGCACCATTCGTTAAATTTACGTTTGAGAAATCGTTTGCAGAAACCATTGACCGTCAGATCAAGTGGCTACAGTCGTTACACCGCAAGCCCCCGCAAAAGGAAGAAAAAGTCTGCATCCACTAGCACTACTGTTTAAAATAATTGGGACATCCGAGAAATGCTCGCAGCTCCAAAGAAGAAAAAACAAGTGTTGTAGTTGTAGTTGACGACGAATAAAGTAGAAATGAATCATTACTTTTAAAAATTGCCCCGTTTTTATGATTTTTTTTATGGTGAAAAAACTTTCGCGTTTTTAAAAATATCCATGATTTCGCGTGAAAAAACTTTCGCGTTTTGATAATTTAGAATTTCCAAAGGCATAAACTTTCGCGAAAAAGACCAAAAAACGCGAAAAAATTTTAAATTAAAATATTTTACATTGGAAGGAGCAAAAAAATATTTTTTTAGAAACATACACGCCCTTCAGCATGAACATATATACCAAAAAAATATACGAAATATAAGAAAATAAACTAAATATGCGCATATCATGTATCATGCGTAAAATGGCGCATTTAGGCGTGGATTTTACGTGCGTACAAATTTTTTGATATTAAAAAATTAGTTTGACGTCATCAGTATCACCTTTGGTCAAAAAATAACAAACACAATAAAAAGAAGACGATATTGGTTCTCCTGATAAAAAATTATCACAACACAACGGTCCAATCTCCTAATGACCATATTTTGTCATTTTAAAATGGTTAGGCGAGCTTAAGACCTTTCTCTTGTGTGACTGAGTTGATGGATACGGCAAAAAGCGACAGAATCCGAACAATTTTCATGCAATGTGATTGGCTTGCCGGCCGAAATAACGTATTCTGATTGGTTTACAAAAAATTGACGACTTTGACCCATATTTAGGGCATTCGAAATGTAACACAGCATCAATAATCATTGGATTTTTTTGTAACCGATGCCGTGTAATTTGAATTTCCGACCAAACGAAAGCAATTAGGAGGGTTTTTTCGGACCAAACGAAAGCAATATATTATAGTATTCTTGTTATCTTAAACACTTGTAATATATAGCTAATAAAAGCATGCACCACCTAACTTTCATATGAAAAATCCTTTTTATACTTAATTTTTAATTTTCACGAAATAGGCCCAGAGCACACGTAGACTGATAATAACTTCCTGCAGATGTAAATAGCTTACTACTAGGATATATCATCTGAGGAATTTTAATATCAGTACAAGTCTGTGAATTTAGAAAAAATATATATAAATAATAATTCCTAACCAATTAGTCAAAGTGGCAACTTTATGTGGGTAGTATAAAAAAGCATACTTTTCGCTAATGGTAAAAGTCCAATAACTTGTGCAAAAATTAAAACAATGGCTTAAAACTTGATATGGTATAATTTTAGACCAGATCGATGAAAGAGAGCCCAATATACATTGACCTATCATTGTAGTTTTTAAGTTTTTTAATTTAGGCATTTTTGGGTACGCCGATAAGGCATTTTTTACAGCATATCTGTTCTAACACAAATACAAGTAAAAAACCATTAAAAGCAATTATTCTGATTGAAATAAGTCAGATAGGAATTGATAAAACTAGTTTAAGCCCAAATTTTTTAACCAGTCCAAAGAAGTTGTAAAGTACTGGAATGTTCAACTTAAATTATGTTGATACAAAAGCTTAATCATGATTACGACTACGGTTTAAGTGATAAAATTTTTGTTTGTCTTTTATTTATTATGTTATCAATTGAATAATATTTGAGCAAACGCATTTTGCAGAATAGGCAGTGACCAAGCAAAAGGGTGCATAAATGTTTTATTCTGTAGTGCTACATCCAACATGTTGTATAATACAGAAGTTAGTTTCGACAATTTACTTATTTCCTGGGATAATTATTTTAAGCTCTTAAAGTCACTGGAGATTTGTTTGTACAGCTACATGTCCTAGCTACATGTTGGTGACAATAAACTGGTTGACGTGCTGCAACATTTCATCATTAGGGTTTTTCCTTTTCCCTGAGGTATATATATAGTAAGAATTCTGTTTTACTTTCTTGCTAAGAAGAACATCAAGGTAAGTCATTTATGTATTCCATCTTACATATGATGATGACGCTTTTGTGCAATTAAACTGGTGTAACGCAATAGAATTTGTGGGGAATGAAGCTGTTTTTACTTGTACTATCAGGCTTGGTTTAGTTTGTTTTGGTAGACTAATTGCGGTAGCATGGTTTGTACTCTGAACACAGAAAATTTTTGCCACCCTTCGCCAAATACTTTAACTTCCCAGTGGTAAGAAAAATTATGCTGTGCCTTCAGACTGTACAGATACATCAAAAACCAAAAACTAAATTTCCTATTACCTCTACCTGTGGTGCAAAGCGCAAAGTTAAACCTGTATTTACATCATTAAATGCTAAAAATACTTATGCTCAAGCTCATATTCTGTTTTGTCTGCAAGGTGTTGATGAAGGATGTGATGATAATTTTAAAGCCAACCATTTTTGTAATTCTGGTTAAAACAATTCAGCTTCGCCTAGTTAAGCCTACTTTAGCATATAGCAGACTGTCCATGTCTGGAATAGCTAACATTACGTTATTAGCCATTTCCTAGACATGCTGACGAGCCCTGATATTTGGCGAAACAGTCTTAAAATATTTGAATTTAAACTGTCGTTTTTAATTTTCATACTTTTTTGAAACCCTTTAAAAGATGGTTTGTTATTTTCTTGTCCATTCAAAACTTTAGAGCAAAAAACGTCTCTAAATAAAGCTAATAATTTAGACATTATTTAGGCCGTTTATAATGCGTAGAGGCTTAAAATAGCAAAAGTTTCCGGGGTTGCGCCCAAAATCCGCCATGGGAGGCTTACAGCGCCCCCATGACCCCCAGTTGTTCTGGACGCAGCAAATTGCTGCGCTGTTTTTGCTTTGCAAAAAATGTGACTGACATGTTAAAAATGTTGGATCCGCACCTGAATTTGTTGTACTTGTAATTGTGATGATTATTATGGGTTGAAAGATTGGTATTTGCAAGGTATACTTTGTTTTATTTTGTATACATCAGAAGAAAAATATTAAGTGGAACCTTACTTTGAATTGTATTTCAAACTTTGCAGCGAATCTAAACGATTAACAATTATAAGAGATTATAAAAATAACTAGAAAATCATATAACTAAATTTCCCAGGATTAAATTTTGAGTATTACGCAAGGATTCGTAGGAGCCAATTTTCAAATTTTCACGAACTTCATCGATGTTTTAATATATAATTCGATAAAGTAACAAAAAATGGCATTGTGGGAGAATTAAGTTTAAAATTTACACACATGCTAATTTAGTTGTGTGAAATCTAAAAAATTACAAATCTGAAGTTTGAAAAATACTTTATTCTGGTGTCTATTGAATCCTCTCGAAATTTACTCCTCTTAAAATATCAGGACACAAACACAGGATGTAAGACAACTTACTGATTTCATTTTCTTCATCTTCATTATGTACACATAGGATTGTGCTAACCTTCTTTGGACAAAGTAGATTTGCATCAGCACTGTAAAACAACAAAATATGAAACACATATTAATTAACAGTTAAACAAGTCTGCAGCTTCAATCAATCTTCTAGGGGTATTACCATAGTACGTGGGGAATATAATCCATAAAATTTGACCTCTCATTCTCTCTTGTACTCTCTCTACCACCCCTCATTTACCACACACACACACACCACTCCACACGTACCTTCAATTATCTTTACTTGCCCATCCTTTAACTAGCTTTTATTGAAAATAAACGAAACGTTTGCGAATAAAGAAATACTGCAAACTTTTCAAAATTGGCTTTTTTCACACAAATTGTTTTAGATATGTGTCATAAAAAATATACGGACCTTCTGACCTTGACACACCAATCTCCTCCTCTCCCAACTACACAAGAAAATTTCTTAGCATGACAATGTGTCCTCTGCCCTTTGCCCAACCTGTGCCTGCCTTCACAGCTTTACATAGAGCCTCCTAAGTTTAACTATGCCCAAAAAAATAAAATTAGTAATATGCTATGTTTCACAAACCGAGTGACAATTTTATTACAAAAAATTGACTGATAGACTTGAATGACGAAATGTTTTTTTTTTGTTACCTAATTGTGGGAGAATACCAACTTTAATGTCTTGTGTATAATCGTGTGTTTATTTGTATAGACAGTTACCTTATCAGTAAAAAAAAGTCAGCAAAAAAATTAGTCAGCAAAAATAAAAAGTCGGCAAAAATATTTGTAATTTGGACAAAATTAAGTCACTTTTTGCCGACTAAATTTTTGAATTTAGTCACTTTTTGCCGACTAAATTTTAGAATTTAGTTACTTTTTGCCGACGAATTTCCGGACAAAAATGATAAGGAAAGTTTAGTTTTTAAATTTCAATAAAAAAAAAAACAGCAACAAAAATGGTTATATAAAAAGATTAAGTTTAGTCAATTTTAAGAATACTTAAAAAAAATTAAAAATTAAAAAAGAATAATAAGAATAATAAGAATAATTGCATACAATAAATAATAAAAAGTAGCAACAAGGAAGAAAAAAGGCAAAAAAGGTGGTCGGAAAAAAAAGTTTAATCCATAAAAAATTAGCAAAAAAGAGGGGGGAAATCGATTTTATTTACGTCCCTGGAGGCTTTATCTTTATTTTCTTTAAAGTTATAAGAACAGAAGAATGCTCTTACCACGGGTTACTTGGATAATTAATGATTGCTGATTGATACACAAATGTGGCTGATCCACCACCGTCAAAATTGATAGCATTAATAACTCCAACGGACTGTAAATAAGTTGCAGCCTCCCACAAATTAACGCTAGAATATGGACAGATGACAAAAAAAATTATATACTCAAAGATTTTATCGATGTTTAAGTTTAAAAAAGAAAAGTTTCTTAAAAAAACATGAATTTTCTGACTTATTCGAGCGTAAATGTCACTTAGAAAATGAACTGCATTGATTTCAATAAACAAAAAAAAAATTTGGTGAGAAAAAAGCTTATACCCTCTTTCATCTGTTTTACCATCAAATTGAACAAGATGCACATGGCCAAGCTTATCATATCCTATTAACGTTCGTGCTGATTTTACACCAAAAAATCTTTTTAAACTTCCTGTTGTTTCTAAATTCTTGCATTCAGCTTTCTCACTTTGGTTTAAATATATTTCACCTTTTCTTATAACCCAACCTACTCCTGATATCAGCTGAACAAAGGGGTTTGTTTTGTCTAAAACTTCTTCTTCTGATAAATACCCTATTACTACAGTACCATCTTTACGTATTCCAAAGTTCGCATTTTGCACACCATCTGCATCTTGCACCAATCTACCATTACTTATAATATTTCCAAGACAAGCTCCTTTCTTTTGTCCATCTATACCAAAGAAGCCGGCATTGGTAGCAATTATACAATTTCGTTGTTGTGCGGAATCTGTTACATAGCTAAGTGTTTGTTTCGAACAAGAACCGGGTTGCAATGGTTCTAATACTGAGATCATGTTTAAAGGATCTCTAACTATAGTGTGATGGCCATACTGCATATGGTAATTGATATAATTAAGTTCGTATGTTCGAGATATATTCTTTGGTTTCATAAACTCTTTTGTTAGGTTACCATGTTTTTTTTCTTGACAATCTCGAACATAACGATGTGTTCTTTTTCTGTCAGTGTGTTCAGTATGTGGGTAAGGAATTAGGTCATCAGATGTGACACAGATATTTGAGGTAAGTTGTAGACAGAGTGTAAGTAAGGACCACCATTTTGACATTCTTGTATTGCAACGATTTTTACCTTAATCTAAGAAGAAAAGATGTTTACAAACGTTTTCTACCATTTATTGCCGGCATTTTCTTGATTAAATAAATATTATACGAAACATAGGCGTCAAAAGCTATACACCACGAAAACATGCATCCTGCTTTAAAAAAATCCATGTAACTCACGTCTTATCATAAAAATAAATACATTGTTTTAATGTCGTGAAAATCTAGGCATCATTAAACCAATGCAAATGGCCAATACTTTACTATTTTGACATTAACACAATATTTTATTAAAATTCAAAGTAGAACAATGATGATAATATGGAAGACATAATAAATGTTGGTAACGTTAAAAAAAGGCTAGCCATAATTTTTTTTCATCATTTTTTTGCAATTTACCATTCAACAAAATTCCAAGTGGCAAGTTATTATTTTACGATAACTTGGATTTATTAGCCCAGCTGTATTAACTCTAATGTCCAATAAAACACCCTGCTTGGCGTTTTTTAAAAATGTTGAATTTTTTTATCCTAGGCTTTTAATTGGGTAGGAGTGATTGTTTTGAAGTGTTGTTTAGTTTAGATGACGTATGTTGAGTGAATCTCTGATATTTCTTTTAAGAATTATGAGTCCTAAAAATTTAACGAATCATAGAAGATTTGGTGTGAAACTGATCTTGTGATGTAGAATGAGGTACGTGGTGAAATGTGATCTAGAAAGTGGTGAATATAAGCGATAAAAATGTAAAATACCCATATTCAAATAATTAAAAAGAGCGGTTACTAAATACAGGTTTTAAGCCTAATTTTAGATTCACCCCTTTTATTTATCTATTTTTAGCAGTATAGAGAGTGTAATCCAGCATTCTCAGTAGCTGTTAAACGGCTATAACCCAATTGAAATTTATCACAAATTTACCAATTTATTAGAGGAGCTATATATATTCATTACAAAAATACAGGACTTATAGCTCATTTCATGCATGTTGTAAAGAAATAAGATTTCATTAATACATAAAAACACCTTAATGAAATTCCCATTTAGGATTTAACAGCCTTTATATTACATTTCTGGATTGTACCCTGATACTGAGCATGGGCCATTATTTGAGCCTGAGCCATTGCCCCCTACCAAAGATCATCTTTGATAATAGTACCAAGTCTAGCCTTGGTTGAAAATCGTGATAATTAAATGAAATGAAATATTTCAACACCTATATTGCATAACGTCCAGCCATTTTATTTGGATGACGTGAATCATAACATATATCATACAATTGTAAAAACAGCAATAAAAATGATTCAATATATAAAAAGTAAAAATCACCTTTAAATATATAATAAATTTATTTAAAAACTATCCAGTTATATAATTCAAAATATTTCATAAAATTTAATTTGCATAGAATTATAACTTAATCAATACCTACCCTAAGAATTAATAATTTTATTTGCAACAACAAAATAAAAACAAACAATGCTAGAAAAAAGTTATTCTTCAACAGCAATTTTTATGACCACATTGGTTTACCTTCACTATTAACATATGAAGTGGTGACGTCTTGGAGACATAAGAAAAGGAACACCAAATGCCTTCAGTGCTATATATGTGAAGAAGACCTTTAGCAAATTTTTATTTGCAGAGCTTATTTTTTGTGGATTAGGCCCAAATTTTGCAGACTTAGCCACAAAATTTTAGGAATCAGTCAACCGTAAAATATTTTATATTTTCTACAAAGCAATTTCTACTATAATTTTTTTTAATTCTTCGTATTTTCAGAAGGAACAAAGCCATTATTGGCTCATATAAAGTTACATTAATTTCTGAAAGCTATATTAGGCACAATACTGATTTTGCCTTTACTAAAATTACTAGCTTTGTCATCATCCACATAAATATATTGTGCAAGTGAAGCATTTCGGAACCACTTCATCCACAAAAATAAGTTCTGCAAAAAATTCGTACCCTGCAATGCGTCTAATAGGCAGCACATTGATAACTATGGCTACGATATTAAAATTTTTGTCCACTCAGCAAAAACAAATTTGTTCAGAATTGAAGGCTCTTACATTATATCCTCATATTAGATGCTTTAGCTTGTGACAAAATAGATACAAATGCTGTGGAGTTTATATATGATGACAAATTTTCACATTGTTTACTTACCAACATCGCTTAGAGTAGAGCTATTCGATATAATTAACTGAAAATAAACACCTGTTTGTTACCACAACATAAAAAACAACACAACATCAATGCTCATAACAATAGTACTGTATGAAAAACTAGCCGATGACGAGGAAGATTTGTCTATAAGAGAGAATATTAGTCTTAGTCTGACGTGACATTTGTTACTTTATTTGTAAATCTTTGTGTAAATTAATTTTTACGCTGTAAAAGAATCTATTTTGTGCATACTAATTTTCACGCAATAGCAATATGAGTGTATTTTTTGAGTTCAGTTTTATGCATGTGGAAAGTCTTTCAAAGAACAAGAAAAAAGAGTAAGATTATGGCTTCAGAGAAAGTATATATGGGTTTAAATTATCTCTATAACCAGTGTTGTTTCTTGAATACAAGTAACATGGGTATTAATTTTCATGCAAAACATTTTACACATAATTTCTGTAACAATATTCCAGCATTAAGAATTTTTTTGCACAAATGCATGAAAATTAGTATAAGGTAGTAAAAAATTATATAAAAAAAATAAATTCACCTGTTCTTTCACCTTCATGTATACAAATGATAGTGCTCACTTTTCTTGCACACAACATAGAAGGTTCATCTTCATCACTACAATAAGAGAAATAATAAAAAAAAACCATAGAAATAAATATTAATTTGCAGGGGATAACATTAAATTTGGGAAATTCTGAACCATTTTTTTTCTCTCTTTCTCTAGCTCCTTTCGTTCTCAAGATATTCATGTTTAAAGATTTTGATGTTTAATCTGCGTATATATTATCATATTGCCTGCAAATAAATTGTTGATATTTTGTAATTTTAAGATATTTTAAGATTACAATAGTATGTCCATTGATATTAAATTTTCATTTTAATTATTCCTACAGAAACTTTAACACATTAAACAGTAATATGACCCAATTTTTCTGAATATAAAGCTAACAGTGTAAATCAAAACAATAAGGTAAGCTGCTGTCTAAAATCAAACATTTTTAAACAGAACATTACCACAAATCACTTGGATAGTTGATGACGGTTGAGTTTGCCGTGTAAGTAGCTGACCCACCACCATCAAAATTTATTGCATTGATGACTCCTGCAGACTTGAGGTACGAAGCTGCTTCATAAAGACTCACACTTCAAAACAAGAAAGTAAAAACAAGTTTTTATATAACCTTCATTATCAAATAAAAAAAATATCCTCCTACCCTCTTTCATGTGTTTTACCATCAAATTGAATGAGATGCACATGACCAAGTTTATCGTAGCCTAGCAGAGTACGTGCAGCTTTCACAGTAAAAAAGAAGCGCAAAGTACCAGTTGTCTGTGTATCTCTGCATTCCGCTTTTTCACTTTGGTTTAAATATATTTCACCATTTCTTATAACCCAACCCACTCCTGATACCAGTTGAACAAAGGGGTTTGTTTTGTCTAAAACTTCTTCTTCTGATAAATACCCTATTACTACAGTACCATCTTTTCGTATTCCAAAGTTAGCATTTTGCACACCGTCTGCATCTTGCACCAATCTACCATTACTTATAATATTTCCAAGACAAGCTCCTTTCTTTCTTCCATCTATACCAAAGAAGCCAGCATTGGTAGCAATTATACAATTTCGTTGTTGTGCAGAATCTGTTACATAACTAAGTGTTTTTGTTGAACAAGAACCAGGTTTCATAGGTTCTAATACTGAGATCATGTTTAAAGGATCTCTAACTATAGTGTGATGGCCATACTGAAGGGTGCTTGTACGATATTTGATATAAAAAAGCTTAAATGTTTTGGATATATTCTTTGGTTTCATAAACTCTTTTGTTAGGTTACCATGTTTTTTTTCTTGACAATCTCGAACATAACGATGCGTTCTTTTTCTGTCTGTGTGTTCAGCATGTGGGTAGGGGATTAGGTTGTCGGGTACAATCACCAGAAAAATCAGTTTTACTTGCATTAGAAGTAACATCAAAAACACTTTTGACATTTTCAGATGATTATACTGAAATTGAATTAGCATGTATATGCACATTTGCATATAGTAATATATAAACCTTACACATATGTAATATGCATAGAAAATCAAAAACTAGTCAGTGAAATCCACAAGTTTGCCCATTCTTTTTATACCGCATTATGTGCGTCTCGCTACTCAGGGTACTATTTTGCATGACAGACAGGCGTATACAGGTATTATAATATAGATACTTAGTAAGTAAATTAAAAAACTTAATCACTGAAAGTGACGGACCTGTACACATTTTATTATAAAGCAATATCTAAATATCCTGAATCAAATCTTAGCCATAGATAAGGTTTTTATATTGTTGTTTTTTAAATAATAAAAATGATCAGAGTGCTACAATATGCAATATTAATTGTAGAAACTGACTTTAAACACTGCGATATATGGAAGATACTATATCTGTTTTGAACCAAAATGCTTAAATATGAAAAAAGAAGGTATTTTATACTTTTAAAATTAATTTAATAAAGAACTCGTTACCAGTTCCTTGCAATCAAACTGACTTGACTTAAAAACAACATGTAAACTTTAAAGTCATAATCCATTATATGCTGTGCTTTCAACTTTACAATATAAAAATAGACAAAATCATTTCTTTACTATTTTGAATATCACCTAACTGATAAAAAAGAATTTAAAACAATTTTCTATGAAATTAACACCAAATATGTGTACAGAGTTACATTAATACAGCACATGAAAAAACAAAGTTTTTGACTTTTAAAAAAATATTTTAGATACAATTTACTCTAAAGGACTAAGTAAACTTTATTACCTTTATTGGGGCGTTTGTTAGAAAAGGAGGGAAACGGTTAAAATGGAGTCGTTTACTACATACATTTTCATTTCATGCGTTTTCACAAAATTAGGAGAAGTAAAAGAAGAGGCTGTTTAACAAAACATTGCAGTAAAAAAGTCCTTTTGAAGAAATTTGAAGAAATGAATTTTGAAGAAATGTTATTGTAGGTTATCATAGGCATATTTAAAAGTAAATATTTCAGTGTGAATTTTTTTTATGAAAATTGTAAAAATAAATTTAAAATTCATTATTACAAGCTAAATTATTATATAAATATATAACATAAAAATACATAACATAGAAATAAATAACGCTCCATTAAACATTGAAGATTACAAAAAATATAAAATTGATGATACAAAATTGCTCTTTAAAAAAATAATATATATTATATAAAAGTTTTATTGAAATTCAATACATGCACCACTGTCAACCACCTCCCGTTCCCCCCCCCCAAAAAAAAAATATCCTGCAACTGAAAATCACCACAAAGTTTTAGTGTTTTATAGTGTCACTGAGCAGCAAGACAACCCTAAAAAACGTAAAAAAATAGACAAAGTATTATAAAATACTTTTAATAATCACTTTCGTTTTCAGTTGATGATAATGCTCTTCGACTTCGTAGGTAATGTCGTAGTTGGTCTTTTTCTTTTGAAGAATTAACTAAACTTTTGTAGCGGGAGTAATAAAGAAAAGCAAGATTACACGTGAAGATGTTTAGGACCAGCAACACACCAATTGTAACGGTTAGACCAATTATAAATTTATAATTTTTCCTGTAAAACAAAAAATTTACTTATAAATTAAGGCCGGCTTCCAATTAGCCCGCTTGGCCCGAGCAGATGGAGCGAACGCAGCGCAACAAGCAGGAAAGCAAAGTCCAATACATTTAGGCAAGAATTTAAGCTTGTAAACAAACATGGTCGCTTTTAATCGAAGGAAATGACTTTTAATTATCATTATCGGCAGTTATATAAAGAACACAAACAAAAGGGAGAATTTCATCATTTGGTACGAGAGGCTCTTTGACCACGAAATATTCTTTAAAATGTTTAGAATGCTTCCTTACAAATTTAAGGAACTTTTACGGTTAGTTGGCCCAAGCCTGGTGAAAACATCTAGACGTGAGTCAATACAACCAAAAGAAAGATTAGCTGTCACCTTCTGCTACCTAGTTACTGGTGATGCTTTTACTACAATTTCTGCTAGTTACAGAATGAGTGACGTATCAGTTGGCCGAATAGTCAAGGAAACATCAGAAGTAATCTGGCAACGGTTGACAGAAGAAGGATTAATGAAATGTCCTTCTACCCAACATGAATGGAAAAAAATAGCGACAGAGTTTAAACACTTGTGGAAATTGTTTAGGTGCTATTGATGGAAAACATGTGACAATACAGTGCCCACTACGAGGCGGTTCAATGTTTTACAATTATAAAAAGTTCCACAGTATTGTTCATATGGCAGTGTCGATGCCATGTATCAATTTACCATGGTAGATGTTGGAGATTATGGCACACTTAGTGATGGAAGTGTTTTCCTTAACAGTAACTTAGGTTTTTTAATCTGCAACGATCATTTAGATGTGCCTCAGCCAAGATTGCTACAAGGAACAGACAAACACTTCCCTTATGTGTTTGTAGGAGACGAAGCGTTCCCTTTCGGGTGAATTGTCGGGTTAAGAGGTTACATACATTTCTGACTGCATTTCTGGAGTGACGTCAACACTTTGTTTGGTGGACGACATGGAGTTTGGAGCAGATACGTTACTACATGTCGGTCTATTTATTATTGTATCCTTTAAAAACAATAACTTGTTATACAATTTACACTTTGGTGTATTTGAAGAACCTCTTCCGCTTCGATAAGAGTCATTTATTCGTTTTAAGCATCTAGTTATGCCATTCCGCAAGTTTTTCCGCCTTCGTTTGAGGTCATCAACTATAAAGATAGAAGTAAATAATTAATATATATTTCTCATTATAGCTATAGCCTTAAATGAGGCATCAGCTAAAAGCTAGCTAGCTTAACTTAAACCAATGTGTGTATGTAGCTATTAGCTGCTAGGGCATAAGCAAGGGAAATTAAAGGTTAGTCAGTTTGCTGAGGTATATCATATTAGCCAATATCTAATAAACCATGCCTTCGTGACTACAAATAAGGAGCTTACCATTTTTGTGAAGTCTTGAAGAAATTTCCTTCCATGCCTGATTCTTAAGGTCTTCGTAACCTCGACATGAAGTACGCACAATATCCTCATTTGTTTTATTTCTTCTACAAGAAGTTCATCATCTATTTCGTCATCATCATCAAAGCTAGGCAAGTCATTATTGTTGAATTGACTGATTTGACTTGCATCTGTATACAAAACCTCTGAGTTAAATTCCACCATTTTTTATTAGTTTTGAAATGCTGCTGGGGCATGAATGAAATATATTTGATTGATTGACTGAACTTTCTGTGTGTTCTGATTGGTCAAAATAAACTTATTGCACAAGAGTTCGCTACGTCTGCAAAGAAAGTTGAATACATTTCAATTTCGTTGGCGGACCAAGGAAGTCCTCCGGCGGATCGCATGAATTTATTCTGAGCTTGCGCGCCGTAGTTCGCTCCGTCTGCTCTGGTCAGGCAGGCTAATTGGAAGCCGGCCTTTAGTGTGGTATACTTGGAATAATGAAAATCAATATGTAAAAATTTTTAACAACAATTGGACACACTTACCATGATGAAGAAAACTCAAGAACTAAAAAGAAAAAAATTAATAAAGAGATTGTCTAAACACAAGAAAGGAAATTTTGCCTTTGGTCTTTGGATGGATTCTCTGAGGAGAAATTCAGATTGAAGGAAATCCTCCTAAAACTTTATTACTAAGTTGATTGAACGTTTTATTGTTTAACTATTATTATAAATTTCTTTTACGTTTGGGTAAACACAGCACAAAAATTAATACCATTTTTGTCACATTCTATTCCAAACCAACCAGCTTGACATCTGCATCTTCCTTTTCCACACACACCATTGTTGGAGCAATTGTTGGAGCATTTGTCACTTTCGTGGATGCATAAAACTGTTGTCACATTAGCTGGACAGAGAGACTCAGTTCCATCCTTAAAGCTATATTAATGCGTAAAGTATAATTTAAATAAAGTATAATTGAAATAACAGCATAAAAAAAAATTGTAGTAAAAATTATGGAGGAAAAACCTGATTGACAACAAAACCCACAAAAAGGTGTTAGGAAATGTAGGAAAAACATTTCACAATTTCTTAAGAGACCAAATTCCATCAGAAATTTTAATTTTGCTAAGTTTTTTAATAGCTCTAAGAGACAATGGAATAGATAAAAATTATAAAATAATAAAAGGTGAACCCAATTATTTGTTCTACAGTCCCAATCACAAGTAACTATACACAAGTATTAAACTACGGGTACGAGTAAGTTCTTCTGTGGGTATTCCACGAGTACGCGACGAGTAAAACGATAAAAAAAAAACGATATTCATATGCTGTACTACAAGTTTTTCTGTATATTCTTTATTATCAATAGCTAAACACACAATATAACTTTTTATTGATTAGTTTCTCCTAGAAAAAAAAATTTCTTAAGATACTTGTTACTACATGTTTCGCATTTTGAATAAAATTATGAAAGCCAACCGTCCGAAACATTACACTTTTAAAATCCATCAATTTGCTATTCACACCTTTTGAATACCGTAGATAACACAAGTGAAGACGCAGATCCTTGATACACATTATTTTTGAAAAAAAAAATGTTTATATAAGAACATAAAGCTCCATAGAAAAAAAATTAGTGCTGAAATGCTCCTTTAAACTTTTAAAATGGCGAAATGCTGATAGGTTAATTCGTGATAACCCGTTTTAAAGTAATAAGTAGGGCCTGATACTCAAAATTTGGTGCATATCGTTATCACTGGATCTAAGACTCCCTTTCAGGCACGTTTTTCCATTTGGTTACTTAGATAACAATAGAATTAAATGCGATTGGCTTAATTTAGTTCCCTGGGTTCATTGTTTATATCGTGTTTGCAAAGAAAAAAAACATTAAGTTTTAATAAAGCAAAAAACATTTAGCTAGGAGAAAAAAGCATTTAGTTAGCAGATGTAGTTAATTAGCAAAGGGTTTCCTCGTCGGTGAGAAATTGAATGCAAAGTTATAAAAAGCCATTACAGAAAAGTATACATTTTTATGTGAACTAAAGAGAATTTGTCGCAACATAAAAAATTAAAGTAAAATAAAATGTTGTTTCTTACGACGCGTATACGAATTTTTTTATCTTATACTCACACACGTACTCACAAATCATTCACTTATTGTACTCGCATGCGCAAGAGCCTATACTCGAGTAGTATACTCGCCGATTACTCGTACTCGTCTTGCACTGTACTCGGCATTTAAAGTGCCCGTACTTGTGTATAGTTACTCCCGATCGGTACTGTATAGGATATGAAAATACTATTCTTGGTTGGTTGATCCGACTAAATATAGGATTGGATTTTTTTTCTGTGCATACGATCTAAAACATTTAAAATTGTGAAGCAGAATGATATGAAATAACAAAATACTTTTAACCCTGTACACCACACATAGGATTCTTTTACACCATAGGCAACAGCACTATTTAATACAAACGTCCTTTACGCTCTGATAATGTCAATGCCCTTGATAAAGTTTATCCCACAAAAATTTGATTTACCTAAGAAAATATTTGTATCATAGCTAGACTACCTATAGACCAGCTGCGCTTTACAGTGCTTGCTTGGGTTTTTATTTCTTGAATTAAGTTTTGAAGATGTTCAATCTCCTTAAGATGCGTTGTTTTTTGGGGGGTTGTAAACAAAAACATCAGCCACAATTTTCTAGCCTTAATCTCAAGAACGTTTGCCTCTTTTTGGAATGGCATGGAATGAGATTCACAATTTCCAGTAGGACAATCATTAATGCTGATATGTGGAAATTAACCGGGATGGCAAAGTAAGACGCTTATGTTTTGGTGTTTAAATAGGACTATTAGAAACTACTACTGTGTGGGAACCGAAAATTGTCTTCTGAAGCACAGATGGTCAGGAAAAAAGTATTCTTGTTCTGTATAAAAAAAACCTACCAGATGTTTGAAGGGTAATTTACAACAGACCCATTAGTAATAAAGGTTGAAGCTCCACCACCATCCAAATTGATAGCATTGGTTATACCAAATGATTGCAACAAAGAGGCAGCATCGTGCAAATTTATTCTAAATAATATAAATATAAAAATTTTAGCTTTATAAATATAAATAAAAAATTATATCTTTATTTCCAAATTCTTAGAGGAAAGATAACCCATAAATAACAGGTTTTGGATGATAATAATTTTAGTACACACTACTGCACTAACCCCGAATCACTGGTTTTCCCATCAACTTGAATAATATGAACACATCCTTCCTCGTCAAAACCAACAAATGATCTTGCAGATTTCGTATTAGCAAACTGAGATAAACTGTCACTTGAGCATTGCTGTAATTTTAAACTTTCATTGACATAGTTTTCGCCATTTCTTAAAATCCAACCAATACCAGAAACCAGTTGGATGAATGGGTTTTTTAAAGTTAGAAGTCTTTGAGGGATATATCCCACTGCAATGCTACCATCTTTTTTCACACCAAAGTTAACAGCTTTTACTAATAATGAGTTTGTTTTTTGCACTAAATGCCCATCACTTACAACATTACCATAGCAACCTAATGTTTCAGGATGGGCAAAACCTCCATTAATAGCCACAACACATTTTCTTTGTTTCGCTGTTTCAAGAACGGTGGCTTTTACTTTGTCTCTACATCCACCTGGTCTTAATGGTTCCAAAACAGAAAACATATTTTTTGCATCGTAAACAATAGCTTGATGACCATATATTTTTTGGTTGTTGATTTTTTTATAAAAGGTGTGCACAAAATGTTTCTGATAAGTTTTTTTCGGTTTAACAATACTAAAACTTTTGACACTTTGTCTGTTTTTCCTATTCGTGTCTATAGTTTCTTTCTGTTCAAAAGGTGATAGCTGATCAACTTGTTGAAACATACAAAAGCATTTGCAAATGTACAACATGCTGACAAGAATACATACGAAATAAGTACTGTTCATTATATAAATGATACATTTCCCTGTGTTAATTCTCACCTCATTGGTTCAGCTTTTTATTTATAATACTAAGACAAAAAGAACAGATTCATACATTGACTTTTAGTTTAAAGATGAAATGTAGCCTATTTACATGATTATAGTGAAGTTGGTTTTTTATCATTACAAAATAAAGTCACTCACATTCACCTACTATTTGTTAAACATGCTTTGGTTTACTTAAAATAGGGTTGCATGAAGAAGTGAAATTAATTAAGAAAAGAGATTGTCACAAACATTGCACCTGGTCACAAATTGAAAAATTAAAGGAATGCAGTAATAAAAAATATTATAGATATAAAAGAATGTAAAACATAAATAAAAACTATTTTGGAATTAACGTTTTCTCACAGTAAAAGTGAACTTGTAAAAGTTAAATTCTCTTGCATGTCTGTAAAAAATATTTTGGTACTTTTTTAAGCAGTTACTACGCATCAGTGAAAAGCAGATATTTTGAGAGCTGATACTAACATGGAAAAATATACTTTAATCAGGAAAAACATTTGGGATAAACTTTTGCAAATCTAAATATTTCACGACTAAAATTGGTAAACTTTTACGGTCTGAGATTAAATTTTTTTGAATTGTTCCCTGAAAAAAAAAAAAGATTCTGTTTGGTGTCAAACAATTTTTTTTACAGAAGTTAAACATTATATCTTTGCAACAGTTTTTAAAACAGAAAAAAATATTTCCAGAGATTGTTGTTACTTTTTTAGTATGGGAACGTTTGAAGCATCATCACTTTGTTTTTATAAACAGGACTTTCACATGTAAGAATACTCATGAACAGATACATGTAAGAACATCGATAAACAAATAATTCAAACAATAGGTATATTTGTGCATTTTTTATACTTTTTTTGAATAATCCAACAGCATACATGGAGTAATAAAAAAAAATTAAAAAAGACTAATATTCTTCTTGAACATTCTTACGTGTAAGTCTACCTTAGAACAACAAATGGAAAAACATAGCTTTTAAAAGCAGAAGTTTTTTTTGAATTTTATTTTAGACTTTCACGATTTAATCAGTTAGAAAATCTGTGCTGAATAAACTTTCACAAAAAACATTTTTAAGTTTTTCAAAAAAGCCTAAAAGTCACAAAATTCATGACGTTTCTCTGATTAAAGAATATATTTATGCATAGAGTGAACAAAATATTTCCTGATTTGAATTAAAAATAATAAGTCAGCTCTCAAAAATTTGCTGACTGTAGAAACTCTTTGCAATTGTCAGGGAGCACTTGCCATTGATCCCTTGATAATGGTTATTTTGTCGCAACAACCATTATGCAATAAAGTTTAATGAAGAAATAGGATTCTCAGTATTAACATTTACTTTCTAGAATGAATCGCAAAAATGGGAATTCGTTTTGCAAATTGCAAACTGCAACCTGTTATTTCGAACCATGTTCCCAAAAGAGTTTGTTACACAAAAAATGTTTAATTTTTCTTGGCTTTCTTTCTGCAAAAAGGTAGACAGTAGCTAGAAACATGACTGTTTTACTGTGCCAAATACTAATTGGGATGTGCATACAAAGATTATCTATTTTTAAATCTCAGCCTTCAAAAATGCAAGTCAAATGTTGACAATCCAAAGACTACATGTATTATATATTTGGGCAGGGTGCAATCCAGACTTCTCAGTATGTTACATATAACTATTCTCAAAATTTCCCAATTTAATAGGCTAATGAAGTCATGTCTTATTAGGACGTGAATATAAAATTCTTCTCTGGGAGATCCTTCATAACAACTGTGAAATTTTTGGATTACAACCTAGGGGAAAGACTTTGTATATAAAAAGAAATCAGATATGGCAGATACTTTTCATCTTTTTACTACAAACAAGCGAATAATTAACTTCCAAACTTTTTTATTTTCAACGTAGATGGCAAATTCTCTAAAACAATAGACATTGGTCGCTCAACAATGACAAGATCGCCAGCCACATTTATATCAAAGAACATTATGTTACTAAATTGTCCATTAGTTTTAAGCACTTTTCCACCTTTTTTACGTTTCAAACTTTTCTTCTGCATACCACTGTCAGGCAGTAAACTATCATAAATGATTTTGCCAAAAACTTCTTTTGTTTGAACAAACATTTCATTTTCAACTTTTGGATTAAACACAATTGCGTTTATTTTGTCTTTTAACCGTCCCATGTTTGTTATTATTTGAGACTTATTGACATCAAATAACCATGGCTTAAATTTCTTATCTGGTATGTCAAATTCATACATGAATTTCTCACTTGTTGCAAAAAATACATTATTGGTGTGCGGTTGGAAAGAGCAAAAGGTAACCTGACCATTCATTTTAGGCAGCTCCAATGCAAAGCCTTCATCAACAATGGAGAAAATATAACATTGAGAATCTGCATCAACAACACAAATATAGTTGCTGTCATGATCAACTCTGATGAAGCGAAAAGGAAGCTGCACCAAAGTCTCATCAGGAAATTTAAGCTTGCCATTTCTTCCACTTTGCAAATGATATAAACTGATCACAGCTTCAAATCCAACAGTAACAATATATTCTTCACTTGGAGTGAAACACATTTCTGTGGATGGTTGCATTTTAACATGATTAAGCTTTTTTACAGAAGGTGGATCCAAATGAAGTTCAAGAGCTCTGCATTTGGCAGTGCTTGAATAGGCAAGATATTTTCCATTACTCGAAATGGCAGAGCAGATTAAATGATCTGCATTATCATTGCAAATTTCAAACAGCTTTCGTCTTTGTGTTGCATCATCCTCTGGATTTTTTAATGACCAAACATGTAACTTCTGTTGCTCCCGAAAACAAAGCAGATTACGATGATGAGACAGTTGTAGCGCATTGGGAAGTGGTAAACATGAATACCTAACAAACGATTGTGAAGAAAAATTTTCTAACGGATAGACAACAAAGCGTGGATCTAACCCTCCTGATAAAAGGCTTTCATTATAAACAGCAAGAGTTCTTGTGTCATGGTTTGTTGCTCGAACAGCTTTTGACTGTATCCACTTCAGTCTTTGCTCTACTTGGACTAAGTTGAATTGAACCACTTTGCTATCCACACCAGTAGAATACACAGTCTGTTCTTGATTACAGACAACAACAGCTAACACATCAGCTTGGTGAGAATGATAGGATTGAAGCAAGGTACCACTATTTCCATCCCAAAATTGTGTATTTCCCAAAGAATCTCCTGCAACTATTGTCATATCTTTTAAAATTTCAACTGACCAAATCATTGTGTTTCCCTCTTTAAGGTTGTCTGATGTCATACGAGATATAATAGCACCTGTTTTTACACTGTACATTCTTAAAGTACAATCAAAACCACCAGACACAATGAAGTTATTATCATAACTCCAACCTAACGACAAAATCCTGTGCTCTTGTTTATGTAAGCTACGTTCATATAATATACTGGAATCACAAACTTCAAACACTCTGATGCTACCATCTTCACAGCCAGCAGCTAAATACTTTCCAGAAAAACTGAACTTTAAACACCACACAGGACCACCATAAGAATCTTGGGTGTAAAGTGGTTGTAATCTTTTTAAGTCCCATTCAATGATTTCACCATTTAACCCACCAGTAAATAAGCGTTGGTTCAGCCAAACAACATGCTCAACGGTACGTCCCTCTTGGCCTGGAATAACCCGGTCAATAATCCAATCATTTGTTGGATCTCTGATTTCAATCGAGCCATCTTCCCGAGAAAGAGCTACGCGTGCTAATTTCTCACTTACTGCTGCAGAGTTTATTGCTTTTGGCAAAAATTCCACAAACTGAACACGATGGACTTTATAATCAGTCATTTTAAGATCTAGAAAATAAATAAAGGGAAAGTTTTATTAACATACAGCATACAGATATCACTAAAAAACTCACAAATTCAAAACTGCAAAAAAACAGGACTGGAAGTGTAAGGAAAAGGTCTATAAAAATAAACTTTAAAATAAACTAAACAACATCATTTTGGCTATTGGAGACAAGAAAGTTAAAACTGAGAGAGGCGCTAGTTCAGATGTTCAGTTCTAGTGTTTGGGGTTCACCAGTTTATGTCCCCCCCCCTTGTCTCCAACAAAAAAATGATAAGGCAGGAAAAAGTAAAGTTCACAGGTAACAAAAAACACAAATTCTCGTCGAAAAACAAATAGTTACTAATGAAAAAGCCAATGGTAATCGGCTTAAGGTGTTTTTAGACCACATCTAGATGGGGATTTACTTCGTTACAGAGTGCCAAAATCAGGTGGACAGGTGTGGTATACTTGAAGTGTTAGAACTTAAATCTGTTGATATATGTGTTCAGGAAGTCAGGTGGAAAGAGATATCTAAAAGGTATAGGTGGGTAAGGTAATAACCTTTCTTGGATTTTTTATAGTGATGGATATGGAGGAGTTAGCATATTTCTTACAGAGAAGTGGTTGGAAAGTTAAATAAAGTTTTCATATTATTGAAGATATTATTTCGGTTTGTCTGTTCAGTATTCATATTACTGTGGAAAGTTTATCATTTCTTGAAAATGATAGTTTAGTAGGCGACGTTTTGGGAGATCCTTCTCCCAACATCGGGCAAAGTAAAATGATGTTGAGCATGTATTTATATAATTGCAGAGGATCAAAATTCATAAAAATTAACCAATCAGAAACGAGCTGATAATTACAGTTAATTACTGTAATTAATATTTATTCAGTTCTTTAGTATTGTGGTTAATATACATTAGGTTTACCTTAGTCATTGAACATGTCATGTAGAGTCTGGCACAGTGGCGGTGGTTTCTACCTATAGACCTAATCTTAAAAATTGCCAGGGTTATTAGTCTCACTTGCCTGTAAAAGAACTGGACCCTACCCAGGTCTTGATTATTATGGTTGCATATAAGAACCCAACATCCCACACTGCACAAGTTCTTCAGATGTACCTTATTTTCTTCACCTATTTTTTTATTTTATGTCATCAACATGCCTACTAATGGTGGATCCAATTCAATTAATCATCATGGTACAATGGACTCGAGTCGAAATCGAAATATTATGAATGTCTCCAATGCGACTAAAGACAACCGCATCACAACTGTTATGTGAGCACGCAGTGCAACACAACCAGACAAACTGCTTCTGCCTAAAGGTTTCCCTGACATTATTTTTGGCTCATGTTATGTCAGGGTTAACAAGTTTGTAGGAAGCCTCTAATTTAATTGGTGGGTGTGTTGGGCCTTCTTCGTCAGCCGTTTAGGCAAGTAATGTGATGATAAAAGTCATTGTAGAAACATTGTAGAATAAGAACACCATCCTAATGCTCAGGTTATGCATTATATATTTGTGCATATGATGAAGCACGAAGGAGGCACCTTTATTCCTACCCATTCCCCAAAAATTTCCATAAATAGTCTACACATACTGAATTTGTTGTATCTATTCATTCCAACAGAAATACATTGTTTCTTCAATTTTTTTACTTGGTTGTTGGAGTACAAAAACCAAGAATAATTCTAGGAACGGCCTGGCCTGGAATCCCTATGGAAATCTTCATTAATTGCCCACAGCACAGTCAAAAAACATGGATAATCTTTTTTATTATTATTTATTTTATATTTTATTTTAATGCAGAAAATGCTAGCTAAACTATGACAGGTGCACGAATGAAATATGAAATAACGTTATGAAAATGAAAGTTTGGGTCATAAGACAAACCTGAATGGTAAAAAGATCATCACGAAACGAACACGATTTACAATACAGTTAAGTACAGGTTGATAACAGATCACTCCCTCCACTCCACGGGCGTCAAAAAGTTTTGCTCATAGTCTCTACGCCCTTCTTACACGGGGGAAAGAGAGAGATTACCGTACACAAAACCCTCGTCGAATTTGTCAGGATATCAGAAAAGGATTAAAAATATTAATAAAATAAAATTATATTTCACAATTTTACAATATATAAGAAAACACATATTTTACAATATATAAGAAAATAATGTTAAGGACATTTATACGCTGTGAAAGGTAACAGCAGTTGAAATATAAAGTTGATACTACTGAAGAACATAACGAACACCTTGGAGAAAAAAATACGGAAATAACTTTCTCCTTTCGTAATTTCTCCTCTAAGTGAACACAGAAAACCTCTCGTTGACAAGTCGGCGTTAAAAAAAAAACATGCTTTTTTTTTACTACTGTAACTACCTTTATTACGAAAAAATATCTATCTTTTTTTTCTTGACATTGAGGAGGGAGCCGTCGTTAACAAGGCGCAATAGCGGTTTTAATGTCAGGCAACAAAACCTTGGGGCTTTTTATATTTGGACGTCCAAATATAAAAAGCCTAACAAGTCCTAGGACGAGGTTGTCTGCCTTTATATCTTTATTCTTATTAAAATTATTTACCCAGCATAGCCTTTTCAATTCCTATTGGTATTTCTACCAACGAGGGGCCCGCGATGGGGTCTTAGTGCATTTAAAGCTGCCATTTAAGTTACGAAAGTCGTGCAAGCACAGCAATCTCCCAACTAGACAACCGCTTAAGATATCAATCCTATTCTCGTGCTGAGCGCTAAGCAGAAAGGATAGATTTACACTTTTATAGTCTCAGGCATGACACAGTCGGGGTTATAACCCAAGATCTTCCGCACTGAAAGTGAACGCTCTACCATAAAGCTACAAGTCGGATACAGGCAAAAATTCAACTGTTATATTCGCACTATACCTGGTATTTTGGAGAAGACGTAATTCGCACAAAATTGATTCCATCCATATCGTGAGGAAGGACGGGAGAGTTCATGTCCTTTCCGTTGAAAATGGGAGATCTTGGTTTGATAAACATTGTCGAGATTTTGCAAATGAAATGTGGATTTGTGTTAAAACAAAATGTTGCCAAAAAGAAATACATTTTATTTGACCAAGCTAAAAGATGTGATGACACAGTTATCCTAAGATAAACCACAACCAAAATTAAACGTGTTTTCAGCTTGCTAACATACAACTCTACCAAGGACATGGTTTTGCCTGAATAAGACTAAGTTTGTCGACAGTATTTATCCACGCTACGAGTTAAGCGATTTTAATTAGCTTTTTGCAGGATACCTCCTGCGTAGATATACGATGTGACCCTCCCCTGATTTCACTGACCACTGAAGCAAATGATATTCTACGTTTTGCAGTTACAGACACTGAAGCAAGACCAGCTATCAATGCAAGAAGTTTTTGGCTGAGATGACAACGAGCATGCTTTAGAGACGTAGGTTCTATAATCCCATCGACGCTAAACAATGTCATCGCTTTTTGCGTCTGAACAAAAAGAGAGGTAAAAGATCTTACAACAGACGCGTCATAGATATCGAACATTAATTGATATTCAGCATTAGCGATGGATGATGAGTCAGAAAAAAGTATTTTTGTTGCGGCGCAAGGATTTTTTTGGTTTTTGGCGACGATGACCCTGTTGAATTAAATTAAACCGTTAAATCGTTATTCTAATTTATGCTGTGTCGTTATAGTAATGCCGACTCTTCAATATTTTGTTATCTTTCGACGTACAAAACACCAGCCTAGGTACGAAAGATGTTAAAAAAATTTAAAAGAACGCCCTTTAGGGCGGATATATATACGGTCGCTTATTCATTTTCCGTCCGAAATATTTATTCTGCAAAGTATCTAGAAACCAATATAAATTACTTCAAAGCGTCGTGCAGTTGTGCAGTTTCTGTTTGGGTCGAAGATCAGACGCTTTAAAAAGACTCTTCATTATTTCTAGTAAGTAAATTGACACACCCTTTTTATTACTTGTGCCTATCGCTTATTGGACTTTTCAATATTTCGAAAACTTTTTAACAAGGTTGCAATGTAAAAATAAAACAATGCTTTGTATTTTTAGAACACCTGAACCGTGTATTTCTTTCCCTATATGCCCCCTACAGCAAATGATTCTCGTTTTTTATTAACATATTACTGTTTTGTAATATCAAAAAATTAAAAATATTACAAACTTAGATAATTTCACAATCAATAGACAATTTTTTCATTGTGATGCATGTTGTTTATATTCCCCAGACCTCTTATCTTATTGACAGGCAAAGTAATGCAGCCAATAAGCCATCGACCAGGCCCTTCCAAATGTTATTTTCAACGCATCTTTTGATCTTGAAATTCGATAGTTTTCGATAGTTCTTACTTTCTTCGCCTAAAGTCAGCATTTTATTATATACCTCATTTTTTGCATTTTTTCTGCAAATGCATAAAAATGCTAACAAATCATATCAAAACTTATATTCTTTACCAAGAGTAATAGTAGAAAATAAAACCTAGCTTCTTCAGTGCTCAGAGTTTCATGTATTTATAACAATCTTCAGCTGTATAATTTTTTTACCAAAAAAAAGAATTTTGAGCAAAATGCAGCAATATATCACTAAAACACATTGTTTATGAATATGGTGTCAAAGCTTTTTTAGTCTGATTCACGCCAAGGAAGACCATCCTCAAAAATTGTTTCTGAATCTGCAGTGTACGGCCGTTGTGAAAAGTTAAAATAGATCCTACTTGTGTGATTGTAGAAATTGACCAATCAACGCAAAGAAAATGTAAACAAGACTTAATTTTTTGGCTTTTTTCAAAAACTATCTGTTAAAAATACACAGGAATAACATTAATTATTATATTCTAGTCATTAGCCTATGAAAAATTCTATAGGAGATCGCCCATACCGTATTTTTCGGTATTTAACCCACAGGTTGTAAGTTGATTTTGATTTTTATGACTTCCACTGTTAGTGCGGGTTATATTGTGGTGTGGATTATAATGTGGTGCGGGTTATGTGATTCTGTCATTTATTGTGAAATTTAAAGTTTATACATTCAACGAAGAAAATAGTACCAACGGGATACAATGCGTACATTAATATAACTGCATGCGCGATCCTATATCTATGTAATCTTACTTCAACTACATGATTTAATTCTTTTCACACAGTGAAATTGCTTTAATCTCTATTGGTTGCCAGTGCTAATATTACGAGCTCTCTTTGAAACACAATTCTGGAGATCATTTTTCTTTTGTGTTGAATGTAATTCTAATCTATTTATATCTTTGCAATTGTGAGATATATTAGTTGTAAAACCTTGTTCCTCTTTCTTGTAGCTGGATACCATTTTGTTTTGGGTTAAGTCTACACCAGTTGAGTCTGGTACCCAGCTTTCCCCAGTTCCTATCAAGTGCATTTTAGTATACTGTGCCTAATTGAGCTCACATCAGGGAGGCTAGGCCCAAGTAAGGAAACCTATAAGTAGAGGCACAGTAGGGAGTGCAGGCTGGTTGGTTGTAACAAAGAAATGTGTGCTAAGAAAGTATAGATGACAAGAAAGTAGTCTTTTATATGGACACACCCTCTAACATTTGGTGCCCTGTGTGAGGATTAAGAAGAAGAGGGTGTCGACAGAACAGAAGATTACTAAGTGATGGCTGGATTGGTTTGATGTAGGATGGCTGCTGCTCCACATGAATTTGTAACATTTGAAGATGCTGTGCAAATTGAGGATGGAGAAGAAAAAATGGTATCAGAAGTATTTGGAATGCTGTCTGTTTTGGAGGAAAAAGACCTTGAGTCAGTTATGATAAGACTGGGATTGGATAGAAGAAAACAAGGTAAAACATTCTATTTACGAACTATCCTCAGATATCTAAACTCGGAAAAGGTAGAAAATTTGAATGACCACGGCATGAGCCTGTTTGAAGATTTGCATGAGTCTATCAGCCGTATTCTAAAACCAGTCAGACTAAGTAGGGAAACTTTCTCAAGTGGCCACATGGACACAACTAAAGGTGTGCCACAGGATCCCTTTCGTACCTTTACTCTCAAAAGTTCGACTCCTAGTCATGGTGCCACCCTGGAGAAATCGTTGTATAATCCACACAATCCTTTTTCACCCCCAAGGAACAATTATCCATGTGATACCTTAATTCAACCTGATGATGTTTTCAAACCATTAGAGCACCCATCTAAAACTTTTGTCACATCATGGAACCAGCCCCAACTTTTGTCAAATTCGAAAATCAGAGAATTCAAAATCAACGGATCAATTGGCAGTCCAGGTCAAAAGGACAAACTAACCTACCAAAGTTTGGCTTTCCAAATAAAAAATGGGTTAGACCAAGGATATAGGGAAAGGGATATCCTGGCAGCCGTGATAAAATCGATCAACCCAGATAACCCATTGAGATCCTACCTAGAGTCGAGGTCCGGGTTGGGAATAAAACCACTACTTAAAATACTCAGAAGCCATTTTCTCGAAAAAAACGCAACTACTCTCCCCTTCAACACCTTTAGTTCCTATCCAGTCGACACGACCGTTTGAGATTGTATCGCTAGACTATCTACACTTGGACAAATGCAAAGGGGGTTTTGAATATGTTTTGGTAGTGTGTGATCACTTTACATGCTTTACTCAGGCATATGCTACAAAAAACAAGTCTGGACGCAGTGCTGCAGAAAAAATATTTAATGACCTGGTAATGAAGTATGGATTTCCAACAAGACTTCATCACGACAGAGGAAAAGAATTTAACAACACGCAAGAGATTGAACGAGCTGTCTGGGATCAAGTCATCAAAAACAACCCCATATCATCCTATGGGTGATGGAATGGTGGAAAGGATGAATAGGACATTCATAAACATGCTAAAGACTCTACCATCAAAGTTCAAAAACAATTGGAAGCAAGCACTACCAAAATTAGCTTTTGCCTATAATAGCACTATATCAAAGTCTACTGGGTAATCACCGTTCTATTTAATGTTCGGACGTCATTCAAGACTACCAATTGATTCAATGTTTGGCTTAGATAACATCCAGAAAGGTAAAACTCATGCAGCCTTCGTGCAAGAGTGGAAAGAATCCCTGGCTGCAGCAACAAAAATTGCATTAAAGAGTGCTATGGACGGAAAACATCAATACGACAAGAAAGTTCAAGGTTTGGAGTTGAAAGAAGGAGACAGAGTCCTGGTGCGAAATCTAAGTGAGCGAGGCGGCACTGGTAAACTTCGTTCCCATTGGGAAGCAGATGTACATGTGGTTCTACGAAAAGTAGAGGACCTACCTGTGTACGTGATCAGGAGAGAAAGTGGTAAGGGAGAGCCCAGATCCTTGCATCGTAACCTCATGTTAAAATGTGATTTTTTACCATTAGAGTTATCAGAGAACCTGAGTAGAACACCAAAGACTGCTGATCCAGAGATCGATGAAGAAATTGACTTTCATAAGAGAGCTGAAGACCGTCAAGAAATTGCCAACTTAGACAACACTGCTCTTGTTGAAGGGGAGAGTAGTGCAGATGACACAAATTGTGCAGATGTTGCTGATGTGGATGTTCCTGTTGAAGAGGATGATGACTCCATTGACAGGGATGCTGCTGGTCCTGCTTTAAGTATTGCAGATGATGTTGATGATGTAAATCCTGAGGTCCCTGAGACTTCTGACCTCCCCAAGAATCCAGATGCAGACAATGATGCAGCAGATGAAACTATCCCATATCAGGTTGATGAAGTTTGGATGAGTGGAGAAAAGTCTACAAAACCTGAAGACACAACAGCACAACACAAACAAAATGAAATCCGAAGTTCAGGTCGAAATCGAAGACCTCCTCGGCGATTGACTTATGATTGAACGTATGTATGTATTACTGTATATAATGTTGTGTTGCAATCTATATGCTTAGAAGACTGCAAAAAGTTCTGCATGGGACAGGATAAACAAGAAATGCTGAACAAGAAAAGCAAAGTAAAAACATGAACAACGAAAAAGACATGAAGAGGCATAAGAAGCATCAGGAAGAATCAATCCGTAGTTTGGGTGGAAGATTATGTTGTGGTGCTTAAAGCTAGCTGGGGAGGCTAAGTATTAATTAAATTATGAAATTTGTATGGCAAAGAAGTGCCCTGCACTGGATATGGCAGGCTGATCACTTGTCAACAGACATCCAACTGTTGCAGATGTTGCTGAAATTAACTTTGAAATTATTGTTCAGCACAATTTCTAATGATTTTTTCTTATCTACATAAAAGATTCTCCTCCTCGAAAAAGAAAATCGACGATTTCAAAGTTCGACGAGCCTACGAGTGGCCACGATTCCATCAACGTGAAGACAAAATGCAACAAGCAAGAAGTCCATGTCAAGCAACGACTAACTTGAACCCTACTACGAAGTAATAAATTACACGTAAAAAGGCTGACTTCTAACTAAACAATGCGTTATATGAAGCAACAACGAAAAGGTGATAACTGAGAACGAATTCTCAAGATATACTGCTCCGACAAAACGTACAGAACCTTTAAAAAAGCAGGGGCGAGTGTGAGATATATTGGTTGTAAAACCTTGTTCCTCTTTCTTGTAGCTGGATACCATTTTGTTTTGGGTTAAGTCTACACCAGTTGAGTCTGGTACCCAGCTTTCCCCAGTTCCTATCAAGTGCATTTTAGTATACTGTACCTAATTGAGCTCACATCAGGGAGGATAGGCCCAAGTAAGGAAACCTATAAGTAGAGGCACAGTAGGGAGTGCAGGCTGGTTGGTTGTAACAAAGAAATGTGTGCTAAGAAAGTATAGATGACAAGAAAGTAGTCTTTTATATGGACACACCCTCTAACACAATCACATTAAGCACAATGAAATGATTTGATTCTGGTAATAGACCAATAAAACAGGTATCATT
The DNA here is from genome assembly GCF_029227915.1 of Hydractinia symbiolongicarpus. Classification (NCBI taxonomy): domain Eukaryota; kingdom Metazoa; phylum Cnidaria; class Hydrozoa; order Anthoathecata; family Hydractiniidae; genus Hydractinia; species Hydractinia symbiolongicarpus. The sequence goes on from NC_079885.1 coordinate 6,533,193, forward strand.
TTTTAATTGACACGTATTTCACAACCTAGTTCCCCGGACTTAATTATTAATTACTGTTAAAAATATATAAAAAATGTTAAAATTAAAGTATAGATAAAAATTTTCTTTTTTATCTCCGCTACCTTCGAGTAACAGGTTGCCACTGAAAATATTAAAAATAAATATAAAATACAATTGATAAGACACATGAACTATCTCCTCCTCATTGCCGCCATTTATTTTATTATGCACACTGTGATTGCTGGGATATAAACAGATAACAAAATTCTATAAACATTAAAAAGAACGTTTCGTACATCGCTGTTACAGACAATCTGATAATTATTATGTTTATTTTTATGCCAAAAAAACTTAAATATACATAAAAATAAATAGATTTTACTTTAGATTTATAACCTGATCTCATGGTTTTTTTTTGTTTGTTTGTTTAATCTCAGGAAGTATGAGTTATTATTGGCTGAAACTAATGTTTACAAATGAAAGAAAAACAGCATTGTCAAATTATTTTTAATTCATTATTATTTCGGCAATGAGAGACAAGGAAGTTAAGACTGAGAGAGTCACTAGTTCACACACTCGGTTCTCGTGTTTGGAGTTCACAAGTTTAAACGTTCCCCAATTGTCTCCATCATGAAAAAAAAAACAGAACACACACATGTTTATAAAATGAATAGGGTAAGTAAAAATACATTGAATTTTTTTCTTAACACGATGCGGGTTATGCAAAGGTGCGGCTAAGGAAAACATCAATTGAGATTTGATGCAGGTTATACAAAGGTGCGGGCTATCTGATAGCATGTGCAGGTTATATACTGGAAAATACGGTAAAACATTTTTCCTGTGACACTAATTTGTGCATCATTGTTCGCCTGTCAGCATGAAGTCATAAAATTTACTTAAGAAATATTATGACTAAAGCTGTAATTATTATAGGGTTTTTAATTTGAGAACCACCAGTTTAAATTGGTTCAAAAATACCCAGTGAGTATTATCATTTAGATTCAACAGAACAAACTGCAGCAAATGGGTTTTAATGAATACACAGGTGAATTAAAATAGTGGAAATTAATGAGAGCATTTTGAGGCCAGAATATTGATATTAAAAATAATAGGCAAAGCCATGGAGGCCTCAACAAGCTGATGTCAGCAGCAAGGATCACTTAATGCCCATAGTCACATGATTATTAGCGATAGTTCAAAAACTAGCAGCTATGATGTAAATAAACTTTGAAAAGTACCATTACTTGCTTTAAAGTTTTACATGTTTTAAATTAATGTAGGAAGTTAGTTTACCTGTTAAAATTATGCAGCAAATAATCTTAGTTTGCCTATGAGTAAATAAATATTTTCTGGCAGGTTAGAATTTCCTTATAAACAAAGCTAGCCATGGTGTGTAGCCTACTGAAGCAAAACATTTTGTTTGTTTTAATTCCTGTGAGGTTGTGTCTAACATTTTGTTTTTTCTAAAGGGAGATTTCTGGGAAATTCCTGTGTGGTTGTTGTAGCATGCATTCTTGTAGTAAAGAAATTTGTACAAACTCCCTGAAAAAAGAAACAGTTATTATTAGCCACTATAATAATCGCATTTTACTTTTAGAAAATACATTCTGGCCTAGAAATAGTGTAAATGGAAATTCACATTGTTTTTTAATGTGTATGCTAATTATAACTTTTGGAGACGAAAATATCAAAATGTTTTGTCTAATTCTGCTTGTGGCAGACAGAACAGTAATAGACAGAAGTAAAAACAAACTTGTTTGTATTATATTCTTTACCGGATATTTACTGTTCATGGTTTTATATAGTATTTAGAAGTCCATTTCTCCGAATATGGTGTTTTAATTTGCTATGGTTATAGTCACTTGTCTTGTTTAAACATGTTAACTTGGTTTTCTTTATTGTAAAAATTGACCCTTAAAATACTTTACATTTAGTCCTTAACTATGTGCACTATATTTGTTTAAGACTTGGTCTTAAATTTTTTTGTTTAAAAACATAGCTTTTCATGTATACTCACCAACTAAAATTTATATCATGACAATCGTGCATAATTTGTCAAGCCTATTTGTTGCTTTGTTGTGTCACTAAACATTTACCGAACAGTATGGTACAACATTCTGGACCGAATTGATGAAGAGAAAGAACAATATTTCACATAAAATATTGTACTTCACATAAAATATTGTACTTCACAAATGTGCAACAAAGTGTCTTGTTACCTTCTTTTCACATGCTTTACATTTGCTTTATTATTTTGAATATTACTAAAATTTTATGCGACTTCACATGTGTTTTTAGTGCAACAATGACTGTCAAAGTAGGAATCAATGGATTTGGTCGAATTGGACGTCTTGTGTGCCGGACTGCTTTTGAGCATGAGGAACTTGAAGTAGTTGCCGTCAATGATCCATTTATTGATTTGGACTACATGGTATATATGTTTCAATATGATTCAACACATGGTCGTTTTAAGGGCACAGTTGGAAAAGAGGATGGAAAACTTGTGATTAACGGAAAGAAAATAACGGTATGTGTATATTTCCTTATGTAAAAACTTGCTCGATGTCTTAATATCTGTCACATGACAGAGAATTCCATGATTTTTACTTAATCTAAGAAAAAATACATATTTGAAATAAATAAATATATAATAGTATGCAATAAAACATTAAGTTAATAAATAATGTTTAACCAATAATTTCATTCAACCACAGGCATAAAAAATGTCATTTATTTAAATACAATTTTACAACTTTATTCAAATACATTTTACCCTTTTTCCAAAAAAGTAAATTAACTACAACAGGTTAACTACAACTGTTTTTAATTATGCAGAAGAAGCTCAAAATGTTTTACATGGATTTTTCAAACAGATCTTTAATGTACTGTCTGATTAAAAATCAACAAAAATTTTGACAAAAAATTCTTATTTGTAACTAATTTCTATAAAAGAATTAAATAATTATTTGTTTTCTTTCCTAACACCAACTGAACAGCATCTCATTCTTGTAAAAAACAAAAAAAAGCATGCGGTCTCTTCACTTTATATGGATGGGCCACAGAGAGATTAGACTCAAATTGCACATTCAGTAAGGCTGAGAGGCAGAATAATGTTGCGGTGCGCTGTTGTGAATTGCACTAACAAAAGTCGAAATAACCAGGATAAATTTTTTTTTGGATGCTCAAGGATCTTAAAAAAATCTTAAGGAAAAACAAAAGTCAGAACTGTCTGAACGGAAGAAAGAAAAGGATGTTAGGAGGTAAGTAAGGGCTGGTAACTAAGTGGTTGTTCAAACCTTAAGTGCCACCATAGATGTTCACAGTGTACTCTTACAAAAAACCACTGCTTGGAAATCTTCGTGTTCCGTAATACATTTTTAATCTGAAAAATATTCAATATTACTCACACACTTGCATCTAAGAATTACTCGTGAAGGAGTAGAAAATTTTATACCATGTAATTGGAAATATTTAATAGATTCTGAGTCTGTCTGACAGCGAAAACATTCTACTTCAGAGGCATCATCTCACATTTTTTTTCAAGTAAAATGGCAGTCGTTGCACATGAGTGGGAGTGGAGAGAGTGTCTGCCACACATGGTATTCATGGGGGTTTAGAATTCGTCAAAAAATTCACACATCAAAGTTAACTCAGTAATCTATGTTAATCTATAATGGAAGCAAAACTTTTAAGTTTTTTCTCACTATGGGCTAACAATGATCTAACTATAGTGCACATATGTGTAGCAGCCGATTTCAACTTTTACGCTGCGAGTACCTGATGTATTTGTTTCAAGTTCACACTATGGTGCATCATTAGCTCTTTTGTAGCCAGATCTAAACGAGAAAGATTGAAAAAAGAAAAATAGAAAGAAATTCTTGTTATTATTAACACTTTGAAGAAAACGACTAGCCTGGAAAGAAAGGAATTAACAAACTTCGGGTCAGAAAGGCAGGGAAAATCTTTCACCATGAATGCTAACTCTTCTTCTTTTTTAAACGTCTTTTTTTTGTTTGTCAGCCATTTTAGTTTTAAAATGACCTTTCACAATGAAACATACTACTATTTTAAAAAACTTAAATCGTTTGAGCATGATTTATGTCAGCTTCCTTTTAAGATTGTTGACAGTGAGCTTATCTCACTGTTACCCGAAAAAATATTTATGAAATATCAAAAATAGTTAGCTCATCTTTCGTTAACCCGTGTGAGAATCAAGCTTTAGTGTTGTGTCTTAACCTAATTAAAAAAAACCTTGCCAAAATGACATTGCTGGAAATGCAATTTTTCTAAATAAAAATATTTTAGGTTTCATCGTTGCGGGATCCAGCAGAAATCAAATGGAGTGAAGCTGGAGCGGAGTATGTTGTTGAGTCATCAGGAGTCTTCACAACCGTCGACAAAGCTAATGCACATATAAAGGGAGGTGCTAAAAAAGTGATCATTTCTGCGCCCTCAGCAGATGCCCCGATGTTTGTTATGGGTGTCAATGAAGATAAATATGATCCAAAAACCATGAGCATTGTCAGGTAAGAAGTTATTTTTGTTCATGCTGTTTTGTCATGCCATGACAGGGTTTTCACATCTCATATTTTGTTTTCCTTTTTTGTATACACCCGTAATAAATTCTCCTTAAGATTTTGTTATCTCTTCTCAAATCCTTATTATCAATGCAGTATTACATGTATAAACCAGAACGTTTTGTTTTTTCAGTAATGCATCATGCACAACAAACTGCTTAGCACCACTAGCAAAAATCATGCACGACAATTTCGGCATTGAGGAAGGATTGATGACAACTGTCCATGCTACAACTGCCACACAGAAAACAGTTGATGGTCCTTCCATGAAGGTAATGTTTATATTAAGTAAGATGTTGCAACACTACATCCTAAATAAAAAAAAATCCTGGGTTGTCTATACCCATGACCCCATAATATAAATTGTACCTTACCTTTTTATAGAAATGGAGAGACGGTCGTGGTGCCGGCCAAAATATTATCCCCGCCTCCACAGGTGCAGCAAAGGCTGTTGGAAAGGTTATCCCAGAATTAAATGGCAAACTAACAGGAATGGCATTCCGAGTGCCAGTTCCTGATGTTTCGGTTGTTGATTTGACAGTGCGTTTGAAGAAAGCTGCCAGTTATGACGAGATAAAAGCAGTGATCAAGAAAGCATCTGAATGTCCAACTCTGGGACGCTACATGGGATACACAGAGGATGAAGTTGTATCTACTGATTTCTTAGGAGACACGAGATCTTCAATCTTTGATGCAAAAGCTGGAATTGCACTTTCTCCAACATTTGTTAAACTTGTTTCATGGTGAGTAGCGCGTGCAATGTTACTTCATTTAACGCGGTGTGCTATGATGTTACTTGATTACTTAAAAGAGCACAAACGCAAATTTGAGTCTTTTCGCAAAAGTTTATGCATTTTTGCGTTCCTTCATTTACGAGTTATTAAACCAAAAACGATTATTTCAAGACATTTTTTCCGTGTATGCCTGACCAAAAATTTCACGTTAGTTTTTCCCAGCGAAATTGTGCTCTAATAATGTGCTATTTCAAAAAGAAACTTATCGTCGTATTCTCTTTAGGTATGATAATGAATATGGTTACAGTCACAGAGTGTGCGACCTGATCAAATACATGGCGACAAAACAATGACTTCAATCGAAGATGTGAACACCGTAAAATTGATCTAAAAAAAAAAACTTAAATAATTAGATGTGCATGTCAGTAATCTTGAAATCTCGTGTGATTAACGCACTTCAGTTCAGTTTGAAATAGATTTATCTTTTACATCGAGTTATCTTTTTCATACTATCACCATTATTTTTTTTATTGAAATTATTTACCCCGGATAGCATCTTCAGTTCCTTTTTGGTCCTGCTATCAACGAGGGTCCTGCTAGGGGGGACCTAGTGCATTAAAGCTCCCCTTTGAGCTAGCAAAGTGCCAGCACAGCAATCGCTCAACTAGATAACCGCCAAAGATATCAATCCTATTCCCATGCTGAGCGCGAAAGGATAGATTCAAACTTTTAAATTCTCTGGCATGACTCAGTTTGAACGCAAAACCTCCCTCACTACCATAAATCCATAGACCAGATCTCTGAAGTGTGCCTTAGTCCCAAACAAATTAAGAAGCGCGTGCGGGTAAAAACAATTATCCCTCCCCTAATTTTCTACAGGTAAAGTTTGAAAACGGCGCTTCTTTTTACATAACATTTTACACGTATCGCTAGCACATGCCAACACAGAATGTGTATGATGACCATCCGTAACCAGTCCATCGGGAATGCAATTATTAGCTGATGTGTTCTTAAAGAAGGTATGCCAAATGTCCCTTAATTTAGAACACTAGCTAAATAAACACGGCTGATTCGCGAAATGCTTTTTTTTTGACCCTCGCAAAAACAATTTCTCTGAGCTGATTAGTTGTCAATTTATGATAACATCTCAATTAAATTATGGTGAATTTGGAGTTTTACTAGTTTACTCGAAAATATCATACCATACATCCCCGAGATGATAGGCTGCTTTTGGTGCTGATTTCTTGAATTTTGTAAACGACACTTTTAGCTTTTCCAAAAGCTAATTTGACAAAGCTGCATTTTGTCCACAATAAAATTTACATCAAAGTCTAAATCATTGTATATGCAAACAAAAAATGGATCCGCTGTGCAGTGTTGGTCCTCTAAAATTTTTTCGTTTATTTGTGCATAGTCAAAAACAACTGCGGTATATTTGCCGCTTTGGGCAGCCTCGTTTTGGATTTTATCGAATTTTTCCAAATATGCTAAAATGGGTACACTCTGAAAACAAGAATACAGACAAAAATGATTCAGTGCTTTCGATAGTTATGCATTTACGACAAGATAATGCTCGATTCTTATGCCCATATCTGGAACGAAATTTAAGGGTCTTCCGCATTTTTCTTTATTTAATCGCAAAAGTTCTTTTACGTTAAAATAATTTTATTTTCTAAATTTGGCGGGGTTTTTTTTCTCCCGCGAAACTTTCTACCTAAGGCATTGGTCATGACGTGGCGAAGTGAAGCTGGTGTATAGAGGTACATAACGTAACGTAAAGCAATATTTTTTTATATATTTACGTTTTACATCTTCAAAATTGTAAAAATTCATAGAATATTTATTTGAAACTCACAATATATTTTGAAAAAATAAAAGAAGCCTTGAAACGCAAAAACAATTGAAAAATCGCTTTTAATTAAACAAAAGAACTATGAAGATAATATAGAAAAATATACGGAATGTACGGATGTAATTCTCAAAGCTAAGATGCAACCATTTTATTGGTGTTTATTTTTGGAAACACTTTACTACAAAGAATTTAAAATAAGTATTATGTTTGTAATACCCCAAGGATGTTGACCTCATCATTTATTTCTTGTGTTGTGGTGATCGAAATATGTTTTGCAGCTAATTAACCAGCGCACTCGCAATTCACGATATCCGCTTCCAAAAACATGCGTAACAATTCCAGACATAATTATTATCCAAAAAAAAGTTAAGTTATTGCAAAAAATAGTCTGCAAATTAGTATCAAGGTTCGCAGGTCCTGTTTTTACATTTTAAGTATGATGATGTGTATAATCTTCTTTCTTAACTAACGCTCATCTTTGGAAATGTCTTTGATGTAGCAGCTTCCCTCTAACTTTGCTATCGCTGTTCCGCAATAAACACTTTTGGAGTTCTAGTGATGTTTAACTGCTAGACATTGATTTATCACTGTTAATAAGTGAATGTTTTCCAACGCCGCTGCAACTCGTTCTTTGTCTGCTAACTGTTTGTTTACTAAATAAAAGAAGTGTAGATAATTTAAATAATTGTTTAATGGAACTAAAATTAAATTTAGTGTAAGTTTGAAAATGTTTTGAGATGTGGTGTTAAAACATATCGGGCTCTGCGTTCAAAATTTGTATTTAAATATAAGTGCAATTGGTTACAATGTTACGGTAAGACTATGCGACATTTGAAAGTAAGAGCCTGTAAACCTGTGTGTTTTTTACTTGACTGGAGAAACCGGTAAGGCTCAAAATTATGGAGCATAAAAATGTCTGTAAAAATAGACCTACTTTAAAGAACATTCCTACACTCTCCACCACTACTAATATTTTTAATTTGGAGTTAAAGGAGAGTCTAATGATCCGTCTCAATAGAAATATTGCGTCCATGCCATTAATTTAATTAATTTAATTTCCACATAACTGACTTCCTCCTTAGAAAAGTTTAAAATGGTACGATACGATCGTACCATATTATTGTATGTATACTAGTGCAGTGCAAGACACGTGGGTAGGCGACCGCCAGCGGGCTGTACACGAGATTCTGAATGTATGCATTTATCATATGCGAGATTTTTCGAGTGCAAATTATTTAAACCTCCAAAATTTTTCCGCGAAAATGCGTGAGAATGTCTACCTGACAAGTTTTAACTTTCTCGGTTACAAATTTTCGCGTAGAAAGCCTTATTTTACATTTCGCGACCAAGCGTACGCGTGACTAATGGAGATAATGCTTCCTTTTATGGAGTTAATTAACTCCGTCATTCTTCGCCAGTCAATTCAAAAATGGTAGACTTTTACCACCAGTGGCAATCAGCGAAAATGTATTTACCCAACCGCAATACTAAATATAGGTGAAAAATTGTCAGGCTTTTTATGACAGTTTGGATAAAACAATGATTGAAAGTGTGATAATCTTCATGTTTTCTTTTCTTGTGCGTTTATTGAAGGGTAGCGTTAAATGAGGAGTTGAAGAAATGGCACTAATATCTAAACATTGTTCAATGAGACAAACCTGCTAGTTCTGACACATGAGTTCCAGGAGAAATACGAACATCGACCTGCATACAAAGAAAAAGAATTTAATTACCTAGACCCAACAGGACTGCTTAAAGCTATTTATTTTTACTACACACATAGACCTTCAATACCCCTATTATTGCTGACTATAAATATAAAAATAGTTTGCAAAATAATATTCCTGGGTTTTTAATATAAACGAAAAAAGAAATTTTTTGTTGTTCCTAATCCGAACATCCTGTCTAGCGGACACCTCTCTACAACGGACACTTTCCTTGGGAACGGATGAAACTACGGTCAAACTCTCATAACAAAACCTCCATGAAGCGGACACTTCATAGCGGACACCTCTATAGCTAACGGACATCATTTCAAGGTCCCGATTGACATATCCCCATGGAACTGACCTCTCTAAAGCGGACAGGCTTAAGAATGGGTCATACAAAACAAATTTTTGTAAAACATTTGTTTATATTTACTCAAGACAATGTTTCACATTATTATTTAATAATTCTTTAATCTTTTGTATGTTATCTTACAGCAAGTTTATGGCTTTAAAAAAAAATGCAGGGATTTCCAGGCCGTAGCCACTTCCGCGGTTAACGCGTTTCCCAGTCACTATGATTTTTATAGAGCAATAAGGAAGGAAAAGAAACATAAACACGACTTTAGATATATTTTTAGGGCACATGACCAACCACCACTTCTTTAGTACAATGAGAATTTGTACGAACCACAGCAACGAATTGATGAAAGTAAGAACGCCTCAGAATTAATACAAAACGTCAATATTGAAAAAGCAATTCATTGGTTACAAGTAGCTTGGAAAAATGTGTCTGCAGAGGTCATACTACATTGCTTCCAAAAGTGTGGGTTTAAAAAACCAGATATTTGCTGCATTTTAGAGGATAGCGAAAATGATGAAGAATTTGAGAGTCTTTTTAATCGGCTGCGTGAAGACAATGACATCACTGTCGAAGACTATATTAGGTTTGATGACGATCTGACGACATTAATCGGTCAAATAAATACTGACTTGATAGACTGGCGACAACAAGCATGATGTTTTACCAAATCCATCTGACAGTAGTCATACTGCAAACAGAGAAATTGCCTCAGAAGACAACGAAGAAGAAAACATTCCTCAGCAACTTTCTCCATCAAAAACGTTTCAACATTTAGACAAATTGCTAAATTTTCCAATGAATCAAAATGATGAAACTCTAACTTTCCTATTTTCAGAATTCATTGAAAAAGATGGAAGATATTAAATTGTCTTCGCAAAGACAAAGCAATGTCTCAATGTTTTTTCTTGAGCTTGTTCTAGCTTTGAAAGAAAAGTAGCAGAACTTCAATATATTGTCTTCACTGCCTTTCTTCTCCCCAAAACCAGTCTCTTGATACACCTTACGGTAGATTTCAATACACCCTAATAGCCCCAGGATGGTTTTTGAAGAAATTTGATCTAATTTGGGGAAGAACCTCTATGTAGCGGACACCTCCCTTTAGCGGACACTTTTTTGAGGTCCCGGTGGTGTCTGCTATAGAGGTTTTACTGTATATGCTAATTTTTTCATGTTACATGGCAATTGATTTTCATTACAGGAAGTAGCACAAAACTAAGTATCTCAGTTTTTTACTCAATTTTTCAACTTTTAAGATCAGCGTTGTTGTTTGTTTGTTTGAAAGTTTCTACTACTATCAGGTTATAGTCAAGTCATGGTGGTGAAGCTATTTTGAAAGTAAAACAATTACTAACCGAAAATAACTAGCTCATTTACTCCTACCAATCCTTAAAAGTGAGGAAAATGACGTTAATAGAAGCAAGCATACACATACCTTGTATCGTGCAGGAAGAGATCTCAGAAGAAGTACTCTTATAGAAAGTCCAATTAGCGTTGCCATACTACAGTGTGGAATAGTTGGTGTGAAGTGGATTTGCAGCAAGCTTTTTGCATCATCAACACTTATGTTCTTTTCCTCAATGACATTTAGCTGCTCTAGAGTAAGCGGATGTTCAGGATCATTTATAGAGCGAACCATATGTAAAAAAAGTTAAGGAGATATTTTGAACTTTTGATATAAACAGAGCATGGATAGTGGGAAACTTATTGTTAGTAGCATTTATATTTTGGACATATTTGCTTGCACATTAAACACAGCATTTTTCATTCGCATAAGAGTAAGAATACCTTCAACACCTGCTACCTTACTGTTTCTTTTTTCTGTTTAAAGGCATGAAAATTTTATACTTAAGGGAAAAATCATAGCTTTTTTTTAATACATCTAAAATTTTGCAAATTGAACTTATTTCATGCAGTATAACATTTTAGTGGTGTTAAAAAAATCTGTATACATATTATAAAATTCAATGTATTTGAAAAAAGTTAAAAGTATACAACTGTCAGTTTCACGCTGAACAAATATCAAATGTTTTGACTTTTGATAAAACATTTGATAATCGTTCAGCGTGAAACTGACAGTTATTTACTTTTAACTTATTTTCAATTACATTGAATTTTAACATTGCTCTTCTTCATCGTTGTTGGTATTGAGCACTTTCTCAACAGAAATAACTTTTGAAAACTATATATACTATAAAGAATTTTTTCTTTCTCACATGGAAAAGGATATCAAATATTTCTCTCGCATCAATCTCATCATACACATTTTCATCTCCATCTCTTTCAGTTATATCTCTTTCTTTCGATTTCTCATATATTGTTGGGTTTGCGTTTTGTAAATCCATGTTTTGATTTTCTAAAAAAAAGACATACTAACTATTTACATTCCACAAAGTCATAAAAAATACTTTAATTAAATAATAAAGTTCTCTCATTTCGCTTCACATGCTTTTTATCTTGTCTCCAGAGAGCCAGACACCAGAAATAAGCCCTCAAAATTTGCCTAAAATGCATCAGCATGATAATTCTGTTTAGCTTATGGTTGGGAAAGAAAATCAGGGACTTCGGTGGATTAAATTGGAGCTTTAATAATTGCCTTTATTGTCCCTAAAAACTGTAAGTTAAAGCTAACTGCATAGAATATAATTCGCTGCTGTGCCCTTTTTAGAAACAAGTTACACTTTCTTAGTATATATATATATACATATTCGAATTTTTTAAAAAAGGAGTAATTTTGCAAAATGATCACAATTTTCTCATAAATGACTCTAGTTGGTTAAATGATATATTTTTTATAAGTTTTATCTTATTAAAAAAAATACAAGAACTGGAGAAACTTGCCAAATTTTTTTATTGCTTAACCCGGGTTATTTTAATTGCTCAACCAGGGTTACTTTTTTTAATTGTATTTATATATTACAATATATATTATATTATATTACAAAGAAAAATTAACATAAATCAACTTTATATTATATTATATTACAAAGAAAAATTAACATAAATCAACTTTTTTATATTTTAAAAGTAGCATTGCTGATTAACTAACGTTGCAAATTTTAACTTCATTTTGCAATTTTTTTCATGAAGTTATGCACAAATAAAGGTTTGTATTGGCTTCAATAAAATTATAATTTTTATGTCATGCTTACATTTATTAGATATTAACAACAACAACCTTGCTTAAATATGTCACAGAAGTGTGCATGGATGCTTAGCCTTGTCTGAGAGATAAAGATAGAGGCAGTCAAAATCCCCAGTTTTTGTTAATTTAAGAGGCCTGGGACAATTGTAATTTTGGTAAAAAAAATTATGTTAATTAATTGACCTGTAAAATAGCTATGCATTGAGAAAGTTTGAATGAACATCCCTTAACAGGTCTAAAATTACTGATGACTGAAAATACTTAAATATGACATCATAAACTATGCAGCATAATTAAATCTAAAATTCTTTAAATGTGAATATATTGAGAACAAAAAGAGTTTTTAAAAAAATTTAAAAAGACTTATTAACAACTTTTAAGCTCTATAAAAGAAGTCCAACAATATAAAGTTAAAAAACATCAGTTAAATAGATGAAACGAAATAAACGCAACTACCGCTTCGAATGTGACACATTTTATAATGTACACAACAGTTCATGAACCATTTTGCTTCGAATGTGACACATTTTATAATGTACACAACAGTTCATGAACCATTTTTCTAAAATGTTTATGTCTGGCGTGACTCAGGCTTTATGTAACATTTGAGACAGAAGGCTTTTAAAACCACACGCGAGAATTAACAAAAGCAAAATTAATATCTTTAAATAACGAACTAAAATCTGAATTGTAAACCAAATATAACAAAAAACATTATACGGAGGAGAGTCCAAAACAAGACATTGTTCTCTTGTGGTAGACGTTGAAGTTCAAATGAATTGAATGAATTAATAAACTGCAGAATTTGAAGTCATTTTATTTTGCAATTCGTGCATTGTAAAACAAATATAACATTATAGGGAGGAGAAACCAAAACGAGACATTTTTTTCTTTTGGTAGACAATACGTGGAGTTTGGCAGAAACAATACGTTTGTTTTTCTCACATGGTTTTTGTTCAAGTAAAAAAATTATGCTTTCGATATAAACGTTTTTTCCTTGAAACAAGTTAACTTGGTTAATTATCACGAATTCCGCGAATATTATTCATATTTTAGAAAATTAATTTTTGCAGAATCCATTTATTGGACCTCGTGAAAACTAAAAGTAGCTAGTTAGCAAAAGCATAAGTATCAGAAAAAAAGCCCTGGGAACTAGGTGCTCTTTTATTTATCATAATTGGTAGTTTTAAGGTCATGAAGTGTTGTGCATAAAAATCACAACACTTTTGCGCTGCTGTTGCTGCCTTATCTAGGGTAAATTAATAATATATAACTGCTGGTTCTCTTGTGGTTACTTAAAAAACAGCTGGTTCTCTGGTGGTTACTTTATAATACTGGTGGTTCTCTGGTGGTTACTTCGAAGTACTGCTGGTTACTGCTGGTTCCTACTTTTAGTATCTATGTGTGACCAGGCTGTTTTATGCTCGTTAGTTGATTGTAATTCAGGGTTTACTGCGGGGTGGATTTAAATTTTAGGGATTTGCTGCAACATTTGTTTGTGTCTCTGGTTTGAGAGAAACTGAATTGATATCCTGGAAGAAAGCTTAGTTAACTAGGTTAGACGAAAAAAAGTTTTTTTTACAAACAGTAAAGTTTCTGCATGATTACAGTATAAGATTAAGATTAGCTAGAAAACAGAATACTTATGATCACATCCACCAGCCTATTTAAAATTTCACGAAGTCACCAAGACTGAGGGTGCTGATAACCCGCATAAGCAGTTAAAAGTGCAGGTGTTTGCAGGGTTTTAAAAAAATTAAGTATTCTCCTAAAAAAACTAGTCAGACACTGATCAATGTTCCAAAAAAGGTAATGTTTAACTTGATAATTTGCTACTTTTAAAAAAGCAGGCCAACTAAACATTATTTCAGAGTAAAAATAACGATTTAAATTTTTAATCAAGGACCACTTTCTGTTGATGCACACCAAAAAGAGTTAGAAATCTAGAATTAAATGTGGTACTATAGTTCGCTAGCTAGCTAGCTAGCTATCCCTTTCGTGGCAAATCCTTTGAATAAAATGAGAAATAACGTAGCTATTATTCAAACAGCAGTAAAATGAAGACAGAAAGAATTATCAGTCATTAGCGTGATGCAACTGTAGTTGAATTGATGGGTAGAGTGATGTCATATTACACAGGAAGCACAGTCTCAGGCATGTTGTTGTACTAGCCTGTTGATACACATTCTACGAAATAGCCTGGATTCTTTTTCCCGATTGATTAGCCCTCGGTCAATCTAGTTCCCAGGGATTTTTTCGCTTCAATGTTAAAGAGGCCAGAGCTCACGCGTATTCATATCCAATATCGAAAAGGAAGCTCTAGGGTGGCTACCCTTGGTAACAAACCCCTTTTTCCAATGTTGGTCATTAGATAACTTACTAATCATTGACAGGCTCATCCCCACGACGGACAAAAATATTATTGTTACTTTTTTCAATACGAGGGTTCGGGTGCCAGGCCCAAAAAACAAAGTTGTTGTTCTCCCTTCACCTTGAAAAGAGTCAAAGCTTATTGGCAAAACAAAAAAATATTTGTTAACAGGAGGGGTAAAGAAGTCAGTACAAGTTTTAAAAGCACACAGAAAAGCTAATATAAGTTTTCTCTCTCTAAGTTTTATGTGTTAAAGGGATGTCTGTCAGTTTCTTTGTTAGTTACGCATTCTTTACAGTTTCAAATTTTTTTTTTTTCACGTTTTTGCTTTTATTTAGATTTAAAAATCAATTTTTATCATACGACGAACATTCATAAAAAGTAAGGGCTCTTTTTTCGTAAACCTAGTTTATTTCGCGACGCAAAAATATTGACAATACCGTAATATACCGATTAAACTCCCTGGGTGTTTACACTCTTTTTTTAATAAACATTGATCTTTCCCACCAAACTTTTCTCTAAAGGGGGATTTTCACGAAGCGAATTGAGCGGCGACTGAGCATGTGCAGTTCGATGCAAAATAAAAACAAACAAAACTGCGCATGCTCAGATACAATTCGCTATTGAATTCGCCGCTCAATTCACTTCGTGAAAATCCCCCTTAAGTTCAGCTCCTTAGGAAAAAGCCACAAAAATGTTTAGTCATCATTGTTTACAGCAGGTAAATCTATAAGGTCTTTTTCTTCATTCATTCATTCATTCATTCATTCATTCATTCATTCATTCATTCATTCAGTCAGTCATTCAGTCAGTCATTCAGTCAGTCAGTCAGTCAGTCAGTCAGTCAGTCAGTCAGTCAGTCAGTCAGTCAGTCAGTCAGTCAGTCAGTCAGTCAGTCAGTCAGTCAGTCAGTCAGTCAGTCAGTCAGTCAGTCAGTCAGTCAGTCAGTCAGTCAGTCAGTCAGTCAGTCAGTCAGTCAGTCAGTCAGTCAGTCAGTCAGTCAGTCAGTCAGTCAGTCAGTCAGTCAGTCAGTCAGTCAGTCAGTCAGTCAGTCAGTCAGTCAGTCAGTCAGTCAGTCAGTCAGTCAGTCAGTCAGTCAGTCAGTCAGTCAGTCAGTCAGTCAGTCAGTCAGTCAGTCAGTCAGTCAGTCAGTCAGTCAGTCAGTCAGTCAGTCAGTCAGTCAGTCAGTCAGTCAGTCAGTCAGTCAGTCAGTCAGTCAGTCAGTCAGTCAGTCAGTCAGTCAGTCAGTCAGTCAGTCAGTCAGTCAGTCAGTCAGTCAGTCAGTCAGTCAGTCAGTCAGTCAGTCAGTCAGTCAGTCAGTCAGTCAGTCAGTCAGTCAGTCAGTCAGTCAGTCAGTCAGTCAGTCAGTCAGTCAGTCAGTCAGTCAGTCAGTCAGTCAGTCAGTCAGTCAGTCAGTCAGTCAGTCAGTCAGTCAGTCAGTCAGTCAGTCAGTCAGTCAGTCAGTCAGTCAGTCAGTCAGTCAGTCAGTCAGTCAGTCAGTCAGTCAGTCAGTCAGTCAGTCAGTCAGTCAGTCAGTCAGTCAGTCAGTCAGTCAGTCAGTCAGTCAGTCAGTCAGTCAGTCAGTCAGTCAGTCAGTCAGTCAGTCAGTCAGTCAGTCAGTCAGTCAGTCAGTCAGTCAGTCAGTCAGTCAGTCAGTCAGTCAGTCAGTCAGTCAGTCAGTCAGTCAGTCAGTCAGTCAGTCAGTCAGTCAGTCAGTCAGTCAGTCAGTCAGTCAGTCAGTCAGTCAGTCAGTCAGTCAGTCAGTCAGTCAGTCAGTCAGTCAGTCAGTCAGTCAGTCAGTCAGTCAGTCAGTCAGTCAGTCAGTCAGTCAGTCAGTCAGTCAGTCAGTCAGTCAGTCAGTCAGTCAGTCAGTCAGTCAGTCAGTCAGTCAGTCAGTCAGTCAGTCAGTCAGTCAGTCAGTCAGTCAGTCAGTCAGTCAGTCAGTCAGTCAGTCAGTCAGTCAGTCAGTCAGTCAGTCAGTCAGTCAGTCAGTCAGTCAGTCAGTCAGTCAGTCAGTCAGTCAGTCAGTCAGTCAGTCAGTCAGTCAGTCAGTCAGTCAGTCAGTCAGTCAGTCAGTCAGTCAGTCAGTCAGTCAGTCAGTCAGTCAGTCAGTCAGTCAGTCAGTCAGTCAGTCAGTCAGTCAGTCAGTCAGTCAGTCAGTCAGTCAGTCAGTCAGTCAGTCAGTCAGTCAGTCAGTCAGTCAGTCAGTCAGTCAGTCAGTCAGTCAGTCAGTCAGTCAGTCAGTCAGTCAGTCAGTCAGTCAGTCAGTCAGTCAGTCAGTCAGTCAGTCAGTCAGTCAGTCAGTCAGTCAGTCAGTCAGTCAGTCAGTCAGTCAGTCAGTCAGTCAGTCAGTCAGTCAGTCAGTCAGTCAGTCAGTCAGTCAGTCAGTCAGTCAGTCAGTCAGTCAGTCAGTCAGTCAGTCAGTCAGTCAGTCAGTCAGTCAGTCAGTCAGTCAGTCAGTCAGTCAGTCAGTCAGTCAGTCAGTCAGTCAGTCAGTCAGTCAGTCAGTCAGTCAGTCAGTCAGTCAGTCAGTCAGTCAGTCAGTCAGTCAGTCAGTCAGTCAGTCAGTCAGTCAGTCAGTCAGTCAGTCAGTCAGTCAGTCAGTCAGTCAGTCAGTCAGTCAGTCAGTCAGTCAGTCAGTCAGTCAGTCAGTCAGTCAGTCAGTCAGTCAGTCAGTCAGTCAGTCAGTCAGTCAGTCAGTCAGTCAGTCAGTCAGTCAGTCAGTCAGTCAGTCAGTCAGTCAGTCAGTCAGTCAGTCAGTCAGTCAGTCAGTCAGTCAGTCAGTCAGTCAGTCAGTCAGTCAGTCAGTCAGTCAGTCAGTCAGTCAGTCAGTCAGTCAGTCAGTCAGTCAGTCAGTCAGTCAGTCAGTCAGTCAGTCAGTCAGTCAGTCAGTCAGTCAGTCAGTCAGTCAGTCAGTCAGTCAGTCAGTCAGTCAGTCAGTCAGTCAGTCAGTCAGTCAGTCAGTCAGTCAGTCAGTCAGTCAGTCAGTCAGTCAGTCAGTCAGTCAGTCAGTCAGTCAGTCAGTCAGTCAGTCAGTCAGTCAGTCAGTCAGTCAGTCAGTCAGTCAGTCAGTCAGTCAGTCAGTCAGTCAGTCAGTCAGTCAGTCAGTCAGTCAGTCAGTCAGTCAGTCAGTCAGTCAGTCAGTCAGTCAGTCAGTCAGTCAGTCAGTCAGTCAGTCAGTCAGTCAGTCAGTCAGTCAGTCAGTCAGTCAGTCAGTCAGTCAGTCAGTCAGTCAGTCAGTCAGTCAGTCAGTCAGTCAGTCAGTCAGTCAGTCAGTCAGTCAGTCAGTCAGTCAGTCAGTCAGTCAGTCAGTCAGTCAGTCAGTCAGTCAGTCAGTCAGTCAGTCAGTCAGTCAGTCAGTCAGTCAGTCAGTCAGTCAGTCAGTCAGTCAGTCAGTCAGTCAGTCAGTCAGTCAGTCAGTCAGTCAGTCAGTCAGTCAGTCAGTCAGTCAGTCAGTCAGTCAGTCAGTCAGTCAGTCAGTCAGTCAGTCAGTCAGTCAGTCAGTCAGTCAGTCAGTCAGTCAGTCAGTCAGTCAGTCAGTCAGTCAGTCAGTCAGTCAGTCAGTCAGTCAGTCAGTCAGTCAGTCAGTCAGTCAGTCAGTCAGTCACTTTTTTTTCAATCAAAAACAAAAACAAAAAAGAACTTTTATAAAAGTGTAAGAAAAACCATTGTTAAAAATTAAATAACAGGGATTACAGTACTACAATAAAGTGAGAGAGAATTCATCGGCATGACGATCAGTGGGATCAAATATCAAACCAGCAAAAAACAGCACAAAATAAGAAAACACAAACACCACACATCACAACAATATGTAATGGCCAGAACAACAAAGATAAATGCACAGTACTGACGATCGATATGCGATAACTTATCGGACAAACAAATGTCGGCCAAAAGTGACGAAATTTTCTGAGAAAAGATATTACTACGCCTGAAAGTGGGTATTGCTGTAAGGTCTTGAAATGTATGTGCGGGAAAGAGTTAAGAAGAGTATTCAATGGCTGATGTTTTTCTAACCGTGTGTTTATCGGTGAACTTAAAAAAAAAGAAAGTCATCAAATTTCAACCTCCGAAACGGTATTAGTAAATAAAGCCCTGGCACAGCACAAAAATGTTATACGTTCTGTAAAAAAGTTTTACTTTATTACAAATACAAGACAAGTTTTGAAATGAACCCACGTATTTTTGTTGTTGTATTAATGTGTGTTTTATAAAGCACATAATCCTAATATTGAAGTCTGAAACGGCCTTAACCCTATTTGGTATGGGGGGCATAAAGTGCCCGCAGCATTTTCAAAGTCTAATAACTTTTTAAATACTGGATGAAATTACCTGAAATTTTGTGACTTTTCCTAACTTTTATTGGACACGGAAAATAAACTTTGTACTTTTTGACAGGTGGTCATATTAACTTTTTAATTGTGGCACTAAAAATAAATGCTTTCTAAACTAACCAGTTGTATGAATATGGGATTATGTATGTGATAGTGACCAAAAGTCATCATACAATATTGACATGCATACTGTGTAATTTGCAGACCGGAATATTGGTAAATTACAGACCAGAATGTTTGTATTTTTCTATTTCTCTATTTCTACTGTCATATGATAACGTCATAGGTCATTTTGTCCCATGTCAATCCAAATTGTCTTTATTGAGTAGCTACTGACGTAAGTGCTAATAGATATACCAAGTTTTATTCCATGACAGCTACTACCACTAAGGTTCTCAAATAAAGTTTTTTTAAAAAAAATTCTTGAAGATTTGAATTCTGATCGATTTCCATTTTCTCCTTAGAGAAATCCTTTGTTTTTATACCACCTGTTAATGTTGCTAATAATATCTTAAATTCTTATATTACTTTTTTAATGACTAGCACTGTAAATAGTTTTTAAAAAGATAAAAAAAACAAGAATTTCCAAGAAAGACATTATGTCGTCATCACTTCCTGTGATGACATGTTAACCTAAATATTTTGTCACTAGTTAAGTCACAACATATTGATGCTTCTTCGTGCCACGTTTTGTCACTTAAAACCAAACTGAACAAAAGTTACAGCCCGCGGGCACTTTATGCTCCCCCCATACTTACAAGGGTCAAAAAAGCCCATACCAAATAGGGTTAAAAGAGCGGAAACAAAAAAACGCCAGTCATATAGAGAAAAAGAACTTTTGCGAACTAGGCATTAAAAAACAACAACAAAATAAATGTATAACCTGATGCCAAGTAGTGATATACATAAAAATAAATAAATTATACCAGCTTGCGTAAAAAAAATACAACAATGGTTAAAGCATGTGTGTTGCAACCTCGTTCCCAGGGCTTTTGTCTCTCATCGGCGCTGCGCTTATTGATATCTCGCCGTCCGATATGCAAAAAGAGACAACATGTCCTGGGATCGAGGTTGTGTGTGTTAAAAATTACATAACATTTTAAAAAATTATTAAAAATGCATGAAAGCCAAATTTACTTTGTGAAGCAAATTGTTTTTCCTTTGGATATCTTTTCCTCTTGCGAAGTAAATAAAAAGAATTTACAATACTGCTTTTGGAATGTATTTATTGCTATAAAACGCTTCCACTCCTGTTGTAATAATTATTTAAACTAATGATATTTAATGATGTACATAATCTGTGTGGCATGCGAAAAAAAGGCTACAGATATATCGTTAGGTCTTTAAATAAATGTATATAAAGGAGACGACCATGCGAAAGGGCAGGTTTTGGCGACTTTTTAAATAAATTTCAACATTTTTCAACCTCATTTTACCCTTTTGATGAATTAGCAGTCAGGGGTACGAGACCTTTTCTTGAACTCTCTCTTAAATGCAAAAAAGCGATTTTAACTCCGTTGACCTAGCTACACAAAAAGATAAACCTCAAATTGAACCTCGTTGTGTGATTTATTAATTGTAATTAATTTATCGAGCAAATTGCATTATCAGCCCCATAGGAAACTCTACACCAAAAAACTTTTATTGCAGCATTTCTGCCATTATGTTTTTTATTAGTTATTATGCAGGATGTTTTTAGATACAAGGCTTAATGTGCTACTGTTGATAAACACTTCTGTCACTAGAAAGAGCATATGTGTGGTCCACGTAGTTCTTGTTGTGGTAAGTTATTAGTTTTGTATTTCAACTTATTTGTTTCCTTAATTTTCCAAGATGAGATGCTTAAACGCAATCATAATTTACGTTTTGTTGTTGTTTTTGATACTTAAAATCCGGAGGTCAGTTTCTTTCGGCGAAATCTTTAGTTTTTTTAAACTCCGAATTGCCAACAGTTTTCGCGCCTTTCCGCAAAACCTAGCTAGCTACGTCTTGTTAAATAGTTAAAACCCTAAAAGAAGTTTATGTGACACAAAATCTCTACATAGCATTCCCTGGCATCTGTTTGCTTGCCACAGATATGTAAGAATTAAAAGAGCTTACGACTCAAGCACACAAACCGTTTCAAGCAGCTAAAATACTTCCGTCTGTGAAGGAAAATGGTTTACGTCTAACATAGTTTTTATATGAAACAAGTCGGTGGCCTGTGGAAAAATCTACAGGTTTGCCCGTCCTTTTTTATACTGCATTGCATGCGTCTCGTTACTTGCTTTACCATCTTGCGCTAGCCCACGGAAAAATCCTTGGGTTTACCTGTCCTTCGAATTTACCCATCAAAACAAAGTGGATAAAAATATATCGCATTTGATATTCATGTTTCCGTAGCACGTTTTTTTATTTCAGCGGGGTTTTCGCGCAGAGACAGACAAAATACGGCTATTATTAAAGAGACTAGTTGGTGGCCCGTGAATAAATACACGGGTTTGCCCGTCCTTAAAATATCATTTTTCGTGTTTTCGTAACACGACTTATTTCTCGTGCACAAACTGACACACAGAATACGGCTATTATTAAAGAGATTTTGCTATTCAACACGAGGTTCAATATCAAAAAATAGAAGTAATGCGCGAAGACGTGACTAATTGTAAAACCTATAGCTGGCTATTTTTTAAAATTCCCCTTATATGTAGTAACATTGAAATGGGAAGCATTTTCCAAATTTTATTAATTGCTAAAAAAGTAATGTTTGGGTACATAGGAACAAAGTACATGTGTTACAGACAAAAAAATGTCCAGTGCAAATACCACACGTTGGAAACTGCTGCTAAATACGCATTAATAGAGAGCAGTCTTAATGTATTGCTTTTAAGGCGTTTGCGTAAATTACGTAAATACGTTAACCCTGTTCGACTAGGGTGAGTACTGACAAAATTTTTTTTTCTTAAAATGTGTTATCAACACTTCCAAACTCATACTTTATCCTTTTCATGCTTCAATTAACTGAATTGGGGATCTGAAACGTTTAAAAGCGTTTCTTTAATTCCAAAGTTTACGTTAAACCGTTTTGGCCTGTTTTTGTGTTTAGAAATGTATGATGGCGTAATATTTGCTTTGTTTTATCCCGAATGTCCTTCAATATGCTAACAAACGTTGAGACAAGTTTTGTGATAATTTGTCTGCTCCCTCTTCCCCCAGATTCGCAGAATCCCAATAAGCACGGCCTGTGAATTTGTGGTGTTATCAGCTGCCTCTTTTTCTTGGCGTTATTACTTCAAATACAAAAACGTTTCAAATAGCTGAAATTATTTATAGGTTTAATTCTTAAACAAGAAACTAATGTTGACGAAAATTTTGGATGACAAAGCTTAAGCTAATCAGGAATTCAGCAACGATTGCTGTATCTTTTGGCGTTTTCTTTCGTATCAAAAAAGGAAGAAGCTCTGCTTTTTAACGAGGTTCATAAACAAAAGTAGGAAGGAATTTAGCAAATATTTATAAATCTGGATGTGTCAACAACACTGCAAACTACAGAAAACATCACAGAATAACAAATCACCAAAAACTCTGATTCTTCGTCTCCAAAGCAAAACTTCTTGTTGCGTATCCAACTTTAAATATATTTATTTGATGTTACAGTTTTTATAGTGAATAAGCAAAAAATAAAGCGATAAAATGCCTGTGCCAATGACAAACTTTTCATTTGTTTACAGCCTTTTTGTAATTCAAAATTCGTGTTGTTTTTTAGATTCACTGTTACTTTTTGATATTATATTTGACATTCCCTGCTATTTCATCAACAGTTGTATTCACATCTTTATCTAAGAATAGTCACCTGTATTAAAGCATTAGAATAATAATTTTGTCAATATGTTGTTTTGTTGTCGTAACTACTATTAGAAGAATAAATTCCCACATTTTTACTATTCAAATTAATTTCCTTCCATTAAAAAATAAGTACTGCTACTGGCTATTCTTATTAACTGTACCATTTTAAAAATATTTACAACTTCGCCCAAATAATTCTTATGAAAACATTACTTAATTGAAACAAAGGTAAAGATTTAAACGAAAACGATACACCTATTTTTAGAAAATGACGTCATCGACCGGTCACGTAAAAAAATATCAATTTTTTTCGCCCAAATTTTTCTTATTGGATTTCAATTTCATTTAATGCGACAACCATTTACGAAAAAGGTACTTCTGGGAAAATATCAAGAATAATGCACTTATGTGCGATAACTCAAAAAAAAAGTTATAGTTGTTTCATGCACCCTAAAGTAAACTTTATTTAGGGAAAGAGCAATAACACTTTTCCTCCCCCCTTCCCCAAGCTCAAAGTCAAAAGCCCATAGTTAATAGGATTAATCCATATTGGTTACAACAGCAATTTTGCACATTGGACAAACAGATTAAAGCTATTTTTATGGAGATGAATTATTGGCCAACTTAATTTCTAATTCGCCTCGCTCAACCGAAAATAACCTTGTTTATTTTCTTATTTTTGCGACAGGGAAGACTCAAAGAACTTCGACTAGTAGTAGTAGTTAGTAGTAGTGTCATCTTAGTTAGGAACCGTGTGCTATCGGTAGTCATAACACAATATAATACATCTATATCTCCTACGAACGAAATTACAACCACTAATTTACATTCGAAACGTTACTGAAATCTTGGCTAAGCCGGATGCGAAAAACCCCATTCTATGGGGAAACACTTCAAGGTTAAGGGTATCATTAAAAAATTACACTGCTATTAACAACAACAATATAAAACATTATAAACAACATTATAAACTAAATAAAACTGCTTATCTTATAGGTAATCAAACAGTTTTAACGTGTACGGTTCAAGAACTAATTGACATGTGAGCGCTTCCATGCCTTGTACGCCCTTTAAACACTTAAAAAACCACGTGGCCGGCCTTGGCCATACATACGAAAATAAATTCAAATATCAAACAAATAATTGATTTAATTATGATATGTTAAAAATACAGTAAAATCCTCCTCAGCCTTCGGTTTCTTTTTATTTTCTTTCTTTTTACTTCCCCCCCCCTGCAAGATGGGTATTCACCTTCCCATACTCTCGCATTTTTGTACTGGATTTGTAATCAGTATTTCCATAGTTAAGACCCATCTTCTTGTTGATAGTCAACTCCAACACTTCAGCTCCGAATCCTTTGTTCACGCCAATGTTTGTTTCATAATTCTCGAAACTAAAATCATAAAATATTTTTTATAGCAATAAGAATTGTATTGATTTGAAGTTAGAGACCAATTTGACACCTTTTAAGGTAGGGCGATGACAAACAGAATTTAGGCATATATAAATATGTACATACCAAAGGATGTAACTTTTACTAAAAAGTAATGTTTATAAATACAAAGGTTTTTTAAAAGTAAAAAAAATAAAAAAATAAAATTCACCTATCGACGTCATTAATGTAACCAACTGTCAAATCTTCAAAAGCTGGTATTTCACCAGGCCAGTTCTTTTCATGACTTATATCGTTTAATTTCACAGTAATTTTCCCAGCTGTGAGTCTCACAGACGCTGTGTTCCAACCTTCCATTAAAACATGGCCGGCATGAATTTTTTTTATCTTTAGACCTATTCAGAAAGTGAAATAATAGTATAAAAATAGTTAAACTAATCATTTTTCTAGGAAATATAAAATAAATAAATACAATAAAAATACGTTATTTAAACAGTTGAAATATGCTTTAAATTTGGATTCAATTGCAACAGGTGAAGAAAGACTTGCATATAATCGAATTAACAACGCGTAACCACGCGAAAGTTATCTGACTTATAAACTTATTAATGATGTGTGGAGGTTATTGTGACCTTTAACCCCCCCTTGCTAAGTCATGATCTCTAAAAATTGACTTTTGTCTTTAATAAATAGGTTAAAAATTGTCTCTTTATTTAAGACTCACCCAACACGAAGAGTGTCATCCCTTAAAATCGCCAATGATATGTATATCGTATTGTCACCAAGTACCACCAATGTCGATTAACTAATTTCTGGCTTGAAAACAATTTAAATGATAACGAATCCTCAACGTACAGCTCATCTGTACTTGGAACCAAATTTGAACCACCGCCAAAAAAGGGAGCATTGTCTAAAAAAATATAACAAAAAATAGAAACTTTATGAACATTTTACAGAGAAGCTTAGTCATATTTAACAGTATATTAAGTTTAAATTACTAAACGTTATTTGTTTACAGCTACCTAATTAATTTGAACAGTGAAGTTAAATGTTGGCAAAACTTTTGCATAAGTTTCTTCCAAAATCTCCGTGCTTACCTGTAATTGCAATTGAATCAAATTTCATGGATTGTTGATACTTTCAAATAGATCGATATTACCAATTCCTCTTTGTGTCAAATCCAAAACAGTCGTTCTCATGTCATTTGTAATCCTATCAACATCCGTTAAAGAGATCCGCTTTTCATTATTACCGGTTGATAAAATAATAAAAGGAATTAGTGAAGTAGTGTCAAACTCCATTGACACCTCATAGTCCACATCACTTTCAGCTCCATTTTCAAAGTCTTTTTCCACACCAATGTCACAAGTCTCGATAAAAGACTTAGCTCTAATGACAACCGTATCTTTAGATCCTTCTCCGAGATCAATAGATATGTCTTGATCATTTTCTAAGTCGCTTTTTGAACCACAAACAAGTTTGACTTCATCATTTTGTGGAGAGCCAGCAGTAGTTGCTGTATTCATGTTTACTTCTATTATTCTTCCATCTGTGTAAGACACGGGTAGACTACTGAGCGAGACTCCTCTACCATTCACCTTTAGATGAAAAGTGGTTTTCAGATCTAATATCTTCATGATGAAGATTTGTTTTCTTGCTCCATCCTCATCATCTCCATAAAGCATTAGTACTTTGTCATTCTTCAACGCTAACTTGTTTCTGTATTCACCTGGTAAAGTCAATTCAACTTGAGGCTTGTCATCACTTTTATCGATAATGACATATTTTCTGATGTAACCGTCGTTATCAGATTCTCTGATTGTTAATGTGGAGCGGTTATAGCCACGATGATTATTTACAGCAAAATGTTCGACATTCTTATTATCTTTGTCAAAATTTTCTCCTAAATCCAAGCTGATTAAATCGTCAAACGAACTTGAATCAAACAATTTAACTCCTTCTACATTTCCAACGTACCTTCTCATATGTTGCAAAGTATCTGACCAACTTATGGTTCCACGTCATTACGTATAAACATAGAGCATATTTTGCGATAATAATATCGATATCCCAGTTTCCCATCAGTTGCTCGATAATAAATTCCGTTGAAGTACAATTTTCCACTCTTGTCTAGTTTGTAAATCATTTTTGCTAGGTGGCCAATACTATGGGACATGCCTGCAAACGACAGAACCATAGCCAGTCCCAAGATCAGCCTCAAGCAACGCAGATGTACGATGCCCAAGATTTTGTGTGTCTCTTGCTTCTTTTGGAAACAAAAAGTGTGTAATTTCAAGAACTTTTCCTCCCCCAGTCAAAATTTTAATCTTTTTTCCTGACTGCAATTTGCGCATGTCGTTTAACATAACTACGTCATTTCCGTTTCGGTAAGCTGTAGGCGTCCTTGATGTTACTGACCTTACATCAAGCCCACGGTACTTTTCAGAAACTTCTTGAACGTAGTTAGTAAGGAAAGCACAATCAATCCTTTTTTATGTTCTTCTGTTCTGGTGTTCTTTAAGCCGACAAAATCGAAGCCAATTTTTTCCATGTAGATTAAACTAAAAACACGATTTTTATCTATTTTACAACTGTAGGCACTTCTAGGTAATTTCTGTGTTGCATACTATAGAACACCATTTACATTTTCCTGTCCTTTGTAAGGTAGAAAATTAAGATACTGGTTATTTTTGTTATGAGCGCAGGGATTTCGAACTACATCTGAATCACAGTGATCAAACACTGGATTAAAGTCATCAAATTTCATATTGTTCAGATCCTTTTGGTATGAGTTTATTTCTATCACCCTATGTGGTCTGTTGGACAAGAGCAGCGGAATAACCATCAGCGGAAGTCTTCCAGCGGACGATGTTAGTTTGTGACATCACATAACAGAAACCGCAGTCGTGAGCTTCAGTCTTCTTAAGAAAATCAGTAGCACTTTGAGACATTTCGACAGCTTTTTCCCTGTAAGTTACAACATCTCTGAATTTGTCCTCTAGCGTCATTTGTTTTGTATATTTCGGTGTAGACATCATGTATGGTACTAAGGTTGCTACAATACCAAGAATGGTCCCAGTAATAGCAGCCACTGTTCAAATGATTGGTGCTCCAAGCGCTAATGCTAATAAGACGATTGCAGTTTTGACTTTTCTTTATAGGTTTTCGGTTGCATGTGATTTCTGAACCTAGCAGCTTCCTGTGCTGAGTAACATTTTTGTATTGTAATTGCGAACGGCCTCTCTTGTAGCTGAAAATGCCTTAGATTTGACAAACCTTTCCACAATATCTTTAGTTGAGATTTGAATAAGAGAGCCTATATCTAAAATAGTCAAAGTAGTCAACGCTTGCGCTAATGCAGTTTTGATAGCATCGTTTTCCCCTCGAATTAATTTTCCATAAGCTTCAGTTGCAGCTTAGGCTCTATGATAACCACCAAATATGGGATCTCCTGCCCCGATCAATTTTTCCACTTTGTTAATCATACTTGCTGTGACATAATAATTGACATGTTGTAAAATAGCAACTATGAACAAAAACAACATCTTTCTTCTTTGAAATGAAGTTCATTTACAAACACTCACTGCGTGAACTGTTAAAAAAATAAAATTTATGCATCCTCGTCCCCAGGGTCTTGTGGCCCCTGAGCCGTTATTACGGAGTGGCCAACAATTTTCGCCGCTATCAACTTCATCAACGAGGCAAAATGCCCTGGGAATAGGGTTGAAATTTATGTAGATTTTTATTTTCACCTTCTGCATAAACTTTTTACGCAACATTGTCTTTCTTTAAAATGAAAATGAATGTGATCGCGAAAAACCTATCAACATAATCGCGTGTGGTTTTTTAAGCATCCCGTAACCATAACGCTTTTAAAAAGTGTGAAAACACACATTACCACCCCTGCAAATATTACCACCCATACATATATTGCCACCCTGCAAAAATATTGCCACACTGAGAATTTTAGAGGTGTTAAAGTGACGCTCTCAAGGTCATCATTAATGCATGAATCCCTAGAAGAGTCAAAGGATTTTAGTTATTGCCAAGACAGTTAAACTTCCTTTTTGCAGGATGCTTTCCAGACCAGTATAAAAACATGACCATGGATGATTATAAAATTATATTATCACACAAATATTATAATACCAGTATACGTCTGTCCGTCTGTCTGTCACGCAAAATGGTAGCTTAGCTGCGAAAGTAGCGGACGCACGCAATGCGGCAGCAAAAGGGCGGGCAAACCCGTGGATTTTTCGACGGGCCAACAATTATACAAAAAAGCACATATGCATCAAATTGCTGTTGAGAAGCAAAAAATAACAGATGAACTAGGTCAAGCAATCAACTTTTATTTTCCCTTTTGTTAACAAAAATATATGAAAAAATGTTGATCTTTAGCTAACGATAGTTTTTATTTTGTGTTTCTTAAGAGAAATAAACCACCGATTCGGCAGGAAGTTCTACGGCGTATTACGAAATGATTCTAACCTCTACGGAGGAGTATTTGCTTTAGTTCTCCAATTGTGCAGAAAAAGTGCTCACGATATCAAGAGTTAATTATTTTCAACAGGAACAGCGAAAGACAAAAAAAATAATATGAAATTGGGAAAATGAGCTCAAGTTTGTAAACAGTAATTTTATGAAACCTAGATGAAACGTAAAAATCCATAAAACTATTTTTACTTAAAAATAATTTTAGTCTGTTGAAACTCCTGGTGAGCAAATAGTTCTTAACACTGAAAAACTTACGTAGCGCTTCACTAGTCTGGTTGATAATAACGGCGACAAAAAAAGGAGCCCATTTTAAAGTTCTATCGGCTAGAGCCGTAGAACAACAAGTTGTTGGGCTTTTAAAAAAAATCTAATTTAAATTCCTGTCAAATAAAGCTTTTTTCGATAGCCACCAAAGTTTTCTTAACGAAAGGTTTATATAAACCTAGCTTAGGGTGCTTCAAAATAAATTTCAGGTGTCATTAACGGTATATTGCCATTAAGAGTAAAAAAATAGCAACGTATTATGTATATACTCACCAAGGTGAAGAGTAAACCAAACGAACATGTTTAATGCAACAAGCAAATGTTTATCCATACAACAGAAAACGAACAGTCATCAAAACAGCTTTGGACAAAACTTTTTCATTGCGTCGAGCTGAAATACTCAATATGTCAAAAAGTGTTGCTAATATATTTGATGAATATCCAATTCTGGTTGATCCTGTACAGGTAAACGTCATTATGATGTTACTGTTTGTTTGAAAGTAATCAAAACAGTAGATCATAGCTGGTAGATATGATCCATAGTATTCTAATTGTAGAGATAATGCTTTATCAAAATTCATTCTCCTTCTATACTTTAGCTAATATATGAATTCAACCGTCTTACTTACCTCGATCTACCAGTTTTTGTGGTCTGAGTATTTATCGGAAACAAAGGTTGAAATAATTTTGAAATTATCACCACCAAAGACATTCCGGGTTAATTCGTTATTGTCAGCAATTGATACAATCACTGAGGAAACTGATAAAAGTAAAGGTCTTTGTTTGTCATCAAATTTTTCAACTTGTAGTGTCGCGAATATTTAATCCAAAAGTATTTGTTGGTTTTTTGGACCAGCAAAAGTTTCTTTTCCTAAAGTTTCTCTGAATAAAGTATTTGTGAATTTTTTTTACTTCATACGTTATTTATTTATGTATATGTCACTCATCTCCTTTTAGCTTGTTTAGCATCGTTGGCAACCTCGTCCCCAGGGCATCTTGTATCTTTTCTGACCCCGGGACGACGATACGAACATGGCCCTGGAGGTGGCCTCGTCACGTGACCCTCCAATACACAGTATTTCTGTGTGTAATATTTAATGAGATTTGTCTCAATGTACCAAAGTTTTATATATAACCTTGCAGAGCTAAGCGAGATCGGCGTTTTACGTCACAGATACGTGCGGCGACTTTGTTTTGATTCCTCTCATCGCAACACACAAACTTCTCACATTGCCCTTGATTGTTTTGTGTAAATGTATAAATATACAATAATGTTATTTAGGCTGCTGTTTTCTTGAAGAAATTCAAGCAATTTGGTTATGTGTATTTCACTGAATTGGTTGACTAGCAAGCACTGGGTTGCAAACTTGTAGCTAGGGGAAACTTGGAAATTAGTAAATAATTTGCCCATCTGAACATAGCACTTCGTTGGTTCTCTAAGGTGCAAATATGGCTACATAATATTCAAATGTTCGTATCATTCTAGGTGCCTGACTGACAGTAGCTAGGCAGAAATTTAACCTCATATTAACATTTACATTTTTTATTCATTTTGCCTGAACTTTAGAATTCTCATTTACCGTGAGTTCATATCTGTGTCTGCATTACTGCTTTTATATGATGACAAAGATTTTGCTGTATTTAAACAATGGGTGAAAAAGGCTTCAGAAAAGTATTTACTTCAGAAGTATTCTTTTCTTTTACATTTGTGGCCCTAACATTTCTAAAAAGCCACCCATTAGTGATAAATTCTGCTTTTTCTTTTTTTAATGACATGTTTTTAAAACGCCTTGCGGCTTTTTTATTTTTTACTTAACAAGCTCACATTTAATCACACACAGATATACAAAAACAAGGTTTTTTATGTTTAAAACATAAATAATCCAAAAATTTTATCAAAAGCATTATGCTGGTTTGAAAATTGAAATCGACAAGTCTACGTGTGATCTGTTTTCTCGATTTAATGTATCACTGCCTTAATAGTTTAGAAAGAATTGGTATACGACTTTACCAACAGCAAAGTATTGCTACCTTGAGAAAAAAATGTTTCAGGAATAATTTTTTGAGGAAGTTATTTTGGGGATTTTTGACCAAAATTAGTTTCATAAATTCGCACTTTTTAGAGCTCATCAAAATTCTGCTGCTGTTCAAAAATCGATTTTTTATTGATATATACATCTATTTATTTTTATCATTCTGCTTGGAAAATATTTAAAATGCCAAACTTGCTAACCGTGAAGATTAATTCAGTATTCTCATAAGAGCATCCTATCACAAAACGATATCAGCAAAGAGATATTCCTTGCAACTAAAATTTTTGTTTACTGGCATAATTTTAGGTTGAATCTTATCTGACCTATTTCTGAGGTTGGAATAGTTTTTAAAATGTTCTGAATCTGTATCTTGGTCAAAATTGATATGCTGTCAAAACGGCTTATCGGCGTCTCTGAAAAGGGCTAAATTCTGAAACTCAGAAAGTATGATGATAATAGTACTATTTTTTGGCTCAATCAAACCAATCTAAAACCATATCATACCAAATCTCAAGTCAATATTTTAATTTTTACTGAAGTTATGGGACGCTATATAAACTATATACTCGGTTTAGACTTTTTTTGTTATTTATGTTCACTGCTTTGTAATTTGTATTAAAACTCTTGAGATAATATATCACAGTGGTGAGCTGTAAATATCTACCACCATCTTCAGTACATCCTGGATTTAACCATATGCCTGATTGGGCGCTCAATCAAATTTGATTGAGTTCGATTTTCTGAAATTTCTTCATAGCGTGTTAAAAAAGGCCTAGCAAGAATCAGTTTAAGAAAATCTTCCTACCTTTTTCTCTTCCTCAAAATGGCTTTGTAAATTTTTTATGCCTCGTGTAAAATTATATTTTATCAGATTGGTTTAAAAGTACTCCTTAACAAGTTTCAAGTCAATAACTTTATTTTTTTACTGAAGCTATTGCACTTTGAATTTTCTTGAATTAGGCCGGGTAAATGTGCATTCAATGATAAAATGGCTCCGACGGTTAACCTACTGGCTTTCTATATTTCTTATTGTAACCAAAGAATATAAAGTAATAAAACATGCCCACTAATAACAACCTGATATAATTTAAAACGTAATGTATATATATTTTGTAAAAAAAAACATTTTCGATATTTTGTGCAAAATTATTTTGTCTATAAAGGACATGGGCGACAGTTTTATGCAACGTCATTCTTTGCAAAAAGCTGCAAATTAAACCTGGCCAGTTGGAAACAAGTTGAGTTTCTTTCTTTTGTTCTTATCTTGATAGTTTGCTAGGTATAGTGTGCTAGCTAGTTACTTTTCTAGCTTTATTAAACATTCCCAGCTATTGAAATATCGTCATGTAAGCAGTATTACTTTATGATGTCTTATTTTATACTCTCATTGCTTAGTAATGCTTTTTAATAAATTTTTCACTTTGAAAAAAACTTGATACTGCTGATACACCTCCTCCGCCATTTTAATACGAACAGCTTCCTCCTGTTGGTCACAGACTCGCCGCCTCGCCAAAATGTTTTGTATGACGTAATAATTATTTGACATATCCGCGCCAATCAGGTGTCATATCGGACCAGCCTCCTCCAGGGCCATGTTCGTATCGCCGTCCCGGGGTCAGAAAAGATACAAGATGCCCTGGGGACGAGGTTGCATCGTTGGCAATTATCATTGTACCGGCAATACTGAGGGACGATGGTAAGTCATTGTTTTCCACAATCGTTGAAGCCGCTTCGGACAAACCGTTCAAGGTTGTCGTAGAATGGATGCATGTAGCAGAGTGTTCGGAATTCATTTCGGTCTTTCAAGTTTATCTGGCATCTCTTTATCTTTTTAACTTATGTTATCCTAAGAACCTGACTGCCACATTGACATTTTTTTAAAAAGATGTCCTGAATTTGCATGATGCTTCAAAAGTGAACAGCAGAGTAATGTCATTAATCAATAGGCTCAAGTGGAATTAATTATATTTTTTGTACTTTATATTTATTTAAAAAAGATTTTGCTACAAAAAGATTTTTTATAAAAAAAAAACTTGGATCCAACATTGATGTTTATCAGTTGTGATTGTGATTTTTTTTTGTTAATAATTTTAGTACTAAAAGTTGCTTTACAGTACAATCCGCATCGGGGCTATCAAGGGCCGTGGAATTACTCTAAATTCCTTTTTGAAATTTGTCATCAAAGGCGTAATTCTCCAAGCCGCATAGGATTCTTGTTTCTACTACTACAGATTGTTACATTTCAAACACTAACCAACATAACCGGCACCGATTAAACTTAAACACATCGCGTCCTTTCTAAGGCGAAGTATATGGATCGAAAATAGGACAATCCTTCAAAATGAAAACCTGCGTAGTGAGTATGACCAGACATGAATAGGATTAATGTATGTTTCGAATCAAACCATTTTTGAAAATAATACTTGAACATTTTGCGATGACATTTTTATTGAAAATATAGTGCAACAGAATTTTACCAAACACAGCAATCAAAAGTCTCTGTTATTGTTTTTTTTTTTGCATTATTTTATTCTGATTTTTTCATTATATTACCATGTGTAGAATTTTTCACATCCCACTTGTCCATCACTTCCTATTTTTCCTTTTATAAATGACGCCTTCATGATCTTCATTGTTAATACAAGCAACGTCTCCTTATTGGTAATCAAAAAAGATTGGACAACTTAATACAAAGAACGTAACAAACTCTTGGGACGAGGTTGCATATTTATGAAGCTGTTGGACGTTATCACGATATCTTGACATTTCATCAAGCCAAACCCGTCACCAGCGCCTTTTGCCTCTTTTTTTTACAAAAGAGACAAAATGCGCTGAGAACGAGTTTGTTCATCAAGCTATAAAACATAACGATTTAATAATTATTGCTATGGAAACAACTGGTTAAAGTCAAAGAATTTCTTTTTCCAATAGTATCGTCTGAGTGATTACACAATTTAAAAAATTGCGTTCTATATACATTTCTACATCCTTTTAAACCTTTGTAATTAACAACACATTCCAAAGACATTTTATTTATTTAAATGTATTATTATTTATTCAATATGGCTACTTTGTTGACATTATATCTTCGTTTTTTAATTAGTTGCGAAATCTTTCAGCATTCCTAAGTCTTAATTTTCAAAAATATTTTTGTTATTTCTTTTTTAGCTATAACTATTGCTTTGTTTACAAAGTGTTTCCAAGGTGATATGTTTATAATACGCAAAAGCGGTTTTACTCGTATGTTTGCATGCTTCTCCGTTTACTGCAATTAAAATACGCATTGCATTGTACGTTCAGCTTAAATTCCATTTCACGATTTATTGTGGCCACTCATTTGCTTTTAATTTTTTTTTTATATACTTCGCCTACAGTATACTCGCGTTCAAAAAGTATCGAAAAAATCAAACCCACTCGTCATATAACCCAGTTAACTGAACCTTATTGATACGCGAATTGTGGAAATTCGCGTTAATTAAATGCTTCTTATTAAAGTGTAGCGTAAATATTTCAGGTGTTAAGAAATTACTTGTTAGTTTAGAACCTGTAATTAAAGTTTAGAAATGTATCTATCTTTTAAGCGCAATTTAAAAGTCACACACAGGCGTGGTCACACACAGGCGTGGTCACACACAGGCGTGGTCACACACAGGCGTGGTCACACACAGGCGTGCAAAGCATTCTCCTAATTTGGTTGACGCAAAAATATTAGTATGTTCTTGATGCAGTTCACTCACCAAATGTAATTAAGGAAGAATGAAGAACATCTAATTTTGTAAACCTCAATCTATGCTCAAAATTGAAGCATGCCGCCAAATTTCGTCATTTCAATTTTCTGATACACCTTATTTCATGCTTATGGTGAGACAGTTGAGCTAAATTGAAAACAATATTGTTTATAAGTTCTAATGGGCATTTGCCTTAAATTTGATCTTTTAATTTTGTGATATAATCTCTATTAGAGTACGTTATCAAAAAACTGTAAAGAAGGAGTGAACTTAGTTGAACTTAAACTCTATATACTTTGTTTTTGTACATATAAACAATCTTGTATAAAGAAGATCGTTTTTAAAAGTTCTTTTTGATTTTAAGCTGAAAAAAGGCATTTTAATACCTGACATTATTAGCCCTGTCAAACCTGCCTAAAGTCACCACTACCTCTTTTGTGACAGTATTAATTAGCGCTAATTTGAATGAGGATCGGTTTCTATTAGGCGCCTAACTGGCGTCAATATTGGTATGATTGATAAGCGTCCTGTCGCCTAGGGTGAACGTAAAAACTAAATGTGACGCGAGATGGATGCCAATTACGTGGCATTTAAATGTCTGCTGAAATTTTCATGTCAGTTTCGGTATGTTGACTTGCAAATTCTTACGTTATTTTGGTCCGGCTTTAAAGTGGCCAATAAAGTATTTAATTCCACGCTCTGCTGATGCAGTTAGAATGTTGGCTGTAACAGATTGTCCTCCAAATACTATTAAAAAATAATTAATTTCCCCCAATATTATGGTCAACGAACAAAGAGAAAAAAGTCCCTTTTACAGCTTGTTAAGAAGTTATATTTTTAAACATTTCTTGCGTGTAGAGTAAGCGATGATGAATAAGAAAAGTTTGCCAAAATCAACTCTGTTTCAAGTTTTGCACTTCAACAGCAGTTGCTACATCTTGGTCTTTGTTTACTGTTGCACTGCTACAGTAAACATAAATACAGCATGGTTGGCACCCAGAACCCACTTGACCTGCAGACATATACTATGTCTTCAATTGGTGTGTAAAGGAACAAACAAAGCTAGCTTTTTTCCATCTGATATCACTTTTGAAACCTTTATTCCATTATTGAATTAGTAGTAACTCACGAAACTTTAAGACAATAATGTCAGAGACAAGTAAAGTATGACAAAAATTTATTATGCTTCCAAACAACTAGAATGCGTAAATCAACAAGTATCAAACTTGGCATTGAGTAAGTCTACATACAATATTAGAAACTAAAACTGGTATTTCGAGGACGATATTTGGCTTTTAATTCTGGTAAGCCTGCGTCATTTCAGAATTCCTTATTGCCTTCCATCGCCTTTCTTACAAGACGGGAGTTTTCGACACCATGTAGCAAGTATATTTATTTTCCCTATTGACTAAGATGTCAAAGAATTTTGAAAAACATAGATACCTACGACGAGAAAATAAACTAAAAGGTGCAATTTATGATTTAGTGTACAATATTTCCGGATTTGTCACTCAATATTTCTATATATTTGCATAAATAACAAAGATTAAAGTACTACAAAAGTATAAAATATTTTAGATGCATATAATTATCAAGACGAAAAATTAATGGTTCAAAATAACGAAAAATATAATTTTAAAGAATAAGTAAGTGCAAGTCAGCATTTTTATAATTTTGATGAAGTCCTCTCTTAGCAGTCCATAAAGAAAATATTTTTTCTTTTTTAACATCACTTACGTCATCCTGTCTGGATTTTTTGTGCATCTAAATAGAACTTGCACGCAAGTTAGAAAGACTAGGACAATACACTTTCAGTTTAAACGAAAGATTTAGTACATGTAAATTGCTTTGATGTAAGAGTCACCAATTCGTTTTTAACTTTTGGTCGATCGAGATTTGCGTTGAGAACTTGAGAGATTTTTGATTTTTAAAAGTAAAAAAGCAGCAATGCAGGTTAAAAGTAGCAGTCAATTGGTTTTTGTAAAATAAGGAAACTATAACATATAATTAAAATGACATAAAATTCTAAGATAAAATTCTGGTACTTATTTCTGAAATCTTCTGTACACTGTGCCAAACGTATCTAGGAAAACCTCCTCTCGATGTGCTTCTTTCTATGAGCTGGTGAGAAGAAGCATAGTAAGAGAAGAGTTTTCCTGGCTATTCTAGATGCAGTCTTTACGTCTAAATACTTTGTGCTTTCTTTAGGATAGTGTTACCTATATTTCTAGACATTACCACAAAAAAATATTATGATATTCAGATGACGTAACAATTACAAAAAAGAGATACAAAATATTTGTTTTTCGCTTTTGTCGCATGACAAAGAACAACAGGGACTGAAAGATCTTTTTTAATAATGTTTTAAAAAGTTTTTTTACGTCATCTAGTTTTATAGGATTTATGAGTCGTTATTTGCCAGGAAGAAATTGAATGGCTGAGTCATAAACTCACATAACTTATACTTACTTATAATCATTTAAGAAACATACAGAACAATTTTTTATAATAATCCAAGTATAACCTAAATATATTTATTCTTAAGAAACAATAATATGGATACCCGCCTTTTTTTATGCTTTACCATTTTTGGTTTTTAACAATTCTCACTTTCAATACTATATCAATACTATATCTAACTATTATATTTTCATTAGAAAAAGTTTTTTTTTCTTTATTAAAGGACGGGTCCTGCAAATATCGGGCAAAATCAGGCCCTTTGTTATGTAACAGAGATTTTTTATATATTACGGATATTTTTATTTTTTTTAGTGTATAATCTACATCTTTAATTTGTTTCTTGCCTCTGAACTTACACAAAAGTACCAACAATGTCACCTTGCGTGCTAAATAAATGTCCTTGTTATATCTTTTTCTCATATTAGAGCACTAGTTTGCCTGACTATTTGTTACAAAAAGGTTTCGGGTAGTACAGGAAATAAATAGATCAGGTTTTAAGATTCAAGATATTACGAAACGAGAGGGGGCAGGGTAATTGGGTGTTACTAGATGTGTTGTAATGGGTTACAAGGGGTGGTAAAGAATGGAGAATCTGAAAACAATGTTCACCTAATCACATGGAAGCGTGACCATCTACATTGAAACCTTTAAAATTTTGCAAGTCCTTTATCTCATTACATTTTTTTATAAGAACCATAAAATTCAGCTGCATGCTGAGTTGTCCTTCCTTCCTTGTATCACATACAAAAGTTGCTTTTGTTTTGTCCTCATGAGTTAGACATTTTTTACATACTTTACACAACAATATTTGTCTTGTTTCTGTGTTGTTCTTCTGGGGAAAAGCAGAAAGCTCCGCGCGGTGGACGTTACCCTTACCAACGATATATAATTTAAATACCTTTGGGTTTGCCGTTATGTGTTATATGTTTTGTTAAGTATTGTTTTATACGTCCTCTGTGTATTATGTAGTTGTTGAAAATTATATTTAAAAAACTTGTAAGATAATTGTAACAATTTACGTTGATAATGTCTTGTACGAATCATCATCATCAATCAAACTTCTCGTACTTATTTTTATTGAGAATATCAGTACAATTTGAACCTTGTTGTTGTTCTAGAAAACAGTGTAGTGTTTTCCAATCAATTCATTCCCACATGAAAAACCATTCCATTGCTTGGTTCAAGTCTAAAATAAGGATTAGACCTTGGTGCATTAATGGTTTCTAAACACAGAAGTAGAATATTTAGAAAGAAACAAGCAGCAAAGATCATGTGAGAGGCAAAGTAGCCAAAACACGTGTTGGCTTTGTTAAAACTGCTTAATAAGTTATATGTTTTAGTAGGTGCTCAGAAAGTGTTTTATGGAGTTTAAAAATCCATCTGTCTATCAACCATCTGTTCCTCTTTATATCTCTTGCTCTTCAAACAATAAATAGATTATATTTTATAGAGGATACCACTATTTTGACTTTTATTTGAGTGATTGGAAATTTTTTTTGCCATTTTTAATATTTGTTATATAAAGGCGAATTTGGTCCCTAGAACGTTTTGCCCTTTCCAAAAAAAAACTGTTTTACCGGGAATAAATTTTTCCGTTTCATACCAATTTCTCCCGGACTGAAACCATATGTCAAAAATTATTACAGTTTTAAATTTTTTATGCAATTAAGGTTTATAGTTTTCCATAAGTGATCTCATGCTTGCCCTGACGCATTTTGGTAGTAGCAACGTCAGTTTCAACTAAGGGAACATCCTACCGGAAGGCTGTGATAAAAAGTAAAACAAGAACAACAACATGTATTCGCTCATATGTATTTGTCCAAGTCGAAAAAACTAGCATATAATACAACTTTTTTATTAAAACATTTCTATGAACAAAATACTTGTCTCTCTATGTATTCACAAGATAAAAGATGTCGTCTTCATTTACAATATTATTTACACATGAAAAAGAACTTTTCAAAAAATAACAGTGATACAGTAAATAATTATTAATTGAAATCATAACAAAGACAAGAAATAGGGATGAGAGGTTGCAAAAAGAAAAACACAAATATGAATCGTGACTTTGATAAAAAGCACGAACGCACAAAAGGTTATAAAATCAATCAGATTTGGCTAGTCTATTGAAAAAAAGAAACGACCACACAGAGACACTTATATACATATAGAAAACTAAATCCTGAATTACAAGAAGAAAACAATAAAATAAACAATATATTAAATTTACTTCATCTATCGATTCACCATATTTGATTTTCTTCTCATTTCGTTTAGTTTTAAAAAAAAGCCCGCGAAAAAAAAAATGAAAAATTAAATCAATTTCATGTTAACGTTGTCATGGTAATAATAAGAGCAATAAACTTTCATCTCTAAAAAGTAAGATATGATTGAAGAGTACTTAACATTTTTATTTCCTGAGCTGTTGCACATGAATGAAACAGGATACAGATACTTATGAGTGGTAAAAAAGACTCGTGCGTAGTGTTGTTGTTGAAATGAAGAATCTCTTTCACAACCACCTCCACTTACTGTCAACGGTTTTGTTTTGTTTTCTGCATTTGTAATTTTATAGTAAAGTAGTTGCAAAAAAAATGATACAAATGAAATTAAAAAAAAAGGTTCCTAAAACACTTTTTTGATGGATTATATATTTGTAAAATCTACAAAACGTCTAAATATTTATTCGCGAAAGTATTAACCTAAACATAATTGCATAAAAAATAAAAACAAGAAAACGTAAAAAAGTTCTATTTAAGAGTCGATCTTAAAACTCAAAATGGTCTCACTTCGCTTTGCGTCATTTTTAGTGAAAAAACATCGTTATTACACTAAAGATTGCGATTGTGGAGATGCCGTTATCTAGACATGTCACTTATTGGTGTCACTGCTTTCGAGCATAACGCGATGTTGAACTTTCCATAACGTATTGAAATTTCAATCCTTCTTGATCAAGTTTACGGATTCGATTGGAACTACATCCCGTTTTGTACGGCTTCAGCACTTGCACCATGTGATATTAACAGCGCTGCAATATCAAAGTCATGTTCTTCCACAGCGTATCTCAAAGCTGAAACTCCATAACTATCTTTGCAATTAACTGCTGCTCCAGATGCTATCAGAAGCTTTACAACGTCAACTAGTCCTAACGACACAGCATAAATTAACGGGGTTTGCCCAAAATTGTTTTTTTGCTC
This sequence comes from Hydractinia symbiolongicarpus, assembly GCF_029227915.1. NCBI lineage: Eukaryota > Metazoa > Cnidaria > Hydrozoa > Anthoathecata > Hydractiniidae > Hydractinia > Hydractinia symbiolongicarpus. The sequence continues at coordinate 6,573,670 of NC_079885.1, forward strand.
TATATTAAGATTTTCATTTTTTAACAAATATATTGCTAAATCTTTTATATTGTGTTTCTCAATGGCAACATGTATCGGAAATTCCTCGTCGTCATGGTGATCGATAGTAATATGTGAGTGATCGAATGTATCTAAGTCCACATCATGTATGTTCGCTACATATTGTTTGAACAGTTCCCTTGAACTTTTTGGTTGTATTTGTAGATGTTCACCCTGATGAAAACTACGACTTCTTCTTAATCTGCACACTGGTTTGTCTGTTACTTCGAGATTCTCTACGCCCCCGCTTAAATCACACATAGACTGGCGCAGTTCTTTATTCTGAGGGCGTGTCCCATTCTTCTTTCTTCTTATCACACTACTTTGCCTCTTTTCTGTGTTCGTTTTTCGCTCAACTTTCTGCTGTTCGCCTTTCATTTCGTCACTACTCATATACGACGTGTTCACGAAAATTTTTTTATTAATTTTAATTCTAAAAAACTCTTTCCACAGTAACAAATTTAACGCCTTTTTGTGTCTCTTTGTAGTATACCTTCCTCTATGCGTAAAAACAAATCAAGTGACACGAATCAACTGCGCATTCCGATTTTAATAGTTTAAACGCCAGACATAATACACATGCTGTTTTCTTTTCGACCCCACACGTCTCTATTATTAGCTTAAGGTTGACAGCTCTCCGTGGTAGAGGCAAATTTTTAACATGACGGCGTCATGAAAAATAGTTGAAACAGGAACGAAAACATTGCTGCCAAAATAGACGTTGCGATTTTTCATTTGTAGCCGTTTAGAGTAATAGATTAGTGTTTTCTTCGATTTTAGAATGACTTTTCAAGAAAAAAAATTCCATGCTTTTTCAGGAGTGTTTTTATCATTCCATGACAACCACGAATTTTGTATTTTTTAACAAACGTCTATCATGATCTACAAAATAGGACAAAATTAGCTTTATATTTCTTAACCAGGAAACTTCTGGTTAGTGAATAGTGAAAAAAACACCTAGAATATATTTAACGAATGTGCTGCCAAGAGAAGTGACTTTGTTACGTGAGATCGCAACGTCGGTGCAGGTGACAGTAAAGAAAACGTGTCAAAATGAAATAAAGAATACATGTTTATATTTTCAACATTTACAGGAACGATATTATTCTTCCAGTGGAGAGCAATATAACTGAAGTCGAGTTTCATAACTGCAAACAATATCAAATTGTGTTTGAGATATAGCTGAGTTTCTCTCATTGGTCAGGGGAATTTAAGAAAAAATTGTTGTTGTTTTAAGCATACAAAAACTCAAAGTGATATTCAGAAATATAAAAGAAGGCCCCAGTATACTATTTTTAAACTTTTCAGCGTTCATCCCTCATGAAATCTTTTATCTAATAAATGAGAAAATATCGTTGTTACTTAAAACTGCATCATCAAGACCAAGAATTGCACGAGGAATATGTACGACAAAAACACCTGCAAGCAAGGCCCTTCCTGATCACGACATCAACGATGCGCGATAAATACTTTCGTTACAATTTTGTAGTATATATATTTTCTTCACCATTGATTCTTTTTTTGTTAAATGAAACGTGCCTTGTCTTAAATTGTTTACGTTTCCGAAGGGTTCGGAAAGTTTAAAATTCAAAATGGACGGAAGAAGAAAAATAAATAAAATTCGAGTTTGTTTAAGCTAACCATGACAGGAAGAAGGTTTCACAATGTTTATTCAACAAATATAATTTTTACAAATTTGTCTTTAACGAAATTTGTTTGTGCCGCGGAACTTATTTTTGTTGTTGTTGAAATTATTGTTTCTCTGTATATTATGTTTTCTATATTAGCAATACCAGTATTCTGTCTGTTTGTGCGCAAGAAGGGAGTCGTACTGTGAAGACACAAAATGCGATATACAAAGGACGAGCAAACTCGTCAAATCGGGTTACAGACTTGTGTATATAAACCTTCAATCCAATGCCTTTTCCTGCTAACTGCACTGTCCTCCCACCTTCCACTCCTCCCCTTTATTCGCATGTTGTATATATCTCAAGCTAGTAATATTTTAACTATGACATCACTAACTCAACTCAAAGAGACAAAATAAATACGTAAAAACGCGGACGTTAACTTTTCAATTTCTCATGACATGCGTGGTATTTAAACCTCTGCGGTAGATCGTACTCTTTTATGCATGTTTACATATGCTGATCTTTAGAAGTACCAATAATCTTAAACTTTGATCCCCTCTCCCCGCGTAAACATTATTCTTTAAGTCGAAAAAAATTGTATTGTTTTTTAAAAAAGGAAATCAAAATCGCCATTTTTCTTCTTCTGATCTTAATCATGTTTGCACACATAATATTGGAATTTGAACTAAAAAACATAATCTTAAAGCACTTAAAAATTGAACTGCTAGATACGCACACGTATATAAAATTCATTAAATGTTTCTCAGATTACAGCGTATCTGAGAGAAGATAGATCACATGACGAAATGTATGTTAGAAAATATTCCTTTTTTGTTGTGCTTGTGTATTAGAAGTAAGTCGTCAGCCCGTGTCGTCAGCCCGTAAAAAAATCAACGACTTCGCCCGATCCTGAAAATTATTATACATTGTATATATTCCGAGTACTCTATTTCGTGGTGACTTAACATAAAAGAAGCAATTCTGCTACCATTTTGAAAAAATTAAGGAGATATATATGTAGTATTTCATGCTTCATGCTACATAAAAACAGTCGGTCAATTTTGTGACTTGTTAAATTTATTTACCAGAATAGAGTAAAAGGGACAATTGCTTTGTAAAAATATTGCATTTAAAGATTTGCTAAAATGGTTCCCTGTCGCTGTAATCATGAATACAAACGTGTTGAACTGAAGAGCAATCTATAATGTTTCCTACCATGTAAATTGTACAATTCACATTAAGCGCTGCATTTTAACATGGTAAGTGTGAACTCAACTGTCCGAAACACAGACCCCTCTATGTTCTTGTTGATACAATCATCAGTCTCTAACAAGTAACTTTTTGACAGATAACTTCACGGAGATTGCTTTAGTAACTTGATTATTGATCCTCTTCACTCATTGTAACATGAGAATCAGTGACCACATTTAAGATAGTTTAACATTTTCAACTTATGTAATACTGGGATTGCTTAACAATTTAGAATGCATCAGCAACCTTCTTTCCAGGACTCATACTCGACCCAGACCTTTTGGCTTGGAGTACTCATCGGCTTATATGCGTGCTGCACAAAAGATTTGGGTTTAAGGTTTGATCAAACACATACAGGAGTACATATACTCAGCAGGGCTACCACAATTATAGGATCAACGTGTTATGTTAAAGATTTAGAAAAAAAGAGAGCTTGAAGTAATGTTTAACAAACATAAATACACAATAATCAACAAAACAGACCGTTATCATTAATCCTTGTTTTGATCTTTTAGAAAGAAAATCTAATCGCTTTAAGAGAATTAATATTCGTTTTTTTTGCATGTTCCTAGATGGTGGCGGTTTGCTTGTTTTAGGTTGGAAGAAACAATACGTACTTTTCCTTTTTTGTTGTTATACCTGAATAGAGACACTGACAAGACCCGAAGATAGAGTTATAGTCATGCATTGGGGAAATCTTGTTTCCAACTACAGAAATGAGAAAAAGATAGTAGCTAAACAAAAAAAGGAATGCATGGACGAAGAAAAGTCAAAGCGTGATAGATTTGTTCTTGTCTCATATATAATAAGCAAATCATTCCGTACAGAAAACTATTTTGCGACCTTATTCTCAGACTTCCACGGTGTTTTGCACACCCGAGAAATGTTACAAACTAAGAAGCCCCGGGAAGGAAGTTGCTAATGGTCGTTATGGTAGCATGCATTACGAAATTGGATCAACATCTGTTTCGACGCGTTTCGGGTGTCAACACAAACATTTCCTGTCAACTACACTCTCCTTCCACTTCCCCTTCATCCAATAGCGGCATAGGACTTATGTTTTTATTTAAAATGGTTATATCACGCATGATGATCAGGCTATCTTTTAATCCATTATTCAACAAAACATAATTTTGCAATTAATGTATTTTTCCTCTTTTGTTTTCATTAGATGAAATTTAGTCTCAAAATCTTAATGACGTCATTGACGCCAGTGACAATAAATAAAATATAGAAAAACAACAACAAGTTCTCGTTAAAAATTGTGTATTTACATCAATCACATGTGCACATCAAAATGGATTGTCCAAACATGTCAGTTGTGTGCTATCTCCAACAGTGAGAATTGTTTATGGACAAAAACATCCGAAATCTTGCAAGCAAACAAATTCCTTTGACAATTTCGTAACTGTTTAATGAAATCATAAAAAATACGTCAACGGGAAGGCAATATGAGAAAATATTCATTTGTAAGGATTTTTTTATAATTGATTATATTTTTTCTTTATTTATGTTGTATATTATTTCATAAAATGCATATAATAACAATAAAAATAGAGAGTAAACATCATTGACAATTAAACAGATTATGGTATTCCTTCCAGCAAATACACATTTTATATGTTGAAATTAATTATGTTAATTATGTCAAATATTTCCTTATAAAAATCTCATTTGGTTTGGTTGCTTTGGCTGGAAAGAGCGAAATCATTTGAAAAAGTGAATTAAAATTCAGAACGCTCCACTATTAAAACCATTAACTAAAATTATTCAATTTTATTAAGCAACTTTAATTTTTCACTGGGCTAAAATTTGAAAGCCCAAGCATTATTACCCAAATAATACCTGGATTACTTGTATTTACAATAGGCGAATACCCAGAGTCTTCTCTCCTTCCCTAAATTCTAACGTGAACTGAAAATTAATTAATAAATTAACTCCAAATATTTCACCCAGGAAGTTAGGAAAAATTAGGACAAATTAAATTAATATAACCTGGTGATTGCAACGAAGTTTTAACTTCAAGATGTATATCCTTATTGTGCGTGTTTAAATGCACATACTTTAGAAAATTGTTTCCAACCCCCTTTTTTTATTAATTCCATCTGCTCTAATTTTTTCTTTATATTCTTTTAATGCTAAAAATAAAGGTAATTTTACAAAGGACAATAACATAGAACCATTACGCAAAAAATTCCACACACTAACCAACCCACAACATTATGCAGCAAAAATACTGCCGTGCCACGAACAGCCGTGGTACAGCTGCTGATTGAAAATTCGTGATGCCTGAGATAATTTCAAAGAACAGATCCGCTGGTCTGGAATATCCCGTAAAATCTTAACAATTGTTTAGTTTTTGTAATATTTAGTTAGCATTAAATCAGGTATAAGGTTTGCTAAAAGATTTACTGTTTTTATATTAAGGGGTAATAATTTGAAGCTGCTTGTTTAAAAAAGGTGAATTTGCGGCTTAAAACTTTATACTCACATTATACCCAGAAAATCTCTTCATTAGAAGTTTATTACAAAATACCAGTTTTTACTTTTGTCCTTGAATCATTCATTTTATGTTCAGTATTTTTACACATTTGCCAAACTGGTGGTTATTCAGAAACAATATTAGATCTTTCTCTACAGTGATAGCCACGCTTCGACCACACTGCTTTTTTAAAAACAATACACAAGTTAAAGATCAAAATAGCAAATATGCTATTAGTTGAATAGCATGACGAAAATATTTTTATTTTTATTACTGAACTTAGTAAACTATTTCATGAGTAAAGATAAAGAAAATAAAGATTTGTAAACAAAGCTGAAACCGCCCTATTGCACGTTCGATTTGTTGGTGAAAGTCTCCGGTCTGTGTAGCTATTTATCAAATTTGACGCCATCTCATCACAACAAACTTTATCGTTCGAAGTTGGATGTATGTTGTGAAAAAGCGAACCAAATTACGAAAAGAATATTATTATTGGCTGTGAAAGATGTTTATAAAGTTCCAAGAAGTATTAACGAAGGTTATAAAATGCTGGCACTACGATTGTATGTAAAATATTCTTGGTTCTCTTGAGTTAAAGGTTTTATTCTTAATTTTTATTGGTAAGTACATCTCAAACTTGCTTCTTTTTTTACCCACACAGCCATAAAAACTTTGTATAAATGTTGCTAGGAAGGAATATGGATATTTATTTATAAAACATAGTTATTTGTGTGTCGTTACAGTAGTTATTTTAGTAGATTTTGTGACGTTCCTTAATTTTGCTACCTCGCCGAAAACTTATTTTAGGGCTGCCACAAAAAAGTTTTTGTTCGCCTCTACTTTAAATGGTGTTGTCATGTGAGTGTTATTGGTTTTTCATTTCAAACAAAACCAAAACGAAGAGAAGGGAAATATTTTTGCTACAAAACGCTATATTTTGCATGTGTGGGATGACATAGCGTTGTTAAACCCATTATTTTGATTCTAATTTTTAAATGGTATCAAGTCATGGTTTTAAATTCAACGTGATGAGAACACCAACAAAACTCATTGAAGGGGAAAAGTTTGGATAGAATGGACAGACAATGTCATATTGTATTGACGGTTTGTTTAAGTCAGCGATAAACATTTATCCAGGAATTAACGATGGATTTTTTATTGACTTTTTGAAACAAAAAAACAATACTCCACATAACTTTTATATGACATAAATCACAGTGTCAAACTGTTGCTAGATGGCACGCACGTTCAGAGTGTGGTAACGGTACTAGCACATTTTCAACCTCTTATCCAAGACTCTTCTAAGCCTTTTAAATAACCGTTGTTATCACAATGCATGCAAGGCAAATTCTGGGTCATTGTTGAGTCACACTTAACTTAGATAGAAGGTACCATGCACTTCAAACCTGCTGACAATAATAAACATTTGGAAAGACCGTTGCATCAGGACTTTCACTTGTTAGTTAGCATTGGAAATCTATAAGTAGGCAATACTACTTAACTTGGACATAATTTGACTGTTTTGTGAAGCAATAAAATTTAAGTTGTGCAATTTTGCCAGGGCGTTGATAAATTAAAATCTTGCTAAACACAGCTGTGTTATAAACGGTGATAATTCCTTGTGAAACTCAACCCTAGCGGTCCAATTCACCCTGACGATATTTTTTGTTATGTTGCGTGGTTATAATACTTTTTGATTTTCATATTTATATATCAGGCGTATGCGAAATTTTCAGGTCCCGTACCTCTCAAAGCCTCAGATATTGGCCATTAATCGAGACTACCCCTAAAAATCTCCATGAAATTCTTATAGTCAAGAAAATATAATAACTTTCTTTAGGATCATCCTTCGAACTTTAAAGTTACTAAACAACTTAATTTCATCGTGGGTAATCATTCGGTAAATTTGGATACGTGATCAATCCAATTTTTCGATTTATCGGACCTTATTCGAAAATTGGGTGAAGTCCGAAAAACCCTGGACTGAATAGGGTTAAACCCCAATGCCGATGTAAAATGTTTCGTCGTACTTGGTATTCCATTTTGTATTTTTCATCCCCTGCAAATATTTTCCTTACACCAAGCTTATTTTGTATATTACGCCCTATCTATTCTTTTCAAATCCATGATATTGCAGTGGGACGAATACTCTTTGTTCTGAATTAAACAGAGTAGATGGTGGATGGATGGAAGAATATTTCTTATAGATTTATCTTCCATTAGCACCACTACTGTTGCGTAAGATGAATTTTATTAATAATACGTGATTGTCGTAAAAGTATAAAGGCACATGCGTCATTTTGTAATCTTTATATACTCAAGTATTTTGATATGTAGATTAATTCCAAATCAAACATTAAAAAAATCGATTAATCTCTTGCGAGCCCTTGTCATTCTAATGCGTGCTTTATTTTTACCATTAAAATGCAACAAACAAACTCGTCCCTAGCGCTTTTTGCCTCTTTTTAGGGCGCTGGGGACGAGTATGCAAAAAAAGACTTGAAAACGAAATAAAGGCCATTGTATTTTTATATATTGACTGTACGTTTTTCCGAGCTTTTCATGTTGTTATCGATAATATTGTTGAAAAGTTGATGGTAAGTCCTCACATTTGAGCCGCAACAGAGCAACTGCACCACAACCACAACTCCACCTACTGAAGCCGCAACTGCGCCACAACCGTAACCGTAACCATAACGCAACTGCACCGGGATAAAAGATGTCATCAGAAGTTCTAATCGTTACAATGATCGGTTGACATTATTATGCATATGACTGATCCCACAACCATTAAGAATCCAACTTCTATCACTAAGCTATCAGTTGTCGCTATGGGAATGACCAGACATACTTTAATTAAAAGACTAAGTAAGACTTCTTTCTTTTCGTTTTGCTGACATATTTGTTTTGTTAATAGGTGTCTAGACACAATCAAGCTGTAGTCTCGACATATTAAAACTTTTTATCGTACGTGTAAAACGAGCCTTATAATAATGCTTATTTTGAGACTTTACCCTGGAGCGCTAAAGTTCGTATCTCAGAAAATAATAGTAACTTTAATACTTCGTTATAAATACCAGTATTCTTTCCCCATGATAATTTGATCACCGATAACAAAATTTTTTCTTTTTCAGTGTTAAGTACACTTTAGTTACCTTACTCGTATTAATTTTCTGGATACTAATTATCACACATTCACGCGAAAATTTAATTGCGCAGTTTAATTAAAAAACGCATCGATTTTTTGTCTCAAACCCTGAATTTTGTAATTGTAATTGTAAAACAAATAAAGTACCGTAAAATTAAGTTACTCTTTGTTTTAACGATTAGATTTTTTGCGCAAAATATACAAATAAAATATCCGTATTTCTTAATTTCATTTGAGAGAAAGTACAAAAACACACGAAACGAATGCGATAAACACGATAATATGTATAGTAATATGTAAGTTAAAATACAGTGAATTTTCTATATTTCAAACTAGCAAGGGGCTGAAAGATTTGTTCAAGACAGAAAGAATTCGCGACAGAATGGAGCAGAAGGGAGAGAAAAAGGCAAAATAGTTTGTTGGAAAAAGAGAAATGTTGGAGAAAACGAGAGCTTACTATCTATATCAGTAATATTGTATGATTACTGATACAAGTCTAGATTTGCAGTAACTAAACACGTAAGTAAGTAACAGGAAGCTTAATGTCATTGGGGATTCCATCCTAATGGCTGGCTTTTCCTTCCCTCTGACCGTAACTATGGTACATAACCGTCAGAGATACGTATAGCATTGCTCTAACTTGCTCGCGATTAGCGTTCAGCAGATTGCACCAAATGAACCAAAAACACTACATTTCAAGTGCGCCGATGTGGGGATTCGAACCTGACACCTTGTGATTACAAATCGAATGCGCTACCACTACACCATCTCCACAATTCAAGCATTTGCAATAACTAATCAACTACAAATTTGACAAATTGAAACAATGCTTTCGTAGCTAGAAGTGCGAGCCGCGTACTTTCGTGTTGAACAATTCCGGGGTGAACCATTCAAAAATGGACACGCAGATGTACGATGATAAACCTCAGGGACGGCGCCACTAGGGGAGCTGCCCCCTTTTTGCTGAGTAATAATTTTTTTTATTTTCTGCCCATAAAAAAATTGACGTTATCCAACCAGAGAACCTGCAGGCTATCTCAGTTACAGCGCCATCTGGACCCCAAAGTATAGCCGTTTTGCGTGTTTTAGGACTCTTAAAATGCGTTGGCTTCCAGGACCCCAGTTGTTTCGGCAACTCGCTTCGCTCGTTGGTTGTTACTAAAATCTCAAAATCTCCCACTATGCCTAAGCTCCCCTCCACTTTGGAAATTGTGGCGCCGCCCCTGAACCTTCATCCACACACAAATTATATCTTGGGAAATAGATGGCGATTCTTATAGTCAGGGAAGTTGCAATCAACCTATTATATTTTTCTTACTATAAACGTAAACAAATACCCAGGTTGTCTATTTTTTAGTTTCTTTAAACTCGTTTAGAAGGCTTTTGTCTTTATGACAAATTTTCTCGTGATAACGGCTTAGCGCACGATAACCTGGAAACTAGGATATTCTTTACTAAATTAATCTCACGTTATCAACCAAACTTTGTCTGGTCAACCAAGACCAAGGTTATATTATCCAGGTAAACGTAGCTCGAGAGTACAGTCGTTACGTTTTTTAAATAAATGTCTTCCTCTTGAGGTATTTTAATAGCGATTATCTTGTTCTTTACTGACACTCTGTTTCCAAGCCCGTTCAACCTAGCTTTGTGATTTATGGTATATCTTCATCTTCACCTTCATCGATCGTGAAACATCTTCTTCTGGCAAACTAGAAAAAAGTCATTTTCTTAAAATTTCATAAAAATGTGTAAAGAATCCTTAAAAGGTTGAAGGGGGTACGAAACGAGATGACGCTTTCGCCTGCAGTGACTTACACGTAATTCGATTAATAAAATTATTCATAAGTTAATTTACGGCTGCTATTTGTAGCAGTAGTACTTCTTTTTCAACATAATTTATCTCCTTTGTGCCATCTCCATCAGAGAAGAACCAAAATGCTTCATTATGAAATATTGAAATTTCCAAACCTGTTCAACTGTATTAATTTGTGATTCGTTGCAATCACCTGATATAGATGGAACTCTTTGCTAAAACGGCGAGAAAAAAATGTGATTCAGAGCTAAAAGTAATATGTCAAAATATGTTAAAAATCTAAAGACAATGAAATACGGAGGAGTAAAAAGTGAAGGAAACGATTTCATAAAAAAAAGACTTTCCTCTACTCCAATTTAACACTATTGAAATTAAAGGGGAGACCCTACCCCCGGGCTCCAATGTAAAGGCCTTTCAGTAAGATTACTATAATTGCAAAATTTCCTAAAAAGTCTTTATTTTTATGGAACCGAAGATAAAATAAATGTAGTTTATTATGGTTTAAAAAAATGTACGTAGAATTTTTTTTATAACTACGAAATTAAGAAAAAATGTAAAAACACAAAGCCGGTTCCAGTCAACCTCGCCCCAAGGGTTTTTGCATTTTTGACATCGAGCGCTAGCGGTCCTGGCATAGGCAACAAACCTGGGGACGAGGGTAGGTTCCAGTAATACCCTTTGTTCAGCACAGTTTCGCCTAAAGTATGCTACCACGTTTTTTATGATAAAAAACATATTTGGTAACTTCGGAACAAAAAAATACTAAAAAAATGTGGTACAATATTTTAGCCTTGGGTGTCAGCAACACCATGATGTAACTCTCTTCAGCAGAGCTTTAATACCTTTGGCACATGAACTAAAGTCGGGGAGAAACGTAAATAAACATTTTTAACAACTTTCGCACTTTTTACACCTGCCATGTCTACTAACTCACTTGAAGCCTGGTTCACATTATGATTATATTTTCACTACCATACTCAACATTATTTTCAAATTGTTGTTAAAGATGGCAGCGAATGAAATTAGTCAAGAGAAAATAATGGATAAAATGTTCCAAGAAATGAGAGATTATAAGATAATGAGATTAATTTTTTCAACTGTGTTAAAAAAGTGTGTGATTGCGGAATAACACATGGTGTGCCTGCTATGAGAAAAGGACATTTTCCTAATTTTAAACCATTTATAAAAATGACGCGTAGGTTGTTATATTTCTAGAAAGCTAAGATTTTGTTTCAAATAGCTGTGTGAAGCTTCGGCACAGACGCAGAGTAATACTATGCTGACAGCCGATCCCCAATTTCTGCTACAGATGGACAAAACAGCGATTTAGGCTATTTGTAACCTCGCTTCCAGGGCATTTTGCCTCTTGTTGATAAAGTAAATGTAATCAAAGGTCACAAGACCCAGGGGACGAGGTTGAGCTAATATGTACAACGGGCAATTACCTAATAAATAGAAAACCCTGTGGATTCTTGCACGGGCTAACAACCAGTTAATATTACTCTGTACCGTATTTTGTTCAAAATGGTCAAAACTTTGTGCCCGAAATATGTGCGAAGGGCGAAAACCTGATGATAGGAATATTGAAAAACGGACGATCTCTTGTTTTTTTTCCACGGTCTAAACTTGTTTTTAAAACAATGTTTTTACTTTTGCATAAGAAGCAAAAAGAATTACGATTTTACATAAAACATTCGGTTAATTTATACTTATCATTTCTTAAGATTGCTTATATAAAATTTTATGAATTCAAGTGTACTGCTACTTACATACACAAAAATTTGTACCTTTTCAATTTATTAGCCTTAACAGACACAGGGACCTAATCTGCGTATCTATTACATAAAATTAAACTTACGTTTTCTGTTCCCCCATTTCCGCGCTTCCGAAACTTCACAACACAGTATACAGAAAAGATAACTACCACAAGACCAATAAAAGATACCAAACATATTTTTGTTATGAAGATTCTCCTTCTTCCTTTTTCTTTTAGCTTATATTCGTTCTCTTTGTTTGGATAAGCAAGACATGATTCATATTCTAAAGTACCAAACTGTTTCCACGTAAGAGATTCACAGGGATATATGTGATATGTGAAATTTTTCTTGAGACAAACATTGAATTCAGTGATTTGTTTTCTTCCACAACAGTTGAGGTCTTTTTTGTTATTCACACTGATAGTCATGACGAACACTGGATACTTGCAAAACACTTGGATTCTTGTGCCCAAATTAATGGTCACACGTTCCAGATTACTACATGAACAGCTGAGAAGGTTATTGCTCAAAACTATTGATAAATTCTTAGTAACTCTGTCCATAGATGGAAGTTTTCTTATTAAATTGTTATCCAGAAATATTCTTTTCAACTTGGGTAAAACTGTTATTGTTGCTATGGGAACTTCTGTAAATAGATTAGCTGACAAATCAAGCTCCTTTAACTCTGTAAAGTTTTCCAATCTCTCTTTCAGAACGAGGTCATTGTATATATTTTGATTACTCAAATTTAGCTTTAAGATTCGGACAGTATGTTGACTATAGTTTACGTACATGCCATGTCCAACATTTATAAGTAAAGTTACCAATGCTACTACAAGCTTCATTTTTTTTGGTGAGCGATTCTTTTATTTTTTTTTCATTTTATATTTACGAAACTTAATGCCGACGAAAAAGGGGGAGATTTAGTTATTAATAGTTTTAAAAATAGTTCCAAAATAAATTTTTATCTTCTTAGTTTTTTTAAAAGGCGGGTTGTTTTTCTTTTGTTTTTATTCTAAAGACATACAAGAATTATCGTATCATTTTGAAATATACTTATATTTCCAAAACATTCACACCAGGTGTTCTTTTATACGTAAATATGGATTTGCTTCTTATCGTTTTTTTCTTCCGTGTGATACATAAATCAAACAGCGAGCTACATGAAATTTTTTGAAAATTTTAACGTGTCACCATCACGTATGTTGGATACATAGTTACTATCAACCTTGTCTCCAGGGCTTTGTCTCCCTTCTTTATTATAGACTTGTCTTTTCAACGGTACTTTGTGTCATATCCAAACATCATTGATACTCTACCATCCTTGTTCTTGAAAAAAAATCCCCTTTTCGCTGTTCATTTGCATTTCGCATGGCTTCTTTTGACTGGGGTCTTTAAAACAAGTCCTAAGTACGAGGTTTATGTTCGACGTAAAACTACTTTGTTACTTGTGGCATGGTGAGAGTGACGAAAGCAAACTAAATACTCAAGTTGTGCTGACGTTAGCAACAATACATAAACAAGTGAATTTTCGCAGATTAATTTTGTTAATCCAATATAGAAAATATCTCTATAATAAAACGCTAATTCTGTCTGTCTGTCACTTGCAAAGTGGATAAAATTTCTTTGATAAAGTCTATAAAACATCGCCTATAAATTTGTTCTGTACATTACCAAACTTTGGCGTTAAGCAATATTGACGTCAAAGAAGAGTATATTAATATTAGTGAAGCCATTGCATTGCACTTTTAAATTTAAGGCTAAATAACTTGGAAACGGGTGAAAATAATTGGCGTCATCTCCTGCGTGGGTAACTAGGGACTACCTGAGACCTATTTGGGTAAGTTTTCCAAACCTGGGTCCCCAAATCCGTTTCGGAATGCACGGGTTGATGACGTCATCAAAAAACATTCAAACCCTAATATCTTTGCAACAGGCATACAAATTTCTGAAAAAAAAATTTTTGTGTTCTGACAGGTCTCTGCTGACGTCAGCAAACTTTAAATGACGGTTGTTTTTCTCTGTTATCCTGCCTAAGTGGATTTTTCCACGGGCCTAATCGACTAGTCTATATTATAATACAGTAGACTCCCGGTTATTCGAAGCCTAAAGGGGGATAAGAATTTACTTCGAATAACCGGGAGTTCGAATAACTGAAAAATTCGTTTTCCCGCCAGATTTTCAACTTAACCTTAATGGGATGGACTTTTCTTAAGTAATTGAGGCATTGTGGTTCAGTTGAGCGTGTAAACACAAAGAATTTTTACTTTTTGAAGGAAGAATAAATTTGAACAAATTGTTAACAGGTTTTAAAATATGAAAGTTATAAAGAAAATGTATCTAGTAAATACAAGGAGTTCAACTCTTAAAAAAATCTTTAATGCTACATTGTTTTTTACTATCGATGTAGTGTTTTTGACATGTACGTGTTATCATGTTTAACTGCTTTCTGATTTCAAGACCATTCTCGTCAAACAAAGACCATCTTTCCAACAATTCTAAGGCCTCTTCCAACTCTGACTGCTTTGGCTTCTTCGGGGGGATGTCATGTGCCTCAATTTCATCATCATCGTCATCTTCGAGATTCGGCGCGTTTTGATCTTTGTCCTCATTAAGTACGATTTCCACGATTTCCTCATCAGTCAATTCAATTGATTTACTCGTGCATACCTCAAAATCAATATCCACAAAATCATCTGCGTTAAAGATGTCGCCGTCAACTTCTCTTTTTTTTTATCAAGTATTATGAGAGTAACTCAACCGTTATGGGATATCATGAGTATCAAAAGAAATGGAACGCTGTTATTGGTGAAGTCCTAGAAGCTAAAATGGAACCAACAAACGACATAGACAAATATGCAGTGGCGGTCTGCAAAAAAGGAGATATTGTTGGTCATTTGCCTAAAGGAAAAACAGGAAAATTTGCCAAAACGATATTTTACTTTCTGAAGTCAGAGATGTTGTGTACTTGCAAAGTAAAAGTGACAGGGAAAAGAACTAACTTTGGAGATGATAAGGGATTGAGGATCCCTTGTTTGCTTCAATTCTCTGGATTGAAGGAGAAAAAGAACTTTTGAAGAAATTGCTTGAAGAGTGTAAATAGCCATGAATATTGAAACCTGATTTTTTGAAGAAAAAAAGTGTTTTAATCGCAGAAAATCAATGTTCTCACTCGACGATCTCCCAATAAGAAAAATTCGAATAACTGAGGGTGACTTAGCCTATAATTGGCCCCAAGGGGAATAAAAATCACTTCGAATAACCGAATTATTCGAATAACTGAAGATCGAATAACCGAGAGTGTTTTTGCCTGAGTTGGGTAAGCAGATCCAAGGGGAACGCCACCTCACTTCGAATAACCGAATTATTCGAATAAGTGCAGGTTCGAATAACCGGGAGTCTACTGTACCCGTATACGTCTGTCTGTCACGCAAAATGGTAGCTTAGCTGCGCAATAGCGAGAAGAACGCAATGCGGTATAAAAAGGACGGGCGAACCCGTGGATTTTCCACGGGCTAACTACTAGTTCCATTTGTAAAGGCTAACATTGAAATTTTTCACCTTGTCTCACTTGTGGAGGATTGTAGCTGTGAAGTTTCTTAACTCTATTCGGTCCGGGTTTTTTCGAACATACTATGACCTGGGAAGGGGGGGGGGCGAATCAATAACTTTTCATAGGGTTGTTCAAATTGAATCAAACTTGGCACACTTATGGTACGTCATAAAAGGAACAAAATGCAAGCAATAAATTTTTGCTTGCGTCAGCACATTTTCAGTGACGTCATCAGAAGCTTTAAATTTGTTAATAATGCCACTATCTGCTTAAAATTTAATTACTTTTGTTCCAGCGCAAATTTTTGCATTCTGTTTTAAGTTTCTGAAGGCTAAATAAAAGTTAATTAACATATTTTTCGGTTTTTACGTGGATCACATAAAAATATGCCAAAAATTGGCCGAAAATCCGGTTTTCCGATTTTGGGTAAAATCCGACAAAATCGAGAAATCGGAATAATCACGTGTCTAAATTATCCAAAATGATTCTTCTTAATAAAATAAAAAAAAATGTTGCAAGTTTCAAGTTCTAAAGATAATTCTAACAGGAGTTATTAAATTTTCCCCATTATAAGGATTTCATAGAGATTTTGAGGGGTAGTTTCGAGTAATGGCCAATATCAAGACCTCTGAAAGGTATGGGACCTAAAAATTTGGTATACAGGTGTCTAATAGATAAATATTTAAACTCAGTAAGTTTCGTAGCCATATAATACAGCAATAAGGAGTTATTGAAAAAAAACCCGTCAGGGGGGCGGAATCCACCCCCTCTTGACCGAATAGGGTTAAAGAGATAAATATTTGGCCAGAAAAATGTTTCGCGAAAATCAATTTAAGTAAAATTCCTTTTTTTTCATTTATAATTTCTCGAAACACTGATTTTTACTCATATTACTGCACCAAATGATAGCCTGTTGTTTCTTCTTCTTCTTCAAAAAAAAAATTACACACAAAAATAATTTATGGACTAAAGAACTATACAAATTTGTTTAGTATTTTATATACAAATTAAAAAAATAGTGTTGAAAGACACCAATAAGACGCTTGTTTAACAAAACTCATTTTAACAAGTTTGAAATAAACTTTTCTTTTTTAATTGGTAAACGTCCAAAGCGAAAAGGAAAAATTTAAGAAACCGTCCCAATTTTTAATTATTTTTTGAAAAAAGCAGTTTGATGAAAAATGGCAATCCAAAATCTATGGAGCACAGTGCTATAATTTACAGCAATGACTTTACGCATGCTGGACACATTCCGACACAGCATTGTCGTGTCAATATCGTTTTTGTTTTATCTAACCAGAGGAATCAATGGAAGCATCTTTTTTTTCGCTGTGACTCGTTCAAACCATTTGACAAGCAACACAATTATCTTCATCTTAATTAAGGTTGCAGATACTCAGAATTCATTGTAAGAAATTTCTGCGACTGCTAACACTCCTATTGCAGAATCTCCACGCTTTCTTCCAGTTCCGATATTTGTTCTAAAAACAAAAATTAAAAGTGAAGAAAAAACCCCTAAAAATAGGGTTTTTCAGGTTAGATAGTGTTCAATTTTTCAAGAAATCAGTGAAAAGAAGGAATATGACGAGTTTACCAAGACTTATCTGGCACGTTTAACCGCTTTGAAGGGAAAACTCTTAAACTCTTTACCTTGCCGAAGATTAGCGATGATGCTCATTTTGTTAAGAAAATCATCCCTCTCTTTTCTTCCAACGTCCAAGGACTTCATCATGTACAGAAATGAACTGAAAGTAAAAAGAAAAAAATACTTAACATAGAACACTTTCGAGATATGATTGGATAGTCTGCTAAAAAAATTGAAATCCATAGACCGCAATAAAATTATACCTCCGTGGCTGAAATATCGTTACATAAGCACTGATAAAACTTAAAATATGAAATAAATATTCTGTAGATTTCATGTTACCTTGTTAATGGAGGCAGTGCCCTTACTAAACTGATAATAGCGAAATGCGCAGTTGACAGAAAAATGAAAAACTGCAACTAAATATAATGGCTGTAAATGTTAAATATATAATTTAAGATATTATTTCGGTTTGTCTGTTCAGTATTCATATTACTGTGGAAAGTTTATCATTTCTTGAACATAGTTTAGTAGGCGACGTTTCGGGAGACCCTTATCCCATCATCGGGCAAAGTAAAATGATGTTGAGCATGTATTTATATAATTGCAGAAGATCGAAATTCACAAAAATTAACCAATTAACCTACAGAAAAGCAAAACACCAAAGGACAATTTGCAAAAATCTGAAAGACTGTCATTGAAGAATCTAAAGAAGGACAAAGATATCATAATCCTACCGGCAGACAAGGGGAGAACAACGGTTATCTTGAATACACCTGACTACATCGACAAGTGCAACGAACACATCAACAACGGGCCTTACAAACTTCTCAAGAAAGATCCTACAGAAGTCATCAAACGAGAAGGGAGGAACAGGGAAATCATAAACAGGGAAATCTAATTCGACCAATAGTCTCTTGCACTGGAACACCGTTATACAACCTATCAAAATTTGTTGCTTCTATCCTCAGCAAATTTACAACAAGCGACCACAGCGAAAACTCAAAAGAATTTTCAGAATACATCAGAGGAATAAAGATAGCAGACGACGAATGCATGGTATGTCACATCACTCTACACAAATGTTCCCATAAAAGACACCCTAAACATCATTAAAGACCTTATCGAAAACGATGCTGCATTCGGTGAAAAGACGAAGATTCCAGTACCGGATTTTCTGCGTTTGGTCGAACTTGTTCTAACCAAAACATGGTATCTGTTTAACAAAAACTTCTACACTCAAACAGACGGAGTTGCCATGGGAGGCCCTGCATCATCAGTAGTCGTAGAAATATACATGCAAGCACACGAGACAACAGCATTAGTCACATCAGACAGACGTCCTAAGGTTTGGAAAAGATTTGTTGACGACGTATTCGCCATAATCAAAAGATCTCATCTAGAAAAGTTCCATGAACACATCAACGGCCTACATCGACAAATCAAATTCACTGTTGAGCTTGAACACGATGGAAGTATCGCTTTCCTGTGGTTCCATTTCAGTTTCAGTGTATCGTAAACCAACACACACTGACCAGTACCATCAGAAATCTTGCAAAGAAAGTGTCATATCTTCATTACTGAATCGTGCCAACAGCGTAGTCAGCGACAAACAGGAGAGGAAAGAAAAAATTCGACGTGTAAGAAATGCATTAATCGCAAATGGATACAGTCATAAAGTCATCACGCAAGTAAAAAATAAAATGAAGAGAAGATGCAACGGAGACAACAAGGAAACATCAGAGGAATTCATCGCACCAGCCCTACAGAAGAAGTAGTTACTTACATCTAGGTCCGAAAATGTTAATTACCGTAATTAACTGTAATTATCAGCTCGTTTCTGATTGGTTAATTTTTGTGAATTTCGATCCTCTGCAATTATATAAATACATGCTCAACATCATTTTACTTTGCCCGATGATAGGAAAAGGATCTCCCGAAACGTCGCCTACTAAACTATCATGTTCAAGAAATGATAAACTTTCCACAGTAATATAATTTAAGGTTTAAATTTTAATGACTTTTTGTGATGTCTTTATTTAGTCTTTTAACCTTAATATTACTCTTTATTTCTTGTCATTCTTGATGGATTTGTACACATCTAAAGTTCAAGACAAATGAAAATACAAGGCAACATGGTTGATATTTTACTAACGTCAATGTCAAAAAATGCTGCTAAAGTTCAAGACAAATGAAAATACAAGGCAACATGGTTGATATTTTACTAACGTCACTGTCAAAAAAATGCTGCTAAAGTTCAAGACAAATGAAAATACAAGGCAACATGGTTGATATTTTACTAACGTCACTGTCAAAAAATGCTGCTAAAGTTCAAGACAAATGAAAATACAAGGCAACATGGTTGATATTTTACTAACGTCACTGTCAAAAAAATGCTGCTAAAGTTCAAGACAAATGAAAATACAAGGCAACATGGTTGATATTTTACTAACGTCACTGTCAAAAAATGCTGCTAAAGTTCAAGACAAATGAAAATACAAGGCAACATGGTTGATATTTTACTAACGTCACTGTCAAAAAAATGCTGCTAAAGTTCAAGACAAATGAAAATACAAGGCAACATGGTTGATATTTTACTAACGTCACTGTCAAAAAATGCTGCTAAAGTTCAAGACAAATGAAAATACACCCAAAATGAACCCAAGGCAACATGGTTGATATTTTACTAACGTCACTGTCAAAAAATGCTGCTAAAGTTCAAGACAAATGAAAATACAAGGCAACATGGTTGATATTTTACTAACGTCACTGTCAAAAAATGCTGCTAAAGTTCAAGACAAATGAAAATACAAGGCAACATGGTTGATATTTTACTAACGTCACTGTCAAAAAAATGCTGCTAAAGTTCAAGACAAATGAAAATACAAGGCAACATGGTTGATATTTTACTAACGTCACTGTCAAAAAAATGCTGCTAAAGTTCAAGACAAATGAAAATACAAGGCAACATGGTTGATATTTTACTAACGTCACTGTCAAAAAAATGCTGCTAAAGTTCAAGACAAATGAAAATACAAGGCAACATGGTTGATATTTTACTAACGTCACTGTCAGAAAAATGCTGCTAAAGTTCAAGACAAATGAAAATACAAGGCAACATGGTTGATATTTTACTAACGTCACTGTCAAAAAAATGCTGCTAAAGTTCAAGACAAATGAAAATACAAGGCAACATGGTTGATATTTTACTAACGTCACTGTCAAAAAAATGCTGCTAAAGTTCAAGACAAATGAAAATACAAGGCAACATGGTTGATATTTTACTAACGTCACTGTCAAAAAATGCTGCTAAAGTTCAAGACAAATGAAAATACAAGGCAACATGGTTGATATTTTACTAACGTCACTGTCAAAAAAATGCTGCTAAAGTTCAAGACAAATGAAAATACAAGGCAACATGGTTGATATTTTACTAACGTCACTGTCAAAAAAATGCTGCTAAAGTTCAAGACAAATGAAAATACAAGGCAACATGGTTGATATTTTACTAACGTCACTGTCAAAAAATGCTGCTAAAGTTCAAGACAAATGAAAATACAAGGCAACATGGTTGATATTTTACTAACGTCACTGTCAAAAAATGCTGCTAAAGTTCAAGACAAATGAAAATACAAGGCAACATGGTTGATATTTTACTAACGTCACTGTCAAAAAAATGCTGCTAAAGTTCAAGACAAATGAAAATACAAGGCAACATGGTTGATATTTTACTAACGTCACTGTCAAAAAAATGCTGCTAAAGTTCAAGACAAATGAAAATACAAGGCAACATGGTTGATATTTTACTAACGTCACTGTCAAAAAAATGCTGCTAAAGTTCAAGACAAATGAAAATACAAGGCAACATGGTTGATATTTTACTAACGTCACTGTCAAAAAATGCTGCTAAAGTTCAAGACAAATGAAAATACAAGGCAACATGGTTGATATTTTACTAACGTCACTGTCAAAAAATGCTGCTAAAGTTCAAGACAAATGAAAATACAAGGCAACATGGTTGATATTTTACTAACGTCACTGTCAAAAAATGCTGCTAAAGTTCAAGACAAATGAAAATACAAGGCAACATGGTTGATATTTTACTAACGTCACTGTCAAAAAAATGCTGCTAGCCCTGACCTATTTCTAATACTTCGAAAAGATTTTTAAAATTTCCAATAGAATGGACACCCTAATGTCACCTGTTGCAAGAATGCTAATAAATGCCATTCCACCTATATGTAACTTAGGAATAAGTTGGTTACTACCTATTAAAAATGGTTCATACCAGTCTATTGATGGTCCATACCAGTACAATTCTCAATATTATTTGTATAAACGTTACTTGCTATAATACATTGTGTCAAATGCTTAGATATTTCTCACTGGAGAAAAACGAGCGTCAAAATAATCACACTGGTGTGAATCTAACTTAAAAGATGCTATTTACATATTTATGTAAAAAATTATTTTTAATTTATATTATTCTTACCTGTATTTTACGTAAGATGGATAGTTACACATAACAAGTTTAAAATGTTTAGATGTTTCTCGTTCATCGTTTAAGCAGTAAACTCGATGATTTATAAACTCCTATAAAATGAACGCGACATTATCAGCTTTATTGTAGCGTTTTAGAGCCCGTATACACGATGCCAAACCTTTTCGCCGCTTACAGAGCTCTTGATCTAAAGATTATATCCCATGAGTTTACGTACCGTGAGTTTTCGTAACACATGAATGTGAAGGGCCACACACGCACAAAAAAATAAATGTAAGTGAATATTTAGCTGGCACAACTCGAGCTGGCCCAACTGATAACGACACCGTCCATGACGAAGAAAGGTAGCGAAGGAAGGTAGCGAATAAGGGTGTCGAATTAGCGTGGCGAATAAGGGTGTCGAATAAGGGTGGCAAATGAGGGTGTCGAATAAGGGTGGCAAATGAGGGTAGCGAAGGGAGGTAGCGAAGGAAAGTGGCGAATGAGAGGGGCGGATGAAGGTAGCGAAGGAAAGTGGCGAACGAGGGTGGCAAATGAGTGTGGCAAATGAGGATGGCCAAGAAAGGTAGCGAAGGAAAATGGCGAAAAAGGGGTCGAATAAAGGTAGCGAAGGGAAATGGCGAACGAGGGTGGCAAATAAGGGTGGCGAAGGAAGGTAGCGAAGGAAAGTGGCGAATGAGGGTGGCGAATGAAGGTGGCGAATAAATATACTACTTACGCTAAGTGTGCAAAGGAGGAATTTTCTTCGCCAATTTCGAAATCTTTTTTCTGTTCACTATCCCACGTACTCCATCCTCTAAAAATTAAAAATGGCGTTTATAACGAAGTGAATACTTGCTGACCTCTGAAAAGTGCAAACCAGAGGACAAAAAAAATAAATAAATAAATCGTGCAACGTATAAAAGGTTATATAAACATTTAAACTGACTGAAAAGAAAAGATTTGCAGCTACAAGTGAGATGACACGCAGTATTTGCAAGATGAAACGTCATAAGAAGTAATGCCAAAATTTGATAAAATAAGAAACATCAGTTCTGGAATTTATTTGAAATTAGAAATACCCTCTCTCAAGGTTTCGGAAAACTTTTTGTCATGATATTGCCTGCCCTTCGATCTTTTTCTATGCAAATGTGCTTATATCAATATATATATGAGCCAAACCAGCTCATTAAAACAACATTGTTTGGTGATAGAGAGTTATCTAGTGTTGACAAAAAAAAAAAGAAATCTCAAGGCTCGAGGCTTCTTGTAACATAACATAAAAAAGCATCTCGTTTTCATGCTACACGATGATGGAAATGGAGAAGAAACATACTGAATATCACCGGTGCGTTTCTTTCGGTCAGCATGTATAGCGACAAGAAAAGCCGCATTCCAAAATCGTAAAGATTTCCTAAAAAATAAAACCAGGTATTAAAAACTAATTACGGGTATGGTTCATTAGATGCGCCGTTAATGGCTGATTCCGTCATAATGGCATTATTATTTTAAGAAATACTTTCATTTTCTCTTTTTTTGTTACAGAAAAATTCTATAAGGTATAGTTACAGCAGACTCTACCATTCGAGCGCCTACAAAAAAGTTCGTTTAATTATAGAGTTCGTATTATAGGAACCTTTCCAATAAATTTCAAAAAGTAAAGACAGCCTTGAATTATCTAAATACATGCAACAGTATTAAAGCCATGAATCGATAAATGCCTATGTAGGGTGGTCTGAGCAGACTCAAAGTGGGTAGCGTCACAGAAGTAATATATGACTAGTATTTCCACAGTTTCAAGTTCGTACAAAGTGTGAATGAAAAAATATATCTTGTAATAATAATAATAATATTTTACCAGATAGCCTGATCTTTCAAATATTCGTAAACATATTGTTTTGAAGATTTTCGTCCTATAGAATAACAGAGATTGATAATAAGAGATTAATTTCTTTTAACTTCTACAAAAAACATCAGATCACGAGAACCTGAAGAAGCATGCTTTCCAGCAAAGACAATAGCCATGCAAAAACTTTCAAAATACTATGATTTATACGTAAATGCTCGTCTCATCGAAAAAACTATCACAAACACTTCTTACACGATACACAACAATGCTACGTACCTATGATTGCAGTCGAGGTATAGTGATAGGTGAAACACATGTTCATAATTGAAGTAGCTGGACCAAAATCATCAGACACATTGCACCTAAAAATAAATCAAACGATAAGAAAAAAGCAGTTTCTCCTCCTTTCAAACTTTGCGTTTATAGGATGATTACCCTACGGTATGCATGCACCATAGTGTTTTTAATATAAGGCAGTCATTCCAATTACCAACGTTAGACAACGAATAAAAAAATCATCTCCAGACAAAATTCAGACGTTCTCTTACTCGAAAAGTGCTACAGCGAAATATTGAACCAATCTGTAAAACGTGAACTCGTCTACTTCTTTGTTGTAAACACGCTGGAAAAATAAAAAAATAAAATGTATATGAGTGACATTCTGTTGAAGGTACAAGTTTACAGCTGAAAGAACATGTTTATAATTCAAAGAAGACATTCACAACTAAAGTAAGTAAAGTGCTAATTAGAATGCTGGTATACAAACGAAGCCATTCAGTTTTGAATAAGAATCAGGTTGTTTTTCACTCCTATTTTTGATATATTTGTTTACTTGGCACGCGAAAAGCATAAAGAACGCTTATTTTGTATTATATATTTAAATAAATAGAAAAAAAAGGGTAACACCAAGTTAAAACGATGAAGCGTTTTAAAGTTTTACTTTGAAAAACCCATGTTATCCGCAGTGTGTATAGATAAATAAGCCGCAAACCCTGACTGTGGGTATATAGCCTCGATTTTAAAATGCATGCAATTGGATATAAACTAAGGAAAAACACACCACGGGTGAATGAAACCAAAAAAACATAAATAAAACGAACACGTCACGAATAAAGTGATCACAGTATACCTGAGTGTCAATAAATTTTCCAAACCATTCTCTTCCCTCTGGATGCTAAAACAAGGATTGTCATTTAACAATTTCTTTCTTCCAATGTGCGTACCTGACCACAAAACTATACTGTGAATAGGAACTTGACAGAGTAACGAATAATGAACCACTGGCTTTATCATTAACCCCCAAAAAAACCCACACAAACGAAGGTTACAAAGATGAGCGTTCAAACATATACATGCAGGATTCCTACAAAAAGATGTTCTACAAAATGTACCTAAAAAAATTGTTTTTACACAAATCATTACAAACATTATTTTTGTACCTGCACAAGCAATCCGAATTTAGCTTTTTCTTCCTGAGCAATATATCCACTACAATAAAAAGAACAACAATGAAAAAGAAAAAAGAAAAAAATAGGATGAAAATCATTCAAATTTTTAAATAAAAATTCAACATTCCAATCTAATGAAGTCTTAAACAATTTTATTGCTTACTCAGCGGTAAATACTGTTTCCACAAATTTGCTCATAAACTGTTTGCATTCTTTTTCAAACAACTTTGTTTCTCCATCGTAATCGATAACAAGATCTAAAAATAAATTGCAAAGCTTGAGATCACGCAATACAAATGTAGCAAACAGAAATCAAAGATAATAAATACAAATGTAGCAAACAGAAATCAAAGATATTAACAGCAATGACTCCACCTAAACATTTCACTTGAACATACTGTCCAACCACATAGACAGATTTCTTTTGTTTGCATTTAAAATTGTAAGCTGCTTTGGCTCATGGCAGGCCAAAAATACTGACACCAGGTGAAGCAACTTCTGCTTCAGTGCATTTCTTCTCACTAGGGTATCGTGAAGACTTGACAAATTATGAATCAGATGGTATTAATCTATACATTTGATGATAGTTTAAAGCCTAAATAGCATTTACGCGAGAAAAGTCAGCTAAAATTGTCTCTTTTTAGCATGCCCTAGCATCTCTTAGCCCTTGATGTATAGATGTTGTTAAAATAATGTTAAATGTTAAAATACCTGTCTGCAGCATGGTATTTTAACATTTACATTCTTTAATAAGCAAGCAAGACTTCACAACGTTTTCTCTTTTCCTTAAAATTAAAAATGTTGACTGAGACCTGTGTATGTACTTTATTTCATTGAAATTCATTATTCAGGAGTATTCGTTAATCAAATAAAAATCAAAAGGGCTTTGGCTGTTGCTGCTTGCAGCAACCAAATTTAGCTTACAGGAACACACCTGACACAATAGTGTGGATAAACATAGTGCATTTGTTATTTTGTGTGCTTGTAGCGCAACTTTTTTTGTCCCACGCAAACACAGACACACGCATACACAAAAATGTCTAAGGTAATTCGACAGAGAAAAAAATAAAAAGATTGTAAAAAAACAACAAATGATGCTAAAACCCTTATGTATACATGCGTTTACACCAGCATTGCCTGCCCAATTTTCTTCACATCAACCGTAGCTGCGGTAAAGACAGATGTGGTAAAGACACTTTCTAAGCATACTTGCGCTGTGGACTGAACCACAGACCTTGTGATTACGAAACAAATACTAACTTTTTCATAATAATAGAATGTTGTGCAATTCAAATATATTCCACAAACTTGTTAAAAATAACAGGTACCATTATTACTCCAGATTCTATACATTTGAAGGGTTTAACATCATAAAACTTTCAAGAAAATACATATATATATAGGGTGTTAGCTAAAAATTCAAAATTAAGGCTGTTAGACCTTGGATAAAGTGTATCTAATTTATTCTTAAAATAAATAAAACTGTTAAACCTTATATCGTATACCTAAAAAATCTGTAACCCAACATTTGAACATTAACCCTTGCTCCTGTACACTTTGTGATGCGCTGTTGTTGAGTGCAACAAAGTTTTTGTTCTCTAAAACCTTTGTATTGTGCTTTTTATATGTTTTGCATGTAAGATTTTCTCTACAAATATATACTTTGATCAAATAAAGATCCTGCTTTTTTTATTAGTCGAAGTTACAATAAAGTTTTCCGGAAAACGGTATAACGCATATACGGATATGCAACATGGTTTACTTGTACTAAGCACTCAGCCCAGTGTCAAGATTAATTTTTGAACTTTCACTGGAACTTTTTCCTGCAAAATAATGTTGCAGGTTTGTTTTTGCTTTAACAGGGTAAAAATAAGTTGAAAACGGTGCTTTTACCCTTGAATTTTTTTTTTATACATAAAATATAATTACTGAGTTTTTGGGAAAAGGGTAATATGTGCGACAAGGTATACTTGTACTAAGTGCTCAGCCCAGTGTTAACAATAAGGTAACTGTTTTTTGTGTCTCTATTTAATTTGAGATAAAGTTTTTTTTGGAAATGGGTACATTGATGGATGTCAGACATTGTTTATCTTTACTAATCACTCAGCCCGGGGTAACATTCCTTTTTGAACTTTTACCTGTAACAAAGGTTTGCAAACTTTGTTTTTATATCAGCTATATCAGCTAAAGTTATTTTTTGAAAAAAACATTCTCTGGAAAAACCATAATGTTGCGTACACTTCACTCGATTTACGAAAAACAGCATGCCTGTAATAAAGCGGTTTATCAGAATGTGTGTCACAGTTTATGGATCTTATTAACCGTTCCACCTGGTGTTGGTGCATTTAATTTATGAACAATCTGAACCTGGGTGAAATTTAGAACATTAAAAATAAGTAAAAAATAAATATAAACTAAATTGAGACTAATAAGTTTACCTGGATCAAAAAACACCTCCATTTGAGCACTACTGCCATCAATATCTGTTTGCTGTATCTTAACAATTGAATTTTGTATTGGTTCAGTTGAAAGTGCTCTCACAAATAATCTCATTCCTATTTATATCCTTTTGATGAAATTTAAACAATAAGCTTTGTGGATGTATTTAAACTTGGTACACATGTCATAAATAAATAAAACTTTACAATCGCAAAAATTTATATTAAAAAAAATTAAAAAACCTTAATTTTAAGTTTACACACACAACATAATTAGAACAACTTTATGAATTGGGCAAACTCACGCTTACAGTTAACATTTTTTAATTTGAAATTTTTTTAATTTTTAATTTTAAGCATTAAAGGTTAACAAATCACACATAATCAAGCACTTGCACTTTATTAATGAAGTATTCAGAGTGGAACTCAAAATTAATGAAAATTCATCAACTACATTAAATTGCAAAAGTTGCAATGTCACAGATAATTGAAATTAATATAAAAAATAAATTTTTAACTTCAGCAAGCAATTGTTACCTGTCTGTATAGAGTATACTTTAAGCAAAACTACATATTATTAGGACACTAAATCCTGTAAGCTTCTGGTGTCTTCACCACAGGATCTACCCTTGTGTGTTCCCAGTGTTACTTAAAGAAACCTATTTAAATACCAGACAGTGAGAAAACATCATTAAAATAATGTAATCCTTAGAATCAGCTTAACATGAAAAACTGGGAAAGATACGCACCTACAGAAAATGAATTTAAAAAAATTTCTTTTTTTAGCTATACCCTTTTCAGCTTATTTTCTTTTGCTACTCGCTTGCAAACTCCCTGTATATGAAGAAGAAAAAAGATTTTACTTTTTCTCCTATATTTTAGATTCTAAAATTTCATTCTTATTGGAATGGTGTTTTTCCAATAAGAATGAAATTTTAGAAACTAAAAAAGTGTTTGTGCAATGTAAACATTAACAAATCACAATGCTCAGTGTGTTCTAAGCTAACAAACATATAATCAGTTCAACAAGAAATCTCAGCTGCTGAAACTTTGTTTACTCAACTAATGAAATAAAAATGTATGAAGCAATACTCTCTTGTTGATAACTTTATTTTAGTTTTCAATGAATAAATTTGTCTGCTTAATGACCTAAGTGCCTATAGCAATTAAGTGGAGCATGAAAAAGCAGTGTTGTAATAATTAGTATCTAGTGTATTTATATAATTTATTGTAACCTAGCTGTTAATGATAATATCCTTGAGGGATGAAGTAAATAAAAAATGTTTTTACAAAGTTGATAAAAATGCAATCTGTCTGTTTATTATATTGGTTGTTGTTTTATTATCTCATTGTTGTTGTTGTACCATTTAATCACTGATGTGAAAGAATTTAAATTACAAGAGCTGTAACCAAACACAGCTTCTTTGACAATTAATAACTAAAATTATGGTACTTTTTCTAACTTAAAGGCATTTAATAAAAATTAAAAGAAAAAAAATTATATAGGCAACATTTAAAGGGAACATAATGAATGTTCCCTTTAAAATGTGGGAACTGAATGATGTGATTTATTAGTCCAATGAGCATTATAATATTTTCATATTTTCTGACATTGTACTTGTTTATGCAATATTCTTTTAATGAAATGTGCACTATAATTTAAGAAATAATATTATCATAGTATCTAATTGTTAAAACAAGAAACATTTTACGATATATCATTAAAATTACATTTTTGTGTATAAAATACACTTTCGCCAACCCAACTGACAAGTTTGCTAAGAAACTAGGTCAGAGCATAAGTAAACACAGGGCAAAAAATATAAAATTAGTCATTAACCAGTGGAAGAATACAGATAAAAAAAATTTATCATAATCAAAGAATCACATGCAGGTTTCAGTTAATGCATAGGTTTTTATGCATGTCTTAAGGTTACTGTACAGGAAAAAAATCATTATATGTGTAGTCTCAGAAAAACCCTTATAATTTATGAATACTTTTATATTTTTTCTTATTTTTTTGTTTGTTTCTAAATGCTTGATGAAAGACTTTTTTTGATGATGTTATTTTCCTGAGATGTTAATTTTCCAAAAAGAAAATATTATGAAATAAACACACACCATTTTTTTTCACCATACGTTTTAAAATGGCTTCTTTTTCCAAACGCGTGGTTTTTGCACCATTATATTATGCACAATGTTTACAAAAAATATGCTCAACTCATTTTTGCACATATTTTGTCGAAGGTGTGAAGGATACACCTCTGAAAAGCCTTTTTTCCAGAAAAATGGGATGTTCCAAATATTTTCATGAACTATAAAATATGTCATTCGAAAGAGAATTTCTTTTTCTATATGTCATAAATTTTTTGCAAAAAACCTAAAAAAAAAAATGTTTCCTTTACAGTAACCTTAATGACTTTCTTCAATTAATAATTTTAACAAATTGTAAAGCAAATCTGAAGGTAACTTTGTGACTTTCTGACAATGTAAAATGCTGGATAGATATATAAACCATACATAAATAACTGAAACCTTCAGAGAGAATGCATGTGTGAAGGTTCTAAATTTTTTCAATGATCATAAAACGAAAAACAACAAAACAATGTTTAAGTGTCAGTTCTGTTTCATCCAGTATAAGGTTTATTCAAATCTTATCCATGTTCTTTACCGAGCTTCCATTCTTGTCCAGGGAGTTTATTATTTAATTATTTTTATTTTCTGGGTGTTTTTTTTTTGTTTTTTTTTTATCTATTTATTATGAGCTGACCCTAGAGGTTGTTGTAACCTGAAATTATTGTCAGAATACACTATACTACTATAAGCAGCAAATAATATTGGAGAATAAAGCACAGCCTTTGTATAGTATTATTGAATTTTTTCGTCTTCATTAAAACAATTTCCACTCACAAAAGCCCAAAGAAATTTATCTTTATATTTGCAAAAGTGCTCATATAAGGTCATCACAGTCAGAAATTTGAAATTGTGTTTCCCCATACATTCCACAGTATTGAGTGCTAATAATATAAAAAATAAATTACCTTTTATTTTGTCCAACTCTTTCTGCCAGCTATTTTTCTTATTTCTGGATTTATTCATTACAGTTTTGACTACAAACATAAAATAGAATCACATTTGATCACAGGTGAACATATACCTTTTTACTGGGCATGAGGTTGACTCAATAATTTGCTTTGTTCTATGGGATATAAACTTAATTCTTAACTCCTCTGTTTCTTATTGGTGTATATATTTTGTAGTTTTTTTCACTTTAAATAAAAAAGTTTATTAGAATACGTGTTTTCTAAATTTAATCTAACACTAAGGTTTAAGTGGCGTACACAAGTCTATTAAAAAAAATAAAGGAGAACATGTTGATTTTTAGCCTAATTATTAGGACCCGAGTTCCCAGCGGTCTTCTAATGTCACTATCAAAAAATAAAAAACAGCAGTTATAATGTGATCAGTCATCAACAACGGAAAAGGCTCTAAACGCGTTAATTCTCTAAAGAACCCAAGGACTGACTAAGTTTGTTAATAGACTAACAGTAGCGTAAGGTGTTTACATGCAGCTTATTATACATACATTCTAATCTGAATTATATAATAAGGCGGTTCTTTTGACAAGTGTTAAAGACTGCAAAGAGTGTTAAAAATTCTCTGTGTTGCATATTTTGCAATGGTCCTGCATCACAAAACTGGAAATGGATAATTTTTTTTGCAATGTCATAATTTAAAACATTTTAAAATTTCCGACCTGTTACCTGTGTGACCTGTGGAATACACTACCCGTAGACAGATTTTTTTCTTTTACTTGTTGTATACAAGTAACAATCTGGTCATTTGCTACAATAATGATACTTTTCCATATCAGGATAAAAAGTTTATCAAGTTTTGGGGAATTTTTAAAAATCTTTCTCATTACAGTAACTTCAGAGATTTCCATCTGACCTTATGACACCAAAATGTAAACAGGCTTACTACCTGTACATAAATGATGATGTGCATATTTAACATTGCTAGCCTCACAAATTTTGAGAGAAGTACAACCTATTATTTCCAGAAGCGGACATATATACCTATTATTTTCAGAAAGGGTCCATGGCTTAGATGGAAAGTCCTAGCGTTTTTAATGCTCATGTTGAGCTATATGCTCACCCAACCACCAGATATCTTCCCAAACATCCAACAACCCAAACAGTGTGCCATGTTTCCTCACATTGTTGATGGTAACATTTACATAGACCTTTAATCTCCTGCACAAAGTGCAAGAGTATAACAACTAACCTACAATGCTACATACTCCGAATATGTTGCAAACTTAATATTAAAACTTTTAAACAGGGTGGACTAAACTCTGATAATATCTTGACATACATATGTACTTACTTTCGATAGTAAAAAGGTAAATAAAACCATTGATGTTGAATTAATGTTATTAATGTTACGTTTAATTTGTCAATTAACATTTAAGACTGAATTTTTGCGCCACTTTAAAAGGAAAATGAATGGATTTACTTTGCATGTTACAGACAGACATAGTCTTTGTATTATTATAGAGAAAATGTCAGAATCTTTTAAAACTTACTAATGAAATCATAATTTCCCAGATTTCAGAAATTTAAACAAAAAAAAAATTCAATGCAAAACCCCTTTATTATGACAGGACAGAAGAAGTTTTGAAAATAGCAATGTTCTTCCAGTTTTGGTTAAAATTTAATATTGCTTGCCAATCCTAATATACCAACCGTAAAGGAACATAGCATTTGCTCTGATTGGTAGGAAAGCACTGAAGGAGAGCATCCCGACTACGAGAATAGTTAAACATGGTGATGGTATTTTCGTGTTTTCACAATGAAAAGTTAACTGTGGTTTATGATTTGATTCCTTAGAATATTCTTCTCTCCCCCACCCCATGGTCAAGTCATTATGATTTATTGTAACTTGATTTAATTGAACACCAAATTAAAATATACTACCGTTATCAAATTAACCAAAAAACAATCAAGCTAGCTAGCTACCTTTACTTCCGCTCTGTTTGCGCTGCTGATCTTTTTGCCTGTTTGTTCTTGTTTACTCAAGGGACGAGGGCTGGCCGCGGACACTATCACCCCGAACGCACCTTTTCAACAAAAGCAGAAACGGACACGGCACCACTAACGGAGAATTAGAAGTTGCAGATAGATAGATGTGAATATTCAACATGGCTAGCTTCACACATATCGAGGGATATACCATGTCTATTATTTCCAGGAAGGGTCATGGCTTAGGGTCCGCGCCCTACCAGGCAATGTTCCCTTACTTGGTTTGGGTTAACCCGGGGCTATGATTTTTTATCTATTTATTCGAAGAATGAAAACAATAATGTTTCCTCATTATTTACGTACTTTCACAATGACTTGTCATGTAATTTTTAAATAGAAACGAGATGTTCAATAAAAAGAAAATAAGAGTTGGAGAAGAGACAACAGACACTGGGAACGAGGTAGCTTTGTATTATCTGAATAAGCGGCTCTTGTGTCTTTGTTAATTTCCCTCCGATAGGCTGATGGACTCCGATATATACTTTCTTTTAACTTTTCTAACCTAACGTTTTATTACAAATACTAAGTATGTCGTGCATAAAACAGAGAAATTTCTATTCTATTGATATCCATGTATTTTCGTGTCATACATTTATAACACTTTTGAAACTCAACTTGATATGATATTCTTTTAATTACATGTTTTTTCTTTTCCATCTTTTAACATTAAGATGTGTTACTCATGGTTCTGTGACGAAGAAGTCTATCTGGAAGTTTCTTCTGATAAATAGTCTTTGTGCAATAAATAAGATATAAATAAATCGAACATTGTGTTCGTTGCTGATTTGTTATGAACAGGAAATGTAGCATGCATGGTTTTTTCATGTCAACGTTGTTTTTCCATTTATAGCGACCTTTTTGTGTATTGTGACTACTGAAGTACGCGTTGTGTTATCAATAATGAAACGTGTACAAACCAATCGCTTGAATTTTTCGGATGAAAAGAGCTTTCCCTTATATTGACCACGTAAGCAAAGAACAATTGGATGAGCCATTAAAAAGCACGGCCAGTTTCTGACCGCAGAAAAAAATGTTTGACACCCAGAGTAACTTTTCCCACTTTAACTACTCTGATTTGAAGACCGTTGACATTCAAATAGGATATTGTATTGGGTATATAAATATTTATTAGATGTATGTTTGTTACTAAGTGGTAACCAAGGTGTTGCTTAGGTGATATATGGTTGCTTAGGGACAAAAAACGGACCAGATTTGAAGGAAATATCGATTCAGCAAATTGACGTCA
This sequence comes from Hydractinia symbiolongicarpus, assembly GCF_029227915.1. Classification (NCBI taxonomy): domain Eukaryota; kingdom Metazoa; phylum Cnidaria; class Hydrozoa; order Anthoathecata; family Hydractiniidae; genus Hydractinia; species Hydractinia symbiolongicarpus. The sequence continues at coordinate 6,607,474 of NC_079885.1, forward strand.
TTTCGTATACCAATGACGTCATAATATTGTTTTCCTTGCCTCGATTATCTTTAAATGCCCTGTTCTACATATATACCTAGTTTAAAGACATGAGGATCAATATTTCTGGTAGAACGGGTCTTTTTATATTACTGTGGTTTATTATTTCTTGAACATGATAGTTTAGCAGGCGACGTTTCGGGAAATCCTTCTTCCATCATCGGGCAAAGTGAAATGATGTTGAGCATGTATTTATATAATTGCAGAGGATTGAAATTCATAAAAATTAACCAATCAGAAACGAGCTGATAATTGAATTTCCGCGCCCGAAGGCGTAGGAAATTCTTTAAAACCGTTGTTTTTTCTTTCGGAGCATTTTTTGAGAAAAAATCGACCCCGGGATTTCACGTTGGTCCGTCACAGATGTAAACTTCGTACTCAAGCTCCTTAACTACTGAGAAGTCTAGTATTGATGCTTCAGGCCAAAATTGGTATTTGTTTTCGACAAAATTTGACACAGTTAACAAAAAAAGTATGCTGAACATAATGGTGACATCAAAACTTTGATTTCTTGTTACCTAAATGTTATTTTAGGCCAAAATTGGTCCAAAAATTAGAACTACTTAATTTTCAACAAAATTTGGCACAGTAAACAAATAAAGTATGCTGAACATGATGGTGACATCAAAACTTTGATTTCTTGTTACCTAAATGTTATTTTAGGCCAAAATTGGTCTTAAAATTAAAACTACTTTATTTTTGACAAATTTTGGCACAATTAACAAAAAAAGTATGCTGAACATGATGGTGACATCAAAATTTTGATTTCTTCTTTACCTAAATGTCATTTCAGGCCAAAATTGGTCCAAAAATTAAAACTACTTTATTTTTAACAAAATTTGGCACAGTAAACAAATAAAGTATGCTAAACATGATGGTGACATCAAAATTTTGATTTCTTGTTACCTAAATGTCATTTTAGGCCAAAATTGGTCCAAAAATTAAAACTACTTCATTTTCAACAAAAATTGGCAAAGTTAACAAAAAAAGTATGCTGAACATAATGGTGACATCAAAATTTTGATTTTTGTCACCTAAATGCTATTTTAGGCTAAAATTGGTCCAAAAATTAAAACCACTTCTTTTTCGGCTAAATCTGGCACAGTTAACAAATAAAGTATGCTGAAAATGATGATGGTACAAAAGTTTGGTTTTTGTCACCTAAATGTCATTTCAGGCCAAAATTTATCCAAAAATTAAAACTGCTTTATTTTCGACAAAAATTGACACAGTTAATAAAAAAAGTATGCTGAAAATGATGGTCACATCAAAATTTTGATTTTTTGTCAACTAATGCCGTTTAAGACCATAAACGTTTTAATCGCAAGACTTTCAACCATGAATGATAGGCTGTATTTTTTGTTAGCAATTTCTTTTAAAATGTGAGTGTATTATGACACGTTTCGTTTTGTTTGCGTTTGTTCTAAGATATAATGTCACTGATGGACTTTATCTTCAGAGGTTCATGCACCAAACCCCTTCGAATGTTTGGCACAATAACAAAACGAATTAGCAGGTTTTCATCAAATATTTTGGTAGCGCTCGGAAATTCTTAGAGCCCCCAGGGCTTCTTGTTACAGTTAATTACGATAATTAACATTTTCGGACCTAGATGTAGGTAACTAGATGCTGTTTATGTGTTTGTTACGTGCTACACTGTTGATGGTTTCTTTAATCTTCCTGGCCGTTGTTCTGGATTCTCTGTCAATGATTTTCTCCTCATCCCAATTAAACTGATGACTTCTGCTCCAGCTGTGGTCCGCAATTTCATTTTTCTTCACATCTCCGTTTCTCACTTAGAAGCAATGATTAATTATCCTCATCGTTCAAATAGGAAATTTTCGTGCCGAAATGACGTCATAAAAAAATTATTTCTTCATGTGAAATATATTTCGGGGGTATTTAATCCACAAATCCAGCAAGAATCATTGGTAACACGCGAGAAATTAAAACGTACTAAAAAATTGGGAAAATGACCATTTTTCACATGCGTGACGTCATTTCTAATCCCTATGACGTCATCAAATTATTTTTTTACCTGGTTTGAGTTTGTATTAAGATTTTCTCCAAGTGAGCCAAGTTTCATCACTTTAAGCACAAGTGGTTCAGAATTTATGGCCGGGGCACTTTGTGCCGCCCTCAGGGATAAAAAGGGCCAAAAAATCTCAGGTATAATAGGATTAAAGGAAAGGCGAACAAGAAACTATGTTGTAGCAGCCAGAAAATAAATTTTAAGCGAGAGAAAAATATATATAGATTACTAAATCCTAAAATTTGCTAATATAACTACTATAATGTACCATATAAAAAACTATTTTACGACACTATCTATATATCTTTCTAACAACATTTTTACAGAAATTCCATGGCTGTATGGGGTGAAAATAAGTAGGTTTTAAATGTACTTTTTAGTAAGCATCAAAAATAACATCTTTTACTTGCCAAACGAGTGGCTAAATCAAAAAAACATTGAATATATTTCTCCTTATTGTAATGGTCACGGGTCAATACGCACAAAATAATGAATAAAAAAGGTTAAAGATCAAAACATCAAATTATGTCCAACAACTTGTGAACATTTTTGAATTTCCGCGCCCGAAGGCGTAGGAAATTCTTTAAAACCGTCGTTTTTTTCTTTCGGACCATTTTTTGAGAAAAGATCGACCCTGGGATTTCACGTTCCTCTGAGAGAAGGATTTGGTATAACTGACTAACTAACTAACCCTGTCCCAAATGGTCAATTGCAACGTCACAGATTCAAACTTCGTACCCAAGCTCCCTAAGTACTGGGAAGTCATCTAAATGACGTTTCAGGACAAAATTGGTATTTGTTTTCGACAAAATTTGGCACAGTTAACAAAAAAGTATGCTGAACATAATGGTGACATCAAAATTTTGATCTCTTGTTACCTAAATGTCATTTTACGCCAAAATTGGTCCAAAAGGTAAAACTACTTTATTTTTGACAAAATTTGGCACAGTCAGCAAAAAAAGTATGCTGAACATGATGGTGACATTAAAATTTTGGTTTTTGCTACCTTAAATGTCATTTTAGGCCAAAATTGGTCCAAAAATTAGAACTACTTTATTTTCACCAAAATGGTATTTGTATTATACAACCATGGTAAGGCCTTATTCTTCCAAGATGAGGCTTGGCAGTTTTACATAAGAGTTTCACTTTTCCCAGAGTGAAGTGAAATCTCTTCAGCGTTATCAAGAAGCCTATAGTACTCCAAGTTGAAAGTCATTTTAGACAGAATATCTCCTCTGTTTAAGAGATCACGTCACTTTGTTTATTTAAATAATCTTTTCCTACGTTGTTCTTAGAAGTAGTAAACAAATAAGAAATTATAAATTAAAAATCTCTATTGACGGCGCGCTCATTGTTGTAGTTTCAGCACAATTTACGTATTTCCAAGAAATGTATTGATATGCAATTAGTAAATCATTAACTAACCCAAGCACAAAGTTATTTTAGAAACGTAGGCTTTAAACTTTCTCTAGTAAAGGTGATATATATACACAGTGAGAAAGAAACATTAAAATGAAAGAAACTTTATTCGAATAAACATAAGAAAATTATGGAGAAATCATCAGAAGACCAAAAAGGTCACTCCGAAACACGTACGTATGTTGACAACTCTCAAAATAGAAGTTTAGGAAGGGTTGGCTTACCAGTTGGAAGTAAGACAGTCTCGAAGACTGGGAAAATTTCAGCAACATACGCTGATAATGCAAAAAATCGACATCATGGAAGAGTTGGGCTACCTTTGGGAAGTAAACCGATATCATCGGCCTTGAAACATGTGAGCAAAAACACTCCAGCAGAAGAACAATTACCGTCCACTTCTATGAGAAAGCGTAGTCCAGAGAGAAAGAAAAAAAATACTGCTTCTACTTCAAAACAATCTGACTTAACTGACAAACATATCATTTCCGTTAAGCATGAAAAACAAAAGAACCATGAAGACAGTGTCGCCATTAAAACCTTTCTTGATGACCCTTCATCCCTAAAGCCTGCTAATGGCAACGATGATGTCCTTCCAAACCCGGCAGTGACACGCACGTATGTTGACAACCCTCAAAATAGAAGATTAGGCAGGGTCGGTTTGCCTGTTGGAAGTAAAAAAGTTTCAAAGAATGGAACAGTTTCAGCAACATACGTTGATAGCTCATTTAATAGGTATCATGACAGAGTCGGCCTCCCTTTGGGCAGCAAACCAGTCTCAAAAGGTTTTCATCCAACTCGTGAAACAACTTCGTCAAAAGAAAAGACCTTCCACCCACAACACAATCAGCCCATTGCCCAAGAGCCTATTAATTCACCAGTGTTTGATAAGTCAAAAGAAAACATAAATGTTAGTAAAGTGGAATCAAAATCTTGTCCAAGCGACTGTAAAAGAGATGACACCTATCTTGATGTGTCCCTTGCAGCAGTAGAATCCTTTCCTCGAACACGTAGTTCGCCTACAACTCAACAACCAGTGAGGGATGATCAACAGTTAGAAGAACCTAGCAGAAGGTCAAACCGGTACAGACGAGATACCCCTTCATCTACAAGTCAATCTTCTGAATCACTTCCCACTTCTGTAGCTGCCAGGAAATACAGACAAAGTCATGCTGACAATCCACAGCACAGTAATGCTTGCAAAGAAGAAACTAGCTTTCCTGACGAAGGTCACAATCACAACTACTCCTTTAACCAGCAGGAGAAGAAGTGGGTTAAAAGTCATTATCAACAACTGAAAAATGGCGCAGTAAGTGACTTTAATCACCTTTCTAAATTTTTATGAATCACTGAACTGGTGTACGAAATTCAATTACAACAATGTCACATATGCATGCAATTTCTAAGAATAATAACATGAACTTCAAACCTTTTGAGCTAGCTAACTAGCTATACACTTCGAAATTTTGCATAGAAACATACAAGTTTTGTTGCACATGGCTTTATGTCAAAGATTTTAAAGTCAAAGCAACAGCAATATTGAATCGTTCTGTAGCCCCTTTTATTTAAAAATAACTTTTTTTTTTTGCATAAACGTGTAAAATCTGAAACCTAAGAACGAAAACATTCTGGCTTTCTTCTTTGGATGAAGGGAGATGGTGGGGGGTGGTGGAAGATCGCGGGAGCTCGTGGCAGATCGTGGGAAGTGGGGGGAGGGCAATGATATAATGTCTACCTGGCACCATATCATTTCTTTTCTAATTTCATTGCTCATAATGCTCATAATTACCAAAAAGGAGTCTTTTTTTAAATATTTTTAAAAATTATTGAGAAGCTCAACCCGCAATCAAATGCGAAATACGTTGCCTGTAAAATCGTGGGAAGATCGAGCAGAAACAGTCTGGCAGTTGGGCTGGGTTAAGCCTGATGATTATGTTTTTTAAAAAAAAAGCGCTCTACATGTTCTACAAAGAGAATGGATTCTGCTACCAAAGGTAACATATCGCCCTCAGTCATTGCACCAACGTTGCAAGCTTGGTCGGCACGTAGACCTCGGGCGATATTTTGCGGTACAGCCGGGGATAATCGGTTATTATTGTATTTGTATAAGCCGTTAAAATAACAATTTTAGACTATACTGTTCAAATATTTCGGAAAATCATACTGAACATCATAATTTCTTATTGAAGTAAGAGTGTAAATTCTGAATTTCCTGACTATCGGTGACAACAGTGCATGTCTTTTTTTAAATAAATTTGCCTTTGTATTTTTCCGCGTTGTCTGCAATTATTAGCGACTAATTCATAATATTTATCGTTATCATTCGTTGTATTTTTTAAGGCTGCGCTGCATGTTGTTAGACTTCATAACGTTAGATTAACTTCATCACCTTGACTAATTTTCTCCAACATAGCTAAGCACTGAAGTTATTTCTTAATTCCCATGTATTTTTGAATTTCTTGTATTTGTATTTACTTTTATTTAGCAAGAAAATTCTGATTCAGCTTTGTATGAATTTGGTAAGCAACTTTGTAAATCACAACAAAATACAATGGAGACTGTAATGGACTCTGTCAATCGTGCAAACCTGTGGAAAGAAAAATGCGATCTCGAAGACAACGGTGTTCCTGAATCGTTCATGTCAACTGCAAGGCAGATAGCTGTTACCAGAACAACAGAACCAATAAAGTCCGAAGAAACCCGTTATATTCGTTTTAATGATATTGTCATTGGCCAAAAAATTGGTCAAGGTAAATTTGGCAAAATATATGCAGGAAAGTGGGCCAGCAAAAAGACATTTGCAATAAAAAAAATTTCATTTCAGAGCGACAGTATATCTATCTCTGCACAATTTCGACAGTTAATGTCAAGTGTGTTGAATTTTTCACATGAAAACGTAGTAAAACTTTACTGCGCATGCGTCGAGTCCCCTAATTTGTGTTTCCTAATGGAGTTTATGGAAGGAAGTCTGTACGATCACTTATATATAATGGAAACCCAATTCAATGATATAGAGAAAACATTTATTATCAGAGAAATATCATGTGGTTTGGCGTACTTACATTCAAACGATATAGCTCACGGGTATGTGAATTTAAAAAACGTATTATTGAATACTTATATGGATGATATAACGGGCGTCAAAATATCCGATTTTGGTTTATACAACCTTGAAAACTTCAGGTGGTGTGGTACAAATCGAAAACAAAAAACTCATCGCCTCACCATTACAAATTACTCAGCACCAGAAGTTTTACTTGGGAAAGATCTTGACCTAGATGGCGTTAAAAGGGCCGACATTTATTCTTTTGGCTTGATCATGTATGAAATATTTCACGAAGTTGAACCGTTTGAGAACTTAACTACACGTGAACTTAAAACACTAGCCGAAAATGGAAGTTTGCTGCCAGAATTTAAAGGCTTTTCGATTGATAATCGATCAATATATATCATGAAATATTGTTTCGATCGGCAACCAAGCAAGAGGCCTAGTTCTCACGAGTGTTACAATTTACTTGAAAAAAAAATAACTCCTTAAAGTGTGACGTATATACATAAGTGATATTAAAACAAAACTTGATCGGAAACAACAGAGACATTCTCCTTGACTGAAATCCAATAAGACAATAGACGAATGTAATATCAACGAGTTGTTTGACAAAGCAGGAGATAAAAGATCTTCTTTATAGAGAATATTTTGAATACTTATTAGTTATGTAATACCGCAGGAGATAAAACTTATTTTTTAGAGAAATAAATTAATGTATTTAGTTTGCAGTAGGATAAAAATGTTGGAAGAGTTATTAGGATGGTTGCTATTCATCTCTTATTTCATTTTGTATGTTATGTGTATTAAGGTCGACGCAAACCAGTCCGACTTTTCATCCGACTTTAGATTTTCCCAATATCGGATGAGAAGTCAGATCGGTTTGAAAAAAAAGTGAAAAACCGAGTCGGATGAGGTTGGATGAAAGTTTGTTCCGGAACAGAATTTCCATCCGACTTCATCCAACAAAAATGAACAAATGGTTTTGTGTACCATTTTATTCGACTTCTGGAGTGTTTTTTCTTTACAAAATCAAATAATTGGTGTTTCGAACGAATTGATTGATTTTCGAATGCGTGAATTTGAAATAAAACTCTCTCATTCTCTCTCATTCAACGTGAAAAAAGCAAGATGTCTGATAGTGATGTGAAATTGAGTTTGAGTATCTGTGTTAAGTTTTTAAACTACATGAGAGTGAAGAACAAGTGCAAAAAGCAAAAAAGCCAGAAAGAGAAAAAATCAAACCCAACTTCTGGTTTTCGCTCTGTATTTTTTTTTGTCATCAGAATCTGCAAGCTCGTTTAACACAATTACTGTTGCGAGCAAAGTGCTGTCCTCAATGTTGAAAATTCAAATTACTAAACTCACGTGTCTGAGGAAAACTGTGTCACAAACGAGAAATTATTTAATTTTCATTCCGTACATACTAAAAAGGGTAACACCCTAGAGCAAGCTAGAACAACCTGGAACGATCTAGAACAACCTAGAACAACCTGAGAGCAAGCTAGAACAAGCTAGAACAAGCTAGAACAAGCTAGAACAAGCTAGAACAACCTAAGAAATATAACAACCAAAAATATAAAACTATCTCGATTCTGTAAATAAATCTGGGTTTCTAGCAAGAATATTTCCGCCATGTTTCCCGCTTGCCAAGTTATGGGGGATTCCCTTAGTTTAGTACAACAACAGCATTAACCGTCCCGGTATTTTTACGCCTAAAGTGCGTCCAATATCAGCATTTAGCTAGAACAATAGCTAGTTATTGCATTTCTTTATTATATTGAATTTTACCATTTTTTGTGAACCCCCGGTCTTACGACGATACAGTTCGCTGCATCAAGGAAATCGACTTCTTTCTGTCTCGCCACATTCGAAATGTTTGAAATGAATGGAAAGGAATAATATTATATTTTTTTCTTCATTCAAATCAGTTTTCAGAACACAGAGTGGTTACGCTATTCCGCACAGAATTCTCATTTCATTCGCTGCCGGTTCTCCGGTTGTTCTCTTCGTTTACTGTCAGCTCTCTCATTGTTCTGTGAAACTGGTGGTTATACCACCTGGTTTTGTCTTTGGGTAAAAAAACCTTCAAAAACGCCTGTCGTTTAAAAACAACAACAATGAATGGAAACTAGGTCACCCATTTTGTAGCGAGATGTCGAAAACACACATTCGATACCCATTTCATTACTAAGCATCCAAGAAGGTTTTTTAAAACAGTTTTAGTTAAATGGCGTCTTCTGATGATGAAGATTTCAAGCACGTATCATCAACCAAAAGCAAATCTCTAGCCACGTTGCTATTACGACTATTCCTCGTCATTAGTGACCCTGTCATTCCAGGCTATTAATCGCTGCCTTCTGGCTCCGCGAAACAAAGGAGGTCGCGTTTAAATTCTTTGTCGAAGAGCTATATACAGGAGCCAAACTACCTCGATGGTCCAACTGACGTATCTTTTCGTTATTCATTCAGCAGATGTTACAATCACGGCGCTTCTTACGCTTGAATTTTTTTTTGTACACGCTTATAACCTCAATCGTTCACAAAACACGCAAAGGGATTACCCGAATTTTACTCTATCGGCATGATCTTTTAGCATGTTTTCAGACAGGTCTCGCTTGTCTTTAGCTTGTTCTAGCTTGTTCCAGGTTGTTCTTAGGTTGTTCTAGCTTGTTCTTAGGTTGTTCCAGATTGTTCCAGGTTGTTCTAGCTTGTTCTAGGGTGTTACCCTTTTTAGTATGTACGATTTTCATTCAACATTCTATCCCACCGTCTATTTCCAAGTCGGATGTAAAGCTGTTCGGTTTGCGTTGAGCTTTACTGTGTGAGAGTTTTTGTCTTAACGAGAGCGGTGAAAAAGTATATACCAAATCCGATTTTCTCCATCTTAATCAGCCTGAAAAACTTAAACTTAAAATCCTAAAAAGACGTTTCTGAGAAAATGATAAACTGATGGAAAAACATTACACAATAACAAAAAGAGGGAAGTTTCCGATATTTTAATGAATAAAAAATTTGTAGACAAGTTCGTCCAGGGAGAACTGGCAGCTAAAATGACGAGTCTACAGAATTTTATCAGGCAAAGAAATGTTTTCATATAATGCTTCTATAACATTTGTGGAATGTATTTACCTTGGTCGGCTTGCTTGTATCTGCTTAACCTGGTTGTATTTAACAAAAGTATTGGGCGAAGTAGAGATTCTACAACGTCGAGGTTAACGACGCCATCTTTTGCATCTTTACGAACAAAGTTTAATTCATTTGCATATAACAAGTGCTGGAAGTCATTGCAATGAGGCAGGGTTTTTTAGTTAAAAATCTTCCTTATAATAAATAAAGAACTCAAACCACAACAATTATTTTTGTCAGTATTATTCAAAAATGTTATTTTATTTAATGCTGCATGACGAACTTTTAAAAATACATTATTTTAATTCTAAAGTGATGTTTTGATCCTACTTCAAACCCTGTCTTAAATTTGCTACTTCGTGGAGCAATCAACCGAGTTCGTATGTAAACAAACAGTTTTAGCGGGAGAATTTGAAATTCGATCCATGCTCGATTTAACATAAGAAATAAAAACAAGATGGATTTGAAGAAGTTAAATTTAACGCCTGTTAAAAAAGTAAAAAGTACATGTTTAATACATAGCTCGCGGAAAAGTAATGACGCAAAACTACATAAATTTACAAAACACTCCTGGGACAAGGTCAAACTTGCAAGATTTAGTCAAGAGAGAGATGATGCTGACGTTGTTAAAGTGATTTTAGACAATGAAAATATTTTCAGTGCTTTCCACTACCACAAACAATGTCATGTTAACTGTACTCATTCAAAAACTTTGCGATTTATACGAGATCGTGATAAAGAAATTGATTGAGAAAATACGTGTTTTTTTTTTATAAGAAACCTGGCGATGGACCTAGTTTTAAAAGTGTCTTATTTGTAGGCTGGAATTCCATGTTCTTAGTTCCAAAAGTTTCTTATTTAGTTTCTTAATTTTTTCCTAGTAAAGTAAGTGTTTTCTATATCGAACTAGTCGTTAGCCCGTGGAAAAATCCACGGGTTCGCCCGTTCTTTTTATACCACATTGCGTGCGTCTCGCTACCTGCGCAGCTAAGCTACCATTTTGCGTGACAGACAGACGGACGGACGGACGGACGGACAGACGGACAGACGTATACGTTTATTATAATATAGAAGTCGTTGCCTGTGGAAAAATCCACGGGTTCGCCCGCCCTTTATATTTACCCGTCGCAACAAAGCGGATAAAAATATATCGCATTTGATATTCGTGTTTCCGTAACATCATTTTCTAACTCAGTGGGGGGTCCGCGCAGAGACAGACAGACGACGGCTATTATTATAGAGATAAATAGCTAGCTCTAAAAGTCTCTTGAATTTTTGGATTTGATGGTTTCAAAATAAAAAAATAAAGCATTTTTCGTTTTAAAGTCTCTTTTATTAAAAGTTCTCAACAACACAAAACCACAAAATATAAACAAAAAAGAAAAACATAAAGTTCTGTTCCAGCAAAATTTGCATTCCTGGTCCACAAAGACTACCACCTACACGAGATGTGCTGTTGTGTCATTGTAAGCGTATTTCACATGTATGGGAATCATAAAACGGTCGTTGCAGTGGATGCCTGAGATTCCGTCTCCAAACAATCATTGATGGAATGTCACAGAAGATGGCACATTGAACGTACTTTAAGGGCAGAAATTTTCGCGATTTTCGCCATCTTAGCCCCTTATCGCGAAAATTTCTGCCCAGTAAAAAATTTAACCTTAAATTCGCGAAAGTTATTTTCGCGAAAAATCAACTTTTTCTAAAAATCGCGAAAGTTTCTTCCAAGTTTTAAAAGCCAAAAACTTTTAAATAACGAGGGTTCCGAGGACAAGGGTAGAAATAATAGAAAGACTCTAATTGTAAAAATGGCTCCTAAGCCCGACTCAATGTAAGAAAATCAGCTAAAAATCGAAAAACGGTAAGGGTTGAATATCTTCGTATCAGAAATGCCATCAATCTTGGTTTATCACAGCTGCCTTCGATCGACCTATTTAACGACATTGACTCTACACTTGAGGGGAGTCTGCAGGAGTTCGAAATTTTATGCGGAATAAGGTCAGTTACATTGGCCAGCGTTAGTAATGACGAAGATTAACCCTATTCGGTCCGGGGGGGGGGGGGGGGGGGGTGGATTCCGCCCTCCCCCCTGACGGCTTTTTTTTAATAACTCCTGATTGCTTTCTTATATGGCTATGATACTTACTGAGTTTCAACATTTATCTATTACACACCTGCATGCTAAATTTTTAGGTCCCATACCTTTTAGAGGCTTTGATATTGGCCATTACTCGAAACTACCCCTATAATCTCTATGAAATCCTTATAATGGGGAAAATATAATAGCTCCTGTTAGGATTATCCTTAAAACTTGAAACTTGCAACACAACTGTTTCATCAAGAAGAATCATTTTGAACAATTTTGACATGAGACTAATCCGATTTCCCGATTTTGTCGGATTTTACCCGAAAATCGAAAAAAAACGGATTTTCGGGCAATTTTTGGCAATTTTTTATCCGATCCATGTAAAAACCGGAAGATATGTTAAAAAAATTTTATTTAGCTTTCAGAAACTTCAAACAGAATGTAAAAATTCGCTCTGGAACAAAAGTAATTATATTTTAAGCAGATAGTGGCATTTTTAACAATTTTCAAGCTTCTGATGACGTCACAGAAAATGTATTGACTTAAGCAAAAATTTATTGCCGCCATTTTGTTCCTATTATGACGTACTATAAGTGTGCCAAGTTTGATTCAATTTGAACAATCCTATGAAAATTTATTGAGGGGGGGGGGGGGGGGCGAATCCGCCCCCCCCCCGGTCATAGTATGTTCGAAAAACCCCGGACCGAATAGGGTTAAGCATGGGTGGAAAAAAAGGAAAACGAGTAAATTGTATATTTTCATATATTATATATACATTAGTATTATTATTTCATTGGAAAGATAATCGATTTAAAATCTTCTCTTTTTTTTCATTGATATTCATTGTCACTTGCAAAAGTTTTTGTTCATAAAAATGCAGATTTTGGAAAATTCGCAAAAAAAATTTTTGTAAAATTTCTTCCAGAAGTAGAATTCGCGAAAATTAACTTTGCGAAATTTCGCGGTTTTCTATCCTCACGAAAATTTCTGCCCGCGAAAATTTCTGCCCAGTAGTCCAGATGTTGAGAAAACCTGCTCCAGACTTTCAAGACGTGGTTTCATGCGCTTGTTAAATAAAAAAGTACAGTACCAACATTTGTCAGTGTTTTGCACACGGCATAAAATGCACTGACCTTTGTAGCTGTAAGAAATGCGATAATACACACGAAAGTGACGAAAGCAGTGACGACGATGACAATGATGGTACCGATGAAGAAGATGGTGACCAAGAAAAACAGGAAGATGAAGGTTTTAAAGATATACAATTAATGGACGAAAGCGCAAGCAATTCCTTGAGCGACACTGATAGTGATGATACCTTTTGTTAGCGTTAATTACAACCTCCTCCCAGGCCAGTGCAATTTTGTATTCTTTCAGCACAATGACGGCACGACACAAAAAATCTAATCACGTTGCCGCTGTTTCCTATCTTTCCTACATTTCCTACATTTACCTTTTCATTTTGAATTGATTGATGAATGACACATTATAAATGTAGCTGCCTTATGACGTCATCAGCACCTAATTTGAAGTTTTTTAGGCCTGTTAAGCACTTTTTTCTTAGCCGAACAAGTGATATTGTAGAATAGATATTGTAGAATAGATTGCTCACTTTATTCCCAACTTCCAAGTACCCAATTCTCCCTGACTATATGGCTGTTACCCGAAGAAAAATTTAATTTCATATGTATATTGCCTTATCATACGACTTAATTTTCTTCCACATTAAATAAATTATGTTTTTAAAAACTAGAATTTTTAAGGAATAATACATATACTGAATATATGTCTGAGTCATTACAGTATCCTTAAAGCCAGGTCTCTACCTAAGAATATCTTGTTATCGCGAAAAATTGCGTTTTTGTCCATTAAAAAAAAGAAAGGTTGTCGTGAAAAAAAGAAAGGTTGTCGTGAAAAGTATTCACTTTTTAATCAACATTTCCCACTACTCGCCTTAGCACACAAACATTTTTTTACTTCTGCTGAATTTCATTCTCAGCAAAGTTATTCCAGCTTCGTTTCCTTCATGTTTTAATTTTGACCCTGCAAGCCACGTAATATTAGCTAGCACAAAATACACGATCAGATCAAACGGGATAGTATAAACTGTATTTTTCATCCTGCTGTCGTATTACCAGCAGTAAAAAAAAAACTTTGATTACGACGTGAAAGCTTAATCACACATTGTTAAGCGAGTTAAGATTCAATTTACAATGTTTAAAAACACCAGTTGTCCCGAAATAAAATATCGCAATAAGAAAGACAAAGTTGTCGTTCTCCATAGACTAAAAATTTTGCGACTTAATTTATATGTGTCCACTTGTAATCCGAAGATTTATTAAGATGCGATTTCGCGATTACCATTTTTAACGCATGTGGGCATAAATAAGGCTTGTAAAATATGTTAGTTGCTTATATTTTGTAGAACACAAATAAATGCAACATATTTAACTAGATGTTCTGTACTAGTGGTAAAGGTTCCATGATTATTTATCACGAAATAAGACTGTTTTTCTGTAAGCAACACCTGATAAGCACCATCTTAAAAACAACACGAGTCTTAAATCATTTGAAAAACGAAGCAACCTGTAAAAATAGCCAGCTACAGGTACATGCATTTTGTTTCTGAGATTTCCCATTGTGATAAGAAGTTACTCATATTTTTAACAAGTTAAATATACACTACTGTAATTTAATCGAAGCTTTGAAGATTTCAAAAAGTTCGTGCAGTGCAGACGCATTCTTAAAATTGCGTGGTAAAAACCAAATCACCAAAACAAAACAAATTTAATATTTTTAAGCAGAACTGCACAACAGTCTCGTTATGTTTGCTATAAATTTTATTCCAATTTTCAGATTCTCAAAAATTCAGTCAAGAACTTGGGTCAAAATTTAAGAAATAAAAAAATAAATGAAGTCAATATTTATAACAGAAATCGCAAATATTGTGAAAAAAATTACTACATGAAAAGTCCGAGAAAAGGACAATGTTTGAATGTAGAAAAAGGAAAGGATTAATTCTAGCGGGAAATTAATTGCTGAGATAGGCGTTCATCTACCAAGAGGGTTATTACATGTGCTAGTTCTTTCTAGAAAGAAGGAGAGAATTCTGAAATTATTTAAAAAGAGACATTAGAAACTTACGAAACAAGAACGGGGTCATATACTATAAGAAAATATTGATATTTTTCCAATGCAAATGTGTGTGTAGATCAGGGTAAATCCTCCAAAAACAAAGTTGTCTTTCTCCTTTTGACTCGAAAAGAACCAACCTCGATCCCAGGGCCTGTAGCATTTTTTGATACGCGGATGAAACGTGTACGAGGCCCTGGTACAACAGACTTAATCAACAAATGAGATTGCGTGTACGGCTTTTTTAAATTATGTTAAAAAGATAATTAATGCAGAACTATTTTTGCAAACACTGCATTTTCTTTGTCAGACGAGCATTACGAAGATTTTTATGGTTATTTGTTTATGAAGAAAATATTTTTATTAACGTTATTTTTGACTTATCTTGCACCGTTTACAAATTTATCAAAGCTGTTAAAAATTTCTAAACTATACTTTTGTTTCCTCACTGATGGTGAAAAAGGCAGCTAACAACTCAAATGGAATGGTGCGACGAACATCCTGTCCTGCCAACGAAAGTAACGGGTACTCTCATCTTTTGTTGGGACACAAAATTGTATTTTTGTTTTCATATGCTAAAAAGAAAAGAAAAACTTCGTTCAAATGCAACTGTAGTGTGTATGCTGACTAACTGGCTAGATTCTGTTGGCTGATGCACAAACAATTACATCGATGACAAATAGTTTTTCTTAAAATACCACACGTGTCAAGAGATATCTTTTAACAAACGTTTGGGACAAAATACTAGCTAAAATATTGGAAAATGCATGTAAATAAATTAGGTAAAAAAGCAGTATAAATAAAAAGAAATGTATACAAAAAATCACAATTTACTAATAGATTATTGTTTTTAGGCAACGAAAAAAAAAATACAACACATAAAGTTTATGGTGAGTGTGCTGAAGTATGAAGGCTGTGTGCTGAAACAAACTTAAAACGGTGTAGTGAAATTTTCAGAAGTATTGGAACCTCAAAACAACTTTAAGAAGAAATGAAAAATAATTGTGGGTATCGCAATTATGCTAGCTAATATCGTCCTAAATGTGAAAGACAATTCAAGATTTTCTGCCGGAATGCACAAATAAGCTTTTAGAAATTGCAGTGTGGAGATTTTTATATCATCACCTTTGTTTCAAACACCTAGTGCTGATATTATGTCCAGTATATGCATGCAAATTGCTGCATGTACATATTCAATGATCTTCGGTATTTGGTGGACTTGGTAGACTTGTTTGATATATCGTGCATAAACTCCTATACCAAGAGCAGAGGTTGCTATAATGATGCAAACATTTAGATCTTCTTTTTGTAAATTCAAGAAGAATTTGGTTTTGGATGGTCTTTGTTTGTGGTGTGTGAAATTGCGCAATTAAACAATTCTTAGGTATTATGTTTTATTATGTATATATTTATTTTAATACATTATTTTTTATAACCTTAATCTGCAAAATTTCTTCCTTACCAACTTTCTCTTCTTTCTGCGGTATACATTTTTTCTGTTTGGATCATGAGATTATTGTTAAGGTTCTTATTCCAGATATAAAATGTTTTATTCTAGTCACTGCTTTTCCTGTTATTCGGTTGTTATAGATATTTGTAAGTATAAGTATTGGCATATAGCTATATATAAAGTAAAAAACAGGTGCTGTAGGAAGTATGCCTCATCAATAACACAGCTCAGGGGCAGATCTAGGATTTTTTTCTGGTTAGGCAAAATTTCACCGATTTTTTGGCAAAGTAATATCAAGGGTAGTGGTGTTGTACGAGGTAAAGCGGGCGTTTTGTGTTTTTATTATACAAAGAGCTAAAATCTTTCTAAAAGTGAGGATTTTAGTTATTGAAAATCTAGATTAGAAACGAAAGTGTCTTTATAGCCCAATAAATAAAAGTAACCTCCGTAGTTTAACACTGGTATCCTCGCTAAAACATGCGGATGGAAAACTCCGTTTGGTAAATTAGACTCAAAACAGGGTTAGAGTTGCCACAGTTCCTTTGAATGACATACCACACTGGTATCATCTAAGCATCTTTTTTACTTTTTACGCATTTAATACGAATACAAGTAATCGCCAAGTTACAAATTTGGGGAGTTATTTTATTTCAAAATATGCAAGAAGTCTAATAGCTAATAATACAACAAACAGTTACATTTACAAGACAATTTTAGGAATAGATAGTCAACAGCAGTGCAACGTAGAATTATTGTTTGGAAAATTACAGCCTGTGTTAACAACCAGCAAATGCAAAAACAAAAGCAGCATGTGTAAGGTAGCAACGCATAATAAACGTCTACAAAAAATATATAGTTACCCCTTTATGAAGTTAATATAGTTTAATATTAAGGTTACTGGTGTAGTTTTGCACCAATTTCTATTAAGCATTAATTTTATTGTTAAAAAATTTCCACAAAAGTTAAGTAGTTTATTAAGCCAGAAAAGAGTTAAAAATCAGAAAAATAACATCAAAACATTTAACATGTCTCCATATTATTTACCCTCACATGCCCCTGTCCACTATGTTTAAAAGTATTTTAATACTTTGAAATTTTTAAGAAAGTTATAGTAACTAGGACAATTCTGAAGATTCTCATATAAAAAGCAACATATATATATACAAATTCTACTCATATGCATAAGTTAATATGACATTTTTATTGGCTTGAGTCTGTAGCAGAACGTTCTTTAACACGCAATTCTTGTTTCGATCTGTATCATTTCACGTGAAAATCATTTCTATCAGTACAAGTTATTTTGATATCATATCCATCCATTTGATATATAGATATATATATCCATTGTTTACAGTTTTCCAATATTATAAGGATTCATAATGAATCTGCTGTGTTCTTTAATTGATGGTGATTTTCATTGTCAGAAGAATATTCATCATGGCTGACATCAATGTATCTATTCCTAAAACAAAATTATATATGTTGTATTGCTCAACAAAAAAGAAGAAATATTATACAACAAACTTGGACTATTCTTAGATTAGGTATTGTTTCATTCTTTTATTTTTAGCAATTTTATCACAATTAAAAGCAGCATGGGAAAGTTAAGAATCTTCTCGTGTTCTTAAAAGTTTTTAAAATGAGCAGTGGGATGTTGTATATAAAATCTACTAGGGACACTCACAATCGAAAACTATATGCTAAACGTAAATTTGACCTTGGGACGAGGTCGAATCCTTTGACGTTTAAGTATATCTCATACTGTAAACATCGATTTTTAAAGAACAGAAAGTATTTTGAACTTGTTGTCGTCTACCTGCTTAACAGGAGCACATATCCGAGTGCGTATGATTTCAGGGACTGACAACATTCGAATATTACCTATCTGTAAATCCCCAGGGAAAGGAGATCTACAGACCTATCTACATTTAGCTTACACCTTTGTGTTTATGAAAAAGCTGTCCCTTAGTTATCTTACAAGAATTATTCCTTTTCCACACGGAGACAAAGATACACAGTTGCATAAACGGCTACAAGAAGCCTGTGACCTTAAGACAATAAACAAAAAACTAACAAAATTCCAACTAATACATGCAGCTTAGCAATACTCTATACCAAACTTAACATAGACCTCAACATACACCAAACATTTTTTGACCGCCAAGACAGTGTTTACTTAAATTGCCTCAGTTATCTCGTTTAGCATTGGTTTAGCATCATGTTAAAACCTTTTGTTTTGATAAGAAAAAGATTTTTTAAATCACACGTTTTGTAGGAACATCTGGTGGTTTACCACTTTTAAGAATAGTTCTTGACACAAAAGTGCCTTAAATCCAGCAGCAGTAAAAACTAAAATATATGAAGTATTACTTACTTTAAAGCAATGTATTTATTGTCTTTTGCAGAGGCAGGATGAAGGTTTGGTTTAAGACAAAAACATGCCACACGTGGCAACAATACTTCCTTCCAGCATTTCCAATCCTTTTAATATCTGAAAGGGTTTCCAAATTTAAAACTTTTTCATTTAACTTAGCTAGCATACAGTTGCTTTGATTTTTTCTAGCCACTTGAGGTGTTTCCTGCAATTGGACCTGACCCAGCTAAACCATGTTGAAAAAAAAGCATCCACTTCTCGTCCATATAACCATACCCGTGGTCGTTTTAGGCGTTGGACTTAAAAACCCACGGACGTTTTAGGCGTTTTTTCTTCTCATTTCAAAATTTCATTCATTGGAACTTGAAAACCCTGCGTTTTTTCTTCCATCTGTGATTTTTATTCATTCGAAACTTTAAAACGCGGACGTTTTAGGCGAATCGACATTTTTGCCTAAGATTGCCTCGGGTTTGCTTTTGAGTAAAATATCAATGATAAAAAAATTGATAAAACGCCGCATCGTCATGGTGTCGAAATGAGCCGGATGCCAAAAACAAATTTACAAAAATAATTCTGTTTTTTTTGGATTATTCTATCTATAGAATGTTTTTTCTACGGCCACAAAATTAGGCTTATGCAATTGCCTAGGCTGCCTAACCCTAGATCCGCCACTGCAGCTTTGACATTTTTTGATAAATTTCTATTTTATTAAATTTCTTTCTTTTTCACACAAAATTGCCTCGATGACCATCCAATACAAATGATGGCAACACATCTTCTCTTTTATCGTTAAGACAGAGATCCTCAAACAACATCTGTACAGCATTCTGCTCAAAATTTAAATCACGTAAAATGTAGCAAGTCATTCCTACTTCTTCAAGAAAATTCATTTGATATTTAATAATTGCATTTAAACAAGTTACTACAATGACAATACACCTCTTTAACAATTAAGTTGTCACTCATTTTCTGCATTGAAAAAAAGAGGAAGTAAACAGAGTGAATCTAATAAGGCTTTAACCATGGGCATTATAAATATTTCTCATTTTCTAAAGAAATAATTAGTCTTACGACATGAAAATTTGGTATGTTATTGCCAGTAACCCTATACTTAAAACATATGTAAATGATTTGTAACTTTTCTTTTTAAAATATTTCACAAAAAAAACTTATTTCAATTCTTTCTTCATGATCTTCTTAATTCATAACAGTTTTCACAACTACCTTTTTTCAAGTCTCACTAAGAGAGATTTATTAAAACAATGTTTAACTGAATCTGTGAACTCGTGCATTAAAAAATTTTCGTCTTTTTTCTGATGACATCTGGTAGCTAGCTAACAGTTGAAAAATTAAGTAGATTTTTTAGATCCTTTTGATAAAACCCCAATGACGTCCCTGTCGTCATACTATTAACTTTAAGCATTTGACTTGTTAAGGTCAGAAAAATTTCGGCCCTTTATATATTTCTGAATTTTCTTCAACATTGCCAATGGTCCACCCTTTCATCTGTTATTTTGCAGCTGATGTAAATTACTCTATAATATTTATAAGTGCTGCAGTTTTTAATATATGTTTGATACACCACAAAAAGACTAGAAAGCCACTAAAGGTTGTATTTATACTGGAATTTTACGGTGCAGCTATAGGCAGCTGTAGTTAGCTACAAAAATCCAATAAATAGTTTGTAAAGTGTTTACTGGATCCGCCACTAAAACACCATCTTTGATGGAAACGTCACGCATACATTACTTTTCTCTGCATGCTTAATTTTGGGCAAATTTAAGTCTGTTGTACCAGGGCCTCGTACACGTTTCATTTTTATATATAAAAAATGCTACAGACCCTGGGTTTGAAGTTGGAAAAGAGCCATTTTGAAACTATGCGTAGAAAATCAGAATTTTAACGAAGTAAAGATGCCGTAAAGAAATACTACTAATGAAAACGCGCAGAAAAAGCGAATATAAGTTTTATTTTTTCTAAAGTTTGGGAGTTGATAGCTCATTTTTTTTTATTTTTTTTTGCACGTTGTGGCTTTGTTAAGATCTTATTAATAATGCCAAACATTTTTGAGCTTATTCAAAAGTAATTTCAAAAGCGATAGACCATTAATCATATTTATTTATATGAAAAAGACAATGACGTAATTTTGCCTAAATAAAAAACTAAGAAATTTAAAACAAGTACTATTTTACTTTAGAATAATAAATCACTAACTTTTAAAAAACAATGCATATTTTCCGTGTTGTGATAATTTCTCTATTTTTTGAGCCTTTAGGCAAGGAAAATAAAAACAACAAATATGTGAATGTGTACGGGGCTTCACCATGATAATTGTTTTATCATTAGCTCTAAAAATCTTAAAACGAAAATAACTGCATTAATTATTCTTACATATAACATGATATATAGTATTTACGTCTCTTCCCTTAGCCAATCACGTTAGAGACATTTACGTCATAATGATAAGGAATCATCAAAAAATATTGCATCCAACACTGTTCACGTAAAAATTGAAAGAATAGAAGAAACTCTTTGTAAGAACTTTACTCTGAATAAACCATGAAATAATGTCAATCAAAGATACACTTATGCTGTACATTCATGCATCTGTAACTAAAGAAACCATTGTTAAACAATGCAGAAACTAGCTACTCCTGTTAGCTACAGTTTTCCATCGTATACTGCTTTAAATGTATCCCTATATACAGAAATCATATCAAACATCTCGCTTGTAAACAACCTGTGCGCGAGGACTCTCATTCTTCTCCAATTGTCTCTATTCCATGGCCAAGCTTTGAAGACATGGGCATCAACGATACAATCAGACGTCAAATTGACGCGTTTGTCCCAATTTCCAGTTGCAATGCGTGTGCATCCTAAAAAACCTTTGTAAAAATGATGGGAGCTATTATCTACCTTCTTTACATAATCCGTAATCTTAACAGTAGCATAAAATTGGTCAAGGTACCATAATGGACCACCGTGTCGAGCTGGTTCGTTGATGTCCTGACCTTTAGTGTAATCTCCTAAGACCTTTAAAAAATGACCAATCTCTTTATACCTTATTATATTTTGATTTTTTGGCTTCATTTGAATGTCTTTCCCAAAAATTCGCCTCCACAATTTTACTGTCATTTCCATGTGACTTAAGGGAAACATTTGGTATCGACTGCCAGAGTAATTAAACCATCCGCAACAACCTGTCATCGTCAGCATCATAGTTTTGCCAAACGGAACATGGTACTGCGGCGTGTTTATTGGCCATAAGTCAGCATCACCTGTGATTATATAATCATGATCGTTGAATTGATCCAATACAGCTGGTGCTAAACGCAGTACCTGTCCAAGCCGTACCTTCATGTGTGACGGCACATCAAAGTAAATAATGGTAGCGCCCACCTGTTTTAAAGTTTCTTCTACTATTCGTAGCAATCGGTACGCCTCTGGTTGTATGTTTTCAAAATCCACCATGATAAGTGTTATCGTTTCGAAACCTACTCTTCTCCAAGCGAGCGCAGTAAACGGTAGCAGATATAAATATCCCCATGCTCGATTTGTTGCAAAACCTTTTCCACGGTAAAAGAAATTCGTATCGTTTGGATAATTAGGTACAGAGGCTGATATGACTGAGTAGTTTCTCGGTTTTTGATACGCATTTGTGTTTGATTTCTGTTCGCACTGACACGTTCTGCTTCTACGTTGATTAATTTGTGTGTTCCTTGTTCCAGTATCATAGATGAACGTTAACAACAAGATAGTTAATATTGCTGAATAAGCTGCGAGAAGCTTGGATATATAAAGTGGAATAATCATCTTGCTAAAAAGACAACACTCAATGAAAAAAAAAAATTTAAACACCTTCTCCTGATTATTTTCTTTTCTGGTGACAACTTTGTTACACGTGGGTTTTTTTTTTCAATAACAATGTATTGAGAATACAATTTCTAAGTAGGAAATTATTTTTATTTTTTTATGAAGGCGTTCACTCGGGGGTAACCATTACTAAGTGCTACCGATAAGAGAGTAATAATTGCATCGTGATTGAAATCAGAGTTTAAAGGAGATAATTTTTGAACACGTTAATTAATTCTATGCATTGTTTGATGTTACTTTTTAAATTATGTGAGCACTCACAAAAACATTTCGCATGTTCTTTGATGATTTAATACATATAAGACACCGAATCATACTAATAACAAAATTAGTCAGTTTTTTTATACCTATGATATTGCAAATTATCGGCAATGATAACGCCCTGTTAGCATAAATACTCTTATTAACTCGACATAAATTTATTCATAATTTAATTCATTTATTTATTTTTTCAAAATAAATAAATGATTCAAAATAGAATCTCGTTCACTCATCCGACTCTCTTTTGATAAAAAATGATGAAAGTTTCGCCTAACACGTAGACAGGATACCTATCTCACTTTCTACTCTCGCACTTCGATGTCTGTCTTGAATTTGCGACCCTGCTTTTTTTAGCGCGCTAAAGCGGAAATGAGAGACAGTAATAAATGACAGGAATGCAACTGCTAATTTCTGATTGGCTAATTTTTGCAACGCGGTTCCGCAACAATTTTGTTGATCGGTGGCCGTATTAACTAAACTAATAAAAAAGCCACACTTTTTTAATTATGTTATAGTGAGGCTGAGGATTAAAATTATGTATTTAATTTATTTCATTCACTATTTCGGTTTTGAAATCCAACTCAAACATTTTAGTTCAACGTTATTTTTCGATTAAACCTAAACAATTAAAAATTATAGTTAAAAAAATTCAAATGTAGTTGATACCTTGTGTATTCTTATGGTAAAGGTTTAATCTACCAACTTCTAGCCAGTGCGTGTTTAAAGTGTACATGCGCGCTTCATGTGTTTCCTGAAATTTTGCGCTTGAACTTTAAGGACATTAGGCTACTTACTCAGGGTGCTTAAAACCATGTTACAGTATGCAGTTGTATACTTATAATAGAAGGAGAGTGTGGATGCATTTTCCATGCTCAACACGGATAAGATACCATTCTTTCTTGTTCAGAAAAGACAACAAGGTAACTGTAAACAACGTTCATCTAGATGCCATTGCTTAAAAGGTGTTGTAAATGACGGTATATCAAGCTGGCAGCAGCATTAGCGTTGGCCGATTACTTGACCAAAGACGACAAAGACATTCTCCTTGACAGAAATGTACTATCAACGAGTTGTTTGACACAGCAGGAGATAAAAACAACTAATTTATAGAGAATATTTTAAATAGTTATTAGCTATGTCATACAGCAGGAGATAAAAATTTTTTTAGGGAAATAAATTGATGTATTTAATTTGCAGTAGGATAAAAATGTTGGAAGAATTATTAGGATAGTTGCTACCCATCCTTTTCTTATTTCCTCTTGTATGCAGCGTGTATTATCGTGTAAGAGTTTTTGTGTTAACGAGAGCGGTGTAAAAGAATATACCAAATCCGGTTTTCTTGATCTTATCTCTGTAAAATTTTAAACTGATTTAGAAATATTACGCAATGAAAAAATAAAACGAAGAGGAGTTTCGGATATATTAATGAGAAAAAATCGCGGATTCGCCCGCCTTTTTTATACCGCATTGCATGCGTCTCGCTACTTGCGGTACTATTTTGCGTGACAGACAGAAATATACGGGAATTTTAACATAGATTATAGAATTCAAATTGCGTCCGTATCTAATAAATAATTTTTTGAAAAACTAGAAGTTTTAAGGAATAAGACATATACAGAATATGTGCCTGAGTCATTACAATATCCTTAAAGCCAGGTGTCCACCTAAGAATATCTTGTTATCGCAAAAAATCGCGGTTTTGGTAATACAAAAACTCGTGCTGAGCGCTTATTACAGGTAAACGATGTCGCACATCGAGATAGGTATAATACTTTTTTTTAAAAAAAACTTTATCACAACTTCGATTAAACCGTTTAGTACAGGTATAACATGTCGCACATTCATATACGCATATTACCCTGTACTAAAAATTATATCCTCAGTCAGTTTAAATAAAAACACAGCTAAAACAATCACTCAAACTTCATTTTGTGGAAAAGTTTTTGTACAATTTTAAACTAAAAACACAATTTACAACCGGTTTTTACCCTGTTAAAGAAAAAGGAATCGTGCAACATTTTATTTTGTGGGAAACTTCCTGTGTAAGTTCAAAAATTAATCGTGACAATGGGCTGAGCGCTTAGTACAAGGTAAACTATTTTGCATTTTAATATAGTAATATAGTTCAGTTTAAATAAAAATAGAGGAAATACCGCACTGTTACCCCATCCGGCCAAAACAATAACTCAGCAATTTTATTTGTAAAATAAGTCTTTATGATAGTAATAATACTGCATTTAGCATGAGAGTCATTGATTAAGAATTTTGGTGCAGCTAAACTGCATTTGGGTATTTCATTTTTGAGCCAGATATAAATAAGCAGCCAGCTACAAACTGAGATATAACAAGAAAATCGTCCGGTTTGATCACACATTCGTATTGTACCTAAAATTTGTATTGATTATGTTTATATATCTTGTATCTATGGCAACGTTCTTGTTTATATAGACCTGTTGTATAATTTTTATTTTACTTGAAAATGGGTGTGTAAACCCCGAAACGTCGTAAAATGATGTTTTAATTTGTACACATACACACCAAGTTTTAACATAAAATATTGTCAATCGAATTTCTAATGTCTCATATGAAAACAACAAGAACTGAACCGGTTTGAACACTCACACAGCACTATGATGATAAATAATGAAAATGTATTTATTAAAATATAAAATATACAATGATAAAATTTGGTATAAAATATTAATTCACAACCTTAGAGAAAGTGATGATGGTAAATTGAATCATATTAAAAGTTGTAACTATTTTTCGATAACAGAGATATGGCTGGAGAGCACACAACTCGAGTCAATTTCGAACATTATAACATTGTCAACATACAGTAAATTAAAACAATCATTTCAAGACAATCTGTCACGCAAAGTGGTAGCTTAGCTGCGCAAAAGCGAGAGCACGCAATGCGGTATAAAAAGGACGGGCGAACCCGTGGTCAAACAGACCAACAAACACCAACCACGACCACTTTGAAAACCAAAGTGGCCTTCATTACCAAGTTCCTTCGTTGGCATCTTCAGGCCGCGAAAATCTTGGCTTGGTTTTCTTAAAAATTTTCTTAAAAATCAAGTGTTTTGAATGGTATACGGCTTGCTAGCAGTCAAAACAAAGTAAGTAAAACTGTCCTATTTGTTTTCTGGGGGTCCTAAGCGGAATCGACAATTGAGATCACGGGGGTAATTATTATTAGAAATGGCGTATTTAAATAATGCATTCATTTTAATCACTTAATTTATTTTTTCAATTAACGTTATTAAGTTAAATTAATTAAAATTTTTAAGAACATAAATTAATTTCTTAAATATATTTTAATCAATAATAAGATTTTCGATTAAACAACCCCCTGGTTTATAAAAATCCCGGAAAGATCAAAGCGATATCGGTAACCATTTTGCGTGACATACAGACAGACGCACACGGGCATTATAATATAGATAAAAAACGGTTGTCGTGAAAGTTATTCACTTTGTTGGTCAACTTTTCCTAACAGCATGCAAAAAATTCTCTTTCTCTTTTCGTTTTCGCTTTTGTAAACACTACTTGCCTATCATACAAATAATTTTTTTACTTCTGCTAAACTTTCATTCTCAGCTAAGTTGTTCTAGATTCGTTTCCTCGAAGTTTTAATTTTGACCCTGCAGGCCATTTAATTTTAGTCAACTATAATACACGATCAGTTCAAACCGAACAGTATAAACTGTATTTCTTTTTGATCAATCTAAGCGGATAAAATGCAGCTGTTTCCACGATTCCGTGGCTGTCGCATTAACAGCATTAACAAAAAAAAAAAAAAACGAACTATCTGCACAAAACTTTAATTACAACGTGCAAGCTCATCACACATTGTTAAAGGAGGTTTATTTTACAATAGGTTACCGGCATTATTTTCATGTTTAAAAACACTAGTTGCCACGAAAAATATTTTTCCGATAAGAAAGACGATCTTTACAGTCTAATACTTACGTATTTTGTTGCGGAATGTGTCCACTTGTAGTTATCGCAAAATTTATGACATATCATTTTAAATCATTTAAAAAACAAAGCAACTTGTAAAAACAGTCAATTTGAGTTACATTTTGTTTCTGAGACTTCCCTTTGTGATAAAAAGTGACTCATATTTTTGATAAGTTAAAATTATACCACCGTATTTTGATCGAAGTTTTGAAAATTCAAAAAAGTTCGTACCATATCAATAACAGTGCAGACGCTTTCTTAAAGTTGTGTGGCAAAAAATCAAACAAAACAAAATCAATTTATTATTTTCAAGGAGAACTGCACAACAGTTTCGTAATGTTTGCTATAAATAATTTATTGATTTTCAGATTCACAAAATCATTTTTCAGTCATTTTTTGAGTCAATATTTTTCAATTAAAAAGAGGAGTAACCAAATGGAAACAATTTTTAAAACAGAAATCGCATGTCGCATGTCGCATGTCGAAAAAATAGCTACATGGAAAAGTCCGAAAAGAGGACAATGTTTAAGTGGAAAAAAAGGTAAGTTTATATTTTAACGGAAAAGTAATTGTTGAGGTTGACTGTTGTCTATGAAAAGAGATATTACGTGTGCTGATTCTTTTTTAAAAGGAGAAACAAAACTCTGAAATTTTCTTAAGAGAGGTATTAGGGACTTACAAAACAAGAACGAGGTCATATACATTGAGAAAATATTATTATTTTTCCAATGCACATGTGTGTGTAGGCGAAGAACAAAGTTGTCGTTCTCCCTTTGACACGTAAAGAACCATGTTGAGGTTTTAACGAAATTTTAACGAAATAAAAATGTCATATAGAAATACCACCCATAAAAACACGCAAAATAAATATAAATATAAAGTTAATTATTTCTAAATTTGGTGAGTTTAACAGATTGTGTCAATTTTTTTGACAGTTTTGCATTTTTTTGCAACTTTGACATATCCATTTTTTTATTTATTTTTTTATTTTATTGCACATTGTGGCTTACGTCTAATTTTTCGTGATGCGCATTTTATATGACCAGCTTTTATGAAAAGTGGTCATTATTAATGCCAAACAATTTTGAGCTTATTCACAAAATTGTAAAAAGTAATTTGAAAAGCCATATGCCATCATCAGTTTATCTTTGGTTCCAAAAACTAAAATATAATTTTCGGAAAGTACGTGTATTATTTTTTTATGTAAGATATGAGATATTGTATTTACGTCTCTCCTCATAGCCAATCACGTTGGAGATATTTTTCGCCCTAATTACAAGAAATTATTAAAAATATTGCATGCAACAATGTTCACGCACAAAGTAAAAAAATGCTCTGAATGAACAATGAAATAATGTTAAACAAAGATACACTTTGCTGTCTGTAACATATCTATCTGTAACTAAAGAGAACATTGTTAAACAATGCAGAAACTAGCTACTGGAATGATGTTTAAAAAAATAAAAAAATAGTGTGCTTCGCAGACTGTGACTTTGTATTTTGATGTGTGTCACGTAATATAAATATTCCTAGCAGTTTGGGGTGTATGATTAAATAAATTTTGTAAATGTGATTTCATACTACGTCAATTAGGATTGCCAAGGTTCATCTGAAGAAAGATTTTATAGCTATTCTCTATCGCAGATTATTTGTAACCAATTAGCTACAATTTTCCATCGTATACTGCTTTAAAGGTATCCCTATACACAGAAATCATATCAAACATCTCGATTGTAAACAACCTGTGCGCAAGGACTCTCATTCTTCTCCAATTGTCTCTATTCCATGGCAAAGCCTTGAAGACATGGGCATCAACGATACAATCAGACGTCAAATTAACGCGTTTGTCCCAATTTCCAGTTGCAATGCGAGTGCATCCTAAAAAACCTTTGTAAAAATGATGGGAGCTATTATCTACCTTCTTTACATAATCCATAATCTTAACAGTAGCATAAAATTGGTCAAGGTACCATAATGGACCACCGTGTCGAGCTGGTTCGTTGATGTCCTGACCTTCAGTGTAATCTCCTAAGACCTTTACAAAATGACCAATCTCTTTATATCTTATTATACTTTGATTTTTTGGCTTCATTTGAATGTCTTTCCCAAAAATTCGCCTCCACAATTTTACTGTCATTTCCATGTGACTTAAGGGAAACATTTGGTATCGACTGCCAGAATAATTAAACCATCCGCAGCAAGCTGTCATCGTCAGCATCATAGTTTTGCCAAACGGTACATGGTACTGCGGCGTGTTTATTGGCCATAAATCAGCATCACCTGTGATTATATAATCATGATCGTTGAATTGATCCAATACAGCTGGTGCTAAACGCAATACCTGTCCAAGCCGTACCTTCATGTGTGACGGCACATCAAAGTAAATAATGGTAGCGCCCACCTGTTTTAAAGTTTCTTCTACTATTCGTAGCAATCGGTACGCCTCTGGTTGTATGTTTTCAAAATCCACCATGATAAGTGTTATCGTTTCGAAACCTACTCTTCTCCAAGCGAGCGCAGTAAGCGGTAAGAGATATAAATATCCCCATGCTCGATTTGTTGCAAAACCTTTTCCACGGTAAAAGAAATTCGTATCGTTTGGATAATTAGGTACAGAGGCTGATATGACTGAGTAGTTTCTCGGTTTTTGATACGCATTTGTGTTTGATTTCTGTTCGCACTGACACGTTCTGCTTCTACGTTGAATAATTTGTGTGTTCCTTGTTCCAGTATCATAGATGAACGTGAACAACAAGATAGTTACTATCGCTGAATAAACTGCGAGAAGCTTGGATATATAAAGTGGAATAATCATCTTGCTAAAAAGACAACACTCAATGAAAAAAAAATTTAAACACCTTCTCCTGATTTTTTTCCTCGTGACAACTTTCTACGTGTCATTTTTTTTAATAACAATGTAAGAAATTATTTTTATTTGTTCTATCAATGTGTTTACTCGGGTTTGAACATTACTAATAGCCACCAATAAGAGATTAATAGCTGTTATCATCATGATTTAAAAATTTTTAATACGTTAATACAATTAATGCATTGCTCGATAGTTATTAACGTTAAAAAATTACAGATATAAAATTAAAGATAGCTATTAAAATTAAAGATAGCTATTAAAATTAGGTTTAAAAGACATGTTAAGGCGGGTTTTCACTCAAACAAATGTGGTCGAATCGATCGATATATTACATTTAAAAGTATGTGATCAGTAACGTATGTTGTTTGGTGATGTATTATATGTGAAACATCGAATCATGCTAATAACCAAATTAGTCAGTTTTTTTATACCTATGGTATTGCAAATTATCGCCAATGACATCGCCCTGTGAAGATAAAAAAGAAAAAGAGACACACCTCTTTTTAACGCGACATAAATTTATTTGTTATTTAATTCATTTATTTATTTTTTCAAAAGAATCAGAAGCTGGTCCACTCATCCAAGTCTATTTTGATAAAAAATGATGAAAGTTTCTCCAACACTCTACTACGCAATATGATCCTCTATAGCATGACTTTTATCCAGTACATGACTCCATAAAAACTGCTTATTGATACTGCTTTACTCATCACGATTTACATCTTTTATCGGTCAAAGTCTTGTTATGCTTCCCACATAGCAGTGCAAAAAATAAAAAAAAATTGTTTTAAATCAGCAGATAAATTGAGTTTTGCCAATATTCGCCGATCGTCAAAATGTTTTTCATCGATTAGCTCAGAGCATAAAAGATTTTTAGGCTTGTACCTTGCAGGTTGGATATGAGAAAAGTTAATATTTTCAGCAGCTTTTTTATAAAATAATAAGGAGATATCTCTGCAAGATGTCATAAATCTCACAGCAACATTCCCATGCAGAATATTTCTGCATATTATTTTTCTTTAATAATTTTTTTAAAAGTAACTAATAATAGCAATGTGAAAGCATAGTTTATCGACATATGTTTTCATGTTTAAAGGCTGGAATACACAATCTGTTTAAACGGAAGGTTAAAAACAGACGGAAATCATATAGGGGAAACTTTGTGAAATGTTTCTTGTCTACACGTAATCCATTTAAATGTTAAACTCATGGTACGAAAGTCTTTCGAATCATGACGAACAAAATGAAAAGACGTGTCGCCACGGCTGCTGCCACCGCGGTTATCATAGCGACCGTTTAAAAAAAGAGAAAGAAAAAAGGAAGAGATTTATATGGGCAAAACCTTGGCTAAAACGAAGAGCAATTCTTTTTTCTTTTGTGTTTCACCTGGATGGGTATGATTTAATGATATTTTCTTTGAGAGAAAAAAGCACCATTCGCTACAATAAGAATACAATAATAACCAATTACCCCGGGAGGTCTAATACCGACCGAGCTTGCGAGGTTGGTGCAATGACCGAGGGCGATATCTTCGGTATTTGTTAACCGTCTAAGTTAGATAAAAATAAAAATAAGAATTTTAGTTTAGTGTTCTTATAACAATATAATTGACTAGCACTACTTTTGTTAACACTCGAGGTCAAAATTCGAAACAGTCCTGTCTAAAAACAAACATTCTATTTAGAATTCGGAAGTCCCTGTAGAATAAAACTTTGTAAACAAAACATTACGATGTTCGACACGTACAGAATAATGTGTAAAGTCGAATGCGCAGATGAAATATAGTTACAACGAATATTGAAGTAATTTTTTTAACTACCTAGCTAGCCAAGAATAACATGGGCTTCAACGGGTTTTATATTGACTCGGTAACGACAAACCTGAAGGAACGAATCGGAAAATGAGAGAAGATGTATGTTATGATTTCGTCGTCCAGTATTTAGTATATTTGATAAAAATGAATATCAGATCATCGTTTCTTATGGACAATGTAGCTAGTTAACTAGCCAGGTTGAAGAAGCATCCAGACGGAATGTTGCTGAATCTGGTTATTTTAACTGTTAAACTTGACATTGTTGTTGTTTCTATCCTATGAAAATGTTTTTATCGATAGAAATTGTAGGAGTTACATGTATAATCATTTCCAATACTTTTTAAAACTTTTTTATCGTGCTTATTTAAATTTTAAGCTACCATTTTTCTTGACGACGGGCAATACCGTAAAATATCGGCCCGTCGTCAAGAGCGCTAAGCCAATCAGAATGCCAAAAAACCCGTATTGCCCTCTTGAAATCCAGACTGTTAACAACGTAGGGTAGCAACAGCTCTCCAATATATCTCAGCAACAGGAGATCCAATATGTTCCTTTCTATATCTTAAGAAAGTGAGGAATTACGAAATACTCCACCGTCGCTGACTCTGACGTTGTAGCCAACGTCAACATATAAGAACTTTTAACTAGCATTAACTAGTGCTAAAAATTCTACGCTGAAAGTACCTTTAGAATTAAAAAATAAGAGCCATAATTTTTTGTTTTTTTTTGATAACGGTATTTTACCGTCCATGGAACCAATGCAGTTCGGAAAGTTCCGAGTTCCAAATGTTTCAGCAACTTCTTTCCATTTTTTGTTATTGGTTGGTGTCTGAAATTTAAAACAAACTTTTTATTACAATTTATAGGAATATTCAGACGATGAAACGTCAGACGTGGCGGAAACCCATCAAGATACCGACTAAGAAAGAGGAACTTGGAGTGGAGTCATCAGAACACGGAAATACTATTGGTGAAGTGGAAAATGGGGACGCAGAAAAACACGGGAAACAAAACAATAGATCAACAAAACGTCCGACAACAAGGAAGATCGCTTATTTGAAGCCCTAGCAACTGTTTTAAGTAACGTGGCGTCAATGTCTAAAAACAACGAGGATGACACATATGCATATGGACAGAAAGTAGCACAAAATTGATGCGTATTACAGACAAGAAAAATAACGCTTACATGAAAATTTAAATACAAGAGATATTATTTCAGAACAATTTTGAAAACTAGCTTCTTAGTTCTTATATCCCAACATTGTTCACAAAAGCATACTGCTATGCCTGTTAAACGATCTGGTTTTCCGCCACAGCTGTTTGAATGTGAGTCTATTAGGTCGGGTTGCTCGGAATACAATTTAAAACTGCGATGGGATGGCAAGTTCAGTTATTCAAACTGAAAGAAAATATTTTAAGATTTAGCTTTAAAATTTTACAAACGTTTCACAAAATAGATTGAAATATCTCTTTAATAATAGCCGTCCTCTGTCTGTCTGTCTGTGTTTCCGCGAAAGCCGTGTCCCGTGACGGAAACACGAAATTTTTAAAATGCACAACAACAAAAACAACAATCATACTTCAAACGGGAGTCTTCTCATTGTTTCTACCCAATCTTAGACGATTTGGTAAAAAAAAGATCCATAGGTTCACAGTTGGAAACTATGTTACCCAAAGCTAGTGGTAAATTATTGATGTTGTTAGAAAACTCTGCTGAAATAGTCTCCCATTGCATGATAGATAATCTTCTATTGGTCAACAAAATTTCTAGCGACTTTTTCCATTCTCTTATCTTTCTGTCGACTGCAATTAATGTTACGACCTTCTACTGGACACAATTCATAATCAACTGATACATCCTTGTGTAATTTGTGTTTGATGTAAACATAATTAAGCTCCATTAAATAAAATGTTTTCACAGGTTAACTTGCTTTGTCAGAGAACAACAATTTTGGATAGCCATTTTCTCAAGAAAATGGCACAAACGCCTGATGAATAATTCTCCATTGTCTTGATTGCTGTAGAAGAAGTTGTGTTACAGCAAAACACAACCAACCAATATTTCATAGTTGCTTTTTTGTGATGATGTGAGTATGCTCTAAATGGTCCACACAGATCAACTTGAGAAATATAAAAGGTGTACTAGTAATATTATACCTTGATGTTGGTCCAACATTTTTCCTTTGAAGATAACGAGACCTTTGACATTATTCTCGAAATTCATTTAACAATACTTCTTTCTTCGATTATAAATGCTTTCTTAGGCACAAATCTCCATACAGATCAACTTGAGAAACTGTAACTGCATATTATCTGCGTATCTTTTCTATATTTTATCATTTTTCGTGCATTTCTGATTACTGAACATAACCATTTTGCTTGTATGGTAATTAAAAGAATATGTATTTACGAAAAAGAAAAAAAAAAGAATGTTGCAATTCGGAATAACTAGCGCACGTGCTAAAAATCGAATTGTTGCAGCAAGCTTTATGCCAGGACTAATCGCAGACCGCATTACTGTGTCTTGTTTTTGTATGGATGACTCTATAATTGCAAGCAACTCTTTAAAAACATCTGGACTCATTATCAAAAACTTGTCGTATTCAAACTGGTTTTCTTTGCGAAATTCGAGTAGTAAAGTGGATGTTACACTCAGATTTTCTCTTCGTTCTAGCCAAAGTTTTAACCATAGATCTCTTCTTTTAAATGCATTATGTGTAGACAAGAAACCTTTCACGAAGTTTCCGTTACAGGTTATCCGTCAGGTTTTGACCTTCCGTTTAAACGGATCGTGTATTTCAGCCTTTACATAGCTGTAATCATTTAATTGTCTTAAAATAAATACAAATACTTTGGAATGTTCTGTTGTTAGACAAATTGTTAAGATTGTATGGGAAATATTTTGATAAACAACATTTTCTGCTAAGTCATGTTTGGCTTATAAAAAGGAATTAAAGTATGTTATGGATGAAAACGGTAAACAGACATAATTAAATGGAAGACATATTTAATCTATGATGCTGTAAAATGATTAGCGTTATCATAAAAGAATAGGTATTTGTGCTACTCGCTTGACAAGATTCTGCTAATACCTTAACATTAAGTTAACAACCAAGTAAACGGGAACCAGTTTTATTTTTAAGTAAAAGTAAACTCTTTTAAAAAAACTAATTTGCGTCACTTATACTGATCCTTTTTACCCTGATCTTTTTTTTAATCCCAGTATTCTGTCTTGTGATAACACGAAATGCGATACAAAAAAGCGGACAGACACGTGAACTTATTGACGGGGCTACCGACTGGTCTTCTAAAATAATAATAAGAACAAGAACAATTATAATAATTATAATAATTATAATAATTATAATAATTATAATAATTATAATAATTATAATAATTATAATAATTATAATAATTATAATAATTATAATAATTATAATAATTATAATAATTATAATAATTATAATAATTATAATAATTATAATAATTATAATAATTATAATAATTATAATAATTATAATAATTATAATAATTATAATAATTATAATAATTATAATAATTATAATAATTATAATAATTATAATTTCTGCCTAGCCAGGCACCTGGAATCACATGACCAATTTCACCTTATAGAACCAACGAAGTGGTATAGTCAGGTGGGCAAACCATTTACCAATTTCAAAGTTTCCCCTAGCTAAAGTTTTGCAACTCAATGCTTGCTAGCCAACCAATTTAGTAATGATAGCCTAAATAATATGATTGTATATTTATGCATTTGGAAAACAATCTAGAGGATGCGAGCAGTTTGTCTGCTGCGTATAAGAGAAATGAAAAAAGACCGCACATATCTGTGACGTAAAACCTCAACCTCGCTTAAGGTGGTTACTATAGAAACAAATTGCCGAATTTCAATAATTTTGTTTTACCCGCTTTTAGACAGCAAATTCATCTAAGAATACCATGGCGAGTAGTGCTTATGACAAATTTCGGTTTTTATTGCGAAATCTGGCACTTTTTGCAACCAACTGCAAATATAACTGCATAGCAACCCTTGTAGCAACCATTTTCGCATTTTTAGATAGCTTTTCTACCCCTCCGTCGATGTTTAATGCTTTCCAATTGCTAGATGATACTTTAGTGCCTCCTAAGACAATATATGACAGTTCTGAATATTAAATGTGGTGTTCCACAAACATTCAGAAACCTGTTTTAACGACGTGAGCTCGTCGAGTTTACTGGTCATCCATTGGACTTAACTGACTGGTGCTTTTCAAGTTAAAACAGTGCTGGCGTACACCTTTTCTCAATCCACAAGTGAAGAACGATATACTTATCAAATAACTTTAGAAAAGACAGTCCATTGCGATATAGTTTATTCCTGTAGTACTAACCTTAACTCTGCAAGGTTACATATCAGGGTCACGTGACGAGGTCTCAACAATAGACAACAGGCGCTAGGAACGAGGTTGCTCTATGCTAGAATTCAGACGTTCTTATGAAAAAGTCCGTTTTATTTTCCTCTTTACTGGATTTACTGGAGCGTGATTTAAAAAAAGCCATTTCGAATTCTATCACTTAAAAAGGTTGTTATCCTTTATTGCAAATCTGACTTAAAGGAAAACTAACGAAAAAACACTACATATATGTTTTTTATAAATAAAACATTCTTATATATCACGAAACAAACATGGCATAAAAAATTTTAAATATTTTTGTGTTGTCCCTAAAAGTCGATAATTACATTAACAGTCGCCGCCATTGTCAAACAAAAGTCAACTTGGTTCTTACTTCTCGTTGATTTGTGACGTCACACGGCGTGCATAGCTCAACAGGATTTATAAGAGAATGAAAGTTCCATTCACCTCTTCGTCAGAGGAATTTAATTTTATGCCGAGATTTGAGCGATGAAGAAGACAAGCTAAAATCTAGCAGAAAAATATCCTTGTAAAAAAATAATTTCAAAGAATTTGACATGCGAAAACAGGTAAAGAAATAAAACTCGGAGACTGTTTTTGTTTTGCTTTCAATTAAGTGTACTGGAAGTGCTTCCAGTACACTTAATTGCCCACAATCACTAGCAAATTAAAGCACCTGAGGTCTTTCAAGATGTTTTAATACAAATATATAACACAAGAAAATTTCATAATAAATTCGAATGCATGTAATACTTATATTTTTTCAAGTGATAACTGATGTCCAAAATATAAATATATATTTATGACAGTGAAAATTATTTTATTCTGTGTAAGATGTTTATTCTTAACATGTTGAATAAAATTACTTTTCATTTAGAAAGAACAAAAGCTCACAAAAATAACATAGTTTACACAGTTCATACTCACACTATAATAAAAAAAAATTAAGCACAACTTAATCAATCGTTAGTTCTCCTTTAATGAAGCAAGTAATTGGAATGAATTGTTCTTATTCATATTAAACTAGTATTAAGTCCCATGGAAGAATCCACTATATATACCGAATAAAATAACAGCAAAATAGTGAGCGAAATTAACCATAAAATTCATTGTTCTTTTCGTCAAAACGTTTTGTTGTTAATTCCATCCAAGCGGGAATAATAAAACCAAAATGTTTTTCATGTAACAGTAGACAATAGACACGTGCTAAAGGGAATAACAAAAATTAATTACCCATGACTTTTGTGTAATTAAGTCATTAGATAAAGGTTTTTATAAGAACAATAAAGTAAATTAACCGTGACTTTTTTTAAAAGAAAAATTTTAAATCAGTTTGAAAAATCACACAAAAGACAGAATAAAAATAAAAGTTTAGCAAAAGTGACATGTTACCGCGTCTGTTTCTTTATAAAAAACAACACATCCACTTTGCCTGTTACAGACACACGGAACTGGCTTATTATTATATAGACTAGTATTTAGTCCCGTGGAAAAATCCACTATAGATACCAAATAAAAAAACAGCGAAATTAACCATAAAATTCATTGTTCTTTTCGTGAAAACGTTTTGTTGTTAATTCCATTCAAGCGGGAATAAATAAATCCAATATGTTTTTCATAAACAATAGACACGTGCTGAAGGGAATAATAAGAATTTAATTACCCGTGACTTGTGTAATAAAGTTTACATTATTACACAAAGGTTTTTATGAGAACAATAAAATAAATTAACCGTGACTTTTTTAAACTAAAAATTTTAAATCAATTTGAAAAAGCACACAAAAGACAATAAATAATAAAAGTTAGCAAAGGTGACATGTTACCGCGGCTGTTTCTTTATAAAAACCAACACATCCACTTTGCCTGTTACAGACACACGGAACTGGCGTATTATTATATAGATCCAACACATTATAAATTTGAGCAGCTTTTGGACAAAATCCAGATAACATTTCACAGCAGCAAGACAAGAATGATTGCAATAAACTATGACAATTTAAAGAGACAGGACCGTGGGAAGTTGAGAAAATTATATGAAGAACGAGATCAAATGTTCAATCTAAGACTCCCTCAAGCCGATGACCACGCCCGAGAGGAACCGGATGTAGAAATGTCATATAAAGGAAACAAAACGAATGATAATCAAAGATTTTTCACAGCGCGTGACGAATCACGTCAAGCTATGTTACGTGCCAGATTCTTTGATGAAAGAGAGAAAAGGGATCGAGAAATGCGGAAACGCATGTACAGCAAACGCGAATTCAACTAATAAAAGCTGGTAAATTCACGAATATGAGTTCGAGATTTTAATAACATGTCCTTTGCATTCGATTTCTTATTTTAATGTTGAAGTTCTTACCATGTCATCAGGGTCTTAAGTGAGTTTGATGCTGGATATCGCAGAAAGATGCTTGGCAACTCTAAGATCTCTTATTTGGCAATCAGTGTAACCCTAAACCTTGCTTTTCGTTTTTGTTTAAAGCTTATTTCGCTGGTGCGAATTACTTAGTCAGTGGCTGATTTTGCCTATAAAACTTTGGCTTTGCATTTCTGCATTATATAAAATGGTTTTATCTAATATAAGAGTTCAAATTAAAATAAGTAAAGATCATATGCCTGTTAAACTCACTTATAAAATTAGGGAGAATCAATGTTGACTAAATATTCACTAATTAATTTGTAAACTGTGGGTTTTTTATACAACGCTTAGCGCCAGATATATAATCATTTTTATTAACATGATCTTCTCAGGAAAAGTTTGTTTTGTGTACTTGAATCACGCAGTTACGAACCAACAACGCTGGCGCCAGAATTCTTTGTTTCCTTAGCCAACCAAATATCACAAAATACAATACAAAGTTTTGCTTGCGTCAGCAAATTCCTCGATGTATTTTTAAAACTCGTCCAAATCTCCAAAAGACGAGTCAGATGTATTAAGCTTAGAGGTGTTTTATCGATAATTTATAAAGAAAAATTATTACGTCCAAATCTTCTAGCGTTTTCAAACTTTTATCAAATATTGTAGTAGCCATGATGGGTTTTTACAGGAAATTTCCTGAAAACCTCTTTTCTTGGCTGTGTTTCCTAGCGAGTGTTTTTTATAACTGTATTTGCTCTTTAAAGGCTACTTCCGAAGTTGCTAGCGAAGATTTAGGCTTTACAAACATAAAAAAATAAATGTCCAGTCCCAGAAATCTACAATAATGATTACTGCAAATCGAGAATATAGCAACTTTGCTACCTGCTTTATTTTGAGAATTTTTTTTTATGCAAAACTTAGCTTTCAACTACCGTAAGTGCTCGCTTATTTAAAATTTTAAATTTTAGGGTGGGTGCTTATTCGAGAGGGGCGGTATACCGAGAGGGGTGTTTCTACAGAAATTCTATTTTGGGGTTATGGAAAGCTTTCTTCTTAGGAAACTAACAGATGGTATATATGTAACAGGTACAAATAATATGTCTGTGAGCGCATAAGTAGGTATAAAGAAATGAAGAAGTGTTCTGCATTAAGAAATAAAGAATTGTTTTTTATATTGAACTGCTTAAGTTTCCAAAATATCTGCATAAGTGAGCTCTAGTAATAAAACGGACATTCTCTAAAGCGGACACCTCTATAAGACGAACAAAAAATGTTTCCCCGGACAAGTCTTATAGGAAACTCTCATAACGAAACCTCCCAAAAGCGGACACCTCTAAAGCGGCACTCCATAAAACGGACACTCCATAAAGCGGACACTTTTTTCAAGTCCTGCGTTTGATTCTATTCACATTTCCTTCGTAACCATTTATTTACAGCAAGCGATTGTTCCTGTAAAAAAGTGGTCACTTTTCTTTTTTTATCCACTCCACGACTTTTTTTTGACCAGAGATGTAATATCAACAGAGTACTTCTAACCAATACCCTCCATCTCCATCAACTCTTTTTCCAGGGACTTTAGTTTCTAAAACGGATCCTGGTAGAGACAAAAGCATAAATACACTTTGATATCGCCCGAGGAATGCAACCCTTTATATTTGTTAATAACTGCAACTGCGTGACAGTCTGTTTCATTATCAGGTTCTCGAATGCAGCGATAGATCCCTCCTTCTACGGGGATCCAGATGAATGATTCATTGAAAGTAGCAAATAAAAAGTTCCAGAACATAGTAATCCGCCCCTGAGCGCTTTTTTTTGACAGAGGCGTTTACAAAACTAATTACAAAAATGGATGGACGCTTTTTTGAGAGGGGCGCTTATACGAATGTGGGTGTTTAATCACGCATTTAGGTAATTAAATGCAAATTAAAACCTTTTTTAATTAAAAACATTTAAAATGTTTTTAATCAAAAATAGATTACAGAAGATTTCTTACATCATACCCATCCAATTACATCTACCACTGAACCTCACGCAACACAAAAGTACGCTCTTTTCATGAAATTTACCGACACTGTCTTAATAGGGGCACAGGGCGATAATGAAATTTTTTATAAAAACCGTGTTAAAACTAAAAAACAAAAAACACCGGCTACGATTAGCAAAAATAAAACACAAAGTAAAACATCTAAAGGAAAGCCTAAATTAATTGAAACCGGAACATGTGATGCTATAAAAACCTACTGTTTTCCTGGTGTTTAAGGGCTTTATGTAAGTCGGTATGTAGCGATGTGTAAGGTTATACATGAACGACAAACGTCAAAACAAAAGTAAACAGGGTTGGAAAATGCACGCCAAGGAAACAGAGAAGGGCTGGTCACACTCACCGCAACTAGTTCTGATCAGCCCAAAAAGCAGGCGTGGTAAGATGGCTGACCAAAGAGAAAAAACTATAGCTTAAGTGTGACCAGAAGAAATGCAATCAAAAAGAAACCAGTATTTAGAGAGTGTGATACAAAACAAAATAACTAACAAGTATCATATATATAAAAAATCACTGGTAAAGTTTATGCTTTAACTTGCAGTGCAGAAACAAGAGTAAACAAAGACTTGGTCAATAGTGAGACAGAGTATGAGAAATAACTTGGTCAACAAACACCGAATACTCATGTAAATCTGCTGATTTTGAATTCAAAGAAAAACATTAAAAGCATTTGGCCCACATGTCTTGTTAATAAAAAGACTAAATTGTCAACTAACTGCAAATAAATACAAAAATATGAACACAAACACGCACAGGATGTTGTTATTGATTACATGTTTTCCTATTCCTTCAAATAAAAAGTAAAATTTCATGGCACCCATCTACCTCACAAATTCTTGGTGGCGTCAAGGATATTTTTAGGTTTTCCCAAATGCTAACTCTACGGGTTAAGAAAATCTCCAATGGGTACAAAGCTTAACAATACTTTAGCGCTCCCAGACTTTATGGAACGGTTAGCTAAAATCTTTGTTAAGCGTCAACGTCCAGCATTTGTTTTAATAAAATTTACCTTGACAATACTATTTTACTTATAGACGCGGCTGTCACAGCCCGAGCCGAACCACTCCAAATGCAAACTGCGTATCTATAACTTGCGATTGATTCACAAGAAGCCCATATACAGTAGGTTCAATTCCACGGGTTCTTATGAAACTGGTGTCGAAGAAAGAGGCCTGAAGAGAAATGTCAGCGAAAGCTTCGTCGAAGTTATTATTGAGCTGGGCCCAAGCATTTGAGATGAGACTGTGATCGAACCTGAATGTTGCTGTAGAGAACACGTTAGCGATGCTTGCATCTACATTTATGTCGTATCTTTCATAGTCACTGACATCAACCAGATGCGGCAAAAACTCTTCGTAAACATTTCGCTGATAGATGGCAATGTTTATTTTCTTTGCAGTATCAAAAAGTAAATCGTCAGTTCAAATACCAGGTTGATTTTTGAGTTTTCCGGCTATGTAGTTGAGGTTTCTAAAGAAGATAGTATGCAAAGAATGTAATGCAATGTTTTCGTCTCCTCTCTCATCACCAACCAATGAACAACCCCCTGGTATGTCACAGTTAGGATTTGTAGCTGGAATTTTTATTTCCAACAATTGCAAACTTGTAAGCTTCATGAATCCAGTCCCTGAAATGATTTAAAATAACTATTAATTCAAAAGGATTTGATACGCACAGCTTCTAACTGAAGAAACCATTTTAGTCTTAATATAAAAGGTTCCTTCGTGAAAGTACTTACCATCTAGCCTTCTTAAAGTCAAATGTTTTCCAAACTCGCTGCTATAAACTTGTGAAAGATCGAGATAGGATGTCAATACATTAATTTGTTGTCTTGTCGTGCGTGGGGGCGCACTATTGAACGTGCAAATGATGTGCAGCTATTTCCGCCCTGTTCAAGTTGGATTGGAAAACAAGGATATTTAAATGCAGTGTTGGATGCACATCTAAAAGAAAGGAATGCTGTTCTTAGTCCTGTTTTACTGATAGGTAATTAAAACAAGATATTTTGAATAGCTGTCCTAAGTTCGTTAGAACGATTGTTAAGAGATTGGTAAAGTCAGAGCTCGATATCTTGATCAGTAAACTTCTATAAAGCAGACACTGCGGCACAAACATACTTGCTCGCTTTCCACTGGCAAAATGTTAACTGAGAAGAGGGTCGAATTTCTGGAACAGTCAGAAGAAAACCATTTTCCCATAAAAAAAAGGAAATTATTAATATTCTAAATAAACACACAATTTTGCGAAAATATTGAAAAAAGCAATTGATAGGAAAGTGTCTGCTGTGTCGTCTTTATGAAGGTTGATTTCGACCAAAGTTTTTACATGGGATCGAAAAGAGTATTCGTTTTATGGAGTGTGAGCTTTATAGAGGTACTGCTTTAGATGATGTTTGCCTAAAGGAAAGGTTCAGCATATTGCACCCTTTTTGAGACATCGTAGTTCAGAAGTAAAATTGATTACGTTACTTATCCAGAGGAAACGTCACATGACGGGTGAAATGTCAATCCAACATCATGGTCTATGACTTTTCCTAACGCCATGTACATTGCTGTCAATGTTGATGTTTGTCTGTTAACAAGCTGGGCGGAGATTACAGTTCCAGCCATTTGATGTGGTGTAGGAAGAGAGGGTGCAGTTCCAGGAAATCCGAGCGGAGTGTCAAGATTGGCTGCGTCAGTATAACTAGCAGCTAAAATAGTAATGTTATGTGATATCACGCAGAATATGTTTTGTTGTTGAATAGGATATTATTTTATTATTTTTTTTATATTTTCTTTGAAGATGCCAAAAATTTGACTGCATCTCAGACAACTATTGCTTTAGAAGTCATTCAATATATTATGTGAATGATAAGAAATAATTCGAAAGAAAGACGCGACAATTTTGATGATTTGGGTCATAGAAAATCGCATCATTTTTCTGATTATATAAACTGGAAAAACAAATGAAACGCTATCAATGCTCACGTTGTAGAATTACTCTTATCAATCTTGATAATGGCGTATTTGCAGCACCTTGTGTTCTTCTTATTTGCTTATTGCACGTTCCATCAATTGCTCAAAATCCAGATTGTGAGCTAAATTTTGTGGCACGGGTACTACATCGACGCAATTGCTCAACGTGTCTCTAGGATTAAAAGGTGTGCCTAAAAGAGATTAAGTAATTTTATACACAGGT
Source organism: Hydractinia symbiolongicarpus (assembly GCF_029227915.1). Lineage (NCBI taxonomy): Eukaryota > Metazoa > Cnidaria > Hydrozoa > Anthoathecata > Hydractiniidae > Hydractinia > Hydractinia symbiolongicarpus. The sequence continues at coordinate 6,650,955 of NC_079885.1, forward strand.
TGAGTACAAGGTTGTTATTAGGACATTTTTTGGTATTAGAAGGTGGAGGCATGGAAACGGGATGTCTCAATCCGGTTTGTACGTTATCTTGTAGTATTTGTATAGTCAACGGTCCAACAAAGGGGGTCGTGGTACATTTAATGCTCCTATTTAAGCTACGAAAGTCGTGGATTAGACAACTGCATAATAATTCATTTCTTTTCTCATGCTGAACGATTAGCAAAAAGGATCGACACACACTTTTTTAGTCATTGACATGACTTGTTCAGGGATTGAATAATCTTTTACACTGGAAGCCAACGTCCCACCACAAGGCTACCAGCTGCTTACAAGTTCAATAAACTTCCTTATAAAAATTGTGTTTTTTTAACAATACGTATAGTTTTTAATGAAGAAAGAATTCACTCTCTACTGTAATTTTAATTTTTTAAATGAAAATATTTTTCCTTTTAACAAAATAGGTAATAAAGATATAGGTAATAATCTCTGGTAAATTCAACAAAATCTCCATTCCAGCTTCAGTAATATTACAAACAAGTTGCCGAAAATAGACAAACATCACGCAGTTCAGTATTTTATCATATCTAACTATGTATACTGCATCTCGTGACGGCGTGGGCACATTCACCAATTTTAATAAAGTAGAAAATAACAATTACCTTGATTTGCCACTCTCTGAGCTAACGTCAACAAGATTGGTAATGTAAACAAGATTTGTATTCCCTTTTTCATGATTATCAATTCTTCGTGTTTGTTGTTGTTGTTGTTGTTATTGTTGTTGGTAAAAACTACTCTTCTTGTGTTTAATTCACTCAAGAAATGTAAGAGTTGACTAACGAATGGAATCCACCAGACCTATTTATACCCTTACATGTCTCTGCTATAACTATAGTTGTTGATTACCCCTATCAGTTAATTGCATCGAAAGAGGTACATAAAGCTTCTTTGTCATTGCTTAGATAATGATTTTGTCACTTTCCAAAGCAGTGTGGTGCAACCTTCGTGTGGTATGACGTTTATTGTTGTATTCTTAGCATAGGTAGAATTACACAGAATCGATTTCCTTTCGTGATCAAGGAACCAATTCGACATTTTCCGCCAACATACCAATGCCAACATGTAAATTCATTTTTATTTGTTACTATCTTATTTCTATATTAGGAAAAATAGCACAAAAATGCGGAGAAAAATAAGAAAACAAATATTGACTGAGGGACTAGAATTTAATAAAGTAGTTGAACGGTTGGAGGTATATACTCCATGCAAAAGTCTGGGTATCTAAGGTGAAGGGATTGGTTATTAAAAAAAAATATCTTGACAACGAGATATTCTTACTTTTCCAAATGGAATTTTAAATTGTAAAGGTTTAACGCAATCTAAATTTACCTAAACAGTTTTAATTGACCTAAAATTTCCCAAACAATTAATGATCAACACGTGTGCTTAGATTGGTAATTTACTATTGCAAGTTTCTGCTAAAACGTTATATGGATGGAGTTAAATTCGAGCACATTAAATAATGACTCATGAGAACGGATGGGTGCGTATCATAAGATTTCTAATCTTATGCTTCAGTTCCCAGGTCAGCAAAATCTTACCACAAAACAAATAAGTTTGCTGAAGGTAAGGTGACATTTCCCAATATAGCATTACAAGAACAACTTAGCAACTTAGAACAACTCAGCAACTTAACAACTTAGAACAACTCAGCAACTTAACAACTTAGAACAACTCAGCAACTTAACAACTTAGAACAACTCAGAATAACTAATAAAATTGCAGCATTATTTTTGTTTTTGTTGCGCTTTTTCCCTTTTTGAGTTTGAAAATGCGCCTTAGCCTTTAAGGTTCCCTCGCATAAAAGAAAGATACGTGGGTAATGAACTTGAATGTGTTGTTTTTCGATACATCAATAAATTATAGGATGAAAATAAATTACAAACGGACCCGAAACTGAACTCGCGCTATAATAGTTTTTTTTTCCTCTTTTAGGAACTTTGACCTTTTTCAAAAATCTTGAAAGTAATCTGAAAAAGGTATACAAATGTAAACAAAAGAAAAAGTATTTCAGAGGTTTCTTTGCTTTTTTTTACCACTATTTCAGCTTCATTCTAGTCTTATATTCCTGCATGACCTCTGTAGGCCTTTATCCCTATTTGGGAAAAACACGGTACATTGGAGGCCTTTAGTTTTTACTGTTAAAGTTTACTTCACACGAAGAAATGCAAAAAGCGGAATAGGAACTACCAAATTGCTGTGACACTGTACTTGACGTTTTGTCCCAATCTGTGGCTAGCTATTGTTCCTGCTAAAATTAGTTTTAGTTGCATGAAATTCTAATTATGTTGGGTTTTTCTGCCACGAATTAGTCGGTAAGTATATTTTAATTAAGTTATTTTACAAGTTGCTCTTTGAAATAAATAAGAGTTTTCTTTTTGAACAAAAACCAAGTATTATTTTTGAAATGTCCTTTAAAATAAGGATTTTTTTTCCAAAAAACTTTTTTTAAGTCTTAAAATAAAGCAGAAATTGTAAAAAGTTATGCTACAGACGCACAAAAGAGCAAATCCGATATATTTTTACCCACTTTGTTTCAAGGTAGTTTTAAGAACGGATGTTTTTTTTCACGGGCTAACAACTAGTCTATGATACTATCTAACCTATGGTAGCTGCCTGTGAGTAGCGACAGGGAAGGTTCATTTTTGAATATTTCACTTCGTAGTGGTGTAAAAAGTGGCGAGATAATAAAAATAGATTTAAATGATACTTTATCACTTAATTTTTATAACTACTATCTAATCGCATCAGGGAAGTGAAACGCTGTTTTTAAGGTAAAGCATAGACATTTATTAGATGCTTTCTAGAGATAGAGTTTTTTTCCAGCCCACCACATCTCTACAATAGTAGCCGAAATACTTTGTAATATATTCATTGTGCAATTTTCGATTTCTTCCTTCCTCCTAATTCACCCTCGACCACCTTTTATTGACACATCTGATGAAAGAAACATAAAATTAGTATACACACAATGACGGAAAAACTAAGTAGACGCAGTGGAATGCTCGTGATAATTTAAAAAATTAATGTTTGTGTCTGTCAACAAATATTCGTCTTATGTACTCTAAAAACTGTTTGTACTACTCGATAAAAGTCGAGGAAAAAAAATAGTATTAATAATTTTACTTATATAATATATAACTATAAAATGCCCTGATTTTTATACTTAACATTACATGCGTTAGAAGAGGCTAGCATAGGTTAGAAGGTTAACCCGCAAAGAAAGTTAGCATATTTATCATATACTGTCGTTACGCTCTTTCTTCTCCCAGAAGATTTTACTCTACTCCAACACCGCAGTGCAAGCTTATTTACGCAATATAAGCTAATTGGAAAAGAACCCCTTCGTGGCGAACACACTACTCTATACAGTTTTTCGAGGTCCTGAGTGTCCGCTTGGAAAAAGTGCAGCTGCAGTTATATTCAACATATTCAACATATCTCTGAGTTGTTGACAACCTGTTTTTGTTATTTCCATTTGCACAAAATTTATTGAGCGCATTTTGCTTCTGCGTTTTAATTTAATTGTTGTCTGTTGATCGAGACAAACATTAGTTTCACATCTGACGACTAATAAGGACAAACCCAAACTCTAAATGCAATGAAAGAACTCTGTGGGTGAAAGTAATTCCATTTTGCGTTTTAGTTTGTTGTGCAAGTTTCTACATAGAAGAAGAGCAGTGGCGTAATTTGAAAGTCATACCACCAACGGTTTCGTTTAACTTTAAGTTGGAAACGATCCCGACAAATAATACTTCTTTGACAAATGCTGAAAAAAATTATGTTATTTTATTAAAATCTTTTATTAAATTAAGTGAAGTTTTAAGAAAACATTTAACTAGTACTTTTCTTGCAACTACCAACCGTAATCATACAACTTCACAAGAAGGTATTGTTTGAAATCCTCTTTTTTAGATGCAAATCAAATGCTCTATTTTCATATCTCCTCAAAGAAACTGACGAGGAAGAAATCTTACCAAAAAAACATTGTCACAAGCTTTCAATCAAATATTTGAAGGTTTGTATTTCTTAAGAATTTAAAATCTCCATTTTATAGGGCGCTTTATTGTATAAAGGAAATTTCTCGCCGCATCAACCTTTTCCGTTCTTACGGAAACATCGCGTAGCTAAGAAAATTTATTTCCGTGCAAGTATTATATGTTCCTGTCTTAGGGGCTGTTTGTATGGAGGCTTGGTAAACCGAGCTTGCTCACTTGCTGGGCTGGCTTTTAACTTGTGTTTATATGCAAAAAACAACCTTCAGGGCTGGCTCTGAACAACGAAAACTTTAAATAACGTAGAATACAAGAAATAATTTTTATAACAAAAGAATTTAATTACTTGAGTATAATAATTCATTTCGCCTGAGCGGGCTATCCCGCTTTGTTACTGTTTATATGGAGTTTTGTCCAGCCTGCTTGTCAAAATCTTGGGTAAAATAGGCGAGATCTCGGAAACCAGACTGCCCTCCATATAAACAGCTGCTTAAAACTGTGTTTAAAACTGTCACACTATGTCATTATTTTACATGGATTAATTTTGCCGAAAAAAATTATTTTCGTGGTGCCTTCTCTGAGATATTTTACGAGAACTAATTTTTGCAAAGGAGACACGAATTTCGCTTTTACTAAATTTTGTAGATTGATACGTAGTGATATAGGTATACTTGTTCTGACGATACCCTAATTTCAATTTAGAACTTTGTATATGGTACCTTCTAAAATCTCCTCAAATCTCCTAAAAAAGGGAAGGACATAATACACCTTTTAATACTTGTTTTGTTTCTCGCGGAGTAACCATTTTAGATCTTGGTGGCGTGAATTTAAAAATAGCAAACGCTAGCAAGATATACTTTACTTGTAGATTGTTAAACTTAACATCTGCTATGCTATTATTATGACAAATAAGGAAATGTTAGCCATTAGTTGAATCATAATGACATGAAACTTTAAAATTGTAATTATAACCAATTTTTTTGTGTGGTTGACTGTTGTCCAATTTCTATGTTAAAAGCAAATTCGAGGGAATTTCGTATTGGTCCTAAACAATTTGCGTCAAAGCAAAGTGATCATATTATAAGTGATAATCTTTGGTATTTCAGTCAAAATAATGTTTTCTTTTTCTTTTAAGACATTAACTCCTTTATGTCGGGGCAAAAATCCCCTACCTGGCATGCTTTTGATAATAACATTACAACCCAATGACATTGAAACTTTTGATAGTTGATTTTCTTATCATTTTGGGATGGACATACTTTTACAGTTATAAGAATATCCATTATCTGTCTGTTCGTGCGTGAAAAGCGAGTCGTGCTAACACAGCACGGTATAGAGACCCAACAAACAAGTATTAGAGACCGTACGGGGAGATTTTTAAATAAAAGGCCAATCAGGAATTAAAGCTATTTTAATTTTGAAGTGAAGGATCAATCAGAAATAACGCACCTTTGGTTTTGTTTGACACAGTCAACCCTACAATTAGCGGGCAGCGGATACCTTCGGTGCAGAGAGTTTTCTCCGTTAACTAGGAATGTCCGCCACTTGGAAACTCGATTTTTTTGCAAAAACGATCCCTACTCTGAGCTATTAAAACGGGTTTAAGGCTGGGTGTTTACGGACAAATAAAATACACATTTTTTTTACACTTTATCAATACAAACTTTATCTACAGATTGTTTCTTGCTCTAGATCGTCAAGCTTTCTATTTTTTCGCGGATGGCAAATAAGGAATCTAAATCATCTTTGCTCATGCCATCCACATGGAATGGCTTGTCCAGCAACATTAAAGTTTTATTCGACTCTTATGTGCGAGGATTTCATTCTTATAAAGATGTATGTTCTCCTCTAATTGGCGAAGACCGTTTGGACTGTAAGCACGAGAAAGAAAATAAACATGATGAGTTTGCAGTAGCAGTTTATCGCTATGGCCTCGTGAATGACAAAGTAATTGGAAATATGCCACTTTGTCTCAGCACGCTGCAGTGTCACTGGAAAACGTATGAACCGAAGGGCAGGGAATGGACTGGAAATTCCTGTTACAGACACCCTCCGAGGACCACAGAAGGCAATCGAGTGGGTCAAGAAACTGTTTACAATGAAGTACCTTTCTTTTTCTTTTTGCTTTTTTTCGTATTTTTGGCCCACAATGACCCCTCGTTACTTTGACCTATTAAAAAGGGTTCGATGCACCAGATGGGTTGTTTACAGACAAATGAAATGCACGTATTTCTTTGTTATACTTTATTAAATAAATCTTTAATTACAGATTGACCACAGAAGGCAATGAAGTGGGTGAAGAAGGCCGTAAGGCGAGAACTCAAATTAAACAACGACGAGTGGTGGCATGGGTCGCGAGTGTAAAACATTTTATAAACGTTTGTGCAAGGTCATGGCTGAGAAAAGAGGTGAAGCATCCCAAAGAGTAACAGACTTCATACGAACGAAGCTATCGTATAGCCTTCTCTGGTCGACATTGCTGTGTTTAAGAGGCTCACGCTCACTAAATATCAAATACAGCCTGAGTGACATTCATCTGGCCAACTCTCTTTCGAAGGTTTGAGGCACTGATGAATGAGTATTTACTATATTCATTTATTAATTAATCAAATTATTTAATATTTTTTAGTTTTGAAGAAGTAAGACAGAATATGTAATGTAAATATAATATTGTGACGCTTAAAAAAACAAAAAAAAAACAAATTAAACAAAAAGCCTTGCGGCTTAAAGATTTCTGCCATTATCAATAATCTGGAAAAGTACTGAACTTTGAAGAGGACTGAGTAATATGGGGATCATTGAATATTTTAAAACTTTAAAATTCAATTTTTGTTTATCATTATAACTGTAAATCATAGCTAACTTAACTTACATAAACATGTTTTCTCTATAAGAACAATTTTAAAAGAAAATTAATAAACCTAAAAATTGATGGACAATAAAATCAAAATAAGAACAATCAAGAACTTTGGCAAATGTCAACCAAAGGCATCTCGGGTGCATCAATGAATTCATTAGAAGAGCCCAGAGATCCAATGTTGATAATGCACAATAGTAATAGTTCAAGAATAACGATGCCAGCTCTTGTTGAGAAGAGCAGTCTTCCACTAGTGGTGTTAACCTTTATTAGGGTTACAATCACAGCTACTTTATGCATTCATAGAAATTTGTTTGGTGCAGCTGCGATCTTTACATTCGCAATTCTAATGCTCACGCCTGTTTTAGTACAAGTCGGTAGCCGGAAGAAATGTTTTACAGAAGAAACCAAAACATACAGCCGGAAAAAAAGAAATTTGCATGGAGGTATATGAACCTCTAAATCAAATATCTAAGCAATCGAAATCGTGGTTAGACTGTGCTTCTGAGCAGTGTTGATAACTATTAAATAATAACATTTTTGTTATTTTCTTTTGTATTACCTGCAAGATTGCAAACAGTTTTGGAAGCATTAGAAATGACTAAAATTAGTACACTTTCATTTTATAGTTTAATCAGGAGGGAAAGGACAACGTGATTGAGTGCTGACATTTTGAGGCTTGTCCTAACTTTTATTACGGTTTGTTAAAAAAAAAATTAGAAAAATTTTTTTTTCTGATTTTAAAATGTGTGACGTTAATGTAAGAAAAGAAATTATTGTATTTGTTGTATGCGTATTTATTTCATGTTGTATTGCTTATTCCGTGGTTACTACGAGGTTGTAGGTGACATAAACCATAGATTCTAGAGATAAAATACAGATCAGATTTGAAGGGAATATTATTTCGACAAAAAAACGTCATTTCCGATTCCAACGTCGTCATTATATTGTATATTATAGATGCAATATTGTACATATGTACTAAGTTTAATCGGCTCTCGATTTTTATTTACTCTATTTTCCCTAATAATCACACGGCGAAAAAAAAAAAAAAAAATGGACGGTTTAAATACTCGTATCTTAATCATGGAACCTTTTGTCCATATTCTGCTGCGAAGAGGTAAATGGCACCAGGAACAAGGTTGCACATGAGAAATTTATTATTAAAGTTTGTATTGGAAAAACAGCCAAATTTAGCACAAACCGGGATTCCAGTGTTGTCTCAGATTGCTCCCAAAACGTCTCTTTGGTTTGAATGATTTGCACCGTATAAATCAACATTACTAAATAGCAATACTTGGATTTATATAAACATAAGGTGCATGACAGATAATGATTAAAATAAGGCATTAAGAACAATAACTATGCTCAAAATTTTTTACTGTCTTTCATTCATTTAATCGTGGCGTTAAATATTATTATGCTTAGATAAGAAAAACTTATTATCATCTTCAATTTCCCTTATTTTTATTGAGGGAAAAGAAAACAATAAGCACATTGTAAGCATAATTCCAGCTTCATCCATGTAGAATCTTTAGCATAACCGAGCCTTATCTTAAAATGTTATGCTTTTAAAAACATGTAAACATACTTTTACTGCAGTGAAGTTTCATTAACCACTCAACCTTGTTTTTGATCTTGAAATTGTTGCAAAATTTTCTGAAAAATAAAGAAAATGTTTGTAAAGTAAAATCTGCAAAATAAAATTTCTAGCAGAAACTATAAAATTGATTTTACAAAATAATATTTATAATGTATTTATAAAAAATGGTACAGTTGTCTTAGTTGATACTTTTCCCTTTAGACGAGATATTAACTAATTAAAGTAATAACAAATCATAGCTGTGGAGGAGCTTGAGTTATACCAGTGATATTGTTTAATGGTTACATTGGAGAACATTGTTAATTGTTAATCGTCGTGTTAATGATATTAATAGTGGTGTTATTGAGAGTTAATTAATTGTTTGTTTTCACTTGGATTATTTGACTGGAGAAATTGTTTTCTATTCAAGGTAACTAACATTTAGTACTAATTTTCATGGTAGCAGAGAAAAATGGCAACGTCGGTGTCATACAATAAAGCTCCTCCTCTGCTATCCCAAAGTAAGAACTATGAGGATTGGAAGAAATTAATTGGAATTTGGACGGAGCTTACAACACTAGATAAAAAGAAACAAGGACCGTCCCTTGTACTTACTCTTGATGGGAAATCACAGGAAGCTGCATTGGAACTTCCATCTGAACAAATATCATCTGAAGACGGAGTTAAGAATATCTTAAAGAGGCTCGATAAGATATATGCAAAGGATAAACTGACAGAAAAATTTGATGCAATTGAAAAATTTGAGACTTATAAACGAACAAAAGAGAAGAAGATTCGAGATTTCTTAACAGAGTTTGAAAAGAGGTACTATAAGATAAAGGCTTACATCAATTACCCAGATGACCTGCTAGCCTATAGATTATTAAAGGCTGCTAATCTTGACAGTTCTCATGAAAGACTCATAAAAGCAACAATAACAAACTTAGTTTATGATGATGTGAGACAGAAATTGATAAAAGTATTTGCCGAAGAATCAATTGATGGTGACTTAGACAGTAGTATGTCCTCCATCAAAATCAAAGCAGAACCATCGTTTTATGCTAATGAAGCATACCCAGACGAGTGTCAACAATCATCATCAGATGAAGAAGGGATATATTACACCAAACGTAATCTAAATCAAAGATTTGCATCATCATCAAGATACAACAAAAAAGGGAATACATGGCGCCAAGATAAACATGCTTCTCGACCCAAAGCAGATGGCACAAGAAAACCTACTAAAAACCCACTTGACAGGAATGGTCGTGTATCTCGATGTGCGATATGCGAAAGTGTTTTTCATTGGCAACAAGACTGTCCGGAAAAGCAAAATGATACATACATGGTTCATGAAATCGTCCTTCTCAACGAAAGCGATAAACCAGGTCAACTCAAACATCTAGTATCAGAAACATGGAATTGTGGCCTACTCGATTGCGGTGCCAGTAAAACCGTTTGTGGGGATGTTTGGTTAGATCAATACATAAGCTCTCTATCTGATGAAGAAAAGAGGGAAGTAAAACATCACCATAGCAAAAGTTTATATCGCTTCGGAGACGGTGAACAAGTCCAAGCTTGTGGAAGAGCATCTATTCCTGCTATCATTGGCAACACAAAGGTAAAAATAAATACAGATGTGATACCAAAAGTCCTACCCCTGTTACTATCAAAATCGTTTATGAAAAGGGCCGATATGATTCTTGACTTCCAGAGTGACACTGCAAAAGCATTGGGAGAAACTGTTCACTTGGCCACAACCTCAAGTGGACATTATACCATTCCTTTGACTCGACCGCGTCAAGTAATTGCATCAATCGACAAACCTTATGAATGCAATTTTGTTTTTATCTCAAGGGAAGACAACAACATGACTGTAATCGCTGAAAAACTTCACCGACAGTTTGCTCACCCATCTCTCAATCAACTCATGTCATTGATCAATAAGGCAGGACCACCATGGAACAACAATAAAGAATTGATATCAGAAGTAAAAAGAATTGATAAAGAATGTAAAACATGCCAAATCTACCGACGACCACCACCTCGCCCTGTAGTAGGATTACCCATGGGATCTAAGTTCCTTGAAACCGTTGCGATGGATCTAAAATTCTACGACAAGAAAATCATCCTTCACCTAATCGATCTCTGTACTCGCCTATCTGCTGCAACAATAATAAAGGACAAAAACCCGACCACTGTTATTGAAGCAATACTAAAGACATGGATATCTGTTTATGGCTCGTGTGATAAATTTTTAGTCGACAATGGCGGTGAATTTGCTAACGAAGAGCTCATCAATCTAGCAGAACAATTTGGCATCACAATTAAGACAACTGCCGCGGAATCCCCTTGGTCAAATGGTATTGTTGAGAGACACAACCAAACACTATCCAACATGCTAGACAAGGTGCTCAATGATACAAGTTGCAGCTTGAATATTGCTCTTTATTGGTGTGTAAATGCAAAGAATTCACTACATAATGCACACGGTTTTACACCATATCAGTTAGCAATTGGAACGAATCCACGTCTACCATCACTAATGGATGACAAACCACCAGCCTTGTCAGGAAAACCAGCAACGCAGTTAATGAGAGAGAATCTGGAAGCCCTTCACAAGGCTCGAGAAGCATTTATTGCAAGTGAGCACTCAGAAAGAATCAGAAGGGCACTATCTCACAACATTAGATCTTCAGGAGAAACCAAATATCTTACAGGTGATAATGTTTACTATAAACGGAACGATAGCAACGAATGGAAAGGTCCTGGCACTGTGCTTGGTCAGGACGGCCAACAAATTTTGATCAAACATGGAAGCTATTACGTTCGGGTCCATCCTTGTCGTGTAAAATTGGTACATGACGGCGGCTGTGGTTCATCAGAAAAAACAACAGAGGCAGGGGACAACACCTTCACTGAGGAACAACCACCTAGATTCCAAGAATCAGAATCAGAATCAGGATCTGGCAATGAAAATGAAGATCATTCGTCTGAAAAATCAGAAAATGAAGATCAATCGTCTGAAAAATCAGAGCCTTTAAACAATGATGCACCAGCTCATCAGACACAGCCAATTTCTGCTGAAGCACATAGCATGCTGCCGAGGGAGAAGCCGAGATTAAGACCGAATCTTTGTCTAAAGTATAAGGACAAAGGTGGGGAATGGAAAAAGGCTAAAATCATATCAAGAGCAGGGAAAGTTGGAGGCAAGCATGATGGCTGGTTTAATGTAGAAACAGAAACTGGTATGAAGAGAGCGGTAAACTTTGCAAACATCAAGGATATTGAAATCAATGATGACCCTTCAGAAGTCACTCTGATCACCAACAGCAGTGAAGTACTGTCAGCAAAGTCAAAAGAACTACAGTCATGGATTAACAATTCAGTCTACATCGAGATACCTAATGAAGGACAAGAAACTATGAGTCTACGATGGGTTGTAACACCAAAGATTATTGATGGCCAACCTTCAGTTAAGGCACGACTTGTGGCACGTGGTTTTGAAGAAGTCCAAAATTTTAAAACAGATAGTCCAACGTGCTCTAAGGAAGGATTGAGATTAGCATTGACGATAATTTCATCCAAAAATTGGATGTTGAATTCTCTGGACATCAAAACAGCATTCCTTCAAGGAAAGAAGATTGACAGAGAAGTCATTGTTCTGCCGCCGAAGGAGGCTAATACCAAAAACCTTTGGAAGTTGTCAAAAACGGTGTATGGTCTTGCTGACGCAAGTCGTAGCTGGTACCTAAAACTGCGAAGTGAATTAATTCAACTCGGTGGAAAGCCTATTGAACTAGATCAAGGAATATTCATCTGGTCTTCAAATACATTGATTTTCGGAATATTGGTATGTTTCGTTGATGACGTGATTTGGGCAGGAAGTTCTACCTTCGTTAATGTGGTATCAAAGTTGAAGAGTATCTTCAAGACCAGTAGTGAACATATGCGACACTTCAAATATATTGGTATTGACCTCGATCAAAATGAAGATGGAACAATCACCATCAAACAAGCCGATTATATCAATGAGCTAGAGCCAATCACTCTCAGTATGGAGAGAATAAAATGCTCTAAGGATGAACCAATCAATGAAGTTGAAAGATCTAAAATGAGACAATCAATTGGGAAGCTCAATTGGTTGGCATGTATGTCAAGACCAGAAATTAGCTTCACCGTAAGCGATGTGTCATCAAGAGTAACAACAGCTACTCTAGCTGATATTAAACTCATCAATAAGACGATAAAGTTCTTGAAATCTCAAGATTGCCACATTACTGTGCCAAAACTTACCTTGAATAACCTAAGCATCAAGGTTTTCACTGATGCCAGCTTCAACAATCTCGAAGGAGGTCAAAGTCAAGGTGGTCATATCGCCTTCTTAACTGATGGTTCAGGAAAATCATCACCAATTTCCTGGAGCTCAAATAAAGTTCGTCGTGTAGTACGTTCAACTCTTTCAGCGGAGTCACTAGCTTCTGTAGATGGAGCTGACACAGCATTCTTCTTGGCTAAAATGATTGAAGAGTCTTTAGCCGAAAAACCTGAAGTTGTATGTTTAACTGATAGTAGATCACTCTTCGAATGTGCTGGTTCAACCAAGACAGTATCAGACAAACGACTCCGAGTGGAAATAAATGCCAAGGCAGATGATCAACAACGATGAAGTCACCCTACGATGGATCGATGGAAAACATCAAATAGCCGATGTGCTGACAAAGAAAGGGGCATCTCCTTTTTCCCTGATGGAAGTTCTCAAGTCAGGGGATTTAACATCGGTCATTGATGGTGAAAAATAGACATTTCACCATTGTTTGTGTTAAAAAAAAAAAAAAAAAAAAAAAAAAAAAAAAAAAAAAAAAAAAAAAAAAAAAAAAAATTGCAAATTTGTGTTATAATTGCTCATAGAAATTTGTTATTGAAAAGACGTTGATTTTCGTTGATAGACATCTCGTTGATAGATTGTTGTAAAAGGGACATTGAGATTGACATTCATTTTCGGGAGATAGCTAACCATGAGACTATGGCCTGATACTGTGAATGCAATTGATACGAATTTACAATCAACGAAAAGAAGAAAAGAAGGGAGATTGATACTTTTCCCTTTAGACGAGATATTAACTAATTAAAGTAATAACAAATCATAGCTGTGGAGGAGCTTGAGTTATACCAGTCATATTGTTTAATGGTTACATTGGAGAACATTGTTATTTGTTAATCGTCGTGTTAATGATATTAATAGTGGTGTTATTGAGAGTTAATTAATTGTTTGTTTTCACTTGGATTATTTGACTGGAGAAATTGTTTTCTATTCAAGGTAACTAACATTTAGTACTAATTTTCATTAGTGTCAGCTGTTAAACATATTTTCAAACCTGCATCCTTTTGTAGCTCCAGGACCGTTTTAATAAAAGGAGGATTTGCCTATCACACTCACGAAAGGACATTATTTGCCAGCTAATTGGTGGTCACTTTTCAGACTAAGTAGTTGTGAAATTGAAAGAAAAAAAGGTGTTAAGAGGGACCAGCGATAAGTGGGATCTCAGAATTTTAAAGGGTCAAATGACAAAGACAATAACAACTTAGACTTATTTGCATCACATTTCCTTAAAACAGAGCTCTATTTAACCATTTACTAAATGATGTTCTCAAAGGTGATATTGCTATCAAAGAATACATTTTAACTCATCCGTATTAAATGAGCAAAGTATAGACAATCATCAAAAGTATTAGCTGAAAAAATAATTGTAGATTTCTTACCGAAATTCAATTCTTTTGAGAAGATTATAGCAGATCATAAACTTCTATGCACTATTCCCACATGTGTTCCTCGAAATTGTTATTTTTTGCCAGTTCCAAATTGTTGCAATACAAGATTGCATGTGCAGGTAACTCAGTTCTGCCAGCTCTACCAAATTCTTGCATGTAACTTTCTAAATTTGTTGGAGGCTTGATGTGAATCACATTTTCAATAGTTGGGGCATCAACTTCCATTCCCAAAGCTGTTGTAGCAAAGATAACTCTTGTTCTTGACTTTGTTACAACCTATTTCTTTTATTGTGCAAGATTTTATTAGTTTTGTTGCTGGAGCATGGTATCGTTGAAATAGTGCTTCTTCTATTTTTTCTGTTCCATTAAAAGAATTTTCAATTATTTGTTCGAATAATCCAATTGCGTACCTACAATCCACATCATATATCTGTACTACCCAACTACTGATGCATGATGTTCATAGGATAGAGTTGTCGTTCTTTATTTATTTTTTTTGGCAATATGTATTAGCATTTGATCGTACGCTTTTAGACAATAGCTGTTGCTTAACAGTACTTGCCTATTGATGAAGTTTTTTCAAATTTTCAATTGCTGCAAAAAGAGCGTTAGCTATTAGAACTAACATCACACTGTCTGTAGAATTTGCCCTCTATGTACTTAGTTTTTATAGCGTCTCTGCGAATTTCTTTACCCCTATTACAAAAAAAAAACATTCTTTGTAACAATTCAAATTTTTTTAATTAGATTTTCTGTGCATTATATTTTATTGAATTTTGTGTTGAAATAGTCTATTATGTTTTTCTACTATTGTGATCAAATTTTGTTATTAATGAGAAGATTCAAAGAATTTTTGTTTCTTTAGGGGATTGTTAATACCCTATTTTTCTTATTACTTTTGGATAAAACGTTTGCTAAGCAGTTGTTACATTACAGTACTATTTTCATTGATAGTGCACAAGAGAGTTTCGAAAAACATTGCAATCAGTTATTTTTATTATTTTTCAGTAGAAAATATTTGCTCAAAAAAATATTTATCTACAAGGACAAACTTGCTGGCTAAGAGGTAACAAACTGAATATACATAAATATAAGTAAACTAGCCCAGGGAGCTGGCGTCGTAACGTCGGGTGAAGCTTTTAGTATATATGTTACCCGGGTGTAAACGGCAAGGTTAGTGCTTAAATGAAGGTAAACCGCCCAGATGCGGCTTTAATTACAGGTATATGGTGTGCTGCAAATTTAGTAGAGCGCTTACAGCAATAAGACCTTTCTTGCATCAAATATCAATTTGATAGACAGCTTTTTGTAAACTTTATTCGCGAGGTTGTTTGCGTATATCATACGTCTTGTTTATGTTTAGGCCACAAATTTAGTGAAGCATGGCATGTTTTATATTGTTAATAACCTGCATAAAAATGGACTGCTTAAGTGCAGGTAAACTGTACCCCACATCCAGATGGAGTCCTTTATAAAAGGTGTACGGTATGTCGCAAATCTAATGAAGCGCTCATAGCATATCGGATGTAATGCATTTCTCAAAAAATACCTTTCTCTGCAATGTTAACTAAAACAAAAGACCTGTTTGTAACACTAAATTTTGACCAGCAATTTTCTATTTTGCGGAATATAAGTTCCGAGAATGTTCAAGATTAATTGTAAGTCACATCGGGGAGATCGTTTAGTATCGGAACAAAATTAATAATTAGTAAAAAATAAACCCTTAGCGACACGGGTTAATCTTTTAAAAAAATAAACGTACTACCCAGCTGCACATAACAGAAGAAAAATAATTTCGAAAATCTGTTGTAGCGGACTATCTTTGGCTTTACTTTCACTTTTTAAATAGACTTCGTGTAGTTTGCTAGCTACAATCGAATTGGCAGCTGGTATTTGGGTTCTTTCACTTCCTAGCCAGAGGTAGCTAACAACTAGGTAGCAAAAAACCCAGGTTGCAGCTAGGTAAATATTAAGTTGGTGAAGGTAACAAAAAAATAAACAATAACGGTGGCTAGGATAAAAATCACTTTTACCAAACTAAGTGAAATCTTTAAAAGAGTAGCAATAAACAAGGGCAGGAAGCTAACTGACTTGAGGATACTCCCTTCTCCTTAATACAAAAAATTCTTAAATTGTTTTGTTTATGATTTATATGTGACTAGAATACGTGACAATATATTTATCTCCGTGTAGGTGAGCAAAGACAGACCTGTCAAATCAACGCCACCGATTTCAAAATGGGCGTACTTATGCTGACTTAGATTGTTTCATATTTCTTCTTCAGCATGTCGAAGCCGTGGAAAACTTGCTGATTGGCTATTTATAAACACCGGACGTCGTGATAGGTCAACTTTCCGCGATCGGTCAAAACAAACCAGGTTTTGCAGGTATCCGATATATAGCTGCTTTGCTGCGTGGGTTCCAAAAACAAAGATGCGCGTAGAATAAGACAGGGTGGAAAACATAATCGAATAAATATATTAAAACAAAATAACACACGAAAGAACACACGAAATTAATTTCTAAAATGGGATGTTCATCAAACATGGCATTTGAAGCATGGTATTGCAACTGAATATCATGCAAAGGAAGAATATCAACAAGAAGTAAAAAAAAATACACGAAAATGTGGTAATAAAGGAACTGGGTATGATCATGTCTAATACACATCCCTTTATTAGTGTTTCCCCAGTCAGAAATTACAATGTTCATGTCATGGAAAGGTGTTGTGGAACTTATTTGTCCTGTATATCTTATTGTGCAGGTTCCTACTAACCACAACTAGAGCATTTAGAAAACAATGGCATGAATAATAGGCTGAAACTCCTACTGAGTTAAATAATTCTTCCAAATTCAGGGAAAAATGGCAGCTTGTACTAACACTTTGTACCTACAAATTTTCTTTTTAAAAGGTACTTTTGAAAAATAGAAGCTAGTTCTTATCCATAACTTAAAGAGCACACCTAAACAACCAAACCACAGCTTTACTTCGAGAAATATGTGACATGCATATGTTTTATATGTGTGACATATAAAACATTGTTGCTATAGAATGATTAGATTTTTAAATAGAGTTTTTCAAGTTGGCCCATGCAGCACATCAAAATGTCATGTAAGTGAGGCAACGGTGTTAATGTTAATTTAATAGCTATTGTTTCAACCGCCTTAATCGGTCTAATAACCTTTTCCACAGGGTATTGGAACCTTAGCTATTTGGCTTGTTTTCTTTCTCTTGTGGAGTCTTCCGAAAAGTTCCCCGTTTAACAGGTTGCACTGTTAAATAATTCTGATTGAAAACACTATTTTGAAATAATAAAACCTCTATCAGCCATAATTCTCGAATAAGAAAAAATGCTGACTTTTAATAACTTTGTCTGACAACCTTCCTGTGTATGGCTCATACAAACGTAATAAATGAATTTGGTGTAACTGAGATTGGCAATTTTACTGTGTTATGGTGTTTGTACTCTGACCATGTGGCTGATTGTAATTCTAGATATTTTGGCGTATCTACTAAAGTCTCGGAACAATGGAATCTGCTAACAACAGCTCGAAACTCATTAAATTTATTAGGAAGATCTTATTTGGTTCTTTCTGGTCACACAAAAAAGCTATAGACTTCAAATACTGGAAAACCATATTCAAATATCTTTTAACACTAAGCAAACGACACATCAAACCCATCTGCTAAACCATCTATATAATAATACGCCAGTTCCGTGTCTCTGTGACAGGCAAAGTTGATGTCTTCATTTTCCTTTGATGTTGCCGAAAAATGCATGTCTAATATGGTAAATATTCAGACGTTACGGCGCGACGAAAATAACACTACTTTAACGTCAATATCCTATATTAAATTAATGAAGCCATTACAGTGCACCTAAAACTTTGAGGCTAAATAACTTGGAAACCAGTTGGTGACGTCAATGATTTTTCACTGCGTGGGTAACTAGGGACCACCTGGGACCAATTTGGGTAAGTTTCCCAAACCTAGGTCCCCAAATCGGTTTTGAACTGGACGGGTTGATGACGTCATCGAAAAACCTTCAAATCCTAATATCTCTGCAACCGTTTGTCGAAAATACGCGATCCTATACATTTTCTTGATAAGCGTTTTAAGACCTATACAATGAAGGCAGCAGGTATACAAATTTCTAAAAAAAAAATTTGGGGGGTTTGACTGGCCATTGCTGACATCAGCAAAATGTTAAAACCCTTATGTCTCATTAACTGCTTATCAAAAAGATATGATCATATACATTTTCTTGGTCAGCGTTTTAACATCTGCATAGTACAGGCAACGAATAAACTAAATTTCGCCAAATATTTTTGTAGTTGCACTGCTGACGTCAGCAAAAAATCTAAAACAACCTACTTTTCCATTGTCCTTCTGCCTAAGTGGATTTTTCCACGGGCCTTATCGACTAGTCTCTTATAATAATACGCTAAGTGTGTCTGTCTGTCACTTTTGCAAACACGATATTTTTTACCACCCGAATGCGCGAGTTTTTCGAGTTTTTTTGTTTTGACGTCAAAGGAAAGTATATTAAGATTAGTGAAGCCATTGCATTGCACTTTTAAATTTAAGGCTAAATAACTTGGAAACGGGTGGAAATAACTGACGTCATCTCCTGCGTAGGTAACTAGGGACCACTTTTGACCAATTTGGGTAAGTTTCCCAAACCTGGGTCCCTGAATCCGTTTCGGGAATTGACGGGTTGATGACGTCATCAAAAAACCTTCAAACCCTAATATCTCTGCAACCGTTTGTCAAAAATACACGATCCTATACATTTTCTTGATCAGCGTTTCAAGATCTATACGATAAAGGCAACAGGCATACACATTTCTGAAAAAAAAGTTTTGTGTTCTGACATGTCTCTGCTGACGTCATCAAAATTTAAATGACGGTTATTTTTCTCTGTTATCCTGCCTAAGTGGATTTTTCCACGGGCCTTATCGACTAGTCTATATAATAATACGCCAGTTCTGTCTGTGACTTTTGCAAAGTGGATAAAATTTCTTTGATAAAGTCTATAAAACATCGCCTATAAATTTCTTCTGTAAATTAGCAAACTTTAACGTTAAAGCAATATTGACGTCAAAGGAAAGTATATTAAGATTAGTGAAGCCATTGCATTGCACTTTTAAATTTAAGGCTAAATAACTTGGAAACGGGTGGAATTAACTGACGTCATCTCCTGCGTGGGTAACTAGGGACTACCTGAGACCAATTTGGGTAAGTTTTCCAAACCTGGGTCACCGAATCCGTTTCGGAATGGACGGGTTACTGACATCATCAAAAACTTTTACACCCTAATATCTCTGCATCCATTTGTCAAAAGTACACGATCCTATACATTTCCTTGATCAGCATTTCAAGATCTATACGATGAAGGCAACAGGTATACATATTTCTGAAAAATTTTTTTGGGTTTTCACAGGTCTCTGCTGATGTCTGCAAAATTTAAATGACGGTTGTTTTTCTCTGTTATCCTGCCTAAGTGGATTTTTCCACGGGCCTTATCGACTAGTCTATATAATAATACGCCAGTTCTGTCTGTCTGTCTGTGACTTTTGCAAAGTGGATAAAATTTCTTTGGTAAAGTCTATAAAACATCGTCTATAAATATGTTCTGTAAATTACCAAACTTTTACGTTGAAGCAATATTGACGTCAAAGGAAAGTATATTAAGATTAGTGAAGCCATTGCATTGCACTTTTAAATTTAAGGCTAAATAACTTGGAAACGGGTGTAAATAACTGACGTCATCTCCTGCGTAGGTAACTAGGGACCACCTGGGACCAATTTGGGTAAGTTTCCCAAACATGGATCCCCGAATCCGTTTCGGCAATGGACGGGTTGATGACGTCACGAAAAACCTTCAAACCCTAATATCTCTGCAACAGTTTGTCAAAAATACGCGATCCTATACATTTTCTTGATCAGCGTTTCAAGATCTATACGATAAAGGCAACAGGCATAGACATTTCTGAAAAAAAAAGATTTTTTGCATAATTGTTTGTTTTTGCTGACGTCAGCAAAATTTTTAAACCCTCCCTTAATCACATTAACCGCTCATATCATCAAAAGCACATAATCATATACATTTTCTTGATCAGCGCTTTAATCTCTACACAATAGATGCAACGCAAAAACAAAATTCTAAATTTTTAATGGATAGGTTTCTGACGTCATCAAAATTTTTATCCTGCTTTAGTGGATTTTTCCACGGGCCTTATTAACTAGTCTATACAATAATACGCCAGTTCCGTGTCTCTGTGACAGGCAAAGTAGATGTGCTCATTTTCCTTTGATCGTACCGAAATTTTCTTTAAAGTAACCGAAAAATGCATGTCTAATATATTAAATTTTCTGACGTTACGCCGCGACGTCAATAACACCACTTTAACGTCAATATCCTATAATAAATTAATGAAGCCGTTACAGCGCACTTATAACTTTGAGGCCAAATAACTTGGAAACGAGGAGGTGACGTCAACGATTTTTCATCGTGTGAGTAACTAGGGGCCACCTGTGACCAATTTGGGTAAGTTTTCCAAACCTGGGTTTCCGAATCTGTTTCGGAATGGAGGGGTTGTTGACGTCATCAAAACTCTAAGATCTCAGCAACCGTTCCTATACATTTTCGTGACCAGCATTTTAAGATCTATAAGATGAATGCAACGGGTGTACGAGTTTGTGAAGAAATTTTTTTTGGGACTTTTGGTAGAGACTTGCTGACGTCAGCAAAATGTTTAAGCCCTTATATCTCCTCCTAATATCTCTGCAATACTTTGTCAAAAGTACATGACCCTATACATTTTCTTTGATCAGCGTTTCAAGATCTATACGATATATACGACAACAGGTGTACGAATTTCTTCAAAAAAGTTTTTGGGTTTTGACGAGCCATTGCTGACGTCACCAAAACTTTTAAAACCTTATTTCTCCTTAGGCGTTTGTTGTAAACATATGCTATACATTATTTTGATCAGCGTTTTAATCTCTACACAATACAGGCAACAAATAAACTAAATTTGGCTAATTTTTTTTGTATTTGCACTGCTGACCTCAGCAAAAAAGGTAAGTCATATATGACATTTATATGATTCTAAGGAGACCACAAGCAGATAAAAGATGAGTGGCAAGTATTACTTACAAACTACAAAAGCATCTTCTTTTTCGTGATAATTTCAACACAATAGGGGTTGAAATTTGGTAACTTCTTATCATTTTTTAAAATACAGTCAGTTGTTATGTTGGCTCATCGGTTAGCACGTGATCAGGAAAAAAAACGTGCAGTTTTCTTTCTCTTTAAGTATCCCTATTAACAGTTCATGTTTTAGCATTTTCTGGCAATACTTCGTTTCTCCCTTTTGGAAGAGATCCCCTCCACCCCTAGATTTTCAGAGTCTGGCCTGAATCGTGTTAAGATAGGTTTATACTTGAACGAAATTGTTGAATCGATCGGCAATAAGTATGAAGCAATTCTCCGTTTGGCCGATCAATAAATAGAACGAGTGGAAGCCTGCAGGTAGACAGACAGTTCTAAAAATTTGATTTGTTGTCAGTAGACTGGGTTTATTGTTAAGATCACAATAAAACAACATAGTTACATATTTTTATCCTTCTTCTTACCTTATTTGTTGGTTCCACTGAGTTGTCATTAAAAAAAGGCAATAACCTTACCAAGAAGCGATCAATATAAGAAATGCCCGGGAGAAGGAAGGAATTGTTAGAGCAGGTTAATTATCAGAAGAAGGATTGAAAAAGGTAAATGCCTAGTCCAGTTCTATAGGGTAAAATTGCCTATTACTGCCCTTGAACGGTCACAGTTGCTCTATTTGCTTTAAGTAAACGGTAAAGTAAAAATAAATTGCCAAGCCGTTTTTATTGAGTGAGTAAGAATCAAAGAGTTCCCTAACTGGTTCTTTTGGTTTTTATATAACAAACACCGCCAGCATGAATAATGAAGAAAATCTTCGCCGTATTAACAAGTGTGAAGACGAAATGTGGAAAACGTATAAGCTACTGACGCAAACAATCTCAAACTGCGCAGAAAACAAGGTAAGACTTGGTAGTAAATTTTTTTTGGATATAATGGGTGACTATTTCTTTCCAGACAACAAACAAAAGATTAAGTTTTGTAAAAAATCGATTCAATATTTCACCGATTTCCTTCATCAATCTAAACAACAGGTAAGCAAAAACTAAACTAATCTGGCGTATATTAAAACATTGATCATCAGATGGCAGAAATCACAGAGATCTATTCCTTTGTTTTTAAGGCACGTGAATATTCGATTTGAGTCAACGATACCAGCGCCTTTTAAAGGATCTAGTTTCCCACTGACGGTGTTAAAGTTTGAGACGTTCATTTGCATTGCAATTACATCTATTGTATGCATCATTGGTGATGGTATGTGTGCAATCTTGCATTCGCCATAATAGAACCGATTCTAATGGTTACAACAGTTATGATGCGAGGTTATGAACGAAAGAGGTATTTCGAAAAAAGCAAAAAATGTACGAGAAGAATATAAAAGAGGTACGAGAAGAAGTTTATAAACCTCTAGAAGAAATCAACCAACAATTAACATGGTTATTGAAGATATTATTTCGGTTTGTCTGTTCAGTATTCATATTATTGTGGAAAATTATACAAATACATGCTCAACATCATTATACTTTGCCCTATGATGGGAGAAGGATCTCCCGAAACGTCGCCTACTAAACTATCATGTTCAAGAAATGATAAACTTTTCACAGTAATTAACATAGTGGTTATTTTTATTAGTTTTAAATTTTTGTTTATTTGCGCTGGTCTGATGCTAGGTGTAGCAATGATTTAGTTACTTTCTTAATACCTATAGCATAAAGGAGTACTTTGGTAGCATATATATATTACTTAGCATAACTTAGAATAGATGTAAAACATATACAATGGTACATTATCTTACGTAAATGATATCTTTTGTTTCTAATTTAAAGTGAAAATACATCCGAACTATTATTGATCCAAGGGTTGCAAACTTACTTTTTCAATATTTTAACTCTTCATAATAGACTGGTAGGTTACCATATTCCATGAAATGAACAAGTCATGAAATTAACGCGGTTTTTCAGAATTCGCATTAAATTGATTACCGTTAATTAAATGCATTGTTAGTTTAAAAACTGTTAATTTCATGACTCGTTAATTAAAATACTGTTAATTTGGTAACATTTTTGTAATATATAAAAGCTTAAAAAATATAGAAATACAATTTTTTTTACAAACTTTTTACTATTTCCTCCTCATCGGACGATTATGGTTGGTTTTCGGTAGCAATATTCAATTCGAAGAAAAAACACGTCAACATTTATAAAATTATATTCAGTTTCTGCAAAGTATATTCAGCTTCAGCAAAATATATATTCAGCTTCTGAAAAATATGTTCGCTTTAGCAAAATATGTTTAACTTTAGTAATTTTGTTTTCTTTTTTACAGCAACAAATTTTTAAATTTATCAAGGCTTTTATGCTCATGGATCACATTTTTAAGCTCATTGTCACTAATCTCAGTAAATCTCCGGACATTGTGTAAGTAGTATTTTGTAACACGGCGGAAAATAATTTATCCATTTAGATATCCATTTAGATACCATAAACATTTCCGCTATGTTGTCCCATGAATTTTCCATGTCTCTAAGGCTTTCAAGGGATTCTTTGCGTAGGTGAGATCTTGGTCTACCAGGTCTATTGTTCATTTCTATTGAAGGTGGGTTATATGATACTTGTGCAACATGGCAAGGTGGGTACCACTCACTCCCTACGAATCTTTATTTATTTGCCATGAGATCGAAAATAAACTGATTGCTTTCTGTTACTAATGGTAAAATCTGTGCAAACGCTTCTAAGGCAATCTTCACTCGTGATATGGCTATTTCTTTTTCTAGTTTTGACTGTAAAGTTTTGGCATATTCCAACGTTCTAGCAGACTTTGAAAAAAGGTATTCAAACCTTCCACTACTCGCATGTGTACAATTTGCTGCCATTGTATATTATTATAACAGTCTTCGACAAAATCTGATCTGAAGTGATGATTTATGCAATCATAATTCATGCATGCCGTTACACACTCCACTTTACTCCACTTTTGACAATCTTCGCGATGACACAAGCAGTTGGTAATTAATTTTGAGGACTAATAATTACTGCAATCTGCGATTTTAAGGACCATGACAACTACAAATACACAAACACAAACAAAAAAAAAGACTTGAAATATGAAGATTTTTTTATTTACTCCAGTCATCACTTGCTGAACATAAAAAGTTGTTTTATAAGGAATAAAAATGTGTTGAATATACTTTGCAGAAGCCGAGCATATATATGTTGCTGAAGCTGATTATATTTTGCTGAATTTGAATATAATTTTATAAATATTGACGTCTTTTTCTTCGACTTGAATATTGCTACTGAAAACCAACCATAGACGATAGCTCAACAGTGCTCTCTTTTTCAGCGATCTTTTTTAAAATAGCTGTTGTAACATCTTCATACTCTGATCCAAGTGGAAAATTAATTAAAAGCAACTTTTCTTCCAAAATTTTTAATTCTTTAACGTTGTCATTCCAAACAACGATATCCATAACTTCGATTTTAAAATCGCCTTGTAATAGAGGAGACTGCTTTACTACCGTGGATTCGAATGTTGCCGTAATTTTTGCTTCGTATGATATCGCATATTCTCAAATTCGCGTTAATTAAATACATTTTTGATAAAAAAACTTGCTCAACCGCGGTAATTAAATGCTTTTTTCAAAATAATTGTATTGAACCGCGTTAATTTCATGACCGTCAAATTAATTGGCGTTAATTACTTGACTCGTTGGTTACATGGAATAAAGTAGATAGTTTTATTGATAAACTAGTCGATAAAGTCCGTGGAAAAATCCACTGAGGCAGGATAAAAGTGTAAAAGAACCGTCATTAAAATTTTGATGACGTCAGCAAGGACCTGTCAAGAAACAAAATATTTTCATTAGAAATGTTTTACTTGTTGCCTCTATTGTGTATAGCTTGTAGCTACTTAAAACAATGTATGGGATCATGTATTTTGGACGAACACATAAGGAGATGTTAGAGATTAAAAATTTGGCTAACGTCAGCAAGGACCTGCCAAAAATGAAAATTATTTTTTATAAAAATTTATACCTGTTGCCTTCTTCGTATAGATCTTAAAACGCTGATCAAGAAAATGTATACGATCATGTATCTCAGATAAACGGTTGCAGAGATTAGGGTTTAAAGTCTTTTTGATGACGTCATTAACCAGTCCATTCCGAAACAGATTCGGGGAACCAGATCTGCAAAACAGTCTCCGTATTATTATAGAAAAGGAACGAACATTCGCCTAAAGTTAGACAAAATGAGCCTTCTTATTTAAAATCTTTGTACTTTTGTTGGAATATATTACGTGAGTAAAATTGACTTTATTCTTGACATGCTCTGCTGCTTATGTTGCCATATATTTCAAGATTTACGAATTAAAAAATAAAAGGTCTCTTTCAGCATGCTGAAAGAACATGGAAATTTTAATTGAAAGTTTTACCAAAAACTAGATCAGGTCTAAATATACCGAAATTGCAAATAAATTACAGTTCATTAAATTATACTATATTCAACTGCTTTTTAAACCAAGCTTTGCGATTTTGAGCTTCATCGGAAACATTCATTACACCTTCTTTTATATCACCTGTATTTCTTTAAGGTAATTATTCATTTAGGTAATTGAGAAAAGTTCGAGTAAAGAAAATGTTTGAGTTATTTCGTACCAAGTTAAAAAACAGCTACTGTATAGGCTATAACATGAAAACTATTACTTATCATACACTGTTCGTTAAGAATGTGTAAAATATGTGTTCAAACCGAGAGAAGTCAAAAATTAAGAAAGGTTGACCCGCAACAAACATGCCATCAATTCCTAATGCCAATATGCAACTTATATCCTGTCAAGATTAGAAAAACTACATTGTTTGCGACGTTTCGGGTGTCCACACACTTATTTTCAAGCAAACAATAATGTACAAAATTTTGTCTTAATATACAAACAGTAACAGTAACACTTTGTATTAAAACGACAGCATAAAAGCAATGAAACATCTTTTGATTTTTTATTGAGCTTGAAATAGCCAAAAATACTCCAAAATATGTTTTCTTTTCCTTTTCACTTTTTTATAGTATAAAGTTGCTGAAATAGTGCCTACGGGTAAACGAGTTAATATGTTTCATTTTGTCCAGCAACCCGTTTGGTTAAAAAAAACGCAAATTATCAACGCTGGCAAATTGGTTAAAATTAGCGCGCCTTAATTTTACCCAATTAAAGAAAAAGTATTTTATCTCGAAATAAAACAAAACAGAGGGATAGAAAAAAGATAGATGTAGATTGTCAAAATTATGGGAATGATCGGTGCCAAAGCAGCCAACATCAGGAGCATGTACCGTTTCTTCCCTCTTTCTGTTCACCTGCCCGACAGGGAAGTATCCAAGCCAACTTCTCGCAATTACAGAAGACACCGTTCGCTTTTTTTATTAACGCTCGTGAGTTGCTTATGCGTAAATGCTTAAATACTTATCTATAAATTCAAGATAAAAATAGTTTCGTAAATAAAACTATGACGTTGACAATTTGAGAAGCGGAAATACCTATACCCAGAGTGCCTGTAATGTTTTTTGTCATGGACAATGTCTGGATTATTGTTGAACGAAAAAGGAAGCATACAATCTGGAACGTTGGATCGTCACTCTTTATTCGAATTCCAAGGATTGTAAAAGTGCTAGCGGATTTTGATGTAAAAAAGGATGTTCGAATCAGGGAGCGGGAGATTCAATCCTTTTTTGTCCTTTATTGTAGATATCATGTATTATGCTAAAGGTTGAGTGAAATGCATTGTTTGTCGCATTTGTAGATTATTATTGATTCTGGGATGGTTAGGTGGTGGGTGTTGGGTGATACAGAAAATATCGATGCACACATTAATTTAGGGATCCAAAAATTGTTATAAGGATATAAGCGTTACTTCTTTCCACTCTTTGATAACAAAGTGGTTGGCATAAAAAACCCGTTTTTATTGATCTGTTGTAAATCCAAATTGTGCTAAAATTGTATTCTTGTTTTATTCTTACAAACGTTTCTTCTTCAGATCAACTATTATCAAAACGTACACCCTTAACCTTTCTAAAAGAGTCTTTGTGGATTAAGTTTTTCCAGCTTGGTAAAACAAAAACAACTAGAAGCAACCATGAAAAGACCATAGGAAGACTGGAAAACAAGCAGAATTGTGTGACCAGGAATGATCAGGAATGACCGGGAATGATCAGAAATGACTGGGAATGACCAGGAATGACCGGGAATGACCAGGAATGACTGGGAATGATCAGGAATGACTAGAAATGACCACAAAGCACCGAGAAACAACTACAGTATCATGATTTAGGCACAAGTTGCGATGCTTTTAAATGCTGATATTTTAAATTCTGAACTAATGGACTATTGAACTACTCTGTTCTTTGAAAATGTTAAGACGCTGATATTGATTTGTATTTTTATTGTTCTACATCATTTCAAAGACAACAACAGCTTCTATTTTTTTTGGAATACTAGATGTAAATTTGTCCTTTTTATTTTTTTCGTTTATTATAATAATTGAGATTTAGCATTGCAATGATTCTTACTTTAAGTTTAAGGATTTCGCAGGTTATTTCAAAATCTGTTTTGTTAATACATGTTGCTACTGGCGGAAATCTTTAGTCCCCTGGACTTCTTGTTATGGCTTTAAAATATTCTGATTTGTTTCAATTCTCGCGAAACCAAGGCAATTTCTTTAAAAAATTAATGTCTTTATTAACTGTGAATTAACTGTGGCTAATTTAATAAACAAGGGTGTCTATTTTTCTGCATCTATATTCAAACATGTGTGTTTTTTTATCCTTTTAAGCTGCAACGACAGAACTTGTGGGCATAATATTACGAAAAAAATCTACATACGCAATTATGATAAAGCCCGCGGCACCTTAAATTAATTATTCAGTTAGATTCTTGAATTTGCAAAATGTTCTGTTCTATAATAGCCTCAAAGAAATACAAACAGACTTTGATATGGAAATACAAAAAAGAAAAAAATTAATCTAAATAGTTTCATTGTTCTACGAAAGAATATATAAAAAAATACGTAAAAGTAACAACAATGTAACAATCAAATTCACAACGCTTCAAAAATTGGCAAACTTTTAAACAATAGGAAAAAAATTTAGCTAGGTCGAGAAACGCGAAAAAGAAAATGCTTATACTAGTACTAGACAAAACTTAGATAGACAAGACTTAGATGTGCAGAAAGTTCTGATAATATCACATACACAAGACTTTTCAATCACTATGCAGAAATTCAAAACGCGGTAGCTTTGTGTCGGAGCTTGTTTTTTTTTCAGCTTGACTTGTGTTCCATTCTCGTTAGACAACATAGGATAAATATTTCCCTTTAATCTCTTTCGAATTTTAACACTCTGTTCTACCTTGAGGGAAGAAGTTCTTGCGGAATTTAACCCTGAAATAACATTTTTTGCGAATTCTGTTGCATGTTGCAATGTATATTTTATATTGTTCTGGAAATATTACTTCACCAATACAACAGGCAACGCAACATCTAACCAGTGTAGCGATTAGGAATATAAGTACACAGATCACTTGTTGCCTAATTAACATTTGTTTTAAATGTAAACAAAATCCATAAAAAAGCAAGAATTAAAGTTGAGCTACTTGAGAGCAAATCACCATGTGTCAGATTTTTTGCTGATGACTTAGACGAGACTAGTTCGAAAAGTACTGCCCATGAAATAATTCAAAGATCGATTAGGGTCAATCAGGGATCGATCTAAATTAGCTTGGTTTCTACGTTGACTTTGTCATAATTTTTTCTCTATATATTCCAAGGTTATTAATAATTGCGCTGATCGTTTTAATACAACGTCGAAAAGGTTCAATGCATGTGCGCCAAAGTTATTTAAGAGCTTTACAAAAGGATTCAACTGTTACATTCTTAATTGCCTTTTGAACAAAACAAGTATATTTCTTACCTTTCAAAATCTTGTGGTGACATGTGAGATGTTAACCACAAGCCTTAAATAACACCTTTCTGGTCATCAATTAAAAAAAGGCAGGGGTTAGAATTATCTTGACAGAAAAGTTTGCAGAAGGTTGTGGTCTCAAAGCTAACAATAAGATAGAATCTACTCTCTAAATACCAGCAATATGTATTCATATTAAATTTGTAATAGGGTTATTGCTGTATAATACCATTTAAACATGCTTACTAGACCGATACCAATTACAATAGCAATGTCTCCCTCACATGATGCAGTTCCAAAAGATTTTAGTGGCGTTGATAAAACTGCTGACGGTTTAATTTTGAATTTTGGTGATAGTATAGATTACAGAAAACTAAAACGTCTGTAAATGTCAATTTGATAGTCCCATTTTTTCTTTGGGTCTCCAGTGACAGGACACCTCATAAATAGTATGAAATTATAGTGTAACTAAAAATTTAGCTTCCATTCATATTATTTTAATTATAACTACAATTCGTTCTCCATCCATATTGCAATGTAATTGTTTAGAAATTGTCAAAACACATTAAGAGAGTTGCTGCAAGAACTGTATGCAAAGAAAAGAACAGATTAAGCATTCATAAAGCATTGGAGACCCACAACAGTAAGTGTTTCCTCTCATTCGACGAGCAACACAGACAGCTCGAATAAAAGCATTGGTATTTACTAAATGCCATTTAATTAAATTCTTGATTGACAAAAGAAACACAGTTCCACTTTGCACTGGCTTTAAAGGGTCTACTTGGGCAAAACATCCTTAAGATGTTTTGCATGACAAGCCTGGGTACGTCAGCTTCCCCATCTACTCTTTGAGAGGGAATAACCTCTGCTTTCAATAATATATAAAGCAAAGACTTGTTCTATTTTTAAAAAATATACAGAATACAGTGGAATACAATGGAAAGTATTTTTTTTTCAATGCCGGTAGTCCCACATGCGTAAAGTTTAGCCGAGCTTTAACCGCACGACGTTAGCCTGGATTCGAGAATCTAAACACAGAAATATCCTTTTTATATTATTTTGTTGCTCTATCGAAATAGGAGTATTTTAATTTTCTTGATCTCTTTTAATTAACCGTTTAAATTATGACTAGCTCAGTTACATTAGGCTTAAAAACAGAATAAGAATAAAAATAAGAACAAAAAAGTTCTGGGAATTTTTTACTCATTACATATTTGTTGTTTATTAAAGATAACAGAAGTGATAATATTAGTAATGGTCTCGCTGTGCCGATGTCAGTAGTGGAGAATCCCCGTACTACGTAATTCCTATAGGTAAATCTTCCCATCGCAAAAGTTAGAAATTCAAAAATGGCGGCATGTAAAAAAAAGTAGTGTTGAGGAAAAATACCAACCTTTATTCTGATAGGGATTACATAAAGAAACAGGAATGCATTGCATTAGTTAGCTTTGACGTAGATCTCATTTGTGTCTACCATTTTTAAGGACATCCCCATATGGTTTTTGTTGTCGTGGAAAACGTGCATTGGCTAGCACAGTTTGTAGTGAACATTCCCCCTAAATACAGTGGAGTAATTTTCTGTTCATCTTTTATGATCGCATTCGCCTGACAGTCTTGTAACTGTGAAGACAGTAGTGTAAAGAAACAAAGTCGACTATCGTCAAGTTTACGGAATCCAGGGTAAGTTATTCTAAATATTTAAAAGTTCCACGCGAAAAGTTGTACTCGTCTTCCTTGTTTTTTTCTTTATATTCTAAACTCAATGGGAGCCGTTGAATCCTCTTTTCTTGCTTACTTCAAGTTAAATTTTGTGAAACATATTTTTTGCGCGAAATACAATATTATGAGTCACCTGTATAATAATTATAATTATAGTTATTGCTTCTACATAGCATTTAATGAGGTACAATGTAATTCATTGGCAGCACTTACACAAGGAAAGTTTTATAGTGTCAACAACTTATAGGAGCCCATCCTTTCTTTGAGTTCTTCGTTGTTTGTGTGTTAAATGCGTTTCACAGTAGAACTGACGTGTTTATATTCGTGCTTTGTGTACTTGGAAATGTTTTTGATTACATGTTTAATGACATCTGTAACTTTGGTTTAGTTTATATCTTGTGTTAATACTTGAGTACTTTACTAATACTTTATGTTTTTTTGGATGTTATTTTGATTTGAAACCTTTTGAGTTAGATGAAGGGAGA
Organism: Hydractinia symbiolongicarpus; assembly: GCF_029227915.1. Taxonomy (NCBI): domain Eukaryota; kingdom Metazoa; phylum Cnidaria; class Hydrozoa; order Anthoathecata; family Hydractiniidae; genus Hydractinia; species Hydractinia symbiolongicarpus. Next base: position 6,682,534 of record NC_079885.1, read on the forward strand.
TGTAGTTTATAAACACGCAGGTGTTCTGAACTTAAAAGTATCTACCACAGAATGTTTAAAGAAATGTAGAAGCATGAACTATAAAAAAAGTTTTAAGCTTTATTGTATTTTACAGGATATAGCCACTTCAGTGTCGCAAACAATGTAGGTCCCGTGTTCTGAATGTATACATTAGGTATATACCGACATTTCCTTATTTCCCTAAAGGACATGGGTTGGGTGTTCAGCCCTTACGAAAAAAAATACGCAAAGCAGGACAAAGTTTTTTGCTGCTGGCTCCTTAGGACAAAAAGGCATTCCAATCAAAGCACTATTTTGTGTATATCCAGCATCTCGCTAACCACGTAGATCAAACAAGAAGGGGCATGACAGAAACAATAAAAAAGGAGATCCAACTAGCCTATATCTAAAAGAGCAGGTCAGCACTAAAAACTGAGAAAGCTGCCCAGCACACTTTGCTTACTTCTAATAAAATAAGTCTTACCTGATAAAATACAATAAAGTTACGACTAAAGTTACGACTAACCAGACCAACGAGGCAACCAACAAAATATAAGCACTTTAGTCATGGTGGTTTTTTGCCCACAGAATGTTCTGGCCACAGAAAGAATACACCATGGTCCGTAAGAAGCAGATTTTTTACAATCTGTCTTCAAAAACTGTTTTCGCTATGACGAGGTAACAAATGGTTGTAACCCTTATCTTTACGTAAAGTTGCTAGAATGTTAATTTTTGCATCGTTGCATCACAGCAACTCTTCGCTGGATTTTTGACATACGATATAGCTGTACTTAAGCCCTCTACCGCGATGTGTAGCACGGTTACACCTGCTTTTAGGCGCTCAACGCGACGTTTAAGGTTGCGACGACTTTATTGCTATGAGAGCTCCATCAAATTTGTAGCACACTGTGCAACTGTACTGAAATGTGCAACATCGTGTACCTGCACTTAAACACTTAACCGTGTGTTTCGACGCCGGATCACCCTCTATAATAATAGGCGTATTTTTTCTGTGTGTCAAAATGGTTACCCCACAGCTTTATTTTGAAATCCCGTCAGAGTAACTTCATTCAGTCTCAAGTTTACCCTGTTTCTACAGAATGATTAATGACCGAAAAGCCTGCTATAATCTGCTCTTCATTTTTCAGGTAACAAAGGCCTTCAGCATGCAGAATGACAGGATTCTCCAACGCATTAGCGATTATGAAAGAGATTTGACGCAAACACAAGATAATCTGGTGCAATGTCTTTTCGACGTCAAAGAAAGCGAAAAGATACTTGATAGGAAAGATCCTTTTGATATCATGGGTGACAGTTTCTTTCCTGACAATAAGATAAGAATTAAGGTTTACAAAAAGTCCATTCAAAGTTTGATTGATATTCTTCAACGATCAAAGAACTTGGCAAGTAACAATCAAACACGATTGGGAAGTATCAAGGAATTGGTAAAGATATCCCCGAGTTCCTTACCGATGCTTTTGATGCACCTGACAATTAGAATTGGAATAACGATACCAGAATCTTTCAACAGATCCAGTATTCCATTTGTGGTTTTAGTTCTGGGAATATTCCTTGGTATAGAGGGGGTTTTTAGGGGTGCGGTGTCCATCCCCGCTTTTGTCTTTTTAGTGGGGATTCTTATGACCATAACAGGTATAATACGAGGGTATGAACGAAAAATATGTTTTGAAGAAGGAAAAGAAATATGCGACAAGGAAGTTGAGGATATTACTAGGGAGGTATATAAGCCTCTGGAAGAAATATCTGAGCAATTGAAAACATGGATTGAGAATCAATCAAGCGTTGTTTCTGTGAATTCGTTGTACGAATATTTTGAATCTTTTTGGCACTATCTGGTATCACTGGCATCATAATGCTAGCTCATGCAGCAATAGTTGCCTTGCTTTTCTAGCATCTCCAATGCAAGGTCAGAAATAAAAGTATGAGAACTGCCATTGCATAATTTTCTTTGCACTTCTACCACCGGAGTTGTGATTTGTCACTAATGTTTTATCACATTTAATAAGGATTAGTCAATTGTGGTTTTTCCTTTATTTAACTTGTATTAATTTTTTGTAATTAAAAAGCGTTGCACTTGTCCATGGAATACTTTCGCAAAATTGCTTTATTTTTTAGTCTATCTTGGTTCAACTTTCTTATGAATTTTGCCAGTTATATACGAGTGTTTAGTTTACAACAAGAGATCGCATAAGGGCTTTAATTTGCACGGAAAATTTTTTTTAATTCAACTAGAAACGATGTTCTAGGTTAAGAACAAAGAAAAAAAAGAAAAACTCAAATAAATTTGCACTGATACCTTGCTATACTTGCGGACTTGCTTAGATAGGCTATTGTTGATAAACAATACCTTTAAATAAACAATACCTTTAAAAGAAACTCATTATATTTTTTATACGCACTTTAAATTTTTCATATGTCGTATTTCAATAACGTATATATTTGTTGAAGCATGATAAACTAACGCACATGTAATTCGATATATTTTCATGCAATATAACTCTTCGGAATTGTTGTTTCTATATCCCCCAGAGAAGCGAAAAGAATTGACAGCGCTTTTCGAAAATACCTTGTGGTTATTTTAGCATAAACATATGTTATTTTTTAAAAAAAGTATGCGACGTGGTATTATCAATACAATGAAAAATACATTCATATTTTTTTAGCAGTGTCTTTCAACTTTTTTTTAGGCAATGTTTTTTACTCCTTTTAAAAGACTAAAGGATGTATAGCCCTGTACAATAAGCTAGAAAAACTTGATATAAATTTTTATAACATGCAGTCTACCATGAACTTTAAAATTAACATTTTAAAGAAGTGTTTGAGTTATTCCAAGACAAATAGATACACCGTTGTTAACCCTTTGGCGGCCAGGGGGGTCATATATGACCCCCTCACAAAAGGCGTTATTGTGGGCGAACCGCCCGGCCTTTTTGGCTGTAAATTTATAAATACCGTCTTGAAGTATCTACGAAGTGAAATATCGAACTTATGATTGGTAGATATAAATAAAATAGCGTCTTGATATCTCAACATTTTGTAAACATTCACATTAAGTTATGATTCTCGTTGTCACGTCTTTATTCATTATGTGCGGATTAATAGTCAGCAAATTTCAAAGAAATTAAAATTTTATAGCTATAATAGCCAGATTATCCACGTCAGTAAATTGAATAAAAAAGTCAGCACAAAATAGAAAATGTCTACAGCAATTATATCCGTATTAATAACCTACACAAAAACAATGTTCACGTGAGAAAATGACCAGAAAGATCCGCTGCAATTTATTCCAACAGCTACCCTCTCACTTGTTCATAAACGTAAGCACAAGAACTCACATTGGGAATTACATTAAATATTAAAACATTTTGATATTCCATGTCATGGCTGCGGCACATTTTTTGTAGTGGGTACCAGAGCAACATAAGCAATTCTTTTCACGGAAAACGGCTTAACAAAAGATTTGCGATTAGGTGAACGGAATAGAATTATTTGACATATTTTTGAAGATTTCCCTCAATAATATGAATGTTTAAATCACACGTACGGAGCGGCCTTAAATGACAGAGAAGGGCGATTTTTGAAATTGTCGTAATTAGGGCCAGCGTTAAATTTGGGTCTACGTTATAAAAGCCAAAGGTATTAGAAAGAATAAAAGAAGCGTCATAGCTGCTGAACAAACGAAACAAGTGGCTAAATTAAAACACAATGGAATTGTTTTTATTGTGATGTTGATGGTCAAACAAAAGAGGATGTTTAAAACTTTTACAATAAAAAATTTAAAGTTCTTCTCCCAACAACCGATGAAGCAGTTTAAAAAATTTTACGAGGACCATTTCTATCCCCAGCGACAGCCAACGTTTTGCTGTTGCGTAATCTTAAAAATACAATGTTATATCATTAAGATAAAAAAAATAAAAAGTATGTTTGGATGATTCGTTTCTAGACAGAGTTCACGTCAATACTTTTTATGGTTTAACAGAGATGTTTTGTTACCTTTTAATGTTCATTCGTATCAGAAAGGTTGAAACAAAATCGTTCAGAATCTCATCTCTTCTCTCTAGCTAATTCATAATTACAGATAATCTATAGTTACAGTTTTTTAATATGGAGACCGTCAAATAGCTGTATTAGCTAATCGGGTGAGAGCACCAGTGAGAAAAACCTAGATAGTATATATATATGATGACAAATAGTAGATATTAACTCAGATTGAGCTCAGTTTATTTTCGTAAATGAAAACACGCATTATTATCTCTTGTGTTAGGTGTACACACGTTTCTCCCTAATTTGAATATATCTGCGTGAAGTTTGGTTAACTATGACAAAATTGTCGATCTCTCGGAGGAGTCGTCGTCGTACCACGGCAAAACTAATACGTTATCTGCTTGCTGCTACCGTAAAAATGCGTGAAAATGTAATTACAATATGTTAAAAATTAGCTAAATAGTCATACGATACAGTATAAAATATCTTTCGATCAGTAAAAGCGCAAAGTATAAAAAAAATTAAAAGTTAAGTAAATAGAAACCAAAAGATATGATAGATAATGTGGAAACCGGAAAACTAACGATAAACCAATCACACGAAAATACTTACGAAAACGTGTTTTACCTGTTTGTTTTTATCTCTCTTTATCTCTCTTTATATCTCTAATCACCAGATACTGAACAATACCAGTACTGTACATTAACATTCCAACACGAACGCTTTTGATGAATACAATAAAACGACTTAATGTGTCGTGGAGTTAATAAAAGTGATTGTCAGCTTTTCATATAACGTTTTATCTGTGCTTAGATTAAATAGCAGATTCTTGATTTTTATTTTAAGCATGCACAAAAAATTCCCGTTGAATTCCCGCGGGGGAAAAACTAAGCTTGTGCATTGAAAATAGCTAAACGTTAATTTAGAACTGCATTGAGTCGTTAATTCAAATGCTTTAGATTCAAATTTAAATGAATTTAGTTTTAAAATTGAACATTGTTTAACATTGCTGAACACTATCCTCGCCTTTCCGTCTAATTCACAGCCAGTAACTGTCATCCCCAGAAATGGTCACTATTATAGATCGCCTTTATTAACAGGGTAACTGTGTCCGGGTGTCTGTAATTGTGAAGTAGACTAATTCTTTACAATATGAAACCGTTCTGTTCTTTACAAAGCTTTGATGTTATTACGAAGATTGCCTTATTAACTTTATTAAAGCTAGTAACACATAAACAGTGCACTTATAAGTTTAAGGCAGAATAATAATTATCATTATTATTCCGCATATTTATACAGGATATAGCCAATTCAGTGTTATCAATGAGGGTCTCATGTTCGGAATGTATACATTAACTATATACCGGCATTACCTGGCATAGTTGGTTGGCATAAAGAGTGGTAGTGGTAAAGACACTTGCTAAACATGCCCGCGCTGTGGACCGAACCACGGTCAAGAAAAAAAACGGGTGAAAATAACTGACGTCATCTGTTTGGGTAACTGAGGACCAATTTCCTGGGTCAACCAATCAGTTTTTGAACAGATGGGTTGATGAAAGAATTACAGGAAAATAGACTCTTTTAAAATTAGGTAATCACATCCTAAGTTTAATACTTTTCTATGTCAGACATTTAGTTAACAGTTCTCTCATGCTGGAAAATTCAGCTTTGTCAACCCTGGTTCCGCCTATTGTCGACTGGTAGAGGTTTATAATGCCTCTTATTTATTTCTACCTAATAGACCAGTTTTCCATTTCCTGACGGTTTTAAGTTAGCTATATATTTTTTTAAATTTCTTTTTACCAGTTTTTTAATGATGGTTAGTAAACAACGTATGTATATGTACGTAAAAATATAGAAAAGTATATAACAACTCTAATATCATCTAATACTCAATTAAGCTGCCTCCTACCTATAAGCCCTCCCTTTTAATAAGCTCTAATCCTCAAAATACATTTCTGAGAAATGTTTGTGTACAATATGCATTTCTCATTAAAATTATTTCAAGTCAGCGAAAAAAAATATCCAACTTAAAAACGACAACACTATTTAAATCATTTTGTTAAAATCTCGGCATTTGTGTCGCTATCAGTGTTGCCATTGATAACGTTCATATCAGCAAAATTTTGCTATCATATTTCAATTTTTTCATACATAAAAATCTAGCATCAGTTTTAAGTGACACAAAATTAAGGTTCAAGTATATAACTATTCGGTAACAAGGTTTAGCAAACTTTTTCTTTCTCCAATAAAAATACAAAATTAAAATTGTCAGTTAAAATGTAATGTTAGATTTTTCGCATTCTTGTGAGAATAGAATCAAGCGCCTGTCTTAAAAACATTTCATGTATAGATACCTATCTAGACATCGTATCCAGTCGGTTTGGTGTGAAATGATGAATTTTTTTATACGTTTTTTTTTACTACTGCTAGCTGAGCTATAAGTATAATTCTTTGAAATAACGAGATGACTAAGGGATTGTAGCTAGGTGACCAGCTACTGTCAATTTAACAGGAATATGTTTTAATACTCAGCTTCCTGAAGCTTTATCAGATTGAGGTTAATACTTTCTAGTCTCTGTTTTCGATAAAAAAAATGAAAAATCCTAATTTAGTCAACTTCAATCAAAAGTGATAGTATCTTGTAACTGGTTAGAGCTACCTATGCATAGCTTCTTTTAAAACAAACGTTTCTCGTTTTCTATCACTTCACCTCCATTAATGTCAGTATAAGGATCAACAATACTTGTAGGATTTTTTATATCATTTTATTTGAAAAGGAAGTTAAAACAGAATAATAATGCTTTAAAAGTTGTAAACAACCGATCTTTCCTTGCTCTCGTACATCCCAAATAAAACTCTTAACACTTGCCTCGTTTTAAAAAAGACATCCTCGTTTCGATGTATGGCAAAATATGAAGTATTCTTAGAATTTAAAAATTTCTGAAACAATTGTCTCTTCTGCCTAAGTGTAGTTTTCCACGATACAATTTGCTTTTAATTAAACGACGCAGAAAAAGGTTTTGACATGCTACGCTTGTGTTCCTCATGTGATATGCTACAACTTCCAAAAGTTGAAATTATAAATGGGCAAGGCGGGATCACCCATTCCCCGTCACTTTTTTCTTCTTCACAAAACAGGGTTTAGAGCTTCTGGGTAACCTGTGCGCACATTGGGCGGAATGCTTAGTAGAAGTGTACTGTGTCTCAGGCTTTTACATAACTATTAGTTAAATCAGAAAAACCATATTCCTGCATACTTAGATTATATTCTTATTGTAGCCAAACAGTTCACCGCATAACCAGTACAGAGCTGACAGTGGGTCGGACACAGTTCACAGTGGGGAGCAGAGCCGCATACAGCTTGTACTGGTGTACAGGGTCGATACAGCTCACAGTGGAGAGCAGGGTCAAATACAGCTCACAGATGAAGCCATAGACGCAGATACGGCCATAGGCAAGGCGTACATTAAAATATGCCATCTAAATCATGCATCAAATTCCTGTATATGATTCCGATAATCTTGAGTAGCGCTGGAAGCATCATGAAGTAGTGCAAATGTTGTGTCCTTGAAAAGCCACCGTAAATAGACTAGGAATGCCACCGTAATAGGCTCACAACGGCCTAAGTAAGATCTTTAGCGTTGGTGTAACTCTCCATCTTTGCACTTATGAATACAATTATGTAATAACCAGACCGCTCAAAGAGTTCAAGAAATTATACCTACCTGGTTCTGACTATGGGCTAACAATGAGCTAACAATATGTTGTGCATAATTTACACACCTTACGGAGTTTTCAACATGTTCTTACTTCAATGTCTCAAAAAGGAGTGATACTTTAGTCAAGTGATGGACGTACCTTTTAAGGTAAAGTGTTGCTCTTTCTTCTTGTCGTCGTCGAAAAGACGTCGAAAATTCTCGGAAATAAAAGAAATAACAAAACCAAAAAGAGATTTTTGGTGAGAAATAATTTCTTGCGTATTGAACAACTCGGTGATTATCACAAAATTTTCAAAGAGTTAAGACTCTCAGACAGGGACTGCTTTTAGGTGTAATTAAATTTATTTTCAGAATTCTAATATTTCTCCTTTACTATATCGGTGGACAATGATGAAACAGTAAAGAAACTTGCATCGCAGGTGTCACCGAATAGATTTGAATATCTCCTTTCTTCTGTTAGACGCATATATCCAAAGAATACACTTGATTAAGAAAATCTGTTTCTGCTGAAGAGCGCTTGGTTATGGCATTACGTTTTCTGGCAAGTGGAGATTCACAACAATCGTTATGTTACATTTCTTGAATAGTCAACATTGTCATCAATCGTATCAGAAACTTCTCATGCCATTATGAGAACCTTCAAAATGATTCCTTACGTTATCCTTCTTCCGTAGACGATTGGATGAACATTACAAACTCGTATGAAGAATTGTGAAATTTACCTCATATAAACAGGGCAATATGTGAACGCCTATTCTATTGATTTTTTGCCTAAATGAACAACGCTTTAAGGAATGCAAATATAATGACGTAATTCGTCAAATTAAAATCTCGTTTGCCAAATGACATATTATGAAAGTATTACTGATGGTTTTAATCTAAGAAGATTAAACTAGGCTCTTATAAAATTGAGTCATCTTATATAGACGCCGAGCGCTTAATTAATCCTCCCTCTTTCTGCTAGTTTGGAGAGTCGCCTAATTAGTAGTGCACGCTTACTTAGTATTTCCCCTGACTAAACAATGACTTTGCAATTTCAATTTCGGCACTACTTTGCGTGACATACAGACAGACAACGAAGAGATTAAAATTCCAAAATAACTTTTTATTTGTGTGACTACGCTTTGTCACTTTTCTACGAAAATAATCAATTATTTATAAAATTCACTTCCAGGCTCCTATGCTCATTTTAAAATATAAACGCGAATTTTTTTTTTTTTATATTATCAGTTTCGAAACTTACTTTCGTTGCTTAGTTACACGAAAAAAAAAAATTAAAGAAATAAAGATTAAAAGGCAATGCTATATCCCTGACGTTAAACTGTGGTTATCAATAACCGCCTTTTGTGAAAGCATAACATCTCTATGGTGATAGAAAAATAAAAAATGAATAGGTAAGTATGATTAAAAAAAACCAATAAAGAAATATATTGTAACGTAGGGCAATACTATTAAACAGACGCCATGTTTTTATCAAGTAAATGGTTGCCATCTTACTATCAGAAACCTAAAAGGAGTTGGAGACGAAGTTCCTGTTTAAATGGCTATTTCTAGACGAAACGTGTGAAATTACCACAGATCTAGGATAACGATTTCCACGAATTTATAAACACAATTACAACGAATTTCAGGTTTAGTTTTCTGCACCGCGCAAGAACAAATGCAAAACTAGTTATAACTGGTTATAATTAGTTATAACTGGTTATAACTGGTTATAACTGGTTATAATTAGTTATAACTGGTTATAACTGGTTATAATTAGTCATGCTATAATTTTAAACAAGTTTAAAAAACGTTCTTAAAGCTATATATGGTTTTATATTCGGCGGAAAGAAAAAAAAAATGAGAACAAAAGTGCTTATATTTTTATTTATATTGTCACGTAAGAAAACGTCATAGCGGCGGCGCGCATTCTCGAATTATTATTTCGAATTATTTTTATCCCACAGTATTTGATTAAATTTCTACCAGAAAGAGACCTTCTTCCAAATTCGGCGGTGTAACTTTATTACTAATCACCTAGTAGATACTCATTTGTAGTAAAATCCTAGAATATCGGGGTTTTGTGCGAGCATTTATCAACATCTACAAACTGTGTTTTTTAAACGAGGACGCTAAACCAAAGTATTTTTTGCTAAGGGGGACTCTTTTCGCTCAGAAATAGTCTGAAGTAAGTTGAAAGGAACAGTTATATCCTGACTAAGGAAGCGATAAATCATTTCTCCCCTTCATCTCTAAAACGTAAGACTTATGTAGTTAGTTATGGTCATGAACAATGTAAGTATTGAACAACAAATGAAGTTATTATTCGATTTTAAGTGTACACCTTATTAGCAAATGCCAGACCTATCTTCGTTCCTAGGGAGTTTTTTTTCCTTTTTGAAATAAAAGAATACGTCGAAAGATACCCGGGCATCGTTGGCCGGATTTTAAATTATAATCAGCTCAATTTTTCACACAATTATGAGGATTCTTTCCTTATACAGCACTTTTTAAGGCCAATATTATAACGGCGCATGGCGCCGTTATCGATTAATTTCGTAAACAAAATTTAGCCGATACAAAAAACATCAAAATTAGCAACAAAATACATGATTTTTAAGAAAGAGAAGAATATAGTTAAAAAAAACTCCAATAATTTCATTAATGTCTTTTGAATCTAGTGTTTCCGTATATTTCATTAATAGAAATTATACCCCATATGATCTTTTCTCTACCTACCGAAATGCGCGTGCATAAACAAAAATCGGTAAGGTTCTGTAAACTGTTAAACATTGGCAAGTCATCTATATACACAAAATGTGCTTGTTGTGTCATTACTTCATTTCTCATTAACTTTTTTATCTCCAAAAGTATTTTAGTTCACAAAAATCTAAGACAGGATTGCTTTCTGTTTCTTGTCTTTATACTCCGTTGTACATACCCAAATATTCTTCTTCTTCTCTCTTCATTCTTTTCGTTTTTTTTTAATGACAAGTGATTTGAAATTCAATATAAATCGTCAGTTCATAAAACAAAATTTCTGGAAGTACCAACAAACACGGAGAAAATATAATTTAATAGAAGTATTCAATGATTACGCTGTTTATGGTATATTTTAACCGCTATCCGACTGGCGTTCTTGCGCAAAAAAGCATCAAGAGTATTGAACATTTTATTCTTTTGACCACGTTTGACAACAGAAGAAATTTTTTTTTCATAAATTCTATCCACGATTTCAGCTCCCCATAATAAGTGCCTACAAATTTAGGTATTTTTAGAGCCTGCTGGAAAACACCATAATATATTATTTTAATATTTTAAAGCTACTTATTGCAGTTACAAAACCAACTGTTTATTTATATAATTCAGTCGTGGCAATATGTTTAAGTCCACTTGCTAAAACCATCAAACAATTTTACCGCTAAAGTCCCGCCATTGTTGCTTGCATAATTTATGCATTACTTATGACATACATAATTAGTGGTCGTAAAATAGACAACAATACCAGGGTATTTTTCGACGTCTTCTCTCATATAAATAGGCAACGATCGCTGCCAACGAGGCTTGTAACACTAAGTTAACTAACAATTATATAAATTCTCAATATCTTTTTTCTTATTATGAATATTATCATGTCATAAACAGGCGAGTTTATTCTAGGCTACGTTTCGACAGCTACATCGACGTGCAGTGGTCGATGAGAAGGGTAGCTGTAGTTGGAATAAATAGTTTCGAAACAACCCAAATAAATGTTAATAATAATAATAATAATAATTTCAAAGTTAAAATCATATTTGAGTTTTTTAACTAACATCAATCCCAAGAACTTTGAGTAAGAGATTAAAATACTTCATTAACAGCCAGGCTAAGCAGAGTATTATTTGTTAAAGCAACAACCGTGTGGTGAGCTAAGGGAGCTTTTATTTTTGTACTTTTCTAAATTAACGCCATTTTAAACCTCGTTGAAGAAAAAAATTGATAAAAATAACCGCTTATTAAGCTCGGCTTCACTGGGCATCTAACTAGCTTTAATCTGGTTGGGTGTGACTTTTAAGCGTCTTATACAACCTAGTGAGAATGCAAAAAGTACCTGTAGTGCGAGTTATGTTAAATAAAATGTTCTGCGTCGAGGTGCGATTTGACCATACCCGGTAGTTGCCTAATAATGTATACCTACTTTGGTTTGTCGTATGACGTTGCAGTGAGTTTGGATCTAATCCAGGGTTTTGCGTTGCAGCATGTTATATGAGATTTTTTTATTTATTTTTTTCTGAAATCATCTATTTTTTTCTATTGCATACAAAAATGAAATGAAATATTTTAAAATTTATTGTGAACTGCCTCACCTCGGGAAAATGCTTTTTTTAGTGTAAATTCAGCTTCAGACGCTCATTTCACGCCATTTTAACGCGTTTTAAATTAATTTATATTGTTTTTTAGTACATTTAAAGGCTAATTGGCGTTTATACTGATAAAAGATAACTGACATATTTCTGCATTTTTTTCTGCATTATTTTTTAGACCATCTTGTGACGTTTAACATAAGGACAGTAATTAACGATTAGACGAATAGATTTTCACAAGTTGTATCTGTTCACTCCAATTGTGGTTAGAAATATTATATAAGACTGATTTTATCTTTCGAGTTATAAAAAACGTAAACTCGTCATTACTCCCTTTTTGATTTATGAGTCAAAGCAACGGATCAATAATAAATATTGTTTCTCGGTGATTGATAACTAAATAATAAATCTTGCATTAACAAAGAAAAGTTATAATGTATGTCTCTATTTGATATGTCGTAGTGGTTGATGATTAGGAAGAACACAATTACACGCCTTTGTTTCGGAACTCGTTTAATTGTTACCGTCATGCACGCACCCAAATACCGGAAGGATGTTATTTCACTTTAAATGCGAATGCTTTTGTATAATATCTTCTCTTTAACGATGAGTAATCAAAGATAGCGTTGCTAATAGGGAAACGGTTTAGAAATTAGTTTATATTGACCCACAAATACAATATTTAGTAACGTGATTTGTTTGTTGAAAAATTAAAGTCATTTTAAATTATTGTTATTAAAAGCTATCAAATAAAAACGTTTAATGAATATTTGTCACACAGCTGAACCCAAAATAACCACGTGATACCTCAATACGCCCTTTCCGATCTACATTGTTGTTTGAAACGTAATATTGTCTTCATAAAAGCCGTAATTTGTCTTTCAGTCCCCGGAATCAAGTTTTTGTAAAAGAACGAACAAAATATTTGTGGACAAAAGAGCAAATTTAATATGATGTTTTTTCCAACACTGTTGCGATCACCTGCTGAATAAATCAGTATTTTATGGTAAAAATGTTTAAAACAGGTCTACAAATAGTCATATATATCATTGTTTTTTTTTCGGATTAGGCATATAGTTTCTATTGAACTTCCCGAGCTATTTCTTTGCTGTCATATATTAAGGGTAGCAAAATGAGCCTAACAAGTCAGCAAGTTGGACACGTGATACCAACTTAACTTTGTATTTTTGTTACTCACTTCATAGAAACCTAATTTGTCGTTAAAAATAAATATAAAAGAGTTTATCAAGGTCCTCACAATTAAAGCAAAAATTCCTGGTATATGATTCTCAAAAATATAAACGAAATAAGGATAAATTGTATCTGATTGTTAGAAGCAACTTCATGTTTCAGCAAAAACATCAACCATCACCACAGCGGTAGAAAGGACAATAATTTTTCGTTGACGCAAAAATTAAAATAATTCACATGATTAAAATTTGATATAACAATCATTGATTTATTTAAATCCGTTCGAACAATAAGTATTGGTGTATTTAAACAGTAGTAAACACTTCATTATTGTTCACAGATAATACTAGAAATAAGGACTTACCAACATTTTGACGAAGACTTCAAATAAAATGTATCTGCCAAATGCAATTTTAACACCAAAAGCATTCAGATTTATTAAAGGGAACAGCCAAAATATCTTTGTTTCAACATGTTGCCTAGACAACTAGTCGACCATTTTAAGATCAGATTGCATAAAAAACAATAATAATTAGGAATCGTTATCGAATGTAAAACGCCAATTCATTTCTTATGTAACAATGACTTCCCATGAAAGATTAATTGCGGAAAGAGAAATCGTCTCCAACAAAATAAACATGTTAATTAACTTTGCATAATTACTTTTAATTATGCAACATAATGTCACACAAACAAATAAAAAGCCGAGGAGCCTTTCAAACAACAAATCAAAAATTTCAGAAGCAGAAGAAGGAGTAAATTCGAAATGAAGTGTGTGTTATCAACGCTAGCAGTAGCGTTATGTATTTTTTCGTTGACGTCTGCATTAGATAAGCGTTATTTTATTCCATTTGGAGCAGAGAATGGAGACGAAACATTGGTTGATCTGAGTAAGGGCATTGGATCTAGTAAAAGTGACGACGGAACATTTCTTGTTGATGTGGAGCACATTCCATTTTTTAATATGACATCAAATACTAAAATTCAAGTAAGTTATAATTAACTAGGATTTTTGTTGTTAAATTTTTTCCTTTAAAAGCACTGAAATCAGAATTTTCATTGTATGAATAGCAAACGAAATCTCCGTGATTTTTTTATAATTTGCTGCCTTGAATATCATAAGAGTATTACACTCTAAAGATTTAAAGTAGATGGAGAGTTTGGTTTTCTTTACGACAAACTTATCATTTTTCACTGATGTTAGTTAAGATTTCATTGACGAAAGAAGTTCTCCCTTCACACAAGAACAAATCGCATATGGTTTGTACTGGAGAAGTACTTTAAAAGGAGTTAACGCTTTGCGCTGTGTGGGCTTTGTATGCTTATACTATCAAGAAAAAATAAAAAAAATATTTCTTCTGTTGTCAAGAAAAAAAGTAATTAATTTTAAAAAATATTTTACTTTACAGATAAGTCCAAATGGTTTTATCACATTCTTCGAGGGGTCAATTCTTAACCCTTCTACGCCAACACCATTTCCAAGATTACTTCCATCTGGCATGGCAGCTCCTCAAATTGCTATTTACCATACAGATCTACTATTTACGAATCACATGATGTCCAGACTAACCTATCAAATGCATAGAAATGGGATAGCTATCTCGCAAGTACAAAATGATATAATGTCATCCTTTGGAAAAAGTTTCACACCAACTAGAGTGCTTGCAGTAACGTGGAAATACGCAGAACCATTTGACGCTGTGGTACCAGTAAGTGTTTTATTAATATTATTGCTTTGGTGATAATTTTTTTTGTTAAAAGATCTTAAAAGAGGGCATAGAGAAGGGTTTCATGTAGCACTGAGCGCCTTCTGCCAACTCTTGGAAATTATTTTGTTGTTGAAATAATAAACTAACTGCTCCTAACAATTTCTTCTATTTTTTTAGTTTTTCTAATAGCTAGTTTCCATTTGGATTAATTTTTCGCTTTAATTTTGTCAAAGTGCGCAAGAAAACTCATGAGCTTTTTGCGCTTTAGCAGATAATACAGTCGAATGAAAACGGATCTTATTGTTATGATGATCTTTCTTTACAGTATACCCAAAACGCAACCTTTCAATTGGTTCTGGCTACAGACGAACAAGAAACTTTCCTGTTTTTGCATTATGGTGAGCTGAACATCAAGGACTTCCGACCAACAGTTGTAAGTAGTGTGTGGATTTTTTACCCTTATACGAGTAAAAGAATCTGTCTTTTCTTTAAGCTCTAGCTCACCTATCCTCCTAACATAGTACTAGTATCATAAATGTAGAAAAATGTAGTAAAAAATCCAAAGCATAAAACTTTTTACCATTTGTTAAGTTAGCAAATATTTCCACCAGCTACTAATCTCGTGCCATCTTCTTCGTCCTCACCAATTTATTAGCCGAACATCTTTACATCTCGTAGTGATACTGCTCAAATTTAATAGGTGCTATGACATGTTAAATGTTTTTATTAGGTCGGCTGGCAAGGACCATACCCTTCAAACTCATTCACACATAGATTGAGTCAGTTAGTGTCGGACCCCAATGACGCAACCATTAACAGACCAATGGAATTGCAGAAAGAATCCAACGTTGGAATGCCAGGAAAATGGATTTATGGAGTAACCCACAAGTGTAAGTTGGACTTTACCCAAAAAGATTTTTAAACATTATTTTTTCTACAGAATTTTGTCTTCCACCAAGTTTAAGCTTAATGGAAAGAATGAATGTTTTTTTTTTAACCTAAGCGTGAATAAAAGTTACTGGATATTACTGAAAACTCTGTCTTTTCTTATTTGTACAGCTCCTTACCAACGTTATCAATTTTTTCTGTTCCATAAAATTTTTTTTTAAATTTGAGTTCTCTATTATTAATTTGATAAGAAAACACCGCAAACAGACTAAAAAGGCTGGAAAGGTATTTTTCGACAACTTATGAATTTCAAGATGTAGAATCTTTCTGGCACGCAAATTTTGGTGACCGTTTGGACCCTGCACTTGGGAAGGGGCTGTTTTTTATTCCTTCTATTTATTTTAACATTGAGTAATATAAATAACTAAGCAATATAATTTTTTATTTAGATACCAAAGTACTAGTTGCCACAACCACAACTTTTTCAAATGGTACAACCATTACCACTTTTGCCAACGGTACGACTCATATAACCACTACAACTGGTACAACTGGCACAACCGGAACAACCGGAACAACCGGAACGACTGGTACCTCCGTTATGACGTATTCAAACGGCACTACCATTACCACTTTTGCGAACGGTACGACCGTTATAACCACTATGACTGGTACAACTGGCACAACCGGAACTACCGGAACAACCGGAACGACTGGTACCTCCGTTATGACGTATTCAAACGGCACTACCATCACCACTTTTGCGAACGGTACAACTGTTATAACCACTAGGACTGGTACAACTGGCACAACCGGAACGACTGGAACGACTGGTACCTCCGTTATGACGTATTCAAACGGCACTACCATTACCACTTTTGCCAACGGGACGACCGTTATAACCACTAGGACTGGTACAACTGGCACAACTGGCACCACTGGAACGGCTGGTACCACCGTTATGACGTATTCGAACGGCACTACCATTACCACTTTTGCCAACGGGACGACCGTTATAACCACTAGGACTGGTACAACTGGCACAACTGGCACCACTGGAACGACTGGTACCACCGTTATGACGTATTCAAACGGTACCACCATTACCACTTTTGCCAACGGGACGACTGTTATAACCACTAGGACTGGTACAACTGGTACAACAGGAACCACCGGGACGACTGGAACCACCGGAACAACGGGAACAATTAGCACTGTATCATGTATGTAGCTTCTCCTTTTCACAGAGTATTTTATTGCCGCTGGCGTATACAATTAACACAATTTTTTCTTTTTTTTTACATATTTAGACATGCAATATTTTATTTCATTTGGATCAGAGAATGGCGATGAAGTATTAGTTGATATTAGCAACGGAATTGGAGTAGGCAGTCAAGACGATGGAATATTTTTTGTTGATGTTGAACACATCCCCTTCTTCGATTTGACATCAAATACCAGAATTCAAGTAAGAAAAATACCTTATTTCTCAAAGCTGAGGATAATTAAGTAAAAGTCCTTTTCGAAAATACTGTGCTTCCATTTTTTTTCCAAAATATATTACACACGAAACTTTATGCCTAAATTTTGCTTTTAGCGACAGCGAAGGGAAAGCGACTTGTATCACACATTAAATGACATAAAATATTGTTATTCATTTTCAGATAAGTACAAATGGTTACATCACATTTTTTGGAGCACCGACATACAACCGCTTTACACCAGAAGCCTTTCCAAGACTACTATCATCTGGTCTTGCAGCTCCTCAAATTGCCATCTACCATACAGATTTACTGTTTTCAAACAACATGTTGTCAAAATTAACCTATCAAATGCACAGAAGCGGAGCGGCTCTCACACAAGTACACAGTGATATAATGACATTCTTCGGAAGAAGTTTCACTCCAACTAGAGTGTTTACAGTGACTTGGAAATACGCTGAAACGTTTCTTCCTGGATCAAACGTAAGTATAGATTTTATTCAAACTAATAATTATGTCACTGTTCTTAGTATGTCGTGTTATTTTCACGTCCCGCCTAGTTTGGATACATACTAACTTATCAGGATCAATTAAGTTGAGGCACTTAGACTTTTTCTTTTTACAAATAAGAACAATTGTACGAAACACGTTTGTGACAAATAACAGTGCGAAAAAATATGATAATGCTCGAAAAATTATGACAATAGTCACTGCTGATGCTTTGGAAAATGCCCGTCATTATAGGTACGTTTGACTGCTGTACCGCATGAACACTCTAACTGTACACGCCTTTCTTTATGATAACTAAATGACTGTTTCCGGCTGTTTTAAACTTGCCTTCACTTAGAGTTAGATCTCAAGCTAAACAGAAACGATGTTTTCTTTTCGAAATTTTACACTAAAGCAAATTGCTGGAATTAGGGTTCGAATATTTTTCTAGGGAATAAACATTGCCCCTAAGCCAGACTGTACTTCAATACATGTTACTTTCTTCTCTCACTTAATGTTACTATCTTTTACAATCTCCTTTACAGAATAATCAAAACGCAACCTTTCAATTGGTACTGGCTACAGACGAAAAACAAACTTACCTCTTTTTGCATTATGGGGAACTAAACATCAATGGGTTTCGACCAACTGCTGTAAGTAATTTTGAGCATTATTTTGCACGTACATCTCACTTTTGCATACTTTACTGTTCTCATCTCTTCATGTACATGCAACAATGACATTAAAAGATGATGATCAAAAACAACTGTTTTTAACTAAATTTTTAAGGACTTACTTTTAACAGAACTAAAAAAAGTATCTCAATAAAAAAACTTGTAGTTTGAAAAAAATGCTTGAGAAATTCGAAATTTGAAATTCTAGAAAGTAATCTGAAGAAAGACAAAGCAAAACAGCTTAGTTCAGTCTATATCAACGTAATTACAGAAGGTTTTATTTGTGGACGCTATACTTTACTTTCCCATAGCAAACACTATAGCTTTGCATATTTTTTATTTAGGTTGGCTGGCAGCAGGCAAACCCTTTGAACTCATTCACGCATCCTCTAAGTCAGCTAGTGTTTGACGCAGCTGAACCTACCAGACCAATGAGACTGCAGAGCGAATCAAATGTTGGAGTCGCAGGAAGATGGATTTATCGCGTTGCAAAACCATGTAAGATAAAGGCTTTTTGCCTTTTTTACTTTCAAACTGTCATGCATTTCAAAAGTTTTAAGAACACCGTTAAATTGTAAACTATATTCCCTTTTGATAGACAGTAAGACATCCTTTTAAAGAAAGCGTTCATAACCAAACACCACTGGAATGTTAGCATTGCGCCTTTTTTGCCAAATCTAATTATTGTGTATTGATAACAAACAACATTCTTCCGGTGTTATCCTTTTTTACAATTTGTTTGGTATAAGTTAGTATTAACAGTTTCAATTTGTATCCACTCGGCGATTGCCTTGTGATTTTAAAACTTAATTTAGGATTAATTCACATTGCAGAACTCTTATTAGGCAGATATGCACAACCCTTGTATATTGGCATTGTTACTTATGTTTAAATTTGTTCTCGATCATTAACTATAAAATTAACATTTTTAGTGGTTGTCGAAGATACAGTGACTACACCACCGACTGGCACTCCAATCGCATGTACGTGGTTTTGTATTACTCAACCTTTATTTCAAAAAAAAATCCTTCTTATAAAAGCTACTAACTGTTCTAGCTTTTGGTATCAATATTAATGGTGTTTGCATGAAATCAATTGCATTTTTTTTTTATTTTTAGGTCCAGCACCTGCCACTAATGCATGTGATGGCAAACAGGGCAACATTGTATATCCAAGTCGTCCAGATTTATTTATCTCGTGCGTGACAGGAAGTCAACCAATTTGTCAACCGTGTCCTATTGGTTTGAATTTTGTAGAATCATGTAACCAATGTCTTCAGCCAGGCGTAACAGGTAAATAAATCCAAACTAAACATATTGATCGTTTTTTTATAGAATTTGTTACAATGTACGACAAGAAAAAGGACGGAACAATCGATACGATCTGTATACTACCATAGAATTATTATTCAATCAATCGGCCTTTCTTTAAGTATATTTCTTTTAATCCTTTAATTATATTATTTTTAGAATGTGTTGCAACCCTACCGCCAGTAACCAACACTATACCAACCGTGCCATTTGACGGCTGCACTACAGAAAGAGGTAGGCGCCATACCACGTTTTATTATTTCGGTTATCAGAATTCAATATTAGAAAATGTTTAAGCTTGACAAATAATAGTTGTAACTTTTACTCTGTAAATAAATACAGGCCCAAGACGGGTTTAAGTACAAACTTAGTATGGTAAACCATCGAGTGTTTGTAAACATTTATAAAAATTGAAATGCCTTGTACTGTTTTATATAGTTAATCATTAAATATACCACAGTAAATGATGAGAGTCTTGTAAAAATTTATTTTAGCTAATGAATACTGCTCAGGAAAGTCGGTTGGGCAATACGCAAATCCTTTTGATAACTACGATCGAACATTTTTCTGGTGTTATGGTATCGGAGCGGTGTGTCAAAACTGTGCACCTGGAACAGCCTTCTGTGCCACCAGTGCTACATCTGGAGTATGCAAATAAGTTGGGAAGCACGTTTACCAACCTAACTTTAGGATGCTCAATCGCAACAAATGGTGATGCCATCTATAAAGTAATTGATGTTAAGGTGGAGGTTCATTTCTACCTTTTTGTCATTGCAAACATTACAAAGATATTTTTAAAGAAGATAGATTTTTTACGTGTTGGTCGTTTTAAAAACTAATTTATTAAAAAAAAAATATTCGTTAACTTGAAAATTTGAGGTCGTATACCATTAGAGTGGACTGTAACGTCATTTGTACTTACATTCCGGAACGTTTGAAGCAAAATACACACTCAGTTCCACTCCTTTCTAGTTGATGTTGACCACAACGGTACCAAAATGTGTATCAATACAATATTACCATACCCTTCTCTAAATGTCGCTAAATTTTTATCAAAATTTCGTCCAAATTAGGTTTAGGTATTTATTATCTATCAATTTATTTATTTAGAAGGCTGAAGATTTTTTTATTGTAAATATATGTCTGACATATTCTGACGGGATGGTAAATGACTTGGAACACAAATGTCTCTTTTCTTTACCGGGTTAGCCATCACTTACTCAGCTTCATAAAAAAATCACAATTCTACTTTAGGGGCACAAACTTTTGCGAGCATTAACTTTTGCGTTTTTCGCGTTTTCTGGTAATTTTCACGAAAGTTTATGCCTTTGAAAATTGTGAATCATCAAAACGCGAAAGTTTTTTCACACAAAATCATGGATATTTTTCAAAACGCGAAAGTTTTTTCACCATAAAAAAATCATAAAAACGGGGCAATTTTCAAAAGTAATGATTATTTTCTACTTTATTCGCCGTCAACTACAATAACACTTGGTATTTTATTCTTCTTTGGAGCTGAGAGAATTTCTCTGATGTCCCGATTATTTGAAACAGTAGTGCTTGTGTATGCAGTCTTTTTCTTCTTTTTGTCGGGGGCTTGTGGTCTAACGACTGTAGGCGGCAACGCCATGATGAAATTGAACAGATTTCCAACAAGCAAAGTGCCATCGATTGATCCTTCCAAGATATAGATCCGATGCTCAGTAATGATGCTGAGCAATCTGATGATAGCCATCTCTTAGCAATTTGTGATGTCACAGTTGAGGAATTTGAAGTGTTATGTGGAAGCAAGATACAAGAAAGTGACGACGATACTGACTCATAATGGGAAGAGGCAGATAATTAAATTTACTTAGCCTAAACTTTTGATTACCGTAAAAAACTTAGTTGTGATTTAACGAACAAAATTTTTTTCTTGGATTTTGCCCATTCGCGATTTTTTCACGCGAATATAAACCTCATTTTGAATTCGAGAAAGTTTTTTCCGCGAAATTTGATTCAAGAATCGCCAAACGCGAAAGTTTTTGTCAAATATTTCGCGTTTTTTTGACACGCGAAAGTTAATGCCCGCGAAAGTTTCTGCCCTTAAAATAATTGGAGAGGGTTTGAAATTAAGACTGTATGTTTAACTTTTGTCAATTCTTTGCACAATTTCAAGAGGACACAATTTCCGTTCTGAATTTTTAAATATTATTTTATCCACCAAAAATTTTCCATGAATGTCTCAATAAATATTAAAAGGGACACGAATTATAAACAATTTATATACTAACTGATAATAATAAAAAACATTCTCGTTGTAAAATATATTTAACTAGCCTGGAGACGCGCCGCCTCACGCCGGAAGTAGCACGTTAGGTAAACTGTGAAATGTTGCTTAGAGACAAGCTTCAATTCATCGCAACACTTAGTAACACTTTTCATGACAGGTCGTGTGTATAAATTGAAGAATTGACAGGTTTCCATATTGGTCACATTGAATGCCATCACCCTACATTTTATGACTCATAATATCTTAGTTAAACAGTTCAATTATGAAAGTAAAAAAATTAAATTTGCTCAACCCTTTCCTTAAAAATACTATAAGTTTTGTAAAAATACATGTATTAAGTTGAAACTTGTTGTGGGGGTGCCTTCGGATTGGTTTTATGGAATGAGCATGAAAGGTATATTGTGTTCAGCATACTTCCAGAATTTCAGAATTTTGGCATTTTAGGTAAGAGCGAAGAGCTGAGATTTAACCAAATTTTTAAACTTTGAAAAATTTACAAAAAAAGCGAATTAGTGTTATGTCGCTCTTTTTGTGTGTGAATGTGGGTTAAAAAGAGCTGTATATAGCTTAAGCTAAATTTGACATTTTTCTTACGCTTATTGTGCAATAAAGAACATGATGAGAACATGAAAACAAGTTGCAAAGTTGCAGCTTTATCCATAAATTTAAACGTTCCTATATAAAAGATAAATGGTTACAGGTTAAACAAAATTCATGAGAAATTTTATTTTGTGGAATAATTTCTCGTGAATTTTTGGAAATTAATTTTAAATATAAATAAAAACAAGAATTGTGACGAATGATGAATGAATTATGGGTAAGAATCCCATTAGTACGGGTTAATCTCGTAAAATTAATAAACTTTCACTTTTTGCAAAGTTTCCATTACAGCAAAAGCTTTAGCTACCTAACTTATTTGCAAATTTGTTGCAGCCAACTGCATTTAGCTATAATTTTACTCAGTAGCTGCATGTAGCTAGGTAGCCACTAACAACAAGTTGCAGGTTAGTGAAAATCAGACAGGTCAACATATAACACAAAGAAACAACAATAACAATGGCTAAGATAAAAAGCACTGACCATAAAATGCCAAAATCAAGCGCATCGCTATCAGTGGTGATAGCAAGATTCTGATGCGCTTATCTGATTGTTATAAATGAGTATAAAAAAGTGCAAGGAAAAAAGGAAAGAAATTGAATGGTTTATTTTCGATGATGCATATTTTTTTATGTATTATTTTGTACATTTTATATTCCTTAATCTTCATCAGTTGTTGAATCGTCAGAAGAAATATCAGAGTGAACATCACTTTGTTCGTACTCAATACAATTTGTGTCCAAAGATTCTGAATCATCATCATCGTCACTCATTAAGGAGAATTCGCTTTTTGGTTTTGGCATAATGTAGTCTTCTAAACCTCGAATGTTAACAAGATGGTTTACGGTATACAAAATTAACAAAGACAAAATAATATGGACAAAATATAACAGACAAAATAATACGGCTTTTATTATGAAGACTAGTTGTTATTCCCTGAAAGAAATTCACAGGTTCGCTAGTGCTCAAATATTCGCACGTCATATTTCTCGCATCGGCATTTCGTGCATTATGTCCTCCATTTAAAATTAAGTAATGCAGTTACTCAGACGCAGTTTGAAATAAAGCCCCGAGGGAAACCATTTTAAATAGACAGACAAAATACGGCTATTAATAAAGAGATCGAACGATTTATAATTTATAATATTATAAACTATTTTATTACACTCTTCACGTCTAAGAGCACGTCAAAAATTGTCTATACCCTAGGAAATAGCATGTTTTGCAAGTAATATCACGGCCTTATGGAAAATTTACACTTCTAAATGTAAAACCAGGGGCGGATCCAGTGTACGTCAGCGTCGTCATGCAACTGACATAATTTTTACTAAGAATCGTAAAAAATAATAGGGTACTGTGATCCTGCAGTTCCTGCGACCGTCGACCTTTATTTTACGGACCTTTCTCTTGTGTGACTGAGTTGATGGATACGGCAAAAAGCGACTGACATCCGAAGAATTTTCATGCAATGTGATTGGCTTGCCGGCCGAAATAAGGTATTCTGATTGGTTTACAAAAAACTGACGACTTTGACCCATATTTACGGCATTCGAAATGTGACACAGCATGTATTTTTCAATAATCATTGAATTTTTTTGTAACCGATGCCGTGTAATTTGAATTTCGGACCAAACGAAAGCAATTAGGAGGGTTTTTTCGGACCAAACGAAAGCAATCAAGAGCTTTTCGGACCAAACGAAAGCATGCAACCAGGTGTGGTGACTCACCATGTATGCAGCAATGAGATGCAATAATTTTTTAAATGTGCAAGAAAGATACGTAAAGTTATTACATTAAATTAAGTCTTTATGTCAAAAATGTAATTACAGTTGCGTAGCTATAGATATTGGAACATATGTAGCTAGCTAGAAATTTCAATGCAGAGTGGGTTATTTTTAAAGTTGTTGTTGTTGAACCAAAAACTTAGAGAGTTCTGCAATTGCTTTATGTTAAGAAGATAATGCTTTATTATTCTTGTTATCTTTAACACTTGTAATATATAGCTAATATAAGCATGCACCATCTAACTTTCATATGAAAAATCCTTTTTATACCAATTTTTAATTTTCACAAAATAGGCCCAGAGCACACGTAGACTGATAATAACTTCCTGCAGATGTTAATAGCTTACTACTAGGATTTATCATTTGAGGAATTTTGATATTAGTACAAGTCTGTGAATTTTTTAAAAAAAATAATAATTCATAACCAATTGTTAAAGTGGCAATTTTATGTGGGTAGTATAAAAAAGCATACTTTTCGCTAATGGTAAACGTCCAATAACTTGTGCAAAAATTAAAACAATGGCTTAAAACTTGATATGGTATAGTTTTAGACCAGATCGATGAAAGAGAGTCCAATATACATTGACCTATCATTGTAGTTCTTAAGTTTTTTAATTTAGGAATTTTCGGTGACTCCGGCAAGGCATTTTTTACAGCACATCTGTTTTAACACATATACAAGAACAAAAACCATTAAAAGCAATTATTCTGATTGAAATAAGTCAGATAGGAATTGATAAAACTAGTTTAAGCCTAAATTATTTAACCAGTCCAAAGAAATTGTAAAGTACCGGAATGTTCAACTTAAATTATGTTGGTACAAAAGCTTAATCATGATTACGACTACGGTTTAAGTGATAAAATTTTTGTTTGTCCTTTATTTATTATGTTATCAATTGAATAATATTTGAGCAAACACATTTTGCAGAATAGGCAGTGACCAACCAAACGGATGCATATATGTTTTATTCTGTGGTGCTACATCCAACATGTTGTATAATACAGAAGTTAGTTTCGACAATTTACTTATTTCCTGGGATAATTATTTTTAGCTCTTAAAGTCACTGGAGATTGGTTTGTACATCTACATGTCCTAGCTACATGTTGGTGACAATACACTGGTTGGCGTGCTGCAACATTCCATCATTAGGGTTTTTCCTTTACCCTGAGGTATATATATAGTAAGAATTCTGTTTTACTTTCTTGCTAAGAAGAACATCAACATTAGTATTCCATCTTACATATGATGATAATGACGCTTTGTACAATTAAACTGGTGTAACACAATAGAATTTGTGGGGAATGAAGCTGTTTTTACTTGTACTATCAGGCTTGGTTTAGTTTATTTTGGTAGACTAGTTGCGATTGCATGGTTAGTACTCTGAACACAGAAAATTTTTGCCAACTTTCGCCAAATACTTTAATTTTCCAGTCGTAAGAAAAGTTATGATGTGCCTCCAGACTGTACAGATACATCAAAAACCAAATTTCCTATTTATTACTTAACTGTGGTGCAAAGTGCAAAGTTGAACCTGTATTTACATCATTAAATGCTAAAAATACTTATGCTCAAGTTCATATTCTGTTTTGTCTGCAAGGTGTTGATGAAGGATGTGATGATAATTTTAAAGCCAACCATTTTTGTAATTCTGGTTAAAACAATTCAGCTTCCCCTAGTTAAGCCTACTTTAGCATATAGCAGACTGTCCATGTCTGGAATAGCTAACATTACGTTATTAACCATTTCCTAGAAATGCTGACGAGCCCTGATATTGGGCGAAACAGTCTTAAAATATTTGAATTTAAACTGTTGTTTTTAATTTTCATACACTTTTGAAACCCTTTAAAAGATGGTTTGTTATTTTCTTGTCCATTCAAAACTTTAGAGCAAAAAATATCTCTAACAAAACTAATAATTTGGACATTATTTAGGCCGTTTTTAATGCGTAGAGGCTTAAAATAGCGAAAGTTTCTGGGGCTGCGCCCCGCACCCCATGTGCGGCTCACAGCGCCCCCAATGACCCCCAGCTGTTTTGGACGCAGCAAATTGCTGTGTTTTTTCTTGCTTCGCAAAAAATGTGACTGACATGTTAAAAATGTTGGATCCGCCCCTGAAAACAATATTGTATTACGCTATTTAGGAAAATTATCTCTGAAACTAAGATCTCGTTTAGTGAATACATTTCACAACAGTTCTCCTGGTTGAACACAAACACGTGCACAAACTAAACCACAAAGGGACCTGGGATAAAAATAATCTTTTGTAATAGCATTTGAAGCTCTACACAATGAAGGCAACAGGTACATAAATTCCTAAAATGTTTTTTGTGCGCATTAATGGGACATTGCTGACGGCAACAAAAATTTTTAAACTACTATATCTCCTTAACCACTGACCAAAACCGCACAATCCTATTTAAACTTGATTAGAGTTTCCAGCTAGACACAATACAGGTAACAGCTAAAAAAAATTGTAATAAAAAACCTTCTGCATCAACGGATCATTGCTGACGTGATTAAAATTTAAATGACAGATCTCATTTCTTATTTCTTTTTTACTTAAGTGGATTTTTCCACGGGCCTTATCGACTAGTCTCTATTATAATAATACGGAGGTTCCGTCTGCCTTTGCGTCTGCTTTTGCAAAGTGGATTATATTCTTCACAATTTTCTTTATAAAGTCTATAAAACATCACCTATAGATTTGTTTGGTAAATCAGCAATGTTGATGTTAAACTATTGACGTCAAAGGAAAGTACATTAATATTAGTGATTATGATTTTTCACCGTGTGTGTAACTAGAGACCACCTAAGACCAAATTAAGTAATCGTTCCAAACCTGGGTCCCCAAATCCGTTTTCGAATGGACATCAAAAAACTTTTAAGCTGCAATATCTCTGCAACCGTTTGTCAAAGAAACATTTTCTTAATCAGGGTTTCAAGATCAATACGATGAAGACAACAGGTATACAAATTTCTATTTTTTGTGTTTTGGTGGGTTTTTACTGACGTCAGCAAAATTTTTAAACCATTTTATCTCCTTAGGCGTTCGTCAAAACATATGATCCCATATGCATTATTTGGTCAGCATTTCAACTCTATACATTACAGGCAACGAATAAACTAAATTTCACCCTTTTTTGTATTTGCAGTGCTGACGTCAGCATAAAATCTAAAACAACCTATTTTTCCTTTGTCCTTCTGCTTAAGTGGATTTTTCCACGGTCCTTATCGGATTTTTACGACATATACAAACGACTACTAAATGAAATATATACAGGCAAAATGCACATAGATGAAACATGCCAATAATTACAAACACAGACTTACAAACATTATACTACCGAATGAACAATTGCCCAACAACATTAAAGTATTTTGTATCTGTGACAACCAAATTTATGTTAACAAGAAAAAAAATATGCTCTAATATAATAAGAGCTTTTTTCGGTGAAGATACGCGTTTAAAACGACAACTGAACTTCAATTAAACAAAATTACCAACATCGTCAAAAAAGAGCTATTTATAAAAACTTTATAGTCGCGGAGCATATGAGAAATTTTTTGGTCGATTGAAATAATTTTAACTTGTTGAACCTGCTAGATAATCACTCATATATTCCGAAAATCTTTACTGGAATTATTGGATGCACCAACTCCTTGTTTCCAGGCTATTTTCTCATTTTAAGACGTCATCCATAGGAAAAAAACCTAATTTAAGACTTTTAAAATACGATGCAATAACTGTCTAAGAGCTCTAGGGAAGAGGCTGCAGTTGGATGTGGATGTTTTGATTAGTTCAAATCATTTTATAGGTTTTTTAAAAAATTAATGGTACGTGAGAAATCAAAAAAAGACCAATGTGTGAAACTAATCCCAGTAAAAAGTTGAAAAAATGATAAACTGCAAAAGATTTTACTCGCGAAATTTCCTACGCTAACTTTTCTATATGCTGTGTGCACAGATAATGAAATTGTTCTTATAAGAAAAGTGTATATCTTGAGAGAGAATTGCTGCATTGTTCCTCTTTTATGACGAAATCTAGACTACCACTTCCTACTTTTTTTAATGAGCTCTCCGGAAGTATAAGTGACTTTGACGGGAGTAGTTTTTGTTCCCTAATTTTTTTGTTGACAGTTCTACAGTTAACTAGTCGATAATTGATCAATCCACTCAAGCAGATAAACAAATATTTCCATTATTATGATGACGTCAGCAAAGACAAATCGATCCACAAAAATTCTCTTTCGAAATTTGTATGATACCCGCTGCCGTTATTTTGTAAAGCCTGAAACTTTGATAAAGAAAATGTACAGGATCATGTGCTTTTGACGAATGGTTACAGAGATATTGCGGTTTTAAGGTTTTTTGATGAAATTTTCTTGATAAGCGTTTCAAGCTCTAAGAAAAAGATTTGTGTACTTTTGTGGGACATTGCTGATGTCAGCAAAAATTTTAAACCCTTTTATATCCCTAACCATTCGTCAAAAGCACATGATTCTACATTTTGATCGCCAGCGTTTCAAGGTTTTTTAAGAGAGGTAGCGGGTAAAGAAATTTTTATTTAGAATAACGCTGGGTCATTGTTCACCTCATCAAAATTTAAATGACAGATCTTTTTTATATTGGTTTTTGCTTAGGTGGATTTTTTCAAGGGGCTTTATAAACTAGTCTTTATAAATAGGAAAAGTGTTCGTCTGTCTGTGACAGGCATTTTCCTTTGATGTCGCCGAAAAACTTATGTCTTTAATGTTAAATTTTTTGACGTTACGGCACGACGTTAATAACATTAATGAAACGTCAATATTTTAATTTAAAATAACGAAGCCATTACAATGCACGTAAAACTTTGAGGTCAAATGACATGAAAATGAGGGTGGTGGCGTCAGTCATTTTTTACTGCTTAGTTAACTAGGGACACCCTGGGACTAGATTGGGTAAGTTTTTAAAACCTGATTCCGCGAATCCTTTTCGGAATGAACGTGTTAGTAACATCATTAAAAAACCTTTAAACAGTATGCAAAAGTTGATGAACACAATAATACGCCAGTTCCGTGTGTCTGTGACAGGCAAAGTTGATATCGTCATTTTCCTTTGATGTTGCCGAAAAAATCTTTGATGTTACTGAAAAAAAATATGTCTATTTTGTTAGCGGGTTTACTTTGTTTACATCACGTGATGAAAACGACTCAATTTGATTTGCTGAAATTAATTTAACAGCTAACTTTCTTTCCTCGAGACCGAAAAAAACACAAAAGAAAGGTCCCTTCGTCTTGAAAAAAGTGCAACATGTGATGACTCTAAGTACTCTAAGTAAAGAAGTAGAAGTAAAAAAATAAAGTTGAAAGCCACAAGAAGTTACTTCGGAAGTGAAGAGTAGAGCTAGGAAGTAGTAAAGTAAAGTTAGAAGTAGAAAATGCATGCTAGAGATTCAAGTGGATTGGAATTCAGAAAAAGTAAGGACTTTGATATATTTAGACGTTCCGTTTTTATGTCGCTGAAGCTGCGTGTTACTTTTTTTTATGTAGTACACTTAAAGTCGCATTCCTAAAATCGCATTCTCAAAAAAAATCCATTAAAGCTCCAAATTCTTAAAGTTTTTACCGCGTTTTATTTAAAAATAAAAAAGCTAGCCATATTTGTTTACAATTTTTTTGCATAATTAATGTGTCCCCTGGTGCGTAACTAATGTATTTGTCCTAAAATTCAAAATGCTACATAAAGCTGTTAGCTGGCTAACAAACTAATTTGCTGGACAAACGGAAAACTTTGGTTTGTTTTACATTACTATTGTTTCTCTTTATAATGTCTTTTACTAAGCATGAATACCTAGCTGTAGACCCAGTTAAGTCTCCCCAGTTGAAGTATATTTAACTGGCTGTCTTAGCTACTGTTATCTGATAGCTAATGTTAGCTTTAAGGCTCCCATCCCAAGCTTAGCTAGCTCTAACCTATCTCTTCTTTTTTGAACACGA
Source organism: Hydractinia symbiolongicarpus (assembly GCF_029227915.1). Taxonomy (NCBI): domain Eukaryota; kingdom Metazoa; phylum Cnidaria; class Hydrozoa; order Anthoathecata; family Hydractiniidae; genus Hydractinia; species Hydractinia symbiolongicarpus. Next base: position 6,712,956 of record NC_079885.1, read on the forward strand.
ATTATGATGAAACAAGCTAGCTACAAAATCTTTCTTGAACTTTTAGGATGGTGTGACTCATTGTTATGCCCATAGAGTATAATTTTTTCACATTATTTGGGGACCAAAATATGACAAGTGGAACGAAGTTTATAGAATTTAAAGTGTGTGTGTTAAGTTAATTTTATTGTTTTGTTTCTGACATCCTGTTAAACTTTTGTCAGCCTACATGTAATATGCCAGGTTTTTTTACATTTGATTGGAAATTTACGTGTGTTTATGATGACTTTGGGTTAAAAAAAATTATGAGAGGATGGTATGATTAAGTCAGTTTATAATTGTTTGTGTTGCAAAATGCTGTTTTTTAAAATTTTGTGTAAATTTTTGTGGAAATAAACCACATGCAATATATACTGAAAAAACAAATTTTTGTAGAATCAGACTTCACTGTAAGCTGTTGTATAAGCTAATGTCTTTATATTTCGTAATATAAACTATTGTTGAGGAGAACTGTATGTGATGTCATTTTTGGTGGAAGAAAATTCCATGGTTTCAGAGTTTTGTTTTTCTTGAGAATTTTACAAAATTTTGTAGGGATATATAAATGTTTGCTGATGATAAAGAAATACTTAATGTTCGGACTGAAACTGTTTTTGTTTTTTATATTTTGTAATCTAACGGGCGAGGACTGTATACACTGAAATGACTGATTTTTCTAAATTCTGATGTGTTTTATAACCCTTTTGTAGTAGATTAATGGGTATTGGCAATATACAATATGCTGAATGAAATTATTTTGTTTAGATGTGTTTCTCAAAAACCAATCTGTTTTACATTTTGTGTACACTTTTGTTTACGAACCGTATACAATGTTTCCAAAATAATGAGCTTTTTTATTCAAGTTTATTCTTTGCTTATTGATTTTTTGACATTTAGGTTCAAAATTGTTGGTAAAGGGCAGTACGGATCATCATACTACAAAAGAAAAAATTTTGTCTTCTTAACTGGTTGATTTTTACATTTTGTGTAAATTTTTTGTGGGAGAGCATGGTATGCAACTGAAATGACTGATTTTTGTAGATTTAAATTTGATGTTTTCCAAACTATGGCTTTTTCATATTTTTGTATGAGTTTTTAAGGGAAAGACAATTTTTAAAATGTGTAACTCTTGTAGGCCAACTTTTTGACATTTCAGAATAAAATACTGAGGGTTTTCAACATAATCACTTATAAGATGTACATATTTGAGATGGGTTATTTCTGACATTGTTATTATCCGTGTTGTGACTGTCAGTGTTGTAACTGTCGGTGTTCTTACTGTCGGTTTTGTGAGTATTGGTGTTGTGAGTGTCGATGTTGTGAGTGTCGTTGTTGTAACTTTTTATTAACTAGATTTTGCACCTTGCATGTTGTTCTTTATTATTTTGTGTAAGATTTGTGTGGAGGATTTAATGCGATTTGACATTTGATATTTGGTGTAAAATTTTCAGAAATTTTTTTTGTAAATGCACTGATGGCGTCAGCAAAACATCTATAGCAACCTATTTTTTCATTGGCCTTTTGGCTAAGTGGATTTTTCCACGGGCCTTATCGACTAGTCTCTTATAATAATACAGAGACTGTGTCTGTTTGTATCAGGCAAAGTGGATGTCTTCATTTGATGTTGTCGAAAAGGTTATGTCTAATATGTTTTATGTCTAATATATTTTTTGACGTTAGAGCGCGACGAAAATAACACTACTTTAACGTCAATATCCTATATTAAATTAACGAAGCCATTGCAGTCCACCTAAAATTTTGAGGCCAAATAACTTGGAAACGAGGTGGTGACGTCATTGTTTTTCACCGCGTGGGTAACTAGGGACCACCTGGGACCAATTTGGGTAATTTTCCAAACCTGGGTCCCCAAATCCGTTTCGGAATGAACGGGTTTATGACGTCATCAAAGAACCTTTAAACCCCATTATCTCTGCAACCGTTTGTCAAAAGTACATGATCCTATACATTTTCTTGATCAGCGTTTAAAGAGCTACAACATGAAGGCAACGGGTATACAAATTTTGAAAAAATAATTTTCTGTACTTTTATTAGGGACTTTGCTGACGTCAGCAAAATTTTTAAACCCGTAAATCTCATTAACCATTCATCAAAAGCACGTAATTACATACATTCTCTTGATCAGCGCTTTAAGGTCTACACAATAAAGGCAACGTAAGAACAAGGTTCTAATATTTTTTGCAGATGGGTTGCTGACGTCATCAAAATTCATATGACGCTTATTTTTCAATTTTATCCTGCTTCAGTGGATTTTTCCACGGGCTTTATCAACTAGTAATTTGTATAATTTCTCAGATTGTGGTCTACTTGATGATTAAAAACTGAGAACTCTGTGGTCAAGGTGATTGTAAAAGTAGTACTAGCTAGCTATACACTCAAAGTTTGTGGGTGAAAAGAAATTTACAAGGGTTGTTTAACACGAAAAGTCTAAAGGAGTTTTTTACCAACATTTTGGTTCATGGTATGCCATATTAAACATTATTTTTTTGCAGAAAAACCTTTGAAATCGTGTTTTGTAAATTTTGGACAAAAAGAAAGTGACAGTGTATGTAACGAAAATTCTAAACCCCCGGTCAATACAGAAGCCAAAAATTTCGAAAAGTTTGTCAGAAACTAGCTCGTTGTCACGACAAATAAAGAGAAGTTACAGTATAAAACACAAAACTCTTTTACATTTATAATTGGCTAGAACAGAGGAGGACAGGACAGGATTTGGCTAGCACAGAGGATGAGAAAAGGGTACCTTGGAAGCATTATTATCAGAGGTTGCTTAACAATGAGTTTGATTGGGATGAGGATAATTTGTCTGATGATAATGTTGTAGAAGGGCCAGCTATGCAGATCAAGACAGAATGGGTAGTGGAGGCTATTAGAAAATTGAAGATTGGCAAGGCTGCAGGAGTATCACGTATGGTTGCAGAGATGGTAAAAGCATCTGGATATATTGGTGTTGAGCTTATTAAAAGTCTTGCTAATCAGATTATAAAGGATGGTGCTATTCCGAGTGAGTGGCAGTCGAGTGTAATAGTAAATTTTTTCAAGGGCAAGGGTGATGCATTAGACAGAGGTAACTATACAGGTTTGAAGTTGGTTGATTAAGTAATGAAAGTGATTGAAAGAATGATTGATAAGTTACTTACAGAAAAAATTGATATAGATTAGATGCAGTTTGGTTTTGTTCCAGGGCGTGGCACTACAGATGCAATATTTTTACTCAGACAGCTTCAGGAAAAGTATTTAGGAAAGAGAAAGAATCTCTATTTTGCCTTTGTAAATTTAGAGAAAGCTTTTGATAGAGTGCCACGTAAAGTTATTTGGTGGGCTATGAGAAAATTATGTAGGTCCACTCGCACGGACGTGGGGGTTCTGTTCACAATACACAAAACACAGTTTTGATGATGATCGTGTAATGTAATGTTTAAACTAAAAATATTAAAATGATTACAAAGATTAACTAACCTAATGGCCCGACAAACACTGAAAGGGCAAGGACACACACAAAACCTGCAAAAAGCAAAAAGAGACAAACAAGAAAAACATGAAAAAACCTACCAGCTGGCCAAGAGTGTGCGCTGGAATAGTGAGCCAGTGAGAAAAATTGAAACTTGATTGATTCGACTACTTCATAGTCAACTAGTGACGGAACGAAAAACTAGAAAAAACGTAGGCCTTATATAGAAAAAAATGATATAAAAACTTGTTTGACAAGATACAGAAACAATGCTACATATAACCCTAGAACCCTAGATTGTAGCTGTGATGAGAAATTCCTAATCAGAGCAGAATTATCTCACTCATCGTACAAGGTAGAATATCTGTTCCATAGAATTCTTATAAGCTAGCTACAGTCAACTTCTAGTCTACATGTTATCGGGTACGCTGTGTTTTTAAGTACAGTTGAATCTGAGGTTAAAATCTGCTCAAAATATGTTCACGCTTTCCTGAAAAGCAATGAAATTGTGAAATTCTGCTTTATAAGTGTATCAAATATAATTTAAAATTTCGTTCTCAAGGCTGGAAATACGCTTACTCTCCCTCTGTTTTAGACTTTATATACTTGAAAATAGGCAAATATGATTCTTTTATGTAACATAAGCTGCATTAAAAATTTTATTCGAAGGATCGTATATGCACGTTCAATGTATTTCTCAAATTTGAGTATTGAAGGGTTTCACAGTCTTCAAAATCAACACTGGCAACATAAACTTCTTTTCAGCAGCGGCACTGCAACGCAGTTTGGCTCTTCTTTAACCTTTGTCGCTTTGAATAGCAATTCCGCCGTTTTTTTAAGGATAGTGAAGATTGTTGAACCGTTTCTCCGAATAATGCAACTGGTGACTATATTTAGAGATTTAAGATTTTGATTCACTGTAGAATTAAAGGACAAACTATTTGTATTCCAGCGCAAACTGAAAGCCTGCCAGCACGTGATTAAAGAATTTGAAAACATGCCGAAAGTTTTTATCAGTTTGTTTCAATGGAGAGCATATGGGAAAAGTTGCTGTCAAGTTACTGTGATTGAATCGTTGATATTCATCAAAACATCAGAACAACCATCTCCATATGCCTTGGATATTTCATACTGACCTGAATAGAATTTGCAACATTTGTTAGTTAGAAATAATATACCAAATTTCATGTTTTTTAAAACTTTTGTTATTAACCCGTTTCAGCTATAAGAAGTCCTGTTCATATGGAGTTATTTGTGAGACAAAATTCGTGTTAATTTTACGTCGCGCCGTAGTGTTCTTCGTCGTGATGTTTTACTCAATAGTTTTAAAAAAAGGGAGCTTTTTACCTATGTCGTTAAAATAAGAAACTTTCGTAGAGATATGACATCATTTTTTATCCTAATGACGTCTTTATAATTTTTTTGTCTATCCTATGAAATGTTTTCATCGATAGATGTATTGTAGGAGTTAGATATATTATTATTTTCAATGGTTCTTAAAACTCCATTTGTTCTTGCTTGTTTACATTTTAAGCTACCATTTTTTTGACGATGGGCAATACCGCTTCACATCAGCCCGTCGTCAAGTGCGCTAAGCCAATCAGAATGCCCAAAAACCCATCTTGCCCACCGGCATAATCCAGACGGTTACCAGTCATCTAAAGTGAACAAGGAGAACTTTGCGAAAGAAAATATTACTGCTGTTGAAATAAAACATCTAGAAGAACAAATTAATATATATGAACAATGTTCATCGTTAAACCGCAACAGGATCAGAAAGCCAACCAAAACCAAATATTACATCGTTGAGAACGCCAATATGGTGCAGAGATTGGAAGTAAAGAAATCAAACGTAATGCTGTTAAAAAGCCGGTTAAGAAGTGGGTAGATGAAATTACCCTTTTCTTTGACTCCACTACAAAAAGCCAACGCATGTTATATCATCAGATACGAATACAAATGCTCATTCTACCTCAAAACTACACCAGACGTTAAAGTGTGTTTTAAAGACTAAGATACGAAGAAGATAATAATATGAAGAATTCCAACCGAGCTACATAAGCGTTGTTTTTCATGGTACAAGTACACCAATCATTCAAGGAGCATTTTTAAACCAAGGACGTGTAAGCTACATGCAATTTCTCAGCGTTTCTTATTATAATATAAACGTACCTGCTTATCTTTGGTTATTACCTACCAACTTAATAAAAATCACTAAATAAGCCTAGTCTAAAACATCTTCTTTTAATAGGAAATTTGGGTGACTAGAAAGGCCAGCTACAAAAGGTATATATTAAGTAAAGGTCGCCATGTCGCTTCTTTTGTTTAAATGATGCCGTTGTAATTAATTCTGTTTAATCTAGGTTTCGTCCCGGCAGATACCGACACGAAATTTGTTTCGTAATGACCTATCTACAATGGTCAAACTTCTGATACTTCGAAAACAACTCAACAAATTTTCCTTTTCATACCATGGGGCGTCAATTTAAAGAAATCGACTACCCTCGTTTCCAAACATTATGCACCCAAAATCTCTTGATAGCGATTCCGCGTAGTGTCCCTGTTATCAGACGTCTACGTGCCATTGACGGCAAGTGCCCTTTTCAAATTATTTGTCTTGCTTATCATTGGTACACTCATTATGCTTTACTATCACTTGTGGCTTTTTATCAAAAATAACGGGACGCAATCATTTAGTTATGATAATTACATTCTAACTGTTTATTAATTACACGATTTATATTCAAATAGTCGGTGGCCCCTGGAAATACGCATTTAATGTGTTTTGAAAATACTTGCAAAGTTTCAGTGAAGAAAGATTAGTAATTTTTCTGATATTGCTGATCATAAAGCTCGTTTAGCAAAAATTGGGTGTCCGGACCTTAAAATTCTGACTTTATGCATCAGTATTTTCACCAGAAAGCTTTCTTTAGTTTAGAAATGGTCACCAAACATTCCCATACATATCAAATATCTTCTCAAGTCTATTCAACATCCAATGATAAGTCACAATTCAACATTTTTCTTTGGTTAAAAAATGTCCGGAAACTACACGAAAGATACGTTACCAAGATTTAAGGCCAGTCAAAACGTTTTTACAAGTGATAAGGACCTTGTTTTGAAGTTAAGCGGTGACTCGTATGTATGCCAACGTAAAGTTACATTGCTTACAAAGCCTCACGCAAGCATTTTTTTTTACATTCATTGAAATTTCTTCTATTCCGTAAATAAAATTGTAACATACGTTACGCATATTCACAGCGGTTAGAGAGGATTGACGGGATTAATATAGTTGCGTTATGATTTAATATTAGGTAACCTTAAGTTGAACTAAATCTTTAAAATTTCACTTTTGGGCTTTTGTAGATATACAAAGTGAAACATGCAAATGTAACTTACGTTTGGTAACATACGTTACTGCAAATTCGAATGTTTTCTTTTCGAACGTTTTGTTCAATTTTTTTGGTTGAATTGTTTTATTGACGATCGTGCGTTGTATTTGTAATGACCAATTATGATGCAGTTTTCATAAATAGGACGTTTGATTTTATTGGGGAATATCAAGCCCATTTAGATTTATGTTCAACAGTACCATTCTTAAAAGCAATATTTAAAAAATAAAATTTTGCCAATATTATTTCTTATGTATCAACCACGCAAAACATACAGAAAATCATAATCAAATAGTGTCATGGATATAAAGTTATAGCTTTGCCTCCTGAAACTTTTTACTACTGTTTCATCTATATTAAAATGCCCGTATACGTCTATCCGTCACGCAAAATGGTAGCCTAGCTGCGCAAGTAGCGGGACGCAAGCAATGTGGTATTAAAAGGACGGGGGAACCCGCGGATTTTTCCGCGGGCTAACGACTAGTTAAATATAATATAAAGAGACGAGGCTAAAATAGGTTTTAAGTCTAAAATTAATTGAGAGTGACATACGTTACGAAACTTTTTAGATATGCATCGATTTAAAGTTTTCGAGCTGATCTTCATTTTTTATGCTAAATATATATTATTTGTTTTGTATACTCTCTTTTTCTTTTGACCCTTTATCAAAAAACTTTATTGCAACAACATGAAACAGTATGTCATTACCTTGTCCGGTTAAAAAATTACTCAGCAATTTTATTTTGCGGAATAAGTTTTCATGACAGTAATAAGTGTTGCTACCTAACTGCATATAGCATAAGAATTATTAACAATTTTGTTATAGGCAAACTGTGTTTGATTACTTTCACTTTTTAGTCAGAGGTAGCTGAAGGTTGTGGATATCTAATACAAATAAATAATAATATACCAAACTAAATAATAACTTTAAAATTATGGAAATATAGATAAGGCTGGCTTTTATGCTCCCTTATATTCTGTTTCTAGCCAAAATCATAAAAATGGTTTGTCTAAGATTTATATAAGATAAGAAAATAAGTGGTAATATATCAATACCAACCTATAGAAACATATAAATAACAAAAGAAAACTAATACAAAGCTTTAGGAGGTGGCTGGGTAGCTAGCTATAGCTTGTCCGATAGGTAAACAAAAATGAAAACAAAAAGAGGAAATACCTAAAAAGTATCTTAAAAAAAACTGCAATCTTGTCTTTTCGGCTATGTAAAAAAGTATGCATGGTGAACATGCGTAGTAGAACAAAGCGGGGTATGAAAAAAATAAAAGAAACGTGTTTTTTCTGGATTTCGATTGAAAGCAAAACGAATTTTATCTTTGTTTAAAAACTAGTTGACTCTCTTAACAATTTACTTTAATTTGATTTTTATGTAATTATGATGCGAAATGGTACACATGACATTGTAACATCGTTGGTAAATTGTATAATACCAAACGAAAGAGAAGAGCATGCCATTAGCGGTACAAATTTAATCTGCAGTAAAAATCTGAATGTTTGTTTTCTGCGAAATTAAATCTAAGGTTTTTTGTTCGGACAACATTACGAATAGGTTTTCTGTGTAATTTTTAGCAATGATGTACAAAAGCGGAGAATAAGAAATAAATGTAGATGGTTTCAAGACTGTTTCTCTTAACCCTATTCGGTCAGACATATTTTGAACATATTATGACCGGGAGAGGATTCCGCTCCCTTCTTTCTCCATAACTTTTGATAGGCTTTTTAAAAAGAAATCAAGTCTGGCACAGTATGTGAAAAAAAGGAACAAAATGGTGGGAATAAATACTGTCATCACTTTTCTCTGACGTCATCAGAAGCTTTAAATAATCATAATCTATTGACGATTTTCCTAAAACATTGATAGCTATTTACCCCTTAATGGTGTTTAATGTACAGTCACGTCGCAGGATCCAAACCTTTGCTGTTCACAAAAAGAAGGAGGGTGGAAAGAAGATACAATGCAATGAAACAAATCGTTAATGTTGATTACGGTTTTTATTTTTTTCCTGCTTTGGTGGACTGTCTCATAATTAGCTGTATGAGCTGCTAATTATAAGGTACGCATAGTATATATAATTATTCTGCATCGGCTAACTATTCTGTTACTGGCTAATTATCAGTTTGCCTTGAGTGCCTAATTTGCTTGAAAAACTTTCTTGAACTCACCCAAAGTATCACCAAATATTTTTCTAGATTTCTTAGAAAAAACTTGTTTTTAAAAATCTCCCGAAAAGGACAATTGATTTATCAAATCCGACAAATTTATTAATTATATGTTTACCCTTCTTTGTTTCAACTTGTTAAATTCAATTTGTCAATTGAAATTTCAAAAGTTATAGATATGTTCAACTTTTTGGATTTATCAAACAAAACAATGGCCAGTTAGTTTCCTCAAAATAAGAAATTACAACTAATCAGACTCTCCAAAAAGAGATTTAAATTTGAGAATTCGAATAAAAAAAGACAATAAATGATCAAATTTGTTGATTTTTTTGTCGATTTCGACAGAATAAATCCTGGATTGTTTCAATCATGTATCGCCTGCTTAATATGTTACTTGTTTAACAAAGATATCAAAAGCCAGCTTATTTAACTATACTTATAAATTTTGAAGGCCTAAAAACTGAAATACTCAAATGCTAATATGTATTCATTGCTCTGAATTAATTAACTATTTCATTAATTGAAATTGAGCTTGCCCATAAGTTATTATATTCGAATCGACAAGTTTATACATAACAAGATTTGTATTCTGTAATTTCCAGAAATTTCCTGATCAGTTTTGAGAATATCCAGAAAATTTTAACTGTTATTTTAGAATACTTCATATAGCTATGTAAAAAAAATTTTAATTTTTATTTATCGAGTTGTATTTTAACTTTGCAGGCTAGTTGCAATAATAATTGAGAATTAGAATACTCAAAGATTTGTTTACCGCATAAGTCTCTGTTTTCAAGGTCTGCTTCAAATTTCAGAATCTCTCAGGCTAATGACAGAAATCTTCAAGACGCTGGGCTTTTTGTTTTAAATTTTTTTTTTAATACATTGCAATTCTTAACAAAAAGTGGAATCAAACAGGTGTGCTACAAACAAATTCGATATTTTTTACATTTTTACGGTGTCATTTTGATAATGACCTGCGAAATCGGTTAGTCTGGCTTCATACAAAGTCCTATTAAAACATTATTTCCCACATTTATTGCATTTTTGTATCAATCAAACAGTAAAGAAATAATTTAACTTTAGCTGTTCGACAGATGTTTCAGAATTATAAAAGATTTTCTTATTTTTTACTGCTCATCTTAACTTTCAATTCATCATTGATTTCAATTCATCACCGCCTCAAAACACGAATCTATTGCCATATCCGAGGAGATCAATATTGTGTGCCAGCGCCCTACTGAAAATAAAAAAGGTTTGAGTTCCACAGGAAATTGAATAATACTCATATTAATAAAAAAAACATTTTTTTCCTCCGGAATGGAATCCTGCTCGATACCAAGCAGTGTGTTGGTGATGCGCACAGTAATTCTACTTCAATATGATATCATTCAACTTGAAAAGGTAAAGCACAAAGGCTCACTAATAAATCTATACATATGTAACATCGCACTAGAATTCTAGATTGAAATTTCACATATCTCCATAACTTTTGATAGGGTTTTCTAAATGAATTCAAACTTGTTACACTTATAGTACATCCTGAAAGGAACAAAATTGCAGCAATAGGTTTATCTGCAATATTATCGGATTCTTGAAATACCACTATTTGCTTAAGATAAATTACTTTCTAGAACGAGTTTTAACATTTTGTTTACAGTTTTCGATAGTGAAATAGAAGTTTTTTTTCGATTTTTGGGTGAAAGCCAAAAAATTAAGGAAAACGGGATGATCACGTGTACAAACTATGCAGGATGATTTTATTCACTGATAGAAGGTTGTGCTGTGAGCACGATCCTAACGAACGTTATTATATTTCCTGAAAGATTTTATAGGAATCCAAGGAGTAGTTTTGACTAATGGTCAATATATAAGGCCCTGAGAGGTATGGGACCTGACAATTTTGCATGTAAGTATCTAAGAGATAAATAAAAAATTTATAGCTTTACAGCGTAGCAATAAGTATTTATTGAAAAATCCGCCATGGAAAGGAGGGGGGGGGCTGAATAAGTTCCCGGACCAGAAAAGGTTAAAAGATGTGTCACGCAACGATTCAACTCGATTAGTCCTTCGTATTGGCATCGATACGCGTTGGTATGTAGTTTCATCATAGCACCTATAGAACAGTTGCATCCAATACACTGGTTATAAAGACATTCTACAGGCGAAAACGAAAAAGAATTGACGATGAATTTCTGATGCTTAGTGTTTCAGATTTTTTTGTAGGATTGGTATCATTGCCAATGTATTCAATGAAGTTTTTCAAAATGGATCAAGACCGTTATTGCAAGCTTTACCCTTGGATTATTGCATTTATATACTTCCCATTCTCCTATTCATGGACCTTAACATTAGGTATCTGTATGGAAAGATATTTCGCTTTTAAAAATCCTCGATTTAAGCGTTATGTAAAGGACATATGGGTTTATCCGCTTGCTTTCTTCTTACTTGTTATTTGCGCAGCGCATGGGGCGTATGCTTCGTGGTCCACCTCTCTATTACAATCACCATCGGTAATAGTATCAAAATATAAGTCAGATAATACCACAAGTTTTATTCTAGCAGCGGCACTCACATTACCCATAGGCTTCTTAAATCTGTTAGTATTCCTACATGTAGTAAAAGAATCCAAAGCAATGGCGGGTAGTAGACATACTAGAGCAAATTCAAGTCATCAGTTGACAATACCAGTTTTGCTAATCTTTGGATGTTTTATTGTTCTTTACACACCGTATATTGTTAGGTTAGTAATTAATTTACTGCTGCAGTTACACGGTTCTATGCTTTCAGAAAAAATCGGAAACTGGTGTTCTCTTGCAATTTGTACGAACTCTTTTATGAATTCCCTTATACTGCTTCGTTCATCAAAAATTAAAAATAAATCAGCCAAATGAAGAAAACAAGAAAGAAGAATTCATTAATAGTATTTATTGCACAGTGCCGAAAGAAATATCGGAGATAATTTTTTTAGAGTTTTTCATGCTCTCATTTCCATATATAACGAGTCTTTGGCGAGTATAATATGCGATAACTAAAAAACGAAAATATATGACGATATTTTCCGATAAAGAAGTGCAAAAACTGCGTTATCATATAAACCGAACATAAATCATTGTATATGATATACTGGTAGATTATTGTTCAATTCCATTCAAAGTTTTTTGTTCTACGCGAATAAAGTTAGATAATATGATCGTGCAAATGATTTAATAATAAATTTACTTGTTCTGAATAATCGAATTAAATTCTATAACGTGTTATAAATCTCTCTGAAGTAAAAGTTGAAAAATATTTCCTCAGCGATGGAGAATTGTCTTCCTAATGACCCTTTAATGATAATTCGCGAAGAAAAGAAAAATTGAATTGTAAATATTTATGTTCGTTTAATAAAAATTTGTTTTATTTTAGAATATTACGGAATAAATTTACCGACAAATTCCAACCTCGTCCCTAGGAGTATATCCTTCTCCACGGCACTGCGCTTTCTTATAGTTTTGACATGGTAACAGGTGCTGGGGTCGAGCTTAAACGAGTTCTAGTTTTTCAAGAAAACAATAAGCTTGTTGCACTGTAGAGTTGAAAAAAATTAAAAATATAATTTAAAAACTCAACCATATGATAAAATATATATTATAATGGAGAAGTGATATGAGAAAACACCCAAACTCGCGGAATAATCTAAAAGAAAAAGGAAAAAGGTTTTCGTACAGAACACAAATTCTCGTAATTATTTTTTCTTAAATCATGCGAAAATACTACAGAACCCTGTTTATTTTCTTAGCTGCAGCTATAACACACTTCAGCGCTGGGTCATTTCACACAGTTCAAAAATAACTTCTGAGCAAGTTCATTACTCCACCAGCCGAATATACTTCTTATCACTTTTATTTCGGAAAAAGAAATTTAAGGATTTTCTTTACATCGGCATTGTGTGAATAAACCAGAACTTTCAGCCAATCAAAAATAGCAAAGAATGTAAATATTTCCTACATAATAAGTTACCTAGTTAGCTAATATAGAATACCTTCATCTCTATGTTTAACAGCATCCCTATGCTTGATGTTTTCTCCTACTGGCACTGATCACACACCAATTTCATTCCCAAGTAATTTGTCCATATCATAATTATTTAAATTATTAAAGGACGAAATTGTAGACGGTCATAATAGACAATAACCATTCTCAGACATACATTAACTTCAAAAAATGTCGGACGTTTTTATTACTGCACAAATGCATCCGAAAATTTAATTGTCCGAATTTTTTTTGTCCGATTTTTTAATGTACAAACATTGTAATTGGTTTTGTTTACTGGCGTGTAATTGGTAACATTTTATTTGAAGATACGGTATATTTATTACATCATCAACGCTATTATCAAGAAATACAATTAAATCTGCTTTTGTTCCTTTTCTCTTTTCATTTTCTTGATGAAAATATTTTAACTCTGTGTCCTTCAAATGCTGACTTCAGCATATCAAAATTTCCCTAACAATTTGGTTGGTTTATCTTTTATGATATCTCTATGGTGTCTTTATATTCCAATCATCTTATATTTTTAAATGTTACTTCTAAAAATATTTTCAACCCTGAATTGGTGTAGTTCAGCACTTTTGATTCTCTACCTTAACATACACAAATCACACAGATCCACGAAGTACTCCACGAATTTTGATGCCTCTAATGGTACTCAGGGTTAGGCTACTACTTGAAAAATTCCAGCAAGGCCTGATCTGTGCTGACATAAGCAAAGTTAAAAAAGACCAAAATGGAATAATTGGTGGGTATTTAATTTGGCAAATGATAAATTTTTTATAAAATTTGGCGAGGATTTAAGTTGGCAAATACAAAAAAAATATTCATTTTGGCGGGGATTTATTTTTGCGAATGATACAAAGAAATGAAGTTTTATCTCTTTAATAATAACCGTCGTCTGTCTGTCTGTGTGTCCGCGAAAGCCGTGTCCCGTAACGGAAACACGAAATTTTTAAAATGCGCATCAATACCAAATGCGATATATTTCTGTCCACTTTGTTGCAACGGGTTAATTTAAAGGACGAGCGAACGCGACAGGCGACCCCGTGGATTTTTCCACGGGCTAACGACTAGTCTCTATAATATCTCTATAATAATAGCCGTCGTCTGTCTGTCTGTTCAAAAGGGTTACCGATATTCCTTTGATCTTTCCGCGAATTTTTAGAAAACAGGGGGTTGTTTAATGAAAAACTTTATAATTAATTGAACTAAACTCAAGAAATTAATTTATTTCCTTACATAATTTAATTAATTTAATTGATAAACTTCTAATTTAAAAACCAAATTAGGTGATTAAAATAAATTCATTATTTAAATGCGCCTTTTTTAATAATAATTTACCCCCGTGACCTTAATCGCTGATTCCGCTCAGGAGCCATCTATATTATAATACCCGTATACGTCTGTCACGCACAATGGTACCGCAAGTAGCGACACACACGTAATTAAAAGGACAGGCGAACCGCGGATTTTTCCACGGGCCACCGACTAGTGTCTTAAAACTTATTGTGAATATAAAAAAGTTCGTTTTGGGGGGAAAAAAGCATTTTACTTTTATAAAAAAAAATGTTTTTTTTAAAAATTTGGCGAACTGTAGATTATGTTAAATTTGGCGTAGTTCGTTTTTGGGGGAAAAAAGCATTTTTCTTTTGTTTATAAAAAGTTTTTTTTAAAAATTTGGCGAACTGTAGATTATGTTAAATTTGGCGAGTATTTAATTTGGCGAATAGTCAGTTATTAAAATTTTGGCGGCTATTTAAATTGGCGAGTTTCGGCGAAATTCGCCAAATTTAATCCTCACCAAAATTTATCCACTTAAGGTAGTTGGAGAGCCTGGTAAAGGATGTTTAGAGAAGTTTTATATTGTTGTTCCTTAAGCATTTCGACACTCGTTACCTTAAAATGAAACATAAAACTTTTTATCATGTTGAGCTTGCATCATAACTAGGTTTTTGTGAAGTTTTCATTTTTAACAGCAAGAGCTTATCTAGCTAGCTACAAGGTTTTTTTCTTAGACCCATAGCCACTTTCTGCCTATGGGTCTAAGTATGGGTTAGTTTTATGTTATAATTATATATAGCTGTAATATTAGGTTTCTTAGCTAGTATTTTTCAGCAGTTATATCTCCTAATTTTGTTGGACCTTTTGGACTTCTGAGCATGAACTGTGAAAGATGAAGTAGCTAGCTACAAAATCTGAAGCGTATACACAAGGACAAGGATACTTTTAAAATGTGTGTAAACTTGTGAGTGATTTATATTTATATACGTCGCCTCAAAAATTTCAAGGAATATACTTTGTCATTTGTTTTAAAAAAGAAACGCAAAAGTGATTCGTCAGTAGTGCTTAAACATCCCATTTAAGCCGCAGATATTTTGCAATTTTTATTCAACTATGTGAATCGAACCCACAACTTATTGAGCACGAGTCAATTGCTCTACTGACTGAGCTACAAATCCCCAAATCATGCCATGCATAAATGACAAATTAAAACCAGATAAACACGTTTTTTATATAAGAAACACACTGCTTGGCTTCAGCCTGGGCTTTTTTAATTTTTCCCGATTTAAGCCTCAAATGTTTCTAAACGTGTTTTTCTTCTTTTTCCATACAGGGTTACAGTATATACTACGATATAAAATGTGACAACACAACTTTGTATTTTATTTAAAAAAATTAAAGAAGTTTTCCGTTATATTATTAATGGTTTAGTATTCCTTGCATTTTTAAAAATCTTGTTCGAGACTTTCAGCCTAGCCATGTTTCTTAACTATATTTCAATTTTGGCCTAATCTCACCCTCGTGTTTCTTATATAGATGTTTCTTATATAAAAAAACGTGATAAATAAGCCCCCAATCTGAAATAAACCCGCAGTCAGTTCTTTCAAGGTGGAAAACTTTATAATTTTTTTTAAAATAATTCCAAATCGTTGATGAGAGTTTTGGTAAATATTGAAATAATGATTGGAAACATGGTATGGAAGGTTTTTAGACTGGTTTAGCACAATAGACTAAGAAATAAGTAATCGTAGTTCCTGAATTTAGGCGTTTTCAGAGACAATTCTGAAGAAGGCACATGTTATGTACATTAAAAGGCTTGGGGCGGAATGCTTTATCCAGTTCAGAGAAATTCTTACATTAATTCTGTCAGTCAAAATAGGGTTATGCATACACCCCTAAACACCTATTCAGTCATCAACAGTAACCGAAAGAATCTGATGCTGTGCTTATACTTAAACACTCGTATCCTGATTTAAACGAAAACGTAAGATTTCGAAAACGGAATTGTTTTACTCATTTTATGTTGACACCCACATATTAAAACGCATAAAATTTTAAATTATCACATTTCTATTATACCGAAGTTATGTACGGGGACACACAGGTCATTTTTTAGGGCTTAAATTAATTGAAAAATTGACAAAGGTTTTGAAATAATGTGACTGAGAAAAAATCCAGAAAGATTAAAGATGGAGTAAATATAACTGATATTGTTGAACAAAACAAAATCATAATAGAAATTGCAAGGAAGCTGGGTGACTAAAAAAAGTCTTTCAAAAATGGCTGTGAATTCTAAGAGCTGGTTCTACATAAAACATTGCAACTCCAATTCTTAAAGCTGTGTAAATTGTCATGACTCGCTGCAAATCGGAAGTTAATCAGTGCAATACGAAATTGTCTATCCGCGTAAAAATTAACTCTATTATATTAACGGTGCAGCGGGACGGCGATATTTTCGAGTCCCCGACATGAAACTTTTAACTCGCTCCTTACAAACCTCATTTCTCCAATCACCGTCCTTTTTAAAATGCGACCCAATAATAATACCATGTGCGTTTTTAAATTCCACAAAATTATTTAGCGTTACACCAGAACCAATTAGGACGGGTAGATTACAACTTGAAAGGACATTGTTAAGTTCTTTAGAGCTTGCTGGTTTTCCTGTGGAAGCGCCTGTTAATACAACACCATCACTCATAAAAAAGTCGGCAGCTGTACACATCTCCGTTAAACTGACGTCACTTGTGATGGCATGAGAGCTAATAAAAAAAACGCAGTATCAATGAGCATTAATATAAATCCTCGCATTTGATTTGGCAGTTTTTACAAAAAATATTTTCTCGGCTCTATGGTTAAAGGGAAAATGTTACGACATTCACTTTCTCATTATATGGCACAAATTTTCCTCGGGTGAGAAAATGTGATAAAAATCATCTAATTTTAAATTTTAAAAAATTACGCCGAATCGATATATTATTACTAGTCCGCCGAAAAAATTTAATTCATACAAAAATGAACCAAGATCTCGATCTTGCGCACTCGAGACCTCGGTATGCTGTTAAAAGCTTTTTCCCATGTGAATAAAATAACTTTTTAGCAGTTTGTTAGCAACTCGAGATCTCGACTTGAAATCATGCTGAAACATTTGCTGGTTCCTGAGGAAATATTTCCCATATAAACACCACCTAAATATTTATTTCAAATTAAACGACGTGTTAATGTGTGGTGCTTAATTCCATAACTACAGTATTACATACACACAAAAAGAGGTGTTTCACAAAAGTAAGATTAAAATTTTAGAGGTAGGGAAAGTTTTAGTAAAAATTTTCCGTGACTTTCAAAACACAGGACACAAATGCCCACTTACGTTCATGCTTTTTTTAGAGAAAAAGCATCGTTTGATGATTAAATCTTCGTTTATACAAGAAATTAAACACAATTTACGGATAGTTTTACCTGTGTTTTTTCTTCAGATCTGTCAGTACCAACACATTTTCGGCATCGATTGTTTTTCTGTAGCGTAAAAGTTCACCAGCATCAGCATTCATTAAACCTTCATCTGCAACATGACCAAACAAAAAACCTTCAGCGCGTATAAAATCAAGACCACTGACCTAAAAAAAAAACAGATTACGTAGACTAATAATGAAAAAATTTAAATATGATTACAACTAACTTTTTTTGAAACATACAGCTGAATGAACCGAGACAATCATATGGAACTTGATAGTGAGAAACAAATATTATAACACCCTTTCAGATGACACTATGACAAGGGACGTGGGCTTTTTAAACGCGACAGGTACAACAACTATCATTAACGCTCCCTGAAAGGCGTATATTCATTTTTTGGTTCCAATTCTAGGCGGCTGTATTGCCAGCTTCCTTAGTTCAAGGTTGGGTTCGAAAGCTCTTTTCAAGAACCACCGATCAGGTGAGATTGTGGCGAGTAAGTTTAGTCCTCCAGAGTTACAATTGGTGATAGCCATGGTTCCAGCAGTACCTAATTAAGGATACTTACCGCTGCTATGGCTAATGCTTCCTTATTGCAACCGGCTAATATTTGTATCCCACACGGTACATCCGCACCTACGTATTTTACAGCACTGGCTACAGCTGTCATCGAGGATGTAATTTCAGGACCCACATTACGGTTTAAGTAGGGAACATCATGCATATTTTCAACCATAAGGGCGTCCTATAGAAAAATACATATCGTGACATATACAGCTCCGGCAAGTTTCGGTGGACAAAATTAAGCGTTAATATAAAGAAACTGGTACCACTCCTGCGTTTAGATATAATTCAGCTTCTTGTTGAGCAAGTTTGATTGTGTGGTTGAGACTACCTGATATATAGTTTGGTGTACCTACACAAAAAAAACTGAGATAATCGTTTGAAAGCAACCACAGTAAAAAATTAAAATTTCCGCTATACACATGCAACACGGGCGCTTATTTCAAAATAAATGGGTTCAGGTCAAAAAAAAATATATATATATATATTTTACTATCGCAGCTTAATTAGTATGTAAAATACCTACAGTTGTAGTGAACGCATTTATTAGGGAAGTTCTAGTTTCAAATATTTGCACCACTTAGTAATTTGAAGCATTCACTTCACACCTTGTATGCATACTGTTGCATTTCTAGTTGATCAATTTTTTGTTTGTTTTTATCGTTTTTACTGTTTTTACTGCTTTTTCCATTTCTATTCTCAGACAGGACGGACATTGATAGCAGTTTTTTTTGTATTTATGTATATATTTGCAAATTACTGAAGTCCTCATCCTGTATAAATATTTTTAAATAAATAAATAAATAATAAATACATTATATGAGAACTTGCAATAAAAAAAGTTATACATATACACATATCTAAAAATAAAAATTTATCACCTGGTAATGGCCGAACGTGGATCATTCCAATGGTAGTTGGATAACATGATTTAAAAATGTTCTTGAACCGATTCATGGACGCCTTTGTAAATGATATGTCGTTTATTTATATAAAAGAAAGTATAAAACAAACAAACAACCAAAGGAAGTGTTTAATTGGAGAAATGTAAATGACATTAGCACTTATAGCGATTTTAAATATGGGTGCTTGCACTAAGAAATAAACTTTGTCAACAAGCATAGGACACGCAAAGCTCCTCGTTGTCCTTTTAGCCCACTGTTAATAAACCTGTTCTCTGAAGAAGCTGTGTCAAGTACAGTGAGATGTTTTGCAAATAGTAAAATAACCAACAAAAACACATGAAAAGACAAAAAAGAGAAGTTTTGAAACAATATTTTTATTTTTTGCTGACGCACGGTATTAATAAGATTTCTATTTTGACATTTCTGAATATCTTGTTGTTATAATCTATATCGATATCTTTTGTAGTAAATGTTTTCGTAAAAACTGGGTTTCAAAAATATATCTCGTTTAGTTTAACAGATGCATATTCAATATTGATAAGTTTGGGCGGTGATAATTAATATCAAGTTAGTTTGCAAAAGTCAAAGGGGTATTCCTTCTGAAAGAAAAAAAAATCACAAAATTATAAATCTAATAAATAAAAAAAAACATACTTCGAAGCTCTAAAAATAAATACTGTGGTTTAACTCAGCAATACTAAAACATGACAGCACACTACACTTAAAAGAACAGAAATCTGACCACGAAAGATGTTTTCTCACTGAAGTAGTAAATCCAAACATTAGCTTACAGCTGGCAAAAGAGCTTCTTACAAAAACAAAGTATATGGAAACGTAAAAACAGAACTGAAGAAGAATTCGGCGTGGACAGATGATTTGGATGACACAAATTATCATTTTGTAACAGCATGCATAGCCTTTGCTAAATATTCCACGTTTTTAGATGTGATTCCCACAACTGAAATACGTCCGTCTTTTGTAAGATACACTGAATGGTCTTTCGTTAAATTAGCAACCTGAAAAAAATGAAGAGTAATCTATATTATAATACCCGTATATGTCTGTCTGTCACGGAAAATGGTAACCGCAGTAGAGACACACGAAATAGGGTAACTAAAATACGGGGGTAATAGTATATATAAACACGGGCTGGGACGCTAACTGGAATATTTTCTCGATTGCAAATTATTTTTACCCTACCTGATCTGGTTTCATACCAGTATAGCAGAACATACCAATTTGATTGACAATATGCGACCAATCGTGACTTGAACCTTAAAATACAAAACATGATTTATAGTTTCACCTTCCTTTCCATCAACCTGTGTTATTTAGCAAAATTTTTTGGACTAATTTAAGTTTACTTTTTATATCCCTTGAGAAAAACTGTTTGTGGGAAAAAATTTCAGAAAAATTTAATTTTGTGAACTTATTTTTGCGATTTTGAACTCTATTCGTAAACATAATTCTAAAATAATGTACTTTTTACAACAAACGCAAAACAGGGACAAATTCGATCAACGGCAAATTTGTCATGGAATATTAACAAATAGTTTTTAAAGAATGACTGATGTTCCTGAAGAATATTACTATCTTGTTAACGTATTCGTTAAAAATATTCAAAAAAATGTTATAACAAGCTTCCTCATCGCAAACATTTATTTTACATTTTTTCGTCTATCTTCCGCCGCAAAACGTCAGTGATCACAAAAACAATAAAAGGGTTTCTCTCATTCTCTCCCTTTAACTTCTTTTTCATAACATTAAATTTTGCTGAAGTCTTAGTCCAAACACTTTATTCTCAGAACTTAGGTATATATGTCGTAATGGACAAAGTAGAAATCATCCTAACAGACATTTTAATTTTCAAAAATGTATATGCTTTCAACAACGTGACCTACGCGAATTCCCATACCATAAATCGACTTATGAATCTTTTCTAAACGTAGCTTAATACATAGTGATGTGGAATTCGCAATAAAAGTTCAACTGTATGTTCAATACACGTAGTCTACTTACCTTCCCTTTCTAGATTTTTTTTTAATGCTGCTCGAACACTGATGATACGGTCGGCCATTCCCTTGACCTCCACCAACCATTGTGCATATAGGTCATCATTGTAAAATACCTCATTAACAAGACGAGCACCGTGAATGGGAGGATTGGAATACAATGGACGGATCAAGATTTTGATCTGTGATTCCACAGCTTTAGCCTCTTCACTCGTGTTACAAACTACTGTGAATGCTCCAACTCTTTCTCCTAGAAATAAATAAATAAAATAACAAAACTCCATCTTGCAAGGTGATGAAGAAGGTGGACAAATTACGCCCCTGCAAAAACTAGCAGTGTGAAAGTTAATATATTTATGATTGGTTTGTAAAATTGATACCTATTAAAACCACAAGAAAAGATCTTCATACTAACCGTACAATCCCATATTTTTAGCATAAGATTGCGCCAGGCAAGGAGTATGTCCATCTTTAATGAACAAGCGCAACGCATGCGCGTCTCGAGTAAGATCCCCACTTGCGAATCCTTGGTAGGCCATATCAAAGAAAGGAAAGTGATTTTTTCGCTGAAAAAAAAATGTGGCAGAATAGAGAGAATGTTAGAACTGAACACATGGGTGCATTCAAATCCCATCACTTTTCCATGACTTCTGGGATTGCCATAACTTGTGGCCACCGTGCAAATCTTTGTTAAGTGCTAATAATACACAACACCTTGCGTTGTAGATTCTAGCTACTGAACCACAACATTTGTTTTAATTCGAACAAAGGTTTTGGTCCCTTGCGAATTCGAAGAATACAATGTGTAATAAGCAAAAATAAGAACGCAAAACAACAACTACAAAAACATTGAGATCAACAAAAAGCAAAAAACTATAAAACACAATAGGAATACCTTGATGATATTAGACAGTTCTTGCCATTGTTCTGGCTACAATAGAACAAAGTGAAAGTATCAATTATGAAATTGTTCCGAAACTAGTAGACATAAGACCACTAGTAAAACCGTAAGAAATCTGATTCTCTTGTTATAAATTCGAAAGCATAAATATTGAAAATTTAAGATTCTTCTCTAATCTATAGGACTTGAAAATCACCAGGGATATTTGATTCTAGTCTAGTTCAGTGTTTCAATTCAACAATCCTTTTTTCAAACCCGCAACAACTTACAGTAGGATCAACACCAGTTGGATTGTGTGCACAAGCATGAAGCATGATAATGGAATTTTCTGGAAGGTTCTAGAAACAAGGTAAAAAAATTAAAATATTCTAATTAAGATTTTTAGTAGAAAATCTATAACCTATTTAAAATGCATTCAATTGATTTAAAATTATGTATACTGACAACAACATCAATTATCTGCACTTGACGTTTTCCAGTGATGACACTTTATGAAAAAGGTACAACACAAAGAAATTGTTTCAGATAATTTTCTGGTATAAAACTTACAGAGAGGTCCTCAAAACAACCAGCAGCATCAAAGCCACAAGTATTTTTATCATAATATCGATAGCTTGCAACTTCCATGCCTGCATGTCTATAAAACATTTAGGCAAATGTTCATATTTTTAGAGGTTTATAACAACACGCCTTGTACAATGACTTATAATAGTCTAATAGTCTTGAATATTATACGTCACTTGTAAAGCATTGTTGATTTTGGTAAGAAATTTAAGAACTTACTTAAAAATAGGTCCGTGGTTAGCCCATGATGGAGTTGGTAAGAAAACGGTTTTATTATGAGGGTAAAATTTTTCCTACAAAGCAAAAATGAAAAGACTAAGATAATAACAAATTTCTACAAATGTCTATAAACATAACACAAATACTTACAAGAAATGCAGCTCCAATTCTAAGTGAACCAGTACCAGAGATTCCTTGAACAGTGCAGTTCTAAAGGCATAACAGCACAAACATACAAATAGATGTAATACATTACACACAAATCTAAACACAGTTAGATTTTCTTGTTCAAATTTGACCAAAACAAGAGAAACACACCAATCCATTGTTAACGATTTCATTATCAGGGCCAAAAGCCAAATTCGCACTTTCTTTTGTAAACTCTGCGATGCCTGCTATACCAGCATATTCTTTGTCCAGTTGCTTGCGTATTAAATTCTCTTCTGCCTAAAATTACAAAGACATGAATTTCCAGATCACCATACATAGAAAGTACAATTTACATGTTCCAGGTAAGATTTTAGATTTTTGTCTTTTACGAAGTACAGACTGACCTTTGTTGTAGTTGCCAGAAATATCAAAATTCTGGTACAGTAAACTTTACAAATATCAAGAGGATATTATATTAAAAAAATTAGTAGACAGATCCAAAAATACAAAGTTTTCTGAAAATTTAATTGGGAGTAATGTATACTTTAAAGCAGGAAACTTTTGCTGGAAGAAAGTTTCGTGGTTTTTGGGGCCTGTCCGCGAAAGTTTCTTCTGCAAAATTTTCTAAAACGTGTTGTCCGCGAAAGTTTTTCTTGCGAATCTTGAAATACCCAGTGTAACAAAGGTTTCAATCCCTGGAACTTGTTTAAACTTATTGCTGATGAAGGGTTACAAGGAACTTATAGCAAAATTTTACACTGCACAAAAAAAGGGAGAAATAATAGGTTCTTATTTACGAATAGAACCTTTATTACAAACCCCAAATCTAGAAAAAGAACCAAGGAGAGCGAACAAAAAACAAACTACGGAAAAGAAGAGCGAAGAGAAAAGCAAACACATACGAATGTTTTCTGCCCGAGTTACTGCCAATAACAGTAAAACATAAGACTCATCTACCAATCCGAAGATTGTGAAGGCTTTATAATCATAGACTAAGAATATCATATAGTATTTTTTTGTGATAAAATAATTACAACATTTATATCCTTTGTTTTATATTGTTTTTTAATATTTCATTATCGGTCCGCAAAACTTTTTTCCCTTAAAAAATTTCCAAATTGCTCATCCGTGAAAGTTTTTCCCCACGAAATGCAAACTTTCTTCCAGGGAAAGTTTCTTCCTTTAAAGTACCAGTTTTGGGACACAAAGTTTATGTAAAAACTCTGCTTTCGCCTTACAAAATACACGAATTTCAGCATAAGGAAAATAAGAAAAAGAACACTTGTGTAAATGTGTTAAATAAACAAGTATAAAATAGTAAAAAGATACAGCCACACAAAATGACAATTTTCCTGGTCTAAGACCTAAAAATATATACATTTTCTCTGACAAAATGATGACTCACAGCTTTAATGCATGGCAAAACATATGGTTTTCCATTATCATCTCTGTAAGCACCTGCTCCTAAATTTATCTTATTTGGATTTGTGTCACGTTTAAAAGCTTCAGTGATTCCAAGGATAGCATCTGGAGGACCTTGTTCAACATGGGACCAAAACGAGCTATAAAAAGATTGTTTTTTTAAAAGAGACTAGTAACAGCATTAGTCTGTTTTATTTAATTTCGATAGTATATATAGTACAACAAAGTTGGGCTAACAAGTGGAAACAAAATACATAAAATTCTAAAGTTTTACATAATTTTTTGTGTCCACAAAATTTTAAGTGAAATGGTCGTTACAGGCAAACAGACAGTTTGCAATAATGGCATTAGACAATAAATATCAATTCTAACAAACTTTTAAATGTGTATTTGTATGATATGAGCAGCACACATCAAAACTCTGAAGTTGTTAATGTGGATGATAAAGATTTAATTAAAGGGATTATACCTGCATTGCAAAATGATATTTGATATATATAATATTTTTTTTGCTTTCGTATACTGAAGATATAAATTTTAAAAACCAAGATTTGAAAAATGCTGACATTACATTTCGACATGAGATGAGATCATTCTTAAACCACATAATTTTACCTGTCAAGATATCAAAAGCATCATATGAAAATCTTTAAAGTTCATTTTCAACGCAGGAATATCTTTAATATAAAAAAAGGTTTTATATTTTTTAAAGGAAGCTTCCGATCCAGAGCAACACTGAATTAGAAGGAAAGATGAAATAAATCAATAAAAATATTGTCAACACAAATTGTAGCAAATTCAATTATTGAAAAAACAGCAAATTTATGCCTTGGTGTATTATAAGACTATATCCTAATGAGCTTCACCAAATTGCAAAGAATTATTAAATTGCAGGCGATTAAAAATCCTTCTAATTGAATAAAACAAACTAAGAAACAATGCTACGCTAGAAAGCTGCACATCTCAAGTCAGTTTTTAACTAGATGATTTAACGGGGTGCTGATAGGCAG
Organism: Hydractinia symbiolongicarpus; assembly: GCF_029227915.1. Lineage (NCBI taxonomy): Eukaryota > Metazoa > Cnidaria > Hydrozoa > Anthoathecata > Hydractiniidae > Hydractinia > Hydractinia symbiolongicarpus. The sequence goes on from NC_079885.1 coordinate 6,738,526, forward strand.
TCTATATACAACCTAAGAAATGTGGGTATTTAGAAGAGCTTTTAAAATCTAAATACTGCATTTTCTCTTTTCAGCAGCACAACACTAATTTGAACAAGTGTGCTGCGCTAATTAGAGGGCAGTGTTGAAAATGAATTTGTTTAGCAAAGAAAATAAAACACTAGCATGTTTTGTAAGCCAACTTTTAGCAGTGTTCACACAAATTTCACTAGTTTTACTAGTGTTACAAATTTAGAACATATATTCTGAAGTAGTTTCATGTTTTACTATTCAGATTTCTTCAAGTTTCGTGTGGAAGTTAGATTCTGTTTATTAATTTTTTATTAAGCACCATTTTTCTAGGTATGGGGCTAAATCCAAAGTTATTCGGCCCAATCAACCGATGTGGATGTTAAGCTGCCTGTTGACAATGTACACTGGTGGTTTGTTGTTGGTTTTGTTTTAAAGTCTGGTGGTTTGCTGCTTTGGTATGTGTATATAAACAAAATTTTATGCAATCAATCTCTTATTTCCTGAGCACTGTTTCTCCTGGTTATCTTGGCAAAACGCACTGAGTACAAATTTATGTGTGAATATAAGAGACCTGTCCAGGACAGAATAGAGATTTGTAGGAAAAGCCAAAACATTTATGATGGTGTCAATTTTACTTTGATTTGCTACCACTCACCCATTCAGGACAGAGTTTTTACACTAGGTCTGCGTAGCTCAAAATGAGCATTAAATACTCTAGGACTCTCCATCTACGCCATGGCCCCTCCTGGAAATAATAGACAGGGTATATCCCTCCATATTTGTGAGGCTATCCATGTAAAATATGCACATCTATCTATCTAACTGGTCATTCACTGAAAAATCGTGATATGAATCCATCCATGTTTTAAAAGGCTTGACTTGTTTTTCTGACTAAGATTTGGTCTCTTTTTTGTTCAGAAGTAAGAATACGCACCTTAATCTGACTGATGACAATTGTGCGATTCTTTTTGTCGTAGTTGACAAGTTCTTCAGTTTTAAAGCCATCCTTCTGTTGGTTTTGTAAACTTTGTCTATGGTCGCCGTGCAATACAACACGAGATAAATGCCTTTTACACGCGTTACATTTGTAGCAAGGAATAAACGTTTATACTGCAGCGGAGTGTATCTAACACAGGTTTGACTGACAAGTCGGTACGGATGGCAGTGCGTCACGCCTGCTGCACGTGATAATGTTGCTGTTTTCAAATAAAAGGGTAGCTGCGGCTTCAGGGGAGGAAAACAAGCTATTCTAACTGTCCACAAAAATCAACAGCAGTGAAAATGATTCATCTTAGTTAAGTATCCTGGTCTATCTCTTATTATCAATTTTAAAATGCAATAAATTATGTCCCAATTGTTTTTGGTACTAAATCCAAATCTCTCTCACTTATCACAAAAAATGACAACTGATTGTTTCAGTTGGCACTGTGTCAAGGCATACTGTTCTGCCCGGATAATGAACATTGGCTTGATTAAGTACGACAGCTTGCCCCAGTTAAGAACAGGGAAAAAAATACATAATCAGGGCAACATAATCAGGACAAACCGACTTATTACTCAAGAAAATATTATTTGGCACTTATAAAAGGAACATAATCAGGGCAGGCCAGTTTATATATGACAGTGTAATATTATTTCTCACTTATTAAAGAATGCACATAATCGGGGAAGGCTGGATTATGTATGACAGTCAAATATTATTTGAAACTTATAGAACAAATATATCGGGGCCCACCACTTTTTTATCATTTGTCATCACTTCTGACAAGCAAATAGCCCTGGTGGCAAAGTTGTTGTTGTTCTCAAATGAAGCAAAATTTCGTGGCAAATACTAAGTTTTGGGATTCGCAAGTATATTAACTTTTCACCAAACTTAATTTCCGCAAAAAAAATAATTTAGGTTCCGTGAAATTTAGTTACTTCAAAGTATATTATGTTGAAGTTATTTACTACAGAGTAGTGTATACTAAGAATTACATCGATACTTTTTTCTTTCGCCATGTATAGTTTTCCAAAGAATGTTTAACTTACAAATGTTCGAAGAAAATGCCAATCACAGCCTGGCCAGCCATTATATCAGCTTTCATAATCCGGTCACCACGACATAACCAGTGCAAAAAAACATAATCGGACCATGCGTACGTAATCCGGTTGTGCTGATTGTAAACAGGCCGTTTTCGCAATCTAGGCAGAACAAAACTCCCTTTCAAGTAGAGTTCTAGGTTGAAGCACCTAAAAGTTATAAATGCTGTGTCAATAAAATACATGTTTTTTTCTTCAAAATAGAGTACCAATCAGTATATAGACAAGTGTAATTTTTATTAGTACTACTATTAAAATTTAAATTGTTGATAATCACTCTTAAAGGGAGCCTGAGGTATAAAATGATCTTGGATTTATATTATAGAGCTTAAAAAGTTAGCTAACAAGTTAATTTTTTAAAAAGCTCTTTTTGTTTTTAAGATATTTAATTTTAAGGATTTCAGATTTAATTATGTTGCATGAATTATGATATCATATTTTAAGTAATAGCAAATTTGGAAATTTTCTGTCATCAGTAATTATAGACCTGTTAAGAGATGTGCATTCAAACTTTATATCTTTATAATATCTACCCAGCCGGCACAAAGAGCTCTAAAAGACGCCTTTTAGACATCTTCCGCAATTCTAAAAAGACGTCTTTTTTAGCGCTGATTTGTCTGTCTATAATGCATCTTTTTAAGCATCTAAAAGATGTCCTTTTAAAGATGCATTTCAAAAGATCTCTTTTAGACATGTTTTAAAAGATGTTTTTCCAAAGACGTCTTTTAGAAATTTTTAAGAAATTTTTTACGACGCGTCTTTTTAAAGACGTTTTTTATACCTTTTACAGATTTATCAGCGACTAAAATGCATCTTTAATGCAACTTCTTAAATGCATGTTTAGAAAGAGATCTTTTATATATCTATAAGACGTCTTCCTTGGTTTTAATTGTTTTTTTTTTACTTAACTTTTCAGAAAAAATAGGCAATTTATAAAACAAATTTAAGATGTTTTTGTACGTTAATGTTGAAACGTACATTTTTAATAAATTGCAGAAATAACGATATCAAAGACAACAAATATTTTGCGATGAAAATATTTTGAACTTTTTATATCAAATTCGTATTGACACTTTGAAAAATAAAATTTATTTTAGAATTACAGTAAGCAAATATAACTGGAAGTAAATAAATAAAATATTTTTTATAATAAACACTAATCATTCATATTCATATTTATAAATTCTAATTATTAAAATATTCTGTATTACGAATTCTACTGAATTCTAATGAACTTATCCATGCGTAGAAACATTTCTACGCACTAATCTCTACGTCAGTTTTTAAATAAAGCATGCTATGTAAAGCATAAATTGGAACTCTAATCGAAAAAATCTTAAGCATATTAAGCTTAGGCCATATGAAAGAATCACCTTAAAAATTCTGTGAAAATTGCTAGTAGTTGAAATTCATTGTAACGCTTGCAAGGCCAAAATAAACAAAATAAATATTTGAAATAATAAAAAAGTCAGATCAGAAGAAACAAAAAAAAATAATAAATGTATAAATGTCATTCATAAATGAGTAAAGTCGAAAGGGCTTTTCCTTTGTTTATACATTTAATGTACCCCTTACGTCTCTGATCCTCTGACTGGGAGCTTTTCGCAGCTTGTTCCCAAAATTTGCGTTGCATTTCTTGCTCATTCACATCTTTAAAACGCTCGTTGACAGATTCTAAAGAGAAAATAATAGCTTATTTCCAAGTAAATTTTCATAGAAACATAGTCAGAAAACACACCATACATAGAAGGGTCACAGCGTAATACATCAGCTAATACACTTACCTACTATAATTTTATAAATTAATTTGCCGAGAATCACAAACAAAAGTACTTACTTTTTAAGCAACAGGTGTTCCGCAGATGCTTTCATTAAAATACTGCCAATTTTAATTGAATGTTCCAATGATCATTTGTCAAAGAATATCTACCAGGGTGTGCAGGAAAACAAAATTACGACGCATTAAAATGAAAACAAGTTTGCGAACACCCCCGTCCTTTTAAATCGAATTTTTCATATAAAAAAGAAAGACACATTTTAGACCACTTTTAGAAATAAGAAATAAGACGTCTTTGCAAAGATGCGTTTTAGATGCATTATAGCAAGAAGAGAAAGATGTCTTTTAAAAGATATATTTTAGATAACTTTTAAATGTCTTTTAAAAGACCTCTTTTAAAGATCTTCTAAAAGACATCTAAAATGTGTATACTACAAGATTCAAATTTATTTACTTTCAAGAGACGTTTAAAAGATGTCTTTTGAAAGACGTTCTTAAGAAGATGCATTAAAGACATCTTAATAGCGCTTTCTAACAGAAGATTTAAAAAAGACATCTTAAGACGTCTTGTGTCGGCATTGATAAAGTTTGAATGTACATGACAAAAAAAGTCAAAATTGGCTATTACTTAAATATGGCATAATTTATGAGACACCAGACCTGTCTCTATTTGCATTTGGTAATACCCCAGGCATTTAAATGTTTTATATTCAACTGGTTTAATTTGGGGATACTTAATATACATAATTTTTTTAGGTAAGACGTGCATTTGACACAACAAAAACATGTTTGCCAAACGTCTAAATCTTCTCATCAACAAAAGATGGTATTCTGTTATGTCATCTGGTAAATATGTTCAAGGTTTTTCTCCAAGGGATGGAGTGAGAGAATATTTTTACTACATTGATCATCAGGGGCAGGTAAGATTTTCTTTTTATTAATTTTTGAAGCAGCCTGCATTTTTTTTCAGAAGTAAATTTTTTTACGTATATATATGTATATATATATATACCTACTAATTATTGTATATATACCTACTACTGTATATATACCTACTAATTATTGTCTTGCCTCTAAATTCTCTCAATAAAACAAAATCAGGAAGTATTTTCAATGTTTTCCAGGAGATTGCCATCAAAAATTTGCAAGTGCCATTTTGCATGATGGTATTTCTGTTCTACTGTAGTTAAACAAAACAACAGTATTTCAATTGTTCTGTACTGGATAATATATGAAAGAGTTTTTTCTGCTTAAGCACTACCATTTGTGATGCAGTCAGCAATTTTACCAGTTAATTTTGTAAAAATAAGTTCCTGGATCTATTTCTTTACCATCTCTCTTTTGTTTCATTGTGATTGTTTAAGTTGCCATCTTATCAATAAAAATCTGCTTCCAGAATGCAAACAATATTTATTATTAATTATATACGGTAACAAGTAAACCTAAAAGATATACTGAACATAATGCATGTTAATGTAAAAAAATGCAGCTAAATACAAGAGATAAGTATATATATCAACATTGGGTTTTTGGAAAAAAACAACCTCCCTGTAAGGATACTCTTTTTTTCTTTCTTTTTTTTATTGTTAGTTATTTTTCTTTGTAAAATTTTTATGTAAGTAGTGAGGGAAACTAGATGAAAACATTTTGAAACTTTTATCGTTTTATCTTTTATCATTTTTTTTGGTATATTCATGTAAATTCACAAAACCTAATGTATATATAGAGGCAAACTGCATATATAAAATTGTTTACTATTTTGACTCTTAAATCTGGATAAATTTGCTCAGGTGTAAATATAGTAATGTAAAAAAATTGTTGAAATTGTTTCATGTGGAATGTGGGTTTCGTTTATTTCAGAAATGGTTTTTAATCCAGCATGAATACGTATTTAAGGATTTTTCGATATTTTATTATTTATTATTAAAATATTAAATTCTGTTTTTTCTGGCTTAAAATTATGTTCAATTTTATGTTAATATATCTTTACATTTAGTTATTCTTAGAAGGAACAAAAATAAGAAATTTTGTGACATGTTATAAAGGTAAGAATGATTACTAAACAATTCACAGAGAAAAGTTTGCATTTATGGACAAATTGTTGTGGTCAAATAATTTTGTGTGTGTGTAATTAACTGTTAAATTTCATTTTAGATAAAGACTTTTTAACATTTTTCTTTAAAAGATTAAGACTAAACAAGGCTGGAAAGTACTGTGACGATTTTCCCTATATTTCTCGTTGTGGACCCGAAATCAATTATGTTTATTGCGAGAACAAACCAATTGTTTTTACTGACATTATCAATGCACAAGAGGGAGACAGAATTGTTATAAATAAAATAGGTCCAAAGATGACAATAACATTTCAACCGGAAAAACTTTGCATGCTCCCTAAAAATGGGCGGGTTTATCATCCAGCTTCAAAAAAGGTTGGAGGCGTTGGAATACTAAAAACTAGTTTGGCCATTGAGTTTAGTAATCATTTTTTATTTGAAAATGGTGAAGAGGATAAAGATCCACCATCACATTTTGTATGGAAAGGTTGCAAGTATCAATTAGATAACGAATTGTGGAATATTATGAAGGAAGATAATGTTGAAGAAACCTAAGCATATGTATAATATATTTTTCTTTGTGTTGAAATTGTATATATATGTATAGTATATGAAAAAAGGACCAATGTTTTGTTGTATTTTGATACGTATAGGTCTTTTAATTCTTAAATTAATTTTCTTCCCTTCAATCCTTTTTAAAATTGATTTATACCTTGAACACTACCAGATCTTCCTTTTTGCTGTTTTGTTCTAAAATGCAACTAAGCTGTGAACTATGTATGGCAACACTCAACCCTAATTATGCTAAGCTTTTGAGGTAGAGGATAGCATAAAGTGTCTGCAGGCCATAAATCTTATGCTCATGTGATGATGAAGCATGGCACATTTGTAGGATGCGTTAATACGAGTCATTCCAGGTAAAAAAAAGATTTTATGACATCATAATGTCACACCTACATAGACTTGGCCATTTTCCCATTTTGCAACATGATGTATGAGTAATTTTATTTATTGACTAAATGGGATAAAAATGACTCGTTATACGTGTATTATTCTGTATTTGTCACCTGGTAGAAGGGGTGTGCAGAATGCCTTCTAGTGATTGAAAACTGCCTTGTTTATCAAGCATATATTTCCAATCTATATACCAGCTTTTGAAACAGTTTTTAATATACTTTCTAGAAGATTTAATGAAGTTGAGTTACAGAAATTACAAACTATGATTCGAACAGCATACAATCGAATGATAAGACCACAGAATACAAGTACTGCTGTTTTGGGTGTAAGAAATCTAAATATGTCCTCTGTACTTCACAAAAAATTGGATGGTAAAGTTGCTATAGTAACAGCCTCAACTGCAGGGTGAGTCAAGGTTTTTGTAATCTAATTTAGCTCTAATTTTTAGTCTTTAGCTTACGTTTACAAACTTGGGTGTATAGTTTATGTTTGCAAGCTGGGTGTAACCTATGCATTGCACATAGACAGTGAGAACGCAGGTATACAAAGAGAAAATCTTTATGTTACTTTAGAATTCTCGTCACTTTTATCTGACAAAAAAAACACAATATTCTATTTATGCTAATAATTGCAGTAGTAAACAATTTTATGCATCTTAGATGAAACATGTGACTAGTATCAGATTAAACTTTCGTCGTTACCATCCATGCTATGGATTTCTGCTTATGATAAAAAAGTTGATGTGACAAGTATAATTGTCACCTGAAGGGGCTTTGTCCTTTTTTTCAAATAAGGTACATATTAGACAACAACAATTAAAAGGCATTTTATTTTAGTATTGGTTTTGCTATAGCACAAGGCTTAGCAGAGAATGGAGCAAAGGTATTGATTAGTAGTCGCAAGCAGGACAATGTCGACAAGGCTTTGGAGAGGTTAAAGAATGAGGGTTTAGATGTGTCTGGAACTGTTTGCCATGTCAATAAAGAAGAGGACAGAACCAAACTCATACAAAAGGTATTCTTAATTCTGGCACATTTTTGTTACGAATACTTCTCATATATTGTGCAAGCAGGGAATTAAATCCAAATTGTTTTTTATAATGTACTTTGAGTAATATGGAAGTGATCTCATGGGTTAACTTGTAAAATTATACAGGTGGTTGGTAAATTTTAATAAATATGGAGGGGCCATGCTAAAGTAATCTTAAATTTGGTCAAGTTTGAGTGGAAATTTTATGACGGTGGAGGGCAAGGTGTTGATTTTTTGTTTTAGAAGGAACATATAAGTGGTAAGTTAGGACAAACATTAGTTAAATAAATAAGTACAACTCATTATCGTATTATATTGGATTTGTAGGCAGTTTCGTATTATGGCCAACTAGATATTCTTGTTTCAAATGCTGGTGTTAATCCTTACTTCGGACCAGTGCTTCAGGTATGTGTTGTTTTTTCGCCAAGGAATATTTTAGTAAAATGAAGCTATAAGAAAACTAGTGAATATACATACATAATATCAAGTCGTTCATTTTGTTCTACTTTGTATAAGCATAGCTTGAGATATACTATACTGGTTGCACATCATATTTCACTTGGAATCCCTTTACACTTTTTTTTACCAAAGTTAATTTGCATAAAATTAACCATAGTTTACTACCTCTTAAATTTTTTTGCTAAACCTTTACACAAGTTGCTTTTTTACTATTTTTCTTGTACAAATAGAAAGTAGCCTTTATTTTTGACGTATTATTCTCCATCATTTTCCACGCATAACGTATGTATAGTTGACTGTGTGTAAGTTAACCTAAGTAAGCAATAAGTGGCAGATCTAGGATTTTCTGAGACTTAGTTAAAACATTGCACAGAAATTAGTTGGGGGTCGTAGAAGTGGGGTGATGTAAGCACTCCAAGAAGTGTTTTACTATTTTAAGCTTCGTGAATACAAAAATTGCCAGAAATTGTCTTTCAATTCGTTAATTATCATAAAAATTGACGAAGAAATTATCCAGAATTCGAAAATAAAAGTTCTATCAGAACATTGACGCTGCTATTTTCTATAAGAGGTACAACCTACTTGGTTTCTCTTATTATGTAAGATGTAAAACTTTAAATTCTGTTTTCACGAATCAAACCATGATTTGGATTTACAACAGTAAAGAGAACATTGAGTATATAATTAAACTCTAGCTGTTTCTGCTTGTTAGTTCAGCATGTTTAAAATCGTTAAAGTTAGGAACATGTTAAGAAAAATTTTAAAGCTCTGTGAAGCTTAAATGCATTTTTTCCATGAAAATATAAAGAAAAGATCACAAATCTAAAAAGAAAGATGACAAAAAGCTATAAGTGAAATAAGAGGCGTTGCCCATCTGTCAAGCTTCAAACAAGTAAAATTTTAATCATTAATTACATAATGTCATAGAAAATTTATGTACGCTACCCCTAGGTGATGCCAATCTAGAGTATATATTCGTTGCACTTGAATTGACTCTTCGGAGCTGATGAATTTTGTGAAAATACAATAGGAATAGGAATGATATGACGAGAAGATAAGTGCATTAGTGTTTGAAACACTGTTTAAATAATATGGTCTATAAAAAGATATACAAATTTTATAGAATAAACATATAGTATAATTTTTTTTTTTTAATTTTATTTAGACGCCAGAAAGTTCATGGGATAAGGTATTGTGTTAATTTTATCAGTCTAACTTTAATTTTTTTCTCTTGTGTCGCAAAAGCCGTTCGTATGCAAAATATGCCTTTCTTGAATTTTTTCTTTGATATTTTGCAGGTCTGTGAAGAAATTTAAAACAGTTAACAGGACAAACTAAAACAAAACAATTTAAAACCTCGTTACGACGACGAGGCTGGTATTGTCACATCCAATAGGAAGAGTTTGACACAAAAATAACGCTTTTAAAGCGCTACTTTTGAACTGGAATTGGTAATTTAATCAGAAATTTTGATAATGCTAGCAGACAAGTAATTAAGTGAAGTAATTAAGAATATTTGTCAAAGTGTTATATTTCTGTTTTTATTAGATATTCGATTCCAACGTGAAATGTGCATTTCTGCTGGCTAAAGAAGTTGCACCACATCTAGAGAAAACTAGGTAAAAACGCTAAAATTTATAATTTTTTCCCATTCAATCTGCATTTCAATTCGGGATGGCCACCCTTGGCGCGTCAATTTTGACTTGTTGCCGTCAATAAAACCAGAGCTAACTTCGTTTTGAAATAAAAAGCGAATTTGCTGCGACTAAGTTTGAATTAACTTTAGGTAGTGTCCAGAATGTGTGTCATGCCTTATTTTAAGCAATCGTTTAATTTTGTGAATGAAAGAATCTTATTTTAGGAATTAAATTTCCCGTATTAAAATGTATTAATGTTCACGGGCCCAGTGAAATTTCATGAAAAATAATTAAGTATCATGTTATTCCTGGTTAAACGTTTATTACGACAAATGTTGTTCCATAAACCTCCCTATAATGGACATCCCATATAGCCGATAAATTTTACAACGGACAGTTTTTTTGTATGAAGAAATCTCCATTTATTGTACATTACAGCAGATATATATTTCTTTATTAAACGGTGTACGTTACTTACAACAACGAATAACCCCATTAAGAAATAAGCAAATCGTGGTTATATTCCATACGTTAAGTTATATTACGTTGATAATAATATGGATACATGTTCCGTGTGTTTGTAATCAAATAAAGCTTGGTTTTTTTTACATGTTCTGTCTCATTTTATTTACAACATGCTGCCATTTTTAATTTTCTACTGCTCGCCTCAGATCACGTGACTATATCTATTGTTTTATGAAGGAATTCCTGCTGCTGTTGACGTCAGCATGCTGGGACCTTTATCGTTACATATCATTGCATATTATCTTGAAACTTTTGAAGACAATAATTTTATGTCCTTTGTTAAATTTTTTCGATCGCCTTTAGTCTCTTCTTGAGCCAGGAAGACATTGAACTAGAATTTTTTTTAACCTAGCCTCGATTAATTCATCCCCAACTACCTGTACACTTTTAAAGCGAGACTACTATTATTTTTTTTCTCCTTTACAATAGTTTACATATTAATTTTATAGAGGTTCCATGCTGTTTGTATCATCAATACTTGGCTTAAACCCATCCCAAGTAGGTATTCGAATCATAGCTACCGAAAAAGGAGAATTTTTTTTAATTAAAAACAAAATTCATCGTTTCCTTCAGATGCTTTCATCACAATAGTCAATGATGAATTTTTTTATTAAATCTGACTCGATGTTTAAAAATTATTTTTTCATCACACGCCAAATTTAATGCAGGCCAAGGAACCTACGCCAAATGTTTCTCCTCTCGGGGTATCTTTGAATCATTTTTTAAGCGCGTGTCCAGTCCACTCTGTCGAGAATGCCAAGAATTGTCAGAAATTTTAAAAATATAGGTAAAATGTCAGCAAGATTTTGATCTTTTATGGAAAGTTGGATGGTCAATCAGAACTATTTTTATTTTGGAAAATATTGGCAATGATTAAATTTTAGAATCATTCACTTTTACCTGGACACCCTGGAGTTAAATTCCTTCAATCGAAATTACGAACGGAAAGCTGTGCTTATAGAATAAACAGCTTTTTTCAGAAGATCTTGCAATTTGTAGTTAACAATCTTAACGCTTGATTTAGATGTTGGGAGCATATTCAGTTTCAAAAACAGCTTTGTTGGGTTTGGTCAAAGTCTTAGCTGGTGAATGTGCACCAATGAATATTCGTGTGAATGGTATTGCCCCTGGAGTAATCAAGACAGCTTTTAGCAGTAAAGTATGTCTTTTTATATATCCACTGCGAAATATTTACGCCTGCTTTTTTGTGCGTTGCGGAGGTAACCTGAGAACACAATATTAAAATGATATTAAACCTCCCACTCCCAAATTAGTTAACCTAAAAATCCAGTTTTGACGTCATGACGTTGCTCAGGGCTGTGCTATTGTATGAAAGGGCCGAGCTATAGTTCTTTTTTACAGTCGCCATTCCACTGTTTGTGTTTGCTGCGAGTTTCGATGGAGCAACAAATACAACGATACAACAGGAATTTTTACCGACGTTGATATATAAAAAATATTAGCTACTTAGGAGTCCTCTTTAAAATTTCTGACGGGCAACGTAATGACGTCAAAACTTCTCTGATGTTTGGCGCTTCACGTAGGAATTTCATCATAGTAGCTTGTGCAATCTTGTTTCTTATATATTAATTCCCTTGCGTGAGTAAAACTGTGAGTCCACGAGACGGAAATCACGGGTCACTTTCTTATGACGTGGCCGTACGCTAAAATTTTCCTTAAAAATAAGTAAGTCATTAAATAGGAAAACAGCGGGTCCATTTGTCATTTATTTTCGGCCGTTACGGTTAAAATAATTTAATTTTACCCCCGGTTTACCATATGTGCAGTATCTCATGGAAACAAGTTGTTTATCAACTGACAAAAGAAAACCGAACTGAAAAAAGTTGTCTGTTTTTCAAGTTAATACTGAAAAAGTTATTTCCAACAAAGTTTACTTATCATGAGGTTAGATTAAAGCTTACCGTATTTCCTCCAATAAGCGCCGCCCTCTATTAAGCGCCGCCCTCTAATAAGCGCCGCACCTAAAATCACAAAAATTAAATAAGCGCCGCGGCGCTTATTAGAGGAAATACGGTATATGTTTTTTTATATTTTCCATTTTTGTGTTCTGGAACCGAGGTTGTATCGCATTCGAATATGACTGTATTTCGAATCTAAAATGTAAAAAACAAACTGTTGTTGTCGAACGAAATTGATAATGTTGTCAGAAATATTTTTTAAAACGAAGAAAAACGTATGATGATATAACATCACAAAAAGAATTGATTGGAAATGCATCAGACAATTGTAGCTATACATTTTCAATTCGTTCTCTTTGGGATGAAGCGAAATTTAGTTATCGAAGTAAAAAACCGATTGGACTACTGAGAAAGCGAAAAAAAAGCAGGTGTGTTCTCTAAATTATTTGATAGAGAATTGAATTTGGGTGCATAACGATTTTTTAACCGTTTCTTCCAGAGCTAAGCTTTTCCTTGAATATTAAATTTGTTGTTGTGTCTTGAGCAGGAAAATATTTTCTTTAAGCATTTATTTCGTAAGAATATACTCCGAAAAATGGATCAGAATTTAGAATGTCCTAAGAATATGCCTGAGCCTGATAGTTTGAATATGAACATTTGTATGACGCACAAAATTGATTAGAAGTTAACTTTTTTTATTGTATATCAAACGAACTAAACTTTTTTGTGTCCAAGCGATGGTCCGTTACATGTAGTAGAATTGCCATTAGCTAGCTATAGTAACTTATAGCATGCTTTATTTTATAAAGGCATTATATATTTTCAGTCCATGGTTATGTTGAGAACATATTGAGAATAATGAGGATAGCAGTTGTCAAAAAAGTTAAGAACATAAAGGCTGAAACTAAAACACACTATTCTTATAAAAACATAAACCGTAAAAGTAAATTTTTCCGTTGTTACTGTTTTTAACACTACAGACTGTGTGATTCAGTGTTGATGTCGTTATAATAAACCTAAACCTAAAACCTAAACTTAAATCAATGTTTACATCTGTTACGTTACAATCGTTTGAAATACATTCGATTCTTAAATTCGAAAACGCTGCATTGTTATCTTCTTTGATTTTATGCGTGATTTTCTAGATTATAAGTTTGGGTCTGGTAAAGCAAGATGTTCTTTTAATATTTTGGATTGAAATATTTCTGTAGATATACAATATACCAAATGATTCAGGTATTTTATTTCTCTTTTTCATGTGTTTTCAATTAATAATTTCTTATATTTTGAGTATAACTTTGGAAGGTTTGTCGTATGCAACAGACTGAATAGCTGATTTCGTATGACTTAACAAAAATTGGTGGATTTTTTTTTAATGTTTGGTATCCATTTTTTTCCTGGTGTACTTCAGGAATTGCAAAGCAAGTATATAGTTTTAGCGTATTCCGCTTTTTACGTAACGGTTGTTATACGCCTATGATATTTTTGGACATTTTCCATTTTTATTTCATAAGTTTTTTTATTATTTTTTTGTTGTTGCACACTTATATTTTTAAATTTTTTGTTTCAGCGTTTAAAGATTGTGAGCAACCTCGATCCCAGGGCTTTTTTTCTTTATGCCATACCGTGATAAAAGAGACAAAGAGCCCGGGGTCGAGGTTGAAATGTGAGTTTTAAAAAATCAAATTACTGTGTTGTATGTTTTTGTATGGTACCCCTTACATCAGTTTAATGAGAGATTCAGTGGATTCTTCCACGGGAATTCGACTAGTATATATTATTAATACTCTCTTATAATTACAAATGGTTTATGATTGTTTTGAGATTAAATTGCCGTGAAGTGAGAGGTAAAAAATTTCGTCTCAAATTGAGATTTTTTCTAAATCGCAAACAGTTTTTATTACCTCAACTTACAATCATATTCGTACAAAGAAAATTCTTATAGTCGGCATGTGCATATAGTACAAAGTTTCCAATTTACAACAAGTATCCTCTATGTACAGGGCTGTACATCATTTATGTTATTGTCTTTAGCTAACGGAAACACCAGCGATTAGTGAAACTATGTTAAATTCGATTCCAATGAAAAGGTAAGCAGACACGCTCTTATAGAACGATGTTTCCCGCTAGGCGAAGTATTTCGTGCGAACTAGATCTAAACCTTTTTATTGGCTAATGGTCAATTTGCCGCCTATCAAATTAAACTTGATTTCTTCTATATTTGACTAGTTTAACCTGTCCAATAAATATATTTGTTTTTTTACTCCACGAGAAATAAGTCCACCTAATTGGAAATTGGTCCAAGGCTTTGCAAACTTTAAAAGCTTTGTTCTTGTCATCTTAAAAGGTGCCCATATAGCATTGGCCCGTTTATCACTGGCACATAATAGCGTAATTCAAAATGGCGGGCGTCAGAGTGTTTCTCCGTAAATATAAAGGAACATAATGGCAATAAATCAGCCGTTTCGGCAGGAAATTCTACGGCGTAATACTCATTTATTACAGTCTTATACGGGACGTTTCAGATCACAAAAAAAATAACAAACGACCGTTGTAGCTTGGTGAAACTGGCGAAACCAACTGAACATAAAATAATAATTCAAAATGTTTTATTTGTAAAAATAAGGTTTTTGTACCTTTTGTACCGTTTAACAGGGTAGTTCTGTTATCAACACTCAAAAACTATTAATTCACGTACCGCTACACTAGACTGGTATGCTTTACTAGTCTCGATAGTAAAAACAGCGACAAAAAAGAAGCCCATTTAAAAGGTTTTACCGGCTAAAGCCGTAGAAAAAAAACAGCGATAAGGCAACGTTAACTTTGGGGTGGGGGGAGGGGAGGAGGATTGGTACGATAGTTTTTTACTTTTTACCAAATATTTGTTTGTTCTAATAAATAGTGCCAAAACAAGCACAACAAATATTCTCGTCAGAGAATAGTAATTTTAACAGTAATTTATCTATTTGTAGATTTGGCACTCCATCAGAATGCGCTGGAACAGCTGTGTTTTTATCGTCGGACGAAGCTAGTTATATAACAGGCGAAATAATTTCAATCACCGGAGGCATGCAATCGAGGCTGTAGTGTTGTGTGTTTTTAGTTCACGTTTTCTTTACATTATCTTCATATTATATAATTTTGCTACCGGTGCGAACGGCTTTCAGGATATTTCACGAAGTGGTAATCTCTTTTCCAGACTATAATTATCATTATTTTGTTCTTTAGAAAAATTATCGTAATTAAAAAAAACATAAACGACAAATTTGTAAATCTATATTATAATACCCGTATACGTCTGTCTGTCTGTGTGTCTGTCACGCAAAATGGTAGCTTAGCTGCGCAATAGCGAGAACCACGCAATGCGGTATAAAAAGGACGGGCGAACCCGTGGATTTTCCACGGGCTAACGACTAGTTAAATACAAAACTAACTGGAAGATTTTCCTGCTATTTGTAGACCCAAGGTTATTAGTAGACAATTAAAAAATATTTAAATTAGCACTTGCCACATCTTTTCTCTGTAATATATAGCTTCTCTTTTAACATCAATTTTTTAAATAAATATTCCTAATTTCGGTCAACCGTTTGAAAGGGTTATTCTTTGTAAATATGGGTACTTAATCTGCAAATTCGCAAACTATGGAGAAAATTGTCAAAAAAAATTCGTAATTCTAATAAAGCGTGTTTTAGAATGTAAAACAGAGGTTACGCTGTATAAATTTTCAGAAAACTCAAAAATTAAGAAACACCAGGCTAAACCGAAAACGTTTTTTGACTTTGGACCTGCTACTTGGTTTGCTAAAAAATGTCTGGAAATCGATAAAATGTAATTGTTGCTTAGTAACAGCATCGAAGATATTCGAGAATTCTGGTCAGAGTGTCGAGAATTTACTCACAAATGTGCATGTCAAATTCTTACACAATTCCCTCCAAGGAAATGATTTTTTTATTCCAAAACGAGAAAAGGAAAAGGTGTGTTTCATGAATGCGTATTAGCGATTCTGTTTGGAACACGAAATCCTCAAGTCTGCCTTACTTTTGATTTTTACATAACGTATTTTTAACCCGAGCTCAAACATATTCAATATTGCTTGTACTGAAGTTTCTTTGCAATCTTATAGATTTTACTTATAAAATGGTTTCTTATTAAAAAAATAAAGATTAAATTTTGTAAATTGTTTATTGATAAATCTAGATAATTTTTGTTAGAATAAATTTTTTTAGTGTCTTTGGGCTTTTTTATTTTTTTTAACTTGTGGTGTAAGCCCGAATTAAAAAACCCCGAAAAGATCATAATACCTCACAAAATGGAGATAATTTTTTCTGGCAAGACATTGAGGATGGATGCATTTCTTTAGTTATAGTTTATTTTAATCACTAAAATCTCTTTTCTTGTATCTAGAAAAGGGTTTAAACTTATCCAGCATTTAACAACCTCGTCCCTAGCGCTTCTAGCATTTTCTCTTTCTAGCATTCTCGTCGCACCACTAGCGAGGCGGTCGACCGAAGTATTAATCATATTAACCAATCAGATTGTGACGATGAGCAGCCAGGGCTATTTCTTATTGCTGTCCGAGATTGTCATAAAGAGAAAAAAAGCCCTGAGAACGAGGTTGAGCATTTAATAGATCATTCACGAATTTTCAATCTCCCGTAAGATTAAAGCAATGACCTTTCACGAAATTAAATTATCGCAAATCTAAAACATAGCATACTTTCGCGAAATCTGTATTTTAAGAAGAAAAAAAGTTTTTAAAAAACTTTGTTCTAAGCATATAAAAAAGATTGCGCAAGGGGGGTGTCTTTGGCTACAAAACAGTGATTTTGTTTTCATTTTCACCATATGTCTTTGAATGCATACAATTAAAAACAGTTCCATCCATTCATCATTTTCTAAT
The DNA here is from genome assembly GCF_029227915.1 of Hydractinia symbiolongicarpus. Taxonomy (NCBI): domain Eukaryota; kingdom Metazoa; phylum Cnidaria; class Hydrozoa; order Anthoathecata; family Hydractiniidae; genus Hydractinia; species Hydractinia symbiolongicarpus. Next base: position 6,755,877 of record NC_079885.1, read on the forward strand.
TCCCTGCTGAGGGTCACAGGTTAACAAGGTTGACCACAAGATGTTTTTTAACTAATTAGCTAAATAATATTTTAATAAATTTAAAAGCTTTAATTTTTTATGAAAATTTTATTTCCTCTTCAGCAAATCTTAACCTCGATACATTTAAGTTTTATATTTGAATTGGTTTAAATTCAATACAAATGTGTCACTGATGTTTTAGGCAGATTGTACAAGTTCTATTATTACCCAATAGCGTTACTAGGACCTTTTCTAACATGAAATCAAAGAGCTCTGGGAACGAAGTGGACAACTACCGTTTTTATTTAGTAAAAAGGTTCGTTGTTGGCCATGCTGTTTCTACGTCTTTATTTGTTTTAATCACGTGATCAGTCTATATTAGGAGAATAAATCACAATCTCGGTCGGCACTTGGATCTGATGCAATATTTTATAGTACAACCCGGGGTAGTTGGGTATTTTCTTAGTATGGACCGGTTAAATGGTTCTTAGCTAAGAAGACATTAAAAGCATGTACACGAAGACTTGTGGTTGAAAAAAAGAATGGGTCGTCACCTGTTTGATGCAATCCCATAATACACTGCAAATGCCAATATTGACGGTGCTGTATTTCCCAGTACCTTATCGATAAAATAATGTCGGCAAAAATATAATCACTTTGACATGATTTACTCACTTTTTGCCAACTAATAGAGAGATCCATTAATTAAGTTTAAACTGGTACATTGCTACATTCTGTGACTTGATACAAATAGGACTAATTCCCTACGATCCACTTGTTAATCAATATACTGGTACCGATCCCCTCAGGTATAGTTATCGACAATACAAGAAAAATTAGTTTGAAATCTAGGATTACAAACGACAGTGAATTTTATTTGTTCTAATTAGAAGAAATCTGACAACCTCGATATTACTTTCGGATCACGTTTGGCAATGATGGTAGACACAGAGGGATCCGTCTTTTTATTCTGAAAAGGTTTTTCTTTACCTATATAATTTTTAAATAAAATAAGATTCTTGGAATAGGAAAAGACACAGTATATCGTTCTCGTTCCCAGGCTTTTTAAAACAAGCCCTTTTTAAGGAGTTCTGGTGATGATTATCCTAACTGATAAATTGGGATAAGGAGGCCGTTAGTAACGAGGCTCACTTAATGATTATTTGTTGAGTAAGTACAACTTAGTCCCTGGGGTTTGTTACGTTTTTTTGTATTCGGATGAAACTCTAAAAAGGGCTTAGGGACGAAGCTGTCATGTAGATTTTTTTCGATGACATTATCCTTACATTGACAACCGAAATTTCGTGATGACATAAACAAATAATGTGGTGCTACTAGTGATAGAAAAATATTTTGCCTCTTTGTTGTTAGGTAACAGTCAAAAGACAGAACTTTCAAAATCGCTTAAATGTTTCGCCTATGGATACTTACAAACAGAACATTTTGAATATTTAAAACCGTTTGTCATTTTAAATGCTGGCTCCATAATTGACATCTATTTAGTCAGATGGTAAATTATTAAGATTTTTACTTAGTACAGAAATAGCCTAAATTAAAACAGGTGGCTGCATTTAAGTTAATCAAAGATAGAGAAGAAATATTTTTCAATTTAACTTTTATCTGACAAAATATTAACAACCTTGACTCGCGATTATATTTTACTCGCGTATAATTTTTAAATATTGCTTTAAATTTACTTCATCAAAATTATTGACAATAAGAAGAAAGAACGAAGATGAAGTTAAGAAGATTAAACATCTCGGCGGGTAATTTTTTCTTCTTCTTCCTCTTTTTTTTTGTCTGGCAATTTTATTATTAAACAGCCTTATTGTTAAAATTCTAAGAAAACTTTCAAAGTTTTATTTGGTTAGTTCAAGAAATATTTAACAAATATTGAAGTAACCAGACATCAATGTAATAACAACTTTAGAATCTGAAAATAAGGCCAGGTACAATAATTTAGGTAGAGAGGATCACTAAAATTAGAAAGATGAACATGACAAAAGAAAAAAAGAAAGTAAAAATTGTCGTATAAAATGTAGTCCATAGCGTTTTCTTCAATGTTGGCATCTCTGGAAAAATATTATGGGTATTGGTTCAAATTTTTAAGATGTAAGCACAAGCAGTGTAGAAATACCTAACGACTTGTCGCTCTACCTAAGGGATATGCACTTTAAAGTTTGTCTACAGTAAAATTAACCGTTACTGAATTTCGCTTATTTCAGAATGCTGCGCTTCAATTTTTAAAACGACTAAAAATAATAATATTTATTCTACACAAAAAATCATTAACTTGCCTCGTCGCCTTTAAAAAAAATAGGAATTTTTTACTAGTAAAAATGTAAATTTTTTAAGCAAGAATTTTTTTCCACACATGTCTTCCAGCAATCACCATAGCAACAACTACACTATGACGAATAACATTCACGTAATATGCGACCTGGTATATCGAGAAATTGGACCAATATCGAGTAGTTTGTTAAAGACTACTTAAAAATTCACAGTCTCAATGGAACCATTCTCAACCCCAGTGCGCTTTGAGATAAACCTCTTCGAGTTTTTAATCTCAAAGAGCTCTGGGGACGAGAATGATCTTTAAACGAGAAATATTAGTCTCAAAAAACATTCTTTCATCTTTTTGTAGTTTCAAAATCAGATTTGTGATTAAGTATCCCTCTTGTAGACTCCCAGTAAAATGAAGAACTTGCTAAGAAACTTTTTCTAGTAAAATGACCCCAGAATGTACACAGCTTTTTCTAGTTCAGGGTGTGCTTGGTTCTTATGAAAAACGTATTATTCCTTCCTCTGCATTACCACCTAAAAAATAAAAGAGAGCTGGGATTATTTTTTTTAAATCATGAAAATTAGTTTAGTATTATTTTCAACAAAAAAATTCAACAAAGGTCACAGAATTATAAATATAAGTGTGACAATAAAAAACAACAACTAATTTTTATGCATTCAGAACTTTTTCAAGATCCACTCTAATTTAAAAATTCAATAAAATCCGCTTCCTATGGCACATGGAGTTAGCTTGTTTGGCACCAAGGTGTTCGTTGTCTCCGGGGCGGGAAGTTCAAGCTCGGCGATTTTAAACCGCTTTGTTGAGCCCTCAGTATCGAAAGTGAAAGCGTTTTTATCATCTACGGTAGCCCTATTGGCTCTAAAACAACTGTGTGGCATTTAAAAAGATGTGGGAGCTTACCGAGAAGAGTTTTTTTAATCCATTACTTTTTAATGAAATATTGTTGAAGCTTTAAACTTTTATTAAGCATAAATAAATGCTGTCTGATTAATTCCTAAGAAAAAATCTTTTTGTAGGATGTAACACCAGACAGAAAAAGACCTTGCTTTAACGTGCATCTGGAGTCTGCATCTTTTTGCCTAAAGCTAAAAGGGCTTAGCACGAAAAATGTACACATTCAAATTATAAGGAAGCCCTGTCTTAAGGAACTTTAGGTCTAAAATAACTAGTGGTTAAAAAATATAAAATAAATAGAACGCAATTCATTTTACAACTTATTAACCCAAAGCTAAGGCTGCAATGATATATATATATATATATATATATATATATATATATATATATATATATATATATATATATATATATATATATATATATATATATATATATATATATATATATATATATATATATATATATATATATATATATATATATATATATATATATATATATATATATATATATATATATATATATATATATATATATATATATATATATATATATATATATATATATATATATATATATATATATATATATATGCAATGATATATGCAATGATATACATCTTTTATATAGATTTCTTGTTATTACACGATTTTGTTATGCCAATGACTCATATTTAATTGTTAAAAAATGCAGTTTGTGTTACTTAATATTCACTTGGTATAAACATAGAAAAAATAACAAAATTTAGCCCTAACCTGGGGTGTGCATTTGCATGTAAAAAAGATAACAGAAATTTCCAAAAAGAAAATTTATATGCTGTATTTTTTTATTAAAAAATTATTATATTTATTTCCATTTTGAAGAAAACCAGATTAAAGTATGTAGATCGGAATGGAAATATAATTATGAAAAAGTATTTCCCATGTGTACAAAGATATTCTTGCATTACAAACAGCCTTATTTTTGTTTTATGTTAAAAATGGTAGCAAACTTGAATATAGAATCTATGAGGCTTTAACTTTTGAAAAAGGAAACACTCCCAGTAAAAATAAACATATATAACGATATAAATTACTTTTTAATATTCCTTGAAATGTAAAGTGCACAGCATTTCTATAGCATGGTATATAAGTGACATAAAAATACAACTTGCAACATTGAATGTGTTTTTTTGTGCACTGTTGATTACATGCATTTACATTATATCATTATATACATTATATACATTGTGGTTTTAAAGGAATATTTGTGGTGTTGGTTTTTGGTGTGTTATCTCAAGATCGTACGCTACCTCCGATGAAAACAGATGAGGAAGGAAGGTTTACACTACCCCCAATGACAACAGATGAGGAAGGAAAGTTTACCCTACCACCAATAAAAACGGACGATGAAGATAAGTTTACACATCCCCCAATGAAAACAGATGATGAAGGGAAGTTTACACATCCCCCAATGAAAACAGATGATGAAGGGAAGTTTACACATCCCCCAATGAAGACCGACGATGAAGGGAAGTTTACACATCCCCCAATGAAGACAGACGATGAGGGGAAGTTTACACATCCCCCAATGAAAACAGATGATGAAGGGAAGTTTACACATCCCCCAATGAAGACAGACGATGAAGGGAAGTTTACACATCCCCCAATGAAAACAGATGATGAAGGGAAGTTTACACTCCCCTCAATGAAAACATTTACAGATCCACCAAGGGAAGATAGGTATAATTTTTTTTAATAATTGTCAAAACTATGTGGTTTATGGCGAATAAATCAAACACAAAATGCTACATTGTTACAGAAATAATTTGTTCTTCACTAGTAGTGTTACATTTAAAGTCCTTTCAAATAAAAATTTGAGAATGTCCTCAAATCTCCTTAATTTTTTTTTGTATATATTTAAATAAAAAAGTTTGAAAATTCCTCAAAAATTTGACTCTATAAAAAGAGTGGCAACCCTGAGTAGGACAACAGATTAACATTTGTTTGTTTTAGGCTATTGAAAATTCTAATTGACACGAAGATTAACGTTATACAAAATATTGGAAAAGTGTTTGTAAGAAACGGCATGGAACCAATGCAGTTGAAAATGATAGTTACTGGTATTGGAGCAAATGAGGAATGGATGTGTATTTCAGATAAAGACATAAAGTCTCCAGTTGTCTTGGGTAATCAATTGGACCCTATCTGCAAATTGAGGTAGGTTTCTAATTCAAGGTGGCATTCCTAGTTAAAAATGTAAATTAAACTAAGAAATGAGGTTTTAGGAGCTCCAAGTTTTTAGAACCTAATGATTTTTCTGTTCTTAAATGAACTTTAGATAAACCTTAGACTGCGTCAGCTCAATCAAACATAGTAACATTTATAATCAGTGAAAATTAAAAAGCAAAAGAATAAAAAGCAAAAATTAAAAAGTTAAAAAGTGATCTCCATTAGAATTTGCCAAATATATTAGAGATGGAAGTTTTAAACAAAAGCAGACTTCCATTACAGGTCACTTGGTCTGGAAGATTATTCCACACTTTTGCAGCTTCAAATAGGAAGACTTTTTTGCCAAATTTCGTGTTGACCAAGGGAAGTGTTAACCTGTTTTTTGAAGCTCCTCCTGTTTGATGGTTATGACAGTTTTTTGCCAAAAGGAATTTTGAGCACATGTAATCAGGAGCAATGTGATTCATGGCTTTGAAAACTAATATGGCATCGTTTTTGATGAGTATATTACTTTCCCAAGAAAGGTACGGTCTCATTTTAATCGTTTTTCTAGTTTTCACAATCTACCTTGGGTGGCACAAGCCCATGCCGAGGTGCAGTAGTTAAAATGGCATGACAATTGCATTAGTAAACACAAATAAAAACACAGAAGTTAAAATTAGCAGAAGCTTTTTGGTTTATATAACCATTCTCAATGCATAGAATTAAAACCTTATGGCAAATGTTGATAATAAACAACAAACAGTGTAAGAAGTGTTATGTTGTACGGTAGTGAGACATGGGCAGTGAAGCAGGAAGATCTTGACCGTTTAGAAAGGAATGATATGAGAATGGTTAGGTGGATGTGTAATGCCAGTCTGAGAGACAGAAAGGGTTCAGATGAGCTAAGAAGCAGGCTTAGTCTCTGTAGAATTAAAGATGTTATCCAGATAAGAAGATTGAATTGGCTGGGGCACTTGGAAAGAATGGAGGAGGATAATTGGGTAAGAAAGTGTAGAGACTTGATAGTTCCTGGGGCAAAGCCCAGAGGCAGACCAAGAAAGACTTGGCAGGAGGTTATAAGGACAGACTTGATAGAGAGGAAGTTGAGTTTAGATCTAACACAGTCTAGATCAGATTGGAAGAGGGTCATTAATATACCCCGTCCAACCCATGCTAGCATGGAAAACGAACGTTAAGCCGAGAATGATGATGATGATGAAGTGCATTAATTAAAATGTTTTTTGTCTAAGGTGTTAAACAGGATGCAATGCTTCTAATTTTAGAATATTTAATTAATATTTTTCTATTTATGTCATTAATGTGCTCTTCCCATTGCATTTTTTAATTAAATGTTACCCCAAGATATTTAAATTTTTTCGCTCCTTTTTTCCTCTGTGGCACCCCGAAACCCGTTTTTATAAAGCAGATCTGATCCTGTGTCGTTTACAAGAGCCAGCTGCATTTGGCCCGTTAAGTGGAACTCAAACCAGTCAAAGGCAGCATTCTATGATGCCAAAACACCATAGTTTTTTAACAAAATTTTATGATGAACAGTGTCAAAAGCTTTTTTAAGGTCAATGAGCACAGCACAAAAAATTATTGTTGGTTGAGCTCAGTAAGAATAAAATCAAAGACATCCACTACTGCAGTTTCTGTTGAGACTGTCTGTCATTCAGAAAGTTGTGTTCAGAAATAAAATGAGACATTTGTTCATCCACTAACTTTTCAAAAATTTTCATAGGAATTGGCAAAATAGAGATAGGCTGATAATTAGTAGGATCTGTTTTATTGCCACTTTTAAAAATAGGCGAGACCCAGTTAGTCTTCCAACATTTAGGTACATAACCAGTAAATAAAGATTTGTTAAAAAGACTTGATAAATAAATACTTAAAACTGATGAGCCTGCTTTTAGCAGTCGTGAACAAATTCTATCTAAGCCTGTAGCCTTATTGAGTTTTGGTTAACTAATTATTTTTCGACACTTTTGGTCTCAATAGGAGCCCACCGAAAATTGTGTCGATAACAGGTGGATTAACATTAGTAGTGTAAGAAGAAAATTTTGAGGTTATTTGTTTGGCAGCAACGCTGACAAAAAATTAATTGAATGTGTTGGAAATTTCTTTTGGGTGAGATTCTGTACCTTCGTTTTGGACTACTCATTTTATCGAGGTAGTATTGCCTGACTTATCAGGAACCAGTTTTTTTAGGGTCCTGCAAAATGTCATTATAGTACTCGTTTTTGACTCGTTTTTTGAGACAATCTTAAGATGGTGTACAGGAGTTTTTTTGTTTATTCAAATTTCTTATCCAAATATCATATCCAGAATAAATATATTTCTAAACAACGTTTTAAAAGAAAAAAAAATGATATCAGAATATCATTGAAAATTTCTATTCTACATGCCATCTTTGTTTATATTATTGTTTCCCTTTTAAAATTATGTCACTTTTTTTCCATAACTTTGCAAGCGTGTTGCACTGGAACTATTTTTATTAGACTATTTATTTTCAACATTTTCAGTTTAAAGAGGAATTATTGAAACTAAATATTTTTGGTGAAGATAATAGTATTATAGTTGTAAGATCTTGAAGAGTTGTATAATAGGAAAATAATGGAAATATATATATCGTTTAGAAATACTTTTTAATATATGCTTAATATGTATTTGGATTTATACAGGTTGCCTTGATGCGTCCTTGAAGAGAGTGTACAAAAAATTACACATTCAAAAGTATAGCATTACTATGCATTTGTATATTTTGATCCCTTGAATAATACAAAAAAAAGGTTTTAATGTCCTTACTTTATGAAGGCAACCTAAATATCTATGATTTTTGCAAACAAATCAGTGTGAGCACACGTATTGAAGTCAGAGAATGTTTGGACAAAACTCAAATAGTTGAAATTTGCCTATTCAGAAAGGTTTGAAATTTTCAGCCTTGCAAAAGAGTCTTGTAATTATAGCATTGCCTAATTTTTTTAGGTTTATGCAAAAGGGTTTTTGCACCATAAAAACTTTAAATGTTACAGCTCAAGCATTGTCAGGAATAATGTCAGGAAAGGAATTTAAACTAACGCTAGTCTGGTTATCATTAAATTTTCCAAAACCAAAACAATCTCAGATCAAAACACGCCAGGTCAGAGAGCGCGTTTTTGATACATCAAAATCCTCAGCTGCTAATTATCAAGGAAAGTCATTGAATGTAAGTTACTTTATATGTATACTACATAATTTCTTTAGTTTCAGTTGAAATTTAACAAATTATATTCTAATTTCCCCATGGATTTTTGTTGCCTTCTTCTAGTTCTTTTGTTAAGCATAATAATAATTTGGAATTACTGTAGGTTGATGAGTTTGGAATAGATGATACTCCTTCTGTTAATAAATGCCCTAAGCTTCCAAAAGATATCCAAGATCTTGTTGATCATGACAAAAAGAAGAAATGTGTAGAAACAGGAACGTTTTTAGTTGGTTGCAATGGTCCTTCTGATGGTAATTGTTGCTTTTAATCGTTTTAAATATTTTATGGTAATTTTGATTATTGTTTTGATGCTGATTATGATAAACCATCAAAATCATCACATGAAGATCAGATTAATTATTTTATTTATTGTTGTGTTTTGAAAAATGATACCAATTCTTCTTTTTTTCTGGAAAGTATTGATATCTGTAATAATTTCTTTTCTGCATAATCAAGATCAAGATAGTTTATCCTTATTGAAATGGCAGCTTTATATGTATTAATAATAGTTTAAGTTTAAAGCAAAATATGTGTAAAGAAAGAAGAATAACAAAGATGTAAGCAAACAATTGTTTTTTCATAGGAAAAATAGAAATCCATGAAAAACGTAATACCAGCATGCCTACTAAAACTCCACCAATGAACTACACTCTAACTCCAAAAAATGGAACCGTTATGGATTTTGAAAAATCACAAACAATGTTTAAGAGACATGTTGTCAAGTGTGCAGATCTACTCTACCGATCTGTTTTCATTACAAAAAACACAAGCTTTACTTATATACCTCCTTATAACAGCAAGCAGAATGTTACACTGAAAATTAGATTTGGATGCTTGGTACGTATCACAGTGGTCAATTTTATAATACCTATTGTCAAAGCAACAGAAACAGGAAAATTCCTGTGGATTTTATTCTACAGGCTACAACTAGTTTTTTCATTATATCTGATACATATATCATTCTCATGCTGATATTTCTACTTTGCTTATAAAAGGATTGCATGAAATGATGTTAGCAATGCATAGATTGCAAATCCAGGGACAAATCACGGTATGAAGGGTTGTACCTACAAAAATTATTCAAATTTGCATTTTCTCTTTGTATACCAAATATTTATTACGAGTGGTCTGGAGAATCTCAATTATTTCAGTATGTTATTCTTTTTCTAATAAAGGCGTGTTAGTTAAATGCTCAAAGCAATTGTCTATATTAACTATCAGAATGACTCTCTGGCAGTTTATAATGCTCCTTTAAAAATAGATGTTTTAGCTGAGTTAGCTGAATGTAGAAAAGCACTAACAATCACAGTGCTTATTCTTACTATTTTATTTTTATAAAACACTCTTTTTTGTGAGTATTTTACTCTACACAGAACATTTTTTGTATCATTTAATAGATCCCACCTTTTTTAAACACTAAATCTCTACCTGAATAAAAGCATACATGTCAGGTATAAGTGTTTGGCAACAAGTTAGTGTTTTTTAAGCAAACGCTTTTTCTGTAGATTCATACAACACGTGGTAAAGAAATCAACCGAGCTATTAACAACAGAGATGATGATGATACACATAGTGTAAAGGTAACAATAGCAATTGAAAGAACAAAACAAAAACCGAAATGTTTGGTAGGTAAAGCATTTGCCCCACCAATTCCGGCAGATCTTAGCCAAAATGAAGGTTTTCCTGTGGAGAAGCTTCTTTTTTCAAATCCAAAACTCTATCAAAGAGGATTTCCCGATATTCAAATGAAGGGGAAAAAATTGATGGAAGATAATCATGACAATCTCAATGCTGGTATTGCTATTTTTGGAGTTAATAATGGTGAAATTGGAAATTTCCAATACAAATGTGGTAATGGAGATTTTGCCAATATTGAAATTGCAGACAAGAAAGTCTTGTTGTTAAAGCGAAAGTGTTTAATCAGGTTTAAACCAGAAAAAGAAGATGTGTCAAACACGCAGTCTGTGCATCTTCTAATGCGTTGCTGGGATGGAAGTGATAACAAGACGGTTGGTACCCACGATAAGTCGGAAATTGACTTCTCTAAAGATGCGTATAGTAGTGAAGACACAAGTGTTGAAATTTTACGCACTGGTTGTGACGGACGTGCTGGGTCTGGTAAGAAGAAAAACAGATGTGATGAATGCTCACTTTATGAATGTAAACCAAAATGTGATAATGAATACAAATCAGATGCTATACAAGGTAATTCAAAAAATTGTAGATGACATAAGGCTGAGATCGTGGGTGCTTTCAACTGCTAACTTGTAAAATACTCAAATAAAATTAAAAAAGTTAGTTAATGATGAAATATTGATGCTATCAATTTATATCTAAGCGGAACCAAATCTTTTTTTAAAAAAATGTGTATATACTTTTTAAAATTGTGACTGTTCGTTCTAGATGTAGATTAAGTCAATCAATGGTATAAAAACTATGATTACATAATGTTGCATTTTAGTTTGTGATGAATGTATACTTGGAAAAACTGGTAAACAAATGAATGAAAGTAAGTTATTCTTTGAAAATGGTGAGAAAAAATGTTGTTCGCAAAGGCTGGTGTGTGGTAGATGCCCGGATAGACATCCTGTCAAGCAGGATTGTAACCAGGATCCAATTTGCAACCGTGCTTTTGCTGCAGTTAAAAAATGTGGAGTTTGCGTTGGTGGAAGGACTGGACGTAAACCAGAGGATGGTACGTTCTGTTTGTTTGTTTGTTTATTTTTCAAGATGCTAAACGGACCTTGAAAAATTCACAAACCTCACTCTTTAGACATAAATATATACCGAAAAAAATCCTTTAAATCTTGTCAGGTGTGTAAAAGATTTTCAGCTAGAACCTGAAAAGTTTAAGTAATTTTGTTAAGGATATAAATAATCAAAACTGATTTTTTTTGCTATATGTTGCAACAAAGTTACATTTCAAGCAATGCTTTCAGCTGGTTGTTTTTTAATTTCTTATTACACAACATTAAAATTAACTGTTCGCTGGTATTTAATCCTCTTTATTTCAAAAACGTTATTGTCAAGGCATCATTGCCAAATCCTAAAGCTTTTTTCCAATGTTTTTTTATGAGATAATGTTTTTTATGAGATGATGCTTTAATGTATACAGTGCTTAACTCTTGTGGAAAATGCAAAAATGATGCTAATGCTGACGAAGAGTGTGCTAGCTACATCAGTGATGTTATTCCAAAATCTTCACATGCTTCGGTGTCTACACAAGTTTATCAAATCTGTGGATATGCCCATGAAACACCCAGAGAAGAAATTCACTGTGAATTGAGAAAAAAAGAGTAAGCAAACTGTTAAATTTTATCAATTTTAATATTTCCTATGATTTCTTATGTTCTCTGGATAAATGTATTCATTCCTTTAGCTCTGATGAAAAATGTGTATTGGAAAAAACATGGTTTAAAAGAATTATTGGCCAAATGGAATGTCAGCCAGCAATGCGTAAGGAATGTATATCAAGGGCTAGATATCAATCGTGCAGCCCAGGCAATTATACTATGGTATGCACTGATGCAGCCGCGACTGAGGTTTCGTTCAATGAAGATATTGTTTTAAAGGAAGACAAAGATATTGTAATCACTGGAATAATTCCAGCATCAGCTTCACTTGGCCAAAATAAAATTCTAATTGCTGTACGTCTTTTAAACGATTTCGTTTGTTAATAACATGTAAAGAAAAAGAGTAACAAAAATAAGAATTGTGTTGCAAGCATTAAGATATATACATCTAACACTAGTAACAAATTAGCTCACAAATTACATTCCTGGTTGGTCTTAGTTATCTAAACAACAAGTGTAATATTTGTGTTAAATGTACATGTTAAATCTTGATAATTTTTTTACCTTTAGGGTGCCTTCTCCCTGCGCAATAGATATTTTTGTAAATTTGGCAGCATGAAACCACAGATGGCAAAACACAACGCAACTCATGTCCTTTGTCAATATTTTGCTAAGAAAGTTGAAAGGAACATTCCTATCAAAATCATTTCCTGTGCCAATCAATCATCAAATGTACTATTCATGAACGTAGGATGTGACATGCCCATGATACAAAAAGTGAAGTTAGGAAAGAAATTTACATACAACATTTTCTTTAATCAAACAGTACAGAAGAATGTGGCACAAGGATGTGAAGACTATGTTCAAATCACTGGGTTTGTTTATATACTCATTTTATAGTTTTAGGTTGTCATCTGATTTAGATTCACAGGAAGATAAAGCTAGAGGATATACACAATTCTCATTTTAATAGTACCACATCTTTACTTTTAGTAATGCTACTTTATATTTTTTTGCAGGAAAAAAATTGGTGTGAATAGCGTGCAGGGAAATAAAATCTCCATTCCTAAAAAATGTTTTGCTTGTCCTGGAAGTACTTTAACTGATGCACCGGGTGTTTATGAAGTAAGCATACCTGAAACCAAATGTGCAATTGGTGGCATGGATGTTGTCAGTAAGTTGCCTGAATTAGAAAGTAACTGACCATATGTTTATCCCTTTGGCTGCCAAGACGATATTCAAGACTCTAAAATTTCTTTTGTCCATTACCCAACTAATAACAGTATCAATTAATTGCTAGCTACTCCAAAACTTCACAATTAAGATTTTTAGCAAAAAGGCTAGTTAGTTTGCAGTTTGCTGCAAATTGTTTGAACATATGAGGGTTTATTAGAGGTCTGCCCATGTCATCGGAGAAAAATTGTGTAGGCACTGCTAGTGTATGCTTAATGTTTGAAGATTACTGCATAGAGATTGAACCCAGTTATTATTGGTGGTCTAGAATAATCTCTGTATGTCTGTCTTAGAATGAAGTTGACATGCTGCAAAAGTCAGTGTTACCTAAACCTTTACGCAGAAACTCAAAAATTTAATCAGCTTTGGTATTATGTACCCTCTCTAATTACCATAACCAGTAAAATAATAATATGAAAAAATAAATAAATAAATAATAATAGCCACCAATGGGTTAAAAGTCGAACTACAGTATTGGAATAATTGTTGTGAGAAAAAATGTTTTATGTGATTTCTTGCGGCGTATCTTTAAAGGAAAATAACAAAATTTATCTTCTAAACCAAAAAAATTAAACTCTCCTTGAAATTGTTTTGTTAAAAGTTTGCTTGCTTAAAATATTCGATTTACAATATTTAGTTGTCAGGTTTATTCTTTTTATCAACTTGCAGTTGACGGTGTTTGACCAATTTCGTTTAGGCACATGTGGTAACTTAAAACTTAATGCAAGAATGAAGAAAATAAAGACTGTACGATGGTCAGTGCAATATAAGAATGGAAATCCTGCTGATGACAATAATGGAGCCAAACTGGCAAAATTAAATGCTACCCTTGGTAGTAGGAGAGGAATATTTGCCAAGAATAATGCATCAATGTATGTTGATTTTTACTAAAAGCTTCAATTGAACGATGTGACATTAATTATATTACTAGAATGCATTAATTATTTACTAAAAACTTCAATTGAACGATTTGACATTAATTATATTACTAGAATGCATTAATTAAGCAATTACCTTGGTGCATAGTTTTTGTTTCAGTTTTTAAAAGGAATTAAAAAAAATTAAATCGTTTTAAAATATATATCTGTAAAATGTCAAATTATTACCTAATTATTACCTCATATTGACTTTTATCAATTAAAATAGTAACATTTCCTTCTTTAAATTAGTTAAAATGTTAAAAATTGTGTGTCGAAGCTTTCTCACTGTGTCAGGGTAGCTAGTTCTCATAACAAGACAGCAGTCTTCCGGATAACATTTTATATATTCCATCACAAATACTTAGATAATATGACATTTGTTCTTTGCAAATGAGAATGATATTGATGCAAAGATAGTAGCTGTTGTCATTTCATGCTAATCCTAAAAATGATGTCAATATTCTCATTTTAATAATTTGATGGTAATGAAGCACCATACATCTATTATTTGTTTTTTTCAAGTTTCTATCTATTACGTGGTTGTAGAAATGCTGCCAGGACATATGTTTATATATATTGTGGAGAATTTAGTGTACTAAGGATTGTCGCCCCTGCTGCAGTATGAAAATTTAAAAAACAAATGAATATTCTTTTTATTTACACTTGCGTTATGTGCTTGCTCTACTTCAAGGTATAGAGAACTCTAACTTAACAAACGTAAACTCTAAAAAATAATTATTTTCTATACATTTATATTTATTTATTTTTTCTTTGCATAGATGGTCAATTCATGGGCGAAAATTTGTTTTTAAAATGTGTGCAATGAATAATGCTGATATGGAATGTTGTGCAGAAAAAGAAGTTTTAGTAAATAGCTCTATCCAGGCTGAGATTAAGTTTCTGGCTAACAAAGGAAGGAAAAAGGCAGATATCAAAATGTTTGGTAAGTTCTAATTTATGTTAAACTTTGAAGGAAAGCTAAAAATGTTTTCAGATAAAAAAAGATTGAATAAATGCAAGGATATATTTGAGATTGTAACAAGATTTTTTATAAAATTTCTATATTCACTGGGAAGTCACGCTCTATGTCCTAAAGGCAAATATTACATTGTGTCTATGTACAAAAATTTGGACCAAAATATCCCCAACAATTGCTAATCCTGACATTTCTTTCAAGAAAAAAAGAGAACTCTTCATTGTTATTTTTTTTACAAATGATTAAAACCAGCTTGTATCTTCAAAAAGCTTGATTACTATCCATTTTCTCCTCATATTTTGTCAAAATCCTCTAAAAAATAGTATAGTTTTTAGACATTTTTAGAAATATATTCTAAACTTTTGATCCAAAACCTAAATTCTCCTGAAATCTTTTGAATTTTTTATAATTTTAAGTCTGTGATTACCCTGACGCGTGTCTTGTGTTTTTAATATAGCAAAATCCTTGGTTTACCAACGCCCATAATTTACGTTTGTTAAAAATCAGATTAAATGCAGATTAACTCATTTGGTAAGAAATGACTTAATCTGCATTGCGAGCTGATTGCGATCAATGTCACAAACTTTACTTACAAGTGCCTTATATTGTACTTACTTTTGTACTCATTTTCTTTGTCATTTTCCTTTTATGCAGCTGCTGTTAAATCATGTAATGCACGAAAACTGGAATACAAATGGATTGTAAAAGAAAACAATGAAGTTCTACCATTAACTTCTTACGAGCGAAAGTTTATTATCAAGCAACGCGAAGAAGGGAAAGTAAACAAAGCTCGAGTAAGTTGATCCTTTTTAAAAAAAATTATTTGTACATTATTAAAATTCAACATATATAATCATGAAGTGAAGAAATTCTCTTTATTGGTTTATTAATTAAGTCCATTTGATTTTTAGAATCTCACAGTGCAATTGATGGCTAAAATACCTGATACCAACATTATGGCATTATCTAAACAAAGGAATATTTCCATCCCAGCTATCCTGTTAAAAATCAAACTTGCTGGAGGTAATAAATTTTTTATGATGGAAAGTACATTTGTCAAGGTTTCCTGTGATTAAAAAAATTTCCTCGTGAGAGTAATTTATTCTCCTAATATATATACCTGATAATTGACTTAATTTACTGATTCGTTGTATGTGCAGTCTATTATACTTTTCAGGTCGTAAAAAGGTTTATGCTAAATGTGATCAAAAAAGATTCACGATTCCATCAAAACTAAAAGCTGGAGCAGCTGCACAATTCAAATGGAGTTGTTTCGTGAAAGGTGATGATGGAAGTGATATGAGCAGATGTATGGAAAATGCCACAAAAGTTTTGGAGTTTCCCAATTTACCTGACTTGACAGTTAGCCCGATGAATCATTTCCAATGTGGTGGGATGTACGTAATGTTTTGTTATTGCCCTAATATTTATTTTGTTGTGTTTTGTTTTGTTGTGTTTTGTTTTGTTTTTGAAAACTTCCATGTTTCTGCATATTGCATTGAAAACATGTTAGCGAGGAGGTTTCTGATTGTGGTAGTATTTTTTGTATAATTACAACGAATTATTGCCTTGGATTTCCCTGTATGCTTCTTACAGCAAGAATCAAAGATTTGTTGTTTGAGTTGTTTTTAAAATGTCCCCTTTAGTACTAGAAACTTTTTAAGCCCTGTTAAACATTTTTAAAACATTTCTAACAGCCTTCATATGTTTTCTCATTCTTATATAGATACACCATCAAACTCGAGTATCTGCTTAACAAAGAAGCCATTGATTCACAGTCTATTGATGTCATAGTCCTAGACGAAGCACCACCCAAAATCAAATGCAAACCTCCTAAGGAAACGAAAGACGATGCTTACCAAATTATGTGCAAAGTTGAAGGTGCAAAGGCAGATGCTATCAAGTTAATCAATAACATTGATGATGCAGGTAAAAGAAAATAACAGGGTTCATATAGAACCTGGAAAACCTGAAAAATGGTTGAATTTGTGTTAAAATCAGAGAAAACATAGAAAAGTCAAGAAATTTTGTTTAAATTTTCTAGAAATTCTAATTTTTTCAAGTAATATTTCTTTTAAAAAAAATTTTTTCTGAATTTTATTGAAACAAACCATTCAGTGTAGTTAGTGTCTTTTTTTTATTCCGTTTTCATTCTTTATCATGACCATTCTGCGCTGACAATGCAATTGGATTTTGAATGTTTTATTCAGTGTCAAAAATTGTGAGGGAAAATCTTCTGATGTCAGGGAATTTTATTTTGAAAATCTTGTAGGAACCCTTTACATGTTCTACAATGAGCATCATTAAAGGACCTTTGAATGAAATACCTTTTATGTTACTACTTTACTTAATTTTGTCAGCATTAAGCTTTTATTGTTTTCAGTATTACTGCTAAAGTCATACTCACTATCAAAGCTGCTGTAGGGAAGGAAGTTTTTCCTTTTAACGCACTAAAATTTTATATTACCGTTTAGACTTCGCCGTTGATTTAAATTCGACGAAGGCCCAAAAGACTATACAAATTAAGAGGGTTGGCAAAAAGATAGTTAAAGGCGGTTTCGACAGAGAAGTTAACATCATCAAGATGCATCTCAAAAAAGAATGGCTTACTGAGAATTCGAAATATAAATTTGAAGCCAGTGCGAAGAACGAGAATGGTGAAAGTGAGCCTGCTGTGGTTGTAGTTGAACACTCTGGTCCTCCAACTGGCTGTACGTATACTGTTGTTTTTATACTGTACAAATGAAGGGAATAACTTTAAGAAATGCTCAGGGTTTTATTGGGCACCTTAAGATTTAGGACAGTTCAGTAGTTTTTATTTATTTATTTATTTATTAAAAACGAATATTCTTACAGGATAGCCATTCAAAAACTAAATATATAATATAGATTGGTCCTGTGTAATTTTTGATTGAAAAGAGGGCAAAAAGTAAAAGAATAATGAAAAAATAAAATAAATAAATATACAAACAAAAAATGAGAACATAAGTAATAAAAGAGAGTAAAATTTAAAATATAAATATTAAAAAGTGTGTGGTTACTTAAACCTTAAAAAATTATTTATATAAGTTTAAAAAAACCTTGTCTGATTTCGCGGAACGAATTGCTTAGTTTTTATGTCGAAATTTGCACTAATACTTAATTTCGAGAAATTTTAGTCATCCGCAAAATGAAGCATTTTGGAACCATTTTTCAACCAGTTCCGCAAAAAAAAAGTTATCTGTTGGTTAGAAAGACAGGAGTTTGAATAACTATTATTATTCTTAGGTATACTCAGTGTTTCTCCGATGGAGGGCATAGCATTTGACACGAAATTTGAAGCTTTTGTTGAAGGCTGTAGTACTGGTGATGACGGAGAAGAAGAAGACGAAGAAAATGACGATGAGGACGGATTGGAGTATCAAATTGGACCAGTTTTGGATGGCAAGTTGACTGCTGAACCATTCAGTGGGGAGTTCGAACAAAATCTTGATGTTCTACCACCAGGTGAACCTTTTATTAGAAATTCGCGAGCACAAATTGCATTAAGGCTAAACTTAATTTAAGTTGTCCCGAGAATAACGGAGAAATTCTCCTTTTAATTTAATGCTAGTTCATAAAACTGGAGAAAAGTAGGGCTTAAAAAGAAATTGGTGCTCAAGCTCCTATTCAAGTAACATAAAATGCTCCTTTTGACTGAAATGTTTTAGATGCTCAGCAATTAAAAAGAAAGTTTATTTTTAACTAATCTTTTTTATCTCTATAAAATAGTCGTATATTATATGTTCAAGATGGCTGCGCGCTGGTTCATTCCGGGTCCTCCTAAGTGTTAATAATTTACTGACGGACGAAACGTTTTTTTTTTTCCACGAGATAGGGACAAGTTGTAAAGAAAGTCGTGAATATATAAAAAAAACATTAATACCATCTTTATATTGGCATAATCTGTTTTTATGTGATCCTCTAAGAATCAACATTTCATTTTATAGGCGATGGTTCTCGTGGACAACTAAAAATTAGAGCGATAGTCAGAAATAGAAGGGGGAAATTTGTTAAATTGGAAAAAACAGTGAACTGCACTAAGCCTAATATTGAAAACAAAGAAATCTTCAGGCAGAGAAATAACGAAACAAGAATAAATCTTGAAAATGGAAACTATGAAAAAGCTGCAAGTAAGTCCTTTTATTTTTTCGTGTTAGGTTTTTTCATTGTTTGTTTGTTTGTACGTCCGTCTATTTTTACTTATTACCAATAGTATATCGCCGCCCTGGCAAAAGTAGGTTATTTCACCAGTCAGAAACCGTCCAACTTTGACATTTAGATTACATTGCAAAAACCAACGAGGGTGTTGTAAAACTCCAGGATGAAAAAAACAAAGATAAAACTCAATGTGAGCAACTTTCTGATGAAGCAAAAGTTCGGCGCAGTGAAAGTGCTGAACAGGTAATTCTTATTAGCGTTAAGTTTGTTTTGTTTTTTGCATTGACGCTATGTTTTTGTGTAAATTGCAGAATATTTGGCGCAGCCGCGATATGTGGTGCATAGGCAAGAGAATACGTTATTTTTTTGCTGGTAATATATATGAGCGATAACTGCATAACAAACCACTTCCGGATTGTTGCCTACAAACCGCCTATATTTTTTTTTCAGATGACATGTTCTAATTTATATGTTTACGTGCAAATATAGCATCCACTCTGTTTTTCTGTGGTTATTTCTGTCACATCTCTACCCTTTTTGAATTGCTTTGTCTTTTAAGTGTTATAATAGCCTGTGAATTAATACTATTTTATAGATGGCACAGGCGTCCAATCCAAACCTGGGAAAAGCTAGTGTTTTATCAGGTGTGGCAGCTCTTGTGCGGAAAAACTGTCCCAAGGATGAAATTGTGTCTGATAATCAAAAGGCAGCAGTTGTATCTTCCTTGAAAAATATGAAAGAACAGAAAGCGGTAAATTATTTTTTCCTGTCGTTTTTTTCGTTTCAACAACCTTTAACGTTATTACCGGCGTTGACCTAATTTTTGACCTTTTTACCGTCGTTTTTTAAGCTTTTACCGTCGATGTCATGGTCTTCGACGTGTCTAGTCTGACGTTTTTATCGTTGTTGTCGAAGTGTTTTCGCCGATACCTTTGTCGCAGTCTTCGTCAGTGTTATAGTTTTTATTAGCCTTGATATCAAAAATTGTCATAGTTTTCATTTTTTTATATTTTTGCCCATTTAATGTTAAGATACCCTTTATATTTGCTGTCGTAGTTGTTGTTGTAGTTGTTAAAAATTCCCCTCCGGACGCATTTTTAACTACATTTCTCCACAAGAGCGATCAATTGTTTAGACAGGCGACTCCTTGTTTTAGGCCCCCGCAAGACGTAGGAGAAGAAGCGTAGGCGAAGAAGAAGGCAACGAAGAAGAAAGCGCTTCCTTTGTTAGCGAAGCTGAGGTGAGTTGTTTTCCGTATTTTACAACCATTCATTAACGATAAACAAAAATAAAAATGTGTTAACCTTTCAGGAAAAGCTTGATCATATTGTTTTTACGAACAATCCTCATAAACTTTTAACCCTATTCGGTCCGGGGTAATTCGAACATATTATGACAGGGAGAGGGGAGGATCCGCCTCACCTTCATTGCTTTTGGCAGCGTTGTCCTACTTAAATTAAACATGGCACACTTATAGTGCGGCATGAAAGAAACAAAATGGCAGCAATAAATCTTTGCTTATGTCAGCATTTTTTCTGTGACGTCGAAAGTTTGAAATTTTTCTGTTATACCACTGTCTGCTTAAAATTAAATTACTTACGTTTTAGAGCGAATTTTTACCCTCCGTTTAAGGTTTCTGACAGCTAAATGTTTCGGTTTTTATATAGATCTCATGAATATAAAAAATTGCACGAAAATCCGATTTTTCCTGTTTGCTAAAATTCGAAAATATCGTATATAATCAAATTAATCACGTGACCAAAACTCTCAGAAATAACCCACCGAAATAAAGTTAGTTTCAAATCCTACAGATAATCTTAACGAAAGTTATTATATTTCTCAGATTTAAGTATTTTATAGAGATTTCTAAGGGTAGTTTCGAATTATTGCTCTATCTAAAGCTGTAAGTATGGGACCTAAATATTTGGAATACAGGTGCTTTATAGATAAATATAAAAACTGAGTAGATATCATTACAGCATAGCAAAAAAGAGTTATTAAAAAAAAACGGCAGGGTGGATTGGACTGAATAGGGTTAAACCACCACCACTAGCTCGACTATCGCTTTAGTTACTACTCAAATTCATCACCCCAAATGCAACATCCAAAATTTTATCTTATACCATAGGTTCTGAGTTTTGTTGAAACTCATAACAATCTTCTCCTACCAGTTGGCTACACAGACACTGACACTTCTGCTAAACAAGATTTTATTGAAGAGTTGCCTTACTATCTCAAATCGCTATGCGACAGCTTGATTTCTGATCCACTCAATGCTACAGCAGAACATATTTCACTGCATGCTTCCAGGCTGGATAATTTGACGGAGATGACATTAACTACACCCCTTGGTGACGCCATCATGATAAACGGCGAAATTGCTAATAAATATAGCTACTGGAATTGTTCGTCAGCTGACTACTGCGATGGAGTGTTTTTTGTTGCTTCATCGGTGAGTATTTTTATGTTTTTTATCTAAACAATTGATGACACAAAAAGTAAGTGGTCTTAGTAACTGAGACAGACCTACTTTTAATTCAAAACGACCTAAAATTTACAGATTTTACCTTTGTTTCAAAGTAAGTTTTACCCAAAGCCAACTCATGTTCTACAATCCTGGCCAAAATTGTTGATAAAATTTCCAATGCAACATAAGTTCATAAGATAAACAAAGATGCAAGCCCCCCTCTCTCTCCCCATTTCAATGTTAAAGACAATGGCTGGCTGTGGATTGAGTGGCCAGCTGCATTTTTCAAACTGTTACAATGACTTCAAAATTGAAATGGGGGGAGAGGGGAACTGGAAACTAGCTAGTATTCTATAAGTGAAAACTTGCACTGTTTTAGTATACACATAGCATAATTTTGCTGGCTAGTTTATGTCAACAAAACAGAGAATCTCTACATATGAAACACAGAAACAAAAAAGATAATAAACTCACATGTGTTGGGCCTTTTCTCAACCAATTTTGGCCAGGATTGTAGGTCCCAAATAGTTTTCATGCTCTATTTTTTTACGGTATATATGTCGGGTGTTTTCAGCTCTTTATCTTTTTTCAGCTTACCTTTGATGCTTTAAGTCTGACGGAGCCAAGCTCTGATTTCACACTGGTTTCTAACTTGGTCAAAGCTGAATTTGCAAATCCAACTGGAGAAGGTGTGGACGGAACTTATGACTTCATCCAAGACGAGTCAATACCGTCTAATACAAAAGTTACTCTGGATATCTCAGCGCACAACATTACTGGAACTGTACTAGTAAGTGGCATATTTACTTACCTTAACCCACTTCCAACCAAGATATATCTTGTTTTTCTGAAGTCCTGTCAGGAGGTCAGGAAATCCAAAAATTGTCAGAAATTTTGTAAATATTGTCAAATATCATATGCCATAAAAATGATTTAAGTGGATGAAACAGTTCAGTTTTAGTATGGTCACAACCTGTACTGCATATAAAACCCAACTTTACCAACATTTTTATTTTTATGTTTCTAACCTTTTTAGTGTCATGTGTGGCACGAAGGGGTGTGGTCATCTGACCATTGCAGTACATTAAACGCTGATAATATGAATGGCAATGCTGACTGCAAATGTTATAAGCATGGATTCATCGCTGCATTTGATGTGCCAGAAATCATCCAATCGCTTGAGGAAACCACTACCACCTTTGCTCCTACCACTAACCAACAGTCTGTTAACTCCAGCGTAACAATCACCACCACCACAAGAAATGATAACAGCAACCCAACCACCACCACAACCACTCGTTCCACAACAACCAAAAAGATTAGTCCTGAATTGAACCGAGAGTCCACACTTTCATTTAAATTTAACGCTGTTTTCAATGACGTTATCGACAAATTTGGCAACAAGACCGCCGCTGAGAAATACATTTGCGATACAGTTCGAAACGACCTGAAGTTAAACAGCGAAGATATACGACGCTGTGATATCAGCAGTGGTAGTGTGATTGTCGTTCTTGTGCTGTATCAAAACGAAGAAGATACCAACTCGACCTTGCAACAGTTTGGAACTCTGGTTCAAACCAACACTTTCACTGTGGAGCTACCTGATGGGACAAAGATGCATACCATCGAAGATTCTGCTTTGCTTAATGGACAGCAACACAGCGTAGAGCTACCTGATGCAGATGATGATGATGAGGACGATGAAAACTACGGGGTGGTGATTGGTGTTGTTGTTGCTTTGCTCGTCGTGGGTGTCATCATAATCATCGTGATTGTTGTTGTCGTGAAGCAGAAGAAAACAAAGAAGGTAGTAGTGAGCTATATTGGGGGTTAGCTTTAATAATTTCTAGGGATACACCCTGTTAATTGTTTACAGGAGGGGCTACAAAGGCGATTCTGAGCGTTTGAAGCTCCTATTTCAGCTACAGAATCCGCTTTTGAGATTACCGCCCAAGTAGACTTCAACCTTATGGAGAAATGGAACCCATGACCTCCTTGATGTTCGTTTTCTGATTACGTAGCCGTTTCGTAATTCATCACGTTTTAAACTTATATTTCAAATGTCCCCGATGACGCTACACATCTTTTATAAGCCACCGAGTTGTTAAAAGTCGAAGCTTAGATTTGGTTCAAAATTTAAGCAACCACTAAGCGACTTCCGAAGCTAAAAATTTGAATAATTAGGCAAGTGAAGTTTACTTGTATATAATATACCGTGCAGCTTCTGTAACAGTTTCTTAAAAGAATATTTTTTTATAATAAATAATAAGATGAAGCGCGCAAGTAAAAAAATAGCACTTCTGCATTGCCGCATGAAGACGAAATAAAATTGCTTTTAAACCATCCTTTTAATATCTTGATTATATACTAAAATTATTATAATAAACCAAACACAAATATGGATAGAAATTGTTTTGTGCCACAATTTTTTTCTTTCTTTTATTGTTGTCTCTAACATAGTGTTTTAGTGGGGAAATAGACCATAAGAACATTGGATTTTATAATTTAACTATGCCAATGATTTGCTTTATATTTTTCGAAGTTTGTGTTTAGTCTTTAAAACACTTGTGTTATTGTCGTTATGTAAACATGCAGCAAGCGCGACACAACGAACTGGTTGAAAGGGCCAAGAAAACAATCTTGGTTATTTTTGTGTTTTCTTTGTTTAAAAAGAAAACATTTAAAATATTATTAAGGGGGTCTAAAGGTCTGGACGTTTCTTCGAAGTGTGTACGCGGTCATTTAGTAATGCAATTCTTTTATATAATTTTTAGGTCGCCCCATCTCCCTATCCAAGTTATGCTCAAATGAGAAGTCCAGACACTCAGGAAAAGCAGAATCCTCAGAGTCATGCAGGATACGAAAATTTAAGACAATCGCCTGAAGGTAGGAAATTAATAATACATCGTTTTGTTCGTCAGAAAGTACCTTAATCCGCCCTCGGGCGTTAATGTTTTACAGGCGTTTTAATGCAGATTCAGGGAAACGTTATTGCTTATAGGAAAAAGTTGTAGTGAGTTGTTTACCTATTGCTTCTTTCATTTTAGGTATACGCGCCGAGCCTGGTATCAATAACCCCACATATAACAGTGAATGAATCAACTTACCATGTCCACACTGTATGTAGTGGACAAAACTCGTACAAAAATGTTGCTTTAGATATTGTTTTAAAGGGTTTCGATTTAGCATGAAAATTTTTAATAACCACAATTAAGTGTTTGCACTTTTTTAAAAAAAAAAAGAAAAGAAGTTTATTCCGTGGGGTCGAGCACAGTGGTCCCTTGCTCGTTTTCCTCTCCTTCGAAAATTTCTATTTCTCAAATAAAATTTCCAGGTCTTCTCGAGTTTGTGATTTTTATTTTGTTTAAATCTTCGAAAACATTACATCGGACGAAAATTTAGAAAGCAAGATATCTTACCCGACATTTTGCGATGCGATACCCCGGGTTTACTTCTCGTTTTAGTACTTTGTATTATATTATTGTGTTTATATGTATATGCGTTTGTAAATAAATGGCGAATTTTATTAATAAGCTTTTGTTATAAACAGAGCTCGTGCAGAGTTTGGAAAAAGCTGGAAGTGATGAACTTTAGATTAAACAGTTAAGAAAAATCTAAAATAATAAGATAATTCCAAGTGAAATTTTAAAAATCTAACTGACAGGTAATAGATTTTATTTTGATCCTTTGGCAAAGTAAATGGTGAATGGATCAATGTCTTCAACACGGTGATAAATTTTGTTATGGATGAATGAAAAATCCTGGGTATTTTTTTTTTCCGAATCTGTTCGAACGTTAAAGTAATATACAATTTTTTTAGAAAGCTTTTTAAAAAGTTTGCGTTGTGTTAAGAATTTTAACATTGTATATAGAATGTTTTGCATATATTTAAGATGTGTTATTTTATTCGGAATGTATGCAGGGTAAATATGTTAACTAATTAGTTTTTCTCTAAGAATCGTCTTTAGACAGATGAGAATTTGGTTAAGTATTTCTTTTTTGATTAAAGGCTGGTTTACTTATGCCTTGCATATATATTTAGGGCTGTATCTTCATTGCTATATTGTATAATACACCTAGTTTAATGTGAGAAAAAATGAAGAAAAACGTATCCGGTTTTTTGTTTATTTGTATTTACCTTTTGTGGAAAATCCACACACTAAACTTTCTTCATAGCGCGATGTCTCTCTTTTTATCGGCACAGCAAGACGACCCATTTTTTTCTATTATTGTTGTTGTTGTTGTTGTTATTAAACGAGATTGGAATGAATAAATAAACACGTTTAAAATATTAATAAAATACTAATATCCTGAACATAATTTCAAAATGGTAGTTTTCTAGCCAGCCAATCGATAAAAAGCTTTAATTAATTTTTCTTCTTAGTTGATAGTCTTAGAAAACTATATTCCTGCATTTTGTAAGAAAATTACGTCTCGCTCCTGAACATGCTAGAAATAAAACGATAAATACATACATCGACAAGCAATAGAACGTTTTATGCCGGCATCTTTATTAAAAGAGATCTATTTACATCGTTAATGGTTAATACTTTAATATATACAAAAATACGTGAGCAAAAAGAAGGCACGAGTTGCCTTATCACCAAGCCATGTTTTTAAGCAAAAAGAAATAGAGTTTAAATAATATTTAATATAAATGTCAAGTATAGTAAAGAAATATTCTAACTATATTGATTAAACAAATGACAAGTGTGTATCTAAAAATCTGTATTGTAATGCCCGTATACGTCTGTCTGTCTGTCTGTCTGTCTGTCTGTCTGTCTGTCTGTCTGTCTGTCTGTCTGTCTGTCTGTCACGCAAAATGGTAGCTTAGCTGTGACGGGCGAACCCGTGGATTTTCCATGGGCTAACGACAAGTATTTATAAATGTCTGTAAGTGCTGTCGTTAATAATTTTGATTTTGCAGTTGGTTTGCTTTATTTGCATCAGATAAAAAAGTATTTCACAGGGATTGTCCCCTATATCTTTTTTAATTAAGACTAAGTCGATCGTGAGGTGTTAACACGAGAACATATGGAGGTGACCCCTGAATTTTGGACATAATAAAAAAGAGAATGTGATCCCAGTTTTTTTTCTCGAGAGAGAGAGAGCTCAAAGAATGCTGTGTCGAGAATCTGCATAGCTACTAAGAAAAAAGTAGTTCTCCTGTAAGTGGAAAAAAATAACACTTCTGGCAAGGATGTTGACGGGTTCACTCCATGTGAACTCGTCAACTTTTCGTTTGTAGTAATAATTCTCGTTTCATACAAAAACAAGAAGCCCTGTGGCTTAAAGATTTCCGCCAATAGCAATAATCTAAAAAAGTACTGAACTTTGAAGAGTACTGAGTATTGGGGAACGAAATCATTGAATATTTTAAAATTTTAAAATTCAATTTTTGATTATTATTGTAACTGTTAATCATAGCTAATTTAACTTACATAAACTTCATTTCTCTATAAGAACAATTTTAAAAGAAAAATAATAAGCCTGAAAATTGATGAACAATAAAAACAAAATGAAAACAACGACAGTTATTTTCAGACTACATATTCATATTTTTTCTTTTATAACACATTTGTTACGGTTTTATAGCTATTATACATTATCTCTCACCAAAAATTTTCAGCCTCGACTATTCCTCTTTAAATTAAAATTGATGACTAATTAATTAGTTCTGTCGAATATGGCTTTAGTCTTCGTGCTTGCAATATTGTACAGAAGGAAATGGCGTAATTATTAAAGGGGAACATTAATAATATCAAAGATGGTGCATTTTAGGACGATCTTTATAATGCTACACTGCACGAGCTTTAACTTTCGATAGCATATAAACTTTAAAATAAAGTATTGTTCATTGGATAATAAAACATTGGATAATAAAACAATTTGTTGCACTGTTAGGATTCTTGTTGACTCAAAACTCACTTTAGCCTCGTTCTCCAAAAAAATCTGTCAAAACGAGGATTTAGACTTTAGCCTGGATAAGTTTGAGGCGTCCAGCCTAGCTGCGCTGTCTCTTTCTATCTATCTCCTCAGGCGATTTAAAAGATTCCGCCTTTGCTGGCGGAAATCAAAGTAAATTTGAAAGTTGTATCAGGGAAACAAAATTTGGTCACAACACAATATTATAGATTTGCTAAATAGAAACACAAAATAATGGTGGAAAACCGATTTCATTGTACTACGTCAAATGATTCATCGTGGCTTAGTGTAGCGCCAAGCTAGTGTGTTGAAGCGTCATCGTGACGGTATAGACTGATGTCACCAAGAAGAAAGAAAGAAAAATATGGCTATTAGATCGTGAAGATATATTCAAACCTTTAATTTAAATGCTGAATGCATTTCATATAATATCTATGGCAGCCTTGCCAACTAAGATGTTTGTGAACAAATCCAACACGCATTAATCTGGGAGAGAAATTGTTAATGCAGTTCAAAAATAAGATTTTCAACTCGTTGTCAGATTATTTTTTTCGTCTCACATGTGCACGCTTTTTTATAAGAACAAGCATAACCTGAGACCAGCTATTCTTATTTTTTGAGACTATTCAGCCTAGTTTGGACTTATTTTTTTCTTAATAGTAAGAACACAACTTCTAATGCAGCCTTATTTTTTATTATTTCCCCAAATCTCTTTGAAATTTTTTTGTGTGCTATAAAAAATAGGTGTTTTATTTTTATTGTGCTAATGGACCTCTATAATTGTTTTCATGAACAATCGAGACAGAGGAGACAGAGAGAGATTTCTTCCTAGATTGTTTATACTTTTGGGAAAATTAAGATTCAGGTTGTCTTTAGCTCCTAAAAGTGGTTTTTTCTCTTTTGACATCGAGACCGAAAGCAAAAAGTAAACGCTAGCGGCTTTGACATAGGCAACAAAACATTAGGATGAGGATGTACAGAGCCTGAAGTTATTCATAATTTACTTTTATTATTCGGCAAAATCCGAGGCTCCTGTTCTTATCACATAGCTCTTATTAAAACAACGTGTACTGAGGCATGGAAATTTTGGTGTTCGAGGAGGCTTAAGGTTTTTAGGTTTCAAATAACGAAGTCTGGGAACGAGTTGGAATAAAAAACATAACGTCAGGAATATGAATTTGCATTAAATTATTCCTTTTTTTATAAATAACTACATAAATTATTGATATTCTGTCTCATTGTATTTATCTTTATAAGAATTCTCATAAATAAAATAAAAAACGAAAAGAAAGAAAGGAATTTTCTTGGGATGAATAAGCATTTCATAGCACATGAAACCAAAATGAAAAATCTTCACCAGAAAATGGACGTATAAATGAACTTTAAAATGTGGACAGTTATAGGTAAGGTTTTTAGGCTTTCATTTCTTGTTTATTTTCTTCTTCTTCTTCTTCTTCTTCTTCTTCTTCTTCTTCTTCTTCTTCTTCTTCTTCTTCTTCTTCTTCTTCTTCTTCTTCTTCTTCTTCTTCTTCTTCTTCTTCTTCTTCTTCTTCTTCTTCTTCTTCTTCTTCTTCTTCTTCTTCTTCTTCTTCTTCTTCTTCTTCTTCTTCTTCTTCTTCTTCTTCTTCTTCTTCTTCTTCTTCTTCTTCTTCTTCTTCTTCTTCTTCTTCTTCTTCTTCTTCTTCTTCTTCTTCTTCTTCTTCTTCTTCTTCTTCTTCTTGTTATTGTTTTTGTTCTCCGTCTTAAACAGTATTTCCAAATTTGACATTCCGGAGAAACTTGAAACATCTGATTTACAAGACAGATAAAGAGTTTCTCTATTTTCTTAATGGACATTTACCTCGCACTTGTTTTTACCACAAACAAATATTTTGATCTTTCGACGGTACTCTCTTAGTATTTTCATTTTAAACTAAATTAAGTACACGCTCTTTTTTATAAGAAACACGCTTATAAGAAACCTGAGGCTCAAAATTTAAAAATATTAAGCTTGACTCAAGCTTTCTCAAGCTCCTCCACACCATACTATTGCAGAAAATAAATAGCAGACAAACTAAAACTATTAAGAAGCAACCATTTTTGCAAACAAAGCTTTTGTACCTTGGTTGGATTTCCTGTACAGGGGGTTGATGACCTACTTACTTAAGAAACTGTTAAGAAATTTTTAGCCTCAAAATCAGATAAAAATAAGAAACTTAAGCCTCAGTAGACAAAGATAAAAAAAGTGTGTAGTTAAAAATAAAAGTCCAAAGTTTTCTCGTGTTTCCCGATTTTTAAAAAGCACGCGGTGTATTATATATTTGTGCATCAACAGCTTTTAATGAATATATATTTTTCTTTAGTGGTCTAGAGAAATGGTGGTGTTATTCATTTAAACTATATATACAAATTTACTACGTGCATGCTAAGTAGACAAAAAACCACCAATTCAAGTCTTAAAAACAAATGGTGAATCGCCATTCTCGACCCCACAGCTCTTTAAAGTTTTAATATAAAAGAGCTCTGGGGACCAGAATGGTGATCCACGTCTCCAGGGTTCAAAATACTTAACACAAAAGTGAACTGATCCTGGAGAAGAGGTTGCATACTGGTAATGTTTTGCGTTGCATCAGCTTCCAGATTATTCTATTATTATATAAGATAATTCATTCTGGTATATATTTAACAGGAAATATGATCAATTTAAAATTATGCATATTTACGGAAATTATGTATAAGGGTTAGGGTTATAGTTATTTTGCATAATAACCGGTTGGTATGCATACTTCCAGAATTTATTACATCTCTGTAATGCTACGTTGACACTAATAAGAAAATAGAATTATCATTATTATTATCCAGCGAGCACTTTTCCACATCTTTTCTTTAAAAAAGATAAAAACCCCGGGAACAAAGTTGTTATAATGTATAACCTTGCTTTAATTTACTTCTTGGTCGTAGTAGGACTTGATATTCAGAGTTTTCTACAACCTCGTCCCTAGGGTTTCCTGCCTGTTGGACATGGAGGCGTCAGGTGAGCGCTAGCGGCCTCGACGTTAGGTAACAACCTTGGGGACGAGGATGTTTTTATGCTTCGCCTAAATACAACTATCGTTCATTTTTTCGAAATAAAACAGTGACACAAATTATATTGTACCAAAATATTTTTTTTTACAACGAACAGCACGAACTCAAAACACACAAAATCAAGCTTAGCAAGGCTCAAGTGTTAAACCGTCTTTAACAATAATGGTTAAATAAAGAAATCAATCAAAACGGATATAGTTCTACTTAAAACATTGTACTAAACATTGTCTTGTTCAGGCTAACAAAATTAGGACCATGTTTATAATTTTGTTCCCCTTTTTGTTTTCGTGTCTTTAAAACGAAACGTAAAGAGTTTTAGTAATAAGAATTTGTACTACTACACAAAGATTGATTTTGAAAACTACAACTCCGGGCATAATATAGTGAAAAAAAGGGCGGGATTTTTAACACCGTAATCACAAGGATTTTAGAACGCCCTTTCGTAAACAAAATTATTTTATTGCTGTTTATTATGGATGAAATGTCAGGTGGATGAAAAAATGTCAGTTTATACTACTCCGTTTAAACTGATCGTGTATTTCAGCCTTAACAAAAATTAAACGGCATGCATGGCAAAATAAAAACGAACAGGACGGGACGAATCATGGATAACCTTGCTGGAGAAAATGAAGATTTAGCGGAAGATGTAAAAAAAATAACCTTGTTGTTTGTATGGAAGAAGGACGGAGGTTGTCAAAAGTGCAGCTCGCGCTTTTTTGACGTGTTGTTTGTTGATCACATTTCAACGTAGAAATACTGGCCAAGAAATACAAGTAGTCAAAACCCAACAACCCTTGAGATTAGGTTGCCATTTGCATGGATCAGTAGTCTAGGTCTTTAAAACCCCTGGGTGCACGAAATAAGTAGTTACGGTAACCATGTGAGGTGTATACCGTTAAGCTTGGTTCTCACCTGGCACTAAAAGAGCACTAAGGAGCACTAAAGAGCACTATAACGAGCGATATCCCGTGTTTTTTCGTAACTGAGAATCAGTTTCAACGCTCCTTAGTGCTTATCAGAGAGCTTAAGGTTACTGTAAAGGAAACAATTTTTTTTAGGTTTTTTGCAAAAAATTCAAGACATATAGAAAAAAAAATTCTCTTTCGAATGACATATTTTATATTCAATGAAAATAATTGAAACATCCCTTTTTTCTGAAAAAAGTCTTTTCGAAGGTTTTAGCTATATCCTTCACACCTTCAAGAGAATATTTGCAAAATGAGTTGAGCATATTTTTTGTAAACATTATGCATGATGTGGAACTCCCCTGTAAATTATATGCATAATAGATAGTTTACTTTCACCATCGATATATATATATATATATATATATATATATATATAAATAAATTCTGGTTTTCCATAATATGAACAGCTAATAGCGCTATATCTTGATGGGGGATATAATTTGTATCTTAACTTGGGGAAAACCACATGCAGAGGGTTTATATGTTAAAGCTGTTCTTACAATCTTTAACCTTTTTAATCCAGACTACCCGACTGGCAGTTTGAATGGTTCAAATTGGTTTGAATGTGTCAATATTTCTGAACCCTCCTCAGAGCAAGTGATTCTGATAAAATATATTTGTGACGAAACAGGAATACAAATAACTTTAAATGTTTCTAGTCCTTGATCCTAGTAAAGTTGGATTTAAAATGTTGATACCCACTTAATCATATGATAGTCAGTTGATATACTTGCCAAGGGCTTTCAGTTACTGTGTAGATGAATTATTTTGATGTATATAGTGAAATGAAAATACACTAAGCAGTTATAGACTAGTTGTTATGCAAAGATTCTTTATATAAGTAGTCCTGATTTTTATCTTAGTGACTTTTTTGACAGGTTTGACTATAAACAAAACTCAAATAAATGCAAAATTTCCACAACCAGCAGATTTAAAAATTGAACTTATGCAAATGTGAACCTTTATCATATAAATGTCATTCCCCAGTGTTTATAATTCATTATTTGGCTCTGCAATTTTTTGTTAAAGGGTATGTTATTTGTCTTTATGCTGAGTTATGTTGGCATATATCATGAGTTAGTACGTTGGCATTCACATTGGCAATTGTCATAGGTCAACTTAACTTACTGCAAGTTTTCTTTATTAAAGCATTTACACCAGAGACTGTATTTTTGTATGTTATGTTTTATAGTGTGGATGGTATTTGTGCTATTGCCAATTATATGTCATGGCATCAAAAATGATATTCCCTCTGGTAGCTGGCAAGCTTGGACAGAATGCAAAGACCCATCAATTTGCAGAGGTATTTTATTTTTAAATATGATTTACATACTGCTTTGGTTTCAAAAATTATTTTTAAATAGTATATATATTGATTATATTTTTATGCCTGAATTAGGGTATAATTTATGTGCATCAGTTTAATATAAATTTTTTGTATTATATATATTGCAATCCTGAATAATTTGTTCCAAATTTAGGCTTCCATACTTTCAGCTGTATATTTAACTTCTATTTTTTTATAATTTTAATTATTTTATATACCTTTACTGGAAAAAAAATTAACTTATAGCTTGCAATGAAATATCAAGAATATACAAAATGTGCATGGCCAAGGAATCATTATGTTCAAGAAATGGGATGACACAAAACCAATCCTTAATAGATGTGAAAAATGGATCCTCAATAAACCCATTATTACCATTCTCTTGTAACAAAAACAAAGACAAGTGGAATGTGCTCCAAAGAATCAATGTGTCCTTGACGAAACTGCAGAACCTAAACATTTCAGTTGATGTTCGTTTTTCTGTTAAACTTCTCACCAGCATAATGGGTCAGGCAGCTGTGATGACAGACAAAAATGAGCAGAGTTTTCTAAATACTTCTCTCTATAGATTAAAAATGTTTTTTCAAAATTTTGACAGTTGCAAGTCACAACCTGCTAATAAACCTCATTGTATGGTGTTATTGGAGTTGATAAAACTTTTCTCTGGGGAATTAAATTACACATGTAATAAATTGCCACCCCAGTTTCACTGTCAACCAGGAGAGAAATATTGTTTTCCCTTAAAACAGTGCATTGGTATGAATCAAACCTGTCAATTTAATTTTGAAAGGCGAGTAAAGTTTTTTGTTTTATATATTATTTTATTTGAAACAGTTTCTTAAATTCCTAATTAATTGTAATGGCACTGGTTTAAACTTTAGATTTAAAGATAATGATGAACAACAAGTTAAGAATAGGTGCTTGGAGTTGTCATCATTTTGTGGAAGGTACAAATCCTTTGTTTAAAGCCACTAATCTTTATTAGCATCATGAACCATGCAATAATACGAAACTGCAATTTAGTGAATGAAGATCAGATTTTTTTAAACTTATATACAAAACACTAATAAACATTCTTCTAAATGGTAAATAAAAGTAAAACTCATTGTGTGTTACCTATATGACTTGTTAATTGATGCATATAATTATTATATATATTGTATATTTAGCTTTCATGCTAACATTACAATCTTCGATAAGCTGTGTCCTGATCTAAAATTGCCTTTGCAGAAGAAAACAGACTGTTTCAAGCCTATTAATAACAAAGGTACTGTTTTTCAGTCAGAATGTTTGTGTCATAGCTGAGTAAGCACCTATTATAATCAATTAGCCTTAAAGTAAGAAGGCAGGTGGATAAAGTTCATTCAAATTATATTAGTTCCACTATATTGAATGTATTGATCTAAAATAAACAAAAGACACAATATAGAAATCAGAATGTGTATATATACTATTGAGTTCAATATCCTACAGCAGGGTTGTATCTTAAAATGCGCTTTTAGTTTGAGCCGCTATAATCTCTTATATCACTTTGTTTTGGTCGGGTACACTTCAAAATAAGCGAAAGTAAAGCATTAATGGCATTGAGAACAGTATCAAACAGAATCAAATCAAATCAAAACACTGTTAATTGACAAGGCTGGTGAATGTTTGTCGGTTTAAATTTTAGGTTTTGAACATAGGAAATATATTATGCAGTTTTTTGCATCTGTTTTTCTTATTCTTTTGCAAGATAGAAGAACCAGTCAACATTAAATTCTGAAATTATTTTAGTGTGCCACAAGTTTGCAAATATGCGTGATGCATGTTTCTTGTCAAAAAATGTATGCTCACTCAACTCACCAGCAGATATTATTCCTCAATTGAGCTGTTGTGAGAAGTCTGATGGCATTGATCCATTGATGTTTATTTGTGGTCAAAATATGTTCAATAAATCAGGAGACACTTTTAATATTCCAAGTAAATACAAGTGCCCTGGTGGCCAGTCATTCTGTTTTGCAACTGGTGGTTGTTTGATGGATGATACTAAATGTTCCCTAAATAAATTGAGGTGTGTGATGATGTAGAATTTTTGATTTCCGATGTAATTTGAAATGTAAAATATTGAAGATGTTTCAACCTACCCACTCACAAATTATTCTTGATAAACTGTATTCCTGGTACTTCATTATTTTTTGTAAGAAAGGATTCGAATAAGTAGCCTTGTTTTGAGTAAAAATAACACTTTTGAGCAGAAGCTTCACATTGTAATCGCACAAAGAAATGTTAAAAAACTTTTAATGTTTATCTTTTAGTGACATAGAAGCTCGCAACAAAAGCTATCTCTGGAAAATAGCTTGTAATGTGTTACCTAATTTTTGTAGAACAAGGTAAGTTTTATTGTAAAGTAATTCAAACAATTATAACATAGAAGGGAGATAATTTACTAGTGTGTAGGCTTGTAAAAACCGGATTGCTTTGTCTATTTTTGTTGTGTAGGGAAAAATATTTTTCTATGTTTAAATGACGAATATTTTCATACATATTTTCTTTGTACCCTAGGTACAATGTTTACAAAGAAGATCTGATGCATTTATGCAGTGCAAAGCCAATTATTGTGTAAGTGTTTTACTTATTTTATGAATTTTTTTTTGAGTGTAATTTTAATTACATATATACTGTTTTTCCTCTAACACACACCCTCCCAAGTTAAAAAAATATTTTGCGCCACCCCCTCTATTTAGTACTCAGCGGTATAACATTCATTATATTTGAAAATAAGTGACAGGGCAATTAAAATTATTAGTTAATTTGTTATTTTTATAATAACATTCTTTTTTT
This sequence comes from Hydractinia symbiolongicarpus, assembly GCF_029227915.1. Lineage (NCBI taxonomy): Eukaryota > Metazoa > Cnidaria > Hydrozoa > Anthoathecata > Hydractiniidae > Hydractinia > Hydractinia symbiolongicarpus. The sequence continues at coordinate 6,791,689 of NC_079885.1, forward strand.
TTCATGTTACTAAATAGGCATAGGCAGTTACTAGAATTTTGTAACATATATAACACTAAGAATATTATTGTATTGTTTTTACCTTTTTCACAATTTGTAGTGATTTTTAAAATAATTTCGTAACCACTTCCTTTTTTAAACCCCCCCCCCCCTGCAGTTATTAGAGGAAATACGGTATTTTTTATATCATATTGGTACCTAAAACAGCAGTTTTTCATATTTTCTCACCAGGATTAGTTGTTATAACCACATTAAAGTGATTCTAATTTAATCTAAAGGACGATTAATGAGCCATATAGTCCAAGACCAGTGCTGTAAACACATTGGCTTTTTGCTTTACAATCATTTAAAAACATATTAATATGGTTATCAAACATTGTTGTGTGCAAAACGATATCACCTTGATGGTATTATTTTTTATTGGTACATATTTTTGCATTTCAAAAAAAATTAGTCTTAATTTTTGCAGATGATTGTTTGCATATTAAAGGTCTTAATTTCCACTAATGACTTAAAATTGTATCTATTTCGTTCTTAATATCAATGAAATTGAACTTCTTTCACCCTGAGAAAAAAAAATCACAAATTGTTGCCATTTATTTTTTCGCAAATATTAAAAAGAAGAAAATGTGTGCTTGGTATTTTGTGTAATAATTTAATAACCTCATAAATTCTTTAAAAGCGCAAAAATCAATATCCCTGGGTTGAACTTCTAAGTGCCTATGTTATATATTTTTTTGTTTTAACCAAATGCTTGTTCATGTGAAGAAACAATTTTTCTTTGCATATCATTTTTTATTTATATACACCTTAAGGATTCCTCTTTTTAACTAAGAGCTTTCTGTAGATTTTTAGCAATTTATTAAAGTGGTTTTGAGTAGTTGTTGTTTGCAAAAAGGAACACCACAGTTTGATACAGTAAAAGAAACACAATTCTTGGAGACCAAATTTTGCTGTGTTTTGATTACGAAAATATTTTTAGTCCTTTAGGGCATGTGAGACCTGGTATAATTTGCATTCATATGAAATTTTAAAAAATTGGGCCATACAATTTCTGATATTAAGGTGCTAAATAGGCATGCAGGAAGACAAAAGAATGCATAGGCCAAAAATGGTATATTTTTAGGGTTTATCCCTGTTTAATTAAGAAGTAGATGGAATGTGATGTATATAAAGCTAATGGAAGATTTCTTAGCAAAAACACCAAACAAAGGGAAATTTCTGGAATAAATAAGTTAAAAATTTGGAATTATAAGAAATAAGGTTACTAAACATTTTCAGACTTTTGATTTTGGAATTAAAAACTTGAAAATTAGTCATTTTTTGTGTTGGAACTCAAAAACAAGTTACTATCTTTAACAATAACTTTTGCCGTTGTTTTATGGTTTTATGTAATTACGTTATTGTCGTTTAGGGGTAATTTAACTGTTCTCCTTCGACATGGGAAAACCATTATGGAAAACATTCTGTTGGAGCTTTTTAATATGAAGATGTTAGAGAAAGGTGTCTTGATCAAAGAAATAAAGAGATTTCGTAGAAACACAATGCGCATGTCCTGTGATGTAATCTCTAATGATGATAAAGATTATGTTTACGTTCGTCCAAACTGTGTGTTACGGTAAGATTTATTCCATTATTGTACAGCACGTCATGTCAAAAAAACTAAGTCTTTATAATTTTTTAGACCTGCCACAAATGAACCATGTTATTATTACATATGGGATGGTTTAGTAACATTAGCAAATGGTCAAATATATGAAGTGAAATTCATTCAGTTTAATTCCCAATTTCCATCACCTTCTCAGCAAGAAATGTATACGTTAGAAGTACCTGAGTGGGTAAGATCCACCAGGAAGTATGCTGACAAGTTTGTTGAAGTAAGTTTTGTTATTAATCTTTAAAAGCAATTACTCTGTTGCACCTTGATCTCAAGAAAACAAAAACGTTGAGAAGAAGATATTTTTGGACAAATTAGTGCGTGGACCTAATTGGTGTGAGTCAAGATCGCTTATCACTCTTCTTTAGCTTATCGTTTTAGAGTTTAATATTTTGGATGCTAGTTGTTTTATTTTCCTGATGTAAGTCTCATGTGTTCATTCTTACGAATAGTTCCAGCAGATTTACTGATTACTGATTACTGACTAACTTTTTCAAAAATTGTTGCAATATAATGTTGAAATTTCAAACACCCAGAGCACTATGTTTAAAAAATTATTTCGATATAGATCAAACATCTTAATTTCACATCAGCACCTACAACAGATAAATGCTTCACTGTACCAGATCAACTACTCCAGTTAGTGAAAGATCAACTGTTATATGTTGCCTGCCAAAGGCCAGTTCTTGCTATTTCCAGATGCAAGGCTCCATCAAGAAGTAAGTAAGAACAGAGAATGGTATATAACTGTACAAAGAAAGAAGTATTAGGAATTACATTGTAGCCATTTTTTTTTTACTCCTTTTAACTGCAGAGACCTTCCTATGACTCATTCCAAAACAGTAAAAAACACAAGCATATATTTGCAATTTTTTCTAAGTTAAATTAAATTTTGTAATACTATCAGCTCTTCAAGAAAACCCCACAAACGTGTACAAACTAGTAAAAATTAATTTTAAAATTTGAATAATTTTGTTTAGGCACGTTTATGATTAAAAGTAAATATGGCTGGATCAGGAAAATTCGCTGCAGTCATATAAAAAGACCCATTCCAATAAGTGCTGATTCAGCTGTGGCATACCGGCCACCATATAACTCAGAACAGCATGGAAACTTGTCATTCTCATTTATATGCCAGGTAATGTCCTCAAATTTAGGATGTAGAAAAAACATGTGCACTTTTCATACATGTGGAATGAAAAATGCACTCAAAATTGTTTACGAAAAATAAAAGAAAAGGAGCAACAAGAAGTAAAACTAAAACAAATATGGCTACTGTAGCAAAAAAAAGTGAAACTAACAAGTTGAACAGACAAAATTTGGAAAAAAGGATGTATTTGCTTTTCCTGATTACTTTTATCAGTAATGTTTTCATATGACATTTTCAAAAAGTTTACCTACAACCTCAAAATGGTTCTTTTCGAGTCGAAGGGAGAATGGCAACTTTGTTTTTAGGGGTTTAACGTGATCTCGAAATGCTCATTGAAAAACTAATACATGGAATCACAGTCCCGATATTTACTTGCACATGTGTCTAAGTGATTACCTTATGCTCGATGCACGCACAGGAATGGAGGTAAAAATGTAAACCTACTAAACGGACAAGTTACCTCCATTTCTGCGCGGGCAGAAAAAGCATGGCACTATGATTGAGTGTATAGTGTTCTATCCATTGTAGATGGCCCAGTCTTTGTTTTGCAAGGTCGCCAATAAGGAATGACAACTGTTCTGCTATGTTACATTTTTTTTAATTGATTTAACGATGGAAGCAAATTAAATGTGATGAAAACAAATTAACCTATCTGAACAAAATTGTATAGATCTCATTTGATCCTCTTCCTGATAAAGTCATAAAGGCACACTTATTTGTCGTTCTGTAAGTTCCGGATTATGTTTAACAAAAAAGTAAAAGTTATATAAGAAACCTTTAGTAATCACTCACTCTCTACATTTTAGCCCCCAACTACTCAATCAAGAAGAACAAACAGTATTTTCACAACCAGAATTAATGATCAGGACCACATATCCCTATCATACACCAATTTAATGTTCTCTGTCACACCCACAAATACCCCGCCAGTGATTTTTGATAAAGTTGTGTTTGGTCCACCCGTTTCTTACAATATTTCAGTCAATGAAGGATTCCGTGTATCTGCTATTATGGATGTTCAACCAAGGCTATATGGACCAGGTTATTTTCCTGGTGTTATAACAGCGACAATATTTCAACCATTTATAAGAGACCCAGATGGTCCCATTGAAAATGGTGGTATACTTGTCTTGGATGCAAAACACAATAAAAAAGTTGGAATGTTTGAGTTTAAGTGCAAAACACATACAGATTGGCAAACAATGGAAGAATTGCGCAAAAATAAAAGGCTTCTTTTAACAAAGGACTGCTTTTTAAGATTCAATCTATCTGACAATGTTAATAAAAAAAATAATTACCACACCGCGTACCTTGAGATACTGGCTTGGGATGGAAGTAACGCAATGACTTCAGGTTTTCATGACAATGTTGATGTGAAATCCGATGCATACAGTGTTAAGAAGGCAAAGTTGTATGTAATGCAATTTGGTTGTGATGAAATTGCAGGATCTCGAAAGAGAATCAATGATTGCAAAGAATGTTCTTTGAAATCTTGTACAAAGAAATGTGATGGGGAATTTTATTCAAATGCCAGACTAGGTTTGTTTTTAGCTAGTGTGTTTTATGAAAGTTGTGAAAATCAGAAAGCATGTTTTTTTTAAGAATATTGTAGAAATCATGCATTGCAAGTAAATTAAGTGTTCAATCAGTTTATTTTGCTGATGGTAACCAATCCTAGAAGATGCTAAAATTTCTTAAAATATGCCTTTTGTTGTGGAAAGCATTGGAATGTCCCAGAGTTTTACTAAATTTTATAAAATGAGGTTTAAATCACAGTGCCTATCATCGAAACATATTATTTACAAATATGTTGTTTCCTATAATTTCCAATAAATTTTATTTGAGCAAGTGACATGATGGATAAATCTCCATTGAGACTGTGACATTGCAACCGGAGTGGTCTGTCCAGGAAAACTGACAAAGGATGTCCCACCATGTCAAGAATTGTACTGAAAAGTTCAAATCTTTGTCATAAGTTGAAAAGTGACACTATATGTTACTACTGGTTAAATTAATAACAACTTTTTAACCTTATTTTAGATAGCTGCGGTATTTGTTACGGAGGCAGTACTGGTGTGAAAAAAAACAGCCGTAGATATCGTATGAAAAATGGACGGTTAGGGTGCTGTATGCAAGAGCTGGAATGTCGACAATGTCCAGACCAGGGACCTGTAAAAAAAGATTGCAATAACCAGTGTTGGACAAAGAGACCTGCATATAAGAAATGTGGTGTATGTATTGGAGGCAATACCGGATTTGGTGAAAAACATGGTATGTTTTTAGATTTCTTTACTTACTTTTGTTTATCGTAGTTTAATTTGTCTTTAGGCTAATATTATTATACCCGATTTTCCAATCTTAAGCCAGTTTAGTGATATTGTTATGAATGCTTTGATATTTCTTTGTAAATAAAATTGATTGATAGATAAAACTTAGATTGATGATATTGTTAGTTTACAGCCTTTCTAGTTCACATCAGCACTTTGCAATTACAAGTGCAAATGCCAATATGTTAATAAAACAGGCAGGGAAATGAAATTTGATATCAGCAACCATTTATCGCTGCAAAAAATATTTGCAAATTTGAATTAAAAATACTTGTTTATAGATTAATTGTTATAGTATTTTGATGCTATAACAATTAATCTATATGGAAAATACATAGGAACAAAAAAATAGAGGAACGATAACAAAAATTCACTGCAAGATAAGAACAATAATGACAACAAGATAAAAAGACACACAGATTACACATATCTTATTACCAGACCCAAACAAACAGTTACGAAAAAATGTGCAATTCTATTTTTTTAGTCCTTAATTCGTGTGGTAAATGTAAAAGCAAAGAAACAGATTCTGAATCATGCAATGCTGGATACATTTCATCTGTTCAACCAAAAACAATGTCTGTATCATCATCTGTGAAACAATTCCAAATTTGTTTATCTATGATATACAACAACCTGACATGTCAACTGCAAAGCACAAGGTACATTAGCTTTTGCTTCTTTTCGTTTGGTCGATACTTTAAATGAGTTTATCGTTGTTCACCTGCTTAATCTCTTTCTAGGAATAGATGAGATAACTACATGCTATCATTTTGCTCATTTTTATCATTATTTAGCTATAATTTTGGTGTTTTTGTAAAACCTACTTTTAGTAGTGTAGACAATCCTAAGTTGTCAATAAACTGAAACTAGTTCCGATAACGTATTACTGCAAGAAAAAATTGGTTTGGGGTTAAAATAAATTTGTTTTTAGCCATTAAAGTACTATACAGTTTAAAAATTGCTGGGTTTCGAAGTTTATATATTAAAAGTTTTATTTGATTGTCTGAAAACAGGAAAACTGCTACCTTCTGAAATAACAAAGTAATGAAAAGTATGAATTATATACAAAACTGTAGAAACCCACTTGTATGCAATCAAAATAATTATTCATCCAAATTCATTTTAGACTTTTGATTAACTGTACTAGAGACTTTGGAAAGCTTAAATAGAGAATTAAGCTCTTCATTAATATTTTTTTATTTAAGCTTTCTTAGGACTCTCTATAGTTATTTAAAGTGTGATAAAGAAGTCTACATTTCCAAAATCTCCCTTTTTCTCGTAACAATATAGGATTGTACTTAATTTATGGTGACTACAGTTAACTCTCCGTAACTCGAACCTCCAAGGGTCCAGAAAGAAAACTTCGACATGTTTGATTTAAGCGAAGCTCCTCTTAACTTTCACTTAGACAAAAATGAGATATTAGTTCGAGTTAAGGCTTTTTTTTTTCAGACTCTATAAAATTTACAAATGTTACAATCTAGTAAGTTTTCACTGAAAGAAATATCAGCAGATTGAAGAGCCTTCTCTTTTATCATATTGCCATCAAAAGGAACATTTTGGCTCCTTTGTAAAGAAAACCATTTAAGAACAGCTTTTTCGAAAGTTATGGCTACATTACATACCAGTATTCATTTTCCGAACATTTATTTTCTACTTAGACACTAAAAAGTTCGAGTTATCCGAAAAAATTACCTTAAGGGGGGACAAAGAATGGTTCGAGAAAACGAATGTTCGAGTTATCTGCAGTTCCAGTTAACGAGTAGTTTTTATAAGGAAGTATAAGAAATGTCCAAGGGACTGTAGAAAATAGTTCAAGCTAATGAAAGTTTCGAGTTACCAGGAGTCTACTGTTATGTATTTTGTGCATCATGTGCCTATTTTGGATTTTATCTAATAATTTGGGCTATAAACAAACAAAATGCTGGTAGAATGATAACGTATATAATATGTTTTAGCGCTGTTTGTAAACTTGAAAGTTATGATAAAAAAAAAATCGAAAGACCTCACCGACAATGCTACTCTGTTTTGTTTCAACGTCACAGAAGAAAATGCATTTCACGATATCTTTACAACTCTTGCAATCCAGGCTTGTACAACCTAACCTGTTCATATTCAGGTGGTGTAGTGCGTTATACTGAACCGATTCGAGTTAAAAATGGCAGTCATATTGTTGTAACTATGTTGTCATCGACCACTTTGTATCCAGGGAGGAGAAGTTGGCTTACCATGCAGGTATAATTTGCAGAATTAAGGAGAATCTATAATTAATATGCATAGAGTCATATTTTGATCTATTATATTAAAAAACTAACTGTGTCTATCTGTCTGTAATAGGCAAAGTTTATTATATTTTTAGCGATCTTTTTAAAATTCGCCTAAGAACTATGTTCTGTATATAATACTTTTATTTTTAACGACAAGGAAGGTAATTTCTTTGTTATGAATTAATAATGTACAAGCATTTTGAAAAGTATCTAAGTGGATATTTCTACAGGTTTAAATAACTAGTCTTATAACAAGTCCATGAGAATTTTTTGAGAATTCACCAGAGTTTCAAATTGTGTTCATATAATACATGTGGAAAATTTAATTGTTAACTATAGTAAAAAAAAATCTTGATGAAAAGTTCAAATGAACTTTAATGCACTTGAACACTAATGTGTTGCATGTAGACCAGAAGAATATTTTTTGTTTTGATGATTTCGAATAAATGTTACATGTTTGTTTGTCCCAAAAGTAGACTAAAATCGTGTTAACAAGGTTTTAAAAGAACTTAAAAATATACCGAAGGCAAACTTATTACCATGGTGTATATATCTAGTGATATTCTGACACTGGGGTGTTACGAAAGAGTAAAAGTTGGGGCTTTTTGTGGATATTTAATTTTTTATAACAAATTTACCTTTTTAAAGGGTGTATTCTCATCGGCTGGAAAGTACTTTTGTCAATTTAACACTGCTGGTGGAAAACGAATGGCCATTGCGAGACATAATACAACCCACTTGCGATGTTACTTCTATCCACGTCAAGTCGAAACAGGAATCATGCTGGTCGTGAAAGATTGTAATAACCAGATGTCTAATGCAATATCAGTAAATGTTATTTGCGAGACACAAACTATAACCAAAAAGAGGTTCATATGGAGGGACAATTCAATAAGGATTCATTTTGATGCTGCTGTAAAAATATACAAGAGTAGTGGTTGTGAAAATATGGCTGTACTAAGAAGGTTTCTCTTTGAATAATCTTATTTTATTTTTTATTTTTTAGTTCTTTGATATTTAATGTTTTATTTTGGTTATAGGAATGTTATAAGAGTTCGTTTAAACGAGCAACAAGCCAATGAAGGGAGTTATTGTTTGATGAACAAATGTTTTGGTTGCCCTGGTGTCTCTTTCCAAGATAAGGAAGGCTGCATTGACATTAAATTACCAGAGTTAACATGTTCTGTCAATGGTCCAGATTTTATAAGTAAGAATTCTTTTATAATTCTACCAATTCCAAAAACTGAATTAACACTTTTGCAAAGAACATATATTGGGAAGAAGGCGGTATTTTAAAGATCGCAACCACAAGCAATTCAGACATAGGACTTGAATATTTGGTTAATTTGTTAGGTCTAAAACCTGCAAGGGTGCTCATTTTTGATGATGTCAGCACGCCACAATTCCACCTTGGTTCAGACCTTTCCAGGTCATGGAACGGATAATGTGGTCATTGTGGAAATTGTAGCTAGCACTTTTTTAACATTAATTAGTTGGCCTGCACCCCTGTAAAGTAAAACTCTTTCAGATTACTGCCTGAAGAGCACTAACCAAGTGATGTTGCTTGCCGATTCTGATAAAAATTAGCTCTTTATCGAAATGGGCAAACAAAAATACTGACTATTTTTCAGTCATCATTTCCATGATTTTATGTTGGAACTTGTTTCTAACAGAATAACTTTTACATAGATAGTTGTGGTCGCTTACGTCTTTCACCAGTCATGAGAAGCTTAAAACACACCAATTGGACAGTAACAACTGATGATACCAACACAAGCAGTTTATCTGTGAAACGATTCAATGAAGAATTAGCTGCCAATGCAAATGGTGGATTCAAGTTGGGTAGTCACTTGTATGTAGTAAAGATATATTCTATTTTTCTGATGAATTTAAATCCCGGGGAAAAAAGTGATCACTGTGTCTGTAAAAGTTAAAAGACAATATGAAAGGGTTTTGAGATTTTAAAATTTAAAATAGTTTTTAGGGTAGAATTGATATTAAAAACGATGTGTAAGAATTCTAATCATGGTCTTCGAGATGTAGTGATTTATATTTTATGTTGTTAGTCTCACTAATTTTGAGGGCTGTGTATTGTCGTTTGTTTTCCAAATTGATCACAAAGGTGGTTCTAGCGTGTTTAAAGCTTCTATTTGAGATACAGAATCCTTTGGAATTTCTGCGTAATTAGACATCAGTCTTATGTAAGGATCGAACCCTTGACCTCTTGGGCATAAGTCAAATGCTCTGATGGCCGAGGTACCCATCACTGTATAACCAACAAAAAGATTGAATTTTAGTTCTATCACTGCTAAAACAAACTAAAGTAATGTTATACACCTGCTCTAACATTTGCTATTTCATAATAAAGTCAAAAAATGTTTTAGCATCTAACAAAAAAAATATTAATTTTTAGATTGCCTGAGGATGGAGGGATGTACAAATTCCAGATGTGCGGCACGTCTAAATACAACAGAAAATGTTGCGCTTATAAAAATGTAACAATTGCTTCGGCTAAAACATTACAATGTGGCATAGGAGGCATGTATCAGTCGAAAAGATTCATCGTAATAAAACGTAATGTTTATTTTTTTGTTGATCATATGTAGCAGTTCTTTTGAATTCAAGATTTTGAGCAAGAAAAGCACAAAACTTTCTAAGATTTCAACGATCACAAAACGCCGTCAAGGTGTGTTAAAACTTGGAGGATAAAAGTTAAAATAACTGTTCGGCTAATTATTGACACTATAAGTATGATAAAAAATTAAGTTATGAGTGTACTTTAATGCCCTTAGCTGTGTGTGCCTATTTTATCAATAAACAGTATGGTCAGAAGCAAAAACATTTTGCCTACTGATAAGTTAGTAATGCTTGACAAATGCTTAGTTACAAATCTAATTAATTGTTTCATTTTTTGTAACATGACTGTTACTATAGTTTTCTCAAATTTGTGTATAATGTTATTTTGTTGTTTAAAGCACGAATTAAAAGCTGCAATTCATTGAGGTCTATGCTGTATGAATGGATTGTAAAAGGTGATGGCCATGACATATATCAAATATCAAATGAGCGAGTTCTTCGAATTGCTAAGCGTTCTGAACTTTTCAAATATGATGTGAGTGTATCTTTTTTGTTGGTGTTAATGACCAATGAATTTATTAGAAGTTTTGAGTGATCTTTTTTTGGGTAACACGTTTTTATCAGCTTCTACCATGGATTTATAATATCATCTCCTTTAACTCTATCTCCTCTGCCTAGTAACACCTTAATTTTTGTTTGTTTTTTAAAAGTTGCACTATAGATAGACTTAAAAACAAAGTGTATCTTTAGAAGCTACTGGATGTGTGAAAATTGTACTTGTTGGCTAATAACAAGTTTTGAGTTTTTTATATACATATGTGTAACTGTCTCTCCAAATGTTTATTTTTCTCTTAGAACATCACTGTACAGCTTCGTGGTACAATACAACTAAGAGATAATATGACATGCATGAGTGCGATCAAGACAATAACGCTTAATAAGAATTTCAAGTTGAAATTAGCTGGAGGTATTATAAAACTTACCTATAATTCTTTACAATCTTAAACATTACAATTTTTGTAGAGATTTTGCTTTTTGTTCACATCGGTCATCTGGAATCCTAACAACATTTCTTAAAAATACATTGCAATATGTATGTCTCCATCGCCGTGGTGATTTTGTTGTGAATGACTAAACCCTTCCTTGGGTATATTTTAAGGTCGCAAAACAGTATATGCAACATGCGAGGATCAAAAAGTCCGAATATTCTCCAAAGTAATTCCTCAGACATTAGAAGGCGACGAAATCTTATGGACCTGTAATCCAATACTTGATGGTGTAACTTCCGCACAAAGTTGTATTGATAACTCCACCGGTGCTGATTTAGTGATTGAAAACAAAAGGAAAATTACACTTAATGCAAAGGAGCAACTAATCTGTGGGGGAGAGTAAGTAATAATATTGTACAAGTTTACTTAGCGAGGACGAAACATTTTTTCAAGCATATTTTTTGTTGTGCTTATGACTTTGTAATATTATTATGCGCCAGTTTATGGTTTTTTTGAATTTCTTTGACAGAAAATAATGCAAAATTATTGGTTAAGGAATAGTTTTAACTAATCTGACAAATAGATACCATTTATCGTCTTGTACTTTCTGTTACGAAAATTGATTGGCATTACCATATCGTATTAAAGAACGCAAATCTTGCTTACCACAAATAGACAATTCTTATGTAGCAAGTTTGAATCTCATCGACCAGGTACACAAAATAGCATTTCCTTTATATAATCACTCACCTCGATGGATTACAATTCCCGTCCACAGTACAAAATATTGAAAAGATTCAAAAGAATAAATGTTCTTCAGAAATTAAGCCCGAAAAATGATCAGGGCTATTGTTTAAATTTATAACCATACGATGTGATTGTTTTATTTTCATTTAGGTACAATTTCTCACTTGTGTATACTAGAGGCGACATCACTTTATACAAATCTGTCAAACTCATAGTTGCTGACTTTAGTTGTCCAGTGGTTTATTGTCGTGTGAGAGAGAATCAAAAAATGTTCAGCATCTCTTGCGTTGTAAAACAAGCTGCAAAACAAAATGTTACCTTCACAAATTTTGAAGATGGAGAAGGTAACATTCTACACTTATAAATTAATTACTTTACTATATTACTATATTATTGTTTAAAATTATATTTTATATTTAACTTTGTTTAACTATTTTGTTTATTTCTTTGTGATTATAATATTGCCATGATATTTCTAACCAAAGTCAGGTAACAACATCTGCTTAAGAAAAATCTGGATATAAGATTTCCAACTGTATGAACGTTTGTCTAATTTACACTAAGGTAATACCTTTGCACGGGTATATTCCCAAACTTTGAAATTTAATTTGAGTTCTAATATACCTGGACTATTCTTTTCTATGTATTTTTCCTTTCTTTTGAGTTCAAGTTTTTCTTAAATCAAAATTAATTTTTTACATTGTTTTTTTTTTTCAATGTTTGTTTCCGAATTTTTGAAGATGCAATTCCAAAGCCCTAGGTTTATCAACTCGATTTTTTCTAATATTGCGTAAAATCTCATGTAAGAAAATGCAAAATGTAAAATATAAATTTCGATTATTGGACGAAGGAAATTAATTTTTTCACAACATTTTTTTTTCATATATTAAATTTAATTTTCGAATTTTATTTTTTATTAAATCCATGTATGTTTGCAATAATACTTTTGCAGACTTTGGCTATCTACAAAGTACTATTAATGATTTTTATCGAGCTTAAAAATGGTTATCACACAACCGAAAATTTTCATTTTTTTATTACAACTCAGATTATGGTGTGGTTGACTTTAACGAAGTTAAAAAGTCTGTTTACATTAATCAACTGAGACCAAAGAGAGTTGGTAACGATCTTGTCAGCATGGTGAGAATTACCGCCATTATACGTAAAGAATTTCTAGCTCCGAACACAACATATCGCTTTGATATTGCAGCATGGAACGAAGATTGTGTAGCCGATATTAAATCTATTGAAATTATTTATCATTTGGCATCTGCAAATTGTATGTATTGTTTTCTTGTTTTGCTTATATATTACAATGAAAAGCAAATTAATAGTTAACTAGTTGTAAAAACCCATGATAAAGATCTACTTACAAAAACTTTTTAAAACTTGTTGTGCTCCTTATCATAAAATGTTTTGTTGTTAATTTCATTAAAAAAGGCTGCAAATAAAATGTTTTTAACGAAATTGACAACAACAATAACAATGTTTTGCATGAATTTGTAACATATCAATTACACTCTCTGTGGTTTTAAAACCTGTCTCAGTAAGTTTAAATTAACGTCCAATAAAGACTCCCAGCTAATCAAATCGCTTTATTTTATCACATGATTTGTTCTAGCCTATTAAAAATATAAACAGAAGTTTCATAAATGCAGAATATAGTTTTTAGGGGATGTTTTTTTCGGACTTTGGGAGAAAATTTTATGAAATATAATCGATTTCCTTGTTACAGACAGACTACATCAAACAGTTAGCGTTTTAAAATACAAAACTAGTTGTTAACCATTGCCAAATTTCCACGAACAGAAACTTAATTTTCATAAAAATTACTTCAAATAAAACATTTTAAACGAAATAGACAACAGTAACAACAACAGTGTTTAATTGCCCGTGACAACGCCCGTACTTTAGCTTACAATAGGCATGTGGCTTTAAAACCCGTTAAAACCCATTTGCATGCCATAAAATTACCAGCTAATCAGATGGCAGCTAATCACGTTACAATTGCCAGGAAAACAACTTTGCTTTCAGGGTTTGTCTGGGGCGGGAGGGTGAGGACAGACCTGTTTATGTTTATAGCAGCATGACATAAAAGAAATTTTCTTCTTATCAATTTACAACTTTAGGCAAATATTCTATATTTCTTTAAGTTTAAATTCTTTTTTTCAACATGTAGGTAACGTGAGCATTGAGCCTACTGAGGGTATTGCATTTAATACAACGTTCAATGTATTCATTGATGGCTGTGATGATGAAGCAAAACTTGAATTCCAAGCAGGGCCCAAAATTAATGGTCGAATAAGAGCACAGCCATTTGATAGTTCGAATGTCATAACACTGAATCAGCTGCCGAGAGGTAACATGTTTTCTTTGCTTTAATAAACGTGATACACCATTGCGAACTAGCTTTTGTATGCATGCAGTGTTATGCCATTATTATTATGTGCCTGTATGTTCATTACAAATATATTGGTACAATATGGACCAATTTAGAAACCTACCAGGGAACATTAATGAAATTAAGTAGAGTGGATTTATACATGTATGAGAAAGATACATATTTATAAACAAGGGTTTCATACACATGAGAACATATACATACACGCAGGAATATCAAGACTAAACCACGCTTTATCATCCTTGATAGAACCCTTTTCGATTAATGAAAACCTTCTTATTTTACGAACCAGGAGATCCAGACAAAGGTAATATGCTGGAGGTGGTTGCTAGAGTCCGCAATCTGAATGGAAAGGTATCTTCATTCTCAACAATGGTTGTGGTCCTACCACCTCTTGACGACGATGAAAAAATATTGAAAGAAAGTAACGCAGACATTCAAAACAAAATTGAAGAAGGAGATTTCATATCAGCTGCAAGTAGGAGCAGGATAATTGACATTTTTTATCATTTTTTCCCTTCTCGCTAATCGCTTAATTTTAATCGTCTTATTCTGGCACACCATAACCTCTCTGGTTATTTTACCTCCTTCCATTTTGTGAACCTTGTTATTATGCCTAGTATTATATAAGCGATGAATTATTTCACTTCAGGTCAAATCGCACAGGTGAATTCTGGAGTGGTAAAACAACAGATGGAAAAAAATGCAAAACAAATTAAGAACAGTGAGAATTACACTGATTGTGAAACACTTTCCACTGAAGCACAAATACAACAGGATGAAACAGCTGAAATGGTTTGTTTATTTACGTTGTTCTTTGTTTTTTTTCTTTGTTGTTGTTTATTTGTTTATTTTTATTTGTTTGTTTTTTATTTTGTTTGTTTTGTTTGTTTGTTTTTGTTTGCTGGTTTCGTTTGTTTATTGTTTTGTTGTTGTTTTGTTGTTGTTTTTTGGTTTATCTGTTTTGGTTTTGCTTTGTTACAAATTATCTTGTTTTACAGGTAAAGGCGATGCATAACCAACCAGATGTTCAGAGCGAAGAGACGGAGAACGCAGTGGCATCACTCACTGAGAAAGTTTGTCCACAAGATGTCAATTCAAAAGTAATTAAGCAGATGACGAATATGGCGTTGGAAAAAATCACTCGAGCACAAACTAAAAAGAAGGTAAAAGAGTTTTTGTGACAGGAATATTTCGATGATAGGAAGGGATTTGGTTTACCAAGTTTGCGCGACGAGTCCAACAAACCTTTTTTTGCGTTTTTTCTACCACAGTAAGGTTACAAGTATGTGCATTCAAAATAAATTTGTTATAAAGCCGCGGGGACGACAAATTTTTCAGGCGATGGTAACAAATTTATGTTAATTACTATGGCCTAAAAATGTTAACTTGTGTCGCTAGTGCAGCTTTTGTTGCTCACAACATTTTGTTGTTAAGCTCAGGAGCCACGTGCATCATTTTTCATCCACACGCAGCAAAAAATGTTGCAGTTTTTTGGCAACAAATATACAGAATCATATACGGAATTTTTCATCAACATACAGCAACAAATTGCTGCGATAGCATTTGCAATTGGCTTCAAACCAAAGATGGAATTAAAGAGAAAACAAGCTCTCTGCGTTGCTGTACTTTTACACGATGACGGAGAGCAACTGCCTTCAAAGAAGAGCTGAACTTGGAATCTACACCAACCGCTTTCACGAATTACTCGGAAAAAATCTTACTAAGACATTATATCTAAATGGATAGAATACACTTTGATTATCTTATTGAAAGATTGAAAGGATGACACCATCATGAGGGAAAGTTGATGACACTCTCATGACAGAGTGGATGACACTATCATGAGAGAGTGGATGACACTATCATGGGAAAGAGTGGAGGACACTATCACGAGGAAGAGTGGATGACACTATCATGAGGAAGAGTGGATGACATTATCATGAGAGAGTAGATGAGACTATCATGAGGAAGAGTGGATGACATTATCATGAGAGAGTAGATGACACTATCATGAGGACACTAGTGGATGATGCTATAATGGATCCATACCTTTTAAAGGATGGATCGTGAGGAAGAGTGGGTGACACTAAAATAAGGAGAGTAGCACTATTATGAGGAGAGTGGATGACACTATCATGAGTTGAGTTTATGACACAGTTTCAAAAATCATTGGAAATGATTATATGACACAATAATAAATTCATCGATAAAAACATTTCATAGGATAGAAACAACAACAACAATGTCAAGTTTTGTGTTAAAGTACCCAGATTTAGCGTCAATAAATTTCTTCTTTAACATAATTAGTTAACTATCTAGCTACATTGTCTATAAAACACGATTGTAGAAAGGGTAGCCGAAACAATTCCTTGAAAATTGGATAAGAAGTACTTGAAACTCCAAATACGGCGAGAAACCGTTGAAAAATTTTTCACAGCGATAGAATTTTCCTAACGCGAGCAATGCTATTGATGGCAAGCATATAGTTTTGGAACAACCGAAAAATTTGTGTCCATACTATCGTAACTATAAGGGTAGGGACAGCATCATTATCATGGTAGTGGTTGGCCCTAAAATCAATTTCTTCATGCAGAAGTCTGTATGAATAGAAGGAATTTTGATGGCAGGGCCTGTGCAGTCCGTGAAAAGAAGCATTTGAAGATAACACAATAAATCTACCAGTCAACACCTCTTTCTGGTGACGTAAAATGTTATCCATTGTGGTTTAGCTAGAGATGACGCATCTCCATAAGCAAGTTATATGATAAAACCCTACCCGCAAAAAAATTCATTTCCTGACAAAAGAATCTTGACTTTTGTTCCGCGTGAGACGAATTTCAGAGAACGCCTTTAGTATGCTTGCTAATAGTTGGAGAGTATTACGTAAGTCGTTCCTTTCGAAACCCGAAAGGTTAAATTGATACCATATTTAGTTTTTATATTACATAATTTTTGGAGAAACAAATCAACCTCCAGTAAAATACACATTTCCCTAATGTGATTCACTTTGATGATATGAGTGCTGGATTTATCCCTTGCGCCTGGATGTACCTAATAACAGTTGGCTCGATCTAAATTTGTAAATATAATGTTTAAGAAAACTTTTAACAAGAAAGTGTTTAAAAGAGTGAGCGTCGTAGTCGTTCAATATCTTGTGACATTTGTGGTGATTGTAATGGCTAATTGTAGCGGTTGCATTTGATGGTTAAACCCGCAATCTTGAATACCTGGACTGGAATGTTTGCTCTGCTGTTGTGTAGGTGTTTAAATTAAATCGATTTGATTTAACAAAAAGATGTTACTTGTAAAAAAGGGGGTTCTTACTTTCTTCGTGTCACCACTTTCAGCAATAGTCAACAGTTTTGTATTCAGCTAATCAGAATGCAGTAATTACACCGAATTTTTTTCTTGTTGTGATGGAAATGTTATCCGTAGCACAAATTTGTGGCGACACTAGAAACTTATCAGGCGATTGTAACATAACTGAATTTGTTACTATCGCCTGAAAATGTTGCCCGTGTCTCCGTTGCGTAACAACATGAGTGAAACGCATGGGGGGTAACTTACGGTATGGTTACGTTAAACGAAATTTCTTTGAGATCACACGTTTTGGTTACAAAAACCTGGTTAATAAGAACAAAGAACCTGAAATTCTTTACAAATTATCTCTATTATAATAGCCACATTCCGTCTGTCTGTCTCTGTGCGGACCCCCCGCTGAGTTAGAAAATGTTGTTACGGAAACACGAATATCAAATGTGATATATTTTTATCCACTTTGCGACGGGTAAATATAAAGGACGGGCGAACCCGTGGTTTTTTTTTCACGGGCAACGACTAGCTCTATAATAATAGCCGTATTCCGTCTGTCTGTCTCTGCGCGAACCCCCCGCTGAGTTAGAAAATGATGTTACGGAAATACGAATCTCAATTACGATATATTTTTATCCACTTTGCGACGGGTAAATATAAAGAACAAGCGAACCCATGGATTTTTCCACGGGCAACGACTAGTCTATATTACAATACCCGTATACGTCTGTCCGTCACGCAAAATGGTAGCTTAGCTATGCAAGTAGCGAAACGAACGCAATGTGGTAAAAAAAGAACGGGCGCACCCGTGGATTTTTCCACGGGCTAACGACTAGTAAGAACAAGTTGACTAGGTCTAGAAGTATTAAAAAAAATAATATTTATAAACAGGTGATGTATCCTTTCGATGTATAACTTAAACAACATCTATTTCAGAAATTGATTTTAATTTTGTTATTTTTTGGAAGAACACCAAAAACATTCGAAACACACCCAGTTACAAATTTAGACGTTCTTTTAAATTAACTTGTACAACATGCCAGTAGAAATTGTTTGAAATATTGTAATATAATTATGTTATACTTGAAAACATTTCAAAATGAGCAGTTACCTTATTTTTGTAATGAAAAAATCATCTATGTTATATTTGGTAACTTTATTTTGTTTTTAAGAGCGATCCTTTACCAAGTAGCAGAAGAAAGCGAAGAGCAATTGAAGAAGATATAGAAGCGGAAGAACATCAGCCTATGGAAACATCATCGGTAAATAACTTATATTCACCAGATAGCTATTAAAATTAATTCGCTTCGCTCAACCGAAAATAACCTTATTTATTTTCTTATTTTTGTGACAGGGAAGACTCAAAGAACTTCGACTAGTATAGTTGTGTCATCTTAGTTAGGAATCGTGTGCTATCGGTAGTTATAACACAATATAATACATCTATATCTCCTACGAACTAAATTACAACCACTAATTTACATTCGAAACGTTTCCGAAATCGTGATGCGAAAAGCCCCATTCTATAGGGAAACATATCCTTAGACCCCAGTGCTACAGCCACTAACCCTCCAAGGTTAAGGGTATCATTAAAAAATTTACACTGCTATTAACAACAACATTATAAACTATTCAAAATAAAACTGCTTATCTTATAGGTAATCAAACAGTTTTAACGTGTACGGTTCAAGAACTAATTGACATGTGAGCGCTTCCATGCCTTTTACGCCCTTTAAACACCTAAAAAACCACGCGACCGGCCTTGGCCATACATACGAAAATAAATTCAGCTATTAAAATTAGGTTTAAAAGACATGTTAAGGCGGGTTTTCACTCACACAAATGTGGTCGAATCGATCGACATATTACATTTTAAAAGTATGTGATCAGTAACGTATGTTGTTTGGTGATGTATTATATGTGAAACACCGAATCATACTAATAACCAAGTTAACCAAATTAACATCATCGGTAAATAACTTATATTCACTTATATTCACTTGACTTCAACACGAGTATGAACAATTTTACAAACAATACATCTTTGACCTCCCTTTTTTATTTAAGATTTGCGCCCTTCGTAACTCTTTATTTTTGTCTGTCTCTGCGAAGAAATGGTATTGCAGTTGCGATAACTGTATGTGCGCGATTTTTAGTTGTGCTACGGACACAGGAAATGCAATATGTAAAGGCCTGCGAACCCTACCCGTATTTTGTGTGATTAAAATAGGTGCTCGTAGTTTTATTTCGGTACCACTGCAGTACTATGCTGAGGAGCGAGTCAACAGCCGTATTTTGCGTATTCAAAATGGTTGCGTCACAGCTTTACTTCTGATCCACAGCAATGATGCATGAAACATGTCAGATGGCCGAAAATCCAATAGCCACTGAACCCGTGGATTTTTCCACGGGCTGGCGACTAGTATATTGAATATTCTTATTCTTTATTAAAAATCTTTGGAACAATTAAAGCACAAATATAGTACACAGTTTTGCTCTAACCAATCACGAGACACAATAATTTTAACAATGAGGGAGTGTGCATCATAAGCACTTCAGAATTATATTATTAGAACATGTTTGAAAAATAACCCTTACTAACCCACAAGATAATTATTATTTAATTGTGAAAAGCTCAACCAATCACATTCAAGTATTTGTTATGGTTATCACAATCATCTTATGCAATTTGGCCCCAGTATGATTTGCGATTGGCTGTTGGTAAAGCATTTACCAATCCTTTTTTAGTTTACCAAATAGTTTGCACATAATGTTCTTACATCTTTCAGATTGATCTCGTTGTGACGTCATACAGTAACAACTTGTTTCCCATTCTCTACAATGAAGAAGAAGAAGACGAGATTGGTCGAAAACGTTTCGTCGAAGCTCTCCCGTACTTGAAGCAATCGCTGTCTTCCAATCTGGACGGATTACAGAATTTGACGATAACCTCAGACAACATCGTTTTATACACTGAGATGATCAACACGATCGTACCCAACATGAACATTCATATGCCCATGAAGGAGCGAATAATGTTCACGGATACTATGAAAAGTAATTTCTATCCCTGGCAATGTACGGAAGATGGGGAATATTGTAATGGTTTTACTATTGCCGCATCAACTGTAAGTGATTAGACTTTAAGAAAATAAATGGAAAGGGGGCGTACAGAATTTACAAAGGGATCCTTTTTATTATAATGCGCGCGTATTTTCGGAAAGCTACTAGAATAACTTCATACTCCATACATGTTATGAAGACGTTCTTGTTATTAAGTAGCTCTATAAAAGAACGAAACAATGACTTTCTTCCCAAATAAATTAGGAAACTTCTGACCTCTGCTATTAATATAGATTATCCGAAAAATAAGAACACCCAGGCTATCTAGCAAACGTTAAAAACTCTAAATTTAGACTGGATTTTAAAAAACCCTGAACATTTTTGCCAAAACTATTAGAAGGAAGTATATAGTTAGAATTATTTTAGGGATGATGGAAGTTCCATTATAGGCTTTCGTGTTAAGACAGTTTAAGAGTAAAAAACTTGACCATAGAAAATCACACAAAACACTGAAAATTCATGAAATTACTCAGTAGCTAAGTAACCCTGAATTTGATTCAACAAATACGCTCGACAACCTGACGGTGGGGATGTGTTTATTACAAAAACATTTCTTAAAAATTTTGAAATTACCATGCGCGTTTTTTTCATAATACATTTTTTCGTTAAACTCTTTACCCGTATTGATTCCTTACATGTGATTAGGGAATTGAAATCAATAGCGGACATAATGACGTAATAGAAATTGTTTAATTTTGTACTCTAGTTGAACAAGAACAATTATTCTTACTGTAATGTCTTTTTAGAAGAAGAAACGCCATTGGAACGTTTCTTTATTATTCATATATTTGTTGTTTATATTTTCCTGTTTTCTTTTCTTCCAGATAAAGGGAGATATATTCAGTGAGTCACCAACATCCAAACGTTTGGTTTCAAATGTTTTTGGACTTTACTTGATAAATCCCCATCCTGATGAGTCAGCATCTTTTATTGACGTTCCCATGGTGAATAAAAGCTTAAGAATCACGATACCATTGACTGCAAGAAATCTGACTGGAGACGTTAAGGTATGATAGCCATTTAAAATGTTTTTATTCTCATTAACCTACATAGTATTGTCCAAATGGTCATTGCAGCTTCATGGGGAGAATTTCCAAATTAGAAAGTGGCAATGATGTTTGCTGCTACAGGAAAGATGCGGTGTTACTTTAGAAGCACCTACAACTATTTTTAAATGAAAAAATTCATTTAAAAATAGTTGATAAACAGCTGGTAAGAAAATGTACTTGTTTAAAATGTGAAAAACGTACTAAATGAACGAAAAATGAAATTTTCATTCTGTTTGGTCCCTTGTCAGATTTTGAATTTAGCCTTATAATTGCTACTTTGACTTTGCAAAAAAACCCTATTTACATGAGACACAGATTTGGAAAGTTAAATAAATACGAATTGTTTTGCAGTGCCTGGTAAACTGCTAAAGTTTGGATGCGAGCCTAATCTATAGCAACAGGCAACTCGGTTTAAAATGTCAAAATAGTAGTTTTTAGATTATTCTATGTCTCTTGTTTACTAACGGAACTACGTAATGAAGAAAAAGAAAAACATCGTCGCGTAAGGGTATTCCCGCAAAAATTATCGGACTTAAATATGCCCACCACGTAAGACCTCTGCTGAATGACAAATATATATTATATATTAAACACTTGTTATATTATATATAAAACGCTTACTCTCAAAAAGTGTACTGGGCGCATCCTTATTCAGCTGCCTTACTGATCAACGACGCTAATTTTAAGGTCTGATCAGTGGTTAATAGCTCCATCTCTTGTTTTCAGTGTCATTGGTGGAATTCGTCAGCCTGGTCTTCTGAGGGTTGTTCCACCATCCAGGTGAGTGAGCTCGAAGCAGTATGCAAATGCTTAAGCCTTGGTCATATTGCTGTTTTCGAATCTACGAACGATGAGTTTTACAAGTTTTTGGAAACCTTGGAGAAGAGTGAAAATATTGGGACATCCTCTACAATGGAACCTTCAACAGCTTTCTCACCCTCACCCATCCCGGGATATGCAAGTTCTACAGTTTCAAAAGACACAAGCTCTAAATTGACCATGGAATCAACTAATTCCGAAATGACAGAGTCTGGAAAATCGACAGCAACAACGAAAATGGCAATGAAAACAACAACAACAACAATAACAACAACAACAACAATAACTATCTCGAAACAATGCCAGTACTCTTTTGATGCCAATTTTTTCCTCGTCATCACCAAGTACGGTGGCCTCGAAGACGCTCGAAATACAATATGTTCAAAAACGCGCAAACTCCTTCAGCTGTCCGTGGCCGAATTTACAGATTGTCACATAAAGAATGGCAGCATTATTGTAGTATTTATGCTAACCCAAGATTCGGCATCAATAAATGGTACATTGCAGCTCCTCGCCAAGCTGGTCTTCAATAACGAAATCGCAGTAACAACACCTGACGGGAAGAGACTTAATACCACTGCAACATCTTTTAAAGTTGATGGGAAGAAGTACGAGGGCGTGGTCGCGAAAAAGACGGAGTCAAAACACAGCGAGGAATCTTTTATGGCTATTGTTATTGTTGTTGTTGCCATTTTGACTTGTGGTATCTTCATATTGGCTGTTGCATTTGCTTATAAAAAGAAGAAACAGCGCAAGGTTTGTCCCTAAGTAACTTGTTGATGGCCAGCCGGGCGTTTGGGCGTGTTACGCCCGGGTTTGTTTAAAATACATTAATGCATGTATTTTTTTCATAGGTGAAAATAGATTAATGCATGTATTTTTTTCATAGGTGGAACCAATTGTATCAGGACGCAGCGAGCCCACCGATTTGGCGGTCTTTGCTAAGGAGGAGACGATATTAAAAAAGGTGAAAAATATGAAAATTAAAGTTATTTATATTTCGAATGCAAAAACGTGTGTTTAACTATTGCTTTTTTAGCCGAAATGTTACATTTTGCCGACTTTAATAAATCTATATGTTTTACCCAAACCTAAAGCAAGCTTTAATTTGACAAAAACGAAAGTGGAAGGGAAAGTGGATCTGTTTTAACTTTGCAACGTCATGCCATGTTTGCTATACCAAAAAACAGTCTTTGAGATTATGACTTTGAGCTTTTCAACAATGGTAATCCTTGAGGTTTTTCGTTACAAAGTTTCCACTACTTCTTTCTTTAGAGCCGATTGAAGAAGGTATTGTGAATCCGACCTACGAGACGAACGAAACATTTTAAATTGAACTTTCTCTGAAATATTTTTACTGACGCAGTGAATCCAACCTCGTTTGCAGTGCTCTATCGGGTCTATTTAGTCAGGGCAGCGATATAAAGCAAAAAAGAGTCAAGTGAACGAGGTTGAGATAAATTTTCTGTGCATTCTGAGCTTTAATACTCTGTTTAATAAAGATTTACGGAAATAAGAATTGCACTTTTTTTTACGTCTGCTCGCTCCAACCAACTCAATTTTGAATCATTTCTTTCTCGCAACTAATTTTCATATTTTAACTGTACATCTGGACACGTTTGAATAACATACTTTAAACAAGTCTCTCAAGCGTCCTTAATTTCAATTTTTTTGCCTCGTCTAAAAGCTTTTTGTCTCTCCACAGCGGTACCTGAATACACAATTGTGACAAAAAAGTTTTGTCTCGCCATCAGAAAAATAGGCAACGGCTCCTGGAATCGAGGGTAGTCAAATTTTTCTTAAGTTGTATTCGCACCGTCCACTATTTACATCTTTTAAATGAAACTCGCTTGATTTATTTCTAATTTCTTGTTGATTTTTTAATGTTATATTAAGTATTTAATTTATTTTAATTTATTCGACATATACAGTACAACATAATGTAATTTATTCCATATTTCAACAGTTTTCCAGTTTTGATTACATCACAAAAAAATGGCTACCATAGCCATATCAAAGATCACTTGAAGCATTGATCCTTTAAAATCAACACTTTTTCTGTCGTTTTATTCATGAAAGCGTTTTCCTTGGGATTATAATTTCGCTATAATTCCGTAACAAACAATTTTCCTCTGAAGGACCCCTGAATTATGAAACATTAATTTATTTAAAAAGTATATAATATTTCTAAAGTTTAATATATATTTACGTTAAAATTCACGATGTAGCAACTTTGTACCCGTACTTCCAAATTGAGGCTTAGTTCTTCAAAACGTCAGTTGTTTATAGTTTTCGATGCAGAACGCATTGTGTAACAATAATACCTTTTTTCCAAAAGTTTTTGAAATATAATTCTTCTAAAGTGTCACATACGTTTTCTTAACGGATTAGCGGTCTTCTTTGTAAATATTACGTGGGTACATTTTATAACGTTACACTTAATTTTGTATATATTATAAAGTCATCCTCTTCCCTAGGGTTTGTTGCCTGATGTCAGAGCGCCCATCGCTTACTTGACGACGCCAATCTCGATATCAAAAAGGCAAGAACCCTGGAGACGAGGTTGTAATAAAGTTATAATTTTTAGATGTAAGCAAATAAGTAGTAACACATTTTCAATCTCTTTTTATAGAAGAGCTCGAATGCGCTTACATAGGGTTTCGGCTGCTTAAAGAGGCAGAAGGTCTTTTTTATACAGTCCTGTTTGCTGTCACTTTTACAGGATTTTATTTCAATCATGGCGGGTTTCATTTTTCAAAATGGCTGTTCTTGTATGTCAGACAATAATCCGTCGTTTGTTTTCAAGTCTCCAAGACTCTGGCCTAGCCCTTACCCTTCGAAAAGACTCTTTTTCAGTCAACAAATATTTAACTTTCTGAAACTTGAGTCGCAATTGGTCAATCTAGATACAAGAATTAGACGGGTCATGTTTGATACCGTCGGTAGCTCATTTTCTTTTTGAAACATGGGAGCATCTTTCATTACAAATTAGTCAGCAGGAGTTATGGTGGTCAACTGTAGGTCTCTTTTTGCCGGATCTTTAAGGGTTAAGTTGGTTGTGTTATATGTTTTATAACTAATGGTATATATTTAGTTGGCGAATGAGTGGTGACCGACTATTAGACATAATGTGGTGTGTAAAATACACCAAGCAATGAACTGTTATGTACTGCAGAAAAAATAATTTTTTCGCATCAATGAATGATTGTTACCTCATGCCCAAGTTACAGAAACACAGCATCATTCAAACGTTTTTGCGAGTACTCTAAAATAAATATGAGTGAATGAATATTCATTAGATTTTAAAAAGTATCCCTTTTTGACAATTACGAAATACTGTACTTTTATTGAAGCAACCTCGATAGCTATTTGAAAGCCTGTTAAAAGCTTGTTGATTGCCTCGTGTTCTCTAGGCAGCCATATTCTCAAAAAGATATAAAAGTATGGCTTAATTAGAGTATCCGCTTTAAAACCACAACAAATTATCTCGACTTAGAAAACACATTTTAAATGTATGATATTATTGGACGATTTATTTCTCAAAAACACGTTGCATTGGATTATTACGAAATCTCACGCTGAATTAAACCATGGATCGTAACCAAACACGTTCTTCCCGCCCACTCCCACACTCACTTTGCGTACTATAAAAAAGAGCGACTTTGCAATTCTCAGACATCACTTGTTCACTGCAGGACAGAAACAGAACAAAGAGACGGTAAGAGTTCTTCTTTTAATTTAACAAAAATTTTCCAGTTCATGTATTATTTTATTTCATGTATCTTTTATCTACAAGACATGAAGCTGTATTTATTAATTGCATTTGTTGGCATCAGTGCCCTAGCACTTGCTGAAGACCAATTTGAAGATGAATTTGATGTAGAAGATCCCAGTTACGGATATACTGGAGTTGGACATCATGGAGGACATCTTGGAAATGGAAATCTTGGAAACGGCCATCTTGGAAATGGACACCTTGGAAAAGGCCATCTTGGAAATGAACTTCTTGGAAATGGACTTCTTGGAGCCGGTAAACATAACTGTAAGTACCTAAATTAGAAAGTATAATTATTTGATAATTCATATTCAGAAATACAACAACGAATCGTCCAATAGCAAAACGTCTTCTCGTATAATTTATTACTGGTTAAAGAAATCATTCCAATTTAAATAATTTCAATTCAGGTGGAGGATATGGTTACAATGTCAACACACATCTTTGCCATAGTGGAAAACTTTACGTAAAGAAATACCACCGTGCCTGTGGTTACGCCATCTATGACATTCGAACACATTTCTGTTTCAAAGGAACCGTATATGCTCAAAGCGTGTACCAAGTATGTGGAAACCGAAACGTCTGCAACCGAAAGAGTCAATTTTGTTTCAGAGGAACCTGTTACCTTAAAAAAGTCTACAGCATTTGTGGATGGAATGTATGCAAACGAGGTCAAGAATTCTGTTTAAGAGGAAAATGCTACAACAGAAGAGTATATCGAGTCTGTGGAAACAATGTTTGCAACCGACGATCTCAATTCTGTTTTAAAGGAACCTGTTACCTTCGACGTGTCTACAGCATCTGTGGATGGAATGTATGCAAAAAAGGTCAAGAATTCTGTTTAAGAGGAAAATGCTACAACAGAAGAGTATATCGAGTCTGTGGAAACAATGTTTGCAACCGACGATCTCAATTCTGTTTTAAAGGAACCTGCTACCTTCGACGAGTTTACAGAATCTGTGGATGGAACGTTTGCAATCGAAGCACCGAACTGTGTTGGAAAGGAAAATGCTACAACAAATCAGTATGGGCAGTCTGTGGTGGACGTCTGTACCAACAAAACGTGTATATCTGCCATGCCAAACGTTTGTACAAGCGAGATTACTATGGTTACTGTGGATCCTCAATCTATCGCACAAGTGATTACAGATGCAACAATGGAAAATTGTACGGCAATAAGGCTTACACGCCAAATTATCGAGGTTAAAAAAACATATCAGATTTAGAAATCGGACATTTGATTATAAGGTGAAAGGATTGTAATTTTGGGAAGCCACGGTAGAGGAAAAAAATACTAATTATAACAGAGCATTTAACATTTGTGTTTTTTTTTCTCTCTGGTAATAAGAATATTTTCTTTGAATTTAGCAATACATTTTTGCTGAACAGTAAGCGGAGATTATCTCACGTTTCAAGTGAATGTTTGTTTGGTTTATTTAAAAGGCTTTAAAAATAAAAATGGCTTTTCTATTTCAACAGCAAATTACGAAATAAGCTGAATCACTTCTATTGATAATACATTGCAGTTACAGAATTTATGTTAAAGATAATTAGCGATAATATAAGGGCAAAGCAAAAAATAAGTCAGCTGTTGATGTGCGTTACACCCAGCAACAACAATTCCTCTCAAAAGAAAGGCAAAATGGTAGACTCAGGTAAAATGACAGAAAATGGCAGAAAAGTTCCCTGCATATCCTAATTCATTTGATCCAAGTACTTACCTTTGCTTTTAACTCAAACCTCAAACTTTCTAGTAAATATCTTAAAACTTCTTGGAACTAGCTAGCTAGCTATATCATTTTAAAAATTTCGCACAGAGACGTATAAGTTTATTGTACATAAAGCAGTTTTTAAGCAACAACAACGACTTTAAAATCTTTTTAGAAGTATTAATTACTTTAAGGCAGGAAATTTTTGCAGGCATTTCAATTTCGCGGTGTTTTCGGTCAAAATTGCATTTTGCGGCTTTCTATTTTCGTGGTTGAACCATAGTCACGAGATTCGCGGCATTTTTATTTTGCGGTTTCAGGAAAAACACGGATTTTCCAACATTTTATTTTCGCGATACAGATATTTTACTTTGCATATGTCGAAATTAGAAGCAACCGAGATTAAAAGCAAGTTGGACACAAAAGTTGTAAAATGAAATAAATGTTAGAAAAACTATTTATTCTTATCCATTTTTCTTTGCTCGCTTTTGATTTGTTGGACTGTCCGCTAATTGGAGAGAACAAAAGCCTTATTTGCTCTTTGGTGCAAAAAATATTGTCTGCTAATCAGAGTGTATGAACAAAGTGTCCGCTAATCGGAGGTGTCCGCCTTTTAGAGTGCCAGTTAATTGAAGAGAACACTGAATAACAATTATTCTGTAAATTCACGAAATACGTCAGTGAAGTGTCGCTGTGGCTCGAAAACTTCGTCATCTCGGTCATCACTGTCATCAAGGGCCATATCGTGTCTACTGAATTTTTTTCTCGACTAAATTTTAAAACGGACAAGCTTCCATCTATTTTTTCATCGGTTTTAAGAAAATTTTTTTTAAACAATAGATAATTTAAATTCGCGGTTTTATTGCAGCATTTTAATTTCGCGTTTCGCGTCTAACTCAATTTTTCGCGACATTTTAATTTTTCATGCATTTGAATTTGTTGCAGAGGGGGTTGGTTTTTGCTATGACTGGGGGTCGCAGAACGAGGGTCAGGATGACTCATTTACTCCAGACTACTCCATGAGATCGAGGTGGGAAAAAGGCGAAAAAGAAAGTAAAACTCGAAAGCTATTTTTATTTTTGTAGAGAGTAAACATTCTTTCTAACTTCATACAAGGAAATATAGCAATCTAAAAGGTATGTTAATGAATGAAAAAATTCATTATTCATTTAATTCACATGTACTCAGAGAAATCTGCTAGCTAACTAAGCTAAGGAAACATCAATTGACACTTAATTAAGAGGATTTCCCTGCTGACTGACAAGTAAGTTTTCGTTCGCCTAGTTAGACTACACAGGTCGCCACATCACATCGCCTAACTAATGACTCACCTAATTAAACCATATCACCTAATTAGGTGTTTACCTTGACTTGAAATGCTAGCTAGATAGTGTTTTCCCTCTAATTCAGGCTATATAGTAGCTAGTTCTAGGACCACTGGAGCTGTACAGCTTAATTTTGATGTTAGCTTAATTAGGCGTTTTACAGCTTTTTTAAGATGTACAATACTTTGATCGTCTAAAACACACATTTAACTAAATTTTGGCATATATCTATTGAATAAATCCAATATGTACCTGAATATAAACATCTCCAATACATTAGTTTTTCGTAGCACCCTGGGGATCCGCTAAATTTAAAGTTTTAAAATTGCCGCCTAAATAGGCTGTATCACGTGACATCCAACTAGGATGCAGTACAGCTTAAATTTACGGATTCGGCTCAGCTTTGTTGCCGTAGTGATGAATGACATTTTGCTTAATTGACGAATCACATTTGTGCTACATCCGCAATTTTTAAAATTTCGCAGGGTGAAAACAAACCTAGTTCGTAGGGGGAAGAATGCTAAAAATGTTAAAATTAAAGAATAATTAGTTAACGAAAGATAACCACAAAAAAAACTAATCTAATGTATAAAATGACGTTGGACTTATATCATATAGTTTTAAAAGTTGGTTAACAAGTCTTTTTCAATTTTTTAAACAGCTCTTTCCGTTCTCAAGATATTCACATTTAAAGAATTTTAGATTTAATTATGCTGCATGGATTATGATGTCATATTTAAATAATAGCAAATCTTGATACTTTCTCTTATCAATAATTTTAGACCTGTTAAGCGGTGTGTATTCAAACTCTATTATCTATGCATAGGTATTATAAAAGGGAATTGATTAACATTATTTTTTTGCTAATATCTTGCTCGTCCCAGGCCTCTAAATTTTTTTTGATGACCTTTTGCAAGTTGAAAATCTTCATTAAATTATTTCGTATTGTACTGTATACCTAAATAGGCAACGCATAACCTAATTAGGTTATATTTCTTTTTAACATAATTCTCATGTGCGCAAACATATTGAGACATGAGTGACAATTTTGGAATCATAGTCACTTAATCATAGCATTACAGATTGTTATGTCTTAACTAGGCTACATTTGGCCTAACCGGTCCACCATGTCCACCGTAAGCTACTTTTACATGTTAAAAACAATAGAGTTCAGGTATTGCACACAAAGTTTACCATATTTTCTGGTATATAACCAGCGGGTTATAAGTTGATTTTTACGACTTCCACCTTTGGTGCGGGTTATATTGTGGTGCGGGTTATGTGATAAGTTTTGTATTTTCTGTCATTTATTGTGAAATTTTAAGTTTATACATTCAATGGAGAAAATAGTACCAACGGGATAAAATGCGTACATTAATATAACTGCATGCGCAATCCTATATCCACGTAATCTGACTTCAACTCATCATTCTCGG
The DNA here is from genome assembly GCF_029227915.1 of Hydractinia symbiolongicarpus. NCBI lineage: Eukaryota > Metazoa > Cnidaria > Hydrozoa > Anthoathecata > Hydractiniidae > Hydractinia > Hydractinia symbiolongicarpus. The sequence goes on from NC_079885.1 coordinate 6,822,358, forward strand.
CTTAACGTCCCTTTTCCATGCTAGCATGGGTTGGACGGGGTATATTAATGACCCTCTTCCAATCTGATCTAGACTGTGTTAGATCTAAACTCAACTTCTTCTCTATCAAGTCTGTCCTTATAACCTCCTGCCAAGTCTTTCTTGGTCTGCCTCTGGGCTTTGCCCCAGGAACTATCAAGTCTCTACACTTTCTTACCCAATTATCCTCCTGCATTCTTCTGTGATTATGTGATTAAATTTTTTTACACAGTGAAATTGCTTTCTTTAACTTTCTTTAGCTTGCCATTGCTAATATTATGAGCTCTCTCTTTAATTCTGGAGATCATTTTTCTTTTGTGTTGAATGTAATTTTAATCTATTTATATCTTTGCAATCACATTGAGCACATTGAAATGATTTGCTTTTGGTAATAGAGCTATATAGCAGGTATCATTTTTAGGCTTAATTGACACGTATTTCACAACCTAGTGCCCAGGACTTAATTAATAATTCCTGTTAAAAATTTTGAAAAATGTTGAAATTAAAGTATAGATAATAATTTTCTTTTTTATCTTCGTTACCTTCGAGCAACAGGTGGCAACTCAAAATATAAAAAATAAATATAAATTATACAATTAATAATACACACGCAACTATCTCCTCCACATTGCCGCCATTCAGTTCATTATGCACACTGTGATTGCTGAGATATAAATAGATAACAAAATTCTATAAACATTAGAAAAGAACGTTCTGTACATCGCTGTTACAGACAATCCATGATAATTATTATGTTGTTTATTTTTATGCCAAAAAAACTTAAATATACCTAAAAAACAGATTTTACTTTAGGTTTATAACCTGATAGAATGGTTTTTTATTTGTTTGTTTGTTTAATCGCAGGAAGCAAGAGTTATTATTCGCTGAAACTTATGTCTACAAATAAAAAAAACAGCATTGTCTGATTTAGTACCGTCAGCATTAGCAGAAGATGGACTTTTCAAATTAATTTTAATTCATTATTATTTCGGCAATCGAAGACAAGGAAGTTAAGACTGAGAGAGTCGCTAGTTCAGACACTCGGTTCTCGTGTTTGGGGTTCACCAGTTTAAACGTCCCCCACTTGTCTCCAGAATGAAAAAACAGAACACACGCACTTGTTTATAAAATGATAAAGGTAAGTAAAAATACGCTGGATTTTTTTCTTAACATGATGCGGGTTATGCAAAGGTGCGGGTAAGTAAAACACATTGATTAAAATTTTATGCAGGTTATACGAAGGTGTGGGCTATCTGTTAGAATCTAGTTTATAACTCCCTAAAACAGCTGAGCTGCGGGTTATACGATGTGCGGGTTATATACCAGAAAATAGGGTATTTAGCTCATTAATTAGCTGTATTTAATTATTATAGTGTTGTGGAATCAACAAAAGGAAATAATGCAAATGTATATAACTATAGGCTAAGTTTTACCTGTTTCATACACGAATACAGTACTGTGAAAAGGTTTGTTAACATTGTGGTTCGTGTTTATTTCATGTTACGCACGAACCACAATAGCCCATGATGCGTAATTTTTTAACAATTGTGGACCTCACGTTCATGTTTCGTGGACTACACAAACAAAAATTAAACATTACACCGTGGTGTCCATGATTGATAACTGTTATTGTAAAACAACAAAGACCATATTAGTTTATCAATTAAATCAAAACCCGACGGCAAAAAAATAAATTAACGCTTGTTGTTTTAATTCATTGTCATAAAGCTTGTTATATAATAATCATATAATAATCTAAAAAAACATTTCTATCGCCGCATTTCGTTTATAAACTTTTTAACTTCAATCTAAAAAAGCATTTCTATCGCCGCATTTCGTTTTTTAACTTTTAAAATGCGATCTAAAAAAGCATTTCTATCGGCGCAGACAAATTTAACTTTTCTAGACAAATGACATTTCGTAAATATGCAATCGCGTGCATGACGAAAAATTATACACCAAGAAAAAACTACGAATATGCTTTTTTAGCTTGATAAAACCTGAAACAAACAAATTAACTTTAATGAAAGACTTTTTTGAAAAGAAAAAAAATTAAATTATACTAGCTATAAAAATTGTGGAGCTTACGAAAATAATGGTGGGACACACGATCTTTCGTGGAGATAATAATATTAGCGTGGTGGCCACGATGAATGTTTGAATGTTTGTGATACATAAAGACCACGATTTTATCGTGGTTCGTGTGCACCACGCTCGTTACACGAACACGATGTTAACAAACCTTTTCACAGTACTGTAGTTATAGGAAAAAAAAGAAAACACCTTGTACAAAGTTTTAAAATCCCATTATTTCATTCTAAAATAACAAGAAAATGACTGTATGATGCTTCAAATCGCCATATTTTGTTCTATAAAAAATGAGAAAACATAACGTGTGGAGGCCTAAAAATCTACGTATTTTGGACGAGTTAACATATTGTAGCTTAATCGCCATATTTAGATTAAATGACAAGGAAACAGCCCTGTTAAACTTAAACATCACCATATTTTGTTTTAAAATAACAAGAAAACGCTCTGTTAGTGCTTTTAGACAATAGTAGCAAAAGATGCCATATATTTTATTATGGTTTATCTGCGCATATGTAAAAATGTGAAAGGAGCATGGAGATTGTTGAAATCCCAGTTTTTAGTTATCTTATTTATGCCTAAGTGTATTTGATGTACGTTCGTAGTGTCAGCAGTTTTTCAACTTCGGGTTTGTGACGACTTAAAGAAAGTTTCAAACTTCAACCATTTTAGCTTTTAGGGAAATTATCTAGTAAGATTGCATATTTCTTGTTTTATGATTTAGAAATATGGAGCCTACTGAAGTAATACTTGAACACCAAGATATGTATGTTCAATTTTTTTTTAGATTGTTCCGATTTAGTAATGATTAAAGCCCTCCCCAAGTAAATATACAAAAACATTGGAAATATGGTTTTTGAGAATTATATATCAAATTATATACATACCTAGATTTTTTTAATATTGTAATGGAAATAAAATCAATATGCCTGTGAGATCATGCCAGAATATTACACATATTGAAATGTAGTGCTCACAGCACAGTTATGTATATATATATATATATGTACTTTTTATTGCCTTTTTGCTCTAAAAAAACACCTCACAGTCCAGCATGGTAAAATCAATTTTTCTTCTTGCAACTGGCAAAAATAATTATGCCTTTTTTTATAAGCATAAAGTTTATACAAGCTGAGATTTTGTAAAAATGAAAATAAGAATTTCCATAAATCATAATATTTTGCCAAAAAAACCATTTTACAGAACATGCATGAAAAAAAGATAAAAATGAACAAAATATCAAGAACATCAATTTATTTTCTAAGCTAAAGACTGTAGCTGTGAGTAGCAGTGAGAACATTTCTGTGGATTTTCTAAAATGTAAATCCCTTAACTTGCACAGAAAACTACATTTTAATGAGACTTAGTTTCTCTTTTAGACAATGTAAAGGAGATGATTCACAAAGTTCTTTCCCAGTATTTGGTAACAACGTCCTTGTAAAAGCTAGTGAATTAAACACAACAGACAGTAATACAGCTAGTAACAAGGTAATAACTTTAAACAAGAATCTAGAAACAACAAGAAACAACAAGAAACTAACAAGAATGTTATATAATCTGTGGACAACAATGTCAGTATTTGTTACCTGTGCAACCATTTTTTTTTACTTAGAAGCTATTTCCTTGATAAGCTGGAAGACGAAGCTGAGAATGCACTAACTTTTTCCACATTCTGTTTCTTTTTAAGGTGGCAATAACCCTTTTTTAGCCATTTAAACAGATAAGATTTTACAGTCAATGTCTCATCTGTTGTTATTATGTCCTGAAAATATTGGCCTTCAAGCACATATAGAATCAGTTATGTTCAATTTTTTAATTTCCTGAGTCAGCAGATATAGTTAAAATATGCAATAAAGAAAAAGAGAAGTAGATTTCACAAGCTTTAACTTTTTACAACCTTGTGATTATTTATTGATTTTTGGCCGTATTAAGAGGGTGTGTGGAAAACTTTTTTTTATGCTTTTCTCTTTGTTTGTTTTGAAAAAAATCTCATTAACATATATGCTGCATATAGCCGCTGCCACCCACATTTTTTAAAGTTTAATGATATACAAAGCTTGTGTTTCAATTTTAAAGAGTAACAAAAATGCTATCAGAAGTTAGAGCCCTGGGGGTGAGGCGTTATGGAGATTGGAGTTTATTTTTGCTTTATGCTCCGTATTTGTTGTTTTAACATTTCTCTTTAATAATTATGTCATTTCTTCCTGTATAATTTTACAAGCATGTAGCACTGAAGCTATATCTGGCCAAACTAACTAATTATTCACTTAAATTGCCCCATTTGTACTTTCTAACACATCCACTTGATGGAATAATCGATACCAGGGCCCACAAAAACCCGAAATTTAAAAAAAATTGGACATGTTAATGTCAGCAACAACTAGCACATCTTGAAAGTTGGGATGTAACCAAATAACCTACGATTTTAAGTCAAAAATACACTGTAAACATTGATAAGTGAACTTCAAAAAGTCCAATTTCCCGAAAACGGCCTATATAACTATTTGAGGGACAAATTTCAAAATTCGCTGACTTGTCATAACATACTTTGTGTGGGTTGTAGATGAACTTTGGGCTGAACATTGGGTCACTTATAACAAAAAATGAAATACAAACTCTTTTGATTATGCGAAAAAAAAAAAAAAAAGGTGAAGTTTTCCAGAACTGATCAAGTTTAATCTGTTGTAGTTTCATAATCACGCAATAATTGATTAAAAAATAGTTGAAGGAACTTGGACCAACTAAAACACTCAAATTAAAGTTCTCTTTAACATGTTTAAAGTAAAAACGCATGCAAAAAACAATATGCAAAGACCATCTACTGCTCTGCAGTAAATTGTATATATATTTTTTTAGATTAAAGTTAGTCAAATATCAAAATTTGAATGGGAAGAAAAATATTACTCTGGAAATCTTGTATCCTGTAATAGTACATACATAGCGTATGTTTTGAAAGGTTTGTGTACTGTCATTTTGGTTTGTGAACTGTCATTTTGGTTTGTGTACTGTCATTTTGGTTTGTGTAGTGTCATTTTGGTTTGTGTACTGTCATTTTGGTTTGTGTACTGTCATTTTGGTTTGTGTACTGTCATTTTGGTTTGTGTACTGTCATTTTGGTTTGTGTACTGTCATTTTGGTTTGTGTACTGTCATTTTGGTTTGTGTAGTGTCATTTTGGTTTGTGAACTGTCATTTTGGTTTGTGAACTGTCATTTTGGTTTGTGTAGTGTCATTTTGGTTTGTGAACTGTCATTTTGGTTTGTGAACTGTCATTTTGGTTTGTGTACTGTCATTTTGGTTTGTGTACTGTCATTTTGGTTTGTGTACTGTCATTTTGGTTTGTGTACTGTCATTTTGGTTTGTGAACTGTCATTTTTGGTTTGTGTACTGTCATTTTGGTTTGTGTACTGTCATTTTGGTTTGTGTACTGTCATTTTGGTTTGTGTACTGTCATTTTGGTTTGTGTAGTGTCATTTTGGTTTGTGAACTGTCATTTTGGTTTGTGAACTGTCATTTTGGTTTGTGTAGTGTCATTTTGGTTTGTGAACTGTCATTTTGGTTTGTGAACTGTCATTTTGGTTTGTGTACTGTCATTTTGGTTTGTGTACTGTCATTTTGGTTTGTGTACTGTCATTTTGGTTTGTGTACTGTCATTTTGGTTTGTGAACTGTTATTTTGGTTTAGATGTGCCTGCTACTTGTTTTCAGATCTCTGTAGGTGTTAAAAAGACTCCAAAATAATATCATTTAATAGCTCTAAATTAATAAGTAACAGATTGGTTTAAATTAAGAGATTGGCAATCGTGGTTTGCTTTCACTTATGTTCTGGCTGATAAAATTTACTTACAAAAATAAAATTTGCATATTGCAACAAAACACAGTGTAATGTTTAGGCTTGTTGTAAAGTCATTCTTCTACCTTCAAAAGAAAAAAAAATTAGTTATATTAGGTCTTTATTCACAGTTCATTTTTAGCGTTTAATTCAAGCACTAAAAATTAGAGGATTGTGATTTCTAATAAACCCTTAAATTTGAAAACAGACTGTGAAAATTAATTCTCAAGAAATGAATATTACAGCTTTAGATGACTGCATACATTTGGTGTCTTAACTAAAACCCATTTCTTTGACAAACCATCGAGTATGTAGATGAGTATGAGTATGCATAAAGTTGGCATGGTATTAATTGGCCCATACTCGGCCAGTTAGCATAAACTTGCTAATCCCTAAAGCTGCCTTTATTGTTAAATAATAAAATTATCTCTGTATTAAATACCTTTTATTTACTAGCTAAAGGAAGTGCAGATGATCATGTTCGTGTTATCAATCATCACACATCGTCTCGTGTATTACTGCGTGGGTTTAAAAAATGTGTTGAAGACGTTAATTTTGAATCGTTTAAGTCTAACCAGTTGGCTTGTGTCGATTCAGAAGGCACACTATTTGTCTTCAATATATTTGAAACAGAAGGAAATGTAAAGTATCTTTTCAAAACCTCGTTACGGTACAGTGGACAGTTGTAAAAATAGAAAGAAAAGGAACAATTTAAGACAGACAAAAAGTAGAGAGATGATTGCACTGGTATTTTTTAGAATCAACTACACATCATTCGTTTTCAGAAATTTTTTTTTTTTGGTTTTGTGAATACATTAGAAACTTCATGTAAAAAAAGCCTTGTTTATAAATTTCTTTAACTAAACCCAAGATCTAAAATAATTATAAAGGTAGTAAGAAGTCACATTGACACTGCAAAAACTCGTCGAGTTGTTTGGGCACCTAATCTTTTACTTCCTATGGAAGGTCATGAACCAATGGTAGCTTTGTCCTCTGGATGTGAGGCTGAAGTTTTTAACATACATACTATAAAAGAAAATTTTAAAGAAGTTGAGGAACTTTCTAGAGATGATATTACAAAAGGTGTTATTCGCATTGAGAAGGGCCATACTGAGGTGAGTGTTTATTTGCTAACTTTTTACAGGTGCATATTTAAAATGTTTTTTTAAACAGGGTGGCTGCAAGTTGTAGAGATACATGTTTTAAATTAGAGATACACATTTCTAAAACCAAAATAGGAATTTCATCAAGGCGGTCTTATGTATAATTTAACTTCTTCACAACTTAAATAAAAAGGGGCAATTTTCTCTTTATATTTTTTTTTACATTTTTTAAGGAAATCACAAGTCTGGCATTATCTCCTGACACACAAGTGCTGGCTACATGCAGTTTGGATGGTGACGTTAAATTTTGGAGCTTGAACTTTGAGGCTGAAGATCCTCCAACGTAAATTTTATTTTCCAATTTAATGAAACTTTTGTTCCTAAAAAGTTATAAAGTTCCATAAAATATCAACCCATTTTTTTAATACAAAAATTCCACTTAGCAATAAATTTATTAAGTTAAAATGCTTTTATGAAAAGTTTTTTCATGTTTAAAAAGCTGAAAAATGCTCACAACAGACCGTTCGAGGAAAACGTAAAAAATCAAACCTGAAATAAAATTTAAATAAAAAAGAGTCGTTGCTTTTCTTTTTTATCTAGTTTTCTGCACCATATGTTTCTCAATTCCCCAAAAAAAATGTCTCATACAACCAGAAAACGAAATACACTGTTTAAAATTGACCACTGGAATAATCTTTCAAACAGTGACTTAATAAACTACAAAAATCAAAATAAGCAATAAAAGTCTTTATAAAAATTTAATTCTCTTAACTCTGGAAAGTTAGCAAATGTTATTTGACTGATGCGCTTTTTACACATGCCAGCATGATGTGTGCATACACAAACAAGAAAGTTTGCGTAAGCAACTTTGATTTCCAAAAAGAGTTAGCTGCGAAAGTTAAATTTCTTTGTGATTTTGGTATCTTAAAAGTACCTTTCCGCTAACTCTCTTTTCTTAAAGTAGAGTAAAAAACCGAAACACGTTTTCAGAGAATATCAGAATGTTTCATTGTGTGAGTACAATTGCAAACAAGTGAGAGTATTTGAGATAGAATACTCGTCACATACAAGTGGAGTACCAACAGGAGAAATTACCCATACTCGTAGTTTCATACTTATGTATAGTTTTCGCAATCGGCACTGCATTGCTGTTTATATTTAGCTGTCTTCACGAGTGGGAACCACATGATGGAGAACCTGTATCATGTTTATTCTTTTGTGACAACTTAGTTGTTAGTGATGACTCTTCACCGTTTTGGAGATACCTTATAACTGGGACTGCAAGGAATTCGGTTTTAAAAATTTGGTGCGCTGTCAAATGGGAGTGTATGCAAACCTTAAGGTAGGTTATATATAAGAAGTTAGCCTAGGAATTGTTTTTTTTCCAAGAAAATAGGAAAATTTCGGTATTTGCAATTTGAATGGACGATAATCATCTAGAAAAATGGAACAGAGAAGGTGGGGAGATCATTGAAAATGTGGGTACCTGATGCCACAAAAGGAATTAAAAATCATTTTTGACGCAAAGAATTTAATTTAGAACCCCATTACTTTAATTTTTTTTATTTGAATGTTTTTGAGTAGGTGTAAATTTGTTTGACTGCAAAAAAATTTTGGTCATTTTAACAAAATTATTTAAAAAAGAAAGAAACAACCCGTGCTAATGTTGTATCGTTTCTATATGTTTGACGTTATATTTTTTAGGTTTGACAAGTACACTGATAGTGCAATCACGTAAGTTATATTTACCACCTTGTAAATGTGAATGTTCATAATGGAATATCTATTATACTAAGAAAAAAAGTCTGTGTATCTGTCTGCGACTTTTGCAAATTGGATTATATTATTTTTAATTTTCTTTGACGAAGTCTAAAAAACATCACCTTTGAAACTGTTCTGTAATTTAGAAATCTTTGACAATATTGTATTGCACTTTAAAGTTGAGGCCAAATAACTTGGAACAGATGGAATTAAACTGACGCCATCTTTTGCATGGGTAATTCAGTCCCTTCTAAGTCCAAAATGGGTCCAATTTTGGAGCTGGGTTAATTCTCATTTTATAACAGAGAGGTTAATGACATTATTAAAAATTCTTTAAACCCTGATATCTCTGTAACTGTTCCTAAAAAAGAACTTGTCCATATACATTATTTTAGCCAACAGTTCTCTTCCCTTGTTTTTCTGCCTAAGTGGATAATTCTACAGGCTTATCGTCTAGTTTATAATAGTCTTAATTCTGTAGCTTTATTTTGGACCTCCTGCAAAGTAATTTTTATGCTAAGGGGCACGAAATACCAATACAGGAAACATACGACAGGCAAATTTCTGTGGCTTTTTTGTATATGCTTAAGACTAGTTTTGTTATGATACTATAAAACACAAAGAAAAATAGCTTCTATTCTATCAAACATGATTGTGTGTGAATCTGTTGCTGGTTTTATTATTTTTAATTATCTTTTTAGTTCACCTTGCTTTAAAGTAGCGTTGGATATATCTGCAAAGTATCTCATACTTTCTGATATTCACAGGCAGGTTAGTTTTTTTGGTTTGATGTATGTCTTCATGTTATAATATATACGATAGGTTTCTCAACGCAATCTTTTTTTAATAAACAGCCTTGGACATTTAATAAGATATTTAGAGATTGAGGCAAACAAGAATATATCCTTAGCTAGAATGCTGAACATAAAATCCTATAGATGGTGAACTCATTTATTTTGTATTTCAAGATTCAGCCATCATAACCTGCACAATTTGTCTATAGTGACACAATTAGAACTATTAGTTTGTAAAATTTGACTGTTCCACACCATTTTGAAATTAACCCCACTAACAGAGTCTAGCTCTCCATTTTTGTTTCTAATAATCGTCTCTTGACACCTTTGTTGGATTGAATTTTTTACTAGGTCCTGTATATCTGTCAAATGCATCACGATCTCGAAAAAGAAAATTCCTCCTTCATATCTATTTCTGAGTTTATTTTGAAAGAACCCTTGCTAAGTTTTGCAATAAACGTTGCAAAAGAACGTAAAAGCAGGTCCTCTTCTGATGAAGCTGAAGCTGACCTGGACGACAGCGAAGACAAGGAAGAGAAAGAAGAAAAATCAAATTTGTCTGTGGTTACTTTATTTGCAATTCAAAAGAGGTATTTTTCTCTATTAAGGTCCATTTTTATTGTTGTTAATGTTACAGTGGACTCTCCATAACTCGAACCCTTTAACTCGAACCGCTCCTTAACTCGAACGAATTCGTAGGCACCAGGAAAATTTCCGAATCAACTCTCTACTACTCGAATCTCCATAACTCGAAAATCTCCTTAAGTCGAACAATATTTTTTGTCCCTTGAAAGCATATTAGGCTATTTTCGCTCTTCATAACTCAAACAATCTGAAAATTAAAGAATTTCAGAGTTTTTTTCTGATTCGAATATTTTCTACGTGTGTTCGGTCCCTTAGATCATTCGAACGAAGTCATTCGAACGCGCCGTTCGAATGTCAAATGTTGGAGTCTTTCAAGGATTTAAATGATAATATTAAACATATCAATTTGATCAGTGAACGAACTGTAACTACGGATTTTTTCATTACAGAATAGATTTAATCAACTGAAATAACTTGTTTACGACTTACTTCTCACCCGTAAGGTAGATAATTACTCTAATACATCGTTTTCTTGTAAGGGGCTTATGTATAAAGGATAAACTAGCAAAATGTCCAAACTGTCTTTTACTCGAACCGCTCCATAACTCGAACGATTTCTGATTCCTCGTGAGAGTTCGAGTTATGGAGAGTCCACTGTATCAATTTTTTTTTTTTTTTTTGCGCAATATTTTCCGCCTATGCATGAATGTTTGAAACAATGATGTGTTTTGCTTGCTGGATATCCTCAATATTTCCAACCACTTCTGTATGCCTTTTCCTCTCACTTGAGTGCAGAGTTCAGGTGGTTTCCAAAAAAGGTTTGTTTCCTGTCCGTAGGCGATATTTAGACTTGGTACTGAAGATTTATAACAGTTTATAACAAATGCAACAAAGTCTAGCTGCAGCTAAGCTTTTGGCCGGTGTGGAAGATGTCTCGACTTTATACAGGGGCATTCCGACACTTTCTTATAAAAGAACCAACAACCCTTTTGTTTTGTTATTTATTGTTTTTTGTGATGTTCTCCTTATAGAGCATTGCAGAAACTGTCAATAAAGTTTAAAGCAAGCACGTCAGTGCATACTGTTCCACCTTCCATTTCGACAGCTTCTCAAGATGACCTATGTAAGTCTTCCCTATTCTAGTAGGGTGAACGGTTTTACACTTGTGATCTACCATGTCTGCCTTTCTAATTTGTGTCGAAACTCGGCAATTGCAGAGGCGAATGCCGACATGTTAACAAAGTTGAATTATTTCGGCAAATGTTTGCCGGTGTGGTTTTTGTTTAAAGGAGCTACAAAACGGATCAAGTAAGGTCGCCGATAACCCTACCACCTCGACTTTCATGTAAGTCGCTAAAGTAAAAAATCAACAGCCTGTTTTGTAGCCCCTTTAAGTTGGTTGTAACTTGAACTTAAGTTTTGCCCAAATTTTATCACTCAATTTTGTGTTTTTTCTGTATTTCCGACGTGAAACAAGTTTGCCAACATGAAGCAGGCGAATGATATGTCTTTTTTTCCAACGTGAAATAATTGAATTATAGCTGCTGGCAGCAAGTCAAATAGTTGTGAAAAACAGATTATGCAACTTGTGTATAAAATGTAGATGGTTTAGACCTAGTACTACAGTAAGGTTTACGTCATTTAACAACGATTATTTCAGTCGTGTCATTAGCTCATAACTTTAATTCCAAAATTAGTTGAACCAGCAATAATAACATTTTAATCATGAGAATAAGGCAGAATTTAAATAATATTTTTAAAGAAAGGATTTGGCGTTATAAACTGTACAATACAATCATTTATATTTCAGCAATAAGAGATGGTCTTTCGGATATTGAAGTTATTGAGAATACCACTGACAAAAACCCACCCGAATCACTGTCTGTATCTGATGAAGACTTGTCATCGCCAGTTGCAAGTTTCCGTAGCCTGGAGAGCACTCTGACGACTGTATCTACTATATCCCTACTTCCTTCTTCGATTACTCCCATTGAAAACAAACTTGATGTTTCTTCGCACAACGAAGATGGAGAGACAACTTTGATTGATATTCAGTCAACGGAAATAAATAACTCAGTGATGGAGGAATACTCCATTGTTTCTGAGTCGTTGATACATGGAATGGAGAAATTAAGTTTTGATGTGTCAATGTTAGTTGGCAATGATGCCGTCGCAAATGACGCTGTTGTTAATGGACATAGTGAAAGTAGCGCTAGTGTAGTCATAAACGGTAAAACCGGGCCAGACGAAAGTATGACGTCAAGTGCTCACAGGCAAAGAACACTTAGTTTTGATGCAGTAGACGGTGTCGTGTTGGATGAGAAACCTGTGATAAGGTGAACTATTACTAACTTTTTAGTTTTAGTTCTGCATTGTGGATTATTTTAGTCATTGTAATGCTTCTAAAGGATATGCTTTCATACGTGAATGTTATACCATGTAGAAGTCTCTGTTCATAGTGTGACTGGTTACTTACTTACCTTTCTCTTTCTTTCAGCACACCAAACACTACGAGTGACAAGGTATGGTGATGTTTTTACTATGCATTATTATATTATTTCCAAAAAAAAAAAAATTTGTTTAAAAATAAAGAAATGAATCTACAACTAGTGGATTATACAATAATAATGAGTGCTTGATGTGCCTTACCTAAGTTTGCATTACAAAGATTTCCTAGAAATCCTGTAAACGTTACCGTTACCCATTGTGATTTGACATTTTCCAAACTGAAGCTTTTTTCTAAAACTTTCTTATTAACAAGGCTTTTTGTGATGAGGATTTGAACTATGGTTTTATGGTTTTGATATAAAAAACATTTGCTGTTTTGTACATTTTTTTAGTTTTGTTTTGTTGTATGCATGAGTTTCACAATATTGGAGCTTTTCTCAGCCTATTAAAGTTTTTCAACAGGTTTCTTATAGACTGGTTTCTTATATAAAAATGTTTCTTTTTATTAGACCACGACACCTGTCGACATGCAGCAAATGGCTACCATTTTAAACAAACAGCAACAGCTTTTAAGCCAACAACAACACATGTTATACAGTCAGCAGCAAGAACTAAGCGAGATGAAGGGCATGTTAAAACAGCTGCTCAATCAAAAGCGGCCTGCTTCAGGTGAAAGCCCAGTTGCTGCCTCTGACACCACGGATCACGAGGATTTGAAAGTCTTCATGCAACTCCTGCAAAAGAGTGCCCTCTCTCAGTTCAGCAAAGCAAGTAAAGATTTTAACAAGTCGTGCAGTATCTTTTCAAGTAGTATTTGTTGTTGCAAGTTGTTGCTTGTGTAACAGATCTTTTTTTGAAAATAAAAATTAGGTGAGGCTTAAAAAAATGAAAACAATATAACCATAATAAATAAAAAATTTGTATTGATATTTATTTTAGTCGTTTATAGCCTTACAGTTTTTTAGAAAGCTACTATTAAATGCAAATAACTGGTGTTAAGCGTTGTAATGCTTTACACCACCAAAGAAAAAATTTCTATGGGACAATAGAGGAGATGAGTAAAAACAGTGCACAAAAATGCAGATATTTTTTATGGATCAAAATCAAATTTCGAAAAAAAAATTCCATGGACAATTGCAAAATAGAAAAATATTAAAAGATTTTAACTGGATTAATTAAAATGATTTCAAGTTTTGTGTAATCGTCCTCTACTTCACAGGATTCAAAAAGTTGTTAGCCAGAGTTCTTTTTTTCAGTATAACGGTAACGCCAATTGCTGACAAATAATTACACCAATTTTAGATTTATACTTTCTTGATTCCATATAAACAATAGCACAGCGTATCGACCAGTTTATCAAGGATCTTCATGCGCATGTGCAAAGTAGAGAGGATCGAACAGTTCAACAGTTATCGAGTGTTGTGTCCAACACCATAGCGATTAAGTTGGAGAAGACGATCAAAGGCGAGATGAAACAAACAGTGTTGAATGGTTTGGAGAGGATCCAACGTGAATACTTTGAAAAATTAACCAATCAAATTGCGCAGGTAATAGTTATTTTTTGGTTGTATTTTTTTTTTTTTTTGAGTTTGCTCTAGATAGAACAAATGAGAGATTTCTTTCAGGTTCGTAAAATTCTTGGGTTATGACTTCTTTAAAAATTTTTTAAAAAATCAGCTTTTTGTGCTCAAAAAAGTTTTTGTATTTAAGAGCAGAAATTTTCTCAGGCAGAAACTTTGTAAACAAGCAGCTTTTAAAATGTCAAAATTCGTAGTCTAAAAAAGTTTTCTTAAAGGCGGACGAGAGAGAAAAATGTCTCAAAATTATAAAGTAAAAACATTTTGTCTTTAACTAATTGTCTGACACCATCAAAGAATATTGTAGACAAGTCCCAATTAAATGATATTTTCTTGGAAAGTCTTTCAAAGCAATCAAAAAATGAAAGTTAACATAAAAGATTTCTTTGGTTCAGCTATCTTTAAGAAATTTCTGGGATTTTGGTTAGTAATTTAAGGGTCGGGTCGTGAAGACCAATGTCCCCATTTTGTTGTCGCTGCAGTAGAGATCTATAAAGTTTATTTTCCGATGTTTTTTTTGTAGAAATTATCTGTATGGGAGAGGACTCTTCGTGAAGAAAGTCAAGAACTCATTAAAAGCAAAGTAAGTTATCTGCCTCTCTTTCGCGTTGTTGATATTATGATTGTCTTTTTCTAGCAAAGAAACTTGATACCCCCTTCTAATAAACTCTTCTCCAATAGAAAAATGACATTGAGACAAACTGAAGCTTTTTTCTAAAACTTTCTTATTAACAAGGCTTTTTTTTATGAGGATTTGAACTATGGTTTTATGGTTTTGATATAAAAAACATTTGCTGTTTTGTACATTTTTTTAGTTTTGTTTTGTTGTATGCATGAGTTTCATAATATTGGAGCTTTTCTCAGCCTATTAAAGTTTTTCAACAGGTTTCTTATAGACATTGAGACAAATGACGTCACTTTTTTACCTGATCTAATAAGTCTTCTTGCAAGTAAACTAGTGCTTACCCTATGACTAATCTTAAATTGACCCACTAAGATTCCGCTCGCCACATTTTCTTATTTTCATTTTGGCATATGTAAAGAAATAGAATATCTTGAAATTCAAATAGCGCTATTTCGTGCGTCGTAAACATAATGCTTAATAGTCAACTGGATTGGATCAATGACTGTAACTACGAACTACAAACGAACTAATAACATGAAATAAAAATTGCGAATCGTGCGCCTTCCAGTTCTGGGAACCGCGGATTGAATCCCGCTCGCTGCCAGCCAATGTGTTAGCGATGCACTAAGTAGCTCTGTTTCTATATTGAAAAAATTGCCTAAAAAAAATTGCTTAAAAATTGCTCAAGTCTTAAGTAATTCAAAATATGAGTTAAGATAAGTAAGTCTTAAAAAAACGTAAAAAAGCTCAGTACATCGTCAAAACGTTAACTCTCTGTTATTACCCTGACATAAGACACAAATTTCTTTTCCGTGTTCATATCTTTTCCTTTCTTCACATAGCCGCTAGCTGAATCGATCGGGTTTGCAGCAGCAAGTATACTCGAAGGGACGATTCCGAATGCGTACAGGGAATCTTTTAAGAATGTTCTTCTACCAGGATTTGAGAAAGCTTCGATGACCATGTTTGCACAAATCAACGATGCGTTTCAAAAAGGGACCAAACAGTGTAAGTTCTTTTTCATGTAATTTCTTTTGCGTCGTGCTAAACATTTTAAGCTACAATGCAACTCCTTCCATGACCATATTTAACCAGATGACCATGTGTGAATAGTCTGTCATAGTTAGAAGGCTTTGTAGAATACTAATACTCTGGGCGTCACATGATTCGGCGTCAAAACGGAAGGGGTCTTAACATTACAAAATCCTCCTTTTTTCGCTTGTTAATATAAAATATTTGTATATTAGGAAGTCAAAAAAAGCTTGAGTGTACATAATATAAGCCGCTCATGTATAGACCAATTATTGATTTTTTTGGTAACACTGCCAAGTATAGACTTCCTGTGTAAGCCCTAATGCAGGAAAATATTAAACATCAAGAATGCAAAGCCCCGTGAAAATTGTTGAAAATGCAAAATCTGATGCTTGAAATGACGTTTTCTTGTTCCATGTAAGACATATTGTTTCCTGAACGAATTCTTTTTTTCCTGAACAGATACTTGTATAAGTATATAGCCCATCACCCGGCTATAAATCCACCATAAAGAGCTTTTAAACTTCTATAAACCTAGTTCAGAGGTTTTATGGTATGTGCAATTGTTTTTAGATGTGTATTTTTACAGTGGGTTACATCTTTGTGCCATGACAAGAAATTTTGCCACTTATCTATTAGCGACTTCCTGGTTCTTAGATTAAATAGGAAACTGTAAATGTTTTCTATGACTTTATTCTTTCCCTGGATGGTTAGCCTTTTTTTCTGTTGTTTGTATCACATCACCTTTTAATCAAAGTTGGATGTACACTTTGTACTAAAAAAATAATAGTTGAGTTTTAAATACCTTAGGTATTAAATTTCACGTGTACATGGGAGTTAATTTAAGTACCAGAATTTTCGAAATTTGTATCTGCAAAAGTTGAATTTTAACAAATATTTTAAATATTTAGTAATATCTTTGTATAAAACAAATGCTTCTCTTCGCCAATATTGCGAAATTAATACCTAAAATAACATGATCGTGTAATTTGGAAGTTTTTGATTTGGGAATCTACACTTGAAATTTTATTTAGTAACTCGTAACCCTCTTTCTTGTAGACCTTGAGCGTCTGGAAGGTCATTTGGACGTAAGGAGACAGAAACAACAAGAAAAACAAGACCCTCTCATCAATAGTCTGCAAGATTTGGTACATTCCTTCCAAGGAACTGCAGATCGATTAACTAGTGGGGTAGAAACCAACCTCGAAGCTTTGATGCAGAAGCAACTGCGTGATGCTACCGATAGGTAAGGCCTGCTAACAAAGCATGGTTTCTATTTAACTATCGATTTTGTGGAAATGTGTCAATGTAAATGTTTTTAGCCCTGTGTAATGATTGTTGTTTGCGCAAAGAAGAATGTGTTGGTTTTAAACACGGTTCTTAGCGTCTGGAGGATCAGGGAGAATCATAACCTTGACCAGATAGTAAGGATTCAGGGAATGTCAGGATTTTTTCTTCTTTTTTTTTTGCTAATCATGAATATGTTTTATGGTTGTGTCATATTCTGACGAGCGATAAATATGTCATGTTTAAAGTTGTTTATTTATTGGGGTGAAGAAAAAGAAGAGATATTATGTTCATGTTCAGTTCGGATATTAACTTCTATTCTTGATGCCAGCATGTAGGCTTAAAACTCAAGTTTCATGAAGACAAGGAGAAAAGTTTTTTTAAAGCCAACTGACCAGGAGAAATGATATTAATTTCGTGCTATTTGGCCAGAGTAATTTAAGAAATTTTATATCAATAACTGTTATGAACCCTAAATTCATTTTTGTATTTGTATTGTTACCAAAAAAAAAACAAGAAACCGTCATATGAACTGTGTGGCGTACAGTGTAGAGGCCTATTTTACTTTAGAATGCAAAACAACCTTGGGAAATCAATCGAAGCTCAGATTATTCCATTGATTGCAAAGTCTGTAAACAGACATTTTGGCGATGCTTTCAACGAGTGGAAGACTAAGATTGATGAATCACTGAGTTTGATACAAAGCTCCACAGTCAGTGCGTCGATGTTGGTCGATGACCGGGATCCGAGGGTATGACTTTTAACATGTTTCTATTTTCCCACTAACGTGCTTAACATGGTTTTACCGCGAACTGAGGACAGATGCTAAACGGAAGTTTAATTTCCTGTGTGGAGTTAACACGGTTTTATATACACAGACACGAATTAATACCTTTGATGGGTCAATACAGACAGGTGTCTGTGTTACTATTGTCGATGCTCTAATTCTGAAGTCTTTGCTTGGATTGTCAGGGAGTTTTTTCGTTCGTTCGTTCGTTCGTTCGTTCATTCGTTCGTTCCTTCATTCGTTCGTTCGTTCGTTCGTTCATTCGTTTGTTTTTTTTTCGTTCATTTTCGTTCGTTCGTTATGATATGTGTACTATCTATTGTGTTTTCTTTAGACTCGTGTAGCGGAGTTTTTAAAATTCGGCGACTACAACTCAGCTTTCGACGCTGCATTGAACGCTTCAGATCTTGAAGTCGTTATGTTTCTGTGCAAACAAGTGGATCCTGTGGAATTATTCCAAGCGAAGGATAAGCTGCCCCAGCCTACCATTTTGTCTTTGATGCAACAATTTTCTATGCACCTCAACGAAGAAACGGAAACGAAAATAAGGTACGATATACGCAAAATTCGATCCTTTAAAACATTAAACTAAAGTCGCATTAGCGGTAATGTATTTCGAAAGTTTTGCTGCGGTATACATATACATGGATCCGTGTTTTCTATATGCAAAATGTTAGGCGAATCACTAAAGAAAAAGTGCGAATCTAACGGTAGACGAACAAGTAAATAAGTAAAAACGTTAAACATAAACCGTTGTGCGTCGTAAATTTTAACCCTTCCAGGTTGCACTTTGTTACGCTACGTTGCATTGGTATAATACTTCCGGATTTTCAGTAAGATGTAATATCTCCCAGAGTCCTAATTATTGGCTATCACTCAAAACTACCTCTTAAATTCCTATGAAATCCTTACACTTGGTAAGATGTAATAATCTCCCTTAGGATAATGTTTAAAACAACTTAAAATTTACAACATAATTTTATTTGAAGAGGAATCATTCCAGCAAGTTTCGACACTTAATTAATCCAATTCACGTATTTTTTATGAATCAATTTTTTGGTCAAAAAGATCATATTTTAGGTCAAATTTCAAACAGAAGGAAGGTGTGGTGGTCATAATTTGGTAATTTTTGTTAAAACCTGCGAAATTCGCTAATCTTTCCAGGGCAGTTGTTGGAAGAATGAGGGATTTTAAAGCCGTGGAATATTTGCTTTTGCTGACCATTTAAATTGTGGAGATAAAAATCCTGGTCCGAAAATTTTTACGCTTGTAATTACATCAGATGCCGTTTTTTCGTATAATTTTCATCGACTCTGCTTTTAACTTTGTTGAACAATTTAGTAATCTCTGTTACATTAATTCTTGTAAAAATAAATTTTGCCGGATTTAATTTTGGTAACGTCTTTAGCTTTAATTGCATTAAAAGCAGTGTTTGTTATAAGTCCTGTGTAACAAAGCCAACCTTCCGGTTCACATTTTGTATTTAACATTTTTTGTAATTTTCTAGATACATGGAAGAATCAATCATGGCGTTGGACCCAGAAGACGAAATCACCCGCCAGCACATGCCGGCTGTTTTAACAAATCTTACCGAACAGGTAAACATTGCTATCGAGTGTTTGACGGAGACTGACCCATCTAACAAACAGATAAAACGGTTAAAGATGCTGGTGATGGCCTCCAAATCTCTCCTCCACGGAGATTAACATTCACACAACAAGTTGACACGAAGTAACTGAGACTACCGTAAAAAATGACCTACCTCCTACCAAATCTGAGACGAATGGATACGCGTTGGAGAGAGCGATTTAGTAAGCAGATATTTATGAAAGTGGACACACAAACATAGTTTTTTTCTAACTTTTTAGTCGTAGTATAAATACGAATGTTTTTGTTGAGTTTTTTAATTGTTAAAGTTCAGTGTCTGACTTCATGCCAGCGAGATGTGTGTTTTTATTTTAATTTTCAATTTGTTATCTTCATGCCAGTGTGACGGGTTTTTTCAACTTGTTGAAATGTCCTTCCGATTCTACTTTCTCAGACTGAGCGCGAGCGATGCGATATTTTTGCCACCTTTTTTTAAGGATTCATGTTGGATTAAAAATTTTGTTTGTTTGCGTCCTCTTAGCATGAAATAAAATGAAATGAACGGTTACAAAATATTGTGTGGGATTGTTTTGGTTGAAATAATAATTCTCTTTTCAAACATTTCACATGTTACACAATTAGGCCTCTCACACCTCCTAAAGTTCCTAAAATAAGATAATAAGGAGGTCAATTCCTGGAATCCTCCTTAAATTATGTAAATGCTCCTAAAATTCGTAAAAAAATGCAGTTATGTATGTCTGTTTGATTTACATTTGCTGTGCAGCATATTACCATGTGCGGAATGAATTTTGTATGAACATGTAACTGTGATATTGCATTTCTGTTTTCAATCCTTCCTCAGTGAGTATACATGCTATCTCTCGACTCATTTTAGTTGATTTTTTCAGATAGTATAAAATAGCAAGTAAATGACAAAAAACCTCTTAAATGGGAAAAGCGGTATACATGGTTAAAACAGTCTAACATATTATAAACTTTTATGTAAGTCATTCAGAATAGATAGTGGCAGTGCCCAAATCGCAGCAAACGTCATTAGGCCTTAAAAAACAGAAATTTGCAACTGGGCAATCCACACAGAGAACATTTTAAGTTAAATCATTGATTTTCTAGTGCAGAAAACGACTTTAAGTATAGTTTGCAGTTCTGCATCTCTCTATATGTAAAAGATGAATTGATTCAAGATTTCAGTGATCTTTCTATCACTTTCAATTTTTAAAATTCAGAAGCGATATGGTGGTTATGTACAGTATTGGACAAAAAGAAGTAACCAGGCTGTTACTTCCTGCTGTGGTCAATTTTTGTTGGACATTCTACCAATGAACATTTTTACATCATTTTTAAAAGTTTAGCATTGACATGGAATGGACTCGTTCTACCTCTTACATTAGGATTTAAAAATGGTTGCTCTTAATGTGAATTTTGCGTTTGAAAGACGTTTGCTGACTCAGTTAGAAAATGAGAATGATGCATCAAATTTAGATGTTGGCGCTTATGCCTTGCATCAAGTACATAATGCATTTGCAAAAGGCTTACTGAAACTAGATTTTGATAGTGACCAGTTCATCGTTGATGAGGAAATTTTAGACATATCAGCACATTCTACTATAAAGCATTCTTCTACACAGTGAATAACAATAAAGAAAGTTGTTGTTAGGACGTTGGAACAGTCGAATAATTTAACAGAGTATTTATATCAAAGAAAGTAAGCGCTATCAAGAAGTTTCGGAGAATTATTATTCCGAATATTTATACAGGATATAGCCACTTCAGTGTAGGAAACACTGTTATCAATGTGGGTCGTGTGTTCGGAATGTATACATTAAGCATACACTGGTAATATGCTACCCACTTTCCCTCACATGGCATGGGTTGACCCGTAACTGTGGTAAAGACACTTGCTAAACATGCCCGCGCTGTGGACCGAACTACGGACCTTGTGATTACGAAGCGAACTCCATAACCACAAGGCTACGCGCCATTTATTTGACAATGATTTGACGAAACCATTACTATCATTCACAGCACAACTCTCTGAAAGCTTTCTGTTGTAATTTCAGGCAGTTTTAGTTTCTTTGTATTCCACCGTGGGAAATCTTCTCAGTAACCTTATGAGTTAGTTTGTTCGTAAGAACTGTTTGTGTAGCAATAGTAAAATGCAAAGCCTGAAATCAGTTATTGGTATGGTCAATGGAGGTGTGACATTTAGTGTCAATCAACTGTCAATTAATACAATTGATATTGGGGCTAAAACCAAAATGTTGCTTTCAGATCCGGCCTCTTTCACGGAATGACAAAAGTTCTTTCGAGAAGAATTGCTTAATGTTCTATGCAGTATCAGTGAATTACTTACAGAAAAATCTGCCATTCAACATCTCAATAATAAAAAATGCACAAAACCTTTAATCAGAGAAAAAAAAAGAGATTTACCTGAAGTTAGGTAGTATTTTAGAGAATGTGCTACGAAATTTTTTTCCCGTTGATTCACACACTACTGTAGAAGGTTTATGTGATGAATTTCATGCACATTGGAGAGCTTACCAAGAGGCAGTTTAACTTCTTTAACATAGTTACCGCAAAATGCTAATGCGACAGAAAGAAAAGCTATATTAAATTCCATTTCTTTTTCTACTCTTTTCATATTTACTGAAGTCAAACGCTGGTGTTTCAAATTCTTGCTTTTTTACTTACCACCTTTACCAAAATAAATATAAAATTCGCCCAGCATGGTAAATTCGTTTAGCAAGTTTCCCAAAAACTCCCGTAACTCACAATTTTCGTGTTGTCTTTTGAGCCATATTGATGTATTTTCTGTTGGACAAATTAGCGTACGTCTTTGCGATTTTTTGGTCAGGCATCTCGTCTGCAAAGTTCTTTAAAAATATTAGCTTTCGAAACATAACCTAGAATAAACTTGTTTGTTCACGACATGATAATATTGATATCATTTAATATCAATGTTTTTATTGCATTTTTTAGGCAACTCGTGCGTTTCGCCTTAGAAGATTTCTTCTTTCAATGCTGCATTTAAGCATTGTGCGTTCTTGTTTCACCAATGAAGTAATAATTATAAGTCAACTTATCTGCTAGAGGTTCAAGGATTGTCTTTTGCCGAGTGTAAGTGGTCTTCTACTCTCCGTGCTATAGGCTGTTGTAACGTTTTAACATCTTTAGTAACATATCCAAAGAAAATCTCTTGTACGAAGGAGTAAATTAAATTTCCACTCTCAAATGGAATGGAAAATGTGATTCCGATTCACACTAAAATTTAAAAATTATTTCAAGTTTACTTGCGGACACGGACAGGAAAGAACATAAATAATACAGAATAATTAAAAGAAGAAACAATCAAATTAATGTTAAATTAACAAGACGTATGACATACGTAAACAACCTCGCAAATAAAGTTTACAAAAAACAGCCTATCAGATTGTGACTTCTGTTACGAAGGTTAGATACGACATATTTTGCTATTCAGATAGGCTATAATATTTGTTACACACTATGTAGTTATTTTTTAAAATTGATTTGTGAGATCTTCTTGAACGGAAAATTCCTCGAACGTGAAGCCCAGAAGAGAAATGCAGAAAGTTGATAGTCGATAAAGGTTTCTTACTTTCCAGGCATTTGAGAGACCTTCATTCTGCCTACATTCACTTTTGTAAACTTTGGTGCAGACACTTACTTTACCGGTTAGTTAAAAAATGATTTTGAACACTTATTTATATAAACAGCAAAAAAAAAAAAATGAATAATTACCAAGATGAGACTCGAACAGACGACTACTCCCGTTTCGGTGCTCAGAGAGGCAAAAATTTCCATTTTTCTGCGACACATTTGCGCTTTAATACAAGCTCACGAGCTTGTAATTAAATTATTATTCCCTTACATTCCGATGTACGTGCTGTTTATGTTGCCTTGTATATTTTACCTTCCATGACAATTTTGTGATTTTAAGTGTTTATGTGTCCTTAGTGTATATTTACGTATTCATATTGTTGATTTTTTATTTCTTGTGGCACATTTAAAGTAATGAGGTTTATCTTTAAATATAATAACAAAAGTTATGTGGTTTTACAAGAGTCCATTTACTTGTAGCTAGTAAGTAGCAGTTTGTATTTATTTTCTTAAAAGTCATGTTGGAACTTCTCTTTTTACATTTCTGTATTTTAATTAAATAAACGTTTTTGTCCTTACAAGTTATTTCTGATAGTATCAACTGTATTTGTTCTGACTTTTAACAAAAAGTTTTTACCCCTTATAACATCTGCAATTTCGGCGCCATGTTCACAGTAACTTCAGATGAACTTGTGTAACGCATTCATATACTCGTTTGATGACTCAATGACCCTTTTATACTATTAAAAGTCAAATATTCTTCAAACCAGTCGTTAGCCCTGAAAACTTCCACGCGAAATCACGTGTTGCACATTTTTCCTCATCACTGTTCGTCTTCATCTGTTAACACAAAGTAATGAAATTACTTGATCTGAGGTTATTACAATGATTATAGGTGCGATCATATTGGCGTTTTTGATTGTAAGACAAACGATAGTGTAAATTAACAGACAGACATACGGAGGGACGAACAACGAGTATTGCTATAAAGACTTGTCATAAAATATCCACAAAAATTCAGCCGTTGCAGCAAAGTGCACAACGGCTATTGATATAGAGACTAGCTAGATGATCCGACGTTGAATATCTGGTTGAGCGTACAGGTGCAAGTAAACCGCGCTGTACACCCGAGTGGGGCGCTTTAGTATAGGTATGCAGTATGTGGGAAATATAGTAAAGCGCTTACAGTAATACGCATACCAAAATATATTTTGAGTATGTAATATTGTTTTATTAAATAATAAGTTTCCTGCAACGTCAACTGAAATAAAAACTCAAGTTACAACAAGTTCTTACCTTTTATAGAAAAAACAATCGGTCAAGATTCTTTTTTTCGTAAAATTAGCTCCCGGGAGAAGTTCAAAACTAATCGGGATAAAGGTTTAGTAGAAGTTGAAATTGAGGGAGGTACATGTCTTTATTTAAATCAAAGCTCAAATTTATATTTCTGTTGAATTTCTTATGGTTATAGAGAAATACGAAAAGTAATTGGATCGTCCAGAAATGGGAGTTATGTTTTAAATAAATTTTTGCTGTTGATTCTTAGTTATTTTTCGAGTGTGGTTTGCTACCAACAGATAGGTTAACTTTTACATTTCCAGAACACGTAACTACGTTGTATCTAATTCCTATATAAGGCACAGCGGTTTCCTACTGTTTCAGTATAAGTTTTGTTGTAAGACATTTCCACTATTCGTTGTTTTGTAAGAACCTAGTTGGGACTGAGATCTGCGAGACGCGAAGAGCAGTCTGGAATTACAAAGATACGTGTTTTTTTTTAGTTTGAATTTTCTAATCTAAAATACTACAGCGGATAAAATTTTCATAATTATATTACAATATATACTGAATTATAAAGATGTGTTATTCTAAAAAATAAATAGCTTAACTTTGGATCAATTTTTTCTTTATCGGCGGAGATTTACAAAAACCACAAGCACGCTTACACCAGTAATACATTGTAAATTTCCAATCATTTTTACAACGATTCAGTTGTTTGGCCATGTAGTCACAATCCTGGCGAAGGTCTTGACAATCTATGGGAATAATGAAAATTTGAAGGATAGTTGCCTACCTTTTCAACAATTTCAAACAAATACGTCTTTCTTCGTTTTTAAACCCGTCCTTATTAGAATCTGGCATTGTTATGTTGTAGACATGAAGAAAATGTCTTTACAACAACCGACGCTGATTCAAACTAAAGTCGAACAACACGGCGTCTCTTGCACAGTATTTGCTTCGTTGTACAACACATGAAAAATTACATTCATAACAGTTAGCGACAACGTCGACAGTTGTGAAACAATATGATGGTAATAATTCGATGCATTCTCGACCCCAGAGCTCCTAGAGATAACCTCCATGTTTTATCTCAAAGAACTCTGGGGACGAGAAGGGATTCGACGGAAAGAGACACACAATGCAAAAAGTTTCATAGGCGTTCTAAATTACGTACCTTGCGGTGGTCTTGTGTATGGCTTTGGACCGGGGGTCGGGAAATTGTCAACTGTAATGAAAGTAAATCATTTATGCATCACATAACGTGTGGATTTTGAAAATCTTATAAAAATGTCTTCATTGTCACGTGACTTACTTTGCGTGCAATAATACATTTTGTTAATCTGATATTGATCCGAGACCGAAAGATGAGCCCGCTGTCCGATTTCATATTTATCTAAAGGATCTTTTGTTTCTATGGTAAGATCTCCAAGTGTCCAACCAAAAGCATTCCATGCACAATGCATTATTGAACGCAGGTCATATGGAACTTTTCTTGAGTCGACATCTTTGATGGATCTTTTGTTGAATTTGTCATGATAGCCTGTCAAAGACAATATAATATTTAGTCCAGAAGAAAATAATTGTTTAAGTTGCACGATGAATAAAAAAAAATAATAACAAAATACGCTCCCGTTGTAGTAGTGGTCAAAATGCTGAAGGAAAATGATTACTATTAGCGTGTAGGGTTTTTTTTTTAATTGTCTACAACGATTTTAAATTCATCTCCACTAAACTCCCTGAGTTTAAGTAAATATCACAATGTTTGGTAAGGTGAAATAATGCAAATGCACAGCTACCTACCCTTCATAATATTTTTCCAATTGATCGTGACATAATTATCTCTGTCTGGTCGATTGTGCTCATGATAAAAGCCTAAGGTGATGTGAGTGAAGAAAAATTCTTCTTAGTTTAACAATGTTCATCAGAGCATAAGCAATGCTTAAAAGGGCTACAAAACAGTTTAAGTGAGGTCTCCGATATAGACGTCTTTATATCACCCATTCTGGTTGAAGGTGTGTAATAAGGTTATTTTTCACTTCCGTTTCGCGAAAATTCTTTCGAAGTGGCAAACAGTCTTTAAATAGACCACTCAAAAGATCGAGTACAAGTAATTATACACACTTTACAACTGTGCAGTAATTATGAAAAATTACTTTTGTTATGATGAATTTGCTACCTTATAAAAAAATATACGTTTCCTTTTAGCATCTTTTTGGGGCGCTAAAATAAGCTACGTTGTAGAATACTAAACACTAATATTAAATATTTTAATATTAAATGGTAATTATTAAAATATTAAATATCAGTGAATCAAAAGTTTGTTTTGATGTTTTGACGAGGAAACAAAGACAACACGAGAAGCTATTCTTGGTGAAAATGCTATGCTACTTGCTTTAAGATTATATTAATAGTAATTATGTACAAATTTGATGTGCAAATTTGAAGATTATAGCTAGATAGCTAGTTCAAAAAAGTTTAAAGTTTATTTCATCCGAAGGCTTGATTTAATTCCATAGTAAATACCTATATGGATTAAATTATAGATATTAATTAACGTAAGGAATTTTTTTGTCATTTTTAGGTTGTCCAATGTAATATTTAAAAGAATTTTAGATGTTGTTTTTTTCCTCGGTGCTCGTAATTTTTTTTCCTGTTATTAGTCTGACTCTTGTGCAAGCCACTAAATTCAAGCTAAATTAACAGCCCGTTTCGTAGCTCCTTTAAATTAGAGATAATTAAAGCTTAATTGACAGACAACACGCTTTTAGATTTTAAGCGTTTTTTCTACGCTTTCTGCATAATGCGAGTTTCAAAAACACATTGAAGAAAATAGCGTGCTACTTATAAAGAATTTTAAAGTGTTGGATTTAAACTCTAAGTCCATCATACCTAAAACATGCATAATCTGATGCATTACAGTTATATTGTAATAGCATCCAGCTCCTAACGAGATAACATGTTTCTTTCCTTTTCCTTTATATCCAACTTCAGAACTGCATCTGCAATGAAAGAAAGTTTATCATATTAGCCGAAATAAAATGTATTTCGATTCTGCGACACGTTATTTTACTATACCTACACACACAAGATATACATATCTTTATGAGAATACACTGCACAAAGAAGAATTTTTTACTTTCTCACGCTTTTAGAGAAAACAAGCAAATAAATTAGCTATATATACACATTCAAGATTTCACAAAACAAGAGCAGTTTTATATAATCGATAATTTTAAATATGTTGACGTCAGCAAAAGTTATTGCAGTTTGGAGGTATTGGATCTAACCAAATAACCTAATTCCTTATTCTTCTCGTTACTTACTTACAAAAACTTCCCTTTACTAAACGCTCTTTTCGCAGCTACTGACTACTTTGACAGAGAATTTAATTTTCTTACCCTCCTTTTCCCTTTTGGAAAGAGATGTATCCGTGATACAGATTGTGTGGATACCTCCATCTATCGTGAAACACAACGCATGTATATTTTTGAAACATCGCGATAGCTTCCATTACTCCTTTTTTTGCTTCGCTATTGTTAGCTAAAAGAAAAAAAATTAAAGCTTAGTCATGGAGCTTCTCTAACTTGGAGTTAAACTTTTTTTTCTTTCTTACTGACTGACTGATAGCCTGGTGTTAAGACGTTTACTGCAAGGTCGTGGTTTCAATCCCTAGCCGAGTCAAGCTAAGAGCTTTAAAATTGTAAAATAACATATCTTTTTAGCGTTTAGTTTAAGAATAAGATTGGTATTTTACGTAGTTGTCTAGTTAGGGCAGTTGCTGTGCTTGCACCGCTTTTGTTGCTATTGTCCGGCGCGTACCTATCAATATTTTTTTCCTGATTAAATTGGTATACTCAAGCCTGTAAAAATGGGTTAACATCACGGTTAAACGCTTATTTCCAAATGTATTGTTGGAGTTTTTATGAACAATGTTTATCGACTTATATTAGGGACATTTTCCAAACAAATTTCCCGAGCTTGCGGCGTGTTAAGTCAGATTTCCATGTAAAAAAGTTAGCCCCCATTAAAGGAGAATATGGAATCTGATGATTTTTTGCGACAAAGACTCGGTCGAGCACCTCGCGTACTGATTCTTTTGAAATTAAAAACAATAGAAAATTCAATACATTTAAAGCGTACAGAATTGTTTCTCCTTCCGTATTCTTTCCTCTAAGGTTGCTTTAAAAGGGAGATTTAAATGGGCTTCATACGGCCCTCGTTGATAACAGTACCAATAGCAACTAAGAAGCTATCCTGGGTCTATAATCATAACAAACAAAATAAACAAATAAATAAAAGTATTAGAAAAAATGTTTTCTCATCATTAAATCTATTAGTGAAATCTGTATATAGCATTTTGTTAATTTAAATTGTCAAACTATTTTTAGTCATTTTGTTTTTGTTCCTTTGCCATATCAATTCATTCATTGTGACCACTTTTGTTTTGGTTCTATGATGGTTTGTTTATACAATTATTTTTAACCAATGTGATATGAATGTCACTCCATTGTTGTTCAAAGTTGAAGTTATTTTTACCAAGACATTGATGCAGAAGCACAGTACCTATTTCTGGTGTTAATTCATACCACACGATACCAAATGGCCATGTTCTACCATGTCCTCTCACTGCTGCAAATGAATTTGTCTTCGTTAGAATTTCCTGTTTTTGCTTTTCATCCACCACCATATCTCCTTCAAATAGATCTGGATCTAAAAATAGTTTATTGTATATATATTTGGAAATCACTATTGTAGATAAGTATAAGGTTAATGTTATAACAACACAGTTCTTGAAGAAGAAAAATATAAACAAAAAGTGTAGTTATTCTTGTTATTTTGATAAGGTCAAAGATATCATTCCACAAACTGAATATAATTTTTTTTAATTTTAATTTTTTTTGTTTAATTGTTTTTCTTTTTATTTCGTCGATGACAATCATAAAATGACCAACAAAATATCTTTGTTCAATTTGTCCATGACACATCAATAATAAATCAAATGTTTTTTTTTCTTCTAATTTCCAAGTCGCTTTAACATCCTTTGGCAAAATTTTTAAAAAATTTAAACTAGTTGGGGTAAGAAGTCTTTTTAAGTCTTTGTGTGATCGGAAAAAATGAAATAAAATATATTAAAACTTCTACGCATTATTCTTACAATAAAAACGTAAAAAAAGAAAACTGATAGATAATCAGTTTACCCGCAGTCTGAGACAAATGTATGGCGGACTCTGAAACCTAACGTAAAGGTAGCTTTAATTCATTGTCAAAGAGATATACCGATGGTAAGAAGATAATAATAAAAATAAGGTCAATAAAAAAAAGCAATCTTTTGAACAACAGAAAAAAATTACGTTGTGAAAAAGCGGCAAAATAATTAGGTAGTGACGAAAGATTAACCTGTCAAATTTTTCTTGGACGAAAATTTTACTGATAAGGTATACGATTTTTAAACGTGGCAATCAAGATTTTTTATTCTACAAAATCGGGGCGTGGAAAAGAATGCTGTTCAATATAAACGTAGGTATGACTCAGCGCATATATTGATCTACTGATTTTTTATCATTGGTATATTTAAAACAAATTTAACTTGAAATTATAGGCAAAATAATTTTGATTTTTGGACTAAAATCTGGAATATGGCGTTTTTCCCTAGTTCTCCAAATTTACTCCAGTTTCTGATTTTTTATTTGTCGCGTAGATCTCCAGTTGGTAGTGGTAGCGATAAACTTTATAACGTTCAGAATTTTTCTTATTTCGATTCTATTATCATACTATTCGTTAGCCCGTGGAAAGATTCACGGGTTCGCCCTTCCTTTTTATATCGCATTGCGTGCGTCTCGCTACTCGCGCAGTTAAGAGCTACTATTTTGCATGACAGACAGACAGACGCATACGGGTATTTTAATATAGATACATGATTTTTTAATGGTTAAATACCACAGATATGCTCTATTGCAATTTGCATTCTAAAGGATAATAAGGATAATAATAATAATAATTATAATTTTAGATTTATTTCCAACCAATCAGTTCATTAATTCATTAAGCAGAGTATTAACTCGCTTTTCTGTCTAATTGTTTTCTGTAATCAAATTGAAATAGTATATTAAAGCCAGCATAAGATCAATATTGCAACACCGCCTTTTTAGTAGTTTTTTTTAATAAGGCTTTAGATAAAATTCATTGGAATCATGAAACTTCTCAGCACAAGTCCATGTTCAAAAATTAGGGATAAGGAAACAAGCTCCTGCGCATGACAGTAGTAAAACGAAATGTAATGATCACCACTTTATTGTAATAGCCGTAATACATGTGTTCAAAATGGTTCCTCGCGTCATTATTTTCGACTACCCGCGGAATAATGTAATTCTCCTTAATTCGAATTCCCACGGGAAAAAATTTTGTTTCAATTATAGAGAGATTTGAATTATAGAAAGTCTGTGTAACTCAAACTTTCAGCTTTAGAGAGTAAAAATTCGAATTACAGAGAGAAATTATGTTACTTTTAAAATCAAGAAAACATAATTCAAGTTTCATTCAATCTTTATTTTCAAAAAAACTGTTAAATATTTTATTCTCTTTCGACAATATGTGTCGAATATTACCTTTTCGCAGAGAAAAACTTTGAAGACTTTGAATAAAGTTTGCCAGCATTTATCTGATAACTGAGAGCATTGTTTGCACTACCGAAATAAAAGAATGTACAAAAAGTAGGTTAGTTTTACTTTTGTTATCATCCAAAATAAAATTAACAGAGAGAACATTTCAACTATAATCCACAGTGTAAGATGTTTTTAAAATCGTTGTTTACAACAAAACACTTTCGATGATTAAACCAGAATAACCTGTTTAAGTTTCTACTGGCACAAATTTTCTTCAATAATTTATGTCTACTGGTGTTTTTATCCCAAAAAACAAAAAATTCTAGAACGTTAATTTTCGTTACAATATGATTAGGTCTTCGAACTCTTTTAAAACTCTTTAAAATATTTAACCATTGTAACATGGTAAATAGACGATAAATAATATAATGACCCTAAAGTAAGCCCACCAAAAGAAAGCACAGAAGAACGATTCCTTTATCTTGAAAAAAAGGGAAAAAATTGGTTCAAAAAAGCATAGCTATATATTTAAAAATAAAAGAGACCAAGTGAAGAAGTAGAAAAGTGAAGTGAGAAGTGGAGCTAGATGTAAAGTAAAGTTGGAAGTAGAAAATAAAGGTTAGAGTTTAAAGTGGATTTGAAATTACAAATAGTAAGAACTTTGATATTTCTAGACGCTTAGTTTTTATGTCGCTGGAGCAAGCAGACTCGCATTTTCCAGGAAAAGCCACTTAAATGCCTCAAGTTCTAAAAGTTTTTTATTTTGCCGCGTATGTAGCCATATTTGTTTGCATTTTATTTATTGCATAATTAATGATGCCCTGGCGTGTAACTAATGTATTGTCCTAAAATTCAAAATGCTACATAAAGCTGTTAGCTGACTAACAAACGGAAAACTTTGGTTTGTTGAACTGTAATGTTATTAATTTTACATTGCTATTGCTTCACTTTATAAGTGTTTTACTAAGCATAAATAGCTAGCTTTAGTTTTGGCTAAGTGTTCCCAGTTTGAGTATACTTAACTGGGTGTCTTAGCTACTGTTACCTAGCTAATGTTAGCGTCCAAGTCCAGCTCCCCATCCCATGGCTAGCTCTAACCTATGACTTCTATTGTTATTCCTCTTTTGTAATTATCTATAGCTAGCTACCTTAGTTTCCAAACTTCTCTTCTTTTATGAGCACGAATTATAATGTAACAAGCTACCTACAAAAAATTTCAAAGACTTGAATTTCTGCAGGATAGTGGGATGTATTTTTATGCCCATAAGAGCTCAATTATTTTCACTTTCCCTGTAAACTTTACAAGGGGACCACGTGCAATATGGAATAACACTTTTCAGAATTTAAAGCGTGCAGGTTAAGTTATTTTTTATAGTTTTGTTTCTGACATCCTGTTAAACTTTTGTCAGCCTACATGTAAAATGGCAGGTTATTTTTACAGGAGGTTGTAGACACTTCATTGACAATTTACATGGGTTTTTAACTTTATTTTAAATTATGAGAGGATGGCATGGTTGTTCGTATAATTTTTACATTTTGTGTATATTTTTGGGGAACAGGATAATATGTAACCGAATAAATGATTTTGCAGATATAAATTTGAAGTTTTTGACATTTCTGATTAAAATATTGAAGGTTTTCAACGTAATTAAACGTAATAAGATGCAACTTTATAAGATGCAAATATTGGAGATGTGTTATTTCTGACCTTATTATTATTGTTGGTGTTGTGCATGATTCTATGTATTATTTTGATTAGCGTTTCAAGCTCTACACATTGGAAGCACGTGTCAACAAATTTCAAATAAAATATTTTTGTATATGCAATGCTGACGACAGCGAAACACTTTTAGCAATCTATTTTTCTTTCTGAGTGGATTTTTCCACGGGCCTTATCGTCTAGTCGTATATAATAATACGGAGTGTTTGTGACGGTTATAGTGGATATTGTCATTTTCCTTTGATGTTGCTGGAATTTTCTTTGAAGTTGCCGAAGAAAGTATATCTCGAATGTTAAATTTTATGACGTTACGGCGCGACGTCAATAACACTACCTTAACGTCAATATCCTTATTAAATTAATGAAGGCATTATAGTGCACTTAAAACTTTGAGGCCAAATAACTTGGAAACAAGGTGGTGACGTCAATGATTTTTCACGGCGTGGGTAACTAGGGACCACCTAGGTCCAATTTGGGTGATTTTCCCAAACCTGTGTCCCCGAATCCGATGGACGGGTTAATGATGTCATCAAAAAACCTTCAAACCCTAATATCTCTGCAACCGCTTATCAAAAGTATATGATTCTATACATTTCTTGACCAGCGTTTCAAGATCTATATGATGAAGTCAACAGGTATACAAATTTCTAAAAAAAATTTTTAAGGTTTTTTGCTGACGTCAGCAAAATTTTTAATTCCTGATATCTCCTTAGGCGTTCGTCGAGAACATATGTTCCTGTACATTATTTTGACCAGAGTTTCAACCTCTACACATTGCAGACAAAGAATCAACAAAATTTACACAAGATTAATATTTTTTTTAATGCAGCTTATTACTTAGGCGAATTTCAAAAAACGTCGGCGAATAAGAGGCGAACAAAAAATTATTCTGTGGTAGCCAGAAAAAAAGTTTAAGCTAATTTTTTTTAAGATAACTACCATCATAACAAATAAATAATTGTATTTCAAAACTATAAGTATCTATATATCTTCCCAGTATCATTTTGTAGAATTTTCATGGTTGTATGGGGTAAAAATAAATATATTTTGGATGTACTTACCAGTGAGAATAAAAAATATATTTCTAATATTTTAAGTTTTTTTTCCACAACATGGTAGCATAAGCAACTTCAAACAATGAATTTTGTTATGTTAAGATGGCGCTAAATTTAATAAATATACAGACCGGAAACATTTAACAACAAATCGGACGCCAAATATGGTAGCTTCATCTTTTTTCACAAATTTTTACTTTCTTTACCTTCTCTCACAAATTTATTCAGTAAGTAGTATAAAATAATGAAGGATATTTTTGTCACACTTTAAAACATTATTCTTACACGTGAATGTAAAAAAATGAGTTTAATAAACATAATTTTCGTTTTTTTTTTAATAAATTTCAAAATATTAAAATAAACTGGCATTGTACATTATATCTCTTAGAAAATAAAGTCTAACAAAATAAACCTGAAACATTTCTACAAAATCATATATAAATAACAATTTTTTATGCTTGAAACTGTAACTTTCTGTATCACTACACTAGTACCACTCGGTATTCACTAGCCACATAAAAAACCGACGATACGAGCCCATTCTAAAGTTCTGAAACTGTAATAAATAATTTACACTTAACTAAATATTTAAAGAAACTTTACTTGTAGAGTATGTAGAATAGTTTTATTGCTTAAAGGTAAAAAAAATACACCAATCGAAAAGCTTTGGAACGCAGGATACGTTAAGCAGCGATTTTAGTTAAAAAAAATTCAGGGAACACCCCCATATCTAGGTTAAATTCAGCACCTATACTGATAACGAAGACCGTTATTGGTTCCAACAGTTTAAGAAGTAATAAAAAATGATAAATTGGCAGAAATCAGAAGCGTTGTAATAGAAATAAACCTGTGTTTTTATTTTTCATGTCTATTATTTCTCATTCTGTAGATTTAAAAGCAATTTTTTACAATTTACGTAATTAATTTTTAAATTTTTTGTTTCCGTCTTGATCATTTGTTATTAGATTAAACAGTAAAAGAAAAAATGCAACAACAAAACACTTACTTTCCATCTCCTTTACCCACGCCTTTGTAGACGTCAGAAGTAAAACGATCAGGTAAAAGCATTCCATCTTTCTGTACAATGGATGACTGCAAAATTGTGAATGAAGCCACTTGTGTGATTTCAAAATCTGCGTATAACATTCGTCCTATATATAATTTTTCAAAATATTAGGGGTATGGGATCTAGCAATCCTTACCCGAACAATGCTTCATGTTAAGCGGTATTGCAAAGCCACCCTAAGTATTTAATTCGTAAACAACGAGACTTGAGAACATCATAGGTGGTCTTTCAATTATTTGTAGAGGTCATACGTATTCTTAAGTGAAGTTGTTAAAGCATTGTACAATTTGAGTTCAGTTTAAGAAATAATACCCGTTTTCGTATATTACATCAAAGCATATAGTAGACAAGGTTAAGGTGAAAACTTTGAATTCTGTACATGGATTTATATTTTGAGTTTTAAAGTCGGATTCTTATTTTTGACGGAAACGGAGAAAAAACAGAAAAGGGACAGGAAAAATGGGAACCAAATTAACGTTTTGGATAATGAGTATCCTATTTTCGATAAGAAGGGGACAAAAAAACAATTTTGCTAACAACGATGATGATATCTCCTAAAAAAATACCTTTTTAGGCAAAATTGTTCCGGAAATAAATTCTCCTTTGTTTTCGAAAGACTCGGGTCAAGGAAACAAATTTCATGCTTGTTCTGGATAAAATAGAACATGGAAGAAAAACGAACAATAAAGAAAGTTTTATTTGCACAAGGTGGTGGATGGTACCCAGAAAAATTGACGGTACTTTTCACACGATGAGAGGATTCTGATGGATTTAAATAAAAAATTAATAAGTTTTTTCACCATCATCTTTTCTTCAGCCGCACGTTTTAACTCTCAGTCATCTTGTAGAATGTTTTGCCATACCGGAAATCTGGAACGTAGGATTTTATAGAAGAACCTAGGACCCAGGACCCTATAGGAAGACCCAGGATTCTGAAGGAGGACCCTGGTTGTCGCCTTTTAAACTTTTTGTTACGAAGATATGCTCCAAAATAATTTTTCTTGTTTAGTCGCCTTTAAAATTTAAAATGAATTAAGAAAATAAAAAGCGTCCTTGTGTCTAATATATACCCTTTTGTGAACCATACCATATCTATTTGAATATTCTATATTATAATGCCCGTATACGTATGTCCGTCCGTCCGTCTGTCTGTCACGCAAAATGGTAGCTTAGCTGCGACGGGCGAACCCGTGGATTTTTCCACGGGCTAACGACTAGTTTCTAACATTAGACGTTTATTTGACTTCATCAACGATTAACAGTTAAATACGTAGATAATGAGAGCAAAAATTAACAAAACCAAAATCAAGAAATTTTATTTATTTTATTTTAAAAAATTAACTATAATCATGAAAACGATACACGTGTTTTCTATAAGAACCTAATTTAAAATACTGAGGTTTTGCCAGAAATTTAAAACATCAAGAACATACTCACCCTGAGCTATGTTAGTCTAAAGTTAGTAGGGTACAACATGTTCATATTTAGAGCAAATTGTCTCTGCTGGTTTTAAAATGGAAGTTAAAAAATACTGAAAAATAATGTGTCAAAGTGATGAAACAAGAATGAAAACATCTCTTATTCGCCACGCTATAAAGACATTGAGTCTTCAAATTAATCATGATTACACATGCTTAGTCTCAGGTTGAAATGTTTGAGAAAGAAATTTCTGTAAAATTTCGCTGACCTATCACAATATTTTTACAAAGTGTTAGCATAATTTTTGAATCCTTTTAAATCTTTTCAAGCTTATATCAAACGTTATACCGATGCTTGGAATCTTAAGCTTTCACATTGCGTGCAATGAAGGCATACGAAACATGATATTACTTTTTTACACTGTCTTACTTTATCAAATGTATTTTATTGCACTCTAAATGGTTAGTTGGAAATTTTTGTTTGTTTTCTTACGGATTTCCAGTATGTCGGCCTTAGAATGCAAAGTTTAGCAACAACAAAATATTCTTCGAAAAAAAAAGAAAGAAAAACACTGTCTATCTGTATTCGTAGATGGCATTAACTTGTCTTCGTGATAATTTCCATCCACATATACATATTAACTCATCCTCAACTCACATTCTTGGTCCTCTTTAAAGGTCGTGGATCCTCCATGAGGGTCGTAGGTCCTCCATGAGGGTCCTGGGCCCTCTATGAGGGTCTTGGGTCTGGCTTGAGGGTTCTGGGTCCTCCTATAGGGTCCTGGTTACCGGTTTTCTGGTATGCCGAATGTTTTGATTCGAATGTTCTGTTTTGCTTTGAACTTTCAATGAATTTGATTGGATAAGAGGAAAATTGTTTCTAGAAATCTACACGGAATTTTCCCTTGCAAAGTTTTTAGGTACTCCAACATTTTCTTGAAAAAGTTAATCTTTTCAATATCGTGCTATTGTGCAACTCGAATGACGAATGTTAATGTAATTTTCTATTGTGTATGTGATAAACTTCAAATATTGCGGTTTTCCTATCCCGATAGTTTTTGGCAGTTCAAATTTCTCTTGGAAACAAAGAGATCAACAATTCATTCAGCGAAGGAAAGAAAGAGGAAATTTTCCCTGTGACAGAAACAAGTGTGTGCCTATATGATCATTTTCCATTACTGGTAATAAATAAACTTTTTGCCTTCTCTCTTGTTTGTAACCATTAGGAAATTCATTTCCATATCACCTATAAAAAATCCTTTTCTCTGGATACCTGTTGGATCTCCACTTCCACTGCCGTGGAATAACTATGGGAGATTCTATTGAACGTTAAAACTTATCTTGGGATACTAATTGTCATTATCAATAAAGGAATTTTTTTTCACAACACTCTATTACTTGATTTTTTTCGTTCTTTTTTTATTACTTTTCAATATCAGTTCATTAATTTAAAAAAGTGGCAGTTTCTCTTTCCCAAAGCATTCGCACGTCGCTTTTTCTTTTTAGCCGCGGTACGTATTTTGAGCATTAAGTAGACAGCCATGTTATAGACAGAAATCTAAGCATATCAAGTTTTCAAAGTCAGTTAATATCGGCGTGATTTTTTTATTATTTACGAAATGATTGATGTTTTAACTTTTTAAATCGCGAACTATCTATTCAAAAATATTTATATTCAATGTGACTTAAAACCAACGCCACAGATAGTCGTAGGGTAGAAAAGGTGTGGCTTTCTATTTTCATGCGAATAAAAAGACCTTAGAATTATTTGGGTTTTCAGTTTACACTCACCGAGCAGTCCTTGCGACCGCACAAAATAACGCGTATTTAAAGAAAAAACAGCGACACTTTTAGTTAATAATAAAATAGGAAAATTTGGTTAGGCAAATGAAAATTCTTGTTTTCTTACGTGTTTTTTAAATTCTTGAGTCAGCTTTCAGTTTAAATATGCAGAGAACTTCAATGGCTTTTTAAGTGTTTAATAAGTGATAGTCGCTAATATTTTCAATGCCATTGTTGTTATAACTATTATTAGAGAAAACTTTTAAGTTTATGTGGACAATGATATCAATGAGATTCCTTCGAAAAGGATATTTGTAAATTTAAATCCTACACTTGTGTTCAACTCAAGACAATGATTTGTCATTACGAAACAGTAAATCGACTTATCCTTATTCTTTAGTACTCTATCTAGGATTACTTTAGAAAAACATTTTACCAAAGAGGGCCACCCACTGTGATGCAGCCTCGCCCCACTCTCAACCGTGTATAAATTTTATCTTAAATTTTTTTAGATTTAAATAAAAGAACAAGATGTTTTTGTTTTTTTTGCTTTTTGATTCATTATTTCCTTCGTCCTCTATAAATACCTTCGTCCTATATAAATACCTTGATCATTTTTTCATA
Organism: Hydractinia symbiolongicarpus; assembly: GCF_029227915.1. Taxonomy (NCBI): domain Eukaryota; kingdom Metazoa; phylum Cnidaria; class Hydrozoa; order Anthoathecata; family Hydractiniidae; genus Hydractinia; species Hydractinia symbiolongicarpus. The sequence goes on from NC_079885.1 coordinate 6,861,064, forward strand.
ATTTTTAGCATCTAGCTAAAAGTAAAATTTTACAAATTTCAGTTTCTTTTTTCTACAGACTAAAACCTGAACATAACCCGACATTTCCGCTTAATGAAAATTTGTTTTTAATGATGTGGTATGATGAACTTTTAAGTTTAAGAAAAAAACGTTGAAATGACAAAAAATAGATTTCTCTTCTTGCCGTTACAAAAAATTAAAAATCAAATTGTGTAGAATGAGTTCTTACTTAAGCTACGATGTTTTAAAATAAACCAACTTTTACTTATGTCTGGACGTTCTACTTGCTTATCCGTGTAATATTTTAGTAATAATCTTTCTTTTCTTAAAAAAACATTTGTGCCATGTACCTTTTACTTTTGTAACTTTCAAACACTGCTACATAACAATAGTGATAGCCACGGTATGTTAGCGCAACATGATAGCGATGTGAAGAATTTTCGAAACTGCTCAGTCCCTAAGTGAAAGGTAAGTATCAAGTTCTAAATTAGCCTTATCATTTTCGTATTTCCTCTATTTCTCTTAGGGACAGTAATCATGCAGTATTTATTATGTAACTGAAGAATGTATAAAGACGACCAATACCTTTGATTTTAAGAAGTCTGTTTCAACATTTTTCAGCTGATTTTTTACCCTTCTACTTACATTTCAAATTTATTGACCCCGGTGTTTTTCTTCTTTTTACAAAGTGGAAATTGCGATTCATCTTTTTTGTATTTTTATTTATTTACCTTCACACTCCATTTAATGTCACCGTAACATACTCCATTTTTCATTTTCTACATTCTCAGTTTGCTTCTAATCCATTTAACTAATTTTTTTTTATCAAATATTCAGTTTCAAAATTTTTACAATCAACAGAACGAACGTTACTAGCAGTTTTACTGTACACGCTGTTTGTATATATGACGGAAGTTCCCACCCGGTATAAATATTCATGGAATAAAAAATAAAATAAAACTCCATTCGTCGTTTATCTGATTTGGTCAAGGGTACATTAAGCTAGTCTGCTTTTATTTTCAGGCACAATACGAATTACATAAAGTCGCTACTGTTTCGCCCTGCCTTTTCAAATCTCTTCTTTCACACGCAATGGGTGTTGATTACACATTTTTTTTCTAAATCATTTCTGCGACGCATATAGAATGTTATGTAATGTTATGATATGCGCGCGCGGTATTTTTTTGTGAGCCTGTGTATTCGGTACATAATTAATTCAAAGACAAACTAACGTAAATACGTATCACAACATATTACATATAGCGTATAATTATTGTGGGGTTTTCGTTGCCTTTTTTGACGTGTTAACCTCGTGCCGGAGAAATTAATTTGGTTCACAGACAAACAGAACAGGAGAAGCATAACATAAACTAGAAGAAAAATTTACGACGATTTTGCACCAAGTCGTGCATATTCCTTTCAATACAGTTTTGTGCATCCTCACTATGAAATAGTAAAATGGTTGTCATTCTAAACCCACAGACAGCATACAGTCAAAAAGGGTAAGTATTTTGGTTGTTACAACCAGGAAAAACCAATATATGAAAAAAAATTCTTGCGTAAGGATTTTCTTCTTGTTGGACGTAGATTTGAAGAATAAATAAGAAAAATACCACAAACGGCACACACAAAAATACGCTTGTGAATTCTTTGTGGTTTTTTACTTCTATTTATTCTTAACAGTTGTTGAGGTCAGAAAATTTGTGGTTTTATCCCAAGTAAACAAGACAGATCAGCATTAACACACGCGTATTGAGTTTTGTGCCAAGTCTCGAAAGAAATATTTGGCAAGAAAAGCATGTTAAACAACAAACAAGTGTGAACAAGCAGTTAATCCCCGTTATGTTTATTTTGATAACAAACAGCTCTATCGAATATAGAAAATTTTGGCAAAGAGTTTAAAAAAAACTGGCCTTGGGATATAGGTCTGATGTCTGATATGAGGCAGTTTTCTCTAAGGAAGTCACAAGACATTTTTTTTTAGAAAGAAAACATCAATGCAGTAAATAAAAATTTCGCTTTTTTCAGTGCCTCTATCATTTGAAATATTCGGTGCGTAAATGTTTTATGTAGGTGATGACGTGTGGATACAAATATCAATTTTTTCCAGACTGTGTGTTTGGTTCTTTGCCAAAACGAAATAAAGATTTTCATTTGAAGGTCAACGAGCAATAGTGGGTTTATGGTTAAAACAGCACAATGCTGTTCTTCACACCAATAACACACAGCCTCGTAATGGGCAGGATTTAAATCGCATTTTCGGCAACCGCTGTTTGAATTCAGCTCACTACCAAACCAACGTACAGAATAGCACTGTTTTAATTGCATCATTGTTTGTGCTGGTTAAGCATCTTCGAAAGACAATTCTGTTGTCGACTTTATAGTTTGATTTTCATTTTGATTATTTTTTTATTAACAATATTTTTTTGCAGGTTTGCTTCATAGAAATTTGAGGCGAAATGAAATTTCATTTCGATCTTATAGACAAACACCAAAATAAGTTTCATGATTTCGCGCGAAATCATGTAAAGTTAACATTCCTAATTCTCTATAAAAATAGCCGTATTTTGTCTGTCTGTCCGCACGAAAAGTGTTGTGCAACGGGTACACAAATAGTGTGTAATTTAAAAAAGGACGACCCCGTGAAATAAATTTTTTTTTTCGCCTTTAGAATGAAACTTTATGTAAATATTGACGAAAAGCAACCTCTTTACCAGAAATTAGGTTAACTTTACAGAACATTTCGCGGTTAGTTTGTGTAACCTGGAATTTTGCCAATTCTTCATCGGTCGGAATTTATATTTCTTTAACGTATCAACACACTTAGGCACTGTATTAACCTGTTATGACGCATTTAACTGTGCAACCAAGCACAGTGTGAGACAACACTAATCACCAAACGATGAATATACCAATTTAAAACTCATTTTCAATTAGAAAGGCTAATTAACTATATAAACATGGATAGGACAGAATGACCATCGCTAATTCTTTACTGGCAATAAGCAAATAAGGTACATCTAAAAGAATTAAGTAAACGCATATGCTGAGACCTTTTTCCTGAAAAAAACGTTGAGCCAACCTTTTTCTCTTCTTTCCGCGAAAAAAGTGTTTGCGAATTAGATGTTTAAATTTTTTTTGCGAAAACTAATCTTCGCGAATAAGAAGAAGAAAAACGACTAATATGATACAAATAACTACTACAGAAAAACATTCAATAAGCGGACAGCCTGAATAGCGGACACCTCCAAATAACGAACAAAAGTTTGAAGTCCGGATTAAACTACCATAAAATCCTTATGAAAAAACGTCCCAATAGCGGACATTTTAGGCCAACACATCCTATGAGCGAACACAGATACATAATCCCAATTAGGTATTTCTAGCAAAAATACCTCCCAGTAGCAGACAAGGTAGAAAAACAAAACAAAAAACACAAGTTTGAGATAACACAATCAAATTTCTATTTTAAACATCTTAAAACTTCTTTGTTTACAATTGAATCAATGTTATTTAAGTTATTCTTACCCCATTGAAGGGCTTTCTCGTTGTCATTGAATACATATTCAACAGGGATTTCTAAGCAATTTCCTTGGTTAATTCTCTTTCCCGTAACCAACGCCAATATTGTATGATTGGGTAAAGAAAGAAACTTTTCAAACGAAGAATACATAAATCAAACGTGGCCAACTACACGAGGTTGATTAGAAGAATGTATTACAGCCACTGTATTTTGTCGTGTGTGTGTTATCGTCTTCTCGTTTACAACGAACACTGTCATCTCATATTAGTGGCTTTCAAATGATAACCGCGCAAATGAAGATTTGTAACGTAGAATCGATGGCGTCATAGCAACCATCGAAGAAGTATTTATTCGTGCTTGGAAATAAGCATCGAATAAAAACTTTTTTCCGTAATTTTCTTATAAACCTTTATTTTAATACATTTTAAGAACTAAAAGTCTTCTTCTAAATATAGACTATATTTTTGAACCTATTTCGTTCGAAAATACCTGGATAGTTTGATAAAGCTGACAACGCTTAAAATTTGAATATTTTTACAAAATCACCTAACAGTTGAAACCTCCGAATAGCCGACGGTTTTGCGCATACCTAGGGTATCTGCTATTGTAGTTGCAGAACCAAAAGTATGACAATGAACTTAGTGTGGTTGTAAATTTTAGATTCCTTTTCTCGAGATGAATAGCTGGCTTTGGTCTATTTCTCGAGAAGAAATTTTCTTAAATCGAAACGAACAATATTTTTTTGGTCGCGTATGGCTGACTTTAGAGAGCTCCCTTAAAATCTGAGTTTGTGACTACAATCTTAAAATTGGTTTGTTAAAGATTTAATTTAGTTAAACATTTTCCAAGTAGAAAGCAGCATATTTTTATATATCAGAAGTTGTAAACCAAAGAAATCACTCCTAAATAATAATAATAATGAATTTATCTTAACATGTAAAAACAAATAGGCTGTTAGCTCAACCTTGTCCCTAGAGCTTGTTAGGCCTTTTATATTTGTACGGTCCGAACAAGGCTTGTTCAGGCCGTACAAATATAAAAAGTCTAGGCAAGCAAAACAAACTTAATTAAAAACAAGAAACCGCGGTCGGTTTGAAATCACACACACGGTTCCTATCAACCTCGTCCCCGGGCATCTTGTATCTTTTTCTGACATCCGGACGGCGATGTACGTTTGTCTCGCCGTCCCGGTTATTGAAAAAAGACAATGGGTTCGAGGAACGAGGTTGGGTTCCTATGGCACTAATTTACCAAATTTTACAAAAGATGATGTAAAACAAGCTACGATTTTGAATTTAAAAAGTCGTAAACAAAATTTGTGATACGATGAATAAATTTCGCTAATAACACGATATTTGCTGCCGGAAATGTGCCAGGGATCGAAGCAATCAATAGAACCGGGGGGAAAGGATAAAAAATGTTTAAAAGGTATGTTCTTAAAATGTCCTAAATGACCTCTGAAGCCATGTCTTTATATAGTTTGTTCTTATAATAAAAAAAACCTGTAGCTCAAAATATAGGAACAGTCGAACCTATGGTGTTTCAATCATTTGTATTCAAAGTTAAAACATGCTGTTCTGAAACCAAAAAAAATTTCACGTCATGAAAAATGCTTGCTTCATGAAAATGCTCCTGTAAACTTAAAAAATAAGAGAAAAAATTAAGAACAATTTAGTAAGACCTCCTTCAAGTTCAGTTATAAAAAATGTGTATGTGTAATATGTGAATGTGTAAATGTGTAATAAATAATGTGAAGAAGGGGAAGGATGCTGTGTTCCTTAATGACTACTCTACTGTGGAGGAGAAGGAGATGGGATTTTCCCATAACCCTATACTTGAATATATGACAGTGCAGCAAGTTATCAACCAGGCACCCATTGGAACAAAAATCAATGTGCGAGGGGTTGTTGTCATGAATGATCCTATTTGAAGCGTCACAGTGCAAGGTGAAAGTATCAATCTTAGAGATGGCTATCTTGTGGATAAAGAATCAAGAATAAAATTTACGATTTGGCGTGAGTATTGTGATCTTCTGGAAAATAAGTCAATATATGATCTTAGAAATGTCTCTAAACATAGGTATTCTGGGGAAATTTAATTGCAAACATTGCATAAAACCACCTATTCTTTAAGTGATGAACAAATTTTTGATTCTGATCCTATACCAACTGTTGAAGAGAAAGTATTACCTAATGCAACAATAAGCTCTGTTGAACCAATTGCAGCGATTTGCCTAGAATTTAACAAATTGATTATAGCTGATAAGAGTACAGAAGATATGTTGGTAACATGCTCCAATTGATCGAAAGTTATGCTTCGTTCGAAATTAAAGCAGAAAAAAATTCATTCCATCACTGTTGGAGAGGGATTCGAAAAATTCACGTTGTGTGCTCACCGTGCTTTGTTGCAAGCGTAACAAAAACGTGGATGATATGAATGAAAAGCAAGTGATCCTTCTGTTTCTCACAAATATGTTCAACATCCGGTATAAAGGGGAATCCATGGTTGTTACTAGTCTTGAACTTGTTTCTGATTAGATGGATATCACCTTTTTTTACAACATTTTGTTGTTGTATACCTAGCTATATGATTTTCAGTTATTTCTGTACTTTGAACCTGATAAAAACTAATTTCTCTGCAAGGCTATTGTAAAACAGGTCGTTTGTCTGTGGCCTTCAAATCGTTGTGGATATAACAGTCTCAATTTTATTCACTTTCAAAAATAATTAGAAAAAGTTTCTTGCTTTCTCCATTTAAGTAAAATATATCCTGTATATAATACTTTATTCAGTGTTTTGTATTTTTCGTTTTGTTAAAGATTTATCTTTTTGTGATTCTCATTTTCTGTAAAATTGAGTTGTAAAGTTGAACACTTGAGATCATTTTCATTACGAAAAGGATAAAACATAAAAAGCAAATGATGTGCGTATTTCTCAGGATACTTATGTCTATTTGGTACAAAATAACGTAATACTGCTTTAACCTTGCGACATTTTAATTTTTTTTTTGAGTTCATTAAAGGGATATTATTTGGGTAATTACAGTTGGTATTATCAACTTCAAACAGTTCATCTTGTAAAACAGTTGGCTGATTATCGTTTACAACATTATCTTTCGCAGGCAAGTAATAATGTGCTATAAATTCTGCATAGCAAAATCTATCTACAATATTATACTCTCCACCTAAAAATGTAGCATTTGATCTTTCAGTGTAACGATCTATCATGTTACGTTTAAAAATACCAACACTGTCTTCAGGTAACTTATCAATTTCTTCCTTGCTGCGACGCATTCTAAAGCGATTTTCAGGAAGATTACTGTTAGCAAAAATCACACCTGGAAAGGTTTTTCTAAGCCACAACTCAGGCATTAAAATATAAACAGCTTCCTGAACAGAACATTCTCTTTTATTAGCATAGGCTCTGGCAATTGCTCTCATTCACTTTATATCTGCATTTGAACTAAAAGCTTCTTTCGCTGCCTGCTTCATAGCCTCAGAAGTCTCATCTTCAGATTTTGAAAAATAAGTACACATATATGTAACAGCCTTGTAATGATTGAAAACAGGCTACAAATCAATATTGGCCGTCTAAGCTGCTAAACCTTCTTCAAAATAATTGTTAACAAAATAAGAATTTGGTGGACGCTTTAGGTGAATTTGGAAGTCCCGTCATCAGAGGTAGAAAGTGCCTCATAATAATCATGCTCACAAATCCCTAATTCTTGAAGAGTCTCTTTTATCGTTGGGACTTGTTCAAAATAATCATCTGATGGATTTAAGATGTTTCTTTTTCAAGGATCCAAATTTTTATCAATGTATTCCTTGACCACGGCAAGTAGCAACTTGTGCTTTTCTAGAATTTTTGTTTTCTCATCCAATGTTGTCTCTTTGGGTAGTGGAATAGCTATAACCGTATGATCCGTGAAAAAACGACCAAAATGGTATCTACAACTTTGATTTTTATACTTTCGGCAGGATTTAGAATGAGAATGAATTTGATACGTAGTTACTCGTTCATGGAGCTCTGGGTCTGGATCTATATCTGAAACATATGCCCTAATGACAGAATCAACAAACGCAACATATTTGTCAACATTTGTTTCACTTAATATAGGAGCATTTAAAACCCATAAAAAAGAATAAATATGAGGACTTCCACGAACTTGGAATTCAACACGAATCGCGTAATAATTAACTTTGCCAAGAGACCCATTAACCACTATTTTTTTAACGAATGTTCCAACTCTGTATTGAAAATGTCTAGCAAGCAACATTGGATTAAAATTTAAATAATTGCATCGTTTAAAATAGGTCATTTTATCGATATATTCCTCTGAAACTTTCGCCTTTAAGTTTAGAAATTATTAAAATAAGTTCATTCCACCTTAAATCTGCACAACTTAATGTCATAAAGAAAGTGGGCAATCCAAGCTGCTTAACCATAGCCAAAACTTCAGAGAGAAACTTTTTCCAGTAAGCTGGAGTCCCTTTAACTGTATTCATAAAATTGAAACCTTTATCATTTAAGCACAGTTTCCGACGTCTCTTCTGTAAACTGATCCAGTGGATTATTAGAGTCTTCGATAACATTTCTAAAAATTTGAGGAACATGATTTTCTGACTGTATTTCAATTGGTATTTCAATAGGTTTAGCTAGAGATAAAATATCAACTGGTATCTGAGCTATATCAATTGTTATGTTTTGGGTTATTCATTTTCAAGTATTGTAGTACTGCCTGAACTTTTTCTGGTGAAACAGCTTCAAAGTATACATGAGCTCTGTAAGTTAACTTGCGCTTTAATTTTAGCATTACAATACCATTACTATCAGCTCCTTGAGGTAGCGTCCTTGCTAAATCTGCCGTGTCTATTGGAACATTGCAAATACTGCCTTTGAGTTTTGGCATTTTGCCTTTAGGCATTATTGTGATCTTTTTAAATAGAATTCTTCTGGATATTAAAACTTTTTCAAGTCTGTTCAAATTTGCTAAATCATTAGGGAAATTGAATATATCAAGTTATTCCAAACAGCTTGTGCAGAAATTTCTGACTTTTTTAACTTATTATGACAAGTGCGACAAATGTAAAACTTTCCATCAGGAGTTTCAACTTTTTTATTAAAGTCAAATATGTGAATATCATATTTGCCAACATCGAAGAGTATTACTGATCTAAAGTAAAGACAACGATTGCAGACCACACAAATACAGAATGGCCTTTCATTTATCATTTTAGTGAATTTTTTTATCCTTTCTTTTGAAGTTTGATGAGATTTATTAACATAACTTTCCTGCTTCCTCCTCAGTATAGTTTCATGCATTTCAGCCCCAACAATACTGGCGTAACTTAATCGCTTTTTCATTTTTATATCTTCATGCTGATTTGTTCCTGCAATGCTTGCACGCTTTTCACATTTTGCTTTTTTAATTCGCACTTGTTCATGTGTTCCAAAAATTTCTGCACGTTTTTCACATTTTGCTTTTTTCATTTGCTCATGCTCAGGTGTTCCAAAAATTTCTGCACGTTTTTCACATTTTGCTTTTTTTATTCGCTCATGCTCAGGTGTTCCAAAACTTTCTGCATATTTTAAACGCATTTCACACTTTTTGTTACTGTAACGGGTGCTGTAATGCTTATCAAATGGAATTTTGTTATGAATCCTTTTTCAGTTTTTCATAAGAGAAGATAAAATTTCAGAACAATTCCTGGATTCTATAATTTTGATATACTGTATTTCAAACTGCATATTCACACAATTAGCAGCAAAATGTTTAGATTATTGATGCTTAATGTGCCTCTGCACTAAGCGAATTAAAAGATAAAGAATTGAACTTCCATCTGCAACTAATGAGCCATCTGAATCCCGACTGTGAGAATCAAGCAAAAAAATTGATTTTTTTGCCCAAATCAATGAGAAGCTGATTTCATTTGCCATAAATATTAGACCATTTCCAATATCAGTGATTGTGTCGTGATTAACAAAAATATCTGTTTGTCCCATCAATCCGTAAAGATGTGGTTTTCAATCTCAATATTAGTTCTTTCAATTAGTACACTAGAAGTCTTTTCATCCATAAATAATGGACGGAATTTACCTAATCTTTTAAACAATTCATCTCCTTTTTCTAGTACATAATCTAAATCAAACGCTTTCCAAACTGAAAAATATCGAATAGAGTGCATTGCAGGCACATTATATACCACTACTTTCACCAAATCTAGGCTCACCTTGGTGAAAAGAGCCTAGAATAACTTTTTGATGAAAATGCGGGCCTGGTCCAGGATTTATTTCAATATCGCCAGCCAAAATTAGCAAAAGTGAAAGAAACACAGCAGTAACTGTTAGATTAATTATCTTGGATATAAAGTAATACAGCATGATACACATAACATATAGCTATGGATAACCAGGGATCTTAAAAATATTAAAAATGTTGTTGCCAACAGTGTCTAGCTAGCTAACTAGCTTAGTTTACCAACTTGCTAAACCAGAAGATTATTACACAATATTTTACCAATACTTTTAACCAATAGTTTACAATATTTTAACAGTGTTGTACCAATAGTTTTAACCAATAGTTTACCAACTTCAAACCAATTTTCACAGTTTGGTTCAGTGTTAGTTTCAGTTCTAACACCGAATAGAGAGAGAGGGACAATTTTATGACTTAACACTGCAGAAAATAAAAAATAAAAAAATAAATATGTTATTGTTTTTATATTCATAATCGTGTTAACCCTGTTTAATAATCTGTATTATAATACCCGTATACGTCCGTCCGTCCGTCCGTCCGTCCGTCCGTCCGTCCGTCCGTCCGTCCGTCCGTCCGTCCGTCCGTCCGTCTGTCACGCAAAATAGTAGCTTAGCTGCGCAGGTAGCGAGACGCCCGCAATGCGGTATAAAAAAAACGGGAGAACCCGTGGAATTTTCCACGGGCTAACAACTAGTAAAGCACTATTTCGGATTCAGTGGCATACGCAAAGTAAAACAACTCAAATCCAGTGTGATGAAACTTTCCTGAAGACCACCGCCGCCGCCGCCGTCGCCGCGACGAAAGGGTAAACCAACATATCACACTACTCCGTATGTGTGATTTAAAAAACTGTAATCTTGTCAGAAAACGAAAATTTAGGGCTTTTGAAATCACCTTTGCCGGAGATGATGGGTTCTTTATTTTAAAATAGCGAGAAGAATACAAACATTTTACGCCTCTCATACGTGAGTTCGTGGGTTGTTATTTCGTACGTGGTTAGCTTCTCGCTGACAAATAGACAGAAAACGGGTATTATAAAAACAGAGAAGATAAGATTAAGGTGGGTATAAAAAGACATTCTTACAAGCAAAACGCGTTTTCTGAGAGACAGTAGCTACCCAACATTTGGTGATCAATAAAAACACATACACTAATTCCAAAGAATTTATCCGTAATATTAATTTTATTTACAATTTTATAAAAACTAATGAAGTATCCACATCAATAAAATAAACACTTATTTCTAAAGTAAGTGAAACAAACTACAAAGAAAACCTTTCTTTACTTTTCAAAAGTTCACCTAATTTAGTGCCCACTTATCTTATTATAGAAAAAAGTTAACGCGGTTTTGAATATATAATCAAGTTATTAGAAATAATTTAAATGGTAATTTAATCTACATAAGTCATTAGATTTTATAGTAAAACACTTAACTGGCAGGTTTTAACGCTACAACTTAGTTAACAAACATGCATAAAAAAGGCTGGAAATGTTTTCGTTCTGTTTTTTGTTTTTCTTACGTTGTTTTTTTTGTTGAGTCCTGTTGAGTTTTATCTCCTTTTTCTGTTTTTTCTTTCATTATTCTCTCTTTTTACATTACTAATGCCGACCCGGTAATTTGATAGGCCTTTACTGCTGAAGTTAATAAACCGCGTTAATTTTTTGGCTTAAGAATTTTTACTGGTTTTGCCGAATTAATTTCATTGAGCGCTATTTTGAAATGTTCTGTAATAATGTGTGCTTATTATTATAGACACAGTAGACGTCCGTTAATTCGAACACGCTAGGAACTATATTCTTTGTTCGAATTAACGAATGTTCGGATTATCGGAAGTTCAGAAAAAACAAGAATTTTAATAAAAGTTTAAGGTTTTTATATTTTCTCAAATTAATTTAATAATGAACTTTATGTAACAAAAATAGAAAACGACATTCATTTTATACCCATTATGCTTATTAAAATTGCTGCTTTACATTCTTTACTGGTGTTTATCTGCTAAGTTGATTGATTTAGATTTTATATTTTAGCTACACTAGCATATTGGTTACTACTAGCTAGCTAGTTGGAGCTGTAACCAATATGGTTGGCATATACACTTTATTCTTTGTTATTGGATATCTTTTATTGACTTAGCTACCTAGGCACGTTGGGTTAGTTAGGCTGAATATTGGTTTTCGTCATGTTATATATTCAACAAAATGTAATAAGAGCAAGGTTAAAGCATTCTCATAAGTAAGCCTTAAACATTATTTAAACCTCGTTTTTATGCAATGTTTATATTTTTTGCGGCTGATCAAAAAAAGGCGATATTGAAAAAGACTTATTTAGAATTCTTGCAAAAAGTTTTGAGAGTTTTTTACCGAGAAAAATGCTAAATCGGTTGTCATGTGTTAAAAACGCAAGACGTCTTTGATATTTCGAACCTAATAGTAAACCCGCCTTTTATTTCATAGGCTGAAACACCAATCCTGGGTTAGGAATGATTACTAAATACGCCATCTACGAATTTGTCAGACGTTTTTATACCACCGTTTCCATCTTCCTTCCACGTAGAATCCCAATCCGTGTTAAGCTTTTTTGATTGAGGTGTCAAATCACTTTCGTCGATGCTTCCACTGACTTTTCCTTCTAATAGTGGATCCAGCCTGCCACCTATTCCACGATTTATCGAAAATTGACCGGGACGTAAGTTAGCTGTAGCACTTTTTGTAGATTTTAGTAACTTTTTAAGCGTAGCAGGCACAGCAGCATTGCTAGCCTTCATTGCTTTATCCAAACTTTCAAGAGCCGCCTTTTTGTTGCTTGTATTCACGCTAACATACTCCGGGTACGCCGCTGAATTTTTTAAATCTGTGAACAAGGATGAATATACCACACTTCGTGTTCATCTGTTATAACACAATTTATTAGGATATGACAATTAGCTTGCATATTAAAGATTAATGTTTTTTTACGCGTCAGCTTTCTAATGCCTTTATATATTTACGGGTCCATATTTTATATATATTACACATGCGCTTAATGTTTTACGAGTGTTTTGGTAGTTTTTATATAGTCCTTTGGTAGCAAGAAGTTTTGATAAACGTTCCTGTTAGTGTTGTTCATTCTATTTATCTATTCGGTCATAGTCGTTTTTCGACTTGGTCATAGTGTGTGATTCTTGACTGTTTATAATGTGCTTTTTGTTTTAGTTTTATTTGTCCCTTTTTTGTGTTATCCACTTCAAGTCTTTAATTTATGCAATTCTAATTTATAATATATGTTAATTTATTCTTACTTTGTTATTCATTTGTTCTTAATTTATTCTAAATTTATTCTATTTAATTTATTGAAAAATAAATGTTGGTCTCAATTAAAAATAATAAAGAAATTATAAAGCTCCATCGCGACAAAAAATAAACAATCTTCTCAAACCTCATATATAAGAACAAAATGAGGCTAAATTCTAAAGTTTTTTTGTAAAGAAAAAGAACATAAGGTTGAGAATGGCTCAGAAACTAAGAACATCCAATCTGGTCAGTTATTTCTGGTGTTTCTTATAAAATCGTGTATTTCGTAAGTTTTGACCATGATAGGCTTACGTTGTTAAATTTTCTTAGCTAGAATTCATTTCTTCTCGCCCTCCGAGATTGTCAGGAGAAAAATGGGCCAACACTGAAATGGGCAAATATTAATAAAAATGTCGAAATTCTTAAACTCCATAAATACAATTTAATTAATTTTTTATGTTCGTGCCTTTAACCCTATTCTCTTTGGGGGGAGGGGGGAGAATGGGCGGTTTCGACGCCCCCGCCGCCCCCGCCGCCCCCTGACGGTTTTCGGGTAATTTTTGGCAATTTTTGGCAATTTTTTATGCGATCAGCGTAAAAACCGGAAAATTTGTCAAATAAATTTTATTTAGCTGTCAGAAACTTCAAACAGAATGCATAAATACGCTCTGGAACAAAAGTGAATTACGGAATTTCATAACGCGCAAGTCTGGGCACTAGCAAAGCGCTTGTAGGGACAAATTTTTAAATCCCCAGCAGAGCGTAAGGCATTTGCTAAGAAAACCATGCAGTACGAAGAAAATTATTCACTTTTTCCTTTGTATTTTTACTTTTTAAACTGGTGCGATATATTGATTTTACAATTACTTAAAGGAACGATACTCAGTATTGACATAAGATTGTATATTATGAAGGTTCAAGACCTAAACTTGGTTATTAATTTAATTGCTTCAAGTTATGGGGTAAACTCATCATGAAAAGTTGGCAGTCAAAAGAGAAAGAAACCTTATTTTGGAAGTTAGTTACATCACAAGTTTTAATATTGTCTTAAAAATATCAGTGCTGATCAAAGAGGGATTGCTAGTTATGTCATTCAAGATTTATATAGCTACTAGTACAGCCAAAATAATGTAGCTCATTAAACACAGTAAAGAAAACAATGGGTTTTTTGCTAAACTAATAGTTTCATGCTCATTAAACAGATACCTAGCTAGCCATAATATAAAACAATTCCAAAATTTCTTATTTTGTGTTTGCTAGAAACTTTATTTATAATTTTTTTATAAACCAAATTAAAAATTGTGAAAAAGCTGGCTGTGTCTGTCTCCTTGTAGTTTTTGTTAGCTAGAGGTCACACTGGGTCACTCATATATATATCGTAGCCTTACTCATAAAATATTCAGATATGTAGGTGAGTAAGTGCCCAGATGCTAAAATAGAATCATAAAAACTCATTTCTAATATCACTCAACTTAACAGTGCAATTCAAACACCAACTTAGCCTTAAAAATTGCTACGCCTCAATTTTGCATTAGAATAATTTTAATCTGTAAACCACAAAGTTTCGACCGCTGCAAAATATAAAATAAAATAACATACTGTGGTTAAAATAAACAAATTTAATGGAAAATAACTTTTTAAACACATTTAGTGACAAATTTAGTGTCAATGTACCAAAATTACTGTAGCCATCACAAAATTGTAAAAGTGGACCTTGCCTAAATTTATTCTTGCATTTTACCAAAATTAAGAACACATTAATACAGTGTAACATGCTATTATATATATCCCTTCCTAGCTAGTTATGTAATATTTATATACAATAATTTCTAACGAAAAGTCAAAGCCAGTTCTTATATCATTGAAGTGTGTATTTTAATTTCAATTGATTTCATCTGTGCTCTTTTTTATATAACTAGTTAGCTATACTTTGCAAATAAATCCTTTATTAAATGCTCTTCCGCGTTAATCCATGTCAAACTTGCAGATCCATATATAGCTAGCTAGCTATAGCTTACTGTAAAAAAACTTCCTTTAAGTCTTTCTATAGCTAGCTGTAATTTTTATTTCTTCTTGTCAAACTGCACTGATAATGATAGAATAGTGTTTCTTTTTAACCATTACTTTATTCCTCACAACACAAAATGTATGGTATATGTAGCTTGCAACTTCAGGAAGCTAACCCCTAAAACCAACATCAACAATATGTCTTCTCTTGCCTCTCTATAAAAGTCAGTAATTTAAGTTTTCTTCGATTCCAACATCTTACCCATGTCAGTATACCACAAAGAGGGTTAGCAACACCATTTAAACGTGTTATTAAAAAGCAAAACGTCAGTTACAGTAAAAAATTAGTTGAAGAAACATCAGGCAGGATTTTGCATTTCTGCCTCTTTTCGCAGCACTAACCAGAATAGTTGTGAAAAACTGACCATGAAAATTATTTGGGCTATCGAGACAAATGAAAACAAGCCAAAATTTGTCCCTACAAAGCCCTTCGCTAGCGCCCAGACCTGTGCGGTATAAAACTCCGTAATAAATCTTAAGCAGATAGAGGCATTTTTAACAAATTTCAAGCTTTTGATGACGTCACAGAAAGAGGCTGACGCAAGCAAAAATTTATTGCTGCTATTTTGTTTCTTTTATGACGTACTTTAAGTGTGCCAAGATGATTCAATTTAAACAACCCTATGAAAAGTTATTGAGGGGGTGGATTCCGCCCCACGGTCATAGTATTTTAGAAAAAACCCGGACCGAATAGGGTTAAAATCCAAAATGATAACAAAAGTGATAAATTTTTTTTATATCAAGACTTACATAAAGAAGAAATCTCTTTTTATAAATTCAGGATTAAATAAGAACTAGAAAACTTTAAAATAATCTTCTAAATATAAAAATCAAAACAGAGAGCTCAAAATAAATTTTAGTACATTATTTGAAGTAGATCTAGTAATACAGGAAAATCTTAAATATCCAGCTAGAAATTTTAAAATTTAAATCACATTTAACACTGTTACTGACCTGTATTTTTGTCTAAATTACATACAATATAATATAATAAATAAGAAAAACAAATATACAATTTTGGAAATTCCTTAATGAATATCCTGTCACGTAAAGTTGATAAAAATTCAGCGGACAATTCGAATAATTAACTAGCTAACAGGTTAAAGAACCAAGTAGTTCATGTTGGATTTTGAGGCTTGCTCTTTTGCTCAGATTTTTTAAAAATGCTGATGGTTGCTGCTTTGATCTCAGCTGATCTGGAAAAGAAAGAATTCTCAAAAAATAAGAAACAAAACTTCAGTTTTTAAACTAATGCTTGAAGTATTTGAATTGGGTGCAAATTTATAGGAAACCTCTGTGAAACAGACAAATCAATATGGCATTTGATGCATAAGGTGTATAAAAGATTAATTTCATTCATTATTATAATATACTAATACATGTTACGGAGATTGTGATAAATTCTGGAAGTATGCATAATAACTGGTTATTATGCAAAGTAACAATAACCATTGCACATAATACCCAGTGCGTTTGCATAATTTCCAATTGATTTCCCGTAACATATATGTAATTACTTTGTCACTCAGAGCAAAAGGAAACAAGTCAGTAATAAAACACGAAGCAAAAATCAGATACATCCTATACGATATGTTTCGAATATACAGGATAAAATAATGGCAAATAATTACTTTTGGCCCTATTTGCATTTACAAAAAATTAACTTAGATAAAATGAACAAGCTACATAATTTAAAATGTGTGTCCTC
This sequence comes from Hydractinia symbiolongicarpus, assembly GCF_029227915.1. Lineage (NCBI taxonomy): Eukaryota > Metazoa > Cnidaria > Hydrozoa > Anthoathecata > Hydractiniidae > Hydractinia > Hydractinia symbiolongicarpus. Next base: position 6,877,887 of record NC_079885.1, read on the forward strand.
CATCTTATAATATAACTCCCGTGGAAATCTGAAGTCATTACGTTGCAGATCGAGAAATTGTCAAAATTTTGATAGGGGACACCTAGAGAAATTTAAAATTATCAACAACATTTATAATATTCTGCGTTTTGACGCTGTAGTGTGCCACCCACATTCAAAGTTCGGAATCAATGCGTAGGAAGCAATTTTATTTTTTGTTTAGTTTTGTTTGTTTTTGTTGTTGTTTTTTTAGGGGGAGAAGAGCTGACATTTGATCTGTTTGGCGAGGACAACCCACGGTATTGCCTTAGGGTGAAATTTGAAAACTCGCACCTTTAAATTGTCGGAAAACCATCAAGGTGGTTTACCAACAAAAAAACTATATCGCAGAGGATTGTCTTTTGTAAAGTTATTTGATGAGGATATTATAGTACGCGACAGTACGACAAAATTTAATTGGAAAATTTAATTAATTGGTTGCCATTTTTACCCGTTGCTAGGTAAAATATAGGCAAAATATGACATTTTGCTGCTCGACGCTAAACCAAATAACTGAATAACATGCGCTATTTCACGCACCTTTTTGACTGCGTATGTTTCTCAAGGGGCACGTGTAGTGACTGACTGAAACGCATTTTCGTAAGGCGACTCGTCTTCCAGACAACTGATGCGGTATTTCTTGGATGGAAGAATGGCTAAAACAGGGCGAAACTGGACAGAATAACTGAAAGGCAAAACTTCGATTTGAAAATCAGTTTTCATTTAAGCACCAGGTAATGTTGATGCCTGCATAGACAGAAGAAGCTGTAAAGCGTGCGTGCTTCAATCTTGAGAACTCTTGTTTCGCGTGGATTCCGAACTTAAACGGCAAAAAACTTGTTTAAAGATTACTTTATGGACATTTTTGACTTGTGATTCGACAAAAGGTGTATGCCAGCACTATTTCGACCTGAAAAGCACAAAATACGAAACACAAAGTCATAAGTCTAATTGATGGCGAGTAAACTCTGAGGAGTTCACTTCGGAGAATGCATCGTTAAGACAGCTTTCTGACTGCGTTTGGAACACTAAATTTAATATTCAGAACTGTCATATATTGTCTTAGGAGGCCGTAAAGTACCATCTAGCTACTGCAAAGCACTAAAAATCGACGGATGGGGCAAGAAAGCTGTCTAAAAATGCGAAAATAATTGATATGGGCGTTGCTAAGCACTTATATTTGCGGTTGGTTGGAAAAAGTGCCAGATTGTGCAATAAAAACCTAAATTTGTCATAAGCACTACTTGCCACGGTGTTCTAAGATGAATTTGCTGTCAGAAAACAGGTAAAAGACAATTCTTTAAATTTAGACATTTTTTCTTGCCACCTTAACCTCCACCAAAATCATTTTTAAATCATCTTTTCATTTTGTTTTTACAAAAAATATAATATCCTTAGTAAAAAAAACCGGCTAGAACGTTTTTCCGTTTCTTGCTCGAAGATAATATGGATTGTTGAGAGCCTTTTGACATTCTTCATACACCTTAAGACACTGGATTGATAAAAGACTTGTGTGTTTAATGTTTAAGTTCATCTATCCACTACGCAGGTAAAAAAAGAAGAAATAAACAATTCTTGTGGTATATGCGAAAAATAAGCGAAATCGGCCGAATACAAATGTTATAATTTAATAATCCCCTTTTTTTTCTTTTGGACATTATGTTTTAAAAACACTGTCTTTGAAATTGTTAAGCTGTAAAATACAACAGATTCCATGCAATGGATAGATTGTAGAAGGAAAAAGGAAAAAAAAAAAATTTTTTATATAATTTAAAAAAAAAGCTATTTAAATATCTGAGATAATTTTTAAATAGTTGATGTCGCACCAGCTTTGTGTATAGTAAACCGACACTGATGTCGGCTTACTATACACAACATTGATAAAGTAGATAATAAACAATTAGGATCCATTGGCAAAACAAAAGAAAAATTTACAATAGTTTAAAAACATTACAGCATGCTTGCACATTCAGTTTTTCCTTTTAGGCGGGTGATACAAGATTCAATTTGTCAAATTTGAAAGACCTATTTTCCCTAATACGATGCAACGGAAAAAGCTCATCAGTTAAACTTGTGAGTGAAAAAGTGCAAATTTGTTGCAAATATCAACTTGCGGTCAAACAACTCTGTGACTATAAAGCATAGGCTTTTCTCATAAAGTACACACACTGGATACGCTCAATGTAATGTAACCAGATTCTCTATTTCTTCGAACACTTCATCCGTAGAATCTGCTTTAAGCACAGTCAAGAGAATTTGAATCTCTAAACCTCCTGTTGGAATGGGGGATGGCCTGTATCTAGCACAAGTAACACGAGCTTCCAATATTCCACCGTAATTCAAGAAGTAATGACAGAAACAACTGATTTCACGAGGGATATGTCCTACAATTTCTTTATCTGTCAGCTTTCCAGGTATTTTAGTCCCCAAGGAAATCGCAAAAGGATCATGGACATTATTAATCTCTTGTTCCACTTTCTTTCTACCGAAGAAAGAGAAGTGATAAGTGCTTTGGAGGATGCTGAACTTCCTATAAAGTAAAAGGGGGGAAGGTGAGAATAATTCTTCTCCTGTTCATGTAAAACAATATTTTCAATGCTTTCAAATTAAAATCATACATGGAACGTTAAAGGATATCTGAAGAGATGTATTTTAGAATTATATGAGGTAGACCCCTCCACCTTTTGTGCTATACACACCCGAGAAAAAAAGGCACCTCTCGTGTTCCCGTTTTAGGCACCTCCGATTACCGTCAAATTACTGGCACGTAACCATGTCAGGTCATTTCTTACCGATCCAGTTAATTTATGAAGGGAACACCGATCGAAGTCAACCCATTTTCAAATTCCCTACAGAATTCCACGTCATCCAAACTCCAAATCATTAGGCTAATGAGAATACAATGATAAAGTGAAATGATAAAGAAAATTTTGATCCCCTACATTAAACAAAAATGGAAAGAATTGAAGGCTCCGAAGAAACCGTGGCTTTTGATTTGCGATGTTTTCAAAGGGCAGTGGACAGACGCAGTCAAGAAAGTTGTGAAAGCATCAATTGGAAAGATGGTTTCTGTTTCAAACAATTGGACGAGTTATTTCCAACTGCTCGACCTCACCGTGAACAAAAGTAGTAAGGATTTTTTGCGCGACGAAGCGCAAACCTGGTACTCGAACGAAATCGCGAAGCAAATGTCTGAAGGCAAGCGTACGGGTCAAATTAAGGTAGATGTCCGACCCTCAGTCGTCAAACCATTACATGCTCAATGGATTACCAAATATTATGACTACGCCCGGAGCCACCCAGAAATAATCATAAACGGCTGGAAAAAGTCCGGTGTTACGGAAAATCTTGAAAAGAAAATTAATTTAGACCCTTTTTCTACAAAATAGTTTTATTGTTTAGTATATCATGATTATTTTGTATCAACGGGCTTACTTAAAACGACAAGAAAAGCTGAAAAACCGTCTATCAATTACTTTTAAAATTTTCTCACTTCAAAAAAAATTGTAAATTTGGAGGTGCACGAAAATTAAAGGAGCGATAAGAGTGTGCGCGAAAACATAAGGCGTGCGAAAATTATATCATTCTTACAAAAAGTAAAGAAAACAACTTTCAGAAGTTAATTTATCTCGATTATTGACATGTGAGGATTTTACGGGCCTTTTCTGTTGAGTAGTAGAGACGTGAAAATCAAAGTTATCCGTTCTACCATATACTAAAGGCTGAAATACACGATCCGTTTAAATTGAAGGTCAAAACCTGACGGATAACATGTAGGGGAAGGTTTCTTGTCTACACGTAATCCGTTTAAACGTGCAAGGCATGGTACAAAAGTCTTTCGAACCGTGGCTAGCAAAATGAAAAACGTGTCGCTACGGCTGCTGACTCTGCGATTATCATAGCGACCGTTGCTTGAAACGAGAGGAAAATCTGGGCGAATTTAGCAAAGAAGACCAGTTTAAACAAGAAAGTTTTTAAGAATGAGTCCAGATGTTTTTTGATTTAGTCGCTTGCAATTATAGAGTCATCCATACAAAAACAAGACACAGTAATGCGGTCTGCGATTAGTCCTGGCATAAAGCTTGCTGCAACAATTCGATTTTTAGCACGTGCGCTAGTTATTCCGAATTGCAACATCCGTGTTTACAGAAGCACGCTTGCCGAAATTATTCCAGATGTTTGCGATACAATATACAATATACAATATACAATTTTCACTTTTCAACATTCTTTTATTTTCTTTTCGCCATTTTCTCTTGTTTTATCTTAATTGATTTTTTACTGTAGTTTTCAACTGTATTTTTTTTGCATAATATTCCGAAAAGTGATACATGACGTCAAACGAATAAAACAAAAGATTTACGAAATTTCAATAGAGAAAGATCATCCGTTTAATCAAAAACAGATAACACGTCCACCTTTTTGAAATGACGGATAGGTCAAATTTGGCAGGTCAAAATGTTTTATTTTTTTAAATACACGATCCGTTTTGACATATGACTTATCCGTCAGCTTTAAACCTTCCGTTTAAACGGATCGTGTATTTCAGCCTGGCGTAGATATCTGACATTTCGACTGTACTACCACCTACGTAAGGGGCGGCAATAAATGTTTTCATGGAATAGGATGTATTTCATGCTGAAAACACACGATTTCAGACATATTAGTCTATTTCCAATTAACTTAATTGGCGACAGTAATGTTTGCGGACAATAACAGATTATAAAATTGTTTTAATTAAATTTTCTTTTCAAATTTACTTGTTATGCAACAAAAAAAAACGTTTCTTAAGACACAAAACAGGTAGTGATGCACAAAAAAGAAAGTTGTTGTAAAACAGGTGGGAAAAGTATTAAAGTATCTGACCAGAGTACAGGATAAAGTAGCAGAAACTCATCTTTGTCCCCCGAGTTTCTCGGTACCTAACCTGTTATTAAGGAGCAGCCGATAAGTAAATCTTCTTATTCATTCACGTGCGTGTTCACACGCATATGTTTGAATTGCGTGTCCTATCCCATGAAAGTTAAGTTTTAAGCTACCATTTTGAAGTTAGCAAAGTTATTCCCAGGACCCTGTTTTTGAGAAGCGTAAACTCTGCGTAAACCAGACATCGGCAAAAAGTTCCTCACATGATCTAACCCAAGTGTGGAAACGGTAAGTAATTATTTGCAAGTCAGAGCGTACTTTGATTAAAAAGGATGACTGTTCCTGCTTACGATGAAGAGTTGGTCACGCTCATGTTGTCTGATAATGTATCAGCTATCATTATCAATGCTAGAAACACGTGTTTTGGTATCAAACAGTTAACCAGTGAAATAGTAAACTTGAAACTTTTGACATTTTATGCTGTTATCTTGTTTTCTTGAAAGATATTTTTCTCTTTTTTATATAACATATGTTTTATAACTCTTTTGTGAGCGTATTCAAACAATCAATGCTGTGCGTACCAGTATTTCTTTGTTTGCAAATGACATGTTTTCAATATTATTGAGGAAAACAACAAAACTGTTGTGAATAAGACTTTCACGACAATGTTGATTTATTGTGAAAATTCTGTTAGTGTTCATTATTAAAATAACTGAAGTGAGTTGTACTGAGTCCTGTGACTTGTCTTGGTGTCTGCTGATATCTTTAATAGTGGGACCTTTTGAGCCGAAAATAATTAAGGGGTGAAACGCAGCGCAGATGTTAAAGACGCATGTCTTCTTGTTGAGTTTGTTGTTGCTGTTTTTAACACATGTTTATGCCAAAAACATGTTTTTACTTCAATAAAATTAAAACAGACGCCAGCCCCACTCCAACGTCTTTTTTCACAATGAGAACACAAAAAATACTGCAACAAAACGAGGCAATCACATATACAGGGGCGGTTATAAGTCTTTTTAAAAAAAAACAGTCTTCTTGACTATGCATCCTTCTCGAATATACAGTGGAATCTCTCTATCTCGACTACTCTCTATCTCGAATTTCTCTCTATCTGGAACTAAATTCTCGGTTCCTTTGTGGTCCGCTTAAGGTATTTTCCTTCCTTTATCTCGAACTTTCTCTATCTCGAACAAATTTTTTGGTCCCTTGCGAGTTCGAGATAGAGAGATTCCACTGTACGTTTGACCTTTAATAAGGATCTTAAGTTAGGCGGTGTTCCTAATACAGCACCAGGGGTGCTCAAATGAACACATTTTTATATCAAAGAGAGCGCTTATTTGAGTCACTAAGTTTCCAAGGAGGGTTTCTTAAAATAAAGTAAACAAGAAAATAAACATGTATTTGGATTTTAACCTTTTGTTTTTGTACTAATATTTCTCAATCCATTTCTTGGTCTTCGTCAATTTTTGGCTGCATTAAACTTCCCATTTTCGCTAGTTCTTCCTTCCTTAAATTTCTTGTATTTCAATCAGTTAGGGTTCAATTCAATTAAGTTTAGCTGAATCACTTCCGAACAACTTAAAATAAAAATTCTTCCATCGCTTATCTATGCCTATGCTCGTTTTGTGGGGAATTTCATGCGTCTGTTTTCTGTCTAGAAATAATTTCGTACGCTTTAAGTATAAATAGAGTCCATGATATAGCGGAAAGAAATCAGATAAGATTGGCCACCATAACTTAGCTAAATGACTACGGTATTCACTTCCCTATGATTACCCTGAAGGTTAATTACCCACTACCCGCATAGCTACTTCCTTATACTGTATAATTAATTGCACTCCGTCGGAGTGCTTCTGAATCTTCTCTAATGGTGGCCACTATGAAAACTTTTTTTTTCGGTATTATACTCCCTAAAAAATAATACTTCGTACTTTTACCTGACGACATACTATGGAGTGTTTTTTTGTAGCCATTTGTTAAAAAATAATTAAAAGGACAACTAAATGAATCTTGAATTGTGAACTAATAAACGGTTTTTTTAACATATATAAAGATATGTAAATCAAGCGTGTATTTTAATTCTAAAGGTAAAATCAGAATTTTTGGTGATGGGCCAAAAGTCAAAGAGCGTAAAGGCTGGAGAACAGCATAATTTTGATGAATCCCAACGTCTATAGGAAAATATAAGTTGGGAAAAACCCGAACATTTCTCTGCGTACAATGAAGAAACTTTCTTCTTGTGTGACAGGCGACACAAAAATCCTTTTTGACAAAACAATAGAAATGGCAGTTAAATATGTCATTGTACATTAGGAAATGATGGCGATTTGATGAAAATGCGTCAATAGGGGTTACAGTATCCTCAGCAATTACTTTGGTCTATTTGTGGTTTACGAATCAAACGAAACTATTTATGGAAAATGATCGTGCTGACCATATCGCGAAAGCTATTTTCTGGCATCAATTTTTTCAATCAGACATTGAAACAATTTCTCACATGCAAAGTAAACAAATATGATTTGACGACTGCTAATTATAGCGGTAGAACCCAAACGGTATAAATAGGAGGATCTTGGGAAAGTATTTCATCTAATTCTTGTTGCATAGCAAGAGCAAGGTACATCGTTGGAAGTACGAAAAACAGTTTTTAGAAATGGCAAAATTGTCGACAGTTCTCGTTGGAGTTGTTCTAATGTTGCTGCAACACACCAGCCAAAGTAATTCACCTTTGTTCTTTGTCTATATACCTTTCTCCTTTGCAGGTTTTTATTACTTGAGATTAAATAGAACGATAAATACTGATGAACTAATTCTATACTCTTCAAATAACATTTTCAACAAAAGGCATTACTTAATTCTTTAGGTAATATTGAACTAATAAAAAACTAATAAAACTTGATTTATAACCTTGTTTCTATTTTTTTAGGCATGCTAATAAACCAGCAAGACACATTCTCCAACTGTATTTCTGCCGTCTCATCTCGTAGATGTGCTTTTTATTGATTCTTATCAAGATTCAGATCAGTCGATGGGACTTGTAACAATCTTATGCGAGGGATACAAGGAGCTGCGAATACCCCTTTGGCAAGATTATTGTGTAAGCTTATTACTTACCTTACAACTAGCATTTCTTAAGATAGTCAAGGCTTATTTATATGTGAAACAAGCTGCAACTGTGAATATAATGGACCACCCAAATACATTCATGTACCGTCATTTTAATTATCTTAACACAAAAAATAACTCATGAATATTATCATTTTAGGTATGACTATCTTGTGACGAATAAATCAAATAACAATAACTGCTTTAATACATTTAGCTCCTTATATGCCGACGTTAATAATCGTGGAACACCTCGTGGCTTTCCTGGAACTCTTTCTGTTCCAACACCTCATGAAGTTTCTGCAGCTGTATTCTCTGTTCATACTCAGAACATACAAAGATCTCGAGGATTATCAGCGATGTTTATGGCTTTTGGTCAATTTGTGGATCATGATTTCGGATATACAACGCATCCAACTTGTCAGCTTCCAGCGAATAGGTTATCTTATGAAAATCAATGCTATAGAAATGTCAGTAGAACTTTAATTAATATCTGGAAGTTTATTTTAGATGTGCATCAATGACTGCTTTTACGTATCCATGTTTCCCAATCCGCTTTCAACGAAATGGTAAAAGTTGCACACCATTCGCGAGATCGTTTCCTGTTTGTCCTAGACGAAATCGTCGACGAGCTACGCGACAACAGATTAATATTATTACTTCTTATCTTGATCTCTCTCAAGTGTATAGCAATGATTTACAAGTCCACCGGCAGTTAAGACAACTGGATGGTATGATGTATTTATTGTTATTATTACTAAATTATTTATCCAGGATAGCCTTGTCAGTTCCTATTGGTACTGCTTTCCATGGGGGACTTGCGAAGGGGATCCTAATGCATTTTAAAGCTCCCATTTGAGCTACGAAAGTCGTGCAAGCACAGCAATCGATTAACTAAACAACCGTCTAGGATATCAATTCTATTCTCATGCTGAACGCTAAACAGAAAGGACAGAGTTACAATTTTATAGTCTCTGGCATGACTCGGCCGGGGTTTGAACACAAGACCTCTCGCACTGGAAGCGAGCGCTCTACCACAAGGCTACCAGTCTTTCAATAGATTCGGTTGTATCATTTGTGCAATTATATTTAAGCTTTCACTATTATCAAAGGTCTACATAGCTTAATATTTTGATTATTTTGCATAAAAATAACGTACTACTATTTCTTCCAACGTTAGATGTTGGCACCATTCATTCTTTTTTAGTGAGGACAACTACAATTTAATTTAGGAAAGTTTTTATGAGGCATAAGTTCATATTCCAAGAGTTTTCATCAAAGCAATTGTATACACTCTTTCTTTATTGATCATATGCACTTAAAAGTTTGTCTTGATTTTGACATTGATGTTGAATTCGCTTGACCTGAGTTTTTTTTTAGTTTGTTTACGAAAATAAGAACAAAAAACATTCAGCAAAATATTACTGGTTAAAATTATTTAAATTGCCATGACAAAATAATTGTTTATGCCGTTTTAGGAAGTGGATTATTGAAAGTAACCAACACAAATCTGTTTCCAATTAAATTTCCAGAAACAGATACCCGATGTGATATTCCTGGCGGTTGCTCTTTGGTTGGTGATGATAGAGGGGATGAAAACATTGTTCTTCATACGCTCCATACTATATTTGTGCGGAACCATAACTTTATTGCTAAACAACTAAAGAAGGCTCTAAGATATTGGAATAAGAATTTTCTTTTTGAAACAGCAAGAAAAATCAATATTGCAATTTATCAGCGCATTATCTACACGGAGTTCTTACCAAACCTAATTGATGTGAGCTCCTACCAAAGATATAAACCATCGGTTGATGCTAGCATTTTCAATGTTTTTTCTACCGCAGCTTTTCGATTTGGCCACAGTTTAGTTCCAAACGCATGCTCACAACTCGATAAGAACTTCAACAGAGCCTTTGATGATATTTCTCTTCAAGCTTCTTTTGAAGATACTCGGATTATTCGTCAGCGTGGCATTGAGTCAACAGCATTTGGCTTAGTGGCAAATCAATCACAGCAAGTCGATGTATCTTTTGCTTTCGGCCTTGCTCAAAGGTTATTTGTGCCCCCTGGAGAAAACACACATGACGATTTAACCGATTTGAACATTCAACGAGGCCGCGATCACGGTCTACCAACATACGGGGCATGGAGAAGAATATGCAATCTACGCTCGGTTAGTTCATTCTCTGACTTAGCTGGTATTTTTACATCAAGAGTTGTGTCGAACTTTCAAAAAATCTACACTGACCCGAATGATATTGACATTATTGCGGCTGGCATTGCGAAACTCCCACCAATGGAAAAATGCTTGGTCCAACATTCCAATGTATTCAGCAGATCCAATTTGAAAGGCTAAGAGATGGAGACCAATTTTGGTATGAAAAGCCGTATTACTTTGCACATCCGCAACTTGACGAAATAAACAAGATGACATTGGCAAAGGTTTTATGCAACAGGTTAGCAGATATCGTTTCTATCCAACCAAAAGCTTTGCAAGCTGTTACTCGAAGAACAAGAAGAACAGAGTGTAGTAGCTTGTCAGGCATGAACTTTGCTGTTTGGCGATTTAATTATTAAATTATAGGATAAAATCTTATCTTGATAATAAAACTTTCTTTCGTAACAGATAGTTTTCCGTTGTTGAAATATTTAGACAAAAAATGTTCTTGTTATTAAGTAGGGCTCTATCTAATGGTAACCTGATATTCTCTTCATGGGGCATTGATTTAAATAAACAACGGAGGCATTAAATGTTTTTGGCGTCCATTTGTGGGGCGTTGGAAAGACGGGTCGTTTCTATTAACTTTTGCTTTTAAACCGTATTCAGTTCCCGATGGCGTTAAATAGTTCGTATTTGTTGTGTTGCTGTGTTCGTTTTTGCTGTGCTTGCTGTGTCGCATTTTCAGCTTCCATACCTTTCAGAATCGTAGATACTAGCCGTTTTTCGTAACGACACCGTAAAATTCCATGAAATTTTATAATTGGGAAAATATAATAACTTTTCTTGGGATTACCATTAGAAGTTGAAACTCGTAACACCACTTTACTTTATGAAAAGGAATCGTTGCCTAAATTAATCCGATTCCTTGATGTTTTTATGCGATTTATATAAAAGCCAGAAAATATGCCACTTTAATTTGGCTTACAAAAATTTCTTACAAAAAAACAAATAATACTTTTCTCGAATTTCCTAATTATGCCAAACTCAATTAAAGAGGTCGATACTAAAAATGATTCTCATCCCTAAGTTCCTTAGCAAAAGGTAGAACAAATTACCTAATTTTGTAAATATTTTTGTTCGTTAAGTGCCTCATTTGCGAGCTGAAAGTTACGGTCAAACCCTTCATATAACCGAGCTTTCTAAGAATAGCCTCAATTTCAAAACAAATATTTTCTTCAAATTTAAGTAAAATCCAAACAGAACATTATATTGCTCTAAAAACTTCAGTTTTGTCATGATAATTTGATATTCTATCTGAATAATAGGTACTTGTATTTTTATTTTAACTAAAGTTACCAAAAAAGTTATTTTTTTAAAATTACGTTATCCTTGAAAGGAACGCCGATGTAAATGCTCCACACTGATGCGGTCAGCTTGGTGTTATCCATTGTTATTTTGTTAACTTAGATTGTTCTTTTGCTACGACAGGGTAATAGCAGGTTGTAGCCTGTATTTTTTGCAGCTGAAGTTAGGGAAGATTTCTTCTTGAATATACATTGCATTCAAAACATCTTTATCACTTTGATACTTTATTGCAATCTTGACATGGTGTATACAGGAATTACAAAGCATCACCTCGATGTGTGTCACGTTTTTACAAAATTACTTCATTTCCAGATCTTATTTGATGAAATATAATTTTGTAATCACATTTTTCAAAAACTCCATTTTTTATTCAAACTAGAGTATAGTTTTCGACCATAAAAAAGTAAACTCATTGGCTTTAACAGGATGGCCCCCTATGCAGAGTTCCCATAATTTTGTAAGAGAGATGTACAGCATACTGGTGCGATCTTTCTAGCTTAAACAGCGGTTCTGAATTGACTAACACAGCTTTTTGCAAGACTTCCATACCTATGGGCACTGGAGAAGCTATAATAAGTGGTTAATTATTTATTATCACGCTAAATCATCGCTACGTTAATGATTCCATTATGAAAGTTTATATTCGATTTGACTTTGCAGAAAAAAAATCTTTCAAGCCTAATTAGGTAGTTCTCATTTAATTACACATATTTGATTAAAATTAAAACGAAACATCAAGACTTTCAATTTACAATAATATTCATTGATTCTAAGTATGTCATGATGTAAGTGAAAAATAGTTTTTTGAAACATCGCTACTAAAGGAATGGTACAACAATGGACTTTTCGTTTCATTTTCTTTTCTCTTTAAATGGCGTAAATAGATCAATAAAACAGTTTGACTTTTTTGCTTAAATAACACCCGACCAGATCTAAGGAAGCACGTAATGTACTATGAAATAATGTACACGTGATTTTATTGAAAGTACATGACTCGATCTTTCGTTTTAGTGTTTCTATAAAAGCTTAAACACTCCCATATTCGAATATTAAAGTATTATATACGCCTTATATTCTTATCGCGATAATTATCAAAATGTTTTTACATACAATCGTAATTGTAATATTCTGTGTGGGGATTGGTAAGTATTTTAAATAGTAACATCCCCTATTTTAGTTTTTGGTTTAACCCTATTATACCTGAGCTTTTTTTGACCTTGTAACGCCCCAGGGCTCTTATTCTCTTTTTGACAATTTCGCCAGGTGGTGTGCATATATATTTAACCTTTTTACGATCATATAATTACTCCAATTATATGGGTGAAATATGTTTTTACATTTTATACACGACGTAATTGCATATAATTGATCCAATTACGTTGACTATTGTTACAATCAACCCTTTGAAGTATCATCACACATGTTCAATAAGCAACAATAACAAATTTTCCCCTTTGAAGTAAAAAAGTTCTCTTTGAAGTAGGAAAAAGTTCTTTGAAGTAAAAAATATTCTTTTAGTTATTATAAGTAACTATAACTAACTATATGTCAAGTTTAAACCTTACAAATTTATGTTACTGTAAATGGAAAAAGTAAACATCAATCTATCATGAAATAAAAAAAAAGTAATAAACTGCCCTTTTCAAATGTGAATAAAATTTGCTGCGTTGGCGCCTCAAACGAAGGGTCTTAAAGTAAGCCAAAATAGCTAAAATGTTTATATAATTATTAAATTAACATTATTTTTGTCAATATTTACAAAAAAAATAATAAAAATCTATCATAAGCTACACAAATGCAAGAGAAATAATGCTGACGTCCGCAAAGAAATTTTGACAAAGTCAGCATTTGAATCATGATTTTTAATTGTCATGTGACAGATATCATCCATACCAAGTTTTATAATTTATAACCTAACACAAGGGAAGTTATGAGGTTAGGGCACTAAATTATTGTGCTTGAGCATTTAATACTTTATTCCGCGTTTGGTTACTTTCGCAGAATATCTCTTTAGTGATGTAGCTATGAATGGGTATCCGATTTGCCTTTTTGCAAAAGTAAAGATTTACTTCAAATGGTCTGCTAGAACGTTATCTTCTTCGCGCGCGATATTTCTTAAAAGTATCTTTCTAGTGATGTATGCAAGCGTATATTCCACCTCTGCTTGTCTACTGTATCGTACATATATTTTATTTGTCTTGTTCTGCTAGGGCATCTAATATTTCAATGGAGCTAAAAATTCTCGCAAAATTTCCTTTTCATTGACTTATGAATGGGTCCAGCATTTCTGCTTTATTACTGACCAGAAGATGGTTTTCCTTTGAATTTATTTGCCCTTTTAAAGGATCTAAGATTCTATATTGTGTAGTGTATTGGTCTGGTTTCGGACCTTTGATGTGTCATTACGCAGGAAGGTATTTGTCCAGAACATCGTATCTCTTGGTGTATCGATAAGTATAGAACAATACCACTTGTTTAATGTATAGTATATCGTCTTCCCTCAGATTGTCATGTTTTAGGACATCTAATAATGTCAGCTCGAATGAACATAGAATCGCTTCTAATGAAGTATGAGTGGGTATAGCACACTGCTGTCTGTTCAATGTATTGCCTTAAGACTTTTAATATGTTTTTTCGCGAGAGGATATTCGTCCAGAATGCAGTTTTGGTATTTTGTCAAAATATCTGTTCTATTAGTGGATGGATTTGTACCCTACCTCAATACCTCTATAGTGCAACGTGTTCCCTCAGATTGGTTTATATTGTAAAGCCTTCGCATTGATTGGTCTGCTTTAGGACTGTTGATGCGTCATTTCCAGGGAGGGTATTTCTCCATAAAATTGTTTCTATTTGTGTATGGATGTATTTCCAGCATAAGTGTTTGTGAAGGGTAAAGTATAAAATTTTCTCTTTGATTGGTCTTTTAAAATATCTCAGATCTTATTTTGCACATACCTCAACTTCTAAAAGTGTTACCTTAAATGACGTATGGATGTGTCTCACATTTACAGACTTCTTTTAATTTTTCTGCTAGGATTTCGACCTTTACTTTCATCCAGGTTGTTTTTTAGCCATGTATTGTAGAATATCCCATTTACTTACTGGTTTAGGGAGGCTTTATTTGAATAGATCTATTAGGTCATTTTTTAAATAGTCTTATCCAAGCTATCACTGTCGTCTCTATTGCATGTGCATAGGTATAGAACAAAACCGCCTTTTTAGTGTATCATATACATCTTTCCTCAAATCTAACAGCTTAAGACTTTTACTGTGTCATTTGCGAGGGGGTATTTGTCCAGAATATTGTTTCTATTGGTGCATAGATGTGCACCCAATCTCACTGAATGTTTAATTTAAGGCGTAAAGTCTTCTCTTGATTGGCGTGCTTCATCTTTTCGGGGAAGCGTATTCGTCCAAAGTATAGTGTCTATTTGTGAATGGATTGTTATCCAACATCAGTGTTGGTTTGGTTTATAGTGAATAGTTTTTCCTTCGATTGGTCTGCTTTGGGACTTTTGATGTGTCATTTTCTTGGAGGGTATTTAGTCAAATTTGACTTCTATTGGTGGATGGATGTGTATCCAACCTCAATATTTGTTTAATTACAGTGTAAAGTCTACACATTGATTAGTCTGCTTTGGAACTTTCATTTTTTTATATCGCGGCAAGGTACTTGTCCAAAATATAGTGTCTCTTTGTCTATTGACGTGTATCCAACATCAGTGTTTGTTTAGTTTAAAGTATAAAGTCTTCTCTTGATTGTCGTGCTTGAGGACTTTTAATGTAGGACTTTTGATGTATCATTTCGCAGAAGAGTATTTTGCCATAATATCATTTCTATTGGTAAATGGATGTATACTCAACCTCAATTGTTGTTTTTTTCAATATGTGATCACTTTGCATTAATTGGTCTACTTTAGAAATTTTGATACGTCATTTCCAGGGAGAACACTTGTTTCTACTGCGGAATAATGTGGCATATTACGTTGGTTATAGCCTATCTACAAAAAAATGCATTTGTTATGTAGCGATAGAGAGTATTATAAGGGTAACATGCAATATTATGCGATATTACGTTGGTTATGGATTATTGACAGAAAAATATAATATTGTTATGGAACGATTGAGAGTATTATGAAGGTATTATGCTGTATTATGTAATATTACGTTGGTATGGCCATCGACAAAAAAAATTTGTATTTTTTATGGAACGATAGAGAGTATTATGAAGGTATTATGCAGTATTATGCGATATTACGTTGGTATGGCCATCGACAGAAAATTTATGTATTTTTTATGAATTATGAAGGTATTATGCAGTATTATGCAGTATTATGCGATATTACGTTGGTATGGCCATCGACAGAAAATTTATGCATTTTTTATGAATTATGAAGGTATTATGCAGTATTATGCAGTATTATGCGATATTACGTTGGTATGGCCATCGACAGAAAATTTATGTATTTTTTATGAATTATGAAGGTATTATGCAGTATTATGCGATATTACGTTGTTATGGCCATCGACAGAAAATTTATGTACTTTTTTTGAATTATAAAGGTATTATGCAGTATTATGCAGTATTATGCGATATTACGTTGCTATGGCCATCGACAGAAAATTTATGTATTTTTTATGTAACGACAGAGAGTATTATGAAGGTATTATGCAGTATTATGCGATATTACGTTGGTATGGCCATCGACAGAAAATTTATGTGTTTTTTATGAATTATGAAGGTATTATGCAGTATTATGCAGTATTATGCGATATTACGTTGGTATGGCCATCGACAGAAAATTTATGTATTTTTTATGTAACGACAGAGAGTATTATGCAGTATTATGCAGTATTATGCGATATTGCGTTGGTATGGCCATCGACAGAAAATTTTTGTATTTTTTATGTAACGACAGAGAGTATTATGCAGTATTATGCAGTATTATGCGATATTGCGTTGGTATGGCCATCGACAGAAAATTTATGTGTTTTTTATGAATTATGAAGGTATTATGCAGTATTATGCGATATTACGTTGTTATGGCCATCGACAGAAAATTTATGTACTTTTTTTGAATTATAAAGGTATTATGCAGTATTATGCAGTATTATGCGATATTACGTTGGTTATGGATTATTGACAGAAAAAATATGTATTTGTTATATAGAGAGGATGTCGGATAATGCGGTTTCATTTGTCTGGTCCATTTGGTTGGAGAAGTATGACTGAACGTCTGTCGGACTTTTAATATCGATAAAGTATGAAGGGTACTAGTTATGTTGTACGTCGTGTGTCGGGACCACTTAGCCCGGTGCTAAATGAAGTCGTTCCCGCACAAAGTGCCCGCGGGCCATAAATCCTGAATCACTTGTGCTTAAGTGATGAAACTTGGCTCAATTGGAGAATGAATGTCTTAGTACAAACTTAACCCTATTCGGTCCGGGGTTTTTCGAACATACTATGACCGGGGGCGGGGCGGATTCCGCCCCCCCTCAATAACTTTTCATAGGGTTGTTCAAATTGAATCAAACTTGGCACACTTATAGTACGTCATAAAAGGAACAAAATGGCGCCAAAAAAAATTCGCTTGCGTCAGCACATTTTCTGTGACGTCATCAAAAGCTTGAAAATTGTTAAAAATGCCACTATCTTCTTAAAATATAATTACTTTTGTTCTAGAGCGAATTTTTACATTCTGTTTGAAGTTTCGGAAAGCTAAATAAAAGTTATTTAACATATCTTCCGGTTTTTACATGGATCGGATGAAAAATTGCCAAAAATTGCCCGAAAATCCGTTTTTTTCCGATTTTCGGGTAAAATACGACAAAATCGGGAAATCGGATTAGTCACGTGTTCAAATTATTCCAAATGATTCTTCTTGATGAAACAAAGTTGTGTTGCAAGTTTCAAGTTCTAAGGATAATCCTAACAGGAGTTATTATATTTTCCCCATTATAAGGATTTCATAGAGATTTTTAGGGGTAGTTTCGAGTAATGGCCAATATCAAAGCCTCTGAAAGGTATGGGACCTAAAAAATTAGCATGCAGGTGTCTAATAGATAAATGTTGAAACTCAGTAAGTATCATAGCCATATAACAAAGCAATCAGGAGTTATTAAAAAAAACCCGTCAGGGGGGGCGGAATCCGCCCCCCCGGACCGAATAGGGTTAATCCAGGTAAAAAAATAATTAGATGACGTCATAAGGATTAGAAATGACGTCACACATCTGAAAAATGGTCATTTTCCCAATTTTTCAGTACTTTAATTTCTCGCGTGTTACTAATGATACGGCATTGATATTCTTGATAGATTTGTGGAATGAATACCAAAATATGTGTTTCACATGAAAAAAGTAATTTCGATGACGTCATTGGGATGAAAAATGGCGTCATTTCGGCAAGAAAATTTCTTGTTTTAAGAATAAAGATAAAAAGGTCCGTTCTACCAGAAATATTGACTTGGCGTATATGTAGAACCATAGTCACAAGAAAAAGAATAGTCTGGAGACTCGTGCCAACGCGCTCTGCTCCCGGCAAATAACTCGGGTTCCTACATTTTCTAGTACCCAGACTACTTTTAGGGGCACCAAAATTTAAAAAACAAGCAGGAAACCTTAGCGAAGCTTATATTTTTTTAAAGTAATTTTTCATTTATGCTGTAATTTGCTATGCCTGGTGCTAATTGTTCGATTTTTGGTTGCTCTACTTCGAGAAGAACTACCGGCAACTCAATATTTTGTATTCCACAAGGAAATGATGAGTACAACACATCTTGGAGACAGAAACTTATTGCTGTGATTACGAAGGATCGTGTTGTTGATAATAAGTTGAGGACACAGATTGAAAAACGTAATTTACATGTATGCGAAAAACACTTTCAACAGAGTCAGCTTATACAACGTAGGTGCTATTTTATGTACTTTTAGCTATGTAAACATTGGAAACACTATTAATAAAGCTCTCTCTTATACCTGTTGTTTATTTAGATGAAAAAAGAAGAACACTAATTCCAGGATCTATTCCAACACTAAATTTACCAATAAAAAGCATTCCCTCTTCCAGGTATGAGACCATATATTTTTTTGTACAGATACGTATATAGCTAGCTATTTATAAACATTTATGCATATACAGAAAATATGACTACAGGAAAAATATATATTTACAGTAAATTATATTTTTATTTAGCACATCAGTCAAGCCAAGACCTTCTGCTGAAAAGATTGCTGTGAAAAGAAACAGTACAATAACTGTTGAACAAAACCAACACATATTCTATCAATCCTTTGACGAGCCGAGTAAAATCACTAAAGCTTCCAGAGAGTTGGAGTGTAGATATATCTCCAGACTTAGTAATGGTTTGGATGTGCGATGAAATTCATTCCAGTGCACAGTTTGAAATATATGTTAACGATAGTTTGTCATTTACTATTCGAGGCTATACATGGAGTCTTCCTGATGATCACGAAATATACAGTACATATAAACGATCAGTCCGAAATATTACACTGTCAAAATTAATAAAAGTTGTATCCTCCTACAAATTCTGTCCTGGAGTTATTGATTTGTCATTTGTACATTCACACCACTTAAAGAAACATAACATCTCGAAAAATTTTTGTCTTCATTCCGATGAAATACCCTTACAACAGTCAGAATATCATCGATCTATGCATTGTTCACTGTTACAATTTAACGATGAAAAAATGTGCATGCAATGTGACAGTGCTGCTAAAAAATCGCAAAAATCTGTAAAACGTTCATCAACAAATTTAACTGTTCCAGCAAAGTTAAATGAACCAATTTCGTTAACATCACCAGAACGTGTTGTGCTAAGGTTTCGCAATGAACGTGAAGAAAACAAGTCCTTGAAAATTGAGAACATGTCATTAAAACATGAAATAAAATTGCTACAAGAGGAATTATCTTCTTCTTCAGTCCTTGTTAGTTCAGAGCTAGGTTCAGATTTAAAAACCATTATGTCAAACACCAATACATCGACAATTTCTCCATTCATGAAATTCTTCTGGGAGGAGCAACAAAAGTATTTGTCGTCTACAAAAACTGGTGTCCGTTACCACCCAATGGTAATTAGATATTGTTTGTCATTGGCAGCAAAGTCACCAGCTACTTATGATGATATCCGTTATGATGAAAAATCTGGTACTGGTTTTGTGATTCTACCTAGTCGACGTAAATTGAGAGATTATAAGAACTACATCCATCCACAACGAGGATTCAATAAAAGTATAGTTGAAGAATTAAAACTTAAAGTTGAGCATTTCAGTGACATTGAAAAGTTTCTTGTCCTTTTATTCGACGAAATGAAAATCCAAGAAAATTTAGTCTGGGATAAACATACAGGCGAACTAATTGGATTTGTCGATCTCGGAGACATAAATATAAATTATGCAACATTACAAAAAGTAGATAAGTTAGCATCCCATGTTTTGTTTTTTCTTGTTCGGAGTATCGTAAACCCTTTTAAGTTCAGTCTGGCTAATTTTGCAACAACTGGAGCTACAGCAAGTCAAATGTTTCCTTTGTTTTGGAAAGCAGTTGGCATATGTGAACTACAATGCAATCTAAAAGTAGTTGCCGCAACATGTGATGGAGCATCACCAAACAGGAAGCTTTTCCGTATGCATTTCAACTTAACAAAAGCTGACGATATAAATCCAGATGTTGATGTTACATATCGCACAGTAAATTATTTTAGTGCTGAAAAACGATACATCTACTTTCTCTCTGATCCACCTCATCTGATAAAAACTGCTCGTAATTGCTTGTCAAACTCTGGTGCTGGTAGATGCACAAGGTTTATGTGGAATGATGGAATGTTCCTCATTTGGAATCACATAGCTGATATATTTTATGAGGATCGTGAATGTGGATTACACCTTCTACCTAAATTATCACATGATCACATTAAATTATCATCTTTTTCTGTAATGAATGTTAAGCTAGCAGCACAAGTTTTGAGTTCAACAGTCAGCACAATTTTGAATAATTATGGCCCTCCAGAAGCAGGTGGTACTGCTAAGTTTTGCGAGATGATGGATGGGTTCTTCGATATTTTGAACATCCGAAACACGGAAGAATACAAGCAAAAGAGGAAACCATTTCTTGTTCCATTTTCATCAGTCGATGACGCACGCTTTGTATGGCTACGTAAAGTTTTCCTTCAATATTTTGAAGA
Organism: Hydractinia symbiolongicarpus; assembly: GCF_029227915.1. NCBI lineage: Eukaryota > Metazoa > Cnidaria > Hydrozoa > Anthoathecata > Hydractiniidae > Hydractinia > Hydractinia symbiolongicarpus. The sequence goes on from NC_079885.1 coordinate 6,898,606, forward strand.
TTGGTTACAGTCCATTGAGGAACGACCAGGTGATTTTTCTAAAAACGCAAAGTCAAATATGTTTATATCTTGGCAGACATATGAAGGCCTCAAAATAACTGTCAATTCTATTATAGAGTTGGTTCAGTTTTTAGTAAATAATAATATGCCTTATATTCTTACTGAACGTTTATGCCAGATCCCTTAGAGAATTATTTTGGTCGTCAGAGATCCATGGGAGCACGAAAAGACAACCCTTCAATGCGTGATTTTGGCTACAATGATAACACTATCAGGAACCAAAAAATCTTCAGGCCTACTTCTGGAGGAAATGTAGTTGGTAATGCTGTAGTGGATTTTAGTGATGAACCTGTTCCTTGCAGAAAAAAGAAAAAACTATGAAGAAAAACACTTAAAAAAACGGCTATTTTTATAGCCACACATTCTTAAAAACATTATACTTGGCTTTAAAACAGTTACACTTATGCCTCTCACTAGCCTAGCTAGCTATATGCTAGTAACTAGCTATCCAGCTATGTGCTAATAATGCCATAGGTAATGATTTTTATAGGTGTGTAGCTATAAAAAAAGCTGTTTTGTTAGTGGTTGCAGTACTTTCAATGACCTTGATCCAGGGTGGATGATTTCTTCTTTAATTCTGTGCGTAGAGATTTTGATCTCTTTGTATCGGCCGATATTTTGTGAAGCTGCATTTTATCTTTAACAAAAGAAAATGTTCTCACTCTGACATATAGCATGAGTAGGTCTTCTAGAAGATTTAAAGAAACTTCTTTTTTCAGTGATACATCGCAGAGGTTAACTATTTTCGTGAAATTTGACTTCACATTAAAATTTTTCATAAGAAAGGAAACTATTTCCTTGCTATCAATTTTACTGCACCCTTTATTGGTATATAATCGAAAATATTCCTCGGCAGCTGTAAAAATTAAAATTATCTCTTTTCTGACTTTCCATAGACCACCACGATCCCTAGCATTAACCAATTTGTACTCTGGTATATCTTCTGTGTCATCAGATTTTCCAGCCAGAAGAACTGCCAAATACTGTTGATGATATATTTGTTGACATGTGTTTTTTGAGGAGAAACGTATTCGCCGATACATAGTACTAAAGATGTATCCACTAAGATAGGATATGATGGCCGTTTCCTTATCTGAAAAGGTGTGTGGTTTATTTGGAACTTGCAAAACATCCTTGAAATCAGACTTAGACAAGTGACACATACTTGATTTGCTAACTCAAATCCTAGAAGAACAGTACAGTTGTGGCTTAGACTTGCTCCAAAGGGGTGTTCCATGTCCAAAATATTTTTATAAAATAATGGATAAAACTTTTCAGCATCTCCATCAAAAGATTTGATAACATTTTTTACCAGACTGTATGATGGCAAAACATTGTCAAGGCTACCAATTTTAAAAAACTTGAATTCGTTTGTGATTTCAGAGGGATAACATTCATCACCTGTCAATTTTATTATTGAATCCTCGATATATCGCTTAAAATACAGCGGATGCAGAACCTGTTCAGCTTCCAAACTTGCATCACTTTCCTTTTCTTTACTGTGCTTAGTGTTGTTGTGGCGAGATAAACCCCTTTGTGATACACAAACTTTAGAGCACAAACTACAGGTAAATGTAACCTTGGCCTTTTCTTTGGGTATTTCGTCAATTACTGAAGTTAGTTCCACTTCAAACTCAGTAATACTTTGTAAAAAATCTTCATCTATTGCCTCCAAAATAGCATCCAGATCTTCACCATAAAGGAAATCCTCTGCAGCCGCAGCCATTTTTTAAACTTTGGTGCCCTTATATTCCGGCCACCTCAGTTTTTTGAAGTCTCTTTACGATACGGCCCGGAATGGCCGATTACCCAGACTATTCTTTTTCTTGTGACTATGGTAGAACAGGGCATTTAAAGATAATCTAGGTAAGGAAAACATTATAATGACGTCATTGGGATCCGAAATGACGTCAATTTGCTGGATCGATATTTCCTTCTAATCTGGTCTGCTTTTTGTGCCTAGTAACCGTATATCCCCTTAGTAACACCTTGGTTACCACTTAGTAACCAACACACATGTAATAATTATTTATATACCCAATACAACATCTTAAAATCACATTAATCACATGTGTATCTAAAGTTATGCCAAGTCAAAGAGGCTGCGGGCACTTTGTGCCCCCCCCCCCCCCCCAGGTAAAATAAGGTTAAGCCTCATGATTCTTAAATAATTTTAGAAATGATTCTTAAAAGTTGGTAAAAACTTACTTAAGGTATTAAATGCTGTATATATGATGTTAAAAATTTATGTATGGATTAATTAAGTAAACCTTTTTAGGGAAAAAACAAATTTTAATAACGATTTTTTATAGCTAAAAAGGTTACATTAAGCGATAAATATTTTTTACCATAAAAAATTTCTATTTGCGTAAATTTGTGTTATTTGCGCTAAGGTTATCATTTTTGTCAAATATTTTAAGAAAAATGACTGCAGTTATTTCGCCTGAAGGCTCGTAAAATAATTTTCTGCAAAAGTTAAAAACTCGAAATGTTCAAAGCAAATATTTTGTTAAATATTTATCTTTCCTTAAACTTGATCTATTATCAAATCTTTTAACAGAAAAAATACGACAAGCCCCACTTTTTGGTTTAAATAGTTGCGAGATATATTCTTAAATATTGCTACGCATTCTTAATTTACATTTTACATTTGGAAGCGCTTTCTCTTTGTGGTCACAAAAACACGCTGTAGCTCTTTTATGCAATACATATTTCTGTACCAAAAGTACGTTGGTTTATAGATGACATGTTCATATAACCACATATTTTTTATTAACTCTCTACTCAATTTCATTACAGTTATAACTATCAAATCGACAAATTGACAGTTATAATTGGCGAATTGACAGTTATAATTGTCGAAATGACAGTTATAACGGTCGAAAAGAGAGTTACAACTAATAGAAAATTGTCACATTAAAATGTCACATATAGGTCACAGTACCAAAGCTTTCCATTAGCTTAGTATTAATATAAGATTTGAAAACGTAAATTTTTATGACAGTTATGAACACAATCATTGTCATTCGGATTAAAATGAAATTCACTTTATCAATGTATTTCTGTGCGATCACGAAAACAGAAAGTACTTGAATCTCTTTGGCGCAAGAGCGATTGTTTTTTGGCTCAATCTTACAAAATTTCTACACCTCAAAGTCATTCTGTTTCTGAACATACTAATTTTGCATAGAGAATTAACAGTAAATATAATGAAAAGTACAAAAAATAGTATCGTTTCAACCTTTTTTTTTCCATAGACTCTTTGGACATACGTTTCTAAGCGTAATGGTGAAGATAACACTCTTTGTGGTACGTACCAAAATCCCTGTAATACATTTGATGTTGCTGTAAAGAAGACTCATCATACTGCAACAATACTCTCCGATTGGACGGGGGTAATGATAAAACATAAGTATATCACGTAGACAGATCAATAATCCCTAAAAGAAGCCTTACAATGACAAACTATAAAAATAATAAATTTCGTCCAATCATCAAAAACACCAATCGAAACACAAGTAAAAATTACTTGTTTCACGCTCACGAAAAAATGAATATTAAAAAATAAAAAATTAAAACTTTTAAAGAAACTGCTCTCTTGTTATATACTTCATCTTTAATTATTACTATCACCAACTGCAGCTTTGAAAAAAACAGGTACACCTATAATAAAGGCAAACAATGCTGTAGAATCCGTTATAATGAACGTATCTTGTAGTACTATAAAAAATTCAGGACTTATTAGCATGTTTGAAGCTGCAAATCTATTTGTTGTCATTAAGACGTGCACTTTTCAAGCTGAGGCGATGACTTGCCAGGATCGAATGATAAGAGTAAAGGGAACGAAAAAAGTCAAAGTTAAGGTCATCCATCAATAGCATATTTAAGTTTTCTACTACTGCTATTATACTTATATGTAGCATCAACCCATTGATTTTCAATGAAACGTACCAACCAATACAACCTGTTTCTTCCATTATAATACACAAATCAAGTTTTTTTTTCAGAGTATGATGCATGTGAAATGTCTTGCGGGGATTTGTCAAATAGTTGTAAAGAAATTACCGTAACGGAATGCGTGTTCTCAGGATTTCAATATTCAGCTATACGAGTATATTCAGCTTCAAGAACGATGATTTATAATTCTTCATCCAGAAACAACAAATGTAAGGTAGTGCCATCTATATTGAAGACAGTAAACACCTCACTGTATATAACTCGTTATTCTCTTATAACACTGCAAACACTGATGGAACCATATGTGTCTCTAAAGCAAAAGATGTAGTTCTTATTGAATCTTCTAAATTTCTGCATAACTCATTCTGCATAGCTAATATGTCCGGCGGCAATATTGACGCCGGAGTAGCAGGCTTTTACCCAATGATATTGCATTTACATACAGTTCGAATTATTATCGTTCGTGTATTGTCGTTCCAATGTCGTAGATGTCCGAAAGGAATGTATAATTTGAAAGGTGGTAACATTCTATTATTAACACGAAAGACCAAACTTGTTCCCACTAAATCAGATTTTAAGTGTTTTCAATGCCCTCCTGGTGCAAAATGCGAATATTGTACAAAGTAGAGGAAACTTTTTGGGAAAACGTCGGATAATATTTTATATAATATATTTTAGAAACATAAATAATATTTCTACCCTGCCCGGCTTCCTATTGCTGTTCTCAAAAGACAACAAAATGTGCTTCATTCAATACCTGTGATAAAAACAGAATAGGGATACTTTGCGGAACTTGCCAGATGTGATACGGGCTAAGTTATTATAATAATGAATGCGTTAAGAAAAAAAGATGCAATCGGCGGCTGTTTTGGATAGTGTACCTAGCGTATGGAATACTTTACGTTGTATTTCTGATGTAATTTGAAACGATATTCAAGTGCTTGTATAACAAACTACACAAATTGAAATGCAAAGAAAAAGAATCTAATGTTTATAATGATTTGTATCGATACAGACGTTTTGAAGAGAGCATGAATGAAAATGTGGAAGAAGTTAACGTTTATGAAGAGGAAGAAAAAGACTCTGAAAACAATAGTAAACCAAAATATGATGGCAGTAAAACAGATCTTTACATCTCGGGATTTAAATCCATTATATTTTTCTTTTTCCAAATACAAGTTTTATTAGAAGTTCCTGCTGCGGAAAAAAATAATTGCGGATGTATAACAGTAATAAAAAACTCGATCTCAAGCATTTTTAATTTCAATTTAATCCAACTTAACTTATCTAAACTGTGTCCAACAACACATCTTGATGCACTTTCGAAAGCAGTGATTAAGCTTGGTAATATATTCATCCTTTTTTTAATACTTTTTGCATTAGCTTTAATTGTAAAAGTTACCCAGTTTTTCAAAAGAAAAAGAGACCCAACCTATAACTCCACTGGAACAACTGACAAAATCTTAAAGAGCATCCGCACTTGTTTGATCCAGGTTACATTGCTTGGTTATACTGCAGTAAATGCATTTTGCTTTCGAATGTTAAATTGTGTTTCAATAAACAATGACAACTACCTATACATTCAAGGAGATGTCAAATGCAATGCGTGCTGGCGATATTGCATTTTGATTTTTACTGTAAAATGGACAATCCCATTTACAGTATCTGTACACGTGTCTGTTAAGATGCTGCGACGAAGTCAAATAAATTTGAGCCAATTTGACCTTTCATTTGCCATTCCACCAATCTCAGCACATTATTATTTGCGTTCCCTATGTACAAGCAAAGCGTTAGATGTAAATGTCCATGACACCAGGGATGACATCGACAAAGTAACATATATTTTCACTGGTCCTTATAAATATATTAAAAATGGGCAATCAAATTGGGAGGCTGTTCTAACTTGTCGACGAATGGTTATAACAGCTTTGTGTGCATTCATTGTTAATCCAATCTCGCGAATGATCTTCACATTGCTTTTAATGCCGGGATTTTTTATGCATCATCTGTATACCTTACCGTACCGCACGCAAATCTAATAACTTCGTTTCGTTGATTCATTTTTTTCAAACTTACTTTGACTTTCAAATTCAAAAATTATGCACCTCACAACAAGTAAATATTTTCTTCATCGCATGCATGTCTTGACAGACGGGAGTAATGACAACAATTCGAAAATATCTATCGGCTTTAGAGTACTTATTGCGGATTGCCCATAAAGCACACGATGGTATGTCTTTCTGAACATCTGTTTTCTAATCGATTATGTACCCATCAAATCTGTAATACATGTTTTTCTTTAAATAGGAAATTTCACGTAAACTCATTGAGAGCACATCTCACTATTGTATTTCTTCATTAGAACGCATCTTCGGTATTCTATTTTTTTTAATCCCTTCACCATTGTTGCTTTTCGGGCCTTCTTCATTGAATTTCAAAGATGTAGTTGCATAAAATATTTCGGATGGAGAGCAAGATGCTTTTTTCACAAAAGATTGTGTTGAAAAGTTTAATGTAAAGCGCTTGGTGAGAAACTCTTTATCATGTTGTGCCGTATGGAAAATGTATTTCCTTTTTTATCGGACTTTTTATATCTAACACGATCCTATTTAACAATTTCAATTAATTGAAGACAGAAGGATGTTAAAGATAAAATGGATATCACTTCAGTTATGATTATAAATATGAAAGACTTTATATTTGGCGAAATTATTTGTACTTTCAAAGTAGTCGTCAGGAATTTCATTATTATCTTTGCAGCACAAACTTTCAGAGGATAAACTCATCGGTCTACAGTGACCAACTTATTTACTCCAATTATTGTTTCCAATTCGATTGCCTTCTTTTTGTATAACTTCGTCTTCATGGTTTGAACTTAAAAATTTATCTTGCTCTTCCAACCACATTTCAGGCTCAAAACTAAATGACTTTAGAGCCGAAATGTCTGGAACAGTGTTTTTATCGTCACTGGACAAGAAACTGTGATGCATTTTTTTGTTTCTTATTCAAAAGTCTGTTGCATTATAAGCACCGACATAGAGTCTCGTCTAGCTAGCTCAATGTTATGAAATATAAAACGTCACTAGTACTAGTCCACGGACGGACGGACGGACGGACGGACGGACGGACGGACGGACGGACGGACGGACGGACGGACGGACGGACGGACGGACGGACGGACGGACGGACGGACGGACGGACGGACGGACGGACGGACGGACGGACGGACGGACGGACGGACGGACGGACGGACGGACGGACGGACGGACGGACGGACGGACGGACGGACGGACGGACGGACGGACGGACGGACGGACAGACAGACAGACAGACAGACAGACAGACAGACAGACAGACAGACAGACAGACAGACAGACAGACAGACAGACAGACAGACAGACAGACAGACAGACAGACAGACAGACAGACAGACAGACAGACAGACAGACAGACAGACAGACAGACAGACAGACAGACAGACAGACAGACAGACAGACAGACAGACAGACAGACAGACAGACAGACAGACAGACAGACAGACAGACATTTTTGAGGTTACTTCGCCTTTAATATTCATCAACATAGAAAATCTATTTTTTGCTTTTCTTTACATGAACGATCAATTAAGCGTACCTGGCATTAACACTATCGCGATATTTTTTGTATGGTCAGAGCATATCACACTGGCGGCGCCGGTGATCATAATAATTCTCATATCTGTATACAGTAGACGTCCGTTAATTCGAATGCCGCTTAATTCGAACTTTCCGTTATTTCGAACAAATTGCCAAGTCCCTTGCGTTTGGTTTCATAAAGTCTTATATTTTGAGCTGCTTAATTCGAACTCTGCTAATTCGAACATATCGTTAATTCGAACAATTTTTTAGTCCCAAGGCTACATTATGCTCGTTAATTCGAACTTTTGTGTATCGATAAATAAAATGTTATGGAAAAATAAGAAAATGTTATCATTTTTTTCATTTTTATTGCATCAATGGTGCAAAATTTCTTTTAATTTATTAATTAAATTGGCATTTCCAATAAAATTAAGTTTACAAGATTTTTATAAAAACTTGTAGTAAAGATGTAATAAAGTTATATTAGCATAAAACCTTTAAAAGTTTATTAAAATTCTTGTTTTTTCTGAAATTCCGTTAATCTGAACATTCGTTAATTCGAACAAATAATTTAGTCTTTTGCGTGTTCGAATTAACAGACGTCTACTGTATGTACTGCGTAAGAAATTGGGCTGTATGTTCAGAAATTGTTTTGTCTGACTGCGCCTGTAGAAAAGAAACAAGAGTCAGCGTTTATGTTGATTACTTTCATTTATTTATCATTTGTATGATTTTTTCGTAGTTTTTATTATGCAGAATAATAGACACTTCCCATATTTATCCTCTGTGTTATGCAGTACCTTTTAGAAAAGCATTTGACAGACAATAGATATAATGTTCGAAATCCTCACTAAAACTAGAATAAAGTCTAAAATTTCCAAAATCATACTGCAAAATAACCTTTTACAGTTTCTTGATTTAATTATGGCGTATTCGTGAATTAGAGTCTTTCAAAAAACATGAAATTCGGGAAAGGTCTGTCATGTGTATTCTAATTTTACTATAATCTTTGCTATACTTTCTTATTATTAAATTGTATGTAGTTTTGCAGGGTTAAGAGCAAATTACAGCTCCAATTAGAACAACCTTAGCGTCTGGTCTTGTTTTAAATTAAACATTGAAAACATTGCAAGCAATCTCTCAAATTACATTTTGATGTTGTGGACAGTTGAAAAATTATTATCTAATGCTTAAATACACTGTGTTTTTTGTTTCTAAAACAAAGCTTCAAAAAAAAGAATAAGCTAGCCATTAAATAGTATTTGGTTAATATATCAATTAACATATATTTTCTTCCAAATTAAGGGGATCTTGTAAAGTAATCATTCTGGCAGGAAACAAAGCAAAATACATTCAGTTTGAACGCTATTATTATATTCAAATCCAGTAAATGGCTTTGATTTCCTCGAATAGGAATTGTCAATCTATCACTTAACCATGAAACACAAAGTTAAAACGGCTCCAATCTGTCAAATTTCATAGTTAGGTAATTTTCTGATTGGTTAATAAAAGGTTTTGAGTTCCTTATTTGGATTATATGATGTTGTCAAAAGGTAACACCTATATGCAAAAATTATTGTAGTTTGTAGAGAAATATATAAGAAATCATCACACAGGCTTTTGTCAGTTTTTTCTGCCCTGCCCAATCATCTCCTGATTTTCTTTTTTTCTGATTTGTCACGTGTTACCCTGCAGGTGTTACTACTTTATAGTTCATATTTAATTCTGCAAAATTCAACATTCAAGCAGGAGTGCTCACGATTATTTAATTTATAAAACAATACGCCTGTAGCGCGCAAAGCCATGCGATAAAAAAGGTAAAGTTTTTGCCTTAAAATTAAAGAAAATATATGTTCAATACTATCGTACTCCAAAGAACTCACGTGATTTGAATTCTTTTCATTTTAAAAATTATTTTAGCCGAATAAGATCTTCTTAATGAACAGTAGTGTCTTGTTGATTAAATATTGTCCAATAGAACCAAGGTTTTCCTTGCTCAAGCCTCTCATTGCGGTTATGGAAGCTACGTCTTCTGAAGAAACTGCTGCCAACTTGATTTGTTTGAGAACTGTTATAACCAGTTTTCAGGTGTTTTGAGTGAATTTGCTCGGATTACATTAAATAATTGGTCAATGAAAATTACACTTCTGAGAATTATATGTCACTGCTTTGCGAACTCAACTACCAAGTACAACCATGGTACCTGCTTGAGATGTGAAACTTATTTTGCTGAAGTTAAGAATGCCTAGATACAACGGTTCGGAGTCTTTTTAAAATAATTCCTGGTATTCATAGTACGATATCATAAATTAAAATGGAGTGTTGCTTTGCGTAAAAATGCTTTGCTCGTGACAAGACAAACAACATGAGCATTGCGAGCGAAGTGGTCTCTGCCAAGCCGACAATTTCTTAATTTTTTTTTTAATTTAACAAAATGTTACTACCATCTACAAAGTCCTTTGATGGGGAAAAACTAAAGCTAAAATAAACAATGGCTATTAATGAAATAAAAAATAAGTTCCACTCTACTTGCAAAATTCTAAGTAAAAGCTAGCTAGTTGGTTACGATGTCTTCAAACTTAGTGTACCAATGTAGGCTACATTAAAACATTTATAGGGTTTCGCTTTAAAGAGTTGTTTTAGTTAAGTAGCGTTAAATTCCTTCACAAGTTAGCGGCTATTTCAACAAAAAACTCATGCATTTCACACTTTGCAGATATATCTGTGTAATGTCAAAGGTCAACAGACACCTTAACTCTCACCCATAAAAAATGCTAAGTTGCATATATTGTGGAAAGTGCGTACTTGTGGAGGGTGAGGCTTTTAAAAAAGCAATTAAATTTTGGAAAATCTTTGTGTAGAATTCATTAGGTTGGCAGAGAAAGTTTGGGAGGTTTTCAAAAAACTTTCTTTAGAAAAAATACTAAAACTAAACCAGATATGCAGGTGTTTACCAATTGTCGCCACACTAGTAGTCTCTATCCATTTGCTTTGCATTTGTGAAAATTCTTTATCGTATTAATGTTGGGTTGTGGTTGGTTGTAGCTGGTTGTGGCTGGTTGTGGCTGGTTGGGGCTAGTTGGGGCTGGTTGGAGCTTGTTGGGGCTGGTCACAACGAACCATATTAAAATGTCTGGCATTCCTTAGCAATGCAGCAGTTTTTGTAAAACCGTTTGACTTTTTTACAAGGCGGTAAACATATCAGAATTTGAAAAAATAGTCCCAAACTGTTTAGCCCCAGTGGCTAGTCACAAACTTTACTTTTCATTCAAGCTAAAAGTCATATCACTTCAGTGAAATTGAAAGAATGACCTGCAAGCTCGTATGGTAGGTTTTTAGTTTAACTAGTCAGTGGACCCGTGAAAAAATTCACGGGTTCGCCTGTTCTTTTTATACCTCACTGCGTGCGTCTCGCTACTTGCAGTACCATTTTGCGTGACAGACAGACAGACGTATACGGGTAATTTAATATAGATTTAATGATAATCATAGTTTCCGAGTCCTGATTTGGACCATTTTCGGAGACAGCGTAAAAATTTTTAATAAAATATCAATGTTAAGCATTTTTAATGTAGCTATGTAGGGTTATATTGATTCTTTTTTCTCATTTTTTGTCACAATTAAAATTTCAGGCTAAAAGGACTTGTTAACTTAAGGCGCCATTGTTCAGAGTCATGTCCTGGTACAATGTAGAAACCATGAGAGAGGATTTTTCTTAATTTGTGCAAATCCGAGGGTTGTATTTATAAACTTTCTCATAAAGTGGAACCCAAATGTTTCACAATGAGGGAACAAACTTTCATCACATTTACTGAAACTGTTAATAGTGCTACAACAAAGGTGTTGGCTGTCTTTGCCAAAGATCCTTTTTTTTCAAAGTTAACACAGGGTTATCTTTCTTGGCTGGAACTGCCATATAGTTTGGCGAAATATGAAATATGAATTATAAGCATCTCTCAACTCGTTTCATAAATTCAAACCATGGCATAGTTCTTTTTCCATTTATCCTCAAATAAAATACCTCGTAATAAATTGCTCCACAAGACATCCTTCTTCATATACCACGTGTTTTCTCCAAATTTTGAACATTACATCTATCTGCCATTTTCTTTTTCTGTTTGTTGCGATTTTCACAATTTGGTGTGTAAAAAATATGTTTTCCCCCAGTTTAGCTGCAATAAAACACAGTTTACAACCTGTTGTTGTAAAGTTTGTGTTAAAGTTAAAAAATTAATCGGAACACTAGGCTAAGCTCTTAGTACAAATAAACCTTGTCGCACATCTGTATATGAACAATACTATTATCGCAGCTTTGGTTTAAATAAAAACACAGAAAACAGCCCGTCGCTAATAACAGGCGTAATACACTTTATAAATAGCTAGCTATAAAATCGTGAAAGTATGTTATAACAAAAAAATGTGGATATATAGTCTGAAAATAACCTTTAGTAACTAATTATGTAAAAAAAAAGTTTCGATTTTTAAAAGGGTTATTGCCATCGTAACGCAAATGCCTGAAATAGCCGTTAGAAAAAGAACTTAATGGATGCAGTGCTGTTAAACGGACTTACAAATGCATACAAAAAAACGTGAATCAGGAAATTAAAATTTAAAATTTGATGGACATCCTTATTGGTTTCCTAGTTTTCGATTGAAGATGTTTCGAATATTACATAGTTCTTTTAGGTGAGTTTCCATATTTCCATATTTATATGTTGCCACTTTTTATCATCAAGGACTCTCTCTTCGTGGGAAGACACAGAAAAGAAACAAAAATGAGCCTCCAGCCACATATAACCAAACAGGACCAGCTACAATACAATCTGTTACTTTGAAACTAGGGTGTTAATTTGTCTTTACTCTCTGCCATTTCACAACATCAGCTTTACAACCAATGAATCAAGGAGTCATTTGGTCTTTAAAAGCTAAATATCGCAATCAAGAAGATCATTACCACAATTATTCAGGAGAAGAAAGTCGTGCCCATTTCCATCCTAAAGGCAATAAAAATTCTTGTGCTTTTATTGGGAGACGTCCACTTACAATTACTAACTGTTTTAGGAAAGCAGGGTTTTCAGAAACTCCTATTTCTCAGGACGATGATGACCTTTCGCTAACTCAAAAAAGCAACGTGAATTTAAGTGAAAACATAAGGAGTGGGTATGGGAACAAGAAAGAATAACAAATGTTGTATTGACAATATCGTGTAATATTCAAGGACTAGCTTGTGTATAACATGTTAATTCGTTACAAATAGAATTTTGATTCGTAGCACATAGTAGTGGTAATCCATTGTGATAATTTTATTTCATATGGTAAAACGGCCATAGTGATTGAGGTTAAGTAAGCTACGTTTTCGTCTCGTTTTGGCACAGATATTGCAATATTGCTGTATTCCCGGAGTTTCATAACGATTTTTCCTATTATGCTCTTACTCGGTGTCTTTAAAACTTATAAGAAAAGTTTTAAAAACACATGTTAAACTTTTATTTTTAATTTATAAACTTTACTACTAAACTTTACTAAGCTACTTTATAAATTAGAAATAAAAATAAAATTTTAACATGTGTTTTTAAAACTTTTCCTATTTATTTGTTGGCTGATTTATCATAATTTAAAACTTATATTACCCTCTCCAAAAAGAACCAGGACTTGTGGGATAAGTGGGTAGTAAATCAAGTAGCTGTAATAGGGTTTAATTCCGGCAAGCACGACATCAACCTGATCAAGCATTATTTTGCAGAAGAGATCGCGCAAGACAATATAATCAATGTGGCAAAAAAAAGATAATGACTACATGTTTCTCACCACCTCAAGGTTTGAATTTCTAGATATCAAAAATTTCCTTGCTCCCGGTCTAAGCTATGACGGTTGGTTCAAGTCGCTGGAAGATAAGCTCTAAAAGCTCGTGTTTCCGATTGAATGGTTGACGAGCCACGGGAAGTTGAACCATGCTGGACCTGTCGTGCATGAGTTAGAGATATACGCTCCGGGAGACCCATGCAGGCATAGGTGTAAGGACTCCTGTTATAACAAGACTTGTAAGGCCTGCAAGGAGGTAAAGAAAACATGTGACAAATGTACGAGGAATAAGGCCTACGAGCTCCTACAGACGGGGATGGAGGGTGATCCTGCGATCGTATTCTGTAGATATCACGAACGGGACGTGACGGGTATCAGATCTCACGTATACAGCGAACCCCTCAAATGCAAGACCATTCTAGGGTATGATGCAAACATGCTCCACCCGAGTACCCTGATGCAGGACTTTCCTTGTGGAAAGGAACACCTGATTAAGGTGGCCACGCCGACATCAGCACATAACTTAGAGCTACTAGCGCGAGGTGTGGTAGATGGATCCTTGTTTGTGTTTGTCCAGGTTGATATCGAGGTACCCGAAAATCTGCGCGAAAAGTTTAGTGAAATGCCCCCCTGATTGTCGTCAAGGAGATACCTGATGATCAAATCCCCGAGCACATGCACGAATACTTAAAAACTACGGGTCGCAAGCGTGTTCCGGGCACGCGTAAGCTTCTGGGGTTGCTAAAAGCCGAAAATATCCTATTGTGCTAAAATGGTACCTTGACCATGGGCTGAAAGTGACTGCCTTTTACCAGTTTCTCAAGTATGCCAGAGTTAGGCCCTTTGAATGCCTCCCGAAAGAGATTGCCGATGCATGGCGACAGACCGATAAAGACCCCAACAAGCGCATTGCGGGAGATACGGAAAAATTAAAAGGCAACTCGTTTTATGGCAAGATGATAGAGGATCTGGCGAGGCATGCAAATACTACGTTTAGAGGGATGAAAAGGAGATTGATGCTGTACTGCAAAGCCCTTACCTCAGGGAATTTAAATAGATCAGGGATGCGTATGAGGTAAGAAGGGACAAACACAAGTGTACTATCGATACGGAGTACCAGTGTGGTATTGCAGCATATCAATTGGCCAAGCTGCGCATGCTCAAATTTTACTATGATTTTCTCGACAAGTACGTGGATCGTCGAGACGTTGAGTACATTTACATGAACACTGACAGTGCTTATTTTGCCATCTCCGGAGAAGAATTGCAAGATGTCGTTCGCCCCGAACTGCTTGGCGAGTACGACAAAGACGTAAAAAGCTGGCTCATCACCGATAAGTACACGAGTCGGACAGGAGGGTTATTTAAAGCGGAATTTATTGGGTTTCGGAAGATTGCCCTGACGACCAAGTGCTACTTCGTTAAAGGAAAAAAGGGTACTAAACTTTCATTTAAGGGCATGTCAAAGAGACAAAATGCTGTGACCTGGAGTAGATACATGAGTGCGCTGAGGGGTGGTTTAAACATGGCTAAACATGTAAGTTTTCGGGTACACAACAAGGGTATGGTTACGTACGAACAAAACAAGCTCGAACTCTTGGCCTTTTACGACAAAAGAGTTGTACATGAGGATGGTTTACATATCTCTCCGCTTGTGGTTTAGGGGAATAAAATGGAGGTGTGTGTAGTAATCGCTATGCTTCTACCCTATACCCTGATCGCTTATATTCTTTTTCGTTATAAACGACTACTAATAAAGATGTCTGATATCGCACAAGTATTCGACACGGCCTCGGAATCTTTTGAAATTATCAAAAAGCCCATCGATAAACGCCAGGCCTTGAAAGAGGCCCTACGCAAAAGCAAGGGTCACTTACTACCCAAAAAAATGTACAGAGGGCTCCATTGACAAGGCCACGGATGAGGCGGTGGAAAAAATCTATACCGAGCACGTACAACGCAAGTTGCGGGAAGAGGGGGAGAAAACAGCTAGAGCACTGTCTACTCACGTGGTCAATCTGTATGCTAATATGATTGAAAACTTCGTAGATATCGATAGTGTTGACGAATTGCGCAGGGATATCGAAGGGGACCCTATAATCCGGGACTCTAAGACAGATCTCGGGATCCTGGTGTACTGCACCATCGGCAGATGTCTTGCAGCGCTCCTGGTCCTGTCTCACACGGCTCGACATATGAGCAAGAAGAAGAAACAGGAGGATTAGGAAAAGGAGGTGGAGGAGGGAGGCGGCGCTATAATAAAATGAGTAAAGAGGAACAAAAACAACAAGAGAGAGTTATAACAAAACCACCGAAGAACGAGGGTCGTGTCGCAGCTGGCAAGAGATTTGCCGAATGGAACCGGAAGAGCAAGACCGACTTAAAGAATAACGTGGGCAAAGAACCTTCACAGGATGATAAAAAACCTGCGACAGGTTCCGGCAAGTCAACGGATGTATACCTTTATGGAATCGGGAGTTTGGCCATATTGGCGATAGGCGTCGGGGTTTGGTATATGTTTATCAGGGGTAAGAATGAATCCAAAAACACCAGACCGGCGGCCCATCCAGAACCCCAACAGGGCAAACATGGCAAAACTCAGCCAAAATTGACATCTTCAAGATGCAATGAAATTTTGCTAAAAAAATAACACCTAATATAATGGCAAACAAACATGATGAAAATATGAGTCCCAAGGAAACGATGATTATTGATCCTGTATGGGAGTCCGTCAGGCTCATGTCATACACGATACTGATCGCTATGGGTGGAAAAAAGGCCTTGGGGGTTTACAGGCCGGGTGCTAAGATGGACATGGGGGACGGCATTAAACTTGCCGGGTATATGACGGCAGCTATTTTGCTTGACGAATATGCAATAAAACAAGGGCGGTACAAAAAATCGTTAATATCTCCGATGTAGACCGCCCGATATTATATAGGGCAAATAGAAATATGGAAGAGAAAGAATGTCTTGTGTGTTCAAAATCTCTCCCCCTGGATCAGTTCAAGGCAAAGGGTAAAGATCTTACAAAAACATGCATTCCATGCCTTGATCTCGGGAGAATTTCAAAGGGTCCCCCTAGAGGTCGTATCTACATGCAATCCTTATATGAGTTAATAATCTTTCAACAGGATCATAATCAAGCCCAGTTTAATGAGGGGTACACGTGGGAAAATTTTGAACTACATGTACATAATATGGTATGCTTCAGATACGATGAAACGTTTAAATCTCCAACGCTTGCCGATGTGGCGAAAGCATTAGAGCGGGCCCAATATATAATACTAAATGGACATTAAATTTTGTAGGGCATGTAAAGGATTATTATCCCTCGATCGATTCAAAATCAAGGGGTATGGTTGGACCAAGACCTGTATAGGTTGTCTTGATAAAGCGAAAGACAGGCGGGCTGTTAAAAATAAGGACAACATCGTTGAACACAAAGTGGACATCTTTGTTTTTAACAAAAACATTAGAGGGGTTCGACAGGATAAGAATTATCTGATTCTCTATAACCTTCTCACATATAAAATTATACCTGGATATATTGAGCTTATTGGAAAGAGCCCCGAGAAGGCAAGCCTCGTCGAGAGGTACCGCAAGGCACTGCTATGCCTGCGAGGGAAGTTAATGTATACTCCACTACCCCTAGAATACAAGGTTCAAAATACCAAGCTCTGCCCTACTTGCCGGGGGGTCTTTGGTAAACAATCACGGGGGTGTGTTAATATGTTCGGCATGTGCTGCCATATACCCCAAAATTCACGATCAAAAGTGGTCGGACTATTAGAATAAAATGGATGTCGTGAAGGAACCGTTCACAGCAATCTTTACAGGCCCAACGTCTTGTGGCAAGACACAACGTGTTTGGACCTCCTCGAGCAGGAATATAAGAAGCACTTCAACAACATAGTCATTTTATGCCTAACTATACAGTGTAACGCTTCTTATTTGGAGAGGGCATCGCTATGGAAGGACGCATGTGTGTTCCTGATATACCCCGGAAATGATCTGTTTGAATGGATCCAAAAATTGTCCTCATTATTGGGAGGAGCGGACACGTTGTTTGAAGTCGACGACTGTATTGCTAACGAGGACTTCGATAAGCGTCGGCCATCCCTACTTGAGCTTGCTATCAGCGGCAGGCATCGCAAACACAGCCTGTGGCTATTAACGCAGCCGTATACGGCTTTGCCCAAGAATCTGAGGAGGCAGAAGAAAGCCCTGTTTTTATGGTACCCTATTGACCGCTCAGATATGAAAAACCAATATGATCACAGACTCGGATCACATTAAAGCTGAATTGCAAAAATCTAAGCATGCATGTCTGTACGTGAGATTGGAACACCCTAGGACTTGGAAAATTCTCGAATGACCACATTGAAAACCTCCGGCCAAGCATCAGTATATAGGAAATGTCTTCACAACTCGCTTTATTTAACGCAATACCCGCAGGAGCCATTGAGACCTTGTTCGATAAACAAGGCTAACCCCTCTTCAAAAAAGGCAGATCTCGAAAAATTCCTCTGTATTCAAAATGCTAGGAAGTATGGTCCTAATCGCCTTATAACGATATCAAGGGGAGAAATAGAGGGTATCATGGGAAATGTGTGTAGCGAATACAGTTCTTCGGGTATATCGGTAGGAGTGAAAGAACGGCATGATGTATTTGTCACGCTGAGCAGGGCACTCGAAATTACGCACCGTTCTAGGAAACCCAAAGCAGTGAAACTAATTAAATGGGTAGCTCAAAAAGGTGTTGAGAAATTAAAGGATGAAATCAAGGAGCAGCGTCAAGCCCTTGAGGATAATGATAATGCTATGGCCGTTCTGAATGATGAAATTGAGGACAAGGATAGTCAACTCATGGCGTTGGGTGATGAAATTGAGGAGCTACAGCAACGTGCCGTGCCCCACCTTGAAGATCCTGGAAAGGATTTTAGTATGGTGATTAAAAAGAATAACGACGATCCATTTCAATACCTTGCCATTTGCGGTCAACAGGGGTATGTAGCCCAAAAAATTCGAAATAAGGTTGTCGACTACTCCAAGGGTGAGATTGTGGTATTGGCAGAAACACCGAATGCTATCGTCCATTACAATTGGCTACGAGAGCGTGGATGTATCGGCGTAAACCCGAAGAGGGTCAGACATTTTGGACTTGGTGAGCACTATAAACATGACTGAATTTTGGAACTCGCGTAATAGGCACGATTTTTAAAAAAAAATTGTATTCAAAAGTGGTGGCTTCCCAACCCCTCCCTTGGTAAAGCTCGGGAACTATTACCAATCCCTCACGTACTTCGACATTTTCAGGGACCAATATCAACTCCTCCGAGACAAAGCTCCTTTCAGGAACGTCTTTTAGGTAGTACAGAACGCGACTACCTGCTGCTATACGGTCCAACCTTTAGGTTTTCTTGCTCCAAAAGGCGTCAGTGGCGCGTCTCTTTTGATCACCGTGTTCCTCTCCAGGTAGCAGGATGTACAACTATAAACCATCCTCGGGTAGGGGTTTGGGATATTCCTTGCTTTTTGCGAGTGGGACATCCTCGAGTTTGACCGTATTCGAGGGCTTTATGCAAATCATAGCAGTCCTAATATTGTTGAGGCCCCTCACGATGGTATATAGATTTTTCACCCAAATACTGCTAGTCTCATCAGAAGCTAACTCTTGTGCATCTTGAGGCTTGAAGAGCCTTTCCGCAAGAACCTTGTTGTAAGATTCTACAAAGGCTGTAAACGTATGGTGATATTTAGTGGTGGCACGGTTAATATCAACCCCCTTGTCCTCTAGCAGCTTGGTTACGTCCGATTTGAATTTGAAACCATTGTCACAGTGGAAGGTTTTGGGGTAGTGAAGGGGTCCTGCTTTGTAGATATCTTTGATCCTCTCTGCGACTTCGCTAGCTTTTTTGGTTCTTAAGGGCCTAGCTACCTTGTATCTTGAAACTACATTAATACCCATCAGAATACACTTGTACGTATTGCCATGCAATCGATCGTCGGGCATGTAGAGTAGATCGAATTGGTGCATTTTGTTGGCTACTGTAATGGTAAAATGGAGATAATCGATACGTTTTGGACCCCTGATGTGTCGTAGCCAAAGCAGTTGCCTACTCAGCCAATGAGTTACCTTCTTCTTGGAGAGACCGCTCTCCTTTGCAAGTAATATTATGGCTTTGTGCCCGTCCACAGATGTTCTGGGATATAGTAGATGTTCCTTAGCTTTTCAGCCTCTTCGTCGGTAACGATATGTGGTGATTTTTCTGACATGTTTATTATATGTCAAAAAAAACGTTCTTACAAATACTTATATGCCACGAAGCCTAGCAGGGATGGAGAACCAACAACAAAGGCCAATTCACAATCTTGCTGGGTTTCTGAAAGGGTATAAAAGTCCTTCAATTGTGGTCCCTTTTTATCCTAGACGATGTAATACTAATACATAGTATTGTCCAGTTCTCCAGTTGTCCAGACTCTTGGCCGTCTTTATTTGCATCTCTCTTTCCTTCGCAAGCCAAGCGCACTTGGCTTGCCTATCCCGTATCCGTTGAGCCTGAGCTGTATTGAGCCTTTCTATAGCCTCGTCGTGCCGTTTCCTCTCGGCTTCCCCGTGTTCCAAGAGCTTGGAAAACAATAAGTTCGTTCCGCTGAATGCTAGGACGTTTATGGCCGCCCGACCACTATCACGGCAATGGTTGCCATATCTCTTTATTTCACTACTCAACACGATTGAGCCTACCATCCAAAAATTCATTTGCGCGTCTTGCAGGAGGTACACAAAACATCTAAATTATCTGGTTCCGTCGGCTTTTTTGCCGATTTGTAGGGTGACGCCATCACCTAGACGTTGTAATGGTCTCCCGGAACCATGCAAAATATTGTCGGGGGACATCCCCCGACAATATCCCCCGAAAGTCCACAAAAAGGGCATACCTTTTATTGAAACACTTGGCGATCGCGACGTTACTATCGTGGCTGCCAAAGAGGTTCACGACTTGTTCCAAATGATCCTTTGGAAGCATGGCATGAGAGTAGAGCTCGTAAGGTTCACACTTGACTGTAATAGATACCTTCTCGATTTTGGGGTTATAAAAGACATCATTAACACCGGCATAGGGCTTCACTTCAAGAAATAGTAGCAACACGCCCTTGAAGGACTTAGCGAGGGCATCAATCTAGAGGTTGTGGCTAGTATCGGCTTTTTTCATGGTCACAACCTTCATTCTAAGTACTCTTTCATAGGGCAAAGCGAGTCTTGCATATCTTGACATCATAGCACTTGCCAGACCTTCATGAGTGATCTTGTAGAACTCCAGCCTAATTTTGGTGATCCTATAGGCAGCGTCGGTCGCCTTGGCTGCTGTGATCCCCGAGGCTGCTTTCCCTCCATCTTTAATGACGTCACCGTAAGGCGCGAAATTTATGATGAACTGGAGGCGGTCATAGAGTCCCGCTGGGTAGATTGCCAGATCACAAGTCAATTCAAACATTTTGCCAAGGGGGATGCAAAATGTGTTGCCATAGGCCACAGCAATGGCCTTTTCTTCATCGGTTCCCACATGGCCACTAGCACTTACCTGCAGGGCTCTGATGGTTCCGTCGTTGGAATTAATGCACTGCCCTGGCTATTATCGCGGTCAAATTTTGGTAACTACAGGTCCCGGCACACGGCCAGGATATTATAATCCGATATGTTTTGGACCTCCTTGCCATTCAACGTTACGCGTAAATTCTTAAATAACGCTTCAACTATATTTCTGACAATGGTACGTGTTGTATTTGTTCCCGTTATCGCCAGATCAAATAAGAATAATGAATAATGACAGCATTCTGAGGCATAATAGGTATGTCAACGTAGATTTCCTCGTTCTGGTTGATGGTTGACGGGGTATGTGAGATTTGAACCTGTTGACGGCGTCCTTTCATACCTAGTAGCTGCTTTGTCTCTACATAAGGGTCCATCAGACTTCCATATGCATTCATTGGTTATTAATATAGAATAAAATTTTGTAAATGAATGGATAATCTGGGATATGATTTTACGCATGAGAAGGATATAGGCAGGAACAATAAGGATGACAACGAGGATATGCAGCAATCGACGAAACTCCCCGGAACACAGCAACTTCCATCAACATCAGGAGCAAAGCAGGGATGTGCGCATAGGCGATTGGGGTTGGCCACAACGTTGGCCGAGAACATGCTATTTAAATCGAAGGTTAATAGCCTATACATGAATCTTAGGGATGGGCTGAGAATGACACCAGATGCAAAGCATTACGAAAGGCGTAGAATGGGGGAGGATAACCAACTTATCATAAAAAAGCTTGTGACCGGGAAAAGATCCTTACCGGAAGTAGTACTCACGTTGCAGGATGGTAACTTTCTGACCATTGGACAGCTCCAGAGGTTGTTGGGTAGTATGCGTATGAAGGTCATAAAGGCCAAGAATATTAAGTCCGAGTTGATGAACATTGCCGGGGATGATATGCCCTTGCTGGAGAAACTTAAAACCCTTTTCCGGGAGCAGGGGATAACCATAGCGAGTATCGTTTCTGCTATTGGTCTATTGATCAGCACCATTGTACTCTCCGTTACAGGAGGAGGGGTGCAGCAGCAGGTTCTGCAGGGAAATGTGCCGCAGTGTGTGGTGAAAATGGTTTTGTGGAGAAACAGCTGCAAAGGCTTGAAAGGTTCCTAGAATATTAGAATTGGCAGGCAAGGCAGGTGCCGCGCTACCCGGTATTATTGGAACAGTAGTTTCCTTCTTACTGAGGGTAGCGTCAACTATCGTCGAGTATGTGGCCAAGCATCTCTATATGGCCGTTGCGGCTGCTGCCGGGTTTTTCGTGCTCTATATCAGGAAATAGGTCTATTTTTTAATGATGATACCTACCCCTATCGTGTTTATTAATGCATTGGTGTCTTCATGGTGGTTTTGTTGGGGTTGTTCGGGTATGGGAGGTGGTATGGTATGTTTTGGAGGTGTAGGAAGTATGTTATGATCAGAAGTATGCCTGGAGGATAATTTGAAATCTGCCACATGTCTGATGGTATGCTCCGCATGCTTGGATGGTGATTTGATATCTGCCACATGCTGATGGTATGCCTAGGACGTGGTTTGATAGCCCTCTCTGTATGCCTCACAATAGGCTTGTTATTCAGGTCAAGTTGGATGCCAATAATTGCATTGGCAGGTGCGATAAAAATATTGTTATTGTACCCTACAATTCTTCCTATGCGCAAGTTCATGCCGGATGGCAGCATGTACACTCCATGCATGACCGCGAAGTTCACCGGCGTCCTGGCATACTGCAATACCTTCTGGAATGAGGTGATGTCATGGCCTACGTCCTCCTTGCGTTGGACCATGGCCTCAAATTTTTGCAATAGGATCTGCCTTGCTGTGTAGTTGTCTGCACCGGAGCCGATTAAGGATGCCTTAGCTCCTGCTTGCGACCCCAGTAACAGCACCACTTAAACCCTGATACTCTCGCTTAGCTTTGTCAACCCTTTAGGTGTAAGGCCTTGGCTTGTTGGTATGATCAACTTCGCCCAGTCCCCATCAACTTGTGGCCACCACGATCCATTGGTGAGTGACGACATGATTTTTTTGATTTTGCACAGATTATTAGGATCTGCGCTATGCTCCCGGCATACCTGTGCATATCCCAAGGTGGAATAGGGGTTTTTGTACCGAGAAAACCCATCGTCATAGGGCATGGGTACTTTCATTCTGACAAGAATACGACGCATGTGGTAATAGACGTGGAACTTAAAGATGGAGTTTATAAGGGGTACCGAACCCGACATGTGCTTAGCACGGATACCCAGGGCCGTTGTTGCGCAGTGTGTGGCAAAATTGACCTGGATATTCCAGTAGTCCATGGCCTGCCCTTTCCAACCTAGTTGAACGGGGTCATCAAGGTATGTTGTTGGAACCTTGATGGCATACTTGGTAAACTCCGGAAACACCACGGAAAAATGGGAGTCAGTACTCACGTACAGGTCCTGGTGCTCAAGATTTGTAATACCAAGTTCCCATTCTCCCCTGTTAGACTTGTACTTTGCTGAGGGATTGTATTGGTATATCTTGTTTATCTTTCTTTTAAAACAAGAGGATATGAAACAAGTCTACATCACTGATATTGAGAAACCCACGATATTTGAGGACTACCTTGGGCAGGATACCAGAATTGCCCTGAAATCCATCAGTATTCATCACGGATGGCTGAACCTGTATAGCAATAACGTTTTCACCATTCGCAAGGTGGAGCCTGATCAGAGGGTGACTCGGATCGAGATCCTAAGCGGGTTGTATAAGACAGAGGATATTGCGATGGGTATACGGTGGTTATTACCAGACCTTCTGGGCTACCTTACGATCCCGCAAAAGATTACTACACGAGCGGTGACAATTATATGACCGACATATATATCAAAGATTATGACTCGTTTGTCCTCAGCTGGATGAGGATGATTGCCTGCTTGAGGGTAAAAAGTCAAAAATTCTGACCCTAATTCCCAACAAGGAGTTAAACGCTTGTTAACCTGGAGTTTTGACACTCCTGTGTACCTTCCGCTGAAGGGCTCTACGGATCGTCTAGAGTTTATGCTTACAGACATCTACCATCATAAGAAGAACGTTACGTTCACCGGTCTCACGATGCAGATCCTAATAGAATTGAGGAAATAGAACAGTATCTGCGAAATGAAATAAAGGAGCGGGATAAGCTAGCGAAAAAATTCAAAATGCACGGCACGTGGATACGATCTTGTGACCATGGTCTGCTTGGTGTGAGTGTTATTACGTCTGGACTTGGTATCGGAGCTATAGCGTTGATGCCCTTGGCTATTGCCATGGGGGGGCTCACTATTGCGGCCGGGATAGGGCAGGCAGGCCTTAGAAATTCCTCAAAAAAGCTTG
Organism: Hydractinia symbiolongicarpus; assembly: GCF_029227915.1. Classification (NCBI taxonomy): domain Eukaryota; kingdom Metazoa; phylum Cnidaria; class Hydrozoa; order Anthoathecata; family Hydractiniidae; genus Hydractinia; species Hydractinia symbiolongicarpus. Next base: position 6,922,978 of record NC_079885.1, read on the forward strand.
GGGTTAAAAGCAAAAAGCATGAAGGCTACTCGCAGAGGCAAAATTAAATTCCATCGCCGACCTTATCAGTAAGGTCATGGAGAATGGTATCATCAGCGACTACGAATTTAGCCTAATCAGCAGGGAAAAGGAGAGGTATATGTTGCTTAAGGAGCAGATGCGACAGCGTTTTAATCAAATTGTGAATAACATAAACGAACAAGAGCATGCCCAACTAGTTGCCAGAGGTAGAGAGGAAGGGAGACAGCACGTTTTAAAAAGTACCGGTACCACCTAAGTATAAGCCTTAAATATAATTGCATAGGCCTATAAGACCTATAAAAATATATGGTTTTTAATCCTCACTCAGCAGCCATCCTTTTTAAAGTCCTTATATCGACATTATGTGATGTGTGCCTGAGGGTAGTAGTTACTACCTTGCACATACACCGATGAAATAGCCAGGATTGCACTGGTTTGGCAGCGCTCATCGTAGGGTACCGGCATACCGTAGAATTTATTTGTAATTGTATCCTTGTAATATTTGAGTTTGGCGTTGACGTAACGGTCTTTTTTGACAGGTTCCGTCGGCAATTACTCGGAGATCGATTCTTCGATTTTAGCCCAGATTTGACGATATTTTGCAGCCCATCCACGGTATTCTTCAAAATCAAGACTCATTGCCGGTACAGCATTAGCGTTGTACCGGATGACCCCATGTGCGCAGCAGATCTTAGGTGTTTTCACCCTCAGGGCAAGCACGAGATCTCGTGTATGGTACCCTACGATGTACCGTTTTTCCTTACCTCCGTTAGCAGGTATGGGATCTGACACTGTTAGGTATTCTACATTGATATCGTTGATGTCTGTAAAGGTGGCGGCAAATGAGTAGAATAGTTTTGGATTTACAAGTTCGTTCTCAAAATTCAGCATCTTGTTTATTGTATATTTCGAACGACTGCGGAGAATTGCATGTCATTGTACATACACAACCACCCCCATTATATGTAGTATGCTCATTATAGCAGCACCAACACAACATCCTATCCCTTACAACGAACCTCCGAACACAGGTACACTTATCATACGCATCGAGTACCCCTTCAAAGTCCTTGCATTTTTCGTTCATTTATTATGACATCAAGACGATCCTCCAGGGCTTTAATATTCCGTTCATTCTCCTTCTCCTTCTCTGATTTTTGTACTAATTCCAGAGTCATGAGAGGTAAAGAGATCTATGCCGGCCATAAATGTAATCAATATTGTGGTTCCGAAGATAGCGAATTTTGATTGACAGTTGACGCACATTTATTAGTAGTATTATCTTACAATATGGTTGTAAGAGAACGTTTCAAACCAACCCTTAAAATTCCTTCTGTGTCAAGTCACCCCCAAATCTTTTGAGGCGTCTCCAGTCCGGGGCAGGCCTTCCGTTAAAAAGCCTTTTCAACAACCACAACGATATTTCATACGCGCTGTCATACACCTTTCGCTTTTCCACATAAGTCAGGCAGCATGCATCTCCACAAAAGTACCCTTCGTATATGTACTCACAACCAACCAATATTTCGGAAAAATCAGAAGATTACACCTACATATTGGACAAATGTCCCGCCTATCGGGCACATGTACGAGTGCATACATTCTCGTCCCCAGAGCTCTTTGAGATTAAAACCTCGAAAGTAGCTTTGGACCTGTCTGGTCACGTGATGAAAATATGCCACTATACATGGCATATTTTTGTGACCCGATTTGACAATTTGACTTATCGTTTGTGGGGACCCAATGGGATTCGTGATTAAGCACAACTTGAGAAATCGGATCTGACAGTACAGTGGGAGATCCTGAAAAGAAATTCAATTTGATGATTCTAAGTCCAAAGCACTTATATAAATTTTTAAAAACTTTTTAATGTTTAAGCTACATGTAAGTCTGAAACTTAGTTACGTAGTCAGTCTCTGTTTTGTAGCTTAGTTTTAGCTATAGCTATATATAGCTAGCTATAAGCAAAAGTCTCACTGTACGTACAAATTTAGCACACTAGTTAGCTAACTATTTATCTAGTAAATTGCTGCTTTCAATCATGAGCTTATATTTTTAATCATAAGTTTAACCAGAGTGGCTTCTACTACTGAAAGACTCCAAAAAAGATGCCATCTATCTATCTTTAGCTTTATAGAAATAGCTAGTTTTTTTTTCTGTGGAAACTGTTTTGTGACACCGGCCTAGAGCTTGATTATAAAAGATGGATTGACCCATTTGTAATTAAGTTAACCAGGTGGCATAAAAAAGACCACTATTAAAGATTTTTTGACATAAAAAGCAGGACGACTCTCCGAAAGCCAGCTGGCTCGTTTTTCAACTCAGGATGAGTTGAATCGGTGAGCTGACTCGAATCATATGATATCACTTGGCAAGCCAGTGTCAGGTTGAAAAAGCAAAAACATGCATATTGCAAGCTAAAACAAAAAGAAACAACCATGTTATGTTTCACATTTCTTATCAGTTTTATTTTGCCAAAAAAAGAGTATTTTCTGTATTAAGGGAATTTAATTAAAGCAAAGACAAAAACCTTAGATTTGAATTAGCAAACAATTGGTAGCTAAATCAAACACTCATTGACAATTTTATGTGTATTTTGCTGGTTTGTTTACACCTATTTTTTTAAAAACAGAACACTATATATAGATTATTTCCTGGGTTGACTTTTCGAATAAAAAATAATTTTTGAACCAGGTTGATCTGCCAACTGAGCAATATGACCTGCATCGTATAATCAGGTTTGTGATACACAATGGACGTGTTAGCACAGAAAAGTTAGATTCGATAACCGAAGTGCAAAATTTTTGCTTTTTTCTTGGAATAAAAGGCATAAAAATTTTTTTTTTGTTTAACACAATCAGGATGCCATAAAAAAATAAAGTTTGCAACAAATTTATGAATATAACTAACTTTCAGACTTTATGTCCCTGTCCACACAAACAGAATGTCTGTCTCTACACAAATTAAAGTAGATTATTTTAAAGCAGCTTTATATTCTGTGCCGATCTGAGACCAGACGCGGGTAAGATAATTTACGTAAAAGTATATCTACGCAGACATCCGTTTGAGTGGCCGATGCTCAAACGGAGACAGCATCGTGCGATGATGAAATTATACCGCACGTGGATTATAATTGTTTAAATAACACTTGGGGCATGAAGAAAAAACCCCAGTAAATTCGGACGTGCTATGGTTTCCAATTGTTTTGTCAAATGAAGAAATTATATACAATTAAATCCATGAAAAAATGTCTGTTCCACCTGTAAGTGCAGTCTTGCAGATTTGATTCATCCGTGCTCCGTCGGTGTTCACCTCCGCATAAGGTAAGAACCGCATGGCTGGATTTCTTGTGTAAGACCTGATTAGCAACGACGAAGGGTCCAGGCAAAAGAGATTCATGTCTACGTAGTTTTTTTTAACTAAGTCAGGAGTCGGTGAATTAGCTAGGATGGTCAGGTTGGCTATGAATAGGCTTGCTTGTGGATGAAAAGGACCAGGACTATTCGATAATTCTGAGATCTAAAAGTTCTAAACGAGTTAAGAACATGTCCAAACAAACTGGAAATTTGGTGGACATTTTGTCTGACGAGACTCCAAAAATTATTTCGAGGCCTGCCATCGCACGCTATAAAATGGGATTTTATAGGTTGATTTTTTCCAGTATACACCCCATTTGTACTTGGATATTCTCTACGTATCGTAGACACGACACAACATGGTATAACCCGACAAACGCTTTTTCCCAAGTAGTTATGAACAGACCAACAGAGTTGGTGGTATGCCGCATAACGATAAGATCTAAAAATATCATCCTCAAATAAGATTGGAAATACTATGACAACAGAAATTTCAAGAGTGCTAGCGACTTACTTGTTAGAAACTTCGTGCTTTTTTTAAGTCCACAGCCTTCCCGATCGTGGAGAGCGACTAATGCTGTCCACAGAGTGTTCTTTAAAATCACAACCGCGTTGAGATCTTCGCGATCTGTTTAGTATGCTCTGTTATACATTTCTTATCTAAATCACAATAGAAACCTTGTACCCAGGCGCTCATTTATAATACAACCAATAGAAAAATGTGAGGTCAAATTATATAGGTACCATAGCTGCAAGTATTTTATAGTGTCCACCTCGTTACAGCACAAACACTCAACAGCTGAAGGCATCCTCTCGCACTTTTCACATAAGCACCACTCACTGACATCTGTCTGTGTGCGAGAAGTAGCGGGTGATTCTGGTGCGTCTGGTTCATTGTCATTATAAAAGGGAATTTGTTGTTTGTTATTGGGTCGTTCTGGCTCAAACTGAAATCCAATTATGTTTATATTTCTGCTTGTGAACATGATTGATAAACGTAAAAACATTCTGTTGAGAATATCATTAACTTTTTTTTTTTTATTTTTCTTTCTGCACGCGCCAGTCTCTACACGGGGGTAACCCAAAGAGTACGTCATTGCATAAATTGCGCATATTAATGTTTTCACCTAATCCTTTTCCGCGTTCGAAGTTCAGTAAAGATGGTGATTGAGAATGGCATTGTCAAGTAAACAAATTCAGTATAAACTTATGAAAGACAATTTTGGTTGCATTTTAATACTTTTTTCTTTACTTTTGTGAAGAGATGTAACTAATATCATGTTTTAATTTTTAACCGGACAATACTTAAATTCTATATTTAAAGAATCCATCAATAAAATTCTTAAATCAGACCCAAACTATCTTTAAGGAAAAATGGCTATATCATAAAATCATAATCTAAAAATATTAGCGGTCTTGCTACAATTTAAGTGTTTGCTCAGATTTTCTAATTTCGTCATTTTTTTCTCTTCAATTTTATTTCATTAAAATTTATATAATTGTTGCACAGTCATTCTAAAAGTGACTTAAATCCAGCTTTTTGAAAAAATATAATATATGCTTTATATTTTGCTGAACATTTTCTGCAATGATATTTTCGAACGAATTATATTACTGCCACAATATTCAGTTCTTACATAAAATATATAACTTTTGCGAGAATGCTTCAAAATTTCCAAAATAATAAGACTCCAAGTATTTGAAACTTGCAAAAGCTTATGCTCTTAAATTTAGTACAATATGGTTAAATCACAGCATTTTTTAATACAAGTTTTTTCACTGCGTCTTTTTCCACGAAAAAGAAAAATAGGATAGCCTGCATCCTTTTCAACAACCCCATCACACATGCCTTGCGTCTTTAACCTATCCGGCACAAGCATGAAGCTAGTGTAAGGATTTTTTCAACAGCCTTGCTACATATGCCTTGCGTCTTGAACCCGCTGTGCACATACTTTAGCACCCGGGGATGCTTTTCAACCACTTCGTTGCACATGCAACAACAGCTTTGTTGAACATGTCTTGTGTCCTGAACCTATCCGGCACAAACTCGAGCGTATAGGGATCCTTTTCAACGGCCCAATTGCATATGTGTTGCGTCTTTAACTGGTCCGGAATACTGTGAAACCAACTCATTTATTATAGTAGTATTATCTTGCAACAATTGCAATAACAATAACCTTGGCCTAAGCCAACTTCCACACCTTTTCAAGATCTGCCTTTTCATCCTCCAAAAAGCACCAATCGATGACCCTATCTGGATGCCATGTTATTGAAGCTAACTTCTCCTTAATTCTATCCTTTTCGGCTTTTCTCCGGCGATATTCTTTTCGCCACTCATACCCTATCTATTTTTCAACATTGCCCTGGTGACAAACCAATCCGGCACATACTCGGACATGCTGTGATACTTTTCAACTACCCTGTTACACATGTCTTGCGTCTTGAACCTGCTGGGGATGTAGGGTAGAAAAAGGGGCTCTTTCCCAACGGGCCTGTTCCATATATTCTGCGTCATGAATTGCTCCAGTACCCAGATTAGTGCATGGGGATACTTTTCAACTACCCTGTTACACAAGTTCTGCGTCTCAAATCTATCCGGTACGCACCTGAACATAAAGAGGTACAATTCAACAGCCCTGCTGCACATGTCTTGTGTCTTGAACTTATTGGGGACATACTCGAACATGCTAGTATTCATTATAACAGCCTTGCTACACATGCCCTGCGTTTTTGTATGATCCGGTACATATTTGAGTGCCCAGGGCTCCTTTTCAACAAACCTATTACACATATCTCGCGTCTTGAACCGGTCTGGCACATGCCTGAACATGTTGAAATCCCCCCCCCCCAACAGCCTTGTTGCACATGTCCTGCGTCTTTAACCGATTTGGCACACGGGCTAGGATGTCGGGATATTCACCGACGGCCTTGATCCATCTTTCCTGGTTTGTAACACCACCTTCTGTATATTCAATTAGATTCTGTTTGCGTAGCCTATAATACCCCGGAAGATCACGGCTTTATATTTTTATTAGCGATATCGCGTAATTTTTTTACGGTATATGTGTTCATTCAAGTAAAATTCTGTATGATATTTTTTATAAGAGTTTGACCGTGTTTTCTAAAAATCCTGGGTATCTTCCATCCCTACTAAAATAACAAATGGTAATATAATATTAATTATATGATAACGAAACAAACTTTCAATCTTTACAGATGTTTAAAGTCTTTCAAACAAATGTTAACACATGATGGATAAATAATTAAAGATTTTATTGCCGTGGAAAGTTTTTCATTTCTTGAACATGATAGTTTAGCAGGCGACGTTTCGGGAGATCCTTCTCCCATCATCGGGCAAAGTAAAATGATGTTGAGCATGTATTTATATAATTGCAGAGGATCGAAATTTAAAAAAATTAACCAATCAGAAACGAGCTGATAATTACAGTTAATTACGGTAATTAACATTTTCGGACCTAGATGTAGGTAACTACTTCTTCTGTAGGGTTGGTAACCAAATCTCAGGAAGTTGATACGAGATGCTGTTTATGTGTTTGTTACGTGCTACACTGTTGATGGTTTTTTTAATCTTCCTGGCCGTTGTTCTGGATTCTCTGTCAATGATTTTCTTCTCATCCCAATTAAACTGGTGACTTCTGCTCCAGCTGTGGTCCGCAATTTCGTTTTTCTTCACATCTCCGTTTCTCACTGCGCGCATATGTTCTTGTACTCGTTGCTTAAACTTTCTTTTTGTTTCGCCTATGTACACTGCATCACAATCTTTACACGGGATTTCGTAAACAACATTGCTTTGTTCTTCCAGGTTTATTTTGTCTTTTGGTTTAGACAAAGTGCTTCTTAGGGTGTCTTTAGAATTAAGAATGCATTTGATCTTGTGTTGCCTTAAAACTCGACGAAGGGTCTCGCTAGTACCTGGTACAAAGGGTAGGAATGCTGATGCGATAAATTCCTCTGATGTTTTTTCAAATAATAAAGATTTTATTTTAAAAAGTCTTTAAGGTGATAAAGTTGTTAAGAAAGAAAATTGATGAAATTAAAAGTAAGCTGGACACAAAAGTTGTAAAATGTTTGAAATAAATGTTAACAAGAAGCCCTGGGGGCTCTAAGAATTTCCGCTCGCTACCAAAATATTTGATGACAACCTGCTAATTCGTTGTGTTATCGTGCCAGACATTCGAAGAGGTTTGGTGCATGAAGCTCTGAAGATAAAGCACACATGTGACATTATATCTTACAACAAACGCAAACAAAACGAAACGTGTCATAATAAACTCACATTTTAAAAGAAATTGCTAACAAAATTACAGCCTATCATTCATAGTTGAAAGTCTTGCGCTTGAAACGTTTATGGTCTTAAACAGCATTTAGTTGACAAAAAATCAAAATTTTGATGTGACCATCATTTTCAGCATACTTTTTTTATTAACTGTGCCAAATTTTGTTTAAAATAAAGTAGTTATAATTTTTGGACCAATTTTGGCCTAAAATGACATTTAGGTGACAAAAATCAAAATTATTATGTCACCATTATGTTTAGCACACTTTTTTTGTGCCAAATTTTGTCAAAAACAAATACCAATTTTGGCCTGAAACGTCATTTAGATGACTTCCCAGTAGTTAGGGAGCTTGGGTAAGAAGTTTGAATCTGTGACGGAGGAACGTGAAATCCCAGGGTCGATTTTTTCTCAAAAAATGCCCCGAAAGAAAAAAACGACGGTTTTAAAGAATTTCCTACGCCTGCGGGCGCGGAAATTCAAAAAAAAATATTCATTTTTGTCTATTTTTCTCTCCTCCCTTTTGATTTTTTTGGACTGTACGCTAATTGGAGAGAAGAAAAAGCCATATTTTCTCTTCGGTGAAAAAAATCCGTACGCTAATTAGAGTGTCCGTTGATTAAGTGTCCGCTTTTTGTAAAGGTTTTTTTGGGGACTTTAACTAGAAAACGGCCGGTGTATGACCAAAGTGTCCGCTAATTAGAGGGGTCCGTTAATTGGAGAAAATACTGAATTTTTCCATTACTGTAGTGGGTTTTTTTGCCACACAAATTTTTAATTTGATTAGTGTCAGTTATTCAACAAAGATGTATCTACCAATGTCGAGGAATCCATAATAGGTATTTAGAGACAGAAAACGTTTGGGATTTAGAAAGCCTAAAAAGAGAGAGGAATTTTTCTAACAGAAGATGTGGTAATCTCTATCTGTCCTAGCGTGATAGCTAGTTACGCAAATACAAGGGGATTGGTAACTGGGTGGTTGGTGTTATGGTAAATAATAGTGACGAAATCATTCATGTTCATTTTAAGTACTATACTTCTAATTCATTTGAAGTTTGTGATCTTGAGACCCCTTCTAATTCATTTGTAGTTTGTGATCCTGAAACCCAATGAAGTTAGGTAACCCTACCATAGCACGTAAAATATTTTTGCTTATCTTGATTCAAAGTTTTTTTGTTTTTTTTTGTTTTTTTTGATGTATACTGGTAAGTACATCCAAAACCCATTTATTTTTATCCTGTACAGCCATGAAAATTCCGTAAAAAAAATATTGTTAGAAAGATATATAGATACTTAGTTGCGATATATAGTTGTTATTTTGTCATTGTGGTAGTTATCTTAGTATGTTATAGGATTTAGATATCTACATCTTCTTTTTCTTTCACTTAAAATTTATTTTGTGGCTGTCACAAAATTTTTTTTTCTTTGCCTCACATTTAATAACAAAACGATGATGTCAGCAAAAGTTATTGTTGAATATCATCGTCGGAAGTATGGTTATTGATTGTCATATGTCAGACATTATTTTACAAAACTTTATTCAAGTGTGCAATTTTCCATTTTTTTTTTTTTTATTTCGAATAAAAATGATTCATAAGAGATAGGGAAATGCTGATGTTGGTGCAAATCCGTTAGCACTTTACCATTTTACGTCAAATCATGGATCATACCCGTTAAATCAACGATAGAAGAGTCCATAAAATCCGTTAGCACTTTACCATTTTACGTCAAATCATGGATCATACCCGTTAAATCAACGATAGAAGAATTTCTGTCCCCAACCCCCCAATCCCCGCCGTGTCCCCCAAACCCCCTGGTCCCCGTTTCCCCCTGTACCATGCTAAGATTCAACTGTGTCTATAATGGCCTCTAGCGTACGTGGTAACACCATCTTCCACAATTATGCGCTTATCATCATCCGCATTGAGTGCGAGTTTATTTGTTTTTACCGTGTGAATATCATGCTTAATGGATCGAAAGGTCATTTGGGTTCTGTAAACATTTACACCCTCGAACAGACACCTCTTGTAGTCATCAAAACCCAAGGTCTTCCTCACCACACACCTCTTGACCCCCTTACACTTCTTATCCTCCCTACCACATAGCTGTTTGTAAGCGTAGGTCTTCGCTCTTAGGGCGACAAACTCCGTCATTACCTTGCCACCTAACTCGTCCTTCATCAGCCCAATGATCTTTTTATTCAAACCTAATGGTAGAGGTCTACCATCTTTCTTATCGTACCTTGATGTGTCAAATCTCAAAGCTACATCGTCGGCGATATCCTTGTAAAAGTCGTCGGTTTTGATATGATAAACGAATGAATCTGTATCCATGTAGCAAAGCTTTACATCATTACCATATTTCGGTCTTATGTAATCATAGTGGAACTCATACATAACTATCTTGGACAAGTCGAGAATTGCCAGTCCCAGGTAGATTGGCTTATTCAGTTTGATCTTGATCTTGGACATCTCTATGCCCATCAGTGTTTCCGAGAACCACGTGCTACCCTTGAAATTGGGCTTCATCACCATCTTCTCGTAATTCTTTCGGTTGGTGGCCAAACGTATATCCTTTTGCTTACGTTGGTTTTCCATGGTTTTACCAAAGACCGAATTATTCATCAGCTTGAAAAAATCTTTCTCGAAGTCATTTGTTGATTTTGTACGCAAATCGGTGTTAAAATCGATGTACGGTTTCAACCACGCACTCTGATCAAATCTCAAGACCCTATGAACCTTATCCAGAACAAGACCGTGATTCAAAGCTTGAGCAAGCGCACGGATATGAATCACATAGTTCTTCTTGTCTGAAAGACACGGTGTCAGCTTCTCGACCCCATTGATAACCTTCCTCTCAGGCATGAAAGGAAGATCGTTATGAGAATCGTGAAGCTCCTGTGGATAGCTCACATCGACCTCAAGGATGTACCCCTCTTCACCGTTTTCCACAGCTAATTGCGAAATCAGTTCAGGTGTGAAGTGCGAAAGTTTACCGGTGTCAACCCACTCAAACCCTCCAGTCGGCAGCTTCTGAATCATGGCCCAGCTGTACAAATTATTTGCATCGAGGTACTGGAGATAGCTATCCATCTCCTTCCTCTCCGATATGTTGTACTTGTCCCCCATATACTTATTGTTGGCTTTGGCGTAGCGGTGGACAGCCTGACACAATCCACCCCTAATACCCCTCTCAATGAACAGGAACATCTCCATATCCGACAATAAATCTAGACTAACCTTGGTCTTTTTCAAACACGCCCTCCAGGCTAATCCCGGAGCAGGGTAAAAGTGAGCCGGGTCTAGATCGTAGTTTCTCAAGCATGTTTCCCTGAAGGTCTCAAACACATCACTCAGAAGCAGCACATCAGTCTTGAGATATATATCATGATAAACACCCATATTTTGAACTTTCATGTCTTTCCATACCTTTTGGGCATGCGCATAGTCAGCATCACTGATACCACTCATGTTCAACTTGCTATAAAAATCATCCTTCGACGGAAGCTTAGTCTCATTAAACCTATCGAATGAATCAACATATACATATGGGTATACACCCTTTCTTCTCATTATGTTGAATTGCTCATCATCATTGAAGAATTTTCGAAGATTTTTACACTGATCATCAAAGAGATTGTTTACCAATTTATCCAGGCTACTAGCCATGAAACGAACCGAATCGATGAATCTTAATTTTATCTTTTTGGCTTTAGTCTCTCTATTTTTGTCAATGTATTCACCAACCTTAACATCCGTCGAGAAAGAGATATATTTCTCTTTATTTTCAGCGATAACGCTCATATTTTCTTCTCCATGCTGCTTCGCAAGCTCTTTGATAAATAGATGTGCATCGTAGCCACTCAGATTATGAAAGACAACCGGAATATAATTAGGCACTTTGTATCGGATATTACATTCTCGATGGGCAGCCCCGCGAAACTTACCGGTGAAATGGCAGTGATCCCTAACCTTGATGTCATCCTTGTCATCAAATTCTTCCATGCAAATGTGGCACACCCTGGCTCTCTTGAAACTGTCACGCTCCTCCTCCGTCAGTGGATCCATTGCTTTCTGAGGAAACATGTTATATAACCTTTTCGCCTCAGAAACTACATGATCTACAAAGCGCGGAACACAGTCCTCACCGCGGTAAAGCTTCAGAGGGTCCGGCACTTCACCATGAGCATATTTACTATAACAACAAAATCCAGTGGGAACATGTTTACCAACTTTCTCGGTGGATGATCCGCATTTTCTCTCTTCTTCGGGCAACTCTTTTGTAAAAGCTTCGAAATCGGCATACATGATGAATGGAGCTTTGAGCTGAAACTTACCATCAGTGAAGGTTAAGGTGCTACCGTCCTTAGGGAGTTGAATCTTAGCAGCATCGTTATTCTTGCAATACTCAAAGTGCTCATCCCTTTTCTGTTCGCTTGGAAAACCAGAGAGACAATTCAAGCAATAATACTCCTTATGTTCATGCTTTGAGTTGGCCTTGCCCAGGACACCGCTCAAGTTCTTAACGGCGATGTAATGTCTCTTCTCCTCCTCATGTAGCAAGAACAAAACAACTGTCTCCTTACGATCCAGATGCTTCGACTTGCGACACATGTAAATACCTTTCCCCTCATCCTTTGTCAAAACATGCACAGCGACATCGGGGTTCCTTCTCTCAAACAAATCTATTTTATTTAGCGCCATTGGGAAAGTTAGACCATCCCAGTTATACTTATCATGCTTCTTAAGAATTGAGATACGCTCAGGATTACTTTTGATCAGATTGTGGTTAAGCGCGGCGATAATAGCCCATCTGAAACATTCATCATCATCTTCATTTTTAGGATTTATCACAGATCGCTTTCCACTGAAATTCTTAGGTAGCGGCAAATAAGAGCTTCCTCTCGTTAATTTTAGCTTATGAAAGTCCACATGCATATGCAAGATTTTATCGATTGTGAACCCGCTGGCGGGTAGAGCAGGGTTTTCAATCTGCTCAATTATCTTATTACACATCCGATCGAAAACATCAGAAATGTCATCGTGGGCGTGCAGCATCTCCATATAGCTATTGAACGCTTTATCGACATGTACACACGGGGCATCAGCCGAGCTGGTGTCCTCCCTTACCCACTTCACCCACAAGGTCGCCTGAGTCTTCAATGACTTCTTCTGCCCGAGCACGTCACTCATCAACCTCTTGACGACATGCTCGACCTTTTCGAGAAAGACCTTGACATTCTTCTCACCGTCAGGGTTTATTTTAAACCTTTTGTAGGAACCTACAAACGCTTCTTCAATAGGAGTATAGGGGTTTTCCTCTTTCACCTCTTCCTCCTCTTTCTCTCCACTGCCCTTTTTATACAAACCCATGATCTTATCCTTCATGGTTCTGAAAGCTTTACTCGCTTTCTCCTTAATAGCCTTAGGTACATGATTTATTAACTATTCCCTCCATTCATTCAACTTACTTTTTATCTGAGGTCTAGTTTTAGCCATTTCTTGCCGCTCAAACAAATCCATGTCTTGTTGGCTAGGAATAATTGTTACAGGTCTCGGCGCCGGCGCAGGTCTAGTAGGTCTAGGCGCTAGTATAGGTCTCGGCGCTGGCACGGGTCTAGTGGGTCTAGGCACCGGTACGGGTCTAGTGGGTCTAGGCGCTGGTACGGGAGGGGGTGCTAACAATTCGATCAGCTCAGCCTTTCTAAGTCTTGAGTAGCCACGTAGGCCGCGTTCTCTAGCGAGAGCTCTCAATTCAACAACGGTATTTCGTGAAGTCATGGTTGGATTATACTAGTACAGTTACCTTTCTTTAAGATCTTTTTTTTTCAATTTTTCGAGATCCAAGATCTTCCGAGATCCGAGCTCGGGCTCGGATAACCCCCCACCGTCAGGTTTTGTTACTCAGATTAAGTAACAAAACAACAGAGAGTTCTATTCTGTTTTGGAGGCTCTCTTAGCGTTATAACGTTTATGGTAGCCGAGATATGCTTCTCTATTCTTTTGAATCCAGGTCGAATTGTATCTCAAACACTTTTGTTTGGTATCAAGATCAAGAGTATAAGATGGATCCTTATCATTCATTTCAAGCATCTTAATCAATTTAGGTTTGTGCATTCGAAATGGATATTTTATCTTACGTGACAAACATAATTTTCGTAGCGCCTTAACAGTCATTGATTTGTAATCTGATACGGGAGTATCGCACTCCGGCGAGAGTTCTGTTATGTCAGACATCTTTATTACTTATATATGCAATAAATACATCTAAGGCACTTTTATCGTGCCACATCATAACGAAAAGGAGATAAATAAAGGTGTGCATAAATAAAACATGTCGAACTCTAAACTTCAAGAGACTTACTATCAACCTCAAAATTTATGGAAAGGACAAAAGGCTGTTCAGAATTTAATATTATTCGGTTTCAAGCCAAAGGAGATTAAGAAGTGGCTATCAAAACAAGCATTTTGGCAAGTACATTTACCCGCTCCAAAACATGTTGAAAGTCCACATTATGAAGTTACCAGCCCTAATGATTTACATCAATTCGATTTATTGTACATGCCCGGTGACATACTGTATGGTAATAAATATAAGTACATTTTGTCGGGAATCGATGCTGCTTCCAGATACAAAGTAGCCCGACCTTTGAGGAGTAAGAAAGCCAAAGAGGTTGCCGCTATGATTGAGGACATCTACAAGGCAGGACCATTAACTTATCCGAAAACTTTCCAATGTGATAACAGTTCAGAATTCAAAGCAGATGTATCAAAATTGTTGGAGAAGCATAAGGTTGAAATTAAAAGGGCGACTACAAAATATAAGCATACGCACACAGCTTTTGTTGAGGCGTTGAACAAGATACTTGCGGAAAATTTATTCAAAATACAAGATGCCCAAGAACTGAATGATTCGGAAAAGGTATCATCCACATGGGTTAAGCATCTGTATAAACTGATTGATAGGCTAAACGATACAAAGACACAGATGATTGGTATGAAACCAAAAGATGCTATTATAATGAAACAGGTGCCTTTGGTTAATCAAGAGAGTTATCCTTATGAAGTAGAATTACCTAAAGATGGCTTGTATAGATATTTACTACAACTCGGTGAAGAGCATGATGATGGGCGGAGACGGGCAACCGATAGAATATGGTCGAAAAACACATATAGATTGCGTGAGGTAATAGCGCAACCTGGTAACCGTGTAATGTACTATGTTCAAGACGGACCTAGACGAGCTTTTGTAAAAGAGGAATTGATGTTAATACCTGAAGATACAGATTTACCTCCTGATTATGTTCAAGGTTGGTGAAAAGGGGGACGATACATAAAAAGTATCTTTACCTGTTTCTGGTAAAGATGATTGTGCCGAGGATCGCGCGGGGCGGTCGGCAGGTAGGGCCGCTATAGCTCAGTCTTGGGAGAAAAAGGGACGATCGCTCCACATAATGTCATAATTAAAAAACCGCCTTACTTTCAAATATTAATTTTTCAAATAGCACATGAAATATGTAAGTGGTATACAGGCACACATTACTAACTTTGTTCCTGATTTAACGTCTTTTTTAGACTTTGAACTTCCGCCATTAAACTTTTTTCAAACTGATTGCGTGTTTCACTCTCCATCTTTCTATCTGTTTTGGTCATCTTTTCCAGAGCTTCGTAGTATATACCACACAAAGTTTGAAATTCCATGTGGCTAATATTATCATCATTCAATGCTCGTGACAAAGAATTTTCAAACACAGCAATAGCAGATGTTACAACATCACATAATTTCATGACTTTGTTTAGTTTATTTTGATATCTCTTAATCAATGCCGAGATAATGGTACAGGATATAGCTCCACCTATGGATACACTGGAAAGTCCTATAGAAATGGGAATTCCAACAAGGGTAGCACTGGTTGCTATTGTACCAATACCGGTGGAAATGGCTAAGGTTTCTGAGATGTAGAGTGAAATCGCTAATCGGTCTAGTGCTTTGTTGTATTTATACTCCTTGTCCCGGAATTTCTTTTGTAATTTTACCAACTCATCAAGTTGGGAATTAACTGTATTTGTGTTAAACTTGTCTTGCTCACTTGAATACTCGGGAGCGGTGGGTAACTTTGGATAAATCTTAAGATCGGTCATTTTAGGTTATTACAAAGAAAAACTATCCTCTAAATAATAAAAAAACCGCCTTTCATGATTCTTTTGAGAATGTTTCACACTCCATCTATTTTACTTATATTTTCAAGAGTTTCGTAGTATATACCACACAAACCTTGAAATTCCATGCGGCTAATATTATCAGACGGTTGCCGTGATAAAGTGCTTTCAAACACATCAATAGCAGATCTTACAACATAACATAAAGCCATGACTTTCTTAACTTTCTTTTGATATCTCTTAATCGATGCTACGATAATGGCACGGGAAACGGAGCTGGATATGGATATACCAGAAAGTCCTATAGGATTCCCTAAATTTCCAATAATGGTAGCGGTAGCTGCTATCGAACTGGTAACGGCTAAGGTTTCCGAGATGATGCGCGAAATCGCTAATCGGTCTAGTGCTTTGTTGATTTACACTTATTGTCCCGGAATTTCTTTTGTAATTTTACCAACTCGTCAAGTTGGGAATTAAGTGTGTTTGTGTTAAACTTGTCTTCCTCCCTCGAATACTCGGTGTAAATCCCAGCCATTTTAGTTTATTACCTTATTAAAAAGAAAAAACTATCCTCTAAATAATAAAAAATGGCAGACATTAACATTGACCCTTTTGGAGACCATGGGAGACCGGATGAAGGTACCGATGAAACGTTTCCTCTCAGGGACCGTACGCGAGTACAAATACACACACCGGGTGAGGAAGAAACATCATTCGGAGGTCTCAGTCAGAATACTAGAGTTTTGCAGGAAATAGTTGAAGGGTTGTATGATAGATTATCTGAAAGATTCCAACCAAAACCTGAGGTGTTATATACCGACCTGTTTGAAATTAGAGATGGTGAACTATACTACAAAGACGATAACAGGCCATTGACAAACAATGGAAGACTAAGGGCCACCGGTACTATATCAGATATATTAGGCAAGAGAAGGCTGCGTAATTTAGGCTTTGACATACCAAAAGGTAAGATTACAGCCCGACAAGCTGCTAAGCTAAACAAAATACAAGAAGAACTACCCTCGTCATCTAAAATAGAAACAGCAACTGTTGTAGAATTAGATGATATATCTAGGGAAGCTGTGAAAAGTACGGAAGATTTACTTTCATTGATGAAAAAACAATCTGTAGACGATGAAACAACTCAGACTCCCCCTATGTTTGAATATCCCGTGCGTGATATGTATGGATAGGATAAATCATTGAAAAACGTGCGCGGAGGTCTTCAGTCTGCGGCCGAAAAAAAGTTTGAGATCGAACACAACATCCATAAGGAAAAAATGAAGTTGAAAGAGATGACAGATCCCAACGAATCCGCAACATACACGGATGAACAGAGAGAGCAAGTGGAAACATGGTTGGAAAATCAAAAAGATGAGTTGAAGGCTATCGATGATCATATCGATAACCTCAAAGGTGACCTTAACACTCAAATAAAAAGCATCAAGGAGACGATTGCTAAAGTACTTGACAAAGATACAACATTGGGTGAGAAGATACGAACACTATTCCGTGAGCAGGGTATCACTGTTGTCAGCGTACTAACGGCATTTCGTATGGTTATCGGCCTTCTCGTAGAAACTTTGACGCCTGGGGGTGGGGGGTCATCCACCGGTAACGCACAAAATCATGAAAAGGGTGGTACAACCGAAGGTGGTGCAAAGGACCTCCGGTCCTGGATAAAAAACAAGTTGAATGCGTTGAGATCTCTCTTGGGAAGGTTGGCCGGGGTGGCAGCTGCATCCCTACCCGGTATAATAGGATCCATAGTATCATGGATACTCAATCGAGCGAAAGAAGCGGTAGGTTGGTTGAGTCAAAACTTGTGGGCTTTGATAGTTGGAATCGGAGGTCTGATATACACCTATCTCGTGACAAAGCGTTAGGGATACTACTACAGCTTATATGTTACACGCATCATGTAACATACTTTTTGTGCTACCTAGCAATAGTTTGCTATCTTTCAAAATACCACACAGCACCACCGACACCGATCATACTTAGCGCGATAAAGGCCAATTCCCTTTCATGTTGATCCTTACTAGGTGTATAAAAGTCGCTCAATACAGGTTCCCGCGGTAGATCCGTAAGAATTGATCTATCTCCAAACACTTTTTTATATTCGCGCATTGCATCATTTAGCTCCATGAATTTTCCTTCGGCCTTCTTTTCAAGTCTGAGCTGCTTATTGATAAAGTCTACTCTCTCCTGTCTTTTACGTTGCCACAAAACCTGGGCTTTTTGTAATTGTTCTATGGCCAAATCATGACGCTTTCTTTCCTTATCAATTCTGTCTTTTGATAAGCTTGAAAAGAGATAGCTTGAGCCTGTAAAAGCCAAAGCGTTGGCTAAGGCCCCTCCCAACATCATTGCAATTGAAGCCATGTTTAGATATTGATAGTTTCAGGTATAATCTTTTGCTTAATTAAGTATTCCCTTGACATTTCACTAGCAGCAACGATGGCGACTAGCTTTCCGGTATCTTCCAAGTCAAACTTTTGAATTGATGGTGGTGACATTTTTAACACCTTTTTTCCTAGCATCGAATACCCGACAGCGAAAACGCAGACGACTGATGCTTTATATATATCGTTGATTATACTTTTCTTGTCCATGTTATTTCTATGCTGCGAGATTATAATATCGCGATATTATCCCTTTATTCCATTTCAAGTTTACTTATTCTCACAGGTGTTTTGGATTTTTGTGGTGGGGTACCCTTCGACCCAGTTATAGCAAATAGTACATTGTCTTTCTGTTTATACACAAAATAAGCACCAACCAAACCGATGGCTATTATTCCCCCTATAGCGTAGTTCATAGGTTTTTCATTTTGGATGATGGTAGCTTCTGCCTCTCCGGCATTGTCTTCTTGAGTCGGCTGTGTCTGAGGCGTCGGCTGTGTTTGTGCCATGACCTCTTTTTTATATTCTTCCCGCATTTTACGGTTGTATTCCGGCAACCTCTTACCCGCTTCAACCTTTTTAGGGTTCTTCGTTGTCACCTGAATAGGAGTCTGTTCCTCTGACATCTTTATTATCTGTTGTATTTATATTATTTGCGTTTAAATTTCTTCCAGCGATATAATGCCTACCCGTAATGAGACCAACACTGAGTGTTGCTAACAATGAGCCGAATTTATAATACAAGTCACATGTGAATCTTTGAAGGGCAGAGTTTAAGAAGGGCTCATTTTCCAGGTCATTGCTCAATGCATCTTGAGAATTTATTCCCAAGACTGTACAAGCTCCCATGGAATACATGTGAATAATTGATTGTCCCAAGGACTTTACCATTTGACCTGATAGTTTAGCTTCATATATACTAAATAGTTTCTTCACCTCATCATCTTTGAGCTTTTGAATTTGATCGTCCGTATACATTTTACCCAGGTATAGCTTGCTATTTCCGGTTAACACACACTCTAGCAATTTTTGCCTCTTACCATCCTCGGATGGAGGACCTGGAAGAGCAATTAAGTTATCAATTGCCGTTTCAGCCATTTTCAATAGTGATAGGTATTTTTTAACACAAAAATAGCAAAAACTAAGTACTAGTAGTAGTACTAGTAGTACTAGTAGTAATATTATGAAATTGATATATTCTATCATTTTGTTGTGGTCCTATAGGATGCCTATAGGAGTCTTATAGGAGAGTCTTATAGGAGATTTCAAGAAATCTATAGGAGTCTTATAGGAGATTTCAAGAAATCTATAGGAGTCCTATAGATCTGTTAGATTCTTCTTATACTTTTGTTACAAGAGTCTTGTAACAAAAACGTCCAATCTAGCAAATCACGTAAGTTCTTGGATGTTCCATTCTCATGACTAAATGTGTGTATTTGCCATCTTTTAGCCTTTCCTTAACCGTCTGTATCTCTGATCGTGATTCAATGACATCATTCTCTTCATGAATAGTTGTGAGATCTTGTCTGTCTTTTGGATACCACACATATAACATTTTAGCTTGCCTTCGTAAATTTTTTGGTATAGCGGTGTATGATTGTGTGAGTAGCCACATAGTGTGGTTTCGGTGTCGTCCGCTAATGGCCAACTCTAGCAATGGCTGTCTCTTTTTGTCTAGTTTCTCATCTGCGATGATATCGTCGATCAGGAATAAGGTTTTGTATCCGGCACAGAAATCCGTCATCTTTCGAATCCATTAATACAACATACCTCCCGGCTCAATTAGAATCACATATCTGTCGTTCCAAAACCATTTTCGGTCCCTATATGTCTTATTCCATCTTAATGTTGGGCATATAATCACGATGATATCGAAGTGATCAAAGTATTCATTTTCTAATAATTTTACAACACGTTTGGATTTTCTGCAGCCCGTAGGACCAACAAATAATGCTGTGTGGGGCTCTTTCATGTAAAGTGTGTTTTTCGCCATTCTATCTTAATAAAGTACATCCATAATTTCACCGTTTTGAATGTTTAGTTGAGCGTCCATTATTAGATATATATAGGCGTTTAAGGATCCTGCGGTTTCTGCTGTCTTTTCAATTTGTAGGGTGATTACCTCACTTGCATTTTCAATCCGTCGGCCGGTCCCCACTGCGCAAAATGTCTCCGTATACGTAAATATAATTTGCGTGTCATAAATTCATTATACTCGAATAAGCGGAAATATACGAAAAGTCTGTGCACGATGTTCGTATATTTCCGTATAGGCGTAAACGGTTACGTATATTTTTGTTATACACAAGGTTTTACGTATACGTGAATAGTGATTTGCAAACCTTTACAGTATACTATGATATACGTAATAATTTCGTTGAGCTTCTTAAACCCAGGGTTTGTTTATTATTTTTCTCAGTTTATTTTCGGCAGAAAAAGATCACAATTTTACGCAGTCGAACTTTCTCTTTACGTATTTTACACGCGCTATTTTATATAACCGTAGCGTATTTTAAACCCAGCCTAAGATCCCTATTTTTAATTTTCTCCTTTTGATTCAATTTATGCATCCTGCCCTAGCTGTTAGTGAATTACTTCTAGTTTTAGACACGAACACTCGAGGCGTTTTGTCTGTCTGCTAGCTCTTTCCGCCCAGAGACGACAAGCTTGGACAGTTTCACTAGAGCAACCACGTCCCAACTTTAGTAAAAACAAATACAATAACAAGATTTAACGCAGCCTTGCCTTGCGCCAGCCGTTAATTACTTCTAGTTTTAGACACGAACACTCGAGGCGTTTTGTCTGTCTGCCAGCTCTTTCCGCCCAGAGACGACAAGCTTGGACAGTTTCACTAGAGCAACCACGTCACAACTTTAGAAAAAACAAATACAATAACAAATTTTAACGCAGCCTTCCCTTGCGCCAGCCGTTAATTACTTCTAGTTTTAGATACAAACACTCAAAGCTTTAGAAAAAAATTGTTGTAACGCAGCATCCAGCGCTTTCATTCAGATTTTAAGACTTCAAAAAAAAAACATCAATAACTAATCAAGTGGATTTCTTAACCTTGTTACTTATAAAGAGTCTATATACAAGGATTTACAAATATATTTTTAAAACGGGTTATGCAGCGTGATATTGAAGGCCTTTTACTTGGTTCTTCAGCCATCATATCATTTGCGATAGACGCTATTTTCATGTTTTTTATACATCGACTGATTAAATCCACGTTGTATCCTAATGAATAAACATCTGATTGAACCGACTGGTAAGAACCTTTAACATTCCTTAACTCATGTGCAAGAAATAGATGCTTGGTGTTAAATTTAACTTGCTGTGAAGACCCTGGTTCAATATCATATCTTGCTGGATCACTGACTAGTGTAGCCTTTCCCAGATCAATCAATTTTACCGTGGTTGAATTACGGACAAGGACATTTCCTGGATGTAAATCGTTGTGTAACAGACCACGGACGTGCATTTGGTGAACAGCGGAGCATAATCCAATTATAATTTCATTTAAATGACTGGAACACGGTGCGGGTACTCTCTGAATGAATTCCTTTAATGTTGGTGAACATGAACCACAGTCATCACAAACAAATTCAAGAAGGATGAATTTTGGTTTCAAAAATCCAAAAACATAGGGAAAGCCTTTATCACCTGCCATCAACATACCCTTCTTGCATTCCGCGTACGCATCAATTGGTCGTGCATTGTTGGATAAACATTTGATCGCCACAACTTGTTTGATGCTTTTAACATATCCTTTCGAAACATTCCCGAAAACACCAGCACCTATAGTTTCGTTTATATGCACGTCACACTTTGAGAATTGAATGACATTAAAATTGAGCGTCCGTGTGATGGCTATGCTTTTATCTTGAGTGCGGTATATACTCGATCTCGATGAACAGCACAATAAAATGTCCCTGCTAGTAGTGGCTTTAACCTTCGGCACATTTCTTTTTAAAACAGCGTTCTGAAATTCTAGTTCTCGAATTCTCTCTTCAATTAATATCTTTTTTTCCATTTCCGCGTCAAATTCCGCTTTCTTTCTTTCCTGACGCATTCTTTTTTTTTTTTTGTTGCGTTCAGCTCTCTTTTCCGAAGATCTCTTTCGTGTACTAACAATAAAGCACAACAAATACATGTTGTTTTTTTTAAGTTTAGACTATACGGATCCGTATTCTTTCCTCCAAGGTTTAGACAGTATAGTGGGGTTAATTAAGTGTTACTGTGTTTAAGGAAAAAGAAAGACTGTCTAATTAAAATATCCACAACACAAGAAAAACATACCTATCTGAGCCTGAATATGCTTATAAGTATTACAGGTTTTATAAGAACAAAAAGCGCATCCGGCCAAAATAAGAATGATTTACTCACCTAATCACGCTGTCGTTTAAGTCTTGCTTTTCCTGTTGTTCGAGCATTGTTATTTAGTTTTTATGTTTTTCAACCTAGAAAATGAAGCACAAATTTTATCAATCTAAGAAAATCTCATAATGAAACAGGTTTTATGCATGTATAAATATACATTATGTTGTACTAAAATATGTATATTAAGCACCTGATAAAAAGAAGACATACATACATAGTCTAAATGAAAAAAAAAAAAATAAGCCTTGTAAATAAAATATTTTTTTAAGAAACATTTGAGGCTTAAATTAACAAAATTTTATAAGCTCAAGGCTCAACCAAATACTTGCTGCAAGCACGTTTTAGCATTATAAATAAACACAATGGATGTTATATTAAAATAGAAACAATGCAAAATTTTTATGAAATTTTTTCTTGTCGACAAAAATATGTATATACAAAAAATTAGACATTAGTCGTTAAAAAATCTGTGAATAACAAAATTAATATTACAATGACTTAGAAGGCAAACTTATGCAAACTTTAACAATATCAACATGTTGCTTGCTTATTCTTATCTGTTCCTTTAACACCAATATACGTCCATGCACAAACTTTAGTGGTATCAACGATCTTTTATCAATTTCAGTACACCATACTTTCATGGGAGAGTTCACACCAAAAAAGTTATACTGCACGTGTTTCTTAAACCAGCTCACATCAACAACAATATGATTCACAACACGATCAGAAAAAACAACTTTAATTTCATATATACCATTCACAACGGCTGGTCTTAATTCTTTTGGCTCAAAGTCAAAATAATCACCATGATTATATCTTGCCTTTAAAAATGATCCATGTCCATTGCTCCGAATGTAATGCTTTGAACAAATAACTTCATTACCCAGCATGACTCTTTTTATTTGCACAATGAATCGTGACACTCTTTTGATATCCATATGTCGATAAAGAGATGAAAACAACTTAGTTAACTCATCTATTTGATGTCCTGGTAAACTAAACTGAGTGGCTTTGCTGAGTTTCTCTTCACAGCCTGTAAACTCGAGTTCAGTACCAACAACTTTATCACTGTCACGAACTTTTTGGAGCTTTAGGAGTGATTCCTGGGAATGCACGGTCTCTTTGTCAGACGACAATTTTAGCATATCAGTGAAGTCATCCTCCAATAGGTTAAAAGCTCTAACCTGAGAACCAATTATAAATTTGCGCATTAGTTGGATTGTTATGTCATGATTATTTACATGGTATGAACCTAAAATTCCATTGAAACGTTCATAACTAAAACACCAAAATGCATACACAGGTCCGTAATCCAGCAAACAATCTTTTAAGTGGAGGTGAAGATGCATATTTGGAGTACACCATAACTTTCCACATAGATTTGCAAATATGCCAATAAACATACAAAATAAAGTATGCGCTTGATAAATGTCACCTGCAGTTATACTTCGTGTGCAGATTTTATTGCAAGCTGCTACAAAGATCAACCACATGTTTAAATGATTATCTGGTATTACATCTTTTAAACAGAAGCATGAATAGATGTGTGTCCAATGGCGCCACTCATCAGCCTTCATGCTTTTGTAACAATCTGACATGTTACCTAGAACATAAAAAGGACCACTATTATGTAGATATTATTTTTACACAAAATCGAAATGTCTTTTTTATAAATTCACAATATATATAATACATCAGAAATATTAAGTGCAAGAGTAATGAGCTACGAAACAAGAACAAATTTTGTATATATATAAAAAACGTTTGAAGATATATAACAAGCAAATGCAACAAACCTGGTATTCTACCAACATCAGTTGGAACTTTTACCTTTTTCATTTTGTCGTCAATACATTTCAGTTTATCTGATGTTAAAACCCCAATTTCAATCCAAGTTTTAAAAACATGTTTTGCTGTACCCAAATAAAGATTATGCATAGGATCAATTGTATGCATTCTGACTGGATCATAGTATGGCAATCTATGGAGTTCGCTGTAACGGGCTCCGTGTTCTCTTTGTCTTTTTTCACATTCACTTTTCGTATTGGCGTTGGCAGCATGAAGGGCGTATCTTTTGTGATTTATTCCAGTTCGCAATTCCCAGGCATCAACATCAGATCCAGAATAATCAGTGAAGTCACCAACTTTGTTGAATACTTTCAAACACTTACTGCACCCTAAAATCACAACAAACATAATTATTTTGTCTCATGAGCTAACAAGTGCTCCAACTGTAAAACTGTTAAAATAAATATTTTTGGTCAAAAATAACATGCATGTCATAATAAAAATTTAATGCTCTGATTTAAAAAGAATTATTTTTTTATTTAGAAAAGGAAATTTAGCAAAATAAAAATTCTTACCTGACTTTGCATTGAAATTCAAAAAACCACCAAACTTTCGAGTAGCAGGAATATCATTTGATATTGATATTAAAGCAATTTTATATAAAGAATAACCAATGCTACTTGGCTCTTTCATAATCACACCATCCCAATATTGTAAAAGCTCATCAACCATTGGTTTGATAAAAGAATTAATGTGAAGATTTGGCTCTTTTGGACCAGGAATAATACCTATGATGAGTGTGTTTTTCCACAGCAATCGATGTTGTCTTGGTAAATTTAAAATTGACAGGTAAATTACACCAACACTATGCTCTCTGTTCTTATACGGATTAAACCAATCTAGGTTTAGCATAACGCCCAAATTTCTTTTATCTGCAAGATATAATTCCCCTATGCTGTCCTGAAAACTTTTCCAAATCTGTCCATCAAAAATATCTGACATTTTGACATGTTCATCAGGTTTAGTAAATAATAATTCCAAGAAACCTGGACGTGCTAGCAACTCTTCCAGGCCAGTCTTTATACTCCGATAAGCATAAACCTTCTTTGGGTATAAGTTTATATTTTTTTCAAAGGATACAACCACTTTCATTAAAATATTGTTGCAAGGTTCCCTGTAGGCAGGAAATGGGTGATTAGGGAATTTCACATGACTACATTTGCTGCTTGTCTTTCTACCAGTGATTTCTTTTTTCCAGCATTGATTATAAGAATACAGAGATTGACATGACGTGCACACAACAAACTTTGTAAAAGAATCCCGATTCAGAGCCAGATATTGTCGAGCCATGTATAATGAATTTGGAAATTTTTCCAATATTTCATCAAGAATGTGTAAACCAAACATTTTGTTGAGCAATAAACAAATCAGTTTTGAAAAACCTAAAATACTTTCCAATGTGTTATCAGAGAGAAAAATATGAACTTGCAAAATGAACATTGCTTGCAGTACCAGAGTGATGAATTTTGTGGTATGATGGTTAGCATGTTGACTAACAACAACATTAAAGTCGTCCTCTGGTTCTGCTTCAGGATCTTCCCACAATTCCGTTGCGGTTTCTTCATTCTGTAAATCAAGTGCAACATAGCTAAGCGTTGGCATACTTTATATACATTATAAAATATGTATTATTGCAAACATGTAATTTGAAGACCAAATTATAACAAAGGATGTTACCACACAATTGTCATCTGGATCATGATGATCATTGCATGTTGATTCATCACTCTCGATTGAAACATCACTCTCAATTAGTGTGTGATCAATAGGCAGAAGTGTTTTATCCTAAATTAAGGCAATGCATATATATATATTTACTTTTTGCTACATTAGTTCACAAATTTAGAATAAGCTCACTCAGCTATTAACATGACACCCTTAACAAATATACAAGCCTAACCTGAGAATCTAGGTTAACATCTGTATGTTGCACGTCGTTATCATCTCTTGTTTGTATTATTTGGTTTTTCGAAGATAGTTCTAAATGGAAAAGCACAAAAGGTAGCAAATGATGACGAAATTAAGCAAAAAAAACATGAAAAAAAACAAAAATGACTAAAGCAATCAAACACATGTCTCTGCAGATAACGATTGTAATATGATGCAATGTGCTGAAAATACAGTAGACGTCCGTTAATTGAACACGCTAGGGACTAAATTATTTATTCGAATTAACGAATGTTCGGATTATCAGAAGTTCGGAAAAAACAAGAATTTTAATAAACGTTTAAAGGTTTTATGCTAATATAACTTTATTACAACTTTACTACAACTTTTTCTAAAAATATTTTAACGTTGTTTGCTTGGAGATGGGCAAGGCCTCCAAATTCCTTGTAAACTTCATTTTATTGGAAATGTCAATTTAATCGATAAATTGAAAGAAATTTTGCCACCATTGATGCAATAAAAATGAATAAAAATGAAAACGCTTTTCTTATTTTCCCATAAGATTTTTTTTATCAATAGATAGATAGATAGATAGATAGATAGATGTGCATATTTTACATGGCTAGCCTCACAAACATCGAGGGATATACCCTGTCTATTATTTCCAGGAGGGGCCATGGCTTAGATGGAGAGTCCTAGAGTATTTAATGCTCATTTTGAGCTACGCAGACCCAATTAGTAGGGCGCACACCCTACTAGGCAACTCCCGGCAACATATAACGGCCCACACAGTGTGCCATCTCCCCAATTTCCCTCACATGGCTTGGGTTAACCCGGGGCTATGGTAACATTCACTCGCCCATGTTGAATCGCCGTCAAGAAGAATCGAACCCCGGTCTCCCGCACAGAGTACGAAAGCTATAACCACTAATCTACGGCGCCACAATAAGGTTGAATTAAAAAATTGTTCGAATTAGCGAAATGTTCGAATTAGCGGAGTTTGAATTAAGCACTTTATTTAACCAAACTCAAGGGACTTAGCAATTTGTTCGAAATAACGGAAAGTTCGAATTAAGCGGCATTCAAATTAACGGACGTCTACTGTATGCTAATTATGCTAAAACTATGCAGCAAAACAAGGACTCACAGTTATGCTTGTAATATGCTCATTTTTTCACTAACCCTGAGCCTAAATATTCTTATAAACGTTATGGTTAGGAAAAAAAAACATGTACTCCTTTTTTGTTGTAGTTTTAGATTCCAAACTGCTAAAAAAAGCCAAAAACAAACCTTGATTACGTTGATTTTCTTGAACTTTCCAAGTTCCATCTCGGTAATATAATTCTTTGTGACGAAAATATGCAGAATGAGATAGACTTTCGCTGCAATGGGGACATAACATCCGTTTCTTTATTCGAGGCATAAAAAAAGTTTAAATTTTAAGGAAGAAAAAACTAAGGTTTGTCTGCTTTTTCTTTCCTTGCATTTACAGAACGTAACTCGCGCGCAATCTTTTTAGCTCTTTATCTTGAATGATGTTTTACAATGTTAGGGGGTCAATAATAGCATAAAAGCCATCTTTAACGTCCTTAAAAATAATTATTTAATAAAATGTTAAATTATTTTCGCGAAAATTTCTTGTTCTATTGATAATATTTTATTGTGAATACATTTTGTTTCGACTATTTTAAAACATTAAAATTATTAATATTGTTTTTACCCCCTATCTCATCGCAATTTGTATCGGGGGTTGTCTATTTTATTACAATGGCCTAAACGCCCAAGAAAAAGTTTTGCTCGCACCCCCTGAAGACAAATTCCATTCAGGTTTGGGCGCGCAAATTTGTTTCAAAAGACCGGTACAGTCAGGAGCAGCAAACTTGAAGAAAACATGGCATCTTCGTTTTATGGAAATACTTCTACTGCCACAACTCCAGTGGCAAAAAAAAGAGCCAAGGTTCTAAATCCAACACCACCGCCACGTAAAAACTCAACCAAATGTGCTTCACGAAGCCCTGATGTGATGTTTGGGTATGTAGCTAGCTAGCTAGAGCTAAAATGATTATGTTCTCCATGCCATTACTTTTCACTAACATAAGTAATATGGTTTATTTCAGATTACAGCAACAGAATGAAAGTTTAGAGGAAACTTCATTTGAGGAAGAAAATAATGCTTCACCACGGATGTTGCGGTAATAACATAATAACATTACAATAACTTGCCCACTCACTGCTTACATGGTGTTTAAGCACCCTCATTATCCTAAATTTTAATTTTACTTGTAATAAATAATTTGGCGTAGTTTTTTTTGCCTCAGACAGTGCGAGAAGAATTTACCTCAATTGGGGTATATTGTATATAGCTATACCCCAGATCGAGATCGTTCTTGTTACTGCCATGCATATTTTGTACTTTATTTCATATTTTTTTATACAGGGCTCTCACTAACGTTAATGATGCACTGAGAAAGAGGATTTCATTGCTGGAATCTCAAATTCAGAACAACAATGTAAGAATAGAAAATGTGGAAAGTTCACTTGTAGATGTAAACAATAAATGTGCGAATCAATTTGATGATTCAAAAAAGGGAAATTGCCACCATTTATTTTCATGACATATTATATCCAGTATTTAGGCACCTTTTTTTAATTTTTTGCAACTGATGAAAAGGTTTGCTCAAATTTTAAGAGCTTTAAGTACAGAGATTGAATTAACGGTTCGCAGATTGCGAGCCAATATCCACTATTTGCGAAGCATTTTTTAACATTTTTGAACTAAGAATTGGTTGTTTCGCTCATTTTAGCAACTTGTTCGAAATGCATACAGAAGTATAAAGGATGAGAGTACTTGGAATTTTTTAGAGAGGTAAGGTTGATTCTCTAAAATGTATATAACCATTTTCCTGCACTTCCAGGATAATACTTTTAAAGACTGTCCACATTATTTTATCAGATGCTTGTTTGATTGTTGGAATATAAAATTTATATTATGATGGGAAGTAACTCAATACTTTAACTTTATAGATTTGACTCCATACACAACAGTAGAATAACTAATTTGATTTGCCAAATTGTAAAAGACAGCAACGAAAATCCCTATGCTCCATTTTTAATGCACAGTGAGTAACTACTGTTTCTTACCATAAGGCGTAAATTTATTTTGGTATTTTACATAATTGAATTGTTTGTTTATATATAATAGGGTCGTGTAGCAGATATTATTCTACCCTGAAACGAAAAGAAAAGGAGGAAGATAATGACAGAAATAGTGAATTAAAACGTAAAAGAAGGCGCACAACTCGTCGGCACCGGGTATGCGGTTAAATTTGAAAAAAATTATGCTATACCAATTTGGCCATGTGTTTTAAACCACACTTAGCTTTTATTAAAATTACTTTTCATTGTCAATTATTTTCTTTTAATACTTTTATTTTAGTTATACCGCCAACGATCAAAATACGTGCCACGAGATAAAGCCGACATCTGGATGTTATGTAATGCCGATATAATGAGTGACGAACATTCAGATAATGAAGCAGAAGGATATGTACATCCACCGAAGTTCAGAAGTGAAGAAGTCACTGAACTGCTTCACTTTATTGATAGTAAACGCTTGGGTAAAGATGAATTGGATGCAAGAATACCTGGAAGTTACTCAGATCGGGATATAAGGGCAAAGGTTGACCCACTGTTGTTAGCAAATAATAGATAATGTTTTTAAAACGTGATTTTTTGTATATTTTTTTAATTACTAATTTAATTTTTTACAACTATTTTTCTAATATTTTTTCTTACGTTTTCTTTTAGCTGAAATTTAGTCTTGCACGTTATAATTAAATCGTTCTGATTAATAAACTCAATAGCTGCATTAGCTTCCATCCTTATTTGTTATTTAAATGTATATAATTTTGTTAATATTTTTGTAAATATGTCTGTATATATATATGTATATATATATATATAAAACGTTTCAATAAATTTTTTAACTAACAAACTTATTACATGCATTATTCTTTAAAACCCTTTTTTGCTAAACCAAATAACGACAGCAACTTCATGTACAGCTCCTAAAGCCTTCCTGAAAGTTTAAAATTCTACCTGGAAAATTATCAAAAGGGGTGAAATGGGATAAACCTATAATTCCCTCAGGCAGCGCTACACCAGATTTACTCCGTATATTACCTCGTACTTTTGTATACAGTCGCATATTTTGATAGAATACGACGCGAATATTTTCGTATACAACGTTATAGTTAATTTACGACGTGTATAGTCGAGGCATATAACGTCTGCGATATTTTCGTGTTACTTGATACCTTTGTATACAGTCGCATAGTGTGATAGAATACGACGCGAATATTTTCGTATACAACTTAAACGTAAATATACGGCATGTATATTCAAGACGTGTCACGGCTGCGATATTTTCGTATACTCTGGGGTCCCTATACGCAAAGTATATTTTCGTATTCCACCATAGTATACAAAGAAAAACGCTTCAGTATATTTCCGTATATTGACGGTATACGAAAAAAAACTCAGACTTATATTATCGTATATTCAGTATTTTTGCGCAGTGTTAAAAGCCTTTTTTCATGCATGTTTCTGTTTCTAAAAACAAGACGTCGACTTCTTCCCCACAACTTTTTTTCACTTTTGATTTTGGAACGATGTTTGTTTATTTGCCTAATATCAAAAAGTAAAAAAACAAGTCTTGGTTCACTTCAATAAATAGTAATTTTCCTTAAAATAACATTTTTACTGGACGCGATAAGATACGAACTCAAATCTCAACTGATACAGAACTCAGAGCTCTATCACGATAATTCACTGAGTCTGTGATTCCGCTATACTGCTAAGCGCGTAGAGGCGGAGGCTTTTGGTACTGACTATTGTGAACTAAAATGGTGTGCAGAGAATGTAAGAAAAATAACGCAAAAAATCGTAGTCCCTCATGAAGTGCGATGGTAGGAACAATAATAATATGTCATATTATTACGCAAAGATTCTACTTATTCGTTACCTTCCTTACAATTCTTTCGTAACACGTGTGCGTGTGGTCGTTACTTTCAGTAAACTTCTATCGGCAGCGAGAAAACATAATTAACTTCTATCGGCAGCGAGAAAACATAATTAACTGCTATTGGCAGCGAGAAAACATAATTAACTGCTATTGGCAGCGAGAAAACATAATTAACTGCTATTGGCGGCGAGAAAACATAATTAACTGCTATTGGCTGCGAGAAAACATAATTAACTTCTATTGGCTGCGAGAAAACATAATTAACTTCTATTGGCTGCGAGAAAACATAATTAACTTCTATTGGCTACGAGAAAACATAATTAACTTCTATTGGCTGCGAGAAAACATAATTGACTGCTATTGGCTGCGAGGAAACATGATTAGTAGTAGTTAGACTCAATAATTAGTATTATAGTCTCTCCTCTCATCTTTTTTCGAAAACATTAACATTAAAAATCTAATATTCTTTGTAAAGCAATGGAACAAAATTGCAGTTTTTTAAAAAAACCTGAAAATATTTCTCCCACACTTGTTCCGTATATCATCCGTCTGTGTCAAATCATAACTTACATTACGTGACCAAATTAATTCCCCATTATGAATTCAAAGGGGCTATTTATTTCAGAGGAAGTGTGTTATCAAAAATTAATTAAGAATTAATCAATTCTTAACGAGAAAACAAAAGGGTTAGCATCACTATGACAACAGCCTAAAGTGACGCATAATATGATATAATTTGATAGCACAGCTTTAACATGGTCTGTAACTTTGCTCTTTAGGCTATAAAAACAAGATCATTCTTTCCGATGAACATTTCCTTTAAGAGTCTCTTCGACAGTATTCAATTTTTGAAGTCAGGTTTGTTATAAGTATTATACTTGAAAGATGTTTGTACTGTTTTTAAAACATTAACATAAAAATAAGTTGTTGACGCACTAACAATCAAAATGACATCCCAATTTGATGATTTGTTCGAGTCTGTAAATTACATACATGCTGGAAAAATATCCATTTTTGTTTTTCGCCGCATCCAGCTCGACTTTCGTGTAAGTCACTAAAGTCGAAAACCAACAGCCGTTCCGTAGCCCTTTTAAACTGGAAAGATGAAACTAGGAAGAGACAATAGCAGGTCCAGGCATAGTTAATTCAAATATGAAAAAATTTATAATTTTGATTAGAAAATGACATGGCAATTACATCCCTAAAATTTTATCTTGCAGTACGTTTTTGAATTTTATAATCTAATCTCGTTTTCCAGTTGTTTTGTCTGTTCGCATGTGTAGTATTTGCAGGACTAAAACAGATATGGACTAGAACTTGTCCAGTCAGGAATTTGTTTCTTCAGATCAAGTTAGCTTTGAACTACCAATGCTTAATATTATCGTCACGAAATTAAAAATACTGGTATTACTTATTTTTTTCACAATTCTTTATAGTTAGTGTAGATTCATTGTGCAACAAACCAACAACTAAGGATTTTGGTCAGATCAAAAATTGCTTATTTCTTAGTCAGTATCTAGATCTGAAGTTGCCTAATTAATGCTTATTTTTATTCAACTAATTTCCGTAATCTACCGTATATAACAGATTAAACGCCCCGTGTTCAATAAGTGCCCCTGTCGAATAAGCGCCCCGGGGTTAGGAAAAAAATTTTAAATAAGGGCCCCTGCTCTGATAATGATAAAAGAAAATTTTGATACAGCTAAACCGAAGTGTAATCCATATCTTCTACTTTGAGGATTAATTCTATTCGATCCGGCATTTTTTAATCGTATTATGACCGGGCCCTTAACAACTGTTGATAGGCTTGTCTTTAAACCAAAATTAAATCAAACTTTACCACTATCTTTATAAAAATTCAATTACTTTAGTTCTAGAGAGAATTATTACAATTTTTTTAAAAGTTATTGAGAGCCAAATAAAAGCTGTGTAATATGTTTTCGGGTTTTCACATAGTTCGGTCGTTTCACATAGTTTTACATAGTTATCCGAAAATCCGATTTTTCATGATTTTAGGGAAAAACTCCAGAAAATCGGTAAATCGGATTAACCACGTGTGCAAAATTTACAGAATGATTCCACTTGGTGAAGTACAGTTGTGTTGTAATTTCATGTTGTCAAGATAATCGGCACGAAAGTTATTACATTTTCCTGATTTCATTCATTTGTGGGGGTAGTTTAAAGTAATAGCCAATATTTAAGGCTCGGAGAGGTATAGGACCTAATAATGTGGCATGCATGTGTAATAGATAAATATTAAAACTCAGTAAGTACCATAATCAAGCAACATAACAAAAATAATCTTTTAAAAAAACGGCAGGAGGGCTTTATCAGCTTTCCCCGGACTGAAGAGGATTAGGTTAAACAAATTGCTGTCAGTCAGTAATGCTTATTCAAAGCCAGGCTTGTGTAGTGCAGCATGGTATTTATCTTACGTCTTTTATCTATAATCCATTATAATTTTGTCAGATCTGTTTCACAAGCATAAAGTTAATAAGTAAGTAATCAAGAAAATAATACAAAAGTGCAGATTCAGGTTCAGGCACTAATTAATTAATAATAGGTCTTCTTTTTTATAGCGAAATTTTGCACCATGCAATTCGCAATTAACTTTTTGTTGGTAGTTTATACGGGTAACTGCTAAATAAATTCCCTCATTACATATAAATATAGTGTTTAGGTAGTTACTGGTATAAAATGTCACAAGAAAACTCTTGTGGTTTTACCTAACATTCATTCAAAGAGGACCTTAGATAAAGGTAAATACAAGACAAATCCTTTGACATTTTGCGAATTCGCTTTCTTTAACTCCAAAATAAATTCCCAAATATTCTGATCCTGGAGATCTGCAGGTAATAGATCGTGACAGGCAGAATGTATCAATTTTCAAACTATTGTTGATGGGTGCAATATACGAGGTGTTATATGACACAACGTACGTTATTTTAACGATTCTGGCATCTTAATAGGAGGAACGGGTTATTGAATTTCTAAACGATTTTTTTCTTTTACAATACTGGGTTTTTGCTAACGTTAACAAAATAACTCTTATATCTCCCGAACATATGATCAAAACCGGACAATCCTACGCAGTATCTTGTCAGCGTTTCAAGCTCATCATAATGCAGGTAACGACTAATGAATATTTGTAGAAGAAAAATACTTTGTTTATCGAAGGAGCAATGCTGACGTCATCAAGACTTAAATGACGGTTGTTTTTTTTGCCTAAGCGGATTTTTCCATGAGCCTTATCGTCTTAATGTTAATCGACAAGGCGTCACGACGTCAATAACATTAATTAGCTTAAATGTAGATTAATGAATCCATTACAGTGCACTTTAAACTTTGAAGCCAAAGAGCTTCGAAACGAGGTGGTGACGCAGTCATTTTTCACTTTTCACAAGAAAGGGTTGATGACGTCATCAAAAAACCTTCCCAATATCTATGCAGCCGTTTGGTAAAAGTATATGATCCTATGCTTCTTTTTGGTCAGTGTTTTAACCTCTATACAATGAAGCCAACGGACAAACAAGTTTCTAATTTTTTTGTATTGTGACAGGTCTTTGCTGACGTCAGCAAGATTTTTAAATTCTTGTATTTCCTTAGGTGTTCATCGAAAACTGTGATCCTATACGTTATTTGGATTAGCGTTTCAAACTTCACACAACAGAGGCAACGGGTAAACAAAATTTCAAAGAGAAAAATTGTGTATTGACGGCTCATGCTGACGTCATTAAAATTCAAGGGACGGTTCTTTTTTTCCATTGTTTTTCTGCCTGAATGGATTTTTCCACCGACCTTGTCGACTAGCCTTATAATATCCCTTTTCTCTCTTTTTTTCCTTCTTATCCCTGCTACATTTCTTTTTCAGAAAAAAATCAAATATATGTAATTGCTGGCTATGTTTTAAAATTACAAAAAAACAACTACAGAATGGTCTTTAGACGTCATTACACGGAACAAAATGTACCCCTAATTACCATTCGAAACCTCCAAACGTAGTTTTTATCCACGAGATCAAAGGATAACACGTCCAGGAACTAATTTATTCATAATGGAATGTTTTCGTTTTCAGTGCATGCAGTTTTACAACCTTTACAAACATTGCTCCTTCATTTAGAATTATCCAAATTAAAATATTTACTAATGGCTTCAAAAGAAACAGAGAATGATGTTGTTCCTGGAAAACGTTTTATTGCTTATGGTTTGAGCGCAATGAACAGAGCATTGGTTGTTATAATCATTTCTCCTACGAATTACGTTTACTTTAATGATATATACAAAAATACTGACGTGGCAAAATGGTATACAGGCTTGCAAGCAACTGCATATAATTTTGGTGCTGTGATGAGCTGTTTGACGATTGGTTTTTTGTTAGATATGTTTGGCCATCCAAAACGTTTAATTGTTATCCTTGTCTTTTTTCATATGATCGGGATGGTGCTTTATTCTATTCCAATTGGAAGTGTTATCCTTCTAGGGCAATTTTTCAACGGGATTGGTTATGCTTTGATTGTGGTGATACATTATAATCTCACCGTCCAATCGTCATTACAAGACATGGGGAAATATCTCTCGTATTTTAATCTTTGTGGTTTTTTCAGTCAATTGTTTATTTTTCTGGTCTGGTTTGTTTATCCTGAAGTAAACACGTACATTGGTCCGTGGCATATTTGGTCTAGCAACATGCCCGGTGTAACAATGATTTTTACATACTTTATCACTGCGATATCCTACTTTGTATTTTACGGACCAGATAATCACAAAGTGGTAGGAAAGAGCACAGAAATAAAAACACGTGTGGACACTGGTAAAAAGAAGCAAGAATTTAAAACGAGATATAGTGATATAATAGGACTTTTGACATCTCTAGATTTCATAGCAACCATGCTCCATGGAATTTTTTTGGGTTGCTCTCGAGCGATCTATGCAATTCTTGTTCCTGTTATCGTCTATGACTGCTTCAGCTTGCCAACAAAATACTCTGTTGGTATAACCATGTCACCAGCAGTAGCTATGGCAGTTATGTGGTCAGTTCTCCCATCCATATTAAGAAAGGTGTGTTCCTACGATTTAACGATAATATTCACCCTAGGTGGTTTGACCCTACTAGCGATCTCTTGTTTTCTTCCAAAAAATGAACTGTGTTTTATGATTATTTTGACCTTCTTCTATATCAGCTTATTTTTTATCCCTACTAAGCGATCGTTGCTGGTGTCAATAATCGCATACACGACACCAAATAAATTATTAGGCACTGCTCACAGTATATACGAGATGTCAATAAAACTAACTGGTGTATTTGCAACGTTGGTGATTGGGGTGTTTGCAAAGCATATACGGACTTTAGTTTGCATGTTGTTTTGTTTTGGCTCCATATCAACATTGTTACTTGTTTTGCAAAGAAAGAATTTAAGAAAATGTGTTAAAAAGCAGAAAAAATAAAAATATGGTGTAAAAATTGTAGGTTTTTTTTGACATAAACTTATATTAAATTTGCCGGGGTGGGGGGGGGGGGGGGGGGATGTGGAAAATTAAGATAAAGCAGTGTCGTATAGCCGAAACGGAAAACCCGTTTATTCTCTTTCACCGATGATGACGTGTAGTGGTAAATAGAATTTTATCCAACTTCTTTAAGAATCAAATATATACATATATATATATATAGAACCTTTTAATTCTGGAAAAATTGTCTTTCTGAATCACCATGTCCATTATAAAAACCTGAAATCCAACTTTCCGTCTTCTCTTCCCAATTACAATCAATAAAGATGAAGAAGGCATTAGTGACATTGAAATTAAAATTGAAACCTATGTTGTTATTAAGTTATGTTATTTTATTTTTTTTAATCTTACAATCACTATGCCCCCACTCAGGAATAAACCCCACCTACCGAAACGGGAAACTCGGTAATAATGAATTCTTATTCCACATGTGTGTGCAACAAGCACCCATGTACGTGATTGCTTTTTTATAATATACATATTTTAAGATGCTTTTTCCTTTTGGCCTAATTAACTCACGTAAGTAAAAAATTAACGACAGCTTGTCGATACATACTTTGACATGTTTTTTCCTGTTACCTAATCACTTAACTTATCTTTTATACCTTTTAGCTTATTTCTTTGCCGTATTCCGTCTGTCTGTTCGTGAGTCTGTTTGTCTTTTTGT
Source organism: Hydractinia symbiolongicarpus (assembly GCF_029227915.1). NCBI lineage: Eukaryota > Metazoa > Cnidaria > Hydrozoa > Anthoathecata > Hydractiniidae > Hydractinia > Hydractinia symbiolongicarpus. Next base: position 6,960,527 of record NC_079885.1, read on the forward strand.
TACGGAAACACGAAATGCGATACATAAAGGACGGGCGGCCCCTTGGATTTTTCCACAGGTAGACTAGTCTTTTTAATAATAGCCGTATTCCGTCTGTCTGTTTGTGCGCGAGAAAAACGTCCTGTTGCGGAAACACAAAATACGATATTTTAAGGACGGCAAACCCGTGTATTTATTTACGGACAACCTTTGTCTTTAATAGTAGCTAGCCATTTTTTTTCTGGCTGTCCGTAAAAAAAACGTCGTGTTACGGAAATACGAAATGCATTATATAAAGGACGGGCGACCCCGTGGATTTTTCTACAGGTAACCGACTTCTCTTTAATAATATCCGTATTCTGTCTGTGTGTCTGCGAAAGCCGCGTTCGTAACGGAAACACGAAATTTTTAAAATGCGTACCAACACCAAATGCGATATATTTTTGTCCAATTTGTTGCAACGGGCTAACGACTAGTCTCTTTAATAATTCTGTCTGTGTGTACGCGAAAGATGCGTCCTGTTACGGAAACATGAAATTTTTAAAATACGCACCAATGCCAAATTTGATATTTTTTTACTGACTTTGTTTTTAACCGCTCGCGCGTAGTATACCAATCACGAGGCCTGATTTTTGTGTTTAATTTTGAAAGTTGTTGTGTGTGAGGTTTGTGGACCTATTTGTCCTTTTTATCTTCTGAGAGGTTTACATTTTTGTAATATTTGTTTCCTTTCTGTTTTCAATGTTAAGATAAATATATTGCCACATTTTTTAGCCACGTACAAAACCTAAACACACCAGTTTTAGGATATTTGGTTAGAGACGACCATTTTAAAGGCTAGCTAGCTAGCTAGAGCCTTACTTATTACTATTCTGTATTGAATAAGAGCTTTTTATCCTAGCCAACATTTATTTGTATGTTGAGGCTGTGGCTAATTAACTAGCTCCTTAAAAAGTGAAAGTATAAAATGCATTTTGGCTACAACAATATTCTTAAGAAATATTGCTTATACTAAATGCAGTTAGCTATACAGCTACATCTTTTATTATTTTCCTGCAAATAGAATGGCTAAGCGATTGTTTTAGTTAGACGTGTAACGACAGGCTGTTTACTGTGTTTTTATTTAAACCGAAGTTGCAATATAGTTTTTTAGGAGAAGGTGAAATACGCCTATGCGCGTATACGCCAGTTTAACTCTGTTTGACTGTACTAAGTGCTTTTAGCCCAGTATTAACAACACACTGTTTTTTGGAAAAGACTGTTACGCTGTTTTTGGACTTACTGTTTTCAGCCCTGTGTTAGCAATGGGCTTTTTCTTGTGCTTTTATTTAAACAGAGCTTTTTTAAAGGGGTATTATCCATATATGCATGTGCAGCATCGTTTAACTGTACTAAGCGCTTAGGCCGGTGTCAAAATTAATTTAAAAAAAATTATTCTGAAAAAAAATATATTGACAGATTGTTTTTGCTATAATAGAGTAACAACGGTTTGTAAACTCTGTTTTTATTTTAGCTATCATTACGGGAAAGTTATTTTTTGGAAAATATGTTACAGCCGCAACACTAAAATGGTGTTTGCGCTTCACTTGATTTACGACATACTGTATACCTGTACTAAAGCGCTCCAACTGATCGTGTGGCACAGTTTACGACTCGGGTCACACCTTTACTTGTGGCTTAAATAGAAATAGGGAATAGCCGGGAGACCCGGTGTCGAAACTCCGGATCTCCCAGCTATTCTCCCCGCTGAGTTAGAAAATCGTGCTATGTAAACACGAATATCAAATGCGATATATTTTTATCCACCTTGTTGTGACGGGTAAATTTTAAGGACGGGCGAACCCGTGGATTTTTCCACGGGCTAACGCTTAGTATTTATAATATAAGCCGAAGAAAAACGTCATGCTGCGCAAACACAAAATGCGATATATAAGGGAAGTGGATTTTCGCACGGGTGATTGACTAGTCTCTTATATTAATGCAGGTATTCTGACTGTGTGTGGTGCTCGCAAGGACAAAGTCGCACAACGGACACACGAAGTAGCATTTTTATCCACCTTGTTTCGATAGGTCAATTCTCGTGAGCTACGTGAGCGAACCTGTTTTTCTACGGTTAAGATATTTGTGAATAATTGTCATCTGTCTGTCGGTACGTCGAAATGTAGCGGCGGCTTTTTGATCTTGCCGCGAAGTCATTGAAAAAGCGAGGTTACGATTTTTTTTATTCTATTCTATTTTATTGAATTTGATATAGTATTTAAAAGAGTATTTGGGGTTAAGATTTTAAAAAATATTATTAAATTAAAAAACAAAAAACGCAAATTAAAAATTCTTTATTTAATAGGATAAATTTAAAAGGAACCCACGTATGCCGTGTGATCTGTTCCCTTAATGACTAAGATCTAAAGTTTTAACGACGACGGCATGCTTGGTGGACGATCTGACGTGGTAGTGGCCATCTTGAAGCAGGTTTGTAGGTTCTTTTGTTTTACCTTTTTATTTTCTAAAAGTTCAGATAAATATATTGTTGCGTTTTCTAGCTTTATATAAATCTCGAACAAACCAATCTTAAGATTTCAGCTACAAACGGAGATTGTGAGGAAGCATCAAACCAGCTAGCTAGCTATAACTAGACTTATTTATTGCAATTCTTTTAAGGTTCTTATTCAGTTTGGTATAAGATCAGTTATTTTTATGTTGGGGTTGTGGCTATCTATATTTTAGTCCAAATATGTTGACACAAGACATCTAACCTCGAAGTTCGCCACCACAAGTCATTGCATACGCTATTGCTATTAGATTCATGCTTTTTGGACTTAACATAGTTCACTTGTTAATGTTTAGAGTGGACTTAGGTCTTGTTCAGAGCGGACTTAAGTCGTAGGTCTCTGGCTATTTAGCTAAGACCAAGTCCAAAATAAGCTAATTGTTGCTGACGTCAGTATGACAATTTTCACGAATTTTGGGGTCCTCGACGGGCCCGACGTGAGTTATTTCGTAAATGGGGCGTGTCAGAGAATGCGAGTAGCACATTTAATTGCGTGCAAAAGTAGCAACTGTGCTGTCCGTGCTAAAACGTTTAAGTAGCCGAATACAGTTTGGCTAGAACAAAATTCTTAATAATTCTTATGTTAGGGAACTACACTATTAGCTATTACTGTCCTAAAACTTATTTCCGCAAAATAAAATTGCTGAGTTGTTGTTTTGGTTGGACGAAGTAACGACGAATTAATAATGGTCATTTTGGTTTGGAAGTGGTGATGTTGAGGTTTGGATGTGTTTTAGACTTTATCTCTTCCATATATTTTGAATTTAGCTATAGTAATATTTAATTTTTATGATGAGCCGTGTATAAATCTCAAACAAACCTATTTAAGATTTTGGCGACGAATGTACATCCATGATATTATTACAAGTTAGCCTAGCCAACATTAGTTGTGTGTTTTTTTCGATATTAGGTATGAACACAATAGGTACGTAAAACTTTAAAAATGTTTTTTTTAGTATCCTGTGTTTAATTTTTAACTGTGGCGAGATGATATGCGAGATGACATGCAACTCTATTTTCGCTAAGATCTTTCTTCACCTTTGCTTTTGAAAAATTTACTGTAGCTTATTGCTCAAATTAAAAAAAATATTCTAGGGGGACTGTTTTCGCTGGCGTGGTAACAACAGGCTATGTCCTATTCCTTTTATTTAAACCTAAGTTTTGACGTTAATATGCTGGAAAGGGCACCGCCGTAAGCACTTCACAAAATAGTATTAATTATACAATGTGTGATAAAAATACACATACTTAAATTAAAAATATTTTGTTAATAAAAACGCACGTTTTATCAGGAAATACAGAAAATATACCATCATGTTGCTTAAATGGATTCTCGACAAGCCGCCTAAATCTGTCAAGTATAGTGTGAAAAGCTGGATTTATGCAAAAACATAAAAACAAAATGGTTCCATCAAAATGAAAATCTGTATCCAAAAAACGTTCAAAGAAGGGAGGGGTTAACAAAGTAACGTTTCGAGGTAAACACGAATAGCCAACTTTTTTTTCGAGTAGAGAAAAAGTCCTTTCTTCAGATCGCATAAGTCATCACACTTTAATACAGATTCTATTTTATATGTGGATCAATTGAAGAAGAAAATCTTACCTCTCTAGCACTGTAACGTTATGACAATATGGAGCCCAAAAAAAAGGACAAGAGTGTATATTAAAAGTAAAGTAACCTCTTGTCGTAAGTTGTTGGTTCCCACACGGTTCTCAACTGTACGTTAGCATCCTTCCAATGCAACAGCAATAGAATGGTGTTGTTTGCGAACAATTGCTTTACTTTGTGCAAGCCCGGAAGAGGTACCATATAATGATGCACACCTAAGAGGGCACTTTTAGAGTGCATTAACATGCATGTCACCCTTTTCAACATCATCGTTTGAGTTTTGGAAATTTATTGGATATGTTGTGGTATTTTTGGAAAAGAAAAAACGGTGAAAGGTGACAAGTGTGAAAAAAGTTTGCACGAAATGTGTAAAAACATACCAAATATTGTTTCCAAGAAATCCAAACAAAATTTGTATTGCAGGAGGCGTAGAAAATAGAAAAATATAAGTTTTGTGAAAGAAAGACTGAAAGAAAGAAATAAACAACTCAAAGTTTTCTATTTAATCTCCACGTTTGGCCAAGCCGTAAGAGCATAGGAATCTCCATGTAAATAACAGAAGAGTGTTCTATTCTATCACTCATGTATGTGTGTTTAAGCCATCTGTTCGATATTCATAATAACTGGCGCAAACCCTTCCATAATATTGTTCTCTATGAACCAAAAGGATAGAAATACACAAGGGGAAACATCTTCTGAATTTCTATTGTACTAGCCTCGTCTTTTATGTGATCTTTCTTTTGTTATTATAATTTTAAAGTTTGACAGTTTCCGGACATAATTATTCAAAATTTAAAATAATTTATTGATGCACCAACATTTACAATATTTAATGACTTGACTCAATTAGTAGCTTTTCCCGCGCTCTGTTTGTTAGAGAAAAATGACATATGTCGACTTGCAACATAAAACATCCAGTGGGCATTTAACCGACCTATCCAACCTGTGATTGTCCAGGTGTTATAACTGTTCAATAAAATTAGTAGAGGACCTCTAAAATTAATTTTGCAGTTTCATACTTTTTGACATTTGCATTTGATTTTTTTTAAAATGAAGGACTTTCACCATTCACAAGCACCATCTGTCTTTCTAAATAGTTATGAGCTTTGAAAGAAAAATTTGTTAATCAAGCGACAAAGTTTTGTGAGATCGGTATGAGCCGTTTTGCTCTTTGTGTATTAAAGTATATAATCGTTTTTAACTTTGTTGAGGTTAATTAGTCTGTACATACCTTGTAATTAAAATTTGATTTAAGACGTTGATATCGTTCAATCAATAATTGATGCGCTTTTTAGTGTGTACATACTTTTCAATTAGACTTTCTCGTCTAATTAAGCGGTTGTTTAATTATACGAGAAATAGTATATCGAGGGTTTCCCTGACTGTTAGAGTACACGGGCAATAAGCCTGTACCTTAAGACATTTAAGGCGATGTCTTAAGTAATTTGTGTTAGAGTCGCCGAACCTACCCCATTATTTAATCAAAAAATTTTTATATACAAAGTCAGAAAAGCTGTTTGGAGTTTTATTTTATCGCAGACTCCTAAAGTCACGTGGTCTTCTTTTATATGCGGCATATTTTTATTTTTATGTTCAATCTAATATAGTCCTCTGCTAGCGATCTAAGTGATTTTTCACTCCACAACCACTGCCCACCATTTGTATTTTGCTTTACTTTGAACTATGAGAGTTAAGGGTCCTGAGAACTAGTTTAAAATGGTGCGCGAAGACTCCGTTTAAACGAGGAGACGTGCGACTGGCTGACCTTATATTTAATGTTCAAATAACTCTAACACCAAATATTTGAGACATCCACCTACAGCGGCTAGATTAATTAAAAGAATAAATTGTGGATAGGGTGCTCAGAATATATTTGCAGGATTACGTTTTGACAATCCGATACTACCACGAGAAATAAAGAATGAAATTCTGATTTTTATTTTACGGAATTAATTTTTTGGAAGTGGGTTCAATAAGTTGTGTGACTTATGTTTACAAAGATTGGACATGTCCCATTAAAATTGATCCCGCAAGGTTTAATCCAACATTAATTATTTCTTTCCTAGGTAACAGAATGCAGCAAAAAACATGTCTGCTTGCAGCTGTGATGCATTTTTCATTATCATTTATTTGTGCACATCATGGAACTATTTTTAGACTCTTACTTATTTATATTTCTAATTTTGCGAAAATATCTTAGGTGGCATTTTGCTGTGGCATTTTTTGGCAGGGTTTTTTACTACGAGCTCAATTGCTTGTTGAAGTCCGTAAAAAAACTGATTCTAGGATTATTAAACTCTTTAGTAGCTGTCCAATCTGTTGTGACGAAAAAGCTATATTGTAATACCCGTATACGTCTGTCTGTCACGCAAAATGGTAATCGCAGTAGCCAGACACACGAAATGCGGTAAATAAAGAACAGGCGAACACCGACTAGTATTATAACAAAAGTATTCAAGGCAATGAATTATCTAATTTTAGTTGTTCAAAATTTACTCAAACCAATATGACATGTTCAACGTCTTATTAAAATATTTTCTTCTTCTTAAAAGGTTTTCTTTTATACATTGAAACACTTCTAAATAGCGGATAATGTTTAGACCATATAAAAGTGTCCGCTAGAAAGAGGTACTTCCAAGTTACCTTGTATTGCCTTAATAAAACCTGCTTTGGGGCGTTAGGGTATAGTGACTTCCACCTTAAAGTATGCCAAAAAGATGGTATCGCAAGACGAAGGAGATAGTAATTGTTCGTTTGTTATTCTTCTTTCCAAAATGTAAAACAGACTCAAGAAATCCCTGAATGTTTTGACTAAAAGAAAAGAAAAAAGACGAAGAAAGCTTAAATGAAAATGTAAAACATTGTCTTATTTAAAATTTATATGAACTTCTTACAACAACTGTTTTGATATTTAAGCCAAGACCGCTATAGAGAGGTAAGTTCTTAGAGGACAATGTATATCGAAACCTTAAAATAGGAACTTTATAGGAACGTGTTTTGGCTATAAAGTGTAATCTACATGCAGGTTTTTTTATGAGAGTTTGACTGTCATTCCATCAGTGTCTGGAAAATCAGTCCGCAGTAAAGAGGTGTTCGTATTTAAAGAATGTTTGCTAAAACGAGGTTTAAATGTCTCTTTATGTTTTATACCAAGTTACAGGCACATGAGTGCGCGCCTTAGGTGTGGTTAATTTGTTTTCTTTTCAGGAGTTTTAAGATCAAAAAAATCTCGTAGGAATAAAACTAAATTGTATAAAAATATATGTCATATTGCTTCTTCAATATGACTTACACGCATTATACTCGCCCGTCATGATCAGAGGTCTGATCGGGGTGAACCATTCTCTGTTGAGAATGAAATACGGATGTGCTATGATAAATATTCACCTATATATAAAAATATATGTTTTTATATAATTTTTTCTTTCGATCCTAATTAGTAGTATATTACTTTACAAACTAATTGTCATTTTCTTTCTGACTTTTCACAGTAAAATTCTCACTGCGAAATTCTATGATCGCATTCTCTTCGTTGATGTTTTACAATTAGCTTCATTGAAGCTCCACTCGTTATGGTAATCTCCTTTAAGATCTTTAATAGAGCTACTTACTTCACCCTTAGGAGTCAAAGGCGGGCCAGTCTTCTTATTAACGAAAGCATTGTTGTTGAACTTGACACATTTTTCGAAGGATTGTTTTAACTGAGCACATGGGGTTATTGCAGCATGATTGATCCAACACTCTACTGTTTCCTGAGGAGGTGTTTGCATTTTCTTTAAAGCAGTGCTGCAGTACCATGAAATGGTGTTGATAATTTTTATCATCGTTTGATCGAATTCATTGTTTTCTTTGAGAATGTTTTTGCCCTTTACATATTTTATCAGGCATTCCTTCAATACTCTTTGTTTCCATTCTGCTTTCTTGTTTGGTTTCTGGCCTTTCACATCCCCATCAACAAGTCCTTCCTTCAGGACCAAATATATCTTTGGTGTTGGTTGATTTTGACGGAGCATAGTATTCAATGCATAGGAGTACATTTGATCTTTTGATTTATCCGCAGCTCGAGAAAAGTACAGCCTATCCCATCCGAGATACAGCTTTTCGAATTTCGTTTTGTGTGTTTTAACGAAATCTGCGATAAGGTAGGAGCAGGATGTTGGAAGGCAGGTTTCAGGGTCCTTTTCATTTCCCCCACCACAGCAAGGCGAATGCAAAGTAAAAAAGTAAATAGTTGGTAGTTTTTTTCCTGACTTCCCCAGCTTTGCCATTATTGCAGGAAGTTTCTCCAAAATTCTCTTCTCGGTGTGGGGAAGTTCTTTACCAGCGATTTTCTTCTGTTCAGTGTCAATAATTGCACCAATGTAATTATCTCCTTCCACGCTAGCATCTTCCTTGAATGCCAGAGGTTCAGAAGGTTTGTACTGAATCTGTTCGTCTTCCTCTCCGATATATACTCCAACAACTTGTGATACGCTTCCTGGGTCAGTGCTTAATCCTTTGCTTTTTCTGTAGTCTACTTGGAGTTTCATGAATTTATCCGCTATTGATTTCATTCTTTCCATTGGTGTTCCTTGTAAAACAGCTATTGTAGCGAGCATGACAATAAATGTTATATTGGTGGCTGATTGCATCGTGAAACAACTGCAAGAAATCAATTTATTATCTTCAATTGATTTTAACACTATTTGGAACAATTGCGAAGATTGAATCTACTAGAAAAAATAAAAGCTTATCCACCCCACCCTTTTGAGGAAGATTGATTATTTAAATAACAAATCATAATACAGTGGAATCTCTCTATCTCGACTACTCTCTATCTCGAATTTCTCTCTATCTGGAACTAAATTCTCGGTTCCTTTGTGGTCCGCTTAAGGTATTTTCCTTCCTTTATCTCGAACTTTCTCTATCTCGAACAAATTTTTTGGTCCCTTGCGAGTTCGAGATAGAGAGATTCCACTGTACTATATTTTAGAAGCAGCTAACTAATATTTCAACCTCGATTAAATCAAAGTTTCATACAAAACGTAAAGCCATATACGCACATCTCTGAACATTATCTATAAATTTGGTCCTACCTTCTTTTTTAGCTCATCCCCTCGATTGGCTTATGTATCACTATTTCACTATAAAATGTAAAACGTTTTCTACAGAAAAATATGAGATATCTATTTACATACAGTGTAGTTTTTTGTTTAATGAAGCGAAAATAAGCATGAAGTATTGTGAACTTCCTCTTGAAGCCATGTTTACCAAATATTACAACGGAACTGGACGCTCGCTAATATTTTCCGCTTTTTTAAAAAAGTTTTTTTTTTCAAGGGTAAAAAAATTCTTCGGGTAACTGGAAAGTATTAACTCTTTCGTAAATCCCCCAAGGAAGTATAATAACACGCAGTGCGTTCAATGAGTTTTAAAATGTTTTGGATTCCTTCAAATTTATTGTGCCTTTTTTAAACTTTTATGTGGTGTATATTGTTTACCAAGGACCCCCTGCAGGCAGGGCATAGCTTGGTATTTCAATCCTGGTATTCGAGGGGTATTGAGGCGTACATTAATTTTCCCTGCAGACATCGCAGTACCTTGCGCTACCTCTTGACTAGCAGTGCCTTCTCTGGGCTCTCTCTGATGAGTTCGGCGTACTGGGGTATAATGTTGTATGTCAAAAAGGTATACAAAAGTAGGTAATCTTTATTCTGATTAAGCCCTCTAATTTCCCTATCAATAGCAAGGGGGTCTACCTTGTGTTCGATAACATGGTCTTTGCATTTGAAACCCCGCCTCGCCTTAGCTTTGGCCAGGCAGTCTATACAGGTCTTGGTTCGACTATTACCCCTGATTTTAAACTTGTCCGGGGGAAGCAGTTTTTTGCATCCTCTACAACGTTTCCTTTCCATTTAATATTGCGGTGTGCGCCCTATGCAATGCTTTCGTCACCTCGGCAAGCGTTAGAGACTTCCATGTTTCCTGATATCTGAAAAGTATCTTGTGGTGTACATGCAACTCGAAGTTCTCCCAGGTATAACCCTCTGAAAATTGGGCCTTTATATGATTCTAAAGTATGATTATCAACTCATGTAGGGGCTGCATATAGGTGCGGCGCTTACCCCATTTTTTTAGAAAAATTCATTGCATTTTAGATATCGATATTTGACTGAGTTTTGCCCTGTTTGCCCTGTTGCTGCTAAACATATACCAAACCCCGAAACCTATGGCAAGCACGGCTAAAGTCCCTACCCCGTACATGTACACATCCGTTGACCTGCTAGAACCTGCCGCAGGTTCTTGATCATCCGGCAAAGGTTCTTTGCCCACGTTCTTCTGCAAGTTAGACTTGTTCTTCCTATTCCATTCCAAGTCTCTTGCCTGCGGCAACACGACCCTCATTCTTCTTGGTTATTACCCTCTCCTCTTGTTTTTGTTCCTGTTCACTCATTTTATCATAGCACCGTCTCCGCCTCCCTCACTTCCTCCTGTTTTTTTATTTTACCCATATGCCGAGCTTTATGGCCCGCTACAAACAGGGCGGGCTAAACACCTCCCGATAGTGCAGTATACAAGGATACCAAGGTATGGACCTTGTCGATTGCCTCATTGGGAGCCTTATCAACATAGCCCTTAGTGCATTTTTTTGGTAGGAGATGACCCTTGCCTTTGCGTAGGGCCTCTTTCAGTATCTGACGCTTATCGATAGGCTTTTCAATATTTTCATATTCTGCAGAGGCTGTGTCGAATACTTGTGCAATATCAGACATTCTCTTTATTATACGTCTATATCGAAAAAGAACGTAGGCAATCATTGCATACGGCAGGACTATAGCGATACACAAGCATGCCTCCATTTTATTCCGCTGTAGACGCCAGGCAGTAATGGCCACGGGCAAGCGTCTTAATTTGATCGGGTTGCACGATCCGTTTGTCATCTGCCCTGTTGAGTGCTAGCTTGTTCACCTCTTGCGTGTATACCTTATGTCCCTTGTTTTGAATCAACACCTGGCTCTTTTGGACGTCAACGCCCTCTTCCAAACACCGCTGATATTCGATTTTTTGGTTACGCATCGCTTTACGCCCTTGGCTTTCCTGTCACCGCCTTCTTTGGTAAGGCTCTTATAGGCGTAAAGCTTGGCCCTTAGGATGATGAACTCGGTCATGATTTTGCCACCCAGCTCGTCTTTCATTAGACCTACTACTTTTTTGTTTTTCCCTATAGGGAGAGGCCTTCCATCATCCGCATTATAGGCACTTGCATCGAAACGTATCTCAACATCGTCCCTGATTTACCTATAAAATTCCTCTGTTCGTTTATGGTAAACGAAGCTGTCCGTATCCATATAACAGAGCTGCAGCTTGCTACAGTATTTTGACTGCATATAGTCGTAGTGGAACTCGTACATGACTAACTTCGACATTACAAGAATGGTCTGTCCTATATATACCGGCTTATTCATCTTGACCTTGGTCTTGCCCATTTCAACGCCTACTAGGTTTTTGCTATACCGGCTTCCACCCTTGAAATTTGGGTTCATTACGAGTTTCGTATACTTGTCCTCGTTTGTGACCAGATAAATGTTGCGGTGATTGCGTGTATTTTCAATGGTCTTACTAAACATGCTTAAATTCATAAGCTTGTAAAAGTCCTTCTCGAACTTGTTTTTTGCATCCGTTCACAGACTCGTATTGTGATCGATGTACCCTTTCAAACATGCCTTCTGGTTGAATTGAATCACTCTGCGTACTTTCTTCAATTCAAGCCCATGCTTTATAGCCTCATTTAATGCCCTTATATGCACCACATATCTACGCTTGTCCTCCAAATTTGGTACCAATTTCTCGACCCTATGGAACATAGTGCGTTCGAGTAGGAACGGCAACTCGTTATGCCTTTCGTGTAGTCCCTCCGGGTAATCGATATTAACCTCCAGAATATACCCATGCTTATTATCCTCAAAGAGCTTCCCGATCCGCTTTGCGGTAAAGGCCTCAACGTTTGACACCCATTTAAAGCCGTCCGTTGGCAGATCTTGACGCATCGCCCAGCCGTATAGGTTGTTGACATCCAGATATTGCAGGTAGGATGATTCAGCATTCGGATCATACTGGTCTCCCATGTACTTGTTATTTGCTTTAGCATAACGATGTACGGCTTGATTTATACCCCTCTTATACCCTTCTCGAACATCAATAGCATGTCGGGGTCTGTAAGGAGATCTAGCTTGATTCCGGTGTATTACAGTACTGCCTTCCATGCCAAGCCAGGTGCGCTGTAAGTGTGCAGGATCAAGCTTATAATTCGTTAGGCACACGCCTCGAAATGTCTTGAAGACGTCGGCCAATAGCAGGACGTCCGTTCTGAGGTACACATCCTGGTAGTGTCCCATGGTGTCGTTATCAGCCTTGGGTAATGACATTCCATACTTTTTTAGCATATTTATAATCTTCATCGCTGATACCCTTCATATTCAGCATGCTGTAGAACGCTTTCTTGGGGGTAGCTCCGACTCTTCGAATCGCTGCCATCCATCAATATACTCATAGGGGTACACACCTTTTCTGCGCATGAGTTGAAACGTGTCATCCTCATTAAAAAACCAATGGAGATTTTTACACTGTTCATCATCCAGGTTGCTTGCTAATTTATCCAGGCTTGAGGGCATGAACCGACAGCTGTCGATAAACCTAATCTCTATTGTATTGTACTTTTCCCTATCACCATATCCCATGCCTCCAAGGGGCACCTTGATTTTCACGTTGAAAGTTATATATTTTTCAGTATTTCTGGCGATGCAACCAATGTCCCGAGTGTCGTATTTTTCACCTAATTCTCGTATGCAAAGATGATACCCTGAAAGATTGCGGAAGATCACAGGTATGTGACTTGGTAGCCTCTATACAACCATTTATAGTGACAATGATCCCGAACCTTGCGGTTATTCTCACAGTCGTCAAAGGGTTTCAGACAGATATGGCATTCCGTAGCCTCATCATGTTCCCTTTTTAGGACCTCTGTTAGAGGCAGCATGTCCTGCTGCGGGTAGGTAGTCTCTTGACCTCATCCTCCAGGTGATTCACGAACTTCGTCACACAGTCCCTACCCCTATATACTGTTAAGGGATCCGGTACATCCCCGTAGGCAAAGGTACTATGCGTGCACCAGCCAGATGGTACATGCTTGCTTAGCTTTTTAGTTTTTTTACCTCTTGCATCCTCTACTGGGATGAGTAGAATCTCGAAGTCTGCATAGATAGCAATGGGTACCTTGAATTGCTGCTGGCCATCGCTATAGTATAGCCTATTTTCGGCCTCTGTTGACATCGTAATTTTAACAGCCTCGTGATCCTCGCAATACCTATAATGCTTATCCCTCGATTCAACTGTTGGAAAGCCCTGCAGGCAGTTTAGACAAAAATACATTGCATTCCTATTTTTCGAGGTCTCCTTGCGAGTCTCCTCGATAGACTTTTGACGGCCGTATAATGTCTCTTTTTATCATCTGTGATAAGCAATAGGGTCACCACCTTGGTACGTCCGTTGCGCACGATCGGCGTAGGATGTTGATCTTCTTTTCCGCCATATACAAGACATTCACCTCAATGTCGGGGTTATTCGCCTCAAATTTGTATATGCTCTTGGTGCTGGTTAGAAACTCTATACCCTCCCAGTTATAAAGGTCCACGTAGGGTTTCAGCTTGCCGATCCTTTGTGGGTCTTTTATCAATCTCCTCGTCATGTAAGGATGCTATTATACTCCACTTGAAGCACTCCTTATCCTCATTTTTTGGGTTAATAATTGCCTTCTTTGAGGCTATCCATTTAGGTAGTTCGATGTAGGATAAACCTCTTGTTAGTCTCAATTTGTGGAAGTCTACGTCGAGGTGCAGGATTCGACTAATTGTCAAACCACTTTGGGGTAATGCCGGATTTTCCACACCTGTTTTGATTTGAGCAAACATCCTATCTAGCACATCGCCCACGTCGCTACCCTGGAATACCGAGTCCATATTACTATGGAAGACGTTCTTCACCTCAATGTACTCATCGTTAACCCCCTCTATATTTGACTGTTTCTTCCACATATTCCATAGTGACAGCTGTACCTTTGCCGACCACATATCTTCTACCTGGTCCCCAACAAGGTTTTCACGTTAGGTCGCACCATCCCTATATACCCATCAACGTTGGCCCCCTCCTATGCGGAAAGTTCGAAATGTCCTGTGGAGAGCATGTTTATGTTCCCGAGGTGTAAAATTTTGCCCCGGTTGATTGTAGAGATTTTGGATGTTTTCAATGTAAGTTTGATCGTCGCATATGTTCTCTTGACCCCTCTTTTATAGGCTTTGGAACAGCGTCCACAAGACAATTATAAAATCCCTTCATCCCATCCCTTACAACAGAACGATTTTTTGACAGCTCCCGTTTCTCAAAAATGTCCATCTCAAATGGTGGCAATACCCAGTTATGCCATTCCCTGATTTTACCCCCCCCCCCCCCATAGTTGGACAGGTCTTGGCCATCTCCTGTTTTTCGAAGATATCCATATCCCCTGATGTCACAAGTTTAGTTGGTTGTTTGGGTGTCTCCAATAAAGAATTCAATTCAGCCTTGCGTAGCCTATAATACCCTGTAAGCCCACGGCTTTTCGCGATATCACGTAATTGTTTTACGGTGCGTGTGTTCATTTCTTTATTGTATAGAATTTCAATTTCTCAGAGGATTTTTTTCTGCTCGACCTGGCGTGTCTTTACTGCGCATGCGGTAATTTTTGATGACGTCAACACTTTATAGGGAATTCCCTCTGCGCAAGAATTTTACTCGTTTTTGTTCATACAATGACGTCATTGATCATTAGGAAATAACCCCTACTCAGCATCGCCTATTAGGGACTTTACCCCCTTGAATTCCATGGTTAAGCACTGTATGGTACTGGATGGTACTGGATATTCAGGGACTTGCTGTGACGTCACTGTGTTCCCGCACGCAACTACGCCAGAAGGAACATTTCCCTATCTCTACATTGTGCCCAACCTTCTTTAACGCAATAAAAGATTTGAAATTTGGTTGTTGATATTTAAAATTTCAACCAGATATAAAATCAACAAAAAAGTGGGGTAATAAAATGTGTACATTGGACAGAAATATTAGTTATAAAAAGAAGGTTCAAAACATTTTTGTGATTGTTATTAAAAATTTACAAATAAATGTTTTTCCAAAGGAAAGTAGCCCACTTTAATACATTTTCAGCACTAGAAAGAACTAAATGCTTGAGGGACTTATGGCTTGCAATAACCCCTTAAATTTTTTTTAAGAATATCTTTTGGCAGCTTTTACAGTCAGATTCAATATCGTCCCCAGAGCTCTTTTTTTTGGATTTCTAATATGCATCCTAGCGTTACCTTCTTCGCGCAAGCCACATATCAGAAAGAGACAAAGATCAGCTCTAGGGACAAAAATGGTAAAAGCGAGAACTGATGTTAACTTATTTAAAAACCCGTAGATTAAACATTAATATCGTCGGTTTTAAAATGAGGAAGCCCAACCAATTTTATGCTACACTTTTAACATAAACGTGATATAAAACGCTACAAGAACTCACATTGCGCATGATGTTAAGGTAGAATATGTAGTTAGATAAAAACGCTTGCTGTTATACGCAGTAGCGAAAGCTAGGCTTAAACTGTCGATGGGAAAAAGAAATGTTAAAGAAAAAAAATAGAAAATTAATTTAAAAAGTTGAATTTAATGGTAAGGATATTCATTTGATTTAAATTTTAAAATCAGTTGAGAATACCTGTTTAATTTTTCTGAAAACAGGCGACCTCGTTCCCAGGGTTTGCTACGTTTTTTATATGGGGCGGATTTTGTCCGAAAATTAAACCCAATTGGTAAGTACTGACTTGAAGGTTGCTGTTCGCTATATTTAAAGGTTATTTATTTTTTATTATTTGATTTTTTTTTATTATTTTACACGCCTGCTTTTGCAGGTAACTTTACGATGTGTTGTACTTTCTCTTTTTAACAGGAAACTATTGTCCAATGTTTTCTGCAAGCATTTAAGAGTTTCTACAAAGCTAACAAGGAAGAAAAAAATGACCAAATCATTTACAAGTATGAAAGTTCTAGCAGGCAAGTTGCAACTTTTTTTTCGGCTTTGAAAATAGACGTTTTTTTGGTGATAAAGTAAACGATGGAGAGCATAAATTTCCGAGAAAAATCGGTAAATAGGTTATCCGCCATTGCAAAATGGTAGCTTGATTACGATGAGAAACGGAGAACCGTAGGAAAACACAGTGAAACTTGTTTTTTTAGATCACCTAAAAACTTATAATTACTTACCTACATATTTTATTAAGTCACTATTTCAAAATAACAATTAAATTTCTGTTGGAAACTAGCCAAATATAATATAGCTATAGCACAGGCTTTACACTAGTACATAGCTAGCTACATCAAATATAATATAGGCTTAGAAGGGGATACAATTTTTTGTCTATCTAGCTAGCTAACTAGCTATAAAAATTTTAATTTCCACTGACAATACTTAATGTAAAAACCCTAACACACATGTTTCTTGTCGCAACTTCAGTAATCGTCTGCTGTAATTTTGATAGAAGATGTTAAATAATTTTGCTTTTTATCTTTTGTTAGCTAGCTAGCTAATAAAAACCTTTGAAAGCATTTTTGGTACTATTAATAGGTTGTTGTCTGTTTGGAAGAGAACAGAGAGTCAAGATAAAAAAAAGATATGTTGATAAATTCAATGAATGACTTTTGCCAATCAGGGAAAACTAGAAATTAGACTAGCTATATAGCTAGCTACATCACCCAAATTTTGATTTTCTTTTTTAGAAAATTTTCCATAGACCATCTTTTATTTAGGCGATTTTTTTACCTTTTTCCTCTTGACGGCGATTTAACATGGGCGAGTGAATGTTACCATAGCCCCGGGATAACCCAAGCCATGTGAGGGAAATTGGGGAGATGGCGCACTGTGTGGGTTGTTGGATGTTGCACGGAGTTGTCTGGCAGAGAGCTGAGTCTAATTGAGTTTCCATAGCTCAAAAAGAGCATTAAATACTCCAGGGATCCCCATCAAACCCACGCCCCCTCCTGGAAATATTAGACAGGGTAGTATATCCCTCAATATTTGCGAGGCTAGCCATAAAAATTTGAACATCTATCTATCTAGGCAGGGCTAACTACAAAACAGGCTATGATTGTGTAATTATTCTACGATTACAGGCGAATGCACCCCAACGTGAAAGTAGGAGGGCTTATAACTTTTTCTAGGGACGGATGATGTATATATTTTTTATTGGTTTTGAAAAGGTTCTTTCTGGTAGGTATAGTTACTTAATTCTAGCACGTCAAAGTTAATCAATTTTTACGTCATGCATCCCAAAACCCACATGGACTAAATTGGCCATAATTTTTATACGGTTTAGAATTAGGACCTGCTTTTATATATGAGCTGGTTATAATAAATTGCTCGCTTGTACCACTGCTAAAATGTATTTTGCAGAACACTTCAATGTACCACAAAAACAACGTCATGTGCACCCTAAAAACCATGTGGGTTTGTTAAAGATTTTGAAAAAAAATAATTAAAAATTTGAAAAAAAAACATTTAGTAATCTAAGAGAAAAAAAACTGAACAGCTTTCTGTGCAATGGGTAAATTTTGGTTTCATATTATTTATACTAATCTGAATTATTGAACCATAGTTTCTGATGACTATCAGTGAAATTATTATTTTGACAAAAAAGACAAACTTTTTTAGTTTGCAAGACATCTTGAACGTCAAGACATCTTCAGTTAATTTAAAATATGCACAAGTCTATTTTATAAGCTTTTATTACACTAAACAGCATTAAAATGTTACTATAGCAATAATTAGAAAAAATATCACTATTATAAAATAACCAGGGTAAAACAAAATGCCTATGTGAACAAAATAATTAAAATGAATTAATCAAAAAACTGTGAATAACAAAATTAAATTAACTGAAGATGTCTTCCAAACTAAAAAAGTTTTTTTTTTTTGTCAAAATAATAATCTGAATTAAAAAAAATAGTCGAACATCCCAAGTCTATTTCCCATTGCATAGACAGCTTTGAGAGTTAGTAAACACACTTTGAGTAATGCATCTACAAAACCTGAAGCTGTTGTTGCAAGAAAGTCCACATATGAAACAGTTAGAAGAAGCAATGGTGCAAGGAGAATAATGCAATGGGTCGAGCAGCATTGAAAATTGGCCTTTTCCCATTAATAAAATACTGTGAAAACATAAACCAACGCTTAGATGGTAACATAATCAATAACCAAGAAAGGATTTGCATTCCTAAAGAATAAAAACAGGTAAGCAGTCAATAAAAAAAATTTGGAGAAACTTATATTAGATGTGTTGCGTATTCGAAAATTTACAAATAAAAAGATGGTTGGAGGAAGAAAATGCCATAGGAATCATAGATGAGCTACATAGAAAAAGAATCATCATAACTGGAATACCTGGTGTCATGACCATGCAAAGAGTCAAACCAAGGCTGTCAAAAGAAAACATCAGAGTCACCCAAATACATGGTTCAATGAAAGCCGAAAATGTGATAAATGTTACAAAAAAATTATGGAGAAAAAAAAGCTAAACAAAAGCAAGAAACTATAGAAAAGAAAGAAGAAACAAACAAAGATTCTTCAGATGCTCAAGAAATCAGACTCAGAAAATCAGAATTGTGATGCAGTTGAATACAAGCAATGTCCTGACTGTCTTCAAGTTATGAAATCTGTATGTACTATAATCCAGGTGTAAAGTTGATGGCATGAAGCCTACAATGATCTTACCTGCAGCAATCACTGCAAAGGTACCAAGATGTCTGTTTCCTGTAGAAAAAAATGGTTCCGATAGTGAAGAAAGTGATTACTCAAATGATTCCAGTAAAGATGATGATGCCTTAGAAGATGATGATGATGATGATGCCATTGCCATAGATGATGATGGTGATACCATGGAAAATGAAGAGTTGGGACCTAAAGGGAAGTTTAAAAAGACTTGGGAATCGCTTATTTCTCCCAACAAAGTAGAAGACTTAGTAGGAACATGGTATGGTGTCATTTACGAATCGAAGCACTGTAGCATGTTATTTGTTAGAAAAATCCTTCAAGGTTTTTTATATGATGACGAAGGACCAGTTAAATCTATAGAAATTAATTGCATGACACCCAAAATTGGATCTGGTCAATCTGAGAAGACACCCCTGCCCACTGTTCTGATGTATCATCTTTTCAGTTAACTGATGTAATTTTTGGTCCTTTGAATGTAGTTCCACTGAAGGGAAACAAATTTGATATTTCCGAATACAAAAAGTTGTTAAACATTTCAACATTGTTAAGAACATAGAGAGACATGACAATTTATACTTTTATTGATGTATTAAGTGTGTTTGGATACATTCTTGATCTTTATTACCAAGCAGAGTTGTTGTTTTCAATTTATGTCATTTTTTTCCAAATACACCCCAAAAACCACATAGAGACTTCCCAATTTTGATTATGCAACTTCCAGAAAATAGACTTAAGAATACATAACAGGTTATTGCTTTCCTTTCATGTTTATGTACTATAATAACTCTTATTTGCAAACTCAGTCTGAAAGACTCAGGGTTAATTTCCCAAAAAATCGAGATTTCAAAATTAAAATTTTGTCTTTCAGAAGCTGTATTTTTTTTTCAAAGTGTCGATTTTGGACATTTTCCATGTTGCCTAATCTCTTGTGGTTAAAAATAAACCAATATGCAGCCATCTGGACATGTTCCCTTCTTTTAATTCTACATTTTCTAAAAGTGTGGTTTTTGGGGTTCCTTGGTCTTCGGAGTGCATCCATCTGTAGGCTATCAACATGATTTTTCCTAGAGTCCAGGGTTTGCCAGAGCATTCTGGTGGGTTTTTGGGAATTTTATTAGATTCCCTTCTAATGCTAATCTGATGTCCAGTCTAATTAAGCCAACAACAATGTTTGTTTGATAGGAAACTTCTCTTTCTGATTCTGCTGTTCCTGGTAATTGTATTTGTGTGTTTGTGTATAGTAAATACTTTGCTTTAGTATAATATACAACTAATAAAATTGAAAAAATGGAGAATAAAATAAAATATTTTTGGAAAAACAATTCAAGTTATATATCAACAGAACGGTATTTATTTATATTATGTGAACTTTAAACTCCATGCTTGAAAGCATGTTAATCTAATCAACAGTTGTTGCTCCATGTGTCATTAGTTTACCAAATACAATACAATTGTGGGACTGGTCCAATAATGTTTCCTTTTTTTACCTTTTTTGCTTTTTTGTTGATATTTTGGCAAGCCTTGTAAATTGACAGGATGTTTGTTTTATATTGTAAATGTTAATAATAAGACTTTTGGTTTGTGCTGAATTTAAGCAACACCATCAATTTCTATTTGCATTTTTGTATGTTACTCTAAAATTGTGTTTTTATGAATGTCTTTAAAAGTGTCTGTTTATTATAAACAAAGTTCTATATATCTCTTTCTGTTTCAGATTTAATCTGCTGTTATTAGCTCCTGGCGAAATTTATTTTGAAGACTTTAGCGTTTATTATTATTCATCACAGCTCAATGAAAATGAGGCTGTCAGAAAGTGAGCAACTTTTTGTTATATCTATACAACAGTAGTCAATGTGTATACAGTGGGCCAGATTTCCTGACCAAGCCTGCCAGCTTATTACATCTTGTAATTTAAATTTCATGCAGGGCAAACGCAAAATGCAAATTATGAACCGTTACTTTAAATTCTATTTGCAAATTTTATTGTCCATTTTCTAAATTTTCAGTTTTTAAAACTAAACAATTGCATCAAATACAGTCTATAATATGATCAGGTACAAAAAAATGCCTCTTATTGTAATTGTGTTTCTCCAAGGTAATGATTTGAAACTCCATTATTAGTATTTCATTTTACCCTTTGCAATATTTTCAATTGTCAGCGATATTGCCATATTGAATGAAACACCTGATTGTATTATTGTAGGAGACAAAAAGGAAGACTAAAAGTTTGCTCAAAGTCAGTCTTGTTTGAGCCACTAGATTCCACTTATCCTATATTAAAGGTATTGCCATTTATTTGCTAGTTACTTTGACTGTTTATGTAATTATTATGTTAAGACATGGTCCTTTATTTTGTTTAGTTTTTATATAAAGATGTCATCCATGCTGGTAAATGGTCTGGCTCTGCGTTTTCGAGGTGTGCATTTATTTTTGCTAGTTTAATTTTTTTACATTTTTGTTTGTTTGTGTAATATGTTTATGATTTGATTATTACCTGCTTCATTAGAGGCCTGCATGCAATAATAATATAATGTTTTTAGGCTTGATCAGAAAGGAGAAGTTGTTGTCATTGAATCCAAAATGGTATTATTTTTCACCTTCAGAGCATTTCGAAGTCCTTGTCTTTTAAGGTTGATTAAAACTGTATCTAATTTTTATTTTATTTTAGTGTATTTCAATGAAGGAAGGGAATATAGTAGCTCCTTACAAATACTCACGTGTAAGAACTTTTGTCTCAGACTGATATATATTTTTTTGTATTATGATTTGTTAACATTAAGAAAACTGGAGTCGAAATTTTTTTATTCAAGGAAAATAGAGGTTCGTTCACCCCCATTTTATCTAAGGGTAACAGTAAACGATTTTTCCTTGCCCTTATTTGCATCGTTAGGGTAACAATAGGGTAATGATCTACAAACAGGTAATGATTAGTAAAAATATTCATAACGAAAGATGAAAACTCATTTTGTTCCTTATGACAACAGATAAATACATATTCTGACAATTTCTGACTTCTATTATACACATGTTGCATCACTAATAGGCCACTAAGTTCATGTTGATCTACTGTCCTACTGCTAATATTCTCCATTATGCATGCTTGTGAAAGTTCAGCAAACCCGTCTCTAGTCTGCACTACTTTAAGCATATAAAGAGCTTAAAACAAGGGACTCTAAGTTCCAGATATGGTCTGTGGCTGAGGACAAGGTTGTGATGACTTGTATCACACTATTACTGTTGGGCACATAAATGTATCTCAATTTCTATTAATACCAAACATGGCAGCATGAACTTGGTGCATGAGTAATGGCTGTTACCAACACTTGGCTATGACTATATAATGTGTGGGAGCTGATTAACTTTAAAAAATTCTAGATCATGCAGCAACATTTGATTTTATTCACAGCCTCATGGGTAGGCTTTTATGAATATTTATGTTATACTTTACAACAAACATTCCCTTGCTTTTTCTCTCTTATTGACACTGCACAGTAAGTTCTGATAAAAGACATAAAGCCCTGTGAGCCAGGTTGGCATAACGATTGGGTGAAAGAATATTATATAAAAAAACAGCTTATAGCTTCACTTTAAGCACCAAATTTAGTCCAAAACAACTTGATATATTTTTTTTAAAAACGTCTCAATGTTTTCGCAAAAATTTCTTGATCTTTATGCTAAAGCCATTCAGGTTAAGGTTTCCTCATTTGTTGTTATATTGTCTCTATCATTTGTTATCAAAGCTTTCACATTGTATTCTTTTGTGAAAGCAGAAGCAAATGATAAAATAACAACTACACACATCTTATCAAAAATATAAATGGGATCAAAGTTTTTAAAAGGGATAAAAAAAATTAAATTTTTTTCAAACATGCATCATAATGCATAATTAAAATCTTTTATGGCGTAAATGTATTGATCTCAGTTTTCCTTTTATTTTTGATTATTTATTTATTTAACTCTACTCAGGTTATGGTCTGAGTGACCCGTTTAAATGCTGAGGGGGTGGGAGGGAGGTTTGGCATTTGGTGGTGTAACGTTTTTAACTTCTAAACAACCTTTTATTCAAAAGTAATCACAAGATACTACCCTCATTTTCATGTCTGCCCTTCTGGTTAAATGCTGACATTAGCAAAAATTCCAAAATTTGCCAATTTGTGTTTAATGATGTCCTATCATATAATTAATTTGTTTTTTGATATATTGTAAACAAATTTATTCCTTGTGTCGTTTATTTAAAAAAATCTGACGGGACTATGATTTTTGCGCTTATGGAAAATATAACAAGATATAACAACAAACGCTGATCCATAAAATTTTATATATCCCAATTTTCTTCTAGTGTGCAAGCAAACATTTGTGCCAAGTTATGGGTTAATTTAAAGTCTCTTTCGCCACTGTCAGAAAATGGTTCTCTTTAGCAACCCCCAATCCCCTCCCCCCTCCTCTTCATCTCAGACCCCCAAAAAAGCTTGGATAAATTTTCCTATTAGAAATATTTTATTTTACAGGAAAAACGAAAATATTTATTTTCATTGAATTTCGTTGGGACAAATGGTATTCTTCCACAGATTGAACAGGTTTGTCACTACATGTAATACCTATATATAAATGACATTATAGAATACCCAAACTACATTGGATCAGAAACTTTTTGTGATTACAAAAACAAAGGATACAGAATACACTTTAAAGTGTTATAATTTTTTTCAACTTTTCTTACTTAAAAAATCTGTAACTTTTTTATGATATTTTCATATTTATTTTTGTTTCATTGTTATCTTAAAATTCATCTTTCATCCATCCCCAAATAAAACTAATTGCACAGAATACTGTTGCTCAATACACTGTATTGAGCAACAGGATAAGAACATTACCTGTCAAAGCAAGATCATAGGTGTGATATTTTGAAATTATATTTTATAGTAAACCCTATTACGTTCCTCTTACAAAACCATAAAGGTTTGTCATACTAAAGCTGATGAATTCAGCTTTTTTTGCCAAAAACATTTTCAAAATGTTGTCTGCTGAAAAGAAAAAATGTTGCAAAATTGCATATCTAAAAATGGAGGCCTTTGTAAGAAATTAAAGTTATTACTATTTCTTTACTGTTAAAAATATATTTTTTTTTTTTTTAATAAAAAAATAATATTAATTAATGCAATGTTCTTCGAAAAAAATATGTGGCTACGAAGACGCAGATAATAAAATTCATAGCCAAAGCTAAATAAGATGGCTGATTCCACACTTTAGTTTTGACATTGGTTGGTCATTTTCTACATTCTCTTTTCATAAATATCTTTTATTTGCAAAAACTTGTTAAAGCTGCAAGAATTTACACAACAGACATTACCATGCATTTTTGTTATAAACTGATTTTTCCACCAAATAAGTTTTTAAATTTTAAAAAAATGTGAATTATGTTTTTAAATCTGTCTTCATACTGATTTAGTTACTGCGAGCCAATACATTAAATCCTCACGAAGAAGCTGCCATGGTAAGTTACATTAGCAAGTTGATGAAATTAAACATTTATTTACTGTCAACTTAATACAGTTTGCTGCACCCCACATAAGCCATTGTGTTGGTTGTAAAAAATTTCCAACATGTTTTTCGAGTTTCGGAATGGTTTCTTAAAAAGTTTATCTTTGCCATACAGAACTCATAAAAAATATTTTGGCCTCATTACATAATTTTTTTCTCTGTTATACTAAATTACAATATAAAAATTATATTTGCATGAATTAAGGTAGTCTGTACACACTTGATCATTAATGGATAAAAATGGATAAAAAATGGATACCAGCCAGAATTAGTTAAATGGATACTAATCCAATTGTTAATTTTCAAAAATTATATTTTATTCTGATTTCCATGTACTATATCTTTGCCCACCATTGTATTTTTACTCATCTTAGATCTCAACAATAGTTGAGGCTCGACAAGCAAGACTGAATTTTAACACCAGTTGGTAAAATTATTGTTGTTTTTTTCTGTCTTTTATTTGAAGTGTATCAAATATAATGTATCACTATCTGAGTGATTCTGCACCATTTAACATAATCATCAGGTTATAATCACATTTATTTAAAAGGAGTAGTTTTTATGATCATGCTTTGATCCTAATGACTGGGCAGAAGTTTCCATTACAAATAGAGCTTTTTAATAAGGTGACACTGCTTCTTGGGATATCGTTTTGTGATTCTTGGTATATAATTTTTGGCCTGTAAACAGAATAGTAGTACCATAAATGTCATGCAGCATTGACAGGTGATGTTAGTGTCAAATACAATATATTATTGTTTTTTTAAGGATCGAAGATCTTTATGAGAACATTATTCACGAAGCTTCCGGTGAGTTTTTTAATTGCAGTGATATTATTCCAGATACCAACCTGGTACTAGTAATTACATGTAGCAGTGCAAAAAATTGCTGTAAATGTAACTTTTACATACATTTTCTTCCATACATTATAACATATGGAACACCAAAATAAAGTTAACGATTTTTTCTTTTATAATTTTTACCGTTTTAAACTTATTTTTTTAGCATCTAAAATCACTCCTTTAGTCTGCAATCCTGGACGTTTACTTGTAACCTCGAAACGTTTATACTTCCAACCATTCAATAACGTAGAACCTGTAAGCACAGCTTCTTTCATACTTTCTGTATTTTGTCAAAAACATTATGCACAATGTTTTTTTAATTCAGGTGATGTGAGGTTATTATCTAAATAAATAAAGAATGCTTGTGCAGTGGCTATATAAAGTTTATCATCTTTAGTATTTTGTTCTGCCCCTTTGCTGTTTACATAAGATAAACAACATCCCATGATACTTCACATCTGAAACAATTTCCTGTTTTCCTTTGAGTGGTTGACCATATTGATGGTGAATTATGTTTTTTTCTACAAAAGGGAAAGCCATGAAAATCCTGTATGTTAGTATCGTGATTTTCTTGTTTTTCTGTACACATTATTCCTAAATGGTTAAGGGTACGCATAACGTTATTCACTTAATTAAGGAACTACACTCATTAGATATAAACTAGTCGGGAATAAATCCACGGTTTGGCTGTCCTTTTTATTTCGTTTAGTTTTGCCTGTAAAATTGCACAGAGACAATACACATATTAATATATAGAAGAAGCAAGTTTAAGCTATTAAAGAGTTTACGTAAATATTTTACGATCAATTTTTCAACACTGAATATTTAGGAACCAGTCATGAAAATTAATTTATCTAATATAAAATACATCACCAAACGTCGATATCTTCTCAGACATGTTGTAAGTCAAAATTTCGTTTTGTACTTAATATTCATTAATTTGCATAACCTATGAAATCACAAAAATATCTAACTTCTTATCTTGTAATATTTCTTAGGGTATTGAAATATTCCAAAAAGAAAATAATACAGACGTTTACTTTATCTTTTCAAACCAAAATGAGCGGAATATTTTCTACGATCATATTTTGAGACAAGAAGGTAATATTTGCGTTATTGTTGCTGTTATTTTGATGTTGTTGTTGTTGTTAATTTTTCTGCCTTTTTGCTATTTCTGTTGGTTTGCTGTTAATTAGTGTTTGTTATTGTTTCAGTTGTTGGTGTTATTGTTATTCTTAGTGATGGCTGCTGTTTTTTGTTTTTTTGTTTATTTTATTTGTTGACCCATGGTATTTCTTAAGAACCTATAAATCTTCTTTAGAACTGCAGTTAGTTGAGGATAAACAAGAAAATATGACATTAAAATGGCAAAACGGTGTATTGTCAAATTTTGATTATTTGATGTATCTGAACAGGTATGTTGGTTGTAAATGTTTTCAAGACTCTTGTACAATACTGGTATATAAAGTGGTATTACAGCCTTTCTTGATTTACATTGGGAAAAAGTTGGATGTAACTTGAAGTTACAAAGTTTGCTCAAATTTTCTGTCTTATTTTAATGTGATAACAAAATGCGATATGCAAAATGCATGCGATAACAAAACCAAATGTAAATGGCCAACATGAAACACAAGTTTGTTGGCATAAAGCATGCAAATGACATGTCACATTGGGAAATTTTTGCCGATAAGGCTGTTTTAGGCCAGCTATATTAAAGTTAGCACGAAGTTTAAAAGTTTATCAGTAATATCGCAACATTTCACTTGCATAAAATTTCCTTCCCAGTTAAAAAAGATATTGATACATTTTGATACTAATAGACATCTTTTTGCAAAGACATTCAATTTTTTGCAAGATAGCCACGTATTCATTACATCCTGCATTCATGTTTAAAACTATAAATCAAGATTTGCAAACTTTCAAAAAAACATAGATGACCTTGTGTCAAATACTTATTTTTTAGATTAAATTCTCAGAGTAAACAGAGAAAAATCTTATTTTGTGATAATACTATTGACTTATTTAATTCTTAGCAAAGCAGATCGAAGTTTTAATGATTTAACACAATACCCTGTCTTTCCTTGGATCATAAAAGATTACACTAGCGAAACATTAGGTGAGTGTAACAATTTCGTGTCGACAGGAACATGTAAAAAAAGGAAAATGATATAACTAATTAGGACCAAAAAATCATTTGTTGTAAAGGCTGTTCAATATTTTTCTGGTTTTTAGGTTGACTTTACATACAGTTTATATATCCTTTTTGCTCTAGATCTTGATAATCCAGATACATTACGTGATCTTTCAAAACCAATTGGAGCACTTGGAAAAGAACGGTTGCAGCAATTAAAAGTAGTTATTTTTTCTAACTGAATTATAATTTCTTAGGGTAAACGAAAAAGAACTGAAACAACAAAACAATCTTGATTTTCCTTAGGAACGATGTAAAGGAATGCCTGAACCGAAATTTCTGTATGGCTCACATTATTCCACACCAGGCTTTGTATTATATTACCTTGTGAGAGTAGGTAAGTCTAAAATAGTTTTAGTTTTTAATAGACTAAGAAATGCATAAGAAGCTGATTTAGATAACTCTTATCATTGCACATTCGCGTGGGCATTCTTTGCTGAGAACAGATTTCAAATATTTCTTGTTGTTTCATACTATACAATTTTTTATCGCTTTTTGTTTTAAATCATTATTTATACTCTATCTACAAAGAAAAAGTCTTAATTTACAAAATCTAGTTTTATTCTGTATTCACACTGTATATGAGATGTTATATCAAGATTTGGACTCTAAGTATTGTGTTTTGTATGTTTTCAGTGGACCCCATTTTTTAAACACTTTTTATTCTAAACTTTAGAAAGCTGTTTAGAAAACCACATTTTTTATGCTTTTTTTTTTAGCACCAGAATTCATGTTGTGTTTACAGAACGGAAAATTTGATAAAGCTGACAGATTGTTCAACAGGTATAACCATAGTTCCCTTGTCCCTATGTATATTTACAAAAGAATTAATTGTAGAGCAAAATTAATACATGTAAACTTGTACACAAAATTTAAGAGATTGTGGCCAAATTTATCAGTTTAATTATTTTTCTTTACAATCAAATTTTAACCCTTTTTGCTGGATGGGGATTTAAATGAAATGAATTGAGGCAAAAGTCATTTAGAAGTCTCGAAATAAAATTGTTATTTTAATTTTTTTTCAAACACAAGAAAACAAATCTTTGATAACAGGGGGCATTTCTTTTGTTCAAGAATTTTATTTTAGTGCAAAAAAAAGAACAAATGAAAAAAATGGCAATTGCTCTGCATTCCTAAATTTTCCAAAAAGTTTACTCTTTTCAGTATTCTCTACTATTTCTTACTCTTGTGCACTTGTTGTACATGTATCTTAAAAAACTTTCAGAAAATATTTTGTTTTTAAATCCTTTCATTAACATATTATCCCAAAAATATAAATGCCATGGTAGTATTAGATTTTTGAGAATTCCAAAAATTAAATCCTACAATTATTTTCTCTGCCAACATTCAGTACAAGTAAGGTTTTAAGCCTTCAATCGACATGAAACTTTACACTCTGTGTTTACTTTACAGTTTGTTGCCAACTTGGAATAACTGCTGTACAGGACATTCCGATTTTAAAGAAGTAAGTTGAAATAATAGAGTAATTTTTTGAAATTGAGGTTTTAATAAAAAGCCAACTAAGATAAATCGTGGATACTTGATAATCAGAAATTTGCAAGCAAATATCTTTGCTGGGAAAATTGACTTTTTGAAAGTAGCAAAATTAAAAAAAAAAAAATATTATAAAATATTACTCCAGTGATGAAAAGGTTATAGGACAGATTTGATACAGAGGAGGTTGAGTTTAGATCTAACACAGTCTAGATCAGATTCGAAGAGGGTCATTAATATACCTCATTCAACCCATGCTAGCATGAAAAAACGGACGTTAAGCCGAGGGTGATGATGATGATGGTGATGATGTTATCTTTAATTTCGGACAATTTAATTAGTAAAAAAAAATACACTGTGTATGACTCGAACTTTCATTAGGTTAAAAAAGATAATTGTAATCTGCTTAGAACTGTAGGGATAATTTTTAATATTTTATTGTTTACTTTTGGAAAGATTTCCTGATTGAAATTTCTTTGAAAGAATGCAAGATTGCCATTTTAAAAATCAAAAAGAATACGTTAGTTGTTATTTTCGTAAATATTTTAATAAATAAGTATTTTATTTTTACTTTTATAGTTGATTCCAGAATTTTACAATTCTGATGGGAATTTTCTTTGCAACTCACACAATTTACATTTGGGTGTAAAACAAGATGGTAACCGCGTAAATGATGTTCACCTTCCACCATGGGCTAATGGTAAGGCTAATTCTGTTCAACTTATGTGTTTCTTTTTTCTGTCTTATAACAAATATCAATTTCCAATCTCTTTGTTCGTATATTATTCCTGGTTGTAATTATTCTGGTGAAGGACTATATTAGGATGGAGTGAAAGCTGTGTTGGAACAAGAATATGAAATACACCCATCTATTCAAATTGTTATATTGTACTCCTACTTTTTTTAAGTTATGTCAATTTCTTTTATCGCAGTTCAGTTTTGTTTGAATTTAAGGATTGTGTTGGAACAAAAATACCTAACCCCTTTTTTATGTAAATATATGATTTGCATTTATCTCCATTGAGGTTTGTTTGGATTTAAAGATACGAGAAAATGCTGAAATAAAAATTTATGTCAAATGTCAATTTTTTCATAAAAATGAAATATAATAACAATATTAGCTATGATAATCAATATTCCTATCGTCCTTTGTTATGAAGATTTTTTTTTAATCAAATCAGTTAGAAAAATATGAGGACATTTCAGAGTAGAAATACAATCTCATATCAGCAAGAATAAGTTGGAGTAAGTAAGTAATCCATTACCTTAATTTTGGAAATTGCGAAAAAAAAAACAGATTTTATTTTTTGGTTGTTTATTTCATTCTATCACTCTAATCCAGGCTCTTTTAAAGGGTTTATCGCAAAGAAGAGAAGAAACCCTGAGCAGGGAATTAATTCAGTACATGTGAAAGTCTCCATGTAGAAGTTACATTGGATGGTCCCAAACCAAAATTCAGCAGGCCTTTCATACTTGTTAAAAATACATTCAAAGCATTTTCTTTGTTATTTATTTATTTATTTATTTATTTATTTATTTATTTATTTATTTATTTATTTATTTATTTATTTATTTATTTATTTATTTATTTATTTATTTATTTATTTATTTATTTATTTATTTATTTATTTATTTATTTATTTATTTATTTATTTATTTATTTATTTATTTATTTATTTATTTTCTACTTTATGATTTCACTTCAGGAGCAGCAGATTTCATTGCTAAGTGTAGGCAGGCGTTAGAATGTGATTTTGTGTCACAAGAAATTCACAACTGGATCGATTTAATCTTTGGTTACAAGCAGACTGGTGAAGAAGCATGGAAAGCAGATAATGGTAATTAGTAAAAATAAAAGAATTTGTTTATTTCTTTTTGAATTTATTTTAAAATTGCATCAGGAAAATTATATGTCCTAAAATTATGTTCTTTACTATTTGTTGTGTAATATTATTTTATTTTTTCAGTCTATTATTACTTAACATATGAAGGAGCAATCGATTTAGACAGGTTGGTAGAATTACTATTAAAACGTTTTGGTTTGAAGTGTTATGGATTCGCAAAATCGTGCTTTTTTTTTTTTTGCAATCAATCAGTACTTTTTTTTAAAGTTTTTGGGTTTTTTAATTTTTTTTCTTAACTTGTACCCTGTTTTTGCTAAGAAGTTGCTCCTATTAAATTTGATGTTTTTTGTGAATCAAAAAGTTAAAATATTGTTGGTATATCTTTTCGCGTTCTGGAGAGTAAGGTAAGGATGGGTGTTGGAGAATTCGAAAAAATTAGGGAAACTATTGTAAAAATTCATATGCTGAGATATATGCTCTTCTTGTGTCTTAGATCATACTAATTCTTTCAATCATTTTTGTAAAATGTGCAACTGTTACGCATTAAGGAAAGAATCATGGAAACTTTGGTTCATAAACGGAAATATTATAAAATTTAAAATTTCTAAATTTAAATTTCTTTTGCAATTATTCTGCTCCACCAATTTCAATCTCATTTAATGGGGGACTTAAAATAGTGCAAACAAGGATTATGCAATTTAGTCCCGGAATCGCAGTTACCCCTGTGTAAAATGGTTTACGCATATTGTGTAATGTTAATGCAGGAAAATCAACCTATAGAAAACTTTGCTGTTATATTAAGAAGGTATAAAATGCGTGCACCCTTTTTTTTATAAACATAAAGCTTATAATCATACACTTAATCTCAGATTCTTAAAAGAAATAAGCATTTAATAAGCATATTTGCAAGCCTGAGGATTTTTCTCTCTTTCTTTTATTTCTTTCCAAATCAAGTGCGGGAAGGATACTGTTACACAAAGGAGCACATAAGAAAAAATAAATGAGGCTAATGATAAGAAAAAGGAACATTTTGAATAAAATAATCTTATAATGTACAACAATGTAACCATGGCAACAAGTATAATGAGGGGAGAAGAGTCCACTGCAGAGGTCATATCCGATGCAATACAAGACCATGAAAATTAGTTTTGGAATTAGGCTTTAGGTATATTTTAAACTCAAATTGGCAATGTCTTAAGAATATTGAGCGTAAGACTTATGAAAAAGCATATGAAAAAAAGAGTGGAGTTGTTTTTGTCATTTGTTGGGAACGAAGCATCAGTCATTGCTTTAAGGATGTGACATACTAATTCATTCCTGTAGTAATTTCAGTGGCACAACTATACACAACCAAAAATTAGATATATTGTTCCCGGTATCCCTTTCAATAGGAGCTTCTTAAAAAAAGTTATTCTTTGTGAAGGATTATCCAAAACAATAGCAATTCATTACATGTTATCATTGTTGACATGTTTTATTATTTTTATTGATTTAGCATCGAAAATGAAAATGAACGAAAATGCTATGAGGCACAGATCCTTGAGTTTGGACAGACACCAAAGCAGTTGTTTACGAAGCCACATCCGAAACGTCAAGTAAGTTTCTTGTGATTTTTGTCTTCTCTGTACTTCTACATGTGAATGCAAACGATGATGATGAATTAACATTAACGTTGTTGTTGGCGTAACATTAATGTTGTTGATGTCGTAACATTAATGTTGTTGATGTCGTAACATTAATGTTGTTGATGGCGTAAAATTAATGTTGTTGATGTCGTAACATTAATGTTGTTCATGTCGTAACATTAATGTTGTTGATGTAAAATTAACGTTAGTGAAGTTATAAAAATAGTGACAAATGAACTTATATTTTAAAATAATTCTAAACATTGTTGAAAATAATTTGTGACGTTGTCATTGAGGTACTTGGGTTATTCTTACTCAAACATTTACGTGATTGTATAAAATTCCATGTTCGCTTCTTATTTTATTATATATTAATATTCCCCTCGCCGTAACTTAAATTCGTCACCTAATATTAAAGTTTTTTTTTACCTTTGTTTTTGATGCTTTTGTGTTCAATTTACTTATTTTCTCTCTCCTTCGCAATCACTTTTAACGTGTTCATTTTATTTAGGATAAAACAGCAGTACTTCCACTACCAACTCAACATGCACCAATTGATGACGAAACATACCCTGAAAGTATTCCTATTGCTGAGCTGGACTGTAAGTGTTAAACGGTCTTTGTAATCCTCTGGC
Organism: Hydractinia symbiolongicarpus; assembly: GCF_029227915.1. Lineage (NCBI taxonomy): Eukaryota > Metazoa > Cnidaria > Hydrozoa > Anthoathecata > Hydractiniidae > Hydractinia > Hydractinia symbiolongicarpus. The sequence continues at coordinate 6,993,665 of NC_079885.1, forward strand.
GTTTAGATGTAGTGTTGGGACGACTCTTGTAAAACGTTTTGTATTGTTGCTCTTTGTTAACTCTATTAAGGCCAGGTTTTTTTAGCTCGGTAAACGCGGGAAGTGGGGGGAGGGGGTAGTAAAACAGCTGAGAGTTAGAACGTAAAACTTGGCCAGTGGTTAGTTTCATCCTAATAAAATTGCAAATAAATTTTCAGCCATAGCATCATCACTTTCAGTATGACGTCACAGGTGAAAGACGGTACTTTTTGTCAAATTCCAGTCTGTACCAAATAATAAATACAATACTTCACTAAATATTCAAGTTCTATATAAAGACTTAAAAAACTCCATATACACTCTCTATTTATGTATGACTTATAAAGGAATGAAATTTTAGATACTTTACCCCTGGAAAAAATATCTCGCCTCTGTCATTACTGATTTTTCTTCAAAAAAGTTTTTATCCCCTTTAATACCAGATAAATGTTAAAAAAAAGTCACAGAAAATCAGATAATATAAAGCATTTAAAAAACCTGTATATATATGACAAGGTGTTGTAACTGTTAATTTATGTATTATATTCTTCTTGTTAAACTGTTCTTGCTTCTATAAACTTTAATTCATTGTTGTTGCAGCAAAATTAGACGGTCTAGCTGTGGTCGAAGTAACTGGAAACTCATTGCAATGGGTGGCCAACACAATACTCAAATCTTCTGCTAAACTTCACAAGGGGTAAGTATTTCTTCTTACTATATTACGTTTATAGTTCTTTCTAGTTTCTCCTTTGAAGGCGTCGCCAGATTATGATGGTGATTTTTTACGACACAAGTTGGTTGTTGGTCTAGGTGAGCGTGTCGTTAAATTTTAAAAAATGTCGCGATAAGATTCAATGTGATACAACAAGCGTGTCGTTAAATTTTAAAAAATGTCGCGATAAGATTCAATGTGATACAACAAATTGAAAATGGGGTTCTTTGAATAATATAAACATCGTGTCATTAACAAGCAAGTTTATTCTTCCTTCCTCTGCTGTGGTATGAAATTGCTTGTTTTTTGTTAGATCAACTCAAAGGGTTTTTTTTTTTGTTTCATCGGTTTCCCTTGACTCAAGTCATTGTATAATCCCATTGGCCCCAACTACATTATTTCCAATTACATCATTTCTTTCAGGCCAGTGGATGGCATGGCTATCTCAGAAAATGAAGATTTCATACTGTCTGTATCTCAAGGTATGGACGGTATTATTTTCTTAGATTTGCATCAGAAAATTGTATTCCGTGATTAGATGTTTGTGATGGTAGTTTTTGTTGTTTGTTCCTAAAAACGTTGTTTTGTGCTAGCCCTCACATTCTAAACAATATGATTCTACTTGGAAAAATTTTTTGGGGATAATAAAGTTCTAAAACCTTTTTTACTCTGTTTATTTTTCATCTGGTCTATCCTATTGATCAAAATAATTGCTTTGATTTTGATTTAACAATCAGCTTGATGACGTACAATAATTTTTTTAGACACACAACTTAAAATGTACTCAGTACAAAAAGAAGAACAAATTAGAAGTATGAACCTCTCAAATATGGTATGTACTTACTGTCTTTTTACGATTTTCATTAAAGCTTGGTACTCACTAGAAGTTAACGTGGGTTGATATTTTAGGGCAGTTTTTTCTAGTCACTTTAACCCAAGTGAGAACCTAGCTCTAAGAGCTGTAAAAACATTTTGCCTATGTTTTATTTCATTCTCCTTTTTATTGCAATGTCTGCTATAATGATGTACCTTACCTAGATGAAAATAGAGCAGCTAACTTCCCATATTTTCATTAAGGTATAAGTAAGATCCGTCATTTTAGGCCATTTTTTATGAATATGAACCAACTTTCCTTATCGAAATCAGTTCTGCAGCTAGAGTAGCAACCAACATATTTTTTTTTATACTTCTCCTTGTGCACATTTTTCACGAAGTAGCCTAGCTTTTTATTGCACGATCTTTGTTTTGAGGAAGTGAAAGTTAACTTTTCAGGTGTTGAAACTAGATAAGTGTAGATATTATTAACCGAGTATTATCTAACTTAAATAAAACAGCCTTAACAGGTTGGAATTTAGCGACTAAAATGATAGAATAGAAACTTATATCACTTTTATTGACGAAAATAAAACGACAATGTATAAAAAGATATGCTGAAAACTTGTTGTAATAGTTGAAACAAAATATAAATAAAAAAAAATTATTATAAAATCTAAAATATCCTTAGGGCTTTTTTTCTGAAACAAAAAAAGAATTGACTAGCTACATTTGCAGAACGAAATAACATAGGACAAGATTCAGGGGTTATATCTACAAATGCGCTGGCTGAATATGGCGAACTATTTTGCTAGAGAATGTAAATGCAATGGGACGTTTTTTTTATTTCTGATTGGTACCCAATTTGTAATAAGTAAATGTTATTTTCTATTTCTTTCACAAATCGCCCATAATTAGTTCACTTGTTAATTTGAGAAATAATAATGAATATAACCTAGTATAGTATAGTATAAAATAGTAAAAAAACTGCATGTGCATCACTGGGAAATTAAAATTGTCTCCAAACTAACCTGGTTTTCATGTTAGTATGCATATTTTGTCTCTGTATTTTGCGTAATAAAAATGGATATTGAAACAGGATTATTGTACATACTGTTGGGAATACATAAACTTTACTAATGTAGGAGTTAAGATACCATGTTTAAAATTTCTTGAACAGCTAAAAAAAGATTTCGACAAGAAAATACCTTTGCACACCTAAAAAGCTGTTTTGTTGCAATTCTGTTGCAAGATTTTGTTGCAAGATTAACAAACGAACAAAAATTACCATAACAAAATGGCGAAAGGACTGATTTGGTTCATTTTATAGCAAAACATCAAACTTAGCACGAATGATCAACATATTGAAAAAAACTTTAAATTATTATGGAAAATGTTTGAAAAGGAAATATGCGAGTAACCAGAATCTCCAAATTTGTAAATTTGTAAATATTAAAGACCACACCATCCTTGATCGAATAAGAGCCTCTGATTTATTTTTTCTTGGTAATCAATAACTTTCTCCTCTATTTTACAAGTATAAGAGATCAAATACTTAGCAGCTACACTGTGATATGGTAGGCAGTCGAGAATGGTGTTACTTTTAGCTAGTAACTTACAGCAGAAGAATTTTCTAAATATATTATTTTACATTTTTCTAAATACTACAGGATTCTATCTTTTGCAATAGTTTTGCTACCTCACTTGCTGAAATTGTAGTCCACAAAAATAAATGCTTCTTTCATACAAAGTATTTTTAAATTTTCAAAGTCCGCCGCTAGAATAGCGCCATTTTTGAATTCTTAATTCCCGTAAAGGCTTTCCGAAAGCAGAATACAAGGTTTAAAGCTGTTTTTTCGCTTTTCTTCCAATTCGTAGGAGAATTGGGCAACATAGGGCCCAACTAATAATATTGTTTTCTTTAAAATGTTTAAAGGATTTAAGGATTTTTATGTTGACATCATTTACTGCAATGTATATCGTGCACGTATTTCTTTTCAGGCTTTATCTTGTTGTCAGCTGGTTGATGACGAGAAACATATTTTGATTGGCTGTTGGGATAATCAAATGTAAGTTTGACTTATAGATGAAAAAATAAACTTGTTTTTTTTTGTTTATTTGTTTATTTGTGTGTGTGTTTGTTTGTTTTATTTGTTTGTTTGTTTGTTTGTGTGTTTGTTTGTTTGTTTTTGTTTGTTTGTTTTTTACTATGTTTGTTCGTTGGTTTACTTATTGCTTGCTTGGTTTTTTTTATTTTGTAGTGGGACTCGCGAAAGGATTATCAGCAAATAATGTTGGTATTTTGTTAACTTATTTTTTATAGATATACATATTCTATCGAATTTTCACGGGTGATTGATGGTACGCATGCGCACTACGATGCTGGTAGGTGTTTCAAACTTATTTTTAGATAAGTAAAATATTATTTTTATAGCGACGATGTCTTACTTTGATAATTGATTAAGGGTTTCTTATTATTACTGGACTTTTTTGTGTCGTTACGACTTTTGAAATTTGAGAATTTTGACCAATCTTCCTGAAATTTGTTGAACCTGCGAATAAAATGTTGCAACTAAATATCAATAAAAAGACATTCTTGTTGCAAGTTTACAGTTGTTAGAAAATCTAAGACAGAAAATAAGTTTTTAGCCAGGTGACACAGCCCGGGATTATCTAACGTATTTCAGAGAAGTATTTATATATACAGCAATCTGAAACCGAAAATCCCAAAAGAAAATTTTAATTGGCTAGGCATGATTTAAACTTGCAGTGGATCCTAAATAAAATACTTTCAAAAAGTTATGGATTAAAAAAGCCACAGCGCTAAATAAAAAAAAATCTTCGCAGAATTTACACGTGAGGGCAAGAGATGTGAGAACAAAAAAAGTACACCAGACCATAGTATGATTTCTAAAAATTTATTCTTTGTTAAATGTCACACAAGAAAAAATGAAACACTGATAGAAAAAAATGTCTTCAACCCTAAACATCAAAAACAACCCACAAAACATCCCCACCTCACCAAAAGACAAGAATAGGGCGTGTCGTTTCAACCTATCTTTTATTCTAATTAATTGTATGCAGTAGTTTGAGAGTAATCCTCTTACTTGCGAACACTATTTTGTCATTTCCTTATGCTGTTAAAGCACGAAAGAGATAGTGACACCTTGCTGTGACTGTGGCAATTGTTATTTCTACGTTTATTTTTCTGATCTTTTATGTGTTTGTTTTCCTAGTGACCTGTTTACGTTTGAAGAAAGATACGCTCATATCTTCATCGTGGGATTCTACTGTCAAGGTGAGTACATCAAACTCGAACTGGTTCTGTTTAGTTACGTTTGAGTGCTGTCTTGGGGGTGGTAATATGAAGTGCATTTATGTGAATATTTATGTGGCCATCTAAGGCAACAATGTCATGTCTATGAGCCTAAAGACGAGTGTTGGAAATTAGTCGAATGTCATTTCTGCTTAAATGTACAAGAAAACAATAATCCTTTTTCCTGATGCGGCGAAAATGGACCCCGACATACTAGTTGACACAGGGGCAAACATGTATTGCATTCTTTATCTAATAGCTAGATTGGTTATCTTAGGGAAGCCTTTGCATCTGGTGAGCGATTCAGCTATTATATCAGCGGGAGAAAAGGGAAGAATTTCTCGCTATAGCGAAAGTACTAAACCTAAAAATGCCAAAGTTCTGCGATAGAAGTGTACTACATTTGTTGTCATAAATTCGTTGAACTGGGTATTTTAGGTGTAATGAATTTGCGAGTTATAAACTTATACGTTTCTTGTAGATTTGGAGTCGAGATGCTTCAAATAAGAAGTCGCCTCTATCGTTGCTGGTGAGTTGGTTCACATTCTCATTTGTTCGTCTTATTTTGTCGGCTTATTCTCTTTTAGTGACGAAAAAACCTTTCGAAAACTCCCTATCAAAAAACAAAACACTAAAATTATCCCCATCCTGAAAATGTAAATTTATGCGAAAATTTTATCTACTGCAGGGTGAGGTTGACCACGACACAGAAGTTTTGTGTTGTGATTTATTTGTTGACGATTCTGTGAAGCTGTTTGTGTCAGGAACAAAAGATGGTAAGAAAGAATTTTGTTCTGAATTTCTTTTCGTGCTACATAGGTACGTAAGATCTCAAAATGACATACATGACTTTTTAGGGTCTATAGCTTTTGAGAATCATACTCTTAATCAAGTAGTCAGAGATGTCAAGAAATATTTTTTTATTTAATGGTCAGTAAAAGGTTAAAGCATGATTTTTGAATTTCCCCGCCCGAAGGCATAGGAAATTCTTTAAAACCGTCGTTTTTTTCTTTCGGAGCATTTTTTGAGAAAAAATCGACCCTGGGATTTCACGTTGCTCCGTCACAGATGTAAACTTCGTACCCAAGCTCCTTAACTACTGGGAAGTCTCGTATTGACGTTTCAGGCTAAAATTGGTATTTGTTTTCGACAAAATTTGGCACAGTTAACAAAAAAAGTATGCTGAACATAATGGTGACATAATAATTTTGATTTTTGTCACCTAAATGTCATTTTAGGCCAAAATTGGTCCAAAAATTAGAACTACTTTATTTTCAACAAAATTTGGCACAGTTAACAAATAAAGTATGCTGAACATGATGGTGACATCAAAATTTTGGTTTTTTGCCACCTGAAATGTCATTTTAGGCCAAAATTGGTCCAAAAATTTAAACTACTTTATTTTCGACAAAATTTGGCACAGTTAATAAAAAAGTATACTGAACATGATGGTGGCATCAAAATTTTGATTTTTTGCCACCTGAAATGTCATTTTAGGCCAAAATTTATCCGAAAATTAAAACTGCTTTATTTTCGACAACAATTGACACAGTTAATAAAAAAAGTATGCTGAAAATGTTGGTCACATCAAAATTTTGATTTTTGTCAACTAATGCCGTTTAAGACCATAAACGTTTCAATCGCAAGACTTTCAACCATGAATGATGGGCTGTATTTTTTGTTAGCAATTTCTTTTAAAATGTGAGTTTAATGACACGTTTCGTTTTGTTTGCGTTTGTTGTAAGATATAATGTCACTGGTGTGCTTTATCTTCAGAGGTTCATGCACCAAACCCCTTCGAATGTTTGGCACAATAACACAACGAATTAGCAGGTTTTCATCAAATATTTTGGTAGCGCGCGGAAATTCTTAGAGCCCCCAGGGTTTCTTGTTACCTTTAAAACGTTTTGTTGTTGGTGGTGGTAAAATTTTGGTTAAGTTATCTATTTTTTCTGATAATGCGAAAGAAAAGATCTTTGTTTATATCTAAATTATTAAGTTAGTTCTAGTTAGACACCAAACTTAAGTTTAATTGTGTAATGGAAAATCTTTTATTTTGAAGGCTAATGATCAAGATCATTTTTTATAGAACTTCTATGAAGCCTGTGCCTCTTTTATATGTCTGGTCTATTTAGTGGGTTTATTTAGTAAGTCACGTGTTAATGCAACGCGTCAAGAATTTTTCTTTAAACTCTTGTAAACAGCGCGAAGAAAGGGCGATCAGGAGCAAACAAAAAGAAAACCAGAAAGGTTTTCCCTTTACTTAGCATGAAAATATTGTTTTTGTTGTTTTTAGAAATTGTAGCAAACTGAACTTAACAACTTCTCCTAGATGTTTTTAAGAATTTAGGCTGTACAAAACATTCTTGCTTCTTTAATTTTGCTTCTTTAAATATTTGCTGGTCAGAGACTGTTGTGTGGATCTCTTCACTCGAACCTGCGAAATTCCTGACAAAATAAAACTTGATAAAAAAGCGTAATGTATTCCATAATGGCGGGTGCTTAAAAATCTCGATTTTATGTCAAAGTATGCGCTTGCAACAAGAATTACCTTATTTATTTGTTGCTTTACTAAAAAGTTGATTTATGCCGTTTCCAACACTCTCCTTATAGTGGTGTTTATAAAATACTGAAGAATACTGTTATAAAAGAAAGTGTTTGCAGAAGAAATTTTTTGCGAATTAGCTGCACCGTAAAATTTTTGCATTTTGCGGGAGAAAATCTTCGCGGTTCTACGAAATCAGAATTTTTGCAAAAAAAAACTAAAAAATCTATACCTGACTACTTTTCATACATTTTGTCTTATAACGGCAATACATTATTTCTAATTGGCAAATTTGCGGTCCACGATTGACCTTACTCTTTACAGTAATAAACTTTTACGAATTTTTCAAACACCGCAAACACGAGTTTAAATAGATCTAATTTTTCGAAAGTAATTGTATCGTATCTGTACAAAATCGCATTTGTCATTCGCAGGCTAATTTCATAAAGCATTAATTATTGCGAGGCGAAATTTAGCCTATTCGCAAATAATAGGTCCCGTGAAAAATTTTCGTAGCCCAAATCCTGCAATATAGACCAAAACTTCATTTCTTTATTGCTCACCCAAGTTTGTCTTGGAAAGCGCTTTCATGCAAACACAAAAGATCGCAAAACATTGACTCGATATCGCATTCGCAATAATAAACAATGAAAGTATTTTTTTGGTGACCAAATTCGCAAAAAAAAAATTCCGCAAAATTTTTGTCAATATTTCCCGAAGTTAAGTATTTTGTTTCGTGCTTGTTTTGATAAAGAAATAAAAAAAGGAAAAAGTGACAAAAATATTTTCCAACGCCCTTCTTGATTAGGCACGCCCATTTGTTCAAAACACTACACGCGCCCTCCACTTTCTGGTAGCCAAAGATGTGAACACACGACATCCGTTTATCGTGTAACAAGGTATCAAGAAACGTACTTTCTTTTAAGGAAATTTTGGATGTTGTGTGAAAATAATAAATTTTCACTTAATATATTGCACAGGTGGCGAGTAAGTGCCCAATCTAAGGTAAAATTCAAACGCCCGGGCTCATCACGGTAAGGGGTAGTTTGCAACCGTTTAAAACGGGACTAACAAAAAGTTACAAACATTGGACTAAAAGTTGTTTAATAATTATCCTATTTGATAAAAACTTCCCTAAAGAAGAAGCATAGATTTTACTTTGTCAAATTAAATCGCGTTTCTCAACTTCAGATGGATATCTAAAAAGGGTTTTTTATGCTGTTTTTAAAAAGTTTTTTTCTGGAAGAGCATCATAGAATTCGACACGGTTGTGTACGAAGGAGACCAACACCACTGTATTCACAATTGCTGAAGCTAATTCATGGAACCGGCGTGAAACAATATTATTGCTAAAACGTCGATTCTTTCTTGTCGTAGAACTCTACCTTGATAGATGAGTTCTAAAATCTGTAAAGATACCAAATGGATTTACCTAGAATTAAACCTTAGCTATAGATTCAGCTGCAATAGATGTAATGAATAAATAATGAGCTTAGTACTTGAGCCATCCGATGAAACGATGTTAAGTACGCACAGCTGTGGGCGACTCATCTATAATTCATGAATGTGGCCCTGCAGCTAGTAGAAACAACTTTCAATTTCGGTATTTTGGCTGTTTCTGTTGCCCACACTAGGTTGCGTTAGTAATTGGGGATTTTTTTCTGCTTCTTTGTAAAAATGCTTGACGATTTGTGATTTGAAGTGTCGATGCATTTTTGCGTATATGAAACAGTTGGAGACACTGTTGCACATTTGGAGCATGGATAGTGCGGTGTCCATGTGTTGCAATCCAGTTCTAAAAAGCGAGAAAAATGAGAATTATGGAATAAATGAATGAATGAATAAAAACGGTGTATAAATGAATCAGTTAACGAGTAAATAAATAAAGTAATGGATAAAAAAGTGAGTAAATGAGTAAGAAAATTATTGAATGAATGAGTTAATAAAAAAAATTAATAAAATAAATAAATAAATGAATGTGTGAACAATTAAATATGTGAATGACATGATAAGCAGCGTAATTTTATGGAAGACCAGTCTGAGATAATTATAAAGACAGGTGATATGAAGTCCTTGTTATCACGCTCGTTACAGTCTTCAGCAGTTCTACACAGGATATAAATTCTGGAACATAAAACAACACGAGAATGAACTTACGTCATGTTGATGTGATGGGATTGAGGAAGCATCCGTGAAATCAACATAGCGCAGTCCCATATGTCGTATGGTAGAACCAGTACAGCGAACGTGCATCCCATGATAAACAACATGAAAAATATATTTTTGTTTTGTCCTTTGTTTTTATCGCACTTTTGATAAGTCAAGCTACGTCTTTTACGCCTCTGAAAAGAGCGATACACCGTTAAAGTTGTTGTCGAAAACACCGTAATGTAGATTAAGTCACGAAACAGTAAAGTTGCTACACGCGGTACGGTATACGTGTATACCCCTTTATTCTGTACGCATCGTTCGTGGTTGTATACGCCGTGAGGTTTAATGTGTAGCGCTTTGAACTGGTACCATTGTAATGCGAACGATATAATTATCGATACGAACACGGATGTGTGAATAAACGTTGGCGTAAGTTTCTTTCGAAACGGCGTTACGATACAGCGATATCGATCCAATGTTATGATCAGTAGTATACAAATAGAAATATTTATCGATATGTAGTAGCACGAATATATAGTTTTGCAGCCGAACCATCCAAACGGCCAGTCTTCGTGGCACGTTAAATTCTCGTAAACTTCGTTTATCGCGATAACGCACGATATCACGTCGAATAAACTCAAGTACCATATTAAAACCTCGTAACTCTTACGAGCTCGTTTCGTGTACGGGCGAAATATGTAAAGGACGGTGCTGTTTCCGATAATCCCTGTTGCGATGATGAAACAATAGATGGACATGTAGATTATACTGTAGTTGTCCAGACGACATGTGGTGGATTTGTGAAGTTGTTGCACAGCACTCGTGTTAGTCATGTTTCGTTTGTTTGCTAAAATCAAATACGTATGTGAATATATATTGATGCATATATATAGTCTCTTTACGTGAGGTAGTTTCTTCTCTTATCGTTACATTGTCGAAAAGGAGCTCTGCAGTATTCAATGAGTTGCTATGTTAAAGCAAGGCAATATTTCGATAACCATTTCAGGAGTCCATCATGTGTATTTAGCCTTCACATTGCATTTGGAAACGCACTGGCGAATGTCAACGGTTTTCTATGTCTTCTAAAACATTTTTGCATAATAAGAATGTGCGGCTAAACAAGACAACTCGGGAAACGTTAAAAATCACAAGACCGACACAAGAGCTTAACACTAAATATCTATATCAAATGAAATCTTTTTTTCTTGCGCACAGAAATCGGTTTTAGTAAACAAGTTAATAATGAAATAAGCAGAGCCGAACTTTTCTGAATACTAATGCTGACTTGTTATGTGGTGTTCACACATCTTCTTAGTGCCGACTTTTACACGTGTCATTATCATTAACACTTGAATGACGAAATGTGTTTTTTTGTTACCCAACTGTGAGAGTACCATCTTTAATGTCTTGTGTATAATTGTTTGTTTATTTGTATAGACAGTTACCTTATCGTTAAAAAAAAGTCGGCAAAAAAAATTTGTCGGCAAAAATAAAAAGTCAGCAAAAATATTAGTTACTTGGACAAAATTTAGACACTTTTTGCCGACTAAATTTTTGTATTTAGTCACTTTTTGTTGACAAAATTTTAGAATTTAGTCACTAACAAAGAATAATTGCATAAAACTGATAAAAATTAACAAGAAGAAAGAAAAACGGCAAAAAGGTGGTCGGAAAAAAGTTAATTCGGAAAAAAAATGTCGGCAAAATAGTTTGGTCGGTAATGAAAAAGTCGAAGAAAATTTTAGTTGGCAAAAAATATTAGTCACTAAGGCAAAATTTAGTCACTTTTTGCCGACTGTTTTTTACCTATAAGGTAGGTTATTGTACGCGATGTTGCTATCTGCACCTCCGGGCGAAAAGGCGTACGCCTATATGGTTTAAGCGGTTTTAACGCAAATAACCGAAAAGGGAGCCAAGATAATTAACACTTTTTTTTTAGCTCGCGCTGTTGCACCTATCCATAATTAGAAAAGAAAAAATCTATTTATCTTCTTAGTACATTTGGAAGATTAAGAGGTTTAAGAAACACATTAGCCTTCAGAGTTGACATTCTGAGATTTGCAAGGCTTTGTATTCACGAAACGTCAAAAAAAATACCTAATGATTATTCGTTTGTAGACGTTAACCTAAAAAAAAAGATTTAAATTTCCAAAGACTTTCTCGCAGTTCAGAGTTTAATTATAAATAATTATAAAGACTCGTAAAGAAAAGCTTAAATATTCCAACGATGGCTCATCGTGAATTTCTTTATGATATCAGAAGTTTTTATCCAGCTCGCAGGCCATGCAACCTTTTTTTCCCTAAAAATCACAATTTTTAATTTTCCCCTCGTGTTGCATGCTGACAAAGAACGGCTTGAATCGACCTGTAAATAAAAATATAAAAAAGGTATTTACAACGTTAACCATGCACTAGCTATAAAAAACCTTCATCTTGCTTGAGCTCAACAACATTTATATTTTCATGCAAGTATAAAAAAACCTGCAATTGTTTTCTTTTCTTTAAAAGCCTTCTTTTTCCTTTTTTTCACTCTTTGTTGGTTCTACTTATCTATTTGTTTATTTGCGTGTTTTTACATTTCAAATTAATCGCGTGTGAAGGAACAAATGTTGCTTAAAATAAAAATTGAATAGCAAACAGAAAAAATCTTTCAAATTTTTATTCTACCACCTATACGAAAAGTAAGTTTACGAAGGAAACAAAAAAAATCGCAAAAGATTATTAGAACTAGAAAAAAAAAATATATTAGTTTCTTTTATGAGAACGTTTCAAACAGCCAACTTTGAAGTCAAATTTTAATCATCTTTCAAAAGTTGTTTCAACAAAAAGATTCTATAAATTCTGTGAAGACGAACATATTAGTAACTAATATATATTATTTTAAAAAAATTATACTTTACGAAAGTATGGAATTATTACATGACCGAAACACAATAAGGTCAACGCAAGGAACATGGCTTTAATTTCCCAGTAAGAACAGGTTGATAACGTTAATAGGTCCTATATTACCCCGCACAACAGAAGAACAAACAAACGAACAAACCGTACTGTAAAATGTACCATGAAACCTTCGTGAGACATTCCACACAAACTTTATACTATGGTAAAATTTTGCTAAAATATTTAGAATTAATAAATATAGATTAGTGTAAATAGCGAGTGAAATGCTTGCTCCTCCCTCTGCTAGGTAATTCGCATTGCTTTGAGATAATATATAATCCACTTTCAATCAACTTCTTATTTAACTATCTCACATTAATAAGACATGCATTCTTTAGGCTAGCAAACACTGCTAACAAAAAAACGTCTGCGGTGGAGTTTTATTTGCGCCTAATTTGTGGCATTCATGTCACCCTTTGTGTGCTCCTGCGCAGAGAATGAAATTTTTTTTATAAAGAGTCTTTTTTCTCTTGCGATTTTAAGCGGTTCTTAGGTCGATTTGTCTACTGGAAGATATACAAAGGCTAGGCTTAGAAAGGAGCTTAGCCTTAAAAATACGTACAGGGTTAATTAAGCGCATTATACTCTAATTGTTTAGGAGATTAGCGTTAGTAGTACCCTGCTGTTAGAGTTTTGCAGTGGCCATTCATTTCTCTGTTTTCCTTCATAACATAAATATTTTGCCACTGGAATGTGTTTTTTTTGCACAGCTTAGAAATTCTTTTCCTGCGTGAGGTTTACTTCTGCCGTTTTAACTATTTCGGAGTGTATACAAAAGATGTTGCTGTGTGTACATGAAACTTTGAATTTTTAGTTAGCATATCGTGAATGCTAAAAAACGGACGCCCTGTTTAATTGTGCGACCTTTTTTTTATCTGGGCGTGTGCTCAAGGAAACGTGTGGGTGGGGGGATTCGTTTCTAGAGATATTTTACTTGCATCGCATATATACTAAAGCTGTATTCAGAAAATATTTATTTGAATAAGGTGGCGTTTGGTAAGGTACTTTGTAGTTTAGCTTTACCTGGTCGTTAATTCCGGAGGAAGTATATTTTAGCTGGGCGTTAATTCCAAAGGGAGTATATTTTAGCTGGGCGTTAATCTCAGAGGAAGTATATTTTAGGTTGAGTGTTAACTCGAGCTTGAAACGCAGAAACGAAAAAAACTACCGTTTTACTTTTAAAAAATGTTAAATCAGAATCAAATTTGTTGAGTGACAGAGTCAACTTGTTGTGATTTTTAGCGTCAATGTGGCAATCGTCAGTTATCTTTGCAGTAATTCCGTTATATAAAGACATTCATCTATATTTTAAGACTTTGCAAATATCTCGTAATTATCCACACCAATGTAATAATTAATTTGCTATTTGCCTCCATTATATCCTTAGTATGAATTTTTTATAGTGGGATTTTTGATAGTGTATTCTATGCTTTACTTTTCAGGTACAGTTACACTATGGAATGCTGATTTACTAATGCTGGTTTTCCAACATTCATGTAAGCGATATTTAGTCTATTGATAGAGTTATGGAATTAAATTCTGCCCCCTGACTTTAACTATTTAAGATACATGTAGAGATGTGCGGCAACTCGATTATCAGGGGGTATGTACACTAGTAATGTAATGCCTTAAAATTTAACCTGCAGTAAGTAGAAGCAACGAATGTATCAACTGGTACACGCTTTTCTTGTGTAAGAATATGCTTTATAAGAATATAAGGCTGGGATTTTGGTAAAAAACAATAGATCTATTGAGCGTAGAACAGTAGAGAAATGTGCACAAGCAATCGAAATGACACGTTTGGCGTGTGGAATAAACTCGCGGGTGCTCGATAAAAATAAAAAAATATAAAAACATTACGTGTTTCCCCCGAATTATTATACGTTAATTACACATCAATCTGACATCGGAACACTATTTTCTGTGCCGTCATAACGTCGTTGTTAATTGTGACGTGTTAATAACGTTTAAACTTTGTACGATACTAATGTTTGCGCAACATTTTTAAAATGAAGTCAGAAAAATAACATTTGACACAGTGAATACAAAAACAATACACACGTGTAAAAACAACTCTGGTGAAGCCAACCGGTTCGCAACAAAAGCTAGCTTTGATCTTGTAAGAAAAGCAACGAAACTCATCACACGTGCTCAGATGTCGCCGTCTAGTTATTACTCCATTCCCAGGCTAAATAAAAAATGTTAAATTGTCTAATGACGTAACTCGTCGAAAGGTTGGTTTATATGATGAAGTTTCTGTGCGAATGAGCCTTGGAGAGACAAAAATTTTCTTGCCTTTTTTGTTCTAAGAATATTTCTACTGGGTTGGTATCGGAAATAAAATTGCTAAACTATGCCATCAGAGTAAAAGTTTTTTGGTACGAATTCAGCTTTTTTGCTTTTTTACTTTGCTTAAGACGGCATTCAAGAGGAACTATCTGGAAATAAAATGTGTGATGTAAAACCCTTGGATAAGTAGAATCGTCCAGTGTGAAACTTAAGTAAAAACAATTGGTAGATTTAGAATATATTTCCTAAAAACAAGGAAATTAAATATTTAATTGTGAATATTGATTTAACACTCTCCACCATGCACACTTTAAGAGAGGTTTTCATGCAACTGTATATACCGCACGAGCGAAAAAGCTGGGAAGCATTTTTTTGCTCAAGTTTGAATTTCCCGCTCGAGGGAAAATATATTCACAGTAAAATGGATTCAATGAACAAAAAACATAGGTGTGCCACGAAACTTTTTTAAAAGAAGACGAGTAAAAGATAGTAGATAAAAACTACGAACTAATTTCGAACCGTTAGCTCAGTAGGTAAAGCGCTTGACTCGTGTCCAAGGAGTCGTGGTTTCGATCCCCACAACAGGCCGGTTTCTAGCTGGATAGAAATCTCAAAGGTTTCGATAGCTAAAATTGGAGCTTCATACACTTAGAACGTTCTTTTTTTTCCTGAAAGAATTGAGAGGGTACATCCCTCGAAATCAACGGGATCGTCCACATAAATATAAAATCACTACTATTTTCTGTCAACTGTGAACTGTCAACTATAAGAAATTATTCATTTTTTTTTTCATATTTATATTTAATAAAATAGATTCCTAAAAACGTTTACTTAACTTTTCGAGAGAAGCCCCGGAGCATATTTTTACGTCGATTCAGGGGTTATTTTACGTTATTGCGCATGCTTGTATTATTGGAATCCGCCCCCCCCCCCCCCCCCCCGGTCATAGTATGTTCGAAAAACCCCGGACCGAATAGTGTTAAGCCAATTAAAAACTAAGTGTGAATGCATAATTTAATGTCCGCCAATCCGAGTTTAGATTCTTGTGATTACGTAACCTTTTAATTTTTAGTGCATACTGACTCTGTTACAGAAGTGTTATTCAGTCCAGGTACGTTTTATACTATAATTTTTACCATAGGTGTTAGACTCCATACACCAACTTAGAAAACCAGAACGCTGAAGTAAAGCAATGAATTGGGTTCCTTACAAAAACAAAGGAGTCTTTCTACCGTCATAGCTAATTTGATGATTGTCAACTTTGTTGATTCAGCAGTTTGAAACAGGCTTAAGCGTTTGTTGCTTCAGCAGTGTGAAACAGGCTTAATCGTTTGTTGATTCACAACTTTGTTAGGTGTTTTTCGTTTTTGTATTCTGATTTACTGTTTCAATTGGCTACCCCAAAATTCAACGTTTTCCTCACACCGCTTTGTTTCCATTTTTACAAATTATTTTCACTATTTAGACGGTAGCCGAATTTTAACGTGCAGTTTGGACGAGCATATAAGAGTGATTGATGTTAACACAGAGGTTGAAGTGTATTGCAAATGTTTAGGCGAGGGAATAAGGTAAGACTATCTACTAATAATGCCTTAAAAATATCATTCTTATATTCGGTTGTTCGTGGAATAAATCACCAGCTAATTTCAGGGTTCCTACACCTCGCAAAGATCCTAAAATTCCCCGATTTCTTGTAAAAAATCTTAAGGTCCCTTAAATGTTTTAGGAAACATCCAGTTGTGAAACTTAATTTTTTTAATGAGTTTTCTTCTCTGGAATATAATCCAAAATATTCATATTGATCAATCCAATTTGTCCTTCTTGTTCAATTCCTTGATTCTCGAGATTCTAAGTTACATTTTCATTAAATTCTTCTAAATATCCTTAACCTAATTGCAAAATGAATGGAAACCTTGGTTTAATCCTTTTTTCCACGAAACTTTATTTGCTTAACTTGTCTCAAGCTGGTATACTTTTGCGCGCGATATTAAACTAATCCGACTTTTTCGCCTAGATTGCCTTCGCTTTAATATTTTGACCAATCAAAATGAAGGAAAAAATATTTCTGTTTATTGTTTGTTTGCATATTCAAAACAGTAAAGTAGAATGACATTTAATTTCCCGACAGCATCAAACTTTTTTCTCTAACCAATTCTTCGACATTATTTGGTTTCCTTTTCTTTTTAATTCCAGACCTCTTTTCTGGGTTTTCTTTCAGGTAAGAGATTTAGCAATGTCAGATCGAAAATTTTGCAGAGGTTTTTCTTTTTGTTTAAAATCTTCCTGCGCGCTAATCTTTATTAATTTACTAATGGAAATCAATTTCATATTCTTGCGCTCGCAAAATGAGCCTGCGCATTTTGCGTTACAACGACAAAGCGCCGAATAAAACCTTTTCCAGGCAAGTTTCAGCCAAGCGTGAATTTTCCACTCATATCTCATGTTAAAATTTCCACCAGAATTTCATTGAGAATCGAGTTTTTACCTCAGTTGTGATTGAAGACCACCGTACACAAATCTGGCCAGTACAAGAATGGAAATTAAATGCGCGAAAATTAAAGAAACACAATTAGGAATGTAATTTATCCGGTGATGTCCATGTTCAAGCCGCACTGCTTTGATTTTAGATGTGCATGCTGGGATGGCCATATTGTTGTTGCAGGTGGAGAATCTGGTGACGTTATCGTATGGGATCTGATGAAGGACAAATGTTTGACACGACTTCAATCTCACCACGGTATGACGTAATTTTGTACGAAGAAAATGAAAACAAAAAAAGTGTTTATGTAACACGTGCTAATTGTTCCCGCCATTTTCAGCACAGTTAGTTCAAATGCGCTGTTTTAAAAAAATTATTTTGTGACGTTTCAAACTCTTGAGTGTCTATCCTGTCTACTGCGCTTGTTGTTATAATAGATAAAACCGCCACTGGACTAATTAATAAAATGCTTACTCGAGGATAAGTAAAGTAGGCTATACATCTGTGAGATTTCTCGGCACGGTTTATCTAGTGTGTGCTTCCAGATTACGTGTGTCTAGCTCGAAAATAAGCAAAGTCAAATCGGTTAGGTTTTTACCCATAATGCTAAATGGCTTTTTTCACGTACCGAAACTTTTACACTATCGCTATTTATTCCAACTTAAATGTAACAAATTTACAGACGAAAAGCCCTTGACTCACATCGTTAAAATGGCGCATCAATGGAAAAAGATATCAAAAAAAGGCAGTAGGCGACATTTGGAAATTGTTTTCCTGTATTTTCAGAAAAAACTGTCGCGTTAAAATTGTTTAACCGTGAAGTTTATTCCGGCGCGATAACTAAAAAAACTTTTCTCACTTTTGTTTTTTCTTGATCGTTTTTGCACCTAAAAACTTGATCATTCCGTATACTTCGTTGAAAAGATTGTAAGCGGGCGCATGGTGGGTGTGATGCTACAGGCATCTCTGACGTAATAAGATTGAGGTCACGCACAATGGTATTGCAAGTAGCCAGACGCACGCAATGCTGTATAATAGACAAATGTTATCTTGGAAGAAAGACACTTTTTTCCTCCGAGATTTAATAAACTATGGAAATATTGTCGTATTCTCGAAAAGTTTCTTTCCTCAACGTCTGTATAATAATAGCTGTTTTTTGTCTGTCTGTCTCTCTCTCTCTCTGCGAGAAAAATGTCGTGTTACGAAAACACTAAATGCGATATATAAAGATCGGCGACACCGTGGGCTTTTCCCCGGGTAACCGACTTGTATTGATATATTTTCCAACGTCTAGGTGCTGTTCATAGTTTGTCGTACAACTTGAAGAAACAACTTCTTACAACAGGTGGCGCAGATGGAACGATAGCAATATGGCAACATTCTTCTCTGTAGAAACATTCTTAGAGTCTTGTTGATACATGCGTTATTGTGGGTGGCTTGGTTCGTGGAAAGCAAATGAGAGATATGACAAAGATGGCGTACTTGTTGCGTGTGTATTGTTTTTATTTTTTCGCGGTGGCGTAATAAAGTCTAGCATTCTTTATGGGTGTTTTATAAATGCTAAGATATTCCGTTCCGTAAAATATGATCTCATGGTTTTTTGAAGGCTTAGTGTTGGATGTAAAATGGCCAACGTTTTTTATATATAGGATATGTTATTGAATAATATATAATTATCATGTCTTGAACAAAAACAACAAGCGAGTTTATTCTAAGCTACGTTTCGACAGCTACAGCTGTCATCGACGAGCAGTAATCGAATCTATATTTGGGTATGTATTAGATGAGGAGATAATTAGAGGAAATTAGCCAATCAGATCACGACAATTTATGTAATTTATTTCCCCGACACTATACTTTTTCTGTTTGAATGTAATGTTTGGCTTATACTGATCTATGGGTATTGATATATTAACATGTCATATTACCAATTTCTATTTATCATTATATTTTTATATAGATATATAATTTTTTTTCACTAAAATGTCAGTCTTAGACTTGAGTAAATTTTCTATTTTTGTTCAATTCATATTTTGTCTTGCTAAAGATAATAAAACCCAAGGTTTACCCGGCACTGCATTCTGGGAAGTCTTTTTAGATGACACTGCATTTTATTGAAAACCTGCGATACCTTGAAAAAAGCGAATTTCTTTAAGGAAAGAAAATTTAGCGGATTTAGTGGTTTTTACAAAAATAAAATTCTTGCTAATTTTCGCTATGTAAAAAATCTGATTGGTAAGTTATACGCTAAGTTTATTTCCCACAAAATTTCCTTCTCGCTCAGAATTCTCCTGTTACCCCTATTCGGTCCGGTTTTGTGGAAATACTTTTCAATGACTTGTCGAAATTAAGTCGAACTTGGCACTCTTATAGTACGACGCAAAAGGAACAAGAAGCCCTGTGGCTTAAAGATTTCCGCCATTAGCAATAATCTAAACTTTGAAGAGGACTGAGTAATATAGGGGAACAAAATCATTGAATATTCTAAAATTTTAAAATTCAATTTTTGATTATTATTGAAACTGTAAATTATAGCTAACTTACATAAACTTCATTTCTCTATAAAAACAATTTTAAAAGAAAAATAATAAACCTAAAAATTGATGAACAATAAAAACAAAATTTATTTATTTTCTCTTTTTCCCTGAAAAACAGCTTGGAAAATATCTTTAAAAGTGGCAGCAAATTATTTTTTACATAATCAGTTAGGAAAGGTAACTTTTCTTTTATAACACACTTGCCACGATTTTATAGCTATAATACATTATCTTTCACCAAAATTATTTAGCCTCAACAATTCCTCTTTAAATTAAAATTCATGAATAATTAATTAGTTCTGCTGAATATGGCTTTAAGCTGGATTACCATCAGTGCGAATTCCTCTTATCTCTCGGGGTTTTGTGACCCATTGATCTTTTTTCGCAGTGGTGAAAATTGCAGAGCGACACTTTTTTTGCTCTTATCGCCCAATTTCAGTGCGATAGTCAGAGCGACAATTATCAAAAAGTTTTGATATTTATCTCTCTGAGTTTTCGCCCAAAAGTGCAACTTCAAAGAAATACCGAATGTTCTTTTAAAAAAATTGAATAGATTCTAATAATATGTAACTTCAGCACATGCTGACACGTGTTGAACTTAAGGGAAGATGAATATTTAGCTATGGCAGCCATCTGTCACATTTATTAAAGAAGACCTGTGTTCTTGCTTGCTGGGAACTCGAGTTATAAGCGAAAACCTGAGTTTTCATATTCATGAAAACCCGGGTTTTTACTTGATTCCCAGGTTTTTGAAAAAAAATTCCTGCTCAGTTTATTTACTTGATGCGAATCCACTGACCTTAAAACACAACATTTTTTTCTACCTTAGTGTATATTTTACAGACCACAGAACAAAAAATCAACAAACCACCTGGTGTTCCGAGTGTTTCTTAACAAAAGCACATGGTGTTTTAGAAACTGAAAGGCCAATTGTGAAGGACAGCTGAGTTCTGGTGAGATGCCTTCCAAGCAAGATAAAGGAAAAGGATTTCTGTTCAGACAATATGTTAGGTCGCTTAGTAGAGAAGGCGTTGAGAGTGAACAAGAACCAGCAGGTAGTGGCTAGAAATATTTCATTCAAATTAATATTTATAAAAGCTGAAAGCTTGTGTCCTATAGCCAGGCTAGATACCTATAATAGCTAGCTAGCTAGTTTCCCACAACAGCATGCCACCAATACCGTGAATAGACTTCGTTAGCTATAGCTAGCTATATTAGCAAGTTGGGTATAGACAGTTAACTAGCATTTCTCAAATTCTTTTTGCTTGATTTGCATTCATATAAGGGAGTATTACTATGATTAAATAGACATGTTACTCTCAGGCAAATCCGATTCAGTAATTTTTATGTATACGCTGCTCATCAGCAAAATAATTAAAATTTTAATAATAGGAGACTTTAAGATTTTGATTTTGGATTTGTTGGCCCGTCTGAAATTAATTTGCTGTAATCATGGGGGTAGCTATAGCAACTAAAACGTAATATTCGTTGTTGGCTAATGTTGGTTTATTGGCTCCTTGGCTATGTTCGATATAGGTTGGCTTGTTGGCCAAAATTAGTTAAAACTGTGATAGTGTTCTAGCTTAGTGGTTATTATGACTCTCGCACCTTGTATTTAATATGGGCAATTGAATGTTACCATAGCCCCGGGTTAACCCCAGCCATGTGAAGGAAATGCAGGAGATGGCACACTGTGTGGGCCGTTGGATGTTGCAAGGAGTTGTCTGGTAGAGTGCAGATCCTAATTGGGTCTGCATAGCTCAAAATGACCCCTCTTGGAAATAATAAACAGGGCATATCCCTCGAAATTTGTGAGGCTATCCATGTATAATATGCACATCTCTAAAATTTGTAAATATTCAAATTTATACACTAAGTACAACTGCCTCTATAGTGGTCAAACTTGTGACGTTTTGTGAAGAAATTACCATGCAAATCTATAGCAGTGAAAATGTTTATATATATATATATTTTTAAAGGAGTATCATTTCCCCCATAAAAAAAGATCACTACCAGGTATATAACTATATATTTATCCATCTTTAGGTATTTTGCAACTCACATACCGTATTCTCTGATATTACCACCTCTCTACTTATACTTTCACATTTATTTGATTTTAAAATTCATTCCTGCCTCTCTAATAGTCCCACATTGCTGCATATATTCGTGGGTAAACACACAAGTCAATATAGAAATAAGAAAAAAAAATTCTCGCTATATTCCCACCTAAAATTTTGAAGTTCAATTATTTGACGCGTTGCTGTACAATCGGGGAGAATACGGTATACATATTTACACATTTATATTTTATATGAAAATCAATTTATAGGTGACTGAAACAGTATTTATTTGATATTTATTCTTTGAACAGAGACAACCAGCAATATTTGATTCAGCTAGTCTTCTTCTAACTGCAAGGTTGCTATACCCGAGGCAAGGTCACTTTCTTCTTTTCTTCCTCGACGCCGCCTTCTTTTACTTTTCATATGCGAAATACCATTCTGGCAAGCTTCACATAGGTTCTTAACGTGCGGTCCATTCCCATTTCTACCTTTTCTTCTTGGTGCAAAGTTTATGACCATACCATGATCAAGTATACCATACAACTGCTCTAAAATTATAGTCAACAATTCTTCTAAGATGTCTTGCATGAGCTGAAGATTAAACATAGGAAGTTCGTAATGATTTCTACAGTGATTGCATTTCTGACCGATTTCTTCTTTTTCTATGGTTAAAACTTTACCATCCAGGTAAATGCTAAATATAAGCAATGCTTTAGCCGACATCCAGTTTTTTCCACATTCATTGCACTTAAAATTGGCTTCATCAGGCATAAAAACTTCTAAAACATCGTCAAAAATTCTGCTTTCTTCAAAATTTCTTTCCGTGAGATCAGAAAGAATGATGTTCTCAAAATGAGTTTTCCATAGTGTTCTATAGTTCTTTAACTTTTTTTTATCTTTATCAGTTTTTCCTAAACTTTTTGATTCATATTTACTATGAACTAACTTCCATCTTGGTTCGACAATCATCGTTAGAAGTTGAAAATCTCCTGAAAAGCAAAAATATAAAAAACATTTATTTTGGTTACGTCTAGCAACAAACACAATAGAATTCTAAGAATAAATTAAACATGAGAAATTCTATTGGCTAAGAAAACAATAACTTTCTTAGATCACAACAAAACCGTAAAAACAAATGCAGCAAATATGGCGGGAAAAAGGCATCACACTAAACTACATCACACTAGGCACGCACCTAAAATGTTTTTTATCATTTAATCCAACGTGACTTATTTTTAAAGGTTTTAGGAAAAAATAGAGACATTTTTAACGAGCTAAAAACAAGATATGTTACAAGAATATTAATAAAATATTAGGAAAAGATAGAAACCAGGTCTAATTCAATAAGACAATAAGTTGAGACACGTTTTGTTCTTTTCACATCTTCCTAACAATAAATTAGAACAGAAAAAACAACAGTATTGGAGTAACTTGTTATATTTAGAGGTATTGGTAGAGTGGTACATCGCATGACATATTTTATAAAACATATTTCATATTCATCACAGATCTTTGCACTTGACATCGACCGACTTGTGACCAGCAATTGGATTAAAAACTTTCTCGGTATCCACGGCCAAATGTGGATTGCATCTTTTGTGCGTATTTTCCAAGAAAGAAAACCGTGAAGCTAGTCACTTTACAGTTGTCGATGTCCGTCTGTTCTTCTTCACGCCGACATTTTCTTGATTATTTGCGCCGGTGCGGTACATAAAACGAAAATTGCATCAATTAATATTAATGACAGTTAAAGTTTGCGATGCTTTCCACGCGACCAAAGACCGAGGCTTGGCCGAGGATACAACACGTGCATTTATACTATTCTCATGCGCATGCGCATAACCCGAAAAATCGGGTTACATTGTAGTGCAGAATCCGAAAAGAAACTTCGTTCCCGACTTATCGCAGAACGTCGGAAACAGCGCTGGTCTCAAAATGTATGTTTACTGCCTCTAGCTTTATAGGTGCGAATCAAGCAAGCTATTCCTAGCTTCTCTGTCCGACAGCAATGCGCAAAGTACACAAGTTCAATATGTATGGAATACCTCATTAAACACGCGACGTCCCAAAGACATTTCTTAAAAATATGGAGTTATATGTGGGACAAAGTGTTTTATTTTAATAAAACGAAATGTCTTTCTAAATTTATGCGAGTTCAATTATTATTCGACAATAAATTATGGTTCTTATGTTTTTATACGAGAAAGTGTTTTAAAAATGCACGCCATTATAAACTGCCACAGAAGAGATGCTGTATATTTAAACTTGGCGATATAATTGTGATCAACAATATTACACTTCTTCTCTCAGCCATGATTTTGCGTTTTTCGTTTGACCTTTCTACTCATAAATTAAGGCGTGAGTATACAAAAAAGGTGTGATATTTTAAAATGCTAATAATTCACCCAAACTTTATTTTGATATATTAATGTATATATTTTTAGAAGGCCTGTATGATTACCTATATAATGGTATAAAAACTATTAAGAAAAAATAAAATTTGAAAGTTTAATAGACACGGAAAAAAAAGACCCCTCTCCTACAAATGCGATCTCTTTTACAAAACTACTAATTTCTCAAGTTTGCTGTTTGCTTTTTTGTGATCACAAGATATTGATCTAAAAACGCTTTTTTAATTTTTTCATAATGTTTTTGAGTTTTGGAGTTATTTAGTATTAAAAATTTTCACAATTTTTTATCTCTAATTGTCAGAAAACTCACCATAACTTGCGTTCTATTCATTCTCAAGAAATAAAAAATAAGCTTTTTTAGATCAAACATTCCTCTTCACGCTAAGCGTGCTCTCTAAGAGATTTAAAACGTAAGTGATACTCTCTTAAAAATTTAACACTGTAAAAAAGACCTTTTAAGTTTCTCACAGAAATCTTATACTTCTGCATAATAATTGATCACTATGGTAAGGACTATTTGTTAACAGGTTTTTTTCACATCTTCTGTTTATGCTGCACGTGTTCGCTCACATTCGCAATTATACACAGTTGAGTATGGGTAAAACAAAAACAAACTCTAGAAGCAAAAATCACGAAAAACCTGTACTTGAAAGAAAAAAAAGAAGTATGTTAACGGAGATGAGTGACTGTGGGTAAGTAGCTATAAATATATCATAATTTTTTTTATTTATTTTTTATTAAAATTATTTTGTTAACTTTTCTAGTTATAATGGCACACTCTTTGTTAGCAGCCTAGAAGACTCTATTTCTTCGAGGAAAAAAAGAGGAAAATAAATAAACAAATTCGTTATTTTCATTATTGTTTATGGGCAAGATGTATGTACAGAAAAGAGATGGGTCCGTGTGAGGCCCAGTATGCTTACCCTAAAACAGTTTTGGACTTCATTCGAGAAGTTGCTCCTGGTGATATAACGGGAGAAATACGGGAAGACGCATATGAAGTTACAATGAAAGAATTTTGTGACAGTTTAAACATACCTTTTGTAGAAGAATAAAAACATGTATTTACAAAATATATACAAAATATGTAAAAATATGTTTTTGTGCTCCGTTATGGTTACTTGACTTAAGAAAGACAAAACATGGCCATTTATTTCACTGAAGGCAGAAGTTATGCCTTCTCAAAGAGTAAATGAGGATCCTCACATACCCTGGATCATTGTGGACATAAAAATGTTAATGTTCTTTCTGCCCACTGCACATGTATGGCTGGGCTTTATGAGTCATTTAGTCACATAGGGACTTTGTTATTTAAAGGGGCACTCCAGTGAAAAAAAAATATTTGAAAAAAATGTTATTTTTATAAGACAATACATAAATATGTCAAAATAAACCTTTTACAATCGTTAAAAATCTTTATTTATACCTTAATCGCGTCCGTAAACATCTTCAATTTCAAATAAATTTGCAAGGTCGCGTAAAGTCGAGAGGACTAGGTCCGAATAAATTAGCATACGTCACATCGTGCAAAAAGTCCGTGAGCTCAGCAGCACGCCTTCTAAAAGTTTTGTTTACTTACTGTTTACATTGTTCGTTGATAAGATGTCTTGTAATAATGACGAAGAATATAACTTAGAAAGCTCAGAATCGGATAATTCTCTTCATGAAAAAGACTTTACAAAGCTACAGCCATACGAATTTGAACCTCTTGTGTCTGACGAGGAAGAAGTTAGTAACGGTGTAGAAAATGACGAGGTTTCTTTTACTGATGCAGAGCCACGTACGGGTAATGCAAATTGGTGTGAATGTGGAAATTGTAGAGCAATGGAAACCGATACTGAAAGCGTGTGCTGTGTCGAGTCAAACGAAATTCCTGATGAGTTTTTCCAAGGTAGGTAGGATATATACTGCAAATATAATTTTTTTCTAAGCGAAATTTTCCTTTTTAAACAAATAAAAAATATATTTCATCGCTTTTCTTTTACATTCTTTTCGTCAAAAACTTTATCTTTTGCTTCAATAAAATAATCTTTCATCACTTTTTTTTTACTTCACAAGCCAATTTATTTTTATTTCACGGTTCAACAATCTAATTCCTCCGCATGCGCTTTTTTTTGCACACAAATGCAAAGAAATCTTATGTAATGTTACATTTTCTCCGTGATGGAGAACATTGAAATGCGTGATCGAAAGATCGAATAAGGTTCGTGTGGAAATGATAAGTTAGTAAAACGGGGGTATAAATATTGTATAATTGAAAATCACTCTTATCATAGGTCATAAATGCGTTACAGAAGCTGCTGATTTTCAAGTGGTTGTTTTGACAAAAGCTGTTTTAGAAACTGCGTTATCTGCATTGCATGATTTGAGAGGAGACACTTTAGAATTAAAAAATGAGTAAGTAGCTCAACCTCGTTTCCAAGCCCTTCTTTTGTCCGAGAAAAAGAAGGTAAAAAACTGACAATAATGCCTCCCTTATTTTTCTATATAGATCTTATCGTTACGCTGGTTATAAACAGTTCACTTGGTGGATACACAGTCGATTGGGAAAAGGGGTGAGAAGAGTGATTCCTTCTTGTGTAGTATGGGCAATTCGAAGAAAATATCCGGCAGAATATGAAAAATATGTTTTATTCAAAGAAAGTTGAATAAAAATAAAAAAATAAAAAAGTCACGTTTTAAATCTTGTCCTGATGGCTTTAATGGCATCGCTTTTGTCGGGTTTTTCAACCTCTGTTATTCTTTCAGCAATTTCTCCTGTTTGTGGTAACTTATCTTTTTCGTTGTCGATTGGTTCCAAAGTAGCCGTCATTAATTCTGCTAAATACGCCTTTTCTTTCTTCTCGGTAATTTTTTTTACGACCCAGGATTGTGTTACTCGTGAAAAGACTTGTTTATAGCGGAGTACTCCTTTTTTGGTAACAGCCTGTTCACAATTAGTCCCCGAGTTAAAATCAAGGACAGCCAGCTGCGTGCGCGCGATCATACCTTCCATGCTGAAATGAATACGTTTCGGGCAATATTTGGTAAGCAAAGAATGGAATACCTCTAGGCTTCCCGTATGGCAAAAGTGCGCCAAATAGTTCATGTCGGCAAGAGTTTTTTTATTTTGCACAATAGTCTCCACTGCTTCATATGCAGGTGAATTCAACTTTAACCATTTGCGTTGCTGGTCTAATGTGGGGTGCGCACATTCATGGAAATATTCATTGCCTTGCCAAGAGTGGATTCCACGAATATGATAAAGAATGCTAAGCCACCTTTCACGTAAAACGTTTTCATTTTTGTCGCATGAAGCGCAGCACCACCATAAATGATTTATAATGGATTTGATCCAAGGTATCAGCTCAAGACATTCTTTGCGCTTCGCAGCAGCAGTCAAGCTTTTTTTCAAGCTTTTTCCAAAGTGCCAAACGTCGAACTGGTGGTTTATCTCAGGATGTTCTTTCTTCATGAATGCGCGGATTTGAACATGGCGATCTGTTGTTAATGCTGAAACTGTCACTTTGTGGTCACGCAGCTTATTTAGTAGCGTTACTAATCCCCACTTCTCCATTCGACTAGAATTCCCTGCAGTTCTAACATGAACAACTTGAAAGTCGATGATTTTATTGATGTCTACGCTCATTAGAGTGTACGTACCATACTTTGCACTGTAACCTGGAGAGTCACTTCGCCCATCACCAATCAAATTCCCTTCTTTCGCAGCGCACTCAGAATAAATGTTATTTCGATATTTTTTATAAAAAGTGTTTAATTTTGGAAAAAGAACGGACCTTTGAATATCATAGAAGGTGGACTTAGAGATAAACTGAAGCCTCAAAATACTCATCATTTCGGCAATGCGGGCGTATGTGTTTCCGGAATACAATATGGCTGCAGAAAGTAATAAGTTCCCTGCTGCTCTTCCATTTACGATAGGTTGAGACTGCCAGCTGAAAACATGTTTATTTGGACAAATACTAGTAACAATGATAAGAGTTCCACGTTTTACCACACGAGTAATGCACGTTTTTTGTAAACACGTGAAACAAACTTGAAATAATGTCAACAGACAAGACCAGAAAACAAGAAATTGTGCGTCGCTTTTGAGCCCTGGGTTACATTCAGCAGTGTCAAAAGACTCTTCTTCGCTGATATTTTCATCATAACTGTCGTCGATGTGAATTTGTAATTGCGGTGAGTATAAAGAATCATCAGAAGGGCACTCATCACCAGAGACGATATCATGATCACTTTCCATATTTGCATTCAGCAAGAATGTCACGTCAGCTTGCGGAGGAAAGGATAGGTCGGTGTTAGTAGACTTACATCGTCCGTGCGGAAGAGTAAATTTCACTTTTAAAACATCCTTCGTTGGTTGTATCTCAGGATGAATTGCCTCTAAGGGATCACATTGTGTTCTAACGGACCTGGTAAAAGTATTGGCACCAACCGATTTCTCTACCGTTTCCACAATTGCACTAACGCCTTGTTCCTTAACCAATGAAATTATTTCTTGTTCAGCGTATACTTCAAGGTCAACATCATCCTCCACACTTAAAGCCTTTGCAACACACTAGAAAAAAAATGATCAGAATAACTTCCAAGAAAAAAGACAGGCACAACTCACATTTTGGCAATAGCATAAATTTTAAAAACACACTTGTTTTTTAGCGAAAGTTTCCAATCTTTTTGATGTCGATTCTCTTGAATTTTCAGGCTTACTAAAAGAAAAAATTGTTGGAACAGCATCCTCGGTCAGCTGTCTCTTTCTTTTGATACCAGTAAGTTCAGCCTAAATAAACAAAGATTAGAAGTAGCGCCGATGAAATGATGCTAATAAAATGGGCACATTTACCCCCTGAAAATATTCGGCAGGTCCTTCCATCAAAAAGCTTCTTTTTTGAAAAACAAAGAATAGAAACTTACGAGCGCTACGAAAGATACATGTCTAACTAGATAACTTTGTATTGGAAATTGGTATAATGTTCTTTTATAATATAAATATGTAGAAAACGTTATTTGGTTGTGTTGTGGATATAAGTACAAATAATGAAATGAAGAAGAAATGAGAAACTTTGATCGCGTTGACTAGCTAAAATGGCATTTTTACGAAGTGGCAATATTTTAATATGGAAGATTATTACCTGGAGATCCCTTTTAAAAGAACTATCTGTGAAGTGCGACGAACAAATATAAAAACTTCGATCGCTTGGTAGATCACCTGTACGACGTATTTTGTTTAGCCATTTTTGTCTGAGTTCTTTCTTTTTCACAGACGGGATTCTGTGAAAACTGACTTCTTTACACTTTTCTGATCGATTGGTACATCCAAACGCAGAGCAACTAACCATTTTTTAAAGATTTAAACGTAATTTACATACAAAAAGCGATTTAAATGTAAGCCAGAGGTCTTAACATGAACGTTCTCTGCGCTCGCTTAAACTTTCTGCACGATGTGATGTCATTGTTTATAATCGGGTCCAGTCCTAAATGAAATCGCGCCTGTCTGTTTTTTTATAAGAAAAAAATTGAATATGCGAAGGCTAGTACAACGATTTTAAATAAGGAAAACAAGTGAAGTAAGTTTTTTTTGATTTCTTATGCTTTTCTGAGTACGTATAAAACAAAAAAGAAAAAAGTGATTTTTACTGGAGTTCCCCTTTAAAATTGAGACTGCTGTTCGTGCTGGATTCACAAAAGAGTCCCAAAAGGTTCATGGTATTTTCCCTTGTGTCGAAAGGCCAGAAAACAACAGGTATCTCAACACAGTCAGTGACATGACTTTAAAAGTCAAACCGGCTATTTTTTATAGCCACATCTGTGTTTGTCGTCCAGTGGTAAGACACCTCACTATTTTAAACTGCTCCGAGAGAGTTTGTTTTCACTCCAGTAAATCGGGCATGCGCAGAAAATTACCGTCAGTGATTAAGCCGGATCCGAGATTAGCCGTATTCTGCCTGTGTGTCCGCGAAAGCTGGGTCCTGTAACGGAAACACGAAATTTTTAAAATGCGCACGAACACCAAATGCGATATATTTTTGTCCACTTTGTTGCAACGGGTTAATTTAAAGGACGGGCAACCCCGTGAATTCTTCCACGGGCTAGCAACTTCTCTTTAATAATAGACGTCGTCTGTCTGTGTGTCCGCGTAAGCGGCGTCCCGTAACGGAAACACGAATGTTTTAAAATGCGCACGAATATCAAATGTGATATACTTTTATCCACACACAATGAAAGTGGAGCTCTCTGGCGCACTCACCGTTTTTTGAGTCAAACCCTAATTTCAAGGGTCTAGCGCAGCACTGTTTCCTCGCTATATTGATCCTCTGCGCAAAGGGTCAATACCGCGGGCAATTACCGCTGTGCTGCAGTACTCTCGTACGAACGCAATGTTATCACCCTGGTTGGGGTCACAACATAAAATAAAATGTCCAGTGCGTTAGAAAATTTTCCAACATATAATAAAATGACTTCTTACTTGAGAAGCATGATTAGCAGTCTCTATGAGGCTGTATCTGCACCAGTGGCAGCAACACGCGATGCACTCGCAGAGAGACTGCAGAGTGTGCGTGAAACTGCTTCTTTATTATACCACAAGGCTAAGGAGAGGCTTGGTTACGGTCAAGCCTTGAGGAAGACTGTCGAAGACGCTGCTGTGGAAGAAGAACAAGTGGAAGAAGTGGATCACAGTGCTGTTGAAACGGAAGGTGGATTTGATGGTAATTATCGACATTTCCGAAGTGAAGGAACACCAGAAGGTCAACTGGTGAGTATTGAACAGTACCTGGATCAACAGAAACAACATGTGGAGAAAGTCATCACAGACTTGCAAAACACTAGACAGAATTGGAAGATTCAACTGAATCTCGTGGTGGAGTTTGTGCACAAGGAAAATCCTTCCGACAAGTTCACAAAACCAATATGGAGTGAAGCTGTCACAATTATGGAAGAAAGTGACATCGAAGAATTGATCGAAGAGATGTATAAAAGCCTGCTAAAACGCTTTGAATTGACATCGGAGAAACTCAAAAAAAGCGACTACATCTTCAAGCGAATCACGGAAATGACGTATCACTGCCACATGATTGACCTTATGAGAGGTAGATCATGGTTCAAGACACCCGAATGGCTGCAAAAAAAGCACTGCATCATCAATCCCAAAAATGAAGACGAGCAGTGCTTCAAATGGGCCGTCATTGCAGCACTGCACCACAACGAAATCAAAAACGATCCTCAACGCATCTCGAAGCTCGAACCGTTTGTTAAACAGTACAATTGGAGTGGCATCAAGCGCACACTGGAAAAAGTTTGAAAGGCAAAACCCCAACGTGGCGTTGAATGTCCACTTTTCTGAAGAAGATTTTCAGGTCAGACAGGTATATGTTTCGAAACACAACACGACACGTAAAAAGGTGGCAGATGTGCTAATCATTCAACGAAGAGGGAAAAAGCACTACGTTGCCATTAAAAGATACTCTGCGCTCATGCGCGGCTTATCATCTAGACATCAAGGTGATCACTACTGTCGAAACTGCATGCACGGATTCCGCAGTCAAGAGACACGAGACAATCACATGAAAGTGTGCATGGACCATGATTTTTGCGAGATTGTCATGCCCAAAGAAGGAACAGTCCTCAAACACGAAGATGGGCAAAAGTCGCTCAGAATGCCATTTGTCATCTATGCAGACACAGAATGTATCTTGGAACCTGTTCAAGGTTGTGATGGAGACCCTGAAAAATCACACACCAGAGACGTCAGCAAGCATGTGGCTTCAGGATATGCCTTCATAACCAAATTTGCACATGGAGAAGTTGAAGAATCATCCGACTGCTATCGTGGAAAAGACTGCATGGAAAGGTTTTGCAAGGGACTGAGAGATCAAGTCAATAGAGCTATCAGACTAATTGTCAGAAAACTCACCATAACTTGCGTTCTACTCATTCTCAAGAAATAAAAAATAAGCTTTTTTAGATCAAACATTCCTCTTCACGCTAAGCGTGCTCTCTAAGAGATTTAAAACGTAAGTGATACTCTCTTAAAAATTTAACACTGTAAAAAAGACCTTTTAAGTTTCTCACAGAAATCTTATACTTCTGCATAATAATTGATCACTATGGTAACGACTATTTGTTAACAGGTTTTTTTCACATCTTCTGTTTATGCTGCACGTGTTCGCTCACATTCGCAATTATACACAGTTGAGTATGGGTAAAACAAAAACAAACTCTAGAAGCAAAAATCACGAAAAACCTGTACTTGAAAGAAAAAAAAGAAGTATGTTAACGGAGATGAGTGACTGTGGGTAAGTAGCTATAAATATATCATAATTTTTTTTATTTATTTTTTATTAAAATTATTTTGTTAACTTTTCTAGTTATAATGGCACACTCTTTGTTAGCAGCCTAGAAGACTCTATTTCTTCGAGGAAAAAAAGAGGAAAATAAATAAACAAATTCGTTATTTTCATTATTGTTTATGGGCAAGATGTATGTACAGAAAAGAGATGGGTCCGTGTGAGGCCCAGTATGCTTACCCTAAAACAGTTTTGGACTTCATTCGAGAAGTTGCTCCTGGTGATATAATGGGAGAAATACGGGAAGACGCATATGAAGTTACAATGAAAGAATTTTGTGACAGTTTAAACATACCTTTTGTAGAAGAATAAAAACATGTATTTACAAAATATATACAAAATATGTAAAAATATGTTTTTGTGCTCCGTTATGGTTACTTGACTTAAGAAAGACAAAACATGGCCATTTATTTCACTGAAGGCAGAAGTTATGCCTTCTCAAAGAGTAAATGAGGATCCTCACATACCCTGGATCATTGTGGACATAAAAATGTTAATGTTCTTTCTGCCCACTGCACATGTATGGCTGGGCTTTATGAGTCATTTAGTCACATAGGGACTTTGTTATTTAAAATTGAGACTGCTGTTCGTGCTGGATTCACAAAAGAGTCCCAAAAGGTTCATGGTATTTTCCCTTGTGTCGAAAGGCCAGAAAACAACAGGTATCTCAACACAGTCAGTGACATGACTTTAAAAGTCAAACCGACTATTTTTTATAGCCACATCTGTGTTTGTCGTCCAGTGGTAAGACACCTCACTATTTTAAACTGCTCCGAGAGAGTTTGTTTTCACTCCAGTAAATCGGGCATGCGCAGAAAATTACCGTCAGTGATTAAGCCGGATCCGAGATTAGCCGTATTCTGCCTGTGTGTCCGCGAAAGCCGGGTCCTGTAACGGAAACACGAAATTTTTAAAATGCGCACGAACACCAAATGCGATATATTTTTGTCCACTTTGTTGCAACGGGTTAATTTAAAGGACGGGCAACCCCGTGAATTCTTCCACGGACTAGCAACTTCTCTTTAATAATAGACGTCGTCTGTCTGTGTGTCCGCGTAAGCGGCGTCCCGTAACGGAAACACGAATGTTTTAAAATGCGCACGAATATCAAATGTGATATACTTTTATCCACACACAATGAAAGTGGAGCTCTCTGGCGCACTCACCGTTTTTTGAGTCAAACCCTAATTTCAAGGGTCTAGCGCAGCACTGTTTCCTCGCTATATTGATCCTCTGCGCAAAGGGTCAATACCGCGGGCAATTACCGCTGTGCTGCAGTACTCTCGTACGAACGCAATGTTATCACCCTGGTTGGGGTCACAACATAAAATAAAATGTCCAGTGCGTTAGAAAATTTTCCAACATATAATAAAATGACTTCTTACTTGAGAAGCATGATTAGCAGTCTCTATGAGGCTGTATCTGCACCAGTGGCAGCAACACGCGATGCACTCGCAGAGAGACTGCAGAGTGTGCGTGAAACTGCTTCTTTATTATACCACAAGGCTAAGGAGAGGCTTGGTTACGGTCAAGCCTTGAGGAAGACTGTCGAAGACGCTGCTGTGGAAGAAGAACAAGTGGAAGAAGTGGATCACAGTGCTGTTGAAACGGAAGGTGGATTTGATGGTAATTATCGACATTTCCGAAGTGAAGGAACACCAGAAGGTCAACTGGTGAGTATTGAACAGTACCTGGATCAACAGAAACAACATGTGGAGAAAGTCATCACAGACTTGCAAAACACTAGACAGAATTGGAAGATTCAACTGAATCTCGTGGTGGAGTTTGTGCACAAGGAAAATCCTTCCGACAAGTTCACAAAACCAATATGGAGTGAAGCTGTCACAATTATGGAAGAAAGTGACATCGAAGAATTGATCGAAGAGATGTATAAAAGCCTGCTAAAACGCTTTGAATTGACATCGGAGAAACTCAAAAAAAGCGACTACATCTTCAAGCGAATCACGGAAATGACGTATCACTGCCACATGATTGACCTTATGAGAGGTAGATCATGGTTCAAGACACCCGAATGGCTGCAAAAAAAGCACTGCATCATCAATCCCAAAAATGAAGACGAGCAGTGCTTCAAATGGGCCGTCATTGCAGCACTGCACCACAACGAAATCAAAAACGATCCTCAACGCATCTCGAAGCTCGAACCGTTTGTTAAACAGTACAATTGGAGTGGCATCAAGCGCACACTGGAAAAAGTTTGAAAGGCAAAACCCCAACGTGGCGTTGAATGTCCACTTTTCTGAAGAAGATTTTCAGGTCAGACAGGTATATGTTTCGAAACACAACACGACACGTAAAAAGGTGGCAGATGTGCTAATCATTCAACGAAGAGGGAAAAAGCACTACGTTGCCATTAAAAGATACTCTGCGCTCATGCGCGGCTTATCATCTAGACATCAAGGTGATCACTACTGTCGAAACTGCATGCACGGATTCCGCAGTCAAGAGACACGAGACAATCACATGAAAGTGTGCATGGACCATGATTTTTGCGAGATTGTCATGCCCAAAGAAGGAACAGTCCTCAAACACGAAGATGGGCAAAAGTCGCTCAGAATGCCATTTGTCATCTATGCAGACACAGAATGTATCTTGGAACCTGTTCAAGGTTGTGATGGAGACCCTGAAAAATCACACACCAGAGACGTCAGCAAGCATGTGGCTTCAGGATATGCCTTCATAACCAAATTTGCACATGGAGAAGTTGAAGAATCATCCGACTGCTATCGTGGAAAAGACTGCATGGAAAGGTTTTGCAAGGGACTGAGAGATCAAGTCAATAGAGCTATCAGACATCCACAGAAGAAGATGATCCCGTTGACACACGAAGAGAAAGAAGCCCACAAGTCTGCAAAAAGATGCTTCATTTGCAATGGGCTTTTCAAGAAGAACAACAAAGACATCACAATGCGCAAAGTTCGAGATCACTATCACTACACTGGTCAGTATCGAGGAGCTGCACACAGTTCGTGCAACCTAAAATATCGCATCACCAACGAGATTCCGGTGGTCATGCACAATCGCTCACGGTATGACGATCACATCATCATCAGGCAACTGGCCAGGGAATTCAAAAGCCACGAGTTTGAATGTCTGGGTGAAAACAGCGAAAAATACATCAGCTTCTCCATCAAGCAATCCGTCACATTTCAAGGAAAAGACGGCGAACCGCTGAAGCAGATGAAGAAGAACAAGAAAACCAACCAAATGAAAGAAGTGGAAATCAACACGACCTGCAAAATCAAGTTCATCGACAGCTGCAGGTTTATGCAAAGCTCACTGTCAAGCCTTGTGGATAATTTAGCTGGAACCAACAGTGAAAGTGTCAGCTGCAACGACTGCAAATCAAACATGGAACTCATCGAGATTGACTCAGAGTACAAGGCGCAATTCAAGTGCCAAACCTGTTACTGCTCTTACAAGACGGTGGAACTGAATGAGCATCCCATAAAGAAGAAATTTTCCAACACATTCAAGCATGCAAAGGGCAATGACGAGCACTTTAGACTTTTGCTGCGTAAGGGTGTTTACCCCTACGAATACATGGATGCGTGGGAGCGTTTTGAAGAGACAGCACTTCCTCCAAAAGCACAATTTTACAACAGCTTGAACCTTGAAAACATCACCGAAAACGACTACAAGCATGCTCAAAAGGTGTGGAAGGCTTTCAACATCAAAAACCTTGGAGAGTACCACGATCTCTACGTGATGAGCGACACGCTTCTTTTAGCAGACGTTTTTGAAAATTTTCGAGACACTTGTCAAAACATCTACGAGCTTGATCCAGCGTATTTTTACACTGCTCCAGGCCTCGCATGGCAAGCAGCTCTAAAAGTGACTGGTTAAGTGCTCGAGCTTCTCACAGACATCGACATGCTACTGATGGTTGAAAAGGGGCTCAGAGGTGGTATTTGCCAAGCAATCAAACGCCATGCTAAGGCGAACAATCCGTACATGGGGGAATTGTTTGATGTCAACCTGTTGATCTCGTATCTGCTGTACATCGATGCCAACAATCTGTACGGAGGTGCCATGTCACAAAAGCTGCCAACACACGGCTTTAAGTGGCGTGAAGACCTCGAAAATTTTACTCAAGCTTTTATAGAAAATTATAAAAATGGAGATGATGGCTATTTTCTTGAAGTGGATGTCCACTACCCGAAGCTGCACAAACTCCACAACAACCTTCCATTCTTGCCTGAAAAGATGCGTCTGAACAACGACTGTGAAAAGTTGACGTGCAATGTGTTTGACAAGGAAAAATACGTGCTGCACATTCGCAAATTGCGGCAGGCACTGCAGCATGGATTGGTTCTCACCAAGGTGCACCGAGTCATTGAGTTCAAGCAAAGTGCTTGGCTGAAACCCTACATTGACATGAACACAAAGCTGCGAAAGGATGCCAAAAATGACTTTGAGAAAGACATTTTTAAGCTGATGAATAATAGCGTCTTTGGCAAGACCATGGAGAACGTTCGCAAGCACCGTGACATAAAACTGGTGACAACGGAATGGAGGCGCAAGAAGCTCGCATCAGCTCCAAACTATCACAGCACATCAAGATTTGACAAGAAATTTGTGGCAATGGAAATGAACAAAGTGAAGGTCGTCATGAACAAACCTGTCTACCTCGGCCTCTCCATCTTGGACTTGAGCAAACTCACGATGTATGAGTTTCACTACGACTACATCAAGCCGAAGTTTGGTGCAGGCGCAGAGCTTTGCTACATGGACACAGATAGTTTCGTCTACCACATCAAAACAGACGATGTCTATAAAGATATCGCAGGTGACGTTGAATCAAGGTTTGACACATCGAATTACAGTCCCGAAGACAAACGTCCCTTGCCTATTGGCAAAAACAAGAAAAAATTGTGCTTAATGAAGGATGAACTTGATGGCAAAATCATGATCGAATTTGTTGCATTGAGGTCAAAAATGTATGCGTACAAGACACTCGAAGGATACGTGCAAAAGAAGGCAAAAGGTACAAAAAAGTGTGTCGTCAAGAAACAGATCACGTTCGCAGACTATTTGAACAGCCTGCAGACCTGTCAAAATTTGTATCGCACGCAACTGAGATTTACCAGTCGAAAACACGAGATTTTCACCGAAAAGCTGAACAAAATTGCGCTGAGTGTTGATGATGACAAGCGACTTCAAGCTCAAGGTGGGTTCACCTTTGCACATGGAAGCAGTCCTGGGGCGGTTTGCAAGCAAGAATTGCTCACCAAAGTGTGGCATCCCGACCATGTTAAACCACGGAT
Organism: Hydractinia symbiolongicarpus; assembly: GCF_029227915.1. Lineage (NCBI taxonomy): Eukaryota > Metazoa > Cnidaria > Hydrozoa > Anthoathecata > Hydractiniidae > Hydractinia > Hydractinia symbiolongicarpus. Next base: position 7,031,569 of record NC_079885.1, read on the forward strand.
GTTTTGAGTCTCGCAGGATGCTTCAAAAATTTATTTGCATCTCACACACATAGTCTCAGTGTTTTCAAAATGTCAAAATTTTCTGTTTCAAACAGTCTGTTTGCATTCAGCTTGGCCTTGATCACGAAAATGCATTAATAAAAATGATACTTGAACTCTTGTTGGTAATGTTGTACGTAAGTTTTTTGTACGTCTACTGCAAGTTTTCCTCTCTAATAAAAGTTATGTCAGAACTGAATGAAATTTTAGACGTCTTAGACACACCGTCACCAGCAATGAGAAAGCGGGAAAAAGTCAAGCAAAACTTGAGTCTCGTCAACTCTCTGGGAAAAAAGCAGTGGACGCCTGAGTTGCTGGATAAAGCGACAGAGAAACAACTTGACAAGCTCTTGAAGAAGCTCGAGCCACAAGCGCAAAAATCAGCAGCAAAAGACTTGCTGTCGAAAATGTCAGGTGTTAACAATTTTCAGACCATGATGAGCGACATAAACGCAAACTTTCTGATTCAAAACTCGACTTCGGAGTTGATTGGTAATGTAACGGAGAAATTGCCATCGTTCACAGGGAACCATCCGATGGAAGTTGCAGGGTCATACATGTATGAAAAGTGCGGGCTGTGGCTCGCTCCCGTCTCTCTGTTTTGCACAGTTTTCAACCATCTGAACTGGAAAAAATTCAGCGAAATTGCCGAGGAGCGTCAAGCGCAAATCAAACTGCGAAAAGATTTTCCGGATGAAATAGAACCAAGTTTCGCAGAGCAGAAGCCGTCTTGATGTAAAAAAAAGATTTTTGTACGTCTCACGACTTACAAATAAATGAGTGAATCTAACCAAGTTATAACCAAGAAGAATGAGGGTCGTGTTGCTGCTGGCAAGAGACTTGCAGAATGGAACAGGGCAAACAAGGCCAAGTTGAAGCAAGTACCTGCTCGGGTCGAGACAAGTGAGAATTCAAGTACCCCAGCAAGTACTTCGCAAGAGGGTCAGGAACCTGTCGCAGGTCCTCACAAGTTCAGTGCATATCTCTATGGCGCTGGAGGTATTGCCGTACTTGCCGTTTGCGTGGCAGTCTATTATATAAAGCCTAGCGTCTCCGCACGTGCGGAAGGGCCGTCTCAGCAGCAAAAAGCCTTCGAAAATTGACATTTTTCACATGCGATAAATAATAAAGGAGCACCAAAGAGTATGAGAAAGACATAGTTGATTCCTTGTGGGAAGCTGGTAGACTAGTATCCTATACTATTCTCTTGGCGCTAGGCGGGAAAATAGTTCTGGGAGTTTCTAGACCGGGGGCTAAGATGGACATGGAGGACGGGTTGAAGCTCGCTGGCTATATGACAGTAGCGATATTATTAGACGATTACGCGATAAAACATCAGTGGTATAAACGTTCCCTAATGCCTCCGAAAGTCTAGCTTTGAATAAATATGACTCTTATCAAAGACCCGCATACGACAATCTTCACCGGGCCTACAAGTTGCGGCAAGAACCAACGAGTGCTCGACCTCCTTGAGAACGAGTACAGACATCATTTCGACAATATTGTAATTCTCTGCCCTACTCTCCGCTGGAACAAGACCTATCTCGAGAGGTCCTCGCTGTGGAAAGATGACTACGTGTCCATGGTGGAGCCCAAGGAGCAGCTGTTCGAGTGGATCCAAAAACTGTCGTCGTTGCTGGCGGGCGTAGAGACGCTCTTCATCATTGACGATATGATAGCTGACGAGAGTCTCGACAAAAAACGTCAATCCCTGCTTGAGCTTGCCATAAGCGGTAGACATCGCAAACACAGTCTCTGGTTACTCACTCAAAGCTACACGGCCATTTCGAAGAACCTTCAAAGGCAAAAAAGCAGCTATTCATGTGGTACCCCTCGGAAAGGAGCGACATGAAAATGGTAGACGAAGAGACAAATATAATCAACGACTGGGAGACTATCAAGACTGAATTGAAAAAGTCCAAGCATGCATGCTTGTACGTAAGACTGGAGCATCCTAGAAGTTACAAGATTGTTGGTTAGACTCTTGACATATAAGAAAAGATGGATAATGAGAGCGTAATTAAAGCTGTGTATCAAGCTCTTTTGAGAGCCCACAGCAGACTGATAGATGCAGTGCATGATGACGATGACAGCAAACTGGTAAACACGACTCGGGATATTGAAGAGTTATACAAAAAATATCCATGGCTTCCTCAGCTTGGTGTTGGTTATTGGACCTCGTAATTTTGTGACATTTTGTGAATCACAAAATCCCTAGTTGAGCCTTGGCGTGTATAAGATTTGCTTGTCTTCCATTTTGAGATAATGATCACTAACCATTTCCTACTTGGAGCCAGGTACTTAACAAAATGGAAAAATTGAAAAGGCAGCATTGGATGGCAAACGAGGACGAGTACCAAAATGTTTTGAGAAAGACTGCGACGCTAGCCAAACTCTCGCGAAAGCGAAAAAACCACGCAACTGAGACTTGGAACCTGATGCAAGATCCTGAAGACGCACATCTTGACGACAAGACGAAAAGTTTCAAAAGGCAGATGATAAACTTTATGCGCGCTCTAAACTGGATGCAGTGCTGCGGGCGCCTCACGCCTGACAAAATCCAGACTGTCCATGAGATCATGATGCGCGGAGAAAAACACAGGGACGGCAAACCCGTGCTGACAGGGAAATACAGGACGACTAACGCTGGTTTTCACGAATTTGCCCCTGTTTCTGCAATCCCAGGGTTAGTGACAGACGCCCTGGATCGATACTACTCTACAGAGACTGACGATCCGATATGGAACGCGGTGAGGTTGTTTATAGACTTGATTAATATCCATCCATTCGAAGATGGGAACGGGAGGTTGTGTAGGCTCGTTATCTCACATGTACTTGTGGAGAGTGGAATGAGTCTCTTTCCAGTTTTGCTTAGTTCGTTCCACAAACGCGGCAGGCGCCATTACATTCAGGCTGTTAAAAGGTTTGAAGAGAGACCGTCGCTACTCTACACGATGGTCTGCAAGTCTTTGGTGAAGGTATGGGATAATTTCGAGCAAAACTTGGCTCTACTAGAAAACTGATTCCTCGTTGAGCCTTGGCGTGTATAAGAAGATGTCTCTTGTGGTTGATTACTTTGAAGGAAAAGATCATTCCTTATTCAGGATAAAGGTCAATGCATCGTTGCCTCCGATGTTTGGAGAGCCGCGGGCTATAACGATAATCGTGATGGTAGAAAAGCTATTTAGGCACATGTACCGGAGAAGCATGTAAAGCGGGCCTGGGAGGTTAAAAGTACCGCAGAAGACAAGGGGGTCGATATCGACCCCCTTCATCCAGACACGATGTTACTGTCAGAACCCGGTCTCTATTGCTTCCTTTTAAGGTGTAAGAAACCCAAGGCAGAACCATTTTTGGATTGGATTGTTGAAGAGGTGCTACCCAAAGAAATGCGAAAGCTTGCCGCAGCCATTGAAGAAAATCAAGCGGCGCTGGCTCTGCTCACCGACGACTTGGAGGACAAAGATCGTCGAATTTTTACCCTAGAGGAAGATGTTGACGACAGAAATCGAACGATAGCCGTACAAGAGCAAGAAATCACAGAGCTACGACAGCGACATGTTCCACGTGCGCAAGATCCTCGAAAAGACAACGCGATCATGATTTACCGCAAGCATACTACACCAGACGATGATCAGTGCCATCGTCTTCCCTACTACTGTGCACGTGTTCAAAGACGGAAAATCTCCACCAAAAGGAGATGGCTTAGGGACAACTATCCAAACTGTAAAGAGATTGTGGTCATCGATAATCCCAACGCGATGCACGCGTTCAATCGATTCGAAGAGGAAGGACACGTAGAACGGTATCAATGCCACATTCGACTCATCGATCTTACTCGCGACGACTTGTATGACCTGGGAGTGCCTGCGCTCGAAGACTAGCGAGACTCTTTTGTAGCTTCACGAGGCTACAAAAATATCCATGGCTTCCTCAGCCTGGTGCTCATTATTGGATCCAGTAATTTTGTGACTTTTTTTGCGAATCACAAAAAAACTGTGGTTGAGCCTTGGCGTGTATAAGAAAGATGTCTCTTGTGGTTGATTACTTTGAAGGAAAGCAAGTCCGATCATTCTTTGTTCATTATAAAGGTGAATGCATTGTTGCCTCCGATGTTTGGAGAGCCGCGGGCTATAAGCGGGAGGCGGGAGTAAAAGCCCTTCAGAGACTTGTTCCCGACAAGTACAAAATACGGCTTGGCGACGCTGTTGTTGCTGAGCTCGATGAGGTGGACAGATCTGTCCACCCAAACACAGTTTTGCTGACAAAGCCAGGCCTTTATTGCTTCCTCTTGAGGTGTGGTAGACCTGAAGCAGAACCATTTTTGGATTGGGTTGTTAAGGAAAAGGAAGCGGCGCTGGTTCTGCGCAACAACGACTTGGAGTACAAGGATCGAACGATAGCCGCACAAGAGCAAGAAATCATAGAGCTACGACAGCGACATGTTCCATGTGCGCAAGATCCTCGAAAGGATAATGGGATGGTTATAATCCAAAAGAATAACAACGATGAATATCCGTATGTCGCTATATGTGGGCAACAGGGCTATGTAGCGCAAAAGATTCGCAACAAGTTAACAGATCATCCCAACGGTCAACTCGTCGTTCTTGCAGAAACTCCAAATGCCATTGTACATTACAACTGGCTCCAAGAGCGTGGATGCATCGAAATAAATCCCGAACGTCTAAAACACTTTCGATTAGGTCGTAATTATACACATCAGAGATTGATGGAGCTTGCCGAGATCTAGGATTTTTTTTTGTAACCCGTCTTGATAGATTACAAAAACCACGAAAAAGACACACCTGATAGACGCTGCTTGACCACTTCGGCTGTATGTTAAAAGGTAGATAAATGTCAAAGAAAAATGGAGGCCTATGTAGAGAGCTTGCAACTTAGAAACTTTTACGATATTCAGGTACCTGTGCTGAGATGCTGCATCAAGGCAGGATCTACTACCGGTTATTGTTCACAGTGTTTGGAAAATTTTAGATTTAGAAATGGACCATACTACGAGGGGTTTGTATATCCAGATGATGACGAGCTTCTAGACAGAGTAGCATCGGGTGAAAAGCCGTGGGCAACAATTCCCTGTGAGGAGGAAGATGAGGGGATCGAGGCTGATATTAAAGACCGGGATTTGCATATTGTTTCCGCTGAGGTGATCAAGTGGGGGATGCTCTGCTACGAGATTATCAAGGATAAGGACTTAAGGCTCTCGGATCTGGCGGACTTGGAGAAAATTGGCGACATACTAAACATTCAAATCGATGAAAGGGCATTGGTTGACATCATCGACCTTGTTAGCGAGCTAAATGTTTTCAAGGGAATCTTCTATGGCTATCCACTCTATACCCTACATCCTTATGATTATACCCGCCTTCATCCGATTGACGACTCTGAGGACTCCGAGGATGACTAAGACTTTATGTTGGTAAGTATTAATGTGAGCCACAGGTTCACATTAACTACGCTTATGGGTATCAACTGAGAGGTTCCCCGTAGCGGGGAACTAATGGCTCGTGAAATATACCATTTTTTAACCGAGTCAGGAGGCAGCTTCGTGTCTTCAGGAACCCGCAAAAGCTCTTCTTTCACAAACACACGCTCTGGACCATCTGCAAGGTAGTACATCGTTCGGTTGTCTGGTTCGTTGACGATGCGGTCCAAACGGAACGTTTTTTTCGACCAAATCATATCTGTTGCACGTCTTCTCTGATCTCCATGCTCTTCGCCGGGTTGCACCAAATATCGGTAGAGACCATCTGAAAGAGGCTTCTTGTCAGGCTTGTCAGGCTCGCCACTTTGAACCTGCTGGCAATGTCAATTCCAGTAAGAATGTATTTGTATTTCGAGCCATACAGGCGATCATGAGGCATGCTAAGCAAATCAAATTGATGTACTGCATTTGGAACTGTAACGGTGTAATGAGGATGTTTTACCACCTTTGGCCCTGGAATGTGAACCTGCCAGAAGGCCTGGTGGGCAAGGAAGATTTTGACCTTTTTCATAGACAAACCACTAAGTTCAACAAGTTTTTCAATGGCTTCGTTTCCGATCCAGAAATTTTCAGGGGTATAGTAAATACTGCTCAATTTTTCTACCTCCTTCTCTGTGGGAATATGTGCTTTCGACATGTTTATTATATATCGAAAACATTTTTAGAGGTGTGTAAAATTCTGGGATTTAAAAATGTAAACGACGGCAAGGCTGTGTATATTTCAGAGCCTGGTTTGTACCAGCTGGAACTGTGTTCCCCTCTCGGATTATATTCTCATCAAGACTGGAAGCCGCCGAAGCATTCAGAACGTGGGTTTTCGAAATGTCGAAAACATTTTACATATAACTCCTGTGAAGACGCTAGGCGAACTTGTACACTGCAAAACCAAGGAGGGCTAAGGATCCAACGATGAACGTTAGCTCACCGTCTTGTTGTTGCTTGGAAGGTGTGTAAAAATCGGATAGTTTTGGAGCTTTTTCGATCGTCGCGATATAGTACTCCCTCATGCTTTCATCGAGCTCCTTCAAGCTCTCTCCAGCTTGCCTTGTTGATGGTTATACCAATCGATCTTTGCCTGCCTGCCTGCCTGATTTTTTCGATCTTTGGGTTATAAAACACCTCGTTAGCGCCCGAGTAAGCCTTCACTTTTCCAGGGTCTACAAAGAGCAGTAAAACGCCTTTCAAACTTTTTGCAGGCGTATCAATTTGCAAATTGTAACTTGTGTCAACCTTTTTCATCGTGACAACCTTACTACGGAGAACCCTTTCATAGGGTAGCGCAAAACGACTATACCGTGACATCATAGCGCTCGCGAGACCCTCGTTATTAATCTTGTCAAACTCTAGTGCGATATTAGTGATTTTATACGCGGCATCCGGTGGTTTAGCTGCGGTATTTCCAACAGCTGCCGTACCTCCATCTTTGATAACGTCACCGTACGATGCAAAATGTATAACGAATTGCAGCCTGTCGTATAATCCTGCCTGGTAGAACGGCAAGTCTCGTGTTAATTCAAACATTGTCCCCAAGGGCACGCAAAAGGTGCTACCGTAGGCTGCGACGATCGCTTTTTCCCTACCGTGCCTACATGATCAGTCGCTTTTACCTGTAGGGCGCGTATTGTACCGTCGTTGGGATTGATCCCCTCTAGGATCAAGTTGTTTTCCCGATGAAACTTGGGCAACCATAGGTCCTTGTAGGTAGCGAGCACCCTGTAGTCGCTAATATTTTGCACCTCGTTGCCATTCAAAGTGATACGAAGATTTTGCACCAAGGATTTACCTATATTGCTGACGATAGTGCGCTTTGTGTTTGTTCCCGTAAGTTCTAGATCGAAAAGTAGTTTGATACTACCTGGAAAAATTACATCGTTCTGGCCCATGTTGGGGATGTCAACATACAAGTCCTCGTTCTGATTAATCGTACTAGGCACATGACTTACTTTTACACGCTGCTTCTTACCTTTCAAAGCCATCATTGTTTTAATCTCCGCGTAGGGATCGAGCTTAGTTCCGAATATCATGCTTTATTATTAATCCAATATACGAAGGAGACGACTTTACGTCAGAGGAAAAAATTCCAGACGAGGATTTCAGTAGGCCTGATGCCAGCTCCACGATAACGCCAGATCAGGGTCAATCGCCTACCGTCTCCGTAAGAGACACCACGACAAGACAGAGGGAAGAGCTACTAAAATCAAAGGTCGACGATCTTTACGAACACCTTGGTGAGGAGCTGGGGCAGCCAATCGCGAGATTTTATAACGAGTTTGAGGCACAAGGAAACCAGCTTCTTTTCGATGGCATAGAGATCACTAAAAGGAATGGTAAATTGAGGAGCGTTGCCGAGATACAGAGGAGATTAGGTACAAATTGCTTGCGAGAATTGGGGTTTACCGACTATACTACACCAAACAAAAGGAGTAAAGCAATGGCTCAGAAACTCCTTAACGAGATTGTTCATGTTGAACAGAAGGCCGATGATATCGAAATGATGCCGCTGCTCGAGAACGTCCTTGATGAAACGGAGAGCCTGATAGAAGAGACTCCTTTTGGCGCCAGCGAAGCCTTCACAGAGCGGGAAAGAAGAGGGCTCAACCTCGAGCTTCAAACACTAAGGGGTAACCTGAAGCACTTGAAAAGCAACATGATCTTCTACGACAACGAGATCGCCAAAGCAGAAGCCAAGGTGTAAAGGCTTGAGACAAAAAAAGCTACACCTGGAGTATCAGAGGAACAGCAAACTATCTGGAACGAAGACATTGAAAAGGCTAGGGAAGATCTAGAACGACTCCAAGATCAAAAGGAAGCAGTACGAGAAGCACACGGTTTACTATCATCTGACATTCAGAGCCAACTGAAATCTATTAAAAAAATGCTGATGAAAATCGCAGAAGGCGATAAATCTCTGGCTGAAAAGCTTAGAATCTTGTTCAAGGAGCAAGGGGTTACTATAGCTAGCATCGTGGCGGCTGTTGGTCTACTGATTTCCACCATCGTACTCGCAGTTACAGGTGGAGGTTCCGCAACAGGCGCAGGAGGAGGTGCCGCAGGGAAGGGTTTTTTGCAAAAACAGCTGGAAAGGCTTGGAAAATTTTTGAAATACCTAGCAGGTAAGGCAGGTGCGGCGCTACCAGGGATTATTGGCACGGTTGTCTCGTTCTTTTTCAGACTGGCTGCAAAAGTTGTCGAATATGTAGCCAAGCATCTATACATGGCGATCGCTGCCGCTGCTGCTCTTGTTGTGGCATATGTTGGGAAGAGAGGCAAGCTATATTAGTGCTCCTGCGGAGCATTAATATTTCTTCAACCAAATGTACATTAGGATCGATAAATTACTCCCGCAGTAACCAAGGTGGCCTTGGTGTCCTCGTGAGGGTTTCCATCTCCTGGACCTGACTGAGGTATCGGTGGCATCTTTTCAGACCCCGGTTTTAGGGTGGCACCACCCCTCGATATTTCTTGCCCAGGTGGTGACCTGACTCGTTTTAAAAACCGAGGCTGTGTGGTAATAGGTTTGTTGTTTAGGTCTAGCCTTGTGCCAAGCATCGCACTCGCCGGCGCAATCAAGATGTTGTTGTTATACCCCACAATTTTACCAATACGCAGGTTCATATCGGATGGTAGCATGTACACGTGGTGCATCACGGCAAAATTCACTGGGGTCCTGGCATATTGAAGCACCTTTTGAAACTCGGTTATATCGTGGCCTACGTTCTCCTCACGTTGTACCATGGCTTCGAATTTCTGTAGTAGTATCTCTCTCGCTGTGAAATTGTCAGCATCCGAACCTATAAGGGATGCCTTGGCATCAGCTTGGGACCCTAGTAGTAAAATCACGTAAACACGAATACTCTCGCTAAGCTTCGTCAGACCTTCCGATGTCAGGCCTTGGCCCGTAGGCATGATAAACTTGGCCCAATCACCATCTACTTGCGGCCACCATCTACCATTTGTGAGCGAGGACATGAAAGCCTTACGGGGACATGAGAGCCTTAAACTTGTATTGGGCATTGGGGTCGGCACCATATTCACGACAAATCTGGGCATATCCAGATGTAGAGTAGGGGTTCTCGTATTGAGAAAAGCCGTCATCGTATGGCATGGGTACCTTCATTCTCGCTAGGATACGCCGCATGTGGTAATAGACGTGGAATTTAAAGATACTGTTGATGAGAGGCACGGAGCCATTCAAGTGTTTGGCGGATATACCCAAAGCGGTGCAAGCGCAATGACAGGCGAAATTAACTTGTATATTCCAGTAGCCAAGGGCTTGACCGGTCCAATTTACACTTACGGGGTCGTTCAACAGGTTAGTGGGGACTTTTATAGGGTATTTCGTGAACATCGAGAAGGTCACGGGAATGTGCGATTCTGTAGAAACGTAGAGGTCTTGATGCTCTAGATTAATTACACCGAGAGGCCATTCACCTCTATTGGACTTGTATTTTGCCTTGTGGCTATAGCTATAAATGTTCATGTTTCTTTAAAGAAACATGAGACAGCTGTATGTCACAGATATAGAGAAGCCTACGATTTTTAACAATTACCTAGGGGAGGATACGAGAATTGCCCTGAAATCAATAAGTATCAGGCCCGTATGGCTGAACCTTTACAGCGACAATGATTTTGTCATTCGTAGGACAGGGCCTGATCAGAAAGAGATTAGAATTGAAATTATGAACGGTTTGTACAAGATTGAAGATATCGCGGCCATCGTCAACAGTCAAGCACAGGACAAGATCAAGTTGTTTGTATTAAAGAACGGACTATGCAGGCTTAGGGTTAGTGACGGGTATACTGTGGTAATCCATAGACAACTGCAGGAGCTTATGGGGCTACCCTACGATCCTGCAAAAAAGTACTTTACCAAAGGCGACTATGACAGCTTCTACAAAACTGACGTGTACCAAAGATTGAGACTCGTTTGCCCTCAGTTAGATGAGGATGACTGCCTGCTGGATGGGAAGAAATCAAAAATTCTTGCTTTGCTTCCCACGAAAGAATTAGACGCATGGGGAGACATGTTAACTTGGAATTTCGACAGTCCAATCTACCTTCCTTTGAAAGGCTCAACAGACAGACTGGAGTTCATGCTGACGGACGAGCATCATCATGAAAAAAATGTTTCGTTCGTCGGAATTACGATGCATTTACTCCTAGAATAAATGGCTGATAAGCTTTACCCAACTTTGCCGCCAAGTGCGCCTGAGCATGAGCCTGAAGAAAGTCAGGTCTACAGACTAAAAAAGATCGAAGAAATCGAGCAGTACCTGCGGTCTGAGATCAAAGAGAGAGAAAAACTCTACAAAAAGTTCAAGCTTTGGGGGATGGGGCTTCGCTATGCTGATCATGGTATGATTGCTGTTACAGTCATCACCTCCGCAGCAGGTATTGCCACGCTTGCAACCGGATTCGGAGCCCCTATAGCAATTGGTCTTAAAGCCGCGGCTCTTGCAGTGGGCATAGGCCAAGTAGGTTTGAAGAATGCTTCCAAACGGATACAGTATAAGGTGCACAAACATGAGTGCATAAAACTCCTAGCTGAATCAAAACTAGACACTGTATACGATAAGATTTCCAGAGCGATCCAAGATGGTATAATTTCAGACGATGAGTTTACATGGATCATGCAGGAAAAACAGCGCTATATGGTGCTCAAGGAGCAGATTCGACAACGAATGAAAAAGGCTGTGAAATCCATCAACGACAATGAACGCGCAGAGTTGCTAGCACAAGGCGGGCAAGAAGCTAAAGATGAAATTTTTAAAAAACTGCAATCTGCGCAGTATGTCAGCGCTACTTAGAGTCTCCACCTGCTTCCAGTCTAATATGTTGGTCAACATACTAGACGATTACTTCTCCTGTATCTTGATCTATGAGCAAGTCGCCATCATGTACGACATGACGCTGAGCGAGATCCCTCAAATATTGTCCAAGATTTTTCTGCCATGCAATTTTAACACAAGGCTCGCAGTACGGTCCGTCCGTCCGTGTCGACGCATCCTTATACTTGACTTTGCGTATAGCTTCGACAAGGTCTACTCGCTTCAACGTAGAGTACCCCTTGAGACCTAAGGCTTTAGCTTCTTGTCGCAGTTTGTCCATTTGTTTATGTGAACAGCGCCAGGCTTTCGTTATTTTTGTGACTGTCTCCAGTCGCAAAAGATTACTTTTTTGTCTTTTTAGTCTTCCACTTCCACAAGGTCGTAATCATAGTAAAATTGACCAGGATTCTTCGTAGATTGTTTCTTTCCCAGTGATTTGATGAACATCTGACCTGTTCGACCTATCAAAGCTTCTCTCAGTACACTCGTTGCCCATGCTTGAAATCGTTCACCATCGTAATCGATCAATGTGATGACAGTTGCATCACCTTTTTTAGTCTTGATCTCTTCAACACACTCAATTTTGAAGATGATTCCAGTGGGAACATCACGCCACTTCATAATGCTCTCTGATTTCAAGGCATCAAATTGTTCTGCAGATAGGAAAGGCATCTCTTTATTATAGATTTTTAAACCTCAACCAGGATCAAAATACTGGACATTACTTCCATAATTTAGATATCTCGCGCTTTTCTTCATCATCTACACACCAATTCTAAAATCGATCCGGATGCCACGCCACTGGCAGTACCTCATTCCATATTTTTACATAAAAATTGCGCTTGTGATGATGTCGCAGCAATTCATCATGAATGACATCAAAACCACGCAGCAATACAACAATCTCGATGTGAGCTGTATTATTAATAACCCAATGAAAGTCCGTCGCACCCCACTCTTTGCACAGCTTAACAACCTCAATGTGACCATTTGCAGCTGCATTATAAATAACCCAATCAAAGTCTGTCGCACCCCACTCTTTGCACAGCTTAACAATCTCGATGTGACCATTTGCAGCTGCATTATTAATAACCCAATCAAAGTCTGTCGTCGCACCCCACTCTTTGCAGAGCTTAAAAATCTCGATGTGACCATTGCGATATGCATTTTCTAGAGCCCAATTAAAATTCGTCGCACCCCACTCTTTGAACAACTTAACAATCTCGATGTGACCGTTTTTAGCTGCATTATCTAACGCACTGGACATTTTATTTTATGTTGTGACCCCAACCAGGGTGATAACATTGCGTTCGTACGAGAGTGCTGCAGCACAGCGGTAATTGCCCGCGGTATTGACCCTTTGCGCAGAGGATCAATATAGCGAGGAAACAGTGCTGCGCTAGACCCTTGAAATTAGGGTTTGACTCAAAAAACGGTGAGTGCGCCAGAGAGCTCCACTTTCATTGTGTTCCACTTTGTTGCGACAGGTAAATTTAAAGGACGAACGAAGGCGACGGGCGACCCCTTGGGTTTTTCCACGGGTTAACGACTAGTCTATATTATAATGCCCGTATACGTCTGTCTGTCTGTCACGCAAAATGGTAGCTTAGCTGCGACGGGCGAACCCGTGGATTTTCCACGGGCTAACGACTAGTTAGTACATATTTCTTTCTTTAAAGTTATTGAATTTTCAGTATAGAATCGGTGTTCGGTGACTATTGTTTCTTTCATAGAACAAAAGAAAATATTGATCATTCGTTACTATCTCTAATTATGCGTTTTTCGGTGGGCAGTGATTTACTTTTATTTCTTTGTGTTATTATTTTCTAATATTGTGTTTTTTTATCTTTATGTTACCATAATTTCCCTCATATTCGGCTTGCATGTACCACCAAAAATGTTTAAAAACTGATTTTAAACGATCAAAATACAAAGCAAACGAGTTTTTTTTAACGCTAGAAAAAATAATTTATAATTATGCAGAGGTAACAATGAGCAACGGTTACTTTTATAATTTACGCGCGAGATTTCAAAAATTTTGTTTACAAAACTGGTTTCAACAGAAACTACTGAGATGTATCTCCTTCTCCTTTTAAACCTCCTTGTTCAAAATGATCAAAATATTTCTAGTGCAAAATATTTCTAGTGCAAAAAAAAGGTACTACTTTCAATAACTACTTATATATTTAGGAAAAATGTTATTTTGGTGTGTATAGCTAGCCAGGTACAAGTTTTTGTACATTGCTAGAGGACTAATTTAAACGAGGGTGCCGATAAGCCGCATACGCCGCAAAAAGTGCGGGCGTTTTCGGGCGAGTTCGGCGTTTAAAAAAAGTTCAGTTATTTGCCCGAAAAAACCCGCATAGTCGCGAACAATGCCCGAAAAAAAAAGATTCACCATAAATGGCTCTCGAAGAATTATTTAAAAAAGTATAAAAATTAAAATGAACTTACTATATGGTAGCTAAGGTCTTAAAAGAACTGTTTCTTATGGTTTTTGATAAGATTTACTTGATAAATAACTTATATATAAACTTTATTACCTCATTTCTCTTCCAGTGCGTTCTTTCAACTGTCGTCCGCCATGTTTATATTACAAGGTGTTGCATTTCGGGAATGTTCCGGGCGAGTTCGGGCGTATTCGGGAAAGTGCGGGCGGTTTTGTCGGACAACCGTCAATTTAATTTGAAAAGTCGCCCGAAATCGCCCTTATATATGCGAGCGTTTGCATCTTATCGGCACCCTCTTTAATTTAAGGATGCACATATCAGATATTAATACAGTAGACTCCCGGTTATTCGAACCTGCACTTATTCGAATAATTCGGTTATTCGAAGTGAGATGGCGTTCCCCTTGGATCTGCTTACCAAACTCAGGCAAAAACACTCTCGGTTATTCGAACTTCACTTATTCGAATAATTCGGTTATTCGAAGTGATTTTTATTCCCCTTGGGGCCAATTATAGGCTAAGTCACCCTCAGTTATTCGAATTTTTCTTATTGGGAGATCGTCGAGTGAGAACATTGATTTTCTGCGATTAAAACACTTTTTTTCTTCAAAAAATCAGGTTTCAATATTCATGGCTATTTACACTCTTCAAGCAATTTCTTCAAAAGTTCAATATTCTCCTTCGGTCCAGAGAATTGAAGCAAACAGGGGATCCTCATTCCCTTATCATCTCCAAAGTTAGTTCTTTTCCCTGTCACTTTTACTTTGCAAGTACACAACATCTCTGACTTCAGAAAGTAAAATATCGTTTTGGCAAATTTTCCTGTTTTTCCTTTAGGCAAATGACCAACAATATCTCCTTTTTTGCAGACCGCCACTGCATATTTGTCTATGTCGTTTGTTGGTTCCATTTTAGCTTCTAGGACTTCACCAATAACATCGTACTTAATGAGGACAAAGATCAAAACGCGCCGAATCTCGAAGATGACGATGATGATGAAATTGAGGCACATGACATCCCCCCGAAGAAGCCAAAGCAGTCAGAGTTGGAAGAGGCCTTAGAATTGTTGGAAAGATGGTCTTTGTTTGACGAGAATGGTCTTGAAATCAGAAAGCAGTTAAACATGATAACACGTACATGTCAAAAACATGAAGAGAAAAAAGTTCGGGGTCCCCGAAATTAACTAAATTCGGAACTATGATGATAGCTAGTTTTAAATTGTTTTGACGCTATAGCACCTCAAACCTAAGTCATTACTTAAATTTTTAAAGTTATAAAACCTTAGCTTCACACTGCGACTTCCAAATTGCCACTGCCACTAATCACCTCGCACTAATACTAAAAGTCCTTAGGTAGCGGTAAGCTATTCAATATTCGTACGCACAGTATCAAAATCAAGTAAAATGCGTTCCTTAAATATAATTTTACTCGTCGTCTTTAAAACTTTCAAATATTTTTGTGATTTATTTATTTATTTATTTTTACAATTGCTGAACTTACTTATGAAAATTATTCAGTAGATTTGTTTCAAACCAATGTTTCAAAAGTTTACCATGACGGTATTGTAGATAAAACTACGTGCTGGACAGCCTGTATTTTAGTTAAATTGAGGCAGAATAATTTTTGGACATTTACTGATATCTTATTAAAATGCTTTTTTTTTCTTGGTAAATTTTTTCAGTTGCAAAATTATTTTCTGGAGCTGTGATAGTCTTTTTGCTACAAAATTTATGTTGCAGATGTATTTTCATAGCATGATTCGACACAAAGACAGTTATTTTTCAGAATATGAACATCATTGGAGTGCATTGTCATTTTACGAAAAAGTTCTTGCGGTGCTCATTAATGCTAAAATACATAAATTAGTGATTTGGACTCGTAAAATAAGACTTACTGGTGGGGAAATTTGAAAGAGGAGCAAGTTTGAACAAATTTTGGAGTAGATATTGACTATAGTAGTCTTCGTAATAAAATTCATTTTTTACTTAACAATAAATCCGATACATACAATTTATTAACATTTTAAATACTGTGAACTGTGTAATATAACACTTAATGTAAGTAAATAGACTAAAAGAAGAGCAATTTTGGTGTAATTAGTCATTAATAATAATACGCTTTATGCTTTTGCACAAATTAACATTTACACATCGGATTATAGATATTCAAATACCCGAAGAATGCACAGCTTGAAGATTAGTTTAAGATGGTTAAATAAAAGAGCGCTTTTAGAGCAAATTCTCAAGCAGTATTCAGTATTGTTTCTTTTATTATATTGTGTTATGGAACCTTATCTAAAAACTTTATAAAAGCTTTAATCGTTAAAATAAGAACGTATGAACTTTAAAATGTATTGAAATATTTTAAGTAAACATAATTTTCTATAGTTAAATCCTCTCCAAATTCTACAAACGGCTCGCCTATTTCATTTGGGCCGATATAAACAGTGTCAGTACGAATAAGAAATTTCTTTTTACTGGCATGACGCGAACGAGATTTCTATTGATATGTAAACTTTCTCGAAATATTACTCCAGGTAGATTAATGGTAGCTCAACTGTTGCTCTGTCATGATCATAATAACATTCCTAATTAAAGGTATACTACGAATGGAGAAATAGCAGTCATGTTTAACCCGAATTCATCCATGCAAAATATTGTGACTGTTTTGCTCTTTTGGTGCTCATTTCAAAAAAAACTAACAACCTTTAAAACATAGTAACTTTTCTCGACTTTAATAGTTCATTTTAAACAAAAAACTTTTGAAAATAGTTAAAATTATCCAACCTATTGACTATATGGTTCCATATTTGCTCATTTTTTATATGCCTTGCTTACAATCTGGAACAACTTTGAACAGCGCTTTCTGCTATAGTTTTAATAATAAATGTTTTATAAAATAATTGATTACGTGTTGTGCTAGGTTATTAACACCAGGCGAAACCAAAGTGGCAGTTTAAAAATGACTATTTTGCTCCGAATGTGCTATTTTTTTTTTAAAAAAGGTAAGTATTTTTAAAGCAAGCAAATTTGTAACCGCAGAAATCATTGTATCTGTAAAAAACGAATTTCTGTAAGATACTATTCCATTGTAGTTAGTCGCTAAATTTATTGCTAGGGACTATTAGCTCCAAACTTGCTCTTTTCTCATATTTTTTTGTAATCGAAAGCAGTAATACCTAATAAACCTATATCAATAAAAAATATTTAGAAAAATTGGGATTAAAATGGAAAAAAATTGAAAGAATTTTTACCTCAAATCTTATGAAAAACTTTTTTCCTCCAGTCTTGTTCCGGAAAAGAATGACTTGATATTTATAGTTTAAAAGTTGCGGAAATAGTGCCTGTAGGTAAATAAGTGTATGTGTTTTTAACTTTCAGCAACACGCTCATTCCAACCCAGTGCAACCCAATTTCTATTTAGCCTAAATTGTGACGAAAAAAAAAATGGTACTCTAACTTGCCCCTCCAACCTATGATAAAAGTCACACGTGCCCTGCACGCCCCCTCGTTCCCACAAAAAGATAAAACGACAGAACAAACACCCTTGTATTCGCATAGACGGCTCCAGTGCCAAGCGGTGTCCTTCAAACTTTAGTCCGTATTTCTATAACTTTCCCCTTTTAACCCATAAGTCTAGTCACACGTGCCCCGTGCGCTCCTTCACCCCCCCAAAAAAAAGGATAACGACAGGACAATTAACCCCGCACCCTGATGAACCGCATCAGTGCCGAACAGTGGTTATACGTCAAATGCACCAATACGCGTCCGCAATCCGATACGCGTCTTACCCTCCCATGCAGCCCTTCGCGAGCAGTTGTAGTTATTGTAAATCAGCAAAGTTAAGGAACACTTATATTAAGTCATAAGCCGCATTTTTCCCTAACAGGTTGTAGCCTAGAAGTCCGTGGTGAAAAAGCTACAACCTTTGCCAGTCTATATCAATTTATCGCGCGTCCCTTTACCATTTATTCCCGCGATGCCCCAGAAACTTGAGGTAAGAAATTTGTGACTACTGCAAGATGGTGGTTTTAATCTTGTCACGCATATCGCTCCACAGCCTCTTGCCTAGAAGCTTAGATAAAATTGGTAAATTTAGCAAGCGATAGTGCCACTAGTGCATGTTGTATATGGGTGGGTACAGAGATTGTTCAAATTTGCACTTCATTGAAATTAAAAAAATAGCATAATTTGTTGATTTAAATTTATTTGGAAAAATAATTTTGTACGGGCTTACCATGGCAGTGGGGAGGTGTATGTGTGTGAGAGATATAACACTAAAAATAGCGATAATCCCTGTATTTTATTGTGCTTTCTGATGCTGTTGATTTATAATCTTTTTGTTGGATTTGATAATTGTTTTGTTTTGGTTTTCTTTGATTTTTATGGTGGTCATTGGATTTGGTGCTTTTTCGATTGGAATTGGAGTTGGTGTTTTTGTAGTATAATTTAGGTGGTCGGATTTTGAGATTCATGAGTGGTACTGGTCGCTGCGTTTGATTTGGAATTTCATCTTTTGGGAGGAGTATAGTTCTTTTAGTTATTGTTTTTTTCTTGTTTGTGACACAGGTGGAAACAGAGCTGTAGAGGGATACTTACCAGACTTGGAGAGGGCTGGCCGCACGTTACGTTGTCTGGTATGGGTGTAGGTATATGTATGTAATGTAATTGTAATTCAATTTGGTTTAATTTATATTGTATGTCCGTGATGTTTTCATTGACTTGTTCCAGAAGAATATGGTGAAGGGAGGTGGCTGTATGTTGACATAGTTAGTCGCTAAATTTATTGCTAGGGACTATTAGCTCCAAACTTGCTCTTTTTTTCATATATTTTTTTTGTATTCAAAAGCAGTAATACCTAATAAACCTATATCAATAAAAAATATTTAGAAAAATTGGGATTAAAATGGAAAAAAATTAAAAGAATTTTTACCTCAAATCTTATGAAAAACATTTTTCCTCCAGTCTTGTTCCGGAAAAGAATGACTTGATACTCCGAAACAAGACATTGTCTTAAGAAGGGAAAAAACAGGACATAATTTAAATCTTTTTCTAATTAGGTCCATATTTTGAAAAAGTTGTACGCTACAAGTTATATTTCTTAAGCCACGTCAAACTTATTTATCTAAAATCTTGCTTTTTTTGCCACGCAAAAAAAACATGTCCTTATGTCGTGAATGCGACAACACTTAATATTCTTCTAAGGTATATACAGTGTACTATGTATAACTCGAACAGCCAGGAGGAATCGGAAACCGCTCGAGTTATAGAGAGGTTCGGGTAATAGAGAGTTGGAAGTTTTTGTATAAATTTTATATAAATAGCCAGTTAGGCGTGATTTTTCTCCCGTATATGGGGACACTTTGTATTTTGTTTTGCAGGACTTCTTTTCTGCTTCACGTTTTGTCCCAGCAACAGATTGTAAAACGTCAATACAAAAGAATCGTGTTTACGTTTTATTCGAATGACATTCGAATCATTAAAGATACATGTTGTAAATTATAAGGGTTCGAGTAATAGAGAGTTTTTTTCTAGAGTTTATTAGGAAATCCCCCCCGTGCCAGCGAAATCGTTCGAGTTAAGAAGAGATTCGAATTATAGGGGTTCGAGGTTATAGAGAGTCCACTGTATATGCAAAATGATAAATCATACTACAGAAATTTTTTTCCAAATTCATAAAAATGTTGAAAACACGAAACCGAAGACAAAAAACATGCATAACACTTTATTACAAAAATGCTAATTCATGGTGCCATGAATAAGTAGAACTTAGTCCAAAATCTTAAAAACCGATCAAGATTTTTAAAAAATAAACAAATTCCTAGACAACTTTTCAGGCTCTTTTCTGATGAAATTAACTTAAATTTGCAGGATATTGATTAACTTTTATTGATCACCCAAAAACATTAATTCCTGCGAAATTTTCTGCCTTCTATCGCCTGCACTACATTTCATGCACATGAGATTTTAAGTAGTTCCATATTACTATTGATTGCATGGAAGATTGTAGGAACTTCCTCATTAAATAAAGCTTAATAATATTTTTTACTAGTCAATAAAGCCCGTGGAATAATCCACTGAGGCAGCATAAAAATGAAAAAGAAGCGTCATTTGAAAAAATACAAAAAATTAGAACCTTGTTTTTACATTGCTCTATTGTATAGAGCTTAAACTGCTCATCAAGAAAATGTATATAATGATGTTCTTTTGATGAACGGTTAATGAGATATAATATAAGGTGTTTAAGGTTTTATAATATAAGGTGTTTAAAATTTTACTGACGTCAGAAAAGACTAAAATTATTTTTGTAGAAATTTGCATACCCGTTGCCTTTATCGTATAGATCTTGAAACGCTGATCAAGAAAACGTATAGGATCATGTACTTTTGACAAACGATTGCAAAGTTATTAGGGTTTAAAGGTTTTTTGATGACATCATAAACGCGTGCATTCCGAAACGGATTTTGGGACCCAGGTTTGGAAAAGTTACCCAAATTGGTCTTAGGTGGTTCCTGTTACCCACGCGGTGGAAAATCATTGACGTCACCACTTCGTTTCCAAGTTATTTGGCCTCAAAATTTTACGTGCACTGTAGTGGCTTCATTAATTTAATATAGGATATTGACGTTAAAGTAGTGTTATTGACGTCGCGCCGTAACGTCATAAATTTAACAAATAAGACATGCATTTTTCGGCTACATCAAAGGAAAATGAGCATATCCACTTTACCTGTTACGGACAGACACAGTCTCTGTATCATTATAATAGACTAGCCGATAAAGCCCGTCGAGAAATCCACTTAGGCAGATGGACAATGGAAAAATAGGTTGTTTTAGATGTTTTGCTGACGTCGGCAGTGCAGATCCCTAAAAAATTGGCGGAATTTATTTTAGTTTTTGATAGTAATGTGTAAAGATTGACACGCTGATCAAAATAATGTATAGAATAATATGTTTTCGAGGAACGCCTAAGGAGATATAAGGGTATAAAAAAATTGCTGACGTCATCAAAGTGCCGTCAAACCCTCCAAAAACTTTTTTAAGAAATTTCTATACCTGTTGCCCTCCTCGTATAGATCTTAAAACGCTGATCAAGAAAATGTATAGTATCATGTACTTTTTACAAACGGTTGCAGAGATATTAGGGTTTCAAGGTTTTTTGGTGACGTCATCAACCCGTCCATTCCGAAACGGATTCGGGGACCCAAGTTTGGGAAACCTACCCAAATTGGTCCAAGGTGGCCCCTAGCTACCTACGCGGTGAAAAATCATTGACGTCCCCACCTTGTTTCCAAGTTATTTGGCCTTAAAGTTTTAAGTGCACTGTAATGGCTTCATTAATTTAATATACTTTTCTTTGACGTCAATACTATTTTAACGGTAAAGTTTCATAAATTACAGAACAATTTTATAGGCGATGTTTTATAGAATTTGACGAAGAAAATTGTAAAGAATATAATCCACTTTGCAAAAGTGACAGACAGACACACGGAACTGGCGTATTATTATATAGATTAAAACTAAATAAAACAAATTAGGTACCACAGTTCCTAAAATGGGAAAAAATAAGATATATATAAATATATAGGGACTTAAGATTGACAGTTCTGACCTTTTACACTTTAAAATTAATATATACCACTATTTTTATAATTAATACCACTATTTTGAATTCAATAGAATCCTCTTATTCGTAAAACAACAGTTTTGAAATGCTACGCTAACTATATATAATTTAAAAATAAAGAATTTCTTACTCACAGTTTCTAAAGTTTCAAATGCTATAGATTTTGATAAACTATTTATTTCTTTTTTTGTCTGGTATCTAGCTAAAACATAATAGAAAGAAAACACTCTTTTAACTATAGCTAGCTATATATAACTAAGAACGGCTAGCTAGGGTTCTCTGAATAAAAGTCTAATAACGGTCTATAAAATAAAACAAGAAGCCCTGCGGCTTTAAGATTCCCGTCATTAGTCTGAAAGATTTTGAAATTTAAAATAGACCTTGAAAACGGAGAAATATGGGGTAAACAAATCACGAGTATCACAATTCTCAACTATTTTTTCAACTAACCTACAATGTTAAAATACAACTCAATAAATAAAAAATAAAAATTTTACATAGCTATATGAAGTATTCTAAAATAACAGTTAAAACTTTAACTGGATATTTTTAAAAGTGATCAGGAAAATTTTGGAAATTCCAGAATACAAAAATCTTGCTACGTAAAAACTTGACGATTCGAATATAATAACTTCTGAACGAGCTCAATTTGAATGATGAAGTAGTTCATTGTTTATTAATTCAGCAATAAATACATACATATTACCATTTCAGTATTTAATTTACTCTCTTGTTGAACATTTTTGAAAATGCTGGTGGTGCATGGTTTGATAACAGCTGACCTGAAAAAGAAAGTATGTTTTAAAAATAAGAAACATGAATACAATTTTACCATAAGCTGCATTAAAACCAGGTTGTTTAAATATTGTCTCTTTTTTAACCTCTCTTTGCCTCTTTGATTTAAAAAGGGAATTTAATACAAAGATACAAATCCATGCGATATGATGCACAAGTATATTTAGTGAGATTTTTAAAAATCAAGTCATTTCTAAGAAATCTTAGAAAAATATTTTGTGATACTTTGGGTTGATCTCAAGAAAGATTTTCAAGCAAATTAGGCATAAGGAGAACTGATAATTAGCCAGTAACAGAATAGTTAGCCGTTTTTAATGGCGCCATAGCTTGGTGGTTATAACTCTGGCACTTTGTGCGGGAGAACAGGGTTCGATTCCCCTTGGAGGCAATTCAATATTGGTGAGTGAATGCTACCATAGCCCTGGACTAGGACTCCCTATATAAGCTATGACCTTTCCTGGAAATAATAGACAAGATTTGTAAGGGTAGCCATATAAAATATACAGACATTCTACTTATCTATGCAGAATGATTATATATACGGTGTGTACAGTATAATTAGCCGCTTATACAGCTACTTATACGATATATATCTTTTTACTTAAATTTTCACTTTTCTCCGTTATCGATCTCCCCATAGCCATCTATATTTATATAGATCAACATAAAGTTGTGCTTCAATTAAAACCAAGAAAAAGAACAAGAAACGATTTTGCAAAAAAGATATAATTTTACTGTAGCTTGCAGCACATGTCGTCTATATTATTAGCAGTACATATGTCGTCTATATTATTAAACAACAAAACTATTCTGATTTCAAGGAAAAACATGGAAAAGACGCAGCTAGCTGTAAAGAACACAAAGAAGCTTTTAACGGCTAATTATACTAGGCGTAGCATCTAATTATCCTGCATCGGCTAACTATATATTGTTACAGGTTAATTATCAGTTCACCGACTGCTTAGTGCAAGCAACTTTTGTCACGTTTCGACAACTTTTCTGCCAAAAATATTTAAAAAAATCCTGTGCGAATATATATATATATATATCTTTTTATCTGAGAGAAGTAGTCCCACAAAGTGTCATTTGGAAGTTATTTTTAGCCCCCCTTTTTCCCATAAGAACAAGAGCTGAGTGTCCAGTCATGGAAGAACTACACAAGGCAGGATAAAGGGTTTTTTTTGCTTGCTGTTTAAGAAAAAAATCACTCTAATCAAAGCACTATTTTGCTTAGCTAGCTCCATAGCTAGCTAGCAAGTAATTTCGTGAAGGGGTATGCCAGCACCAATAAGGAGATCCAAGTCAGCACCAAAAATTGAGATAGCTAGCTAGCCAGCACACCTTTCTCACTTAGCTATATATAAAATAATTCTTACCTGATAAAATACACGAATTTAAAAAGTAGTGCTTAGCTCCCCATCAATAAAGCTACTACGACAAAACCAAAGAGCTGGCCTCTTTGGTTTTGTCAAGGGGCGACCAGCAAAATGTAAGCACTTTTAGTCATGGACGCACACGGAATGTTCTGGCCACACGAAGAGTGCACTCTCTGTTCGGATTGGTCATTTAATTGACAGAGATTAAAATAAAGCATCTTCATTGGCTTTCGAAAAAATAGAATTTTCCGGGCGTTTAGCCTGGACAAAAACTTAACAGCGTCCGGGCTCTCTGCTGTCTCTCTCTATCTATATATACATATATCTATCTCCCATCAGGCGATTTTAAAGATTCCGCCCCGCATAGCGGCGACGGAAATCAAATAGTAGCAGTGCAGTAGCTAAAAACCCAAACTGTCTCAATAAAGGCTATAAAAAAGGATACTTCAGTTAGAGCAGTCTAGTGGCAGGCAAATAGATAAGGATGCCCGTGAGTATTGGTTTTTAGAAGCTATTTACAATCTCTATAATATAATTTGCTTGAACAACTACAAAATTATTTGTACTCACATCTTTGTGCAGCATTTTAAATAATTAAACACGCATAGTTACGCACTTGAAGATACTTTAATTTATGCAAAATTTGTAAACAAATAGGCTAGCTTTGTTGTTGTCTTTATATATAAACAAATCGGAAAACGAAAGCATAAGAAATATTTCCCTTTTCTTTGCACGAAGTTTATTTAACGGACTACTTTGATTTATGCGGATATTTCTTAATGTAGTAAAAGTAAAGCTTTAGGTATATCACTTGAAAGCAAGCTGATGTACTGTAGCTAGCTGCAGCTATTAAAATATGATTTTGTGAACATTTCTTTTTTTAAGAATATGTTCAGTAACCTAGTAGCTGCATTGGTTTTCTGCATTTTTTGAAAATACTTTCAGCAGCTTTATATTTAAAAACAAAAATGTCTTAGCTAGCCTATTTATTAAAACAACAGTAAAAGAGAAGAGTATTTAAAACTTTACCTGTAAATTCCTCCTTCCCACTTAACATAAACTGTGTTTAGTTATATGTGTTTTTCTTTGTCTTCTAACGATACTAATTTTTATTCGCTTTTTTAAGTTCGTCTTTTGTCACGAGAACTTTAAAAACAATTTTTTGTTTGTTTGTTTTTACGCCAAGGAAACTTTCTATTCGAATGCCGTCCCGTTCGAAAGTACGTAATTGAGCGAATCATGTTGCTTATTTTCTATCACGTGGTTTGTGACGGTTGCGCGACAAATGTAAACAAAACAAAAAAACTCGACAAACTCGCGCATTCGGGTGGTAAAAAATATCGTCTTTGTAACAGTCACAGACAGACAGAACTGGCTTATTATTATAAGAGATTTTATAGCCATAAGTATAGCTGTTATTTATGACATTGTTACATGACCTCAAAACGGAACCTGTTCTATGAAGTAACCAAATACACCTCTTGCAGTTAGCTATACTGTCAAAAACTTTATGAGAAGCTTTCTTTGTCTGAACATTTTGCAAAGCTACAGTGGTTCTAATCAAGATATTTTGATTGTTTGACCAATTGGTGTTGGACTTTCTACTAAATGGTTAAGAAGATATAAATACAAGAACTCTCTAGCTATAGGTAACTCGATAGCTAGATCGAATAAAATTATAGTTAGCTACTATGGAGTTATATGTGGGACAATATCGTGTATGGTTTTCGTCGCGTCGTAATGCTTTTCGTCGTGTCGTATCTTTCTTCGTCGTGTGGTATTCTTCGCAGCGTAATGGTTTTCGTCGTGGCGTATTACTCATGTTGGTGTGATTTCATGTTTCGTCGTGTCGTATGTCACTTCATGGGGTATTTTACTTTGAGGCGAAATAGTTATGCTTTTTTTACACGGAATTACTAATTTCGTGAAGCTTTTACACAATATATTTCACTTTCTTTCTAGTGGCTTTGGTCTTTCTACTGGGTAAAGCTAGCTATTATTTTTGTCATTTTCTTTTAATAAACGATACATTCTTAGCTATAGATTTAGATAGATAGCTAGCTAGCTAGCTAGCTAGCTAGCTAGCTAGCTATACATTTTAAGTATGCTACACTGTATAATCTATTATCTATTTTGTAGTTTAAATGGATTCTGATGAAAATATCAACAATTAAGTAAACTAACTACATAAACATAAATTATTACATAAAACTCTTACACAACACATAATATTTCTTCATAATCACAAATGTAAAACTAACTTAAAAATAGAATATAATTTTTAGCACTAAACTAAAGGTTTTTACTGCACTTTATTCATGTGACTTGGATTTCTTGTAAGCACTACACGAATTTAGTAATTTCGTGTTAAGAAAGCATGAAAATTTTCGCTACGAAGTGAAATACGCCGCGAAGTAAAATACGCCACGAAGTGAAACACGCCGCAAAGTGAAATACGCCGCGACGAACACAAATACGACTCGACGAAACGTTAAACCACCCCACAAAAAAAGATACGACGCGACAAAAACCACACCACGAAGAAAGATACGACACGACGAAAAGCATACACGAATATTGTCCCATATATAACTCCATAAGCTACAGCTTATAGTCTTTTATTTTTTGTAAAAGTACTATGCTTCAAAACCGTCATGTTTTATAAATGAACACTGTATATTACCTTAGTTAACCAAAAAATCATCAAGTTCTTTTAAATTGATGCCTTTATATTCCCGCCACCCTAGTGGGCCAATTTCTTTGTCGTTTAATATTTTGCGTCACCTGATAATGCTTTAACCGACAAGACAGATCCTTTGAATGTTGTGCAGTTGGATATATATCTTATGCAGTTAGATATGAAGCTATGGAAATACAGTTGACTTGCTCTAATTCGAATCTCTATAATTCGAATATTTCTATAATTCGAACAAGTGCTCAGTCACCGTCAGTTTTCCTTGAGAAACTCTTATAAAAAACTTCCTACAATTCGAATTTCTCTAATTCTAAATTTTCTATAATTTGAACAGTTTTTCAGTCTCTTTCAGCACGATTCTCTCTCTAATTCGAATTTTAGAGTGTAAACAGAGCTTTGACAAATTCAATTTGTCGACCTGAGAAAAGCACTTGGTGATGCAACTAGTTTTGTCGAAAGAGATAGTCTCTCTAATGTAAAACAATCAATCATTCAACAGTTTTTTAAATAGAGTTTCCACTTTGTGTAAACTATGAAAATAAAAGAATGAATGGAACTTGAATTGTGATTTCTTGATTTTGAAATAACGTAATTTTTAGAATTTTCACACTCTGAACTTGAAAGTTCGAATTACAGAGACTTTCTATAATTCGAATTTCTGTATAATTCGAACAAAAATTTTTCCTGTGGGAATTCGAATTAAGGAGAGTCAACTATATCTTCAAATAAATAACAAGTAGAAGATTGTAAACATAATATAATAATTGCTTTATGATTTTAACTTTCATATCGCGTAATTCTTTGGGTTCCAAATACACGAAACGAAATCAAACTTTGACAAAAAGCAAAACAAAAATAATCGAACTAATTTTTGAAAATATGTGTGCCCTTTTGATTTATCTATGATAGGGAACTTTAAATGCACGCCGTCCAATTTTTCCCCTGCTTAGCCAAAACTAACCTTAAAATTAAAGGAATATTCATTACGCGCAATCCACGACACAATCTCGTTAAAGTAGTCGACAGAAACAGTTATCTACTTCAATACTTCGTGTGCGTCCAAATAAGGGGGTGGTGGTTACCCATTTCGCAGCTTAGGAAATCTTTCGTTAAATTTGCGAAATTCCCGAAGTTTAGAAATCGCTATTCGCGAACTTTAATTTTCGCCAATTTCCATAATTTTTGCGATTCACGAGATTACCGTATTTCTTGAAAATATACATATTATATCTTTTTTGAAATGATTTAAATCGGATAAATACTATTGAAAAAACACGGCAGTAACAATTCCTCAAATTGTTTACAGGAAAGTTATCATTTTTATCGCACAATGCGAATGTCCTCTTCGGAAATTTCTATCAGGTCTTTAATGACAATTTCGTTGCGATTCTTTTCCCATACATCAGATTAATACTCGCTACTTTTGGATCGGCTTATTTTCGGGGTCAACCTATTTTGAGGGATTTAGCTTCTGCGAAAGTTATTTTTTTAAGGTTGTGTGTATGGCTTTTGTTCTTCTCTTTAAAAATAGCATGACGATTTGTGACTTAAAACAGCGATGCATCTTTGCGTATATGAAACAATTGACAGCGCTATTACTCATTTGCAGAATGGTTAAAACTGAGTCGAGATGTTTCAGTCCAGTACTAAAAAGCAAAATATTAATGGGATGCGTTAATAAAATACTCGGGTTTTGAAAATTCACAAAAGTTATTACATTATCGTGAAAAATATAAATGTAGCTACTCACGTTATGTTGATGCGATGGGGTCGAGGAAGCATCCGTGAAATCATTAGGATGCATTCCCATATGTCATAAGGCAGTACCAATACAGCGAAAGTGCATCCCATAATAGACAACACAAAAAATGCATTATTGTTCTGTTGCGTGATTCTAACGATGCTTTGGTTTTTTAACAGTGTAATTCTTCGGCTTTCAAGCGACTTATACACCGCTAAAGTTGTTGTCAAAAATACCGTAATGAAGATTAAGTCACGAAACAGTAAAGTTACTACACGCGGTACGGTATACGTGTATACGCCTCTATTCTGTTCGCATATTTCGTGGTTGTGTACGCCGTAAGTTCTAATGTGTAGCTCTTTGAACTGATACCATTGCAGTGCGATGGATATAATTATCGATACGTACACGGACGTGTGAATAAACGTTGGCGTAAATTTCTTTCGAAAGGGCGTTACGATACAGCGGTATCGATCTAATGTTATGATCAGTAGTATACAAATAGAAATATTTATCGATATGTAGTAGCACGAATATATAGTTTTGCATCCGAACCATCCTAACAGCCAGTTTTTGTGACACGTTAAGTTCTCGTAAACTTCGATTATTGCGATAACGCACGATATCGCGTCGAATAAACTCAAGTACCATATTAAAACCTCGTAACTCTTGCGAGCTTGTTTTGTGTACGGGCGAAATATGTAGAGAACAATGCTGTTGCCGATGATCCCTGTTGCAATGATGGAACAATGGATAGTCATGTAAAGTATTTCGAGAATTTCCAGACGACATACCAACGGTTTGTAAAGTTGTGGACTCGTAGTTGTATTGAGCATTTTTTTCTTTTTTTTTGTTCTGGATGATTTTTCACAAGCCGTGCAATCTGTTCTCTTCTTTTTGTTCTCAGCAAAGCTATATTTTTATTGCAATACAATCGTTTGCTATTTTACCTCTAAACTCTTTCTTGATCCTTTTTCACTGATTTTTTTTTTATTTGTTGAAATAATTAGTTAGTAGTCCTTCAACGAAACATTGAAAATTCAAATTCAAATAGAAACGTTTTAAGAAATTATTTACCTTTCTATATTACCGGAGAGGAATAATCTCTATAATAATATATTCAAATAGTAATATTTATGATTGGCCTATCTAAATATAGAATGCCTCTTTCCTAATTGTAACTAGCCTTAGAAATAGATCAGTTTACTGACATTTTATACAAATAGCCCCCGAAAAAGTGTTAAATGTTCGAAATCCACGCATTGATAATTACAATTTTTCCTTGCTAATCACCATAGGTTAAATGCTAATTGGCTTACTTACACCTGGGATAATTGCCCTAGGTGAAAATTCTGCGGAGTCAATTATCAAGTAATCGACTCTGCAAAATTTCCACCTGGGACAATTTTTCTCTATTTACTATTGCACTCTCCCCTCTGTCCCACCTTTCAGCTAACTCCCATCAAGAACACTCCGCCTTTGGATAACCTTTCGAAACAGGTTGGTTCATCCAGCTTTTCGAAATTGATCTTATTTGGTCCTTAGTTACCTGCACGAAGTTATTTTGCCTCAAAGTTATGTACAGCATTGTAATAGCTTTATTAATTTGAATTGAGATATTGACGTTAAATAAATGTTATTTACGTCGTGTTCTCAATTTTGTTGATTAACATTTGAGACATGTGTTTTTCGGCGACTTTAAAAAAAAACACATCCACTTTGCCCTACACAGACGGATAAATACAGATTTTGTATTATTCTATTAGTCCGGTAGTATTAGACTAGTTAATAAACTTGTGCAAACACCCAGGAAGAAAAAGATTGAAAATATCCATCGTTTGAATTTTCCTGACGGCAGTATTGACCTGTTGATACACAAAAAAGTTTTTAAGAAATTTGCTTCCCTGTTAGCTCTATTGTGTAGAGCTAGAAACTCTGATCACAATAATGTACCTACCAATCTCGTCCTTAGGGGATTTTGTAACTTTCCTGACCCCGGGACGGCGATACGACGCCGGCCTTGGGTCAGAAGAGATACAAGATGCCCTGGGGACGAGGTTGTGTATTTATCTCTTTAATAATAGCCGTATTCCGTTTGTCTGATTGTGCGCGAGTAAAACGTTGTGCTACAGAAACACAAAATATTCGATATGTAAAGGACGGGCGAACCCGTGGATTTTTCCTGACACACGGACACGGTTTTCGTATTATTATAGTAGACTAGTTAAACAAGGACTAGTCAGCTTCAAGAAGTTGGTCCCACTTATGACCCGGTGGTCCCTAGTTACCCACGCAGAAGATAACGTTAGTTATTTACATCCGTGTCGGATGTAAATAACTAAATAACCAATAAATAACGGACAGATGCAGTTTTCGTATTAATATAAGAGACTGTTGAGAAGCCCGTAAAAAATCAAGAGAAAGAATGGAAAATATCCTTTATTTGAATTATGATAATTTCAGCAGTGCCTATTCATATACTTAAAAATTATTTTTAATAAGGGTATTAACTCGAAGCATCTATCGTAAAGAACTTAATTATTTTTTTGTAGATTTGATTATATTTGCGCACTTCAGATTATTTTTGTGTGTGTTTTTAAATTTGCGCATCCTTTAAATTTGTGCATACAAAGATTATTTTTGTGCACTTCTCGGCCACGATAATTTTGTGTATTTCTCATATTTGTGTATCCAAGATTATTTTTGTGCGTTTCTCCGCCACCGAATATAAGTTTTGCATATATATTTATTATACTTGTTTATTTCACCAAAAAGTTTGTATAATAAAATAAATATGATGATTAAAGTTTGTTCTTTAATATCTTTGTTATTAATATAGAGAAAACATGTGCTTTCCTAAGTTCACATAACCTTATCACGAACAAAAATCAGTTCGACAAAGCCAGATCTCGGTTACCCGGGCCAGCGTGTTTCTCATAGCGAGTTGTAAAATCCCTTTCCTGGCGATATATTCAAAATACATAAATTGAAAGCAATTCCGATTATATGCATGTCTTCTTAAACTTAAAATCAAAGTCAAGAGAAGATAACATCTAATTTTTTCATAAAAATAAAAGAATTTTATAAAGAAAAAATGCAAGTATTTTGCTGTTATTGGTAGGTCTTTCCTTCTTTTGATGTCTTCTTCAGTATCCCAGAAGAGATCCAAATAAAAACGTTTGGCTCTTGATCTTACATTAACACAGAAAACAGTATTAACTCACAAACCGGCAATTGCAGAAATTAACATAAAATTGACTTTCAGTTGGGCAACAACTTACGCAAATAAACATTGCGAGACTTCATGAGAAAGAGATCGAACGAGAATACAAAAGCAAGGTACAAGATAAAATTAAAAGGTACCGGAGAATATTATTCAAACTAAGAGCTGTGCACCTAACACAGGCAATAATAATGTCTGCTGAAAATATGCTTGGTTATAAAGAAAATTTAACAGAAAAACAGAACGAATTTCTCAAATATCTTCAAATCTGAAGAATCGGTTAAATACGCATATACAACCAATAATAATCAACTAAACAAAAGATGTCGAAATCGTAAAATGACTCAAATACATCGTATCATACGTCTCGCAGAAAATTAATACCACCATGAAAGTTATCAAAGGTACTCACCATGCAACAAAACGTTCGAAGCTGTTAGAAATATAAATAGATTGAAATCCAAACAACCTCTCATCTCTATAATAATAGCCGTCGTCTTTCTGTCTCTGCGCAGACCCCCCGCTGAGTTAGAAAATGATGTTACGGAAACACGATTGTCAAATGCGATATATTTTTATTCACTTTGTTGCGACGGGTAAATATAAAGGACGGGCGAACCCGTGGATTTTTTCACGGGCAACAACTAGCCTCTATAATAATAGCCGTCGTCTGTCTGTCTCTGCGCGGACCCCCCGCTGAGTTAGAAAATGATGTTGCAGAAACACAAACATTAAATGCGATATATTTTCATCCACTTTGTTGCGGCAGGTAAATATAATGGACGGGCGAACCCGTGGATTTTTCCACGGGCAACGACTTGTTTATATTATAATACCCTTATACGTCTGTCCGTCCGTCTGTCTGTCACGCAAATGGTAGCTTAGCTGCGCAAGTAGCGAGACGCACGCAATCCGGTATAAAAAAGACGGGCGAACCTGTGGTTTTTTCACGGGATAACGACTAGTCTATATTATAATGCCCGTATACGTCTGTCTGTCTGTCTGTCACCCAAAATGGTAGCTTAGATGCGCAATAGCGAAAAGCACGCAATGCGGTATAAAAAGGACGGGCGAACCCGTGGATTTTCCACGGGCTAACGACTAGTAATAAAGAACACTCAAGAGTTATCTGCAAATAAACAAGAACAAGTAAACGTACTAATAACACGCTTTAAAGAAAGTTTCTGCAAAGACACTAACGCCGTTACCAATGTAAAACCAATTTACAACCAAGAGATTAGATCATTACCAAAATGTTAAAGAACAACAAAAGTCCTGGTAAAAGTAAAAAAAATCCCTGTCAAGTTAATAAAATCTACTTTGGATATAGAACAAATAGCAAAATTATACAACAACACAACCAAAACAGGACAGTGTCTAAACTATCCGGGATACCTAAAAGACGACCATCGAACCTGAGAGCGATCAGACTTTTGTCAATTTTACGAAAAATTCTCGCCGTTTTTATCATAAAGAAAATAGGTGAAATAGCGGATGCTGAAATTCCACCAACTCAAGTAGCATATCGCAAAACCGATTAACTACTCGACATGTGTTTGTCCTTAAATTATTGATTGGACGAACAATCTCAATGAAATTAGAAAAGATACACCCCTTCCTAATATACAAGTCGAATGCGCTACCACTACACCATCTTCGCATGCGCAAAACATTGGATAGCATCAACAAAAAGATGTTGAATATTTATCATAGCACATCCGTATTTCATTCTCAACAGAGAATGGTTCACCCTGATCAGACCTCTGATCTTGACGGGCGAGTATAATGCGTGTAAGTCATATTGAAGAAGAACTACTTTGTTCATCACTAACATACTGCCAAGCAGCGAGCGGGATTCGATCCGCGGTCCCCAGAACTGGGAGCCGCAGACGAACACACTACCCTACGTGCGGCAATATGTTAGTGATGAACTCAGATAGTTTATCCGGATGGTGTATACATATGGGTGAATATTTATCATAGCACATCCGTATTTCATTCTTAACAGAGAATGGTTCACCCCGATCAGACCTCTGATCATGACGGGCGAGTATAATGCGTGTAAGTTATATTGAAGAAGAACTACTTTGTTCATCACTGCGGCTCCCAGTTCTGGGGACCGCGGATCGAATCCCGCTCGCTGCTTGGCAGTATGTTAGTGATGAACAAAGTAGTTCTTCTTCAATATAAAATGATGTTGATTTATTATTTGAAAATCATCATAGATCCAGACGAGCTACGTCTAATAAAACTCTTAGTTAATTGTGGAAGTCATTTTAGTGACTATTTTCACATAGAGATACAAGTTCAACACAAGGATACCGCTACAGCGCTAGTGAATTTCATACTATCTAACGAACTCTTTGGCATCAATTAGAACTCATGAACTTATCGATCACGTATATACACAGTATCAAACTATTAATACAGCCACACCAGATGAATTCACACAAAAAAACTACTCTGCCACAACTCAAGTAAAACATATAGATCTAGATCTCTATAACATGCCGATGACATAACTAAAATATCCAGTAAGGGATTGTTCACAAATGTTGACGCCGGTTGGTGAGGGAGGGGAGGGTGAAGAATTTGTTATAAACAAAAACAATTTCTTACAGACTTTCAAGTTCTACACAA
Source organism: Hydractinia symbiolongicarpus (assembly GCF_029227915.1). Classification (NCBI taxonomy): domain Eukaryota; kingdom Metazoa; phylum Cnidaria; class Hydrozoa; order Anthoathecata; family Hydractiniidae; genus Hydractinia; species Hydractinia symbiolongicarpus. Next base: position 7,065,480 of record NC_079885.1, read on the forward strand.
TCTAGGCAACAGGTAAACAAATTTAAAAAAACCTTTTCCTTAAACCTCCGTCGGAATCACTTGATCACATAAATTATCTTGATCAGATCTAGATAAGTTACACAAATGTGCCGTGTATATAAATCAACCAACATCCTTACCTTGGGCAAGGATCCGAAAACATTGATTGTTTTCGATGTTTTTTCTCCAATGTGGAGTCCTAGGATTGAATTTTTCTTCTCTTTAATCCATCAGCACCCTGAAAAAATCGTCCATTGCCAAATGTGGATTGATATTTACTAGTATCTCCAACAAAAATAATGCCCAGTATGACTTAAATTCATGATGATATTAAACAGTTTCGTAGTTTATTTATTAGTTTTATGAAGCACATCTTTCTCCGCTGTGACAAGAACTTAAAAGAGTCTTAGTTTCATTGCGATACAGATGGGCTCCATTATCCAAAATATTATTTGTGTTACTTTTGTGCTTGTTTTACGAAATAATCCAAAATAAACTTAAAAATACGGAAATGTACGTACTGATACCGGCAACAACTGTCTAAGATTTTGTATCTAACCGATATTAAGTTCAAAATGACCCAGTCTGATAGACCAAACTACATAATTATCAGTGGCGGGCAAACTTAAAAATTTTCAGTTTTGTTCCAACGTATTTCAACAGGGAACATCAACCTAAGAGGGTGGTGACGAGAACGTATTTTAAAGGGAAAACATGAATATAATAGCTGCGTGATGAAATAGGCTGCAGTAAGAGCCGCATGAACACGCAGAAACAACTGATGGACTAAGAACATGGTGAATGATACACAAGTCCTGTTTCGATAGTCAAGAAATCCTGTGTCTAGAGATGGGCAAATATTAACCAGCTTACCAAGCCACCTACTATTTTAATGGTGAGTTCAAATTTTAAAATGATCATTTTGAATTTCTAAAATGACAAGTTCTAATTAATGGGGGATAATTTGCAATTGACTCACCGTCAACCTCATCCTTTAGTCCAGCCGTTAGTACGGAGTGATCAACATTAACTGCTATCAATTTCATCAACAAGGCAAAACGCCATGGGAACGAGGTTGACCCACTGTCTCTTTTGTTAGTAAATCGTTAGTCAGCTAGTAAGTTGCGCAACTTAATAACTTTTACCTTTTAAAATAGTAAGTATGTGTTAATTTGATTTTTTATTGATAGTTTTTGGTAAAGGATCTTTCTGCACCGTATATTTCGGACCGCTTAATCTCTTTTGAGGGAGCCTAAAAATGATACAATGGAAGCTAAAGAACTTTCAATCCTGATTAGCCCTTTATTAAAAAATCCAAAGAACTTCAGCTTCCGATGGTCTTTTATTTTAAAATAGCAGGAAAAAATAAAAATCTCCCCCGCAACGTTTCTCCCCCATGTGTTTAGCGCGTCATTATTTCGTGCGTGGTTTAGCACGACGAAACTTTGTGTTACAAACAGAAAAACGGACAACGGTCATTACTAATACAGAGAAAAGTTACCGTAATTATTCTAATTTAGTGCGGCCTCTTATTAGTGCGGATGGCCTTTTTTCGAAAATTGAACAATTTATTTTTCTCATATTATTAGTGCGGATGAAGTTCTGGTAATTTTCAATTTTCCTCTTATTTCGTGTGGAAAGGGTCAAAAATTCCTCTGATTATAGTGTGGGTTGACATTTAACAAGATGGCAGTAGATTCGTTGCTTACCTCGCTTCTTGCGAAAGACTTAGAAATTCCTGTCATTTTTGAAAAGGAATTTATAGTTCAATGTTGTATCAGAGGCTACCATATCTACCAAGCTTAATGGACCGCTGAAGTTGGAATAAAGTTAAACGCTGTCCCGGACAAGAGAGCTACAGCGCTTGTCGAAGACAAATTCGCAATTGCCGTTAAAAATGGTGAGAAAATGGTTGGACATGTTCCTGAGTTCCTTTCAAAGCTGACATATTTTTTTAAAAACATTGTGGTAAGGTTGTAATCGTAGTAAACGGTCCGAGAAGATACTCGATGGACCTTAAACAAGATGACTTGAAGCTACCACCCGAGTTTTATTTCAAAACATCAAACGAAACTTTATTTTAATCAAATGAAGGAAAAGACATTCGTGGAAATTGAAAAGTTTGAGAAGGAAAGAAAGCAGAAAGAAGAAGAGAAGAAAAAGAAAACGAAAACTTAGAAATAAAAACAAATAATTAAAAAAAAATTAAAAATTTAACAAAAATATGTGTATTTTTTCCTCTTTATGTAGTGAGGTAATGATAAAATTTTTCTCTTATTATTAGTGCGGTCTTGAGTTGATGATTTGCGGCGTGTCCAAAATAATTATTTTTTCGACCGCATTAAATTAGAATAATTACGGTAATTCGTAGTTTATAATGTTTCATACAACAGACATGGCTTCGTTATTAATACAATAATAACCGATTACCCCGGGCTGTACCGCAAAATATCGCCCGAGGTCGGTGCAATGATCTTGGGCGATATTTTTGGTACAGCACGGGGTAATCGGTTATTATTAGCTGTGGAACACACAGCTTCTAGTTTCGGCTGAAAGCTCGAACAAAATCCTGATGTTCTGCGATTTAAGTGAAGATATGCGTATCTTGGATGCGGTTAGTGAAATTGATTTTAATCTGCCATTTTAAAAGTTACATAGCTCAGGTTTGAAAAAAATCTCTTTTTGTCTTGCAAATGCTTCGTATGTTTTCTATACTTCTATATGCTAATAAAAATACTATCAGACCTATGTAAATCTTAGTAAAATGTGTTTTTATTATTTTGGCTATCACGGTCGCATATAGCAGACCAGCTACGTAGTCAGTGTCAGTTAGATTGCAATATATACATACAGAAAGCTAGCTAGCTCTATTTTGTGCTTTTCTCTCAAGTTTTCAATTTAGTTTGGTATGAGTCCATTTTGAGCTAGCCACTGTTACTTCTTGTGTTGTTTTTACCAACCTGAAGCTAGACTATCGGAATATCAAAATCGAAGAAAAGTACGGAAATTTAAGCAAATCAGATCTCTACCGTATAATTAGCCACACAAACAGCTAATTTTACTGCATGTATCGTATAATTATCCTGTAATGGCTATCTTTACAGGCTAATTATCAGTTCACCCTGACAGGTCAAGTTATGGTTAAAAAGTATCTAGTAGCATTTTTTCACTGCTTTATAATGTATAATGATTTGCATGCAAAAACTAGATTTTAACTTAAAGATCAAAAGATGCCTTCACTGAAAATTAAAGTTTGTAATAGGCTGGTTGGTCTACAGCTTATCGCATGCTTATTTTGCCTCTCGATTTGCGCAAAAGATCTTGTGAATATATACAACACCACATCACAATGGAACTAGTTTGAAATTGCTCAGATGTGTAGAAAATTTTCTGCAGACCATGTCTGAAAGGGTGTTCTATTGGACTAGCCTTTAACCCATAAAACAACGGTTGACTATTGCAGATATTTTAGATTTTCGTCCATGATAGATCTCCCTGTCATCCCTTTTTAGGCGTCCTCGGCACAAAATAACAATTTGGCTACCAGTTTAAATAAAATAGCACATTATTATTTAACCTTGCTGCTCAGTGACCATGTAAACAGGAGGGTTCTACAATTTTGCTACCCTGTTTAATTTTTCCTCTGTAAAACAAGCATCAATCATTAGTTATGCTACCTAAATTGCAAAGCTAACCTTTTGTTGTGTTAGCGAATTTCTTATCTTCCATGCTTTAGTGTTTTCTCGATGCTGGATATACTTTATTGACATAAACTAGCTTTTATGCAGAGATTTTGTTTTACAACTTTTATTAGAAACCTTATTTACTTAAAAAATGAGGTAAATTTTCTATTTCATTATATTTCAGTCTTGCGTTTGAAAAGTAATAAAAAACGTTGCAAGACTTGAGTTTTTATTGGCTTGCGATACGTTGATAATTAGAAATAGGTTTTGTGTATCCTCAGTAACAAAAAAAAACCCAGCTCCGTCAAAACATTGGTTGCACAGCTTCCTAGCTGTGCAACTATCTTGTTGTATTTGTTAACGGTCTAAGTTAGATAAAAATAAAAAATAAGAATTTTAGTTTAGTGTTCTTATAATAATATAATTGACTAGCACTACTTTTGTTAACACTCGAGGTCAAAATTCGAAACAGTCCTGTCTAAAAACAAACATTCTATTTAGAATTCGAAAGTCCCTATAGAGTATAACTTTGTAAACAAAACATTACGATGTTCGACAGGTACATAATAATGTGTAAAGTTGAATGCGCAGCTAAAATATAGTTACAACGAATATTGAAGTAATTTTAACACGGGCTTCAACGAGTTTTATGTTGACTCGGTAGCCACAAAGCTGAGGGAACAAATCTGAGAATGAGAGGAGATGTATTTTTTATGATTCCGTCGCCCTGTATTTAGTATTTTTGATAAAACTGGATATCAGATGATCTTTTTTTTATGGACAATGTAGCTATTTAACTAGCCATGTTGAAGAAGCATCCAGACGAAATGCTGGTGAATCTGGTTATTTTAACTGTTAAACTTGACATTGTTTTGTTTCTATCCTATGAAAATGTTTTTATCGATAAATGTATTGTAGGAGTTAGATATATAATCATTTCCAATGCTTCTTAAATATTTTTTTTCGTGCTTGTTTACATTTTAAGCTACAATTTTTCTTGACAACGGGCAATACCGCAAAATATCGGCTTGTCGTCAAGAGCGCTAAGCCAATCAGAATGCCTAAAAACCCGTATTTCCCGCTTAAAAAGTCCAGACGGTTAACAATCTCTATAATAATAGCCGTCGTCTGTCTGTCTCTGCGCGGACCCCCCGCTGAGTTAGAAAATCATGTTACGGAAACACGAATATCAAATGCCATATTTTTTATCCGCATTGTTGCGACGGGTAAATATAAAGGACGGGCGAACCCGTGGATTTTTCCACGGGCAACGACTAGTAACCCTATAATAACTGTTTATGAGGGCAATACTGGAGAATATTGACCGACGTCAAAGTATTGTCCGAGTTTGTGAGGGCAGTACGTGACAAAGGTCAATATTTGAAGGTATTGCCCGAAATAAACAGTTATTATATGGATTATTATCCGGGTACTGCATTTTACGACCAAAAATATAACATTATAAGCAGGACCTAAAAACCATGTTTTTAAAAAAACTATTCCCATATGGAACGTACATTCGAACTAACTAATATATTTTTTTTAAATCGAATATCGTGTAAACATCACATGTTTTTATTGTAGCTGCAACATAGAATTCTTGAAAACATAAAAGTAAGTTTTACTTATTTTTCGCGTTTTGTTTACTTTTTTTCCGTGTTTATTTACATTTAATGCTACCATATTTAAACTTTAAACACAGTTGCTATGGTAGCGGGCAATACCGTGGAATATTGCCCGCTATGACGTAAGTTCTAACCAATCACATTGCGCAATATTCAGAAATATTGATGGTTTTACCCGGGTAATAAATTGACATTATAAATATCACATTCATGTCTAGAGGCTTGTTCATAAAAAGACGTTGGATTTTTTTTAAAAAATTGCTGACTCTTAAAAAAGCCTATAGACGCTCTTAATATATTTCCCATATTTCCCATCTTTTGTAGATAATAAGACGTCTTCGAAATATCAATATATTTTGGACGGATAAAATTATTGTTCTTATACGGCTTGTTCTTATAAAGAAAGGTGCCCAATCTTGTCTCCAGGACTGGTTAGTTTTTTTATGTTTGGACAGAACCTAGCTTGATTTTGTCCAAATATAAAAAAGATATCACAGGGTGGGCACTCATATTCAAAAAGTAAATTTCAGAACAATTTTAGGAGTAATTTCGTTCGACACTTTTTGATAAGAAAAAAACGTAAACATTCCTCATAACCTGACGATCAAAAACCCGAACAAAAAAATTGTTTTTAGAAAAAAAAATTTCAATAGGTTTTTCTATTTTTGCAAATCTAGTTTTTTCAGGAGTACATGTAACTTCAAGGAGTTTCCAGGAATTGTTGCCGTCCTGTCACTCTCTTATCGTCTGAAACATCCTAAAAACACCATTTTTTTGTGAGTTCATTCATACGTATCATCTACAACTTTTTCTTTTGTATGATCGACAACAAAGGTGGTTGTATTACTTTTTGGAATCTCATACAGTTTTTCTTTAGCACATACCAGGTTGGCTAACATTCCATATAGAGTTCGTCTGATCTCTTTTTGAAAAAATATATATATCAAAGGTTCGATAATATAGTTTAGTTGCCAACACGCCATAACAGCTCTTTCTTCCATTACCGTGCCGGTTTTCGTAAAAGCAAACCTATACGCGAAATACACATCTGGTGTTGCCACAAGCAAAATAAAAGTTATTACAATCAAAAGGGTTACTTTGACGTATTGTAAGTTGCTATACGCCGTGTACCCGCCCTTCGCTGCTCGTTTGCTTTTATAAGACGTCCTTGCAATAAACGTATACGTGAAGGTAACCGAGACGAGGATAAGCGAGTCTAAACTCAAATAAATCCACTTGTACCAAATGTCAACAAACGTCTGTGTACTCATAAAAATGAAAGGCGAGGCTGCGACTAATCCAAGAATCCCAAACGAGGCCAACACGCATACCAAAGATTTACAGGAGATAATTTTGTGAAAGTTGAATATGTACACGCAGGAAAGAAGTCGCATGAAAGTTAATGTGAATAATACCATATAGTAGATAAAAAACAGACCCGCGGTCACAATATCACAGTATTTTAAAAATACTGAAGTTTTTTCTTCCAAGCCAGACCATTCCCCAATCAAGTATATACCTTCCGACGTCGATATTGCTGTCCATGAAATGCTAAGCGCAGTTAACATTATCTTTTGGTGACTCCATTTTTTCTCTTCTTGAAGATACAACAGATAAATTCCAAGTGAGTTTAAAATGATCGCTAATGATAAAAATATTGAAGATATTATATCAAGAATTGTGTGAACGTTACTCCCTGTAAATAGGTGATCCGATGCAGTATCGTTCATGATGGGTACTTAGAAGTAACTTTTCCAAGCATTCACCACGCAAGGTTTTGCGTTTTGATATTTTTTAACACATAAGTTAAATTTTTTTTCATGTACGATTTTAAAATGTAACACTTCATTATCAATTTTATCATCGTCAATTGCAAATCAAAAAAATTATTATTAGTGACGCTCCATTGTACGAGTTCTTTGAAGAACGTTCGCCTTGGAACTAGTGAAATAAAGGCAGGGAGGAGTTTCTACATTATATGTTGTTTTTATATAATTCTTACCTTCTTATCTTCTTTTAAATAAACACAAGCTAGTTTCCCAAATTAATTTGCTACCATTTTTGGAATCTTAAGCAAATATCTGCCCGTCTTGACAGGGCCTTTATAGGAGCAATTATTTCTTAATAAATATCAAGCTTTTTGAGCAGATGTCCTCAACGAAATTCACGATATTCTGAAATCTAATTTTGTCCTCTGATTTCAAATATAATAGTTATGTAAAATACGTATATATATGTTCCAACTTCAAGAGTGTTTATATTATGTATTCTACAAAAGCCCTTGAAATAACGGAATAAATTGAAATGTAGATGCAGAAATTTTAGAATATTAGGGATTATTAGGGGTACGTTACCTAAGGGATTACCCTTAGGTAACGTACAAATTTTATTTTATCTGATGAAGCAAGTTTCACCTACGAAAAGCTTTGTATTATTATATAGATAATAATATATCAAATCTGTCTTTTATTTGAATATGGCGAATTCTTAGTTATAATCGAGAAGTAAAGGTACCACTAAATTCTTTTTTCGCAAAAGTTAATTTTTTTGCGTAAATTAATTCCTTGACGGTAAGAAAATTCTATTTTGACTCGCTTGATACAGCGAGTCTTGGCAAAATAGCAACGATTTAAAAAAGAAAAAAAAAAGAAAAAGATATTTGGGCAAACTAAAACAATAAAAATATTTTATATTTCCAAGCTTAACTTACACGTTATTCGAAACCTCTACGAAGGAGAGCAATACTAAACAACAAATTATATTTTGAAGGAAACCTGATAACTTAACATCTCGGTTAGAAATGATTTGATCAAATCGAAAATTTGAGATGTTAACACATTCATAGTTAACTCGCATCTGCGAAAGCATCCATTCATGTTAAATTATCAATAGAACGCTTGGTAATTTTCTTCAAATCATAAGAGGGGTTTTAATAAATTACAGTGGGTGGAGTTTTATTCTTAGGTCTGTATAGGTGGTAGGGTAATTTTCCATCCAATTTGTATGATCAGATCACCTTCCAACACTTTAGTTTATTCTGACTTCTTTTTTACATTGTAATTCTTTTCATTTCACAATTTTACCGGAAATTCTCGTAATATACTTTAATTGGAGAAACTTTCGCGAATTCGCGATTTTTCTCCATTTCCGCAAAAGTTTATCTCGCGAAAATTTGCGGGTTTCTTCATTTGCGAAAGTTAATCTCGCGAAATTTTCCTAATTTCTTCCTTCGCGAAAGTTTTCCCAAAAAATTTCGCGAATTTTTTTTCTCGCGAAAGTTTCTCTAATTAAAGTATATGATAACTAATACGGAGGAGGGGTGCTAATAATCGCAAGAATATTGCGGAAACATTTAAAGTTCTTGAAGACTGCGAGTTTCTTAACATTAGATCTTCTCTAACTTTTTTCATTGTTTGCCTAAAAAAATATTTTAAATGCCAAAATAGGTAATATATATTATATATATAAAAAAACAGATCGCCACTTTCTTTTTGAGAATATACCCCAAAAAATTTAGTTCCACAAAAATTTTCTCTTCACGTACTTGGTCCACAGAGAGCCATCCTAATTTTAGGGATTTACATATGCTAAAATTAATTTAACATGTAAAGACCAATGAATATAAAATAGGATAATAAGTGCAAGGAATGGTTAAGTTTTTCCCTGTAAAAACATTTCCTACCAAAGAACAAAAACCCAATTAAAAGGAGTATTTTGCGTTGACCAACTGAAACAACAACAGAGAGATAAAGAAAACGCAGAACTAAATAATATATATTGTATTTGAAATAAGTCTTTAAAAATTCGACTATTTACAAAAATATTTTACCTAGCTAAGCTAACAGAAAGAAAACGTGACAACATATCAATTAACAGAAGAAACAACTTGAGCAAATTCCGTAGGATATTTCGTCTGAATATCTGACACTACCATCTTGACTTTTTCTCTCGTCTCTAAATAAATATAAATAAATCCTTGATCAAGTCAGATGTTTCATTTTATAAAATTTAATTTTTATGCTTATTGCTGTAAACATTTTGCCATGTGTGAAATGAAATACCTACTTTTGCAAAATCTTTTAATAGATAAAAATTAGTAATAGATAGTAATTCAATAATTGAAAAAAACATCAACACACAACCTGTTTCTAAGCCTGACTTTTCATCCTTAACTGACGCAATGAACCATGGTATAAGTTTCTCCATATATGGAAGGAGCTGAAAAATAAGGAGACGATGAGAAAATACTATTCCCTGTCATGAAAAAAAGATTAGGTCCTGAAGAGTTTAATCCCGAGCGAGCAGTCATATGTTTGTATAAGAATCTATCAAAATTTAGAATGGATAACACTGCAAAGATTCAAATACGCGCCAGCTTCTTTTAACAGGCCAATGAAATTTTTAAGTTTTGAAATAGGCGCTCATCTTTTAATCGTTCATTTCATTTAACCCCCGCCGAGTCGTGCAAGAGACTATGAAAGTGTGAATCTATCCTTTCTGCTTAGCGCTCAGCATGAGAATAGGATTGATATCTTAGGCAGTTGTCTAGTTGAGCGATTGCTGTGCTTGCCACGACTTTCGTAGCTCAAAATGGGACCTTTAAATGCACTAGCACCCCTTCGCATGACCCTTGTTGATACGTACCAATAGGAACTGAAGAGGTCATCCTGGGTAATTAATTTTAATAATAATAAATCCTATATAAAAGCCACCTTTAAAAAGGGGATGTCTATTAAAAAACAAGGTAAGACCTTAATACGGACGCTTATTTGAAATAAATGGGCTCGGACCGATTGTTATCACTTTTAAACGACTCTACAAACATCCCAGTGAGATAATGTATGTGGGATTTGAGAATTCAAATATTTTTTACAAGTGTCAAAATCCGCAAAATTATTGCACGCCTAAAATGAACCGTCTTGGAAATAAATTCTGGATTCTAATTAAACACAAAAAATAAAATACCATGGAAGTATTGGATGAGTATAACTGAAGAAAACATTTCGTCACAGTTTCATTTTCACGTTCATCTTCTTTGACAGGCAGACAACCGACAAGCACAGGAAGGACCTAACAATCAAAACGTAACCAATGATATACCGTACTATTTTTCTAATTTGTCGATGTTATTACCGCCACAAGTTTTTTAAGCTTTCTCACAACTAAAATATCAAACATAATGCTGAGAACAACAGTATACCTGGTCCATAGGGAGAGCTTGAGGAGCTGTTAAAATCATTCTGGATACAGCGCCACATATATTATCTTGCACAAGGGGCGGTTGTTGTTGATTTGATAGTAAGCCAAACATCACTTGCAACATGTTCCCATATAACCTGAAACGATGATATTTTTAATACCAAGTTACCGCGAGTTAGGGAAAACAAGGTAAATATTTTGGTTGAATTGACATAAATCCGCCAACTCAAATTGCCGCCCAAATTAATTGTTTTTCGCCTTTCGCAAATTTAAATCATAACCAAAATTTTTCATCAAGATATGTAACAGTAATACTCGTTTTGAATTTTTTCTCAACTTAATGAAAAGTTGATAAAATATTAATGCAACGGACTACTTTTATAGGTTTCACGCTTGTGTAAAAGGTCTTCGAGGGGAAGCTCACAGACGGAAAGCAGTAAACACTGGTGAAAAAAAACAACACAAACACACCAGATAGCAGCGTCTTTAGCGTTTTCTGCGAGAACGCCCAACGCAAATGCCGAGTTGCTTCGGACTTCATCGTCTTCATCTTGCAGCAAAGCCATCAACCAAGGTGCTAGCGTTTCAACGAACTCGCACACTGATAAACCCATGGCTTGCAAGATCTATTAATAAAACTTTAATTAGCACAAGGGAAGCTCGGGGAATTCCCTCCTAACAGTTAAATCAGTTACCTCCGCAACAGTACCAGCAGCAAAAGATCTCTCAGATACCGCAGAGTTCTTTTTCTGAAATAAAACATAATCAAACTCCTAATAAATGCCATCAACATTTTTAAAGCTTTTTAGGCTATCAAAACTAACACTGTGCAGATAAAAACACTATATGCATCTCCATAACAAGAGCCGTATTTTATATGTCGACCAAAGACGGTACATGCTAACCAAGCACGAAATCTTCTAGCTACGTTTAAAAAAATGCGCTATATTTTTATCGATTTTGCTGTGACGGGCGGATTCCATGGAATATTTCACTGACTAACGACTCGTTTTGAAATGAAATAAAAGCTACGTACAGTCCTCTTCATGAGCTCGGGCAAGAATCCTTTGAAGTAGACCTTGAAGTGTTCTCCACCGATAGCTTGGGCGAAGGATGGCAACAGATCTCCTGTCTTCTCGATCAACATTTGGTCTAACTCAGCCTGCGTACCGTCTTCATCACCAGAAACTGTGCTACTATCATCTTCATCTAAAAACTCCTGAGCATGAATCTAAAGTAATTTGTAAAACTTTCGTCAAACCCCGATAACACACGACTTGTCAACATTTATATGCTTAAAGTCTGAAACTTTACACTATTAAGGCAAGAGTCTTAGTATTTCTGAAAAAAATGTACTGTACATTTCGATCAAGAAGCAACCAACACATTAGCAACTAGCACATTAGTCATTATTCAGGTTGTCCACTGGATATCAACTCCTTATTTTCCTAACATTTTCTGACTACAATATTCCTGACATTCCCCTTATCTCTTCTAGCTATTTTTGACGACTATTGAAACCCTGGATTGCCTTAAAAGATGTAAATTGACGCAAGCATGTTGACAGAATAGACTTCAAGAAATTAATCCGAATTTGTTATGAACAGATCTAAATCCTTGCCTACATTTTACAACGTGACAATTTAAAGCCGAAATTTCTGAATACCTACCTTTCCTTTCAGTACATTCAAAATTGCATTTGCCAGCTCATCAATGTGCTTCTTTTCAATGAAAGCATCACCCTTTATAACTTTAAGAAAATCGTCCAATACTTCCACACAAGCAATGACAACATAACGATCGTCGTCCATGTTAATGATGTTGATAGACGTCGGTAAAGTGCGACTTACAAAGTCGTGAACTGAATAAGAAAATAAAAAATTACTTACAAATCAAAGAGTGTGCGGTAAAATATCAATCCGACGGTTGGCGTTAGGGAGAGGAGAAGTTAAATATTTAATACCGTCAAATAACGATTTTTTGATAACTGAATAATCGTTATGTGTATCACAGAAACGTATGTTCGAGTGCTTGTGATTTTAGTGCTCGACAAAACTTAAATATTAAATTTTTTGATTTTGATGCTTAGGACAAGGAGAAGGGGGTAAAAATCGGATTGACGTTAAGATAATTGAGCCTTTTGAAATGCTGTTTAATCATTATCAGTACATTTAAAGTACCACCCAATCCAAATCCCCAATCAAATCTTGGAGCTACTATAACTGAAACTTTTGAGACTTCTAGAGGTTCGTTATACTGGAAACCCGCGAAACAAGACAGCTTGAATAAATAAATTTAAAAGATCTAAAAAAAACCTGGCTTAAAATCTGTTGCATTGTTTTCCTTTAATATCTTGTGTAATGCTACACACAATCGGCAACCAGCAGTGACCGACGCTTTTCTTACGTTCGAATGTGGATACTAAAATATAAAAAAAAAATTATGATGTCTGTTGGAAAAGTTTTAAAGTCGAGAAAAGCACAATAGATGTGTGAATAACATAAAAGAGAGAAGCAGCACGAAATTGCAGCTGTAGTGTAGTATTTCGTCATTTATTGACAGCTCCAGTGTCGTGTTTTGTTTGTGAGAAAGAAAAATAAGGGTGGAAAGGGGAGTGCAATAATACCACCCGCTGTGCAAGGCAACAGAAAACCAACAATTTTAAAATAACATGCCACTCCCCTGCGTTACTAACAAATTAAGGTACAACAATGCGTCAAATGAAAAATATAAGCTTCATTCTAATTTTTTTTAATGATAAACTATAAATTGGAAAATTGGGTACCTCAATTAACAAGAAGATCTCTTTAAATATTTCTTCAATAAATGGCATCATAGCATTTCTAAAAAAAGACGTCTTCCTCTTTCAGTTAAATAAACCATCTCATTAAAACAGGTTAACTTCTCAATGCTATAAAGCAGATTTCACGATTTAATACCATTTTCTAAACTTTTTCATAGGGCAAGTCATACTTCTTATTCGAGTTTTTTTTTTTTTTTTGCTGCTTACAAAAAACATTTTGCTGAGTCACTAAAAATCTTAATGATCAATCAATCCAGAAAAATAAAACTCGTGAAAAAGTGAAAATTAGTAAAATTTCAGCCTTGCCATTGTTCTAATTTTTCACTCATTCTCAAGACTGGCTGTTCTTGTAAAAATTTTTTATAAATAAAGATGTATCATGAAAACATGGACCAAATCCTGACAACTTACAAATTTAGCCATACAACATTTTAGATTACAAAAAATACAGAAAGTTTGATTACCCAACATTTTCTGTTATTTCTGCTAAAGAATTGATCGTGTCTTCTTTCTCTTCCATGTAAGCGTTTTCAACAGAATAACTGAAAAACAAAACATAATGTAAATTATATTGACCTAACGTAGAATTTTCCTGCATTCTTACATAGGGTTCAAACTAAATTTGCAACTAATTTTTTAAGAATATTTAGGAAAATTTAGGAGGATTTTAGCTGTTTTTAGAAAGATTTTTTTATTTATTGGGGAAAATACATATTTTCTTTTTAAGGATTTTAGGACAGTTAAAAAAGTGAAAGTGCAACTTAGAATCACAATTTATTTACACGTTTTTTTTATAAGCAACAGAGCTGCTACGGCAAGAGGCTGAAATTTGCATCAAAACTTAAGTAACTGATCAGCCTCAAATTGTGGAAGGTTAAACAACCAACACTGAAACATGAATAATTTAACAAGTAATCTACATAAAGAATGAAAAAAACTCTTTTGTAATGAACGATAACACCTAAAAAATACTAAGTGCAAGTTAAAATTTTGTGAAATTTCAAATTTACATTTAGCAACTTCTAAACAACCACAAGGTCGAAATCCAAATACTTCAATTAAGGGCTATAAATTTCTCTTTTTAAGTTTTCAACAACACATCTGATACAGCTAAACCACCTCAGTTCATATTTAGTTCATTAAGCCATACTCGAAAGTTAGTCCGACTTTTCGTAATAACTCGCATTTTTCAGAAATACTCTCCATAACTAGGACACATCACCTGACCTTAAAAAATTTCCACTTTTCATCACTTAAAATCAAACGCATCATCACATGATAAGTGAGTACCACCCAATAGACTTCACCCATGATATAAGATCCTATTTTCTCATAATTAATCATAATAAGTTAAACTTGGTTATCTCATAAAATTGTTCACACTCCATCAAACACTTACCCTGCAATGCCATCCTCATCTTCGTCATCATCATCGTTATTATCATCAGTACTAATATCTTCATCTACATCGTCTTCAACTAAAAATGACGGGTCGTTGTTGGAATCATAGTTAGCCTAAGGATAAAGAAAAAAAGTGACGAATGTTGTACTTGACTGATACCAGTAATATTCTGTTTTGTTTTTGTTTGCTTGTTTTTAGGTATAAATACTTACCACAATACCTTCGGTAGATTTTAACGATAATATCATGACCGGACATATCGTTGGTAAGTATTCTGACATGCCATCTTTTAACACCACTGAGAGTGACGCGAAAAGTCCATACCTAATAACAAAATAAACATCAAAACAATTATTATAAAACTTTCCTTCGTCTGTGTTTATCCGTCTTTTTCGGTTCTCCCAGCAAAAAAAAAAAACTATTCTGTGCGTATTTTTTTATAATTTTGAGGAATAGAATATGAACACACAAAACTTTCTACAAATAATAAGCAAAAAATAAAAAAGTAAGGGGTTTAGCATTTTTGCAATCAGATCTTTTTTTGAAGTATACCTTTCGCGTATTCATTCTAAATTCGTTGTAGCTACTCATAAAAGCTAGTACTGTACTCATATAAAGGTATTTTTAAGCCTGAGGAACAAAGGAAGTTTTGAGTAGCGAAGTTTCACATATTTCTCATTCAGTTGGCATGTACAGCTTGGTTTAAAATAACTTAAAAAAAGAAAGGCTTTAGACTCAAAAATTAAGAAATATCCACTTACGTGCAACGTCTTAAGTCTGGATCGTCGCAATCTTCGATCATTTTCTAAATAAAATCAGTAATTAAATTGTTACCAAAGAGGCCGTGGTTGGATGACTTCAAATTAGCCCCTATTGGAGGGGGATAGGAAATTTTAAAAATAAATGATGGCACCTTTTATTCAGGGGACTTTTTTTTGGAGGGGGGTGTGGCATTGATAATTACAAGCTCGTGAGCTTGTTACAAGCTCGTGAGCTTGTATTAAAACGCAAATGGGTCCTACAAGAATGGAAATTTTTGCCTCTCTGAGCACCGACACGGGAATCGTCGTGTGTTCGAATCTCATCTTGGTAACTATTTTTACTTTTTTTTTTCTTTTTTCTTTTTTAAAAAGATAAGACAAGTGTTCAAAACACTTATTTAAATAGCTAGTAAATGAAGGTGTTTCCACCAAACATTTTAAAAGTGAATGTAGGCAGAATTAACTGAATTAATGAATTTCGCAAATTTTGGGGTTTGTGGGTTTGTGGTCTTTCTTCTTCCTGTCAGTCGGTTCACCCACAGACGGACCCATCGAAAATTAAAATTTCGAGGAATTTTCCGTTCAGGAAGATCTCACAAATCAATTTTGAAAAATAACTGCGTAGTGTGTAACAAATATTATTGCGTATCTGAATAGTAAAATATGTCGTGTCTAACTTCGTAACAAAAATCCCAATTTGATAGACAACATTTTGTAAACTTTATTCGCGAGGTTGTTTGCGTATATCATACGTCTTGTTAGAATTTAGAAAATCGATTAATTTATTTTTTTCTTAAATTATTACAAGTTTTGTTCAGATATTTATATTCAACAAATTTCTGTGTACTTTCTTTTGAATCATTCAGTCTAATCCTTTGTCTCGTATCTGTGTCTAATTGACATTTGCAAGTTTGAAGTACGAAAGTGGCTTCACAATACACATACACGTCTTAAAGTACTGCTACTTTCGGATTTAAAAAACTCGACTTACAATGCCAAACTGCATACATTCTGCAGCTACTGGTAAAAATGCATCACGGCTAATGTACCTTGCTAGTGCACCGAGAGTATCTAGGATAAAGAGAAGCAAATATGTTACTTCACACAAAGCACATCAGTACTCTCACAGACTGTGATAACTCTTCTTTTCATGAATACACTAGTCTGTTAAAAATCCACAGGGTCCCGTCAAACAAATTCCAGGCATCGCTTTTTCTAAACTTCTTAGTACAAAGTAATTTTAAAGCAGAGAAAGAATACGGCTATTGATATAAGGGTAAAGTATGATAATTAATCTCCTTTTTGGCAATTTACTTTAGGCTTGGACATTTGAGAGCTGACTATTTCCCTTCATTTAATATCTTATTTGCTTTTGATAAGGTCTATTCTCCAACCATGCAAATCTGTGGATAAGAAGTGTAAGAGAAAATGTTATATAACAGTAATGTATACCAACCTACAGTTTGTGCATGAACATCCATAGTATCTATTGTTAATGGTTGTGTAAGATATACCTAAAAGTTAACTCGGATGAATTAAAAGAAATATAATGAAGAAGTTAAAAAATTGTATGGATGACATAGCAGCTTCAATAATTCATAGGGTTGATTCAGAAATCATTTTAAGGGGAATTGTCACTGGTTGTTACAATTTTTGGTCTTAGTAGGAAGTTAGAGATTGGCCATATTATCCTTTTAATGACATAAGAAACATTTTTATCTGTCATACAAAGATAAATATTGAAACCATTTTGTCATATACTATTGTCATCAATCATAAAGTTTTGGTTGCCAAAATTTCTCTAAAAACATCGACGTCCAAATTGTTCCAGATTAGTCCCTAATCTATTTATTCGCTGTGCCTTACTATGACACAAAATTACAAATAGATTTAGGGCAAAGTTGAAAAAGAACCAGAAGTAGAGTGGCTTACTTTTAAATGTTCCATGATAATAGGGAAGAACACAGTGAGGTGGTCTTGGGCTGACGTAACTGCACATTAAGAGTATTTAGAATATTAACACCATTACAATATCAATAAACAGAAAAATATTGCAAGAATCGAGAAAAACTTAAGGAATACAGAAAAATAGTGAGGTAAACTGAATTCAAACTTTGCTTTCATGTGTTACATGGACACAAAAAAAGTTTTCAACAATGAAGAAGTTAGTTTGAGCATGTCTGTTAATTCACAATGTTGAAAATATTGAAGAACAAGATCACCAAGTCCGTAAATTTGTTATTGGAATGTACAATTTGTAAGATTTTGTGCTGCTCAACTCAAATAAATTTTTTATGTTGTATTGAACTGAATTTCACACAACTATAGCAATCATGTACTTTCTTTTCGATGATTGAATAACCTACCTAGAGCACCAATAGCACTAATCGCAAGTTCTGTTGTATGTGAATCCTATAAAATAAAAAGATTTATTACATAAAAACATGCAAATATTAAGTAATAACCAACAGCTTATTATTTAAATTTGAAATTATGGCGTGTAAACGCATTTGCTACTAAACACGGATAGATGTCTCTAACCTTGCTTATTTTCAGTAGTGACAAGAAGGCCTCCATCAATCCATTGGTGTGTGTACTAACGATCTCCTTGTCTAGAAAATAAAACAGTAAATATAAACAGTAAAGATAAAAAATAACTACAGCTCTGAAAATAATATTTCGGTAAATGTCTGTTTTTAGCTATTTCCTGAAATGGGCAAAAAGGTTCACTTGGCAAGCTGCAGAGGTCTTACTCTGGCAGAGGTATAGTCCGAGTAAACAGCGTAGACAGTGCGTTAGCTGCACATTCTACAATGTCTACACGATAACGGCCTGTAAAGGTGCGAAATTAAACAATTTTAATTACAAGTTTAATCATAAGTCAACAAATGATTAAAGAAAGTAAAAACGTTTTTACTCACCTAATCCTTCAGTAAATTTTTCAATGGCATAAAACAGTTTTGTCAAAGTGCCTTTATGTTTAACATCAGCTTCTCCTCCACTATTTATTACGGTTTGCAAAAAACTAAGCAATAACGGAAGTACTTTTTCGTGAAATTTTCCGACTTCAGGCTAGAACAGTAAAAAAAGATTTACAACTTTTCCACAATACCTGTATTTTATTCAAAATTGTAGCTGAATCGTTACTTTGTGATTAGGTCTCGAAATAGCACTGCCTGGGATATAGGAATGTCAGATGAAAATCTGCTAAACGTACAAAGAGTAAATTCATTGTTTTTCGTTGTCTAACAACTACTATGTACTAATACACTACTACTGCATGTGCGTGTGTGTTTTTGAGTTTAGAAAAAAGAATGTTATTATGTTTCAGTTCTTAAACGCCAACTTGGTTATTTCTTGACAATATTACATTAATTAAATGTCAATAACTTATTTATGGTAATGAAAGAATTGCATTGCAATTATAAGTTTGATGGTAAATAAAAATAAAAAGCAAGGCTTAAACAAGCTAAAAAAACATATTGAAGAAGAACTACTTTGTTCATCACTAACATACTGCCTGGCAGTGAGCGGGATTCGATCCGCGGTTCCCAGAACTGGGAGCCACAGACGAACCATCTACACTACGTGCGGCTATATGTTAGGGATGAACTCAGATAGTTTATCCGGATGGTGTGTATACATAGGTGAATATTTATCATAGCACATCCGTATTTCATTCTCAAACACACATATAGGCATTACAAAAAACATATTACTGAACTTGTCCAAACACTAATTGATTACAAGTCACATGTCTTTGTCATTCTCACCTGAACATGTTCTGCATATTGACCAAGAGCAAACAAAGCAGCATTTCTTACAATAAAAGATTCATCAGACAAGCCTGAAAACATAAAAATAACGTCTGTTTAACATTTGATGGTTCAGGAAAAATACTTGCATTACCAAGTCATAAAATGATGGAAGTTCACCTTTCATTGCAGTGTCTATTGCATTTTGAAGATATCTAAAGCAATAAAAAAGTTATCAGAATAAACAAGAGACATTGTCAGAGAAAGTTTAGCAAGGTGTATAACAGAATTTTTAAAAAAATCCAAGAACATTTATAGAACATTTTAAAGAACATGGCCATAGCAGCAAACAAACAAACAGAGAAACTATACGAAATTGCATTTCATATAGTTTCAGAACTTTTAAAAACCTTTACCTGTTCCGTATAAAATCTGCACAACCTTCTGCTAATTCTCCGAGAGCTATGTATGCTGCTTTTCTTTCATATGGATTGGTACTGCCAAACAGTGGTGAGAGAGATTCCATCTGTTGGAAGTAGACAGAAATATTTAGTATCTTAACTAGCCGATACGGCCTGTGGAAAAGTCCACTTAGGCAGAAGAACAATGAGACTACTACATGAACCACTGTTTATTCGAAATTTTTTAACCCATAGCATCTATTGTGAATATCTTAAAACTCTGATCAAAAAAGTGTTTTCCGTGGTGAAAGAGATACATACAATTAAAGTTTTAGTGACACCTGCAAAATTCCAATGTACAAAAACAATTTATTTACATGTTGCCTTCACTTTGTATATATTTAAACGTTGATCAAAAAAAGAATAGGGTCAGTTGCGAAGATATTAGGATTTAAAGTTTTTGTGATGACGTCATCAACCTGTCTGGTCCCGAAACAGGTGGGCTGACCCAGCTTTAGTAAATTGGTCCTAATTTGATCCACCCATTTTAAGTTATTAGGCCTTTTAAAGTGAAATGCATTGCCTTCGCTAATTTCAAAAATGATATTGACGTTGTGCGATAACAACTAGGCTAATCAAAGAAAAATGATCACATCCACTTTGCCTGTTACAGACACATAGATACAGTTTTCTTATTATTATAACAGATCAGCATGAAAAGTGGGAAAAAACGACCTAAAAATTAATTATTTTTAGACTTTTAAACCTTTTGTACCTGGTGTCCACATATGGGACAGAGCAAGGGTCATAAGGGGAGAGTCTCTGCTGTATTCCTACGTGGAAGAAGGGCCCTGCTAAACACCCCCATATGAAAGGGCAGCAAAACTTTTTAACGGTGTTGAATAGAATAAATAGAATGTTTAATTCGTTTAACATAAATTTTAAAAAAGCAACTTCAACCACTTAAACAGCAAACAGATCATAAAAAACCCATGGTCATAAATCATGGTAATAAATACTGACCAATAAAGGAATAATCTTTTCTGGAGATACATGTAATGCAAGCAAGTCTAAAGCCTAAAAAATATAAGAAGAAATTAAGTAGTAAAACACAAGACTTACATGTTTTATGCATCATGTAGGATGTGTCATATGCCTGGAAATTCAACGGAAACAATCGTTTCGTTTCCGCGACATTTCCGCGAATCAATAAAGACGGTAATAAGCCCTTGGAGAATATTTTAAATTATAATAATTTTATATTATAATATATACATATTTATATTATAATAATTTACTACTATCAAGTAGGTCTTGTCACTAACTAGGACGTTTATGAAATGGTTCTCCACTTATTTATCGGTTTAAAGCTAATCGTTACCGTCGTTAACATATCGTTTTCTAATGTCCACTTCGCGGAAACGAAAAAACATTTCTGTCAGCTTCAAATTACATGATGGATCGTCAGCTTTAAATTACAATAATGATGGATCGTTTCCCTAGACTCCACAAATTTCCAGGCCTGATAATACACTACACATTTAAAAAAAAATTGTCTGTGGTCCCACGCATTTGGAAATTAAGTTATTCGTTCTCAGTATTTATACACAAAATAAATTTTTATGAAAACAAAACAAAACAAACACTACATTTTGTATGATTAAGCTGATCTTACCTGTCCAGCAACTGATTGCAAATTGTTCATCTCGTCAGCCTCCTCATCGTTCTCCTCATCTTCATTGGGTATTGCCATTAATGATAAGAGTAAAGTCACCAGAGGTTTTAAAAGCTTGGCTTTCAGCAAAGTCTATTAAAAAGTAATGATTAAATATAAAAAGCTAGAAATTTACATAGATTATATAGATGCACATAGATAGAAATAAATTGAGAATACCTTACTCTTTCTACGACACGCCCAACAAACTAGGTATAGTGCTTTTACGCGTAACGCTTCAGACAAGTCACCACAACTCATGATCTGATAATGAAGTATTATTAAATAAAGAAACATTAAGTGCATGTGCTTGATAATAAAATCATTTAGAATTTTAGTTTTTATGGATAAGATAATGAAAGCTAAAACTATCTACTAACTGCCAGGGCTATTTACATGAAGTCACCAAAATAACAAAAACAATGCATCTTCTAACTGATTGGTTATTCAAAACCTTGTTGGATCTTCAAATGGAGGATTCAAATTGGACGTTGCTTGTCAGTGGAGAACCAAACTTTTTAAAATATGAGGTATACGTAGATGCCCACACACTCACAGCACAATTTAGCAGTGCTATGAAAAGCACCTGTATAATCTAAACCATTTTAGACTAAAATTACTTTGCAGGGATCAAAACAAAGCTGTGCACAGAAACTTAAAATATGACAAAATATGACTATTACAAAATGAATTACCTGCATACAGAATTCAACAAGAGATTTTACATAAGGTACAATGATGCCAACTTCAATTTGGACTAATTCATCAAATATGTCTAAAGCTTCATTTGCTTTATCCTGCAAAAAAAAAAAGAAAAAGAAAACTTGAGCAAATTCTATTTTGGATACCTTTTCCTATTCGAACAAATGTAGAATGTTTTTTTCTACAATTTCCAGAAAATATATTAAGGCAAGGTGGCAAGTTTCGAAGTGTGACCCCACAAGTCATTATTTGGGCTATTTTTATGGTCATGCAATTCAAACGTGTCAATTTAGTCAGATCTAAACTCTCAAAATGCGCTAATTGTTATTGAAATCACAGTGTGGGCATTTTTCTCAGGGTTTGTGTGGGCCCTGACATGGATTATTGCATGAAGTGAATTATTCCGAAAGTGGGCATATTAAAAAGTGCAACTAGCACAATTAAAACACGGCTTACCTAACCTACATACTAAAAAAGAAGCTATTCCAGTATGTTGCAGGGAATTTGTGAGTTAATACATTTTGCCAACAGTGAAAAATGTGTTATTGTCTCAACATGTTGATAAGGATGAGTATGCAAATAATTAACTTCTACATTATGGCTCATTAAAAGTCAAAAATGAATAGTGTATGATGGTAAAAACAAAATGCATAGTCACAATTTTTTTTTACTTTTATTATATTGCTATCAAATATTTGTGGGTTTTTCAATCTAAGTAATCACAAACATATTGTAAAGTTCAGTTAATTCTCACCTCATCCTGTTTTAGTAAAGCCTTAACCACGATCATGATCTGCCCCAACATTGGCTTTAAGAGGACCTGTTTAGGAAAAAAAGACTATCAGTAACAGATTTGGTTGTGGGCAAACGCTGTGGGGTGTGGTAAATCTACAATTTTGATCTTTTAATTGCTTAACCTTTTTTTTAAGCAATGACAGCAAAACAGTAACTTGTTACTACGTTCTCAAAGATAAATCAGATTTTAAAATAAAAAATAAAAGTTCTGATAGACAAAAATGTCATAAAGAATGCAATGTTTTTCGCACACTACTATCCATATTAATTTAGGAAATCTGAGATAATAAATGGCGTGGTTTCAGAAAGCTTTTTAAATTTTTAAAAAAGCTCTTTTCATTCTTTGATATTTGACAGATATTTAGAAGGTATTTGCACTCATTTTAACATTTTATGTATTCTGCATAAATTATAATGTCATGTTGGCTCTATAGAAATTGTTGATAATTTCTATTGTCATAATTTTTGACTTGTACAAGGATATTTGCCAACATTTTTAAGGGTTACAGAAACAAAATGTAAAGTGTTTAAAACATCTTTGAAATGGTGCTACTTTACTTGTAGCAGTTTCCTTATACTTTTTGTTGACTGCTTTGTAGCTTTAGAGTTGCTTTGTCAGTTTAGCAAGCATACTCATTCAACCTATTGAAACTAGCCGACAAATAAACCATTTTTTGAGTTCTCTAACGTAGTTGAACATAATTTATCACCTTGGATTCCCTTTTCAAAAAAAAGTCACTCAGAGTAAAAAAAAAAGAAAAGTTGAAACGCAAAAAACATATACCTCTTCATCTGAACCAAAAAATTGCAGCAGAGGAGTGATACACCTGGATTAAAAAGTATAAAAAGTATGAAAATATTGCCTCAGTGACTTATAACATGAAGAAAAAATTGGCAGAACCGTATACTTTTCTTACACATCAATAAACACTCACTTGATTACATAGTAAGCATTAAGGTTTGACTGTGCATCGCCTAGACCAGTTTGAAATGCAGGAAATAAGTCTCTGTACCAAGGACGAAGCTAAGTATATAATTTGAAGTGCATGTTAGTTAAAATACTCATGCTAAAATATAGATTACCCTTTAAACTCATGCTTATTGTACATAAAGTATAAATACCTGCTCTGGAGCAGCCTCACATACAGCTTGAAGTAAACAAAAGCCACTCTAAAAAAAAATTTACACAGCAATAAAGATCTTTTTCTGAAGTATACTTCACTCGATAATGTTTTTTAGTGTAAACAGTTTGGTCTTTAATGTCATGCTTTCAAAGGTAATAAGAAAGTTTATGCATTGTTTATGTATAGCTGAAACACACAAGTTATGGTTTGTCAACTTTTTATATGTAAAAAATACCTCACGTTCCGCACAGCTTAAACTTCCAACACAAGCAGATATAAATTGCATTAGTTCTGGCCATAAATTATCACTCAGCTCATGACGAGCAACAGATCCCACCTAAATAACACAAAATTCATAGTTTAACTTCATTAATCAGGTAAGTATAGAAAATTAACTAGAATGCTAAGATAGACTTTTTTAAAAATGTCAGAGTTAAAGGGGTTTAAAATATTGCTAAAAATGGCTTCTAAATTGGTTCTTTGTGTTACAGATGCACCAAAAAGGAATTAGGGACAATCACAAATATCTTATTTGTAAAATAAAAAATAAAATAAAAAATGGTATAATCAGCACCATCAAGTCTTAATCAAGGTTCACATTTTTCGCTTCTTTTTTTTCTTTTTTTGGGGGGTTAAACGTTTCGGTAAGTTTAACTAAAAATAACATACTTTTGTGTTCTCTTCAACGTAGAAGTTTTAAGTCAGATTATCTTAGGGTTTGTTAAATAATAGCACAAGTAAATATTTAGAGATGTTTCCCTGTGTGGAATAAATAAAATAGAGGTGCTTCACATTTTTATTTGGGAGATGGAAATAATAGGGAGAATAATATATATGTGACATCAACATCAAGACATACCACTTGGCATACTGAAGCACGAACAAATACACTAAAATACAAATTTGAATATATATACAGTATCTCAAGAATTTTGAACAATAAAAATTGGAATGCTATTGTACCCTATTTTAACCTACATGCCTTATTCATTCTTTCTTTATTATTAAACAAAAAATAATGGTTTAATTAATGCACTTTTATTGTGCATTTTTAACCAAATTATTGACTTCTATCAGAAATCAGTATCACTTCCTGCAAAGAACGCTACACCTGTTTAACAAACAAAAAAACGATTTGTTAGAAGGTTTGAAACTGTAAACAAATCTAAATACTTGACTACAAAACCTGGTAGACCAAGAAATACAGGCAAGCCTGGCACATGAAAGAGTGAAGAAGTGAAGTTTGGATAAATGCATTATTTGCCAGCAAGATGTTACTGAAAAACTACATTACAGGGCATAATAAGGATTCAAGAGAAATCACCTTTAGTGCATTGCCATAAAAAAATTGCAACCCTATCCTATTTATAGTTACTTTGATGCATGATCATTAGAGATTATTGAAAGGGAAAAGAAAAATAAACAAACTGCTAACTAATAGCAGTGTTAGTCCAACAACGAGAAAGTGCAAAATATGTATTTAATGAAACAGAAATTATATTAACGATAGTATACAGGGTTTTCACTCTTGAGTGAAACTTGAAAAGAATTTTTAACCTTTTGTGGGAGGATGACAGTGTTTTCATAAAAAAATTTGAGAGTATATTTGAGGAAATTTTAAAGGTGGTGCCATGAGTGAAAAAGGAATTCTTGTACAAATGTAGCACTTCTATGTATTTTGAAAATAAAAACATTAAGGAGATTTGAAAAGGTTTTAAAAAGTTCCTTTTAGAGGAGAATTAAGGCGTTTGGAGGAGGCATTGGCAAGCCAGTATTACACTGGAGCTAAATCCATATTTTTTAGATTGATTTGGCTTCTTTTAGTCATTGACAAATTTTAAGTTATTGATATTAACCCTTTAATAACTATTTAAGAGGGCAATACTAATACAATATGAACTGTTTTTCCCATCTATATATCAAGAAATATTACCCAAGGTCAATAGTATAGATTGCTTATGAGATCAAAACGGTGACCAATGAAAAGTAATGTTTCTTGAAAGAGATAAATAAAACGGTTTATATTGAATTTATTAACTGATAGCTATTTTGTTAGAATCCATCACACAAATTCGATGCTCTTTTGCTTGATGCTCATTGTACTGATATTTTAATAAAAAAACCCGTAGCAGATTTAAAATCATCAACACTTCTTGCTGTTTTTCTGGCAGGGTGATTGGTTAAAAGTTATACTGTGCTGTATAAAGCCTGTCATAAAAGCTTTTTAGCCAATCAGGGTTACAGATTTCCTGTATAAACCGTTTGAGAATAGCTATCAGTTAATAACAGAGATTATTATATACCCGTAAGCAAAAACAGCCATTGAATAAATAATCGTATTCCACCCGTTTTATTCAATGCTTGTGACGTAACAATAGTTTTGACAAAACATTCGTAAACGCATGTTTTGATTTTATCCTTTCCGCCTTATTAATTTTTATCGTAATTAACTGTGATTGGTTGTTTCTTAGTGGTCCGTTTTCTGATTGGTCGATTTCCAAACACGTGAAATGGCGGGAACTTTTTTGTCGAGAAAATTCTTTTTACAAAAACATCGATTTCACAAAAAAATGTTTCGATCTACACTATAAAATGAAACGAAAACAAAACGAACACAAAACAAAATAAGTAATATTAATTATAACAATCTCTTTTGGGCATATAATAAAACATATATACAATAGGTAAACATAGGTTATTGGATTTATTAACCCTCGGTGATATTATATTCAACTCCGCTGCGCGTCGTGGAATATAAATCACCTCGGGTTAATAAATCTTAATAACCTATGTTTACCTATTGTATATCTACTTATTATTGCCTGCTTGATGTAAATCCTTATTAACCATGTTGTGTGATTTTAAAAAAACAAATGACAATAATAAACAGATATTTAATGAGGTGGAGAAGACCTCGTTAAATATCACAAGTTTGACTGAATTATTTTTGATATCCAATTTCACCAAATTAAATATCTGTTTTATCAGATATTTTAAGATATAAAACACTTTGATGAATTATGCAAAAAACAAGTTTTATATTAAACTTATAATGCAAAAAAATTAAGAATTTCAAACCATACAACATTTAAAAATAGTATGCTTATAGCATTCTTTTGTCGACACTCTCCTTTCTTGGCATATTTATGAGTGCAGACAAGTGTCAAAACAACTCTAATATTTGATATTAAATATCTAAGGTTATACTTACACTGATTCTTTTGTAACACTCTGCAACAAAAGCTCTTTCAAACTAAAAACAAAACAATTCCTTTTATAGTCAATTGAAAATTACTTAAAAAGGAAGAATTCCACATATAAAAAAGTATGAAGTACCCCTTCTTGACATCAGAATGTATTTTTTTCCATTGTTTTACAACTCTTCTTCGCAACAGGATAGCACAGTACTGACGTATCTACAAAAAATAACACGGCAATGGTCATATTAGATTTATCTATTCTCTAATTTTTTTACTTTCACCAATCTATTGGATTTTTTATAATTTTATTTTATTTCAAGTCTATTTATTGAAATCACGTAGACTTTAAACTTGCTTCAGGGGCTGACAATTGCTTTTATGAACTACAAAAAATGAAAAAACCAATTAAGTGTAACATTGACAGGATGTAGGTTGATATTGATCTTATATATAGAAATATTACCTGATGTATCCAAACAAAATTTAAAATGTCTATTATTTTCTCATTCCCTGTCCTCCAATGGCTTTAACTTTGAAGTAAGGGTTTTTTAAATGCTTTTTTTGTTTCTGCTTAAATTCTTCAGAAAGAATCAATTAATATATATTATGTTAATTAATAATGTTGTTGTCTATTATTTCCACCTTTCCATGCTTTCAAAATTTATCCATGCAAATACATTTTTTTTATATATAGGTGAATATTTATCATAGCACATCCGTATTTATCTAACATTTTATTTACATTCTTAGAACAAAACTAAGTTTACAACTAAGCTTAAGTGCCATGTGTGAAGTAAGAATGATCGAAAATCTATTGGGGTTTAAAGGTTTCTTCATAATGTCATTAACCTTTGTATTCTGTTATTTTGAAACAGGTGGGTTGCGCATTCTTTAGGTGAAAAAAACATCTTCTTTGGACAGCTGAATTCTGGCCTGGTTTGGTATTGTCAGTCACGGACAAACTTAGCCTAATAATATTTGAGAAATGATGATAAAGGAACAATCAACATATTAGATATACTTACAGTAGGATCTTCTGAGTTTTGTAGGAGTTGTACAAGTGCGGGTATAACTAAATCCGGTTTCGTGAAAGCTGTTTTCAATTGTAATGTTGCCTAAAGATAAAATTTTTGTTACTTAGCCAAAAATATCTTGGGTATGAAGTTATAAATCAGCAATTACATAAATGCACTACAAATCATAGCCAGAAAATCCTGGAAGTGACCAAGGAAGTAAGGAGATGTGTTCCCTGTATCAATAGCTAGCTATTGTTTTTGCATCATTTTTACCGAAAGATTTAAGTATAAAGATAAGGAAGATGAAAGTATAAAGATAATCCTTATACTTTCTAGCATAAACGTATATATAACCACTCAAAACTCTGAGCGAAAAAGAGTCAATATTTATATCGAGCATGACGGTCGCGATATGGATCGCGAAAGTCACGATGCATCCTGAAAGTCAACCTCATGATGGATCACCCCCTTCACGATGCTAAAAAATTTTACTATCGCGACAGCATCGTGAATTGTGCGTGACGCGCATGATACGCAATCCACAATGTTAAGTGTCCTGGTAGAATTATTTATAATATTGATGATTACAAATATTACAAAAAGATAAAGTTATACAGTTTTACTGCATTTCTAACCCCTCTAAGGACAAAGTTTGTTTGAACAGATTTCTAGAATGACTTCATTTATGAGTTTACGTCTGATTTGCCACTAAAAAAGACGCACAAAAAAGACCCGGACATTTAAGACCTAAAAAAGACGCACTTATAAGACGCATTTAAAAAAACGTCTTTAAAAAGCATTGCAAAGACGTCTTTAAGACTAAAGACGCACAAAAAGACACACAAAAAGACACCAGAAAAGCGGACATTTAAGACCTAGAAAAGACGCATTTAAGACACATTTGAAAGACGTCTTTAAACACATTTGGAAGACGCCTTAAAAACTTAAAAAAACGACATCTTTACGACGTACTGAAAAGACGTTGTAAAGACGCACAAAAAAGACTTCGGGAAAGCAACATTTAAAACCAAAATAAAACGCAAAAAAGACGCACGGAAATGCGTCTTAAAGATGTCTTAAAAACGTTTTTTTTGCCGTCTGGGATGCTTTTCTGATTTTTTTTTCTCTAAAATTGGTCACAAAACTGATGAAAGTTAATTGGATCATGTAAAAATTGTATGCTTTCGGCATATTCAGGCTTGTGAAATTCAATTTTTTAAAAGTATTTTTTAACTTTTTCAATTAATTGAAAGGTTTTTAACCGAACGAAAATGTGCGTTCAGAAATAATTGGGTTTCATTTAAAGGACGTTTAAAAACATCATGTCTTCAAAAAAGGAAAACTTCAAGATAATTTAACCAAACAAAATTTGCGTTCAGAAAAATGTGATTTCCCATAAAAGAGGATTTAACAAAATTTTTATCAGTGAATGGATGTTGGAAGAAGCACTCTGGAGCTTATTAGACATCCAAAGAAAATTCAAATAATCTTCTTGCTCTAACCGAAGTTCGTTTTATAACATATCACACACTCCAAAATTAGGTCTTTTCTGCAGCAATTTTTTCGTCCACATACGACATTTCTAACGTTTTGTTAAATTTGTAGTTGCTGAAATAATAACTTTGTAAGTAAGTTCAACTTTGTCTTTGCTCTCTGAAGAAATTTTATTAAAAGAAAAATATCAAAATCTGTTCTCGTGTATCACATGTCAAGTTTCCATTTTATTTTAAATAAATTACACAAATCGAATTCGATTAATTGGATTGTATTTCAAATGGATGTGTTTTGACCAATTGAACCAATCAATATACAAAAAATTCAATATTCTCCCAATAGGCGCTGCATGACAAATTAGCAGGGCTTGCGTAGTAGCTTTCCCCGACTAATTCAGGCAGTGCTACAATCTATATTTTTTATGCAATAAAGTGTCTAAGCATCATTTTTGAAATACTGCCTCCTTTCCATACCTTCCAACCTTGGAACCCTGTAAAACGGGAGATTGAGTGAACTTAGTTTAGAGTTTAGAGAAAATTTTGAGATTGTGAGCTTCTAGATGCTCGAAAAATGCATTTCCCAGAATGGCCAAGGTGTTTAGGGCTGTTTTACACCAGAAAAATTTCATAGCGTAAATACATATTAATAAATCCCGCTATAATAATTACTGCTGTATGTTTGCGACCACTTTACAACATTATAAGCAATGAAATGGTTAACATAAATGTAAAACTAACAAATGAAAATGTTCTTCCTTAGATGAATGAACTAGATTGTATTGTTCACATGCAGATAATACATTGTTTTAATAAATCATCAGGTATTTTCAAGCTGTAACAATTTTGGAGATGTTCTGGTCGTTTAAAGAAGAATGAATATGATTGCACATTATTTTAAGAATTTAAATTATCGCTGGGTGAACTTACTGAACGTAAATGTATGGTTTTTTATACAATTTTATCACATATGTGAGTTACCCACGCCAACAAAGACAAAATGGTAACCGAATTGCAAGAGAATCCACAACTTTCTTGGTCTGGCTGAATGCAGGAAGAATGTTTTTTGAATTATTTTACATTGATTTTAAAAACTTTCGAAGGAAAATGCTGCTTAAACAGGAGAATATTCTTTCCAACAGGGGTACAGGAGTGTTTGTTTAAGGGTTGGAACATATGCTTTTCTCTAAGCTGAATAACATGTTTTCACACTTTTTACTTGTATTAGAGCTAACTAATCTCTGAAAGTTTTAAAACTGTCAAAAATAATGTTTGAATGAATGAATGAACATAAAAGTGGATTTCTTAACGGGGTAAAACGGTTTACCTGTTGAATAACAGCATTATCAGGCACTAAAAGTTTTTTCAATATGTTTTCTAGCTCCTCTGTCGCCATGTTGTTCAGAACTTTCCCGCGAAATAAAATAAATTCTTGGAAAAACTTGTACCCAGAGCCCAAACTCAAACGGCACCACGCGCGCTGCATTCACGAAAAACACCTTTTCGTTTCAGAATCGCTAAAGGAAAAATTTTGATACCAACAGCCTCATTTGCTAAAAATATGCTGAGTTGTAGTTTTCTTATTAGACACGCAGGCGGGATGAAATCTCATCCTAGGATAAAAGAAAACTGTTTACACGTGAGAGGCTGATCCCCGGATGAAATCATCATATTTTTATGTTTCATCCCGAGATGAGTTACTCATCCCGTGATAAAACATTAATTTTGCTGATTTTGCGTATGATAATTCGAAGTGATATTTCTTAATTCGTGAGTAGAAGGGTTAAACGAAAAACGTATAACGACGGCGCCTGAGAAAAGAAGTGTAATATTGTTAAAATCACAATTATAACTAGCCTAGTTTACTAAGCTTTCTTCTTCGAGGTTAATAAAATGAGTTTCTTTTAAACAAAAGCTTAGACGCAAACGAATGACTCAACGGAAACCCCGAGTTTAAATTGAACAATTTGACTAATCGCTTCGGAGACCAATTTTATTTATCTGTGAGTTGTTTACCAAGCTTGACCACATCTTACTCTGTTAAAAACTTTATAGTTTAATAATGTTTGGTAATGTATTCGGATGAAAGTTTAAAATAACGTGCATTTTTAAAACACTTTCTCATATAAAAACATATAAGAACCATAATTAATGGTCGAATAATAATTGAACTTGTGTACTTTGCGCATTGCGGCCGGACATCAGGTAAGAGAAGACGTGAATAGCTTACTTTATTCGCACCTATAAAGCTAGACACAGTAAACATGACCTTGGAGGAAAGAATACGTAAGTGAAGCAGAAGTGAAGCATGAATGACTTTTTACCGCTTTTTTTTACCAGTGTCCCAGGGAAAAAACACAGATTTTATTTATGATTTTATGCCAATTTACACCCTATTTTATGCTATTTTATGTTTTTTACTAATAATTTCATGCCATTTTTTATGGAAATTTAGCTAAATTTATGCCAATTTTATGCCAATGCCTAATTTTGATAACTGTATAGTTCAATGGTCCTTACTAATTTCTCACAGATTTGACGGATCTCCTACAAAAACTGGATAACCCTTGGAAAACTGGTTAAACACATAAAAAGTGATTTGAATATGCTTTTACAGTCTATACTGTTACCACCAAGGTTCATTGCTCAACAATGCGTTAAATCAATCAAGTGTAAGTCCCTCTTAAATTTGTTTCTGGTTTGTATCAAATATCTGCAACGCTTGTAACTTTTCTGCCTTCGTTACTAATTTTCTTGGCTTATGAATAAACTGTCTTGACTAAGACTTAACTTGCCATCTTTGGAACTAGTTGTAAATGTCCTCCGGTTGATAAGATCTTTTTTTTACCCAGATGCATGACACTTTGCATGTGATTTTACTTGAGATAACCCACTGTTGGTAATTTTAAATGTTTTAACACAAATTTTACAATAAGCTGAAAATTTATCATTTTTAACAAAACTGAGCCAAGGTTAGCTTTTTCCCCACTCTGGACGGTGTTTAATTAATCACTATTGTAATTACTAACCTTAAAAAAAGTTGCTCTACTCTCTTCTCGACTTTAACAATTGCTACATAAAACTCTGAGAAATGTCATAAGAATAAGAAATGAAGAGCAAAGAAAATTTCCATAGGTATCTACAATATAAAACTATAAAACAATGATTGGAAACACGTAACACACATTGGAAGCGCGCTGCTGCGAAACATTGCAACATGTTTACAAAATTTTTTAAAAAAGGAACATGCTGAATGCCATGGACCACACGGCATTACTTTGTGACAAAATAAATAAATAAATAAAAATGATCAGGCACAAAATATGCTTATTTAAAAATAATATAGCATTTGGATTTTAACCATCATTAAAACAATTTAAATCTCATAACATACAGGCCAATCCAGACATAAAAAATAAAAATAAAAACTGCCCACGAAACCAAAAAAAAAACATAAAAACTTCACATTTTCGTAGGCTTCGCACAATGCTTAGCATATGCTTAAAAATTGACCAAATTTAAGCCTGTACTAATGTCAAGCCTATGTCATGCTTATAAAAAAAAACATGTAAAATGCTTAAAACCTCAAAATACGGTTAATATACATTTTAACACGGTTGTTAGTCCTAGATAGTGCGCCAGTTCTACAGGTGAATACGAATTTACACCTCGCCAAGCTCAAACACATCGCCCTAAAAACCTTTGTGTTCCAGAAAACCTTTTTTTAATGGCCTCGACTTCACGTTAAGTAGTATTCTATTTTAAACTACAGAAATAGTCAACAATTTTTGCAACATTGAAAACAGAGCAATAGTAATTGACGCCGGATAAAGAAGTACGGATTTAGTTGTTCTGACATTTTCGTTTAATATGTTTTACAATAGAAAAACCTTTTTCGACGTAAACTAATTTTGATCAAATGAATATTGGTGACAAAAAAGCTGTACTCCGATTTAATAAATATAATATTTAAATAAAGAAAGAAAAACAGAAGTTGTATTTAGACCTTTAGGAAATTGATGAATACGCTAAGACTGGTTTCACCAGTAAATTTAATATTAAAGGATCAGGGAAACGAACTGTAGGAATTCTAAATTCGGCAGTGAAAGGATTTATTAGCTGTGTAACCTGTGTAAATAAATCCGCTGTCTGCAAAAGACAAGACTTTACCAAAGTGCAAAAAACTTAATGAAAACCTCATTGAATGTCATTGCAACAGATTAAACTTTAATTGGTTAAATAAAATAGAGCGATATGAATGCATAAATTTCATTTTTTAAAAGAACCAATACCACATATCAACTTGCACTACCAGGCTTTTTCGCTGTTATACCAGAATTCTTAACTGCAGCAGTTAGTCTTAAATCGCAATAATTCTCCGACGTAGCGTTTATCCTTGCAGTGATCTGATTGAGGTCCGTATTGAGTTTACTAACCAAGTTCGAAAATTCTAACGTTAACTTATCGGAAAACGTCTGTAATTCGGAGTTTATCATCGACGTAGCATTGTCTAGGTCCTGAGATAGTTCTTGTAATCTAGCGGAAATGTGGAACTCGCTGTCTATTTTAGAGGTAGCTTTGTCTAACTCAGTGGATAATTCCTGTATTTCGACTGTTAATGCATCTAGTACGTCCTCGATCTTAATTTTGTGTAGAACATTCTCCAATGCTTTCCGACCCTGAATACAAACAAAATTAATACAGTCCAAAGTAATCAACAATAATTTTTCATGAATAGAAAAAGAAAATATTGTTATGTCAGTTGCTTTAACAAAACTATGTATATATACCTTCACAGAGGTTGATTCAAAGTTACTGCATATAACCTCTTCGAAATAATTTGAAAACTGTATTCCATTCACGCTTATCTGAGCACCTTGTGTTAAAAACGTTCTATAAAAAAATGAGGGCATATACAAGACATGACTTTTCACGATTGTATTTTTGAACTAAAAAATAGAAAATATTTTTAATGCGAAATTAAACTTTTAACGCACAACAAATATTATATTTATAGTTAAAGTGCAACAATATCTTCTTTAATTTCTACAAAAATCTTTCAAATCAATTCTGACACTGACGATCTGTAGGAAATCCCTCGTGGATAGAGTGGATAGGAATAATCGCATTTGCTATTTTGTTTTTCCATTTGCCTGACATTTTTGTGCATAATACATACATTATAATATAGACTATCAAAATGTCCTGACAAGAGGCTTGATTGTAATATTCCTTTTGAGAATTCACACTTGCATTTATGACCCCAACCACAGAATTCGAAATCACAAATTAAAATATTTCCCCAACCTTCTAAATAAATTAAACATAAAATACAGTGACAGTACAAAAAAAGGACATACTCATTAGGGTTTTCTTTGGATGGTTCATAAACTAGTTTCTCCTCTACAGCCAGCATTCCCCAAAAAGTATAATTTATCATTTTCAAGACCATTCTTTCATTTAGCATATCAACCTCTGAGTGCTCCACAGCGTAACACATCTCAGGCATACCAAGAAGTGTTGTGATAAATGTGGGTAAGTTCCAATGAGACCCAAATATTCTGGTTGTATGTAATTTCCCATCTCTTGTAACTTTCCGATCAACTACATCTATTGCTCTGACATTTGTATTAAGTTCATTAGGATATTTCTGCCATGCTGCTTCTGTGACTTTCTTCCAGGGGTGACTGCAAAATAGCAAATGCACATATAAATAAAAAAAATTAATAGCAATTTAGAGCGAAAATAAGGGTTAAAGGTTATCTCCCGGAAAAATCAAGTTGAGCTCATATTATTATTATTATTATTATTAATCATATTTATACAGGTTTACATCTTCAGTATGATATAATATATCTGCACTGTTATCAACGAGTGACCTGTTAAAACAAAAAAACAAAAAAACAAACAAAGTAAACAAGGAGCCAAAAATTGTTTTTTGTTTATAAATAATATATATAAAATTATGAGAATGTTAGAAAAAAAGAGAGAAAAGAAAATAAGAATCAAATAGCAGACTATGAACAGAAAAATTAGCAAAAATGGGAATTAGAAAAAATTTGAGTTTAGGATTCAAACTTCACAACATTAGAAATCAGAGAAACAATAGCGTATCTCCGAGACACCCTGTAACGTATTGGATCAAGCTAAGGTAAGTTGCCAAAATCGAATTGAAAAATAGGATTCTAAAATTCACAAAGCCTTGTAGCTATGAAAGAGCTTTAAAGGTTGTCTAGGAATTTGAATATTTTTTTTTAAAATCCTTGATTGGTTCTTTAGAATTTGGACTAAGAATATTAACTAATTATGCATGATGCCATGAGTATGCTCTGCAAGGGAGTTAATTTAACATTTTTGAAAAGCTATATCGAGTTAAAAATATTTTTTGGCTGTTCACTTTGACAGGTTTTGAACATTTTACATAATTTTTTTTATTTAGTTACCATAATTATGCTCAATGCATACTAATGACGTCACAATTTCGCATAATCAGCGCTACTTTTAAGACAAATATCTCAAGAACGGATAAAGATTTTTGAAAAAAATAAAAGATTTCTAGACAACTTTCAAAGATCTTTCATATGAGCTCAACTTGATTTTTAGCGGGAGGTAACCTTTAAGAGACTAAGGGTTAATTTTTTTGTTGCGCTTAATCTCTGTGAAGGTCAGATACTTTACATATTTGTAAACATTTTTTTTATCAATGGTTACTTTTTTATGGTAAGCTCTCTTGGCCTCAAAATCTGTGCGAAAGACAAAAAACTATTAATATAGACTTATTAATATCTTCGGGGGGATATTTTGCACAAATTAAATTTCACGTTTTGTGGTTTTTTAAAAATTCACAAAATTAAGTCGATGCAAAATTTTTGAAGTAAGGTCTGGTCAAAATATTACACACAAAATATTAAAATATGGTCTGTCCGCAAAATTAAATCCACATTGTAAATTAACTTCGTCCCTATTGCGTTTTCGTTTTTCACTGGGATGGCAAGTCAAAAAGAAGCTGGAAACAAGGTGGATTGGAAATAACATAAAGAATATGGAACATAACAATTTTCTTGATCTGCAATTATAGAGCATAAAAATATAAGGTAGTAATATCTGACTACAATAAGAAACACCAATGGTGTTGACATTTTTGCAGCGGAGAAATACCCAACACAAAATAATCAAAATGTAGTCAATGATCAAAATGATGGCAACTATTTAGAATCAGAATATAAACTAAATATTGAAGATATCAACACCATTGACAACTTTTTATGTTAACAACCTTTGTATGTTCAAGAAAAAAAATTTGTTTTGTAAATTTTATGTTTTACCATGATACATTTTTTCCATTGCTGCAAAGATGCAGAGTGTTAGGAAATACTGACACATTTGAACCACCTGTCAGACAGATGGTTGGGATTGAAAGGGTTAAAAGCTTAACAGCGTACCACTGAAAAAAATTAGCTACAAAAGACATCACTTTCACTTTAGCTAATTAGTTTAATCCATCCCTAAAAATAATTTTTAAATACCTCAAGGCCACAGAATAAACTTTGTGGCCAGGCAATGATGTAACATTTAAATTTGTATCTGGCCACTGCTCCTATACCATATTAAAATGGTTTTCTGTTAAAAATTATTTTAAATTTAATCTGATTTTGACATCATTAGATTACTCAGGGGTGCGGATCAGATGGAGCAATCAATCTAACAGATACTAACTTTGTTCACATAATATGAACAATTTCCCTACAGGTAGATGGACCTCAAAATGTCATTCTTTATATTAAGGTCTCTTTCGAATTTGCTTATTGTACAGGTAGATGGACCTCAAAATGTCAGTCTTTATATTAAGGTCTCTTTTCGAATTTGCTTATTCTAGTTCCTCTTACATTTAATTTTTTCAAATCAACAAAAAATATGAAGGGAACTGTTTTAATGTAGACATTTTAATATGGCTGTTTGCAGGTAAATTAAACTTTATATTACTAAAAGCATATCTTATAACCCTTTTTTAAATAAACATGGTTTTATCAACAAAGCTAAATTTTAAACTTTATATATATACTAGACGTTTAATTAAGGTAAGGCAGTCATCAATTATTTTGTTGACCAACCCTATTTAACATTTAGAATCGGAAAAACTAGACCATTAAAAATCTTCTATGCTTGTTGTGTTTTAACAGCCAGTACCCAACAATAATATTGTAATATTTTCTGGCTGTGAGTGACAACTAGTTAGAAATAGTGCACAGAACCACTAATAAAATGAGGGATACAAGCTAATTATTAAATTATTATTACATGCATTTTTTAAAAAATTTTTGAGTTTTTACTTGCCGACTGACTGACTAACCCTATTTTTAGGACTCAAACAACTCTAACACCACATGTTTGTGACCCCTGCTTCCTAACATACACTAATTATACTGCAACACAGCACATTTAAAAGTTATCTTGATGCTTAATGTAGAGTCCACCTTACTGCCTACCCCATTCACCCACAAACAAGATGCTTGGTGAAAAAGTAGCTATAGAATTGAAATCAAAAATTGGTGACGTTTTATTAAAAAAATCCAGCAAGTTAGCTAGGTTTGATACTACCACTTAATCATTTTGGGGGTTTCGGAACTCGTGCATGACAAAAATTTGGTGGTAAGTTCAGCCAGCTAGCTACACCTTTTTGTGATTTTCAAGTCAAGCGAGCAGTGGTCATTTTTGATATACATTGTTATCTCAGTTAATTGATTATAATTATGATCATGTAAATACCTTTTCTGAGGGCCCAATGATTCGATAATGTTTTTTAAGGAATATCATGGCTTTAATCGGATGATAGTGTACATGTTAGATCCAGCTTATTTGTCCACTAATATTTTATTTTTTTTCTTGTCATAACCCGAACAGTTCGCAACTGATAGCGCTACAATAATAACAGCTTAAAAAACCAATATGTTGACGATATGGATATACAGAGGTTAAGTGTGTTTTTTTTTCCGAAGTTGGCTAGCTGGCTAGCTAGTTAACTAAATTTTTGAGCATTTCCTAAAAGTAATATTCCAGATAGATAGATGTGCATATTTTACATGGCTAAATATCGAGGGATATACCCTGTCTATTATTTCCAGGAGGGGCCATGGCGTAGATGGAGAGTCCTAGAGTATTTAATGCTCATTTTGAGCTACGCAGACCCAATTAGAGCCCGCGCTCTACTAGACAACTCCCGGCAACATCCAACATCCCACACAGTGTGCCATCTTCCCAATTTCCCTCACATGGCTTGGGTTAACCCGGGGCTATGGTAACATTCACTCGCCCATGTTGAATCGCCGTCAAGAGGAATCGAACCCCGGTCTCCCGCACAGAGTACGAGAGCTATAACCACTAATCTACGGCGCCACAACGCCAATTCCAGTTCATCCAACCGTTCACTTTGTCATTCGTCAAATGACTCCTTTGAGTCAGTAAGATGACAACTTACCTAAATATATGTTCTGTCGCCCAAAGCTTCATTTCTTATATAATAATAACCAGGCAGTATATTCACACAACGAGATGCGCACTTAGTTTGTGATATCGATTCTTGGAATGAAATTTTGCAACAAGAAGTCCAAAGTTCAAACAATTGCGTCATTCGAACGTCTGATATGGGCGCGTCACACTGTAATAAAAAACTAATGATCCTTCACGCTAGTTCTCTTCTGTGGTATTATGGCTAGCTACCTTAAGATTGTCTTGATATACCGCTCAACGTTTAATCAATATGAACTGGAAGCCTAATATAAAACGAGACAAAATATACAGAATTTGAATCCCGTGTGCAGTTCCCTTGTTTTTATTGGTTTTTTTTTTAATTTTGTACACAAGCCAGGCAGAAATGGATTTAGGGGTGCATGGTACACCTGAAACAACAATGGATTCCGATAGGCGCCTAAGAAATGATGGTGGTTTTGAAAGGACCAGAAGTTTTTCCTTTGAAGGAAATCAATGGAAACATTTTGTGGACAGCTCTATCAAATTGGAATGGAACGTGAGAACTATTTTTTTTAAATTATCTCGGTGTGTTGGAGGGTTTAGTTTATGGACATATTCAAAAAATATAGGCAGGATTTTTGCCAATTGTAAACATTGGTTCACATATAGGTGACACATGTGGGTGTCACCCACTCGATGGGGGTGAGTTCACGTATACAGATATGTGAACTCACCCACATCGAGTGGGTGACACCCACAATCACGGTATCCTCACCCGACTGAATAGTTTTAGATAAAATCACCTGCATCCAGCAGTTTCACCTGTATTCAGAACAATATTTGGTCGACGTTACGATTAGAAAGATTTTCCTACTAATTTATTATAATAAAAACAGAAAAATTAAAAATACGTACTTTCCCTGTATTATAGAGGTCACCCTTAGCCTTTCCACACGCAAAGAAGCTGGTCCCCAAGAACTTGTGAGGGTGTGAGTGTTTCGTTCTCGCCCCCTCGCCCCTCTTCCTGCGCAGATTGTTAAACTGACTTCGCTTCCTCCGTATTGACCTTGCATCAATAGATGGAAGACTTACCAAATTCGCGAAATGTGTGACAGAAAGATTTTGAGAAATACACCTGGGAAAGGTTTTTTCCGCCAATCTAGAAGTCTCAAATTCGTAACTTTTCCAAGGTTTCGTCTTACCACGGAGTCTCTATTCTAAGAATTATATACACCAGCAAAGCATATCAGTAG
Source organism: Hydractinia symbiolongicarpus (assembly GCF_029227915.1). NCBI lineage: Eukaryota > Metazoa > Cnidaria > Hydrozoa > Anthoathecata > Hydractiniidae > Hydractinia > Hydractinia symbiolongicarpus. The sequence continues at coordinate 7,105,871 of NC_079885.1, forward strand.
GGTATACCATGTTACATTTTTATCCCTGTGGCTGATTTGGTATTTCCAATAAAAATCTTGAATACATATTTGAAAAATAGAATAACAAAATTTTGTAATAGTGAAGTTTCCATCCTTGTAGTTTGTGTACACTATGAGATATAGCTTTACAAACTGAAACAAGAGAAATGATAAAAAAGTAACAAGTGTATATTGTTTATAAATATTTGAAAATTTATTTTTACAACTTAAAACTTGGTAGAGACAATTTCTAGGTTATTTTTTATGAAGTAAGAAAAATGATAAATCTGTAACAAAAAACATTACAAAATGTTAGGTTTTTATCTGAAGATTGCGATTGGTTATTTTTTCATAAATCAATAAAAAACAACAGTTTCAACATTATGCTACAACAGGAAATAAAAATTATTCAGATTGAAACACCAAAATAATGATAAATATGTAACTAAAATAAAGTTGTTGTTCTATACCCTACGTTAAATATGTTACTTTATTAATCAATAATTTAATGAAGAAATGGTGGTTCTAGAAAATCATCCTTTTAAGAAATTAACTGTGTAAGCTTTAAATAAGGTTTGTAAGAATAAATATTGGTGATAAACCTGTAACTTATGTGTAATTGATAAAAATGTAACCTTGATTGCATTCTCGCTACTTATTTATCTGTATATTGATACAGAAACTAGGTTGGTGAACCTAAAAGACAATCCTGGGTGTTAATGGCCTTTATTATTTCCAAACTTGTGTGATAGAAAAGTAACATGACTGAAGTCTAATTATATATCTATAAAAAATGTTTTATGTGTATCCTTATATGAGATATGCTTATGAATTTATTATATATTTCTTATGCATTAGTTATGTTACTTGTTTATCCCAATACAATCTTCTAGTTTTCCTCTGATTTAAAAAAAATTGACAGCTCAAGTGATAGAATTATAATATTTTTTTACCTTTAATGACAAAAGTTAATTTATTAAAAGTCCTAAAAAAAATACCCTGCATATCTTTTTATCCCTAATTTGAATAAAATACACCTAAACTAATTACTACAATGTAATTAATTAATCAATGTAATTATTAGATTATAACTACAAATTTTGAGTCCAAAAAGTAACACACTCATAATATTGCCCTTGTTACTTTGTTATCACATATCTTTCCAGGAATATTGTGGTTCTTTTCTTGTCTGATGCTATTTTTAGCTTCGAATAGGATCAAAGCAACCAGTTTTGAATGTTATAGTGCTACAAAATCATCTCAAAAAAACAAAAGAGATATCTAAGTAACAAAGTTCCTTTTTGTCAATTTCATTCCTAAGCTTAGATTTTGGAAGAAAAAAAATAACACATCAGATTTGTTACATTATCATCATTTTTTATACAAAGTTTCATGGAAATCAAGGAAATAATTTTTAAGTTATTGCTGAAAGATCAAATTTGGCACTTTTTGAATGTTCACATCCTTGCCTGTTTTTTGAACATGTCCTTATACTATATTATGCTATAACTTGTGTTGCAAATCTGGGCGGACTTGCCGTAGTTTAGTGGTTATATTCCCTTTGACGGCGATTCAATATGGGCGAGTGAATGTTACATTAGCCCTGGGTTAACCCAAGCCATATAAGGGAAATCTGGGAGATGGCACACTGTCTGGGCCATTCGATGTTGCAGGGAGTTGTCTGGTAGAGGGTGCACCCCAATTGGGTCTGTGAGCTCAAAATAAGCATTAAATACTCCAGGATTCCCTGTCTAAGCCATGGCCCCTCCTGGAAATAATAGACAGGGTATATCCCTCGAAAATTGTAAGGCTAGCCATAGCATATATCGTCCTTATTACATAATTAAAGTCAAGGAAAACTGCTTAACTCGGTATCTTTGCAATCACAGTATTTTTATCACATTTGACAGGAGAAATCAGAAACGGGATTCTTAGTCAGTACTTTACGTTGTCGGGAAATGAATTAGATTTCCTTCTGCTTTATAATGTTTTGCTTAATCTCAGAACGTGCCCATCTTAAGACTAGCCTAGCCACAATCTTCAGACATAAGAACCTTCATAAGTTATGCTAGCTACAATTTTTTATGTGTTCAAAGAATGACCTGGCCAATCTTAGGACAGCACTTCCAAATTTGTTTTCTTTTATAAACTTCAAATATAAAAATAAAAATTTCTGTCTTGCAAATAGAGCTCACTAAAAAGATCTAAAGAGTGTGTTTGAAGAAGAGCTTAACCTGGTCTCCTACCCTATCTTGTGACACCCTGCCCAGTGTTATGACTGACCAGCCAGTCTTAGGAATGGGCTTTTTTAAGCAGCGTCCTAGCTATACTATAGTCCAGGATTTGTTGGAACTTTTATTGCTTTTCTGAGAATTTTATTATAATTTAGAAGTTACCTGGTAGACCGGTTGTTCTGGGGTAACAAAAACATAATCAATAATGCTTAAATTATAGTTTGAAGCATTCCAAAACCTGTGTGTAAAAATTATTATCGGCTAAAGTCTATTCAATTTCCATTTTATATAACATATTGACCTCGATTACTGTATCTCAAAAGGTTTTGTCACAGTAAAAAAACTTGAATCTATGTTCACTAACTAGAAAGTTGGAAATTCAGTTGTTCTTGTTGTAACGATTGATGTGTGGCTGAATCACATAACTGATCGCATTTACAGTACATATTTAAAGCTAGGAGGAAAGTGTTGACTTACTGAAAATGTTTTTTATATTTATCGAGCATATTGTATCAAATGAAGTCTATACCAACAAACTTTCTCGACAAAGTTTGCTCGTGGTACCATCACTGCACATCTGCCATTTAGTCAAAGTTATGTACAGGACTGTTGGGATTAAAGGCTCTATGTCCTGTTGTTAATAAACCGTTGATAATCTCTTTGCCTTCTAAGATCCTGTTTTATGATTTTTAAACGATCTATAGAGATCTTTTCATTTTCTTCGATCTTGTCTTGTTATTTTTGTGACAAAGAATGCAGATATTTACATAATTGACAGTTGAATCTTTTTAGAAATTGACAATTAGAAGCAATTTTAAATGAAATGATGTGTTTAATTTTTAATTTTTCAAGGTTTCAATTTTTAAAAACGATTTTTAAAAATTCCTTTCAGAAAGATTAGAGATCATTTCAAATAAATTACTATACAAATTAAATCGATTATTTTTAAAACAATCATGGAGATAATCCCTTAGTACCTTGGGCAGTCCCGTGAACAAAAAAATCTATGTGCAAGGTAATGGGTCTTTTTAATTCAAAATTTACCATGGTCACCACTTGTGTATAAATTAAATCATTGCAGAAAATGCTATATATTTAAAAGCATGTTGCTTTTCCTGCATTGAATTTTATTTTTATGCATTAAAATATTTTTTTGCAAATTACTTTATATTTTTTGTTTTATATAAAAATATACTTTTTCTATACAGTTTAATCTGAAAAGTCATTTCTATGTTCATGACCACCATTATTGTCCAACAGCATATTTTAATAGATTTGACTTAAAAGCTTATTTCTAACTATGGGCTAACCATGAGCTAACCATAGTGCACATGACGCGCTAAGACCTTAGCCAAAAGTGTGAACGTAAAAGTACCTGCTTAGCTCCTAGCTAAACTCATTGTTAGCTCATCTTTAGCCGATTTTTTTAGATCAAATTTTTTTGATATTTTTTTTCCGGCTAACAGTGAGATAAGCTCACTTTCAGCAATCTTCAAAGGAAGCTGACAAGCAAAGCAAATTATTCTTTAGTTTATTTTCACATGTTTTCAAAAAAGGCAAAAAAGTTTTACTGCAACTGGCACAAAGCACGAACCTTACAATATAGAAAGAATATGTACAATTTTATTTAAAAAACATGCACAGTTTTTTGAAATATTTGAAAGAAAAAAGCTGTGCACATGCTTTTGATATTTGCTGGTTAACAAGTAGCTATATGTACATGAATTGTGATTGGTTTTAAAGATGGTTCCCTGTCACTCATTTATAACCCTTTATTCACATCCTAAAGCCTAAACAAACGCAGAAATAAGGAAAAAATGAGAAAGTGCCAGGGTTTTCGAACGCTTGAATATGGCTTAGGCGGCTAGTATATTATGTTGAATTATTTTTAAAAAAACAATTACTCGTACAGAGATAGATTTGGGAAATGTGTCGAATTTTTTTAACTTTGTTGAGAAGGCATTAATTTCATGGTAATTGTTTTTGGCTATGAGAGTCAATGTTAGTGGTACATAAATATTACTTAACAGGATCACATGCTAAAAAAAGACTGGAGCTAATCTGAAATTTTTAACGAAGAAGATTGAACCAGCCGTAAATGTGGCATGGAAAACAAATATTTTAAAAAACGAAATCTTGGGTTACATGAACTTTTAACGAAAAATGAATATGCCATAGGGAATTTATCATGAAAATCTTCCAAGTAAGTACCTAGGGATCCTTCTAACAAATAAAAATATGTATGCAAACAATATCTTTGTTTTCAAGTTTTGTTTTTATAACCTACTCCAATATTGTCTGCTAATTATTTGTTTGTTTTTCTCTCACTATCTGGACAATCACTTTGGAGACAAGTTCTGTGCTTATTTTAAAATTGTATATGAGTTTTCAATTTCAGGCAAGTTCAATGGGAGTGTGCAGAAATGGTAGACTAGCTGTAGTTGCTGCGTAAGTCATTCTTTTCTGTAGTTAAAATTAAATAATTTATAGTGTTATTGCAGTTGCTTATTTATTTTTTAACTATTCAAAATATCCTAATTCTGTTTCTGTATCATATGAATGGGCAAAGTATTATAAACACTCATGTGTTTTATGCATGTATAAAAATTTTCCTGGAAAAGTGTGAAATATAATAGATATTTTAAAAAAGTCAAACTTTTGCCATTTTCTGTGTTTCTGCCTTTAAAGACTCAGATATATAAAAATATTTTAATATCTTTGTTTTTAACGTTAACAAAAAACTTTTATAGGAGACGTGGCTTTCTAGTTGTTAACTTTGACAATCCAACAAAGCCAAAGAAGATCATTTGCAATAACAAATGGGAGCCTGGTGCCTTGGAATGGAACCCCCATCAGTCCAGTGAAGATTTGTTTGCGTCAGTGGTAAAAAGATTATAAAATTGTGAAAAATGCAAATATTGTGGGGAAGCAGTTTTGTAAAAAAGTCTTTTCTTTTTTTCTTTTTCTTTTTCTGTAAAAAAAGGATTGTGTAAAATTAGCCTGATAATCACCTTTTGTTGGTGTAAATCTTAAGGTTTATTGAAGCTGTTTGAATGTTTTTACTTTTCAACTTAAAATGGAGTTCTAAACAGCATAATGCTGAAACATTCTATATTATAATACCTGTATACGTCTGTCCGTCACGCAAAATGGTACCCCAAGTAGCAAGACGCGCTGAAAGCGGTATGAAAAGACCATGTGAACCCGTTGATTTTTCCATGGGCCACCGACTTTCTTCTATATTGTTTTACATAATTATTTCTATAAGTTCAAGTTCTTTCATTTTCATTGGCTAACAGATTTGTTAAATCTAATCTATTTAGGTTAACCAAAAGATTGAAATATGGAATATAAACGAACTTTCAAATGAAAGCCCTCGAATTGTTTTATCTGGCCATACTCGCACAATCAGGTAATTATCATTTGCCAGCAAGTTTCTACCCTAAATTTATTCAAAAATCAAGATGCTGTAAAACCAAAACATTTCCAGTGTTTTTATGTCCAAAAATGTAGTTCAAGAAACTCTTCAACACTTTATAACAAATCTTTTAAAATATTTAATTTCTATGTTTTTCTCACATAAGTTCTATACTTTGTATTCAGTGATATAAATTGGAACTATTATGAACCATCATCATTGTTGACTTGCTCAATGGACACATACATTAATTTGTGGGACATTAGGTAACGCATACATATATTTGTAAAGAAACATAATTTATTGCATAAGTTCATAAAAACAAATGGTAAATAATACATAATTTATAATTAAAAAGATCTTTTTTGTTTTGAAATCTAGATTTTTTTGTAGCAGTATAGTTAATATTATACTTGTTTACCCTACCAAAAATGGTTTCTTAAGGCAAAGCAGGAAGCCAGCAAGTACTTTTACAACAGTGGCTGGATCTTCGCAAGTTAGATGGAACCATAAAAATAAGAACTTGTTTGCTAGTGCCCATGATGGTGATGTGAGGATATGGGATATAAGGGTAAGAAAGTGGTTGTTGCTAGTGTAAACTAGTAATCTTTAATTTTTTTAGCAGCTTTTAAGGTATATAAATTATGTAATGCTTAAATTTGTTTATTGTTCATCGTGAAAGTACTACAACGTTTGTTATAATATTTTATATTTTACACGAAGGGACAAAGAAGAGAAAAGCCTTAAATTTTATTTTTATTTACCTTAAATTAAATTTAAAATTCCCAAGTTTTCACAGAGCTCATATTTTTAGTTTCTGCCTTTAAAGAAGATTGGCAAAAATAGGAATTCCAGATTTCTGAGCATTTAATTACATTTAATTTGAGTGAGTTATTGCACAAAAAATTACATAACAGATTAAAGCATTTATATTTTTTTAAACTCCTGTGTTGACAGGGCAATTTCCCCTGTATAATTACCCCCCCTGCGAAAACAATTCCCAGAATAACTCCGCCTGGATAATTCTCCAGATAACTCCCATTGGATTTGACACACTATAATTTAATTCAAAGACTTCACAACATTCCACATTTCTGTTTAAAACTTTAAAATCATAATAAATCACTTAAAATGTGTTTATTAATGTCCCAGTGCTGATAGTTGTCACTGAGCTGTAGTAACTAAAACATACAAGGTAATTTTTTTTGTTTTGCTTGGCATTTAGCTACTTAGGTAAAATTTGCTTATATTTTTAGAAAGGAAACATACCATCAGTTTACATAGCTGGTCACTTGTCTAAAATTCATGGATTTGATTGGTCACCACAGAAAGAAAGTTATTTTGTTACCGCTAGCAATGATTCTACAGTCAAGGTTTACAAACTTCTCATTCTTTTTTTTATGTCATTTAGGTTTTCTGTGAAATATCATTTGACTCATCTTTATGTTTTCGTTTAATTTGTTTTTTCTAGTTTTGGGATATGAATTCTCCAAAACAACCACGTGCATCTATAAACAATGGCGCCCCTGTCTGGAAAGCAAGATACACGGTAATTGCATTAGCATACATCTGCAATATAAACTGCAATATAAAATTTTTGTATTGAGAATATAGGAATATAGTGTCATTTGATCTTCTTGAAATTTCTTCAGCCATTTGGTAATGGACTTGTAACCGTTTTGGTACCACAATTGAGAAGGAGTGAAAATAGCTTATTTTTGTGGAACACATCCGAGTTTAAAACTCCTATCCACAAGTTTGATGGTCACACTGATGTTATTTTAGAGTTTCAATGGCGACTTCAACAAATCGGTATGTCTCGTTTTCTCGGCTTGTTTGTTCACCTTTTGTGATTTTCCACATGCTAGCTAATCTAAATATCATTCATTAGATGCATCGTCCTGGTTATTTTGTGCTATTTTATATATTTTTTTAAATTTAAATATCTTTGCAACTGTTTGCTTAAACACATGATGCATAATGATAATGACTGCCTAACTTGATATACTAATAATAATATGAATTCTTAAAAGTATGTTTCATATACTCATGGTCAAAAATATACTCATACTTCGCTTTTTGCAATTGATAACAATCAATTTTCAAGCTCCATGCCATTAAGTTTTCAAGATTTTATAACTAACTATTGTGATATTCCTGTTGATTACATGATAATGTGAGATAGCAAGGGAAGAGTAATTATTAGATAATAAACCAAAAATCAATTAAAATATAGTCCATAATGACAAAAAATAGATCAAAAATTAAGATTAACATTTGTCGAACTTTACAGTGTGCACTTGTTAAAAGTCATGATAAATTTGATTGGCTGCCTCGCTAATGTACACCTTACTAATGTAGGCTTTGCTAACATGACTTGCAGAAAGTTGTCTTACTTAGTCAGTTTTAAATATTTATTTAAGTGACTTATATTCTATAATTTTTTATGTTGCTGTTTTAAAAATATAAATACAAATATAATCATGCAAGTACAAAAAAGAGTTGTGTGTACTTTTAAATGCTTGCTGCTATACTTTTTAAAACGGTTTAGGAGAGTTTGGCAATAGGAAACATTTGGACATATCCAGCACATTATATCTTTCTTTTTGTTTGGTCAGTCTTAATAAACATAAACTTTGATTTACTTAGCATAGTATATTAAATATATTTTGGTATGAATCAAATAACCCTCACCAATGCACTTAGTTCAGAAACTGTAAAAATCATGTATGAGTCATAATTATTTACATGACATTCAGCAAATCTTTTTGATCACCTAAAGGTTGTCTGACTTCAAAACATCCATTGGTGCCTGCTGAGTTATCCTCAACATTTAAATTTTTTTAGGTGACCAAAATGAGTACCAGCTTGTATCTTTATCAAAGGACCAAACACTGCGGTTGTGGCGAGCAGACAAAAAAACTGTCCAGGTAAGTAGAATTGTCATATTGAATAAACAGTCTGTTGATGTTATTATTATTATTATTATTATTATTATTATTGAAAAATATACCAGTTTGAGAAATTGAGCTAGAATTTTTGTTATAATTTTTACACACACAGTGTAAAAGAGTTCTTTTAAAACTACATTTTTTAAGTAGGCATTTTTTTTTTCGTTCAACTACTTTCAATCGCTATTTGAATTGATTTATAATTAGCAAATAAGCAACACTGAGTCATAGAATTAGCATTACTACGGCTAACCTTTGAAAAAAAATACAAAAAAACTTAAATTACCTAAATACTATTAATGAGCATTGACTTTAAAATTCACTTAGAAATATATTTAAGATATCTATATTATAATACCCGTATACATCTGTCCATACCCTAATGGTAGCTTAGCTGCGCAAGTAGCGAGACGCACGCAATAATGCGGTATAAAAAGAACGGGCGAACCCGTGGATTTTTCCTTGGGCCGCCGACTAGTTATATAAATTCTGTTAAGGAAAAAGTTCTAATAATTCTGAAGAAGTAGTTAAAGTTGATGTTTTAATTTAGGCTATTACCGGAGAATACGAAAAATTATTTAGCCACATACCTACAACGGTTGCATCACCACTTAGCCCGACACCATCTCTGGAAGGTGGAACATCAGTTGATACAACAACTATGAATAACAGCATGACAAAAGACAATACTTTCACCACATCACCTGTGTTGTCCTCCACTATGAAAGAAATGAGATTAGAATTGCGTATGAACCAAACGAACACGACAGAATCATCAGGGCAACCGTTGCTAATGACACAACCTCTGACATTACTGGATACCAAACCACAAGGTCCTGTCTCGCCTCCCACAGGTAAGTGTGATTTAATTTCAAAAACTGATTGAAAACTAAAAAAGGAGGCATTTCTATGAATAATTTAACAGCCTTGTGCTATATTGAAAATGAGGTGTGCAAGAAAGACACAGTTTTGTATTTTTTATATATATCTTGTTTTTATTATTTTTAACTGACTGGTAGCCTTGTAGTAGAGTGTTCGCTTCCAGTGCTGTAATTTTTGCTTAGTGCTCAGCATGAAAATAGGATCGATATCTTAGTCGATTGGTGTTCTTGCACGACTTTCGTAGCTCAAATGGGAGCTTTAAATGCGTTAGGACTCCCTTCCTCTTGGAAAGCAGTACCAATAGGAACTGAAGAGGCTATCCTGGGTAAATAATTTCAAATAAATAAATTTAATATAATTCTGTCAAAAGGTTTATTTTTTATAGTTGTTTCTCCTGATAGAACACTATCTCCGTTGAGTGGTAGAAAAACAGCCTTCCGTAAACATGGTGGTCAAACACAGCCTGTTGTTGATTCGACAACTGGGGATGTCATACACTCACAAACACTTCAACAGGAATTCTCTCTGATCAGTTTACATAATCATCCTGTGTATAAAATAGAAAAGGTGGGTGTTTTCTTTTGCTGCAGCAAGGTATCAAAAATTGTTTTACTTCGTCTAAGCAAAAAAATAATGCATTATTTTGCTCCCACTAGATAAATTCTTCACTCTGTCGAACAGTTTTTTTTAAATCATTGGCAAAATGAAATAATACATCTGTAGTTGCGATAAAATAATATCCAGGATTGATAAAAATCCTGAATGCAGGATTTTTGCGACCCAAAGATGTTAAATGTGTGTTTTGTGGAAAGTAAATTCACTCGTTAGATGGGTCCTCAATCTCTAGTTGAAAATATAACCCTGAAAATTCTTCTTGCAGGATTATTTTGTCCCAAAAGTGTTGAATTTTGTGTAACTTTATGACAAACTGATCACTTTTATTATATTGTTTTGGCTCCTTTAGGTTTCTTTTACATTTTCAAGAATGTGCAAGTAACTTTATTAATTTTTATTATTTCCAGATGGATTGGGAATATCGATTGTGTACAGTGTCTGCCAAAGTTGGTACACATCCAATCCGGCTACAGATAACATTTCCCCTTTCATATCCCGACAAAGTGGCTCCTAACTTTCAATTTGGTAAGGATTCCAAACTCGACGTCGAATCCAGAAAGAAAATTATTCAGGTGAATATAAAGAAGTTACCGTTAAATTTATATTTTTATTACAAAGCAGTTTCAGCGCTATCCCTTTGTTTAAAAAAGATTGGTAGAGAAATTTACTCTAACTGTTATTTTCCGCATCATAATTACAATGGATTCTTGACACAGATTTGATAGATGTCATTTTTTAGTAACATGTATAACGCTTTTTGTGTCAGAGCAGTGCATTTGGAGCTATTAACTGACTGCACAATGCTAATTAAGGTACAGGCAAGCTAGCTTTAGCAGTATTGAATTTACGTCACATTTTTATGATTGGATATAGAATATCTATTGACATTAAACTTTTTTTTCTCTTAGGCTTTGTCTGAAGTGGCACAGCAGCATGTTAAGTTCAATCGGACCTGTTTGGAACCATGTTTGCGTCAACTGATAGCCCAAATTCAAGAGTTCAAGATAAAGGATTCCGTGGTGTGATTTTATGCCTTTTTGGAGAGTCCTTTTCTGTATTTTGTGTTTCTGTACTTCTATTTTTGTTAGAAAAGTTTTTTCATTCTTATGTATTATAACGGAAACAGTTGTTAAATTCTCCCTATTTGAGAATCTCAACATTTGATGGTGTTTTTATCGGAACGATGTGGTTTTTGTATACTTTGATATTGTCGACACAATCTAGTTAATCTGGTCAACGAATGTTTTTTTGCATCATTAGAGAAGTGATGACAGCCTTACTCCACAGACGCCACCAGCAAACGCCATCAATTCATTCACTTTCAAACGAGCTGAGTTGGGATCCGATCCAAGTTATCAGGATTCAACTGTTCCATTCCCTCGGACGTGCGGTGCACGGTTTTGTGGTGTCGGAGGTAAGTGTTGAAAACTGCAGAATTTTTTCAAGCATTTTTTGTTATTAATTAATAGGGATTTGCTGACATTGCAATGGTCTGGCACCATTAAAAACAGTAAAATTAATTAGCAACATATCTGAAGCAAAACCGACTTTGGGAAAGCTTTGACATGCATAAAATCACCTTATCAGACCCTTCTGCAGTTTTCACTAAAATTCTTTCACCTGTTTAGATAGGTTGGTTGTGTTCTCCCGACCAGAAAAATTCAACACCATTGTGAATGTAGAAAAATCCGTGAGGTACGAGATAAAAAATGTCACGTGTTATTTATATCACGTGATCAAATTAGAACTTTTTCCTTCGTAATTTCAGATTCGTTAATCCGTTACTTCATGCATTCGTGCCTTAGGTCATTGTCAGCCTTGTATGCATATTTCGTGAATTTATCAAGCGAGGAGCCTTTCGACAACTCGACTTTTGTAAGTAAAATCTGCTGCTTCTGTAAAAACAGTAAAAAAGACTTAACATGAGTCTAAATTTAAGTAAATATTTGCAAACTGTGAGTAAATATGTTGGGATTTTTTTTTAGGAAGAGCATGGAACCTACAAAACACCAAAATCTGTTGGTCCTGTTTACGTTTGTAACACATCTGGTTTGCTACCAGTGTCAAAATACCTTGCACAGAACTACTAGTGAGTAAAGTTACATAAATAATATTGAAAATATTGAAGTGTGAGATGGGTAGTAGCTACAATATTAGACAAAATGTCAGAGAGAAACTTCTATTTTTTACAGTTTCTTGAACAAGGACAAAAAAATTCCTCAAACCACTGCCTTGTTTAGTTTTATGGTGCAGTCAACTAACATAATGGCATCCTTGCGTTTACAGACGTAAGAAAAACAAATTTTGATAGATTTTTTTGAGTGGCATCAAACTTTTTCTTTTTATAGTATGTCATAGAAGAAAAAATGGGAGCAATAAATTTTTGCTTATATCAGTACTTTCTCTCGAAATTTGCCATTAATTTGTATCTATTCTTATCGAATACATGAAATTGTGATACTCTGAAACTAATTTGCCATGCGTGCTATGGTTGCCAGCGTGTATTTGAATAATATCGTCTACATCATGCTTTGCGGAGTTATAACGTAAACATAAGACTATTTGAGGTAGCAAAAAAGCATGATTTTTTTCGGTAACAAATTCGTGTAAACGTAACATGATTAGTTTATACACAAGAACCTTGTTGATCCAAATGTCATTTTTCCTCGTTGTTTAAGTTTGAATGGAGAGGATCCCTCTGAACTTTGCTTGAAAAACGCTTCACTTGCGCAATCTGTTCATCGGAATGATTTGGTGCAAACGTGGTCCCTTCTCGCCAAAGTGATGGACACTAAATTGAACCCAAATCCAAATCTTGACCTCGCTTTTTCGCCACCGTGGTCGTGCCACCCGTTTGGAAAGAAATTAGTTGAATCATTGTAAGTTTCTTTGTTTATGTGTGACGAAAGATTAAAGTAAATTTATAAGTAACGGAGTTTTTATGCTTGGCTAAATAGTATAAAGAGCAAAATAATAATTAAAAAATGCAAATGTCTAACATTGTAAAATTAAATAATTCAAAGCATAAGATTACACTTTTTTCCTAGCCTCTGTTGCTAAGGACAAAATTTTAATTTGAGCTTAAAAATGGCGAATTGCAATGTTTAATTTAAATTCTTTTAACTGTTTTGTTGATTTTTCGTCAGATTTTCCGCCTCTTTTTTCTAATATTCGTTAAAAAAAGGCTACTTTTTTACATTTTTAGATTTAAGTATTATGAGAGCGTCCAAGATATCCAAACGTTAGCAATGATCAGCTGTATGCTGGCTAAACAATATTTACCTGACGAACTCAAATTACAAAGGCCAGCTGAGGGAGAGAACAAGGTCAGAATTTCAGGATGTGTTGTTTTGGGGGCAGTTAGTCTAATCGTGAATCTTTTTTCAGTTTGATGTAAGTTGAACAGTTGAACTGTAAAATTTCCAAAATAATCTCCCCTGCCTACGTTAAATATAGCTAAAAACCTATGGGACAATTATAAACCTTCGGCTTTTTTTATTACGGGGGAGTTTGGGGGACATGTATGTTATTGAATTTAAAAATTAAGTTTTCTTTGTATAAAACTCTTTTGACCCTTTTTTGAAAAAATTTGAAATTAGTATTTCAAAATCCTTAAAGCTTGGCGACAAAGAAACAATAATTCAGGAAAAATCCTTTACATTTACATTACTGAAGTTACAAACCCTAATTTTTTCTTCTTTCCACAGATCATCAAAAGCCTGAGACATCCCTCGTTAGATGATTTCCAAGTTTCGCCAGAATTTCCATACAACGTCTATAATAAAATGTCATCGGGAGATGGAAGTTGGTCACCGCCAACATTTGTAGAGCAGAAACTCATTGATCCTGAAGAAGAACTGAGAAAGCAGCATAGCTTGAACTGCAGGTTTAATTGTTGCTTATATGATAGTAGATACGAGGCGTACTGTTTAAGTGTATTTCACGTCCAGTGTTGCCATCCTTAGCACTTAAAAGCTGTTCTTAAGTTTTAAAGGGACTACAACAGTACTGTATACTAAGGTATAGAATCCTTATCCCTTGAAAGCTGTTTTTTTTTAGTCTCGAAGTGACAAAAACAGTGTTGTGGGTGTTAGTTTATTATTATCTGATTTCTTATGTATTTCTACTTTCTGTTTAGGTTACTTGATCCGTCAAACACTTTCCGATTTGACCAGTTTAAGCGGTTTTATGGCGAAGTGCTTTATCGATGGGGTTTTACTAGTCAGCGTACTGAGGTGATGAAATACATCACGGAGCAGCCGGAACAAATTCGAGGCTTAGGTATTCAATCTTTGTAATTTAATTGTATCGTATCAAAATGTTCTTAGTTGTCAGCTTAATATTAGGATCTGACGCAGCAGAGAATTGAAATTCATTTCACATCGCGAAAACAGGAAAACTTCCTCCAGGCTCCTTATCTTGCGGCGAATCTTTTGGAATCGTAAAGTTCGCTTCGGAGGAAATGAGGTGTCAGAGGACTCTACATTAGTTGAAAGTTAATTAGCTTAGGTATTGCACGAAAATGATGATGTACTCTATGTTTTACGTAAAATTTAATTCCAAGCCTATTGCGCAAAGGTTTATCAAGGAAAAGTTGTAGCCCTCAAGGTATGTAAGGTTACACGTATCTTCTTCGTTTCAGATATTTGTTTGGATTGCAACACGTGTAAGAAGTCACAGAGACAACCGTGCTGCGTCACGTGCAAGTCAATCATTGTCAAATGTTCAGTTTGTCGTGTGGGAGTTAGAGGTAAATTCTTTCCTTTCATTGATTTATCAGCCCCAGCTTTTACAAAGAGCTTTTTAAAGGCTCTCATGTTTTCATATCACGAGTTTGTAAACATGATTTTTATTTGTGTACTGGGTTCTGTTTTTAAAAGAATCATGTAACTTCACGGTTATAAACATATCTTAAGGAAAAAAATTTTGACGGGAAGAAAATTTGCTGGAAATCAAATTTGCGAGTAGACGGAATCTAATTTGTCGTATCACAAAAAAATTAGTTTGACGGGAGGTGAATTTGCGGGATGACAAGAAAAGCTTGTTTTGAAAAATAAATAAAGATTTATTTAAATCGGAAAACAACATTACTTTTTTACAACAGAAACCATAAACTAAGTTCAAAAACAAAAGTCATGTTTTCTTATAGAATCATTTAATTATTCGAAGAAATGTAATTTTGCGGACGACGAAAACAATAATTTTATCGGGAATTTATTCCAGCGGAATTTTTGTCAAAAAGGTAATCATTACGTATGAAAAGTATAGCATAATTTTGTTTTTAGGTCTATTAAGCTTTTGTATGGTGTGCGGCCATGGTGGACATATGTTCCATTTGATGGATTGGTTCCGACAAAACGACTGGTGTGCAACTGGATGCGGCTGTTGTTGTCTGAGAATTGGAAAGTTCTCCTCTGAATAAAAAAATAGATCTTCTTGTATTCCAAAGCGCACAGTGCATCATGCATCAGTAAGAAGAAAAACAAAAACAAAAAACAGATCAGCTTACCTCACGAGAAGAGTTTCTTTCTGGAATTTTGAAATCAATTATTACCCAAACAAGTTCAAATTTTTGAGTGCAACACGCGTATTGGTTGTATTTTATATGAGGGATATCAAATTCCCATAGACACATGTTGATATATTTTGTATATTTTATATTCTCCCGACATTTGTGTATATGTATTCATATTTTTGAGATGTCAAATCGCGTCTGGGAAGTCTAGAATTGTTATAAATTTACATATTTTCTATTAGATTCTGTTTTGTAAATATTGTAATATAATTTAGATTAATCCGAAGTTATAATGGCTGATTTGCAGCTTGTTTGGCGGGAATCTTGAGAAGTTAATCAAGATATTTGGCAAAAAAGTAACAGTCCCAATGGGCCCTGGCAGGGAGCCGCAGTCCTTGTTCGCTTTTTTTTGAAGAGGGTTGATTTAGTTGCGTTCGGTCTTTTTTTTTTTTTTTTTTTTAGAGGAAGAAAGGATTTCTGCCATTACTATAAACTTGGAAAACGCTTTTTTTGATCGAGAACATTCTGTAAAAAAAATTTTATGTAAAAACTATTGAAAACTTTTAAAGTTGGATAGCTGCAACTTTGCGGAATTTCGCGAATATTAAAAAATAATTTTTATAGGAAATTTAATTTTGCGGACGTCGTGTATTTTGCGATAGTTTTCTTTTTCGTTATTATTAATTTAATACATCAAATTTCCGCATTTAAGCAACCTCTTTAGTATTTCACAAAGATAAGCAAATTTCGCATTTTCTTAAAATGAAATTGACAAAAACTAGCCAGAATCCGACCTCGTCCCTAGGATCTCTTTCGTTTTTTTGATATCGGGGACGGCGTACACATAACTTCTTTGGGGTGGTTTGTGCCTAAATATATAATAAATTTTTTTTCCTAAATTTTAAGAAAAAAGTAAGCTAACTACATAACTACAAAAAGTATATACTAATCACAACACCTACGTTGACAAAATATTTTAACTGCTAGCTAGTACTGAGCTTGCCACATATATACAGTATATACAGTATTCTCTCTAATTAGCGGACACCTTTGGTGTATAAACAAAGTGTCCGCTAATTAGAGGTGTCCGCCTTTTGGAAAGTTTTGCAATGTAAGCTCAAAATTTAAAGAAACAATTAGTGGGTATCGTGCTAGACTTAGACACGAAAAAAGAAGAAAACAACTAAATTGAATGTAATATAATTTCTTTTAAAATAACAAACACATATCAACAACATAATAGTAACTAAATTAACGTTGAAATGTTGATATGTTTAAAAACTTTGCTTGAAAGTTTTGCTTCGAGTTTTTTCTCATTTTTCAAACGTTTGCTGCTTGTGTCTTTCCAATATTATATGTTTTAAAAATGTCTCTACAACTTATTTTTTTTCTTTTTATTGTCATGTAACATTTTGAATTTTTTTTAACTAATGTCAGGCAGCGTTTGTAAAGTTCACAGCTTTATGTTTTTTCAAGTTAGCAGGAGCCATGATGATGACGAAAATATTGTTCATTCCAAAAAAATCTTTCTTTTCAAAAGCATCAAAACATTCGACTGAACCCGTGATCACTATATTCGATCGAATCAATGCATTTGATCATTTTTCATTCGATATTCGAGAATTATCATTCAAAGGCTTTGAAAACAATCGATTATTCTTTCATTCATTTTAAAATCTTAGTTCATTGTCCACAAAAAAATTATTCGGTTACTCAAATATGATTACTGAGAAATTGTACGAGGTCGACATACCCTATACTCATCGAGAAAGATTGGAATGAGTACCAGTGCAAATCTTTTGCTAGAGGATATCATGTCTACATTAACATGCTGAAGCTTGGTGAGGAAATTGTTTACAATGCAGGCATGAGCCATCTAACGAGGTGGACGGAAATGCAATAGCAATAATAAGAACTGATTCTTTGCAAAACGAAAGCACATGCCACGAAACATATCCAAAATATGTCCCGAACATTTCAATTACAGCTAAGGTTTGTGAAAAGAGGGTTAATCGTGGAGGTGGATATGGTCCGAAAATACTAGTTATAGATAACTATTATGGCAAAAAAAAGTTGATTGACCGGTTTGCGAAGAAAATCGAGGCTGTAAAAGCCGACATTTCTTGTAAAGTTTCAAAGTGTTTCAAATAAATATTTTAAAATTATTAAATTTTTTTATTATTTTTGTATGCCGCTCTCTAATTTTTGGGACTGTCCGCTAATTGGAGAGAAAAAAAGACTATAGTTGCCATTTTGTGCAAAAAAGTTTATCCGCTAATCAGAGTGTCCGCTAAATTGAATGTCCGCTAATTAGAAAGTTTTTTTTATAGAACTTTGACCAGAAAACGGCTGGTGCATGGATAAAGTGTCTGCTAATCAGAGGTGTCTGCTAATTAGAAAGTTTTTTATGAGACTTTTACCAGAAAACGGCCGGTGTATGACCAAAGTGTCCGCTAATCAGAGTGTCCGCCTTTTAGAGTGTCCGTTAATTGGAGAGAATACTGAATATAAAACTACATCAACAACACACCATTATTTTTCCTGTAAAAAGCTAGCTACATAAATATCTCTAATCATTTCTGCAGAAAAACCAATTATAACATTTTATTTTATATTTTCAGAATAAAAAAACGCCTCTTCTTTTTGTTTTATTTTCCATCCAAGTTTCTTTCCCCGTCTGCGCACCAGTCAGAGGGGCTACCATTTTGTTTATAATTCGATGATACGGGCGACTCGTCTCACTCGGGGAATGTGTACAAATTTAAGCATAATTAGTGACAGTGAGGCTACCAATCATATTGCAAATGCGGGGACCAGGGCCTTCTTCTACGCGCCGTCCCTGATATCTAAAAAGCAAAAAGAGGTCCTGGGGACAAGGTTGGCGAGAATTAAGTTCCTTAGGTACCCACTAATTTAAAAAGAGAAATAGGCTGTAAAAGAAGTCAAATACAAGGACATAAAGCAGGCTACTGAATCGTTTTAACATAACCTGAGAAATTCCCATACCAGTGACTCTCAACAACAAAAATTAATGGCCAATACGAAATGTGTAGAGATCCATTTCCAGCGACTTAATGTCAACTGAACCTGTTTCGCAATCGAGTTAAGCCTCATTCTTTGTCTTTAAAAGCTTAAGCTCGGAACGGAAATAATAAGATTTGAGGAATTTTTGCCTTTTCACTATCACTAATATCAAAAGGTGGTTGACCGAAATAATAAATTTTCAGAGATGATAAACTTGTGCTTCGGCGAAACTTGAATGTTTTGCGGGGAAAAAATTTTGCGGTTGACGATTGATTTTACTATTTGCGGAAACATTCCGAGAAGTACCGATAGAAAAATAGACTTGCTACGAATATCAACATCTTTATAAAAAATATTACACACACGTAAATATTTTTGCAAACCTACTATTCACAATGTTAAAAACTAATAGAATATTTTATAGTATGAACCAGGCATTGCATAATTTAATTTACATTACATTTCTCTTGAAACAGCAGAAATCCATGCATAAATTACTCATTTAAAATATTGTTACGTGCAACTCCTCTCCGTTTACACGGTGGCCATATATTTTAGATCTTGCCAAAATCACAGAGAAAATAAAGAGTTACTTACCAAGCCTTCCCTAACAGATTCTTGTTGATTTTTTTATGCGAATATAAAAATATTTTAAAAGAAGGAAAAATACATGTCAGGATAAACAATTTTTGGTTTTTAGGAAGCATTTGTGCAAATTTTACGTCATTTAGGATATTTTAGGAAGGCCTCAATTTTTTATGTTACTTCGGATATTCTTAGGTGTGGCCACCCTGGTTAAGTTATTAATAGATTAGACGATGTGTGAGAACCCAAGTTAACGTTTTCATGGGGGGGAACAAACATTAATTACCCCTTTTCCATTCTGAAATATTTCAAAGTAAGTAAAACTATAAACAGGTCTTTACAGTGTTCTAAAACATATTGCACACGACTTACGACTTATGACGTTTCGGCTTTTTTAACTGTTCGTTACAGATTAAAAATTTTCAACATAAAGTGACTTGACAAAAAAGTGACTAAAATTTTGACCCTTTTCACAACCTTTCTAAAATTTTCTTAAATTTCCTGATATTTACTGACGGGGGAGCAATCTTACCTCACAAATTATGTACACAAGGTACATAATTTGTGAGGATTTAAATACAATTTCAATGAACTCCATTCATTAAAGCAGGCTGGTCGGTCGTATTGTTTAGTTTCTCCGAGAGTTGATTAGTTCCATTATATTGTTTATCAACTTCACTCGATAGCTTTTCTCGATCTTCCAGTTGTTTGTCCACGGCACCGGATAGTGCTTTTATAAACTGTTCCTGTGTCACCAACGTGAAAGCCTAATAAAATGAAATACAGTGAATTGAGGAATTTTAAATTGCGCATTCTGTGAAAGATTTATTAACAGGAAAAAAAACATTCACAAGAACAAGAGCAACAAAGCAGAAAAGACACATGAAAAGAAGAACTCGACAAATAACCGTAACTCCATCTACCTGCAAATACTGTGCGTACGCCAAAAACGGAAGCTTTCGTAGCGTTCTGCCGCTCAAACCATAACTTTTTCTATAAAATACAGAAAAAAACATAAGTTAATCTTAAAACAAATGCTTAGCAAGGTTAAGGAGATATGAGTTACAAAAATGAAAACAATTACCGATATACCTAGCTATATCTAACAGACGAAAACTGATCGAATTAGCTTCGTTTTCTTGAAACCTAAACACAACGAGCACGGTTGAACACGAAGAGCATGGTTAAACACGAAGAGCACGGTTAAACACGATGAGCACGGTTAAACACAACTTCAGCAATACACACGGATTTTGCAAGACCTTTTGGAAAAAAATTAGAATCAAAACAAACAAACAAATAAAGCAAACATTTACACCTACCTCATCATTTTTAAAGTCCTAAAATAAAAAAAGTCTTTACAAATTCTTATCAACATTTGTTAAATTAAATTTCACTAAAAAGTTTTTTATGTAACTTACCTCAAATCCGGCAGGTTTGACCTGCTAATGATTTGTTTCTAAACAAAAAAAAGAAAATCGTTACAGAAACACAGACGGTCTGCACGCACGCTTTTTCTTCTATACGAATATGCTTTACTAATTTTTAGAACAACAGAAAAATAAGAATAATGATCACCCTTCTTAGAAATTTGATATTTTTTTAAAAGAAACAAAAAAAAAACGTGTAGGGAACAAAATTGCAAAAATAAGTTTCTTCCAATTTAGGGAAACACAGAATATTGTGTTTCATGACTTTTCCACACAACCTTGTACATCGTTTATGCACATAAGGATAATTACATCGCGTTATTGTAAAACTTTTAGCTACCCCATTGATTCACATTAAATATTCTCTGATTTTCTGACATTCACACAAAACTCACCTTTTTTAACTCGTTGATACACGAATGGTATATAGTGAAGATAGCATGGACTGACGGAGGTCCGATGTATTGCTTTATATCAGCTCTGAAATAAAACAAATATTCTTACACTGTAAAGACAAGCAGATTTAAAGTATCCAGCTCGAAAGAAAGTGGTGACCCATCTGGCTTTGGATCCTATACACAGCTTAATGATGCGACATGCAATAGTCAGGTCTTCATTGGTTAGCATTTGAGTAGGACATTTATAAATTTTGGAGTGCATGATGTAAAACTTGAGAAATATTTTGTTACCTGTCAACAAATGCCAGATCTATAGCTCCTGTGATGTTTGACGTTGTTAATATTAACACGTTTGGGAATCTAAAATAAAAGGATTCCATAAACATATTAGTTTTGTTTTTTTTCAAAAATATTGACACTTCAAATTCTGAAATTATAAAATTTAGAATTTGTTTGCAGAAGAAAATTTTGCTGTGTTTTTTTAATTTTTTGCAGGAAAAAAATTTAATTTAACTTAAATTTTCTTCTATTTCCAAATAGTTTTTATAGCAGCAAAATTCTTAAACGCTATTTCTAATTGGCGCATTTCGCTAAAAAAATTGACTTTCGCGAATTTTCCAAAAAAAAAACAACAAAAACAGTAAAATTTTCTTCCACAAACATTCCTTCTTTCACTTTCCTTCCTTGGAGTAAAAGGTGGTGATGTAGAAAAGCTTTTTGATAAAGGTCAGAAGTAGCAAACCAACAATGGCACAAGGTCGCACAAGGTTGGAAAACAAGTGTGACTACACACAAAAATCACCAAAAACATGTCTACCTTTTAATCTGATCGATTTGAGTTAATAATGCATTCACAACACGAATAGCATCTGAAGGTTCTGTTCCTTTCATTGCGGCCGTTCTGGCAGCTGTTAGGCTTTCAACCTGAATAGAATATTTAAATTCTGTGAGTCATTGTAGCAATAGTAAACAATGGTGGGATTCACAGTTTTTAGTCCTAAATTGCTCTTTACGAAACAGCAGAATCAATTGTAACACACCTCGTCAATTAGAACACAAACCAGGGCACTTGGATCATCAATCAGTTCTTGTATACGTTGAAACATTTTCATTACAAGTTTGCCACTCTGAGAAGTAGAATGTTAATAAAATTATACAATGTTGCAATACGATATGCACCTTTGGTAAGGGCAAAAAAATTAGATATCATTATCAAAAACCATAAAAATCACATTTAATAACAAATAGCGCTGGCACATTAATTTTACCATAACAACATGCATATTTAAAATCAAACCTTTGATTCGCACAACAATACCAAAAGCTCTTTACAGTTAGAAAAGATTAATTTTAACTCCTGGCCCAATTTAAAAAATAATAATACAGGTAGTACAAACGCAATTTTTTACCTTTTTGGGCCTAAAAAGGTATTAAGGTGACAAAATCTAAGTTTTGCCGTCATTGTTATGTTAAGTATGTCGTTGTTGTTTACAGCACCATTTTTGTCAAAATCAAAGCAGGTTCAAATTCGGAAAAAATCTCTCAGGGCATATGTTACAAGGAAAAGGAAGTCATGCAAACTAGGGGGAAGAATAAAAATGAGGCAATAAAAATCTATATATAAAGCGATAAAAATCTATCTTTGCTATTTTAATAAATCAATGCCGATAAATTTGTAATAAACTGTTGAAGGTCGGAGTTGTGCTTTTGTAATCTACAAATGTGACTCTGTCCAAACATTTAGTTAACCTTTCGGAGGTAGCACACATCTATAGATAAATCAATGTCCTTCGAAAGTGATATGACTAAAAGCTAACAAAAACATACTTCTGAAAACCATTTAGAAAACAAACTATGACTATTGATTTCTATTAGTTGACCATATCGGAATCTAAAAAAAAAATTATATGTGTGTCATGTAATTGTAAAACAGTAAAGCATCATCTTGTCAGCCTTTCCTCATAACAACAAAACCACAAATAACATCACACAGAAGTGAGCTAACCTGTCAGATAACCGCATAGTAAGTTTTTGTGCAAGAGCTTTGCATAATGAAGTTTTTCCTGTTCCTGGTGGACCTGCAAAAGTAGAAATATACATATACAAGAGAAACAACAACAGAAAATATCACAAAGACATTGGTAATGCATTTAGTAACAATTAAACATAAACCCTAAGTTTGAAATAAACACTTGGCCACATATCATTCTTCAAGTTAAACAAGAAAATAATTGAACAACCAAAATGAAAACGTTACCATGCAGTAAAACCACTCTATTCCAAGATATTATATTGGCATCAATTCCTCTAAAAACAAAGAAAGTGTCATAATATGTTATTGGTAACTCACACTTAAACATGTATACACATCATAATAACCAAGAGATGTGCCTATAGATCAACTCAAGTTTCCAGTTAAGGAAAACTCATAGCAAAGAATTTCTTTAAAGAAAACAAAAAAATGTAAACCACAAGCAAGGTCGTTTTTTAGGCAGGATGAAAGGAAAAGGGTGTGGATGAGAAAGGGGTCATATTAGGAGTAGTAAAAGAAAAAGGGTGTGGGTAAGGAACGGGTGATGCAATGGGGTTCAGGGTTATACAAGGTGGTCACTTATTTTCCAAAAGTAAATTCCACCTTTTTCTGGGAATAATTTTGTTTGCTAAAAACAGAAATTTTAAAAAAGTAAACCGAACCTGGACGAAAAATAGATTTAGAAAAATTATTTTCCTAGAGTTTTTCGTATCGTTTAAAATTTCTCACAGTTTTTTCCATAAGCACATTCTATTTACAGAAGTTTCAAGGAGTTTCCAGTTGCAAAGTGGCTACCCTGAAGACATAAAATGTACAACTTGATGATTATAACTATAAATGTCAATGAAGCATGATGAATATGATAAAATAAAACAAGAAGTCAGGTGGACAAACAAGGGCCAAGATACACTTGTATATTAACATTAAAATATATTCTATATTATTGTTATGATTGTAATCATATTTTGGTACATATTTTAATGATTATAGGTATTACATAAGTGTATCCTTCCCTTTTAAAAAAACAGGGAAAAGGTACTATTAATTGTGATTATAAAGAAGTCCAGGGCGGCCACTCCTCTTTTGACTCAATTCCAGGAGTTTTTTGATTTTTCACTTTTTGAGGAGTGTATTGCGTTTCTAGGAGTAGTGGTCATTCTGCCAAACATTAACATAATTTTATTACCTGTCAGAGAATAATAATGTGGTAGCTGCATAATCAAGAAGCTAAATTGCAAAAAAAAAATTATTGAAAATAAGAAAACAAAGATTGCAAAAATATTGATTCTCCCAACCAAAGGTTGGCATAAAGTCACAGAACCATCATATATTTAGACACTTGATTGACCATAACAAAAACAGTATCCTAGAAAAGATTTTTAATTTACCTGTTTTTTAACATCAGAATCAAACACTAAATTCTCCCAAATACCTTGAAATTCTGCTAAAAAAGAGAAATACAAAAATGTTATGGAGGAGGTAATAAATTCCCACAAAAATCATCACTATGGCTGATTGCTAATGCACAATTATTTCCCTGCAACAACACATGTAAAAATATTTTTTATTAATCTATGATTTGAGTTATGGTATGAAAAAGAATGAAACATACAAGATGGTAACACCCAATGGTTAGCCGCAGAAATTTCTTCATCATCTTCTAATTCTTCACTAGCTGAGCCTTCAGTATGAAGTTGAAACACATGAATGTGCAACTTGGACTTTGCTTTGTCAATACTCTATAAATTGAAATTATTATTATTACTTCCTAAATTATACCTACAACTTGTACAAACGAAAAACCAGAAAGACCAACACTAATGCTTACTCAACTTGAATTAAAAATAAAAATTTATATCATCCGTCTTTATATATCTTGTGTCTTTATTAAAAGAATACCCAGGTCTAAACTTGATGCACATGAATGTTTTTTCATAAACAGAGGGTACAAAAACATTATACGCTTATGAAAAAATGGATAAGGTACTTATTCATTACATCACTACATTTTAGTTACTCCTAAATTGATATGCAAAGAAAAATTTGATTAAACATTTATCTAGGGCTGTTATAGAGACATATACAGCTGTAAACTTTTTACTTCTCCACTTACGTAATTTATTACAGAAGATTCTTCTGTATCACATACTGTTATATAGGCTACGTGTGTTGTTAAATACTCATTGTCATGGAATTCGGTGTAAGTCTCTCCATATTTAATTGGTAAAAACGAAAGAAACTCCAACACATGTTTTTCAATTTCTGCTGAACAAGCTACGCTAGAGAAAAAATAAATAAAAAAAAGCATTCATAGCATTAATTCCAATAACGAAAACAAAAACTAGAAAAACTTTCTAAATAGAAGGATATTCAAGACAAATAGCAACAAAAACAACAACAACAATAAAAACAACAACAACAACAACAAGATGTAGGACATCTTTATACACAGACAATTGTTGGTATTGATATTTTTCGTTTTTCAAGCTTTATCATTTTCATAAAACAATTCTACAAATCAAAAAACAAGACATAAAATCTAATATTCCTTGAAGACACATACCTATGTGGTTCTTGACAGACTTCGATGTGAACAATTTCATTTGATTGGGCTGGTAAAGCATCACTTAATTCTCCTACATGATCCATTTCTACTGTATATATTCTTTCTAACAAAGATTTTGTACCTATATTATTAAACTTTTTACTTAAAAATAAAAAAGAATTTAGTGAATAGACAATGACAACTTTTTTAAACAGTGTATTATTTAATTGTAAAAATGCAATATACATTACGTAAAAAGCCTAAACATATCAACGGCTGTTCCAACTTCATCCAAACTTGCACAGAAAACCTAAACTCATCATCCTACTTAACAATACACTAAATCTGTTACGGATATAGTGAATGTATCAAGTATGCCTTATTTGTTAGATTTTTGTTTTGTCGTTACGATACAACATCTATGTATTAGACTGGTGTCAACATATAAAATATGATTGGCGAATCGTATTTCAGTTTGAGGCCTAAGTACATTGAAACTGGTGGAAATAACTGACTTCATCTCCTGCCTGCTGACCTAGGGGCTATTCTAGATGAAATTTGACTAATTTTGCAAAGCTACACCAAATCACCTATTTTGAAATCAACAGAATGATGAGGTGATTAAAAATGCTTAAACACTAATATCTTTGTAACAGTATATATCAGAAGCACACGTTCCTATACTTATTTTGTCCAAAGTTTTATACTTTCACAATGGAGTAAATAAGTTTACGAATTCTAAAAATGTGTTTTTTACATAGAGTGCCATTAAGCATTTCATCAAATTATATCTCTGTAACTGTTTGCCTCGCTAATTATGCTGACTCTACCATGAGCTATTATTTATATGCACTGTTGTTGTTAAATACTGATACTGTAAAATCAAGAAGGTATAGGTACTTAGTTCAAGAAACTAGTAATAGTAGCTGAAATATTCATTTAGAAATAATAACAATAATCGTAAAACAAAAACTACAATACACTGCCATAAAATTAAAAATTGAACTACTAAAAAAAGAATTTGTATTGAAATTAAGGATCAAATGTTTTATTTGTGGTATTTAAATAATAGCACACAGAAAAGGTTTTTTAACATAGAAATTATAATTTTTTACTTATGATCGAAATTAATTGCCCGTACTGGATGTAATTAAACTAGCATGTTAAAATTTTATATAAATAGAACAAACTCAAATTGTTTTATTATTCATTTAATGTATATCTTTTCAAGAAAATGAAAACACACACACACATACTAAAGCTACTGTTAGAGCATAAACAAAAAAAAAATGAAATAAAAACTAGTTAAATTATTGTCCAGCTAAATGGAAGACATGCGTGTGCCTTTTTCCCCTATAATAAATCAACTTTTATAAACGCCCCACCTCCCCCCTCCTTATCCCTTCTTTTAAACTCACTCTCAAATAAACGCTCCCTAAAAATCAAACGCTCGGCGGTTATTAAAATCATTACGGTATTTCTACAATAGTTGCTATAACAAAACAGGCATAAACAAGGAATCAATGGCTAGTGAGCTACATTGCTTTCAGAGCATATCCTGAAAAGAAATTTCTCTTCTCTATAGGCAGTAAATTTTTGCAAACCACTCAAAATCGAAATAAACAAGCACTAAAAAATAGACATGTGTATGTGTATTTACATATGTGCACAGGCTGTCCATATTTAGTAAAATTGTGCAGTAATATAATATTAAATCTATTCATTTAGTCTTCAAAGGTTAGTGCTTCTACATCATCTGTGGCTCCACATAAACCAATCCCACCCAGACAAACCAGGGTGTTATCATCAAATACAACCACACTAGTGGAAAACCTTGGTGAGGGCATTTGGGCCAAAGTGAACCAAGTGTCAGTATTGGTATCATAGGCTTCAGTAACTCGATTAGGACCGTGTTCGCACATGCCACCAATTACAACAATGAAATCTTTGATCATTGCCAAGGATGTGTCAGCCCGTGCAAACGGAGCTGGTGTCATTTTTTCCCATTTCTCTTTTTCAGGATCATATTTTTCTGCTACAGTCTGAAAGTGTACTGGAGGTACCAAGCCATTTAATAAATAAATGTGATCTTTGTGTTGAATTGAATTACTAAAAATACGGTTCGATGGAATTGTTCTAGATGCCCCTTTTAAACTCCATGAAGCACTTTTAATATCGTAAATATCTGTGGACCTAACAGCCTCTTTGCCAGACCTTCCTCCAACAACAATTATCTTGTTATTAGTATGGAATGCTTTGCCAGCGTAACGGCATACACTTAATGGAGCCAACTCTTTCCAGTCCCCTTCACAGTTTTCCAAGACAAAGCAATCTTTTACTGCATCACCTTTATGATTTGAGCCTCCAAACATATATAAACTATTTTCTACAGCAATAACAATAGGATACATGGTTTTTGTTGTTTTTAGAGGTGGGAAAAGTTCCCAAGCTTGGGTGTTTGTATCAAACACATCTACTTCTTGAACAGGAACACCTTTATGTGTGTATCCTCCAATCAATGCAATTTTCTCCTTAATTTTTACCAATATAGGTGCACTACGGGCACGCGGTATAGGCGGTAACATTATCCATTTTTGATCTTGACGATCATAGACCTCAGCAGTATCAAGGGACATTCCAATATTCTCACCACAGCCTCCAAACACATAAATTTTGTTTTCACAACTAATGGCAGGAGCAGATCCTCTTGTTATAATCATTGGTTTCAGTCTGGTCCACGAGGCTTTAGGTGCTGCCATTTTTCCTTTGAACTAAATATATAATTAAGATGAAACAATTTTCATATTTTATGTTTCTTTAGGCTACTTAACAGGAATTCAGAAATTAGGCATTTTAGAAAGGGGTTCAATTACACTTGAAAAATTACCAACAAACACATGTAAGTGCAGCTTAAATGAAGAAAAAAAGTTAATAGTTGAGCATTTGACTGAAATATCATTATACATTATACTTTAAGGAAGTGTTTGTGGAAGAAACTTTTGCATTTTTTTACAGTTTTAGAAAGTTTATTTTTACTAAACAAAAAAATCTTGTACAACCACAATTCCTTTTCCCTTTAAAAAGTTTTGCAGTCAAATTACTTACTGTTTATACAGGGACAACAAAACACAGACCTGTCAAGAAATACATGAAAATGGACAAGTTTTCAAATTGACATTAAATAATTTAAATACAGATGATGACAACCCTGTGAGATACACGTAAAATACATTTTAAATATTATACAACAGAAAATTCAAGATCTCTTCGTCTGAGTGGCATTACACTTACATATTTTACTGGTTGTTGGCACATATTTAGACAGGTAAAACTGTTATTCAAGGATCCCTTAATTGAGAAAAAAGAAGTTGTTGTAAGTTTTGATTTTTTGTGCATTGTTTATTCAGAACTAAATTCTTATAGATAAAGTCATCTCAGTTTTTAATTAGGGGTAATAGACTAAAAATGGAATTTTTGGTCTATCACACTTTTATTGACTATTGACTATTTCAGACAAGACAAGGTCAGCCATCCATTACTGTTAACCCAACTGCAAAGTTAATCTACATGAAAAACTTATTTTAGCCAAGTTAGTTATTATGTCACTGAAAAATTTGTTTCCTCACAATGTTTTGTTGATACCCACAAAGCTTCTTTAAAGTTCAATGACAAAAGTAGATCTTAAATGTGTTTTTTTTAACATAGGATTGGAATAAAAACTTTTTATTTTAAAGTTGCAACCCTACAACAACAAAGACTGCCATTCTTGCATAGTTTGCTTTGGGCACACTTTCAGTCAAAAAACAGTCAAAAAATTGCTATGAAATTACTAAATTACTACGAAATCATATGGCCTAATTGGAAGATCCTTTAACAAGCGGTTTGCCTTGACTGCTTCCAATATGTAATTCTATGTTGATTTTTTAAAATAGAAGCCCATAAATCAAACAAAAAAATCTAACCTAAACATTACAATTTGTTTTTCAAACGTTATCACTGTTGAGAATGTAATGTTGGTGTCGATCCAGGCCAATTTCTATGTTAATTTGGGTGCAAACAGATAAAAAATAAGAAAACAAGTGGTCACTGCTAAGAGATTTTATAATTTGGCCTACAAATAACAACAAAATGGTAAAATGGCTTGAATTCACCCCATTGAATTATTACTTATATAAAATATCACACTCAAATGTAACAACTAACATGATTGTATATATATAATAACACATGAAGCAGTTTATTAAAAAAATTAATCTCCTAATTTAGCAAACATACTTCCATATAATTTCTTCTCTTTTTCAACTTGTTTTTTTAAAAGTTGTCGACAGTAATTAATCTGCTTTTTGGCTGCAGTATTATCAGGTTCGATTTTCAACAGATCTTCAAACGCTTTAATGGCTTTTTCATATTCTCGAAGGCCAATATTAGCTTCACCAAGACGAAAGTAACCCTTCACGTTCTTGCTGTCTAGCTTTAAAACTTTTTCAGATTTGATGCAAGCATTATGGAAGTCGCCAAGTTTCAAATAACAAAAGGCTGCATTCGATGTTGCAGCGATTTTAAAAGGTAAACCTCGTTTGTAATCACTATCTTCTTTATTAATTGTCACAAATTTTAATATTCTAGTGTACTGCTCATTGGCTTTAGCATACTCCTCCACTTTAATACATTTCAATGCCCTTTCTTTCAAGACTTGTGCTTTCTCAAGTTTCTGATCATAATCCATTTCGTATAGTTCTTTTGCTTTTTCAAAATTGAACAAACACACCTCATATTCAATTGCGTCAGCATTTGGTGGAATGTCAAACTTTTCACTGCCCTTTTCTTTAAAAGCATATTTTGCATTAATGAACACTCGTGCTTTCTCGTGCCGCTTCATTTTACACAGAGCTAACTCAATACCATCAATGATATCAACTTCATAACCGTCTCCAATAACAAATTCTACATCCCGTTCATCAAATAAACGTCCCTTGTATGACCCTCGCAAATGCACTTTCACGGAAGCATCCAAATTGGGTTTATTCAAGCTGTCACCTTCCTTTAAAATGCGCTTGGTAACTCCTTTATCAGATGTTACTTCTTCTTCATCCCAGGACACTAGTTCAATTTCAAATATTAACGTAGCTTTTTCTGGAATTTTTGGAGGAAAGCCTTTTTCACCATAACCATATTCTGGTGCTATCTTTAGCTCACATATTTCATTCTTATGCATGGTTGCAACACCTATTTCCCAGCCTTTAATCACTGTATTGTCGCCAAGAGAAAAAGAAAATAGTTTACCACGATCTCTGCTGGAATCAAAATTCTCTCCATTTTCAAGCCTTCCAACATAATGAACGTGCACTTTGCAACCAGATGAAGGCATGCCAGAGTCATTATTACCATGTCTTGTGATTGTTTTCAGGACACCGCCATCTTTGCTTGGTGAAATATCTTCAAATAATGCAGAATCCATTTCTGTTTTGTGTCTTAAAAGACTTCTACCAAATAGAATAGAAATATATTAGGTTATAGTGTTTCAATTTTGCAATACATGGCAGCTACTTTATGCAGTTATGCTTCGTATCGTCACTAGATTTAACTGATCAATCTTTGCTGACCATGGTGATCATTAGTGAAATTGTATGGACGTAAGGCTGCTTTAAAAGAGTCTTTAACCCTATTTGGTATTGGAGGGAGGGCATAAAGTATCATAGGGTAAATTTAATTTTGACAGCTTCTGAAATACTTGCCTAATTGTTATGAAACTTTGTGACTATTAATAGTCTAATGACTGGTATCTTTACCAAAATTTTTTTACCCTAATTGTTAATGTAACAAGTTAATAAGGAACATTATTCAGAACTACGATAGTAAACTCTATAAAATGGAAAATGTTACAAATTCTAATCTTATGATCAGATGATGTTGAACTTGGGTATGCCCCCCCCCCCCTCGTTAAAAATAGACCCCCATCTACATTTCATTTTGGATCTGAGAAAAGCCCAAACCTGCCATAATGGTAGGGAAGAGGTGCACATTATGTTTTCTTTACAATCTTTATTTATATATGAAATATATCAGAGTTTATTTTTAAAACATCGAATTTCTTACAAATTTTTTACAAATTTTATATCATGCAACATTATTTTGAAATATTTAATTTGTTAATACTCTATTCAATGAGTCATTGAGCATAAGATAAGTGTCAGACAACCTATAAGGATAGCCTATATGCATGGCAGGCTAAAACCTACATGTTTAGCATTTATTATATTGTAAGGCAAAACTGCCAGACATAATCCACATAGCGTATACCGACCAAATTCTGTGAACGTGATTCCACCTTCCTCTGTAACTTTCTCTTTTTACCGTCAACAATGGCAGGCTATGGCATGATATCCTTACGTCCATGACGTACCATATTACTATTTTTACCGGCACTGAAAAAGGAACACTTTAAGGAACAGACAGCCCAAACACCGCTTGGGTAGATCACACATGGAAAAATTTTTGCGGAGTGAGGGTATGACATGTTAATCTATTGTTATTTTTGTAATCATTCATTAAATACCAAACAAACCTATATTATTATGAAACTAGGCAGGCTGGAGAATATGTTTAAGAAAATTTTTTATTACCACGTGTGCTCTCCTCCACAGATCCCCTTTGTAATAAGCGTCACCAAGTTTTCCTAATGTCACGTCTGTTTTTTGAGCATCAGAAAAAGGTACATGACGATGTTTCAAGCAGCTACTAGCTCCCCCTGAGACAAGTATTGCAACCATTTTAATAATAAAATAGGCCTTAGAAATAATCCCAGTCGATCTCACATTGGGAAAAATACATCACAGAATTAAGACACAAATCACGAAAATAGGAAGTTTTTGACGGTTTCTTTCTCGCTCAGCCCTGTGCAAATGCCTGCCTTGTTTGCCAGCATTTTTGTAAAGTTGTTTTTAGGAATGGCTTATAGTCAAAGCTATAAAGTTATATGGCGAGAGGAGTTGCTAGAGCTGTTTGTTTAGATAACCGCGTAATTAGGACGGTATACGCTAGATAGATAGATGTGCATATTTTTAGCCTCACAAATATTGAAGATATACCTTGTCTAATATTTCCATGGCAACATCCAATGGCCCACAGAGATAGCTAGATAGATAGATGTGCATATTTTACATGGCTAGCCTCACAAATATCGAGGGATATACCCTGTCTATTATTTCCAGGAGGGGCCATGGCTTAGATGGAGAGTCCTAGAGTATTTAATGCTCTTTATGAGCTACGCAGATCCAATTAGGGCCCGCACTCTGCTAGACAACTCCCGGCAACATCCAACCAGTTTGGGATCTTTCCCCGATCGGGTGAGTGTCCTCTGATTGAGCAAACCACTCGATCGAGTGGGTCGGCACTGGCGGCAATTTTTCACAACCACCCGATTGAGTGAGTCATAACTGGCGAAAAATTTTTAGCTAGCTAAATACATAAACAAACAGAAGGTGCTTGGGAGAGACTTAGTTCTTGCCTAGCACCTAGTCAGCTTAAGCTCTATGTTAAAGATATCAATATTTCTCTACTATACTTTGTGTCAGATATGATAAAAAATATGCACATTTTTCTCTATATAGCTTGCTGTACTGGCTTCTTACTAAACTAATTCCAAGCACATGTCTATAAGACAACTAAAATGAGCTTCAGAGGCACAACACGTAGACTGAAAATATGCACCATGTAGTCAATCCAACTCAAGAAATCATCAATAGCATTGGAACGGCACGGTGAAATTTTTTTTTAATCGGTGAAACGGCGCAAAATAAGCTTATGACTTAATGTAAACAAAAATTATATTGCACTTTTGGCCAGCGGCTTGCCCTTTTAAAAAGCAATTTTAAGCAAGAAAAATACTCACCCGATTCAGGTAAGTCTCTCCCGATCGGGTGGTTGCGCACGCACTCGATTGGCCGATTTACCCCAATCTGGGTACAGTCACCCGATCGGGGAAAGATCCAGTACTGCCAACAGCCCACATAATGTGCCATCTCCCCAATTACCCTCACATGGCTTGGGTTAACCCGGAGCTATGGTAACATTCACTCGCCCATGTTGAATCGCCGTCAAGAGGAATCAAACCCCGGTCTCCCGCACAGAGTACGAGAGCTATAACCACTAATCGATGGTGCCATTGTGGCCATCTACCAACATGAGGGTGCAGATAAGCCGTAAAAAGTGCGGGCGTTTTCGGGCGATTTCGGCGTTTTGAAAAAAATTCAAGTATTCGCCCGAAAAAACCCGCATAGGCCCGAACAATGCCGAAAAACAAAAAAGACAGACACTAATATGATTCATAAAAACTATAAAAATTAAAATAAACTTACTATGTGGTAGCAAAGTTCTTAAAAGAACTGTTTTTGATGGTTTTTGATAAAGTTTACTTTATAAATAACTTATATATAAACTTTATTAACTCCTTTCTCTTCTAGCGCCTTCTTCCCAACTATCGTCCGCATGGTTTGTTACAAGGAATTGCATTTCGGGAATGTTCCGGGCGAGCTCGGGAAAGTGCGGGCGGTTTCGGGGGACAACAGCCAATTTTATTCGAAAAGTCGCCCGAACTCGCCCGTATATATGCGGGCGTTTGCGGCTTATCGGCACCCTCTTCTAACAACTTTTTTAACATAGCTTTGGTTAACCCCAGGGTATGGTAACATTTACTCGCCCATATTGAATCGCCACTAAGGGGAATCGAACCGCAATCCCCTGCAAAAAATACAAGAGTTGTAACCCTAAGCTACACAGGCACCACAAATTTTAAAAATAACAGAGTGTTGCGTTGTAAATGTTTTTTATTTCAAATTTAAACTAAGAGGATGATTACAAGATACCTAAGTGAAATTAAGCTGAAGTTAGATTCCACATGAGACTGAAAAGTAGGATTGTTTTGTTTACACAGTATTTAAATTGGCAGCTTTACTTTTGCTTTAAATAAAGTAAAGCATGTGGGATATATATTCATTATGGGGGAAAAACCTAGCCAGCTAGCTAGCTCTAAATTCTGAGTACCTTTACTAAGCTTTTATTTGCCTAGCTACTAGAAAAGGGACGGTTATTAAAATACAGATAATTTATTATTGTTGGACAAAATTAAAGCAAGGCAAACACAACATGCTACTAGTCAGCGTCTTCTCTTCTTGATTCCCTAACTGACCATCATTGATTTTGCACCGTCCCTAGCATTTATTACGTGTCGAAGTAGATAAAAGCCAATAGAAGGAGCGAAAAAACAATACTTAGCTTCTTTGGTACTGCGGCATATATCGGCGCGAAAGTGAAAGTCAACAACATAAACAAAATTAAAAATCAACCAGCTCCTGCAGTTCTGGCTCGTCAGCCTATCTGAAAATACCTAGCTACAATCTTCAACATTGTAAAATTGGATATTGATCTTTTGCAGCACAAGTTCTTCCCCTTCCTGTCTCCTTAATAGTGCTGGGAAACCCACAATTAAACTACACTGTACTCTTGTGTCCAAGATGCTACTGGGTCATCTAGCTAGTATTTCTTATATTATATACTTTTTGCTTTGTTACTTACAATTCCAATAGTACATGACTCTTATACACTTAGTCGTCTTTATTCTTGTTCTAACCTTACGACGTTAAGAGGGCTTTCATAGATGAATTCCAGCATGACATTAGTTGTTAACTTTTCCCAGTAAAACTCTTGGGCTCTGGCATTTGCGTGGCAGAAAAAAAGATGTACAGATTTGGTAAAGTAAGTTCTTTACCTGCAGATTTTTTTCACATAACATCGTTTGGGGTTTTAAACTATTATTGAGTGTAGTGTAGATTAATGCCTTCTGATTTATTTGAATTAATTTATAAATTCCTAACAATTCTTTGAGAGATGAAATGGATTGAAAATAACTATGCTTCATCTAGCGCCCCTTTTTTCCTGCCACGCAGATGCCAAAGCTGAAAGAGTTTACCGCTGAAAATGTAAACAAAGAAATTTATCTATTGGCTAAACTTAAGAATGTGCATTATGTAAGGTAGGTAGCTAAGATAAGATAAACTGTAGAGAAACTAATAATTTAAAATAAAACTGCAACACAGATGCACACCTAATCACAATGTCTTTGTATGTGTGTGGAAGCATTTATTACAAAGCTCAAAAATTCTTGTTCTTAACAAGTGCATATCTGCAAAATTAACTCCATTACAGCTTTTATACGAGCCTTGAAAGTTTTAATTCTTTATATATATGAGTATTTGCATTACATATTTTGTGTAATATTTAATTGTATGGTTGTGAAGCAACAACAAAGATGACGACAGGCTATGTATGGAAGTATATTTCTTTTGCTTTGTGTTAAGACTACACTTGAGTTTGGGGAGAGGGGAGGATGTGAGATTCAGTATCATGGACCCCTGAACCAGATGTATCTGTTAACATCCTTACCCATAAGACGCAGCTCTAGAAACACTTGCGTCTCTCTTGAAACGCTAACTCACCTAGTCTCGTGGAAACATATATATATCTGAGCGACTCTCATGGAATCGCCTACATCTCAACAAATCCCATGGAAAGGCCTGCTGCTATTGCGTATCTTGTAGAAACGCTACTCATTCGCATCCTATTTGGCTGGTAAAGGAAGCCAAATAGGATGCTTGTCATCAGTGCTTTTACGACTTGGCAAAATGAAACGATTTTGACACAATTTGGAAAAGTTCTAAAAGGATATGTTACGATTGTCAAAGTATCATTTGTGAGATGTACAGGTTTTATGATGTATCTTTAAAACGAAAAAATAATGTTGAACCAATTTAACTTGTTAAACGTAAATAATATGTTTGAAAAATTTGCCATATTTCGTTCTAAAATGACAAGAACGCCTTCCTTCGAAGCTTGAATATCTCTGTATTTTGTTCTATAATTTCAAAAAAACGACGCTACAACACTTAGTGGCAGTATTCTGTTTTAAATTGAAAAAAAACTGCCTTTTTTAAAGCTTAAATATCGACATATTTCGTACTATAATTTTTGAAAACATGACACTAGGAAACTTATTGTCACAGTATTTCGTTCTAAATTAAAAAGAATGTGTTTCTTTGAAGTTTAAACTCACACAGTAAAAACTCAAATATGCAGTAAACAGTTCTATTAGCAAGAATACTTAAAACAACAACAAATAAATACAAAGAGCACCAAGCATACACAAAAACAACTAATTATATACAACGATAAATGAGTGAGCGTACTACTATATAAAGACGAAGTAGCTAATATAAAGCTGAGTCTATATTACAAATATATACATAGTAGGTAATGCGAATATCCAAATCCAAATGTATGTTAAATTGTAAATTAGGAATGTGTGGTAAGGTGCAATGCCATGATACGCTGGGCGGACAGACGCTGAGATAGTAGCATGTGTAGGTAGAGAAACAAGAATGGAGATGGAATCTAGTGGAACCCCCGCTTCCAGTGCATATGTGGCATTACCCTGTCGAAATAAGTGAGTCCCATATAGGTTGGCAGGAACCTCAAGCTCTGTCAAAACTTTCTTAATACAGGCCATAAAAGATTGATAGGTAAAAATACTAGTAGCAAATGAGGCAGAGTCATGCCAGCATAATGCTTGAAAGTTAGCTGGTACATCAGGTGTAAGAGAAAACGTGTGAGCGACAGCAGAAACTGGGCACAAAGGTGACGATGGAATAGCCACCAGCGGAACAGTAATAGTACGCTGTCCAAACTGGATGGTTTTACTCCAGCGAACTGGTATCAACAACTATGAATGGGATAAAACAAAATCAGACCTAGTAAAGTTGATGTGAGCATTGAAGGCAGCTGACGATGTACAGTACAGTCCAGATGTAAGCGTACGCGTACGCTCAACTTGCAAAAATAATTGCTTTCATTAAAAAAAACAATAGGATAGCAAGTTCCTTTCAAATTGCGCGAAAATAATTGCTTCGTGTCATAGCAAGAAACATTGTTTAAAAACAATACTCTGCGCGAGAACAAATTAAACGCGAAGGCCATTGAATTTTTATTTTTTTTCAACAAAACTAATTATAGTAACGCGATTTTAATCTCGATTTATTTAAAAAACACCAGCTCTTTTAAAAAACAACAAATCCAATGATCTAAATATTTAAAAAAAACTAATGCTACTTTTAAAACTTTTAGTAATATTTTAGTAATAATCTTTATCGTCGAAACATATTTTTTAACATGCGAAACTTTTAAAAGTTCTTTTTATAAAAAGCAACGTTTAGCAACGCAAACGGAAAAACCCTACGTTCGGGACTTTTTCCTTCACGATAAGATTTCGAAAACAAATTAAATTTTAATAATAATAATAAAAATCTAAAAATATAACTTTTGAAATGCGATCTAAAAAACATTTCTATCGCCGTTTTTCGTTTTTAAACTTTTAAAATACGATCTAAAAAAACATTTCTATCGCCGCTTTTCGATTTAAAACTTTTAAAATGTGATCTAAAAAAACATTTCTATCGCCGCTTTTCGATATTAAACTTTTAAAATGCGATCCAAAAAAACATTTCTATCGCCGTTTCTCGTTCTTAAACTTTTAAAATGCGATCTAAAAAAATATTTCTATCGCCGGTTTTCGTTTTTAAACTTTTAAAATGCGATCTAAAAAAACATTTCTATCGCCGCTTTTGGATTTAAAACTTTTAAAATACGATCTAAAAAAACATTTCTCTCGCCGTTTCTCGTTTTTAAACTTTTAAAATGCGATCTAAAGAACATTTCTATCGCCGTTTTTCGTTTTTAAACTTTTAAAATTCGATCTAAAAAAACATTTCTATCACTGTTTTTCGTTTTTAAACTTTTAAAATGCGATCTAAAAAACATTTCTATAGCCGCTTTTCGATTTTAAACTTAAAGTTTCAATATTTGTTAAAATATAATAATTTCTATCGCTTAAACGCTTTATTTAACCCGCGCAACCAACAATGCCTTCTCGCTAGTTTATTTAGTTTCCACGCAAAACTTTTGTTTAATAAAAATATTAAACAATGGCTCTTCGTGTCACATTGATAGAGTTGATAACATTTGCAATTATGCTATTGGGAATACTTATGTTAACACTATTTAACAATAGTTATGCGCAGTTATAATAAGCTATTTTTTCTTCAATAATCTTTTGTTTATTATGCGCAAGTTAATGACTTACAAGACTCGCAAGATAATTAATAAGAACAAAAGACAAACAACTACCGCCTCCGAGAAAAAGGTGTGAAACTTGGGCGTATGCGTACGCTTACATCTGGACTGGACTGTAGGTAGCAGGTGAGACTTGCGAAAATAGGCCAAAAAAGGATACAAGGCAAATAACCCAAAATAAGGCATGCTTACTGGAATTGAGATTTAAACGAGACTGGATACCAAGTCACTTAAAATACTGCTACATTTCATCCTAACATAAAAGAAAACGTCCCTACGAAATTAAGTATTCTATTAAGTGTTCTATAATGACAAAAAAACGTTCTTACGAAGCCTAAATATTGCCTTATTTCCTTTTAAAGTGTTGAGGAAACGACCTTTCGAAGCTTAAACATTGCTGTAATACTTTCTAAAATGTTGAGAAAACAGCTCTTCCAAGCTTAAATATTGTCGTAATTCATTCTATAATGACAAGAAACGACCCCACAAAACCTAAATATTGCCAGAATTCATTTTAAAATGATAAGAAGACGTCCCTACAGACCCTAAATATTTGTTATAAAATGAGGAGAGACATCCCTATATGCAAATATCGCCATAATTTGTTATATAATGACGAGAAAACGACCCTACGAAGCTTAAATATCACCATATTCCATTCTAAATTAATTTAATTGATCAAGTAAAAAAATGCACAAAAAAATGTATGTATTTCATGGTTTAATACATACATTACTGTACATTTCACACATTATGTTTTCAGGTTTTGTCTTGCTTTGTTTTATTGTTTGAGTACTATTTATCTAACGCTTTTCTAAAGTAAAAAAATCTTTAAATTCTTAACCAAGATTTACATGTCACACAACACTAGGTAATAATGCCAAGAAACAGTACTATAAGATACACATGGATTTTAGTATAGTAGTATGAAGTATAGTAGTTGGCAAAAAAAATGCCACGATTAAAAACGGTTGGTGTTATTATGAAGAATGTAAGATATAAAGAACATTAAAGTCAGCCCTTTCCTTCATGCTGACACTTTTATGCTCGACTGGTGCATTACACTGAGACTCGAACGAAAGAGGGAAGACCATTTGGAACCATGCCACAAGTCAGTCAGACTTCATTGTCACAGAGAATACTGCAAGAAGAGTGTGCACCCATGCAAGTTAAATATAACTAGAACATGGGAGAGGTTAGGTGTCCTGTACCTTATATAGCTTTCAGACGAATGTTCTTGTGATGTAATAATACCAAAGAAAAAACACGTTCAATAAAGTTTAAAAAATCTTTTTAAAAGGGGAAAGAGAAATCAAATATGTTTAGCAATAATAATCGAAAAAATTGTATATCATATTAAAAAAAGTCCACATGACACAGCAGGCAGTCAGCCCTGGCCTCCGTTTTATGAGTAGAGATGTTCTGCGAAGACTCTAACAATTGAGTCCCCTGTACAGTTTTGCTTTGCATTGAACTGTGCCTGTGACAAGCATTTTCGAAGCATGTCACCGGCGACTTCTGCGATATTCAACTTAATGATGCCCTGACCTTCATTTTGTAAATAGCACATGTACAACTTACTTCCTAATCAGTTTATCTTAAAACATATAGAGAGCTAGTTGGGACAGAACTATTAACTTAAAAAGTACACCATCACGAAGGTAGGTCAATAGGAATTGTATTTCATTTCCATTTGTCATCGTCTTAAGGAGATCAATACAATGTTCAGGCCATTTCGTGAGAGGCGTGCGATCGCACGCGCACGCCCCCACACACATGCAGATTTGTTTAGGCGTGGGATTCATCGCACGCGCAAAACGTTGCTGTAATTAAAAATTATTGTATTTATAACAAAGAAAATTTATTAAATAAACCTTAAAAATAAACGATCATTCTTTTACTGAACTCACAATAGATCGCACATGAGCAGTCTTTACCAAATGTTTATAATGTGAATTTAATTGCTACCATTTACCAGCTACCAGGCTATATTGAGGCTTTGAGAGTTTCATTTTAATGATTTTATAAAATAATGCAACAATATTTTAATCTTTGTAAGGTCGCCTTTTGGAGAATTTAAAAGAAATTCAGCATTATTTAAGTTGAAATAACTAAAAGATAATATAATTAATAAGAAAAAAAACTTTAATAACAAAATTATTTTTTTAGATAATAATTTTTATGATTCATCAAAGGTTTATTAAATATTATTATTAGTGGCCGTTCGACTTTCCATAATTTAATTTAATTTAAATATCTGTTTGCCCCACAAGTAATAACAAAGTTTAATTAACGAGTCTGCTTACGACTTCTTCGTATTTGGGTTGAAATTCCTTGCCATACATTGTTGGAACTTGCACTTTGTATGTTCCTTACACCAAAACAGCAGCCCCTGTGCGGTGTACAGGGGTAAAGGAATTGTTTTTGTAAAAAATTTTTTTTTTTGATTGCACGCCCTTTGCACGCTCAGAATTTTTGAGGCGTGTGATCTACCGCACGCCTGCCTAAAATCTTACGAAATGGCCTGAATGTTAATGACAAAATGTTTTGCCAGCTAAAAACAAAAAATATTGTCGAAGCAATGCCAACGCAAAACATTTGAAATGTATCTCACGTCAGCAATTTTAATGAAGGTGGGTATTTAATAGAAATACATTTTAGAGATACATTTTAACACGGAAAAACAATTATGTATTGGGTAAAGTTTGAGTATAGGGATTACTCTAAAATAGCTCAGTTCTGCTTGGCGTGTGTTCTGCTTGGCGTGTGTTCGTAGAACAAGGCGTGTGATAAAGAGCACATGGCATGTGCAGAGGCGTGCGCGTGCAATAGCACGCCATTCATGACCAAGACTGAATATATATACAGATATGTAATGGGCAAACCTATCAATTAAAAAATAATGCTAATGCAATAAATTGCTCGCCCAAGGTTACAATAATTTAGACTGGGCAGGCAACCTGTAGAAATGAAATAAGTTTATAAATGCAAATTTTATTACAAAATCTTTTTTTCTATTTTTTCTTATCTTTTTGTATATATTTTAGTTATATTTTACTGCAAATAATAACATTGATATCCATGTATGATGAACTGATATTGCTCAGCCAGACAAACTTTGGGTGTGAGTGATGACAGTCCTGGTCATATGAGTTTAAGCAGCTGAGTGATACTTCACTCTCCTCGATTGTCGTAGGTGCGTGATGAATTTCACGCGTCTTTCCTTAATTGAGGAGAGTGATTATTCAGTTTTCATAGTTTGAGTTGCGTGATAACACCTATGGGTTGTATGGTAGGCCTACTGAGTAGTTGAATGTATTTGCATCCTTATTAAAGGACTGTCTCAAAATTTCCGTACGTAATTCGTATAATTCGTATCAAAACTTTTTATCAATGATCGACCCATAAAATTAGCAAAAAAAATTGAGTCTCCTGTACAGTTTTCCTTCATGTTAAGCTGTGCCAGTGACAAGCATTTTCGAAGCATGCCACTGGCGACTTCTGAAATATACAACCTTATGATGCCCTAACCTAATGATTTTATCTTGAAACATAAAAAGCCAGTAACAAATCGATCACGCCACACAAATTCGAATTCCAAATGTTCAACAGGTGTTATTACGCAATGTAACGTATTCAGTTTCTAAAAATAATTCATTTTTGAACGCACATGTTTTTCATTCAAATTCTGAAATTTAAGTCATTTTTTTCTTTGATTATTAGTATAATAAATAATTACTTTATACAAAAGAAATTTCAGGTGCGCATTATTGAAGTGACTAAAGTGTTTTTGGTCCGTGATTGAATACGCTCTGTTTAATTATTGATATTTGTAAGCTGTTTTGTTGACAGTTTTTCTTAACCTGTCTTTATTGAGATTTTGTTTAGACTTATATACTGTATTCCCTGTTGCATATTCCAACCCTCTTGTTTAAAACAGAAGAGGGTTCAGACAAGTGGTTCCATCACCCTCTTAAAAATCTTGTTCTCTGTTTAATATATGAAACTCTAGAACATTTTATTAAAGTTTAAAAATCTCATGATTATTGTATATTTAAAGCAACAACAATTATGTCTTTGCCACCCGAAAAAGTGAATGAGCTTAAACAGGTAATACACAACCATCTCAGTCAGTTAGATGTGCATGGGCAAATTAGAAATGTTTTGTCTGAATCGTTGCGAGAAAAAGATATAGATGAGAAAAACTTGGGAGAAAGTGGTTTGTTGGAGTTGCTTAAAGAACGTGGTATAGTTGATGATATTATGAAGACATTGAAATTTCAAGGTGTTGATAAAAACAAGAAACTAACAGATCCTGTTAAAATGGAGAAATCATGGGTGCCAGAAGAAAACCGCAAATGTAAGACCTTCCCTAAAACCAGGTTTATTGTTTGCATTGTTTTAAAGACATGCCAACATCCTACAAAAATTTATAACTTTGTTTTGCCTTGTTTTAGTTCCTATTGATCCATCAAAACGGTACATATATTTTCAAATTATTGGAGGGAAAGCTTTTTTGGAACACTTGCAGGACCCAGAATTATTCCCAGGCCAAGTGTCAAGCGTCTTCACTATCCATATCTCATTTTTGGGACAGAGATACAAATCAAGACCAGTAACTTGTGCCTGTGAACCTGCCTTTGAGGAAGGTATTTAGAACTAAAGTATTTTTGTGTGAATGCTAACCATACTTTAGTAAATCTAGCATCAGATTTATACCCAGGAAGCAGTTATAAGTTTGTTTCTCTACACACATTCTGACAAAAATTAGCATACAAACAGAAAAGAATCCAAACTATATGCAAGTAAACACCTGCGGCTTTTATTTATATTGTTTTTGATTTTAGAGAAGAGGTATATGTGATGCTCTCTAGGAAAACCGACCACTTCATTATTTGGAATTTTTAAAAATAAGAAATTCCTATTTCCTATTTTCAGAAATACAAATTTTGAATTTCATGTTTTGTATAATAAATTCTAAATTTAGAACTGGGAGCTGCGGTATGTTACTGATAAGCGAAGTAGTTCTTCTTCAATAAAACTTACGCGGATTATACTCGAAGGTCCAATCGGGGTCAAACATTCTCTGTTAAGAATAAAAAAGTACGGATGTGCCACGATAAAGATTTACCTATGTAAAATAAGAATGTTTTCATCTGTCTATATATTTGAGTGTTTCTTCATAAAAAAAAGTTATCCCAAGACAAAGAAAAAAGCGCGTTTTAACTATTTATCTTGTTTCTTTTGGTCACCAAAATAAGATATCCCCAAAATCAGTATATCAATATTTAAGTTAAATTGAGTAGCTAAATTGTGGGTTTCATTGTAGGTTTTCTATTTGAGCTAAAGAAAAAGAATTCCTCTGATAAGGGTAAACTTTCAGATGTATCAAGTTTGTTATCAATCGGAGATAAGATTCATTTGGTTGTAATTAAAACTGACACTACTGGCGAATCAGTTCTCCTTGGTTCACACTATCTTGAGTGGAGAGGTATTTTGTGTTCAACATCTGGTCGAGTTCGAAATGCAATTGAACTTAATGGTGTCGGACCGGAATCTAAAGTTCCAATAGGCGTTCTTGACATTCGGATGGATTTAATGCCTCGATTAACGCAAGTATGTAAGTACTTGAATAGATCATGAATTAATGTTAATATTTGGAAAAACCATTTTATTCTCTGGCAACCCAAACTAATTTTTTCTATCATGCGGTTATACAATATTTGTTCAATGACACAGAGGTGTTAAATCCTGTTGAATCACCTGAGTTTTGATCCAATCT
Organism: Hydractinia symbiolongicarpus; assembly: GCF_029227915.1. Lineage (NCBI taxonomy): Eukaryota > Metazoa > Cnidaria > Hydrozoa > Anthoathecata > Hydractiniidae > Hydractinia > Hydractinia symbiolongicarpus. The sequence continues at coordinate 7,150,461 of NC_079885.1, forward strand.
ACTAGAATCTCCTTTAATTTGTTAAGTGCAAGTTTTTTATTGACCACTAGTTCTTCTTTAGTGCATTAAAATATTATATTTATAAAAAAAATATTGTACACATTTATTTTTAAACCATATTTTAGAAAAATGCATTCTCATTTTTGATCTAAATTTTGCGATGTGTTTAAAAACCCATTCTGTTGACCTAAGAATCGCTCTTTTGCTTTGGTAGGTTTATATTTTTTAATGTTTCAATTTATACACATAGGTTATTACCAGTGATGTCATTACAACACAGCTAAATTTAGAGAGAAGTCGTGTTGCTGAGAGGGAGCGACTGTTTCTTGCCTACTCCAAACAATGGTGGAGAGAATACTTGCAAATTCGAGCATCACACTCTAACAGACTTGTCAAAATATTTGCACAGGATGAAAATTCAATACATAGAGTTGTATGCTCGTATGTGAAGCCATTACGAGCCGGTAGATTGTTAGACACTCCCAGACAAGCTGCTAGGTGTGTATATACACTGAAAGTGATAATAACAACTTGGGGGAGGGAGGTTGGCGATGTGCTAAAGTGAACAGTATCCTAAGGTGTCTCATAGCACCTTATTTGGGACTAGAAAAAACCCTGGCGGAAATCTAGGTACTAAAAGAAAGAGTCTTGTAGCGCTCTATAGAATGCAAAGATGAGTTATCTTTTGTATATATGGATAGTTTAGGGTTTTAGAGAGCAGTGTAGAAACTGCATGATGTAGAATTTTCATGTAATTTAAAAAGTTTTAAGTGCTATAACCAAATAAATTCTGAATATTTCTTCACATCATAATAACTCTAACGAGTACATGAGCACATTAAATTTTTTTTTTCGCTTTCGTGGGAGGTTGTGATGTTTGAATTAGCTTGACTTATTTTCACGTAGATGGCTGTTCAATTATTTATTACACAACTCTTCTATTCTTCATTTCAGTTTTTATATTTCAATGTAGATTTGTTTCATTATTCGCTTTCGAGAAGCATCCTTCAATGAGTGGAACAAGAAACGAAATGTGGACTACCATGCACTCGTTTGTGGCTAGGAAGAAAGGAGTAAGTTGATTTTGATATTTAAAAACACTGTAATAATATATATAGTTCTACTCAACCGCTATTCTTTCCAATATTTTTATTTTTGCATAAGTTTGCAGCCTTTCTACTGCAATTTTTTTCATGTCAGCAATTTTATACATGGCTGCTTTATTAACACGTCAGAATTCCCAATGGAAATTTTTGAGTTTTAACAAATTGCAAAAGCTGATATTAGTTCAGCTTTTGAGTCTAGTTGAAGGATCATGGACAATAATTATGAACAAGATTTCCCTCGCTTTTTCCAAATTGATCATCAATCTTTTTTTTTTATTTGGAAAACGTTTTTTATTTGGAAATTATCTTTCTACAACATAGTTAATAGCTCATCTCTACCTTTTTTAGGACGTGGAGGATCATGCAGTTCTTTTATGCTCACTTCTGCTTGGTTTTGGTATGAATGCATATGTTTGTATAGGTACGAAAACAAAAGGTACTGCGCATGCCTGGGTTGTTACGATTGCTCCGGATGATTCTGTTTTGTTTTGGGAAAGTCTAACAGCTCAAAGGTAGTTTTATTATCAAATCAAGCTTGTTTAAAATTTATCTTATAAGATGGCTGTGACACTAAAATTCCCTATGTGATATGTGACTTTGATTAAACTTATTTCACAAGTTCATTGAGTGTTCATTTAAACGAATTGTGTGAAAGAGGTATTATACAAGTGTGTGAAGGTGTTTATTCAAGAGACTGCAGAATTTTGTATTAGAGGTGTTATACAAGTGTATTAATGTATAACTGTCAAACATGTCTAGCAGAAAAATCTGTCTAATGAAGCGGCTCTTTAAAAAGGATCCACTATAACAAGGTTTTTTGCTATCTATATTATAATGCCCATCCGTCCGTCTGTCTGTCACGCAAAATGGTAGCTTAGCTGCGCAATAGCGAGAAGCACCCAATGCGGTATAAAAAGAACGGGCGAACCCGTGGATTTTCCACGGGCTAACGACTAGTGTATTAATATTACATCAAGAAATAAGATAAGTAATTGCGACAGGGAGTAACGAGTCAAAGTCATTCTTCCTAAAGCACGTGATCTAAATCTTTTGCGAGTTGCAACAATACTTCAATGATATTTAATTTTATTACGTAATACGTATTTGAACTACTTCAACATTTTTCAAGTATAGTTCTTACAGTAGATGTTATTGTTCTGTCCAATCTTGGAACGCGCCCCATCTTAAGACTGGCCAGGCCAATCTTCCGACAGTGACAAATTGGTGGCCAGTCTTAAGACTGGACTGCCCAATCTATGGACGTACATGCCCAATCTTAGAACAATTGTGGAAGACAAACAGAACAATAAAATTTTTAAAATTTACCTCTTAATAGGAACTTTAAATTGAAACTTTTCTTGGAAAATCAAAAGGCCAAAAATTTATATATACCATGTATTTTATGTATAAAAAATTGAAACTACTCAACCATATTAGCATAGTCTATTAGCTAGCTGGCTACAGCTCGCTAGCTGGTTAAACATCCAATGAAATTAACAGCTAGCTAACTATTAATATGGTTAAATACGATTTTTCTGATTCTTCATAAATATAAACATTTTATTTTTAAAATTTAGCCACTACTCTACAAGCTGTATATAAATGCTAAATGTATAACACGTGCTCTACCAGCTACCTATAGCTAGCTAGCAACGATTTTCACTCTACTGTGTCCAAAAACTGGCCGGGTCAATTCAACAGTACCTAAAATATAATGTTTTAATGTGCCTGAGAATGTTTGTTGGGACTTGTAAAAAACAGAGCTCGTGTGGTACATCCCTTCTTTAAAATCTAAAAGGCGCCAAAGATGGGCCTAACATGGTCTTTTGCCCAATCTTGTGACGCCCTGCCCAGTCTTAAGACTGGCCGGCCAGTCTTAAGACTGGGCAATTTTATGTCCAAAGATTGGGCAGAACATTATCATGCTCATAAAAATATAAATCCATGAAATGATTTTTACCAATTCGATTGAGAATGAGAAAATGCAAAATAGAGTGACTGTGCTTCAAAGAAAATCATTCAGATCGTGTCGTTTAACTGGGCAAAGATTGCTTTTTATGTTAAATTTTCCAAACCGTATGCATGCAAAAGTGATTGACAAGGGGATAAATAGTTGAGTAGAACTTCGTTGGAAAGTACCAATGTGCACACTTTTTATAGAGATATTCATGCGTTACGCTGATTGGAGCATTTCTAAATATAACTGAGAACATAAATGCTAAAAAAGGAAAAATGTGTGGAATAGTTTAACTGTTCAAAATAGTTTCATATCTCATGAATTGTATTCTTTTCAGATTTGTTGTCCACTATAGTCTGTTTAGTTTGAAAGAAAATGTTCACGCGATTTTGAGAAATGTTTTTACAATAAGACTGTCTGTTGCATAGAGGTTTATTAAATAGACTTTCATCCATAGTTCAGTCTTTTCCTAAATAAGTGATACCTATTACCAGGTGTTTGCTATATATCATTTCGCTATAGCCAGGTTAGACTTTATATTTGGAATTATTTTTTTTTAATTTTTTTCCTCCTTTTTGGGTGGGAAATTTTAATGAGCCCGGCGTTTCTTCTAGGTATCCGCACCGCGCAATAGACCCAAACGACCCGCCTGGTGTTCCGCAACCGAAACCTGATTATCAATATCGTACTGTTGGCTGCATATTTAATCATCAGTTTTTTTACGCAAACTCACAGGTTAGCTTTATTAAAATCAGTTCTTTTGTGTGGTATATATCAAACTTGGCCTTTAATTTAAACTCACTGGATAAAATTGCCAAATTTCACCAATATATTTCAAAGTTACCCGAAATTAGACCGGTTCTTACATAAACGCTCCTCTCGAATAAATTTTCTCTCCCCTTGAATCGGACATGCTTTTTAGCAAACATAACTTTTGGTTAAGTATTGAAATTTTTTAATTTTAAAAGAAATTAAAAAAAAAATAACTTGTGTATTGCAGCTAGTTGTTTTATTTGGCATTCGCCGTTCGCCGTTCAACAAATCAGCATATTGACAGCAAAAGTGTTGATTACAAGGAAATTAATATGTAGTCTAGATATATATAGCTGCGTTTAATTACCAAAAAAACGAAAAATAACCATGCAACAACCTAATTTTTTATTTTTTAGCAAACTAGTTGTTGGAAATATCCACGGGTTTGCCCTATATATATATTTCCTATATATTCCTTTTATCAGCTATTTACTACATCCTTAGAACAAAGTAGAAATCCGGCTAACGTTTTGAACAAAGTACGACTATCAGTATGGATCTGAAGTCATTAAACCCTTCGTTATAAACTAAATAAGGATTTCAAATAAAAGGGCTGTCTGGTATGTTTCGAATGGGCCGAAAATTAAACCCTTTCGAATATCTTAAATCGACTGGTAGCCTAGTAGTATAGAGATCGCTTCCACTGCGGAAGGTCTTTGGTTCAAACCTCTGGTCGAGTGATGCCATTGACAATAAAAGTGTGAATCTCTCCTTATTGCTTAGCGTTCAGCATGAGATTAGGATTAATATTTAGGCTGTGGTCTAGTTGAACGTTTGAGATTGCTGTGTTCGCATGACTTTTGTATTTAAAATGGCAGCTTTAAATGCACCAGGACCCTCCGCAGCACCCTCGTTGATAGCAGTACCAATAGAAACTGAAGAGGCTACCCTGGGTAAACAATTTCAATAGTAATATTTACAATATTGGTCAAAATGTCTTGTTTTATTTTAAATTTTCAGCCCACCGATGGAGTGCACGTGTGTTCATTCAACGTCCACAATGAATCACAGTGGAAGAGTATGAGTACGGATGCAATCAAGTCAGTTTGTGGCCCAGGTTTGGTGGTAAGTATTTTTGCTGTGGAAATTCGCTGATCGAAAAATGCGGCAAAAATAGCGGCGGGTATAAAAACATCTTCAGTAAAAACAAAATTATTTTTTTTCTTACGAGGCAAATTATTGTTCCTTCGCATTCGCAAAGAGCGTCTCGCGTAAAGATTTGATACTTCATCAAGAAAAATTTCTTGGGCGAAACTTTCGTTGCTAGCTATTTATTTCGTCAGTAGTGTGTAAGATTGCAATTTTTCGCCTTTTATTTATTATTTTTGATTTCCGTTACTTATAAAAAACGGGGAAATTTTTTTGTCTATGGTTTAATATTTTTATCAGGAAGACTTAAAAATCGAAAATATAGATTTTGCCCCTTATTTTTACACGCAATTACCGATAAGAAATTTAATACGGCTATAGAAAAGTACTCGAGCGTTTGCCATTTTGTAGTCTTAAACAAAATTCTGATGTTACTGTTTTTATCAGCCGACTCCAGTATCTTTGGTCCATCTTGTGCCATCTGCTGTTGATCCAATAGTGACCAGCAATGAAATAGAAAACGAACTCAGAGCACTTGTATATGATTACAGGACGGTGAGTTGTCTTTTTTTGTGCTAAAGTTTGACTACTTTAGTCTTTCAAACACGTGGACTTGAGGTTCTCATACCAAAGCAATCGATATTACGCAATATTTTGGAATACGCTATTAGCCGTACTGTTTGTTTCAAAAGTCAAAATCATTTAAAAAATAAGAGCTTTTATTAACCAATTATTTTGTTTGGATTGCTACTATTTTAGTTTAAGACTACTTCTTGAACTCACGGCTGTGCTGAGCTCACTAAGTTGTGCTAGACGATTGAAATGGACTTTACCTTTTTAGGTATAATATTTAGATGCTCTCTATACGTGCACATTCTTTAATCTCCAACACTATTGTATTAACGCTCTCTGCTGAACTTTACGCCTGAGAAAATTAATTTTCGCTAGAACAGAATTAGTTACGAGAACAAATTTTCGTGTATATTTCACGAGAAGTTTGACGAGAAGTTTGACGACATTTTTCTCTCAATTTTTACTGTTGTTAGGAGATTATACAATAATATAATATAATAATATCATAAAATAAGACTGCTAAATTCACATACATTATATAAGTGCTATGCATCTCAAATTTTCGCAAGAAGTAATTTTTGCGTAGTTCACAAAATCACGAATTTGGACATATTTAATTTGCGCGAAAATTAATTCCATGAGGGTAAACCACTGATTTGTTTATTTAATTTTCGTAAACGCTTTCTTCAGGACTTAGGCTTGTTAACAACATGGGATGACGAACTTAGTTATTTATTATCGCCAGCACTGGCTGCCTACGAGTTTGAGCATTCCAATGGTGTTTGTGTTGGAAACGATGACTTTCAACATGCGATACGTCGAAACGTTCCCGATGGACATACGTTCAAAGGATTTCCGATTCAATTTATACACACTAATACGAGAAGAGCGTTCGCAACATGCCTTAGGTAATGGTCATTCGAAGTTGCTGAATTTTTTGGATAAAATAGCTAGCCGGCATTTTTTTATCTACGTAAAAAATTTTTTAACGTCTTTACGTATGCGCTTTATTATCTAAGAACCTATTTATAGTTAAACTAGTACTAACCTTTTAAATTTAAGAAAATTTTGATCTTAGATTTTTTTTTATAATTTTCGCACAAGAAGCTATCCAACATGCATTTTTAAAATATTTCTTTCTCCAAACTTTCTCCAAAATATCAAAATTACATGCAGAAATTAAAATCGTTGAAAATGTCGATTATAAAGGACATTTACTGTATTGTTAATGAGATTATTAATGAGAAAAGGATCAAATTTGAATTTGCAATTTAGGCCTAACTGCACAATTAATTTCGAACATTAAAATGACGGTGATATTTAAACTTGAAAATTGACCTCTCACCTGGTTTCTTATAGAAAACTATATCAAACGTTTCAAGATTTGTTTGTACATTATGCAAGCTTGGTCAAGATATGTTGAGACAAGACAGTTAATTTCGAAGTCGCCACTACAATTAATTTCTATATCAGATTAAATCATTTAATTGTTGCTGACGTCAGCATCGCTATTTTCCAGAATTTCGGAGCCTTTAGGGCCCCGACGTGGGGAATTTCGGTGCGTGAGCGTGCTAGAGAATGCGACTAGCAAATTTTAGACGTTGTCTGTCTTACATGTGTGCAAAAGTAGCGACTTTGCAGCCCGCCGCGTGCAGAGCATTTACCGTTTGACGCTTTTTTGTTAATACTCTTGTTCCAGATTGTAGGGAAAAAAATTCACCTCCCCCCTTCTATATGTCGGCCCTGTATTTTCTGTTTGCATTCCGAACAAACACCAGCCTTCACAATACAGTGGACTCGCTAGGTTGGTCGAGATGGACAAAGGGCCAGTTATAGAGACAGCGAGGAACCATAATACTTATTCGAGAAAGGGGGAATAGATTTACGGCGCTTGTTAAATCATTTAACTTTACTTTTTATTCTTCAGGTCAGCCTTGTGCGAAGAAATCATATGTTGCAGAGGTGACCAAGTAAAGTTAGCTGTCCGTGTTCGATTATTTCCGTATCCTGAAAGCACCTGTGCCGTTTGGGTCATGTTCGCAGTAAAATATAAATCGGTGTTGTAGTAACTTGGTGATATTAACCTTCGGTAGTAACCTGATAAAGAAAGAAGGAAAGTTTAATTGCCATTAAGCAGTTATTCTATTTACAAAGGAGTGTAGTGATTATTAGATTGTACCATCATGGCGGTATTTATTTTTCCGGTTTGCCCCTCTAATCTGTGCATATGAGTTTGCACTTTTTGAATTAGCTGAATTCTTTTATGCGAAATTTCAGTTTTTGACCAGGTTTACCGGGAATAATTTTCCGTGAAAATTTCTGCCCTCAGAATATTTAAATCAAATTCTTGGGTACGTTTTTGAAGAACTAGAATGTATTATTTTGTCTATATTTATCGAATTTATAATTTTAAAATATTTAGGCAGAAAATTAAAATTCACACTTATTAAATTCGTCTTTTTTTGTCAAACCTTGGAGGAAAGAAAACAAGGTCTAAATGGGGAATATTCACGAAGCGAATTGAACGGCGAATTGTATTTGAGCATGAGCATTTTTGTTTGTTATGATTTTGCATCGAAGTATTCGCTTCGCTGAAAAGTAGAAACAATTCCTACTTTTTCGCGGCTAAAGGTTTCGCTGCTAGTTTTAAACCAATCAGAACGCGGTTAACCAATGTAAACAATGAATTTGGCGTCTAATTTACTTTGTCGTGAAAATTAAAAAGCGAATTCGCCGTTAATTCGCTTCGTGAAAATCCCCCTAACGCATAAATTAGGGCGAGTGCAAATTCTGCAAAATATATTTGATAATAATCTCTGAGAAGGAGTGTTTGTAAAAATTACAGTCGTACTAGCGTCCGCCATGTTAATTCATGTTTTTTTTCAACGTCTTGCTGTAGCTTTTTGTTCAAACCAATCAGAGCTACTGAATGACCTATGCCAGCCACTTCAAGCTTGTCCGCAACATAGTTCGCGGAAATACTGGGAAAGTACATTCGCTCGTGGTTATTGAATCTGAGCAAAATAGTTAGCGATTTTTGTACCGTTGTTACAAATCTATAAAGAAAGTTGTTATTACAATACAGAAAGTACTCTGAAGTTATATCAAGACGTTTTAAAACAAGTTACCTTTTCAAATGTGAATATAGGCAGCTAGCCAGCTGCATTTTGAAGACAAAAAGTCTTCTATCATGATAAGTCAGGAAGAAGTTTTTATTTGGTTTAAGGACCTTGAGGGACACTCGCGAATTGAACTAATGTGTGCTTTACTTGACAGCTGTTTGCCTTTGGAATTACGATTCCTAGGAACATACTTGGAATATGCTGCTGGGAAGCATTATACGCATCTTCAAAAATGGGAAAAAGATGCAAATGTTTCTTCTTCATTATTTTCTGCTACTAATTTATCGGACACAAAAATACGAAGACGGTTATGCATATTCCTAGCATTACTTCACTCCCATAATAGAGAAGTTGCAATTAAATTGTTTGGAATCTTAAGCATGTATGAATGTTTTGCTACTTTTGATAACTCTGAGAATACTGGACCAATTGGTGATAATAATAATGCTAATTCAGCTAATAGTGATTTTGACTGGTCTGAGATAACCTCTAGAAATGAAATGAGGTTACTTTTAACCATGGCTTCTTTGCACCCAGCTTTTGATTTTGACCAACGTCGAAATTTAAGAAAAAAGATGGAAAAATTTAACAGCAAGTGCGAATCATATGAGTTTAGAAACGAAGAAATTGAGAGCCAAACTGATGTAAGTAACTTATTTCCATTAACAGTATCACTTCAGTAACAATTCTGTTCCACAATAATAAACCCTGAAAAAAGCCTGAAAATGTGTCAGTAAAGAATGAATCACAATTTTGTCAATTTATTATGGCAATAGAGGCAAAAAAGAACAGATGTTAATTTGTTGCCATAAAACAAACTTTATATTATAGACTCCCTTAAAATTTTCGCAACTCTTATTTTTATGCCTTCTATGTTCCATGCTTCAAATTTCAATACCCATATTAAGTTTGGAATAGGTTTAACTTTGAATTTTCCCACAGATATATTTTATGATTTATTTTTAAATAAGAACACTTCAAAGCTGGTCTATAAAATGAAAAATGAAAAATGTACAATTCAAATTAGTTTATATTTTTTTATGTCACAATTAAAATGAAGATTTTTTTCTTTGGCATATAAATTTCTAAAAGAAATCCACATTAGCAATTGTTGTTGCCTAACACGGACTTTAAATATTAGGTGGTATATAGCTTAATTTTTAGACTTTCCAAATTTTCACAGATTTGCATTATGATCACTTATGTATGCATGTTCATGCTACACTGTATTGTATTTTACTACAATTACAGTAGTAATTACCAAATAATTTTTTATGAATTGAGAGATGTGAAAAATTAACAAACAAACAAACACCCTTCCATAATATGTTTGTTACATTTGTGCTTGCCATATTTTTTAAGTAGTATTTTTTTTTAAAAAAAAAAAAAGGTTTCTTAGGCTGTCTATGCATTTTTATCATTTTTTTGTTTTACAAGTTGTTACTACAAAATACATTTAATTACTAAGTGGATTAAATATTAATGGATTTTAAATGCCAGCCATATTTTTGTTTCATTGAATTGATATCTATTGAGATTTCTACTTGAGATTAAGTTACTATGTTTGACACAGCAAGATGTTTTTTTGGTGGTTTTCAGGAATAAAGGGAAATTCAGGCAAAACCCAGGAGATTTTTTTTGGACAGAAATATATAATGCTTTTTAGATTCTTGAAGTGAAAAGTTCTATCCATGTGTAACTACACAAATGTTTTATTTTTATTTGTTTTTTTTATATATATTTATTATTACAAATATATATATATTTGTTTTAATGCATATGAAATATTGTTTTCAAAACCTCTACTTAGTGTGAGGTAAATAACTTTGTATAACTGTATAAAAAGTTAGATACATTAAAATTAGATGCACAAAGATAGTGTGCAAAATGCGCATGGAATTAATTTAGTTTAATCGTATACTAACTTTAGTCTTTTGCACGAATATTGTGGTACATGTGGAAGTAAGAACATCTGTTCACGAGGTGCTTTTAAGTGTGATGTGTTGGTCAAAGTGCTATTAATAGTACTTTTTTCCATGTGTGTGGATTCTCTACTTGCTATGTATTTGCATAGGACCATGATTAATAAATTGTAACACTTGAGACAAAATAATGTGATTTAATTTATAATAATAATTACCGCAAAACTGGTTTAACAATAAAGCATGAGTGCATTGCAGCAATAGAGATTACATAAGTTACTTATTTATTTTGAGCACCCATTTGTTGATTGAAATTTCGAAGTTGTTAGAAGGCAATAATATTTGTGATATATATACATCATACTTAGAAAAGATATATAGGCATTATTCTATTATTCTATTATCAAGAAAACTAGACATAATGAAATATTTTTAATGTACATTTACTGATTTTTAGAAAGTAACAAAAAATGCTTGCACTAGAACGATATTACACAATTCTAGAAAATCTGTTTTGTGTATGTCAATGTGAGGCTTTTTTGTTACGTTATTTAGACCAAAAAAATATAATATTTTAGATCATACTCAGGGAGTATAACATCAGCATAACATTAAATGTAATTCAAAATTAAAAAATTTTGATTCTACTTTACTTTTTATGTCCATTTCCTTTTTTAGTATTGATACAATTTTAAGCCTAAGATTATTTATTAGTGCATTCTAATGGAGGGTCTTTAAGAGTCTTGTTGAGTCACACATTTGTCTCTATATGTTTATTGGTTGTTTAATTTCGGATATACATTGTTTTTCTTTCCAGTCAAACATAAAAAGAATTTCTTGGAATTAGTGAAGTAATACTCAGGTTGCTATGCAACGGCCTGCATTCTTTACAATCCTGTCTAAACATTATTTTTTGTTAGACATTCTTTCTCAATAAGACAGCTGTTACCACACAGTTGTGAAGAAATCATTTTAAGTATTCTGTTTCAGCAGGATTAATGCAACGTGGGAGTGCACTGTTTTTAAATCATGAATCATTTTTCAGTCTGCCTGTTTGTTTTATTAAGAGATACCCTTTGAAAAAAATTTATACCAAACTATTTCTGTCTTCACATAAAGCTTCTCTCCTGGCTGTAGTTAAATGGAAAGCAAGCACTTAGAAGAAATTTGTTTTATGATCAAGCTGCTATTGCCAAAGAAGTTGAAATTTAATGTAAAAGCGTAAACTAAAAAATACAGTAAAAAAATCAAAGTTTTAAGTCTGCCTAACTTTAGTAAAAAAAAAATTCCAAAAGCCTTAAATAAATTGATTCCTTTAATTTATAAACAAGCTGAAGTTATTTCCCTTGAAAAGGCTAGGGAATTAAATAAACCAAAAGGAGGAACATTTACTAAAACAGGGTGACCAAAATAAAGTTTTTCGCAAAATAAACATTATGCTAGAATTAAGACTACATTGAGAACAAGGCTATATATAAGATAAGATAACTATAAACATGTTACTTTAAAGTGGAGAAAGCAAAAATTACTAATAAAATAAGTGAGTGTGCTGACGTGTTTTAAAAAAGTGTGGAAATTGCACTATTTTAAGGTAATCAAACCACCAAAAATCTCCTAAATAATCAGAAAAAATAAAGACCTAACCTAAAATTTGGATCCAAACCACCCTGTTTTTGTAACATGCCATGACAGAGCTGAGGCATGCAAAATGTAGCACATCAAAATTAATTCAGGCCTGTGTGGAAGTGTGTGCGTGAGATCGCATGCCATTCCTGACAATGCCTGATACCGCAAACAATGATTTAGTCTCTTTTTATATTAGACCCATGCACTTTGAACTTTTCAATGTTGACAACAGACATATAGAAATTGGATCGTAGGCACAAAGTGCCCACAGTCGTTTTTTGACTGGACAAAACTTTTGTTTGGCATGTATTTGAAAGCCAAAATTTGTGACTTTTCCTAACTTTTATGGGGACTTGTAATGGTAAAAAAAGTTGTTAGAAATTTTTTATACTTTGCAGGGATATAACATTTTTTGGACAGCATTTTTTTTTTTTTAATTTAAAAAATGTGCTGACCTGTGTGCATGAGTATTGTAAGATATTAAATTAATTATCTATATTATAATACCTGTCTGTCACGCAAAATTGTACTGCAAGTAGCGAGACGCACGCAGTGGGATATTAAAACAATGGGCGAAACCATGGATTTTTCCACAGGCCAATGACTGGTATAATTATTTATTACAGTTTTCTTGTAAGTAGTAAAACATAAGTAGCAAAACAACGTTTCGGTTGAAATGCAAAATGCAAAAAAATAGTCTTCGCTAAAAAGTCTTTTATGCTACCTAGTCATCCTAATTAATTTATATATTTCTTTTCCAAGAGAAGTCTTATGAATTTGTTCAGTAGATATTTCAGCTAAATAATGTATAATAAACCTTCGCACCTACTTCAAACTTACCAAACTGTTTTTTAAACTTGCACATAGGTGTTTAGATCTTCATACTTTTATTTTATTGTTGAACTTCTTCACAAATTTTGGCATTGCTCTGTATTATTGATCACAGAGCATGTGGTAAAATTGCTTTAGTCTTAATTATGCTTAGCATTTTTTAAATCTCAGACTGGGTTATACTTGTGTTAAGCAATACAAACAATATGTCAGTTTTACAGGCATTTTTTCTTTTTATCTGAATACCTATTGGAGCCTGAAAATTAGCAATGTAACATAACACATAAAAATTGTAAGTTAATATACCCATGGATATATAAATGCATAACAAAGAAGTGTAACCAGTTTTCCCAGATTGCTTTTGCTTTAATTTATTGACATTTTCAGCCGCGTTATGCTCATTATGTGAAAAGGTTCCAGTCAAGCAATTCCTGAGTTCTTACAAATTTTGCTTAATTATTTAGGCTGAAGTTATGAGGGATTCTTGCGAAACCTTGGCAAGTTCAAGTGCTTCAACTACAGAAGTTACATCTACTGTAACAACAGCATACAGTTCTGAGCAAGGTAAAGACTTTTTTGTGAAGACTTTTTTTTTTGCATTTTGCATTTCAACCGAAACGTGGTTTTGCTACCTATGGTTTTGCTACTTACAAGAAAACTGTCCAAATAATTATTTAGTCAACTATTTAAAAAAACATTTCTATCGTCGCTTTTCGATTTTAAACTTTTAAAATGCGATCTAAAAAAACATTTTTACCGCCGCTTTTCGTTTTTAAACTTTAAAAATGCGATCTAAAAAACATTTCTATCGCCGCTATTCGTTTTTAAACTTTTAAAATGCGATTTAAAAAAAACATTTCTATCGCTGCTTTTCATTTTTAAACTTTTAAAATGCTTTAATTTAAAAAACACTTAATTACTGCAATTAACATTTTAAAAAGAGTTCGTGCAAAATAGATTGCTAAAATTGATCTTGCAACCTATTGTGATTAAAAAATCGATTGCGTGGGGTCATTGTTTATCAGCGAGGCAATTATTTTCTTAAAAAACAGAAGCTATCGCAATGTTATTGTTCTGTGTAACTATTCATGTGAGTTTCGCGTCCGCGGTAGATTACATTCAGACTGTACTGTATTTACATATCAATACTTGCAGTCCCAATAACCTGTACATAAGTATTATTTGTGAGAAAACATTGTGGTTCAAGAATTGTTGCTATGCCTTTGCTCAGGATAAATCTGCTGTGTAAGATGATTTTTGTGATATTTTCCCACCTGTGTAAATGCTACAATTAACTGTAACTTTTTTGCAAGTATTATTTACTATCACGCCAAGCAAATTGTTAAGCAATTGATTTAAAATGTGGCAACTTTAGGGTGCTTATTTAAAAGGAGGTGAAAACTACAACAACAACTGCAATGCCATCTATTACAGCAAGACTGTACGACATTTGGAAGTTAGAGCTTGCGAACATATAGGTGTTTCCTCTCTGACTGGAAAATCCTAGTGGTGTGCTAGAACATGTAATATACTGCAATAACATACCGAGTTTTGACAACTTTAGTATACTCTCCACCACATATATATATATATATATATATATCAATGTCTGTTTTCCATGCTAGCATGGGTTGGACGGGGTATATTAATGACCCCCTTCCAACCTGATCTAGACTGTGTTAGATCTAAACTCAACTTCCTCTATATCAAGTCTGTCCTTATTATCTGTCCTTTCTCGATCTGCCTCTTGGCTTTGCCCCAGGAACTATCAAGTCTCTACACTTTCTTACCCAATTTTCTCCCTCCATTCTTTTCAAGTGCCCCAGCCAATTCAATCTTCTTATCTGGATAATATCTCTAAGGATACTTGGCCTGCTTCTTAGCTCATCTGAACTCTTTCTGTCTCTCAGACTGGCGTTACACATCCACCTAACCATTCTCATATCATTCCTTTCTAAACAGTCAAGATCTTCCTGCTTCACTGCCCATGTCTCACTACCGTACAACATAACACTTTTTACACAGGCTTCATACAACCTACCTTTTAACTCAATTGACAAGACTCTAGACATGAAAAAGTGTTATTCTGAAAACTGTTTTTAAAACAGATAACCAGAGCATAGTGAAATGTTTAATAGAAAACGCAAAGTCACCTCCAATTTGGTGACAATCTCCCTCCGTTTGTATTTATGTTTCCATCGTAATGCTTTTAAAGGTTTGGAATTTTATTTTTTATTTTTCGTTCAGAGACAGAACAACTTAATTGTTTTACATAAAAAATAATTTACAAAAAATTATTGTATGTTAAGCAAAATACAACAAGCATTTAAAAATTTCCATTTTTTGAGCCCAAAGTTTATTTTATAATGTAAAAGCTGCGTATTGTTATTTTTGTAGAAAGAACACGCAAAGTAAATTATATTTCTTTCATCAAAGTTTAGTTTTTTCACATAAATTTACATCTTTCTTTTCTCTAGCTGTTGGCTGCTTTCATAATTTCTTAATTTTCGCACTCTTAATTACTTATTTTTAGTCATGCTTTCATGCTTCTTATTTAATACAAAATAAAAAGCACAAAAGTTTTTAATTTCACTTGGTGGTAACATCTTATCACTTTGATCGCTACGCAACAGGTGTGTAGAGAAATGAATAAAAGGTTGTCTTTATGAATGATAATAAGGGTTTGTTTACACTTCTTTAAAATGTTTTTTCCATTTTAGACTATGAAAAGGCCTGTTATTTACCCCTGCCAAAGTAAAACTTTTAAAGCTTACCAGCTGCTGAGTACTGGTCAAGTGGTACCATTTTGGAAAATAGCCAAAAAACAATCTTACACCAGACCCATTAGAACTTACGCTACTAGACATTTTTGTTGGTCTATATACTATGAGTATAATACTTGAAGTGTAATGCAGCTATGACGTCATAACCATTGAAATTTTAAATTGCTTTTTTTTAACATTTAAGTAAAAATAGGTGATTATTTTTTGTTATGGTCTCATCATACTCTTTTTTTTCAACAAAGAAAAACAACAAAATTTTGACCTCTGTTCCCCTGTTAGCCAAATTCACATGTCCATAAATTTTTACGTTATGGATTGCAAAAAATTTTACATAAGAAATTTCTCCTTACTCGATGTATTGATCAGATGTTATGTAGACTTCTGTAAACATATACGTCTCTTATGTAACTGTTATCAACTGGTCTTACCATTTTAAGATGAGGATGTAGTCATCGTCAAACAAAAGCAAAAGAAGCATGTCTTAGAAAACAAACATTCTTTCCATGATTTTCTGTGAAAACCGACTGGCTCTTGTCAAACATATGTAAAAACAAGAGTTAAGACATTCTTCTAAAGAAAAACTGATTATATTTTCTAATTAAAGTTTTTAAATTGTAGACGTTCGAACATGGAATCTACTGTGATGTTGCAATTTTTTCCTTCTTTTAGCTTATGCACAGTTTTTTATAAACAAAAATTTTTGTTTGTAAGAAAATCTACATAGCACTTACGAAATTTTGTAAAGGTTTTAATACTTTTTGTTAAACATGATTTTGTGTAACGTATGAGAATAAATGAACACCACACATTCCATAAGTTCTACTTGAAACTTTACATGCCAAAATGTAAAGTACCTATGGATAATTTATCAGATTGCCTGACTTTTAAATTTTTTTCCTTTTTGCTCTTAGCTATTTTATGTAATAATCCTGCTGGTACCAAAAAATTAATTGAAGATTGTTTTATAATGTCTTATTGTTGTTTTGTTTTGCCTCTGATCAATTGATTTCCAAAATGGCGATTTTGTAGAACAGTGCTTAGTTTTTAAGGCAAGGCCATCTGTTTTGTGACAGTGTGCTTCTTAGACAGGAATGAGTGGCCAAGGAAGTCATCATGGTGGCTGAAAAAAACTAACAATAAACCCCAAGTACTATTATTTCCAATCCTACTAGCTATTACACTCTCAAATTTTTTATGTCAGTCAGAAAGTCAGTCTGCACTTTACAATAAAGCAAAAAATGTTAATTTTTTCAAAAATGGTGATTAATGCTGCCTCAACAGTAGAAATTTTTATATTTACATCTTGTTGATTTTTAGTCATTATTGCAAAATTAAATGTTACAAAATTAGAAAATATAATAATATGTTACATATTATTAGAAAAATATCAGCAAAAACACTGGAAAAATGTCATCACTTTATTTCTTTTGGAAATACACACAACAACCAAAATCATTTTGTTGTTTAACTCTCTTTAATTTGACTTTTTCATGAAATTTATGAAAGTAAAAACTGCAAATTTGAAGGGTTCCCATTATTATACAGATATTGAGCTTATGTTGTAGAGCCTAAGATTTGTTTAACAAGTAAACTGAGAATTTCAAGAAAAACAACATCCTGCAAATTGCTTGCATAAATACACTTTTAAGATTTGTACATGCATATATTTTGTGACAAGTTCAACTTGAGATAACTAAGTAGAAGTGAAGCTTGTGAGATCTTTGCTTAGCATGGCTAATGTAAAATTTTCATGGTGAAATGCTATTATAAAATCCAAAAATTGGACTAAACTTTTTTATAAAAGCTGCAGCGATTTGCCAAAAGCTCTTTTTATTGTGTTGCAAATTTTGATGTAATGTTTTACTTTTTTTAGGTTCAGTGACCAAATCACCATTGTTGCCATCTCCACAGGCACCCCTTCCAGAATTAAGATATCCATTGCTGGAACCATTTCCATATACTGTTCCAATCGCTACACCGTTTCCACCGCAGCCTTTACGACAGATTTTAATTCCAAGACAACCTATCCCAATGATAAACCATCACGATTCAGTACCTGTGCTTAGCCAACATACCAACAGTGTATTAGAACGGGCACAGTTTATTCCCAATGTCACTTCCTTGCCAATTACTCACCCTGTTGTTGTTCCAACTTCTGTAGATTTAAAGAATTTTATTGTCCCGCCTGTTTATAGCTTGCCAACTTTACCAATCCCCACAAGCGATATTGATTTGATTAGCTTCAATTCACAACATATGGCTGACCAAAAACCTGTAGATAATAGTCTTGAAATGAAAATAAGAGACATTGCATCTAATGAATACAAAAGCAAAGAACTTGATAAGAAATGCAAATCTTGCACCAATCATCCTGTAGTACACAATAGTTATCCTGTGAATCATATAAAATTTAACAATAGTTTACATGATATCAGGACAGACATTAAAACAATACCATCAACAAACAGCTCAGTGTATCCAATTGTGAAAGAAACCCCACGTAGATGTTATAGTGAATCGGACACAGACACAATACCATTTTCAGAAATGAGTGCAGTGCTAAGAAATCAAAGTGAATTTCATGTGCCTAGTACAAGAATACATCACAGCGTTATCCCTTATAGTTGCGTAGGACATTCTTCTGTCCCACTGTATGTTACTTTTCCCCCTCATAATTCAGTCAGCGATAACACTGTTCAAAATATACCTTCAATTATTCATAGCAGAACTTCACCAACAACATTCCGAACGGTAAATCCAGTTGATGCTGTGCAACAGAACTTTCAAATGGCTGTGACAAATGTGTCAGCCACTAGTTACAATGTTCCTGAACCAGTAACAACCCAACTTGACCATACAAAGATCTACGTTTCAGGCGGCAATGATATTATGCATTCCGGTATCAATGGGGGTTTTATCCATACTCATCCTGTCATTATTCCCGTGACATCAAATGGTATTAATTTTGTTATTTCTTGGTATTTTTTTTTCTTGTTCTGTAATTTGACTAAAACTAAATGTTTTAAGTCTTCAGATGGCAAAAAGCTATGTGTATAGTTGGGCACATCCATTAGCTATTGTCATATAAAGTTCTTAAAAAAAACGCTCTTAAATATCCTGGGAATGTCAATTCTTTGTCATTTATGCTGTTGCGTAGATCAGAAATTGTTAAGTTCACCCTCTCTTTGCTTAATACTTCTTTTGAATACTGTCGTTTTCTTCAAGATTATCCTTGAAGTATTTTTCAAACCTTTTTTAATTTCAGTTATTGTACTTTTGCTGGTAACTGTCTAACATAACCCTAAACTCCATTTACATTTCTACTATGCTACTATATCTATTTCAATTTTTTAGTATTAACCTACTTACTTGTTTTTTCAACTAGGTACCAAATCAACACTGTATTCAAAAGAAAGAATTCCAGACGCACACTCTGATTTTTCATACCTGCGGAGCATGTCTAACCCAGCTAAGCACAGTCCAGCCGATACGAGCATCTCCACAAGTATGTCTGATACAACACTTAACATTACATCTAGTGACATGTCAGACTCACCTTGCGTTTCACCAACCCCATCACCAAGAATGTTTACCTCCCCAATGCACAGCCCGTCGTCACATCGCAAAGGTTATGCGCATTACAAGGAGAATGCAATGGTGTTTTCGTCTGCTGCTGACTGGTTGAAAAGTTTACGTTTGCATAAGTATTCAAGTAAATTTGAAGGGTTCACGTTCCAAATGGTAAGTGTATTGTGCATTGTTTTGACTTTTAATACTTGCCAAGCTGTTGGAAATAACAGATGTTTTTAAAAAAGTTCTTTAAAAAAATAGTCATTTGCCGTCTCCTGCCCAATTGCACCAAAAAGATCGTTGCAAGAAAAACATGAGAAATCTTGCTACTGTAGTATTTCTTTATTAAAAGAAACTTAAGATTAAGTTATGTCTATTTTTTTATTGGTCGACGAAAAGGTGCAATTGTTTGTAACTTCAAGAACATGAAATGATTTAGGTTTACCTGTTTCATATTTGCACTGTAAAGATATTAGCTAGCTACACCTGTTGTGGTCCCTTTAAATAACCATTTTGTGTGTATGTGTGTCTAGTATGAAACTTTCGTATAACGAATTATCATATTTTTTAGGTCAAAAAAATTTCCTGAATCTTAATTTATCTAATAATAATTTTTATATAAAAACAACGTATACATTTTTTCCTTGTTGTTTTAATTTGCAATGTTACATCCTAAATGAGCAAGAGGCAATATTGGTGGGAAATAGAATAAGTGGGAGGTCAATTTTAATTATCTAAGTGAAAACTTAGATAATTAAAATTGAAAAAAATAGTGAACAATAGCGGTGCAAGTGTCTCGCATCCTTTAAACCGGTAACGTCGCTTGTTGACTGTAGTGTGCTCTTTTACTTTCCTTAGATGCAAAATTTGACTGATCAAGACTTGGAAGCGTTAAGTCTGACTGTTGGTGCTCGAAGAAAATTTAAACAGTGTGTTGAATATTTAGTGTAAGTATTGAAATTTGAATCCTTTGTATTTATTGTGCAACATGTCGCGAAAACATGTTACAAGCCTGAAAAAACATTCAAGCTTACCCATGTCAAGGACTCGGCCTATTTTGTTATTTAATTTTTTTTAGCTCTAATTTTATGCCAACTCAAGCACATTCAAAGGTCCACACTCTTCCCCACAAATTTTACCCTTCTTTAGAGTTTCAACACTGTTATTTATTCCTATAAAAAATCGGACTGAAAGCCTGTCCAAAAATTGTCTGAACCTTTTTTTTCCAAAATTTTTAATGCATGAAAACTTTTAATTAACCATATTTCCCGATTTTTCTATAACCCGTCCCATTTTTTCTTGATTCTAATATTTCCTGACTAGTCGGTATGTCGTAGAAAAACCCCAAAAGTCCATAAAAATATATCGCGTTTGCTATTTCGTGTGTCAGTAGCACTTACAGATTTACAGAGATTTTCCTATTTGTTTACAGTTTAGCACGAATTTTGTATAGAGTTTTATTCATGGAATTGATGGTTTGTTCAACTTACTGGCATAAGGGCGACCTAAAAGGATACTATCTTCTATCAATATCTTTCCCCATCTGCTTACTTTTACGTGTTCGGTGGTTTCAAAAAATTTCAGATTACAATTGTTCAAATTTTGTCTGAAAGGTAATGTTCGTGGATGGAAAGATTAAAGTAATTTGTGGGTGTAATGGGCAGAAGATGTCCAAAAAATGTGGTATCATTGGTCTCCTTATTGTTTGCTTGGCGCGCTGGAGATAGTGAGGAAATTTAATAACCAATATCCTGAAAACGTTAGGGCTTTGTGTTTAGTAATATAGCAGCACTGATAAAATAAAATCTTATAAAAAAACAATTTTTTTGATAAAACAGAGTTGCACATTTGTCCGCGGATCAACTTTTATTAGCCGTAAAGCTAGCAAATTGTTCTGCTGTCATGACTACTATTGCCATGTCTACAGCGTAAAAGTATTTCGCTATAATCTTTTTGGCCGTGCTTCTGTTGCTTTTAGATGGGCTTCTTTATTAAGTTACCATTTTTACTCTTTCTAGCTTGGACTATATAGCTTCATAATTGTCGTGTATTATTTGAAAAGTTGAAGATATATTATCTGTATAACAGACCAGAGCGTGTTGATCTTCATGAGTGTACTTAGCACGTTGTGACAGTAGGCGTTTGACTCCATCTGCTTGTTGTGGTTAACGAAAACTGCTGCAAAGCTGCCCATGAAAACCAGCAGTAGGACGCCCGTGAAGAATTTCACCGTGTATCGTGACGCGCTTGACTTTGAGAATAGTTTGTATGCGATGAATAGTGTGATTGAAAGTGACACGATACCATGCGTGATCGCCAAACATCGAGATACGAGCTCATTTG
This sequence comes from Hydractinia symbiolongicarpus, assembly GCF_029227915.1. NCBI lineage: Eukaryota > Metazoa > Cnidaria > Hydrozoa > Anthoathecata > Hydractiniidae > Hydractinia > Hydractinia symbiolongicarpus. The sequence continues at coordinate 7,172,196 of NC_079885.1, forward strand.
AACACGTAAACATGGTACCAAGTGAGCACGTGACTAATCCGAAGAGAGAAAACACAAAGACGGATAACACTAAACTCTCTGTTCTCGTTTGATGACATGCACTTTTCTGTTCGACATCAGGCAATCCGGTTTCTAGGTCTTTGTAAACTTTCACGGCGTCGAGTTGATCCATGTTGGCATCTTTTGTGTTAAATATATTGGTGCATGCGTTTCTATCTTTTGCTATATTTGTCTGGTTTGGGGGAATGTGCAGAACGTTGGTTTGGGTCGATCCCTATTAAAAAAAAAGAGAAAATAAAACGTTTTCGCCCGCAAACGTGAAAACCAGTCATTAAGACTTCTCGTGTCTGTTGATGCGATGTAAGGTATTTTCTGATCTAGAAAATGTACCTGTTGGGACGAAAACCTTGATTTTCTCCACCTTGTTTCTCAAAAAAATACATGACCTTCGGGAATAGCATCGTGTCGTGGGTCACGTAGTTGCAATTAAATCACAGGTCAATAGGCCAGTTCTTTTTAATAAAACTTGCTACGCTCCAATAGCTCTTTTATTAACTACTAATGACCTATTTTCATCGTGTCTTTTAGTTTGCTAATTGGATTTTCCAAAAAGCCTTGCCTTCTGCTTGTGTGGTTTAATTGCTTTTGTATTCATCTTTCGCAACTTCTGAAGGATCTGTGCACTAGTGTTCAAAATGTTGACGTTGTCCGTGGTCAAACATTCTTAAATGATACATTTTTTGACAGAGTTCTTTCCACAATTGTGTGGCAAAGTTACCATGCCTCGCATAACGTTGAGAATAAACTGTAGCCTATTTTAAAAGCCGGCTATTTTCGAATTATTTTCGAATTATCTTTTTGGGTTTAACTGAGATGTGAAACTTGTCAATCATTGGTAGAGGCACTTGGATATATATTTTTTTATTAAAGCCATTAGCTTTGCCCTTAAACTAGCTGTTTTAAATTTCCCTGCCATGTTTAGGCTGAAATGTTGGAGTTACAAGAACACTTTTATTATTGAAAGAATATAATCTCTGCCAAATGGAATAAGGAATAATGGCATGCTATAAAACTGAAAATTATGTATATCGAATATTATTTAAAAAAACCCTGATAATCCTGGAAAATTTTGGCTCATAAATTAGATGAACATAATCAACACTTTATATTTTTTTTATTTAAGCTTTTTAATTGAGAATTTTCTGTAGTGGAGAAAAACAACAATAACACGTGTTACCTTTCGTGGAAAAAACTCGATGTATACATATCTAACAACAGAATCTCTTCGCATCATCTCTACTCTTTTTTATCTTCCTGACTTTTGCTTCAGAACATGTCACATGTGATTTGAATAATTAAGTGGCTAAAAAAGACAATTTGGATTTTAATAACTCGTCATTAATCATTAAAAAATCTTCTATAGTCGCATTAAGTAGAATTACGGCTTTGTTGTTGATTTTTAATTTATTTTTTTGTGGTGTTTTGTTTTGTTGGTTTAGCTTGAGAAAAGAGTTTATGTAACTCGCGCTTCTGTGCAAACGAGCTTGTTCTCAAATGTTTATTGAGTTTAAGTGCTTTTTTTTGTCCGAATTTTCGCATCGGATTTCCCGATAAAAATCAATGTGATAAAAGTTAGTCTCAGCACGCTTACTCTTATTTGTTTAGGAAACGTGGTTTTAAAGAGTTTGGCAAGCACGACAATGCCTTGCTGCAAGAAGCCTCCAACTCGCCCTCTTTTCCTGGTGTACCTCCGCCCGAAGGTTCTCCGAATAGCAAATCCGGGAAATCTTCCGAGCACCTTCACAACGACGTAACGACACATCACAGTACCACACCCTATGCTACGTCACCTCTTCATAACCCAATCTCAAGCAACCCTCCCTCTCACCAATTGACAACAGCTTATATATCACCTAACGACGTTCCAGCTTCTAGCCTGCCGCCTTCGCCGTATCATCAAAGTGAGAAGAAAGAGGGGAGAAGTATTTCGTCGTCTAAATTAACTGGGTACGGTGATAATTCGGAGATGCCTGTGAATGACGTGGTTGAAGAGGGCGAAAAGGTAGGTACTGTTTACTAGTCAGTCCGTAAAAACGAGGGTCATGCTTTTAAATTTGATTTTCTTGTTTATTTTAGCTGCTAAGGAAAAGAGTGAATGATGCAACGTGCTATAACTGTGGTTTGGCCGGTCACTATGGCGACGACTGTTCCGAGCAGACGATGGAAGCGCTGACGTATAGTCGATACGGTATGTAATGAACTTTTTTTTCTTTATTTCATGACTCCCTGCAAACAAATCTGTACGATAAAAAAGTTGATTTAAGGGGACCTATTTGTGGTAGAGAATTTTCGCGACGCGACGTTTTTGCGATTTTTAGTTATTTTTGCGAAAATATTCAGTAAAAGAACTATTCCTTCCGTGGTTAACTTCTAAAGTTTAAGAAATTTATGCGAAGTAGTCATTTAAGGTAATTTAAGGTTCCAACAGAATGAAATTCCCGTCTAAAGTAGTTGAAAAATAATGCGAATAAACACAGCGCTTTTTGATAGGCGTTCAACGTGTATAATGTCTTTTATACACGATCTTAACAATGTTCTTTCTTTCTTTCAGCTTTCCATTTGGACTTTTCGAATCAAGACAATTCGTCAACTGAACCAATCTCTGACGTCACCACGTCTAGGTGATAGTGTGTGGGTAGTATAGCATATATTTTTTTAATGAAAACCTAGTAATTTTGTGAGTAATGTTGGAGCGAATCGTTTTGTCTGAACAGTGCAGATTTTAAATGTCTTTCTTATTTCTTCAAATCCCCAATTAGCGTCCGTGTAAATTCTTTTAAGTTTACAAAAACTTAGCGCTGCTACAGTTATCTTAAAGTATATAATAGCCTTTCTTGTTGCCAATTAAAGAACATATATTATTCTCCTTTGGCCCTCCTCCATTGTGTTTTTTAGTTAGACTGATTAATTTGTACTGCGGCTGATCTCCTCGTTTTGCACGAATAAATGTTCAGTTTTGGTTGATATTTTTTTTAGACTGTTTTTTCAACGCATGTGTTTTTTAATTGCGCAGGGTAGGCAGGTTCTGCGCAGGATAGGCGGGGTCTTCAGAAGCAGGTTTTTGTGTTCGACTGTTGCGTTATGGCGACGGTTTGATCTCTGCAACATGTGCGAAAACAACAAACAAAATTGGGAATCGTACAAGTTTTGTCGTGATACCTGAGGGACTATCCGAACAAGACCTGTTGCTTTGAACTTGTACATGGTTAAGTCAATAAAATATTTGACATTCTTGTATAAAATCTACATTAGAGTTGATAGTATAGTGCATGGCCTGCTTCTTAAGACCAGGAAGGAGGAAATCTTCGAGCGATTAGAGTTTTGAAATAACATATCGTATTCAAGGCGTGCTTTTTATTTTTTTGCGAATAATAATTCGTTTGAAAATGCTCTTCTCCTTGCGTCTTTCTGCGAGGATATATAAATTGTGATTTTATCAAACCTTCACGCTTTACCCATGTGTTGTGGAATGGAGATTATAGCTTGTGTTATATTTTTAACAACAGTAATTTTTTAAATATGCTGTACTAAAGTTGTCTGTCAATCAAAATGTATAGCAGAGAAGATTTTAATGACCTATTTCTAGGTCGTAAGCTGCCTAAGGAACTATAAATGGTTAATGGTTATATTAAATTTTACATTCCGTTGTGGATTTTTATTTTATAAATATATTGAAAAAGAAAGTAAAACTTTAGCAGTAGGCTTTGTTTTTGTTTTTTTGTTGCTTTTTTTCCATCTGCGTAACAAGGTGCCCACACCTAAAATTTCCTGAATAGCCTAAAATTTAGACCTAGACCTAATTCTAAAACCTTTTCGAATTGTATATGGTAGCATAATGTGACAAAAAATTAAGCATATGTGACAAAGAATTAAGCATATGTTTATCTTGTAAACAGGACTAACTAATCATAGTTACTGCAATTTGAATTAAAACAAATATATTGATTTCTACAATCCCCTGATAGTTATTTTTCTTTACAGTTTATTTTTCATCATCAAATTTTAAAGAAGATTGTATGTTGGGAAAGGCTTGATTTTTTCTAAAGTTTAGTCACAAAATCTTTAATATGAAATGTTCTGATACGTTTTTTAGTGTACAATCTTATATTTTGACTCCAAAACCTATTGTATAATTTTATAATCTGTGGCCACCCTGTAGTTATCAGAAATCTAATAATAAACATAGTCTTTGTGTTTCTGTAATGCCGAATTATTTAAACTTTACGATGTCAAAGTTCTATTCATTGTTAATAGCAGTATTTCTTTTTCAATCTACAATTTATACATAGGCTATTTTTATTCTTTTAGTATGAGTATTACTTCTAGCTCGCTGTACAGTGAACACAAAGTTCGCACTGATGATCCTGGTTTGTTAAAAAAATTAGATGTAACCAATGATGAAGTCATTAACGAGTATATATCAGAAGCACTGGAGAAGAAGAGAAAACCAAACGAAATTGAAGTGCTGAAGTTTAAATTAAAAGAAAAAGCACTGTTACTAGAGAAAGCACCTACAGTCAAGCGAAAGGGAAAAAGACAAAAGAAAGGTCGAAGACTTATCAAAGCTAGTCGACGCTTTAAGTCATTGGGATTCTACGATATTTCTAAGGATAGACAAAAATACGAGAATTTTTTACCCCTTCATGAACTTTGGAAGCAATATTTTTGTAGTTCGTATACTGTGGAGAAGACGAAAGATCTTGTTATAAGAGCAGATGAAAGATTGTTAAGGATGGACTATCATGGTGCTGATTTGACCGTCTCCAATTGCAAGTGCTCCTCTTACATTGGACTAAAAGGAATTGTTTTTAAAGAGACCAAGAATATGTTTATGATAATCACGATGAACAATGAAGTCAAGTCAGTCCCTAAAAAGGATACGATATTTTCGTTTGAGTTAGAAGGACATAAGGTTAAACTGAACGGTGATGCAATGTTGGGCAGGCCAGGTGTTAGGATGGCCAAAAAATTCAGGCCATTGTTTAGAGCTGATTTACTAATAGATACAGATATATGAATGTGAATGTGGTAGTTTTTTTTTGAGGAAGACATTCATTTCTTAACCTGTGTTTGAGAATTTGTCGCTGTTTTTCAGGATGTTTTAAAAGCAGTGATATTTTTCTCTTGTATTCATGTGCAGCTCTCAAATAGGAGAGTTTTTTAAATATGTAGTAAGCATGTTTTTCAGCCTTGGTATATCGTTCTTGATAGATCATTCTCATGTGTGTTTTTTCTTGTATTACATGTATTTTATACAGACGTTTTTCTTTCTACATAATAAGAATTAACACTTTCCTCAAATATTGACGCTACTATACTGTCTAAACCTCGCTTCGTGTACTTTGGAGAGAGAAACTAAGTATAACCTATACATGCTACAAGTTGGCTTGTGTTAATAACAAATATAACTTTTACTTTCTGATATGCAAAAAACATGTAATTCTTTGTCATTTTTATATGACGAACGGGGATTGCAGGGAAGTTGAGGTTAACCAAATGCATCGGGGTAGTATATTTGCGATTAAGACGTTTTTATGCAAATTCCGGAACTTTTTTTTTTTGCGATTGAAAGCTGCCATGAAAAAAATGCGAAATTGAAACAAAATGGTAACAAGAGAAAGTATTGCGTTTCGTTTTGCTCTACTCTCGTCGTCATAATGGCTTCTTGTAATTTACTATTGATAAGTATATCGAAAAACGAAGCCTTTCTTGTCCACCTTCCATATAAGAAAAAAAATTATTTATAGGAAATTTTAGACTCTTAAATTTTGCGAAAAACGAAAAATTTTGGACGTTAAAAATTTCAGTTCTGGCCTAAATTAAAACCCGACCGAAAATGTCAGTGATTAATTCTATTTTAATGGTGTTTCAGGTCAAATGAAATGGTTAGAAATGGACGAATGGATAGATATTTGCTGTTGGATTTTAATTTCTATGGTAACGGTGTATCTTCTCAAGAGAACTTGTTCCGGGATATATTTTCTCGAAGAAGGGCGATTGGATGATAAAGTAATCGTTGTTACCGGTGCAAATTCAGGTATAGGTTACGAGACTGCGCTGGAGCTCACGAGAAGGGGTGCGAGTGTTATACTGGCGTGTCGCGATAGACAACGCGGTCTTAAAGCTGAGTCGTCAATTAAAAAAGCAACAAATTCGTCTGCTGTTCGCTTTCGACAACTAGACTTAGGATCTTTCAAATCGATTCGAACCTTTGCGAAGACGATAAAACTGGAAGAAAAAAATTTATATGCTTTGATAAACAACGCCGGTGTATTTTGGTGCGACTTTTCAACTACGCAAGATGGCTTTGAATTAAACTTCGGAGTTAATTACTTAGGACATTTCCTTTTAACCATGTTATTGCTACCATTATTAAACAATTGTCAATATGGCGGCCGAGTAGTGACTGTATCTTCGATAATGCATATATTCGGCCAACTCGATTTGAATCAACTGAGCGTTAAGAAACACAACTACAATTTTGTGAAAGCATACAGCGATAGTAAACTGGCCAGTGTATTGTTTACCAAAGAGCTGACGAAACGATTAAAACTTCCTCGTGTGACCACGTACTGTGCTGACCCTGGTATTGTATCAACAAATATTGGACGAGAATCTAAACTTATGGGTAGTTACTTCTACAGGGTGCTACTCATTCCACTTCGCTGGTTGTTTTTTAAAAGCGCTTTCAGCGGCTCGCAAACAGTTATTTACTGCGTTTGTTCGAGTAGTCCGTTGAAGTATAGTGGGGCTTGTTTTAGTGAGTGTGAGCATAGAAGTGCTTGGCCGTCAGCTGTAGATGAATGTACATCCTCTGAACTTTGGAGGGAAAGCGTTAAGCTTACGAATCTTTCTGACAACGAAATGAAATGTTGTAATTGAAGTTTTCGACGTAGTATTTAAAAATAGAACTATTATTATTCGGTACTCTACGATGCATATGATTATTGTCTCTCTGTTGTTAGCAAAGTTGGAAATATTATGTTATTAAGTGCAGTGTAAAAAATAAAAATAAACACCATGCAAAAATTATTTCTACAACTGTAGAATAAGTTAAAGGTCTTTTTTGTCGAATTCGCCATTTTGGAAAATTTATTTTTAATTTTTACGATTATATTTATATAATATATATATATTATGAAACTCACATTTTTTAAAACTTTTTTGACAATGAACATAGATTTAAAAATCATTTAATTAAACGATTTAATAATATATATAATTTTTTACATTTTTGGTTACTCTTGTTCTTAATTGGCTTAAAAATGTCGAAACCTTGTCATCAGTCTTCTTTTACTCGATAGATCAGCATCAGTTAAGTGTTTCCTTAATAAGGAAAATATTGTAACTTGAAGTCGTACAGAATTATACGATGGAAATGTTTTATCAGTTACTTAAAGAGAGCGGACTGGTATGTACAACTCAATTACGTTAATTAGTTGTTCTTAACAACAGAAAGTTAAAACCTCACCAACTAACACGGTCTCGCTGGGTTTTTTCTTTGTTTATATAATCCCGAGAAAAAATACTAAATCGCGAAGGCCTCAATCCGTAAAAGGGATTATACCCTGAAAAAAATTAAAAATTTAATAAGCAGTCATAAATAACAAATTTTATCATTGAAAAGCTGGATAAGAAATACTTTAGGGACAATTAATTGCTAGATAATAATACAGATTTCTTTCGCTATAAATGTTACTAAAAATGTTAGAATAAGCCTGACTAACTAAGATATTGGAGATCTCTTTAGACATCACAGAGCTTTTTGATAATAAACTTCGAGGTTTATCTCAAAGAGCTCCGGGGTCGAGAATGCATAGTTATTGGTTGAGTTGTAAACAAGTGTTTTTGTATTCTCCTATCTTAGTTTGTACACAGTGTAAAGTAGACGCATTTCTCGAAAACTACATTACGGGCTTAGTTAGGATAAATAGGCCGGTTACCTTTGACTGTGCTATTAAGACGCATTCTCGCCCCCAGAGCTCTGGAAGTTTTAATTGCTCTGAAAATGAGAGTGATTATATGTGGAAAATTAAAACACTTATTGGTGAGGGTACGGTCTAGCGCTTGGTCTTAGCGACGCATGTTGCAAGAAGATAGGATGTAAGAAACTAAGGCGTATGTATTTGTAAAAGCCTTTATTTCTTTGGTCCTTCTTTAAACCCACACATAATCTCGTCCAAAACCTTAACATTTACAAGAAAACATACGGAAGACATTGCACGTGGAAAGACACGTCACATTGAATTGAAGACGATACAAAACAATGAAGTCTCGGTGTTGTATGTGTGACAGCCTCGCTGCATTGACATCTTTGTTTCTTTTTTGTAGCTTGAGGGTTTGGTTTCATCCCTTAGCGTTTGAGTTAAATACTCTAATATCAAGAAACGCTTATGATGGGAGATATAAAACCGAATACATTAATAACAAAACTTCGGACGGAAAAGTTTTTCCGTTCGAAATTTGTCTGCGGAAATTTTTTCTGTCCCAAAATTTTGGTTTTCTTAATTTTTTTAAAAACAGGACCAGTACATAGAAATTATATATAGGGTAATCAGAAAATAAGAACTGCATTTTTAGAACTTATTTTTTTGTTATTTTCACATTTGTCATAAAGCTGAATCCTAAAGACCCTTTTTTAGATCTTGATTGAATATATGTACACTAGCCTGCTTTAGGCTTCTTTTTGTGTAATTTCCCATAATCGTTACTTTTGAAGTTTGGTTAAAATTCGTTCAAAAGACTTACCCATACATTTGTTGACTTTAAAATCTTGTCAGAAAATTTTTCCCCTGAAATAAAAAATTCTGTCCGAAAGTTTTTCCGCCGAAAATTTTCTTAATGTACTTTATGGCTGAGACACACTTGGAAATTTAATTCAATTTTGGATCAGAATGTTTTAGTTTTGACATCTCCAGCGATTTATCGTTTTGCACGTTAGAGAGAAGCTTATTGGCATTGTCTGCCTCTCCAGGTTTGAAAATTTTCCTGATATTTTTTGTTCTGTTTGTCACTGAATCCAACTGATGAAAGGCAACATTGTATGATCTCAGTAGAAACTGTGTAACCACAATTTCAAATATTTTTCTAAAACAGATGTGTTATCTTTCGTTTTTGATGTCTTTGACGGTTTTTTTGTAGAAAGAGGGGTAGCGTTAACATGATAGGTTTTAGGACACCTTATCGGACTTAGTCGGACAAAACTGACTAAATTTTTTGGAGATGACTAAAATTATGTCCAACTAATAATTTTGTCCCACTAAAATTTTGTCCCACTAATTATTTTAGTCGGACTAAAAATTTTGTCCAAATCAGGTTTTTCAAAATTATTTTTCAGTGCGAAATTTTACATGTTAATGATTTTGTAAAAATCTTTTTCTTTTTGCTCACCAACGAATAGAAATATTTTTGGATAAACTAACGACTTAGTCATAAAAAAAAAACAATTTTAACAAAGTAACTAAAGTAAGTCTTGATAAAATAATATAAACGGTCTCGTTCATGATGTTATTTCCTCACTGAAGAGATTCTCGACCCTTTCGTAAACGGATTGCGCGTCATTGATAGCCTCACTTATTCCTGCTTCATTGAATCCTTTTTCGACCAGTTGGGCTTCTTCCTGCATGTGGCTAAACAGATATACAATCCCGCCGGCATGAAGTGGCTTCAGGTCGGACAATTTAGACGAAATTTTTATTTCTGCTGGAACAATCCCTTTTTTGAGCTGGCGCGCGACCTGATCCGGGAACCAATCATTATATTGATTTTGGATAAAAGCTTTTGCTGCTTTGTTAACAGTTAAATCCAATGATTGGAACTTATTCGTTAAGTTACAAGGCACTATTACAAGTTCACACCTATTTATAGACCAGAATTCTTTGACTATGTTATCTTGCCCTTTAAATGTGTCCATAAGTTCGTGTGGAGATTGAAACAGACGAAGAGTCCAAAAAGTTTGATCCATATTGCTGCGCTATTAAAGCATTAGTCGATCAACAAGTTAAAACAGTTGGAAATATACCACGAGGAATATCTCAACATGTTTACTTTTTCCTCAAAGAAGAGAATGGCAGCATTGATGGGTCCGTGAAATCGATCCAGTACAAACCTTCTCCTATACCTGCCGGAGGATTGGAAATACCCTTAACTTTGACTTTTAAAAGTCCTCGCAACGTTACGCATCTAAAAATGAAAAAAATTTGTATCAACGCTATATTTTTTCGAATATAATGTAAAAAATGGCAGCAATGAGTCAGAATCGGATGAGGATGTTGATGAGGAAATCAACATATGCATTCAAGATTTTGATGAATCTTTAAGGGAGTGACAGTGAAGTCTTAAGGAATCCGCGTGACAAGAAAAAAGCACCGGGAATTACAGAAACTTCCAATGGAAGTGACAGTGAAGTTATTCAAAAGAAAAAAAGAACACAGCAGTAATAGAAGGAACACCCAAAAGAAATGTGGGAAGCAACATAGATCAGGAATATGGCATTGAAATTGAAAAAAAGAATTATGCCCTCCAAGTAAATAAAGTATTGTATTGTTTTTATTGTCTCCCAAACCAAAATTAAGCAAATTGATAAAATTTAAAAAAAGGAAATAAATATAAGTCGGACAAAAGTGACTAAAATTATGTCCTACTAATAATCCTTCAATGGGCTGTCTGCATGAACTTTATTTGAAAGCCTGAAAGCTCGTTTTTATTAGATTTTTTGTTACTTAGGAATCGGCCGCGCACAGTGCACAACCTATTCCAATCAGATACTTTAAAGGAGTTGAACACAAAATTATTTTGTGGTAGCCATAAAATAAATTTAAGCAAGAGAGAAAAAAATTATAAATTTCTAAATCCTGAAATCTACTCTAAGATAACTACTTTGATAACAAATAAACAACTATATTTCACAATTAAGTATCTATGTATTTTTCTAACAACATCTTTATGGCTGTATGGGGTGAAAATAAGTAGGTTTTAGTTGTACTGACCAGGAACATCAAAAATAAGAAGATAACTAAAGAATATTTTCGATGTGCGCTATATGATGGGTTACCTGGCTTACACGCATTGTCTTCCACTTTGGATCGGTGTAATCTGTGCACCAAAATCCAATGTTTTCAAAACAAAGTTCATTGAAAAAAAAATCTAGACCAAACTTATGCTAGACGGTGCAAAAAAGGTAAGATAAAAATGCTGAGTAATTCTTTTAGTCTCTGACGACTAAAATTGGCTTGTTATAAGATAAATCATTTCCTTGGTCTATGATAAAACTAGCTAGGATTAGGCAATACATAATCAAGGTAAATATGCGACGCCAACGAACTAACAAACTAGCCAATGTAATTTTTTTAGTCACACAAAAATGACTGAAAATCAAGAGCTTGCAACACCAGAAACAGCATCCAGTTGGTGGAGTTGGTTAAAATGGAAACCAACATCTCAAATATTACTTGAATTGGCTGAAAATCAAATGTTGCAAGGTATGTATTAGCCAGATTTAGTAACTATAGGTAGCTAGCTAGCGCTATAGTTAAGGCAGAGAGGGTATGTACATGAAGGTTTTTCTTTCACTGCCAGCATGTGTCTGAACACCCATATAAAAAAGTTTATTATTTTCAAAATTTTTATTAGACACTTTATGTAAAAAGTGTATTGATAAGACAACCATTTTTCCTTAATCCTTATTCTGCTCTAAGTGTTATTTAGCTAAAAATGCGCGCAAGGAAAGACTTGACTAGATCTGAATTTTCAAAATATGCTTGACATTAAATGTCACAGCAAAAATTGAAGCAGGTAAACAAATTAAAAAAAATTGTCTATTAACTAGTCATTGCTGGCATTATCAAAATTGAAATGGCAAATCTTTGCCACTGCTTTTTCACCTAAGTGGATTTTTTCACAGGCTTAACAACTAGGTCAATATTTTTTCTTGCGTAATGGGGTATTTTAATTAAACAGAGGACTTTTTTAGCACCACTATACTGTCTAAACTTGCTGTGTATAATTGTATATACCTTTAGTTTTGTTGTGTTCTTTAAAGGGAAAAATGGAACCATTTTATTTTATTCCATAAGGCAACACTTTACGTTTTTAGTTTTTTCATAATAAGAATACTCTAAGCTTGTTTGTGTTTTCCACATGAGCATATCCCAGCTCGATTTCAAATATGAAACAAAATCTTATACATTGTTCTTCGCAGCTTATCTTTCAGCAAGCTGCTACTTGCTGATAGCTAACCTATTTCTTGATTGAAGGTAGTGAATCACTATAAATAGTCTATATAAGATGTGAATTATATTGTGGTATGCTGAAGTAGAAATGATTGATTAATTGGGTGAGACTGATTGTAGGAAAGTGCTAATTGAATAAAGTGCTCAAAAATCAGAAAAAGGCTTATTTCAACTACGAGGCTATTAGATAGAACTAGGGAGAGATGTTCTGTTTACAGTATGTTTATTGACACCATTTCCATTAGGTCAATTTTTGTATGTACAGTCCTTAAGCACATTTATAAAATATGAAAAAAACAATTAAGATGCTTGTTGGTAATGGTCAAAATTTACGCCAGTAAAATTTGTTCCAATAGATATTTTGATTGTTGAATGTTGAAGTAATTTGAATTTGATTGTTTATTATAAAACATAAATATCTGTAAGATATTTATATTTTCTGCAAAAATTATATGTAAGAACACTTGCAATTAATTAATTAATTAATATTAAATGATAATTATTTAATGCCAAGAGATTTTATTCTTAATATTTTTAGGTGTAAAAAAGACTTTTAAAAGTTACTTTGTCCCGATATTCAACCAAAATGAAATTAGGACAATTGAGACGCAAAATGAAACAGAAAGACTTCCGTTAGTTATGTTACATGGTTTTGGTGCAGGAGTTGGGTTTTGGACTTTGAATTTAGATGAGTTATCAAAAGAGCAAAAGGTTTATGCCATAGATCTTCTCGGTTTTGGCAGAAGTTCACGACCAACTTTCCCAAGTGATGGAGCTGAGGCAGAAACTTTATTTATCAAATCCATTGAAGAATGGAGAGAAAAAGTCGGGATTGAAAAATTTATTTTGCTAGGTCACAGTTTTGGTGGGTATCTTGCATGTTCATATAGTCTTCAACATCCAGACAGGGTGAAACATTTAATCCTTGCTGATCCATGGGGTATACCAGAAAAACCACCCCTTGGTGAGCAGACGTTTGAGATTCCAAGATGGGCAAAAGTTGTAGCTGCCATTTTAAGTCCATTTAATCCCCTAGCTGCCGTTCGAGTAGCTGGTCCTTGGGGTAAGAAATAACCATTTTTCTTTCATTTAAATTTTTTTAATGCTTGTTTAATACCTAGATTCTTTTCTCTTTGATTACATTAGTCAGTAAATTAGTAATTAATTATCTACATAAAGTTAATGATTAAACCTGTTCACATCAAATTGAATTGATTCTTACTGAGAATATAAGGAAATCATAAGGAATCAAACTTACAACTGTACTTCTCTTTGGCTCATTATGCAATTGAAATTTAAATAACTTAAAAGCATTTACTCAACCCTATTTTTACTGACATGTATCAGGTCTATCAATAAGAAAGAACAAAAGATCAATAAGTACACCACACAGGGGTTGCTGTTTTGGTGTAGGGAACAAACATTAACATCCAGCATTGTTCACACCTGGGAATTGTAACATGTATATATATCAAAAAGTTGTAAGTAAAGTCACAAATTAAACTTTGTGACTACTTGTGGAAAAACAATATTTATTATACAAATTAAATTTGGAAAGTTAGAAGTAATGACAGTGCTAATTATGGATTATGAAAATTTGTTATTTATAATAAACCAAAAAAAAAACATATCATAGCAAGTTTTAAAGTCATTATGTTAATTTTTACTGAAGTTATGGGACCTTTATAAGTCGTAATACACAGGCATTTAATTTCTTTGTCTGCTTAACCAAATGTGGTGATAGTAATAAATGTTTGCACAAACCAACATGAAAAACAACCAGAAAACAAATGTAAACAAGTATTTCGAACTAAGTGGAGAGGTAAAGACTACTACAAAAAAATCTTGTTACACAGCAGTCTTTTTCAGGAGAGGCGTGCAATCGCACGAGCCAGCCTTGGCACACGCCTAAATCGTTTCAGGTGTGATTATTCTCACACCTGAAAAATAAATATTGAGTTTTCAAAATCAACTTTTAAAATCCATTTTGTAGCGTGTGATGGCAGCCCTCGATAGAATTTTTGGAGACTCGCCAGATAAAACGTCCGATAGATTTCCGTCATGGTTGGACACTTTTAGATTAAAAATTATTGAAAAGTCCTGGTCCTTTTAATCCACGAGCAAGCCTATTCATAGCCAACCTGACCATCCTAGCTAATTCACCGACTCCTGACTTAGTTAAAAGAACTACGTAGACATAAATCTCTTTTGCCTGGCCCCTTCATCGTTGGTAACCAGGTCTTACAAAAGAAATCCAGCCATGCTGTTCTTAACTAATGCGGAGGTGAACGTCGAAGGAGCATGGATGAAGCAAGTCTGCAAAACTGCACTTACAAACGGAATAGACATTTTATTATGGATTTAATTGTAGATAATTTCTTCAGGTCCGAATTTAATGGATTTTTTCTTTATCCTGTAAAAATGAAACCCACGTGCGGTGTAAATTTTTTTGAAGTTTTAAGCCACATGGATAAAGATTTTTTTTAAATTGAAAAAAAGCATATTTTTGCATATTTGCTTGTGATGACCTGAAAAGTGAACAATAAATGTAAAAATGACAGTATAGTCATGCATACTATTTCGGACATGTAGAAAAGGAAGTTAAGATTGAGAGAGTCGCTATACCAGTAGACGCTCGTGTTTGGGGTTCACGATTTAAAACGCCCCCCACTGTCATATGCGTAACATTCTTTGCATGTGTGGTTACCATCACACGCGTTACTTGATTTACACGTGCCTTCACAGACAACGTTTTTCGTTACAGGACCAGCACTAATAAATCAATTTCGGCCTGATCTAAAGAAGAAATATGAACGTGTATTTGGCAAAGATGACACCAGAGTGATGGATTACATATATCATTGCAATGCACAGTCAGCAAGGTAGGTTCGCTTGTCTATTAAACCTTCAAAGGGAAAGAAAATCAGATTGCGTAGAAAGGTTAGTTAAGATACAAATTTCAAGTCATTTACACATTTTATTTAGATATACATTATAAGTTTTGTAAATTAATTACTTTTATGAAAGTAATTAATTTTTGAACTGTTTGTTAAAACAATTAATAAATACATCACTGTCATGAAATCCAACCATGGTAAATCAGTCTGCATTGACAACATGCTGACATAAATTTTTGACAATAGAAGATTTGTTTATTTTTTTTAAAATTTTAAATGTAAACATCTTTTTATTCAATACTTCTAAGTTTAAGTTGGTAAATTTTGAAGTAACGAAAATTCAAAGGTTAAAGTTGTTACTCTGCTATGATATATGGACCAACATGGTTTTCAGGCAAAATACTTTCATGTCATTGAATGGTCCTTTTTATCAGCCCTAATGGTAATTACCAATTTACAGGGTTACTTGACTACCCATTGTTGTACCCTTTGCAGCAATAAATAGCTATGGGTACAACAAGGCTTTTAAATTGGAACCTAAGATCCTATCTTTGAGTAGTTCCATTAAATGGTCGGAAAATGTTACAATGCTGCCATTATCAGTCTTTTACTTTACTATTTATATCGAATATTCAGAAAAGCTGCAAATCCTAGATTGTTGTGTTTATTTATTTTAGTGGCGAATGTGCTTTCAAATCTCTAAGTATACCTTATGGATGGGCAAAATATCCTATGGTTCACCGAGTTCAGGACATAGACAGAAATATACCTATAACTATATTATTTGGATCAAGGTCATGGATGGAAACCACATCAGGGTACACAATTAAGTATTTAAGACATGGTTCTTATGTTGATGTTCAAATTATTAAAGGTGCTGGGCACCATGTTTATGCTGATAAGCCTAGTGAGTTCAATGCAGTTGTAAATGGTGTTTGTGAAAAAGTAGAAAAGCAACTAGACAAACCTTACGTGTATCTGAATGATAAGGATACTTTTAAGACTGAAGCTATTTCTGATGATGAACAACCGCATATTTAAAAATTCTAAAAAAGAAGGATGAGCCAAAGCTGCAATCAACAAGGAAAGATAAGCCACAATGCATGAAATCTGAATGCATTAAGCAAAAAGGTACTGTATGTAAATATTAATATAAGAATATATAATTTAAATCTTAATTTCATTTTATATCTATTTTATAAACTTCAACAATCATGGTAAAAGCTTGGATTAAACTTCCAAAAACGTTTTCAAATACATTATTTAAATGAAGAAAATTAATTTTAGTGGGGTTAGGAGCCTAAATGTAAATAAAATGGTACTTTGGGGAGATTTTTGAAATTAACACCTCTAGATTACTAGATTCCATAAAATCTTTTCAAATTTCTTCGGCAATTCCGTAAGATTTTAGGTAGGTGTGCCATAGAACATGGTTTTAAAAGGTTGGGGAAACAATATTGTTTCAAACCCCCCCTTCCCTGCTTCATGCAGAATTGACTGTGGTACTTCCCAGGATGTCTTAAACGATGTTTTTTCATGTATTTTTGTTTTAAATATTTTATATACATGTGGCTGTTTCTGGCTCCTTATATGTTGTGATTTGTAAAGTTTGTATATTGAAGTTTTTGTGCATACCCATTTCTACAACTGTTGTTTTTTATTGTATTATTATTGTAATGTTACTGTATGTTGAACTTGTTTTTATATATTGTGGCTGAATATCACCATTTACATTTTCTCAAATAAATTAAAAATTGAAGGAGAGGAGATTAGTTATCAGAATAATCGAAATAAGTAACTTATTTCCTCAATTCAAAAAAAGAATTCTATTTTTCAGCAATCATCACAATTGGCCAGGTCTAATTCCCCAAACAAAAGAACATATTGAAGGGCTTCTTCGTTATTTTCTTTTGCAACTCAGAAAAACCAGAACCAGGGTTTCTCATGTTAATTTTTTATTAATTTGCCACAATAAAACTAATGCATGCTTGAATTACAGCTAAACGTACATTCATCAACCATGACGTATTATTATTGCAGCATGGAACTTTTAGTAAGGCTTGATAATTATCTTAGGACTTGAGCTTCGGTAAATCTAATTTAATTATAAGCAACATATATTTTATTGATTAGCTATATGTTGAAGTATTTATGTGTACTATAAAATTTATTTGTCTCCGTTTATAAAAAGTTTTTTTTAAATATTTTTTTAAAAGTTGACTAGTTGCACCTGTTATTATTATGAACTACAAATGTAATATTCCAATCCAAACTTTATTGGCAGTAACTATATGATAATATATTTATGAAGAAATAATTTTGCAAATGTATACATTATAAAATTCTTTAATTCATGTCATTGTGTATTCGAAATTTGTTTTAATTTATTTTAATACTAAACTTTGAATAGTTTGTAGTGGACTCCTCTCCTTCATTACAAGATTTCAAGCTCTTTGTGTGAATGCATGTTCACCTTCAACCTTCACAATGAACAGGTTGGGTTTCAGTCTTGCGAGAACTATGGCTTTTGACTTTCTCCACACAATCAAATGCTAAATTGATAGATTTTAAAAAGATCTTTTGACCTGACCTTTTTGTAACCATTAGCTTTGAGATACAGCCACTTGAGATCTGAGGATTTGTTCAAAAAACAAAGGTGGAACTCAGAATAAAGTCTTCTTTTTCTTCCTTCTTAAGAGCACAGCACAGTACTAAGTACAATAAGGAAATTGGAAATTTTACACTTTCTGGACTTGTAGGGCAATATATTTTTCACAGTAATTTTCAAAATTAAAAAGTTTTCGTATAATTCAATATCATTTATCATGACATTAACAGAGTATGTTGTGTTTTTGTGCTATGGCCATATTCACCCTAATAAAAGATGTAGGTGGCAAATGAAAAATGTATTATGCCTTTGTTGATAAGTGAGGCTGTGAAATAGAATTTGAGAAATAGAGTAAACTTTAACAATTATAATTTTGTTTAATGTGCTGGTGGGTTATCATTATGAAGTTATATTTTGCAGGAATTGATGGTATTTGTGGCTAAAAACCACAATTCTGACAAAGTAAGTCTTTGCAATAATACTTTCTGCATTTTAGGTGTGTAAATAATAAACAGAAAAGAAAAAAAATTCATGCATTGTAATGTTTTAAGCTGTAGAAGACTTATTACATATCGATATCATGGCAAGCACAGAGCCACCGATACCACACAGAGCTCATTGTTGGAGGAGAACATCTACGAAGTTGTTAGAAGAATCTGAAACAAGAATGCTGGAAGGTGAGTGACAAAACAAAATTTTGTGAATAATTTAAAAAGTAAAAATTGGAATGGATTGTTAAAATGTTTTAGATGAAATGATAAACAAGCACATAAAGTGCACGTGTTTGAGTAACTGCAAACCATGGATGAAACTTAGGGTACGTGTCAGACAAAACATAGATCAAATTAATAAGCACATCGATGCTTGATTAAGCTTTACATAAGCTTCCTGCGACACAGGTTCGTTTAGGGACTCAGGTCTGATTCTCCAGGCCTAAATAAGCATGCACGATAGATATACACGTAGGAAAAACTCAATAAAACCACAGATTTCAGTAAACACAGGGGTCAAATTTGGCACTTTGGTTTAATAAGGCACCAATATTCAATTAGGCACATATACCATATATGCTTGATTAAATAAATTTACCCAATTTAATACAATATTCAATTAGGCGCATATATTCAATTAGACACATATATTCATTTTAATTTTGTGTGTATTAAAAGAAACTTCTGCATAGATAAGAGTTACCTATCTGTCACTTAAATTCCACCAGCTATTATTAGCCCCTTTCTCTACTTTCTCTACCTTTTGTTTTAGGTGTGAAAAATCCAATTGAAACTTCTTTTACAAAAATATCCCATGGCAACCACATACGTACAATTAAAGTAGGAAAGCATTCCGATCGGATTCCACTGGTGTTACTACACGGCTTCGCGGGAGGTCTTGGATTTTGGACTTTAAATCTCGATTCGTTGTCTCAAAAACAAAACGTCTACGCCATCGATATACTTGGTTTTGGGCGTAGTTCGCGACCAAAATTTTCAGCAGACCCAAGCGAAGCAGAAGCCGTATTCACGAAGTCTCTTGAAGAATGGAGAATAGAAATAGGGTTGGAAGATTTTATCCTCGTAGGTCATAGTTTTGGCGGATATCTCGCAGCGGCTTATACACTTTCGCATCCCAAGCGAGTTAAACACCTAATTCTTGTTGATCCATGGGGATTTCCCGAAGTTCCCGAACCGGGTGACGAGCCTATTCAAATACCCGGCTTTGTAAAGTTGTTGGTGAATGCGATAACCTCTTTTAATCTGTTGGCTGTTATAAGAGCAGCTGGACCGCTCGGTATGTTATGATTATTCATCTATGTGTGTCAAGTACGATCTGATGTCTGATTGCTATCACAATTTATTACATAAACTGAGAAAACTACTTTAAGTGGAGAAAATTTGCGGACGAAAAATTTTCGAAATTAAACATTCTCGAATGATCCATATTAAAATATTTTGCGAACAAAAATTTTCGTAAATCGGAAAAAAATCTATCGGAAAATTAGGCAAAACACTAAAGTTTAATCTTAAAAAATTGAGCATTGAGCCCCTAACGTATTCTTTTATTATTAAAGCACAACGTAGGAACTGAAATTGACAAATTTTCGACGTGATTTTCCGAATAAATTTGTCGCGTAAAAGGGAATGAAAAGTTGTTCACGTTCATAAACTTTCGCGAATGGAATTGATGTTCTTTGGAAATTTTGCGACATCAACTTTCGCAAATCCGCGAAATATTTGGCACTTAAGGTAGACAAAATAGCAGCAGTTCCTTTCACTATTCTAAACACTAACTGGCGAAATACTATATCTTTCAATATTTACAAAGCGGCTGTCTCTTTTTTCAATGTCTTCCTTTGTTGCGGTTTCTTTCGGAAATTCCAAAAATAAAGAATTCCATGTGTTCCTCGGTGGGTGACATTATCCGAGAAATAAAAGTTTTAGGATATTTGTGTAGGTTGTTACATGGTACGGAAATTTAATGGCGATTTTTTTTCGGTGGATTTTATCTCCGAGCGTTTGAACTTAAAGGAAATTTAAAGTACATTCCAGAATGTAATTTCTTGCCGTCTGTTTTCTAGGACCTGGTTTAGTAAAAAGAGCTAGATCTGACTTGAAATTAAAATTTGAGCGTATATATGGTGAAGGTGATGCAAGAATTATGGATTACATTTATCACTGCAACGCACAGGATCCCAGGTAGGCCTAACATGGAGGTATATTGGTTTAATATTTTGTGATTTAGTCCGTAGGCTTGTATCATACGTTAACGCCAATGCTAAAGTCAACGACAACGCCAAACTCTGATATTAAGCACATAATATAACGTACTCTGGTGCATTTGTAAAAAAGAATGGGACGTTGTCCACAAGGATCTTTGTTTCTTTGTAATTAACTTAGACGAGAGCTGCGGTACGAAGTTTGAGAAAATCTCCTGCCAAATTGATTTAATATACTTGTCTTTTTTTACAGTGGTGAAACCGCTTTTATGAACATGGCCGACATCAATCCATTTCCTTACGCCAAAAACCCAATGATAACCCGTTTAAAAGACATTCAAACATCGATTTCGCTTTTTTATGGCGAAAAGTCATGGATGGAACTAATATCGGACTTTAATTCGCTTGTTAATGTGCATGAAGACATCACAGTTGAAGAGTTAAAAGGAGCTAGTCATCATGTGTATGCTGATAACTCTGACGAATTTAACGAAGCTGTCAATAAAATTTGCGATATAAAAGAATTTGAAAGACATTATCATATTTCGCCATCCAAAATAAATAAGGAAACGTCTGTATAGTGTTTCAAAGACACGTATAAGATTACGCTCATAGCGGTTGCCATGTAAATGCAAACTTCTACGTAGGCCCTGTTTTCGCTTTTAGATGTTCACACGAAAAAAAAGTCACAAGGGATTGCCTTGAGCACTTGTACGAGTCTTTCCTGAAATAAGTATTCGTGTTTGAATAAAAATGTCTTAATAGCAATAAAATCTTAAATCTCAGTATCCAACCTCGTCCCTTCTGGCTTTTTGTATTTGGACAGTCGTCTAAATATAAAAGGTCTAACAAGTCCTGGGAACGAGGTTGTGTCATATCTTAAGGTCTTCTACATTAAAATTCAATCAGCAAAAAGGGTGACTATTTACATGATGTTCCAATTTGGGTTGAATTTAATTTCGTAGGTGAAGTGGCCCGTAAAGGACCACTACTTTGTTTGTCACTTTGGGCATGCGCACTGTTTAAACACCGCATTTCACTCTCGTGTGAAAGGTTTACATGGAACTTTCGCACTAGCTGAAATTTAATTTTGGTTAAATGAAATTTCAGCAGAAGTGACTTTCTCTTCGCCTGAAGTAATGAAAACTCGTGTTAACTGTGAAATACACCGTAAACTGGATTGACTTAAATTGGTTCGAGCTCACTTTGGGTATCATGTAAACAGTCTCCTATGTTTTTTTAACCGCTGAATTTTTCTTAACTTTTTTTTTTACTCAACAAACAATTATATTATAATTTAAAATGCTCCTAATTTGAATATTCTCTATTTATATTTATAATATTTTCATTTTTAATATTTATTTTTGGTCTCGTAACTTGCAAGTTTTGCGCTTTCTGTCGCCTACTTTGGACATTCGTTCAGCGGTAACGAACGTGTACGTATATAAAAAATAATCAACATAAAACTTATATTGTTCAGTTAATTTTTGTTTGAAATATCTTTGTACATTTTCTTTAAAATAATTTTATTTATATCAAACTAGACTATTGTTCACTAACAACATAACAAGAACCTAACGAAACTTACCCGCCCTTTTTTCCTGGAATTTTCAAGGCTTAAATCTAATTTAACGAGATAGACTGTGTGAAACCGTCTTGTTTTATTTTAGTTATAGGAAATAATACCTGAATTTACATATTCCATATCAGCTTTTAAAAGTTTTAAAGTCGCTATTTTTTATATTCCCGCCATTCGCTAGAATTCTGTACGTTGAGCTAACTGGTCATGTTCAAGGTATTAATAAAAATTAACTTTCAAGCCGGTAAAAATGAGAACTTTGTTACTTCTCCTTTTCTTGAGTTGGCTTTCTTTCTTTCTGCAAAAAGTTGACAGGATTAAAGGGATACCCTTTTTTATTTATGTTTTTTTACTACGCTATTTTGTATATTTTGCATACGTCTCAAATACGAATTTTTTTTTATTTATCTGGAATTTTCGCATAATAATTTAATCTGTAGTAGTCTGAAAAAAAATAACAAGGACAATGTTGCATTGTAGTGAAGGCATTTCATTTAACTAAATACATCAACAGCTTCTCCCTACCCCCTCCCGCTTATCCCAATTGCATTTAACCCCCTCTTCCCTGCAATTACTATGTAAAATATATGACACCGTCCACCACCTATAGACTTATTTGTCTCAAAAATGTTCAAGGGAAAGGGATCTTTTGGATAGTGAGCTATTAAAAGAGATTTTAAATATTTGCAACTAGTTTAATTTTTCATATATCCCAAAGCAATGATCCATTAAAATATGAGGGGCTGGTTGTCGTTAGTAGTTAAACAGCTACTAACATAAAAATATGTGAACGTTTAGATTGTGGTGTTTTTTGTATTTAAATTTACTCAAACCTAAAGGGCATTAAGCTGGATGGGGGCTTCTTTGTTATGTTTGTGGCGCCGTAGTTTAGCGGTTATCACTCTCGTACTTTGTGCGGGAGACCGAAGTTCGATTCCCCTTGGCGGCGATTCAATATGGGCAATAATAGACAGGGTATATCCCTTGATATTTGTAAGGCTAGCCATGTAAAATATGCACATCTCTCTATGTTCATGCATCACCAACCTCCTACCCGGACTTTTTCTGTTTTTTTCTTTAATGTGAATGCAAAAGCAATGGGTGTAAGGATTCTCTCTCAATAGTGGAATAATTTTGCTCTGCTTCTGTACAAGACTTTGATGTAAAAGCTATGGGACACAATTTGTCGCGATATTTTTGTTCCAATTTAGCACCAAGGCCAAATTTTGACACACTTTTTGTCTCTAGAGATGGATTGAAGAATTTCAATGAAGTATTATTTACACGAGAGATTTTATTTTGGTTTATTGGGAAACATGATTTTCGTAAACTCTCAAACGGAATTTTTCACTAGTAAATCACACAAGATTTTCGTTTCATCTGAACAAAAAGATTACACATTCGATACCGTTGCACAAGTCAATGTGTTGCAATATCAAAAATTAAAGCCCCCTCGTCCCCAGACAGACAGACTTTTCTCATATCAAAGAGGCAAAAATACCTGAGGACGAGAATGCAATTTAAGAAAATACGTAACCAACAAAAAAATTAGGTCAACCGGAATCAAGCTAACTGCTTGGTAGTAAAGAAATCCGTATCAAAATGCAGTACATAATAAATACGAAACGTTGAAGAATGCTAACGTTGTGGTACAAATGATTATAAACATTGTGTTGAAAGACAATATAAGGAGAAGAGGAATGTTACTACGAATACTACGAATACTATGCATTTATGTGTATCATCATTTATGTGTGTCATCATTCATGCGTGTCATCATTTATGTGTGTCATCATTCATGTGTATCATCATTTATGTGTCTCATCATTTATGTGTCTCATCATTTATGTGTGTCATCATTTATGTGTGTCATCATTTATGTGTGTCATCATTTATGTGTGTCATCATTCATGTGTATCATCATTTATGTGTGTCATCATTTATGTGTATCATCATTTATGTGTGTCATCATTTATGTGTGTCATCATTCATGTGTATCATCATTTATGTGTGTCATCATTTATGTGTGTCATCATTTATGTGTGTCATCATTTATGTGTGTCATCATTCATGTGTATCATCATTTATGTGTCTCATCATTTATGTGTCTCATCATTTATGTGTGTCATCATTTATGTGTGTCATCATTTATGTGTGTCATCATTCATGTGTCTCATCATTTATGTGTCTCATCATTTATGTGTATCATCATTTATGTGTGTCATAATTTATGTGTATCATACGTCCACATTGTGAATGCATCACATAAGTGTCCCGTAGCCTCCACTCTTTGTTGTATATATTTAGGGAGTTAGAATAAACATACATTCCAGTTGTAAATTTTGACTTAATAATTGAGTGCTATCTGAGAAAAAAATAGCGAAAGTGTTATTATAGGAATTGAGTAGCTCACATTGGGTGTTTTTAGGGTGGTGAAAGGTATTGGGGACTAAGGGCTTACCTACTAACTTTGCCAGTTTGCCCATCTAGTCCCAGAGGACCTTTATCGCTTTTTGGATATATGCGGTCCAGATATACTGCGCCGTAAAGTTGGTTCCGTTTTTCAGCCATGGAAATTTTCGGAATATTTTGGTTAGGTAAAAAACAGCCGCGGGGAAGAGCAAACAGATAAAAAAATGGGCACATCGAAAAAAATGGTGCATAATAATATTGCTTGTTGCCTTCCTTTTAACACACATGAAAGAATTAATTATTTAGTTTTAGTACTGAAGTTCCTTTTTTGACGTAAAGTTTGGATTACGTTTCATGGTGAAAAATGTTGATTGTTGGTGCAAGAAATTGTCACCCCTAAGAAGGTTCAGAATGAATTCACTTTGATATTTTTTAGTTGTTACTAAGCTGTCTCTTCAATATGTCATACTACTCATCATATGACTGTTCTTTTTTTAAAGGAAATCTTTATATAGCTAGCTAGCTACACTGAAAATTTGTCCTCCCAAGTTTTTGAGTACCACAAAAAGTGGTAATGGCCACTTTGTGGTACTCAAAAAAATCATTTTTCTTTTCACCATTGCCAAAATTAGCATATCATTTTAATGTTCTGCAAGGAGTATTAAATAGAACTAAATTAAACTTATTATCCAACGACATAAAGTGCGGACCTATACTACTTGCTAAAAAAAAAAAGAAAAGAAAACATAACAAATGTAAACATTGGGAAGTCTTGTTTGAAAATTTTAGGTGTTTTTGATTGAGCTCCAGCAGGCTGACAACAAAACTTGCTATAAACCATTAGTTCTCGTTCTTGTTCTATTTTTATTTTGTGTGTCATTCTTTTCTGTGCTTTTTGCCTCAGAGATGAAAATGAAAGGTATTAAAACACTAATAGCATAAGCTGTATTTTAGTTATACTGTGATAAAAACATTACGTAGCCATGATTTGAATGTGAAATATCAAACATTGTATTTATCTCCTTTCTTATTCAAGACTCACCATTTAACTGGGCCTGTCAAAAATGACTTAGAAATGCTCTTCCCCCAAGAAATGTTTTCTCTGACGACTCTACTAACACGAGTACTACCTTTCCTCCTGACTTTTCAAATTCCAGTTCTGCAAAAATACTAAACTAAAATCTTTTTTGCCCCGCTTGAATGATCTCAATAACTTTTACAAGACTGTACAAGAAAATATGGGTGTTCTGTTGAGGGTGTGAACTGTAGGTACTATGATACAGACAAATTTACATCATTAAAGTTTGAAAACATGAAAGCTCTTTCTTTTTTTCACATGAATATAGCAACTCTGAGTCTGCGTTTTGATGAGCTTAAAGCTCTCTTCCAAAACCTTGAATTTGCTTTCGATGTCATTGGTATAACTGAAACAAATGATGAATTAAACACTATTTCTGGTAATGTTACCACATGCATCTCTGATTACTTGCCTCAGTTCCTTATTATCAATAAAACTAATGAAAAGTCTAAGCCACGAAAATGGAAAGTGATAGACTGGTCTAAATTTAACAAAACCAATCTCTTAAATGAAGTCTCTGCATTAAATTGGGAAAATATATTTCATACAGGTGATAAAAATGTAAACACCTCTTCTAATAGTTTCTTCAAAGCCATTGAGGACATTTTAGAAATCCATGCTCCATATAAAACTATATCAACAAAATCTAAAACTGAACCACAAAATCCTTGGATGACCAAAGATATTCTAAAATCTATGAAAATCCATGATAAACTTTATAGATCTTGTATGTGTGCAAAAAACCCTATTATTATAAGTGTAACATCCAAGAAAGATATAAAAGATATCGTAATAGGATTGTATCTTTGTGACGAATCAGTAAGAAGTATTACTATTCTGATTATTTCAAAAAAAACATCCGGAATATTGGTAACGCTTGGAAAGGTATAAGGTCCTCAATCTCTTCTAGTAATCACAATAAATCTAATTTAATTTCACTAAACATTAATAAATTTATAACCACAGATCCCCTAACTGTTGCCAATACTTTCAACAATTTTTTTTCTTCTGTGGCTATAAACCTTTGCAAGAAAATTCCTCACACACCTAAAAACTTTAATCAGTTTCTAAAAAACAGTGTACCCAATTCAATGTTCCTGTCACCCACCACTCCAGAGGAAATATTTATCCACTATAAACTCTAAAAAGTCCAGTGGTCCATCAAGTATTCTTTATAATGTTTTGAGTCTTATTAAAAATGAAATTTGCTTGTCCCTTATCTAAAATTATTAATCTCTCATTTACCTTAGGTGTTTTTCCAACTCAACTTAAAGTTACTAAAGTCATCCCTATTCACAAGAAAGAATCTAAACTTGACTGGAATAACTATAAACCAATCTCATTGTTATCAAATATTGACAAACTTTTTGAGAAACTGATTCATGATAGACTTTATAAGTTCCTTAACAAAAACAAGGTCCTTTATTCTCAACAGTTTGACTTCAGAAAAACTATTCCACTTCACAAACCTTGCTTACCATGATTCAAAAAATTGCTGACAACCTAGACAAAGGTAATTATATTTGTGGAATTTTCGTAGATCTCCAAAAAGCTTTCGATCCTGTTGACCATGAAATCTTATTGAAAAAATTGTTTCATTATGGCGTTAGAGGTAATGTCTTAAATTTATTAAAATCCTATCTTTCTGACCGTGGTCAGTTTGTCTCCATTAAAGGTATTTTCTCAAATAAAGTATTTATGAAGCTTGGTGTTCCTCAAGGATCTGTACTTGGCCCACTTCTTTTCTTGCTCTATATTAATGACTTACACGAAGCAATTAAATTTTTCCTAGTTCATCACTTTGCTGGCGACACAAACTTGCTGTATTTTATACCCTATTAAAATCCCTTGTCAAAAAAGTCACTCTTGATCTTAGATTCCTCTGGCACTGGCTCAGTGCTAACAAAATATCTCTTAATGCTAGTAAAACGGAATGTATACTCTTTAGACATCCCTCTAAACCCATTAACTGTGAACTTGAGCATTTTTATGGGTGGTTAAAGAGTTTTTCCTAGTGAAACTATAAAATCTTGGTGTACTGCTTGATTCTAACCTAGGATGGAAGTCCCAGATTAATTCAGTTCCACTCAAATCTAAATTATTGCTCCCAAGTCTGGGGTCAGTCCATTAAGTTTATAAGTGAACTGAATCACTGTCCTTCAAAATTGTGCTTTTTGTCTTATGAATTTTACCAACCATAGAACAAATGCAAACCAATATTATAAAGATTTGGCATCCTTAATCTACCTGTTCCTCTGATTGGTACCTTTTCAATTGACTTCTCTCACTCTCATAATACTCGTGCTAAGAGCCTAGGCCTCATAAATTTGCGTGCTGTTCGTACTTCCGCATTTGGTTTAAAATCCATTAGGCATCAAAGTGTCCTACCACTAGTTGTCAGAATGCCTTACCTGAAATAAGACTTTTGATCTCTCTTGCATAGACTTAAATCTCTAATAAAGCATACATTCTTGTCTAATTATGTTTAATTTATATATACCTAAAATTACTATTGTTCACAATCACTTTCGCTTGTCTGTCTTGTTTTGTAGTGTTGTTTGTGTAAGTTGTGTGTTTTGTATTGTCCACGGTGGCTGTCATACTTCAAGCTCTGCTAACTTTGACAGTGTCCGGGGTTTACTAGAGCATAATTTTCAATTATTAATGTATTTATCTCCTAGTAAACTGAAATATATGTTTATTCGTTTTATTCATTCATTCATTCATGCAAATATATTTCAGCCATATTCAAATGACGTTCTTGAAACAAGTTCTACATTTCAATTTTTGCATTTTGTTGAGGTTTTGTTGTTATTTTTATTTTTAAACATTGTTGTTTAGATATCTCTATATATATAATTTAATATGGCGGCAACACCAGGGTCAACATTTGTTGCTCGCATTGGTACACGTGTTGAAGTTGTTGGAAAAGGCTTGACTGGTAAGAAGTTCACTTTACATTCTATATACTATTCAATTATAAACCATGTGATTTATCAGTAGGATGGTTTGAACAAGCTTAATAAGTTAGACGCCTATGCTTGCTTAGAAATTTAAAACTATGAAATGATTGCAGCATGGAGAACATAATTTTATAGAATACAGTGCAGAATTTCCAAAGCTGTTCTTCTTATTAATGATTTTTTTGATATTATTTAACTTACCTAGTCAGAAAAACAATGGAAAAACCATCATTTAAATTTTAGCAGTTGAAGTTAATGTAAATATTGTTTTTGTTGATAGAGTTGTATTTTGCCATAAAAAGCACATTAACTACACTTTTTAAGCATATTTTTTATAACTTAGATGCGAAAAACTCGATTAGATGTTTTTTGAATTAAAGATCAAATCTTGGCAGTCAGTGGTCATTGACTAACTGCTATTTTAAACTCCACCTTATCAGAGCTTATCTCAAGTGAACAATACCTTTATCTGAACTGACTCAATATTTGTTTAGACTAGTCTGTGGCCTGTGGAAAAATCCATGGGTACACCCAACCTTTTATACACCACATTATGTGAGTCTTGTTCTTATAAAATAGATTTAACAATGTAATTTTTTTTAAGGACAGACTTGATGCAAAGGAATTTAGTTTAGACCTAAGACAGTCTAGATCACATTGGAAGAAGGTCATTAATATACCCCACCCAACCCATGCTATCATAAAAAAACAGCCTGAATCTGGGAAAGATGTTAATATAATTTGTACTTATACTTAAGATATGACAAAGTTTTCTGTTTTTAGACATATGTCAACGGGCTCAATGTGGGCATGACACAGACATTGCATTTCAAGCGAGAACTCCCAATTTCCCAATTTCATTCTTTCTCTTGGTTCGATAGCTTCTCTTTTATCAAGTTTTCTCTTTGTCTCAAATCTTTATCACAATAAGTACCAATGTGAGGCCTAGGACCAGCCACACAACCCTAACCCAGGGCCTTAAAAACGAAAATCTTCACACCTTGCACTGCCTTGGTTAAAATAATCCGGTGAAGGTAACACTTAATCAGCTTTGCAATTCTTGTTGGCATTCAGCCTTTACTGACGTAATTGCCAACACAATTTTTGTTATATATCGGCTTGTGTTGGTAGTTATTTGTTGATGTACAGTTACACGTTTAGAATTCAGAATTACAAAAGCTGTTTCCAAAGTCTTCTCATACCAAATTCAAAAGATTGTTTCTTCTCAACTTTGATAAAATATCATTAATTAAATGTCTCGGTAATTAATATAGTTTTGTAATTAATTTAGGCACAGTGAGTTATGTTGGTATGACTGCATTTGCAGCTGGTAAATGGGTGGGAGTTGCGTTAGATGAACCGAAAGGGAAAAACGATGGCACAGGTATATAAATTTTTGTTGTTAGTGTTTTGTTTTTGTTTTTTTCCAAAGCAAAGGTTTAAATTTTCCTGTATTGTCTGTCTTAGTGCAAAGCAAGAAATATTTTGAATGTCCACCGAATCATGGTATTTTTGTGCGTCAGACACAACTTGCTGAGTTAAAAGATGATCCTAAGGTACAGGAAGCAATCAAATCACCTAAAAGTGGAATAATACCTCCTTCAAGTGGATTGTCAAAGATAGCTGGGCTTCGCAAGCCAGGATACTCATCACAACCTGCCCAAGCGAAGGTGTGTGTGTTAACAAAAGCATATGGGGAAAGATGTTTAAAATATTCTAAGACAAAAATTACAACAGTTATCAGCTGTAAATTAGTTGCTTTTTCCAACAAGCTAAAGCTAGCTTGGATGCTACTCTAAGCAATGCTATGTTTTTTGTTTACTTAACATTTTTGTTTTCATTCTTTTTTATTTTTACTTTAATCTTTCTTCATTTGTTTTTGATACAGTGGTGCAACTAACAATGACAGCACAGACTTTTTTACTTTTTATTGACTGCTCATTACTTAACAGACAAGGATTAATATAAACTTTAGCTGTAACAAATCCATTGGTTTGATAATATTCATTAAAATATTACTTTTAAAATGAATTAAAATTTTACACTGTGACAACTTAACTACTAACTCATAATGACTGAAAACATAAGCACTGCATTAAAAAAGGTGTGAAATAGGGTTTGACAGTTTGAAACACTACATAAAATTGTACTTTACGATAGTAATTTTTTTTTTGTCAAAATTAACTATTACTAATAATACTACCTTATGACTTTTAATAATTGCACCCATTAAACACAGATTTACACTACAACACTAATCGCACCACTTGCACACAATATTATTCCACTTTCTGATTTTTATTTTGTTGTTATTTTGTATTAGCTTTTTGTTTTTTACAAAACTTTATGGACAGTTTTAACCAACAGTTAAACAAGGTACATGTTACTTGTTATTTATTTTCTGCTATTTATATGTTAGTAATGCAGAATGGTTTAGACCAGTGACAAAATGTCTGGTGTCTATGTTGAAAGTATAACATTAACGCTTTTTGAGTAAAAGTTATTAATTAAGCTTTAATGCAATTTGTATTCAATAAAATTTATTACTGATTAATTTCATGCGGTATTTAGCAGTAACAAAATAAAAATTGTTGTGTTTTACTGTGTTTTACTCAACCGTAATTTTTTCTTGTCCTAATCTGCCAATAATAATATATCTGTATTTGTATAAACCAGCCAGCTGAATCTCCAAGAACAACTGGAATACGACCTCCTTCAAGTGCAATTCCAAAAACTTCTTCTTCACCACCACCAGCGCAAAATAAAATTGCAGAGCCTCCTAGAACGCCATCCCCAGCTACTGGAATTCAAAAACCAAGAACTTTATCTCCTCCTGGATCAGCTATTGGCAAACCAAAGACTGCGTTAACAAAAACTGGGCAAGGCATTGGGAGGCCTTCAAGTACCGAAGATGTAACTAGAGGTTTGCCGAGACCAGGATCTGGTTTGCAGAGACCGCAAAGTGGACTTCAAAAGCCTTCCCAACAAAGTTCGGCAACACCCTCAAAAAACCAACAAAGTGGACTGTCTAAGGCATCAACACCAGCACAGAAGTTGCCACAGTCCTCTGGGTTAGCACAACCGGCAGCTTCGAAGAAACTATCATACCAACAAGATGCAGAGGTTGTGCAAACTGTAAACAACGAAGATGTGTCCAAGCCAAGGAGTTTATCTACTGAGGCGCCCTTAATAAAAGAACAGGAGAGTTATGCTCCAATAGAAAAGAAAATCTCGACAGAACATTTGCCACCAGCTCACAAAGTTGTTGCGGCACCAGAGGAAGTGTTGGAACTACAAAGAAAAGTGCTCGAAAAAGATAAAATGGTGATTGATTTGGAAGAGAAGTTAAATGTGTTGAAACAAAAGAGACAAGCTGATCTTGCTAAACTGAAAGAAGTTGACAAACTAAGAATGCAAAACCAGCAGGTACCATTTTAGTCCTTTTATATGAAAGTTGAAGGTATTACTAATGCATCTCTGAAGTTGACAAGAAATTAAACAGCAAGTTCTCATTACTTTATGTATGCTTTATATCAATACCATTTCTTTAGTTTTTGGAGTACAAAGCAAAGTGGCAAGAGTCTCAGCGGGAACTTCAAAATCAGTTGCGACAAGCACAAAACGTAGGTTTCTTTGTGTACATTAAAGATATGATTTGACCTATTTATTATACAATATTTAACCACTAATTCAAGTTTAAAGACCTTGTCTAAGAATTTGTTTATTTCATGCAATGACAGTAATTACTTTTTTGGGAAATCATTAAACATTTGCAACTTGCTAAAATACACATTACTCTTGAATTGTCTATTGCAATCCTAAATATGTTACTGTGGAAAGTTTATCATTTCTTGAACATGATAGTTTAGTAGGCCTACTACTAAACTATCATGCCTACTAAACTATCATGTTCAAGAAATAATAAACTTTCCACAGTAATATGAATACTGAACAGACAAACCGAAATAATATCTTCAATAACCTAAATATGTTAAAGTTCATTAGGACAGTGTTGCATCTAAAGTTGTATTTACCTTAAATTTATAATGAATTATTACCAGAAAGCTTGTGCAACTTTTCTCTTTTCAAGAACCATTTGGAGGGAAGAATAATTTTAAAAATTTTAGGCATTTTTTTTTCTGTCTAAGTTTGAGTACCAGTACCCATACCAGTATATTGGTATTAAAATTTGACTGGATATATCGCTGCTGTAGCAATATGGAAAGAACCACCTTTGATGAGTCACACTTGTTTCAATATCATACTTGGCACAATTTCTCTTGGCTATTCTATCCATTTCGCAGCAAATTATATCTTATGTTGAGGTCTTTTATAGTCTTTTAAGGTCATTACTGCTATACAAAAGTTTTCAATTTAATGTTTCTAAATCAATGACTCTCAGTCATAACTATTCTGTCCTATTAACAAAAGTTAAAAATGTTTGAAAATAAAATTGCAACAGGGAAGGTTCTTAACAACTGAGTTTTAACATGGATTAAGTCAACTGCTTTGTAATTTCAGGAGGCAAGAGAAGTTGCTGATCAGATGAGTTCAGAAGGAGATTTAACTGAACTTCAAGAAGCTGTCGAGATGGCTACCCTTGATAAAGAGATGGCTGAAGAGAAGGTAATTCAGGTTTTTTTCCAAAAACATGCTGTGCAGTTGCAACAAACCGTTGGTGTTTTGACTTTGCTAAATTTATATTTATATTATTCTGCTTAGATTAAAGAGTCCCTCTTATTTTTTTATCTTTAGTTGCATTAAGTAAAGGTGTCATTAAAAATGATAAACTAAAATTATAACCTATTACCTATCATCCTAACTAAAACTTGTTCTAATTAGCATTCCTTTAATATTACTTCGTGAAGTTGTGAAAAAGCAATGTTGTTCTAGACCATTAGATATTAAAATCTAAAATAAACCAATGACATTGATTATACAATTTTTAGGAGCATACATCACAAAATCCAGATTGTTTTATATGGTTTTCGACCAATTTTTTGTTACAAGTGTTGTCCAATATACGTATAGCGTGTATGGTTATTTATAATGCAGTTTAATTATTATTTATTTTTCTAGTACGAGAGTTTAGTGCAAGAGCATGACCAACTGAAAGAGAAGCATGAAGAAGTTTCTTTGGAGTTGGAAATTTTAAAAAATGAAATAAGTGAAGGAGGTGAGGTCATCTTATTGTTTAATTTATTGTTGCAGAAACTGTGATCAGTCTAGATTGCATAGCTTAACCTAACATGTCTGATAGACTCACTTTGGAAAAACAGTAAAATGTTCTAATATTCTGTGTAAACGTTTTGTTCTACTACTTCTTTTGTCTTTTTATAACAGGCGTTGAGACAGTTGCAGCTTCTGCTCAAGCGAAACAAATCGAACAGCAAAACACAAGATTAAAGGAAGCTCTAGTGAAGTAAAATAATTTTTTCAAGATTTGTAAGCATTATCGAATTTTTTAGATTGCGAAATTTTCATGTTAAATTTTGATCTGTTATGTTTGATTAGGCTCAAAGATATTGCTCAAAATGACAAAATGGAGCTGGCTCAAATACAAAAAGTTAATAAAGAACTGAACCAAAAATTATCAACAACAGGCAGTGAGAGAGACAAGCTGCAAGAAAGGTTACAAGTCGCAGAATCACAAGTCGATGAGTTGAAGGAACAGGTAATTAAAGTTTGTCAAATCAGTATATACCAGTTTATTTACCCAAAACAAAGTATTTTAGAATGTCTGTGTTCATTCCAACATTCTCTAAGAATTTTTTAGTTTTTTTAATTACATGCTCATCTATAATGAAGCCTGACTATCAGGCACCAAAGCAAAAAAAGATAGCAGAATAGCATCACAAAGGTCATGCTAGAACAAGTTAAATCAATAACTCCTTCATGTTTTCAACAAATTTTGGAAACTTGGGAAACTCAGGGAAAATGTTAAGAGAACATTAAGTCAGGAAAGTCTGGGAATAAGTTTGGAATCAGTGAGTTTTAGTCATGTGCATACATTAGATTTCATTAACATGAACAAAGTCATATACATAATCAAATACTGTAGTGTTTTTAACATGTCAGGGTTCGAATTACCGCTTCGCACTTTGCAAAATGCGAAATGATTCTTCGCACTTCGCAAAATGCGAGTGAATTTAAAAAAAAAAAAAAATAAGTTTGAACATTTCTATAATAAAAACGAAATTATTTAATCACTTTCCCCGACATTGAGTTCCTCACAACTTTATGCCACTTCTCTTATTATTTTTTTTCGTTGAAACACAGGATCTGGGAAAGAAGTTATTCGTAACTCGTCCACTGTAAAAAAGTGAGCATGCACGTTAAGAACTAAAAACAAAAATAAAATTTCCAGATATCGTGATCACCGAGCACTATGCGTGTGATGATTGCAGGCACAGGAACTTTGTTTCTGTCTATCGCTGGTGAGAAGAAAACTGGAAAATAAACTATAAAATCATACAAATATGTCATACCATTACAGTGTTTAAATATGCTGAAAATGCGTTTTCCACCAATCTGAACTCCTGAAATTCCAAATTTCCCCTTGTGCGGTAACCATGGGGAGATACTGAACTAGTACAGATTAAAATGTGTGAAGTATTTTTATATGATAATTCGAACCCTGCATGTGCCTATAAAACGTGTTAGCAATTTTCTGCAGTTTTCTACACTGTTTTTTGAAACAACGTTAACCGAAAATGGACAATTAAAATTGTCAAGGAATTTGATGATTGGTCAGATAAAAGTCAAGGAATTGTTTCCCTTTTTTTGTGTCCAGACCTGTTAATTGTTTTGTTTTTGTTAAACAATACCATTCTTAAAGAATAGGATTGATTAGTCTCTTTTATCCAGGTCGACATGGCACTTGGTGCAGAAGAAATGGTTGAAAAAATGACAGATAAAAATCTTGAGCTTGAAGATAAAATTGAAAAACTTGAAGAAACCATTCAAGACCTTGTAAGTTTTTTTCCTTTAGATGATTCCAGTTATATAACGCTTTCATTCTATGAAAGTTTGACCAAAACTTACGTGGGTTTTGATCATCAAAACTTACATGAGTTTGACCATCAAAACTTATACGTGTTTGACCATCAAAACGTATATGGGTTTGACCAGCCAGATTTATGAGTTTGACCATCAAAACTTATATGAGAGTTTAACCATCAAACCATCAAAATCTATCTAGGGGTTTGGCCATCAAAACTCATATGAGAGTTTGACCACCAAAATTTATATGGGTTTGACATCGATGCTGTGGTGTGATATTTACCGTCAAATTCTTCCAGTCAAAGAAAAGTTCAAATCTTTCAATGCATATTCTGCACTATATGTGTATATGCCCTCTTTTAATAAAGATGTTAGAATCTACTGTGATAATTACCTACACTATTCCTGAAATGTAAAGTAAAAAACTAGTCAGACTGAAAAAGAAAATGGTGGATAATGCTTTTGTTTTTTTAGGAAGCTTTAAGAGAACTGAACGAAGAACTAGAAGAAAGTCATGTTCAAACTGAGCATGATTTACGAGAGGAAATAGCTATGGCGGATAATAAAATTAGAGAGGTATGTTGAACAAAAATTTTGAAAGCTTTGAAATATTAAAGAAACGTTTTTTTAAATTAATGTTTTTTTTTTTATTTTTTGCTTTTTACTATTTAGTGTGAGCGACAGGTTACAGCTCAAATAGAGCAAGCTAATGATTATCAAGAAACCATCGTTAAATTCAGACAGCTTGTTCAAAATTTGCAGGTATTTTTTTATAATACTTTTCAAGTGTCTAAAAACTTGAGAATTTATATGTAATGTATATAATATTATATTTTATATATATATAATACAAAATATATGGTTAATAATCTTACTTTTGCATATTACCTTTTGTTACATCACTTAAAAGATGAATGGGTGTATCTTTTATGTTTCATATTTGTTTAGAATCGCATCAAAGAATTGCACGATCAGTCCACTGATTCTTTACCAGCCGCGGACCTAGACACTACTCCAGTTCCTGAGATTGACTTCAAAACAAAGTTTGCTGAAGCAAAGCAATATGGACGTGTGAGTCTGTGATTTATGTATTGCCCTTTCTTAATAGTAAAAATAACCCCATAATTGTCATAACATGTAAAGTTTAGTTCTCGTGCCTCTCATTTCTTAGCAAAAAGTAAGAATTGGAAGGCTTGGAAACTTAAAAAAGGAAGGATCATTTTAACACTAGTCACCCAATTTTGTTTAAAAATTAAAAACAATGTCACACATTCTTCTCCAGCTTAAGTAAACATGAAACATTAAAAACTCATCCCAGGCCGTACCAATGGATGGTCCACTGGATGGATCTTTAAACAATTTTTTTTCACATGCTTGATATAGAATCTTTGAACCACTCAAAGATTAAAAATTTATGCAAATAATTATTTCTTCTCATTTTCATCTTAGCTCCCATAACCCTTTCCCCAGATTATTTGTTGCTCACCTATATGTACCTATATGTAACTCCCTTAAGTAACTCCCTTTTAACTGTATCAGACCGTTAGCAAGTAAGAATCAGTAGTTCTTGCAAATGCCAATCTTTTATATTAAATTTGGTCCTAATTTTGGCGTAGCTCATTCTATCAACTTCTTTTAGATGATCGAACTTGAGTTAAACAAATATCATGTCAAGGAAGCCAATAAGAAAATTGAAATGATCAACTCGTTCTTACCAGAGCATTTCACGAAGAGAGGAGGTAGGTTTGTTTGTTACATCTTTTACGAATTCCACTTACATCACTTTCATTTTAAGGACAGGGTAGATTTCTGTAGTAATGTAGTGATCATGTCTATTGTAAAAGCAATAAATAAGTGGCTCAGTGACAATATTTTTTAATCTTCTGAAAAATAATATTTTAGTGAGCTTCTGCAAGAAGGAAGTATTGTTTATCTAAGGTGACGTTTTTTTACCTTCCTTTTCAGCTGACTATGATGGGATATGTTTGTTATTGTTGTTGGAAAGAATAAAGTTTAAATGTCAATTGCTTTCAAGTCAACTTCACGAAAAGGTATGCATGTGTTTTGCTTGTTAAATGTTGTCTTCATAAAGTTTACTGTGTAAAGGTGATTTAAAATATAGCCTGGGGTCATATTACTTTATCACTTTGATTAATGACCCCATATTGAATAATTACTACCCTCTCCACCTGAGAACAGTCACCTCCTTTCAAAGTAAACAAGACGTATGATATACGCAAACAACCTCGCGAATAAAGTTTACAAAAAGCTGTCTATCAAATTGGGATTTTTGTTACGAAGTTAGACACGACATATTTTACTATTCAGATACGCAATAATATTTGTTACACACTTATTTTTCAAAATTGATTTGTGAGACCTTCCTGAACG
Source organism: Hydractinia symbiolongicarpus (assembly GCF_029227915.1). Taxonomy (NCBI): domain Eukaryota; kingdom Metazoa; phylum Cnidaria; class Hydrozoa; order Anthoathecata; family Hydractiniidae; genus Hydractinia; species Hydractinia symbiolongicarpus. The sequence continues at coordinate 7,210,129 of NC_079885.1, forward strand.
GAAAATTCCTCAAACTTTTAATTTTCGATGGGTCCGTCTTGGGTGAACCGACTGACAGGAAGAAGAAAGACCACAAACCCACAAACCCCAAAATTTGCGAAATTCATTAATTCAGTTAATTCTGCCTACATTCACTTTTAAAAATTTTGGTGGAAACACCTTTATTTACTAGTTAGTTAAACAAGTGTTTTGAACACTTGTCTTATCTTTTTAAAAAAGAAAAAAGAAAAAAAAAGTAAAAGTAGTTACCAAGATGAGATTCGAACACACGACGACTCCCGTGTCGGTGCTCAGAGAGGCAAAAATTTCCATTCTTGTAGGACACATTTGCGTTTTAATACAAGCTCACGAGCTTGTAAAAAATATAATAAATTATCAACCTTTTAATTCTTGTAAGTACTACAGACAAAAGAGTAGTGTTTCAACGAGGTGCAATTTTAAAATACTATAGAAATGAAGCTAAAAACTTTTTAGTTTGTTAAGGTTTTAGTTTTGCAAAGTGTTTCCTCCTTTGTAAAATACAGTCATTCAAATAAGTGTAAAAAACATGTTTAAGTTTGGACACTTGGTATAGAAATAACAATGTTGTAATTTTTTTATATATTTTTAGCATGATGTTGATGAAATTGTCGAAGGGGGACAATCATTAGAAGGTGTGAAAGGTGATCAAGCAAGTTATGCATGTCTGTTGGCATATAACTTGTCAAACTTTCACACTGTCGTGTCGCAATTCCACAGGTAGGAACATTTAAAATGACTATTTTTGACGGTAAAGGGTTCCTCTTTTAATGTTTGTGAAACCGATGTCCTTGATATTACTGTCAGTTTAATATTGTTGGGTTTTTTAAGAGCTTTGAATGAAACAGACGTTCCTACATTTGTGCGAGTATCTGGCCAGTATCCAGAGTTGGCAGCGCACGAGAAGATACTGGATAATTACATTGAACTGCTTAGCAAAGATCTGGTTAGTCAATATTGTTTATCTTTTGTAATTTGGTGCTTCTAATCGTTGACATTCGATAAATGTTCTTATGGTCTATCATATATCTACAATGCATGCGTCTATATATCAGAAGAAGAAAAAGTAAACAGATGTTATAGGCTTCTATGGCATATTAAAACTGTCACTTTAAAACCTCTATATTTGCCAAACTACTATGATTGGTTGAATAAACCCCTGGCAGATCCATACCAAATCAATTGTAGCCCTAGGGGCTTATTTAACAAAACGAAACGTGGCTGGTTAAAGCTTTTTTCTGTTTTAGCCCTGTAGTTCTGCTTCCTGATATTTTGCTGTACAAATTTTTGATTTTTTTTTTCGTATAAACTTGTAAATAAACATGTTTCCAGCTTGCAATGTGCTTTCCAATATAAGACAAGCCATGTTGTTTTGTCAGACAATTTACAACATTGTATATTTTAGCTTGATGATACTGTTTCTCTTGAAGTGCTGGAGAAGACGATTAATCAATACAAGGTTTGTATTTAGTATTTTTAAATGATTTATGTGACCTTTGACCATATCTACCTATTTCCACACTGGACATACTAATTCTTTTTTTTTTAGAATTTCTACAAACTTAATTTGGCGTCTGCACCACGTGATTGCACAGAGTTTCTAGCTGATGCTCTTGTTATGTTTAATAATGGTGCGAAAGCTGTGTCGACTGATTCACAACGTTTGAAAGCTCTTGCTAAGGTGGGTTGTTTTTTTTTGTGATCATTTTAGATTAAATAAAGAATTTATATTTCCTTGTAAACTTTTTTATCTTTGAAATTTTATCTACGAATACAACCTGTGGAATAAACTGCTCAGTTGTCAGTTTTTTTTTAATTCTTGGAATTTTAAATTTAGAGTTGTGAGGAGGGAAGTATTTTCATCAACTTGTTGAGTTTTATGGAATTGAAGAACATGGAAGTCAAACAACTTTGCAAAAAGGTAGATAACTTTATATAAAAAAGTTATTTGTTCTGTGTCGTGTAATAAGAGAAATGTCCAAGAAGAATCACAATAGCAAGTAAGAGTTTTTGTATGATATCTCTGTGTATGTGTCCTGCTTGGTCAGGAAAGTAAGGAAAGACAGTAAAATGTCGTTACAAATGATTGGAAAATGATTGTAGGCTATTAAACAAGATCCATATCCTAGAATTTTCTTACGTTTTGGGTGTAACTGGCATTTTCACATCCATATAATAGACTATTTAGATAAAATAGGGGTAAATTTAGATAGCAAGCCAACTACATTTGTTTCTTCGAATTGTGATGCTATTCTATCAATTTCTTCTGTTTATTAATATCGTGGACTTTCTGTTTATTTGCATAGATCAAGAGAAGAATGATTCAGGATTCAAGTACAACTTTGTTGTATCCAGCGAATGTAAGTTGCAACAATAGAGTACTAATCTGTGATATCTTATTGCTTTGTCAATATGTGTCATTAAAACCATATTGTGATATTAGATCTGTTAGATTTCTAAGAATTCGGAACAGAGTCCCAGAATTTGTACATTTTTTTTTCAGGTGACGCAAGATATACTTGATGCTTTACAAGAACAAGGTGTACTTGTTCGATACGTGCAAGATTTGGCATCTGTTTTGTCCTTAAAGTCTGCCCAACTTCCAGGTACAAAGAGAAATTGTAAATTTTATGTCAACCACAGCAAATAAGAATTGTATTCAAAAGTTTTTTGAAAACATGCAAAAAGCCATGTCAGTCTACAAAAACACTGATCTAACTTTACAATTTTAACCGAAGTTGTTTTTGACGTTTTAACTGACAACATCTATATTCTACTCGCTAAAATATTTTCACTGTTTAAAGCCTCTGTGGCTTATTATTATTATTATTACCAAAAGTTAGAAGAGTAAATAACTTTTATACAATTAAACATAGCATTTTCAATATTAAGATAGAACTCCACTCCGATAGCAGAGTTAAACAGCGCAGTGTTCACTGCAACAAAAATTAGCGCTGAAATTTCAAAATGGCAACGATCCAAGCAAATGCATTGTAGACCTCTCAACAAATGATTTTGACTTTTGAAACAGACAGCATGTCCTATAGCGATTTTTTATTATTGCGCCTTGAGTCGACATGGTAGAAGATCAAGTGGTCTATTTTGTTTATTATTTTTAAAACTGCATTTATGCAGAAGAGCTCTGAAGTTGACTTTTCTTTCAGAGGGAGAATTACTTTTGAGTGGTCACCTCGAAGAGTCATCTCAAGACTGTGTCACTTTGGTATATGAACGGGATGATGAGGCCATGGAGGTTTTGAGGTATGTGTGTAACATCTTGTATGAAACCGTTTAAGGAAGATTATTCGTGAAGAGAACATATTTTCTCATCAAGTCACGCAAGTGACCAGAAAATTTTTGGATTAAGTTAAAATAGCCAACAAGAGGTTAATTGGGAAAGAAATCATTTTATTCGAAATGACGCGTGTTTAAATTCACAGAGATTTTTATTATATCTCTATGTTCAATTTAACAGTATAATGTGCATGCTGACTCTGTTGAGAATGAAAAATTCGGATTTGCCATAATAAAGATTCACTTATATAAACACCCTCCGTATAAACTATCTGAGTTCATCACTATCATATAGTGTAGTGGGTTCGTCTGCGGCTACCAGTTCTGGGGAATTGTGGATCGAATTCCACTAACTACCAGGCAGTATGTTAATGATGAGCGAAGTCGTTCTTCTTGAATATGACATGCTCAAATGTTCCTTATACTTGGATTGTCGACGAGAAGACGTCATAACAACGAAATACGTTGTTACGACAGGAAGACGTCGTAACAACGAAATTCGTTGTTATAACGAGAAGACGTCGTAACAACGAAATACGTTGTTACGACAAGAAGACGTAACAACGAAATACGTTGTTACGACAAGAAGACGTCGTAACAACGAAATACGCTGTTTAGATTAACAGTGATAAAGCAATTATTTACTTTTGATACTTTTTAGTGAGAGCTTCAAGAAAATCTTGTCTTGTTTGTCTGGGTTGGCCATCAAACTTCCTGAAGGAGAATATGATACGGAACCTGAACAAAAGGTGAAAGACGCACATTCCAACATAATAATTAATTGTTTTGAGTGTGTTGGGTCATGGTTGAGTGTGTCTGCCCCGTAATGTGTGAACGAATAAATGAATATCAGAGAATGTGTTGTGTATTTGCTGTATGTTGGGTTTTTAATTCTAGCCTACGCCTCCTTACTTAAATCGAGCTAATGCGTTCAAAGAGGAACTTTCGTCCACAACCAAGTTGGAAACCAAACTCGATGCAAAAAGTCACGAAATTAACGAACTGAAGCGAGTTATTAAGCTGAAGGTTGAAAAATATTTTTTAAAAAAATAAATATAAAATAAAATAGAAAGAGTAGTTGAATTTTTACCTTTTTTTCCTCAATCTTGCAGGCTGACGAATTAAGTGAAGCTAACATTCGAATTGGTATGCTTGATAAGCGATCTGACAACGCAGCTAAAGAGGTATGTTGAAATAAGCGGGGCGAACAGATTTTTTAGTCTTGTTTAACACCTTAGATTTTTGCGCATGTGCAAATATTATGCTAAAATTATAAATTCATGTCTGAGGAAATATATTTTTGTGGAAGATAAAATCTGCGACTGAAGATAAAATTCGCAAAATTTATTTTCAAATTTTATGTTTCCAAAGTAAGTTTCCGGATGTTTTTCTCTTTCTTTTTTTTCTGATTTTTAGTCAATGTGTATAGCAAGAAATAAATTTGGTTTGCGGTAAAACTAAATGTGTTTATTGATTTGTTATCCTGTATCGCAGTGCTTCAAATAGGAAAATAGATTAGCCATATTTTAAAAACTCCAAACTCTTTCCAGTGCAATACCGGGAAAATTATTTCGACATGCTTTTCAATTTCTGTTTTATTTTGTTAGTCTGGTGTGAAAGTCGAACAAATGACGAAGAAATATGAGCAACTGCAAGCGGAGTTTAATGAGAAATCCAGGTGAGTAGAAAAGAAAGCAATCTTGCGATTTCGGGAGGTCATAGCACCCACGGCCTTTGAAAAATCTAGCATGCTTTACACCATGGGCGGCAAAACCATAATTGGTCATAATAAATTTGTACGAAACACGTGAAATTTTGTCTAACCAAGGATAAGGAAACAAGTTATGCGTTGTTGCAATTCGCCACCAAAGCTCCCGTAAACTAGTTTTAATACTCAAATTGTTTATTTATCTATTTATTTTTTTTTGCAGACAAAACGAAAAGACTATGGATGCGCTGCAAAGCGACATTGACGCTTTAGAGAACGAAAACGCTGAGTTAAAGAAAAAAGTCGAGTTACACTCGAAGAAATCGTCCAATTTAGACTTTTCTCGTTTGTCGCAAGGCTCCGCTGCTATGTCTGGCATCGTGTGTAAGTTAAAATATAATTTTGTTGTATATCCTATAGCACGAATACCTTGTTACATTTCTTGTTGACTTGATTATATTTATCGTATATGTCCATCTAAATGTACAGTATAAACAGCTTATTGTAAGTTAGTGCGTGTGACCACTTTAGGTTAAGATTTCTTTTACGCTATGCTAAAAAATGTTCTTAACGTGTTGTCAATGTTTTGTTTTAGCTCCTGGTAAACCTGGATCAGCCATGGCGTCGCTAGCAAAGGCAGGTGTCGCGGGTACCTCCACAGTTCAAGTTGTGTTGCAAGACTCGCCGATATTTTTGTCACAGGTAAAAGTTTCGAATAAAGGCGTAGTTATAAATTACCACAAGCATGGACATAATCCCCTTTTTTGTAGCCATTGCCAACTGTTAACATCTAAATTTTTTAACAAATTTCTTTTTTAAAAGTTACAACATAATTACCAACTAACAAGCAAACAAAAACGACCGTGATTTTTAGCTTTTGTGCCAGTATTTTGTTACAAAATTATTTTACAGTATATTCCGCATATATAGCTGTATAACGACTTCACTCTAATTGTGTAAACGTGTGCATACATTAATAATAAATCCAGTGAGCTTTTGTAGCGGAAAATCCCATCAAATAGAAAAAAATCTTTACGTGATATGTCAGGTTACGTTCGGCAATTTGTAATAGCTTTGCAAATTTGTACAAATGTTTTTGTTTTGCAAACTGTGGATTTTTTTCCTTTTTTAGCTTGAATGTCAGAAAAAAGCCTTGGCATATCTTCAAACAGAAAATTGGGCTTTAAAGTGTGCTAAAATGAAGGTTAGTGACATGTTACTGTTTACATGTTGTTTCATAGCAGGTTGAATTTACTTGCCCGTAAATAGCTTAATCTTTTGTATTCGTGCCTTAAAAGTATGGGCATTGATAAAAAACGACATTTCAGTCTGAAGTCAGGTGTTTAAATAGAAATATCACACCGGTTTAATTTCACCCCGGTCAATCTAAAGTGAATTTCACTTGGCCTGAGGCAATAAAAACTTAAGTAAGTATCGAGTTCACACTGAAAATTCATTTGATTTGGTATGTCAAAAGTGCGAGCTTGACATTTTTTAATGCATTAAATTTTAAATTTTATTTGTAATATTACGTCATCAGGCTGATTTGGCGCAAATGCCGAAACCGTACATCCCAAAGCTTATTTGGAAGGACGGAAAATTTGTTCCTAATCCGAACTTCAAAGAAACGACTGATAATAGAGAATCGAAATTAACCTCTCATGGTGTCATGAAAGAATGCAGAACACTTTTTAAGGTAAGCCAGACAAGAAAACACAGAAGAGCAGCTTATAGTAGTACGAAACAAGCAACCTTTCTTGATAACAATTGATAAAATGTGTTTGGTTTGTACTTATGTGTGTATTTCTTTCTTTTAGAATTTAAACAATCTTGCTGTTTTCCCCAAAGTGATTGACATCACAAGAAAAAAAGGAGGTATGGAAAATGTTCTTCATACTATAGTGTGCTGTGGTTATTAAATTATTTCATTCTCGCCAAATTCATGAAAGAAACTATTGTGTACTATGATTATTATGTCGTTGTTTTTATAGCGAATGGAAAGTTTAAGCCATCTCCAGAAGAACAGTTTGCGCAACAGAAAAATATTCTTATCAAGTTGAACAGACAGAAAGACGAGGTAATAAATCTCTTGTTGATGTGTCGAATTATTCAGTAGATAGACATTTTTGGTGGAATAGCAGTGTTTTAAATTTAGTCGAATGGCTGAAAAGTTGATACCTAAAATTGTTCCCTCGCCCAAAATTACTGTTTCCACGATTTTTTTTAATTAAAAATTCTAACAAGCAATTTTCGCGAGAATGACGTAATTTGTAGTCGCCATTTTATCCATCTTCATCTGCTGACACTGTTTTATTTCTAGCTTGCAAAGAAGATTGAAACTGTGATCACGAACGAGTTACCAGGAGCAAGCACTCACAGCGACCTGCGAAATTTTATCTCGCCTGATTATGTTCGAGTATGTTGTTTCTTTTTTTAAAAAAGATTGAAATGTTTCTTCACGCTTTTGCTACCGCGATAGATGCTAGTCTAAAATAAAATTTTTTAAGCACTTAATGAAGCTGTTTAACCCGTTATTTTTAAATTTAGTTGCGACAAGAGAGTCAAACACCGATCCATGTTGCCACGTTACGTGTTCCGAAAGTAAACACTGGTGTAAAACCGGGCGTTCGAAATGTCTCGATCACACCTCAAGAATTTACTCGCCTACACGAAGTGCTCGTGAAAACATAACCAACACATATATTTATGATGAACATTTTTGTGTGGTCCGTGTCGTTTGTGTAATTTTATGTTTGTTAGGTTACCTTGTTGATGATGCTCGCGAATTTAAAAGTTTTGACTTGTAATGTAGAGAAACCTCTTAGGACTTGCAAGCGACCCAATAGGTGTAGATCCCACGCTATATGGTCGTAATTTTGGCATAATTGTTTTACGACAACCACCTCACCTCTATATCATCTGCAAGTAGGTAATAAATAACTAAAAATATTTGATAATGTCTAACATCATTTTCACCTCTTGGAAAGCATTGTACAGATTGTCCGTCCTCCTCTGTTGTTGTAGTGGTGTATGTTATAAATTATTTTTGTGGCTTTGTGTAGTCAATATAACGAATCTGTACACTTTACCTGAATAGTCTTTCTTTACAACCCCTTTCGTTGAACCCTGTTAACAATAGGTTGTTACGATGTAACTTATTTAAGAAAAATCGCCCTCTACATAATAACCACAATCAATACACTATGCTCTAAGGTTTCCAATATATATATATATATATATATATATATCTGCAGATACGAGTGCTAAAGACAATATGTTACAACCCACATTTACAAATATTTTAATATAGATTTCATCACCACGCAGGGTTGCCACTCTTAAAAATTGCAGTGAGACTTTTCAGAATTGGGGAGAAAGTGGATGTCTTAAAATGTTACAACACCAAATAAAATTACGTAAATTCTGATAAAGAAATACGAAGAAAATAAAAAAATAAATAAACTATAATACAATAATTGATAGCTTTTATAATACTGTTCTAATTATTAGTTTATTACTCGAAGATCACGTGACGCGACGTCAACAAAAACAACAATCAAATAGACTATAACATGCCATAAATATTTCTGTTACTTTTTTTATTGGGTGAATAAGCAATGTTGTGCGCCCTCTGCGTTCTACTCGGTGAGTTTTGAATAACTTGGAGGTGCGAAGCGTCTTCTAAGCAACTTCAGTACGTACAGCGGCAAGCAGCTGACCAAAGTAATGACAGTTACCTTCCAATAAAACGCTCCGGTCGTGATGAAATTCTCGTCTAAATAAAATTACAACAGTCTAAAAAGTCTAATCAAACATACAAAGAATCAATAAAGACAACTTTGATTGACGCTACTTTAGGGTGTTTTTGTATGCCTTGGAAAATTCTAAATTATGAAAACGCGAAAGTTCTTGGGAGCCGTAAATGGTTCTTTGGATGAAAAAGAACTGTCATCATGGACGCCCTTAGGGCAGCAAACATTCTTGCCCATTTTCAAAGGTTTATTTACGGAAAATTTGTTTAATCATCATTCAAATCATCAGACGCTTAATTTTCCGTCCCTAAAGTATTTTTAAATTTTTACGGTTAAACCTTAATAAAAAGTCTCACACCGGTAACAACCGATGCAAGGAAACTCGATAAAATAACGAAGTATCGCAACAAAAACTATGTTAAATACACAACTTACCGAATTCTTTTTTTAACACGATCACCGAAAGAATATATATAACTAGCGACAACAGTTCTGCAAATAGCATCAACCAATGCCACGTACGAATAGTCAGTGCAACCATGATCAGCTCCGTGAGGATCAGCGAGGAGAATGAAATGGACACGATGTGAATGAAGTCGTCTTCGAACAAATATAAAGCACCAAACATGATGATGCCACCTATGATGAAACATAAGACGCAAAAAAATAGGGTGTGAAGTAAAAATTATAATATTCAAGAGAAATCACGTGTTTTTTCAGGAGAAGTCACGTGTTTTTTATGAGCATTTTGGACCAAGGCGCAGTGATGGGAGTTTTCTTATAACTTTATTCACACAGTAGGCTTTCTCTAATCTTTTTGACAGTGTTTCCTATTCATTACATTGATTACAAACTTCTCGAATCTTGCTCTTAAAAATGTTGACTGGATCTTTTCAAATCTTATTAAAGTGACCACACAGAAATAAAACCTAATTTCAGAATATTCCTCTTATATCTCCAGGAAAAAATTGTTTGAGATTCCAGGATGATTCCAGGATAAGACGGCTAACAATGTTAAACTTTATCCTTCAGCTTGACACAATTACTTTCTGTAAATTTTCGTTAATTTTCAGACTTTTCCAGGAAAGATTTGTTTTCCAAGACCGTGGTCACTAGTAAGTCCTCAATCCGACTAGAGCTTAAGTTTAAATTTTAGAATAATGTATCGATAAATTAAAGCACGTCTTCTTTGAACAAGTTTTGATCACAATTAAAACAGAGTACAAACAATATATAGGATATGTTGAAGCAACATCTACGCTACCTTGGTATATACTGATAAGTAGCCAAAGAAAAAACGTTTTGTATGATAATATTCGTCCCTTCACCAAATCCTTATAAAGTTCTGGATAACGTAAAGCTATGTCTACACCGACGTCAACATCTAACACCAGTGAGAAAACTGGAGCTGTCGTATACACTGTTGAGTAACTAAAACGAAGCAAAAGTAACATCTATACATAGCCTTATGTTGAACGAAGCAATCATTCTTAAAAAAAATTGACATACCACAGGCATACTCTCATATAAAGAAATGTCAACCCAACATGGGACAAGATAGACCAAACATGTATACAGAGAAATACCAACTCAACATGGGTCAAGATTGGTCACACACGCACACATATCGACCCAACATGGGACAAGATAGAGCATACGATTTAGCGTATGGAGTATTGTACTTACCCAACTTGTAGCATCCCGTGATATAATGGAACAGAGATAAAGAAAAACGCACAGGAAAATACAGCCTGAAAAAGAATATTGGATAAGACTTGACTGTAACTGGACGTATTGGAAGAAACAAATTTATGTCAGAAGAGAATTTTTACGAAAATAGAGAACGTACTTAGAAACTCGTTTTACCTGTATCACGGAAATAATCAGTCCACGGTGGATAACAAACTGACCAAGAGCAGCAGATCGCTTGTAGCTAAAGTAAATAAACGAAATAGAAACTCTTCGTTTTCCGATAAGCAATGGTAATATAGTTAAGCATTTTTGTAAAAAAATTTTGATCCAAAATAAAAAAAAATTTTCTGAACAATAGTGTTCGCAAGATTGAATATATGTTCACAAGATGAGATAGTTGGTCGCAAGATTGGACAAGTAACAGTAAGAATAACTGCAGAAAATAACATCGCTCGAAATACAGAAAGGATTAAAAAACGTAGCAATATATTCCACCTGTTTCTACCATGCCACAACAGCAGTCGTCCAAGATGGCTGAACTGTGTAATTGAGAAATCAGCAGCTAGCGATGCTTGTTTTCCCTCCTATAAATACCATCATTTTAATCAGATCTCACCGCTGAAACATCGCGTTTTCGAATAAGAAATACTTAAACCTCTTGACATAGCAAAAATGGAGAAAAGTTCTACAGATGATATGATTGGCGTAAATCAAGAGAAGTTAGTACTCGGTGCATACTTCATCAATAACAAGCAAAAAACATATGTGGGTACCTTGCCAACAATACCGACGCCAGCATCAGCCATCTGAATCATCGAGACATCGTTGCCTCCATCACCAATAGAACATGTTCTCTTACCCGTATGCACGCGAATAAGTCGCACGATGTCAGCTTTCTGAGTAGGAGTGCACCTACACACAACGACGGAGGGACATTGAATTGCAAGCTCCATAAATTCATGCTCATAGTGATTCATCACCAACTAAAACGATTGGAGGAATTTAAAATTAAACTAGCATTTTACCCGTGGAAAACCGACGAAAAATCCATTCTGTTGATTCACCCGCGGAAAAATCGACGAAAAATCCATTCTGTTGATTCGCTTCATAAATGGGACCTTAAAATGCCTTTTGCAGAACTCAAAATAGATCTGCTTATTAATCCGACATACCTCTAAGCAATCGCCTTTGATAATCAACGCATGGTCGTTCTTTCTTCGGAATGCATTTAACTCGAGGTGAGCTTCAGCGCGATTCGTAACCTAAATAACGAAGTTTTCTTTGTATCCGCAAACTGTACACGTATAAAACTTTATAAAACTATAAAGCGAATTTTGCAAATTTTAACTGAAATCGCGAAATTATGCGCGAAGAACTTTATTATCTGCAATTCGTGAATAATACTCGCGAAGGTTTCGCTGACATTTCTATGAATGATCCACGAAGTATGTTTTACTAGCTGTGTTGCAAGAAGACTCCGATTCTTTTCCTAATTTTCTTTATCAGCTAAAAATCATACTTTAAAATGAATAGGCGAAACACGTAATTTTCATGGCTCGCAAAAAAAAAATTTTAAATCTTTTTTCAATAAAAGTGAAGTGAATTTTCTGTTACAAAACTTTATTTATTCAGCTGAGTACGTACTGATTTAAACTGGTAAATGCTTTGAGTTTTGGAAACCAAACGTGAACTTTGCGCAATACAAATAGCTGTCTCCATTTTATCACCAGTCAACATCCAGATCTGGAAAACAAAAATCAGCCGTTACTACCGAGGCACCTTAAAAACAAAACAAACAAACAAAAAAAAGCAAATAAACCAGCACCAAAAAAAAAAAAAAAATGAAACAAGCAGCCAAAACAAACAACGAAAGCAATCAAACAAACAAACAAACCTTTATTCCAGCATTTCTTAGTAACTCCAGCGTTGGTTTCACATCAACTTGCAACTTGTCTTCCACACCAGTCAGACATAACAGTTCCATATCATAGATCAAACTTTCTTCAACTTTTAAAACCTGAAGCATAAACCAACATGTAGTCAAATATTAATACTAATAAAAAGAACGATTGCATTGATTTTTGCGATTTATTTTCCCGGTTAAAAAGAATGAAATGAAATATTTTAGGTATATAATGTATTAAAGTATATATGAAGTAAAGCAGATAAATAATACGATTGGAGAAATACAAAATGTCAAAAGTGCAAAATTTATTGTTATCGATTTATTTACGTTATCTTTGAGCAAATGTAAACAATTACGCCAACGTGATGATTGAAAAGATACTCAGAAATCAAGTCTCTCGTCGTTCACACTCATTCGGAATTTCGCGCAGACAAATTTTCGTGCACCCAACTATGCGGAAACACCTAATTCGTGCAGTTATAATTTTCGCGCGGGTCATTTACGTATGAAAATAACACCGCGCGTAAATTAATCCAACTAGATACAGAGCAAAAAGACGCAGTAAATACATGTCGTATACTGAACTGTAATATCGGCGCCGGCAAACTTCCCTACGCAAAAGGTTAATAAACATTTTCTTCGAAATGTTGCAAGGGTTTTTTACAGCAATAATTACCTTCCCAGCTCTGTCGTCCATAGCAAGCTTAGCTTGATTGTATCGGTACTAAAAACAATATATATTTTTAATCAATTTTTCTCCGTAAACTGAAATGGTAGACAAAATTTCAATCGCACAAAGGAGCTTATTTAACCCAACTAGGGCATAGGTACAGCGATGTTGGACGTATCTAATTTAGAAGCTCAAAACAAAAGAGGCAAACGTCAAATTAGACAATATTTGGGTGGAGGTTAATCCATAAAGAAGATGTATTTCCGCTAAAAATTTTTACAGCTCTTTCCGTTCACGTCCGAAAAAGGATGGGTATAATCTTGAAGGTATGTTGTTGCACGATGACGCAAAGTTCAAGAGACAATTTTTTGAGGGTTTAAGCCATGTAGAAGATGTATTTCCGCAAGAAAATATATATGGCTTAAACTCTAAGAAAATATTGTGCTAAAAGTTAAATCAGCCTTTGGTCTCTAAAAACCTTGAATATAAAAAAGGACGAAGGTACGCTCTTTTATTCTTTTGTCTGCATCTTTCAAAATAAAATAAATTATTCTCGGAATTTCAAACATTTTCACTAGGCAAAATATTCTTAGATATTGTCTGTTACTCGAAACTACCCGTCCACTGTACCATTACATATGACGGGGACAAGACTAAATGTTTAAAATGCTATACCTCAAAATCTGAATACTGCTCTTCGGTCAGAACCTTCTTCGCAACGACTAAGGTTCTTAATCCTTCACGAGCCATGTTGCCACACTAATTAAAAAAATAAAAAATCTGGTTACAAATTATTTTGCGTCTCAACGTAAGCCTCCTTCGGTAGCATCTTGTCGCTGCACCTTCAATAATCAACCTGGAGTCTGGCATTAGCTTCTCGGCACCCCTGCACAACAAATTTCTATTTTTAGCCCTTCCATAATATTCTCTCTACATGAGGCGAAGCGTATAAATATGATCATATGGGCAAGTCTTTTAGTGAGGATTAGACCTTAGTAACGACTGTTTCCAGTTTATTAGACCCAGAAATATATGCATCACGTGACAAGTTTTCACGCAACGTTAATATGACATGTTATATGCGAACAGTAGCAGCTAAAAAACTAAAATAAAAAGGTATTAGAATAAATAAAAACAACCAAAGCAAACATGTTCTTTGGTGCTTAAAAAAACAGGTTATATGCTTTGTACGCAGCTTGTTATATCTTTACAGAATACTTCTAGCAAGATAATTGGTTTTATAAGAAAGACATGAAAGTGTGTACCTCTTCTTCCAGCCAATCATTGTAGTTGACATGATTCTGCATCACGACATCTGCTCCTTTCATGTAAAAGATGATTTCGTTGGTTTGTTCGTCCTGTGAAAAAAAATCGCACTTATACTAAACAGCATTGCTATGCTTGAATGGGCAATAACTACATTATTTTTGGAAATATATTATTTTTTGGGATGGGGGGGTAAGATGGGCGGTGGTATTTTTTCCATTTGACAGTTAGGCGTGATAATAAATTAAATTGGGTGGATTTTTATTCAGATAATACAAATGTCAAAATATAGAAATTTTCTTTTCTTTTACTTCTCAAAACTTTTTTTCAAATTTGTAGAACTAGGAAAGGGTCTAATAAAAGGTGTAGGTGGGATTCTTTTTAATATTGTGGTGTTTACATATCGGGTGATAAAAATTTCTAAAATTTGGTATTGTCACCCCTCATCCTACATGTAGATTGACAAGAAGAGAAGTGTAGTATGTTAGCAACAGGCCATTTCGACAAAAAATACAACTGTAAAAATAGTTTTGGCGCTTAATTTCTTATTATGAATAAAGCGCGATTACAATTAAAATCTCTATTTTAACGTAACCCACAAAAAACGTTATATTTAAGTAAACACGGTTACATTATCATGAACTAACACGTTCAAAACACAGACCGTTTTAATTTTCTTTGCACTAACATACATACCCACAAAAACTAGAGTTTGAGGATCATCAAACAAAGCACAACAACATACCTTCAAGATTATACCCATTCTTTTCGTTTCAGACGTGAATGGAAAGAGCTGTAACATTTTGTATTTCAACACGTCTCCTAATGGCGAACGTAAGTGAATTT
The DNA here is from genome assembly GCF_029227915.1 of Hydractinia symbiolongicarpus. Classification (NCBI taxonomy): domain Eukaryota; kingdom Metazoa; phylum Cnidaria; class Hydrozoa; order Anthoathecata; family Hydractiniidae; genus Hydractinia; species Hydractinia symbiolongicarpus. Next base: position 7,225,281 of record NC_079885.1, read on the forward strand.
CGGTGAGGTCGCGATTTATCAACGTTAAACCGACACTTTCTGTCCACGAAACCAGAGCAACCTATGAACACAGAACAAAAAAACTCCATCATGGTAGCAGGTAAAATACACTGTAATTGACAAGAAAGTCACTCAAGAAATACAGAAATAACCAACACAAACACCAAACAAAAAATTGACAAAAGGGGATAATTTCGTGATGGATATACCACGAGCAAAAGTTAGTAGGATTAAAAGAGAAAGAGAGATATTACAATCACTTGTATTCAGATTTAACTCTATTCAGTTCGAGAGAGGGGGGAGGCAGAGGCGGTTTCCGCGTGTTTTTCTCTCTTTTTTTACTCTGCTGCATGATTATGATACTTAGTGAGTTCTTATATTTAATTATTAGGCACCTGCATGCCAAATACTTAGGCCTCATACCTCTCAGAGCCTTAGATATTGGCTATTGCCCAAAATTACTCCTAAAACTCGCTATGAAATCCGTACATTCGGAAAATATAATAAATTTAGTTACGGATTATCCTTAGAACTTTAAACTTACAACACAGCTTTATTTCATTAAGGGAGTTCATTCTGTGAATTTTGAAAACGTGATTAATCCGATTTCCTGATCTTGCCCAAGAATTTTTGGCGCTTTTTCATGCGAATTATGTAAAAACCGGAAAATTGTTAAATAACTTTTATTCAGCTGTCCAAAACTTTAAACAAATGTTAAATTTCAAGCTTTCCATGACGCCACAGATTCGAATGGCGTTAAAACGTCAAAACATTTATGCTGAATCAACAAACCTCGTCTGGGCTGGAAGCTTGATAGACGATTTCACTTTCTGACGGTTTCTCCGTCATCTCCACGGCGCCGTTGACGACATTTGTTGGAAACATATACGTGTCGTCAATAACTGGTGTGACGTTATGACACAACGCTAACGCCTTCACTGCTTCGTAAACACGTGTCACCACAGTGCGACGAATCTAAAGATGAAACGAAAACTGAAAATGACAACTTTGCTTCTTCCTAGTCACGAAAATTTTGCGAAAACCATTATTATAACGTTAGTCGAAGAAAAACCCACTAACATTAATTTTTCATGAAACAAAAATTTCTTGAACATGAATCGTTGAAAAGAAGAAAACATTTCAAATTAGAGGACTGGTAAATAAATTTAGTGTAGGTTTGGTTGGGCACTAATGTCTAAAAATTAGTTGTCTTTTTGTTAATTTTCATGAAAAGTTAATTTAAATAGAAAGAAAAGCATCAGTATTTTATTTTATCGTCAACTTTTAGCGAAAATTACGGTACCGTTTTCTTCGCTGAAACAGACTCGGTAGCCGGCGCCGAGAATACCGAACTTAAGTACGTGCGAACTTCATCCATAGAATCCTGTCCAAAGGACACCGTCCCAAGATGTAACTTCTTAAAAATCATCTCGTTTTGAGTCAACGTTCCAGTTTTATCAGTCAGCAAGTAGGATATCCTACCAAGTTCCTCTGGGATGGTACTGCTGCGGACTACTGTGTCAGGTATGTTTTTGTCTCTCGAGATGAACCATGAGTAGACCAACTTTGCCATGTCCAGATTAATACGTAAACTAAGAGCGAGAAAAATATCTTAAAATCCAGGAAGTGAATTTTCTTTTTTAGGATATACTTTTAAAAGCTGATGATTTAAATCCTGAAAGCTTGAACAAACGCTTGTGTTTAAAATAAATGCATATGAAAACACCCAGGAATAGGGATTTTCTGCTGTGTAACAAGTCTTTCTAATTATTTTAAAAATCTATTTTTTTTTCGGATAAAATTTGAATATTACCCTTAACAACTTTAAGGCTTAAATCAAAATTTTACTTTTAGCAACTATGAGCAGGTTTATCGAAAAAACATCTCACATGCTTAAATCTCATAAGGCTTAAATCAAAATTTTACGTTTAGCAACTATGAACACGTTTATCGAAAAAAACATCTCATATGCTTAAATCTCATAAGGCTTAAATCAAAATTTTACTTTTAGCAACTATGAACACGTTTATCGAAAAATCATCTCACATGCTTAAATCTCATAAGGTTTAAATCAAAATTTTACTTTTAGCAACTATGAACACGTTTATCGGAAAAAACATCTCATATCAGGGTGATGTCCTAAACAAACATTTAAAAGAAAATAGGAAGTTTCACATAGCCAAGAGACCCAGCTACACTTTCACTCAATTTAAATTTCACTTAAGCCACTCAAGCAGCGCTGGGAGCAGACAAGATTAGAGTCCGTAATTGTCAGTAAATAATGTAAATAATAATGATATGAGCAAATTAGTCAGAATAAAATTATTTTTAAAATCAGCTTTACGACACAAAAGTTTAGTGTAGGTATGTCTGTGGCCAATGGCAGCGCAACAAAACAACCAAGCATAGCATTCTAATTCGCGTGGCCAAGTTTTTTTACAAACTACTCAATGTGCTGCTACTACAAAATTCTTTGCAACATCTTTAAAGAGAAAATTTCAGTTAAAAATAACAACGTTACTGATTAGCCAAAACTTTGTGTTGGTGTAATATAAGCAAAAAACGTTGCATCTTAGCTCTCGTTTTCTCGAAATAAAGAATACTAAGTTAGTTTTTTGGCTAAATTTCACATCACTCAAAGATCCCATACACACTACTTGTAGTATTTGGGTTCCATAGAAATACTTATTTTAATTATTTCTCCAACTAACACATGACTTAAAAAAGATCACTAACTCACGTCTAGCTTACCTGATAGGGATGATATAAGAAAATAGAATAACGAATCTTGTGAGAAATTTCCACCAAGGTCCTTGAAAACCCTAGAGGTAAAACAAAAACAAAAACACTTAAATGTTACATTACACTACTTTAACAGGATTTCTTTTGATGCAAATAATTGAGGGGATTCCCCTGTAAACCTTCATATAGAAATACAATGACAGAAGTAACTCGTCTTTTTCTTGGAAATTAGATTGAGAACTTTTTTTTCTTTCTTTAAATTTTGGAAGAAAAGATTGTGAATTGCTACTCCTTGGTAAAATTGGGAAAGAAAAGATTCAAAATCTTTTCGTCCGCAATATTTTCTTGTGCAATAATTTCTTCTCTTAAGGTAACACATTTTTACCAGAATACCTATTTGTCAACAAGTCAACTAAAAAAATAGTACTGTTGATAGATGTCGTGTTTTAGAAAGTGTAACAATATTTAAAAAAGCAGAAGGAAAAAAAATCTGTAAAGATAAAACGTGTAAATCTCGATTTATTTCTCTCTAGTGGCACCTAACAGAATCTGAAAACGAAACCCTAGCTACAAATCTTGAAATAATCTTTAAAATAAATAAATAAATAAATAAATAAATAAATAAATAAATAAATAAAAGGGATCTATTAGCAGTAGCATACTTACCTTTAGCACCATGATAGACAGTGACAATCCAATGGTACCAACAAAGAGAAGTTTTGTCAAGTTATTTAACTCGCTGTCAAGCAAACCAAACTAGACATAATGAAAAATTGTGAAGTAGTATAATAATTGCTAAGTGTTGAAATGTGTACATTTTAGAGTGCGGAAAAAAACTGTCCACCTTTGAAACAGGCGATGACGTATTCATAACACTTCTGCTTTCCTTCCCAGTATATATAACAACACCACATGCAGCTCCTAAATAGTTTTAATATTACATGATCATATGGAAGTTTTGCGCAACAATCCATTCCAACTACACTTTCAGTAGTCGTTAAACGTAAAAAAAATAATTTCGCATAAATTTAGTAAAATCAATCACAAGTGGCGTAAAATGTTGCAACCACGTCTTTAGAAGCACTCTAGGAAGTTATAAGTTTGTAACAAAATCTCTGAATTAAGGTAGTACAGGGTGAGAGGTCATCCAACTCTAGGCTACTCCCAAAGTTGGATCTAGTAACATGAAAGTCTCCATCGATGTCACTATTTCCAGTAAAGACCAAATAACTTGCTCATCATGTAAAAAACTAAGCACACTTGGAATATACCCTTAAGAAGAACAGATTCGATTTAATGCCTGGCATAGTTTGAAATCCTTTTATACTTACCCTATTACGAACCAAATTAAAACATTTAAAGTATCTTGATCAATCTTACCCAATTGGTAGATGTGTGTGAATCATATTACCCCTATACTTTTTGATGAGGAAGTTTTAAATTTGCTTAGTAGTAAAACTGTCATGACCTCCACAGTTTAAAACTTTCTTAACATATAGCTGAGGGAAATATGGGTCATAATAATGTAAGATGTCTTAGAGTACCTGAAGCGACAACTGTGTTTGCCCATAATGTATTCTCTACATTTAGAGAATCATCTTCCCTTTCAACTCCTTTAATCTAAAAAAAAAGAAGAAGAAAAATTCTAAACGACACAAATAAGTAAATGGACACCAATCAAGAAAGGGTGATTTAACGAATAACAACAAAATGTTTCCATTGAACATAACTGCAAAGATAATTTTGTACCTTGCTAAATGTTCCTATGAAATTATGGATGTCTTTTTCAGGTTTTTCAGCATATACTGAAGCATTCAGGTGGAATAAGTCCTGAAATAAAGATTTAGATCAGATAAATTAATTAGGGCTTGCAACTCTCACGACATTGTGTTGTATTTAACAGTTTTGCAAATACATATTAGGGTTAAAATGTTTTGTTTTTTTACATTTTAAACCATTTTACGAAAATTAATATTTCGTTATGTTCAATAACAGCGATAACATTTTAGAGCCAGTTGATTATGTCATAATTTTGCATAATTTGCAAAACTTTTAAGATATTATCTCAAAAAATAAATATTTTTCAAAGAAATAAAAAGATTCCTAGATAACCTTTAAAGATCTTTTATATTAGAATTAGATCAGCTGAGTTAGTTGATTTTTAACAAGGCTTTATATTTTGGCTTTATCAATCTAAAAAACAACAACAAAAAGAAAACATACTTGATCTGATGGCAAATGCTGACACGCAGGAACAGCTATTCTCAATTTCCAATCAGTTTCACCATCTAACTGGTCTGTTCTAACAAAGCAAGTTCCTATGAAAATAATCACAACATTTGGAGATTTGGTTAAACAAACAGGCCAATCTACAACTATAAATATCCAAGATAAACGGAATAACATATACTTTATGCATATAGCTGACAGCTCTGGCTTCACTTATAGTAGAAGGTGTGCTTGTGCAACAAAGTTAGAAAAGACGCAGTCTGATATATTATGCTTGGAATGCTTTTTTACCTGACTTGTCAGTTGTGCGTAAAAACACCATGTCTGCAGGAACCCGTTGATTCTAAAGAAAAACAGAAAAAATCATTCTTTATAAGAAGATTAAAAGTTTAAAATACATTGATGTTAAGACACAAACAAATTATATTAGTACCTTTTCTACTATGATTAAATCTCCCACATGAATTTCAGAACTTGCTATGACTTTAGTTCCTATAACACAAAGAACATGACTTTTTATACATTCTGGATACACTAGTCGTTAGCCCGTGGAAAAATCCAAGGATTCGCCCGTCGCAACCATTTTGCGTGACAGACAGACGGACAGGTGTATACGGGCATTATAATATAGATAATTTGGAAATAAAGATTTAAAGACAAGGCTAACAGGTAGTTAATTGAATATGGTTATAACTAAAGTTTTGCTTTTTTTATGCGTTATATTAAGCAATATGGCTTTCCATGCAAAGACTGACGGACACCAAGTTTTAACCTCTTTGGTTAGTACATTATGCATAACTCAAATTTTACACCTACAAAGATCCTTGGGATGAAAAAGGGCATACCAATCTTCATATGATGGGGACATTGAAACTAGTCGTGGCCGTGGAAAAATACACGGATCTGCTAGTCTTTTTTATACTACAATGCTAAACTAGCAGGTACCATTTTGGGTGACAGACTGACATATATGTATTATTTTAAAAAAACGAAGAAGAGGCTTTATACAGTAATGCAAAATTTTTAATATTCAAAATTTTTAATTTTATGTAAACTATGTTAATAAATATAATCCTACAAAACAGCTTTTTCAAAGGCTAAAAACAACACCTGACATCAACCTTGCAAGCTCAGTCTATACTTTTGACCTCAATTAATACTTCTGAGTAGAGATAGACAGTTATTATATTATTTTAAGGAACCACCATAACCTTTTTCAGTAACTTTTATATATTTCTGTGCATTTGCTTCTTTATCTCGTAAGAATCTCTTCACGTCATCATATGCTTCCTTCAGAAGAGTTACACACAACACAAAGCCCTAAAAAATGAATTTCAAAAACGTTTGCGTAAAAGTTTTTAAATGCTATAAGCAATCAATTCATAAAGGTGAGATTATAAACAACCCTAGTCCAGAGGCACACGAAGAAAGACCTGACAGGAGGTAACAAGGACAAACTTGGCGCAGATGCATTTGAGTTTGGAACATTAACCTGTCCAACCTATGTTATTGCTATTGGTTTCTTGTCATATACCCTTTTGTACTTCACAGAACAACACAACACATATTGTAAAGACAGTTTCACTAGTAATAATTGCTTACCAGGGGAGCCCAATAAGCATACAATGGTCCAACACGCAGTGATGGAACAAATTGTGTTAATGCTACTACCAAGAAGTAGAGATTGATGAAAATTTTGAATTGGTGAAACAAAACCTAAACATAATTGGAAGGACAATGTTAAATCTATATCAGGAAATTGACGAAATATAGCTTAAAAAGTTGATGTCTTTCTTAGTTCAAGAGAGTCTAAGTAAACTCTTGCCCTATGCAAGCATAACAACTTCATTCTTAACTTTCCTTTAATGAATTAGATGCTTTTTTGTAGTGTATTTTTAGAAGGTAAGCAAATCTTCCATTATTATCAACACTTTTTCTTTAAAAGACACATGCTGTAAAATACTATTATTCTTTTTTGTCAGGTGTGAATGGCAAATAAAAGTTGTGGTTTTAATTGTTACTGTTTTTTTATTTTAAATAAAACAAAAATTCAGTCCTGGGTCTTTATTTTGCAACCATAGCTACAGTACAGTCCAGATGTAAGCGTACGTGTACGCTCAAGTTTCACACCTTTTTCTCGGAGGCAGTAGTTGTTTGTCTTTTGTTCTTATTAATTATCTTGCGAGTCTTGTAAGTCATTAACTTGCGCGTAATAAACAAAAGATTATCGAAGAAAAAATAGCTTATTATAACTGTGCTTAACTATTGTTAAATAGTGTTAACATAACTATTCCCAATAGCATAATTGCAAATGTTATCAACTCTATCAATGTGACACGGCGAGCCATTGTTTAATATTTTTATTAAACAAAAGTTTTGCGTGGAAACTAAATAGACAGCAAGATGCATTGTTTAAATCTTTTAAGAGATAGAGCTGTTGAGCGCTAAAAAAAACAAAGACAATGTTTTTAACAATAAAATGTAGCGTGATACTATAAAACGTCAAAAGTTAGATTTTTAGATTTTTTCTTTCTTCGGTATTAAAATTTAATTTGTTTTCAAAATCTTATCGCGAAGGGAAAAGCCCTGAATGTAGGGTTTTTCTGTTTGCGTTGCTAAACATTGCTTTTTATAAAAAGAACTTTTAAAAATTTCGCATGTTAAAAAATATGTTTCGACGATAAAGAAGTATTACTTAACGTTTTAAAAGTAGTAGTTAATTTTTTTAAAATATTTAGATCATTGGATTTGTTGTTTTTTAAAAGAGCTAGTGTTTTTTAAATAAATCGAGATTAAAATTGCGTTACTATAATTAGTTTCGTTGTTAAAATAAATAAAAATTCAATGGCCTTCGCGTTTAATTTTTTCTCGCGCAGAGTATTGTTTTAAAACAATGTTTCTTGCTATGCTTTTGTTTTTAACACGAAGCAATTATTTTTGCGCAATTTGAAAGGAACTCGCTATCATATTGTTTCTTTTAATGAAAGCAATTATTTTTGCAAGTTGAGCGTATGCGTACGCTTACATCTGAACTGTACTGTAACACAGTAGACAGTTTTTTCTAATTTAGCAACATATTCAATAGTTGGATGCCCACATTTAAATACTCAAAAAATAAATGACTTGAATTTTGAAAACAATCTTTTAAAAAAAAATTCTTAAAAATTCATTTTTATCTTTATTCAATTTTATCATTTAATGATTTATTGATTATTTTCTACCGGGTGGATTTAGTTTCCCATGTTTACAGTCAAATACTAGATTTAAGATAAATTTACTATTTCCTTGAAGCTGTCTTTAATTTATCAGATAAATACAGTTGCCTACAGAACCTATGTTTATACTCTCAAGCAGTCCAGTATGTCCCTCAAAAAGAGTCCAATTGAAGGCTAGAGTCCTGGCATACTTTCCAACTTAAAATTCATACCATCAATAACATTTAACATAAAAAACAACTTACTAAAGGAATAAATGTGATAATAGAATATTTTTGATTTCTTATGATATTTGGAGCATCTACATGGTCAGGCTAGAAACAAATTATCAGTTATGCAAATACCACACTTCTCTTAATAATGCAAACTGTAAATGAGGATTGCAGTTAATACAAGCATATTACAACCCAAGGCACCTGCCAGTTTTTGTTTAGCAAACTCAAGGTTTAAGTTTTTCCTCAATTTTTTGGATTTTCTTCAACACATAGACAGAAAAATAAGATAACAAAAAATCTCAAAGAAGAGTTAAACCCTTGGAAAGTTAAGCCAAATAATCGTCTTACTAATAGGCAATGTTTTTTAATTACATAGAATTACATAGAAATGTTTTTGGAAATATTCATATTTCGAAATTTTCTCTCCGAATGATAGATATTCAAGGTTTTTAAGGTTACCTGGTCTAGGTTTAAGGTCTGCTAGACACCCCACAAGCAGTAATGCTCAAAATTTAAAAACGCTAAGCATAATATTGAATTTGACCTTAATAATTTAGTCCTTATATAGAAGTCACTCTGATATCAACTTAAAATTGGATCAATTGCATGGTTATTTCAACTACCATACTTTTTCATAATATGTAATGATAGTGCAGTCACTGACTCTACAATTTAAAAATAGCTTCTAACTCATTTATAATGAAAAACAAAAGATACCTTGCAACCAAAAATTACTCTTCTAGGTTCATAATCTGGACTGCTTGAAAACAGTCTTCCGATGCTCCTAAGAATATACAATAAACAAATTACATTAAAACCTTCTTTCAATTAATTCTCCTACCCTTTAGCTAGTTGCTTTTCTAATGTGTTCAATGTCTGCAACTGCAGCATTCGTGACAAGAAAAATTAGACAATATACAGTGAATACAGATTGTAGGTATATATTATACTAGCAAGTTAACAATTTCAATCTTTTCATTCAATATATGAATGTCATTGTAATTTGTTATACATTTAAGTTAATTGTATATTTTCACAAAAACACAACTTTTAAAATGCATGCTTGTTTACATTCTTTCTTACACAGCCAAAAATGTTTATGGACTCCATGATACCTATTTTCATGTTTATAAAAGGTTTAAATAACCATATTAAAACCACGTAATATAAATCTTTGAAAAAAACTTCCTTACGAAGCCTATGTTGCTTAATGTGTTATTACCACTTTCAAAAGGCATCTTTTTTACAAATGCAATTTGCTTTCACATGTTCAAATGTTTAAAGTGTTTCTCATATTGCAAACTCATTTTGCTTATATATAAACCCATTTTGGATGTATTTTTTTAATCCAAGTTAAAGATACTAACTTTGTCAACCATGTGATTACTTTCCTGGAAAAAGTAAATACTGTAAAGAATTAATTAAGTTCTCAATGCTTATTTATAATTTAAGAAGAGCATTTTATTTTAGAGGGGTAAACAATGACTTACCCAACACACAACCCACACCAACCACCACACAAACACCACCAACACTTTCCGCAACATGATTTTTTATTTTTCTTGGATGAACCATTGCTAGAATACATTCCATAGGTTTTACGACTGCCTTCTGAGAGATAATCATCTTCATCAAAATTACTGTCCTGCGAGTTAATGAGGGGTGCTGAATCACTAGCCATTGTGTCAGTGCCAAGTGAATACACAACTTCGGATTTTTTCCCTCTGTGCCTTTCTGTTGGTGGAGTGTTAACAAGCAAGTGATATTTTGAATTGCGATTCTTTGTGTGCGAATGTGCAGAGGACATTTTTATGAAGTGACAATTCCATTTCTATGGTATCCTCATAGTAACTAATGCATCTAAGTATACTAAAGAATCTAAAGTTACAAAAAAATACTTTGAAATACTTAAAATAACAATTCTAATACACTAATAAATAATAACTTGGTCGTTACTCAGACTAATAATTCTTAGTAACGACCAAGCTTTCACGTTTTGTTTAATGACCAAGGGTGCTATTTTCGGTACAGCATGGGGTAAGTGGTTATTTTTGTATTTTTGTAACTGTCGATTTAATTTTACTTTTATTTATTTTACTTTAATAAAAAGAGCCTTTTTTAAGCAATTAAATAAAATTCGAATTAACTTTGTCTAAAAAAGGATAATTTACATCGAAAAAATAAACATATTTAACATTATGTTAAATGTTTACTGTTGTTGAATTGAGTTTTGTTGAATGTTTACTTTTGAACAGAAAAGTGTGTAAAATGTTTTTAGCATATCCAGATAAGTCAGGACATTCCTTGAGACAAGTGTGATCGCACACGCACTCACCCGCACACTCGTAACAGGATTTACGAGTGCTTTTTATCGCACTCGTGAATTTTTTCTTTTTCTAAAATATTATAGAGCGATGAAAAAGGCTATTATGCTGATGCATTACACTGAGACTCGAATGAAAGACAGAAGACCATTTGGAACCATGCCACCTTCATCGTCACAGAATACTACCAGAAGAATGCTCACCCATGCAAGTTAAATATAACCAGAACTTAAATATAACAGTTCAACAGTGTTTCAACCTTGCACTTGTGGTTAATATGTTTTACAAAATTTATTTCTATACAGCTTAAATAACATATAACGTTGCGGTAAACAAAAAATAGTTAAGTGTGAATCACACTTGCAAATAATAACATCGCACTTGTAAATTTTGCTTACGAGTGCAATTTTCCGCACAACATAGCACTTGTAATTTTTTTAGCGGGTGCTTTTCGTAGCTCTGGCATAGTTTTATTCAAGAAATGGCCTGATAAGTGTCGTTCAGCTCATGAAATTTACCCAAACTTTAATGTCATTTGTTTTAAGTTACTTACAGATGTAATTTTGTGATAACTTGTTGATTTGCATTTCATATAGAAAATCTGATACCTTATCATCCATAGTCATAAAAGTTTCACATGTTTTGTGATAATGAGGTATTTACGCCAAAGCTGAAAGTTAATTCACCACTTAAACTTGTAGAATACTCAGTAGAACTTACTATTGATAAAGTTTTTTCCCAATTATTAAAAATACTTTTCATTTTTACTTTTATAGTGTTTAGTGTTTGATAAAGTATTTTATGCTGTTTTTATAAAATAAATTTTTAATAGTACGCAAAACCATCTCACGTTGTCACAAGCGCTGGGCCAATTAAATGTGCCTGAAAACCTGCATTTCCTGATTGCAAAATCCAGACAATTAACAAATGTAAGATTGAATATTTAACATAATAGGTTCCTATGTTGGGCATTAGAATATGGTTAGAACAGCTTTATCTTTAGCACAATCAGGAAAGTTATGTGACAACATTTAACAGCCTTCGAAATTAGTTTGGTGACCGAAATTCTGTCTCTGTTACACTGGGGTTGTTCAGGCCCACTTTGTGCAACTTCAGACTAAACAGATTACAATCCTATAATGTAAAATTTACCAGCGCGTTAAATGGAATTGCTCAGGGTGAGCAACATGCTACATATGGCTTGCGGTATTTTAAGGAACACAGAAAATTAAAAGAGACTAACTAAATTAGTGCTTAATTTTTTTGTAGCGATTAAACAAAATATATTTATAATTTTTTAAAAAGACATTAATACAACTCCTAAAAAATAACAAGCAACATTTTATGTAGACTGGTTTGGAAGCAATTTAATCGGCGAACATAAAAAAATTGTTGTCTTCTGTGCTTTTCGCATAATTATCTAAAAAATTTATGCGTTGGCCATATCGCACTATTATCGATAATCTGCTGACAAAGCAAATTGAATTAGCGATAATTATAGCTCATCATTGTTGATCGCTAATGACCTGATTGCTAATTCATTTTATTTATCGATAATTCCGGTTTTTTTTCATGAATTATCGGTAAACACTGATCGATAATTATAGCTTGTTATCAAATTTCCTGGAATCGTCACAAATTAGTTTTCAGGTAAAGCTTACAACTTTAACCTTCTACAGACTGGGAATGATGAACACAGTCGATTTGTTATATATGGTTTGTTTTGAATTAAAGAAAAGGAAATTTTATTTATTTTTTTCAGTTATATAAAGTTGAAAGTTTCTTCTTGTAACATTTTATTCAATTTGCTCTTTTGCTGCTCATCAAGGTCGAACTAATTTTAGTTATTATTATCAATAATTTTCTGATTCAAATAAACTGACAAAGTTTTCTGTTCTAAACAGCCAGACTTATATTATAGTTTTATTTATAAGAATACATTTAATAGGTAGGTGAGACTGATGCAGTTAATAAATTTAGTAGTTAAAACTGCATTAATTGCTGACCTTTCCTTGTACCATAATAAATGGATTGGGCGAAAGACGCAAACATAACATATCAATCGACCAGGAGAATCAAAAGATTCTCCTGGTCGATTGACGATTTTTAGTTAAGGGAAAAAAACTTTTCTCGGTCAACTCTTTCTCTTAAAGTAAAGCTTACGTTAGCAAAAACTCACCTTATACAATATGTCAGGTTTGAAGTTAGAAAACAGAGATTTTGAGATTTTACAAAAAAAATTCACCCCTATTTACGAAAAGCTGACAACGTTACTGGTGTGTTTTCTAATCATTATTTTCTTCCATCGAACAGTGAAAAAGCACATGAAGTTAGCTATACATAACCAGTTAGCTAAATAGTTTCAGCTGGATAGCTAGCTGAAAATAAGACAGATGATCTGTCGGTGGAAGCACAAACTAGCTATTAAATAAATTTTTATTAATACAAAAATACTGAATAAATTAAATCTTGTGGGTAACTTAGGATCAAAATATCAATTAATATCTGCAGCTTTTTTGCGTACAAAAAACGCGATAATTACTTCCATGTTCCGCAACATTTCAGTCGCCATTATTATCTTAGAATGTTGTGAAGGTGCTCACCTCCATGGAGGTTTTAAACACTGCTGTGAGTTCTCGTAGCTGGCTCGGACATATCTGATTTGTGCAGGAGAGACTGCACCTGGAGAAAGCACAAAACAGTTGAATTCATTGGGAAAAGTGGGACGTGAGACGCGCGACCCTGATGACCTTGCCCCTCAGGACACAATATGCCATTATCCCAGAATGCATTCTAGAAATGTGCTTTCTTCCTCAGAGGTTATTAAACACTAAGAGCCCATATCTGACTATCAAATATACATCAAGCTTGTGTAGGGGAGGCTCACTAGGGGAAAAACATAAAGACATTTACCTATCTAACTTCGTAAACATGTGTATGGCAGAAATACAGCTGCCCCCGCCACGCACCTTCCCCTTCAGGTAAACTCCTTTTGGACACTTGTGTCTATGGGAACCTGTCGGATCCTCTGCTTGATTGTGTTTTAGGTACTGCGGCTTTTCCATGGCTATTTTCTTTGTAATCATATTTCTGTTTAAACATGAAGTGAAACAGAGCTCATTTTACAATGAAAAGAAGCCGTTATAGGTGCCCCAAATTTTTTACGTGATACATTTTAACTATACGAGCTATGTTATACCGTGGCAGATTTAAACAGCTGTTTCACCCATAAACCGCTGCGGCTTTGTAGTATTTATCTATCATCAGATAAAAAGTATTCTTCTGATAAAAGAAGCTAATCACATATAAACATAAAGTCTGATATCAGATGCTGTGACGCCATCTTGGATCGTGTTTTGAGAGCGAGCCGAAACTCACGGCATCCGATATATACCTAGTAAAATATATTACAATCCCTCTTTTTCTCGAAGTTATTGTTGTTGATTTCTTGATTGTTTGTTTTATAACATGTTCACATATTTGCTTTTCAACTCAGTTCCTCTGCACGTACATAAAACGTTTTTGTTCTTCAGCTATACACATCGGTCTTTTACTATATACATCGTATCGTTCGTCTGCTATATATATACATCGTTTATCATTATCGTTCTTGTTATCATTATCTTGTTATCGTTCTTATTTTTTTTCTCTAAGTCTTCTTCTTGCGCTTCGGATTGATGATGACGTAACGCTCTGTAGTTTTTCTTTGTCGTTTCGGGTAGGTTTTTGCACCGTTCTTGTGGTTTTTCTTTTCGTATAGATCTTCTTCTTTGTTATGGCCATCATTCGGTTTAGATTGTTGGTTCTCATCAAAATTCGCATTGCTTGAGCAGGTACAAGGGTCTGCCCTGTTTCGCGCGTTAGAAACACTCGATTGCTTACCCTTCGCAGATCTATACAGTTTCGCGTGTCCGTTTGCTCGTAGAAACGTTTTTCCTTCCTTGTTTCGAACCAAGATGCTTCGTTTGTATACTTTAATGATGGTGAAGACTTCCTTTAACCAGGGCGGTGAAAGTTTGTTTTTGTTGTCGGTAAGATTTTTCAACAATACCTTTTGTCCGACTTCAAAAGTGACAGTTTTTGCCTTGCGGTTCTGGTCGGTGTTTTCCTTGGATTTCTGTTTGTGCTTTTCATCATTCTTGTTTACTTCTATATCCAATTCACTGTTGCTTTTCACAAGTTGACTAACGTCAGGAAGATCATTCGTTAGCGGTCTACCGAACATCAGTGTTGCAGGTGGAACTTTAGTTACGGTATGAGGTGTGGTTCGGTAACTCAAAAGGAATGTGTCAAGAGTTTTACGCCAATCCTTTCCAGTGATGATAGCAGTTTGATTGTGTCGCTTCAATGTGCGGTTAAATCTCTCAACCTCACCATTAGCTTGTGGCCAGTATGGAGTTGTACGCCGGTGTTTTATACCATGTTGTTGAAGGTATCGACTGAATTTGAAGGACGTGAATTGTGAACCGTTGTCAGTTACAATTGTTTTTGGATAACCAAAAATACTAAAGGTTCGCTTCATAACATTTATTATGTTTTGCACACCAGTGTTCTTGATAGAAGAAACTATTGGGTATCTGGATCTGTAATCAATCAAAACTAACAGGTTGTCACCAGAGGGATAAGGGCCTTGAATGTCCATTGCAATAGTGTTCCAAGGTTGTTTGGGAATTTCTGTTGGTTGTGACGGTTCATGCCTGGTGGTGGAGGGTGCAGTTACTTGGCAGGCATGACAGGTAAGTGTTAGATCTTCGATTTGTTTGTTCATCAGCGGCCACCAAACTTTTTCACGTAATAGTAGTTTAGTTTTGGTTGTTCCTTGATGCGTAGCATGTGCTATCTGCAACATTTTCTGTTGTAGAGTGCTTGGGATGACAATTCGTTGTCCTTTGAGTAAAATGTTATTCACAAAGGATAACTCATGCTTTGCATGTCTGTATGGATTCAAAGCAGAATCTTTTGGCCAGGCCTTCGAGTTAATGGCTTTGGTGACTTTTTGAAGAATGATGTCTTTTGCAGTTTCATCTTGTATCTCTTCGATATTGCAGCTTTTAGGTACTGCTTCTGCTGCTGTAAAGTTGATAAAGGATTCAATTGAGTCGTCAGTTTCTCCTTCACTGTCTGTACAAACAGGGTCTCTTGATAGTATGTCAGCAGCATTTTTGGCACCAGAAATGTATTTTAATTTGTAGTTATACCCTTGTATGCGAAGAAGCCATCTCTGGATCCTCGGTGGTGGAGATGTGGAGGTTGGTGACATTACGTGCAAAAGACTCTTGTGATCAGTGGTGATATCGAAGTCACGGTCATATATGAAAAAGTGAAAGTGTGTGCAGCCAAAGGCAACTGCAAGAGCTTCTCGTTCTGTTTGTGAGTATCTCTGTTCAACAGGTGTTAATGCTCTACTTCCATATGCTACCGGCTTGAAGTTTCCATCTTTCTGTTTCTGTGTAAGTATGGCACCAAGACCATACGGACTTGCATCAACAATTATGTCTGTTTCCGCCTCAGGATTGTAAAATGCCATAGTTTCAGAAGTGCAAAGTTTTTCTTTGAGTAAATCAAATGATTTCTGTTCAAGATCTGTCCATATGAATGGTGTATTTTTCTTGGTGAGTTTCCTCAGTGGAGCTGATAATGTACTGTAGTCTTTGATGAACTGACTGCAATAATTTACTAGACCAAGAAAGGATCTGACTTCTGTCGATGTTGTTGGTGTTTTGAATTTGTTGACTGCAGTGACTTTGGAAGGGTCTGGAGATATGCCATCTGTTGTGAGAGTATATCCACTAAATAAAATTTTATTCTTGCTAAACTCACATTTTTCTGGGTTGACACGCAGGCCATTCTCAGAAAGATTACGAAGAACCTTATCGAGATTGCGGTCATGCTCAGCTTGTGTTTTTCCCCAGATAAAAATATCATCAGAGATGTTCTTTGCCCCTTCACAATCAGCAATTACCATTTCAATATTTTTCTGAAAATGTTCAAAGGCACTTGAAATACCATATATGAGACGCTTGTATCTGAAAATTCCTTTATGGGTAATGAAGGCAGTAATGTTTCTGCTTTCTTCGGCTAACTCAATTTGATGGTAGCCTTCTCGCAGGTCAATTTTTGAGAAGACAGTGGTTCCATTTAATAATGGTAGGATTTCTTCCAGTTTTGGAATAGGATGCTTCTCTCTGATAATGGCAGTGTTTGCTCTGCGCATGTCCACACACAATCTAATTTTGCCATTTTTCTTAGGTACTGCGACAATTGGTGAAACCCACGAAGTTGGTCCATTAACTGGCTCAATGATATCTAATTTCAGCAGTCTATCGAGCTCTGCTTCAACTTTCTTTCTGGTGTGAAACGGCAGTCTCCTAGTTGGTTGCTGGATGGGGGTGACATCTGGATCAATATGGAGTTTCTGTTTGAAGTTGTTAAGTTTTCCCATTCCTTTGAATACCTTGTTGTTTTTGTTGAGGACTTGTTCTGTTGATACTGGTATGCCTTTTGACAGACTTCTGCTACCTAACTGGAATGTTCTATGGTTGATGGGTGTTGTAGCTGGTCCAATTCGTAATAGATCTAGCTGCTCAGCTGTTTTGTGACCAAGTAAATTGCCTCCTTGACCAGGTATTACGTAGAATTTTGCTAGTATTTTATGGTGATTTGCTGCAACTGTAGCTTTGAAGGTACCAGTGATTGGGAGCTTCTTAGTAGCATTGTATGGGTAGATTCGGGCATTGGATTTCTGAAGCTGGATGTTGCTGAATAAGCGTTTATAGGTTCGAAAATCGATGATATTTGTTGTGCTTCCAGAATCAATGATAGCAGTCATTTCGCTATTGTTTACTAGAACGGGGAAGTTATTTGACTTCGTAGTGTTCATCTTGTATAGGTAGATATCCTCATCTTCGTCATCAGAGTTTTCATGGTTGGTTTGATGAACTTGCTGTTTATTTTTGGTGCGGCACATTTTTGCAAAATGTCCTTTAATACCACATTTGTTACATGTTTTATCTCTTGATCTCCGACATTCATGACTTTTGTGGTTCTTCATACCACAGCGACCACATTCTGGTTTGTTGAATGATTTGGTTGGGTTGTTCCGATGTGGTGGTGCATTGTGTTTCCTATGGCTACGATGAGGTGGTCTACGCCCATGTAGTTTGTTGATTTGTTCAGAGCTTTCTTCTTCAGTGTCATGTTGTGTTTGTTTACCATTAGCTATTTCTTTGTTTTGGTGTTCTGCAGATTCAAAAAGTCGTCCAAGGTCCTGTGTTTTCTGGAGATTCAAATCAGTTTCCATAAGTAAACGTTTGCGGAATTTAATATTCGATGTTTTTGCTATGACCATGTCTCGGATTTCATTGTCAGTTTCTGATCCATATTCACAATATAAGGAAAGTTGTCGTAGACGGGTAATGAATTGATCCGTACTTTCCCCTACTTGTTGTGAGGCTTGGTGAAATTTATGCCTTTCGAAAGGTATGTTCTTTTTGACTGAAAAATGTTCATCAAATTTATGGAGGGCTTCTTCAAATGTTGTTCCAGGATCAGAGAAAGTTTCAAATATTTCCTGGCATTTAGGTCCAATCATGTGGAGTAAAATTGCCCTCTTTCTTTCATCATCCCTAACTCCACTTGCTAGTATGTAGTATTTAAGACTGGTCTGCCATTTCGTCCATCGTTGACCAACTGAAGTCGGTTCTCCATTTGGGTCAAAGGGTGGTATGGCTGGAAGTTGCAAAACGGACATGCTAGCTGCACAGAAATGCTCAGAGCGCGCGCACAAGTATAACTATCGCTTGAAATTACAAAGGACAGCCTAGCAAAGTTTCCTTTCGCACAGTAAGAGTCAACAAAATTTGTTGTTTTGATTCGAAAATTCACACGTCTTGTTTCACGCGAGATTGCTTTGTAATTATGAAATATACCTCTCCATGAGTTCTTGGAATCCTCGTCGCCAATTTGTAGTATTTATCTATCATCAGATAAAAAGTATTCTTCTGATAAAAGAAGCTAATCACATATAAACATAAAGTCTGATATCAGATGCTGTGACGCCATCTTGGATCGTGTTTTGAGAGCGAGCCGAAACTCACGGCATCCGATATATACCTAGTAAAATATATTACAGGCTTAAAAGACGGTCTTTCAGACGACTGCTTGTTAAGTGAGGCGCCCACCCGACTTGGCAACGGGGAATAATTATAAAGTTTGTGATTTGTACATTATAACTTGTGGTCTAAAATTTGGTTTCGGTAGTATTACAGGCGACCGCTTAAGTTTCCGCCAAACAGCTTAGTAGAGACTTCTTTGGGCTACCGGCAAACTTTGATTTTATGCACTTGACAATAGCATTCAAGTAAGTCATACGGATGTTGACTTTTTTTCATTCTGGACAATTATTCCAATGATACTTTCGGCCACGGCAACATCGGTATCTTGAAAAATCGTAAATAGAATTACGCGCACCGTATTTCACAAAATAATAACGAACTCGTTCAAACTTGAAGTTGAAACTTCGACACGAGTCTCCAAGTGACTATGTTGAATTTTCTCTTTGTTTTAAAAATTTGAATGCAAAACTTTATCAATCGTGATCAAAACAAAACGCCTCGATTCTCTGGTTACGGGTTGGTGTTGGATTCTAAATTTAACAATTTATTCGGCGGCCGCTCGACCTACCGCTGAAGTTTTCGCTGAGCACATTAACCCGGTAAGTGTCAAGTTTATCCTATAATAATAAGTGACTAGGGCGACTGCATGAGAGATGCTTATTTAACAGCGACGTTGTAACCTCTCCTCTCCCCCCCCCCCTCCCGAAAAAAATGGTAGAAAACTTTAAGGATCAAAATTTATTTAATCCAGTCTTTCCCCCATGTCGCAATTAGAGATGTTGTATTTAAACATTTAACAATTAATATTTATGTTAGGAATTCTACAGTTTTGGATATCCTCGTAGATTGTCAAACTTATCGTAAAACATAATGTTGTGAAACCGAGCTTGAAATGTGACGCTGCGGAGTTTTTAAAGATAAAAAGTTTCCTACTTGTAGCACTTCTCAAAGGAGCTTAAATTGAGCACTTACAGCTGCTCAATATAAATTTTGTAATAAATATTTCCAATAATGAATATCTACTATGGAGAATTTATGCAAAATTTTAGACGTAAAAAACACAAACACAAGGAAATCGGATTCTCACTACAAGTAAAAATTAGCAGTATTTTGAATCTGTAAAGTTGTCAAAACGCATCAACTCGCGAATTCTCTGCAACTAACTAGCTTTTACTATTGCATATAGGTTAGGTAAACAGCGTTTGAATTTCGCTAGTCGCACTTTCTAAAGCGTCCGCTTTACGGAATAATTCACGTCTGGGCTCACAAGAAAATGCTGGAAACAGAGCACATGTTAGGAGTTTAAATCTAACAATATAACCTAACATATTAAGTTCTAAGTCTGCTGGGAGCATTGGCAAATTCAAATATTGTGTACCTAGTATAGAAATGACTGTATGTCATTTTTATACTAGAAACTTGCACCTTAAAATTTGTAGCCTTGTCTTGTGGGTGCTTTTTGTTACCGATACCTAAAATGGCGACATTGTATTCATAAACAATCTGCGAACATATGACGCTGATAGCTAGTAATACCCTACTGTTTCCAGGACATAGTGTTTTGAAATACATTGCAGTTAAAATGGACGAAACAATTGACAAAGAAATTGATGCAGTATTTTTAAAAATGATTTTATTTTTTACATATTTTTTACATGTAGAAAATAAGAGCCGTTTGAATTTTACACACTCAATATCACAAACTAACAAGATTTCAGACAGGGTAAAAGTGTTGCTTAGCGATAGGTTAAAATATTAACGGTTTTAACCGGGTGTTGTTTGTTGTGAAAATGTCACAAGGAGTTCTTACTTATGGAGATTTGCTAGTTCCCAGGTTCTGTTTGCTGTTGTCAGACCCCAATCCCGTTGTCAGAGCTCTCAAGGAAAGAAGTTTGGACAATTGTACCCATGTCGCCAAACCCAATGTAAAAAAAATATATTTATTCATTATTATTATTTACTTAGGATAGCCTTTTCAGTTTCTAATGGTTCTGATTTCAATCCGGGTCCTGTAAAGGTGGTGCTACAACCTCAATCCTAGGGCCCGTAGCGTTTTTTGATATGAAGATAAAGTTTCATCCTCATATCAAAAAACGCTACAGACTCGGGGAGCGAGGTTGGTGGTTCTACTGCATTTAAAGCTCCCATTAGAGCTACGGAAGCCGTGCAAGCACAACAGCCACATAACTAGACAATCGCCTATCATATAAAATTAATTTTTCGCGCTAGTGCAAACTGCATTCTTCCATTTGCAGCGAATTGACTTTTTCCAGTCTCTTAAATAGAAAGAGTATTTTTCTCTCGACTTGGCGAATTTCGAGTTATTAATAGTTTGTACTATTGACTAATTCATCGTTCACAACAATCTCACGGGCGAACAAATCAACATGGCGCGTTTGCAGCGTGCAGAGAGATTTTCAAATTCCATTGATTCTTTATCTGTGGTATCTGTTAAAAATTTGACAACACTTTTCCGCAAACTGATTCAGTTGTTATAAATTGAACCCCTGTCTCTATCTCAAGCACACACAGTCCCCAGTATTTAAAATTTTTACTAGCAATATTACATTGTAATTCCTTTTCAGTAGAAATGCAGCGTAACCTCATCCCCAGGGTTTACTTTAAATGAGGACCAACAAACTCTGGGATTCAGGAGTACAGGAAAAGGTAGTGTTGGACTAAAATATCTTTAAAAGGCAAAGAAGTGCAATACACCTTCCTGATAATTCTTAAAACTTATTTTGCGATCGAATAAGAGTTTATTAAGGAGAAAACACGTTCTTTTGTGATAGCTTTTTTTGCCACTTTTTTGTTTTTAATGAAAAGTACACACAAGTTGTTTGTTCTTTCTTCCATTATTGTAAAAAGATGGAGAGCCGTACTAAGAACTTATTCGATAGACAGGTTTATTGGACTGACATCTTCAACACGCAGGACATGTGATACCATTTCTTACATTTTTTGAACAGCATTGTACTTACTCAATATCACAACAAAATTTATAAACAATAGTGAAATTACTGTAAGAAGACAAACATTTACTTTCTTGTGGTTGAAATTTGTTCCATCAAACATATTGTATCGAACATGGTATGTTTAAAATAGAAAGAGGATCT
Source organism: Hydractinia symbiolongicarpus (assembly GCF_029227915.1). NCBI lineage: Eukaryota > Metazoa > Cnidaria > Hydrozoa > Anthoathecata > Hydractiniidae > Hydractinia > Hydractinia symbiolongicarpus. The sequence goes on from NC_079885.1 coordinate 7,247,236, forward strand.
TTACACCTTCAGGATTAATTGTTACGCCAGGTGTATTGATTACAATAGATTTGTTATATAAAAAACAAGTTCTCTGTAACTGTTTATCAAAAGCACATGAACATACATATTACTTCATCAGCACTTCGAGCTCTACACAATAGCAAGAGAGGGTTAAGGAATTTCAGAAAAAAAATTGTTATTTGGCATGTTCTTGCTGATGAATCTTGTTAACCGTTCCTTAAAAAGCATATGATCTTTTACATTATTTGATAAACATTTCAAGTTCTATACAATGCAGGCAACTAGCTTTTTTAATTTTTAATTAATTTTTTTAATTTTCATTTATTCCTTGCTAACGTCATTAAAATTTAAATGCAGAATCTTTTTCATTGTTCCTCTGCCTAATTGGATTTTTCACGGGTTTAAACGAATAGTAGTACATATAAATAAGTTTCCCTATCAACTATCGGCCCATATCTTTACTTTCAAACATTGACAAAATTTTCGAAAAGCTTATTTTCAATCGTTTATATAATTTTTTTTCTATGAACAATACTATCTTTCCAGATCAGTTTGGCTTCAGGACAAAATTTTCTACCTCACACGCCTTACTAAACATTACTCAAAAGATTATGGAAGCTATTGACAATGGTCTTCTTGTTTGTGGTGTCTTCATTGACCTACAAAAAGCTTTCGACACTGTTGACCATGAAATTTTAATTAAAAAACTTTATCACTATGGTATTCGTGGGGTTCCTTTATCTTTGCTGCGCTCTTTCCTAACCAACAGAGAACAATTTGTGTTTATCAATAATTCGTCATCTTCACATAAACCTATTCGTCATGGTGTTCCTCAGGGCTCTGTTCTTGGTCCACTTTTATTTCTACTCTATATTAATGATCTTCATACTGCAATTAAACATTCCATGGTCCACCTCTTTGCAGATGATACCAACCTGCTAAATATTAGTAAGTCCGCTAAACAACTAAATAAACATCTTAACTTGGATCTCAAATTCCTTTGTCAATGGCTCAATGCAAATAAAATCTCATTAAATAAATCTAAAACTGAACTTGTTATTTTTAAAACTCCGTTAAAACCAATTTTATTTAATTTTAAATTTCTAATCAATGGAACTAAAATCGTTCCTAGTGATACTGTCAAATACCTTGGTATAACTCTTGACTCAAACCTCTCCTGGAAATCTCAAATTAACATCACCATCTCCAACCTCAAAAAATCTAATGGAGCACTTGCCAAAGCTCGTCATTTTGTTCCAAAATGTGTTCTTCGTCAAATTTATTTTGCTATTTTCTACTCCCAAATACAATATTGCTCCTTGGTATGGGGCCAAAAATCTTCTCTTACCCGTCGAATAGAAATTTTACAAAACCATGCTATCCGTATCATCTCTTTTAGTACTTTCAATGCTTCTCCTACCCCACTATACGGGAACCTTAACTTAATTAAATTCTCTGACATGATCTGTATACATAATATAATTTTCCTACTGAACCTTTATTATAAAACTCTTCCTATTAGCCTCATCAATACTTTCGCAATCGACTTCGCCCATTCCCACCACACCCGTGCTGCTGACAAAGGCTTTTTGAATCTACCTCTTGTTCATTCAACTGCGTTTGGTAAAAAGTCTGTTAAGTTCTTTGCAATAAACTCATGGAACCGTCTTCAAAATTCCTTACCCTTTAAAATCTTGAGTAAAAATACCTCTGAGCTAAAAATTTTTTTACATAGTCACTTTATTAACACATATAAAATCTAATTACAATTTTATTTTATTTCACCCAGTCCAAATTCCTTTTTCCTGCTTGAAGGTTTGTTTTAAGCAGCTTCCAGACATTTCATGCTATTTTTGACTTTGACTCTGTGATATCCTCGTCTGAATGTTCGTCTTGTCCCTGTGTTGTCCTGTGGCTTCGTCCTACCTGTTGTTCTCCCAGGTAGCTAGCACGTTATTTAAGCACATAAAGTGCTTTGTGCTAGTTATCCTTTTATTAGGTAAATGTTCAATATATTTTTCATATTATATATTTTCATTGTAAACTCCTAATAAAAAAATAAATCTCTCTCTCTCTCTCTCTCTCCTATTCAGAGAATGTTTCTGATTTGGAAAAATACGGAATTGGAAACACATCACTTTATTTATTACATTAAATATTTCTTTTGAAAGCAGGGTCTGTGTTGTTTTTTTTAAATCAATTTTTTTTGTGTTGCTTATTGCCTAATAATTTGCCAATCAATTTCAGTGTTATTTAAAAAAGTGTAGGCTCATTGTTTATTATATGGCCTGACGTGGAACTAATTATTATTAAATGTTTTTGTATATAAATTTGAATGATTTAGATAAAATAAACTTTTACGAGGAGCAGAACATGGCTCAAGAAAATGCTACCTTTAGTTTTATTGGTCAAAAGATATCAAAAATATGTTGGTGTGCACGCAATCATAGTTCGACAAACACGAACCATTTCATAACTGGTAGTTACGATGACAAAACAAACTTTTTGACATATTGGAATATCCCAGATGAAGGAGTTGGCTCTGAACCAGAAATGATGAATAATCTTCAAGTTGATGGTGTGTTAATTTTTGTCACTACTGGTAAATGCTACAGATCCATGATGGATTTTGTCAGTAAAAGTTTAAAAGGCCATGAAAAAAAATGTTTGTATACATCTAATTTTTTGTGTTTCCACTGTTGGTAAGTCTAATCCAAAAATTTAAAAACCAGTAATTTTTATGGTTAAAAAATGTGACCAGTTGCAGACACAATTTAGTTTCTACCAAGCAACTGGGAAAAATCGACTGAAGTAAGCTGAAAAAATTGTTATATAATGCGTGTACCTTTAGGGCCATTTGATTTTCAATTTAATTGAAAATTGAAAATCAGAAATAGTTGCCAAAATTTTATTTTTTATTTTAATTTGAAAATCAAAAATCAAAATTATTTAATTATTTTTGAATTTCAATTTAATTTATAAATTGAAAATTAAAAATTAAAAATTTAAAATTCAAGAAAGATCAAAAAACAAAAATAGAAAACTTAAATTCAAATTTTGCTTTTCAATTTTAAGTTTCATTATGCACGTGGTGCATGGATTAAACATCAAACCAGTCTTCTCCCTGGGAATCTTAGGTTCTTGTATTGGGACATGGTCAATGTAAAGAAACTAAGAATCCCTAGGGTGAGATTTATATCAAACCTGTCCTTTTAGGTCAGACTTAATTGCACCCGAATGTTAATCGGAAATTTAAAATAATATACCAATAACAAACGCCATTTAATGTGTTCTATAATAAACTGTCGATGAAGATTTAAGAAAAATGGACATTAATTTTGTTTCTGAATTGGTTGTTTTATTAACGATTTAACACATATTTTTGTTTTGGTAGGTGTCAACACGGCTAACATGTTCACGATATTTTTTACGTTCAGTATAATACTATTTTTCAAGACAATCACACATGTTTTTAAATATTGGTGTATTTACATTTCTCTAAAGTTCTCCTATCAAATTAATGGACTCTGTAAATAGTTGACCTCAAACACTTATAATATTAGCATAAACTTTTACTTCCAGATCTTTTTGAACAAAAGAAATCCAAGAGAATAGGATTGACGCATATCAATCAAAAGTCAATATATTGACGATATTGGTAACAAAAAAATAAATCTGCCTGGCAGTCTCAGGACTTCCTTAAAAATTGGATACCAATCCCAGCTTCTTATGAAACGCTCCCCATAAAAGATCTATGTGAAGGAGTACAGATGAGGTTGGTTAAAAAGAACCTGTTGGTTTATAGCATCATATTTGATCGCCAAAGAAGAAAATATTATTTTTTGAATTTTTTGATTTTTAATTTTCAATTTTTAATTATTTTTTTTAAAAATATTTGAATTTTAGTTTATAAATGTTGAATTTCAAAATAAAAAAGTTTTAAAAAAATGAATAGGTACCAAAATTTTGTTTTTTAATTTTCAATTAAATTGAAAATTAAATGGCCCTAAGGGTACACGCATTTAATATGCCCCTATAGGCTCAAAGGAGGTCTGGTTAACACTTTTATGAAGGAAAGACTACCTGCCTAGCTGATTATCCCCCTTACTCACCAACTTTAATTTATTCACTGATCAGTGTGAGGAAAATTGCTAAATCCGCCCTCACCTTTACACTCAATAAACTGCTTGATTTTTTTTGTATTGTTTTAACATCCTCATAAAATGTAACTTCTATAGCCTTGACCACCAGACGTTAATTAAGTGTTAATCACTTGTATTAGCTGGTAATCTCTCTTAATGCTTATTACGCACACCTTATATAAACGCCAATAATGCCTTTAACCTTACTAACACGAACCCCATTAGTGTAGAAGAGGACTTAATTTGCGTTTTTCTTGTTTAGGTTGTAGTCAACTTAGGCTGATTATTCGCACGTTATTTAACCCTATTCGGTCCGGGGTTTTTCGAACATAATATGACCCCGGAATCCGCCCCCCCTCAATAACTTTTCATAGGATTGTTCAAATTGAATCAAACTTGGCACACTTATAGTACGTCATAAAAGGAACAAAATGGCGGCAAAAAAATTTTGCTTGCGTCAGCACATTTTCTGTGACGTCATCAGAGGCTTAAAAATTGTTAAAAATGCCACTATCTGCTTAAAATATAATTACTTTTGTTCTAGAGCGAATTTTTACATTCTGTTTGAAGTTTCTGAGAGCTAAATAAAATTTTTTTAACATATCTTCTGGTTTTTACATGGATCGAATAAAAAATTGCCAAAAATTGCCCGAAAATCCGTTTTTTCCGATTTTCGGGTAAAATCCGACAAAACCGGGAAATCGGAATAGTCACGTGTCAAAATTATTCAAAATGATTCTTCTTGATGAAACAAAGTTGTGTTGCAAGTTTCAAGTTCTAAGGATAATCCTAACAGGAGTTATTATGTTTTCCCCATTATAAGGATTTCATAGAGATTTTAGGGGTAGTTTCGAGTAATGGCCAATATCAAAGCCTCTGAAAGGTATGGGACCTAAAAATTTAGCATGCAGGTGTCTAGTATATAAATGTTGAAACTCAGTAAGTATCATAGCCATATAAGAAAGCAATCAGGAGTTATTAAAAAAAACCCGTCAGGGGGGGGGGGCGGAATCCGCCCCCCCCCCCCCCCCCCCCCCGGACCGAATAGGGTTAAGAAAAGAAACTTTTGCGTATTTTAGAGTTTCGTACACCTTGCTGGAGTAAATTTTTCACTGATTGTAATTTAAGGAATTTGATACTACATTAATACACCGAATCTTGACTAAATTTTTATTTGTTTGATTTTTCCCAAAAGAATAAATTTTCGCGTTATATCTAAATTTTTAGAATTCGCGGGAATAAACTTGTGTGTTTTGCAAAAGAAATTTTAGCTATAATTACTGAGAGAATTTTTTTCGCGAAAATATCCATCCATGAAAGTTTTTTTCTCTTGAAGCATGTGATTCGTTAATTGATATGATGGTTTATTATAGGTTCAGTTACAGATATGGTCTTTATGAGCCCAAGCATGTTATTGTGTAGCTCAAGTTTAGGAGATGTTTCGTTAGTTGCTGTACGCGACCTTGGATTGAACGAGGTGCAAAAATGGCCAAAACTACATCAGTATGAAGCAACTAGAGAACCGTCGGTTTGTTGTTGCATAGCAACAAGCAACAACGAGATTATCACAGGTAGGTATGAATATTTGTTTTAAAATTGTCTTTAAATTGTCTTGTAACTGGTTTTCCAAATTATTATATGTTATAGCAGTACTTAAAAAAACTAAGCGTATTGCCTATCTGCTATCAGACTTTTTTTTTTGTCTTTCAATTTTCCTTTTAAAACCAAGAATAGTATTTAAAAGGTAGTAACTTTGATTTTGGGGCAAAATCGCGAAGGTTTAGTTCCACGAAAAAAATGATTTCTATAAATCGCAAAGGTTCATTCTCACAAAATATTGTGTTTTTTAGTTGTAAAAGAGTGTAGTTAGCATTTTGTTCTTGTTTTTTTATATTTTTATTTACTGTAGGCGGTGAAGACGGCAGGATTAACCTGTTGCTTGTCGACCGCAAGAAGCCCGTGCGTGTACTAGAGAATGCAGATAGTTCGAACATCACTGGCATTCAATTTCTAACAACAAATGAAATCGTTTCCGTCAACACTACGGGACAATTAAAGTTATGGGATATACGCCAACCTGAAATAGATAAACCGCAGAAAGTTTTGACTTTATCTGGTAACGCTTGTCCCTTGTTATCGGTTGACAAACACCCCAATCAACCGCATATATTAGTGACCGGTCACGGCGATGGCGTTATCGGTATATGGGATGTAAGGCAGGAAAAAGCGCCGGTTACTTTAATAGACGCTCACCAAGCGGAAGTATGGCAAGTTAAATTTCATCCATTGTACCCGGACAATTTGTTTACTTGTTCACAGGACGGTTCGTGCTGGTTTTGGGACGGCACCTCAATGATATCCGGTGCAAATGACATAAAAGCGATGAATCTAGCATCCGGACGCGTAAATGCAACCTTACAAACAAATGACATAGCCTCTTCGAGCGTTTGGCTATATATCGACGCAAACAAGCATAAAATGGAAACTTTCTCTTTACTGCCGGACAGTAAAAGTTCGGTGAATACATTTGATGTAAACGGTTCGTCGTTAATTTGCGGAACAGATAACGAAGCGATTGTTATTGTAAAAGATATTCCAGTCCGCTAGTATTTTTTTATTTAGTTTAATGTAGAAAATTGTAATAAATCTCGTTCCTCAATTCGCGTGTCAAATTTTTACCTTTCTTCATCTTGACAGCGACATGATTCTGATAGGTAAGAAAGAATAGGTTGGGTTTAGAATATATATATTTTTAAAAATCATCCGCCAAAAATTTCATTGCGATCTGCGAGTCCTCTCTATTAACTGCTTATTTTCCTGATAGTATTTAAGGCTGAAATTTAAGTCAAATCTGTTGTGCGAGAAAAAAAAACTAGTGTGTTTCGGCCCTCAAAATATTTAAATTATCATGTTCTTAACAATGGAAAGCCTATCTATTTGCGAGTAACACGATGGTAAATGTGTTTTTCAAAAGTAATGGCCCTTCATCGTAGACGCTTTAGATTTGGAAAGCACTTTATTTAGTCCTAATATAAGGTATTATTATGCTCTCCTATATACTATATTGCACCGCACTACACATCTCTAGTACCCCAAAGTATCCCAACCATTCCAAAGCATCCCAGGGATGTCTTAGATTTCTCGTAATTTCAATGGTATATATAACATCATTGATCCCTTTTTGTTACCAAACTGGTTCTAATCATAAAGTTTAGAAAGTATAGAATTAAAAAATTAAATAATTAGTCTCTTTAATAATAGACGTCGTCTGTCTGTGTGTCCGCGAAAGCCGTGTCCCGTAACGGAAACACGAAATTTTTTTAATGCGCATCAATACCAAATGTGATATATTTCTGTCCACTTTGTTGCAACGGGTTAATTTAAAGGACGGGCGACCCCGTGGATTTTTCCACGGGTTAACGGCTAGTCTCTATAATAATAGCCGTATTCCGTCTATCTGTCTGTCTGTCGTCACCCAAAATGGTAGCTTAGCTGCGGAAGTAGCGAGAAGCACGCAGTGCGGTATAAAAAGGACGGGTGAACCTGTGGATTTTTCCACGGGCTAACGACTAGTGTACTATGTTTGTTACCAAACTGGTTCTAATTATAAAGTTTAGAAAGTATAGAATTAATTAAGTGGAATTTTGGGAATTTCATGGGATGTATTTAGAATAAGTACCTAATTTTGATTCCATTTTTGTTGCACGAAACTTTTTAGCGCGAAATTGGGGCGTTTGTGCAAAATTTATTATTTTTTTTACCCAAATTCGCAAAAATAAATTCGCACCTTTTCATTCCGCACGCTTAAGTTAAAAAAATAGAAACTGTTCTGATTGAATATTTATACCTGTAATAATAAAATATATAATATTTCACATTTTTCTGACATGTTGCAATTGAAAGCGAACAATTGGCGTTGAAATAGACCACGAATGATATATTTTGGGCCGCAAAAAGAAGGACTGTGAAATTTTCTTGTACTAGTCGTTAGCCCGTGGAAAAATCCACGGGTTCGCCCGTCGCAACTAAGTTACCATTTTGCGTGACAGACAGACGGACAGACGTATACGGGCATTATGATATAGATGTCCAAAAAAACACACATAAAATGTCCTACCAGAAAAGAATCTGCGACGGAAGAGATTCTTGGATACTTTCTTGAAATCTAAGAAAACATGAAGCCGCGCATCAACAAAATAATTCAGGAAAAAAGGCAAAGAGATGCGCGGTCTGTCTTGCGATTAAAAGATATCCGATCCACGCTCAAGTCGTCTGAATTCAGAGAAACACAGAGAAATGACGTCACAGTTTTTATTTACAAAAAATCTCTTATAGGCATTGTATTTCGCGAATGTGCACTCATTCGTGTAGGTAAAAGATGTAAACAACAGAACACACAAGTTAAATAATCCATTTAAACTTTTTTTTTTAAATACAGTATTCTCTTCAAGTAACGGACACTCTAAAAGTCGGACACTTCTGATGAGCACACGCTTTGGTCTTACACCGGCCGTTTCTTTCTAATTTCCAAAACTTTCTAATTAGCGGACACTCAATTAGCGGACACTCTCATTAGCGGACAAATTTCTTTGCACAAAATGGCAAATATGGGCTTTTTTTCTCTCCAATTAGCGGACAGTCCAAAAAATTAGGGAGCAGCATAACAAAAAGAATGAAAAATTAAATAATTTTAAAATACTTAAAACTTTACAACTACAAGAAATGTCGGCTTTTACAGCCTCAATTTTTTTCGCAAACCAGTCAATCAACTTTTGTTGTCCATAAAACTTATATATAACCGGTATTTCCAGACCATAGTGTTCGGGACTTTCAAGAACATGAAACATATTTTTGACATGTTTTGTGGCATGTACCCAACAATGCTTTCGTTTTTTTAAAGAATCTGGAGTTAATGTGGAAGAGATTTCATCTGATGAGAGTGATAACGATTTTGAAAATGATGACGTTGAAGAGAAGATTACCATGCATGAAGCACTGGCTATAATTGTTGATAGATTAATAAATTTGAAAAATTTTAATATAGAAGAAAGAACTTCTTTATCCTCACTTAAAGACATATATTTTCTCCATGAAATGCTTTTTTTTTAAATCTTTTTTGGTAATTTAGTTGATATTATGATGTCGATATTTGTTTATTTTTTTAAAAAAGTTATATTACATTCAATTTAGTTGTTTTCTCCTTTTTTCGTGTCTAATTCCAGCACGATACCCGCTAATTTTTTAAGTTAAACATTTCGTATACAAAATCGAATACAAAAATATACAAATACAAAAACGGACACCTCTAAATAGCGGACACTTTGTTCATGCACCAACGGTGTCCGCTAATTGGAGAGAAATTAATTTCAGTGTCTTTTGAACCTTGTACTTCCAAAAACTTAATACGAAGTTCAATATAACTCTATATATAGTCATGCTTTTTAACTACAAGAATGTATGCGCAAGTACAGAAACAATACATTTAAAAAACATGTTTCTGTCCGAAAAAAAAAAGAAAAAAACAATAAATTTTAAAAACAGACGCGAGCGTGCTTCGTTTGACTACCGAGAACCAGAAAAATTTAAAGTTCTTATGTAGGTCCTTGTGGTTTCTTTCAGAGAGATCACGTTATTCCTTTAAAATGAATACCTTTTCATAATTTTACCGAACAAAATATTTTCCACTTTTGTCTATTGTTAAAAATTAAAAACTATTGCTTACGTTTTTTTCAGTCCATTTCCGATACAAGACAAAGAATTTTTAAGCCAATATCCTTTTTAATATACTTTATTTGCCACACAGAAATTTCGTTGCGCAAAAACTTTCTACAACTTTGAAAGCATTTTCCCGCATTTTATTATCCTATAATTTACGGACCAGAAAACGGGCCGAAATACCGAAAAGAGAAGTTATCCAGTGTTCGTCTTAGCAGGGGCGATTGATAAGGGTCCAGGTTAAAAGGAATATGACGTATTTACCATTTTAGGAAAAAATCGCCGCGTTGTTTGATATTTCAGAAGTTTAAAAACCTATCAAAAGGAAAGTGTCAATGTTTTCTAGTTGTTATACGGGATAATTTAAATTTAGTCAACTGATTTTAAATGAATACTTTCGCACGGTTTTTTCGTGGGCGGAAAGAAGAAGTACGAAAAAAATTAAAACAGCTCAAGTATTTTGCGATACAAAGGATTAACATCCAGTTTACATCCTGCACATGGAAATTCTTTTGTAAGAAATGGATAGTACCAAAAATTGACAGCCAAATTTCTCTTCTCCGTGGGGTTTGGATACGATTGGACTTCATGCCACCAAAAGGACGGCATGTATAAAACATCACCTTCATTAAGGTAACATTCCATTGGCTCGGCTCTCGTAAAATTAGGAAAGCGCTCAAAATTAGGATTAAGAATGTCCACAGGTGACATCACCATTGATGTACTGTCTAAAAGTTTTTGAAAGCTGAACTTGTTTGTGTTGTGTTCATATCCTAGTAATCCTTCTTGTATGTGAGCTTCGTACAAATTGTGATTCTGGTGCGGATCAAACAATGTCAGCTTTTTGTTGCCGCGCATCTGGCATAAGAAGTTTTCAAACGGATCAAAATGAAGCTTTCCCAACGTGTTTCCGTTGCTTAACCAAATATTCAAACTAGATGATTTTAAAATTCCGTCGACAAAGGTAAACGGTTTCACATCCTTTTCCAGTTCTGGAAAATATTCACGGATCGAAGAATATTCTAAATAGGCAGATATATTCAATGAGTTATTCTTGTTTTCAACTAGATCTAGGAATTCGGAAAATTTGATATTTCCAACTGCAGGTCTGACGACTACCAAGTCAGGAAATTGAAGCTGGTCGCGAACATGTTTTGGAACGCGAAAAGTGTCGAAGTTTTCAAATTTACGAGCTTCGTCACACCCTTCAAACTCGCCATTTGGTGTCATCTTCACGTGAACCTTCTGGTTACCATATTTACGACGCAAAAACTCGTTGGACCAGTCTTTTAGGGCTGGCCAATGATTTATAGCGTTCTCGATTATTACTGGCCTGGAACGATACATATATTTGGTGACGAATTCTTTCATTGTAGGCGGACTTATGCGCTCACATCGAGAACTGCTCAATAAAGAGTGAGTCACACGAAAAATATTTTTAAGAATATTATGTCTCACTTTTCCAGCTCTGGTTATTCTACCACTTGGTGTTACAAAAGCAAAACAGGCATCGTTAAGAAACTTGACGACATCAGCTAACGACGTATCGTCGCCGTCAATACCAACCGCTGTGGGCGTATACAGCAGATTCGGTTTCACTAAACATCTTCGATCTTTAAGTCTCTTTTCAAAGAAAGCTAAATTCTCCCCCTCGTGTGCGTGTTTCCATTTTATGACGTCACCTGGTTTTGGATTCCAAATACCAAACTCAATACTTTCGTTTTGAAACAACCATGACAGTGTCTTCAAAATGGCGTCACTGTCTCGCGGGCGCAAACTAAGGAGGAGGTGAGAGCGTTTAATAGTTTCCTGGACATCTCGCAGAGAGAAATCTTGGAGTTCTGATGCTGCCAACTGCACTGTAAAAATTAAACATATCAATTCACGGTACATTTCTAATTTTTGTGTGTTAGTCAACCTGAAACAATAAGCAAGAAATGTTATCAAGCGTTTGCGCGTAGTTTCCCATTGATTTGTTTGGTGAGAACTACTTTATAGTGACACCATTGATGTTGTTGCTTGTTTTTGTCAATAACACGGAATGCAATCTATCGAGATCAAATTATGTGCGGAAACAAGATTATGTAGTCTCATTGTCATAGTGTTTGCCATACCTTTGAAGTAAAAGCGTGTTTGATGCTAACTTTATCGTTTTCAGTTATCCATTTTTCATCGATCTTAATTTTTTCATCTGACTTATTACCTTACCCGTTCAAATCTTGTCGACCCTAATGATCAGTTTTTCAGGTGAGGCGAATTAGGACTTGCGGAAATGTAAACCGATAAATTGAGCTGAGAAACAAATTTAACAAGTTAGAAAATATTTAAAAATATCCAATTTATAGAGATACCTTAACTAATTGTCGACCTCTTACCTGGGAAATAAAATTCTGCGAGAAATTTATACCTTCTAACTTCTTCTGCCTATAAAATCAGTTTCTTGAATGTTCCCAAAATTTTGACCGTAAGATTTTACAGCACCTTCTAAATCAATACAAAAATTTGAAAATCGATGAAATTATTTCTCAGCCTATTTTTTCTGTCGCCGAATCACTAAGCGCCGAGAAAGTTAGGCTCAATACTTGTCCGTCAGATTTTTTGCCAATCCTTATCTTGGTGAACGCTTAAACCTTCTTACATGTTTTTTTTTCTGACAAGACATTCAATTATATATTCTCAATTTTTATCATCATTGTTGCGTTCGTTGTCGTGAAGTCATCATCTACAAGTTAAACAGCAAAACTTTGAAAATAATATCCATTTAATAAATAGACTACACTTCTTTTTCTAAAATTTCAGAAATATAGTAAATAAAAAAACATTTCTATCACAAAAAAAAAATTCTACGATAATTTTAACGTAGCAAATTGTTTCGACATTTCAACCGCCTTCTCTACGTCATTTAAATTGTCACCAGACCCCTGAGCAGAAAGCGGTTTACCACCACCTTTGCCATTAATAACGCCAGAGATATTCTTAACCCATTCGTCGGCCTTTAGTCCTTTTGACGCCACGACATCCTAAAAAGACAAAATTATGTGAAAAACAACGCGTTGATCTTTATACACAATACAGGCTTCGTTTTAAGACAAAAAGATTATTTGCCTTGTTTACTCCAAACACAAATATAGAGTTTTATTCCACGAGATTACGACTGTACACAGCAAACGCTATAAAACAGAATGTCAAGTGTTGTAGATTTCAGCCTAGGTGAAATCTGTAAACCTTCTGGAGTAAGCTCTTTAAAAAATTAGGGCTAAAGGAGACAAAAAGATTCTTTGCCTTGCTTACTTTAAACAGAAATATAAAGTTTTATTCCACAGTGTACGTGCGCACGAAAATCATCTTCATGCAAACAAAACCACACCCCCTGATAATGTCTTGACAAAAAATCCCTATAAATTTCTCTAATATTATGCCATTGATCGATTTATTTGATATTCAATTATTTTTTCCAAACAGAAGATGCACGTATTTTATAAATGCATCGCTAGCACTTCCCTTATTGGTTTTATAATATTTAATTTTTAATTTCCTTGAAAAATCCCTCAGGAAAGCTGTAAACGCTAGTGCACGTACTATTAAAAGCATAGTACATTGGGACTACTTACAAACCAAGACAGAAAAAAAAGTAACACCAAATGCACACACAAATAATCTATACACCATCTCACCTTGGGTACTTGACACAAACACAACACTTTGTTAGCGTCCTTGTCAACGGAAAACAACATGGCGGCCAAGTGAGGAGCCGCGGTTTTCACTTGCTTCAACGTTGCGTCTAGAGCCTACATGATAATTTAAGATTGTATTTACCAAGAATTTACAGCAGCTGTAACTTCAGCCATTGACTCATTAAAAAGAGAAATTTTTGACACTTTGGTAAGATCTACGCCCTTTATATACACCCTTAAAATAATTTTGAGAGTTGTTGAGATTCTATATCCTCGTGTTCGCTGGCAAAAAAACTCAATGATGGGCAAACAAGTCCTTTTCAGAACATTTCCAGGGCAGAATAACCCATTACTCAAAAAGGTATCAGAATTAAAAGACAAATGTTTTATAAAACGATGAATAAAAACATGCAAATATGGTGAAAGCAATTATTTACCTTCGCCTGGCATCCATCTTCAACCCTTTGCACAATAAAACTTTTATCATGCGCAGTCTTCGCTATTTCGACAGTCTCTTCTATGATCTATGGATTATTTGATAGGTCATTTTTCGTAACACAGTAATTTCATTCATTTTTCAAGAAATTTAAATGAGTCTATAGAATTATTGCGAGTTCCACGCGGTGATGAACGAACATAGCAACATAATAAGAACGTTTCAACGCGTCATCCTACAGCAATATGGTTCAAGTTAGTAGCAACGGGATGTATTTCACACCCCAAACGCGAGCCACTGACCTTTCGTTGAAAACAGTGCGGTTGAAAACGAAAAGAAAACAAATCCACTGTTTTTTTCCTGTCAACTTAAGCCAGAGCACCACAAAACACCTTCCTTAATAAAAACAACAATATGCCTGGTCCTCAAAATAACTGACCCATGAAAGTTTCCTATACTTTCCGTGGTTGTATACGGAATTACATACGGAAAAAGTGGTACCCGGGATCCCGGGATCCTATGGGGTGAGACCTTTAGGGTCCCTGGATCCTGGATACCATTTTTCCCATATGCCAAAAAATCTACTACAAGACACGTACACGTTGTAGTCTTGCAGCTTTCGCAGCACGATCGGCATCATCTAATCCTTTCTTTACTTTCTTCAAGTCTTCACGCAACTCGTCTTTTCGCCATGCAGGAATGATCGACTCTGATATCTCCTATGAACATCAAAAAAAAGCATTGACGTCACGTCGACGCTTTTTTTAACCTATATTTGACCTATATTTGCAATTGCATGAAGCGGGGAGCTGCACTGTGTGATGTGTTAAAAGAACTACTGATAAACTATTTTCTCTTGTCTTTTCTATGAAACACATGTCTTTTATATACAAAATATGTGTGTCTTATTGGTTAATAAAAAATTTTAGCATTTTTTTTTGTAGCAAATTTTTTTATGAAGATTTCTTGAGTTTTAAAAAAAGTTGTCAGCGACTGGACAGTTCATACTTACATCTGTTAATCGAGCTATTTGCTGAGTCATCTTCTTCATGCTCAGTGTGTTGTTGTTCTTGTGCACCTCGATCGCGTTCTTCAGTTGTTGCAAGCTATCTTCAAGCACTTCTGCTTTTTTATGCGCCTACGATGGAGAAAAGAAAATATTTATAATTTGTTGTCCAAGCCACTTTCTTTTGTTACCGCAAAAACAAATTGTTTAACTAGACAATTGCCCAAAAACATAGACTCCATATTGCATAGTTGGCAGAGGTTGAGAGTTTCAAAACCTACAGTTCTTTACACTTTAACATATTTTTAACCATGTACAAATCCTTACATTACCTTTTCAGCATCATGACCAGTAATACCAACGATACGACGAATTCCTTTAGAGATGGCTTCTTCAGAAATGATAGTAAAATCCAGCATGTCACCGGTGTTCTTTAAATGTCTAAATGAAAAAAGAAATTTCCTAAATCGTGCATTGCATCAAAGTTCAATTTTGGCACTGGTACTGCAATTTACGGGGACAAAACAATTTTTTCGCGTTGACAAATAAATTATTGCCGTGATATGTTATTTGCATGTCCGCTTTGTTAACACGTCGGCATTCGGGTCAGAAAAATCAGCATAGTATATGCCACACCTTCAAGATGTATTCACATCACATTGATTTACAAATTTTATGAAGAAGAAGTCAGCTGATTGTTGCCCCTGTAAGCAACGCACTAAAAACATTTTTGTTTGCGTTGCCCAGTTACACTACCGGTAATTGTTTGTGCACATTTTATTGGGCGCCACTCCACTATCAGAAGATTACAAGGTTAACTTCCTCATATTAGATGATCAAAACTTTCTTACGTTCCACCGCAAAACTCTATAGATGTCTTATGACCAGCTTGTGGATCTTCTTGCAAGTCTTTCAGAGAATAACCAATTGATATAACACGAACTGGATCGGGGTACACCTAATAAAAAAAGCGAAACTTAACGGACCTACCTGGATTAAAAACATCACAAAAAAATAATCCAATCTTCAAAACAGTTTAAAATTCAGTAAAGTTTCCGTATTTTTGAACTGTTTTGATTTATTTTGCCTACGAATCCGCCATTATTAAGCCGGAAATAAAATCTCAAAAAACTGACTTTGTCACATTTAAGGTTCAAATGTTATCTTCGTGCAAAAAATAGGATAAACTAATGATCCAATCCTGAGAAATGTTTTTAGGTTCGTTTATGCTCGTTTTGCGCATAAATCCGCCAATAAGACTTTTTCTCGAAAGAGTGACGGCGTCACATTCGAAGGTCTATCGTTCAGAACAAACTAATGATACAAAAAAGGTCCAAAAAAGTGTTTATCACTTTCCTTGTCAAAAAGGATGCTTAGCTAAACAAAGATTGAGTTCATAAGAAGAAAACATCGAGTTCATAAGAAGAAAACATCGAGTTCATAAGAAGAAAACATCGAGTTCATAAGAACAAAACATCGAGTTTATAAGAACAAAACATCGAGTTCATAAGACCACAACATCGAGTTCATAAGAACAAAACATCGAGTTCATAAGACCACAACATCGAGTTCATAAGGACAAAACATCGAGTTTATAAGAACAAAACATCGAGTTCATAAGAACAAAACATCGAGTTCATAAGAACAAAGCATCGAGTTCATAAGAACAAAACATCGAGTTCATAAGAACAAAGCATCGATATCATAAGAACAAAACATCGAGTTTATAAGAACAAAACATCGAGTTCATAAGAACAAAACATCGAGTTCATAAGAACAAAGCATCGAGTTCATAAGAACAAAACATCGAGTTCATAAGAACAAAGCATCGATATCATAAGAACAAAACATCGAGTTTATAAGAACAAAACATCGAGTTTATAAGAACAAAACATCGAGTTCATAAGAACAAAACATCGAGTTCATAAGGACACAACATCGAGTTCATAAGAACAAAACATCGAGTTCATAAGAACAAAACATCGAGTTCATAAGAACAAAACATCGAGTTCATAAGACCACAACATCGAGTTCATAAGGACAAAACATCGAGTTTATAAGAACACAACATCGAGTTCATAAGAACAAAACATCGAGTTCATAAGAACAAAGCATCGATATCATAAGAACAAAATATCGAGTTCATAAGAACAAAACATCGAGTTTATAAGAACAAAACATCGAGTTCATAAGAACAAAACATCGAGTTCATAAGGACACAACATCGAGTTCATAAGAACAAAACATCGAGTTCATAAGAACAAAACATCGAGTTCATAAGAACAAAACATCGAGTTCATAAAACCACAACATCGAGTTCATAAGGACAAAACATCGAGTTTATAAGAACACAACATCGAGTTCATAAGAACAAAACATCGAGTTCATAAGAACAAAGCATCGATATCATAAGAACAAAATATCGAGTTCATAAGAACACAACATCGAGTTCATAAGAACAAAACATCGAGTTAATAAGAACAAAACATCGAGTTCATAAGGACACAACATCGAGTTCATAAGAACAAAACATCGAGTTCATAAGGACAAAACATCGAGTTCATATAATCTATTAGGTCTGTTTAGGTCTTTTTCATCTCATTAATTTTTCCAGCGTCTAATGCTATTTGAAGAGTCAAGCCTCGTTATAATTTCCGTTTGAGTGTCGAAACAAATGATCTTCAGCCTACCTCATCAAAGATAGCTCGTAAGCCTTGAATATCTTTCGCCACAGCCAACGGGCTCACAGTCGCGTGGACATCTTGTTTCTTTCTCACTATCTCTCTTGTAATTTCTTCTGTGCTCTTCACCTGTTCGGTCGTTAAAGCTCCCTAAATCGCAAAATGTCAAATGTTATTTCATCGCCAGCAGATCACATACTCAAATTAAGGGCGGGAAATCCAAACAGTTTTTCAATTCTACGACGGTTTTTATCCTTCGTTAAGACTTTGTAGGCTGTTTCGTTCATTCAATTTACATTAAATTTTTTTAAAAAAAACAAGTGCGGTTAAAGCCTTTACACACGACAAAAAGTGAAACATACCTTAGCAGTGAAATCAAATCTCAATTTATCTGGTGCTACTAGAGATCCTCTTTGATCGGCATCTCCCAACACCTTACGTAGTGCGAAGTTCAGCATGTGTGTCCCCGTATGGTTGTTCATCATCGTTCTTCTTCGTTGCTAATATAACGAAATACAATAATACTAGAGAGATTTTTCATCAGGAAACAGGAGATTGTTCTGTTAGAATAACAGTATTTTTAGTTGTCTCCAATGGTTTTTCAAGGCAACACTTAAGCAATTTATTACCATAACTGGCATAACACCAAACGTTTTCGAGAGTGGCACTCGGTTTGCTTCCTCATGTAGCTGTTTAAACTAGCACCTCGTCGGAACACTGATCACTTGAGACATCGCAAAATGTTACAAAAAAGATTTTGTTGAAATATTAAAATATTTGAAATATTAAAATCGTTGAAAGCATAAAAAAATCACATGGTTTAAACTCACACATGCAAAAGAACGTATTACCTCGTCAATATTACACTTTACTTTATCACCAACTTTCAAGGTCCCTTCCAACTTTCCCACGTGAATCACATATCCACCATGCACTTGAACGTCTTCTACGCTAAATTCCACATCCTAAACACACATGCAACTACAATATTACAAATGGCGTCAATGTCAACAAATCAAGACTCAACAGCAGGCACACATTCACATAGTATTTATGTATTGCTCTTAGTTTACCTCTTCGCTTTCCTTATTAATATATCCAGTATCGTATAACTGTCCACCTTGTTCGGCATAAAAACATGATTTGTCAAGCAAAACTCCACATCGGTTCCCTCCAGGAACTTCATCAACAAATTGCTTATTCATACGAAGTGCAGTGACAGTCGCAGTGATGGAATTGAAGACTACAGTAGAAAAGATGTTGTGAAAAGACCATTGTACGTCATCAACTACGAGAATACAGTGATTTATGCTTCACCCAATTTGACACCCACTTTTTAATAACTCAATTACGAGAAAATATTGGCTTATATTTTTTCCAATTAGGTCAGTACCCACACCAATGTTAATCCACAATACAATCGCGCACAATTAACTCGTCAGGGCAGAAACGGGAATAATACGCACCATAATTTCCATCGGCATCTTTCGTGTAAATATATTTCGAAGACTCGTCTGTCTGTGCAAAGCCTTTCGTTTTTAACTCGTCTAATGCGTGAACATCTAAGGAGCACAAGTCTTCTTGACCTGAGCCTTTCGCACGAGCCATTTCCTTTATGAAAAACATGGATATAAATCAATGAGCAGACCTACACTTTGCCTGTCGTCATAACCTTATACATGGAAAAAGCATTCACTAAAAATAAAAAATACGTTTCTGAAAAAACAAAAACTAAACACTGAGACAACTCCACATGAAACTAAACAACTAGCTGCCTATCTGCATTGTGTTTCCGAGAGAATTTTAGCAGAGAGAAAGAGAGTGGGAGGGAGAGAGAGAGAGAGAATTAAACCTGTGCTTTTAATTTGGATTCTTCATATGATTTCATATCTACGATTAGATTTCTTTCTTCAGCCATGAGTACTGTTAAATCAACAGGAAAGCCGTACGTATCATACAACCTCCAAGCAACCTGACCTATAAACAGAAAAATAATGCTGACAAAACAACACAGCGATGAAGTTGCTCAAAGCAATGAATAAAAAGTTCTAATTGGTGCAGAGTAAATATTTCTGCTGCAGCCAAAATTTTGGTCAGAGATCAGATAGAAGGCTGAATTGATATAAAGAAATTTAGTAGAGTTGCTGTTGCCCGACTCCTACTCTTGTTAACAAATACTACATTAAGCAAGTTAGACCAATGCCAAATATGTGAAAATACAACTATAAACCATTTCAGTCAACCCAACAACATGTAACCTTACCATCTATTTGACCATTATTAGCTTTGTCAGCAGCTCGATTAAATAACCTTCGTCCACGCGTCAACGTTTTCAAGAATTGCTGTTCCTCCTCATTTATGATATCTTTAACCTTCACAAGAAAAGTACTGCATAGAAACGATGAACATGAAAAGAAGTTAAAATCATAAACATTTTTCTTATCAAAGATATAGAAGAACTACAACCCATACCCACCGTTTGGGGATCTTTCAAAATGTTTGGGAAAGCTTCACCCAGAGTTTCACATACTACGTCAACTAGAGAGGCAAAGAAACTAGGCTTGAAGTTGAGTTTTTCGGTTCCATAACGTACACCTCGTCGTAAAATACGTCGTAGGACATACCTTAAAGAAATAATAAAATAACTGAACAGTTAAGAAAGTTGGGTAACAACAGGAATCACACGTTTCAAAACAACTTTATGTTTCAAATTTCTATGCACGGAATATTTGCTTATCAATATAGTGGACGGAAAGTCAGTGTTATGAACCAGTAAAACATACCCTCTGCCAGCATTATCAGGCCTTCCACCATCAGATAAAGCAACTGTTAAAGTACGTATATGATCTGCAATGACACGGTATGCCATATCGATCCCATCTTTGTCTTCTGCACCTACCAATCCAGTGTACGGCCTTGTACCGGTACCCTATGAAAAAAGCCACAAAAATACACAACGACTTTGTTGAAAATAGTGACTTACTAATCATATTAATAAAATTAAAAAGAGAAAAAACAAAAAAAAAACACGAACGTCACCAGTTTTAGCCAGATAAACTAAAAAGACATTACCTCTTGAATGACTTTGAAGTAGGAAGTAAACAAATCTGTATCATAGTTTGACATTTTCTTTTGCAAAACGGACACCACACGTTCAAGCCCCATTCCAGTATCTACATGCTGTTTTGGTAGTGGAATTAACTTGCCATCTTGTTCCCTAAAGTGAATATAATAAATCAGTTTCTTTATGAAATATGACAAAAACATGTACAAATTGTAGTTTACAATATGTATGAGCAAAACGTTTTGTGAACTATTTTAAGACAGATGCTTTGTTTTCATTAAGTCATGCATCGGGGAGAGTGATTAACTGAATCAGGCTCCTGCAGTCATTGTAAGAACATTTTTTGACCTAATTTGAGTTAAAAGTCTCATTTTCACACGCAATGTTTTATTGTAATGTATACTGTGTAATTTATTGGGTCTGACTGATTTGGTAACCTAAATACCGCTTTAGGCCAATGTAAAAACAAGACAAATTAAAAAAAAGCCAAATTTTTTAAATTTTTTGAAGGAGTTTATCTTTTACCTAAGTCTATTAAGAATTCTAGGAAGGAGGAATCATGCTGTCCTCAGTGCAGGCTTAATTTCAAAATCTAAGTAGTTACTACAAAGAAAGAAAAACAAAATCTAGGAAAATTTTTGTTTGTTTTCATCACCGTAAATATCGTTTTACACCAATTTAAGAATCAGAAATCTTCCTGTGCTTTGTTTAGGATTGATTCAAAGTAGTTACTACAAAAAAATGACAACAAAAAGGTTTAAGAAAAAAGATACCTATTAAACTGCATGAAAACCAAATTCCAGATTTCTAAAACTTCTGGAACATCCATGTTAACTAGATGTGAAGCATTTCTTCCACCAATACGATCGTAATGGATTTCAGAACAAGGACCACATGGACCTGTCTCACCCATTTCCCAAAAATTATCTTTCATGTCAAATGGAAGCACTCTTTCCGGAGGTAATCTACACATATTGTAGAGAAAAATTGCAATTTTCATCACTCTCACACACAACACTTGTATATAGAGTTTTTCTTACATTTTATTGCCTAATCTATACAAAATATTTGCTATATTTTAAGTTTTTGCAAAGAAACAAGTGCAATTTTCACTTATTTTTCAATTTTACGGTACAAAAGGCTTGTATTTTTCCCTAATCAGTTCTAAAATGACACTTATTGTTTATAAAACAAACATTCATATTCACATTTTAATTATTCTTGTTTACGTAAAGTCATCAGAAGCCAGGTTCTTTCCACCGCTGAGAAATATCCATTCACATTTAACTTCACATGTTGAAGGAGACGAGGTATTAAATTTAATTATAAAAAGGAAATTTGTTATGAATTAAATTACAACAAGGAGGTTAAAAAAGAGAACCCCCTTGATTACACAATATATCAATAACCTTCTTCGCTATTGAAAAAAGAACTCCATAAAGCATAAGTGAAATTGAGCAATAATCCATCAAGTATACCAAATTACAGTGAACTATGCTCGGTTTATATGATAAACAAGTGTTGGAATTTGTTCTCCAAATATATTGTTTTTTACTTTCTTGATGTATACTTTATTCTCCTATGGCCTTGTGAAATATGCAAACGAGAACCTTAAAAAAACTCAAAAAATATTTCTAACAATTTTCTTGGCACTGTGCGACAACTTATAATGAAACATAAGAACAATTCTTGTGACTCCTTGGGTGATTATATCGACGTAAAATGTATATGTCAGTATGTGGCCTAATGTTCGCAATTGATACAAGCAATTTGATACTAATTTTTTAGTAAAATTGGCATATCGATTTGCACAAATTGCCATTAGCAAATTCAAATTATAACAGCTTCAGGAATACTCACTCTAAATGTTGAG
Organism: Hydractinia symbiolongicarpus; assembly: GCF_029227915.1. Classification (NCBI taxonomy): domain Eukaryota; kingdom Metazoa; phylum Cnidaria; class Hydrozoa; order Anthoathecata; family Hydractiniidae; genus Hydractinia; species Hydractinia symbiolongicarpus. The sequence goes on from NC_079885.1 coordinate 7,269,830, forward strand.
AATTAGGATGACACAAGTTATTCAACATAGTAAACTCTTAAGGTTACGGTATACCTTGTGAGCATGGTTTTTTAAATCACTTTTTTTTCAGCGATAGTTAATCAAAGTTTTTTCATCCATAAATCACGAAAAATCATTTTTAAATACCTATCAAATGGTGTAAAAATAATTCAAAACTTTTTAACTTGTGAAAAGTACAAAGACATTTTTGAAACACACCCTGCCTTAAAAAAAGATACTTCATTTACAAAACTACCTCCCTTCCAAATCTCATTTGATGTTCTTTAGAATTGGATAGATGTATGTAAAAATGATTTTTCAATTATTTTCTACAAAGTCCCCGATTTTGATTTATTTTACTTTTTCTAAAAAAAGCCATGTTTTAAGTAAAATTCATCTTTAAGATGTAAGTATCTAAAGAATCGTTGATTTTTTGAAAATAAAATAAAATATCTTTTAGATAAACACATTGGCTTCAGCACAGTAGCACTCTCCCTTGTAGAACTTCTGTAGTTTTGTAAAAGAGATTTGAAATGTAATAGATGGTATATAGATGGTATTTTGACCAACTTTTTGCAACATGTTATAATCTGTCTCAATTTTTCCAATCTTAATCAAATATATGAAATTTCTCAGAAATTGTTCATTTTTTTGTTTGTTTTTGCTCCAAAACCAAAAAGAAACATTATAAAGCACAAAATTACTACAAACCGATTAAATAAGGAACAGAGAACTCTCTGTGATCAGATGATGGTTGATATTAGGTATGCTGACATCAGGTTATCCTATTTATCTCATTCTTCACTTGTACAATATGTTATGTAAGGTCTGTCAGAATTTATGAAGGATGAGCATTGTATGTCTAACTCCCTCCCAAAACATACAAGGCCCAAAAACATACTATTTTAAATAGGGTAAAAAGGCTTTTTGCACAACGTACCCAACATCTATCCAATATTGTCGAGCTTCTTCATCAGCAGGAACACCATCTGCACCACCAAAATATGTTGCATAAAGACGATCTTCATCCAAGCCCCAAACTTTGGTCAATAGCTCCCAAGACCATGTAATTATTTCTTTCTAAGATTCAGAAGGACACCATTTTAAAGCAAAACATTTTATTTATACTAAAAGAAAAATTGAAAACATTCTTTTAAAAAATTATAGTAAACCATTTGGGCAAAAGCATGGTGAACCCTTTGACAACAATAAAATATTCAATTGATTGGCCACTAGACTGTCTGTATTGGGCATAGTGGATTGAAGTTTGAAAAAATGCATGTATCATAATTAAATATCACAACATCAATGACAAAGAGTAATGTCATCATCATCATCATTCATCATTCTTGGCTTAACGTCCGTTTTCCATGCTAGCATGGGTTGGACGGGGTATATTAATGACCCTCTTCCAATCTGATCTAGACTGTGTTAGATCTAAACTCAACTTCCTCTGTATCAAGTCTGTCCTTATAACCTCCTGCCAAGTCTTTCTCGGTCTGGCTCTGGGCTTTGCCCCAGGAACTATCAAGTCTCTACACTTTCTTACCCAATTATCCTCCTCCATTCTTTCCAAGTGCCCCAGCCAGTTCAATCTTCGTATCTGGATAACATCTTTAATTCTACGGAGACTTAACCTGCTTCTTAGCTCATCTGAACTCTTTCTGTCTCTCAGACTGGCGTTACACATCCACCTAACCATTCTCATATCATTTCTTTCTAAACGGTCAAGATCTTCCTGCTTCACTGCCCATGTCTCACTACTGTACAACATAACACTTCTTACACAGGCCTCATACAAGCTACCTTTTACCTGAATTGACAGGACTCTGCTAGTCAACAAAGGAAGTAACTCTCTGAACTTTTTCAAAGCAGAACCTATCCTGCAAGTAACACTTCTTCCAATACCCCTTCACTGCCCAACATATCACCTAAGTAACAGAAGTTCTCAACTATCTCTAATGAGCCACTGTTGTACATCATTAAAGCTGGAAATACTTCATTCTCTATAATCTCACCTTTGCAACGCTTGCATACAAACTGTATGTCAGCTCTTAACCTTCCACTAATACTACTGCACTTCTTATGTACCCAATGCTTGCAAGTCTGACAAAAAATTGAGTTACTACCAACCCCTTTCCTGCAAACTCCACAAGGCCACTTGCCAACTACAAGGTCACACTTGGCTGCAATGCTACTAATCATGACTTTAGACTTTGCTGTGTTTACCTTTAGCCCCCTCTCTTCTAGTCCTTTCTTCCACTTCTCAAACTTTTCAACTAATTCTTCCATCGACTCTGCTATGAGAACCAAATCATCTGCAGACAATAACTCCCATGGACAACCTGTTCTGAACTCCATCAACAGCGCTTCTAAGACTAGAATAAACAACAAAGGACTAAGTACAGAACCCTGATGTACACCAACATTTACACTAAATTCATCACTAAGTGAATCGTTAATCCTGACACGACTTCTAGCATTGCTGTACATAGACTGTACCATCGTAACTAGCCACTCATCCACACCTAATTTCCATAGCCCACCAAATAACTTTATGTGGCACTCTATCAAAAGCTTTCTCTAAATCTAATTTCAATAAAGATTTTTACATTGGAGTATTCTGCCTATTCATTATAATGCCATATTCCAGGAATAGCAAAGTTTGACATTTTTTTTCAACAGCAATAACAGGAGAAATGAATTCTTTAAACTTTGAAGTATATATATATAGCACAGAAGTTATTGATAAAAAAGAAAGGCACTTGTTTCCTTGTACTAGGCCTCTTAATTTTTTTACAACGGTGCCACAACTTGGGAAAGTTATCCTAATTAGCAGCTAACTAAAATTTACAATTAACCCTGTTTAATCCCAGATCAATTATTTTCAACCTATTTTGCAGGATGATTTTTGCATATTTTACCTACACTGTTTTGTGTGCATAAAACCCACAGAAGAAAGTAAAACTTCATCATTTTACTCAATTTTACTCAATAAATACCAAAATCAGTGTTAGCCATGTGACTGAATGCATCTTTTCAACCTCTCTGTTTACTTGAGAACAGAATATGAAAATGAAATGCCTTATTGATATTTCCGTTTTGCCATCAATCGTTTTTATTGGAACCACTCGCCCTACAGATGGTCAAAAAATGCTGACACATTTTAAAGACTAAAAAACAATAAGTCCAAAAGCTTTGCTACAATATAGTTTTTCCCATTTAGTCTAAAATTGGCCAAAATAATAAAATTGTTTCGTTTTTGAAATAAATTGGTAAAGTAAACAAAACATATTCTGTCAAATATTTTCCCAGTTTTGATATTATTTGAGATAGAGATTTTACATCATTTAAAAAACTCAGAACTTTCTTGATTACAATATGATAAAAATTATGTTAAAAAGACTTAACAGTTTCCTTAAATCGCTTTTACAAAACTTTAGAAGCTCTGCAAGGGAGAGTGCTACTGCAACCACAAATAAAATTTAAAGTAAAAAACAACAACATTTTTTGGTAAAGTAAAGGTAAATTAAATACAAAAGTGTAAAAATATCATAGTTTAACAAATTATGCTTAAAAGGCATTTTGCATCCACAAAAAATTATCATGGCGCAATGGATATAAAGTTTCAAAAATGTTTACATTTTAATAGTTTTCAATGTTGTGTGGTTTTGTATGGAGAATAAACAATGCACAATAATGACTAAGCTTTTTATTAGTTTAAAACACTACCTTGAAAAAATCACCAAATGACCAGTTCCCCAGCATTTCAAAGAAAGTGTGATGGTATACGTCTTTCCCAACATCGTCCAGATCATTATGCTTACCTCCAGCACGGATGCATTTCTGTGAGTTTACAGCACGTGTCAATTTGGCGAAATCACTCTTTGGATCCACTGTACCAAGGAAGCAAGCTTTAAACTAGTATGAAAATAAAAAGAAAAGTTGACAGTGGAAAATGAAACAGCTAACCATTAAACTGGATACAAGTAAGGTAATTTAATTGATGTCCTTTGTGCATCAAAGATGATTTTTCAGCGGCAGGTGGATTGATATAATGATAAAATATTTAATGATTTGTTGGTAGTTCGCGTAACACCTTTTGCACATCTTTGAATAGGCTATTGTTGTAAAGGTCAGGTTGCTGAGAACTCTTTTACGAGGAATTTTAGATGTTCGTTTTCCACGATGCATACATGACTTAAATGTCTGAAACTCCCCATCACGATGGAGAAACTCAACAAAACTTTGCACACATGCTCATCGATACCTGCTTCAAATGACTTTGTCACATTTTATGTATATTTTGATTATTAAAAGAAAAAGACAGGTTAAAGCACAAAAGAGCAAGCAAAAATTCATTTTTTCACCAATTTTTAAATAAAAAACGAACAACGAGCTTTTTCAAAAAATGGTGTAAAAAAATTGTGGGCAACCATAGGTACATGTGATTTAATTACTATAGTTATGGTTATCAATTCTAATTTACACGCAACTTTCAATGTTTACAATTTGATGGGATTCTCGGGTGTGCACAGAAAAAAAAACTGAAAATTTGACAGGTCTTCTTTCACTTTCCAACAAAAAAATCTGGTATAGCCACCATTGAAAATTTATGTTTTGCGTGCTGAAGTTCCTGCAAAAAAAGGGTCCATTGAGTTTGAGAGCTTTTTTGTTGATTCACATGTATATATTGAATTTTTTTCTTTCTGACTTGCTGATCTTGGTTTTTTATCTGCATGTGTGTATTTCATGGACGGAAATCCACTAAAAAAGGGGGGAGGGGGTCCAAATCTTAGCAATGATATCCCGCTAACGGGGCCCGAAAAGAATTTTCGAAGGCCCCTAAACTAGGAGACAAGATATTTGTGATAATGGTCCTTATTTTCTTTACTTTGTGACCCCTTCTAGAAACAATAGACATGGCATTAATAAGGAAACATATTACATAAAATATCAATCAACACCATTATATAATTAAGCTATACTTAGGTAACCAGCTACGAACCTGGTTCATTCCAGCATTGGCAAACAGCAATGTGGGATCCTCGTGAGGAATAGTAGAAGATGATGGGACGAAGGTGTGTTGATATTTCTCAACAAAAAAATCTATAAATTGCTGTCGGATAGCCTTTCCACTACAATTCTCCATCTTTATAAAATAAACTAGTCTGGGTAATTTTCTTTTCAATAATGAACTGTATCGACTAAACATCAACTCGACAGTGGCTTTGGCTGGTGAAATTTAGTCGAAATTTTTGTTTTTACTTCGTGGAACTGGTTTATGAGCATGCTGGATTAATATTTTACGGAATACGCATTTCTCTCGCACTTTATTTTCAGGACTTTTAGAAAGGGACCCTGTTTCAAGCTTTCTATATTTTGGTACCCACCTTTGTGCTTTGTACACAGCTACCTTTTTATTTGTAAGTTCGCTTGAAACACCATATCGGAGGAAGGTAATTTTCTGACAATTTTATTATTTTAAACGAAATCAAAAATTTGGCTTCGGACCGAGGTGCCCTAACTTTTCTCTACATGTGTTCAGGCTGGAAATTGTTTTTCCGAACCTCGTTCCCACGGCATCTTGTATCTTCTTTTCTAACATCGGACGGCGATTCTCGCCGTCCCAAGAAAAAAAAGACAACAGACACTGGAAACGAGGTTGCGTTTTTCCTACAGTTTTTATTTATTTTACAGCACGTTACAAATTTTGGAGACTCATAATAAAAGTATATACCATTTTTGATTTTTTTCTAGCCTCGCCAATGTCCTTATTTTGTTCTTATTTTTTAACCATTTTCAGTCCCATTGTTTTTAAAAATTATAAAAGCCAATTACAATAACAAACTTTTACGTTTTTTTTCTTTTCTTGTTTTAGAACGATTTCATGGCTTTGGTTTATCGAAACTAAAGAAGAAAAACAATTAGATCGAATGATCTTGGAATTACCTTGGAATTATCAATGTCATTCTGACATTTAATTCGTGAAGTACATGACTTTATTGTTACTTCACGTCAAATTAGTTTCAATTAATATAGTTAGTCTTTGCATGTTTGTACTTAAAAGAAGATCTTGTTGTATTTCCTTCTCATCTTCAAGGCTCTTTGAGATTAACCTTTAAACTCTGGCGTCAAGAATAGTTATATTCGTGAAGTTGAAATTGTAGTTCAATACTTTTCTGTATTGTACCACGCATTGTTTCTTACCGTTTTAATTGATGGCGGAGAATTCACATACAATATTTACTCTATTATTTCTGCTGTGGAATTTGCGTTTCAGACTTAGAATTAAAGATTTTGATAGAGAGGCGGAATTATTTTTTTTCAAAGCGCGAGATTTGGGTTATATCATTTTTAAAAACAAAAAAAAATCAGCAAGTTTTATTAAAAGTCACAGAGTTATGATAAGTGAAAATCATAAAAACACAAAGACAGTAAAACCTCTTTATAGGGAACACCATTGGGATTTCATAAAAGTGTCTGCTATGTTATGGCATCTTGACAGTCATTTTATCTGTTCCTGGGAAAAGTGTCCGTTTTAGAGAGGTGTCCGCGATAGGGATTAAATCTGTAGCAATGAAGAAAGGCAGCTTTTACATCCTTCATTGAATTCTAACATGTATGCATTCGGAACTGTTGTAGAAATGCTACTTTCGCTGCTATGTGCACCCTAAGCCGATAGAAATGCACGGAAATATTAAAGTACATAAAAAACGGTACAGACTCGATAAAAATAACAGCAAATGGATTTAACGAGTCGGGAATAGCAAAGATGCGGGAATAAAATGTTAAATACGGGTACATTCTCGACCCAGAGCTCTTTGAGATAGACCTGTCAAAGAGCTCTTGGAACCAGAATGAATACGGTATACTCCATTATGTGTCTGGACAATTATTGGAAAGTAAAAAGCATGCTCCTCCAAAGAATATTTGTTGTAGTGTCCACATACTGCTTATCATGCTCTGAAAATTTTCTGCCATAGAATTTGTAACTTTCGTCTACTTTTTTGGAACCTATTTTCTGGATTTGTTATTGGGATTTTGCGGATCCTAATTTTGCAAACCATATCGGTAGAAGAAAGTCCGCAAAAAAAATCTGCAAAAATTTAGGTGCTTTGAAATAATGAAGTCACTTTTCGCCGACTAAATTTTTTAATTTAATCACTTTTTACCGACTAATTTCCACATAAAAATCAGTCTAAATAAAAGCGTGCCTTTAAATCTCTCTGAAGTGATAGAAGAAAGTTTTACCACTATTGGGTAGAAATTACAAGACTTACTTTTAAATTTCCTAATTAAATCTTAAAATCATCCAATTATAGGATGGCTAAAGTTGTCACAGTCCATTTTTGAACATGTATTTATGAACCGAATTCCATGCTATATAGGTGGCGTATTCACTAACATCCATCTTTGTTATATCCAAATCTCTAGAGTATTTAATTAAATTTCGCGATACACTCGAATCTACTTTGCTGCTGGTATCCATAATAGCTTTCAAGTTGTCAGTAAAATTAAACTTTTGAAATTCACATTTGCTATGGTAACATGGAATATGTGTTTGTTTTACTGCAGCTTTTCCAGAACACGACGAGGTGTCTAAATTCATCTTATACTCGTTAGAAAAATCTGGAATGATGTCATTTAAAGTTAATTCGGCAGCATATAACAAAGAGACTGGTTTCCACCAACGCTTCCATACACCATATTTTTGACTACCTGAAAAATTTATATCTTCTATCCCTTTTAAATTACTACTAAATTCGTTTAAATATATATACTTCGTCAAAGAAAGTGTTTTATTGGCTGCATAAATCAGAATATTTCTTTTACCGTACCACGTGGAACCAACACAATGTACTCCTCTATGTACCATCTTTAATTTTCGTGCAATTGACATTAGCCGTTTCTTATTGAAAGAATCGCAGTACGCGCCATTTCCAACAGCAATAGCCCTAGTTGGTCGAGTAAACCATAAAGCGGGTCCTAAAAACACATCCACATCTGTTCGCAGTAAATATTTGTAAGGTTTTAGTATTTTTCTTATTTCTTTTTTCTTAAACATAATGAAAGAATTTAGAACAGGGTAATCAAAATCGACTTGGTTGTTTTCTTCAATGTAATAACAGGACGGTCTCGTATTTGAGTCGATTCCAGTTGATGTTGTCAATTTCTTGCACTCTTTTGGAAGAAACGGACACATGTCTGCATAACAAAATGTTAGCAAATCTACTCGTAATGAGTTTCGAAGTTCTTTGTACGATAAAAGACTTTGTCTGTTTTTATTTATAAACTTCCACGAACCATATAACATATTGATAAATTGCACGACAAATTCAGTTTCAAAGGATGGCAAATAGCTAATGATACCCAGACGATCAAGATGCATTGTAGGTAGCACATCATCTTTTACGATTTCTTGAAAGAATTGATTTTCTTCAAAAGCACTACTGGGGAGTGTTACAATGATTGGATGTTTCAAAAGTTCTTTTTGTTTTATAATATCGTAAGGCCTGTTTGTCTTTTTTCGCCAAACAATTCTCTTTCTTGTGTTTTTAAAGTATTCCTTTAGAGTTTTGACGTATTCACTTTTCGTGTTAAGAACTACAATTCGCTTTTCCGCAAGTGGAACAAAGTTAACTGAAAAAAAGAAAGAAAAACTGGTGATATGGAACTATTATATGATTTATCATCATTATTATTTGAACACAGAATAAACTAATTTACAGAAAGAAAATAGGTCAAAATTATCATTTGTTTGTAACCCCAAAACTCTGAGCATAGGTCATACTAATGATACAGCATAGCAACAGAATGTAAAGCACGTCCGCCTAGACGTTAAGATATCCTTTATTTACCGAAAAAAACGCAGTTGTAGTTTTCATTTAGGACTTTAGGACTCCTCTAACAACGAGAAGGTGTGATACCGCCAATTTACCTTCTCTAACAGTCTTAAGACTGCAAAGCTTATAAGTACACTCTTAAAGGTTACCGCAAAGTCGGCTTTTTTAACTTAATAATCCTCTGTTTAGAATGTTCCAATGGCCCTGGAATTACCATGTGTAGATTACATAGTCTCACTTTTTTCACTTTTTTCAAATATTTTTCAACTGTATACTTATTTCATATGATCTAATTTTTCCTATTTAACCTTTAACGCTTTGCTATACGAAAAAACATCATCATCTTCAAACTTTCAAAAAAGCAAACTTACTTCGGTTAGCTACCGTCATAACTGTTTGAAATACAATCCAGACAACGCAGAGAGCAGTTCCACAAAGAATTAAAAAACGACAACGTCTTGGCTTCATGATACTACACTAATCATGAAAATGTTTAACTGTATCTTAACACTAATTGATGCCTTAATTGTCCTAATTGAGTTTAATTAGTAAAGGTATTGTGACAAATCTTTTTCTTAATTCATTGCATTTGATTGATATCCTCATTACGCTAATAGATGTGTATGAATAAATCTTTTCCGAGATCTTTTCCTTCTTTCAATGATGTTTGGGATAAACATATATTAAATTTTTTTTTAAATTTTTAATCCATTTTAACATTTTTTTAGGTCTTACACATTTTCAATGAAAAACCTTACGCTCTTTTCCTCAGAGTAGGCCTTCTTTAGGCGAGTCTTATAACGACTCACATAAAAGTCCATATATCTCGCCTAACTTAACTGATCATCTGCAGCGAGGGAAATCATTCAATATGCATCTTCAATTGTTCTGTTTTTTCCATACTATATTTTTAATCTGTTTTCCTTATTTAGTCTGGAAATGCAACCTTTTTTATTTCTTTAAAACGAACCTATAAAAATCAAGAAAAATAGACTTTAAAAATAGATTTTATTTAAATTGAATAGATTTTGTTTACTTTAGATCTTTGTTAATAGATCTTTTTTTTCTGAACTACAGTTATAAGTCAACACACCTTAAAAGGTCCTGTCAAAATTTCCAGTGTTTGTTATTAATATTGCGCGACAGGTAATTTAGTAACATATTAAATCTTAACCATCCTTTGAAAGGAGTTTATTAGAGCAGTATTGATTTGTCTAAAACTGATACTGATTTTATCAATAAATTTTGCAACCATAAGGAATTAAGTTTGCATTAGTATTAGCTAAGTTTGACCTTCTACGTTTTACGTGTCTATGAACGGTAACTTTATTGAGTTTTGCGTGAATGAACAAGAGAAATAAGGAACCGGTAGTATAAATCAAAATTTGAATTAGCTTAAGAACGTGTAAATTTATTGTATTTCTTTGTGGAAAAAATATACACACATGAAAAAATATGAATAAACAAAGGGGTGAATTTTGGGGAAAATGCATAGGTACAATTTGAAGACGTTTGTGCCATTGCATGTCACACGCCAAGATTAAAACTGCAACTTCAAAATTGGAATTTGAATTATAGAGAGTCTACTGTATATATATTGCGATTTGGGAGGAGGGGCTAATAAGATTAAAAAAAAGATTTATAAGGTCAAACAAAAACCCTGATAACAGTCTGTTTCAACTTATCTTCTACGAGGTGAAAGCGTGACCCACAATGACGCAATCGAGAATATTTCACCAGTACACATCATCGGTAATCACTTGTTTTTTGCTGGTATTGTGACATATGATGTTTTCACACTATAAATATTTTCACACACAGATTTGTTTAATAATTTAGCTGTATTTTGCTATATAAAATCCCTTACTACGAAGCAATTTAGTCGTCATTATTTGACCATACCAAGACAATGACTGTCCTCCTTCAAAGCTATATTACCTATTGATTTAATAAGGGTTGTTTAAAAAAACATAAAAAGAACGGATAAGAATGTATGTCGCAAATGCTAGTAAACACGGCTTGGTAAACTTGCTATGGATCCAGCAGGCACACGACGTCGTACAGACGTCTGTTGCTAGTTGCTGCTACGTCGCTACGACGTCTCTGCGACGATGGTGTGCCGGCTGGGACACTTAGTTTTCTATTTGTAAAAATAAATGAATACTAAATGCAGAAAGATCACGCGCTGGTTGTCCGTTGTTGCATTTAGGAGGACAGATTGCAAGTCTTTCCATCTTGTACTAAAAAAGTATTAATTCCCTTCAATAGATGACAAACTTAGAAGCAAAATATTTCCGTGAAGGTCATCAAGAAGTACGCTATATCAGTTTTCTGTTGTGAGCTTATAATACATAACGGCAGGAAAATTTTCAAGGTCATCACCTAACAAAATACTTAAGCACGCGATAATATAAAATTTGCATTAAATTGACATAAAACAGCACAATAATTTCGGTGTATTCGTGGTAGAAATCAAATATATTTTTAAATTGAAATGGTATTGACTGTCCATTGTCGCGAGTGGAAGTCTAAAGATAGACCACAAATAATTTAGCATGCAAGTATATATAACGACATCAATACAACCTGAGAAAAAACAACAAGATTTTCGACAGAATTATTACACGGCGTGTTTTCAATAACCGAACGTTTCCATTGTTAAGTAGAGATCCGACACTCTCGCGTAACAAAAGTCGTACTCTCGTTAGCTAATATAAGGTGAAACTTTCAAATGCCATCAAATCTTTAACACTATATCACTTATCAAAAATGAATCCTGGTTGCTTGTTTTTTTTCAGAATAACATTTTTAATTGAAAAAAAATTGATTTTGTGGCACAAAATTTCCAAATGCAAATGCATAAAATGTAATGACGTAGAAATAAATGAAATGTGACTTACATCAAACAAAGGAATTGTTTAGTACAGGGAAATGTAAAGAAAATATAAGGACTAAATCAGATAAGAGAAGTTCTATTTCAACAAAGAAAGACAGATACTGACCACAAAGAAGGTGAGGAAAAAAGTAACATCTACACGGTTGGCTCTGCGGTGTTATCAAAAAGAATATTAAGTATAAACTGTGGAATTTAGAGAAAAGCGACTTCGAACAATAAGAAAAATGCATCATGCTACATTAGTATAATTTTTCATGAAGAAGATGAGTACTTTTGTTAGCTGAGACAGTACAGCAATCAGCGTTTGACGCATCAGTTGCAGAGTTATTGCTAATTTTTCTTGGTACATATTATAAGAATCGTTACATTTTTAAATAGCTTTTTTGTCCAATTTGACAAAAGCCTGGACAACAAGGCGCTAGTTCAAAACTTTATGATGATAATTCATCCGATGTCTTAGATTTAAAATCAACAATTTTCTGGTTTGTGTGTGCTGCATGTTATGATTACTTTCTGCAAATTCCGTAGTTCTACAATAAAATATTTGTCTTTGCAGATGAAAATTATCTTATGAATATATGTCAGTTACCAAAGAGGTTTCCTTCTGGGATTGAACATCTAAGTTAGATATAGTATTGAGTATATCAACTCCTTTTTCAATACTGGATGTTGTTAAAACCACTACTTTCAATGTTTGAACCTCTCTTGTCTCTCCCGGTAAGAGCTGCTGTTGTTTCTGGGTTTTTCTTTCATAAATTTGTTTTTGTCTAAGATATAGTTCTTTGTTGGTGGTGGTGCTGTAGAGAAGTGAAAGCATTCTAAGAAAAGTTTCCTGATGGTTTTCTGTTGACTCTAGCGGGAAACTTTTAAGCTTTTCTATGCCATATTCATTAGTTTGGTTGGGTTAAATTGCAGAACGTTTGCTAGCCTAATGTTTTGCTTTTCTGCACGGATTTATGCAATAGTTTGCCGAACAAACAAGTAATGACGTCAAGACTAATATGCACTGATTGAGCATTATAATTTTCACGTAGCTTATGGCTTTGTAAAATTATTTTTGGATTATTAATTCGAACTTTTAGGAACAAAATTTGAAATTACATGTCGAGACGAATTTTGCTCAATTCTGAGATTATACTCTGTGTTGCGTTTTTCTAATAAATATTTCCATACAGGTCCAGGTAGCAAAGATTTTCTTTCTTTAAAGAGGGTAATATGGCTTCCTCATGTACATCCACATTTTAGCGTGTATGTTTCAAACAGGTTATTGACTATAAAAAATTGTTTTTTCCAAATTCACTTTCTTAGTAAGTCCCTTAACAATGTACTTATGAGCAGAGAGAATAGGGTTTTGAGCAGTATATGCCGAGTGGTCATATCAAAGAACGTTAGATTTTTTGAATATAAGAAGAACGTCATCTTGCTCTTCTTCCTCGTCTGCAGAATCTTCAGAAGAAGATCTGACCGGATGATCGCGTTGTTAAGGAAGTATTTTGCACTTCTTTATCAGGAAATCTAAGTTTAAAAAAACATTCAAAAATGTGGAATATTGCTGAAATTATCAATTTGTTAAATGTTGTTCCTGTTACTTATAATATCTTGTTTACAAACTTTGATTTTTTAAATTTTTTAAAGTTTTACTCACTTAAGGCATGATCTTGACTCTAGGTTTAGGTATAGAGTGCAGTTTAGTATAACCTCTATAATGAAATCCCCCAGCCCTCATTAAAGGCTTTTGAGACGCTAAGTCGAAATCAAATTAATAGATAAAGGAAAGAAGAAAAAATATACATCTAAATTAAACATGACCAAAAATGAATTCGTACAATTTACATATGTAGACATAAAAAGATAAACATTGTGTTGAGCAGCTCACAGCTCCCTAAAATTCAAACCCCTCTCTACTTAAGTACCCCCTTGTAAAATCAGAATACCAACTTAATCTAACCAAAAACATTAAATCCTTCTTCTTGCTAACAAAAATAAAAGTTTTGTTATGGTTATTTTCTAATTGAGACACGCGTACTGTGAAAAAATCTTAGGACGTTCCAGATATTTTATAACCAGTCTTTCGATCAATACACTATGTCGATCGATACACATAACTTGCGCACATCGTGAAACTCAAATTTTTGTCAAATAAAAACTTAAAACTTCCTTTATAGAAAAACGTACGTTCGTGTTCCAATGTGTAGAGAAGAGTGTTGCTAGTTTATGGATCACAGCGTGAGTGCAACACATTGAGCGTTGCTTATAAATATAAACAAATAATAGCAAATAAATAAAAATAATAAACAAAAATATGTATGGAGAATAAAGAAATGCAGTGTGTATGATTCGAACGCTCTAGAAAACAAATTTTTTTTTCGAATTATTTAAAAGAGTTCGAATTATTAAGGGTTATACTAATTTGTAAAATCATTTTATTTTTTCTAGTATTTATGCATTTAAATCTGTAACTGGGGCTTAAAGTATGAAAATACTCAAATATACACTTTATTCTCAACAGTGTCCGAATTCAAAAAAGAAAAAACTCAGGGGCTCTAGCAAAGCAAGGAATTGAGGGCAAATGATTGGCCATCAGGATAAATTAGAGAAAACAAGGGGTAATGATTGGTATAATAAATTACGGAAAATAAGGGGAAATGATTGGGTAAGCGGAAAAATCTAGAAATTTTCCGGGTAAAAATTGTGTAGATTTGTTTTTTATACATATCATTTTATTCTTGTTCTCGCATTTTACTAGCCCACATGTATTTTTAGTGTTATTAATCTTTATGTCTTTCTAGAATAAGTCTTTTCAACGTAGTTCAACTTTGTTGTAAGGAAAACTGGGGAGATTTGATCAGAATCCGGTGTTAAAAGAGTGGGAGAAAATCAGGGAATTTGTTTTACAAAATTTGCTAGAAACCCTGTACAAAATACTTCAAGAAAAAGAAGAAAGTTCAAAATATGGAGGTGTTCGAATGATGTTGATTGGAATTATGGAAGGTCATTTTTTACCAAGCCAGAAAAATCGTTTGATTTAAGAAGAGTTTGAAGGGAACTCCTGCGCAGAATCTATTTCCTTTCATTATTTCTGCCAAATATTTTTGATAAAAGGATAATTGATAAAGTATAAATACTTTAAAGAGAGAAACTTCGTCAGTCGAAATAATTGCAAGATCTATCAAGGGAAATAACTTAATAGGGAAGTAACAACCTAAGGACATCTGAAAAGAAGATGCCAGAGGTTTTTTAAATCAAATACCAATCAATCTGTGATAATTTTTGCGAGGACTGTCATTGCGTCCTTTTTTATTATTTTTGAAATTTACTACATTAGCTGGGATGGAGAGCTCCGTCAAAAAATACCCGTCGGTGTCTTCTATTGTTCACGTATCTATCTGGTTTCTATCACTGTATTTCTTATTTGCAATTCTGTTTATGGAATCGTAAAAAATTAGGCACTTAAAAAATTATAGCACGTAGGCACGTAAAAAACTAAGGCATGTAGGCACGTAAAGCACATAGGCACGTAAGGCACGTAGAAACGCAAGGCACGTATTTAGCAGACTCCATTTTGAATAGCTTTAAGGAACTCTATAAATATTTAGGTACAAAACCTATTATTAAAATCGTCGAGGGTTTGAAATAGCAGAGACCTTCTCTAGGTAAAAAAAATATAATAATTTTATATCTATAATACTATTATATCCTGTTTCAACAATTAAACGTCGTGAATAAATTAATTATCTGCCGAATATAATTCCATTGCTTCGCGCTTGTAAAAATATGCATAAAGAAATGATACAATTATTAAAGAGAAACGTTAATAACAACAAAGATGGCGCATAACATTTTACGACGACCTTTATAGCACTGCACTGCGCGAGCTTCACATTCCGATAGCATTTTTCTCTTCCTTTAAAATTTTTAGGCATGCTTGGAAAATCACGAAGCTACGATACGGTGTGCGGAAATATATTTACTTTAAATATTTTTTTCAACAGCGTCTTGTTCAGCAGAAAATTTTACCCAGCAATCTTTCAAAAGCCTATTGTTTTAAAAAATACAAATAGAAAAAAAATTTTCGCACACCCTTTTAACTTTTTGTGAAAAGGTTGTAAAAATTTGGAACTCGTTAAAGTCAATTTTTTTTCTTGTTTACAATACATATTAGTTGGAAATTTCTGCCGACTAAGCAATTAGGTCAAAATATTTTGGAGATATACCGGCAAAAAGTGACTAATATTTTTTGCCAACTAAAATGTTTGCCGACTTTTTTATTACCGAACAAACTATTTTGCCGACTTTTTTTTCCGACTTAACTATTCTCCGACCACCTTTTTGCCGTTTTTTCTTTCTTGTTGCCAATTTTTATCAGTTTTTTGTAATTATTCTTTATTAGTGACTATATTCTAAATTTTTGTCAACAAAAAGTGACTAAATTCAAAAATTTAGTCGCCGAAAAGTGACTTAATTTTGTCCAAGTGACTAATATTTTTGCCGACTTTTTATTTTTGCCGACTAATTTTTTTTACTGACTTTTTTTTACCGATAAGGTAGTAAAGAAAAACTTTTATAAATAAACACTGAGTAAAAAATGCAGCTCTTTGAACCCCTAAAAAAGGGTTACTACCACCTTAAATAGTTTTCCAATTTTTCAATGAAAAAAATTTAGCTGTATATTGCCTTCACAGTCGTAAATTTTTTGCGTTCGTAAAGTTTACTAAAATTCGCGAAATTAAATCCTCTTAAGTGATAATAATTCAAAATAAACTTTTGCGAAACCTTTTAAATTTTTTTACCTGTGGTGCTATTTGTTGCTGTCAAGTTAAAATGCAAATGTCAATACAATTTATTTGCTTTTTTCCTGGTTTAGCGTTATTAGAGAGGAGTGCATTGTCCTCTCTGATAACTGCGCGCTACACAATCACCACACGCAAAAAATGTCAATATCAATATACAAATACAAATATCATTTAAGGTAATTTTTCTCTAATGATTAGCGCATAATTACATTGCCAGTATATTGGCGTTGAATTGAAAGGATAATGGTATGACTATCTATCTCCTTAAGAGACAGACTGGATTTTTTGCAACCCCCCCCCTTTCTTCCTCCTAATTTAAAGATGACAGTAGTAGCTGCCTGGGTGAAATTTAATTAGGAAAGGAAGGCCAACAATAGATGTCGGTACAAATGTTTGATAATTTTTAGACTCGCTATTTTAGGGTATAAGTTAAAAATTATTTAAAAAAACCCTTAAAGGCGGAAGAAGGAACTAGCTATAAATAATGAGTTTTATGTTTTAAATATATTAGCAGTTATTTTTACATAGTAATTCGCAAAATTCTATTCATTCTAAATATATACTCTAAATATGTCCAAACGTCCAAAAAGCCATATGAAATTTGTTAAAAATTCTAACTGGTGAAAAACATATATATAAATAGCTGTATGTCGATATACATTGAGCAAACATAATTTCCTTATAGCGTGCACTTTTAGAAGCATGCTCTTTAAATTTTCTTGTTAATGAAGTACCTTTTTTTTAGAAAAATCATATTTGAAAAAAATTCTACAGATACTGTTATATATAAATAAACGTGATAAATTGTTAGCCATGATGTTATTCAGAAATAAATAGAATAGTTAAAAGAAGTATTATCCCATTTAAACTTTCCACCATGCACGTGTAATGCAAAGTTTCAAGGGAACTCATTAGTTCTCGAAAATGATATATTTAAATTACCAAATTTACCTTTTCTAAAGGAGAACATGCTAGAAACATATAGAGAGATAACAAGAAGATGCTATATGAGTAGCAAATCGCACACAAAAAAAAAACAGTTCCAACTAGTCAAAACTTCCCATATAGTGTTCAGAGCAAACCAGAGACCGTACGACAATTGGATACTATAGCATGCATTGAAGAGATGAATAAATAACAATGCAATAGTTAGCAAACATGAATAAATTAAGCGAGTATCAGCGAAAAGAATAAATACTTAAATGAATAAATAAGTTAATAAATAAATAAATAATTGCAAAAAATTTACATAAATTACATAAATATTATACATGATTTACAGTAAAATTGGCTGTGATATTTCCCGTGATAACAACATTGCAAATAAATCGAAACACATTTTATTTCACAACACCACATCTTTTCGTTTTTATATCGTAGACAAAAATGTTTTATAAAAATATGATGGTCTGCACGGTACTATATTAACTAGATATATCAAAACGTTGAAAGACGCATGAAAAAGTTATCAAAAGGCTGCAATATTAAAAGAAAAGTTATTCGGCATTATTCTCCTATTCTGTATGCTTTAAATCTTTTTACCCCCTCTGAATAAAATACCTTATTCCCTTTGAGCTGAATCACCCCCCTACTAAGTGCAAAGTGAACGGATTGCCATTCTCAAGTAACAAGGCAATTTCAATTTCAATAAGTTACAGGATGCTAGAGGACGAATTTTTAAAAATCTCTGAATGGTTCCAAATCTAAAAAGCTTTCTAAGCCACTTGTACACGAAGTTTGTTTAAAGCCATTCTCCTCTAGTTTAACTTGAGGCAAATTAAATTGACCTGCCGTAATGTCGTTCATTCTGTTCCAGGGATTCTCGCTAACAGTTGGGCTTCCTATTGGAATACCTTCAGTTTTAATTGCATAACCAGGCGATAAGTTTTTTCGATGTTCTCTGGAATATAAACTAACCGACGGGGAGATATCTTCGTAACTGACGTTTTCGTTTAAACCTAGGATATGTTCCGGAGCCATTGGAGGGTACATCATTTCTGTTTCTGGGGAAGTTGATGACGATAGAAAATGTCTGTTTTCATTTGCCATTGAGTAACTCGGTGGACGATGACAAAGTTTGTATGTTTTCGTATTTGGATTTGTGTTCATATGCATGTTGGTTAACATATGACTTGGATAAGAAGGTGCTATCTTGTACATTCCTTTTTCATGAAAGTTACTGTTACCATTCAATGTCGCAGGCATATATGACGGTACGCTGATCGGATTATGTGTCGAATGGACAGTGGGGACGTGATTATACGCATTCTGTCGCTCGGTAGGTATTAGTTCGCGAGGTTTCGAACTAACAACTCTCATTCTTTTTCTAGCTAGTACTTGAATGTGACTTGCAACTTGTTTTCTCGATCTCACCTTACCAGTTTTCATAAAAATATAGCGAGCGATCAGTTCATTTCTTCCATACATTTTATCCCGAGATGATATCATAATCTTCTGTCGGCCACATGGCGGATAAATCGATAGCGCTTCCTGGAAACTTTTTTCAATATCACCTGTCCATAATCCTTCACCATCACTTGACATGTCGTAGTGTTAAAAATTATAATTAATTTGAATGGAAAGCAATTCGAATTATGTCAACTTGTAAGAATGCTTGAAAGAATACCTCTTGTGTTCGAACAGCAAACTTTCGAATGCCGTTTTCGAATCAGTTCTTGCTCACACGACCTATTAAAACGTATTTGATGTATGCAATGAAAATTATACAGATTTTGTTTTCTAGGTTGTTGCCGGCCTTTTTTAGAACGCACATTGGTTTTCTTTTCAAAGAGATCACGCACCGACAGGTTGCCTGCTTAAGTTACCGTGACGGTTTTTTGTTCAAAACATTCAACAAAAGAGTAAAACATAGTAATCAGAATAATGTATACGAAAACAAAGCGTATACCACTGAAGCGCGAACGAAATTAGAAAGAAATTTTCTTTTGGCATACTAAAGGGCTATTTTTAAGTAAAAGACGCAAAGACAGGCAGGAAATTACTTCAGTTTTTTTGGTGAGTTTCTCGGTAACAAAAATTTATTTTTCACAGTGGCCAATTTTAGTATTTTTAATTATTTTAAGGTTTTTTTGAAGAGGTGTGATGTGGTGTGATCTTTTGTTGCGCCGATGATGATGATAAATCTTTTGTTGTTTTATTGACTTATAATTACTACGGCTTGCAGGTAAATCATTCAGAATTATAAAGGTAAACAGTGGTGAGGAAGAGAGGTGATAGCCCATGAGAACTTTTTGTTTACGTTTTTCTTCCGTTTGTATGTTATACACGTTACATACAAAACAGCAGATAATATAGTGTATTATTAATTTAAAATATTACACTTTTTTTTTATAAGAACCAAATTGATATATGGCTTTAAAATCGTAAAAGCTAGGACATGTTAGAAAAATTAAAAGGCCTTGTGAAGCTTGGCTACATTTTTTTATTCCTATGAGAATATAATCAAAAAATAACAAATTTAAATCGACGAAATATGACTAATAGGTATACGTAAACTAAAGAATATATATACAGTAAAAGTAGTTAAAATGACAATATATACCCTATATAAAAAATCATCTTAACCTCATCTATATTGTTATAGTGTTATATATTCGCCGACAACAGTATATACAAAAATGTAGTCATTTAAAGGTTAATAATATGGCAGGTGCGAGCCGAAAACATATTTTGTCTTATCATCAAGCCCCTTAAAGCGGGCAAAATTTATTTACAATCTATGGTTTATATTAACAAAAAGAAAGATTAAGCCATTTTGAATAGGTCAATCAAATCATTAGATTTATTATTATCATTGGTGTGAAATTTTTACTTTTATATTTCACTTGGTTACGCTTTTAAACACAATTATTACTAAATTAGCTGAAAAATTAAGAACAATCTAAGATAAAAAGGCTTTAAAATCAAAAGGTTAAGAACATTTGTTAAAGGATGGCTTACCCTTTAAGATGAGAATTCTTATAAAAAAACAACAACAGCGTGTAAATGATGATAAAATAATAAAGTCAAAAATAGAAGAACTGGCAAAATTGCACAAAAATTATCGAAAAAAAATGAGCAGGTGATAAGATGCGGACATGATCTCGATTTACAGAAATGTTCAAATGTTTAGGAGAAATTCTATATAGAATTAAATTTTTTTCACCTGTTACCCAAACTGACAAATAGTTATGCATTTCCTTCTATGTTTTTTAAAACATTCCTTGCCTTATTTTGTTTGCCTTTTAAAGTTATAACATCTTTCCATTCGTTCTGGCAATGGTATTATATCAAATATATCTTCCTGAAAATTTGATATAAATGTTGAAGAGTGATTTTATTTTATTAACTTGAAAGATTTAGAGTTTAGCAATTTAAGAGAAACTTTTAATATTAATGTTTAAATGTGACATGTTTTCTTGATAGTCAAGATTTCAAGAATATTTTTTTTCAACTACTTTTGAAGCAATATTTGAAAAAAAAATCGAGGAAAGCTTTCGATTATCGGATGTTTTTGCGAACCTTGAAAAACGGAAACGAAACAGAACTACTTTGTGGTTTCTACGGCTAATACAGAGATTATTCTTGCGTAAAATAACTTTTGTAATCACAGTTTTATGGACCACGTAACACGCAATCTTGTTTTAAATCATTTTATCATGATTTCAAGACAAAATGGAACGTTACGTCACGAGCACGTGAGCGATAGCGCGATATGAACGTATTTTTTATAATGTAAGAAACCACTTTATAAGAAACGGAATAGTTGGCATTCAAAAAAGAGACTTTTACTAATCAATCGTCATAGTAACAATTGTATTTACCAAAAAATATACAAGAAACTCCCGACAAATTGGGGAAAAAATACGATTTTAGCAGAAAAAATCATTTTAGAGGATGAACAGCCGAAAATGCGTTTTTTCATCATTACTTGTAATTGTATATATGCCGATGAAGTCTCTTTGTTGTACCAAATTCAGGTTTTTGATTAAATATCCCTTTTATAGACCACGTCAAAATTAAAAACTTGTTAAGAAACTTTTTCTTGTAAAATAACCTCAGAATTTAAGAAACTATTACTATTTAGAAACTATTTATTAGTTGGTCTCATTAACGTGTAACTGAGAAAACAATGTTGGAAACTAAGAGGTGTATTTTGTAACCACACATCTATACAAGACACGTGGCAAATAGCCATACTTGTTATGATTTGAATACGAAATAAAAACGAGCAAGTGAGCGATAGAGCAAAAGCTCGTAGATCTTGGTGTTTTATTTCGTAAACAAACAAGTGGCAAGTATGTACTGTTTAAATCCCTTAATCGTAATTTAGATGCAGAGAGTTTTGTGAGGTCAAAAAATCGCGAAATGTTGCGAAAAAAGCCTTCGCAAATTTGTAATTTTGGGATGAATTTCGCGTAAAACCTCTCGCAATTTTAAAATATGGTTTGTTTTCAGCGGGAAAAAAACTTTCGCGGAAGGTCAAAACCCAAAAAGTGAGTTTATTCGGTGTAAGTCGCAAGGTATTGAGAATAATCAGAAGCCTGCATTCATTACTGTTTTATAGAATCAGGATATCCGAGGTATATTCCCAGCACCCAAGAAGAATAGTTAATGATTAAAAATGAAATAAATCACTAATTTTGAGATTTTTACGTTGTGTGATTTTTTAGGGATGAAAAAAAAATTCACGTCTTAAAAAATATCCATAACTTTTCGTCAAAAATTCGCGTTATGCATTAAACTTTCGCAAAAGATGACCAAAAAGACGCGAAAGTTTCTACCCCAACCTCGTCCCCAGGGCATCTTGTATCTTTTCTGACCCCGGGACGGCGATACGAACATGTTCGTATCGCCGTCCCGGGGTCAGAAAAGATACAAGATGCCCTGGGGACGAGGTTGTTTCTACCCTAAAAGAAACAAAGACAGAAGCAATATAATATTTAAGTAATTGAATCTCTCAAATCGAATCTTCATAATTCGAATATTTTTAGATTCATACAATCACGTGAAAATCACTTAAAGGGGCTACGGAACGGCTGTTGGTTTTCGACTTTAGTGACTTACACGAAAGTCGAGCTGACGGCGGGGGAAACCAAAAATAGCTATTTTTCCGGCATGTATGTAATTTACAGACTCGAACATATTGATATGTCTAGAATTTTTATCTTCTCCAGCCTTGGTCATGTTTTCATCCAGAATGAGTCTTGCTGAAAATCTCTTAGTAATATGCTTTTCGAAAAAAAATATTGAACTAGCGAGCAAATTGCGCTGGTCTGTTTATTGCGAAAAACGCGTTTGCCGGATTTTTAATATGTGCGCGGAATATACGGAATGTGAGCATTCCATCAACCGGTTAGTAGCCCCTTTAAGAAAATGCTTTCTTTTTGTAATACAACCTCTAATTCGAATTGTTTTTCTTCAATTCAAGCAAAATTTTAAATCCCTTCAAAAGAACTTTTTCCGTGTCTCAAACTTGTAGTATAACTCGCTCAAATCCTAAACGTTTTATAATTTGGCTAGTTCTTTTTATCAATGCATCTCTAGCAAAGTTCGTTTAACTTTGATAACCGCCCAATTGCACCAGGTTGTTTCTTTCGTTTATGCTCGGCAGTTTACATAAAACGTTTCTAAATAAGTCACTTTTAATAATTTAAATCTCTCTTTATTTCGATTTTTTTTAATTAAATTTTCTCAGATTCCAATGTTATTAGGGAGTTTGGTTTGACTGCAAATTGTCAGTCAGTTCAGAAATTATATACGTATGGTCTTTTTTTTGGGGGGGGAGGGGATTCTATGTTGCAAGTAGACTAACATTTGTTAAATCATTACCGGAGATGGGGGTGCGGGTTTTTTTCTGCTGTATGTAACTAATTCTGTGATTTTACAAATAAATAAATAAGTAAAATAAAAAAAACATCGGCTGTCGTGAAAAAATTGCATTAAAAATGTTTCTTATGTATGGAGGTCAATGTCCGTCTATATGTGAAACGGTAAAAACATCTCATTTTTAGGAGTGCTTGGTTTTTAGAAGCGTACACTTTCTAGCTTTATTTCGAGCAATTCAATTATTTCATGCTAACAGCCAAACAAGAATTAGTAATACCCGTGTTGTATCTGCTTCTGCGCTTAAATAGTATTGACGTAGCAATAAACTAGCGAAGAAGCGGATTCCCCCCCCTCCCCTGACCGTTTTTTTTTAATAACTCCTTAACGTTATGCTGCATGGCTAAAATACTTACCGAGTTTTAATACTTATCTATTAGACACCTGCATGCCAAATTTTTAGGTCCCATGCCTTTCAGAGGCTTTGATATTGGCTATTAGTCGAAACTACCCCTAAAAATCTATATGAAACCCTTATATGGAGAAAATATAATAACTCTTGTTAGGATTACCCCTAGAACTGGAAACTTACAACACAACTTTTTTTCATCAAAAAGAATCATATTCCATGTTTTGGACACGTGATTATTCCGATTTCCTGATCTTTTGGATTTTACCCGAAAATTAAAAAAAAACAACGGATTTTGGGGCAATTTTTGGCAACTTTTCATGCGATCTATGTGAAAACCTGAAAATATGTTAAATAACTTTATGTAGTTTTCAGAAACTTCAAACAGAATGTAAAAATTCGTTCTAGAACTAAAGTAATTGAATTTTAAGCAGATGGTGGCATTTTGAACAAATTTTAAGCTTTTGATGACGTCACAGAAAAAGTACTGACGCAAGCAAAAATTTATTGCCAATTTACGATTTATGTTCTACATGTTATAATGAATATTATGTCACGTTAGTAGACTATCCCCAAAGGTTTTGTGCCTGATGTCAGAATCACTAGCGCTTACTTAGTGTCAACAAGATCCTGGTACAGACTGCTTTGTAAAACCAGTATATATTGGTTACGAGTTTTATTTTCAGAAGCTAGCTAGCTAGCTAGCAAGGATGGCTGCATCTTTTTATGCTCACCTTGTAGTTATAAACAAATTTTGAATACATATATTTTGTGGTAGTTAGCTAAAGCTAGGAGCCAAACTAAAAAACTAGTTTAATTTTATTTTCCTAAATCTCGCTGCACCTCAACGACAGTAAAACCTAGCTACTAAATGATATTAATATTACCTACCGTAATTTTATTGGTGAAAGTATTGTTTCTAGCTAGTTAAAAAAGAGTGGTTTTAATGCTTTTAGTGAATATGCCAATGTTGTGTAGAAAAAAAGTAAAAACTTAGCTCCTAATTGACATTAGTACTTTAATATCAATACCTACCCTAATTTTATTGGTAAAAGTATAGCTTCTAGCTAGCTAGCTAGCTAGAAAACAAGCCACAAAATTCTTACAAATAGTTCCAATACTTTACTAATGTGGAAATATTGCCAAGAATTTCAGACGGTTTTGGCCAGGATTGTAGGCAGACGTTTGAGTGTATTGTTAACTTGTTAATACAAAAGTTGTGTCTGCCTGTGACCGCCAAAGTGGATATCTTCATTTTCCTTAAAAGTTGCCGAAGAAAATATTTCTAATTTGTTGATCTTTCTGACGCTACGGCGCGACGTAAATGCACTTAGACTGATGTCAATGCGTTTAATAAAATTGATGATTGTATTGGAGTTATAATTTTAAAGCAAAATAACTTGGAAACGAGGTGGTGACGTCAGTCGTTTTTCATCAAAAAGCCTTTACCCTTATATCTTTTTAACCGTTCGTCAAAAGTCATGATCCTATACATTTTATTGATTAGGGTTTCAAGATCTATACGATGGTCAAGGGGTATACAAATTTCTAAAAATCAATTTTTCGTATTTTAGCAGGTCTTTGCTGACGTCAGCAAAATTTTTTAAACCCTATATTCTCTTATAATACGTTTGTCAGAAGCACACGATTCTATGCATTTTTCTCATCAGCGTTGCAAGCTCTACACATTACAAGCAACGGATAAACAAATTTCTCCATTTTTTTGTTTATGCACTGCTGACCTCAGCAAAACATCTAAAACATCTTTTTTCCATTATTTTTCTTTCTAAGTGGATTTTTCCACAGGACTTATGGACTGGCTATGTAAGAGCTACACATTATAAGATTTATGCTTATTGGAAAAGTCTAAACAAGAAAATCAATTTATTAATTTCAATTTATTAATTTTATTTTTAATGATAAACGACTTTGTTCTAATAAAAAAATATTGTACAATCGGAGAGTAAACCTAAGTTGACTGTACCACAGAATAGCAGACACAATTAGCTTAAAAAAGATTCACAATAACCATTGAAATCCTTCAACTATTTCTTCATCCAATGTTACCTCAGAAACAATGTGATTAATTTCTTCATTAAAATCTTCATCTGCATCAAGAAAACCACCTTCTAGCAAGTAATACAAATCATCAAGCTCTTCTCCTGCAATAAAACTCCGTGAAAGGGTAGCCATTTTGATGAAGTTGTGTACTTTCAGCGGGTCGTTGAACATTTCTCAGCCTTGCGCGCGCAAGACAATATTGAAGGTAATAAACGGCCCACCCGGCTCCACCCGGCTCCACCCGGCTCCACCCGGCTCCACCCGGCTCCACCCGGCTCCACCCGGCTCCACCCGGCTCCACCCGGCTCCACCCGGCTCCACCCGGCTCCACCCGGCTCCACCCGGCTCCACCCGGCTCCACCCGGCTCCACCCGGCTCCACCCGGCTCCACCCGGCTCCACCCGGCTCCACCCGGCTCCACCCGGCTCCTTTTCTTATGACTATGCAATAACTCTATAGGAGAATAATTTTAAATGCCAATGTATATTTAAAATGTTTACATGTGTCTATAATAATATGTACTAGCTAGCACCAGGAGCACACGTCAAAAAAGGCACTACAGAATAAAAGGAATTCCACCATTTTAGCTTGTTATTTCCTTTGTCATGAAATAATCTCATAATAATCTTTCATTCACGCATAAGTCAAGGTTCACATCACACGATCCAAAAATTTTATCAGTAAAATCATAGTGGTCATATCATCGTAACTGAAGCGTGCCAGCCCTATTTTGTCAATATAGAAAATGAAAAACTTAAGTAAAGGAGTTAGTATAAAAATAGTTTCGTATTAGCTATGCTTCCTCAGTTAGGGGACACCGTTTAAGGTTGAATGATAAGAGTTTTCAATTAAATAATGGATTTAACTGAATATCAAAGAAATGAGCACAATTTATATAGCAAAATGATTTCTTTAAAGCCTGTGCATTTGCTAAGAAAAAGTTCCAGACCAAATGAGCTTGTCATTATTTTGTAGGCCAATTGTTGATTAAGCTCAACCTAGCACATTCTCATTATTCCACAACACAATATAAATAGACTAATAGTTGGCCCGGCATTATAGGCCACTATTCAATTCATTTTGACTCTTTCTTTCCGATGTTTAAAAGGCAGGTACCCCTGGAGACGAGGTTGGTTAGTAGTCACGTATATATCTTAAATAAGCCAAATTTAAAACTTAGGTAAAAGGGTAGCTACATCATAGAAGCACCCTAGTCAAAGCTAGCTAGCTGCATATATGCTGTTTTGTTAAAGTTAGGCTTAGATATGTGGCGTAAAGCATACCTGTACAAAGCACTTAACCTGCCGTTTAACTTTGGATCACCGAGCCAGTCCCTATAACCCTGTAATATTATTAGCCATATTATTTCTGTTTGTTTACAACAAAATAGTCGCGTATGCATACATCAATGTACAAAAAATGAAATGCAACATACGTAACCACTAGTTTGTCTGGAACAACTCAATTTGTCCACCTTAGATAGATTTGTCCGGCTTAGAGTATGTCCTCCTTAGGGAGGTACCACTCTTTAGGATCAGACACTTTAATCAGTAGCAAAGAATGAGTACATAAAAACAAAGAGCGAGTATAATGTATAATTTTTCTCTTAGTTCAAACTTAAAGAAAAGAAAAACAAAAAGAGGTTTTTCTGCATGCTTTAAATGTATTGAATCTATTTGTTTTTAATTTTAGAAAAACAGAGAGCGGGGAGCTCGACCGAGTCTTTTTTGCAAAATATTAATCAAGTTCTACCATCTTTTATAACATGAACTTTCTTTATTCTGTGGGAATCTGGCTCTAACACATCGTTGTCGAGAAAATTTGTATAGAAATTATACCGAATATATGTTGGTAAATATTGCACGCGAAAAGTTTAGCAAGACGTTTGAAATATTTGTAAAGATGGGCTAGAGTATGCCTAAATGGTATATTAAGCCAAGGCTAGAATATGCCTGAATGGTCATATGAAAAAGTACTGATG
This sequence comes from Hydractinia symbiolongicarpus, assembly GCF_029227915.1. NCBI lineage: Eukaryota > Metazoa > Cnidaria > Hydrozoa > Anthoathecata > Hydractiniidae > Hydractinia > Hydractinia symbiolongicarpus. The sequence continues at coordinate 7,297,641 of NC_079885.1, forward strand.
AAAAGAGGTCGTCCAAAGGACGAACAATATGTGAGAGATTGTTTATTTTAACTTAAATAAAAAATTTAGTCGCAAGAAATTCGTTTTGAAATGGAATATAAACTTTTTTTTGTTTAGAAAAGTGTAGAACACGTGCTTTCGTTGCTAATTATGCAGTTGTAATGACATAATTTTGAAAAGTAATTATTTGACAACAAACTCTTCGTTCAAAAATAAACCAACCAGAGAATACTGTATTGTTTACTCAAAACCAATCATAATTGCAGATTTCACTTTACGAATAAATTATTCACAATTCCGCCAAAGTTTTAAATAACATTTCTACCGTAATGCTTCGAATAAACGCCCGCGGCTTTTATTAATTTTTTTGACATCTTGGAGGGGCTTCTATTCGAGGAGGGCGTTTAAAAGAGGGGGGCGTTTATTAAGTTTTTACACTTCGTCTCTTTTGCAGTTTTTAAGGATACTTATAATATATATCTTCACAACAGAAAAAAAAAGATATTCACATGTTTTAGAGAATGAACTTCACAAGCGAAAAACTAAATTTCCAACCTTAAATGTAAGATTTAGGAAAAAAGTAAGTAAGTATACTTTTCTATTGTCTCGCAAAAACTCCCCTTATGAGGGAGGGGCGTCTATTCGAGGGGGGCGTTTATTTAAAAAATGACTGAAAAGGAGGGGCGTCTATTCGAGGGGGCGTTTAATAGAAGGGGGGCATTTATTCGAAGCATTACGGTATGCAGACGCCTGCCAAAACCTAGCGGTTTGTTTCAATAGAATTGAGAAAATCGTTTCTCCTTCTGTTTTCTTTCCTCCGAGTTTTAAAGCAGCTATCTGTATGTCCAAAATAATACTTGGACCAGAGCTTGGGCACGTATTTATTGAATTATCCAAAATGGAATTTTCTCGCAATAGGGATTTAAGATTTTCTAAGCGTTCTTTAGGGTCACAACTTGTCTCTTCTGTGAGGTTATCGCTGTCCGAATGTTGAATTTATTTCTTACTCGCAGCAGTTTGAAGTGTATATTAGCTTCTTATTTCACTGTTCTAAAAATATATATCAAACAAAACAAACTATGCTATAATGCTCAAAGAACAAAGATTTTTTGAACATAAATGCCGAATATTTGATCAAACATGCATGTTGTGAACCGGCATGATTAGTGAAATTCATCGAAACGAAGTTGTTTGACCTCTTACAACATAATCATTTTTGCATTTTGTAAAGTCAATCATTATCAGAGGTACTATAATTGGGCAAATTTGACCGAGCCTCACACACCATCACCACCTCCAGTTTTTTTCTTCGCCGAATCAAACTCTAAAAACATCCTTGGAAGAGAGGCTGCATAAAGCGCGCCAAACCGTTACAATTTATCTTCAATAAACTAATTTTGCCATTTTTTATTCCATTATTCTTTGTAAATCTAAGGTTGTGAGAGGACAGGCAAATGTTTTGCCGCTCCTCGACTTCAACCCCTCAACTTTAACCCCAAGGCTCTTTGTCTCTTTTTTCCAAACTGGGACGACAAAAAAAACAGCCGTAATACTGACCAGTCTTTATCATAAAAAAATAGGCGCTATTTGCTCGATTACTACGACCTCGTCCTCAGGGCATTTTGTATCTTTTCTAACATTGTATCAAAAAAGAAGATTGCGATTACCGATATATAAAAAAAGGTTGTATTGTCCCCAATGTTTTTTCTCTTAGTGAAAGCACTAATAAAATAAATATATTTCATTTTAAATAAATATATATCATTACTTATCTCTACTTAGAGAAAGAGAACACAACTAACAACCTCGTCTTTGTGACCCCTGAGCCGTTATTACGGAGTGGCTAACTTCATCAACAAGGCAAAATGCCCTGGGAACGAGGTTGCACAACTCATACACCTGCTACAGAAGTAATGCGGCACGTTTGATAACAAACCGCGTATAATATTGTTTGTACCTCGTATAATAATAACAAACCGCGTATAATTATTAACAAATTATTAAACCGCGTTGTATTTACCCCATATAATGTTACATCAGCCTTTTATAATCTTTAAAGCACCACGTATAATGTGAAATAAACCGAGTATAACAGCATATGGACCGCGTATGTCAACAAAAGAGCCTCGTATAATAAGAAAACGGCATATGCTAAGGGTAACTGATCACTTAAGGCAGTTAAGGCGTTCAATAATATTTAACTGGGTGTATTAGCTACTGTTAGCTAGCTAATGCTAGCCTCCAAGGTCTGTTTCCCATCCCATGGCTAGCTGTAACCTATGAGTTATGTTGTTATTCCTCTTTTTTAGCTAGCTACCTTAGTTACCAAACTTGTCTTCTTTTTTGAGCCCGAATTATATTGTAAATTTTTATGCCCATAGAGTATAATTTTTTTCTTATTTCCTCTATACTTTACAAGGGGACCACGTGCAACATGGAAAGTGGAATAAATTTTTTCAGAATTTAAAGCGTGTGTAAGTAATTTTTTATTGTTTTGTTTCTGGCTGACATCCTATTAAACTTTTGTCAGCCTACATGTAAAATGCCAGGTTATGTTTACAGGTGTTGTAGACAATTTACGTGAGTTTATGACTTTTTTTTTATTTATGAGAGGATGGTTTGGTTGTTCGTTTTTTTCTTTGTGTTGCAAACTGCTGGTTTTTAAAATTTTGTGTAAACTTTTGTGCAATATACTAAAAACCAATTTTTGTATAATTGGACTATACTGAAGGCTGTTGTGTAAACTAATGGCTTTTTAATATTTTGTATGATAAACTTTTTTTGGGTAGAACTAAACTGTACGTGATGGCATTTTTGATAGAAAAAAAATTCCATGGTTTCACGTTTTTGTTAAAACTGTTTGGCGATGATGAAAAAATTACTAAATGTTCTGACTACCACTTTTTTGTTTTTTATTTTTTGTAATCTAATCGGAGAGGACAGTATGCACTAAAATGCCTAATTTTTTTTTATAATTTGATGTGTTTCATAACCTTTTTCTGGAGAATTTATGTGTAATGGCAATATAAAACATGCTGAATGAAATTATTTTTGTTGATTTGGATGTGCTCCTCAAAAACCGATCTGTTTTACATTGTGTCTAAATTGTTGTAAGAAAGGACTGTATATCTCTTATAATAATACGGAGAGTGTGTCCGTCTGTCTGTGACAGGCAAAGTGGATGTGTTCATTTTCCTTTGATGTAGCCGAAATTTCCTTTGAAGTCTCCGAAAAAGTTATATCCATTTTGCCAGCGGGTTTACTTTGTTTACATCACGTGATCTAAATGAAGCAACTTGATTTGCTGAAAAAATTTTAACGGCTAACTCCCGAAAAATGGTAACCCTCGACACAAAAGCAACAACAAGAAAACAGCCCCTTCGTCTTGAAAAATTGCAAAAAGTAATTCAGAGAAAGAAAAGTCCAAGAAAGGAAGTGAGAAGTGGTAGCTAGAGCTAGAAGTAAAGTAGTAAAGTTAGAAGAAGAAAATAGAAGCTAGAAGTTGAAGTGGATTTGAAATCACAAATAGTAAGAACTTTGATGTTTTTAGACGTTTAGTTTTTATGTCACTGGAGCAAGCAGACTCGCATTTTCCAAGAAAAGCCTCAAATTCTTGAAGTTTCATATTTTAGCGCTTTTTTAATTACAAACCTAGCCACCATATTTGTTTATGTTTTTGTTGCATAATTAATGTATCCCCTGGTGCGTAACTAATGTGTTTGTCCTAAAATTCAAAATGCTACATAAAGCTGTTAGCTGACTAACAAACGGAAAACTTTGGTTTGTTGAACTTACTGATCACTGTAATGTTATTATTTTTACATTACTATTGTTTCTCTTTATATGTGTTTTACTAAGCATAAATAGCTAGCTTTAGTTTTAGCTAAGTGTTCCCAGTTTAAGTATATTTAACTGGGGGTCTTAGCTACTGTTAGCTAGCTAATGTTGCCCTCCATGGGCTAGCTCTAACCTATGACTTATATTGTTATTCCTCTTTTTTAATTATCTATAGCTAGCTACCTTAGTTTCCAAACTTCTTTTCTTTTATGAGCACGAATTATGATGTAACAAGCTAGCTAGCTACCTACCTACAAAATCTTTAAAGACTTGAACTTTTGCAGATGTATTTTATATTTCTTTTCGCATTTCCTGTAAACTTTACAAAGGGACCATGTGCAATATGAAAAGTGGAATACTTTTTTTCCAAAATTTAAAGCTTGTGTGTTACTTATTTTTTATTGTTTTGTTTCTGACATCCTGTTTAACTTTCGTCAGCCTACATGTAAAATGCCAGGTTATTTTTACAGGGGGGTGTAGCTAGACATTTGATTGGAAATTTACATGGGTTTTTGACTTTATTTTAATTTATGAGAGTCGTTCGGTTCGGGAAGGTTGTTCGTGTTTTTGTTTGTGTTGCAAACTGCTGTTTTTTAAAATTTTCTGTAAACTTTTGTGGGAAAAAGACCACATGCAATATACTGAAAGCACAAATTTTGTAGAATTGGCCTCCACTAAAGGCTGTTGTGTAAGCTAATGGCTTTTTCATAGTTCGTATTATAAACTTTTGTTGGGGAGAACTAAACTGTATGTGATGTCATTTTTGCTGGAAGAAAATTCCATGGTTTCACGTTTTTGTTAAGAATTTTATAATTGTGGTAATATATAACTGTGTTTGGTGATGATGAAATAACTTTTTTGTTTTTTATGAAATGCCTGATTTTTCTATAATTTGATGTGTTTCATAACCTTTTTGTGGAAGATTTATGGGCAATAGCAATATAGAACATGCTAAATGAACTGATTTTTGTTGATTTGGATGTGCTCCTCCAGAACCGATCTGTTTTACATTTTGTGTTAACTTGTGTGAGGACGGACCGTATATACACTCTGTTTTCCAAAAGTAATATCTTTGTTGATTCAAATTTACTCCTTATTTATTTTTGACATTCACGTTTAAAATGGTTGGTAAAGGTTAACTACTGATCATCATACAAAGGAAAATTTTTTTGTGTTCTTAACCTGTTAATTTTTACAATTTGTGTATATTTTTGGGAAACAGGATAGTATGTAATTGAATAAATGTTTTCCAGATATAAATTTGATGTTTTTTGACACTTCTGATTGAAATATTAAAGGTTTTCAACGAAGTAAATATTTGAGATGTGTTATTTCTGACTTTATTATTATATATTGTTAGTGTTGTACTTGATTCTAACATTATTTTGATTAGTGTTTCAAGCTCTACACATAATCTTTGTTGATTCAAGTTTATTCTTTGCTCATTGATTTTTTGACATTTATGTTTAAAATTGTTGGTTAAGGGCAGTGCGGAACTAAAAGAGAAAATTTTTGTGTTCTTAACTGGTTGATTTTTACATTTTGTGTAAATTTTTGTGGGAGAGGATGGTAATGCAACTAAAATGACTGACTTTTCCAGATTTAAATTTTATGTTTTTTAAACTACGGCTTTTTCATATTTTTGTATAAGCGTAAGGGAAAAACAATATTTAAAATGTGTAAAAAACTTATTTTTGCTAACTCTTGGAGGCCTCCTTTTTGACACTTCAGAATAAAATACTGAGGGTTTTCAACATAATCACTTATAAGATGTAAATATTTGAGATGCGTTATTTTTAAAATTGTTATTATCCGTGTTGTGACTGTTGGTGTTGTAACTGTCGGTCTTCTTACTGTCGGTTTTGTGAGTTTAGTGTTGTGAGTGTCGATGTTGTGAGTGTCGTTGTTGTAACTTTTTATCAACTAGATTTTACACCTTGCAAGCTGTTCTTTTTTATTTTGTGTAAGATTTGTGTGGAGGATTTAATGTGATTTGATATTTGACATTTTGTGTAAGATTTTAAGAACATTTTTTTGTATATACACTGCTGACGTCAGAAAAACATCTAAAAGAACCTATTTTTCCATTGTCCTTCTGCCTAAGTGGATTTCTCCACGGGCCTTATCGACTAGTACACTATATTTTCAAAAATAACAAGAAGCCCTGGGGGCTCTAAGAATTTCCGCGCGCTACCAAAATATTTGATGAAAACCTGCTAATTCGTTGTGTTATTGTGCCAAACATTCGAAAGGGTTTGGTGCATGAACCTCTGAAGATAAAGCACACAAAAAGTGTAAAATATGAATTGTAAACTTTAATTTATCTTTGCCCAGAATGTTATTTTTCATTATTATTTTTATTATTTTTATTATTATTATTATTATTATTATTATTATTATTATTATTTTTATTATTATTATTATTATTATTATTATTATTATTATTATTATTATTATTATTATTTATTACGTTAGTTGGTTTTTATTAGCGAAAGCTATCTTGTAAATTTGACCAACGTTAAATAAAGAAACATACATACATACATACCAGTGACATTATATCTTACAACAAACGCAAACAAAACGAAACGTGTCATTAAACTCACATTTTAAAAGAAATTGCTAACAAAAAATACAGCCTATCATTCATGGTTGAAAGTCTTGCGATTGAAACGTTTATGGTCTTAAACGGCATTAGTTGACAAAAAATCAAAATTTTGATGTGACCATCATTTTCAGCATACTTTTTTATTAACTGTGTCAATTTTTGCCGAAAATGAAGTGGTTTTAATTTTTGGACCAATTTTGGCCTAAAATGACATTTAGGTGGCAAATATTAAAAATTTTGATGTCACCATTATGTTCTTGTTAACTGTGCCAAATTTTGTCGAAAACAAATACCAATTTTGGCCTGAAACGTCAATACGAGACTTCCCAGTAGTTAAGGAGCTTGGGTACGAAGTTTACATCTGTGACGGAGCAACGTGCAATCCCAGGGTCGATTTTTTCTCAAAAAATGCTCCGGAAGAAAAAAACGACGGTTTTAAAGATTTTCCTACGCCTTCGGGCGCGGAAATTCAATGATCTTTGTTGATTCAAAAATAATTCCTTTTTCTTTTTTAACATTTAGGTTTAAAATGGTTGGTAAAGGTCAGTACAGGTCATCATTCTAAAAAAAATTGTGTTTTAACGGGTTAATTTTCACATTTTGCGTATAATTTTGGGGGACAGGATGGTATGCAACCGAATAAATGATTTTTCAGATATAATTGCGCCTCGCCGAAGGGGCGCACATTTAGTGGACCGCGGGTATATAGTGTTTGTTTTAAGTATGGGAGAAGTTTTTTTCTTACTCTCAACTTCGCGGGGGAACTTCGGCTCGAACATCCAACCTAGGTTTGATATAACACAACCTGTGTGTTTGGTACCATCAAGACAAAAAATAACACTGATCGAGCAAAACTTATCTTGTCTCGGTTTCTTTGTTGTCTCTGATGATTTGACTGCCATAAAAAATATCAATCGAGATTCTTTTGTTATGTTAATTTAAAGCTTTGTAATATTGTCTCGTTTAATATGCTTAAATGTCACTGCAGCCCACGTGAATTTATCTTCAAGAAAAGGTTTGTTTTTCTTTGTCCAAGTTGTTTCGAAACTTGTTAACAGTAAGTAGAAGGATTACTTATATTTTATATGAAATTAAACTCAGAACGGTTTATGGCGTTGATCCAAAGGCCGCAATTTATAAATGCATCACAATTTAAAGTCAATCAAGAACAGAACATTCCGTGTATGGCCATGACTAAAACTGCTTGCATTTTGTTGGTCTTCCCTTCCCGATGGTCTGGCTTGTCGTAATAGCTTTAATGATGTAGCTAGGGAGCTAAATACTTATTTTTAAATTCTTGCATTTTATAAGTTAATAGTCGTAAAACTACTCTCACTTGTACTACAGCTATCAAGCTAGAACTGCACAAAATAGTGCTTTCATTAGAGTCCCTTTTTTCAGAAGCAACAAAAAACTTTTATCCTGCCCTGTGTAATTTTATCAACGAGGGTGCTGATAAGCCACATACACCGTAAAAAGTATAGGCGTTTTGGGTGAGTAAAAAAACTTCTAAAGGAACCTTTGTGAGGCTGCTATCATGTATTCTTGCGGTCAGAATGTTCTCCTTCGTTGCTATCCGATGGAGAACAAAGTGGACTTTTCACGGTCAAACCTTCAAAGTAGCAACCTTACTTAAACAGAATTTACAAGTAAAACGTCGTTAAAATGTCGCAAAATGGCAAAAATTAAGCAGTATCTAAAACATATTAAAGATTTGACTAAAAAAAAAAGAATTCCTTGAAAAATCCAGTATTGTATTTATGAAGATTTCACCACAAAAACATTAATTACGGCATTTGTACCCCATTTCATAATGGCTGCCCGTGATTGGTTGACACGAATCAGACCGCAAGAATATATATAAAAAGATATTTGTTGAATCATGAAAAAATATTGTTGTTCATTGCACGGTACAGTCAAGTTGAACTGATAAATTAACCAATAACATAACATAGTTAGCCCTTGCAGTACAACTAGACGCTACCCACAGTATGTTACAGGTTTCTTTGTTTTCTTCCCTTTTTTATGTTTTTTCTTGAAATTATAAATGATGTTGTTGATTTATCAAATCTGACAAATTTATTAATTGAGTGTCTACCCTTTTTTGTATCAACTTGTTCAATTCAATTCGAAAACAATGACCAATCAATTTCCTCGATAATAAACAATCAAATTTGTAAAATTCAATAAATCGATTTCAACAAAATAAGTCCTGTATTGTCCACAGGTTTGAAAATCTTGTATCGCCTGCTTAATATTATACTTGTTTAACAATGATATCAAAGCCAGCTTGACTAAATTTATATATATATTTTTATTTATATAGTATACCTTTTGTGTATCACATGGCATTGATTTGTATCTTTTTAATAAATTCTAACTTTAAATCAGATAAGTAGACAATAATTAAACAACCTAGTATTAATTCAGTTCTAGTAAAATTGTATTCTTCTTTCTCAATTTTAAATATACTTTCTTTTTCAGATCATTTGTTATGAAACCATGCACCATCAGCAGTTTCGAAAAATCTTCAACGAGAGAAATTTTTAAGGATTTTATTGGTAACTTAACAGAGTAATAATTCATTAAAATTGAAATTGTTCAGAAGTTATTATATATATTCGAATCGTGAAGTTCATACATAGCAATCCTGCATCCTGGAATTTTCGAGATCAGTTATAAAAAAATCCAGTTAAAGTTTTAACTATTGTTTTAGAATATATACTATATATATGTAAAAAAAAAATTCTTTTTTATTTATCAAGTTGTATTTTACGCAATAATAATTGAGAATTAGGATACTTATGATTATATACCCCATTGTTCTCCGTTTTAAAGTCTACTTCAAATTTCAGAATCTTTTAGGCTAATGACGGAAATCTTCAAGTCGCAGGGCTTCTTATTTAAAAATTTTCCCCTGGGCAATAAGCTTATTCACAAGCCTCTATGCAATTCCGTACTGCATTTCTATCAAAGTTCTAACACTGCAGTTTTTATAGATTTCAAACGTCCACCATTTTCCATTTTAATTTTAAATCCCGTTCTAAATTTGAATGTTTGAAATCGTTATTAGTAATTCGGGGCGCATTAGTGGTAACTATGGCTAGTTTTAATGAGATTGAAATATTAAAGGTTTTCAACCCCATCAAGCGTAATCACTAAATAAGATGTAAATATTTGGTTTTCTACGCATTACAGGCAACAAATAAACTAAATTTCATATTTTTTTTGTATATGAACTGCTGATGTTAGCAAAACCTGCAAAACAACTTAATCTTCTTTGAGATTAAGTTAGGGCGTGAAAGTTCTCTATTTTCTATTCGTAAAGCTAAAAGTCATGTAGAAAAAACGTTCCTCTGTACCTTTGCTGAGTAAAAAAAGACTAACTATCCTTCTGAGAAAGAAGATACTATTTTAGATAATAAAACTAGAAAATAAAATATAACAATGAAATTAATTTATTTTTAATACGAAGTGCAATTTTCATTTGTTTGTTTATCATGCTTATCCACGGTCCAAAAAATAAAAATAACATTTTATTTACATATTATAAGCTTCTTTCACCCGACCATGTAAATTCGAAATTTGAACGTTAGCTGAAATAAAAATTAATATTTTTTGCACCCTTCCACAAAATATAATTAAGTTAATGTTTATTAGCATTTCCATATCTGGTTTTTCAGCCGTCTAATTGTCACTTCGTCGCATATTTGTTTTTGTCCGATTTCGCATATTTCCTCGTCCCATGTTTGTTTTAGAAATGTCTGTGGTCCGGTTTCCCATAATTTCTCGTCCCATGTTTGTTTTGAGCATATCTGCGGCTCGCTTTTCTATATTTCCTCGTCCAATGTTTGCTTGAGGGCTGTCAGTGGTAGCGAAAGCAACTGGAAATGAAATAAATTGTGATGAGTTTTACAATTACTCAACAAAACTTCTTTACTTTACAATAATATAAAAAAAACACTTACTCTGTATGCACGCAAACACTAAAACAGTGAGAAAGTTATTCATCTTGACAGTTCTTCCTTTTATCTCGATGTTCATTCCACTGCAAAAAATTAGAAATGTTGGTTGGCCTTTTTTTTCTCACTCGGCTATTTATAGTTTTCTCAAAGCAAATTAATTCCAACACCCTTTGTCTTTATCCATCTGACAGGCAATATCGAGCTGCTTTTTTGATTTATGCATCAAGTAAATATATGAAAAGATATCCTAGATTTGTGATTATACTAAAAATTACATTTAATTACGTTCTTGTAAAGAACAAAAAAATAGCATACGTATCCGACACTACCTTGACACATTTCTCATCTGTACTATAAATGTATTATAACATTTTTAGCGCCTATTTTTTCTCTCTTGGAGCAAAATAATGGGCAACAACTTTTGAATAAAAAAATTTAGATATAAAAATCAATGAAGTGCATACTTGCATACAAAGGATTTTCGCAAGCTCGTTCAAAATGCACTGCCAAAAAGAAACGCCAAATCAGCAAAAAAATTAGTCAAAAAACATAAAGTCTTTGTGACTTTATGTTTTTTGAACAATCTTTAAAAAATTTGGTCGGTGAATAATATTAGTCACTGACCGAAAGTTAGTCTCTTTTTACAGCCAGTGTGGAATAGACGTTAGTTTGAACTTCAAGGTCTGTACACTCATAGTAAGCCACATCACATGAACTCTGACAGGATGTCCTCATTAATAATTTCACTCTCAAAATGCATATATTATTGCAAATGATCTTTCTTTTCTTGGTATGTTCGTGCACAGTTTGTTTTACACGGATGAAAACCAGTGACACACATACCCTTTCTTATCCCCAAGTATTTGCAATATGGTTACCTTCTTCCAAATTAACTTACAGAAAAAGAAAGATGACTTCATCTTCTTGTTTATCACCACTTGGAACTTGCAAGCCATGTTTGCAGTTTTAAAGAATTAATACAGGCCTAAGTGTACCGGCTTCATAGATTTTGGAGGGGTATATATGACCCAGATATCCAAAACATTAAAGAAACGACATCTTTAAGCGACCTAACGCCATCGCGAAAGTTTTTTTACGCTATTGTGACTTCGCAGTTTTTTTCCACAACAATGCCTACTTAATTTTAGCCTCGCATCCTTTTAGTTATCAGTTTCCTAGCAACACAGCTTAACTACACGTAATTAAGCTATTACTGTGATGCCAAATGACAGATGAGCACCCGGCCAAAATGATATGTCACTTTGAGTATGCAATATAATTTTTTGTGCAAGATCAAATTTTTCATGTCACTTACTCTTTTCTTTTTCTCTGCATACATAATTAGTGCTAAATTTGTCATCTGTACTGTTAATGTCTTATGATATTTTTAGCGCTTTCCTTTCTCTCTTGGACCTATGGGGAACATTTTGCGTAAAAACTTTTGAATAAAAAAACTAGTTGAATTGATTATTGAATGTTTAATTAATGAATTATTGAATAATTAATTTTCCTTTTGAACATCAGTTCTGAAGGCACAACTTTCGTGGTACTATAAGGCGTGGAGCAGTAATTGAATAAAAATCTGTAAACTTCTTCCCTCCAATCCTTGAGGGATTTAGGACAGCTAGACTTTAACACAAGGGAAGAAGTTTACAGATTTTTATTTGCTTAGCGCTCTACACCTCATAGTACCACCAAAGTTGCGCCTTCAGAACTGATGTTCAATAGGAAAATTAATTATTCAATACCATCAATAGACAACAAACTAACATGCAAAAACCAGTAACAAATAGCCACTGACAATGACAAAGCTGCTAAAATAAGAAACAAACAGTACGCAGATGAATGTCGACACGCGTGTAAAGGAGACCGTGTCATTGTCAAATAACCGAAGTACAATAAGCTTTCCACTTCTTACAGAGTCACGAAAATAAATGACACAATGAATACCGGAAATTGACCCATCCAACATCAAAAGAAATATTTCTCATTTTAAAAGTATCCCGACAACTGCATCTACTCCTATCATTGTCAAGAAGGAGAAAGACATCGCCATAGAGCCACAACCTCCCGTATCGCAACCCAGAAACAAACCTCCATTCAGACAACTTACACCGCCCAACCAAACATAGCAAATTTTATCCCACCAGGTTCAGAAGACCGGTTCACCAGTGGAGTAATACTGAACATTATCCGTGTGTAAATATTAGGACCATATAAAACATGTTAAAGAAAAGTTAGTTTAGAAGTCAAAACCCCTGTCATTTTATGAACGTTGTCTGCTGTTGTTTTGTTACATTTAGATACGGACTACGTGCTTATCGTCTAGCGAAGGGGAAGATGTAATGTTGTAAAGACATCGACGATGGGAGAGGGCTTAAGCAGTAGAAGAGGGGCGATTTTGATCACACGTGAGTTATGATATTTTCCCGATATTAAACATACTTGCATACAAAGGACTTTAGCAAGCTTGCTCAAAATGCACTATCAAAATGAAACGCCAAATCAGCAAAAAAATTAGTCAGAAAAAAAAATTTTGGGTTAAAATTAATGTTCGGCAAAGATTTTGGTCAATAAAAAAAATTAGTCATTGAACAAAAGTTAAGTGCTTTTACCGACTTTTTATTCAGCCAGTGTGGATTAGACGTGAGTTAGAATCCAGCGTCTTTAGACCGTCATGACAAAATTTTGTCTTTACACTGGAACATAAAGATGGAATTCATTTGTCCGGTTGATTTAAAATGCTGAGTATAAAAATTGGAACTTTATTCATCAATAGACTTCTTGGCGTACTTCTCATAACATATTCACGACATTTTATCTCATTCAGGAATAAATCATTTGAGATATGATATATACTGACTTGTCGAACTATTTTAAAAGTAATCGAGGCCAGATTTTTAACATTCTCAAAACACTGTGTATGAAGAAATCTTGGGAAAGCTAGGAATAATTTGAACCCTTTAGACATTCTTAAGATATGGTTAACCGCTTCATTGGTATTACTTCAGACAAAACGCAATATGTTTTTCAATTGTTTTAAAACTTTGTCCTAGACTTTTAATTGCTACATTAAAAATCATCAGAAGAAAATTTTTCATAAAAAATAATGTTTGCCTTATTTTGCGTGCGCGTATAACAGGACATGAAAAAATATTTATTCCGACAACTGTTTTAGTAAAAAATTTTGTAGGTGCAATATTGTCAGATGTGCAAAACTGAGAATCGATTTTGTGAGATGTTTACATGACATGTATAGTGATTTTTTTATTATTATTCAGTCAGTAACTTTCGGTCAGTGACTAATATTATACGACCGACCAAAATTTTTAATGAATATTTAAAAAACATAAAGTCGGTTAGACTTTATGTTTTTTGACTAATTTTTTTGCTGATTTGGCGTTTCTTTTTGGCAGTGCATTTTGAACGAGCTTGCGAAAATCCTTTGTATACAAGTATGCACTTCATTGATTTTTATATCTAAATTTTTTTATTCAAAAGTTGTTGCCCATTATTTTGCTCCAAGAGAGAAAAAATAGGCGCTAAAAATGTCATAACACATTTATAGTACAGATGAGAAATGTGTCAAGGTAGTGTCGGATACGTATGCTATTTTTTTTGTTCTTTACAAGAACGTAATTAAATGTAATTTTTAGTATAATCACAAATCTTGGATATCTTTTCATATATTTACTTGATGCATAAATCAAAAAAGCAGCTCGATATTGCCTGTCAGATGGATAAAGACGAAGGGTGTTGGAATTAATTTGCTTTGAGAAAACTATAAATAGCCGAGTGGAAAAAAAGGCCAGCCAACATTTTTAATTTTTTGTAGTGGAATGAACATCGATATATAATGAAGAACTGTCAAGATAAACAACTTTCTCACTGTTTTAGTGTTTGCATGCATACAGAGTAAGTGTTTATTTTATTTTATTGTAAAGTAAAGAAGTTTTGTTGAGAAATTGTAAAACTCATCACAATTTATTTCATTTCCAGTTGCTTTCGCTACCACTGACAGCCCTCAAGCAAACATTGGACGAGGAAATATAGAAAACCGAGCCGCAGATATGCTCAAAACAAACATAATATTTTTCTTCAAATCACTCCTTCTATATTCAACCTTTTCTCTATTTTAGAATAGAAAATTTACCAAAACGCCCCTAGGTCTAATCAAATGTACTTTTATCAGATACGGAAGGATTTGTTGCCTTGTTGAGGGACACAGGTTTGGAAATATTACCAGAATTGGTCCCAAGTGGTCCCTAGTTACCCACGCGGTGAAAGATCATTGATGTCACCACCTCGTTTTCAAGTTATCTGGCCTCAAATTTTTAAGTGCACTGTAATGGCTTCACTAATCTTTCCTTTGACGTCAATGTTATTTTACCAAAAGTTCGGTAAATGATAGAACAAATTTATAGGTGATGTTTTATAGACTTTCTCAAAGAGAATTGTGAAGAATATAATCCACTTTGCAAAAGCCACACACAGACACACGGAAGCTCCTTATTATATTACACTAGTCGATAAGGCCCGTTTAGAAATCCACTTAGGGAGAAGGACAATGGAAAAATAGAATGTTTTTTGCTGACGTCAGCAGTGAAGAGATACAAAAAAATTTAGAGAAATTTGGTTTATTTGTTGGCTGTAAATGTGTAAAAGTTGAAACGCTGATCAAAATAATGTATAGAAACATATGTTTTTGACGAACGCCTAAGGAGATATAACGGTATCAAGATTTTGTTTATGTCAGTAAAGACCCGTCAAAACACAAAAAAATTTGTTTTTAAAATTTGTTAACTGGTTGCCTACATCGTATAGATCTTAAAGCGCTGTTCAAGAAAATGATGTACCTTTGACAAACGGTTGCGGAGATATAAAAGCACATGATTATATACATTTTTTGATCAGCAATTTAAGCTCTACACAATACAGGCTACGGGGAAAACAAGTTTCGAATTTTTTTTGTGTATTGGTTGCTGACGTCATCAAAATTTTTAAACCCTTATATCTCGTTAAACGCCCATCAAAAGCGGTTAATGAGATATAAGGGTAGTAATAATAGTAATAATAGCTACTAGTAACTAGCCGAATTCCCGTGAAAGAATCCACTGAATGTCTCCATGAAATGCATGTAAGGGATACCAAAACAAAAACATACAGCATGGCAATGTGAATTTTTAAGAACTTACAATCCAACCTCAGCCCGTTGTCTCTTTTTTATAACGGGACGGAGAAAAGAGAGAAAAAGTCCTGGGATCGAGATTGCTGACAGTCTACATTAATTTATATTTATACCCGTTGAAGCCAAAACGTTGAAAATATAAGCAGGTGCAACAAAATAATAATGAAAAATGCAAAATAACAAAATCAAAGGTGTCTAACAACCGTTACGTAAAATCTGCTAAAACTATATAACTTACTTTGCCATGCTAGAAGTACAGCAGAGAAAAAAATATATCAGGCATTTAAAAAAAAAAGTTATTACAAAATTTTCACACTGTACAGTTTGTAACCTGTCATACCAAAATTAGATATTCAGTCTATTGCATACACCAACACTTTCAAAGTTTTTACACAGTTATCTGAATTCCCGTGGAAGAATCCATTTAATCTCTTATTGAATGCATGCAAAGGGTACAAAAGAAAAACATACATAGTAGTGTGAATTTTTAAAACTCACAATCCAACCTCAATTCTTTGTCTCTTTTTTATTGCGGGACTTCAAAAAGAGAAAAAAAGACTTGGAATCGAGGTTGCTCACAGTCTGCATTATTTTATCAGTATAACCGCTGAAAAAAAAACGTCTAAAAATATAAGCATGTTAAAAAAAACAACAAGAAGCCCTGGGGGCTCTAAGAATTTCCGCGCGCTACCAAAATATTTGATAAAAACCTGCTAATTCGTTGTGTTATTGTGCCAAACATTCGAAGGGGTTTGGTGCATGAACCTCTAAAGATAAAGCACACCAGTGACATTATATCTTACAAGAAACGCAAACAAAACGAAACGTGTCATAATAAACTCACATTTTAAAAGAAATTGCTAACAAAAAATACAGCCTATCATTCATGGTTGAAAGTCTTGCGAGTCTTTTTTGTTAACTGTGCCAAATTTTGTCGAAAACAAATACAAATTTTGGCCTGAAGCGTCAATACTAGACTTCCCAGTAGTTAAGGAGCTTGGGTACGAAGCTTACATCTGTGACGGACCAACGTGAAATCCCAGGGTCGATTTTTTCTCAAAAAATGATCCGAAAGAAAAAAACGACGGTTTTAAAGAATTTCCTACGCCTTCGGGCGCGGAAATTCAATTAGAAAATAAAAATTGAAAATGTCCAAAAAAATCAAAGGTGTCGGTCTAACAACCGTTCATAAAAAGCTAAAAATATATACTTGCTTTGCCATTCCAGAACTTAAAATATAAGAAATTGATAGTTAAAAACACATAAAACAGAAATATCCGAAATATTTCAATCCAAAATAATAACCCTATTTGGTCCGGGGTTTTTCGAACATACTATGACGGGGGGAGGGGGGGGGGGGGGCGGATTCCCCCCCCCCCCTCAATAACGTTTCATAGGATTGTTCAAATTGAATCAAACTTTGCACACTTATAGTACGTCATGAAAGGAACAAAATGGCGGCAATAAATTTTTGCTTGCGTCAGCACATTTTCTGTGACGTCATCAGAAGCTTGAAAATTGTTAAAAATGCCACTATCTGCTTAAAGTATAATTACTTTTGTTCTAGAGCGAATTTTTACATTCTGTTTGAAGTTTCTGAAAGCTAAATAAAAATTTTTTAACATATCTTCCGGTTTTTACATGGATCGGATAAAAAATTGCCAAAAATTGCCCGAAAATCCGTTTTTTCCGATTTTCGTGTAAAATCTGACAAAATCGGAAAATCGGATTAGTCAAGTGTCAAAATTATTCAAAATGATTCTTCTTGATGAAACAAAGTTGTGTTGCAAGTTTCAAGTTCTAAGAATAATCCTAACAGGAGTTATTATATTTTCCCCATTATAAGGATTTCATAGAGATTTTAGGGGTAGTTTCGAGTAATGGCCAATATCAAAGCCTCTGAAAGGTATGGGACCTAAATATTTAGCATGCAGGTGTCTAATAGATAAATGTTGAAACTCAGTAAGTATCATAGCCATATAAGAAAGCAATCAGGAGTTATTAAAAAAAAACCGTCAGGGGGGTGGGGGCGGAATCCGCCCCCCCGGACCGAATAGGGTTAAAAGAACAGACCCAAACTTATAGTTAAGAAAATCACGCATAAAATCAAATCAGATAACAATGCAGCGTTTTCAAATTTAAGAATCGAATATATTTCAAACGATCGTAACATATCAGATGTAAACATTGACTTAAGTTTAGGTTTTAGGTTTAGGTTTTTTATAACGACATCAACACTGAATCACACAGTCTGTAGTGTTAAAAACAGTAACAACGAAAATTACTTTTTACAGTTTATGTAAATTCTTCTCTATGATATACACGCTGTTTTATAAGAAAAGCGTGTTTTCGTTTCAGCCTTGATGCTTTTAACCTTTTGGACAAATGCTATTCTTATTATTCCCAACATCTTCTTAGCGTGACTATGGCCTGAAAATATGTAATGCCTTAATAAAATAAATCCTGCTATAAGTTACTATAGCTAGCTAATGAATATTTCTACATGTAACGGCCGTGCGTCATACAAATGTTCATATTTAAACTATCAAGCTCAGACATATTCTTAGGATATTCTAAACTTCTGACCGATTATTCAGAGTATATACTTACAAAATAAGTGCTTAAAGGAAATATTTTCTGGCTCAAGACACAGCAACTCAGAGTTTGGCAACAAGCTCTGAAAGAAACGGTTAAGAAATCGTTATACACCCAAATTCAATTCCCTATCAAATAATTTAGAGAACACACCTGTTTTTCTTTCGCTTTCTCAATAGTCCAATCAGTTTTTTGCTTCGATTACTAAACTTCGCTTCATCACAAAGAGAACGAATTTAAAATGTATAGCTACAATTGTCTGATGCATTTTCAATCAATTCTTTTGTAATGTTATATAATCGTACGTTTTAAAAAATATCTCTGACAGCAACATTACACTCATTATTTCTTATAAGAATACGGGTAAATTTGGCTTAAGCTCAATATGCTTAAGATTTCCCCAATTTGAGCCTGAAATTATGCTTAACGCATGCTTAATTTCAAAACTCATTTTATGGTCTGATACATATTTCGTTTGATATGAACACTGTAATGGTCTCTTTAACATTCGAATCTTGTGAGTGGCTCAATTCGAATGTGTTAAAAGCATATTAATATTTACCTGTCTTGCTAGCTCCTGGACTGAGTTAAACATTTTGTTCCATTTATTTGTACATAGTTTAGTTCAAAAGATTATTTCATGCAAAAATGCTGTTTCCTATCACTTAACCTCGTCCTTTGTGTGAAACTATTTTTTACACTTGATTTGGGAAGAAATGGAAGTGAGGGAAAAAAATTCCAAGGCTGGGAAATATGCTTAGTATATGCTTTTTTTTAAGCATGTGAGCTTAAGTATGCTTATAAGCTTTATGCTTATAAAAAATAACGAGTGTATACTTCGACAAGAACAGTTTGTTTTTTACATTTAAGATTCGAATTACATTCATATTCGAATGCGATGCAACCTCCGTCCCAGAACACAAAAATGTAAAATATAGAAAAACATAGAAGCTTTAAGCTACTAACCTCATGATGAGTAAACATTGTTTGAAGTAACTTTTTTAAGGATTAACTTGAAAAACAGACAACGTTCTTCGCTTTGGTTTCTTTTTCAGTTGATAAACAACTTGCTTTCGTGAGATACGGTGCGCACATGGTTAACCGGGGGTAAAATTATATTATTTTAATCGTAACGACCAATAACGGCGCTGTAGCATAAATGACAAATGGACCCCCTGTTTTCTCATTTGGCGGCTTACTTATTTTTTAGTAAATTTTAGCGTACGGCAACGTCATAAGAAAGCGACCCGTGAGTTGCGTGTCGTGGACTCACAATTTTACTCACGCAAGGGAATTAATATATAAGACTAGTCGTTAATCCGTGGAAAAATCCGCGGGGTCGCCGTCCTTTATGTACCGCATTTCGTATGTCTCGCTACCTAAGGTGCCATCTTGCGCAGAGACAGACAGACGACGGCTATTATTATAGAGATAATATAATTCACTACTTTCGTTATCACTCGAGGTCAAAATTCGAAACAATCCTGTCTAAAAACAGAAACGTTCTATACAGAATTCTGCAACTTGACATTCTTGTTGTTTATTTCCTTAAGAATGTTTTTATTGATAAATATATTGTAGAATAATCATTTCCAATGCTTCTTTGAACTTTTGTTTCGTGCTTGTTTACATATTAAGCTACCATTTTTTTGACGACCATACCGGACCGTCGTCAAGAGGGCTAGTCCAATCAGATTGTCTAAAAACCCGTATTAACCGCTTGCAAAATCCAGATGGTTAACAATTTCCTTTTTTGATATCCAAGGCTGCGCGAAAAAGTGACCTTGGGCCAGACCTGTATGTTCTACTACTTAATTGGTCTTCCAAGTTACCGATAATTATAAAAATTAAATAATTTAAGAGTAAAAATAACAGGAAAACAATATTGGCGGTGAGCTTTAGTGCAAGAGAGATGCAGAAGAAGGCTTATGTTATTCTCTTGATGCATTTTTATAAAACAACATTTTTCGCTTTGTCATTGTAACGTAAAGTTTAAAGGAAATTTAAAAGTATCTTGTTATACATGTAGAGAAAGTTAAAGTAAGTTTCTCTTTTTTCGCAGGGACCTGATGTACTAGTGGAGACCTAGTGCCTCACGCTGAATTTAGGGCCACAGAAGAAATGTCTGCACTATCTTGGTTTCCTATTCCCTTTTCCATTAGATAACTCTCAAAAGTCCAAAAACGTTCTTCGTCTCGATTGAGCGTCTCTGAGCCCATCAAGTGCAAAGAGGATTATTGACTTGAAAGTTTGCTTTTGGACCATTATGAAGGATTTGACATAAAATTTGCTTCGTATTAACATATCTACTTGAGTTGCAGAATTTATGCCTGTTAAGGGTGGCCAATGAGAATAATTATAAATATAATTGATTTTGACGGAATAACAAAGAAATGAGTACAATTTATATTGCGGAATGATATATTTAAAGCCTGTGCATTTGCTAAGAAAGTTCCAGACCAAATCAGCTTGTCGTTATCTTTTGGGCTAAATTTTGATTGAGGTCAGCCCAGCTTATTCTCATATTCTACAGAACAATATAAATAGGGTGATAGAGCCTAGCATTATAGACTACTATTCAATTCATTTTGACTCTTACTTTTCGAAGGATATCAGATATTTACCCTAAATACTTTAACACACAGCTTATCAAACATATGAAGTATATACAATAATCTGTCTTAGTCAAAACTTAGGTAATATTAGCTTTCGACGGATAACTTAATATTTCTCTGCAAACTGTTTTCGGCATTGATTAAAATAAAACCTAAGCCGTCATGCTGAACATAACTGGCACAATGTGCTGCCATTTTTTTATCCGTTTACAAATACTACCCATGAACTGTTAGTTGTGTTAAATTACACTCAAAAAGTTTGCCTAGCTACGCTATCCAGCAAAAGCAATAAAATCACACGTCTAAGAGTTCCGTGGCTTGTTTTTTACTCAGCTATACTTTCACCATTACCCTAAAGATAAAATTATGGTAGGTAAAAATAATAAAGCACTAATATCATTTAGGAGCAAGGTTTATTGTTATGCAGGGGCAGAGAAATTTAGGACAATAAAGTTATCTTTTTGGTCCATAGATATATTTAGTTAAAGAAGCAAAATAAATACATTTAAGATTTGTTTGTAGCCATGACAAAGTGAACCTAAAATGTTGTAGCTACCCTTGTTAGCTAGCTAACTTTTAATCACAATGTAGGTTGGTGGAACTGGATTTTTTTAAATAAAAATAAAACTCTTTTCATTTTTGTTATCGATCAGATTAACATTGTTTGCGTAAATTATAAAATACGGTGTTCTGGACAGTACACATGCAATTTCTTTAAATCAAATTATAATAATACGCACAAATTCTGCTGATTTTAACCAACCTGGCTCGAGGTTTAGGTTGCAGGCAAATGTTCTTGTTGGGTCATATTATCATACCGAAAATCGAAATTCAACAGAGTATAAATTTGCCTTTCTCTCATTCATAAACTTGTTTGCGTATACGCGAGTAATAACTTTAAGGAGAAACGAGAAATTTTCTTTTTCCATCTCGCTCCTGGTATTAAACTCGTGTTTTAAATTATTTTGGAATCCAGTTTAATTTTAGGGCATTATAACCATTCATGTTTCTGGCACTCAAAAGTATTTATCTCGAAGAGCCTTAGGGACGAGAATGTTCGAGAACATGCACATAGCAAGATTATGCTTTTTGAGGCCCAAATGCACAACACTACATGTACATTTTTGTCGTACTCACTTAGGCTGGTTTATATTATGGGCTAACTATAGGTCAACCATAGTGCGCATGATAGGAATTTCAATATATGAGCTAACTGTGCTTGATGTATTCGTAAAACGTTTACACTCGTTTACAATCGTAAGCTCTTTTATATCCTTATATAAAAAATATTATCGCCAATTCCCACATTTCATTCTTGATAAATTCTGGAGAATTAGCCACTTCTTCTTCCTATGCATTTTCACACAGACTATCTTTGTAGCCCCTATCCGTTTTGTTAAAAAAGACGGGGGAAATCATTTACCCTGGACGTCCACTGTTCTTCTTCAATGGTTTATTTATTTATTTATTTATTTTATCATTTTAAGTTTTAAATGACCTTTTACAACGAATGATATTATTTTTAAAAACACAAATTGCTTTGAGCACGATTTTTGTCGGCTACCTCTGAAGATTGCTGAAAGTGAGCTTATCTTACCGTTAGCCGATTTTTTAAAATTCACCAAATTAAACAAGCACAGTGCAGTTTGATTAGAATTATTTTTCCCTACAGGTTCCCCACCCTGGCAAGAGTTCATGTGAGATCGGTCCGGCCCCCCAAATATCCTACTTCCAAGCATGGTATTTAACCGTATATCATAAAACACCACCATAGGGAGGGTGTGGTGGGCACATGAACTTAAATATACACCACAAAAAATTAAACCACCACTCTATATCATACACATAAATAAAGTTTAATCAAATGTTGGATTCCACCAAAATATGCTGTACAAAAATTGGTCGTAACAGGCTCATTGTAAAACTTTGGAAAAGTGCTACCATTGGACCAACCAGCCGCTTTTCCCATATTTAAAAGAGACAAACTAATTTGTTTTGATTTTGATGTAGAAGCAGCACAAGATGAGTGCGCCTTAAAAAAATTTGTGTCCAGCCCCGCAGCTTGCAACATTTTACAGGTCCACCTTGCAATAGTTGCAGATGTTACAGCTTTGTGGGGTGAAACATAACTTATGAAAAGCCTTTTCTCACTGTTGCTCAGACCATTAGTTCTAGCAAGGTATTCTATAAGGTTTTGCACAACACAGACTTTCCTGTTAGTGGGATGTGCAAGAAATTTCAATGGTTTCTGGTGATTTGTCGGTCTACTTTGTTTAAGTAAACTGTGAATAAAGATGCAAACCATCTAAAGACAAAACACTGAGTGTCTATGATCGTTGACCACTAAGAACACACATCAAGACAACTAACGTTAATAATTGTAAGATAACTCTTCTGGTGGTGGCAAAGAGTCAAAGTACCTCAACACTACATCCACATCAAAAATTATTGTATATCGAGGAAGAGTTGGTCGTTCCTTGAAAATGCCACGCAATAAACGTTTGATTATAGGTTGGTTGCCAAACGTTATCGCATGGTCAGGTTTGAGTATAGATAATAGAGCAGATCTGGCTGTATTCAAAGCAAAGTATTCTAACTTGGTGGAGTAAAATAACTCAGCTAAAAAATCTGCACCTGTAACTGTAGGAGCTGAGGTTGGATCAAGGTTTTTGGTGCTGCAATAATCAAGCCATTTCTTGATATAAGGTGCATAATGCTTCCTTGTTTTAGAAGTCCATGATTTAATAATCAAAGACTTTACCTTGTAAGAAACATCAAATTGCACAATCAGGTTCGAATCAACACTGCAAGAAAATCCAGGTTTTTGTGTAGTGGATGAAGTAACGACGGTTGATTTGGAAGAAATAGCTGCTCCCTAGAAGGTAAAATTACATAAGGATTTGTAACAGCAGCCTGGAGAAGTAATGGGGACCATAATTGGTTTGGCCAATTTGGTACAACAATCAAGCCTTCAATTTTGTCCTGAATGGCTTTTTGCACAACTGCACCTACACAGACGTATGGCGGAGTAAGGCCAATTCATAATGAAAGCATATCAATGTGTAGCACAAGGGTCTGGTCTATATGAAACAAATGTATCCAGTTGAGTATTGATTCTACTGGCAAATAAATCAATATCAGGGAATTTTTTTTTTTTTTTGTCTTTTTGTTTTGCCGTTGAAGAATTTACAGTTTTCCGTAAGAATAAAATACAAATGTTAAGCTATTATATCGTATAATCTAAAGATAGGATTGCATATGCTGAAAATATTAGCTAGAGAGGTAAAAAAATGGCAGGAGCGAGAAGAAGGCTATAATAGCCTTATCACCAAGCCCCCAACCTATATAAAAGGTTAGCATTGAAGATGATGAGGAGTTGTGTTATATGTGTCGTATGTTGTAACTGTCGTGTGTTCTAAAATAAATATAGATTGTCAGTAGTCAATAGTTTATGTTTTAGTTTATGTTTGAATTCGTTAAGTGATGTAATAGTTTTCATGTCGTTATCAAGAAATGTATTCCACAATTTAGGTCCTCTGCTAGTTATAGAGAACTTTGTGATTGTATAATTAATCCTAGGTTGAAAAAAACTGTTAATTGAAAATCTGGATGGATATTTATGTTGTATCTTCTGAAACATATTATTAAATACTCTTGGTAACATATTATTTTCAAGCTTAAACATAAAAATAAGAGTTTGATAAATGTTTAGTTGGTATACATTTAGTACACTGATCTTTCCTAATAACTCTCTGGAGTGAGTGTACCTGTCAACATTTAAAACAATTCTGATTACATGTTTTTGTTTATTTTGTAATTTTGTAGCATTGGTGCTGCACCATGCAATATTTGCATAATCTTGATAGCAGTGAATGAAAGAAGAATAAACAATTCTGATCTAGAACAAATTTTTCTTTAAATAGGATGCCAATATTCTTTGCGACCTTTTCTTCTAAAAAATTTATATGTTCTCTCCAAGTAACATTTTCATCAAGAATAACTCCTAAAAATTTCATGGATTGTGCTCTTTTTACACTTAAATTATTAATAAAAAAATCAGGAAACTTCAATGGCATATCATCTTTTTTATTTTTCCTGTGAAAAAGTGTGTACTTTGTTTTAGAAATATTTAGGGACAGTCTGTTTGCCTTAAACCATTCTGCCAGCAATTAAAAGTGTGAAACAATGTGCAGAAAGATCTTTTCACTTAATTTCCATTCTGTTTCAATTTCATGCTTCCTAGATTCTATATCAGCTTCTACATTAAGAAGCCCTGGAATGTGTGAGATAGTAAGCCAATGTCTAATGGCCCAATCCCAAATATGCTTGACAGCAATATCACAAGAGATAAAACGGCAACTGCCAATGTTGGTTATGCAATGTACAGCTGTTGTATTATCACACAATACTTTGATGTGGGTGTTGAAAACTGAGTCACATAATGACCTCAGTCAAAAAAAAATAGCTTTCAGCTCTAATACATTTATATGCTGCTCAGACTCAACTTCTGAGAATAAGCCACTGGTTTGTGAGTTAGAACATACTGCACCCCACCCAAGCTTAAAAGCATTAGTGGAAATAATCATTGTGGGGTTACCAAATGGGATATGACTGTATGATGAGGTAATATTGTCACACAACCACTGTATACCTGCTATTGCATTACCAGACAAAGTAGTGTATGAATCAAAATTGCCATAGTTTTTTCTTAATGAGTCTATCTTTATTGGGATGATCTTAAGACAGCAAGAGGTGGTTTAAGAAGCTACGTAAATTTTTGTGGTCCAGAACACAAACCATTAGGGAGACAAGTGAACTGGTTTAACACACCATCATCATAAAACTTTAAGAATTTTTGATGTTCGTCATCTATATGAACAGAGTAATAAGCATCTTTGATATCAATTTTTGCCATAAAGCAGTTTTTTGTAACTAATTTCAAAACTGAAGAAATTGTGTCCATTTTAAAATGTATATATGGCATATAACTATTACGATTTTTTAAATTCAAAATGAGTCTGAATGAACCACCAGGCTTTGGAGTGAGAAAAATAGGAGATATAAACTCTCCAGCTACATGATAACTTTGTATGATTACTCCTTTTTTAAGTAACCTGGTGATCTCTGATTTGATAAATTTGTTTTTATCAGCAGAGAAAGAACAGTTCATGCTTTCAGCATTACCAGGTTATAGTGGTTCCTTAAATTCTATTTTTAGACCAGAAACGGTTGACAACACCTCATGGTCTGATGTGAATTCTTTCCATGCAGGCAAAATCTAGAAATAGCACCTGTCTGGAAATTTTTAGCATTTTCAGCTAACTTAGTTTTAAGGTTTGATATATACGTACTTACATTGAAGGCTGCAGTTCTTTTCTGCTTCTGTTGAAGGGCTTCCGATGACTTTGTTGTGGTTTCTTGCCCTTCTTTAAACATCCTGGATGTTGTCGTTGAGCTAGGGATTTTACTAAACCTCCCAACATAAGGATATGATTGATATTTCCTGCTATTGTTGTAGCTATATGTACTGGATTAGGACAAGGCAAGCTTCGAGGCTTCCTAGGCTTCTCTTATACTCTTTTGTAAATCATCCCCAAGCAGAAATTCATTGCATGGTCTACCCGGGTTACATAGAACCCTGTATTGAGGGTTCAAAGAGGTGCGAACATTTTGTTTTCTTTTATTATTTAGGTCTGTGTTGACTGAACCGAGTAATGTTATTGCATCGAAACAATTCATGACAACATTGTTCGAATTCAAGGGACAGTCAGACTGTAAAACTTTTTCAACCGCCTCAATAATGGCAGATGTTGCACTCAACATTGTTTGCCGTGTGTTGTACAAATTTCTCTCATTAAGTTTTTGAAATTCTGAAAAAACTTTTGAGATTAAGAATGCATTTGTTCATCTTTGGCACAGCCATTTTAGTACAGATTTTGTACAGCAGCAAGTGCCTTTTCCCTACCTTCTTTTTTACCTCTGGAATAAAACATTTTTCCAGGAAATGAGCCGTAACTCTAGTGGCAACATTTTCTTTGATTTTTTCACCAAGGTCTAGTGATTGTGGCATTTAATTATCCACTTGTAAGAGAATGTCTTCTCCACATCACGGTAGCTTTTTGCCACCATGTTTATTTGGAGTAAATAATACATCTTACATATTATCTCCAGGGATAGTGTTCTCAAGGGAATGCCTTGGTAAGTTATTTTCATCACTGTTGTCATTATCATGCTCAGAAGAAGTATCTCCTGGTATATTATCCTCGTCATCAGAAAGACGGTATTTGTCGGCATGGACAGACAGGGAATCGTCAGATGGAGGCAGTGGTCTCCTCCTTTGTCCATGCAGTAAAGGAGATAACTCTTTTCTTATTGCACTGAGTACATTTGCAATAATTGCTTGTCTCATATCGTTGTCTGTGCCTTCGACATTTGTTGTAGTAGGAGAAGTAACTGTAGTATCATTTAAATTTTCAGCCATGCTTTCAGCTGTATACAGGGACTAAAACTGTCAAAATACAATCAGTTGCAAATAAATGATGATATCAGAAATCTACAAAAAATAAACTACAGTAAAATGTGGTGCAGAAATCCAAGATAAAAGTCAATAGAAAACTTATCTTATCTGTTTTTTTTTTTATTTCGGAAGAACAGGTCAGAGGATATTTGGGGGGCTGGGCCGATCTTATATGAATTCTTGCCAGGGTGCCGGAACCGAAAGAGGAAAATAATCACAGTTTTTTGATATTTCGTTTCGGCTAATAATGAGCTAACGTTCGTTTTACGTTCACACTATGAGCTAAGGTCTTAACGCGTCATACTCCTATACCTAGCTCATTGTTAGCCCATAGTGAAAACCAAGCTTAAACGATTAAATTATACAAAAACGAGTTTTTATCGCTACAAAAATAATTTATAATTTATGGAGAAAAAACAATGAACAACGGCTACTTTTATAATTTACGCTCATTGTAGCCAAAAGTCAGCTCCAGGCTTTATGGCTGGAAAAAGATTGAAAAAGAATTAAAAAGAAAGAAGTGTTACGACACATTCTCGACACCAGAGCCGTTGGAGATAAACTCAGACCTTAAAACATCACATTGTATAGTTAATTTCTTTAGACTGTTCATTTGATCTTCGATAATGGAATTTAACGGACATACGACAACAACAATATTATTCTTCCCAGTCAAAATATCAGGTAGAACTTGGAACAAAAAACCTTTCCCCAAACCAGTAGGCAAATCAGCTATGTCATGTCTATGTATCAACTGTTGTAAGCACAAAATCTGTTTCAGTTTGAAGTTAAAGTCATCAAAAAAATTACTTTCTAATGCAGATTGAAGACGCTGCAACACTACAGGACCCATGACGGCTTCAGAACAATGCTAAATCACCAACCCAATTCGTCCACACAAACAATAAGTCAAACTAGAAACGGTTACTTTTGCAATAAGGGCGTCCGGCAATCGAGTCACAAAAATTACCACATATAGTGGCATATTGTGACCAGACAGGTCCGGAGCTACTTTTGAGTTTATCTCCAAGAGCTCTGGGGTCGAGAATGGTTACGACAATAATCGTGAACACTACGACAGTTTAATATGCATGGCAGCGTAAATTATTAAACCGTAAATTAAACAAACAAAAAGAACAAATAAAAAAGAGAAGAAGAAAATAAGAGCGGGAAAATATCACAAGATTTCGTAGTATCTTGCTTATTACTAGCTGTATAAATCATTTTCACTTTACTTTTCATCTTTTCTTCTGTACGCTGGATTGGGGTGATACAATATCATAGAAATGCTAAACATGTTGAACATTTTCATTTATTGTCTACGATACAATTTTGAATGTATGCATCAATCCCTGACAAAGTTGGCAAGTCCGAAGTTGGCCCTTACAACGAGTTATTTAGGCAATTTGAACATGTCAAAGTTCACTAATACTTAGATCTTACGGTCTTAGGTTTTTTAGTTAGGTTCCAATGGCCATTGGTCTCAAATTTTGGGGTTTTTGTGAGCCATGGCGTGGATATTTCCGTAAAGCGGACATGTTAGAAAGTGCCACTAGCGCATTTTACACGCTACTCACCTGACTTAACGCATCAGAAAAAGGTAGCCTTTTTTGCAACCTACATGGTGCGCGGAATTGCTATGTATTACACTATTGTTGATAACCTTTTACACGCTACGGAGAATTTGCAAGATGATGCTGTCGGCACGATATGTCTTAAAATGATACAAAAAGTCGTAATGTGTAATTTGGCCTTTAGCTTATTTAGATTATTCCCAAATAACGTATCTCGAGAGTGATTTTTAGTATTGTTGCGTGATTTTCACTGTATCCAAATCGCACTGTACGCGCAAGGAAACTCGCACCGTAACCCCATAACCGTAACCGCTTATTCTCACCTTAAACTATCGCAGAATACTGAACAGTAATGTTAGATACGCGTGTTTTTTATGCCATCTATTACAAGAAACTTTTGGTCAACCTTGCCCCCAGGGCATCTTGTAACTTTTCTGACTTCGGAACGGCGATACGAACCATGGTCCTGGATAAGACTGGACATAATCCGCGCAGATTATGTTGCTGCAAAATGTTTAGCGTCGATTTTTTGAACTAAAACTATTTTGTACTGATGTAGTACAATTGTGTACTATTTTTTTGCGCTAATTTCCGAAAATTAATACTCGCGAAAATATATACGAGTACGGTATGTTAAATCTTGTTGCAAGGTTTTTAAAATGGTTTAAAGAATTTATAAATTTTAAGTTCCACTAAGTGCATTACATATTTTCTAAATTGAAAGTATCACTTTCAGCTTGTTTAACTTGTCAAACTTACTAGAATAAACGCAGAATAATCTAAAAAAAAAAAACCGACCTATATTAACAATGATACTTCTTAAGCTAAATAAAAAAACAGGAGACAGAAGAGTCACAATCCGAAACCTCTCAAGGGCGGGTGGCGCTCTATTTATTGGCCCTTTTTGACATTATATCTTCTCTTCCAAAGATTTAACTAAAAACAGTTAGTGTGCTGGTAATTTTATTTATGAACTGTTATACAGATCTTATGTGCTAATTAAAATAAACAAGATTTAGATTTGCAGTCTTTCAGTGCAATGAAAGTTATGATGCATTCTAAAGATTCCAACGACCGAAATTCATTCCGGGAATCCTGCTGCAAACGACACGTGCTGTGCTGGATGTGGCAGCCTTTAAGGATTTTCTTTGAATTGATACGATTCCGTGCAATGTATTGCATAACACTTCAGAAAAAGTCATCTTACGGATTTCAGCTCTTTGAGCTGTTGTGAAAACGCCGCGTGCTTCGTAGAAAAATCGATCACCGTCTCGTAGTCTCTCAAACTGTTTCCTTAAGATGCATTGAAAGGTTGGTCCCAGCATTTTACGGCCCGAATGGTGCTCCGCTATTCCGGCGGCAAAGATATCTATGTCGTTTGGACTTTTATATAATCTCTTGAATCCGGTAATCACAGATCGTGGCATTGAATGCCTTAAATCAGAGAATCCTTGTAACTTTTTCAATCCACACACTTTTCGCCACGCCCCATAGGTTCTTAGACCATGATCACGTCCTCTTTGTATGTTTAAAGCTGTCAAATCTTCATGTCGTATTTCTCCAACAGGAACGAATAAACGTCGAGCAATTCCGAAGGCAAATTTTGTATCAACTACTTGTGATTGATTTGCAAGCAAGCCAAATGCAGTTGGTTCTATACCGCGTTGACGAAGGCTGGTTGTGTTGAAAAATGAAGCTTGAAGGGAGATATCTGGAAATTGCTGGTCAAAATTTTTATTAAGCTGTGACCATGCGTTTGGAACAAGACTGTGACCAAACCTAAAAGCTGCAGCTGAAAAGACATTAAGCAAACTTGTATCAACGTGGCTTTTGTATCCTGGATACCCAGATAAACCAACCAATTCAGGCAAAAATTCTTTATAGACAATCCTCTGGTAAATGGCAATATTGATTTTTCTTGCTGTTTCAAATAGTAGATCTTCCGTCCAAGCTTTTCCTCCTCTTCTCCTCACTCTTCGAAGCCTGCGTGCTATGAAGTTGTGATTGCGTACCCAAATGGTATGCATGGCAGACAGGGCTATGTTTTCATCCCCTCTTTCATCACCAACAAGGGAGCATCCCGCAGCATTGTCACATGATGTGTCGGATGCGGGTCTGGCGATGGGGAGTAGACCCGACCGAGTGACTTTCAGCTCACCTCTGCCTTTAAAGAATAATATAAGTCTTGTGAAAAAATATAATCCTTCAAGTTAAAGTATTTTCAACCTTAACAGTTTATATTTCAAAACTTATTGCAGGAAGTTAAAATGTCCTTAAGTTATTCTCTTTCTATTGTCAAAAGTAGGAAAAAAAGCGTGAGGGGTGAAAGGAAAAACGAAAAACGATAAAAGAAAAACGAAAAACAAAACAAAAAAAAAACAAAAAAGAAAAAAGTAAAAACCAAAAACTAAAAAGAAAAAAGTAAGAAGCCTACCATCTAATGTTCTTAGACTTTGAGCTTTTTTAAAACTATTGCTGTAAACTTGTGAGAGATCAAGATACGATGAAAGTACATTAATTTGTTGTCTTGTTTTTCTGCGACCGCTTTGGCAAACCGGAATAGATCGTGCAAAACTAGAGCAGTTTGCTCCATTGTGTTGAAATCGGATAGGAAAGCAAGGATATCTGAACGCTGAGTTTGAAGCACAACTACAAAAAAGGGTTAATATCAGTATACACAAACTGTAGCAACAACGACAACAATTACGGTACCAACGACAAAAACAACGAAGGTCCATGGTTAGGGTGAACTTAACCGGCGTAGCTTGAACTTAAACGGGCTAGCTTGAACCATAGTCGCTTAAACAGCTCATGTAATTATCAAACTCGAAATGTGGTAGGTAGGTGAAATCTTACCCGGCAGAAACATTGCACGAAGGATGTGGAGTTGATCCTACATCGTGATCTATGAATTGACCAAGAGACATAAACATTGCTGACAGTCCCTTCGATGCTCTTTCCTTGTTTTCCATTTGCACTCTAAATACGGCAGCAGATACCTCATGCGGTGTAGGTACGACAGGTAGGGTTCTAGGGAATCCACGAGGTGTGTCTAATTTTCTTTTGTCGACATAATCAGCAGCTGCAAAAAAGAATGTTGTGATGACAATTAAAGTTGTCCTGGCGAGAACTTTACGAACCTATAATAATATACCAAACGCAAGTTAAAAGTAGCAAAATCGTTTTGGAGAGCAATCATATACTGTCTACCCGCAAAATATGCTCAAGTGATGACATGTTTTGTTAACAATTTATTTTACAATACTCCCCCCCAAAAAAAATAAAAATAAAAAAATCAATAAAATCAATAAGATATATTAACCTAAATGTAGCGGAGTTAAAGATATCTATAAGCGTTTAAAGACCCTGAAACCTTAAATAATAACTCAAGGAACACAGAAAAATAGAATGTCGTTGACTTAGACAAAAAAGTGTGTTAACGAAAGTCAGTGTATGTCTTTGATAAGCTTTTATTTCTGAGTAAACTAATAAATAGATCCCTTAAAATAATTTTAAAACATATTTAGGTTTAATTAAAGGTTAGGGTTCAGCAGAAATAAGTCTTTGCGCCAATCGCAACTAACGCATATATAATAGTAATTTTTTATTCATTTTGTTATTAGCTGTATAACATCAAAGCCATGCTAAAAAACATGAAATATTGATGGACAAAATTGCAAATGCTTCGTTATGCTACATAAGCACGAAATATCCTCGTTCATTTTTATAACAAGTTAAGAACAGGTCGTTATGGAAATATCGTTTATAACGTAACACTTACCAAGAAGTCTACCCAAAGGAGTGTTTGCTGCTCCCATTGTTCTTCTCTTTAAATTGTTGCATGTTCCATCAATCGTTCGAAAGGATGTAATATTTGTAAATCCAGTACAACTGGTACATTTTATAACTGGATTGCAGTTGTTTAATGTGTTCACTGTAAGGGAAATGGAGATTGGAAAAAGGCAATTCGATATATGGTTAAAAAAATAATATGTTATTTAGCAGCACATTCTCGCTTATAAAATGAGGTTGAGAACAATCAAAATAGAAATGATAAACAAAAAACAAAGAAACAAAAATAAGAAACAAACAAAAATAAACAGAACCCTAAATAAAAACAGAAGCAGACAAAAAACATTCTTAAGTGAGTATTGCGAGGCTTCGTGTTGATATTTGTCATTCTTCATTCTTTTATGATTTAGTAGAATGGCATCAAACTAAGTATGATTGGACTTTATAAACAGTTAGAAAACGAAGAATACCCACCGTTTCTCTGTGCCAGCACCACAGATACTGATAAGGCAATTGCTAGTTGCAGTAAAATTGACATCTTGTGTTCCTCTTTGTATCTTCTCAAGAATGATGAGAACTGTGTCCTGGAAGCCGTATTTATGGACTTGACCCACCCCCTGAAAACAACTTTATCAATCAGAAACTAAAATGTATAATAGGTAATTAGCTGACACTGATCGAATCTCTACATCAAATTACAGAAGTATTGTTTGTTGTGTTGGTATTCATCTTTCAGGGAGCTTAGTTATGGATTATTAAAAAATGTCATTTACGTCAGGAGTTTTGTTAGACTTTCTTAGTTGGTGAAGTGAAAGCAAAAGGATGCGACATACGCATGCTGGTTTTTTTAAGGCGTACATTTTCTGTATTGGTTTTTGTTGTGGAGGGACAGGGAAATGAATTAAAAATTGTTATTTATATACCTGTTTGATATAAATTTTTACGGAGCCTCGACACTCCTTCCCAATCTTAGATTTTTAATCTGAAATGACATTTGGATGATTTTTAGTCAGGATTTGTTTTGTCTAAATTTTGTAAAATATCTCCGAAGCTTAATGGTGATTAGAATACAAATAAAATTTATGAATAAGGGAGCTTTTACCGCGGTAATTGCTTAGACACAAAACAAGAGTTAGCTCGGTGGAACGTATAAGCCTTAACATAATTCAACCTCTCTAACTAAGAAATTTTATTCTAGTGATTCTTAAGGCGGAAGGTTCAAATATCCTTGGAGATTCTTGGAAGTTTCAATTTTATATCATTATATAAAAGGCGTACACATCATTGTGAGAGAGGAATTATGACTTTTGGTTATTATATGTTTCTATTAAAGAGTTTTAATATTTGATTCTTGTGTCATTTAGGAACATATTTCGGACCAAAAGATGTATTGATATTTCTAAAAAGCAACGTTTTCCTTTCCGTTTCCTAATTTTTAAGACCTTTCCGAGGCTGTAGTCTGCATTACTGCATAATGCAGAAATAGGGAAATACGATGCTAATGCTTTATAAGAAAGCTTAGACGCAAAGAAATATCTTAGAGTAGACCCTGAATAAAAATCAACCAATGAGTATAAAATCATAAGCATATCTTACTCCATGAAGCAGTCAGGGGATCAATTACGTTTATTTGGGTAGGTTAAATTATTTCCCTAAAACATAAAAGAGTTCTCCGATATGGACCAGGTGAGCAAATAAAATAAAGTAATCCAATCAAAAATGAAGTTCGTATCCTGACGTAGAAAATCTGTTTGCGGCTAAACGTTTTTTTCGTCAAGTGTTCCGATTTTTCGATGGTAAATCACATTGAGAACTGATATAAGGAAGTACAAAAAATATCAATACAGCTACCATTTATCGCACGATAACTTTGCATGCGGTAGTCAATAACGCATACCCAGCAGTTTCGCTTCTTATACAAAAGAGAGATTACTTGCTGGCAAAGGGAATTCAAAAACCTTCGGTGTTATTTGATTAATATGTCTATTATCAGGTAAATATAACTTATTAAATTGATCTACGATCAAAGTTCACACAGAGTCCGTGTTAAGGAGAACAAAATTAATTAACCCATCTGAAAGTATCGTAAAAATTTCTATATCACATGTATCTATTAAATCTTAAGTTGGAAAATTTCGTCATTTAAGTGCGTTTCCTTGGAAAGGTAGCTATTGCTAAAAAAACTAATTTCTAGGTGTTTTTAAAAAAACATAGACTTCGAAGACTCTTTCTTCCTACGTTGTTTTATAGTATAACGTTTTAAAACACGCCCACCTGATCAGCGGGGTGTTTATGGTATTGATGTTTGACACTGATCGTATGAGAAACTTCATACAACAGAAAAAACAACAGGAAATTGTAACGAAAAAGCCCAAACAAATATAAAAACAATATAAAATTAATTTACGTAGGCAAGAGATGAGGCAATGTTGGAGGGGCGGAGAAAGGGGGAACAGGGGGAGGGGTGCATAAATTTAGCTAAATTGGCTAATTTAGATGACATTACTTATTTATTTTACTGTTTTCTTTCAATAATTTAACCGGGTGTAATTCCCGCAAGTATCAACCAAAGTTCATTACTATACTGATAAAAAGTGTGTATATATGGTTACTGAGGTTAAATACGGTTCACAATTAATATAGTTACTAAAGGCCTGATAACCTTGTGGTTACGTTGTGTGCTGAGTTGGTCGTGACTGTGACTGCAATAATTTAATATGTTACTGTTCCGCCTTTAATGCTTGGTCAAAAAAATTGATGTCTCTGGCACGCATTTTTTTTAGTGGCCGTATGTTTTGTTAATTGTGAAAACAGCTAACTTCCGTGTAAGGGTGTTGTATAATGTGATAGCTTTTTAAGTTTTTGTTCAATATATTGCTTTATAGGCGATAAAAGAGCCGTGCTATGAGCGCTTCCTGGGAATAAAATACTGACCAGATTTGAAGGACGAATCTGTTTAAGAGAAGGAAGTCACTATATTAATTGTTTTTAGAGATGGTTCTGTTACCGTTAAAATGTTCTAACAACTCTACCGAGAATCTAGGCAATAGCACTAGTAGCATAAGGGAAATTAAAAATAAATTTTGATAAAAAGTATAGCAATTTCGCGTAAGTATATTTTAGAATTGTTCCAATTTTATTATTCAGTTAGAAGAAGTTCAGAATGTATGGACTATTGATGACAATGTTTCCAGGCGTTGATAAATTTCATGCTGTGAACTTTTATATAACGCTTTAGATATAGAATCCAGTTGCTTAAATAGTAAACAAAGACGTGTTTTTATTCTTCATGGGCACCATGTGCACAGTATAGTTTAAATATTTAGTCGTGGCATATATTTGATGATGCTTTAACTAAAAATGTGAAACGACTAAATAGAAGCGATTCACATGTCCAAAACCGTCGGCAGAGGTATGAAAATGAAAGGAGATTATTTTAGTAACATGGGAGGACCCACTACGATTAGATCCGATTTGCCAGTGAAACTATTTACCAATTTCATTTCTAGAGCTACATTAAACTTTTCACTCTCTTTATTCATTCTCTGGAGTCGAGATAGTTCACTTTTAGGCATTTACAATTCTTGTTACTTTCAGTTTTGACAAAAATTTAAAAATTTATAGTAAAAAAATAGGAAATGTGACAAATGTTGCAAAAAGTGGGATAGGTCTCTCTAGGTTTATATGACAAACTAAATTTTACTCGTTGATGTTAACACCACGCAAGAGATTTTAGGTGCTAATTTCTTATAAATTTTTAATTAATTTCCAAGTGCGTTAAAGCATTACTATCCGCCAAAACATCTAACCTGCAACAGTTTATGTGGAAAGCCACAAGAAAGACCACTTTTTAATTTAGGCATGAATTGTGACTTTATATATCAATAACAGAAAATAGGTCAAATTTAGGTTAATTCGAAAGTTCTTTATAATGTCTATCGTTTTGGCGTTCGATGATATGGGATAAAGTATAAGGCTAAATGTTACGGCTGTCAAACCACATAGATCCTGCAGGACTAAAATTTCACCTAAATAATACACATATGTAAAATCAGTTAAATATACATTTGATTCGGTGTAACCATAAGTATTTGGCAAAGAATGATTACCCAGTGAGAGAATCAGTGAGGTCCAACAAATTAATTGCTATACCATGGCTGTAACAACAGTTTAATGTTGATCAAGTCGTCATCATAAGCATCAATGTTTACATTCCACTGGGGAAGATATTTCGAAGCTTCCATAAATTTGTAAATTGAAGGTACGAGTTTTCCTGCTTCTTTTTTAGCGCAGTAAGGTTGTTTATTTTAAAATATTACCAACTAGTAGTGGCAAAGGATTAAAAAAATAGTTAAAGTTGTATCGATATTAAATGTATAATCGAGAGACCAAGTAAATCTCTTAGGATTGTTTTAAATTTCCGTTTTAGATAAATGTTGATTTTACCTTAATCACTTCCTACTTGTGCTTTGATTGGTAGTTTTCCTGTTGTCTGCGGAAATCCTGAGAAATTTAATAGTTAGAGAGTAGACGAAGATTGAGATTATCCATTTTGAGAAAAAATCCAAAAGGTTTGTCTTAAAACTGGAGCCACCACGGACCAGGGTAGAAAATTTATCTTGATGTAATTTCGAGAAAATATAATGCAGGCGTTATTAATTCCATTATCTTGTATTACATATTAACGCTGTCATTAAGTTCTTGCTGTTTACCTATTGTTCTCTAATTTAAGATCTTATTAAAGGGCATGGGGATTCAAAGAAACAATGAAATTTATCAACCTGTTTGTGAATTAACTCGTATAGGTAATTCACCTACTTCTTTTTGTTTGTGCAATAATAATATGAAAGTATTTCGCGCGAATTAATTTTCTTTTACAAATGAAATGAGAGGAAAATATTAAAATGCAGGTTTTGAGACAATATAGAAGTGTGTTTCTTTTATATGGGCTGTACAATTCCTGTTTGAAGTTTTTTTTTGGAAAATTATCAAATAAAAAAAATTGACACTTTTGCCGCTCTTCGATCAGTTTTGGTTCTTACGAGGTTCTTGATAATGACACATTTCTGTCCAAGATTGCACGTGGACACAGCAAATTTCCTTTGCATACTATTGTATATAACATTATAAAAACATCATTAAAGCGAGTTTTTGCAGATTTCCACAAAAACAATATGATTCTGCCAGACACATTGCTAAGTAAATTAGTCTGACCAATGGTTTTTTTACTACAGATATGCATTTTTTTTAATATTTTGCTTGCATGTTTATCAATGCTGAAACAAACTCTTTCAGTGTCAATTTCTGTTTCATTATGATTCCACGCGATAAGAAGGTTAGTTTGGCTCTAAAAATAAAACTGATGCTTTACTCGGCTAGCACGACAATGGCTGTTTATAAAAAACATCACTTTCTGTGTTTTAAAATTGTATTATTCTGTTTTTCATAATAACATAGAAAACGTGTTTATAGGTGAAATACCTCCAACTGAGAGTCGATTAAGCATTTAACTAGTAAAAAATGATTCGAATTTTAACGTAACGTATGCTTAATTTTAAGTTTCACAAGACCGAGCCAAAAGTCAGAGTACCAGGAAGTATGAGAAAATCACTTCAAGTATATTGAGCCTGGATAAGTCACGAGTCTCTAATTTGTCTTCACATTTAAGGTGTTTTTTAACGTTCTTTCTCGTTTCTTTCTTTTGACAAACCCACAAGTAAATATAACACCTCACTAATGAAAAAAAACTCCCACTTTTAAAATATGTACCTTGCACTTTAAATTCGCCAGTCGTAGGCTTTATGTACCAACTCGTAAAGTTAGTGTACAAACTCGTAAATTACAACTCGTAACTGGTGTTTTAAAAACAAAAATGAACTCGTAACTTGTGGATTTAATGTACCAACTCGTAACGGACAACTCGTAACTCGCAACTCGTAACTCGTAACTCGTGGTTTACCAAACAGCAGTATATTTTGCGACTTATCTAACGAGAAGGAAAACCTTAGACTTAAGATATTGCAAGAAAGGAACAGAGTTCGAAGGCTGTCTCTACCAGGGACGGCGCCACTAGGGGGCTGGGGAGGCTTCAGCCCACCCCGCTCCACTTTTGTGCCAAGTAATAATTTTTTATTTTCTGCCAATAAGTGTTTCTACCACTGCATGAAAATTGATGTTATCTAGCTAGAAAACCTGCAGGCTATGTGATCGATTACATGTGGGTATTGTAGAAACCGCGACCAGCGCTTTTGTGAAGAAGTTAACTTGACCTAGAAAAGTTAGCTTTTGCAGCCTAATGGTTTATACTGTAAAAACCCTGATGTTGCTTAGCGGTTTCGCAAAATACCTCTAAAACATTTATTTGCAGAAATACTACGTCTATATATCTTATAACCAACGAAAAAATTCTAGATTTGAAGAGTTTGAGTTTTTTAAGAAATCGGGTTAGATTATATTTTCAAATCAACTCAAATCAAATTAGTGAGAAGATTTTGTCACTATATAAGCAGAACATGGACAGATTTTCACAATGCTTTGATTAAACGCTATTGTTTTAATTGGTCGCCCTTCTCTTCGAATAAACGCCCCTCTTTAAACTTTAAAAACAACCATCTCGATATTGAACCCCTTCTAAATATCCTTTCTTAAACGAATTCAAATCCAATCTTCTTCAGTGAAAACTAACACAAACACATTTTTTAATATTGTAGTCTACTAACTGTCAGCGTTGGTGTACAGCGTTTCCCTCGGAAGATCGTGGGTTTAATTCCTGGCCTAAATATGCTATAGATCATAAAGGAATAAAATGTTTTTATCCATAAAAACATTGGAATAGGAACAATTGAATAAGCACTTAATGTGGTCACGGATTCTTTATCTCAAACAACAGCTTGAAATGCAAAAAGACTCCTCTTTACAGAACTGTAATTTATAACAGTGCCAATAAGCTTCGAAGAGATTTCCACCTGGGTAAGTAATCGTAAAAGCTAATAGATAATGTTTAATCAAACATGGCTCGCTGCAATGACTAATTGATTAGTCCGTAACACGGACAGAAATAATAATTTTACTGACAGTAGTTAGTAATCAACTGATAATCTCGTGATTTAGCTAGCATGTACAAATTTACGAATCAGTATCGCTATTATTATTGTATCAATAACGAAAATATATATGATAACCAGCAAATCAAGTTTTAAAAAATGTGGGAGGTTACCACCAGAAAAACACTTTTTGCGTTTACTTACATCATAAAAAGGTTGATACCCTTTTCAAAAAAAACGCCCACCTCAAAAGAAAACGCCCCCTTAGCTTTCTGCTTTAGAGGAATGGACTCTAGGAAGCTGCGTTTTAAATGTCAAAGCTATTTATGTGAGGACATGTTATGTATTTGCAGTTTTGTCTGCAACCTTTCAGCTAAATTTGGTTTTAGTATTCAAATAATGATGTCTGGTCTAGGTAAAGGGAAAAGATAACCTATCATTTTCAATAACATCTGATATGACGGTAATATTACATCTTTAACTTTTAATAGCAACTGGTTAGATAATATTTCTATCTTCTAAGTAATCATATATTCAGCAAAAGCGGGACACTTGTCTTAATTAAGTTGTCTGGAACCTGTACATGGTTCACACATCATATACCATATGCCTTTTTATCTGTTTATCTGTTTATAATAGACACTTTTTCAAAAATTAGCCGATATACGATAAAAGCTTTATAAAATTTTACTTTAAGGGAACACCTACATAGCAGCACTATACACAATCCAATCTTTATTTTTAAAATGTTTTTTTTTTCAGGAAAGAGAGAAAATCCTTTTTTAAATAGTCCTTTTAATCGTAGCAGAACCAAATTTAACCTTTGTTTTAACAATTTCTACCTTGAAATTTGTGTTTGGTCACATCTACCCCGAGCACTGGGACCACCTTAGTCACGAAAACTGGGTCCCCACAATGTCGAAATCGTGGTTCCGGCATTGTAGTACAACAATCTTTACAGAGAGTACACATTTTTATGCTTTTAAAAACATATCAATCCTGAAAAGGTAAATTCGCGAAAGTTAATCTTCGCGAAATGTTTGGAAAAACAAACCAAGGGCTCGAAACGAACTGAAAGTGCGGAAAAGTACTCTCAATTCGCTAAAATAACTCTGCGCCAAAATTTATTTTTCGCGAAATGAAAATTGTTAACTTTGAAAGCTGGTACGAATGCTCGAAAAACTTTAAGAATGAATTTTAAAAATGGAGTCTTTGGAGTGAACAACAGTGAAAAGTTAAAAAGAACTCTACGTTACAACATATTTAAAGAAATTTACGAGCTTTTGATTTAAAAACCGCAAAATACAAAATCATGCCGCATTGAACGCAATATTTCTCGTGTTTGAAGCTACACGATATGTTGAAAACTTTGACACCTAAAACTTTTCCGTCAAACCCCTGATAGTTTAAGTTATTAAAAATACAACCATGTTGTGATATTATAACTCACAATAAAATAAGATCTAGCCACAGCGAAAGACATTCTGGACGGATTATATTTATCCAATTACGTTAATAAACATAAGGTTATATTGAAATCCATAGTCATATAAGTTTGTGGTCGTAAAGTTATTTAAAACAAGAAAAGTAGAAGCAATTTACTTCCTTTGAAATACTTAATTCATGTTGAATTAAGTATTTCAAAGGAAGTAAATTGCTTTTACTTCCTTTGAAACATTCACACGAAACATTCTGCCTACTATAGTGGAGATTAGGAATTTAGCCCCATAATTTTAACAACTTGGATGATAAATTAAATCAAAAAGAAGGCATTTTACGTTTTGTTTTATAAGAAAAATTAAAGTTTAACTGAGACTGAATGTGCTTATTTTTTTTTTTTTTACACTTTTGGTGTGTCGAACGTATAACTAGAGATTTTATGCGTGCGCATGCGCTAACTAAAAAGCTTGCGAGCTTTTTTGCGCTAAAGCAGAAAATTTCAGTCAAATGAAAAGAAATCTCTAGGCGTGCTACAACATCAGGTAAAAATTAAAACCTTGCAGTTATGCTCTCGCGTTACGTCTAGTATGTCACGGGATTCCGGTAGGCTGTTGACTAGTTGGGCTGAAAAGAAACTTTGAAAATTTCAGAATAAATCCAATTCAGGAAACATAAAATAGATTGTATCTTCTTCCCAAGCCGCCGTTTTGTTCCCAGGGCCTGTCGCTTAAAACTGTTAGAACAAGTTTATCAAATTGGAAAAAAGGGCTGGGAAATAGGTAGGGTCTACCTGCCGGTTCTCCATTGAAAAGCTTATGACACGTTTTCTCACACCCCTGCTTCCCTGTTTCTCTCTTTTTTAAATCCGTTAAAGCAAGTCCATCAAAACGGAAAAAAGGACATGGAATTAGGTATGGTCTGTCGGCTTGTTTTCCATTAGGCAGCTTATGACACGTTCTCTCACACTCCTACTTTTTTGTTTTCCTCTTGCTTAAAGCTGTTAAAGCAAGCTCATCAAATCGGAAAAGGACTGGGAAATAGGTACGGTCTATCTGCCTGTTCTCAATTAAACAGCTTATGACGAATTCTCTTACACCACTGCTTCCTTGTTTTCGTCTCTGTTTGTATGCAATAGTGTTTTTGATATTGATTGCAACACACCGCCCGCGTAGTTTCCAATGTAATTTTCTTATCTACGATAAACTTTCTTTTCTTTGTGGCACTGGTTATTTACTCTCATGAACTCCTTCAACGTTGACAAAGGTAAAAAGTTAATCAGACATAAGAAGATTTGAATTAAATTACTATTTCAATAACTAATTTAATTCCATTTATTTGAGTGTCTATTTTTATTGATATCGCTGATAAGTAGTGTGAAGCCAATCTCACACACAGGGCTTTTTTAAAAGTTTTTTATAAAGCATTTCAATGTCACAAACCTAAAATGACCTGGAGGACAGGCTGAGGTAAAGCTGAAATCCTTTTAAATCTCCGCTACATTGGGAGAAAACAAAAAATGACTCATGTTTTCTTAGTTGATAGCTCAACATAATTAACCTAAACATATTATGTATTTGACACGGATATCAATTATTCTTTGCATCCTCGTCCACAGAATTTGTTGCCTGATGTGTACAAAATCTTAACTTGATTTAACTTTAGAAAGACCAGCTACAAAGTTGTGTCCATTGCTGTTAAAAAGTTGTTTTTCTGGTTTACCATACCATGCCTCGTTTTCAAGGGGAGGTTCAAATATGGAAAATAAGCAAATGGCTGTAGCAAGTTTTTAAAAGAAATATTGTTTTCACAAGTTTGTAGTCAACACCTTCTAGGAAATTGCTTGCCGCAAAGTCGATAAAACAATATATCGCATTTGCTATTTTGTGTTTCCGTAACATGGCTTTTGCCTGGCTAGCAGATGCAAAGAATAGTCAGAATCGAAAGAACTTTATAAGCAGCTTTGCACTGGGCTGACTGTTATTCCAATTTCTCCATTGTTCTACTCAAGAAGCCTATTGTATTAGACCTAAAGTCTCTTATAAAATACTGAGGATTTTCAACATAATCACTTATAAGATGTACATATTTGAGATGGGTTATTTCTGACATTGTTATTATCCGTGTTGTGACTGTTGGTGTTCTTACTGTTGGTTTTGTGAGTATTGGTGTTGTGAGTGTCAATGGTGTGAGTGTCATTGTTGTAACTTTCTATCAACTAGATTTTGCACCTTGAAAGCTGTTCTTTTTTTATTTTGTGTAAGATTTGACATTTGACATTTTGTGTAAGATTTTAAGAACATTTTTTTTGTATATGCATTGCTTACGTCAGCAAAACATCTAAAGCAACTTATTTTTTAATGGCTTTTTGCCTAAGTGGATTTTTCCACGGGCCTTATCGACTAGTCTCTATATAAAAAGCTTGTACCAGGTAATGATTTTGGCACTAGCCCTAACAGATTAAATTCTCTAATTTTTCGAGTTTAAAAGAGAGCGTTAGAGGAAGGCGTTTAAAAGAGGGGGGGGCGGGGCGTTTATTTAAAAAAATAAATTTGATTGTTTTTTCTGAAATCACAGCTTTACAAAACAATTAACAAAATCGTCCTCATTTGAGTTTTCGTCGAGGAGATTAAAAGAGATGTTTGCCTCTTTAATGTCAGATTCTGATCTCATTATCCAAATTATTGACCAAGTTTGATCTTAAACTTATGTACCATATGGCACTCAATGCAGAGATGGCACAGGTAGACGAACCTCCTGGTAAATTCGAGCTTCTTCAAGTGTTGTCCGAGCTTAAAACGTTTTTAAAGCTCTAACTGGACATTTGTTTTGATTGGAACGTTATCTTCTAATCAAGGCTCGAGAGATGAAGCTAGAGAGTATGATAAATTTTCAATCAGGATTTACAAAAGAAAAAATATGCAGAAAGTGATTTAGTTGGACGTATTGTTTGTATTGTTTGATGTATCATGTCTTGAATGCTGATCCAGCAAATTTCATAAAATCTATTGTCATTGGAAAGCGGAAAAGGGGATTGGTTTAGTTGTTCTTGCAAAATTTGACTATTATACCTCTTGTAAACGACCTTCTTCGATATTCGACGCGCAGTTAGACAAGAGAAAAGAAAAGTATAAGACTATGGAAGTTCATCACAACCAAAAAGACTTACCATAACCTTTCATTCGTTGTGTGATAAATAATATGGCAAAACAAGGCCGAAAAGGAATGATTTGTTTTTCTTTTCTTCTTACTTGTAGGATTCCTATAATATGCTTAGTAATTTTTTTTTAATAAACAAGAGGGACGTGTTTATTTATTTTTTTCAATTTATGGGAGGGGGACGTTATTTAGAAGGGGCGTTAAAAAGAAGATCCACTCCCTTATTAGAGAATTTACAGTAGTTTATACTACAGGCCTAGTAAATTTTTTTTAATGCCCATGTGCAGATCAGGCTAAAAGTTGTGGGTAGAGCGTCAGATTATTTGGTAAGATAAAAGTGATATAAAAAACACTGATAAAAGCACGCAAAAATAGAGAAAAACTAGGATTTTTTTTTAACTCTTGTGAGTTTTTCAGTTTCTGTTGGTCACTTCCGCATTCTTTGCAGTGAAGTAGCCAAATCTGATTGATTTTTCTTTTCACGTCAACACTTTTCTTTAAAAATTTATTAGACTTTTCA
This sequence comes from Hydractinia symbiolongicarpus, assembly GCF_029227915.1. Classification (NCBI taxonomy): domain Eukaryota; kingdom Metazoa; phylum Cnidaria; class Hydrozoa; order Anthoathecata; family Hydractiniidae; genus Hydractinia; species Hydractinia symbiolongicarpus. Next base: position 7,342,491 of record NC_079885.1, read on the forward strand.
AAAGGGTTGTGCACCTTTATTTTGGAAAATCCCAACAGAACCTGATTTTTACGGACTTTAGGAAGCCATCTATGTCTGCGTGATTACAGCTATTTTGAAAGTTTTGACGTTGAAGTTGGTAAATCTGCATTTATAAAGTTTTTGTCTTCTGAAAGTCGTTTACTTCTGTTTTTTATAGATAAAAAGAAGATAAATATTGTCTCGCCAATTTTAAGATTTTGGCTACAAACATAAATTTCGAGAAGACATACTAAAAATCCAACTAACAACTTGTCCCAACATATTGTGACCACGATTGTAGCTAACCATATTATTTAGTTTTGTACAAGAGCTTTATATCCTGACTATTATTATTTCTTTTTGTGTTGTTTTCACCAATCTGATTTTTAACTAGCGGCAACTGTGTGGGCATCGAGCTGTTAGCTACGCCTGGCTGAAAAGTTAAAAGAGCCAAATACAGTTAGTAATCAACTAAATTTAGTTTGTTAACTACACCTTATACTGTACTATAAACTTTGTCAACAGCTCAAAGTTCATTGGTTCCATGAGAGAACAGCAACCTTTGATAATTAGCATTTATTGCTTACTGATTTTTAGATGGACGGGGTATCGACGGGTTGTTTTCTGTTTTGTTATTTTATTTAAAGTAAAGTTTGGATACAGTTTTTTTTTGAAAAGGGTATTACAGTGGTGCGATACGGTTTACCTGTACTAAGCACTCAGCCCGTGTCACGATTAATTTTTTGGCTTTTACGAAAACTTATCCGCAAAATAAAAAATATTAACCGACTGCTTTAGCTATGACAAGGACACAACAGCTTAAAAACCGTGTTTTTATTTCAGCACCCTAACACTGTGTGTGCTCACTCGATCTACCACATACTGTGTACCTGTAGCTACTAAGGCGTTCCGCTCAACGAGTCCTTTATTGCCGGTTAATACGGTAACTGGTAGCTTAACCTAGCGTTTCAATCGCCGATAGGTGCTACGGATGCATAAAATGGCGATGGAGAGAATAACGTACGACAGACAAAAGTCTGAGGATCCGTTTATTCTTTCACAGGCAGACGATAAGTCCCTATAATAATAGTCGTCATCTTTTCGTCTTAGAAAAAAATGGTACCACAGTAGCGAGACACAAGAAATGCAATATAAAAAGGACGGGCGAACCCGTGGCTTTATCCACAGGCCACCGATTAGTGTGTTTACTAATAGCTGTTGTCTGTCTGTCTCTGCTTAAAATTGTAGCGCAAGTAGTGAGCCACACGAATAAAAAAAGGGCGAATCCGTGGATTTTTCCATTGAGCTCTAACTGGTCTCTCTGTTGATCGTTTTTTACAGCAGCTTGCTCTGAACTCTGCTGAGTAATTTTAATACTTCATGCTATAAAATAGCGAACACGGATGCACAGAAAAGCGATGTGGGAAGTATGTACAACGGGCGAATTCCCGTGGAAATTAAAACACAGGCGAACCCGTTAATTTTGTCACGAGGTAACGACTAGTCTCTTATAATAACATTCGTATTTTGTTTGTGTATTCAAAATGGTTGCGTCGAAGCTTTATTTCGGACATCCACGGTAAAGATATCACTTCTTGCTAAGAGGAGAACAAGGATGTACACAATTATGATGCGGAAAATATATGTACGATTGGAATACTCCTGTAGTGAGTATCTACTATGATTTTTCGTCATCAACTTTCGGTGCGTGTTATTATGTGATCTTACCCGTGACATTGCTAAACTTACTGTTATTTCTGTGACGTATGATATTTAAAAGATTTTTTTCACGATCGTACGAGATCATTGCAGCGGTGTCACACCTGATTTTAAACATCCTAGAATGTGTGAACATCCACTAAATTTTTCAAGAGTTTCGCGAAATGTTTCTTTTAGCTTGACACAGTAATAGAGTAAAAAGATTCTGAAAAAAATATTTTATACAAAAAGGTCTGGTGACATCATCAAAAATTCCTTTAAACATGATATATCTTTAACACTTATGCAAAGCAGTGGATCCCATACGTTATTCGGATCATTGCTTTAACGTGAACACAATGGAAGGAACAACGCCACAAACTTCTGAAAAAAATTGTAGCGGGTCATTGACACCATTATCAAATATCCGTAACTGTTTTCCTCCCTAATAAAGTGGATTTGTCCACGGGCATACTATGCCTGTGGAAGAGGACGGTATGCAACAGACAGAAATAACCGATTTTAGTTGTCTTATAATTAACCTTATTCCATGAAATTAACAAGTCATAAAATTAACCTTAATTAAGCTCAACCGAGTTCTCTTTATCAGCAATCTTTTCTAAAATAGCTTTTGTATCATCTTCATACTCTTGATGCAAGTGGAAATTAACCAAAAGCATACTTCCTCTTCTAAAATTTTGAAATTTTTACCATTGTCTTTCCAAACAAAGTAAACTTTTATTTAGATTTCCAAACGGCCTTGTAATAGAGGAAACCGCTTTACTACCGTGAAATCGACTGCTCTCGTAATTTTTTGCTTCATATGATATCGCATATTCTAAAATTCGCGATAATACACCTTTCCCGAATTTATATTTTGTAAAATTTTGCGTGCATGAAAACGAGGCAAATCTTGGTAAACATTATTCGCGTTCATATAAACATGGAGGAACACAATACTATGAGAGATATTTTGCTTTAAATAATTGAGGAAAATATAGATTTAGTCTTCGATGAACTGAAGAAAAAGCGTGAGGGAAGACATGGAGGGAATGCCACCGTTCACGATAAAAGAAATTGAAATGCATCGACAAAATAGTGGTAAACAGCACGGTGTGGCAATTATTAAGACTTTGGAGCGTGGCAGAAAGTTTAGGGATGAACTATACATATCTGCTGATAGCATTTTCACATCAACAACTACATTTGCTCCAAGTAAAAACAGAATTTTTAAAGACTTGTAAAAAGTAATGCTGACAAAAAGGTATCCATCTAACGGTATATGATCCTAGAATTAATGATAATTTGTGTAACATAAATCCAAGAATATTAAAACTGCAAGAAGATATGCTTATGGTTGACAAACGGGTTGGTTTTACTCATTGTATTGACAGTACACGAAAAAGAAAAAACAACATTAAATATGCGAGCTTTCTTGTCGGATCTACATTGTCACACCAGGTACTACCGTTAGAACATACCATCAAGATTGTTACTAATATTAATATATCAAATACTTCAAATAAATCAAAACATAACGAAACACAACCCTATGAGTTTATTGATGTAAATCCTGTATTAATCCCAAAAGATTGGGGTAAATTAAATCAACATTACACACACAGCTAGCTGTTCAGTAAAGTCGTTTATAGTATCATCAATTAGTTTTTCTTTTAACATTGAATTTTCAGTTTTCATAGTTTCTAATTCATCAGGAATGAAAAAAAAACAGGTTGTTCTTCAGTGATCTCAGCAGAATCAGATGAAGAACTTTCATATGTGCTTTCAGAATCTGTTTCGACTACTACTGGAAGGGCTCTTTTTTCAGACTTTTCCTTTTTTGTGTTGTATTATTTTGTTTAAACGTAAATATATATGGAACAGAGCCTTTGATTAATGTTTTCCGTTCACAACCAAAACCTAATTTTACACAGTGTACTTCAAAGTGGACTTCGCATACTTTTGTGTTCTTGTTTACTGTGAACACATCACACCTCCCCTTCTACGATATCTTGAAATGATGCTTACCCATTGTTTTCTCAAACTTGGATCCGATGGAAATGAAAACATTCCAATTCCTGTTTAACTCTGGGTTTATTAAGAGTAGAACTTTTGCATAACAGTACGCAACAAGAGTTACCAGGTCGACAGGTCGATATGCCTGGATAGATTAAATTATGCTAAATTTCTTGCTGACCTTTCTGATTGCTACTCGCCATCACAAATACATATTCTTCTTTTACAAGACAAGTATGTTTTTAAATATATTATAAGTAGTTTCGTTAAGAAAAACCTGCAATCCTTTAGAAAAATACACAATAAAAGATCATTCACAACGCATAAAAGTATCACACTCACCAGCTGTATTTTTAATGTTTACAAAGTTTACTAAGAAGTGCCTCGTTTTCATGCCGATAATGTAATCGATATTTTAAATTCGGGAAAGGTGTATTAAATTCGAAATTCGAAATTTTTGGGTAAAGGGTAGAAATAATTTGATTTTGTAATTTTACATTTTGTTTATGAAGGGAGAACAACACGCAATATTACCGAAAAAACTATTTTTTGTTTAATTATATTTTATACCATGCATGCTGTTATAAAATCCGCAGTGCTGTGTTGTTTGCTTTTTGATATACAGTCCTTCTCTTCAATTGTGTTTCTCTTTTTCTTTAAGAGATTTTAGGTTTCTCAACAATTGCTTGTGGTCGATAAAAGATTTATCGAGTATCGACAATTATTGTTCTTATATTTACGACAAGATTCGTAATGTGTTTGCAGAGAATTGGATTGCTTTCTTTGTCAGGAAGGTTTTTTTCCTTATTATCGCTACGTAAAAGCGGTTCATTAACTAATCAAAGTTTTCGCGAGAAGAGAATTTCGTTAATTTAATTATCAGTCTACTCTTGATAAGTTTAACCCCCACGGGACCGAAAAAAATGGATCCATTTATCGAATATTCCACTTATCCGAATTACTCGATAAGTGGAACCTCTATGAAACCGAGAAAAAGTTCCACTTATCGAGCTTCTCTCTTATCTGAAATCTCGGGAGACCGAGGAATTTACGAATAATTAAAATGATTCGAACGTACTGTAGATGATTTTTCTTTTGAAAAGTTCCACTTATATAAATAAATATTGTTCAGGGGACCAAAAAAAATGGTTCCACTTATCGAATGTTCCATTCATCAAGGGTTCCACTTATCCGAATAAGAAAACAGAGGTTTGTTAATGCAAATTCAAGGAACCGGGGAACTTACAAAAGTTCCACTTACCCGTGATTCCACTTATAGTCAGGGAGAATTGGGTTGCTAAAATGACGAAATTACGGAATTTTAGTGGACAAAGAAATGTTTTCAATTTTATCTCTTTTTGGCACAGTAACAGCACGACACAAAAAAATCTAATCCCCCGTCAAGACAAATTACGCTAGCGACAATGTTGGCGCTATTTCCTATTTTTGTATTTTTTATTGATGAAAATTAGTGACATATTTATTTCGAACGTTTTCAACTATTCAAATTTCACATTTACCATTTACTTTTCGATCGATATACACACAAGTTCTAAAAATGGCTGTCCTTATGACGTCATCAGTACCTAATTTGGAGTTTTTAGGCCTGGTAAGCACTTTTTTCTTAGCCGATCAAGTGATATTGTAAATATACGTTATTTTGATGATATTGGCGAAGGAAATTGTTCGCCCACTTTATTTCCAACTTCATAGTGCTCAGTTCTCCCTGACTTTATCAAGAGTAGACTGTAGTTCCCATTCGCGAAAATTAACTGTGAAATTTTTGATGATTGATAAAGTAATGTTCATTTGACTACATATTTTATTTAAGACAAAATTTTGGCATCAGAATTATCCGTCGGGAAAATTCTGTTCACAATAAAAGAGCTTCCGGGTCCATTTGTGAACAGGCCTAAAATATAAAAAATGCCTGATTTTTAGAAATGTTTCTTTCGCCAAACATTTCTTCCAGATTGAACCGGCGAAAATATTTTTCAGAAAATTCGCTATTTATAGGCCCTTGATCGCAAAACTTTGTTCTCGCGAAATTTTCTTCACTGGAGGTAATAAGAAGTGAATGTGTGGGCTCCTCTCACTTGAAATCCAACTTTGATGGTGTCAAAATTTACCGAACGGTTCGTTGTCGATAATATTCTTAATTTTGTATTGAAAATGTCTTGTTAAAAAAGATAGCCCTCTATTAAGGGTCTCGCATCGTGGGTAGTAGAATTCGGATTATTAATTTCTTCTTGGGATCTATCGTTTCCTTGTAATTTAGTTACAATTTTTACAAGTTTATTCATTTAAATGTGCGCTAGACATAGACAGTGGACGTCCTTGTTATTTTACCATTGCCTAGAGAAATCGCTTCCTATATACAGAAGTTGCTTTCAATGTGTCCATAAGCGGGAAAGTGGGTCACTAGTTGTAAATGAGTTGACGGGTCACTAGTTGTTAATGAGTTGACGGGTCACTAGTTGTTAATGAGTTGACATTTCTGATCGCAGTATTTTTAATTTCAAATTAGGTTGAGTTTGTAAATAAGCAAAAAAATATATAGTCAGTATCAAAGGCAAGAAAGTAGCCTTTGGTTGAGATACTTGATTGTGAAAAGTGAAACTTTCCGTTTTCCCGCATTACTGAGGTGTTAAAAATATTTCTGTGCTTTAAGGAAAGGAAGGTACGTGGAGGAAACGTTTTTGGAAAATTTAGAAAGTTTTAAAACAAAATCAAATGGTCTCTGAAAATTGGTTTGCTGTTATAACACAAAACTTATAAAACTAAAGAGTCCCTCTCCAGCGAAAAATTTCCCGCAAAACGCAAAAATTTTGTGTCAAAGCTGAACCGCCAATATTTGCACTGCAAACGTAACGAGTAATCTGATGGCAGTCATGACAGTAAAGACAACTAAGCCGGTGTCACTGTAAAATATACTCCCCTAAAAGTTTATTCCCCAGTAATAATTTACTAGGAAATAAGTACTCCCCAGTACTTATATCCCGGGATATTGTTACTCCCGGGACTATCTATTTACCAGAAAATTATTACACCCCGCAGGAAATTCTCACTACCCTATCTTAATAAATAAAAAAAAAATGACCATTATAATGCTGTTTACAAAAAGAATTTATTAAGAGAACTTACAGTGGAATGCCGAAAGAGTTAAAAATCTGGTGGGGTGGGTCTGGCTTCTCTTTTTCAGTGGGACCAATAGAATCTATATATATACAAGTTTTTATAAGAAGCAAGAGTTGTTTAAAAAAGTGTCAATACAAAAAGCTTTCAGAATCAAATGATTTTAATTGTTTCTTATAAATGGTTGGTATATATGCAGCTGAACTTGACTTTAGAATAATCATTTCACGATCATTTTCTCATAATATGGAAGGTAGTAACCTTACAACGAAAAACTGTAATAAAATAAATAGAAAATAAATTTAACAAATACAAAAATGCACAATCGGTTTTGAGTTTAAAAACAAAATACTATAGCTAACAAATCACGAGAGAAAAAAACTTTTCAAAGCTTGAAATTTTATAAAATCTTGAAAACATGAACTGCTTGAACTTAAAAATTCATAAATGAAATAAATAATAGATTATTAGAGCTTTAAAGAATAGAAAAACAAACAAACTTAAGGAAATTATTACTGGGAGAGTACTTTTTTCAGGGAGTAATTATTTACGGTTACACCAGATCCGAAGAATCTAAGTGTGTTCAACGAACAACGAAGATGCATAATTATTTAAAATATACCTTCCACACGACATACATATACTGCAAAAATAGAATAGATAGATTAGTCTGTTCGAAACTTTAGTCGGTCTATACTTTTGACGGAAAAAAGCAAAACAATATTACCACAAAAAGGAAGATAGCTTTGTCATCGCACCAGACAATTACTATTCTTTTTACTATACACACTTTATGTAACAGCGTGTTTTATAAAAAAGTGGCACTCAGCCTTTAAAACAGTCAAAAAGGTTCAATACTGGATTTGATCGGACCTTTAAAAGTATATCGATTATAATTTCCGTAACACAATAGCTGTTGCGTTTTCTTTGACGTTATCAGTAATAGCTACAAATTTTTACTGTAAAAAAATCCTTTTGTGGGGACCTTTTTCAAATATTTTTGGAAAAAAAGCGTGTTTAGCCGCAAGAAATCCCAGATTAAGGTGATAATCACTTAAAAGATCGACATAACATTACATATGTACCCTACTAATCAACTAAGGTAAAGATATGGAAATAATTACAAGGAAATAAATGTTATAATAAGTATTTTTTTGCTTTCGATTCCTCACTTCACTTCATTAATCTTCTTCGTCCTCCACAACACATTTCACCAACGGTGTATATCGTGACAGTTTCAAACAAAGTTTCTCCAATTTTAAAAACGCAAACCAGTTCCAACGTATACATGCGAAATACAAAGGAAAACTTATTGACATGAAGGCTAAACATATACCAGCACTAATCGGTGCTTTTGTGGCTGAAGCAATAACTAACGCAACCGAAAGTACTACCATAAAGACGGGGGTTGAGATCCACGTTTTATACGTTCGTTCTTTACTAGGATATTTATATCTAAAAGCTATCACTGTAGATATCGTTACACCATATCCGATCCACAATGATAAATTAAAATAAAACATTGCTGTTTCTATATTCCTTGAAAACAACGTCACCAAACAACCAATAAATCCAATAAATAAAATCGCAGGTATAGGAGCTGATGACTTCTTGTGGATCATTGCAAACACCGATGGAAAGTGTCCCTCTCTCGCACTTGACAAAATAGATCTCGGCAAGAAGTAGAATAATCCATTTAAATTGCCAATGCAGCATATTGAAACCAATATAGGTATAACGTAAGTCATGGCTTTGCCTACAACTTTCTCACCAAAGGTACTAATGACAACAGGAGAAATTGCCATCTCTTCCTTAGTTAATGCTGTCAGACAAGCTATATTCACCAACACATAGCATAAAGTTACCAAAGGCATCACAGTAAATGACAGTAATGGTATAGTCCTACTTGGTTTCTCGACTTCTTCAACAAAACTTGCAATGAACAACCACCCATCATATGCAAACAAGGCGTTGAACATAGCTAATCCAAGCGAGCCTACATCTTTTAGACCTTCCAGTGTATTATTGAACATAACATTTGGGCGAAGATTTGGTGCATCACCCGTGTGGATAACTTGGTATACACCTAAACCGGCGATAAAGGCAATAACAGAGAACTGAGCAGCACTCAGAAACATTTGAACTTTTCCTGATGCTTTCAGACCGAAACAAGCAACAATAATGGTGAACAGTAAGGCAACTAGTGCAACAACTTTTGAGGTCCAAATATACGTAGTTGATGTGTGATCTGAGAAAAACGGTGCGCATGCGTACAAACCACATGTTAACGATAAGATACTTATATCAAATGGTGCAGTAATAAGATTGGTAGACCACAAGATCACAAACCCCATCACATCACCATAACATTCAAATACGAAGATATAAGATGAGCCAGTCTTTTTTATGATTGACGCAAGCTCGCTGTAACAAAGCGAACCCAGAAGTGCACAGCCTCCTGCCAACATCCAAATCGCTATAGCGGTAAACATATTTGGAGATCTTTGCGCTACAAGTGCTGGCGAAACGAACATGCCTGATCCAATTAAGCTTCCCAGAATCAATGCAAATGCATGTTTGAACTTTAACGAGCGTTGTAGAACTCGTGTTTCTGGAAGAACAAGTTCATCGGTTGTGTAATTGGGGACATCTTTTTTGCCGGATAGTAACAGCTCTGTTTCTTCCGTATGGATACTCATTTTAACGTATATTTTTGACACCTGAAACATAACATGTATTTATTAAAACAGTTTATTTAGTAGCAATGCAGATGTTGCGTATGTAAATTGTAGTATAAGACATTTCATGCTATTTCAGACGGCAAGATAATGCCGATATCAGGTACAAAATCAAAACACTGCAGAAAATAAACAAAAAAACAATGCAAAGACAATGTAACGTCTTCTTTCCCCAACATTCGGCATTTAGATATCCAGTTCTAGATATCCAGATCTAGACAACAGACGTATGTTTACGGAACTGTAAGCCTTTTTTCGGTTGTTTTTGCATCACCTTCAGCGTATTCACGTACCGAATATGAGCAGAAAATCTGAAGAAGATATGTGTTCAGTTTTCATGTTCATGCTCAATATGCGGTTCTCACATCTCTTCAATGCAAGGTTAAGGTAAGTTTCTATACGACTGCATTTTTCGCTTGAGCAGGTAAAACTCGGGAGCACTTGAGTTCGAACTTAATGGAAATCAATTTCCCGCTTGAGAGAAAAAGATGTTCAGAATAAAATGGCTGCCAGAAAAAACGTTTTGCTACGAAATTTAAAAATAATAACAACTTTGCTTTTATGGCAGCATATTAAAAGAATACGTAATAGGAAACAAAAACTAAAAAAGATGAGAAAACGTTTTCAGGAAAGAAGGGACAGTTATTTATTTACTGTTATTTTATGAATTTAAATACCAATGTTCTCCAACAAGTAGTTGATTTTTGTGTTAGTCAGGAAAATTTAAAAAGAATCTATGAATCCATAACTTTTATTCATAAATTCAATGCTAACAGGTCTCTTTGCTCTGCTTACACTAAACACTTATTTCTGGTGTTGTTTTTTTATAAGTAAAAAAGTGCAGAAGAAATTTTGTTTTGTTTACATTTCCCTGAATTTTATTGCTTAAAACGCTCAAAAGAAAAAAAACGCGCTAAAAAGTCGAATAAGTTCAACTTTTTGAGAGAAACTCGCATCTTTTTACGTAAGTCAGCGGTCATTCTACTTCATTGTCCAAGGTTGTGCAAAAGCTCCCTAGCTCTTTCCACTCAGAGCGGATAGTGCAGTCGTATGAATACCTTCATTTAACTCTTTAACTATATAAATGCCCAAATACTTAAAAAGTTGTGTTCAATTGGGCCCATTTTTTTATGTACACCCATCCCAACATTACCAAAATTCGTGGGGAATGTCAGACGATTGATTTTGTTTATAATGCTGATTCTGAAAGACAAATTTTATAATGCGGAAAATGGCTGTTTAATTGTTGGATATTTTTCTTCACTTGCTTTTATTTATACGTCATATTAGTTTTAAGAGTTCTACAACTGCTGTCCCTTTTTTTAAGAGCAGAGTGTATACGGCTTGGTTATTCGAAGTTTATAAAAGTTTTCAGCAAGTCTCACTTGTTCAGGAGAAGTTGAAGAACATCCCCGCTAGTGCTACAGAGTATTAAAAACAGAAGAAAAATTGCCTATTGGCGATTTGGCATACCAATTCTTTACCTGGATAATGACCAGGACTGGCGCAGCGCAAGTCCAAAGAGAGAATTTGCCTTAAACGTTGTTAGAGAGTGAAAAGTATAGAATTTTTTTTACTCTCCTTTTGGCGGTGCTGTTATTTTTATTGACAAAGAATATGAGTGGGTGTTTTTGAGTATTCTTAGGCACATCATAACTCGAGTTGTTTTTTTGTTTAAGGAACATTTTTACCTTTAAACAGGGATGGCGGCTAGGTACAATTCTCCATTTTTATGCTAAATTTACTAACAAGGGCATAAAATTACGTGAACATGATTAACTCTCTTACCGCCGTAAGTGGCTAAAAACATTTTATAAGTTTTATAAGAAAAAAATTATGCACGATTTAACTCAACCCGAAAATATTCCATAAAAGTTGGGAAATAAATCGCCTTTCACCACAACACGAATAGGGTTTAAACAAACAAAAAAACAAAACAAAAAGAAAGCAAACAGACAAATAAACAAATAAACAAACAAATGAAAACTCTATTAACAACAACATACTGTCCTTGAAGAATCGTTCCTCAAAAGACGAAAAAACAAGTGTAAACCTAACTTGAATTTACATTGTATTTATCTTACCACGTTGCCGCCCCTTTTTTCGTAAAACCTTCTTAAAGAGCAATTATAACGCGAACAAGCATTTCTTATTTCACTTTTCTCACGGAACTCAGTTAATGTCGTCGCTCTGACAATACTTTTATCCGTTTGTTTATATAGTAAGGATAAAGAATCGCCTGCTTATTCTGTAGTTCCCAGGAGGTAGGTATTTCTATACAAGATCAGCTGCCATATGGTCAGAAAGTACATTGCTTTAATTTGAAAGGAATCAATCTATTGTTCCAAAAACACGTACAATAATTTCATAAAAAAATAGGTACTAAAAAATGGTAATTAAGAAATAAAAGTAACACATTATAATTCAAACATGTCATAATACTTTCGTCAGCTCCATTGTGAGTAATGATTCAGAAATTAAAAATGTATATTGAATATTAATTCGACGGTTAGTTTCAACCCCTTCCATCCCTGCACTAAAAATAAAATTAAAAACGCTTATTGTTCTATTATCAATTCCTGAAGTCATAACCACTGGGGCATACACCACTTAACTTTATTTGGTCCGGGGTATTTCGAACATATTATGGAAGAAAAAAATGGCAGCCATAAATTTTTGCTTAAGTCAGCATGTTTTCTGTGACGTCATCGAAAGCTTAAAATTTGTCTAATATACCACTATCTGCTTGAAATTCAATTACTAACCTTCTAAAAGCGAATTTTAACATCCAGATAAAAGTTTCTGACAACTAAATAAAATTTATTAAACATATTTCCTGGTTTGTACATAGATCGCATGAATAGGGAGCCGAAAAATGCCTGAAATTCCGACTTTTTTCTGTTCTTTTGGTAAAATTCCAAAAAATCGGGTAATTGGATCAGTAAATTTCCAGAAAGATTCCACTCAACGAAACAAAGCTGTCTTGTAAGTTTTAAGTACGAAAGTTATTTTCTTTTAAGGATTCCATAGAGATTTTCAGGGGTCGTTTCGAGTAATAGCCAATATCTAAAGCTCTGAAGCGTATGGGACTAAATATTTGGCATACAGGTGCCCCCAGACCAACTAGGAAAAGTATAGACGATAACTCAGTTTCAAATACTTTTCCTTCTTCAAAAAATAGATGTTTCTCTATTTAAAATAGTTGAACATTAAATGGTTAAAGCTTTCTTTCTAACGTTGGCTTGACGTTAAGTGTACGGTTTTCTATTTGGGAGACATTCTTAAAAGAACAAAAGAATACTTACCGAAAATGTCTCCCCTATCACTCAGTCATTACTTCTGTCCCAATCGGTGATAAATACTACTTTTTCTACGTTAATAATCGAAAATCGAAAACCTTCCTCCTGCTGGAACGGTATTTTATTTTCCTAAAGACACATTTAGACAGGAATTTATTTAAGCAAAGACAGCTGCGTGATATTTTAAGCGGAAGTTTATTGATTATTAGCCTATGCTTTACTGCGAGATCACCTTATCGCTAAAGTTATCAAATTTAGAAAATAATTATCTCACACGCCTCGTTTATTCTTTTACAATTATTTAATTTTTTTGTCTTTGTGATTTTTTAAAACAATACCAATAATCTGCTAAATAAGTTTATATGGACCAATAAAACTATTTGATCAATTATTTTCGTCATGGCAACCAATGTCGTGTTATCCTTCTCATATGTAAACTTTTTAAAAAACCCAAAAACGTTGTTCTTCTCTTAGAAAACTGTTAAAAAACTAATGCGTACAAAAAATGTAAACAAAGATGTCACGTGACCCCACCAAATCACATGGCCTCGCGCAACTCCTTCTCCAGGACAATATACTAATAATATAACATATCAAACAAAAAAATTAAACAAACAAAAGATTAACTTAGAATAGTTCTCTTTTGAGCCAATCATTAAACCCAAAATAATACGTTACAATATGTTGTATTTCCTAGTGGAAATTCGACCATACCTGGCGAAGAAGAGACGTTTTATCAATCCCAACTCTCTGACAAAAGCGTACATGTGTACGTGTAAACTGTGGTTGAAACTGTTTTACTGTGTTCTTATTTGGAGTAGTCCTCGAAAAATGCAAAAACTTTTGTCCACTTGAGTTTTTTAAAGCACATATTTAATTTTTAGACGTGTTATGTAACGCAAAATGCTTAGCGTTTTCGGCTGAAGCGCAAAGGCGATTTTTATGCCGACTTGCATAAATTGCGGTGTAAAATTCGTAGCAGATCTCTTTATGGAAAAAATAATACTGTAAGTTTACACTAGTATCCAAAAACGTCTCCTAAAAATACAAGCACTATAGGCGCTAGAGGTAGCAAAAGCGGTGTATACTTAATGTATATACTCGAACACATGACCCGCATGGCTATATAAATATATAAGTGGCTATATAAATAAATATTCGGTATATTATATTATTTCATCACATTTCATCAGAATGGATCGTGAAAAGCTTATATTTTAAAAAAATCTAACTAAAATTAGGGCCTTCTTCCACAGGGTAATAGAAAACTATAAAGGGCTGAGATGGTGTGGTGGTAGCGCATTCGGCTTGTGTTTGTAAGGTTTCAGGTTCTAGTCCCCACTCCGGTGCACTTTAAATGTTGTGTTGTTCCACAAATAGTGCCATCTACTAACCACTAATCGGCTTGTGTGGCAGACAAGCAGGATAGAGCAATGTATCTCTAACGGTATTATAACATAGCTACATTCGGAAAAACATTAAAACTTCCTGTTACTTACCTACTTACTGATACGTGCATGCTTCCACCCAATAATGTTATTATTTTTATGTTTTGAGGTGAAATCCACACCCACAATCACTCCAACTTCAAAAAAACCTTGATGAGCACAAAGTTTCTCAGAGAATTTGTTGGGCAAGAAACTTTTGATCAATCTCGGTTTAAACATCATAGTCGGGCTCTTTTCGCGGCCAACTATGAAATTAACTTCATGGTAACGGGTTTCTCAAGAAAAGATTCCGCATACAGCATACCAAATGAAGCAAATAATATAAGTAGCGACAAAGCAGATTTGATGGTGTTCCCTAAAAGTTTAACTCTTTAGAATTTACTTACGTATCCGCTTTGAAGACTTAAGGACTTAGGAACTTAGGTGTAGAGTGCAACGAAAGACGGTAGTCGCAAATATATTCCGCAAAATAAAGCATTTTGGGACCACTCATCCAAAAAAAATATGCCTCGCAAAAATTTTCTTCCGCAAATAATTATAAATAGACGTTTTTGTATAACAATATGCTGTATAAGAATACCAGGCTGAGATTTCAGGTTAAAAGCAATAGATCTATTGTTTAGAACAATGGAGAAATTAGAAAAATAACCAGATTGGTTAGAATTTTAATATTCTTTTGAAAAAAGCGTCTAAAAAGACGATGAAATAAGCTAACCTGCGTTGTCACTAACCTTCTCCGTCACCACATGGCTATTTCTTGCTCCAAAGTTGAGAATATATAAACTTCAGAATATATAAACTTTCATGCAAATAAAGAACTGAATATATTACAGTTCATATATATAATCCCGAAAAAAAACTGCTTATTTACACGCTTTATCTTAAAAAAACACAATAACATGAGCAAAATCTAGCAAAGAAATCGGTTTCCTGTTTCAACGTGTTATTTTTTTGCACATATACACGTCATCACAAAGAATGACGTGCCATCCATGTGAGGATATCAGACAAAATTGAAGGAGTCATATATTGCACAGACGCACATTGAAATGATGCAGCTGAATGTCTCTTAGCACAAAATATTCGTTTCAAATAAACGCCTTTCTTGAAATGAATGACGTTTCTACTTTTTTGTAGAGCAATGATATATATTCTCACAATTATGTTGAAAGTGAGAGTGATATAGAGGATACAGCAATAAGTTATTGGAAACAAACACTTCGGAATATATATTGAAAAAGAACATTTTGCTCTTAAAAACATTAAATCAAAAAACGTAACAAAAGGCCCCGCGTTTATTTCCTACGATCGCAAATTTAAATTTACAAAAAAAGTAGATCTGACCACTAAGAAATTTCAATTTTAAACATGTTTGGAGTCACTTATCCCAACAAAACGTTATGCAGTAATTGACACAGTATATATCAGTATAGCGTCTAAACTTAAATATCAAGCTTTCAAGGAGTATACACACATGGTCTTAAAGGCCTCTATGCAATGGTCTTGTCCAATCAATTTAAATAACCGCGTTACAGTGTGGGAAAGGGGCGCTGTTACTCGAAGTGAGAGGGTGAAAAAATGGCTTTCCAACGGCGATTAAATACGTCTGTGCAAAAAGGAGATAACCAAAATAAAATTTAAAAAGTTTTGCTCCAGTAATTCAAAAACGCGCAAGCCATAAAGGGTTTAGGCTTTATTAATAATAGGTTATCAAGCCGTAGTCATACTGAGAATGTATTAAGAATATACGAGGTTATTATTTGTCAACAAGTTAAGAATACCGACACTGAAATAAAAATCACTATTCATTTAAAAAACATTTTTTCAATGCGATTTATATTTCATGACAGCCATCTCCAACAGAAACACGATGCACGATAACACAAACCAAAACATCAAAACCAAAAACAATCCTCCAAAGTAATTAATACTAAACTCAACAACATTGTCATTTTTTCCGTATAACACGTCAGTACACTTGTCGGGAAACCATTTCTCATTAATTTTTTTCAATATTCCATCGTCGTTATACCTTTGGATGGTTTCCGAGATAATATTAGTCAAATGTGAATTTTTTTGTACACCGAGGCTAAAACCAGATTCAGGGATGATTTCACCTGCAACTTTTAACCTGCAATCCTCGCTCATGTAATGCAAAGAACCATATATTGAATGAAAAATAGCGTCCAGTTCCCTATAAAAAGAGTACATGTCAATATTGAGGAAAATTATTCAAACAAAATCTAACGTAGTTGCTCGATAGACTGTTTATGCAAATCCCGTTGTTACCATTCGGATTAAGTTTTTGGCTATTCTCACAAAGGTTTGCTTTCAAAGCGCTATATGAATTTTTAAAGAAAAAAAGCCGTAGAATTAAATCCAATAGCGAAAGTTTGAAAACAGTTTTAAAAAAATGTGAACGCCATACCAAAAAGTTTTCTTGTCGCAAAATACGTACTTAAATTTCGGTTTAGCTTTTAAATGTTTTAGAGTATCTATATTGTAATACTCGTTATCTGTAATTATAGTAACTACCCCCGTCCAGGTAAATTTCGTTACTTCATGGGAACACGTGGTAAGGGTGCACAAATTAACGATGCCAGAACGGGCGTTCCAACGTGGAATTTTCTACGAGCTAAGGATAAGTTTTCTTTTACTTCTTAAAAGTGATATAAATCCACGGGAATTTACCCGCCGATGCCCGCAGGTACCATTTTAGATTACAGACGCACAAACGGACGGATAGATGGATGGACAAGCAGGCAGAGACGTATGGCAAGCATTATAATATAGATGTGCTTTAAAATATACGTACCCTGATCTAAGCTTGGCAAATGCTGCTTCGGAATCAATGTAGTTATAGTGTTTCATAAAGGCTCCGATCCGACTCCATGTGGGATCTGTACTATCAACGAACATTTGTGAATATAATGAGTTCTTTAACGTTCCAAATTTGAACTTGTGTGATGGATTAGTAACCTTTAAAAAACAAAGAATTATAAAATGGCTAGATAAAGCTGCTAAGGAAAAACTTTTTTGGAAGTAGTTATTGTCAAATTTAAGTTCGGTTATGGTTGCTGGTTCAAGAATTGTTCTACATTGGTTATTTACAAGTAAAGGTTGTTTTGGGGAGTTCTAAGCACTTTAGTTACATTACAAACAATTTCTCGCACTGGTCTTTAAAATAGTTTTAAAACAGAACAGGAAAAAGGTTTCGGTGCCAGAAATTATACTGTCATAACCCAAATCCTGCTCTTTTGTATTAGAAATTATTCGGTCCTTTCCCTGCCAATTTAACTATATAAAACGCGTTTTAAACAAAAATATGAACAGCAAATATTTATTTTAAGATTTTGTCTTAGTGAGCGAAAGATGTTAAGTAGGTGTCTGCAGTATTTTTTACCTAGGTGTAACGAATAATCTGCCTGAAAAACAAAAACCTTGTTGGAGTAAGAAAGTACACTTATTTCAAGATTATTAAAGGTTAAGGTTAGCAGAGTTTTATGCATTTTTTGTTATTGGTAAAATAGAGAATTGATTTTTTTCGGTACAAAATAGACCAAAAAACCCTCTGTCGCGGTTTATTACATCCTACTCAAATTTCGTAGGAAATACAAATTGAAGATAAGCAATTCTTGATGATACGTACCTTTTTGTCGTGTATCCCTGTAATAGGTAGCTTACTTTCATAAGTGACTTTATTTGCAGTTAAAACTGCTGTGTAAGCGGACATTATAATCATCATTGATATTGCCAACAAAATCGAAAGAATTCTAGTCGTCAAACGTTTAGGATTTGCACCTGCAATGTCTTTTTGGAATACCAATCCAGCTAGATAGGTTATGCTTTCAGACCACGGATACACGGTTTTTTTAAGAGTGTAACCTTTCCTTTCGATGGCAACCAAAACAAAGCTAGCCAAAAATGCAACAACGAATGTGATTACCCATAATAAATTCGATAAAGGAGCAAAAGAGTCAAAGTTAAAGAAAGCAATGCTGCTGCGCTTCTCCATAACAATGAACGCAACACCCCCCGTTAAGTATGGGTGTGAGAAATCAATATATTCCCCTCTTTTTGTGTTCATGGATAAGCTTGCTAAAATTAAATCAGCTTTTCCTCTAACAATATCACCCACCATGCCTACCCATGACCCATTCACAATTTGACCATAGGTAGAATCTTCCACGATGTATATATCGGGTATCAAACTCAAATCATCTTCCAAGTGCTGAATAAGGTCAATGCAATATCCATAACAACAGTATGGCACACGTGCTGTTGTATTGTTCCGTGATTCGTTTCGCCAACATAATTTGCCAGAACTGCATTTCATCTCATCAAAATCTATGATATCATGTGAGTCCTCATGGAGGAGTGTAAAAGGACCATCAATCACTGTCACTACCCTGATATTACGCCGAAGCAGTTCATCTATTCTTAGGAATTGACTTTTCATCTTTTTTCCTTCAGAGTTAAACTTTATTATGTCTTCATGATAAGTGGCGATAATTTCTAATTTGTTGTCTATTCGCTTGTATATCCATCGCCCACCAATATCCATCAACATACTGTGACTGGAATTATATCGAAGGGTAGAATAATTTCTAAAAAAGTTGAATACCCATCTTGTATAAAATTGCTGACCAAAAAAAGTAAAATCGAATAGAATTTAAACTTATTTTTGTTGCCTTAACAGGCTTAAGATGTAATAATTTAGTATGTTTCTAAGCAGAACTTGTAAGAAAATAGCTAACTACATTAGTCAAAAATAGTTTAAAGTCTCTTTTACCAGAAACCTTGATTTAAAACCAAGGTACGTGTTTGTATAGAATAAATTTTGGATATGAAATATTTGTCAGGTACTTTTCTGTCATTTTTAATTATGTTTATGTGTCCAATATGATATCCATGATAATTTAAGGTGTTGCTTTTGTCCTCAATGCTCATAAAGTTTCCCTCCACCCATAAGTTCGACTTTCAGGAAGTCCCTAAAGTTTCAAATTAACAGCTCACATTTGTAGTCCGTCTAAGTGGATTTTTCCACGGGTTTGAACAACTAGTCTTACACATTAATACGGTGCTTTCTTGTGTTTGTAACACTCAAAGCAAATCTGCTGTTGTTTTATAAGAAATAGGCGGTCGCATTTGGTAAGCGATTATATTTACTCTGTGTTTTGTTTGTATGTATAAATAGTTTCAAAGTTTTATCAACAAATGTCACAGGTAAATAATTTCTATTGTTCCCTCGATAAATCGTTGTCTATTTCGTTTAGAACGTTTTAATTATTCGCGCCTTTTTAACAAAAAATATAAAAACAATTTTATGATGAGAAGAAAAATAAATTTAAAAAAAATTCTGTAAGTGGTTTATTTCTTTATTAAGCTCTTTCATTTATGGTTTTTGGTTGTAATTGAAAAAATGTTTTGTAGTGAAAATTTTTTAATACTGTCTCTTAGTGGATTATTTTAACTCAACAGACCTTTGTCATATGTACTTTTTCTTGAGTATTAAAAAAGTAACAAAAATTATGTTAACGTGAAATTTTGCGAATAGGGGTCAAATTTGTAAAAATAAGTTTCGCGAGAATTTATTACCGCGAAAATTTTCTTCTTTATGAAAGTTTATGCT
The DNA here is from genome assembly GCF_029227915.1 of Hydractinia symbiolongicarpus. Lineage (NCBI taxonomy): Eukaryota > Metazoa > Cnidaria > Hydrozoa > Anthoathecata > Hydractiniidae > Hydractinia > Hydractinia symbiolongicarpus. The sequence continues at coordinate 7,362,457 of NC_079885.1, forward strand.
TCTTTCTATAACGATCTGAGACAGATGGCGACTGTGGAATAATTTAATATGTTTTAATCTACGGCAGAGTGTATGGTAAAATCATTGTTGCTCCAAAAGTTCTCTACCGTACCTGGCCTAAGGGACTCGTCCACAAAAGCAACGTGTTACCAACTACAATCAGGGACAAAGTTTTTTTCGCAAAGCTCTTCTTTGCAAAATAACCTTGTTCCCGATTATACCAACAAATATATGAATATTTGTGGACAAAAATGTGTACATAATAAGAGTAAAGCTAAGGCGCCACGAGGAACATTTTCATGCGCGTGCTATGCAACATGTCCCATAGCATGCGCATGAAAATGTTTCTCGTGGCGCCACATCTTATTTGCTGCAAGATTATTTCGAAAATCGAAGTTAAAAAATCATGCTCAAAGGGTATACCGTATCCTTAAGTTTTTTATTGAGTTCATGTGTGATTAAAATATGGCAGGAATAAACAGAGAAGTTATTTTAGCTTTACTTTTGTTGGACGAAGAAGAAGAGGAAGATCGTGAAGAACCACCAAGAAATTGCTGGGTGCAACCGTGGCTTGGGAATAGAGAGTGTCTTGGCGCTTTTCATACAATCTTCAACGAAATAAAAAACGATGAGAAGAAATGTAGAGGGTATATACGTATGAATAACGCTCAATTCGAATACCTAGTCGGTCTTCTTTCTGAGGATTTGCAGAAACAAGATACAAATATGAGGAATTCTATCACACCAGCTGAGCTCGTTTGCGTGGCCCTACGTTACTTAGCGACTGGTGAGACTTTCAGGTCTTTAGAATTTCAATTCAGAGTGTCAAGAAAAAGAATTTCAGCAGCTGTTATGGAGGTATCTGAAGCTATCATAAAGAGGTTGGGTCCAACCTTCCTTTCAACTCCGAAAACACAGGGGGAATGGCTAGATATCTCCAGAAAGTTCAATGAGCGTTGGAACTTCCCAAATGGATTAGGTGCTCTCGATGGGAAGCATATCGTCATTCAGCAGCCCCCAAATTCAGGGTCTCATTACCGAAACTATAAAGGGACAGACAGTGTAGTGCTCATGGCTCTTGTCGGGCCAGAATATGAGTTTCTTTATGTGGAAGTTGGAGCGAACGGTAGAAATTCTGATGGAGGTATATGGGACCAATGTAATTTAAAGAAGGCGCTAGACAGTGGATCGCTAAATTTACCAGAGGTTTGCAATTTACCAGGTCGAAACAACAAAGTGCCGTATGTGATAACAGGAGATGATGCGTTTCCTCTTAAGAATTACCTGATGAAGCCTTATCCACAAAAAAATCTGACAGTAAACAAACGCATCTTCAATTATCGACTGTCACGAAAGAGAAGAATTTCTGAAAACGGATTTGGGATATTGGCAAATCGGTGGCGCATTTTTCGTCGACCTATAAACTTAGAACCAGAAAAGGTTTCTACCATCACAATGGCAACAGTGGCATTGCATAACTGGCAGAGGAGCAAAAGTTCTGTGGGCAAAATTGAGCTACCAATTGGTCTTGTCGACCGAGAGAATGAGCGTGGTGAAATTATCGAAGGTGCTTGGAGAGAAGATACTCCTACTGGCACATGGTTTTCACTGTCCAATGACATTTACGGCAATCGATCTAGTAATCAAGCCAAAGCAATAAGAGACGAGTTCACGGAGTATTTCGTAATGGAAGGTGCTGTACGCTGGCAGTGGCATTGCGCTAGAGTTGACATTTAATTTTATTTTTTGCGAGGATAAATAAAAAATGATAAGATTTACTGAACGTTTAATATATTTTTCTGATTTATTTTACTCCAGAAAATGTCTGCCAACCATAACGTAACGTATCAAAACGTATCGTTCGAACAGGATGAATTTGCGGGTGAATACGGCTGATTTTGAGAAGGTAGAGGTGGCGATTGCAGCATACCAGTATATGTATTTGCCATGGGATATGATGGGGTGTATGGAGTAAACGTTGAAGCTGCGAACATACGAGCATGATGGTTGGTAGGCATAGATTGGTGTTGTTTCTGCTCTTCATACTCGAAAAAAATATCCATGATTTTTTTCTTCAACCTTGGCCAATCTTTTAGTTAGCACTGGACCAAACTGTCGGCCACTGTACTTCCAAAAATTTGGGCACGTTTTTCGACAGCAGATTGCGCTTCGCATCCATATGTAGAAGCTTGTTGCGGCCGGATTTCATGGTGATCAGCCCTTTGTGTGATGGAAGTTGTCAACGCTTTCCACAGTTCGGCTTTGGCACACTGCTCCTCCGTCATCTTCTTCTCCCGTCGTTTTTTAGGAGCAGGGGTACGTGGTTCATCCTCGTTCATTGTATCGACGGTCTCATCCATATCGCAAGTAATCTCAACGAAATCCATTTGATTATAATGGTCCCAGGTAGAAAAATATGCTTCGTTTACACCTGCACCAGAGGATCTTGATCCAATCTCCCTATTGCGCTCACTTCTATACTTTGTCAATGCGTTATGCCATGACGTTTTGAGCTCGTTTACGGTATACTTCCCATCAAAACGCTCACTCAGTTTGACCATCAGAGCTTCGCGCAACACTCTGTCTCTATAATCTTGTAGAGTGTGGTTCCAAAGCGCGGGATTTTCACGATAAAAATCAATCAATTCTTCCAACTCGTCGGACGAAAGTTGCGCTTTTTTCTTTTCTTTTGTTAGATCAGTTACGATAAACTCCATTTGTTCATAAAACTTCCACTTTTTCGATGGAACTTCGCTTCCAGCATTACGTTTAACTTCACGGAGCATCGATGAACGAAGAGAATGGAATGCTTTTTCTAGAAAATCACAGCTATACGCCCCCTCAAATTCAGTGACAAGGTCTATTTTCGCAGCTTCTTTTTTGTCTTTATTTTTGTAATATATATTCCCACTGTCCCATAACGTTGGGTTCGCTTTATAAAAGTTTATTAAAGTAACTTTCTCCTCGTCTGATAGTTTTTTCTTTTCATCCGCCATTTTCGCTATTTTCTCACTAGCTACTCTTCACTTGCAGTTCAACTTCTCAAGAAAAAAACTTGTTTATATCTTTCTGTGATTTGATTGGTCAATAAAATAATGCCTCAAATAATTTTGTAAAATATTTGTTGCAGACACGTGCAACATTTGCTCCACAACAAATTTTTCAGCACATTTTGTCCCCGGAGCACGGGAGCAAAATAGATTCAGATCTATTTTGTCCCCGAAGTTGTGGAGCAAAATGTTTGCTCCATGCAACATTTTTTTGCTGCATTGCAGTGAAAAATAGGCATGGGACACGAGTAATTTTTTTTATGCGCGTGCTATGCAGCAATGTTGCATAGCACGCGCATGAAAATGTTCCTCGTGGCGCCTTAGCTTAACAAACAAATACGATGATACTGCAGTATTAGATTGATAAAAAAAATTTTTTTGGCTACGTTACGGGTTAAATAACAACATCAGATCAGCTCTATTGTATTTAAACAAATAGGTATTTAATCTGTATCTATGGTTACTGTTAAACTTTGTATATATTATATTTGTATATATAAGACAAAGAAAGAAGTTTCAAGAAATTGGCAGCTCTTTTTTTAAAAAAAAGAAAAAATACCCACCCGTCCAAATTTCTGCAGTGTAATAAGTCATTCCGTTTTGCAGCGTAGTTATTTTCTTTGTTTCTATTTGAAATGAAAATAACATGTCCTGGTAACTTACCCAAAAGGTAATCAATTTCCACATAGTCTACAAGCCACATGTATTTAGAAGCAAGAAAACCTACTTCTGCGGCAGCTTTTAAGACTAAGAAAGTACAATCAACAGAGCAGATCAGCGATACGACACGAATGTCAGTGGAGAGGAGGTACAAGAGTTGCGTTTTCACAAATGCAATGCCAAAACGTTCAGGTAGATAGAGGGTATGCGACCATGTTGGAGAGGGAATGTTGTTGATCGACTCTGCATGATTCTTATGCTTTTTGTAAGTGATAAGCAGTGAGTGGTGTCGTTTGAACTGATTCATCAAAGCTCCTTGGATTTTAAATGTTTGTTTCTTATCAGTGCGATGCTAAAGAAAATTTGATAGCAATAATATTAATAATAATAACTCAAGCATATGGATCTTCGTCTCGAAACGCGTAAATATATCTATGAAATAGCGTATGCCTAAGTAATATAACAAATTAGAATAAAAACATTGCAAAAAAAAAACAAGGATTCGAATTAGATCATGGACGTGTAAATTGAACCAACAGGAATTGGTTATACGTCGTGATAACGGTAATTACAAACAGGAAAAAGAATATATATTAAATAGTATGCTTAAGTATGCTTAAGTATACGAAAGAAATATTCACTTATAATAACAGATTGGTATGGCTAAAAAATAAGATCATAAGCGTACCGAGGAAGAGTTATATCACATTATTTAAAGCCCACGTTATAATAAAATATTGCTTTTTAAAAAGCAGAAATGTAATTTAAGGTGAAATACTTTCGGATAAAAGTAGTTTTAAAAGCAGTTTAGATGTAACACACGCATTATCAGTCTCAGAATGTGTTAGGTTACTTAGCCTCGCAGCCTTAAACGATGCTAATTATTTCTATCGTCAGCGCGACGTCTTTCCCCAAATTAAAAAAGTTAGAAAGTTCTTGAGGGAAAGAGGTCAATTTTATTCCTTAGCGGGCATAAAGAATGTATAAAGTAGGCGTGGTAGCTCATAGCAAAGGTCTTCGTGGACAAGAATTGAACATGTCAGGGTTATACCTATAAGAAAGATAATATTTGTATTTACTTCGTGTTCTATCTTTTTCGATTTTATTTCTAATGTGTGTGTGATTTGTCGTAAGCTTGATAAAATACTTTTGGCAGGTACACTTGACAACTTTTAATAGTCAATAATTTTTAATAGTTCAATTTGTGCTTATGCAGCATGGTTTATTTTACGCATAATCCAGAATTCTATCATTCAATTTTTCAACTTTAACTACCCTGGGTGTCGCTCGTTTTTTAGTTGATCATAAACTCCAGTGACAATTTAATCACATGTTACACAGCCTTGTAACAGCTTGTTTTTGTATTGTCACGTGGTATTGAAAAAGCAAAGTGCTTATGTAGAATATACTATGAATATCGAATATTTGTAAGATACTTTTCTGTCGTTTTCAGTTACTTTTGGTGTCAATACGAATTACAAGATATGATATAAGACATTGTTTTGATCCTCATTGGTCAAAAATTTCGTGTAAGTCACTAAAAATCAACAGTTCGTTTCGTCTATTTTTTAGCTTCTTTGCTTGTTTATAGAAAATTGTTGTTAAAAAAAAAGTGTAAAATAATTCTAAAAAAATTAATTCACAACTTTTTCCTGATATCCTTTTATTTCTTTATACTTATAATGCTTAAAAATAATAATAGATTTTAAAAACCTTACTCCAGCTATAGAAAAAATAAATAAATAAAAATTGATAATGTAATCCCCGGAAATTGTAAGTGCAGTTTGCAACAGGCAAATTCCCGTCGCACTTTCCAGGGGATAATGACTAGTAAATAAAACTAACCTATAGTAAAATTGCAAGGAACAGAAAAATCCGGCTTACCGGCAAAATAGTTTCCGTCCGTATCATGGACACTAACAACCTTTTCGTATTGGGCTGCAATCTTTGATTCAGACTTTGCGAGGACAATGTTTGATTCCTACTTACAGAATCACAATAACATTTAGCAATTTCAAACAGTGATCCCGAATGGATGGAACATATATCTAGCATGTTTTCTGCTGTATAAAAGTCACGGCTTGAAGTTGAAAAGCTACCATGTGAAGCATATGTTTGTTGACTCCAGTTCTTCAGTAAAATGACTATAATAAACTGGCTCAACGCGAAATCATCACAGCTGAGCATAACTCCTTTTTTATCAAGTCTGTACTATTTCTCATCTGTCGTCCATAGTATATCAGGTTTCTAAAAAAAGAAACAAGAAACTGTTACCAAGTCTCCTGCGACGATGTATTGGTTTCTAAATCGTTGAAAGCTGAACATGCTACGTAAAACCAAAAGTTTCTTTTCATGAATTAGATTTCTGTAATAGAAGAAAAAACAATTTAAGCATAGATCTTTCTATTATATCTCCCTGATTTAAATTCTTTAATTTCACGAATTTTATTTGCAGGTAGCACCGTCCTCAAACAAGCAAAACAGCGTCTTTAGGCTCAACGTCGGCATGTTGACAATGCTTAGCTAATTCGCGCTAGATGTTGGCAAGTCGGTAGCTACCAACCAAAATCATTATATATAGTCAAACCAATGAATATTAAATTGTAATTTCCCAATTTTGCAATATGGTATACTCTATTATTTACACCACAGGATTAGCCTTTCAACCTTGGAAATAAAGGCACATTAATCAGAGAGGTGGCATTATTATAGAGGTGGGGGTATTAAGAACGATTTCACTAAGCGAAATGGCCGGTGAAATGTATCTTAGCGAAATATTTCGCTGTAAACTTTTAACCAATTAGAACGCAATCTTTAGTGTTTAATCTTAGAACAATTCATTGCTAAAGAGAGTTCAAAATAAACCAGCGGTTTTAGCAGGAGTTTTTACGGTGTGTTACTAAATGATTGCAATACCTCCACGGGTAGTATTTCCTTTAGTTCTCCAATTGTGCAGAAATGGTGATCACGTTATTATTAATTAATTATTTCAACTGGCACAGCAAAAGACGAAGGAAAAATGTGAAAGTAAAAAAATGAGTTTTAGGGGCTGTTCATATGGAGGCTGGCTGGCTCGGCTGAGCGGAATCTCGCTGTTCTTAAGAAAGACACAGAAAAATAAAAATGTGTTCATATGGCAGGCCTAGGCAAGATGAAATTAACAATAGATTTAAAAAATTCTCATCAATTGTTTAAAGTTCGAAATATATTCTTTTGTCTTCATTGTTTATGAATCTTTTGTGAAATGTAAACAACTTTTCCATCCCGGTTGGCCTGGATGTAAAAAACTTCATATGATAACGAGATAAAAATCACCCCAGTTAGCCGAGCCAGCCCAGCTGCTTTTATGAAAACTAGATGAAACGTAAAAATCAATAAAAACAACTATTGCTGATTTATTTTGCTTTTTAAAAAGAATTTTAGCCTGTTGAAACTCCTTGTAAGCAAATAAAAATCTAGCTTTATAAAATTTCAGATCACAAAAAAAATGACAAACGACCGTTATAGCTTGGTGAAATTGGCGCAACCAACTGAACATAAAATAATAATTCAAAATGATTATTTGTAAAAATAATAGGTTTTTGTACCTTTTGTACCGTTTAAACAGGGTAGTTCTGTTATCAACACTCAAAAACTATTAATTCACGTACCGCTACACTAGACTGGTACCCTTCCGTGCTTCACTAGTCTCGATAGTAAAAACGGCGACAAAAAAGAATCCCATTTTGAAGTTCTACAGCTAAAGCCGTAGAACATTAACTACCTTGTTTTTAACATCGAAATGTGCTTTTTGTATTTTTAGTATGTAGTGTTTTGCAGCTAATTCGCCACCGAATTCGCCATTTACAATTTGCTTTGCTAAAATCCCACATTAAAAAGTAGAAACTTTTTCTACTTTTTTCTTCCGCGAAGTGAATTTATTAAAGCAAATTCAAAACAAACAAAACTTTGTCGTCCAACTCGCTTCGTGAAAATTCCCCTATAGAGAGGTGGGATTATTTTAAAACTCATTTCAAAATACGGTAACACACGGTAATACAGAAATACGGTAACATTACAATTGTACAATAAAGTTTAAATTCCTAAGATTTAAGATACCATACTTATTCGTAGAGAAAACTCCCGACGTAACGATTATACAGATTTTCCAAACTATCCACTTATGAAATCAATTTCAAAGTCCTGTAATAAAATGATACCGGGTTCAACAAACTGTACGTACTTTGAGGTTACAATCATAATGAAAAAGCCAAAAAAAATATTTACCTAGACTCTGTAGAATTTAAAAGAAGATAAATTTCGAGATGTTAACACTTGTAAGATAATCTAAAAACCTTTAAAACGTACCCTAAACGTTTTGCTAAATTGAGGTCTTAAGTCCATCTTCTTTTTTTACAAATATTATCTTTAATCTTTCCAACTTCGATTTTTCTTTTAGAATACTTTTACCTTTTTTGCGCAAAACATATTTCTATTGAAATATGTTTTGAAAGAAATAGACTGTGTAGTTAAAAACACCAAAAATGAAATAAAATTTAACAAAAGATATAAATTAATAAAATAAATTAAAACAATAATAACAATGATAATTAAAGAACAGAAGTATAGGCGCAAAAACAAACGATTCTTCTTTTATTTTAAGAATAAAACAAAACAAAAACAAAACAAACGCAAGGTCATGGAGAAAATTGGACGTATAGTTGAATTAAAATTGGACGCCTATTACATTTAATCAACAACTTCCTTGACGGGCATAGTATCCATAGTAACATTATAGTATCCATAGTAACAGTACTTTCTATCTAATTAGTTTCGGTAAGAATACGCCAACCTATCAAAAAAAATCTGACAGAAAATATTTTAAATTATCTGTGTCCAAAAAAAAAACACATTTGCCAAGACCATAATAATGATTTATCAAATGTTTAGCCTAAATATGCAGAAACGTTTTTCTAAATACTTGATCCAGTATTTTTTTAAACCAAGTATTATGATGTCTAATTGTACGTCGGTCGTTAGAACCTATGCAGAACAGTTTTTTTCGCATTATTGCGAACACCATAAACAATGGTACTTCAAACAGTCAACTTAATATATCACAATCATTTTTAACTGCAACTTTTACCTTTTTGACACAAAAAATTATATTATATAATATAGTATAATAATAATGATTATCGATTTGTGTTTGTTTTGTTTGTTTTGTTTTGTTTCTTTTTGTTTCTTTTTGTTTTGTTTTGTTTTGTTTTGTTTTGTTTTGTTTTGTTTTGTTTTGTTTGTTGCTCGGTGTTGACTACGACTTCCATTATGAATCGCTTTAACACACGCAACATTTAAAAACGAGTGGCGACATCCTCCTTCTACAGGACGGAAATTTAAGATGCGTAAATCCATAATTACATAATAAATAACTTATTCATTCCCCGTTTGTAGCAATTTTTCTAAGTTCAAAATGGGATAGGTTGGCTTTGTTGCTCCTTACATTGTGGATATCTTTTAAAACAGCTTTCACAGCGCAGAGTTTAAGCTTTAAATAACTCTAGCATATTGTTTTTTTTTGTTTATTGCTTTTTTATCGGTTAGAGGACATTGCTCGATTCTTGTTACGAAAATGTTTTGTATTCACCTTTGGTTTTCCTTTTTTTGCTGGTTGAAATTAAACTTAGCACAAATGTGGTATGTAAATAAAATGGAACGATAGTGTTAGTATTGATACATTTAAATCCCTTCACTCAACTGCCATATCCAACTTTTAATGTATTTGTTTAAAGTCTGGGGTAAAATGATTTGTCACGTTTTTTTCGTTTTTACATATTTGAAATGTCAAAATAGCCGTTTGCACCTGAATATCCAATTTCTAGTGTTTTTGGTTACAATATAAAAAGAACTGCGAAATCATTTTATTCGATCAACTATCGTAATTACCGGATGAATTAGGATTGCCCTATTTTACCGGGAATGTTGTTAAAGGGGCTACAAAGCGGCTCAAGTAAGATCTCCGTCATTAAATCATGCACATTCTGAATAAAGTTGTGTAATAATGAGACCAGATCAAGGTACAAGAAATATACCCACTTTACTGCAACAATATGGACAACCTGTTAATAAATAATTACTTTTTTATGATTTGCCACATTTTTTGAAGGCAAAAATATACATATCATGTTTGGGTGAGGAAGCAATATAGAAAGTGTGGCAGAGAGATTGCTAAAGCAAAGGCAAAGCACGGCAAGAATCCCATGATCTGTATTCCCCGGGAATCCCATGATCTGTAATAAGTGCCCTTATTGAAAATATCATGCTCAAAGCAAAAGAATATACTAAATATCCTTAAAAAGGTAATTAAAAAGATTTAAATGTCATCGTTTCTGCTTTAACTGGCAATAATTTAGTAGCTATGTTTCTATGCAAAATTTAGAAGAATATAGCAAGCTAACTAGGTCAGAAATATTTGAATATTTAAAGTTTAATTTACCCAGAAAACCTTATTTAACAGCAAGGTAAGAGCTTACACAAAAAAAATTAAGGTAATTTTCTATCGTTTTTTGTTAAATTTGGGTGTCAAATACGATATCTCAAAATGATTTGAGATGTTGTCTTCATCCTCAATGCTCATAAACTTTCCTCCCGCCATAAGCTTGACTTTCGTGTAAGTCACTAAAGACGAAAATCATCAGCTCATTTTGTAGCCCCTTAATTGCGCGCCTACTGATTAATGCCTACCTTTTAATTTAACTCGTTGCCGGAATATCCAACCTAAAATTATGCCGTAAAAATAGAGCTAAGGTATAAAAGTATTTTAGCTATCGTATCTAGAAAAAAAAACAGCTATCAATGTCAGCTCTTTTTATTCGTTAGGAATTGCAAGAACTATGTTAGTGTTTTACCGCAATGTGAATGCTTGCAATATGTGAAAAACTACAAAATACTCCAAACAACAGAAGAAGCTCTCTACAACAACAAAGAACTGATCAAAATATACACAGAATACACAGACATCTCTTATGCAACTAAACACAGCAGCCGTAGTACGTGTTTCGTAAGTTTCGTTGAAAATCATGTACTAACAAACGCAAAGAAAATTCTTTCTCGCACTGTATACGTCAAAGCATATTTTCCAAAAACTCGAAATATTCATAATTTTTTGCTAGCAATTTTTCGTCTTTGAATACGATTTCTCGACATGTACTAAACTTGAGCACAGACGAGGAGAGGAAAGTTAATTATCTTTTTTTATCGAACCCTTGATATCTCAAAGTTGAGTGATTATGAGTTATGGTTAATAGACAGCATGTCGGTATTTCGCCCTCGCTGCCACGACGTACTTCGGAGTCTAAGGATTAATGCAAAAAAGGAAAATACCGGTAAAAAGGATGTCGTAGATGACAATGATTTTAATAAGGGTGGAGTATGGCTACAACCATCTTTCGTACACAAATGCCTAAAAAGTTATTTCCCCATATTTTTTGAAAGTCAGATAAACCTTTTATCGAATAGTATTATTTTTGTCATAAAATAATAAGGGGCTTATTAACCGCTTTTTTTGTCCATTTTTAAGTCTAAAAAGGTGCAGGCATCTAAAGCTTACCGCATAAAAAGCATACCATTCAAATGAAGAACAAACAGACACCTATAGAGAGCTCAGCATGCAGAACATTATTCACGAAATATTGTGGTTCAAACTTTGTAAACAAGTTAAAATGTAATGCAAAGAACCCTTGTTTTATGTTTTCCCATTTTTTATTTTTTTCAATCTATTTCCTGTCAATAATTCATGTTTTTCTTTTAGAATAAATATTCTACGAACTTTTCAAGCTTTTTATATAAATATAAAAATGTGAAAAATAACGATTTGAGTGTTTCGTGTATCCTTAAAACGCGCGATTGAAATTTAGGAAATTATAACAACCGACAATAAACAGAACCTTTCTTTGAAGTGCCAAAATGTTTCAGTAAGTTGTCTAAATAGTTCTCTTTGATCGTCTGAAAACTAACGAATTTGTGAAAGAGTTAATTCAATGCTATAGCTATAGGGAATAATTATCTATAAGAATTCGAATATTAGAGATTAGTTTTAATTTCTGGTCTAGTTTGAAAATACTGTACTATGTTGTGCAAATATGAAATGTTTACCTATTTGGCCTAAATGTTTTTTTACGTGACACAAAATCAACATCTTGATTATCATTACCAACATGATTTTTCTGTTTACATATACCAATTTTATTGAATCAAATTTTGACCAATTTTGACCTAAAAAAGTAATTAGGTAACGATTTATTTTTTATTGCCATCATCATGTTCAGCATATTTTTTTAGCTCAATGTTCTACGTTTTTTTAGCAAACAAAGCAAAATCGTCGTCATCCAGGATTATTTTTTTTGTTTATTATTCCGATATAATCGAAAACGAAGCATTTTCCATTTTTTTGGTCCAAGTTTGGTCTAAAATGTTTACCTGAAAAAAAAAATTTGTTTTTTTGTTCATTTTGTACAAAAACAAAATCAAGGTGACAAAAATGGGAAAAGATTTTTACTTCACCGTCATTTTCAGCATACGTCTTGTTTTGTTTACTATTCCAACTTTCTTATTACGGTATAACAGTCATTATTATTGATCATATTCCCCGTAACATATCTGTACCCTAATCCTGCACATTTGCATTAAAAAAATCATATTTTCGCTGTCACACATTGTCTCGTAAATTTTGATCATTTTAAGTGGTTACAAATAGGAAACAAAATCAGATCAGATTTTATTTTATATAAAGAGATTTTACGTCATTATCGCAAGACGTAAAATTTTCAGCTGAAAATAAGTTTTTTTTGTCAGGCGCAAAGTCATAAAAAAAACACCACTAAAAATCAAGGTTTTCCTTAAAAATACGCCATGTTTAAGCAATTCAAAGTTTGGTGGCGGAATGTTATTCTAAAGCCCACTAGCATTTGAGGATTTCATCTTTCGCCTTTGCACCTCACAAAAAAATTTCAAGATAAAATTTGACCCCATGGCAATAATCAAATTTGGCATCAAATTCATCATCATCATATTTATTTTATTTTATTTTGCTACTGATTGTAACATACTCCACAAGAGTATTTTTTTCGTGACAAGCCTTAACGTTATGTTCTCCCTTAGAAACTTGCAAAAGAGAAATATCTTAGCTGCCAAAGTCAAAGTGGTTGTAAACTCCACAACATTACACGCCTTTAAAAACTGTGTCTCCAATCTGAAGAGTTGGCTTGCCATTTATACCATCCTGTTTGCTTCATACAAAACCATACCATTACATCCCCGATATGCCGTGAAGCATGCAACAACAACATGCAAATAAGTTGCTCGAGTTTACAACACTCGTTTTTTGAAATCATAAAACTGATGATACTATTGTCTGACAGAAACAGTCGATTTTGATCAACCAATCAGGCTGCTAGAACATTGTGGAAATTTTCCGCCGGCAGATATGAAATATATTCACCGCTGTCAGCTCATTTCTTGTAGGTAAAGTTTAATAGATGTAGAATCTATTTACAAATGCATAGGAGACTTTTTTTAAGTTGAAATTTACTTCAGCTTTATAAGTAAATTAGCTTTCTAATGCGGCAAAGACAAATTCCTTCAAAATTTGTCGATATAATTGTTTTCACTTACTCGCGAAAAAAATTAGAGCCAAAAAAATTAGAGCAAAATAGTGTCAAGGTAATGATTAAAGCCAGACTTATTATTTCGAATAATATTTGGCAAAAATATTTTATTATAACTTTTTTGTGTAAAAAATGCTCAAATATACCACAAAGGTATCATTTTTCTTATTTTACCTTATTTCGGCTTCTCCATTTCTTTGCATCGTTGTATGTTTTTATGATCTTACTGACAAAACCTGTCTTTGATCAATAAGCTGCCTACCAAAATATTATAGGCATAGTGGTAGACTTTGAGATTTTAGTGACAATCAACGAGCAAAGCGAGTTGCCGAAGCAGCTGGGATCCAGGGAGCGCTGTAAGCCCCATGGTGGGGTCCTGGTAGCCAATGCAATTTTAGAGTCCTAAAAACGTAAAACGGCTTTAACTTGGGCTTCAGACTTGCATAACTTGGACTTGGATAACATCAATTTTTATGCAGTGATGGAGACACTTATTAGCGAAAAATAAAAAATTATTACTTAGCAAAAAAGTGAGGGGCCTGAAGCCCCTTCCCCCTTCCCCCAGCCCCCAGCCCCCGCCTAGTGGCGCTGCCCCTGGTTTATTTGATTAAATCAGAATTTATAGCATTTACCGTTTTAGTGAGTTTACTATGGTGGTTTTAAACAATGTCTAATAGCTTGTAACGTCAAAAACGGGTAGAGTCAAAAGTTTTTGAAAAAATGCCACTCACAAAAAAGTTATTAGTCACAAAGTTCCTTAACAATTGAGCAAATAATTCAGAAGATATTAAAATTTGAATTTGCAGCTGGCACCAGGGATGGGTATACTAAATAGGATTAAACATCTATATTAACTTTTCTCAAGTCATAATTTTGTACAGAATGAATGTAATGTGACAATAAATTTATAAAAACGTATTTTTTCAGCACCTGATTTAAAAAACAACACTGAGAAGTGTTTCAATGGCAAAGGTGAATATTACAATGGTACAGTATCTATCACATCAACTGGAAAGAGTTGTTTACCTTGGGACGTCAACCCGTTTTTAAATTCAAATGTCTACAATAACTTACACAAAAACTTCTGTCAAAATCCACAAAGTTATGGTAAGATGCCATGGTTATGTCGATCAGGAACAAAATTGGGTTTATTGTAACATCGAAACTTGCAAAGAGCTTTGGTGCAGAAAGAACAAAGGTTATAATCCAATTTTTTCAACATTTACACTTAATTTTGTGTAATATTTCGTCAGTAGGGTTTCACCACAAGGTTTTAATTGGTACTCGTCAACTCAGACAAAAGCTCATTCAAAAAATCTTCTTCTGCAGAACAAAATTAAAAAAATGGATTCACAAATTGCATCATACAATAGTACAACAGATGTAAATTAAAAAAAAAATTCCAAAAAAAAAGGAATAACAATTCACAAAATATATTGCTGCAGGACAAAATTAAATAAAAATAGTCTTCAAATTCCATCATATTTAAATTATAAACTAAAAAAAAGTTCGATAAAGAATATAAATTCACCAAAACCCGATTTTTTCAAGAAATAAAAAAAAACAGTCATATGCTACAATCGTGGACAAAAACATTGAGACTAAGGCTGTGTTTTACTCATTATCTAAATATGGACAAAACGGTCAAACAGCCAATGCTCTGCAGCCGACAGGCTGCCAAGTCGCTACTTTGGCACAAAGGTAGGCCACGCAGACAGGGTTTTAAAAAGTTGCTAGTCATATTCTTTAACACGCCCGCACACCGAAATAATTTACGTTGGAACCCCGTCAGTAACAATTAGCACATTTTAAGAATTTCGTAATTACCAAAAGAATTTCGTAATTACGCAATACTTGTGGTGGTGAACTTGGAAATTTGTTGTCTTGTACCAACATATTGTGACCACGATTGTAGCCATTGTAAAAATCCGAATTTTAGTCAATAGAGAATTGGGGGAAATCGGGTAATGACAATAAAGTGAAGTAGAGCCATTTTAAAGCGTTTTTCAAATATTTTTAACATTACGAGGAGAAAAGTACAGTAAGAATTTTTTAAGGCTTTAAAAAATTTTATATACCAATGAAATTCACCATTCTTTTTTTACCAGCAAAAGAAAGTCTTTCTACATTCGCAATTGGTACTGTTGCGACAGGTTCTTGCTTAACAATATTTATTATTATCTTATCAATACTTTATATAAGAAGGGAAAGAAAACGACAAGAGCAAGCAGAAGGTATTTCTTAGTTATCAATTTAACAGGAAATATACGTTTTTGTTAACATCGTCAATTTATTTTGTTTAGGAATTGTGTAAGTAAAAAAAGGTTCCCTGTTTTTCTACGTCGCCCTCTATAACACTATAAGATTATACAAATTAATTTACGGTCTCTTTTTTTTAAGAATATATGCATGGTGTAAAAGATATTTAAAATAATATATATCTCATTGTTTGTACGATCGTTTTTACGATCATTTTACGGTCATTTTACGGTTATTTTAAGGTAATTTTATAGTCATTTGCGGCATATGTAGGATAAGCGAACAATCGCAATTACTATTATGACCTGAATAACAGAGCCAAACTCTTACATATATATCGGTCCTTTTGATCAGATTAGTTAGTTGAAAAGACGCAAATTTACAGTAAGCACGCGCTCTATATTATAATCGTAAAACATTATTTACTGCTTGGCTAATACTAGGAGGCCCAGCAAAGTCGGAATAGGTAAAATGGTACAAAACACTAGGTCGCAAACGAATTTCCTGCGGTCAGAATACTCACCGAGCTTTTTAATTGATTACTTCTATTGTTCTTTACTCACGTGATAGTTGGAAATCCTTTATTCTTTAATATTTTGGACGGGCATTCACTCACCCGAACAGACATAATTAATTTCCGTACTATACATGAGGGTAAAATGTAATCGCACTGACTTTGTGCCTATTCTTTAATTTTAATTGGAGGCTAGCTCTGAGAAATTATTTTGTTTTTGTTGGTGGATTTGAATTAGAGAATTGCTCTGACCATAGAGATCTGACACATTCGTCTGCGTCTAAGCTTTTATATGAGAGGAACTTAATTTTTTTAAATCCTCGAAGAAAGTTTATTTAACTAAGCTACTTGACCAAGAACATTTACTATAGCGTTTTATTTTTAGAAATCGAACCATACAACAAAGTTACAGTTCAAACATAGGCTCAAATACAAGCAGTGTTGCAACTGAAAGAAATGACAATAAATAAGAAAAGAAAAAAAATCGGTCCCAGGGCGCGATTCCAAAAGACACAAAATGAAGTCATAACGTAAAATGAGTTGTCACAAGCCATCTCCATCAGACTTAACAAAATAAATCTTTGCCAAAAATTCGCTAAGCATTTACGTTGGTAATAAAACCGAGTTTTGTAAATTTATTTTTTCTGACCTGGTAAATTTTCTACGTTTCAAAGAATGAAGTTGTGTGATGAGAGAAATCTAAAAGTAATCCACCATTCTAAGTTGTCGATAAAAGTATTACTGAAAACTGAAACATTGATATAAATGCCTACATAAATTTTGTTTTTAATAAATACTAGCCGAATTCCCGTGGAAGAATCCACTGAATTTCTCATTAAACCGATATAAAGAGTACTAAACGAATACAACACACTAATGTGAATTTTCAAAACTCACATTTCAACCTCTACCCCGCTCCCCTTTGTCTCTTTTATAACGGGATGGCAAAGGAGAAAAAAGCCCTGGGATCGAGGTTGCTCACAATCTGCATTATTCTATGTTTATAAGCGCTGAAACAAAACGTCTAAAAATATAAGCATGTGCAACAAAAAAGGTTTTAAAAAAATTATGAAATAAAAATGGCAAATGTCCAAAAAAATCAAAGGCGTCTAAAAACCGAAATGCGCTAAAAACTATATACTTGCTTTGCAATTCCAGAAGTACACCAGGGAAAAAAAGGATACCAAACATTAAAAAAAATTCAAACATTTTTCGTTAAGTCATACAAAATCAGCTTTTCAGTCTATTGCATACAGCAAACCTTCCAAAGTTATACTCGAAATATAAGAAATTAATAGTTCGCAACACATAAAAATGAAATATAAGAACTTGAATCATGTTTAACGTTACCTTTTACGTTCACTGTATTTCCCTTCGTTGCAGAAACAAATTCCCCTATTTCAAAACGAATCCCATATTGAAACGGTCGTTGTAAAAAGCTTTATTTGCTCGTGAGCTAACATTCTAAAAAAAATAAAAGATTCTTGGAACGAGCTTGTGTAGCACTGGTAATAGTAGGAAGTCCAAATTGGACGTGTTGCTGACATGCTAAAGTTTTAATAGAGAATGTTATCACGCGCAAATGATTTCCAAATGATTCCAGTTTTTCAGTTAACACATGCTGCCCAGGACTTTAGCCGCAAATTTGTTTGACTGGGTAGATTGGTCAGACATTAAGCAGACTTTTCTGCAACATGACAGAAAAAGTCGTCAGATAAAAAAATATAAATTTTAGAAAAAAGTTAGGCTGTTTTAAAACAGACACTTATCTCTTGAGAAAGCTCTACAGACGTCGTTTGAAACTAATTCTTTGTTCCAAACTATTAAAATCTCAGTCAAGGCAGAAGAAAAAATTATGAGTTACGAAGGAAGAAAAAATTTGCTGGAATCAGATATTAACGCATAACGAAATTATAAGAATTTAAAGGTTGGTACAGAGACGTAAGACGGACCTTTCTGTACACATCTACAAAAAGACAAAAATAAAGTGACAATGAATTTTAAATACAGAAAAAAATTAAAGTTTTATTAGTGTTTATTACGATCAAACACTTCACTTGCATGTTTTGTGTATAATAAAATTCGATACCCATGGTTAAACTTTCGTTAAACTTTCTTTAAACAATGAAAATACGCTTCAGTGCTCCACACATAGTGCGCTTTCACACTGAGAATACAAAAATAAACAAAAATATGATTATTCAACTATATCAGCAGTAATAAAGTAATTGACATTCTCTTTTACAAATCATTTTCAATAGAATAATGAATATATTTCAAATGCTATCGTTCCTGGAAGTCAATTTCTGATTGGTTAATTTTAACGATACGCGAAAGGGTTACTGGGTATTGTGTTAAAATTATTTTAGCCGCAATTACTTTTCATGTAGAAACTTTACAGGCATGATGTTAAAAGAATGGCTTATTTATTAAAGATATACACCATTACTGCAGGTAAGAACAATGGAATCTGTTTAATGAATTTCGTCTTTAGTGTGTCTACATGAGCTCCAAGTGGATTAATTTCTATGGCAGAATGCTTGAAATGTTTGTTTGTCTTGTAAGTTCGTCTTTCCTAACAATCTTAACACGGGAAACAATGCTACACTTCTTGTTCAAAAGCAAAAATCAATTTTAATTTTTAATTATAGCGTAGTTTCCTTACTTTTGAAAACATACAACATAATCTTAGCTGCGGGGAAACCAAACAACACCACTGCAGTAGCCGCCGTTTGGCTCGAAACCTCAAGAAAATCGGAAGTTTGTTTGAGTTAAGGAAAGTTTAATAAATCTGATGTGGTGATGTTTGAGAAATGCTTGCGTGTTTAGAATACTTAAAGGACGGACCATAATTTAACCCCTTTACTTCGCATGTCGCATTTGGGGCAAATGCATCTTAAGGGTATATGGTTCCACGACATTCTAACCAATAAGTTTTATAGGGAACTAGCAAGGCTGTATTCCAGGCGAAACAAAGAAAGAGTTCGGGAGTTCCAATTATCCGTTGTATTAATCTGTTGCTTTTGTGAAAAAGACTTTCGCGATTAAATACATCCTGATAACCTCTAATTTTGGTATCTGATAAAAGAAGCCTAGATAGTGCTATGATTAAATGAAAATATAAATATAGCTAGACAAGTCAAGACCATTATATAAGCTATGTTGTGCGCGGAACCGAAACTACAAAAACCTTCACATGGCTCGCCTCAGTACAGTTTGTAAAATCAATTTCCAACATTGCAGATCGTTAGCTCAGTCGGTGGAGCGCTTGACTCATGTCCAAAAGGTCGTGGGTTCGATCCCTACATAAGGCCGATGTCTAGCTGTACAGAAAAATCATAGATTTCTGTAGCTCAAATGAGAGCTTTAAACACTTTAGCTGCCTTTGTTCTTAATCCGGGAAATTAGTGTGATCAACCACATAAGGTATAAACTACACCTTTTCTAGCGTTGTGAAACACGGCTTTGGCACACAACTGACCCGGTTGGCCTCACGTCATGATTGACTCGACCTTATAAAAAGAACCGCGCTAAAAAGTCTTGAAAGTTTGAATCGGCACGCTGCACTTTATATAATGGCCCTGAGGGCCTTTTTATATGAGAACCGAGAAACTCACCCATCGAGTTTCCCGGTAGAGCAGGTTAATATCAACTCGGGTTTACATGTAAGTTTGTCATGTTCCATCCCAGGTTTATATAAAGAAAAATTGGCGGGAAACTAAAAGTGGCGGAGTGAATATGTAAGCAAATATGGCTTCCAACAACAGAAAAAAGAAGATAGCGATACTGTTGATTCTTGAAACAACTGTGTTATCACTATTAATTATTTCTCAAATTTTTTGAAAACTCCAGTATTCTATCATTTCTGACCAATTTAAGTTTTATTTATTAAAATCTTCCACACGCTTGAAACAGGATTAAAAGTTAATCTTAGATCATTCTCAATTGTAATTTTAGTAAACCTTGGTGTTTTCAGTATGTTTCATGGATTTGGTGTCTTTTATTACAATTACACTATGATACAAAAACAAATATGTCCATTGATATGCAGTAATAGTGATAATTATTTGCTCCTCTAAGGTTGCATAAACTTTTTTCGTACTTAGCCACCGGATTTTTCTGTTTACATGGACAAATATCCATCCCGTTTAACCGGGATCCCAGCTCACTTGCCCGGGATCTCGGTTGACCGAGTTTCCCGTTGTAACCGGGGCCAGACGAACATGCACCATATAAACACGATTTAATTTTCAGCATTTTTCCGCAAATATCCGAGATCTCAGTCATGCGCGATATCTCGGTGGACCGAGTTTCCCGGTCTCATATAAAAAGGCTTTAAGAAATGTCTGACTTGCTATCGAAAGTATCAGGGTTCCAAGAATTTTAATACAAGATGGCGCACGTTTGTTTATCCAGTAAACGCTTTCATTTTACAAAGTACTAGGTGGAAATGTTCTGACCTGTCACATTCCCATCTCAAATTCTTTATATTTGCAGTGTTGCTGAGTATTGAGTTGGATGATACTTTATGTTATTCAAGAAAGATAAATGTCAAGCGAAATAATAATCATAGAACTCATGTTTATTCAAATCTACAAAGTAGTAAAAGGGAACACCCATTTGGAAATTATACTTTTAAAAGAAGAAACAGTACTATAACCAGCTTCAGTAGAAACTTTCCAAAGAATATTATCTTTTCACCAGAGTACTATTACAGTGGTAAGAAAAGGAAAACTCTAACTGTAAATGGAACTAAACGAGATATTCTTTTGCTACCTCAAGTGGATACAGGAATTTTAACTGGACAACCTACCCAAGTATTGCAAAACCAGCTATATCAGAATTCTTACAGATTTGCACCCCAATCAGCATTAAACTTGATTGGTTCACGTAGACAGAGTGAATATGTTGACGAAGGATATGCTTCAAAAAGTCAAGATGAGAGCTACGCACTTCCAGCAGATGACAGATTGTATGGTGAGGACAGATCAGATGCAGATTCTTCATATATTCTACCACAAAGCTCTGCTCAAATAGGTAATTGATCACTATATATATATTACTTTTTAATCAAACTGCTGTATATATATATATAAATTGCCTTAGTTACTGTAGTTGGAAATGGGTTGCTGCAGCTAGAATCAGAATATGATTACCTTTATGCATTAAATAAGCTCTCCTCAAATACACACCTTTTTTGAAATACTGTCATTAGAGCAAAAAACAAATGTATAGCCTTCATTGGTGTCTGTATATCGAATTATTCTGGTGATTTTTTCTCTTGCGAAAATAAGTATTAAAAATATAGAATATAGAATATAAGTATATATATAATATAAATAATCAACTGAACGTGCAAAATGTTGTGACTCCACTATCAAGACTATACAGGCGTGATTAAAAATTCTAGGCATGAAGGTAAAAATCTCATTTTTACACATAAAAAGTAGTGTATCAAATTTCCATGTGCACCAAAGTTGTTTTGTAATGACATGACTCCAATTAATGCAGGTCAACTTAATTAATGTCAAATGTTTTCGTGAATTTCGCGAATTGAAATTTCAATACAAAATTAAATGTGACTCATAAATTATATATTTATGAGTGTTTGTCATTGCCATGTTAGTGTACATATGTACCATTTACCTATGTGCCTGTCAAGTCAGTAGCACTTATTTTGGCAGCAGTTTGTTAGTATTGATGCTGCATTTGCCTTATGGTTTACCTTTTTTAGTGTTAACAGTTTTTCTTATACCTTTATGTCTGCTGCTTATTAATCTATCCATATCTAATCAATCATTGGTATTTATCACCTATGCAAATGGATGCTACTATATTTTATCTCATTTACTCACTGTACTCTGTATTTTTCTGTGTTTTTTATGTGTGAGTTTAATCCTACAAAAATAATTTTCCTGCTGGATTTAAAAAAATAATCAGCAGAATTAAAAAATAATTCTGTTCCAAAACTTAAACTCAACTTGAAGATTAAAGGGAGCCTAAAGTATAAAATGATGCTGGACTTATATTATAGAGTTAAAAAAAGTTGATTAACAGTCTTTTTAAATTTTTTAAAAAGCTCTTCTCGTTTTCAAGATATTTACATTTATAGAATTTCAGATTAAATTATGCTGCATAAATTATAATGTCATATTTAAGTAATAGCAAATTTTGACACTTTCTGTCATCAGTAATTTTGAACCTAAGGGATGTGCATGTAACCTTTATTAATGCATAGATAATATAAAGGTGAATTAATGAACATAATCTTTTTTTCCAAAATGACACTTGTTTGCTCGTCTTAGGCCTTCTAATTTATTGCTGATGATCCCATAACTTGGGATTTACATGTGAGTGAGGTGTAATTTTGTGGGTAAACATATAAGGGCTATATGTACTCAAAATTTATTACTAAGAGCTACAAATTTTTTTATTAAGTCCAGCATCATTTTATATCTCGGCATCACTTAAGTTGAGGTTCTGGTAAATTCCTTAATTTTTAAAACTTAATATAAATGCATATTATGGAGAGAAAAAAAATTAACAAATTTTTAGTTTCTTTCAAGTATATGTGTGGTATATATCATGTTAAAATTGATGACATCAGCAAAATGACGTCAACAGGATTTTTAATGTCACATTGTAAATAAAAAAAGGAATATAGACATGACATACTTACTATCACACCAATTCTAGATTAAAGGTTACAGAGGGAGGTAGAAGGGGGGGAGCCTGGGCGAAGGTCTAGAAAAACCTAGGATGAAGCGGACCAAAACATACTATTTTTAATATTTACTTATTTTTTTTTTATATTTCCAGCAAATGCACCTGAAAGCACAAGAGCAATATTTGAGGATTCGATACCTACAAATTTATTAAAAATGGAAGGTCTGCAGCAGACTGAAGAAAACTTAGTTGGTTGGTGTTTTAATTAATTTTTTCTGTTTTTCATAATTTGCAGTGTTTGACATTATATTGTTTAAGTCTTACTTTATTTGTTCTCAACTTTTTTAAATATCTGTTTTATAATTAGCTATCGATCTGTGAGCCAATAAGGTTTTTTAATCATTGTATAATCATAGTAATAACCCCCATTTATGTAAATTTTATTACTACATGCTAACAGGCAGGTAAGGATGCGCGAAATAGCGATATGGAAAATAAGTACGACGGGTGATCTCCCATGGAGTTTTTCGTGGGCTAACGACTTGTACAAGTAATTATGCTGCGATATTTTATACAGTATTTTTATTTTGCGAAAAAAAATGATGCATTTTGAGCAAGAATTAGATTTTGAGGATTTAAAATGCATGAAAGCTGGATTTCAATTTTGCAGAATATTTACATACACCTTTCCCGAGACTTATTATTTTGATGTGCCACAACTTTTTCTGTCGAGTTTTATGAAAAACGGACAACATATTTGAATTCCCTATCAAAAATGTCATAAACAAAGAAAATTTCGAAACAATGCAGCAAGTAAACAACCTGCTATTCTAATTTAAAGATTTGTGGCATGTCCAACCTCTTTTTGAAAACGAGGCAGGACATGGTAACTTGAGCATTAAGAAGACTTTAACTGTGATATATATCTCCTCAAAATAGCAATTTCTGTTGGCGTATCAAGTTAAACTTTTACACATAAATTAAACAAACTATGCTGAATTCAAAAATGGTATTCATATTTTACAAGTTTAAAAAAAGTATGACTCGTGGTCTCGGGAAAGGTGTATTAGGTGTCCAAAACTAAATAAAAAAGACTAATTGTTATTGAAACAAAGATGTTTTTTTTAAATTTCGAAAGAATTTAATATCGTGGATCATTCCTTAATTTGTCATGTAAACAAACTTTATTTTATATCAATAGTAAAAGTGTTCCTATTTATTATTAAGGAAAACTTGTTTCAAGCAGTCCTCAAGGAACTTCAAAGTCAACAACAGAAAGTGCAGTTGCTCAACCACATTATAACGAAGGATATAGGAATGTTGTTGATAGCATCTTGTTGGATAAATTGCTGAACCCCCACGCACAAAGAAACAATGTGACATGTGATCCTGTAGCAAGATCAGCTGCAGCAAACTGTAGCAATTCAACTGACCCTCTTTGTTACGATAGCGGTAAGGGGTTCTTTTTGATATATATATATTTTTAATTTCAATGATTATCATTTTTTCTTTCTCTTTTTACTATTGGTACATAAATTTTTGATAACACAATAAGTCAGTTTTTGTTTGTAGTTTTTTAGTCACACAAATACGTACTGGTTACAAAGTGCATTCTTTTTTTCGCTACAAGTTTTTTTAAACACCATTTGTAAGAATCTTTTGGGAAAAATTTACTTCAGCAGCGAAATTACTTGACAGAATTTAAAAACATTGTGTTTTAAAATACCATTAGATATTGAAGTCAATGCATACACCACAAAGTGCACTGAAATGGGTCTTAGAAAAATATAAGATAATAATGTCCAATGTTTAGATTTACACTCCTTCCGAAAACATGGCTTAGTTCAACACCAAACGTTTCGAAATGTGCATTCAACACCACCAATTGAATTAAACGATGTTTTAAATCAAGAAGCTCAAATGTATGCAGAAAAGTTGTCAAATATGAAGTTAGCATATTCCGACCCAAAAGAAAGGCCTGGTCAAGGAGAGAATATTGCTGTTCGCTGCTCAGATGATAAAACTTTACTAACAGCCAAGGAAGCTGTTTCGTATTGGTAGGACTAAATTTTTTTTTTTTAAATTTAGGCAGCTGGCTTGGTTGAACAGATTAGGTTATTGGAACTTTAGGTCCATAAAGGTTTAAAAACATTTTACTTTTGAAGAGTGCTGTATACAGAACTGTATAACCTGAAGATAAGGTTTTGGTTTTTATGAGCTATATTTTCAGATAAGTATCTGATGTATCTTGTTATGACTTTTTCAAATGATATTGTTATCTCTTTAACATTATCATTTGCTAGGGTTATTTTTTATAAAAGAAAGTTCCCCTCTCCCAAGCTACACAGGCAAATGGGTAACAACTTTGTGACTGGCGCCACATACTAAAAATATGCATTTTTTTAAGCGAATCACAATTTCACTTAGGTATAACAAAGTATGTAAGAACGATTTCCATTTCGATGGGTATTCTCCAGAACTAAGTCAGTTTGCACAAGTTGTATGGAAAGGCTCGAACTATCTTGGCATGGGAAGAGCAACAAAGAAAAATGGTGACTTGATGTGTACTTACATTGTGGCTAGATATTCACCGCAAGCATCGAAAGATGGATTTGTTGAGAATGTACCTAAAGGAGATTTTAATGAGATCGGGTTTTGCTCTAAAAAGTGTCTTACAGGAGTTCCTGATGAAGATAATGCGAAAAGTAAGACGAGTATTTATTTCTGATATGATTCCATAAAGTTTGGGGCAATATGTTGGTGCAGTTGAAGTAATTTTCTGGAATTTTTTATCGAGCTGGCTGTCTTGTTGTAACGTCTCAAGAAACTTATCATTCCAAACTGATTTAAGTCCTGCTCTGCAAATTAGTTGAAAGTACATATAAAATTTAACAATATCTAAGATATATTTTTCTCTGGTAACTTGTTTGTAAGAACTCTTTTTATCTTCTTAAGTAAGAGTTACGTCTACCTTTAAAATAGTACTTAAATATCCATTACGTACAAGGAAGTTATCTTATCTTTATTTTTTCAATCCTCTTATTATTGATTTTTATACCTATAAATTCCTTTTTGATTGATATAGCAATAATTAAATTGAAAATGAAAAATTTCAGTTTCAGTTGAAAATAAATCAAGCGATTCGACTGTGAAAGATTTATCTCACAAAGATGGAAGTTCGTCTTATAATAAAGCGCACAAAAGCCTAAAAGATTTAAATCAATATGACGATTTGCAGCCTTCACAATCAAGCACCTTCGACAACATGCCAGGTAATTTACAAAGAGTTGATGAGATAGACAATGATTCTCCTTCTCCACCAAACTCTAAGGCTGTTAGCGTCCCAATGATTATAAAGTCAGTTGGTAATGTCATCGTTCCTGGAACAAGTAATATGTCTAGGACTCACAAAACACCAGTAAATGCCAGTTCCAGACAAATGAAAAAAGGTAATGGCAACCGTAATCCTGCTCTTGTGTCGTTTCATGCGGATCATGGCACGCATGTTTTTGAAAACTTGAGGCAGGGCGACACCCATGAAAATTATATCCACCCTACTATAGATGCATTACATGTTGAACATAAACATTTGCAGGAAAGAGAGAAAGGCTTAACAGAAGAAATAAAACAAGAAAAATCGTTGGAGGAAAAAATAAAATCTAATGAACAATCAAACATAGAAACGGGCAAAAAATTTATATCCAAACTTGCAAACACTGAGAATGTTCATAGTGCAAAGTTTTCAAGTAAGAACAATAATGGAAAGTTTAATGTGGATGAAACAAACAAACAACCTGAAACAGGTAGTACTCACGATAAAGGAAAGCAAGTTAATAGCTTTGCAGGGAATCGAGATAACACCGAATCTGTAACCTCTACTGATAATAAAACTAATACAAAGGAAGCTGATGTGATAAAAAACAATACGAATGATGACGCAAGTAATGCAACAACACAAAATGATAATAATCTATTTAAACAAGATCCAAATTCAAATGGAATAACCGTTTATGTTAAGGAGAATGAGTATTCAGTAAACGACAAGAGTGAACAGACCGACACAAACAACAGTTCAAGGATTTTACCAAACTCTTCAAATTCTTTGCATAGACAGCAGACAAGCCGTAACAATCCAGGTAATTTAAAAGCTATTTTTGTTGTTGTTGTTGTCGGTTGCTAACCCTAAACTTTCAAACAAGCTAATTTTGTGTCAATGTCCTTGAAATGCTATGCAGAAATTTGTTTTTATTGTTTTGCTTTTGATTCACCAAGACCTACATGTGAATTTCAATTTCGGCGCAGTCTTTATTTTAATGTCATCAAAATTCTTTTTTTGGCGAAATTCGCAAACATTATTTCCTGCCAAATATTAGGACTTACCAACTTCGCGAAAATAAGTTTTCGCGAAAAAATTAGTTTCCTTAAGATAGGGATTCCTAGACAACTTTTCAAGCTTTAAAAACAGAAGAAGTATAAAGTTTTAAATGTTAAGACTGAAATACAAGATAAGCTTTATAGAAGGTTGTTTAAACACTGATTACAAATTTTCTGGTACATTATGGATATCTATCGTAACTATTTAAATGGAATACACATTGTTTTTTTATAAGAACACAAAAATCGGGGATAGCCTTCCAATGTTCTTAATTTTTATATGTCATAGCCTAAAAATGTTTTCACAATGTTCTTAACCTTTTTTATATATCAATGAAAATATAAACTTAGGCAGCGTTTACATGAATCTTTTTCTCAAATTGCGAAAATGAAACCTTCTTTCTCAAAGCTTAGTTTAGACAATGTACAATGTTGTAAGAAAAAATAAAATTTTGATTTAAATCAGAATAAAACTTATGACTCATTTTGTTGTAGATATTATGGTATTCATCAACAAGTCTTCTAATGAAGTTCAAGACATACAGCAGAAGATGAACGAAATGATAAGCAAAGAAAAAACAGTTTCTGACAGTCAGCCAGAAAAGGAGTCGTCACAAGAAGCACCTGTTGAGCTGAGAATAAATAATACAACGAAGCAATCTTCGGATGGAGAAGGTAATAAATAGCTTATTTCATAATTTGCGTATTTTGGGTAAAATTTACTATTATAAGGGCTACGAAATCGCATTGGTCTTTTTTTTCGCCATCACCATAACATAAACTACTACATCAGTTAGAGACGTTGAAAATTTTAAATTCAGATACATTTTCCACCATTTTGATAACACGCACGGTATATGTCAAAAATCTGATTTTATATGCCAGTCAAAAGTGGTGCTTCTTTAGTCTTCTTTAGTCTTCTTTGTTTGAAGATCTCAGCTTTATTGAAATGCTACTAGAAAATAACTAAATAAATAAAGAGAAATTGCAATTAATAGCAAAACTAGAGAAAAAAAGCAAAATTTTTTCACCTAATCCACTCTCATACTACACCTAAAATGGATATAAAACATTGGAAATCCTCACCACAAATAACCTACTGCAATATAAACTTTGGCGTTTTTACCCTCTGTTTTAAACAGATGTTATATAGAGAAAACCCGCAAGTTAAGAATGCTTCGCCACAGCTGCCAAAAAGATTGGTAAAATTAAGTAAAAATTGTCAAAAATCTGAAGTTTCAAAGGTATTAAAATTACTATGTACTATGTACTATGTAATTTCTACATCAGATGTTCACAACGAAAAAGAAACTACCAAATCAAGCGATTCCACCACAAGACACATGTTACAGAACTTCTTTCAAGACGTTCAAGTAACTCCTGATGTTAATGACGCTCGCTACATTCAGTTGCTGCCTTCCAGAGGTACATGTTTATGTTTAATGAAATATTTGGCTTACACCGTTGTTATAAGTGTAGTTCACTACTCGGGCTCTTTTGTAAACCTTATCATGCTAAAAATGATTAAGTATACAATAAAAGAAAGCCAAAGTACTTACGTCAGGTTTGCATATAAACCATACGAGTGCTTCAAACTCTGCTTATTTTTTTTGTTTAATGCATTGTCACAATCGCGTTTGCATGAAATGAAGAATATATTCTTTACTCCTTTGTCTTCTATTTTTTTTTCTTTATTTAAACATAAATATTCAGGCATTTGTTTCAATGTAATTTAGGTAAACTAGTCGTTAGCCCGTGAAAAATCCACGGGTTCGCCCGTTCTTTTTATACCGCATTGCGTGCGTCTTGCTACCTGCGCAGCTAAGCTACCATTTTGCGTGACAGACAGACGGACAGACGTATACGGGTGTTATAATATAGACTAGTCGTTAGCCCGTGGAAAAATCAACGGGGTGACCCGTCCTTTAAATTAGCCCGTTGCAACAAAGTGGACAAAAATTTATCGCATTTGGTATTGATGGGCTTTTTAAAAATTTCGTGTTTCTGTTACGGGACACGGCTTTTGCGGACACACAGACAGACAGACGACGGCTATTATTACAGAGATTTCACCAAGTCGATTTACACAATAATTGTTGTTTAAGTAAAATTCAATAAATACTTTATTTTTATTTTCTATTTTACTCTTAGAGCTCAGTGAATTTCGCAACGAAATTTGGAAAAAACATAATGCGTATCGAATGTTACATGGATCAGCACCGTTATTGCTGGACAATGACTTAAGTCGTGATGCACAGTTATATGCAGCCTATGCTGCAAAACATGGAACGGTAGCTCATTCCAACACCGACACAAGACCTGATACTGGAGAAAGTGTTGCGGAGATGTGTACGAAAGAGGGAGTTCTTCCTTCAGCGGAACATGTCGTCAACAAATGGTATGAATCAATCGTTTACTTGTGACAAAAAACAGATGGTGCAAAATTGACAGTTCCCCATATATTTTTCAAATATATAACTTAGTTTTTGCTCCGAAAGCTATTTCAAGAACGTGATTTCCTCTGTCCCCAGAAGGCGATCAGTTACATTCAGTTCTCCATATATGTTTTACATATTTAACTTAGTTTTAATATTGTTAGAGCGTAATTACCTCTGTCCAATAGAAGGTGATCAGTTTTAATTTCAAAAACTTATGGACCTTCTTTTTCATTATGAAGGTTGGGCAAATAAGAAAGTATATGTCTTGTAAACAATAACCAGCTTTATAAATCATACATTTTTGATGTATGTTGGTACCTATGAGAAAACTTGTCTCTCTTATCTGTACACCTATAACAAGTTGCAGAGAATTAGGTATGGAGTGTGTATAAGTTCATAAACGAGTTCAGCGTTTCAAATATTTAGGTATTCTGAAGTGTGCAATCCAGGTTACGATTTTACAAAGGATATCAAGCAGCCAGGCACCGGTCACTTCACGCAAATCATTTGGAGAGATACACAAAGGCTCGGAGTTGGGTTAGCTGTAGCTGATACTCCGAGTGGAGACTCCTGCTCATATGTCGTAACAAGGTATCATATCGTGATATAACAACTAGATACTGTAGACGCCATGGCTTTTACAAATTTAGAAAAAATAACGTCATCTTCTAAGGTGTATAAAACTCTTAAAAAGATGATGTTCTAAAAATGTTTTCGTTTTTATTAGCTATATTATTATTCAAAATATCTTTTCAGTCGCTATTAATGTTTTTGAAAAACTAGTAAAGAGAGATCCTAATGCATTTGAGGTGTTTATTTGAGTTCGGAATGTCATACACAAATTATTAAATACCCAAACCTTCAATTCTACTTTCTCTTTATGAATACTAAAATAACAGTATTGACCCATAGTGTTATTTGATTGGCCAAAAATTGAATTCATCTTTACCTGAACTGAAATCTTAACCACTACACCCTAAGTATTGTTCACAAACAGAAATGAAAATATGTGATGGTAACGTTTCTTTTATGAATTTCTTTTTAGGTACAAAAATGCTGGCAATTACTTGGGTAAATTTCAAGAAAATGTCTTACCAGGGTTTTTCGACAAGTCCAGATGCTCAGATGATCCCAATTTTGATAAGGACATCGATCCAGTTCTTGGAAATTTAAATGCGAATTTTCTGCCAGCACAAAATACTTTTGAAAGTGCAATGAAGCGCGGAGCAGGTCACCAGATTAAAAATGCGAAAAGACTCAGCAGCAAAAAAGGTTCTGAACCCAAATATATGTTCAAAAAACTTAAACATGTAAAACCTGAAATTTTAGAGGAGATATTGCACCATTACACACAATCTTATGCTAAAAATTTCACCAACAAAGTTCCACAACTCTCACAACAGCAAAAGCCTGGCCTGTCGAATGTACTGGGGCATGACTGGAAAGAGTTGAAAAGTCCTTATATGCAACCTCATATTGAATCAAGAGTAGAAGAAGATCCACAGTCAAAAAGTATTATTTTAAAAAGCAATCACATCGATAGAGTGTATGAAAGGCAAATTCCTAAATATGCAAAAGTCAAGAAAAAGAAAGACTCATTAATTCATTGGGAGAAAAAGAATAACATTTTTATTTCTAGAAAAAAATTAAATCATGTCAAGACCAAAAGGGATGTTACTTCTGTGAACAAGATCGACATTGAAACTGTGATGTCTAACTTAGAAAATGTGAAAAAACGCTCTACTATAAAAAAAGTAAAAAGGCATGCTAAGGCGAGAAAAAAGGTCATTACCGACGATGATAATGTTATTGACATTGCCATGAGGAATAATTTACATCCACCAGTCCAGGAAAACATTTCTGATGTAATTAAGAATATATCATTTATGCATTCAAATACTAGTCATAGTTCAAAAAGAAATAATAGTATAACTTCAAGTAAGGCTAACATGTTCAACTCAACAAAACCGGAGAAGATTAAAGAGTTACCAAGGTCTGCGAAAATTTCTAATAACACTGCCAAGTCTCTGAATCACATGCGTTTTAAAAGTGGAAATAAATCTGCGAGTAGAGATGCCAGTTTGAAAACATCACACAAGAGTGAAAAGGAAAGTCAGAAAACCAAAAACCAAACCGATTTCCTAAAGAAGGCTGAAAGTACAACATTGAGTAGAGAGGAAATGGAAAAAGGTATTAATAAAATTATAAACGAAACAGTTATATCAAAGCACAGTCAAACCCGCCGTGTAATGAAGAAGGTGACAACGAAACCGAAAAACAAAGGCAAAACTAGTACCAGTTCATTACACGTGTCAAGAAAAAATGTAACAAAAACAAAGTCAGGAAAGCATACGGTTACAAAGATGAATGTGAAGCAGAAGCTGATCAGTAATAAAGTAAAAGTAACAAAGCAGCTACAAAAACATGATGTGAAACCCGTGAAGACAACACGCAAAACTTCACTTCACCTAAAGGTAACAGGGAAAAATTCGACTTTAAACCCTTTACAAGGCAACAAAACGACTACTGGAAAGACGAACACAACTGAAGATGACGATCTGGAAAAGTATTTGAAATCTATAGTTGTCAAACTGCACAATTTCGATAAGAAAACAAATGCGAAAAATAAGCAAAAATTTGACAGCGAAATAAAAACGTTTGCCATTTTAAATGAGCAGGCCATTCAGTTTAAAACAATGCATGGCGTATTAAACAAGCAGTCAACGATACCTGAGTCACCTTTAAGCAAATTAGAAAAACTAACGTCTGATTTTGCCAAAAAGAGAACTTTTGAAAACGCAATAACTGAACCACTGGATTCTAGCATTGACGATTATGTTAAAAGTTTTACAAAAGCGACTTCGGATAAGCCAATCTCTGGAAAGCTGCGAAGACGTTTAGTGAAAATCAATAATGTTTTAAAAGAAAACACAGATGATCCAACTCCACAAGAACTCGACTCACTAGCTAAATTTTACGATCGCGATTTCATACATGCCAACGAAGTGGCATCGACGCTGTCACCACTACCTGAGCACGTGAAAGGGACCCGATCTAACTTCGAGAATCAGGCAATAAAAAATGTTGATACCACCGAACACGATAGTGCGAACGAAGCAATAGTCAGTGAGGATGATGAAGATGATGACGGAGAACCTGAGGAAGACGTTTCTGAGATGGAGGAAGACAATTTAGTGCCAGACAAAGAGAATAAATTCCAAAGTAAAGAGGACATAGAAAATGCATCGCAGCAGTTGGAATCTCTTAGCTCTATCGAGAAAACACACACGGTAAAACCTGTAGATGAAACTAGCGCATTAATGTTACCGGTGAAACCACAAACTCATTTAATCAACGACATTGAATTACAAGATAATCCTACGAAATTACCATCGGAAAACAAACTCGGCATAAAAATTAGTCCGGAGGAAATAAGAGCCATCAATCACGAAGCCAAAGTCTTTGGAGATCACATCACTAATACGTTATTTTATCACGACGAAAAAAACCATCCGACTTATTTTAAACCAATCAAAAGTATTGAGAAAATTCCAGACCATGCAGAAGGAGTAGAAAAAGAAACGCTACAGCACGCTGTAGAAACGTCTGATGTCAACAAAGCATCGGATCAATGGCTAGACGAAGCTGAAAAACTTCAGCACACAACTGGAAAAAGCAACACTAAAGTTGTTGAACATATTGGAAGTAACGATGGACTGTTGTTGCAATACGATGACACAAGCAGTGGCATTGAACCGGAAGAGCTAAAGCACATTACACTGAATCATGCTCGTGTTAATAAGAGACCAGGTCAACTCGAAAAGATTGGCTACCTAATAAAAGAAGCCGAAAAAGCTGTGTCTAACGAGCTAAAAGACGAGCACGATGGCGAGAATAATAAAGAGACATCGGAAAGCAAAATTAAAGAAGGTCAAGGGATGCACGTTAAAGTTGACCATGGTAAAATAACTAAAGAGTCGGGCAGTAATAAATTTGTTAACACCACACTTAAGGAGAAGCCTTTACATTCAACTGAAGGTTATCGGTTGCACACTGCTTTTGAGAAAGCAAAAAATACACCGGTTAGTGATACAACAGTCGGATTTAAACAAAAAGAAAACGATAAGGAAACCCAGGAAGATCATTTAAAAGAAAACAGTCACCTAAATGATGACAGTAATAATGATAACAATACAGTTGCCGTGACGGTTAAATATGTTGACACAGCCGACAAGCCTCACAGTCATAACAAGGACGAAAATAATAAAAACTCAGACGGAATAAAAGAACTTGTTAAAATTGAAAAAAAGCTTGAAAAAGAAAAAGAATCTTCACATAATGATAAAGAAGACAAAGGTCAAAACGATAATGAGGACGATATGAAGCCGTTAAAAGTTAAAAAACCAAAAAAGAAACCGGTGGATACGTTTTCGCCACATAAGGATAAAGAAACGTCTGCAGATACAGCCCTTTTAAATAAGGATAAAGAAACCCCTGCCGATACAGCCCTTTTGAATAAACCACTTGGGTCACAACCTGTTACACAAGGTCAATCTGATATTTTGACTGATGACCAATATCCAAATGCTGACGAAAATAATTTGGGAGAAAGGCCCGAAGGTAAGTGTAGAAAATGAATACATAAATAAAAAAAACGTTTTATGGATCTTTTATAGAGTGACTTGTGTAATTAACAGAAATGTTAGGTCGGGAATATGAGAACAGCAATCTCTAAAGACGTACAAAAAGAATTACATCGCTTTTTTTTCAATTTTATTTTTCTTTGAGCAAATTACGTGATTTGTGCAAACTGTTTTCAGATCCATCGCCAGTGCAGCAGTCTGCTTTGATGGCTCATAACAAGCTTCGAAGAATTCATCACGCACCAGCCTTGGAATTAAGCAAGGAGCTATCAAAGCAAGCGCAAAAATATGCTAATGATTTAGTTCGTAAGCATGATGGAGTTTTAGTTGATTCACCGTTTGAAACAAGACTGGATCAAGGTGAAAATCTAGCCATAAATTGTGATCCACAGAATGCGGAGATGACTGGAGAAGAAGCCAGTTACAAATGGTAAACTTTCTTATTGCCAAATATCGCCTTTTTACATATTCTTCTGCAATTTATAATGTGCAGCGTATATCTTATCGGTACAAATCTTTTCGGTCAATCTTCTTAAGTATTTTTTCACCACCTATTGAAATATTTCACTTAAGGCTAATTAAGTTTAAGCCAATATAATATTGAATGTCAGCGTTTATTAGAACCCGTTATTATTACAAAATCATGCAAAAGTCACGTGATCTGGGATAAGTGGATGGAACGGGTGTTTAATTGATGTTATACAATATTGTGTTAAATTTTATTTAGGAAGGAACTTAGATATAGAAATAGAAATATATAAAGCATGTTAAGTTTTTCAATACTTCACAACAGCGGATTTAGCTCAAAGTATTGATTGTTTTTCCTTTCCTTAGGTATTCCGAGATTTGCGAACATGGTTATAATTTCGACACGCCATCAACGTCTACACAAGGCACTGAACACTTTTCCCAACTTATTTGGAAAGCTAGTCGATATATCGGTATCGGGAAAAGTTTAACAAAGCGTAATGGCATGACATGTACGATCATCGTAGCGAGGTATCAACCGAAAGGTAATATACCAGAGCAGTTTTTGAAAAACATTGACGAGGGTGATTTCGATGCTAGTGTTTGTGATGCAATGACTACAAAAGCTATCAAATCTCCTCCCGTAGCTGATCCTGAAAATAATGAACTTCCTCATCCTTCTCCCTCGCCACTTTCTGAAGATCCTGTGGTTTCACCACAAAAACAAATACACAAAGAGCAGTCTGGTGTTCCTAAACTAAATACAAACGCTAATTTAAATGATCAAGAAGAGAAACTTCAACAGCAAAGTTTAAATATTCAACATCTGTCCCACGATGACACGGCGCCAAACTCTCCATTCAATCATAAAGATGAACACAAAGATGCCGAGCAGGAGATAGGTGAACATGAGTCAGTTTCATCGTTTTATCGACCCCACAAGACCACACACCTGATTAAAAATGCATTTGAAGTATTAGATCAACATGAATTATCAGATACCGGTAAGAGTATGCATGGTAGATTGTCATCTCACGGAGAAAAACCTGAAAACAAGGAGAAAGAACAATCACACCATAGTTATGAAGCCAAGAAACCATTGCATTATTTACAAAAGACTTCAGAATCTGAACAGAAACAGAGTGATGATACACAAGTTGTACATGTATCTCTTAACGCCTCTCCAATTCATGTCAAACTTGGGAATAGCAGCTTTGGTTTTGACAGCGACGTTTCAGAACACTCTTCGGTGGTTCATTTTACAGATGGAGGTATTAAATCTGATCATAACAGGCAAAGCGACAAGCCAGAAAAAACTACTGGGCAGCTGCTGAAAAGTGTCGAACAAGAGAATCTTAGCAAAGATGACAGTGACAACAACATGAAGGGAATAGAAGGTTTTGTTAGTCAAGATAAAGAAAACTTAATTGGGTTAAATTCATTGCAAAAGAATCACCGACCATTGCAAAATAACATTCGTATCGTTGCTCCCGCAGTTTTGCAAAAAACACACGAGGAAATTGAAGATACGACCAGCATTGTTCCTTCACTTGACCATATGAATGTTAAAGGTGAGAAACAAGTGAGGTTTGGTAAACAACACGAGCGACAAGAAGGCGTTCAGCAAGCGTTAGCGGATATACTCAGACAAAACCCTGGCTTGTTGCAAAATCTTAAGAATGTTGCTTCGAATGACAAAAACAAAAACCAACATCATGCCCATAAAGTAGCCAACTTAGCGCATAATAATGACGATGACACTGTCGTATTTAACCCAAAACAAGAAGACAGTGAGAAGTTGGTTGATCCTGTTCCTCACAATTTTGGTGGAAATTATCAACACCATAACCCTTCTACCCTTTCCAACAAGCAAGATCAAGAGGATGTCTCAAAAATGCAGCCAAAGGTAGTGGCTACTGGCGATGAGCACGAGTCTGACATGACAGGACATGCTAATACTGATAAACAAGAAAGCGATCATCATAAGCGCCCTGGAGATACAAATTATGTACCAAAAGCTCCAATAAAGTTGCAAAACTATGATTCAACTGAAGATATTCCTGAAAAGAAACCAGATACTTCTTTGCATCCTGTTCCAGACAACAGTGAGCAAAAGCCATTACATCCGCTAAATGCATCGCCATTTCAGCCGCCTGAGGATCTGCAGCAAGAAGTACCTCTACCATTGAAAACTGGAAAACCTCAAGTTGGTGTTATAAGGCCTGTTTCTGAAGCAGAAACTGTGCTACAAGAATCACCAGTGTCATTAAAGCCAACCAAACCACAAATGAGCGTGATGAAGCCCATATCTGGATTGCATCCAACAGAAGAACCAGTTGCTCATCCTAAGCCAATCAGTTCATCTGTCAGTGACCAAGACGAAGCACCAAGCGAACTGTCTACTGAATCCGCCGACACTATGGGTACCTTTCCTTCTTTTGGATTTGCAAGTTTTGGAAGTCCAGTAGTATTGCATTTAGGAGATACTGGCTATAGCGAAGGTATATTTTTGTATGGGTTTATTTATGTTTTCGAATTACATTTTTATACAGAAAATCATATCATAATACAATTTTGTTTGCATGCTACATAATTCACTCCGGTCGTGCGATGCTATGTTTCTTAAGACAGAGTTACTAATTTCTCGCATAAAATTTAGACCCCGGTGCATTTCTGCGAATTGGTCTGACTGTTCACAATAGATTGCGAAAAATTCATGGCTCACCTCCAGTAAAAATTGATCCAATGCTTACAATGCAAGCATTAAAACACGCCACAGAATTGACGCATCTTGGTTATTTAAAACACCAAAGCACAGACTTGCTTATGGGGATGGGTGAAAATCTTTTGATGGGATGTTATGATGGAGAATATGATATTTCGGCAGAAGAGGCTGTCTTAAGATGGTATGTTTTTAGTTTTTCCGAAAAAATATTTTAAATTATTTTGCCATCATAGCCATTTTTTTTTTTTACTTGTAAAAGTTAAAGGTTGTTACTTCAAAAAAAATCTATTTTTTTTCCTGGTACAAAGGAAGTTTTGTTTTCTATTTTAAGAAACTATATTTAACAGAAATAGAAGTTAGGTTTTCTCATCAGCTCAATATTTAATTCACCTTAAAGATAAAGCTAACATAATTTGAGATACTTTAATCTTTCAGGGCTTTAGTAACATCAATTTACCATTTTAGTTAAATTTAACATTTAACTAAAAAAGGTGAAATTCGTTTTTTCTTGCCGAGAGAATCTTATTGTTAAATAAAGTAAGATTTTGCGCCTAAAATATGATAATGTTCATCACGAGGAATTTTAATTTAATTTCTTTTGTTTTTATCGTTAAAAGAAACATGCACATTTTTATCAGGTATGCAGAAGTGTGCCATCCTGGATACTGCTTCAATCAAAGCACCACATGTTCTGGCACAGGTCACTTTTCACAGGTGGTATGGGCAAATAGTACACGGCTCGGTATGGCGAAAGCGACTCGAATGCAAAACGGGTTGCGTTGCACCTATGTTGTTGCCAGATATTTTCCTGGTGGTAATGAAAACGTTGGTTACAGCCAGAATGTAAGAACTGGAGGGTTCGAAGAGAAGAAAGTATGCGCTAATGTCTTTAAAAACTTGTTGACATTTTCAAGGAGAAACGAAGAGAAAGCTAAGATGGTGGAAAAGGAGAAACATGAATCAAGAATGGAATTTCTCAAAAATTTACGAGTAAGACTTTTAATCAAATTTGTTTTGTCCGTAATGCTCTCCGCTGACTAGTTAGTCTAATTACCAACCAATTCGTCTGTCGACTTGTGCCAAACCCGAGTAGTGAATGGTAAATATGTGGTTAATATTGATTCATTATTTAGGGGTTGTGCCTTCCTTATTTCTTTTTCTCTTATTTTAGCAAGCTGAGCAGCAAACGCTGAATCAAATTGACATGGAGAACGGAAAAAACCCACCACTGCCTCCCTTCTCTTCAACGAATGAGCAAGCTTCACCATATGGTGGTGAGAACAAAAAACTAAGTGGTGATGACGAACCTGAAATGTCAACGGATAATAAAAATGGAGTTGTGGAGATGAGTCTTCTTGATAATAATGAACATACAACATCGTCAAATATTGAAACGTACGATAAGGCTGATGGTGGACATAAATGGATGCGTAAGCCAGGTACTGAAGCCATTTCGCAGCAGGCAGTGTCGTTAGATAACAGCAGACCTACTCAACTGTCTTCTAGTGCTACTAATGTGGACGTAGATCATGACAATCCAGTAGCACTGAATAGCAAAGAAGATTCCAGTGAACAGTCCACACATCAAACCAATGAAGTATCAGATCTCAACAAGATTCAAATTGCGGAAACTAATAAGGATCCTGAAATTGCTGAAATAAAACGACTGGAGGCAGCAATAAGAAATGCTGATGATGAATCCAAGGTTTCACAAATCAATCAAATAGGATCTGCGGTGCAAAACACGAAACAGTCCGATACCGAAGAGCAGGTTGAAGTTGAGACCGAAAATCGGGGGCATGTGGCTCGTAAAAAGAGTCTGACTGGACAGAAAGATAAGCAGGAAAATTCGAAAAAGCATGATGATATCTTAATCCATGATGATAAAAATACGATGCGTGCAAAAGAACTTGACAAACAAGAAGAAAACGATAGTTTGGAACAAACTGCTGATGTCATCGAGAAATATCTGCAACAAGTAAAAGACATGGACAATTATAAGTCAAGGAACAAAGCAGCTTCAAATGGTGATGATAAAAGCACTATTCATGAAATTCATTCTGAACCCATACATGCTTGGGAAACTGCAGGCTTACCCCATTCAAAGAAATATTTAGAGCTTATCACCACACCCTTAAAAGCGCACGTAAAAACTGAAAATGAGCTAGCAATAAGTAAAGAAACTCCTAACGGACAAAATCATTCAGAGTTGTCTTCTCAATATAAATTGGAAGAGGAAGCTCCGCATCAAGTGACATCGACAGCAACAATGCAAGAGGGAGCAAGTATCCTACCCGTGTTACAACACACTGTGACTCATAAAGTAACAGAGCAAACTATACATCCTTTGAATCCTGTTAGCCTACAAGTACAGGGAGCAATTCATGTTGGAGAGGTAGACCAACATAAACTACTGGAGCAGGAGGAAGAAAAGCAGATCTCCGAACAATCTGAAGAGGAGCTAAACAAGAATGAAAGAGGGAAAGAAGAGGAGGAAAAAACTGTAGATAAAGAAGAAGGAGAGAAAATGAAGCAAAAGCAACAGAAAGCTGATGAAAAGAAGGAAGAAGATAAAATAAAAGTAGATGAGAAGGACGACGAAAAAGACAGAAACGAAAAAAAACTGGAAAAACAAAAAGATGAGAAAAAACAGGAGAAAGACAAGGAAAAGGAAATGGAAAAAGAAAGACAAAAAGAAGAAAAAGAAAAGGAATTGGAAGAAGAGCGAAAAGAAAACGATCGAATAAAGGAAAAAAAAGAAGAAAAAGAAGAAGAACAGGCAATAGAAGAAGAGGAGAAAAAAGAACAACAACTCAAACTCAAAGAACGACTTCGACTGGAAATAGAAGAAAAGGAGAGGGAGAATAAAAAACTGAAAGAAAAACTGCAAACTGAGGAGAAAGAA
Organism: Hydractinia symbiolongicarpus; assembly: GCF_029227915.1. Lineage (NCBI taxonomy): Eukaryota > Metazoa > Cnidaria > Hydrozoa > Anthoathecata > Hydractiniidae > Hydractinia > Hydractinia symbiolongicarpus. The sequence continues at coordinate 7,402,803 of NC_079885.1, forward strand.
AGAGAGATGCAGCAATATATGCTGAAATTAAAATTGTTTAAAGAAGAAGAAGAGGAAAAGCAACAAGAAGAACAAAAACAACAACTTGAGCAGCAGCAGAAACAGCAGCTGCTGCTTCAACAACAACAAAAACAACAACAAAAACAACAAGAACAACAAAGAGAGAAGGTTGATGAACAACAAAAACAACTACAACAGCTATTGCAACAGAAACAAGAAGAAGAACGAAAAGAAGAAGAACAAAGGAAAGAAGAACAACGAAAAGAAGAAAAAGAAAAGGAAGAAGAGAAACAACTTGAAAAACTCAAACTTCAAGCTACACTTCAGGCTAAGCTTCAAAATGAAAAACAGGAAGAAGAAATAAGTGAAAAGCTACCACCAACCCAACGGTTACCTTTAAACCATATAAAACAGCAAGAAACGCAAGGAGCTAAAGTACTGACCGTAAATCCTTCAACTGAAGAACAAGTGCCCTCAAATCTTGAATTGAACGAGTTAAATATTGACGAAAACCCACCACTTAGAATATCATGCGCTGACAAGATGAAAAATGCCAAAATTCATCATGACTTTTTTGATTGCAGTGATAATAACGCTCAAAAAGTTTCTTCAGCACCGGTTCTTGCACCGATGTTTGGTGATATATCATGTAAGACCCTTCTTTACTTTTGAGACATTTCGATTTACATTTAAAACGTTCTTTCAGCAAACCTGAAAAACATTGTCATCATTATTCTAAGATTTTAATATTAAGTTCGTATTCCACCTGCCATATTTGATCTATTTAACGCCCTGGGTGTTAATCAAAAATTAAACTTTAATAGCAGGCGGTAATATGAAAGTGGGCGTTTATTTAAGAATTTCAGAAAACATATTTTGCTTGTCAATTTTAACAGATCATTGGCATCTTTTAATTTCAACCCTTTCTAGGATATATAAAGAAGGGAGTTAAGTAGGAAAGAAGTCGTTAAAAATAAGAGGACATTTATTTAATTTTTTAGCAGTTAGTGCGGGGGTTAATTAAGAAAGGACTGTAAAAACAAAAGAAGGCGTTAAATAGATCAAATCCGTTATTATCGTACAAAAAGTGTTCCTTTTTGGGCTTACCCACCGTAAAAAGATACACAACCATGTTTTCCAGGCTACGCATTAATATAGTTTCAGCGTACGTAAAGATTGAAAATGGAAAAATGGTGTTTTGAGATCACAGCTCAAATGTGTTGCAATACGTAGTCAAACAGGTCTTATAAAGATCCACTTAAATGTGTACGGTAGATTTTCATGGAAAATCTAAATTTTCCCTGTTTATAGTGTTTCAACTTTCTGCACTGAACGCCCACAACACATATCGTCGAACACACCAAGTACCGACGTTACGACTCAACCAGGAAATGTCTTTGGATGCGACGGAATATGCGAAAAAGATAGCTAAGTTAGGGTCACTGAAACATTCAAAGACAGATGACGGTGAAAATATCGCGACAGTATGTCGGAATAAAAACATGCTGATGACGGGACAAGAGGCGACAAACGTGTGGTAAGTGTCGTAATTTTAAACGTCGGACACGGAATCTACTAAAAAGTAATTTTATATGTTTCAATAACTTAAACCTCAAAAGGATCTAGAAAATAGTTCGAGTTATCGAATGAGTTATCGAGACAAAAACTAAAAATAATAGCCGACCTAGCGAAAGTTTTATTAACTTTCACAAAGATACGTATAAACTTTGTGATGACGAACAGTTAACAAGTGTCTTAGACTTGGGAACTTACTACTGAAATGATGTTTATACCTCTTTTAATAAACAAGTCTACATTTTTTTTGAGTTCGAGTTATTGGGTGATATTTTGGCCCAGGGAACTACTGAATTGATTTGACTTTTCAGGGGGCGAATCAGAGGTGATTTTTAGGAGGAAGCATTAGTGAGAGTTGAAGGCGAATTGAAGAGCTGTTTAAATTACTGTAGATTCGAGTTATCGAAGATTTGAGTTACCGGGATTATACTGTATTGAAATGATTTAGCGCATTGTTGCAACAGAAAACAAAGAAAAAAGATATCCTTTGCTTTTAGGTACAGAGAGGTGTGCGATCCAGGCTATGATTTTGTCGCTGCCCAGGCCGGCAAGGCGGGCCACTTCACCCAGGTTGTGTGGAAAGATTCGAAAGAATTTGGGATTGGACGTGCTGCTGAAATGCATAATGGTTTACTGTGTACCTACATAGTGGCACGCTACAGACCTGCTGGTAATTTTATAAACGAGTTTGCTGAGAACGTACCTCGTGGAAATTTTCACTCGCAACAATGTATAAACCTGGCCCGAAAAGACGAAATACTTCATCATCCCGGTTTTAATTATAAAAGATCAGATGTTCCAAAAGTAAGAAAACCTAGATCGACTCACAATGGCTCGGTTTCCAACAGGAACCAGGGGTTCCTAACGAACATTTCAGCTACCAGTAGAATTACTAAGAAAAAGTTGCGACGCGTTACCCTACTAAAAAAGAAAATCCACAATGGCGCAAAGTTTACCCACATTAACAAAGACTCCAGGAGCAAAAACCGCCCAACGAAAAGAAGCAGAAATATTAAGGAGAAACGTAAATTACAACGCACAAGAAAAAGAAAGAGATTCAGGAAGAAAACACATGCCCACAAAAAAGATGAAATGCCACATCAAGTAATTATTCCCTTCTTAGGTTTTAAAAATCAGATAGAAGGAAGAAGAAAACAACTGGAATCTACAAATGATATGCGTTACGCTCACAAGAAGGGTACTTTCTCCGCTTTGAATAATTCTTTAGGGAACGATGAAGGTGAGAACACTGCTGAGACCAAAGATAACCCGGAAGATATTATTGGAAAGGAATTCAAGCAAACACCAATGGTCGCCATAAAGCATATAGACGAGTCGAAAGGGCCGGTCGCCGAGCTTAACCATTTGTTTAAACTAAAATTTAGCGAAAACAGTGGAGTTATTGTGCCGCCTCTTTACGCTAAGAGGCGCAAAGTTGGATGTGATATAAATTCTAATCAACCTAAATGCAAGCCATCTATTGTGCCTTTAAGCTTAGATGCGCTGGGCGTGCCTAATGCTCACCTCAAATCTGATCCGTATCGTCAAACTACGCATGCTTCGATTCAACGTCACGACGAAGTATCGGCGTCCTCGCTGCTGCATTCAAATTTAGCCTCCAGCACTTCTTCTACGCTACATCTAAACAAGGCTTCCGTTGAAATAGCACAACGTCTAGGGAATGATCTTTTAAAAAGAGGAAAGTTTGAAGATAATAAGAAGTCGCAAGCATTGTCGTCGTTAGCTGCAGGAGCTAAATTGCCGTCGGATTTGCTGCTTGGTGATAGCGGCGTCGGGACAATGCAAGACATACTAAAAATGGCCAAAATCGGTTCAATTGCGCTACAATTGGCGAAAAAGCAGCAATTACAGAGAGAATTGTCCGGAAGTTCTTTGAGGAGATACGATCTATTGCATCATCTTCAACGGACGGAAACATCCTCAACAAAGCCAACTATGTCATTATTGAACGATCAAGGAGGCGTTTCGTCAAAAGATAACATTCAAAGTGAATGTGCCGGCACACGAGATTGTGTCATTAACAACGCTGTTGCTAAGGCTGTTGAAAATACCTTTAAGAACTTAGCGAAACAAACTATTTCGAAGACTGATGAAAATGCTACTTTGTCTACTGCTGGCGCAGCACTGGCTCAGCAAAATCACTCTGTAAATAGCTCAGATGCAACAACAGCAAAGTACAGCGAGCCACTAAATAAAAAAGATTCACAAGACGAAGGTACTTCCTTAGACTTACTTGATTAAGAAAGAAAGAAAAGAATGGGTAAATAATGAGTGAATTAATGGATGAAAATGAATAAATGAATGAATGAATAAAAATGAATAAATAAATGGAAAAATGAATGAATTAATTAATAAATTACTGATGCATTAATGTATTTTTAGAATTTTTGGAGGCTACGTTAAATGCCCATAATGCATTCCGAAACGTTCATAATGTGGATCCCTTAATACTCGATCAAAACCTTAACCAAGAAGCAAGCTTGCGGGCTCAGACACTTGCAGGTGATTGTAATTTAAAAATTGTCTGTTATAATGTATTATCAACAAAAAAAATCAGAACTATTGTACAAAGAATGATTCCTTTCTCCTTATGTACCTTACATGAAAATACCTCTACCAAGGAAAATTCTGATTCCTTTTTATTGAACAGACTCCAATATGGATATGGTAAAGCGAATTGGAAGCGAAAATAATACCGAAATATGATGATGTAAAAATAAAACAAATTCTGCTTCCAAATAATAAGCATATTATAAAAAACGTCAAATAATGTTTTTAGGAAGTAAAAAGAGTGTTGTGCAATTAGAAGGGCCTTCCTCCTCTCCCTACATTGTACTTACTCCATAAAACACTTATACAGTGTTAATAATAAATTTATATGTAGGAATAGGAGAATTAAGACAATCAAGGGTGGAGAACAAAGAAGGCGAGAACCTGGCGATGAGCTGCAAAGATGGTACCAAAGAAGAGAAAATGACAGGACCAGATGCAACCCTGTTATGGTAGAGTACCAATGCCAATATATTCAACATGTTTGAGTTTATATATTTTCAGTTAGCGGATGTTGCTGTCCGATACATTCTTAATCTAGATGCGAGATGTGTCAAGAAATATACCGACTATACCATTTTTTATTTGTATTGACGTGAAATTAATCCAAAACAATTTCTTTATTCCTAAATGTTTTATTTTAAAAACCGTCTTGGTTATTTGCTATATAGGCCTTGCTTATTTTGCTTATTTGCCTTGTTTATTCAGGTACAATCAAGTATGTAATCCTGAGTTTGTATTTGACGTTGACCGGCCTCAAAAATTCTCAGACCAATTTACTCAAGTTGTCTGGAAAAAGACACAAAAGTTGGGAATCGGTAGATCAACGTTCCTAAAAAGCGGTAACTTTTGTACAATTATTGTGGCCCGTTACTATCCAAGTGCTAGTAAGTCTGACGTTAGAAGCAACGTACTTCAAGGTTCGTACGACTCGATGTCGTATTGTAATGGACTGGGTGCTGTTGTAGATGTCGGCGACAGCAAACAAAAGAAAAGCAAGAATCTAGGAAGTGTGTCGGCCAACACCGAAGGTAAAATTAGATGTTAAACAATACACTCTCCAAGGCTGCGATTTTAGATAAGAACGTCTTTTTGTTAAATGGGATCATTTTTCATTCTTGCTTATCCAATATCGTATTAAACGCCTAAGTGAATCCTTAGATAAATAACACTTTCCCTCCGCGCCATTATTTTTCTTGGTTCACTTTCAGTAACAAACTTCAGCATGAGAGTAGGATTGATATCTTAGGCGGTCTAGTTGAGCCATTACTGCTTGCACGACTTTAGTAGCTAAATTGGAGGTTTTAAATGCACTAAAACTCACTTTGCAGAACCCTCATTTGATAGCAGTAACAAAGGGAGCGGAAGAGTCTATCCTTGGTAAACAATTTCAATAATGATAATAATAATTGTTATGTTTTCACATACTAGACTTTCGACAAGAAGCTTTGAATCTTCAAAATGAGTTTCGGGCGGTCCATGATTCTCCCTCCATGGAATTGGACGAATCGTTATGTCTTGAAGCTGAAATGTACGCCACGAAATTAGCAGAAAGTGAAGGTACACAACATAGCGACACAAGCGACGGAGAAAGTATCATAAAAAGTTGCACTACTAACATGGAGGAAATGAATGGAGACGAGGCTGTAAGAAAATGGTAACTCACATGTAGCTTTTTTGTTGAGTTTTCACTTTCACATATATCCATGACTGTTTTCAGACTCCTTCAAAGTAATGTTTGATTAAGTTAGCACGGTTATTAATAGAAAATTTTATTGATGAACCACATTATGTATCTCAAAACTTTTTTAAATTTTAGGTACAATGAAGTTTGTCACCCTGGGTACAGTTTCCTAAGCGACAAACCAGCCAATGGCACGTCATCATTTACTCAAATGGTATGGAAAACGACAAAATCGTTCGGTATCGGTAAAGCGACGTCACAAGAAGACGGCATGTTGTGTACTTATATCGTTGGACGATACCATGAAAAAGGAAATTCTCCTGGGTCGTACAAGGATAATGTTTTGAAGGGACGTTTTGATTTTAGGTATTGCGAAGGGTTAGGGCAGTACCGTCGAAAATCAAAGAATAATTATTTAAGGGAGAAGAAAGTAGAAAGTGTCGGTTCAAAGAGATATTTATCAAATATGACTGGATTCGAAAACAACGAAACCAAAAGATATTCATTGAACAGTAGCAAAGTGGATATTTCTACGCCAGCAAGTTTGTTAACCAATAACAGTGTCAGCATTGTAGCACCTGAAAAGCAAGTTGGATACAAAAACAAAAAAATTTATCTTCAAAATACACAACCAGCTAATTCTACAGTGAAAAATGTTGTTGGTAAGAAAAACTCGATTAATCAGACCAATAATAGTGCTGGGATTAATAAAAAGAAAATCAAAAAAGGAAAGGTGAAAAAACATGTACTTGTTCGCAGAGAACACGATAACTTAAATTACAATTTAATGAAATACAACAAAATAATAACAAAAATAATGAAACGTAGAAAGCTAAAATTCTAGAAGCTCTAAGCCTAATCTTCACATTGCACAAGTCTGAGCATCGTGCGAAATAACTTAGTCCGAGCTATCAGCGTCATGACCGATCATTGTGCGTAGTGATAAAAAGCGCATAACAATTTCATGGATGGCTGTTTGCCCATACTATACTCATTTGATTAGACATCATATTAATTTCAGTTAAATACATTAACTTATCGCTGCTCAAAATATTGATGTTATTGGGCGACAAAAGTTTACTAATTATGTACGTATGTATATACTTGCACCTTGCACAAAATAGAAATATATATTTTTATTAATTTAAAAGTGTAGCTATTTGTAAATGTAAAACACGATTTTGAATGTTACGGAAATCAGCTCGATTTGGCGGGCATTTTTTTATGGAAATCAACATTCAATGATTATGTGAAAAATTTGTCCTGGGAAAACAATAACGAACAAGAAGCATTTTTTTGCGAAAGCTATGATTTGTAAATTCACTAAATGCTTCCCTGCATCGCATTCCTATTGAGGCGAACTTTGGAGGGCTGGCCAAGCCACAAAATATTACACACAAACTCTCCAGACGTACCCAGAACGAATTGGTTTATAACCCATGGAAAACAAAAGCAAACATTATGCGTAACAACGCTATATTCTGTAACTTTCAACCCACCTTAACCCAACACCCCGTAACCTTAACGAAATAACTAGCTCTCGCTTTGTTATGCAACGAGACCTCCACCTTTAGTCTTTGCACGGTTCTAAACTGTTCATTTTAAAGCTGGTTTTTTTTCTTCTTCACAAATAGGCCTAAAAAATAAGTTTGAAAATAAGATTTCCAAGTGCTTTTTTGATGGTGAAATAACAAAGGAAACTTCAAGAACAATATTTTTTGTTTTAAGTTGTTTTAACGTAAGACAACCAAGAACAAATTTTCCAAGATCAATTGATAGTTTTTCGAGCGCTTTGTGCCAATGTGGTGCCAGTGTTTTAGAGCAATATCAATGCATTGTACGGAACTGCTCTTATATAGGAACTGAATAAGAAAGTTGGCATGCAGCGATGCCCCTATTTTCTACCTGCAGTAGGATTACTAACATTAACTTTGGAAATCGTAAATCCACATTATCTGTAGTCAAAGATTAAGAGACATTTAAAAAAATTAATAATTTTTTTTTTGTTATTATTTCTTAACCACAAATTTTTTACGACCTACTTTATTGGTGCTACGTAACCTCCACGGTAAGGCAATTAATTTATAACAAACTACGCAGTGATTATCCTTCTTTTACGTATCACGTGAATAGTTCTTACAAAAAAAGAACATAACTCTGACAAGAATCGGTAAATGTAACAAGAAAGTTGTCGATCGGTAAATGTAACAGAAGTACTCTGAATTGTTGAAAAAATGTGGTGGAAATATAACCTTGACTAAATTTGTTAGCTTTAGAGAGGTAACTTTCTGCTATGAACGGTTTTGATTGAATCTTTTCCTAAGTTTAAATCGACTTTATGCTTCACGGACCCCCTTTCATTGACCACTTCTCATTGACCAACAGCATGGGATTATTAAGGAAGGAAGAAATTTACTGTTCGTCCATCTTACGAAAAAACAAACGTTTTATTAGCAATAATAGCCGGTTATATAGGGGTATAATTGATATAATACTCTGCAACTTATACAGATATTAATAAAAACGCTTAGAAAAGAATTGAATAAACAAAAGAATGTCTGCTTACGTCCGCTTGTGGAAGTCACTTTCAGTCAAAATATTCACGTTAGACCGCGAATAGAATTAACTTTATTGACTGTCCGCTTTGTAAAGGTGTCCGCTTTGAAAAGGTTGGCTTGTAACAAGAAATTTAGAACAGGTCAAGAAACATCAATTTTACTTATAAGCCTCATTCATACGTTTTTTATTTTATACTCTTTTAAGTTCGTCAACGGTCCTGCGAAGAAGTCCCGCATTTAAAGCTCCTTTTGAGCTAGTGGTTTTAACATTCAAGCCTTTTATTGTTCCATCGATCATTATTTATGAGTGCACAAGTTTGTAATTATTTTACTTTTCAAACTTGTGAATTGATTTGGTGGTCATTCCTACCATTAGGTCTAATCCCATCGGAATGGTCTCCAGTATGTTGAGAAACACAAATTATACTTCTTATACTTATGGAACACGAAGCAAAAAAGATCAATTGACACTTATGGTCTTTTTAGCATGAACTGCTGTGGATTTTAATCCTCGACCGAGTATAAGAAGCAAATGCTCTCCCACAAGGCTACCGATCGGTAATTGCCACCTGTTTTATTTAAAAATTTCAGTAACTTTATATTAAAACAAAAGTAGTTATAATTTTAAACATACTGCACTAAACAAAGCCTGACAGATAATGGTAGCCGCTACATTCCTGCCCGACCGGAATATGCCATACCCAAAATGACAATGACAAAAACAATCAGGATTGTTTATATCACAAAAATGTCGTGTACTTGACATAATAAATGAATGTTTGCATTTAAAGCATTTCTTTCAAAAATATGGCGTTTTTCACGTGATAGGTACTTCTTAAAATCATGTATTTTTGTGTACACATCTAACTTAATGTCGTTATTTTAAACACAGTTGGGTAAACTAACAACTCGTATCCAGGATAATAGCCATAATACCATAAATTTTTATGGAAAAGAAGAATATGCACGAAGTCAGTATAGAAACACATTTTGTATATTTTTGACTTGTAAAAAAAGTTCCCTCGACACATTTTACTGTGGAAGGAAAAACCTGCTTTGAAATATGTGTCGATCGGTAGTTTTTCTATGCACATTGGTGTGTGCCAAATTGTCTCAGGCGATCTGGATCAAAGAAATGGAAAGTTTGTTAATTGTGTTTTTTCTTAAAAATTCGGTTTATGTTTGTAACGTAGATTTGTTGTCTATTGATTTGTGCGATTCCTTATGCAAACAAAATGTCTGAAATGTTTATCCTTAAAGGACGGTTCGACCACTTTTCAGTCAACAAATAATCAGTTTCTCGAAATCTAAGTCGTGGTTGGTGACAGAGGACAACACCAGGACGGTTCGTATTGAATACATTGAGTAGGTCACTATTTATCCTCTTTCTAAGACATAGAAGGCAATTCTTTTGAGAACTTGGTACTCAGGAATTATGGCGACCAAACTGCTGGGCTTTTTTTATCCGATTTTGACTGGATATTTGTGGAACACGTCTGTCAAGGGTTAAACGAAATGAACACCACACACATAAAAAAAGAAGAAAATAAGAACAAGGCAGATTTTTTAACAGGCTCGTTTGTTGCGATTTTGTAAAACATGCATATAGATTTTAGGTCACAAAAATTTGTAATGTGCTATACAACGAATTAAGAATGCTCAAAATTTGAGAACAAAATGAGAATACCTTAGAGTCAAATGTCTTTGCCAGATGACTCTGACTTTAACTTCTTTCCGTACAGAGTACCATGACATCAATCCGGAGTAACATAGCATCAATCCGGAGTAGGACGACTTCCATCCGGAGTAACATGACATCAGTCCGAAAGAGCAGTATGTAAAATATTGCCGATATTTATAAGGTTTTTTTAAGAAACCTTTGTGTTCTTCATAGACGTTGACGCATTTGAAGGAGATATGATATTGAATCCACAACAAAGAAAAGCAATTCAAAATGGCAACTATGGCTTCGCAACCACCAATTCAAAAGAATTTCAACATTGGCCACAGGGAACACCAATAGCTTACGAGATCACCTCATCTATAGGTATAATTTAATTATGGGATGACCTTAAATCCTCTCCCCCCATCCCATTTCCCCGGGATTATATGCTTTATTAGGTTTATTGGGCTTGATAGATAACCTCATCTCTATGTTTTTTTGAAGTTTAATGTAAAAATCCTATAAGATCCTGAGGACGAGGTTGTTGAATGCAATCCTAACCATGACTGGAAACAAACAACTTAACTATGAAAAAACACCAAATCGAAGGATGAAATCTATTCCTTCGAGTATTGCTTCAACAGTATTTTACAAACGCAGGAGAAAACTGTCAAAAAATCCTTTTTTGTTAAGAAGACGTGAAATTAAAGAGATTTTTCAATGGATTTAGCTTTTGCTACAGTGTTAGAAAAGTTTTCAGCCTTTTGTTACGCAATTTTACTACTTATTTTCGTTCTAGGATTTGCCTTTCTGAAATAGTATAGCAAAAAATTGTTGTCATCTTGTCATCAATATTTAAGTAACCTCTCTTTTATCGATTACGGAAAGATAGCCCTAACTTTAGGTTGACTTAATTATTTTAATGTTACCAGCAAACCACACTCTAAAACATTTCGACAGTTCCTAAATCAATAATTATTAATTTGAAAATATTACCAGTTTGTAAATGATATAAACATATTTCTTTCAGGTGCTGCAGGAGTAACGGCTATAAAAGAAGCGATTGCTGAGTACGAGAAGCACACCTGTCTTCGGTTTAGAACACGAACTTCAGAAAGAGCTTACCTTAGTTTTTATCGGGGAAATGGGTATGTATTTCTGCAATAGGACACTATACATACACAATTGTTTGAAAGCAAGTGCGAAATATGCGTTATAAAGAATTGTATGTAGGGCAAAACAGTATACAATGGAGAGGGCGGGACGGAGGCTGGTAAGGGCGCAACAGTTCATAAGACTGGAAGTAACAAGAGATGAGATGAAACTAATATCAACATTTATCTATAATATTTTAAGAACAATCACTAAAGTATTCTGGCTTTTCATTTCCTTTCGATATCATTTTTAGATGCTCATCTCCTGTTGGTTATCGCGGTTTTAAGAACAGTATTTCTCTTGCATCAGGCTGTTGGAAGAAGGGTGTAGCCATGCATGAAATTGCTCATAGTTTAGGTATTTCTTTTTAATTTTGAAATTTTGTCTGGTGTAATTAGGGAAGTGTTGGCGCAATTCATTAGCGCCAATCTTAAGGACATTAATTATTGAATAGCACAGGTACCATTTTTAGAGTTTTGATAATAAATATCTACAACCAAGGGAGTTTAAACGCCAATAGATGCATTTCGGCGTGTCGTTAATTGTTTACCTGTTAACGGTAAGCCCGTTGGCTCTGGCATTTGCGTGCTAGGGAAAAAGATGCTAGGATTTGGTGAAGAGAGTTTTTTCCTGTGGATGTCTTCTCACGGAAACATCGGGTGAGGTTTTAAACTTTTATCGAGTGTAAATCGATGCCTTCTAAGTTATTTAAATTCATTTAAAGCCCCAACAATGTCTTCGTGTAAAAAAATGGACAGAAACTAAATTTACTTCACCTAGCACCCCAATCGTTTGTCATGCCATGCAGATTACAAAGCCGAAACAGCTCACCGCTGGAAATGTAGACAACAGATTTCATCTATAACAGCGGGCATAAAAAGGCTGGTATGAAAGAAAATGAGAAGCTATGACATTTTGTCTTTTTTCTCAGGTATTATGCATGAACAAAGCAGACCCGATCGAGATAATTACGTCAAAATCAACTGGCACAATATTCTACCAGGTACAACGATCTGTCAACAACAAAGAAATGCTACAACACAAGTTATTATACTGGAAGTTATGTGAAAATCATTCATTTTTTGAGAATGATTAGTTTCACCAGTTAGGATTGACTATAAGGTTTCTACTATGTCCATAAAACAATCTCTCTTTTATGTATCTTTTTTATATAGAAATGAAAGGAAATTTTGCTAAAGAAGCACCCAAAAATATTGATTCTCTGGGTACAGCATACGATCTTTGCAGCATGATGCATTATGGGAAGGATGCATTTGGTGCAGGTAGAATAACTATTCAAGTTTTAGACAAGTCAAAGGAGGACTGGATCGGACAAAGAGATGGATTCAGTGAAATAGATATACGACAAATTAACATGATGTATAAATGCAGTAAGTACCATACTGAATTCATTGTCAGAAGACATTGAAGGAAATTATAAAATGTATTTTTTTTTATAAAAACAATTTTTCTAAGAATAATGTTGCTAAGAATTTTTGAAAACAAGAAGGAAATGAGAAGAATGGTAAGACCGAAATTTTACTAATTTTTTTTTGTTTGTTTGTTTCTGACACAACAAACATGAAAATAATATTTTCAAGTGCGAATATTTCACACAATCAATTACTGTGATTTAGCGAAGCGGTACGTAAGGTATAAATATTTGTAACGTACTGTAAAATGAACAAAAGATAAACATTGAAGAACAAAATAAGAACAGTTTCAGGCCGAACAAGTAACTTAAAAAATAAGAACACCTCAGGTTAAAGTCAAATCAGTTTTTTAATAACAAGAACGTGTGGTTAAACTTATAGCAAACTAAAATGCATGTAGGGTGTACAGTTAAGCTTGCACTTAGTAGAACCTAAAGTAACTTTATGAAAAAACCAACATAAAGTCAATACATACAGGATTTTTGCTATGGAGCATTTGCAACTATTTGTTCGTGAAAACATTAGAAAACCTTACGTGATTGGCTAAGAAGTAGTCAATATTTGATTATAAGATAAACCACTTTTTAGAAAATACACCAGTTTGTGACAACAAAGACAAAAATTGCGTCAGTTGGGCAAGTCAAGGATATTGTACAGATAAAAAAGAAAAACAATGGATGGCAGATAATTGTTGCAAAGCTTGCGAAGGTGAGACCAGTGCAAGTTTAATACTAAGAACTGAATAATCTGGTAATCAAGTACATAAAAATCTGCTCACGTGTGGTAAAAGGTTTGTCCTGTGTACATTCGCTCTGGTTGTGAGAGAAATTTCGTCTACTGCCTGTGTTCTGGCAATGCGTAATTGAGAACCTTTTTACACCGCAAAGTTGTGCAGATAATTTTTGATTTAAAAAGACATCTTGGATGGGATTTCGGGTTTGGCTAAGACACCAGAACTGACACATGTAGTTAAAGATTCTGTTTAAAAGTCTTTTCTTCTTCCTGTGTTTGCCTATTTTATTACCTGTGACTTCTTGTCTTTGAATTCAAACTGACAGGTAACTTCAATGTAAAACGTAAAGATGGGCCGACAAGGTGTGAGTTTCAACTGATAAACGAGGTCTAAAAATGCATTTGAAGTTTTAATCATGAAAAAGCTTGAAAATATACTGCAAGCTTAAATGGCTATTCACCACCACTCCTTAGGATTATTGACAATTGGGATCAACTGTCGAAGATCCGGGTGGTTATGCGGTAGTGTCGTTGTGATTTCAAAACATCCACTATTTAACATCAGTCTGTTTGCTAAATCTCGTTTTTAATTTTTTTTCTATTTTGATCATCTTCCTTAATTCTCTCCTCTCTAAAGGTAAGAACAGCTCATGCGGTTGCCGAAACGAAAATCCTAGATGCGACGCTTGGGAGAAGATGGGAGAGTGTTGGCGTAACAAGCAGTACATGCACAAATATTGTAAAAAATCTTGCAAACTGTGTTGAGATAAAAGATAAAATAAAGTTCTTTCGCGTGTGGTCGCGACCTTTCAAGTAGATTCTTTCATTTAAGTTTTCTGAATGGATTTAAGTTTTCTGAATGGCCCATCGTAATAACATGAAGAGAGTAAATGTGTGCTTTTTGCCTGCGCTAAGTAAGACTCAAAACTATATTTTTCTATTCATATGCCCACACTGTAGAATCTGATAAAAAACCTGATTCCGGACATAGTGTTGCACACACTATGTCGGGGATTGTGGTAAAATCCAAAGATTATGAGAAGGACTAAAGCGCTTTTGGAAGTTTTTATCACCAAAAGAAATACATTTCCTTACCAATAGCAATTTTAGTCAATGATATTTTAAAGGTTTTCTTCTTCCAACTGTGTGTGTTAATGTTGATTGTGCGCCCTTTCGAAGGTGCACCCCTAGTCCATAGCTCTCAGCTATTGGGTATAGTAAGTCTTTTTATACCTGACGGCGAGAATTGCAGCGCTACTGCGACACAGAACTTACATGACGACGTTGACTTGAATATGAAATTAAAATATTGAAATTCGAATTTCTTAGAAAACATGCTTACTTGTCATAATAGCTTTTAAAGACACGGCTACTTGTTATGGAAAATAAACGTATACCTTAATTATTTTCAATGGAGTTTTGAGTAATTTTCGCCAAGTCTTATTTTATGTCGTAAAATGCATTTTGCGTTAATTTATTTTCAAAAATTTAATTTTAAGAAATAGGACTATAACAAAAATAATTTGTTATTGTCCTATTTCTTGGATCAAAGAAGAATTGTAACTTGCTCATAACAGAAGCTAACATTTAACTACCAACCTCGTTACCAGTGATTTTCGTCTCTTTTGACACTGGGAACGAGGTTAACTTTACTACGTCTCAATGGTACTAATTTTCTCCTCTAAGGGTGCGTAACGCCACTGTAGCGCAAAAATCTTATAAGTGTTTTTGTTAGCAAACAAAAAGACAAAATGGTTTTCGCAAAACCATTCCATTTTTTTTCATAACGAAGTTACTTTACTATTTCAGTCATGGATAACAATTCCAAACATTTTGACATTTCGTATACTTTATTCGGATATTATTTTCTCACTCATCTTTCTGTAGTTCATGATTATGCACTGTTCCTAAGTTTGTAGAAAAATTATTAGTATCTTTAAAAAAAAAAACAATCGGTTTTTAAAGCGGTAAAACAGAAAAAAAAAAATTTGTTCCTCGCTTTTCCGCATGCACGCACGCAAACTTACTATGCTGGACTAAAATGTATGCTACATTGAAATTATGAGAAAATAAATCCGGATTTGTTTTTCATGTAATGTATATAAATTATTAAACATACATTTTTTCTCTGCCAATTTCATTGTTTATAATCCTATACAAAATACTTAATACGAAAATGTTTTGTAACTTGCAACCTACAGTTTTCGTTAACAATACTTTCAAAAAAACGCTTTTTCTCTTATAAATTTATAGCACAAAGGTCAATAATTACAACATTGTACAAAAAATATTTTTGTAATATAATTTTAATTTATCACTACTTTCCTTCTACATGTACGTGTATTTTAAATTATGAAATATTTAGAAAAAAAAAATTCATAGAAAAATTGATGAAACAATTTCGTTCTTAGATTTAAGTATAATAACTAATTTAAATTTTGGGTTGAAATTTATGCATATTTATTGATCAGAATTATATCAAAATTGTTATAGATTCATATGCAGCGCATTATAACCCATTATAACTGGTTATATCTTTAAACGAATGACATATTTGCAGTTATAACATATTTCGAAGAATCTGCTGTGTAGCGAGAGATTACCAGTGAAACGAAGAAACATGAATATACGAATAGGATCAGCTATAACATATGCATTCCCATTCCTATTACACAGTGTCCGTTTATTTCTCCTGACCACAAAAAGTGCTAAAATTGGTAAAAACCAAAAATATCTGATCATCAATTTATGTGTATCAGAAATATTCTTAACCTTAACTGCTTCCGTTCGATATTTAATGTTTCAGTTATATGGGGAAAGAAGCTTTACCTTTCAACTTGTTAGCGTCATAAATCTTTCTAGTAGCCTGCTTTACTATATAGGTATGTACCTGCTGACATTGGATCGATTTGCTGAAGTGTATTTCAACCTGAAATATCCGTTATACTGCTCTAAAAGACTTTTAAGATATGCAATGATTCTACTCTGGGGCACGACCAGTTTTTTGTTTATTTTACTTTTTGTGTATGTGAGAAAGCATGGATATGATCCAATTGAGAAGTTTCATTATCTTTATCTCTATCCTGTAGCCGACTTGGTTTTCCTAACCGTTAGTATCATCACCTATTCCTATATTATCACACTGTTGAACAGGGTTCACGCTACTGCACCCCGTGTTGGTATTCAAATGTCTTCAAACACACCGAAGACGAATCGAACAGTTTTATTTTGCATGCAACATACTGATACAAACATCTCAAAGGCGGTATTGATGTCATGTCGGATTTCATACGCCGTCGGTTTAACATTTGACGCCATTTTATACGTACTTCTGTCGACAAGTTTACGAAAATGGATAACGGACGAACTTACGTAACAGTTGGATGTTTTCTCATAACTATAATCAGGAATAGTCTTGCATGATATGCTTTTATTATATTTATGTCCGTTTATTCTATAGACTTGCCCTATATATGGTTTTTAGTCACAATTATTTACCCAGGACTAGTCGTTATCTGTCAAAGAAGCATTGGTACTTCAAGTATGTTTGTCCCGCCTGTGTTGAAACCATTTTGCATAGAGGCAAAATACAGGTATTACTACAGAAGATAGCATCTTCAGTTTCCCTTGGTATTGGAACGCTCTTTCACGAGGCTATGAGATATCCTATCTTGCTGAATTTATTTAAGAAGCTTCAAAAAAATAATAGCCTTGTCAGTTAGTTGGTTTAACTTTCCACTAAATACAATGACGTTTAACATACTAAACTAATTATGTTTGTTAAAATGTGTCTTTGTCCCCAGGGTCCCTTGATTCCTAAGCCGTAGCTTCTAAATTAATCAAAAAAGGCGAAATGCCCTGGGAGAACGAGGTTGGTTAAAATGGAAAACAATGCAAATATTTAAACCAATTACATTTAGAGATTGTGTAATCGTACTCAATAGCATTGAAAATATATGTTGGATGCTCTTAAATATTTATCCGTGTCTATCCTTATAAATTACATTTCATACATGCGAATGCGTTCTTGAGTGCGGTACTTCCTCGTCACTTGCTATAATAAAACTTCTCTCTGTGTATATAGCGGACAGTGTTGGGACCTAAAAAATGTGTCGACTTAAAAAACTCATTTACTCATTTACTTTGGCTATAGATTACTTTAATTCCTGTTTTTATCAGGCTGCCAGGTACTAAAATGGAAGAAGACCTTTTGCTGTCTTCTTTCATATCAAAAAGGCAAAAAAACCGTAAGGAGAGTGCTTCGCGCTAGCATGCAAATCAAAAGTATGTAAAGATGCGAGACGTGAGTCAACAACAATTGTAACAAAAGGAGAACAATTGTAACATTGCAGTGCAAACACCAGTCAAGGGGCGCGACCTGACATCAGTGTTACTGGCTTTTGGATTTTTTGTATGGATTTTCGACCTAATCGCTAATTGGATATCAGTAAATGCTTCAAAAGAAAGGAAGATAAAAGGAGAAGAAGTTATAAAGAACGAGTTATAACTGTGAAAAACGATTCGTTTACGCCAATGGTATTCGTGACGAATGGTGAAATTGGTCGAGAAGGGATGCGGTTTTACAAACTTCTTTCCGAAATGGTAGCAGAAAAGAAGGACATAACAGTTGCAAGCAAGCACCCTCGTCCCCAGGGTTTCTAGCCTTCTTGATGAGAGATGATGTCTTTTTCATATCAAAAAAGACAAAAAACCCTGGGGACGAGGGTGGCAAGCAACAAATTTTATAAGAACTAAGAAGATTTCGCTTTTGTTAGTTAGATAAACTTTATTGTGTGTACGGGGTTCCAGAAAATAAACATTTTTTTAATGATAAAGAATATAATGCTATCTCGGATATTTGTTTGATTAGTTCTCCTTTATTTATTAACTTAGGACAAACTTATTTTACGTCATGTCGAATTTTAATATATTTTTGTAGCCTTCCACGTAAAAATGTCTGTTTATTGGTGTCATATTTTGTAAATTAAAATTTGATGGCAAAAGAAAAAACAGAAAATAAAAAAGAAGCTCTGAGAACGACATCGGTTTCCTTCACTTCTTAAAGGGAAACTAAGGTCAAAAAAAAATGTTGTTAAAAAAAAAATTAAGAACGTTGTATAACATCTAAATAAAACTATTGAAAAAAAATTAACTCTTAATTTTCATTATTTAGGCTGTTTTAGCCCATTAAAGTTCTAAGGTTTTCTGAAATTAACCGTGTACTCCATTCACGGTTCCTCGTGAACCATACAGAATTATGACGTATGAGCCGCGAGACTCAAAATCACTTAGTCATGGATAGCAGCGAAGAAAGTAGTTGTGCTAGTGAACATAGTATTTGCAAAGGGTGTTATGATAACGAACCTGAATATACTGAAAGTCAGTTGAAAAACATTTGTTCATCAAAAACTGCGAATGATATTTCAGACGACGACGAAGATGAGGATTTAGACTCAAGCAGAGAAGAAAACTTACATTGGTGTAAGTGTAAAAAATGTGATATACACGAGTTAATGACTGTTGAAGAATGCAAGTGTTGTTTGGAGTTTACAACTTTACTGGGAGAAAAGCTGGAAGAGAATACATGTATTACCTTGCATAAAGATTTTAATATTCTTTGTATTTTGCACCGTATTAGAGACAGTAAGCATTAGACATCGCAGATATCAAAATAATTTCAAGGATATAAAATCTTTTCAAAACAAGTAAGCTTATTATTCTACCTTTCAAAACAAATATAAAATATTACTTCATATGCGAAAAAAAAAATGCGTTCTTTATCTACATAAAAGTTCGTTTACTGAATGTGAGTCAAAGAATATTTAAAAATATATATACAACATTTTGTAAGGCCTAGGTTCCACAACAACAAAACATATTATATTCTTTTTAGACAACTACGCTTTCAGCATACAGACAATATACGGCTTGGGTGCATTACTATGAAACACTGGGAAAAGGATGTAGAGTTGTTATACCGGCATGCGTTGTGAAAAAAATTCGTGAAAGTTTCCCAGAAAAAGATGGAAAATATACAGGATTCAAAGCTTTTGTAGATTTGTAAAATCTGTAATTTAATACGGTAGTGCCATCCGTGTTAATAAATTCGTAAGTTTTGTGTTTAAAAATAGTTGGAACTGCTCCACAAAGTAGCTCTTTCCGTTTCGATGGTATCCCCGTTAGACGTCCTTTTAAATCATCTTTAATGCAGTCAGGATGGAAGTGGTCTTCACATACAACTTTATTTTTCCCAAATGGAAATGTTTCTACATTCAATCCAGTACCAATATTATGCAACCATTGTGCTGCGCGAAGTTTCTCAGTTGTATTCACTGGCTTTGGGATCATGAAAAAACTTTTTTAAGCAGTTACTCTCCCAGTGGTTTGCGAACATCCATATGCCAGGCAACTTGGCATTTTGAGTAGTAAAGACAAAATGTACAATTATAGTTAAGAAGTAAAATTCATCTTTTATGTCTTCATACATCAAATCAGGCGAACCTTATAGTATGGTTTCACTTACTCACTCGCGGATCATACGTCATTGCTCTCCATCGTAGAGTTTTTTTATGTACTCTAACGGAGATGTAAATAATAACCTTTTTACTCTAAAATCCTCATAAAAATACATTTTTTTTGAAAAAAAATTTAAGGTATCTTTTTTAAATAGTATAATAAACGTTTTTATGAAAAAAAAAATTTTGACCTTAGTTTCCCTTTAAGTTACCGGATCCACCGGTGTGTGTGGTCTTTAGTTGGCCAACATCAGCGGTCGTTTTAGAACTGAGACAAGCAGTCTTCTTAGAATTGTATAGAGTCTTTCTTTAAATTTTCAACACTCTCAAATTAAACAACATTACCTAATAACAGTCTCTCTTGTGACTATGTTTTGATCAATTAAACAAAGTTTTGAGATCATTTTGTACTTGATCTCTATCACTTCTGTTTTTTCACTTTGGAAAATAACTTTGTGTTATGAAATTTGAGAACATGACTGATTACGTCCTCATCTATATCGTTAATGTTAAGTATAAAAAGAACAGGTCCCAAAACAGATTCATGTGGTACACCACTAAGCACTGGTAACCAAGCTGATTTTGTACCAGGAATAACTTCTTGTGTATGTCGAAACGAAAAAACCTAGGGACGAGGTTGCGTTGAAGTGTTCGTGCGCCTAGATAAAAATAGCAACATTACGTATTTTTGCTGACATAAGTAAACTTATTGACTCGCTGAAAGTGCCGTTTCATAAAAAATCCCTATGTTAAAAACTGAATCATAACGATGCAGAATATCAAGACAGTCCAGGGAAGTGAAGTGAAGAGCCGCAATATTTCACCAGCGTAAAGTTAACGAAACTTCGGTTTAGTTATTCGTATATTATATCAAAGAAATAGAATGGAAGGTAAATTTTTCTTCTTAACGCTTATTTAACGTATTTATGTTAGATAGGTAGCTAGCTAGCTTTATTTCCGAGGAATGATGATAGCTACCCTGACAATTTTTCCCAGAAAGGACCACAATTAAAGTTCTAGCTAATAGACTGTTTAAAGCTCCTATTTGAGTTATGGAAAATTCCTGTGTAACTAGAAAACGACTGTATAACATATTTTTGATGCAGTGGCCTGTGAGGACCTGTTTTGTAAGTAAAAAAAGCAGGAAGTGAACATGAGGGTGCCAATAATAAGAAGCCTTATACGCCGCAAAAAGTGCGGGGCGTTTTCTGGTTAGTTCGGAAAAAGATTCAAGTATTCGCCCAAAAAAACCGCATAGGTCAGATCAATGCCCAGAAAAAAAAGGTACTAATATGATTAAAAAAAAATAAATGAAAAAAAAGTACTTGCTATGTGATAGTGAAGTTCTTAAAAGAACTGTTTTTGATGGTTTTTGATAAAGTATATGTAAACTTTATTAACTCCTTTCCCTTCAAGCGCCTTCTTCCCAACTATTGTACGCATGGTTCGTTACAAGGAATTGCATTTCGGGAATGTTCTGGGCGAGTTCGCGAAAGTGTGGGCGATTTCAGGGGACAACCGCCAATTTTATTCGAAAAGTCACCCGAACTCACGTATATATGCTGGCGTACACGGCTTATCAGCACCCTCTTAGTGAGACAACTGCGCAAATTAGACTTTGATGCCAAATTAGGATAGTAGCTTAGTTAGGACATTTTTTGTAGACTATTTAGGAAAGTATTCTCAATTTGGGACATTTGTTATTTTCTCTCATGATTGAGGGCGTTATAGTCATTTGTGTCCTGAAAGTAAGGTCAGTCAGAAAATAAAAACTCATAAATTCATATATCCATGTTACTGAACTGATAGTTAATAACTTGTATGCCTCATTCAATTTGAGCTTGCCACTTTTAACACTTCCCACTTTTGGAACTTTATTCCAAAAGTGGCAAGTATTCAGGCATTTTCAGTGAGTCTGCCCCTTGAGCAGTCAGATGAAGGAAGTTAATTGTCCCAGATCTTGTTGATCAAAGCAGTGCACAACACAAGATTCCAGAAACTTCATCTGATCAAGTCCACAAATCCGCAAACAAAATATGTCTTCACCCTCGTCTCCCGAGCGTTTGATTTTTAAATATGGCAATCAAGCTCAGGATTGACAATAAAGAACAACAATGGGGTTCATAATAGTTAAACTATTTTTAATTCATGGATTTTTACAAACATTACAGGTGAGTTTTTTTAAAGAGAAAAAGAAAATAGGTGGAAGGTATATAATATAACCAAAAGTGTTTTGAAATTATGTAAAAACAACGATGGTGAGGAAAACAAGGTCTCCCACATTCTACAAATTATACTAGAATCTGCTTTACCTGCTGCACCAATCTATGCTGAATGATTACTGTAAATAAATTTTAGAAATAATAAACTTTTTATGTGGAAGCTCAAACACATGTGGGCGGTGGACAAGAAGCCATGATGCTATTTCTCTCAGCCTTAGTAGGACCCTTCTGGCACTCTCACTCAGAATGTTACAGCCAAGCCTGATAATAATTTTGAGTACTGGGATTAAGGAAATAACTAGAACATGAACATTTTTGTCACTTTAGTTCTTTGTTAAAAATTGCGATCTAAAAATAGGGTCGAATATTTGTGACGTCTGCCTTATCTTGACAATGACATCTAGTAATATCATCTTTTTTGTAGTTTAGTTGCTTGTTATTTTGATCATAATAACAGGGATTCTGACAATGAAATTTCACACACAGATCAAGGACACTCTTGTAAACATTTTTCATTTATGAAATAAGCTAGTATTTTGCTGTGTTAAATAGTAAGCAACTTTCTAATATTTTCCACATTTTTAGTGTTTTTTGGCAGTTAAGCTACCATTTTTAATTCTGTGATATCATAATTAATATTTTTTTTCTGGAAATGAAACTTCAATCTATTTGCTTTCAGAATATATATAGTTTTGATATATTTAGAGATCATTATGACCTGTTAGAAGGCATCTTTATATTGTTGATAATTTTCTTAAAATACATGGAATTCCCTGTAAAGGTGTAATGAATCACACACCTTAATAATTCCAGGAAAAAGTTAAAACAGAATTCTTTTACCCCTGTATACACTGCACAGGTACTACTGTTTTGGCGATCATATTAAACATTACAACGCTTTAACAACTCTGTTCATGAAAATCATTACTTAATAATGTTCCGTTATTGTCAAAGTTTTTTTTATTTTTTACTAAATTGCTAAATCAGATAGTTGGGGTGTACAAGATTAGACCAGAGTAAGCCATACCTTAGATTATTTAGATGCATCGTATCGTATTTACATGCTCAACTGGGTAACTGAGTTTTTTTAATTTTACGTCTTTTATGGGACAATTTCACGTCTGGAAATTGTTAAAAAATTAAAACTATAGTTAAAAATTTTCTTAATTTTTCTTAGAAAAATAAGAATAATAAAATTGAGGTTGAAATGTATTTTATTAATGCTTAAAAATAACTTATCAGAGATTGGTAATGTAAGAAACACTGCATATATTTCCAAAACATTTTTTTAGATACATTGTTTCAACTAAAAGTAAGTACGTTTTTTAACCTTTTTATTTTTCCCTAACTGTTAATAAAAACAAACAAAAAGTTTATAAAAAACTTGCGTTAAAGATTTAAGATTTAATGTTTTGTTTATTTGTTGTACACATGAGAAAAGAAACAGGTTGCATACATGATAAGGAATAAGGAATAAGAAATCACCAGTAGCTTATTACTATGAGAAAAAAATAAAGAAGTTAAATAAAGATGGAATAATAAAAACATAAAAAATCAACCTTGAACACCCAAGCATAAATCTAGCCCAAAGTTTAGTTTAACATATTTGAGCCTGTTGATAAACTTTTTTTACCGTTTTACAATTCCTGCAATTTTCTAACATCACAATTTTTCTCACTTTTAGTTTGCATCCAAACAGTTAGAACGAGCATCAAAGAAATGCGAAAAGGAACAAAAAGTACAACAAGCAAAAATAAAAAAGGTATTAAATGCTTGGTATAATAATTTGCATTTTTCTGCAACACACCCTAATAATTGCTTGGATTACAATTTGAATCTCGATACTTTCTTAGATCCCAAATGCAACTAACTAAAATATACATAAAACAAGGAAAAATTGCACACGTTATGATGTGAGTTGAAATTATAAACATTATGGACCTTTTGATTTACTATATATTTTTACGTTGTCAATACAGATCTTCTTTTCTGTGGGTTACAACAAATTTAATGATCGAAAGACAGCTGTAACCCACAAGTAAAAACATTTGGATCTCCGAAATACTATTAAAGTTGATGTGCTCTTAAATTTTATAAGATAAAACAGAAAAATAAAAAAAAATGTCACGCTATTGTTACTCAATGTCTGTCGTCTTTTTTGAGAGATTTTACTTATTTACCTACGGGAATTGGGTGCGCTGTTTGACTAAAAAGCCTCAACGACAGGCAGTACGGTATAACTTTTAACCTCATAGCAACCATAATGGTAGCTAGAAATACGAACAAATAAAATTGCCCAAGAATCGTTAAAACATAGCTAGCTACAAAGTTACACACTCACACAAAGTGAAAAAAAATTCTGTTTATTTGAATGTTTTCGTAAATGTATTTACTGGTGTTTACATATAGAATAGCTATCAGGTAGTAAATACAATATTAACTGTTTTTATCTACCTCTTCCGAGAAATATTACACTCGGTCAGGGTATCGACCTTGCAAGCTTGGTGTATACTTTAGACCTCTGTTAATATTTCTTTGTTTTCTAGATAGACAAAACAATTTATATTCTATTAAGGTCTACTTTATTTGTTTTGATTTAGCATGAACTAATACAGTTTTTCAGTCTCATATTGAAGTTTTATTCAATTTTACTCTCCGAATCAAGCCTGCAAAGTTGTTTTTTTTGGTTTTATTTTATATCTATTATCTTATGTTCTTATTGTGAGTATATTTGATTTATGCTTGTGAAATGTGGCTCAACCATTATAGTTTTAACTTTGGGCAGTCTTGTGCTAAAACTGTTTTTTTCAGTGAAGTTATTTTTTAATTTTATTTTAATTTTAGGCACTACAACAGAAGAATGTAGAGGGTGCGAAAATTTACGCTGAAAATGCGATTAGAAAGAAAAACGAGTCATTGAATTACTTACGAATGGCTTCCCGAGTTGATGCGGTTTCATCAAGAGTTCAGACTGGAGTGATGATGAAAGGGGTAAGAAAAACTAAAGTTGTATACATTAAGTTTGTTTTTTGTAAAAAATATTTTGTCTGTTTTATATGGCATAGAAAAAGTCAGTTTTATAATTTGCATTCACATTTTTTACACAGTATAAATGTTTCTTATAACTTTAATAGATTTTTTTTTGCCTATAACAAAAGCGCTGTCATTTCTTTTTTCAAGTTTCCTAATAATTATACGTGCTTCTTATCGTTCTGTATTCTTAAATCTACCACCCAAGTTTGCAAGATGTCCTTATATAAATAAAATTTGTTTTCATAGTTAGCTCAATGTCCATTTTCCAGTAAGCCGTAAAGATTAACGGTACGGCTGTAAATTTACGTAATATTTTTGTTTTATAGCTAACTAAAACGATGGGTACAGCCGTCAAAGGATTAGACAAAGCTCTAGCCTCAATGGATTTGGAGAAGGTATAGATGTCTTTTCTTTCTTTTTTTACCAGTAATGCACATCATTTTGGGAAAATTCAATGTTTCCCTTTTTTTTTTAGCTAAGCAGGATTTGATGCCCGATAAAAATTTCTGTGGGTTTGTGGTCGTCATACTATTTTTTTATATTTACATAGGTTTCTGCAATTATGGAGAAGTTCGAAAAACAAGCCGAACATATGGACGTTCATACTTCGGTATGTGTTCACTTATTATTACACCTTTTGTCTTTAACCAGTACCAAATATAAATGTGTTTATCGAGTTCTCTCTTGAGACTTTTAATTTAATTTGAATTGTGTTTATTTTGCAAAATAGGTCACCCATAAAAGATGTCTGCACTTTAGGGAAGTAGTCAAAATGAAGACAGAAGCCAATAAGGGGGGAGGGTGTTCAGCTGATAATTCTTGCAGGGGCTTGCGGTCAAAAATCGGTACAACCGTGCTGACGTTTTTCATGGAAACATTTAATTCATTTGATTTGCAGCTACAGTAGATGTCCGTTAATTCGAACACGCAAGGGACTAAATTATTTGTTCGAATTAACGAATGTTTGGATTATCGGAAGTTCAGAAAAAACAAGAATTTTATAAACGTTTAAAGGTTTTATGCTAATATAACTTTTTTACAACTTTACTACAACTTTTTTTAAAAATCTTTTAACGTTGTTTGCTTGGCGATGGGCAAGGCCTCCAAATTCCATGTAAACTTTATTTTATTGGAAATGCCAATTTATTTGATAAATTCAAAGAAATTTTGTCACCATTGATGCAATAAAAATGAATAAAAATGAAAACGTTTTTTTAATTTTCTCATAAGATTTTATTTATCAATACACAAATTTTCGAATTAACGAGCATAATGTAGCCTTGGGACTAAAAAATTGTTCGAATTAGCAAAATGTTCGAATTAGCGGAGTTCGAATTAAGCAGCTCAAAACATAAGACTTTATTAAACCAAACTCAAAGGACTTGGCAATTTGTTCGAAATAACGGAAAGTTCGAATTAAGCGGCATTCGAATTAACGGACGTCTACTGTATTTTGAAACTTGGAATATTAAGATATGTGGTTTAGTAATTCTAAGTTGGGTAACAGTTATAGAAGGCAAAATCTTTTTAAAATGCAATCAATAGATATACTTCGTGTTTAGGTTATGGAAGACACCATGGGAGCTGCAACTACTCTCACCACACCACAAAACCAGGTAAACTATCCGGACTTTATCCGGACTATATTAACTTGCTATTCTTAGCGTAGTTTTTCCTAATGTAGAATTTTTATGAATTCGGGATTTCCTAATTTTTAACTGTTTTACGAAATTGTGAGAATGAGTGTTAGTGTGGATGTAAGGGGTAAAAAGTGTTGTGGACGTAAATTTTGGCTAACAAACCTATAGTCTGTTTTATTACAAATCCTAAAATTTTAAAAAGATTTTAAATAGTGTATTGAGCCTTACAGACAATCCATTAAGATGTTTTTATTAAATTCCTGCCAAAAATGCTTGCAAAAAATACATAAATAATTTTTTTTTTTCGTCCTTTGGAATTACCAAAATTATTCTCTATTAGCCATGGTCATGTCAAAAACATTTTGCAAGATGTCACGTAACAAGGAGAATAAAGAAAACATAGAAAGAAAGACACAACCTTTTAATTAAACACCTTTATGATTCAACTGCTTCTTTCCGAGTTCCGTAACTCACATATAAACTAACTAACCGTAAAAAATTTAAAATAATCAAATTGACAAGTAGGATTCGTGAATTCCTCGCGAAAAATCCGCCGATAGCCAATTGGCAAAATTAATTTCGCGAGAAATATTAAAAAAAAAATAACTCGCGAAAAAAAATCCATGCAAGAATTTCTCTCATAAGGTGTATAATTCGTTTTTAGGTTCCTTAAGAATTAAATCGAAGCTTCAGTTTAGATAACCATTAATATTCGTCATTTTTAAAACAATCGTAAATTTTAAATTAAATGTGATATTTACTAGATCTTAAATTTCAAATGAGTATTATATTTCGGTCTTTTCTCACTTTTACTTTTCTTCTCATTCCCAACCTCCTTGCATAACGCCATACCGACTGCCATCGTTTGTTACCGCTACCGTATTTTTTCCAATAGCCGCCCTGGGCGTTATAAAAATTTTGATATTTTTAGACGGGCGTTTAAAAGAGAGTGTTTATTTACAAAATTTATATTTTTTGATACGTGAGATTTTTTATATATCCTCATTATTTAGGACATTTTCTTCTTTATCAAAGTCAATTAAATTGTCTTCAATATTGGTATCTTCAACGTCTCAGTTGGGTCAAAATCTATTAAACACCATCCTTTCATGACCTTAGGGGGCGGGCGTTTAATAGAAAAGGGCGTTTAAAAGAGAGGGTGCGTTTATTGGAGAAAATAAAGTAATCCCTTGTCTTCTTAGGTCGACTCATTAATACACCAGGTGGCCGAAGAAAACGGTCTTGAAGTCATGGACCAACTGGCTGAGTTACAGCCTGGTTCGTCCACACTTGAAGCACCTAAAGCTACTACGCAGGAGAGCAAAGATACTGAACTGGACCGAAGGTAAACAAGCTTAAAAGTTTCTTTTTCGAGATACTGATTTAAGTTTGGATAATAGAGAATTGTCCAGACAACGGCAGTCTTTTTTTTCATATCTAAAATATGCCCAAAAGTAAAATAGTCAATATTCCGCAGCATGCAAAATCGCACATGCGCAAACCACATGCGCATTTGCAAAAATATCTTAGTCGTACGTTCTAGCCGCCTGTGTTTAGAGTAATCCACGTTTGGACCTTTAGTTGTCGAGTGTACATCGAAATTTATTTTCTCTTAACATATTTTGATCAGGATTGTGCGAATAAACTATTGTTCTCGATGCATGATAAGCTCGTCATTATTATAATATGAAGAGGCTAATAAGAAGCAGATTGTTCTAGTTGTGGTCTTTTTACCTGTTATTTCGGCATTGATTTAGCGCAATGATAGGAACACCTTTAGCAATTCAAAAATTAGTTTCACCAAATAAGTTAGGAATTCTTTATTTCTCACTTATTATGTGTCTATTGAAGACCTTTTTGCGGTCTTATGTCATTTGAGTTATAATCTTGTTGTATTTGTACACGAAATTTATTTGTTTCATTTGTGCTTCTATAATGATATTGCAGTCTGAGTATCTAAGCTAAAAGTTTGAAAAAAGTGTAGTCATTTTGTTTTTTGGCCTTCAATGTCATATAAGGACCCTTTAATTTCAGACATTTTATCTGCCAATCATAAGATCTTCAAGACTCTCTATCTCACTTTATTTATTGTGTGCCTCAAAATAATTTGCCACTCCAGGGTAATCCCGCGCCCCTTTACCGTTGTTTTATAAGACACAAAAATCAGTTATTTTTATCCATTGTGATCATGGTGCCGTTTTAAGAGCTGACATTTAGCGCAAATTAAATAATTTAACCCTTTTCGGTGCGGTAAATTCGTGCATTTTCGAAAATATGTAATTCACAAATTTCGTTTTGTCGCATTTGATATTGTAGGAAATTTATGTCACTTCCAGAAAAATCCAATCTAGAGTGTATAATTTTTTAATATAGCTTTTTGAAAATGGTGACCAAGATGACAAGCACAGGTCATATTTTCTCATTTTTTGAAATTAAAGAAGAATTTTAGTACTTCTTGATATGGACAAGCCTTAAGTGTTCTTAAAATGTTCTAAAGTTTTGGACTTTTAAAGTCATATGTTCCTATATAGTTTGTGTTTTTAAAAAATGGTGTACATTTATTGTTTTTCTTTTTCAGGTTGGCTGCCCTAAGAAATTAACGGAAACTATTGACTAACAAACTCTTACTTCATTGTATAGTTTTATTACCAACTTGGAGCATTGGCGTTTTAAAAACATTAAAAAATTGTTCCGTTATTGCATGGCATAGATAATTGATTTGTGGGGTGCAGGATTATCGAGCATGATGTTGGCTTCAGCAAAAAAAGCATCACCACTGATTCATCTTTTTTTACTCAAAGAAATGTGAAGGTGGAGACTAAATATAGATAGATTCATGTAAAAATTATTTGTACTTTCATACAGCTAGCCCCCGCTCGCGATGAGTTATTTCTATGAAGTGTTCAATTTCCTACTTTTATATCCTTTACATCAATAACATGTAGTCATGGCAACAATTTTGTTGATTTTGCGATAATTATTTTATTGTTTGATTTCTATAGAAAACTATTTGTTGGTTACGTACAGACTAGTTAGGTAGTTAAGTGTAAAATTATTTTTTATAATTCGTTGTAATTATTACTGTGCTGTTCTCACCCTTAGACGCTTTTCTAGACACAACCATCGTGCATGATGTCCAATTTGTCCAATTTTCATAAAAACAAAAAAATATATAGAAATTCAAAAGCAAATATGTACTTATATATACGTCCAAATACGTCGATATTTTTTTAAACCTGCATATAAAATACCTGCGCGTCATCAAAGCAGTTTTTTTCTTTTGACAGCTTTCTGTGTTTTGAGTGGTGAGCTCTTCCGGCTCTAACATCTGCGTAGTGGAGGAAACATGTTTCTTTAGTCCAAATGTTCGCATGAAGGTATCGTTAGAACTTTAAATAATTACACCTTTTTATTTTATAAGAATCTAGTTTATAGGAACGTTGTTTAAGGCTTAAAAAATAAGAACATATTAAGAACATAAATACTCTAAATTTCCCATAAATTACAAGCCTTTTTCATTCTTACTAATATAATTTTTGCAATAATTCCAACCTCATCAAGTCTTCCACCATTACTGAAAATTCATCAAATTTTCACGATAATCTAATTTTAATGAAAACAAAAACGTATATTATATGAAGTTACTCTACACACATAATCTAAACACATTCGCTTGAAAATACCTCTGATGCCAGCTCAAGTATCTTTGTTGCCTGTCCGCAGATTCTAGAACTAAAAAAGCTTAACTACTCAAAATATAAACAAATCACCTCACGCACAGGCAACAACATCAGTGTTGTCTCTTCATGGTTTTTTTTTTGTCAAGTATCCAGTTTTTATACGTCCCCAAATCAATGTATTAAAATAATTCTTGCTAACCTGAAATAAAGAAATCTATTTTTGTTTTGCAAATCTCCCATCAGCACCCCCGTGCAATACGAGAATATGTAAAAAAACCGGTTCAATATTGTTCTTGTTTGTGCAAGAATATGACAACAACTTTATTGTAAATATTGAGAAAATTTTTGAAATTATAATTTTTGCGATAGTTCAAATTCGGAAACCTGAGTCCTGTAAAAATTAATCCTGGCCAAACTTCGTGCGCTTAAAAAATGCAAGAGGGTGTAAATTTTTAGAGGGGGACAGTTATAAAACAAAAGGCTTGACGAAGGAGAACTTAGATCACGTGACAATACAGACCTACCTTTTAAAAATGGTAACAGAAGCTGTGAACATTTACAGCCCGAAGGTTGTCGATTGCTCATTTTATTTGTTATTATTATTGTTTCTTTAGTAATTTTAAATTTTAGTCTGACTAGAATAGGCCCATTAAGGTAATTGTAAAAACTTTACCTGGTAGCATAAACAACTGTCCACAAATTGGTGGTGTCTCCTTTAGCTAGGTACTAATTGGTACTATCTGCTTTTTACTGCCACTCGGGGATGCTGACATATGGTTATTATTTGTTGACGAGTATATTTTAAGACCGGGTGATGGAAAAAGGGTTGTAAATTATGGACCTTTTCCTGCCCTCGCCTTAACAGCATGTCCCTTGTTTCCTTTATACTTCAACTACTCTTACTGCTTGACACACCCCACAAAGCAAAGAAGCAATTTAGTAAGTAAGGTTATAAAATATATCTTACTTATAAGTAAGTAAGATATATTTCCACAATGCTACAGCATACAAGTTTTTGTTGGGTATAAACTGAGGTTATGTATGAATATACACATCCATAGGTACGGCACATGATCTAGTAAAGTATCGTGCGCTGTAGATTAGTGGTTATGTGGCGCTGTAGATTAGTGGTTATAGCTCTCATACTCTGTGCCGGAGACCGGGGTTTGATTTCTCTTGACAGCGATTCAACATGGGCAAGTGAATGTTACCATAGCCCCGGGTTAAAACCCAAGCCATATGAGGAAAATTGGGGAAATGGTTCCATGTGTGGACCGTTGGATGTTGCTGGGAATTGTCTAGTAGAGCGCGGGCCCTAATTGGGTCTGCGTAGCTCAAAACGAGCATTAAATACTCTATGACTCTCCATCTAAGCCATGCCCCCTCCTGGAAATAATAGACAGGGTATATCCAGGGTATATAAAAGAAGATAGCAAAGAAGTTTTTGTACCATTATTTTAACTCTTTTTATTTGTGCAATGCTTATACACTGGAAAGTGCGTTTTCTTACAGTCCAGAATGCTCATATTTTAAAATTTTCCTTCTTAGCGCCAACCAGAGAGGCACTGAAAATTGATTGGAACACATAGCACAAAAACAAGCAATGCTTTGACTGCAATTAAACATATTTGTAAAAAGATTACCATAACATCAGTCAGAAATAATTTGCCAATCACACACTTTAAGAACTGAAAAGCAGACAAAAATAAAAGCAAAAAATAGTTATTTCTCGGGAGCTTAGTTAACTTGTGCATAATTTGCCCACAAGTGTTCCACAGGTTATGACCATTAAAAAGTCTGCATCATTAAAAACACTGAAGTGCCTGCAGCCTTTTTGGCATCACTTTTGTTCGGGATGTAAATGCTAAAATACACCTAACTTTATTATAAGATGTATATTAAAAAAAAAATTTGGAAAAATTTTATGCTTTGTAGGTGTATCATACATTTTTTAAACAGGGGTAATTTTTTTGTGAATTTTAAAATGTGTTCACTTGCATGTATGAATGTTG
Source organism: Hydractinia symbiolongicarpus (assembly GCF_029227915.1). Taxonomy (NCBI): domain Eukaryota; kingdom Metazoa; phylum Cnidaria; class Hydrozoa; order Anthoathecata; family Hydractiniidae; genus Hydractinia; species Hydractinia symbiolongicarpus. The sequence goes on from NC_079885.1 coordinate 7,435,276, forward strand.
CAATGTGTTTTATTAGTCATTTAGTTATCTATTACATATATATATGTCTTAAAATGTGGTTACTAAGGTGTTGCATAGGAGATATATGGGCCATAGTGTTAGAATACAGACAAGATTTAAAGGAAATACTCCTCCATCTATAAATGCAGGCCTATCAATAAGGGGAGAGGAATTGCTCTTGCTCACACAAAGGCTTGCCTAATTCTGAGAAAGGAGAAACCAAATGAGCCATTAATTGCTCCTCCAATTCAAAAAAATGTTTTTCTGGCTGAGCAATATTAATTCATCCCGCATGGAAATCAATGTTTTCCTTCTTATTATTTACAGCAAAAAGAAACCAAAATATAAGAAAAAGATAAAATAAAATAGATAAAAAGACTGTGATATAATATGTGTTTATAAACTTATTTTATTTATTCAGATTGCTTGCCCAGCTCAAACTATTGTAACCTTGGGGAAGTGATTTCTTGCTCGGCTGTTATTTTTTTAATGATAGGCCTGTAAACAATGAAGATATTTTTTTTATTTTTTTTATATGAAGATATTCATTGAAAGCTGTATGTATGTTCCTAGTACATGGTTTTGTTTTGATTTTTTTGTGTTAATAATTTATGAAAAGTTGAACCTAACATTAACTTTGATTGAATTACTGATTATAAATAGTAACCATTATTTTAATAATTTGTGTATTATATTCATTCATTATTGATATTTTTTTCAGTGTGTTGTTCTCTCTTCAAAAGTAGTTTCAGTTCTTTTTATTTTGCTTTTACAGTTACATAATATATAATTTATTTTTTTTACTTTTTGATGACAGAATAAAATACAAGCATACTATATGATGCATAGGGATGAACAGAAATCCAAACACAAGCATTGAAAGAGTTGAATTATGGTAAGTTTGTTGTCATTTTGAATAATAAATTGTGGAAATGTATTTATATGTATGCAGACCTGGTCATAAGTTTTTCACCTGGTGAGCGGTGCATCGCGAACTTAATTTAATGTTACGTGCACAATCATTCTCATGCACCTTGATTTTGTTAGAGATGTGATTTTATACCTTATAGTAAAACGAGCTATCACAATTTAGCATTTTTAGCATATAATAAAGTAATCATAAATTATTTAAAATATCTGTGACTATCGCTACAACAACCTTTATTTGTCAAAAAACACATGGAAAGCAAAGCAGATGTTATTGATTTCTTATTAAACAACCTCGGTTTCAGGCTTAAATTAAATAGACTTGTCGAAGAAACTTACAAAAGAATATTTAAAGATTGCCTGTTCAGTTGGGCTCTTGGCACATAGTGAAATAAAAGAAATGATTATGTTATTTTAAAAATGTCAATTAACATGCAAAAAAAAAACATTGCAACATTGTTAACTTTTGTTCTATAAAATACCAAAAAATAAATTCTGGGTTATAACTTCTCCTTTTAACCTTGTCACTAGATTTTTTACACTGTAAAAAATTGTAGATATATATACAAGTATATTCAAGCATTTGTAAATTTGCAAAGTTTAATTAAAGACTCCTGCTTTTACGATGCATTTATATTATGTTGAATATTTTGATTTTTTGATTGCCAAAATATTGGAATGACCAGCCATTTCAAATTTGATAAATTGTTATTTTTAAGTGCTAGCTGTGTTTAGTTTTCGTATCGATGCTTTTTTCCAATGATGATAACGTCATTTAAGTTGATATAGTTTATACAAATGGTGCGTATATTTAGCAATGCAATGTATTCAAATGTTTTGTAATTTTCCATGCAGTGTATATTTTAATTCAAAATTTTTCATGTCCAACAAGAAAATAGTTTCCCTTAACACTTCACACTTATCCTAGGTCCCTGATAAGTGAAGTTTTTGTTGTTAAATTTTGTAAGGAAATCCAAGGGACCGTGAAATTTTGTCCTACTGAGCAAAATTCTGCTTATGTCCAGAGTTTCATTTAATACAAGCACTATACTGTAGAGTGTTTTCCGTGTGTGATGCATCAAGCAAGAATGGCAAAACTTGCACCAAGCACATTTTCAGTGTTGGTATATTCAGCTTGTCCGTGAGCTAAAAATATCATCTAAAAGATATTGCCTGCTTGCTTCAAATATTTATATGGGGTGCAACTAGGCACTTGGCAATCCTTTATTCCTCTTTCCATTATATCCAATGAACTTAGTTAAAATATTTTTGAAATCATGTGTAGACCAATGGTGCCAATTTCTAGAAGAAAGGTATAGATTTTTTTTACACTACAGAGTCATTTTCAAAATCAAAAGTAGATGTTAAAATTCATGCTTGTTGAGTAAATGTGAGATCTGATGGCTCCAATGTTTTCTTTGTTTTCCTTTGTTTACATTATACCGGAATGATTGCAGAATAAGATGCAGAAAGAATTATTAAAAATATTATTAATTTTGAAGTTGTTTTCGGACTGACTTGGAAATTTAGGCATCTATAGTGCCCATTAAAGTATCGTTTTTGTGACCTCTCTTCCATGCATGTATACATTACATTTGCTTTTCTAAGTATACTATCAATGTGGACCCTGTGTTCACAATGCATAGACAAGATAAATATCGACATTATCTTGGCAAAGCAGCCTAGAACAGATGATTGGTGGAAAAACTCTTAATATTAAGTAATATCTTTCTGTCCTTGAAAACACAGAAGTGAATAACCGTCTGTTTTCCATTTTGTTTATTGAAAGAGTAGATATTATGCGAAAAATGTTTAAGAGCATGATGCTCCTTGTCTGTCTGTGAGCAGAGGATGGTTTGCAAGTAGTAACATTCCCGAATTCCTGTGGATTTTTATTCAGGTGAATTCCTGTGAGTTCTTCTACTAGTTTGACTAAAAATTGTTTTTACATGCCACTTTCAAATCATTAAAGCACTTTAAAACACAAATTAAACTTACACTTTACATAACATTAGTAATTAAGAAAAAATATATCTTTGCCTGATTTTTATTTATAAGAGAGTACTAAGAATAAACAAATTTTAAACAAGCGGTAACATACTTATTTGTAAAACGAATGTATTTTTGTTTAATAATAAACATTTTGAGGTTAACCTTTATTTGGGAGTGAGAGGTGAGCTTTATTTTCAAACTAATGGATAATCAAGTAATGGATTTTGTGTTAAAATGCAAGCGCTTATTTAAATTGGCTGTTTTTTGTTTGTTTATGTGTCTTTTTTTACATGTGGAGGACTCCAAGAATTAAGCAGCTTGATATTTTACTAAATTTCCTTCAGATATGCAATATTTGACACTACCAAAGTTTACTGTTATGTTTGTAGTATTGATTGATTTGTTTATTTATTCTAGGTTTACTTTGAAAACATACCTTTACATTGATCCAATGTTGTAGTTACCATGTTTGTAAAGTTTCTTTTCCGCCATAAAAAAATCAAAAAAATTTGAAATATAAAATGTGTTAAAATGTTATTATTTTTTGAAATTACAAAGCTTTTCATTAATAAAAGACCATGAAGGTAAAAAACAATTTAATGAGATTAGTATGTATCATTGTACACGAGATATATTTAATAATGGATTCATTTTTCTGTAAATTCATGTTGTATATATGTATATATACCTATCATTACTAATGCTATTCGGTGTAGGTTCAGGTTTTTATACTTTTTCTCAAATTTTCTCCCCTTTTTTTTCTTTTTTTAATAGACTTTTGTTGTAATATTGCTATTCTATCCAAAAAGCCTAAAAAATCCAAGGTTTGCTTATGGTCTCTACTTGAATTGCAGTCTGCAAACGTTTACTGATAAAATTTATTGATTTAGTTTATTGACTTTTGATATGTGATGTAACTTAAACTTTCCATTATTTGTACTTTGCTTGCAGCCAAAACATTGTCAAATGTGATTTCAGTTGTTCCAAGATCTGAATTGTAAGCATTCATAAATTTGAAAGTTGATACTTTTTGTACGACCCAGACTATTCCATGTATTTGCTAGAAAATGGAAGTTTTAAATTCCATGCAAGTGTCGCATTGTTGTGGCAACTTATGGAAGGAGTGTTTGAAAAACAAACATGACGGATTTCAGGATCTGTTATTGATGTTGTTTTAAACCATTATGAAGAGGTGTAAAAGATTTAGCTTCAACACAAATGTAGCTATATGCATTATCTTCAACTTGGTTTTTGTATGCCAGTTTATGAAAAAAAGCTATAGAATTGGTATTTTTTGACGATGAGAAATTCATCATAGAATGGTTCTTTCTTTTTGTTGTGTTTATAAAGAATGTTGACAAAAAAGATAATTTTTTTAAAACATAAATCAAAATTATTTGAACAACAACATATGTGAAAGATGATTGACGATGATAAGGTTAGTGCTTCTAAATGTTTTTTTTATCTGCACTGTGACAAATTAATTTTTTTTAAATGTTACCAATGTGGGATTTGTTTTGTGTGCACATGTGTTGATTCCACATTGTAACTTGTAAATGATCTCCCTCAATGAGTTAATGACCTGTGTAAATAAATTTCGTGTTACTTGCTGGCTTTTTTATATGATCTGTTTATGTAAGAAGACATGGAGATAATAGTTTATGAGGAAATGAAAGTGCAGGGAATATGTGTTTCTTATAGTTCAGCATTTTTAGTAAACTTTATCGTGTTGTAAACTATAATGTGTCATTTGGATCCATACTTATATTTACTGAATATGAAAGAGAGTCCTTGACATAAATCAACAGAGATAAGTGGATACGTAATTTCTTTGTGTGTGATTTAGTAGCCACTACTCACTGCCAAAAGGAACTGTCATGTTATTTGATTTATTTGTAATTAAGATTACATATTGATTTTTCTATAATTTTAGCCCTTATCCATTTTATTATTTCAGAATTTTTTATGCTTTGTTTGTATGAAAGTAAGAAAATCTAATGTGTTGCCTTGGGTGAATACAACCTTTGTCCAAGGTAAAATTTATCTGTGATGCTGTGCCTTAGCCTGTGACAGGTATGTCGTATCGTGAAGACTTCCAGGCTAGTCATTATTTCAGACATGCATAATACATATTTTATGCCACCCCTTTATCAGCATACTAACATTGAATAAATATTTCATGCTAGTTTGTGAGAAATGTCGAATGGGCAAAATAGAATTTCCTACTGTCAACGTTGTTTTGATTGTCCATGTTTGTGTGAATTTTGCTTTCTTTCTTTTATAATTCATGTTTAATAAGAAAAAAAGAGTGAAATTATTAGAGAGTTCTTTTAAGTTTAACGTAAGAAAATGTTAGTAAAATTTGAAATTGCATCAGAGGTTATTAAATTTTCATATACCAGTTCTTCGGTGCATAACCACTTAAAAAATCTATTTCTTACGCCATATTGATATCGTTGATAAGTTTAGCTATATTTTTAACACTTTTAGGCAACTAGCTCTATTTTTTTCGTAAGAAACACGAAACTGGGATTCAGCCTAGAGTGTTCTTATTTTTCCACATGGTCGGTCTAAAATTGTGCTTTTTCTGTTTTTATATTTTGAGCGTTTTTTTAATTATTTCATTATTATTTTTAATTTATTTATTTACAACTTTTTGTAATTCTCCCCAAAAAATGATTCTTGGAAGATTCTGTTTAAATGATATTATTCGAAGTGTTTTTAGGGAAAAAAAAGAAAAACGAACAAAATTTCAGCCCTGTTATTGTTGTTAATATGTACTTATATTCCAGCGATTCACAGTCTCGTTGTTCTTATATAAAAAAATCTTTTGTTATCGCTAGGGAGGACTTTTTAAAACCCTCCACAACGGTTTAATAGCTTTAAATGTTACCCATACGTTTTCTTATGTCAATATATATTCTACATATTGTAATAAGTATAAAGCTATAAAAATATTCCTTTTTGTGGTTTTGTGTATATATTGATTGTGACTAGCTGTCTCAGTTTATAATGGAAAGTAAACATTGAAAGGGATTACAAAATTCGTATTACAAGGTGATTCTGACTAAGCTACTGGTGTCATAAACATTTAAATTTTTTCTGCGTCTTTAAATCTATTATGCATAAAAAATAAAGCTTTTCTTTATAAAGCTGTTGAGTGTTTATAAAAAATAAATGTTTTTATAACTCCATTGATTGTTTGCATAGGGCTTTCATTAACACCTGGTCAATTTCATGTGAATCAAAAGAGAAGTGACAATGGAGTGATTTTTTGAAGTTCGAGAAGGCGTACTGTCCTTTTATAAGATGCCAAATCTAGCTGGGGTTGTATTTACGTGTTTTTTTTTCCGTAACGATGGTTGATGGCTACTTTGATGAAATTAAATTTGAAGGCTATTGTTAAAAATGGAAGGTGGTGTAGTAAGGACAAATGTTTTGGTTTTGTGTGAAAAAAAAGTTGATTGTGTAGAAGTTGAACACGATCTAATTTTTTTTTTTAATTTAGTGTTGTTAGTATTTATAGTTGTGTTTGTGTGTAGTTTGGTCGCTGCAACATAAACTCCTTTACCGTTTTTTTTTTCTTGAAAGGACACAAAAACATGGGGAATATCTTTAAGACAGAAATTTTGAAGTATCAATTTCACCCCACATATTTTGGGGCCTAATGTACTGCAACATAAATTAAAAAAATGCTCAAAAGTATCAGAACAAAGTGAGGATAATATTAGGCTGAACATCTTTGAAAAATAAAAAGACTTTAAGTCAAACCTTGTGGTTCTTATAATAAAAAAGTGTACGTCTTTGAATTTATTATTTCGACGCATTTTGAATTTTTAGTAATAAAACCGCATTGGATAGATACTTTCAAAAGCGTTCTTTTTGTAAATTTTCAACTCTATTTGTTGCCAGGCAGTGCAATCTTTGTCGCATACTCTTGTGGTCGAAGCCTTTTATTATTTCAATTTGTAAAAATACTAGCCTCGTTTTTAAAACGAGGCAAACTTTAATAAGATTTATGAAGCTTTAAAAGGTTGGTTACCTAGTGAATATTTTGAATTGCTCGACGAGGATTGCAGACATTTTTTTTGAAACCGTCATAAAAAAAGTGCGATTCGTTAATGAATTTGGCGAAGGTCTGTTTCATTGTGTATTGCACATGCATGCTCCTCGATAATTATGGTTTGTGGGAGATATTAAAAAATTTATACAAATCTTTACTTTTTTATGGATTACAATTTTCTACTGTTGTGAATTTTTTATGTTAGTAGAAAATGCGTATACTCTTCATCAAAACGTTTTTTGCGCCAAGGAAAGGAGGCTTTCAAAATGGCTGTTATATGTTATAGTAGGAAATGGCTCGTGGAAATCTGCTGTAATCTTTTTAAAATTGTTTCGTTCTAATACACACTTTTTTGTTTTAATTTTTTTTAACATGTTATAAATTTAAATTATCCTTGAAATTGTTCTTTTTTTTTTCTTTCATTTTTTTTTCGACATGTGTCTCACAGATTGGCAGAAAATTTTACATGATTGGTTTGTGTATCGTATACTGCCAGAAGCATGATGGGTTTATAATATTTGATGAGATTATCCCTTTGTAAGCTATATGTTTGTGTTGAAACTTTATTTTGGCATTACAATTTTTCTTTCACATGAATTACGTTTTTTTAAAGGCTTATCTGTGTGTATCAAGTTTGCAAGTTTCACTTTCCAACTGTGGTTAGCGTCGATCTTGCAAAAAAATTTCAAGTTTCATTCATTTTTGTGTGATGTTTGTTATTATTTTATTCTTTGCTTTTCAATATCCTTTTTTGTTCTATATTTCTTCCTTTATCCTTTTATGGAAAGAACATTATAGATACGCTGTAGTGGTTGAAGAGGTTTTAAATTTAAAATGAACTTTTCAAGGGTTTTTATAGTAGGCTCTTCGTTTGCGCGCCTTTTTTTTTGAGTTTATACCGGCGTTGCCTGGATTCCTTGATTTTTCTAACAAATCGCAAATTGTAATATCTATGGTGAGGAGTGATGTAACAACTACGATGGAGCGTGTTTTGTAATGTCAACAATGGTTGTCATTAGTGATAAGACGTGGATACGTATCACACGTAAAAGTTTGTTATCTTAAAATGGAATTTGGTGTCGTCACGAAGTATTGTAATAATTGAATTTCAACATGCCATTTTTTATCTGTATAATTCTCACTTCTGTTTGTTTGTGCAACCAACGCGAGGTGTGTGTGTTTCAGTGATGTCATCTCGAATTGTATAAAATAATTCTTTCAGTTTGTAGTAATTTCCGTTCGATTTATATATTATTAAGTGCTACATTTATAGACATTGGCGGTGATGTCAACGTATTTAATGAAAGAATTTAATGTTTATTTACGCACTGAAGAAGTCAGACGTTTGTCATTGTTGTTAGTGGTGTTTCTATAGTTGCTCTGCGCTCTGCGTGTGACCATTTGTGTGAATTTTATTCCCGTTTTGAATGTTGAGTTTTTTATGTATGTTATTGTTTGTCTGTTTGGTTTTCGTTGTTTGTGTTTTTTCAACATTTTTTATTAATTTTGTCGTGAAAATTATTTTCTTTTTTTTCTCCGCCATCCTAATTGTTACTCTCAATTTTTCTGTTTGTTTGTTCCGCTCTTGATGTGGTTAACTTGGAATTTCTTAACTACATATCGATTATGCTAATTACGTCTGTTGGTAATAACTGGTATTTCATTATGCGTGAGGATGAAAGACGAACGCAGCGTGAGAATTCATCTATTTTGGTGAGGTTCTTGGTGGCGGTAGTTGGTAGGATTACCGCACTCCAGTTGGTCGTTATCAATATTGAAGAGTTAAATCTGGTAACAATGGATTGTCTGACGAATTTAGCCTGGTGTTATTATTCATCTCTCTGGACAAATCTTCGCAATTAGCATCCTAATTAGTTACAATTAAATACAATTTCCTTTATTATGAAAATAAATTCACCACTCCCGAAAAGGATTCATTATATTCGAGCTGTTTATAAAGTTGTTGGTTTTTTGTGAGACTCAGCTAAACTTCTTTTTGTGTGCGTGTATGAATTCATGTGTTTATTATGTCGCGTAAAAGTGCGATGCCACGAATCATGTCGATAAAAAAACCCTGCATTTCAATGCAGTTGATTTATAAATAAAAAAAGTGAACATTTTAGTTGCTGTTAAGACGAGCTTAAAATGCTCACTTTTATTGGAGTGTTAATTATTTCTGTTCAATTTATATGCGTATGTTACGTGGCTATTGTGGCGACAATTATTGTATTTTTTATTATCTTTGTTTACAGGGCGTGGTCCTATGAGGGGGGGGACTGATTTGAAAATTGTATAGGTCAGGTCATAAGGCATTGGATTTTTGACCGTTTATCTTAGAAGGGATTTCCTATAGACGTCTTTCTGTTGCTATTTTTGTGAGTTTGTGAAGAACAAATGATTGATTTATTTTTCTTGGTTTACTTCATTGTTTTCACTTTCACTTACACGGTTTTAGATCGAGATAAGTTTGAGTAATGTTTCAAAAGACAAGCACATCGAGTTATATACGAGGAAGTATAGCTCGCTACCATGTAGCATTTTCTCGTGTACTTGACAACTTGGTGTTATGTATATTAGCTTACTGTTCATATAGTTTGTCATCGTTCGTTGAGATGGTGTGTATTTTTAAACTTTAGAGTGCACCATTACGTGGCTTTTAAGCGACCTGATTTGTACAGGCTAAAATGCATACAGTGAAAAGACATTGTGATGTCATGATTTTGTTTTTGACTGAAATACATATTGTGAAATAACATTTCTGTACAATTTTTTTATTTTTTTTAAATCTTATTATTTCATGTTTTAATGTATTATTTTGTGTTCTATTTTTATTATTTCGTGTTTTAATTTTTTCGCTGTGATTTAATCTTTATGTTTACATGTTCATGTCGGCTTTCTTTGTCAACTTCGTCGGACTATTTTAATCGGCTAATCATTCTAAATGACGGTTTAATGAGCTCATGCTTTTATTAATTAAAATTCCTTAATAGAAAAAATCTGGCTTTTCTATGTTATCAAGCTTGCTTTCAGATGTACGAGAGGAAATGTGTAAAAGTTTTGTTAATAACACGTTAAGCTTTTACAGATAAAGGAGACAAAAGTAGTATGCAATTCGATTTGCGATCTGTTCACATACCAGTGGCCAGTGACGAGCGTGTCTTGATAGCTGTAATGATTTTTGTTTGATTGTTTGTGTGTGATGATAATGTTACTCAAGTTTCAAACATTTGTAGAAATTTTTACTGATTAATGTGATGTGGTTTTTGCGTTTGTTACGTCGGTCGTTGTTGTTGATGTCGTTTCGTCGTCGTTTTTTCATCTTCGTCGTCGTTTTACCATCTTCGTCGTTGCTGTTTTTGTCATCGTTTATGTTGCTGTCGTTCTTATTTTCCGTCGTTTGTTGTCGTCGTCGTTACTGTCGTTAATGTACCGTCGTTTCTTTGTTGTCGTCGTTACTTTGTTGTCGTCGTTACTTTGTTGTCGTCGTTATAGTTTTTGTTATTGTAATGTTGTCGTTAATAACCGTTAAATTTTTCTTCGGTCTTAATTTTGGTATTTGCTGAGAATGTTAGTCACTCAGCTACGGTTATTGATGTTTTAAAGTTCTTTTCACGATTTAATAGTTTTATAGTATAACATAAAAAAATAAAAACAAGGACATTAACTACATAACTCATTCCAATGGGTTGGCACACTAAGAAACGAGAGAAATCTCTGAAGAAAGAAAAAGAACGGAAAAATATTATCAACGAACAAAACATCATTAAAACTTCCAATAATAATAATAGTGCGATACAATGTTCTGATCTGGAGTTAAATGGTCACGAAATACAGGTTGGTATAGGCGATAAACATTGTGTTTTTTTCTTTCGTTATATTATATGAACGTGTTTTAATTTACGCTTAGTAATAAATACTGTGAGATGACGTCAATATGAAATAAAACAAGTTTGGGAGCTAAGTTTTACGTGGCTTTATACGTAGCGTCGTATCCACCATGACTTTTGTAGCCCCGCTGGGGAGGACGTGTGTTCGAATCCCGACTAGTATATGTCAGCGTTTGGCGCTAAGCATAAGAATAGTTTTGATCTTTTATGGGGATTGTCAAGTTGACCGGTTGCCGACCTGATACATACGTCCGTTGCTCCAGTGGCTGCCTATAGTTACTTACTATTGGTCAATATTTCGTCAGTTAGGTCAAAGAAATAATCTAAACCGACGAATTATTTGGGCCATCTTTAAATCTTTCTTATCATCTTAATATATCCAAAAACTTTGGTCAGATATGTCTGATGACATAAATGATTGTCATTACATATTTCGGGGAAACTTTAATACTAGCAACCTATTTGTTGTGAGTGTGTTATCTCATATTTTCAATCTTTTGTTTAGACTTTGTTAGCGAAGGCTTTATACGACAATCTAGCTGATGCTCCCGATGAGTTAAGCTTTCGAAAGGGCGATATTGTGACAGTGATCGAGCAAGATGTCGACGGGCTGGTTGGGTGGTGGTTATGTCTTCTTCACGGCAGGCAAGGTATCGTGCCTGGAAACAGGGTAAAGGTCATCCCTCCTGTAGAGTTGGACGAGTTTGAAAAAGACAGTAAAAAACGGAGTTCGTATGAAACTGATGAATTTTCTGACGGCGTTGATTTTGCCGATGGCGGTGGACATAATTATGACGTACTTCCCGCGCCAGTTAAAGCGACCACTAGCATCCACTCTCCTTTAAGCATAAAGGATATGTTTGATATACCTTACAAAAATGATAAAAACGTCTTAGGAGAAGTGTACGACGTACCAAAGGCTCAGTCAAACGAAGAACTTTACGATAAGCCGAAAAATACTACGAGCCCTGTGCAGGAAATTTACGACTTTCCAAGACCGGCCAGCGCGCAAGAGATTTACGACGTACCAAAGTCAAGCGAAACGACGAGCACAACGCAAACACTTTACAATGTACCCACTCAATCAAGCATTGCTGCTCAGCAAAGCTTATTAAGTCCGGATAACCAGGAACTATACGACGTCCCCAATAAGACCGGTAGTGTGCTGGATATGGAGAAACTAATGGGAGAGATATACGACTCTCCTTTTAACGCTGACACCAACGTCAACACGATCAAGCGTTCTCCGCTAAACAGCAAAAACTCAACACCGCGAAACAGTATGAACTCCCCTGCTAGCTTCGTACAACACAAGCGGCAGTCTCAGGAGCTCTACGATGTGCCAAAAAGAGCATCTGCAGAAATATATGACACTCCCAATTCAGTTGGCGGTAACACCACTTCGCTCTCCGCAATGTCAGCAACCGAACCGTACGATGCACCAAAAGTCAATAAAGACGGTTTCAAGACTGTATTTCAGGAGGTTTACGACGTGCCCGTCTCGAATACTCTAAAAAGGCCAACACCTGCCAATAAACCAATGCCACCTAATTCGCAGACACTCCCAAAAGGTTTTAGCCCTAGAAATGCTCAGCCCGCCCGAAGTACTCGTTTACAAGAAATATACGACATTCCAACAACAGCTCTGAACAGGTCTTCGCCTAGCACACCCGTGCTGGAGCGCAAGTTGCTCGACGATGTGTACGACTCCCCGAAATCGATCGACGTCAGAAGCTCGACGCCGCAGGACGGAAATAGTTTAATGCAGACGCCGGAGATTTACGATGTTCCACCACCCTCCAACGTAGAGGTGAATAAGGAGATATACGATACACCGAAAAATAACACTATTTCGAGAGACGAGATTTACGATGTTCCGTCCTCTCACAACCTGAACGACGTGATGGCTGATGTGACGCCAGCGTACAGTAATCATCGCAAAGGAAATCGTCAGAACGATACATTTCTGCCAGTTGGTTCACTCGAAGACGACTACGTGGATTATCATGATATATGGAGCAAAGAGCCGCCCAAGGATTTATTGCGCGCCCACACTCAGGTAATTGTGTATTTGTTGTTTTGATGGTGTAACTGTTTAGTTATACAATCAATATAAAATCAGGGCTTTGAAAAGAAAATGAAGGAGATGTTTAACCCCTAAGACCAGACATTTTCCTAAAAAAACGAAGTAATTTATTTAAAACTGTCCGTAACCCATGAATTTATCCACGGTTTCGTCTATTTACCGCATTTCGTGTGCCTCGCTACTGCGGTTACCATTTTGCATGACAGACGATGGGCCGACATATACGGGTATTATAATATAGATGAAGTCTTTTATTGGTTGTGGTAACTAAAAAGAGGTATTTCTCATTTTTTAATATCAAGGCAAAAGTCAATGTCACATTACAGAGGACGTACACGCTCGCTTTATGCAGTGAAATAGTGCAAAGTAGTAATTTGTGATAGGGCTTAACATGTTTCACAGATCTCTTTAAAATGCTTAAAAAAAACTCTTAAAATTCAAATTTAAAAAACTTGAGCGTTTAATTTGATTATGTTGTATAAATTACATCATGTCGCACGAAAATTGTTAATATTATCATATTTGTAGACCTGTTAAGGAGTACGTATTCAAACTTTACCAATAGCTACATTGTTACAGATACCAAATGAGAAATAATATGTTTGTTCTAAGTAAAAGTCATTCTTATACGATCTTTTCAAATTAACCGGAAGTGTTAGTGCTACATACTTAGCAGCAAATTTAAGGGGCGCGAAATTTAATTCCGCAAATTTCTGATTTTTAATCATTCATAAATTTGTATTTCTATGTGTATTCCGCAAAATTGTGAATATTTCGTGGTTTATTCGAATGGAACTGATCTTTGAGTATTAACGTATTCTTTGTTTATAGGGAGTATCTGCAAAGGAGCTCAGTCCTCCAGTTTCCCCCGGTGATGCGGCAAAGAAGCGATTTAGCGGTGAACAGAAAAAGTCGATATTGGACCAAATCAACTTTGAAGCCGTAAAGGAGCTTCAAATGACAACCAATGAAGCGGCGGACAGACTTTCTAAACTTCATTTAGCTGTCGATACTTGTGTTACCACGCTCATAGCTTATTGTAGGGAAAACTGGCTCGATATTTCGGTGTTAAAAACGACCATACAGCCAATACGCGATTTTTCAGGAAAATTAAAAACGGCCCTTCGTTTGTTGACAGAATTCGGACTGGGAACACTTGTCAACACAACGAAAAATATAAACGGAGAAATTTTAATGGATAAGTTAATTGGTGAGGTGGAGCCGTTGTTAGAATCGTATTACAAGGTCAAAATTTGTCTGATGCACTTAGATACTAATAACTGGTCAGTGCCAGACATTCGACAAAGTTCAAACGAAAAGTTCTTCGCGACTTTAAACGCCATTATGATTTTATCACAACGCATTCCTGATCAGTGTCGTGGTTTCAGTTTGTCAGTGCAGAACAATCTGAATGAGCTATTCGTACCCTCCCCTGTTGAAGCCATAACCAAGCAAATCGGTGCCTTGTCAACAGACTCGAGAACATCGTCCTTAAAGCCGAACGTTTCTGAGCAGCGTGTACCGTCGTTGGAGGATTTACGTAAAGAAACAGCTGGGCGAAGACAACAAGCTCGAGACACTGGCACAGCAACATTGCAACGTCCTGTTCCGCGCTTGCCACCGAAACCAACATTACCGAACCAACGAAGATCTCTGGCTGGAGTAATAGACCCACCCGAGTCGCCGCGTTTCTCGTTGGCAAATCGCGGTATCGGTCATATAGAACGACTTGTTACTGATTACGTTCCCGAAAATTCTCGGCAGAAAAAATACGCGTCAGATCCAGCTACACCCTCCTACGCAGATGGACAAAAAACAATGTGGGGTGGTAGCTGTCCCATTCTCCTGGATCGAAATTCTGCGGCAGCATACAGCCCGCTCCGCACGACTGAGTCTATGTCCAGCTCCTCGTCAGTAGGAGCTAGCATACCAGAGGAAAATATCGAAATTAAACAGACTAATACGGAACAATTCGGGAGAAATTACCCATCGGACTCAAACATATTATCGCCAGTTTTGACGCCGCTCCACACGCGCTCCGCTTCGTTGCCATGGGACGATAGGTTGAAAAACGCGTTCGCATATGAAGATACTGGTCCGAAGTCGCCTCCGCTGTCTCCATTAGATCATCGCGACATCGAGTCGTTGGAGTTCTTTTGTCGGCAAGTCGAATCGCAAGTCATGTTGTTGAGGGAGTCGATGAAAAATTTAACTGAAGCGGTGGAGAATCGTGACGAGCCCGTTGTCTTTGTGTCGCACTCGAAATTTATTATACTTACAGCACACAAGGTTGTGCACGGTGGACAAGAAATACTGGGCAGACTGAAAAATCCAGAAATAAAAATGAAACTTAAAAATGGCTCCGCCCATTTGACTGTATGCATACGGGGCGTGGTCGCATCTACTAAGACGGCTGCTTTAGAATATCCTGAACCAAGTGCCATGATGGAAATGATCAGTTCTGTACTAGCACTTGGCGATGCAGTTCGTATACTACACAGTGAATGCAGAAGAGCCTTAAATTCATAGCACTTTATCGCTGTCTCGATGATTAGCAACAACTGACTGACCAAGGCAACGTTTACGACACGATCCCTAGCGTGGTCACACCGAATGAGCGGTCTAGGGATATACCTTTGCCTCCCGGTGTCGTGCAGCAGTATTTAATATTTATCTATGTATTTCGACATCTTATGGTCACGCGAACCTTAAAAGGTCTCACTTTAAAATTGAAAGAAACTTTTAGTAGAATCTAATACTTTTATGAAGACAAACAGGCCACGAATCTACACTTTTTTTTCATATATTGGCAAAGATTTGTATGCGGTTATCCGCTTCGTTGAACTGATGTAAACAAACGTCCACATATAATTAAAGCAGAATTAAAGAATGGAATAGAGAAAAGTTTTCACTGTTAAGTTGTTTTTTGGTAATAATCGCTCGTCATTGTTTGTTCTGTTTGCCGTTTTTTTTTTGTTATTTGATAATTGATATATTTTTTTATTTTTATTTATATTTAGTCATTTATCCATTTTCACATCTAATGTGTATCTGCTATGAATTTCTTTTGTTAGGCTTAAGTGTTTTTTATCCTTCTCATGACTAGACAGCTGGTACGAATTTATCAGTATTTAACGGGCGTAAACTTTCGCGGTTCAGAGAATATTAATGTATGTCATCAATTAATTTATGCATGTGACGTATCGTAACGTTGTTGCTTGTCGCTTTTTTATTTCTTTTTTTTTTTTCTTCTAGGTTTTCTTTCATAATTTTCGTCCTAATCGCACCTTTAGCCAGGATTTTTTTTTAAAAAAGAGGTTGGCAAAAAAATTGATCTAACTGACTGTATTTTTTGTGTTCAGAGAAATTCTATAGTTTTGTACAAACAGTCAAAAATTTGACAACATTTTTATATTTTAGTATTTACACAAGTGAAAACTGCGGCGCATCTTTTTTCACGCATGATTGGTAAGCACACAAACCATGAAATGTATATACTATATCTTCTGTTAAAAACAATAATGGTAGATTAAGCTGTGGTAGAATTACTGTTATAGTCATGTAGGAAGTGACTAGACTGGGTAACAAAATCTGTACCAACCCTGTCAAAATAATCAGCCAAACTTTGCAACATATTCTTTTTGTTTTGCTGTGACGTGTTTTCTCCCGGTACATTGCCAATTCGAGAGTTGTTGGTCATTCTTTCTCTGCTTATACGTCTTTAGAGTTAGATTGTAATTTTTATTACGTTTCATCTATTTTTGTGGTAATTTATTCTCTTTTTTAGCTGATCATATGTAAAACATGTATGAAAAAATGTATCAACAATTTTATCATGAATTTTTTTATTGCAATTTCCTTTTGAAGGATTTTTTTTACAAAATAAGCATGAGAGCATCGGAATATTTTTATTCGACGTACCCACTTATATTTTTTAAATAATCTCTGCAAATTAACCGCCAAAGTAATGAAAAATGTCTGGAATGCCAAAATAACAACATCCGGAGAAGTTATTTTTTTCTTCTAATTATGTGACTGGCAATAGAGGTAGCAGGATTAAATTTATCAAAGCGAAGAGTTTGTTTCCGATTTATCAGATCTAACTAATTGGAATGTTTTTAAACGGACCTCCATGATTCATTTGTTTCGTGTGTTGAATTAAAAATTTCGCTTACTTTGAACAAAAAAAGGGTAAATCTTTTCCATATTTTGGACTTTGAATCATATGATGTTTTCAAATATGACACTTAGTTTATCCGTTTTTAATATACACATTTCTCTAGTAAATAATTAGGTATGATGATGAAAATGAGATACGTATAGCATTGCACACAAACTTGCCTGCTACACAAGCCGGTTAGCGGTCAGTAGACGGCACCAAATGGGCTGACAACACCACATTTAAACTGCACCAGACCTAGAATCTTATGATTACAAGCCGAATTCGCTACCACTCTAACATATCCGCTGTTATTTCATTCCATAATTTTTTTTTGTCCCTGCTTGAGTGCGAAAAACATAAGAGATAAAGTTAGACGTATAATGTATTAAGCAAATCATTGGCTTGATGTTCGCGCCATTATGTTTCAGCTATTTCTCCATCGCTTAAGATTGTATCGGCAAAGAATGCTGGACGATAAACGTTGGTTGAATTTGGGCTTTTCATTAGCATAGTGTAAGAAGAAAAGTAAAAATTCCATCTACCACATGTTTTGAATCCAGATTAATAGCGGTTAAAAAAGACTCTTCATCTACTAAACTTTAAATAGTTTTATTCTTTGCGCTCTTTTCGGCGATAAAACCTTGCTGATACAATTGCTTTATCATAAATCTTTTAAGAGCGAACGCATTATCTTCATGAAATACGTGAAGTGTAGTTTCACCATTAGAATATTTGTCGTCAGCAGGAAGCTGAAATGATCTGTCTTGAATATCCGTTGCCAGAGTCATTAACCATTCCTTATGATCCACAAACAGACATTCATATGCTGGAGTCTCTATAGCCATCAGAATAATCGAGTGAGTAAGCTTATAATTTTTTGAATTTTTGCATGTTTTTCGTAGACAGCTCCCAAAGCGTGTAGTTAATACAAATGCAACATTCGATTTAACCAAAAAAACTCATTACACAAAAGTAACTCGATTTCGATGAAAATGTTCATGCATTTGCGTCCGCCTTAATTAAACGAAATTCTCCATCTTTTTGCACATAATAAATATAAATCAGCTTTGAACAAATCGAGCGTTGCATTGCTAATAACGAACAGAAATTAACAAAGTCAGATCGGCTCCATTGTATTTGTACAATTAGGTATTTAATTTGTAACTATGCTTACTGTTACACTTTGTATACATTTAACACAATATTTTTACATTATTGATTGTTTAAGAATGGGTGTGTGAACATCCGAAACTTCGCAAACAATGTAGTTTTTTTTTGCTATATCCTTGTGTAAAAATTCACGAAAGTATTGCAACTAGTGAATTACGCATTGTATTATCATTAATGTAACGAAGGTATATAATCAGAAAGAAGAAAGGCGTTAGGATGGGTTTACCCCAATGGCGCTGAACATTTGGTGACTTTAGTTTACCTGCTTAAATAACAAAAAATGGGTTAAAATTTGCAATGGCATTGCAAAGTGCGACAAATTGTATTACAATGTGCGATGGGATTACAAAGTGATACACTACAGTAGCCAAATAGTCTAGCTAGATAATTCAAATAAGTCGTTTAGTAATACAAAGCGTATGAATTGATATGAGATTATTATCATTTATATTTGGTCCTCATTAAAGACTCTAATATATGTCTGTCTTCAAAGCAGCAGCTCTCTCTTTAGAAGATATTTATCTTTGTTTTCTGACGACTTTTCTACTGCTGCGCGCGCCCAATGATCACAGTTTGAAAAGTATCAGAAACTAAGCTGAAGTACAGCATCATAACTGACGCATCTAAATTATGCGTTGATTTGGAATATTCTATACTACTTCGTGGCTGTACTTATTCAGAAATACACATTTTTATAAAAACATGAAAATTCAGGCCTGGCTGGATGTTATTCTCATATTTATATGTTATAATGTATTCTTATAAAATAAAAAGCGTGTATTAGTATTTAGAGCATAAATTGAATATGTATAAAACTTTTATCTGTCATAATAATTTTGCAAAATACACGCTAAAACAACTGTCATCGTTTTGCTTTCGAAGTCTCTCCGTGTTACCAAAGATTCGTTGCTGGAAAATAGTGAAGGAACCGCATGGGATGTAGAAATATACTATTTCCTTGGTTTAATTTGAGTGGAAAACGTGCTTCACAATTTCCAAAATTGATCGATGATTTTATTTATTTGTGTTACGACGTATATACCAGCAAATGAAAACAACAATTATAATACTGACCAGTAGTGCTAAAAATGATCCAACTAATGGTATTATAACTTTGGACTTTCCATTGATTGACATTGTACCTATCTTCGTTTGACATTTCTCACCAACATACTCTTTTGTGCAGCTACAATAAAATTGGGTGCTATTGCGTGAAACACATTGAGCATTGTTTAAACAGGGAGAAGTTAAATCACAGATTGCGCATTGACTCTCAGTAGCGTTAAAGTTCCTGATCTTCACACCATACGCCCTTTCTGGAAAATGGCAACGCCCTGATAATCTTATATTCTTGTCTACGTTTCTAAGATTTTTTAATATTTTTTACAATGCGCAGTTGCATACCAAAGGATTTCCTGCCAATTGGAGATGCTGTAATTTTGTGGAACCATCAAATGTTCTTGTTGATATATGTTTTATTTTATTTCCAAACAAATTCAATACAGTTAGTTTTTTCAGATTAAAAAATGCAGAATCTTGGATTGTTGATATGTGGTTTTGACGAAGATAGAGAAATTCTAAATTTTCGAGATTCGAAAATGATCTAGAGGTTAATACTGTAAGTTTATTTTTGGATAGTTCTAGCTTCTTCAAGTTTGGTAGCTGGGAGAAAGCACCGCCTTCAATAATCTTTAACTCGCCTTGTATAGTTATATTAACTAATTTGCTAAAACCTAGAAATTGCTCTTTCTTCAGAATATTAATTTTGTTATTTCTCGAGCCAAAAAAAGTCAGCAATGGCATCTTAGTATACAGGTTTTTAGGTATTTCAGACAAATTGCTGTTTTCTATAATAAATTCTTTTACTGTGGGTAAAACGGGAAATGATTTCAGGATAATAGTATCTTCGTTATAGTTTTCCAATACGAACGTTGTGATATTTCTTGATATGGTCTGTCCAATTCTTTCTAAATCAGATTTTGTTAATGATACCTTCTTCCCGCAGTGAACTCTTCTCCCATAACAGAAACAAGCCAATGGACATGATTGTACTTGGTTGGAAAGAAGTTGTGCAACGACAAATGACAATATATGCAATGTTAACATTGCTACTGTTGAATTATTTATAAAACTTTTTAATTTATCTTCTTCTGATGTCTATGCGATTCTAATGAATATTCTTTTTCTTCTGATGTCGATATACTCCAAATGAATATTCTTGGTCTTTCCATCTCTATATTATGCAAATCCGTTTATAAGTTAGAATAATCTCTGTCAAGAAATACAAAAATTAAAACAAAGCTTTTTTATTACGTCGACAAACAAAAATCTTTTTTCACCAGTTTTTGCTTTATATAATTCATCCTTCAGTATGAAAACATTAATAACTAAACAATCCCTTGATTTATACATGCATGTCTTATTTCCTTCAAAGGTGTTAGAAAGATGTTTCACATTTATGAAAGCACATTACATATATCCTATTTGTCACAATACAACCTTTCGAACAGGAAGGTTTGCATAATAAGAACGGTAAAAGTGAATGTTGGAGTCAGTTAAAGAAAAATAGTGTCCTAAGTTACACGGAGTATCGTGAGAGGATCTGGTTAAGTTTGAAAGCTTTTATTAACATTCTTCGGAAATATGCTTTTGTGCACTGTTGTTTCGTCATTATCTTGTATCAGTGTAATTTCATTAATAGTTTAAAATAATTTTTCCCTCAAATGCTGTTAAACTGCTATGACAAGAAAAGCTATTGATAAAGAAACCATCAAGCTTAATATTTTTAAACACCAATTGGACTGAAAATTATTTCGTCGCAACTAAGTCAAATTTTTTCAACTTTTTAGTTCGTCCAAAGCATTTTACCACCTGATCTCAATAGATGCATATAAATATATATCGTCTCTATACAACGTCTTTATTACTCAGCTTTGTCCGCACGTTGATTACTAAAAACCAATCAATGTCCATCATTTTGATATCCAAAGCTATTTGGAATAACCTTTTTGAAGAAACTTTGGCACTGTCTGGGTTTATATCAGATGTATCTTTAGGCATTCATAGTTTTGTTGTCATCTGGTGATCATCCGTTTTTCTGAATTATTTGTGAGATTTTTTTGTCAAACTTGACCAGTATACAAAATCAGCTATGCTGACTTGAACTGTTTTAGTAATGGCCTATGTTTAGGAGCGTATATAGTAAGTTTTAGAAAGAAATCACTTTCTGAACTTTACCCAGGTAGCTCTAGATGAATGTCATTTTCTTGCCTTTAAAATCGAACAAAGAAGGATTATATTTAATCTATCTCAAAAGTGGACACAATGTATTAGGTTGGTTTTAGAATTGTTCTCAGACATTAGACAAAAGTAATATAATTATTATCGTCATAGGTTTTGTTAAATTCCATCATTGAAGTCCGCACGGACATCCATCCTTAAAGTTTCTGCAAAATATTTTAACGAACCTATAAAAGTCATAGCTGCATCTTCTTTGCCCAAAGTTGGTCAAGAAAGGATGGTCAGCAAAGAGAGAAACCAATATTTCTGTGCGTGAAAAAACTCGATATGACGGTATCGAAATATCAATTTTGCCATACGAAAGTCGAATTAAATAAAAAAGCAGATAAAGTATGCAATCTACCACAAAACTGTCGCTTCATGTGACTTAGAGGACGTACACTCTGTTAAAACACGAGGAACGAAGTTTAAAAATAATTTAATGAAACTTTTAAGAAGTTCCCTCTTCTGTAGCTAATAGCTCTCGCACATCCCAGTGATTACTTATAAAGTAATACCCATAGCAGAAGTCATGAAATTTTGAATGATTCGAAATAATTGATTTCCGCCAGCGATCGCCTGAGGAAATAGACAGATAGATGATAGAGACAGTTGCAGCTATGCGGAACGCTGCTAGGTTTGTGTTTAGGCTAAAGCCTCGGTTAATTTCTATTTTCTTGCAAGCCAATGCAGATGCTTCATTTTAATCTGTGCCAATTTATTGACCAATCGGAACAGAGTTTGTGTACTCTTCGTGTGCCAAGAAAATTCTGTGTACGATCATGACGAAAAGTGGTCGTTTTAGCTTTATTAATGTAGCTAGGGAGCTTAACACTTTTCATTAAATTCGTGTATTTTATGAGGTAAGAATTATTTTATTTATAAGTGAGAGAAGTGTATTGACTAGCTAGCTATCTCAATTTTTGGTCCTGATTTGGGTCGCCTTTTAATTGGTTACTTAGCTATGGAACTAGCTAGCTACATAAAATATTGCTTTGATGAGAGTGCCTTTTTTTCTTAAAGAGCCAGCAACAAAAAACCATTGTCCTGCTTTGCGTAATATTTCAATGACTGGGGACACCCATATCCTGTTCTCATGGGAAAAGGGACTACTTCTATCAAATAAAACTATATACATTTGCACAGGATATTTTTTGATTTTTTGCAGAAAACTTGTCGAAACATGACAAAATTTATTGTTACTTGCACCGAACAGTCAGGGTGAACTGATGATTACCCTGTGAAAGAATATATAGTTAGCCGATGCAAGATAATTAGACGCTACGCAGAGTATAATTACCCGTTGAAGTCTTCAAAATCTGCAAATTTATTAATTGTGTGTTTACCTTTTTTTTGTTTCAACTTGCTGAATTCAATTTGTCAATTTAAATTCCATAAGTTAGATATTTTTTAATTTGTGAAACAAAACAAAGACCAATCAGTTTCCTTCAAACACAAAAATTGCAACTAATCCGATCTCCCAAAAAGAAATTCTAATTCAAGAATTCGAATCAAAAAATGATAATAAGCAATCAAATTTGTTGAATTCAATAATTGATTTCAACAAAATAAATCCTGTATTTTACACAGGTTTCAAAATCATGCATCACCTGCTTAATATGTTACTTGTTTAACAAAGATAACAAAAGCCAGCTTGATTAAATTTACATACGTAAATTTATATATATAATATATCTTGTGCATCACATGGCATTGATTTGTATCCTTTTATTAAATTTCCTTATTTAATCAAAGAGGTAAAGAGAGGTTATAAAGACAATAATTACACAAATTGGTCTTTCCCGCATTATACACGGTTAAAAAGAAGCGAACGATGCACCGTAGTGTGAACGTGAAACGAATACATCAGGTACCCGTTGCTCAAAAATTGAAATCGGGTAACACATTATGCGCACTATGGTTACCTCATCGCAATGAACTAATCGTTCTACAGCTTTAGCCAGTAGAACTTTAAAATGGGCTTTATTTTTTGTCGCCGTTTTTACTATTAAGACTAGTAAAGCAGGGAAGGGTACCAGACTAGTGTAGCGGTACGTAAATTATTAGTTTTTGATTCATCATTCAAATTGAGCTCGTTCAGAAGTTTTTAGATTCGAATCGTCCAATTTATATATAACAAGATTTGTATTCTGAAATTTTTCTGATCAGTTTTAAGAATATCCAGTTAAAGTTCATTTTATTTTTTTAGAGTACTTCATATATATAGCTATGTAAAATTTGTATTTTTTATTTATTGAGTTGTATTTGAACATTGCAGGTTAGTTACAATAAGAATTGAGACTACTCAATGATTTTTTTTACCGCATAATTCCCCGTTTTAAAGGTCTACTTCAAATTTTAAAAACTTTCAGGCTAATGGCGGAAATCTTTAAAACCCTGCGCTTCTTGTTCATGTTAAAAAAAATAATTTAATATTTTCCAAAGCAATGCAAGGGATACCTTATTCCGGAAGCAGCTGTATATAAGAGCTTTCAAATATTCAGGGTTCTACATCGTATAGGCGGATTACAGTAGCCATCCTTCGATTTCTCCCCTGCTTGTTAAAATAATGACTCCGAATTATTTTGAAATTCACTGATTATCTTTAGTAAAAATGCCAAGTTGAATAGCTGTTGATAAATTTATACCTATAGGTTCTATTTCTTGTTTTCTTCCTTTTCTTCATTTATACAGAACAAAACGTTGAAAAGGCATGTTGAAAATTCCCATTAAAAATTGCCAGTAAGAAGTAAGTATCTATATATTATTACGCCTTGTGTGTGCGCACGGTGAGGCCAAGGAGAATGGTATGCGGGTCACTATTTTATTTCTCATGCATAAAAAAAACGCAAATCAATGGGTTACTATTTAAAAAGTCAATTATTTTTCTTATTACTTAAGAAAACAAAACTCTGTTTTTTTTATTTTATTAAAACTATTTTTATTTTTTGTACACGTTTGTATTTGTTTTTTTATTTTAAAAGCCCCACGGGGCCGTTATAGATGAATAATTTAATTTTACCACCGGTTTACAATGTGCGCGCCGTATCTCACGGAAACAATTTGTTTCTCAACTGAAGAAGGAAACCGAAGCGAAAAAGGTTGTCTGTTTTTCAAGTTAATCCTTAAAAAAGTTATTTCAAACAGAATGCCAATGCTTACTCACAAGGTTAGCTAAAGCTCTTCTTTTTGTTCTGAACGAGGTTGCTTCCTTTTATAGAAAATCTATCGAATTCGAATAGAATGTAATTCGAATCTGAAATGTAAAGAAACAAACTGTTGCTGTCGAACGAAGTTGGTGTTGTTAGTTAGAAATATTTCTAACGAACGATAATTTAACACTACAAAAAGAATTGACTGGAAATATAATAGGCAATTTTAGCTACTTTAGTCGGAAAAACTTTCGCGAGGTCAAAAACTCGCGAAATTTTCTGGATAAATTTTCGCGAATGGGCAATATGACAAATTTCGGGTGGATAAACTTTCGCAAATCAGCGAAAAGGCAGAAAAGTACAACTTAATAACAACTTAAGTACTTGTTTTACTGACGAGAAGGAATGGTTCGTGACTTTGAGCGATAGTTCAAGTTAAACAACTGATGGAACGGGTTTAAAAGAAGCTAAAACAAGAAAACCAAACATACATAAGTATCATCATCGGAAGTCGTCGAATATTCGCGAAATTCGGACTTTTTTTTCACTGGATAAACTTTCGCGAATGGACGATTTTAGACGATTTCGCGCGTCTAACTTTCGCAAACTGGGCCAAAATTCGCAAAATTCGCAAAAGTTTCTTTCGCGAAGGTTTTTCCGACCAAAGTATACATTTTCAATGCGTTTCCTTTGGGATGAAGCAAAGTTTAGTATTCAAAGTAAGAAATTGATTGAAGTTTTTGAGGGAACGCTAGCAAGCTATCTGCTGAGAAAGCGAAAGTAAAGCAGGTATGTTGTTTAGATTATTTGGCAGAGAAATGAATTTGGATGTATAACGGTTTTTTAGCCGTTTCTTTCAGAGTTAAATTTTCCCTCCAATATTAACTTTCTTGTTGTGTCTTGAGCTGAAAAATATTTCCTTTAAGCACTTTTTTTGCAAGAATATACTCCGAAAAATGGGTCAGAAGTTTAGAATATCCTAAGAATATGTCTAAGCTTGACTTTGTTTTAAATATAAACATATGTATGACGCACAAAACTTTTCTTATTGTATATTAAACCAACTGAACTTTTTTCTGTCCAAGCAATGGGCCGTTAAATGTAGAAATTTTCATTAGCTATAGTAACTTATAGCAGGATTTACTTTATTAAGGCATTATATATTTTCAGGCCATAGTCATGCTAAGAAGATATTGAAAATAATGACAATAGCATTTGTCCAAAAGGTTAAAAGCATCAAGGCTGAAACGAAAACACACTATCATAGAGAAGAATTTACATAAACTGCAAAAATTAATTTTCGTTGTTACTGTTTTTAACACTACAGACTGTGTGGTGTCGTTATAATAAATCTAAACCTAAAACCTAAACTTAAATCAATGTTTACATCTGAGATGTTGCCGTTTGAAATATATTCGATTCCTTAATTCGAAAACGCTGCATTGTTATCTTCTTTAAATTTATGCGTGATTTTCTTGGTTATCTGTTTGGTTTTGTAGGAAAAACTGTTCTTTCTGTTCTTTTAAGATTTTAGATTGAAATATTTCGGTAGATATACAATATACCAAATGATTCAAGTTTTTGCTTTCTATTTTACGTGTTGGTAACTATTGATTTCTTATATTTTGAGCAAAATTTTGGGAGGGTTGCTGTATGCAATAGACTGAATAGCTGATTTGGTATAATGCATTGCAACATTGCATTGTAGAATTTTTGTAATAACTTTTTTTATGAATTCTAAATATATTGGATTTTTTTGTCCGATATACTATATGCCTGATATACTGTTTTCCCTGGTGTAGCTACTTCTGGCATGGCAAAGCAAGTTTATAGTTTTAGCTTTTTACATAACGGTTATTAGAAACCTTTGCTCGTGTTGGACATTTTGCACTTTTATTTTACTTTATTTCTTTTTTATTTTTGCACCTCCTTATATTTTCTATATAGAGTAGTGCAGATTGTGAGCAACCCCGATCACAGGGCTTTTTTTTCTCTCTTCTTGACTTGCCGTTATAAAAAGAGACAAAGAGCCGAGATTGGATTGTTAGTTTTAAAAATTTAAATTACTATGTTTTATGTTTTTGTTTGGTACATGCATTCAAAGAGAGATTCAGTGGATTCTTCCACGGGAATTCGGCTAGTATATTATTATTAAAACAATAAAACTAATCATTTAAAATAAACAAATGTGACTTGCCACTAAAGAATAGTAAAAAATTACAATACAGTAAAAAATAGTACAATTATAGCTATATAATCCAAGAATGATTTATAGTTATAATTATGTTAATTATGCTTATGACGTATATACCAGCAAATGAAAACAACAATTATAATACTGACCAGTAGTGCTAAAAATGATCCAACTAATGGTATTATAAACTTGGACTTTCCATTGCTTTGCATTGTACCTATCTTCGTTTGACATTTCTCACCAAAATACTCTTTTGTGCAGTTACAATAAAAATGGGTGCTATTGCGTGAAACACATTGAGCATTGTTTAAACAGGGAGAAGTTAAATCACAGATTGTGCATTGACTTTTGTTAGCGATGGTAAATTTCCAGATCGGCACAGTAATGAGTGGTGTTGGAAGGTAACATGTTCCGTTAAGTTTTATATCCCTTTTTGCATTCTTCAGACCTTGTAGCATCGTATAAAATTTGCAATCACACACTAAAGGATTGTGTGTTAATTTCAAACGCGATAGGCTTGGAAGACCATTAAACGCTTTTGTTGATAGATGTTTAATTTTATTTTTAAACAAGTTCAATACAATTAGTTTTTTCAAATTAAAAAATGCAGAGTCTTGGATTTTTGCTATGTGGTTATGGCGAAGATAGAGAAATTTTAGATTTTTGAGATTTGAGAATGATCTAGAGGTTAATACTGTTAGATTATTATTTGACACTTCTATTCTAGTCAAGTTTGGTAGCCGAGAGAAAGCACCGCCTTCAATGACCTTCAATCCATGTTTTATAGTTACTTTAGCTAAACTGTTCAAACCGAGAAATTGATCTTTTCGGATAATTCTAATTTTGTTGCGTCTTGAGATGAAGGACCTCAGCAATGGCATCTTACTAGACAAACCATCAGGGATTTCAGTCAAACTGCTGCTTTTTATCGAAAAAGATGTTAATTTTGTTAAGATGGGGAATGATTTCAGCACCATAATATCTTCTTTATAATATCGAAATATGAGTTCTTTAGTATTTTTTGATATAGTCTGTCCAATTTTTTTTAAATCAGCTTTTGTTAATACAGTTTCGCCACAATCAACTTTTCCCCCATTACATGAACACAGCAATGGACATGCTTGCACGTTATTAAGAAGAAGTTGTGCAACGACAAGTAACCGTAATTGTAGTGACAGCATTGTCATCATTGGATTATTTTCAAAATGTAGTTCTTTTATTGTTTA
This sequence comes from Hydractinia symbiolongicarpus, assembly GCF_029227915.1. Taxonomy (NCBI): domain Eukaryota; kingdom Metazoa; phylum Cnidaria; class Hydrozoa; order Anthoathecata; family Hydractiniidae; genus Hydractinia; species Hydractinia symbiolongicarpus. The sequence continues at coordinate 7,463,414 of NC_079885.1, forward strand.
CACACCACAAACTAAAATCTTCAACTAATATATCTTTCTGAGGTAATCGAAAGATGTCCCTTTCATGAAGCAAAAGCGATAACAGAATCTTCTTTGCTAGTCTTATGTTGTATCGATCTTCTTTCGTGTCTGCAAATACTAATAATAACAACAAACTACTAAAAGATGCGTTTGTTATTCCTTTTAATAGTGGTTACAATTTATTGACATTTACGAACACGCGTAAAGACATTACGCGTTTCCCTTTTCGTCGCAATACGGCCTTTCGAACAGGAAGTTTGTATAATAAGAGCGGTAAAAGTAAATTTTGGAGTCATTTAAAGAAAAATGGCGTCTCGTGCTGTACGGAATTATACTTGACAAGAATTCCGTTCTGAAGTAGTATGGTTAGGTTTCGAAACGGTTGTTAGATTTTGTCGAAAATACACGAAACTACTGCAATATCCTTTAGTTGGATATTAGCAAAAAATACAATTTTACTTTTCCAATATTTTATTTTACCTTGTTTTACTTACTTTGACCAGCAAGAACAAACAAATTTAAACTTTACATACATTAAAACATATTAAAGAAGAGCAATTACTTTTGTTTCAGAAAAAAGGTATTATTTTGGTGTTATTGAGTATTTTTGGCCCAGAGATCCAGTATATAGTATATATATCCAGTAGATCCAGTAGTTTGTTGCTTTAATGAGAAAGTGTTACTAAAGGTTTAAGGGACTTAGCTAATATTTAAATTGGTGGTTTGTATGAAGGTTTAGCGAAGGTTTAAGAACAATTTAGAAACTGCTTGAGTTGCAGGAAGTTCGAGTTTGTGAGTGTTCGATTCGTTGGCGGTATTTCGATTCGTTGGCGGTGTTTCGATACTTTGGGTATTCTGTTGTTTAAAATAAGAATTACGTTTTAGAGAATGAAGTTCAAAAGCGGCATAAAGTGTAATAACTTTTTAAATACTGGATGAAATTACCTGAAAATTTGTGACTTTTTCTAACTTTTAGTGGACTAAAAAAAAATTCCAAAAATTGTCCTGTCAATATCAATTTGTCCTTTTTGACAGGTGGTCATATCAACTTTTTTATTGTAGTGTTATAAATAAATGCTTTCTAAACTAACCAGTTATATGAACATGGGATTATGTATGTGATAGTAACCAAAAGTCATCATACAATATTGACATGCATACTGTGTAATTTGCAGTCCGGAATATTGGTAATTATAATAATAATTATAATATAATTATTATAATATTATAATATAATAATAATTGGTAATTTACAGACCAAATTGTCTTTATTGAGTAGCTACTGACGTAAGTGCTAATAGATATACCAAGTTTTATTCCATTACAGCTACTAACACTAAGGTTCTCATATATAGATATTTCAAAAAAAATTCGTTGCGTTTATTCGAAGCATTACGATATTCTTGCATTGTTATTGAACAATTTAAATTTGATGCTCGTTTTGTGTAAAACTTTCAGCTAATTGGTCCGGATTAAAAGTTTTTAGAATAGAATTTACTAATTACCTGTGGTGAAGCGTGGTTACAAGTTCGTGGGCTGTCTTCCGAAAAACATAACTCAAATTTATTACTCTTGTCCGCAGATTTTTTTGACGATTTTTCTTTAAAAAGTTTCAGGCGTAACTAATTATATATCACTGTGTTCCCTCTACGTTTCTTTTGTTACAATTTAGTCTTTCTCTGTTGAAAAGACTTTCTCTTGTAATCGCACTGAATTGCGCAAAGCTTTTTTGAGATAAGGAGAGAAAATTTGAGATAAAAAAAGAAAGCAGTATGACAGTTTCTGGAGAATAAGAGGTTGTGAGCGAGATAAAAAAATATGTTTCAAACGTATTTTGGGGAGTACTTCACTAAAAATTCTTAAAAAATGGAGATACAACTTCTAATATTTTTGGGACACAAAGCTTATAGCTATAAGCACAGGCGTGGAAAAAAAATGGTAAAATTGACAAAATTGGTAGTTTTTAGTTAAAAAAAATACGTTTTAACCCTATTCGGCCCGAGGGGGGGGGCGGATTCCGCCCCCCAGACGGTTTTTTTTTAATAAATCCTGATTGCTTTCTTATATGGCTATGATACTTACTGAGTTTCAACATTTATCTATTAGACACCTGCATGCTAAATGTATAGGTCCCATACCTTTCAGAGGCTTTGATATTGGCCATTACTCGAAACTACCCCTAAAATCTCTATGAAATCCTTATAATGGGGAAAATATAATAACTCCTGTTAGGATTATCCTTAGAACTTGAAACTTGCAACACAACTTTGTTTCATCAAGAAGAATCATTTTGAATAATTGTGACACGTGACTAATCCGATTTCCCGATTTTGTCGGATTTTACCCGAAAATCGGAAAAAAACAGATTTTCGGGCAATTTTTGGCAATTTTTTATCCGATCCATGTAAAAACCGAAAGGTATGTTAAAAAAATTTTATTTATCTTTCAGAAACTTCAAACAGAATGTTAAAATTCGCTCTAGAACAAAAGTAATTATATTTTAAGCAGATAGTGGCATTTTTAACAATTTTCAAGCTTCTGATAACGTCACATAAAATGTGCTGACGCAAGCAAAAATTTATTGCCGCCATTTTGTTCCTTTAATGACGTACTATAAGTGTGCCAAGTTTGATTCAATTTGAACAATCCTATGAAAAGTTATTGATAGTCGTGATGGTCATAGTATGTTCGAAAAACCCCGGACCGAATAGGGTTAACGGGGATTTAGTTTCTCAGATTTCTGTAAAGTCTGCTGGATCCACTTAACTTTTTTTCCCTTTAAAGGTACATAGAATCTCTTTATATGTCGGTATCAGTTTACTTTGTGTATTAAATCAAGACAGTAAACAATCAATCGTTTACTTAAAATTCCGAAACTCAGTCAAGTAATTTGAATTATTTTTTAAAGTTGCATATTTCGGTGCGTCATAAAAGATCATTACGCAAGGAAAGTGCCCCCTGATTGTTTATAGAAGAAATATTTTCACACAGTTTGTTGGACAAGTTCCAGGCCACAATCATTGCATAACAACAAACATAAAAATTCAAAACGATGCAAAGTAGAGAAACAGTTAAAAAGTGAATTAAACAGTCACAGGATAAATAAATAATCCACGGTCCATTGTTTTTAACCGTTACGAATGATAAATGATACTTATTTAAAACTCTAGTAATAAGCTGCCTTTACATGATGTTTCATTTCAAGCGCGGGAGGGGATAATAATTTTATTTCGGTCTCTAGTCTTTATGCCCAATTTATATGGTTACAAACGAAATAAAACTCATTTCAGTGATGATTATTTTCGTCCATAAAATATTCATGTACCCGTATCGAAACTATTTTCGCTTATAGAATGCAGCACAAAAATGCAAAGAATTACATGGTGTAGGTAATAAAAACTACCCAAATATAGCATTGAAAATTGGCCACCAACCTCGCTGCCAAGGCATTTTGCCCTGGTGATAAAGTTGATAACGGTAATACTTTCGACTGTTCTGTGCCTAACATAACCATTGAGAATATGAAGCTTCAAATGTCGTTTACAAATACTAGAATTAAAAATGCCAAAAAAATAATTAAAAAAATACAGGCTCACTTGCTAAACTTGACATAACCTAAATCCAAAAGTATAAAAACTTTTAAAAAATATCGCGATAAAGAATTCTCTCCTTAAAAGATTCTTGAAGATTTATTTGGCAGATGTAAGTAAAACGATGAACGAGCATATCACTATGACTAAACTAACAAAATCAAGAAAGAAAAAAGAAAAGACTCTTTTTTTTCGATTTTCCCATACCTTTTGCGTATTATTATATGTTTTTTATGAAAGCTCGGCTGCCGTGGAAAATGCTGTGTGGTCGTTAAAATGTAATAAACTGGCAGTTATAAAATAGACACGAGTGTATCTCAAACAACTAAACGATTGAAATATAGGACAGTTTGAATAAATTTCAAAATGAACAGAAAACACGAGGCACAATGGATTGTACATTACCAGAAGTGATAAAAAGTCAATTATTCGTTGAAAGCTGCCAATATGAACATCAGCACGCTTAAACTTTAAAAATAAATGATTTTTTATAAGTTTATTCATTTTTTTTTTGTCTTAAGTAAATTTCAGCACTGGTTTTTCTCATTTCTTTGCCAAATTCCGCAATGTTTCTATTAGCGTTATTTCTTATCAAAATAAACGCAAATAAACAATATGTCACCCTTGCCAACTATATTTTTATACTTGGCACAAATTTTGATATGCGTGTGGTACTACTGGCCTTCTCTGTTTACTGTAGAAATTTGCGGTTTTTAAATTTAACGATATATGTCTTGCTACACTAAGCGAACGAAATAAGGAGAGATACCATCGCGAGGTAGCTACTCACAGGGAATTTGTCGATCGAATTTGTCGGGAGGAAGTAACAAAATTTTCGTGAAGTGACGAAAATTTTATCAGGCGAAATTTTTCCTCACGAATAATTTTACCTGACTAATTTATTTTTGACAAATGACTGTTTTCGTTATTTGAGTTATTTGTGAGGAAAGTATTCATTGACTAAAATATACGAATTTTAAAATTAAAAAGAATATAATAATGAAAAAGTGAAGAAAGTTACCTTCGGTTAATATTTTCCTGATAAAGTATGTTTTGGGCGATACCATTATTACGTCATTTTAAATGGTTATTGCATTAACACAAAAATGACACATTATCTTCACAACCACAGCATACTGATCCATTTGTTTGTTTACATCCGCCCTTATGTAAAAATCAACAACGAAAGCAATTGCACTTGCATCACCACCGCAAACTTTATTTGAACTTTGTAACATTCGTTTCGAATTTCAAATTAGCCATTGAGGGAAGAAATGTTTGCGAAATTTCCATTAAACAAAGCGCTGTTTTGACCTTATTTTTGTGGTTTATTTTTGTGATCTGCTCAAAATTCAAAGAGTCCAAAATTCTTTTGGGGTTTCAAGCATCATACGTACTTTTTTTTCTTCAAGGACCCACTATTTTTATTTTCATTCTGTAGATTGTACACACCTTTTTTCTGATTGATCTTAACTTTGGTGATTCTTATGAACCCAAGAATCATGCATAAATTTTTTTCCTAGGATTTTAAACATTCTTATCGAATTATGTTAGGTAAAAATACCTCCCGGTTAATGATTCGTTATTTATTTACATGTTTACATTGTTTACAGAAAATAACTTTCACGGAATTTCTCCATTGTTGACTTGTGAAACTATAAAACATGAAATTTCATTTTTCACCTTACAATGAAATTTTCAAGTTTTTTCTGATTAAGGATAAGGTTTGTCAAGACAAGCATTGTGTGGACAATCATGCCTGTTGTCAACCTTGTCGTGTTAGTAATTAAATGCATTTGGCACATTTTAGAGTATCAAATAACTTAACTAAATACAACCTAGAATAGAAAATTAAAATGTGACAAAAGCAAGCATGAGAACATTCATTCCGAAGAGCTCTTACATTTGAGCACTTCAATATCATTAACAAAGGACTTAAATCCAACTTACACCACAACAATGAGAAAGTAAAATTAGTATCTTGCATTAACATAAAGAGAGAAAATACAATGCAATTTTTGGGAGTATAATTAGATAAAACGTTGTCCTGGAAGCCTCATATTCATGTAATAGAGCATAAAATAGCAAAAAATATCGGATTGCTTTTTGAAGCTTAAGCATATCTAAACCTCCATTTTTTGAAATTTATATTTTTCTTTCACACATAGCTACTTAACGTATTGTAATATTACATGGGCAAAATTGTAAAAATCATACAGTAAACAAAAACATGCATGTAGAATATTTATATAACATTTTATTTATTAACATTTTATACTCAATAACTGGGGCCTTGGTGATAAGGCTCAAAGCCTCCTACTTGCTCCTGCTTTTTTTGTGAAAAATTAACGCATATGTACCTTTTTTTATAGGCGAAATACATAATCCTTCTTTCTTTATTCTCAAATCACAATTATGTGCAATGTAGAACGTTTGACAACTTCGTCTCATATATATGGCTTTGTGACAATTCTTAATCAGGATGATTGTCATAGTCTGCTTCTATTTTTGTTTTTTTCATTCTTTGGTAAAAACACATTCACCATGTTCTTATTAATTTAACGAACGATTTGGTCTGACTCACTGTGCTTAATTTTAATTATTCGCCCTTAATACACAATTTAAGAATTTGCAAGTGATGCATCTGGAGATGCAGCTAATTCTTTTTTTCATCAGAACCTCGACATATTTCTAACTCGTTTCCAGGGCTTCTTTTTGTTTCTGATGTTATATGAAACAGAAGCTCTAAGGTCGAGACTGGCCATTATTCCGCTATTCTTGTCCAAAACGCATGCATTGAAATATTAGTTATATATGTGTGATTTAAAACAAACTGCATTTTCTTGTTTTAATTTAACTTAAATGTGTAAAAACTCTTATTCCTAATAAAATGAGCACCGTATTTAAGAAAAACTCAAGTAAATGGAATCATTTATACATATTTTGCTTCGACTTGAATTTGCTTCAGTAAGGTCAAAGGAAGCCAATAAGTAATGGAAGTTCTAAAAATAGAATTTTTGCAGGGCATAGAGTGGACATAAGCTAGAGGTTTTTTGAAGTAGTTGGGCGTAGATTGATGTTAGTAACGAAGGGCGTTAACTAGTGTAATGTCTAACATAGAAATATACGATGGACAATTTAAGCATAAGAAAATATTACCACATTCAAAATGGTGCTATTCTTACAGTGCAAAATTTGTCTTGATAACTTTTTTTGGTACCTTGTATAGCTATGCAAGAAACTAAGTCAAAATATCATTGTTATTTGAAATTGTATACCCAGGATATCCTCTTCAGTTCCTCTTGGTACTGCTACCAACGAGGATCCAGCGAGAGGGGTGGGTCCTGGTGCATTTAAAGCTCCCATCTGAGCCACAAAAGTCGTGCAAGCACAGCAATCGCTCAACTAGACAACCGGCTAATATAAAAAACCTAATTCTCATGCTGAACGCTAACCGGGAAAGGATAGATTCACACTTTCATAGTCTCTGGCATGACTCGACCGGGCTTTGAAGCCAAGACTTCCCACACGGAAAGCGAACGCTCTACAACGAGGGTACCAGTCGTTGTCCAACATCTATATTCACCATTTCAATATGCATTTGTCAAATACAAGACTGAAATAAACTATGAATCCATATGTTACAAGTACAACGCTTTTTTTTTCAAATGAGGGGCCGATTAAAAACCATCTATATTGTAATAGCCGTATACGTCGCCTATCACGCAAAATGGTAACCGCTGTAGCGAGACACACGAAATACGTTAAATAAAGGACAAGCAAACCCGTGGATTTATCCACCGGGCCATCAACTAGTCTAATTAGGACTGGGTTAGCTGGTTGTTTAAAAATGTTCTTGTAACAGCATCTACGCATTTTTTTTTCAATATATTCTTGTATGTAGCATGTTATGATACTTTGAAACATTGCTTGCATATATAAAAATGCTCCCTAACAGCTGAAAATCTATAAGATTCTTAGGGTAAAGTAAATGAACTTGTATTAACTTTAAGTCCAGATATTTGTTTCAAACAAAGTTTTGGATTCGTGCTTGTTTTACAAACCAAATGCAAACCTATGCAGCGAAATGAAGTAGTGTGCAAATATGTTTATAGCTCCCGCCATTGACGAAGATAACAATATTATTTCGACTGAAGACGTATAAACTGACGAAACTGCTCTGAAAAAATGAAGAAATTAGTTAAAAATAAGTAATTTCAACTTGTATTCTTTAAATCTTCAATATAGACCTTAAAAATTATCAATTAGTTAATTAAACCTGCTAAGCGTATTTGATATAACGCAACTGTTAATTTAGATTTATTTCCCCAAGGATTGATGTGGCCTAGATAGATTTGTTGCAAAAACTCAGATATAAGCACTTTAATTAAACCACACCCTATAGCTAAATAACTCTTCACGTTCCAAACAATACTTGCTCAATTCTTCTTGTAAATGCGCCAATAATAACACTTCCTTACCAATGTTTACAGTAAGTAACCTACTACCGAAACTACCTCCAATATCTTCACTTCTACACTGCCAACTCATCAATTTAAAAATAGTAGCACTATCAGTAAAAAATGTGTTTTATATAATGAAGCAGAAAAAAACTTGCATTTGTTTCCGTTAGATTTTTTTGACTAAGCCGTTCTTTTTTACTAATTTATGTCCAAGGTTGTAGTTGAAGCAGTTGTTTCAACTAGTTGAAACGTGTAAGCGCAAAGTTTAAAGCAAATCTCTCGGGTTGGAATCTGCGGGTAATAGGGACAAGTGAAGTTTCGGACCGACGAAATATATCCGAACATACGCAGTATTTGTGTGGGTTTGTATTTGCTAGACATTTTATTGTTGTTATTTTTGTTCCAGGTTATTTTGTTTACTTTTCTTTCCCTTGAATTACATTACGTCATTTTTCCAGAAAGTTGAGAGTTTGGTTGCATTTCAACTTTAAGAGCAATCCAGTGTCGTATTAAGTGGACAAAGGGCGGGCATAGACACTTTCGCCCTCCCAATATATTTTTAAAGATGTTTTTTTTTTTAAAAAAAGGACTAAAATAACAATGTCGTTTCCTTTCGCTATTAAAACCAATCCAATGCATTGATTTTACCGAATTTCTGTGTTTTCCTTTTAATTTTTAACTCCTAGTTCAATGACATGATAATTTTTCGCTTAAACTACTCATCTCATCTATTACCATGGCAACTGTGTTGCTAAACGTAGTCCAAGAAAATCCTTTTTGAGCGGCTTATCTTAAAATAAAATATTAAAAGAGATAACATCATAGTCACCATTTAGCAAGCAAAATGTGCAAACCAACCCAATATATAATGGTTAGTGGCGAAAACACGTGTTAAGAATATTGATGACGTCATAGCAAAAATGTTAGTTAATTTTTTATATGATGCTACATTTATACCAAGCTTCACAGATGCAGCTTAAAGCGTTCTGAAAAAATTCTTCTTCCCTCTTTCTCTTTTCCGACCCCCTCCGTCCCAATACCAACCAGGATATATTTATAACCAGAAAGCTTAGTATAAAAAAGGTTTAAGATCTTAGGATTAGAGGTATAACATTGATAGGATGTTATTAATAGCAATATTGTAAATATTGAAATGCTTATCCTGTATAAGTTTGTTTAAAATAAATAAATAAAATAAAAATAAAAAATGCAGAAATGTGATTTTTGTGAGCAACTACACAAAAATGCTAAATTTTAAAAGTCCAAACTAAGTAATATGTTGTAAGTAATTCTATCAAGCATAAACAAATGTTGATGATCGGGAAGTTTGTCATATTTTTTCTTAAAATATGAACCTGTAAAAGAATTCACTTAAAAAGCTTTTTTACAATTGATTTAATGCTGATTTGTTGTCATTTTCATTAAAAAGACACAAACAATGAATTAAAACTTTAGAACGATATGGAAAATTATAATAATATATGATAATAATAATCTATGCCAGATATAGCTATCGAAACGTAGCCTAGAATAAACTCGCTTGTTCATGAGATAATAATAAGTTGACTCCCTCTATTTCGAATCTGTATATTTCGAAGAATTTTCCATATTTCAAGCGAGTGCTCCGTCACCGTCAATTTTCCTTAAGAATCTTTTATAAAAAACTTTCTACAATTCGAATCTCTCTAATTTGAAACTTTCTCTAATTCGAACAGTTTTTCAGTCACTTCAGAACGAATCTTTCCCTAATTCAAATTTTAGAGTGTCGTTTAATGTCGACCTGAGAAAAGCATCAGGTGATGCAACTCGTATTGTTGAAAGAGATCGTCTCTAAAATGTAAAGTAATCAAATATTCAACAGTTTTTCAAATACAGTTTCTTTTTTTCTGTAAACTATGAAATTAAAGATTGAATGAAGCCTGAATTACGTTTTCCTGATTTTAAAATAAAAAAAAAGATTTTAAAATTTAAAAAGGAAACTTTCTATAACTCGAATATCTCTATAATTCGAACAAAAAATTTTCCCGTGGCAATTCGAATTAGGGAGAGTCAACTGTATCTAATTTATTCAAATAATAATAATAATAATAATAATAATATAATAATAATGTTGATTTCCCGTGACATTGCCCGCACTTCAATTATTAATAAGAAAGCCACTAAATTCTCAGCAGCTTTTAAACATGATATTAGAAATTTAAATTAGCATACAATAAAATTCCAATAAAATCGCTATACTTTATCACGTGATTTGTTTTAGCCAATTGAAAATGTACACAAAGTTTTCATAAAATACAGAACATTTTTAGTCGTATTTAAAAGAAATTGTAGAAAATATAATCGACTTTGACGGTCACACCCGCACACACAGTTTTCGTATTAATATAAGGGATTTCATTGTCAAAGATGCTGACGAAAACATATTAATAGTTCCCTAAATTGACTTGACTTGATAACTCAACAAGACTCCCCTCACAACGATCACCAGTTGTTAAACACACTGAGTATATTAAACATTGTGCAAAAAAGTAAGTGGTCACTGACGTTAATAGAATAACTGTTTAAAGATAATGTTTCCATTCATTCCTTAAAGTTAAGTTTGAGTGAATTCCTGGTAGAATATCTCGAATTTTTACAACAAACATCGAAGGATTACTCAAGCACACAAGACAAGTTGCTTAATGTAAAAAAAAATTCATATCAAATTAAAAGCCAATACAAGCTGAAACAAAGCAGTTAATGTGTTATAATTTAACACCAGTTTCAGTAACCCAAAAGTGGTTTTTACGACATTTTTCGACCTAATCAACATCGATTGATGCAAATATAGGATTACCTATCTAGAAATTGCTCTAATTACTTAACTTAGTGTCTGTGTGTACATGTTTGTGACGCTAAACCTATTTTGACAAATATTTCATAGTAAAACATCCTGTCAGAAAGTATCGTTCATAAGACAAACATTATGCGAAGATTTACTCAGATGTTTAACGATTTGCACAAGTTTTTTTTGACACACTTATTGGATCACTTAGGGAGCAATCATTTTGATAAAACCAAAATATTGATATTTTTATAAAATAATGAGTACCAAAAGAAGAAAGTGAATTAAGACATACTTTCATAGTTAAATAATAGGAGTTATCTTCTTCGGCATACGGCCGAAAAAGATAACTTTTTTAGGAAATTCGGGTAAAAGTCCTTAAAAACAACAGAGCTGTGAGAGATTTATTTCCATTGGGAAACTTCCAAGGTAAAACAGAATTAAGATTTTGTGCGCATTCATCGAAGATTTCCATTACATTTCTTTTTTTCTAAAGAAGTTATAATAGCCTTTTTGGCAAAGTGGGCAAAGATAAATGAATAAATAAAAAATAAAAAAAACGTCTGAAAAATTTGAAACAGATGATGACATAAAATTATGACGGCAGCATTGATTCTTAGTATCAAATTGATGTTTTGGTTCGTTGCTCCTAATGCTGTGAATTACAATACAGATGTAAAAATTACCCCTTTTCCGTTTAACGTAACCAAAACACCCTTTTTTACAACAGGGTTATTTTGTGTAAGAATTTACACATGCACTAAAACACAATCTTTTCTTACTTTCTCTCAAGTTTTAGTACCTTTCCTTCATACACAAATACAGATTAATAATCTCAAAAAAAGTTAACGTCGATAATAATAATTGAGACGCAATGCTGAGTGTTTTGTATGAAGTTTACTCAAAAGTTTTTGAAGATAACAGCTGTGGTATATGTTTGTTTGTTTTTTCTCTCTTTTTGTAAACATCCACTCATCAAAAATCCTCTTTTTTTAAACATATAGCAACATTTTCATTCGTCAGAAAATGTATCTAAAAGTTTCACGAACCTATCAGCACCAGCCTATTCTGATAATTTGTTTTACATATATGACTCTAATATGCCAAATAAACGGAAAGACTGGTGTAAAAAGAGGGAGGGGAGGTTTTAATGTAGTATCATTGCCTTAACCAAATTGTATTAATTCACAAAAAATTGGACCAATCTTTGATTTTTTACAATTTAATGAAATGACTTTGCTGGGGTGTGTCCTAGTAGTAGTGGAAGGGAATTGAAGTACCGTAAAATAAAAATACAAAAAAGTTCTTTTGTGACCAAAGAGTGATCAGCAAAACGCATATCCATCTCTCAATAATTCATGTGACATGTATGATTTTAAGTACCTTCATTCCAGCAAAGCATGTATCTACAAGTTTCCTGAAAGAAGTAATAATCATGATCTAAGACAAGAATTACAGACTCTAGTATTAAAATTTAAGTAAAACTATAAATTTGGCAATCTTCTCATGACGTGGATTTAAGTTAATCCAAGCTTGGAAGTCAGTGAAAAAAATATGTTTGACCTCATACATAACGACCACCTACAACGTTTTAAAACCTCACATTCTCTTGTGAGGTGCGCGTATTGTTTACGAATTAAATAACTTAGGTGGCTTTTGCAATGCCGCTTAAACATCAATGATTTTACACAAGAAATACTAGAGCCCATTCTCTTTTGCAAAGAGGTATATATAGAGACGTCAATGGCAGTTTTTTCATATACCTGTGCATGAAAAAACTCAAAGTTTCAGAGACTGTACAGGAAGATGGAATGCTTTTACCTAATCGTTTTATTTCTGACGTGCACAAAGGCGTGGGTAAAGGAGATGGAAAGTAAGTGTTTTGTTGTTGCATTTTTTCTTTCACTGTTTAATCTAATAACAGATGATCAAGACGGAAACAAAAAATTTAAAAATTAATCTACGTAAATTGTAGTAAATCGCTTTTAAATTTACAGAATGTGAAATAATAGACATAAAAGAATACAAAAAACACGGGTTTTTTTTTCTATTATAATCCTTTTGATTTCTACAAATTTAGAGGTTTTAGAAAAAATGTGAAATAAAACAGATTTTATTAGGTCCAATTTTTAATCCAAAAATGTTCATTTTGATATTCATGAAAAAGTATTTGATTGATTTCTAAAAAAAATATCAAATCAAATGTTTTTAAAACTCGTTACAAGCAAAATTCCGTAAAAAAATATAATTTCATAAAAAGCTCTCATTATCAATACTATACAGAGTCTTCACACAATATAGCTGTAAAAATATTTAGGTGGTACTTAACTAAACCCATTGAAGTGTCCACTCATTTCTGTTCAATCCCAAAGTGGATTGCGTGCCTCTAACTACTTTCGGTACCATTTTCCGTGATAGACAGACAAACGTATATGGGTTTCATCGCTGCTATTTTTTGCTTCTTTCATAACGTACTATATATCCCCCCTCTATTGGTCATAATATCTTCGAAAATCTACGAACCGAATAAGGATAAAAAAATACTTTTTTATAATTTATTGTGCTTATCACAAAACAGTTTTTTATTAATTTCATTAAATAAAATGCAAATAAAACGTTTTAAACAGACAGTAACATTAAAAATGATTAATTCCTTGTGTCTTTGCTCGTACATTAATTTATAACAAAGCAATTACTTTCCCTGTGTTTTTAAAACCCGTCACGACAAATTAGAATGCAATAGCAAGATATTCATTACTGAAATTAATTTATTTTATCACAGGATTTGTTCCACTCAAATAAAAATGTACACAAAAGTCTTGTATAATGCAGAGCATAGTTTTTATCAGGAAGACAAAAAAAGGATTTGGTTGGCATGTCTATCTTTCGTAAATTGTTGGAGAAATGTAAAAGAAAAAGTAACTTGTAGCAACATCATGAGAAAATACTTCAGATTTGTAGCAATTTACACATTAAAAAAAGAACAATACCGTTGGGGAGACGGGGTCTGGGTGGGCTTAAAATTAATATCTTATCTAACCAATTTCAAATATTTTTACAAGATAAGTGCTATCATAATATTTTATACTTTACGCATATTTTGATTCTACAGCACAATTTTTTTTTCTTAAAAATAAAAGTATTTTATAGAAGCCTGAAAAAAAATTTAAAGAATTTTATTCAATCTAGATAATTCAAATTTGAAAAATATTTTTACTCATTTACAATCATGATCAAGGCCCCTTAGACAGCTTAAATGCAGATGATTTAACTATAAATTAGTGCGAAAACAGCAAAGCAGAGAAAAGAAACTTGCTTAGGTTTTTTAAGTAAATTACATCAAGCAGAAAAAAGGAACAAAATTTATAAAACAAACCAAACATTTCGGAGTTTTTCTTTTTCTACACACTTATAAGCTTTTTTCTTCAAAGCAACTAAACAACTAGTTATAAAGTATCTTAAAACATTGTAGAAAAACGCCACTAAACTCTGTTAACATTCTTTGATTTAAAACGTTTATTGTTTATTTCGTTTGATACTCGATGGGTTTAAGAGGACTAGGACGATTGCAATAGAGGCGGGAAAATTGAAAACACAAATAACTGGCATGAAATTAACAATGAAGTTTCAATTGGTTTCATATACTATAGTTTGCGGAAAGGTACTGACAGAAGGATAAACAAGAATTATGTCGATATCGTGCCGTAAAACATCCGTATGAGGAGGGGAGTTGCTAACAAAAAATTTTTATAACAATAACATTTTCTTCGTTGTCTTTTGTTTGTTTTCACAATTTAAGATATATACAGCTTACAGGTAAAAACTACCAAAATATAAAAGTATACAACATCATACAACCAGTGTTAAATTTCGACAATATTTTTTATGATCTAGGATGTCTCTTTTAGAGAGTTTTTTCTACACAATCGTGATTTTTACATCCGCGTTACACAAAATTTCTATATGCATATTGAAAATATTATTCACAGGGTTCTGCCGTCAGCAAATTATTTTATCTGCGGGAAACTGGTATGGAGTTGCATGCAGCCATTTTGAACACACAAAAATAGAGCTGTTATTATGTTGTCTAAATTTTAATTTAATTTATTTATTTATTTTGGATTTATTAGCAACGCCATCGGTTTTAAACAATAATTGTGAAAGGACTGCAATCATGGGTTGCATGTGTTAATAATTGTGTTGAAACAGGTTATTTCTCTTATTGATGGATAAATATGGCTGGAAAAATATTGTTGAATCTAAGTAAAAACATTATTGCCTATTTTTTATCATATTAAATCATATTTGGGGGAAAAAGGAATTTCTATGCTTTGCAAAGCGAAAAATAACTAGAAAGGGTAGGTTTTTATTGTTTGATTTTGCGCTACCTTTTTGCGCGCAAATGGATCACGTGATCGTTTTTTTTTTTTTATATGCATATTTCTATAACTCAATCTCATATGAAAACCCCCAAAAAATTATAATAGAAAAATGTCGTGTTTTATATACCGTAATGATCTGATTAAGCCCCCAGCATTTATTAAGCGCCCCCTCCCTCGAATAGGCGCCCAGGTAATTTGCACAAATTTCAATAGGCACCCAGCACTTATTAAGCGCACCCTCGAATAGGCGCCCACCTGATAAAAGCGAGCGCTTAATCGAAAAACTACCTTGAGAAACTAGGCGCTTATTTGAAAATTTTACTTTCTTATATTGAGAAGTCTATGTTGTTAAATTTTTTGTTCAGTTTTATTTATTTTTCAGTAATAAAAAACAAAATTAAAAATTTCTGTTGTCTTTAATTTGTACAAAGTTTGAAAAATTTATAAGCGCCCAGCATTTTTTAAGCGCCTCCCTCGATTGAGCGGCCATGCAAATAATCCAAAAAATTTAATAAGCGCCCAGGGCGCTTGTTCGGATTATTACGGTATATGTGGAAGGTAATGTCGTTAGACTATTTTAAATCTTTCTAAAGTTAGTATTTATACTTTATATTTTATACTTATACTTTATATTTTAAATCATAACAAGTTGACAAATTATTATGGCAAGTTAAATGTTATTAAAATATTTGTAAAATTAAATAGTTTTTATTTGATTTAGATAGATCAAGCATAAATTGATTAGATAGATCAAGCATAAATTGATTAGATAGATCAAGCATAAAACTATTTTATACTTTTTTAGAAATCATTAATCACAATCAAAAAATCATGTCTGCTATAATGAAATAATAAAAAAAACCTGGAAGGGTTGTTAAAATATTTAATTTGAAAAAAGTTTTTAATTCTTTAATTCTCTCTCTTGTTGTTTCTACATTTTGTAGCTGCAATCTCCTCATAATATGGTTATATTTATAAGCATAATTAACCGTCAGACGAGAAATAAAGCAAAAAACGATTATTATATAGTTTTTGTTATTTCTTAATGATCCTTGAAGTTGTATATATAGAGAGAGAACAGAATTGAAATTCTTAAACGTGCTCATGGCTGTAGTATACAGCCGAAAGCTAGTTAAAGCTCTGTGTTATATATTATATATTATTGTTATATGTTATGGCCAATACCAATTAATAATTGGTTGAATTACTTTAAATCTATCAAATTTTAAATAACATTTTTTTTAGAGATTTAAATAGCTTCAATAAACTCTATTTTCTTTATTATAACACATTTAAACTTTAGAATTAGCGTTATTCAACTAATCTAAAAGTCCCAAATAAAAAATAAAAAATCTTCATATTTTGACTTATTTCATAAGTTTAGTCTTCATTCTATAAGATACAAAATATTCCTGTCTCTTAAAACATTTAGCTAAAGTGAAAGTCAACGAACTTTGCAGCTTTTGTTCTTTATAAAACTAACATTGTATTTTAGTGAAAGAAATAACAAAATTCTCCTTTTTTGAAGTCTATTTTCATATGTTTTAACACTTGGATTTACTTCGCTGAAACATTATTAATCGTGCCAGAAGAAAAGCAAACATTATATTTTAGTGAGAAGGATTAGATATTGCCTTCACTAAAAACGTCAAGGCAATAACAGTACATTTGGAAAACAGCCACGAAAAAGTGATAAAAATTCTTTATCCCTTAATCAGTCACGATGTATTGTTTATTGCCTTAACCATTTGCATTCTTCTTGAAAAAACGTTGTGCCAGTAGAAACTTAAACAAGTTATTCTGGTTTTGTTGTAAATAGGGATTTTAAAAACATCTTACACTGCGGAATATAGTTGAAATATTCTCTCTGTTAATTTTATTTTGGATGATAAAATTAGACTTTCCATCTTCTCTTTGATTATTTTTAGTTATATCCTAAAAAAGTTTGCAGCACGTGCAACTGTTGATATGAAGTCAGCAGCAGTATTATCGAGTTCTGAATATAATCCCATCTTACACAATTTTTAGCAAATGTTAAGGTAGTGAGGACGCCTTTCGTTCTGTTTTTCAATTTGGTCAATAAATGGATATTTACCCTTTTTTCAAAAAAAAGCACATACATACTTAACAGCGTTTTTCAAATTGAAAATATATTTATTTCTTTTTTCAGGAATTTTTAATGCCATAAATCTGAGATATTTAAGATGTGTAACTATTCTTACTGGTACCTTTTGTGCTGTAATAAAATACAATTTCTTTTCAGCGGAGACCAGAAAATATAATCCATCCACGATTTCTTTTTGCGTAAAATGTACATTGATGACTTCCAAACATAACAAACAAACAAACAAAGTAATAGACCAACAAAATAAATGAATTATTAAAAAAATAAACACCCAAAAATTACGCAAAATAAACTCACACCTATATGGCTTTTAGTTTCGCATGCATTCTCAAGTAAAATATGTTTGTTTGTAGTGCGATATTTAAATATTTGTTTTGGCCCTTTTACTAGTGCATGTTGCAATCAAGCCTAAACCTTTTCACTAAGAATAAACAAGCAAAAGAATTAATCTTTACAAATGCCAACTTTTAAAGTTTCGCTAAATTTTAAGTAATTTTTTAAAAAAAAAAAGATAGAAAAAAAGTTACTAGTGCGGAAAGAAAGGTTTGTAGTGTAGTGGACTATATTTTGTTCTGTAAAATACACGGTCGGTCGTAGGGATCCCTATTTTGTGAGAAATAGTCACTCAAAAATAATGAAATTCCCAATGGCTAAAGGACATAAAGGATATGAATGTATAGGCATGATGGTATGAAGTTTTTTAATTATTATTATTATTATTATATACACTTTAAAATTAATTTTTTGTTTATTATGCGATCTTATATAGTCTTGTATATTTTTATTTTATTTTTGTTCAGGACTTCCAGGAAAACGATGTACTGAAACGAGGGAAGTCCTGGAAAAAAATAAACGTTTAATAAAAATAAATATAAAGCATAAAATTAAAATTGAAATTAAATATATTTACTTGTGTAAATTTGATAACAAAGAAATAAAACTTCATCAAATTTTTATTTATTTATATTATTTATGTGTTAGAACATTGTAAAAAAAAAAAACTTTCGAGATTTACAAAAAAAAAAAGAGAATGAGGCGTAGCTCATGCTGCGCTCAGAAATTTTTAATGAACAATGAATCTTATTAATTTTTATATAGCCATAGAATTTGTACAAACACATAGTAAAACATACTAAAAAAATGTATATTTTCTCGTTATTTTTGCTACAATGACTAAGTGAATAGAAATGATATACATGGATTTGTATTTTTGCCTTTGACTGCAATAACATTTTTTATAGAGTAAGTCTTTGTTAAATAATAAAATTAAATTGATGAAAACATTGTCATAAAGAAAACCTTACGAAAAGTCTGAAATTAATGACATTGTAAAGAATTTATAGAGTAAGTCTTTGTTAAATAATAAAATTAAATTGATGAAAACATTGTCATAAAGAAAACCTTACGAAAAGTCTGAAATTAATGACATTGTAAAGAATAGTTTTTATTGTAATCGAACAAAAATGTTAGTAGAATCTTGTTAGATATAAATATTATTTTTCTCCCGGCATGTAGCGTACAAAAACAAAAATTCTCATTCCAAGTCCTCTTTTCCAAATTGTGACCCCGTAATAATTTCATAATGTCTTATTTGCTTCAATAAATATTTTTTTAATTAGAAAACAACTTTTTTAAAAAATTACCCAATAACCTCTGCCGACATACGAAGTTTTAAACAAAAAAACTGTGATATTTTAAAATAATTAAAGAAACATTTTATGCTCAAAAGTTAGAATTTTCTCAAATCCTTATAACTCAGATAAAAAAAAATAAATTCAAAAAATTTAAAAAGACTTGTTAACCATCTTTTCAAGATATTATTTCGGTTTGTCTGTTCAGTATTCATATTACTGTGGAAAGTTTATCATTTCTTGAACATGTTCAAGCTTTATAATATAAGTTCAGGTTGCCCTTACATTGTTAGGTTTCAGAACCTGCTACATATTTTTTCTCAGTTTGCACGTAAATTTATCACTTGATAAGTTTTTATTTCAGCGTTTTTATAGTAAGAACAACGTGAAGACATTTTAAAAAAATGCTTTATTTAAATTTTTTATCACTCAAAGACGTAAAAACATTTTTAACATTTTTTAGTCCAGAAAATGGGTTATTTGAACATTTCATCAAAGCATGTTGACAAAATGTGAAAATCAGAGAAAAACCCCTGTCATAAAAGTCAATTTAAATGACAAATTTGTGTAATTTATTTATTTACACCAGAAGACATTTGATTTGTCAAATTAATATACATTGTTGTCCATTTCATTGACTTGTCATCGACAAAATAAATAGCAAAATGAACTAAATCCGAAAAAATTAAAAACTAAAAAAGTTTATATTCAGTTTGTGGAATGATGTCTTTTAACTTATCAAAATAACAAGAATAACTACACTTTTTGTTTATATTTTTCTTCGTCAAGACTCTGTTGTTATAAAATTAGCCTTATACTTATCGACAATAGTGATTTCCAATTATATATACAATAAACTATTTTTAGATCCAGACCTATTTGAAGGAGATATGGTGGTGGATGAAAAGCAAAAACAGGAAATTCTAACAAACACAAATTCATTTGCAGCAGTGAGAGGACATGGTAGAACATGGCCATTTGGTATCGTGTGGTATGAATTAACACCAGAAATAGGTACTGTGCTTTTGCATATCTTTTAAAATAATTTTAAATAGTTAACTCTATAAACAGTTATGCCACCTTCAGCTTTATACAATTGTACATAAAAAAATTAGTCAACAGAACTGATCTGAATAAAATTGGTTGATGTAGTTTTTGAGCAAAGGCAAATAAACAAAGCAGGATAGTAAATTAAAATAACAGGTATATATAATATTTCAACCTGTATAAAACTCATACAATAATTTTCATATGTTGTAAAAAAAAAAAAATAAACGAGTTTAAGTGACACAACCTAAGACAGTTTAGATGTTTTTTTTCTTTTAGCTAACAATAGTGAAGCAAAGAAAGGAGTAATGGAAGCCATCGCCATGTTTCAGAAATATACGTGTGTTCAATTCAACAATCGATGGAGGTTTCCAAACAATCTGTATCACGGCTACATCTCTTTTCAAAAGGGAAAAGGAGGGTAAGAAAATAAAATTCTCTGACAATGTAGTTTATCCCAAAAAAAAATTTTTAGCAAAAATCTTGCAGCAGTAAGAAGTCATTGACTACTCTAAATGCAAAAGTTTTGACACGTAAAAACTATTTTGAAATTCCTATGTTTTAGAATTTGAATACATTTAGTAAAAATTGCATATATTGTTTTTTAATGTGAATTACCTTCTTATTGGCGTGACATTTATCAAAAAAATTCAGACTATATATTTTCTTGTACTTAGTAGTAATGCACAAATTGAAACAGTTAAACTTCATAGTAGTATTGACATTCAATTAGCTAAACCTTTCTTTCATTGCAGATGCAGTTCTGAAGTTGGATATAAAGGAAAAGGAAAGAAACATGTTATCTCGTTAGGTGCTGGATGCTATTACAATATAACTGTAATGCATCAAATTATGCATGTATTAGGTATGATGTTTGCTTATTTCAAATTTTGCACCTAAACGTGCGAGGTCACTTAAGCTAGTCTAAAATAGTCATTGTTGAATATGCAGTGAAATTTGCCAATGCCTTTGTCTTTTCTAGAATTTTCCGCTATATCCTTTTAGGTTTTTATCACGAACACAATCGACCAGATAGAGATAATCATGTAAAAATCAATTGGAACAATATTGAGAAAGGTTAGCTCATTGTATTTAATATCTTATTCAACTTTTTAAACTTTTGCAGGCAGCGCCAATCAGCATTCTCATACACTATGTATCCAATGAAATTTAAAGAGATTTAAATTTGTGTCTAGCCAAGAAGGCTGGAATTTCTACCTTCCTAGTTTTAACTTTACAATAATATACGACATATTTTGTTTAAAATATGAGGGAAATTATTTATTACTAAAAATGCTACCTTTCTTCTATTTATTTTGTTGGTTCTGCTCAAATTAAATTGAAATATTAAATTAAATCTGGACTAAATATCATATTATTTCTGACAGGCTACCAGGACAAATTCAACAAAAGATCCATCAAAGATGTCGACTCAAGAAAAGTTCCATACGACCTGCGTTCAATAATGCATTGTGCATGGAATGCTTTTGGATGGACGCTTGGAGATCTTACCATAGAAACAAAAGATCCTTTAGATAAATATGAAATCGGACAGCGGGCTCATCTTTCGGTCTCGGATCAATATCAGATTAACAAAATGTATTATTGCACGCAAAGTAAGTCACGTGACAATGAAGACATTTTTATAAGATTTTCAAAATCCACACGTTATGTGATGCGTAAATGATCTACTTTCATTATAGTTGACAATTTCCCGACCCCTGGTCCAAAGCCATATACAAGACCACCGCAAGGTGAGTAAATATTTAAAAATGTGGCATCACAACGAGAAATGCACCTGAACCTTCTGTGGATTGTCGATTTTTTGAAAGTGGTTCTCATGTAAAAAGAGTGTGAGGATGCATGTGGATACTTATGATACCAAGATGGACATTTGGTGTAACATTTGACGCATAATGTTTGATGAATAGAAGAATTTCCATATAAGGCAAAAAAAAATCGTGCAGAAATATTTATAGGGACAATTTCAGTCTTTTTGAATGTAGGCACGTTTAGAACGATCCCAGAAAATATTTTTGAGTCGAAATCATATTACATAATTTGCCGAGTTAAGCTTTCGTGGGAAAAAGTTATTGTTGAAAATTTTCGTCACCCACAACAAATTTCGTCACTTATGTCTGCTATTAATTGTCCGATAAAGTCCTTCTCAACATACTATTTTTTTAATAGAATGTCGAAACCTTCGCCAGGATTGTGACTACATGGCTCAACAACTGAATCGTTGCAAAAATGGATGGAAATACACAATGAATTACTGGTGCAAGCGTGCTTGTGGTTTTTGTAAGTCTCCGCCGAAGATTAAGAAATTAATCCCATTTTAAGTTAATTTATTGAAGAAAACAAACTTATAAGCATATTAATTATTTTAAAGTTTTGCATATTGTACTATAATAGAATTGATAATTAAGAAAAAGGAATAATAAAATCGTCTTTTCAATAAGCACAGTTAGTGTGTCAGACTATGAAATAAAAACAATTTTATAGTTAACCACAGAACTTCATCCCAACCACCAACGCCCTTTTTTCCCCTCCGTAAACGTGATGCATACCCCTTTATGTATAAATACGGTCCCCGCTTGTCACGGTTACATCTGCACCCTACTGAACTAAATTCAAGCGGTCATTGTGGTGTTTTATCATCATTAAACAGCCTAGTTGAGTCATCGTGGCAAACAACCGTAAAGTTTATTAGAATTTTTTTATTAGAAGTATAAAAGGGAAAATAAGTGAGTTCAAGAAAGTACTCAAGGAGAACTGATAATCAGTCAGTAACAGAATAGTAAGCCGATGCAGAAAAACTTATTTCTTCTACATTGGCAGATTTCGTCTTTCTAGCTTTTCGTAAGGACTTATTCCTTTGATCAATTAATTTTTTCAGGTCTCCATTCAACCAGGGACATAGTTTTCCTTTTACTGTTTTAGATTGCATTGGGGCATGTGTGTCGAATAAAGATTTTAAGGGTTTTCATGAAACATCTTGTTGCATTTTCAGCGTTCTTGCAGTTGTAGGGCGGGCTCCAATCGTTTTTCGTACATCTTCTACCTTGTGATGATCATAGTTCTTATAATCTCTTGATCGTACAGTTTTCTGTTTATATTTCTTGCAGTGTAACTTTCAAACGCGTCCCATGAGGTCTGATCTCCGATGGAGAGATTTTTAACAATTACTTTAGATATAGCATCGGTGTTGTTGTAGCAATAATATCGATGATGGTCTCCATTGTAGATGTTATTCTCGTGGGTTTCTTGATTATTTGTTCAAAGCCATTTATGCTTATTATTGATTTCAATTCTTTATTATCAGAATCTCTATAATAATTGGCATTGAAGTCTCCCAAGAGCTGGTCTCTTTGTTTTCTTTCTGAGTCATAATTAAAGTGTCAATAAAGTCTTTATTAAAATCTGTTGACAAATGTTTTGAACTGTTAGGAGGTCTGTAATAACACGCTATGGGAACAGATTTGGTGTTTTTGAATTAAATCATGAGCCATATGCGTTCAGTCATTTTATTTTCCAAACCGGGTCTCCAGTTTAGTCCATCCTTCAAATAAATTCCAACACCTCCTCCCCGTTCTGTACTTCGATATCGGAGGAATAAGTGGTATCCTGGAATTTCATACACAGCAGGATTTTCTTGTTCGATATGCGTTTCCGATAGGCTTAAAATATCTTTTTGATTGTATGTATAAAACAAGTGTTGAATATGATGAAAATTCGCCAAAAGTCCACGAACATTTTATACAAAATCTTTAAACCTCGAGTCTTGCAAAATTCATCCATAAAACTTGTGTCCATAACTGTAATAGGTGAATAAGGAACACAAAATAGAAGTAGAAGAGAGATAACAAACGCCTTCCATGACGCCATTTTGACTAACTTTGACTTTTTGTGGTGCAGTCTTTCCACGAAATCATTATCTAAAGGGTCGAGCCTCTCCATATTTTATTTTGTTTTGTTTTGGTCTTTTTCGTTGTTCTGGTTTCTTGTTTTTCTAAAACACTCGCGCTTTAGTTATTTTCAGCTCTCCATCTATTTGCTTATCATTTGTGTACCACTATGGAGAACAATAAAAGATGGAGTGTGATATGATACATCCTTTTTTGATAGCTGTTTTTTTTGATTTGATTTAACTCTCCATCTGATTGACTTGCATGTAATTGTATAAAGGAACTATAAACGAAATATAAGTGCCGGGGAAGCTGCCAAATGTCTCGAGCATATATGCAATATCGAATATCTGCTGAGAAATTCAAATCTCCGAAAATTGCATGCTTGTGAGATCAAATGTACCTTATCATCTTCAGAAGTACCAAAAATTAATAAAAGGTCCCACGTACTTTTAGCTGCTAAAACGGGCACCAAAATTCCAAAAAGTTACTTTATGAAATGTTATTTATCATATTTCATTGCAACAAATGTACTCAACCGTACTATCGACATCTTCTGTATTTCCGGAAACGAGTACGGAAATGACCAGCAGAAAAAGCTTGATAAGTTCTGCTACCTTAGATTCCTTTGAAACATCTGAACAAAAAGTCTAATTAAGTAGTAAGCGCAAGTCTTTCGATAATCAAGCTAATTTTGTTTTGTTTTTCCACAATAACACAACGATACTATCTGTGCGTGAAGAACCTGCAGAAAGGAAAGATAATACTGCAAAGCTTTCAATCAATTTTACAAACTACAATCCTATTGGCGCATCGGTTTAATTTAAAGACTAAAACCTAGATTTCACAGGCATAAGCAAGAGAGACACCTGAAAAAAAGAAAGAGAAATGGTTTGCAGCGAAGGGAACCTTTTCGATGAGGATACTGACAATGATGAAGATGGGAATGGTAATGAGATCGATCATACTTCTGTTAATGCAGATGTCGAGTCTTTAATACAAAAATACCGTATTTCCTCTAATTAGCGCCGCCCTTTAATAAGCGTTGCCCTCTCAAGATAAGAACTTCTTTTTTCTTTTTGTCTAGTTGTTTTTTGAAAGTCTTTTATTCATTGTGAAGCATTTATATTTAGCTGGAACTACAATTCCAAGCTCACTCTTCCTCTTTCCAGTTAAATTTGCTATTACTGAACTAAAATCATGATGGCGATAACGACGATGATCTTGATGTCTGATCTGATCTGATTCATTCCATTTCTATTTTTATTTTCCATTTTAATACTTACACCCTAAACCTTCAAAAATCAAAAATCTCAAACTTTGAAATAAGCGCCACCCTTTAAATAGCGCTGCCCTCTAATAAGCGCTGCATCTAAAATCAATAAAATATAATTAGCACGGCGGCGCTGATTTGACAAATACTACTCTCTTTATAACTGTGTTAATTACTATTGTGTGAAACTGCTAGTTAAAAGCTGTAAAAGTCAACATTTTGTAGATTTATTTTTTAAACTTTCATGTACACAACTAGCATCCTGAAATTTGATCATAACCAATCTCGGTTCCATTGTGTTCTGTATTTTGGCAAGTGTATTTCACGGAACAGAAAAGAATACTCTTTAGCAAAAAACATGCAGAAAGTAATTTTTGTTATTAAAATTCTCGCTTACATTTTATTGTATTACAAAAGTACAGACTTTTTTACCAAAATTTATACCCTCGACATCTTAGAAGAAAGCGGGTAATGAGATTAGTGGAAGATTCTTCTGCTGGAAAGTGCATGCATTTTTAGGAGATGTATTTAGGATATGTTCGCTGTATCGACGTAGATTTATTGAAGAATGATCAGCAGCTTGCTGCGTACGTTCCACGATGCATATAATCATCATGAGAGTTCCCAAATTCCTCTTCCAAAAAAATTTTTTTGTTTCAGATTTTCGAATTACGTTTACCACTTTCAACTGCTCTAAAAAATTTACGCATTTTGTTTCTTCTGCAACACGTGTTTCTTTTTGAACCATGTGACAAAGCCGATTTTTTTAATGACCTTGATGTTTGTGACACCACTGTTTTTCCGTTCAGATTTTCTTTGGCATTTTTAAACCATATGTGTACGGCTTTTTTGAACTCGATCATAGGTTGCCCTTGTTCGTCAGTCCAAGTTTCAACACCTTTCAGTTGTTCATCAGACAGCAAGACTTCCTACCTAGCAATTATAGCTAACAAATCCCCGAAGATTTCGTTTGGAGTCACCATTTCGTCCTCCATTGGTTCTGCGTCTTCCCCTTCCCCCTTATCTCAAAGTTGAAATAACTGTGCCTTTAACATTGGGAAAAAGGGGCATAGGACTTTTATGACACTTTTTATGACATTATGCACATGATTTTAGATTTTAAAAACTGATTTATATTCTTAAATTTACCACGAATTTTCGTCCCTAATAAAAATATTTTATGGCCTAAAGATGCACTCCCTAATTACAAACTTAACAAAAGTGCCATGCCATGCAAGATTTGCTCATTGAGAAGTCGATAATGGTCACTTCGCATAAAAATTAATCATCAAAGCTACAAAGGTGTTCAGAGTCGAGAGTGTGAATCAGCCTGTAAAAGTTGCAAAGAAAAAAAAAGTCCGCAATAATCGTGTCCGCAATAATCGTGTACCAAACCAGGGTCGGATGGAGGTATAAGCAAGATAAGCGCGCGCTTACTTTTAAAAACGTAGAGAAAAAGCCCACGCGGGTCTTGTGTGTAGTTTTTCTTGTATTATTTAGGAGGTCTGGTAAGGAAGTTGTGTTTTTGCTTATTGCGCTTAGTCAGTTGCCTAAACAAAGTAGATAAATACTTCTCTGAGCAAACGAAACGAAAAGCAACTTTGCTTTCTCGCTTATTAAAGAATAAGCAAGTAAGCGTCTCAAAGTTGATATACTTGCTTTTTTGCATGGAGAGAATGCGGAGATGAAAAACTACTTTGCTATCGCGTATAAGCAAATAAGCAAAGATAAAGGCAAGGTAGACAGAATTTCTCAACCTTAACAAAATTAATGCAAAGATAAGTCCACTTTGTTTGTGTTTATAAGCAATCAACAATCGATGGACGGTGGAGGTACTGTGCTACTACTTTAAGGTTTCTGGATGTCTTTTTCACTATTTCTTATGAATTTTAGGTACCAAGATTTAGTTTTTGGCTGGGGAAGATTATTCTAGGGTAGCTATGCTAGGTTTCTCTCTGCAAGAATATCCTGTGAATGAGATACTTACTTATTATTCACTAAACCACCAGTTGAGAATGTGTGCAAACTAAGTTTTTCCACTGGTTCTGTTCTGTATGAAATTTCTGGGCGGTGCTATACTTTGTGAAAAAATGGGTTTGTATAGCTACTGCTTTGTCTTGTGTTGTTTTTATCCTTAAACCTTCCCACCACACAAATAAATACATTAAATAAAAAGTTGAGGTAGAATACACTCAAAAATATTCTTAAGTGTTCATGTGGTGGTTCATTTGTTATTTTATACATAAAAGCTAGGATACACTAGTAGATGGATTTCAATAAAATATTGAGCTAGCATGATGAATGGAAGCGAAAGTTGTATGAAGGATGGAAAATCCATCAATTTTCAAACCAAGTCATTGTGGTGTTCTTCGCCAAGACGACTGGGCATACGTTATACATAACAATATGGTTAGAAAAAGTGCTGCTTCATTATCAAAATTGAGGCCAGTCAGGTATACCTATAATAGTATATACATGCTTTTTTCATAAGCCTAACATTATAGTTTTAATCTGGTAAACTTACTTATAATTTTTACTTTATAACTCCTTCCTATCAAATGTGTTTTTTTTTTGTTATGCCCATCAGTGTCAGTGGAGATGGTAACTGTCTTTACAGATCTGTTTCTGTGTTGCTGATTGGTGAAAAATCGCTAGCTTCAATCTTGAGAATTTTGACCTTTTTGGAAATGTATCAAATCATATCAAGAGTATGCAAGTCCACATGGTCAAGCATTATGTGCAAAGCAGGAAAAGATACCAATGAGATAAAGTTCCATAATTTTAAAGGCGCGTAATCACCCTGTAGGCAACTTTTTTTGAGGCACCTACTTTATTGTAAAAATTAAAAGATATATATGAGAAAACATTATCCTGAAAATTTTATTGAAAACTGACAACCAGAACATGTTCAAATGTTTCATAGAAATAACAAACTCACCCCAATTTCTCTTCGCCTACAGAACCGCCATTGCATTTCATTGCAAGAATCATGCGATAATAAACGCACGGAAAAATCGATCACATGGTTGCTGGATTCATGCCATTACAGAAAAAATAAATAAATGAGGGAGAGCATCTGTAGCTGTGTTTCCATCGTAATGCTTTTATAAATGTATCAACAAAGTTCCGAACATGATAAGTCAGATAAATCAATCGAAGTTTCTGTGTTATTATTTATTATTTAAACGTTTTAACTTACTGAAATCAGACTTCTTTGCAACACCTTGTTGTTGTTTCTGAAGACAGCTTCGCCTCACTAGCTGTCTTACTTTTTGCTTATTTTCCTCTGTTCAAACAGTTAGCCGTTTCCTTATGGAGACGGTATCAAATCTACACAATTAGAATACCTTAATTTTCAGAAGTTCCCCTTTTATGGTCTAAATTTAATTATCTTCATAGTGCTTCAACTATCTTCAACTATCACAATGTGCATTCTACCCCGTTGGATTTATTTGCTTATAATATGCAATAATCCCGGTCATGCTAATAAAAAAGACAGAGCGGGATAAACATTAATTATCATAATTATTAACCACAAGACAATGTTGTGATTTCTTCTTTCTGTTTCGGTTTGTCTCTGGTCTCCCAAAACAATGGCGAATAGAATAAAGAGAAAAAATTTTTTTTTCTGTGTCTTTCCGATAGAAACTCCTGGGATAAAATTTCTTTCCGTGTTTTAATGCCATTGTTTTACAAATAAAAAGTAAGCCAAAAATAAGGCGTGAAACGGAGCCTACCATAATGGCGATATTATCGAACTCCATCTCAGTACTCATTTAAAGTCTGTTTGCCTACAGTTTCACACGAACATTTTGCGACGGTCCGCTTATTAGACGGGACTTTTAAATTCTCAAATTTTCAGGAAAGGTATAACTTCGTCTGAACTTTAAAAAAAAAAAAAAAATGCATATGCTAATTTTTTAAAAAGGGTGATTACGCGCCTTTAAAGCTGTTACCTTTCCAATGGGACGTTGCGTTGAATACATTCTTGCTGCCTGTCCGGCCATAATTGGTAAAGAGGGCTGGCAAACACCTTGGAGTGTTCTACCAAGTAGAGGAAACTTTACAGATTCCACATCTAACAATTCCACATCTACAGAGTATCAATAATGACTTGCTATGGCTTTTTGTTTTATTCACATATTTTGGTAGAGTGATACTAGCAGTTATAGCCATGACGTATAACGTAAGGATGGTAAGCGAATAGAAAACATCAGGATATTGCGTTTGAATGACTTCTTTTAAGTAGCACCACAATGAAGGTATGATCAAAGCATACTCTGCACCAACGAGCGCAGAAACAAAACAGAATGAGTAAATTGTGCTTTTGCTTGGTTGTTTCTCCGACATGTTGTTTGCAAGCTAACAAAAAAAACAACTGTTGAAACAATACAGTTCACTTAATTTGAGTACACCTCGTATAGAAATGAAGAAAAGAATGAGTAGTAGGGTGTGTTATCAGATAATAATTAAATTAAATTAAATTAAATTAAATTAAATTAAATTAAATTAAAAATACAATTATTGATTGGAATGTTTGATTTCCGTACTGTTATGATGAAATGCAAACAACAATTTATATTTAACTAGGGTCATTGTCAATCATCGATAAAATAAGAGATATTTCATCTGAGAAAGAGTTTTATTCCCTCTAAGAACTTTGAAATGTTTCGATAAGTTTTATAAAACTTGTTAGTAAATTGTTGCATTAACTTTTTTTGTTGATATTTTTTGTGACGCAGTTTAAGTAAATCATACGCATTTTAAATGGAATGTGATTTTTCTTGCTAATGTTATTTACGAAACAACCCTGGCGTCAGTTTTATTTTTGTAATGACAAATGCAACGAGCTGCAATTGCAGGAAAAACACGGGTTTATAAAAACACTGAACTTGAAAGAAGCTATTTAACCAACAACAACAATAATAATGGTATAAAAACACATAAAAATTTGCTCATTCCCAATCACGCACAAGAACTCCAATCAACTATGACTAAGCTCTATTTTATCACTAAAACAATTGGTACAATACAGTATCATTAAAATTACTTTGTGGCTGTATACATGAGTCAGTTATTTTCAGATTTTTTTTAAGAAAAGAATAGCTTGGTAGGAGGGAATTAAACTTATTGAGGTGAAACTAACACTTCTGCAACGAACCTTCATTTCATTGGCCATATGATTATATCTTTCAAGTAATTTACGATAAAATAAATGTCATTTACGTTCTTTTTTCATAAGTATAATTTGTTTATTAACCACGCTTTTTACATTGTTAGCACGCCGCCACATCTTCGTCCCCAGGGTTTGGTGCCTGATGTCAAAATGTCAAAAAAAAAATAGTTTTGTACATCTATCTGTGTTGGAATTTTTAAAGGGAGCGTAGCTACGTACACACTATCCTTCAGCAAAAGCGTTGCAGACGAAATAATTTAAAAACTGAGTGTTCCAGTTTTTGCTATGTTTATACCGAAATATGATTATTTTAAACAGCTAATTCGTATCCTTGTCCCCAGGGTTTGTTGCCTATTTCAGAGTCTTGATGTCAAAATAGGTTCATCTCTACGTCGATTAAGTTGCTTTACAAAGCTAAAGCCTTTCTCTATTTTTCGCATAACGGAAAAAGAAATGCCTAAAATGCGGAGTTAAAAATAAAATATATTATTGGTTTATCCTCCTCGTCCCGAAGACCCCTTGAACCCTGAACCATTATTACGGAGCGGCCGCTATCAAATTAATCCGATGCACTGTGAACGAAGTTGGTGATTATTTCTCCGCCTTTTCATGATCAGCCATGGTGGCGAATAATCAAAGCATTGCATAAGAACGAGGTTAGTTTAGATAAAGTTCAGGACGCCCAGTTGTTTTACACTTGATGTTATATCAATAAATGTTGGCGTTAAAATTTTTGACTGCCATATTGAAAGAATCGTAGTGGATAGAAAGATATAGAGGGTATTAGTAGTGGTGGTGTGAGAAAAATTATTTTTATTGATTAAGTGCGTGGAAACGTCTTGTTTCTTACTCCTCTAAAAACTTTGCATTCTGTACTGTAAGATTTAATATGTTTGCCCAGTTTACTGAAACTTCATAAAACTTAGACGATTATTTCCCTACAAAAGTTACCCAGCTTTTCATAGCCAGATATTATATAGGTATGATGTTATAGCTAGCTATGTGCATAGCTGGCTATAATATAACTAGGAGGGATGATGTGCTGCCCAGCTATTATCGTTTTTATTGTCACACTCCCTTGCTAATAAGATTTTATCTTTCATTTAGTATACATTTATAATAAACATATTCTGGCTCAACCCAGCGTACTAGCAGTTTAACAAATTGTTTATTGTTTTGGTTTGTCTGTTAAGTTTCATATTAGTATTGTAGGTTTATCATTTCTCGAACATATTCAAGAAATGATAAACCTACAATAGTAACCACAAATTGTTTGTTGGTATAGTATCGGCTCTAGCATAATTAATTTCTTTAAGAAGGTAAAGACACCACTAAATATGCTGCTGTGTTTACGAAAATGTTTTTTCACAGGTCACACATTAACATAAATAAAATTATTTAGTATGTGTAGCTTAGCTCTTTTCTCTAAGAAAATAGATTCAAGGTTCTTAAAATTGTTTTGATCCTCTTTGGAACTAACAGAGCAAGTTTAGGCCTCTATCAATTATTTTGATGATGACAATGGTAAACTTGTAAGGTTATGTTGTCTGGGTTATCCTCAGAAAAATAAAACGAAGTCATTTATTACTTGTAAAGCCTTCTATATATATTTAAAACTTTTTTAACTTTCTTAGATCACCAGGTCAAGTTATTGTGGTAAATCAATCAAGTATTAAGCATATGTTAGGGAGTGCAGCTTAACTGGTCAAATATGTTATTACATTGAAACAAAATGTGGCTTCAAACAAATCATGGCCGCTTTATTTATCCACAATTCGATTGCTTTTAATTATTTTTTGATTATAATACATAGTTAATACATATATCTATTGCCCTCTTACGGTAGAATGCTTAAATTCGGAAACTCAAGCATAATACAAAACATTTTTTATGACTTGTCCAACAAGAGCACCCTATAAAAATGTTTTTGCATAAAATTTTTGAAAGTTTACACTTCTAAACACAAATGAATGAAAACACCCATATACCCGACGTGGATAACAATGTGGCAATATTAACAGAACATTTTTTGAATTAAAAAAAACAACAACAATTATCCGTAGCTGCAACTGTAACTTTCTTACAGACCATAATTTCAAAATAAAGCTCAAGGGTACTTATGAATAAGCAGGCTTTTACTTTGGATGATTGCATTGCTTTTATTACATTTTGTTAAATATATATAAGTATATTGAAATATGTAAAGTCCGCTCTTAAACAATGAAGATGATAGTTGAGAAAAAAACAATTCCAATGCATTTTTAATCTTATATTCCTAAAACTCTATAAATTAACTAAGTTAGCCAATTTAGCCTATCTGGTCATTTCGTTTGCCTGTCATGATGCGCGCGTGCATACGGAACTTTTAAACATTCGCAGCTCTTCTATATGCTATAATTGTATTTTCTACCACGAAACGAGTGCAATTTTTCATTATATTTTTTCAATTCTACAGTACCAAAAGCTTATATTTTTTTCCTGATTAATTAATATTTCGTTAAGTAACAATGTTATTGTTTTCTTGGAAAACGAGAAGTTCTTGGTATAGTTAAAAACCAAGGAACATTCAATCATAAACAATCATAAACATTCACAGTTCAATTACTCATCTTTTTTATCTCGCTGAGGCTAGATGTGCATATTTTTTTACACTTTTTCAGCCTCCAATTAGCTATTTGAAAAACAAGAAAATATATAGTCACATTTACGAGCGATAATAAATATATTTGAATTGGAAATAGATCATGTTGAAATTACCTTTATGTAAAAATATTTAAGTATAAAGGAAAAGAAAACTGTTCGGAAATAATTGTTTCTTAGAAATTCTAGGCTCCCGTTATTTTGCTCCTTTAATCCATGAAGGAATTGAGGCTGAGTACGTTTTTAATATGTTCTTATTTTTTAGCGAAATCTCTGCCTCAATGTTCTTATAAACTACATTCTTATGTTAAGAAGTTACTATGTGCGGAGCCTCTGCTATGTGTCCACGTAGAAGGGGGACACTGGTAAATACCCTAAATAAAAAGGCAGAGGGTAGAGTGGAGGCAGCTTTTGACGGTTTAAAATAGCTCCGTGTAATTCAGCCGACAACGTAAAAATAAAAAGCAAAATTTAGCATTTTCAAAAAAAGTATGGAAGAGCATAAATTCTTAACAGAAAATTTGTTTTCCACTAAAATGAAAAAAGAAAAACGTCAATTTAAGTCTTAACAAGTAATAAAGATAAAATTAACACAAATTGGTCAAAACTCCATAACAATTAAGCTAAAATAGAAAATATGTTTTACGCAGTTGTGTAATGGCGAGATCGCTCGCTATGCGTAACCAATATTAACTTTAAATAGGACAAGGTTCTATTTTAAGGCGCTTAATGGTCACAGAGTCAACACGAATCAAGGTAAAACACTCTTTCAACTGCCCTTTCTTTTCAGTAGGTGCAATGTATTTAGTAGAATTTTTGTCTTTGTTAAAAACAATTTTTTTAAATTTCAGCTAGCTTGTTTGATAGCTTGCAAAATCAACCATTTTTTAACTTGTATAAAAAGAAGAAAATCGGTATACTGTGAAAGAAAAGCAGCTTCTCTTACTCGCTTTGTGATTGGTAGTTTAATCTTATGTGATTTTTTTCTCGCAAGAACCGAAGAAAAGTTGAAGAAGTCTAAATATGAGGAAAGCAAATAATATTTATTTGCTCATCTTTAATATTTATAATCTTGAGAATCAATAGAGCATGCAACCGAACAAACAGAAGAAAACATGCAAGCATGCTCAATGTGATCAGCTACAACATGGCAGCTCAGCTACGATCAACATTGTATTGCATGTGCATTGTTTTTGGATATTTAAAGGCAATTCCGTGGACAGAAAGAAAAGGTAAAATGACATTCTTTATGTATTTTTGGATATGCTTGAATAGGTTTTTTATGATAAGTATTTTAACATAAAGATCAACGGCAGCTATTTCTTATTTTCATTTTACATTTTAGCATATTTTTCTTTACGTAAACTCATAAACTTTTATTTAACGACGTATTTTTAGCATTTTATGGTATTATTCACGTGTTTTTTTTAAAATAAGAATAAATGTTTTACAGCAAATCTAACAGCATTCTAAAAATGCAAAAATATGCCCATCGTGATGGTAAATTATCATCAGAAATGTTGTTACTCTTAAATGAAAAGTATTGAGAAACAAGACGTTGGCCCTGCAAAAGATTCACGAGTCGTACCTATTCTGCTTATTATCGCCAAGAATTGCTATTTAGTGCAGGTTGTAGCGATACGTCAATCGATGTAACTCTAATAACGTCATCGATTTTGCTAAAGTGGGTAAAAATTAAAATTGAGATTTGTGAATTGCTTAGTATTTGGGCACACTAATATGACAAAAAAATAAAGTCTCAAGATATGCTAAAAATATAAGCTTATAAAAACAACTGCGTTCAATTTAAAAAATTTGAAAAAGACAAAATAACAAAGCACAAACATAAGCCTAGAAAAAGTTATGGAAAAAAGTTGAACAGGGAGGGGGAAAATTTGGTGCAATTTCATTGTTAGACATTTCTTATTGTTCCACGGCATTTTTCCGATATTTTACGATATGCGCTGATCAA
The DNA here is from genome assembly GCF_029227915.1 of Hydractinia symbiolongicarpus. Lineage (NCBI taxonomy): Eukaryota > Metazoa > Cnidaria > Hydrozoa > Anthoathecata > Hydractiniidae > Hydractinia > Hydractinia symbiolongicarpus. Next base: position 7,498,466 of record NC_079885.1, read on the forward strand.
TAGCTTACTTTTTCTGAGAAAATTAATTACACTAAATCTAACTTTTAAAGTTTCAAAAAGCAAGAACTATTCGCGAACATTTCCTACATGGGTCGTTTAAGATAAATTATTGGTGCAACTTATTAACTATTTTGTCTCATTTTTTCGAAATGGCGGAACAGTATCATCTAACAAGTGTTATGCAGCCGGTAGATAAAGTTTCACTTTATGGGTGTAGTGTAGTGCAAGCGAACAACCTTTAAATGCGCTAGTTACACGGCCGCGAGGGTCTTGAGCTGGTCCTAGATCGGATAGAGCCGGGCTCACGTCAGCAAAGTTAGTATCGTTTATGCATCTATCCAAATAACCTCAGTTCTATATTCGTTTTGAGCAATCACAAGTTTTACTAGTTCAGAGTGTGTGTTACTTACATGCAAGCGACGTTCTTGATTAATTGTGGTTATGATGATCGAAATTCCACCCTTCTCTCCACGAATTTATGTTCTGTAGTTCAAGGCAAAAATTTTTTTTCTTCATATTTATTTAAATTTTTAGCCTTAGTTCATAAAAATTTCATTTAACACAAAACTCGTCATTACAAGAATAAAATATGTTTTGTTTTATTTTCCAAGGTGGCAAATTAAATTCTGTTCGAGAAAATACAACATGCACAAAGGAAATCGACATCGTTTTATTAATTGACTCCTCCAGAAGTGTCCAAGAGAAATGGAATGACATTATTGATGCTGCGCAGACACTTCAAGCAGATTTCGAAATAGATGACAACGCCACGCGGGTTGGCATCATTGATATTGGTGTCGTTGCAAATGTGTACAAGCATCTAGATTCGAACAACACAAATGAGGAAACATTTCAGTTGTTGGAACAATTACGAGAGAAGCATCAGAATGATAATATCAGTCTTGAGGACGGTATATTCATGGCCGTAAAACTACTTTCGGCAGCTACACCATTACGATCGGATACTAAGAAAGTTATACTTCTGTATACTGATGCGGAATTTGCACCCAACGAGGATCAAAGAATAATGGTAAAAAGTAATTTTACACACTTTTTATGATTGATTTATTGATTGAATGATTGATTGATTATTAAATGGATTGATGATTGATTAATTATTTAATGGACTTATTGATTGATCGATCTATCGATTGATTGATCGATTGATTGACCGATTGATTGATTAATTGATTGAGTGGTTGATTGATGGGTTGATTGACTAGTTGACCGATTATTTGATTGATTGATTGATTGATTGATTGATTGATTGATTGATTGATTGATTGATTGATTGCCTGACTGACTGATTGATTGATTGATTGATTTGGAAAACATCTTTTTCCAAAAAAGGCAAGGTTTTTTTCTTAGTTTATATCATTTAAAACCTTTTTTTTTCTTTTACATTTTTAGGAGTACATCCGATACCTGAACTACACTGACGTCACAGTTATAGCATGTATCTATGATAGCGTCGCTAATTCAAAAATTGATGAAATTCAAAGAGCTGGTCATATTCATGTCCACCATTTTTCAAACAACTCTCAGTTTCCAGAAGACGAAGTACGCAAAGAAATATGTTCAGGTTGGTCCCAAAAAATTAAATATTAAAAGATTTTAACAATGATGAGAAAATAAATGAAATGTCTAGCCGATAGATTCTAAATACTCAAAATTAATTTTAAATAAGTTTTAAGTTTAATTTTTGGTTTCAAACAGTTTCGTTATAGTTAAACTCATAAAACTATAGCGGAAGAACTCCCCTAACAGATTTGTAACGAGGTGGTAATATAATAATATGGATATATCTTTTGACCTATCCATTTTCAAAGACAATTCGTGGCTAGCATGTATTAGAACAAAAATTGGTCAGAGCATCTCCAACTGTTTTGTTAACAAAATTTAATCACAAATTGATTCCAAACAGTAAAATGAACTCTTTTCCAGCTCGTTATTTCTACAAAAGCACTTCATATTCATTGTTGAAAATTCCAGAAAGTTAAGAAATAGTATATAGCTAGAGAATTTATTGATCACTAGTAAATAAGGTTTGGCCAAACTAATACCGGTTACGATTGGATTTTAAATATGTGTTATTGTTTTGCTTTTCAATCTAAATTGATTGAACAATTGATAAAAGTAAACATAAAAATAATCTTTTGAGACCTTCTCAAGTATAAGTCCCTAATTCCACCCTTCTGTTCATATCAACAGTACTTTCCATGCTTGACTAAATGCATTTTTTTAGAGATTCACTTTTGACCCTACTCTGTATGCATAACCATGAGGAAAATATCTAATGAGGTTGTAACAATGTAAAAAAATTCCCAAAAATAATTACTTGACTGTTTTAGTCTCTATTTTAGATAAAAAAGAATCCGTGCCAAGAAATGATACACTTTCTTTCCCAACACAAACACCAACTACAACTCAATCGTCAACGCCATCCTTGAATACCTCACAACCAATGATAAATCCATTTTTGTTATTGCCTCAATGTAAGTCTTTTAATTAACCGTACATTGAATTAACGCAGACTCTCAGTGTATGAGACTTGTTGAAATCAAGTACATTTACAGAAATCCTTTGTTAGTATTAATATTTAAAAAATGCAAACCAATTCACTCGCTTAAAGGTCCCCTTTGCTCAAATCTTAATTTATATGTTCATATAAAACTAACCTGCATCAAAAGCTTGGAGGCAGTGGGTTGGAGAGGGCGGGGTCAAGCGGGAAGGCTTAGCCCTCCAGCCCACTTTTTTTTCCAAGAATAATATTTTTTTTTAAAAAAAAGTAGAATATCGCACCCCAAAACAAATCTGATGTACTGATCTTGAAATTCCAATGCATTTTCTAGCAATCTAGAGTGCTACTTTTCAATATCTTCTATTAGGCCTTCTTATGGCAATGATTAAAGGTGATCTTCTGTAAAAATGCTATTGACAGTTTACATTGATATTCCTTGTTAGTATTTGTGCATTTATATTACAGTTGATGCGTCAGAACCGGTTGTTCATTTGGTTACTGACAAAGGTAAAGTTATAATTTTGTATTATTATATATTTTAATAATTTTTATGTAAAACAGAGTATGCAGTGTCAATAGTAACAAAAACCCACGACTTCTTTAGTGGAAATATCACTGAATATACCGCATTATGAGAAGACTTGATTCGATAACCAGACTGGCTAGACCTGCTGAGCTCAGGGTTACTTTAATAAAACTTCAGTTAGCATATATTTATATTAGAAGCGAGCCAGCCTGCCTTTTCAAGGTCTGGATAGAATTTGCGGAGACCCATGCTTAGGGAAATGACTTATTTCAACGCCATCATATTCTACTACCGGGTCAGCCCGACTAAGCTTGACCTTGCGCATCATTTTTAAGCACATGCGCACAATTAATTGTCCATAGAAACAACGTTATTAGTTAGTGTCTGAAAATACAAAGACGTTAATCTGATGTTAGTATTAAGAAAAAGTTTGTTAAGAAAAATTAAAAGACTCTTTTTCTAAGTCAAGAATAGTGTGTATACGCGATAGTGAGTACACTTAAGTCATTGAAAATTGGAATTGTATGCTTACCTAATCAATCTCTTTATTCTGATGTTTTCATTGTTCAGACCCGGATGACAGGTACAGATTCTTTACCGTGTAAGTACCAGTTGAACACCAGCTAGGCAAGTGAACAAGCATGGTTCGCCAGGCCAACCTACCCGTATTAAACACGCAGCCTAAGAGATTCCTTTAAACATGAGCATTTCTTTTTCACTCCAGAGCGTGAAATTGGCTATCGTCTTCCATTTCTTGACATTTCCGTTATTAATGAGACAACTAGCTTTTTACTTCTTTTTATAGAACCTGGCTTTATAGTCATTATTATTATTTTGGTTGGGTGCTGAACCTAACTTTAAGAATATTCAATATTTTCTTGGCTTTTTTAGCTTTCATTTAGAAATGCAGAATTTAAAACATCTACTGTTTCGGGAGATCCTTCTCCCATCATCGGGCAAAGTAAAATGATGTTGAGCATGTATTTGTATAATTGCAGAGGATCGAAATTCATAAAAATTATCCAATCAGAAACGAGCTGATAATTAAAGTGAATTACGGTAATTAACATTTTCGGACCTAGATGTAGGTAATTACTTCTTCTGTAGGGCTGGTAACCAAATCTCAGGAAATTGATACGAGATGCTGTTTATGTGTTTGTTACGTTCTACACTGTTGATGGTTTTTTTAATCTTCCTGGCCGTTGTTCTGGATTCTCTTTCAATGAATTTCTTCTCATCCCAATTAAACTGATGACTTCTACTCCAGCTGTGATCCGCAATTTCGTTTTTCTTCACATCTCACTTACTGCGCGCATATGTTCTTGTACTCGTTGCTTAAACTTTCTTTTTGTTTCGCCTATATACACTGCATCACAATCTTTACACGGGATTTCGTAAACAACATTGCATTTTTCTTCCAGGTTTATTTTGTCTTTTGGTTTAGACAAAGTGCTTCTTAGGGTGTCTTTAGAGTTAAGAATGCATTTGATCTTGTGTTGCCTTAAAACTCGACGAAGGATCTCGCTGGTACCTGGTACGAAGGGTAGAAAAAATACCGACAGGATAACGGTTTTTAGGTGAAAAGAAACCTAGGAGAATTAAAAGTTTGAAAAAAATCAATACAAAAATACGTGGACCAAAAATAACAATTCTAATGGCATGCTGCCCGCTAACAATGTTCACTTGACAGTGGTTATAATAGTTGCTTACCGATTTAAATGCGATGTCTTCAACTCTATCTATCACATTAAAATGCAATTTCCTTTTAACTGTCAATTCCGTTTGAAATCAGATTCTTAATGCTTTGAAGTGTGTAATAAATTATCAAAATTCGGTAACTTTTGCATACTATCTATATTAACTTAAAACTGAAAGAGAGTTTTTTAATCATCAGAGACAAACTTACACTAAAAACTCATAACGTTGCCTTTATGGGCAAATCTATTAATCTTATGGTATTATTAATGTGTACGGAGTTCATTGAACTATGTGGATAAAGTAGGAATTGTACGGCCAATACCTACTTTCAGTTGAAAAAATTGTGGTGTATTAATAATTATTTTTTTTTCTGTTGATAATTTTTTTCTGAATTACCATCATTGATATGTACAGTTGCAGTTTTAAGATACCTGTCTTTAATATCTCAAAATCGCCTAGCTTGAACAGGGCAAGGCATCTGAAGAAACCATTTTAGTATTCATAGTAACAATTAAACCTAAATGCAAGTTCTATTCCGATAAAAAAACATTTTCAGTACACCGCCATTGGCCTATATTTCTATTTATTAGTGGGAAGTTTGTATTCGCATAATTATCTCCGTGCGTTGCATGGTGCACCTCCTCTTCGTTGGGATGATAACTTAGCATACAAAGCAAGCAGTTGGGCGCATCATTTGGCGTTATCAAACCAAGGAATGAGTCACTCAAGTATGCAAGGATATGGAGAAAACGTGTACAGCCATTCCGGTGCTTCGTCTTATGTACACAGTTACATAGCTGCACATCGCTGGTTAGTTCTTCCTTAAGTCAAACTCTTTGTTTTTTCTGTTTATCGCTTCACTGCGAGTTTTATTTTTGACTATAACAGTAGCTATACATCAAAGAACAAATTGTGCATATCCATTTTTTTAGTGAACAAAATATTGGAAAATATTTCTCGTCAGTTTTTTATCCACTAAAATTTTTTATCGAATGGATCAAAGTTACCCTAGAAGGTAAAAAATCGTTAAACAATTTAAGAGAAAAATCTTGTGACACGGTCTGCTTTTCTTTTTTTTTTATATACTTCTGTATTTTTATATATATTATATATTATACTTCTATAATTAGCGCTAAGAAATTACTGTTTTTTTTTTTATTTCGCGCTTGAGTGTTTTCTTTGGTTCGCACTGGTGAATCAGATTCACTAGAATGTCTATTGGATGCTCGCCAATACAACCTTTAAAGTAATTTCACGGAGCATTCAAGTCAATCATTTTCTCTAGGTATGAAGGGGTGAAGAATTATGATTATGGTCATCCTCATTTCACGCCCTATGCTGGCACCTTCACGGAAATGATATGGAAGTCAACTACCAGCCTGGGCGTTGGTATTGCTTACCGCCCTGACTCAAAAAGAACATACATTGTTGCTATATATCAACCAGGAGGAAATCTGTTATCTGTTCAAGCTTATAAAGAAAATGTGTTATTGCCTCTCGCTGGCTGTAAGTCTTCAACAAGTTTATTGTTATGGCACAGTAGACATTTTGTCTCATTACTTGTTATTATGAGATATGCGGGGTTTTTTTGTATATGTGTACTAGTTGTTTAAGAGAGTCATAATAATTGTCTTCCTACATCAAACTCGTGATTGCTATTCTTAACTTGTTAAAACCATCTTCTTTACATGTTCATGAAAACTAAAAATGGAAAATTTTTCTCTTTAAAGAATGGATACTTTTTTTGCACTGTTAAGCCAAATGCTTGTGTCTAGTTGATAAAATTAATTTCCCGGAGCCTCTATATCTCAAATGCGCAAGGGACCGAAAGATTTGTTCGAGATAAAGCTATTTAACAACAAAGAAGAATGAGCATAGGAGGAGAAAGGGCAAGAAGGGGCATCAAACTATTTGATAAAAATTCGGTGATGTTGGAGATCAAAACAGGTTAAGTTAAGGGTGAAATATAGTAGGGGTAAAACCGAGAATAGAACAAAGTAATTGATCGAGATAGGCGGAAGTTTTAAGAATGATGAGTTTTCATAAAAAAGAAAGTACACCGTGTGTAACGTTATCAAATATATTATAGTGCCTGCAAGAGTTCCTGATGTCAACAAATTAAAACCGCCGGAATATTTGAAAGCCTCCGATACGTCGCCAATCAATCAAGGTAGGTACAACTTTTTGAGCACGAAAAATACTTAGCGTGTCAATTTTTATGCGTTCGACTGCGTTATGACATAGAAATATGGTGTTACGGCAACTTAGCGGTAGCGAGTAGTAAGGGGCGGATTTACTGACACGAAGTGGTTTTAAAAACATTTATTCAACACTTTCGCGACGCTACAAACAAAAACAAAAAAAGTAAGCTACAAACTACGTATAAAATAACAGAAATTAAACCTAACTACAAAATTCCTGATGCCGAACGGTTAATGCAACATAAAGAAAAAATAACACATACAAAATAACATATACTTACTATAAAACACAAAAATCCCAATACTTCACCTTTACAATAGCACACACATGGCACAGATACTTCACACTAACGAACAAGAAACTTACGCACACAAATTACGACAAATACACGGCACCCAAAAGACAAAACACAAGAAAAACGTTGCATACAATAAACAAAGGCGAAGCGAATACATAAAACATATAGCAAAACACTAAGAAGGAGAACCAAGTGTTCCTTCGTAGAGTCTGAGGCCTACTCGTGCTCATTGCGTGAACATATTGTTATGACAAATCAAGCTGTTTATTTGGGTTAACTGCCTAAAAATGTTATGATTTTAAAAGTAGTTTCTACTGCTACATTATTATTATTATTATTACTATTACTTACCCAGGATAGCCTCTTCAGTTCCTATTGGTACTGCTATCAACGAGGGTCCTGCGAACGGGGTCCTAGCGCATTTAAAGCTCCCATTTGAGCTACGAAAGTCGTGGAAGCACAGCAATCACTAGACAACCTCCTAAGATATCAATCCTATTCTCATGCTGAGCGCTAAGCAGAAACGATAGATTCACACTTTTATAGTCTCTGGCATGACTCGGCCGGGGTTTGAACCCAAGACCTCCCGCACTGAAAGCGAACGCTCTACCACAAGGCTTTCAGTCGGTAAATTACATTGTATAAAATAATTAATTAGGTGATTAACCCTACTATACCTGGGGGGGGGCACAAAGTGTCCGTGGGCTTTTTGACTAGGCATAACTTTAGATACACATGTAAATAAGTGCTAAAATTTTGTCACTATTCCTAACTTTTATTATTGCTTCAATTGAAAAAAAAATTTTTAGAAAAATTTTGTACTTTGCTGGGGGTATTGCTTTTTTGGACGGAGGTAAATTTTTTGGAATTTTGAAAACCGTTGACATTCATGTAAGAATGTTATAAGATGTTTTATTGGGTATATAATTATTTATTACATGTATGTTGGTTACTAAGAAGTAACCAAGGTGTTGCTGAGGTGATATATGGTTACTAGGGACAAAAAGTAGGCCAGATTTGAAGGAAATATCGATCCAGCAAATTGACGTCATTTTGGATCTCAATGACGTCATTATATTGTTTTCCTTACCTCGATTATTTTTCAATGTCATGTTCTACATATATACCAAGTTTAATGACATGAGCATCAATATTTCTGGTAGAACGGACCTTTTTATCTTTATCGTTAAAATAAGAAATTTTCTTCATCCCAATGAGGTCATTAGAATTACTTTTTTCATGTGAAACACATATTTTGGTATTCATTCCACAAATCTACAAAGAATCAAGGCCGTATCATTAGTAACACGCGAGAAATTAAAACGTACTGAAAAATTGGGAAAATGACCATTTTCCACATGTGTGACGTCATTTCTAATCCCTTGACGTCATCAAATTACTTTTTTTTACCTGGATAGAATTTCTAATAAGATATTCTCCAATTGAGCCAAGTTTCATCACTTAAGCACAATTGGCTCAGGATTTATGGCTCGCGGGCACTTTGTGCCCCCCCCCCCCCCCCCAGGGTTACAAGGGCCAAAAAAGCTCAGGTATAATAGGGTTAAACTAATAAAAAGGTCTATCCGATCTCCAATTTCGCTTTCTTACGCAGAAACAAATTATAATTGCAGTATGTAACAAGCTTTGTTATACCACTTTTAATATTCGTGATTTAATTCTAGTATAGCTAATATGGTTCTTAAGTCTTCTAGCTATTCACAGAGCATCTATTTACATAACTCTTTTTATGCAAATAAATTTTTATTCATGTCGACACTTCATAATTCATACATTAGGAACGAAAATTTTCGGACAGAAAAACTTTAGGTTTTTTTTTGTCCGAAAATTTTTTCGTCGGAAATTTGTGTTTGCCAAAAGTTTTTTTGTCCGAAAATTTTGTTTTTTCTAATTTTCTTAAAAAAAGGACCGGTGCATAGAAATTATATATAGGGTAATTAAAAAATCAATAAAAACTTTTTTGAACTTATTATTTTCGTTATTTTCACATTTGACTGAGGCTAACTATAAAGTTGGATACTGAAGACCCATTTTTCGATCTTAATTAAATATACGTACATAGATACTTCTAGCCTTCTTTTTGTGTCGTTTTCGCAAGCATTACTTTTGAAATTTCGTTTAAGTTTGTTCAAAAAACTTCTCATACATTTTTTGACTTTATAAATCTTGTCCGAAAATTTTTCCGCCGAAATAAAAAATTGTGTCCGAAAGTCTTTTCCGCCGCAGTTTTTTCCGCCGAAACATTTTCCGGCAAAAATTTTCTGCGACATACTTTTAGTTTATGAAGGTAAGGCAAGACATTTTAGCTGGAAATTTACGGCTTAAGTTGGGGATATTTTAGTGATTGGAATATATGTCTTGAACAACGTCATTTATGTTTCAAAAAATGTAGGAATGTAGAAAATTCTAATACTTGTTGATTATTAATATTATACGTGTCTAACATGTTGGTTGTTGTATGCGAGCTTTCAAAAATATCATTCAGTATTTATCTAGGAAGAAACTCCAAACATTGTCTTTGTCTTTTTATTCTGAGCGTATTGAAGTGACGTACAAATAATAACTAACGCATCATTGAACAAAATTTTATGTGCGCGCATGCGCATGTGGGAAAACATTAAGTGTCCAAAACTTTGTCTGATCGCGTTTAAAAAGTACTGCGCGCAAAATACCTTTTTACGTGCAACAATGACCCTTTAAGTCAATGTAATGTTAACATGGAATATAAACTTTTGCGTTAAATTATACAAGACCACAAACTACATCATTTACAATGAAAATATCAATTTAAAGTTTTTTTAAAATCATTTTGCAAGCATTGTGCGTACAATGAAGTAATTGTGATGCAAATTTTTATTTATAGGAATGACATCAAAGGAACCTTTAGCGACGTGTGGTACGTTTTGCTTGTTTATTTTCTTTGTGCATTAGCTGCTAAAGCAACAGTTGCAGATTCAATCTGTATTTCGAGGGAAATGGATTTAGATTTGCAAGGCATGGCATGGATAACAATTTTCTTTGCAAATGTTCGTCCTTAGAAACACGCGGTGCAGTGGCTTTATCACCTGTTCTTTCGACTGCGGATCGAATTTTAATTACTGTTAGGCAAACGTTGTTAAAAGTAACACTGTTTTGATATCAACAATATTTTACGCTTTATTTTCCTGTGTGTATGTTAGCCATTTCTCAGGACAGAAGTCAAGGATGAGATGCAATACCTACCCTGAAACTTTATCGTTCATGGTTAATATGCTAGAGACTTTTTTACCAATGTCAAAATCTAAATATTTTCTACTTCACAACAGTCTCAACCGCAGAGCCTTATATAATTTTAAATTATGAACTAACTGTCGCTTTGGCCTTTGGCCTTGTTTCCGCTGCATTAGAAGTAGCCTTATATTTTTTTTCTTTTTCTACCCCTTTTATTAGAATTGTGATTATACATCATAACTTAGGGATTTGTTATTAATTTTAACACCTTTTTCATAGATGGCTGTACTGAAGATATACTTGCATGATAGAAAGTACAAGAAGCAGTATTGGACATGACAATACACGAACACATGTTTTTACATCATTTGTACAATATCAAACTATTACACACATATTTATTTTTGCATATTTAAAGAAACGTGTTTTCCTTTTTTACTACCCGAAGAATAATCTAAGACTAATAATAACGAGTCTTAAGATTTCCACAAAACGTCAAAAAATGTATCAGGTAGGATATTTCTGGGGAACACCTATCAGATTTAACATATTTATTAAGGAACCTTCCCTTCAGAACCAAAGATGTTTCAGCAAAGGACAGCATTATTGTTGTTTATAATAGATCCGTGTCGTCAATGTTGTCGTTGTTGTTGTTGTCGTCGTCGTTGTAGACGTCGTGTATTAATTGTCGTCTTTGCTGTTGTTTTCATCGTCGCTGCTTCTTACATTATTGCACAAAAAATGCATGAACTTTTACTTATTTTATACTTCTCCATATCTCTAAAGTTATTCAACTACTTAATTCGGACTTTTATATTGGGATTGAGGGTTTAATCCACAAAGTTATGCTTAATATTGCAGATTACTCGACCACCGCCTGTATTTACGCGACAACTAACTCATTATATCATCTGATAATGATCATCAGCACGTGAAGATAAACTGAAAAATTATTTTAATGGGCGGGCTTCTTGTGTGAATACCTCCATTTACGATGTGATTACACAATACTGCAATTACTTTCCTTGTTCCGTTGCTTTCCAATTGCTCATGTTGTAAGAATTCCTTGTGGTGTATGACAGGCGACAGGACGATCCACCACGTGGATATAAAATGTAGACCGAAATAAATTATTAACTCCTTCATCTCCATACCTCGAGATAATTAAACATTTCTAAATTAGTCATTATGGGTATTAAATGAGTCGTTATAGTGTATATAAAAACACAGTAAGCTTTTTAAGATTCCCTAAAATAAAATTTCGTGACTAGGGCTTTGGTTGTTTCCCAAAAAATAGCGCACAAGTGAATATTAAAAAGTGGTTATCAAGTTAAATATGCTCAATATTTGGAGCGTTTTTCTTCTGGCAATACTTTGCCAACTATATTCTGCTCAGCCAAATTGGGATCGTCATACTGAACGATATGGTGGTGACAGAGTAGATGGCTACGGACATGGGGAAGGTTACAACCCAGGAGAATATACAGGACAGAATCATGGATATGAGACAAAACACAACAATAACGGACATGGTGTGAACACTTACGGAAGTAATAACGGACAAGGAACGGATTTTCATGGTAGATTATCAACTTCATCTTCTCCTGTTACTGAAGAAAAGGTAAATGGCATTGGTAAGGCGAGAATATTTAACTTTGTACAAAATTGAATTTTTTTAAAGCTTTATTTTTAAACATTTTGTTTGAGATGTTTTTGTGATTATTAGATGAGATTTTTCCAACTTCAAATAATTTATTTTATTAAGTTTTAACAGCTGGCAAGCCAAGGTGTCTAGTGGAAAGCTTAAAAGTAGATCTTTTACGTGTTCTAACTAGCTCAAAGGAAATTTTGTCCGATTGGAGGATTTAAAATTACAACAAAAATAATAACAAAAGTAAAAATCAGTTAGAGGGGCTCATTGATAATTTGCTGTTTAAGAGACTCACGTTTTTAAATACTTTAGTGCCAGTACATTAAACTTGAAGACCCATTTATACAGGAAATTTACCTCCTAATGTCATTATCTTCGGCAGATGGCGGCACCATAAGGCTTTCCTGGGCTTCTTAGTCTGGTTTTTGGCAGTTCTTTATAGTTTACCATACCAAAGACCTTTAAAAGTTGTCTTAGAATCTTTACATTTTTAGGAAAAATCATTATTGGTTTTTGAGATGTATGTCTTAAGAGTTTTGCTAACTACCCATAATTATGACGTCATTAACTAGCTCTAGTATATATGCAATTGCATATTTATAGTAACTAAGTATAAAAATTCATATAGTAACTAAGTATAAAAATTCATATAGTAACTAAGTATAAGAATTCATATAGTAACTAAATATAAAAATTCATATAGTAACTAAATATAAAAATTCATATAGTAACTAAGTATAAAAATTCATATAGTAACTAAGTATAAAAATTCATATAGTAACTAAATATAAAAATTCATATAGTAACTAAATATAAAAATTCATATAGTAACTAAATATAAAAATTCATATAGTAACTAAATATAAAAATTCATATAGTAACTAAATATAAAAATTCATATAGTAACTAAATATAAAAATTCATATAGTAACTAAGTATAAAAATTCATATAGTAACTAAGTATAAAAATTCATATAGTAACTAAATATAAAAATTCATATAGTAACTAAGTATAAAAATTCATATAGTAACTAAGTATAAAAATTCATATAGTAACTAAATATAAAAATTCATATAGTAACTAAATATAAAAATTCATATAGTAACTAAATATAAAAATTCATATATTCACAGAGAACTTACGACTTCTTTTCTTATGTTTATTGGTTAGATCACTCTCGAACTCTTAACCCTATTCGGTCCGGGGTTTTTCGAACATACTATGACCGGGGGGGGGCGGATTCCGCCCCCCCTCAATAACTTTTCATAGGGTTGTTCAAATTGAATCAAACTTGGCACACTTATAGTACGTCATAAAAGGAACAAAATGGCGCCAAAAAAAATTTGCTTCCGTCAGCACATTTTCTGTGACGTCATCAGAAGCTTGAAAATTGTTAAAAATGCCACTATCTGCTTAAAATATAATTACTTTTGTTCTAGAGCGAATTTTTACATTCTGTTTGAAGTTTCTGAAAGCTAAATAAAAGTTATTTAACATATCTTCCGGTTTTTACATGGATCGGATAAAAAATTGCCAAAAATTGCCCGAAAATCCGTTTTTTTCCGATTTTCGGGTAAAATCCGACAAAATCGGGAAATCGGATTAGTCACGTGTTCAAATTATTCAAAATGATTCTTCTTGATGAAACAAAGTTGTGTTGCAAGTTTCAAGTTCTAAGGATAATCCTAACAGGAGTTATTATATTTTTCCCATTATAAGGATTTCATAGAGATTTTTAGGGGTAGTTTCGAGTAATGGCCAATATCAAAGCCTCTGAAAGGTATGGGACCTAAAAAATTAGCATGCAGGTGTCTAATAGATAAATGTTGAAACTCAGTAAGTATCATAGCCATATAACAAAGCAATCAGGAGTTATTAAAAAAAAACCGTCAGGGGGGGCGGAATCCGCCCCCCCCCGGACCGAATAGGGTTAAAATGATCTAAGTGCTGCTGACGCCAGTGCAAATTTTTTAAATGGTTGGAAGTAACCTTGATGGTTGGAATTAACCAGTGATGGTTGGAAATAACTCAATTGATGGAAGTTTTCGGAATTTCAGTAATGGTTGCAAGTAACTTAGAAAAAAGAATGACCCGTGATGAACTTTGTATACAACTCCTCTGTATACAATTTATTTTAATCTCGTCTCATTGGCATTATAGAACGATCAGCTATATTTTGATGTAGTTTTATGTCATTTGCACATCGATTTATCAAACCTTTATTTATTTATTTATTTATTTATTTATTTATTTATTTATTTATTTATTTATTTATTTATTTATTTATTTATTTATTTATTTATTTATTTATTTATTTATTTATTTATTTATTTATTTATTTATTTATTTATTTATTTATTTATTTATTTATTTATTTATTTATTTATTTATTTATTTATTTATTTATTTATTTATTTATTTATTTATTTATTTATTTATTTATTTATTTATTTATTTATTTATTTATTTATTTATTTATTTATTTATTTATTTATTTATTTATTTATTTATTTATTTATTTATTTATTTATTTATTTATTTATTTATTTATTTATTTATTTATTTATTTATTTATAGGCAAGTCCTGGTGTATATCTACGTTAAAACATTCCATTGATTTGATCACAAATTTCAGACGGTATGTCTTTGAAGCTGAGTGCTTCGAGGGCCTTTACAGGGTGATTATGATTCTATTCCAAATCTATACAACATGCTGAAGGGGCAGTTAGTATTTTTTAATCTTTTCGAAGGTTTCTTTCGCAAAACTTCTTTCGGATTCATTGAAGGTTGATGACCTGTTTTGTGCTGGCAACGATAATAAAATCATGCTGAATATTAATTTTTTTCGGTCAGATAAGTCGCTGTTAGCTTTCTCAACGTTTCGGTTTTTTTATGTTGTACTATGCAACAAATTTTCCCACATCTTCCACACTAACTAGTCGACAATCAATATAAGACTTGAACTTATTCACATTGCCCTCTATTGATTCAACTTTGTATTCTTCCAAACTAACAGGGATAATTTCTTCAAGACATGCGAAAAGTTCTTCTGTATTTTTACCACCTCTGAACTGATTTTTAATCGCGTTTAAACAATAAAACACATCTTCGTGATCAGCCATGTTTGTTTGTAATGATATGTTACTTCTAACCACAAGAATTCAGCCGAAATAGCATCGGAATATCAGATTGACTTCCAAGTTACTTCTTTAGTTGAGTTACTTCCAACCATCACTGGTTACTTCCAACAATCACTGGTTATTTCCGACCATCAAGGTTACTTCCACCATTTAAGGAAATAAAATTCACGACGCTAGCATGACCTTTTTTTCAAAGTCCAGAGTCTTTGTCGACGTGGAGTATGTAAAGGATGAAAGGATGTAAGGTGGACGTGTTAGAAAGTTCGATAGGGGAATTTGAACGCTACTCCTTACCTTATCTACGCATCTCAAACAGTAGTATTTTCGCAGCGACCAGGTCCGAGAATTACCGAGTTGATACCATTCTTTCTAAAATGGGTAAAAAAGTGTCATTATCTCAATATTTTCGTGAAGAAGCAGAAAAAGTAAAGTACAATCATCAACGCACATAACAGTTATGAATTACTAAAAGTTATAGTAGTAGTCTGAAAAACTCAGACATGTGGTCAGACGGCCTAAAATGCTCAGACATGAGGTCAGACATCGTTTTCATTACATGAAAAAACAAGCAGTTTAAATTTATATATTTTAAAAAAAAATTTTTGTTCATATTCAAAAAGATAAAATAAATGAATTATGTTTCTATATTTGATTAATCATGGAAAAATGACATTTGATCATGAAAAAATGACATGATTACTGAATTTAGCGGTTAGCGTCTCACAAAGTTTTAGTTTTTAATTGGAATATTACGGTTTTGTTTCGTGATACAACTTCTAGTGTACAACTACATAACAAAATAGAGGATTTGATTTCTAACAAACTCATTTTAAAGTTTTCAAGTTTACCAAATTGGTTGAATCCTATTTGTTTCATTCTTGCCCTTAAAAGCTTTTAAAAAGACTTTGAAAATAGTATTTGCAGTCAAACTTTTGTTTTCGAAAGGAATATTTAGCCACCTGCTGTTCCAACGTTGACGGAGTTGGACACCGATGCAAGAAAATCTTACCCTCTTGTATATGGAACTCAATTTCTATATCTTGAGCTCAAAGTCAAAAACTTATAACACTAAAGAGCTTTTATGAAAGGCTTTCTACTTCAAGCTGCGAAATTAAAATGAACCTTGTAACCGATCTTAAGTATCTTTTTATTAAAATATTAATTGTAAAGTTTTGTGAATTCTTTTTGATTTATTAGTCAGTTCTAATGTCCCATCATATGCACTTTATTTAACTAATAAAAAAAGAACTTAGTTCGTTTGTCATACATATTCATTTTACCATAAATTTTATAATTAGCCCCCAATCAAAGACTTTTAACCATCGCTGGCCATAACCAGCTTAGACAAAATTTAATAAAGATATCACTTTTGCTTTACCGGGAATGATGCCTTTCACATCTTCTTGTTATAAAAAAATAGAATAATATAAAAGTCGTAAGATCTCTAATCTATTTTTTTTTCTAGAAAAAGTGGTAAAATTACAAGGTTCGCTAACAATCTGCCAATGGAAAAATATCTGTGTCTTCTCTACAGTCTTTATTGCTTTTAAACATATATTCGAACAAGCACAGTGTATGGTGTGCTGTTTAAATACTGCTGATTGAGACGAAAATGACAGTAAGGCTATAAAAAGTAAATTAATTCACCATATATACCCTTCATTAAAACACTAATGATCTGCACGTGTTGGTTACAATGCAAATGTAATTAGTAATTAAACCAATCCAATCACCACATGCATTCTTGAGCAATTCAAACAAATTATGACATGTGGCCAAGGTAAATATTGATACGGACGTACATTTTTATTGTTGGAATTCGATATTATTATCTGACGAAATGTGTAAAAAAAGAAACGAGAATAAACTATGATGCATAAATGCAATGCATAAAAATCTGACAAAAGATTACAAAATGCACCTGAGAAAAAAAAAACATGACATTTAGTCTTAATGTTGTAGCTCTTCGCTTTTCTCTGGTCCAACCCATGGGGTTACGTCTGCCTCGAAGTTGTTTTTTATTATAATTTTTTAAACTTGAGGAAATTAGATAAATTGAGATTTTTTATTTTTGCAGGTTTTAAGAACTATCAGTAACGCCTAAATTAGAAAGTTTACTACTGCTTACTAAAAATATAGGGAGACTAGAGTATGTTGACCTACCAAACGTGAGATAAGTATATGAATTTCCTTGTTCAAAGTAATTAAGGTCATTGGCCAGAACTTATAGGAAGGTCTATAGGAAGCAAATTCTTTGTTGCTGTTGTTGATTTCCAAAGTTACAGGCAGAACATTTTGCAAATTGACATCTACACCTTGACGATTTTGTAAGAAGATATTTTATAAGAAAAAAGCTTCACAAACCTCAAAATTTTAGGACAAATGTAAGAAAATCCCCAGCCTTAACGTATTAAGAACCAATTTTGGGAGACTGTGTTAATTACATTTACAGTTAGTGAATCACCATAATTTCAAAACACAACACAATCATAGGTTTCTTTTTTTTTAGTCAAATTATACATTCCAGTTGATTCCAGCAACGTTTAATCCTAAAAATATCAAAAATTTATTTATTAATTAGAAAATTTTATTTACAGCTGCTAATAAAATATCGTAGTTATTTATAAAAAAACAAAGAATATGGAGGAAAAAAATTTGAAAAGAATTTCAGCCTAAATTCAGGCATTCTGTTAAAAATATTAAGGCTCAGGTCAATAACGGTTTTTGTTATAAAAATCAACGTTATTTAGACATGCAGTTATTATAATATGGAATCTCATTATTGGTTGTGGTAATTTATGAAAAGAAATATTAGCTTCCTGGTTACTACGACTTTGTAATTAGCAATTTTGTGTAAACCACATATGGGAAAACCTTTTACTGAGAGATCTTGCGTTATTGTCGAACGTATAATTACAGCACCTAAAACCGCGGAAAAAAAATTTGATAAAACGCTTAATTAAATCTTTTTTCCTTAATTTTTATGTCAAACTCCTTTTAACTATCCCCCCCCCCCCAAAGTCAATGTTGTTTACCTCTAAGGTTTCTGGAGTACTTTTGCGAGCGTCAGCTAGGCAAATACCATCTTCAACATTGACTTTGGGGGAAGGGGGGGAGGTCACAATGAAATTCCCAATATATTTTTTCCAGGGTTGTATTATCATCTATGTATTCGTGATCCATTACTCAACTTTCAGCTCTAATTGTCTACTTTGCTATCCTGTACACGTGTAATAATTACACTTTGATGAGGCTGTTGTGGCGATATTATTAGTTGGAGTTGCTAAACGTCGAAATAATTAAGAGATTTATTTCACAGCAAGCTTTTTCAAAACTCAGTTCTACGTTGAAGTGATTATTTATTGTGTTTCCTTTTGGCTCTGTTAGTTTCTAAATATTTGTAATCTAAAAAAAATTGGCAATTTGCCAATTATTTGAATGTTTAGTAATCTATTTACAAAAACTTTTTTTTTCGGAAATGTAAAAGCTTCGCACAATGGAATCCACAACAATGACTCTTTGTTCTATAACTTCCTACTTCCTCACGTGTTTTGAGACAATCTCAAACCAAATACAATGTATTGTTTTTAGTTTAGTTTTTAGTTTTCTGTGCCAAGAACATGCAATCTATTGTTTGAATCCCTGACAGATAAGAACAAGACAACCTCATCAGACAGTCTAAAAACCACTATTTTGCCCCCATTTTTACGATGTGTTTAGGAAGGAAAGCCATCTGCCTATCAGACTGTGTACGCGGGATTTTAGAGTTCTCTTGGTTGATTATAGAGATTGTGATAATTAGAAGCTACCTTGTTTTTAGATACCGCACGTACTGCTCCTGTAAATTGCAATAATTGCTGAAAGGGTGGTTGTAATAAGCACAAAAAAAAGTTAATTAATAATTAGCCGGCGAGGTATTAAAGCACAAATAATGCAAACGTGTGGGATGGGTGAAATCAATACATTTTTAGTTTCCTCACTTTCATTCATATGACTTGTTTCAATGTGTTTTTAATCTCTTTAATATTCTGTTAACTTCTTTTATGACTTCCTCAAATAATCTATATATAATGCTCGTTACAGTAAATTTCATTCGTCCGTCAATTTTGCTCAGTTATGAGGAAGGTGCATGTTGTGTTCACAATTTGCTTTTTGCAACATTTTTGCAAGGGTTTCATTTATAATCTCGGTATGGTTATTTCATTTATAATCTCGGTATGGTTATTTTGTATTCATGGATTATTTATGCCAACGTAACCTAAGTCGTGTTTTAATTAAAATGCCCAGACAATTAAGTATTCGGTAAAAAATTTCGATCTTTTTTATTTGACTATGCTTCACTTATTGTTTGTTCTAGAAGATACACTGAGTGATTGTAAAGAACAAGTATCTACACCCAATTGTAAAGGAAGACTATACAAACGATCGTGGCGAACACTTGATGGTACATGTAACAACATCCGTAACCGTATTCTTGGAGCAGCATTTACACCAGTAAAAAGACTACTCCGTAAGTTTCTAACCTTTGTGTTTGCACCTGGTCCGGTTAATATCAACGTGCATATGACTTTCGAGAATTCAGCGCTAGAAATAAAAATCAATAAAATAATTTTCTTTCAATTATAATTGCCCAGCATAATAGAAACTAACCAATTGACCATCCATTGACCTATTTAGATCCAAATAATTATTGTTCACCTTTGTGAAACTCGTACATTCAGCGAAAATTTAACTACGGGTTTTAGAAATTTACGATGAAATAGATGTTTAGAAAAGGAAAATGTAAATTCCTTTACTTGGCTACTAACCTATTCCTTTTTACTTACCTTAATAAAACTTTCTAATTGTTTTAGCTGCTGTATACTTTGATAAAGATGGCTTAGATACACCGCGTGGATTTCCTGGTGTGAAATATCCCAAAGTGCCTA
The DNA here is from genome assembly GCF_029227915.1 of Hydractinia symbiolongicarpus. Classification (NCBI taxonomy): domain Eukaryota; kingdom Metazoa; phylum Cnidaria; class Hydrozoa; order Anthoathecata; family Hydractiniidae; genus Hydractinia; species Hydractinia symbiolongicarpus. The sequence goes on from NC_079885.1 coordinate 7,518,659, forward strand.
CACCCCATGAAATGTCAGCCAAATTTCTTACAATCGTGGAAGCTGATTCTGGTAACCAAGGCTTAGTGTCAAACTTGCATATGACGTATGGACAGTTCCTTGATCATGATTTGGATTTCTCATCAAACGCTGGTGGTTGTTTAAATCCTAGGTAAAAAGAATGGTTTAGATGCTCTAGCCATAATAATAATCATAAATAAATCTTCAGTCCATTTTATAATAACTGTACATGTATTGTAACCGGAGTTGCGTATCACGAAATGCGATAAAAGGACAGAGGAACCTGTGGATTTATCCGCTTGTCTTATTTAATAGCTCAAAGTGTCTGTCTGTAATATTAGAAAAGGTTGCTGTCTGTCTGTTTAATGAGAAAATATGTGTTGTGTGTCTATGGTGTGTTTAATGATCTGGCGTGTCCTAAGCAAGAAATTGTTTTTTATTCCAAAGGCCGTAACTAACGCTATGAATTTCTTTTTCCAATTCACTTTGTGTTTATACCCAGAATACAGAAAATAAAAAAATTCAATGAGGGCAAGGTAAAATAAGCCATACATCAATTTCGGCAAAAGTGCGTATTTTTTAAAACATGTTTTATTATAAAGGTTTGTAACATAAAGATGTGAAATTTTTTTTAATATACTCTTAACTAATATTATAATACCTTCTAGATGCAGTCCACATGGTTCAAAAAACGATTTTAAATATCCTTGTTTTCCGATACGTTTCTCCAGCACGAAAGACAAAGGTTGTACGAAATTCATTCGCTCTTTTGCCATGTGTCAGAAAGGAGAGAGAACAGTTCGAGAGCAAGTCAATGTCTTGTCCTCATATATAGATGCTTCTATGGTCTATAGTAATAATAAAACGAAAGCAAAATTGCTTCGCACAAATGATGGTAAGAATTGGAGGATTTATTTTCGGATATTTTCGGATTTTTTTTTGGATATTTTTTGGGTATGTTTTTTCTCGGATTTTTCTCGGATTGTTTTTCGTTGCTGCATAAACTGGTCTTTGCAAAAATCCCATTAATGTTTTTTGGGTCTAATTTTTTTTTTTAAAAAAAGCCTCTGTTAAACCCACGATTGTTGACCTTTGAGTGAAAAATAACAAACTAACATTCTACTTACAATAATTTTAGGGACTGGAAAGTTAAGAGTGACCCCTAAGATGCTTTTGCCGATCGATCTGGAAGCGACAGATGATTGTAAAACACGAGGTGGATGTTTTCTAGCAGGTGACAGCCGAGCAGATGAACATATTGGATTGGCTGGTTTTCACATTTTATTTGTGCGCGAACACAATCGAATTGCTACTAAACTCAGAAAAATCAACCGTCATTGGTCTGGTGAAAAAATATACCAAACAACACGGAAAATTGTTGGAGCTATTGTTCAACATATCACATATAATGAGTATGTCCCTACACTGGCTGACCTAAAACCTTATCGCGGTTACAAAAGTTGGGTTGATCCCTCTGTTTCGAATGCATTCAGTACTGCAGCTTTTCGTTTTGGTCACAGCCAAGTAAAGAATTCATGGGCACAGTTAAACTATAAATTTGAAAAGATATCAAACAACATTCCTCTTCGACAAACATTTAAAAACAACACGGTTCTCTTCAACAAGGGAATTGAACCAACCTTCTTTGGATTGGTTGGCAATACTTCAGAAACAGTGGACACCAACTTTGCTTCTGGGGTTGGAGAAAAACTTTTTATACCACCTGGAATGTCTGGAACCGCTAATCTTGCAGCCATAAACACCCAAAGGGGAAGAGACCATGGATTACCTGGCTATAACGAATATCGAGGTTTCTGTGGACTTGGAAAAGCAAGAAATTTTTACGGATTCCGAAAACAAATTACAAGTCGAAAATCTCGGTGGGCACTTAGAAAGTTATACAAAAACGTGAACAACCATATCGATTTATTTCCAGCAGGTTTAGCTGAGAAACACATGCGTGGAAAAGAGGTTGGCCAAACATTCGGTTGCATTATCAAAGATCAATTCGAGAGAACAAGAGATGGTGACAGGTTTTTCTACAAACGCCCTGGCATCTTTACATATCACCAATTGAGAGAAATTAAGAAAATCACTATGTCGAAGATTTTGTGCGATAACTTAGAAGGTATTGTTTCCATCCAAAGAGATGCGTTTAAAGCTTTCAAGACACATCATCGTCGAGTTGAATGCAGTCACATCCGTGGAATTAACTTACGAGCATGGGCAGAATATTCTTATGGCGATCCAAAAGAATAAAATAATGACAACTTTTTGTAGTTGAAAATCATACCGATGAATATTTGCGTCTGCAAACTGTGGACAAAATATTTAACCCCGCAAATTTCTTGTAACATGACTCGAAATTAATCTCAAAAAAATCAAAATATATCTAATGTGTTTGATTCGACAGTTTTTATTTTATGGCATTTCGAAAGAAGAATATTGTTAAACCTCTTTAAAATTACTGCTTGTATTATGGGCTGTACTAATTATTTTGTTAACTTAGACTAATTATGATAAGTTATACTAATTATGATAAGTTATACTAATTATGATAAGTTATATTAATTATGATAAGTTATACTAATTATGATAAGTCACTGGTTATGAATGCTGTTTGGCTATTGTGATAATTGAATATTCCCCAAGTAGTTACAAAGGTCATTTCTATACTACAATCCTGGACATAATATTATTGGAAAAGGCCAATTTTTTGCTATTTCTCGAAAAGCAAAAATTAGTATGGGTTAAGAATTTGAAACTAACCAAATCACCTAAGTCCTAAGTTCGTTTGCGACAAATGAACTTTGACAAGTTCGTAATGCTCTTGTCTTTTGTAGAAACAGTGTTTATAACTGCTTGTGGGACGAACTATGAAATTTGGCCCTCTTTTCCAATAAATTAAGTCCGGGATTGTAGGTTTACGAATCTTGAACTTGTGAAACTTTACTTGCCAGTGTTTACAGCGGACTTAGGATCTTGGTTGACTCTCTCTCAAACACTTCTGAATTTTACAGGCTGTTGATACTGTTTGTCAACTTTGTAAAATGGCAGAAAAAAACCTTGTCTCAATATTTTTGAGGGGGATTGTAGCGAGCAAAATTTTTTATACGTTGTACGCGATTTACTTCTCCAACAATTATTGTGACTTAATACTTAAATTCTTACATTGATTTCAAAAAAAAAAATAATTTAATAATAATGTTTCTGATTGGTTTAATCACTTGATGCTGATGTAAGCAAATCCATTGGGTCGTTTTCCCAAAATTAGTGTTAAAAAACCTTCGCTACAGACAACTATTAATGCATAATGTATTTTCAGTGATTTTGATTTAGGGCTACTTATACAGTCTCAAAGTTTATTACGTGAGTGTGTTTGGAATACTATACATCGTCACTTTTGCAAGTTTCTTTGATATTCCAGTTATGCATTCAGGTAAAATCATTATAAAGAATTCATTAAAAATCATTAAGCCTTCAGTTTGCAAATGCGAAATAATATACCTTTTTAAGGCTTACATATCCTATATATTTCATTTAGCAAACTGCCACCTTTCACAGAGAACTTGTTTTGCAAGAGTAGTTAGTTCTGCTGCTACTTTGAGAATATGAAAATTAAAGACGAGATTAAAACAAAAAACGCCTTTAATTCGGCAATCCAGACGAAGTTCTCCTTGCTAATTAAGCGTCACGTTAATTACTCGGATGGATATATTAACCTATATCTGGTAACTTATTAAAATTTTACGAACTCGTTTAAATGATAAAAAGGCCAAATAGCATGGCTGATCCAAAATCAGGCATGCATTCATTTAGATAAGGCATCATCATATACATGTTATTCAAAATTTTAGTCTCTTTCCAGAATTTTCGTCCCTTCCCAAAATTTTCGTCTATTAATTTTCATAAATATTCGAGAGGTTTTACAATGTTCAAGTTATTTTTCATAGAAGAAGTAACAAAATATAAAGTCTTTTCAAGAAATTTTGTTAATGACCCTACATTTTCGTCGACCTAATAAAGTTAGCCATCTCGTAATATACATGTTCAGGTAGTGTTTTCCTATTTCTTTTCGCTATTTCTTCTCGCCGTCCGAGATTGCCAAAAAGAGAAAATGAGCCCTGGGGACGAGGTTGATACATGTGCATATTTTACAGACTAACAATATGGTTTAAAATTGTCTAGGGCTTTTAAATTGAAGTCTTCAAAAAGATTCTAAACAACCTTTTCGTTTTTGATTATAACTTATCCGTTATATATGGCAAAGCAGTTTTTACTTTTATCTCACTTTTTAACTTAAAACATGCTGGTAATTGTATGTGTTTATGAGGAATGCGTCAAGTTGCGTGACTTTTAATCATGCTTTGGAAATGCTTCACTTTTCCTGGTGGAAGATTTAACTTGCTCAAATTATTTAAGAAAGATAAAGACCAATTTTGATACACTTTTATCACTTGTCAAATATATAAAAAGTAAGTACAAATATGAGAGATCCCATAACCCTTGAAATAAAGTTAATTATAATAATATTATAACTATCTTTTTTTCTAGGGATATGCGCCTCTTAGCAACCGAAAGGCATGCCAATATCGAGTGCATAAAACTACTATAAGTAAATTTATTCCATAAGTTTGCAATGCAATTTTATGCCAGGCTGCCCGAATAGATTTGTTTACAAAAACAACAACAACAGCAACAACAACAAATAAACAAACGAAAAACACTTTTAACAACTTTAAAATAAGTTCGCCAAAGGTGCAACAAACGAGCTCGGTACAGATTGATTGAGGTGTATTAGGAGTGGAAAAATAAAACTCTTTTTCGTTTGTAGAGGAACATATGATGATATGTCCATTTCAGATGGTTCCAATCTTGATACAGACCAATTATTGCTTGATATTACTTGTAGGGATTCTATGCCAGAAAACTGAATTATGATTTCTTGTATTATAAAGTTCACAAATTTTTGTTCCTTGCTTGACAACCTTTTTAATTGGAAAAATAGATGCTCCAGCCCTTTAACAATAAGTCGCAGATTTTCAAAATTTACTCATTGCATAGTCCGTAGTAATTCCTGCAAAGTGAAGAAGAGATTAAAAAAAAGCATTACCGCTTTCGTCTTGAGATATCTTGGTCAGTCTGATTATAAACGGTGAACCGAGAGAACTTCACTTAAGTAGGTTTTTAATTTTTATTTATGTATATTGTAAAGCAGCCAGAGAGACATATGCCATTAATTTATAGCCCAATGTCTAATTTGTTTTCCATCTATGTAAAGCAAAATAGACATTTTTGCCATGACAACGAACATCTTATTTGCAACATCAATTTAATGACGTCAAATTAAAGAAATGTGATAATATTTGACGTCAGTTTTAAATCTTCCTCTTTCGTCTTGATAAAGATAGTAAAGAGTCGCGTTGATCGGCAAAAAGTCGAAAAACTGTTTAAAGTAAATAAAGTAAGAACACATAATTGGATAAGATGAGTTATCAATCAAATTTCAAGTTATACTTTCAGGTTAGTTCTGTTAAGTTTTTGTTGAGTTCTAATTAAAAACAAGTGCAACAACGAAGGAACTTTTAACTTCCTTCAAAAACAGAAGTATGATAAGCCATGTTTGTATAATGCATTCTGGGAACGTACACATTTACTCCTTTGGACAGCAAACACGCGTAGAGATTAGAAAGATATTTTAATGTGTATTGATGATTTATAATGGTTATCAATCAGGAAATTGAAAACTGCTTGATTATGTTGGCTTTTCCACAAAAAAGACATCTTCACTTTTAGAGTATCTTGCCATTAGCCGCTATCATGAAGGCAAAATGTCCTAGCAACAAGGACATTACGCGAAATGTTTGCCGTACTAATGGCAGTGTGTTGTATTACCACGATTTTTTCTGGCTGTTGAATCATTTTTTTATTCTATCTTTTTTAGAAATTTCTGGAGTTAAACGACCATTTTTGTAAACGAGAAATATAGATCAAAAACATCGAACTTCGTCTTCAACATTCCAATGATGAAAAAGTTGTTTTGAAAGATGAAGTTAAAAGTCTTAAAAGTCAACTAACCAAATATCAGGAAGAACTGCATACGTTGAAAGAAAAGAATGGGAAGGAAGTTGGTTTAGTCAAGAAGGTACAAGAACAACTGCAAGCAAGTTGGAGAATTGAGAAAAGCTTTGAAAGCATCGCAAACAGAGAGAATTCCAATTTCCCGAAAGGTTTTATACACCGAGGTGGAGAGATATGAGAAACAACTGTACATAGTGTCTACACAATTAAAAAGCAAAGAAAATATTGAAAGTGACATGAAAAGCGAGCTTGCTTGAATGAAGGATGAAATCAACACCATCACAAAAAAATTTGAAACAACTACGGTAGAGAGCGAAAAATTACATGATTTGATTGGTTATTACAAGAAGTTCTCTGCGGAGAAGTATGACAGAGATCTGGATATAAAAAAAGCATTTTCACAACTTGAAAAATTAACATCGTTTAAAAGTTGTTTTGCAGCCTTCAAAATGCACAAGAAAAAGAAACTTATCGATACAATAAAAGCACATATTTGTGAGAACTTGTGAAGCTTTAATGCCATCATGCTTGACTTTGATTATCTACAGTATAACAGAAAAAATACAACCAAATAAAAAATAATGATATCTTTTCTCTTTCCTACAAACAAAACGGCCCGTTTCTCCTGCCCTCGGCCCACTGCCACACAGCGCAGGGTACAAAAAGTGCATGGGTATCAAGTTCGTAAGATAGAACAATCCAAAAACATATTAAGGAAAAAGTGCAGGCCAATGTAGTAGCTGCATGTTATAATTTCATATACCAGCAACAAAGAAAAATATTCAAAACCCGGACTCAATGATGTATCTTTGGTACGATTTTTTAACAAGAAACCAATTTGTAACAATGGTAAATGTCCGCAAGACTTCTTAACAACTTTCTTAACAATTTAAGCGGTCCTTCAATAAGAAGTTGACAGAGAATTAAGCAATTGTGGGTAAATACAAGTAATTTGTTTCGCGCAGTTTTTTGGCAATCTTCAAAATTGTTCAACTTTAAGTTAGCGATCGTTATGCATCAATCTCAGCTGGTAAATGCTAAGTCTAAAGTTAGTATGCTTTGAAATATGACTTAAAAGACACTAGTGTAAAAATGAAGGCGCGTGCGAATTCAAAAGTAGACTCAGGAATTTGCTTTGTATTTCCATATAATATAACGTTATAGATAAAACCCTATCAAGTATGTTTATAGACGAAAACTTAAGGTCGTAATGCGAAGATAAAAGATAAAGTCATCAATTTCTTCTACTCGCATTACGACCTTACGTTTTCGTCTGTGGATATACTTAGCATAATATATTATCATTCCTAATAAACACTGCTATGAACGGAACATCTTTTCTAAGCTGAAAAAGTGTACAAAATAAATACATCCAAATTCAACTACAATTTAAGCGTTCTTTAAAAAAATTTTTTTTTGTTTATTGAAAAGTTTTTCGTTTCAAAAAAGTCGTTATTCCAATAAACATAACATCATGATTGCGTCACAAAAACAATATTATTTTCCATTTGTCAGCAAATGGAATGAGGAACTTGTCACCAACAACGCAACCGCAATACACGCATTCTTGACCCCAATGCCCTTTGAGCTCAAATAGCTCAGTAGACAGGAATGGAAATTCTAATGAACAAATATTTCTTCTTTCTCAGTGTCTGGTCATTATTAAATAAAAATAAGAAAAAGCCTTGCGGCTTAAAGATTTCCGCCATTAGCAATAATCTGAACTTTGGAGAGGACTGAGTAATATGGGGGAACAAAATCATTGAATATTCTAAAATTTTAAAATTCAATTTTTGATTATTATTGAAACTGTAAATCATAGCTAACTTAACTTACATAAACTTCATTTCTCTATAAGAACAATTTTTAAAAGAAAAAAAAATAAACCTGCTGAAAATTGATGAACAATAAAAACAAAATGAAAACAACGGCAAGGCTGAAAATTTATTTAGTTTCCATTTTTCTCTGCAAAACAGCTTGGAAAATAACTTTAAAAGTGGCAGGAAATTATTTTTTACATAATCAGTTAAAGGTAACTTTTCTTTTATAACACACTTGTCACGATTTTATAGCTATAATACATTATCTTTCACCAAAAATATTCACCCTCAACAATTCCTCTTTAAATTAAAATTCATGAATAATTAATTAGTTCTGCTGAATATAGCTTTAGTCTACGTGCTTGCAAAATTGTACAGAAGGAAATGACGTAATTATTAAAGGGAACCGTTAATAACATCAAAGATGGCGCATTATAAGAAGATCTTCATTGTGCTACACTGCACGAGTTTTAACTTTTGATAGCATATAAACTTTAAAATAAAGTATTGTTCATTGGATAATAAAACAATTTGTTGCACTATTGGGATTCTTATTGGCTTAAAACTCATTTTAGCCTCGTTCCCAGAAAACAATCTGTCAAAACTAGGATTTGAGATTTAGCTTGGAAAGGTTTCGGGCGTTCAGCCTAGCTGCGCTGCTCTATCTATCTCTTCCTCTATCTCCTCAGACGATATTAAAAATTCCGCCTTTGCTGGCGGAAATCAACAAGAACATGAACCGTAAATGCTCTAATAAATACGCCGGACGTTCCCAGGGCATTTTGCCTTGTTGATAAAGTTGATAGCGGCCACTCCGTAGTAACGGCTGAGTGGGTAAAGACCCTGGGAACGAGGTTGACGCCGGGCGCCTAATTTATTTTCGACTTTATTTGGGGCGTTTATAATAGACGGGCGTTAAACAGTTCGGGCGAATTCGGTGTTTATTAAGAAACTAATAATCGAATGTCATATTCCTACAGGAAATAGCAATTTAGTATTTTTCTCAGCGAAAAAAAAAAACAGAAAAAAAAGTTGTTATTAAGTAAAAATATTGCACACAGTTGGGTCACTTTTACAACAATTTTTGCAGACTGGAAATATTTGGGTGTAATATATGTGGGCGGGTAGTTCTTCCCGTTTTTCGTAAAGGCGGTGGGTAGTACTCGATTTCGCTGCGTGACGTCACGGTTAAATTTTTTTGATACCTTAAAGGTGGGTTTCCACTCAAACGAATGCGGTCGAATCGATCTATGTGGATCAATCGCGTTCTCACTAAAATTGGTTTCCACTTAAATTCGACCATGCTTCGATCGAATGCGGGGTAATTAAATTTATTCCAAAATGCAATAACACAAAAAGAAAAATAATATTGAGCATGTAAACAGATTTTCATGGCAAAAATACTATAAACCAAGTATTTTCGTACTAAAATTTGTGACTTTTTGAAACTTTTGAGGAAGTGACCCAAGGCAAATGGGTGGGAACTTTTAAAAGAATGGTACAAATATAGTTTTGTTCATCGTATATGTGTCATATTTTCAAAGTACATGCTCAATATCATTATTTATCATGAAATTTTTGTTATTGTTTTGAAAACAATTTTCATAAAAACACCATCGATCGAATCGACAGTTTCGACCACATTCGTTTGAGAGGAAACCCGCCTTTAGTGTCACATTCGAACTTTTCCAAAAATATTCGAAATATATTTTCAAATTGCCAGTTGTTTTTGATTTGCGTGTTATGTTGTTCTTTTCTGGGGGGAGGGGGGTTGCACGTGCCTGTAACAAAAGCAAGCAACCAACGAAATTGGGCAGCGTATGCAATGCAAGTAAGAAGCGTGTTTATTATCTTATTGTTACATCTTTTCTATAACTTCATTTTTATTTGTTTTTTGAAAAATATAATACACAATAATAAACAATAACAAAAAAGTATAAAATCAACTTGACTAAAAAATTGATTTATAAAAATTCTGACGGGCGTTACTAATAAACTTCACATAATGGCGTTTTATAAGCTAGCTAAAGTTTCAGCTACCAAACATTAGTTACCAAGGCAGAAAGAATCTAGAGTCTTATTTAACTGAGGTTTAAAAGGTAAACTAATATTTCTTTAATAATAATACTTGAAACTATTTTATAATTTTTCTCACAATAAATAAATCATGGTTCGCAACCTAATTTCCAAATCTCCCACAAAGGTTGGAGAAATTGTGTTTTTTTCTAATTAATCCATATAATTACATGTCTGTGTGTGATTTAAAAAAAAATATTTTCGTTTTTTTAAGAACTTTTTTCCGCCGAAAATGTAGACTCCTCAAACAAAAAACAACAAGAGAAAAATTTTTGATATAAACGTTACACGTGTGACCAACACATTTAAATTGTAAGAATCCACAGACTCGTATTTTAGAAAGGCAAATAACGCACGTTTTGGAAGACTCATTGTCTAATTAAAAATTTTCCAATAAAGCATAACATTTTTAAGAACATGATAGAGATAGATAAGATTAAAATATTGAATTAAACTAGATGGAATCGGTTTTTTTTATGAATTAAACTAGATGGAATCGTTTTTTTTTATATACAGTATCTATGCATAGGGATAAATCTCGCACTTTTAACAATTGATTAAAAAAAAACCAGCGTGTACCAACAAAGTAACTACACTTTTCATAATTGATAAGATCTCTCAGCACCCTAAATACTTGTACCAACACTCCACAAATGGAGGTTAAGCAAACGGTAAACAAATGATGGAATCAACTATAGACGCTGTCAACACGCATCAATTAATAATTTCGTTTTAAATTTCTATTCTGGTGTATGCAAAATAGATTCGTGGATGAAACAAGTCACTTTTTTTCTCTTTTTATATGGTGAAAAATACCAAGCGCCAAAAACCCAGGGTTTTGACTATTTTAGTACTAAATCCGATAATTCCGGGTTTTTTGAATCCGGTATTCGGTACTCTTCCTATTTCGTATTTCCTAATTTCATAATTTAACATCAAATAAAAATAAACAAAAATTCCTACTCACTCGCTCTCGTCAGAAGAACACTCGTTCCTGAACAAACCATGTGTAATGGCTAAAGCGCCGCCTGATATAAATCGAACAAAATTGTCACCTACAAGCGGTCCCAATGCATACAAGCCCTTGCGGGACCTACATTCATACGTAAACAGGTCTATATCTAACGGGTTAGTCTTTATGTTGAATTCCGATTCGGGATCCTCTTTTAACAAATCCGAATTGGGTAAAATAGATAAGTCCGGCAACAGACCGACGTGTATGAGAACTTTGCTGACGTGAATTTTAAATCTAAATTTTTTGTTCACGTGTTCGATAATAACTTCTTTATTTGGCAAAATTTCGGCTAGGTTGTGTTGTGCGTAGGGCGTGTAGTATTCGTTGATCTGCGACTTCGTGGTCATCAGGGGTTTAAGCTTCAAATAATCAGCATATGCGGAGGAGAGCTGGTTTAAGACGAGCTCGGGATCTTTAGCGTTCCGTCTGAACACATGTAGTACTGGTATCTTCATGGACATTAAATTAAGAACGGCATCTAACGCCACCAGGCCGCATCCAACCACCACTACCGGACAATTATGTGAATGAAGAGTTTCTAAATCTGGGAGTTTATGATGTACAAACGAGTAATGTTCACCAGGAACATTCAAATTTCGAGGATGGTTAAACGCGCCTGAAGCAAGTGCAACATTATCTGAGATAACAGAAAAATCTGTCGTTTGGTCTTCCCCATATTGGATTCCTTCGATTTTCCATTGCGAGGAATTCTCCGTTGACTGGGTGACAGATGTTACTTTGACATTGTTCATAAAGAATGAAGACAAATCCATAGCTTTAACGTAATCGGAGTAATACATTCCGACGTACAAAGCATTCGTTCGGTCCGGATGAACAGCATATTTGTGCGAAATCTTCGGCAGGTTAGCCAGCTTCGATTCGTTAGCTTTAAACCAATCTTTAAACGGATATTCCGGCATTTCCAGCCATTGCGCCAGACTGACAGTGAGCTGCGAGTTTGTCATGCGGTGCCACGACCCACCTGGGGGACCAAGTCCAAGCACAATGTGCCGAACCTCGTTCTCCGGATTGTATCTCCACTCAATGACCGCCTCATCATTTGTTAGCATGTCTGCGTTTGGATGGTACAGGTGATCAAATAATATACTCACAGGATTCATCGTGCGCGAGTCGTAAACACCTTCGCTTAACCATTCCAGATCCTAAAACGAAAATTAGCGTAGAGGTAATACGACGGCAGAAATAAGACCCGCGTCTTCCAAAAACAATGACGTTAATTAGTTAATTTATATCTTTCCAAAAACAAAAAAGATGAGAACGACTGTTTAATGAAACCCGAACTGGCGTTGATTTTCAAAAATTTACGACACAACGCTTACTGATAAATATCCAACGATTTAAACGCCCCGACGTTAATTAACACCCTCATTAACGCCAGCGTATAAAAGGAATACTAACAAGTAGAAAAGTTATGAAGGTATGTCACCTACCTCGAGTACCAAGGACTTATTTTGTGACATGTACTTCAGTCGGTCCTTTAAGATGGGATCGTCAATAGGCTTCCCATTGTAATATGGCCAATGGCCAGACAAAAAATACGATAAGATGATAGCAGATGGGCCATTTCCTAAATATTTATGGATTAAAAACACAATAAATGATTTCCAAAACAAGATATGTCGAAATTCTAGCAAGTCTTAAAACTCCTAACTTTTGTTGTTCTTTTTGCATGAGATAACAACTTACCAACGATCACAACATCAAAATCTTTACGGCTGGTCACAGTACCTTCCGTTGACAGTCTTTTTTCTAAGCGCATCTTTACTTAAATCTATAACCACTAAAAAAAATTAAAATAATATAAAATATATATAAAAAAAGCACGAACTATATATAGGAGAGTAAATTCTAAATGCAAACAAATCCTCTTTAAGGAGATCTCTTCAGTTTTTTATACACAAATATTTACTTTTATAAAAAAGTGAAGTGCTTTGACTGTTGCGGCATTAAGAGCATTCAGCAGAAGATAGCACGAGATATATAAATCTACGAAGTCATTATGAACAAGCTAGCAGAAGCAACGGTTGCCACAACAACAACAACAACAACAACAAAAATAACGACAACAGACAAACAACAAAAAAACGACAACAAACAAACAACAAAAATAACAGTAGAGATGCAACAACCATAATCAACTACAACAACAGCAATATTATCAACAAAATCAACACTAAAATTAGATGTATCCACACAATCAAACAAAGACAACGTGGAACAACCAATCAAACTTCTTTTACAAAACAAGAGAAGAAAATCAAACACACATACTAACACTTTCATGGCTCACTGCACACACCACACATACACACACAACCCTTAACAACATTTTAATGAATGATATTTTTAAACTGGGTATAACATGAATACCCCGACTAAATTATTAAAACCGAGAGCTCGCAATGAATAAAAAAACAACTTTAAAATAACTATTCAGAACGAATTCAGGTGACGTTAAAAAAAATTGCAACTTGATTCGATCTGCTTTAGTAGTGAACAACGCGACTGTGTCAATGAATTTATTTCTGAAAACAAGTCATGTGATATGCACACAAAGGAGGCTGAATCAATCCTGTACTTGTCCTTCACCATAATCAATGCCAGCGCCATTATAGCCAATACAACATTTTGTACGTTAGCCGACGATTTGAACTTTAAGGCGAATCTCCACGGGACGATTTTTACGACGATCGTCACCAATACTCAAATTCGATTGGTCGCGATTTTCGTCGTGACGAAAGGTTGAATTGGTTTCTGCTTTTCGTCACAAAAATCGTCGCAAAAATCGTCCAGTAGAGATTCGGCTTTAAGCTGCCAAATCCCGTAACTCTTTTACGACACTGAAAACTTGTCGATTATTATATGTTGTGTCAACAATAGTAAATCTCTTCTAGCGTGACGTACGTGTTTTAAATAAAAATAAAACATGTACAGCAAATGACGAAATAACATTGATCTAATTCTTGACAGCTAGTCATACATACTAAGTAGAGTGTCGACATACAAGTTCGGCTTGTTTATTCAAAACACTATCAACTGTGCGTCGGAGAAAAAACTGTGTCAGAGAGATATAAAAAGAATTAACGATTAGGATTACACAAGATCTGTATAAGAAATTATATCAACATTGTAAATACACATTGGCTTTGCGTTTATTTTTTCTTTCCTCTGGGTCAGCTTTGAAAAGGAGCTGTATATAAAATTTCAAAGATTTGTAGGAAAAGGGGATTGGGTATGGGCATGGAACGACAACAACAGCAGCGCCGACAAGAGCGGCAACAATAACAGCAAAAGGGGGGTTTCCAAACGAATGGTCGAATCAATCAACGTCAATCGACTCGAAAGTAGTATAGCTTCCTACTTTTTTGCGATCGATATTTGATCATTTCCATTAAGTGGAAACCCGCCTTAGGAATGCGACCAGAAAAAAATAAACAAATAAAAAAAAATTATCAGCAAGGAGAATCAAAAAGGTCTTCTTTTCTATCTTTTTAAATCACAAAACCAACTTCTCACAAAAGCTGCAAAAAACAAAAAACTGTTTCCAAAGAAAAAAAAAAGTATTGGATAAAAACGAGCATAATAAATACGGGAAAGAAAGAAAAGGAGAGGAAACATCTCATGCATAGCTCAACACCATTCAGCTTTCAACAAAATTCAATTAGTTTTCTTTTTTTCCCATTGTCAATGTGGATATACAAAAAAACTTGAACTATTTAATATTAACAAAAGCAAAGTACTTATTTGGACGTTGAATAATTGTTCCCTTCTATAAAATATTATTAATAATTGAAGACTTTAAAGGTGAAAAAAATGTTTGATATAAACAGTTCAATCCATATATTATGTTTCCAAAATTAAGAAGTTAAAGCAAGATATTCTTAAAGTAAAGGCTTTTAAGAAAAAATAAACCAACGAAAAATTAAACTCGGCAGAAAGTATCTGTAGTAGAATGAGATCGCCGAAACCAACTTTAATGACCTCAAACATGATTGTTGAAAGTGATACAATTTCTACTAAAGGGGGGGGAGTTTAAAACATGGATTTTTTTATCATCTGAAAGGTCACACTATTGGTTATGGTAATTAAAAAACAGGCCTGTTTTAGTGATGTTTTCAAAATTATTGGTGAAATGTAAATAAAATTTTTCCTGTACAATGTGATAGAAACGTTAGTACCAGAGTCAGCTCCAATCGACACTTAGTAACATAAATAACTTTTTAGAAAAAATCTAAAATATTCACGACACTGAAGCGGAATCCAAATTATTTTAAAGCTATTCAAATTTACGATTGAATATACGTATTTAGTATGGAATCATTGAAAGATGAAAAATGTGGGATATTGCGGACAAGCAAAAAATCAATTCCAATTCATTATCAAACCTTAGACAGCAGTTTTTGCAAATAACTCAAAATTTTGGACTTTGGACTCGATTTCTCGCCGCCTTCTATTTCAAAGTTAGTAGAGTGCTCAGCACTGCTGGATGGAGAATTTAATTCCCTTTCATATGAGCCCAAACTTGATATTCTAAAGTTTAATGATTATGAGTTATGACTAATAGACAGCATGTCGGTATTTAAACATTGTTCGGAGTCTAAGGTTGAAAATGCGTTTAAGAAATGACAAAGCATCACAACTTAAAAAATCAATGAAACACAAACACTAATTACAGATAATTATTTTGAAAAACAAAGGTTAACAGTGGAAGATTTGATGCGAGTAACTTTTGTTTGTTCTACTGATTCAATTACAGCAAAAATAAGACTATTATGAAGACTGTTAGGTATTTTGTAGTCGCTTACAGAGGTCGGTAGTAGTCTCGTACAGAGGTCGGCAGTACTTTTCAACAGAGGTCGGTAGTAGTCTCCAACAGAGGTTGGTAGTAGTCTCGTACAGAGGTCGGTAGTAGTCTCGTACAGAGGTGGGTAGTAGTCTCGTACAGAGGTCGGTAGTAGTCTCGTACAGAGGTCGGTAGTAGTCTCGTACAGAGGTCGGTAGTAGTCTCGTACAGAGGTGGGTAGTAGTCTCGTACAGAGGTCGGTAGTAGTCTCGTACAGAGGTCGGTAGTAATCCCGTACAGAGGTCGGTAGTAGTCTCGTACAGAGGTCGGTAGTAATCCCGTACAGAGACCAGTAAACAATCTATATTTCAAATCAAAATTAGTTAAGTATTTTTAATAAGGTTTTAAAAAAAAATTAGCTAAACTTGGTAATTATGATTTTAGATTAATTAATTTTTTTGTTTTATTTTGATGATTGTCACTTATTTCTAAATATTCACCTTTATTAACAACCGTGTCAAGAGTTTCTGAGATTTTCAATATAAATAGACTTACTAGCTAACTACAAAAACCTATTCTTGATTTTAACAGCAGGTCCTTGACTCACCAATGAAATATTTGAAATTTCACCTCAAGCCCAAAATCGAATTTCTGACCAACTGAATGCACATTCTGAGCATAATTAAACATGGAGAAACTTTAATTGGGAAGAATGCAATACCATGGTTATGAAGTGGATAGAACAGCTGCACAAGCATATAAATAATTGAGATGATTAAAGGATATACAGAACGAAATTAATTACTTAGCAAACGCAATTAAATGGTACTTATGCAAAGAAATTTCTCTTTTGCCATGACCTATCTTAGAAAACGCAATCACCTCTATGAAAATAAACCACTGGCGCGCCATAACCGATCTCCAACATATTGTTTTAAATTCTGCATGATGTATTTCGCACGCATTAAAAAGAAAAAAACTTTACTGAAGAAAGAAATGAATATTAACCAGTGCCACATCTAGAACTTGTTTTAGTACGATCTAAATGGTATGGATGCCAAAAAATGCTCATATTTTTAATTTTAAAATACAGATTTCGAAGTCGATTGATTGATGCAACAATAAGCGTCTGCTTATTGTTACAATGGTGTCCTTACAAAGGGTTCCAAAAACATTTAATTAATTAAAAAACAAACAAAAAGCACACAAACAAAAAGCAAGCACATAAACAAATATACAAAAAAACAAATAAACAAACAAACAAATAAGTAAGTAAGTAAACAACGAAGATGCCGAAGAAAAAGTGAGAAGGATGTAACACAACATGTAACACAAAATAAACTAATTGTGTCTCACATAAACCATTCTTTTGAATTCTCACTTTTTCTAAACAGCAATTTTTCGTTGCAAGTCGTGTGAAAAAATCAATGATGCTATTTTTATTCAATTCTTATTTTTTAAGTTTTCAACGTGACATTCTTCTTTAATAAAAAAGAAGCAAAGCACAAAACGCATACCCTTTTACTGTTATCACCGTCCAACTCCACTCAAACTTCCTCTTTGCCTGAAACAAAATTCAAATATCTTGTTTTACTTGACAACAATAATGAATCAGCAAAAATAAAGAATGCAGCTTTTTAATTGTTAACCAAAATGGAATCTCTTAAAAATGATGGATTTGTTATAATCGATAATTAGCATTTAAGAAACTTAAAAATAAAACCCTATTTAAAAATCTGACACCTATCTATAGGGTCATTGTATTAAAATTAGGAAATGTCACATGACTCCAAAATAAATGGATATAAAGAGATCAGTGGGATTAAATATAGCAAAACTAAGCTGTCAGCCATTGAGCCGTTTTTGTCAGTTTCATAATATTTATTCCAGTTACTGCAACACACGATATTTTTTATAAGAATATCACAATTATAGACTTTTGAAACAAACTTGGGCACTTTTTTTATTTAAATTCATTGTTTCTAATAAACCTAATTCCTTTATTTGCATATTCAAAACTTCCTGTCCTGCAAAACCAAAAAAAAAAAAATTTCCTCAACCCAACTTATCCTTTGATCAAGCTCCGCACATATTATTTCCCTTAATTTTGTGGCTCTTTAATTTTAATGCTAGTCCAGGCGGAGACTTAACACGGAAGGAACAGGCAAAAATTAATAGAATTTTTGCCTGTTGCAGTTTTAGGTCTGAACATACGTAATAAGTGAGGTTTTCACACTTATTTTAGTCTTTTAAAAATACTAAAGTTAAATTCCACTAACAGCAAAAATAGAATGGAACAACAAAAACACTTAAATTGTATTCACCACTTTATTATAATTATTATAATTTTTTTGAAATAATATCAACTTTAAGTTTAAATCATAACAAATCGTAACTGAAATGTTCATCAACCAATCAGAATCCAAAAACTCACAATTGTCCATTCCAACCATTTTAGTTTGTTTTCGAATGGAAATCCACCTATATTTAACAGTTTAATGCTGATGTCAGCCTATAAATACCATTATTTGCAAGATCAAAAGACCTACCACACATACTCTTCTGATTTAACCTGGATGCTTTTGAAAACCTTAGAGGAGATTTTCCTGAAAATTTATGCATCTTGTGTTTTAAACAGTTAGAAAGCTTTTCAGCAAGAGCCCTATTAAATAATAAATTTATTTCTTAATTCCTCATTAATTCGCAAGACATGAAATAAACCAGGAAGCAGATTAAAAAACAATACGAAACTGAGCCATTTTGTAGACTAGAGTACATAGTTTTGTTCTTGTTGAGATGAGAATGATCCTAACAATAAAATGGTCCTATGAATTAGAACTAACAAAATCAGGGTGTTTATTCAACATCATATTAGTGAAACCTTGGAATAACCTATTGATAGAACAGATTGGTTTAAATATAATGCTAATTCTTTTAAAACAATTATAAAATTTAATTCCAGCCAACTTGAAAAGATAAAATAGTTCTGATTGACCATCTAAATACAAAATTTCTGACTCTTTCCTGACATAAGCCTAAATTTTCAAAATTCAGGACCATACCTGACATCCCTGATAGAGTGTAAAAAAATGACTTTAAGTGCTTCATAATCATTTTTTAAATTTAGCACACTATTAATATACATATAAATACAATATCAATTGATTGTTGTATAGAAAAAAATACCACTAAATTATAAAAATGTAATGATTATTAATAGACTTCCCTGGATTATAAATTGAATGGGACTATCATTTTTTCTAGCATTAATTAGGTGGATTAAGGTATCAGGAACAGCTGCATTGTTTACTATTTATAAAAATTTCCTTTACTATTTCTTGGAAATAATGATTAGCCTTTAAAAAGCTGCCATTTTAAATAATTATCTAGATAGCTGAATGGCCACTTCATCTGTAAGAACACAAAGAAAAAGTTGTTGCAGTGCTTACTTATGAACATATAGGGTATAAACCAAAAAAATTCCATCTTCTGTGGGACGTTTGTTTCAAACTTTTTCTCAGCAATACATTTTAAAACTTGTATACATCACAAAATTGAGAAAACTGTTTAATTTTAAATATCACGCTTTTTCTAACAAAGGTTTGCAATTTGTGGTTTTTCAAAAAGTCATCCAAAAATTTTTGCAAGTTTATGGACTCTTCTGGACGTTTTCCTGAGAATAGTAGCTACTAGACACCTGATTGACATATGATTAAGCCCTACACACCTCCTTCAATACTATAGTTATTGCTCAAAACTACACTTAAAATGTTTACTTAAGTTCTATAATAGGTAAGGGGGTTAGGAGTATGACAAAAACTTAAAACTTACACAGCTCAATCCATCAAGAGAAATCATTCATAATTTTTAAAAAATTAACATTAACCCTTTAGTCTGAGTGCTTCCATTCTTTACTCTTTCTTACAAAAACTTGCGCTGGAGTATCTCTTACTGCATAATTTGAAAACTGCTGTAAAAAAATTTGAAATGATGAATAACCTAAAAGCAAAACAGGAACAAATGCCTGATGTTTTAAAAGAAGGAATCCTTGTGTTTTTTAACCTTAGTAGTTTAAAAATGCTAAACATTAAGGGGAAATGTACCCAAGATTATTCTTCTTCTTTACATTTCAAAAAAAGGCAGTCAATAACTTCAAATCTATCTGTAATTTCATTTTACACTTCTAAAAGGAACAGTTGAAAAACTTTGAAAAATGAAAGAGATAAGAAAGCTGGACCGGTGCGGTTGATGAAGTTGTCCTTGATTTTAAAATATTAAATAGCTGGAAATTTAGGTCAGATCCTTTTTATGTTGTTTTCCCAGCCTAAAGCATTCTGAATGACTACTGGAAAGGGCAAATAGAGGAAATTCGATAACTGTTTATGAATAATTACTTTTTAAGGATGAATTAGCTATAGTTTTTGTTGCTATCATCTAAAAATATGTCCATTATATCCAATATTTTGAGTGTTTTTTAGTATTTTTTTTGGCAGTAAAATTTACAGACTAAAAAAACAATACTATAACAATACCTTTAAGAAGGTAATTAACACCTTTTACATTTTTCAAGGCCTCGACTGGCTTTAGTGCAATAATCTTGATTGTTTCTATGCACAATTTAGCTAGTTAGTTTAAAAGGTTTAAAGTTTATCTTGAAAGCTTGATTTAAGGTAAGGGACCGTCTCCATCATTGTTTCATGTTTTCTATAATTGTTTCAAGATCGCATCATCTTTTTTTACGATTTGGAAACAATTTGGAAACAATTGAAATTATTTCATTTTCTTAAGCTCAAAAATGATACGAAGTGGAAGCGAATGGAAAACGATTTCGAAACTATTTTAAAACAGATCTAGAAACAAAACTTGAAAAGAATTACGAAACATATTCAAAACGATTTGTTTACCGAAAAGCAATTAAAAACCAATTGAAAATGTTACAAATTTATTATGTGAAACTTTTTGTTGACATTCCTTTTGCACTTTAACAGATGTTACAAAAATTTACTTAAAGTTAATTTCTTTGAAAGAACTAGCAAAATTGTGTATTCATAGTTTCGATTTAAATGATCTACAGCAATTTTTTTAGCTTTCTAAGATCCTGTTTTGACTGTTTTTAACTGATCTACAGCAATCGTTTTGCTTTCTACCATTCCGTTTTGACTGTTTTTAAAAGACCTACAGCAGTTTATTTCAAATAAATTAGGGATACCAAATACATGTAGCGAACTTTCCTGTCGTTTCAAGTCATATTTGGGTGTTCAATGTAATATTTAAGATGATTGTATAGATATTGTTTTTGTCCACAATGCTCATCAACCTTTCAGCCACCATTAGTTTAACCTTTATGTAAGTCACCAAATCCCATTATGTAGTCTTCTTAAAAAAAGTCTATCATTAAAATAACATAGATAATTTGGTGGGCTATGAATTTGTTGTAATAATAACAAAACCCAAATTGCAACACAGGATTAGTAAATTGCTGGTTTCTTAAAATGTTGCTGATTTGCTTTGGTTCTGCAAAAGTCTGGTGCCTGCCTGCTTTAGTATGTACGTAAATAAACACAAATCTAGGCTTCCTCCTACCTCCAATAGTTGTTTTAAGAGCTTATTTCCACTTCTCTCTGTTGTTTGAGTAAAGTAAAAACATATTGTATAAAGTGAGTTAGTTTATATTTGCTGCTATGTTTTCGTTTAAAATTTGATTAACTTTCTAATTTGACCCTACCTCATGAATTTCCTTTTTCCCCAATATACCCTAAATACTATTGAACAGCTCGTGCAAAGAGATAAGCTGAGAACACCTACACAAAGTTCTAAAAAAGAAGTTGAGTAACTAATAAATTCTGAAAAAATTAAAACATTTGTCGTACAGAGATGAAACAAGGTTATCAACCCTATTTTTTTAATTTAATGTTTTGTTAAAAAGCTTCTCGTAATAGTAAAAACTAATAGTAATATACCAGGTATGTATTCTGAATGTGCACTTGGCAAAGTGATTAAACACTATACACACTTGCCTTATTGTAATAACACGAGCATGTTTTAACAAGTTTTAAAAGATTAGACAATCTTTAAAAAGATCATAGCTATTTGTATGTATTTTTCTAAAAAGATGTTGTTCTTTTTTTGCGTAAATTAAACTTGGTTTATTTTACCTGAAGGAAAAATTGTCTAGTAACGCAATAAATACAAGATTTTATTACACGGACAGATACAACAATTTTAAGAGTTCTTGTTGTTATTACCTGTAATAAATAAATACCTATTTTTTAGAAGAATTAAAACTGGGTACAGTGTTTTGAAGACATGATAGTATGACTGCAAAAGCTTATTACAAGCTCGTGAGCTTGTATTAAAACGCAAATGTGTCCTACAAGAATGGAAATTTTTGCCTCTCTGAGCACCGACACGGGAGTAGTCGTGTGTTCGAATCTCATCTTGGTAACTATTTTTACTTTTTTTTTCTTTTTACTATCTCGCCCGCGAGGACGTGTTTACAGACTGACCTAACTAAAATTGAAATTTCGAGAAATTTTCTATCAATATTATTGCCTATCCGAATAGCAAAATATGTCGTGTCTATAACTTCAGCTTTTTATACACTTTCTTGGCGAGGTTGTTTGCGTATATCATACGTCTTGTTCTAGTATATTTTCCACCTGCAGAAGCGCTTTAAATTGTTGCTTCGGAACACATTATCGTTGTTCTGTCCCATACAATTGGTATAAAACACGTTCATAAATAAACATAACATTCAGGAACTAAGTGTTGATCTTCTATCTAGGCGATTACTAATAAGAGTCACTTGGTGGTGGGGTTTTAATTGTGTTGAACCAGTATCATTGGTAATTCGTTGTGTTTAGTCAGAGTGGTGTTCAATAGTGTCGAGTTGAATCAATCACACTAATTTAGCGTTGCATTATACACAGAAAGAACTATTGCGAAGATAACCTACAGGTTAGTCTTATATATATATTCCTATTTAACAATGGTAGCAGAGGAATAAAAGTGAAATGTCAAAAAGTTGGGTCCCCCCACCATCATTAGACAAAGAGACGAGTTACAAAGATTGGAAAAAAGAAGTGCAAATATGGCAAGCACTGACAGAATTAAAGGCAGAAAAACAAGGGCCAGCTATATTCATGGGCTTAAGAGGGAAAGCTAAAGAATCAGTTCTAGAATTAGACATTGAACAGATAAGTGCAGCAACTGGAGTAAAAGCCATTACTAACAGATTGGACAAAATATATTTAAAAGATGAGAATCAAACTGCTTACCTAGCTTATGAAACCTTTGAAAAATTTAAGCGACCGCCTGAGATGAGTATGAATGACTATCTTATAGAGTTTGAACGGTTATACCATAAGATCCAAGGACATAATGGTACTTCCTGATGGAGTGTTGGCATATAGAGTTCTACAAAGTGCCAACCTTACACCAGAGCAGCAACAGTTAGCAAGAGCAACTTTAAATGAACTACGGTATGATGCAATGGTACGGCAGTTAAAGAAAATATTTGGGGATACGGTGGCCTCATTAGGAACAAATACTGAAGTAAAGATAGAACCAGTTCTTCAGGCAAGTGCAGATACAATTGAGCAAAATTACTTCACTCAAAGAGGGGGATATCAACGCTCAAGGTTTAGAAGAGGAAGACCTGCAACTGCTTTAAATCAGAGATATGCAGGAAGAAAAACCAGACCCAACAATAGAAGAATGAATCCATCTGATCAATCTGGAAGTCCATCAAGATGCAATATTTGCCAATCTATATATCACTGGGCTTCAAACTGTCCACACTCTTATGAGAACCAGGAACCTGAGGATGTTAGAAAAGAGGACAGTCATTCAAGGTTACGTTTTTTGCAAAAATCAGAGAAGATGAAATGCAGTCTCTGGTCGGCGAAACTCTGTCATGTGCAGTTTTAGACTGTGGTTGCACAAAGACCGTTTGTGGTAATACTTGGTATCAATGTTTTATTGATAATCTTGAAAATGATAGATTGCCCGAAGAGCATCCCAGCCAAATAAGATTTAAAAAAACGTGTCTTATCTCTCCACCAAAATTATCATGCAATTTTATCACAGGTGATGGATCGGGTGGAACGGAGGTTAACATTGGCTACAAGAAAACAGCCTCGGCATGTATCGATGCGTGTGCAGCAATGAGATCGAAGAACCCAAAGATAAATGGAGTTACGATTCCTAGCAAAACCGTTGATAAATTCAAATGCTATTGTGAAATAGGCATGACTGATACAATAGGCATACCTTTGAACAACAACATAATAGAGATGGATGGAAAGAAACATGACCACTTGTTACCCCAGGTTGCCTTTGTTTGTGCAAGTACAAAATCAAGAAAAAGTAAGATTATCAAACTTCATCGTCAATTTTGCCATCCAAGTGCTGAAAAATTAAAATCTCTCATCAAAGCATCTAATTCCTTCTTAAATGACCGAAGTGAAGTTATGAAAGTCATCGACGAAGTATCAAACTCTTGTGAAGTGTGCATCAAATACAGAAAACCAAGACCGCGCCCTATTGTTGGCTTACCAATGTCATCAGAATTTAACCAGTGTGTGGCTCTAGATCTTGTGCAACTTTCGCAATCATTATGGTTTATCCATATCATAGATGTTTTTACCAGATTTTCATCAGCAAAATTGACAAAGACGAAAGACAAAGATGTAATAACAGATATTATCTTTGAAATTTGGTTAGCCCGATTTGGTCAACCAAGGAAGTTTCTAGCTGATAATGGTGGAGAATTTGTTAACAAAGTGTATGAAGAAATGTGTGAGCAGTTTAACATAGAGTTTTCAACAACTGCAGCTGAAAGTCCTTGGTCAAATGGACTATGTGAACGACACAATGGTATGATTAAGGAAATGCTGAAAAAAATTATTGAAGACACAAAATGTACACACAATCGGGCACTATTCTGGGCTATAAGTGCAAAGAATTCTTTATCAAACAACAAGGGATTCTCACCAAATCAACTTGTTTATGGTAAAAATCACGACTATCCCTGCATCCTCACTGATCATTTGCCAGCTATGAATGACACAGTTTCAAGCAAAACCGTGGCCCATAACCTTGCTGTAATGCATGCATCACGAAGAGCCTTTATAGCAGCAGAGTCTTCTGAGCGTATACGAAGAGCATTGAGACATAATGTTCAGTGTTACAATGATGAGCGATATATCAATGGAGATAGAGTTTTTTATAAGAGAAAAGACAGTGAAAAATGGCATGGACCAGGCACTGTAATTGGACAGGAGAATAAGCAAGTCCTTGTAAAACATGGTGGAAGTTATGTTAGAGTACACATGTGTCGCTTGCAGAAGTTGGACCAAGTTTTGCATTCACAAAAACCTTTACAAGACACGGAAAGGAGTACTAAAGTGACAACTACACGAGTGAACAATTGCATTCCGCTTGAACGTGATGATGTTTTTGGTGAATATGTTGGTGCAGATGATTTTGACAGTAACAATACAGAAGAACCAGAAAATGAGAAAACAACAAATTTACAAACAACAAAAGAAACAACATCAGACGGTGCCTCAATGAATGAAACAACAACACACAAGATATCAACAAATGAAATCACAACCAATCGAAATGTTAGCAATTCGTCAACAGTCCAAGGAATACCAAAGTTGAAGACAAAAATCATTTACAAGCTAACTCCCGACAGTGAATGGACAAGGGGATTAGTCCACAGCAGAACAGGAAAAGTGAGCAGAAAAGGAAAAGAAGGCAGACAGTATGGTAGCTGTTTGAATGTCCAAAATGACACAGGTGAAATAAATTGGTTAGATTTCAAAAGATGTGTGAGTGACTGGCAACCTGTTGTTGAGACAAACGAAACTGAAGAAGTACTATTATCGACTCAAGCAACTGTTACAGATGAGGTCCTAAATGCAAAGTATAAAGAATTAGCCAATTGGGAAGACAACAAGTTTTCTCCACCATAGAAGATAAGGGTCAATCTCCAATATCCACAAGATGGGTGGTCACAACAAAGAATATAGAGGGATACAAAACAGTTAAAGCTCGTTTGGTCATAAGAGGTTTTGAAGAAGAAGAGGTCAAAAATCTGACTAAGGACTCCCCAACTTTTTCAAAAGAAAGTCTTTGCATTGTACTTACGATGTTAGCAACCTATGAATTGGAATGTCACACCTTAGATGTCAAGACGGCATTTCTTCAAGGCAACCAGATTGACAGAGAGGTTATCATAAAGCCCCCAAAGGAAGCAAATACAACAGGTGTGCTCTGGAAACTAAATAAAGTTGTATACAACCTTGCTGATGCTTCAAGAGCTTGGTATCTACGTGTGAAGGAAGAGCTAATCGGCTTGGGGTTGAGAATGTCTTTATTTGATGCAGCATTATTTTATTGGATTCAAGATGACTGCTGCCAAGGACTGATTGTAATACATGTTGATGATTTTCTATGGGGAGGATCCCATGATTTTCAAGTGAAGGTCATTTCGCCTATCAGAGAAACTTTTCTCATTGGATCTGAAGATTACTCCAATTTCAAATATGTTGGTGTCAATATACAACAATCTAATGGTTCAATTAACTATGACCAAAAGAACTATGTGGCAGGTATGGAACTGGTCAAGATTCAAAACACAACACACAGACATCGTCAACTATCACATGAAGAACAATCAAACTTCCGATGTATATGTGGGCAACTAAACTGGATGTCATCGCAATCAAGGCCTGACATTTCATTTGATGTGTGCCAGCTAAGCACAAAACTAAACTGTGCAGTAGTTGATGATGTCATAAGAGCCAATAAAGTGGTAAAGAAGTTGAAATTGGATCCCAACATTTCCTTGAAATTTTGGGATTACAACTGATCTTATATTCTGATGCTTCATTTGGGAACCTTCAAGATGGCAGCTCTCAAAGTGGAATTTTTATTTTCCTGAAAGGTGTTGAGAATCTTATGGCACCTATCACATGGCAGTCTAAAAAGATTAAGAGAGTTGCGCGTAGCACTCTTGCTGCTGAGACACTAGCTCTTGTTAATGGTATTGATACATGCATATGGGTGAAGAATGTGATAAATGAAGTGTTGAATGTCTTATGTCATACAGATAACAAATCATTGTTTGAAGCTGCCCATTCAACAAAATCTTTGGAAGACAAACGGTTAAGGGTTGATATGGCTTCCCTTAGACAGAGTATCAATCAGAAAGAGAATGAATTGAAGTGGATTTCTACCAAACATCAGTTAGCAGACGTGTTAACAAAACAAGGAGCAAATAGCACACTCTTAATGAATGTGCTACAGAGGGGTCATGAAGAATAATAGTGACCAATTAAATGTTGAGTTATGAAAATTTGAATATTGTGTTCAAAAATTAAGTTTTTTTGAGTTTTTATCTTTTAGAATTTTTATGTTTAAATTCCACACAAGTAATCACACGAAGAAAGAGAGATACATGTAGTGATGACTTAACCAAGACTAGTACAGTAGAGGGTTTTGGTGAAAAGCCAGTTTTGCCCCTAGACCACTGTACTAAGCGAGTAGGAGTCGCTATAAATTCCTCTCAACATTCGAATAACCAACTGAACGCCAAACAGAAAGAAAATAGAGGGAGATTGTTGATCTTCTATCTAGGCGATTACTAATAAGAATCACTTGGTGGTGGGGTTTTAATTGTGTTGAACCAGTATCATTGGTAATTCGTTGTGTTTAGTCAGAGTGGTGTTCAATAGTGTTGAGTTGAATCAATCACACTAATTTAGCGTTGCGTTATACACAGAAAGAACTATTGCGAAGATAACCTACAGGTTAGTCTTATATATATATTCCTATTTAACACTAAGTTGTATATATATTTTCACAATTTTATGGAATACTTGGATTAAATCTTAAAATAAAGGGGGGTAACATCCACTTTAATAATTACCCTAGTATACTTCTGTGAAGGTAACAGGCATATCCGTACTGAAAGAAAACATTTAAAGGAAAAAAAATAAGCAAAAACCTACCTACAAATTTATCATTCACTATAAATAACTTTTTAAAAAGAGAACAGTTTTAATAGGAGATGATACTTCATGCTAAAACTTTAATATTTTAATCAGTGATTTTGTCTACTGTTGATATAACTTTATTTGATGTTTTATTCAATAAACTGTTTTTTAAAACAGCACAATATAATCAAGACATCAAACTTGATAAATTATTCATACAAACACTACAACTTTACATCAGATAGTAGCTTCCATTCTTTCCAACTTCCTGCATTATTTAGAAATTTCTCAACAGGCATATGAATCATTTTATCTTACCAATTCTAAAATATTATCTTGCATAAAGTTTTTACAAAATTAAAAACACATTGATTGGGTGAAGGGTCTCCTTAAGAGACAAGAGAGGAGTTAAACGTCCTCCGCCATACCTTAGTTTAAAGGGGCGATTGTGGAAGTCCCATGAAATGCCACATAGTGATGGTGTCACTTTAAAAAACACCCAGTCCGGTCTGTGAACGGTTGGCGCTAGGAAGGGCATCCAGCTGTAAAACAATGCCAAAACTCTTTATTAATGACCGTAAGAATAGTTAATCAGACAAACTGCGTAAACGGGGCTGGAACTCTAAGGAGTGAAGGTGTCGCGCACGGTAGGACAGATGTCAGATGTGAGCATCGTCAGACCGTAACCCAGCTATCACATCACAAGGTAGATAACACTAGGTTGAGGATGGCTAGTGTAAATGTTGGTACTCTGAGAGGTAGAGCAGGTGAAGTAGTTGAAATGTTAGAACGTAGATCTGTTGATATGTGTTGTGTTCAGGAAGTTAGGTGGAGAGGAGCTTCAGTGAGATTTGTGGAAGGCAGGAGGGCAAGGTATAAGCTTTTTTGGATTGGTAATAGTGATGGATATGGAGGAGTTGGCATATTCGTTGCAGAGAAGTGGGTAGAAAAAGTAATAGATGTTATGCGTGTTAATAGTCGTATTATAGTGATAAAGTTTTTGATAGGTAATAGGGTTGTCACTTTTCTGTCAGTTTATGCTCCACAGTGTGGACTCAGTGAGGAAGATAAAGATAAGTTTTATGATGAGTTAATAGCAGTTACATCAAAGTTTGGAGACACTGAACTTGTCATGGTGGGCGGCGACTTTAATGGTCATGTTGGGAAGTCATCTGAAGGTTATAGAGGTGTGCATGGAGGCTATGGATTTGGGAGCAGAAATAAGGAAGGGGAGAGATTGCTTGAGTTTGGAATGGCAACGGACATGGTGGTTTGCAACACATCATTCAGTAAGAGACAGAGTAGGCTGATAACATATGAGTCAGGTGGTTGTAAGACACAGATAGATTACTTTTTGGTTAGAAAGTCAGACAAGAAAGTGGTAAAGGACGTGAAAGTTATATCGGGGGAAGAGTGTGTTTCCCAGCATAGGTTGCTGGTTTGTGATATTATCTTAAAGAGTGTCAAAGAAGCCAAGGGAAAGTACAGGCCCCGTCGAAAAGTTTGGAAGCTGAAGGAAGAGATTGTAGCAAGACAATTTAGTGCAAAAGTTCAGCAGTTAGCCTACAATAGTCAATGTGATAGTGACAGTGTTGAAAGTACTTGGACTACTTTGAAGAATTGTCTTCTAGAAGCTTCTGATGATACCTGTGGGTGGACGAAAGGACCAGCTAGACATAGACAGACCTGGTGGTGGAATAATGAGGTTGACCAGTGTATAAAGGAAAAGAGGAAACTTTGGAAAGAGTGGAAGTCAGGTGGTAGTAAAAATATTTACTTAGAAGCTAAGCGTCGCGCTCGTACAGCAGTGTATAAGGCAAAATCAGAAGCAGAGAGAAACAGATTTGCAGATGTGTTAAGAAGGGAAGACCAGCGCAATGAGGTATTCAAGATAGCAAAGCAAATGAAGAAGACTAATCAAGATGTTGTAGGTGAGAAGTGTATACGTAATGATGAAGGTGTTTTGGCTAGTACAGAGGAGGAGAAAAGGGTAGCTTGGAAGAATCATTATCAGAGGTTGCTTAACACTGAGTTTGATTGGGACGAGGATAATTTGTCTGATGATGATGTCGTAGAAGGGCCAGCTATGCAGATCAAGACAGAATGGGTAGTGGAGGCTATTAGGAAATTGAAGATTGGCAAGGCTGCAGGAGTATCAGGTATTGTTGCAGAGATGGTAAAAGCATCTGGATATATTGGAGTTGAGCTTATTACAAGTCTTGCTAACCAGATTATAAAGGATGGTGCTATTCCGAGTGAGTGGCAGTCGAGTGTAATAGTGAATTGTTTCAAGGGCAAGGGTGATGCATTAGAAAGGGGTAACTATAGAGGTTTGAAGTTGGTTGATCAAGTAATGAAAGTTATTGAAAGAGTGATTGATAAGTTACTTAGAGAAAGAATTGATATAGATAAGATGCAATTTGGTTTTGTTCCAGGGCGTGGCACTACAGATGCAATATTTTTACTCAGACAGCTTCAGGAAAAGTATTTAGGAAAGAGAAAGAATCTCTATTTTGCCTTTGTAGATTTAGAGAAAGCTTTTGATAGAGTGCCACGTAAAGTTATTTGGTGGGCTATGAGAAAATTAGGTGTGGATGAGTGGCTAGTTACGATGGTTCAGTCTATGTACAGCAATGCTAGAAGTCGTGTCAGGATTAACGATTCACTTAGTGATGAATTTAGTGTAAATGTTGGTGTACATCAGGGTTCTGTACTTAGTCCTTTGTTGTTTATTCTAGTCTTAGAAGCCCTGTCGATGGAGTTCAGAACAGGTTGTCCATGGGAGTTATTGTATGCAGATGATTTGGTTCTCATAGCAGAGTCGATGGAAGAATTAGTTGAAAAGTTTGAGAAGTGGAAGAAAGGACTAGAAGAGAAAGGGCTGAAGGTAAACACAGCAAAGTCTAAAGTCATGATAAGTAGCATTGCAGCCAAGTGCGACCTTGTAGTTGGAAAGTGGCCTTGTGGAGTTTGCAGGAAAGGGGTTGGTAGTAACTCAATTTTTTGTCAGACTTGCAAGCATTGGGTACATAAGAAGTGCAGTAGTATTAGTGGAAGGTTAAGAGCTGGCATACAGTTTGTATGCAAGCGTTGCAAAGGTGAGGTTATAGAGAATGAAGTATTTCCAGCTTTAATGATGTACAACAGTGGCTCGTTAGAGATAGTTAAGAACTTCTGTTACTTAGGTGATATGTTGGGCAGTGAAGGGGGTGTTGGAAGAAGTGTTACTTGCAGGATAGGTTTTGCTTGGAAAAAGTTTAGAGAGTTACTTCCTTTATTGACTAGCAGAGTCCTGTCAATTGAGGTAAAAGGTAGGTTGTATGAGGCCTGTGTAAGAAGTGTTATGTTGTACGGTAGTGAGACATGGGCAGTGAAGCAGGAAGATCTTGACCGTTTAGAAAGAAATGATATGAGAATGGTTAGGTGGATGTGTAATGCCAGTCTGAGAGACAGAAAGAGTTCAGATGAGCTAAGAAGCAGACTAAGTCTCCGTAGAATTAAAGATGTTATCCAGATTAGAAGATTGAATTGGCTGGGGCACTTGGAAAGAATGGAGGAGGATAATTGGGTAAGAAAGTGTAGAGACTTGATAGTTCCTGGGGCAAAGCCCAGAGGCAGACCGAGAAAGACTTGGCATGAGGTTATAAGGGCAGACTTGATAGAGAGGAAGTTGAGTTTAGATCTAACACAGTCTAGATCAGATTGGAAGAGGGTCATTAATATACCCCGTCCAACCCATGCTAGCATGGAAAACGGACGTTAAGCCGAGAATGATGAATGATGATGATGATGATTGACAAAAACATGCAACACAAAGAGTGTCAATGATAAAGACAACTATGGCAAATAATATATGTTTACATTTTAATGTACCAATAGTAATTTTTTATTGAGTACCATTACGTGACAGAAAATTTTATTTAAATATTTAGATTAAAATACACAAATAATGTGAACTCACCCTACAAGAAACTTATGCTTTGTGTACCAAGAGGAAGAATAAGAAATGTGACAAAAGTACAATATCAATTAATAATTCCACTCTGATGTTAAATATAGGGTACTCACGTAAGCATAATTATTTAACTGCCTATTAAGTATTACCCTTTTAAACAGACACATGAACACAAACCAACAACAAACTGGAACACAATTAGTAAAAAAAAATTTTCATAATAGATTAATACTGTATTTTCCCAAAAATAAATTTTTGCTTTTTTTAATTTGGAATGTTTTAAAACAAACCTACATGAGAAGCAACACAAATCATGAAACTTTCCACCCTTACTGTGTTGTAACAAATGAACAGCTTTCTCACCAGTTCGTGTCAAATGCTGATCCATCTGGAAACAAGGTGGTGTAACATCTTTTGCGTCAGCATGTTTTGGTCAACGAAATCTTAAAAACAAATAATTAAAGAAACTAATAACATCAATAACTACATTTTAATTACAATTAGGCACTTTCCAAGCTGTAAAGTAATTGTAGATAGTATGTATGCACTGGTCTTGATCAAAAAATGTCAGTTTTTCACTTTTATTTTCAGAGTTATGTCAGTGTACAACACTGACCAACAAAAGAGCATTATTAGGATTATATATTTGATTTATACTTGTAGTAAAAGAAGTGATCATACTGCCCCATCAAACTTAATGGCTTCAATAACAGCAATCAAAGCTTTCTAAAAAACTGAAGCTATTTCAAACTACAAACGTGTCATTTGTTCAGTGTGTCAAATTTTGGCCTACAATATAGTTTGTTAATTTGAAACCAATTTTGGCCTCAAACAGTATCAAGCTTGGAAGGAATCAAGATCTTGATGTCGCCATTATTTTCAGCATATTTTCTTTGTTTAGCATGCCAAATTTTATAGCAAAATTATATTGTTTCTAATACCAATTGTTAATTGCCGATATGTCACCTTTTATATAACACTTCAAAAGATTTCATGAGATGTGTGCGGTTTGCCAACACACACGCAACAACTGCTCAGAGGTGCCATTAATAACATATGTGAAACAAGATGTTAGCTTACATACAATTCAAAAAATATAACAAAAAAATAAACAAATTTATAATTTGTAATGATAACTGGCCACAAGCGAATTCGAAGTAGTTGGTGTATTCGTTAACAGCTTCTTCACAAGGGCTTTCATCACGTCTAACGGAAAGGATTGATGAGAAAATCTAATTGTCGGAAAAAAGAAAAGAGTATCGGACCTTCCATGCGCATCTCTACTCTTGGTTTTAAAATTAGAGAAGCTCTTTCCTTATAAAACAGAACCACACAGGATCTGAATTGTATTGGCCTTTGGAAAAAAACATATGATGTAATCCCCTTTTGCACACCGGAATCAGAGCCACCAAGCATCGATTTTCTGATTAAAATTGAAGGGTGCATAGATATGGAACTGCAAATAAATAATATACCCAAATTGAACAAACTCTTTCTAGTTATTGCAGGTCAACCTTTATTGCTGTCCTAAATTGACCAAACACCCTATATATCTTTTTAGTTACTACAGGGCAACTTTTATTGCTGACTGAAGTTGACCATATATTGTCACAGTGTATAAAAGATATACCTCCTTATTAGGAGTTAATTACATCCTACTTAAGCGGCAAATCGTTTATTTAAACTGGTTAAAGTAAAATATTCTAAAATTTACACACTTGAGCCAAAATTTTCGCATCCTTTTTTAGTGCTGAGAAGTATATGTGACCCCGCAATTACTTTAAACCAATAAAAAAGTTGATAAAAGGAACAAATTAAATATTACTATGGCCCTGAGATGTCACAATTCTCACTTTTATTTTTGACAGTTCTCATTTTTATTTTGACGGTTCTCGTTTTTATCTTCATAATCCTTGCTCTTGCTTACCGTACTCCTTCTATTCAACGCCCACTCTCTATTTAACGCCCTTTTCCAATAGATGCCCACCCTAAAACATCAAAAACCATGTAAAAGCCCCCTTTCCTATTTAACACACCACTCTCTAATTATTTGGACTTAGTGTGTCACCGTTTAGTACGGAAGCCGATAGGTGCAAAAAAACTTTCCCGAAATAAGTGAAAATCTCTTTCAAAATGGTGAAAATCTTTTTCAAAATAGTGAAAATCTTTTTCAAAATGGTGAAAATCTTGTTCAAATTTATGAAAATCTTTTTCAAAATAGTGAAAATCTCTTCCAAAAAAGAAAAAAATCTTTTTCGAAATGGTAAAATTGTCAAAAATATTTCTCAAAATAACATGACCCTAACCTCGTTTCCAGGGTATTTTATATCTTGTATCGAACACAAGAACACAGCGAAAGGCTGTGACCGCAAGGCGTAAAAAAGGCTTGGTAACGAGGTACAAGACCTCATCTCTTTAATCTCCAGAAAATACAACCGAATTGGTATTTGGTAGGTGAATTAATAAGAAACTAGCTATTTTAGCAAAATTACAGATTATCTAACTCTAAAAAAGAAGTAACACAAAAAGAAGTTAACCTTTATTTTTCCGCATGTGATAACATGACGGTATACAAATGCTTGGCCGAGTGGAAGTTCTCAGGTTGCGACATTCCCAGAAAATCAATCAAGTAGTTGAAGTATTCGTAGTAATTATTCTCGTCCTCATTTTCTTGATCGTCACCGGAGATGAGTTCATCCATTTCATCCAAATCATCACTATCACATAATTTCAGACGACTCTCCCCTTCAAATTTTTCTGGGAAATGGAACAATTCATCAGGAATACTAGAAACCGTGTCATACCTGGACTTCCGAATGAGGTGGGAATTCCAATGTTCTGTTACCTCGTCAAGATCATTCTGTAACACGGAGGCAAAACAGTACTGGAAGCAATAAAACTCTAGCTCATTAGCAGGATTATATAATCCATCATTAACCATTTCTTTAAAGAAATCTATCATAAAAGAGCTTCTATTTCGGCGAAGAAATGACCACCATCCCTCAATCCGTTGATTACTGTGTGAAGGACCGTACATTTGTACCTGCGTTCTCATCACCGTGATTACGCCGCAAATAACATTGAATAGTAGCTAGAGTTACATTTTCAGTACCACAATCACTCCTCACTTTCTCTGGACATCCACCTATTTCTCGGACGGCATTTAAAAATAACCGTGCAATGACTTCTGGATTGTTATTCGAATGTACTGCTCTGAGCCATATGATTTTTCGGCTATATCCGTCAATGCAACCATGAATTGGTAATCCATACGGCTTTAACTTATCGTAACCATCTACGTGCCACATATCGTTCGGTCCTCGTACATTATAACGCCTTCTCACTAATCTACGTTTCCCACTTTCTATGCAACCTTGGGGGTCAAGTTGTTTCAGTTTAATCATTACAGCTTCTCTTGGGACGAAAACGCCATAAAAAAGTCTTAGCCTGCTCCACATAGTCCTGTAACCGTTTGTCCTAGTGGGGCCTTGGAGTTCATTTCGCATAGCGTTTTCCATTCTAGACAACGACTTATGAGTCAAGCAATTTCGGCGTTTTAAACCCAGAGCTTTTAATCGTGATTTCAATGTTCGCAATGACATTTTAAATCCATGATGACAGTGCAAATATTTAAGTCATGTTCGAAAATATTCTGAAATAATCAAATCATGTTCATTGGTTGAGACTTTTGCTCCACAGTATAGCAAAACAGCAGAATAGGCAACACCGAGATCGTTTTTATATTCTTTCACGGTAAATGAGGTGCCTAGCACAAAACGAACTGTCTCACCCGACTTGTAAACGAGCTTGAAATGATTTAATTCCATGTCTTTAAATGGAAATGATGGATTGTATCTTTTAAATTTTTCGAATATAGCTTTTTTTAATTGGAAACTATCCCAATTGACATCAACTTTGACTGGTAGTCTGGATCCTCTGTCCTGTTTTAAATACCCATTCACATTCTGTACTATTGAGGCATATATGGTTGCTTCTGTAATTTCTCTCTTGTCATATTTACCTTTCTTCTTCAATGAGGTGAAATTACTAGCTCTGTTATCTTTTTTACGCTTGAAAAAATCACTAAATGACATTGGTTTGTCGTCATTGACAGGCTGATCAGCTTTAGAAGGAGCTGCGTTACCACAATGACCACAAAATTTTCCAGTCAACTGCAATCCACACTCAGAGCAAAACATGATGAATATATAATAAAGCTAAAGGACAATGTCCATGGAATACTGCCAATTAACCTACATTGCTTAATTGGAATAGCTAGCTGAACTAGGAGAAAGAGTATTATATAGTTTATTTTTAGCAGTATTCCCTGGACTGTCCATTTCATTCTCTTTACTTTACTTTTCCCGCTAAAAAAGGGAACTTGAGGGTACCGCCATTATACTCGGCACCAGACCTCAACTCGTCCCAGTTCTATTTAGAGAAACATTTTCACCATCTCGGGAAACATTTTTACTATTTCTCGGCAAACATTTTCACCATTTCATATAATATTTTTACTATTTTGAATAACATTTTTACTATTTCGGCAAACATTTTCACCATTTCGAATAACATTTTCACTATTTCGAATAACATTTTTACTATTTTGAAAAACATTTTCACACAATTTTGAAAAAGATCTTTTGCACCTATCGGCTTCCGTATATTTCTAGTGATAAGTTTCAAATCAAGAAAAGCAAATTTTTTAAAACATCAAAAAATGTTTTAGAGATAGGAAAATGTTCGTTCTAGCGCAGTCGACGACGACGACAAGGGAAAATCCCCGAATTTCCCGAAATCCGAAATCCCAATTCCGACAAATCCGAAACTAAATCCGATTCCGATAAAATCCAACGCATGTGCAATAGCGACTAACGGGAATAATGCTGACATCAACAAAAATAGAGGTTGCGCAGTTGAGTAGGGGAAAGTCCCATACCCAAACTACGACCGCGCCAGGAATTTTATTGGAATCAAAAAATCTATATAATAAATGAATGCACATACTGTGAAATAGTTACACGCTATGGCGAAAACCCGTGGACTTACGGCTATTCCAAGCTACGCAAAGCCGACCTTGTTGCTTTATTGGAGGCACCCCCACGACCTGTTCCCGCGTCAGAACCAAGACCACAAGCATTTACACCAGATGCCTTGGATATATTCGAGCGCCAAGAGATGGCAAAAGCCCGTCCTATTAAGAGTAAGATTAAACCTCGACTCCCTACACCCGAAGCTATGAATGTATTTGAACGCCAAGAAATGGCGAGGACACGCCCAGTAGTCAAGAGTAAACTGCGAGAGTGGTCTGACTGGCTTGTGAACTATGTACCAGAGGGTATTAGAAAGTCGGTGCAAGGTATATATGCATCAGTAAAAAATCGCATCCTTGCTCTTTATGATGGAGCTAAGAAGACACTGATGGGTGAAGTCGAAGAAGAGGCAAGGAAGGATGATGCCAAAGACGAGCAGCAATGGAACCAAGTTTTTACACCTCAGGAACATAAGCATGCTCGCCATAGGACCTTCAGAACTAAGGTGCAGTGCTCCCTCTGGATTTTATGGAAAAAGCCAGTGGAGGGTACTAACGAGTTTATCGAAGTTAATAAAGTCTTTTATAGCAACATGACACCGGTCTTTCAGGGTACCGTCGTGGACAAAGTGCTAGAATACGATGTTTGCCCAAGTCAAAACGCATGTGGACAAAACCAGCGCTGCCCAAAAGTGGCTTCACGATCGGTCGAATCATGCATCTCGACGTGGACTTCCATAAGCTACGATTAACAAGGGGTTCCTCATATATCAAAGCACCAAGTGGATAACCACCAAAAAAGCCATTATTAACCCCGCGAACAAGGACGAGGAGTGTTTTAAGTGGAGCATGATAGCTGCTCTGCATCATAAGGATATAACTAGCGATCCACAGAGAATCAGCAAGCTGAGACCATATGCGGAGCGCTATAACTGGCAGGGCATCAAGTTTCCCACAAGCATCAAGGATATCACCAAATTCGAGAAGAACAACCCGGACATCGCGGTGAACGTCTTGTACGTGACGGGGAAGACTTTTATTATCCTGCGTCGATCTATACACAACGGGCGCGAGAAACAGGTTAATCTGCTACTCCTCATGGACGATAAAAAGAGTCATTATATAACCATCAAAAATCTCTCACGGCTCCTGGGTAGTGAGATATCAAAGAATCATGCAAAGATGCACTTCTGTATGAACTGTCTGCAAACCTTTCCAACTGTTGAGTCGAGAGACAAGCACTATACCTACTGCAGGGACAACGAAGTGGTCAAGATCACGATGCCAAGCGAAAAGGAAAAGTGGAAATATTACAAAGATGGTCAGCAGCAATTTAAAGTACCCTTCGCCATCTATGCGGATTTCGAGAGCCTGTTGATCCCAATGAAAGAGAAGGCGAGGGAGACCAAGATAAAAAAGCTGAACAAGCACGTACCATGTGGCTGGTGTACATATAGTACCTTCGCCTATGGTGATATATCATATCCATTGCAGAGATACTGTGGTAAGGACTGTGTGAATATGTTCGTTCAACACCTGGAGAATGAGGTAAAGCGACTCTACGCTACCTTCCCACAGCATGACATGCTGCCCCTAACGGAGGTGTTACAAAGAGAGCACGAAGCGGCAAAGACATGTCACATCTGCATAAAACCATTTAACGATGACCCAAAGAACCGCAAAGTTCGAGACCACTGTCACTACACAGGTCTATACAGAGGTGCCGCGCACAACACCTGCAATCTCAAGTACAAGATACCCAGCCACGTACCCGTGATCTTCCCCAATCTTTTAGGGTACGACGCCCACTTGTTCATTCGAGAACTGGGGGAGAAGTAGGATACCCAGGACATTGGTTGCATCGCTGAAAACACAGAAAAGTATATCTCCTTCAACGTAAAAATCAACGTACCCATTGCAGGCATGGGGTACGGTGATGGTGAAATGCACAAGAAGATCGAGATCAGGTTCATAGACAGCTGTCGATTCATGGCATCAAGCTTGAAGAAATTGGAAAGCAACCTCGATGATGAACAGTGCAAAAATCTACGTTGGTATTTCGCTGAGGATGACACCTTTAAACGCATGCGCACAAAAGGTGTATATCCCTACCAGTACATGGATGGCTGGCGACGAATCAAAGAGAATGAGCTACATCCCAAGGAGGCCTTCTATAGTAAGTTGAACATGAAGGGAATCAGCGACGAAGACTACGAACACGCTCAGAAAGTCTGGAATGTCATCAATTCGAAGGGTGCCTAGGTCAACATGGGTGACTATCATGATATGTACCTCGTCGCGGACGTCCTGCACCAGGCCTGGCATGGACGGCAGCGTTGAAGTACACCGAGATCAAGCTGGAGCTGCTAACGGATCCCGACATGCTCCTGATGTTTAAAAGAGGAATTCGAGGTGGTATAACTCAAGCTGTGCACAGATATGCCAAAGCCAACAACAAGTACATGGGGGATCAATACGACCCGGAGGCTGAGTCGTCATACTTGCAGTACCTCGATGCCAACAATTTGTACGGCTGGGCCATGTGTCAAGATCTGCCAACGCATGGGTTCAAATGTCTGTCGAACGTTGAGACCTTTGCAGAGAAGAGGATCGAGAAGCTCGTCGCTGACAACAAGCATGGATACATCTTGGAGGTTGACATGGATTATCCAAAGAGCCTGCACGACAAGCACAATGAGCTGCCTTTCATGCCGGAGCGCAAGATGGTTCACAGGGTCGAGAAACTGATACCAAATATCGAGCACAAGCGGAAGTACGTGGTACATATCAGAGCCCTTCATCAAGCTATAAAGCATGAACTCGAGCTTAAGAAGGTGTATAGAGTCATTCAGTTTAACCAGAAGCCCTGGCTGAGGGGTTATATCGACCACAACACGGGGCTTAGAACGGCTGCCAAAAACGAGTTCGAGAAGGACTTCTACAAGCTAATGAACCTTTCGGTATTCGGTAAAACTATGGAGAATTTGAGGAACCACCATAACATCCAGTTGGTTACTAACGAAGAGAAATACACAAAGCTCGTCATGAAGCCCAATTTCAAGGGTGGAAACTACTTCAGCAGCCATCTCATGGGTCTGGAAATGTGTAAAACAGAGGTAAAGATGAACAAGCCCGTGTATATTGGTCAAGCCATATTGGATAACTCAAAAATCGTGATGTACAACTTCCACTATGACTATATGCAGCAAAAGTATGGTAGCAAGTTGCGGATCTGCTATATGGACACGGATTCCTTCGTCTACCACATCAGAACGGAGGATTTTTATCGCAATATTGCTGATGAAGTAGAGGCACGCTTTGACACGAGTGCCTATAGCAAAGATGACAACAGACCTCTCCCCATTGGTAAAAACAAGAAGGTGTTAGGCTTGATGAAGGATGAGCTGAATGGTAAAATCATCACAGAATTTATCACATTGAGAGCCAAGCTGTATGCATACAAGAGTCTCACGAAAGAGGGCGGCGATCGCAAAGCTGAAGGTGTGAAAAAGTACGTAATCAAGAAATCCATCACCTTCGAAGACTATCAGCGCTGCCTAGAGGATGGCGTCGACATATACAAGACCTGGGTCTGTATCCAAAATAAAAGGCATCAAATCTACACTCAGGAAGTGAACAAGCTGGCACTCAATAAGGCGGATGACAAACGGATCGTACAAGCGGACCAGATCACCACGCTCGCCAGGGGTCATTATCGCTTAGCGGTCAAGGAGGGCAAATAAATGGATTGACTTGGGTATTCTCGTATACTCAGCTTTCGGAAAGCTATTGACGCCTCTGCTCATTGCTGCGCATACGAATAATCACACATAACTCTCCTCGAAGCAAGATGGTGGAAATGAGCAAGATGGTGAATCCGACTAAAAAGAAGTGATTCTTATACATCTTGGACCTATAAGAAAAATGAACGAAGAACCTAACCAAGTTATTACCAAGAAGAACGAGGGTCGTGTTGCTGCTGGAAAGAGACTTGCAGAATGGAATCGCAAGGACAAGCTGGAGAAGAAGAAGAACTTGGACAAAAGTACTTCCCAAGAGAGTCAGGAACCTGCGCCAGGTTCCTTCAAGTCCACAGGCAGTGTATATATCTATGGGGCTGGAGGTCCCTTTGCTATATTAGTTTGTGTAGGCAGAGCTTATTATATTCTACGTGAGCTGCCCCTTCCCGAGCCGCCATCGCCCGATAGCAACGCATCAACGCGTAACGTAGTTCCGGGAGTACATACGGCGCCCATGCACAAGCCCGGTATTGACGCTATTATTCACATGCGATAATCTATAATATAAACATGAGTTCTAATGGTACGCCTCTGCAAAAAGAGATAATTGACGCTCTGTATGAGACAGTCGTGGACCTTGAATTCACATTCGCCTATGCCATGGTTGGCAAGAGGTTCCTTGGGATTAGTAGTCCAAGCACTAAGCTGGACACCAGCGATGTAATGAAGATGATCGCTTATTTTTCAGCGGGACGAGGAAGTCGTGAGTGAGATGGCTGTATCAAAGGGATGGATTCCCACGAGTATAGTCTCGAAGAAGTAAGCTGTCCAGCGAAAAATTTGTGTATATCAGGTGGTATACACAAAATGGATATCTCGGAATGAGTACATCCAAGGTTTCCGTCTGCCCAAGGCAGATAGAATAAATATGACTCTCGATGTGATCCTTCAACCTCATACTGCGATTTTTAAAGGGCTTGGATTTGCTTGAGAACGAGTACAAGCACCACTATCTCTACGTTGTCATACTCTGTCCAACGATCCGCTGCAACAAGACCTACCTCGAGAGATCCTCGCTTTTGAAGGATGAATATGTGTTCCTCATAGAGGCGGGTGGTCAACTCTTTTACTGGATTGAGCAACTATCGAAGCTTCTAGCCGATGAAGAGAGCCTGTTCGACAAGAACAGGTTCTCTTCACCGACAAGTCTCGACAAGAAGCGTCAGCCCTTGCTTGAGCTTGCCATCAGCGGGAGACATCAAAAGCATAGTCTCTGGCTCTTAACGCAGTCTTACAATGCCCTTCCAAAGAACCTAAGACGTCAAAAAAGCAATTGTTTATGTGGTACCCCCACGGAAGGAGCGACATGAAGCTTATTGACGAAGAGACGAACATGATCTCGGATTGGGAGTCGATCAAGACCCTGCTGAAAAAGTCCAAGCATGCCTGCTTGTGCGTGAGATTAGAACACCCTCGGACCTGGAAAATTTTGGAATGACACGGACATCGGTTGTACCGGCGGGTATAACTGAAATTGGAGCATTTTGCCTTGACTTTCAATTAAATAAATGACTTGTATTAAGAAATTACGAGAGGAAGAGATCCGGAAATTGGAGGAAGCAATTGAGGACTTGGAAGCGAGTCTTGAGGAAAGAAATTGGGATCTTTATAGGATGAATCTGAGGGATAAGTACAACAACCAGATCGCTTTAATTGCGTGCGTCTCCTCGCTAACTCTTACCATGATCTGGCTAGCGAAAAAAGGGTGTTGAAAAATTCCAAAGTCGTATCGGGATATCCCGACCATTTCACGCCATTTAATAGGCATCGTTACTAACGACCCCTTTGGCAAAACTAAAAATGCTAATGATGCTTTCGTAGCATTGGACGGGGCCTTGGACCATGCGTCGGACGCATGGTCCAAGGAAGTCGCTGGAGATACGATTTCGTGACATTAGACGGTGCCTTGGAGATCGTGCGTCGTTCTAGAAAGCCCAAAGCCGTCGAGCTTATGGGGTGGCTAGCGAAAAAGGGTGTTGAAAAATTGTAAAGTCGCATCGGGATATTCCTGGTCGTAGTAAATGTGAGCCAAATGGCTCACATTTTCCCTCGTTCGGCTCCCGCCTCCTAAATAAAATATGACTGAGGACACAATTAAGCAGCTTATGGAACGGATCGAGAAAATTGAGACCGAGGTCGCGTATGATAACATTTCGAACAAGGAACCATCCAAAACGGATATAGATTGGTGGCTGTTGAGCGACATAGCGTGGGATTTGCGCCAAATTTGAGACCAGGCAAACTGGATTAGGAGGCTTGCCATTATAGGTTCCACCATCATGGTGGCTCGCGTAATATATAGAGGGGTATGATACAATTTTACCGACAGAGGCCAGGGCCGCAATATTAAGGTGAACCACTGGCTCACCTTGACAAACCTACAAATTACCATTCATATACATGCTCCGGAGGTACTTCAACACCCTCTGGTACTAGCATGAGCTCCTCCGCCACAAAGCTTCGATCAGGCCCATCCGCAAGATAGTATAACAGCCTCGTACCTGTCACGATACGTTCCACTCTATACGTTTTCTTGCTCCACCAAGTGTCGGTCGCACGTCTTTTAGCATCACTGTGCTCTTCTCCAGGTTGCAGCAGATACAAGTATAAGCCGTCATATGGCAGAGGCTTTTCCTCCGGGTGGTGCTCACTTTTCATAAGCGGGACTTCATCCAGCTTGATGGTTTTTAATGTTTAATGTCGATCATAGCCGTTTTGGTGTTGTTCATGCTTCTCACGATAGTGTATAAGTGTTTGACCCATGTGGTAGTAGTTTCGTCAGAGGCAAGCTCTTGCGCATCTTGGGGCTTGAACAGTCTCTCCGCGAGTACCTTGTTGTAGGACTCGACAAAAACTGTGAAAGTATGGTGGTACTTCGTAGTTGCCCGCTTGATCTCGACCTCTTTGCCTTCTAGCAGCTTCGTCACAACTAACTTGAATTCGCTACCGTTGTCGCATTGGAACGTCTTCCGATAGCGGAGAGGTCCCGCTTTGTAAATGTCCTTGATCATATCGGCTACTTCGCTGGCTTTTTTGGTTCTCAATGGTCTCGCTACCTTGTACCTCGAAGCCACATCAATGCCCGTCAAAATGTATTTTTAGGTGCTGCCATAGAGTTTGTCATGGGGCATATACAGC
Organism: Hydractinia symbiolongicarpus; assembly: GCF_029227915.1. Classification (NCBI taxonomy): domain Eukaryota; kingdom Metazoa; phylum Cnidaria; class Hydrozoa; order Anthoathecata; family Hydractiniidae; genus Hydractinia; species Hydractinia symbiolongicarpus. The sequence continues at coordinate 7,562,388 of NC_079885.1, forward strand.
AAATCAAACTGATGCATTTCATTCGGCTTTGAAATTATGAAATGAGGGTAATTGATACGCTTTTGCCCTCGAATATGCCTGAGCCAGAGCAGTTGGCGAGAGAGCCAATGAATAACTCTCTTCTTGGAGAGACTACTCTGCTCGGCGAGCTGTTTGATTGCCTTTCGGCCAGTCCAGAGGTGTTCCGGGGTATAATAGATTTGGTTTAGCCTTTCGGCTTCTTCCTCGGTAACGATATGATGTGATTTTGACATATTTATTGTATCTCAAAATGCTTAAGCATACTTGTACACCACGAAACCTAAAAGTGGTAGCGAGCCCACGATGAACTTCAGTTCGCCGTCCTTCTGTTGCTGCTAAGGTTCGTAATAGTCCGAGAGCTGCGGAGCCTTCTCGATCGTCGCGATATAGTACTCTCGTATATCTTCATCGAGCTCTTTCAAGCTCTCACCCGCTTGACGCTTGAGCTCACGCTGCTTGTTGTACCAATCGATTTTGGCCTGTCTGTCCCGAGCCCATTACGCTTGGGCAGCGTTCATCTGTTCCACAGCCTTGTCATGACGCTTACGCTCTGCCTCGCTATGCCCGCTGAGTTTGCTGAATAGGAAATTAGAGCCACTAAAGGCCAATGCATTAGTAGCAGCGCCTGCTACGAGGACGCCAATGCTTGCCATTTATTTAGTAAGCCTCAGGCTAACTAAATACTTTTTGCAGAACTAATACTCCACACTGTGAAATCTACTTCCAAGGATGTTCAATTGAGCATCTTGGAGTATGTAAACATGACACTTAACTTCACCTGTACCATCTGCCTTCTTAGTTATGTGGAGAGTTATCCCATCATTGACGCGTTGAAAGGGTCTACCTGAACCGTGCAGGTTATTATCCGGGGCACTGCGAAAATCAATGAATAATAACTGATGGTAAAAAACTGCCCTGCAGTCACTTGGTGTTTATCGTGACTAGCAAATAAGTCCACTACCTGCTCGTAGTGATCATTCGGTAACATTGTTTGTGAGTAGAGCTGCGAGGGTTTACCCTCCACAGTGGCAGAAAGAGCCGTTATTTTCGGGTTATAAAAGCTTTCATTTGCCCGAGCATATGCTGTAACAACCCCAGGGTCTTGAAAGAGTAGGAGTATACCCTTGAGACTCTTGACTGGAGTTTTGACAGACAAGTAATAGCTGGTATCTGCCTTTTTCATAGTTACTGTCTTGCTTCGAGTAGACGCTCGTATGGTAAAGCTAATTCACTGTAGCGTGATATCATGGGGCTCGCGAGATCCTCATTGGTTACCGCATCGTACATTACCTCTATATTACTAATCTTATAGATACTATCCGCTGGTTTCGCAGCTGTAGATCCCAAAACTGGTGTACCACCATCCTCTATAACTTGGTCATAAGGTGCGAACCGTATAGTAAATTGAAGTCTATCATGTAAACCCGCCGAATAGAATGGTAAATCCCGGGTCAACTTAAACATTTTTCCGAGTGGTATGCATCATCTATCCCTTCGCGGATCAGGTTATTTTCCCGATCATTTTTTGGGAGCCATAGGTCTTTGTATGTTGCGAAGATATTGTAGTCAGCGATGTTCTGGATCTCGTTGCTGCCAAGTGTTATACGAAGATTCTGTAACAGGGCCTTCCCGATGTTTGAAACGATTGTGCGTTTCGTATTAGTCCCAGTGAGTTCGAGATCGAACAGGAGCTTTATGCTCCCTGGGAATATCACATCATTTGGTCCAACTTGAGGCATATCAACACATAGCTCTGTATTCTGACTAATCGTTGCCCGGATGTGCAACACTTTTACTCGCTGCTTCACGCCCCTCATAGCCAGCATAGTCTTTAATTCCTTGTGTGGATCAAGTATACCGAACATTACTTTATTTAGAGTGTTTTTTGAAGGTGAAATAAAATGCCGATTAATCCAATATATAAAGGAGATGACTTTACGTCAAAGGAAGGCATTCCAGACGAGTCTGAGGAGTTCAGTAGCGCGAGTGAGATCCTTCGGCACGAGGATATTCCAGGAGCAAGAACTACACCCGCAACACCTTCGGGAGGTACCACGACGGGGTAACAACAACAGCTCACGGTAAGGCAGGAGCTAGCAAGATCTAAAGTTGATAGCCTTTACGAAGCCCTTAGTGATGAGCTGGGAGAGCCGAGTGCGAGATACTATAATGAGTTTGAGGTCGACGAAAACCATCTTCTTTACGATGGTATAGACCTCACGAAAAGGAATGGTGAACTGAGGAGCGTTGCCGTGCTACGGGATAGGTTAGCTGCGAGGCGATTGCAAGCCACGACTATACTACACCACACAAGGGCAGTAAGACGATGGCCAAGAGGCTCCTTAACGAATTGGATAATGTCAATGAAAAGTCTGATGACATCGAAATGTTGCCGCTACTCGAGAACGTGCTCGATGACACAGAGAGCCTGATCGAAGATACTTCCTTTAGTGGGGATATCACAGAGCGTGAAAGAAGAGGGTTAAACCGTGAGCTTCAAACGTTACGTGGTAACCTCAAGCACTCGAAAGGCAAGATGGTTTTCTATGACAGTGAGATCGACAAGGCAAAAGCCAAGGTAAAAAGGCTCGAGAGCAAGAAGCCCACGCCCAGGGCATGTGAGAAACAGTTTTTATTTTTCTAGTTTTTGTAACAGTTTACATAAATTATTTAACCAAAGTACCCGTGCAAAACTTTAATCCAATTAATGTGTCACAAATTCACAAAAAATTAGAATAATTTTTATAATACAAATATAAAATGATCACGTGACAGAAGAAAGCGAAAGGAAATTAAATAATGGTAGATGTAAAGTGAAAAATTCATTCACTTCAAAAAGCTTATTCTGACCTTGCAGAAAATATTTTTTTCGATTAAAAATTGTCGAGTTACATCCGAGATAGAGCGTAACCACTCCAGTTCTTAATAATTCTTTAAAATCCGGGAAAGTTTGTTGCGTATATCGGAAAAGGGGGATGCGGGACATGCGGGATGCTGATGACCGGGAACACGGGATGCGGGATGCTGACCGGGACACGGAATACGGGATGCAGGATGCGGGATTCAAGATGCGGGATGCGGGATGCAAAAAAATCATCGAAATAAAATAATGACCATGCCGTTACCAAACATACAACAGTTACAAATGCATGACTTGATTTTTTTATTTTTTTTTTTTCGCTTGCTGAAGTTAACGTAATAAGAAACAACTTGACATTGTTTGACATTGAACTTTTATGTATCCTTTGGCGAGGTTGAAATATCTAGCAACAAATGTAAATGCCTTTGATCTGAAAAAGTAGTGCTTTTTCCGCATTCCGCTTCCCGCGTCCTTCATCCCCCATCCCGTATACTGATAGGTCATCCCGCATCCCCCATCCCGGCTTTTTTCGATATGCCGAAAGTTTGTTTACACTGGAAAACACGTGATGTTGCAGTTGCGAAATGTTTACCTAGCTTATGTTGTCCCAGTTTTTTTTTGTCATTTAGTCAAGAAAAATACTATTTTTATTCAATTACGTATAGTAGTGTGGTTATTAATGTTTCGATAATGTTTCTTTTTGTTTACCTTGTTATGACAATGATGTGTTTCACTTAATGCGATCGCTTCAGTCGCATCAATTTTAAAATTCGTTATTATTTCTAGAAATGCAAACGTCTAAAAAAGACAGTTTGTCATCTGCCTCTACTTCGAAAATAGACTCCTGGAATTCAACATGGTTGGATACCATCTTTGGAATGTACCTTCACAATAAATCAGGAAAACTAACACTCTATTCCAGCTTATTCTGCGATCAAAGGAGGTAAACATCACACTTTTATAAGAGTTTATTAAGGATAAATCACGTTCTTTCGTGGTAACTTTTCTTGCCGTGTTTTGTTTTAATGAAAAGTACACTTGAATATTTGAAGAAAATTGATATAAAGGAAGTTAAAAAACGGAAAAAACATGCTTTCGTCTCAAACAAATTCTTATAAAAACATGTTTTTTCCCTCCTTTTTTTCTGATATTGTAAAAGGATTTAGAGCCGTAGGAACACATGTACAATTGAATTATTGTAAAGGTGTATTAAACAAAACAAAAATATCATCAACGTAACGTTTATAATACTTCGGTTTGAATTCAACTCCACATTGGCTAAGCCAAATCTTTAATAATTAAAAAAGAACGCATTTGCTAGGGTTGGTAATCCCATTGCAACATAATAAACTTGCCTTTAGTATTTTCCATTAAATAAAAAGATTGACTTGGTCACCGCCAACATTAGAAGCTCCTTAAATCTTCTTTCTTGATACCATTGATTTTACCATGAGGTAGATAGATGTGCATATTTTACATCGATAGCCTCACTAATATCGAGGGATATACCCTGTCTATTATTTCCAGGAGGGGCCATGGCTTAGATGGAGAGTCCTAGAGTATTTAATGCTCATTTTGAGCCATACGCAGACCCAATTAGGGCCTGCGCTCTACTAGACAACTCCCGGCAACATCCAACAGCCCACACATGGAGCCATCTCCCCAATTTCCCTCATATGGCTTGGGTTAACCCAGGGCTATGGTAACATTCACTCACCCATGTTAAATCGTCATCAAGAAAAATCGAACCCCAGTCTCCCGCACAGAGTACGAGAGCTATAATCACTAATCTGCGCCACAAAGGTGTTGTGGATATTTCTTTAATGATATAATCGATCCTTTCTGTGAACCATCTTTTGGGGGCAACGTTAATCCCTCCCTCCTTCCCTAAACTATTATTGTTGTTGAGTCTAAAGACATAACTTACAAGGGTGTACAAAATTATCTGATGGAGATACAGAACAAAATATGAATACAGGATAAGCATAAGGGTGCCAGTAAGAAGAAATAAGTCATTCAATTCTTTTCATTTTAAACATGATTTCAAACTAAAGCAATTAACATTTGTCTCCGCCAACTGTAACTTAAAAAAGCTGCCTTAAACAGATAAAACTAGAGATATTTGTTATAGACAGATTCTGTCTATAACCGCTACCAAAAATGGCTAAAATTTATGGTTCCCTTTTGTGGCTGTTTAAGACAGGATTGACTGTATTTCACTGCAATGTATCATAAGCATTGATGTACTACATGAATTCCATTGCCAAGCGCAAAAAAAGTTATATTTTAAAATTTTTAAATGCAATTTATTTTTGTGATTTGTTTTATTCAGGAATTTGTTTGTCTTTGTTAATTGGTACTAATTGGTACTCACCAGGCATCTATAGTCATGCCGTAAATGGTCTAAACTCCCCATAAATAGGACTGCTAGAAGTTACTAATTAAGCACTTGTATATATAGTTGTGCTGTTTTGTTATAGATGCATGAAACAAAATTTTTTGTCCATCATATTGCTTTATCATAGCAATAAAAACAAAACAGTGATGATTATGAATAGCCAGACACAGTTTATACCATTGTTACTGCTAGCTATATAGGAAATGCTTTTTTATTTTCACAATACAGGTATTCTTCATGTCTTTTTTAGTATTCATAAACATTGATACTATATAAGCAGATTGTTCAAGATGAATTTAGTAAAAAGCTGCAGCAAATTATTCATCCAGTCCAGACCAATAATGGGGTGTCGGATTACAAAAGAAAGCTTTGTTATCTCAAGAGGTCTCAGTTGTACTGGAGTACATAGAAATGTGGTAGACGTAAAAGAATCTGGGAAAAGTGTGACTGTCACATTCAATAATAATTCAAAGCATGATTTGTGAGTACACATGATTTGTTTTCTGTTTTGGAACACTACACTACAATATGGACGGGGTGGATGCTTCGAGTATGCAGGTACTAGCACACAGGCCACATATGATCTATTTTTATCGTACATGATAAATCTGGCTTGGTATTCAAGAAATGAAGAAAATATGTTGAATTAGCTGCCGTATCAAACGTTGATTTTCTATCGAAAGGTCATTGCTTTGCTGCTAATTACATAATATCTTGAAGATCAAGTGATTAGTTTTAGTTACATTCATGAAAGAACTTGACAAAACTTCAGATTTATCTTGCTTCTCCACCACAAGCATTTATTCAAACAAAATAAAAACCAAAATAAAAAAAATCGATATATATAAAATAGAAATTTGAATGTGAAGGAGGGTCACAGTAAAAAAAAATATCTCAATCATTCCTAAAGTAGATCACAGAGAAAAAACAAGTATTGTGCAATACTTAATGCATAAAAAAAATGTTCCTCCATTTCAAGAATATAATTGACTTGATTTAATTCAAATTTAAAAACCTTTAAAAAAATTTAAAAATTATGCCCAATAAATCCATCGAAACACCTGCAAAACAAAGTTGCTTATAGCTTTTTTTATGTAGGATGGAGAAATCAATTGCGTCATAGTTTTTTCATTTGATTTGCTAATTTTTTGATTTCAAATTTTTATCTAGCCATTATGTATGGTTGCGAGATCATTGCAGATGCAAAAAATGCTTTAATGCTGCTACAAATCAACGAGAAGTTGAAAACATTGTAAGAAAGTACACTTCACTGTTTTGATTTTAACTTATGAATGACAAAATATTCTAAACAAAAATAGTTTTATCACTTGTGCCTGTCAACCTGTCAAAATGGGAATTAATTGGCTTTTATTTTAGATTCCTGTGGATATACAACCTAAAAGTGTTGGAAAACTGGATGATAAACTTCAAATAATATGTAAGTTGCATATTCAAAGATTATAACCACTGTATGTATGCCAAACGTACAGTAAGAAATATATACAGGTAGAAATTATTTTGAATGTGCATGTATGTACTTGAGCAAAAGAGAAAAAAATATATATAACATGCAATTAATACCACTTTGGCAAAATTTATTGCCTATACTTCAAGTAAAAAAGGGTAAAAGAAATATTATAACCAATTTTTTCTAAAAACCAGGCATAGTTGGGAAAATTGTTGTTTTTTCTTTAATTTTCCTTTTTTATAGGAAATAGATAAATAAATATGAGCATTTTATTTACGTGAATATGTTTTTAAAAAATCAAGTTTAAATTGTCCTAAATTACTTTTTGCTATATGTGAGAAAGATCAAATATTTGTTCACACATAATCATCTACAGTATTAAATGTTACTACTCAATTAAGTTCAAGGTTACAATGATAGCAGCCTCCAAGAGGAAACTGATTTTTGTATGTAGTTAAAAGATTCTTTTAAAGTTTTTCTCTGACACTTCCCATAAGGATATTCTTTCTTTCTTTTTTTATTTTGTCTTCTGAAGTGAATGTGTTTTACAGTGAAATACATTACAATCAGTCAACAGTAAATTAAAATGTCCTATCATTGTCAAGTTTTTACAACATCAAAAAAGTGAAATCTAAAATAAAATTTTTTGACTCCCAAGCAAAAAAGAAAATTGACACAAAAATGCTTCTACCAAGCAAGTGCTAGTCAAAAAAAATTGTAGAAGCTGTGTCATCTAACGATAGTGATGTGAGCAATAACTTATTGACAAATTTTCTGCCATTGGACCATTGATATAAATATGTTAAAAAATCTTTACCTATAACAGAGCAAAAACACTTCAAAACTGGTCTGGGAACATTGTGTTTATTGTGCATTGCAAAAATGAAGCATGCGACACATGGCAATGGTCAGTACTCAAAAGATACTATAGTTTAAACATGTTATTTAGTTGCAATGTTATGATCTTAACAAAGATTTTGTCTAGTATTTAGGCTGTTTATTAAAAAATTTGTTTGCAGACGTAAATTTTAAACTTTCCCTAGGGAAAGATGATCATGTCACAACATATGAAGGATCGTGGTTACAAAAACATCATTATGGTCAAACCTACAGCTCCATTTTGTTAAAGTAAGATTATTTTATATTCTGTTTACAGCTCAAAAGTCATCACCCACCTCTAACAATATTATTTTTGTTTAATCTCGTTTTTTATCAATCATTGCACCTTTGAGTACAAAGTTATATCAAGCAACATTTATCATACATTTAAACCCAAAGCATATCTAGCAAATAGAGTTTTCAACTTATTGACATTTAAACCTTGTAAACAAATTAAATCTTGTAAAAAATAACTTTATAGTTTTCCTTTTTTCCTATTTTTCCATAGATTTGTTTTCAATTTAAACTAAAATATTTTCACTTGTTGTCATTCATGTCATTCACAATTTTTAGAATTATTTTTGGCACCATTTTAAACAACTGTTTTTTTCTTTAACTTGTGCACGCTTTATTATTAATGCCCTGTTTTACAATTTTTCCTTCTTATTATTCTGTCTAAGTTAAATTTGTCAAAGAGGACTACAAAAAAAGCTGTTGATTTTTTATTTTGGTGACTTACACAAAAGTTGAGCTGATGTTGGGGTAGACAAAAATAATGAGGAAAAAAAGATTTCTTTGATTTCATATTGTATACCCAAATAATACGACAGAAAGGTTCTTTGCAAATATTTGATGTAATTTACCTTAGCACTTACCTTGATTTTAAACCAAGTTTTCCGGTAAAAGAAAATTATTTTCTTCTAAATTCTGCACAAAAACATACCAAATTAAACTTTTTAGAGGTGTTAACCACTTCATTCTTAGCTATTAAGAATAATATTTTTAACAAATACAGTCCCTCGTGTTGTCTTTGCTTTCTCATCAAAACAAACTTTTATTTCTACTGTTATATACTAATTATATTTTTCAGACTGTATAGCTTCTTTTACCACTAAAAAAGAATACTGAATAATACTGAAAGATAATGTATCTATGGAGATAATGTATCTATGTAGATAATGTATATAAAAATGTGGCATGTGTGAAATATGGCAAATGTGGTCTGGCATTTTGTAGCCGTTTTAATTTGTAACTTACATTTTACATGCCATATGTAGTGGTTTATTTCAGTTTTAATAAAAGTATAGTGTTTCTTTCTAAGTTTGTGTTTACTTAACTTTCATACTCTTTTTTAAGTTATGGATGCTGATTCAATATTAAACCAGATACTGGAGTAGTCACAGCAGAAAGCCATTACATAATGGCTATCAATATAGCACTTTATCAATCAGTGAAATGCTATCTCTGTTATTAACAATGCAGATAATGGAAGACTTACGTTTTACGATTTATGTATTCTTTTTAGTGAAGTTGATCAATATTTCTGGGGTAGTGAATTGAAGGTTAACATGCCACCAACTGTAAATTACACAAAGGTTTGTTAAATGTTTTCACACATCAAAATCATCAAGTTATTCTCCAAATTACACAAATTTTTGTTAAAGGGTGTTTGCCAGCTATCTGGAAAACTTCAAAACCCATTGTTCTCTAGAGAAAAAACCTTAAATTATGATTATTTCCAAAAATATTTCTGTCTAGTTATACTTTTTCTCATTCTCCAGAACATTTAAAACAACTGAAAAACTGAGAAAGAAAAATTTATTTTAGCAAGTTATTAATTTTCCTTTTTTATCATAGTTGTTAACAGAAGATACCGAAGTTTTAAAGTTGCTTGAAACAATTGTAAGCTGTGAGTTAGATATGGAAGACGAGGGTCAAACCTGATTTGTATTCTATTTATTTTATTTATTTTTAAAAGTGATATCAGGTTCTGAAATCATGTTTTGAAGTTGAGTTGCGAATGCGATGAGAACTCCATTCCAACGCCGCACAATCTAATTCTGTATAAAAAAAGCTACAAGTGTTATCACTACTCTTGGTAACCTAATTGTATTTTGTGTGTGGGGTGTGGCGAAGGATATTTTGAGAAGAAAAAAAATCCGGTTTGACCCTTTCGATATCCATATTTCTTTTTTTTGCTTATACTGTCTATATTAACTGTCTTCTGAGAAAACAAGAGATATGTGTTTAGATATAAATTTTTATTTGTTGCTTACTATAACTTTTTCACAGATGAACCTTCACAATTAGTGTTACTTATGGTTCTTACAAGAGTGCTAAAATTATATATGCGTGTTCTAGGTACATATTGCATGTATATATTTATATTTCTTCCTCCTAGACAAAGTATGGTTTTGGCTTCGTTTCAGAAACTCCTACAACTGTAAAGGTGAATCTTCCTGAGGTTATTTTTGTGTAAAGTTGTTAGGCGAGGGTTTATATTTTATTTTTCGATCGCCAACAGTATTAGTCAGCGACCAGCTGTGGTAGCATGCTCTGTCACGTCACGGCATAGGTTAATGAAGAAAGATGTCTAGAAAACAATGGAAATAACTATGGTTTAATGTCAATACTTGCAAAAAGAAATCATTTAACAACAGTGCTGACTGCAAACCCTGATAAGTGAGCAATTAATTTTCATGTGTTAATTGTTTTAATAAAATGAGCATCATAACCGGGCCACAATTTTGATAAAATTTTATTGGGACAAAAAAGCAACTTCTGAAAGTAGTTTTAAATGCACTTTCATGTGCATTATGAACTTGTCAGTGTTGACAGCAGATTTAGAATCTTCTTATTCAGTTAGTTGCTGCTAACGTCGGTATAACCCCTCTTGTCAAATTTCAAAATGTGTGCCTTACTATGAGTTTCAAGCAGATATTCATCTGCAATGTGTGCACATTGCTTTAGGTATCATATAGCACTGCACGGACATTGCCTATGGTGTCTTCATATATTACGTCTTTGATCAGCAATGGAATAAACAGATTAAAAGAGAAATATTTCTTTTCACAGGGGATGCGAGATGTATGCGATACGATTGGACCAGTCAAGCACACGTTTTATGGTGGTGTAGTTGAATTTTCTAACATTTCGCTTGATCAGCTAGAACACTTCGATACCTCATATCTTAACGTTTTATTGAACGGTCATACTGATGGCACATACTTTTCAGATGCACCTGGGTAAGTAAAGACTTGTTGACGTTTTCATTCTAGGTTGAAACATCTGTCTCGATCATTTAAGCACAACATTTGCAGATTCTAATATACGCTTTCTCACATGATGAACAATTTGTTGCATTTTTCGTGCTGCAAGTGTTTTTAGTGCAGGCCTAAATAGGCTGAAACTACAGATTTATCCACAATTGTAGCCTTAGTACCACACCCTACTGGACAAGTCACTCTTTCTGAATTAAAATATCAGAGTTCCGTAAAAGTAACTTTAAGCCTTTTTCTTTTTAATTCCCCAATATTAGCTTTCGTGACACCTGCAAAATATACAACTGGTAAATAAAAAGAAGACTGAATAAATGAATGAATGATTAGGAACGGGGTTAAAATCTAAACTTTACAACAGAAGTAAAAATTTTGTTAGGTTGCAGTTGTTTCATTGCCACCAACATACAGGTGGTGAGGGAGGAGAGACACTTCTCGTGGATGGTATTGGTGCTGCTTACAAACTAAAGGAGTGTGATCCTGAATCGTTTGAGTTTCTGTGCTCTAAAGCACTACCAGCGCAATATTACGTAAGTTTTGTCATCACTGAGTATATCGCGTTTGTCGTTTGTTGTCCGAGAAACAACCATTATCCTTTACAGTGTGTTTACGCTTAGCGCGAATTCACTGAGTAAATTTTTTTGTGTAATTGGGTGACAAATGAATTGCCAAATTAATAAACACTAATACGACACATTTAGATTTTACGTTGTGACGCTACGACGTCCCAACATATATCAAACAGGAAACGTGTAGAGAAGTAAAAGTCGACGAAACGAAATACAACAGTTTAAAATGAGAAATTCTAGATGGTGTATCGTAAGCACCAAAGCTTTAGAATAGTTAACAAAGTTTTCAATTTTGCTTGTTGTAGTTGTTCATTGCATTGCGCCAGGTATTTTTTGTTTTACAATTAAAATCATTTGCAGCGGCTGCCAAGGAGGTGAAAAAAGATTTGACTCCTTTGCTAGCCACAGCGTATGGAAATTAGGAGAAATTACCATAGCTCTTGCGCGTGGTCAATAATTGATCTGTGTATTAGTTAGTTTAGTCAGTCGATTTATATGTGATTTTTTTGACACTTTTCGACACTTCGCAAAGTAGCGTAGAAAAGATGTGTCTCTATAAATGCTTCTATTTTGCGGCGACACTAATTTAGTCCACTGTCATGAAGATAAATCACTTTACTGCAATAAACCAAGAATTAGGTAGTACCAACTAATGGCAAATGGTTCTTTAACACCAATAAGAGCTCGTATGTGAAAAGAGCCCTGCAAAGTAACAGCTGACGTAAAACAAACCGATAATGAAGCGATAATGTGCTCTAAAAACCTGCTTTTTACCACTACTAAACCATGTGAGAAAAATGTTTTTGGTTTGTACAGGAACCTGGCAATTACAACAAAATATTGGATACGATGATAAAAATTGATCCATCCACGAAGGAGATCTGTCAAGTCAGGTATGCCAAACTTATCTTTTTTTCTCATCTTAATAAAAAAAGCACAAAAATAAGGACCCACAGATTTTTTTAATTTAATCAAAACGAATTTTAATTCCTAAAGTTTCATAAAAGGTTTTGAGCAAAGTTTATTTTCAGTAGAAAAGAGAGCAGGGGGAATTGCAATCCTATTTAGCATATTCTTTACGCGCTTGTTAATAACAGCATCATTAATATTGCTGTCTATGTTTAAAAATTATTTACCAATGGCTAGCAAAATGATTAGAAACAAAATAATTCCATAGTTCCTAAAATTTTTCATGATTCAGTTTGCTATAAACCGGGTTTTATATTCTAAGAACCCTGTACACTGTTGTGCATGTTGCCCCCTTTATTTTCAAAAATGGTAGTCTCGCAATATAAACAAAACAAAGAAAAAGTTGCATCGAAAGTGTGTTTGGATATTTTGCTCGCCATGGTTTTGCTGTTCCCGATACAAGAATTTCTGACTTTTTTTTTTTTGCTTCAACAAAAAAAATTGTTTTAGTATTTCATGACAAAACGTGACAAACTCAGCGGGCGATGGATTAAAGCATCAACAAGGGAATATGCTTGGCGAAGATCCCTGTGTGTCAAATGGCAAGATCTGTCCATTGATGGATCTTAACATACTTTTTCAAACTTAAGTGGAGGCCATTCCTATTCTTTGATTCTAATTCACCTAGTTACAAGACCTATAAGGTGATTACAAAACGGCTCAACTCGTCTTTTATAATTATTAAATAAATGTTTAGTAGTGACTATCTCCGACTGATTATTGTTTTATTATGCAGAACATTTAGCGAACCAATTCCAGGGCCTGTTAGCAGTGCAAGACGCCTGAAAAACTGTCCCAATTCTGTCTCAGCGCAAACCAGTGTGGCTAAGTTTGGTCCAAACCGGAATAGACTTAGCACATAGTAAAACAAAGATGTATGTTTGTCCGTAAACACTAAATAAAATACAACCTTACTTAGTAAACAGACACAAGAAGAACATTAATTATAAAACAAAACAAAAAAAACCCCGCCCATACCAGAGACAGGAATAATAACTTTCCATAAACACAACATAAACAAGATGAACAGCAAGTGGGCAAATGTGGGAACAGAAAATGAATAAATATTTAATTAATACTAATAAAGTTCGAAAAAATAAAAATCCTACTAAACCACTTTGAAAACCACCATATCAAGACAAGATACACACCCAGCAAACTACAAACACAACATAGTTCTGATCTTTTAAAAAACAAAAGGACATAAGAAAGAACACAATAGGTCGTTATCATGTTTGGTTCTGAACTGTTCCCCATTACATTTACGCTCCTGATTTAACTTTAGCGTGTATGTCCTGCCCTGCTAACCATCCGCTGTTGTCGTCGTCTTTGTTGTCGCCGTATTGTCGTCATTGTAGTCTTCGTATCGTCATTGCTGTCTGTTTATCGTCGTTATTGTCTTCTTTATATCGTCGTTGTTTTTGTCGTTATAACGTCGTCTTCTTGTATTTGTCCTTGTCGTTAATACTGCTTGTCTCTAGGTTTTCGAATCGTAGGATCATTTATATATTTATTTTGTTGTTTCTCTTAGAATAAACAACTACGACCGCGACGTGTTGACGTGTATGTCGTACGACGACGTTGAAAAGTTTTACAAATCTCTGTATAGCTTCATGTCTATTATAAAGAATCCGGAAAACGAACTCTGGTTTAAATTGACGCCGGGAAATCTGATTGTTATTAACAACTGGAGGTAAGAACATTTCGTTCCACACCTTCTCAAATCTTCTACGAATTGCAAACTTTCTTTAATTCTCCTCAGAAAATACTAAAAAATTGATATTTTACTTCATTTCTTCTCAAATTTTGAAAAAATGAAGAGGCTACCTTGGTATGTGTTGCTGGGAACTGCGGCGTTTTGTCGACCTTTTTAGAGCCGAATTGTACATTCATGTTGTAGCTAGTAGACACGGGATCGTATTTTCATTTTATCTCATAGAGTTTTACACGGACGATCTTCATTCACTGGTTCAAGAACGATGGCTACTTGTTATATGTGTATGGACGATGTTTCAGGTAAATTGAGAGCTTTGCGGGAAAAATATTAATATCAAGAGCTTTATTACAGTTTAATTAAAAAACGCATAATATATAAAAATATTATCACAACAGTTTTAAGGTCGACCTGTAGGACAGGTTTAATAAAAAAGAAAGATTTTTGAGTAAATCCACGTGTCACGGTATTATTGTTGTCAAAGACAATGGAGCAAGAATTTTTTAATGAACAAAGGATAAGGGGGTGGGGGAGAACAAAGGAGGGGGTGGGTTGGTGTTGCAACCTTCGTTTTTAGTTTTCTAAATTTTCAATAAAAAAGTTTATTATACTTTTTAAAACACATTATTGCAGAGTAATATATTTTTTACGATTCTTATAAATAAAAACTTTGATAGTATACAGTGGTCAGAATATAAACTTATTTTTTTTGACCTGATTTTTCGGTTTCTGTATGTGGGTAGCTTTAGGGCGCTTATTTTCCTAATTTTTAAGATAAATTAGAAAACTTTATTACAGTTTTAAAAACACAACATTATAACAGAATAATTTATATTTTAATATATTTTTTACGATTTTAACAAATAAAAATTTTTATTTCATACAATGATATATTTTTATATATATTTTTTTTCAGAATAAACCTATCCAACATTTTTTCATACATATTTCGTTGTTTCTGCAGTTCTTCTAAGCTTGTTAATAGTTTCGTGAATTAGGAACCGACGTGGGGATAGAAGGTACTCGAAGCATGAATGTTTTCTACTCTTTTTCTTCAAATGAACTTTTTAATTTGGTGGTTGATTCCAAACCATAAGCTCCTGATGCATTTGACTCGAATATCTGGAACGACCTTTTGTGTGTTTGTGTGTTTGTTTGTTTGTTTGCTTGTTTGTTTTTGAGTTAGCTTGATTGGTGTGTAGAATTTATTTTAGAAATTTGAAGAAAACGTTTTCAAAACTAGGTGAAATATTTCCTTTAAGATGTTCTTTCAACCGAATGGTTGATTTGCTTGTTTGGCTTTTGTATATGTAGCTTTGGAGCGTTTATTAACCGTAAAATTAATTCAAAATGACATTACGGAATTAACCTAGTTTGCGACGGATTACAATATCGGACATAAGATATATATTCTCGGGGAGAAAGCTGGGTTTAGGTAAGGGGAAGTTTAGTCACCAATACGGATAAGGAACAAAAAATGCAGTGTTCGCACACTTCTAAAAATCCCAAAATTTCCTGTTGTTTTTTTTGGAGAAACTCAACTTATATAAAGGATTTTCTTTTGTAAAATAAATTTCACAATATTAAAGTCAAATTTTGTGTACGTGTTTTCCTAGCTGATCGTAAGAATTTCTTTAAAAAAACCGTTGAAACACTCCTAAATATCCTTAAAAAATGAGTGCGAACCCTGAAATGTTACTCCTTTACCTCTCTACTTAACCTCGGCATCTTGTAATTTTACTGACCCCGGGACGGCGAAAAGAACATGTTCGTCTCGTTCTCCCCATATAAAAAAGAGACAACAGGCACTGGGAACGAGGTTGCTTTCTACTGCATTAGCTAATCTTAAAACTAGTCGGTTGAGCATAAAAATTAAAATAGGCCCGTAGAAAAATTAACTTTTTTGGCACCCTTGAAAAACTTAAGTCACCCTCTATTAAAATTCTTAACTTATTTTCCCAGCTCTAATATTTGATAGAACAGCGAAATTAAAAGGGAAAAAAAATTATTCCATACCGCTGAATTTTCTTGCAATAAAGTAGTGTGTAAATCGCTTCTAAAAGCATAAAAATGATATAAAGCATGCAAACACTTGGAGCTTGAGCCACATTTACTCGTAAACGATGCTCACGTCAGCGTGTCCTATGTTGCCGTATCCACGAACTTTCACAGACGCTGTAAAAACAAGGATTTGAGGCCTATTCACTGCCAAAATAAACCTTTCGTAGCCTTACTTATTCTGCTAGGAGTTTTGCGTTTATCGATTTTTAAAAAAGACAAAAAAATTATTTAAATAACATGTCCTGGGATGTAGCAACCTTGTCCCCAGAGACGTAATCTAATGCTTTAAGGGAAGATCTTTAAAATTGGCTGAAAAGGACGGTTTTAAAATTATGTTTATTTGACTTTTTCTCTTTCTTTTAACAAAATAACTACAATTGAAAAAAAATAAACGTACTATGTTATCCACACTGTATATCGTCCAGCCGACATATCAATGGTGAAACTTAAATTTATAATTTCTCTTTATCATTTTTGTACAGTTTTTATAATCAATAGAATTGTTTTTTATTTATCAAAGAACTCTGTTTTGAACCTACACAAGTTTGTTCCCGAAGTTCATGTAACCATTTCACCAAAGTCTCATGTCTAATCCTGGTATTGATGTGCATTCAGGACGCTTAGAGCCTGGAATAAACGCCTCCAATGCTTTTCGCTGCATCGAAACTACACCATTTAAGGTATTACACAAAACCTTCGCCATTGTCATCCTATTGATACTCCTTCTTTGTGCCCAAGTAAAAACACCCGGTCGTTCATAATAAAACCGATCTCCGTTCCGTAATCTTTCGAACTGGTTTGTTACAATGCAGTGAAATGTTTCACCCAGGACTTTACCACGCACGTGTTTTTCTGCAATGCCAGCAGCGAATAGGTCGATATCATGTGGGCGCTTGTAAAGCTTCTTGAAGGCCTTTATAACGGATGCTGGGATCAACCCAATAAGGTCCTTCCATGTATTTAAGGTCTTCAATCTACATAATCGTCTCCAATGACCGTACGTGCGAATACCGTGATCGCGCCCTCTTTGTATATTCAAAGCGGCAAGATCTGAGTATCCATGGTGACCAACGGGCACAAAAAGCTTTCGGACCAATCCAGACGCAAATTTTGTATCGACGACTTGTGATTGGTTGGCACATAATCCGTAAACAATGGGTTCGATTCCATGCGTGCGAAGTGACGTAGTGTTGAAAAACGAAGCTTGTAGGGAAATGTCATCCATGGCTTTGTTAAAGCTTTTATCCAGCATGGCCCATGAATTTGGAACAAGGCTGTGTCCAAATCTGAACGCAGCTGTTGAGAATACAGCCACTATACTTGCATCAACGTATGGCTTGTACCCTCTATATCTCTCAACAGTACCTAAAACAGATACGAACTCGTTATAAACGATCTTCTGATACACTGCAATGTTTATCTTCCTTGCTGTCTCAAACAACTTATGTTCGTTCCATCGTCTGTGGCGTCTTTTTAGAGCTCTCGCTATGATGTTATGATGTCGAGCGAAGAGGGTGTGCATAGCACTTAACACAATATTTTCGTCTCCCCTTTCATCGCCAACAAGAGAACAGCCAGCTGGATTGCGACATGATGATGCTGATGCAGGGACAGCAATTGGGAGAAGATTTGATGACGTCATTTTCAATTCTCCACTTCCTAAAGGCGAAAGATATGATTGCTAAAAATGTTCCATTTACTGCTGCAAAAAAGAAGCTTATATTTAAAGATCATGCGTTAATATTATTTCCCGCGGTAACATTACTCATCAAAGTAAAGTATAGAAAAATTAGCCAATGTCATTTTCTAAAAGCAAATTCTGTAGGCAAAATGCAGCATGATTGTTTAGAAAAGCTAAAAAAGTAGTAAGTAGAAGTTTAGCCTGGTGTAGAAAAATCATAACTAGGGAGTACCTAATAGGGAAATAACATTTTTTCCTGATACTTGAGTTTTTCATTAGTGCACTAACATAAGTATGCAATAAAACATGCAAAATTTGTTTGTATAAACACCGGGAGTGCTTTCGAGAGATCTTTAACCCGAGAAGTGCTTTCGAGAAATTTCGTAACCCGAGTAGTGCTTTTTGAGACATTTCGTAATCCGAGAAATGCTTTCATAAAGGCAGATTGACACAGACCCGGTTATCAAAGCATTATTTTCTTCCATTTTTTTCGAAGTGGATTCCAAAGTCGGCTTGTTAGAAGCACCCTTTCTACGGCCTATTAACGCTAGGTCGTTACTAGAAAATGCATTTTGGCGCGAAAGTAAGACGGAAGGGATTCTCAAAGTACGCATGTCCCCAAGTAGGTGAGAAATTGGGCGCTTACCGTCTAATTTTCTCAAGCTTTGATGAACCTTGAATTCATTGCTGTAAACTTGCGACAGGTCAAGGTACGAAGATAATACATTTGGAAAGTCCCTCTTTTTCTTACTGTTGCCCTGACAAACTGGAAAAGAACGGCCAAATGAAGTGCACCTTGAACCACTGTTTGAAAATTTAATTGGGAAACATGGATATTTGAATGCATCGAGTGATCCGCATCTAAAATGAAATGAATAAAGTGATTATACGAAATGAACTGATTGTTGAAAGGGCCGACGAAACGGGGGAAGGCGACAGCAATAGAATTTTAATAGTGTTTTAGCAGTCTGGTGGTTTGAAATTACAAACATTTCTAGGGGGGCCTCAACTGTGGTTAAACATGCCTTCGTTAGTCACTATATAACCCCCCAACCGTACTTTCAAAACAAACTTCTATACGCTGATCTATATTTTTCTCCGTTTTTCTAAAAAAATTGAATTAACTCGTTGGACAACAGTCAGTTACGACTTTTACTAGAAAAATATTGTATAGCAAAGCGAAGCAATAGAAGATGAAGGAAATATAGTTTTATATGGTTATAGAAATTAAGAATTCACTTGAGATTGACTGTAAATGAAACAATATATCTATGGTTTGACTTATTAAAGAATGTTTTGTTAGAAATATAGGTAAATATACCCAGCAGACACGTTGCACGATGCATGTGGTGTAAGGGCAAAGTCATGATCAACAAACTGTCCAAAACCCATAAACAAACTTGACAATCCTTTAGCATGCTGTTTGTTTCGATATTGCACACCAAACACAGCACGGGAAACTTCGTGAGCTGTTGGAACAGAGGGAGTCGTGCCAGGAAAACCACGTGGTGTATCCAGCCTTTTCGGATCATAATAATCAGGAGCTGGAATAGGAAAAAGAGAACAAAATTAATTTTATAGTTAACAAACTGTCAACAATACACTTTGCTACGACTTTGCGATGTCAATAAAAAAATCAGGGCAATAAAACCGTGGCGAGGAGTTTTATCTCTACACACAACGTTTGTGACAAGATGTGGCTTTAAAAATTAGGTACGTGATTAGTCTTGATATTTGCTCTTGTAATGCAGTGCAGGGAATATCCTTATACCCAGGAAGAGTTTAGCCGTTGCTTAGCAACATATAGACAATAGCACCAACAAGGACCAGTGACAAATTTTATCCTTTGTGGATTTCGGGTTGCTAATACGGAACGAACAAAGTGCAACCGACGATTTCACCCTTCCACGCGAGCATGTAAAATTGCGGTCGGTGTAAGGCCGTTCGAAAAAACCCTTTCGGAAAAAGGCTGTCGAAAGATCGCTTTCTGTGTATGATTGAAAAGTCGCTTATGAAATTAAAGTTTACGTAACGCGGAACATGCAGGAAAATGTACTTTTGGACTTCCACGTGATTAATTATAATTATTTAATCTAATACAATTAGACTTCAAAAAGATAAAAAAGCCACGGCCTGCAACATAAAGTACTAGCCTTAACATTCTTTTAAATAACTACCTACTTATCAAAGGAGCACGTGTTTTAATGAGCGTTATATAACAAGCTACAACCCTTATTTATTACTAATAAATTTGTTTGTAGTCAGGGGTATTTTAAGGAACAGTACGCCCCGATATTTTGGTATATTGTTTAATGTGCTTTTATTTGAAGACTCTTTTATACAACTTGGAGATGTAGTAAAAAGTACTCTCTGTGCGTGAATGGTTTTGTCATAAACACGGTAAACAATCCTATTCCTATTTTTGGCGCGGAAATTGACTAAACTAAATTCCCGTCAGTGTATGGAAATTTCTGAAAGGTATTTAATAATAAAGAAAGTAAAAAAACAAACAAATAAACAAAACATATCCTACGTAGTAATCTTCCTAAGAAAGTGTGAGCAGCTCCTTGTGTCTTTCTCCTCAAATTGTTACACGTTCCATCAATAGTTCGGAAGGAAGATTTTCTGTAGTATCCTCGACATGTTGTGCATTTGATGACGGGGTCGCAGTTACTGTAAGTGTTTCCAGGTGAAAACGTTGATGCTAAAAACAGATATAACCTTGTTGATCTTTTGTAAAAATAGATTAAATTTTTTATAGCTATCGCAAATTACATTATAGAAATAAAACATAGAAATAAAATGCTCTCGATGTATCTTAATAATTTTCAAAACTTCGAACTTGAACGAGGAATTGATCAAGACAAAAAATCCTCGAAGATACAGGCATGGTATAACCTCTAAAAAATAGGTCTCTTTTTAAAGCTAGCATTATTCTTACCAGTTAATGGGACGATTGAGACGAACACAAAACAAAATAACATTTCCATATTGTCACCACTGTTACCTTTCTTCTCAACGTACCAACGAATCTGAAAGAAACATACAAGTGTCTCTTATACTAATCCAGCCACCCACACAATAAAAAAACATTTTACAATCTTTAACAATAATTATCAATGCTACCAGCTTCGTGCCCATTGTTTTTTGGTGCTTAATAAAAAGAAATTAAAAAAGACTGGAAACGAAGTTGAGATAAAACCACATGTTTTCTGTGATCTCTTTCACTTATGTAATAAGCAATTAGCGCTAATTTTCTCAAGGAATATTGATAATTTCCTCTTGTCACTATTCGCGATGACATATTTTAAATAAATCGATCTTATTTTTAAATTTTGTTAATAGCAACCGTCATAACTATGGTAACAGACGACGGTGGGGGTTAAAAAAATTAAAACTCGATAGAAAGCAAACATGACATTCATCTTCTTTACAAGCTTAACGCATTGATCATATTACTGAAACTCTTTCGTGTTTACTGGATTATTTAAATTCATAACAAATATTATTCAATTTTTTTATAGGAAACTAAGCACCAGACCTCTAAGAGAGAGAACAGAAAGTAAAAAAATAGCAAAATACGTCTGCTAGGCGTCACTAATAAAATAGACCTATTTCTAACTTGAACTTAGATCAAATTAAAAAAAACTTATGGAAGTAGACCCCATGCAAGTATTCTTTGAATAAAACGCGCAATTTGAGATTTGATCACTTAGGACAGTTAAGTTCGTTTAAAAGAATATCTTATTATGTGAGCGAATGTTGCTCCACTACAGAAATGAAAGTAATTTGGCTTTGAAGTGAAAACATAAGATGGAAACCGCTTTGACGCACAAAACCATAAATTTCAGCTTTGTTTGTTTTCAATTGCTGACAGCCATTTTGTTTAGAACGCACCAACAGGGACCGAAACCAATATTGGAAAGTGAAAGAACGAAAAAGACTTCAAGATATGCTTTTTCACACAGACAAAAAAGATTCGTGTTATTGTTTTCAATCATTTTTAGCTGACAGTCAAAATCATTATTAAACTTTGAAGTTGACATTCCATACTTGTTTTTTTAGAAGGGCAAGTCTTTTCAGGAATAAAAGACATTACGAATATATTTTATGATATCCGTATACGTCTGTCTGTCACACAAAATGGTAACCGCAGTATTGAAACACACGAAATGCGGAAAATAAAGGACGGAAGAACCGTGGATTTATCCACTTGCCAACTAGTAGTTTAAAATTCATTAGGGATTATTTACGAACAAGAGCGTCTGCTAAATAACCAATAAATCGGAAAAACTAACACTCCATCGCAGCTTTTTTTGCTATTTTATTATTATTAACGTTTCCTGAAAATTTGAAATAAATTGATACGAAGGAAGTTAAAAACTGGAGAAAACACGCTTTCGTCTCTAACAAACTCTTATAAAGCATGTTTTTACCTCCTTTTTCACGATATTGTAAAACGATGGAGAGCCGTAGGAACGCACGCACAATTATCGTAAAGGTGTATTGTCCAGTATATACTAAAGCCTTTTAACTTTATGGATTGGACTTGTGAAGTGGTTGGTGGTTGGGAAAGGCTGAACGTGGTGGTCTGGGCATAAAAGATAGGGAATAGTGAAGTGGCGGAAAGTGTAATGTTTTCAAACTATTTAGCTTGACAACCTTATGTATCCAGACAAATATGTTATGGTGGTTGTTTATGGTGCGAAAAATTTTGAAGACGTCATATGCATGCCTTATGACATCATAGGTAAAACAGTTAAAAATTGGAAAATAAAAACCTCAAAATATAATTTAATTACCTGATCTTAATTTTACTGTTAAAGCCTTTTTTATCAAAACTAGATATTATTATACAAAAAATGAAAAAAGACTGCATGAAAAGACTGAAATTCCTGGTAATATTGAATAGCTAAGTGTAAAATCTTAAAACATTTGGAATCATTTAGTAGGATCAGATAACTATGACTACTAAAAATAATGAGACTCAAACTAAAAATTACAGAGCCAGTTCTTATAGATAGGGTGTAGCTAATCACCAGATAAATGTTCATTAATTTATGAAAATTTATGTAAATTTCTGCACACGCGCTGACAGTTACAATCTAAGATATTTTGTAGAGGTCAAAATATAGCCTTCAAAAACATGGCTTTCAGCATGGAGCATATGCAACACACAGGATATAAATAACAAATTCCTCTTTAATAAAGTATTACATCATTAAGTTGTTCACAATAGTTTTAACATACACAAAATGTCGCTGTCAATACATAGTATAAAAAGAGTTTAGCATTCTTGGGAATGAAAAAACCTCGCTCCTACCTGTCCGCCCTTCTACGTTTGCTCTCCGCCTCTCTGCATCTGGTTTCATGTCTTAGATATATAAGAGTTGTAGAATCATAATACGTCTGCTTTTAAGACTTTGTGGTCCACAAAAAATATCCACATGGCAAAATGCTTTGAAAGTATGGCGGAGGAAGTAAAGAGTAGCCGAAATGATGCGGTTACACCGCAAAGGCGCTCGCAGAGACATCACTGTCAATTTATGCTCATAAGATACAAACAAAAGTAAAAATCCTTAGCCCACTAATTCTGGTTGAATATTCCAGAATGTGCTACATTTGATCATTTTACAATTGAAAACATTTTGAAAACATTTTGCCACTTTTGTTAATTACTTCAAATCGGGGCAGGGGGAGTACAGGCAACAATGCCCAACCTGGTATGAGTTTGTTGTTTTTATTCGATGATCAAGATGAATAAAGTACAAGCAACTAGGGGATAAAAACGCAGAAAAATAAAAGGAGCTTTGAACTAAGAACACTGACAGAAACTTAAAAAAAGAACTGAGTAAATAGAAACAGGAAACGCTACTGAAATACATAGTAAGGTTACATAAACATTACGAAAAACTCAGTAAAAAAACAAAGTAAACAAAGAATGTGCTCAGTAAAAGTAGAACACACCATAACTACCATCACCCACCAACATTCGACCAAAAACGGGTGCAAATACGACATTTTTCCACGTACTCTACTCACCCCACCCTCCTGTTTTACTCTGTTATTCTAATTTTTGTTCTAAACTTGATACCTGCATACGTTTGAGAACGATGCTATACAGAGAGAAATGTTATAGATCTGTTTGTGTTTTTGTCGTATCGTCTTTCTTTCTTTTACATACCCTATTTCTATAGACCGCAATTATTAACTATCCGAAGTCTACGGTACGTAACAATATAATTTCTACTACATGACCTTGTGCATTGGAGGAAATACCAAAAATGTCGCCAATTGGTCATACTTCTTAATTGCACAATTTAAAATATCACAATTGAATTGTAAGCCGTACGCAAAAGAAATACATTTCCCTATCAGTGGTACACAACTCCTCTGTGGTACACAACTTGGTGCACAACTCCTCTGTAGAACACAACTCCTCTAATGTTGATTTAGCGGATGACCAAAAATCAGTTTAAAAATAAAGAGCTGTCAGCCGAAACTTGTTGAAAAATGTTGATCGCCCATAGGTAGTGTAATAGAAAAATATGTTTAAAACTGTAGGCTCGCATCATACAAAGTTAAAACGGTCGTAGTGCCAAACGCAGAGCAGATTGGTTATGCGTCGCTGAATAAAAGTGACAAAAATACTATTAAGTGACGGGGTTTATTACGATTAAAAATTTCTGTCGTATTATCAGGTATTCAGCAAGCATCAATCGATGTTGATTCTCTTTTTATCCAATCAAACTTTGTAGTTTTATGTAATGTACACCCGCATACACAGTTCTTATTTTGAATATCTTTTTTATGGCAAAAAGCTGTTACGAAATATGTTATTTTAACATACAACATTATTAAACATAATATTTTAATTATCTGTTATATCATGCTGGCAAAAGAATGATTGAGACTATAATTAAAATCTTCCTGTTCTTGTAACGACTCTAATTACTGATTACTCACAAAATTAGTTTTTGCAATTTCATGGTATCGATCACAATTTTCCGTGAAACTCAGAATAAAAACTGTTTTCCACTTCAAGGATATTTTCAGCGGAACATAGCGGATAAGAACAAAACAGAACATTTTAGGACAGAATGTAAGCACACTTACACAATAACACAATTTGATTGGCTGACTAACTTTTCACCATCGTTTACGCACAGAACGCAAAGAAAAAGTTAAACCCGATTCTACTTTCCCCAAATCGGAAAAAACAAGAAAATGTTTCCGCTCACGTGGTGGAAACATTTTAAGTACGCAGCTCAAAATCTTTTTATTAAGTGAAAAACAAATGTTCATAATTTACCATGAATTTCCAATATAATTACCTTGTAGAACAAATCTAGAATTTTAAGGACGTGTTAGTGATTTCCAGAAAACACAACGTTTAAATATCTTTGTCAATCATGTTTCTTCCAAATTTTGCTAACAACGCTTTCTCAGGATTTCCTATTTAGATAGTAGTCCTGTATGTAAAATACCAAAATAAATAGAACTGTTGATAAAGTATGCCTTGTATTAAATTGTAGCAACGCTGAATGTTAAATCTGAAGATTTCCAGAATTCACTACTGTTTCGAGAAAATGTTATAGGCAGAAAATCATGGATTAATATACTGGATCATCTATTACTATATCATCTCATTTCATCATCAGAGGTAAAATCGAATTGAAATTGAGACCAAGATAACTACAACTGCGTATATAAAATGTTTGGAAGACGTCAAGTTTTCAGGTTTCTTCGGAAATAACAACGCCTCTACAACGAGAAAGCTTGATTTTATCCAAATGTTTAAGATCCAAGTAGATAGGTACAAGTTCCACAAAACCGCAACAATTGATTTTGTGAAAGATTTTGCCTTGAAAGATGTTTTCTACGTGTTTTTGAAAAAAAGAGATTATCAGTAAATTTCCAGCTAGCATTGTTATTATTTTGTTCTTATGTTTCAGCATTCTTAGCCTCATTGCTCTTAAAAATTCTTCCTCTGCAGAAGTGTAGTTCTTTTTTTCGTCGGTTAGTTGTGTTATCGATAAATCGTTTGTACGGTAGCGAGTATTTAATTTTAAAATGAAATTGTAACGTTTTTCAATTTGAATTGATATATTAACAAAAAATGCACTAAAGACTGATGCCTATTTGTGAAAGACGGTGTCGCCACTAGAGAATTGACACTTATTTACAGAAAAATTTGTGCTATGGGGACACAAAATAACGTGTAATTTAACAGACGGGCGACTCCGTGGTTTTTTTTCACGGGTTAACTTATATTAATACCTCTATCTGGTGTTTAAAATGACTGACACGTAGGTTTTTTTTAAACCAGTCGCAGAGTAATACATTGTGCTGAGGGCCGTAACCGTGAATGTTCCCACAGGTTAACGACTAGTCTCTTATATCAATACCTTATATTGTGTGTTCAAAATCACTGGCACACATTCTTTATCCAATTTAGGCTGACGGTCATAACCGTGAATGTTTCCACGGGCTAACGATTAGTGTAGTTTTTAAATGACAATAGGTGTAATACTGTGTGGTAGGGAGCTACCACTTTGTCTTAAACTGTATCTGTAAATCAGAACGTCAAATAGTTCTAAGAACGAGTTAGATTATTGATGGAATTACATATTTTTCCAAGCTCTTACGCCGATCAAAAGAACTGTGCAGTGCTGAGAAAATCTTATACAACCCCGTTCCCGTGACTTCTCTCTATTTTTTATTAAAAAATGAAAAAGGCGCTGTAGCAAAACGTAAAAAGAAAAATGTCATCTTTACTTTCTCCTTGTGTTATGAATAAAAACAGTTTCTTAGAAGGAAATATAGTACTCATAAAACGCAAGATCAAATTAGTTTAGTCTTTTTCTTCTTCTTGAATACAATAAATACATGCTAACAAACATGAGCCTTGTGACGTATTTATAGCCTACACTTTTAATATTCCTCAGCTTCTCCATACAGCTGCTAAAGCACATGTATCAAATGTGGCATGTACCTACACACTGGAATCAAAAGATAAGATTGCCTATTAGTGGTAACTCATTTTTAAGGATGCCAAGAATGTTTTATAACCGTTGGAAAAAGCTAATTTTCACCCAAGACGAAAAATGTGAACTTGGTTTCTCTAGCCCCACTACCAAACACTCATATTCGGGGTTAAATAATTCTGTTTTTATAGAACATTCCTCCTGGCACAAAACAAATCAGCCCTTTTTTTCCGAGTTGGCTATCTATCCTTCCCTTCTCGTCCACATTATAAAGCATTTATAAGTGTTCAGTAATGGTAATACCGTGTGTGAGACAGAAATGATAGTTCGCCAGGATTGTCTTACCATGAGTGAACTTGTCTCAGTTACGGATCAGTACTGGCTTATGTATCTCTTCGCAAGGTGGTCTTTTGTATCAGCTTTTTATCAATGATGCCAGTTGCTTTTCGTCTCTGTGCCATTTTATAGTCGTCTTGAACACACGAAAATACGATATACAAAGGACGGACAAACCCGTGTATTTTTAGCCTATATTGAATTTTCGCTCTCTGAGCTGCAAATAGCAACGGGTGAACTCTCGTGCATTTTTCTAATTGGTAAATTACTGTCGGTTCTTTCACGGGCCTACGCCTGTTTTGCTAGTTTAAACTTTAAAAACCTTTAAGACAGCCAACGGTATACACAAAAAACTTTCAAGTAAAGAGTAAAACCGAAAAAAAAAAATGAAATCATGATAAATTGCACTACCATTGTTAAGATGCTTTTGGTTTGAATTTTAAAACTTTAGGAGTTAAGTATCCTTAATTAATTACTGCTGTGGTGTTTTATAATCAACAAAAGCGCAGGTTATCAATATAATGTCGACATGTTTGTGGTTTGGCCTTACAATGGCATGTTGTTTATATCTATCGAACACAATATCATATGTATATATCTGCCAGAAAATCAGAATTTCTTAGTTGTTTGTAACAATGTAAAACTTGGAAGATTGCAAAAATATATTAATACAACCATGATAACAATTTAATTCAATTAATTTTAGCGCAAAATTATTTGTTGCGGGATTTCTTTTCGCACGATTAATTTTCGCGCACCTACAGCAAAATGTTTTTTTCGTACAGGATTGATTTTCGCACAGCTAAAACGCGGTGAAAAGGTGACAACTTTAACAGAGAATGCTATATCAGACCAATTTTTAAGACTCACTGTAAAAACTTATATACAACTTCTTTAACTTGCAAACTTTTTCCTAGCAGTGAAATTCTTACTTTTAAGGAAAAGTACGATATAAAATCCTTTAATCGATGAAGCTACAGAAACAAAACTTTGGTTCCGTCTACTTCTGAATTTGAAATCCTCCTGCACTATTTACATCAGGTACTGGCAATAAAAACCATTAATGTAGAACGACATCCGCTTTATTTCGTTTAAAAATGGACATGGATAATCTACGCAATATCCTTTAATCATTTTAGTACACTTACACAATAGGAAATACTAAGGAGAAATATTATTAGTAACATTTTTTCTCCATAAACAAGTAATAGAGAGAATATCTCCTCCTACCTTATCCTTCTTAGTTATGGTTTTGATTCGACCAACGTTTGATACAAACAAACTGCTCGGTTGACCGCAGCTGTGCTTTGACGAACTACGCAAATGTTTCTCGATTACAAATAGCAAACGATTAACTCATTTAATAAGTAGTTATGCAACAGTGTTTTAAATTGTTGCTTGATATGATCACAGCATGGCTGATTGATGGCAAATAGATCATTTAATGCAGGTTATTTCCGATGTCTTTAAATGACAACTTTATCTCTCGTGGCAAGCTGCAGGCAAAATAAAAGGGTTGTTGTTTGATTGAATGGAATAACAATAAATAATTTATAATTTTTTTTAGAACGTACAAATGTCGGTACTGTGATATATCACTTCGGCAGATGGAAGCAAGCTGGTGCTACGCATTATGTCTTGAAATCCCCGTTTGTGTACTTACTTGTTTTTTTGTAAGCATCCGTTAAATTTGGTCATCATTTTTTTAGCATATGCTATTTGGTCATTTTTTAAGCTTATATAATAAATAATATAATTTATAATAAATAAACATATCTATATGATAATGCCCGTATACGTCTGTCCGTCTGTCTGTCACGCAAAATGGTAGCTTAGCTGCGACGGGCGAACACGTGGATTTTTCCACGGGCTAACGACTAGTATAATAAGGTGTTGTTAATTTTTTTATGTTTTTGTTTCGTGAGCAGTTTTTCTTTATATCTGAATTCACCGATATTTAGGACTTAAATTGTAATTACTGATGTTTAAAATTCAAATGTTTTTTTTCTCTCTTTAAATAAGCATAATTTGAGTCTGATCATGTCTTTTTCATAAGCGTATTCCAATAAATATTTTTGCCATTTAAGCATGACCTAAGCATATTTTGAAAAGTACTTTGCATAAGCATCCTTAAGCCTCATTTTGGAAGTCCTATTGATTAAAAAGAAATACGTGAAGTGATGAGTTACCGATTTCTAGAGAGGTGCCCTCGTGGGAATAGATGCCCAAATATCTAAGCAATTTTCTGTTGGCTACAAAGGAAGTTTTCTTGTGGAAAAAATCTAATAACACAAATTACGTTTGTTGTAAGAACAATAGTCGTTCACCCGCGATAAATCCACGGGGTCGTGCGTCTTTTGTATACCGCATGTTTTTGTAGCAAGACTTTCTTCTTGGGCGAAAACAGACAGAATTCAGGCATATCATTAATATAGAGATGATGTGATACAACACACGTATTGAAAATAATTATGTGCACCTAATCAAACAGACATTAATAATTGAAGAGGAAGATGGCAGTCTCAACAATATAAAATTCATTTCAGTCTTACAGAAATTTAAACTAAAGTTTTCCACGAACGGTACATTTTCATTGGAATCAAGTTAGGGTTTACTGGGAAGGAACTTAACATTTGCCATATTCGGTTTTGGCATATCAAAAAAGTAGTTGTTCTTGAGTAAGGGTCTTAACCGACGAGTTAAATAAATGATTGAAACATTTCACCGAATGAACTTGATAAACTTTTCCACTATGGCGATCCCTCCAAAGTCATTATTGGAAATGGAGTTGCAAGTTTTACTCATTTGAAATATACTAATTGAGTAGGCGAACAATAGAAAAGATAATTAAACATTCTTGATGATGTCAGTAATGATCTGTCAATGTACAAAAAATTAAAAATAAAGTTCCTCTTTTGTATCAATTAATTTGTTGATTTTAGTTGTAATTTGGAAATAAGATAGACAACAAACGAACTTCCAATATTAATCAGCCACAAAATTTGTATATTAACTTTAATAGTTTTTTGTCTAGTAAATCGGAGTAAAAAAACCTCCGTGTAAGCATAACGCATAGAATATACAACAATCTTTCTGTGTTTTAAGTTCACAACGCCATCCTCGTTTAAATAGAGAGAATAAATTCTTAGGTTATCTTCATAAAATTCCTGTTTTTCACGTAAAATAAGTTAGTAGACAGTTACTGGTTTTACCAACGACCGTCTCGCACTAAGAACAAACACTTTACTACCTACTCAACAGGCTTCCAATACCGTCGTCATATCACACTTTTGTTTTGCAAAATACATATCTGGGTTTTATTTTACCTAGTTTGACGATAAAATTTACATATTGTTCTTCTAACTGCACAATCACAGGTCTGGTTACCAATTATCTCGGTTTTTGCTAAATACATTATGGTTTTCAAATTACAAAAATTACACATCTGGTCTTTATTTTACTTTGTTAAACAACCTAATGACCTAGTTTCCCTAGTTTTGCATTGCAATCTAGTCTGTAAAATACGCATCTAATCTTTTTTCAATATATTTTATATCAAACACAGGCATTAGGTCTAATACCAGGTCTTCATTTTATTTTATTTTATTTCGCAGAACATAATTTTGGTATGCAAGATACTCAATTGGTCTTTGTTTTACTCATTTCCGCAGAAACACATGTTCTGCAAAACACACCTGTAGTTAATATTTTCCATTTTAGATCGAGATGGTTGAGTGGTAGGAAAACATTAGTTACAAGAGTCCATTGGTAGGTTCAAAATTTCGCAAAAAAAAAATAAATAATCCAAGTTCAGCCAGTATACTGCAAAGCAATAACTCTTATCCAAATCAGCCAAAAATACTCAAAAAATACGTTCACACTTCATCTCCAGGCTTTCTTTGCTTACACTTTGCTCGAATTTAGACTATCGTAGAAATACACACGCTGTTTGTTTCACGAGGGTATTTTACATTAGCTATGCATATCCAGTGCAGGGATCCTGTGTGCCAATCTCGTTCCCAGAGCTTTTTTTTTTACTTTCTAGATATACATGTTTTGGAATGGAATCTATCCAATCCTGGGAACTGTTTAAGCAGTAGATTTTGTGCCATGTTGATGGATTCATCGGTGAGCATTTTGTTTCATAATATGACGTCTTTCTCCTGAGGTGAAAAACAAAGTTTCCTCTGGGTTCTTTTCGATCCTTCCGTGGGACCTTTTTTGCTTATGATTCATACTTCGTCATTTTCCGAACAGTCTACATGTACATTACAATATTTTGGCAATTATTTCCTCTACCCCTACAGCGTTTGTGTTTTCATCGTCATTGACGTAACATATATACATGAAATTCAAATATATGAAATATATGTTAACGTAATTTTCGACTATCGATCATAAATGTTGTCTTTTTAGCCTTTCTGTAATACATTCGCCCAAAAGTTGTGACCCATAGAACTCAAAAAAAAATTTTTTGAAACTCTCGATCATTTACAATAAAGTGATCCAAGTTCGTTCTTATGACACATTGATTTATGAGTTCGATGACAGATTTTTAGAAACTGTGAAAGAAAATAATTCGCTTTGCATTGTCCCAAAAAAATCAATATTTATTACAAAATTTGCATCACTTTTCTTAGATATTACATTATTGCACATTAAACTATATTTTAAGGCCTAGGAGGCTAGCTTTCTAACGATGAATATCATAGTATTATATTAAATTAAAATTATCATATTAAAGAAGGAAATAATAATTAGATTTAATTTTCAATTGCAATAATCACTATCGTTTGCATTTTCAACTTTCGAAATTTTATGTAATTATTATGCAATCAATCTTACGAATCTTCTCACTCCCCGATATCCCAATTTTACCATCTAACCCTAAGCCTCCCCCCTTGACATACCTTTATAAAACCTTTTATTACTAGTCGTTAGCCCGTTAAAAAATCCACGGGTTTGCCTGTCCTTTTTATACCGAATTGCCTGCGTCTCGCTATTTGCGCAGCTAAGCTACCATTTTGAGTGACAGACAGACGGACAGACGTATACGGGTATTATAATAGAGACATTGAAGGGGCTGACGACCCCTTTAAATTTACCCGTCGCAACAGAGTGGATAAAAATATATCGCATTTGATATTCGTGTTTCCGTAGCACGTTTTTTTAACTCAGACGGGAATCCGCGCAGAGACAGACAAAATAAGGCTATTATTAAAGAGATAACCAAATTCTGGTCCTGGGATTGAGGTTGTAAATCAGCATATCTTCGTGTCATGTTTCAACATTGCTTTGTATTTGAAAGTAATTAAATAGAAAAAAAGGAAAAAGATAGTTATTTAAATGTTTCACTTTAGATAATCACCTATTTATAAAAGTGCAATTTTACTAAAACAATGACGCTGGAGGTAGATGAAAAATAACCACATAAGAACGATGCTAAGAAAGCTGAAAACTTAAAATATTTTCTTTTGTTTTGCTGTTTCTATAAGAGGGAAAACGGAGTATCGGGATAATTTTTGTCTCGCCTTAATCTAGATGTTGTCTTCTTTCAATTAAAATACACAGAAGTTATCTTGTCCACTCCGGGACGGTGTGCTTGTATGGAAAAGGTCTCACCTGAGCCGATATCTTGATTAGCTCAAGCGTGATCCTGCTTTGTTGGGACTGGACGAAATTATCCTGGAACAAAAATTTTCCATATAAGGATGAAGTGAATTTTAGTACAATTAATGATGAGGGCAGGATCCTGGTAAACGCCCTGTCCTGGCATTTGCCCCGTCCAGCCTTTCATTTTAACACTCGCTTAGATATACTGATGGTAAACAAATTATACATTGAATTGAAAATGCCTAAAACAAGTCTGTTTTAAATTTTGACATTTTTTTATATTTGCATATAAGGATGTCAAAATTTATCCCAGAGGACAGTGCAAAATGTTTTTAGTTAAGATTGTCCTTCCAACACCTACTCTATTAGGTTTTGAAAAAACGTCAGGTAAATTTTGTCCTATTATGGCATTGTATTTCGTGCATTTTTGGTGGCCTAATAGCACGAAGAAATGGAATTTGCATAGACGGGGTCTAGGATTATTATTGACTATGAAAATTATTGATTTCCGCCCGCGCCAAGCGAGGCGTAATCTTTTTACTCGCTTTATGATAAATAGAGACATGGAGACAACCCAGAACTCGAACGCTTTGTTGTCTATTAAACCCCTTAAAAATTGTCATTTGTTAAGGAACCAATAAAAATGCTTTGATTTTGTTTTCAACCAATTTGCGCGGCCTACTACAAACGATGTAATCCGTAGCTAGCTAAACATCCGCGAACTGACCGAGGTAGAACATTCTTGACCAAAACTTACACTTCAAAAGCACTCCACGGTTAAATGTAATGAAGGCAAACAAAAAGACTTAAAGCTGTGTGGGAATGCGTGTAGTTAAATCCGAGACATAATTGGTTAGAATTGTTGAATTTTTGATAGCTAGTCAAGTAGTCTGACTTAATGAGTGATAGCTAGCCAGCTAATCTAGGCTACTTTTGCTAACTGCGATATGAGTTTTATAGCTATATTTCTCAAATAGCATAAAGTTAGTAGAAAAAAGATAATTGTTCTGACAATAGGAATTAAAGAAATTTGTAGCTATTAATCAGCTAGACTTTTGATCTCTTGCATCGTAGCAGCCCTTATCTAATTTTTGATTAACCGAAAACCCGAAATTTAAAAGTGTTCACCAAATAGCAAACCAAAGCCTTTTTGTAGGCTTTGCTACCAAGAACAGAGCTTTAAAGTTCATTTTCGCTCCAGCGATAAAAAAATTGGATTCTTTCCGAAATCACGTATGCAATGGATAGTCAGGAAAACACTAAACGCCAGATCACGCAATTGCGGTACATATACCGTGATTGAAAGAAGAAATTTAAAGCAGGGTCTCTGGTCGGCGCTTCACGTCGACGGACAATGAGTTTAATTTGATCCTTTATAATACTTCTAGTTATTTTGAAAGGGATTCATGCGCAAGACATCTTTCAGTCCTAGACCACTTTCACTTTTGGCACACCACGCTCCCTCCTCCACTTGGATTTGACAATTTTGAGAATCTGTCGAAAGAGTGCGAGAAGCAAAAGTTTGTTGGAACGCGACAGATGTTTTTCGGTATGTCAGGATGGTTTAGAGAGATTTACTCATGATTGTACAGGAATAACATACAGTCATCCTTATTGTGATAATACAATTCGAACCTAATTCCAGGCAAGTACAGATATATCGACAATTATCTTCGTACAACCAAGACAAAATATTTAAATGTAGCTAGATTCGACGATATTTTCGAGAAATTGGTATGTGTAATTTGTAGGAGGTTGGAAAACTACGTTTTTGACAAATGGATCCGGTTGGATAATGTCTAGGAATATAGGTATGGATGTAGAAAATAATGTGTTTAAACGTTGAGAAAATCAAGCTGTGTTAAACTACTACAACAGGTGAAGGCAACAAATAATAAACGTTAAAAACAATGACAACAAATGTTTTATGTACGCAATACTATCACCACTTCATCCACAACCCAAGGACCCAGAAAAACCACAATCCCAGCTTTGATGGTAAATAATTCTCAGTAGTTTAAGGGACAGAACAGTTTAAAAGTTAACGTGTTCGAGTACAAAGAAATCTATCTATCCAATAAGACTTACAGACCACGAAAAAGCAATCGCCGTTCTACTAATATTCAACGAGAAAATCAGTCATTATTGTTGGATTAGAAACTTTCCAAAGCTATTTATCACGGATAAAAAAAACACATTCATTCAAAATTTATATAAAAAAACGCTACATCAATCCATTTTAGTTGGGATCCAGGTATAAAAAACATGTTGAGTCATGTTCGACAAAAAAAGATGATAACAGTCGACGTGCCGAAGCTCTTTTTAAAGCAAATGTTCGATAACTTTAGTAAGGTCAATGCGATTATCTTTTATGATATATGCCGACTTTGAACCCATCACAAATAAAATGAATCCAATCAAGAGGTGGATAGCAAGGGCTTATACACAACAAAGAGTCAACATCACAACCATGCAAATTCTAAATCCAAGTCGAAGGCATTACAAAGTACCATCCAACAAGTTATCACGGAGAAGATGGTGCAAAGTTCTTCGTCAAAAAAGATATAAAACGATCATCTGAAACCCATAAAACCAATTGAATGACCAAAGACGATTGAAAAAGATATTGGAATGGCTGTCACATTTGCAAGAAACCATTAGGGGATGGACGAGTTCCTGTCGTAAAGATAAAGGGTTTTCGTTTGCCGGCAACTAAACTGCTTTCATTCGGCGTCTCATCAAAAATAAAAACATTTTTGAAAACTACAAGTCTTATGGGTTTTAGTGGTGAAAAAATAATTTTAAAAATTGTTCGGGAAATAAGTTTACTCCCTGGGTACTTTCTTTGTATACATTCGACTATGCGGGCCAAGACCGGGATTTACGGGAAATCGCGGGTTTTCACATTAAATAAACACATTAAATATTGACTAGAAGGATTGTCACACGACAAACAACTGTCACAAATGTAACAAACAAGTAAATAATCCAAGAAAAAAGGAACACCACCACATCACAGAAAAATAAAGAGGTCCGGCGTCATGGGGAATTAGGAAGCAGGGAATTAAGACTCCAGAGCCAAAATTCCCTAGTGAATTAGGATTTGCAGTAATTTTTTCCTAGCATTTTAAGACTTAGGCAGTTTAAATTCCCTAGTGATTTAGGAATGCATCGGTGAATTAAGACTCCAAAAAAGAAATCATACAAAATTAAAAATAAATTGTATATCTAAATGTTTATACAATATTAGTATTGGGTGTATGTATACATACATACAGGAGTATAAAAATATAAAATTGTGCTTTAAAAATAATATTAAAAATGGAAACGATACTATTTTAACAAATTCCAAAAATAGTTCCATTGAAAGTTATTTCGCTCAAGGTACAGTATTTCGTTGTACTTTCGGAAACAGTCGCAATTCATTCTCCATTAAACGTGAAATGAGCTGGCTTCTCATCTGCCGCGCATCGAGCTTCCATGGATTTCGGCTGCTTAAGCAATGGCAAATACACCACAGTTGAAACCGTCTTCTTGCTTTTGAACAGGAAGAAATGACATTGCATGTAGCAACTGTATGTGCTCGTTATTAACTGCTCTGAATAGATAATTTGTTTTCTTTTGTGAATTAAGCACTGACTGGAAGCGGCGTATTTTGCCTAAAGCTTTGCATATAAGTTTTTGGGCAACGTTCATTATGTTTTCGTTAATAGTCAGGTAGCTGAGAGCATAAATAAATGGAAAACTATGCAAAACTTCAGGACAATTTCTAACCTACATAAAATCAAACTATAGATAAAAATAAACAAAAAAATCTTTACTGGACACAATTAGTTTATTTCATTCGACAAATATCATTCAAATAATAAATAATTCTTACAAACTTTTTACACTACTTTAAGACGCCATATTTAACGCATTTCGAATTTTAATATTGAACACATGCATTCCAATGTAAAAATATTTAGGGGGTGTATACTTCTCAAAAGTAATTGATTTTAAAATTAAAACCAAAATATGCCGATACGTAAAAATTATTTATTTATTTCAAATAGTTTAAAATTTTAGATAAAAGTCATTAAAAAACTGTCTATGTATTTAAAAGAAAAAGGGATCCCCCCGTCCTACCTGTACATTACAAAAAAAAACGTAACTTAAGCGGAAAAAGTAGTCTTTCCGTGATAACATTGACGTAAATTATGAAAAAAGTTCTGCTTCTTCTGACGAAGGATCCGATTCTTTCTAAATAAAATTAATTTTAGCCATGTAATTATTTCTTGTCTGTAGGTATAGCAGTGCTTTAGGTTTTTGTACGGCGTAACATTGTAAAGACATGTGACGTCATTAACTAAGCTTTACGGGTGTTTGTTCGTTCTGTGTAACGAATTACAATTCATTGTTTTTTAACTTTTGCTCTACAACACAAAATCTATTGTTTCATGTGCTTAAAAAATAAAATCGATTATTTTCATTTATTTTCCTATTGTGTGACGTCATCATTATAAAGTCTCAATAGGCCACAATAAATATAATTTTCAATGCCGGTAACTTTTTTCAACATCACGCGTCCATGGTCGTCACGATAAACAGCATTTCACATTGTCCTAAAGTTTTCCAGTAAATCGATGCTCTCAGCTACCTGACTATAAGCATCTTTAGATATCAAAATGTTGTTATCTTCTTCTTTTAAGTAATAAAACTCGAGTAATTCAACAACATTTTTCCAGTAAATTTTGAATACGATGTACCATGAATACTTTTCTTTACAAAGAATAAGCCAAGCTGATCTCCATTTCTTTTCGCTGATAAGATTTGATATGTCTAAGATAAGTCCGCTATTTTGACCAAATACTTTCGTCAATTTTCTGACACTAACATTGATCAGATTTTGGTGGTAAGAGTGCTCGAATTCTTCATGCGTCTAAATATAAACACGCGGAAGCAGTTGTATTCCTTTTTGTTTTACGATTTGAAACCCAGAGGATGTTCGAATTATTAAATAGCATTCCTGTATTGAATTTTTCCACTATTTCATCTAATAATTTATCCCATAGATTAGTTGATTCGGTTGGCTCGTCGTTTAGAGATGGTTTGCCGCACTCCATCGGTTTAAATAGGTTATTATCACCCAGCATCATTTTTTCTTCAGTTATGCTGACATGGTCATCGTTGGTTCTTTAATAAAGCTAAGCCATGATCAGTCAAGTTTGTCACCTCGTAAGCCCCCAACCACTTAAATATAAATTTTCCTCCTTTTCTATCATTACGCACCTTCAATAACATATGGCCAATCTGTAGGGTTACTATCCAACACTTTTATAAATGAATTTTTAATTGTTTTATTCTGTCTTTCCACAAGACCATTTGCTTGTGGGTGGTATGCACTTGAAACACCGTTGACGAACTCTCGAGCTTGGTCATTTATTTGGATATAGAAGCAACCGTGTATGCAAATTGACTCGTACATATGGCCGATTTATCTTTAAGTTTGGTTTCGCTTCAGACTGTTTGCTGAAGTAATCTATGCATACAACTAAACAGCAAAACCCATCAACCTCTGGTAAGTTACAGATATCGATGCCAATCTGATTCATCACGGTTGTTGGAACAGGTATACTGTGCAGCTCAGTTTTCTTTTGAAATTTCTTTTCAAGTCCAAAAGGTTTATTCGCGTGAAATTTCTAAAATTGTTCAAACGCGAAGTTATTCCATATAGAGTTTATTTGAATTTAAGGAAGTAATTTTGCTTAAAAAATTTGTTTTGGCAGGTCCATGTGACTACATCCATCCATAAATAAAAGTCAACTCAAGAGAGACCATCGTTTTGTACAAAAAAATTACGAAAAGAATATACAAAAAAAATATATATGTAGAAATATGTTAGTAAATACGCACCTCTCCTGAAGTTAAAAATATTATTCCGGATAGTCTCTATCTCTAATAAAATCTTCAATTATGAAAAATCGTAATGTTGTTAAGATGGCATCATTTTGTTCTGATTTTATACCCACGTGAATTAAATTTAAAAAATAAATTCGGATAAATTGAGTTCGGAGTTCGAATAATCTATTTCAAAATAAAATTCACTAGTGAAATATGACTTTATTATTACAACGAGTCGTATTTCTGGTAGAGTCCTAATTCCCTAATGGATTCTAATTCACTAGGGCATTAAGACTCCCCAAATCAAAAATAAGGATTTGGGACTCATGGGTCTTGAAGTCCTAATTCCCCCGTTACACTGGCACATAACAACTGCAATCTCAATTATAAAAATACCATACCACAACACTACACACAATAATTTTCTAAAGTTATAAAATTCCATCTATACCAGTAATGTACCACAACCTACAAAGATATGACTCTCACCTATTTATAAACTAACTAGGAGAAATAGAGGGAGAAATAGAAGGAAACATAGACTGCACCCAAATGAATAAGTTAAAGTACATCTCGTTGTCAAAAAAAGATACCCGTCGGCGACAAGGAATACATCGAACTAAGATTTACAGACAGTTTCAAGTTCATGGAAATATCCCTTGAGAAACTATCTAAAACCCCACGGAACACAAAAAAAGCCTCAAGTCACTATAAAGGTAAGCAGCTGGACTTGATAAGATGGAATGCTGTTTATCCGTACGAATGCATGGATAGCTTCGAGAGTTATAAATTAAAATAGTTAAATTAATTAGAGAAATAAATTAATGTATTGAATCTATTTTAATCAATAATGAGGTTTAGATTAAACAACCCCCTGGTTTCTAAAAAATCGCGCAGAGACCAAGGGAACCTTATGTGCACAAATAGACAGAATACGGCTATTATTATAGAGACTGGTCGTTAACCCGTGAAACATGCCACGGAAATTCGCCGTCGTTATTATTTGCGTACTGCTATTTCGCGAACCTGGTATGAATTACTCTGCGGTAGTTTATCGAAAGTAATGTTACGCCGCTTTCTCGTAAAATTCATATATTTAACAATAATTCGTACGTTTTTATGGCTTGGGTTAAAAAAGAGGCTCCTCTTGTAAACAAATGTAGTGTTTCTTACACTTTTTGTTCAG
This sequence comes from Hydractinia symbiolongicarpus, assembly GCF_029227915.1. Classification (NCBI taxonomy): domain Eukaryota; kingdom Metazoa; phylum Cnidaria; class Hydrozoa; order Anthoathecata; family Hydractiniidae; genus Hydractinia; species Hydractinia symbiolongicarpus. The sequence continues at coordinate 7,602,291 of NC_079885.1, forward strand.
TTAAAAACATAATAAGAACAATTATAAAAACTGTAAATGGTTAAAGATGAAATAAAATTTACGAAATAAATTCTGAATGCATGTTTGAAACAAACAAAAAATTCACTTACAAAATCTTCTTAAAATTTATTGTTCTCTTCTTCTTATCATAAAACTTCTTATGTTAATGTCTTTAAAAAGGCGCGAATAATTAAAACTGTCCAATGAAATAGACAACGCAATGTTAATTGTCCGTAACCTTGACCCTGCGCGTATTCTTAACAAAAAAACTGCATCGAGGGAATAATAAAAGCTAAGGTGTTTTAACAGGATTTCAAAATGTTTTCCCATAAATCCTCGGAATCATAGAGGATTTACCACACGGTGTTAATTAGAAGACACGCTATGCCGAACTTGTGTCTATGTCCTCACATTGCTACCAGAATGCTATGCTTAAATTTTATTTCAGACAAAAAAAGTAAACCACGAAACATTTCGTTTGCGTCCTGCTAAAAGTTGACTTTTGGGGATATCACACAAGAATAATTTTTTTTATGCAAAGTTGTCAAAAAGACATATTCTACGCATGTACACTTTTCATGTGGAATTAAAAAAGTTCATGTCAATAATGCCTTGCTTCGGTGCAATAAGCGGAGTTGAGTAATTATTAGTGCGTCTCCTGCTAAAAAACTCAATTTTAAAGAATTCAGGGCGCAATATCACACAAAAATATTTAAAGTAGCCATAACATCAAATTTTTGTATTATGACGTACATATGCGTATTTTTTTTATAAAACTTTTTTTGTTGCAGAATGATTGAACTCGGTTGTAAATTGGTTTAAGTAACGGCTTTATGAAAATGTTAGTTCATTGTCGACCTAAAACCATGTTTTATCAATTTCGAAGAAGCTCGTTAATATGACAAATATTTTCCTAAAGGAAGCAATATTATTTAGCCACTATTTGTTATTTCGACAACATACTCTAAAAAGCTCCATAAAATGCATTTTGTGTCCGGTGTTCATCTACGTTGTATTTTATCTCCACAGTTGAACAAAATTGCACAGTATAAGTTTCAATATGGATTGATATCTGCATGTGTTGTGTGTAAGGTGTTTTAACAGGATTTTAAGCTGTTTTCTTATAGATCTTTGAAATAATAGAGGATTTCCCACACGGTGTCTATTAGAAGAAACGCTATGCCCAACTTATGTGAATGTTCTCGCATTGCTAGTGGAATGACAGGTTAATACTTCATTTCAGTCAAAATGACGAAATCAGGCAACATTTCCGTTTGTTTCTTACTAAAACTTGACTTCGTAAAATTTAGAGTGCAATATCACACAAAACCATTTGAGCCGCATAAACATTATTATTAACTTATTACATCTTACAGACATATTAGTGTAGCAACAGATGTATCCTGCTCTTCAAATTTTCGTTGCAAAACCTAAGAAGGTAATATTGTGGTCTAGATAAACCGGGGTTGAATTGATTACACTTGCACGTGCGTTTTGATTGGAGAGAATTATGTAAGTCTCGTGCAAAAACGTTTGTTTACGATTGAGCAAGCGAATAATTGAGTTTAGCTTTCCAAGCAAAAATTAAAGTCAAAAAACGAAACAAAACAAACTTTCAACCTCGAGTCCAGGACCTGTTGGTGTCACCATAAAACATACCCCGCTAAAAGTTGACCTACTCCCCAGTAGTAATTTACTGGGAAATAAGTACTCCCCAGTACTTATTTCACAGGATGTTGTGGGTCTGGTTTCTGTTTTTCAGTGGGACCATCAAAATCTATCTATATATATATATATACAAGCTTTTATAAGAAGCAAGAGTTGTTTAAAGAAATGTCAATACAAAAAGCTTTCAGAATCAAATGATTTTAATTGTTTCTTATAAATGGTTGGTATATATGCAGCTGAACTTGGCTTTAGAATAATCATTTGATCATTTCAAGATCATTTGATAATCTATTTTCTCACGATAACTACAACATTACAACGAAAAACTGTAATAAAATGAATAGGAAATAAATTTAACAAAATACAAAAATGCACAATCGGTTTTGATTTTAAAAACAAAATGATTATAGCTAACAAATCACAAGAGAAAGAACTTTTCGGAGCTTGAGATTTTATAAAATCTGGAAATTATCAAGCTTAAAAACTCATAAATGAAATAAATAATAGATTATTAGAGCTTTAAATAATAAAAAAACAAACTTTTGACCTTGAGCTTAAGAACCTATCGGATAAGGTAAATAATAGTATTTTATTGTAGACAAAATAAACGTTTGAGTTTCAAAAATGTATGAAACAAAGTAAAAATAACTGGAACTTGACACTCTAGAAAAACATGTTTAAGAGATGATTAAGATTAGAAATCGATAAAACAAAGTATAAAAATCTATATAATAATACACTAAGTGTGTCCGTCTGTCTGTCAGGCAAAGTTTATATCGTCATTTTCCTTTGATGTTACCGAAATTCTCTTTGAAGTCCATTTTGTTACCAGGTTTACTTTGTTTACATCACGTGATGAAAACGACTCAAATTGAGTTGCTAAAATAAATTTAACGGCTAACTTTCGAACAATGGTGTCCTCTCGCCACCAATAAAAAACCACAAAAGAACGATCTTGAAAAAAGTAAAATAAGTGGTTCAAAAAAGCATATTAAAGAAGAAAAAAGTCCAAGTAAAGAAGTAGAAAAGTGAAGTTGGAAGTGAAAGTGGAGCTATGTGGAGTTAGAAGTACAATAAATTTATAAGTAGAAAATAAAGGTCACCAAGAAAAGCACAAAAGAACGATCCGTTTACGTTGAAAAAAGGGAAAAAGTGGTTTAAAAAAGCATAGCAAAGAAAAGAGACCAAGTGAAGAAGTAGAAAAGTGAAGTGAGAAGTGGAGGTAGATGTAAAGTAAAGTTAGAAGTAGAAAACAAAGGCTAAGGTTTAAAGTGGATTTGAAATCAAAAAAAGTAAGAACTTTGATATTTTTAGACGTTTGGTTTTTATGCTGGTGGAGCAAGCAGACTCGCATTTCCCAGGAAAAGCCACAGTTCTATATTTTATCGCGTATGTAGCCATATTTGTTTACGTTTTGTTGCATACTTCATGTGCTCTGGCGCGTAACTAATGTATTGTCCTAAAATTCAAAATGCTACATAAAACTGTTGCCTGACTAAAAAACGAAAAACTTTGGTTTGTTGAACTGTAATGTTATTATTTTAAATTACTATTGCTTCTCTTTATATGTGTTTTACTAAGCATAAATAGCTAGCTTTAGTTTTAGCTAAGTGTTCCCAGTTTAATTATATTTAACTGGATGTCTTGGCTACTGTTAGCTAGCTAATGTTAGCCTCCAAGTCCACCTCCCCCTCCCATGGCTAGCTCTAACCTATGACTTCTGTTGTTATTTCTCTTTTTAATTATCTGTAGCTAACTACTATAGTTTCCAAATTTCCCTTCTTTCATAAGAACCAATTATACTGTAACAAGCTAGCTAGCTACCTACAAAATCTTCCAAAGACTTGAACTTTCGCTGGATAGTAAGAAGTATTTTTACGCCCATGGAGTATAGATGAATTCCGTTGTTTAAATTATCAGTGGTAAGCTCTTTCGGCTTTGGCATTCGCGTGGCAGGGAAAAAGATTGCGGTGCTAGGTGAAGCAAAGAAATTATCAGTTCATTTCTTCAAACAAAGGCATTCTTAGGCCGTCATCAAAAATATGTTGTGTTCGCGTCCTCTGACCGACTCACTTTTGGTAATAAAAAACCCGAGTCGGTAAGTCGGAAAAAGACCGGGAAAGAGACCGACATATTTTTAAAGAAATCCACAGTAAAAGAACTTTCTTCACTAAATCATAGCATCTTTTTTCATTCCATGCAAAAGCCAGAGCCAAGGAGCTTACCGCTAAAAAGTAAACAAATGACGTCATGCTGGAATTCATTTATAATTTTTTTCACCTTACCTGTGCACTTTACAAAGGGGACCACATGCAATATGACAAGTGGAACGAATTTTATAGAATTTGAAGTGTGTGTTAAGTTATTTATATATTATTGTTTTGTTTCTGATTTTGTAATCTAATGGGTGATGACTGTATGTACTGAAATGAGTGATTTTTCTAAAATTTGATGTGTTTCATAACCTTTTTATGGAAGATTGATGGGTAAGGGGAATATACTACAATGTGAATGAAATAATTTTGTTTTACATTTTGTGTAAACTTTTGTTTACGAACCGTGTACAATATTTCCAAAATAATGATCTTTTTAAATTCAAGTTTATTTCTTGCTTATTGATTTTTTAACATTTAGGTTCAGAATTGTTGGTAAAGAACAGTACGGATCATCATACTAAAAAAGAAATTTTTTTGTCCTCTTACTTGGTTGATTTTTATATTTTGTGTACATACTGTGGGAGAGAATGGTATGCAACTGACTGATTTTTGTAGATTTACATTTATTGTTTTCTAAACTATGGCTTTTTCATATTTTTGTATAAGCTTTTAAGGGGAAGACAATATTTAAAATGCGTAAAAAACTTATTTTTGTTAATTTGTGCTAACTCTTGCAGGCCAACTTTTTGACATTTCAGAATAAAATACCGAATTTTGTGTTCTGACATGTCTCTGCTGACGTCATCAAAATTTAAATGACGTTGTTTTTCTCTGTTATCCTGCCCAAGTGGATCAAGCCCAAGTCTTATCGACTAGTCTCTTATAATAATACAGAGACTGTGTCTGTTTGCAACAGGCAAAGTGGATATCGTCATTTTCCTTTGACGTCGCCGAAAAACTTATGTTTAATATGCTAAATTTTCTGACTCTACGGCGCGACGTCAATAACACTACTTTAACGTCAATCTGCTATATTATATTAATGAAGCCATTACAGTGCACCTAAAACTTAGAGGCCAAATAACTTGGAAACTCAATGATTTTTTACCGCGTAGGTAACTAGGGATCACCTAGGATCAATTTGGGTAATTTTCCAAAACTTGGTTACCCAATCCGCTTCGGAATCGACGAGCTGATGACGTCATCAAAAAACCTTCAAACCCCAATATCTCTGCAACCTTTTGTCAAAAGTACATGATCCTATACATTTTTTTGATCATCGTTTCAAGGTCTATACGATGAAGGTAACAGGGATATAATTTTCTGAAAAAAATTTTTCGCGTTTTAACGGGTCATTGCTGACGTCAACAAAATTTTTAAACCCTTTTATGTCCTTAGTCGTTCGTAGAAAAGATATGATCCTATACATTATTTTGATCAGCGTTTCAACCTCTACAAGTTACAGACAACGAATAAACTAAATTTCGCCAATTTTTTTTGGATTTGCAATGCTGACGTCAGTAAAACGTCTCAAACAACCAACTTTTTTAATGTCCTATTGCCTAATTGGATTTTTCCACGGGTCTTTATCGACTAGTTATGAATAAAGGAAGCTCGCGCATTCGAATTTGCAATGGAATGTCTTCATGAGATACTTTTAAAGTGTGCGCAAATGCGTCAAACTTTTCATCAAACTCCATAAAACTAGCGAGTTTGATGAAAGTTTTGATGCATTTGAGTCGAACCATCAAACACGATTTTTTCGAAAAAATGAGATAAGAAGAAAAAAATTGAGTTTGATGAAGTTTTATGAAGTTTTATCGCGTTCAAACTTTTCAGAAAGTGAAACAGAGATCAAAAATGGCGATTAGATTGCCAAAAAAAAAAGAGAAGAAGAAAACGGCTGCTAAAAACAAAAAAGAACTAAAGTTAAAAGTTGATAATAAAGCCAAGGCTGCCAAAGATTGGACAGATGAAGAAACTTCTGAACTCATCGAATTGCTTGAAGTCAACCCTTGTTTGTGGGATATTTTCCCTAAGAATTACACAAATCGTGATTCAATGGGATTAGCATACTCAGAAATGGCAATGTCTTTGAATACCACCGTCGATTCAGTAAAGACAAAGATAAACAGTCTGATAACACAGTTGGGAAAAGAGCTTTCTAAGGAAGGAAGCACAAGTTGATGAAATCCTATTGAGGAGACGGCTTCAGCATAAACTGTTTCAAAGCAAAGGCGTCATCTCCAAGAAAAATATAAGGGGCTTCTTCACCATTAGGCAATTTCGCGTCCTTTGGAAAAGTATGCCTTGAAGTAGGGACATTTTGTTCCATACACCTGAATCATTTACCCTTCCATTAGATCCAACATCGGCATATAAACATTCATATTCAGGACCTGCAATTGCCACTAAAATAATGGAATGATGATGTTTATAGTAAAATGAACCACCATTTTTGGATTTTTGCTTCCCGTCTATTGCTCCTAAAGCGTGCGGAATATTCTATCTTTCTTCAAATTTTTGAGAAATTTGTAACCACTCCTCGTCAGAAGATGGAACTTTGATGAATTCGGTCGCTATTGTTTCTACTATTGCTTTATAACATCCTTTGACAATAAATGACACATCGTTTAATGATATGCGGAACTGGAAACTTAGAGATTTAAAAGCTTCCCCGATAGCTAAAAACCGTAAAGCTAATGCTAGCTTTTCATCAGCATTCACGGGTTTGGTTCCACCAACTCTCTCCTTAGGCGAAAGTAAATCCGAAATTTTGGTTAATATAAACTCAAAATCAACAATATCCATTCGGAACATTTCTCGGAATCCAAATCGATCTTCGATTTTTAGTTCCTTTACAATGTTATTTCCCTTTTCATCTCTTCGTTTTATCCAGCTGCGTGTTTTTCCTCGATGTGGCTTTTCATCATTAGAATCAATAAGCTCACTCAATACCAGAAGTTTCGCCAGACCAGCCGCCATTTTAAAATGTTGTAAATGAATAGACCTTAAATCATTTCGAATGTTTTGATAAAACGTTTTTTGACGAGTTAACGCAAATGGAAAATTCGATTTCATCAAACATTTGCAGTTTGATAAAATTTTCATCAAACAGTTTGATGAGCTGTTTGATGAACAGTTTGACGCATTTGCGCCCGTCTTTACTGGGAAAGTTAGTTTTTACTGGGAAAAAAGTAATTTACCATTCATAAAAGAGTGATTTCAAGGGAGTAATAATTTCCGTGTTGGAGTAATAATTTCCTGGGAAATTATCACTCCAGGTACGGGGGGAGTAATTTTTTTCGGGGAGTAATTTTTTACAGTTATACTGGCTCCACACTTTTTTGCCAAGAATTGATGTTTTTTTTAAGGTTATTATGTGTTTCAATCAATTATTAATTGATCAATATATATATACACTAGTCGTTAGCCCGTGGAAAATCCACGGGTTTGCCCGTCCTTTTCAACCGCATTTTTTTAATCGCATTGCGTGCTTCTCAATATTGCGCAGCTAAGCTACCATTTTGCGTGACAGACAGACAGACGTATACGGGTATTATAATATAGAGACTAGCCGTAAACCCGTGGAAAAATCCACAGGGTCGCCCGTCCTTTATATATCGCATTTCGTGTTTCTGTATCAGGACGCGGTTTCCGCGGACAGACAGACAAAATACGGCTATTATTAAAGAGATATATATGCTCTGTATGAGATCAGCAATGTTTCCAGCTCGTTTCAACTCCATCTCGATTCTCAATTTCCAAAAAGATAGGACTGACAAACTAGACTTGATCTAAATTGCCAACGCATTTGTTCAATTGCACGACAACAGAAGGGAGTATTCTGAAAATTTACAAAGGAGGACTGGTAGTTGTAATATACTATAACCTTTCTCTGCATTATCTTTATTTTGCTTTGATGTTACTATTGCTTATTTTAAAAAATTTATCTTACATAAAATATGGCGTTTCTATATATAATCTCCTGCGTTTTGTGAAGACTTCCGAGCGCAAAATTCTTTAAGTATGTTTTAACCAATCTAGGGGGCCAAAAGTATGAAAATTTTCTTAGCCCGTCTGCCCCAACCATGGACGGGTATCCTTTAATACTGAATAATTTAGCCTCTCCACTTTAAAAATTGCTCCTCCGGGCCTGTCTTTTCGTATATCTGACGGCGAAACAAAAGGGACATAAGTGCAGCGACGGTGAGTCAAAAAGGCCCTGGGAACGAGGTGTTGACAAGCTCTGGTACAAAGCAGAAAAGGGTGGGCGGGTTGTCAAAACTTTTTGCATGCTTTTTATCTCATTGACCATTCTTAAACACTGTGGAGAGGTTTTTTTGAAAAGAAAATAAAGCACATGGTTTTATTACACAAGCTTTTATCATCCACGGGTGAGATCATTATGCAGAACAAGAAAAAAAACTGGCTGAACGAGTTGCTGAAAAAAAAGGATGGCATATATATAACATATAGATAACATAATTATATTTTATAAATATTTTATACAAACGTTTACATGCAAATTTTCCAGTTAAAACACAAGAAGTTCCAGGATAAGCAAATAAGGAAGGATATTGATAATTTCTTGCACTAAAATGAATGCAGACAATAGCTGGTAGCTAGCTTAATAGACTATAGGGTTTAAATTCTTGCGGTTGGAATGTTCTCCTTCGATGCTCTCCGTTAGAGTACAAAGTGGACTTTTCACGGCCAAACCTTAAATCTTAAAACAAAATTTACAAGCAAAACGGCGTTAGGATGTCGCGAAATGGAAAAAGTTAAGCAGTATCTAAAACATAAAAAAAATTTGACTAAAAAAAAAATTGTATTTATGAAGGTTTCACCACGAAAACATTATGATTACGGCATTTGTACACCATTTCATAATGGCTGCTTAATCCGAATACTGGTCCGTGATTGGTTCAACCAGTATTATGACGCGAACCCGACCGCAAGAATAGCTATATAAAAACTTGTTTGGTTTAACTTAATGAAAAATGGAAAAGTTCTCCTGCATAATGTCTTTACATTTTAACTAACTATAAGGAACTTTGCAAACATAACTAACCATAGTAAAAAAAAAAATCTTAGATTATAAAGATATTTAAAGCTTTCGTCTTTCATTCAGTTGCATTAACAAATTAATATGAAACATTCTATTAATCCAGTGTGCTGCCGCCGCGACACAAATCCGTACGTGTGGTCGGCTAAAGTATTGTGTAGGCATATAATTTTTATAGTTGTACAAGTTTAGGATTTGTTACGCACATGTTACGTATATGCAAGGCGGAAGGTTTTGAAATTTACAAACGACTTGTAATATTTCTACTCTAAGCATCCTGATAATACATTTGTTCACGCAAACATTTGTTCCGTGAATTATCAAGTTCTATACTACTTCATAACCATATATATATACATATCATTTGTGCGTACAAGAACCTGAATACTATCTAACGACGTATTTTCTTCGGTAATTTTAGAATACGCCATATGCATAGCGTTTAAAATCTGCCAATTATATCTTGTAGGACGGCGGCATTACGGAACGCCTGCATCTACGTCGGGACAAATCTAGGTCATGAATTCAGAAAAAGTAAATATAGGACAGATGAATGTGTGGTTCGGAAAATAATGTTGAATGAAAATGGGTGTTGTACAAATGGCATGTTTGGCGGCAGACATCAGTATAAAACAAAGATGGGAAGTTATTTGCTTAGCATGGAGCGTGTTTTTCAAAGTAGAGGGAAAATTTCGCGTGTGCATTGCGCATAATAATGGGACATGTGTGTATCTATCTAAATTTCAAATTTTTTTGCAAATCACAAATTTTGCACTGTGAAAGATGAATTCTTTTCCGCAATACCTTTTTGCTTTCTTCGCTGTTTTGGGGAAAGAAACATTCTGGTCTGCAGAATACACATTTAATACTTATTTTACATTGCTCTCTGATTCGTAGTTTCAAAAACACCAAGAAAAAAAAAACGGAACATTTTTTTCTGCCTTAATGATAGTGCTGACTTGACAAAGTCCTTTTTTTATTTTAAGGACGAAGAACAGAAAGATACTTTCATTTTAACTATTATTCATCATTGCAAGATATATAAATATTTTACAGTAATTTTTACAGTAATTCAGATAAAAAAAATTTTCAGTTACTTAAAACGTGCAATTTTTTTTTTCATGTGCATCGACTTCTTTTTATACGCCCACCTTTTGTGCCACGTTAACATCATAGAAAAAAGGTCAGTAAATTGGACCAAAAAACAACCAATAAAAACAAAATTAATTGTACACAATTTAAAACTTTAGCATGTTGGTTAAACATTATGTTTTTAGATAGCTACTTTATTTTCAAACTAAGACCGTATTACTTCCGTATTCAGCGAAACAACAATATTTAAAAAAAAAATTCACACAATTATGCCAAAAAACAATCTTAAATCTGCCAGACAAAACAATCCCCTACTCAATAGCTTCCAGTAAGTAATAATATATACATGATCATGAAATTCAGTTTTAAAGGCTTGTGATTTGATACAGTCTACGTCTTCTTCTTCTCCCGTTATATTCGACTAACTGTGGTACGTTCCCTCTTTTTACATGTATACTATAATTTCTTTTCAAGTCGTTTAGTTGAACCCTTTCACTTGAGTGTTTCGCGTCGTACGAATTAACCAATTCTTTGAAGCTCGTTTTAAACTCTTTAAATATGTCCTGGACGTTAACTAGGTCATCGTGAAGAATTTCCATATCGTCTACAAAAAAGTGACTATTACAAAGCAGGAGCTAATTCCGAAACTAATAGGGTTTAAAGACTACACAGCCTGTATGACTTAACTGACTGGTCCTCAAAAAGTAATAAAAAATGGAATATTAAAAGAAAGGAATCAGTTGCCTGGGTACAATTCATTTTTTGCATTTATTGCAATCTTTAATTTGTCCTTTATTTTTAAATCTCATATAAAATTTCAATCTGCTCTCTCACACAAATATAATACTATAGCTATATATTTAATACTATATATAATACTATATATACCAATACTAAATCCAGGAAAAACAATGCCAAACACCTATTTGTCAAGAATTTGTCTTAAAACGATATGGTATAATGGACACAAAGTTGCTTCCAAGACTATTAGATTTTTTTACAAAAAACTTTTTTCGTTCTTGAGATATTTGTTGTACTGTAGACTGTAGACTTTTCAGTATGCTATTTTGGCATTTGCAAAGTTTGAAAGTTTTACAATGATCCTTAATTACAGAGCCATTATCTAATATCACAAATTTTCAAGCATTTATATGTTAAGAACTAAGAAAATACTTTAAAAAAATCCAAACTACGTTATATATGTTTTTGTTAAAAAATGCTATTACTAGTTTTAAGAAGGTAATTAATACCTCTAACAAGATTTTAAAATTCATTGTTGTTGCTTCGGCTGGCTTGTGTGCAATAAAAAAATGTCAGAATATAATTATCATTTTTCGTGTTATGGTTTCGTTGAAAACACTACTTCTACACGAACCCCTTGATGTTCAAAACTTACCTTGCGGTTGAATCTTTTTAAATGGTCGTCTGGAGATGAAGAAGAACCAGATGAAGCAACCAATGCAAGCCATAACCAAGTACATGATAATAAGATACAACACAGCTGACGTTGATTCTTCGGGTGTCAATAGTAATTCCTCGACTTCCAGAACTTCAGGCTGAAAAAAGATGATACACCTATGCCATTTTGTTTATTAAAAGGGCTACAAAACGATACAATAAGCTTACTCCCCCACATTTCGAAGAATGGCGTGTAATAAACGGACCACTCAAAAGGTTAAGATAATTATACACACTTTAGAACCACATAGACGTCTAGACAACTTGTTTAAGAGAAAAGTCTTCTTATTGGCGGTAAAATAAGCTATGATCTGTAAAATAAATTAAATATCAGTAAATCGAAACTTTGTTTTTGATGAAGGAACCTCTGTTCACGAGGAAATGTTTTTGTTAAAAAATGATGATACTAGCTTTAAGAAGGTAGTTAATACCTCTAACAAGATTTAATGTTTATTGTTGTTGCTTTGACTGGCTTTGTGAAAAAACACATATAGCTAGGTAGTTCAAAAAGTTCGAAGTTTATTTTATTATAAAAATATGAATAAAAAGCAAAGTAAGTAGTGTTTATATCGAATAAATTATGGATATGGATTAGGATATGCAGGGAACTTTTCTGTCATTTCCAGTTATCTTTATATGCCCGAGATGATATTCAAGAAGATTTAAGTTGTTGTTTTTGTCCTTAGTGATCATAAACCTTTTCACCGCCATTAGCTAGATTCGTGTAAGTCACTAAAATCGAAATCCAAAAGCCATTTTGTATTCCCTTTTTAATAACTTAGGAAAGAGAATGCGCAAACACATGGGAGAAAATAAAGAAATTACTTGGAGAATTCCAATTTTCTTTTCAACAAACAGCGAAATACGAGCTTGATTAGAAGACACGTAGCTTCTCATGTCATCTTCAAGCCTTTTAAATTCACCAGACAACACCACTCCATATCCACTTTGAAGATCAAGAATTTTGTAAATCTTCAAATTCCTTTCTTTCAGTGCAGCATTATACCCTTTAGTCGCGAACGCATCAACTATACCCAACTCGACATTGCCATTGGAGACAGCGTCCATAACTTGAGTGATTGTTGTATAATTTGATTGCGAATCAACAATTGCATTTCGTAAAATGGACATTCTTTGCTCAAACGAATTATTGATGGCGGCAACCTTTTGGAAAAAATGGAAAATAAAAATAACAAGAAATTCTGATCAATTACCAATCCACTACCATACCAAAGCTAAATAACAAACAACGCGGATAGGTAAATGTTAATGGTATAACGTATGCGAAACATACCTTTGTACCATACAGTTTATATTCTTTATCTAACGAGCTCACACTCATCCCAGTCGAAACAGTGCCACCAAAAATACTCACAATAGCTAAGCCAACCAGAATCCAAACAATCATAAAAGCTTTGGAAACATTTGCAGCTGGGACGTAATCCCCGTATCTGGAAAAACAAATGACATCAATATCGGTATTCTGTTTCTCTGTTAAAAATGGTTGCTTATTTCCGCATTTTTAGGAAGCAAAGAGTTATTAAACTAGAAAGAACATTTTAATCGCACCTATAGTTATAGCAAAACCCCCGGCAGCTAAATTTTATTACTTCGTGCTAACAGGTGAGCATGGGTGCATGAAATAGCAATGCAGGAGATATGTACGACAGAAAAATAAAGACCAGCGAACCCGTAGATTCTGTCACGGGCTAACGACTAGTCTTTTATATTAATATTAATATTTGAATTTGTGTGTTGATAATGGCCGAGTGCAACTTTGTGCAACGCAAATAGTCTATGAAAATTAAATGCTTTGGTTCCTAATAACTGTTTGTAATTCTAATATATAACATTTTAAAATGTAAAAATAAGATGTATTATTTTCTCATTTTGTGAAGATCTGAAAATATTAATATATATTTACCCCAACGTTGTCATGGTAATGAATGACATCCAAAATGCTTCATAAGCTCCGTAGATACTTCTATCTTGAGTAAGGTCAGGTGAATCAGCGCTTTGTTCCTTCAAACAAAGTTAAAAAAATACATTTGTGAAGAAGTGCGGTGACATCCAATTTTGATGGACCAATTTTTGCGGTTTCTGTAGCTTTTAACTAAACTTGATAGATATCAAAATATCTTATCGCAAAAGTCAATCACAAAAAGTCAATAAACTGTGATTTACACCACAGTCACAAAGAACGCAATTTAATTCACATGAAATTAAAAAATCAAGCGCAGCCACCAAATTTATGACAAAATTAAAACTCGCGAAATTAAAGACCCACAAAAAGGTAGTACCATTAAAGTAGCTTAAAATGCTACAATTCCCTTTTGTTTAAAACAAATTGTAAGCAAATAACACAAATCAACGACAGAAATACGCATGAGATTGCTCTGAACTGCCTGCCACACACGCCGGTTCGCGGTCATCAGATTACATTTAAAGTGCGCCAGAACATCGAACCTGCAATCTTATGACTCCAAGTCGAATGCGCTACCACTACACCATCCTTGTTATGTTTTTTTAAGACTTACCAAGAACCATAGTATCCATCCAGACATCATTGCTAACAACACGGCAATGAGAACTACAGGCCATGCGGTAAACACTGCTTTGAAAATATTCACAAATCCCACAGTTTTATACTCTGGTTGGTAAACAATCAACGCACTTCCCTGCGAACTAATTATCCCGACAAACGGATGTTCACCTGCAAAACGTGTCAGCGTAAACCTGCCAAAGATTGGAAACGAAAAATGCACATTGTCGTCCAGGTATTTCTTAACATTGGCCACATTAGATTTCTTTGAGGACCGTCCATCTCTAGTTTTGTTGTAGTACATGGTGGAATGGTGAGAGCGGCAACCAGTGCAAATAGCATCCACCACCATGGTCAATATATCGGGATATAATCCTTTAACGAGATCTGAAGTGCTTCCAATTTGTTCGATGTAAGGCTTCGACTCGAACCAATTGTTGAAAATATATTTCGGACACTTGCATGTATCTAGAAGCAACATGATTGTTATAAGCAAAACTATTGGATTTCCTGGTGCAGAGATATTTTTTAACTGTCTTTGGACCCGCAAGACATATATTAATAGACCAATCTCGACTACAATTTGCATTAGATATTTAATATTACTATTAAAATTATTATGGTTACTTTTATTGCCACAATTTGTTTTGGAAATCGCTACATTTAGGCGCAAGAACTTATTTCCGCGAATCCGACCCCTTTTAGACATTGCGTGGGATATCATTTTCGCCAATAAGCTTTTTTATTAACTAAGAAAATTTCGAAATTTTAAACTGAAATCGCATCAAGCTCCAGTTAATTTTGGAACAAAACAATTAACTAAAAATTGCTAAAAGCTTCACGTGTAGTTTTAGTAACTTTTTTTAAAGAGGGTTAGTCTCGCGAATTAGTCAACAAAAATTTTGCAATAACTTTCTCTCTTCGCGGAAATATAAATTCACTAATGGAATGACAAAAATCACCAACCTCCTAATAACACAACTTTCGGTCCATCCCCATACACAGAGAACGCATACAAAGTAATTTCATATTGAGTATAACTTTCCAAACCAGTCATAAGGTAGCGTTTTGTGAATCGGTCAAGTATTACATCCACAAAGGGTTCCCCAGAGGGCAAATCCACGCCGGAAACTTGTACACGCCTGTAGTACAACCTATAGCCAGCTAGATATCCATTCTCGTTTTCTTTTGACATAAAATCCCAAGTGACAAGCATCTCCGTTGTTGATTCACGTTCGTGAGCAGTCGCATTTGGCGGGGCTATCTCAGGAGCTGTAATATGATTGAGGTGATACGTGTATATACATATAGAAACGAATGCACTATGATTGATAGAATCACAGTGAACAAGCAAGATGTGTAAACAATGAAACAAAAGGGAGATAGAGTAGTATAAAACAAAGAGAAGCAATGGTGGATAACTAAACTTCTTCTTTATTTCTAAGGGTTGATTCTTTAAGAAGGATTCTTGCGTGAAAGGAATGATCATCCTTATTACGTATATAAATCATGCGCACGAGAAAAATATTCCTATCATCATAAAAGTTTTTTTTTAATAATACTTAGGCTTACCACCAGGAGGTGTCTGGAAAACAAAGAGCTCAAAAGGTCCAGTTCCCGCACTGGTAAAACCAGCTACCTCCACCCAGTACCATGTATAAGGTCTGAACGTTGCAACAGTTTTTTGAGACATTGTTTCATCTGCAATTGAATAATGGGTGTTATTCTTATCGAAATACTTGCGATATTTGATCTCGTATCCACGTAGTATTCCTGGAACTTGAACCGACGGTATTTCGCTCCAAGAAAAGTATACGGTTTTTGCATCGAGAATCAGATAGCTACAGGATGGAGGCTTGATATACGGCTCTAAAAACAACAACAGGTAACACATTAACTTAAAGTTAGACCAAGAGACCAACCATCACACGTCTGGTGTGTTTCTGTGTTGTTTCGACAAAGATTAGACAAGAGCAGTTACACCAATCAAATTCATTAGCCTTGTTTTAAAGTAACATCCCTTCGCTGACACAAACAGATTAGTGGTATTACGCAGTACTACGTAGTAATTTGCCTACATGCGTGGCAGTTTTTTTAACAATGGAAACATGAAAATAAATGACAGCAAATTTCGCACATGTCTTACAACCATCAGGTGACGTAAAACAGGTAATTTCCTATATATTACAGATAAACAGTTTCAGAAAAAAAATTTTCAGCTATAAAGTTATTACGTTGATTAAACTAAATCTCTACATGGATGTTATTCTCACTTTTGTGTATCGTCTTTGTGTACATCGCTGCCTTTTTTAAATATCTAACGCCCGCTTTAGATCACGTGACTAAGGCTATTGTTTATTGAGGAATCTTTGTTGAATCGCATATTATCTTCAAAAAAAATACTACAGCTCGCAGAATGTGAGCGTTTAGCATTACAAATATATCTTACTTCCTTCGATGGTACGTATAATAATCTGCGAAGACGCTACACCATTGCCAGAATGCGTTGCAGCTAACACGCGAATCACGTACTCTGTACCCGGGTCCAAATCAACAAGCTGGTAACTTTCATTCGCCGTCCCAAAATTATCCCACGTATTATCTTGCACTTTCTTATAGAAAACTTGATACATATAAAAATTTCCATTGATCATTGATGCATTGACTGCATCCCACGACACATTGATAGTGAAGGGTGTGTCGGATTGTGCAGTTACTTGAGGAGGCGGACTATTAGGAACTAGAATAAAAACGAAGTACATATTCACGAAAACATCGCTAATTCAAATATGAAATAATTTAAAAAATATGTTCGAATAAAGAAATGTTTGAATTAACCAAATCGAAATAGTAGATGCAGAATTTATAAATGTGTAATTTTCTTATTTTTTACAAAAAAACAATGGAAAAAACTTTTATCATTTAACATGATAATTCAGTAGGCAAAGTTTCGGGAGATTTTTCTTTTACTAAACTATCTCTACAGAAATCAAAACTATTAACTTACGTGTAGACACGGACACTTGCTTTAGACCAACAGGCATAGCGTTAAGGAAACCGTTCTCAATTGTGTGCTGTAAAACGAGAGCTTCGACATGTGGCACTGCTTGATATTCAATACTAAACTGAACAATCACGCTGCCTTTGCTAGAAAACAAAACAATTGAATTTAATATTAAACATAACATTCTCCTTCTTGACGTGAACAATACAGCTTCTAACTTTCAAGCCAGCGGTTCAAAAGATTTTGTACACAAGAAGAACCAATAAAAGAATACCCTTCATAGACAAAAAATTAATAAGAGGAATTTTATAAAATTTCCTTATTAAAAAGTGCAATTTTAAAAGAGCGTTTTTGTTTTTGCGTTTGTCTATAATTTGCAAAAAAAAATTGACATAACTTGAAAAAAATTGTTTTGCTATTCGGTAGTGTTTGGTAACTGTCTTGAAAATAGCTTAAAAACCATGTTGTAAAAATTCTCTTTTACAAAACGTTTTTTGAAGCGTTCAATGAGCACGTAATAACAAGATGCAAAGCGGAATTTAAACTCCCTAATTTTTGATTCGTAAAACTGAAATTTTTTTCGGTCTACAGACTGGCTTTTACAGCCTACCCTTGGTAAACTCATTGTAGGGAGGGAGGCAGGCTTATTTCCTTTTAATCAATAGTTAGATAGGGTTTAATAAATTGAAGGAGGTTGATTCTCATTCTAAAATTGGTAGAGATGGGGGGTGGCGATACTTTAGTAGGGGAGGGTGATTGAGTTTAAAAATTGGAAAGAGTGATAAAGTTTGGTGTTGTCTCCAACAAATTAGGTTACTAATCGAAAATTAGTGCCATTCCACGTAATTAGCGTGTCATAGAGTGTCATGTAATTAGCGAGTCATGTAATCAGCGTGACATATACATACAATTAGCGTGTCATGTAATTGGAGGGTTATGTAACTAGCGTGTCATGTAATTGGCGTGTCATAGAGTGTCATGTAATCAGCGTAACATGTAATTAGCATGATATATACATATAATTAGCGTGTAATGTAATTGGCGGGTCATGCAGCTAGCGTGTCATGTAATTAGCGTGTCATGTCACTATCAGCGTGATATGTAATTAGCGTGACATGTAGATATAATTAGCGTGTCATGTAATTGGCGGGTCGTGTAATTAGCGTGTCATGTAAACAGACTGACACGTAATTAGCTTGACATGTAATTAGTGTAACATATACACATAACTATCGTGTCATGTATTTAGCGTGTCATTTAATTAGCGTGTCAAGTAATTAACGTGACACATGCATATAATTAGCGTGTCATTTTATTACTATCACAAATAATCATACCTCATGCTATGAAAGTTAATCCTGATTTCTTTTTCCAGATCATACATTGTCATATTGGCATAGAAATAACGAATCTGGAAAAAAGAATGAAAAAATGAAATATGCCAGGAATTCTTAGATTGAACATTTTAATGGTTCTAAAATTTCTTTCAATAGGACACTGACCTTCATAGCAATAACTTATATTATAAAAAGTAGCAGGTTATACGATTACTGTCTAATCGAATGCATACCTCTTTTTCAATTCGTCGACTAAGATTTACTGACATCTCATTGCTTAAAACATACATTGGAAATTGCCAAACCTCATCAATGAATCGAACATCAAAAAAATACTTAGCACCTGAAATAAATAAAAAATTCTATAAATAAATTTCTCACATTAATTCGCATACTTACTGCTAAAAACCTACGAAATAGTGCTGTCAGGATGAATGTGTTGGACTTTGTCCTGAAGTGATACAATCAGCAATCCATGGGATCTTTTCAAGCGCTAACGACTACTTTTTAATTAATGCCCTCAAATAATTCTTTGGAACCTAAAATTGTCACGTGTTGATGACAAGCCAGTGATTATTATTATTGCGAATATTTATACAGAATATAATTACTTCAGTGTTGAAAACACTGTTATCAATGTGGGCCCTTTGTTCTAAATGTATACAGGTATACACCAACAGTGCCTATCCAATTCTCTCACATGGCATGGGTTAACCCGTAACTCTGGTAAAGACACTTGCTAAACATGCCTGCTAATGACCACGGACCTTATGATTACGAACCGGACTCCCTAGTCACACGTCATTATTTATCACAATATTGAAGCAAAATTCCACACTGGTCGTTAGCCAGGTCCACGAGGGATATCCCTGTCGTATATATTTCCTACACCTTTATTTCGTGCTTTATTGCCAGTCTGTTAACATAAAACAATGAAATTTGCTTGTACGGGGGTTATTACTATCATTATAGGCGCGATTATAATGTCGTTTTCGGTTACAACACCCCCAACTTTGAAAATACCTCAACGACAAACAGCGATTAGTGGCTAGCCTGTAGATATATCCATACATTCACCCGTAGTTTATAGACAGATAGACAGACACACAGACAGACAGAATACGGTGGCTATTCTTAATATAGAGATACTTACGAGTGCATGGCAAATTTTTTTCACACGGAAACGTTCTATTATTATCACCAACACAATTTCGTCCACCAAACAATGGCACAGGATGTGTACAGTATCTCATTTGTACTTTCTTCCCATTCAAACTGCAAGAATGTTTACACTCCGAAACAGATTGCCATGGACCCCACTGTCCATGCTCTAAGGACAATAAGATATTTGAATAAATTGAACCACCATGTGATTTGTATATAAACTTAAGGGAATAAATTATTTCGG
Source organism: Hydractinia symbiolongicarpus (assembly GCF_029227915.1). NCBI lineage: Eukaryota > Metazoa > Cnidaria > Hydrozoa > Anthoathecata > Hydractiniidae > Hydractinia > Hydractinia symbiolongicarpus. The sequence goes on from NC_079885.1 coordinate 7,622,024, forward strand.
AAAAAAAATTCGAAAGAAAAGAATTTGGCAGGTATTAAACAACTTTTATTCCGCAGTTTTTATTCGCAATCTGAAATTTCGCATTTTTAGCGTGTTTTTAATTTTCAATTCTATCTAATTTCTTATGTAAATTTAACATAGATTGCACTTCAGACTTGTTATACAAGCAAAATCAATTCCAAGTTGCTATATCGACATATTTAGTTCAACGATTTCAAGAAAATGTGAGCATTCGAAATTTTTCTTAGACTCTATTCATAAATTTAAATTCAGCAATAACAATTTCTTCCTCAAACAATTTCTTCCCCAAACAATTTCTTCCCAAACAATTTCTTCCCCAAACAATTTCTTCCCGAACAATTTCTTCCCCGAACAATTTCTTCCCGAACAATTTCTTCCCCGAACAATTTCTTCCCCGAACAATTTCTTCCCCAAACAATTTCTTCCCCAAACAATTACTTCCCCAAACAATTTCTTCCCCGAACAATTTCTTCCCCAAACAATTTCTTCCCCAAACAATTACTTCCCCGAACAATTTCTTCCCCGAACAATTTCTTCCCCGAACAATTTCTTCCCCGAACAATTTTTTCCCCAAACAATTTCTTCCCCAAACAATTTCTTCCCCAAACAATTTCTTCCCCGAACAATTTCTTCCCCGAACAATTTCTTCCCCAAACAATTACTTCCCCAAACAATTTCTTCCCCGAACAATTTCTTCCCGAACAATTTCTTCCCCGAACAAATTTTTCCCAGAACAATTTCTTCCCCAAACAATTTCTTCCCCGAACAATTTCTTCCCCGAACAATTTCTTCCCCGAACAATTTTTTCCCCGAACAATTTCTTCCCCAAACAATTTCTATCCCAAACAATTTCTTCCCCGAAAAATTTCCTCCCCAAACAATTTCTTTCCTTCATGTAGCAGTGTTGTCACAATATCATTTTTTTCGACAAAACCAATCCGTTGCACTGAGATAATAAAATTTCAATACATTTTTTGCCTATTTAAAGGTGCCATATTTTCAAAATCTCAGACGAAATTATAGTTTTCCCTCGCGGATACATTTAGTTTAACAAGCCACCTCTTTCCCTTCATCCCTTATTCCTAAACCCTCTTCCCTTACCTCTTCTTAAAATTGTTTCCTACGGCACTGGGAAACACGAGAGAAGTGTTTTTAAAATAATATTTATTCAAATTTAAAACGATGCTTGAGATTGACACCGCATCAGGTTGAAACTATTTTTTATAAAATTCAACATGAAATGCTGATATCAGTATAAAATGTCAACTTGGGCTTTTTGGTATTAAATGGAGTATATCATAATAAAACAAAAGATAAATTTGACATATACTAGCATTTTGTTATTTTCTTTTCCAGTTCTTGCAGTTGTACAATTATTTTTTCGATAGAGTGGCTTTCAAACTTTACCTTATACAAGGGTGCGCACAGGAAGTCAGTATGGTTATGAAAAAAAAATATTATAACTCATTTTCCCCAAGACCTTTTTTAAAAGGGTTTATTTTGTTTCTTTCAAATGATATCAAGAAAGTACCGACTCTCAGCTTATCTATATCCCTTTTTCAGGGTAAGTAACTGAAACAATTGGACAACACAAATTATTAACCTCATCAGAAAACAGAATTACTTAAGATATACTATATAATTTTTTAAAAAATAGACACATACGTGGACAAGGATACGGATTGCACCCTTCCAATTCTTCGATACCTCCATCTGCATCACATTCTTTACCGCCATACTCTGCTTTCGGTGAATCACATGATCTTGTCCTGACACGTTTTCCAAAACCACATGGTTTACTGCAATTTGAGAAAAGCGTCCAATCACCCCATTCACCATCAACTAAAAACAATAGAAAACTAGACGGATGCAACGACATTCTTCTGAATTAGCTTTTTGTTCTTACATTCATTTTGACAGTAGCAATAAAGATCAACAGGAGAACAACAAAACATATGAATAGCCATACGAATTGTTACAAAAATGTAACAAAACAACAGATGGCTGAGGTAGTAAAAGTAAATCTTATCACCGCTTTTAACAAAATTTACGCAGCTGTTGCATTATTGAATCGTGATAAAAACTTTGTTTTGCTCTTGTTGCAATAACAATTTCCTACAAACATTTCTAATCAATAAAATCAATAAAAAAAATAAATAAATGAACAATGCTACATACTTGGGCAAGGATTAATGTTGCAATCTTGAAAATCAACATTAGAGCCTGTACAACCAGTGTTTGAAAGGCATTCCCTATATCTTTGATATTTTCCAGAACCGCAACTTTTCGTGCAAAGTCCCCAATTCGCCCATTCGCTGTACTGAGCTGATTCTATACATAGTGTAAGGTTGAAAACATGTCATATATTATCTACAAATGATCTAAAACTGCTCAAATTAATCTACACATTAACAATTTGTGACCAAAAATTTGGCACAACGGCTGTTATTTGACCTTTTTTTCTACTCTGCAGGCTGCAAAAGTGTAACTTCTGCATAGGCAAGCAGGCTAAACAGCGCTTAGAATTAGCAAATCGCACTGTGTAACACGCCGGAAAAACGAAATAATCTACGTCAGGTTCAACAAAGGGTGGAAATATTTGGGAAAACCGTTGTGAACATTAACAAGTTTAATTTGGGTAAATGCAATATAGAAATAGCTGAAATTACTACTTGTGGCGACGGACTTCAAAATGTGCATTATGCGATAACATTTTTTCTTCGTGATTATAGATTCAAACGGAATCTATCAAATCTATTACCGTTGAAATTAAAAACGTTGTTTAATATCTTTAAAAAGTGTTTTGAAAGAATATAAATCAACATCGTTTACCTTGTCTAAAAGTCAAAAAGCAAAAGAACAAACGCAAAGATCACCTTCATCAATGCATCTACACAATCGCCTCTGTGAACTATCCGGTTTAGCACTACAGGAAATACTTTTCGGTACACCTACGAAGCCATTGCAGCGTTTATTTTTAACATCATAGACAGGATCAATGGCTCTTTTATACACACTTCTACTTTTAGTTACGTTGCAAGCGACATCCACAGATCGAGTGTAATCTCTTACATCAATAGCATCTAAAAAGCGTGCGCTTGAATTGCCTAAATCCATGAAAAATGCACAGTCGAAATCTTTTCCAAGGGATTGACAGGAATCAGCACAGCTTTCTCCTTCTCGACTGAGATAAAATCCTAAAAAAAAAAAAAAAAGAAAAAACCTAGATGTTTTTGGGAAATAATAATTTTAAAAGGCTTCCAACACACCAATTAGTTTGAAGAGAGATATTTAACAACAATGCGTTTAAACATCGTTCTCTAACTCTAATACTTACCAGGACATGTAAAATTATTGCATGTTTTGAATGTCTGATTTACTCCCGGACAATAATCCCCACCAGAGTCCGGTTCAGGATTGGTACACCATCTGTATCTGGTTTCATATCCCAAACCACAACTTTTGCTGCAAGCGCCCCAATTTGTCCATATTGTCCAGTTACCGTCAGCTGAACAGGGAAATTGTAAGGACGTTTATAAGTTAGGAAATCAAGTATGACTTAAAGGAGTGAAGTGCAAGTTTTCACCTTCTCACTTTGTGACCAGTTTTTACATTTAGCATATAAAATGCTGGTTGTTAAAATCAGAAAAAAAGAATAATAAATGGTAGCTACAAGGCCACTAGGTAGCTAGAAGGTTTTTTTTTCGCTATCCCTAACAATACTTACTAAATTCTCCAGTTGTAGCATTAATTTTCGCACTTAGTGGACCCAATCCAATGCTTGTGTATCCTGCAACTTGAATTACATAGGGTGTATGCAATGACAGTCCTGCTATGATACAACTTGTTTTTTCCTTTCCAACACATAAAAGGTGACCATGCAATTTATTACCACGGGTATCAGTAAAACTCTCCTCAACGTCGAATTTAATGTAATATCCAAGAAGAACTCCTTCGTGATCACTCGGATGAATAGGCAGCCAGCTCACATTTAAGCTGTTGCTACTTGTATCAACTCCTGTTACATTTTGAGGTGCAGCACTTGGAACTAGAAGTTTTTTAAAAAAGCAATTTAGTAAATAAAATTCTTTAGCTATTTATAAGCTTTAAAAATAATTCAACATTTGAATTTTGTTTTCTCTTCACTTTACCGAACTCAGTTTTAATATGCATATATAAAGAAATTCCGCTACACTACTTTGCAAATAAAACAACAATATTACCGGTTTCATTCGTCGTGTATACAATCTCTTCAGTAGTAGGACCTGCTCCAATTTCAGTGTAAGCGGCAATGTTAACCTTATAAGAAGTGTGATTGTCCAAATTATTAGCCAACACGTGGGTAGTGTTGCTTAAATAGAACAGAGTGACCTCATCTTCCATTTTTTGCCATTCTGGATGAAGAATATTTGTCAAGCTGATGTTTTTATAAATGATTACACCGCGTCTCTCCATTGCATAAACATTGGACCAAGAAATATTAAAGCTATTGCTTGTGAAGTTAGTAGCACTAATGTCATTAACAACTCCAGATGGTACTGAAATAAAATAGGGTGATAAAATAAGGAAACAACATTAAATAACTTGTGATTACTAATTTCCGCTGGTTGGGAAAAATTTCGCCGGCATTCATTTTTACGGATGATTCTTTCGAAAATGAGTATAAATGCTATCAAATATTTTAAAACAAATGCATTTTTCTTAAACAACATTCCAACTAATATAAAAAAATGATTTCTAGTTTTTTATAAATAAACTTCAGTTTATGATTTTTGGAGTAAGCATTTCATTTTTTTCTTTGCGTGCATGAAATTGTCGTCTTTCTCATTCTGAGATAAAATTTCACAAATTATTTGCCTTTTTAAATTTTATTTTCGCGTTTGTTAACTTTCGCGAATAGTATCTTGTTTGTAGGGATATAATTCACGGAACTTCTTCTATTGACTTCCTTTATTAGTACGATATAATTTGATTTTAATCGTATGTCAACGAAAAGGAAGCACAATGAAACAACAAAAGCACAAACCCATTTCTAAAGTCCTTCCTTCGACATTGCCAACTTCACCACAGCCTTTTCTTGTGCAAGCACGTATCCGAAACTTATATAGCGTAGCTGGAAACAGATGTAAAAAAGTATATTCATAATCCTTCACATAAAAATTTAACGTCTGTACTGTTCCATTTTCCAGGAAGCCTTGTCCAGATATATTGAAATCAACCAAAACACCATGAAGGCTGCGTGGTGGTACATCGCTCCATTTTAACTTCAGTGAATCATTTGTTATATCGATCATTGAGAAATTTGCAGGCGGAAGAGTTGGAACTGAAATTAAAAACAAAATCATCCTACATACTAAAGAGGTACTAAAGTATATGACTGTTCTTTTTCATCATCTATTATAAAACCTAACACATAGGAATATTTATAACATATTTATTGTTTAGCCCTTGTGTAAAAATAAGTCAGTAAGCAAGACAAATATCAATAACTTTGAATGCTTCAGGGATAGTTTCTATTAGTTGTTTGAATAAGACAGGATTTCGATTAAACTGTCTAGGGTTAAATGAGTTGAAATGCAATTAAAGTTTGGAGTACGATACACCTCTTCACTGAAGAATGCATGATACTGTTTTAGTACTGCTTGTTTAAAAATTTTAATTCTGATTCGCATCTTCTGATATCACAAGCCTAACTAATCAGTTTCATTCTCTACTAAACCCTAAAAAACAATTGTTTTACGCTGCCATACCACAACAAACATTAATTATGTATTAAGGACCTGATTGAGAGATAGCAAATGAATATGAATAGTCGACTTTTTTGTTAAAACTTTAATCTCGTTACTAAAAACATGGCGTAGAAATCTCTTTTCTAATCCTTGGGATTTAATAAAATCAAATTATATAATTCTTCTTCGTAATATATACCCTTCAATATCATACATAACATGTCAGGAGGACAATGAGATAATCAAAAATGCAAATACAATGTTTTCAAAGTAAAATTTATTCATAAAACACACAACATAAACAACTTACTATCCTCCAATGTTCGATTATATAACATTACAGATGGTCCAGGACCTATTCTTGTGAACGCCGTCACTGTTATGTTGTGATACATAAATTTGGTCATATTAGCAAACATGGTCCACGTTTCATCGCCAGTCACGTTAATAATTCTTTCAACATGATCACCATAACCATTTTTGACGCTGATGTTGTATTTGATATTTCCATTGATTAGATAACGATTGGGTTTTCCAATGCAGAGTGAAAAAGTTGTAGAATTGTAATGGACAATACCGCAATTTAAAGGTGGACCATGTGGAACTAATGAAAAGGATATAATATACTTAAATCAGATTAATGTACAGTAAACGCCTCCAAATTCCCCAAGGTGGTACATTCCCTTTAGGGGAATATTTACAGCGATACGTATTAACAATATCACCATAACCATGTCATTGTATTACAGGTTGGTTATGCAGAACATCAGGTACACAGAATATGATATATTAGGAGGGATTAGTTTAAGCTCCAAAAACATTGCCATAAAAAAACTAATTTTAATCGTCCTTTTAGACCGTTTTTGATTTGAAACTAAGTATTTCACTGTAGATATGTGTACAATGTCGTTACCTTAGAAATATATTTTTACTTGATAATGTAACACTGTTACAAAAAGCTTCGTGCATTTTTATTTTTTATTTTAAATAAAGTGTTTTTTGAAAATACATACAAAAATACACAATACTAATCACAACAGGTAAAAACTTACCATCTTCATCAGTCATAGCATGAACTGGCACAGAAACGTTTCCTACTCCATAGTTATTTTCTGCATAAACAAGAACAGTATAATTCCAATATTCACGCAAACCAAAAAATTCAATTTCTGTTCCCAAAGTTTTATTAAAGTGAGACAGTTTTTTGACTTCCTCTATGGAGGAAGAATTTAACATCATTTTTTCATACACCTCACTTTCAATGACAATGACACCATAAAACAAAAGTTCACCAGCAAGACAAAAATGGGTTATTTCTGCAAATGAAACATTCATAGAAGTGGAGCTCGTATTAAACAGGGTTATATTTTCTGATGGACAAAATGGAATATGTCCAATCGTTCGGAATAAAATGCTCATATTAAATTCACTGCAACCTTCTTCACTGCAAGCTTTGCCAATCATTGAGTAGTTGGTATAATATATCAATGGAAAGAGATGGTGTTGGACGATCTTTGATGAGGCTTTAACAAGAGAAGTTGAACCATTTAACTGCAATCGTGGGCACTGAAAGAATCCTTCCTTTTGACTGTCCCAGAGCTCTACATCCTCCATCGTGTGGTTGATACTAACATTGAACACTTTCCAATCATCTTCCCAATTCATTATTCTGAAGTGTATTTGGTAGTATGTGACTACTGTATTTTCTTCTGCTAAAGGTATCAACCCAATAGTAATATTCTCTGACGTAGTATCGTTTTCCATGGCATCACCAAACGTCACGTTCAAAACAGTAATCTTCCCCGGAGCTAGAACGAGAAATCAGAGTAACAAAATTACATTCTGGTCTAGTTAAGTATTATTTTTTTACAACCAGGCATAAGAGTATAAAAGAACCAGGTAATTACCACTAATTCACCATCACTATAGCAAAAATGAATTGATAATATTTCAAGTGAAAAATTCAAATTAAACCTATGTGAAGAAATAATCATTTAAATAACGTTTTAAAAGCATGGCATCAGGGTATAAAGATTCAAATCAGAATATTTATGGTTATAGTGTTCGAATAAGCTAAATCTGTAACTTAAAAATATTCAGGCTAGTAAATATTTAGTTAGGCTACTTGTAACTCAAATAATACACCAACTATTTTTTCTGATCTACGTTTTTAAAATAATTCTCATTTTAAAATATCCAGTTAAATCTAAATATTATGTCCAACCTTTTACAATGTGTTTCTGTTATTTTGCGCTAGCTTTTAGTTTAGGTCACAAAGAGAGGTTATTCACCTGCAAAATAATTCCATGGAGAACAGCCTGAACAGCAAAATCTAGTAAATTAATATTACCGTTTTCTTTGCAAAAAAGTTTTAATCTCAACAGTTTCTATTAATAAAATATTTTAAAAACCGCCTTAAAAACCTTTTAAAAGAGTATGTCTAAATTGGCACGACATAAGTGCTTATTTTTCACCATAATTAATACACGTAGAACATAAACGAATTACTCATACTTGTTCTCCCTAATGTGTAACAATATTCATTTTTCACACCACGTCCTTTGAGATTCACCGCTGCAATTGTTACATTGAAAATTTTCATTGGCTCGCAGTGTGTTGTATGTTCTAAACTTGTGATGCTTATATCGTTTAAAGTAAAAATAAAATATTGACATTCACTGGAAACTAATAACGGAACTAATGGCACAATCTCAATTTCGTAGCCAGACAACTCATAAGCATTGTATAGATCAATGTCTTCAGGCAAAGCACTCCAGTTCAATCTCACCATTGTGTTCTCAACTAATTCTATCGAAGTGATATTAGGTGCTATTTCTGGCACTAAAAACAAACAAAAAGGATTAAATATTAAAACAATTAATACAAATGTAACTTCCAAATTTAACAATGCGTAACAAATATCATAAAAAATATGCTAACCAATTTCAAGTTGAGGGATTGTCTATTGTACAATAACTTTAACAATTATAAATGAGGGGAGGGGCAAATAACCCACCAGAGATAGGGCTAAGGTGTTTTACCTCCAGGACCACTTCGCTGTATTCGACCATCGAGTGCTCCTAGCCCAATATCATTCCAAGTACCCAAGTAAATTTGATACTCAGTGAAAACGTCCAATTCTGTCAGCGTATACGACTGTTGTACAGAGCTCACATTTATCATGTTGTATGTCGAAATATTCGCAACATCAGGATCAGAGGTCTTTTTGTATAGTATGGTATATGCAAGCATATTTAGTGAGTTATAATGATGTAAATCATACTTCTTCCAAGACAGAGAAATTGATGTTGAATCAACATCTCCCACACTTTCAATGATTGGAGGTACCAAATTTCCTAAAATAACAGGACGCAACTGTGAACAAGTTAATTTGGAGCTTGCAAGGTGGTACACAGGGGTATTGGAAACGACTGGAGAAAAGAACTGGTTAGTTATCGATCTTTTCTTTGGGAAGACGCTGGCTGAATTATAAAATATTGTTTTCCGAAAAATTAAAGATGTTAGGACTTCCACATTGCACATTAGCAACACCATGCAAAAAGACCTTACATTTTAAAAAAATATTTGAGAAACAAGATCGTACTGGTTGAAGGAGTTATAATTTCAGTTTCAACTCCAGCTGGACTCCATCCCTCATGGGAAAAACTATATACTGTAAAAGTGTATCTTCGAAAAGTTGTAACAGCATATAGGATGAGATTTGTTCCAGTATAGAATACTTTTGTTTCATCCCCAAAATGTGCGCCATTAGCAGGAAAAAAAATAGATGCCTTGACCACGTAACCTTTATGGAAACTTTTGTTTATTATTTCTGGGTTGGTGATATTGATATGAATGGCGCTCTCGTTGAATACGCTGACATTATATGTCACAGGAAAAGCAGGAACTGAAAAAACAAACAGTATATGAGAATGTAACATGTGAGTTTGATAGTAGCATCTTTTCGTTATTAAAATATATGTTTTTTTGCCAAAAAATTGCTGGAATGAGAAGTTAAAATACGCAATAAGAGAAAAAAACATGGTATAAACAAATTTCTTTGCAGGCACACCTAAAGTCTTTGCAAAAAAAATCTTTTTTATAACATGGAATATCACGTTTCTTCTATTTTCTTATTATTATTATAAAAGGATTTATTAATAACGTTTATATAACATTATACTTGGTGTCCCACCAACCTTAATTGTTTTTACTCTTTATTATATTTAGAGATGTTAAGGATTAATTTAAATAATTCTTTTTTAATAGAATACTGTAGTAATAATCAACAAAAAAACGTACTACGTGTGCTGTTAGTCATTTGGATTTCGTAATCCAAACCATTATAAAGATATGCATCAGTGCCAGCCACTGCACCATAATCATATCTGAAGAATACTTTCAAAATAACATTCATAAATCCTTTTACTGTACCAATCTTTGATTTCCTAATACCAATACAATTTAGTTTTAAAAAATGAAAAGTAAAATTATTTTACAAATAAAAAATGCACAACGAAAAAAAACTTACATTAACTGCAACGATCCAAATTCGTAAGATTCGTACAGTTTAAGTTTTGGATAGGTCACATCTATGTAGGATTTCATCTAAAATGCAAGGAAACAATTTACAGGTATTCTAAAAAATGCACAACATCCTGGTGGACAAGTTGAAAGAAAAAAAAGGATGATTGGCACTAATTCTATAGAAATGTACGACTCACCATATTAATCAATGTCTTGTTAACGCCAAAAAATTCTTCGCTGTCCCTATCCAACAGTTCGTCTGTCCAGTAAATAGACTTTGCAATTACTAAGAACTTGAATGATGCAAAATAGTTTTCTAAAAAGTAGTTTTTCTAATTTTATTTCACAGTGTTGAATTTTTATTGAAAAGTGTTTTATTGAAAAGACATTTTAGTATTATTACAGATATTAAGAGGAACATAGTCCTTGGCGTTGATATGGAATATATTCAAAGAAGCATTGATTTACCTGAGCTTTTTATAGGTTGAAGTTTAAAAAGCAAGTCTAAATACAAAACAAAAACTTTCATTGCTGCACATATTTGCTAACATTTATTACATTGCACCTAATTTATATTAACGAACAATAAAGTAATTTTTTTTGACTTTTCCTGACATTTTTGCAAGAATTACCTTCATTTCATGCGTAATTAGTAGGCCAGTGAAGTCTAATTTTTAAGATCCAATCATGATTTCTCAAAAAAATATACAAATTCCTAGACAATTATTTTTTGCAGGAGGTAAACTTTAAGCAAATCAAACACGAAGAATTTGTATTTGTCAAAAATAGAATAGTATCATGCTTTTGTTACAAGCTAAAGGAATTATTTGTAATGTTTATTTGGAACATTCTCTAATTGTTCCAATCCTTTGTGAAAAACGGGCTTGTCAACTTGTCAAACTTGAGAATTTTTAGCCATTCAGTTTAGCGTTTTAAACATTCTACATAAAACTTAATATTTAGTTAAATTATGCTAAATACCAATAATTACAAGTTTTAAAGCTGGTTGATGATGTCACGATTTCGCATAATTAGCGAAAATTTGAAGACATAACTCGAGAACCAAAAAAGATTTTTCAAAAAAATAAAAAGATTCCTAGATAACTTTCAAGGAATTTTCATGAGCTTAACTTGCTTTTTCGCAGTAGGTCAGCTTTAGGAATTAAAATGACTGGAGGTAACTGCATATCATTTTTTTCCCCTGTGTGTTACAAATACCAAATTTATAAATTCACTTGCTAGACCTTTACCAAAAGATTCTCTAAAAAAATATTGAGAGAAAAGTAATTGAAGGCCATAAAATCAGCTGCTGGAATTAGCAAAGTACATTGAGAATATTCCAGAAATATTTTTAAAAAAATGCAATGATTGACGAAAAACGCGAGTTCTGCATTTGAATATAAAAAAAACTGCCTGGTCTTGCAATTTACACACTAATAGCTTTGTGTAATGTGCTCTCTTCTCTCTCTGTTATGATTTTCAACAAACTCACATAATCGAATAATACACAAAACAACAAACGAGCGAACCTGTTTCTTCACCACGGGTTATGGTATAATTAAATCCACCATCTGTTTTTATGTAAGTGCTTGACAATTCAGTCTCAACACCGTCACTCAATCTACTCTGTATCAAAAAACGCAAATCCAATTCCGCATACGTAGAATTTGACCTATAAAAGGCATCAAGAAGTTACTTTTTTCAGCAGTAAGTAATTGTGCCCATGTAACAGAATAAATAAAAAAAATGCAAAAAAAAAACTAGATGAATAAAACTAATATTTCGCAAAAAACCTTAAAATAGTTCATTTGCGAAAAAGTCTATGCAAGATTGCTCGAGATGACTGATTGAGGAAAATCGAACTTCGCGAAATACACTTTTTTGGACCTTTTACATAAAATTATAAGGTTTTGATAAAAAAGCGTAATTAGACTATTATCTACTTATTGTCTACATTAAGTTTCGCGAGAATGAATTTTCGTTAGTTTTGCTGTTAATTTTCGCAAAAATTAATTCCCACATAATTTTTTTTCTCTGTTTTGAAAAACGATTTGTACTAATTGTTTTCTTCTAATTTACTTAAAAACTACATATATTTTCAACTTTATTAGTCTTTATTTTCTCTCCATTATAAAAACTTTTGAAAAAATGTATGAAGTGAAAACCAAATGTTATCTTATTCTTTTTACACGAAATTTGCGAATCTTAATTCTCACGAAGCATTGGGACCTACGATCTTTGCGAAAATTAGTTCTTGCGAAAGTTACATTTTAATTTCCAGCACATTTCTCGCAAAAAAATAGTTTCTGCAAAAATTAATTCCCTTAACGTAAAACTTTATATTTCTGTCATATATTTTAAAACTTACGCGAAAATACCATTATCAGCATTAAAATCTGCACCCTTCAGTGATGACAGTGACCGAATATGTTCTTCAAGCTGAAATAAAATAAACATACTTGCAATTATTTCATATATATACTTGCAAACAAGCTGGAAATATATATATCTGATAAATCTCTCAGGAAGCTGTTATTTCCAATAACAATAAAGTCGAGAGTAGTAGCTCTGTGAAAAAGGTGATTTTACTAAAATCTTAATCAATCTCAGATAACAATAACATTATTTGATTCTTTATTTTGTTATATATACTTTACCAAAGTTTTTTAGAAATATAAATGGCTACCAATCGATAATAAGCCTCTAATAATTTTCATTTTGAAATCAATCTTCTCCATGGTTATTTATTCAATTCATTCAAATATCAAAAGGCAAAGAATATTTATCGTTTTTGTTTTTTAACAAAAATCTTATTTCGATTTGTACATTATAAGGGTACATAAGAAGTGCAGTAGTATTAGTGGAAGGTTAAGAGCTGACATACAGTTTGTATGCAAGCGTTGCAAAGGTGAGATTATAGAGAATGAAGTATTTCCAGCTTTAAAGATGTACAACAGTGGCTCGTTAGAGATAGTTGAGAACTTCTGTTACTTAGGTGATATGTTGGGCAGTAAAGGGGGTATTGGTAGAAGTGTTACTTGCAGGATAGGTTCTGCTTGGAAAAAGTTCAGAGAGTTACTTCCTTTGTTGACTAGCAGAGTCCTGTCAATTGAGGTAAAAGGTAGGTTGTATGAGGCCTGTGTAAGAAGTGTTATGTTGTACGGTAGTGAAACATGGGCAGTGAAGCAGGAGGATCTTGACCGTTTAGAAAGGAATGATATGAGAATGGTTAGGTGGATGTGTAGTGCCAGCCTGAGAAACAGAAAGAGTTCAGATGAGCTTAGAAGCAGGCTAAGTCTCCGTAGAATTAAAGATGTTATCCAGATAAGAAGATTGAACTGGCTGGGGCACTTGGAAAGAATGGAGGAGGATAATTGGGTAAGAAAGTGTAGAGACTTGATAGTTCCTGGGGCAAAGCCCAGAGGCAGACCGAGAAAGACTTGGCAGGAGGTTATAAGGACAGACTTGATGCAGAGGAAGTTGAGTTTAGATCTAACACAGTCTAGATCAGATTGGAAGAGGGCCATTAATATACCCCGTCCAGCCCGTGCTAGCATGGAAAACGGACGTTAAGCCGAGAATGATGATGATGAAGGGCAGATATCGACCCAAAAATCTATTTGTAACCCAAAGTGAAATATGCATATATTACAAATACTGGATATTTTGAAGCCCATTAAACAACCAGCTGTTAGTTTCGCGTCAAAAAAATAACAATTTTTTTCTGACATTAACCACAGGCAGAAGGACAGAAAGACAGACGGATAGCAGACATTATATTACAGATGAAATGTACGAAGCTGAAGTAAAATACCATGCTTTTTAGTCCTGCTTGTGTGGCTCCACCATTAGTTGTCGAAATTTTCATTTGAAAATATGGATCTATAAGTATAATAGTAGTTAAGATTATAAACATAATGAAAACTCAGTATCAAAACATTAAAACGTTAAAAGAAAGAATTACAGGTAATATAGGAACATAGAAGAATAGAAATTAAAATGTCATTTTTATTTACCTGAAAAGGGTATTTATAAAAAAAAATTAAAAATCACCAGTTTTGTGTTGAATTATTATATTAAATTTGAGTTGTCTTTGTTACCTATGCTAAGCAATGACCATAAATTTTTATTTTACCTTGCTTCTTTCTCTGTAGAAAGCAATAATTTTTTAGCAATAGTAAGGAAAAATCCCTACATATAATAATTATTCGAAAAAAAAGCACAGTGCAAAGGTGTTCCAGGAAACCACAATTCCGGTTAAAATTAAAAAATAATTGAGAAAAAAAACATATTTCTGCTATAAATATATCACAAGATTTTGAATGCTCCACTGTGATGTATAGACTAGACTAAATAACATCGAAAAATATGCTAATTCTTTCAAGTTGTTGTTTTTTTCCATAATAAACACTGAATATTGCTTCTGTCTGAATAAAGTTTACAGCTAAATACTTCCCCACTAAAAAGTAGAGACTGTTTTTATTTTTCAGCGAAGCGAATTTTTAGAAGCAAAATTAAAACAAACAAAACTATGCATGCTCAGATACATTTTGCTGTCGAATTCGCCGTTCGTTTCGCTTCGTGCAACCTACCCACTAGGGAGTATTTATCATAGATAGTAAGTTTAGATTTGCTTAAGATAGTATGCACTACTAATATAACTCTAAAGCTGCTTGTTTTATTTGCAAATAGAAGGTTAACAATTGCCCAGGAATTACAGTTATAGAAATCAGACTAAACTTGGGTCAAACGAGCTTATAACCTGAGAATAAGCTAAATAATAAAGGCCACGGAAAAAGGGTTTTATTAAACATGAAACATGATGTTAACATTAAAAATATAACCTAACCTGCACTAGAAACCGAAAAACAAAAAATAATTGATTACACAGGGGCTATAAAACAAATGGCTGTTGGTTTTCGACTTTAGTGACTACACAGAAGTCCAGCTAACAAAGATCACTGAGAGCAAAAACAACATTTTAAATTCTCTTAAATATAATATTAAGTATCCAAATAAAACTTAAAATTGGATATCAAAAATTTATTTGATATAAGCACTTACCTTGTTTCTAACTTTAAGTTTTCTAATATAATGAACTTCAAACTTTTTGAACTAGTTAGCTAGTTATATCTTTTGAAATTTTGCATAGAAATTTGTTGCACATAAAACCAGTTGACGCAAATACAATGACTTTAAAATCCTTTTAGAGGTATTAATTACCTTCTTAAATCTAGTAACATAGCATTTTTTGAATAAATACAGCTCCTCGTTATTGTCTCTGTTCCTTCAAAACAATTTTAATTTAGCAATACCTAATATATTTTACAGACTGTATAGCTTTATTACCGCTAAAAAGAATACTAAAAATTTTAACAAAGTAATTATTCATAAACAGGTTGTCTAGACGTCAATGTGGTTCTGAAGTGTTTACAATTTCTTCTACCTTGACCTTCTGAGTGGTGTTGTTACACGACAATCTTCAGAATGTGCAGGGATTAAGCTTACTAATTCGTTTCTTAGCCCTTTTAAAAAAGAACTAAATGCTTAAGCTGGCGTCAGCAATTAATACCTGACATTTACTTAGCAAAGCAAACAACCTGAAACGATCTGATCGGGTACAGTATGAATTAAAACTACAAATACAGGTGTTTTAGGAGTATTTTTTCACAAGAAAACCAAAGACAGACTTCCACAACAGATATAGGATTCTGATCCTGCTTCTCTTAAACTTCAAGTCAAAATTAAAATATAGTATGGTTTAAAAGTGTCATCTCTTTAACTATATTTTTTTGTTAAAGTTTCATTAAGTAGGATTTCTATCAGAATTATTATAATTCTTAACTTTTATTGTCGACTTTAATTAGCTAGGTAATTGTTGACTTCGAATGAATCATTTTCTTTGCTGTAGTGTGAATAGTGTAGATAGTAGTGTAAAGGACATGTTCAAAAATAGGTGGCAGTCTATTGGACATTACAAAAATGCCTATTTGTTTTTTAGGGGTGTGATTTTCTTATCCTTTTTTTGTCCACAGGCATTTTGGCTATATCTTTGTGAATAATTGACCTAAATCATTTCAAGTATATGTCCTAATAGGGCAATAATTCTCCTTAAGTTTTTACAAAAAGTAATGGTGAAATTTTATAGTACTTGCAAAACAGACATAAAAAAACTCACAAAATTGAAAATGTCCAATTTTAGGCAAATTCCAGCAACTCATTTATGAACATGTCCTAAACTAAATATGAAGAAACTATGTCCCTAATGGGCTTCTGTACATGTTGACCAGATGAAAACGTTCTTTTGATGGCAGATTATTTTTTATACTCCATAAAAAATATAAATTGCTGTGTTTGATAACCCTGTTTTAATCTTTAAAAAAAGTTATAAGGTAGTTGTTGTGACTTTCTCTTCGAAAGTTTTTACACCAAAGCAGTCCATGTGGTGGTAAGGAGATAAAAAAAAATTGTAACCATTCTTTAGATTCTTAATTCTACTTTTTTAAGATACGCCATAATCGCACAGGATTGAAAAAACACAATGCTCCATGGGATATATATCTAACAACAACAAAACTGAAAATTTATGGACATTTGCAAATTTTTCGAAGAAATAAAAATTAAGATAAACAATTGATAGATATAAAGAAGAAATTTTATTTAACTTTCCAAGTTATAAAAAAAAGGAACACAGTTTAGTATCATGGAAAATTTGTTCCCATTTATGACGATGTAAAAAAGACTTTATTTAAATAAGAATATGAGAACATTTACATAGGCTCTTACTCAGAAGGGTTACTTATAGGTTTGCTACGGCTTTTGTCTATCACGAAGGAAACACATAAATTAATCCAAGGGAAGCAAAAGGTAGAACCTTCATAAGTCATCTCACTAAAACAAAGTATTTACCTTTAACAACCTTTGCAATAGTCTGGTATAACAAAGCTCTGTGTTTCCAAATGCTAAGCGTATAATTAAAAGCCACAACCTCATCAATACAAATTTTTAGTGCATTGCCATAAGCGAATGAGACATCACCATTGACGACAACATCTGACGAATCTTTACAAGTTGCATCACCATACATTTCTTCACTATTAACATACCATTTCATTTTCGTTAAAGTTACCCACACGTTGAAGTATACCCATGCTTCGATAGGTATGTGTAATTGGCCTGTACAAGCCTTTTTGTCTGACTGCCATGTTATAGTTCCCACAATTAAACTAGGGTTTTCAGCTTGAAATGTGAAATTTGCAGCAATGATCAAATTGCCAAATTTAAAAATGTCAGTGTAACCAATATTTCTATATTCTTCAACGTAGAACCAAAATGACAAAAAGAAACCTTTAGGACATCCTGATAAATCTGCAAAACAGCTCCCTGGATTTGAAGTAATAATTGTGAAGACATTCTTAGAGCATTGTGCTTGATTGAGAGGAGAATTTGTGATTTCATGTGTTTCATTGGCATAGTCTTCCAAGTCAAAGTTTCTGTGATATATAGATGTTGCATAATAATTTGATAAACCTGAGAAATATATTGAATTTGATTAAACAAAAGCTTCTTTTCAGCTTTATCAATTAAATCTCACATAGGCAGAGGTTTAGTTTCTGACATAATAGTAAACTTCAACTGATGTTAGTACCATGCACAAGATTTTTTCCAAAATTGTTTTCTTTAAAAAAGGATTCTGCAAAAAAGAAACAAAAGTAACCCCTGCTGCTTCTTTCACTGACATAAACAACTGCAATTCTAAAGGATCCTGGTGCAAACAGCAAAATAATAGGTGACTTTTCATGCAAATTCATTAATGTTTTAGAAATACAAGACTTTCATTAACCATATATTTCCCTTCACACATTACACATTACACCATTTTTAAGTGAATATTTTTTTTTCTGGATGATTCTTTTAAGACTATGATCTGCTTATTTTCTACCTATTGAAATGTGTATACATGCTTATTGTTTACTCTACAAAATTAAAACATTACATTGCATGGGCAGTCGTTTATAATAAACATGGTAATTGTACATACTATAATCACAGTTGCTTAAATAGTATCTTCCTAACTTCTCAGGACAATGGCATTCCGCTTTTAAGGGGATGCAGTTTCCACCGTTATGACACTTCTTCGGACATATCACAGAGTCTAAAGAAATGTTTAATACTAGTTGTTAGTCGTGGGAAAATCCAGGGGAATTTGTCCTCCATGCATATATTCTCTGGATTACAATTTGTGTGTCTGTGAATGTCTGTTAGGAGGAAGAAATAAAAATATTTTACAGAGGGTAGGAAAATAGATGTGGTTCAATAGACAGACAAAATAGAACTATCATGCATCATACTTAACAAATATAAGCTTGAGGTTTTAAAGTTAAGATAAACAACATTATCAACAAAAATCAATTGGTGAAAATGACTACGCAATTAATGCAAATGTCTGAAAGTATAGTCCTGGCTTGTTTGCTTAGAGAAATAAAATAAAAGACATTATCACCTAGGTATGTTTATATTATTGTGTCATAAAAAACATATATAAAAATAAACATTGTAAGTACCTATTCTGTTGGGGCAAAACTCTAAGGCTTCGATTTGTGATGGAGTAATGCTTTTATTGTAGAGTTGAAAACAGGAAAAAAGCCCTTCGAATGACTCATCAGATTCAATTTTGGAAGGGTCACCAAAAAAATGCAAAGAAGAAGGAAATGTTGTATTGTAGTCTCCACTTATTCTGTCAATCTAAATAAAAAAGAAGCTGTTACTAATTTCTTTCTGTTGATTTACATTGTCCTGTCTGGTTTTTCGGCCAGGTACAATGGTGTTATTAATTCTATCTAAATTGAGAAAAACCAAATACAGTTGAAAGTTTTAAGAAAGACTTAAAAATAATTTATATCTGATTTCCTTACTGCGTTGTTAAAATACACATTTAACTTATTGCTGTATGTTATTCCAATGTAAGCCCATGTGTTCTCAGTGAATCTCCAGGACGACTCATACACATCCGTACTGCCATGTCTATAAGATTTATAATTCAGGATTATAAGCAATCATTACTGAAGTAAAAAGGTGGCATCAATAGTATTAAATAACCGCATGTGATTGGTTAAACTCTTTCGCATAACCATAAAATTTAGTTTAGTATTGCCTACTACTACAAAATATTTAAATTAACTCTTAAAATAATTCAAATATATTTTTCGACATGTTTATAAAAAAAATGCAACTTTTTTAAAAAAGATGTTTTCTATATCCTGCTTGTATATTATTTCCTTTCGTAGAGTGTGGTAAATTCATGTAATAATGTCAATATCAACTGTCTACTTCAGGTCATTACTTTAAATGTTGACCTTAAGATATTGCCTTTGCTATCTCGGCCGATACTATATGGTTGCTAAATCTTTTCCCATACAGACCTTTTCAACAGTTATTATGAGGTTAACATCCAAGATAATTAAGTTTTTAATGTAAACTTTTTTTGTTAGGGATTATAGTCGCTGACAATTTTAAAATACTTAAATAATCATACAGATACAAAATCACTATTTTGATGCATAAAGGTTTTTTTTAATCTGGAAAACATTGCTTGTGTTTTTCACAATTGCTAGTACATAGGATAGAAAAACACAATTACTTGGCATGATAAAAACTAGGAGCACACACTGTCTTACCTTATTCTTAATTTGTCATTATCAATAACTACACGTAAAACTTCATCTCCGCTTTCTCCAAATTGGATCACCACGACAGGATGTGTCCAATAGGTTATTTTCACATGAAATAAAATCGTGAATTCTGTTGTAACAACTTCAACCACATCTTGAATATCAGCCACAGACAAAATTTGATTTCCAGCATTTCGAAAAACTTGGACAGCATGATCAGGAAAGGAAAATTTGTCTTCAGTCCATATCGTTTTAAATGATGGTCCTACTAACGTTTTGTTAAACGTTGCAAAAGACGAAGCTGAATTCAAAACATTACTGAATGTAAACAAAATCAATGGCTGAGGCAAACCAACAGTTTTCAATCGCTCCAGGTAATTGTGACTGCCTAAAAAATTTAAAGTTTATACATGTGTTAAATATAGAAAAAATAAGAGGTTAAAATATAAACAAATGTGGTCTTATACATGGGCGAAACAAAATCAACCAACAAAAATGCATGTAAGACAATTACTTGAATGTGGTGCAAATTAACAATAAATTTAACATATTCAATAAGGTACTGCAAAACTTTACCTTCCATTCTGTATTCATGTTGTGACGTGTCATTATAATACAAAGGCGATGCTTCAATAGAATCAATTGCAATATCACCTACATTTTCATTTCTTTTGTATGCCAAAAATGTAATCTAAAATTTAAAAATTAAAAAGCACAAAAAATTAGAAAGATACTTAAACTTAAGGAAGGAAAATATTTTTAAAATATAGGAAAGAAATTTAAATTGGAATGAATTAGGTATTTAAGTTAATCTTACTTTCCATGGGACAATACCATTTTCAATATGGATCATTGCACGCTTCCAGTTCAATCCTTGGTTACCTTGCACAACGAACGCTGGATAAGGGCGAGTAATATTTCTACTGTCAATAAGCCAAACATATAATGTCCCAACATGAAAGCCTTTCATGTGATACCAAAATGAGAAACTTTGATGCTTTTCTGAGAACGTTATTGTTGAATATTTACCAGGAGGAAACTTTGGATTCAAATATGATGATGGAAACAAAAGAAAGTTATCACCTAAGTATAATAGAAAAAGTTATTAAACTTTTTACACAGCACTCATTATTATAATTCACATAAATTGTCCTGAATGGCACGTATCTAGAACTGTTTGCTTCAATGTACTCCTTTATTAAAAAGGACTCAAAAAGCAAAATTAAGCTAAGTATACTTTTAATAATTACAATACATATGTAAAATATAGCACTATAAGTAAACCACATTAACTTTCTATGGAGCTATGCCGTGAAGAGAACAAGAAAGAAAGAGCTTCCTGCCCTTTTAATATATCACAACAATGGTAGCATCCTATCTCCATCTAATACATGTGCTAAAGAGATGGCATTTCATCAATAACCCCGATAATTGCCCAGCAAAAAGAGTTTGTGTTTAAATTCTGCCTAATCCATCGTCTTTGCATCACTTGGGCAGGTAATGTACAGGTTTACTTAAACCAATATCACTACATACTTTCATGCTAAAGAATTTAAAAACAATAACAATGCCAGATTGTTTTAACATTATTTTAGAAGAAAAATTTTGTTCAGATTTTTATATAAGAAACTGATTATGTGCATATATTTGGGTAAACTCTGTACGTACCAGTGTCTCGATGATTGTAGAAAATATCTAACGACATTGAATTGAAATTTCTTATGTTAGATGTAGCACCATCCACTGTCCAAGATAAAACCAAGGGGATTATTCCAGCTGAATTTTTGTTCTTGTTTAAAAAAAATTGGATAATATTTGAAATATCTGGCGATATGACACTATCTCCATCACTGTGTTTATATATTCTCCAAGGAACAAGTGATGCATAATCCAAGCTTTCGTAAAATGTTTTATCATTAAAGCAACTAGTATAGTTAGTATTAAGAACACCGATGGTAACTGCCACAAGTGCTCCCTGTTCACCAGAAGCAGCATATACTAACTGCGCCTTTAGGATTGCCAAATCTCTTGGCAGTAACTTCAGATCGAACAGAATAACTGTGTAATTTCGTGAAAGTTTCTGATATGCAGCCAGGATAGTTTTTTCTCCAGACACATATGGCGTAATGCCACAGCTAGTATCATTCCAAAAATGGAACTCAACTGGAGTAAAGGACTTTGATACCATATACCCTTGACCTAAGAGCATAAAAAAGTTTTTCAGAACAAAATTTTACAAGATTGTTAGTATGGATAAAAATATTTGATCTGCATGTTTAAGGCAACAATAACAGATGTGAGAACAAGGTAGCCATTCAAGTAAAAAAGCAAATCCCATATTCTCACAGTTGTGGTGGTAAATAAAGTTTAAATCATAAAATAACTAAATTTCTCTCTTTTGGAGTATTCACTTAGCAGTTACTTGATTAGGTCCAGAGGTGACTTAGATAATATCGGAATCCTCAATACAAAATAAATAAGTAAATAATAAACGTAAATAATTTTTTTAACATATGTAAATGTTCTGTCTGGAAATGTTCTTTGATATAGAGATATGAAGTAATTAGTTCTTCTCTTAAATAATCCAGAGACATTACTTTTGCAACCATAATTATTTAGATATAAAACAGGAGAGCGTCGTTCCATTAAGCTATTAATGCTTTTTACATTATATTATATTGTTTAAGCTTAATAAATTTTATATTTGCTTAAATAAAGTAAAGGCGAAGTAAAATCAAACTTCTAGAACTTTTTCAGAAAGATTTTAACCTTATTATCATTAAAATTAAGATTAGCTAAATAAACAAAGCCAGTTGGACTACTGCCGTGGCCTGGAGTTAGAGCCATATAAGAAAATGGTTGTTCAAATTTCATAAAAATTCTGCTAGCTGTTAAGTTATTTTATGTATGTAGATATTCAAATTTGTCAAAGCAATTCCCGATTTTTAAAAAACTGTTTCAAATGAAGGTTTTTTCTCTTTCTAAAAACAAGAAATATTTTTACAAACATTATTTTTCCGAAAAGAATATAAATTACTTTCTCTAATTAACCCCTAATGCTATTAAGTTCGGAGAATTTAAACATGGTTTAAGGCTGATTTTGCACACACCTTCTTTCTAAACTTTACAGAATATAAGTTGAAAAAGTTTTGTTTTAATGATAATCCTAACGAAAGTTACTATATTTTTTCAATTATGAAGATTTCAAAGAATTTTTAGGAATAATTTCTGGCAATTGGTAATATCTAAGGATTTGACATGTACGCTTTTAGTAGATAAATATTAAATCTTGGTTTTTAAAAAAAACAGCAGGAACGGTAAAAGCAATCCAAATTTGTTGGTTGCAGTTACTGATTTAACTTTCATGACTGAGACTCATGACTGAATTGTTTCTTATAACATACATACAATAATTTTTCACACAACTACATGAGGTTGAGGAAACATAATTTGTTAAATTTATAAATAACATAGGAACTACATTACGTCACCCAAATAAGACACTTTATAAAGTATTCGCATTAAAGAAATGTTTAGTCGAAGCTATGATACCTCTGAAGTAATTTTGTGATTTACATAAAGTTTTCAAACTGTACCAAAACGTGTGCTATACAGACTCATACTGTACTATAAATACAACTTATGGACACCAAAAGGTAAATTAAACAGTTTATAACATATTTGAAAAGTCTTAAGGTTGTGAACTACGCTATATTAACTTACTTTGACAAACGTACAGTCTTGCAGTGTCGCATGAAGATTTTATCCATTCTAATTGAACAACTTCACCTTGATTAGATATAAAGAACGCACAAATATGAGTATGATGCACAGTTCCAGTCCTGAAGATTTTATAGTTCATTTGTGATCCATCATCCCAATTATTTTCAAAACCAATGTAAACATGTTGCGAATTTGGCATTGATGATAGGTTGTATATCATTAACATCTCTTCTTCACTGTGGATACTGACTAAATCACCACCCTTTAATCTGCAATTAAGTGACGCGGTAGCTTTAATTTCTTTCGTTGGCCCATAAAAGTAGGTTTTTCGTTCAACATCTATAATAAAAAAATTAAGAGGCTAAAATGCCAAAATACAAGTCAAATATTTAATAGACAGTATTTAAAAAAAGAAAAAAAAAACACTTCTCAAAAAATCATTTATACTCCAATTGCTTGCCAACATAAAATTATTGTAAACTTACTGCTCTGTGATAAATCCAAATCAAAACAAGGTCCAGTGCTAGGAGATGAGCGACTACAGGATCTTTTAACTTGATACCCGGCTGCTCTATCTGTAATTGGGTCAGAGAAAGGAATAGTATCTAAAAAATAAATTTCTTAAAATAGGTTTAAATGATATTTTACAGCTAATGCGAAACTATTAAAAACAAATACTCTTAATAAATAAAAGTTTTATAGATTTGTTTGTTTTAATAAAATAATGACACTCGTTTCCCTTTAGAACACAAAGAATAAGCTATGATAGGATCTACTTATTTATTTATTTATTTATTTATTACTTAGGTCAATGTCTTCTAAGCTTTGTGCTCTTTCTTTGATTAAAATGTCTCACAGGATTAAATAAAACAATGTTTTTATTTGCCATAAATACACTGAAAATTGAAGATGATTTCTGAATATACAAGCCACCCTTTACAATCAACCCAAAATAAATGCAACATAAATTTTTACTGGAGTCATTTTTGCATTTCATTAAAAAACTATTTATGTTTGGTAGGATTGATAAAATATTTATTCTCAGAGATGTATTAATTTATTATATGTAGCACAGACATTTTGCAAATGAAAATTATTGGTTTTCAGGAAAAACTACAATTCTGGTAAAGGCTCTGTAATAAAGTAATATGATTACCATATACAGCAAAACTCTCCAAATAGATCAGAACTTTTCTATCATGTGATAATTAACTTTGGCACTAACCCCAGTTTCGTTTTTAATTTTCTTTAGTGTAATTATTGATATTTTATCAGCTTGAAACTTATTTCTTAGTTAGGAAGCAAAATATTATTACGCTTAAAGGGAGCCCGAGGTATTAAAAAATTTAAAAAGACTTTTTAGCTAACTTTTTAAGATCTATAACATAAGTCCAACATCATTTTGTACCTTGGGTTCCCTTTAAGCTTGTAAACAATTTATAAATACTTTAAGGCTAGAGTTTTAAATAGAGATTTGACCAAATAGGGCTTTTTGTATTTTTGGTTGATTTAGTTGCTTTTTTGAAGAGAAAAGAGCATTATACAATTCGTTTTGTTATCCATTCACATGAGAGGCATTTTCGATAGAGAATTCTTAGAATTTATGACTTTTTACTGAGAAGCTACATTAAGCTTCAAGAGTTGAAGAAAATATCACAATTTTAGAGGTTTGATATGCCTGAGACAGGTATGGACAAAGGAGGGTAGGGAGGTAAAAAATCCGGAAAACTGTGCAGAGGTCTTTTGTGTATGGTCTCAAGCATACCATCACGTTACACAAACAAATGACAAGATAAGAAGACTACAGGTGTATTAAATATTTCTTCTTTGGGCTACACATATTGTATAAACCCAAATGACTATTAGTTCAACCCTTTATTAGTATGTCTTGAAAAGTATGCAGAATCATAATACAGTTTGAGAAGCCATACATACAGACAGAACAAAAACACACTATAATGGTCTCCATCACGGTATGATAATGGATTGAGCGTGCAATATGCTATATGTCACACAGGCAAACATTTGACAAAACACTCAGAAGGCCTACACTCTGCAGAAGAAGAGATAAATTTGTGATATACTGTCACTTATAGCCAAAACTAGTTTTGAAGACAAAAGGAAAGTTATTGAATATGTTCCTGCCGTCTTGTAAAAGGAAAAGACATTTCTTACAAACAGATATACCTTTTTCGACATTAAACGAATCGATAACATCAGAAGTTAAATTGTGCTTCCAAATTTTTAATTCGCGCAACATAAAGTTTTGTGAGTATGATAACAAATGACCATAAAAACCACCAATATTCAGAAAATTACTCTTCTTTATAGCAGCTAGCAAAGTATTACCAGTGACAAGCTGTTGTCCTACTATCGTATTGTTAACAAAAAGAGATAATCTTTTGGATTCTGTCGACCACGAAAACATGTAAGTATTCCAACTGTCTAGACCATTGGATACATTGACTGGAAACAAACCTTCAACAAACTGGTCTTCAGTTTGTAAAGAGACAGTCAATGCTGAATACAAAGGCGATAAAGCAATTTGAAAACCTTTCCCTTGACTTGTCTGTTTATACCGCTGAAGACCACTTGATAGGATAGGAAATTCAGGCATCATGTCGGAATTGCCTAAATACAAATTAAACAATTTTCTTGACACATTTCCAATTGGCACCATAATTTTACTTTTTAGTTATCACTATCACTTTTTACTACTTTTTGCGAAACCCATCTTTCATTCTTACAAGGTAAAACAGATATTCACCTAATAAGAAAATTGTAAAAAGAATAAAGATCTACATAGTGCTCTTTGGTGATGCTGCCATATTTTTTTATTACAAAAATTGTCCATTTAGGTAGATAAGGATGGCTAACACAAAACTAAATGTCTTTTACACGTCAAATTAGGTTTTTTTTGGCACTAACTTTGGAACCGTTTCTTTAAAATATTTCTTAAAGTTACCATAAGAGTAGTCAAGCAGCTAACATGTTGGCTGCTTGACTACTCTTTTGTTTTAACAATCCTGTTTCACTGATTCACTATTCCATATAGTTACCTGATTAAAGATAAGACATGTCAATATAGCTTCAGGAACATTACACCACTGGTAACAAATTTTAAGTGCACTGCTTTCATTTAAGAAGTGCTATTTCTGCTTAATTAAAGTCAAAATTCAATCTTTAGTGATTGTTATTTATCTGATTGACGAAAAGTTATCAGTATTTATCCTTAATCGAACTGACTCTAGATACTAATATAAGTTTTCATTCGGTCAGTTACACTAAATTTTAGTGTAGAATGAACGCAATTTTAGCTATCCACTTGATTTTTTTGTTCAAAGCAATCTGTTTTCATATTCTTTCAAATAATCCAATAAAGAATCAAACTCATATTAATGCTAAATTTCGAGATCAGACAGACAAGATTTTTTTATACAAAAAATATAAAAAATGTGACCATCCATTTTGTTATTGATAAATATCGTTGTTTTTTGCTAAGTACATCGTGACATCTCTTGGTAGAAAGCACATTGTTACATTAGGAATCGAAATAAAAACATGCTAAACTACTTTTCATCAAAATAAAAGGTTGTCTGGTGTATACCAGAGAGTATTCTTGCACATGCACTGTTACTGCCTTTTTCTCTATTGAAAATGAAAATGGGGAACATAAGATTGATCATAGGTCCAGTTTTCACAATTTTAGATTTTTTCATACTTAGAAATTTTTAAAAAAGTGTGTAAATATACGCATATCTTACATTGTTAGAAAGCTTACAAAAGCTGCACAGAATTCATACAGGAAGTATGTCATATAGACCAAGACATAAGTAGTTACAAGGATGAACAGTCTGATGCACTGGCATATGGTTTCTTTTACACATTTCTAACAACAAGAGGCTTTTGGTACAACTTTTTGGTACAAATTGCGAATGTCAGGCCTCCAGAATTGTTTTAAAAAAATTTAGAAGCAAAATGTTATTCTGGCACAATACCTTGAATTAGATTATTCATAAAAGCTGATTCTCACAAACTTTCGTTTACTTTGTCAGAATTCTCTTCAACTGATATTATTCTCATCCTTATTGCCAAAGGATGTAAAATTATGACATTTTACAATCTGTCTGGGTAGCCATTTTTTCTTAGCATACTTTAATCCAAGAAACGTTTGTGGAAGAAACTTTGTGATACATAGTTTTGACACAAAATATTAGTGGACAAAGATTGAAGATCATTCCAATCAAAAAAAATTCAAAGCTCACAACAAACTTAGAGGCAGTGCTGCTGGCATCAGTGGAAGTCTTTCCACTAACAGATTGTGTTTTGTGATTGTCCAGTAAACTAGGGTTGTTAAAGTAGTGGGGTACTATTGTCACTATTTATCACATCTTTGCTTCTACAGATACAACTATTATGGAACTTTAGTTGATACAAGTTGGGAACTTTAAAGATTTTTCACACTTTTGTCCTTTGTCCAATATAGCAATATGTAAACATTAGCTCCATGGAGCTCTTTTTGAATGTTGAAAAAAAAACCCTGAGAAAATCACTTCTTACCTGACAACATAGCTTTATAAAGACCACCTCCAATAACCCAACACAAAACGAATTCATCATTTCCATCCATTGAATCACAATGTTTTCCTAATAAAGCAGGAAACCAGGATTCTCTTCCATTGATTGTTTTGGAAATAAAAATATTTCCATTTCTCAAGCACAAAAAATTAGCTGTAGGTGTTAACTTGAAGCTGTCACAACTGCCCTTAAGGCGAAAATTTGAATCTTTGTCGCTTACAATATCACCATTTGTTTTTAGAATGTATACTGTATCCGTGGTAGCACTATATTGCACTTCTTTGGCATCGCCACTTGTGTCTCTTATGATGGCAGTATTTGGGCAACAAAACCCTACACAAGATAAAAACAATGCTCTTAAAGATAACTACCCACTCCATAATAATTTAAACTTTAAATGTTCATATTATTTTAGCATGAAACAAACAAAAACATTTCGCAAATAAGTATTTAAAACCAGAAAATTAGCATTAAAGATATATTAATTTTTCACTGAAAATCTTTCAGATTTATTGCAATCTTGATACCATTTCTCACGGATGTCCTATATAAAAAGGGTCCAGGTACAGGGGCTTTACAGGAAGTATGCTTCGTTTGTGTTTCTAGCAACATAGTTTCCAGTAAAATAGCTATTCCAACATCAAAACGCGAAATCTACTGACTTTGTTGATATATAAGAAAAACTTCTTTCTGGGTCCTCCCTGATGTTGAACATTTTACCCCAAATCAATGTGATGACGTCACATTTACTTTGATATTAGCCGCTTTATGTGGGAGGTCTTATTCAAGTTAGGGATTAGATATATATACTTGGAAGTAGCTTGTATAACCTTATCTGTTTAATCTTAGTACTCTCTGCTAAATGTAAATCAAGCAAAACAGATGCATTTTCTTAAATATGCATAATAGTTTAATACTTTTCTAAAATTTTATTTTATTTAATAAGTCTATGGATAAGTTGGTTGGTGCATTTCTTGAGACCAAATCTGAAAAACCCATGTATCTGAAAATGTAAATAATTTAAAGTTTACACTATCCAATCCTGTTTATCCAGTAAAATGATAGCATAATTTTTTCTCTAGAAATACTCACTGACTATTTAGATAGAACTACAACCTTGGTCATATGTTGTGACAACAGGACTCATTTCAAAGTTTGTCACCACAATCAATTGCATAGGCTATGTCCATACTAGTGCAGAGCGGACTTAGGGTGTAGTCCAAACTCTTAAAATGTACTAATTGTTGCTGTTGTTTTTTTTTACAAATACCAGGACCTTTGTGTGCCTCAATGTGAATTATTTTGATATCTAGGGGTATCTATTAGAGAATGTGACTAGTAATTTTTCAATGCTGTTTGCCTGGTATATGTGTGTGCAAAAATAGCAACTTTGCAGCCTGTCAGCTGTGTGTTCCAGCTGGCAGGCTTCAATGTTTGACAACTTTGTTCATAGTGGAAAAATGAGAAAAAAACTGCCTGCCTCTTTCTTAATATTTTACCAAAGATTGTAGCCTTTAAAACTATTAGGTAGAACTAAAACTTAACAGTGCTGAAGAACACTACCTTTATTAATAACATTTTGCTTGAATTTAATTTCCTGTGTATTATTATTTATATATTATTTTTTTTTTCACATTTAAATTTTGCACACAAATTTTTATTTCATTTTATTTTTATTTTGTTCTTGTTTCAGCCGGTATAAATATAATGCAGATTGTGAGCAACCTTAATTCCAGGGCTTTTTTTTTCTTTTATTATTATTATTATTATTTTTTGCTGCACATGCTTTTTTTTTTGAACGTTTTGTTTCAGTGGTTATAGATATAGAAAAATGCAAATTGTGACTTTTTAAAATTAAAATTATTGTGTTCTATACTTTTTATTTGGCACTCATCATACGGACTCGATGAGAGGTTTAGTGGATTCTTCCACAGGACTTTGGCTAGTTATTTATTATTTTGTTTACTGAGCTCTTTTTCCCCAAAGAAATAGCCGCAAAAATTGAGATTGACTAAATGAAAATTTTACTATTGTCTTTATTCTTTATTTAATTTAATACTTTATTTAAGAATTTTTTAAACTTATTTTCAAAAATTTCTTTTTTAAATAAGCAAGATTAGACTAGGGGTGAGTGCTAAAACAGATACACAATCATACTTCCTTGTATTGGTGTTCAGACACTGGTTGCTCGTTATTCAATAGGGGTTTGCCAAAAGCGTAGGAGGAAAAAACAGCAAATGTTAGGTGAACATACTATTTGAATACCCATTTCAGCGAAGTTTGAAAAGAGTCTCTTATTGGCTAGTTAAATTTATACTTACTGCGACTACTCTTAACATATCTGTCTGTTGGACTTATAAAAATTATAGAATCACCATCAACATCAAAATTAACAACATCGACACTTTTACGGACAAATACTAAATTAGAGTTCTCAGAGTCTGTAAAACCATTGTCTTTGACACAACCACGGAACTGACCAGCAGACATTTCCCACACATTCTTGCAACTTTTACCACAATAAGCTGAACGCCAGTTACTATTGATGTCATTATATTTGACACAATTTTTATCGAAACCAAAAATAGCTGTTTTGATTTCAGACAAGAATATTTGCTCAAGTCCATCAACATTACCTGCCACCCAAATAGGTTTATCTAAAATATTAACACTTTAGTACAATAAGTTACATGTAGCTTATAATTACCACAATTGCAAAAATTAGAGCCTTTGACCTAAGATGTTGAATATATTATTTATATATTTTTATATATTATTATATATATTATAAATATAAATGTTTAGGATGATGGTTTTACAATGATCTTTACTCCAAAAGATGTTGCTAATTCACACATGAAATCAAATTGTAATATATCAGTTTACATTTGGATGGATAAAATTTTCCTGACATAATGTACTCCTTGCATCAATTTTTAAAGCTTCTACTGCACATTAGTTGTCTTGCCTTTTTTACAACATAGTGGTAGTGTATTGAAACACATAATCCCTTAACGTTTATGGTCATGTTGGGAAGTCAGCTGATGGCTAAGAAGATAGCAAAAAATAGGGAAGGTGAAAAATTTACTTGAGTTTGGAATGGCAGCAGTGTGGTGGTATGCAATATAAAATTCAGTAAAAGACAGAGTAAGCTGATAACATATGGTACAGGTGGTTGTCAGACACAGATAGATTACTTTATGTTTAGAAAGTCAGACAAGATGGTAAAGGATGTGAAAGTTATATCAGGAAAAGAGTGTGTTTCCAAGGTTACTGGTTTATGATATTGCTTTAAAGAGTGTTAGGAAGCCGAGGAAAAGTAAAGGCCCTGTCAGAAAGTCAGGAAAATGAAGAAAGGGATAGTAGAAAGACAATTCAGTGCAAAAGTTTACCAACTGGTCTAGAATACTCAAAGTGATAGTGAAAATGTTGAAAGTACTTACACTATACTTTAAAAAAATTGTCTTCTAGAAGCTTCTGATAATACTGTAGTTGGATGAAAGGACCAGCTAGATAACTGGGATAAGATAAGAGATCGGGATAAGGATAATTTGCCTCACAGTGATGCACTAGAGGGGTCATCTATACCAATTAAGGCAGAATGAGCAGTGAAGACTATTAAGTAATAGAGATTAGGGAAGCTGCACAAGTTTCGATGTTGTTGTAGAGATGGTAAAAGTATCTCGCATTGAATACGGGAATTGGGCATATTATAAGTCTTGCCAATATGATTATAAAAGATGGTGTTACCTCAAGTGACTGGCAGTCTGGTGTAATAGTTAATTATTTTAAGGGCAAGGGTGATGCTTTAGAAAGAAAGAGTGCAATAAGTTACTTAGAAAAAGATTAAATATAAATAGGATGCAAATTAATTTTGTTCCAGGACGTGACACTACAGATGCAACATTTTTACTCATACAGCTAAAGGAAAGAGAAAGAATTTCTATTTTGCCTTCTAGATTTAGAAAAAGCTTTTGATAGAGTGTTGTATGAAGCATGTATTAGGAGTGCTATCTTGTACAATAGTAGTAGTGGCCCATCGGAAGTCAAACAGGGAATCTTGACCATTTAGAAAGGAATGCTATGAGAATGGTTAGGTGGATGTGTAAAACCAGTTTGAAAAACAGAGAGGTTTTAAATGAGCTAAGAAGCATGCTTAGTATTTGTAGCATTAGAGATATTGTCATGAGAAGAACATTTGTATAGAAGGAGGATAATAAAGTAGGAAAGGTTGTAATTGGATTGACCTATGCTTGCATGGAAAATGACGATGAAAATGATGATGTTACAAGTGTTAAACAGTTCAATGTCTTTATGAATTAAAAAAATTTTACACTCACAGAACAACAAAAAATATGATCACAAACTTACTTGGCATTCTGTCTTGTATCATTGTAATCTTATTCTTGGTGCAAAGTACATATGAACTTGAAACATCAAAATAAGCACAATTAGAGATTACAAGACTCCATCCTTTCATATATGGTAACCATTCATACAGAGCTTCATCACTCAAACACCACACAGTATTATCTTTGCTAACTTTTAATTTTTGACATATCTTGTCGGATACCTTCTCCCAACTGCCAACAGGATTAAGCTGCAATTTCCATATATCACTTGATATTTGTTTAATCCCATATAATATATCTCCATTAGCTGTTATATCAATCTGTTTAAATTTTGTTCCAGTGTCCTCAATGGTTGACATATTACGAAAAACTACAATATATAAATAATTTTATGACTGAAAAATTTTACATTTGAAATGTTACATTTGATCTCTAAACAATAAAGCAGCATTTAGACATGAGAATGAAAAAAATATTCTCCTTCATATTACCAAAATTTGGTACCACATCTTTCTTTTTTCAAAAAAACCATCTTACACAGCTTTTTTGTGACAAACAAAGGAGATGGGACCTTTTTTGCTATGGTTAGTGACATAGTGTGTAGAAAGTGGTGATTCCTTAATTCGTAAACAACCCCTCCATTTTTTTTGCTCCCAAACTTCCCACTGCCAAGTGGTCACGAATACCAAATATAAAGTAAAATTACATTTTAATATTGTTATTATTATTATTTAAACCTCTTTGCTACTATATCTTTCATTTATGTTATTGCTTAAATTTATTTAATGGTCCTTAAAAAAAGGCCTTAGATGGAAAAAAACATATGACAGTTTTATAAAGAAAAAGAGTGCATGTCACAATTACCCTTTGCATATTAGAAAGCTTAAAATGTTGCAAAAATCTACTATCAATTTGTAATCAATCATTTTGAAATAAATATAAACTAGAGGAAAATTAGAATGCAAACTTTTTATTACTTAGAGCATGAAATACTTTTACTAAAAAAAAAAAAAAAATTAAATAAAAAAAAATTATTAAAGAATTAAAAATATGTTTTGAGAAAGACCAGCATGTTAATAAATAAAAAATTGAAAACTCAAGCATGCATCCTGCATGGTTTTTTAATAAACTAACATACCTCTATTAACCCGCTTGATATGATAGGTATTATATTCCACACAGTACATGTAGGTATCAGTAAAAACGAAATCAACACAATCCACACCACTATATGGAACCCAAATTCCTAAAGGTACTGATACAACATGTCTGTACCGGTCTAAACATGCTACATCACCATCGACTGCTTTAAAATTTTTATCATATTGAATGCCATATTGCAAATTAGTATATTGTACTTTGTTACCACCAAGGTAATTAAACTTATAAGCATGATGATTGAGAAGAATCTCAAACCAAACATTTTCATCTGTGAGAATGAAAAAATCCAACCTTTTATTTCCTTCGATGTGATATGTTGGTTCTACAGAAAACAAAAAAATAACAGCAATCAAATCAGACAAGTGATACATGACTTAACAATTTGCATTAGTGTTTCCTTTAAATCTTTCAATAGTTTAACAGTACAACTTAAAGTCTTTAAAGCATTACTTGATATTGAGTACAATATAATAAAAAGGACATATATGAAGTCAACGATTCATTGGTTTATTTATTATCAATCCTGTTTATATGTAAATGCAAAAGTCTTCACTTCTTTTAGTGACCACATTTTTGAAAAAAAGTGATTATCCTGTATATTTAATAATGCAGAGTTAAATTTCTAATAAATAGCATTTTGATGAAACCTTAATATATGTCTTTAGGTACTCACATACTAAAACGTAGACTTTTTACACTTGTCCATTACAGACTTAAAGCAACTGTGTCAATTAAATTTTCATAGATGTGAGGCATGCTTTACAACAATAGGATTAAATTTATAAAATCAAGCTAAGATTAAACAATATTAGATGTCTCCTGATTCTTGAAATTTTATTTTCATCTTTTACTTTTTATAGTAGATTTTTGATAAGCCTTAACGATGTCTTCTTTATTATATATATATTATATATATGATATATAGTTCAAGAATTGTAGTTTAGAAAATGTTTAACCTGTCTCTGCTATTGTTGAACCGGAATTGGGAATTTAGCCTAAACTTGATGTCAATTGATCCCTTGTTACCGACGTAGGAAGCAACTTCATCTTTTTCTACCTTTCCAAGTAATTTAGCATTAAAATTAAAAGTGCAATGCAATCGTTACACTTATTGACACCAATATATTGTACTAAGGTCAACAAAGTGCTAATTTCTTGGTGGTAAACAAAATGAGACATAAAATATTTTCATTGCAAAGTCCGCAAATGGATAATCCTAAGGAAAATCCGCTTAGGTGTCTTTTTTGGTGGCATCAGCAAATACCCATTGATCCACAAACAAATTTTTCCTTAATTTTTTTTAACTGTTAGCTGTATTGTATACAGCTTAAAACAATTAATGTATAGGACGCACAGTTTTGATCAGCAGTTAAGGAAACATAAGAATACAGCAATGGTGCTTCTGTATTGTTTCATTATTCAGAGTTACAACTACTTTGTGATTATATAGTAGTCCACATCTCATGTGGAAATACACTTTTTTCCTTTTACGATAAAGTACAACCGCCATACCACAAAAGAATTAGTGAAACAAGGGCATTACACTTCAGCAGCGAATGGAAATAACTGGTATCATTTTCTGTGTGAGTAACTAGGGACCACCTGGTTACAAAAACATTTCCTATTTAAAAAATAACAGGTTTTTGACATCGTCAAAAAATCTTAAAGGGAACGCGAGGTATAAAATGATGTGCATGTGTACTGTTGTTCAACACTTTTTACGCTAGTAAAAACCAACCTTTACAGTCAAATCTGGATGAACTTTTGGAAAAAGTTGCACAGAGCAAACCGCATGAAAAATAATCTTATTTCTATAGTCAAAGCCTTTTTTATTTAAAAACTCTAATTTTTATCGTTGCAAAACAAGTTAAAAAAAAATAATGTGTAAAATTCAAAAAAATTCTGTGGTTCCTATTTATGCAAAAATTGTTAAAAGGGACATTTTAGATTCATTTCTAATGCTCCAACCAAGTGTAGCTAAAATAAAAGTATTGGTCGATAAGCTTCTTTTATTTCTAACTGAAATGTAATGGGACTTTTTATATTGGAATTATCTTGCAGACATGGCAATCATATTGCTTTTCTCATCAGATCTAGCACTATTGACAACTGTTGATTTATTAGTATTAAATGATGTTGGACTTATATTATAGAGCTTGAAAGTTAGTTAACAAGTCTTTTTCAATTTTTAAAAACGTCGGTCTTTCGTTCTTAAGATATTTACATTTAAAGAATGTCAGATTTAATTATGCTGCATAATTATGATGTCATATTTAAGTAATAGCAAATTTTTGACATTTTCTGTCATCAGTAATTTTAGACCTGTTGGATGTGCATTCAAATTTTATCAATGCATAGATATTATAAAGGTGAATTGATTAACATAAATGTATTTGCCAAATTGACACTTATTGGCTTGTCCCAGGCATCTTAATTTTTCGTGACCCTATAACTTAGGATCTGCATAACGGTTTGCAATTAAATTTTTGAAGTAAACATATAGGGCCTATACAAGCTTACCAAGAAAATTTTATTGCAAACCAAGTTGCAGATTTAGAAAATAATAACGCAAAAGATGTTGCACAACAACAGTTAAGGTAGGTTTCCATTAAAGTTGGTAAGTCGGTTAAAAGCCATTCAACAGTTGCATTTAAACTTGCTGGAACCAACAAAAAAAGCCTTTAGTAAAATATAAATACACACAAAAAATAATTATTTACCTAAGCCTTTTACAATGACATCAAATTTCATATCAGGATAGGATCCACGATGCGATTTGGGGTAAACACGGAGCTTTTGTGCAACAATCAAGGTTGGCAAAAGTAAGTTCTCACTTTTTACGTTAGTTTTAGTGAAAACCTATAAGAAAACATCACAGTGGTTAAAATCTAGATTAAACTACTACAAGTCTCGTTCGTTCTAGTGGTGCAGAAATAATTTGAAAAATCGTTCGGGAACTTCAGCTGTAATCACAGATAATAATGCAATAATTAATAGACACAAGGTTTACGATGCATTAAAAAAGAAATGGAAAGTCAAAGCAATTTGACCACTTTTATAATAAAACGAGATGTTCTCAGTGGTTTATACGCCTTTACTATTGTTATTATTCTTGAAAAAGCTTATACTGATACTTCGTTCGCTGACTACAATCCACATCTTCTTATGTCTACATAGCAAAAGTTTATTAACACCTATACTGCAAATGTGCCTGCTATGTTTAATTTTGAGCCTGATGACAAACTTAACACCAAAGTAAAAGCACAGGACTTCTGTTTATAACCATTGTTTAGTTATTCCATACTTTCATTATCTGGGACTTTTAATTATGCCAGTTCCATTTATATCAATACAAAGTGTGACTTAAAGTTATTACGGTTCATTAAGAACTTACAAAAGGATTATCTGATCCATCATTTTTTAAAACAGTATTCCAATTGGTTCCCTTCTCGGTATATTCCATTGAAAATGTCTCCACAAACCCAGAAGGAGAGCCTGCAACTTTGAGCATTGAAATAATCTTTACTGATGCTAAATCTATTTGCAAATAGTTATTATTGCCATCACAATCCCTCCAGGCATCTTTATTGCTGAACGCAACGCTTGATGCTGAAAATTTAGTATCTACACATGCAGTGCCTTTTTGAGAAAAAAGAGTTGCATTTAGACTGTCAATGAAGCCATAGCTATAACTTGACCATGCTAAAAGAAAACACACAGCTTAAGAAACTGTTAATTGTGTTAAGGTACATTGGCCACAGGTTACAGGTATTTTTACTAAACTTATCTTAAACTTTGATGTCAGCTAGGCTGATTATTGATGCTTAAATATGTTGATGAAAAATAATAAAGTAAATTATCAATTAATAAATTTTTAAAGAAATATTATTTCCTATTTTAAATGTTAATTATTTTTAATATTAACTTTTTAATGTAAATGCAGCACTATGTGAAACGAGAAACGAAAGCAACATGGATCAATGTAACATTTAAATTAGTCCTATATTAATTCTATACATTGATTTTTAAACAAATCATCTTAGTTTGACAAAATTGAAGCAAATTGGTTTCTTTAAAAAGTCCTTTACATTTTTATAATGGTAATGGGTGATGTCTAGCATGCATAGGGAAGCTCTTTGGCAGTTTTATAAGGAAACAGGATTGAGGAGGGGAGGGGGGGGGCAGTGTGCAGTTTCTTTAAAAAGAAAGTAATGGCTGTTAAAAAACAATTGCATTAACCATTCAGAAGATGCTAAACATCTTTTTTTTGGTTACAATATGTTAAGGAACTCAGGTTATATAAAATTACCGAATGGCTGAACAGAAACCTATGTAAAGATAATACCAGCAGATGGAAGTTATTATAAAACCGACTTTGTACATATCAAAGAAATATAGTAATAACCAAGATAACATGTAGTTTGGGTGCCACCTTAAACTAGAGGAACTACTGTTAAGTTTTGTAGGTCCTGGATACACAAAATTTACTATTCCTTTTAAGTTTTTTGGCTAATGTGGTCTTGTGTTGAGAACCAGACATATAAAAAGCAACTTCAGGTACTCCACTCTGTCCTAGTGGAATTTAAAAGTCACTCAGTGTACCACTGCATAGTTCAAAGAGCAGATGAATAAAATGGTATAATGCATGTTAAATTTATTTGTTCCAGTGAACAGTTTAATGTTAATACCTGCCTTATTTGATACTTTTGCTTAATTCAAAACGACCTTTTCTCTTATCTTTTTGTTGATAGTTCAAAAGTAGCTTTGAGAAATTCATGCGGTTTTCTGCGTTAACTCTATTATATTAAGGACACAAGGTGCACCACAGGCATAATTTTTTTGTGCATGAAATTTGTGCATGACAGATTCATATAAATCTGGTAAAAAATCTTTTATTCTGATTTCTTATTTCCTATAATTGCTGCCATTCAGAAATCCAATGATGGTGACATCATTAATTATACTAATGACACCATACTCCAAATTTGTTGACACATGTTTATATTGGGTTGAATAGTCACTTTGTAAGGTTTAAGCTCTTTTTTAATCACATTCAGGGTTACACAAGCAAAAAAACACAAAAAGAACGTGCTAAAGGAGATATCGTGTGTAAAGAAAATAGGAAAAATCCTATTTTTTTTTTTTGATTCAGTACATTTTTGATAAAAACGCCCCTACTTTAAAAAATCTAAAAAAATTATGCACTTGTTAGAAACATATAACATTTTTTTTAAGGCTTATAAAAAACATAAAACTTTTGATGCATTAAATTAAAAAGAAGGAGATTTTTAAAATAAATTCTATGATG
Source organism: Hydractinia symbiolongicarpus (assembly GCF_029227915.1). Lineage (NCBI taxonomy): Eukaryota > Metazoa > Cnidaria > Hydrozoa > Anthoathecata > Hydractiniidae > Hydractinia > Hydractinia symbiolongicarpus. The sequence goes on from NC_079885.1 coordinate 7,661,094, forward strand.
TTAACATAAAAGTAATGTGACACATACCGTAGTTCACATATAGATCAAACTGCCATTGGCTATTGGGTGGAATAACATAGTCTACTGGTGTTAAACTAGGTTTAAATATAAGAGAAAGTGAAAGTCCATAACTCCATGCTGGTTGACTGAAGGTTTGTGACAAAAGCAGTTGCAGACCATTAATCAAGCACTCCTCTGTGTTACAATTAACATCGACTGTGTCAATAAAAATTGGAATATCTGCTGATGTTTTATACATGCAGGAAGTTACAAATAACTCTTCTTTATTTACATGTGCCTCTGCAACCACTTTAAATGTAGACGCCACACCAACCACATTCAATAACTTAATATGTGTCGATGATAACACTGTTGTGCCTCGTGGTTGCTTTACGACTGGTATAAATAAAGCAAATGGTGATTGAAAATTTTGGGGAGGGCAATCAGTTGCGGAAATGGTATGTGTAATTAAATGTCCTTTCGGTATCTCATTAACTAAAAATAAAAAAATAATTTTTATAAAAATTCCGAATATAATTTTAAGAAACAAGTAATTCAGCTCTAAATTACACCTGTGCATTATAATGAATGTGTGGACAGGGCTTTACACTCTAGTTGAAATTTCCTGCACCTTGTGTAAACTCTACAATGATTAAGAGAGCCAATAGGTTCTTTTTTTATTTATACAAGATGTGTACTAAAGAAAGAAAAAAAATTATGAAAATTTATGAAAAAAACTTTTGTGATTTTATGATTTTTAGCCTGAATCGTTAAAAGTTAAGTTTTAAAACTTAATTAAAAATATATTAAAATAGGCTGTTCGCAAAAGTTTTTTTTTCAAATTGAATTTCTTTTAGGATAAAAAATTTCATTCGTGTAACTTTTATTCTTGTTGTTGTGTTGTGAGGGTAAATTATCACGATGTCAGAATCCGTTGAGATTCAGGCACACAAATCATGATATCACGGTTTACTTACTTTTGGCTTGAAATGATACTGTCAAACCTGAGTTACAATTTTCAGGATTTAAAAGGCAATCATTTAAGTCTAGCGGCAATGACTTAATTTGAGAAGACAGCACCGAATTAACAAATAATCCTTCCTCATTAATTGTAACTTCATTTGGAACTGTAAATTTTTGAAATGACACTTCGTCCTCCAAAGAATGGGATATAAACTTCCATTGATAAGTTGCTAAAATGTCAAGATTTTGAATGTTAAAATAAAATCTGTTCTAATTTGTGGTGAAGAATATATAACAAACTGGAAACTTACGCGTTTCATAAGGGGTTCCATAAAACTCCAGTTTGATATAGGGATATAGTACACTAATTGTTGGATAAAAAGCAACATATTGCGCTATTAAAGGGTACAGAAAGTTATATTTTCCATCCTTGTTTTGGTTGTTTGTTGATACAGGTGTGATGAGCTAGAAATCACAAAAATGTTTAATCGAAATCAATTCAAATACAAACCACCACATACAAAGACAACTAGATAAAAAACAAATTAATAGGACCTATTGACTTTCCACCTGTGTTCAAGCTGCTGTGGAAGTCTTTGAAACCTGACAATACAGTTATAAATAATTCACAATGGAAAATATAAAAAAGTTGTAGTTTCGTACTAACAGAACTTCCAAAGTTATCGAGAAACAGCATAATAGCCTTGCACTCATCTTCTCTATATAAGTATTGAGGATTGTCATTATGAGAACACAGTAAGCACTTATGCGTAGATTAAAATGTCTTCTGGATTTATCAAAATTAGAACCCATTAACTCCCAAAACCATTTTGACTACTCTGTTGTTACATAGCAATTTTGTAATGCCCAATTTATGTGGAAGTGACATTTTACTGTATTGTATACATTATGTCTTTAAATGTAGTGGAAATACAAAGAGATCTTATGTTGCCCTTTAGCTATTTTCCCTTTTGCTAAGTCTTTTAGCAGATCAGGATTTCTGCATGCTTTAAAAGGCCTGCTAAACCTACCAACTTCTAAAATAAATAGGATCGCATTTCCACTTTAAACATAATTTATTTGACAATAGATTTACACTGAGAACTACATAATTATATAGTAACTAGTTGCATTGTCTGTGAAAAATTTAGCTATGGAAAAAGCTACTTACAAATATTTACAAAAAGGAAATTTTGATGACGTTACAGAAAATTTGTTTTTGCATTGCCTTTATTGTTTAAGCCTATAATACTGATCAAAATAAAGTAAAGGATCATTAGTCTGCTAGATGAGAGCTCGGAAATGGAACAAATTAATACATAAAGTTTAAAAGTTATTTTAATGCTAAAAACTATTCAGGAAAAACCCTACCACCTAAATATTTTGCGATTATTGCTTTTGTTTAATGCTTACTGGGGGTATTTCTTTGACAATTCACAAAATAAATTTTTTTTTCTATAAAAGTTTTTTAAGGAAAATAAAATAACTGTCTGATTATTTCTCAATAAATCTGCCTAAAGTAATATTTAGTTTTTTTATTTTGTATTTTTTTATTATCACAATACAATAGAATAATGAAAAAGTTTTTTTTAAAAAAATATATAAATTTTTTCTTTAAACAAACCATTAAATCAACAAGCACCAGCAAGAGAATTAAGTGCCTACTGCCTTTTGGACTAGCCATAACTTTTGTTCGGCATGTAACGAGTGTTAAAATTTTGTGACTTTCCCTAAATTTTATTAGGGATTGTAAATAAAGAAGATTTTTTTTTGAAAAATTTTATACTTTATACTGTAAAATTTAAAAAATGGTAACCTGTATGTATAAGTGCTGTAACATTTTGTTTCGTTTTTGCAATTATTTTTATAATTATTTATAGTATGGCAATTACCAGGTGGTTTACCAAAGTGTTACTAAGGAGATATAGGGATAAAATACAGACAATGCAGATTCTAGTGCAGCAGAAGAAAATAATGTGGCTGGTAGGATTTACCAGGTCTACCAAAATTCTGGAAATTTTAAGATAAGAAGATCATAAAGGTAAATGTTAATTACTATAAAACCAGTCTGAGTTGATTTAGGATGCAAAAGAATCCTTATACTAGCAAACAATACTTTTTAGCATTGGTAAAGAACAAGGTTAAGATAACACCATGTGACATGAACAAAAATCTTAATGTCATTAGAAAAGCCAATTGGAGTGTGTGTTGGTCGACACAGCGTGGCTTGGACACACAATCTTTGATTGGCGTATGATTGCTCAAATTAAAATGATAGAATTATATCTATATCCTATTAAACCTCGTTCTTATGGATTTTTATATATATAAAAAACAATAGTAAAACACAGCTTCAATGACCCTATAATACGGTAAGAGACAGACATTACTGGAAACAATGCATGTTTTATCATAACAATGGTAAAACAAAAAAATTGAGTTAATCAGCAGTTGCGAATTTAAAGTATTTTAACCTTATCCCCAGACCCATTTGCTTCTCAAGTGCGCTGCACTTCAATGTTATGAGCTTTTAAAAGAATTCATGGAACATAATATCAGTCAACCTTATATGCTGCCACTTTTATGCTCAGCTGGTGTACTACACTGATATTCAAACAAAAGACAGAAAACTATTTGGAAACATGCCACAAGTCAGTCCAACACTCATCGAAGAAAAGCATATTTTAAAAAAGAAACTGTCCTGGTTATTTAACCTGATAATTTGTGAATTTCCCCCAAAAGATCTTGCACTTATTTTGATACAGCAAAGGTTTATTCCCTTAAATTACTTCAAGAAGAGTTTGTATTGATGTATAAGTTATATAACCAGGATATTAGACAGAGGGGCTCTGAAATTGAATTCAGTTTCTTAGACAAATGCTATCATAAATAATTTTGTACACCTGTGTTCACCGCTGTCTTTGGCAATACTTTAGCTACACACGTTAAGGGGACAAAAATGGTAACCAAGAGACTTAACATAATCTTACAACAGGGAAATTCGAATAAGAGGGCTAAAAAAATTTACGCTTAGTCACTAACTAATTTTTGCAGTCAGAATACTGACCCTGTTTTTGATTAGGTAGTTCTGTTGTTCTTTATTTACTTCTATTGTTCTTTATTTATGTGACAACTATAAGGAACTTCTTTCATTTTAATGTTTTAAGCGATAATAGTCTTACTCACCCGATCAAACATAATTAATTCTATAATACATCTAAGAGGATAAGATACCATCAAACTGGCTTTGCTTTTATTACTTGATTTTAATTCAGGGTTTGCTCTGGAGTATTATTTTGTGTTTCTTAGCGGATCTCAATTAGGGATTTGCTTAACATACTCGCTTGTGTCTAAGCTTCTGTATGAGAGAAACTGAATTTTAATACCCACAAAAGAAGCTTTTAACTAGGCTAGCTAATTTGTAAGGTGTAAATGCTAGAAAGATCGTACTTATCACTCTGTAATTTATAATAAGATATTCATTTGTTTCTTTCATACTAATTTCAGCAATAATATGCAGCACAGGGCAGCATGGTAAACATTGGATAAATTTCACAACTTGCCTTCAGAAATACACCCTTTTGAAATACAAATTATAAACAAATGTGTGGGATGTTGGATGATCAGAAAAATAAAAAAACCATTTAAAATAAATCTTATGTACATGTACTTAATTTTTTCACTGATTGCTTACCTATGCAAGAGCATTGATGTAGAATTATTTTTATTTTTTTAGCATTTGTTCTAGCTAAAACAATCAGTAATAATTAAAGCAGACCTGAGATAAAACATACAGGCTTGTGTGCCATAACAAAAAAAGTTTGAAAGTGTTTAACGAATAAGGTCATAATGTTGGTCAAGTGGCAAGAAAAATAAATATTTATAAAGTGATAAAGTTTTAACACAAAGTGGACAAGTGGACAAATTTTCCAGGTAAGTTGAACTAGTAAAAGTACCCGGCGATCCTTTTCAGACATGTGAAAATAGCGATCAAAAAAAGTCCTATACCAGTTCTGAACCAAACACTATACCAAAGGCTGCAGTTGCTGTTGGGTAAATCCTGAAAACAACTAATTCTATGCACTGGCTATAAATAACTAGGGCAGCTACAAAAAACATCTAAAGGGCAACCTTGACTGTCTAGTTAACATGGGAGTAACACTAAACAAAAATAAAGGTGCAAAAGTTAAGTATTGTGGTTTGGATAGTTTAATCAGTTTGGTATGAACATTCGGTCCATTGAAAGTCAAAGATGGATGCCACAGAGCCATATGCGATATGGATCAACCAAGATAACACAAACAAACAAACTGCAACTCCATGATATCCACGACACAGACCTCTACATAAATTCAAGGATTTCTCAATATAAAGAATGGAAGGAGTGTGATAACAACACTGAGTGAGAAAAATCGCTCTATAGGTTTTAATTGCATCTTATTGTAGTAAAACACAGACATGTGTTATTTATACTGGCAGCATTACACACCCTACAGCCTTAAAAGCACTAGCAAATAGGTTACAACAGGGTGGTAGACTATCAGCTACATTGTGCAAGAGGTAGGCTCTCTTTCACTATCTTGCACAACTGTGATTGCCAATTTTAAGTGGATTTAATTAACAGTTATGCAGTTAGTTTTGCGGAAAAAAGGAAAAAAACTTGTCAATGTTTGTTCACAGATACTCTTTCTGTCACAAGAAAATGTTATCTTTTACAGAACGTGCTTAACAGGTGTAACAAAGAATAATTAACAATTTCTACAACCTGCTGTGGTGGTGGCACATAACAAAAGAGTGAATGAATTTAAAATGCATTTGCCAAGGGTAAAATTTCTTTCTATTACATGATTTAGTTGTTACTAAATGCATTTTCACTAGCCAAATATTTATGTCATACAGACGTTCATGAGTTAGTCAAATCTCATGAGTTTATGAGTTTTAGTCAATTTTTAACCAATACTTTAGCATGCATTTGCACAGGCAAAATATTTTACTGTGATTAAAAATTCTAGTATTTTCAAAAGAAAATATATGCAAAGAAGGACAATTGGGTTTTTTCATCACATATTGCCTATGTTGTGTGGGGAATAACATAGCGTGACAAACCTCGTTGTTTTATGAAGTAGAAGGCCTAAATAATTCATTTACCGCAAGAGTATAAAACAAAAATACCTTAGCAAGTGGAATTGTAGTAGTAGCATAATCCTGGCCTTCAATTCCAGTGTAAGGTCTTGTGACCATGAAGGAATCTCCATAGTAAAGGAAGTATGGCAAATTCTGCATACTGTTTGCAGGTTGATGTTGTTGAACATTTACACTGAGCACCTTTAATCTCTTTCCAAAATCAACACTCAACCAAACCTGTCTAAAATTAATAGTATTTCCATAACTTGCATAGAAATTTGCCGTCCAACCATCAAACATTACAGTATTCAATCTGGCAGCTTGTGGATTGTGATAATTAACTTGAATTGGTTCATATTCATGAAGGACTATTTGTTTATCACTGATCTTTCCACTTTGCATGCCAACTGGTATTGCAGCTGAAAATAACAAAAAGAATAAAAAATGCACTGAAAAACTAAAACTATAAGTCGTATATAATTTATTATTTGTTATTTATTTATATTATTTATTATTTAGTAAGAAATTCTCCCGTTTATTTTTTTTTTTTTTAGTTACAAATTAGGCATTGTTTATTTGCCTTCAATTGTATTTAGTTATTGTTTTCAATTATTTACCAAGATGTGGAAAGCAAGAATGGTAAATTTTTTTTAATGGTAAAACCAAAACCTTTGAACAAGTAAAAACCCGAAAACTTGGTTGCAAGAATTTTATATTTCTTTGTTAGTTTCTTGATTTGCTCCTTTTTGCTCATTCGTTCATTTTATACTAACCCATTTGTTTAGGGAAGTCAAAAGTTTTAATGCTAAATAGTATTAAAGTTTATATGAGAGAAAAAAAATCAAATCAATTATTTTTAAATTGTCACTACTAAAAAAGAAAGTAGATAATATAAGAAGAATACGAGAAATACATAAACAAAAATTAAGAAATCAAAAAAACCACTAAAAACCTCACACACCACAATCCCTTATATTTAGGTAAATATATACCATGCTCATAACTGCATCCATAAAACTCAAATCGTGCTCGAAACAATGGTTTTACATTGGAATCAAATTCCATAACATTGATAATCACTTCTTTTGCAACAATTGAATTGTTTAACCAAACCAAATTTCTATCTTTGGGTGTATCTACAACCTATACAAATCATGTATTGAAAAGATACAAAAGTTTATTGCATTTTAGCATCTTTTTTCATATAACACTCGAATGTTTTTACAATTAAAATTTATCATATACTTTAATAGTAGGCATTATTAAAGTTACCAGCACTGTTTAGCAAAAGTGAAATAAAACAAGTTAACTTTATTAACACTGGGAGGGGAACATGTAATGAAAATGAAATTGTCATGTAATGACTTGTAATGAAAAAATCAATTTGTTGTAATTCTACACTTTGCAGGGGTATTGCAATTTTTGAAAGTTGGTAATTTTTTTATAAATTCGAAAAAATTTCTTACAGTCAGGTGATCAGTTCCAACTGCATAATCAAATAAACTGTCATCACCAAAACCATATTGTAACAAAATCTTTTTGATGCCACAACCAACACACATTGTCTCAACAGCAAAACCCGTCACCACAGTAATAGACAAAAAGCTGACTTTAAAAAATCCATCCACTATATCAGCTTTGCTTAAACACCAAAAACTTGCCTTATTTTCTGACTTATATCGAATATTACCACAAGTACCAGTGCATTCCCCGTAAACTGTCGATGAAGGTGTACAGGAAATAAATTCACTTGCGATCTCACCACTCTCCATTCCAAGTGGAGCTTTACAAACTATTTGTGTAAAATCGAAAAAAAACGTTAGATATACTTCAAACAACAGACAACTAAAAATGCATTTTTGTATTAGTATCAGCATGAAATGACACATTATAGTATTGAATAACAGGGCTAAAGCTGTTTGTTAAGGAAATAAGTTGTGCTCTTTTCTTTATATAATATGAATTTTTTATAGTTATGAGCTTTGATTCTTTAAATAATGTATATATAACTATAAATCGAAGTATTGCTAAAATTGCTGCCATGACAGTCTTGATGGGGATTGGTAAACTACGAACTTGTGTGACGTATGTCTCCAAAGATACAAACAAAAACATTCTAGATGAACGAGGTGAGGGAATGCTGAATAGATAAGCTGTATCTGTCTTAAAAAAACATTCAACACTCAAGTGTTGCAAAACAGGCCTGATTAAGTGCCAGTTAAAATTTTGAAGAGAATAACACAGAAACTTGGATCGACTTATTATAGCAAGAAATTTGTGGATATATTTATGTAACAGCATCAAGATGGAAACACAGCTACAAAAGCAGAACCACAACATTATCTTCATCCTGTAATGGTTATGAACATGTGTACGCTATTAATTTGAACTCATATTCAAAGACATCAGAAAGTACTTTATTGTTGTTGTTGTTCTTAAAAAATATATAGAACCTACCTAGAAGTGATCTAAATAGTTAAAACAAATTGATAGTGAGAAAATGTTCTAGCAAATTAAATGTTTATATGTTTACTTTTTCTGTTTTTTTATAGCCACCAAATATGACTAAATCACCTGGTATTTTAAGAACTTTTAGCAAAATCTTTAATACATAGATAAGTCTCCCTAATTTTCTAACGTTGAATTCTCCTTGTATTATTTCACATGTTTCACAATATGGCACACTTGACAAACATGTTGGTTTGTATAGCTTTGGCTTGAAAAACTTTCTTATTCAACTGCTTTTTTTGCAATTGTTTGCTAAATGTTTTCTAAAGCTTCCCTAATATTAAATCTTTTGCTTTTAACAGAATAAAAAAGTTTCATATTAAACCCTAATTTTTACAATTATTATATAATAAGAATTTGATGGTTTGTGCTGTTTTATTACATTTTGAAGATGACATATACAAACATATATAAAATTTGATGTGTTGTATTTTTATTATTTTTGTTTTCTTTAGTATTTTTTTTTTGCTGTATAACATCTTAACTGTCTATAGTGTATACAAGTTTGGTCTTATCTGTTTTTATTTAAATGAACTTAGAGGATCCTTATTATTATCCAGTCCATTAGGCCTAAATAATAGGTTGTTATAGGTGTTTTGCTGATGTTAGCAGTGCATATACTAATATCTTTTGAAGAAATTTTTTAACACATTTTCGGTGTTATGTAGAGCTTAAAACGCTAATGTTGAAAATGTATATGTACTTTCGCTGAATGTAATGTGATGTCATCAACCTATCCATTCTAAATTGGATTCGGGGACCCAGGGTTGTCCCTAGTTACCCTAGAAAAATGACTGACGCCACCACCTTGTTTCCAAGTTACTTGTCCTCAAAGTTCTATGTGTATTGCAATGACTTCATTAATTTAAATTAAGATATCGACGTTAAGTTGTGAGGTTGCAACGTTGAATAGACCATTGACATGCCATAAAAAAACATCTACACACAGCAGTGTAAAAAGTTTTTTTTGCATAAAGTGCCTCTGAAATTAAGTTTTCTGCAAAATCAGCAATTTTTAATAAGTATGTATATGTAAGTTAAACAATGGATAAGTAAATATATAAATATAGTAAATATATATGATGATGTTATGTATAATTAGTGTATAATTAGTAAATACTTTAGGACTTTGGTAAGACTTTGTAGTTAAGTTAAAGTATAATATAAAAGGCCTATGCACCTGATAAATATTCATCTTTGCTAGGCTTCTTGTAGCTTGTATAACCATATATAAGATTCATCCATCCAAAAAACAATAAAAACAGCAATATCCATGATTGCTAAAAAGAAACGATATAGACAATTAGTTAATTATATAATAAAGTTCTGTAAAAGTGTCTTTTCTTTAAGCCTTGAAAGATTTGACCAGCAATTGTGGTCTGTGCTGTTTAAAAATCTTTTGGCAATACTGATATCATAAGATTGCATTCTATCATTATCAAATAACCTGCTGGTGGTGAAAATTATAAAATTATAACTTATATTGGCACTATTTCATTGACAGGTCACCTAATTGGCTATGCTTCATGCTTTTTCTAACATATACGCCCCACTATACGTCACTTGACAAAAAACTGACAATGAATAAACCACTATTGCAGAATATGGATGCTACTCATTTTGACTTCTTCTAACAAAGTTGTAATTATTAAGCTAAAAAAAAATTTTCTCTTCTAATCATGACATTAATAACCTCTTTTCAACGGGTGGGAAGTTTTAAATAATGATGCAAAAATACATTCCCAAACTGGTTTTAAAAACTGGAATTCTAAAAGTCATATTTTTTAACTATAATATATATAACTTGTATATATATAATAGTTAATATATAACTATATAAGCCCATGGTAATAATATTAGTATTAAATAAATTGGTACCATGTCAATATTTCAAAATCAATTTGTGAATTTGTGACACTGCTGGTAACATTCCCTTTTCATAGACTGTTGTTTTGAAAGGCTTAAGATGCAGAATTAAAACATACTTGCGGTTTATTGCATGAAAAGTTGATTGAAAACCTTGTTTTTTTCAGATTTTTTACATCAATTATGGCATATCACAAACTCATGGTCGAGGCCTGACTGTACAAAGTCCAACTTCCACACATTACTAACACATGAATTTGAGATGTTAGAAATTTTCTATATGCATAAGCTTTTAGCCTTACATAGGTAGTTGATTTACAACACAAGATAAATTAAATAAACTAGTGGCAGGAGACTCCTAGGTAGCAAAAGCTATAACCTAGTAATCTAGGAGGAAACCACATTTAAATAAAAAGTTATATTTTATAGTCAGGGCGCTGAGAGCCAAAAATTATTAATAACAACAAATTGAAACTATTAAAAATGGAAATTATATTCGTATCACATACTAAATCACTTTACTGGCCTTTGTGAAATTTATTGTGGCGCCAATCCAGGGCGTTTATAGGCTTTGATGACATCACTAAGTAGGTAAACGGTCGATGACATTAATATTTTAAACAATCTGATTTTTTTGTAAAATGATGTAAAAAAACGCAAAAATGTATATATTTTAAATCAAGTGTTGGCTATGTCCAGTCGCTTGAAATGTTCGTGACGTCACAATCGTCTAAAGTTGTAACTGCATAGTGTGACTTTCAATGCAGTTTCCGCATTAATTCTAAGCTTTGCAAAACAAATGTACTAAGGAGATTATTGTTCAAAAGAAAATTATAACTTTTCATGTTTTTCCTAACCAATGGGAATTTTTGACTGCATGCAAAGTTAAAGATATAGATTTTTATACACTTGTAGTATAAACCTAAAGAAAAAATAACAATTAATAAAAAATGTTTTAAACCAGTCTGTAAATCAATTTCTTTCTCAGATTCGTCTTCTTAGTCACTGGAGGACTCAGAATAAACAGGCGATCCTTCCAAACCGTTACTATTTTCACAGTTGTCAACACATCAACAAAGATTGCTATAATTAAGACCATGCGATTTGCATATGCACCGGTTGGTGCAACACAGTGATCGGCATCAAAGAGATTAGATCAAAGATATCTTTTGGTGCTGCTCTTCTTAACATCCAATGGATTATTAAAATGCCATCTTGATTAAATCATGTCCATTGGGATGTGGCACCTGTGGGAATTGCTGAAGTAATTTTTTGATAATAGGTGCTGTGCAAAACGTGTTGGAAACAATGTTGATTCAAACGTAAATGTGTCTCTGATTCTTCTAAAGGCGCTTTAAAACTCCATAGATTCCTTAAGGATGTTAAAGGCTTTTACCTTTCCAATGCTGTGAAACACACTGGTGTAGTCGTTCCTGGTAAATGTATTTTGTTCAGAAAGTGATCAGCAAAGACTGGGTCTAAGTTGCCGAACGATACCTGCCATGACCGATAACCTCAGCGAGTTGCATGTGACCAATCCTGTAGAAGGAACTCAACAAGTTTGCTTTTGTTTAAATGGTTAGCTACAGGCGTATAGTCGCTGTTTTAGAACTAAGAACAACCCAATTGTGGATTTTCTCAATGCAGCCCCCATTATTCAACTCATTTTTGACATTTGAGAAACAACTAAAGTCTGGTTATATAAAAATTATATAAAAGTGAAATAATCAAACCTTGCCACTTCTTGACGTTTCTGTGAATGCTTTTAAAATAATTTTTCTATCATAAATTTTATTGTGAATAAAGGTTCTTCTACTTCTTCTTCTTCGTGTAACACACCCTTTTAACAGTTTCTATTTCTTCTTGTTTCGAGAAACCAGGACATTCCATTTTTAAAATCGAACGTTTTCATTTTATAAAATAAGTAGGAGGTTGGATGTAAATTTAAAAGCTTTAATATTTTACCTGATTTTTCATTAAAAATATAGCTAAAGTAGCTTGTATTTTTTACTTACTTTTGTTTATGTAATTCCGCATTAAAATTGCAGTATTTTTCGAGCTTTTTGAAATTCTAAAACTTGTAAATACTTTTCATATACCCCCTGATCCATAATTTACTAAGGTAGTTAAAACTAAAACGTTCTTCCGTGGTTATCATTTCACAACACAAGAAAAAATGAAAGGGCCAGTAACGAAAATCTGTTTCTTTGTGTAGCAGGAAATTGATTTTTACATGTTTTAATTTGTCCGCAAAAACTACGAGTACTCGTCCAGTTTTATGGCCGATAGCGCCCTTGACTAATAATAGGTTACAATATTTTTATAGTTTAGCAGGGTCTATATAGGTTCTTTTGGAAAATAAGTCTAGGAACCTTGAACATAGATTAGGCTAATATGCCATGTTTTATTCAAAAAAATTATCTTGCTCTTTTTCCTAGAACAAAAAGGTACTTTTCGCGCCAGTATACTAAAGCTGTCAGTTTATGTTTCACTTTCATTTGCACAATAACTATCAACCCTTTTACCGCGATCCCTCAAATAACGCGGCCATTTTAAAATCGGGCTCATATTGCGCCACCACTAAAATGCCGTTTCGGGCCGCGTTTTACGCCTTCATTAGAAACTTTGATAGATTTCTTTTTATTATCTTTTTAGAAAAACATCCATATATATTTTCATTAAAAGATGATCTATACTAGTTTCTGATATTTCTTTGTTCTTTGTCTATCTCTATGCCTAATTTTTCTTGTAGGAAAAGCGTTAGAATAGGAATTTCTAATTCTCTTTGCAATATATGATATATTAGCAGTCGTGTTTGCAACAGTGATAGATAGATAGATAGATGTGCATATTTTACATGGCTAGCCTCACAAATATCGAGGGATATACCCTGTCTATTATTTCCAGGAGGGGCCATGGCGTAGATGGAGAGTCCTAGAGTATTTAATGCTCATTTTGAGCTACGCAGACCCAATTAGAGCCCGCGCTCTACTAGACAACTCCCGGCAACATCCAACGGCCCACACAGTGTGCCATCTTCCCAATTTCCCTCACATGGCTTGGGTTAACCCGGGGCTATGGTAACATTCACTCGCCCATGTTGAATCGCCGTCAAGAGGAATCGAACCCCGGTCTCCCGCACAGAGTACGAGAGCTATAACCACTAATCTACAGTGCCGATAACTGAGCCTTTCTCTTAGATAAAATACAAAAATAAATTTTAAAACAAGTATGGATCGATACCAATATTGTTGATTTTTTTCATAACAACAACTTGTTGATGTAGATGTTTGTTTTTCCAGCTCGATATACATGGTAACCTCCATTCTCAATTATTGCAGTGAATGGGTTCACTAATGACAAAATGCTTACACAAAGTGTAATTCAACATACGTGCCCTTTGTCAAAATAAGGGTGAACAAATTAACGCCGCTTTTGGTCTATTTTTTTCAATTTTTCAGCCATTTTTTTGTCCTTAATAACACTAACCCTAATTCTGCCACCCTCCAAAAATTAACGCCAGATAAGGCCGGCGTTAAAATGGCCAATAAGGTATTTAATTCTTAAGCCGCTAAACTTATGAAGCGGAGATCACCATCGACTCATGCCCCGCTGCAGGTACATTTAAGAGCACAATCAACTTTAATCTTAGTGCTTCTTTTTTTGCGTCAGCCACATTTAAGAAATCAAAATTGACGTTTTTATCAAAAGTATGTCATTCTTTTAAAGACCGATAATCAATTTCATTAACGTTTTGCTGGAGATCTATTATTTCTATTCTGTTGATATATCCATTTATTTTTATGTTATTAATCAACATAAACTTTTATCACCTTAAACATTTCAACTTTAGAACGATATCGTATTTTTCAGCTGATAAGACATTTGATATTCTTTTTAGTCATTTTTTCCTCTGATTTTTCCCGTTAATATGTGCTACACATCTTTCCATAACCGTAGAAGTCCGTCTGAAAGATTTTTGTGAATAATCTTTTTTAAACTTCATAATTTAAACGTAGCGTTGCTGGTTTCTAATGAAGCGGAAATAAACTCCACTTCGACGGCTCAGGGGTAACAACACCCTGGGGACAAGGTTGGCTAACATCCATTTATAGCGATCTTCTTGTGTTAAAATTCACGGAAGTATTGTGAATACTGAAGTACGTACTGTATTATCGATAATGTAACGTAGTCATATAGTCAAAGAGAATGAAAATGCGTTGGAATTTAATTAACCGTAATGACGTTTACTTACTTAAATTATCGCTTTAGTGAGCTTCAGTAATGTATAAACGTAATAAGCGATAGAAAAGTCACTTGTTAGAATTTCTTTCTACGTGTAGTGTAAACTGGAAAAGACGTGTGGTTGTAACTGCCATCTGTTTCTTCCCTTACTTAATATAAATGGTGTTTCAGAAACAATCGCAAATATATACGAAAGAAATATTCTATCGTATAAATTACAAAGTGTGACAGGTCGGGGTATTGCAAAATGCTTCATGGAAGGGTTACAAATTGCGATGGAATTACAACGATGCGACAAAATATGATAACAAAGTGTGACAGTATTACAAAGTGCGACTGGATTATAAAGCAATACACTACGGTAACCATGTAGGCTACTGTTGATTTATCTTTTCATTTCAAAATATTCGTAAAAAGTTTGATATAAATCATGCCCTAGTCTAAAAACGAATTCAAAATAGACTGAGTGCATCAATATTGACTCTTTGTGCCAAATAAAATAAAATTGCTTAAATTTTTTAAAAAAGCCAACATTAAAACGGGTAAAACAGATGTTAAATATTCAATAGATAACGGCTGTAGAGTTAATTTAAACTAGTTAATATTGGACTGGGAAGTTATTTTAGAAGGGGTAAAAGTTTTTTGGTGAAATCGGTATGTTAAACAGGTGTAGGAAACGTGAATTGACAACATTGGATTTGACAAATTACCGTTCAGGTTAGTTTCTATGTTCCAATTCGAGAAATATTTGTGACTAACTCTGGGAAAATTGCCTAATTAATGCTAACAAAATCTAGCTGTACTTTAGGAGACTAATCTAGCTTCTTTGGACAACGAACAACATTGATGCACAAAATCTCAATAATTAAAAAAGGAATAATTACCTAGTTACAAGAAAAGATATATGAAGGAATATGACAAAAGTGAAGTGTGTATAGGCGGAAGAAACCAATAAATTTCTGCTGATTTGACATTGATGAGATTTGATCCCAATTTGCCATTGTTTAAATTGTTCTGACAAAACAAACAAACAAACAAACAACAACAAAAAGTAATAGAATCATTTTTACATGTGTCACCTATATTTTACATAAAATATTTATGACTTAATGACTCAAATATTTATGGCTGATAGATTATCAACAATATATAACTATTATTTTTAAAATTAATTATTTAAAACGATAACAGGAGGTATTTAAATTAAAACAGTTGTTTTTTTAAAGGTCTTTAAAGCGCGTCCAGTTTATAAAAAAAGACACGCGAAAAAGTATGGTATGAAACTACTCCCCTTTCCTGAAATTGCAATCATTGCTCAATACCAGTTTCCAAAAAAAAAAATAATCAAGGATTCTCACTTATGTTTCAAATGTCGTCAATAGAGAGAAGCTTCTTTTGTGCTGTTATACATTCTTCTTCAAAGTTCTGGGGAACGGAAATGGCTGTTATATAGAGTTCAATTGTTATTTTTAAAAAATAACATTTCCAAATTAAATGTGTTTTTTGTTTTTTATCTAAAGCTAGCAATTTTTTAAAATGTTACCTTATCGGCCTAAAATAATTTGTTCAAAAAAGTTTTTAGTGGAATCGGTATGTTAAACAGGTTAAGAGTCGTGATTTTACAACATTGGATTGGACAATTTACCGTTAAAGGTAGTTTAATACAGACAAGGCTTTATCCTGTACCATTTATGTCTTTCCAATGTCTAAAAAGACCCGTTTTCTGCTCTGTGTTCCAATTCGAGAAATATTTGTGACTAACTTTGGGAAAATTGCCCAAATAATGTTAACAAAATCTTGCTATACTTCAGCATCTAATCTATCTAAAATATTTATGACTTTAATGATGAAAGTATTTATGGCTGATAGATTATTAATAATATATACAACTATGTTTTTAAAATTAATTATTTAAAAGCGTAATAGGAGATACTGAAATTAACACAGTTGTTTTTTCAAAAGGTCCTAAAAGCGTGTTCAGTTCATAAAATAAGGCACGCGAAAAAGTATGGTATGAAGCTACTCCCTTTTCCTGAAGTTTCAATTATTTCTCAATACCAATTACTAATTGAAAATTAAGGATTCTCAGTTATGTTTCAACTGTTAGAGACAAGCTTGTTTTGTTCTGGGGGGCGAAAATGGTTGTAGCAATTGAATTCAATTATTCAGTTATCTTCAGAAAATAACTTTTCTGGATTTAATGTGTGTTGAATTTAATTGTTATTTTAAAAAAAAACAATTCCAAATAAAATGTGTTTTTTTGTTTTTTATCTAAAGCTTGCAATTTATAAAAATGTTACCTTTTAAGCCTGGAATAATTTCTTTAAAAGCTTCCAATTTAGCACGCTTTTGTCCAGTTGAATATTTCAGGCAATTTTATGGGTGACGGCTCTTCATAGAAGATAGTGAAAGAGGTACTTTTAAACACATTCGTTTGGAATCACATAAAGAAATCAAGAAACAGGCTTACTTTTACAAAAAGCGGGAAGAAATTAATGATTATGATTCTCGCCGGCTGCTTAAAATACTCAATTTCAATTGCTTTAAAGACGGCAGCGTTTTTTAACTTTATATTGTCAAAAAAGGTGTCTGTCTGTAAGCGCTCTCAACTTCCAAAGTTGCCAAAATGCAGGTGTGGCGGTCAGAAAACACTTTTTAAAGTACATGCCCGCGATAATAAACGCTAAGAGTTTTTTACCTAAAGTTAGAACAATAAAGCCTTTGTAATTCTAACTAAGTTCTCATAAAAAAGAGTATTCGTAATTCTCGATTTCCAAAAAGCCATACGTGGCATCAAAAACAATAAAATATGAGCCTTAAGGAAAACTATTTTGGAGTGAGAATTAATTTTTGTCATCTTATTAGTGTGAGTTTGGAGGGAAGGTTTGATTAAAAAAATTTCAGCAATATTCTCAAAAGATCTTCTAAATTTTACTCTGTGTTATAGCGGATGATGTCTTGATTGCAATACCACAAAATATCTTAATGGGATAGTAATAATATTTTATATATAATATTTTAATGTTCGTCCCTGCATTGTTTTTAATAAAAAAGGTGATCAAGGAAGCAGTTTCCTTTTTTTTTACTTTATCTCAATACTATTTTGTGTGGGAAATTAATTAAAGCTTTTTTTACAGTACTGTTGTGTCTCGGAACGGCTTAAAAAGAGACAACAGGCGCTGGAAATGAGGTAGAATTTTAATGTCTCTATAATACTGGCGGTGCTTCTTTGTTGAAAAACAAAACACATTGTTTTAACTTTTATAAATAAAAATAGAAACAAGACAGCAAAAAAGAAGTCTTTTTATATAAAGAGTCATAGAAAAAATAGAACAGAAAGATAGTAATAGTTAATAACTTAATACTAAGAGAAAATAATACGAATTAAAGGAAGGCAATGAAAATTTTTTTTTACCTGTATTTCAGACATCTTGCATTGACCTTTGAAAAATTTAGAATGATTTATCGTTGCTTATCGTTGATAAGCCATCAATAATACATTCTATCATTATTATAATTAATTATTCAAAATAACCATGAATAACCATCAATGACTGAATTTATATAATTTTTACACCCTTCAAACCTTTTCCACTCCAAAATTGCTTTGTGCGGTGTATTAAAAAGTTCTACGCACGAGGTTGGCTCTTGGATTCTTTTTCCATAGTATTGAAATCATTGATGAATGACATTCAAAGTGAAAAACTGATATCTCAACAGGCCTCAATGACGAATATATACTTTACACACTTGACTATTTTTAGGTTGTTATTTGATGAACTAAATAAGGACTCCTGTCAAATTTCTACATCAATGGAAATAATATGCAAGTTATATTTTTTTAGGTTTAGAACAGAAATACTCTTATTCATATTTACACTTTGTGTGCCATTATTTTTGAATTTGTACCATTTGGACAAGACCTTTCCTCACATACTTCAACTTACCCTGATTATATAGTTCAACCTACTATGCTGGGAATTTCTGTCTTTTATTAGAGGCCCTCCAATACCTTAATGTTAGTAATTTTTGCGCATTTTGCGTATTTTTACTAAATTCGTGGAACGATGTACCTGTGAAATATAAATATTCTTCAAGATACATTCTCAAAAATTAGTACACTCGTAAAAAAAATAAAAAAATAAGCAATGTTAATAGATCACGTTTACGGTTTACGGAATTTGCGGATTTTTGTACGTCTCTGTATGCATAATAGCATTATCATAAGGGATGAAATAGATGTTACTAAAATTCATAGAGATTTTATGAAAGCACATGCTCTAAAAAACGCTGTATTTATTCTTGTTAACTATAGTTTCTTCTTTAAAGAAATTTCGCAAATTTTAGGCTAATATTGCGTTTTTTAAAACGTATGTATGTATGTATGTATTCTTTATTTTAAGTTGGTTACAATGGGTAGCCTAGACTAATAAAAACCAACTAACCTAGTCACCAGGCGATCCAGCTTTATGCTTTCTTGTAAAGAAAGGCGAGAGAACCTGTGAACAAGGTTGTAATAAATATCTATTTACAATTTTATTTTAATTTATAAACAAATTAAACAACTACAATGGAAATTCCTTGTGACACAAGTCGCTTTTTAAATTCTTCGACCGTTTGGCATAATTTTACATTTTGCGGCCATTTATTCCATAGCCAACAACCTCTATATAAAACAGAGTTTGTATTAAAATAGGTTGATTGGGCAGGAGGGAGAGCTAATGTTCGTCCCGTTCTAGGTTCATAGTGTAATGGTTTCGAGTCAAGATTAAAGTATGACCACATGAACTCGGGGTTCAGGTGCATTATTGACTTAAAAATTTCAATCACTAGTGTTCGTAAGTGTAGCTGATGGATAGATATTTCGTTAAATGTGGCAAATAAATCACCATATGATAAGTCAATGTTGTAAACTACTTTTAGTGCCCTGCGATGAATTTTCTCAACTTTTTTATAAGTCGTTTTTCTACAAAACATTCAGATTATCGGAGCATAACTGAATTGACTTTTGATGAAGGCAGAGACTTTAGCCTTATTCAGTGTTAAATATTGTCTTAATCTACGAAAAGCATGGAGTTTATAGTTAGCCGTAGAGCATATATTTTGAATATGGTCATTAAATAGTAACTTATTGTCAATAGTAATTCCTAACAACACCACACTATTTGTCTCTTTGTTGGAAATTTGATCTATCTGTAATGTTATCGACTGCCTCACTTTTCTGCTTAAAATCATAAATTGAAATTTTTCAGGATTTGCTTTAAGTGAGTTAATTTTAAACCACGCTAGTAAAATTTTTGTATCGTGAAGCAGGCGGTTAATTGCAACGGATAAAATTACATCGCAAGAATAAAGTGAGTTGTCATCAGCGAAGTTACATATATCAGTTTTTTCGACGAAAAAGAAAAGGTCATTAATGTAGATTAAAGAGAGCAGGAGACCATATATGACCCTTGTGGTACTCCGCGAAGTATTTGAAACCAATCACTCAAAGAAGCACCGATTTTTACTCTCTGTTTGCGAGAGGATAAATAATCAAGTATAAGTTAAAGGCTACTTTTACTTAGAACATAAGGTTCAAGTTTAGCTATGATTAAGTGATGGGGTAAGCAGTCTTAAGCTTTAGACAAATCCATTAGTATTGTCCCCACAAAGCCTCCATTATCTAATTTACGTTGCCAAGCTTGTAATAATTTAAAGAGAGCGTGTTGTGTCGAATGCCCTTTCCTAAAACCACATAGAAGGTTGTTTAATAAGGGTTCAATATAATTTGATAGTTGTTTGTATAAAGTTTTTTCATAGACCTTCGACAGAAGAGGTAAAATACTAATTGGTCGATAATTCGATTTTATTGTCTTGTCACCCTTTTTGAATATGGGAATTATATTTGCCTCTTTCAGGCAATTTGGAAAGCGACTATTTTTTTTATCCTCGTTTATACAATCACGCAGCTTTTCAAAGTATTGACCAGACTCTTTCAGAATTTTTACAGGGATATCACCATTTGTAGCTTTGCTTGTAGGTAGATGTTTAATAACTTCTTTGACTTCGTTTAGTGTTACTGGATTAAATGCAATTTTATGTTTTTAGGAAAAATTACTTTTTATAGCTACTATGCTGGTATGGTTCGCACATTTTCTGGTGATGTTACCTATCTCATCTGAAGGTTGGTTTTCTGGAACTATGGGCCATTTGTAAAGGTCCAATGAATTCACAATATTTCCAAAAAAGGAATTAAAAATAACGGCAATGTCTTTATTTTTCATTATAATTTTATCGTTTTCAATTAATATAATATTAGCATCACCCTTTGCGTGCTTATTAGAAAAATATAATTTACATGTTTTTGTCAGAAAGGCTTTGTGTTTTTACGAATATCAAGTTTACTAAAGTAGACTAATTTATATGAAAAATCATATGAAAAATGTAATACTTCTTTGAGAACCAACATCAATAAAGAGACCAAAAAAATCGCAAAATCGCTAGATTTGGACGCCAAAATGCAATGCTACTCAGAGAAACAGGCCTATTACAATCAAAGACCACAAACCAAACTTCCCCCAAAATGTCAAGTGCAGATTAATTAATCCAGCCAAAACAGACATGGGAATCGTCAGTAAAAAATACTTGGAGACCATCATAGAAAACGTTCAGAAAGCAACGCAGGTCAACCAATGGCGAAATACATCTACTGTAATTGAATGGTTCAAAAAAACACCAACAGATACAAAGTCAAAATTCATCAAATTCGACATTGTCGAATTTTACCTTTCTATCTCTGAAGAACTACTCGACAAAGCAATTAATTTCGCAAGAGCTGCTGTACCAATCAACAACAAAGTCGTCGATATAATAAGGCACCGTCGGAAGTCCTTGTTATTTGATAAATCATCGACTTGGGTTAAAAAAGGAAACGTTCTTTTCGATGTAACAATGGGTTCATACGATGGAGCGGAGATCTGTGAGTTAGTTGGACTATATATATTAAAAAAGATCAGCAATATTATCAATATCAAACATGTCGGTCTATACAGAGACGATGGACTTGCAATTATCCAAAACGCCAATGGACCACGAATGAACAAAATTCGAAAGGACATCATAACCTTGTTTAAGGAAGACAAATTGTCAGTAACTGTCAAAGCGAACCTGATTGAAACAGACTTTTTGGATGTATCATTTAACGTGAATAGTAAAACCTACAAACCCTACAGGAAACCCAACAACGATCCGCTATATATTAACATTAATTCGAACCACCCGAATACTGTATTAAAAGTCATTCCGAAGATGGTCAATGAAAGATTAATTGCGACATCCTGTAACAAAAAAGCATTTGATGACGCAAAGCCTTTATACGAAGCTTCACTCTCCGCCAGCGGATTTGAAAGCACAATGACATACGCGAATAAACCCAAGCAACCCCCTAATCGCCAACCCGCCGTTCAGTAAAAATGTTAAAACAGACATTGGACGATCATTTCTCAAGATTGTTAGAAAAAACTTCAGTAAAGATCACAAATATTATAAAATTTTCAATAAAAACACCCTCAAGTTGAGCTATTCATGTAGCACAAACATCTGAAACATCATAAAGGGACATAATAAAAAAGTTCTCACTTCCGAAGAAAGGCAAAAACAACAACCTTGCAATTGCCGGGATAAGTCCCAGTGTCCACTGAATGGTGACTGTTAAGCTACATGCATCATCTACAAAGCGGAAGTCAAATACGTAGACAAAGAGGAATTTTACTACGGCTTATGCGAAGGCGAATTTAAAGAAAGGTTTAACAACCACAAAAAGTCCTTTCGACACGAGAAATACAGAAATGAAACCACGGAAATATCATGAAGTACTGTAAAACGTGCAATGCCGTATAGGACGGGAGCGCGCACATGTGACTTGTGCCTAACAGAAAAATTAGCAATTGTACGTGCTGAACCGAGGGGACTGTTAAATAAAAGAACAGAACTTATCAACAAATGTCGCCATCGTAACAAATTTACTTTGAAATGGTTGAAATGAACTGTAACGAACAATGTATTTATTTGTATTTATTTGTTTCATTACGTTTTATCACGTAATTAAAAGGTTTATACTTTAGTTAGTACCAACTTGTTTAATTTGTATCATTTGCCTGAAGATTGCTAAGAAGCATGAAACTTTAAGTAGCAAAATTAATGTAGTTTTTTTCTTGAAAACAAAACATAAAAATAATATAACTGCTCTGTTACACATTGAGCACTCTGTTGTAATTGTGTTAAAAATACTATATATATATATATATATATATATATATATATATATATATATATATATATATATATATATATATGTAATGGCCGCATTTGGTAGACAATTTGTGCCAAAAAATGCAACCTTTGGTAGACACGGTCATTTGGTAGACAATTTCGTGTCCACCAAAATATTTATATATATATATTTAGCATTTGGTAGACAAAAAAGCAATTTTCTTTTATGCCACCTTCTTCTGCACCAAGTACTCTGTTAACACCAAAAATTTGAACTCTATTAGGTCTTTGGCTGCTGAGAAATATCACTTTTAAAAATGGTTGTTGTATATATGCGAAAGTCAAATGCGTCATCATTTGGTAGACACGGTATATATTTCGACTTTCATGGAAGCCTGGTACCTATAAATGGGAATCAACTTCGCCTTAAACAGTGTTTTAATACTATAACATGGTAAAAAAAATATTAACATTCCCGTTATTTGTTTATGGCTTCCACTTAAAAATATATACTTTATACATTTATGCTGGGCGTATTCCACCCCATCCTGTTGGGTTTTTTTTAATAACTCGTTTTTGCTCTGATAAAAAGCAATTTTCTTTTATGCCTCCTTCTTCTGCACCAAGTACTCTGCTAACACCAAAAATTTGAACTCTATTAGGTCTTTGGCTGCTGAGAAATATCACTTTTAAAAATGGTTGTTGTATATATGCGAAAGTCAAATGCGTCATCATTTGGTAGACACGGCATATATTTCGACTTTCATGGAAGCCTGGTACCTATAAATGGGAATCAACTTCGCCCTAAACAGTGTCTTAATACTATAGCATGGTAAAAAGAATATTAACATTCCCGTTATTTGTTTATGGCTTCCACTTGAAAATATATACTTTATACATTTATGCTGGGCGTATTCCACCCCATCCTGTTGGGGTTTTTTTATAACTCGTTTTTGCTCTGATACTTATTGAGTCTTTTTACATTTATCTGTTAGGCAATCACATGCTATTTTGTTAGGTCTAAGACCTTTCAAACCCTTGGATATTGTCTATTACTTAAAACTACCCCTTAAGATCATAATCGGGAAAATTTGATAATCTTAGATAGGATAATCCTTAGAACATGAAACTTACATCACAACTTTAGTTCATCAAGGGAAAATATTCCGAAAATATTGAAGACGTGCTTAATCCAATTTTTAATATTTTTGGATTTAACCCAAAATCCTGGAAAATCGGATTTTCGTGCAATTTTGTATTTGGTATTTCATGCTTCACAAAAAATGTGCTCACATAAGTAAACAAGTTTTGCTCCTATTTTGTTCCTTTCCTGACGTACACTATGTGCCTAATGGGATTTAATTGGACTCTTCCTAGTCATAACATGATTGAAATATTCCCAGACTGAATAGTGTTAAATTGCCCCCTTAACTGCAAAAATCGAACTTGCATTTAAATTACTTTATTCTTTAGGGAATTATTGTTAGTTTGTAATTTTTTTATTTTTTTTATTCGGACATTTATCGATAAAATTGCTTAAATACAATATCACCTATGGATCCTTCCGAGACTCTGTATAGGCTAGCTTAACGATTGGTCCTCCCGTTTGTAAACAGATCGCTGCCTTGAAAGGTGGACCAGAGCATTAAAAGATTGGACAGCCTAACTATAAGCGCGTGCGCCCGTTGTTTCAAAAAGGGTCACAAATTTTAACTGTTAACCATTGTCGTTATGCGAGTTTTTGAATAAATGAATTCAAAGTGGAAGATGGGTCAGGACATCGTCACTACTTTTAATTTTTAGCTCTCTACTTAATACTTAATTTGCCGTTAATGTTTTAAGTACAAATATTTCTAGCTCAGAAAGATGCCTTTATAAAAACCTAACCTGACCTAAATTTTTTTAACTAGCTTCGAAGATCTCACTTTTGTTTTAGTCACAGAAATAAATTAAGCAACTTGAACTGAACTTAATACATTTCAGTTACTTAAATAAACGTCCAGAAAAAGCAACTCTTCTATGGAACCATTTGAAGAGGACATATATACTTGTTTTGACCTTTTTACGTTTCAAGACCTTTACTTTTGTAATATTTGTTTTTGATAAATTTGACATGTTAAGCGTTTCATCACGGTTTTTTAAATCATGTATAAATCTTAAGCAAATCAAATCAAATATAAGATTTTGGTTTAAAACGTTGATCATGCGGAAGCAGAAAATATTCAACTAACTAAGCCAACTGTACTATGTTGTTCTAACCAATTTCATTGTTTCTTTTTTGATTATTTTTAAATGATGCGCTTTCTATGGTAAACTCTACTAAAATACATTCACTTTTTGTTAACCAAACTTGTTGAATGCAGGTTCTACAGTTAATTTTGTAACGTAGCTAGTCTATATTTTTATTTAAATAGGCCATGGCTTTAAACATTCAAACTTTTCCACGAAATAAATCTAAACGGAGTAACAACACTAGCTGCGTAGCCTGTGCTTTTATTAAAAACAAGGTTGTATATATACGATAAATAATTCCTAATTTCATGTTTTTAAAACTTTAATTTACCAATATTTTTCTTATCTACAACTCAGTATAGGTAAATTAAAATGCAGTAACTTGATATTCAAAATTTCTTGCTTTGGCGACGTTATTGTCACAGTCAAACCGCTTACGAGCATAACTTTTAAACGCTTACGAGCGTAACTTCAAAATTATCAAACAAACTGCTATAACAGATTATTTATATGCATTATTGTCTTGAAAATTTCACACTTTATTATAATTTTGGTGAGGATCCCAAATATTTTATCCATTTTACTGTTAAATACTTTTAAAAAAACTGGGATATAACAAAGAGAATAAATATAAAAATACGGTCAGTGTCTATTAATTTTTAAAAATTAAACTTAATAAAACTGTTTTGTCACTGCTTTAGTTTAAAGGCGTAGCCACAGTCTATTGCTTATATCATTGGAGTTATTTTAATTAAAGCGCTCAATCTGGCATATACCGCCGATTCACTGGTTTAGTTTCTATAATAATTGTCATTGTCCGTCTGTCGGTCAAAACTGGATTAGACTAAACCACGTACTAAATCTTCAAGCTACAAGTAACAAATGACAGAGATCTTGCTGTCGCGTTGAATTGCTTTCTAATTTTTGTAATATACAATTAATATTTTAGCACGGTCTTAAACTGGATCTTGACAAATGTTAACTAAATGACAGTTTTCTCTCTTTTCAAACTAAATATTATGGACAGAAAAATAGAACATCATAATGGAAAAAAAAACAAGACACTAAGCGACAATGGTGAGAAGTTCCAGATTGCCAGATATTTTCACCTAGGCTGAACTCCAAATTTGTGTTCCCAATAAAGTATCGGTTGCCTAGGTAAAAAATATCTGCCAATCTGGAACTTCTCACCATTGCCTCAACAAATAAATTTAAACGCGCACAAAGACGATTAATAAGTGCGTGTTATTGTCGAATTTCCACATTTTCAAAAAGCCATGCATACAGCATTTATTGTTTTCCACGGCGAAACGGCTAATTATAAATTTTAGAACAAGGAAAAAATATTCGGAACTATAAACGCTCCTTCAAGGTTGATGATGTTGTGTTGGTATCGGAGATTGGAAGATGTACATGTTATCTTTTCTTACGATAATTGAACAAACTATAATGATGAAAAATTGTAATGGGCAACGAACACTCTATTTCAAATTGGTTTTACTTGTTGATGTTAGTGAAGGATAATGCCCCAGCGAACCAAGAAAAATAGTCTTCTTTAACTTTTTATGCATTAACTCTGTGCAGGAGTTCATGTACCTTAGATGCACAGAAGACATTTCGAAGGAAGTCATAATGTTATTGCTGTTCGTAGGCAACACATTGGAGTGAGCATTGGGATCTCTTCCCAGTTGTGATTTATTATAGTAAGTTGTTTTCTTGCTGAGAACACCACTCTTTTCACTAATTGGACTAATGCCTAGTGTCGTAAAATAGGAAGTATTTTCAGTTTGTGCTGCTTATGGTAGTTGTGGTGAGTGGTTTGTAGTCCTTTAGCTCTACGTGTTTTTATTTTGCACATTTCCTGGTTAAATCTTCTGACATTGTGTAATAAAACCATAATTTTTACACAAAGTCAAAAATTATAAGTATGGTTAATTTGTCAGATGTGTCAGAAAGTATAGGCTCAAAAATGGAGCCTTTGGTAGACAATCAGAGGAAAATTATATTATGCCGTATTATCTAACATTTTAAAATTTATATGAACAAAACTGCAGCATTTGGTGGACACTAAGTAAAAATGTGGTTATATTACATAGAATCAAAAACTATAGGGACAAAAATGAAGCATTTGGTAGACAATCTGAGGAAAATTACATTTTGCTGTACTATCTAATAACTTAAAATTTATATCAACAAAAATGCAGCATTTGGTGGACAATGGATGATAGATTGTGGCGTTATAAGACAATTTTAAAAATTATAGGCACAAAAATGCAGCATTTGGTGGGCAATCAGACAAAAATTGATTGTTTTGGTATAATCTAATACTCCAAAATTTATGTAAACAAAAATGCAGCATTTGGTCGACACTAAGTGAAATAGTGTATTTGAACAGGATTTTTTGATATTTAAAACATCTATATATACAAAAATTGAGCATTTGGTGGTCAATAAGTGAAATAATGTGCTTTTATTGCACAATATCAATTATTATAGGCTCAAAAATGGAGCATTTGGTAGACAATCAGAGGAAAATTACATTTTCCGTACTATTTAATGACTTAAAATTTATATCAACAAAAATGCAGCATTTGGTGGACAATGGATGATACATTGCGGCGTTATAAGACAATTTTAAAAATTATAGGCAAAAAAATGCAGCATTTGGTGGACAATCAGAAAAAAGTTGCATGTTGCGGTATAATCTAACATTTCAAAATTTATATAAACAAAAATGCAGCATTTAGTGGACACTAAGTGAAAAAATGTGGTTTCATTACATAGAATCAAAAATTATAGGCACAAAAATGCAGCATTTGAAGGACAATCAGAAAAAAATTGCATGTTGCGGTATAATATATTACTTCAAAATTATATATAAACAAAAATGCAGCATTTGGTGGACAATGGATAATAGATTGTGGCGTTATAAGACAATTTTAAAAATTATAGGCACAAAAATGCAGCATTTGGTGGACAATCAGACAAAAATTGCATGTTGCAGTATAATCTAATACTCCAAAATTTATGGGAACAAAAATGCAGCATTTAGTGGACACTAAGTGAAAAAATGTGGTTTCATTACATAGAATCAAAAGGCACAAAAATGCAGCATTTGGTGGACAATCAGACAAAAATTGATTGTTTTGGTAGAATCTAATACTCCAAAATTTATGTAAACCAAAATGCAGCATTTGGTGGACACTAGGTGAAATAGTGTATTTGGACGGGATTTTTTGATATTTAAAACATCTATATATACAAAAATTGAGCATTTGGTGGTCAATAAGTGAAATAATGCGCTTTTATTGCACAATATCAATTATTATAGGCTCAAAAATGGAGCATTTGGTAGACAATCAGAGGAAAATTACATTTTCCGTACTATTTAATGAATTAAAATTTATATCAACAAAAATGAAGCATTTGGTGGACAATGGATGATACATTGCGGCGTTATAAGACAATTTTAAAAATTATAGGCATAAAAATGCAGCATTTGGTGGACAATCAGAAAAAAGTTGCATGTTGCGGTATAATCTAACATTTCAAAATTTATATAAACAAAAATGCAGCATTTGGTGGACACTAAGTGAAAAAAATGTGGTTTCATTACATAGAATCAAAAATTATAGGCACAAAATTAAAGCATTTGTTAGACAATCTGAGGAAAACTACATTTTGCCGCACTATCTAATAACATAAAATTAATATGAACAAAAATGCAGCATTTGGTGGACAATGGATAATAGATTGTGGCGTTATAAGACAATTTTAAAAATTATAGGCACAGAAATGCAGCATTTGGTTGACAATCAGACAAAAATTGCATGTTGCGGTATAATCTAATACTCCAAAATTTATGTAAACCAAAATGCAGCATTTGGTGGACACTAAGTGAAATAGTGTATTTTGACGGGATTTTTTGATATTTAAAACATTTGGTGGTCAATAAGTGAAATAATGCGCTTTTATTGCACAATATCAATTATTATAGGCTCAAAAATGGAGCATTTGGTAGACAATCAGAGGAAAATTACATTTTCCGTACTATTTAATGACTTAAAATTTATATCAACAAAAATGCAGCATTTGGTGGACAATGGATGATACATTGCGGCGTTATAAGACAATTTTAAAAATTATAGGCATAAAAATGCAGCATTTGGTGGACAATCAGAAAAAAGTTGCATGTTGCGGTATAATCTAACATTTCAAAATTTATATAAACAAAAATGCAGAATTTGGTGGACACTAAGTGAAAAAAATGTGGTTTCATTACATAGAATCAAAAATTATAGGCACAAAATTAAAGCATTTGTTAGACAATCTGAGGAAAACTACATTTTGCCGCACTATCTAATAACATAAAATTAATATGAACAAAAATGCAGCATTTGGTGGACAATGGATAATAGATTGTGGCGTTATAAGACAATTTTAAAAATTATAGGCACAGAAATGCAGCATTTGGTTGACAATCAGACAAAAATTGCATGTTGCGGTATAATCTAATACTCCAAAATTTATGTAAACCAAAATGCAGCATTTGGTGGACACTAAGTGAAATAGTGTATTTTGACGGGATTTTTTGATATTTAAAACATCTATATATACAAAAATTGAGCATTTGGTGGTCAATAAGTGAAATAATGCGCTTTTATTGCACAATATCAATTATTATAGGCTCACAAATGGAGCATTTGGTAGACAATCAGAGGAAAATTACATTTTCCGTACTATTTAATGACTTAAAATTTATATCAACAAAAATGCAGCATTTGGTGGACAATGGATGATACATTGAGGCGTTATAAGACAATTTTAAAAATTATAGGCATAAAAATGCAGCATTTGGTGGACAATCAGAAAAAAGTTGCATGTTGCGGTATAATCTAACATTTCAAAATTTATATAAACAAAAATGCAGCATTTGGTGGACACTAAGTGAAAAAAATGTGGTTTCATTACATAGAATCAAAAATTATAGGCACAAAATTAAAGCATTTGTTAGACAATCTGAGGAAAACTACATTTTGCCGCACTATCTAATAACATAAAATTAATATGAACAAAAATGCAGCATTTGGTGGACGATGGATAATAGATTGTGGCGTTATAAGACAATTTTAAAAATTATAGGCACAGAAATGCAGCATTTGGTTGACAATCAGACAAAAATTGCATGTTGCGGTATAATCTAATACTCCAAAATTTATGTGAACAAAAATGCAGCATTTAGTGGACACTAAGTGAAATAGTGTATTTTGACGGGATTTCTTGATATTTAAAACATCTATATATACAAAAATTGAGCATTTGGTGGGCAATAAGTGAAATAATGCGCTTTTATTGCACAATATCAAATATGATAGGCTCAAATATGAAGCAATTATAGGAAAATTACCCTTTGCGGTACTGTCTAATATTTTAAAATTTTTATGAACAAAAATGCAGTATTTGGTGGACAATTGCAACGTTATAACACAATTTTAAAAAATAAAGGCCCAAAAATGCAGCATTTGGTGGACAATCAGACAAAAATTGATTGTTTTGGTATAATCTAATACTCCAAAATTTATGTAAACAAAAATGCAGCATTTGGTGGACACTAGGTGAAATAGTGTATTTGGACGGGATTTTTTGATATTTAAAACATCTATATATACAAAAATTGAGCATTTGGTGGTCAATAAGTGAAATAATGTGCTTTTATTGCACAATATCAAATATTATAGGCTCAAAAATGGAGCATTTGGTAGACAATCAGAGGAAAATTACATTTTCCGTACTATTTAATGAATTAAAATTTATATCAACAAAAATGAAGCATTTGGTGGACAATGGATGATACATTGCGGCGTTATAAGACAATTTTAAAAATTATAGGCATAAAAATGCAGCATTTGGTGGACAATCAGAAAAAAGTTGCATGTTGCGGTATAATCTAACATTTCAAAATTTATATAAACAAAAATGCAGCATTTGGTGGACACTAAGTGAAAAAAATGTGGTTTCATTACATAGAATCAAAAATTATAGGCACAAAATTAAAGCATTTGTTAGACAATCTGAGGAAAACTACATTTTGCCGCACTATCTAATAACATAAAATTAATATGAACAAAAATGCAGCATTTGGTGGACAATGGATAATAGATTGTGGCGTTATAAGACAATTTTAAAAATTATAGGCACAGAAATGCAGCATTTGGTTGACAATCAGACAAAAATTGCATGTTGCGGTATAATCTAATACTCCAAAATTTATGTAAACCAAAATGCAGCATTTGGTGGACACTAAGTGAAATAGTGTATTTTGACGGGATTTTTTGATATTTAAAACATTTGGTGGTCAATAAGTGAAATAATGCGCTTTTATTGCACAATATCAATTATTATAGGCTCAAAAATGGAGCATTTGGTAGACAATCAGAGGAAAATTACATTTTCCGTACTATTTAATGACTTAAAATTTATATCAACAAAAATGCAGCATTTGGTGGACAATGGATGATACATTGCGGCGTTATAAGACAATTTTAAAAATTATAGGCATAAAAATGCAGCATTTGGTGGACAATCAGAAAAAAGTTGCATGTTGCGGTATAATCTAACATTTCAAAATTTATATAAACAAAAATGCAGAATTTGGTGGACACTAAGTGAAAAAAATGTGGTTTCATTACATAGAATCAAAAATTATAGGCACAAAATTAAAGCATTTGTTAGACAATCTGAGGAAAACTACATTTTGCCGCACTATCTAATAACATAAAATTAATATGAACAAAAATGCAGCATTTGGTGGACAATGGATAATAGATTGTGGCGTTATAAGACAATTTTAAAAATTATAGGCACAGAAATGCAGCATTTGGTTGACAATCAGACAAAAATTGCATGTTGCGGTATAATCTAATACTCCAAAATTTATGTAAACCAAAATGCAGCATTTGGTGGACACTAAGTGAAATAGTGTATTTTGACGGGATTTTTTGATATTTAAAACATCTATATATACAAAAATTGAGCATTTGGTGGTCAATAAGTGAAATAATGCGCTTTTATTGCACAATATCAATTATTATAGGCTCACAAATGGAGCATTTGGTAGACAATCAGAGGAAAATTACATTTTCCGTACTATTTAATGACTTAAAATTTATATCAACAAAAATGCAGCATTTGGTGGACAATGGATGATACATTGAGGCGTTATAAGACAATTTTAAAAATTATAGGCATAAAAATGCAGCATTTGGTGGACAATCAGAAAAAAGTTGCATGTTGCGGTATAATCTAACATTTCAAAATTTATATAAACAAAAATGCAGCATTTGGTGGACACTAAGTGAAAAAAATGTGGTTTCATTACATAGAATCAAAAATTATAGGCACAAAATTAAAGCATTTGTTAGACAATCTGAGGAAAACTACATTTTGCCGCACTATCTAATAACATAAAATTAATATGAACAAAAATGCAGCATTTGGTGGACAATGGATAATAGATTGTGGCGTTATAAGACAATTTTAAAAATTATAGGCACAGAAATGCAGCATTTGGTTGACAATCAGACAAAAATTGCATGTTGCGGTATAATCTAATACTCCAAAATTTATGTGAACAAAAATGCAGCATTTAGTGGACACTAAGTGAAATAGTGTATTTTGACGGGATTTCTTGATATTTAAAACATCTATATATACAAAAATTGAGCATTTGGTGGGCAATAAGTGAAATAATGCGCTTTTATTGCACAATATCAAATATGATAGGCTCAAATATGGAGCAATTATAGGAAAATTACCCTTTGCGGTACTATCTAATATTTTAAAATTTTTATGAACAAAAATGCAGTATTTGGTGGACAATTGCAACGTTATAACACAATTTTAAAAAATAAAGGCCCAAAAATGCAGCATTTGGTGGACAATCAGACAAAAATTGATTGTTTTGGTATAATCTAATACTCCAAAATTTATGTAAACAAAAATGCAGCATTTGGTGGACACTAGGTGAAATAGTGTATTTGGACGGGATTTTTTGATATTTAAAACATTTATATATACAAAAATTGAGCATTTGGTGGTCAATAAGTGAAATAATGTGCTTTTATTGCACAATATCAAATATTATAGGCTCAAAAATGGAGCATTTGGTAGACAATCAGAGGAAAATTACATTTTCCGTACTATTTAATGACTTAAAATTTATATCAACAAAAATGAAGCATTTGGTGGACAATGGATGATACATTGCGGCGTTATAAGACAATTTTAAAAATTAGAGGCATAAAAATGCAGCATTTGGTGGACAATCAGAAAAAAGTTGCATGTTGCGGTATAATCTAACATTTCAAAATTTATATAAACAAAAATGCAGCATTTGGTGGACACTAAGTGAAAAAAATGTGGTTTCATTACATAGAATCAAAAATTATAGGCACAAAATTAAAGCATTTGTTAGACAATCTGAGGAAAACAACATTTTGCCGCACTATCTAATAACATAAAATTAATATGAACAAAAATGCAGCATTTGGTGGACAATGGATAATAGATTGTGGCGTTATAAGACAATTTTAAAAATTATAGGCACAGAAATGCAGCATTTGGTTGACAATCAGACAAAAATTGCATGTTGCGGTGTAATCTAATACTCCAAAATTTATGTGAACAAAAATGCAGCATTTAGTGGACACTAAGTGAAATAGTGTATTTTGACGGGATTTTTTGATATTTAAAACATTTGGTGGTCAATAAGTGAAATAATGCGCTTTTATTGCACAATATCAATTATTATAGGCTCAAAAATGGAGCATTTGGTAGACAATCAGAGGAAAATTACATTTTCCGTACTATTTAATGACTTAAAATTTATATCAACAAAAATGCAGCATTTGGTGGACAATGGATGATACATTGCGGCGTTATAAGACAATTTTAAAAATTATAGGCATAAAAATGCAGCATTTGGTGGACAATCAGAAAAATGTTGCATGTTGCGGTATAATCTAACATTTCAAAATTTATATAAACAAAAATGCAGAATTTGGTGGACACTAAGTGAAAAAAATGTGGTTTCATTACATAGAATCAAAAATTATAGGCACAAAATTAAAGCATTTGTTAGACAATCTGAGGAAAACTACATTTTGCCGCACTATCTAATAACATAAAATTAATATGAACAAAAATGCAGCATTTGGTGGACAATGGATAATAGATTGTGGCGTTATAAGACAATTTTAAAAATTATAGGCACAGAAATGCAGCATTTGGTTGACAATCAGACAAAAATTGCATGTTGCGGTATAATCTAATACTCCAAAATTTATGTAAACCAAAATGCAGCATTTGGTGGACACTAAGTGAAATAGTGTATTTTGACGGGATTTTTTGATATTTAAAACATTTGGTGGTCAATAAGTGAAATAATGCGCTTTTATTGCACAATATCAAATATTATAGGCTCAAAAATGGAGCATTTGGTAGACAATCAGAGGAAAATTACATTTTCCGTACTATTTAATGACTTAAAATTTATATCAACAAAAATGAAGCATTTGGTGGACAATGGATGATACATTGCGGCGTTATAAGACAATTTTAAAAATTATAGGCATAAAAATGCAGCATTTGGTGGACAATCATAAAAAAGTTGCATGTTGCGGTATAATCTAACATTTCAAAATTTATATAAACAAAAATGCAGCATTTGGTGGACACTAAGTGAAAAAATCTGGTTTCATTACATAGAATCAAAAATTATAGGCACAAAATTAAAGCATTTGTTAGACAATCTGAGGAAAACTACATTTTGCCGTACTATCTAATAACATAAAATTAATATGAACAAAAATGCAGCATTTGGTGGACAATGGATGATAGATTGTGGCGTTATAAGGCAATTTTAAAATTTATAAGCACAAAAATGCAACATTTGGTGGACAATCAAAAAAAAATTGCATGTTGCGGTATAATCTAATACTTCAAAATTATATATAAACAAAAATGCAGCATTTGGTGGACAATGGATAATAGATTGTGGCGTTATAAGACAATTTTAAAAATTATAGGCACAGAAATGCAGCATTTGGTTGACAATCAGACAAAAATTGCATGTTGCGGTATAATCTAATACTCCAAAATTTATGTAAACCAAAATGCAGCATTTGGTGGACACTAAGTGAAATAGTGTATTTTGACGGGATTTTTTGATATTTAAAACATCTATATATACAAAAATTGAGCATTTGGTGGTCAATAAGTGAAATAATGCGCTTTTATTGCACAATATCAAATATGATAGGCTCAAATATGGAGCAATTATAGGAAAATTACCCTTTGCGGTACTGTCTAATATTTTAAAATTTTTATGAACAAAAATGCAGTATTTGGTGGACAATTGCAACGTTATAACACAATTTTAAAAAATAAAGGCCCAAAAATGCAGCATTTGGTGGACAATCAGACAAAAATTGATTGTTTTGGTATAATCTAATACTCCAAAATTTATGTAAACAAAAATGCAGCATTTGGTGGACACTAGGTGAAATAGTGTATTTGGACGGGATTTTTTGATATTTAAAACATCTATATATACAAAAATTGAGCATTTGGTGGTCAATAAGTGAAATAATGTGCTTTTATTGCACAATATCAAATATTATAGGCTCAAAAATGGAGCATTTGGTAGACAATCAGAGGAAAATTACATTTTCCGTACTATTTAATGACTTAAAATTTATATCAACAAAAATGAAGCATTTGGTGGACAATGGATGATACATTGCGGCGTTATAAGACAATTTTAAAAATTATAGGCATAAAAATGCAGCATTTGGTGGACAATCATAAAAAAGTTGCATGTTGCGGTATAATCTAACATTTCAAAATTTATATAAACAAAAATGCAGCATTTGGTGGACACTAAGTGAAAAAATCTGGTTTCATTACATAGAATCAAAAATTATAGGCACAAAATTAAAGCATTTGTTAGACAATCTGAGGAAAACTACATTTTGCCGTACTATCTAATAACATAAAATTAATATGAACAAAAATGCAGCATTTGGTGGACAATGGATGATAGATTGTGGCGTTATAAGGCAATTTTAAAATTTATAAGCACAAAAATGCAACATTTGGTGGACAATCAAAAAAAAATTGCATGTTGCGGTATAATCTAATACTTCAAAATTATATATAAACAAAAATGCAGCATTTGGTGGACAATGGATAATAGATTGTGGCGTTATAAGACAATTTTAAAAATTATAGGCACAGAAATGCAGCATTTGGTTGACAATCAGACAAAAATTGCATGTTGCGGTATAATCTAATACTCCAAAATTTATGTAAACCAAAATGCAGCATTTGGTGGACACTAAGTGAAATAGTGTATTTTGACGGGATTTTTTGATATTTAAAACATCTATATATACAAAAATTGAGCATTTGGTGGTCAATAAGTGAAATAATGCGCTTTTATTGCACAATATCAAATATGATAGGCTCAAATATGGAGCAATTATAGGAAAATTACCCTTTGCGGTACTGTCTAATATTTTAAAATTTTTATGAACAAAAATGCAGTATTTGGTGGACAATTGCAACGTTATAACACAATTTTAAAAAATAAAGGCCCAAAAATGCAGCATTTGGTGGACAATCAGACAAAAATTGATTGTTTTGGTATAATCTAATACTCCAAAATTTATGTAAACAAAAATGCAGCATTTGGTGGACACTAGGTGAAATAGTGTATTTGGACGGGATTTTTTGATATTTAAAACATCTATATATACAAAAATTGAGCATTTGGTGGTCAATAAGTGAAATAATGTGCTTTTATTGCACAATATCAAATATTATAGGCTCAAAAATGGAGCATTTGGTAGACAATCAGAGGAAAATTACATTTTCCGTACTATTTAATGACTTAAAATTTATATCAACAAAAATGAAGCATTTGGTGGACAATGGATGATACATTGCGGCGTTATAAGACAATTTTAAAAATTATAGGCATAAAAATGCAGCATTTGGTGGACAATCAGAAAAAAGTTGCATGTTGCGGTATAATCTAACATTTCAAAATTTATATAAACAAAAATGCAGCATTTGGTGGACACTAAGTGAAAAAAATGTGGTTTCATTACATAGAATCAAAAATTATAGGCACAAAATTAAAGCATTTGTTAGACAATCTGAGGAAAACTACATTTTGCCGCACTATCTAATAACATAAAATTAATATGAACAAAAATGCAGCATTTGGTGGACAATGGATAATAGATTGTGGCGTTATAAGACAATTTTAAAAATTATAGGCACAGAAATGCAGCATTTGGTTGACAATCAGACAAAAATTGCATGTTGCGGTATAATCTAATACTCCAAAATTTATGTAAACCAAAATGCAGCATTTGGTGGACACTAAGTGAAATAGTGTATTTTGACGGGATTTTTTGATATTTAAAACATTTGGTGGTCAATAAGTGAAATAATGCGCTTTTATTGCACAATATCAATTATTATAGGCTCAAAAATGGAGCATTTGGTAGACAATCAGAGGAAAATCACATTTTCCGTACTATTTAATGACTTAAAATTTATATCAACAAAAATGCAGCATTTGGTGGACAATGGATGATACATTGCGGCGTTATAAGACAATTTTAAAAATTATAGGCATAAAAATGCAGCATTTGGTGGACAATCAGAAAAAAGTTGCATGTTGCGGTATAATCTAACATTTCAAAATTTATATAAACAAAAATGCAGAATTTGGTGGACACTAAGTGAAAAAAATGTGGTTTCATTACATAGAATCAAAAATTATAGGCACAAAATTAAAGCATTTGTTAGACAATCTGAGGAAAACTACATTTTGCCGCACTATCTAATAACATAAAATTAATATGAACAAAAATGCAGCATTTGGTGGACAATGGATAATAGATTGTGGCGTTATAAGACAATTTTAAAAATTATAGGCACAGAAATGCAGCATTTGGTTGACAATCAGACAAAAATTGCATGTTGCGGTATAATCTAATACTCCAAAATTTATGTGAACAAAAATGCAGCATTTAGTGGACACTAAGTGAAATAGTGTATTTTGACGGGATTTCTTGATATTTAAAACATCTATATATACAAAAATTGAGCATTTGGTGGGCAATAAGTGAAATAATGCGCTTTTATTGCACAATATCAAATATGATAGGCTCAAATATGGAGCAATTATAGGAAAATTACCCTTTGCGGTACTGTCTAATATTTTAAAATTTTTATGAACAAAAATGCAGTATTTGGTGGACAATTGCAACGTTATAACACAATTTTAAAAAATAAAGGCCCAAAAATGCAGCATTTGGTGGACAATCAGACAAAAATTGATTGTTTTGGTATAATCTAATACTCCAAAATTTATGTAAACAAAAATGCAGCATTTGGTGGACACTAGGTGAAATAGTGTATTTGGACGGGATTTTTTGATATTTAAAACATCTATATATACAAAAATTGAGCATTTGGTGGTCAATAAGTGAAATAATGTGCTTTTATTGCACAATATCAAATATTATAGGCTCAAAAATGGAGCATTTGGTAGACAATCCGAGGAAAATTACATTTTCCGTACTATTTAATGACTTAAAATTTATATCAACAAAAATGAAGCATTTGGTGGACAATGGATGATACATTGCGGCGTTATAAGACAATTTTAAAAATTATAGGCATAAAAATGCAGCATTTGGTGGACAATCAGAAAAAGTTGCATGTTGCGGTATAATCTAACATTTCAAAATTTATATAAACAAAAATGCAGCATTTGGTGGACACTAAGTGAAAAAAATGTGGTTTCATTACATAGAATCAAAAATTATAGGCACAAAATTAAAGCATTTGTTAGACAATCTGAGGAAAACTACATTTTGCCGCACTATCTAATAACATAAAATTAATATGAACAAAAATGCAGCATTTGGTGGACAATGGATAATAGATTGTGGCGTTATAAGACAATTTTAAAAATTATAGGCACAGAAATGCAGCATTTGGTTGACAATCAGACAAAAATTGCATGTTGCGGTATAATCTAATACTCCAAAATTTATGTGAACAAAAATGCAGCATTTAGTGGACACTAAGTGAAATAGTGTATTTTGACGGGATTTCTTGATATTTAAAACATCTATATATACAAAAATTGAGCATTTGGTGGGCAATAAGTGAAATAATGCGCTTTTATTGCACAATATCAAATATGATAGGCTCAAATATGGAGCAATTATAGGAAAATTACCCTTTGCGGTACTATCTAATATTTTAAAATTTTTATGAACAAAAATGCAGTATTTGGTGGACAATTGCAACGTTATAACACAATTTTAAAAAATAAAGGCCCAAAAATGCAGCATTTGGTGGACAATCAGACAAAAATTGATTGTTTTGGTATAATCTAATACTCCAAAATTTATGTAAACAAAAATGCAGCATTTGGTGGACACTAGGTGAAATAGTGTATTTGGACGGGATTTTTTGATATTTAAAACATCTATATATACAAAAATTGAGCATTTGGTGGTCAATAAGTGAAATAATGTGCTTTTATTGCACAATATCAAATATTATAGGCTCAAAAATGGAGCATTTGGTAGACAATCAGAGGAAAATTACATTTTCCGTACTATTTAATGACTTAAAATTTATATCAACAAAAATGAAGCATTTGGTGGACAATGGATGATACATTGCGGCGTTATAAGACAATTTTAAAAATTATAGGCATAAAAATGCAGCATTTGGTGGACAATCATAAAAAAGTTGCATGTTGCGGTATAATCTAACATTTCAAAATTTATATAAACAAAAATGCAGCATTTGGTGGACACTAAGTGAAAAAATCTGGTTTCATTACATAGAATCAAAAATTATAGGCACAAAATTAAAGCATTTGTTAGACAATCTGAGGAAAACTACATTTTGCCGTACTATCTAATAACATAAAATTAATATGAACAAAAATGCAGCATTTGGTGGACAATGGATGATAGATTGTGGCGTTATAAGGCAATTTTAAAATTTATAAGCACAAAAATGCAACATTTGGTGGACAATCAAAAAAAAATTGCATGTTGCGGTATAATCTAATACTTCAAAATTATATATAAACAAAAATGCAGCATTTGGTGGACAATGGATAATAGATTGTGGCGTTATAAGACAATTTTAAAAATTATAGGCACAGAAATGCAGCATTTGGATGACAATCAGACAAAAATTGCATGTTGCGGTATAATCTAATACTCCAAAATTTATGTGAACAAAAATGCAGCATTTAGTGGACACTAAGTGAATAGTGTATTTTGACGGGATTTTTTGATATTTAAAACATCTATATATACAAAAATTGAGCATTTGGTGGGCAAGAAGTGAAATAATGCGCTTTTATTGCACAATATCAAATATGATAGGCTCAAATATGGAGCATTTGGTAGACAATTGGAGGAAAATTACCCTTTGCGGTACTATCTAATATTTTAAAATTTTTATGAACAAAAATGCAGTATTTGGTGGACAATTGCAACGTTATAACACAATTTTAAAAAATAAAGGCCCAAAAATGCAGCATTTGGTGGATAATCAGATAAAAATTGCATGTTGCGGTATAAGCTAATACTACAAAATTTATATAAACAAAAATGCAGCATTTGGTGGACACTAAGTGAAAAAATGTGGTTTTGTTACAGAATCAAAAATTATAGGCACAAAATTGAAGCATTTGGTAGACAATCTGAGAAAAATTACATTTTGCCATACTATCTAATAACTTAAAATCAATATGAACAAAAATGCAGCATTTGGTGGACAATTGCGGCGTTATAACACAATTTTGAAAACTATAGGCACAAAAATGCATTATTTGGTGGACAATCAGACGAAAATTGCATGTTGCGGTATAATCTAATACTTCAAAATTTATGTAAACAAAAATGCAGCATTTGGTGGACACTAAGTGAAATAGTGTATTTTGACGGGAATTTTTGATATTTAAAACATCTATATATACAAAAATTGAGCATTTGGTAGTCAATAAGTGAAATAATGCGCTTTTATTGCACAATATCAAATATTATAGGCTGAAAAATGGAGCATTTGGTAGACAATCAGAGGAAAATTACATTTTGCTGTACTATCTAATAACTTAAAATTTATATCAACAAAAATGCAGCATTTGGTGGACACTAAGTGAAATAGTGTATTTTGACGGGATTTTTTGATATTTAAAACATCTATATATACAAAAATTGAGCATTTGGTGGTCAATAAGTGAAATAATGCGCTTTTATTGCACAATATCAAATATTATAGGCTAAAAATGCAGCATTTGGTGGACAATCAGACAAAAATTGCATGCTGCGGTATAATCTAATACTTACAACTGTCATTGTTACGACTAAATTGAAAACGCGTGCAGTTCACCACAAGTTATAACTTTTATTGGAAACCAAGCTATATTTAATTATCAATGACACTTAAAATTTTAATGCAACGCATTATCAATGTAACATATCTATGCATATGAAATATACTTACAATAAGCAAAGAGTTAATCGTCCAACTTCAAAGTTTCGAATTATTTGATTAAGTAGCTATCCAGTTAGTGCCAAGTTTTACTTTGCAAAATTATCTGTTGAATCGGAAGGTTATGTTTAATATAAATAGAACTATTCGTTAGCCTGTGGAAGAACCCACGGGTGCGCCGGTCTGAGCCTGTGCTCAGATTTTCACCTATCATGAGATTGCTGTTTTATGACCCTTTTATGTGACACAAACAGAATGCAACTATTATTATATAGCTTTACTTATGAATAAATAAAAGTTTACAATGAGTTTAAATTTGCATTTTCCTTATAAATAGAGCTAGTCTGCTTCGTGGTTTGCTCGCCTGTAACGGCGAATTTGCTTCTTCTTGACGGGGATTGCTGTTGTTGCAAGTAACGCGCATTGTTTAGTGAAACAAATTTGTGAACATTTTCTGGAAAACTAGTGGAGTCCTAAAATTTATCTTTGACTTACTGTTATTCACGTGGCAACGTTTTCTTTGTCAATTAAAATTTGAGACATGTATTTTTTGGAAACTTCAAAGGAAAAAGAACATTTTCACTTTGGTTGTCACAGACAGATAAACATTTTTTTTACCTTTGTACTTTCTTTCGAATTTCAGCAATTTTGAGAAAACCTTCTCTTTTGTAAGTCCGAATTTTGGTCTAGTTCGGTATTTTCAGTCATAACTTGGAAGAAAGAAAACAGACAAACGTTGTGTATTAATAAAATACCTTTTTGCATTAAATACACGCATTTCAAGTCATTAGAATATTGAATGTGTTATGTAAGAAACTTTCGCGGAAATGGAAATCAAAATAAGGCAACTGCAAATGTGTCCCCTGAGCGTATAGAGGACCTTCCATCTAGTGTGAATAATAAATTCATCATGTGTTAGTTTGTGTTTGACCTCGTATCTCCGAAAGAAGTCAAAACATTTTATTAAAATATAAATTTTCTCATCACATGTCCACGCTTTTTTGAAAACGTTGCCTTTAAAATGGCGGAATTGCTAATGTAATGCAAGTTACTACTACGCAGACGGAAGATATGCCTAATAGGTGCAAAAGAAAAACACCTTCATCTTTTTCACTTTCTCGAATTAAAAAATCGGAGAAGAAATTATAACTATTTTTTTAGATCCACCAATATCAACAGTAGATGTTTAATAATAACAACAACGCGGTACGTAAGAGATACAAAATGAGTACTATTTTTGTGCAATAATTCTATATATTCTTATTCCTGGATTACATTTCAAGAGGAATTTCGTTTTAAAAATCATTGTAAAGGAATTCGTATCCTGGAATGTCCTCATTTCATGGCAAAATTTAGACTCGGGTTGTTTCAGTTTTAGAAGCAATATTTAAAGATTGAGGCTTTTTTTATTTTGGTTAATTTGACATCTGAGGCTCGTGTCTTTATAAAAAAGTGTGTATTCCGTGTAGTTTCTCATCATCGTAAATTCTTGTCATCGTATCAATTATTTTGCGTTATTCTCTCCTCTAGGCCTCGTGGTCTTTGAAAGAATAGCACTGGACACGAGAAGGCAATCACTACTTTAAGCCGCAATGTTGCTTCATCCCTGGACCTACATCACATTTAAGTGTTCAATTATGACTTTCCTGAGAGGCCGCTCACACGTTAAATTTCATCCCAGGATGAGTTTCGTACGCGGATGAGTTCATCTCTGTGTCTACTGAAAGTCCTCACAATGTTTACATGTTTAAATCGGAATAAAATTTTATCCCGGGATGAGATCATCACGTTAAATTTCATCCCTATCCTAAAGACAGGGTAAAATCGTGTCTCGGGATGAGATTAAGAAAAAAAACAAGTGAAAACACAATAATTCTTTTCACAATGTTCACATGTTTAAAGCGGAATAAAATTTTATTCCGGGATGAGATCATCACGTTAAATTTCATCCCTATCCTAAAGACAGGGTAAAATCGTGTCTCAGGATGAGATTAAGAA
Source organism: Hydractinia symbiolongicarpus (assembly GCF_029227915.1). Classification (NCBI taxonomy): domain Eukaryota; kingdom Metazoa; phylum Cnidaria; class Hydrozoa; order Anthoathecata; family Hydractiniidae; genus Hydractinia; species Hydractinia symbiolongicarpus. Next base: position 7,704,888 of record NC_079885.1, read on the forward strand.
AAAAAATAAGTGTAAACACAATAATTCTTTTCATTACGGGATGAGAATGCTGAATGTACACTTTTCACACTTTTTGAACATCATTTTAAATATAAGAACTATAAAATGAATCCGATCATTCTTTTTGTGGCAATCGACGCAAAGAAGTAAAGAAAGCATTTGAAAAAAAATTATGAAGAGGTTGGTTGTAACTTTCTTCGTTAATTTATATATGAAATAACGAAATTCCATCCTAAATTTATACGAGTTCAAATATTATTCAAGCATTAATTATGGTTCTCATGTGTTTGTACGAGAAAGTGTTTTAAAAATGCACGCCATTTTAATGTTATGCCTGCTGTATGCTAAAATGATGGTGTCTGTTTAAATTGGTAATTATTGATTTTTTATAGGAAATGTTAAAAAAAAATAAAGAGTGTACTGATTGATAGCGACGCAAAGGAAAATGAAGTGGAGGAAACTTTGCCGATTGAAAATAGTGAGGATTACACGGCCAACGGCGAGCCACCAACCTCAATCTTGCTCGTCGACATCTAGTCAATGCTTTGTTTCTACCAAACAGCTTCCCTCAGAAGAATTACATTGTTTCTATATTACTCTGCTAGTTGTATTAATAATACTATATGCAACTGTAACAGAAGGGATGTTCTAGTTAAAATTGTTGATATATTTGTGATCAACAATATTACACTACTTCTCTCAGACGCCATCGTTCTAGGTTTCTCGTTTGACCTTTCTACTCACAAATTAAAAAATATCACTTCAAATTATCATACGCAAAATTAGCAAAATTAATGTTTCATCCCGGGATGTGATTACTCATCCCGAGATGAAAATATGCTGATTTCATCCCTCGTTGAGGCTCACGTGTAAACACTTTTCGTTTCACGCCGGGACGAGTTCCATCCCGGGAAGAGATTTTGTCCTGTATGCGTATAAACGTGGTCTAAGTTTCCTGACAAAGACAATGTAATGTTTTATTGGTTAATCTGAGCTTACAAAATTATCGTTATCATCGTGCGTAACTTCTCACTGAAGATTATTATTGGGATGGTTTATCTAGCTTTCCAGATATAAAAGAAGACAACAGGCTCTGGGGTCGAGGTTAGAATTTGACAGCCTACAGTAGTGCAATTAGCTGATCTTAGATTATTTTTAACCGTAAAATGAAACAAATGAACAGGAAAACAAACAAATTTTACAAGGTTCTCATGTGGAGAAACTTGTAAAATTCGCAAATCAACTATTTATAAAAAATTTATTATTTGTTGTATCATGTGCAGCTGCGAAATGGAAGCGCCAAAAAGGAAAAGAAAAACGAACTTAAGAAAAATTGCAATATCGTGGACATTAAGATACTGTTTTGGGCCATTTAATAATTACTTCATGCTAGCGGGTAGATAGATCTTCCCGTTTTTTCATGACGTAGCGTGACGGTAAATAAGGGGTCGATAGGGAATAGTAATAATTAGTGTTTTAGTTTAGAATTCGAACGTTTGTAAACATGCATTTCAGTATAGTTTTGGCTTTGAACATACTGTTTATTCGGGAGTAAAAATGGCGACTTCATTTGCCTTCATTTTCCACAGCGTATAAAGGCAGATTTGCTTGTCAAAACAAACACGTTGTTATTGTCAAGTGTGTGTGGCAAAACATGAGAAAGGAATCGTTCCCTGAGCTGATATCTCAAGTCATTGCTCTAATTAAAACATGGAGGCATGAAAGAAATGCTGCTTAGCCTATAAAAGGCACTATTCTATCGCCTTGGAAACACTCTTCAAAGAAAAGTAAGCGAATTTCATTTGTATTCACAATGAATTAAATTAACAATCTTTCATAAGAATAATAATATTATTTGGACCTCTTTTCTTTGCTTTTTTAGGTGCAGCGGATTTATCAAAAACTCCGGTTACGGCTCCCACCTCTTCTCCCGCTTCTAAAGTTAAGGAAACTTTCACAATTGATGAGGGAGAGAGTTATAGGTTGGCAGAAAAAACTTCGTCCGAACAAAACAAAAAAAGCTGAACAATCAAATTAACATAGAAAATGAGATGTTGGTTGTATTGTATCAGAAGAGAGAACTCAATCAGTTGACCAAAAAAAAACCTTGACAGCTTGAAGAAGAAGCTGGGAGAACTAAAGTTAAACCGACAACGCCAAAAAAGTACTAAAATGAACGGAAACGCAAAATTGATGCATTAGATGAAGTAACAAGGACAAAATCACAAGCCGTGTTTGCGGACACTGCCATTTATATTTTAGAAGTATCAAATCGAAACTATTTATTATACCGCCGAACAAAAGAATCGCGTGCAGTTGCCAAAGCTTTGAAAAGTGCGACCCCAAAGAGTTGCAGCCCGCCTGCAAAGAGAATTGCTATATGCATTGCGTTTCAGGAGCTTGAAAGAAGTGAGGACTCAACCGAGCGTGACGTCACGTAAAAGGGGTCTTACATGAAAACGTGATGGAGCGTGACAAATAGGGAAGGGTGGTTCTAAAACCACCGTGACTTAATTTAAAGGATAAATTGTAGTTTATTTATATAGATAGTTTTACTTCATCTTTGCCTTCCTACTATCAAGTATTCGTAGTTTGTTCTTATAAGCATTAATTTCCGCATGTAGTTTCCGGCAAATCCCCTTTTCAAATGCTATTCTGGATCCCAGTAAAAATTATTCCCTAAACATTTTATGAGAATATCCCTGTTACACAACAGTCACATTTCATTGTAAAAATATGTTATTCTTCTCAACAGAGTTATGGTATAATCTTATTCTTGACACGATTTTAGGTATATGTAGCTATATTTTTATTTTTCTTGCTCATGGTTACATATCTATTTTTATCCTGACAAAGCTGTGATCATTTCGATTTGTAAACTCGTCGATGGGTTTACTTCTAAATTTTCGGTTTGTATTAAGTTGAACAACCTTTTTAAGGTCATTGCTCACAATGACGAACTCAAATATTGAAATTATCAAAAAGTTAATTTTTTCATTCCGGTGAATTTTATCCGTGAAAATAAAGTCCCTTAAAAATTGGCCCCGCAAAAACTTACCGTTTAGATTTTTGACAATAAAGTACCGCATTTTCTTTACTGATTGTAGCTTCTTTCTAATTACCGGACACTACAAAAGCCGGGCGCTTTTTTAACGGATAGACTTGGTTACGCCAGCGAAACTCCGGTCAACGTCTCAAAGAAAATTTTGTAAAAGAGCACACTATTATCCGTCCATTTCATTTACCAAATGGACTTCTTCAAGTTTGTTTTTATTTAGCGGACACATTTTTTAAATCTATTTATAATATACCCAACTAATTTTTAATCTATCTAATCAATGGAACTAAAGATGAAATTTCAATTCATCTCAACACAAGCATGAAGTTATTTCACAGCTACTATACCAAATACCTCAGTTTGTAGCTTATGTCCCTCATCGTGGCCTACCCTTTTATTCACTTTAAAATGAGGTTTGAGGTAGAGTTGGGAACTTAATGATTTAATAAAAAAATGTCCTGAAAATAATATACTTTCTAAAACGAGGATACCTCTAATTAGTGGAACTTTTGCACCAGTGATCTTTGCTAATCTTAGGGATTACTATGAAGTTTTACAATCTTTTGGCGCTGATTCCACAAGCTTAATTCGGCTGATGGCTTACAAACACAAGGAAAAACATTTTAACATTTCCATTTTATTTTGAAATAGTGAAATATTTTCCACTAAGAACATTATTACGATAAAGGTTCAACCAAGGGTACTTTATCAGGAACAAAAAAGTTGGAAAAACATTAGTCGGCAAAAATAAAAATTCACTTTTTGCCGACTAAATTTTTTAATTTAGTCAGTTTTTGCCGAGTAAGTTTTTGAATTTAGTCACTAATAAAGAATAATTGCATATTCCTCTTGTTATTGCTACAATACAAAATAATGAGACATTTGTATTCTATTACTTATACCAGCAAAATTGAAATTTCTTTTTGCTCCAAAAGTTAAAAAAAGTAACTCCACAAGCAAACACAAAAAAACACGCTGTAATTCCTCATGTTTCAATTTTTTTTAAATGGTATTAATATGCTTCTTCAGATTACAATTCTTTCTTAGTAACAAAAAATGCTAAAAATGGCTTAAAGGTGTTCAAATGTGATTTTATTATGATAATTTGATTCATATTCACACGATAAGGCTGAAAGGTCAAGCAGTTAGTTATGTTTGCTCGAGAATTTTGAGAACTCAAAAAAATGTATTTTTCTGGATGGATAAGTAAAAGAGCCGGTGAATTATCATGGAATTCCTTAATATTCATCTTTAAACTGACCCCTTTCCACGCCTCTTTTCATTAGCTACAAGAATAAACTTGCTCTCTAAAGTAAAACACAAACACAATTTTAAAAATAACAAAAATTTCTTACTATAGAAGAATGTTATTATTAGCAAGAAACATCATAAAAGAACATGTTTGGACTAAAATAAATGTACAAAAACGTATCAAACTTGAATTACGCATATTTGTTATAAGTTCCCTGTGTTTCAATTTAGGGAGCTTTCTAAAAAAATAGATGAATTTACAAAAACATAAATAAAAAAAAGTTAGTTAATTAATTAATTAATTAATTAAATAGTAACCTTGCAACGGTTTTAAAATTTTGACAGTAAAACACCTAAATCTTGTTAAGTTAAATGAGGTAGTCGACAAAATGCAAAAAGTGCTGACATGTGCAATAAAAAGCCTGGTTGACATAAAAAGTCTGTTTTTTAAATTTGACACAACTTATGCAAAATATATACATTTACTACTATAGAGGCATTTGGTAGACATGTCTACCAAATGATGCTATAAGTGATAATATATATGGTCGTGTCTACCAAATGAGCCTCTTAGGAAAGGCAGCGTTATTTGGTGGACATGACAATGTATTTTTTAATCTCGGTAAGACCTTTACGTACCCCATGCAAAATGAAAGTTTTTGAGGTGATGCGCGAAATTATTTACTTATAAGTGACGTAAATTTTTAGAAATATGTATTGTCTACCAAATGCTTCATTTTTGGACTTTGCGACCAAATGATGCTATTAGTAGTATATATATATATATATATATATATATATATATATATATATATATATATATATATATATATATATATATATATATATATATATATATATATATATATATATATATATATATATATATATATATATATATATATATATATATATATATATATATATATATATATATATATATATATATATATATATATATATATATATATATATATATATATATATATATATATATATATATATATATATATATATATATATATATATATATATATATGTATGTTCCACCTTTTTGATGAAGCTAGGCAAAATCACAAAGGGACGAATATACAAAAATCAGAAGTGTATGTAATACATTTTATAAGACAGAAATACATGGACAAAATCCCCGAAAGCTTTTTCTTCTTTTAATAGTCCTGGAAGTGTAAATAGTCCGATAGTTGTTCTGAGGTTTAAATAAATGTAAATGTTGATTGTTTATTTTTCACCCCGTGATTGGTTTTAGATTCCCTTTTACTGAAACAGAATAAATCCTTGGTGTTGCATCAAATGTTGAAGCTGGAATGTCCTCCAGTAAGTTATCGTTAAGGTTTAATTCACGCAAATTAACTAGTCCATTAAATCCTTCTGCACTGATGTTGGAAATTTTATTCTTATTTAGATATAACTTTCGAAGGTTGATCAGAGGAGAGAATGCATTTGGTTGGATCTTTTTGATCAAATTATTTGACAAGCGCAGTTCAAGAAGCGTCTTGATATTCTTGAAGTTGATTTTTTCTGTTGTTGTGATTTTAGTAAAATCTAAGTATAACGTTTTCAGCTTTGTTAACCCATAAAAAGCTTCAGGAGAAATTTTCTCAATCTCATTTCTTCGAAGAACCAAGGTTTGAAGATTAGGCATTCCAATAAAAACATTGTTTGGCAGTTGTGTTACATTGTTGTTGTAAAGGGAAAGAAACGTGAGTCTGTTTAAACCTTGGAATATATTCACTGACAAATGCTTGAGGCCACAACTTCTGAGAGATAATCGTTCCAATTTTTTTAATTTTGAAAATGTGTACGGATAAATTCGACTTATGTTGTTTCCATTTATAGCCAAAAAACTTATGTTACCAAGATGGTGAAAAGCGCCACTTTCAATTTCTTGTATGTTATTTGATTGCACGCTGAGAACATCTAAACTGTCCAACCCAAAAAATGTCTGATTGCTTACTTTCTCAATTTGATTAGATTCCAAATAAAGAGTTTTTAATTTCTTTAAATTTTTGAACGCATAATCGTCAATTTTCTTGATTTCGCCATTTGTCATAACAAGCTTATTAAGCTGAGTTAATCCTGACAGCCAGCTTGAACGAAGGATTTTGAATCTGTTTCCACCTAATTCTAACAAATTAAGATTTTTTAAATCTTTAAATAAGCCTTCAGGAAGATTTCTAATGCCGTTGTAACCGAAATCAAGTTCTTCAAGGTTCTTTAGTCCATCGAATAATCTTGGATCAAGTGTATCAAATTCATTATTTCTTATGTTAAGTTTTTTTAATCTCACCAAACCTCGAAATATGTCTGATGGTAGGGAACGTAGCTTATTCTTTATGATGGTAATCTTTCTCAAATATTTTAATCCACGGAAAGTAAGTCTGCCAAGGCTTTGCATTTTACCTCCAATTATTACAATCTCTTCAAGCCTAGGAAACCTTTGAAAATAATTTGCTGGTATTCTTCTGATTTCATTCATAGCAAAAAACATTTCTTTGATTTGCCCTCTAGGCATGTAGATTAATGGTAATGTCCTAACTGTCTTTTGAATACAGCTCACGCTGTCTGAATAGGTTAAGCACCCGCAGTATGAAGGACAATATTTGGCCAATGCAAGTGGTATGGCAACCACGAGTGCGAGCGTTATTCCCTTCATGATAAGAGCTGGTCTTTTGTTGCAAAATCTATTAAAAAAGTACGTAACGTATTAAATCCTTATTTGTGCACATAGGAAAGCAACACCTATCTGTAATCTACCTAAATATTTCGTAATTTTATCGGAGAGGATAAACAGCAAAACATCTTTCAACTCTTTTAGCGCTAAAGACACGAAATGGACATACAAACCAAAACACAAGTTTTTAATTTAATCAAATCAAACATCATATCGGAAAATGGTGTTGTTGCGGGCTTAGGCGTGGAGTGGGGTAGTAGGGGGAGACTTGGAGTAACCAGTTACCAAAAGTTTATGGTATTGCCAAAAGACCTTGCAAGTTATGCGACGAAATGTGTGTGTATATTCCATTACTGAAAAAGTTTAAAAAAAGTATGAGATCATGGAAAGATTGTAGAATCTTATGCTGCAAGCGATGGGTTCTTTGTCTAAGTTAAGAAACAACCTTAACCTGCACAAGGAGTCCTAAGAAGAGAATCAAGAAAATAAAATACTCGTCCCCCTTCTTCCCTCCTGTTTTTTTTGTATAACTTCAGTGACGTTCTCGAAACGTTCTCACATTTTGTGTCTTTTTCTAAAATTTTATATGACTTATTACAGTAAAAAAAATTTTCTGAAAAACTTCCTAGATTTTCGGGGTAGGTACTAAAACCTTCACTCTACACACTGTATTTGTTTCAATTATTTATTATTTAAACTACGTTCATTTGTAGATCAGAATATGTGTAATTTACAAACCTGATTTTTCGAAAATTTATATAGAAATAGTCTGTGAAAGTTGTATACAGATACTGATCACTAAAAAATTCTCCTGACATAAACACCTTTGTTGTTGTTTTTACACATCTGTATCAAAAAGATTTTTGTATTGAAGTATTAGCGCAATATTGCCAATATGTTGCTTGGTGTCTTTAGCTAGTTTTTAAATTAGCTATTTTTTCCCCCGGATTTTTACTGATCAAACCATTGAAGGGAAAGTGAAATGGGATATGCCTACTAAAAAAGACGGTATACTTGACTATACTGCATCGATGATGTAGATTATTGATCATCTACGCATTTAATTTAAATCAGATATTTGTTACAGTTACCATATATTGTTCCGCTACTTGTCTTATGATCTTGATCAAGTGTTTCATAACAAAGTACAAAACCAACGTGGTTCTGGCGCCAATCCATATTCAGTGTTTTATTTTTAGATTGCAAAGCGTACTAAGCTAATTGCAAATTAAAAATCACAATATGCGTGAAAATCAAAAGGGAGAAAAAAGAAACTAAAAAATGAACTTACCTATCGCTGTAAAGTAGAAACACAAATTAAGAAGTTATTAAATGCAAACGAGACTTATTTTCATGTACGAACAAAAATATTATCAGAAACAGTTCTTGTGGAACATTTTAATATTTTTAAATTTTCCTTCTCAGTTATTTCTCACTTTTTTTTATTGTTGTTAACAGTCTCCATATATTTGCTTTACACAGTTTTACCCTACTTTGACGTCAATTCGTTTAAAGATAAACGGATTTGCGTTTTAATTTGTGCTGACTTCCGTAAAACTCTAAGCGCAATCCAAACAATTCTAGCGTTGCGTAATTAGGTCCACATAGCTCATATGATTGAGAAACTAAAACCTTTGGTGTAATTTTTGACTTATAAAACATTATATTGGGGAGTTGCGGCAGAGTTGGGTTAACCATAGAGTTATATCAAACGTGCTCCATTGTTTTACTCTCTAATGAAGTTCTTGTTGTATTGACGTAAGTGCCTCTGGTGTCCCGCACAAAACATTCTGCTTCCTATTTTGTTTTTTCTTCATCGCGACATTGATTTACACACGTGTTGTTATATGGACTCTCTCTATTTGTATTAATGCAGCAATACCCCATTACCCTACAATGTACCGCAAAATATTATTATTTTATATAGGTGAATATTTATCATAGCACATCCGTATTTCATTCTCAACAGAGAATGCTTCACCCCGATCAGACCTCTGATCATGAAGGCGAGTATAATGCGTGTAAGTCATATTGAAGAAGAACTACTTTGTTCATCAATAACATACTGCCAAGCGGTGAGCGGGATTCAGGTTTTTATTAACAGGGCAGGTTTTTATTAACATTCCAGAATTTAAAATTGCTAATGTAACCCAGGTTTTTTACTAAACCAAGTTGTTTAAAAATACAATTTGGTTTAAACGACTCGGCTCTTCCACGCTTGGATTAATTTTGAGTACCTTATTTTATTCACTCGCCTCGTGGTGTTTAAAATGGCGGAACAGGAGCTTAGTGGTGTATCGGGCGCTCAACGACGAGCTTTGGCCAGGTTACCGCAAACTGAAATCATTAGCCACACGAGTACATTACGATCTATATCAATATGGACCTTTGTATTCCAACGCTCTAATAATAATAATAATAATAATAATAATAATAATAATAATAATAATAATAATAATAATAATAATAATAATAATAATAATAATAATAAAAATCTCAATAGATATACAAAATACAAATCAAAATAACAAACAAAAACAAAAATAAGAAATTGTAAATAAATTTCCACTAAACGACAAAGTTAATGCAGGATGTTTGTAAGATTAAATGGGTTACGAAAAGATTCAATAAGCTCAATCCCCGCAATTTCGAAAGAAAGTGGTGTTATAAACGGACACGGTGCAAGAAATTATACACACTTTAGAACCATAAAGACATCTACACAACCTGTTTATAAATAATTAATTTTTTATGATGAATTTGCTACATTTTTACTTATATTATCTAAAAAAAGAAGATTTTCTTCAGTATTCTTTTTGGCGTTAAAATAAGCTACGGTCTGTAAAATATATTTAATATCAGTTAATCTAAAGTTTGTTTTAACGGGGAACAGACATAATTGTGTTTGTTAAAAAATGCTATGTTGCCAGCTTTAAGAGGTAATTAATACTTTTACAAAGATTTTAAAGTCGTTTTTGTTGCTTAAACTGGCTTTATGTACAATAAACTTTTATGTCTCCGTGCGAAATTTTTAAAGGATATAGCTAGCTAGCCTGCTAGCTAGTTCAAAAAGTTTAAAGTTTATTTTATTAGAAAGTTTGAGTTAAAAGCTAGTTAAGTACTTATATCGAAGAAATTATGGATATCCAATATTTGTAGGGAAAGTTTCTGTCATTTTCAGTTACATTTGGATGCCCAATATGATATTTAAGATGATTTAGGTTGCTGTTTTCATAAATTTTTACACCGCCACTAGTTCAACTTTCGTGTAAGTCACTGAAGTCGAAAACCAAAAGCTGTTTCGTAACCCCTTAAACATTCTTCTTTGAACGTACAACAAAAAAATCCTCTAACATAAGAGCTTTATATTAGATTTAAATATAAGCTTTAAACGACAACTTAGTTGCTGCAAAAGTGTCGTTTACAGTAACCTAATTTCATAGTTCTCCAGCCACCCAGCTTTCTTGTTTCCTTCGTTTTATTACCTACTTCGGAGCGTTTATATTTCCTTACTGTGGAAGCGCGCTACCAAAAATATATTCAGATGAAGGAGAGTTTAAAAAATAGATTTCATTGCATGCACTCCACTCTTGCTTATTGTCAAACATGCTGAGAAAACATAACTGTTGTAATATAAAAAACAAGTGAGGGCTACTGCCGCATTACGTTAAGATATCTGATATCAGATATCTGAAATTCTTTGCTTTGTATTACTGGGCGATATGTGTGAAAATAGCATTAAATAGATTCTAGTAATAAATTTGAATCTAATATTTCATTTTAAAAAAGCTATATTCAAAACTTACACCTTCCAACCAAAAGAAGGTATCAATGTCGTTGACAAGAAGGCTTTTTCTCTGGTGGTAAACGAACAGCAGAAATAGAGCATGCAAGATCCTGATTTTGAGAAGAAAAGAAGGTATAAATCCGTATGGTTTCACATACATTGAATACTAGATACCGTAAGGGAGTTAATTTTCGCAAAGATATTTTTTAAAGGGAAATTAATATTTTACGCTAAGTTAGCAAGTTCAAATATTTTGCGAGATTTAATTTTCGCGAACACAGAATTTAACGAAATTTTTTTCTCAATTTAAACCGTTTTTTATGGGGTAATTTTCGCGAAATTCAAAAACCTGCGAAATTCGCGAAAATTGATTCGCCTGAAGGTAGGCTTATGAGCCCTTTTAGACAGTGTTTGCTTGTTTTATTTTGTTTTTGATTCTTTGTGTTGGCGCAAGTAACTATAACCATTGCCAAAATCATACGATTTAGGTCAGTGAAAGAATTTAAACTTTGTTATGGCTGTTATGACGATGAAGCAAAGTTTGTTTGTGGAGGCTGCAAAGAACGATTGTACTGCAGCAAGATATGTCAAAAAATAGATTGGAAACTACAGCACAAGAAAATCTGTCCTAGAACACCCTTTTACTCAAATGGCATAAAGAGAAATGATGACAAGTCAAATATTGGTGTTGCTAGTTGGGAAAAATATAATTTTATTGTTGCTCATAGGAGTCAAAGAACTCTAGAAGAAGTAATAGCATCGGTAAAGTCTTGGCGAGGACCAGTGTTAAATATCCCACCCTATCATAAAGAATACTGTGAGACCTACCCCGATGAACAAGAACACTTTTTTTCCCTAAGAAAATCTTTTTATTTTGATATGCTTAATCTATTGGAGGAAAAAACAAAAATTAGATGCAAAGAAAACTACGAACAACAATTGCCGATTATTCTTCCCAAACTAAGATTTAAATATCCGAAGAAACTTTATCAAATATTTCGAAATGCACCTGTAGCAAAAAAAAGCTTCGAGTTTGGAAAGACGTATGTTCTCATTGGTTATGTTGACTTACTCGAGTGCATGATGGGAGATTTTATTGGCAATGGTAATAAAGTAAATGTATATGGATATGATCAATGTGAAATCAGTGTGGCGCGCTCGTTGGTTATCTACGAAATGATGAAAATGCAGAAAAATGTCGATTCAATTCTGGAAGTTTGGTTTTCGACAGGGTGGAGTGAAGAGACATTAATTGACTTTCACAGCGCTTGTGAAAATGTGGATACGTCAAGCCAACCTCCGGATGTAAGGGATTTGATAGATCATTGGAATACTACTCAACTTTCTCTGGACAATGCAAAAGTAAAATGGAAGCAGAGCTATTTATCGAGGCTATCATTACAAGCAACGGTCAATTTTGTTAGAAAGCAAGACCGTGTTGAATTTTGCAGATACCAATTGACTGGTCAAATATTCGGTCAGTCGGATTTACATACCAGTGGAAATGTGACAATCTTCTCGCATACCCCACCATTTGAAACATACCTCCTTGCCGCAGCGAATTTTTTCAACTCTTTTAGTTTTAAGAGAAAAGATATTCCTTCTGATGGCAATTTTGTTGAATGTGTGACCCAATACTACAAATCAAAACTTCAGCAATTGTTAAACTTGATAGCAGAAGGGAAAGTAGAATTCATATTTCGTGTGATGGACGTTCAGTTAGAACACAAAGAAGCAATAAAACACATTCAATCGTTAAAACCAAATTACATAGATTGGAACAACGTAGGAGAGCATATGGAGAGCGAAACTTTTTTTAAATTGGCTAAAGCTTGCTCCACAAAAGAAACTATTCATTCCCAACATTTTATGAATTGGTTTTTTCGGTATGACGGAGTACGTGCTGCTGATTTTGATAATTTTGAGTTCTACATGGGATGGAAGAAACAAATTGTCGACAAGTTGGAAGATTATATTTTTCTAAGGAAAGACAATTATTTCGTCAATAATTTAATAACTTTAGTAAATGGGATTGCAAACTGGTACATAAGTGAGTTTGTGCAGTATCATTACGACGTAAAAGAAAAAATCGAGATTATTAAACTCGATTATCCGGAAATATGCAACCCCTTACTCCGTATGGGATATATATTCCATGTAACTTTTCGATTTAAATAATAACAAACACGAAATATTTTTTGGCAACTAGACGAAAAAATCATAAAATACTAAAATTATGAAAAGAAAAACAAAAAACAGAACATAGCTAATAATAGCCAAATTTTGAAAAAAAATTATTTGTAGCGAAAAATAGTTTTATAGTAAGGACTTGAGACAACTTCTTATAACAGGGTTTCCACTCTATTTTCAAAACAAAATTTGAGAAGATTTGAGGACTTTTAAGGAGATTTTTGTGATTCTCGAGGAGCTTTTGTTAACAAAATTGAGGAGATTTAAGGAGAAAAACTTGCACTTGCAAAAATGAAGGAACACACAGACTGGCATCTCAATATTTTCTTACAAAAGATAACTGAGAAACTTTGCTTTAAATACAAACAAAACAAGAAAAAAGCAATGTTTGCAGGCCACAAGTTGTGGTTATTCAAAATATAAAATGTAAAAACTAGCATACATAAAAAATAACCATATGTCAAATTTCCAAAAAATTGAGGATTTGAGGATTTGAGGAGTTATAAGGAGGCGTGGGGATCCTGTTATAAAGAATACTTGTTCATTCTTCATAATGATTAAAAACAATTACAACACTTATTGGTAAAGCAAAAAGAGAAAATGGTTTTCCCCTCCCTGTAAATAGATAACCATTTAAACAAGCGTCTGTTTCTAAAATTTTAAGCCGAAGAAATGACGCGCTTGTTGTTGAATGACTCTTTTTAAAATACTTCGCTTATAAAAAGGTAACATTAAGCAGATATTCAGCAAGATAAAATCGGATATCCGTTATTATTTAGTCGAGCGTGTGATATTCGGCGACGCGACTCGAATATTAACAAAGCGCTGAATAAGTGTTTTATCGTGCACCATTGGAAGGGAATGGGTTGTTTGTTTTGTTTTTGTCTTTTTCGTTCTTCTTGTTTCTTGTTGTTCTAAAACATTCGCACTTCAGTTATTTTCAGCTCTCCATCTGATTGCTTATCTTTTGTGTGCTACTATCGAGAACAATAAAAGACGGAGTGCGATATATTATATCCTGTGTTTAATAACTTTTTTATTTTTAATTAACTCTCCAACTGATTGACTTGCATGTAATTTTATAAATGAACTATATATATAAACGAAATATAAGTGCCGGAGAAACTGTCGAATATCTCAAGCAAATATTTGATATTGGATATCTGCACGAATATCCCAAAATATTCCGTCAGACGCTCCCGCCTGAAGTGCATGATAAAAGCAACCATCTCGAATTATTTGTATATTATGTCGGATTGAAAATATTTTGTAAATTTTTACTATACACTTTTCTAAGTTTTTTCATATGTAAACACAATTATACGATTAGTTTTTTAGAATATACAATTTTTATTTTCTATAAAAGATACTTATTTGTCTGAGCGCTTGAAACTTTTAACTAGGAAACTAATTCCTATGCAAGAAAAACGCCTCCGTGTTGCCCATCTTTGAGTGGACTTTAACACATTGACAAGCTAGGTGTTCGCCTTTGGCAATAATTCAACAAGGAATATCTCCCAAATATTTGTTTTTATTATGTTTTATTAGTGATTTTCACGAACCCTTGTTTAAGTTTTACAGATAAATAAAATTCACGTGACTTGAAGTAAAAAAAACAAAGCAATAAGCAGTTTATCAACGACGAGTTCAGGAGTTGATTTTAAACTGTTATGACAATCAGAGTGCGTTGAAAAGCGGTGGCTTCCAGGGCATCTTCCTGGACTTGTTTAGGGACTCACAATGCCCCCAAAAACATCAGTTGTTTTTCATTTTGCCATTCCTTTTGTTAGTTACACAAATAAGGAGTGCCTTAAGGGCTCTCTGTTTATACTTACTGCTAAAGCACAAATTAAAAACAAACAAAAATATTTCTATCCACACTACAAATCATGCTTTAAAGTTACTGCATGCTTTGTTATAAAAACATTCCAGCTCAGATTGGGTAAGTGTTTTACTTATTTTTTTTTATTACAAAAACTCTTATTCGCTTCCTTCTAAAAAAAATATAATTGGCAAAATTAAAATAATTTATTGTGTATTTTTTAAAGAAAAAGCTTCGTGTATTTTTACATTTTTTAAATAAAGTGTTTTTTAAAAATACATATGGTAAAATAAATAAAAATAATTATTTACTATTATTTGTTTAGTGTACGAAGTAACTATGGCTGAGTACGTTTTAAATATGCCTTAAAATGTCTCCTAATATCTCAGCCTGTGTGAACCCAAGTGTTATTTGATTTGTTTAACTACAACATGTCAAATAAAATCTCTATATATAGTTACATAAATAAATAGCTAAATCGGCTTGCATAGTGTCGCCAAAGATTGACATAAAATATAAAAAATAAACAGTTTACAACATATCAAACATTGCATAGTGCCGCTGGCAAAACTAAATATCCGAAAGTTAAAAAAAGAAATGTTTGCAAAGAGGAAATTAAACGTTTTTCGGTGTATTTCATACGGCCTCACAAGAGTTAACAGAAAATATTGAAAAATACGGTTTGAGTCATAACAATTAAGCCAAGGGGACACGAGACAATCTTTTCAAGCAATGGTAACAAATTTAATTTGTTACTATCGCACAAAAAATTTGTTGTGTCGCCAAATCTATACAAATGCAACATATCTATAAAAAACGCCCTTTTTATTGACTTTTGATCATTTAGCAAAATTGCTGCATTGTGATTGGTCGCGCGTAAAAGTGTTGCATTAGAATTGTTGAAGCAAGTGGCGAGACGGAGAATATTTATACGCTTAACTTTCTTTGTTGTTGCTGGTAACAAGATATAAAATCAGATCGATTTAATTTTGTATCTTGATACTGGCAACAAAAATAATGTTGCGAGCAACAAAAATAATGTTGGGAGCAAAAAAAATAATGTTGCGAGCAACAAAAATAATGTTGCGAGTAACAAAAATAATGTTGCGAGTAACAAAAATAATGTTGCGAGTAACAAAAATAATGTTGCGAGTAACAAAAATAATGTTGCGAGTAACAAAAATAATGTTGCGAGTAACAAAAATAATGTTGCGAGTAACAAAAATAATGTTGCGAGTAACAAAAATAATGTTGCGAGTAACAAAAATAATGTTGCGAGTAACAAAAATAATGTTGCGAGTAACAAAAAGCTTATCTTGCGACACAAGTTAACAGTTTTAGGCGATAGTAATTAACATAAATTTGTTATTAAAAATATTGTCTCGTGTCCCGTGGCTTTAAACAATAATTGGCCTTCAGTTTATTCTATGCCACTTTTTTTCAAATATGTTTATCATAAATTTTTATTTCAAAAATTTTATTTCATAAATTCTTATTTCAATCTATTGCAGACCGTCGAATACTTAACAAAAAATTGCAAAATTAAAATATTTTCTTATAACGCCATTGTGTGTTCTTTTATTGCTTTATTGTGAATATCTAAAGTCTCCTCTTCGGGTTTAAAATAAGATTGTTCGTTCATGACCATTTTTAAAAAATTAGAAGGGATTTATATCCTTGTTAGGTTACATCAGCATAGAAAATATGAAAATCCAAATATCTTGTACTGCTAACCATGAAATTCCTTTCGTCAAGACTCTAAATTTTGTAAAAATTCGAAAAAATATTGAAATCTGACACATTAATTTTCCATCTTGACTACTGTCAAATGTCGCACTTTTTTGAGAATGGCTCACATGGCTTTCTTAAATATTTAGTTCTAAATCAACAAAAGTCAGTAAAAGTCAGTTTTTTCGGTTACACAAAAATCTGTTCTTTCAACAATTTTCGTATTGGCTTTACCCATAAAATCTTACACAAATTTTAATCTCGTACAGCAGTCCGTCAAAGCGTTTATATATAATATACAAAAAATAAAAGCTTAAAAGGTGTAAGATTTAATAACATGGTTTTCTCTGTATTGCATACGGTACGGTGTCCTCACATTAAAGCAACAACAATATATCTATGCAGTCCATTTTGCGCCCCTTATTCACAAAATGTTTACCAATTTTAAAACAAATTATTCGCCAACTTAATTCAGTTTTTTTGGTCTGTTGCAAAGTTTAACCAAAATGTAGACAAATCTAAAAATTTCAGAATTTAATTATTTTAGTACATTACATATATGCTCTCTAAAAGAATATTTTATCCAAAATGTCAGAGGAAAAAGTCTGCGAGAATTAATTCTAAACCAACAAAAATCCGTTATCTATATAATAAAACGCTTGTGTACAGGGGCGGATCCAACATTTTTAACATGTCAGTCACATTTTTTGCAAAGCAAAAAAAGCGCAGCAATTTGCTCCGCCCAGAACAGCTAGGCGTCATGGGGGGGTGATGTAAGCCCCCCATGGCGGGTCCGAGGTACAGCCCCGGAAACTTTCGTTATTTTAAGCCTCTACGCATTATACACGGCTTAAATAATGTCCAAATTATTAGCTTTGTTTAGAGACGTTTTTTGCTCTAAAGTTTTGAATGGACAAGAAAATAACAAACCATCTTTAAAAAGGGTTTCAAAAAAGTGTATGAAAATTAAAAACAAGAGTTTAAATTCAAATATTTTAAGACTGTTTCACCCAATATCAGGGCTCGTCAGCATGTCTAGGAAATGGCTAATAACGTAATGTTAGCTATTCTAGACATGGACAGTCTGCTATATGCTAAAGTAGGCTTAACTAGGGGAAGCCGAATTGTTTTAACCAGAATTACAAAAATGGTTGGCTTTAAAATTATCATCACATCCTTCATCAACACCTTGCAGACAAAACAGAATATGAGCTTGAGCATAAGTATTTTTAGCATTTAATGATGTAAATACAGGTTTAACTTTGCACTTTGCACCACAGGTAGAGGAAATAGGAAATTTAGTTTTTGGTTTTTGATGTATCTGTACAGTCTGCAGCCACAGCATAATTTTTCTTACCACTGGGAAATTAAAGTATTTGGCGAAAGGTGGCAAAAATGTTCTGTGTTTAGAGTACTAACCATGCTACCGCAACTAGTCTATCAAAACAAACTAAACCAAGCCTGATAGTACAAGTAAAAACAGCTTCATTCCCATCAATTATATTGTGTTACACCAGTTTAATTTTGCAGAGCGTCATCATCATATGTAGGATGGAATAGATAAATGACTCACCTTGATGTTCTTCTTAGCAAGAAAGTAAAACAGAATTCCTACTATATATATACCTCAGGGTAAAGGAAAAACCCTAATGATGGAATTTTGCAGCACGTCAACAAGTGTATTGTTACCAACATGTAGCTAGGACATGTAGCTGTACAAACAAATCTCCAGTGACTTTAAGAGCTAAAAATAATTATCCCAGGAAATAGTAAATTTTCAAAACTAACTTCTGTATTATACAACATGTTGAATGTAGCACCACAGAATAAAACATATATGCACCCTTTTATCACTTAAACCGTAGTCGTAATCATGATTAAGCTTTTGCACCAACATAATTTAAGTTGAACATTCCGGTACTTTACAATTTCTTTGGACTGGTTAAAAAATTTGGGCTTAAACTAGTTTTATCAATTCCTATCTGACTTATTTCAATCAGAAAAATTGCTTTTAATGTTTTTTGTACTTGTATCTGTGTTAAAACAGATATGCTGTAAAAAATGCCTTATCGGCGTCCGAGAAAATGCCTAAATTAAAAAACTTAAAAACTACAATGATAGGTCAATGTATATTGCTCTCTTTTTCATCGATCTGGTCTATCAAGTTTTAAGCCATTGTTTTAATTTTCGCACAAGTTAATGGACTTTTACCATTAGCTTTTTATGCTACCCACATAAAATTGCCACTTTGACTAATTGGTTAGGAATTATTAATTTTTTCAAAAAATTCACAGACTTGTACTAATATTAAATTTCCTCAGATGATATATCCTATTAGTAAGCTATTAACATCTGCAGGAAGTTATTATCAGTCTACGTGTGCTCTGGGTCTATTTCGTGAAAATTAAAAATTAAGTATAAAAAGAATTTTTCATATGAAAGTTAGGTGGTGCCTAATTGCTTTCGTTTGGTCGGAAATTCAAATTACACGGCATCGGTTATAAAAAAATTCAATGATTATTGAAAAATACATGCTGTGTCACATTTCGAATGCCGTAAGTATGGGTCAAAGTCGTCAGTTTTTGTAAACCAATCAGAAAACGTTATTTCGGCCGGCAAGCCAATCACATTGCATGAAAATTCTTTGGATGTCAGTCGCTTTTTGCCGTATCCATCAACTCAGTCACACACAAAAAAGGTCCGTAAAATAAAGGTCAACGGTCGCAGGGACTGCAGGATCACAGTAGCCTATTATTTTTTACGATTCTTAGTAAAAATTATGTCAGTCGAGTGACGGCGCTGACATACACTGGATCCGCCTCTGGTGAGTCCACGACACGTGAGTCCACGACACGCAAAGTACGGGTCACTTTTTTATGACGTGGCGTTACGCTAAAATTTACTAAGTTAAAAAAAACGCAAATCAGGAGGTTATCATTTAAACATTTAACTCTTTTTTCTTATTAGTTTAAAAAATAAAACTCTTTTGTTGTTTTATTAATACTATTCTTTTATTTTAAAACGTTTTGACTTGTTTCGTTTTTTTGTTTTAAAAGCCTTACGGGTTGGTTAAAGATAAATTAATTAAATTTTACCCCCGGTTTATTATGTGCGTGCCGTATCTAACGGAAGCAAGTTGTTTATCAACTGAAAAAAGAAAAGCGCAGCGAAGAAGGTTGTCTCTTTTTTAAAGTAATCCTGGAAAAAGTTATTTCAAACAATGTTTACTCATCATAAGGTTAGATTAAAGTTTATACTTGTTTTTCTATATTTTCAATTTTTGTGTTCTGGGACCGAGGTTGCTTCCTTTTATAGAAAATCTATCGGATTCGAATATGAATGTAATTCGAACCTCAAATATAAAAAAACAAAAATGTTGTTGCAGAGCGGCTTTTGTTGTTGAGCGAGTATAAAAAGTTTATGTTGTTGTCAGAAATATTTGTTACAAAGAAGAAAAACGTACGATGATATAACGTCAAAAAAAAAACTGATTGGAAATGTATCAGACAATTGTAGCTAGCTATACATTTTCAATTTGGTTTTTTTTTGGTATGAAGCGAAGTTTAGCAATCGAAGTAAAAAACTGATTGGACTTTTATTCAGAGAACATTAACTACTACTGAAAAAGCGAAAGAAAACCAGGTGTGTTGTTTAGATTATCTGATAGAGAAATAAATTTAGGTGAATAACGTTTTTAAGTTGTTTACACGCTTCCAGATAAATTTTCCCTTAAATATGAAGCTAAATTTTTTTTGTCTTCAGCCTGAACATATTTTTTTATAAGAATGCACTCAGGGTCAGTTAAAGATATCTTAAAATATGTCTAACCTCAACTGTTTTAAATAAATATAAAAGAATTTGCCAATAGCTATAGCAACTTATTGCAAGCCTTATTTTATTAAGGTATTATATATTTTCAAGACATAGACATGCTAAGAATATAATTAAGAATAACGAGGATAGTGTTCGTCAAGAAAGTTAAGAACATTTTTTGTAAGACTATATATACTTTAAACAATGGGTCATAAGTTCAGAATACATTAAGAAATTGTCTAATTTTGATTGTTTGTTCTAAATATAAAAAAAATTGCCAATACCTATATAATAGCTATATAAAATTTTATATGATGCACAAATTTAATAGAAGTTTACTTTTTCATTGCGTATATATCTCACAAACTGAACCTTTTTCTCTCCAAAGCAATGGGCAAGTACACCAGGGAAAATTAGAAACATGAAGGCTGAAATGAAAAAAAAAAAAAACTGTGTTCTATGTTTTTATTTTGCACCCATCATATGGACTCGATGAGAGATTCAGTGGATTCTTCGAATCTGAAATGTAAAAAACAAAAATGTTGTGTTGTTGTCGAACGAAGGAGTTAGTTAGAAATATTTCTAACGTACGATAACATCACAAAGATAACTGATTGGAAATGTTTCAGGCAATTGTATGCATCTTCAATTCGCTCTCTTTGGGATGAAACGAAGTTTAGTATTCGAAGTAAAAAACTGATTGGCGTTTTATTAGGAGAATGCTAGCAAGCTACCTACTGAGAGGTAACAGAAAAAACAGGTGCGATGTTTAGATTATTTAGTAGAGAAATGAACTTGTGTGTATAAGGAGTTTCTGGCCGTTTCTTTCAGAGCTAAATTTTCCCTTAAATATTAACTTTCTCTTTGTGTCTTGAGCTGAAAAATGTTTTCTTTAAGGGGCTATTTCTTTCATACCTGAGATTCAGATCTGTATGCTCCAACTGCTCCGGCGACCAAAGAAACAACACAGAACCGAATCCAAGTGCTCCGACATTTTTATGTGGTTTAAAAATATAGCTTATATTTTTGCATACATTTTGCATAATTAAGAAACCACGGCTCATTTGTAAACAAATATGGCTGTTTCAAAAGCGAAAGCGCTAGCGCTTTTAGCCTTCAGCAAATTAGAAAATGAAGAAGATAAAAGAAATGCGGAGGATATCACTGAATTAATTTTGCCATTGGTTGCTTTAATTAGTTCTACCGACCCAAATAAAACGGCTATTTTTATAACCACAAATACAAAAAAACATTATTAAGGCATACAACTAAAAACAAACAATTAACAAAGTCAAAAAGTTATTTAAAGTTTTTCAATTAGCATTTTAAATAAATCCATTTTTTCCCGATGTTGTTCGTCTCGCTTATTTTCAAGTGCTTTTTCTTTTTCATCTTTCTTAACTTGGTACGTCTCAAGCCACGTTAAAATTGAGTTGGTGGATTGAAACGTACTTCCTTTTCCTTTTTTTTTCTTTTCTGACCACGCCAACTTCAACATCTTCCTCTTCCCGTTCACTTACACTGTTATCAGCTTCTTCCTCATCGACTTCATTTTTTCTTTGAACATTACCCATACCCGAGGAACTAACGGTGCACATGGGCTTGACGTTTGGCCGATAACCGTAAACATTTTTTAGTTCCTCATAAAATTGGCAACTTTTTTTATCATTTCCTGATTTATTATTATGGTCGATTGTTTTCCTATATATTTTGGTAATAGTTTTCCATCTTGAGTTGCATTGTTGCCAAAATGGAAAATTTGTATATTTTAACTTTAACAATTCCTTTTTAACTTCGTGCGCTATAATTTGCCATACTTCTTTTGCTTTATACTTTAAATTTGTCGACGGATTTCTCATACTCTGCAATTAAGATATTGGTTGCCTCTTGTTTCCAATAAATTGGAGTAGGTTCATCCTCCACTGTTGTACAAGTAGTTGATGGCACGCTTTGGTCAACTATTTCACCTGTTTTATTTTTCTTGTTTTTGTTACTTTTTTTATCCACCCCGTTTAATTTAAAAGTCATTTTAAATTTTTTTTTCGATGGAGACGACTGACGTATGGCGCTTGCATCTATCGTAGATAATTCTCCTGTTTCATCATTTCCTCCCCATATATTCTGTAAATATAAACCGTAATCTTCGCAAGAAGTGTTAAATGACATCGCGCTTTCACTTTTAATCAAGTTGTGTTTACATTTGAAGCTGTCCTGTTTGTTTATTTTTGCGTATAATTAAGTTCCGTCTCCCGTGGTTTTTTAATTTATGTAAAGTATTCAAAATGGTTTTTCACTGCAAGAGTTTCACTAGCGAAAAAATGTGCGCCAAAGAAATGTGTTTTAGGAGCAAGAAGGCTTTGACAGTAGTAAGTCAAATTATTAGTTTGGAGTGCTCTAAATGCTCCAAGTGAACTGCTCCTCGAGGAGTTCATCCAGATTCGATTCTGAATGCCCCAAATTACCAAAGAAATGATAGTTGGAGCAGTTGGAGCATTCAGAACCGATTCTTGTGTGCAAAAGAAATAGCCCCTAAGCACTTATTTTGGAAGTACATACTCTGAAAAATGGGTCAGAAGTTTAGAATATCCTAAAAATATGTCTAAGCTTAATAGTTTGTTTTAAATATGAACATTTGTATGACGCACAAAATTGATTAGAAGTTTACTTTTTTTATTGTATATCAAACGAACTGAACTTTTTTTGTCCAAGCAATGGGCCGTTACATGCAGTAGAATTGCCATTAGCTAGCTATAGTAACTTATAGCATGCTTTTTTCTTATTAAGTTATTATATATTTTCAGGCTACAGTCATGTTAAGAACATATTGAGAAAAATGAGGCTAGCATTTGTCAAAGAAGTTTAGAACATCGAGGCTGAAACTAAAACACACTTTTCTTATAAAAACAGCGTGTATATCCTAGCAAAGAATTTACATAAACTGTAAAAGGTAATTTTTCCGTTGTTACTGTTTTTAACACTACAGATTGTGTGATTCAGTGTTGATGTCGTTATAAAAAACCTTATCCTAAAACCTAAACTTAAATCAATGTTTACATCTGTTACGTTACGATCGTTTGAAATATATTCGATTCTTAAATTCGAAAGCGCTGCATTGTTATCTTTTTTGATTTTATGCGTGATTTTCTTAACTATAAGTTTGGGTCTGTTCTTTTAATATTTTAGATTGAAATATTTCCGTAGATATACAACATACCAATTGATTCAAGTTTTTATATTTCTCTTTTATGTGTTTTCAACTATTAATTTCTTATATTTTGAGTATAACTTTGGAAGGTTTGTGGTTTGCAATAGACTAAACAGCTGATTTTTTATGACGTTGAAAAATGCTGGATTTTTTTTTAATGTTTGGTATCCTTTTTTCCCCTGTTGTACTTCTGGAATGGCAAAGCAAGTATATAGTTTTAGCGTATTTCGCTTTTTACGTAACGGTTGTTACACGCCTTTGATTTTTTTGGACATTTTCCATTTTTATTTCATAATTTTTTTTATTATTTTTTTGTTGCACATGCTTATATTTATAATAATAAACATAGAATGATGCAGATTGTGAACAACCACGATCCCAGGGCTTTTTTCTCTTTTTGCCATCCCGTCATAAAAGAGACAAAGAGCCCGGGGTCAAGGTTGAAATGTGAGTTTTGAAAATTCAAATTACTGAGTTCTATGTTTTAATTTGGTATCCCTTACATCGGTTTATTGAGAGATTCAATGGATTCTTCCACGGGAATTCAGATAACTGTTAATTTCTTATATTTTGTGTAAAACTTTGAAAAGATTGCTGCATGCAATAGACTGAATATTTGATTTTGTTATGACGTGTACAAACTGTACAGTGTAGAATTTTATAATAATTTTTCTTGTATAACTTAGCAAAATATGTTGGATTTTTTAAATGTCTGATATACTTTTTTCCCTGGTGTACTGTCGGCATGGCAAAGCAAGTATAAATTTTGTATTTTGTATTTTTATTTATTAACTTTTTTTGTTGCACGTGCTTATATTTTCAACATTTTGGTTTCAACGGGTATAAATATAAAGTAATGCAGGCCGTGAGCAACCTCAATCCCAGGGCTTTTTCTCTCTTTTTCTGTCCTGTTAAAAAAAGAGACAAAGAGCCGAGGTCGGATTGTAAGTTTTAAAAATTCAAATTACCATATGTTGTATGTTTTGTTTGGCATCCTTTACATGCATTTCATGGAGACATTCAGTGGATTCTTCCACGGGAATTCGACTTGATGACGTCAGCAAAAATTTAAAACCCTTATATCTCCTCAACCGTTCATCAAAAGCACATGATTATGTACATTTTCTTGATCACCATTTTAAGCTAAACACAATAGAAGCAACGTGAAAGCAAGCTTATCAATTTATTTTTTGTGGATGGGTTGCTGACGTCATCAAAACTAAAATGACGGTTCTTTTTCATTTGTATCCTGCGTCAGTGGATTTTTCCACGGGCTTTCTGGGCTACTGTTTTAAGACTATAGACTGTGTGATTCAGTGTTGATGTCGTTATAAAGAACCTAAAGCTAAACCTAAAACCTAAACTTTAATCAATGTTTACATCTGTTACGTTACGATAAACATAGAAACATATTCGATTCTTAAATTCGAAAACGCTGCATTGTTATCTTCTTTGATTTTATGCGTGATTTTCTTAACTATAAGTTCGAGTTTGTTCTTTTATACTTTGGATTGAAACATTTCGGTAGATATACAACATACCAAATTATTCAAGTTTTTATATTTCTCTTTTATGTGTTTTCAACTATTAATTTCTTATATTTTGAGTATAACTTTGGAAGGTTTGCGGTTTGCAATAGACTAAACAGCTGATTTTTTTTATGACGTTGAAAAATGTTGGATTTTTTTAATGTTTTGTATCCTTTTTTCCCCTGGTGCACTTCTGGAATGGCAAAGCAAGTATATAGTTTTAGCGTATTTCGCTTTTTACGTAACGATCGTTAGACGCCTTTGATTTTGTTGGACATTTTGCATTTTTTGTTGTTGTTGTACCTGCTTATATTTTCAAAGTTTTGGTTTCAATGGGTACAAATATATAGCAATGCAGACTGTGAGCCACTTCGATCCCAGGGCTTTTTCTCTCTTTTTTCCGTCCCGTTATAAAAAGAGACAAGGGCCGAGGTTGTGTTGTAAGTTTTAAAAATTCAAATTACCATGCTGTATGTTTTTGTTTGGTATCCCTTACATGCATTCAATGAGAGATTCAGTGGATTTTTCCACGGGAATTTGGCTATCTCTATAATAATAGCCGTCGTCTGTCTGTATCTGCGCAACATGGCGGAGCAAGTAGCGAGACCCGCCGAAAATCCCCGCGGCCCTGCAGCTTTATTTCGAATCCCCGGCAGACCCCGTTTTTTTACCGGCCTTGCTTTGCCGCTCACGCGTAATAAACCAATCACGAGGCTCCATTTACACTAATGACCAATCCAAGTGCTTCGCGGCCTCAACATGCCGACGGGAAGAAACATGCTACCCCTAGGAAGGCCATTGTAGTTTGGAAGTGATGGTGTGAAGTTTGGAAGTGTCCTTTCAATCCTCCTTATTTCTTCTGAGTACTTCTTATCCTATAGGATTTTTTAGTTTGTTTTCACATGTTAAGGTGAATATTTCATCACGTTTTCTAGCTACATATAAATCTTAAACAAACCAATTTTAAGTTTTTGGCTAGCTACAAAACGTAGATTTTGAGACAGTTAGCTATAGCTATCTTTATTTATTCCTATTCTGGTAAAGTTTTTATTCAGTTTGGTATATTGTTCTTTATTTTTATGTTAAAGTTGGGTCTACCTAGCTACCTCCTTTTAGCTACCTGGCTAAAAAGTGAAAGTAGCCAAATGCAGTTTGGCTGCAAGTGAAAGTAGTCAAATGCAGTTTGGCTGCAACACAATTCTTAACAATTCTTATGCTAAGCTCAATGCAGTTGGCAGCGACCACTTTTATAACTGTTTTAAAAATTTATTCTGCAAAATAAAATTGCCGAGTAATTTTTTAAACAAAACCGGGCTGATTTCTTTTAACTCCGAAGCGATAAGGACTTTTGGAAAATAATAGTACCCCTATGCTCATGTATAACACGAAGATTTTGAAGGCTACCGTAGCCATTTAGCTAGCTCCTATCTTTGGCTAAAGAGTGAGAGCATAAAGATAAAAATGCAGTTTGGCTACAACAAAATTCTTAAGCGATAATTCTTATGCTAAATGTAGTTAGCAGCCAGCATCTTTTGTTGTTTTCCTGAAACTTTTTCTGCAAATTAAATGGCTGAGCAATTTTTTTTAGCTGGACGGACAGTCTGTTTCCTGTGTTTTCATTTAAACCGAAGTTGCAATGAAGTTTTTTTGGAAAAGGGTACTTCTATACGCCTGTTGAACTCTGTTTAACTGTACTAAGCGGTTAGCCCAGTTTTAACCACTTTTTTTGTAAAACCTGTACTAATATTTAAACTTTCTCGAGTATCACGCCTGTACGGATGGGCAACACTGTTTACCTGAACTAACTGCTCAACCCTGTGTGTTAGCAATGGACTTTTTTTTGCGTTTTAATTTAAACAGAGTCTGCGAGAAAGTTTTTTTCAAGAGGGTATTATCCCTATATGTCTGTGTAGCACCGTTTAACTGCACTAAGCGCTCACCTCGGTGTCATGATTAATTTTTTAACTTTTACAAAAACTTATTTCGCAAAATAAAATAATATTTTTGCCATAACACGGAAACACGAAATTTTCAAAATGCGCGTCAATACCAAATACGATGTATTTCTGTCCACTTTGTTGAAACGGGTTAATTTAAAGGACGGGCGACCCCGTGGATTTTTCCACAGGGTAACGACTAGTTATCTTTATAATAGGAAATATTGAATAGTTAACATATTTCTATTTCCTGTGGTAACAAAATGTTCTTAACATTTTTTTAAAGTTGTGTTGATTGCAACCTGATGATTGTACAAGATACATGGAAGCTTAAGGTTGTTACAATGTTGTAATGTTCTTACTTGTATGGGTATCGTACTACAGATATATAGATTTATATAGTACATGGCCATACTTATAGTGTGACACTCTGTATGCAATTTTTATAAAGTAGTGTTCTAATATTTATATTTAGAAAACAACATGGCTCGTTAGACCGGTGTAACCGTAAATAATTACTCCCCGAAAAAATTGCTTTCCCAGTAATAATTTTCTGGGAAATTATTATTCCTGGAGTGGTAATTTCCCAGGAAATTATTACTCCCCAACGTAAGTTATTACTCCCTTGAAATCACTCTTTTATGAATGAAGAAGTACTTTTTTCCCAGTAAAAACTAACTCTCACGAAGACATTCCATTGCAAATTCGAACGCGCGAGCTTCCTTTATTCATAATTCGAATGTTTATTATTATAATGGTTTATACAGTAGAATCTCGGTTATTCGAACCTGAACTTATTCGAATAATTCGGTTATTCGAAGTGAGTTGGCGTTCCCCTTGGATCTGCTTACCCAACTCAGGCAAAAACACTCTCGGTTATTCGAACTTCAGTTATTCGAATAATTCGGTTATTCGAAGTGATTTTTATTCCCCTTGGGGCCAATTATAGGCTAAGTCACCCTCAGTTATTCGAATTTTTCTTATTGGGAGATCGTCGAGTGAGAACATTGATTTTCTGCGATTAAAACACTTTTTTTCTTCAAAAAATCAGGTTTCAATATTCATGGCTATTTACACTCTTCAAGCAATTTCTTCAAAAGTTCAATATTCTCCTTCGGTCCAGAGAATTGAAGCAAACAGGGGATCCTCAATCCCTTATCATCTCCAAAGTTAGTTCTTTTCCCCGTCACTTTTACTTTGCAAGTACACAACATCTCTGACTTCAGAAAGTAAAATATCGTTTTGGCAAATTTTCCTGTTTTTCCTTTAGGCAAATGACCAACAATATCTCCTTTTTTTCAGACCGCCACTGCATATTTGTCTATGTCGTTTGTTGGTTCCATTTTAGCTTCTAGGACTTCACCAATAACAGCGTTCCATTTCTTTTGATACTCATGATATCCCATAACGGTTGAGTTACTCTCATAATACTTGATAAGAATGATTTCTATCGGCTGTGTTTCGTTGATTATCATTGAAACAAGATTCATTGTAATTTTCACTTCTTCGTCCTAATTGTGGTGTGACTGCTTTGTTGTTGTGTTGTTTCGTTTCGTTTTATAACATTCGAACGTTTTAAAAGGATCATTCAAAATCCGAACGTTTCCTTTGATTTTCAAACGTTTCATCTAATTTTCGAACGTTTCGAAAGCTCGATTAAAAAACAAGTGGGTGGATGTAAACAAACTTTTTAAAGGCTCTTCAAATCCACATTAAAGATGGCAACCGCTCAGACAACGTCAAGGAAGAAAACTGTTCTGACGATCAAAGAAAAATATCTTGCTTTGAAAGAGCTTGAAAAAGAAGGAACAACTAAAAAGTCTATTGCTAAAAAGTATGGTGTCCCACCTAACACACTTTCATACTGGGTTAAGAATAAAAGTGACATTTTTACCAAGTATGAATCAGGCCAGTATGGAGTTAAAAGACAAAAGCTTTCTTCCGGAAAATACGATAACATTGATAAAGCAGTTTACAAGTGGTTCGTTAACGCTCGTGAAAGAACTGTGCCGATTAGTGGTCAAATCATTCGAGAAAAAGCATTGGATTTTGCAAAGCAATTCAACGAACCTGATTTTAAAGCTTCAGAAGGCTGGCTAGACAGATGGAAGTACAGACAAAACATCATTTACAGAATTATTTCTGGAGAGGAAAAGTCTTGTACACCAGGGATGACAGCAAGCTGGGAAGAAACACACCTGCCAACCATTTTGTCACGCTATGATTTACAAGACATTTTCAATGCTGATGAATTCGGCTTGTTCTACCAGATGCTTCCAACAAATACCTATCATGCCAAAGGTGAAAGATGTGCTGGTGGAAAGTTCAGCAAAGTTCGTTTAACAGGACTTGCAGCAGGAAATGCCCTAGGTGAAAAGTTGCCCATGTTCGTTATCGGAAAATCGGTTACACCGCGCTGTTTCAAAGGAGTCAGAAGTCTTCCCTGTCAGTACAAAGCTCAAAAGAAGGCCTGGATGGATTCTGAAATCTTTACCGATTATGTGAAAAAACTCGATGTTAAATTTGAAACTGCGGGTCGAAAGATTGTCTTGATAATTGACAATTGCCCAGCTCATCCAGAAGTCACTGGTCTTAAAGCAGTAGAATTAGTTTTTCTACCACCAAATACAACGTCTAAGACCCAGCCCATGGATCAAGGTGTAATCCGAGCATTGAAGGCATATTACCGGTCAAATCTTGTAAAACGTCAAATAAAGTTCATTGACGGCGGTGAAGAGGTCCCTAAAATTAACATTCTTGAAGGGATGCAAATCTTGGTCAAATCATGGGACGCTGTTTCAAAAGACACCGTTAAAAACTGCTTTAAGAAGGCAGGCATCTCAAAAGAAGCACAGATCACGAGTCTCAATGATGCTGATCCCATTTAAATCTCTTTCTGATAGCATAAACGAGTTGAAAAAAAGAGAAGTTGACGGCGACATCTTTAACGCAGATGATTTTGTGGATATTGATTTTGAGGTATGCACGAGTAAATCAATTGAATTGACTGATGAGGAAATCGTGGAAATCGTACTTAATGAGGACAAAGATCAAAACGCGCCGAATCTCGAAGATGACGATGATGATGAAATTGAGGCACATGACATCCCCCCGAAGAAGCCAAAGCAGTCAGAGTTGGAAGAGGCCTTAGAATTGTTGGAAAGATGGTCTTTGTTTGACGAGAATGGTCTTGAAATCAGAAAGCAGTTAAACATGATAACACGTACATGTCAAAAACACTACATCGATAGTAAAAAACAATGTAGCATTAAAGATTTTTTTAAGAGTTGAACTCCTTGTATTTACTAGATACATTTTCTTTATAACTTTCATATTTTAAAACCTGTTAACAATTTGTTCAAATTTATTCTTTCTTCAAAAAGTAAAAATTCTTTGTGTTTACACGCTCAACTGAACCACAATGCCTCAATTACTTAAGAAAAGTCCATCCCATTAAGGTTAAGTTGAAAATCTGGCGGGAAAACGAATTTTTCAGTTATTCGAACTCCCGGTTATTCGAAGTAAATTCTTATCCCCCTTGAGGCTTCGAATAACCGGGAGTCTACTGTATAATAAACTTTTGTTATATTTTATTGTTGAACTTAATTTATGTAAAACGAATATATTTTATGAGTTTTCAGGGAGAGTTATGAGAGCTTTTTGAGAGAATAGATAAAATAATTGAGAATTTAAATTTTAATAATAATTTGGAGGCGATATTATCGTGGTCGAGAAGTCCACAAAATCATCTTTGGATGCGCAAATTTAAAGGATGCGCAAATTTAAAAAAATACTTAAGAAAAATCTAAGGTACGCAAAAATAATCTAAGATACGCAAAAATAATCTTAAGTGCGCAAAAATAATCTTAAGTGCGCAAAAATAATCTTAAGTGCTCAAAAATAATTTGAAGTACGCAAAAATAATGGGAACTGTCATTTCGTCTACCGGTGGCAATGACTCAGCCAAGCTCTTCTACTGTCAGGCAAGAAGTTTTCAATATTAAGTACATTCTGAATCAACGTGTGTTGGAATCACGGTGTTTCGCCCAACATAAGCTAAATATAAGATATAATGCGTCTAACAGCAAAAACATTCACTTGTCTGTATATGAAATCTCAAAAGGTTGAATACACTATTATAAGAAACAGTTATGTTTCATGTAGCTTGTTCTAATAGTGATAAGTGCGCATTGTTACAAAAATGTGTATTTCTTATATTTTAGTGTAAAATAAAATGTAATTCTTGCAAAAAACTTTATGGTTCTGGTGTATATTGTTTCAACTGTAGCACAAAACTTCCCACTAACATTTTAAAAGCTACTATAACTAAGCCCTTTAGAAAAAGGTTCACATAAAAACAGGTCTTGGATCTTCTGAAACGAAAGCATGATACACATTTAGCTTAAGGACATTGAAAAGCGATTGAAATCCTATTGACTTTCTAGAAAAACCTCATTTCATTAAGTTAAACAGAGTCGACAATTGTATTCTACGGGATTTCGTTATGTCAACTCTGTCAAATTTGGATCCAGAAGGTGCAGCATTGCGCGCAGCTCACTGACGTGTATATTACTGTGAGGGCCCCAGCTATCTGTGGCACGCAGACCGATGTAGCACGCAGACCGATATGACAAGCTTGAGCCATTTGGATTTCCAATACACAGATGTATCAATTAATATTGCAGGAAAGTCATATCATAGCTTCTAATAACAATCCTATGAGTAATCTTTACTTGCAAAAATTAAAGAGCTAGGCTTTTCGAACCATTGTAGAACCGAAAATGGAATAATAGCAGCGGCGCAGTTTTCCTTCAACCGCGAGAGCAAAGAACAACCACGTCACATTTATGGATCTTAACATCACAACCAATGCGTCGAAGCTTGGTGGGTTCAGTTTCGGCGTTAAAAAGCGGATTCATGTTCGATTTCTTTAAAGATATGGTAAATGATTGTGAGATAACAAGACAACAAGGTGTAATGATGGAACTGGTCTAACGACCCTTGAAGTTAAAATTGTAGAGGTTACACCCTCTAGAGATCACAACGCAGTGCAAGATCTCCCTTTTTGCAAAGATAGTCTGTAGATTCAAGGTAATTGAACCAAACAACCCTCTCTACACAATATCATTCGTACAACTAACGGTCGGTACACAAAAACTGACAACATAACAACAGAAGAAAGACATTACGACAACAATAGAACAAAGAATTTACTCTAAAAATGAATAAATAAATATATATAAAACTATAAATATGAGCAGACAACCTCCCGAGCCTCTCGACTTGTGAACCTGGCACTAGCTTTCCACATGTGTTACGGGATTCCAACACTTAACCTTACACGGGTAGTTGTCGTTTTTGCTTTGAACTAGACAGAGGTCAGGACCATCCTGAAGACAGTGGAGTAATCTACGTGTAAAGTCACGGAAACAAGAAAGATAGAAATGAAAACCCCTTATATAGCTTCTTCCAAACATCAGGTATAGCAGGATCGTTAACCCTAAGTGAGCCAACTTAGCCTCCCTACAGAACTGGGGTTATAAGTGGGGTCGTTACACTCAAAGACAAGGCAATTGCCAAGCCCCCTTGCTAAGCTTCTTATAACTGCTTTCTAGGAAAGCGGCGAGTGAGCGAACTCATGAACAACGGTAAACTGTATCTAAAACACACATCAGGAGTAATTTCAAACCGCTAGGAAAAAGAGGTCCCTCCCTCTTTTGATATAATGTACTCTCGTTTTAGTGCGAATTCACACACATTGTGGAGTTATCTAGATCAGATGGCTTGACACTAATCACTGCCCTAACATCACATTTTAACCATGTATAACACCCTGATCTCTTATGTAAGAGAATAGGAGTAACTACATCGCAATGCAGATAAAACTAGTCTTTTAAGACGGAAAGTTTAATTAAAAAAAGGAGGTTTCTCTCCAAAGAATAAGAAGCTGCTGGAGAACTTCTGCATTCTCCCCTTTACAGGGATAATCGGAAAGTTAATGGATTTCGACTGTACTGAAACAAACACCTATGAATGTGGAAACACGAGGATTGGTGAAATTCACTCATGCTTGGGATCTGGTGCGGGCCCTTGAGTAAGCATCCCCTGCCTCCTGCGAGACACCAGCCACATTCATTGACACCGTCCGCCAAAACCAATAACTTTTGTTAAACTTTGGAAAAAGAAAAGTCGACAGCTGCAAATCGTACCAGCCGCCAGTGTGCCTGAATGATTAATAGTGGCGGTTAATTTATAATGGTTTGTGAGTGGTATATCCTTCGCAGGATGGGAATAAACTTTTGGGGTTTGGTAACCTTGGGCGAGGCAAGAAACTGGATACAGTTCAACCTCTTCAGTTCGATGATAAGTATATCTCCACCCTGCGCGAAGACAGTTTCCTGTGTACTGTCTTGAAGGGAAGAGCACTGCGGGCACATCCATCTGTCATTTTCAGACATATATTCTGATTGCAAAAAAGCTTTAAAGGAGCCTGTTATGTTGTTTGAGACAGGGAGTGGCAGAATAGACATACTTTCCTCCCTACTAGAAGACAAGAGGCATAAATTACAAGATATTGTTGTAGGTACTTTGTTGGTAATCATGTTGTTAGCGATAACTGATCGCCCCGTCAACTCGTTCAATATATGAGGTAGAATCTCAGGAACATCCTGCTGTGTGGTAATAATGAATTGGTTAGTTTCGGACATCTTACGTTGTAACGCTCGGAGAAAGGCGGAATGTGCTACAACTGAGGTGGATTTAGACAACGGTGGATTTAGACAACAAAGACATAGTCAGCATCTGTAACTCCTGCACTTTGTGACCAAAGTGCAGGAGTTACAGATAATGCTTGCAGGATAGAATTAGCATAGCATGTGGAATACATTATTAATTAGGCCAGCATGAGTTGGTTTTGCTGAAGTGCTGTTGGTAGGCGGTTCAGGGTCCGGGTGCAAGTGACATTTATCCACAGTTGGCCTTATTTGTTGATGCTGTTGTCGTAGCTACGGGCTTGTAACCTTTGGCAATAGAGGGATAGGCATGGATGTTGAGCCTGACGCAAGATTACAGCTGCCTTGGTTCCACGTAATTGAGTTCCTGGCTAGCCAAATGCAGAAGGATGCTTTCATACAAGTGTCGCCTAATTTCCGGACGGCGTGGAAAGCGTTTTTGTTTGGGAAACCCAATCCTTTTAAACAAATTGCAACCGACCGAGAGTAATATCCAGGTGCACCCACTTCAAGTGCGAACAGATTTACTTGCCATCCATTATGCCCGATGATATTTATCAAAGGGATGTACTTAGAGAGCTTTTTCGAGTGTCAGGTTTCCATGTTTTCACCACAAGGGCAAGTAAGTTCAATTAAAATAACGCGTTTGCTGTTGTTGGAATACAGGACAAGATCTGGTGTAAACGATGTTATTGCATTATGCCGCGGAAAAGTTCACCATTTAAATCTGAAAGAAATAACCAGTCAGTGGCAACATGCAAAAGGCCTACCGGTTTTGATTTTTTGCTAGATGGGTGACGACTACATGCTTTAACAAACTTTATATAATTTAGGTGCTTTACAGAAGAGGAAATAGCTTTGGAAAATGTGGTGATCAACTGCGAAAGTTCGCGCAAGACAGAGTCGTGACGAAACGTAAATCTACCCTGTGTTAACCCTATTCGGTCCGGGGTTTTTCGAACATACTATGACCGGGGGGGCGGATTCCGCCCCCCCTCAATAACTTTTCATAGGGTTGTTCAAATTGAATCAAACTTGGCACACTTATAGTACGTCATAAAAGGAACAAAATGGCGCCAAAAAAATTTTGCTTGCGTCAGCACATTTTCTGTGACGTCATCAAAAGCTTAAAAATTGTTAAAAATGCCACTATCTGCTTAAAATATAATTACTTTTGTTCTAGAGCGAATTTTTACATTCTGTTTGAAGTTTCTGAAAGCTAAATAAAAGTTATTTAACATATCTTCCGGTTTTTATATGGATCTGATAAAAAATTGCCAAAAATTGCCCGAAAATCCGTTTCTTTCCGATTTTCGGGTAGAGTCCGACAAAATCGGGAAATCGGATTAGTCACGTGTTCAAATTAATCAAAATGATTCTTCTTAATGAAACAAAGTTGTGTTGCAAGTTTCAAGTTCTAAGGATAATCCTAACAGGAGTTATTATATTTTCTCCATTATAAGGATTTCATAGAGATTCTTAGGGGTAGTTTCGAGTAATGGCCAATATCAAAGCCTCTGAAAGGTATGGGACCTAAAAAATTTGCATGCAGGTGTCTAATAGATAAATGTTGAAACTCAGTAAGTATCATAGCCATATAACAAAGCAATCAGGAGTTATTAAAAAAAAACCGTCAGGGGGGGGCGGAATCCGCCCCCCCCCCCCGGACCGAATAGGGTTAAAGCCGTTTTGCAGGCCGCAAAATGTGAGCTAAATGCAGACTTGTTTTCAACAGAAACAGAAGGATTCGGTACAAATATGCCAACGCCCTTAATTACTCGGAGAAGGAAGAACTTCGTAGGTGTAGCTCAAACAGAACAACAACAGGTTTGGTGGCATAGCAAGCAAAGACTTCCAGGAGAGGCAAGAATGAAAATTACAAAGTGCACGCACAATGATAAACTCGACCAGTTAAGTCTTAAAATTTAAATTCTAGAGGTTTTGCTCCTCTAAAGAATATGCTCATATAAAGGAACACAATTCTTCCTTTCTCCAAGGAGGTAATTGCCACAAAAATTAAACAAAGAAACAGACAGAGAGGGTAGGACAGGACTTCTGTAAAGGGTACAAGGTTTTCGACTCATATTCCTGAACCAAGGTACCCAAAATGTCTATCTGATATAGCTTTCCCATCTGGTCCAACTTCCTTGCACTTGTAGTTGCAAAGCACTGCTAATATCCTTTTCACCATCAATTTTCTTTTGCGGTCGCTGATACTACTTTTCTGTAAGAATGAGACTGTCTAAGAGAAGTTCCCTTAGGTTTAGGACAGAGACCTATACCGCCATGGAGTACTGGTATGCTATTTAACCAATACGTCTGATCAATTAAATTTTTTTATGAGATAACAAAACAGCAACCTGTAGTGATTCGACTAGTCTAATGACTCTTATTTTAAGTGGTAGAGGTTAAACCCTCTAAAGACCTCTATGCAAAGCAAGATCTCCCTTTTACAAGGGTGGTACAACCAAGTTAATTGAAAAAGCAACCCTCTGGACAATACAAATATTGCAACAACAAAACAAAAAACATACATTGACATAAAACGTATATATATACAAATAAATAAAAACTATAAAAAGGTGGCTAACAACTACCTATGCGCCAGGACTTGTGAACCTGGCTGTAGCTTTACACATGTTACGGGATCCCAACACTCAGCCTTACACAGGTGATTGATATTTAGGACCAGCCTTGGTCTGGACCAGCCTGAGGTTACTGGGGTGATACGCGTGGGCGTAAAACCACGAAGACATGAAAGAGAAATTTCACACCCCCTTGCAGAGCTTCTTACAAGAATAACTATGGGTACAGCATGATCATTAACCCTGTAGACCAAGAGAGCAAAGTTGGCCTCCCTACTGGACTGGGGTAAAAAATGGGGTCGTCGCACCCGAGTGAAAACTCTAGGTTCACGGTAGACTGCTTGTGACAGAAACAGCCGGGGTAATACAAAACTGCTAGGGAAAGATAACCCTCCCCTTTTATGTGAATGTAAATCAGACAATTTTTAAATTTTGACAAAAAACAACACATACACAGAAGAGTTATTTAAAGGTACTGTCCAGTAAAAATATAATAATAAAAAAGTAGCCTGAACTGAATTCAACTTACCTTATTTGTTGCGAAAATATAAGTAATTATCTTTCTAAAGTTTTACAACTCGCACAACATTTCCAATATGTTTACAAATTTTTCATAGTGCACGTTTTGGAAAGCATGTTTATACTGAAGCGATTCTACATGAAAGGGAGGCTAAAATAATATTTTTGTTGTGACGTAAGCGTTGGGTTCCCGGCGAATCAAAACATTGTAAATAGAAAATGATTGTTTTACTCTGAAAATTATTGCCAGATTAAATTTAATTTTTGTAATATTTTACCCCCTTTTAAAAAAAATGTAGCAATTTATGAATACATAATTTCAAAGCATGCGACTCACTTTCAGAGATAGAACTTTATGTCCCTGTCCACACAAACAGAATGTCTGTCTACAAAAATTAAAGTAGATTATTTTAAAGCAGCTTTATTTTTTGTGCCGGAACTGAGACCAGACACGGATAATATCAGCCTTACAGAATTGGAATTGTATAAATCTGTGCCATGCGTTTGTCTCTGTCTTTGATAACGATACAATTTTAAAATGTCTTGGTGTGTTGTCGTCAACTGTTCAAGTAAAAGTAAGAAGAAAAAAAAGAAAAAGAAAAACGAGGAAAGTGCAAATGTTACTGAAACCGAGAAAAAAACCTTTTTTTCACTTCCAACTGATTCTAAAATGAGGTCAATTTGGCTAAGAAATATAAATCGTACAGCTTTACCTTCCATCGTGAAGGTCTGTTCGGACCATTTTGAAGAAAGTTGTTTTGACCCTTCGTGGGATATTCAAAATTCTTGTTCTCCGTATAAGAACCGGACTCAGAGGAGAAAACTTTTACCTACTGCCATTCCAACTATTTTTCCATATAAGGATAAGCCAAAAGAGCGGGAAACATCAACTCGTAGAAGGAAAATAAAAGAACATGAAGAGGTATGAACAACTTTTATTAGATCTGGTAATAGTTTGAAAAACGTTTTAAATTTCAGCAGTGAGCATTGAAGTTGTAGCCTTATTGTAGGTAATGGTAAGTAAAAATTTGATGGTGGTCTCGTTCGAAACATACTATTTCCATTTTTCTGTCATTAGATTGTAGGGCAAGCTATAGCCTCCTTAGATGCACCCGTTATTTTTCACCCGGTGGTATGTTCGTCGTCGTCTTTCGATGAACCTGAGCCATCATCATATTCGATCGGGTGCCAGGCTGTAGTAACCACGCGCAATTCATCTACCCAATATAAAGATTATTTACAGAGAAATATATCTACGCAGACATCCGTTGGAGTGGCCAATGCCCAAACGCAGACAACATCGTGCGATGGTGAAATGAAAAAATCAGATGCCACATGTCAATTCGAATTTCTTGACGAATCTGGTAATCATTTTTTGTAACATACCAAACTATCCGCTGTTGTTGTCATATGGTACACAATTTCACATTAATTTATGTTTTAGAGCTGGACTCATCGTCAGAAGAGGAAGAATAATGAAGGTTCGTACCGTACCGTGTAATTAGTTGCGGCGCATCGTACATATTGAATTACACCAATACTTGACATTTAGATATGTTATTTATGCTTGGCTTGTCCAATATATATAAAAGGCAAAATGAGGAGTCCGAAGTCGATATGGAGTACGACACAGACGATGAATGCCAAATGGTTGGTGAAGGCGATGATGTTTTAGATGGAGATGAGGATACAGATGATAAAAGTGACAAAAACGATTCTTGGTTATTGAAATCTTTAAGAAGGTAATTAAAACCTAATAGGGGACTGGTCGGTCTACCATTTAGTCAAATGAAAAATATACAATGCTATTTACTTTTTAAGGTGCGAAAGAGACGATCCAGATTTCGTGAACGATTACAAAATAGACGACGATACAGATACTGATAGCGTTTCAGAAGAAGGTTGTAGTAAGGAGACAGAACCTATTTATCGTCAGTCTACATTTATAGTGTTCAAATCGAGCCTTATGGAGTTGTTAAAGTTTTGTAACAAGTGTGGTGCTGCACTTAATCAAGCACTGACAGAAGAGCACCAAAATATGGGAAGTCAATTGTCAAATCGTTTTCGGTGTGTCAAAGGTACAACTTCTTACCATTGTTGTACCCAGGTTTAATTTTAGAAAAAACTCGCATTTTATTTGAATAAAGGCACGTGAACTGTAATGTTTGCACATTCTTCATGTAGGATGCGAATATGTTTGGTCATCACAACCAAAATGGAAAGGAACCAAAGGTGTTGGCAACCTTCTTTTAACAGCTGCAATTGAATTGTCGGGTTCATCTTTTCACAAAGTTCGTAGATTTGCAAATTTACTCAACTTGAAGTTTATCGGAAAATCGACATATTACGAACACCGTGGGAACTATATTTTTCCAGAAATAAATCGGGCATGGCTTAAAAATCAAGAGGAGCAGGTCGCGGAAATGTTGTAGAGTGGGAAGTCGTTGGAACTAGCTGTAGATGGGCAATGTGATTCACCAGGACATAACGCTACATACAGTACAGTTTCTGCGATGGACACACTCACCAACAAAATATTGAACTTTAAAATTGTCCATGTAAAGGTAATTTTCTTATTTGTAGTTATGTTTTGTCAATGATATATCCACTGTGTTTTTATAAATGTTTGGAACATTTGCAAGGTTTGTATAAATATTTAGGAAGTTTCCAGTTCCCAGGCGATGGAAAAGAAGGGCTTCATAGATTGTATCGACGAAATCCAAGAAGCAAAACATCTCCCAATCAGGGTCATTTCCACCGATAGGTACGTACAGCATTATTGTTCGCAGTTTATAAAGTATGTAACGCAAATTATATAGTCCAGATTGTTTCTTTGAAGGCATGTATCCATAAAGAAATTATTGAGAACTGATGAAAAATACAAGACAATAATACACCAATTTGACCCCTGGCATATTGGGAAAGGCTGTTTGAAGAAGCTGATGAAGGCTTCGAAGACCAAAAGTAATGGATGGTTGATATCTTTCACTACATTCTTTCATTGTTACTTGCAACACAACCACATACATGCTCGCTTTTTACATTTAGATATGAAGATACTTGCTAGGTGGGCTCCAGCGGTTGTCAACCACCTTTATTGGTCGATAGCGACATGCGGAGGCAATGGAAAAGAGTTGGCCGAGCGGTTTACTTCAATCGTTCACCACTCTGTCAACAGGCATGTTTTTCCACATAATCAGTTTTATAGAAAGTGTGACTATCCACCTCTATCTAATGAAGCTTTAAGCAGGAAGGAGTGGTTAGACATGGGTTCGGCAGCACACGCCAAGTTAATGAAAGTAGTAACGCAACCAGTATTGGTGAAAGATTTGGAGAAGATGACTGAACATGTCAACACAACTTTGCTTGAAGTATTTCACTCGTTAAAAATACGGTATTTGCCTAAATCCACTTTTTTCAAAATGGAAAAAATGATTGCTGGTACGCAGTTAGCGATTCTAGACCACAACAACAACGTCAACCGTGAACAGGTAAAGTTAAGTTTTTATAGGATAAGAGTAAAAACATAAATTTATTTATTCATCCATATAAATATATACAGTTGAACTCATGTAATTCGAACTCCTATAATTCGAAAACTCACTTAATTCGAACAGATTCTGTGGTCCCCTCAGAATTTACCTTGAAAACCTTACAAGAAAACTCCTATAATTCGAACCAATGTAATTAGAAAAATCATGTAAATCGAACAGATTTTCCGGTCCCATCAAGAAATTTTAATCATGTAATTCGAATTTTTTGAGTTTTTGAAGCTTACCAACTCGATAATTTGCAATCGAATGTTTTTTTTTTACATTCGATTGGAGCTCGTCCACTGCTTTTGGCTTCCATTTCTTATCAAGACAAGATGGGGAAAAGAAAGCATAAAGAACTCACTTTAAAAACAAAATATGAAGCTCTCCGTGACTTGGAGGATGGTATGTCCAATAAAGACGCATCCATCAAGTACTCCGTTCCAAGCAGCACCTTGTCAACATGGAAGAACAATAAAGAGAAGATATTCCTTGCTTTCAAAAACTCACTAAAACGCCAGAGAGTTAAGACTGACAAGTACGAAAAATTGAATCAATCGTTGTTGACTTGGTTTACCTCAATGCGTGGTAACAACATCCCAATTAATGGACCAATTTTAATCGAGAAAGCTCGTGAATTTGCCACAGCATTCAACTATGAAGATTTTTCAGCATCGAACGGATGGTTGAGAGGCTGGAGGGAGAGGTAATACTTACTTGTCTATTATGTTCTAACAGGGTTTATTCTAATATGAATGCTTTCATTCAATGCACATAAGGATAAAAACTTCCGTAAGTTCGATATTTGCAACATGATCTTTTTTTACTATTCAGATATGGAATCACATTCAAAGAATTATCTGGGGAGTCCGCAAAAGTAACAAGTAAGATGACAGCACCTTGGGAAGAAACTACCCTACCAACTATATTGGCCAGATATGAATTAAAAGACATCTTCAATGCCGATGAATTCGGCCTATTCTACCAAGCGCTACCATCAAAGTCTTATCACTTCAAAGGAAAACGCTGTTCCGGCGGAAAGCACAGCAAAGTGCGCCTAACAGGAATGGCTGCATCCAATGCTTTGGGCGAAAGGCTTCCAATGTTTGTGATTGGAAAGTCCGCGAAACCCAGATGTTTCAAAAACGTGAGAAATCTACCCTGTCGGTATCGCTTGCAAAAAAATCCTGGCTGGATGGAGTATTATTTGAAGAATGGGTTAGAGAATTAGATCGTAAATTCGAGCCACAAGGAAGGAAGATTGTTTTAACAGTCGACAACTGTCCCGCACACCCAAACTTCACAGAGTTAAAGGCTGTAAATCTACAATTCCTGCCACCTAACACCACTTCTTGTACCCAACCTATGGATCAAGGAGTTATCAGGTAAAATTTCTTCAAAGTTACTCATTATTCTGTTGTTTGGAAATATTTATTTCCCATTCATTGTTTTGAAGCCATTCCAGTGTTGTCAAAGAAAAAAGTTTGTTTGGTAACACTAGAATGTCTTCCAATTACTCTCTACCAAAACAAAACCAAATCAAAAATTTTTTTTGGCATACTAAACTTAAGTAAAATGGCAATAACTAATATTGCAGAAGTTGTTGAAGTTTGTAGGAAGAAGATTTCTTTGAGTTATGAAATTCCATTGTCCGTAGTAAGGCAATTCAAATGCGAGTCAATGGTTAAAGGGTATCACGCCTATATGAATGAATGGACACCAGTTATTGGTGAATCTTTACAAACGCGTCCTGAACCTGAGAACGAAAGAGATAAATATGCAGTTGCTGTGACAAAAGACAAAAGTTGGTCATTTAAAAAAAGGAAAAACTGGTCGATATGCAAAAACAATCTTTTACTTTTTACGATCTAAATCAACTAATGCTGCTAATATTTCTGTCACTGGAAAAAGAGTCAACCTAGGAGATGGAGAAGGCTTACAAATACCATGCACGATTACATTTGAAGGAGAAGAAAAATACTTAGACATTCTTAAGAGAGAGTTGAATTCATGCCCCTTGTGAATGTAATTATATTTTCTTAGAAGGAAAGAAATGTAATGATTCGAAGAAAAAACAATTGTTTCCAATTTATCGAATTATAATCCCCAGAGCTATCTCAAAAAATGGATCTTAATTCATTCTAATAGACTTTCATTTTTTTTTGTTCAGGTCTTTGAAGGCAAAATACCGATCACTGGTAATTCGAAGGATCTTGATAGCGTTAGACAAGAAGGCTGAACTACCGAAAACATCAATTCTTGAAGCCATGATAATGCTCAAGACGGCTTGGGATAATGTGTAGAGTGAAACAATCGTAAATTGCTTTCGAAAATCAGGAATCTCGGAGGTTGCAAGGAATGGTGCTATGGATGAGAATGACGATCCTTTCAAAGATACGGAAAGTGACAAGAGCGATTCAGACGACGAAAATGATGAAACGAATGTTGTAGAAGATTTGAATCAAGACCTAGACCGATTACGAAAGATTAGACCTGACATTGCACCTGACGATCT
The DNA here is from genome assembly GCF_029227915.1 of Hydractinia symbiolongicarpus. Lineage (NCBI taxonomy): Eukaryota > Metazoa > Cnidaria > Hydrozoa > Anthoathecata > Hydractiniidae > Hydractinia > Hydractinia symbiolongicarpus. The sequence continues at coordinate 7,747,783 of NC_079885.1, forward strand.
GGATGTCGAATCGTTCATTGATATAGATTTCAATGTTGTTACTAATGAATCACGCCCATTGTCTGTCAAAGAAATCGTGGATATGTATAAAAATCCAGAAGTATAAGTCATCGATGACGGCTCTTCAGACGACGAAAGTGCAGAGTGTCCTGATGATGAACCAATTCCACCCCCATCGCAAAATGAGATTGACGACGCAATCGAGACTCTCAAAAATATGACCCTTTTCGAATCATCGAACGTCATCCCATTGATTCAGAAGATCTCCGAAGAGATTTCCAAGAAACGAGAGCAGAAAATGAAACAATCAACAATCAAAGACTTTTTCGAAAAATTATGAATTTAGTATTTCATTGTTCTAACTCGAAAATACAAAAAATAGTTCGAAAGTAAACCTGGGAAAGACTTTTTTCATCGAATTAGGTCAAAAATATGAAAACTCATCTAGTTCGAAACTCATGTAATTCGAACAAAATTCTCGGTCCCTTGAGAATTCGAATTACATGAGTTCAACTGTATTTAGAAATACAGTATTGACGAGGAAGGTGCAAAGATACCGCTATTCAAAATCGCGTACTCTAAGCCAAATCGAAGATACGGAGCAAAAATTATAAAAGAAGATAAAAGTTATGACTACTTAACTTACATCATACGCAGAGTCTTAAAACGGTCTCTATGCATGCGGAAAGCTACAAAGAAAAGTCGTTTAAAACGAAAATGTTCATTAAAGATTGCTCCAGAAAACCGACCAGCGAAAGAACAAATTATAGAAAATGCATTGAAATACAAACGCATTAAATAAATTGTGGTTTATGTACTTTTATATTTCCTAGATAATTATAAACCTCGTTCCCAGTACCCCTATTCTATCCCTCTCAATTAGCAAACAAAAATAAATTGGTTCCAGGTTATTCATAATCACACTTTGTATATATATATATATATTTTAACCAACTGTAAATATTTTGAAAAATGTGCAAACTCGTTTGCACTACAGCTTTCTGTTTATTTTTTAATATAAAAAAGTACTGAGTGCGAGGTTGTTTTTAATTTACAATCAAGTATTCTCGTCGTCAACTTCATTTGTCCAAACAAATCAATTTCAGGTATTTCTTCACCTTCTTTGAAGCCAGTATACACCCTATTCGGTTAAGGTCAAGGTAAGGTCAAATTATATAGGTACCCTGTAGCTGGAATTATTTTATAGTGTCCACCTCGTTACAGCACAAACACTCAACAGCTGAAGACATCCTCTCGCACTTTTCACATAAGCACCATTCACTGACATCTATATGTGTGCGAGAAGCAGCGGGTGATTCTGGTGCGTCCGCTTTATCGTCATTATAAGAGGGAATTTGTTGTTTGTTATTGGGTCGTTCTGGCTCAAACTGAAATCCAATTACGTTTACACTTGTTTGTGAACATAATTGATAAACGTAAAAAAATTCTGTTGGGAATAACATTAACTTTTTTTTCTTCATTTCTCTTTCTGCAACCCAAAGAATACGTCATTGCATAAATTGCGCATATTAATGTTTTTACCCAGTCCTTTTCCGCGTTCGAAGTTCAGTAAAGATGGCGATTGAGAATGGCATAGTCAAGTAAACAAATTCAGTTTAAACTTATGAAAGACAATTTTGGTTGTATTTAAATGCTTTTTTCTTTACTTTTGTACCGAGATGTAAGTAATATCAAGTTTTAATTTTTTACCGGACAGTACCTTTAAATCGGATGGTGCAACTCTAACAACTGCTTTATCGTCACATCTTAACCATAAGCCACAGCTGCGATCTTTAATGAATGCCCAATAGCGACCTGCTCATAGGGTGCCCGAATGATTAATAGTGGCAGCTAACAAATATTTGTTGTTAAATGATATGCCATCCGTTGGCTGAGAGCGAACTCTAAAAATATCGTCATTTGAAGCAAGGCAGGTAACAAATTTGTTATAATTCAGGGTTCCTCCATCAAGAAACGTAAACCTCTTCAGTTGGATAATTAGAATGTCTCCACACTGGGTGAAAACCGTTTCGCTTGTACTGTATTGATAAGAAGAGCACTGCGGGCAAAGCCACCTGTCATTTCTAGACAAACTTTTGGGCTGCAAAAAACAATTAATTGAATCTGTAATGCTGTTTGAGATAGGGAGTGGCAAAATAGGCATAGTTTCCTCCCTGATAGTTGATAAGAAGCATGCATTACATGACGTCATAGTGATTATAATGTTGGTGATGATATTATTTGCGATAACCAAAGGGCCTGTAATTCACCCAAGACATGAAGCAGTGTTTCTGGCACGTCCTGCTGGGTATTAATGTTGAATTGGGTTATATTACAATAGACATAATGGTTATAGAAATTGCTATCTTGGTCCTAATGGATCACCTCATAATGGCACAAATAAAAGAAATGCCAACCCAGATAAAAATGAACGAAGACAATACTCAGAAAGAAACAACAACTTTTGCGATTATTATAAAAAGACGTACACAGTTATACTGTCATAAATTGAAAGAAGATATGGATCAAGCACATCAAGCAGCTGAAAGAGCAGTTAACACTCCTTTGATCACGCTAAAAATCCAAATAAATCAAAACCCATATAAAATTCACCCTTTCAACTGGTCAAATATTTATAGCATTGGTAAACACTGGAGCAACAACTACTACAATTCCATATTCGGAAGCAGAAAGAATGAGTTTAAAAATCTATAAACCATCACTAAAGCTTGCCCAATATCCAAAATTTAAATTTAAAAATCGAAATTCAGAAATCAAAATTCCGAAAATAAAAATGACAGGTGGTACAATTGACAGGTGGTACAATTCTTGCATACCACTATTCGTACCATATTTATGATGCAAAAGCTTTAGGTTTCCTGCATTTTTCAGCTGACCCCTGGAACTTTTGCATATTTAGGGGTGGCCTAAACTGTGCATTTAAAAGGGCCTAGACCTTGCATTAGTCCCCTATTTTGGTGTGTCCTGGTACTATGTAATCCCTCCAGTGGGAGGGGATGAGCAAGTAGCACGATTGATTTACACACAATAGAAAAAATAGATCCATCATTTATGTTTTACATTGGCCGTGACAGGCATCGCACAGAAAGAACACTGCGGAGAAGTCAAGTAGCCGTATAAAGAGTGGCAATGATTTACAAGGTATACTTTATTCACACAATTGTAGACCCATAGGGTTTAAAATAACTATAATAAATTTATTTTTGTTTATTATACCCTGATGTTACATCGGTGTATATAACAGAAGAGTTCGGTTCCTCAGAATTTCTAAATCTGGATGGGACGTTTGATTGCCTTCAGTTGCCTTCTGGCACTTATTACCAAGTGAAAGGAAAACCACTTCAAGGCATGACTCAGGTTGGAAACAATGTTGCAAACATCTTCGTACACGATGTCAATGGGTAGAGGCGGCTGCAGTTTAAAAGTTCTTCTGGCCAATTATTAGAGAACAAAAAAAATCGGTAAGTTGATATTATTCCACACTAAACATTGTAATTTTGCACATTCATAAATTATAAATACTCATGACAGTTAATCAGAAACGAATTTCATTCTTAACAATAACAGAAGCAGAAACAAACGTCGACGCAATCACGGAGATAACGTTAGTGTTACTGCAAGAAGGTGGTTTGCGATATGAGGACTCCACAGCCACAAGAGGTGTGTGTGTATATCTGAAATTTCGGTTATGTTTTTCCTCTTCGCTTCCTTTTAAGCTTAGAAGAACAAGCACACATGCCATTAATTTTGGTGATTAGTTTTAATGCCCCTAACTTCTTTAGATGTAAAGAAATAAAGATTTCACTAAACAGTTAAATAAAAATTTGTTTTAATCATTTTCCAAATAGGTAACTAATTCTCCACGTTAAAAAATATCCATCCCTTCCAAAATATTTAACTTTAATTTATTTTTAGAAGAAATAAAGGAAAAACTTCTAACCTCACCAGAATCGGCCAATCTGGCGAAATATTAACTTGTGAGGACCAGGATACACCAGAGGCAACTCAACGATCATTATCATCTGTAAGGATCTGTGAGAAGGCGAAACAAAGCTTCGAGTGCTTGATATGTCTTGGTTGAGTCGAGTTAAAGAGGGTTGAGTTATTGTTCGTGGCAAAAGATTACGAACTTTTTTTGAAACAAATAATATGATGATAAAGTGCTTGCAAAAATACGTTCTGTCTTTCCGAATTTATAAATCTTAAAAAACACCACTGTTCTTTTTAAAAAAATATTCTAAACACTCCTTCTTTAACACTAAAGTTGTTCTAACCAAAACATGGTATCTGTTTAATAAGAACTTCTACACTCAAACAGACGGAGTTGCCATGGGAGGCCCTGCATTATCAGTAGTCGCAGAAATATACATGCAAGCACACGAGACAACAGTATTAGTCACATCAGACAGACGTCCAAAGGTGTGGAAAAGATTTGTTGACGACGTATTCGCCATAATCAAAAGATCTCATCTAGAAGAGTTTCATGAACACATCAACGGCCTACATCGACAAATCAAATTCACTGTTGAGCTTGAACACGATGGAAGTATCGCTTTTCTGTACACTTTGGTCAAACGCAAGAATGGTTCCATTTCAGTTTCAGTGTATCGTAAACCAACACACACTGACCAGTACCTTAACTTCGAATCAAACCATCAGAAACCTTGCAAAGAAAGTGTCATATCTTCATTACTGAATCGTGCCAACAGCGTAGTCAGTGATAAACAGGAGAGGAAAATAGAAATTCGAGGTGTAAGAAATGAATTAATCGCAAATGGATACAGTCATAAAGTCATCACGCAAGTAGAAAATAAAATGAAGAAAAGATGTAACGGAGACAACAAGGAAACATCAGAGGAATTTATCGCACCAGCATTCCTACCCTTCGTACCAGGTACCAGCGAGATCCTTCGTCAAGTTTTAAGGCAACACAAGATCAAATGCATTCTTACCTCTAAAGACACCCTAGAAGCACTTTGACTAAACCAAAAGACAAAATAAACCTGGAAGAACAAAGCAATGTTGTTTACGAAATCCCGTGTAAAGATTGTGATGCAGTGTATAAAGGCGAAACAAAAAGAAAGTTTAAGCAACGAGTACAAGAACATATGCGCGCAGTGAGAAACGGAGATGCGAAGAAAAACAAAATTGCGAACCACAGCTGGAGCAGAAGTCATCAGTTTAATTGGGATGAAAAGAAAATCATTGACAGAGAATCCAGAACAACGGCCAGGAAGATTAAAGAAACCATCAACAGTGTAGAACGTAACAAACACAAAACAGCATCTCGTATCAACTTCCCGAAATTTGGTTACCAGCCCTACAGAAGAAGTAGTTACCTACATCCAGATCCGAAAATGTTAATTACCGTAATTAACTGTAATTATCAGCTCGTTTCTGATTGGTTAATTTTTATGAATTTCGATCCTCTGCAATTATATAAATACATGCGCAACATCATTTTACTTTGCCCGATGATGAGAGAAGGATCTCCCGAAACGTCGCCTACTAAAGAGGTGGCAAGCCACCGCAATCATGAACTCAACCTGTTAGGTCTTTGGAAATAAGCTAGAAGTTGTACTGCTCTAAAGAACATGCCTTTAAAAGCACAATTCTCCCTTTTTACAAGGAATTAATTAAAAAAAATATTAAAAAAAATAAAACGGACACAACACATTTGAAAAGATGAACAGAACTTTAATCAAGGGCAGGTAGGTTTCGACCCATATTTCTGAACCTAAGTACCCTGGATGTCTAGCTGGGTCACCTCGAAGAGGTCCGCGGACGGTCATCAGCAGAAACTAGACATCCCTATCTTCCTAAAATTAACTTTGACCACTTTCTTTTCAAATGTGCTATTCCTTGTTTTTAACTCAGGTAATAAGTGGAGCCGTTACTCTCCAAAGACAAGATACTGTGTGCTATTAGTTTCAAGAAATGATAAACTTGCCACAGTAATATGAATACTGAACAGACAAACCGAAATAACATCTTCACTAAAGTTGATAGCGTTACTGACTTTGCGCATGAACACTCTTCTTCATAGAGCCTCAAAATTTTACCTTTCCAAAGAATAAGAAGCCACTGGAGAACTTTTATATTCTCCCCTTTAAAGGGATGATTAAAAGGTAATGGATTTCGGCTGTACTGAAACAAACACCTATGAATGTGGAAACATGAGGACTGGTGAAATTCACTCACACTTGGGATCTGGTGCGGGCCCTTGAGTAAGCATCCCCTGCCTCCTGTAAGACACCAGCCACATTCATTGACACCATCCACCAAAACCAATAACTTTTGTTAAACGTTGGGAAAAGAAGAGTCGGAACTACAATTTGTATCGTTGTTGCTTTTACCTACTGACACAGAGCCCAGGGCTAAGAAAGGTAGACTTGGAACTCAGCCCTTAGAAAGGTTGTGGCAAAGAATGAAAACCAGGAAACCTGGAAACAAAAAAGCTTTCCGCCCTTAGACATGAAGACTTAAGAAATCGTATCGTAATGCTTGGGCTGACCAAGAAACCGCCCCTTAGAAAGGTAGACTTGGAACCCAGCGGCGGCAACCCAGAAAACCATTGCATATCGTCTTGAACTTAAACAAGTAATTCACTTCACCACCCAGTCAACTTTTATGCTTCGAAATCTGCCGCGCTCCATTCTTTGGAAGCAGTTATCAATCGTCTTGAGATTGCAATTGAAGACCCATCCTAACCAATGAAGAACACACACTCTTCAGTCACTAAAAACAAAAGCCTTCGCAATCTATGGTCTTTCCCACCGTCATTGGTCTTTCCCACAGTCACTAGTCTTTTCAAGTGTCAACCAGTCTTTCCTAGCAGTCATCTGAATCTGTGTAAGAAACAGGAAAAGAGAATAGGAGTAACTACATCGAATGCAGATATAACTAGCCTTTTAAGACAGAGATGTTAATGAAAAAAAGGAGGTTTCTCTCCAAAGAATAAAAAACCACTGGAAAACTTATGTATTCTCCCCTTTACAGGGATGATCGAAAAGCTAATGGATTTCGGCTGTACTGAAACAAACACCTATGAATGTGGAAACATGAGGATTGGTGAAATTCACTCACATTTGGGATCTGGTGCGGGCCCTTGAGTAAGCATCCCCTGCCTTCTGCAAGACACCAGCCACATTCATTGACACCATCCGCCAAAACCAATAACTTTTGTTAAACGTTGGGAAAAGAAGAGTTGACAACTACATTGTATCGTTGTTGCTTTTACCTACTGACACAGAGCCCAGGGCTAACAAAGGTAGACTTGAAACCCAGCCCTTAGAAAGGTTGTGGCAAAGAATGAAAAGCAGGAAACTTGAAAACAAAAAAGCTTTCCGCCCTTAGGACATGAACACTTGAGAAATCGTATCGTTATTCTTGGGCTGACCAAGAAACCGCCCCTTAGAAAGGTTCTGATCAATGGTTCTTGGGTTTCGCTGGAAGATCAGTGTGTGATACATCAACTTAATTATAGCTCGAACCCAGAAAAGTTCGGTATTTGTACATAAGTTTGTTCGCGACAGCAAGGCAGATCCACTAGTCGACAAGATGGAACTTGTTCAAACTAATCCTTTATATGCTTTCATCAAATACGGCGATGGTAGAGAATCGAGTGTATCGCTGCGTGACACGAAGTGCCAGGGATAGATGCACACCCTCCAAGTCCTCCTGCAGATGAACCTCGCATGGATCAAATGCACACCGATAGAGGCAGCATCTCCTGTGGATCGAAAGTTAACACCAGGAGTCGCCTCCAAAAGAGTCAATGATTGATGCTGACTCCGTCCCTCGTGGAGGGAGGACCATGAACGTTAAGTATTGTGCGTTAGATGAATAATTTAGTGCGGAAAATGACGTGATATTTAGGACTTTTTTCTGAACTCTTGTTGTGTTGTTTATATTTGTTTGTTCCCTTAGGCTAGTACAAATTATGGTTTTAAAGCCTTACAATTAAAAAGGTCTTGCGTCATCTCAAGATTCGCTCATGTTTTGCTACGCGAAAATGTGTATAAACTTTCCTAAATTGAATCTTGAATCTTGAATAACCCACACCATTTACCATTTAGATTGGGTGCAGGGTTTTACTTACTAGTTTGGGAGATAACACTAAATGTAGTATAGGGAAATTCACATGTCATATAGGGAAATGGTTTCCCATATAGGAAACCGTTTCCTAAACTAATTTTTTTGATTTTAATTTGGGTTTCGCTTTTGGGAAACCGTTACCCATTCTGTATGTATCAGCTGTCTTCGCTTCTATCATCTACTGTAAGATTTTCTTCAGTATAAGTAGTTGCTTCAGCTGCAATATATATGTGTCTTGAAAGGGACTTCCATGTATTTCGATCTTCAGCGATTACCCTTAAGACCTTTAGGTCATGTTTCGAAATCAATTGCGAGACGCCAAATTTTATTGCAAAACTGTTATCAGATTCCACTGCTCTTCTTATATCATTGTTTAAACTGATTGGTAACGTAATTCTTTGACGACCTTTGAATTTTGATACTTGCGATTGTTCAAAATAGTGATTCATAGCCAGTTGAGCGGGTGTGTCTTTCTGTAATCTGAGAACATGCCCAAATAACCTCCATCGAGCTTGGATTATATCCAATGTAATAGGTCTTGTTTTTGATATTTCGTACAACTTCTTGTTCCTTATTGTTACTGGGTATTTGATGTTTAATACTTGACGAAGTTGTCGACGATGGAAGGAATTCATGTTCTTTTCTTCATTTTTGTTCAAACCCCATGTACCACAGTTGTATAATAATATGGATTTGACTACAGTTTGATAGATTCTGATTTTTAGCTGAGTACTGATTTTATCTTTCTTAATCCACACATCACTTATTTTCTGTAGGGCAGCTGTTGACAATGCTTTTCTGTTAGCTATATCTTCATGGATACCTAGCTTTGACCCCAATTTCTTGACATGTCTCCACGGTTCATTTGTTTCGTTGTTTACTTTTTTCTTTCTTTCTAGTAATGTGTGTTCTGTTGTTGTCTCGTTTACCAACAAATTATCCTTAGCTAAAGTTTCTTTTATGATGTTATTGAATTTCTTCTTTTTGTTGATGTCATCTGTGATGTGGTCGTAATCATCAGCGTATATCACTTCAGTCACTGGGAGTAATGATTCGTTTCTTTTTGAGTATGAATGTTCGTCAAGGATATGGTCTTTTTCCAGAATTTTTCTAACTTTACGTAAGGAGCTTTCGAAATATATGTTAAACAAACAACCACTTATTCCGTCACCTTGAGGACTTCCGATGTTACTGGAAAAAGGTGTCGTATCTACATCTTTCATTCTGATTTCAAGATTTGTGTTAGCAAGTAAAAATCGAATTAATCTCAATTCATCTTCGTTTATTACATTACCAAGGATGTTTAACAACTCGTCTCTTTTGATGGTGTCAAATGCGGAACTCATGTCAATACCTGTAATATAAATCTTCTCCTGGTATTTTTCAATTCTTGCAACTAACCAGCGATGAGTCCATACAGCGTCTGACGTGCTTCGATTTTGTCGGAAAGCACTTTGGCTTAATGAAAGGTAGTCGTCAATTTTTGGGTTGATGCGTTGAAGAGCTACGTTGGAAATAATCTTTCGAATGATTGGAAGTAGAGTTACAGGACGTAGATTTTTAACAGGGCCTTTAGGTTTTTTAGGCTTACACAGTGGGATGAGGATACCTTTTCCAACATCGATGTCTTCATTTTTGTTGAAACAGTCATTCACTATATCAGCTATTTCATTGTGACAAATCGTGGGAGCATATTTAATAAGTTCAGCTGAGATGTTATCGAAACCTGATGCTCTGTTGTTGTTAAGTAGATTTGCACATTTTCTGATTTCCTCAGTAGTAATTGGTTGGTTCAATGGTTTAGGATTATCGATGAATTGTTGTAAGTTGGTTTCATTTGGTTTGTAGAATTGTGTTTGAAAGTGAGATTTAATGGTTTCATATACTAGTTGTGGTGATGCAATATGTTTACCAGTTTCGTCGTGAACATATGGATTTTCATATGGTTTTGAGTGCAGCATCCGTAGGGCTTTGAACGTTTTTGCTGTATCCTTCATTTGGTTGATTTCACTTAATTTATTTTCGATTTCTTTTGTTTTATTTTCTAGCAGCTTGTCTTTGATACGTCTCATGATGTTATTTCTTTCGCTTTTTAACCTTGTCATCTTGTCAAGATCTTTGCAGTTACTGATTTGAATATGAAGTTCCTTTTGTGTTTTTGACATTTGTTCAATTTCTGGATCATAGTTATGACCATGGTTACGATTTCTTGGGGTCTGTCTAGGAAGTGTTTGTTCAGCAGCAGATTTAATTGATTGTTTCACTGCATCCCATTTTTCTTTAATACTGATGTTTTCTGAAACATTTGATTGTAAACTTGTTTCTAGATTTTGTTGGTAAGCTTTTCTTATGTTTTCATTATTGGTAAGGTGTGTTATGTCTACTTTCTTGATGTTATCTTTCACCGTCCTTGTTTTTTTAAAGACTTGAAAAGGTTTAACTTTAATTTTACTCAGTACTAATCTGTGGTCACTACTTGTCATGGTTCCACTAAATGACCTGGCATCTTGTAGGATATGTTTTTGTTTTTGAAGAACAATGATGAAATCTATTTGTGAATATATTGTGATGACTTTATCTTTGTTTGCATTTTGTCTTTGATTTGCCCAAGTTGTTATATGTTTAGCAGGATGGTTGAATGCTGTATTGGCTAAAAATAATTTGTTGATGTTGCAAAAATCAATTAAGAGTTGTCCATTGTCATTTCTTTTTCCTTTACCATAGATACCTGTACATTCCTCTTTCGCTTTTCCTACTCTGCTATTAAAATCCCCAGCTATTAAGGTGATCAGACTTTTATTTTTGTATTTATTGATGATATTTGATATCTGGTGGTATAGCTGATCTACTTCTTCTGCACGCTCTGCAAGAACTGATCTTGCCACCATTTGGTTGGATATCGCAAGTGCGTATCCCTCAATACCGCACAGATTAATCTTTTTTGCTTTGGAAAGGTATGGTATATCTCCTAGTTGGATTGCCATTGTAAAGGGTTACTATTCTGGGCTGTACAGCAAATCATACTCCAAATCTGCTCCAAGCAATTGGCACCAGCACTTCAGGGGCATCTTCGCTGGCTGCACCCTGTCTATCGTCTTGTTTTTATCAGGCATAAATGTTATTTTGGAGTATACGCTGGCAACATCTGTGTCATGCTACATCACCTCTAACAGAGTATCCTTACCTTTAATAAGGGCTTTTATGGACGACATAAACATCATGTCTTCTTCTGTTGCTGGAACACAAGTACTCCTTAACAGGTGCACCACAGCTCTAAGTTGGGCCAATATGACATTTCGCGCTGAAAAATCCCGTAGTTTTGTGATCATCAAGGGAAGATCTATCAATAGCACCCCTTTTAGTGTAAGTAGCCCTGAAAACGACATTGATTTCTCACAGTATATCCCATCTATTCATGCCTCGCCAGTGCGATTTTTAGGCCGGATTATTGATTGTTCTATCTCAGACAGGAAGTCCATCAACGAATTGGAGGAAAAGCTGATAGAAGGGCTTGGTGTCATTAATAAGTCCTTATACACTGGAGCGCAAAAACTTTGGATCTTGCAACATCTTTTGATCCCGCGAATTCAGTGGCCACTGTTAATATACGAGGTCTCGATGTCTGTTGCTGGGCGCCTAGAGCAAAAGGTTTCAGTGTTCATACGAAAATGGCTGAACTTACACCGTTCCATCACAAACATTTCCCTATATGCTGACTCCTCTCCTTGCCCTCTGCCCATTAAGAGCCTCACTTCTATTTTAAAATCCGCAAAGATTAGCGGCCACCTACTTTTGCGTCACTCCAAAGATCCGATTCTGTCAACACTCGATCCATCTTTAAAGGCAGGTTCTTGGAAGGTGAGCGATGCAGTTAACATAGCTGAGGGTGAATTAAAGTACAAGACCATAAGGGGTCCTGTACAGCGTGGACGAACCGGTCTTGGCATTTCTAAAGTGGAAGTAATACCACCAAAAACCACTCACAAGTACAGAAAGTTAATCGCAAAAACATCGGCTGAGATTGACGAGGAAAGCTATCTATCTAAGGCACTGCAACTTCAGGTGCAGGGCCAATGGACAAGATGGGAGAACTACGTAAAGTTTGATCTTTCATGGAAGAACATCCTAGCAACTCCTCCTAATCTCTTATCTTTCTGCCTGCAATCCACTTACGATGTTCTGCCATCACCAAGTAACCTAAGGAGGTGGAAAATAAATACAGAACCATCATGTTTCCTATGTCACAAAGAAATTTGCACTTCTGCTCACATTCTTGGTGCTTGTAAAACTGCTCTTTCCCAGGGTAGATATACCTTTAGACACGATTCTGTACTTACCCATTTGGTAGAAACTTTGAAAAAGTTCATTTTTGAGCTTCCTTCTGAACCTCCTAAAAATTGTCAAAAAATAACCTTTCTGAGAGCCGGGTCAAAGGCACATACAAAATCTAAAGTGTCAGGTATACTGCACCTTACCAAAGATTGGAAGATTGTTGCTGACACACACTCGAACTATGTGTTTCCTAGCCATATTGCCATTTCTGAGCTTAAACCGGACCTTGTGTTATATTCAAATGACCTTAAGCGCGTTATTATTGTAGAACTCACTTGCCCATGTGAGGAAAACATGAATGCTTGGCACTCCACAAAAGTTGCCAAATATTCCTGTTTAATGAATGTGATTATGGTTAATGGCTGGCAAGTTGATTTCTTCGCAGTGGAAGTAGGAGCAAGAGGATATTGTGCAAGAACCCACACTGCCTGTTTAAAAAGAATGGGTTTCACCAACAAACTTGCTTATTCCACTGCAAATGATCTCGGTAAAATCAGTATGAGGTCTTCTTTTTGTATCTGGCTGGCACGTGAATCCAATGTTTGGTCAACTGACTCCTTAATGCAATTACCCAAATCCAAGCAGGCTTTGCCCATTGTGGAGACCAAGGGTGTTTCATCTCGCCGAAAGGGGCCATCTAAAAAGGTTAGCCAAAATAAAAATGACACTCAACCAATTAGTGTCTATAAAAACATCGGTTTTTTAAACAAAGGCAACACTTGTTACGCCAACGCCATTTTGCAAGTATTAAGTACCATTCCAACACTCTGGTGCCAGAGTGGGTCAGAATCGTTTCATTTATCACCTATTGCGAGGTCTATTTCGCTTAACATGGCGAAGCTGAAGCAATCATTGTCACCTGTTGACCCTTCGAATTTTCTCTGGGCCCTTGAACGTCAAATGCACTCTGATGGGAAACTGGACTTCCAATTTAATACTCAGCAAGATGTAGCAGAGATTTTGTTTGTGGTTTTGGACGCCCTTAAGGGATTTTCCCCGATTGCTGCAGATAAAATCTCAACTGAAATCTCAATGTCCGTAAGCTGTAACACCTGCCTGTGCACCTCGGTAAATGTCGAAATGCAGGACATTTTAACACTGCCAATGACATCTAAAATCCAATCTTGTGTCAGCAAATTTTTAGAACCGGAAATTCTAACTGATGGAAACAAGTGGTTTTGTCCGCAATGCTTTGCACATAGAGAGAGTACTAGAGAAACGCAAATCAGCAGGAGTAGTGAAATCTTATTCCTGCATCTTAAAAGGTTTTTAAAACATGGTGAACATCTGGTAAAAGACAACAGAGTTGTTGAATGTGTTTCTTTACGTGACTCCCTCCTGCAACTACCTCTCGTCAGTGATACGGACACAATGTTTAATCAGAACTACTCATTGTTAGCAACAATTAATCACTCCGGTACATTAACCGCAGGTCATTATTGGGCTTATGTTAAGGATCCTGCCACAAATTCTTGGTACCACTGCAATGATAGAGCGGTTTGCAAATGCTCTCCACCTATTCTCAACAACAATTCATGTTATATTCTTTGTTACGTTCGCTGTTGATCCGCTTTTTCTTTCTTTCTTATACATTTATCATTACGTTTATAAAACCTGTACTTCCAGGGTCATGGGGGAGGAAAATGTAAATCCGAGCGGTTTTATATTACCCCAGCTAGTTCATTCGAACCAGTTTGCCGTCAATACCCAGAGGGTAAACAGTTCAGCTCACTCTTCTCTGGTAACTTAAAAGAAGCTTAGCAAGGGGGTTTGCTTTCAGCTTGTCTTTGGGTGTAACGACCCCACTTTTTACCCCAGTTCAGTAAGGTGCCCAAGTTTACTAACTTGGTCTTCAGGCTTGACAACCCTGCTGTCCTTAGTCAAAATATGTACAGGCTGGTCCTGTCATGACAACCTCCTGTGTAAGGCTGAGTGTTGGGGCCCTGTAACACATGTGGAAAGCTACAGCCAGAGTCACAAGTTCTGGCGCACAGGAGGGTTTTATATAATTCTTTTTTTATATTATATATTTTTGACATATACATTTTTTCCATTTGTGTTTGTTCTGTAACCAGTCCGTTTATGTTGTTAGATCTGTCTTGTGTCGTATTGTTTGTGATTGAAGGATTGTTTTTTCTCTTTAAGATTTTCTCAGTGAATAGTTATAGGTCCAAGTTGGACAGTACTCATGCTTGTAATAAGCAAGAAAGTGTATTCAGCACCTTCTTCTGGGAGCCTAATCCCAATTTTATTTACATCCACCGTCCCTGTAGACAAGATACTTCAGTGCAGCTTGCTGTATTGTAAACCTTTTTCATCAACAATCAGAGGTCGGTGCATAGACATTTATGATCGTAATCAATCCATTTTCATCTTTCCTCGTTAGTTTTTGTTTGGTTTTCTTTCTATTTATCGTAGTGCTTGTAAAATGACTTACTTTCCTGATTTTAAGTTTCAGACCATTTTACGGAATTGTGGAAAGAGGCTACGAATTTTTTTTTCCTTTGGTGAAAATTTGCAGAAAAATATTCCCTTTCTATTGAATAAAAGTTCGTAGTGCGCTTCTGTAGCCAGCTCTTGCGCAGATTCCTTTCTATTTTGATGGTTTTCTGAGTGGGAAACCATTGCCGTATTTCTTGCCCGTTTAGGGTAACGATTACCCAAATGGGAAACCGCGAAGTTTCTCAAATAGGAAACCATTTCCCAGATGGGTAGTGGTTTCCATTTTCATCTCAACTCCCGAACTGCTTAGTTCTTTTTTTTCTTTTTTTCTTTTTCTTTCTTTTCTGTTCGTTTTTTTTTTCTGTTCCACTTGTTTGTTTCTCTCTCCCCCCATTGTAAGTAAGAAGCTTAGCAAGGGGGCTTGGCAATTGCCTTGTCTTTGGGTGTAACGACCCCACTTATAACCCCAGTTCTGTAGGGAGGCTAAGTTGGCTCACTTAGTCTACAGGGTTAACGATCCTGCTATACCTGATGTTACGAAGAAGCTATATAAGGGGTTTTCATTTCTATCTTTCTTGTTTCCGTGACTTTACATCCACGTTCATTACTCCACTGTTTTCAGGCTGGTCCTGACTTACGGCTGGTCCGAAGCAAAGGGCTGGTCCAAAGCGACAACTGCACATGTAAGGCTGAGTGTTGGGATCCCGTAACACATGTGGAAAGCTACTGCCAGGTTCACAAGTCCTGGCGCTCGGGTGGTTGTCTACTTATATTTATAGTTTTATTTTTATTTATTTTTATAGTAAATTCTTTGTTGTATTGTTGTCGTTATGTCTGTTTTCATGTTGTCAGTTTTTGTGTACCGACCGTTAGTTGTACGTATTGTATTGTGTATAGAGGGTTGTTTGGTTCAATTACCTTGAATCTACAGATTATCCTTGCAAAAAGGGAGATCTTGCATTGCGTTTTGATCTTTAAAGGGTGTAACCTCTACAATTTTAACTTCAAGGGTCGTTAGACCAGTTCCATCATCACAGCTTGCTGTTTTGTTATCTCAAAATCAATTCTTCTATCCAGTCTGTCACTTCTTCCAATCTTCTAACCTTGTTTGATTCCTGAAGCTACTCCTTGATTTTCTGCTTTATCCTACGTTTTACTTCAGTACCTGTTGTTGTCTCCTTAGAAAAAGGAAGAATTTGGTTCCTTTATATGAGCATATTCTTTAGAGGAGCAAAACCTCTAGAATTTAAATTTTAAGACTTAACTGGTCGAGTTTATCATTGTGCGTGCACTTTGTTATTTTCATTCTCATATCTCAGCTGCGAAGGGAAGTGCATTTAATATCTTTGCTCAGCACGACGTCCCCGAGGTTCTTGAATATATCCTAGACTTTCCATTTCTTGGAAGTCTTTTTAGTATTGGCATCAAGACATCAACCACTTGCAATTCATGTTATATTACCAGCTCCTCAGAAGTTATAGCACCATGCATCCAACTTTCTCTGCACCCTACGTTACAATCTTCCTTAGATAATTTCTTTGAAAGCGAGGAGTTGTCAGACACCAATGCCTACTTCTGCCATGTTTGGAACGCTCATCAAACTGCTGTAGTTGAAAGAGAGGTAGTGTCGTGCAGTTCCCATCTCATTTTACAGTTAAAACGGTCTTGTGTCAAAAATTGCCTCTCGTATTACTGCTTACCCTTGTACCCTTTCCATACCTTTTACTTCAAGTGTCCCTCAAACTCAGAACTCGTATTGTTTCACTAGAACAAAAGTTTTCTTTCTTCATAAGAAAGTGGCTGAGACTCCATCACTCTATTTCTAACATAAGTTTGTATTCCGCTTCATCGCCAAGCCCGTTACCTTAAAAAGTCTATCCTCTGTACTAAAATCTGCTAAGATCAGCGGTCATCTTCTCCTCCGAGATTCGGCTGATCCTCTAGTCTCAGACTCTCCTCCAGACTTAAAGGCTGGACACTGGAAGGTAGATCAAACAGTAAAATCAGCAGAGTGTCAACTCGAGTTCAAGAAAATATTTGGTTTCCACCAGTTCGGTAGAGCAGGCTGGGACTGGTAAGCCATAAGAGTGTCCCAGCGATTGGTACCCATTCTTACCGCAAACTTGTATCAGATGTTGTGCAGGACAATGAGGAAGACATCTATTATGCTCGAGCCGTTCAGCTTCATGTCCAAGGTAACTGGACTAAATGGTGCTCGTTTATTAAATACGATCTTTCTTGGAAAAACCTACTGTCTCTGCCGCAAAGTTTATCTTCGTTTTGCATCGGCGCAACCTATGACACGCTTCCTTCTCCTACAAATCTTGTCAAGTGGGGAATTCAAAATGGTTGCACCCTATGTAAAACACCCTCTTGTAACGTGTCCCACATTTCAGGCGCTTGTAAATTAGCCCTTTCAAAAGGTAGATTCACGTACCGCCACGACACTGTTCTACGTGTGTTGGTGACAGATTAACAGTCACGAGTCATATGTTTTCTTTTTAGAAGAGCTGAGATAAGAATATTTTAACCGGAATGAGTCAGCAAGGGGGCTTGACTACACTCAGTCTTGTCTTTGGAGAGTGACGACTCCACTTATTACCCCAGTCAAAAGTAAAACAAAATCAAATAAAAATTAAGTTAACAAGGCGGTTTGATCATACTAGTTCTTGTCTTTGGAGAGTGACAACTCCACTTATTACCCCAGTTAAAAAAAAATAAATAAATAAAAAAATTAAAAAAATATATTAGCAGGGGGGTTTGATCACACATGATCTTGTCTTTGGAGAGTAACGACTCCACTTATTACCTGAGTTAAAAACAAAGAATAGCACATTTGAACAGAAAGTGGTCAAAGTTAATTTTAGGAAGATAGGGATGTCTAGTTTCTGCTGATGACCGTCCGCGGACCTCTTTGAGGTGACCCAGCTAGACATCCAGGGTACTTAGGTTCAGAAATATCTTTTCAAATGTGTTGTGTCCTTTTAATTTTATTTTTTTTATATATATTTAAATATATATATATAAAAGGGAGAATTGTGCTTTTAGAGGCATATCCTCTAGAGGAGTACAACCTCTAGCTTGTTTGCAAAGACCTAACAGGTGGAGTTCATCATTGCCGTGGCTTGCCACCTCTTTGTAAATTATTTTCTTCTATTCAGTAGTTCTTATCCGATTATGAGCCGGCAAAACCATCTAGATGTCATAAAATATCCTTTGTTCCAGCTGGTAAACGTCTTCCCACCAAAAGGCGTTCAAAAATTCAAGGTATCCTTCACCTGGGGTCTGATTGGAGATTATTGTCGGAACTTACATTCAACCTTAATAGTACCACCTTATCGTGCTGTAACGCAACTTCGTCCGGACATACTTTTAACTTCTGCCATGACCAAAACTGTAATTATCGTTAAATTAACTTGCCCATGTGAAGAGAACATGGAGACTTGGCATAGAGTTATGGTTGATAAATACTCGTCACTTTGTTCCGTCATGAGATTAAACAATTGGTCTGTGCATTTCTTTGCTGTTAAAGTAGGAGCTAGAGGATTTTGTTCCGAAACAGTTAGAATCTGCCTCCGTCGCCTCAGCTTTTCTAATATGTCTGTGCGTTCCACTCTGAAATCTCTTACTGAGTCATCTATGCGATTATGGTTTTACATCTGGCTATCTCTAGATTCGTCTTGGATTCATCCTGGTAGGGATCCATAGCATACCGCTCAATTGTACCAACTGTTTCAAAGAAATCCAAGTCACAAGCAACTTCGACCACTAGCTTTAAGGACACGAATCCCCAGGGAGTAACAAAGAGCTCCACTACCTTGCCTGCACAAGAATCACTAGGCAGCAACAGCTGCTTGCTAAATTTGGGCAACACACGTTACATCAATTCCATCTTGCAATGTTTTTATGTGTTACCTGCAGTCGCCCCAGCCATCTCTGCAAATGATTCCAATATGCCGATAGGTAAAAGTTTTGGAAGTATTCTACGCAAACTATCCTCCTCCAAGGTTCCAGTGAACACTTCTTCATTTCTAAATGCATTAAAAGGCCATGTTTCTAATGCAAGGGGTGCTGCTTTTAATCCGTTCTCTCAGCAAGATGCCCTAGAGATTCTTGAGTATCTCATACCAGAGTTGTCCTTAGCCTTTCCTTTCTTTGGTAGATTATTCAACACTCGTGTGAAAATCTGCACTACTTGCAGCGCTTGCAATAGTATTAGCACCTCTGAGCAAGTAAGTCCATTTCTTCAACTGCCCTTGACATCGACTGTGAAATCTTTAATAGATAACTTTTTGGAGAGCGAAGAATTGTCAGGTGTCAACTCGTACTTCTGTCACTACTGCAATAGTTACCGAACTGCAACAGTTGAAAAAGAGGTCGCAGAGTGCAGTTCAATTTTGGTTCTGCAATTAAAGCGCTTTGCCTATAACAAAGGTCTTGTGTCTAAGGTTTGTTCTCCTGTCACATCCTCCCGGGCACTGTTTCTATACCTATCACTGTAGACAGTGAAGTCTCTTGTCGCAAGGACTACTACTTAAGGGCTGTAATTAACCACTCCGGAAATTTGAACAATGGCCATTACACTACTGTTGCTTATAACCAAGTGCATGGTAAGTGGTTTCATTGCAACGACGGGGCAGTGGTCCCTTGCAAACAAAGCTTGCTTAATGGTGTACAACCTTACATTCTTTTCCTTGAAGAGGTTAGGTAAATTGCAGTCAGCACCACAACTTCCGGCTTATGTCAGCAAGGGGGTTTGACTATTCATTTTTTATTTTATTTTATTTTTTTATTTTTATTATTATTATTTTTTTTATTATTTTTTTTTTTAGTCTTGTCTTTGGAGAATGACTTATTGCCCCAGTCAAAAAAAAGCGAAAAACCAAAAAAAAAATACGCCAGCAAGGGGGTTTGATTCTACCAGGTCCTATTTTTGGAGAGTGACGACTCCACTTATTACCCCAGTCAAAAAGGAAAAAACAAAAAACAAAATAAAAATTATGTCAGCAAGGGGGTTTGACTGCACTGGTCTTATCTTTGGAGAGTGATGACTCCACTTCTTACCCTAGTCACACAAGATTGTACAGAGTAGGACAGATGAAAAGTTATGGATGAAAGAAATGTCTGAAGACTGTTCGCAGACATCTTTTCAGGTGACTCAGCTAGACATTTTGGGTACCTTGGTTCAGGAATATGAGTCGTAACCCTTGAACCCTTTACGGAAGTCCTGTCCTACTCTCTCTGTCTGTTTGTTTAATTTTTGTGCCAATTACCTTCTTGGAAGAAGGAAGAATTGTGTTCCTTTATATGAGCATATTCTTTAGAGGAGCAAAACCTCTAAAATTTAAATTTTAAGACTTAACTGGTCGAGTTTATCATTGTGCGTGCACTTTGTAATTTTCATTCTTCTGCTTTCTTTCATTTTATTGGGCATTTTGTTGTTTTAGTGCCCCGTAAATTACAATTTGCATTGTGCAATAACATATATTGCAAAGTTTTGGTGTTCTTGTCTGAGATGTACAATACACAAAACTGTATAACATATTATAATATCTTAGTAAGTGTAAGTTAGCAAGGTGCTTTGGTAATACTTGGTCTTTTCTTTGGAGAATGACGACTCCACTTAGTTGGTAGCGCTCTACATGAGTGCATTGCCAGTGGCACTGTCAATACATGGTAATGTTTATCAATACCTTGTTGTTTTAATTTTGATCTTTGTCAACATATACATTGTACTTATGGATTAGTCTTGGTTTTCAAAGAATTTATGTTGTGGTTGGTAGTCCTCCACTAGTACGTATGAAATGTTGGGGGTAGCGCTCCACATAGTACACAAATAGTGACAGTGTGATAAGTTTAAGTCTTGAATACTACATTTGATACTACATTTATGATTGCTGTTACTGCTTGTACACGTTTATTTTCTTATTCTGATCAGTAGGTTTTACGTATTTCTTAAAAGATTTCTATAACTATCTTGATTATTAACCCCCGAAAATATATATTACCAGTTTAATTTAGTCGTCTAGTTGTAGATGTCTAGTTTCTCCATCCGCAGACTTTTTCGAGGTGACCCAGCTACACATCCAGTGTACTTAGGTTCAAAAATATGGGTCGGAACCTACCTACCCTTGATTAAAGTAGTGTTATGTTGTTTTTATTCTTTTCATTTTTTATTTAATTCCTTGAAAAGGGGAGAATTGCGCTTCTAGAATCATTTTCTCTAGAGGAGTATAACCTCTAGTTTGTTTCCAAAGACATAACAGGTTGAGCTCATCATTGTGGTGGCCAGCCACTTCATTTAAAAAAAAATCAACATAATATTAATATGCAACAACTTATTAACTTTGGGAAGCACGTCAAACATTCAACTGTTATGGCACCACATGTGTTTCCAAAGCAAACTGCACAAATACAATTAACCTGGTGGAATATTTCGCGGTAGGATTTCTAATTTTATCAAAAGCTCCAAATCGTAGCGATGCGAACTCTCTGCCAAGCCTACCAAATCCATTTACAAATCAACCTCTACGGAGGTAATAAGTTAAAGTCATTCTGTTCTGCAGTAAAGAATAAGCCATTTTGTCTAGTCTAGTTCAATGCAAACATGCTTTTCCAGTATTTTTCTGAGGTTGATTTTGAAAGGAATCGGCAGACGTGTGAGTAACTCGTTTCTTGTTGTAAATCTAAAAAAATAACATTAAGATGAAACTATAAGCACAATAAATTTCACACCACCTGTTCATCATACAGAATTTATCGACGGGAAAAATTACATTAGGCATGCTACAATTTGCTGAAAACAGTGTTACTACAACGTCATTTGAACATTGGTGTAAAAAGAGAAACAGAAACCGGAGTATATTTTTGAGACACAATTTGATGCACACCCCAACCCTTGCACAACAAAACCTAGCCGATTTTCAGTAAAATTATTACCATTCAAAATTTCGTAGAAGTGTTGCATAACTGCTGCTGCTGCTTCTTTGATCTCATCACTTGAATTACACGCGTAAGATTTACTATCGAGGATAGTAGAAGCCGTGGTGAATAGTGAATCAGCCATGATAAAGCCAAGTCGTTCTCTAAGACAGGTTTCAAGTGCTTCGAATATTTTTTCAGCTATACGCGTTGCTTGCCCAGACATTCGTCGAGGTTCATTCCGTGCATTGTATAGAAATGAAAAGTAACAGGGATGTTTTCAGGTGTATTATTTGCAGCACCTCTCAACGCCCTGTCAGTCGGCACTGGTGTGTTGGCATTCCTGATTAACTTTATTCTGATGTCATCTAATGTTGAAAACAATTGTTTACGAAGCAATGCATCTCTTTGCTTATCTCTCACTTCCCTATGAAGCTTTGATATTGCAGTGATAGTAATTTTGATGGTAGTGATTGCTTCAGGCATAAGCAAATTCTCTTTCTTTAAAGTGACCAAACATGGTACTGTGTATGCCACGATGTCTTTTCTAACGGATTCGTAGATGAATAGGAGAATACTGGCTTCTCTTTAAATCCCTTGGATTTTTTTTTTTACAGTAGCAGGAAACGGTTGTTCAGTTTGCCTGTAAGTGAAACCAAGCATAGTTCGCGTACCAGTAGGTTTGGTGTAACGTAGAAAAGCAACACCAGTCATCTTCGCATATTGCTTGTAAAGACCCAATTGAGTGTAGCATTTTTAAACATATAAAATTCAGTATTTAATTGAATTTGGGTGTCTTTATGATTGGTTAGGATGGGTCTTCAGTTGCAATCTCGAGACGATTGATAACTCCTTCCAAAGAATGGAGTGTGGCGGATTTCGAAGCATAAAAGTTGACTGGGTGGTGAAGTGAATTACTTGTTTAAGCTCGAGACGATATGTAATGGTTTTCTGGGTTGCCACTGCTGGGTTCCAAGTCTACCTTTCTAAGGGGCAGTTTCTTGGTCAGCCCAAGCATTACGATACAATTTCTCAAGTGTTCATGTCTAAGGTCAGAAAGCTTTTCTGTTTCCAGGTTTGCTGCTTTTTATTCTTTGTCACAACCTCTCTAAGGGCTGGGTTCCCAAGTCTACCTCTCTTAGCCCTGGGCTCTGTGTCAGTAGGTAAAAGCAACAACGATACGATTTGCAGCTGTCGACTTTTCTTTTTCCAAAGTTTAACAAAAGTTATTGGTTTTGGCGGACGGTGTCAATGAATGTAGCTGGTGTCTTGCAGGAGGCAGGGGATGCTTACTCAAGGGCCCGCACCAGGTCCCAAGCATGAGTGAATTTCACCAATCATCGTGTTTCCACATTCATAGGTGTTTGTTTCAGTACAGTCGAAGTCCATTAACTTTCCGATTATCCCTGTAAAGGGTAGAGTGCAGAAGTTCTCCAGCAGCTTCTTATTCTTTGGAGAGAAACCTCCTTTTTTTAATTAAACTTTCCGTCTTAAAAGACTAGTTTTATCTGCATTGCGATGTAGTTACTCCTATTCTCTGGTTGTTGTTCTGGAATGCGTCTTTCAACGCAAGTTCTATCTTGTTTGACAGACACCAATGAAGACCAAATGTTCTCCCACGATTTATTTCTCCAATTGATACAGATTCCTGTTTGCACTAGCACCGTCCGACCTCGTTTCAACTTGCTGATCCTTTTTGAATTTAGCGCTGTGGACAGAATTTTCGAGAGTTACCTGAAATCCTTAAGCACTAGTATCTTCTGGTTGTTGTAAGCTCAGAACGTCGAATTTTAGTTTTCCGTTCTTGCATGTTTACATAACGTATAGTTCCTTTTCATCGTTTGTTTTAGCTGATGGGGATCCATCATGACAATTTTAAGTGTGCAACATAAAAAGGTAACACGTAGCTCCATTGACATGAAAACGGAACGTCTGAAATATCAAGTTTTCACTTTTTCTGAATTCCGATCCACTTAAAACTCCAGCATTTATTTTCTACTTCTAACTTTATTTTACCACTTTTAGCTCCACTTTTTACTTCCTTGAATTAACCAATTTGTTCTTCCCCAATTTTACGCCAGGTTTTTGAAGTAATGGAAAGTGTCTTATCTTTTCGCACACTGCTTGTTCTGATGGGTTTCTCAACTGACTTTTAGGAAGACCGAGTAAAAAAGTCAGGGCATCTTTTAGCTGTCAGGTCTTCTAAGCGTTCCGTAGAGTCCTGCATTTTGCCATCTAAAAACGGAATGACCTATCATTAAGGTTTTTCTTACACAAGGATTTTGAATTCTCCAAACACGAATAGTGAATCGGTGTCTAATTTTCGTTGCTGCTGTTTTTTATTGTAGTCCTATCTAGATATACAACTTTTAACAAACGAGCTAAAGTGTACCTGTTGGTGTCCTCGAAAAGCTGTTTCAAACTTGACTTCGTAAAGCAAAGAATAAGCAATATTATGCCAGTTGCATCATCACAACTTACTGTCTTGTTACCTTATAATCATTCCTTGTTCAGTGTATTAGTAAAGACCAGTGAATTCTGGGGAAGACTAGTGCCACTGGAAAAGACTAGCGACCCTGGGAAAGACTAGTTCTGTACGAATTGGTGTATTTAACCTGATCCTTTTTGACAACTCTGTTTGAATACGATTTTGTTTTTACTAATCTGCGGTACGTGCCAATTCAGTGAATCCTCACAGTCGTGACAAAGCTGTGAAAATTATAGCCTTGCCCTCTGTGCCAGGCAACTCAGGGTGGTCTTTTGTCCTGTGCCTATTCATTCACTGTAGTACTGAATTCCGATAACCCAAAGCCTCGTAACTACTACAGTGATAAAGATGTTGATTTTTAGGTAAACGAGACAGCTTATCTTTGCCTATCAGATAAGTTTCCTCCCCTAAAAAAGTGGAGTGTCGTTCTCCATATTTTTTCGAAACGTGATGCTGAAAAGTTTCAGACAGCAAGTGTATTTCAGGACAATAACCACACGAATTCCTCCCGTCACATTGATGAGAAATATCTGAAAAACCTGCATATCAAGACACCAATAAAATGAACGATCCCCTTTGGTCGACCCTGGGCAAGGATGCTGCTAACAAGTTATCCAACAGTCTAAATTATGTGCCTCTTTCAACTTAACTCGAACTAATGGAAGACAGTGTTTATGAGGAAGCTGTACAAATCTTTGGCTATTCAACAGCATAGAAGGTTAAAAATCTTTGAAAAAATAGGAGGACTTTACGCTCTATTAATTTAATATTTTTAAAAAACTCTCTTGTGACTCATATTTTATTTGCTGTAGAGGTTGCACAAAAATTGGCTCTGCAGCAGCTGCTTGCCAAATTACGGGATAAAATCAAGGTGGTACGTCGGGCAGAGAGAGGTTCAAGAAGGCAAAGTCTGCTCTCAGGGTAAACCTGTTTGCAGCTGGTAAAGCCTTGTTTGATCCTAGGTGTGCAGCCACACAGCGAGTCGATCAACAGACCTTTTACAATTATAAATCTGCGGTTGTCAAGGAAGGATTGTATGACGTTTGTTGTGTAATTTAGAAGGTCTTCCTGCTGCCCCTTCTATTACGAAAGCTTTTCCCTCATATTCTCTTAAATACAAAGACTTTTTAACTCTTAACAACCAGAAGGAATCCGTCATCTTCTGGTTTAAATGCTATTCCCTATAAAGTTTTTTAAAAAGTGTCCCAAAATAAATACCTTCTTTTTCAATGTTTTTAAAACTCATGTTCAATGTTTTTAAATCTTGTATAAAAAAATGTGTCGTGCCTGTTCAATGGCGTAATGCTTGTGAAATTTATATTTATTTCCTATGGAGTCAAACATAAAAGTCAAAGGTAAGCTTCTCTTCAGCCTTGTTTCAAGGCGATTGGAAACTCATATAATACCCAATAACAAATCTATCAATACATCTGTACAAAAGGGATGTAGGAAAAAGGTTCCAGGCTGCTGGGAACACATCGATGGTTTGGTCAGCACCTAGCATCTGCCCGTTCTTCTAAGTCGGATCTAGCTACCATCTGGCTAGATATAGCAAATGCTTATCCTTCAATTCCTCATCGACTTACCTCTTTTGCCCTGAAGTGCTATGGTGTTCAACGACATGGGATTTCTTTTATTAAAAATTATTGCATTAGCATCTACAGCAAATGGTTCTCTTTACTTGCACCAAGTAATTGGCATAAACATTCGCGGGGAATTTTTGCGGGCTGTACGCTATTCGTTGTCCTTCTTCTTGCAGGCATCAATGTTATTCTTGAGCATACATTACTGCTTCCGCTCCTACGCTCATCAATTCAAGCCAAGTTTCACTCCCTTGATTAGATCCTTTATGGACAATATCAACCTGATGTTTTGTCGGTGTCTGGTACCCAAACGCTTTTGTCCAGGTGTACTGCAGCACTAAAATGGGCTGGCATGAATTTTCGTCCTAACAAATAACGCAGCATCGTGATTATAAAAGGTAAGCCCATCAATTTAACTTCATTTCCTGTCCAAAAGCCTGCAGACCCCACAGACTTCTCTTCCTACATTCCTATCCATTCCATGCCTGTGCGATTTCTCGGCCGCATTATGGATGGTTCTTTCTCCGGCAGGAAAGCTATTGACGAACGTGTTGAGAAGTTATCTGCAAGGGTCTTTATTATTGACAAGTCGCTTTATAAAGGCTCTCAGAAGCTGTGGATTTTATGACATCTATTAATCCCGCGCATTCAGTGGCCCCGGCTGCTATATGAAGTCTCAATGTCTTGTGTCAGCACTCTTGAACGAAAGGCGTCAGTATTCATAAGAAAATGGCTCAATCTTCACTATTCTGACATTCTGTCTTTGTGCCTCTAGCTCACCTTGCTCTCTACCGATAAAAAGCCTTACTTCAATACTCAAGTCCGCTAAGAACAGTGGACACTTGCTGCTAAGGGATTTTAAAGGTCCTTTGGTTTCAGCAGCTGTACGAACATTAAAGACCGGTAAATGGAGCATGTCCAATTCAGTTAGATAGTTGAATTGAACATTAAAGAAATTATTATTGTTATTATTATTGCAGAAAATTAGTAACAGTGACTGCAAAAGAAATTGATGGAGAAAAGGATATGAGCAGAGCTTTCCAACTTCAGGTGCAAGGTAGTTGGACTAGATGGGACAATTATAGTAAGAACGACCTCTTCTGGATATCTTTGCTTGCCATGCCATTAAACTTGTTGTTGTTCTGTTTAAGCTCCACCTACGGTGTTTTTCTTTTTCCAAGTAATTCGAGACGTTAGCTTATATGCACTGAATCATTCTGTTTCTTGTGTGGAAAACAAGTCTGCGCCACAGCTCACATTTTAGGGGCATGCAAAACTGCTCTAACGCAGCGTAGATTCACAACTCTGTCATACGCGAACTTCCACAGTTGATCACCACATTTTTCAAATCTATTTCTCTCCTGTAAAGCACCTATATAGTATAAAATTTGTTAAAGCAGGTAGTCACCCTTCTAGCAAAAACCTAAATCCCGTAGGCCTCTTGCATCTTGCCACTGACTGGCTATTTCTTTTAAATTTAAATGGTGAACTCATTTTCCTGGGCATATTGCCATAATGTCAGTTAGACCAGATCTTGTCATATGTTATTTTATTTGAACTTACTTGCCCTTGAAAAGAAAACATGGAATCCTTGCACTCCAAAAAGCTCTCTAAGTACATCCCTTTGATAAATATCATCGGGCATAATGAATGGCAAGTAAATCTGTTTGCACTCGAAGGTGGTGCACGTGGATATTACTCTCGGTCGGTTGCCATTTGTTTAATAAGATTGGGTTTCGCAAACAAAGAAGCTTTCCAAGCCGTTCGGAAAATGGGCGACGTTTGTATGAAAGCATCCGTCAGGATTTGGCTACCTAGGAACTCAATTACGTGAAATCAAGGCAGCTGCAATCTTACGTCAGGCTCACCATCTGTGCCTACTCCTCTTTTGCCAAAGGTTACAAACTCGCAGCAACTACAACAGTATGAACAACAAAGGCTAACAGTCTCTAAAGGTCACTTACACCCGAACCCAGAATCGCCTACCAACAGCACCCCGGCAAAACCAACTCGTGCTGGCCTGATTAATAAAGGGAATGCATGATATGCTAATTCTATCCTACAAGCATTATCTGTAACTCCTGTACTTTGGTCACAAAATGCATCGCAATCCTCTTTTGTTTCTCCCCTGACCAAGTCCGTTTTGCTGACTATGTCTCTGTTGTCTAAATCCATCCGGCTGTAGATCCTTCCGCCTTTGTCTGAGCTTTGCAACGTAAGATGTCCAACGCTAGGAACAACCCATCCAATATTAACACGCAGCAGGATGTTTCTGAGATTCTACCTCATGTATCGAACGAGTTAACAGTATCGAACGAGTTAACAGGGCCATCAGTTATTGCTAACAAAATTATTAACAACAAAGAACTACAACTATATCTTCAGGCTTCGTTAATGTTTTTTTGCGACCAGAATTTATGTCTGGAAATGACAGATGGATGCTGTTACCTTTAAGACAGTACCCGGAAAACTGTCTTCACCCAGTGTGGAGATATACTGATTATCCAACTGAAAAGGTTTAACTGTCTCCAGGAAAGATCTGTGAAAATAATAAATTTTCTGTCTTGCCTCACCCAAGGTAATGACACTGCGTTTCGATCTTCAGAGGGTGTAACCTTTTAACTTGATGAGGCCATTAGATCAGTTTTATCATCACAGCTTGCTGTCTTGTTATCCTATAATCGTTACATGGATTAACTAAAACTATTTTTTTTTCGAAAGACACAACACAATTGTTAACCTGTAATGGACTTGTAACACAGTGAATATTTTTATAAACAGAATAATTATTGACTCATGAAAAAGCTATTGTACCATCAACGTTTTGTTATAAGATATTTCATAAGTTACTAACACAGATATTACGTTTTAATTTTGTTCTCATTTAAGTAACAACTAGCATAAGTAATGAGAGTGCGTCGCGACCCTTATTATTCAATGTTAAAAAAAACATCTGAAAACAGCGTTCGAAATCAAAACATTCTGAACAAAGTAAACGAAATTGTTGTTGTTTTAATTCCTAAAATTGTTGTACTGAAGATAAGAAAGATGAACTCTGAAGATAATACAACTTCTTACAAGGGAAAAAAACTGCACAATTGAAATAAAAAGGGAAGCCATAACTTACGCAGAAATGAACAGCACAAACAAAGCTGCAAAGAAATTTTGTGTTGCCGCTAAACGTTTAAGGTCGATCGAAAGGTAAAGGCTAAAAGTAAAAGACTCGAATGGGGAGGTGTTAAACCAATGGGTATTCAACTAGAGAAACAACTGCCCAGCAAGATCCAGCACCATTAACTGACAAAGTCCTATCTTATTTTTTACATGTTCTCTGTATACAATGATATGGTGTCTAAAACAACAATCGATGTTACAGGAACGAAATCTGATCGATCTTGATGGTGGAAGTAATAAAGAAGACATTCAAATCGTATAAATCAAACAACAAAGTGCACATTTTATTAAATTTTGTTTTTGTAATATACGCCCCTGTCAATTAAACGTCTCTGTCGTTGAAACGCCCTCTGGCGTTTATTCGATCACCTACGGTACAAATCATTTTTAGACATAGAATTGGTTATATTTTCGAAATTCAATTTTGCAGATATGACGGAGAGGAAAAATTAGTAATAATAACTGATTTTTGGGTTTCTTTTAAAGTTCAAAATACCTTTCTATACCAAGCAAAGTTTGCATTCTTTGTACGGCACATATGGTTTGTGACCCATTTTAACTGGAAGTTGTTCATATCAAAACAGAAGAGTTCAAACATATTTTCTTGTGCCTGTTGGCGTTATTATTTGAGGTTTATCCAAGCCTTGAACATATTTTGTTACTGTTTGCTGGTCATCCGTCGTAGCAAAAACGTAATCATTATCATTCTTAATCCCGGCCAGCTGTCAGTTTCTTACCCATTCATCAATGCCCTGGATCAACTCGGGTGTAAACACAATTGGCACCAAGCCATTTGTACCACTTTTTTTCTTCAACGTAACATACCATCGAACGTTCAGCAATTTTTTTCTCGACGGGATCTGTTAGCTGCTGCAGTATAACAAGTATGTCTTCAGTTTTTCTCCAAATACCTTTTGTATTCCATCCCTGTCATCTAACCTTACTTTAGATAATTCGCAACCTCGTCTAGCATTAGATGTTATAGCTCTGCCTAAACATAATCTATTTAATCAACGATAATCCATGGCATCTGTTTTCTTAATTCAAAATTTCCTATCTACCTAATTAATGCCTTTAACGCCACAGATTTATTGTGTCTTGACAACTCCTCGGGTTAATTGCAGTTCTTGTGTGCATTTACAGCTATAGCGTTGTTGACATAGGTCTGTCAATTACTAGAATAGAGTTCTAGGAATCGTCTACAGATTGCCTTATCGCAAGGATTTTGTTTCAATGCCTGATAACGTGCGGAAGAGCATAGACCTTTTAATCGAAAACCGGTTACAAGGAATACATTTGGCTGTGCAATTTGATGAGGCTCTTTGTAACCTACAATGCAAAATATACTACTATTTATTTGTACAGTTGTTGCACTTGCAACGCCAGAAACAAGATAATCCGTATCTAACGTCTTCATATTTATCCTGTTCCTTGCATTGCACCATGACGTTGCCATACAAAAGGAGAGGATTATAGTTGGGAATAACCGGTTGAGGGGCTTTTTTTCTCTGGCAGGTAACGGAAAAGACCATTTAAAAAAACTGCCGTATATTTACCTTCAGTGAAATAACATATTTTTTTCTTATGTAATGATTCTAATTCTGCGTTCATAGCTTTCATCCATTTTTCTGTAATTTATTTTCAAAGTATTTTTTAAAATGTATTGGGAACTTTGTGTGTTGTGCACCCATTCTCCATACTGATCAGGTGGATTTCTTTTTCTTATGGACCAGTATTAGATTAAACAGAACTACATATTTACGGTTTGTCTGTTATAACTCCTGGTAATGCCACAATGTCCCATAACGGTCATGTCTATTACATATTTTTATAAATAATCTAACCCAAGTAAATGTGTTTATAAACATTTAAGAATCTTGTTCCCAAAGTTTCGTTATGGGAAATTTGTAATGTTTTGAAAACGTGCTAGTTCTTCTCTAACCTGCCGCTTTTTTGATTGTCTTCATAGGTACGTCTATGTCCTTTGCCTTGATAGTAGATGCACTCCTTGTAGAATGGGTACTAAGCGTCTTAATATCAATGCCGGCCAAGCCTAAGAAAGTTTACCTTTTAAAATTTACCTGCTTGCCAGGCAAAGTTGTTATATAGTTTAATATTAAATCAGGGTCATATATTGCAGTGTGCTTTTGGAGGAAGAACGTAGCTTGAAAACACCCTTGATTAGTGTGCTAATGTCCTCCTTCTAACCAAAGTTTGTTCCTGCATCCTTTGGCAGCTGACAGGGCTGACCTTGCTGCTGCGATGTTTTCTACGTGGAAAAGGGAAGCAAGGAAGTTTATACCTTGTTTATGACTAGCCCTATAAGGTTCTGAGATTTTTTTATTTTTACAAAACTTCAGTCATTTTTTTTAGATACAGATTATAGCTGGATTGGGTTTTTCTGACCAAGATGCAGTGAGCAGCTGTTTAAGATCGTCAGACCATGACTGATTTTGTCCCCCTGAGACAATTGCTATCCGACTTAGATTTGGGTGCAGTGGATGAAGGATACTTGGGTGTTGTGGAATAGGTCCATTCTAGGTGAAACAAGAATTTCTTTAATGATTAGTTCAGAATACCATGTGAATCATGGTTGGTTAGACCAGTCCGGAACTACCGGGATACCTACTGCCTGATCACTATGGATCTTTTGAATTACCTGGGGAAGGCGGGCGAAGAGTGCAAAGGCATAAAACGAGATAATGTGCCAATCCTCAGTAAACAAGTTTTATTTATTTTACTCGCAACGAGATTTGTTTCTGGACGGAGATTGGAGGAAATGGACATTATTGAAAGAACTGAAGGTCTCACTGACTGGGTGTCACCGGTAATAGCAACACCAAAGAAGGACAATGACATATGATATGAGATATGAGACAATGACATATGATATGAGATATGAGAAGAGCCAACTAAGCAATTCAGAGAGAAAGGCATTCAATACCCACACTGAAACCACCTTATCATCGTCTTCCCGCGGAACATAGGTCTTCGCTTCTGCTTCCTGAAGTTTCTTCACCTGTGACGCATTCCTCAACAACTCACTCCCATCTTCGCCCTTTATCACGAATCCTGTACCTTTCCTATTTACCACAAAGTAATTCTTTTTATTGAATGTAGTAGTCAGTTTGTTTTCTTCCTTTTGTTTCAATAAAACTACATCACCCTTTTCAATTTCGGATAGTTTAGTTTTTTTAACCTTGTTGTACTCTTTTACCATTTTCTTTTTGTTTTATTGGTCTTTTGCTTTGACGTTATCATGTTCCTGACCTTTTAATGGTTGCGAAACTTGTGGCAGTTTTGTTTGAATTTCGCGATTGAACAACAATTTGGCAGGTGATTCTCCCGTAGTTGAATGAGGCGTACTGCGATAATCCAATAAAAATCTTGTAACAGCATGTCGCCAGTTCTTTCCTTAAGCATGTGCTGTTTTGATCTTTTTCAAAAGAGTTCGGTTTAATCGTTCGACTTTTGCATTTCCCCTTGGCCAGTACGGTTGAGATTTTGTATGAGTTATCCCATTCAATTTGCAAAATTCTTTAACTTCATCCGAAACAAAATTGGAACCATGGTCGGTTGTCAAGACTTCTTGGATACCATTGCAAGGAAGAAAGAAAATAATTTACAACAAACGATGCAATTTTTCGTAGCGGTTTTATTACTCCGGCTGTTATTTTCACCGGCAGCCTACCGTAATTCAGGAGTTTGCTTACTCTCTTACAGAGTAATTAAAAGCAGCTAAGCAAGGGGGTTTGACAATCTGTCTAGTCTTTGGGTGTGACGACCCCACTTTTAACCCCAGTCCATTAGGGAGATCAAGTTTGCTCACTTTGTCTACAGGGTTAACGAGCCACATATGGAAAGCTACGGCCAGGTTCACAAGTCCTGGCGCATGGGTGGTTGTCTGCTCTTATTTATAGTTTTATATTTATTTGTTTCTTTCTATGTCGTATAGCAATTTGTAACTGTCAGTAGGTGTTTGTGATGTAATGTTTATAGAGGGTCTTTAGTTCAGTTACCTTGATTCTGCAGACTATCCTTGTAAAAAGGAAGATCTTGCACTGAATATAGATCTCTAGAGGGTGTAACCTCTACAATTCAAAAACAAAAGAGTCAGTAGACTAGTTCCATCATTACAGCTTGCTGTTTTGTTATCTCACAATCAATCAATGACAGTTAATATACTCTCTCCAGTTGGAAATGGACCAAGTAGATCAAAATGGAAGATTTGCCACGGTCCTTTCGGCATAACTGTAGGCCTGAATGGTTCGTATTGTGTTTTATCAACTACCAACTGGCATGGTAGGCATGTACTAATAGTACTTTCAACATTTATTCATGGTCGGCCACCAAACTTTTATTCTTTGAGGTTGTTTTGTTTTAACAGTGCCCATATGATTTCCATGTACAATATTCAATGTTTTTTTCTTTCAGCAAAATGTTCTCAGAAATACACAACACAAATCTGATTTTACTCTGCAGATATAGTTCTGAATCTTGTTTCGGCTTTTTTTTTATCAATCCCTGTTGAATTAAAGTTTTAACGGATTGCAATGCCTCATCTTCTCTTGTGGCTATTTCAATTTTGCCAGTGTTACTGCAGCAGGTATTGCATTTATAATAACAAAATTCAAATATTCCTCGGTTTCACACCGTGTTTTAGTAATTTTAACTTCTAACACAATTCGCGATATGGCATCTGAGGGATTTTGTGCCCCTGACTTGTATTTGATCCGGAACTTGAATGGTTGTAATCTCAGCACCCACCGCTCCAGTCTGTCAGATGGTTTTGATTTCGGTTGATGATCGGTGTACAACTCGAATTCTGTTCCAATTAAATATCGATGAAACCGTTCACAACTCCAAACTATTGCCAAACGTTAAAACCTCATACTTTGGGGTAAAATGAATGACACATGTTGGAGCAAATTGGACAGTGCTGTGCATAGTAAGTTAAATACTTGTAACCATCTATCCATTACTGAGAAAGTAAAAACACTTGAAACCTTGATTTATAAAGAAGGTTCAAAAATATTTAGCTGTCAATCTTTAAAACAAACCAAAAACTCTCCAATATTAACAGGCGTACAATTCGTTCTATAAATTTAGTGAAGCGGAAGAATATTATTCTTGGGCAGATTTCTTCGTCATCCATCGAGGAAGAAATATCTGCCTTGCGACAACTTTTACATCAAGTTAGAATAAAAATTAGGGTAATGCGTCGAGGTAAAAAACGAAGGAGAAGAAATATTAGTTTTAAAAATGCCCAAAGTTATTCAGGAAGGATCCCTACCAAGCAGGAAAACACCTACTCAACCCTAAATCTTATGTTCATCTTTGTGTCGAACAGTCTATTTTGGACAACCACAAATATGCAACTTGAGTGACGATCTTCACGACTCTTTTCTGCCAGTTCTGCTAGGTCTTCCACTACCTCCGCAAATCAAAAAACCTTTCTCATCTTCAACTTTCAAATTTTCTGACTTTGCGAGTGTTTTACATAGACTTATAAAAGCTTCGGCCTGAACAGCATATCGTACAAAGTGTACAAAAAATGTACAAAGATTTAATCCTTCTTGTTTCATGTATTCAAATGTTGTTTAAAGAATTGTAGTCTCCCTATCTAATGGCGTCATGCCCAAGAAATTTGCTTACCTAAATCAAAAACTCCTACGTCGACCAACCTAAAACACTTTTGACCTATAGCTTTTCTTAATGTGGAAGGTAAATTATTTTTTAGTATTCTGTCAAAGTGTCTGGAAACGCATATCATCCACAACAACAAGTTAATTAATATTTCCATGTAAAAAGGGTGCATAGAGAAAGTTCCTGTCTGTGGGGAACACATGTCATCGATTTGGACAGCCTTGAAAGATGCACGCTCGGAAAAAGCTGACCTTGCCACCATTTGGTTAGATATAGCAAGTGCGTATCCATCAATTCCGCACAGATAATTCTTTTTTGCTCTGGAAAAATATGGCATAATTCTACTCTGGTCTCTACAGCAAATCATTTTCTAAATCTGCTCCAAGCTAGTGGTACCAACACCTTAAAAGGCATCTTTGCAGGTTGTACATTGTCCATCAATCTGTTCCTGTCTGGTATAAATGTTGTCTTAGAATATACACTGGCAACATCAGTCTCTTGCTACATTATATCAGCCAAAGTTTCCCTACCTCTTATAAGATCTTTCATGGACGGCATTAACCTTATGTTCTTCACTTGCTGGCACAAAGATACTACTTGACAGGTGTGTCACAGCTCTTTTCTGGGCATAAATAGACTTCCGTGCAGAAAAATCCCGCAGTTTCGTCATCAATACCGGTAGATCGATCAATTAACAGCGCACCCTTTAGCGTTATTAGACCTGGCAACAAAACTGACTTTTTTCCCTTTATTTCGTCTATTCATAATAAACCTGTACGTTTTTAGGAAGGATGGATTATCGACGGTTCCATTGTTCCATTGCTCCATTTCTGACAGAAAGTGAATCGACGAACTTAAAGAAAAACTCATTAATAGACTGTCTGTTATTGACAAGTCCCTGTACACCGGTCCCCAAAAACTTTGGATCCTGCAACACCTTTTAATTCCAAGAATTCAATGGCCACTTTTAATATATGAAGTTTCCATCTCAACTGCTGCCCGTCTTGAACAAAACGTCTCACGTTTTATTCATAAATGGTTAAATTTGCACCACTCCATTACCAACATAAGCTTATATGCCGAATCATCCCCATGTCTTTTACCCATAAAGAGTCTCACTTCCATTTTAAAATCTGCAAAAATTAGCGGTCACTTACTATTGCGCCTTTTGAAAGATCCCATTCTGTCTGCATTTAATCCTACTGTAAAGGCTGACACCTGGCGAGCGATAAAGCAGTGGAGACGGTTGTAAATGAATTAAATTACAAAGCGATGAAAGGTCCCATCCAATTTGGAAAGGCCGGAATTGAAGTTGCGAAGAGAGACGTTATATTCCAGGAAAGACATCTAGCTACCCCGCAAAACCTTTTATCTTCCTTTTTCCAATCTACATATGATGTCTTATCATCCCCGAATAATCTAAAACGTTGGAAAATAGTTACGAAGTCATCTTGTTTTTTGTGCCATAAGAAATCTGCACCTCTGCTCACATTCTGAGTGCATGTAAAATAACCTCTAGTTCAGGGAAGATATACGTTAAGGCTTATGCTTATGTTAGTCCCAAATCAAAGACAAAGGTTACAGGTATATTGCATCTCACCAACGATTGGGTAGTTGTTGGTGACATTAGTCCAAACTTTATTTTCCAGGCCACATTGCTGTGTCGCAAGTGAGACCTGATATAGTTATCTTTTCAAATAAGCTTAAACGAGTTATAATTATCAACCTGACTTGCCCTTGCGAAAAAAATATAAACTATTTGCACTCCACCAAAGTCGCTAAATATTCTTGCTTGGTTAACGTAATTCTGTCCAGTGGTTGGCAAGTTAACTTGTTGTTCTCTCTATGAACCTTTTGTTTTATCAATGTTTTATAACTTACTTTCGCTTTCCTAATTGTTAATTTGCATTGGGAGAAATCTTCGTTGACATAAACGGGTTCCTTACCTTGCACATATTTTGAACGTATGATTGCAAACTGTCTGTCTTAGTCCTTGTAATATAAAAATTTTGCTACAATTGTTCTTTTCTTGCCTGCCTCTTTTTTCCAGTTCTATGAGCGCATTTGATAGGTAAATCTGTTTTTATACCAAGCCTGGTTGTTATAACGTTTGGAATTTTATTTTCACTGTCTTCCCATGTTTCGTTCTCGGATTCCGCCACATTTTTAAATCTCAGATTGTTTCTCTTGTTTCTGTCTTCCAACTCCGACATCTTCTCGTGCAGCATATCTATATGTTCGTGATGCGTATTACCAAGTTCTTTGATTTTATTTTTTACGACTTCAATGATGTCCTTGGTAATATCGAGATTTTTACTCCTTATCTCATTGCGAATTTCTTTTAGGTTTCGTTCAAATATTTCCTCTTGCAGCTTTATAAAGCTTACAATGGTCTGTTGTTGAGCTTTTAACCTAACTTAGACTTGCTCAGACGTAAACTTACTGTTTGTTCTTCAAGGATAGATTCATCTTCTTGTTTGTTTGAAGATCGTGTTTCGGAACGATTTCCACTCATATTATGTAATTTATAAGCATTTAAATATTATATGTATAAAATTGTATAAAGTAATAAAGGTGTGTTCTGAGAAACAATCACGTCTTCACTTGAGCAGACAGTGAGTCGTGGGTGACCAGTGCAACACATTTGGACAAAGGTCTTTTTGCCAAAATTTTTGAACAGGTTAGCAGCATCAAAATCGATATTTCGCTAAAAGAAAAACTATTGGTTTGACTTTTACAAAAAGAAGAGAAAAGATGTAGCCAATGTTTTTGAAAACACTGTTGTTTCACATGAATTCTCATTAAGGCAAAGCCAGACTAGTTTTGAAATTAATAAAAAGGAAAAAAAGTGCATCTCACCGTCACATGTAGCTGCGCAACTTATTTTCTCCACCAAATACAATCAATATGAAGCTAAGGGGGTTGCAATCTGATGATTTTCGCTGCATTTTTAGATAAATGCTGTTGAAAACAGAGGTAAACATCCAACTCAGTTAAACGCTTGAAGTCATAAATCATCTACATGAACAAAAAAAGCCTAATTATTCTATTGGCACACCGTGAAAAAAGCAAATCATCAACCCTGATGAACAAATAGAAAAAATCCTTTCATGAAAAATTAATTGAACTGTTTTGCAAAAGATAATACTTTCAACTTGTTGCACATAAGATAAGGTATATCATCAACAATAAAAAAGATCTCCACTGTTATTTATAACGCCACGCGCTTCACTGATAGTCTCACCAAAAATCGAATATTTTCCATTGATAAAATTAAACTACTTCCATAGCAAATAAAAATAAAAATCTTTTTTGTGTTCTAAATACATTAGCATTTGGTGGTGTACAGCAATAGATTTGCATCAATTCATTGTTTTTCGTAATGCAGCTACACAAGACTTCAAGTAGCCATTTTTTTGTTTAAACCGCAACGTCTTGACAAGGGGACCAAATAGAGGAAAGTTCATTGGATAGTGAGTAATAAAATGTGATTAAGAATTGATTGAGTCATCTGATCTCCCTCATTAAAAGATGTTGCCACAGCCTTATAACTATATCTAGAACAATAATAAAGCACATTCATGCAGCATACGCCATTTCGGAATTAGCGCAGCCATATTTAATTTTTCCGCAAGTGGTGCAAGTTGAACAATGAACCCGACGGACTAACATAGTGAACAACCATTTTAGTGAGATTTAAATGAGATATCAAGGTGAACACACGTGTAAACAAAGATTTTGATTATTGTTTTGGAAAATTTTGACTTGAAACGGCATTGGACTATCTTCTTGGACAACGATTTAACTGTAAATAATTATTGGATTGATACGAACTTGTGTAGCAAGATATTTTCGTTTGGATCAAACTTTTAAAGATGGGTAAACACACCCGTTGTGTCATAGGCGTGTGCGATAATGACAACAGATATCAAGAACGTATGATTAAATACAGTAATGTTAAGGGAAACATAGTCATGCACAGTTTGCCCAAAGACAAGGATGTTAGAGCTGCTGGGTTCACCAGATATTAAAAGGAAGGAAAGACATTACATCTGAAAAGAACCTTCCTAAAAACCACCATGTTTGTTCAATTCATTTTTTTCATGGCAAACCCACAAAAGAAAATCCAACATTGTTTTTGACCGTTAGCACAAACACATTACCAACACCAAAATCCAGAAGTCCACATAAACGTAGTGCTTCAGAATGTCAAAAAAAACACTGAAATTAAGAAAAAAATGTTTGAAATTGGATCACCCTTTGAAGAGCATTCTTATTGTGCATTAAATCCAGAAGGAAGTTTAAATGACATTGGCTCATTAACAAAGGATATTGGTTGTAACACAGAGGATCAAGAACCAGAGCCCATACCTGTTCAGTTTGCACATATTACGCTTGAGTGTGATGTGTGTACCTTCACAGGTCTTGAAGGCCCTGAAATGTTTAAAGCCATTTTTGACTTGCTGAAGCCAAAGGCAGCTATAATGAATTTTTGGGATGGTCAAAAAAAAACTCTACGTCTCCGAAAAAGAGCATCCTCTGTCGAACTTGCCCAGTCATTGTTGGCATCACCTGACTTCAACATTGATCCAGTACTTTTGCCTATTACAAAGTCTGGACCAAAGAGAAAGCTTTCTCTTGAACAAGAAATGTTGCTGACCCTAATGAAACTAAGGATGAATCTTTTAAATGATGATTTGGCACATAGATTTCAAATTTCAAGTGGAAAAGTATCACAAATTTTTATTACATGGATTAAACTAATGTCCAAAGAATTATCTACCCTTATAATATGGCCGTCAAGAAGTCAAATAAGAGCGACATTACCTGAATGTTTTAGAAAGTTGTTTCCGAAAACAAGAACTATCATTGATTGTTCTGAGGTATTTATGGACACTCCAAGTTCCTTAGAAGTGCAGGCTTGTTTATGGAGTGATTACAAACACCATTGTACAGTTAAGTTTCTAGTGTGCATTACTCCAAATGTTACAGTGTCCTGGATATCTTCATTATATGGTGGAAGGAGTTCGGACATTCATATTGTAAGGGACTCCGGATTTTTAAAATTGCTTGAACCTTTTGACCAAGTAATGGCAGACCGTGGATTTAAGATCAAAACCGACTTAGCCTTGCAGCAGTGCACATTGAGTATACCCACTAGTGCAGCAAAAGGAAATCAAATGGTTGCTAAGAATGTTACCAATACATCCAACTTAGCTAATGTACGTATATACGTTGAGCAAGCTATCAAAAGAATGAAAGAATTTCGAATGTTAAAACACCAACAGCGTCTTTTGTATTTGCCAATTATGAATGACATTTTACGGGTAATAAGTGCATTTGGTAATTTAAAACGACCTTTAGCAGAGTAGTATAACACGTATTATTTACAAAAGTTATATATATATATACTATGCATCCACTAATGACAACAAGCATTTTGAACAAAGTCATTCGTTAGTGTCTGTTTCGCTTGTTATGTTTTCGCATTTGTAGTGAAACCATGCAGCACAAAAAATCACACTGAATACTACTAAGTTCTCTTTCTTCGTTTTCATTAATTTGGCATTCTTCTAACAGTACATTGTCACAGCTGCCACAATATGTTAGGGGCTTAAATTCAAGAAGTGCTGGACAAACAAACGACTTGTAAAATATTTCCAGATTTGTTTTCACGTTTTTCCAGTGTTTCTCATCAAA
This sequence comes from Hydractinia symbiolongicarpus, assembly GCF_029227915.1. Lineage (NCBI taxonomy): Eukaryota > Metazoa > Cnidaria > Hydrozoa > Anthoathecata > Hydractiniidae > Hydractinia > Hydractinia symbiolongicarpus. The sequence continues at coordinate 7,788,187 of NC_079885.1, forward strand.
TGTTACAATCTCCATAAAGAGTTCTTTGTTTGTCCACACAATAAAGTAACATTTCTCTATGTTTGCAATTGCCATTTGAGAAATAGTTTGAGTATAGTATTTCCGTGTTTTTGACAACTTTATAGTATCATCTTTTGTTGCTAAGAATTGACATTCCTTAGCACCTTCTGTAATTGTTTTATTTCTTATTGTATATGGACATTTTATTTCAATTAATGCTGTACCATGACACTTGCATGTTGCAATACCATCTGGGGATGCAACTATATACGATTCTTTCAAAAGAAAAAGTCCACACTTTTGAACTTTTAATTCAACATGATTTGATATTTCCTTTGCATAAAATGATTTTAATGCTGTACTTTCATTTTCATTGCCCCATTTTATTGCCTGACTTACTAATGCTGGTCCTCCAAAAATTGTTTTTGCAACAGGTGGTGTTGTTTTTGGTTTTATTGCTTCTGTTGCTCTTACCACACTGTTTATTTTTGTAAAAATATCATGATGCTTTGACGCTGTAAGCCTTCCAAGACGCATTTGATACCACAGTGACTGTTCTGCCCCCTTGTAGCTTTCTCAACAGTTTTAATAATTTTTTCATTAAGTCTCAATTCGTTCAGCAATAACTGTGTCGCTTCCTGTTCTGTATTTAGCTTTTTTGCAAGCACCCTTTCTTTTACGTTGTGCACAATTGTGTTAGAAAAATCACTCAAAACTGTCGTACAAAGTGTCTCAATGGACTTAAACAGTACAGCGTCTCTATTAATCGCCTGCACTTTTCTTAAAAATTGTGATATATTATTAGTGTCAATTTCCCTTTGTGATTCAATTCTTGGATCGAAAGCTTCTAATTCTTTCATTCGCGTTTCTTCACGAGGAGTTTTGTCAATTTCATTTGATGTGGCTAGTTTTTTTCGATCAAATAATTCAGAAATTCTCTTTGGTACAATTTCTTTTTTGGTCCCTTGATTCCAAGCACAAGCTTGCTCAGTACATGTAGGGTTGCATAATCCTTTTGTGTTTGCATAATCAACCTTATAAAGGCAAGCAATAACATGGTTGCAGGTTTCATATGTACCAGCCATGCATGAGCACCAAGCTGACACAATCTCGCTACCTTTGTCATCTTTTCGTTTTATTGCTATCCACAATTCTTTTGTATCACTCATACTTTGTGATGCTGTGACAGTACAATACAGAAAAATAAAACCTTTTTTATCTCTGGTTCGTGTATATATATATATAGGTCCTACAAACCCACTGTCCCAATATGAGTAGCCTTTTTGGTCTTTATAACGGCCAGTGTAATCTTTGTCCGTCATTTTTTTGTAAAATATATGCAAATATATTTCCTAATGTAACAACTTTATAATATCGTCTATTCTTTTGTCCTGTTTAATCTCTCTTGGATCTACCAATTCATGTTTTGAAAGCATATTATAATCCCTTCTCAGCTTTATTTGTTGTTCTTCTGAGGAAGCTATTATGTCCATTTTTAATTCAAAGACTGCAAATGCACGTGCCACAAGCTCAACCTTTCTCCCAGAAGTGTTCAAACCTCGAACAGATAAATAGTCGGTTAAATGCTTCACAGAGAGTTTGAGAAAGTCCTCATACTTTTCTAAGGGCATGTTTTCGTATCCAAGAAGATTAAGTCCAATTAACGATCAAGTTCAAGAGCCAGAGGTTCAATATAATATTCCGTGTCCGTATAACAAGACCAAGTATCAGTTCTTTTAAATATAGCCAGAAGTTTTGTGTGTCATAATCCGAAAGAAAGTTTAAGGGTATAGTCAGGTGAAATCCAATATAGTTATTCAAAGTTAATTATTACACGTGAACTTGTTGTTTGAATCTAAGATTATAATGAACATATGAGACATCATTTGTTTTAACAGACCGCGTTCGCCTAACACAAAATAATAACAGACACAACAAATAGAGTATTTTTTCTCTAGCCATATTAGGGTTCAAAGTTCAACTTGCACCACTTGCGGGAAAATTAAATATGGCTGCGCTAATTCCGAAATGGCGTATTGTCACAGTCTGTATCATTAGCAATCATGTCAAAAACAAAGAAGCCATACACAGCGCATGTGTATTCAAATCAAAACTAACTAAACATAACTGAGCACAATAAATAATTACTTTTGGTCAAGCTAAGGAACATAGTTGTGTCTATTTATAAAAGAGCGACAGGCAGCAAAAAGCATGTTGATTGCCTAATTAGAAGAGATAAATCACCTATACAGCCTACATGATAGTTGCACCACTTTCGGTTACAGGAATATATGGACACGGTGAAATTTTCACATCTGAATTAAATTAGAACTAAATTAGCAAAAACTACTCAATATATCAGGCTTGAAGTTAAAACGTCAATATCTTCCGAAATCTTTAGTCCTGGTTTATGAAGAGTTGACCACGTAAATCACGTTTTCCCGAAAATCATAGAAGTGGCGCATTTTGGTAGGTTAAAAAGCAGGACCCAGGCCATAGGGTATAATGGCATTTAATGTCATTTATAGATTTTTTGCAAACACAAGATCCAATATGCATTGGTAAATTATTATTTCAATTCTTCTTCGCGATGGTGCTGATTCGCCAGAAATGCCGCAAGAAAGTGAGGGCTTTTGGGCGAGTTCAGCGTTTTAAGAAACCCCTCAAAATTTCACCCGAAAAAGTCCTAAAATTAAAAAAACCTGTATACTTTTTGGTTGTAGTAAAGCACAAACAAATGTTGTATCTTGCTCTTGGAAACCTACGGGAACTCATAGAAACACAAAATTATGTCAAAGAATAATAACAAAGCCCTCTGTTCAATGATATTTTGTTCAGCTGGCCAGCTAACTAGCTATAGGTAGGGTTAAAAAAAATCCACCATAGAACCTAGCTATCTAGCTAGCTTAATACCAAAACGATTGACAAGGGAAATAAAACATGCAATAGCTTATAAAAAATATGGCCATGCAATACAGAAGTTAAAAAATATACTAAAACTCCTTTAACAAATTTGCAACCTCGTCCCAAGGAGCTGTTCGGCTTTTTTTAATTTTAAGGCCTTGTTCAAGGCTTTTAAATATAAAAAGCTTAACAGGTCCTGGGGACGAGGTTGACAATTTTGGTTATTGTTTTCTCTCGCTTATTTTGACCTATTTTTCTTATTTTGACCTATTCAAAACTATATTGGGAAAACGACTTGTCACGTGCTAATTTCATCCAATAAATAGCGTTCGCGATTGTTTAAATTGCCGGAAATTTCGTTTCCAGACCGTTTTCTTTCAGCTGCGTGCACAAGAAATGGCCGCAGCTTATGTTTAGAGTGACTTGAGGCAAGACGCTCACAGGTTAGTGCGAACCTGATATCAATATATGTAGTTGTATACTAACGGAGAACTGGGTGAGAATTTAGAGTGCTTAGAGTATTAAACGAAGTTTCAACCAAACATCACGTTCATGTGATTAAATGTGCCTTTTTAATTTTTTAAAATTAAAAGCAGTAATGCTTGTAATGCGGCCTGTTTGTGGCAAGACCTTCTTTTTCAGTGAACAAACAATTTGGCTTCGCAAAACTTGAGCCGCTGTAGAGGTCGTAGCGCCCTACTGGGCCAGGATGGTGCATGGTCCCTCCAAAATTTTTGTCGACCATGGTTTGAAATGCGTTTTTACCAGTTTAGGAGGTAAAATTTCAAAATCCTTCTCTCCCTTTTTTCGACCCACTTTATTTAATATCTAATAGGTTGACTATCTAATGTAGTCAAAGTGCAGTGACTACTATAAGGTAATCACAATGACCACTTTTTGATCATGATAGATCGTATTTCAGTAATGCCTACCTGAACCTAGTCTCAGTGTATACTTCGAATCAAGAGTCGTGGAACCATTGACTGCACGATGGACATTCTTGATCGTAGAATCATCATAATCGATCTCGCAGAAGGCGCATTTATGACTCTTTTTGATCACATCAAGCACGATCGCCGGATTTTCTAAAAAACTGTGACTGGAATGACTTCTCATCCGCAAAGAGATAAAAGAAATCAAGATACGCTATTTCTCCTCTATCGGTGCCCCTGACAATTTTGTGGATCATAAAGGTATCATAAGGCATTTTTGACATACTCCGTTTTTCCCCACATGTCGCGTATTGGTAAAATGACCATCAAACAGTTCATTATTTTATCTTTTTACCTTTTTGCGAACCAAAGTCATTAAATGGATAGTATTTACAGAAATGATGCTAATGCCAATTAAAAACCACACCAAAATAAATTATGAATCAACTAACATTTAATAAATTATGCTTGTCTTTTTTTGGCGACAGACGGTAATAATAATTTCTCTTGTTATACTCGACTGAATCTTTTGCTTCGCTTTTAACATTTGAAAATTAAAAATAATTAAAGTCAAATTAGCACTGCAAGGACTTGTTAATGCAGGTGCAAGAATGTTATCTGATTGTTAATTGTGTTGTTTTGATGCGTGTTGTTAAGAAAACAGGGCAAAAAGTACGTGGAATGAAAATCTACCGGACGTACGCTCTTTAATTACATCATCGTTTATTCTGAATTGTCTGTATTCTTGTCAGTCATTTTAGGCGAACAAGATCAAAATGCAAAAATGATAGCATTGTGAAAGATAAACTTGGCTTTAAATTTCCAATGATTCCAGTACGACTCCCCTCAGTTATAGCTTTGCTGTAATGAATAACAAGAGAGAATTTGTATTCAGTGAAATGACATTTAAATTCAGATGATTAGCAATTATATTCAGTGGATTAAGATTGGTATTCAGCGGATTGAGATTTTTATTCGATGAATTCGTATTTGTATTCTGTATTCATTCTTATATTCAGTCGACCGAAAACTCTCGGTTATCCGAGAAAACTTTTGGTGTTGGTGTTAGTTTCGTAAAATATACAATTACGCGGAGAAATTGATTACAACGTGGCGCAGAAATTACAAAATGGCGCAGACGTTACAAAGTGGCGCAGAAATTACAAAGTGGCGGAGAAATTACAAAGTGGCGTGAAAATTACAAAATGGCGCAGAAGTAGCGCATAACAATGTTAATCTTAAAGTGGTTCTGTTTAATAAGGAGTGTGTGAACTACGTTTTTTTAGAAGAACCAGGCGAATTTGCCTCAGCCTTAGGTTGCTCATATTCCTTCATTGTTTCTAGAACGATAGACCTATTGTCTTTCTGCCCGAATTTAAGATAAAATTGTTTGTGTTTAAAAGAGTGTATCGAGTGAGAGTAAAAAAGCACTTTTTGTCGTTTACCTGTAAAAATTGTTTTTTCTTTCTTTTACCAGATTGATCATACTGTATAATTTATTTACATTGTTTATCCAGGTGTATGAACATGACGTTAAAAGAAAAAACAAAAACAAAAAAATGCCAGCAAGGAAGTTTGACTGCACTGGTCTTGTACTAAGTAGTGCAGATGAAAAGTTTTACGGATGGAAGAAATGTCTAGTTATCTTTGGAGAGTCAAATAAGATTGTACTGAGTAGTGCAGATGAAAAGTTTTACGGATCGAAGAAATGTCTAGTTCCTCTGAAGACTGTTCGCAGACCTCTTTTGAGTTGCCCAAGCTAGACATTTTTGGTACTTTGGTTCCGGAATATGGATCTAAACCCTTGACAGAAGTCCTGCATGTACAAGTAAGATACATTTTAACAACTGCTGACGAAGTCGGGGTTGAAATGTTTATTAAATGTAAGGAGACTTTATCAAACGCAAAGACTATTGCCTACCAGTGGTACAAACAATCTGAAATGGCCTCAAATTATCTACTGTTGAAGGACATAACGTTAAGTCAAACGTCAGAGGAGTCATATCCGCTTCAACATTGAAGACGGCGATATTTTAACCGAATCCTACGAAGCATTTTTAGCTTTTTCATTGACTTTTGATTATTATATCAGTAACGCTGATTTAATTCTTATTTTTAACACTTTTAGCTTTAACTGCACATAATATTTTATTTTGCATGATAAAAAATAATAAAAGCATTTTCTGCCATATGTACCATCAGATTAACATAACTTTCTACATTTTTGTGCTGTTATCAAAAGCAACAAAATGCAGAAGCTGCATAAACTATCTCGCTATTAAAAAGGTTCAACTACAATACATTCACAATAGTGACACATCCAAATCTGTTGTTACTTTACATTTGGAAAAACCAAAGTGGTGTATGCTACTTAGCCTGTGACCACAAACCATGCTGCTAAGATTTGAAATCTCTTTAATAACTGACTAAAATTGCGCACAGTAAAAGCAGTTAAATGATTTTTTTTTTAAAAAAATAATATTTTGGGAAATAAATTCAAAAATGTGATGGTTCGCGATATACACCCCTTTTTTTGAAAATATCAAAATTTAAACCGCTGTCGCCGGAATTTGTGACTCCACTAAATAATGACCCCCAGTTAAGATAACCTTGTTAAAAATAACTCCCTAGTCATAATAAACTAGTGAATTGTTATCCCTAGGGTCATCATTTTCTAGGAAATAATAACTTCCCCAGTTTATTTTGACTCCCTTATATTTCTTTTTGAATAGAACGGTAAAAATGGTTCAGTTAATAAATTTTATATAAAAATTTTACCCGAATTTTTTGTACACGACCAAGATCTTTCTCCAAATTTTTTGCCTTAACAAAAAACATTGTGAGTAAACTTTTGTTGCATTTTTTGACGTAATTTCGTGCTTAAATAAAAAATGAAGTGACAGTTTACCATTTTAGAGTCTTTATAAAAAACAATTCTGTTTAAATTGAAATAAGAAACGGAGGGAAATTTGATTTCAAATGGTTGAATTTTATTCCGTGATGAATAAGAAATATTATTACATGTCAGTACATCACAAATGTCTATTCAGAAAACTGATTGGGCTAGGTTTGAAGTTGAAGACGTTTTATCATTTCATATTGCTCATTCATATTGATATTGAAGTATGTTATTATCAAAATAGGTTTGTACTTAATAAGTGATGAAAACGTAATCGTCATTGTAATGATAAAAATAAAAATTCAAAAATGAAAGACAAAAAGTGTCTATTATTTTTGTATTTGTAAAAAGCACTTATGCTAGAGAAGAACTTGTGTTTCACAAATAAGGCGAAAAGAAAAAGCCAATACGAAATGTGATAGTCCAGAGTTATACAAAGTGCTTTAGGCACTGTTTATACGAGATGTTTTCCATAATTTCTTTTTCCAACGCTTAACAATAGTTACTCCTATTCCCCCCTTGAAGGAGGGTGACGAGTGAAAATTATTCATTATACGACACCAAAGATAATTGTCAATTTTGATTGCCATTGACAAACGCCACGTACCAATGTATGCGAAGAAATGGATTGAACCAGGTGGTTGTTGAAGACTGTTCAATGTCACCAAACACATTGTTTTCACACCCCGGTCTTTGAACTGCTTTATTTTAGTGATGGGCAAGGTGTTATTCAACATACCACAACTGTAGATTGTATTCACGTTCACTTAGCCCGTTATAAAGTGGTTGATCAACCGTTAGTTAAATTCGTGGGCTGCAATCTTCGACCCCAAACCTCATTTAAAATAATTTGGTAATTTCCTGTTAGTTTTAACTATTTTCAATTATTTGTTAATGGACAAAATATTGTAAAAGAACCCCTTAAATACCCTCTTGCCCCTCTTTTCAACTACAAGGTGGCCAGTATATTTAACCTTTATAGTGGAAAAAATCAAGCTTTTTCAGCCCGGTTAACCACCCTGGATTGATGTCTATAAATATAGTTGGAAAGGTGAATCAGCTTTGTATGAACGAGATGCAGCAAGTTTTTAATAAGTATACGCTATGTGTAAATTTTTGCCTAAAAAACAAGCGGTGGAAACACAAACTTTTCAAGCCGCCAACGTTTTGTTAACTTGTACCAGTATATTTTCAAGAAGTTATTACACCACTAACTTTAGAAATAAAAGCGTTGATACATTAACTTTACCACTAACTTTAGAAATAAAAGCGTTGATACATAATTTAGATCAGAAATTATGTATGGTTAGCACTTGTAATTGCAAACACCTGCACTGTCTGTTTGTAACAGGCAAAGTGGATATCGTCATTTTCCTTTGATGCCGCCGAAAAACTTTGTCTAATATGTTAAATTTTCTGACGTGACGGTGCGACGTCAATAACACTACTTTAACGTCAATATCCTATATTAAATTAATGAAGCACATTTAAAACTTTAAGGCCAAATAACTTGGAAACGAGGTGGTGACGTCAATCATTTTTCAACGCGTGGGTAACTAGGGACCACCTAGGACTAACTTAGGTAATTTTCCCCAAACCTGGGTCCCCAAATCCGTTTCGGAATGCATGGGTTTATGACGTCATCAAAAAACCATTAAACCATAGTATTTCCGTAACCGTTTGTCAAAAGTACATGATCCTATACATTTTCTTGATCAGGTTTCAAGATCTCTACAATAAAGGCAAAAGGTATACAAATTTCTAAATAATTTTTTTTGGGTTATGACGGGCCATTGCTGACGTCATCAAAGTTTTTAAACCCTGATATTTCTTTAGGCGTTCGTCGAGAACATATGATTATTTTGACCAACGCATCAACCTCTACACATTACAGACAAAGAATTAACAAATTCAGCGAATTTTTTATCTCAACTGCACTTCTGACGTCAGAAAAACTTCTAAAACAACCTTATTTTTACTGACCTTTTGCCTAAGTGGATTTCTTCCACGAGCTTTATTGACTAGCATTATTATATTATAGAGTGTAGTGTCTTCCGAAGATGGCGGATGCTTTTCTTTAACGGAAATTTTAATGAATCAGTTTTAACGAAACTATGCAAAACTGTTTTAATCAATATAGAAATTTAAATTCTGTATACAAATACGAAAAAGAGAAGATTAAACTTGATCTTTGTTGATACTCAATGTTAACTTTGTTCGTAAAAGATGTTGTAAAATATGTTGCAAGAAAAAAAAACGTTACTTCAGATGTTATTTACAAATTCAGCTGTGAAGATTGTAAGAGGACCTTTCGAACAGAAAAAGGTTTGAAACAACATGGACAATCTTTTAAACATAAAAACATTCACCAATAGAACCTGAACCTCAGTGTATTGAGGCATTCTGTTATGCAGAAGACATAAAATACAAATGGGGATCATTTGATGACAATATTTTTGAAAGGACGTTATCGGATGTCTATGAAAAGACTGTGTATTGGAGGAAGAACTTGTTCTTATTACCTACTGGTACCGCTGGTAAACGATATATAGATGAGATCACCAGACTGATGAACGATTGGCTTGATATTATAGCGTTGAAAAACATATCGTTTAAGGCGACCATGGCAATGCCTAATTTACTGCTGCAAAAGCCGTTGAAAAACAGCAAAGCAAAGGATCATCTAAAAGCATTGGAAAGACGATTGCAATTGTGGTATGCAGGGCATTCATCGAAACTTTTTCTGAAAAGTCAAACTATCAAGGACAATTTAAAATCCTTTAACAAACCAAAATCTTTGGCGGAAATATTGAAGAAATTTGCGGCAGAGATGCAAAAGGCAATGTTAACGGTGCAATAAAATTGTTGACCAACAAAATGCAACATGGTATTTTACCCCTGAATGAAAATAATTTATCTACCCTACGGATGAGGCATCCTACTGCACAGAAAGCTGGCCCTGATGTTTTGTTATCAGACTATCGTTCATCAAATTCGTTATGAATGCATTGATGCAGAGGCAGTTAGGAAAGCAGCGATCAGGACAAAAGGAGGATCTGGACCATCTTGAATTGATGCGGATGGATGGAGAAAGATACTTGCCTCCAACAACTTCGAAGAAAGTTCTATCACTTTATGTGAAACATTTTCGAAGCAATCTTAACATGTCGTTTGATTCGTCTTGATAAGAACCCAGGGCTTCGTCCTATTGGTATTGGAGAGGTACTCAGAAGAATCGCGGGCAAAGTTGTTAGATCTGCTGTACGCGATGATATCATTTCATCGGTTGGATCGTTGCAGACATGTGCTAGACATGAAGCAGGCTGTGAAGCTGCGGTTTATGCAACGAACACCATATTTCAGGATGAGAATATAAAAGCTGTGTTATTAGTGGATGCTGTGAATGTCTTTAACTTTGTAGACAGAAACGTTTTCTTACATAATATAAAGATAATTTGCCCATCAATTTCAACGTTCGTGCACAATTGTTATTTTATAGCATCTAGGTTATTTGTGTTAAGAGGAATGGAGCTGAAATCTGAGGAAGGGACAACGCAGGGTGATCCCATCGCTATGGCTGTTTATGCAATTGCCTTAATTCCCATGATATTCATGATTATGGAGGTTGTCAACGAAACAAAGACAGTAGCTTATGTTGATAATGTTACTACCGCTGGAGAGCTGTTTAGTCATTAAGACGGTGGTGGAATCAACTCTGCTTACTGGGGCCAAAGTTTGGATATCTTCCAGAGGCAACAAAATCTTGGTTAATAGTAAAAGCTGACTTGTTGAAAAAAGCAAATATGGTTTTCAGTGATAGCAGTGTGAACATCACAATAACAGGTAAAAGACATATTGGTGCTGTTCTTGGATCGGGTGTGTTTAAAGATGAATACATGGCTCAGAAGATCAAACTTACAGCTGTTTTGTAAGTGGATACAAGAATAAACTTACTTACTGTATGCGTACGATTTTAAACATTGGCAGTTATTTGCAACAGGTGGATAATATCATTTTGTTAGAATTTATTCCTGCGTTGACTGGAGGTATTATATGTTCGGAAATAGAAAGACGATTGTTGTCCTTGCCCCCGAAATTGGGTGGTTTAGGTATCCCAATGTTTTCAAAGATTTGTGAAACTGAATACTCCAACGCTATCATATTGACGGAAGTTTTAAGATCCGACATTGTAAAGCAGATTCGTAAATTAACACTTGCAAATGATGCTGCTAAAAAGGCGAAGATCAGATCAGAAAAAGAAGGAAGAAATAAGGAGAAGTTATCGCAGATTAGAGAAAGTTTGGATGCAGAAAAGAAACGTTTAAATGACTTGAATTGTGAAAACGGGGCATCAATCTGGTTGACAACGTCACCTTTAAAAGATGACGGATTCGTGTTAACTAAGCAACAGTTTTGGGATCTCGATCGTATCAGATATGGTTGGGAGCTTTCAAAGCTCCCTGAATTGTGTGAATGTGGGTCGAAATTTAATATTCAGCATGCTCTTTCCTGTAAAAAGGAGAGTTGAGCATGGGAGCTTCACCCAGTCGTTTTCGCTGCAACTGGTGGTATGAGTGGTGAATGCAGACACTTATTTAAACGATTAATTGACTTGATTGCGTAGAAAAGGAAACAGAGATATGATTTGACAGCCTGCTGGGTAAAAAGAAAGATCTGCTTTTCTTTATTAAATTCCATTGAACTTTGTATACGTGGCAGTCGGTCAATATACCATTGTAATGAAAGTTTGGCGAGATTGATAGGAAACAGTGCTGATGTCAGCGAATTGATGGCCAATATCGCAGTTTAGTTTGTTTCTTCTTGTTACGTAAACCTTTTCGATGTACAGTAGACTCCCGGTTATTCGAACCTGCACTTATTCGAATAATTCGGTTATTCGAACTGAGATGGCGTTCCCCTTGGATCTGCTTACCCAACTCAGGCAAAAACACTCTCGGTTATTCAAACTTCAGTTATTCGAATAATTCGGTTATTCGAAGTGATTTTTATTCCCCTTGGGGCCAATTATAGGCTAAGTCACCCTCAGTTATTCGAATTTTTCTTATTGGGAGATCGTCGAGTGAGAACATTGATTTTCTGCGATTAAAACACTTTTTTTCTTCAAAAAATCAGGTTTCAATATTCATGGCTATTTACACTCTTCAAGCAATTTCTTCAAAAGTTCAATATTCTCCTTCGGTCCAGAGAATTGAAGCAAACAGGGGATCCTCAATCCCTTATCATCTCCAAAGTTAGTTCTTTTCCCTGTCACTTTTACTTTGTAAGTACACAACATCTCTGACTTCAGAAAGTAAAATATCGTTTTGGCAAATTTTCCTGTTTTTCCTTTAGGCAAATGACCAACAATATCTCCTTTTTTGCAGACCGCCACTGCATATTTGTCTATGTCGTTTGTTGGTTCCATTTTAGCTTCTAGGACTTCACCAATAACAGCGTTCCATTTCTTTTGATACTCATGATATCCCATAACGGTTGAGTTACTCTCATAATACTTGATAAGAATGATTTCTATCGGCTGTGTTTCGTTGATTATCATTGAAACAAGATCCATTGTAATTTTCACTTCTTCGTCCTAATGGTGGTGTGACTGCTTTGTTGTTGTGTTGTTTCGTTTCGTTTTATAACATTCGAACGTTTTAAAAGGATCATTCAAAATTCGAACGTTTCCTTTGATTTTCAAACGTTTCATCTAATTTTCGAACGTTTCGAAAGCTCGATTAAAAAACAAGTGGGTGGATATAAACAAACTTTTTAAAGGTTCTTCAAATCCACATTAAAGATGGCAACCGCTCAGACAACGTCAAGGAAGAAAACTGTTCTGACGATCAAAGAAAAATATCTTGCTTTGAAAGAGCTTGAAAAAGAAGGAACAACTAAAAAGTCTATTGCTAAAAAGTATGGTGTCCCACCTAACACACTTTCATACTGGGTTAAGAATAAAAGTGACATTTTTACCAAGTATGAATCAGGCCAGTATGGAGTTAAAAGACAAAAGCTTTCTTCCGGAAAATACGATAACATTGATAAAGCAGTTTACAAGTGGTTCGTTAACGCTCGTGAAAGAACTGTGCCGATTAGTGGTCAAATTATTCGAGAAAAAGCATTGGATTTTGCAAAGCAATTCAACGAACCTGATTTTAAAGCTTCAGAAGGCTGGCTAGACAGATGGAAGTACAGACAAAACATCATTTACAGAATTATTTCTGGAGAGGAAAAGTCTTGTACACCAGGGATGACAGCAAGCTGGGAAGAAACACACCTGCCAACCATTTTGTCACGCTATGATTTACAAGACATTTTCAATGCTGATGAATTCGGCTTGTTCTACCAGATGCTTCCAACAAATACCTATCATGCCAAAGGTGAAAGATGTGCTGGTGGAAAGTTCAGCAAAGTTCGTTTAACAGGACTTGCCGCAGGAAATGCCTTAGGTGAAAAGTTGCCCATGTTCGTTATCGGAAAATCGGTTACACCGCGCTGTTTCAAAGGAGTCAGAAGTCTTCCCTGTCAGTACAAAGCTCAAAAGAAGGCCTGGATGGATTCTGAAATCTTTACCGATTATGTGAAAAAACTCGATGTTAAATTTGAAACTGCGGGTCGAAAGATTGTCTTGATAATTGACAATTGCCCAGCTCATCCAGAAGTCACTGGTCTTAAAGCAGTAGAATTAGTTTTTCTACCACCAAATACAACGTCTAAGACCCAGCCCATGGATCAAGGTGTAATCCGAGCATTGAAGGCATATTACCGGTCAAATCTTGTGAAACGTCAAATAAAGTTCATTGACGGCGGTAAAGAGGTCCCTAAAATTAACATTCTTGAAGGGATGCAAATCTTGGTCAAATCATTAAAAACCGTTAAAAACTGCTTTAAGAAGGCAGGCATCTCAAAAGAAGCACAGATCACGAGTCTCAATGATGCTGATGACCCATTTAAATCTCTTTCTGACAGCATAAGCGAGTTGAAAAAAAGAGAAGTTGACGGCGACATCTTTAACGCAGATGATTTTGTGGATATTGATTTTGAGGTATGCACGAGTAAATCAATTGAATTGACTGATGAGGAAATCGTGGAAATCGTACTTAATGAGGACAAAGATCAAAACGCGCCGAATCTCGAAGATGACGATGATGATGAAATTGAGGCACATGACATCCCCCCGAAGAAGCCAAAGCAGTCAGAGTTGGAAGAGGCCTTAGAATTGTTGGAAAGATGGTCTTTGTTTGACGAGAATGGTCTTGAAATCAGAAAGCAGTTAAATATGATAACACGTACATGTCAAAAACACTACATCGATAGTAAAAAACAATGTAGCATTAAAGATTTTTTTAAGAGTTGAACTCCTTGTATTTACTAAATACATTTTCTTTATAACTTTCATATTTTAAAACCTGTTAACAATTTGTTCAAATTTATTCTTTCTTCAAAAAGTAAAAATTCTTTGTGTTTACACGCTCAACTGAACCACAATGCCTCAATTACTTAAGAAAAGTCCATCCCATTAAGGTTAAGTTGAAAATCTGGCGGGAAAACGAATTTTTCAGTTATTCGAACTCCCGGTTATTCGAAGTAAATTCTTATCCCCCTTGAGGCTTCGAATAACCGGGAGTCTACTGTATTGTTATCTTTCTACGCATAATGTCTCCAGTTAAATTAAGTGTTTCATTGTAAAAGTTTTTACTGGCCGGTTTATGCCATAGCCAAAAATATATGTACTTGTTAAAAAGAAAATATAACTATGCATGGTGACATGCCTGTTGCCACATAAATGCAATGCGCGTACAACAATATTTCGCCGCACTGTGCATCACATAGAACAATATTTTTTCCGGAATTTATCACATCCAACGCGAACTGTGTGTCAGATGCGATTTCGCTGTGAATTCGATGGCAATAATTTCTGTTTTCGTTTCGGCATAGTTATTAACATAAATATCTGAAACTCTAGCTAAAAGGATAAAAAAAGAAAGAAAATATGAAACTGAAAAAAAAATGAAAATATTCCATTATTCTAAGCTCGGCGTTGTAGCAGGTGCTTTATTCAACTTCTAATTTTTAAAGAAGTAATTATTAAGAAACTTAAAACGTGATTGGTTTAAAGAAAACACTCTTTATTACGTCTGATTGGTTTACGTGAATATAATGTAATGTTTAAATCTCTTAAACAAGGCTGCGAACCCATGGTCGCTCTCAAAAGAGTGATGTGTTGTAAACAAGAATTTTCTACACGTTTTAGGAAATGTTATTTTGGTGAATGAACTTTATATATATTTATCTTTGTAAAATAGTAAACAAAGAAACAACAATATCAACAGCTCGATAAGGTGTTATTAATTTGAAATGGCTAGACTTTCATTTAGAGATCTGAATTAAGGGGAAGCGGGACAACACATCACTATGTGGATGAGTTATTTTTATTCCGCACATCCGCATTCATTTATTCTGACATTTCATCAGAAAGTTAGACTGTATTTTGTGTAACATGTATATTTTTTATGACGACGAATAGTTGTTGAGTCCTCGTAAAAGGGTTTGATTTAAATTAGGAAGACGAATTAAACGGGCAACAATAGATAGATCTAATGGAAACAAATAAATATTTACATCAAACATTTCTGTATAAAAGAATATATTTTCCTTTGACTTTTCGTCACATTTGCTTCGTAAGTGAAGATAGAAGCGAATGTCGTTCATGTACTGTTGCAGGAACTAAATATAATATCATAGGTTAAATTTTCAATAAATTATTGCTGTTTTCACCTAAATTATTAACATGAGGTTAGTCAGCATTAGCGACAGTGTGTCTCCATTGATATTTTTTTATTATGCGATTTCATTTTTCTGATTTATTTTATTCATACGGTTTCAAAATGTCCTAGCAACATCCATAGAAATCACATATTTGTTTTGCTAGGTTTAAACGTAGTTACGATACTAACAAATCAGCTTAGTTTGTAAGCGGTAAACTTTTAAAAACAAACAAACATGCGATTGCTTCTAATTTGGTATCTGTTGTTTGTAAAATGTAAAGTTGACGGACACGCTAATACTAGTGTAGTTAAACTTACAAATAATGTTACCATAAGTACAAGATGGGCTAGCTTTAAAAAGCATGCAAATTTTATGTCAGATGATTTGATTTGGAAAGGAGTGGTCCAGAGAGCACTGGAATGCGCATCAAAATGTCTTGAAAGATTGATATGTACCGGTTTTCACATTTTGAATAAGGTACAATCTAACTTAAACTGCGGTCTTGTGAATGGAACTTTAATAACAAAACACTATTATGTGCGAAGCGATAGATGGTACGACTTTTATGAAATGAAGGTAAGTGCAAGACCAATGACTTTAAGCCCATTACATCGTCTTTATAAAAGTTTTCAGTGTAAAATGAAGTATTTGTGTTTGAATGAATTCAGTCGCCATTTTTTCTTATCCCTGTGCTGTGGCTAAGACCATTTATGATTGAAAGACAGTTATATGTCCAGAAATGACAGCATTTTTCCTGTTTAAGTAAAAGTATTTCCGGTGAGATTGTACCCAGTGTTTTCCAACACTACGTGCCTTGTATTTTCTAAAGTTATCTACTGCGAATGCTATACCTATTCGAACTTTTTGTAGTGCTTTGTAGCCATTTTAAATATTTCCTACTGAAAATAACACCTTTACCATAAGAGCTTTAAAGATACAATTTTCAACTTAGAACATGTGTACATTAAATCCGTTCATATGTGAACATGGAAGCGTGTGTATTCCAAACTTTGAAAACAACACTTATCATTGCGAATGGTGCTTCCCACCTTACTATGGTAAACATTGCAACTTGACAGGTATGTGCTACAGAAACATTTCTACGTACTGAAGTTAACACAATTTACCAGACTGGCTAACATTACAAGATACCGTCTTATCTATACACCCCAATTTTTTATCATCTGTTTATTCATATACGAGCTGTTTCGGTGTGCAACATTCTGTTTATAGCAATTGGGAATAATTTTAAACAGGATGAGCTAACACCTTGACCCATTTGTTGGTAAAGAATTTAATGCACACGTATGCAATTCCTTTTGTTATATGAAAATAAATTAACAAGTTCTTCAGCGGCTGCGGATAATCCACAATAGCACGTTCTATCCAAGAAAAGTATTGAATTTTGCAAAATAATTTCAGTCGTCAATTTTTATTCTTAAAAATGCTTGTAAAAATGTCTGAATATTGTTGTGAAAGAAAAATTCTGAATACCGCCCCCTTCCCCTGTCGGTTTTTTTTATAAATCCTTAACGCTATGCTGCATGGCTATGATACTTACTGAAATTCAATATTCATCTATAAGACACCTGCATGCCAAATTTTTAGGTCCCATGTCTTTCAGAGGCCTTGTTATTGGCCATCACTCGAAACTACCCCTAAAAGAAACCCTTATAATGGGGAAAATATAATAACTCTTGTTAGGATTATCCTTAGCACTTGAAACTTACAACACAACTCTGTTTCATCAAGAATCATTTTCCATGTTTTGGATACGTGATTAATCCGATTTCCCGATTTTTTCTGGGTTTTACCCGAAAATCGGAAAAAAACGGATTTTCGAGCAATTTTTGGCAACTTTTCATGCGATCTATGTAAAAACAGGAAAATATGTTAAATAACTTTATTAAATTCTAATAACAGAATGTAAAAATTCGCTCTATAACTAAAGTAATTGAATTTTAAGCAGATGGTGGCATTTTAAACAAATTTCAAGCTTTTGATGACGTCACAGAAAATGTGCTGACGCAAGCAAAAATTTATTGCCGCCATTTTTTTCTTTTGTGACGTACTATAAGTGTGCCAAGTATGATTCAATTTGAACAAGCCTATGAAAAGTTATTGATGGGGGGGGGGCGCCCAGGTCATAATATGTTCGAAGAACTCTAGACCGAACAGGGCTAAGAGAATGGCTGAACTAAGAAAGAAGGAATATTTTAAAAACAAGGAATGAGAATTCCGGTTTAACACGAACTGAATTAACCGTAGATTGATTTAGTCTATTAAACCTGGGAATAAATCCGGATTTACCCAACTGAATTAAAGTAGTAAACGTTCAGTCATGGTTGTCATTTTTTCAGCCTATTTCAAAAAAACAAAAAAAACATACATTCACATCCTACATATAAAGCATGCTGATTGTCTTGATATAAACGGGTTTTATAGACAAATTAATGTCTGTAAAACCATTTTTTGCTTAGCCCCTTTACAGTCACACGTTACATTTAGCAAACATTATGAAAGAGGGCGATAAGTTTTTTTAAAGGAAATTATGAATTCGCACCAAATAGTAAAACATAGGTAATTTTTAAGCCGATAACACAAGAGGGGCATAACAACTACTTTAAATGGAAGAATTTTAACTGATCTTTATCTTGCATCGATTATCGAAAGTTTGTTCAACAGAATTTTTAAGACATTCAGGTTTTCTAAGCCATGTTTTATCTTCCAATTGCCAAATTTTTCTCGAAACCCAGAAATATACTTCCAGTGATGCTTTAAACGTATATATTTTTATCCTAAAAATATAATGGAATTAAAACATCTGTGGGAACGACTTTCTTCTGTTTTTCTGTCAGAACACAAGAAAAATGTTTTTTTTGCAATATGGTTTGAACGGGAATAAATTACATTCTTTGTTCTACATTCTTTTGAAACATACACATATAAAATAAAAAATGATGCTGAGTAAGCAAATCTAAAACTTACCTCTTACAACTTTTTGATCTCTTTTCGAGATAGAGAATCAATACTAACAGAAATATTTTATGAAATATGTTTAAGATAGCTCTAGTTAGAATATCTAAAATGCGACATTTGTTATTTCAATATTGATTGGTGCCACAAAGTCAAATTCACTTAACAAGTCAGCATCGATAACTATAGAACAAAACAAAAAAATTATTTACTTTTATGTAGCTTTAACCGTGCCACCAAATATAATCGTTAACCTATCCTACGATGAAAAAAAAATAGAAAATGGTAGCATGGCCGAGTTTAATACACGAAATTAATACGACATGAACCAGAATTTAAACTAGATAAAAATGAGTTTAATTTTAAATAACACTTAAAATAGACATACTAGGTAGGTTACTTATAAACCTGTTGGTGTCAGAAAAAAAGACACCTACTTACTTAGTCAGGATTTTCACGAAGTGTATTGGACTGGACATGCGCAGATTTATTTGTTTTCATTTTGCTTCAAAAAAATCGCTTCGCCAATAACTAGAAACAGCCTACTTTTTAGCAGCAAAATATTGCGCTGTAAACTTTTAACCAATCACAACGCAATATTTAGTGCTTATTCTTAAAAAAATTCATTATTGCATTCAATTCAAAATAACTGCTTACATCCAGTATGTTAAATTCGCCACATGTTTTTCGTTTCACGTGAAAATCAAAAGCTATTTCGCAGCTTATTCGCCGCCGAATTCGCC
Organism: Hydractinia symbiolongicarpus; assembly: GCF_029227915.1. Lineage (NCBI taxonomy): Eukaryota > Metazoa > Cnidaria > Hydrozoa > Anthoathecata > Hydractiniidae > Hydractinia > Hydractinia symbiolongicarpus. Next base: position 7,807,413 of record NC_079885.1, read on the forward strand.
ATTTGCAATTCGCTTCGTTAATATCCCCCCTTAACTCTACCCCCTTTTACCCACTTAACCTCTCCCTGTTGCTTTTATTGATGCTAAACAACTCTTAGCACACGTAAATCGTGCACGTGTTTGACCTAGACAACCACAGAGTTTCAGAAAAACATATTAAGATGTACAGCACATTGCTCTATACTAAACTTTATTTATAGATCAATATGTGGGTAATGAAACAATACCATCAGGTGGGCTTCATTAAATTAGAATTAACGTTGTATTAACTCTTTTATTTATACTCGTTGCCTGTTTTTCACGTAGGTCGATTTTCGATCTTTAGCACGAAATAGTGATGCTCAGAACATGTGCGACAAGAAAAAATCTGATGCTCGAGGAATGTACGGCAAATAAACCTTTAAGATTTCTCACGGGATAACAGCTAGGCTATTTTATTAATAGCCGTATTTAGTGGGTCTTTCAGCGAGACAAAAAAAGTAGTGCAACGGACACACAAAGTGGCCATATTTTTGTCGACTTTGCTGCGACAGGAAAACTAAAAATCAAGGGACATGTTTTGGTTGTTTCTCTATGTTTCAGATATATTGCAAGGAAAAAACGCTTCCTGTATGGCTTTGTATAAACATTTTGGGTTTAACTCTTATGTTGCATATTACAATATACATCCTTGGCACGATATGAGGAAGGTCAAAGTCGCATGCAGGAAAGGTACGCCGCATTTTTATAACAATACGTTTGAGAAGTTGCTTTCTGTTTTGCTATTTATTTTATTACATGTCTCATTTTTCCTTAGATGGTTCTACAAGAATTCTAAATATTAAATCGCCACTAAATGGTTCGATACATCACCATACCATTACTGAATTAAAAGACTTGGTTCCTGAAAACTTCAGAGTTACCACATCAGTGTTGAATATGCTTTACAAGCTGTTTCGTTTTAAAAGAATTCAATTTCGGTGCAAAAGAAATAATTTTGAGGAAAGAGTGACAACGACTAACTATGTGATGCATCATAAAACAGTTTCAATGTTAAAATACATGATTGGTGAAACAGATGAATTGCCAACGGCGTGTGGTACTGTTAACTTCAGAATTGGTAACAGTACATGTGGGGATGTTGTCAATAAAACAATGTCGGCTAATACAGTACCATATGAATCTCGAAATTTCCGAGAAGTGTTCAAATTTGGTCCAAATGGTAAATATACATACAGCGCTGGTGATGGAATATTTGGATGTTTTGACGAGGCTGGAGAATATGTGGCAAATGATATGTATTCAATTTGGGTCATGTGAACGCCTGTTTGCTTTTTAGTTCGATGGAATGATCAAGAAAACATTTATTGATCGGAAAAACTGCGAACTTTTAAATGGCGTAAAGTCATCAGATTCAATTTAAAGAATTACGTGAGCTGCAATAAAGATAATGGTAATTGGACACCGGAACAATACTGCACTAATATCAGCCTTCGACATTCCTCGAATTTCTATATTGTCAAATTATCCACACTTGATATGTTGCCAAAGCCAAAGTGAACAGCCAAAAAATCATTTTTATCTCTATATTCCTTGTCAAAACTGATAAATACAACGCCCGCACAAAGCTAGTTCATGACAGCATGCAAAATTAGTGAAGCTTTGAAGTTCAAATTCTTAAGAAGCAATCACAAGAATTTTAAAAATATATACAATTTCTAGACAACTTTTCAAGCTCTTTCATATGAAATTAACTTGATTTTTCGCGGGAGGTAAGCTTTAAAAGTACTGGAGAGCAAAACCAGCAAAAACTTTTTTGTAATAAAGAGGACCACGGAACTAATCTTCTTACACAGATACAATGTTTGGACTAGTTGCATGCTTTGAATATTGCTTATTTGTCAAAAATTGTTGTAAATTTAACTGCACGTTTAAAATTTACGCACGTTAACGATGTAATACTTAAGGTGTTGCGGATATATTATGTTTATAGAGACTACAGTTTCCATTAAGACGTTCTAGTCTGCATCTCTAAGCGTTAGTATCTGTGCATGCGCATTAGAATTTTTTTCTGGTCGCGACGCCTGTACTTTGGGAGCTTAAGACGAGTCAACTTTTAAGCGTTTATAGACGGCCAACTTTTTTAACAACCAATGAAAATCCAGAAAACGCTGCCATCTTTAGAGGAATAGAAATTGAGTATATTTTAGACCTGCGGACGTGAACGCTTCAATGGAAGGCAGCTTAACTCCAGCGAACACAAATTATTAATATTTAATTTTTCTTTATTTAAGATCGAAATACATACATAAAATAGAAATTTGTAACCGATTCTTTACTGATGTTTTCGTCCCAGCGGGAGCAGCCAGCTGATATTTTTTGCAATATTTGATATGTTACATTGTTAACTTTTTACCATATTGATTCAAAAAAGCACGGTAGCGAGAATGGTTTATACAAGGAAGAATATGGAAATCTCTTTACAGCATCGGGTGATATTATGTGCTACTCAAGAAGAAAGCTCTTAATTACGCTGAAAATGTGAGAATTCTTTGACCGATATTTTGAGGTCAACTGAAAGGTCAACTGAAGCGTCTTACTTTTATAGTTTTTATAGCTGTTGCTAAATATCGCACTTCTTGGCAAACCTGGATCACATGGAAAATACAATACAGAATTACTGATCTTTTCTTTATTTCTGTATGTTTAATGTTCTTTTTTGTAAAGGAACAGGATACCTTATGGGTCCCATTTGCGCTGGCTCTAATTCTGTCACCTAAGAAATTTGGTGTAACACTACTTAAGGCCGCGTTTTTTGCCGCTCAAGAAGTACGGGAAAAGAATACTGAATTAACGTTCCTAAAATTCAGTTTTTAGTTTTCTTTCATATTTAATGAATTATCAACAGTAGACGTCCGTTAATTCGAATGCCCCTTAATTCGAAACTTTCCGCTATTTGGAACAATTTCAAAGTCTCTTAAGTTTGGTTTAATAAAGTCTTATATTTTGAGCTGCTTAATTCGAACTCCGCTAATTCGAACATTTTGCTAATTCGAACAATTTTTTAGTCCCAAGGCTACATTATGCTCGTTAATTCGAACTTTTGTGTATCGATAAATAAAATCTTATGGGAAAATTAAAAAAAAGTTTTCATTTTTATTCATTTTATTGCATCAATGGTGGCAAAATTTCTTTCAAATTATCAAATAAATTGGCATTTCCAATAAAATAAAGTTTACATGGAATTTGGAGGACTTGCCCATCGCCAAGCAAACAACGTTAAAAGATTTATAAAAAAAATTGTAGTAAAGTTGTAATAAAGTTATATTAGCATAAAACCTTTAAAGGTTTATTAAAATTAAATTTAACAAAATACAAAAAAGTACAATCGGTTTTGAGTTTTAAAACAAAATGAAAATAGCTAACAAATCACAAGAGAAAGAACTTTTCGGAGCTTGAGATTTTATAAAATCTGGAAAACATGAACTGCTTGAACTTACAAATTCATGAATGTAATGAATAATAGATTATTAGAGCTTTACAGAATAGAATAGCGAACTTTTGACCTTGAACTGAAGAACTTATCGGATAAAGTAAATAATAGTATTTTGTTGTAGATAAAATAAACGTTTGAGTTTAAAAATGTATGAAACAAAGTAAAAATAACTGGAACTTGACACTCTAGAAAAACATAGAAAAAGAACTGTTTAAGATTAGAAAATCGATAAAACTATTGAGATATAATAAAACAAAGTATAAGCAAAAATAAATAAATTATCAAAAATAGGAAAATAATACTGTTTTGTGTAACAGAGAAATCTAAAATGTAAAAATATTCTAAGCACTAGATAGTCTGGAAACGGAGAAAGACCATGTGATCAAATGTTATCGCATTTCATCGACTTTAAATACTGCCTCTTAAGGAGATTGGCCATCAATGAGCTCTGCAGCATATGCAATAGCAAATGGACAACAATTGTAGCTGTCTTGTTGCTTTCGAACGTGAAGAAACGTAGTCAGTTGTTCACCATTAGCCATACAGCTCTTGTAAAGCGATTGAATCGATTTTCTTGAAGAACGAGTTAACTTTGATCTAAGACTGTCACGTTTAAACACGCCCATTTGAGCAATAGCTTAGAAACCAATGATTTGATCCATCATGAAGGAGCGGAACATGCTCTTGTGAAACTGCATGGTACGGGTTTTCAGTTTTCGTTTAGGAATTAAGCACGGATTGATACGAATCTACTGAGCCAATTTTTTTACAGATCAATTTTTTTGCTGTATCCATAATACGGTCATTTAACCATCCATCGCTTGACAAGAAAATGCAATGATCTTCTTGCTTCAGAAAATATAAATCGTTACGTAGCCAAAATACCTCTACTATATCATCGAAAGCGGATTGTTGACTTGATTCTTGAATATTGCTCTGAAGAATTGTTTTCCTTTTCCAAAACGCCCGCTCAATTATGAACCAATTGTGACATCGTTTTTTTTAAAAATTGATTTTAGAGTGTAAGGTCCCATCCATTTGTAAGAAAATTTTCCTTCTTTCCTATCTTTACGTTTTTGATTTTGCACGAGAACTTTTGATCCGATAGGCAATGTGAATTCTGATGTTCGATTTTTGTAGTCCTTTTGTTGCTTAGCTTGCGCATTTTTGATATTCAGACTAGCTTGATTGTATGCTGCTTCTCTAGGTTTAGCTGTTGAGTCGAGAACAGCTAAAAACGTCACAATGTCAAAAGGCTCATTTTCTGAATCAAGGTGTTCAGCGTCATCGACAAGATCATATTTAATGTCTATCGGAAAAACGGGATTTCGATTGTACATTAGGAAAAACAGCGAGTACTTCGTCAAATAGTGCACACTAACCCTATGTGCAAAAAGTATACCCTCGATAATACTAGGCCATTCTTTCGGATTTTTTTCAAAAACTTTCACCAAAGAGTCTTTTGTAGTCCGATTGTAACGCTCACAAAGTTGCTTTGAGGATGATAGGCAGATCTAACTTGCTGGTCTGCGCCTGTCATTTGATGTAGGGTCGTTGATACTTTATTTACAAGCTCCTTGCTTTGATCATTGATTTGAATTTTTACACAGCCATGGCGACAGATGATCTCGTACAAAAATTGTGCTACTATTGATGCGCTTTTATCTTTGATAGGCTTTGCTTTCGACCATTTACTTGGAACTGGTATACTATGAAGTTCTGGGGAAATTTTCTTATAAATGTTTGTTTACTGTTGACAATATTTACAATTCTTGATGTAATTTTTAACATGATCCACAATTCCAAACTAAAATTTTTAATTAACTTTTGATACGTAGACTCACGCCTCGATGACAGACCATAGCCTTCGCACCTGCACTTTCATCGATTCCTTCGTGAATGCCATGGATAATTGTCATCTTTTGCTCTACTTAAAAAACAACCTTCCTTGAGTCTTTGTAAAAAAGCTCTCCATTCTTCATTGGAAAGTTTCTGCATGTTCTTTTAATATTTGCTTTTTTTGCCTTTATTCTTTGCTATCTGACAAGGTTTGTTTCTTAAAAATTCTTCAACAATTTTTAAGTCAACGTGTTGTTTCGCCGCCATTTTATTGTTGATTAATGATTGTTTGTGTTTGAATGAAAATATATAAACCACTAGCCGTTAACCCGTGGAAAATTCCACGGGGTCGCCCGTCCTTTATATATCGCATTTCGTGTTTCCGCCACGGGACTCGCCTATCGCAGACAGACAGACAAAATACGGCTATTATTAAAGAGATAGCCGGGAAACCCGCCGTCGAAACGCCGGGGTAAGCCACAAGTCAATGTGTGACCGACATTGAACGCCCCAAGGGGAGCGCTTAATAACGGGGTCGCCTGTCGCGTTCGCCCGTCCTTTAAATTTACCCGTCGCAACAAAGTGGATAAAAATATATCGCATTTGATATTCGTGCGCATTTTAAAAATTTCGTGTTTCCGTTACGGCACGTGGCTTTCGCGGACACACAGACAGAATACGGCTATTATTAAAGAGACTAGTCGTTGCCCGTGGAAAAATCCACGGGTTCGCCCGTCCATTATATTTACCCGTGGCAACAAAGTGGATAAAAATATATCGCATTTGATATTCGTGTTTCCGTGACATAATTTTCTAACTCAGCGGGGGTTCCGCGCAGAGACAGACAGACGGAATACGGCTATTATTAAAGAGATTATAATAATAAACATTCGAATTATGAATAAAGGAAGCTCGCGCGTCGAATTTGCAATGGAATGTCTTCGTGAGAGTTAGTTTTTACTGGGAAAAAAGTACTTTTTCCTTCATAACAGAGTGATTTCAAGGGAGTAATAACTTACGTGTGGGAATAATAATTTCCTGGTAAATTACCACTCCAGGAGAATTAATTTCCTAGGAAATTATTATTGGGGGAGTAATTTTTTTAGGGGAGTAATTCTTTACAGTTACACTGGAATATCAGTTAGGCGGGCTGTTTTTTCTACATATGAACGCAAAGCATTCTTTAGTAGAAAAATACCACTCTTGGACAACCGACCAATATACAACCAATATATTTTCAGTACTGATATCACGCGATTGATTAATTCATTTGGATTTTCTTTTTGTCTATACCCCACATCACGTGATACATTCATTTATTCATTTAATTGAATTTTCTTTTGTGTCGTTAAAAGTGCTTGTTCTTTTGAGGAGGTTTTCATAAAGCGAATTAAACGGCGAACTCCCGGCGAAATGTATCTAAGCAGGCGCAGTTTTGTTTGATTGATTTCTGCTTCATAAAATTCGCTTCGCCATAAAGAAGAATCCCACTTTAAACGAGTTCTTTCTTCCTTCAAATAAACAACAAAAGAAAGTCAAACTTGGAAGAAACATGGACACTGATGTCAAGTCTACAAAAAATAATAAAATAAATCGCTGCGCTCTTAGCATCGCAATTCCTAGTTCGTCTTTATCCTCTACATTGTCAGCTAAAAAGCTAAACAATCGAGAAAATGAACAAGATGCAGAAGTTGCATAAACTATCTCGCTATTAAATGAAATACATTCAAAAAATACAATACATACAATACATTCATACTGGTCACGCCCAATTCTGTTGTTCAATTTGCATCATTCTGTTGTTGTCATTATCCTCCACATTGTCAATTGCTAGAAAGCTAAACGATCTTCGAGAAAACGATTAAAAAAAAAGAAAAAGCAGATCTTGCCCCCAAAAATGCACAAAATGGTGGAACAGTAATACTTACAACGAAGTGTGCTTGGAATAAAAAGGTATGGAACAACAGAAAGGTCGAACGAAGCTGTTCTTATAGCATATTTTAAGAAGATAATTTTCCCTTGCCTCAAAAAAAAACGAAACGAATTTAGCAGACATCGCTAACACTTTAATAATATTTTATGTATTTAAAGGTCGCACAACAAGCGCTGTGAATAAGTTACTGCAAGAGAACAACATCGTGATTATACGCATACCCAACAACGATACGAATTTATTTTAACCTCTTGATTTTTCGGTTACTAAGAGTTACAAATGATACCTCACCAAGGTAATAAGGATAGATTGGCATGCGGAGCAGTTTAACAAAGGTGTGTTTTGTCACATGACGGTAAAGAACATAAACAATTACAAACTAAGGCAATTATAATTCACATTTTATCAAGCGCCCTCTGTAGTAAAGAAGGTTGCTTTATAGAATTTTATCGCTGATTAGACCATGGTCGCTTATTCTTGAGCTTTGAGTCATTACCGCGGTTGTTAATTTGATGGGGCGCTTCAAAAATCTTGGATACCCGGTGTCGAACCACCAGTAGGGTAACTAACTCAACTTTTTCTTTTTGAACTAGCCCATGTATCAGATTTGAGGAGAAATCTTCTGTTTTTCCATTTAGAGAGCTATCTTTTTTTCGTCTTTTTATTGATTTCCTTTGCCATCAATCTTGCGCTGAACACTTACAGCGACCGCCCAGAAATACTTATTTCAATACCCAATCAAATTATGAAGATGTCAATCCGGTGTCAGGGTCTTTTATTCTTCTTCACTTACGTCTTGTGTTGAATTATTCATGCTCTTACAACAAAGTGGACGGCCTCTAATTGCAGCCAGTTTTGTGGTCCTAAATCAATTTATTTGATTTGAGGTCACTGCTGTACAAAAGTGTTTTCTGATCTTATGCTTTGTAAAACTACCTCAATAGTATGCAATGACTTTACGTTAACTTCTGAGAATGGCTTCAATTTGAACTTGTATAGATTTCTTCTTTTATCGATTTCTTTATTTTAAGTAGTCAAGAAATTAATGGTGGCCTGGAAAAATATCTAAAACGGTGTCAGGAATATGAAAGTAAGTATTGCAAAGTTTAAACATCCTTGAGGATTCCATCCGCACGGTTAGCTCTTCTTCCCCTCCGACTGCCACTATGTTACATTACCGCCAGAGATACGTATAGCATTGCTGTAACTTGCTTGCCTGCCACACAAGCCGGTTAGAAGTCAAAGATGGCACCAAATTCGCTGAAAACACTACATTTAAATTCCGCTGGAGTGGGGATTCGAACTTGAAACTTTATGATTACAAGCCGAATTTGTACCACTACACCATCTCCACAGAAGTACACAAATCCTATCTATGTTATTATCAATTTGCACCAAAACATATTTTTTATTTTAAAAAGAGTACAAAAATTTTATGTCCGCGCCATTAGTATAAGAACAAGCTTTAATATAATACATTCTTCTCATATAATAAAGAATACAAAAGAAAATATAATTAACTGTTTTCTTTCAGCTTATCACTCTCGGTTAATAAAAAATTCATTTTTTTGTATGTTTGATGTTCTTAATTTACTCTCATTATGCGCCAGTTAAAACATCCTTTTTTTATGTGTTGATGTTTTGGTCCCGCTTTACCATCTAATACCAGGGTCTTCGTGGAAATTTGACTTCGAACTTCTTCAAATTCCTTATCACGTTGCAAGAGACAATCCTAGGCGTAGCATTAAATGTTGAAGGCTGAATACCATTTAATAAGTTGAAGCTTAAATCCATATATTGTACATTGACCAATCCATTGAATGCTCCTGTACTGATGTTAGAAATCCGATTCTTAAATAGGTATATCAATAGAAGCTTTTTCAGAGGTCGAAATGCATTATCTTGAATCGATGTTATCAGGTTATTCGTTAAATGCAATTCATAGAGGTTTCTGGTGTCCTTAAAATTGATATTCTTCACTGTCGAGATTCTGTTGAAATCAAGAAACAGCTCTGCCAAGTTTGTTAACCCATGAAAAGCTTTAGGGAAAATCGTTTCCACTTCATTGTGTTGTAGATCCAAGGTTCGAACATTAGGTAGTCCGTTAAAAATATTGTTTTGTAGATGCGTTATGTTGTTGTTCTTAAGGGTGAGAAATGACAAGCCGTTCATGCCTTTAAACGAATTTATAGACAGTTCCACGATGCCACATTTTCTCAAAGATAACCGCTCCAAATTTTTCAGTGGTGAAAATGTATACGGATAAATTATGCTTACGTTATTTTCATTCACAAGGAGTTGATTCTTCATATTGCCGAAATATTGAAAAGCTCCACTCTCAATTTTTTGTATGTTATTGTGTGATATGCTAAGAATATCTAAATTTTCCAATCCAAAAAATGTATAATTGCTTAATACCTTGATTTGATTATATTCCAAATGAAGAAATTGTAATTTTTTTAAACCTTCAAACGCGTAATCATCAATTTTCATGATTCTATTCTTTGTTATAGCAAGCCTGCGAAGTCGAGTTAGCCCTGAAAGCCAATTTGAATCAAGTATCTTGAATCTGTTTCCACTTAACTCTAACGTTTGTAGATTTTTTAAATATTTAAATACGCCTTTAGGTAGATTTACAAGCTCATTTTGAGCTAAGTCGAGTTCTTCAAGCTTACCCAGTCCTTTAAATGTCTCCGCACTCAGTGAATTAAGCTTATTATTTCTAACAGAAAGCTTCCTCAAATTAAGGCCTTGAAATACTTCTGTTGTCAGGGAACGTAATTCGCTCTTCGTAATTGTAATCTTCTTCAAACGTTTTAACCCATTAAACGTATGTCGGCGAAGGTGTTGCACTTTCCCACCGATAAAAACAATCTCTTGTAACATTGGATATTTTTGAAAATAATTTTCAGGAATATTTTGAATTTCATCCATAGCGAAAGTCATTTTCCTAAAATAACCTTTTAGCCTGGGTAGTTCTTGCACTGTCTTTTCTTGACATCTTAGGGTAGCAGTATAGATGGGGCATCTGCAATAGGAAGGACAATATTTTGCCATGGTAAACGGAAAGATAAGCAGAAGACAAAACATTGTTCCCGCCATGTTTAAATCTTGTTAAACCTAGTAAAAAACACAAGATTATTGCTTGTTAGGATTTTCCAATTGTTTATCACAAGGGTAGTTTTTCGTTTGCTTACAAATCCCAAGTACATTACGAAAAAAAGAATTCACATTACCCTGAATACAATTTAAGTAAGTAAGATCTAGCCCGCCACTTAAAGCCGCGGAATTGGTAAGGTATTTTGGACTTCGCAGCGACACCACCCGAAGCAACGTTTGGAGTAAAAGGTGACAATAACAAGCGACATACAATTCTTCAACTGGATTGTAGAAAGTATTGATTAAGTTTAGTGCACAAATTGGCATTTTGTTTACTCCCTTGGGACTTACTTATTTGTTCTACGAGATTTTGATGAGATATGCAGTAGTGAAAGTATATCAGACCTTTTGTGGGAAATAACAATATACTATCTAACTTACCTCACAAGTAAGGTGTATGCAATGATTTCTTCCCAATTCAAGTTGACTTCACTTTCTTACTTTTGATATTATTAAATATCACTTTTAGGTGTTCTATTTTTTCAGTATATTTATTGTTAATCTTTGTTATTTTTTTGTTTGTTTCTTAACAGTATTGCGCTACTTTGACGTCAATTAGTAGAGGATACAGCAAGCATAAGTGACAAAAATAATATCGGCCCATGTCAACATATTTTCGCCAGTGGATTGTTTTGTTTCTCAAAAACAAAATATCTTACAAAATAAACAATAACATTTACCTATTCTGAAATATTATCTTTGATATGCCGCGAAGCATCACAGCAAACTTATGACATATTTAAATTCTCCCTCAAAGCATGAAAATATTTAGTTGCAGTAAAGTTCCCTTGATGTAATTCATAATAAAGGATACTGATTTTCCAGCAGTAGTATATATTCAATTCCAACTGTGGGTTACGAGTGGTTCCGCGAAAAATTTTGTGCACTAGCAATAAAACTATCGATAAATTAATAAAAACAAACATATGTCGTGCTCTCCTTCGGATGGATATTGTCTTTTTGTCGTGGTATAATTTTGCAAGCTGTGGATATTTTGTTTTAAATGTTGAGTGGACTAGGTTTGTGCCTAGTTACACTTGTCAAGTGTTAAATTTAGTTAAACTTCTCCTACTTGCTTGGTCCAAGAGTTCAACTTCTATACTACTTTCGCGCGGTAAAAAAATATTTTTCGCACGTGCTAAGCTAAGTGACATGAACGTATTACGCAAGAAAAAAGTAACAAAAAAAATCGCAAAATTCAGGGTTTTTTGGACAAAACATAAACGCGTTTTTTTCAGTGAACAGTAAATAATTATCCTGTTTAGCCTATTGGTTATGTCGGTTGAAAGTGACGAAATATTTGACAGGTGACGAATTAAAAGTCCGACGAAAATTTTTATCCAGGGAATATTTTTAACTGACGAAATTTTTACCTAAGTTGTTTTTAATAAAAAATAGTGATTTTATGTGCGATTTGCGACTGGAAAAATGAAATAATTAACAGCGAGAATGGTGGAGGAGGACGTCATTTTAATAGATAAACAAAGCTAATAATTAAAAAAAAAAACTGAATTTTTTTCTACTCGGTTAAAACATTTCGATGAGATGAGGAGAAAGTATGAGAAGCTGAAGAACATCATACCAATGCATTCGATCTATTTGACCATTTTGATGACGAAATATCTTTGTAAAATATAAGAGTATATTATGGCTAGAAAAAGTGACGAATATGCTAAGAATTTTAAAGTTTTTTCTAACTGAAAAATCCTAGTTCGCGAAATTTCCCGAATTTCTTTCTTCGCAAAAGTTTATCCAAAAAATTTCACGGCAAGTTTCTCCAATTAAAGTGGTTCAATAATATGCCAGTCACGGTGGTCGCGTTCTCGACAAGCCCAGGCAAAGAAACAAACAAAGCTAAACGATTTTTTTAAGAATTTGTAACAAATTCTTATACATCCTAGTCCTTGGTAAAGAATTTTAAGAAATTATATCACAAGTCTTATTTTTTCCTAGTACCCAATATTTCAAGCATTCGCTAATTCGAACAAATATTTTGTTCCTTGAGTGTTCAAAATAACAGGTGTGTACTGTATAGTAGGCCCCTTCACTTTTTTTGTCAAAGTTTAATGCTCAATGTCTTCTTTCAACATGTTTTTACTACGCCATGTCAATATTTTTACAATGGCTTGGATTATGTGAAGTAGAGTTTTATTGCTGCTTATATTTTTTCTTTTGTCCGTTGTGAATTGTCCCTTGTACCCAAAATGTAGACTAAAGTGGACCTTTTTCGAGTTTAACCTTTACAAGGGAGGGTAAAGCGCGGTTGTTTTCCCTATACACATTGTATACGCCCCTGAGTAACTACTATTATCGCAAACTCTGTAGTGTCCTTACTGAGTTATACTTTGGAACGCATACAACATCACACTATCCATTTATCTGATGTAAGGTTTGGGACATTTCAGTGGAATTTATAGTTTTTTTCCTCTAAGTGTTTACGCCTGGTTCACAATTGCAGCAGACCCATAAACGAGTGAAGTGAGCATGTACATTAAATCTGAAGTTAAATATAGAGCAGAACGTGAAGACAGCCGTTTATACTTGTGCAAGTGAAGCAAGTCATTTTAGAAGAAGAAATATTGTAAAGTTTTAGCTTTATTCTCTTCAAAACGCTAAGTGCATAGAGACAAAAATCGTAGTTGCTACGATACCTTTCTACTCGCTAATCGACAACAAATATCAACCGACTTATTATTTTGGTCCAACACAAACTGTTAAATCCTGTTTTCATCTTCGCGCCACAATAAGGAGTAAACTGCTTCTGTTGACCTCCCTCTTTGACCCAACGCAAAATGAATGTCCTATATACAGTAGACGCCCGTTATTTCGAACAGTCAAGAGACTAAATTATTTGTTCGAATGTTCGGATTATCGGAAGTTCAGAGAAAACAAGAATTTTAATAAACGTTTAACGGTTTTGTGATAATATAACCTTATTAAAGTTGTTCGCTTTTTCTTGTTTGCTGAAAATGCTGGGTCAATTATGCGACCAATGCGATTAGCATACGATTGAACTGTTGCCCCGTCATGCAATTTTCCCGCCTTTATCAGCAAATTTCCTATCCATCTCCTTAACCCACTCTTCAAACAATCGCTATCCATCCAACTCTTGCATTAATTACTATACTGACATGGTAAAAATCTGATGTTCTTGAAGCACAGTGGCTTTTTAGACTTGCCAATGACAGACATAGGTTTCTCCAATAGCATTAGCTGCTGCCAACCAGTAATGCGTATTTTACTTAACTTTCCACCAGAGCATTTTTCAGATTTAAGTTGATGCGTTTTATTTGGAAGGCATTCGTAAAAAAGTCCATATTCATCAGCATTATAAATGTTTTGAAGGTCGTAGTTTGACAAAAGTGTGGGGAGAGAAGTTTGTCACCACTCCATTAACCATGCCTGGTGTAACTGATCTTGATTCTTCTAATATGATTCTGAAAGATATGTGGTTTCTTTCCTTCCAATGCTGTAGCCAACCATCTGATGCCTGAAAATTTTCAACGTTTAATTCTTTGGCGAATACAACTGCTTTCTCTTGAAGCATGGCTGCAGATATTGGGACCTTTTGACTTCGCATGCTTTGAAACCAATTTAAAACAGCCTTGTCTACTAATTCAAAGTTACCTGTTCTCAACTTTTGTCGTTGTACATTGGTTCCTTTTTTCTAGCGCATCTAAAAGCGATTAACATCTTTAAACGTGAATAGCAACGAAAATTAAAACAGCTGAATACAAAACATATGATTTGATTCTAAAGTATTTTGAAAATTGAACGTTTTGAATGTTCGATTTGATTCTAGAACGTTTTTAAAATCAAACGTTTTGGAAATCAAACACACACATGTTGAGTAGACTATAATATCTCCCTGTCTACTGTAGCTATAAACAGACCATGAAATTTTAGTGATTCAAAATAGAATGGAGCTTGCGTTATATTTTGAGCAGACATGCAGCCATATATACCGCTATTAACTTCAGCGTTGGAATAATCAAACTCTTCAGGGTCGGATCTTGGAGGAAAGGTCGGATCCAGGATTTTTACGTAACTAATTACCGCCCAGAATGGGCGTTAAAATACGCCAAATGGGCGGACCTGATAGAAACAAAATTTAACACTTGTTCAGGCTTTTTCCAGCGTTAAAAAGTACACTATGTAACAATATACATAAAAAATATACAGCTAAAATATATAAAACATGTAAACTATGTATGAATAAACCAATAAACTCAATCAGTATAAATCAATCAGCAAGTATATATATTTAAAAAAGCCTTTATCTCTTATTCTTTTTAGCAAACTCATCTATTACTTCATCAGAGTGATTGATCTGTTAAACATGATAACTGCTAGGCTGCTTAACCTTTCCTCCGAAATTGTGTTTCGCATCTGAGTCCTTAAACGCGCTGAAAGATACTTCTCTTACAAGTGCATAAGGTTACAGGAATTGTAGCCAAAATTCTCAAAACTTCACGAATTGATGGAAATGTGTACATTTTGTAGTTTTAAGTAAAGAAGTGATATCTGTTGGTAGAGCACCTTTTCCAGAATATCCCCCACATATTCAACTGGGCATATGTTACTATGGGCTGGAATATCACTCGCAAACAATCACAGGAATTCTTTAAACTTAACCTTCTAGTTAAACCAAAATACCTTCACAGAAACACCAGCAACACCTGTCCTGGGCTCAACAAATGTGTTGAATAAATTGCCCATTTGTTTATATCATAAGCTTTGATAGGTAGTAATAGGATGCTATAAAATTAAAAAATATATAGAGTGACACAAATTTTAAAGGTACTGCGTGCATCACATATAGTTTACTCCTGTCAGGAATTGAACTTGAACCTTTTACGAAATTGTATCATAAATATCATACCATTTGATCACAGGAGTTTAGACATTAAATAAATAAAAAAATCAAATGTGCATATTCCATGAAAAACTCATCATACCTCAATAACATTACAAATTGATAAAACGCACATAAACGATGACCAAATGAAGGATTTTGAAACATGTTTTGCTTTCTCAATTATGGCCTGTTCTCTTGACTTCGTCTTTGTGTACACGTCACAACCAACATCCGATAAACATTGCACAAAAATATTGTTAGGAGATAGTTGGAGCATTGGATGTCCAAAGAGGTCAAAATTCTCAAAATTGAAGCTAGCGTTTTATCACCAACCAGCAACACAGAAATAGATCTGTAAAGACAGTTACCATCTCCACTGACACTGATGGGCATAACAAGAAAAAAACATGATGAAATAAAAATTATTAGTAAGTTTACCAGATTAAAACTATAATGTTAGGCTTATGAAAAAAGCATGTATATACTATTATAGGTATACCTGACTGGCCTCAATCTTGATAATGAAGAAGCACTTTTTCTAACCATATTGTTATGTATAACGTATGCCCAGTCATCTTGGCGAAGAACACCACAATGACTTGGTTTGAAAATTGATAAATTTCCATCCTTTATACAACTTTCGTTTCCATTCATCGTGCTGGCTCAATATTTTATTGAAATCTACTAGTGTATCCTTGCTATTAGCTATGTATAAAATAACAAATGAACCAACACAAGACAAAGCAGTAGCTACACAAACCCATTTTTTCACAAAATATAGCACCGCCCAGAAATTTCATACAGAACAGAACCAGTGGAAAAACTTAGTTTGCACACATTCTCAACTAGTGGTTTAGTGAATAGTAAATAAGTATCTCATTCACTAAAGATATTCTTGCAGAGAGAAACCTAGCATAGCTACCCTAGAATAATCTTCTCTAGCCAAAACCTAAATCTTGGTACCTAAAATTCATAAGAAATAGTGAAAAAGACATCCAGAAACCTTAAAGTAGCACAGTACCTCCACCGTCCATCGATTGTTGATTGCTTATAAACACAAACAAAATGGACTTATATTTGCATTAATTTTGTTAAGGTCGAAAAATTCTGTCTACCTTGCTTATACGCGATAGCAAAGTAGTTTTTCATCTCCGCATTCTCTCCATGCACAAAAAACAAATATATCAACTTTGAGACGCTTACTTGCTTATTCTTTAATAAGCGAGAAAGCAAAGTTGCTTTTCGTTTTGTTTGCTCAGAAAAGTATTTATCTACTTTGTTTAGGAAACTGAATAAGCGCAATAAGCAAAAACACAACTTCCTTACCAGACTTCCTAAATAATACAAGGAAAACTACACACGAGACCCGCGTGGGCTTTTTCTCTACGTTTTTAAAAGTAAGCGCGCGCTTATCTTACTCATACTTCCATCCGACCCTGCTCTTCTCAATAAGTCGCGATTTCCATACCGGAAAACCTTAACTAACCGTTTAATCTTGATAGCTAACTGGCGTACAAACTTGATGTATTTTTTTTGTTAGCATTAACAAAATCCTGAAGTCCAACATGGTGAATTTTCCTCTTAAAAGAAGAAACGGAACAAAGTATTTTTATCTCATTTGGCCGACTTCTTCTAATAAGTAATCTTCGTCAAATTTAGACTGGTAAAGGCTCTTCCCAATTACTTAATGTAAATGTAGCTTCCTTATCTTAGTTCCGTCCATTTGTATCTATGTTTTTTCTTATTTCTTCCTTTTTTAAACCTTGATAGTGTCGGCTTTTTCTTCCCAAGTGAGAGGCGTAGGTGAAGGTTTTTAGTTAAGGGGTGAGATTAAAAATTATACAGAAATTGTTCTGCAGGCATTAATTTATTATTAATTAATGAGAAATGTATGTTTGTTTGTTTGTTTGTTTGTTTGTTTGTTTATTGTTAAAGGATATTTTTGCGTGTATTAATTTTCGCGCAAAATACTTTACGCGCAATTTATGCACTAAATTTCGCGCGACAACGAGCTTCCTTGCGCAATGCCCGAAAATTAGTGCGAATAAAGTAAACTGATTTACACGCCATTCTTTTTTTAAAAAAATAACAAGGTTTATGCTTGACTTTCCTGAATTAAACCTGGATTCATACTTTTAATAAAGTACTTGGTTAAGTTTAGAAGCAGCGTTGTACCTTGTGGTGCAGGTTATCAGTATGCAGGTTAAGAAAGCAATCTAAGGGTTTTTTTGTGTAATTTTAGGTCGTTTTCAATACACCCAAATATTTTGATACACGAATAATCTGTTGATATTCTCAGGGTAGCACACATCTTATAGCATTGGTAGTAGCCACATCGTAACCTGGTTAGATTGGTTGTCAGATATAGAACCTGCAATCAAAGGAAGCGAATTTGAATCATGTGAGTGCTACTTGATGGAAGGAGGTGACTTAAATACTGTAAAAAGGATCTTTCTCAAAAACTAAATACCGTAAATGACGGATTAAGCGCCCCTGTCGAATAAGCAACCCGAGGTTAAATAAAAATTGTAACTAAGCAGTCCTGCTCTAATAAGCCGCCACCCGCCCTACTTCGAGGAAAGGGGGTGCTTATTCAGATCAGCACGAAAAACAATGTATATGCATTAAAAGATACAAGGCGATGATGGCGTAAGCCGAAAAGCTTTTAGTCTTAAAAC
This sequence comes from Hydractinia symbiolongicarpus, assembly GCF_029227915.1. NCBI lineage: Eukaryota > Metazoa > Cnidaria > Hydrozoa > Anthoathecata > Hydractiniidae > Hydractinia > Hydractinia symbiolongicarpus. Next base: position 7,825,355 of record NC_079885.1, read on the forward strand.
ATATATTGATTTTTAAAAATTTAAAGATACATTATTACTAATGCATTTCTTTCTTTTTTGTTTGTATTTCTATTTCTCATCCATAGAAATCAGAAAAAAAATTTAGTTTTATTTTGCTTTTTTTTGTTTGTTTGTTTTGACTTGTCCAAGTACTAATTTATCAAAATCTTCAGTTTTCTCATCATAAAAAATTTCTACCTCATATCTTCAAGGTAGTTTATTCCTTATTTTGTTTAATTCCTCCTCTTCTCCAACTTGGTATTTAAACCCAAAATATTTGGATACTTAAAGTACAGATTGCACAAACCATATGTATCCTTTCTGCACTTATTTTCAAGAAGAAGAAAATAGAGTCTAAAATATTCAAACGTTTTAAAAACATTTTATTTCGAATCGTTTATTTTTTAAATGTTTATTGTTACAATGTAAGTCCTCTCCTTTTACATGAAATATTTCTTAACACTCAGAATTGCGTGTTGATGGTCAATAGATAGACATCAAGAGAGTGCCAGAAGCTGAAACAGGATTCAATGAGTGTTTTAGTAAAGTTGTTTTCTAATCCAATAAAACTTTTAGGTTTTTAGGCAATATATATAATCTAGGAGGAATGGATATAACTACCCATGTTAAAAAAATACAATTGAAAATTGCACGCTAGTAATAAAAGTGATAAAACAAGGTCATAAATTGAGAGAGTTTCTTTTGAAAAGCATTTTAAAGGTACAACAAAAGGGGCCTGGCTCTACAAATTTTCCTCACAGTTATAAAACTGTGAGGATCCTATTAAAAAAACCGTGTGAACGAATGAAGTTATTGGTGAATATTTTCGTGACAGCCGATTACTCTTCAATCAGCGTATTCAACCAAAACAAAACAACGCAAGGAGAAAATTTTCAGTTTGTTTGTTTGTTGTGCAAACTTCCTATAATTCGACTTCAAAGCAAAAACAACAACGCATGGCATATTTCCTCCATTTGCAATCGAAACTAGAATGTTTTCACCACTCCCAAACACTTGTCGATCTCAAAATATTTGACTTTCGAATGGTTTGTTTGCAAACGGTGTTATTATTGTTCTTGTTGCAGTTGGAGCGTTGCAGTCCGTGCTCAGATGGATATGTCAACAAAGTTATTTATTTATTTTATTTTCAGCTATTTTTGGGTTGTTTTGACAGTATAGAAAAGAAAAAGTAATAATACAGTAAGGCTGAAGAAAATTGTTAATGGAACCTCTATACATGCCTTACAGAAAAAATTTGGGGAATCGCCACTTCAAAACAAGCCCCTCTCCTAGGAGGCTAACATAACATCCCCTTTAGCAATTTTTGTTAAGGATTTGTTTTTATATTTTCTTTTTATTTGACAAAATATTTTTTATATAACAATGACTATAAATTTAGGTGTAGAGAAATTTGACGGTGTCTCAGTTTTTGTTATATTTTTTCTAACTGAAATTTTCTTTTTTCGTTTCGCTTGGCTATTTACTGAGGTTAAACAAGTAAATGTTGGGCCTCCTGATAACATCTTTTTAACCAGCTAAACTCTAATAATCAACTCCCCGGTTTCTAAAATATTGCGAAAAGGGTACAGGAATAAAAGCTACCATTTTGACTCATATATGGAAGGAAAAAGAATTTTTTATTCCAAAAGTTTTATTTTCGTAAAACGTCTAAATTCAACGATTAAATGTTTAAAAAATAGCGACTAATTCTTCTTTACAAGAAGAACTTTTTTAAAAAAAAAAAAATGGCAGTATTTTGCTTACGTTCTCGCCTTCTAAGGCACCGTTTACACGTACCCGAAGTAAACTCGCACGTCGGCGTGAAATCTACTTTAGTTGTCATGTGTAATCAGACATAAACATTTCTTACGCCTTCGTGTAAACAACGTTCGCTGATGTTTCCATTCCGCCATTAGAAACAACCGTGACCGAAAAATACAATATTTCAGTCGTAACTAAGTCAACTGTAACCTTGGAGGAACACTAAGATTAAGGAGATTTAAAAGAAGTTTTAAGATATGCAGATGAATTGAACTAAAGAAAGAAAAGCCATGGTGTAACATGGGAATATTAGAAGTAACAGTAAGATTTAAAACAATCTTTCTTCATAGTTTGTATGAAGTGAGACCTCCGAGATGGTAAACACGGTCCATCTATCACATATCTACAGAACAACAAGAAACAGGTCACGACTCTCTTGTATAAACCATTATGGATTTATGACGTCGATGCTGCCATGGTGTTAAAGCAATTTGTAATTACTTTGGGATCAAATGACAAATTTTTCAAATACCTTTGTTTCATTTTGTTAATTGGGTAAACTATTTAATGTTCTTTCCTAGTCTCTAATTTCCTAGGGGATTAAAATATCTCATCTCGTTACTAGATCTCCTGCTTAGTTCTGAATTTTAACTTGAGTGCAGAAACTAATTAAAGGCCTGGGTACCAGTTTGGTTACTTCAATAACCAGCTAGCATTCCTTTTTTTTTAAAACAATTATTTTTCATCTGTTGGTTATAATTACTGTGGTTAAATAATCTTGATAAAAAAATGGGAATTAAAATCATGTTAGTTCATTAGTAGCGGTTAAAATAAAAAAATGCTTCCGCTAAAACCTGACTTAACAAGGCAACTATATGTCTCATTGTATAAAACAATAAGATTGAAGATTGAAGTACTGTATACATGTAAAGCTCATAGCTAATCTGAAACATCTATTTTTTTAAAAAAAATAGGACCTATGATCAACTTTTAAGTTTTTCCATATTTGTTTAATTCAATTCTTGTTTACTTCAAATGACGCCAACGAACACTGAACGTGTCATGTATAATTTTTTTATTTCCGAAACAAATTTGATAACCATAGAAAAATAGGAGATAAAAAATATAAAAAGTCGAATACAAGAAGTGTCTTCTGTCGCCGAAGTTCATTTAAAAACAAATTCATAATTGTCGAAAATGCGCTTTTTTCGTAAAAAACCAACAAACAATAGGTTTCTTATTCAAAAAACCTGGCTGTCGCAATACGGTAACATAACGATTTTTTTTTCGAAAACAAGTTGATACTGCTGAAAATTGCGACTAATATAAAAAAGCTATCAAAAGGTTGATTGTGAATGTTTGGCTCGAAACTAATGAAAATGTCGTATGCATTGCTTTTAAATCACGAGTATTAAAAGTGTTTTTTTTTTAGTTTTGGCGCTATTTTGAGAAATACACATTTTGAATCACATTGTTGAAGTGAAAATAAAATGGTGGAGTACGATATAAAGTCATTCTGAAGCAGTTTATTGTTAATAACTTCGTTAACGATATTAAAGTTATTATATCACGCTTAATTTTTTTTGTACTAATAATCCAACCTCATCCCACGACTCTTCCTTGTCTATGATATACGAACAGGACAGCTCTCAAGCCGTTTAAAGCCATCATAATATCATAAGAGCCTTGGGGAGAAGGTTGTTTGTAGTCCTTTTAAGTTGCTATGCTACAGGCTTCTCTTCTTTGTTGGAAAATGCAGAGTTTTGTAATAAAGTTATTGAATGGGCACTTTCAAAGAAAAATCTGTTTATTGCAAACAAAATACTGACGTCAATGAGCCAGCTGTGAATGGATGATAATTGAAATAAAACCATTTTTTTCCAAACCGTTTTTTTATCGTCCGAATTTTAATTATATTAAATCTATTACGTGTTGTTTTTTTAAACTAACTTTCATTTCTTTAATCTAATCTATTTCGTAAATAATGTTAATGGTTTTGTTATTGCGGTTTTGAAAGTGTTTGTTTCATAGTTTTTCTCTCGCCTTTATATTTAAACTATACATTTTATGTGACATTTTTTCGAAGCCTAGTTTGTAGTGTATCGTTGTGAAATCTTTAGCTGATTTAGAATTTTGGTAATTTTTTATGCGGTTTATGTCAACATTTTAAAAAATAACTAAAAATATATATAAGATGTTGCGTTATTAAGCTGTCAGTTGATGATTAACTTGATTACTGCAAATTTTTCATGCGAAAGTTTTGATACTGAGGACGGTATGAGCGAGTTATCATTAATCTTTCGGTGTTGTCAATAAGGAATTATGATCTAGTTTTCTCTTTCTGCATGTCCTGAAATGTCTGGCTAAACGAGAAAAAGTAAAAAAAGTCGATAGAATAAACGAGTCGTTAGCCTGCGTAAGAATCAGCTGGAATTTGACCTTCATTAGTCACAGCAACTCGCAGCTTCTATTTTGAAACGTATCATGAACAGATCCTCACAATAAACATTATGCGCTCATATATTCTATGTTTTAATGCCGTGTCACCTATGAGACTGACCTTTAATCTTCCACCATCCCTCAAACGTATCATCTACAGCAGGGCCATTCATCGGTCAGACCTGTACTCGCATTGTTTGAAATGCCGTACAATCCATATTTCCACTTTCAAGCATGTACTGTACTTAACCTTTATGCCTATTTAGCACAGCTAAATATTCTGTACTTAAATGTAGCTAATAATAACTTTGATGCAAAACCAATTTTTTTCTTGCAGAATTACCATGAATTGTGTTTTTACATTAATCTAGCTACACTTCCCGATGCCTTCTTGTGGATGTGAAATTCCACGCTGACAGTTTCTAAGTCTTGACGTTTTTACTTTCTATATGGTGCAACTCACGTTGCCGTAGTGGAAATTACTGCTAAATTACTTCCTGTATGGATTAATGGGATAACATCAAAATAAAGGGTGGAAGTAGGGAGGGAGGGAGGGAGGGGGTGGTGATCACAACAAAATTTAAAGGATGATATATGCGGGTAAATGCAAGGCGACAATAACAACAACAACAACAACAACAAACAACAACAAACAAAGTAATTAAACATAGAGGAAGAGTTTGCAGTTTCTATGATTAAAAAAAAGAACTTGATAAAATATATACAAACTTGATAATGGTATCAATTAACCAAACGTGTTTTTGCTCACATATTGCAAATAAACACTTTTCTTGTGGTATTACTTTTAAATTAGGCCACATATTGAATAATTATAAATATTTATACGACGTCAATTCTACGAAACTTTGCAGTTTCGATAACTCCCCATGTCTGATTATCTCCAGGACCACAAAATTCTCTAATAAATTATCTGCTACCAATATGCTCGTTTAATAAGCGTGCTAATAAAAACTAACATTTTTACGACATCCGGCGGTAATTTTTAATGGTTTTCACTATTAAACCAACTACGTACATATAGATAAAAAATATCCACTTGTAGACGTATCGGAAGTCGGTTTACGGAGTTTCGTTTTAATTAGGGGCTAATAAAAAAGGTTATAACCTTAATGTGTCTCCAAAATTGAGAACCCAGCTATTTGTCAAAACAATCGCCGCATCCTGATAAATAGTACCCTCTAAAAGTGGCTAACTTTGTCCCCAGGATTCTTTTCTCTTTTCAACAATCTCGGAGGACGGGATTATCAGAAAGAGAAAAAGAATCCGCTGGAAGAGGTGTTAGCCGACCTGAATGACCCAGAATTAAATAAACCCCGTGGCATAGTGGGGATTTCAAAAGTGCAGCAAAAAAAAAAGAAAAACAAAGATGGTGACAACATTTCAGATATAAACATCCTTCGTTCACAATCCTGTCACGCAAAAGGACGCACGCTCTTCCTCATTAATATTTGCTAACTGTTTTAGAAACAAGATAATACTACCTACAAGGAAGTGTAAAGCTGTCTCCAACATGATTCTTTTAATAAGGGTCCTTAACGCACGGCCCGGTAGTGTTCTCTCTTTTTTAAGTATCAAGGTAATCGACAAAGTAATAAGAGTGGAGGGGTATGTTTTAGTGACGTAGTTGACGGCCCTGAGTATGCCTTTAGCGACAAAGATGTTTCAAACAAGGCAGAACAAAGGTGAAATGTTAAGTTTTAAAATTGCAATTTTTTTAATCTGATATAGTCTGTCAGTATTAAATCAAAATTTATCACATCCGCCATTAACATTAAAATTAAATGTTTTAAATCAAAATTGGTTGCCCTTTTTGGAAGATTTATTTTGGCAGTTTAAAGTGACAAAGTTTTTTGAAGGGTGACGAGAATTTTTACCTATAAAAATTTTTGGTCGACGAAATTAATGACTGACAGAATTTTTCACCGATAAGATAATTCTTGTAGCTAATTGGAGACAACTGTCTGATTAAAAGGTCGTTAAAAACCCGTAACATTTATTTTCGTCAATCTGGTTAAAACATGTTTCATTAAAAATAAAAATATTTTTTGATAAGAAAGTAATTACTTTTAAAATGTTAAAAAGTTATTTTGATGTTTTGGACCTAAGAATATATAACTGTTATATTTTGTCAAAGTAAATTCAATTTTTAAGCCGATATATAGAAAGCAAAATCATTTTGGGATAGGGTGGGGGAGGGGATTGTGCCAACAAGGGGGCTACTATGGTTAAAAAGATTGTCAAATGGAGTGTAATAAAGAGAGTAAAAGTGTAAAAAAAGAATAATGCTTTACCAGCTGGTAATGCCTTAGCATCTAAGGGAATTGACATGAAGCGGTTAATATTTTATTTTGTCTTCGTTTTTCCCACGATGAGCTATCTTCTTGCATGTCACACAAAAGTATTTTTTATACGGCAGTTTAAAGACGCAGCTTTGTTCTTAGGTTAAATCTATTTGTTAACAAGCATGTAGAGACTGGGTGGGTTGAGGTGGGGCGAAATTATCGCAACTAGCAGCAACATTACATCGTCCATTGCAAATTTTTTTTCGAATTTTAGGGTCCAGCCTTTAGGGTTAGACACTATCATTTCCCATTCCCCCACCATTCTCGAGAGGTTTTAATCTCAAAGAGCTCTGGGGACGAGAATGATTCCCCCATTAATCAGGGATATGGCTTCCTACAGTCCTAGTTGTTCTTTTAGCACTGTATTTTTAAAAATATTGGCCTAACACACCTGGCATAAATGTTTGTGCTTATGAAATACTTATTTGGCAAAATTTTAGAAATTAATGTTTGAGAAATATTCCTATAGGGCCTATAGGAAGTCTTAAAAATTATGGAAATTGCTATTTAAACTTCGAGAAAGTAATTTTTTAGATCTACGTTTTTTAGAGCTACGTTTGATACACAACAAGCTAAAACAGCATACTTATTGGCTATGTTATTGTTATCAGAAAGTGTCAAAGTGTGAAAGTCAAAGTATTAGTTTTTAGTTATTCCATGCCTAAGGAACAAGAGAAGTGTTCATAAAACACAAAGAAATGTTATGTTTCTGCAATCTTGGTTTTTTCTGCTTTTCATATTCCCGCCACATTTTTGTGGTTAAAATATAAGATTGAAATAGTTGATTTACTTAGAAAAATTTTGTTTTAAAACATTTTAACAAATTTTTTTACGAGCAAATTTCTTGCAAAAAATGTCAGGTCAAAAAAGTCAAAAATAGACAAATAAAACCAAAATGTTTTATTTTAAAAAAACATTTGAAAATAAAAATCAATTTCGGCTTGTTTGTTTTCTTGTGTTATATGTCCGGTCAAAATATTGAATAGATTTCTTGTAAAAGTAAAAAAACCAAAACACAGGATTGAAAAAAGACCTCTGTAAAACCATTTACTTAAACAACTATTCTTTTCTTACCAAATAAACTTTTAAAAAAATAGTTTTGCTACTAAAATATTATTAAAAAAAGGCGTTTGTTATTTCAAGTAGTCTATTAAAATTCAACCTGGGGTATATTCCCAGATTTGAACCTAAGAAATATATTGTTAAAATTCTTTCGATTTATTGCAATTTCATGAGACCAATTCGATATATATTACTAGAACTTTTAAAAGATAAAAAGGAAAAAACTTGCTAATCTTTTCTTTGTTTTTTTTCCCAAAAGTAATGGGATTCCAACAACATTCCCAAAGGCATTTACATTGTTTACAAATGCTTCTCTCTCACCAAACCAAAAGTTGAACAAATATTACTTGCAGTGGGAATTTACAAAAGCTAAACTTTTATTTTTTCCTCTTCTCTTTTTGCTTACTGTAAACTTTTGCCATAAATTCTCAATGTAAACACACTTCCCCCAAAGGTTGTTTCCCCTTTGGGTAAATTGTTTAGATACGAATAAAAATGAAACCCTAAAATTAGAATTTAGTTATTTTTCTTTTACACATTACATTTTTCTTTTTTAAAATAGTATAAAACTTAAGTAAAAAAAACATCTGGGACAGGAAAACAACCAGCTTTGTCATTTTAGAAGCACGATGATTCTTTTTTCACAAGTTTTGTAGGGAATAATTTCTATCTGTTATTAAAAAGGTCGGAAAAAAATTTTTTCTTGAGTTTATAAAATATAAAATATATATCGGCAAATAAACTTTAAAATCACAATTTCGAAACAAAAAAACATTTGAAAATATGCAACCTTCGCTTTCCCTTATTTTTTAAGGCTTTTTAGGGTCACTATAAAAATCGGTAAAAATTTAGTAAAAAGTAGTCAGTTATTTTAAGTAATTCCTCAAAAAATTCCTTTCAGAATTTTTTGCTAAACTAAATATTTCAATAAATTAGTAATTATAAATACCTTAATGCAACAAACGCCCTCACAATGTGCTGAAACGTTGGGGGAGTATCATCAAATGTATCAAATTGCAAAATTAGCAGCCTGATTAAGCCAAAACACGCTAGCTATATAAGTTACATAACTTTACTATTTGAACCATTTAGGATTTTCAATGAAGAAACTGTATTAAAAGAAAATCAGGCTCCTTAATTTTTTTAAAAAACAGTAAATATCGTTTTTTTAGCAAGTTTGCTGCTAGTTGATAAAAAAGACAAGAGCCAATTTGATTTTTTACAGAAGCATTTTAAGTTTAGTTTCTGATGTAATTTTACAGCCTTATAAATTAATTGCATGAAAAGAAAAATATACAATGTAATTTTAATATAATGGCTCTGCTACTGGTAAGAAAAGAATTCAAATTATTTTCACAATTTCTGTGTTAGTACATGTGAATGCTTCATAAGTGGCAACAATATTACAGAAAGAGTCTATAATTTTTAGGCCTTAAAAAGGAAAGTCAAACAACTTTGACTTAAATTTAATTTTTTTCTCTTTCCAGTTAAAATAAAAACGTTGGAGATCAAAATTTATGAGCAGTTTAAAAATCAGAATGCATATTTTGAGAAACGATATTGTTTTACAATATAGGTTGTCATGGCGACGAGGTTTTGAAAAATATGTATGTGTGGATTTCTGTATTGGCAGGTACGCCTTTTACTTTCATTATCTACGTAGCTACAGGTCTACCATTTTTAGTGACACGTTTCATAATCATTAGCTTGTACGAACCATCCTTTTCTCTATTTCATAGCACAAAACATCACACATATTGTTCCGTGAACAACCACACAAACCTTTTTGCCATAATTTTAGGAAATTCTGGGGAAAAAAACAAAATAAAAATACCCTCCATCTTAAGTCATCACGATTATCAATAACCTCGTCGTCTAGCTTGAATTTTGTTATCAAAAGATTTTTGTTCTGTGAAAAAGAATTCTGCAAAAGTTGATTCATTTAAAAATGCTTGGATCATCGTTTTTTTTAAAAAAAAAATTACTATTTACCAGTTGTAACTTGATTAAGCTGTGTTTTTACAATGCTTCAAGATCCATTTAAACGGAAAACTGCTGATATGGCATTTTCTTTAGTCAAAGGATAAAAAATAAGCGTTTAGGAATTTTTAGGCTAATACTAGTTTTCCGTGAACTGACTTTACTTAGTATGAACTCATCAGTTTTTATGTTGTGAATGAATTATTGAGCTACACTTCAATAATGAATGTGGGTCTCACGTGATGGTGGTGAAGCTCGTGATTCTCAAATGTTGTGTCATAATAGGAAAGAGAACTGTTAAATGAGATGCTACCACCTTTTTTGCAAGCTCAACAAAGTCAAGAATTATTTTGTTTACAGCTTAAATCTTCTTTATTCAACAAGCATACGAAAAATGAAAATGTTTCCAAAAATAATTCTCTTACAGACGATCAATGCATATTCTTTTATTTCATTTTGAAAGCGTTCCTAAAATTCACCCAAAAGAACTTTAAATGCCTAACTGTCCCGGTGTAAAAAAGTCAACCGGTCGAGGAGACTAGGTTGCAGGACATATCATCTCTAGACATGTAACATGGGACCCAGCAAAATGTTTCGACTTTTTGAGGTCAAACGCTATGCACGGTTAAAACCCATAATAAATGTGACCTTAATCCATTTTTATAGGTTCGTCCTAGAACCTCTGGAGTCCTGGGAACAAAATTGAACTGCTCCCTCTCTTCTCGCCCTAATATAAAATATTCAAGAAATATGATAATGCAATTTACATAATGTATGCAAACGTCACATTTTTTCTTTAAGTATGTAGATCATATTATGTGGTAGGATGTCAATTAGATTTCTAGAACATATATTGACGTCACAATTATGCATTTGAATGCTATTGATCTTTGAAACTTGAAATAAATTAAATTAATGTAATGACGTCATGGCATAATTAAAAAGAAAAAAATGTGTAAGTAAATCCAGTGTACATTTAATTATTCTTTTGTTGTGAAAAAAAATATTTTAATGTTCACAGATTATGCAAGAGAAAAGCGTCATGGTGACTCCTACGCGAATGTAAACATCACGGATCATTGATAAATGTAATTACTTCATTAAGAAATTTTATCTTTTCAACCATCTTAGCCGCGTGCATTAATTTTGCTAGCCAACCTTTATCTTCCTTTGCAAAGAATTTCTAGAATTTTTGACCCACCGTTCTTGTGAAAATACAACCACTTGGTCTGGAGAAGCACGAATACTTAAATATGATTTTAGTGGTTCTTTATAAGGGAATTTTAGATGTATCTCATTAACATTATTCAATTTTTAAAGGGATGATTTTTTTTGGCTGTTACACAGTCGTTTCACCGTTATGTTATCTGCAACCAAAACCAAAACTTATTTTATTTTAAAATTTTGCACACATGGCTCGTTTATATTAACATGACTATATAGTAAATCTCGCTGAGTGTAGTTTTTGATTAGTTAATCCATAATGCTTATTCAAATAAATGGAAACGAAATGCTGGTAAAATTGAAAAAATGGGATCTTATATGCGTCCACCATAACACAAAACAATTAAACTAATGGTAGCCCAACAGAACCGACGCTCAGGGTTAAATGCTCCTCTGCGATGTTTCAGGTAGTTTCAACAAAACTGTCAGGAAAATTAAGAAAGTATTTTTGTACTCCTCCGCATTTCAACCTTGGAAATGTTTAAATCGGTAACATTTTTCGAGCTCCTCCGCTGCATAAAATTTTTTAATTACTTTAACAATAATTGGTTGGTTAAATGTCACGAGACGAAGCATCGAGTGTATAAATCTATCATAGCAACTCTGGGAATATGGCCTAAATGGACAGGGAAACCAAAAGATCTTAGAGCTTTGTTTCTGATAAAAAAAGGCTCATGCAGCCCGGGGCACATTTGTTGACTTTCTTGGGCCAACAAGTTGAGAATTAGGCACAACATAAAAAATTGGATTGAAAAATTAAACAGTTTTACTTTTGGTTTTTTTTACATGGTACTAAATAAAATACATTAACATAAGATGTCATTTTTTTAGGCTTTTCATAAATATGTCTGAAAAATAAAATTAAAAAAAAAACTACTGAGATTTGAAATTATATACTATTTGCCATGATGAAGGAAATAATATGTTGGAAACCTTTAAAAATTCATATTCACATATTCACACTGTTACGTCTAAACTATATATAAGATACGGGAAGTCAGTGAGCACAAATAGTTCGGATAAGCAGATTTAATATATATTTACATGGCATTTCTTTAGATATGTACATAAAAATCAAAAATCCTAAATCAAGTTCACTTTGGATTTAAACATATGGACATTTTTCTTATTAATTCTTTAGCATGTTTGCGTATTGTCACGACGACGTTCACGTTCCAATTTCGCCTTCTTTATGACAGATTTGAGGTTTTCGTATTTACCTTTATATAAATTTTTTTCAAAAGTAGATTGCTGTAAAAGTTCTTTTAATTTTTGGTTTTCTTCAAGTAATTGTTTTTGGTTTAAAATTCTCCTAGACCGACATGTTTGTGCATAACCTCTGTTCTTTAACAACCTTCTGCGTTGCTTCAGCTTCGCTTTTTCTTCTTTTGGTAAATTTTTAAGTTTTCTATTTAAATCACGCACGGACACATTAATAAGTTCTTCATCTGTTACTGCACTTGAAGTGTTTGGTCCAATATCTAAGTTTGAGTTGATGATAAACTTTTCTTCTTCGTCTTCTTCATCTATATCTTCAGAAGCTGGTGTGCCAGGATAAGAATGCTCTGAATGAGCAACAGAGTTTTGTAAAAGTTGTGTTAAAAAAGATACATTATTTTCCATGGAAGTTGATGCTGTGGAAGATGGTAAAACAAATTGTTCATTAGAAGCATAATCGTTAATTTGTTTTCCTAGCACAGCATCAATAAAGCTTTGGCTTTGCACTTTATCGGCCATATTATAAAATGGATTGTAAATGTTTTGTTCATTAAAGGTATAAGTAAATTTGTTTTCTTCTTCTTCTTGTACACCCTCTGGATCAACAGGGCTTGGTGTCATATAATCGTTATTGCTTTGCACTATTTCATTTATTGCTTCCCAAAAATCGTTAATGTTTGATTGTTCTGGAACGATATGATCACTCATCTATAAAAAAAAGTTTTTAAAAGATTAGTTAATGCTGACTGCTGGTTGGCACTACTCACACACAGAGTTTTCGTTTTCTGTTTTCTCTGCTTTCTATAACTCAGTGCATGAGAAACTAAAATTGAACATACCTTCTTGTTGCCGAAACAATAATAACACGTTGTTCCAAGAATTTAGATTTTTAAACTTCTTTATCAGAGTTTTTTCCCCTTCTATGAAAATTGCTGAATGGTGATTTTTTGTTGGAGATACTTGTTTTTAACCATTTTTGAAATTACATCATTGCTAACTTTTAAGCCAATAGCAATGCAGGAAATATTAGATCAATAGCTATAATGATATAATGGTTCTATATTTAGAAGATCATTCCTACGGGAGCCAATTAAACTTCGCCTAGACAGAATTCATTGACGCAAGCCCACGCAATCTGCCCGGACGTGTCCAGTGTTTAAAAACTGGGGGTATACCGACAAGCTTTCAAATGAGTTCATTGGATACCAAAAATTTTTAGTCAGGTTCCTGTAGAAATGGACCTAAAAATAAGCAAAGAACCTTATGCTAGCAATCTACTCGCATCGTCTTACCTTTTTTTAAAAAAATCCTTTAATCATCTGTCCGAATATTTACTGTTCACCCCCGTTTGGAGTCATCGTCCCTGATCATTCCATGGATATTTACGTTGAAGCATGTGTGCGTAGAAATGGCTGTTCCGTACGAAATTGACCCGTTGTACGAGGTTGGTCACTTTTCGCGCTTGTACGAAGATGGGCAATTTTGTACGAAAATGGGCATTACAATTGCTTTACAAAAATTAGGCAACGAATAATTTGGTTTAGAAATGAATATCTAAACATTGTTAATTACATTCAGTAAACATGATAATATCTTAAATATTCTCTGAACGTTAATTTTTGACAATTATCTGATGATTGTACCAACTTCGTACAACTTAAATAACTGTGTACGAGGTTGGGCCTACTTCACTTCTTCTACTTAATTTGAATTTTTTTGATTCATACCAACTTCGTACAACTTAAATAACTGTGTACGAGGTTGGGCCTACTTCACTTCTTCTACTTAACTTGAATTTTTTTAACCATACTAACTTCGTACAACTTGAAACACCAAGAAACAGATGAAGACTACTATATATTATCATTTATGGTCTTTACATCGCTTTTTTTATTTACTCTATCAATAATTTCCACCAACAAAAACTGAATGCGGTTTAACGATAATCTCCCTATATCGAATTCGCACGGGTACTTCATCCGAATGTAATTGGTGATGACTCCAGTTGGCTCTGCAATGTTCGAATGACGCATCAGTTTTGGATAAAATTGAGGGTGTTTTTTCGCCAGTATTTCGTTATAAAATGCTTGATACTTGCTACCAGAACGTTTAATCAGAAGTAGTGAATTTACTTCAGGCAGCTTCGATTGTTGTACCAGGTAGTCCAGGGTACCGTTTTTGTATGAAAAAAGAAAACTCATAGTACATGTTAATTATACAATTTTGTGTAGCAACTCAGGGAAGCTTTACTGACCTTTTTTTGCAATATGTAAACATAGATCGCAAAACCAGTCCTCTAAGGGTTTTACAGCCAATTTGGAGCGTTTAAAATGACACCAGACAAGACAGCGATCGCATGCAATTGATCTTCCTTTTCCAATTTTTCGTCTGCAATGACTGCATTTCCACAAAGGCGCATGTTTTTTCTCCTGTATCGTTGCTGCCATTTTGCTCTATGCTTTTTTGGAGCAGAAATCCCTAACCTAACCTAAGAAACCACTTTTGGACATCATGGACAAAGGAACTTTTCACCGTTGCCGAAGGAAATGTGTCGAAGCAGGCTCTCGATTGTTTCATGCTACAATGCGGACTGTTGCAAGCTGACTCCACAATATGTTCCATGAATGGCGCAACGAAGTTTTTTATCATATATTTGTATTCTGCGCCAAAAAATGACAAGCATTGGTTGGTTGGTGTTATTCTTCGATAAATAGCAGTATGAAGTTTAGCAGCTTCATAAGCACCGTTTTGTGCAAAGCTTTATATAAGCACCAACAGCGTCTCTAGTAACGTTATCATAGGTGCGTGCTATCTAAAATTGTTAGCAATTAAAAATCAGTGACACACCCATATTCCTTGGACTCTTACTTTCAAACGAGGTTTGTTCGAAGAATCTAATACCTTTTCAAACGATATATGAACCCCTTGGTGACCAACTTCTTGGCGGTGTACTCTATTGATAATGTCAAACATCTGTCGGTCTGTTGCTACGCGACGATCTTTTCCCAGAGGAGAATCGCCCTAAAATACCGCAAAATTATTTGAGTTGGCAATTTTATAAACCTACTTTCTTAAGAACTTAAGCTCATAAGAACATCTAGACCGAAGCTATCCAAAAATTGAGAACACCATATGACCATGCCGAGCCTGAAACAAAATTTCTTAAAAGTAGAAATGTTTATAAAAAAAATAATTGTGACTTTAGTTTTTCCAAAATTAGATATGATATATATAAAAATGTTCTTACATCGGGAAATGGAGAGCACAAAACATCCGATAAACCTTGGAGGAAAGAATACGGAAGGAGAAACAACTTCATTTCTGTGCGCTTTAAATGTATTGAATTTTCTATTGTTTTTAATTTCAAAAGAATCAGTGCGTGAGGTGCTCGACCGAGTCTTTTTCGCAAAAAAATGATCAAATTCCATATTCTCCTTTAATAGGGGCTAACTTTTTTCTATTGAAATCTGACTGTAACACGCTGCAGGCAAGTGATTATTGTATGGAAAGTGTGCCTAATATAAGTCGGTAAACATTGCTGTTAAAAACTTCAACAATACGTTTGGAAATAAGCGTTTAACCATGATATTAACCTATTTTTGCAGGCTTGAGTATACCACTTTGATCATGAAAAACAATATAGATAGATATGCGCCGGACGAGTGCCGACAAAATGTGTGCTGGATTAATGTTTATTCTAACTAAAGAAATAACTTCGTATAACAGAACGTCGTTTTAAAACGAGATATAAACTTTTTCTTTTTGTTTACAAAAGTGTCGAGCATGTGCTTCTTCGCTAATTATGTTAACATAAAAACAAAAGAAATTTTACCGATTTCAATATGGCTTCTTGTTTTGATAATATTATCAAATTCATCATCAAATTATCTAATTGTTTTTATAACCAATCATAGTTGCGAATTGTTATTCACGAATAATTTAGTCACACAACCGCCAAAATTTCAAATTAAGTTTCTATACACACACCTGCTAGAACCTCACGCAGTGTTTCAATAGAATTAAAAGAGTTGTTTCTCCTTCCGTATTCTTTCCTCCAAGGATAAACCAAGTGTAGGATAACTCATCACTTGGAATTTTTTTCTTCGCAATTTTCTTTCCATAGCACGTGGAACGTTGTCTATTCTTCCACATAGAAAATCTACCATTGTTTTATAAGTCTGTTCGGGCATTATTACGGAATTCCGTTTAGTCCTTTCAACTTCCAACCATTCCTGAAATTTTTCTTCCATGTATCTCTTTTCAGTCTCCATTGTGCTGAACATAAAAACACGCGTTAAAAGTTTCAATGTAAATTTAAAATGTGCGTTCGAAAAAGCACTCGAAAAGGATTCGAAATTTACCTACCTTTTCCTTTATCGAAATAACTTAAAAGGTTAAAAAAAATAATATTGAAATTTTTTGTGTTCTTCTCCGTTCTCACTCAATTATTAACAAAACTATGTTTACAAAAACAGTTTCGTACAAGCCACGCAAAGGCACTGGGGACAAGGGTGATTTACAGGTTTTTCGCACGAAAATTCAATATAGCATTAGAATTCAAAGGTCACTACCATAAAAACCATGGAAAGGTTAATAAAAGAAGTCAATAACAATATCATACCTGATATAACCTTATTTGAATCAAAGAGATCAAATTTATACTTACGAGCACTAGTACCATTTTTCAAAAACATCATTGTTTATTCTCTGTTAATATAAAACAAAGTATAAATATGTATATACATATTAGTATTTTTCCAAAGAGGCATCCAAATCGTAAAACAAATGTCTTTTTTTGCAAAAGACTTAAAAGAAAAGAAGATATTTCAAAAAAGTTATTATTTTTCATTTTTTGACGATATTCGCCGCTGTACGAAGATGGTCAGTTTTGTACGAGGATGGTCACTCTCAGCGCTACGGCAAAAAAGCCCAACTTCGTACAATGAATGACATCGTACGGAACATGGCAGCCTCGAGAAGTGAAAATGACTCTGCTACAAAAAAAAACTTATCCAAAAATGTTTTACAAATGAAGGTTGGTAATTTATGTTATTTATGCTATAATATTTTAGTTAATAAAGTGGTTATAACTAGGAATTAAAAAAAGATTGTGAAGCATAAATTGCAACTAAAAACTTATTCATTAAGAGCCAACCACAGGAATGTTAGGCTGGGATACTCTATCCTACTATAGTCAGGCTGGGACAAAACATGGGATGAATTTTACTCATTTTTGAAGGGGAAGCAGCGTATCAATTTAAGCATCTTAATTTCAGAACAAAATTGGGTCTGCCTAATTAAGTGTGATTACCTTAACAAACATGAGGGTGTCAATAAGCTGCATACGCCATAAAAACTGTGGGCGTTCTCGGGCAAGTTCGACGTTTCGAAAAAAAATTCAATGATCTTTTTTTATAATACCCGTATACGTCTGTCTGTCTGTCAATAATATGGTAGCTTAGCTGCGCAAGTAGCGAAATGCACGCAATGCAGTTTTGGAGGTGAAACGTTTCCGTATTTTAGGTGAAGAGAGAGTGCAAAGCTAGACACATTTTGTACTTTTAAGAACAATGTTAGGAAGTTTGAGCACAGATAATTTTTTGGAGGAAAATCTAGATAGCTAAGCATCATTTCCAGACAGATTTTTATTGTGGTTACCTTTCGTTAGCTAATTATTCTTTCATTTCCACATTTTTAGCATTCCTCTCCCTATTTCACCCTGCGAAATTTTAAAAATGGTGGATGTAGCACAAATGTGATTCGTCAATTAAGCAAAATGTCAATCATCACTATGGCAACAAAGCTGAACCGAATTGCCGAATAGGTGTAAATGTTTATGTTTATCACTTTGGGAATAAACTGTGATATGAGTATATTTTGTAACAATAACGTAATCACAACGAACGTTGTAAAAAACGATACCGTTAAATTCCTTGTACTTCTTTTCTTTAAATGATTGTTTTTATCCGACTAATTAAAAACCACTTTTTACTTTGACTTTCATTTATGTTTTTTCGGAAAAAAGTTTTATTTTACAAGCGAGCAACACTAACAAAATCAAGCTATATAAAATATTAAAAAATGTCTACTTATTGCTCCTATAAAAAAAGAAAAAATATTAGAAGAAAGTGTCCAGCTAAGCGAAGATTGAAAATAAAAAATAATCCTCAAATTGAACAAACGCGTGTAAGTCAAAAGAAAATAATATATATTTTATCCAGCGATATTGAATAAGACTCAGACATTTCTGTTATCATAACATTTTTTTTTAATCTCTATTCCATCAGATTTTGTAACATTTTCCTTTTTGTTTATTTTTACTTTGCCTATCTCTCTCCTTGTCAATGTAATATTTTAAGTGCGAATATTAGCAGACCTGTGCATTTACAATTGTTAAAAACACCCATAGCGACCATTTAACTAAACCAAAGTGATGATATTTTTAAAAGTATTTAAAGCTCTTTTTTGCAATGTTCATTTTTTTGTGTTAGTACTGCTAGCCTATTCATCTTCATTTACAAAACTATAAAAGGTACAAAGTGGAGGGTGAGCAGCTTTTAAAGACATGTTATATCTAAAAACGATTTTAAATGTAAACAGGTGTTAACAGATCTTAGAGTTATGATGTATTTTTCAGCAAATTACAGTTTTCAATTTCATAAAAAAAGTTAATGGAAAATATCTTAAAAACGAAAAATAATTACACTATAATTTTCAGATCGTTTTTAGATCAATGTGTTGTGATTTTTTTGCTTAAAAATATTTTCCAGCTTATCTAGTTTAATAATAAGTTTTGTCCAGTCATAATGCAAAGAAAGGTATGAGTGTTTGCATTTATTTGCAAAAAACACAAATATATGCCTTGCAATTTTATTTAGCTTAAGTTATAGGTGTGTTGTGACTATGTTGTACAACCTCTAGGGTCAACTCTAAATAATTACAATGTCAGTGTAGTAAATAATAATTTGCACACAATACTAGTTAGGCTAACAGGTCAGTAGTTATTGGGTGAGTTTTTATGTCCTTTTTTTGAAGATTGTTGATATGAAGGCACATTTCCAATTATTTGGTAGAATCTTAGTTGCAATTAAAAAATTAAATATTTCAGTTAATGATTGCGCATTAGATTGAGCTAATTCTTTGAAAACACGAGGAAGCATGTTGTATGGACCAGGGTATAGAGATGTTTAAGTCTTTCAGTTTTTTGAGTATTGTCTAGCTTCTAAAATATACGTTTGTAGTTAGGAAATTATAGTCGTCTTTTTTGCGGGAGTCCAGGTATAGGTGGTTAAATTGTAAACATTTCGCTACAAAAATGTGATAAAACATCAGTCTTTTCTTTGTTGGTTTTCACCATTTTAGGTTTGTAATTGTCAGGATGGTCTGGAATTTCAAATTTCACAGTGCATTTACTGTTTATATTCCTCTAAAACACTTAAGATTTTGTTTCACTTTTTTTAAACAGATTTTTCAAAATCTTTGCTGATTTTCCCTATTTAAAGTTGTAAGTTGATTGCTCACCCTTCTACATTGGAGATAAATTTTCATCCCTGGTGTCTAAATACCTCTTCCACAATGTGTGTTTTTCCACAATTTGGAAATACCATTCTTATCTAAAGTGATATTAAATTGTTTAGCTTAGCCATCTTTTAAAATTTTTCCTTGTTTATTAACATCTCCACTGAGCGCGTTTATAGCTTCATTGAAATTGAAATTAAATAGTTTTTTAAGATTTCGGGTTACATCCGAGATCTTATTAAAACGGGCGGTCTTTTTCTTCTTCTTCTTCGACTGATTTTTTAACCGCTTGCCGTAACGTCACGACAATCAAGATCTAATTTGACCAGCACATCCATTGCTCCAAAAATGAAGTACAGAAATATGTGGTGGCAACTTTATTGAAAGTATTTATTTGATAACCTCTTTATGCTGTATCTAATTGCCTGACAAATATTAATCACAAAAATTTTCCGGGTGCATTCTTTATACATTTCTCTTTAACACATTGTGTTGATTTTATAGAACAAAAAGCATCATCTAACTGACCAATTACAGTATACAAAACCTTGGTTGATAAGTTGGAATCCTGCAAAAAAAAATAATTTCAAAAGTACCAACAAAGTTCCCAAACTCAATCTTTATATTATTGTTTCTACATCTAGCCTATCACAGTCATCAGATTACTTCTTTTTGTCTTTGCCAATCAATTTTATGTAGGTCCAAAATTTGTTGCTTGGGCTCCTTCCTGGCAGGGGACGGTTCATTTATTATATCTTTTGAAGCATAAATCACCCTGGGAAAACGTCTGCAAGTTTTGCCCCTAAGTAGCTAGGATTACTTGTAGGATTATTGCTCAATAGCAGAAAAGTTTCAAGACGCCTCAGGGACAAGCTTGCATCTCAACATTATTAACATATCCAACAAGCGCTTAAAATTATTATTTCAATTATTTTTGGCCTGATTTTGACTACCCTTCCCAGTTGGACAAAGCAACCCTTTTCAGGAGCAAGAGCAATGTTTAGAATGCTCTATAATAGTGTCATTTAAATAAAAAAACTTGGCCATGGGGCCAATTTTAAATTTAATTTAAAAACAAAATTGATATTATTTGCAGCCCTCGACTGAGGGAAAGAATCATATTCGTTATTTTGTTATTTTAATATTGAATTTAAATCAAACTTGTTCTAATTATTAAATTTAATTTTTCCTTGTGGCAGCTCTTGGCACCTACGTTTTTCTAATAGTTTTTTCTTTGTTTTTGTTTTTTAGTTCATGCAAAGAGGTATCGAGCAACAAAATGTGAAAGCCTACGAAGGTTTAAAACAATCCCAAATTAAACAATCCCACTGGGTGATGGGCGGTGTGGAAAATCAGGTTAAACAGTAAGCGTGGTTTTGTCAGTGATTGCAGTTAAATTTAACGTACAGTTGTGTCAGATATTTTTTAACCAAGCAGGTCATTTTTATGTAAGCTCATTAATACATGTTCACTTGTATTTATGTGACACACCTTGTGGCACAAATGCAGGAGCAGAAAATTTAAAAATATAATAACATTCACCAGGTGTTAGCTAGAAATTCACAATTGTGGCACCTTAACCACAATTGGTAATTTCCTTGAGACTCCCCCTATGGTCACTTCTGGAGTGATGATTTCGAAGTTTTGTAGTCTCAGATTCCTTGAAACAGCTGCCCTGAAGTTAACTTTTTGGAATTAAAGATTTGAAGTCATTATCTTGTGTTTTGAAGTTTTGACTTCTTCTTTTATATTGAGTACAGCAGTTACATCATGCGCAGTATAAATATATTGATTATGATCTTGCCACACATGCCTCAATTTAAAATGAATTGGAGAATCAAATAATAAATAGATTGTAAAACCACACAGCAAACTCCATGATTAAAGTTCATTGTTGCATGCTTTCACGAGTACAAAATCAGAATGTCTATGCAATGAATGAATTTTTGGCTAAATAAATCAGCTAGATAACGGAAAAAAGTCATTAGAAAATAATTGGAAAAGTCATCAAGTATTCTCAATTGGGAATTGTCTGTACAGCAGACAAAGTAAGGGCTAGCTAACACCCTGGTTTAGAACAAAAGTTAAAATACAGATTCTCTACATTAGCAAACAGCTATTTGAAACAGAAATAACTTACATAGAAAAGGTGTATAGTTTAAGTCAAAATTCGACGTTTTTTTATATATATATATATATATATTTTGTTTATACGTTTTTTTAGATTACCTTATGAATTTGACACTAGCCAGATTTATTGTGAAGAATTATTGCCAATCGGAAGAATGTCTTTCCTTGGCTACAACCCACAGGTCGAGGTAATTTATTGCTTATGCATTTTCGTTGTTATTATTTTAGAGTTTTGTGATTTGATTATGTGAGTTGAGTTTAATGAGGTTGACCCACTCAATTTAAATTCCATATTCACTCTATTATTACAACTGCTGGATTAGCATCTCTTCTAATAATACAGAGACTGTGTCTGTTTGTAACAGACAAAGTGGATATCGTCATTTTCCTTTGATGTCGCCGAAAAACGTCTGTCTAATATGTTAAATTTTTTGACGTTACGGCGCGACGTCAATAACACTACTTTACTACTAGTTCGACTAGTTTTAAAGTATTAAAGGCCGGTGTATTACTGAAGATTATTTTTTCAAAGCATGAAAGCTGTTTTTCGTTTTAAATGCAAAAAAGTTTGGCGCTAATTTTTTCCATGTATTAAAAAACATTCCTATTCAAATTTTATTTCAATTTGAACATTTATGTAATCAAAATTAGTAAGATCCCACACACACTGCTATGCAGAAAAATGTTTACACTTTTCGTTTACTTTGCAGAAAATTCACCAAATGATTTTGCGTGAGGCCAGGAAAAAGTCCAAAAGCAACGAAGACGAGGATGAATTATCAGATGAGGAAATGGCTCATAGGTAAGAATTTCTTGTATGAGAAATAGGATACAACAATAAATGTTTAACAATAGAACAGTGCTACACCCCTGGGTGTAGGTAGGTAGATAAGTAAATACAAGTTCACATTCGATGCATGTCAAGCCTTATTTGGGAAAGAAAAAGTAGTGATGTGAATTTATCTCTGTAATTTTTTTTCAATCTCGTACGAAAGAGAAGATTATCAGTATTTTCATTATCCAAATCAGAAAATCATACCAAAACATTTGAAAATAACAAAAAACGGAGAAACGTCGGTAGTGTGTAAAGATTTCCCTTGGATGTAAAATGCGAGAAAGACAAAAAATTCTTTGAGTAATTGTTGCAAAAGGATGAAGAGAAATTCGAGTTTTTTATGTCTGTGATATCCACCGCGTTGAAGTGTTTCTCTTCAGTTATTATTATTATTATTATTTTTGCCAGTTGTTCTTTCATTCATGTGGACACGTTATGTTTAGCTTTTATGAAATTGTATAATTAAAATAGATTAACGAGCATTGGAAATGATAATTTATTTATGGTGCTTTCATTTAGATATGAAAATTTAATTGGAACGGTCGCGAAAAAGTTTGAGAAGAAATCTAAAAGAAAGACTGCAAGAAAAAACGTTTCTAGTAATTCCGAATCTGACGAAGACTTAAAACAGTTGCGTAAAAGGGCGAAGCGAGGCTTTCTAAAACCGAAAGTGGACTGAGCTTAAACAGGTTTGCGAAAGCTAATGTTTTTTTAATAAATACATAAAAAATGTATTCGTGAATTTTATTAATATAAATGAAGTTAACTTGGGAAATTAGGAATGATATAGGATATAGGTAAACTAACCTAAAACTAGATCCTTTGTTTTTATTAGAAGAGTTTCGTAAAGTTTTGGATTTATTTTCCATTTTCAAGTTTTTTTGCGCTTTGTGATAAAAAAAATCAGTCGTCTTTAACGAAACCAAATACTGAGACTCTCCATGTTTGTTGCGCATTACTTCTTATCATGTTTCACTGTTATTTTACGCCAGCTGTTTTTAACGAACTATAAAATGGAATTTAAACCCTCTATAAATAATTCATGTTTCAATCTATATGTGTTTAGCTTTTGCTTTAAGTGATGGGGTTTTCTTAAATATAAATACCAATCATGAATTATGAATGAATGATAGAAAAAGCTTCCAGGGTTATGATCTCTCTCTACGTCACCACTCTCCTTCTCAGAGCCTACTCTATTGGAGTGTTTTTTTTCACCTGTATTTATTCATAGTCGAATGATGTTTTTTTGTGTTTCTATGTTTTCCTATTTTCTCCTGATGAATAAATATTTTTCTCTGGTTTTTTTTATGAAGATTTAATGACGTACTTGTGTTGATAATTACCCAAAATTGTTCGTCGCAGATGTTTCCAGATAAAAAATTTTCGTCTTGGCAGAGCTCTCCCTCTTTACTCTTGAAGTCAGTTCCGTAAAGACTTTGCGTGATATCAGGACTGTTTTTTTTTAACTCTTCTCCGTTCTAGCTCGCTGACGTGCAACACTATGGCAACGGATCCAAAAAGTTTGGCTAACTTGTATCAAGATCAAGACGACGTGGCGAAGCATTTCGCGCGAGTTATCTACAATATTATCATGAACTCGAAAGAGTTCAACGTAAAGGATTTCGGGGAGTACGATTTACATTTGTGCGAGGCATTCTGCTTGTTGTGGCAAAACGCGGAGACAGGCGAAGTGAACGGAAGGAAGTTGGGGCTGCCGTTGAAAATAAGCGTTTTCGCTGCTGTGTTTATCGACTTGTACGCTGCTAAGCGTATTGAGTTTTACAAGGTGTCCGAGTTTGACGAACCTGGTTTTCGAATTATCAACAAGGACTTGATAAATACCTTTCTGGACATTGCGATTTTTGACTCACTTCGTACTGCGAATAAGCATGGTAAACTTCGCGACGCGAAACTGTGGAAGTGGTTGCAATTGGCTGAGGAAAAAGAATCCGTGGAATGTACGTTCGACAGTCTGGTTGCACGTGGCATTCTTTCCGAAAAGAAAAGCGGTATTCTCGGGATATTCAAACGATTCCCGACTTTAGATCCAGAGCCGGAGAAAAACCTAGAGGAAAAGATAAAAAACATAGCATTCAAGAGATTGAAACCCGACTCTTTTATGATGTCTTTACTAGTGTTGTCCAGAGAATCTGATCGAATTTTTATGTGCAAAGACCCGATTTTACGCAAACATTTTACGTCCTCGGAGTATGCAGATGCTAAGAAAAACTTGGATAGAACTTTGCTTGAATTTTTAGACATTCATTAAACACATTTCGTGTGTATAAGACATCTGGTAACTCGAACCTTGAATTAGCAACGAATGGTCAAGTTAAACTAATTTAGAAATAAAATAAGACATAATTCCCAAAAATGGAGAAGTAACATAAATTCCCTTAGTCCTTTAAGTTTTTATTTTTGCCAGAAATTTAGCTAATATGATCAGAAAATAGTTCCGGATAACCAAAGTTTGAGTTATTCCATTTTAAAGTTGACGCGTGTGTCTTTATAAGGAAGTATTAACGAAGAGACTTAGAAAAACGATTTAGGATATTAAAATTTCGAGTTATCCAGTGTTTGAGTAGGCTGCAGGTTATTGTAAAATAAAGAGGGCTACGTTCGCTTAATCTTGTTTCTCTAAACTGCTTTTAAAACAGCGTGTATTATGTGGAGTTGAAACTGGTAATTTTTTTTAGAATGTACCCAACTGATATCGTTTTACAGTGCAAGTGTTATATTACATATCACATGTATACTATTTTTATTTGTAAATAACAAAACTTTAAATTGTGTTGAAGAAACGTGTTTTGTGCGAAGAATGAGCCTCTTTTTTTGTCTGATGAGAACAAAATGTTATAGAAGACTTAGTTTGCGTGTTTCATCCGCCTATGTATTGATGTATTTACTAGATGTAATTAATCATAGGCGCAGAACGTTTTTTCCAAATTTTGACTATCGATGTGATTTGAAGACAACTATATAGGAAAACCATAGCAGTCTTATCAGCGAAATGATCGCTAACCGTTCGCTACTGAAAATGGATATGGAAAGCACTTTGGGACTGTCAGCCTCAGCCTGCCACGTGAATTCTTGCCACTTTCAAATTTTTCTCGCAGCTAAGGTTCCATGTTTTGTTTATTGTTTTGAAAATTCAACCAAGTAAGCTTATTACTTTGATGGCTTGAATACCGTCGAAGTGACAAATTTATGTTTATTGTGGACCTGCGCATGCCCTGGGTCCCCTATGACTCCAACAAGGCGTACAACATTTTTTCAACCCTAAATTTAAAGTTAGGAGTTGCTGAAATGAAAAATCAAAATGCTTTGTTTACAAGTTTGTAAAGCTTTAGCATATATTTCAAAAGCTTCTTGATTAAAAATTTTAGTTGACGTAACGTACAAAAATGTTAGGGTGCTGTTTGTTCTCTGTTCACACTTCGAATGTTTTAATTTTTTTCCGAGAGGTTTCAATTTACCGATACATGACTGTGTGAATGAAGATTTTCACAATGTAACTGATCGGTTACTGCTTCGCTGTGCCTTGCATATATAGCCAAAATCTCGTCTTATATAGTCCAAATGATTAGAGATAATGTCTAATATGTAAAGTCTGTTGCATTTGTTAAAACTTGTTAAACAGAAAAGAACATGTACTACAACCTTTTCGCCAGTATCTTTATTTACTCATGATATTTTGGACACTTTTTATACCTGACAGTCTGGTGTGTCGATGCATAATTTCATATCAGATATGAAACGGCCCATCAGAATATTATAGGCGTAGGAAAGCGCTGGGGAGGAGTTATTATAAAAAAAGTCATTAAAGTGAGAGGCAACAAAAAATTTTTTCTTACTATATCAAAATTGAAAAAAAATGTTGTAATGTACATGCACCCAATGTCTTTTTCCAAGAGTTTTTTGTTGTTGTTTTATATGAGAAAAGACGGCGTTTTTTAAAAAATCCCTGGGAAAGATGGTACTTTGCACTCTTAAAAATTTAAAAGAAGGGAGTCTAATCCTTTTCAAACGTGCCCAGCAAATTGATCATTATCTTTATTTACAAAATATTTTTCCTAGTAACAAACCCAAAAGGAAATTAACACGTTTTACACTCCTATTAAATACATACCTATATTTTGTCAAACTATAAAGCAAATAATTAATTTCAAGTCTCTTCCCCAGTGCTCGGCAAACGACGAGAAGAATGTTATGAGATTACCAGAAAGAGAAAAAAAGCCCTGAGGACGAGGGGGGATAAGAATGAGAATTTGTCACAATTAGTAGCAAAATATAAGTAATATTTGCAGGGATAGAATATAATTCTTACGTTGATTCAAAGATGCCACAACATTCCTTCCCAGATTCCCATTAAATTATAATAGATTTCCGGTTAGACTGTTTCACTTTCGGGCACCAAGAAAACGATTTATAACAGTGCCAGGACTTCAGAAAATATTTTTTGGGCTAACGCTGAGTGAAATGGTAAACTTAGATAAGATAATAAATCTTTTACGTGTTATCGTTGAAAATAGTTTCTTGAACTGTCAGCTCTCGTATGGCATGGCATTAAAAACAAAATATGCGCATGCGCAAAATATATACAGAAGTGAAACAAAACTAATACATAATACGAAACACTGATTAAATACCTTTAGATACACATTAAAGAAGAATCGACATGTTAAATAGGACTAATCCTAAGCCGTATCCATCTTTCCCAAATTTTATAAATTATAAATTATGAATGACGCCATCCGTCATTGCTTAGCTAAATGCAAATTGTGCGTTCTTCTTAAATATAGGTTAGCTATATGCCTCGTTTTTGCTGCTTTGAATAAAGGCCTAAAAAAGCGTACTCTGATTCTTCGTATCTTCACCGCCATGCTTAATTTGTTAAAATACTAAATACATTTTTTTCGCGGAAAAAAACAATTTAGGTTATAGACCAATCAAAAGTCAACACGTGACCAGAAGGCCAAGAGTTTCTTTCGAAGTTTATCTCGAAAAGCTCTGTAGCAGGGAATAAAAAATTGCTGCTGAACGTGAACTGACGTGCTCGCTAAACTTTTAAGCTAATCTATCAACAATAATATCAAGTGACAAGCGCTACAAATAAAAATGATAAACACAGTTTCGGATAGAGCAAATAAGAGTTAAAATTGTATCAATAGAGGGATAAAAACGCAAATACATGAAAAGAAATATGATAAATATTGATAAAATGAAAAAATAACTGTAATAATTGTATTTCTGTGACAAGCAGTTACACATTGTCCTCCTCCATTGCGTCATTTCGATTACTTCTCTATAGCTCCTTGATTATGTTATCAAAGAGTCTCTGCGATGAAGATATTTTTACAGTTGATGGAAGAAAAAGGCAACGATATTTTTTCTCATTCGGTATTAAACATTAGCGCTGTGAAAATATATTCTTTTGGTGGAAACAGACATTATGGATTTAACAAACTTACACCATCACAATGATTTTTTAATGTTTTGTAACCATTTTTCTCAAGATTGAGAACGTTAGGTATACAAGGAAGTTATGCATTTTTTGTCTTTTGGTCAACCGTCAGTATTTGCTATTTATGTTCCATTTTTTTCGAACATTTTTTTGCGCATACAGTTTTTTTTTAAAAAATACTAAACTTCGAGAAAGGTTTGGAAGATCTTAATTCTTCCTATTCTGTAGCCTGAAGAGTTTCCTGAATGAGTATCCAAGCAGCTCTTTTTAATTTGGATCGCAAATTTTTATTTGGATATAAAAATAATAAAAAAGAAGCAGTTTATCAGTGTTAATATCGTATCTCAAAGTAATGATGACAGGCGAAAGCGTATCAAGCAATATACTTTATCCAGAACCTTCCAATCAGCCTTCAATTGGAGTTGTAAACAAGAAATTGAAAACTGCAGGTATACGGAAGGATTTAACAACTGTGGATCTCCAACAATGTTCAGTTAACCTGCCGAGGAGAAAATATTTTGACGATCAACTTTCCATTGTTCCAGAAAATAATTTCAATCTGGAAGAAGTGGAGCATGAACTTCAAAAAGGCGGAAAAAATTTAATTAGAAAAGTAACAGTACCGAAGTATCAAACCTCAACCAATCACAATGAAACTTTTTGTCGCTGCAAAAGCGCTGAATCAATTTCACGCAGGCGAACCGCGAAAAATGTGATTGAAGAAGAAAACGCTGTCACGGAATTACAAAGAGATCAAACATTTTGGGAAGAAATAAAACCCACAAGAGACACACCACAGATTACCAAATCAAAGAATATAAACTATCAGGATATATTCACACCTTATGGCACTAAAAAACAACCAATGAAAATATTCTCGAAGCGAAGACGTGCAACAGCTCCATGTGTTACAACTTTGTCAACACCAGAAATTTACGTACAAACTGATGAGGATATTCAATACAGGTAAAGCTTTAATTGGTATCTAAATGGATGCTTATTTGCATGAGAGCCGAAATGAACTCAAACCAGTTTAGGTCTACAGTGTAGTACTTAGGTCGGTTTACACATAGTGAAATCTTGTGATAACGGTTCACATGAGTTTTTATCACTTCAGGTGGCAATTTGACAATTTGGTCAAATTAATTGAAGTGATTGAAGATTGATTTTATTAATTGAAGAATTAATTAAAGTGAAATATTAAACTGAAATTCGATTTTTAATTAGTGCGCTAATTGAAAGTTGCAAACATAAAAATTTGTCTCTTCACGGGCCACCCCTGGTGATTAAATTTTAGTTAAGTGATTCTCTGTGATTACTTTTTCCTCAAAAAAACAACAACAATAAAGCCAAAAATTACTGAAAAACAAGAACCGATTTTCTTTTATTACGCACATAGCGTTAGCCACGCATATCAAAAATGATACGGATGCTTATTATTGGTATTGATGTCGTTTATTAAGTGTTACAACTGTTAGTACGAACAACAATATGTCCTCCCCAATACATACAAATGTACAAATTACGAAATTTTACGTAAATTCCTCCCACTCCTGTGTTTTAAAAATGACATATGGTGAAAGCTGCGTATCATCTTTCGGAAAATATTTAACCGAACAAATTCTTTTTTAAATAAGTGTTTATTTATTTATTTATTTATCAGTGTCCAAATATGAAAATTATAAAAAAAATTTAAATCCAGATTCAACATGCATATGTACCCTTGTATTTTGTCATTTCTATTCTTCTATTTTTTTGTCATTTCTATTCTTATTGTAAATATGAGGTTTAAGGGGAATACTTTTGTGATTCTGCGCATGGGGAATTTTGTGGAAAGAATTTATTAAAAGTAAAAGACAAATAAATTTCAAGAAGCTTTTTAAATGAAACATTTTTTAGCCTTCAAAAGCGTCAACCATTTCTTGTTTTACTTTTTTTCCTAATCTGTCTATTTTTAAAAAATTTCTAGACAAGTTCGTCGCAATATCCTTTCAGAGACATCGCGATATAAAAATAGAAAAATAAAAAAGACACTGGGAACGAGGTTGAATTCTATCACCTCAAATCATTTGATAAATTCACAATTTAATTCTTTATTATACAATATTATAATAATCGATCAAGTACAATAAAAATATAAATCAAAAAAGAGATTGTAAAAGATAGTTTGTTATAATTACTCCAAGCAATATATTTGTTTTACATTTTTTTAACTGTTTGATTTATAGCTTACTTGTTTGTTTGTTTGTTGTTTATTTGTTTGTTTGTTTGTATTGTTTTTCAAATAATTCTATTTTTAGTGTATTCTTCTCTTCTACAAATTTATAACGGCTATCAATGTGCAGTCTGTGATAACACAAACCTCCTTGGTTATTTGTGGGCTCCTTTGTGCTTTTCTGTTAAATTAGAGCTAAATGAAAGTAAATAAATAATCACTTTTTTCCCCTTCAATTAACTGCCTTCATTTCTTTTATACGGTCCCTCCCCTTTCCCTCGGGGACAAAGGAAAGGGGTCGTCAGTTGGGAAGAAAATATGGTTCGATGCTGCACTAGCTCTTAATTTAAAACGTTTCCCTCAGACGCTTCATAATTTTTTTTTGAAAGAATAGTCGCTGACTGAACAGCGCTTAGAGTTACACCACTTAAGACTTATTGTTGTGCATCACTATTTTATTGAAGCAAACAAAACACTGGTTTCTAACCCTTTATTTACTCACCGACTTCTGCAACTTTGATTTCAGGTCCTGTTGTCTCTTTTTGCCTATCCAATGGCGAGACGAACATTTTCGTCAGACCTATCAATAAGCGCAGCGCCGATGAGAGACAAAAGCCCTGGGAACGAGGTTGCGACTCAGACGAGTAAATGACAACCATATGATTTTAAACATATCACTATGATCACAGACCCTTTCGTTTCTTTAAAATTACATTTAAGGACCCTACCAAACTTTTTCCCAAGCCTCTATTATAGCTTTTTGTTGTTTGAATTACCGTACTTCAGACGTTCTCATAAGGATAGAATTAATTGTTGTCGATATCATAATTTTGTTATTTTTTGTTAATTTTCATGAAGAAATGATCTTAATCGTTTTCTATCCCCTGGAAACCATTATGTTATGACATCATGTTGCGGCTTTTTTCTTCGAAACGGTTTTGTTACACAAGAGTAAATTTTTTTCACAATGAATTTTGCTGTTTGTCACGAAAATTGACCTAGACATAGAGCTAATTTTGCCAGTTTTGAAAAATAGACTAAAATTAAGTCCTCGCGAAACATTAGAAAATAGCTCATCCTCGAAAATAAGTCCCCGCGAAATGCTCGATTTTCGCGAATAAGCTTAACCACAAAATTTAATCACTGCGAAAATTTATCACAATAAAGTATTGTTTTTAACCTGAAATCCTTGTGAAAAAAGTGCGTATTTGAATTCAGACTTGTAGCTAGTCAATAATTTTGGCAAATTTTTTTTATCTGCATCAACGATCATAACCAATAATTGCATTTTATAATTCATAAGTTGCATTATTTTTACATCATTTAAACTTTTGAATTTGCAAAACATTCTAACCCTCGACACTCAAGACTTGCCGATTTTGTTTTTTGTATCTCTTTTATAATAAACTTGATTAAACTAATACCCCGGGAATAAAGTTGGTTTATGAAAAGACCGATATAGATTCTTTGAAAACTGAAATTACACAAAAGTGATATGTGTGTACGTAGTAATATATCATTTAATATATCGTTAATATAATTTTTTTAGACTTATTCCAATGGAGAAAACGTTTTTAAGTAGTTTGCCTTGCTCACCTGGACCAAAGCGTAGGTCATCACTGAGACCAAGTAGTGCGTTCGCAGTTAACAATCAAACTAAAATATTAGATCGAAGACAGAGTTCACCTTCAAATATATATAATAACAGACCAACAAAGCTGACATATGAAGAATGGTTGACTTTGAAAGATAGGGAGCAAAGAAGACAATCAATTGATGCTCTTCGGGTGTTTAAACTCGAACAAATCGATGAACAGTACAAGTCACTCGAACGCTTAAGCCACGGAAAAACATACGATGAATGGAAGGAAGAAAAGGAGAAGTATTATAGAGAAAAACAAAAAGAAGAAAAACGAAAGGAAAATCAATTAAAGAAATCAAAATCAGAAGATGACAAGCAACACGAGAAATTAACTGAACGCAAGTACAACGAATGGCTGAAAAAGAAGTATGAAGAAGAAGTTTCCGCAGAGTTAGCTTTAATGCAAAAACTACGTTTGAATAGCAAAGAAGACAGTTTTGTCAGTAAGAGAGGGAGAAATAAATTCCAAAGAGCGCAAAGTATACTCTGAGAAAAAGTTAAGGACGTTGGAAACGAAGTTGGCTTTATTAAGTTACGCTTTTCTTTTACTGATTAAATAAATTTCTTCGTGCATTTCTATTAAGAAAGAAAAAGATCTGAGGACAGGGTTGCCACGTACTTTTACAACGTAAATGCGAATTAAAACTGGAGTAGAAGGAGTGTTTTGATGCTGTTTTTATTTTACACGACGTTCCGCAGATTATATTTATATCCTGATAATATTAAAAGGTTAATGTTCCAATGTATATTTCAGTAAGCCCATATGACAACTTATATCTGTTTCATAATGTAAAAATTGTTAAGAATATTAGCCAAAACATTTTGTTGGTTTTGTAAATTTAATGCACATCTATAATACCCGTATACGTCTGTCCGTCTGTCACGCAAAATGGTACCGAAAGTAGCGAGATGAACGCTATGCGGTTTAAAAAGAACGGGCAAAACCGTGAATTTTTCACGGACCACCGACTAGTTTTAATAAAATTGAACTTCTGCAATCTCATGCCCAAGCCTTTATTTGTTCCACTATTCAAGTTACATAACCTACTCAATAACCTCCTTTATAAGGCTTCATAACGTCAATGGAAATATGACAAAGTCGTTCCCAGAGCTGATATGTTGTTCTTAATAGCTGTCGGTATATCACAAGCATAGAATACCAATTGGGACAAGGATGCTAATGTCGGCATTTTAAACGCCATACACTCCGATAAACGTTTTTTTATAAGAATTCTAAAATTATATATTTCTCTATTTTTCTAAACAATAGACCTCCTTTATTAGGATAAATTTTCGCAGGGATTAAATTTCGCAGATTTTGGCTATATCCGCGAAATTAAGTCCCCGTGAAATTCTGGAAAGTAGCCGTCCGCAAAAATTTATATCGCGAAGTTTATATAAGAAAATTTCCGTAAAATTTTATAGTGGAAATTTCCACTTCCACAAGCGTTCGTACATAGTTTTCCTTACTTCCCTTGTCACCTCCCTATTATTCTATAAAAAAGTAAAAATTATGAGATACAATTTATTTTATCTTTCAAAATAAACTACCTTTAGTCATCGATTACAAAGAAAAGTATTTACTTTTGAACATTCTTTCACAATAGATTTCGCTGTTTGTCAAGAACATTAACCTAGACATAGAGCTAATTTTGCCAGTTTTGAAAAATAGACTAAAATGTCGAAACGCTACAATAAGTCCTCGCGAAACATTAGAAAATAGCTCATCCTTGAAAATAAGTCCGCGCGAAATGCTCGATTTTCGCGAATAAGCTTAACCACAAAATTTAATCACTGCGAAAATTTATCACAATAAAGTATTGTTTTTAACCTGAAATCCTCGTGAAAAAAAAGTGCGTATTTGAATTCAGACTTGTAGCTAGCCAATAATTTTGGCAATTTTTTTTATCTGCATCAACGATCATAACCAATAATTGCATTTTATAATTCATCAAGTTGCATTGTTTTTACATCATTTAAACTTTTGAATTTGCAAAACATTCTAACCCTCGACACTAATACTTACCGATCTTGTTTTTTGTATCTCTTTTATACTAAACTTGATTAAATTAATACCCTGGGAATAAAGTTGGTTTATGAAAAGACCGATATAGATTCTTTGAAAACTGAAATTGGTTTTTGGTATTGGTTGAGCGTATTTTCTCACAGGAAATATAGTTTTTAGAAATATATATTTCAAGATGAAACTTTTGCAGTGGTTTCGAGAGACGGAAAATTTCAGGTCAGAAATATTACTTGTTTGATACACGAACTTTAACGCATATTTCTGCGGAAGGGGCAAGTGCGTAGTCCAGTAACTAATCTTATATTTTTTAATTTTTGATATTTTTGACGAGAGGAGGGAAAAAAGATAGCGCACTAAAAAAGCAGAGTTGCAAAATCAGGACAGACATTGAACCGTGAGAGCAGAAAAAAGAAACAGGTATCCTGTCTTGCAAATGCGCTAATATTTAATGCTGGCTAAAATAACCTAATTCGTAGAGATAGGAAAGCTTCATTCTAGCAATTGAATTTCGTACAGAATCTTAATAGAATAAGATAGCACGTTTTTTTTCTAAACAAAAGTAAATAAAAGTAAACTATAGAGGCTTTTCCTATAAATATCCATGTTTTCTACTCCCCCCTTTCCCCACCTTTCCCTTTTTATTTGGTACCTCGCAGTACTTTATTTTCCCCCATTGTGAACAACAAATTTTTACCCTAATTTTCTAGAAGATATTCCCAACTGCCAAACATGTCAACAGAAGAAAATACGGCGTCAAAAATTAACATACGACGTTCTTCACTTTACCAGAACGGTAACAAAAAATATTCGCAGTTCACATGTTCTACAGGTAGACGAAAAACCATTGATAACGTACTCCCTTCAAATAATGAAGCATTATCCTCCACCAGCATTTTAAACCGAAGACATTCAGCCAAACCATGTTCGAAAAACACATACAGAATGGCCGGCGGATAAAATAGAGGAACGTCGAAGAAAGTCGATAGCTGAAAGGTCGTCGTCAATGCTGCCGACAATTGATGCATCGACATTAAAACGCCTGCAGCGATTAGCTCTTCAAAAGTCGTTTGAAGAATGGAAAAAAGAAAAGGATGAAGCCTCTAAGAAACAACTAGAAAAATAAAAGCGAAAAGAAGAAGTAAGAGAGGCGAAAACTAACAAAGAACACGAAGAGTTAAAAAATAAAAAATTGAAGAATGGCTGAGAAAGAAACATGAACAAGACGTTGAAACCGAGTTGACTAAAATACAAAAACTTCATCAAACGAAATCTTTGAAAGCTATACCTTAAATTGATTAATTTTCGCGAATTTTATCTATACTTGCTAAAACTTATCTCCGCAAAAATTCCCGGGAATTCCAATTCGCGAAAAATAAATCTTCTCGAAGTTATTAAATGAAACTTACGGAGCGTTTGAAAAGACATATTTCGTTTTATTTTCTTCGGTATTTTATTTTTTATTATTTTTATAAAAATAATCGTCAGTCTTAACGATTTGGCACAAGTTTAAAATAACTACCTTATCTCTAAATAAATCTGAAATGAATCAAAATAACAAATTAAACTGGATTAGTAAAAATAACTCATTGCAAAAAACTGGTTTATTCGCGAAATATCTGGACATAAGTGATTCACAAAAATTAATCTCCCCGAAATGCATTTTTTGGAACTCAAATTCTTCGCACTTATTAATCAAATTAAGGTATTAACTATTTAATCAAAAAATTAAGAACCTTATGTTAGTCAACAGTATATATCTGTAGTTGGATTTAAATCATACCTTTCGGATCATATGGATTGATTTTTTTTGTTTTATTTGGCAGGAAACAGTGCTTCAACAATATCAGTGTTTGGAATGTCAGTCGGATAATTGCACTTGCTACATATTTTGTGTAGCGAGGAAGAACACTGGAAGTACGTCTAAAAAAGACATTATTGGTTAAAAAAGGGCCTGCTTTATAGAGATATTTATATAAAAGTTTGACCTCAGAGTCATTTGACTTTATTACGAAGTTTCACAATGCACAGGTCTGGGCACTAGCGATTCTTACAGCAATTTGAAGCAAGGAAATTCAATACATATTGAATAAGAATGTATATTATCAAGAAGAAAACAGTTTCAAGACCTAAACTTGGTTATCAATTTGTTTATGTTGTAGCTACAATCCCGGTCAAAATATATTGGCAGTAAGCTACAAAAAGTGCAGTATAATCCTTTCCTACCCCCTCTCCCCCATTATCAATGTTTGGAAACGTGTTAGCACAACTTTTGAACATTGATGCTGGGGAAAGGGGGCTTTGTACTTATCTTGCTCTTGCTGCACGTGTAAAAAGGGTTTACTGCCATTATTTTTCACCGGGATTGTAGCTACACTCAGTTTTGATGATAGCTACACGAAAAGTTAGCAGTCAAATGAGAAATAAATTTTATTTTTGGTAGCATCGCAAGTTTTTTTAAAAAAATGCTTCATTTTAATGAAAAAAGGGGCTAAAATTACCTTGGCTTGGCAGTCCTAAAAAAAGGCAATTTGTTCCATTTTGATTTGCTCCTAACAAAGATTCTTCGCCAAAAAAATCAACACTAGTGACTGCATTCAAATTGACTAGAAAGGCAAAGCAAGACGGCTACAAAAAGCAAGGACTGTATTTATTTTTCTGCCACGCCAATTTTCAACCGCTGAAAGATTTTACTATAAAATCTGCTGTCAAAATTCATCGCGCAAATTACATAAACACTCCCTTGTTGTTTTTAACGTTAGTCACTTAATAAACGGCCATTTCGCAGCTGTCATAAAGTGAGAAATAAAAAAATAAATAAAAAGTACAACATTTTAAGGTATTCAAAAAGCTCTTTAGTTTTAGTTTTCTATACATACAAACATTCGTCCACAAAAGATTCAATTTCATATTTCTAGTCTTTTTATTTTTCTCGGATAGCCTGTTTGTTTCCAACGAAATCAATCTACCATCTCCACCATTGATTTTAATGGCACTTTAGATCTTCTTTAAACAAAACTTGAAAACAAAACCAAATAGCGGTGCTTCTGTCACGTCACTTTGCAATAACACAGTACAAGGAATCCAACGAGACCACATCAGGGCTTACTTCCAGTTGGACTAGTGTTGTTACTGCCACCAGCTTTCGCCGTCATACCGTCACTTCCGTCGTTACTTTCAACAGATCGTAAAAGGCGAAACAAACTTGCGGCTTCTCGTATGTTACTAAATTCGATGCAAAAAGCTTTGACTTCGATGGCTATATCTTGTATGTTTATGCTTTTGTTTCGTATCAATGACTGAAGAAAAACGCACACCTATGATGAAAAAAGTTAGTATGTGTGAACAGGTACATCAGTAAAATACGTAACACTGAAATTCTAGGATGCGCTGGAAGGTTTAACATCGATTCTGAAGAGAAGATACATATTAAAAAAGAGTAATGGAAGAAAATAGACAGGGCAGGTAAATTAAAGCGTCTTAAAAAAGGATAAAGTGCTAATTTTTTAGTATT
Organism: Hydractinia symbiolongicarpus; assembly: GCF_029227915.1. Lineage (NCBI taxonomy): Eukaryota > Metazoa > Cnidaria > Hydrozoa > Anthoathecata > Hydractiniidae > Hydractinia > Hydractinia symbiolongicarpus. The sequence goes on from NC_079885.1 coordinate 7,862,743, forward strand.
CCTATTTTCCCAAACTTCGGTTGTATCCGCGTATATTAATACAGTGGAATATCTCTATCTCGACTACTCTTTATCTCGAACTTAAGTCTCGGTCCCTTTGTGGTCCGCCTAAGGTTTTTCCTTTATTTATCTCGAACTTTCTCTATCTCGAACAAATTTTTTGGTCCCTTGCAAGGCAAAAGACATTGCATTGATTGTAAAACAAACTTCTGTAAACATTATGTGTTTTTTTCCCAACTTATACGAAGTGACCCTGTCACTTCGTATAAGTGACCCAGGCCAAAAATAAAGCTGACATCGACACAATTACGAAGAAGTATAAGATACTCAAAGAGACAGACGAAGGAAAAACTTTTCAAATACAATATAAAAAGTAAACCTGGATATGATTGAGTCTTGTTTATAAATTGCGTTTATAGCCTTTCAGACTAAGTTGTACGAAAAAAATGAAAAATATCTCGATAACTGAGACAAACTAAGCCATTTTATAAAAATCCTATTCACAAGGAGATTCGGTTAAGCAGAACACCCGCTGACTAGGACATTTTTTCTCGGTTCCTTGAGCGTCTTAAAGAAAGTACACTGTACTTGCAAATTCTTCGTGAAAATTCACGTCAAAGGCTTAAAAGATTTTTATTCGCAAAAATAAGTACTCGTAAAATAGGATTTTTTAAGAAAATTCAGAAAATTAAGTCATGCAATATTAGTATACCTAAGATGAAGGTTACACAGATTACACTGGCTGTCTGTTAGCTACATGTACTAATGATGTGACCTCCAGTCATAGACACGGGTTACTATTGTAAATTTGGGTCATTCCAAAGTTTAATTGCTGCTTTGGACATGAATTGTTACAATCTCTTAATAGACCTGTAGTTTTGGTCTGCATGCTAAGATTTTACAAAATAAATACTAACAAATCTACGTTGCAGAAGGAATTACCGAACTCAACAAATGGTTCAATGGCTTACCAATCTAACCAAACGACTTTGCATGTATTTGTCTTTTATCGTTTCACATTTACTGATGCAGTTCGAGATGTAGAAGTGGATGAATTCTCGCGGTAAATCGACAGCTGTCGTTAATCTGTTGACGACTTCCATGGAATGTAACGACATCTCCATGTTAACAAGCACAGAGAAGTATCTGCGAAAAAAATAATGATGTTTGTGATAGAAAGAATAGCTTAACTGGTAAAATTTAGTTGATATTAACATGATATTATTAAAATTTCAGGACTGATTCTAGTTCCTAATTTCGTTGTTCACGCTTGACTCGAAATAAAAAATCATACAGCACATAAACTAAGGAAAAATGAGGGAAGAAGGGTAGGTGATTTTCAACTGTACGAAGAAAATTCTTAAGGATAATAAAAAAAAACACAAAAAAACGGGTCTAAAAGAAATAACACTTCAAGAAAGGCAACACCATATAAAACTTCATAAGGGATAGAAATTGTCTCTAAGACATTTTTAGGTTTGTCCTGAGGCAAAAACCATGTCCTGAGTATTGCATCTTTCCGTACACACGCGCGCTGATAAAAAATCAACACGTACTCTGTTATTTGCGTCGATTGCATCATCTTGAGAAGGACTTCAATGGCGACCAGAGGATTATTCTCGACGAGGTCCGGAAGTTTACTGGGAGTGAGTCCAACATGATACACAAGTTTGCTGTCTTTCTCAAGTGCAACTAACAATTGCTAAAGTAAGAGGTACAAAACCAAATCAAAATAAAGTCCAACAATTTAAACTGAACATTTTATATTTTCTACAAAATCAAATTCTATCTTAAGACAATTTGGCACAGCTTAGGAAAGACTTTTGTAAATCATGGATGAGTCAAATAGCTACATACAGCTTGAAACAGGTTCCCCTTTAGAACCATTCTCTGCCCAAAAACGTTAGTGAATACGTTTTTTTACAAAGCAATTATATACAAAATAAGGGTTGCCATAAAAATTCAACTTCGTTTCTGTGTGTACAAAACACTGTGGCTTATACACGTTAGCTATAGAATAAATAGCAAAATAATTTTTGGTTGACGGTCTGGTTAGTCAGGGTGGCCACAGGTTTAAGATTTTGCTTGATAAGATTTTTTGAAGAATTTAGGAAGAAATCATTTATTTTAGGATATTGTAACATGGCAATAAAGAGTTACTAATATTAAAGTCTGTTTTTTTCAAAGCGTAATAACAAAATATAAATAAAATATAAATACTGTGAAAGAATAAAAATGCATGTGGCTTAAAATAATTCTAGATTTTAGGGGCAATCAAAATTTTGGGTTATTTAGGAGATTTTAGGTGTTGCTATGTGGTCAGTTTTGCTAGTGAACCCAAGCAATGTTATCCACATTAATATTCCCATAAGAAGCAATGCACTAACAAAAAGCATAATGGAGGAAAAAGATGAAATGTACCTGTTGTTGTGGCAAAGATAATGCACCTTTGAATGCTTTTGCCATTAGCTGGCGTACTTCAACTTCTAAAGAATTTTCACTGCACATCATTTCATCCCATTCGATTGAATAGTTCTTTTCCAGTGGGTTCATCCACACAACCTCACCATGCTCAGGTTTATGTAATGGTGGAGCAAGACTTACAAGCGGTGGTTGGAAGGGTTGCTCTAGTTGAGGCTTAGGAGCATTGCAGATTAGAGCTTCAATTACTTGGTGTGCAGCTACAGGACAGAGACACCCAAAATCTTTTTTAGTTACAGAAAATTAAATCAAGGCAAAAAAATTGACAATATTAACATTTTGAATATTGTTTGATTCTGCACAGGCTTATAAATTTTTTATAGGTTTGAAGAAACAAGACTAAATGTTATCTGAATCATACCTTGAAGATTTACACTTCCATTGCCATCTAGATCAGGGTCAGGTATAACTGGACTAATGCCTGATCTGCTTACTTGAGGCAAATCTTTTTGCCTTTCTTTTAACGACATTTCCAAGCCGTTAACATCAATACTGACAGTTGAGGGGATCTCAGCAGAAAGCACTTGGCGAGGTGTTTTCTTTAACAACTGTGAAATAAAATATAACATTTAGTTCTAATCGATGCTTAATAAGCTAAAATGCATTGTAGATAAACAATGTGTCATAGTAGGAAATGGTTGACCCTGATGGGGAATCATTCCCTGCATTACACACTTTCATTGCGACCAGTGTTATTTGTGATCCCCGGACCTCTTAAGTAGACAGGCAAAATAATGCAGACGGTAAGCCGCCGTCTATCCCATTTTTTTATTTTCAGGTAGAGGCATTTTTTGATCTGGAAATTAAAATATAGCTTGCATGTTGTTTAGATTTAGAGCATATATCAGTTAAAGATGCTAGTATATAGCCACAGTACAAAAGCTTTTAACCATAAATTGACTTTCTTCACCTAGGGTCTGCATTTTTTTGCCTGTTGATTTTTATGAGAATTCCTTAAAAAAGTAAACATTGAAACTTGTCTATTAGGGTACTGTCTTTGAGTTGTTTCCACCAGGCCAAGCACAGTTGTTGTGGTACAATTAAATATTTTAAAAACATGTAAAGCAAAACAAACCTCTCTCGTTAAAGCAGGTGAGGTTACCAACTGATACAAAAAGACTTTCTCTTGTTTTGAAATTTCCATCACTGGGTTCTTATTTGGATTGTCAGACAACACATGAACAAATAATGGAGCAAATGGATTCTTCACCACCGGCTGACTGCGATACATTTCAAAAAGAAGAAACAAGACGCTGACTCGTTGGTTTGGATCTGGGAGTAAGTCAGGTTGCTGAAACATCATTAGCTAAAAAAAACACCAGCTGTAAAAATGTTTTTTATGGTTCTGTGTAATTTTTGTCAAGCAAATATATATACATAGAACTAAATATATATAGAACTACTTATTTCATGAAATTGACATGCATATAATCATTACGTCACTCAAATTCACAGTGAAATTAACAAATGCCAACAGAAAACTTTTGTTGTCAATTGTTACATAAGTTATTTTTATGGTTTATTCTTTCCTTTTTGACATTTGTTATCCTCTTCAGCCCTCTCCTCAGAGTGGAACTTGACCTTTCTTTGTAATTTTTTTAAGTTCTAAACCCATTTTTTATCCCATTTTATGAAAGTCTTTTGCAGGGTCATTTGCATCAAATGTTAGGCACCTTAGGACGCCTAAATGGTTTCAAGCGTGTGATTAATCGCACGCCTGAAAAATAAATATTGAGTTTTCAAAATCAACCTATAAAATCCATTTTTTCGCTTGCGATGGCAGCCCTTGAAATAATTTTTGAAGACTCCTTAGAAAAAACGTCCGATAAATTTCGGACTGGGTCGGACACTTTTAGATCTCAGAAATTATTGAATAGTCCTATTCATAGCCAACCTGACCATCCTAGCTAATTCACTGCTCCTGACTTAGTTTAAAGAACTACGTAGACATAAATATATTTTGCCTGGCCCCTTCATCATTGATAACCAGGTCTTACCAAAAAATCCAGCCATGTAGGTCTTAACTGGAGGTGAACACTGACGGAGCACGGATGAAGCAAGTCTGCAAATATGCACTTACAGGCAGAATAGACACTTTATCATGGATTTAATTGTATATAATTACTTTATTTGACAAAACAATTGGAAACCATAGCAGGTCGGAATTTAATGGATTTTTTCTTTATGCCTGTAAAAATGAAACCCATGTGCGGTATAATTTTTTTTTGTAAAAATTTTGTTAAAGTGTAGCTGAGCTTTCTGAATGAATTTTGAAGTTTTATTTAAGCCACATGGATGAAGATTTTTTTCAATTCGAAAACAAAGCATATCTTTGCCTATTTGCTTGTGATAACCTGAAAAATAAAAGAGAAATATAAAAATGACAGTATAGTCATGCATACTATTTCGGACATGTAGAAAAGGAAGTTAAGATTGAGAGAGTTGCTATACCAGTAGACGCTCGATCATCGTGTTTGGGGTTCATGATTTAAAACGTCCCCCAATTTTCTACGGCACAATGAATGCGCAACAAAAATAACCTCAGAGCCCTATCACATGCATAACATTCTTTGCATGTGCATTTTATATCGCACATGTTACTTGATTTACACGTGCGAATCATCGCACACCTACTCAATTGTTCCTGAAAAAGGCTGTACTTTCGTCCAAGGTTGTCCCATTAATAAACTGGCTGTGCCAACCATGAACGTACTGACTACAGATGCGGTCAAACTTTAGACACAGGACTGGGGGCTGGCAAACAACTTACAAAAATACAAAGCAAAATACGAATTGAACGTTAGTCATATGTGTGCATTGAAGTGTATTTTTTGAAGTGCATTTATTTGGAGTGTATTTTATTTTGCCTAAAAATGCGTCTGCATTTTATGACTTACAAAAATCGAAGGCCATAGTCTTAAGTCAACTAGTCACATACTTTACTGCAATGAAACTTGGGCCGACCAGGTCATCACTTCATTGACTGTATTTACTGTCTTCAACGTTGCGCATTGAGACTCATCTCATTTGAACGACAACTATCCCATTCCACCCCCCCTTTTCTTTTATCTTGGCATTTTGAAATTTCCTAATTTGGTTCATATGAAAAAGATACCTTTTCTTTACAATCTATTTCATGAGAATCTTCCTAGGGCAATTCTTTATACTTTCAATTTTGACTTTCCTCCTTCTCATCGGACTCGTGGATCTACTCTTGGTCTGATAAATCCCCCCCACTGTGTCCATCAAATCTTTGGGCTCAAATTCTATTCGACTATAGTCCATTTATTCATGGAATTTTGTGCAAAACGACGGTGTTAGCTCTATTTCGAATATTTGCTATTTACCTAATCTTAACCAACAATGTAAAGCTATACTGTTGAATAAATAATTTTATTCTATTCTTTAAATTGTTTCATTTTAAAATGGGATTAAAACTACCCTTTTAAAAACATTTTAAATTTAGCCAAAGTACCATATATAAAAATATAAATGGAGAAATTGACAATTGGAGAACTTTATTTTTTTCAACAAACACGCTCAAAAAGCAGAGTCTGGAAGGTCATGCAAAATTGATATATAATCAAATCTTTGTCCTAAAGTCTTACCAAAGTAGTGCCAACTCTGAAGTAGTCATTTGGTCCAAAATAATGATGCAAAGCATTTGAGATAACTTCAAACGATGAAGAACCAGACACTGCTTCTTCCGATAAAATGCTAAGGATAGATGTCAGCTCTTTTGGAGAGAGCGTCATATTTACTTTTTCTAAGGAAATTTGTATAAAGGTATATAAATTTTAGGAAGCTAGCTAGCTATATAGAAGACTTGCTATCTTGGTAAAATTTTTAGTTTTTCGGCAGGCAAAATAAAGCAATTCAATTAGCTAATAATTCTTTTTGGAGGATCTATTTGGTTAAAAAACTATTTGCCTACTGAAAAAAATATAAACAAAGCTTATAGCAAGTCATCTATTATATACAGTACTGTGAAAAGGTTTGTTAACATCGTGTTCGTGTAACGAGCGTGGTGCACACGAACCACGATAAAATCGTGGTCTTCGTGTATAACAAATATTCAAACATTCTATCGTGGCCACCACGCTAATATAATTATCTCCACGAAGGATCGTGTGTCCCACGATCTTTTTCGCGAGCTCCACGATTTATATAGATTTAATTTTTTTTCTTTTCAAAAGCGTCGGTAATTTGTTTTATTGAGTTTAACGAACGGACGCAATTAAATGTTTTGTACGAAATGTTATTTTGTAAAGAAAAGTTAAATTTGTCTGACCATAATTTAATTTCAGTTTTTAAAACTTTAATAACGCCTGTCTCAAACACATCTCATTGTTTTGCCGATATTTTTTTGCCAAAAGAACTCTGTTCAAGAAAACGTTGAACTGAAAATATATGCAAAATATTTAACAGTCATTAAATTAAAGTAGATTTTAAAAGCGTATTTGGTCATCGAGTTTTTCTTTCTTTTATGTCTTATCTATTTTGCCGATGTATCTTTCTCTAATTTTGTCGGCGTCTTTAAAAGTCAGCTGAGCAATTAGTTTCTCTTTGAAAAAAAAAGTTAAATATGGATGCTCTGTTTGGCGAAACCATTTATACAATTTACAAATCAAGACATGGTGCTTCCAAAATATTTCAGACAGCGAATAATAAATCTTAAACAAAAGAGAATGACCTATACGCAGATTAGCAAAATTATTGAAGAGGAAGATGGCAAAAAGATTTCACGGCAAACAATATCAAAAATTGTTCGAAGATTTAATGAAACGAAATCGCTAGACTTAATAAAAATTAGTTTATAAGAACATGCTCAGCCTAAAATCCCGCGCAATATGAGTCTAAAATTCATGAAAGAAATATTATTTTCAAACATTTTTGTCTATTTTATTTGTACAGAAAATGCTTCGAAACTTCACATCATTAATAATTAATTTTCAATAACAGAAGCCACGTGGACTTTTTATGAACGTAAAACCTGATGCAGGTATTTTGTTGTTATAAAAAAATAGTTCATAAGAACGTGATCAGCAGTTCAATGCGACTTTATTTCTGAATCTATTATTTTACTTTTTACGTACAGATTTTTAATAGTATAATTTTAACAATCTATTTAAAAATTTTAATATTTTGGAAGAAAACAAATAAGGAAATTTAAGGCTGAGAAAGGGTTACGAAAAAACTCTTATAAAAAACTTTAAAAAAATCAACTCGCCCCCAGGGTTGAAGCCCTGGCGTGGAAAAAGAAAGTGTAAAAAAAATACTAACCTCGCTCTTTTAAAAAAAATGTATAATAACCAGAAATCGCCAGATAATATTAGACCTGTTTCACCAAGTAATAAAGCGTTAGCGACAGTAAGGTATATATGTTTAAAAACCGTAAGAACAAGTATCTTGACTTTCATATTTTTTGAAGCGCAACCATGGGAAAAGAAGTGGATATTCTGCGTAAAAACGTCCGTATTGTTATAAGAACATATAGTCGTATAAATTTTTTTTCATTTGACCTCAAAATTTAAATTCATGAAATAAAGTCGCTTGATTGTATATACCATGCTTGTGACGATGAGTAACACTAAAATGAAACAACCTTTATAACATTTATTTAGAACAGAGATGCGTTTTTAAAAAAAAAATAGAAATAAATTTGTGAAAGAATTATTTAAAATTTTACAGTTTTATTTAATACCCTATGGACGGCGCTTGATTCACGAAGGATTAAAATCTTTTATATAGCTAGCCTTATAACAACGAATTAAAACAAAAAAATGTTAATTTATTTTTTTGCCGTCGGTTTTTAATTTAATTGATAAACTAATACGGTCTTTGTTGTTTTACAATAGAAGTTATCTATCGTGGAAGCCACGATGTAATATTTAATTTTCGTTCGTGTAGTCCACGAAACATGATCGTGAGGTCCACGATTTTTAAAAAAATACGTATCGTGGGCTATCGTGGTTCGTGCGTAACATGAAATAAACACGAACCACGATGTTAACAAACCTTTTCACAGTACTGTAGATAGCTTAGCAGCTAGCTAACAGATGTGTGTCATTTATGCATGTGCTAAATTAAAGGTGTTATACTAGTTTTATGCAAGGAAAGTTTGCAAGGGAGCTGAAATTGTGTGCAAAATGTTTTTGTCATTCTAGCAATCTCTAGGCTAGCAGCTAGCTACACAATGTTTGTTTCTTGAGAAAAAAAAGATGGGGGCTTATCAATTTCAGTGCAAAATGTTTGGCACACTTTGTAGCTATAGATGAAATACCGTGCGACATAATTTGTTTACTTTAAAATCTAGATTGTTGCTAAAATGCAAAAAACGTTGATGCAAAAACTACGAACCCACAACTACTGCCATGGACGCCATTTTACCTAACCTCAATGAACCATATTGTCGAAATTTGTACTATATTGATCCTTGTAATACAAAATAACACTGCGATTGGAATTAGTTTACGCATAACATCGTGCCCAAGACATTTTGCCTTTTTTAATAGCCGAATTCTTGGTCGCGCCAAGAATTCGGCTAATAACTTTGCCCCATAACTTTGGGGCAGGAAACCTTGGACGAGGACAGTTTTGCACTGCGTCAGCGTTTTAAAGTTTAATTAGGCGCATTATTTGCGATTAGTTTTTTTATAAAAAAAAATATTAAGTTTTAGGAGATTTTATCTAAAGGAAGATTATGTGCTTTATTTGTTTTACTTTGTCACAGTAACAACAAAAATCCGTCTCGGGTGGTGTAATAGTAGCGAAGGCGAATTTTTACTTACGTTATTTTTGCCTCGGAACCAAACTCGTCCCCAGTGCCTTTTGTCTCTTTTTTTTTACTGAACGGCGAGCCGTTCAGTAAAAAAAAAAGAGACTAAAGGCACTGGGGACGAGTTTGCCTCGGAACAGATCGATCTGTTACACGGCAATAATGGAGATTGAAGGTAATAAATTTTCGTTACAACTTTTCGAGAGGCAAAAAGGCATGTGTAAATGGAAATTCGGCTTTATTAAATTCGTTCTCTCTTATTCACTCACCCTCTTGTACCCAGATAAAAAAGGCAAAAATGCCTGGGAACGAGGATGTCCTTTATTCCGATGCGTACAGGGTTATAACGCTAAGTTAGCGAGCCACAAATGTGTGGACAAAACCAAAACAAAAATGGCTGCCTTGCGGATAGGGCTCAGACAAATTATTGTCTGCACTCGTAGTTTTACAAAAGTTCCTACACGTTCTATATTTATAAGTAACTTACATAAAGAGAAGGTTACGCATACAGGACAGGTATGTTTGTTCTTTGCCATTATTAATAAAAAAATTCTGAACTGTTTTGCATTAATGCACTGTTATGAAGAAGGGAGACAGATAGATAGATAGATGTGCATATTTTACATGGCTAGCCTCACAAATATCGAGGGATATACCCTGTCTATTATTTCCAGGAGGGGCCATGGCGTAGATGGAGAGTCCTAGAGTATTTAATGCTCATTTTGAGCTACGCAGACCCAATTAGAGCCCGCGGCTCTACTAGACAACTCCCGGCAACATCCAACGGCCCACACAGTGTGCCATCTTCCCAATTTCCCTCACATGGCTTGGGTTAACCCGGGGCTATGGTAACATTCACTCGCCCATGTTGAATTGCCGTCAAGAGGAATCGAACCCCGGTCTCCCGCACAGAGTACGAGAGCCATAACCACTAATCTACGGCGCCAGACAAAGCATATTTTGTAGTGTTGATGATGGTCCCTTACTTACCCACCACTACTACTGTGCTTCACTTTAAAGTGATGGCCATGTGAATGCTAAGATTCATGCAGACTAGTTTAAAATGACATAGCAATAATCATCAAGAGCGGTGTTTAATGGTTGTGGTGACCATAAAAATGATAAACAACGCTCTTCTTGATGGCGCTGCTGGATATATAGCTAGCTAGCTATCTCTAACAAAAAAGACAAGAGTAGACGCATACCCCAGACAAATAACCTGGAGTATGTGGTTTGCTTTTCTGTTTACAGTGTAAGTTTAAAATTAGCAATGCCCCCTTACCCAGGGGACATTATATTTTGTTCTGTGACTGCTCCCAGGGCCTGTCTGGGTACAATTTTACTTGACCACATCAGCATAATAATTTATGATATATAATTAAATAACCAAATAAAAAAAATTGAGGGTCGTACTGGAGGACATTAAACCTTGCCATGTAGCTTGCATGTTTTTTAAAAAAGCAAAATATGAGTATATATTATTAGCGTTGAATTTTCTCTGAACTCTAAAAATTTAGAAAAATTATATACTAAACTTATTGCTAGCTATATTTTTATTTTAAACTGTCTAGCGTATATATATACATCCTTATTATCTGATTATCTGAACAAACAGCTTTAACAAAGATCTGGCAATTCCACTTGCTACATAACTTTGTCGTTTAGATTATATATAGACGGGTTTTCCAATATTCGGTCCTATGCTTTTACGCAAACTGGCAGGCAGAACATAAGCAAATATGGCACACAACTTTATGAATTCCTGCATGTTTCTCAATGCCTTGTACTTCCACTGAGGCCTGTTGAATGATAGAAAGCGAAAACAACCTAAAACATTTTTAAAGCGCTGAAAAAAGAAAAATTTTAATTACGGAACCGAAAATTGCTGCCAAGCGACGTTGTTTATTTCCGCTTCTTAAAAAAGCATGTGGAGAAGATGGCGAGCGAGTATTATGAAAACTTAGACAATGAAAACAAAAAATATTTGATAAAAACTTACATTGAAAGATGGAAGTAAATTACCCAATCCATGTTTTTTACAAACTTGGGACTGTGATGTTTTAAACCTTCCAAACATGGGATGGGGAGATATGGAGCACTATTTAATACACTCTCCCAAGCAATTTACTCAAGAGTCTTTGAAAGCGTACAAATCTTTAGAGGCCTATGATTTTTTATTTGTGGGCACGTACAAGATGTCTACCACCACATTATCAGTGATCCAGATTTCTGTTTCATAAAATCAGAGGTGGGTGGAATAAAGTATTTCAATTCGTTTATGAGACATTCTCTAAGAAACTAAAGTTTAGGTTAATAATGGGTACTGCCAAGTCAAAGACAGGGACAAATGCAAAAATTATGCAATTGTTGGGTTGCACAAAACAGGATGGATTCTCACTAGCAACTGTACATGCAGTGCAGGGTAAGAAAAATAAAATAGATTATTTAAACTATATAAATATATTTTATTAGCTATTTACAAACTTGTTATTTAGACTTGGTTCTGCTTGCAGTCATGTTGCTGCCCTTTTATTTAAACTACAAGCATGTGTTCATTTGAAACTCATTAAAATTGCTTGCGCTAGCACATTGTGTTGGTGGAAGAAATCAAGACGCTAAGCTTAACCAACTTAATTAAAAAATATCATATTCAAAAGACGTAGAAAAACGATTGTTTACCTAAAATAAACAAGAAAACATAGTCAAATGTTACAGCTGCTATGATCCAACCTTACATGATGGTCATGAAAAACAAAAATTCACAAAATTGTTTCAAGTTGCACCAAAGGCAGCAATTTTAAATATTACAAGGAATATATACAATCAACATATGAGCATCAGCTAAAAAACCTATGTAAAATAATAAAAAAGCAAAAATTATCGGATAAATGGAACGTACATATAGAAGTGGGGGAATCACAGCATCCATATCTAAAATGGCTTATTCTAAAAAATTAGAAGCATCATCTAGAACTTTTATTCAGACTGTCATGCAATATTGTGACCCTGTAAAGGTGGCCGCCACTACATACGGCACTAAAATGGAAAATGCAGCCAGGAGAACGTATTTCAATTTGATGAACAAACATCACATTGACTTTCAAGTATTAGAAACAGGATTATATATTGATCCAAATAAAGAACGTTTCGACCACATTTTCCACCTATGATTGCATGTGACAGACCTGGCTGCAAAATAGAATGGTTTCATTTTTCTTGTGTCAATTTAAAGCGCACTCCTCAAAACATTAAATGGTTCTGCCCAGATTGTACAAAGCTAAAAACTAATTCACAACACTAGGATTAGCATTTATTAATGCACAAACAACTACCATAATATCATCTAAAAGATCAACTTGTGATATAGAAATCTTAGTGTTTAAAATGTTGTATTTTCTCAATCGGCCAATAACTCTTTCCATATGAATTCTTTGCCAGCATTCTTGATGTATTTACTTCCTTTACAGATAATTGCTTTTTCCCTTTTGTAAAGGCAGAGATTTTTAGTGTAGCACCTCTAGTAGCTAATTCATGATCAATGGTAAATCCTCTATCAGCTAGAATTAAATCTCCACTTTGTCTAAAAAACCACAATTGTTTGTGATTTCTTTATCTGACACACGACCTCCCCATCCACTTGATAAGAAACTCAACACTGGCTGGTGTAATATCAATAAAATACTTTATTGTATTGTTTTTTTTATAGGTTGACCAGGTTTGAGCCCTTACATTCAAATTTAAGGGGCGCTCGATAAATATTTCTGTGCAATCAATAATGCATATACAATTTTTGAACTTCTTAAAACAATTTGGTAAATTTTTTCTCACCACATCACATTCCCACCAAACTTTAAAGGACATTAACTCATTTGTCAACTTTGGTAGCCAATATCAAACAATTTTTAATATAATAACAGGCTTGACACCAAATCGATATGCAATATCTTTATTAAAAATCCCAAGTTTAAGTTTCATTAGGACAATCAGGAGACTATCCTCTTTGGTTAGACGCACCTTGAAAATGTTGTTCATTCAACATTTGAAAGTATCCACATAAATACTTCTTTTGTTACGCCAGTAAAAAAATTTAACTTTTCTTGGTCATTTTTTATGTTTGTAAATGATAATCTTGCATTTGCTAGCTCCTTTTTAGCAATATTCAATTTATTCTGAGACGGCACATCTTTTTATACAAAAGCAGTTTCAGTCTTTCTGGTGATCCAACTTGAACACCTGAAAGTATAAAAATAGATAAAGATACACACTAAATTTTCTTTTTTTTATAAGATACATAAGAGTCATATTTTTTACCTTTATCATTATTGCTGTTTTCTGAACTACTTGACTCAAACACCTCCCTCTCATCTTCCTGTCCTACCTCTTGTGATTCGATTTTTCTTCTTTCCAACAATCTTTTATGTCTTTCAACTTTTTGCTGTTTAGTTTTTTGGTCAACTTTTTTATGAGTAAATACAGATGGAACATAATCTGGATTGCTGGGGTCATCTGATTGATGACCTAAAAAAGATAATTTTTACCAAAGCTTTTAGAGCTAGCTAATAACCATTTATAATAATCTACTGGGGAGAATAGTTTACAAACCTGCGATTTAATCGCTGTTAACCAGAGCTTTCTTCAATGACCATGTCTCTTGCCAGGAATCCGGTAAAAACTTTAACACTACCTTTCTCTCTCCTGTTTGCACAGCCAGCAACTATCAGGCATCCCCTAAATAAACGTTTTAAAATATAAGTAAATTTAACTGTAAATAAATTGCTAAATATATTTATGCTTCCAACTAAAAATAGCATGTTGCGCATTTGTTTTGCCTGCCATGTTTATCGCGCATGCGCATTACATAGAAAATTTCTAAACAAATAAATCTGTCTATAAGCCATCCCTTAAAACACCTTTGCAAAAATGTTGATAAAAAGGACAAGTGTTTCCGCAGAGTCAAGAAATAAATCAGCTAAAATGTCGTAATCACATAATTTACATCTCAACTCACCCAATTATTTCCACTTCTAATTTCATTTACTCAGTCACAAAAAAAAAATTCACGTAATTTTTGTCCTTTTTAGTGCAAATTATTTAAAACTGAAAAATGTGGTAGATAAACTTATTTGGCTATTAAAAAAAGACCTATCAAAATTTGAAAAGGGGTGGCCAAATCTTCGGGTATTTAGGGTTAACAGTTTTAGTACTGGTTAAATTGTTAATATGGTAGATTCTATGATATCAGATATAAAGTCTAGCTTTGCATTGTTGCCAATGAATAGGGAAAGTTAACTAAAAAAGCGAAATCACATAATTTAGTTGCCCGTAGTATAGATGGTAGAAAAAAGTCACTTTTTCGTGGATTCAGGATTTTTTTTGACCTTCTGTTAGCTAATTATATATCATTCCATTTCCTCGTTTTTAGCATTCCTTCCGTTATGAGCTAGATTTTTTTATCACCAGTCTAATTATAAAAATGGTCATATGATTTAGCCACACGTCAATCATAACAGCAAGGATTGGTGTAAAAAATTAGAAACAGTGTCTTCGGTCAGCACATATTCAAACATCTTCAAACAGTGTTTGTTAATAAGAAAAATGTACCAAACAAGAAATACAAAGAGTTTACAAAATTTTGCTTGTTTCCTATCAACAAATTCTTCAAAACTGAAGATAAAAACAAATATTACTTTTTGTGCTTCAACACTTCATCATCTTCATACAATCTTTTGTTACGTTTTTTATGAAAAGGAAATGTTTTTTAAAGTTTGTTTTAGGCTGCATCAGAAAGCTGGGATTTTTAATTAGAGGAATTACGGTACTGCAATCTAGTGTTTAGCAGTTTTCATGACTATAATTGTATCTACAACAGAATAATGCTTTACGATTATCCTGCATTTACAGTTATTCAGTTATTCAAGGTCACGGTTGACTAGATCAGTTGGACACAATTTTTTTCTTAGAATTTTGGAGTTTTTACTCACTGACCAACTGACCCTATTTTTAGAGTTGAAATGACTGTCATGACTGCCATGCAAAGAAGTATTTTGAATAAAGATAGCAATTATATACTGTGTATAGTAAATATATTTGATAAAATGTGAAGCCATATTCATTTTTAAAATGTAAACATGATCATAGTTTTATTTTGAAACATATAAAAAAACTTTTTAAGACAACTGTCAACAGTCTAAAAAAAGTTAAGTTGTAAGCCTCTGTCTGTCTGTCTGTTTTTGTTGGGTTTTTTTATTACTGTTGTACAATATGATTTTAAAGAAATAAAAATTTATAGCAGAAAATTGTAATTTTTTATACATACAATTTTAAAAAGCTATGAAGACTTATTGTGTGGATCTTCTGATTATTTGGGGCAAAAAATTGAACATACAAGTGCAAAATTACTAAGATAATTTCGATGAGTCTAAATTTTTGGCAAAAAAGTTATTAAAAAATATCAAACATCTAGATATATGCATATACCAGCCAAAAAGCTGTTTGTAGTCTTCTGTACCCAACCATGAAGATCTCCATCAGATTGTTCACAAACATTGCGTAATACACTCGCACAATTAAGTAAAAATCATGTCTCCAGACAAGTCATTTTGCATGTGGTAGACTGTGGCAATTAAAAAGTGGAAAAGCAACCCAATCTACTTGCATGGTGACTAGCGTAGGTACCTAAAGGCTCAAATGTCTGACATTGTTACTATAATTTATTTTAGAAATATGATGAAGGAGACTGGAAACAAGTACGATTTATTGATAAGAAAAAAGTTGTAAGTTTTAATTTTTGAGTCTTTTTTGATTTTAAGGATCAGTAATATCAGTAATGAATTTAAGTTCCTTTAGTAGTGAAATAAATCAGGTCCCCATCATGACTATAGGCTGTAGCCCCTCTCCCTGGTAAGACTTGACAATGAACCGAAGTTTCAAACAAAGATGCCCTGCGTTGGGGTGACATTCACAAATTGGAAATGGTATGCTAAATGTCAATCCCAAGTAACACGGGGAATTCTTTCTTGTTTGTGATACTTCTTATCGTAAAACATTAATTCTTTGGAGTAAAGACGTTATTTTGAAATGATTTGTTTTCCACACGGTTGACAGAAGGTTACCATCATCTGCTCATACCCTCAGGTGATACAAGGGGAGGGGGGATGCCTATTAATTTTCAGATGTTTTTCCTACCACCCACAACTTATAAAGAACCCCCCCCCTCCCACTCTCGCTTATTAATTTCGTCCAATAAATAAGCTCCTGATGGTCAAAATTCTTTTTTGTTTTGAACGTTCATACAATCTGTATGTATCTCTTCTCTCAGTAAACATTCTGACCCACCTGTTTAATACCTCCCCCCCCTGCTTATTGGGTCTCAAAAACAGGACAGGATAAACTGCATCAGTTTAGCAATTATGAAACTTTTTGCTTTGTCGGATTAAAATTGAGATATTACCTACTGAGCCAGCCCACCTTCCATGAAAAAGGTAGATGATGACAAGGTACCCAAAATTTAAAACGTATTTAATATTGATGAAGTAGTTTGACATTAATTAGAAATCTTTACACTTCACATTCAAAAAATACGTTTATTTGCTATATATAAAGTGGAAAATATTACAATTTACAGTAATGCTTCGAATACACTCTCTTTTATTAGACGCCTTTTTGATTAAACGCCCCTTTTGGTAAGCCTCCCTCTACAAAATTACTTTATAGTCTTTATAGTCGA
Source organism: Hydractinia symbiolongicarpus (assembly GCF_029227915.1). Taxonomy (NCBI): domain Eukaryota; kingdom Metazoa; phylum Cnidaria; class Hydrozoa; order Anthoathecata; family Hydractiniidae; genus Hydractinia; species Hydractinia symbiolongicarpus. Next base: position 7,879,728 of record NC_079885.1, read on the forward strand.
TCATAGTTAAGAATGTTGGTGGTATTTAGATATGTCGAAAATACATATTCCTTTGTCAGTATTATACAGAAAAATGCCAAAGTTTATTAAATGCTGCTTTCGCCCCTTTCCCTAAAAATCGAAACAATAAAGGCCCCTAGGTGTTTTTTTATAGCATTGCGGTAGCCAATTTTTTTTAAAGGGATTCCGGAATATCTATATTATAATACCCGAATACGTCTGTCTGTCTGTCTGTCCGTAGCTTAGCTGCGCAATAGCGAAAAGCACGCAATGTGGTATAAAAAGGACGGGCGAACTCGTGGATTTTCCACGGGCTAAGGACTAGTCTGTCATAATGCTTCAAATAAAAAATTGGTATGCAATTTGGAGGGTGGAGGTTATACCTAATATGGGGTGGAGTATAAAATAAAAAGAGAAGGGAGTCGCTTTTATGCTGTTGAGAAATGTGTCTTTGATTTCAAAGAGAGCTTTAAATGTGCACGATGTTTTTTGAGCTCCAATATCTTTCAATGTCAAAAAAAACGTTTTTTAACTTAAATTCGGATAATACGAATGTTTCGTGTATCAGTAGCACAGTAGTAGTACACGATTTAATTCTTTGTAGGTAAACCCAAATTTTGCGATAGATTTAATAGACGAAATTCCACCAATGGAGGTTAGTGAAAGAGTGGTGTCCTGTGATGGAGGTAAGACTTGTTGTTTACATGGAACTTTAGCACTGTTATAAAAGTTACTGGAATTAATAGAGACGCTCGACTCGCTGTGTTGAAAAAATACTTACTGGTAACAATACAGAATGCGGTAATAAAAACCTTTAAACCTTAAAATGAAACTAGGAAAACTTACATATCCCCGAAAACCTTTATGGCGTTTTTTTATGGGCTTTGGTTATAACCAGGGATTTTTCTTGTTTCTGTCTGCCTATGGCAAATATTATAAAAAAAACTTAAACAGCCAAGCCTGGTGAATGTGTTTGGACAAGCCACCTTGTCGATGCTTTGTATTTTTTTGGCTGGCCTCTGTTGTTGACAAACAAAAGGACGTGTTTTGATAATATTGTTTATTGCCTGTTCACCACGTGTGATTAGTTGTGTATTAATTTTTGTCAGGTAAAGTTTGTCTTTGATTTATGTTAGGATGAAATTTCTGTATTAATTATTTTCAGAGGAAGTTAAAGTGGCCATACGATAATCACCTGATTTTTATTTTTTATAGGAGGAGGTGCTCTTGGTCACCCAAAAGTATTTATAAATTTGGTATGTATAGTTTGACGAAAGAATATATATTTATATCTAAATCAAGCACTTTTTCAGGGAGATAGTTTGAAAGCCTTAAAAGGTAAACCTAAAACATCTATTTTAAAGCGATTCTAAATCCATTCAACCATAACTGTAGAAAATTAGCATAGTTTAACCGGATTAAATTTGGCACGTGTTTGTTTTCGTGAATAACATTTGAAGAAATTAATTTTCGCGATTTTTGCTTGAAATTCGCAACGTCTTTCGTAGTATAGCCAAAATTAACTTTCATGGAGACTTCGATAGCCTAGGTGTGGTGTTCTTAGTGCCACCCTATAAATAGAGAAAACTTTAGATGTATTACACATGACCTGTTTTCTACGTTCTGGGCAGACATAAAAAAAAAAAAGCGAGAACGTTCTTTTTAGGAACTGCACATAAATGCTTTGCAACTTGTTCGTCTCGAAATATATAGTAGAATAAATAGTAGATATATTCCATTTCATAATAGTAGATATATTCCATTTTGTAGAAAGTGTTTGTTTTTTATTATTTCAGGACAAACCAGGAGATCATGCGTGTGGTTATTGCGGATTACGTTTCGTCAAGAAGGCTCACCATTAATAAATTCTATTGTCAAATAAATTGTCCTGTATATTATGTGTTTTTAAAAAATTGAAAAAAAATGTTTGGCCTTGTTTCTCACAGGTAGTTGACGATAAACTCAACATATATTTGACCTAGCCAACACGCGATTAAATTTAAAAAATTTTTTTTTAACGTCTATATTATAATGCCCGTATACGTCTGTCCGTCAAAATGGTAGCTAAGCTGCGACGGGCGAACCCGTGGGTTTTTCCACGGGCTAACGACTACTCTAATAAATATGGCATAGACTACCCAAAAGAAATAAAGCCTAATATAATTTATTTTACGTTAGATAAAATTACCGACGTAGAATGCCAGGTCCCTGACACGTCGGCAAACTTGTGTTTCATATTGACACTTTATATTTTGTTTAGTGTTCCCATGCACGAACTGACAAATGAAATGGTTACTTACAGCTTGGAGTTAAAAGTGAACGAAAGTTGGATCGTTTTGTGTTAGATTTTGACTATAGCTACTAGCAGTTAATTCCTGGTAACTTGAACCTCCAAGGGACTAAGTAAAATAGTGGAATGTTGAAGTAAAACAGGGGAAGTTATACAAAAAACGAATGCAGACAATTTAAAACAAAAATGTTTATATTATTCGCTTGAAGGTTTGTACAGTCAGACTTGTATAAGGCGACCCTATGTGGTCGCCTGAGGCAGGTGATCGTCTCATACTACATCTGTCTCAAATATAATAAGTTATATTCAACTTTGTTTACATACCTAAGGACACAATCTTCATTGCCGCAAAATGACATTTAGTCTCGGAGTACTTCTAAGGCTCGACAGCTGATGACAGAATCATCAGCAGAGGAGATATCCGTGATGGGTTTGTTCTAGAAAAACTCCGGGTTGTGAAAAACAAGCTTATTAATTGTTTCTAGAATCGTCAGCGTCTATCCAAGCTTTACATTACGTCAAAAAATTGTCGAAGAAAAATAATAGTTCAAGATAATCGAGTTGTCCGGTGTTCGAGTTACTGAGGGGCTAATTTAAATCTGTAAGAAATTCCAAAAATCGCCAATAGATGCAAATCCTCCAATATGGTTTACCACAGTTGCAAATCCTCCAATATGGTTTACCACACCTTTATCGTTTCTACTAGTTGTTCCAATGCAAGGTGGTAACGTAAAAACAGTAAAAATGTCAGAATTAGCTCGAAAATTCTGAACATATAGTTTTATAAGCAAACCAATGTGCCTCGCCCATTTTACATACGATGAGTCATCACGTAAGCAGAGAAACAAAATTCACCATTCAAGAATTATCAGGATTTGTAATCTACTCAACTTTGATATTGTCCAATTTTACTTCCACTTTCCTTACCAGGGATTTTTACGTTCTCTCGTATCAGAAAGGAAAAAAATCCCTGGAATCGAGGAAAGTTTCACCTTGTTACACATTCCTTTCTCACGTACGGAGGAGTTTATGTTTGTTTTAAGTAAACTTGTGTTGTCAATGCGATGATAATTTCGACATTGTTCACAATGTTGACACTACAAATACACCTCCTCAAGAATTGTATTGATAGATCTGCTTATACTCATCCTCAGGGTAAATTTTCCAGATGTTAAAGGTATCACCCGATGTAAGAGAAAATTGATTATAATTTCATGAAACTACTATAGTCTCTTCTCTTCTTGGTTAACCTCGTCCCCAGCACCCCTTGAGGTACCTGATATAAAAAGCGAAAGGAGGACGAGGTTGCTTTTAGGTAAATGTCATTCCAAGATCACATCAAGAATCTCATCCCTTTTTGCTTTTTGTGTGACGAAGAAAACGTCCTGGAAACGAGATTGCCTTAGGGCTTTAGCGGATATCTTTTTCGCGAAATAAAACATTCTTACTTAGAGTATGCGCAGCAAAAATTTTTACAAAACAAATTATGAAAATGAACTATTTTTTTTCCTTCTCTTGCTACTACAAACATTTTTTCCCAATCTAGTCAATAATTAAAGTGTCTATTTAATGGATCTATTCAAAGAAATAACAAGGCAAAGAATTAACGATCACGAAATTATTATCGAACCCACAACCTCTGAATTAGATGCCCAACGCGCTAGTCCTTTGCGCCACAGCTGCACTGATAGACATATACTGGACATTATAGAAACAGGATAGTTATATTTAACACAATAAATGTTTATGGATTAGGGAATCATCTGGTAACATAAATAATATTTTAAGAGTCGTGTCCAAAGTAAAAAACAATACGTACACTAAATGTCTAAACACCTCGTAAATATCCTAATTGATGACCTGTTTCGTTTTGCTTTTCATTTGATCAAGTGTCATAATGCAGAGAAAGTAATTACTACAAACAAACCTCGGCGTATGAAATGACTAACCATTTTCTTCAAGACGTTTGCTTAATCGTATTATTAGATGAGTGAACTGTAATCAGTATTCGTGTGTGAGAGGGCTTTGTATTGCGATTGATCGAAAAAGGAATTTCTAATTAACTCAAATTTTGAAAATTTTGTGCCTTGTTAATTTTCTGGAATAACAAGGAATGCTTTTGTCAGCACGGTTTGTGAGTCAGAAATTGTTTGTTGGTCCACGGTTGCGTTGGGTAACATGTAAGCTAAAAAATCTTAAGCAAATGTTCCAGATCTTAAATCGTTGTTGTTAGCACACACAAACTCTTAATAACTTTGATCTATTTGCTTCCTCCTCCGTAAAAATAAACTGAAGCATATTTTCAACTCTCCTTTCCTTGTCTTTCAATTCATCTCTAACTATATTTTCTCCAGAAAATTACATTTCGTCAACCTCCGCGTTGAAGCGTTTTGTTTTAGTAAGTAACAAAATCCTTACGGTCAACATTGGGCAAAAACTTATAAAGTTTGCGACAAACAAAACGAAATTTTATACAAAGATTGCAAGGCTGGCTGGCCAGTTCTCTACAATCATTACAATTTTAAATTCGCTGGGCGAATGAAATATTCTTGTTCCTAAAGTTACATGTTCGAGTCGCACTATAGTTATTGAAAAAACCTTAGAAAAACAAATATTGAAGAGATTTGTGTGCGCTTTGTAAACACTTGTGCGTAAAAGATCTCATTGCATCTGTCTTCCTTTACTACAAGAAGAAACAAAATCGAAAAGAAATGTCGAAAACGTTGGTGTTATTTATAACCACTTTGCTTTGTCTATTTTGTTATGCATGGTCAAACGATATCTTAGACAAGGTATGTTGTTGCTTTTACAATCTGAATCAACAAATTTGTCTGCATGCTCAGTTTAAAAAGTTAAAAATGAAAATTTTCTTTCACACGCATCTAGCCGGCATGTAATTTATCTCTCCAGAAATTCTGTTGCATAATTGGCTCGAACGTTATTTTTTTTTTCTCCCGCCACTAAGAAACTTTTATTTTTTTAGAAAGCGCGAACTTTACAAACCTATCTCTCCAACTCTCCTCTTTACAATCAAACTCTCCTCCACAAAAAAATCTGGAAGACACAGGACACCACTTTTTATAGAAAGCGTTTAGGGTGTAAAACTACTATGATGTCGTTGTACTGAAGAAAAAAAAAATTTTTGACAAGACTTTTTTTTTTATCAGCTTCAATCAAATATAACATATAAACCAACTTTACTCCAAGCAATTATGACGTTCATGGGTTGGCGTCAGAGTAGTGAAAACTGGTAACAAGGTGGGGGAAACCTTTTCTATGTCCTGTTCAAATATTTAACATATTTATTAAAATCTTTGTGTAAACAGACAAAAAGTGAAAAAAATAAAGAAAACGATAAAAAAGTTGGAACAACCACAACCATATTTAAAAAGAATAAGGCCGCTAATCAGCCAACCTCGTTCCCATGGCTTGTTTCTTACCGGCGCTGCGTAGACAAAAAATTCTAGGATATTTTGTCTATTACAGCGAAGCTCATAATTAATGTTTCAGCTGATGCAGTATCGGAAATTTATGTGTGCAAATTTCTTAAATTATTGCTGTGCACGATTTTTTTAATCACTTAAAGGCTTTGCATTCCTCTTTTCACATGATTAGAGCAAACACTTCGTCCGAAGTGTCCTGATTTTTCGTTTGTCGTCCTATTGTTTAAAATATATATGCAACAACTTCACATTGCAGACTGTAGTAAATGATGTAAGTTTTTTTGCGTGGGGAGTACAAATAAAGTTAAAAGAGGATTAATTCTTAGTCAAAAAGTAGTGAGAATATTTTGTTTGTTTGTTGATAATGCATGTAGTAACCATAGCAACATTTCTCACATCCAATACAAAGAAAAAAGAAAGTATGTGTCAGCGAGAAACCTTTATAAGGGCGTAGCAATCTTTGGTAAATATGGGCGTAGATTTGTGCGGAGGATGTGATTCTACACAATTCCTACCCAATCTAGGACGTAACAATCTAAAAATTTTACTCCAGCGCCAATGAGTTTTATTTAACATTAGAATCACGAAAATTTTTCATTTCACCCAGGAGACTTCACTAAAAAGTAGGTTTATATAAATTATCATTTTTTTATACAAAACGCGTCAGTTGTTTTTATTATAAAACGAGTCTGTTTTTTAATAAAAACGCGCCGATAATTCACTACTCAACGGATCGGAGTTATTTTTATTACACAACGTGGCAGGTGCGTTATCGGTAAAAAAAGTCGGCAAAAAGTGATCAAGTTTTTGTTAAGTGACTTGATATTTTTTAGCTATTTTTTTGCTCGATCAAACTTTTTTGCCGAAACGGCCTTGTATCATTCATTAGTCTCTGCGCTTTTCTTTCTAAATAATATTTCAAGTGAGCTTTGTAAAGGAAAGAGGAGAACCGAGGAGAAAAGAACGTAGCAGAAGTTAAAGACCAAAGCAGCGAAGGTGTCGAAATAAAGGAAAAAGAAAAAATAATCATTAAAATTGACTGATTTGATATAGTTTCCATCGGCCTTTTGTCGTTTTATTGAAAAAAAGAATTTAAAATTTGTTTTTGATCTGAACATTAGTCGGCAAAACGAAGTCCAAAGTGACTAAATGTTTCCCCGGATATTTTTTGTCGACCTTTTTTGCCGACTTTTGCTTATACCAATATTAAGGTATTACAAAGAGGGACGCTTTTGTACAACCTCGTCCCCAGGGCATCTTGTATCTTTTCTGACCCGGGGTCAGAAAAGATACAAGATGCCCTGGGGACGAAGTTGGCTTTTGTAGTCTTAACTCTTATCCATCAACGGCATAAATACTGCTGAATAAGCGCTTTGAATCTGTATTCTTTTGGGAAAAGCCATGCTCGGCCACAGAGCTCTTTGAGATAAGCTCAAAAGTAGTTTATCTCAAAGGGCTCTGGGGTCGAGAATGAGGGCTAACCTCCTTAATATTTCGGGGGTAGAAGAAGATGGCATACAGCGGAGGAGAGTTCACAATTCTTGGAAACATGGCGCACATGTGGCTAGGGTTAATAAATACTTTGTTTACTTATTTTTTCTCATATGCTACTTTTGCATGGTAATTACGTTTTTAAAATGTTTGGAAAACTATATATACTGCGTACTTAAAGAAAATATGTCAAGACAGAAGGGAAAAGGTACATAAGGATTTAATTTATGCACTTTTTTCTGTTAGGTTATGCCATCACAAACTAATTAGTGTGTTAAAATAATACAGACGTTGCCAAATCACCACACAGAATATTCATTTTTGATTGTCTTAAAATGTCCTAATTTAATAGATTATAGCTGACCTAGCGCATGTGATTTTGGAATTAGAATACCATTTTGAATTCTTTATTATGGTTGACCTTCTCTGTTAGTGTTTGTAGTGCCGAAGCTTAGAGTGGTAATAACTCTTGTGCTTGAGACCAGGGTTAGATTCTCCTTAGCTGCAATTTAATATGGGCAGGTGAATGTTGCTATAGCCTCTAGTTAACCCAAGAGATGTAAGGAAAATTGAGAAGATGGCATACTATGTGGGTCTGTTGGATGTTGCAGGAATTTGTTTGGTAGAGGGAAGACCCTAATTGGACTGAGTAGCTGAAAATTAGCACTAAATACTTTAGGGCTCAGCATCTACGCCATGGCACCTCCTGGAGATAAGGGTATATCCCTTAATATTTATGAGGCTAGCCATGTAATATATGCACATCTATTTATCTGTAACGCAATACGGTAAATAATCATGCAAAAACATACACAAAAGGGCTTGAGGGCTTGTTGACTAGTGAATAAATAAAATAATAACTAAGGCACATGTCAAGTTATACAACAATGAGTATATATATTTTATTTTTCATAACATTTATTTAAAAAAATTGAATTCTTGGCTTTTTTTAATATAGGCATATATTGATGTGAACAACTTTCTTTTTTTAGAACCAAAATAATGACTTTTATGCAAAAAACTACAAATGTCCAGAAGGTAGGTAGATGTGTTAACACGATGTCATAATTGTAGTAATTTTTTTTAACTTTTTTCTTTGTTACTGTTTTTACTTTTCATCAATTTATCTAAAAATGTTCAGGATGGCAACAACGTTGTGAAAAATGCTACCTGGTCGTAAAAGAGGAAAAAACATGGACAGATGCAAGATACCATTGCAAACAAAGAGGTGGCGATCTTGTCACTATCAAGGATTTTGCCACAAATATGTTTTTGACGAGATACGTAACATCTGTGAGTGATTCAACAAGAACAATATGGATTGGTAAGCTAGAGTATGTTTTTTTTGCAATAACAGGATTAAATGAGTACTTGTAGATCAGTGGCTAGAGCTCTTGTCTCAGGCCTTTGTGAATTCAGATTCTATGTGTAGGTTTCATGCGCATTTCATAAATTGATAGGCATGTGTGTCTTAGTTAATTAATTATTAGATAATTATTTTGAGGAAGGTTCTTTATGTATATATCTAAAACACTCAAATCTGTTGTTATCCTTGTGCCTGTGTACTGCATCAGTAGATCTATTTAGGGTGGTTTTTTGGAGAAATATCATGTTAATTAAGTGAAATATGTGGGGATTTTGTGGTCCCTTTTCTAAAATGTTCAAATTTGTTTGGGTTAAATATTTTTAAAGAACTTGTCTTTTCGTTTTATTAACATATGATTACCTGAAGGGATCTACATGCATTACACAACACCAGTTTTGATTTTTATTATTACTTCAGATGATCCTTTTCTATACAGGTTTAAATGATAGAGTGAATGAAGGGGAGTTCCAATGGGCAGATGGTTCAGAAGCAGTTAAACAAGAGTTTCGTTGGTACCCAGATGAGCCTAAAGATTCAACTCCTGGAGAGGATTGTGTGGAAATGTATGTACGGTCTCATCAATATCTTTGGAATGATGCACCTTGTGGTGACAATCTTCATTTTGTGTGTCAGGTCTGTAACATTTTTTCTATTATGGCCTATTTGTTACTTAAAGTATTCACATTCGATACATATATTCTGTGACGAAAAGAACCCAGCATAGCTTACTCAACTGACTTTTGCATAGCTATAAAAGCTGAGTGGATTTTGCAATAGATCAGACTGTAATGATTGTTCATTATTCAAATTGTTATGGTCACTGCACTGGTTTTGTCAATCAGTTAATCACAAAATTTATAAGTAAGAAATGGTTGACTATCTTTATTATTAGTTTTGAGTGCTTTGACTCCTCACCTGAACCAGATTTTATTCCAAAACTGAATTCTACTTAAAATGAACAATTGTTGTTTCAACTTTCACTGCTAACCCAGTGTATATTCAGAGTTTTGTAATTAGTCTAAGTACACCTCGTCATCATTCCTCACACAATGCCTAGCTAATCTATATCTTCATTTAATTTTTAATTTTATCTTGAAAAGTTTACGCTATAAATTTTTGTTTGTAATGTGCTGTTACCAGGAAGTATTATGCACCAAGTATTCTAGCAGTTGGAACATCCAGATTGCAATGTCGGGTAGCAAGGAAATAACCACTAAGAATTTGCTTGTTTTTTACAAATAAATGTGAGTTAGAAAGTAATAGCGTGTGGATTTTATATTAAGTAGATAAATTACAGAACCATTTTCAAGAACAAACTAAACCACTCTTTCATTGAGCTGTCATTAGCCAAATTTTTTTTATTCTGCCAGTGCATTTTCATACTTTTATTTATTTTCAGAATAACTTACTTCATACTTAAATTCATGACTGCTACGGATATTAGAAATGGTGGTTACCTCTAAAACAAATATTTCTCAACTAAGTTTCATTATGTTACTAACTGTTGGAACAATGTGTTTTCAAAAAATTTTATGTTTGTTAAAAACATCTTAAGAAAGAGCTAGAACTTTTTATTGTGTTCTTCTGTTGCAAGTTCATGATCATGATGAAATAATTTTTTTTGTTATTCTAGATTGACGGATGTGTAAATGGTGAGTATTACTTTTTAAGTTTAAAATAACTAATTCAGAATCCAGATATAGAGTTTACAAGTTGCAAACCCAAGTGCCATTACTATTTGTGAATTGTTTTAAGAAGGAAATGTTATATTTGTGAATACAATTTTTCTTTTCTTTCCGTTATTATCACAATATTTCTGTAAGAAGTATTTAATTGCACTTCTTAATGTCCTATACTGCAAGGCGTTTTTCTAGTCCTAATTAAATGTTGTGCAACCCAGAATCTTAAAGGTCTTACACGTAGCAAAATTTGCAATAGCAATTAACGTGCAAGTAACATAGTGTCCTCTCCAATCTGACGAGGGGAAGAAAACTCAGATATCCGATATTTTCCTATTTAAGGAAACTTTCCCCTAGGGAATTAAATTATTCTACTATATTACTTGCACCTACTGTGCCCCTGACCCTTAAGGGCTTTGTATTTGACTATGTCTCTCTAAGAGCTAAATTTCCTTATGTAAAAAAAAATAGAAGTCATCTTTTTATATTGTTTTCGCAAGTCACAAAGGAAGAAAAAAACATGTTCCAGTTTTGATGCTCTTGGATTTAAAGTCACTTGATTTGAAAACTTTTTTAAGTTCACAAAACAAATTCGAATTATTGTTTATGTGAATTTAAACAAAAGATGGTTTTAAGTGAGTGACCTCTATATTTTATGTGTTATGTAAATCTGTTTTTCAATTTTAGTAAGCTTTCCATAAAAATTAGTGTGGTTCCATACATAACCCTGCATTAAAGAGCCACCAATCAAATCATCAGATTTTTCCATACTAACCGGCTTTTTGTATTAGTCAGGTAATAATATGAGTAACAGCTGCTATTACGCTATTACAAGTTGTGATTTTTTTATATGTTTTAAAGCAAACAATATTTGCTGTAGCCAATAAACATTAAAAATGGGTATAGGTACAAAACTTAATATCAATAATTTAATATTTTTGTTTCTATTGTTAATTTCATTTAAAATTAAAGGAATGGAGATGTGACGTTACTGTAAATAAAATGTTAAAGAAAAATGTTTTAGTATTTTGAATTTTGTGCAAATAATTGTGCAAGCGCTTGAAAAATTACTTTTATTGTATTTGCTGTTGCAAATTTTGCTATGTGTAACAGACTCATGAGGTTGGTATTTATCAAATGCAGATCTAAAATTGACCTAGATCTATGCATATTAAAAGTACCTGGTCACTTTTATACTGATGAATAAAATAGGTAAATTAAGGGCAGGAATTTGTGAAAGAGTGGACATTGATTCGTATTAAATGTTTTAAAGAAAAAGACTTCAAAAAACTGGCAAACATTTAGTTAAGCTTCATTTGATATCACAATTATATAGATTTGAAAGCCTTTAGTCAATTTTTGTTTCACGCCAGGAACTCAGCGTTGTGATAATGGTAAATGCGTTTCCAAACAAAAAATATGCGATGGTGTTAACGACTGTGGTGATAACTCTGATGAGAAAAATTGTTGTAAGTTTTATTTGAAATTTTTGTGTTAATGTTTTATTGATGTAAAATTTGTTTTGTATTTGTATTTTTTTTTCTACCTTTCTCTTATTAAGTACATAAATGTCACTGTACTTTTAGCAACCTCATGTGGAGGATATATGTATGGAATGGCTGGTAATTTTACTTCTCCTAACTACCCAAACAAATATGGGGACAATCGAGATTGCACCTGGACAATAGAAGTACCAGAAACATATAAAATCGAATTAAAATATCTGACATTTTCTGTGGAAGAAGGTTTTGATTACGTTGAAGCTTTTGATGGAAAAACGCTGGCCTCAAAATCATTTGGTCGCTTTAATGGTCACGTTATACCAAAAGCTGTGATGACAACCTCAAACACACTACGAGTATCTTTGGTGACAGACCCTAGCGACAGTTTTTCAGGATTCTTTGCACAATACAAAGCAGGTATTAAATTACTATCATGTTGAATCCACCATGATTTTTATTTTTATAGTAGTTTACCTATTTTCTAGTTAAGGGATAAATGCTATATAAGAGTACCGTTATTAAAGGAGTTTGTACCTAAGAAATTTTTATAATAGTTTGTCTATTTCTTAATACCAGCTACAGGATTATGGTTTTTTAAATGAGTTTGAAAGTGAGAAATACTTCAGTATGCACTAAATTTAATTTTAAAATTTTTAGAAGTGTGACTAGATGAAAAAATGAGAATACTTTTGCTTTTTTTCGCAATTTAATAAATTTAAAATAAAGTTGCTAACAAATCACTAGTCCACACTTAAAATGGTCTATATTATCTTGTTAAGCATTATTTTGATAGAGAGGTCAGGTTTTTACTTTGTTTACAAATATGTTATTTTGTTATTTTTATTGATAAAAAAGTAACTAGGATTGATATTATAAAAAAAGAATATAATAAATCAGACTAGTGCACATAAATTTTGGATTTTCATACATTTTCTGCAGTTGGTTAAGGTAGGGTTAAGCAATACAACAATTTTGTTTTCATTGTGTAAGTCTTTAGCCATAAAAAAGTATCAATAATCAATAAAACACTTGGTTAAAAAATAAATCTTTTCACGAAGCTTTTCGTAATCTAAGTTACATTACAATTTATTTTCATGAAGCTTTTCGTAATCTAAGTTACATTATCATAATGTAACTCAGATTACGAAAAGCTTCATGAAAATAAATTGTTTTTTAACCAAGTGTTTTATTGATTATTGATAATTTTGTTTTCCTTTTTTACTTTTGGTAAGTTTACCAAAAGCACCTACTGTAACTACCCCATATATAGCAAATCTTAATTTTGTAGTAGTTTTATATTGATACTGTGTTATGTTTTAGTGAAAGGGGATTGTGATATTGAAGTGACTATCAAAAAGGGTGGTGTATATTACTTTAATTCGCCAAACTACCCCAGTGATTATCCAGATGAGACCAAGTGTATTTGGAAGTTCAAAAACGAAGATCCACTCAAAATCCTTACCTTAATAATTCTTGATATTGAAACAGAAAAAGATAATGATATTATTGAAGTTCGGGATGGAAATTCCAAAGATAACTTTCTTATTGGCCAGTACTCTGGTAATAAAATTCCTGACACAGTTTTTTCCTCGAAAGACAAATTATGGGTGAAATTTCAATCAAACTTTGTGAACACCAGGAAGGGTTTTAGAGCAGTAATTAAATCAGGTAGGAGCGTATTTTTAATAAGATGTATTGTTTAGAACCAAAAATAAAATAGCGAATAATCATGAAAAGTACTGGAAATATTTATCTATTTTTTTTTAAACAAAATTTTTAAAGCTGGTGTTTTATATTGTGCTTTTTACAACAACCTTGTTGAAATGTATTTTTCAATTGCACTTTTTACAATTAATTAATTTAATACCAGTGTTACCAGCTAAAATGTTTTATTGTATTTAGGATGCCTTGTTTCAATAAATGCTAGTCAAGGTATTGTGTCCAGTCCTGGTTTTGGCCGTTCTACATATCCCAATTTATTACGATGCACATGGTTGATAACAGAGCCAAAGAACCGGCCCTTGACATTTATTTTTCATCAATTTGACACTGAAAGGAAATATGATGTTTTGACATTGAAAACAAAAGGAGGTGAGAAGATAACTGAATACTCTGGTCAAAAAACAAAAGGATGGCTAACACATTCCTGGATTCTTGAAACAAACCAATCTTTCGTGGAGGTAAAATTCAAGTCAGACGTAACATATCAATTGAATGGTTTCAATGCAACGTTTTCCATTGGTATGTTGATGTATTTTTTTGAAAACAGATATGTTGTGTTTTTGTTTTGTGCAAAAAATGGTTAATGATAAATTTAAATTTTTCACAAGGTTGCTCACAGTTACCGAAGATAAATGGTGGAGTTATCATTGGACGGACACATTATGGCGCTGTTGCATCATATCAATGTGGAGATAAATATGCCAGAAAAAATGGCAACAGCAGGACATGTGAATATGGTGGAATTTGGTCAAAACCCATTCCATACTGTGATAGTAAGAAATTTTGAGCATTATCAAATTTGCTTTTGTTCCTTTTAAAAGCATTTATTAAAAGCATATTGTGTTATAAATTGTTTTCGTGTGATTTGCTAATTAAAAGAAATCAAGTCCGCAGCAGAGGGCATAACATGAAATTAAAAGTATACAGAACATAATACAAGTTCTGTAAGTTACAAAAAATTAAAAAAAAAAGTTTTTAGGAGTTACTTGTTATAACGGACAGTTGTAATAGCATACAAATTTATTTGATTAACGAAATATTGAATTGCAGAGTGCAATTTTTGAATTCATGATTGTTTAATAGCTTTTATGTCATTGCATGTATTAAATATGGCTTAATAACAATGCTTGCTATACATAAAAGATTTAGACTTAACTTTTTGTTATTTACCACATATCACCTTGTCAAAATTTTGTGTTACAAATACAAGTTTGTGTATTGTTGAAAAATAAATGTGAAAAAAGTATAAAAATATAACTAATATAGATATCAACACCATCTTCTACATTATTTTTGTTTTCAATCTTGTAGAAATTGATTGTGGCCATCCTGGGAATGTTAATAATGGTGGATTTCTTGTTTCTACAAAAAATAATGGAAGCTTTGATTTTAACACTATAATATCGTACTACTGTAATGCTGGATTTAAACTTGTTGGAAACGTGAATAGAGTTTGTCAAAACACATCAAGCTGGAGTGGGACTCAACCAGTTTGCAAAAGTATGAAACTTACGATCAGTTTTGGTGTTTATACCAAAATTTTAATTATTGTTGATTGAAAACTAAGTGATACATGGTTCTTAATAAAGTAAGAAATAACTGTTTTTTATTTTAGTAAACCTTTGCAAAGATCCAGGAACACCAGAAAATGGAATGAGAAATAGTGACAACTTCCAAGTTGGAAAATCTGTTTCATATTCATGCAAAAAAGGTTTTATGATTGAAGGAGCAACAACAATTGATTGTAATGCCGATGGGACTTGGAGTTCAAAGACACCTACTTGCAAAGGTAAACATTACTGATAATGCATATCTAAGTAAACCTTAACTGTGATGTCCTTGGAAATATTTTTTAGTAAAAATTTCCGAGTTTATTTTTTCACACAAGGTTAAGGAGGGGTGCACTTTAAAGTTATCATTTCATTATTCAAATAACATTAACCGATGATATCAGACTGATGACAAAAATGTTTGGAGATAGTCTAAAGTATAGTTTTCTATGAGATCTGTACAGCAGGGTGTTACTATGCATGATCAGTACAGAGAATCTTGACAAAGACATCTTGTTTTGAACCACAATGCAATATCTTTGTTATTTATGTAGTTGTTATTGCTTACCTGTTCAGGAAGAACATATCAGAGAAATAATTTACATGTTAAGAATATATCGGAGAAATTAAGTATGCTCACAGTAGACAAAACATAGAATTATGGGAAAGTAGCTTCTTGACTAATTTGACATTCGCTTGTTACTTTGCACAGAGACTGTTGATATTTGCCCTAATTTTGTCAGAAACAAGATGCAACTATGCTAATATTTGTTTTAAACTGTTTTAGCTATCTATTGTTTGAATCCAGTAGCACCAGATAATTCCATAATGACAGGCGTATCTATGAACACCACGAAGGTGCCCTTTGGTACAATTCTTAATTTTAACTGCAAAGCCGGATTCAAGTTGAATGGAGATTCTCAAGTTAAATGTGATGGTATGGTTCTATTTTTTCTACTTATTGTTTTTACTGGAATTGTGCTATTAAGTCATGTTGAAAAATATTTATAACAGCTCCAATGTCTTTTAAAGGATGTTATGTAAGCTTCAAATTATCTGAAATCATTTGATTTTTAAAGCAATGGTCTGTGTACAATTTCAAACTTTCTATTTTCACTGCAATTTCTTGGATTTGCCACTTATGATCGGTCTGAACTAACTAAATAATATCTTTAGCTTTTAGCCTACAATATACAGGTAAACAAGTAGATTTAAAAATTTAACACCAAATGAAACCATACTGCTTTTTTCATAATTATGAATTTTGTAGACTCAGGAGATATTCTCTGGTTGCTGAATATCAAAGGGTAACTCCACTTGTTCTTATAGTCCTTATGGTATTTTTAGCACCTGGTATATGGACTCCAAATCTTCCAACATGTACGGATGTAAACGAATGTGACAGACGTATGCCATGCAAAGGAGAGGGAAGCACTTGTGTAAACAACATTGGAAGTTTTCTTTGTATATGCGAAACTGGATATGAACGGGTGAATACGACAACATGCAAAGGTAACACTGTGATATTTAATTTGCTTGAGAATTGTTATTAATGGGGATAAGCGTTGTTTTTATAATTGAACTTGGAAATTGGTGTTTTTAAGGAAGGAATGGTTGCTTCAAGGTCTTTAAATCACGAAAAAAATAGACTAATGGCTAAAAGTGTTGTTTTGTGAAGTGAATTTAAACTTGTTTGTTTAAATTTGTTTTAAATTTTAATCATCATAATAAACTTCTTGCCAAATTTTTCTATACACCCAAAAAGCCTGAACAAAAAGATATAATTCTACAATTCTTTAGACTACAAAAATATATCAAATTCACATACTACGCATCACCATCTTTAGTTAAAATAGAACAGAGAATTTCATTTTTGCAATGCGTAACTTTATGAAAGTTTATGCTTGACCTTTTGTTTATACTCCTTTTTATGTTTAGACATCGATGAATGCAAAAGAACAAATAACACTATTAAATGTAATCAAATATGCAGAAACCAACCAGGAGGATATAAATGTGAATGTGAAGATGGATATTTCTTATATCATGGTGACAACACAACCTTGCATCGTGTCGAATTGAGAACTGCTATCGTAAACCACACATGTTTTGGTAAAGCTCTTTTTAATATATTAATACTGATGTTTCTTTTCAAGAGTCAACCGTAGTTGTAAAACC
Source organism: Hydractinia symbiolongicarpus (assembly GCF_029227915.1). Classification (NCBI taxonomy): domain Eukaryota; kingdom Metazoa; phylum Cnidaria; class Hydrozoa; order Anthoathecata; family Hydractiniidae; genus Hydractinia; species Hydractinia symbiolongicarpus. Next base: position 7,896,949 of record NC_079885.1, read on the forward strand.
ATGTTTTCATTATGTTGGCAGACACAGCTAACTATTAACCTGGGAACAGTAATTTTGCCTTAGCTCGCCTTTTAAATAAGGAGTTTGTTGACAGCAAATACCATCATCTCAATTTACTATTTTTTTATAAAGATTAAATAGCTTTATCACTTATGTTTTTTAAATTTTAAAAGTCCTAATTTAAACCTAAAAATAATTATTTAAATAGAAATTGTTAAAACTAAGTTTCCTTTGTAATTCCAGGTAATCCGTGTCCTGTTCCTGATATTCCTAATCATGGCTATGTAATCAACTATGGTAATCGTTATCCTGTCGTCCTTCAGTATTACTGCAACAATGGTTATGTTTTGAAAGGGAATCGCAACGTCAAGTGCTTAAAAGATGGAAAGTGGGATAAAACATTTCCAACCTGCGTTTGTAAGTTTCTCTATCGTCTTACAGCAAATTAAAAAGATAATTTGCTGTTTTCAACCTTCAGTTACGTTTCTTTTTCTGCTATTAGGATGACTTTTTCTGCCATTGTATGTGTAATTTCTTAATATTTTTGGGTTAACAAAGAACTATTTAGAAACCTTTAGAAGCCGCTAATTTACATGTTACAATGCTGTAAATTAAAAATTTGTAAATCTTCTTTTTTTGGTTGTTTACTTAAATACTTTATGCCATAAGAGTTTAAATGGACAATTAAAGTACTTTTTTTAAAGTACTAATTTTAATTGAGAAAGTTTACATGCATAAGTCATAATAAACCATACATCTGTAGTCATGTTTATTAGAAACTAAGATTTAGATCCACGTAAAATTCCCATAAAACCATGATATTTTGCTTTGTTTCATGACCTGAAGTAGGAATCCTATAGGTGACATTTGTTTAAGAGGATTTCACTAAGTGATTTTGCTTGGGCTTTGTAGAGTAATCAATTTTAGCATAGGTATTTTTCAATCTTTGTTGGTATATGTACAACTTTGTGTTTAACTATCATGAATTAGTCTACTAAAGATCGATTAACTCAAATACCAAGGCATTTAATAACAAAATAATCCTGCTAGCTTTTCATATATATTTTTTCTATGTATTATTATTTTGCATTTTAAGTGGCAAGCTGTGCAGAACCAAAACAAGTTGAAAATGCAGTATACACAGTAAATGGTACAAACCATACTACCGCATCTGGATATAAAATTTCCACAACCGTCACCTACACTTGTAACTCTGGTTATGAAAGAGCTTCTGGAAATTTGAATCGTGAATGTGTGCACAACATCAGCCATGCATTCTGGTCAGGAAATCTTCCTGTATGCAAAAGTATGTAAAAAATCCATTTTTGTGACCAGTTACTAGTCTCATGGATACCAGTCAGTCCCGAAGTTATCATTAGTATTTTGGCACTGCCAGCGTTATTATTGGCAAAATATGGCAGTTGTATCACAATACAAATAAGTTTTAAATCCTCTCATATTATTTTTAAAGTAAGAAATTCTGCTTTTATTGGCTGATCAACTTAATTTGATTTTCATGTCTCTCACGGCCTCTGTTTTTGGCTATATTGTTTTGGTTTTTCGTTCTTATCCGGCGCTATCTGTAATTGTGCTATTTGTAATATATATGTATAATACACGCAATAAGAATTTACTACCATGTAAAATGGTCTTCAAGCAAAACCAAGTTTAGAGTATAGTTGATTAAAACCGAACGAGGTATAGTACATGGTGTTTATTCAAGATTACAAAATAAATAAATTAAGGTATAGTCTAAGGTTAGCACTGAATGTTAACCAACACAACAAGACAAATCACAAGTTTTTTTGTACATTTTAAATGAATTTGGGTCAGCAATAGGCAAATATCAGTAATCAACCAGCCTTTCTAATTTACGTTGGCACGTTGCTCTCATTTTTTCTTTCAATTCAACTATTGTTTGCTTATGGGAGAGTGCAATCATAAAACAAAATATAAATCACCAACATAAAACATACGTTTTCTGGCCTGAAGCAGACAAATAGCGACGTAAATAAATTAAAGAAAAATGCAGTGAGGAATTGTTTACCTTGTTTTAGAGAAATCATGTGGAAGCTTGCCGAATCCTAAGAACGGTGCTGTTTCTACGACTGGTACTGTCTTTGGTGATGTAGCAACATACTCTTGCAATGGAGGTTATGAAGTAATGGGTGTGATCAATCGGACATGTGATGAATATGGTCTGTGGACAGGAACTGAACCAGTTTGTGCCGGTAAGGTTTGCAGCTCTGGATTCGAAAACAGTATATATCTTAGCATTTAACATTCATAATTTGCTTTTGAAAACTTGGGAATACCATAAAATTATAACAGATAAATATGTAGTATTTTTAATTTCAGATATCAACAGCTAATTGGAATCATTATTTTTGATTTTCTATATCATTTCAGCATCACCTTGCCCTGATCCTGGTGTTCCAGAACATGGGTTGAGAATTGGATCTGTAGCACTAGGCGAAACAGTAAGATACCTGTGTTTTAAAACTGGATATACCTTAAAAGGTGATGAATACCGAACATGCATGTATTTCAAAGACAAAGGAAATCAGTGGAATGGAACACTGCCAGAGTGTAAAGGTTAGGTTTGATTAGATCTGATAATAAATGCTGAAAAATTCTAAATTAAACTTCTCACACTAATGAGGTTATAAATTCTGTCTGGAAATCCAGTATTGCAAGTAATGAAGTTTTGCTTATTGGAAGTTTTAGATTTAAAACCTTTTATTTCTGGTTTTCTTGTACTGATATTATATATTTCGTGTAATTCATTAACGGACAATTTGATGCAGTTTCACAGTATTTTGTTTGCTTGACAAATTTTATCAACCTTCATAAATTGAAACTTCCCCATGTATTTATTTTTGTCATTTGAATAGATACAATGAAGCCAACTTTCAAAAACTGCCACAATGCTACCAACTTTGTGTTACCAAGATCTGAGAAAGAAATGTTCGTCAACTGGACCATACCAACTGTTACAGACAATAGTGGAGAAAAAGTGACTGTAACCGTATCTCCAAAGATATCACCACCTACCGTTCTAAAAGCTGGTGTTAATTTGATTACTTACATGCAACAGATAAAAATGGAAATAGTGCATCTTGCAAAGTTTTTGTAAATGTTCAAGGTAGGTTTGCGCAAATTTATTTTATTCCACTGGTCCTGGTGCTCAACTCTTCCGCAAGTACTGAGAAATCGTAAGACGATGCTGAAGAGTGATTACAAAACATCAAATGTTCAAGAACAGCAGTAGCCTAAGGAGCAAGTTTACTTTTAAGTGCCGAAATATACCCATGTGCTCGGACATACACACTTTAAAATGACGTTCAGTTTTGCCATAATATAAGTGGTGTTGCAGCCACAACTCTTTAAACAGTAAACGAGCCTGGAGCATATTGATGTAGACATTTTTTCTTGAAAGGCAAAGCAGTTACCTAGCCTCCTTTTAAGGAAAATATAAGCTTAACATCACAATGCACCAATTTCCGCCTAATTTCTTTGGTTCAAATGTTTTCCAATTTGTTAAAAAAATCTTTCGTGAAAAGGTCTAACTCTTTCTTGGGAGCAAGAGTTTAAGACACAGAATCTAAATACCTTCGAAAGTTTTTTATTCCTTCTATGAATAACCTTCAGGTTTTTCCTACTTGCACAGCACTAATTCAAAAGAATCCATTAACCAGGTTCCAAAAACTGTATAATAATACCAAAGGAGCACTAAAGAAGAAGCTGTTTGGACGTGTAAATGATTAAATACATATATTAAGGTTGAAAAACCAATAATATACTAACACGTACATTAAAGAAGAATTTTGTGTTTTTATTAGACAAGGAAATACCACGTATAAGATGTCCAAAGAATGTAGTTGTTGAAAGTGACACTTCAACTCGAGTATATTGGGGTAACGTTATATCAATGGACAATGTAAATACAAAAAGCATTACGTTTAATCCGCCAAATGGAACTATCTTTCACTCAAACAAATACCATAAAGTTGTTGCTATCGTAACAGATACCAATGGAAACAAAGACAGTTGTGTTATTGAGGTTTATGTTAAAGGTATAAACACGTTTTTTCTTTGGTTGATTCAGTTTGTGCTTTTGAGTAAGTTCTTTGATAAGAAGCTAATATTGTTTTTTTTTGCATTGTAGTTTCTTTTCCTGATTAAAAGAAAGTTGACTTAAAATAAAAATGCTGTGGGTGAACGAGAGTAATATTATGCCAGAGCTTTTGATAGTTTTCAAAAATTGTTTGACTTTTTTCTAAGCTGCTCTCTATGCATTCTAGTCATTCCTTTGGCAATTCAAGTTTACAGTAGAGTTGCTTATGAAAAATATGTGTAGTACATGAATATTTTCATGCTATTGGAGAGGGGCATAATAATTATGTTTACACATTTTTATTCAAATAACAGGTTGTGGATGTCTAAAACGGACGTGTCCCAATTACAAACCAGACAAGGGTATATCTACTTGTCATTTTAACAACCTTGGAACTGGTCTCATGATCAGTTGCAGACTAGAATGCCCAAAAAATCGATCCTTTGTTGATGCTCATTTTCCAGAGAAATCAGATATTCATTGTAGGCCCAAAACTGGATGGGAGAAAAAATACATTCCTGGTTGTGCAGGTATGTGTGTTAATGAATTATATTTTACAGCGTCGATAACAGGAAAGTTTTTCTTTGATAACAGTGTACTTAAAGCTTACCTTTCGCGAAAATCAAGTTAATTTTATATAGAAGAGAAAAAGTTGTCTACGAATTTGTCATTTTTTTAAAAATTCCTGATTGGTTTTTAAGAATTTGGACTTAGAAATTTCACTAATTATGCATGATGTCATGAGATCTGTGTGGATGTTGTATTTAACAGTTTTGTCAAGGCGTATAGGATTAAATTATTTTTTAGCTGTTTACTTTGGCGTTTAAGACATTTTACATAAATTTTAATAGTTGCTATATTTTTATCAATAACAGCAAATACATATTTTAGAACTAGTTCAAGACATTTCAAGACAAATATCTTGAGTAACAATGAAGACTTTTTTAAAAAAATAAAAGGATTCCTAGATAACTTTCACAGTTCTCTTATATGAGCTTAACTTGTTTTTTTCGCGGGAGGTGAGCTTTAGAAGAAAGAATAAGTAAACAAGGGACGTATAGGTTGAAAGTGTTGCGTAACAAGTGGGTAGAGGAGGGTATTGTACTGTGATACATTAAAGGTTTGTAAAAATAGCAAATTTGGGTGATAATCATTGTAGCCAGTTATATGTGGCGCGTGGCCTTGGCGCGTGGTTATGGCGTTCGCTTCGTAATCACAAGGTCCGTGGTTCGGTCCAAAGCGCAGGCATGATAAGCAAGTGTCTTTACCACAGTTACGGATCAACCCATGCCATGTGAGGGAAATTGGGTAGGTATTACCGGTGTATACTTTATGTATACATTCCGAACACAGAACCCACATTGATAACAGTGTTTCCTACACTGAAGTGGTTATATCCTGTATAAATATTCTGAAGAACAATAATAATGTAAATACCTGTATTTCAATGCAAAATTTGTTAAAATCATGCTCACTTTGTCAGCTAAATGATAATGCTTGTAAATTAGCATCTGTAATGTTATACTTTTGTAAAAGAATCACCTTTTTAACGCCTAAAGTTAATTCTTTTTTACAGCAAGAAAAAATATTACATCATGTCTAAACGCTACAATGACAATTGCATTCAACTCGACCATTACTGGAAAGGTTAACATGACCTCTTTGGATGACAACATACAAGGATTACTGAATCAATTGCATGCACAGACCGCCAGCTGTAGGGACATTAAATTCAACATTGTTCAAAATACTGTTGCTAGTAAAAACATTGTCACTAATTTCAAGTTTGATCCAAAGCCAAGTGTTTTTATCTTCCATCAAGTGGGTAAAGTTCTGGACGCTTGCTCAAAAGACTTATCAGCGACAATGCAAGCTAAAAAATCAGAAATATTAACTTTAGTTACTGATTCAAGAAATAGTATGTATGGAACAGATTTTAGTTTTACTGCAGTCAGTTGTTGTAACAACACGAAACATTATTGCTGTCCAACTGGTCATCTTATTCGGACTCCATCAAACTCGTATGTTATCAATGGAATTTGTTGTAAGTGTCTTTTTGTTTGAACTATAGACTTTATATTATTTAATGATTCGTTTAACAAATATATAAAACTTTGTTTATTTAGTGGCCTGCGGTCCTGGCACGTTTCACAATGCTACTGCAAACAAATGTCAAAGTTGTCCTGTCGGGACATTTGCTCCGAGTAATGGTTTTGGTGATTGTATGAAATGTCCATCAGGGAAAAGCACTTTATCGATTCATTCAACAGCTTGCACAGGTACATTATTGGATTTTCAAAAGGAACAACAATTATCTCAATACCCTAAATAAATTTTACTCTCGTAGGGGAAGATAATATTTTTAGGCATTATATCTATGAGTTAAGTTAAGAATTATTTAATATTTTTTCCCATTAAATCATTATGGAAATGAAAATGGAAAATATTCCAGAGAAAATATTCTGGAACTAAAATTAAATTTTAGTGTTGTGTGACCTGGTCTTCTTGTTTATATAACGTCTCTCTTTATTTGACAATTACAAATTTAATCTCCATGCTTGTTAAGGAGATCTCCACTATTACTGGGTAGATTAATATAGTACTCTGTTTGTAAAAGAAGAATCCTCATTAACAGTGGTGTTGCATCTTCCTAGATCTCTGCAGCCCTGGAAGTTTCTCATCAACGGGTTTACAACCAACCTGTAGAAAATGCGATTACGGTGAATATCAATCCCAATTTGGTATGAAAGAATGCGTAAAATGTCCAGCTGGAACAACAACTGCTAATAGAGGAGCCTCCAATGTAAAAGATTGCAACGGTAGGGATAACAATTTAATTTTTTATTAAATTCTGTGATTTTCTCAATTCCAGTAAAACTAAACAATACAATTCGGTTCATAATCTTTTGGATAATGGCTTCTCTATATTGATAAAGAACATTAATTGGATAATTTTTTGTAACCAGAAAGCTGGAGAAATTCCACTTTTGCAGACACATAAATTAACTAAACAGCCTGCAAAATTTGCTTGGAGTACTTACTGACTTAACTCTGTTACATCACCATTGGTATTAGGGCCTTTAAGACCCTTGAGATTCAAGGCAGGCTTCATCGATATTAGGAATAATGAATACTACTGGTATCTAATAAGAAATGATAAAGAAAAGTAATTGTAAAAATTGGTTTTTGTATGTATGATCTTTGAGATTTGACAAAGTTGTAGATGGTAGTTTTAGTGATTGAGCACACTTTTTATGTTGTTGCTTATTTTAAACATTAAAAAAAAAGTTAATATCCTCTTTAAAATCTATCCATTAACGTTTTCTTTATTCCTTACCGTTATATTTAGCACCATGTCCAACTGGAAAATTCTCTCCAACTGGATTATCTAACTGCACAGTATGTGAAAAGGGAACATATCAAGATGAAACAGGCCGTTCAATCTGTAAACAATGTCCTTCAGGAGGAATATATGCAGGAAAGCAAGGCGCAACATCTGTTAAAGAATGTCCAAGTAAGAATTTGTTTTAAACAACAACATTGTCGTCACTCGCAACTGTTAAGATCAAACCTTGTATTCAAAGTGTCCGAATGATGTAATCTAGGTGTTGAAAATCTGCAATTTTTTAAAAGTTTTTATTGTCAAAAGATGTGTAACAAACCTATGACCATCTTTTTGTTTGTACTAGCAACTAACCCATGTGATCAAAAGCTTTGCCAGAACGAAGCGCAATGTAACCCTGGTAACTACACCTTCACGTGCAGCTGTAAACCTGGATGGACGGGAAAATATTGCGAAATCGATATTGATGAATGTGAGTCATCACCGTGTGGAAACTTTGGAAACTGCACTGATCTCGTCAATGGTTACAACTGTACATGTATGAGGGGAATAACCGGTGCAAATTGTGAAACAAACATAAATGATTGTAAGAATGACAGCTGTAAAAATATGGGCATCTGCGAAGATAAAGTAAATGATTTTAAATGTTTTTGTCCTGCTGGATTTACTGGTAAAAGGTAAGAATTGGATTTTCTATGACTTAAATACAAAGTCAGGAATTTTTAATTATCTATAATATAATGCCCATATACGTCTGCCTGTCACGCAAAAATGTACCGCAAGTAGTGAGACGCACGTAATGCGGTATAAAAAACGGTCGAATCCGTGGATTTTTCCACGGGCCGCAGACTAGTCAATTATACTAATACATGTACTGTATTTGCGTTATTTTTCCACCATGAGATTTCGTGTTGCAATGCTAGAAATAATTGTGGGTTTACAAGAGAGATATGGGAATATCAGAGGCGGATTATTTTTTCAGTGCAAGAATATCGAATAAGCATCATTTTAACGAGAGAAATTTTGCCAGGTTTAACACAAATCTGTTCCGTATGAATAAAAATATACAACTTCTGATTGATATTCTACTTGGCAGCCTAATCACACAAAATGTAAGTGTGATACAAACCTGATAAAAATATATATGACAATCCAGCATGCGGGAGTATTGGGAGGCCGGATTATTTTTTCAACCCATGCAAAAAAAGGGTTTATTGGAGAAGCGGAAATATTAGAAAGAATATAGCATAATACTATTATGTTGAAAATGACTGCTTTGTACCAAATATTTCTCTTGGTTTTTCAAAGGGAAATGACTAAACTTTCTTAAAAAAATTATGTCAAATTATCTTTTAGATAATTATCTTTTAGATGTGAGATTGACATCAACGAATGCGACCCTTCACCTTGTATGCACAATTCCACTTGCACGGATCTAATTAATAACTTCAGATGTAACTGCCCGCCAGGTTATGAAGGCAAACGATGCGAAAAAGATATTGATGAGTGTCTGTCTATGCCATGTTTTAATAATGCAACATGTGTTGATTTGATCAATGATTTTCAATGTGTGTGTAAACCAGGCTATACAGGAAAATATTGTGCAGTGGATGTCGATGAATGCGAGAAGAAACCATGTCAAAACAATGCGTCATGCGTTGATCTTGTAAACGCTTACAGATGTCAATGCAAACCAGGTAAGATTTTCTTTACGTGGTTTGCTATTTCTCAAAATGGTATGCTTCCCAATGTTGTATGCTTTTTCTTATTACACTTTTTTCAATGGGTGTGTGCTATTATTCATTATGGTATGCATAACTTTATGATCAAGGAGAGAAGCACACGTAAATGCAAATACGTTTGTAGTTGCCATTGTTGTGATTAACCACGTTAAATTACAATAGTCAAAGCTAATTCTTTCTTTTCCACACTTTTCCACAATTTTGATGTGTTTTTTTTTATGTGTTTCTTAATTGTTTTTGCTGCTGGACGTTCTGTTACATGCTCAATAATTTGTTGGACGTTCTGTTAAATAATCAGTAGTTTGTTAGACGTTCTGTTAAGTACTTAAAAATTTGCAGGACAGTCTGTTAGATACTCAATAATTTTCTGGAGGTTCTGTTAAATACTCAATTATTTGGTGGACGTTCTGTTTAACACACAATAATTTGCCGGACGTTCTGTTAAATGATCAATAATTTCTGGCTTTACGTATTTTAAACTTCAATACCGATAGACTCTTTCACTGCTTGAGCACTGAGGTATGTGTTAGTAACATCATACCCTAACACAACACAACTAACACAAATTTAACAAGTTTAAAAACAAAGTTTGCATACAAAGTCACTGGGACAAGACCTTGTAGACAAAACCGACAGTCAGTTAAAGAAACCTTTAAATTTACAAAAAACTTAAAACTGAAATAACATGTAAAATACAAGTATCACAGAAACATTTTGCCTTGTAACAGTGTCGTTTTACAATCTCTCTTCTTATTTCGCTTATCTCTTAGGTTACACTGGATTCAATTGTTCAACAGAGATAAACGAGTGTGATCCATCACCATGTTTACGAAATTCCACCTGCACTGATTTGGTGAATAAATTCAAATGCAATTGCGAAGCTGGTTACTATGGTGATCGTTGTGAATTTGAAAAAAATGAATGCGAAAGTTTACCTTGCAAAAATAATGCGATATGTATAGACAAAGTAAGTGATATGCTGAGATGCAGTAAAAAATAGCTTTTTTCCAATTACGTTGTATCCAATATATTTATCGAAATTTATTCGACTGGTAGCCTTGTTGTGGAGCGTTTGTTTTCAGCGCGGAAAGTTTTGGTTTCAAACCCCGGCCAAGACATGCCAGAGACTATAAAAGTGTGAATCTATCCTGTCTACTTAGCGTTGAGCATGAGAAAAGGACTGATTTCTTAGGCGGTTGTGTAGTTGAACGATTGCTGTACTTGCACAACTTTCGTAACTTAAATTGGAGCTTTAAATGCGCTAGGAACCCCTTCGCAGGACTCTCGTTGATAGCAGTACCAATAGGAACTGAAGAGGTCATCCTGGGTAAATAATTTCAATAATAATAATAAAATATGTTCAAATAAAAAACGTTATAAAACAATAAAAACATAAAAAATGTTTAGGTCAATGATTATCAATGCGTCTGTCCTTTTGGATACACTGGCAAAGATTGCGAAACAAATATAGATGAATGTCAACCTAACCCCTGCTTGAATGGTGCAACTTGTAATGATTTGATTGGTGATTACAGGTTGGTTGTTTTTTTACTTTTATTTGCTTATTTGTTTTTCAGTTGTTGTTTATATCAGATGAAGTGCTGTATTGGTTTGTCATGATTAATAGTATTGTCTTCGACTTATAATTGGATCTAAGATATTTAATATTCAACATTAGGGATTGTTCATAAATGATGTCAACCTTTATCTAAATTTGATGGTTGACGAAGGAGGAGGGAGGAGGGGAGGAGGTGACACTACTGTCAACCACCACAATTTTTATACCCTTGATTATCAGTAGTGTGTGAAAATCTTTTCGTGTTGCTATTAAGGGGGATTCTATTTCCAAAAGATGACTGTAACTCAGGGGGAGAGGGTGCAAAAGTCTTTAAAAAATAGGTGTATATATCACAATTTTTTATTAAGCCCCTTTCTTATATAATACCCCCTTAATTAAACCTCCATCTAAAACCATGCTTATTTTTTTTTAGATGGTAATTTTGATCTGTTAAACAACACTTTTTGTTATAAATTCTTTAATATTTTTCGTCTAGTTGTACGTGCCAACATGGATACACAGGCAGAAACTGTTCCACCATCATTGACAACTGTGACAGTGCACCTTGCAAAAACAATGGTAACTGTACAAACCAAGTTGGCAACTATACATGTTTCTGTCCACCTGGCTACTCTGGAAGAGATTGTGAAACAGACATTGATGAATGCCAACCAGATCCTTGCAATGGAAGAGCTGTGAACTGTACTAACTTAATTGATGATTACATTTGCTATTGTCAACCGCGTTATCGGTATGTGTAATGTTTTTGACGATTATGGTGTCGTGGTAGCGCTTTCAACTTAAGGTTTCGGGTTTAATCGGCACTCTGACTCACTTTAAATGTCGTATTATCAGACCATTTGGTGCTATCTACTGACCGTTAATCGGCTTGTGTGACAGGCAAGTAAGTTAGAGCAATGGTATACGTATCTCTAGCGGTAATGTAACATATAGTTACAGTCGGATGGGAGGAAGAGCCAGCCATTACGATGGAATCCCCAAGGACGTTTAAACATCCCTCTACTTACTCAGATACGAATGTTTAAAGTATTACAGTGCATTAAAAGTCTTCTTACTGAACTCTCTTTCCATTTTCTTCCAAAGTTCTTTTTATTTCTTAGAGGAAAGAACTGTTCCATTGAGATTGATAACTGCAAGCCTCAGCCATGCTTTCATAACTCGACTTGCACTAACGTGTATCCAACCAATGACTTTAAGTGCAATTGTACTCTTGGTTATTATGGAAAGCGATGTGAAAATGAAACCGATGAGTGTTTGTCAAAACCGTGTCAAAATAATGGAAGTTGCACTGACTTGGTAAATACATGTTTTCCTAGTTTAGTATATAGCAGAGAAACCTTGAACCCTATCTTTCCTTATGAAGTCATATGGAAAACGGTGGAGTTGGTAGGAGCCAACCAACCTCACGCGGTTTTTTATGTTTTATTCAAATGTACTGCAAATTTATGCGGAGAAAGAAATTCGGATGAATTGTTAAAAAGCAAAGGGGTAATTGAATTTTGGAGACGCCCCTTAAAGTATAATAAAAAACATTTTCTTTGCGTGATCATATAAACCACCTGCTCTTCTTATCATATGCACTGTTGTGTTACACGATCATATATTGTGTATCAAATTTTATTTTCACTTCTTTTTCTTCATCAACATGAGCGACGAGGAACTTGCTGCCACTGTTGTAATAAAAAAAGTACTGGGTGAAGCCGTGACTGAGTAGGCGGCCATAACTCGGTCTTTGATCTCGGATTTGCGATTAGAAGAGGAGAATGAGTATAAAAATTACTTGCGAATGACGCCGGTAAATTTTGACGACATACTTGGGTTTGTTAAAAAAAAAAAATAAATAACAACATAACTTCGGCACAATTGAAAACGCTATGATGGTTAATATCTCAATTTCAACTTAAAAAATATGAACATATACATTTGATTATACAAAATCTCATCATATAGCGTATGTTACACGACCAATTTTATATGATCATATAGTATATGTCATATAAAATTGATCGTGTAAAAGTGACTTAAGATGTGGCAATGTATCTTAATATACATTACAAATACATGTTATATTTAAAAATGCTTGCTCAATGAAGCTCTTTATTTAAAAAATTTATGTGTGAATCATAGATGAGTGATATCTTTGTATTAACATATGCCTCCATGATATTAAGAATAAATGTTTCCAATGTAATTGATATTTTTTTCATTTCTAGATTGGCAAACACAAATGTTCATGTCCAACTGGATTTACAGGAGTGAACTGTGAAACAAATATTGACGATTGTAAAAACGTATCTTGTCTTAATGCTGGCATTTGCAAGGATTTGGTGAATGCTCACAAATGTGAATGTCCTGTGACGCACAAAGGAAAACGCTGCGAAAAAAGTAAAAATTCTCTTTTGTCAGTGTCGGCTTTCACAGCAAACTTATTGAAGTTTAACTTATCTAATACTTTTAACCCTTCTTTCTTATTCGTATTAAATTTGTACGTGTTCCTTTTCAAGCAGCTGATCTGATTTGTAATTTTGTGTATGTTGATATTTTGACGCAATTTAAAATTAATATAATTTTCGCGTATTAATTTTTCGCCAACTAATTTTTATTTCTTATTCTAAACAAATGATATAAAGACACACCTGCGTCTTTCACGTGTAATAGCTGCATCAATCTTCTCGCATTTTTGTTTATTTTTCGCAAATGCGCGAAAATAATACTCTCAAAATATTGCTGCGATGTTTTGATTTAAGGTAAGAATCTTCTTGAAAGTATTTAAAACGGAACTCAAAGTTGCCCAAAATGCAGCTTTTCACGCGAGAAAAATATGTATGTGTTGGTTTTAGCTAGTTGAAGGATCATCAAGAGCCTTTCTTTTGTGTTGCTTATCCGTTGTCTTTTCTTCTTAACTCTGTAATAATAAAAAAAATAGTGTTACTAGGTAAAATTTTGTAAAAAAAACTTTATAAATGACGTTACGCTCTATTTCCTAGAAATTCCTGACGAAGTTGACATCAAACTCCCTGGTGGTGCTGAATCATTCTTGATGCATCCAAACGTAAGCATGGCATCTGAATTCACCTTATCACTCTGGTTTAGATACACAACTAACCCAGCAAAGGGGACAATTTTAACACTCTTGAACAGCAAAAAAGCAAATCCCACTAAATTTTTGGAAATGGATGAGAAGAAGCTTATCATTGCATCTAGTAAAGTGGAAATTCAGCTCCAGGAAAGAACAATAAACAATAAATATTGGCATCATATCTTTATTGCATTATCTGGATTGACGAAGCAGTTGGTGGTTGCATTAGATGGTAGAGTGTTGGAAGCAAGCACACCAGATTTTCTGCAAAACATGACCTTCTTTAAACCGTATGGTTTGGTTGTTCTTGGAAAGAAAGTGAATGCATCAGCTTATCTGATTGATGACGGGTTTACTGGAGAAGTGAGTCAACTGGGTATTTGGGATCGAATGTTTACTGAAGCAGAAAGAATAGCATTGTCGAAGAATTGCTCGACTAATTTGAATGGTAACTTTTAGTTATTTTTGTGTGTACGATATGTGATTACGGTGCCATGTCTTGCAATTACTTTGGTTCATATAAAAATACACCGGTGTTTAAACTGTCAGGTTATTCTAACTTCATTTTACACTTCCTGACACACAGGTTAATCTAATGTGGTGCACCCGAGGTCGTGTAAAAGATGCATGAAATATTTATGCCGGAAATAGAAATTGCGAAAATATTTTTATCGATTCAGTACCCCGTAGAGCATTTCATGGCATAGATTTACGAAATATTTCCTGACTGATTTTCCAATGCGTCAACAACTAGCTAAACAAGGCTTTTAATTTTTCTTAACTTTTTATTGCAGCAGTTCTTGCCAGGAATGAAATATTTGCTACTGTAATGGAGGCTCAGCCATTGAAGGAAAATTTCCATGTTTATTTTTTTTAATTAATGTATTTTGGTTTTCTAGATGTAAAGTTTTTATATTTTTTTAGACTCAATCATACCATGGATCGGCCTTCTAAAAAATTCTGGAAAAAACGTCTCTCTCATTGAAGCATGGACTTGTGGTAAAAATCAGTGTCCATCTGATTACACTGGACAATTTTGTGAAACTGAAATTGGTGAGTGCACTGCTTAATAAAATTTTTATTTTGTGAATGGCAAATGGGAAAGTTAGCGACTAATTTTAATGAAAAAGACAATCCTAACACGTGCATATTGTAATCGGTTGTAGCAGCATACCAGGTGTTATCATTTTCTTTATGTTTTTTTTTTGTCAAAACTTCCATTATAATTTGTTTATTGGTAATAAATTTCGAGTTTCAATTCAAGAAGCGCAGACTCAAGTGTTGTTTTTAATAGCATTAATATTTTGAGACCAAACTGTAACATTTTTGTGTTTTGTAAACGGTACACATCATCTCATTACATTAGATTAAAAAGTAAAAAACAGTAAAACTTAGTGGAAATTAAAATATGTTCAAATGTATTGCTTAATATTTCGCAGATAAAACCGCTCCAACTGTTATCAGCTGTCCACAATCGAAGAAGGTGATCACACCCAACGCCACCACTAGGGTGTACTGGCCAGAACCCATCTTCACAGACGATAAAGGAATTGTTGAGATCGTTCGTTCGCATGCACCTGGGCAAGCGTTTGCATGGGGAGATTATATTGTGACCTACATCGCTAAAGACGCGTTTGATAACTCTGCGACGTGTACCTTTGAACTGTTTGTGACGCGTGAGTTCTTGTAATCTTTGTATACTTTCACAACCTACGCTGCAAGCTAGATAAGCAAGCACTGTTCTCTCGATAAGTCAAATCTTGAGAAGTCAAATCTTCAAGGGGGCAGTTTAAATCATCAAATGTGAACAGAATATTAAATGAATCTAATGTATTAAGAATAGTTTATTTTACCTCAAATACTATATAATCTTGATGATTGTGTTATTACATATCAAGTTATTAAGGGGACTTTTGGCCCAGTGAGCCGGTAAAATGATTTGATCTATCGCATGATTTACATAGACGGATTAAAACGGAATACAAAAAAAAGTTCGATTTATTGAAATCTGGAGTTACCTCTGGAGATTTAAGATATGGGGATTGTAATTTAATATACTTTACTTTTCATATATTTATTTAGCGTTTAATTGTCCTGATTTGTTAACACCTAACAACTCCATTGATGGGTGTGGCACCTGGAAATGGGGTCGTTTCTGTAATTTTGAATGTCAAAAGAATTTTGAATTAGCTGTTCCGAAACCGCCGTTTTATTCCTGTGGTAAAATGGGAACCTGGAGTCACGGACCTCCTTTGTATCCCGAGAATCCCGAAAATCTACTTCCGGGATGCTCAGGTAATTTTTTTTTTACTTTACCTGTACCAAACGACATGAAGAAACAAGAAAAAACGAAATACTTGAAAATTTCTTTCTGCCGTATAAGAATTGTAAAATGATGCAAAAAACCTTGAAAAACTTGCAGTAAACGCTTCAGTAAGAAGATAATTTTATGTTACATTAATTTGCTTAATGTATTGTTATGCGACGGCCTGCAGAGGTATAGAAAATAGGCCATGCTGACGATAGCAAGAGTTTGCGCGGTTTGAGGTTTCCGTAAGTGATTGCTTGCGGGCACTATTTTTGGAATTTTATTTTGATTAATTTTCGCGAAGTATTTCTTCGCGAGGATTGAAAAAATATGCATTTCGCGAATTAGTTTGTTGAGATACTTTCCGAATGAACCATGATAAGGTTTTTTGCAATATTTATTTCTGCAAATGTACTGGTTTATCAAGATAAAATAGATTGCTTGTATCGGACTGGCCATTATTTTTATCAATTACAAAAAAAAAAACAAAAAAAAAAACAAGAGAAGAATAAATGAAAAAATACTTTTGCTTCTCGAAAAAAAGTCATTTTTTTCAAATACCTTCACTTTGAAATTAAAGCTGACATGCTAAAAACTCTTATAGTAAATCTTCTTAACATTAACCTATCAAAAACTGTCATGGCTACCATTTCTAAAGTTGTCTTAACTGTCTTTGTTCACTGTATATTTTTAAAAAACCTTTACTTTCACCATAGCAACATCGAAGCCTGGAACTGCTGGAGTAAACAAATTCTCGTACCAGGTCTCACAATGCGACGAAACATTTAAACAAAACTTTACGCAACAATTTAAAAAGCTGATCCTCTCCCTACAAGACACATGGAAAATATGTGGCGATAGTTGTAACTTTGAAAACATTCGCGTCAAATGTACAGGTGGTAGCAGGATGCGACGCGACGCGTCGGCTGCGATCGCGTACAACATGGAAGTGAGTTTTGGTACTGAATTTCAAAATCAAAATCAAACGCTAACAACAGAATTGCAAGAAAATATGAAGGACGGACTAATTGTTATGACAGTGAACGTGGACGGTGTTGATGTTGTCATGGATACCAATACGACGGTTGTTGGAGAGACGAAGTTGAAATGTGGTAATGGAAGTACCCTAAAACAGGGTAGATGTGGTATGTAGAGATTTACTGATTCATGTTGGCCAGCATGGTGAATTTTGGGATAAACCACAAATTGAAAATGTGTACGCTAACCGCCAGTCCGACGTCAGGGAAAAGGGATTAACTCCTTTACTCTGAAATATTGATATTCGGGAATAACAAGTTTTGAGCTGATGGTAGTCTACAGGTTTCACAGATACGTATGTATACGAGTGCTTGTGATTTTAAAGATGTACAATAGTCAAATATTTCAGGAGGGAGGGAAGGAAGGAGGGAGGGTGGAAAATCGAAACCTTACATTGACGTTTAGTGTACTCTTTCCGATTTGTGATTTATTCCTTAAGAGTAATAAAGAGATATCGCTTTGCGTTCCTTTTGTTTTTATTTATGAAATGTTTTTTGTTTTTTTTGCTGAAAACAACAAGTATATCGTGGTACTGGATATCAAGGGTTTATTCCACGTATTTTGGTCGAAAAAATTCTACCAGAAAGTAATTCTGCTAGAAAATAATTCGAATGGTTAATTCCACAAACGTTCTCTTTTTTTACTCACAAGTAAAAACAAAAAACTGATTGTGGCC
Organism: Hydractinia symbiolongicarpus; assembly: GCF_029227915.1. NCBI lineage: Eukaryota > Metazoa > Cnidaria > Hydrozoa > Anthoathecata > Hydractiniidae > Hydractinia > Hydractinia symbiolongicarpus. The sequence goes on from NC_079885.1 coordinate 7,914,831, forward strand.
TGGAATCAGTCCTTTAATTGTGAAATTAAAAACTTTAGAAAGTAAAAAAAATTGAGTAAAACTTTTAAAGAGGCTGAAGAATGCAACGAAAAATAAAAAATAAAATCACCGTAAAATTCATTGCCATTCTTGTCAAAAATGTTTGTTTATTTTCATTCAAGCGGGAAAAGATATATCAATTTAGTTATTTCATATAAAGAGCGCGAAGAAAATAGACAACAGTAGAAAATAGACACGCGTATTTTAATAGTATCGTTGATTTCTTTGTCGTTTTTTTTTATAACGATAGATTAGAAAATGGAGAATAAGTTCTCTTCTACTTATTGTCTGATTTTGTGTTTATTTGTGAAAGAAAAAGGAGCGCGTTTGTTTAATTTCTAATTCGAATTATTTTTTAGTAGAATTTTTTCGACTAAAATAGTCGTAAGACCAGCTGTTGTAGAAAATGATTTACAACTAGAAAAATGAAATTAAAGGAAAGTCGAGGAACGAAATTTAGACAAAATGCAACAACTTTTTCACAGTTTCTTCTTTTTAAACAAAAAAAAAAGGTTTTTTTAGTTGAACGTGACTTGTATATTTTCATTTTCATTTTTTTTGTTCTAGTGGCATGCCCTCCTGGTAGCTATAAGAACGATACCTCAGATCAATGTGAGAAATGTCCACTTCACACATACGCTTCTCAGTTTGCTGCTTCTCAATGTACACCATGTCCGAGTGGAAGGTTGACTGTGAGTGTCGGAACCAGCGAACTTGCGAAATGCTTAGGTAAGGAGTTTTGTTCTTCACTTTTTTCACCCGTTTTATCCGTTTGTCATGTATTTCCTTTTTGTGTGTGACAATGCTCAAAAACAGGACTTTATTTAGCACGGTTGCCACGGCATAATATTTTCCATGAAACAACTTTGCAATAGGAAAATATAAAAAATCACCTAGTTGTGGAATACACCCAGTATTAACAGGGTTAACTCTTCTCCACTGTCTACCATATTTGTATTTTTTTATACTTACGAGGATAATTATTTTATTTTATAGCAAGTTGTCCAATCGGCCATTATATCGACACAAAGGATTACCAATGCAAAGCATGTCCAATTGGTTTTTATTCTGACAAAGTGGAGAGTACTAAGTGCACGCCATGTCCTGCTGGCTCAACAACATCCGTCAATTCTGCTACAAACAAAGGACAATGTACAGGTAGGTCGTATACTTAGTTAGGGAGGAACATGCGCAATACAATCGAGAAAATTTAAATCTGTGTTTGGGATCTGTGTTTTGGATCTTTAAGCTCAACGTTGTGAGAAAACGATACTCGATATTACTTTTTCTACTCGGGTTATACCGAAGTCAGCGACGCCATATTCTTTAATTAAGGTTTAAAATTAATTAAGCTTCCGATTTGGTTTGTTAGATGTACAGTCAAGCAACGTAATTTTATCTCCAATATTCCTTGTCATCAACATATATTCTCTTGACTTCATTTTCCTTTAAAATTTTGTTTTTATTTGATTGCATTTTGCGCAATGGCGAGAAAAGCTTACCTACTTTATTTTTTGCGTGCGCGCACTTGGACAAAATTTCTCACATTTTCAAACTGCGCAACTTGTGATCATTTTGCGCTATAATAGAAGATGCATACCTTAAATATACAAAAGAAGTCGGTTTCACTGACAATAATTAAATAATGAGTTATATGCTACAATAACTGTTCATACTATTTTGTTGCTTGTTTATATCTTAGTGACGTGTCCATTGGGTTCAGAACTTATTGCTTCCAAGTGTACGCCATGCCTACCTGGTTACTATAGAAATAAACTTACTCAGACGGAGTGTGTCTCGTGTCCATACGGTAAAACCACGTATGACGCTGGTAACAAAGATGGAAACTGCCTCAGTAAGTTATCCATTTATAATGTTACAATGTAAATCTACCTTTCGCATTTAGATGTGTTTACATGTCGACTATATTTTATTTTTTAAACGGTCAGTTTTTGTACATTTTTTTTTAGGGTTAAAAAATTGCAAATTTAAGACTTTAGATCATATAAATCTAAAACCTAAAATATCACTGTTGGTTGTGATCGTTATTGCGGATATAATAAATTGGCAAAATTATTAAGACCCCAATCCCCCGATTGCTACGATCCTGTGTCATATTTGAGTATGTCTTTCAGTTAAATGTCAACCTGGTCAAGAACTGTCGATGGATAAACAAAAATGCATGGAATGCAATGTTGGATACTACCGTGAAAAGTTGACCAACGTTCAATGTACGAACTGTCCAGATAAACACACGACTAAAGGCTTTGCATCAAAAAGTAGCAACGAATGTTTTGGTGAGATTATGTTGTCTCGTTTGTTTTTCGGACCAAGCACGCCCTATTTCCTTAAAAATAAGGTCGCCACTTATTTTTGTTTTTATTAATTTTTGCTCCTATGCTCAAGTAGGCTTATTTTGAGGGTTTCGAGGGTTTCGAAGTATATTCTGTACTAAGACAAATTTATTGAAGTTTAAAAGATTTATGTTTTACCCTATAAAGCATTGTGTAGAAGTACTAAAATTAGCCTAGGGTTTAGGGTCTAATTCTTTGCCTAAGGACAACATAGAGGCGCTTTTTGTAGGTTTTGTATGTTCTTTATGTGTAAAGTATTTTCAGACATTTCTAATTAAAATAAAGACAGCCATATTGTTCTGTTTTTTTATAACGGTTTTTCTGTTCTGCTTATTTAGCGCTACCAAAAGTCACTTTATACGACGCCACGCTATCATTCACGTCATTAACATGGAGCAAAGATATGACGGACACCAACAGTCCTGCATTTAGACGTACTGGTCATTTAATAACGTCAGCAGTAAGTGTGTGACGATAGTTTTTCGACATGACGAATTTTGTTGTCGTGCTTTCCCAAATGGCAAACATTGTAATGATATTTGTCTGTGATCTTCATAATATCGGGATTCTTCATAATATCGGGATTCTTCATAATATCGGGATTCTTCATAATATCGGGATTCTTTATAATATCGGGATTCTTCATAATATCGGGATTCTTCATAATATCGGGATTCTTCATAATATCGGGATTCTTCATAATATCGGGACAAATATTTAAAACCTGTTCCCAAAATTTGTTTTTTGTTTGTTTTTTCATCAACATTTTTTAGTGAGATTTATAAGCAAAATGTTATATTTTATCACAGAACGAAAAGGAGAGTTCATACGTTTCTGTTTTTGTTTATTTTTGTTTTTATTTTTTAACCTACTTTCTGCATTCGTAGCATTGTGTGCCAACATCAAAATATTCTTTGTTATTACAAAAACTTGCTTTTATAGCTCATATCTTCGTACAAGAACAACGCTAACTTGATTTCAATTGCAGTGAACGAGTTAAGGTACGTACCACGAATGGAATGCGACTGCTGTAGGGTGTCCGTGTGTTAGCATTGTCTGGGTGCCTTCGAAATTCGACATTTAGGAAAAATTTTGTATAATTACATTTTTATTGTAAATATTTTCGAATTGTTATCGATGTGCTGTATTGTTAACAATAATATTTTTTTAACACTAAACATTTGGAAGTTAGGGTTCTTTTGTAATACCTAAGTGAATAGGAAATACTTGTAAAATCTGCATGATATTTGAAAAATATTTTGAAATTGAAGACGGCGTATGATTAAGAATTTATTAGCCCCGTAAAACCTGAAAAAACGCAGAGCTATCGATAAGAACTCTCTTTTTAAAATATATTGCTGTGTTTTTACGTTTAATTTTAACTAAATTTCATGTTACACATGTCAAAAACACAAGGCCAATTTGTATCGGCTCTGGGAACGTTTTCACTTATCTTGGCCGTATTTACTGCTTCATTATTCTATATGGAGATATTGTTTCTTGTTTAGATCCGGCAGTGTGGTATCTGTGATGACGTTCTTGTTTTTGTCTACATTCGCAAATCCATTTGCACCTTTGAAAGATCAACTCAAATCAGGAAATGTGGGAGGAATGACTGTCAATGCGTCAACTTTCACGACAGGTATGACGATTTATATTGACGCTGTTTTCGCTAAATTTACAGTATTCTACCTCAAGTTAACACAGAGTATCGTCATCTAACAAATCGTAATGAAAGATGTAAATCTTTATAAAAACGACTGAGATAAACGAGACAATAGATTCTTTGCTTCACTTAACCCTAACTCTTAAATAAGGGTTTACCTTTTGTTTTGATTGTTACGAATTGCAAAATTCACCAATCATAAAAAAGGTGTGCTTTTGCACTGGTACCTTATCGGTAAAACGCTAATTGTGTAAAAATTGGACCCTAAAAATTGGACCCTATAATTATTTGGACTAATAAAACAAATAGAATTCAGGTAGCTGGTGAAGTCAGTAAAAATTTGCGGAGGTATTAATTATTAAGTAAAGTGTCCAAAAGATTTTTAGGTTAATTATGTTGCAGTCGGGTAAGGGAAACTTTTCTTCTGTGGCTTTCTTTTAAATATTTGTCGGTCATATGTTCATCGGCCTAATTTTCCGCTGATTGCCTTACTATGTAGCAAGCGGGATTATCTGTTGCGTACAGTATTTCGCTACAATTTTTTACTGACGGATGTATATTTTTACTGTAGATCGATGCTCGCATTTTACATGTCCACGTGATCAGTATTGTTGGTACAACGAGACAGGTGCTGGTTGCGCATGCCCAGCTGATCATTACATGAGTAACGACGGACAGAAATGTTTTGGTGAGTCCGTAGAAACCATGTGTTACTGTTGTGTCAATGTAATAAAAACCAGGCTGAATATTCAATCAGACCAAATTTTCTCGAATCTTTACGCGTTCGTTCGAGTTTTATTCTATTTATTTACGTTGTGCCCAACTAGCTACTGTAGATTTCTAGTGAATTATCAAATAAGCTTGAGAGCAAAGAGAAATGATTTAGAAAAGAAACTGTTGCCTGCTCGAAGAGCATTGTGCCCCCCCCCCTGCAAGATTGAGGAATGACAAAATTAAACGTGATTTGATGAAGATGTAATTTTTATCTTTCAGTCGACTGCAAGGAAGGATATTGTATGAATGGGGGAAGTTGTCGACGAAGCGAATCGGGAAGGGAATGCAGGTAAGTCTGTTCACAATACCTCTCTGATGGAGTGCTATCACGAAGGTACTCTGTTTAAGCAAACAGCTAGTGATTTCTTGCTGAAACGAGATATTAGGTGAAATCAGGTTGATATATTAATATTATTTTAGGATTTTCAAGCTTTTCTTTTTATCCTTGCGTTACTTGCTGTAGCATTCGCATTGCATTAACGGTATTAGGTCATTTTGAATTCTGTCGTTTTACAATCCTCTTGAAAATGTATATTTTGTTCTCCTTCGCAGTTGTTTGGGAAAATACAGTGGAGCGCGTTGCGAAGACAAAGACAATACTCATGATTACGCATTGGTGATTGGTTTAGTTTTGGCTGCTGTTTTGTTGCTTATTCTGATTGGCTGTTGCTTGAAGCGTTAGTTGTTTTTATTTTTATTCCTCATTGCAAGTACTATGATGAAACAATTCATCGCCGTCCGTAAATCTGGCTATGTATTTCGGAATTTTCTTGTGGAGATACCTTTTTATAAATAAGAACTTCATTCGAGGAAAAAAGTGTAAAAAAACAACCTGAGATCTACAGCGAATGATCAAACAGGATCATTTTCTCAGTACTCTGTATGTTTTACTATAGCAGGACTGTAAACGAAGTAAACGACCACTTTTCAAAATGTCCGCTCCACGGCCTAGAAAGATCCGAAAAATCGGGTAATTGGGCTGTGTTGACGTCAACAAAAATTAGTGCTATTTAAAATTTTATATCTAATAAAAGAGTGTAAGATCCTAAGTTAGAAATTAGAAGCAGCGTATTAATTGCTTGTGGTTGCGAATTTCGAATTCCGCCCTCCGTTCCACTAAATTATGTCCGGTGTTGTGGACATTTTTATACAAAAAAGCTACACAAGTATTATTTCTTTACACAGGACGAAAGCGAGCGAGCGCACAAGTGAAGGGAGAAGCATTAACCGACGACGTTGAAGTTATCAACGGCTACACGGAAAATGTGTCGACGACACCCATCGTTGTTCGCATCGAGCAGAAGAAAGAAACCGACACACTTGCGTTTGTCAATAACGCTGCCGACTTTGACGACGATGAACCCGACAACGCCGCTCCTGTACGACAATCGAGTAAAATGACGGTATTTCTTAAACCGAAATCGGATGAATTGGAAATGGATGTCGTGACGGGGAATACACACTTAGAAAAAAATGAAGAAACAGAAAAATCTAAAAATGAAGTAGAGACCAATAATCCTCATATGTCTTTTATTTAAATTTACTTATTGATTTTATTTACTCCATAAAAAGGTACCTCGAACGTTGATATTAATTCAATTTTATAAAAATGTTCAATTAGCCCTAAAAAGTACATTGAACCAACGACTTCAAATAAGTCAAACATTAAAAACCTTAAAAACAAGTCCAACCTTCAAAGAGGGTGAAAAAAACAAACACCATAAATTTGGTAAAAAGACAAACATCCAGCTTCATAAAAATCAACAAACGTTTGACTGTACCATATCTAATTCTTCTCGCTATTAAATTTTGTTTCATAAACTTTTCTTTAAAAAATTTTTGTAGATATTGTTAATTTTTTTAATCTTCCACGCATTAATGTATCCATCCGATATATATTTCATGCGGAGTTGTGATTTAGTGAACACTTTGTGAATTTTCTATCTCCCACTCAATGGCATCAGGAAAGTAATCGATAAGTCCTCTAATCCCTGTTAATTATGTTACAAAGATTATCGTAGATTACCGTAGATTAGAGTTTTCAATGCCTCCTTATCTTGATGAACTGGAACGAAAATTTTAAATGCGAATTTTGCAGCAACATTTGTGTTGAGGGAAAGTGAATGTCTACAAAAATGGCGAATTGCATATCTACAATATTTTTTGAAAATTTTGTAACAGAAGTTACCACAGCGGATAAAAAAAACAATTGGAATACTGACTTTGATTTGCAATTTATTGGTATAAAATTTGGCGCGTACTAATTTTGGCGCACCCTACTTTCATCGCGATTTCGCGCGTACTAATTTTAGCGCTCATACCATTTGCGCGTATGGTAAAAATTTTGGCGCATTTTTAGAATTTTGCACAAAAAATCGCTAAAATTTATACGCGCCAAATTTTACCAATAAGGTAGCATGAATACTTGTTTTCCTTATGAAAATTTTTTATCATTATTTAATTTTATTTCTAAATTCTCGTTAAGGTTTTTATAATCTGGATAATTGAGAGGAAAGGGATATACTAATAAAAGAGAGGAGGTAGATTTTTTAATTTTCGTAATATCAGGGTGTGGAGGAAGTGGAAGGGAATCTGAATAAAAAGTGCCTTTAACTCCTTATCTCCAATTTTCACGATCTCGAACCAATTTTTATTTCAACTTGTTTTTCTTTTTTCCACAAAAGTCTTTGTAACAGTTGTTGATACAAAGACTATTGTGAATTGGAATGTTCAATGCCTCCTTTTCTTGATGGACTGAAGCGAAAAATTAAATACGAATTTTTGCACCTACATTTAACTCGAGTTAGATCTTATAACTCGAGTTATAACTTCTAACTCGAGTTATAACTTCTAACTGCAGTTAGAAGTTATAACTCGAGTTATAACTTTTAACTCAAGTTATAAGATATAACTCGATTTATAACTTCTAACTCGATTTATAACTTCTGACTTAAGTTATAACTTCTAATTTGAGATATAACTTGAAAAGCGAGTTAAATTTTAGTACAAGTCGAGGTGGTACAAATATGGCACCGTACAATTGGGATAAATGTCGGAGTGAAGGGCATTAGGAGGTTAATGATTGGAATTTTTTTCAAATTGATAGTTGGGGGTGGTGTTGATAAATCAAATTGGATTGATTTTTATTTTGGGGTGTGGATTCGAAAGGCGGGTGATGAGCAATACCTGGTGAGGTGATTAAGGCGGGAGTAGGCAGTTGATATCTCATTTGAACACAATGCCTTCGATTAATAGTGACTTTGACAGAAATTTTAATGTTTTTACATAGCATGCATACTTGTTTTTCCTATAATAATTTTAAGACTTTTATATTTTAATTTTATTTTTAAATTCTCCTAAAGATCTTTATAATCCGGATTATTGAGAGGAAGAGGTTCTAATTAAGGGGAGGAGGTAGATTTTCCAATTCTTTTAAAATTGAGCTGAAAAGCTTCCTTGGGGTGTTGGTGTAAAGTGATATCGACCGTAACATACGTCAAGATGCTGAGCCTAAAATCAATATATTGTAAATATGCTATGTTTCATTCAAAAGGTAAAACAGAATGAAGGCTTCACAAAACGATTTCGTGGTCTTTGGGGTAGCAATTTCTTGTAAGTAAAATAAAGACAAACTTGGTTAGTTCAAGGCAAAGAGGGGGAGAATTTGGACCTTAAAATGACATCTGCTACACTGAGATTTGTTATGAGACTGGATAGGTGTCTGCTATGAAAGGTGTGATTGTATTAAATAATACTGACTATTTCGTAACGCAAAGATTAGGGGAAAATTGCTCACTGGCAGATCTCGCACTTTTCATTCACTGCCAGACTTTGCACTTTTTTGCAAGACAATAGTTGGAGTATTTTTTTAATTCCAGGTCAATCACGGCTTTGGTTGATCGTAGAATCGTGGATTTAACTGTAGAAAATTTTATATTTACAACCATTTATACACCTCTGTCACTTTCCGGCAAAATTATATCTTGTTTTTATTGAGGGGATATGTGCCAACACGAATGTCTTTACGTTCCGTTTTGGAGTGAAAACAGGAACACTACTTCGTGCCAAATCCGTATTCAAAATTTCAAAATTGTCGATTTTTGCCGGTTCCTTAAACTTTTCAAGGAACTCTGGACTACAAAAATACTCGTTATCTCGAATTCCATATCTCGGATTTTCACGATCTCGAATCATTTTTTGATTCCTTGAACTTTCGTTAAATCGAACGAAAAACGTTCCATTTCAAAAGTTAAAGCAACTTACTTAGGTGATTTACCAAAGATCGATCTCTCAATTTTACCCATGGATGCAATACTAACGCACAATAAACGAATCACAGTCCACTGTCACAACACAGGTATTTCTAGAAACAAAACTCAGGGAATACATAGAAAAAAAACAGGACCACTTGTAAGCCACGTTGTCTACAGTCTCTTTTACTAAAACAAAAATACAATGTTAGTATTTTTTGTTGCGTTTCACAAATAATCGTTTCTAAGATAAGTTAAACATAATAATTCAAAAGGAGTTGAAAATAGTAAAAATATATTTCTGCAGCGTCAAGAGATTTCTAAAACAGCACGCTGTATGGCTCATACAAGAATATACTTGCATATTTAGCAACAACACTACCAATCACCACGCCTATTTTTATATTCGCTTGACCTAACAGACCAATCAAAACTTAGCAAATAATTATAGTTTAATAGAAATCTATGCTTTTAAAACATCGATTAGTTTTTTTCATCTTTTCTTCTTCTTGAAATTTATGTGTGTCTTGTCATTAGGCTCATAAAACATACTTTCCCAGGATGATACCCATAATTAACGCTAAGAAAATCCCGATGACGAAAGACATTTGCAAATTCGTGTTGTCTTGTGTCACCAACTCAGTTGGAAGTCGATCTGATACTTTACGCTGTTCGGTTTCCACAGGCTAGAAAAAATAATATCGTAAAATGGCGTACACGGAAAAACAACGACGTTTGTGAGAGCCAAAGATAGTTTAGCCAAAGTAGTTTTGACGGACAATTCCACATTTTTTTCGACGGGCAAACTCCCCGCGGCTTTTTTCGTCAAAATTTTTTAAATCTTTAAATTAAGAATCAAACGAATAAACTTGTGATTTTGGTAATATTACGAAACAAAAGTTAGATTGAAACAGTGATAAAATTTGTCAGTGAACACTGAGTCAAGTCGTTTTTACACTGTGTCCAGTGGCAGAGGAAAACATGCACCCGCAGTTGGTTAAAAACATATGAAACAGCAACTACTTAAAGAGTTTAAACATGTGCATATCATAGCAGCGTAACCATACCCTACAAGTTCCAAAAATTTGTTTTACTTTCTCAACCCAATTGAATAACTACTACCAGTGAAGAAGCAAAGAAGATTCTTATAGAAAATTTAGGAAATCAATTTTTTTTTTTCTGATTGGGCCAAAGTTGTACAACATCCCGATATTTTGGAAATCTAATCATTCTGTCTGTGTCGATTTTTTACTAGAGAACATCCTACATAGTGTCTTACTTTAGTTGGTTGTGTCGATGTAGGTTTGGCGTCTTCAGCTTCCTTTTTAACAGGCTGAAAGTGAACGAATAAAATCGTTAGCAAGTGTTATCGCACAGAAAAAAAGAAAAACCTATCTTAAGAGAAGTGATTTTCACAGGAAGTGATTTCCGCGGTAAGAAATGTTTTACAATTACGTGTATAAAATCTTTTCGCAGGAATTAATTTTTGCGAATGAGGCTGATTAAGGAGAATAAGCTTCTTAAATTCATGCAAATTTCTATGATTTCTTTTCATCTGAATGCTAAGCTCTCTCAACGAAATTCGACCTACCAATGACAACCATTTTAAACTCAGATTCCAAATCATTTGCAAATCATAAGCAATCTATTAAATAAATCATTTTAAACCAACCTCTTTAACAACTGGCCTTGAAGGTTTTTTAGTTTGTGGTTTGCTGTCGATAGTTGTCGATGTTACTGGTGCTCTTGTTGTAGCTGACTCAGGTGGTTTCGGTGTAGATGGAGTGGATTCTTTGGGTGTAGAAGATACATTTTTTTCTTGAGATGTGCTGATAGCAGGCGTTGATTCATTTTCCTGAGGAAGAAAAAGAAGAATGAATAAAATGTAAAAAAATGAAAAATATTAAAGAAGTTGCAAAAGAAGACAAACTTAATTTTTTTTATGCCAGCGCCAAAAAGGTCCCCACAATTATGGTAGGGTTAATGGAAACTTTTGTGTTTTCGCAATTTTTGGTTTAAATTAGAAGGAAAAAAGTTTTCATTGGTATTTTGCAGGTATACACTTAGAATAAGTAAATTTTGTTATAAGAAAACACAACGTAGAGGTTTAAAACCAGTTTATAGACATTTCATCAAACTTTTGCAAGAAGATGCATAGAATATTCCAAATCAAAAGGAAAATATACAAGGGGTAATTTTTGAAATATACATGAATTTTCTGTGTACATAAAATGCGTATCGTAAATATCTTTTGATGAAAATTGGGGAGAAATCTAATTGTTTTGGATTTCTTTTAGAAGGAGAAAAATTGAGGAGAATTTTTAATTTGTAGAGGTTTGAGAAGTTTTAGGGAAGTGTGGAAACTGTTTAAAGTTGGATTGACTGCAAAATAATTCATTCCCTTTTGTATTCAAAATGTGAAAGTATCGCAAATTGACTGAACCTACGAAATGTTTTTAATTAAAGCATCTCGATCTGGTTAATAATTTTTTCTGCTATAAAAATGATACCAATAGATTTCCAAATCGAATTTGAGAAAACAGAGCACAAGCAACATGTCACGCACATAGAGAGATAAAAAATTTTTATTACTTATCCACAAATTTGTAAATATGAACAAGAACCCACATTTCACACAAAGACCATATCAAAAATTTCACACAAAATTCATATATATGTTACAATACGATGCTATCAAAATTGACACTCGCTAATTCTTTGATTTTCTAATAATGCACTTAAAATTTGCTTACTTTTGTCATTGCTAATTTATCATTTTAATTTGCAGGTGAACATACAGGTGTGTCAACAAAAACATTTTTTCTCACCTTCTCTGCACCTGCATCAGAATTTGGCAGTTCAAACACACATTTTAGTTTCGAATCCATAACAAGATAATTCTCAGGAAGGTTTTTCCACTGAAACAAAAAGAATACTATTTTTACAACAACAATTCTACTTCCCTGATGACCACAACAACAATAAATGCTTATGTTTTCTTTTTGCATAATGTGAGAAAATGAAAGTCTTGAATATATATTTCAAATTACTAGTCCGTCAATCGTGGATAAATCCACAGGTTTTTCCATCCTTTACCACATTTCGTGTTTTCGTAATACGTTTTTCTTGCAGACAGACACACAGAACACGGCTATTAATAACGATACAACTACCTTTAGAATACAGATTTTTTACAACACCTTTGATATGTATCGTAAAAACTTGAATACACAATAGCAATGACTTTTAAACTTAAATATGGCTGAAATGACTTAAACTTACATTCAAGGAAAACACCTAAAAAACTTTGAAAACTCTATACTTACCAGACCCTCTACTTCACTGGCTTTAATTTCCTCTGTAGGTATAATTGACTGGACCAAAAACTTGTGTCTTTTATTTTCTGATGGGTCTTTGTAATCAAATGGTTGTAGCATCACTAAAATTTTAAATATTTACTATGCTATTTACTCAAACATAATTTTTTTCGTTATCTTGCTGACTGTCTTTTTTAATTAGGGTAAGATTTCAGTATATATATTTAAAAAAAGAGAAACTTTGATTGAGGGGATATACATTGTTTCAAAGGAGATGATTAAAAGTGTTATGAACTGTTTTTAAAAATTTTTAGGCCTGATTTGTGACTGAAGCCCATAATTCTTGGTGCCACATTAGAAATGCTTTAAAAAATCGGTTTACCAGCAACATTAACTGATTCTTCTGGTTCAATGATTCCACAGTTTGGTCGGACACAATATCTTTTTGGGGCAGTGGTTTTCACTTTGAAACATACTTTCTTTTCTGTAGGGTTAGTTAACTTTAGAATAGTGGTGACAACATCTTTGAATGGACCTAAACCAAATAAACAGAAAAATCTTTAGGTAACTTTACTATTATTATTATTGAAATTGTTTACTTAGGACAGCCTCTGCAGTTCTTATTGGTACTGCTAATAACGAGGTCCTACCCCCCCAAAAAAAACACATTTTACAATTTTCAGTGGCCTCTAAACCTGTTCCCTGGACTCTTTTTGGCTAACGGATGGTCTATTATATTCTAAACCTAATAAAGCCCTGGGAACAGGGTCAAGTGATGCAAAGCTGTCTAGACCCTAAGCAAATTTACTTTTGCCAATCGCAAAAATCCTAGGAAAAATCACACCCAGCCAAATGACCAACTTATTTTTGCAATGACTGATAACATTTGCTGGTAAAAATAATTTTCAATGTCTCCTAAAAAAAAGAAAAGAATTACGGGTCACTCGCATATTAAATTCCCCTAGTACACATTGTTCAAACGCTAACTAAAATACTCAAAATTCAATAAATTAAAAATTTTTGTCTTCTTTTTTTCAGAGCACAAAACATGCTGCTGGTATAAAGGACAAAACATAAAGATTGCTACTGTCTAGATAAAGAAAATCTATTTTTGTAAAAATCTGGTTTTGTAAAAACACTTTGGAATATTAAAAAACACATCCAAAAATATAACTCAAATAAAACTAACAATCTTTTTCCCACATGCTTATATCACTTTAAAGAAAGTAACACAAAATACAGACTGAAGGTTGAGCTTCGGAAACTGTTTGTGACTTCCTGGCTCATTGGATGATTATTCTATGTAATCGCAGTGGCTGCTGTTGACTGGCTATAATGTTTTCGATGTTCATCTGTGAAAGCGCTGGGATTGTGTTCTGAGGACATTATTATTTTATTATATAAAACGAGTGAATTTTTTAGAGTTTTTATTAATGATAAAAATAATTTCACCCCTAGAATGATGAAAAATCGACATGTGCACAAACCAGTTAAGTGCAATAAAAAATGCACCTTTTAACCAGTCAGGATGAACTGATATTAGCCCATAATAGTTTGATGTGGGATAAGCTGCTCACATGGCTAATTATACGATAGAGATTTTTTTATTTAAATTTCTTCGGGCAAAATTTTAAGTTTTTTTTAAAAACTTTGGAAGTCGTCCAACAGCACTGTGGTTTTTGCGGCGTTTCCAACGAGTCGGCACCCTCGTATCAGTTCCCCTGACTGATAGAGATAGATGTGCATATTTTACATGGCTAGCCTCACAAATATCGAGGGATATACCCTGTCTATTATTTCCAGGAGGGGCCATGGCGTAGATGGAGAGTCCTAGAGTATTTAATGCTCATTTTGAGCTACGCAGACCCAATTAGAGCCCGCGCTCTACTAGACAACTCCCGGCAACATCCAACGGCCCACACAGTGTGCCATCTTCCCAATTTCCCTCACATGGCTTGGGTTAACCCGGGGCTATGGTAACATTCACTCGCCCATGTTGAATCGCCGTCAAGAGGAATCGAACCCCGGTCTCCCGCACAGAGTACGAGCTACAACACTAATTTTAATTGAAATTTATGTGTGCATTAAAAATTGTTATAACATCCTGCTTACACTGCTATGTAGCAAAGATATTGGAGAATGTGGGTAAGACACAATTCCACGGAAATATACAGCAATCCCACACACACATGCAAGATGAAGAGGCAGGATTATATTTTTAACGCATGTCAAAAAGACATGTAAAAATGTAAATATTAGTAAGGCAGGTATAATTGCCTACTGGTGTTCCAGCTAAAACGTAGTTAGTTAGCTAGCTAGCTAACGATAACCAAATCAACAAAAGAAAAATCCCAAGACAGTTATCTGCAAACGTTTAACAAGAGCTATTTTTAAAGGATTTTTCACTTACCACGGAAAACAAGTTCATTATCTGGTTCAATTTTTAAAACCTGTGACATTTTTTCTGTTTTTTGTGCACTCATGATTAAATAAAATATAGGTTCAACACACTGGTATTATGAGTATATTTTTATGTTTTTGTTTCACAGCCGCTTGACAGCCATCTTGATATGACGAGACAGAACAGAACAAAGTCCGCTGGGAAATGATAAGTACAGCACAGTTTGGACACGCAAGGAGTGGACTGCCTCATAATAAATTTATTACCGCAAGTGGTGTTTTTTCTATGAAGTAAAATGTGAAATGGACAAACGAATGTAAATACACTTAAATGACTCTGACTCATTTTCTTATAAGCATAAACCTTCACAAAAAATTCTGCGGCACTGCATTTCAATTTTTAACATCACCCAGCCTCGTTCCCAGGGCTCTTTTCACTTTTTTATGGCTGACAAAAAAGTGAAGAAAGAGCCCTGGGAACGAGGTTGAACATCACCCTTATAACTATTCAAAACAAAATGCACCTCGATCACAGGACCTGTAGACTGGAATGACTAGATCAATGGCCGTAGCCACACAGATATTTTATAACAAAATTCTGGAAATCGTTGGTGTTACCTACAGTTGAGTACTGCTGCCAAATACGGAGTGCTCACAAACAAAGTGAAATTGCATCCCTCGAAGCAGTACAGTGGAGTTTTTTTCATAAAATGAATAGTTCAAGAAACCAAAACTACTGGGAGTGCCTCAAGAGTAACAAGCTATATTCGCTTCAGCGTTGCAGAGAACGCTACCAAATAATGTATTTTACTACACCCTCCTAGACGTGGTCGATTGTAAACCTTAACTCCAGTTCTAACCAACATACCCAAATCCCTCCAAAATAAAATGTATGAGGGTTTAAGTCTTATAGGTCCAAATTTATTCAACGCTCTTCCGAGACATTTGCAGGACCTCTCAGTACCAGTTTCTGTTTTCAAAATTCATCTTGATAAGTCCTTAATCCATGTTTCTGACAAACCCTCCACTGCCAGATCACCAAAACAATAGAACTTACGACACAAACAGCCTTCTGGCTGTTCTGAGAATAGATTCTCCTGCTCTCCCTGACCTTCATTTCAGGTCAAATGTTGTGGCATAAGAAGTCGCCGGCGTCCTCAACGAAGACGAAGCTTAGATGAGCCGAAAGATTATCAAAGGTATCAAAGTTAAGGTACATAAAGGCAAACCTGTCTATGTAGTTGACACCAAGTAATAACGGACACTTTTTGAGATAGACTGAATGGTCAAAATATTCTATGTAAACCTCTACCGTCTTTTACTTAACGCATCTTCTAATAGTCCGTATGGTCTTATTTCGAAATTTCCTCTAATTTTTAGTGTCCTTTTACTAATTTTTGTTTTTTCTCTAATTGAATGCGACACTAAGGTCGGATTTTGCTCTAATAATTACAGTGCGAACCTGATTTAAGGTGGTTCCCCTAGAAAAAATTTCTAAATTTCAAGAATTGTCATTGAGCTGTTTTCTGACAGCAAATTCATCTTAGAATACCGTGGCAAGTAGTGCTTATGACAAATTTAGGTTTTTATTGCGCATTCTGCCACTTTTTCCAACCAACCGCTAATATAAGAGCATAGCAACGCCCATAGCAACCATTTTCGCATTTTTAGACAGCTTTCTTGTCCCTCCATCGATGTTTAATTCCTTGCAATAGCTAGGAAATTAAGGTCTTAAGTATTTGGTGCTTTACAGGTCGAAAAAATGCTGGCGTACACCTTTTGTCGATTCACAAGTCAAGAATTTCCATAAAATAATCTTTAAGTTTTTTGCCGTTTAAGTTCGGAATCCACGCGAAACAAGAATTCTCAAGATCGAAGCACGCACGATTTACAATTTCTTCTGTTGATGCAGGCATTAGTACCACCTACTGTTTAAATGAAACCAATTTTCAAATGGAAGTTTCGTCTTTCAGTTATTTTGTCGAGATATTGCCTGTTTCGCCCTGTTTTAGCTTTTCTGTCGTCCAAAAAATACCGCATCAGTTTTCTGGAAGACGAGTTAGCCTTTTTTTGTAATCTGAAAAGCTTCGTGAAAAAATTTATTTTTTAACCAAGTGTTTTATTGATTATCGATACTTATTTATGGCTGAATACTTGCACAATGAAAACAAAATTGTTGTATTGCTTAACCCTACCTTAACCAACTGCAGAAAATGTATGTAAAATCCATAATTTATGTGCACTAGTCTGATTTATTATATTCTTTTTTTATAATATCAATCCTAGTTACTTTTTTATCAAAAAAATAACAAAATAACACACTTGTAAACAAAGTAAAAGTCTGACCTCTCTATCAAAATAATGCTGAACAAGATAATGTAACTTAGAAGATTACGAAAAGCTTCGTGAAAAATTTATTTTTTAACCAAGTATTTTATTGATTATTAATACTTATTTATGGCTGAAGACTTGCACAAAAAAGTAAATAAATACAACGAAAAACAAACACCGATGAAAGAAAAGTGTGATAAGAAGAAAAAAAAAGGAGAAGAAAACTTAAAAAATGTTATAGTGCGACCCTCCGAAAATAATTATTAGTTTGACCCTGCGAAAGTAATTATTTTGCACTAAATTAGAGGAATGACGGTACATAACGCAGCATTTTTAGCGGGAACTTGCCATATTATATGCTACTGAATCCGAAAAGCCATTTACTGAGTTCTACCCACACATTCTTAATAATTACTTTATCTTTTACGAGGAGCGAATTCCAAAATGGAGTACATTATTTAAGATGAGAAGATGCGGACTGAAAAATTAAAGAATATATTCCTTAAACTTTCCCTATTTAAAAAATACAGTAATCTAAGTTTATAGTAGCAGCAAAATTACCATGACTTTTGCTAATTGTTGCTACCTCGAAGAGTATTGTAGTTATACACGTTTATTTAGCACGGTTAATATTTGATCCATTCCCCCATGCCGGGATTAATTTTTGTTGGAAACCGTTATCGCAGTTATAGCGGACATTTTTGCAAAGAAACTCCGCGAGCTCGTCATCCTCGTTCCCAGAGTTTGTTGGCGCTTCCTTGACAGCTAACACAGTGTTTTGCCGCTGGCACTGATGTCAAAATGGAAGAAAGGAGAGGTTGCGAGCTCAAAACAAAGTAAAAACAAGAACATTTTGTTTATGACTACGTGAAATTTAATATCTATGATAACAAATGGTTTCAGGTTTTTGTGTCTCTCGCAAAAAACATATCGCATACTTTCAGTTTCACGCGCAAGCGAATGCGAAGCTACACCTTGTATAAGAAAATGCTACATATCCTGGGATTGAGGTTAAGCAAAACTGAAAAGTGTTGCAATCTGTTAATTAAATGGAGTTTTCAGTTGTCCCAGTCAAGGTGTCTATTTTTTCTCCCCTGCAGACTATGGTGATAGTCCTTGTCTGCACACAAAGCCAACCTCGTACCTCGTACTTCTAAGCCGCATATTAATTAAGCGTAAAAAAAGCACTGGGAAAAAAGTTTTTGATTATCTTTAAAAAATGTTCGTCATTTCTACCTGATAATATGAAGCAAAATGAAGTTTTAAATATAAAACAAACTTTGTCCCGGTCCGTCGCTGTACTACACCATCACATAACCCTGTCAACAAAGCCTCCTGCACATATGGTTATTACCTCACCAAAAAATACTCGTGCGATGGTATATAAAATTTCAGGACCAAATAAAGCTAAATGTAATTATGTTAAAATGTTTATTTTGCAACAATTGAATAAGTATTAAAAGAAGTTAAACTTATTTCCACAAAATAGTACTCCGTAATGGCTTTTTGTTTAATTTATCAGTATTTTGTTAAGAGAACAGTTGAAAATTGCTGGTCACTATTTTATGTCGCAAGCTCATCGGCGGGAGACTTCAGTCTTGTTTCTGCCTTCGTTAATGGCGGTTTAATTTTTGGAAGTCTGCTCATTTCTTGGGTGGAATAATCTTAATTTATCTTCTAACTGTATGATTCAAAGATGAAATTGGTCAGGTAAGACCGTATATCAATTTTTGCAGGCTTAGTTATTTTTGTTATTTTTAAGAAGTTAAACTCTAGCTACCAATTTTAACCCAAACACAAAAAACGTTTTGCAAACGTAGGAAAAGGCGTTAATTCATGTACAGTGCATTCTTCTTTTAGTTACATTTCCCGTACTTTGAATTAAGAAACCACACGAGATTGGAGCCCAAAATCTGTTCTGTTTTATCGTGATAGCCCTTTTTAAATGTTCGAAAGTATTCAACCGCTGCAAATCCGTTATAAATGCTCCCGTCTTTAGACTATTTCGTTTATTTATTAAAACCTGCTTTTAATGTGATCTTTCTTTCGTTTTTTTAATGTGGTGTTAAATTCCTAAAAGGTCGGTCAATTGGCCAGCGAAAAAACTCAAAAAATTGAGAAAAATTGTTTAGCTACAACTATCAAACCATAAATGCGCACCATTACGCTTTGTTTAATTGGACATCTGCAGGTCATTTTAAACTCATGACCAAGCACATAGGTACATACGATAGGTATATACTAGGTACTTGCTGTGGGGAGAGACAATACACCTTTACGATAATTCGGAAAAATTAACACTCCATCGCAGCTTATGTGGCGATCAGAGGAGGTAAACATCGCACTTTTATATTACCTTCCGTTAGCTAATTATTCTTCCATTTCCATATTTTTTTATACCCTGGGAAATTTAAAAAATGGCAGATGTAGAATAAATGTGATTCGTCAATTAAGCAAAATGTCAATCATCACTACGGCAACAAAGCTGAACCGAATCGCCGAATAAGCATGAATATTTTTTGTTGCTTTTCTCTGGCTCTCAATCTCAAAAATTGCAATAAAAAATAGGGATGTTGGGCGACTCTAACATCAAAATATATTTGTGATTTGGCGATCAGAGGAGGTAAACATCGCACTTTTATAAGAGTTTATTAAGGAGAAAACACGTTTTTTCGTGATAACTTTTCTTGCTGTGTTTTGTTTTTAATGAAAAGTACACATAAGTTGTATCTTATTATTATTAACGTTTCCTGAAAATTTAAAAGAAATTGATACGACGGAAGTTAAAAAACTGGAGAAAACACACTTTCGTCTCTAACAAACTCTCATAAAAACACGATTTTTACCTCCTTTTTTCCGATATTGTAACACGATGGAGAACCGTAGGAACGCATGTACAATTGAATTATCGTAAAGGTGTATTTAGCGATTCAGTTTGACGTCATAACAATATTTTTGGAGGTGAAAAGTTTCTGTTTTTTAGGTGAAAAGAGTGCAGAGCTAGACACGTTTTGGAGATTTAAGAACAATGTTAGGAAGTTTGATCAAAGATAATTTTTTGGAGCAAAATCTAGATAGCTTCTTCTCCTTCTTCTTAAGCATCATTTCCAGACAGATTTTTATTGTGTTGTTACCTTTCGTTAGCTAATTATTCTTCATTTCCACATTTTTTAGCATTCTTCCCCCCTACGAACTAGGTTTGTTTTCACCCTGGGAAATTTTAAAAATGGCAGATGTAGCATAAATGTGATTCGTCAATTAAGCAAAATGTCAATTATCACTACGGCAACAAAGCTGAACCGAATCCCCGAATAAGCATGAATATTTTTTTGTTGCTTTTCTCTGGCTCTCAATCTCAAAAATTGCAATAAAAAAATAGGGATGTTGGGCGACTCTAACATCAAAATATATTTGTGATGTCTGTTCTAAGTAAGGAAAAACTTTTAAATAAGTTAAACAGTATAATTAAGGGCCTAGTACATCCTACTTTAGTGGCAAATTGCTTATTTAAACTGTTAAAAGCAAAATATTTCAAAATTTTGCTTTTAAAAGTTTGTGAAAATATTTCACACTTTAGGCTCATGCCTCTACACATACTGTAATTTCTCTTAGCGTGATGGTTAAAAAAAAGTTGGTTAACAATTAATTTTTTAAAAAGTTCTTTCATTCTCAAGGTATTTGCATCAAATACTCAAATCATATTCAAGTATAAGCAAAGACATTTTCTGTTGTCAGTAATTTTAGACCTGAAGAGACTTGTTAACCAAATCTTTAAGGTCTATAACAACTCCAACATCATTTTAATTCTAGGTAACAGAAGGTCATAATAAAAAAATTAGTTCACACTGTGTAGACCAATTAATATGAAGAACATTTACCCTAGAAAACCCCAATGTCTGTTCATCATCTGTCAATGTACAGCCAATCATCATATTTTAAACACCTCACATGATGACCATGGTCCTGGATAATCCTGGACAAATTAACTTCTCCTGAAATTCCTGGAAAATCATGGAATTTTGACAAAAAATTGAAGATGTCCTGAAACTGTCCTGGAAAGTGATCATGTTAAGAGAAGTATTTGCAACTCCAATTATGTAAATCTCTTTACAAAGTAGTACTAGTTAAAATCTTTAAGCTAGAGGTTTCTTAAACTTCTTTATTTTACATCATTAAGCATAATTTTTAATTAATTTTTCATGTTTTCCATAATCTATGAATGCAATGTTGTTAAGGTTTTAGTATTTAGAGACTGATATCTTTTAAGGAAGCTTCGAGAACTTTCTTTTTTAGCTTGTTTTATTAAGAAAAAATTTAAATTTTATTTTGAGTCTAAGTTTTTCTTAAAAATAACAAAGCGTTTAAATTTTGTTGAGATTAATGAAAGGTCTGTTTGGCTTCTTGTGGTCCACAAATACTCTAGATTGCATTTATGCATCTCAAAGAATTGCTTGTATTCCCAGAGGTTTTATTTGGCTTGTGATTTTTAAGGTTAGCAATTTCTGCCGGAATAGTCCTGGAATATCAAAAAAAATGTCCTGGAATGTCCTGCAATTTAGATTTTAATTTTCTGTGGTCACCATGCCTCAATGAGTTAGAAATTAATTTAACAACAAACTTGCCTTAATATGAGGAGCCTTTAATCCAGGATATTTATCTTTTTTGTTGGACAATTTACCCATTAGGACGAAAAGGCTGGCTGAAGGGCTGTAAAGCTTTGAAGAATTTAACAACTTTTTAGATTTTGTTTCACAATTATTCAAAAGCTTTTCTTGATTCCTAGAATTTCTGGAATGGGTGCCCATTTAGTCCTGGAATCGCAAACGGCTTTGTCTGGGATAAAATATTGTCCAATTTATTTTTTAGTTTTCTGTGGTTACTTAGGCATATTACCCTCGATTTACTCTTTTCCCAGCTAGTTCCCAATAATTTGTTTCTAAAACAAAAAAAAAGCAAATGATTAAACAATATTTTAACCACATAGTAATCCTGGAATCTAAAGCTGGTCATTAGACCCAAATCAGGAATTTCAAAGGATCCCCTCCTCAGGACGTACCTAAGAAGAAAATGATTTCATGATTTCAATTAATTCTGAGAGTTATGTTTTAACCATTTAAGAAGATTCATTTTAGTTCTCAGAAAGTATTCAAAGCAGAAAAAATACTATGCCTACAGAAAAAAATATAGCTAGTTCTATGTTTTGTGATTACACTTTAGGTTTTTGATGAAACTCAGTCATGAGACTGTTACCATTGAACTGAAGAATGGAACAATCTGTCATGGAACAATTACTGGTAAAACTTATTATTTTTATCGTTTATATATTCAGTTAGGTTTGATTAAATAAAGCTGAAAGAGCATTATATAGATTATTTTATTGGTTTAAACACTGTTATTTTTATTGCAGGCTATAACTTGGTATAACCTGAAAAAAAGCTTTTTTCTGTGTGTTTAGCACAGTTTGTTACTGTAGCTAAGATTCCATATTTTAAACGAGTATTATGAAACTGATGCCCTCAAAACTTACTCTTTTTTATTTATTATACTAATTATTATCCAAAACTTGCAGTATTGCACGCAAAATGCGTTAACCCTATTTGGTCCGGGAGGGGGATTCTGCCCCCCCCTGACGGTTTTTTTTAATAACTCCTGATTGCTTTCTTATATGGCTATGATACTTACTGAGTTTCAACATTTATCTATTAGACACCTGCATGCTAAATTTTTAGGTCCCATACCTTTCAGAGGCTTTGATATTGGCCATTACTCGAAACTACCCCTAAAATCTATATGAAATCCTTATAATGGGGAAAATATAATAACTCCTGTTAGGATTATCCTTAGAACTTGAAACTTGCAACACAACTTTGTTTCATCAAGAAGAATCATTTTGAATAATTTTGACACGTGACTATTCCGATTTCCCGATTTTGTCGGATTTCACCCAAAAATCGGAAAAAACTTTTTTTCGGGCAATTTTTGGCAATTTTTTATTCGATCCATGTAAAAACTGGAAGATATGTTAAAAAAATTTTATTTAGCTTTCAGAAACTTCAAACAGTATGTAAAAATTCGCTCTAGAACAAAAGTAATTATATTTTAAGCAGATAGTGGCATTTTTAACAATTTTCAAGCTTCTGATGACGTCACAGAAAATGTGCTGACGCAAAAATTTATTGCCGCCATTTTGTTTCTTTTATGACGTACTATAAGTGTGCCAAGTTAGATTCAATTTGAACAATCCTATAAAAAGTTATTGAGGGGGGGGGGGCGGAATCCCCCCCCCTCTCCCGTCATAGTATGTTCGAAAAACCCCGGACCGAATAGGGTTAACGTATTTTAACCGCACATTGTTAGCATTTCAGTTGTTAGGTTTGCACTCTTCAATAAACAACATGCATTTAAAAACATGTATAGAGTTTAAAATAAGATAATAATTTTTGCTCATTGTTTAGGTGTGGACATGAGTATGAATACGCACTTAAAAGCTGTCAAAATGACACTAAAAGGAAAGGACCCCGTCCAACTCGAAACGCTTAGTATACGTGGCAACAATATCCGCTATTTCATTCTTCCTGAAAGTTTGCCGCTCGATACACTTCTGGTAGATGATGAACCTAAAGCAAAAGCTCGAAGTGATCGTGCAGGTGGGTTACGCGGTAGAGGACGAGGAGGACCACGTGGTCGTGGTAGAGGACGAGGAAGAGGCGGCCCTCGCGGTAGAGGTGGCCCACCAGGAAGAAGATAAGTTGGGAAACATTTTTCTACTGTAAATATGTAGCATAAACTGAAAGCTGGTGATACATCGTCATGGTAGAAGAAGCAAGACATTAAAAAAATAGCTGTAAACTTTCTCTTCTGAAAAAGAATTTTCGTAAATATAAATTTTATGTATTTCCTTGTGATTAATTTGCGAACGGGTGATAACAAAATGTTTTTAAAAGTTGTCATACTTATTCAGAGCGTGTCCACTCCGCCATGAATTTCAAAAATATCAGGAAAACGTCAGAATAGGATTTTGGATTCAAATGGCCAATCAGAACGACTTTTCCAAATTATGACAAAGCTTATATGCAAAAACTGTTCAATTTTTTTACAGTCTGTTCTGATACATGTTTTTTTCTTATTAGCATTGAATTTTTGAAATCAGGCACGGGTATGCTTAGCATTAATTACAGAAGATGCTCACATTATGCTAGGAATATGCTTATTTCCGTTACCGTGTCAAACCCAATAACCAAAATAAAGAACAAAGATTCAAATATGTTAAACTATGCAGCGAAACAAGGGCTCACATTTATGCTTGCAATATGCTTATTTTTTCACTAACCCTGTGCCTAAAAATGCTTATAAACGTTATGCTTATAAAAAAAACATGGAGGTTTTGTCATTAGGCTTGTTAAATTTTCACATAGCATTTAAGTGTGTTTATTCAGACATAAAAATTAGGACGTGTTTACATTTAGGGGTTTGGGAACGTTCACCCAATGCTTTTTAAATGAAAAGTTACTGATGCTCTAACTAAGAATACTAGCTCTTTTGTTATTGTACTAGTTATGTACCCTCTACTCTGACCATGTTCACATCTTGGTTGACAGATATCATTCCGGAATGTAATGTGTACAGGCAAACTAGAACTGACTCAAATGTGTACAGGCAAATTAGAACTGACTTAAAAGTGAATCGCCTAATACATCAAGTGAGAACTTGAGCTTTTATTTTTGTTCGCAGGATACTGTTGCAGTATCAGAGCAAAAGCATTTCACTTTTTGCATTAAAACGGACGCGTTCCATACCGAACAGGCTCACCTTTGTGTGGACAGACACCCTATCTGCAACGTGTGAATAGGGCATCAGTAGGGTGCGCTAAACCGATGCGCGATGCTGAAAATGATAACAGTTTATTTACTTTTTCCAAAATTTAATGAACCCAGATTAACATAAATATTAAAACTCTCACCTTTCCCTTACACGAGTTGCAAAATTGCCTTCGCTTATAACTTTGTTGTTTGCATGCTTGAAATAACGTACTTAATTAATGTTAATAAGTACATCTGTGAGGGTCGATAAATTTAAGTCAGTATTTGAAAGTCGACAAAAACTGAGTCCATTTATGAACATTGACAAATCTTAACTTCAATGTATACACCAGCCTGTACCAACAAATATTGAAGCAGATAGATAAGTTTCTTAATGTACCACTAGATCAGCTAAAAAAACATTCACTGTTCTATTAATATCATCATAGAATAAAGTTCTTTAAGAAAAATGCAAAGTTATGTTAGATACAACCGACATGAAACAAATAATTTGGTTTGAAACACCTGTGATACCTCAGATCTCACCCACTAACAGGATAACACGATATATTGCAACTAACATGTCATCATGTACAGTGGAAAGAAATACTGTTGACATGAATGGTACTGCGCTTTTGTATCATACAAGCAATATCTAAACGACATTTTGTTTGACTTTTTTAAGTGAAAACAAGCAAGGGGACTTTTTACATTACATAGAATAATCTAAACAAAATTCATTTTCCCATTACATATATTTTCATGTATGCTTGTAAAAAAACTTTCTCTTAAAGATAATTAACTCCTATATATACGGTGGTGTGGCACTCAAGGGCTAAAATATGCTGATATCAGCAGCAAAAATCTGAAAATCATAAGGCAGAACCACATTTTTTCAAAATTACCCAGGGTTCCTCGACGTTGTCCATCATATTGGCCAGCGCTGAAACTTATGAACGAGATGCGGTTGGAAGCCAAGGAAGTCTTAATTAATTTTTTTTTTTTCATTGGATTTACAAGAATTTGAGGTACCCCATAATGACAAGTAAAGAACAGGAACGCCTGTTGATGAAAGATGATCACATCTGGATAATATTTATTTTGTGATTTTAAGCTACCATGTCAGCACTCCAGGGGCACATTTGTCATTAAACAATGAAGTAATAAAGTACAAAAGCTGAATATGTTATTTTATGTAGCTACCTACACAAAAGATTTTTCTAGGTATTCTGTCATTTTAAAGTGAACAGTCAAGACTTGAGTATATAGCTAGTTAGGTATGTAAGGCATTGCATGTTGGTTAAATATGTTGTCACAACAGAAGAAAAAATCTCAGGATTTTGTACAGATTTATTCAATTCAAGTTACTATCGTTGCAGTCAAGAAAATTTGTTGTCATGAACGAAGTAAGTCCATCTTGATCTATGCCCTTCAGTTTGTTTGTTTGTGTATTTGTTTGTTTGTTTAAAATGTGAAAAAGTGAACACACTAACAATGCATCATGAAAGCAGTTCCCCTGAGACGATTATTAAGTGGTAAGACCTACAATCAGTGGCCAATCATTTAGTACAACAGCTTTTTGTAAGCACTTTTCAAAGTGGGGAAAAACCATCAACCTCGCAGTCGGCATGCTTTAAAAGTTGAAATTCTTTATATGCGTTTAAAACACGCTAGCCGCACTTACTAAGGAAGTGCTAAAAGCAGCCACAATTAGCAGAGCTCAAGAGTTTAGATATAAAAAAATAACCCTAATGTATGAAGTCCGCTGTGAACATAAACAAGTTCAAACTGTGAAATCTAATATAGAAATAGCCGAGATTATCACTTGTGGCGACAAACTTCAAAATTTGCAAAATTTGAAACATGAAGTTAAAACCGCTAACCACAAATACACCGGTTTTATAGCAAATGATATTATAATCGATAACCAACTGCTTTATTGCAGAAAACTACCTGGCTTATTGTAGAAAACCGACTGGTAGTCTTGAAGAAGAGTGTTTCTTTCCAGTAGGAAAAGTCATAAGTTTAATCCCTTGCTAAGGCATGACTATAAAATTGTTAGATAACACAAAAGATAAGATACATTTCACTGTCACTGTCACTATGATGCACAAATTTCAATATATATTAAAAATGTAGATCTAATTACCAATGTGTGTAGGAAACACTGATTTCGCTAAAATTTGAGTAGCCTTAATATGTGGCTATTTAAAACTGACAATTTGTTAAAAAAAACACCGAGAATATACCGAAAATAAAAACAATGTTATAATGCATCAAGACACATTGACAACAAAGGTTAGGGACGACTTTTAACCGTGCAGAAAAAGTTAAGCAAGAAATTGAGAGACTGTAAAATTTTGAATGGGAATGACGTCGTAGGAGATTATCTAGTTCAGCGGTTGCTGTGCATACACAGCTTCCATAGCTCAATTAAAAGTTTAAATGCGTTGCAACTCCCTTCGCAAGTCTTTGATAACAGTTTGAATTGGGAAAATCTGGATTTCAGGCATTTTCTCACTATCAAATATTGCAAAACATTAGGATATGTTTAATGGATCTTTTTAAGACCACATCAGCTCCGCTAGATTTAACAAATATTGAATGTATTTATCTGGTGCAATATGTATATAATTTATTTAAGCAAATACTAAGGAAATATTAAAAGACAAACATTTGCACCATTGAGTCGAAGTTACTTAATCAAAATGAACATCTCCTTAAAGCAATCCGCAATCTTAAGTACCTAAAGGTAGCTAAATTTTTAACTCAAACTCTATTCGATAACAGTCCATTTATTTATTTTGTACAAATCTCCTTTTTGTTTTCACTCAACTAGTCTATCTCCTATGCCAACTTCTTTTCTGATTCAGTTCTTTTTTGCATTGTGCAGCTAAGTCTTTTTTCCAAGAGCAAGAAAAGAGACAGAAGAGGAACAGTATTTCATCAGATGGAAAAATGATGGTGGGTTTTCACCAATAATTTCGACAGTTTTTATTGCTTTAGCTTTAAGTTCTCTGGAAGCAAAGTCAAAAAATGTATTTTCTTAGAAAATCATATCTCTGTACATAAATTCATATAAAAAAGCATTATCTTCATTTTTTTACCGTGCTTATGGGTATAAGTCTCAGTTCAAAAATCTCTAACTATTTAATGACATCAAATATATATGACGTCAAATATAAAAAGTCCTCTTTCAAAAAAAAGTCTTTTTGCGAAGAGTCGTATTTTTGGCGTTTTTTAAAACAGGTATTTAACTAAATGGTCAATGACAGTTAAAAGTCAGATATATCTAAACATTGTTGTAATACAGACTTTCGAAGTATTTTTAAAATCTATTTTCAGTCAAAGATGTATTCTTTGTGGAATTCACTACAGTTAGTAGACATCAAATATGCGTTCTCAATGCATCAACCTTCTCGTTCTTGGATCGACAAAATGGTACGTTTTTTTTTCATGTTTTTCTAGCTTGTAGATTTTAAAATGCTCAGTAATACAAAATAAATTGTTCTATGTTTCTTGCCTGTTGTCAGGGTAAGAAAGTCCAATGACAAACAGAGTTGGACTGGAGTTAAGTACAAACGTTTAGGTGACAAGCAGTTATAGATTTATATATTTCTTCTTCTTTAAAGCATGATTCAGGAACATATTCATATTTCAACAACAGCATTAAATTGAGCATCGTTGCAGCAAGATCCCCTGCCACTGACAGCTTGTCATCACTTCAAGTTCAGTTTAACAGCAGCTTTGTCAGCTTGGGAAGTATTGTCAGCTTAGAAAGTCTATTGCATACTAAGAGTTGTATTTTGACTCAAAGTGTAGCTCCATCAAATTCACCAAAAGAACTGGTTATCCCTGAGTTGACATCTGATATGACTAATGCTCGTTTTGATGCAGCATTCAAAGTTATGCAGTATTTAGGAGGAGGAGCATTTGGTCGTGTCTTTAAAGCTGAAGTCAAAGAGACTAAAGAAGAAGTGGTCATCAAATTCTTAAAGCGCGAGACTGCAGAACTCCCTGATGAAGTCAAATTCATGCGACAACTTTGCCATCCAAATATTGTCGAGGTAATAAACATATGCACAGATTGAACAGGATTTAGGAACAGGGCACTGAGAATTATAAGAATCTAGGGTGGATTTTTAAAAAACATTTCACGCTGCAGCAATGAAGATGCTGTTTATGGTGCAATTATAGGAAAGAAAATAAGATTGTACAGAACAAGAACTATTAATCTTATGTTGCG
This sequence comes from Hydractinia symbiolongicarpus, assembly GCF_029227915.1. Classification (NCBI taxonomy): domain Eukaryota; kingdom Metazoa; phylum Cnidaria; class Hydrozoa; order Anthoathecata; family Hydractiniidae; genus Hydractinia; species Hydractinia symbiolongicarpus. The sequence continues at coordinate 7,944,007 of NC_079885.1, forward strand.
TTACTTGTTTAGTATCGATGTGTTTCAGCAAATATGGAATATGTGCAAATTGTTATGAGTTGTCATGGACAAAAGTCAGCATCATTTGAAGCATACAGATCTTGTTTGTTCTCATTCAGTGAAACTATGTTGATGTTCTTTGCCCGACAGGTTTGTTTACATTTTGTTACCTTTTTAAGTAAAATTGGACCTAATCTTACTCGAAAGATTAAAATCTAATAGACTAAGAAGTTAACTCTCTGATGACGCATCACGGAATGTCTGAGCAAAAGTCACCTCACATTTAGACTGCAAACACTCCTAAGGACTATGTCGCATAAAACGTGCTCCGGATTTTCTAAAAATAGGATAACTTAAAATAATCCCAACAGTACCAACATTAGCCTTGTTGATCTTGTCTTCTTTCGGAAAGCTAATTATATATTGACCAGGAAAAGGGTGGTTACAAAAACAATTGCGTTATCTGGGGGTTAAATCTAAACAATAATGATGCTTAATTTTTTTTCTTATTTAGTTTTTAGCCGGAATCAACTACATCCACCGTAAAGGAGTTGCGCATATGGATTTGAAGGAAGCTAATGTCATTATTAATAACAAACTTCAAATTAAGATAATTGATTTCGGATTATCCATTCAAGCCTTAGACCCTGGCTTCCATCGTCCCAAATATGACTCTTTCGGCACCTCATTGTACATGTCCCCCGAGTTGCATTTCTGATGTGGATATTACGGAAGAGAAGCAGATATGTGGGCGTTTGGTGTATTGTTATATCGTACGTTTACAGGTTTATTTCCATTTAAGCTGAACGGAAGAGGTTGCTTGATTCCACCAAATCGATATCGATGCCGGCCAATTAGAAGACCATGCAGCTGTGGTAAGCAGCTTAATCTATGATATATCCAGGCTTTTGCCTTAAGGTTGTTGTATTTATTAATTCCACCAATCATTTATCATCTGTGCCTTTTTACGGTCTGATCAATTTATTTATTTTCATAGGTTTAAAGAACTTCTTCTGGCAGCTATTTAATCCACATGGCGGCAGAAGAATATCAGCTGCTCAAGCCATACGTCATTATTGGCTAGGGCGAAGTAGACTTACCAACATCAAAGAGGAATATTACCATCCATTCCTCTTGATGTAAAGTGAAAATACTTGTGATGGTGGTGGAGGAGGAGGGTAGGTGAAGGTAAAAGAGAAGGATAAAGAAGAAGGAGTGAGGTATTCCTCTTGATGTAAAGTAGGAACACTTCTGGTGGGGGAGGAGGCGAGGTGAAGTTAAAGCAGAAGGAGGAAGGGGTGTGGTACTTCTCTTGATGAAAAGTAGAAACATTGTGGTGGTGGAGGAGGCAAGGTGAAGTCAAAGAAGAAGGAGGAAGGGGTAGACAGCACAATATTCGCAACCAAATTGAAAGAGGGTTACTAAGTAGGTTACTGAGGCGAATTTAAGTTGATTGCAGTCCTTGAAATTCTCGAACAGCTGAGTGAGGAATACATTCACTTGAGAGAATATACAGAGCAGCACGATCTACATATCACTAACCTGGAAGGAGACAACGTAATTAATACAACAAATATGTTTAGGAAAAGGTACTGTGTGTTGTGATTCATAATTTATGTGGTTAGTCTTACTGGTTTCAAGGGATAGACCCTATCAATTGTTTCTACGAGAGACCATAGTTTTTAAAGCTCTCATTTGTACTACAGAAATCTCTGCCCAACTCTGCCCAACTAGAAAACGGCCTTATGAGGTGATCGAAACCAAGACCACAACTTTCCGTTGGATAACTTTTTTTATTCATCGTTTTTTCACTTAAAGTTATAACAGTTACAATACTTTTTTTAGAAGTAAAAAGAAGAAACAAAAAAGTATAAAGGTTCAGTCTACCAGTATAGCTTCATTACACTTGTCTATTTGGACAGGTTTGACCTTCCCCAAGTCACTCCAGAACAGTTGTATTTATAAAAATCTAAGGTATATTTTCTTAACTTTATTTTCCGTGTTTCTCACTGCATCAATGATATGTATTGTTAATAGCTACAGTTAATATTGTTTTGGTAAAATACGGAAGAACTAACCGGAGGACCAGGCTTCGAAACGAACAACGACGTGTTGAAAGAAAGCATATAACACAACAAAAGCGAAAGGAAGCTTGGTTGTTTTAACAAGAGCTCGTTTACGCCGAAAACTTTCGTCATCTTGTTGTTGCCGGCATTTGAGACATAACTTGTCATCATATTTACAGGGAAATGACAGATGTGGCTAAGCACCCCATTTTTATCTAAAATTAATTCAAAGTTTATTAAAGACGGGCGTTAAATTAGGCATTTGTGAGATACGTATGTGGATGTGTTAATAAATGACGCCCTATATGGAAATTTGTTTTTGTGAAGGTTCGCTTCCATATTTGTTTGTATTTTCCGCTATAGCGCAAAAAGTTCACGAGTAGCGGAAAATGCAATTAAATGGAATCGCAACCTTGTTCACAGGGTATTTTATCAGGTGTCAGAACAACAAAAAAGGTTATTGACATCACTATCGACCTGTTTAAAAATTTATCATAACACAAGATTTGGTAGAATTCTGCATCATGCACGACAACGTCGCCACCAACCACAAAATTCTCAAATGAAGATGTGTAAAACTTTACCAAAGTCCAAATTATCATAAAAATACAGCGGAACGGTACAGTGGATGGTGAACTTTCAGAATGAATGCCTCTGTTTCACAGTACCTTTATTATGCGTATTATGATCAAATTTGCATTATTATTAAATCCTTCCAAATGCTGATATAAAGTACAACCATCAATCTTACTGTGATACCTGACATTAATAAAATTCGCGATTTCGCATATGTTGTGAACAATATCTTAAAGCTAATACCAATACCATGACCATTTCAGTTTTTGTGAGAGCAACGTTGTATCAACGATGTCATTTGGAAAATTTGCTACTGGTTATATAAAGGCAGACATGTGCTCCAAATATTAACAATTTGTTAAAAGAAGCAGAATTATTCGGCGTTTTGTTTTTACAGTATTTTTAAAACAACAAGTTATCACGTAAATATTGTATTTGGAAAGATCAAGAAAAAAATTGAAAAGTTATTTTGTTGTTGTGTTCCTTTAACTACCTTATTACACGAAAATAACTAGTCTACTAATTAACGCGAATTTCAAAATTTCGCGTTAATTAAAACCATGTTAATTTTATACCTACATAAATTTCTCCTCCGTTAATTAATGGTTTGCGTTAAAAAAAACGTATGTATATTTCAACGCATCTTATTTTTTATATGTACCTTTTGCAAAATGCCTTTCAATAGTATAATGATATGATTTCTAGATCTTCTTTTTAATCTAGAAAGCGTTCAACAAATAATAAAACGGATAGTGGAGTGTTCTTTCTTATTTCTAACAAATTAACAAAAGTCCTTACAAGCGATTTTTTAAAGATATCAAGCTAAAAATTCCATATCTTTAATATCATCTTCTTCTTCATCGTCATCCTTGTCTTTTTCGATCCCTAACATTTCCAAGATTTTTTAGAGTCATCTACATATTCCCCAGACAGCGGGTACTCAACATCTTTCACTTTTTAAATTTGCGTTGATTACCATACACTTAAATACTAAAATTTATAAATTCGCGTTAATTTCATGTATCATAAATAATCCCGCTTCATTAAGTTGACTACTTATTTTCATGTAATAAGGTATACAAATTAGCCAACGCCAAAATGCCTTCCACTCAGCTAGGAAACTTAAGCCTGGTCCCCATTATCTTAGCCAGTATTTACCGCTAACACTACTGCAATACTCATAGATCCTAAATAAACTAGTGCATAATCCGAAATTTGTTTTTACTTGCGACATTTATAGGTTATAACTAAAACTTAAAGAACATAGTTGTAAAAGATTCTATAGTCTCTTACATGTCCTTGAACCTTAAGGGTCCGTTACACGTAGCAAAATTTGCAATAGCAAATAACATACAAGTACTACCATGTAATCTTAATTCACTAAGGATGCTATTGCAAACCCCTTTCGTTTGTCTGTCTAATAACCATGGTCGCACCCAAAAACGTTTGCGTTGCTTTCTTTTTTTGCACTGACTTGTCTTCACTTTTACTGCCAGCGATAGCGCCAGAATTAAAACAACGTCTTCTTGTTCGCAAACCATTTTCAAAATGAGCGCGCAAACACTCACATTTGTTTTTTTTTTTATTTGAAGTCGACAAACCTTGTGCAAGTATAAAAACTTGCACAACTGCTTGTACAAGTACTTGCAGAAGTACTTGTATGTTATTTGCTATTGCAACCTTTGCTACGTGTAACAGACCCTTTAAACTTGTTCGCTCGTTTGAAGCCAGTAAGGCATGGTTTACATTGGTCTCTTTCGTCAAGAGATAATAGGGCGCGTTGAAGTTTGACGTCAGCAAAGTGAAAAAAGAAGGCTTCTTCACAAATTGTTTTCGTATTAAAGTTACATGAAGTTGTCTTACTACATAACTTGTCTCCTGGAAATACAACAAGATGAGACAGGAGAAGTTTCGATGTCAAAATCATTCTCGACCCTAGAGCTCTTTGATGTAAACCTGGAGTTTATCTGAAAGAGCTCTGGGGACGAGAATATGTCAAAATAACAATATAAACCAATTACCATCGCTAGGAGTTTTGAAAGACAGGCAATAAACATTATTATTGAAGATATATATAACGTTATTGAATCACTAATGTTAAATGAAAATATCGAGTGTAGATTCGCCTTTATTGACGACACAGTAAGGAGAAAATTGTCCCAGAGAATCTCTTTAACATATAGACCTTGTTTTTGCCTTTAAAAAGCTCTCAGGACCGAGATTGATGTGTTAAAACAACCCCTTTTTTGTGTCCTATGATTCTGCGTGCTAGTTTAAGGACCCTGAGAAACTTCGTCCCCAGGGTCCTTTTTCGCTTTTATATACTGGATATCAATGGATAAAGCAGCGAGGTTAAACCCTGAAGAAAATTATTTTTCCGATATAATTAAGAAAGGTAATGATATTTTTTGAGTTAAAAAAATAAAATTAAGTCGACAGAAGCAGTATTATATGGGTGGTTAATATAAGTCTTAAGATCGTGCTGGGTCGATATCGGCAATACTCAATAAACAGAAAACTGTCAAATAACAGCAAATAATAAATCTTTATAATCTTCTTTACTTGATAAAATAGAAGAAGCAATCGGTGTGCTACTTTGTTAGGGTATTAGAGCCATAACAATATAATCGGTATATTGCATGCACTTTTAGTGTGTAGATGAAATCTACTGCCTTCCTACCTGGCTGACTATGATCCAAAATGTCAGCTGTGAGTAGCGATGGATAATTCCTGTGTGTTTGTATGAATTTAGGAAATGGAAACAAATAAGGGAATTTATTTTCGCTGCTAAATTATTGCATCCAAGAGCAAAAGTTTGAGAAAGTTTATTTTTAGGTTTAATACTTTAAAAGAGCAACTTCCATTCCGGCATAATTAGCTTGTGACCGCATCATCATTGTTAAGTGAATTGCTCAGAAATTTCTACAAGGAACGCCAATGTAGACTCTTGCTTACAACACACGGCTTTTTCCTTTTAACAAAGCTTGTTAAAACACAGGTTTTTTGTATGACAGTTAATTATACAATTTGTACACCAATTTAACAATACACCTTTCCCGAGACTTATTCTTTTGATGTGCCGCAACTTTTGTTGTTGAGTTTTATTAAAAACGGACAACAGATTTGAATTCCTTATCAAAAATGCCATAATCAAAGAAAATTTCGAAACAATGCAGCAAGTAAACAACCTGCTATTTAAAGTTTTGTGGCATGTCAAACCTCTTTTTGAAAACGAGGCGGGACATGGTAACTTGAGCATTAAGAAGACTTTAACTGTGATATATATCTCCTCAAAATAGCACTTTCTGTTGGCGTATCAAGTTAAACTTTCACACATAAATTAAACATACTATGTTGAATTCAAATATGGTATTCATATTTTACGAGTTTAAAAAAAATATGACTCATGGTCTCGGGAAAGGTGTATTGGTGCACATATACAATAGCACGGAAATCGAATATAATCCTGCAAAAATTCGAACTATCTTTTTGTTACTGTTGTTGTTTGTTTGTTTGTTTGCGGCATGTTTTGCACTAGAAATGTTTTGTAACCTCCACACATGTAATCTCGTTTATAGGTTTTCTTAATTTATTAGTGTTCTAATATAAAAAATTTAAGATCCTGGCACAGAGATTAGCAAAACATAAAATCACAAAATGTGGAACCGCAATTCTCTTCCACAAGCTCTATAATTTTGGAATCTTGTGGCGCTTGTGCAGAGATTTGTCTGGTAGAACGCGAACCCTAATTTGGTCCGCGTAGCTCGAAATGAGCATTAAATACTCTAGAACTTCCCATCTAAGCCATACGTAGCCCTTCCTGGAAATAATAGACAGGATCCCTCGATATTGTGAGGCTAGCCATGTAAAAAATGCACATCTGTCTATTCCAGGTCCTTTAACATTATTTTCTATACCGCATTGTACCAACGTCGTTCCTAGGACTCTTTTCTCTGCTAGGCGCTTCTTTTAATATTACCTCCAGACTGGTTGTGTAATTCCTTATTGACTGGTAGCAAGCAGAGAGTCTGGGAACGGGGTTGCAGTAAGGAGCCTCGAGAACAATTCAGTATGGAATTTGAAGAAATTTATGAAAATTTGTTATTCTTGGAAAATAAAAACCTCTGGGGAAATTTCCATTCGTCAATTGACAAAGTTATAACGCAGGTCAGAAAATAACTCCAGAAAAAGGATTTAAAAATGCCACGCGTTAGTCCATAGAAATCCAATTTGGTTCATAATAAGAGAAATATTTCTCATTACGCAGGCTAATTGATGTTCAATTTCTGCCAGATTTTGTTTTGATTAACAACTACCTTAAGACTTGGCATATAAAACCATATTTGAAGGATAAAACAGCTATACATCTATACACTCTATAATAAATCGCTTTTAGCCATCTCTTTTGCGTGGATTCTATGAGTTAAACAAGCGATTTTTGACGTCGTTAGGTTGGGTAATTAGTCGAGCCTTAAAGCTTAAGTATCTCAGAGTGATGTAATTGCTTCTTTTTTGTTTACATAAAAATAATTTCGTATTTCTAATTGCAGCTACTCTATGGCGAATTTACGTTATTATAATCGTTGTTGTTTTGAAAATTATAATTATCTTTTTCTTTTATGATGAAGTTAAGTTGATCAGAAACACATCATGAATAAGGAACGTTTCTTTATTCGTCTATCTGTTGCTGTTACCCAATGTTCAAATAAGCGCCCTATTGAAGAAAATTGAATAAGTACCCAATGAACGCCCAAGTCTACGACGAAAGAGGGCGGGTGTTAAAAAAGTCAGGAAGTTTTTTTAGCAGGAAAAAATGTTTATTCGAGGAAACAAGGAAGCCTTTAATAATCATTTTTTCTGACCTAGAATAAATCTTTTTTTCACATAAAACATTATCATCAATATTATCAACGTCAGCGATATTAAAAAGCTGGTACAGCATCGACCTCCTTTCAATATTTTCCGAAGATCCTTATTCAACATTTGTATTATATTCTGAATAAACGCTCCTAAAACAGCAAGTTTATTAAAAGGGCGTCTTGTTAGAGGGGAAAACCATTTAAAGGGCGTCTAATAAAAGGAGGGGAAATTTATTCGAAGTTAATTAAGTTAGTTTATAGGTTATTTTTTGACCACGGAATTTTATAAACGTATACACTCTATAACCAAGTGTTTGGCGCGTAAAATGCCAACTTTGTACCATCAAAGGACTTATTCTTTTCTTCATAATGAGATAAAGAAGCCTGGGCATGAGTCTGACGTTCCCGCATTATTATATGTTCCACATTTACGCTTCAAATTATGTGATCTGCTTCTTTTTATTTGATGGTAAATTAAGCTTGACCAACTTGCAGAAATACACAGAACACACATACAAATGATATGCTTTCTTTTTATGGAAATTAAAAATTTTTGTTCCTCGCGTTATTTACTTTTTGTTATTAGTATGTTATGCATAATTTAAATGATTTTTACCAAAAAAAAATTGTGTTGAAATAACGGAGTTCATATTGTTATTCTCGTGGTGGACCTATAGTGAAGCCGAATTACGTTTTATTATTGCAATGGTTGAGTTACGCTATGATTTATTATATGCTTATGGATAGTTTTTTATGGTCGACAAGTTACTGTTTAAAATTATATCAGTAAGATTGGAACGACGCACGCTTTCTTTTTTTTGGGTGCTTTTGATGATAACGTTTTTGTCCTCGCGCCATCATATTATTTTCTTGAAAATAGTTTAATTTATAACAAATTGCAAGTGCTTGAGCACTTCTTCTGTTCAACTCTAAATTTTATTATATTTTTGTACTTTTAAGTTTATATTTTACATGCTATATACGATAACATTTTACACTTGTTTAGACTACAAGGCCGTACTCCGTCCTAAAATAACTTTCGTTTCCAATCCCTTGAGAGTGCATTATCAAATGTTAGCGGTAAAAATGGTAAACGCAGTGCCAAACATTAAAAAACACATGTCAATAGCTATGCTATATATGAAGTTAATTTGAAGGCTCAAAAGAATTCAAGTGTTTTGAAAACATAATATATTTGTGTAACTAGGTAGCTATCTACATTTAACCCATTTGATGTATATAATAACCAGCCAGCTAGCTAGCTAATCTTTTGCTGAATTTTAAAAAAGTCTAGCTAACTTTTAGCTAGCTAGCTAGCTAGCTAGCTAGCTAGCTATCTACAAGTCTAGCCAAAAATTGAACAATAAAGTTTTTGTGAGCTAACGTCTCATAGTTTTTGTTAGCTAACTTCTCATATTTTATTAAGACCAAAAATGCTTTGGTGCTAGCTACAAACGATGTTGGGTATGGATATGTTTATTGATGATGTCATTCGTCAAATACATGTGGAAGATCGAAGAAGGGAAGAAAATGAAGCAGAAAAACATTTTAAAAGAAAAACAATATTAGATCATACCAAAATCAGTAAATTAAAATCTGATCAAAACAATGATTGGGTGGCAATAGTGGTTGGTGTTTTGTTTGTCGCTAGTGTAGCTGGGCTTGCAGCATATCAAAGTCTTACCCCAATTGATGATGCAAGTAATTCTAATAGTCTGCCCAGAATTAGTTATCAAGAACTAAATGATGTATTGGAAGACGCCCCTTTCCCATCAGACATATATGCTAGTAAAAAACTACCAGGAGATTTATTTCCAATGTCGTATATTTTATACGTAAATGCAAATTTTACAACCAAAAACTACACTGGTCTTGTGAAAATAAGGGTTAAATGCACAAGAGAAACTTCAACGATTATATTGCATTCTGTGAAGCAAAAAGTATATAAGGTTGCTATAAAAACTGTAAACACAACAGATATTGAAGATATTCTCGTCAAAAGTCACAAGCGTAATAAGAAAACGCAAATGTTGATATTTTCGTTAAATCAACAATTAAAGCAATCTGATGAATATGATATTTACATTGGATTTTTTGGTCCACTCACCTACGACACAGAAAATGGCATATATTTATCTAATTTTAAAGATGGCTACGGGGTGACAAAGTAAGTGGTGCTTTTTTCTTCTTTTTTGATATATACATTTTCAGAAAGTTGAGTAACATTGGGTCTTAACCAAAATTTTAAATAAAAAGTTATTGTCCAATAATGCAACTTTAACGTAAAACGTAAGGTGACGTCAGCTAACAGCTATTTGACATAGCGTCTATTATATTGTAGTTGCTTTTGGAGTATCCAGAGTCAACAAAATTTTTAATTTCTTGTGAAAACATATCTGGTTATTCATAATCAGGTTTTAACATTTTTAAAACTATGTACGTGTGCATTTTAATTTAATAATCTCAGAGCTTTAGTAGATCATAAGATAGACTGCAGAAACTTTTAGACAGGCTGTTTTATTTCCAAAATTATGTATATTTTAACTTTACTCAATTTTTATTTCAAATTTCTATTTAAAATATAACTTATATACTACTTCGTTGATTCTAATGGTTAACATATGTTACTGCTTTATTTTTTCCAGAACTGCACTGTCTGCAGTGTTCAAGCCAAGATTAGCAAGGAAGTTTTTTCCTTGTTTTGATTCGTTAACATATAAATCAAAATTTCATGTTATTATTAATCATCCGAGAGAAATGAGAGCTGTCTCAAATGCTGCAGCAAAGACAAGAGTAAGTTATTAGGTTTAGTTTTAAACACTAGTTCTTTGAATTCGAAAAATCCAAACCTGTCCTGAAGTAATTGTTTTTTCCCACAACCAAACTTCCGAAAAACAATTTAGGTCATTCAGTCAGTCAGCAAAAAAAAATTTTGATAAAATTTGCAAATCAAAAAAATTATTAGTAAATAATATGGTGAAGATTCTTTGCGTGTGCAAATTAATGTTTTCTTTATGTCTATCAAAATTTGAGTAATAGTTAATTATTATTTTTTTTTATTAACAGGTTTTAGTTGATGACACCAGCACAGTGGAGACACATTTTAAATACTCGCCTTCTATGAGCACATATCAACTTTCATTTTTTGTTGGTGAATATAACTACAGCAGCATCAGAAGCAGAGTGAAGGTATCCTGTGTTTTTTTTAATAAGTTTGCTCAAAATTAAGACTTTAATTTGTTGTTGTTAGTACAATACAAAGACCATGTTACTCTTGTAAAGCTTGAAACACTAATCATGCAATGGGAATAGTAGATTAAATATAGTCGCAACCATGTTCTTTCCTGGCTTGCTTTTAGGCAACAACAATTGCAAAGATCATATTAAACAACACAACCTTTTTTATTTATCACATAGAAAAAAGTACAAGCCCCATCATTGCAATTAACTTAAACCATATTTTAAAAGCAACAGTATGTTTTAAAAACAACATTACACAAAATTTTCTATGAAGAATGGTATGCATACACTTACATTACTCTTAAAATACACCTTCCCCAAATTTCATAAATTATAAAATTTTGAATGACATCCAAAATTTTATAATGGTTTTGTGCTTTTCAAATAAGGATATTCAGATAGAATATTAAATTATCATGACAAAAATTAAGTTTTTAGAGCAATATAATATTCTAGTTTGATTTTATTTAAATTTAAAGAAAATTATTAATTTGAAAACGAGGCTATTCTTAGGAAGCTTGGCCTAATGAAGGGTTTGACCGTAACTTTCAGCTTGGAATTGAGGCACTTAACGAACAAAAATATTTACGGAATTAGGTAATTTGTTCTACCTTTTAGGAATAAGAATCGACCTCTTTATTTGCGTTTTGCACAATTAGGAAATTCGGGAAAGGTCTATTAGAAGCCATCTTTAATCTTACTGTGAGATGCAATTCTTGTGCTATGAAGCCTTTACATCATTTGTATTAAAGTGCAGGTTTAACTGTACTGCCATCTGTTAATGAACTACAATCAAATTTACAGCTTGCAATCAAGTGTCAAGTTCTACAAATATTGTAAATTTAAATTCATCACGTTTTAATAAAATACGAATGAAAAAGAAACAAAATTGTCCAAAATTTCTTTGATGCTGTAAATAATACTTAACATTTGTATCAGTGCTTTAAGCTATTAATCAATAAAAACCTATCTTCAAATAAGTACCCAGTCTAAAAAGCAAAAAAAAAACTAATAATAAAATCCACGATTTAAAAATATATTTCACAAAAAAAAATTTGACTAAAATCTGTTTCAAGTCCATTCAAACACTTTCGAATATTGAAAATATTTCCTTTTTTATATTCTGCATTGTTCTTTCCAAATTTATTACGTTTTTTTTGAATAAGCATCCTCTTATTATGGGTTGGTGCTTTTGACTTTATGTGCAAGGGTGCAAGTAGATTGTTAACATTACTTTGACATTACTGTACGTAATGGTCTATTTGTTTTTATATGTTGTATATATTTATATTATACTTATATATTGTATTTTATGTAGATTGGGTTATTAAGCCCCAAAGGAAGGGAGGAAGAAAAGAATTTGGCAGAACAATTTTTGCCTTATTTTAAGACATTTTATGAAAAGAAACTACGAGTTAATTACAGCTATCCGAAAATTGGTAAGTGCAAAATATATATTTGTGTGTGACTAGAACTATTCAAAGGGCTCTGTAATTTTAAGAAGAAAAAAAATTGTTTTAAAAATGTTATTATTTGTTAGACTTTTCACCAATTACAAAAGAAGTTGGTGAGGTATCTGAGGCCACTGGGCTAGTTCAAATTTATGAACCTGACATACTGTACAATGCCAACTCTGGATCATTAAAGCAATTGGAAGATATTGCACAAGCTATTGGACACGGTTTGGCAAGTCAGGTACGTTTCTTCTTTATAACTTTAAATTGTGATTAATTGACTTACTTTTCAGCATGAATATAAAGCCAGCCTATAGTGTTTTCTTAATGTCTACGATCTGTGAGACACCGAGTAAAAAAAATTTACTAGGAAATTTTCCTGGATTTTATTGATTGTAGAAAGCCGAGTAAAAAAAGGTTAATATATTAAACTACAAAATTAATTTCTGCAAGTTTCTTGGAGCAGTATACGTTTTTCTCTTTTCATCGAAACCAAGTTTAAAGAAAGGTATATTAATAAAATTAAAAGTCTTTAAAAAAGTATATAAATTCTCCATCAACAGAATTTTATCCCTATGAAATGTACCATTTCTTTTTATCTGTACGAGTTATCATAGACATACCTTTAAAAATACCTTTGGGTTTTGTTAACTGGCAATAATTCACTAAATATCAACACACAGTCTATTTTGTCGAAATATTTAAATATTTTTGACTCTCTTATCAACTGCTTTATTGTGTAAAACTTTACATTACCTTTTTTTTTATGTTCCTTAGTGGTTTGGTTGCTTGGTTACCACAAATTCTTGGAAAGATGAATGGTTGATGACCTCACTCTCAACATATTTCAGCACTTTACCTGTCGAGTATTATTATCCCTCATGGGATATGAAATCTTTATTTTATAAATCGATGATGAACACTGGCTTGTTGGGTGATGTAGGAAAATTTGTTCATCCTATTTCTGTTAAGAACAACGATATCAGATCATTGCAAAGTGGAAAATTTGACAAAGTGAAGAAGGTATATATTTATTTCATGATTGAAAAAGTGTATTTTGTTAATAAAAGACAGCTTATATGTTGATTATGATACAATATGTTTTATTTTTTACGTTTTTAAATCTACCAGGCACTGAACTGCAAAGTTGTCTCAGGATTGCTCGTTTTTTCTTCTTTGCATTTTAAATCTTAAAAAAATTTTTTAGTTTGATTTTTTAAGAAATATTTTTAGGTAGGTTAGAAGTCGAGACAGCTTGTTAGGTGTTCCAAAAATGATTGGCAAAAATATCGGCCTTTTTAAGCCCCTTGTTGACAACTGCTTTGTGTTTGTATTGAAAATATGTATTCTAATCCAGCTTCCCAATCTTTTCAATTTTAATGAGCAACAGAGCTTGTTTAGGATTAAGTATAGCATTTACGTCATGACTACTAATTTTGAGCCTTGTTATTGTCGCTCTATCTTTATTCATTTACTACTTTGTTTGTTTGTAGGGTGCGTGTGTTTTTCAAATGCTGGTTGATTATGTCGGAGAGGATCGATTCATGCAAGCTTTAACTGTAAGAGGAAAAAATCATTTTTTATTGTTGTTATATTTCTATAAATTTATCGGATTTCTTGAACAGACTTTTGCATTCACTTTTTAGAAATTTTTGAAGAAACATCAGAATGGTAATGCAGGCCTTGACGCCTTTTTCTCATCTTTTACAGAGGTAAGAATTTCCAACCCTTCCCCAGTTAATTCACATCATCAAGAAATTACTTTACAAAACGCCACGCTTCAACATCTTTGCCTGTTGATATTGCCGTTCTTACAATGTCTACATTACCCCGGCAAGTTGTATTCAAAAAGATAATTGGCATAATCTATTTTCCAGGATTTTCCAGACTATGACGTTGTAGATTTTCTGCACCCGTGGTTGTATCAACAAGGCTTTCCAGTGGTCTCGATTAGCCCAAGCGCTGATAACACCCAGTTAATAGCAGATCAACGTCGATTTGAATTTCAAAACCACACCAGTGTTATTGATGACTTTGAAGAGATTGTGTAAGTTATTTAATTAGAATTTTAAACATGGGTGTTTCATGACTCACTATAATACTTCAAATATCACAACCATTCTATAGTTGATGCATTTCCAGTCATATGTGTCTTGCATGGTTTATAAATACTTTAGTTCAGCTATTGTTTGTAATCACTTTTGTTTGCAGATGGCGCATACCATTATATGTGAGGTATTCTTGCCTGAACAAGACGAAGGTACATTTTGTAGATTCGCAAGCAGGTATGTTATGTGTCAATTGTTTATTGTGTAACATAGTCAGAAGGTTAAAAATTACATGGATTGGCGGATTTGTGACAAATTCAAGGCGTCTAAAAAGTACAATGATTGACGGATTTGTAAAAAATTAAGGGCGCCTAGGTTTTTAAAGAGAAATGAGACTATTGTTCTTTTTTGAAGTAGGATTTTGGATCCTCCTGTCACCAATATTTACACATCTCTGTCATATGACATTGTCGGGTTAAAAGATTTAAATATTGTTGGAGACATTTAAACTTCTTGATTCACAGGCGGCCGCTTCTTCTTTCTTCTAGAGCGATTCCCTAACAGTTGCAAAGGCGCGAAAAGTTGGTATAAAGCAAATTTCGGAGCGACCGGTTTTTTCCGCGTCAATTATGATGATAAAAACTGGCGAAACTTGTTGGCACAGATCAATGAAAACCATTTGGTAAATGTTCACAGATTTTTTAAATGTTTCAGTATATTGCTTCGAAATGTATTTGGAAACACAATAAAGTAGTGTAATGAAAAGCAAAAAAAATGTTTTTTTTTTATTTAGGTATTTCCAGCAATCGATCGTGCGAATTTACTCTCGGATATTTTTGAATTGGCAAAGTAAAATTACATTTTTTGTTTAGCTACCCTACCCCCTTTTGTTTATTTGCTATTGTCGAAAGTAGAAGCCATGATCAACTAATGTCTTGGTTTATTGTAACCCTCTCATCTGCTATGTTTAGCATGGGTTACCGCAACATTGGAGATGCACTTGATTTTACACAGTATCTGACGAAAGAATGTCACTATGTCCCATACAGCATTGCACTGCACCAGCTGCAAAGAATGGTGAACATGTTTCAAGGTAGCAAGGCCCACAATTGTGTCAAGGTGAGTAATCTTTGACTAGC
This sequence comes from Hydractinia symbiolongicarpus, assembly GCF_029227915.1. Classification (NCBI taxonomy): domain Eukaryota; kingdom Metazoa; phylum Cnidaria; class Hydrozoa; order Anthoathecata; family Hydractiniidae; genus Hydractinia; species Hydractinia symbiolongicarpus. Next base: position 7,959,389 of record NC_079885.1, read on the forward strand.
CTTGATTTATTGTTTATGCTAAAATGGGTTAGAACTGTTTCATTCTAGACTAAGTTGGGCTAGTTTAGGGTGTTGCGAATCGCTTCTAAAAGAGTCTTTGTAATGCTTTTTACACCCTGTAAGTTTAATTCTTCGCATTTACTCACCCGGTAATCTTGTTTATCAATCTCTCTAAAGAATGGGTAATAGCTCTAAAAGTGTATGTTACATGTCAATCCGAGGTTGTGTAGGACAGGGGGAAATCCATTGACTTTAAGTACTTATAACCAGGAAACATTGATTTTTTTGGAACGTTTGTTTTGTGCTGTGGTTTCAGGGATTGATGATATTCAAATATTGAATTCTCTGATTATGATTTTTGGAGCAGGGAGGGGGTAGATTCTAAACGCCGAATTGATATTTTCCGACACTTTTTGATTTATGATTAATCCCTACAAATGACCCAAAATCAAAATAGTCAACATGAACCTCGCATTGTTCTTATGCATCTAGACATGTAAAAGCGTTTCTTTGCTTTGAACGTTGGTTATACTTTTCTGACGCGTTTCGTTTTTATTTACAGCATTACATGTTGTCATTAGTTTCGCCAGTGTTGGAGAGGCTGAGTTCAAATACATCACATGGCCACGTGGAAAAGTATGTTAAAATTGTATTATTCATTTTTTGTATTTGTATTCAATACTCTGCTGGTACTACAAAATATTTGAGTACCATCTTTTACCTGTGTATTTTTGTTAAAAAAATAAAGAAAGAACCTAGTAACTGGGATCGTCATTGATTTGTTTATATCAAATGGACCATGTTTACCTTTTAGAAAATTGATTGCACTTTTAACTGACGTGGTTGTGACGTACAAGAAGAATTTCCTCACAACCGAGTTGGACAATATGTTTTTGAGGTGGTTGATCAGTTCAGAAAGGTTAGCTTGAAGTTTTTCAACTTGTTTATTTGTTTGTTGGTGTGTTGCTTTTTTGTTTTGTATTCGCCAACACGGATTGTGTATCTTTGTTGATGACACCTGCTAATGTTTGAGTGCTGATATGTTAAATTTTCAGACAGAGTGGGATTCAAACTATGAACTTTAAACTCCCTAGCTTTAAGTAACGGTCTTTTCTAGGGCTGATCAGTAATATATCCATCAAATTTAAAAGCTTAATATGAAACTTAGGTATCATTTCCAAAAAGACACTCACGCTTTAATAGATCACAGAAGTTGAACACTGACCCCCAACACTTTATTGAGGTGGTTGCTTTGCTAATCCTGAACATTAGGGGCTTGTTTACAACGAGTAGAAATACTGCTAGGTTTTGGTATTACCTAGAGCAGATTTATAGTTTGAATTTTAAGAAATAATTGGAAAAGAAGCAAACAACGTATAACATTGTTTTTCAGTAACCGCTGACTTTCTTTTTAGAAATATCATTCCTGGAAACATGAGAGAAGTGGTGTTAAAAACTGGTGTATTGAACGGCAACCATTTTGAATATGAACTTTTGATGAAATACTATTACTCGGCTGTTTCACTAGCAGAGAGAGATTTAGTTTTAAAAAGCATTGCAAGTTTCCAAAACAAGCAAATCTTGAATAGGTGAGTTGTGGTGGGCAATAAAAGAGATAACAGTGATATAGGTAAAAAGAAATCCAAATTTGATTGTAATCATAAAACCGAAAGTTTCTTTCTTTCTGTATTCCTCAATATTCGCAGAAAGTTATTTGAAAAGACCTTTTCTTAAGACGTTATTTTCTTTCCTTTTTTATATTTTATTCAACAAAAATGCACTCATCTCGTAAGCCATGCTATATCTTTTTTTTAGAATATGCAGACATTTCTTCTAACAGTTAGATGGCCATAATAGTTCCTTTCTGCAGAGAAATAAAAAATATCGTTAAATGCATGCGTTTTGTTGTATAGAAGGCGTGGCGACAGGCTGTTTTTCGACTCTTTAATGCAGTAAAATCACATTGTGCCCTCATGGAAAAAGCAGTGTGGCTTTAACGCTTAGGAAAGGCTTCAAGACCATGACTTTTATCCTGCTCCCCTTTGAACTTTTAAGTTTGGTGCTTGTTTAAGTATTGTGATGCGTTTTAAGATATTTGATCAATACTTTTGTGCTAAACATTTTTAATGTATTTAAAATAATGCTTCTCTCTGTGTAGGGCTGCGTTATATACAGAATGATTCGCTCGAGTTATTAGTGATAATATTTTTTTAGGTTTGTTGATCAATCAAGCAACACTTCTGAAATCTATCGCGACGATGAGATAAAGGTACTTGCGTATGTTTGTCGCAACCCGATTGGTCAGGCCGATGCATGGTCGTATATTCAAAAACACTGGAATCGTGTTTATGAAAACCAGTAAGATTTTATTATTTGTTTATTTTTCGTCGTTTTAGTCATTGTCGTTGTTGTTGTTGTCGTCGTTATTGTTGTTGCTATTGTCCTCATTGTCGCTTTTGTCGTTGTCGTCGTCGGTAGCTGCCAGTGGTTGTTGTTGTTGTTGTTGTTATTGTCGTCTGGATTGGCGTTGTTGTGTCGTGTTTGTCTTCTTGTTTATTCTTGTTTCATTTGTTATTCTTATATTTACGTAACTAAATTATGAAAAGGAACTTGTTTTAACGGTTTACTTTTTCTGTTTTGTAGCCATAGCAATGTACGAGGTTTGGTGGAAATGTTTGAAAGTTGTTTGTCATCAGCCAACACTTCAGAAGCTATATCAGAGGTATACCAGCATTGCGATAGAGCGATTCAACGGCTTTTTTTGCGCCCTCATTCTGATGAATAAAGATAGATTACACTGTAAAAAAGTGAATATTTTGGATTTTTAAAACTAAAGGTTTTGATGAAGAAAATATAAGTTTCCAGTTTTCAAGAAATTATATTCTAAGAGAGTTGCAATTGATGCATTCCGGTGTATTATAACTACAGTAGTATATTTAGCTTGAATCTTGCAAAAGGGTGAAATTGTGCTTTTTAACATAAAAGCATAAAACTTTGCTCATGTAACCTAAGCCGAACACTAAGCCAGTTAAATCAGATGTCATTTTTTGTAGGTGACGAGGTTGATGGAACTGGACAACACAAAAGTATTGTCGCATTTCTTGAGAAGCATAAGGGAGAAAATCTTTTGGAATATAAATTATTCACAACGTGTTGGGGAGGTGACGGCTTGGTTTGAAAAGACAAACGCATCTTGCTTGGTAGCGGATGTTCTTTTTTAGGTTGTGATGTGGAACTAATGTAGAGACCAATGAAATTTGCCAGAAATTGCACTTTTTTTTGCAATATTGTTTAAAATGAACTGTTTTATTTTTTTAGTTAAATACTTTGATCATGTATTTGTAAGTCTTTGTGAAGTTGTTTTGGCTTAATATTCTTTCTCTCACTACTCTTTCTTCGATAAGGAAACGGTTTAATAACGTCTGAGGGTTTACCTAAAACCCAAGTCATACTGTGAAGAAGCAGAGATGGTTATGAAATAACAATCCACGTAATGTATGACTGATATATTTTCAGGATAATACACTGTAGTGTATGATATGTTTGGTGCAAATTTTAGTTAAAATTCTGAATATATAAGTAGATGGACGTATCCATTAAGAAACTTTTGAAATAACAGCAGTGAAAATATAAAAAATATTGGGAACCACACCCCTCAACAAGTTTTTTTAAAGGAAAATGCAGGTTTTTGATACGTCTTATCTTAGCGTGGTGAGTTAATAACGCCCTTATTCGTCTCGCATATATCTTGCTTTTACCATTTTTTGGCCTTTGACGTAGTTGATATATGTTGTATAATTTATAGAATATTTTACATTTTTCTTGTGCTGTTTTGTGAAATTTTGTAGTATTTTTTTTTAATACACGTTCCGAATTTTGGTAGATTATAATATCTCGCTATCAACCATAGGTGAAAACTTAAACTTTAAAATTCTTTAAAAAGAATTTTACGCGTGATCATTTTCAAAGGGTGTAACCTGTTAAACTGAAATTTTGTTTTCTTTAAATTCTGTTAAGGCATAATTCTTATATTTCTGCGTACTTGTGACGTGCAGTTGGAACCTAAACCGATTTTACAAAAATTCTGTCTTTTTTTTCTTTAGTAATCTTTTTTACTTTCTTTTTTAATTTTATTAATAAAAATAGCAATATCTTAGATGTCGTAGTGTTTATGTTTGCAAAGGTTAAGTGTTAATGTATTGTCTCTTTAAATATTTTATTTGCATCTAAGTATTTAGTTCTAATGCTATCAATAATTTAGGTAAATTTTGTTGTTGATGCAAATATTTTCTAGAGTACAACATCTAAATGAAAAAACAGTAAAACCCACCATGCCATTTGCTCCAATTGGCTCAAGATTGTTTATGGACGAAATAATATTTCATAAACTCTGGTTGGAGAAGCAACAGAGAGATGAGGAGAGCGACAGCAGTAGAGAAGAGTATTCCGAAGATGAAGATTCCGATGTGAGGCAGCTTTTCCCGAAGTCGAAGAAATCACCGGAACATAAAGAACATCGTGGAATAAATAAAGTTTCTAAGAACGAACCCCCGGAATGGTTAGCCGTCTTTGTTGGAGTGTTCTTTGTTGCAGGGGTTGCCGGGATAGCGTCCTACCAAGCTTACAGCTTAGATTACAAAGATCAACTTTCAAATGTTGACATTCAGCTGAAAGACATGGCGCATGACGCTCCTCCGTACGTGCCCGTTTACGACGGAATTAAACTGCCAACGAATTTGACACCAAAAGCTTATGTTTTGTATATATACCCGAACTTAAAAAAACGAACGTACAGGGGTCTGGTGAAGATATCTCTGTTCTGTCATAACAGCACGAACAACATTGTATTGCATTCAAACAAACATAGAATTAGCAAGGTGGAGTTAAAAGCGAGCGGCAATGATAACGCCGATGTAAAGTTAAAAGATACACTACGCAATCGAAAGCGCGAAATGTTGATTCTGCAGGTGGAGAAAACACTTCAAGCGGGGCAGTCCTATGATTTGTTTATTTCGTTTGAAAGCAAACTGACGTTCGATCTCGGCCATGGAATCTACTTAAGTTATTACAAGGATGGAAATGGCAAACAGCGGTAAGTCGCGAATTGTTGATACACTATTGCCGAGTGTTGACGATTTGTTTAAGGAGTGTGATGGGATGCCACTGCGATTTTCCATCGCTATAAATGGCTAAATTATTAGGAATTTTTTTTATTTGGAAACTTGTTTTTGTTTTTGTTGTTACTGTTGTTGGTTGTTTTTTTGTTGTTGCCCAATAGTCGACCTTATCCTTGTCGCTAATTTCAGTTTAATCATGTTTGTTTTGTGAAAAAGTTTTTTTCTTAATTTTTATCCAGTTTTTGTTTAAAATTTTAACTTGGGCGCAACTCAAAGTTATGTATTTTAATGTGACAAATTCTCGCCAATCGTTTAAAAAAATTATCATATTTCTCGAAAGTGAATGCCGTAAAAATCACCAAGTGGTGCCAGGTGTAGTGGCGAGTACCTGTAATCTTTTTAGTTAGAGGCTAAACTTGCAGATGACTGAGGATTAGGACCACAAACCTAACCATTCATATAATTCATTTTTAAGTTTGATGGTATCAACCAATTTCGAGCCGACGTCTGCAAGAAATGCATTTCCATGTTTTGATGAACCAGAACTAAAAGCCACCTTCAAAACCATCATTCTGCACCAAAAGGAGGGCTACGCGGCAGTGTCGAATATGCCAATGGAAAAAGTGGTAAGGATATGTTTATCTGTAGCCTTTGTTGTCCTCAAGTGAAGACTAAATCTTGGTTTTTGTCAGTCAGTTTAGTATCACAGGGAAATATCAGGGAATTTTTAAAATTGACCATTTCTTTGTCAGGAAATTCGGGGAGACGTAATGGTAATCCTTTTTCGATTCTCGCTGTTACTATGTTTCTATTGATTCATAAGATGTATACATAAATTCTATTTAAGAATTGCTCGAATGTCAGATCATTCAATTATGGAAAATTTTTGATTATTAGGGGTAGATGTCATTAACAAGGTGCCGGGTGCCTGGTCCCTTATATCAGTTGCATTATAAAGAGCACTAATTTAGCGATTTTGTCATCGCTTAACAAAATGCATGAGATGCGCGCTGATAATTTTCGCCTCAATGTGTCGTGGGTCAAGAACAATGAGGAACAAAATAACAACAACAGGCTAAAATTTCCCTGAAAAAACACAAACCGCTTCGAGGAATATATTTCACGGGAGAAATTTGTTGTCACGATTTTGTAAAAAAAAATAATAAAAAAAATAAAAAATGTAAGAACAGAATAAATAAATAGAATAATGCAGCCAAATTTTCTGGTTCTTCTAAAATAAGTGTATATTATGCAATTTGAACTACATTTCCGTAACTTGCTTAAAATAGCGACGATTCGCCATTAAAAGCATTTTTCCTCAAGTACTTTGAACTGAGGTTTAGTGTAAAATCCAACAAGTTATTGAAGTAGCCATTTTAATTTTATTCTTTCTCAGGTAACTTATGGCGATGACAAGGTGGAGACACATTTTAAAGTTACACCAGTCATGAGTACGTATTTGGTCGTATTCGCCGTGACCGAGTATAATTATAGAGAAGTCAGAACGTCCCGAAACTTACCAGTAAGTAGCTGTTGTCCCGAAACCTACCTGTAAATAGCTGATGTGTCACGTATGAGTTAACATTGGTTTCATATCTGTCCTGGTGTTTTTTTGTTTTTTTTCCAAACAAGAGATTGAAATTTTAGATATATTTACCTTAAAGAGTCCATAATTGGTCTTGAGAGTCTATAATTGGTCTTGAGAGTCTATAATTGGTCTTGAGAGTCCAATATTGGTCTCAAGAGTCCTTAATTGATCTTGGGAGTCCATAATTGGTTTGAGAGTCATAATTCGTTTGAAAGTCCATAATTGGTCTTGAGAGTCCATAATTGGTTTAGAGTCATAATTGGTTTGAGAGTCCATAATTGGTCTTGAGAGTTCATAATTGGTTTTGAGAGTCCATATTTGGTCTTTAGGGACCATAATTAGTCTTGAGGGTCCATAATTGGTCTTGAGAGTCTATATTTGGTCTTTAGGGTCCATAATTGGTCTTGAGAGTCCATAATAGGTCTTGAGAGTCCATATTTGGTCTTTAGGGTCCATAATTGGTCTTGAGAGTCCATAATAGGTCTTGAGAGTCTATATTTGGTCTTCAGAGTCCATAATTGGTCTTGAGAGTCCATAATAGGTCTTGAGAGTCTATATTTGGTCTTTAGAGTCCATAATTGGTCTTGAGAGTCCATAATTAGTCTTGAGAATCCAGAAGAGATATAGAGAGTATTAGGGAGTGTCCACAGGACTTCTTCCTACTGCTTTGTTTTACTTGGCAAGTCAGTTATTAGTGATATTTATGTGTAATTTAAAACAGAGCCGCTTACGCTTGTTTATTTAAAATTACTTTTTATGAGGGGTGATAATTTTCTTTTTTATTTATGTTAAGTTGGTGACTATTTAGGACGAAATATACCGACTTGGGACTAACCTCAGAGCTGGAATTGATTGTTTTTGTTTTTGTTTTCGGTGTTTTTAGTAAAATTGCAAAATATTGCCACTACCTGAAACAACAGTGAAGATATTGTTAACTGCAAGTTCGAAACTTGATTGTTCTTTGTTCTTCAAAGACATCACAAAATTGTATTTTTTTTAGATTCGAGTGTACGCTCCCAGTGGTCGTTTGGCTGAAACTACATTCGCTGCCACAGTGGCTCCGCTCTGTATTGATTATTACGAAGAAAAGTTCGGTGTTAAATTTTCGTTGCCTAAATTAGGTAATAATTTGTTTTTTAAATGGCTAAAACACGTACGTCTTTCTTTTTTGAGTTTATTTTGTAAAGATTTATGTGAAGATTTATTGTCATTCTACAACGTGAAAAGGCTTTACAGATTTTGATTTACTAACATGGTACCAGCATATAATCAACTGAAAATTAAAAGTAGAATTTCTTCTTCTTGACGTAACTCCCCCAACCCTATCTACTCTGTAGACGTGGTTCCTATCGCAACACTGTCAGCTGCCGCCGACGAGACGTGGGGTATGAACATCTTCGAGGAGACGTACTTACTTTATAACGAAAACACGACAACAGTTTCCACTCTTGAGTACATCGCCAAAACCATCGCACATGAATTTTCACACCAGGTAAAAATTAAGAATGCCTCGCTTTTCATAACTTCCTTGCAATTCCTCGTTTAACATGTCTTGCTTATTTTTTAGTGGTTTGGAGATCTAGTCACGATGAAATGGTGGAACGATCTATGGCTGAAGGAATCTTTTGCTGCCTATCTCGAATATCTTCCCATTCAAAAATATTATCCATCTTGGGACTTGCAAACATCTTTTTATTCCGATAATATCCACACTGCACTAAACTTCGACTCCAGCAAGTTCACGCATCCTATAAATTCCGATGCACTAGATCCTGACGAATTGAGAACCACCTACGACGCGATTACTTATCAGAAGGTTGGTATATTCCCAGGTTTCGAAGTTGATGTTACTTCGCATGAACTTGAAATTGTCGCAAGGATTACTGAAATGGATTGATTGAATGAATGGATTTTTTTATTTCATCAGGGTGCGTCCGTGGTAGCCATGCTGGGTGACTTTCTTGGTGAAAAAACATTTTTGAAAGGTGTCAATGTAAGTATCTGTTTTGGACGTCAAATTGTGTTTTAGATATTTTGAAGTATACTTCTATTTTTTATTGGTGCAGAACATCACGTGGTGCCACGCGTCTGATTGTTTAAACATGCTTGTCTAAAATTTTATCCGCCATGACCAGAAGTTTACTTCTCTTGTGAAACGGTGCAAGCAAAGAAGTTTAGAATTTTCTTTGTGCTAATTAGTTCTTAAAAAACTTTGGGCCTTATCTTTTAAGTGCGAAGATACCTTTGTTGGACATTTACCTTTTTTTCGGTATAGCGATTAAAAAAAGAAAAAGAAAAAAAAGGAAACTCTAAAACCTCTTTAATACCTTTAATTGAAGTGCCATGTTAATCAAAATTAATCAACGTGAATTTACCTGTTTAGATCTTTCTTACAAAATATCAGTACAGCAACGCAGATGCAAATCAGTTTTGGCAAACAATGACTGAGGTAAGATCTATCAAGACTTTCTTTAATCTAATTTGTAACGTTAGTTTTGTTGACTCACTCGATGTCTAGTTGCATTCTAAAGTTGCATTCTGATCTCTGCTTGTTTAAATAGTTCCTGGAACTTGAATGCAATGTTGTGCACAATCTCCTTTAATGGTTGTACACGTGATGTATTTCTCGCATTTTTATTAGCTGGAAAAAAATATTTAAATATTTAGAAAAATTTTGAAAAAAATTAAAAGATTTAAACTTTCGGAATTCCGTCTAATCCATGAAAAAATTTCCGGATAATGCTGTAAGCTTTATTTAATGCACGTGCCCATGTTAGAAACTTGTATTGTCCGAGACTTAACATTCATGAGTAGCCATCTAACCATTGTTTTTGAACTGGTTGTCGTGTATATACAGCTTCTGTAGTTCAAATAGAACTTTATATACACTAGGAATCCTTTGAAAAGACCAGTAGGAATTGAAGATATTGTATTAATTATTTTTAGGCGACCAATTATACTGTCGATGTCGTCAATTTCATGAATGCATGGGTAAAGCAAAGTGGATTTCCGTTAGTAACGGTCAATCGGGATAAACGTGCGGGGAGATTTTCGCAACATCGTTTTGCAAGCACGAACAGCACGTAAGAATTGTTCGTCTTTATTGAAAGCGTTACTGTTATATGCAAACTCATTTTTGCATTTTAAAATTTCCGTCTTAACCACGAAAAAGTTTAGTGTCCAGTATGTCGACCAAGTTACAGAGCAAACTATAGGTGTTTATACCCTGAAGTTGTTTATACCATGTCCGTATCCCATCCTGAAAAACATAATATACAAAACACCCGCGAAATTATGCAATGATTATATTTTCGTTTTAATCATGATGCGTATGTTCATTTAGATGTTTTTATTCGATTTTTTTTAGAACGTTGTGGCATATTCCGATCAAAATGAAATGTGCAGAGAATAATGATATTTTTACTTACACTTTGTCTACAAGCGAAGGTATGTCAACTTCTACCATTTGTTTATTCTATTCCTTCATTCATTCATTTATACACTCATTCATTCTTCCATTCGTTCATTAATTCATTTGTTTACTCTTCCATTTATTCATTTATTTTTCCATTCATTTAACATTCTTCCATTCATTTATTTTTCCATTTATTTATTAATTCATTAATTTATTCATTCATTCATTCATCCATTCATTAGTTCATTCATTCATCATTTATTATTACTAACTTAAGAGTTTGCCACAATAGCCATCTTCTTGTATCTGAAAATGTTGTATTGTATCTGAAAAAATTCTGCAAAGAGTCTTAAGGTGAATTTTTTCCCTAAAAAAACGAAATGGAACGGATCAGAAGGGACAACTGTCGTTTCTGGAATCTCATCGGTTAATAAACTCGTTCTTTCCAATACAAACTGAAGCAAACAGGAACGGAAATAATTTCGGAACGGAACAGGAACGGAAATAATTTAGCAGATAGCCAACGAAATTGAATATAAATCTTCCACTTCTTTTTTTCCTCTAAAGTAACTGCAAAGGCGTGTCTTGTGACAGTCTTTTTGACTGTTACCTTGAATTAAATGTGAGAATGAATTCCCTGCCAACCTGTGCTCATGTCATCCCAATATAATAACCGTGTCTGATTGGTCACTAGGGAAAACTAAATGCACGCAAAATATGCCTTAATGGTGTGTTTCGAGTTAACATTCTGCATATGAAACACTATTTATTACCGCGATATCTACATTTTACAGACCAGGCCAGATCTGGTCAGACCAGATGTTGCATACCAGATCTCTCTACCAATTGTTACAAATATATCGAAAAACATCTAGCTTATACATTTCATTATCTGATTGATATAAAATTAAAACACCATCTTGAAAATATGTAGTTTGATTGACCTTAATTTTTCCCAACCTGATAAAAATGAAAAAAACTCTCTAAACTTCTCATCATCGTGGCATAGATATTTGGTGAGTATACTACGATGCCAAATTTCAGATCTGTACCACATACCACGGCGGAAAAATAAGTCGCTCAGAAGAGACAAGCAAGTGAATGTGGCTTGCATAGAGTCAGGATAACTTTCTCCGAGGGAGTTATTCAAAAACAAAATGCATTGTTCTTTAATAAGAGTCATTATGACTCTAGTCCTTACTGGTTTCAAAAAAGTTATTTTGACAGGTTTTTTATTTCTAGATTCAGTTGTCATGTGTCAACCCGGGGCGTGGTATAAATTAAACTATGGTGCAAGTGGGTTTTATCGTGTGAATTACGACGAGAACAACTGGAACAGTCTGTTAAAGCTTTTAAATGATAATCACGAGGTATTGTTTGTTTGTCAAAATAGAGATTGGGGAGGAACTGGAGGATTATGGATGAATTGGTTAAGAGTCGACGGTGGACAACGATCTAGATATCTGGAAAATTAATTTCCGGGCATTTCCTGAAGCTCGACAAAGGTCTTTACCTTGCGTATTGGATACGCAGTTTTGTAACAAAATAATCTCATCTGATTTTTTTTCTTAGACCCTTCCTGCAATTGACCGTGCTAATGTGTTATCGGACATCATAGAGCTCGCCATGTGAGTTTAATATTTACAGCATTTTTAGATTTAATTGATTTACTTTTTGAATTACTGACTTATTTGTATCGTGCCAATTTTGATTCATGTTGAGTGGATTCGATTTCCGCTTCAACCCCATTTTCAACACACCTTCGTTTTGCAGAAATTGACTTGGAAGGAGCATTTTTTTGGATCGGAATTCAGAACCTTTCTACTAAACCAACAACATTTTAGTCTGTTATTTCAGTCTTCTTTTTGTCACTTTGGCTCTTCGTTCTAATTTTTGACAGTTAGTTTTACAGTAAAAATAAACTGCCGAACTAGACAAGTCAAAAAAAAATTGTAAGTTGTTATAATCATCTAGTCTTGAAAGTTAAATTTTCGTGCTTTTGGCAGCTAGCTTCAGAAACGCGTGCATGAGTAATTTATGCAAATTTTAGCTGCCCAATACCAATCTTTAACAAGTTAAAAATAAAATGAACTCGCAGAATAATGACTGTTTATTCGTCTTTTGATAGGTATCGGTACCATAACATCAGCACTGCCTTGGACTTCACCCTGTACCTAAATAAAGAACAACACTATATACCATGGGGTATAGGAGCATCGATATTGTTTCACATACGTTCGATGTTTTATGAAACTAAGTTGAAAGATTGTGTGGAGGTAACGTGTTTATAATTTTTTGGGTTTCGAGTACTAATAAAACTAATAGTCATTCGTAAACAATTCCTATAGTGAGGCTTTCATAAGTTCAGATTAAATCGAATTAAAAACAGGGTGTTTGAAATGTTGATCAAAAAACTAAAGAACGGACTTCTGTGGCTTATCTTATTTTTATTTCAAGATCATTTTTAGGCCTTGATATGTTAAAAACGTAAAGAACTTTTAAGATAATCATAGATGTCGCAATCATCATCTTTTTTTCACAATTCGCCACTTCAGCTCAGTATTTGCTGCAAGCATAAGTCAATAATTTATTTAACTTCGCGTATTTCAACATGTCATTAACCATTGCCCAAAGTTGATGTATAAAGACGACTTGCTAATTATTTTTAACTTCTCGTTCTTTTTAGAGCTATCTTTTGAAGCAGGTCTCAACACCACTGGAATTTTTGAACACACAGAAGAAACATACACATGTGCAGAAGTGAGTTTTATATTCAGAGTTAAATCCTTTTTGGGATATCGAGACAGGGTCACTATCACTGTTGCCTCACTTTGTCACTATTTTCTTGATACTCTACTTTTGCTAAAACCAAGCTTTTTTAAACGGTTTATTTAGGTTTGTTGCGTCATTTGTTCTACGCAAGCATTATATTGGTTAAGACAGTATTCTCTTTAATTAACGGACACTCCAAAAGGCGGACACCGCTGATTAACGGATATTAACATCAGACCGACCGAATTTTGGTCAAAGTCTCATAGAAAACTTTCCTAAAAGCGGATAAGGAATTAACAGACATTTTTTTATACTCGAAATGTTTTAAACTTTTTCTTTTTAATTAGTGCAGAAAATGATGCAACTTTTATTGCCGTTGTTTTTTTAAACATTTCGATATAGAAATTTTTTTGCCTTAATTGACTAAAATGGACTAAAATTATTGATATCTCTTTTTGTTTAGTACAATCCCATAATCCACCAAAACCCGGAAAAAGACAAAATTATACTTGATATATAGAAAATAAGCTTATCGGACACCTCTAATTAGCGGACAGATTTTTTTGCACCAATGGTCTGTATCTCTTTTTATTATTTTTGTTGCCAGGCATCTTATTCGACTTTTGCTGGATGTTGCCATTTCGTTTCACAAGGAACCAATCACGTCAGAGATAAACAATATGTTTTTAAAATGGGTGGTCAGCGGTGGAACGTAAGTAATTGTTTGTGTGCAATCTATTGGTTAGTTTCTGTTAAATATTTTCTCAATGGGGCGTTTCTTTAACGTAAGTAATTGTTTGCGTGCAATCTATTGGTTAGTTTCTGTTAAATATTTTCTCAATGGGGTGTTTCTTTAACGTAAGTAATTGTTTGCGTGCAATCTATTGGTTAGTTTCTAAACGGGATGTTTCTTTAACGTAAAATGCGAATACCGTGAATAAGGTATGAAGCTCCGGGTGGGGGTTTATTTGTCACTAAAAATTTTGATGACGGTGGATTATTGGAACTGAGGACTTGTTGAAAAAGAAAGCTTACTAAATTGGTAACATTTTTTAAGACCATAATTTGTGGTATTGGAAATTAAAATTAAAAACAAAAGTACCGTAATGCTCGATTAACCGCCCACTCTCGAATAAACACCCTCCCATTTTCGTAATTTTATAAGCGCCCCTCTCGAATAAGGGCGCAGAGGTCGTCATTGGAATTTAAAGAGCCAAAGGGGGGCGCAAAACGACCCTCTACACAAAAACAAACGACCCTCTACACAAAAACAAGCTTTCTTCTTAAAATTACCCACAGCATGAAGTTTTAATGTAAGTCTATCTTTCGGTTTAACCAGTTCACTATTAAGACCACTTTATCATTTCTTTATGCTTGGAGGAAAGAATACGGATTCTTTCCTCCAAGCTTTATGCAAGCATTTACGCTTAGAAACATGTTTTATACCTGCCACATATACACCTTCTGTTTTTTATATTTTACAACTATTATGTTTTGTAAACTCACACGCCAGACATTATTTTTAGGGTGGGAGCCTATTTAAAGAGAGGGGGTAGGAGTTCAAATATGCTGTGTTTTTCACGCAAGACGAAACATTCTGCAAACATTTTGATCAAAACATTCTGCTCAGTGTTTCTTCTCTCTGCGTTTTCACTAGTATCTCTTTCACGTTTAGCAACCAGTTATCCGGGTCAATCCGCGGAGTCGCATTTAAAGCTGGTATAAAGTACGGTCAAGTTTATGAATGGGACTATCTCTTTAAAAGATATCAACAAGCTCACTCGAGTGAAGAACAGTTCTTGATTTTGAGAAGCTTAGCGCTGACGAAAGATAAACATATTCTCCAAAGGTTTTGTGTGTTTTTTTAACTTAACAATTTGCGCTAGGAATTTACAGTGTTGTTTCATGACAATTTTACACGGTGGCAGACTGTATGAGAAAGATCAAATTTTTTCACTGCGAATGATGTGCCAGACGTTCTATTTTGCTGCAAAGAAGCAACCTGTGTGAGATATAATATACGAATGGGAGAGATAACATACGAATGAGAGAGACAAGTGTTCTAAATAGTGTCTGTTGTCTAGATATGTGAACTTCACCTCGAATGCGACATTAATCAACCCTGCACATAAAGCAAAAGTGTTAACATATGTTTGTGAAAGCAAAGAAGGACGAGACATTGCATGGAGCGTAGCTAAGCGTGAATGGCATAACATATCAGCGAGGTACGGACACTTCAGTTGAAAAAAATGGTTGCATATTTATATTACTCTGTGTGAATGTTTTCAATTTTAACGCTCAACTCAACTGGAGTGAAATCCTGAGAGGCTTAGAGCAACCCTCAAATAATGTGCGATTTGATCCACCGAGATGCAATATGCAACGCTTTAAAAGCGATTTAATAGATCGATACAGTCAACGTTATATGCTTCTGATCTCTCGTTTGAGCGGAAAACTGGATTTATATATCGATAAGAATTATTTCTTTATCTTATTTTTGTTTTTTTTAGTCATAGCACCGATTTATCCGCCCTCAAGTTTTTGTTAAATGCTTGCCTGTTGTCTTGCAACACTGAAGCTGAACTAAAAGAGGTATGAAAGATCTTTTATTTGGTCCAGTACTAAATTTGGTGCATCGTCGCATAGTTAGAAAGAGGTTTTTTGAAAGCACCTTATCTCGAGAACAAACTTTGAAAACAAGGAAGTCTCTCACTAAAAGATTGATTGGGGTATTTTTTGCGTGAAAATCTAATTCTACTAATCCAGTATTTATTTATTTATTTATTTATTTATTTGTTGCTTTCATGTTTTAGACAAAGACATTCTTTGAGAGTATAGACACAAGTAAGATTCGATCGATTACTGAACGGATTTTGGAGAAAATCGAACGAAACATTGACTTCGTAAAACGAAAAGCAAATATCGAAAATTGGTTCCAAAAACACGTCCCAAAATGTCTATAACTCTTAAAAATTCGAAGTAAATATTTAGTTGGTAAATTTAACTTTTAATATTTTTTTGGAAATGATATTTTTTACGTTTACCTATTCCGGGATCTTTTTAAAGTCCACGATTTTTATACAGTATCACCTTCAACTCTTTGTAACTTATCTGATAATATTTACATCATTATTTTCTTTTTGTACTGTTTTTTAAATCAGTTGAAAAACACGTTTTTGTCTTTCTTTATAAGAAATTAGTACTCGCTCTGTAGTACTGGATTTTATAGACACTGCGAAATAAGAGTAATTTTTAGTAGAGTAGTTTTTAAGAGTAGTTTTTCAACTTTTATCCACAATTTATGGCGTGAGAGTGATTTCATTAGCGCGTTTAGCAGTTCTCAGAGTTTAAACATTGGCCCTCAATATACTCCCTTTCCATTACATTCAAGATGACAGCGTTTTCTGTGTTTTTATTGGTTATTAAAAATATTGTACTTCTGCAAATGTTTGAAAGCTGCTAAAACAAAGAAAAATTTAATTCGTATGCCCAGATACTGAACGCTGGGAACTGGGACCGAGTACGCTGAAAAGCGGCCTCTACTGATAAACGCGTTTAAAATCCACAAAATGTTCCGTCTCTTATGTTTTCTTTTTGTTACTAAAGTATAAAAACTGAATTTAATAAAAATTTATTAGTACTGGGGCAATTCGAGACTTTTTTTCAGAAGTATAAAATTAAGCCTAGTGAGGATAGAGATTAAATAGTGACGAAAAACAAAAGTTGCAACATCGCGTTACCTTTTCTTTTTTTTTCTGTTTAATTTTTCAGCTATTATTCGTCTCACCAAGAAAAGGGAGTTAGCAAAAAGGATGACTGAGAGTGATGTCACAAAGAAAAAATGGCTATTTGAATGGCTATTTCATGTCATATCAGGAAAGCAGACCACCCCACCCCGCCAATTTATAGCCCTACAACTCAATCTGTCAAACCTCCCTCTAATTTTTTGTCCTCTCTCCTCCCTCAACATACATCAGATTTCAACTTGATTAACTACTATCCCCTTTTCCAACTTACTTCCTCGCTAACTTCCTTTCTGACTCACTCTCATCATACCATCATAAAATTATACTTTTTAATATGCATCCATGTACATTTAAATGTCTGTCTCATAAATGACACAATGTAGGTTTAGACGGTTAGCTAATTTTGTAAACTAGTCGTTAGCCCGTGGAAAATCCACGGGTTCGCCCGTCGCAGCAAGCTATCATTTTGCGTGACATACAGACGGACGGACGGACAGACGTATACGGGCATTATAATATAAACGATTGATTTTCGGGTCTTATATTTGAATTCGCGTTTAACCATTAGTACTGTACATAAAAGATCTAATCGACTTCAAGTTTATAAATTAACACCTTCGAAACCGAAAAGAAATCCACCCACCAATATTTTTGTATTTTTGATATTAAAGCCATTAAAGGAATTAACCTTTCTAGGATTCTCCACGACCCATCTATCAGCTGTGTTCTCTCTTCGATTGTTAACTCTGATTGGTTTAAAAACTAGCACATACCACTGGTAACAGAATGTAAAATATTTGGTGGTATATTTAGCATCACATTTCAAAACGATCCGTCTATTTTACCTTGTAATTGCAAAGTATCTCCATTTTTTGATAGACATCACGGCAATGATATCATTAGTAATAACAATTTATGGCAATTATTTGTAAATGGTCCCAAATATAGAGAGCTCAAGCTTATTGAAAGTAGCCAGAAAAAGCAATCTGGTGGTGGGAGATCTTTCTAGAGACTGGTGTGCCAAAAGCAGAAAAGTTGCAGCTATAAAATAGTTGGAAGTAGCCAGAAAAACCAATCTCAGTGGTGTGAGATCTTTTTAGAGACTGATGTACAAAAAGCAGACACAAACGAAGAGGAAATAACATAGTGCAGTTGTTCGACGACAGAATTCGAATTTTAAAACATGGCGACACTTGTAAACAAGTTCTAAAGGATGCTGGGTCTTTTGAAACTCTCAAAGAACTACATGCTAACTTTGTTGTGACGCTTATTGAGAAAGCAACTGGTTACATAGCCATAGTTTGTTCTCGCTATTATGCAGATGTTTTGACTGAAGAATAATGGGAAGGATTATAACCAAATACATTCTTTGCCAATAGATATTATAGTATACTGTAATAATGAACTCAACGATAATTATAACGTGAAAGTAACCAGTGAAAATGAATGTCTTCCCTAAAACGCATTAAACGTTAACAAAATTCAGGTTCATCATTGGGCATTGGTTTTTCGACTTTATTGACTTACACAAAAGTCGAGCTGATGACAGTGGAAAGATTTATGATAACCGAGGACAAAAACAACAACTTAAATCATCTTAAATATCATTTTGAGCATCTAAATATAATTAAAGATGGCAGAAAAGTTCCTTACATATTTGGATATCCATAATTTCTTCGATATAAGTACTTACCTTGCTTTTAACTTAAACTTTCTAATAAAATAAACTTCAAAACTTTTAAACTAGCTAGCTAGCTATATCCTTTGAAATTTTGCATAGAAACATAAGCAGTAACAATGACTTTAAAATCTTTTTGGAGGTATTAGGTACCTTCTTAAAGCTAGTAACATTGTTTTTTAACAAAAAACATTTCCTCGCCTTGCCTCTGTTCCCTCGTCAAGATTTACTGATATTTAATACATTTTACAGACCGTAGCTTATTTTACCGCCAAAAATCAATATAGAAAGTGTTGTGGAGAGGTTGCCAAGGCAACGGCATTAAGCACGGCAAGGAAATTAATCGGTCACCTTCATTTTTTGTAAACGATTATATACATGTTTGTTTTTATAAGAAACCGTTTTAAAAGAAACCCTAGGCTCTGAAAGACCAAATTTTTAGAAATCTCCAACATTAAGAAACTTTTATACATATAGCTAATGTACAACAGAAAAAATAAGTACAAACATAGCTAGCAAATGTTGTTCATATATATCAAAACCATACTCCAAACGGTTGAGATCGAGACTTGCCGACTCAGGTTTTTATTACCACAAGCGAGTCAGTCTGTGGACGTGAACATAACATATTTTTTATTGGCGGCCCTAAGAGGTGTGAGTAATCTTTTGAAGGCTTTGCATTAGCTAGGTAGAGGATAAAAAGGGGTTCACTGCACGTAAAAAATAATGATATACTAGCTAATACATAGATAGCAAGCTAGCTAGGTTGTTAGCTAGGTATTTAATTCAATGAAAAATTTTCTTCAGCTTTCTTTACATAGCTAGCTAGCTACGCTAGACAAAGTTTCCATATATAACGAAAAAAAGTTAATAACGTAGGATAAAATATATCTAATGAGAATTAAATAAGGATATTACTACCCGAGATTGATAGATATAAAAGGTAAACTTTACCAGTAAAATTCTCATGGTCTTTCTTCAGTAAAATTCTCGTGGTCGCTCTCCTTTCGTCGCCATATTTAAATAACAACAAAAACTCCCCCATTGCCGTTGTTTTAAATTCATGTTTTCTCGCTTAATCAAAAATTTACGGAAAAATGACCAGATTAAATTGCTGGGAAACAAAACCAAAATGGACGAAATTGAAGCCGTGGGGAAGAGTGCTTGGTAATTTTGATGTATAGGGGCGGGACGCGGAAACCCTATACAGCCTTTATTTGGTTTATTTAATGAGGAAATGGGCTCCGCTACGCTCCGTGCGCTGGCGTCCACTCCGCTACTCTCCGCAAAAATACAGAAGAAAAATTCTCTTCTTTTAGAAAATAAAAATAAAAAAGTAGCAAATTCATCATAAACTAGTATAGAAAGTGTTGCGGAGCGTGGGACTGAGTCCCCTAGGTTCGCAAGCAAAAAATTTTAGATGCCCCTCTCAATTGAATCGTATAACGAATCGTATAAAAAACAAAGTTTCCACGTGCTTCATGGTAATCGATCAAACGGTTTCATCTTCGATTTGATGAAACATTTCCTGGACGTGCATACAATATATATATAACTACAATCATCCACAAAAATATGGCTCTACATTTCCCTCATGTTTAACACTGACCTTTGTGGCTCAGCAAGGTAAACGATTACACGTGACATACCTTTATGAACGTACTATCTGCAAAATATCTAGCTAGCTAGCTATGTTCTTTTTTTGCTGACTTTCTAAACTTTTTAGTTCTTGGTTTTTGGAATAAAATTGCCAGCAGAGATAAGAAATTTTGTGGATGATTGTAGCTAGAACAAGCTATGTGATGGGACATTCCTACAGAGTAGAATTATCTCACTCACTGTGTAGTATATGTATAGTTAGAAAATCTGTCCAAAAGAATTTTTCTATGCTGCTATTATGTAGCTAGCTGATTTTATGCTAGCAAAAATAGCTAATTTTATGTTAGCTATATACATTGGTAGATTTATCCCAGTTAAGTAGTTAATTCTATGCTAGCTTTGTAGCTAGTGTATTATGGTAGCTATATGGCACTGTTTGATCTTTTTTATGCTAGCTAGTAAGCATAAAAATGAGCAAACAAGAAGTAGCTAGGTAGCTATAGATATATGCTATCTAAGTTCTATTATTCCAGCTAAGTCGGCAGTTTTATGTTAGCTAGCTTTAGGTGTGAGAAAGGCGAAGAAGGGATCATTACATGTAAAAAAATAGTGATATATTAGCTAGCTAAACATACCCTTTCTTCGTTTCTTGGAAATGCCCTTCCGTCCATTACGACCAACAAGCCAATATGGCCATATCAACGTAATTTTCATTTCAAGCGCTATGTATCTGGAGAAATGTCACGTGATATTAGTAAGAGTGACCGTGGCTAAAGCTCTGTGATGACCCAATCTCAACTGAAAACGAGGTGTCTCGATCAACCAGATTTTCACGGAAGAAATGACCGAAAAAATATTTGGGTAAGTGGGTCAAAAATCGGACATTTTCAAAATTTGATGTACTAGGGGAAAACGCGGAAATTCGTCACGCTCTAATATATTTATGGGAACGAGGAAAATAGCTCCGCTGCGCTCGGCTCGCTGGCGCTCCCCTTCACTACGCTCCGCAAAAATTAAATATTCACAAACATGTTGTCTACACGTCTATAAAGTGTGCATATTTTCTTGTACATTGACCTTTTGAGTGGTCCGTTTATTACACGCCATTCTTTGAAAATTGCAGGGATTGAGGTTATTGAATCGTCTGTTTAAAGTTAAGTCAGGTGAAGGCTAGTTGTATCTAAAACATTGAAGTAAACTTGTTTAATTCTCTTTCCAATGTGTTTTTTACGTAATCAGTGTATATTTTTCAATGTTTACAATTTTTAGTGTTTCCACAGCTGGAAATTTAACATCAAAAATTTAAAAAAACAGTAATTTCATTTATAATTTGAATCTATTTCTTATTAAAACAGATCATGATTTTTTGAGAGCGGGTTTATGTAGCAGTTTATATTCTTTTGGTTTTTCAAATTCCCGCCAACTTTGTGTTAAGAGGCTTAAAACTATTTTAATACTTAAATTGTATAATTGTTAAGTGCATTATAATACTTAGGCCATTAAAAACTTTATAAAAATTGTTAGTTTAATATAAAAAAGTTAAAAAATTCATATTACCTTCTCGTTGCAAATATTTTTACATCAAATAAACACCTCCGCAATGTAAATAACGTTTAAACACAGCCGCTACCTTTGAAAATATATCAACCTTGTTTTCAGGTGCTTTTGCCTTTTTACAGCGCTTGAAAGCAAAAAAGATCCTGGTAATGAGATTGGAGTCTTCATATACATGTGCATGTAAAATATATTTCATTTGGAAGACGAAGATGAAAATAAAAGATGGTACCATACTTCATCGTTATAATTTTGTTATTAATAAGTCGTGTTTTGGAATGCAGAACTATAGGTAAGATTTTAAACCAACGTCGATTTTTTTAAACCCCTTCTCTAACGTGGGAAAAACTCCAACCCACTAAGGCGTCTCACGAGAGTTAGCAAATCCAATGCAAGTGGTGACATTATGGTAAAGCGTTCGCCTCAAATGCGGAAGGTCTTGAGTTCAATGCCCAGTCGAGTCATGCCAGAGACCATAATAGTGTGAATCTATCTGTTTTGCTTAACCTTTAGAATTAGAGTAGGATTAACATCTTAGGTGGTTGTCTAGCATAGAGAGTGCTGTTCTTACCGACTTCTGGAACTCAAATAGTATCTTTTCTCATGTAAAAAAGGCAAAAAGTCCTGGGGAGAAGGGTGCTTGTCATTATATATGTATATATAGCATCCCGTCAAGCAGTAATTTTTACTAAATTTGTTTTATTAAATTTTTTTAGGTAATATAGACAGCAGAGAGACCTGGGTAGAAGAGAATGTTCTTGACAGTATTTTAGAAGTCAACAAAGGTTTTTGATTTTTTTAAAATTTGCAAGAATTGAAGGGCGGTGGGTTGGGTTGGTGCTAATTTAGCTTACTGTCCAAATAATTGCCGTCACTTTTTGTGTGTTTTTAGTTGCACCTTGACATTTTGTTACTTTTCTTAACTTTTATTTAGCCTAAATTTCCAGGAACATTTTTTGAATAATATGCTGCTATAGTGTTTCCATGAAAAGTCCCCAAATAATAATCCGACAGGCAACGCGGAGGAAAACGCTTTTTAAAATATTTTGGATTTGACGTTTAGCAGTAAAGATCTAAGCCTTATTTTAGGTGTGTTAGGATCGACGGAAGATTTACTGGAAGGTGACATATTCTTCAAAGATGACGACCCTCACAAAGAACTGCATTATACGCCTGGCAAGCAAAAACGAAATGCACGACGGGATCGAAATTATCTTTGGCATAATAAAATTGTACCATATGAAATTATTCCTGATTTAGGTAAACTTTTATACATTTACCCTCTTTGACGGTTTCCTCCAAAGAATTTGTAACATTTGATTCGAAAATACGCCAGTAGACGGAACCTTATTGCCCGGCATAAATCTTTGAGTGAGAATATAGGCGTAGATTGTTATAGCCAGGATATAGCCACTTCAGTGTTGGAAACACTGTTATCAATGTGGGTCCTGTGTTCCCTCACATGGCATGGGTTGACCCGTAGCTGTGGTAAAGGCATTTGCTAAACATGCCCGCGCTTTGAACCGGACCACGGACCTTGTGATTACGAAGCGAACTCCATAACCACAAGGCCACGCGCCATCTCGACAGGTGGTTACGCCAGCAAAAATGAAAGCTCACAATGTGTTAAATGTTGCGATATTCACTTTTCAGGAAAGCTTTAAGTGGTAAAACCTTATTTTTCAATATGATATTTGAGTAGCTAAAAAAATTTCCTTAAAAAATATAAACCTGCTTTCGTCGAAAAGGACAATGTTATATGCATATTTGACGAACAGTATTGCAAAGCTGCAGAATGGTAAGAAAGAGTCGTTGTTCATAAGTTTTTGCAACCTCGTTCACAATGAATTTTGCCTTCTGATGAATGTAAGCTCAGAGGTCAAGAAATCCTGGGGACAAGGATGATGTTTCTTATATTAACTATAAATGTTGCGTCAAATTCATAGTACTGAATTTGACTAAAGTGTAATTCAAATATTTTTAAGAGAAATAGAGAGGTTAGAACGCGTTGGTAACAAAAAGCTTCTTTTTAGAAGAAGTGTAGACTTCTTAATCGTGATTCTTATTCTTTCTAGAGTTCCAAAGATCCCTGATAGAAGAAGCTTTGAAAACAATCTCAAACCAGAGTTGTATTACGTTTAAAAATCATACAACAGAAAAAGATTGGATCAAGTTTGTAAAAAGGGACGGGTTAGTGCATTTTACCAATACTGAGATATAAACACATGTATTTTAAGTCTCCCTTCCATTATGGCATGTACAATTTTTTATTTAAAATATCTTACAAAGCAGGCGTGCCCATTGTGCAGAATAAGTTTAATTTGTGTGATATAGCTGGATTCTTGTTTCAAGTCCAACAACAAAGAATCATTGGGCGAATGAACACACAAGCATGGAAGTGATTGTAGATGGTCGTAATCCTTATGTAAATAGAAATAGTTGCGTGCTGAAAAAAATATAGAACTCACAAGGAAATCCAAAAAAATGCACCCAACCCAATCCAATTTATTTAAAAATTAAAAATTTAAATTCTTTAGAAGAAAACGTACATTTCGTTGTCTATTTTCGTATCTCAAAAGTTTATGTTTTTGGCTCTTCAACTTCAAGTTCAGAAATTTAATTTCGGAAAATATTTTTCCGTTTGTCAAAAAGAGAGAGAAAATTGTAATAGTCAGAAGAATAGTCGCAACAAAAATATATTACACTAAATTTTTCTGGTTTTTTGAAAAATAACATCCAAAAATATACTCATCCGAGTTAAATAAGTGTCATAAGAGCAGAATCAGAAACGAATCCGCCATTTTCTCCTAACCTGTCAATTATGCTTAATTATTTTAGCTGTTGGTCATCTGTTGGAAGAACATATTGGACATCAGGGTCTCAGGAAGTTAGTCTCGCTGCCGGCTGTCACAAAAAAGGAATTATCGTGCACGAGGTGTTACATGCTCTTGGTTTTTGGCACGAACAATCGAGACCAGATCGGAATAAGTATGTTGAAATATTTTGGGAAAATATCATACCAGGTGAGTTTCTTCTTCTATTTTGTGAACACGGTGAATGTGACCTGTTAAAGCACGTTACACGTTACACGATAAACTATTCTTCTTCTTCTTCTTCTTCTTCTTCTTCTTCTTCTTCTTCTTCTTCTTCTTCTTCTTCTTCTTCTTCTTCTTCTTCTTCTTCTTCTTCTTCTTCTTCTTCTTCTTCTTCTTCTTCTTCTTCTTCTTCTTCTTCTTCTTCTTCTTCTTCTTCTTCTTCTTCTTCTTCTTCTTCTTCTTCTTCTTCTTCTTCTTCTTCTTCTTCTTCTTCTTCTTCTTCTTCTTCTTCTTCTTCTTCTTCTTCTTCTTCTTCTTCTTCTTCTTCTTCTTCTTCTTTAAATAAAACTCTATCAATTCTTTTCAGGCAACGAAAACAATTTTGAAAGGCATAGCCACAAAGTCATCGACATTCAACGAATTAACTACGATTATAGTTCCATCATGCACTACGGTCGTCGTGCTTTCAGTAAAAATGGCGAAAACACTATAGTGCCAATCAGAAGCATCAACGCGACAATAGGAAGGCGAGATGCGTTGAGTCCAAAAGATGTTATTGAACTTAACTTATTATACGATTGCGGAAGTAAGTTTTAAAATCAAGGTCGCGCTTAAAATTTAATTTTATTTCTATCACCTGTGAAGGAGAGTTTGCGTAATGATTTAACGAATGTAACCTCGTTTTTTAAGCAGGAATAGTTAAGCCTGTGTCACACTTATGAAGCAGATGCAGAAGCAAGTGAAGTAAGCATGCGCAGTTAGTGTGAAGGAAGAGGTGAAGCAAGTAGCTCACACTAGCGCAAGAAGATGACTTGCATTCTTTTGATAAACATGGGTGAAGAAGAGTATTTAGTTATGGTTTTGGGATATTTGTTGTTGAAAAAACGACGGTGCAATGCTCACATTTTTTAAGTATATAAGCTATAAAAATAGGATTTCTCAACTTACCATTCTGTAAACCTAACTCGGTCGCAACATCATTCCAAGGTCAGAATCTTTTGTTTTTATCTTTGTGGTCTTTATCCGATTTATCATACAAAATTGTATATTTCCTGAAAACTTCGGCAAGTTTTTCATCTGCCATATTTGTTGTTATGATAAGTTCTGTTTTTTTGTTTTTGTTTTTTACCATTTGCTTCACTTGTGCACCTTGCATTACTTGCTCACACCATAAAAAATCATAAAGCAAGCGTGAAGCAGATGCAGCAATGAAGCAAGAATATCAAAATTTTTTGATATACTTGCTTCAACGGTGGCTTCATGCTTCACGCTTGCTTCACTTGCTTCAGCCATGCTCACTTTGGTGTGACACAGGCTTCACTTTTGAAATATTCGAAATGGTTAAGCAAAATGCATAATTATGCATCCTGCATAATTATATGCATTCCGGGTAGTCCATTAAAATCTGGCTTACCGTAATATAAGCAATATAAGAATAGAGGTTAATTTTGTACGAAAATGTCTTCGGAAAAAGCCCAATTTTTGCTCAAAAGAATGAAGTGAAACATACGGAGTTGAACTAGAAAGACTTACTGTGAATACTGAAAGCTTTTGACTTCCGTTCACTTTTAGGTAATGTTCGCAATTTTTGGAGTATTTGGAGTGAGTTTGGTCCTTGTGATGAGCACTGCAACAAGATTAGGCAAAGATTTTGCACGCATCACGATTCCAGCAAGTGTCCACATGCCGACAGATTTGGTGTTGAAGAGGAAAAAGTAAAATGTCCTCATGCAGAGTGCTATGGTGAGGTTCTTCGGATGTGTAGTTGGAAAAATTTGTGTTTTAGAATTTAAAACCTTTTTAAGCCTGATTAGTTTCAAAGATATTGGGAGGAATTACCTTATTGGGCATAAAAAAAGACGAAAAATGTTTTTCCTTGGACAAAATTTTTAACACCCTTGAAAATTTTGTCCCACATTTTTTATCCGGTAGCGTAGGTGTCGTAGAAGTACTCAACGATGTCAGAGAATTAATACGAACAGTCAACAATGGAAGTATGGTATTGATATCATGCCTTGAAGGCTCGCTTTGCAGAATTTTTTTAACTGAGGGTTGATGTTGCATACTTCCTTTCTAATTTGGTCGAGACAGAAAACCAGTAGAAGTAAAATTGTTTGAGATAGAGAGGGGGTCCATTGTAATCGCAAGCATAAGAGAAGAAACCTCTCAAAAAATGTTATAATCCGTCATCAACCGTGGTTGTCTCATCTGCTCTCAGAACATACAGGTTCTTTTGCATGTCACCGAAACAGGTTATAGAGAAAATTCATATTTCATTTCAGCAAAATACTGTTTGCAACGGTTTTTATCTTCACGTTATTTTTATATTAGTAGTTTTTAGTTTTTGCAGCTCACGCCCACTACTTCCGCTTCATACTCCATTATCAAAATCCCATGAAATTTTGCGAAGAGGAAAATGTTTTTGCGGAACTTATTTTGGCGATTGATCAATTTTGTCTACTTTTGAGGAATTATTTCTGACATTGCCTTTTTAAAGTTCAATTTTGCGTAATTTAATTTTGCGAATAAGGTCCGAAAATAAAAACCGCAAAAATTTCTTTGTTTTTAAGGTACAGAAATATTTAAAAAGCTGAGAATAGGCAAAAAACTGTGTTATCTTCTATATTGCATGTAATATAGCACCCATCGATGGCCATTGGGGTAGATGGAGCAGTTGGACGAAATGTTCAGCTACATGTAATTGGGGAACAAAGACACGTCACAGAGAATGCACGAATCCCATGCCCAAACATAGTGGAAAAAATTGTTTCGGAGACAAAGTTTCATCTAGCCCGTGTGAAGAAAAATCGTGCTATTTAGGTATAATAATTTCGCAAGTAGGTCCTAAATATATATATTTTTTTGGAATTTCTGTTTTTGTACTGCCTTTGGAATAAAAAGTCGTTAGGGCAAAGAATTAATCAACGACAATTTTACACTGGTATGTGATTCTGACACTATGCTGACGTTTTTCTTTCAGGTCCAAACGACTGCGAGTTCTCATTTGATTTTTGCGGCGTATGGGTCGATAAATCTACTTCAACGTATAAATGGATTCGACACAAAGGAAAAACACCTAGTTCGAGGACTGGACCTGAGGGTGATCATACAAACCGTATGTACAATCACTTTCTTTTTATTTGTCTACAAATCCCAATAAGTGCAAAGGACGGTTGCAAATTCAAAAAATTGTACCAAAATTTCTGTTTTTATCAATACTTTATAAAAAGCACACAACTTTAAATGACTATCATGTGGCTGGCTACAAGATTTTTTAGTTGTTTTTTTTATTATCGGTTTCTCACGACAGCAAGTAAGTATTAGTTCATCTCATGGAGGTATAAGATGGAGGTCTTCATGGTTAGATGCAACTTCTTTAGGCTTGCTTAAAAAATCAAATTATTTAAATATAGAAAAAGGATTTTACATATACGCTGAAGCTTCATTTGTTCCAAAAAAAGCCACAGCGGTATTGGAGACTGAGCACGAGTATGACGTCACAAACGGACGATGTTTATCTTTTTGGTACCACATGTACGGCACGGGAATAGGAGATTTATTTGTTTATCTGCAAGAACGCAACCAATCAGGTTACGTACAGCGCACTTTATCATCACTACAGGGGGAGCAAGGAATGAAATGGAAGCATATGAATGTCACGTACAATAGTGCGTATAAACATAAAGTGAGATTTCATTCGTACTGATGTTCGCCATGTGGTTATTTGTGTCGTTTTTTTTCGTTTATGATGTCGTTGTCATCGCTAGATTCTCGTTAAATTGTCGTTATGTTGTTTTCCACTTCCATTTGTTTTGATACTTTCACTGCAATTTTTGCTAAATACAAGCACAAAGGAAGTTTTCTTGCCATTTTACAAAGATAACTAGAAGTATTAACTCGCCAATAGTTGGCAGTCGACAGTCTGTGGAAGTGCGAGCGGAGAATAACATTTAAAAAGAATTTAGCGACAAACGTCTGCAACTTCGCTAGTCTGGTACACAAGGTTAAGCATGAGCTAATCATGTTTTCTGTCATACTGGAATTAGCTACAAATTGATTTACGTTATCACCCACGAGCGCCTAAGATATCGGGAAAATTGTCGTGCGTTGGCAACAATTAGCAAAGCTTGAGTTTGGATCTAACCAAATAATCTAAGATTCTAATTCCAACGTCCGTTGTAAACATTGACAAGTGAACTTTAACAGTTCCAATGTTTCGTGAATCTAATATAGAAACAGCCTAAATAATATTGTAAGAAATTCGAAGTTAGAAGTCCTGTGCCCACATTTCCCGGATTTTAGCTCAATTTTTTTGTACGCGCCATAAGTTCTTTCTACGCTTTAGAAATCTAAGCCATCTAATCGGTAAAAATTGTAACAAACGCAAAGCAAGTATAGGAAACAAGCCTGTACAAGATTTGAAAAACAAGCATGCTAATTCTTTAGATTGTCTTCGAAGCAAGAATGGGCACCAGTTTCCTTGCCGATATAGCCTTAGATGACGTTTACATCAAAAATGGCACATGTGATTCAAACAGTAAGTTAAAAGTTAATCAACTTTTACTCCTTGTTTTTTTATTTTTGTTGTTTTTAGGAATTATGTTCCATGGCCAGGTAGGGTCAGATAAGGCCCTTCTAGTAATTATTTTCCCGCGCTCGAAATTTTTATTTCTTTTTGTGGAGGATGTTTCTACGTTGAACATTTCGATTCAAGGTAATATTTTAGTAGATTCGTGTAATGATAAAAATACGAACTATTTTAAAGCTTTTCAGTGTTTTGAAAAAACATTTTATTTTCGTAGAACACACAACCGCTACACAAACCACAACACTGGCCACACAAACAACAACGCTAGCCACACCAATCACAACACTGGCCACACAAACCACAACACTGGCCACACCAACCACAACAATGGCCACGCAAACCACAACAAAGAAAAAAGTAAATTGTGAGTTTTATTTCGATAAGTTGTAGATCTGAATCCTGAGCTTCTTCCCGTGCTAGTCTCTGAAATCAAACCAATTATATCTTGATACGATGCAAAATCTCCTTTTATTAATATTCACTCTAAGAAAAATCAAAGAGGGTAGATCATTGTCTTTATGATGTAAATTTCCCTCCCTCATTAAGGAAAGAAAAAATATCAGCTTCTTACCTGATTGATGTGGGTGCGTTGCAGATTTGATGATTTTTTAATAGCAGACAAAGCATACAGTGACTTTGTTCACTTGCTTTAACATGTCAAAAACTCATCTCAATCAAATTCTTTCACTGGATCCTTACTGTCAGCGACAGGAGGAAGGACAAAAAAGTTATCCTTAGTCCTTAGTCAAAAAAATGTATTTTATTTTCAGTTCAACAAATTGGATGCTTTAACGACAACCACACCAGTCCACATCCATTTCCTCATCATGTTAACATGCGACCATTTATCGAATGGAAAAATATATCAAAAATTGTAGTGCGATGTGCCAACCATGTGCGTTCGTTAGGATACACCGTAAGAAAACTATTTTTAGAACTCAGTTCTTAGTCTTTTTACCTTTTCTTTTAACGTAATCAATCACATTGAAACTTTGTTACAACATGACTGTTTCTTAACACTTCGTCAACTCGACCTTAGTTTTAATTGGCCCACTGTAGAAAAGAAGTTTAATCGGCTTTTACTTTAATAGACCTTTTGTTTTGAAATTCAAATCTCAGCCTGATATTCTTGTAAACCGTGCTCTTTTATAAAAAAGCGTGTATTCCACCCAACCCTCACTACCTTTTGGCATTGCACAAATAAGAAGTCTGTCTGATGATAATGAAAGGAAAATATGAAATAAATTTCGACGAAGAATCGAGAAAATACGTAAAGTAGATTTCCGCGAAAATGGGATCTCTATCATATAAAATTATTCAATTCAACCCTAAATAGTGAAAAAATATCTCTCCAAGCAAGATAATGCACCAGATGAGCCCAACGCAAGTTATGCTGCTGGGGATTTTTTCCACCCCAAACCCCGCCCAATCCCTGCCCCACCCCTACCATCACCCCAACCCCACCCCTGCACTCCACTTGTCTCCCTACACCTCAGCCTGAATAAGATTTATTTACGCTGGGAGAAATACTGTACCTACAAATATTCTTCAAAACCACAGAATAAGAAAGATCTCTATTCTTTTAGTATTTCGGTATTCAATTCTACGGCGAATGCTGGTACGGCCCTACACAGCAAGTCAAATATGACATGGATGGTCATTCTGATAACTGCTGGAAGCAGAAGGTTGGACGCGAACAATCACTGATGGTGTATAAAATTATTTAAAAAAAATCAAAAGAAATATATATTCTAATTGAAATTTTCTTTGAGAAAGTCATCCAAACGTAGCTATAGTTGTATCTTTTCATAAAAATCTGCCATATTTAAAAAAAATTGCGGATGTACTCTAGCTCACCGCCACCCCCCAACCATCACTACCCACCAACACCCTCCACCCCCATCCACCACCACCCTTTCTCTACCCATCTCGCCTATTTGGAACTACAGAGTAGACATTTCTTTTATCGCTGCCCTGCGAAATTTTTAATGTCTTAAATTAATGACGTAGTTGCCAATTGAACGAAGAAAAACTTTAGCAGCAGAGTTTGTTAGCCATGTCTGTGAATAATGGTCAATAAAGATATAACTTGGTATCCCATGTAAGGTATTTCTCTGTGTTTTATGATTGTAATACATCCGTATGGTTGCAACACAAAAGCAAAAGAAGTATAGACAGAATGTTTCCTCACTTTATTACCAAGGAATATAATATATATACAGCTACACCATAAGCTACAAATCTGAAATCATAGTCCTCTTCATCAAAAATAAGCTATTAAGATTTCTTAAAAAAAGTGTTGATTTCATGCTACGGAACATATTAACATAAACATCAGCCAGGTACAATTTTCAACAACAGAACCCTGGTAACGAAAATGCTAGTATATCTTTTTTCTTAAATTTTAGCAATAAAACACACACGTAATAAATGCTCCAAATACGTATTACCTTGATGTAATAACAACCACGATCCCACGCCCTGTACGTACGCATTTCACTCTCATATAAAAAAACGCTACAAGCGCTGGGATCGAGGTTGGATATAGCTATTGTATTTTAATGTCGAGAGATGCATAACATTTTACTTCGATAATTAATACATAAAAAATTGAGATTCGAAAATCTTAAAGTCACTTTTTTTCACACAGTAACTGTCGCTGGATTGACTCGTCTCGCGTGATGTAAACTCTTTGCACCAGTAAAAATAATATTATTTAGTATTTATTGCAATGAGAATGATTTATAAGGATCAATCAACAACTCCGTATCTGCTTTCGGCGACCGGTTGGGAACACTACATACCAAATTAATTTTAGCAATGGTTGATTCCTCTATAACTTTTACTCGCATTATTAGGTACACATTTTACAAATATAAAACCTGAACTCGACCACAGATTAACCAAAACGTGTTCTATCGCAGTGAAAAAAGGTTAATGTGGGTTGAAGTGGCTGTGCTATGACCCCCGGAAACATAAAGGGTAAAAATTTTTGGAAAGGGTAAAATGTCAAAAAAGTTTGTCTGAAGACTGGGTTTGTCTCAATTTTTTCGTCCAAGATTCTACTTCCATTAATTTATAAACACTTTTCTTTTAAGTTTACAAACCCAGGGCGAATACACCATATGTTTAAACACTTTACTAATAACCTCAAATCCAGGGACAGTAGTGTTTTATCAAAACAGTGCGATAGTCCCTGGGTATGAAGTAGCTTTTATATTACTGCAAACATCGCGATATAGATCGACCAGAAAGAAACAAGTTATTTCAATTTAAAAATTGCTTGACAAACTCATGTTTTCTTTTTATTCCGCCATGTTTCCTTTTTCTTAAATAATATCCGTTTGAAGTAAATTTATTCACTTCACAGCCGCTCAAATAAACAGGAAACAAAAGTTCAAAACAAAGTATTTTGAAGCATAAATAGTTTGACATTTAGGGGTTGGAACAGCAATTAGAAATAGTTGACCACGTAAGGCGGCTCAGTTCTGTTGACTGGTGTGGTTAAGTGTGGAATGATGTGGTTTTAACAGTTTCTTTTCCAGTCCCCCTGTCCTGTACAATTTTAATTAAACCATTCTTAAGTATCTGCCCGCGAATTAGGATTATATTTGACATGTCTTGATAAGACATCATTAGCTTATCTTCTTGCTTGAAGTAAACAAAAAATGATATTATCTTTAAATTTGGTGCAGCCCCAACTTGTATTTCGTCACCAGTCTATCGTACCTATTATACAAACTAGTAACATTACGCCTTTACAACCTCGTTCACAAGCCCTTTTCACTCGTTTCACTCCCAAAGCTTTATTTAATTCTTACTC
Source organism: Hydractinia symbiolongicarpus (assembly GCF_029227915.1). Lineage (NCBI taxonomy): Eukaryota > Metazoa > Cnidaria > Hydrozoa > Anthoathecata > Hydractiniidae > Hydractinia > Hydractinia symbiolongicarpus. The sequence goes on from NC_079885.1 coordinate 7,992,304, forward strand.
ACTCAAAATATAATCAAGGAGATGTTGTGAAAGAAAGATAACCTTGGACCTTATGCCTGAAGAGAAAGATAGGATCTCTTAGGTAGATTTTAATATCCAAGCTTATGGAATTAACAATGTAATTGTTCCTCACTTAACTTTGTTTAAACCGATAGATAACATGGTTTCTTTAAAATTTCCACCGCGTGTTGTTAATCATTCGACAGGGGTTTTGTATAATTGCTCTCTGTTTGACCTCTTCTTTAAAACGAGGCGTAATTGAACAGTTTGCAAGTTTGAAGCACTTTCCGGAGGTTGAAAAAGAAAATTTAATTTAAAATTCTTATGTCCACTGTTTTTGGATACTTTTAACAAAATTTAAAACGTAACAAAAATAATCAGAAATCCGACATTTTAAAACAAACTCGTTTTCGGGTTGATGATAAGAATGAAGCAGGTGAACTCTGAAATTTTAATACAGATACAAATGATTTGATAAAAGGCTGTGGGTGAAATTAGTGTATTTCTAAATAAAGAATCCGCTTCGCACCCACGCGCAAGTGACCAAGAAAGAACTACCAATAAATTTGCGTCAGAATGTGGAGAAAACAATTTGTAGAGAGAAACAGTTTTCTTATTTCAGTTCAAATGATTGATATATGATCATTCCAGGAATGAAGGGCAGACATTATAAGATGACACCAAGAAACTAATTCTATTTTTTACTTTTAATTACACTATTGCTAGTCTTCAAAATTGCTTTTTTGAATAATTTGATAGTGATCGCTCCGTAATAACGACTCGGGGGCCACAAGACCCTGAGGATAAGGTTGTCTTTTTTAGTGAAAGAAAAAGGGTATAAAATTTTTTGCTCGCAAAAAAAGACAAAAAGAGTTTCTAAATATCTGTTCGGCACATTAGTCTGTAATCCTTTTGTATTTTAGTGTGACCAAAACAGGGCCATATTCTCAACAAATCTATCGCTTTAAAAATATTATAAACAACCCGAGATTTAACCAAAGGTTTTCAGTTCTTTTGGCAACAGTCACTGTTCACCTTGTTAGGGGGGCTTTCAGACATTGTTGGCTAGTAACAATTTTTTAATGCTTGGTAGGAAATTTGAGGTTGACTTTCACCTGTAGAATAAAAAAATTGGGGGAGAGGGGGAAAGGTTCTCAATATTCTGACAATTTCCCTTACAAATGAAGTGTTTTTTTTTTGCGAAAATTTTAACGCGAATTTGTTACAAAATTACAATTCGCGAAAGTTTTTTGTCGCAAAATTTCACAACTTTCGCATCTTTTTACTTTCACTCTTCGACAGATTCTTAGTTACAATGCTCATCAGAGAGATTGCTTTATCTGGTTGGTCTGCCGCCTGAAGCCGTCTACTGTCAATTAATGACCCCAAAATATCAGTAGAATTAAACAAGCCTTGATCTTAAGCAGTTATTGTGTGAATTACTACCCATGCAGTGGACACTGTGTTTTGTGAGCAGGTGAAAAGTGTAAGGCTTAAGTTGATTTATTAACTAGCTGAGTTGAAATAAATTTTTTCAGGAAAATGAGACAGTTTAAAAATGGTAGCTTCCTTAAAAGTTCTTGCAGCAGCAGGTAATATAATAAAGGCTTTTAAGGTTCAAATCTTTTGTCTGCTACAATAAACAGAATCAAAAGTTTTAACGATAGACTACATTCTCCCTATAACATCAACATTGTTCAAAACCAGAAATACGCATCAAATAAACCGGAATAACATTCCCTGTTTTTTTCCTTTGGTTGATTGATAATCTAATTAGAAGGTGTATGATAGTAGTTATTCTGTTGATATAATGGTATGTTGTAAACACAACTGATAACATAATCATACACAAGTGAGCAAAACAGAACAGAATTGTCATTTTCTAAAAACGGCCATATACAGGAAATACAATGCATTTGTTTCCCAATAAAACTTCACATTTTCTAATAATTTCTTTTTTGACAACATAAATAAATTAATAAATAAATAATATCAACACAGAAAAGTATAAACAACAATTTGAAATAATTGAGCAGATGATTAAGCCACATCCGCTTTGTCTCTGCTGGAATTGCGACAATAAGGCGTCCGCCATTATTGTTAATGAGAGATGGTTTGTATCGAGACAAGCATTAACCAGTTTAATATTCATAACCTGCGGATCTAAGATACAAATTAACCAGATTTGATATTCTGTTTTCAGGTAGCTAGGGGGCTGCCTCAACGCTCATACCAAAGTATCACCTTGGTATTTTAAGTTGATTGAACATAGCATTTTTCATAGCAAAATGTGGTTCTTGCCAACGTTTTGAGATTCCACATCATTTAGATGTCTAATTGTTAAAATTTTTACCGATATTGTATGTCGATACAAAGCTTTATATTACTTTATTCACTGCACATGCGTTAATAAGTCTCCTGTAATATGTCCCGTGTTTTACGTCGATGAAATCACACTGTCGTATGCAGGAGGAGAAGTGTCCAAATAACCATATGATGGCAAAGAAGGAGAGTTCGCACCTAGAAACAAAATCAACATTATTTGTCAATTGCAAAATAACATAACAAACTATATTGAAATAGCCTGGTTACATTTCGAAACGAGGTTAAGAAATGACAATGAAGTTTAAACATTCGAGAATGCATTCTGGGAATCAATCACAGTCTTTGGCTGTGGGAAAGTGCCAGGTAAAAAAAAAAAATTTATAATGTGAAAAATTGCTCAACATTGTTCAGCGGAGACGACTAGACATTGCCAAAAGAAATAATCGCGGAAACTGACTTGTTTTTAAGCCACCATAAGTTGCGAAATTTTCACAAATCTTGCCAAAATGGATATTGCTAAAATCCTTAATATGTTTTTAAGCGTGTCCTTAAAGGATATTACAAAATGTTCCATGATCTTAAATCTTATATAATTTTGCAATTTTTAGCACTTCCAGAGCGCATCATTTTCTAGGTGCTTTAGGATATATTTACATGTGATAATTAGATATATTAAAATATTTTATTACCACGTATAATGGGGAAATTAGTCAGAAAAGACTTTTTTTATTACATATTATATAATTACGCCTTTGTTTAGAATGTACTTTTTGCTGGCATCAGTTAAATGAAAATGCGGTGGTTTCTTTGTGGATAGTAGTCTATATAGGTCGTTAATAAATTCTTGTTATTTTTGTGGTAATATTACTACGGGCTTTTCTAATGAGAACGCGGAAAGAATTGTTGTGGTAGATAAACATAAATATCAAGAAACAATATGAAACAGACTGTAATATGACCGCCATCCAAAATATTGCTACCACTAAGAAAATTTTTTTTACATTTACGACATTATAATCGAGTTGTTTATTAGAATGGCGTCAATTTCCCCGATGTCGTTATTATGTAACGACGTTTTAGGAGACGATGCCAAATACAAAATGATTTAAACTTACCTAAATAAACAACCGACTCTTCGTAGCTCGGTAGTATCGGTAAAATAGAATTTCTATGAGACAAGTCCATGACAGACATGGTTGAAAAACTATGTATTCTTTGTTGTCTAGCAACATGATTTCTGCTCATGATTTCAATATCGGTCAGTAAATCAAGTGCCCCCAGCTGAGCATTGTTCGTGTTGTCGCTGGTGTTATTGTTTTTAGGACTTTCATGGTATCGCCTTTCAAATACGATAGACACAATAATGAAAATAAACCCAACAATTATAACTACGGGTCCGATGTTTTTCGAGTATTTAATAACATCCGTGTTCACACTGCCTTTATTTTCGTATTCAATATCCTCTTCTTCTTTTTCAGCATCATCTTCGCAACAGCGTTGATCAGCGATGTGACCATAGATAGTGAAAATAAGTCCCAGTACTATAAATAGCAGTCCAATTGATTTAGAAATTGCTGGACACCTTAACATTTCTCTTTCAATCTTATGAGAACAAAATTATGTGATATAGTGGTGAGAAAGTTCTTCTTTGTAGAATATCTTTTCTAATTTAATCAAATCAACCAAAAAAATATCCACTTATACGCAATTTTTATGTATGTTTATATATATAATGTTGATTCTAATATATTAATTATTTGCTTCTCCTCTGCATCCAAGTGTGTTTTCCTAAAGCGCCGAGAAGCAACACACATTTGACCAATGGCGAATAAGTTATGAAATTATAATAATGTTAACATTCTTTTTAACGAGCTAATCATTTTCCTTGTTTTAATTGTGGTGCTTCCAGCAATGACTAATGGAGCGGTAATTATATGACAGTGTGTGATGTCATTAATTGTATTTCTGTTTATTTGATTATCTTTGTTTTGTTTCCCAGAGTTAAACCTAATTTACGTGAAGGCGTCATCAAACGTTTTTGAAAATAATAATGGTCGAAAAGATTGATTTGGGTGAGAGTAAGAATGCAGGTGATAAACACGAGATGAAGTCCGGTAAATCTCCACAACACCTCCTCCCCTCCTACCACATCTCTTGTATTCATTGAGGGATGTATAATGAATACAGACAATGATTCCGGCCGGACCACAAGGACTAAAAAATATGGGTAGCAATGATAACCATTAGAAATTTACTAACAAAAATGATTGTATGAATCCACGAGCTGCAATATTTCTGATAGGCTTTAATGGTTAAGTAAAGTTGTTGTTAAAAGACAGAAAACCGTAGGAACTAGACCGTTACAGGTACAGAAATTTATTTTGTTTCTTTGGCGCGCCTTAATCACATGTCCTAGTTTTTTTACGGGTGTATCATCTTACGACTCATCACAAGTCGATAGAATTGGCCCTTCCACCCACCCTTAGATTAGAATGATATTTGTAGGATATATATTGAGGAAAGAAATATATACGGTAGATATATAAGTGATAAAGAGATAAAGATAATAATAAATAAAGTTATTTTCGTTTGAGGTATGAATTAGAAAATTATAGAATTTAATTAGTCACAATGTGATTGTGGCAAACAAAGTCTTTTTTTCTATCAGGAGTCATTTTTTGCTATCATATGAGGTGTTAAAATACGGTCGAATTTTAATCAAGTATTTTGACAGGGTAACAGACGAAGAAAATACTTTCCCATACGTTCCCTTTTCTGAATACCGAAACTAGTGCTTCCATGCGTATTACAATCTACATTTGCGTGGAGTTTAAAAATAAATCTGATTCATAGTATTTACTCATTCCACTGTTTTGAAAAAAAAAGTAGGAAACTCACGGGGGTTAACGACTTCTATTTGACCTTTGCAGGAAGAAAGATATGGCGTTGGCTTCAAACAAACAGGTATATATGCTAAATAAACAATGAAACATTTAAAGGTTAATGATACTCAATTATTTTATTTGTAAAGTTTGTAACTTTTTTTAAAGGACAAGTTTTTAGTTTACAAACCATAGCTGGTACATATTAATTTAAAAACAATCTTCATATTAAATGTAAGAATATTGTTTTTAACTTATATGTATTAAAAGAAGCGTTAAAACTATAGACTAATAATTAAATATCTTCCATTTAATCATTTAATTTAACGAACGGCATATTTACCAAAAAGTAAACTGCAAAAAACATCTTCCCTGGACAAAGTTAAGTTGAAGAAGGTTATATAAAAAGTTTATTTAAAAGTAAGGGAAAAGTCGGGAAATTAAATTCTATAATTTTCTAATTCGTACCTCAAACGAAAATGCGAGATAGAAATGTAGAAACCTCTATAACAGCTCTCTTTATTTTTAGGTACTGTTTACACTGGTCAATGTTAGGGTTAATGAAAAACTTAATTTCAAAATTTATGAAACTACATGGACAGTGTTTAAAAACGCATTAAGAACACAAAAGATTGTTCTTTTCTTTACTCAACCTTCAGAAAGCCTAAAAATGGTTTGTATTGAAAATTTAGCCCACATGAATAGATTTGAAAGAGAAGTTTATTTAGGTCATAAACTGTATACTTCTTCGCAGAAAAATAAATGTACGTAAGTAATTAAAAGTATCAACATCCCAAAAAACACGACGAATTTTTAGAAATGTACCTGATATTAATTTATGACAAAAGTTAGTTTCAATGGTAAGATCAAAATTTTGTAGTGTAAAACTCTTGGTAGGTAATATCTCTTGGTAAATTAATTCTTAAAATGCGAACATCAATGGACAAAGCATGCAGTTTTGTGTACTTTTAGATTTTTAAGCTCTACCCTTGCCTTTACTCTCCCAAAACAAACCCTCTGCTTTTAGAACACCCAAAGCCCCGGTTTAAATAGGGTTAAGGAACTCAAAAACTTAAGAAAATCTGCGTCCACAAAAAAAAATTAAACTAAGTTTTTTGTTGACGTTGCAGCATCTGTCTTTTTGTTTTTGCAAAAATTGCACTTATGGCAATTTACGACCCCTGCTAATATTGCACGGGTTCATTTTATTTCTAAGGGTAATAATCACAATTTTTTGTTTATGTGTCTCCTGTATGTCCATGATGGTAATAACAAGGTTGAATGAATAATGATTATAATTGCGTTCTTTATTGTCACGTTATAATCAACTTATGAAAGTCTCAGTTAGTCTGAGTTAGAAAAGTCTAAAGCCTGCATATATGCGGTTCTATCAAGAGAATCTTTAATTTTAGATTGCGTGACGGTTAACTGGTTCCCTCTTCCGTTAACATTTTAATTTGATTCCGAAAGAAGTCTAATTAATCATTATTTTTAACAATTAATATGAAGGTAATTATATGCTCTGTTTGTTAGAGTGCCAAAATATTTGTGCGAAAATATGTTATTTGTTGCTATGACTTCGGAACTGTTATGAAAAACGATTTGTTTTTTGCAGGTATAACCCAATTTGATTGGTCCATGTTAATTTTTATGGTTCCTCAACTTACGCAATATTATTGAAAGAAAGTTCCCTATAAAGAATAAGAAATATGTTTCTTTTTTGTTAATTGTCTATCTGAATTGCTTCATTGTCCGATCAAAGTATATTGATTATTCGTCTAACAGTTGTTACTAATTTAAAACACGCCCTACACAAGAATGCTGGGAAACGGTATTTAAAATTACGGTTCCACTGCAACCTTGTTCCTAGGGCTCTTTAGAAAATGAAATTATGGTTCTAGTATGGGAGAGATTACCGTGGACTATCGAAATCTAGTTTTTAATTTTAGAAAAACAAAACAGAAACTCCAATTTTTAGACGGTTACGAGTTGACCATCAAGACAATTTTACTACTTGCTGTCAAGTCGGACTGTTTTAGCACTTCTTAGTTCTGTTGATTTATCCACAAAATCATTCGTCTCTTGTACGAAACTGTATGTTGAAACATCAATCCTCTTATCTCACACACGCGGGCCGTTTTTGTACTCATTTGGTCGCCATCAACTGGTTGACACGCGGGCCGTTTTTGTACTCATTTGGTCGCCATCAACTGGTTGACACGCGGGCCGTAGTTGTAGTCATTTGGTCGCCATCAACTGGTTAACACGCGGGTCGTAGTTGTACTTATTTGGTCGCTTTCAACCGGTGCACACGTCCAAGACCCTAAGTATTTTTGTTTTTGTTTTATCTTAATTTAGTTTGTTATTGATTGTACGTATTTAAGTTTATTTTGTTTTGATCATTTTGCATTGTCAATCAGGACATTCTGCACAATGCCACTCACTTTACTATAGATAGGCTCGCTGTCCACAATGATGTACTGTCCACAAGGATGTATTGTGCACAAAGATGTGCTGTCCACAAAGATGTGCTGTCCACAAAGATGTGCTGTCCACAAAGATGTGCTGTCCACAAAGATGCACTGTCCACAAGGATGTCCTGTCTACAAAGATGTACTGTCCACAAGGATGTACCGTACACAAGGATGTGATGTCCACAGGGATGCACAGTCAACAAGGATGTACTGTCAACAAGGATATACTGTCCACAAGGATGTACCGTCAACAAAGATGTACTGTCCACAAGGATGTGCTGTCCACAAGGATGTGTTGTCCACAAGGATATACTGTCCACAAGGATGTACCGTCAACAAGGATGTACTGTCCACAAGGATGTACTGTCCACAAGGATGTGCTGTCCACAAGGATGTACTGTCCACAAGGATGTGTTGTCCACAAGAATGTACAGTCTATAACGATGTACTGTCCACAAGGATGTACTGTCCACAAGGATGTACTGTCCACGAGGACATTTTACTAGTTTTGTCACAACACGTGAGACCACTTTATTGCTGGCTAAATTTGTTTATTAATTTTCATTGCGTTTTTATTTCTTGTTTTTACTAACAAGCGCCTTTAAAAGGGAACTCTAAAAGAGGGGGGACAGGGGCCCTTATTTAAATATTTTATAATCATAGAAGCTCGTCACAAAAACGAACTTTTGTAAACAAAACTAGCGTGATAACAATAAAATGATAGCTTAAAAGTTATTGATATCTTATCTACGACTATGCTTTTATGTTTATCATGATTTAAATCAAGTACATATTATTTATTTGTTGCTAAGTTGAACAAATCAATCAAAAAACACATGTAACATTTCCTTTTTAAAACTAGAGGCTTTTTAGATATTGATCGCGCTTATCAGACATATAAAGAAAGCCCCCACTAGAAGGGGTGGCATTTCTATCCTCCTACGTTTAATAAATTACTTTTAAAACAAGGCGAGCTTTTATTAGAGGGATGCTTAAAAGTGGGTGGGCGGTAATAGAGGAAACACGGTACTGTAATTTAATCATTATTATAGTATCATTTCATCACATCTTTGATCACAATGAGACGTTCTTATAGCATTATTTATAACGTCACCTCAACGGACAGTTACGGATGAAATGACGGTGATGGCTTTTAAACAATATAAACCAATTTGAAAGGAATCTTTTCGTACCGTATCCATACGGCGAAAGATCTTCTGAGAGCTCTATGGTGTCCGCTATAGAGAGATTTCACTGTATTTACCATATCAGTTTCACTATGTAGTGTTATCAAAGATGTGTGTGTTGAAATAAGTGATATCATGTTACCCTATAATCCTGTTCAAAATATTATTAGAAAACAGGTCAAATTTTAAGACCCATATCAGCCAATTTCGCTTTAACATATCACTTTTAACCTGTCGATGTTCACTTGGCGCTGTTCACAGATTTAGATTATTTCGTCAGATCCGAAATATTAAATGCAGCATATCGATATTTTCCCAATTTTCATAAACATTTGGACCTCAGTGTAAATAGGGTCGTGACAAGCGAATTTTACATTTTTCGTTTGAACACTGTTTCTCACAGTGTTTTTGTAATGCAGACTGTTGCGGATACAGATACTCCATTTTTATATATTTATTATTTTTAATATTGACGAAAAAACTTCCAACCTACACCTAGCTAAATAGACAAAGATTCGATTAGATTCTTAGTCCTGCCAATACATGCGAAACGCTGTGAAAGACCACTGGATTGCAATCGGCTGTTGGCTCAAGCAAAACCCTGAAGATGACACTATAGTTAATCTTCTTATTGTAGAGAGTGGGTGTACCACCAAATTTAGGAAATTTTACCACCCACTTAAATTTTTATTAAAACCTGCATATTAGAAAGTAAATCCACCCACTTCCTATAATTGAATTTTTTCAATTATTCAGTTTAAGAAGAATTGTCAATAGAATTGAAAAATAAAAGAAAAAAAATGTTTATATTTTTATAATAGTTCAAAACATAATAAGGAATACAAATATATACATTTAATATAAGAACAAACCAAACAAACAAAGTAAAGCGCTAGAGGCCGTGACATCAGGCAACAAATCCAGGGGAAGAGGGTTCTGGTAACGAAGGAGAGGGTGTGTTTAAAGGAGGTCTTAATACACAATTTAATGGGGTAAGAACTCTTTTACATCCTTCACCCATGCCCAGCTATTGTTGACCATAAGAATAAAAATCCACTACACTTTCATTTGTTAACGCTGTCCGAAGCTATAAATTTCTAGGGAATTAGCACCCCTCTTCCTCATCTCAAGCCTGCCCCTGAACAAGCTTCCCAATCCAAGACAATTATAGCACTTTTTGTACTTGCTTCTTCCCTCTAACTTTTCAGCTTTGATTTATCTTCGGTCAATTATTATTAGCTGCAACTTTAACAGCACCTTCACAGCAAAATGGGGAGCTCTACGGTTTCAGAATATGTTGTGTTTTACATACATAACATATTCTGACACAAAAATACTCTGATTATGTTAGGCGCAGGAAAAGATGCTAGATTATTATTATGAGTCGTAATTTATTATAGGAGAAATACAGTATCAAATTTTGTGACGCAACTAAGAATTGCATCAGAAACCTTGCCAACATTAAGAAAAAGAATTACTTTTTTTCTTCCTCAAAACAAATAATTCATGAATATGTTCCCCTCAAATAAACCATACCCCACCCCTTTCATCATCACTATGTTAGCACTTTGGTAGGCCAAAATACATCGTGTAGTGATGAAAGGGCATTCGAGATTATTATTAAAATATTTAATCTCGTTCCCAGGGATGGGGATATATAGTGACAATTTGTTAATTTTTATTCGATTTCATTTCCGTTCTTACAGATAGAATACACACTTTGTAATCATATGTCACAAATCGATTTTCGGAATCCATTGATCCTACACGTTTTGAAATTTCTCCAAAGCTGAACATGTAGGTGGAGAATGACAACATTTGATCTCGTTTAAGTTAAATGCAATCCTGTTTGCTATGATTGAACTTTTTTCTTTCTTTTTTATTAAAAAACTTATCTTGTTTATTCTCAAACGAAGGATCACGTAAATCTACGATAAAGGATTGGGCAAAAGGAGCCGCACAATGTGAGCACCATAACTTCTGAAGTGTATTTATGAAAGAGTGATCCATCTATGTCTTTTTCTGGGCCACTGATTGCAACTAAAGTTAGAAAGCTAACTATCCAACGTTTTAATCGCTATTTTCTCGTTAACAACTTTGCATTCTCGTCCCCAGGAGCTGTCTTTATTGCTTGCTCACCTTACAGCAAATATGGCAAGAAACTCTGGGAATGATGTTGGGTTTTGCGTGTTATGTTTTTTAGGTGATATAAATTTAGGTATTATGATCATACATCAGCATAAAATCTTAGATGCAACAAGTCACAACAAATCACAGACATGATATTTTTGCAAACAGCCGTTTTTAGACTTTTGATTAAATCTCCAAGTGGCTTGATCCGAAGTTTGTTTTAATATCTTGGATCTAACCAAATATTCGAAGACTTTAGTCCATTTACAGATAATGAAAAATGTCGTTTATCGATAGGGACAGTGTTTAAAATTGTTTAATAGGGAATTATAGATTTGGAGGAAGCAGCTTCATGTGTCAAAGAGAGAAAATTGATTGGCACTTTTTTTTCGTAACACTCCGCTAATAGTATATGCAAATAACCATTGTTGTGCTACTTAGAGCTAGAAAATTTGCGACTGCTATTTTTGTCCACATAATACGTACAGTATTTATGAATTTATGAAATTTTTAAGTTGACTAGGTGGCATTGGGGCATTTTGCAGAACAGAATATATGAAAATCAAATCCACATACTCCTCTAATCGCGCGTAATGTCACATGCACCGCGTATAATGTTACATGCACCGCCTATAATGTTACATGTACCGCCTATAATGTTACATGCGCCGTGCATAATGTTACATGCACCGCGTATAATAATACATGCACCACGTATAATGTTACATACACCAAGGATAATGTTACATGCTCCGCGTATAATGTTACATGCACCGCGTATAATGTTACATGCACCGCGTATAATGGTACATACACCACGTATAATGTTACATGTACCGTGCATAATGTCACATGTACCGCCTATAATGTTACATGTACCGCGTATAATATTACATGCACCGTGTATAATGTTAAATACACCACGTATAATGTTACATGCACCGCGTATAATGTTACATACACCGCGTATAATGTTACGTGTACCGTGCATAATGTTACATGCACCGCGTATAATGTTACATACACCGCGTGTAACAAATCACAGCATATGCGAAATGAAATATATCACTTAAGGCAGGTACGGCGTTCCATATTTATTTGCCAAAACCGATAATAAAAATGGGGGCTAAGTCGGCAGGGTTGGGGCAGGCTTATTCGGGTTCGGGGACCTATTCGATCATCTGCAGTATTAAAGTTTGTTAAGTTATTTGTTTCAGAACAATCTCTATTCGCAACTTGCACCCATGGTTTTAGTCCCCAAAAATGGCTGCAATTATTTCACAATTAATTTCCCTGGACCAATATTTTCCCTGCTATTTTTAGGCGAGGTTGACAATTCATAGCTTCTTTAGTTTCTATTGGTGCCGTTATCAATAACCTTTTAGAATTCAAAAAGAAAAAACAATTCTCTAAAAATGTTAATTTTCAAAATATGAGACGCCAAGTAAGTGTACTTAAATTTTTTTGTCTTTTTTCATTTACTTCGCTGTAACGTCTTAACAAGACTCTATATCAAAGGTAATTCTGTAAGGAACAACCGTTGCATTTCTTAACGCCTGCTTATATTGAACCTGTTAATATCACGGTCCTTGCAATCCCTACGTTAAATCGAAATTTAGCAAATGATCGCTCGAATAGAAAGTTTTCCAAAGAAATTCGGGAAGTTAAGAGTAAAACAGATAAGATATGTGCCAAAATATCATCCAAAAAACTTTTAAAATTAATATATATTTTACAGCTATATACAAAATATAAAAATATATATTTTGAAAAAAATTATTCCCCTATTTTATGAAGTCACGGTTAAGTCATTTTAATTGAAAACAAGAGAAATAACTGACTGCCACCGAAATTCAGAATGCTTAACAATCAGGGCGGACTGAAATAATTAACCCACCACTAAAAATCTTTTTTAAACTGAATGTTAAATAAATAGATCCCTAAATATTTTTCACACCATACACGAACGAACTTTAGATTGGTGCTCCATTTGTTTAAGAAACTTTAATATACATGGTCATTTTTTTAGGAATCATAAAAATTTGTCACTTAAAAAGTAAAAAAAGAAAAAAGAAAATTGACCGACTAAACGGCGTTTTTGAACATTTTCCCCACTTCAAATTTATGCTATCGTTGGTAACTAAGCAACAACACCTTGCTTTTACACGTGACAACGTAACTTGTAAAGCAATGAAAATTCCATCTTGTGTATCATTTGTAGTAACGCAACAAACGAAATAATTTAAAGACATTTCATCAAAATAGCGAGTTGTACGTTTCACGAAAGTCGTTCATAAAACAGTTTTATATTTTCTATAATGTTTCGACACGCCTTGGGCTGGTCCTTTTTCAAATTTGACAGTTAGATTTAAAAAGTCAATCCTGTGTCGAAACATCAAAAATATAAAACTTTAAGAACGACTTTCATAAAACAAAAAACAACTATTATTATGGCATCACACGTTATCATTCCAGATGAGATTTTAAGATTTGAAGACAATTGTTGTCTGTAAAGTCTTTCTGTGCCCGGTGAGTGAAAGAACACGCCAACATATTCCACATGCTGAACCAATGCACCCGCAGCCCAGGTGCACGCACGCCTTGCTATCGCGCTGATAAACACACAGACTGCAGGAAAACGCGTCAGCTATCGCACTGGTACACACAGCATGTGCAGAAAAACGCGTCAATATCGTTATGACACTACAACACTAAACAACGTGCTAGCACCACTCTACAGAAAGTTCTCTTAAAGTTTTGATCGATTCTAAATCGAACGCCGTAACTTTTTCACATTCTTTTAACTTTCTCTTTATACCATCAGTATTCATAAACAGTCTCTTTCTCGCGTCGATCACCGCATGCATTAGCGGTAACAAGTATGGATTTTGTACGTCGTATTGTAATAACTCCAAACACTCCGATCCTATTTCTTCTGCCTCTTCGTAATTCTTCAAATTTCGACACGTTTCAACAACGCCGCACATCGAGACAACCATTTCGTCTTGATTACTTCCGAGTTTTTTCTGCAACTGAAGCGCCAGTCTGTATTGATCGTAACTGTTTCGATATTCTTCGCATTTTAAGCGCTGTGTCGCTTCTTTTAAATGCGGCCGATAGAAAAACTTAAGAAAAGCTTTCGTTTCGGGCACGCCCGGTTGATGATATATATAGCGTAAATATTTTTCCAATTTACGAGAACGTTCTTCTATGAGCGTGTCGTCGAAATTTCTACTAAAAAACTTTTTTGACGGAAACGGCACGTTGGCCACTGTTTTAGGGCATTCTTTCTTGAGGCCGCTGTGCAATTTGCTAAACTCGCTGAAACGTCTTTCAATTATAGCTCGATCAGAGTCCATCTTTGGTACTTCCATCACAATGACGATGTACTTCTACGACAAAAATCGAGGCAAGAAAATACAGTTTACTTTCTTAAACGTGACAGCAAAAAAATATTTGGGCGTTGTCAATGTTGGTGGCCTGTTTTCGTCAATGTGATCAATCAATAACAATGTCTTATAGGCATCAAAGAAATTAAGCCTAAATATCATTAATTCTTAACAAATATAAGCGCCAATATCTTCATTAATTCTGGAACACCATTATTCGTACACCAAAAAAGTTGATCTCAGTATATAAGTGAACTAAACGCTTCTTGTATGAAGTGGGAAAAGTAATATGTTTGAGATTAGAACCAAGTTAAAAGAGTTAACATTGTGAAAATTTTAAGTTAGCCTCATCATGCTTACAAATACTTCAGAAATAAATTTTACTGGGAGCTGTGTTTCAAATTTTTCGAAGAATTTTCCAGAGTTTATTGTTCCCAAATTAGTCATCAGACCTTTTTCACGCAGTAGTTCTCTCTAATTAGCGGACACCGCTAATGCAAAAAAAATATGTCTGCTAATTAGTTCCCTTTTTTAGAAAGTGGGTAATTTCAGGCATTTTATATTTTCCATAATAAACATACTTTTTTTTTTTTGGTTGTTAAGGGGTAATAGAATTGTTCCAGTAAAAGAGATAATAATAATAATAATAATGTTAGTTAATTATACAGAAGATTTTTTATGAGTAAAAACAACAAAAAAACGTTGACCTATTTTTCAATAAAATTAACAAAATGATAAAAATATATTGGTTCTATTTTCTAACAAAATACTTAACATTCGTTTGTGTCGAGAAAAACAGAAGAATAACTAAACTGTACTATTTATAAATGTTTAAAATAGCAACTACAAGAACACGTCTAGTGAAAACACTTTTCGTTTGTTATTTATCTACAGAAAACAACTTAAAAAGTAGTTGCATCATTTTCTTCATGTGTTCTCTAATTAGAAATTCGTGTATAAAAACGTGTCCTGGAATCCCACCTAATTCCTTGTCCGCTCTCTAGAAGGTTTTCTATGAGATTTGCACCAAAATTCGCCTGTGTAATGAAATCTGTCCGTTTATCAGAGGTATCAATCAATAAGATAGAATACTGTATATTTCTGTTAAAAATTCGTTTGGGTGATGGTAGAAAAACAAAAAAACAGAGAGTCTGGATATCTAATAAGGCTGTCTTTTTTCTTACAAACTGAAAGAAAAAAAACATTGGGAGGCTTTGATGAATCCATAACAATTTTTTTGAGTTCTTCAAACGCGTCAAAAACATCAAAAATCTTCCGAGCCCAGTTGTGTTTGTTGTTATTTGCACGAAATACCCTAAGATCGTTAAAATCTACAAAATTTCGCGGAAAGATTTAACCAACAAAGTTCACTCCAGCGAAGCTTTGCTCCCTTTAAGTGAAAAATAACCATCCCCTTAGCAAGATAAATATACGTATCTTAAGGTAGCATCTTAAACGAGTCATTCCGATACATAAATCAAGGACAGAAAAAATCCGTTTGTTGACTACAACGGCATCAATCCAACAACAAACACAAAAGTTCTTACTTTCTTGTTTTTAGATCAACAATCTGCTTTTAACTATATTTGGAATAGAAACGTTCGCAATATCTTTTCTATTTTACGTTTAATAGGTCAATTTATCTAAAATAAAATTTTTTTGAGCTCACGTTGCCTTAATATTCATTTTGATGCGTTAAAGTTTATGTTGATGAAAAATAATCCTGTGGACGATTTTTTTTAACGCATCTTAGCTGGCAGATATTTTTGATAACCGTCGATATACTTTTAGGATGAAGTTTAAAGGGACTCATGCATTGAAAGTAATATCCTTATAGGTTGTGGAGAAAGAAAAGTTTTTGTTTATCAACTTCTAAGTTATTCAAGATTTTTTTTTGTTTATCAAAATCCTGGAAAATATGATGCCAAAAGTAAATTTTGAAAAATGCTGACATTACAATTCTACCCATAACTAAAGATGAGATCATTCTTAATTCCAAAACTTTACATATGTTAAGATATTATTAAGAGTATAAATCTTTTGATATTATGTAATTTTAAATACTAATTTATGCTTACTACCTTATTATCAATGATAATGTTTTAAGGTAAGATAGAAATTTTTTGTAAAATTCGAAAATACTTGATCAACAACTTTTTATTCTCTGTAACATACAAAAATATCATTTTCACTGCAGGAATCCCTCGACAAAATTTTTTGTAAAATTCTAAAAATCTTGATCAACAATTTTTTATTCTTTGTATCATACAAAAATATCATTTCCACTGCAGGAATCCCTCGACAAAATTTTTGTAAAATTCTAAAAAACTTGATCAACAACTTTTTATTTTCCGTAACATACAAAAATATCATTTTCACTGCAGGAATCCCTGGAAAATTTTTTGTAAAATTCTAAAAATCTTGATCAACAACTTTTTATTCTTTGTATCATACAAAAATATCATTTTCACTGCAGGGATCCCTGGACAAAATTTTTTGTAAAATTCTAAAAAACTTGATCAACAACTTTTTATTTTTTCGTAACATACAAAAATATCATTTTCACTGCAGGAATCCCTCGAAAATTTTTTGTAAAATTCTAAAAATCTTGATCAACGATTTTTTATTCTTTGTATCATACAAAAATATCATTTTCACTGCAGGAATCCCTCGACAAAATTTTTGTAAAATTCTAAAAAACTTGATCAACAACTTTTTATTTTCCGTAACATACAAAAATGTCATTTTCACTGCAGGAATCCCTCGACAAAATTTTTGTAAAATTCTAAAAAATTGATCAACAACTTTTTATTCTTTGTATCATACAAAAATATCATCCCTTTACGCAATTACGACAACAACAAATTATTATACAATGACTTACCACGTACTTTCCACTGGAATCGTGGACAATTTTTGTTGTGATTATATCAAATTGCACCTTCATTTTATCAGCAGCGATGGAAATGATACTGCTTGTATCACTAAATGACAATGCATCTTCACAGTTGCTTTCTGAATCAGAACCTAAAAAACAATGTTACTATTGGTTAAATGGTGGCAAACACATGTTTTAAAAAATTCAGAACAATTTAAGAATCTGCGAAGAAGATTTCTACATTTTCCATAGTACCATGCAAACGAAATACCAGCAAATATCAAATTGATATGGATATTTTAAATGTAATCTAAGAACTTGTTTGACAACAATTTCAGAACAAGGCTTAAAAAGTACTAAATATTCAGCCTGGCTAGTTGCTTAACATATGATCAAGTTATGATCCTATCTTAAGATAACTGTAATAATGTGATTTTTGGACTAATTTTACGGCAATTTTCTATAACCCCAATGCCAGTCATAAATAGCACAATCATTGTTTATTATCACCGTTGAACTAATCAAAAAAAAGCTAGTTCTTCAAATTGTTTCTTTCCATTACGTTAGCTATAAACAAGGACAGAAGGGTAAATATTTGCTTTAGTTTGACCACCAAGATATATCAGGTAATTTTTTGCTAGCTCAAAATGACAAACGTGTGCTACATTATCTAGCTCTGCCAGTTGGCTAGCTGGCTAGTTATTAAAAATAAAGGGGTGGAAAATATTAGGTAATGATTAGCTTACTTAAGTCAGCTCTTAGACAGTAGGATCCCCCTTTCAGCTAGAATTAAAAGTTTTTCAAGGCTTTTGATTAGCTGCTAACGGCCAGTTTGGGCAACATTTTGAATAAAATTTATTAAATTTTATTCAATGCTTAAATTAAGCCATATAAAACACTAACGAAATATATATTTATCTTCCTCTTTTAAATTTAAAATTCCGTAAAACTAGGAAAGTATAGTTAATGCAAATTACTTGTTACGCTAATTCCATCAGATAGGTCTAAAAACACCCTGTGATAAATCTTAATCCATAACTTTCTGTTTACCAGTGATATTTCACTTTTTACTTACAACTATTAAATGAGATATTAAAAGTCCTCAAACATAGGATAATTGCAAGGCCAACAAATATAACATCCTAGTATCGAAAGAGTTACGCCTGAACTGACTTGCTTTCCTTTTGCCCTGAGTGATAAAATAATTATGTATATATATATCGCTTGATTAAAAATAATAAAGGGCATTTAGCTTCTATATACTTTGTGCATCAAACGCCATATTGATTTGTCTTTTTCGTAACAATTTTCTTTAAACTGACAATAGTTTAAACACCAGTTTAAAGCTTGTGTTAAAATTGCATTTTTGCCTTCACAAAATATATGCGTATATTTTGGTTCACTAAACATATTGCTTTAGGAAAAAAAATCCTTTATTGGCCTCCATAGCCTTTATTTAGCTAACTAGCTCATATTGTGGAATCTGGCCATTATTCTTATCGCCAACAAGAAGACAAAGAATCAATAAACTGACGTTAAAGTTTCCATTTTTCTCAGAGGGAAACTCCAGTAAAAATCACTTTTTTCTTTTTTCTTTTATACGTACTCGAAAAGCATAAGAAATCAAAAAAACTTACTTCACTTGTTTTTCTTATTCAGAATTGTTGTATTAGTCTTCCCATATTATTAATTTTTTCTCACAGACAGGCGCAATTTCATTTAGAACTGGACCCAATTATAAATAATGACATCACATCGTGCAGAAAGTTTAAGCGAGCACAGAGAACGTCCATATTAAGACCTATAGCTTACATTTAAATCGCTTTTTGTATGGAATTTACGTTAAAATCTTTAAAATGGTTAGTTGCTCTGCGTTTCGATGTACTAATCGATAAGAAAAGTGTAAAGAAGTCAGTTTTCACAGAATCCCGTCTGAAAAAGAAAGAACTCGGACAAAAATGGCTAAACAAAATACGTCGTGCAGATGATCTACCAAGCAATCAAAGATTTTATATTTGTTTGTCGCACTTTACAGATAGTTCTCCAGGAAATAAACTTCCATATCAAAATATTATCACTTCGTAAAAATGCCATTTTAGCTAGTGAATGCAATCAAAGTTTCTCATTTCGTCTCATTTCATTATTTGTACTTGAATCCACAGAACACAACCAAATAACGTTTTGTACATTTTTATATTAAATAAAAGAACATTATACCTATTCCCAAAACAAACACAGTCAAAAAGGTTTTCTAGTTACACATGTATCTTTTCAATCTTCCACCTGTTCTACCAACATCAAAGCCCAGCTCCTTCTCCAAACTACACCAAACTTTCTTTTATCAAGCTCCAAGACTATTTAATGCTCTCCCTAAACATATTAGGGACACGTCTCAATGTTTAAAAGAATATTACATAAATTCCTGAGTTCCTTGTCCGATGAACCTTCTATACCAGGAAAACCCTCACCCTGTGACAACAGCATACCTTCCATTACAAAGTTTAACACTGCTTCTTCTCTCTTTCTCTGGTCGAGATGATGAAGTTGCAGTTGACGTCGGTCGTCCACGACAGACGTGAAGGGTTACCTCCTTAAAAACTATCAATAAGTATCAATAAGTAAGTAAGTAAGTATCTTTCGTAGCGCTCAAGTTTGTATTCTTTGTTTTTTAAAAAAGAAGCTTTTTTCATGGAAGGGCCTGCCAAATAATTTCAGGGGATAAATGTGCCCATTTTCTTTAATCTTTGTTACTGTTTAAGGCTGCATGTAATGCTGATAATGTTTCTAAAACAGCTTTGTCAAAACAACCACTTATAAATCAGTAGCTTTTGCAACACATTTATGACCTACCATAATCATAAGAATGATTTTTATTTATACAATATTAATTCCCCGCTTTACCAACTTATCACGACATGAACATTATTCTATCGCATTTCAATGGTCTTCCATCACAGAGAAAATGTCAACGTTACATAAATTTTTTTGCATTTGTGCGCTAAAAAGCGCGTGCGGAGGAAAGATATTGCTGAGCTGTGAAATAAATTGGCTTGTAAAGTAAGAAAGATTTTTTACTGAAGCAAATGATAAAGATTTTTGACAAAAAGAATGTAAAAAAAGGCGATTAAATACATTTTTTATTTCTTTAAAGAGAAAATATTTTGCTAAGAACGTTGCTGAGTCAATAAAAGACACCTCATCACTTTCCATCATTATTGAATTCTTCCTTGTGAGACACAAGAGGTTTGAAGTCGTATGGCTGTAGCTTTGTAAAGTCTGTTTAATGAAGAGAATTATTCGATTCTAAGTATTCTGAGTTATAATCTTCGTCATTATTACAAGACGTCTTATCAACGAACAATGTAAACAGTATGTAAACAAACTTTTAGAAGGTGTGATGCTGAGCTCACGGACTTTCTGCTCGATGTGTCGTATCCTCATTTATTTAGGCCTAGTCCTCTTGGCTTTCGCAATCTTCCAAATTTATTTGAAATTGAAGATGTTTACAGACCCAATTAAGGTATAAAAAAATATTTTAACGATTGTAATGTTTTAGATTTATGAAAGTTCCAGGAATAATTCTTAACCAACTTAAAAAGTTAGGATATTTGGAAAAAGAAAAAACAACACTTTAGAATTCTAAATTTAGCATGAAATAACAAGAAATTAAACCACTCAGCTATTAATCACTTGCACCGATAAAGTTAGTTTAGCAGCTATGCTTTGAGATGGCAGTTAGTCGGATGTCACTTAAAATTGCCACATAAAAAGTGATATCTGATCGACACCATAAGAAACGCAGATCAAACCATTTGATACAATCATTTAATACAATTTGCTTAAAAAATATAATTAATGAAGTCACATAATTTTGTAATATTTTAAAGACTGTCTTGTTTGTGGTGAGTCATTGAAATTAAAAGCACTGTTTTGCATTTCAGGAATAAAGCAGGCCAGTTGAGGAAAATTCAGGGGATTTGGAAATAATTAAGATGAGTTCTGGAGTTATCAGACAAAAAACGTCAATAAAATTACCCAAGCTCACCCTTATATATATATGTGTTTCCAGCAAGTTGGAATCACCATGAGTTTGGGATTTAAAAAAAAACTGGGAATGTTTTTAATAATTTAACTCAACTATCCTGTTGCATATGCAGACGCTTACGTTATATGTCGCTTACGTTAGGAGAAATTACATCACAGTTTCTTGTCCACCGCTCACATGTTTGAGCTGTTTCGAAATTTTTATAAAAATACTTACCAATGATAAATCATTAAACAGTCATTTTCATTATTTTTGCATGGACATTATCTTGCATAAATTTGCAGAATACATGTGACCTCTATCAGCATTGTTATCTGTTAAATACTTTTCAAAACAATTTTGGTTATGTTATATACTGTCCGTCTTCTCACATGCTTCTGGATATGTCTCAGACAAAACACTGTGATGTAATTTCCTTGGCCTTATCACTGTTCTGCCCAATCTTGGAACGCACCCTGCCTTAAGACTGGCATGGCCAATCTTCTGACTGTGACAAATGGGTGGCCAGTCTTAAGACTGGACTGCCCAATCTATGGACGTACATGTCCAATCTTAGAACAATTGTGAAAGACAAAGAGAAAAATAAAAATTTTGGACTGTAAATTGTAAATTGAAACTTTTCTTGGCAAACCAAAAGGCCAGAAAACATATATACACCATGTAAACTATTTAACCATATTAGCTAGCTATATCTAGCGTATGATCCGCCAACTCCGTGAATCCGCCAACTCCGTGAATCCGATAACTCCGTGAAACTGCTTTTGAAGCCTACAACAACTTACCACAGCTCTGTCTACCATTTTTAATGAATGAATTCGATTCAGGGGGTTTGATACTACAACTTAATCATTTTAGGGGTGTCGGAGCTCGCGCATGACGAAAATTTGGTTCAGCCAGCTATACGGTGGTCATTTTTGATATATTTTGTTATCTCAGTTAATTGATTATAATTATGGTCATGTTATACTTTTTCCGAGGGCCCAATGAGTCGAGAATGTTTTTTAATGAATATTTAAATTTTTAAATTATTTTTGCTAGTCATCAGAAAGCAAGAAAACGCGTTTTTCAAATTTCACAGAGTTGAAGAATCCATCATGGCTTTATCGGATGATAGTACATGTCGGAACTGGCTTATTTGTCCACTAATAAATGTTTTTTTTTTCTTGTCATACCTCCCGAACGGTTCGCGAAAGATAGCGCTACGATAATAAAAGTTTGAAATAACCAACATGTTGACGATATGGATATAAGGACGTTAAATGTGCTTTTTTCATGAAGTTGGCGGATTATACGCTGGCCAACTAGCTAAAACTTCTCATCCAATGAAGTTACCAGCTAGCTAGCTAACTAAAAATATGGTTGATATTTAAACATTTTATTTTTAAAATTTGGCTACTACAAACTATATAAAAATCCTATAAATGTAGAATACGTGCTAGCTACAGCTAGGTTTTACTGTGTACAAAAACTGGTCTTTTTTGTGGCGCCGTAGATTAGTGGTTATAGCTCTCGTACTCTGTGCGGGAGACCGGGGTTCGATTCCTCTTGACGGCGATTCAACATGGGCGAGTGAATGTTACCATAGCCCCGGGTTAACCCAAGCCATGTGAGGGAAATTGGGAAGATGGCACACTGTGTGCGCCGTTGGATGTTGCCGGGAGTTGTCTAGTAGAGCGCGGGCTCTAATTGGGTCTGCGTAGCTCAAAATGAGCATTAAATACTCTAGGACTCTCCATCTACGCCATGGCCCCTCCTGGAAATAATAGACAGGGTATATCCCTCGATATTTGTGAGGCTAGCCATGTAAAATATGCACATCTATCTATCTATCTTTTGTGTACATACCCCAAATATGATTTTTTTAATGTGCCTGAGAATGTTTGTCAGGTCATGCAAACAACAGAGCTTACGTGGTACCCCCTTCTTTAAAATCTAAAAGGCGTCTGAAGATGGGCCTATAATGGTCTCCTGCCCAATCTTGTGTGACGTCCTGCCCAGTCTTAAGGATAGGAGGGCATATTTATGTCCAAAGATTGGGCAGTGTCCTAAGATTGGGCAGAACATCACCACCTAAAAAACTCTCGGCATATTATCTATTTTTAACATTTGGTAGATCTTTGGCTATTTAACTTACTTTTTTCGTTGTCGAGTCTATTCTCAGCAAAAACTAACAGCCCTCGCCTCCCAATAGAATCAGCAACTCTGTCATCTAGTAAATTATCATCAACTTTAACTTCTGAAATATATCCCGGGATGTTGAGCTCTGCCTTTTTTTCTGTTTTGTCCGTCATACCTTTTTAATTCTATACAGTAGAAAATCAGACTCGCAGAAGAGGAAAGAACATGAATGAGAAAAACACGTTTTTACCCCTTTCCTGCTTGTCCCTGCTTTGCTGTGATCGATTTCATTAACAAAGTTTCCTGGGCTTACTTTCTATATCACAACTACCTAGAAGTTTGGTTAATTTAAACGCTGACAAACAGGCCATGAAAATTCTGGGAATTTGGTGTGTTTCCGCTGGCATCTAAGCCGTGGGCACAAAAACAAACGGCCCGTGCTTTCAACATTTTTTTTTTCACGTGATAACTTTATTTCTGTACAAAAATATATGAATGAAAACAAAGGGTGGTCGAACCTTTACCCACGTGATATCGCTTATTTACTTTCCATTTATGGGAATGCATTGTGTTATGAAGAAGCCTGATTGGCTTGCTCCAATAGAACATCGGTTCTTTCTTGCAGGATGTAAACAAACCGAAAAAAAAATTTTTTTCTGGGTTGAATTTTTTTTATAGCGCAAGAGAAGGTACGCCAGTGTTTTTGCTTATACACAGGAATCTTTTTCACTTGAGTTTATCTGTAATTTGTAATATCAAAGCAAAGGTAAGATAACTTTTCTCAGGTTCGGCAATTAGTTGTATTGAAAAATATTGCTTCCTTCCTTAAATCGTAAAAAGAATTAAAATTTTCAGAAATTTCTAGTTACGACAAATGCTACATCTGCTTTAAATATATAGGCCGTATTTTATTTTGTAAGGGTTATACTATTTGTTGTATATTTGACTTTTTAATTCCAAAAATAACAAACAAGAATCAGGCTGCCGGTCAAATGACAGCAACGACGATATTACGTTCATGCGACAGACAACCTGCACGCAGTACTAAGACATGCTTTTAGAGCTAGCTGAAGAAAGGCGACCGATGTGCATCATATAAGCTATCCCACATTTAAAAAAATTAGTCCTCTAGCTTTAGTCGGTGTGTTGTGGTATTTTTGATAAAAAATAAGGTATAAGATAAATAAGATATAATTCATTTTAACTTTTTTCTAATTTTAGGCAGAGAAATCATATAGACGACAAAGAAAGAATATACAAATTTCGGCTTAGTAATTCGAGTAATTATCAAATCAACCATTTTCAGAGTACGGGGATATGTTTTCTGCTTTGACTTCTTACATATGGGGCACAGAAGAAGAAGAAACATGCAAACCGGCCGAAGAAATGCACGCTGACGATCAAGTTGAACTTGAAAACGAATGGATATTTATACGCCCAAAAGGTAAGTTTCAAACTTTATTTGTGGAGTACCCCCTAGCAACGCAATGATTAATGTAGTTTTTATTTCAAATATCATCTGCTTAGTTACTTCAAAAACTCGAGGTCTTATTGAAGGGTTGAAAAATATAGCTTTTTATGAATACTTAACCAACAGCTGCCTGTTTAAAAATTAATAGTGTGAGATTTTTTTTTAGTCAAACTTTGAATGATTCAAAACATATAAAAACTGTCAATTGTTGCGGTTGTGTACGATTCATAATATTGTTATAGAGTAATGAATATTATATAAAAAAGAAAAACATTCAAAGCGTCCAACTTTAGGACAGCGCGTCGATAAATTATAAATTACGTCGAACTTTCGAAAATGTTTTGAAAGAACCCTCAATACAACACTTCAAAAGAATATTCGAAAATTTGTGTTAAAGCGATCCGGATCCTAGTCCCCATGGTTTGTTGCCTGATGTTAAAGCCGCTAGCGTTTATTTGACGGTAAGAAATTACTCACCGGTGACAAGAACCCGTGGACGAGGTTGAGCGGTCCGAGTCTTATTCCTAATTGAGGTTTTTAAAGAAGGGTAAACTTAATTAATTTGCGTATTTGTTGTTTCTTAGATCAAGCGAGCAATAAACGACGACACGCACATTTTATTGACGATGGAGCCTCGACAGCATCTGAATCAGCTGATAGTGCAATCTGCGGCATGGAGGAGAGCTGGTGCGTTACTCCACCCCAATGCTTCAACAGCAAAAGAAGGCGGAGTAAAAACGCCCATATGAGTCCATTGGAAAATCTTTTAATCGAACACCCAAGCATGTCAATTTATCAAGATAAACCCGATGATGAAACGGCCGACGAAAAACCGCCAATGGAACTTGGTTTGCAACGTCAAGAAACACACAAGCCAGTCGCTGGACGACTTCAGCTTCTTGAACAGCGAAAACCATTAAAAGATTCGAACCGAAAGCCGGAAGAAAGAAAGAAAAGCAGCCCTAAAAACATGAAACGAAAAAACATGGTCCATTCTCGAAGTCACAACACACGAACGAACAAGCAATACGGCCGCATGACAGGAAAGCACGTAGGTATGGTTGGGAAACGAGGTACCTAAATCCACAATCGCATCAATTTAAGATCCAGGCTCTTTCAAAACAACGTCGGATGTAGGATAACGCTCTCATTCTTCTCTTTACGCTTTTATGGTTTAGACAGTTTACAAAGTTCTTGATGTGGGTATGCATAAATAGTTTATAGCCTGTTGATCTGTAATTTTCTTTGTGCTGACTCAGGAAATAGGAAACACATTTTTTTGTTTAAAAAATTTTTTCTAAAAATGGATTGCTCAATATTTTAGATATTAATAACGGGTAATTCAATATTTTTGAAGTGTGTAGACCCTGGGTTCGCGTTACCACGTTCTTTTAAATTATTGTTATTATCATTATTTACTTATTTACTGTTTTCATATTTAGTGTATATTTATGTAATATTTACATGTGAGAAAACTAACTTCGTTTTGGTTTCTTTCTTGAAAAAAAAGTGGAAACGGGTTTCCGACTTTTTTTAATGTCAAGTTTGAAGACAGAAACCGAAGTTGGTTCGTTAGGAATTTTCAATTTTAAAACTTCAAAAAAAATCTGTATATGATGTATGTAGTGTAACACAAATGGTTTATAAGTTTTAAAAACTCCCAAAAAAAGATGAATAAATTATTATATAAAATTTTTAAAAAAAGACTGGCATATTTTTTCTCCCGCAATTTGTGACTGTTCTTGTTTTTTTCTTCACCCGTTCGATCAACCTTCCAGGACCTGTTGTTCCTTTTTGCAAACCTATCATAAGCGGAAAGACGATAGGAGACAAAAAGCCCTGGGAAGGAGGTTGCTGTTTGGTGTCAATATCTGTTATTCTTTCAGATTGCGCAAATATATACTTCGTTTTTAGGGTTTTCCCAATAAAAAGATGTCCTGGGAACGACATTGGCACATAAATTACTGTATAAACCAAAGCAATATTTGACCGCAACAAACTACTACCACATAAAGCATATTGTTGTTTACAAAATCCAATTGCACGATCTGAAAACTAAGTTGCTGAAAATTTAATTATAAAGCAATTTTAGTTCACTTAATATTGTATTGAAACGTAAAAAGAGTACCTGGGGCGTAGCGAATTACTATTATTCACTTTTAGGTATGCAAAAGACAGGCCCTTGCGCGCATGTTCACTCATTAAGGCGAACCGCTTTAACCTTTCAACACAAAGAGATGAAGCAGGAGTGTCGTCATAACCATTGGTTAATTTTTCTTATGGTAATTAAATCAAACCTAAAGTACAATCTCGTTCCGAACTAAATGCTTTTATCCGGGCTTCTTTTCTAACAATAGCATATCATTTTGTTCTCTAACTTGGGCTTGTTTGGGTTGGATAGGAAACTGTTTCACGATGTCCTTTGAATAAGACTGATTTAGAGATTAAGAAAACATTTAACGTTGTTACACATGCAATGTGCCAGCAATGTAATTAAATATTTTAACATTATATAATTTATAAAAATTTCTGGTAAATATAATAGTCGTGTGTTGACAACCAAGCTTTAGATATGACATTGATAGCTAAGTAGAGGCTTTAATGCGAGAGTTTGTTGATTTTAATGATATTTTTATTTTTATTTAACGGTTTTAACTTGTTTATATGTTTTTATTTTTAGACCTGGTGATGAAATACTTTTTCGAAATATATTGTCAAAGTATTTGTTCAGATTGTTGACACATTGGATGAGCATCATAATCCACAATGTTTTTTTCCAAAAAATACGCACGTTGATGTGAACTCTTTTAGGACCGACTGCTAGAATTTAGATCTCAAGGAAACTATGGTGTTTGGCAGTCATAAACCTCCAGTTAAGCAAAAAATTGAGGGATTAAGTTTACCACATGCTGCAACGTGTTACAGCGATTAGTTCTATTGCCTTGTCGGGTTCCAGGTTATGCGTGACAAAATTTGTGAAAAAAAATTATCCGAACTGGTTACTAAACGTTTCATATCCAAGGAATTTGTAGTCTAAATGTAGAGGGAGCCTCCGTATCTGCGTATATCAGCCCTGGGAACAAGATTGCTGAATACTAACGGTCGCAGAATTCAAATTAAACATGTAAAAACGTTTGTAAATAAAAACGTCTTGTAGAAACTAATTGTCATAGAAAAAGGCGCAAAGGGTTTTAATTGAAGCGGAACTTCTGTTGAAACCTGGGAAATTAGCAACCTCGACCTAAAGGTTCATTGTCTCATATTATACCAGGATGGTGAGAGAAAATTCCTTTTTTTCCCTCCGTCACGATATTAAAAAAAGAAAAAAGCTCTGGGTTTGTAATCAGTAGAACTTTGGTTTAGTGGAACACTTTCTTGTGCCGGCGTAAAACTACCGATAACGTAAAAAAATTCGTCCTTGAAAAGTTAACAAAGCTGAACCTCAACCCCTGGACTCTTTTTCTCTTTCTGACAATCTCGGACAATTCTCGCCGTCAGAGATTGTCAGAA
This sequence comes from Hydractinia symbiolongicarpus, assembly GCF_029227915.1. Lineage (NCBI taxonomy): Eukaryota > Metazoa > Cnidaria > Hydrozoa > Anthoathecata > Hydractiniidae > Hydractinia > Hydractinia symbiolongicarpus. Next base: position 8,020,713 of record NC_079885.1, read on the forward strand.
ATGGAAAAGAGCCCTGGGGAGCCCTGGAAAAGAGCCCTGAGGTTGAACAATACAAGCATTGTAGTCGTTTGGTTTTCTGTCTAACCTTCTTTTAAACTTCTTTAGCCTTTTCCGGAAAGAATACGGCATATTCTCTTTAGACTCTTCTTTTTCCAAAATTCGTCCCCTAACTCATCCTCGTTTCCAGGACCCCTTATCGCTATTTTATATCGAGGATGGCGCCGCCCCCAACATAAAAAAGAATGAAAAGGGGTCATGGGGATAACGTTGACTCTTGACTTTGTGGTCAATTTCACTTAACCTTGGTTTTGAAGCGATGATTCAATTTATTGGACGAACCTCTATTTAACGTACTACAGCGGACATATTTTGAGGTCCCGATGGTGTCCGCTATAGAGGTTTCAACGTATTTTAAAGTTTATGTCATTGACAAAAACGTGACACGAATAAAAATAGGCGAGAAAAAAACATCCAAGGAAGTATAAATATTGTATGAAGGCGTCTGAATTAAAATCTATTCATTCCCTCGGTTAGATTTTAAAAATTTAAAATATAACTCCTTTGAGTATCAACCTATCACGAAAGATGTTGCGAGAAGTACTTGATCACCAGTGCACTCAACCTCGTTTCCGGGACGGCGAGACGAACATGTTCGTATCGCCGTCCGATGTTAGAAAAGATACTAGATGCCCTGGGAACCAGGTTCCAGTGCACTTTTTTGTTGCTAAAAGCTAACCTTGCTTTTTGTTTGATAAAACACACTGCATCGAAATTACTAAGATGGTGTGTATTTATGACTTTATGACACATCAAATGCAGGTACAAACAGGGGGTGGATTTTTTTAAATAATTTTTTAGCCTAAAATGTCTTAACAATATAATATGTTCATGTTTGTAGAGGGGACAGAAATTACAACGTCCATATTTTACTTCATGATGTATATTTTTCTTTCGCTACAATACTTTGCAGCATTGTCCGAATTTTTCCTGACAAACTGACATCAGTGTTCCACTTTGAAGGCAAACATGATATTCCGAGATACACTAAATAATGAAAAGAAATACAGTTAGTATCCACGTTTTGTTTATAAGAAACATACTTTTCCAACCGCGTTCCCAGGACCTCTTTTCGCTATTTTGATATCAGGGACGGCTCGAAGAAAAGGTCCTGGGGAGGAGGTTTATACTTTTCTGGTCCAGTCTGAATGTTTAAAGGAGATTTTCTGGAAATTTATAATCTTAAATTGATTTTCAGCAAGGCTCTTGTCAGTTTATCGATTTGATCTTTCAATCAGAGAGTTAGCTGTTAAAAGTACCCTATAATCTTAACCTTCTTACCAGCCTTGTCCACAGGGATTCTTGCCTTATTTACATCGACATCTTATCCGTCGAGTAACCCCTGGGTACGAGGATGGTTTCTTACAAAAAAGCTATATTCCTAGAGTCTTTTTCCCATTTCCGATTCCCGATTTTACGTTACGCCCACTCATCTGAGAGAAAAAACACCATGGGATAAGGCTGGATATTTGGGAACAAAAAAAAGAAGAGTAAGCTATAGTAATGGTATGTGTAACACGAGTCAAAAAAATTGTAAATTTGTTCTGGAGTGTTTTTTTGTCCCTTACTTGTCAAATTAAGTTTTTAAATCTTGTGTATGTGTTATTCTCGAAATCTGGGCCTACTTAAACAAGGTTTGTTGCCTGATGTCAAAGCCGCTAGTGCTTACTTGACAGCGATGTCGATGTCAACAAGGGAAGAACCCCTGGGGACTTGTACTTTGACGTTAGGTTAGGAAAGTTAGCTTATTGACTTGAATAGAAACAAAGCTTTAAGCAACCCAAAACCTGAAAGAACAAAAATTTCAGAAACAGAGGCAAAAAGGCGAGGAAACGTGACTTTTCTTTGTTTTTTGAGAGCAAGGCAAGAACAAAGCGGGACATTCTTTACCATTTTCAAAAAATTATTAAATTTTCAAATGTTAAATAAAAACCTTTTATCGGCAAGGATGTTGTACGTAAATAACAAGATGATTTTACCTTACTGAGGAGGGGATTGGTAAACCCATTGAACATGATGTCACCTGAAATGCAAAAATTATAAAATGACGATCACACCGCCGTAGAAAAAGAATATGTTTAAATCTGTGGATGTAAGCTCGTTATTGAATTTTCTCAAAGATTGTCACATCCTGATTGGTTCTCGTGGTTTGAAAATTATTACGGTTTGCAAATGCCCCGTTCTTGTCCACAGAGCTCTTTGAGATTAAATGAGTTTATCTCAAAGACCTCTGGGGTCGAGAATACAATTGCTCCATTATTTAAAAACATGTTTGATGGTTCCAACATCAAAGTTATAATGTTAAATTTCTTAATTTTTTTTACGAAAATATAATGTAACTTAAAATTGTTGATTCTTTTAAAACCATACGGTAACATTTACAGATGGTGACGAAGAATGTCATAAGATTCGAAGACATGGATGGCGTTTAAGAATACATGTATTAGTAAAAACAGGGTTCATAAATAATTTCTTTGTAGCTATGAAGAAACTCGACTAAGTACGTACTTAATATGTTCTTAATTTTTTCCCATGTTTTTATACCCTGAATTCTTATATTATAAAAAAACGTGTACATAAAAACCTACCCAGCACTCCACATGACACCACAGACAAAGAACATACCAACAAAATGGCTGCCACTGCTAGTTTCAACATAATTTTTATACGATGTGTTACACGAACAAAAATAAAGTTATATTTATATTTGGTAAAGGAAAAAATGTTTTATTAGTCTAGAAAATCACATCCCGGGTAAAGATTTTTCACTTTTTTTTAATCCGTTTCCATAGCTACAACAAACCCTTATGTAGGCTCAAACTAAAATGGTAAACATGAAATTCTTTGACGCATACAATGAGACGTACTCTAACAAGATAGACAAATAAAAGACCTTCAAGATAAATTACTTCTTCGTATTACATCGAAATAAATCAACCTCGTTCCCAGGACGTCCTTTTTCTTAGAGATATTCGCAAACCTAAATGTATGCTAAGCCTCTTCGTCCCCAGATTTGTTTCCTGGATCTCAGTGAGGCTATAGGGAGAAAGACTTTAGAACAAGGTTGGCGAAAGTATTAAAGAGGCGGTAGAATAAATACTATATCTATCAAAAAGGAGAAAAGCAAAATCAAAAAAAAATAGTTTAACTTAGGAGGAAGATTCATCCTTCTTTTCCAGAAATATTGCATGTCAAGAAAGCTCTAAAGATTTTCAAGTTTATTTTTCGTTAGTAGTATTGTCTTAGTTGACAAATATTTTATCCAGACAAAAGGAGAAGCAGTATCTTTCTAGCTCATGAGCTATAATGGAACATAATTGATTCAAAACTCTGATTTACTAAAAGGCGTTTAAAGAAGTTGATATAGTATTTGTTTATTTTACCAATCTGTCTGTGTTTTTTTTAAAAAAACACAATTTTTTTAATATTAACCGGGTTTCTGCGTGTCTGTCTGAAACCTGCACGGGCAATTCAAATAATTTCTATTTAAAATAAATGAAAACAAAAACAAATGAAGGCATAAAAGGGGATATCCCTTTAGAGAACATCGTTCATATGTGACATATATAACCATACAGGACGAAAACCCTGAAAACAAGGCTAACTTTTAGTAACGTGTTGTTGTGAAAGCCTGGAATCACACACATGAAAATAAAAATACAAAAATTAGTAATATAAGATATTATTAACATCTTCATCATTTCATAAAGTTATTTCTTGTCCTACATACAAATCAAAACGTTCGAATAAATAAGCAAAAATTTCGTGAAGCGTTTACACAAGTCCACGTAACCCTCCTTTGCAGAGGATATATTTAAAAAACATACTGGAAAACATAACGAGAATCACGATGGATAAGAATCGTTGCGTGGAACAATGGTTGCGGATTTTGTTAACTTGATGAGAAGTAATTAACCTAAAACGTGCGGAAGACAGGGCGGAGGTTGGGGTAATGAGGGTGTTTCAATGTAGTACATAAGCGCAGTTAAAATTTTCGTGGTCAGTACTATATCCAAACAAAAACAAAATTATATTACTGAAATGGACGACCCCTAATTAATAAAACCTAAATCCTCATTGAAGGGAAGTTAATCAAAGACACTAAGAAAAATTTAGAAACAAAAAAAAATCTTAAAATAGATAAATAACTTAGCAGAATCACACAGGCTTCATTTCGACGTATGTTACGGAATAAATTTAGGTCGTCAAAACATGACCCGATCAAAAAAATCCCAATCAGTAGGGTAAAGCGAAAGCTCAAAGGCATCCCTAGGGATTATAAATACAAAAAAAGCGAACAGCAGTAACCGTGAAGGTAAGTTGAGCCGCCCCAACCGATTTATCGATGTAGCACAGGCACGAGACTGGTACGAAGAGTATAAATAACGTGAAAATATCGAGTAACAACGCTGGGTATCGCAATTCATTGTCGTGTGCAAACCGTGTTTATATTTTCTGAAAGGAATAATCCCTTGAACTGCAAACTAACTCTGTCACGTCCAACTTGGTGCCCATGCCCGGTAACAAACATTTACACTTTTAGTGGCGGTACATCGAATAAATCGCAAACTCCTTCGGAGTCATCGAGATTAAAATAATAGTCTTGATCACCTGGCGGTGGCGACAGTCTTAATAACGGCGTGAAAACTAAAATAAAAGCGAGGCACAGAATTAAAAAAAACATCCAGTTGAGATATAAATAAACGTTTTAAAGAATTGAAAAGGCGAAGAAAATAAAAAGTTTTAAAATTTCCTTACTTTCGTTTTCTTTGTAAAAATTGTCTAAGTTCATTTCTTCTAATTCGTCTAAGAGAAAACAACGCTAGGTTTAGAGGTATTAAAATAACGTAACAAAAAATAAAAAACGCAATCATACGTTTCACAGTTTGAGATACGAATGGCAGAAAACAAGGTTACCTGATATTCGCCTGGAATCTAGCAGGGATGGGTCATTGCTGTCAGATGTTAACAGAGGATCTAAAAGTTTACAATATGGGGAAAATATTGCTTAATAAAAGTATGCCTATATGCAGCTCTATGTGCCAACAAGTAAAACATCAGAGAAAAGTACGGTTCTTTGGATATGTGCATGGTTTTCAAGATGATGTCCCAGCAGTCACATAAACAAAATTATCATAAGAAAACATCTTCCTAATGATATTTCACTTTCTAAAAAAGGGTTCATCTCCACACATACCCTGCTGAATCTGTGATTTCTTTGGTACCCTGCTTCTAAATCGGTGGTCACCTTCAAATTTTAGAAAATTTTAGAGCTAAACAATAGGAGATTAGCGACAAAAACTAGTGAAAATGAAGTAAAAACTTTAAATTTTTTGAAAACACGCAGAAGTAAAGTTTATACGTATTTTAACAAAACTGATTATATACTGACATCAAATAACGTCTCATAAAAATAAACCATTTTGATAAAATTTTAGGCGAGTCTATAGGAATTTTAACCTTAAAAGAAGTGGCCACGCTGTTTCATAATATTATACGCAGAAGATAACAAAATAATAACAAAAATCTCTTTATAGGCTAACAAAATTCTACGTTTTTTTTTTCTTCTTCTCACATTGTTGCTCTACATGCATTGAAACAAGAAAACAAGATGGCTATTTATTTTGACATATTACAACAAAAAACCATAACAAACCTTTTAGCTGCTGTTCTGGCATCGGATTTGTTGGATTCTCACTTTTATCTTCCATTTTTATATCTGTACATAGATGTTTTGTTTTCACATCTATACTACTATTAGATTTTAAGCTCTCCTCATCGTTATCAGGTGGAGGCACTGACATAACTACCGGTGCGTCTGATTTTGCATCATGATTTACTAACAAGACACATATAGGTCCATTTTGACTGTTCAAATGTATTTGGTATTTTGGTTTCTGTCCAACTTGCTAATAAAGAAATAAAAATGAACTGTAAAAACTAGGTACGGGAAACAATTCAAATCCGGTTTGATATGTTTTCTTATTTTGTATCTCTTTTCCCCACAAAACCCAATAAAAAGCAGGACCTTATGGAATTCTAAAAAATTCAATTTTCTGCCTCTTTTTTTGTAACTTTAAACCAGCTAATTATTTTTACACACTTTAGCTCATTTTTATTTTTGATAAAAATTGGAAAAAATATACTATGAAAAAACTATGAAAAAAACTTAACAAAAAGTTAACAGTTACTATCAAAATAAAACGTATGCAAAAACTCACCAATTCTGGTGGCGGTACTTCGAGTTGGGTCCCAGACGGAGCTTGTATGGCTAACAACGTCTCTCCTTTGTAGCAACCACAAACATCATCATGCGATATGTAGGCATGCTGCTCATTTTCAGGATCTTCAGAAACATTCTTCAGACTTTGTTGAACCCACAATTTTTGTTCGTCAAGTATACGCTCTACTGAGTCTAAATGTTCTATTTCACTTTTTAGGTCGTTTAACTTTTCTGATATTTCTTGCGTGTTACAACCAGGACCTGCACCCCTAATATGTAACGTTGACTTTAAGTACCCTTTAATAAAACAGACAACAAAAACAAAACAAACAACTGGTAGATGTATATCAAAAGAGTATTAAACAAGAAATATTATTTTCATATTATTTTGTTGTTTGTTGTTTTTTTTAGAAAAACAGGAAAACATTGCAGCAAACATGGTTTGTTTTTATTGTTGGAAAAATTACTTTGCAGCAATGTATCTTCTTGTGTAATTGATGCAACAGATGTAGTCTAGTTGATATTTCAGATTTAAAACAGGTTCACGTCTTCGGTCACTTAAGAATTGGAGTGTTCATGTTGAACATAGACAAGAAATGCATTGAGGTAACAATTTCAAGAAATTGAAAAGTATGATTTTCCTGTTACTACACTACACACCTTTTCATTCCAACACAGGCAAGGCCTTTAGAAATACATACATGACCAGTGAAATACGGTATTCCTTTCCTTTACTTAACTTAACCCTATTCGAGTTTTTTTAAAACTCCTTAACACTATGATATACATGGCTATGATACTTACTGAGTTTCAACATTTATCTATTAGACACCTGCATGCCAAATTTTTAGGATTATCCTTAGAACTTGAAGCTTACAACACAACTTTGTTTCCTCAAGAACAATTATTTTCCATGTCTTGGACACGTGATTAATCTGATTTTCTGTTTTTTTAGGATTTTACCCGAAAATCGGAAGAGAACGAATTTTCAGTCAATTTTTGGCAACTTTTCATACAATGTATGTAAAAGCCAGAAAATATAGTAAATAACTTTTACATAGCTTTCAGAAACTTCAAACAGAATGTAAAAATTCGCTCAAGAACTAAAGTAATTGAATTTTAAGCAGATGGTGGCATTTTAAACAAATTTCAAGCTTTTGGTGATGTCACAAAAAATGTGCTGACGCAAGCAAATATTTATTGCAGCCATTTTGTTCCTTTTGTGACGTACTATAATTGTGCCAAGTTTGATTCAATTTGAATAAGTCTATGAAAAGTTATAAGGGGGGGGGGGGCATATATGTTATATGTTTGATATCAATATGTTTGAAAACCCCCAGACAGAATGGGTTAAGATAGATTTTAACATTTTTAAATTTGAAATATGGTTTTTTAACTTAAAATAGACAGAATGTGGGTATTATAAGATGTCACATAAGAATGGGAAGAAATCTGTGGAGGAAAAAAACTGAACACTTACTTCCATTGTATACTATTTTTCGATTTTTTTTCAATCAAACCTATACCTTCCAAGACATTGGTAATATCATATATTCTTCGCTTTTGTCGAACAGCTAGCTGGTCAGCAGCCTGGAAACAAAACAGAGGTTTTCAGATTAATAGTTGTATTTGCCACAAACTTAGTCCACGATTTTTAACCTTCATTGTATTATTTTTTCACTGCGGTCATCTTTAAAGGGATCCCAAGGTCAGGCCTGGAAATTTGTGGAGTCTAGGAAAACGATCCATTGGTAATGTGATTTGAAGCTGACGGAAACAATCAAAACGTTTTTTCGTTTCCGCGAAGTGGACCTTGCACAAACGATACAATAACGACGGTAACAATTAGCTTTAAACTGATAAATAAGTGGAGAACCATTTTATAATCGCCCTAGCTAGTGACAAGACCTACTCCATAGTAGAAAAATATTATAAGATAAATATATATATATATATGTTAATATAAAATTATTATAATTTGAAATATTGTACAAGGGAAACGATTTATCGTTACCGTCTTTATTGATTTGCGAAAACGAAACGATCGTTTCCGCCAAATTTTGAGGCCTGAAGGTATAAAACGACGTTGGGCTTGTATTATAAAGCTTAAAAAGTTGGTTAACAAGTCTTTTTTTAAATTTTTTAAAAAGTTCTTTTCGTTCTCAAGATTTTCACATTTAAAGAATTTCAGATTTAATTATGCTGCATAAATTATGATGTCATATTTAAGTAATAGCAAATTTTGATATTTATCAATGCATAGATATTATAAAGGTGAATTGATTAACATCACTTTTTTGACAAAATGACACTCGTTTGCTGGTCCCAGGCCTCTTAATTTTTGCTGCTGACCCAATAGCTTGGGATCTGTAACTTGGTTTGCAATAATATTTTTTCATAAAAATATGTTCTTTATAGCTGAAAAATTGAAAATAAATAAAATAAATAAATAAAAGCATTTCACAAATATTGTATGCCAAAATTAGATGTTTCAAAAATTGGCATACTGATGTCGAAATCCCATATCATTTCTCATTCTTCTGATGTTATCAACCTATTTTTTTTTCTAGAATGAGTTTGGACTTATTTTCAATTGTGACCCGATTTATAACTTAATCACAAGGAACTCAGGATATGTGGCATGTATATGTACTTTTTCCCTTGTGCTAGACAATACTAAAAATCTGTGAAAATAGGATTGAATGGAAAACGCTTCAAATTTTTTTTACATAACAAAGAATACATTTCTTAGATACAACATCCTCTTTCTCCTTGCTTCCTCATATAACTCTTCCTACTAGAATAACTAATTCCTCGAGCACCCTTATAGATAACATATTCTCTAATACATCTAACTTTGACACCATGTCTGGTAATATTTGTACTGCAATCTCTGACCACTTGCCTCAGTTTTTAATCTCCCAAAAGAAAGCTGTAATCTGCCCACCTGAGAATATACCATGGTCAGAGATTGGAAAAATTTGATCATGAAAATTTTATCCTCGAAATTATTGATACTAATTGGGAACATGCCCTTGAAATTGAATCTGATGATGTAAATCTCTCCTTTGATAAATTCATCACCAGGGATCTGGATCAGCATGTGCCCACAAGGTTATTGACAAGGCGTCAAAAAAATCGTGATTCCAATCCTTGGATCACTAAAAGTATCATTAGGTCTATTCAGCAACGTGATTGCCTTTATAAATCCCTTATAAAGGCTAAAGATCCTTTGATTAAATCCGCTCTTAATGATCAATATAAGCAGTATCGTAACTTAATCGTATCCTTATGTAGGCGGAGTAAGAAAATGTTTGATGCTTCCTATTTCAACAATAACCTTGTAAATATTCATAAGATATGGAAAGGCATCAATTCTATTATATCTACTAAACAATCCAAGCCATCCTTTCCTAACTGTTTAAACCTTGACAATGCTAATGTGACTGATCCTTCTGTAATATCCAATGCTTTTAATGATTACTTTTCTTCTATTGCTGATACTATTCAATCCAAGATTCCTTCTTCTTCAAAACACTTTTCCCAGTTCCTTCATAACAGAAATCCTGCATCTATTTTTCTATCTCCAACGGACACTGATAAATTAACCTCCAGCATTGCATCATTAAACAGCAAAAAAGCATCAGGTCCCTTCAGTATTCCTAGTTCAGTGCTATCTCTTCTGAAATCTGAATTTGCCAAACCTCCATCACTCCTGATTAATCTCTCTTTTTCTTCGGGTGTATTTCCATCCAATTTAAAAATTGCCAAAGTTATTCCTGTTTTTAAAAAAGGGTCCAAACTTGATTGTACAAATTATAGACCATTCTCTCTACTATCTAATATTGACAAAACCTTTGAAAAACTGATCTACAAACGTGTATATCATTTTTTATCACAACACCGAATTTTGTACTTTCAACAATTTGGATTCAGACAAAAACACTCCACTGCACAAGCCCTTCAAAATATATGCCAAAAAATAATGGATGCCCTTGATAATGGCAAGTTTGCTTGTGGTGTTTTTGTTGATCTCCAGAAGGCCTTTGACACTGTTGATCACAAAATTCTCCTGAAAAAACTTTTTCATTATGGTATCAGATAAACTCCTCTTAATCTGTTTTGTTCTTATATTTATCTAGCAGACAACAATTTGTATCAATTAATGGAACTGAATCTGAGTACAAACTTGTTAGACATGGTGTACCACAAGAATCTGTTTTAGGCCCTCTTCTCTTTCTTTTTTATATAAATGATTTAAATTGTGCCATAAAATTTTCCATGGTTCATCACTTTGCTCATGATACCAACCTAATATGTTTTGATAAGTCTTTAAAATCTCTTTCTAAAAGAATCAACATGGATCTAAAATTTCTTTTCCAATGGCTCAACGCCAACAAAATCTCTCTAAATGCAAGTAAAACTGAATATATCCTGTTTAAGCACAAGCTTAAACCAACAAACTAAAAAAATTTACGAGTGCTTTTTATCACACTCGTGAATTTTTTCCTTTTCTGAAATATCATATAGTAATAAAAAAGGCTATTACGCTGATTATGTAACATTCATTTCTTTGTTATTGATTTGTTTAAAAAATATAGAGAACATTAAAGTTGGCCCCTTTCCTTCATGCTGACACTCTTATACCCGAACTAAAGACGGAAGACTATTTGGAACCGAGCCACAAATCAGTCCGACCTTCATTGTCACAGAGAATACTGCAAGAAGAGTGCGCACCCATGCAAGTTAAATATAACCACAACATGGGAGAGGTTAGGTGTCCTGTACCCTAATACAGCTTTCGGACGAATGTTTTCATGATGTAATACCAAAGAAAAAACATGTCTAGAAATATATTTAATGCCAAAAACATGTAACAAATCTGCCAACACATCATCACGTTCAACATTGTTTCAACTTTGCACTTGTGGTTAACATGTTTTACAAAATTCATGTATGTACATCTTAAATAACATATAACGTTCCAGTAAAAAAAAAAAATAGTTAACTGTGAATCACACTTGCAAATATTCACATCGAAGTTGTAAATTTGGCTTACAAGTGCGATTTTTCGCACACCATAGCACTCGTAATTTTTTTAGCGGGTGCTTTTTGTAGCTCTGACATAGTTTTATTTAAGAAATGGCCTGCCTTCACAAAAACAAGTGGGGAGGGGTTCACACTATGTATAACTCATAGCCTTTAGGGACGAACAACAAGGTTTATCATGATTGCAATATTCTTTCTGCAAAGGGCTAGGGGAGTTGGGGTTGTAGAGTGGTTAAAGATATTCATTATGTGATGAAAATTTGTTCCTGAAATTTGTCCTGAACCTTTTCGAGTGTTTATAAACATTGAGAATTTATGGTATCACAAAAAACTTTGTCAATAAAGTTAGTTGGTGTAGAGTTTTCAGAAAGGCTTCATTTGATACAATTTGATCAATAGATATATAGTTTATAAAGTCACACAATTCTGTAATGCATCAAAGGTTCCCCTTTATGTGGCAGAGTCAAGGAAATTAATAGCGCTGTTTTGCATATGGGTATAATACTGACGAGTTTGAGAGTTACTGATAAAGGTTCAAATTTTATTCAAAAATTACCTTTTCCCCATATATAATGGCATTTTCGGGGAGTCAGCATCCCCGTTAAGGCCACCCCCCAAAATATAAATGGTTAGCGTCACCCGACCGACTCACTTTGCAAGGCGAAAGTCGAGTCAGGGAGTCGGTAAATTTGTAAAAAATAAACCAAACAATCCACAAACAATCTTCGACTTGCAACAAAATCCACCATTTACCTTCTCAGCAGTCCACCAAATTACGGTTGTTATGTCCGAATGTTATTTCGATAGGACACTGTGCTGTGCTACTCAGTGCTGTATTTTCCTGCTTCGCATTTTATACGGCAATACAAGCGAAAACCATGGGAACAATGTTGACTGACAAAAATCGAACTTTACACGGAGGCTAAAAATACAGCTGGCGTACATTTGAAACAAATAATAAAATATGGCTGCGAAAAATAGTATTTTTCGGGAAAAATTTTTATTCGACCAACCGACCGACTCACTTTCATAATTAGAAATGACGCTAACCAAACATATTTTCGACGGTGGCCTAAATGACAACACCAAGTAGTGCACATTTTTAAAGGCCAATTTACAAGTTCTAAGTGATTAACCAAGCACTGTTTAAACAAGTAAATATTGTTTTAATTAAACAACTTTGCATTTTGGGAATAATTTGGGTGTGTAGGAAAGGGTATGAGAGTTTGCTGGTCGACTGACTTTGCACAAAACAAGACATTAGCTACATATTTTGAAGGTTGACGCCTAGCTTTAGCTATATATTTCGAAGACTTCAAAGAGGGTAGTTCTGTAAAGGGTTCTCAAACGGATGAACAGATATTTATTGAAAAAGAAGCGCCAAAATTAGTTACAAAAAGAAAGCAAATAGTGTGGCAGCAACATATAAAAAAGCTTGCTTTAATTGAAAAGAGTTCCGCACAGTCTAAACCAAATAGAGACCGTAATCTTTATTACCACTTTTAAATCAAGTACTCCATCTTTAGCTTCCTGCAGTAATGCAACAAATTTCGCAGTTAATAAACCCAGTGATTTCTCGTGTCTACTTGGAGTACCAGGTGAATTGTAGTCGGCAGCCATGTTTATTTTTCATATTTCCAGCCACACGACCAATTCATGTTAGCGGCCAAGTTCGATATGAAATTTGCGTGGTCATGTGGCCTAAGATAATTTTTCCCGGAGGGGCCCCTCCTGGATAATAGCGTATAACCACATATAAAACATGCACGTCCTCTATAACAATTTTGGACTGATTTTTAAACGAAAGGAATCGCTCATATATGCCACTAATGATTAAACTATTTTTTCGCACGAGGCTGACCGTTGTTAAATGTCAAAAATCGCTGACGCACCCTCGTCCCAGAGATTTTTGTCTTTTTGAATTTGATATGAGACGTCATCTCTCATACCAAGAAGAAAAAAACCCTGGGAACGGGGGTGATCGCTGACGATTTTCTGTTAATTTGCGTATAATAAAAAGTTACATTAAAGCCTCGAAAGTGATAATTTTAAGGGGTCGAGAATGGACATAAATGATCTACAAGAGTTATAAAAATACGGGTACTATTTGCATGCACAATATGACAACAAGTTTGGGAGCACTAACCCCGTTTTTAAGGCATTTTGTGTCCACCAAAACTGTTGTACACGAATGTTCACATTAAGTTTAGTGCACACGAAACCTCGTGTGCATAAAATATTAGGCTTGAAATGTATTTTTGTGACGTCATAAGCACGTCTGTTCTAAAACGGGAGGGTTGACCAAAGTCTCGGAAATTGGTTATTTTTGGGTGCCAGGTGTATCCCTAGTTACCCACGCAGGCAATGACATCATTTATTTCCAGCCGTTTCCAAAATATGAGGCCTAAAAACTTAAAGCGCAATGTAATAATTTCACTATTTTTGTTTTAAGTTGACGTTAACCTAAAAGCATTGGCGTTGTACCGTCTAGGCAGTTAACAAATAAGTCATACTTTTTCGGCTACATCGGAGAGATAATTGATACGGATATTAATACGGAAACTCTGTCTGTTAAAGACAGAGTTTCCATATTAAAATAAGAGATTTTAAATGGTTTCCTGTGTGTAGGGAGAGGAAAATACAACGTGTAGCAAACGGATTAGGCTTGTTATAGCAAAATTACACGTCGTTTAGATAAAATTATTTTTTAATATTTCAAAAAAGTGTGCAACGGATAGTTAAAAGTGAGCGGTGTAATTCTAGGACCGCCATTGAATTTCTGCGTGGCGAATAGAAAGGCAACCCTTTTACGACAAGAACGGCAGAACAGACCAGTTGTCCTGCTGCTGGATTACCGTTTAACCTTAGAAATAAGCTTTTTAACTCCAGAGACGGAACTATTTTGTTAAAACAATGCAATTAATTAAAAAGAAAAAGAGAAACAAGAATTATGATGCGTTTGAAACATAAAACCACAAATAAATCTAGGACAAATTGTTCTGTGCAATAAAAAACGCAATTTCACAACTTTTAATTGGAATTCTAAAAAAATGATATGAAAAACATACCAGACTCGCTCGATAGAAATTACAGCGCTAATACAATGGGCGAGATTAGAGATGCGAGATTTTTTCAATCTTACATGACTAAGGGCTGAAATAGTAGACGTGCAACCTCGACCCCAGTGTATCTTGTATCTTTTTTGCATCCCGGATGTCAGAAAGATGCAAGATGCCCTGGGGACAAGGTTGAGAGACGCGGAAATACGGTATTTTCCAAAAAAATAAATACTGTTTTTTCAGGATTACTTGTTTCGGGGTTCTGGATCACTTGTTCCGGTGTTTCGCTGTTCAGCGTTTCACATAAAATCAAAATAAATTATGATGGCGTATCGAAAGACTGTGCTTACGCGCCCAAAATTGATATTTAGGTCATATAGATGATCGAAATAATTGAAGATATTAAGAAACACAACAGTCTGCTCTTAAACAGAGTGCAAAGATTTTTTTTTCAAAAGATTTTTAGCCTTTATCTGTATTGTGTGAAACTTGATCAAATTGTGTAAGAATTGCGCGGTTTTGGTCAATCTCTTAAATTAGTAGTTAGAATATACAAGAATTTTTCAACGGTAATGTATTTCCGGTTTAATGGGGACAAAATTTTAATATATATTTTCCCAACTCGTTCAAGAACTTGAAAATCGGTCGAGAATGATTGACAGCGCTCACGCATTAGCCCCAGCAACCGATAAAAAAGTGGTCAACCGCTTAATCAAACTATGCCACAACCTTTTCAGACCCACATATTTATTAATGTTTGTCCTTCAACTTCGCCTTAAAGCTAAATTTGTTTCTTTCGACTTAATCGTGACAACAGTGCCTATAGAACAAATCATCTCATTGATCAGAGAAAGTAAACAGTGTGGATTGTATAAAACATATTTAGATCGTATTTGGCAACATAAACATAACACACAAATTCGTTCCCAGGACTTTTTATTTTAATCGGCGCTGCGCGATATGCAAAAAGAGACAACAGGTCCTGGGATCGAGGTTGCATAATACATACAACATATTAAGTCGTGCGTAAACATGAAACAAAAATATAAAAAATAAGCTTGTTTGAAGTATTATTTTTACTTGGCATCAACCAGGGCGCATACAAAAAGATTGAATATATAAAATAGTCATTTTCACTGTGTAAAATCTGTTAACATAGTAACAAGACAAAGTAATAAAGAAAAACATGTTTAAAACCAGTAACAAAATAAAAAGGTCTATGATACACCCCCTTAACGAAATAAAAAATTAATTGATGCCTATCCGATTTCACTCGTTCGTTTGTCAGCTTTGTTCGCACATTTTAATAAGTTAACTCCAGCTCAGCCTACCTTATAAATTTGTTTATGTGGAAACACATAAATGCTATCATTAAAGTACCTTACACCGTAAAAATACACGTCTTTTTTTATAAAAAACACAATTTCTGGGTTCAACCTGGATGTTTCTTAATGTTAAGGACAATTTCTGTAAACGTATGTAGTCAGACTCCTGTTTTGTATACCCTTAAAACTATTTTCAGTGAGATCAATCTATCAATTTACTATCTCAGTTTTCCTGAGGTGTCATAGTTCTCGGGGTTTTTTTCGACAGTACCCGTTTTTATTTCGACAGTTCTCGTTTTCATTCGACAGTTCTTGTTTTCATTTCGACAGTTCTCGTTTTCATTCGACAGTTCTCGTTTTCATTTCGACAGTTATCGTTTTCATTTTGACAGTTCTCGATACCATTTCGACAGTATAACAACTATTTATACTGTATTTGTTATACAGTATAAAAACTGTATAACAAATTTGAATGAAAGTGTAGTTAACAAGTTTAAAAAAATAAAATAAAAAATAGATTATGAACAGGAATAAAATTTTGCATGGATTTAATTTGGCTACGGCAGAAATTAGGCGTGAATTTTTCTATGCGTTAAATTTTTTTACCTAATAAGGTGCGCCAAAATTAAATGCGCTAAAAAATACGAGAAAATATAGCGAACTATGGTATAGATGCGTTTTCGCAAACAAATTTGTTTTTTTGTAAAAGTCTAATGTCGCGCATCTGTACTAAAATCTGTACAGAAAATTTGAACATGCAAAGAAGATTTCTACAGAAATGACCATTTTATAGATTCAGAAATTTTTTTTTGCGAAATGAGAAAGTTAAACCATAACGTTCCCACGGAAGTTTCTCCTAATTAAGTGTGCCTAGAAAACAGCAACATACAAACATTATTTTTGGTGAAAAACATTTTTTGCACCTCGCCCCAAACAATGTTTAGCTACGTAAAAAAAATACCCTCAAAAATTGTTTAGTCATTGTTTACCTGGGTAAGATTGTCAGTGAAATACTACTACTTGTTCACTCCAAACACATTGTTTAGCAATTTTTTGGGGCAAATGCTTAAATTTGGTATTGTTTATAAAAAAATATAGTAAAGTTCCGATCTCATATCTGAATGACAATCATTGCACAAAAATTAACAAAACACGGGTACTCTAAAACGGAAACACCAAAATGAAATCCTTGACGAAACAAAATTCTCACACAAAAATATGCATTACAGTACTTGAAAGCAACCTTCCCGAAAGCTGTTGTTTTTGTTATCATACCATGTCTAGGTGGCCTAGACTTTCAATTAAACCATCCATGTCTTTTCGAGTTCCTCTACCAAACACATTTTCGAAATGTTTTTGATATATCTCGCATTGTTCGCCTCTCACAAACTTAGGATTCTTTCTTAATTTAATGTTTCTTTGTTGAAAGAAGGTGAACACGGTATAAAATAACATATCATCTCCTGTTTTCATAGCTGCGGCTAAGAATTTCCGTGGTGCAGCAGAATCAATCATGTCGAAATTCTGAAGCTGCTTTAAAGCTGACACAATAACACCTTTCAGAAGCAAAGTTTCAATAATTTCTTCTTGTGCAGTACCAAGTCTTTTCATCATATCCAACGCTAAATCATACGCGGGAGGGTATACCTGTTCTAGCGAAAGCAACAAACATGCTAGCGATTTGGAATCGCTTAAAACATGATATTGTATAAACTGATGCAGCTGATAAAATAATTTCTTTTTCACCAGAAGATTAATGATAAATTCGTTCAAATAATATTCTACGGGAATTTTATGGTGACTCAGCGATCGTAGATATTCGATTAACACAGCTACGACAAACTTGTGAGAAACTTGTTCCTGATCAACGAAAGAAGCAAACACGGCAGCGTACATGTCGTGTTGGTCTAAGACTGACTGCTTTTGAAACCAGTGACCAGTTAGTTCGTTTTCCTTCGTGGTATCTTGCACAGACGCCGTGCCAGTACTGTTTAGCTCCAAATATTCCGCATACACTGCGTTGATTTTGTCAAAAATCAAAGCAACGTTACCAAGACTAGTCTGTCTACCAGGAGTGAGAACTTCGTTACACACTGATATAATAACTGGCTTGCTACCAGATCGCAACAACAAAAAATCAATTAATTTGCCTTTATCTTCTATCATGTTGATCATATAAGAGAGTTTGACGTTCAGTTTCCATAAGCAACCAAGCTTTGCGTCAATTATTATGTTGGGCTGAAACACAACCCAGTTGGGCGAATAAGATTCGCATACAACTTCCCTTGTTTCACCTTCACCATTCTCTGTATGCTCGTTCAGTTTTACTTGCATCATATAAGGTTCAATTGGAAGGGGAGACAACACGGGATAATACTGTGTTACTTGACCATCAAACTCTCCTGGACAATTGATGTCAAATATCATGGATGTTTTCGAAGCCTGGTGGTGGACGGCAACTAAGTTATCGACGACATTAACAGCAAAACGACCGACCGCGCCCAGACGTAACACGGCTGTCTTTTTAGCTGGTGTATCCTTCTGAAGCTGATACAACACGATCTCAGCACCAACAGCATTAAAAGATCGTGGTTGGTTTCTTAACACGACAACGTATATGTTATTATAGATGTTAGCTACAGTTACATCTCGTTCGAGCAGACTTCCGGGTTGCGGGTTCCTTGTGGAAGGTGGATTTTCCACTTCAAATTTTGGTAGCCGCATAATATTTCCTGTTTTAAATAAATAAGGATGAATAATATTACCCATAATTCCAGAGGATAACAACAAAACGGAACTTTCTGGTAGAAACACGAACCAGTTAACAGTAGCGTTGTAGTGTTTCAGGAGCTTTAGAGAACACTTTTCGCCTTGAGCTTGATAAAATTCAATTCCTTGATTAGTGACAAAAACAATGTCGTTCAAACCAGTCCAACAGAAACCAATAATCTGGGTTGACCGTCCTTTACAACTTTGGCTATATTCCTCCGTGCTTGCACCTGCGTAAAAATTAATAAAATCGATCGATTTTGATGATCTCTGAACAGCCAAAATTCGTTGATCAGGAGAAAACTTAATTGAGATGACGTTTCCCTTTTCTTGCAAAAGAAAATTAGCATCAGACGCATCATTGGGACCCTTTACATGAACGCGTGTTTTATTCTTTTCTGTAGCAACAGCAAACACTTGCTTCTGACACTCGTCGAAAAATACATTGACATCACGTGATACAGGCGGGAAATTTAATGGATTCTTTAATAATTCCAAGTAATACAATGCCATTGCTGATGAATTTCAGACGAACATATTCTTCCACATTTATATCCTGACCTAAAAAAGAAAAGTTCCCAATGATAACAAATAATTAATAATGTTTTTTAAAATCCTCACAGGCAACCATGAAATTAGAGAAATCTCAGAAGCAACACAAGTCAGGAAAAAAATTTATAACTTATTATTTTTTTTTCTCTTCAGTGTGTGCACAATATACAAGTGTAACAAGTCACACCATCATGACAAAATATAATGAAGACACATCATGACAAAATGTAATGAAATGCCTTATACTGACCACTCTCCCCTTTCCCAGTAATGATTTTGAAACTAGTTCTTAACATGTTTTTCTTTTATTCAGGCTTACAAGGGGAGGTAATTTTTGTCACCGATAAGCATAATGTACGCATACTAAAGTCTGGTTTTGTTTTTCGCATAAGCATATCCCGGCCTGATTCCAAATTTTCAATTGCTTTTAAAAAACAAAATATAACCTGAACGAGCATCTTTAGGGTGACCAAAACAACCTTAAAATGGGATAGGTTAGTTCGGCAAGCGTTTCATTGATTTTCTCCATGATTGAAACTAGGATATAACACACACTACTGTTTCTAAAACCACAAGAATACATACATGTAAATTTAAAATATATAAATAAATAAATAGTGCAATTGATAACGTGCTGTTACTTGATTTGTCATGTTAACAAAAGTTCAATTTTATAGGAAACGGATATCATATTCCGCACAAGCTTTTCAGGATCAAAATTTTATACCTCCAACCAAACACTTTTTTTTTAATCTTCAAATATGTGCACACAGACAACAACCAAATAGGTTCAATATTATTAAGTTTTTTAGTCTGGAATACATGTTTTTTATAAGCAATTGAAACTCTAAAATGAGGCTTAAGGAAGCTTATGGAAAGTTATGCTTAATGGTAAAAATATTTATTGGAATATGCTTATAAAAAACACATAACCAGGCTCAAAATGTGCTTATTTAAGAAAAAATATTGTATTTGAATTTTAAACATCAGTAATTACAACTTAAAACTCACTATTTGGTGGTAATTCAGACATAAAGAATAAAAAGAAAAACTGCTAACGAAGCAAAAAACACAAAGACTCTTCATAACATCTTTTTAGGCTTCACATAATGCTTAGCACATGCTTAACAATGACCAAATTTAAGACTATGCTTATAGGAGTCATGCTTTTATATAAACAAAACAAAGTAGAATGTACACGGAATAGAAAGTTGTAGTTGAATTTGTAAACATAACAAACCTGAAATTATTACGCCCCAATTTCTGTTACCAAAATTTTAGTTATTTTGGACGTCAACTGTGAAACAACAATGCCAACTGATATTTATTTGGCGTTTAAGAAACTAATATAAAAGTTAAATTTTGGCGGTCAAGTCAATTTTCATAAATTTTGCGTCAAAATTCGAAAAAAACGAGAAATTTTATCCATGCAATGCTTTAGCCGCGGTACATAGTACAATTTTTTTTAAGTCTCAGCGTTGGTTTTAAGTGATTAGTTTCTAAGGTGTATCTAAAGAATTAGTTACATACACCTTTTTTAAAAAACAATGCCAAATTTAAACAATCATCGCAAAAATCGCCAAAATTTTAAACAACTACTAAAATGCCCGCTACATACATAGTCTCAGTTTTAGAGAGGTGTCCCCTATAAGGTTTCACCAGACGCTATTGGAGACCAGAGAATACTCTAAAAGTAGTTTTCAAGATATGTATCTGTGTATTTAACCTATTGCCTAGCAAAAATAAATAAATATTAGCCATGAATTATTTTAACTGAAATATATAAATGCTGATATTCAAATTTTAATGTTTGTCTTCGAATAACTAGATTTTGGATGACTACTAGCACTTTCAGGACAATTTGATTCTTCCGAACAAGGTATTTTAGGAGCGTTGTCTTCGTTGTCTTTTTCCTGATCCATACCAAGTAACTGTTTGCTCACCAAACTTGCATAGACACCTTCTTGATTGATCAAATACTCATGGTTTCCTTCTTCGACTACCTCTCCTTTACTGATAACAAGAATCTTATCAGCTTTCTCAATGGTACTTAAGCGATGAGCAATAACAATAACAGTTCTTCCAGATAGATTTCTATTGATTGCTTGTTGTACAATATATTCCGATTCCGCATCTAAAGCACTGGTGGCTTCATCTAGAATTAAAATAGAAGGCTTTCTAATTAGAGCTCTTGCAATAGCGATTCTTTGCTTCTGTCCACCAGATAATTGTAATCCTTTTTCGCCTGTTTCAGTGTCATAAGATTTGGGCATTTCCTGAATGAAATTATGTGCATTAGCCATAATTGCAGAATTTTTAATAGTTTCGAGGTTGGATCCAATTTTTAGGCCATATGCAATGTTTTCGGTGATCGTTCTAGCAAATAAAACTGGTTCTTGTTGCACTAAACTGATTTGCTTATGAATAAATGCATGCTCGTATTCTTCAATACTTTTTCCATCAATTAATACTTTTCCATGTGTTGGTTCATAGAAGTGCTCTAAAAGGTTTACCACTGATGTTTTGCCACCGCCACTAGGTCCAACTAATGCAACGATTTCACCTTTCTTAGCTGTAAAACTTAGATTGTTTAACACAGGTGTATCACTTCTAGATGGATATGCAAATGTGACATTTTCAAATCGTATTTCTCCTTCAATTCCAGATTCAGGACAAAGCTCGCCCTTATTTACCACAATGGGTTTCCTTTCAATATAAACCAACACATTTTTTGAGGCACCAACAGCCTCCATTAACCCAGTATACACATCACCAATCTCTTCAAACGCAAATCCCAGCTCAATACTGTAAAGAATAAAAGATACCAAATGTCCTCCAGATATATCGTTTTTCATCACAAGATGTCCACCATAGTAGAGAATAAGTAAAGTCATTGCTAAATCTGTAAGCTCAGTTGACCAACGATAACCACAAACAATCATACTTTCCTTTTTGCGCAGGCTATAAGTTACGTCCAATCTTTCGGAATAACGTTGGGTTTCATCTTTTTCAGCTGCAAAACTTCTGACAGTTCTCATAGACGATATGGCTTCTTCTGCACTCTCATTTGCATGAGCTAAGGAGTTTTGCACTTTTTCAGACAGTTTTCGATACTTTTCACCAAATGCTTCGGATATTATAGCTATGATTGGTATACTAATAAGCGTAACAATGCTGAGTTTCCAAGATATTTTGATCATAAAGAATAGAATACCAATAATTTTAACCACATTTCTTAAAAAGACATTCACATTCAGACCAACACCATCTCCAATCTTAGTGCAATCTGAAGTCAATCGAGAAGTTATTTCTCCAGTTTTACGAATGTCAAAAAAACCAATCTCCATCTCCATTATTTTTGTAAACAACAAATTTTGCAGGCGTAATATGTATCTAGCAAATACATAAGTAAACAAGCCAGCGCGCATTCCTGATGCAAACCCAGCAAAGAAAGTAATCAATGCCATATACAACATAGCTGTTTTGAACTTCTCAACAGACTTATCAATGACAATGTAATTTATAACTTCACCAGTATAAAAAGGAAGAAATATTTGAGCAACAGAACAAGCTACAAGAAATGCAAATGCCAATAGTATGTAAAAAATATCGTTTTTAGTCATTTTAAGTAACTTAATGACAGTTCTTCCAGTTGTAAACTTTTTAGCTTCTTCCCTATCAAATTTGTTTAGATTGTCTTCCTCTGGAATTCCATCACTTGCTTCACTGCTGTGGTCACTACTATTGTCAATAAGATATTCATCATTTATGGAAAGGGTAGCTCTTGTGCACTTACATTTTGAAAGCAATATCCAGCAGGGGTACATGAAAAGACATGAAGCTAATGTACTGCTCAGCAAGATCCAATCTTTGACTCCCATATCCTTTTTATCTTCCGTAAAATACAAAATCTTTAGGATACCATAGACTGAGATACCACAACCAAAGTAAACCATAAGTTTAGATGTTCTCTGAATTCTTTGAATTGCAACTACATTATTACACAACACTCCTATTGAAGCTCCAACTAAGACACAAAATCTTACTCCAGAAAGTATTACTACATCAAATAGTGATGTACCAAAGGAATATGCGAATATTTCACTGTTCGTTTTTCGTGAGTTTTGGTCATAAAACAAATAAACCAATGTAAATAACAGTATATCAACCAATGCTACAAGTAAAACCACTGCTACACCTACCAATGTGTTCATTATTTGTCTTGTTATGTAGCTAAATAACAAATTAATGCAATCAGTATCATTGAATGTTATCAGTAGCATGTGAAAATAAAAAAGTTGCCATCAAATCCTGTGTCAATCACTGTAAACTTGGGTAAAGAGGGTTGCTAATTATTTTTTTAAGTAGGAGCATAGTGGGAGGGTAAGCTTTAAGTCTTGCTAACGAAGATGATAGATAAGATAATTCTATTAATCAAAAATAGCTGTCAGTTCAAATAATTAAATAAATTGGTAGTATCAAGAGAAAAAAAACAAAAACTATTTTGAAGGGAGACCTTACCTAATAGCAGAAGCTAAGATGAGGATGAAGCCACCAAATGGTTGGACGTTCAGTAAATTACACACCTAAAACTATTTTTACAATGTCGCGTCGTAAATGCTTTTCATGTGTCGTATCTTTCTTCGTGGTGTGGTTTTTGTCGCGTCGTATCTTTATTTGTAGGGTGGTTTAACGTTTCGTCAAGTCATATTTGTGTTTGTCGCGGGGTATTTCACTTTGCGGCGTATTTCACTTCATGGCGTACTTTACTTCGCTGCGTATTTCACTTCGTAGCGAAAATTTTCATGCTTTTTTAACACGAAATTACTAAATTTGTGTAGCTCTTACAAGAAATCACATGAATAGTCACATGAATAAAGTGCAATAAAATAAACAAAACCTTTAGTTTAAATGTTTAAATGCTTTAGTTTAAATGCTTAAAATGTATAGCTAGCTAGCTAAATCTATAGCTAAGAATGTATCATTGATTAAAAGAAAATGACAAAAATAGTAGTTAGCTTTACCCAGTGGAAAGACCAAAGCCACTAGAAAGAAAGTGAAATATACTGTGTTAAAACTTCACGAAATTAGTAATTCCATGTAAAAAAAGCATAACTATTTCGCCTTAAAGTGAAATACCCCACGAATTGGCATACGACACGACAAAAACTATTACGAGTCAAAGAAAACCACGCCACAAAGAAAGATACGACATGACAAAAAGCATTACAACGCGACGAAAGCCATACACAAATATTGTCCCACATATAACTCCATAGATAGGGGGATCGGTGCCACTGTCCCACACAAAGTCAGGCCTTATATAAAGTCGGGCAAAAATATTTGTCTGCCTTAAGCTGCCAGACTTTGAAAGTTTTTGCCCTATATGTGGTACATGTATTTAACAGATACTGACCGGTTTTGATGTTGTACTGTAAAATACAAAGCACGAGGCCAAAAGTACAGACTGAGCTTGCGAGGTCTGTGCCCTTGACCGAGTATCTGATCTGCAAATAAATATTCCTTTGTGAACAAAACAAACAATGCTATATTTTAGTTGCTATTCCCAAGGCACCATGGAAAAAACACATGTTCGATTTTGATACTCTTCGAATTTAAGATCGCTCGATTTTAAAACTTTGTAAGTAAACAAAACAAATTCGAATCAGTGTTTATGTGAATTGAGACGAAAAGATGGTTTTAAGTGAGCCACTTTTATATTTTTTATGTGCTATCAAAATATTTTTCATTTGTTTATGTTTTATGTTGTCATTTTAATAATGGCTACCTAAACCGGTTAGTATGGCTTCATACAAAGACCTGTTAAAATAAGCCGTAAACCAATCAAATCATCAGATTTTTTCATCCTAACTGGTTTTTTGTATCAGTCAGGTAATAAGAAAAATTACAGTACTGATTATTTAAGTGTTTTAAGTGTTTTATTGGGAAGAAATTGTTCACAACAAAATAAAGTGAAACTTTTTACCATGTATAAGAAAACCACTGTATTGCAAAAAAATGCCTTTTGGTTAGCTTTGTGCTATTAAACCTAATTAGGCCCAGTCACAAAGTCGGTCAAAAATCGTCAATATTAAAATGTCCTACTTTGAGTGGTTGCTATTCCTGCCCAAAGTTAGTCAAAAATCGTCAATATTACAATGCCACACTATTAGCATGCTTTTGCTGAAATAGTTGTAGATTAAACGTTTAAATTTTGGTTATATGTGTGATCATAAGAACGTTTCAGTAAATCAAGGCATAAAAATAGTAAAGTAGTTTAATAAAGTTTTTTTAAGACGCAAGGAATGCAGTCTCAACTGATAAAAAAGACTGTGTTTTACTTTGCACAGTTTTGCCCTACTTGTTTATGATTTGAAATGCCTGACTCGGTGGACCTGCTGATGGACCCCGGCGATCGTTTTTAAATAGCGTTGTTTTTATGATCCGGCTGTGTTTTAGGTCGGTGTATCAATAACTGAGGTGTTCTTGGTATAATGAAGTCCGGGGGTGTTCTTCTTAGCGTTTTATTGCCTGGGCGGTCGTTTCAACCGGCTGGCTTTGCGTTTTCTCAAAGGTTGCACAACACGGAGAATCACTTGAGACAATGTAATACCGCGGTGGTTGGTGCTTGAATGGTCGTTTGGATGGAAACTGCCTAGAACTGAAAGAAATGCAGCGGTGGTCCAAAGTTCAGCGGCGGTCTAAAATCGGGCAGCAGTCAAAAATTTGTTTAAGCTTCGTTTTGTATAATTTGTATAATATTTTACAGAATGAAATGGGTTTAGTTATACAGTAGACGTCCGTTAATTCGAACACGCAAGGGACTAAATTATTTGTTCGAATTAACGAATGTTCGGATTATCGGAAGTTCAGAAAAAACAAAAACTTAATAAACATTTAAAAGTTTTATGCTAATATAACTTTATTACAACTTTACTACAACTTTTTATAAAAATCTATTAACGTTGTTTACTTAACGATGGGCAGGGCCTTCAAATTATTTGTAAACTTTATTTTATTGGAAATACCAATTTAATTGATAAATTACAAGAAATTTTGCCACCATTGATGCAATAAAAAAGAATAAAAATGAAAACGTTTTTTTTTTCCATAAGATGTTATTTATCGATACACAAAATTTCGAGTTAAAGAGCATAATGCAGCCTTGGGACTAAAAATTTATTTGAATGAGCGAAATGTTCGAACTAGCGGAGTTCGAATTAAGCAGCTCAAAATATAAGACTTTATTAAACCAAACTCAAGGGACTTGGCAATTTGTTCGAAATAACGGAAAGTTCCAATTAAGCGGCATTCGAATTAACGGACGTCTACTGTGTATGAAGAAAAAAGTAAAGCATTTCTGTGACGTTGGGTTGTTTAGTAAGTATTTTATATATTATATATGCCTCTTTGTACCCTCGTACAAAGGTACTTTGTACCTTTCACAGAATAAGTTATTTTACCAACGATCTGCACCGCCTCATCACAGCAGCTCTCTTTCACCTCCGCCGAATTATCTTTGACCTGGTTCCATATGGCACTTGAGTCGAGTACCTTGTCGGTTTCTCAGTCTAAAACTAAGGTGCCAGGAAGGAGCAAGGCTGTATTATCATAGGATTTATTGGATATAGCAATGTTCGACTGTCACTCACTCAAAAGGGAGGCACCGCCGGATCATGAATACAACGACCGAAATGACCCCCAACATCACGTAGCAACGCAGAAAAACGATCGCCGGCAACCTCGTACCCAGGACATTTTGCCTTGTTGACATAAAGCTGATAGCGGTGAAAAGGCCCTGGAACAGGCTGGTCACATGATCGCTTATAATTTTATGATAATTATACCCAAAAATTAATTTGTGAAGAAAAAATTCCTTCTACCTTTCCAAAACTTTAAATTGATAATACAGAGATTAAGAGAGATAAAGTTACAAAATTTTTAGGGTGTATATTGATGAAAATTTAACTTGGAAACATCATATTGATACAATATGTAGCAAAATTGTCAGGAACATAGGTATATCTTATATAAATCAAGAAACTTATTGCCAAAGTATCTGCTTAAACAAATTATATTTTTTCTTCGTCCATAGTCACTTATCATATGGTATTATAACCTGAGCAAGTACCAACAAAACTAATCTATTGAAACTTTACAAAAACAAAAAAATGCAATCCGAGTTATAACTTTTGAAGATCGTCTAACACCTTCTAAGCCACTGTTTGAAGAATTGAAAATCCAAACCCTAATGGAAATTAATATTTATATATCGAAACCTTTGTTTTATGTTTAAATGTAAAATAGGCCTATCTCCTCGTATATTTCATAACTTGTATACAGAAAAGTTATCAGGAAAATACAATACAAGATCAAATTTAACATCGAAAGGTCCTATTTTTATTTTTGGCCAGTAATTATGTTCCATCAGCATATTTTCACATATCGTAGCCAAGTACAAATAGCATTTTTGGAATTAATACCCTGCACGTATAAATAAGCAGCTTTAACTTAACTAATTATTTATATCGTTTAATGATATCAAATATCGACCCTTTTAAGAAATAAGAATTTGCAAAATCTCTAAATATTATTTTGCTGTAAAAAGAGGGTTTCTTGTCTTGGTGCGTACATACTAAAAAGGGGAACACCCTATAACAAGCTAGAACAACCTGGAACGATCTAGAACAACCTGAGAACAAGCTAGAACAAGCTAGAACAACCTAGAACAATCTAAGAATATAACAACCAAAAATATAAGACTATCTCTGTATCGATTCTGTAAACAAATCTGGGTTTCTAACACAAATATTTCTGCCATGTTTCCCGGTCGCAAAGTTATGGGGGGATTCCCTTAGTTTAGTACAACAACAGCATTAACCGTCCCGGTATTTTTACCCCTAAAGTCCAATATCAGCATTTAGCTAGAACAATAGCTAGTTTTTGCATTTCTTTATAATATTGAATTTTACCATTTTATGTGAACCCCTGGTCTTACGACAATATAGTTCGCTGCATCACGGAAATCGACTTCTTTCTGTCTCACCACATTGGAAATGTTTGAAATGAATGGAAACAAGAAGCCTTAAGGCCTTAAATCCTTAAATCTTTTCCAAGCTATAAGCAATGCAACTAGCTTTATATATAATTTTTTTTTTCAATTTCAATATGCATTCAAAATTGTTGTAAGAGCCTAACTTGCCAAGGGTACAAATTATTTGCACAATAAATTTTCCTGAAACTTATTTTTGTGGGTGATTGGTACACAAAAATGCTTCAATTTGCAGAATATATGTGAAATGTGCAGTATTAATTTTTGCGTGCCTAAAGTTGCCTAACATTCTTTATGTGAAATACAGTCTGTAGTTAGCTAGCTAGCTACATGACATGCAAATGTAGCTTAAATCGGTCAAACTTTCCTGAAAACTACTGCACCTTTTAGGATATTAATCATCAGTTTTGGTTCCCAAACTGTTAAGTCATTTGCTTGCTCACCTGATATTTGAAAAAGGGTAATGGGTTTGATCCCTAAGTATATATAAGGAAGGCCATGCCATTTTATAGTTGGACAGAAATGCTAGGGAATTACGTAGCTTAAAAAAGAGCTTTAAACACTCTGAAGAATCGCAAATGTAAATCACTTTAACATAGCTAAGTAACAAACTAGCTGGCTTAAAATATACAGCATTTTTTTACCTGAGAAGTCTCATCGACCATGCAAAACATTGATTTGGAGTTTCAAACATATCAAGAGGAACGGTAACCGATTGTTTTGGGCAAGAAACTTTGGCCTGTGGGACCTGAAACTCGAAGAACTTCGAGACAAAGCATCACGGAAGGCCACGAAATCAGATTCTGACAATCTGAGATCCTATTGGCTAAAAAATTAAATAACGCATTTCTATTGGCCTTTAAGAAATTGAACAATTTCCAGGCCCAGGTAAATAAAGTATTTACTTTATTCTGGACACCGCGCGTTCAGGCTATAGGTGGTTCCTATCTCTCTATCGTCCAAGGCGATTTTAAAGATTCCGCCTTAACGCGGCGAAAATCAAAAGGAACAAGTTGCAGGCGCTGCATAAACTATCTCGCTATTAAAAATGCACAACTATGAAACATCCACAATGCGGCCCAATTCTACAATTTCTGCTAACAAAAATACAGCCTATCATTCATGGTTATCGCGCGATTGAAACGTTTATGGTCTTAAACGGCATTTAGGTGACAAAATTTTGATGTCACCATCATGTTCAGCATACTTTTTTTGTTAACTGTGCCAAATTTTGTCGAAAATAAAGTAGTTTTAATCTCGGACCAATTTTGGCCTAAAATGACATTTAGGTGACAAAAAATCAAAATTTTGATGTCACCACCATGTTCGGCATACCAGTTACGAGTTGGAAACCTATCCTCGCGGGCGAGAAGTAAAAAGAAAAAAAAAAGTAAAAATAGTTACCAAGATGAGATTCGAACACACGACTACTCCCGTGTCGGTGCTCAGAGAGCCAAAAATTTCCATTTTGGGACGGACAGCTGTATTTAAATACCCTAGCATCTGCGAGCTAGTGTAAAAATATTATATTTTTCTCTTCATTCAAATCAGTTTTCAGAACACAGAGCGGTTTATTATTATTATTATTATTATTATTATTATTATTATTATTATTATTATTATTATTATTATTATTATTATTATTATTATTATTATTATTATTATTATTATTATTATTATTATTATTATTATTATTATTATTATTATTATTATTATTATTATTATTATTATTATTATTATTATTATTATTATTATTATTATTATTATTATTATTATTATTATTATTATTATTATTATTATTATTATTATTATTATTATTATTATTATTATTATTATTATTATTATTATTATTATTATTATTATTATTATTATTATTATTATTATTATTATTATTATTATTATTATTATTATTATTATTATTATTATTATTATTATTATTATTATTATTATTATTATTATTATTATTATTATTATTATTATTTTATTAGTAGTACTATTCTAACATTAGTAGTACTATTCTAACATAGTAGTACTATTCTACCTTTTAGTAGTACTATTCTAACAGAGTAGTATTATTCTATCAGCAGGACTATTCTAACATAAAGTAGTATTATTCTAACCTGTTGTGATAATAAGACCTCTCCGTCATCCATTTCAAAAGGGTAACTTTGACAGATTGTGAAGTACAAAATTGTGCCCTGAATTGTTTCTGGATCTGAATTAATGTCTGCTGTCGACATAATTTGGAATAGTAAACAAAAAAATGTGTTTTTTTTACCTAAGTATCGCTTTAAGCACTAATTGGTCGAAATAATTGAAAATGATTTTTTAGACAAAGATAAGCACAGCAAAAAAAAAGTATGCCGAACATGATGATGGCATTAAAAACTCCTTTTTTGTAACCTAAGTACCGCTTTCAGCAAAGTTTAAAAATCATTTTTCTTTTTTTCACAAATTATGCAGGAAACATAAACACAACAGACCTATATAAGTGTCACCTATCTTGAATTGTGATGTGTGGTTCTAATAGACCATTGTACTTATTCAGGTATTAGTTTTTAGGAGGTCACAGGAACACTGTTTGAAAAGAAAATTTTGTTTTTAAACATAGCAGTTGTAGGCTCTTTATTGGATGAATTGCTTGTGATTTTTTCAGGATTTATGTACTTTTTCACGGAGAATAAACTTTGTTATTTGGTGGGAAAATGGCGAAAAACGATGCGACAGACATATGAATTGCATAGAAGAAAGGGCTAGCGGTGCAATTTTTTTTTTTTTTTAGTCTGATAAACCAACTTGTTTTTCTAAAAAAAATGTTTTTTTAGAAAGAGAGAATTGGTTTGTCTATTTACAAGTAAAAATAATAGCCACACCACGTAATTAACACCAGCCCTATAATATTAATAAAGTACGTTAAGAGGATATGGACAGTATTGGGGTTTTGGGTTTAGAATTGAAAAGATAATTAGAAATTCAATCATAACGGTTAATGAAATAAATAAGCGTTGCTGCAACAAAAATTTATTTGTACCACAAAGCCACTAAAACAAAATATTTTTTAAACAGGGGTAAACATAAAAAGCATTAGTTCTTAATCGTTACTATTTGAATAGTATGTGACGCAACCTGAACTGGACCTAAATGTGGAAAGAACTTATTGTTTCCTTTCGTAATTAAGTCTTGTACGCGGTTGAGCAAATAAGTATTTTTCCAGCAATTCGGAACCTTCCAAGCTTTCTAAAACTCTATACTCTGTAATTGGCCTAAATCTTATTATTTTAGCACATTTGCTTGCAACTCTTTAATGTCACTACTTGAAAACATTTTTCTTCATGTATTGGATTTTTTCGCCTCGACCTCGCTGTCGGATAAGGTGTCATCGAAGTTATCGTGATGTTCAGGATCTACTTCTATTATTTCTCTTCCAGAATGTTTGGTATGGTGAAAATCTACATCACTTACATCGTTGGCGTTATCGTCGGCTTCAGTGTTTAGATCAAAGTATGTCTATAATATCTAATGTGTTTAAACAGAGGATGACACCTTTCCTGCACAGACAATTTATAATAAATTCTTTGTACGATGTTTCGACGTCTTTTTGGATACACTTTTTTACACACATTTGATTTTGCCATGCATTTTAGGCGAAAGGAACCGAGTGCTAAAAACTTCACAACTTTAGTAAAGGAGATCACTTTGTATTTTTCAATGCATATTAAACACAATCGTTGAACATACAAAACATACATATCGTATCACCTTTCCATTTATCTTACGTCAATGCAAGCTCTACCTAGCATACTTAAGGATTAGCTAACCCAACAACCCTGAATTTCTTAGTAGCTCATTTTTTTCATTTTGGAATTCAAGGTTAAAAAACGCCCTGGTGCGTTAATGTTTTTCTGCAGTCACACCCATTTACGACCAAAAATACACGAAATATCTCATTAAAAAATTGAATCAACCTTTTCGGACGTTTTGTCTGGCACCTGAGTAAATCGATAAATAGTGATTAAATAGTTGAATGTCATTAAAGTATCAAAATAATACTTTATTTGAATAATTTTAAACAAATCTTGATAAAAATATCTGTCGAACAATAGATCTTCTTTTTAAAAATATGCTGACGTCAGCAAGAAGTAATGCTGATAGCAATCATTTAAGGCATGGATTTTAATTTTCATATGACAGACATAATTTATACCAAGTGCGCGAGTCAAAAAACGCAAAATCAAGGGAAAAAACTTTAGCGAATGACACCCTTCAATTATTTTCGCGGGAAAAAATTTCGCGATCTGTCATTTCTATAATTTTTTCGTAAGAATTATCTTTTGCGATGGGCGGTGGTGTCGACAGCATTTGTCCTATTTTTGTTTCTTGTCTTTCAGTGAAGTACATGTTTCTACAAAAAAAATTAGCTACACAGCAAAAAAATTCGTGAGGATTAACTTTCTCGAATAGGCTGTGTCAACATATTTTGCGGGAATAAACTTTCGCGATTGGGGCCATAAATTTCTTTCGCTAAAGTTACTTTCTTTGAAGTAACATCATTTCTGCTTAGAAATAAATTACTAGATCTAAATTTTAACATTCTGTTTAAAGTTTCTGACAGCCAAATTAAAGTTGCTTAACAACATATCTTCGTTTTTTCATATTTCGTATTGCCCGAAAATGCAATTTTTCCTGATTTTTGGGTAAAATCCGAAAAATCCTGTTAACCACGTGTGAAAACTTTCTAGAATGATTTTTGTTAATAAAAAAAAGTTATGTTGTTAGTCACAAGTTTTAAGTATCATCATAGCGAAAGTTATTATATTTTACGGATCTTGAGGACCTCATAGAAATTTAGGGGTATTTAATATTTAAGGCTCTGGGAGGTATGTGACCTAAATATTTGGTAGGCAGGTGTCTAATAGATAAATACGAAAACTCATAAAGTATCATAGCTATGCTTCATAGCAAAAAAAGAGGGGGAAAGGGTGTTAAAAAGAGGGGGGGGCGGTGTTAGTCAGGGAGCGAACCGAATAGTGTTAATCCCAAAACTGACTGAAATGACACAAACAGCCATGCGAATACCTAAAAACTATTCTGAATGCTTACTTGATTGAATGAAGTTTTTTTTCTTAAGAAATATCATTGATAGTTAGTTCTAAATAACAAAATCACGTTGTCTTCAAACAGGGCTCTGTAACAAAAAAGGGTAAAAATTCATATAACTGATATAGAAAACGTAGCCGCAAAATAGCGCTAGCTGATCACGTGGCATTGTAACTTAGATTGTCGATTATTCTCCTGTCTCTGAACTCATCTGCAAAATAAGCTACACCTCCATTGCATAGCTTAACAGAGAAATATTACTGTACAAACTTTCGATTTTTTGAGTAGTATTATTCTAACATTAGAGATAAATGCGTCGCAGCAGGTACCTGTAAGGAAAAATAATATAAAAAAAAGTTTATCATTATACAGCTGCAGTCATGTTACTTCTATTTCCAACATTATTTTTTAATTATTTTACTATATTTCAACGTAGGAAGAATTTTCGCTGAAATGTTGAAACTTGCTTCCGTGATTTTGAGCATCGAGTAAGCTGAGATATGTTTTACTTGAATTTTCGGCAAATTGAAAAATAATAACAATAAAACAAAAGAGACTCCAAATCTTTATTGTAGTGTTAAAGGACATTTAAAACTTACCCCAAAAAATATAATCTGAGCGTGAAAGGGATTATGGGTAAGAATTTATTGCCAATTTAATGTAGTAGTACTATTCTAACATAGTATTAATTTTTTAGCGTTTAAATAAATTTTAGACAAATTCCCTTGGTATATGAAATAAATAACTTATAAGTACACCATATATGAAAGGTTACCACTTTTAATCAAATAGAAAGAAAATTATGGCAATTTAAATTTCATGATAGAATAGTACTACTCAATAAATATAATTATTATTATTATTATTATTATTATTATTATTATTATTATTATTATTATTATTATTATTATTATTATTATCAGAATATTTAAACAGGATACAAAGCGTCAGCTACGTAAAATTTTATATAAAATTTACTACTGTTATCAATGCTAGTCCTGTGAACATAAAAGTATAAAGTATAAAGTAAAACTTAAAAGGTTAGTGGGTAAAAACCAACCCTGCTCTCAGGGCCATTTTTCTCTTGAGATCTAGAGTAAGTGGGAAAAGGATTTCGGGATAGAGGATGGTAGGTATGGATAAAAAAAATCTAAAAATTTATTAACATATACATACAAAATCAGTTAAAATGTTTTCTTATTTCAATTGTAAATTGACTATAAGATTCCACTTTTCTAATACCTAGTGGAAGATCGTTAAATATTTTAGCTCCTGCATAAGCAAAAGACTGTTTTCCTAATTCAAGTTTGACTTTAGGTAACTTTATAAGATAACCAGAGTTTCTTGTCTTCCTGGAATGATTATTGATTTCGAAATAATCGTTAAAACTTGAACACAGAGTCTTATCCAGGGACTTCTTGACGAGACAGTACGCTTCCTTGTTAATAGCACTGATTATACACGGAACCTTTCGACCAACAATACGTTCAGCACGATTCATTAACGATTTCAATCTCCTTTGTTGGGTGTTAGTGTAGAGAAGCTTCAGTGCTGCGGTACGTCAGGATTGGTTGCACCATCATTGTAAATATATAATATGCAGAATCCGTCGTCAAGTAGTGTCGTAGGCGTTTTAATAACTTCAGACGTCCGCTGGCTTTCTTGTACACATGGTCAAAATTACTGTTGAAGTTCAGGTACTGGTCAACGATATTGCCGAGGTATTTGTCCACGGTAGGAAACGTCAAGATGATTGTCAGTTGTTGGTAATCTTTTTCCTGTTCCAAATATCATTGCCTCCGTCTTTCCTTTTTTCAGGTTGATAATTAGTTCGTTTTTCTCGAAGTAGACTGCAATCTTCTCCAGATCTTCTTCCAGATGTTGTTTCAATTTTTGCTTTATTTTTGTCAATGACATAAATAACCGTCTCATCCGCATACATGAGAACTCTGCTGTTTGTAAGACATTCTGGAAAGTCATTAAAACAATATGAACAACAATGGTCCAAGAATTGAACCTTGTGGAACTCCTGACAATAAGGGCTGTTTAGTTGAGTACTCCCTTCTACACATCCGACTTGTTCTCGATTAAAAAGATAATTAGTAATCCATTCTTGTTCATTTCCTTCGATCCCATACTCATAAAGTTAGTTTAACAGTATTCCATGCCCTACGGTGGCGAATGCTTTGGTTAAGTCTATGTAAACAGCTCCCACCATATTCCCCTTGTCGATAGATTTTCTGATGTTGTCGCAAAGTAGAGTTGATGCTAACTTTGTAGATCTATTACGTCTGTATCCAAACTGGAATTCTGTTGGTAACTCGTTATTTTCGAGATACATTGAGAGTTGTGTATGTAGGGCTCTCTCCAAAATCTTTGAGAACATTGGAAGAACTGATATTGGTCTATAGTTTTCAGGGTTTTTAGTGTCACCGCTTTTATGTATCGGAGTAACCTTTGCATGTTTCCAGATAGAGAGTACAATCCCACTTTTATAAGATAGATTGATTGATTATGTAAGTCAGGGGCTGCGAGATTTCATTTCGACAATCCTTAATCATCCCAGGTGGTAACTCATCAGTACCAGATGCTTTTCTTCTCTTTAATGATTTAAGCTGCCTCTCGACAAAGATCCTCGATACGTAGGAAAATCTGAAAGTGTAACTGGTTCGTCTGTTTCGTTTGGTATGATGTCTCCATATATAATTTGATAATGTAACGATTTTTGATTTGAGATCGGTGACAACGTACCTGAAGTACTTTGAGAAAGTGTTTGCGAGTGTCTGGTTTTCCGATGTTTTCGATGATGAATTTACTGATTCTTTTGATTTCGAGGGAAACACCGCTTTGATAGCATCCAAAAACTTCCGTTGGTTCGACTTATTTTCCCTTATTAGGTCCCAATGGTACTTTCGTTTTGCTTCTTTGACTTTCGCGTTGCATTTATTACGTGCACGTTTGTATTCCTCCCAGTCTTGGTCGTTGTTGGTTTTACGAGCTTTTCTTAAACATCTATCTTTAGTGTCTATATACCTTTTGAAGTCTCCTTTCAGCCAAGCCGCTGGTTTTCCCTTCACGGTTTTCGTCCTAATTGGAGCGTGTTCGTCAAAAACCTTTTTCAGGGAGTCTGTGGAATAATTTGTTGCGGTCTCGACGTTATACATTGGTATAATGGTTTCCAGTTTATCATCATCAGTTAGTTTTTCTGAGTTGTTTTATAATTTTTATAATCTCTAAATCGCGTTATTTTTGATTCATATTTAATGTGATTGAGTTTTAGTATGCATCCGATAGTTCGTGGTCCCCGAGGGAGAGTGGTTCGACAATTACCTTTGAGATTGTTGACGGGTTATTAGTCGCGATTATAACGATAAGTGTCTCTGTTGTTTGTGTGATACGGGTAGGTTTCTTGACGAGTTGATCAAAACCATTTGTTTCGATAATGGAAAGTTCTTTACAATCGTCTCTTTTTAAGTAATTCGCATTCAAGTCTCCCAGTAGAAATATTTCTTTCTGCTCGCATTGTGCCGCAATTAAACTGTCATTAGATGTAATGTTGAAATCTTTTGATAAATATTTCGATGTGTTTGGCGGTCTATAATAGCACGCTATAAAGAAAGATTTTGAGTGTTTGACAAAAAATTCCAGCCAAATACACTCGGTTGATTTATGTTCAAAATCCATCCTTCTTTTCCAGTTTAAACCATTTTTAACGTATACACCGACCCCTCCTCCTGAACCATTCTCACGATGTCTGGAAATAAACTCATATCCTGTGATCTCATAAACGTTCGCGTTAGCAGTATTTTCATCGATATGCGTTTCAGTTAATGCAAAAATATCAGCTTGTTTATATGTGTGAAGTAAATGTTGTAACAATGGAAAGTTGCACATTAAACCACCATTGTTCTGATGTAGTATCTTCAAACCTCTATTTTTAAAATAGTCATCTAAACAAGGCATACAAGATTCAGCTTCTTCCAGGTGTGCAAAAAATTAACAGCAAAAAGAGTATGACCGCTCGCCACGACGCCATTTTTGTTTTACGCTATTCCGCACAGAATTCCCATTTCATTCGCTGCCGGTTCTCCAGTTGTTTTCTTCGTTTACTGTCAGATCTCTGATTGTTCTGTGAAACGGGTGGTTATACCTGGTTTTGTCTTTGGGTAAAAAAACGCCCGTCGTTTAAAAACAACAACAATGAATGGAAACCATGTTACACATTTTGTAGCGAGATGTTGGAAACACACATTCGATACCCATTTCATTACTAAGCATCCAAGAAGGTTTTTTAAAACAGTTTTAGTTAAATGGCGTCTTCTGATGATGAAGATTTGAAGCCATTTCAAAGGTTTGTTTTTATTTTTGTCGCTTCTTTTATCAAAGTTTAATTTTCTTTCTTTGTTATTCTTTCATTCGTGACTTTAACTCGGAAAAACTTTCGCTAGAATTTTTTTCAACCTCAAATGTTCTTATTTGTTTTTTCCACAAAAAAGGCAAATTTATAGTCAGATTTAGGGATAATGCTAAATACAGGATTGACAGAAGTATGTCGAAGTTATTTAATTGTAAAACATGTCTGGTACACTTATTTTATAAGAACAATGAGGCCGAGATTTGCTGAAAAATAAGAACAAATTAAGAACAATGTTTCTTGTTCTTATAATTTAAAAGGGAATTCAGGTTGAGTACGTTGTTAATATGATCTTAACTTTTCACAGAATTGACAGTGATAAAGAAAATCAAAATTCGTGTGACATGAAGGCTGCGCCCGATGACATCAGTGATGGAGACCTCTCTGCTGAAACCATGATAAACATTCTTTTAATAAATCCTCAGGATTATGAACCGAAAGGGCGACCACGTGGTATCCGCAAGAACTATGTATGCACACTAGATGTGAACAAAGTATCAATTGCAGTTGCGAAGAGTTATGATAACGTAACTTATATTAAAAGAGGATCTCCAAAACAGTTGTATCATGTCAAGGTTACTGGTAACGAAATTTCAGTCGCACAAGTAAAAATCTGCAATGATGCATATTACGTAAACCATAGAACTACTGAAACACAGGATAATAAAAATGTAATTGGTGCTAGGTATAAGAAAGAATTTGTGAAAGTTGACGAAGTTTATGAACTGCAAAGACAATATAGAGTCAGTAAGATAAACAATGGATTTTCAAATATAATAGTAACTATTTGCAAAGTCGAACAAGAGAAAATAGAAGATTATCATCTTCTAATATACAGATGAAATGGTGACTGCAAAATCAACGAGGAAAAGTTTGTTCTTGAACAACATGGGAATGCCAAAAAGCCTCATGCTCCTACATATTTTCGCCAAAACCTATCTTTGATGGAAAAAGCAAAAGATGCGCTACAATCTGGAAGCTCTTGTTCTTATGTATACAATCGCTTGACAAAGGAAGCTAAGGTATGACATGGCGGAATGTTGTTTTAGCTTTTACATTCCATTCTTTATATTGTAACGCACGATAACTAGTTTTTCATTTCATTTCATTTCAGCAACATGATTATAACTCAAAAATTAAATTTTGCACTTTCAGGCCACCAATCTGGCATACTGATTAAAAGAACCTGGAACCAACCGTACATATGGAATCCCAGAATGTGAATTGATGGTACGTCAAATGCGCGAAAGTGACTACACACACAGTGTTGTAATTTTACCTCAACACTATCTTACCACAGTAAACCACTTAGAGAAGACCGCACCTTGTGTGCAGAAAAAAGTGGATTTTATCGCTATTTTATATTTTTATGCAATTTTATATTTCTGTGAAAAACTTAATAGCAAATGATTTTTTCCCGCAAAATTTCTTTTTCGGTAAAATGACTCTTCAAAGTCCTTGCCACATTTTTTTTGAAAAATGTGACAAAGCATTGTTGCTAAGATATGTTGAACTGTTTGAGAAATCTACCTAAAAAAAAATTCATATTTATATTATCTTAAAGACAATTCAATTTGATAATGTCATTTTTACTTTAAAGATATAAAACAACAACCAGTTTATTTAGTTTAATTATACAAAACATTTCATATGAAACTTATATATAACTTATATATAGTATACAAATTTTCATCAGAACTTAAATTCTTAAAAAATACCGTATACAAAGTCTTAAGTCGATTAAATGTTAACTTCCAACATGGTACCTCCGCTTCTACGTGATTTTTCCGCGGCAAAGACAAGACGGTGGCCCCTTAAACTATCTTCAGCACCCGACTCTATGACTAAAGGATTGTCTAAAGCGACAGCTTTTACAAAAGCTTTCATAAGATGGTAATCAGCGAAACCATGTCCCGTCATTCTGGTTGGCTCTTTTGGCGATGTCGATACGTATTCCGACGTTTGTTCACTTCTGAAATCAAACAATCTAAAACCTTTTGCATCGCATTCAATTTCTCCGTGAGTTCCCATTATTTGGATTTTGCGTACACATACTTCCTTCGTGAACGCCGACATTGTAAATGTTGCATACCTACCTCCATCGAACTCCATGTTTACTGTTTGGTAATCACAAACGTCATTATCAGAGTCGTACACGCATTTGCCGTACGGACCATTTCGTAAAGCATTCGTTAGGTTCTCCACCGTGGGATCCTCGCACACTGTATAACAAAATCGATCAGGACCATGCTCTTTTACACAGTCAATATAACGTCGTACAGCCGAGTAAGGGCATGAACGTTCGATTTTACAATCTAAACACCGACTACTAGCGTCTGACGGCTTATTATCGGAGTTAAAATGCGTCAAAGCGCCAAACGATTGTATCTTGCGACATTTAATATCACCCAAAAAGTATTTGATCAAGTCAAAATCGTGACAAGATTTTGCCATTAACGATCCGCTCTCTTGCAGTTCTTGCTTCCAATTTCCACGAACAAAAGAATGGGCAAAATGCCACCAACCGACGGGTTCCAGGTGGTGAATACCAACCACCTTTCCTAAATACAAAAAAAGAAAACTACATGTGAACAAATGCAAAGTAACTTTAAGGTATACAAATGAACTCGTTTGTAAGGCTAAAATCCCTAATTTTTTTTGATCGGATCAAAAAAATAAAACAAAGAACCAAAAAATTAGGGAGGCTAGGGTATATATAACATTGTATTCGTTCTTATTATTCATATTTTTACTTACCTATAGCTCCATCTGTTATCAACTTTTTCACAGTCATATACTCGTTTGTGTACCGCAACACGTGACCCAAACATAACATGACGCCGTTTCTTTTCGCTGCTCCCACCATCTCTTTGCACTCCTCCTCCGTGGGAGCCATTGGTTTTTCACACAAAATATGGTAACCTAACTCAGCAAAAACTAAGCATGGACCATGATGCATATCGTCCAACGTTGCTATAACAACAGCGTCGGCAAATTTTTCTCTTGAGGCAGCCTAAATACAATAGATGCGATACATATTGAAAATACCAGGAAAAAATATTAGGAAATATAAAACACGTCACCCAAGAGACGACAAGTGCAGCTTTGGGAATCATGCTCTATTTGTTGATTTTATGTCGGGATTACCAAATTTGGAACGCCACGCTCCCAATTTAGC
Organism: Hydractinia symbiolongicarpus; assembly: GCF_029227915.1. Classification (NCBI taxonomy): domain Eukaryota; kingdom Metazoa; phylum Cnidaria; class Hydrozoa; order Anthoathecata; family Hydractiniidae; genus Hydractinia; species Hydractinia symbiolongicarpus. Next base: position 8,061,488 of record NC_079885.1, read on the forward strand.
ATTGAAAGTCAAAGAAATTGCCATCATGTTCCGTTAATCAGTGTGTGTTCAAAGATTAATTATTTGCTAAATTAAATTTCGCGATTTTTCACTGCTTTTACGAAAAGTCTCTACAGGAACATTACAATAGGTACCATTAGCGAAAATAAATCTCCGTTAAAATTTACGACAATTTTCACAGTTATATTTGCGACATATTTTTGCCTGATCTGCAATTCTCCTAAGCATCCTATCATATTGTATACGATTTGCGACATGTATATTTTCGCTAGATCTGCAATTCTCCTAAGCACGGTATCATTTTGCAAATGATTTGCGACAATTTATCTCCGCAAAAAATCCAAGCAATATTCATTCGTAATTTTTTTTGCGATAATTAATCTTGTTACGATAGCAAGTATCGATAATTTAGTTAACAATGCTCACATCACTTTCCATTTAACAAATTATTTCTGCTACCATACATTCCATTTTATAATGTGTGTTTTATTCAAATATGTCATTTTTTGATTCTTCTAGCTAAGGATTATCTTTCAGAACATTCCAAATCAGAAAAAAGTGTTTTTATCGAGAAATAAAAAATTTTCGACTTTTTTCCGACTATTTCTTGTTTGTTTGTGATCAATTTCCTAATTGTTGTATCACCCTTCTTCTCTATCCCTGCGCCATGTTCGTTCACAGAAAGATGGTTGATTTGTTTATTTGCAGTTGGATCTTTTAAAAAACTTAATTTAATTTTCATGCACCTAAGGATTTGCGAAAAAGATGGTCTCTCACAAAAGTTTATGCCTTAAATGTTGTGGGTTCTTTTCTCGCAAAAAATTTCTACTCTACTCTACTCGGCAAACGCGTTTTGCGCAATGAACAGACCAGCGCACTTTGCTCGCAGGTTCAATATTTTTTTTCGAAAAGTTTTTCACAAAGAAATATTTCAGCAAGACTCATTCTGGATGAAAACATGACCAAGGCTGGAGAAGATAAAAATTCTAGATATATCTATATGTTTGAGTCTGTAAATTACATACATGCCGGAAAAATAGCAATCAGGTTGACTTTCGTGCAAGTCACTAAAGTCGAAAACCAACAGGCGTTCCGTAGCCCTTTTAAGTGTAATTAAGCGAGCTCAGCAGAATACAAATCTTAACCGTTACTTCCACTACCATAATACTCACCTCTTTCCAAGTAGTAAACACATTTTGGTCTTCTATTGAAAATCGCTTCTGGAACGAAAACCTTCGAACATCTTTAGGTTCGGCGACACCAACAACCTTCAAGCGGGAAGGGAAGTCCTTGGCGTACTGAGAATACATATTTCCCCGCATACCTATGTAAGAGACTATCAATCGAACAATGTACCATCCAATCGAAGAAATTAATAACATAAACGCCCTAAAGTGCAATACGCGCCCCATATTTTAAACGCCCATATTTTATAAGCCCCTCTTACATGGAAAGCAATCGAAAGAATAGATTGATAAAGATTTAATTTTTTTTAAAACCCATTTATAAGATAAAATCTTTTTTTTTTTTGTTTACTGAAAAATATTGAGAAGTTTCTATACAACGTTTCTCTTGTTTCTCATCTACTATGTCTATCAAAAAACTCTGCTATTTGTAGTAACTGTAGTTAAATTTTGTATTACCTACCGCCATTTCTCTTATTTACGCGTCCTCAATTAATGCGAATAGCCTTTTTTTGAATTTTAATTAATTTATTTCTTTATTTTTTTAGCCCGATATTCTTTTAACTAATTTTTTGCGACGAAAGTCGGATTTTCCTCTAATTTATTGCGACGAAAGTCGGATTTCCTCTAATTTAGTGCGACGAAAGTCGGATTTTTCTCTAATTTAGTGCGACGAAAGTCGGATTTTTGTGTAATTTAGTTGACGAAAGTCAGATTTTCCTCTAATTATAGCGCGAGGCAATCAGATTGGAAAAGATATTTTTATAAGTTTTAAAAAGGGGTGTACATCTTCTTCGTCTTCCATGCGTTGTTTGTTTGCGTTCTTTGTATGGAGAACAAAAACAAACGCATAGAAAAAAAGAAAAGAATGAAAAAAAAGTATTATAAAAAAAAATGTTATTTCTTTCCCTCTAATTTAGTGCGATGAAGGTCGGATTTCCATTAATTTTTAGCGCGAAATAAAATTTTAAAAAAAGAATAATTTATTTCCTCTAATACACCTTTCCCGAATTTGTATTTTGTAAAATATTGCGTGCATGAAAACGAGGCAAATCTTAGTAAACATTATTCGCATTCATGTAAACATGGAGGAAGACAATGCTTTGAGAGATATTTTGCTTAATAACATTGGGGGAAAAAAGATTTAGTCTCCAATGAAACTCAAGAAAAAGCGTGGGGAAAAACAGGGAGGGAATGCCACCGTTTACGATAAAAGAAATTGAAATGCATCGACAAAATAGTGGTAAACAAAATTATGATCAATTTCTTGCTCACTTTTCTGACTGCTAATCGCTATTACAAATACATATTCTTTTTTTAATGACAAGTATATTTTTGAAATACATTATAAGTAGTTTCGTTATGAAACACCTGCAATCCTTTAGAAAAATACACAATAAAAGATCATTCAGAACGCATAAAAGTATCACACTCACCAGCTGTATTTTTAATGTTTACAAAGTTTACTAAGAAGTGCCTCGTTTTCATGGCGATGATGTAATCGATAATTTAAATTCGGGAAAGGTGTATTATTAGTGCGACCCCTAAAAATAATTATTTTTTTGGTCGCATTAAATTAGAGAATGACGGTAGTTTTAAAAAAACATCTTTCTTTCTTTCAAGAGCTTCTCTCGAAGTACTCTTGTAAAAAAAAAAAAAAAAAAAAAATCAATAGCGCTTTGGGCGATACTTCACCATGAAACAAACACGAAAAGAAAATTTGTTGTCCCATGGAAAAGTGCTTGGAACACGCAAAAAATAAACAAATAACTTCTATGCAAAAGTTAAATAAATGAAATATTAAAATTTCCATAAAAAATAAAAATGTTGCATTTTGCATTGAAAATTAATTGAGTATTCTATAAGTGCAGTGTGCAATTTACTATAAATTTTGAATGTTTAGATCAAATGAGAGAGTATAAAAAAACAACGTTACCTGCACCAATGACTAATAAATGAACTTGTTTGTATTGTGTATCAACTTCATCGTGAACACCATGAATACTTTTCACTTCTTGTTGCCAACGTCCAACATAGGCGTGATTTTTGCAGAAATCAGTCGTATCCTCATCATCCAATTTGGATCTCTTCATTCTACTTCTATGAAAAGGGTTACCATAAATCAATCAGTCATTAGTAAATCAATCAATAAATACATAAATGAGACAAGGCTGATATACAAGGTACGCTGAAATAGTAACCTTGGATAAAATAATAAATCTTTTACGTGTTGTCGTTGAAAATAGTTTCTTGTACTGTCAGCTCTCGTATGGCATGGTATTAAAAACAAAATATGCGCATGCGCAAAATATATACCGAAGTGAAAACACAAAAAACGACATAAACGCTTTTTCGTTTCCCAAGATATCTTGTTTCTTACCCTGATTACCTGATTTTACAAAAATTGATTGGGTATTAAAGCAATACAGTGGGAGGCCGCTAAGCTGGGTACTGAATAAGTTGAATTTTTTTATGCGAGAAAAACTTCTTGTCCCCTAAAAATTGCCTTGTTCACTCAAATTAAAACGCCTTGCTTAACCATGAATGTCCTAGTTAACTGTCGCAAATCAAACAATCGCACTGAAACAGTTGGGCTCCTGTATTTTTTTTACTCATTAAATTGATGTTTATGGTGAGAAGAAAAACACAGAGAAAACCTTTTCGCGTCGTCACACACATAAATATTTTGCGCGTCGTCACATGACATTTAATCAAATAACCAATACATCTTTAACCTTGCTTAGTCTTTCAACAAAACTTTTTTTTAAAATTTATTAATTGTTTTCCAGCAAGTTCCTTGTCAATTTATTAACTCACTTTTTTAATCTGTTCAAAATATCACAAGTTGGTAATTTAAAGGACAAAAAATATGCAGCCTCCGCTGAGAATCCAAACACACATATTAACAGTACCACTAAATTACTTCAAATAATTTGCACACTTATTCGCCAACAACACTGCAGCTACGTTCAATATATCAAACTTTTCATTTATTTAAGAATCCACATGTTGACAAAAGTAAACCATTTATTGTTGTTCTAAACATCCATGTCCGAATATCACGCATTTAAACTTGTTTATCTTTTAAATATAATAATCCAAAGACCTGGTTCTTATTAGTTCATATTGCATGAGAACATGATAAGGTATTGGGACATACATCGTGACTTAAATTTCATAACATTGTGTTAATTCTTAATATTATGAGAATTTGATCCCAACCTTTTTACTACCCTCCTAGATTAAACATATGGGGTGCAGAGAATTTCGCTAATAATCGCACTCCATTGAAAAACTACATCATTAGTTAAGAGAAAATAACATTTGGAATTAGTAGTATTACTGTATCATTAATAAACCTTTATATTCTTATCTTACTGTTATGGAGTCGTGATATAGTGTACAGCAGAGAATGGAGGATAAAGGAGTCTGCTATACAAATAAACACCAGGATTGTTGAAGTGGATCAATAAGAGAAAGTAATGAGAAATTTCGAAAACATATTTGCATGGAGACGCGAAAAAAAGTGGCTAATCAACAAGTTAAACAGTTTATTCTTGTAAAATATGATTGAGCTCATTTTCGGCAAAAGATTTTGATTTCAAGTTATCCTGGCAAAAAATGCCTTGCCCTATTTTGATCAATTCGCAGAAAATTTTTTTGACCTCTCAAATCACGGACATGACCTTTCAGAAATGAGAAGAGATGATGATAACCAGTTTGACACAACTTTCTATGGAAAGCGCAAGTAACCCAAAAGTTATAATTTGCATAGTAACTGGTGCCTATGGCAATTAACCAAATATGCTTTCAGCTACATGTTGATACCGTAATCATTTCCCTATCTGACATATATTAGAGAAAATTCTTAACTGGGAAAAAAAAGTCAGTTCACAATAAATAAAGTTTTGTTTACCCCTTTCTTTTGCTAAACTACAAGAGATTGTTGACTTAAAATGAAAAAAACTTCCAAATATGGCTATATTTCACATTTCTTGTCTTTTGTGAAAATTTTGCAGATGCCTATTTTGTGAGACTTTGGTGGATAGCTATATTTCTTATATTTTGTGAAAGTTTGTACAGATGACTATATTTGTTGTACTTCACACGACTTTTTGCAGACGGCTATATTTCTAGTGTTTCACGACACTTGCAGAAGGATATATTTGTTGCATTATTCTCTTATTCTTTGCAAAAAGCAAATTTTACAGGTTGTACTAGGCTGTATCAGTAATCAATAAATTAAATACAGCAAAATTAAATTAGCTTACTCGCCACAAAAATATTAATTTTCTTAACTTGAAATAACTTGTGTAAAGTCATATAATCAGGACCCATTTGCAATGTTTCTGACGTGTTTAAAAGCGATGTTAAAAAATGTGAAACCTTTTACTTCTTCCTTATCGTGAAAATTTATTCTGTAAACTGGGTGGGATAGTAAAATTAATTACACGAAATTTGCAGCTTTTTTGCCTGAAAGGAATAATTTTGCCCTGCAGAAATACCAACCCTTGACTTACTAGTGACATGTCTTTAAAACAACTCTAAAGTCTCAAATATCTTAAGTTTCCACACTTAAAAATTAATTTTACCTTTTTCACTGCCATCTACTTCAGTTAACCAACACCAGGTATAACCACCGCTGCAACTTCTTCAGACAACTAAAAGTAAGGATAGCACAACATGAAAACCAAACCTAACATTTTTTAAATGAACAACATGAGATTCTATAACAAATCTTTTTTACTCATTTTAGGAGTTCCACAACCCGTTAATAAGATAGAACCCTTAAAAATTTTAACTTTGTAAACAACAGTCAACATACAACAATGCAGACACATTTCTATTTTTACTTTACAAAATAAAACTTAAATGATATTCCAAAATCCCTATTTTATACCAAAAAGTCAAATCTCATTTTTTAATTCACACAGACAACAACTTATAGCCGTTGTGATTTCAACAGCAAAACAATATTAAAAACATATTACATATTTGTAGCATTTGGGCTTTGTAACAGTTTTCAATTGTTGCAATTTCCGTGCCTAATATTATTACTACGTCAACATGAAACTGTTTTTAAAACCACATTAAAAATTTGCACATCCAAACCTGTGACGTATTTACATAGGATAAATGAATACATATAAAAATTGCTTTTTTGGTTTCTGGTCAACGGTGTCCATAACTAGTATAAATCCAAAAAAACCTGATTGAACTAGAAACGAGTTAGCAGGAACATTACTGTTATTGCGCAGCAAAAAAAAAATTGAAAAACCGCATAGCTACTGTCTGAGAAAACAGAAAAAAATTGCCAAAAAAAGGGCAATAAAAACTTTCGGCTAGGTTAAAAGGTTAAAAACATACCATACAATTCAAAATGATAGCACCAGAAAAGTCAGATTGCACGATCATCAAAAAGAAAACTTCGGTAAAAGTTCTTTCTTGTAGCTTGTAAAAAAAAGAAAACAAAATTTCGATAAAAACAAATCCACTTGACTGTTGAAACGGGGTAACACAAAAGTTGTCATACTAACCATCAAAAAAAAATGCTGACGTCAGCACATGTAAAACTCTTGCTTGTTAGTGTGTTGGTCACTTTCACTGATTCTTAATTTTCTTAAATATGGATTTAATAAATACATGGCGGTAGGTGTTTTTTTTGACCAATGACATTCAGAGCTCTTTAGAACAAACTGATACACAGGAGACTTCAAAAGAATATCATGAGCATGTTTTTAACTGATCGCATTGATTTCAATACTCTTCTTCTCTTCTTCACCCCCAAGATAGGCCGGAGCAAATTTTTGACTTGTTCCTCTTTTATTGATTGAACTACAAAGTCGCAAAATATTTCACTTTGTCTTTATTTTTAGTTGAAATAACTCAACAGAACTTTTTTATTTATTATTTTTATTAAGAACATATCTCTCTAATTAATTACACTCCAAAAAAGTAAACTTCTGCCATTAACAGGCAAAGTTTCTGCACAGACTGCTTTAATGTAAACATTCCCATGTGTCTTGTTACACCAGTATCAGTATTATTAGGCACATTTGAGCAATTTCTCTTTGTAAATTCAGCTGAATTCACCATGGGTTACCAAGTTTGTGTGCTAAGTGATTTAGAAATCCATTTTCTGTTGATTTGACATGAGAAAAATGACATTGCCTAAATAATAGACACCTCTAATTAGCAGACAATAGTAGCTAATTGCGCTGAAGATGTCCATTAGTTGACGAGAAGATTGTATTTAATTTTTATTTACTCATAGTTTTTTACGATTTGAATTTACTGAAGTTACAAATCTATTTTTGAAAAAACTGCATAAAATCAAAAAGTGCTCAAAAGCACCTGAGTATTATGAAATTTAGTTCTAAAAGCAGGATGACCTGGAGCCAGAAATTTATTAAATTATATCACTTTTTGTAAAGTCGTATACATATAATTATATTCAACTGAGCATACCAAAAATACTATTTACAAAAAAATAAAAACAAATCAGTTCTCAAATATGCTTTTTTTACTCAGTAAACAAGAAAAGTTCTCCATAAACTCCAAAAATTCGGTACAAGTAAAACAAGACTTCTATTTTCTCTTTCTGATCCTTTTTACCCCTTCTTGTTTGTGATTTTGCATGTCATAATTTCTGCAAACAAATATAACAGTTTCATCTAACTTGTCTATCTGTACGAATGCTGTTGCTGATTGTAATATTGTGACGCTCGTGTACCATCATGTTCACCTCTCGATGAATTTCCTTGAGAATATGGAGGGTAATTCATATCAGAAGCAGAAGTGTTATTTGACAGCTGCTCCGACTGTCCACCTTGTGCTAGTGCACCATTCTCATCATTCTTTCTCAAACCTGAAATATTTTTGTTAACAAGGTAAAATATAATACACAAGGCAAGTAAAAAAACCAACAACTAAACAAAACAAAAAAGGTCAAAGGTACAACTTTATGAATTTGTAAGCTGTGTTTTTAAAAAACAAACGATCATCTGCTTTTATTATTTTCCATTTCAATCTATTCTTGAGTTAAATACAGCTGAACTTTTTTTACCTGCTTCTCTTTGCTCTTTTTCTCTTTTTAGCTTTTCAATCATAGCATTGAGTTCATCGGTTGACATGGCTTTTTCTCTAGCCGGTGGTACTCCACCTACAGGTGGATTATGAGAGGGAGGTGGTGGGTATGCCCTATCATAAACAGGGTCATACGCACCTGGAGGTGGCCCTCGAAAAGGTTCACGCAAAACTTTTAAATATGTATCAAAATTTCTTGCCACAAAAGATATTGCATCATCGAGTGGCATATTTCGATGTTCTGTTAAAAAAGAAGGTAAAACAAAAACATATTCAAAATCACCACCGGATAAAAAAAATTTTCACAAAACTTAAAATAAAAATAAACCCAAACCTTGTCGAGCGCCATGAAGTATGTTCAGTGTACATGAACGATGAATCGCATTTTGCGCAGATACAACAATCACATAAAGTGTTCCAGCACGAGTAATACGATCAATTACTTCTGCCACTGGCAAATCAATGGGAGGATAACCTATGTTACAAACCAGTCCAATACTACGCAGCCGAGCTTCAACTTCCTCTGCATAACGGCTAAAAGGAGTGGAGTAAAACAAACATACCGTCCACCTACATTTGTGGTCAAACTTCCAAGATGATGGTACAAACACACACACAAAAACACATGCTTAAATAAACATCCCAGGTACGATCAAATTTCCAATATGCAAATACATGTTTATTTTTGCCCAGGAACATATTAGCTAAGAGTATTGGTCCAAAATTTAAAACAGGTCAAAAGCATTCCAGTTTTTATATTTTTGTTTACAGAACATTGAAAAACCTAAGCACTATTATGTAGTTATTCGTTTTGTTGTTTTTAAGACTTCCGTGAAGTGGAATGGAATTTGGAATTTTGGAATTTCTAAGATCTGAAAATTTTTCCTATTAAGAAAAATAAATATATTTTTTGCTAGTTATTTGCATTCTGTATTTGTCAATAAGAACAACTGAAAATTAATGCTGCAACTTTTCTCCACAAATTTTAAGTAGCCAATTTCTTATCATCTTTTAGAATGGAATATGTAAAAAATTGTTTAAATTATTATTTATTTATGTTGTTTATGGTTTATTTGTGGTACAAATAGTTGTAACACCCTTTGCAACTGCCTATCTAATTTCTGCTTAGGGTTACTGCCTATCTTTTATTTACTGAATTTTTATATACTTTATGCTGCACAGTATTTAAACTTATACAGTTAGAAGGCTGGTTTTATACAGCATGTCATTATTGTGCATAGTCCCAGCCCTGTTCCCACATAAAAACAAAGTTGCTGTACACTTTAACAGAAAGACAAATATTTCAGAATGGTGGATAATCTACTACTATATTGAGCTAATCAATAAGAAATATATAATAACACCCGAGCAATAAATTGCTCATCCAAGGTTACAATTTAGACTGGGCGAGCAATCTGAATAAATATAGAATAAGTTTTTAAATGCATATTATATCACAAGTCTTTTTTATCTATTTTTTTTTATCTTTTATTATATATTTTTGTTTTTCTTACTGTAAATAATAAGAAAGATAACATTGATTTCCATGTGAGATGAATTGATTTTGCTCAGCCAGACTAACTTTTTGTGGAATTGGGGGAGCAATTAATGGCTCAGCTAGTTTCTCCTTTTTCAGAATTGGGCGAGCCTTTGCTTGAGTGATCGCTCTCCCCTTATTGATAGGCCTGCTATATCAGATAATATGAAACAGACCTTTCATAAACTTTTGAAAAAAATTTCTGAAATTTTCTTAAAACGCATATTACTTAAATAAAAATGCCTTTACCTTTCCTCCTTAGATAAAGAGATGATTTCACAGTCTGTTGACGGCCTAAAGCGTTATGGAGGTGGTCTATGATCATCGTATGATCTACCGTATGGGTTACTTCTCGGTGGAAATTCCCTGCCACCATATGGAGGTGGGTAACCATCATCGTGAGGATGTGGTGCATATCCTCTACCAGGTGGAAAATCTCTCTGAGGATCATAGGCACCATATCTGTATAAACATATGGTAATTAAATTATCAAATTTTTTCACTGAGATGTTTTTTGGCTAGTTATTTTACACAATCTTTGTATGAACTTTCTTATGCATTTTTATTGCGTGTTGGCATACCTTCCAAATGGATCATCTTTCCTATAAAGTTCTTCGTATCTTGACATTGGTGACAAAGATCGACCATAATTTGAGCCGCTGTGAATGGGAGAGCGTGAACGCCTTCTAGGGGATCGTTTGCCTATATGCATCATGTTTTCAGGCACGACTTCTTCTTTTGGGGGAGGAGCTTCAAATTTGTCTTTCTCCTGAGCTTTGCGTCTCATTCCAGCCAAATTTACATCTGTTTTAAAAAAATCAAGCATGAAAACCATGAAATTGCTTCTTATAATAAAATTTAGTAACAATGACCTATACACCTGTGTAAAAGGTGTATGAATGGATGAAGATACAATTTCTTGTCTTTTGTGAAAATTTTGCAAATGCCTATTTTGTGAGACTTTGGTGGATAGCTATATTTCTTATATTTTGTGAAAGTTTGTACAGATGACTATATTTGTTGTACTTCACACGACTTTTTGCAGACGGCTATATTTCTAGTGTTTCACGACACTTGCAGAAGGATATATTTGTTGCATTATTCTCTTATTCTCTGCAAAAAGCAAATTTTACAGGTTGTACTAGGCTGTATCAGTAATCAATAAATTAAATACAGCAAAATTAAATTAGCTTACTCGCCACAAAAATATTAATTTTCTTAACTTGAAATAGCTTGTGTAGTAAAGTCATATAATCAGGACCCATTTGCAATGTTTCTGACGTGTTTAAAGGCGATGTTAAAAAATGTGAAACCTTTTACTTCTTCCTTATCGTGAAAATTTATTCTGTAAACTAGGTGGGATAGTAAAATTAATTACACGAAATTTGCAGCTTTTTTGCCAGAAAGGAATAATTTTGCCATGCAGAAATACCAACCCTTGACTTACTAGTGACATGTCTTCAAAACAACTCTAAAGTCTCAAATATCTTAAGTTTCCACACTTAAAAATTTTACCTTTTTCACTGCCATCTACTTCAGTTAACCAACACCAGGTATAACCACCGCTGCAACTTCTTCAGACAACTAAAAGTAAGGATAGCACAACATGAAAACCAAACCTAACATTTTTTAAATGAACAACATGAGATTCTATAACAAATCTTTTTTACTCATTTTAGGAGTTCCACAACCCGTTAATAAGATAGAACCCTTAAAAATTTTAACTTTGTAAACAACAGTCAACATACAACAATGCAGACACATTTCTATTTTTACTTTACAAAATAAAACTTAAATGATATTCCAAAATCCCTATTTTATACCAAAAAGTCAAATCTCATTTTTTAATTCACACAGACAACAACTTATAGCCGTTGTGATTTCAACAGCAAAACAATATTAAAAACATATTACATATTTGTAGCATTTGGGCTTTGTAACAGTTTTCAATTGTTGCAATTTCCGTGCCTAATATTATTACTACGTCAACATGAAACTGTTTTTAAAACCACATTAAAAATTTGCACATCCAAACCTGTGACGTATTTACATAGGATAAATGAATACATATAAAAATTGCTTTTTTGGTTTCTGGTCAACGGTGTCCATAACTAGTATAAATCCAAAAAAACCTGATTGAACTAGAAACGAGTTAGCAGGAACATTACTGTTATTGCGCAGCAAAAAAAAAATTGAAAAACCGCATAGCTACTGTCTGAGAAAACAGAAAAAAATTGCCAAAAAAAGGGCAATAAAAACTTTCGGCTAGGTTAAAAGGTTAAAAACATACCATACAATTCAAAATGATAGCACCAGAAAAGTCAGATTGCACGATCATCAAAAAGAAAACTTCGGTAAAAGTTCTTTCTTGTAGCTTGTAAAAAAAAGAAAACAAAATTTCGATAAAAACAAATCCACTTGACTGTTGAAACGGGGTAACACAAAAGTTGTCATACTAACCATCAAAAAAAAATGCTGACGTCAGCACATGTAAAACTCTTGCTTGTTAGTGTGTTGGTCACTTTCACTGATTCTTAATTTTCTTAAATATGGATTTAATAAATACATGGCGGTAGGTGTTTTTTTTGACCAATGACATTCAGAGCTCTTTAGAACAAACTGATACACAGGAGACTTCAAAAGAATATCATGAGCATGTTTTTAACTGATCGCATTGATTTCAATACTCTTCTTCTCTTCTTCACCCCCAAGATAGGCCGGAGCAAATTTTTGACTTGTTCCTCTTTTATTGATTGAACTACAAAGTCGCAAAATATTTCACTTTGTCTTTATTTTTAGTTGAAATAACTCAACAGAACTTTTTTATTTATTATTTTTATTAAGAACATATCTCTCTAATTAATTACACTCCAAAAAAGTAAACTTCTGCCATTAACAGGCAAAGTTTCTGCACAGACTGCTTTAATGTAAACATTCCCATGTGTCTTGTTACACCAGTATCAGTATTATTAGGCACATTTGAGCAATTTCTCTTTGTAAATTCAGCTGAATTCACCATGGGTTACCAAGTTTGTGTGCTAAGTGATTTAGAAATCCATTTTCTGTTGATTTGACATGAGAAAAATGACATTGCCTAAATAATAGACACCTCTAATTAGCAGACAATAGTAGCTAATTGCGCTGAAGATGTCCATTAGTTGACGAGAAGATTGTATTTAATTTTTATTTACTCACAGTTTTTTACGATTTGAATTTACTGAAGTTACAAATCTATTTTTGAAAAAACTGCATAAAATCAAAAAGTGCTCAAATAAGCACCTGAGTATTATGAAATTTAGTTCTAAAAGCAAGATGACCTGGAGCCAGAAATTTATTAAATTATATCACTTTTTGTAAAGTCGTATACATATAGTTATATTCAACTGAGCATACCAAAAATACTATTTATAAAAAAATAAAAACAAATCAGTTCTCAAATATGCTTTTTTTACTCAGTAAACATACAAGAAAAGTTCTCCATAAACTCCAAAAATTTGGTACAAGTAAAACAAGATTTCCATTTTCTCTTTCTGATCCTTTTTACCCCTTCTTGTTTGTGATTTTGCATGTCATAATTTCTGCAAACAAATATAACAGTTTATCTAACTTGTCTATCTGTACGAATGCTGTTGCTGATTGTAATATTGTGGCGCTCGTGTACCATCATGTTCACCTCTCGATGAATTTCCTTGAGAATATGGAGGGTAATTCATATCAGAAGCAGAAGTGTTATTTGACAGCTGCTCCGACTGTCCACCTTGTGCTAGTGCACCATTCTCATCATTCTTTCTCAAACCTGAAATATTTTTGTTAACAAGGTAAAATATAATACACAAGGCAAGTAAAAAAACCAACAACTAAACAAAACAAAAAAGGTCAAAGGTACAACTTTATGAATTTGTAAGCTGTGTTTTTAAAAAACAAACGATCATCTGCTTTTATTATTTTCTATTTCAATCTATTCTTGAGTTAAATACAGCTAAACTTTTTTTACCTGCTTCTCTTTGCTCTTTTCTCTTTTTAGCTTTTCAATCATAGCATTGAGTTCATCGGTTGACATGGCTTTTTCTCTAGCCGGTGGTACTCCACCTACAGGTGGATTATGAGAGGGAGGTGGTGGGTATGCCCTATCATAAACAGGGTCATACGCACCTGGAGGTGGCCCTCGAAAAGGTTCACGCAAAACTTTTAAATATGTATCAAAATTTCTTGCCACAAAAGATATTGCATCATCGAGTGGCATATTTCGATGTTCTGTTAAAAAAGAAGGTAAAACAAAAACATATTCAAAATCACCACCTGATAAAAAATTTTTTCACAAAACTTAAAATAAAAATAAACCCAAACCTTGTCGAGCGCCATGAAGTATGTTCAGTGTACAAGAACGATGAATCGCATTTTGCGCAGATACAACAATCACATAAAGTGTTCCAGCACGAGTAATACGATCAATTACTTCTGCCACTGGCAAATCAATGGGAGGATAACCTATGTTACAAACCAGTCCAATACTACGCAGCCGAGCTTCAACTTCCTCTGCATAACGGCTAAAAGGAGTGAAGTAAAACAAACATACCGACCACCTACATTTGTGGTCAAACTTCCAAGATGATGGTACAAACACACACACAAAAACACATGCTTAAATAAACATCCCAGGTACGATCAAATTTCCAATATGCAAATACATGTTTATTTTTGCCCAGGAACATATTAGCTAAGAGTATTGGTCGAAAATTTAAAACAGGTCAAGAGCATTCCAGTTTTTATATTTTTGTTTACAGAACATTGAAAAACCTAAGCACTATTATGTAGTTATTCGTTTTGTTGTTTTTAAGACTTCCGTGAAGTGGAATGGAATTTGGAATTTTGGAATTTCTAAGATCTGAAAATTTTTCCTATTAAGAAAAATAAATATATTTTTTGCTAGTTATTTGCATTCTGTATTTGTCAATAAGAACAACTGAAAATTAATGCTGCAACTTTTCTCCACAAATTTTAAGTAGCCAATTTCTTATCATCTTTTAGAATGGAATATGTAAAAAATTGTTTAAATTATTATTTATTTATGTTGTTTATGGTTTATTTGTGGTACAAATAGTTGTAACACCCTTTGCAACTGCCTATCTAATTTCTGCTTAGGGTTACTGCCTATCTTTTATTTACTGAATTTTTATATACTTTATGCTGCACAGTATTTAAACTTATACAGTTAGAAGGCTGGTTTTATACAGCATGTCATTATTGTGCATAGTCCCAGCCCTGTTCCCACATAAAAACAAAGTTGCTGTACACTTTAACAGAAAGACAAATATTTCAGAATGGTGGATAATCTACTACTATATTGAGCTAATCAATAAGAAATATATAATAACACCCGAGCAATAAATTGCTCATCCAAGGTTACAATTTAGACTGGGCGAGCAATCTGAATAAATATAGAATAAGTTTTTAAATGCATATTATATCACAAGTCTTTTTTATCTATTTTTTTTTATCTTTTATTATATATTTTTGTTTTTCTTACTGTAAATAATAAGAAAGATAACATTGATTTCCATGTGAGATGAATTGATTTTGCTCAGCCAGACTAACTTTTTGTGGAATTGGGGGAGCAATTAATGGCTCAGCTAGTTTCTCCTTTTTCAGAATTGGGCGAGCCTTTGCTTGAGTGATCGCTCTCCCCTTATTGATAGGCCTGCTATATCAGATAATATGAAACAGACCTTTCATAAACTTTTGAAAAAAATTTCTTAAATTTTCTTAAAACGCATATTACTTAAATAAAAATGCCTTTACCTTTCCTCCTTAGATAAAGAGATGATTTCACAGTCTGTTGACGGCCTAAAGCGTTATGGAGGTGGTCTATGATCATCGTATGATCTACCGTATGGGTTACTTCTCGGTGGAAATTCCCTGCCACCATATGGAGGTGGGTAACCATCATCGTGAGGATGTGGTGCATATCCTCTACCAGGTGGAAAATCTCTCTGAGGATCATAGGCACCATATCTGTATAAACATATGGTAATTAAATTATCAAATTTTTTCACTGAGATGTTTTTTGGCTAGTTATTTTACACAATCTTTGTATGAACTTTCTTATGCATTTTTATTGCGTGTTGGCATACCTTCCAAATGGATCATCTTTCCTATAAAGTTCTTCGTATCTTGACATTGGTGACAAAGATCGACCATAATTTGAGCCGCTGTGAATGGGAGAGCGTGAACGCCTTCTAGGGGATCGTTTGCCTATATGCATCATGTTTTCAGGCACGACTTCTTCTTTTGGGGGAGGAGCTTCAAATTTGTCTTTCTCCTGAGCTTTGCGTCTCATTCCAGCCAAATTTACATCTGTTTTAAAAAAATCAAGCATGAAAACCATGAAATTGCTTCTTATAATAAAATTTAGTAACAATGACCTATACACCTGTGTAAAAGGTGTATGAATGGATGAAGATACAATTTCTTGTCTTTTGTGAAAATTTTGCAAATGCCTATTTTGTGAGACTTTGGTGGATAGCTATATTTCTTATATTTTGTAAAAAGTTTGTACAGATGACTATATTTGTTGTACTTCACACGACTTTTTGCAGACGGCTATATTTCTAGTGTTTCACGACACTTGCAGAAGGATATATTTGTTGCATTATTCTCTTATTCTCTGCAAAAAGCAAATTTTACAGGTTGTACTAGGCTGTATCAGTAATCAATAAATTAAATACAGCAAAATTAAATTAGCTTACTCGCCACAAAAATATTAATTTTCTTAACTTGAAATAGCTTGTGTAGTAAAGTCATATAATCAGGACCCATTTGCAATGTTTCTGACGTGTTTAAAGGCGATGTTAAAAAATGTGAAACCTTTTACTTCTTCCTTATCGTGAAAATTTATTCTGTAAACTAGGTGGGATAGTAAAATTAATTACACGAAATTTGCAGCTTTTTTGCCAGAAAGGAATAATTTTGCCATGCAGAAATACCAACCCTTGACTTACTAGTGACATGTCTTCAAAACAACTCTAAAGTCTCAAATATCTTAAGTTTCCACACTTAAAAATTTTACCTTTTTCACTGCCATCTACTTCAGTTAACCAACACCAGGTATAACCACCGCTGCAACTTCTTCAGACAACTAAAAGTAAGGATAGCACAACATGAAAACCAAACCTAACATTTTTTAAATGAACAACATGAGATTCTATAACAAATCTTTTTTACTCATTTTAGGAGTTCCACAACCCGTTAATAAGATAGAACCCTTAAAAATTTTAACTTTGTAAACAACAGTCAACATACAACAATGCAGACACATTTCTATTTTTACTTTACAAAATAAAACTTAAATGATATTCCAAAATCCCTATTTTATACCAAAAAGTCAAATCTCATTTTTTAATTCACACAGACAACAACTTATAGCCGTTGTGATTTCAACAGCAAAACAATATTAAAAACATATTACATATTTGTAGCATTTGGGCTTTGTAACAGTTTTCAATTGTTGCAATTTCCGTGCCTAATATTATTACTACGTCAACATGAAACTGTTTTTAAAACCACATTAAAAATTTGCACATCCAAACCTGTGACGTATTTACATAGGATAAATGAATACATATAAAAATTGCTTTTTTGGTTTCTGGTCAACGGTGTCCATAACTAGTATAAATCCAAAAAAACCTGATTGAACTAGAAACGAGTTAGCAGGAACATTACTGTTATTGCGCAGCAAAAAAAAAATTGAAAAACCGCATAGCTACTGTCTGAGAAAACAGAAAAAAATTGCCAAAAAAAGGGCAATAAAAACTTTCGGCTAGGTTAAAAGGTTAAAAACATACCATACAATTCAAAATGATAGCACCAGAAAAGTCAGATTGCACGATCATCAAAAAGAAAACTTCGGTAAAAGTTCTTTCTTGTAGCTTGTAAAAAAAAGAAAACAAAATTTCGATAAAAACAAATCCACTTGACTGTTGAAACGGGGTAACACAAAAGTTGTCATACTAACCATCAAAAAAAAATGCTGACGTCAGCACATGTAAAACTCTTGCTTGTTAGTGTGTTGGTCACTTTCACTGATTCTTAATTTTCTTAAATATGGATTTAATAAATACATGGCGGTAGGTGTTTTTTTTAAAAATTTTAACTTTGTAAACAACAGTCAACATACAACAATGCAGACACATTTCTATTTTTACTTTACAAAATAAAACTTAAATGATATTCCAAAATCCCTATTTTATACCAAAAAGTCAAATCTCATTTTTTAATTCACACAGACAACAACTTATAGCCGTTGTGATTTCAACAGCAAAACAATATTAAAAACATATTACATATTTGTAGCATTTGGGCTTTGTAACAGTTTTCAATTGTTGCAATTTCCGTGCCTAATATTATTACTACGTCAACATGAAACTGTTTTTAAAACCACATTAAAAATTTGCACATCCAAACCTGTGACGTATTTACATAGGATAAATGAATACATATAAAAATTGCTTTTTTGGTTTCTGGTCAACGGTGTCCATAACTAGTATAAATCCAAAAAAACCTGATTGAACTAGAAACGAGTTAGCAGGAACATTACTGTTATTGCGCAGCAAAAAAAAAATTGAAAAACCGCATAGCTACTGTCTGAGAAAACAGAAAAAAATTGCCAAAAAAAGGGCAATAAAAACTTTCGGCTAGGTTAAAAGGTTAAAAACATACCATACAATTCAAAATGATAGCACCAGAAAAGTCAGATTGCACGATCATCAAAAAGAAAACTTCGGTAAAAGTTCTTTCTTGTAGCTTGTAAAAAAAAGAAAACAAAATTTCGATAAAAACAAATCCACTTGACTGTTGAAACGGGGTAACACAAAAGTTGTCATACTAACCATCAAAAAAAAATGCTGACGTCAGCACATGTAAAACTCTTGCTTGTTAGTGTGTTGGTCACTTTCACTGATTCTTAATTTTCTTAAATATGGATTTAATAAATACATGGCGGTAGGTGTTTTTTTTGACCAATGACATTCAGAGCTCTTTAGAACAAACTGATACACAGGAGACTTCAAAAGAATATCATGAGCATGTTTTTAACTGATCGCATTGATTTCAATACTCTTCTTCTCTTCTTCACCCCCAAGATAGGCCGGAGCAAATTTTTGACTTGTTCCTCTTTTATTGATTGAACTACAAAGTCGCAAAATATTTCACTTTGTCTTTATTTTTAGTTGAAATAACTCAACAGAACTTTTTTATTTATTATTTTTATTAAGAACATATCTCTCTAATTAATTACACTCCAAAAAAGTAAACTTCTGCCATTAACAGGCAAAGTTTCTGCACAGACTGCTTTAATGTAAACATTCCCATGTGTCTTGTTACACCAGTATCAGTATTATTAGGCACATTTGAGCAATTTCTCTTTGTAAATTCAGCTGAATTCACCATGGGTTACCAAGTTTGTGTGCTAAGTGATTTAGAAATCCATTTTCTGTTGATTTGACATGAGAAAAATGACATTGCCTAAATAATAGACACCTCTAATTAGCAGACAATAGTAGCTAATTGCGCTGAAGATGTCCATTAGTTGACGAGAAGATTGTATTTAATTTTTATTTACTCACAGTTTTTTACGATTTGAATTTACTGAAGTTACAAATCTATTTTTGAAAAAACTGCATAAAATCAAAAAGTGCTCAAATAAGCACCTGAGTATTATGAAATTTAGTTCTAAAAGCAAGATGACCTGGAGCCAGAAATTTATTAAATTATATCACTTTTTGTAAAGTCGTATACATATAGTTATATTCAACTGAGCATACCAAAAATACTATTTACAAAAAAATAAAAACAAATCAGTTCTCAAATATGCTTTTTTTACTCAGTAAACATACAAGAAAAGTTCTCCATAAACTCCAAAAATTTGGTACAAGTAAAACAAGATTTCCATTTTCTCTTTCTGATCCTTTTTACCCCTTCTTGTTTGTGATTTTGCATGTCATAATTTCTGCAAACAAATATAACAGTTTATCTAACTTGTCTATCTGTACGAATGCTGTTGCTGATTGTAATATTGTGGCGCTCGTGTACCATCATGTTCACCTCTCGATGAATTTCCTTGAGAATATGGAGGGTAATTCATATCAGAAGCAGAAGTGTTATTTGACAGCTGCTCCGACTGTCCACCTTGTGCTAGTGCACCATTCTCATCATTCTTTCTCAAACCTGAAATATTTTTGTTAACAAGGTAAAATATAATACACAAGGCAAGTAAAAAAACCAACAACTAAACAAAACAAAAAAGGTCAAAGGTACAACTTTATGAATTTGTAAGCTGTGTTTTTAAAAAACAAACGATCATCTGCTTTTATTATTTTCTATTTCAATCTATTCTTGAGTTAAATACAGCTAAACTTTTTTTACCTGCTTCTCTTTGCTCTTTTCTCTTTTTAGCTTTTCAATCATAGCATTGAGTTCATCGGTTGACATGGCTTTTTCTCTAGCCGGTGGTACTCCACCTACAGGTGGATTATGAGAGGGAGGTGGTGGGTATGCCCTATCATAAACAGGGTCATACGCACCTGGAGGTGGCCCTCGAAAAGGTTCACGCAAAACTTTTAAATATGTATCAAAATTTCTTGCCACAAAAGATATTGCATCATCGAGTGGCATATTTCGATGTTCTGTTAAAAAAGAAGGTAAAACAAAAACATATTCAAAATCACCACCTGATAAAAAATTTTTTCACAAAACTTAAAATAAAAATAAACCCAAACCTTGTCGAGCGCCATGAAGTATGTTCAGTGTACAAGAACGATGAATCGCATTTTGCGCAGATACAACAATCACATAAAGTGTTCCAGCACGAGTAATACGATCAATTACTTCTGCCACTGGCAAATCAATGGGAGGATAACCTATGTTACAAACCAGTCCAATACTACGCAGCCGAGCTTCAACTTCCTCTGCATAACGGCTAAAAGGAGTGAAGTAAAACAAACATACCGACCACCTACATTTGTGGTCAAACTTCCAAGATGATGGTACAAACACACACACAAAAACACATGCTTAAATAAACATCCCAGGTACGATCAAATTTCCAATATGCAAATACATGTTTATTTTTGCCCAGGAACATATTAGCTAAGAGTATTGGTCGAAAATTTAAAACAGGTCAAGAGCATTCCAGTTTTTATATTTTTGTTTACAGAACATTGAAAAACCTAAGCACTATTATGTAGTTATTCGTTTTGTTGTTTTTAAGACTTCCGTGAAGTGGAATGGAATTTGGAATTTTGGAATTTCTAAGATCTGAAAATTTTTCCTATTAAGAAAAATAAATATATTTTTTGCTAGTTATTTGCATTCTGTATTTGTCAATAAGAACAACTGAAAATTAATGCTGCAACTTTTCTCCACAAATTTTAAGTAGCCAATTTCTTATCATCTTTTAGAATGGAATATGTAAAAAATTGTTTAAATTATTATTTATTTATGTTGTTTATGGTTTATTTGTGGTACAAATAGTTGTAACACCCTTTGCAACTGCCTATCTAATTTCTGCTTAGGGTTACTGCCTATCTTTTATTTACTGAATTTTTATATACTTTATGCTGCACAGTATTTAAACTTATACAGTTAGAAGGCTGGTTTTATACAGCATGTCATTATTGTGCATAGTCCCAGCCCTGTTCCCACATAAAAACAAAGTTGCTGTACACTTTAACAGAAAGACAAATATTTCAGAATGGTGGATAATCTACTACTATATTGAGCTAATCAATAAGAAATATATAATAACACCCGAGCAATAAATTGCTCATCCAAGGTTACAATTTAGACTGGGCGAGCAATCTGAATAAATATAGAATAAGTTTTTAAATGCATATTATATCACAAGTCTTTTTTATCTATTTTTTTTTATCTTTTATTATATATTTTTGTTTTTCTTACTGTAAATAATAAGAAAGATAACATTGATTTCCATGTGAGATGAATTGATTTTGCTCAGCCAGACTAACTTTTTGTGGAATTGGGGGAGCAATTAATGGCTCAGCTAGTTTCTCCTTTTTCAGAATTGGGCGAGCCTTTGCTTGAGTGATCGCTCTCCCCTTATTGATAGGCCTGCTATATCAGATAATATGAAACAGACCTTTCATAAACTTTTGAAAAAAATTTCTGAAATTTTCTTAAAACGCATATTACTTAAATAAAAATGCCTTTACCTTTCCTCCTTAGATAAAGAGATGATTTCACAGTCTGTTGACGGCCTAAAGCGTTATGGAGGTGGTCTATGATCATCGTATGATCTACCGTATGGGTTACTTCTCGGTGGAAATTCCCTGCCACCATATGGAGGTGGGTAACCATCATCGTGAGGATGTGGTGCATATCCTCTACCAGGTGGAAAATCTCTCTGAGGATCATAGGCACCATATCTGTATAAACATATGGTAATTAAATTATCAAATTTTTTCACTGAGATGTTTTTTGGCTAGTTATTTTACACAATCTTTGTATGAACTTTCTTATGCATTTTTATTGCGTGTTGGCATACCTTCCAAATGGATCATCTTTCCTATAAAGTTCTTCGTATCTTGACATTGGTGACAAAGATCGACCATAATTTGAGCCGCTGTGAATGGGAGAGCGTGAACGCCTTCTAGGGGATCGTTTGCCTATATGCATCATGTTTTCAGGCACGACTTCTTCTTTTGGGGGAGGAGCTTCAAATTTGTCTTTCTCCTGAGCTTTGCGTCTCATTCCAGCCAAATTTACATCTGTTTTAAAAAAATCAAGCATGAAAACCATGAAATTGCTTCTTATAATAAAATTTAGTAACAATGACCTATACACCTGTGTAAAAGGTGTATGAATGGATGAAGATACAATTTCTTGTCTTTTGTGAAAATTTTGCAAATGCCTATTTTGTGAGACTTTGGTGGATAGCTATATTTCTTATATTTTGTGAAAGTTTGTACAGATGACTATATTTGTTGTACTTCACACGACTTTTTGCAGACGGCTATATTTCTAGTGTTTCACGACACTTGCAGAAGGATATATTTGTTGCATTATTCTCTTATTCTCTGCAAAAAGCAAATTTTACAGGTTGTACTAGGCTGTATCAGTAATCAATAAATTAAATACAGCAAAATTAAATTAGCTTACTCGCCACAAAAATATTAATTTTCTTAACTTGAAATAGCTTGTGTAGTAAAGTCATATAATCAGGACCCATTTGCAATGTTTCTGACGTGTTTAAAGGCGATGTTAAAAAATGTGAAACCTTTTACTTCTTCCTTATCGTGAAAATTTATTCTGTAAACTAGGTGGGATAGTAAAATTAATTACACGAAATTTGCAGCTTTTTTGCCAGAAAGGAATAATTTTGCCATGCAGAAATACCAACCCTTGACTTACTAGTGACATGTCTTCAAAACAACTCTAAAGTCTCAAATATCTTAAGTTTCCACACTTAAAAATTTTACCTTTTTCACTGCCATCTACTTCAGTTAACCAACACCAGGTATAACCACCGCTGCAACTTCTTCAGACAACTAAAAGTAAGGATAGCACAACATGAAAACCAAACCTAACATTTTTTAAATGAACAACATGAGATTCTATAACAAATCTTTTTTACTCATTTTAGGAGTTCCACAACCCGTTAATAAGATAGAACCCTTAAAAATTTTAACTTTGTAAACAACAGTCAACATACAACAATGCAGACACATTTCTATTTTTACTTTACAAAATAAAACTTAAATGATATTCCAAAATCCCTATTTTATACCAAAAAGTCAAATCTCATTTTTTAATTCACACAGACAACAACTTATAGCCGTTGTGATTTCAACAGCAAAACAATATTAAAAACATATTACATATTTGTAGCATTTGGGCTTTGTAACAGTTTTCAATTGTTGCAATTTCCGTGCCTAATATTATTACTACGTCAACATGAAACTGTTTTTAAAACCACATTAAAAATTTGCACATCCAAACCTGTGACGTATTTACATAGGATAAATGAATACATATAAAAATTGCTTTTTTGGTTTCTGGTCAACGGTGTCCATAACTAGTATAAATCCAAAAAAACCTGATTGAACTAGAAACGAGTTAGCAGGAACATTACTGTTATTGCGCAGCAAAAAAAATATTGAAAAACCGCATAGCTACTGTCTGAGAAAACAGAAAAAAATTGCCAAAAAAAGGGCAATAAAAACTTTCGGCTAGGTTAAAAGGTTAAAAACATACCATACAATTCAAAATGATAGCACCAGAAAAGTCAGATTGCACGATCATCAAAAAGAAAACTTCGGTAAAAGTTCTTTCTTGTAGCTTGTAAAAAAAAGAAAACAAAATTTCGATAAAAACAAATCCACTTGACTGTTGAAACGGGGTAACACAAAAGTTGTCATACTAACCATCAAAAAAAAATGCTGACGTCAGCACATGTAAAACTCTTGCTTGTTAGTGTGTTGGTCACTTTCACTGATTCTTAATTTTCTTAAATATGGATTTAATAAATACATGGCGGTAGGTGTTTTTTTTGACCAATGACATTCAGAGCTCTTTAGAACAAACTGATACACAGGAGACTTCAAAAGAATATCATGAGCATGTTTTTAACTGATCGCATTGATTTCAATACTCTTCTTCTCTTCTTCACCCCCAAGATAGGCCGGAGCAAATTTTTGACTTGTTCCTCTTTTATTGATTGAACTACAAAGTCGCAAAATATTTCACTTTGTCTTTATTTTTAGTTGAAATAACTCAACAGAACTTTTTTATTTATTATTTTTATTAAGAACATATCTCTCTAATTAATTACACTCCAAAAAAGTAAACTTCTGCCATTAACAGGCAAAGTTTCTGCACAGACTGCTTTAATGTAAACATTCCCATGTGTCTTGTTACACCAGTATCAGTATTATTAGGCACATTTGAGCAATTTCTCTTTGTAAATTCAGCTGAATTCACCATGGGTTACCAAGTTTGTGTGCTAAGTGATTTAGAAATCCATTTTCTGTTGATTTGACATGAGAAAAATGACATTGCCTAAATAATAGACACCTCTAATTAGCAGACAATAGTAGCTAATTGCGCTGAAGATGTCCATTAGTTGACGAGAAGATTGTATTTAATTTTTATTTACTCACAGTTTTTTACGATTTGAATTTACTGAAGTTACAAATCTATTTTTGAAAAAACTGCATAAAATCAAAAAGTGCTCAAATAAGCACCTGAGTATTATGAAATTTAGTTCTAAAAGCAAGATGACCTGGAGCCAGAAATTTATTAAATTATATCACTTTTTGTAAAGTCGTATACATATAGTTATATTCAACTGAGCATACCAAAAATACTATTTACAAAAAAATAAAAACAAATCAGTTCTCAAATATGCTTTTTTTACTCAGTAAACATACAAGAAAAGTTCTCCATAAACTCCAAAAATTTGGTACAAGTAAAACAAGATTTCCATTTTCTCTTTCTGATCCTTTTTACCCCTTCTTGTTTGTGATTTTGCATGTCATAATTTCTGCAAACAAATATAACAGTTTATCTAACTTGTCTATCTGTACGAATGCTGTTGCTGATTGTAATATTGTGGCGCTCGTGTACCATCATGTTCACCTCTCGATGAATTTCCTTGAGAATATGGAGGGTAATTCATATCAGAAGCAGAAGTGTTATTTGACAGCTGCTCCGACTGTCCACCTTGTGCTAGTGCACCATTCTCATCATTCTTTCTCAAACCTGAAATATTTTTGTTAACAAGGTAAAATATAATACACAAGGCAAGTAAAAAAACCAACAACTAAACAAAACAAAAAAGGTCAAAGGTACAACTTTATGAATTTGTAAGCTGTGTTTTTAAAAAACAAACGATCATCTGCTTTTATTATTTTCTATTTCAACCTATTCTTGAGTTAAATACAGCTAAACTTTTTTTACCTGCTTCTCTTTGCTCTTTTTCTCTTTTTAGCTTTTCAATCATAGCATTGAGTTCATCGGTTGACATGGCTTTTTCTCTAGCCGGTGGTACTCCACCTACAGGTGGATTATGAGAGGAAGGTGGTGGGTATGCCCTATCATAAACAGGGTCATACGCACCTGGAGGTGGCCCTCGAAAAGGTTCACGCAAAACTTTTAAATATGTATCAAAATTTCTTGCCACAAAAGATATTGCATCATCGAGTGGCATATTTCGATGTTCTGTTAAAAAAGAAGGTAAAACAAAAACATATTCAAAATCACCACCTGATAAAAAATTTTTTCACAAAACTTAAAATAAAAATAAACCCAAACCTTGTCGAGCGCCATGAAGTATGTTCAGTGTACAAGAACGATGAATCGCATTTTGCGCAGATACAACAATCACATAAAGTGTTCCAGCACGAGTAATACGATCAATTACTTCTGCCACTGGCAAATCAATGGGAGGATAACCTATGTTACAAACCAGTCCAATACTACGCAGCCGAGCTTCAACTTCCTCTGCATAACGGCTAAAAGGAGTGAAGTAAAACAAACATACCGACCACCTACATTTGTGGTCAAACTTCCAAGATGATGGTACAAACACACACACAAAAACACATGCTTAAATAAACATCCCAGGTACGATCAAATTTCCAATATGCAAATACATGTTTATTTTTGCCCAGGAACATATTAGCTAAGAGTATTGGTCGAAAATTTAAAACAGGTCAAGAGCATTCCAGTTTTTACATTTTTGTTTACAGAACATTGAAAAACCTAAGCACTATTATGTAGTTATTCGTTTTGTTGTTTTTAAGACTTCCGTGAAGTGGAATGGAATTTGGAATTTTGGAATTTCTAAGATCTGAAAATTTTTCCTATTAAGAAAAATAAATATATTTTTTGCGAGTTATTTGCATTCTGTATTTGTCAATAAGAACAACTGAAAATTAATGCTGCAACTTTTCTCCACAAATTTTAAGTAGCCAATTTCTTATCATCTTTTAGAATGGAATATGTAAAAAATTGTTTAAATTATTATTTATTTATGTTGTTTATGGTTTATTTGTGGTACAAATAGTTGTAACACCCTTTGCAACTGCCTATCTAATTTCTGCTTAGGGTTACTGCCTATCTTTTATTTACTGAATTTTTATATACTTTATGCTGCACAGTATTTAAACTTATACAGTTAGAAGGCTGGTTTTATACAGCATGTCATTATTGTGCATAGTCCCAGCCCTGTTCCCACATAAAAACGAAGTTGCTGTACACTTTAACAGAAAGACAAATATTTCAGAATGGTGGATAATCTACTACTATATTGAGCTAATCAATAAGAAATATATAATAACACCCAAGCAATAAATTGCTCTTCCAAGGTTACAATTTAGATTGGGCGAGCAATCTGAATAAATATAGAATAAGTTTTTAAATGCATATTATATCACAAGTCTTTTTTATCTATTTTTTTTTATCTTTTATTATATATTTTTGTTTTTCTTACTGTAAATAATAAAAAAAATAACATTGATTTCCATGTGAGATGAATTGATTTTGCTCAGCCAGACAAACTTTTTGTGGAATTGGGGGAGCAATTAATGGCTCAGCTAGTTTCTCATTTCTCAGAATTGGGCGAGCCTTTGCTTGAGTGATTGCTCTCCCCTTATTGATAGGCCTGCTATATCAGATAATATAAAACAGACCTTCCATAAACTTTTGAAAAAAATTTCTTAAATTTTCTTAAAACGCATATTACTTAAATAAAAATGCCTTTACCTTTCCTCCTTAGATAAAGAGATGATTTCACAGTCTGTTGACGGCCTAAAGCGTTGTGGAGGTGGTCTATGATCATCGTATGATCTACCGTATGGGTTACTTCTCGGTGGAAATTCCCTGCCACTATATGGAGGTGGGTAACCATCATCGTGAGGATGTGGTGCATATCCTCTACCAGGTGGAAAATCTCTTTGAGGATCATAGGCACCATATCTGTATAAACATATGGTAATTAAATTATCAAATTTTTTCACTGAGATGTTTTTTGGCTAGTTATTTTACACAATATTTGTTATTTTTACTGCGTGTTGGCATACCTTCCAAATGGATCATCTTTCCTATAAAGTTCTTCGTATCTTGACATTGGTGACAAAGATCGACCATAATTTGAGCCGCTGTGAACGGGAGAGCGTGAACGCCTTCTAGGGGATCGTTTGCCTATATGCATCATGTTTTCAGGCACGACTTCTTCTTTTGGGGGAGGAGCTTCAAATTTGTCTTTCTCCTGAGCTTTGCGTCTCATTCCAGCCAAATTTACATCTGTTTTAAAAAAATCAAGCATGAAAACCATGAAATTGCTTCTTATAATAAAATTTAGTAACAATGACCTATACACCTGTGTAAAAGGTGTATGAATGGATGAAGAAACAATGAAAACATCATATTGAAACGTGTTAGTTAGTACTAATTTTGTCTGTTAAACTGATGATTCCAGATTGAAAATACTAGTTGACCCTTCTTAATCATCAAACACCTTTACATTTTTTCTAATAACTTATTTTCCCTGTTATCTAGCTGTTAATCATCAATTACATATATTTTTTCATTTTAGCATATACAATGATAAAGCAACAGAAGGCTTGCAAGGATTTAATTTCACTACTGTTTTAAAGCTATTCATCTGTCCTTTAATTTTAGGTACTTGACAGCACCATCCTCACTCATTGGAATATGTTTGACTGCTTAACTCCTGGTTGGTGCCTTATGTGAACACCTATAAAACACCTTTACCAATGCTAAGAATACTATCAATATTTTCCAAACTGTAACTTATTGCATAAAAATCATAACTATTCAAATCTATACTCCACTACTACAACATAATAACTAAAACAAGCATACCAATTCTTTTTCCAAATATTGTTTTTCCATGCATTTCTAAAACAGCTGTATCTGCTCCTTTTTCATCGGTGAATTGAACAAACCCAAAGTTTTTGTGGATGGAAACACTATCGATGGTGCCATACTTTCCAAATATTTCTTCAATTTCTAATTTTGATGCTTTATCCACTGCTAAATTACCAACAAACACTCTGCAGCGCAGTGAACGTTGATCATTGCTGTTTGTGTCCCTACCAATTCTCCGCCTTTGCCTTGGGCTTCTGGAACGTCTTTCTTTGCTGTCACCACTCATTTTCTTATTTTTATTTTCTATGCAAGAAAACAATTTAAAAAAATTATACTTGAACTTTTTTCAATTTTTTTAAGATCTTTTTTTTCAAAATTGGTATCAGGTTTGGATTATTAGAAAAAAACTTGATGAAAACCACAGGTATAAACAAAACATTTATATTGCTATTAACACAGCAAAAATTCCAGCTTAGAGTATCAAATATGGGAAAACTATATTCATGCATAGAATAAGCACTCTGAAGACCACATGAAAAGTTTAAACGCTACTTCCACCCTTTCCCTACTTAAGTGTAGATTTTTGGCTTTGTTACACAAACTAGTCTATTGTCAAGGATAACTTTTGAAACTCATAATTTTGATGTACAATTTATACTCTGTATAAATTGTACTTTCTTTTATAAGCTAATGTATTAGGATTGTTTTTTTTAGTATAGAGCTCCTGAAGCTGCCACCTTGGTTGGTTGTGTTAGAGAAACGTTTTAAAAATTGTATTTATTAGATCAAAGTAAAATTCAATTTAGTTGTAAGGGCTAAAATACGTAAATAAAATGATGTCGGCCTTATATCATAGACTTTAAAAAGTTGGTTAACAAGTTATTTCTTAATTTTTTTCAAAAGCTCTTCAGCTCTAAAGATATCCACGTTAAAAAAAATTCAGATTTAACTTGTTTGCTAGTCCCAGGCCTCTTAAATTTTTTCCAATGACGTAATAAATCAGAATCTGCAACTTGGTTGGTCGTCAGAAAAAAATGAAGAGGCCTGGGACAAGCAAACAAGTGTCATTTTGGCAAAAAATTTTATGGTATATAATCAATTCACCTTTATAATATCTATGCATTGATAAGGGATCGTCTCCACAAATTATTGTTCTAATGCATATACTATTTTATTTCAAACGATCTCTATATATACTATTTTAGAACAGATTTTAAAAAACATTTTCGTTTCAAATCTGTTTCAATGTTTAAAACAGTTTCAAATCACTTTGTTGAATTGAAAATCATTATGTAATTGTTTGCAAATCGTTCGCATTTGTTTCCTATTTGTTTAAAAAATTGTCTAATTCGTTTTAGCACTTAGTTAAATTCGCTTCAGTTCAAATTGTTCAAGAGCCCTTCTAATATAACACTTGTATACATTGCATACATCATCGTATGCATCACCAATTTCTCAGATATTCAACTATCAAATTATGTAACTACGCTCAAGTTTCACACCTTTTTCTCGGATGCGGTAGTTGTTTGTCTTTTGTTCTTACTAATTATCTGGCGAGTCTTGTAAGTCATTAACTTGCGCGTAATAAACAAAAGATTATTGAAGAAAAATAGCTTATTATAACTGCTCGTACCTATTGTTAAGTAGTGTTAACATAACTATTCCCAATAGCATAATTGCAAATGTTATCAACTCTATCAATGTGACATGAAGAGTCATTGTTTAATATTTTTATTAAACAAAAGTTTTGTGTGGAAACTAAATAAACTTGAGAGAAGGCATTGTTGGTTGCGCAGGGTAAATAAAGCTTTTAAGTGATAGAAATTATATTTTAACAAAGATTGAAACTTAAATTTTGATAAAAGGCTATTTTAGATCGCATTATAAAAGTTTAAGAATGAAAAACGGTGATAGAAATGTTTTTTTAGATCGCATTTTGAAAGTTTAAAAACGAAAAACCGCTATAGAAAAGCTTTTTTAGATCGCATTTTAAAAGTTTAAAAACGAAAAACGGAGATAGAAATGTTTTTTTAGATCGCATTAAGTTTAAAAACGAAAATGTTTTTTTAGATCGCATTTTAAGTTTAAAAACGAAAAACAGCAATAGAAATGTTTTTTTAGATCGCATTTTAAAAGTTTAAAAACGAAAAGCGGCGATAGAAATATTTTTTTTAAATCGCAAATTAAAAGCTTAAGAACAAAGAACGGCGATAGAAAACAAACAAACAACAAAACAAAAAACAAAGACAATGTTTAAACAATAAAATGTAGCGTGATACTATAAAACGTCAAAAGTTATATTTTTAGATTTTTTTGGTAATAAAATTTAATTTTTTTTCAAAATCTTATCGCGAAGGGAAAAGTCCCGAACGTAGGGTTTTTCCGTTTTTCCGTTGCTAAACGTTGCTTTTTATAAAAAGAACTTTTAAAAGTTTGGCATGTTAAAAAATATGTTTCCACGATAAAGAAATATTACAAAAGTTTTAAAAGTAGCATTAGTTTTTTTTTTTACATATTTAGATCATTGGATTTGTTTTTTAAAAGAGCTTGTGTTTTTTAAATGTATCGAGATTAAAATCGCGTTATATAATTAGTTTCGTTGTTAAAAAAAAAAAAAATTCAATGGCCTTAGCGTTATTTTTTCTCGCGCAGAGTTTTGTTTTTAAACAATGTTTCTTGCTGTGCTTTTGTTTTTAACAGGAAGCAATTATTTTCGCGAAAATTTGAAAGGAACTTGCGAGCCTATTGTTTTTTTTAATGAAAGCAATTATTTTTGCAAGTTGACCGTACGCGTACGCTTACATCTGGACTGTACTGTATCTGCTTTCTTTGTCCCAAAAATAACAAAAAGGGGCCAGCGAAAGCGAAAATATCACTGCATATCGATCGTTTTAAAACAGTGAAAACCTGATCTTGGAAAGCTAAAAAATTGCTGTAGATCGTTTAAAAATCTAGGAAATCAGGATCATAAAAAGTAGCAGTCCTATTTTATCATCAAACTATTACCTCAATCGCAGCAAATGTGCCCTAGTTGCTGATTTCTCCAACTTGTTGTCAAAATCACCAACATCATGATTTTAGACTGCAGATTTAAAATTTTGACCCCTCTAGCTAGTTAGTATATTTATACTGTGACAGTATATTAAAAAAAGTTGCTTGTTCTGTTACCATACTGCTGGTTTGCTAATGGCTCTTTAGTCGTTCTGTATAGAATAGATGTTCACTGCTGGTTCTCTGGTCTTATGTAAAGACTGCTAGTGTAGTCCTTTATTAGAGCTGTATATATGCCAGTTTACCGCACAAACTAAAACTTAAAGGGAACCCGATGTATAAAATTATGTTGGACTTATATAATAGAGCTTAAAAAGATAGCTAACAAGTCTTTTGAAATTTTTCAAAAGCTCTTTTTGTTCCCAAACTAGCATTTTATACCTCAGGTACCCTTTAAAACGTACCTCCAATTTTAACAAAAGTGATCGAAAATCAACTCAAAATATTGTACTAATTACCAGAATTTGCACATCGCCTAATACAAAGACAAGTGGACAGAGATTTAGAATTGCCAAATCCTTTTTTGCCAGCGTTAATCAAACATTCTAGTGATCAAAACTTGACTTTGAAAGGGTATCGGCTCTGTTAAATGAGTGCATGTAGCTCGTTGTTCCTTGCATGGTAGAAGACTGGCAAAGGAATGCTTATCCAGCGCTGCTTCTATTATTCTTATTGCAAAAAGGCATAGCAAAAAACACATTTTATAATTATTACCAAAATTAATCTTAGTTGCAATAATTTACTCTTCTTCTTTTTTCTCAAGTTATCGTTTTACGGCAACTTGTTCAGGGGGCATTTTTTTGTCACCCGTGAGATGACATCAAAACTGGGTTTAATTCGAAAAAAAACTATCACAAAATGGCGGCTTTCGAGAAGGAAGCATAAAATTATATATATTAGCTTTATTATTTCGATTTTTACCTAATAAATGTTAAAATACAAATTCTCAACATAGTATAAACAGACAAGGTGACCACTAATAAAATGAGAACAGAAGTAAGGACATTAAGGAGAATTAAGAAGAAAAGTTGACATTTTTAGGGATATTTTGCTGTAAACGATAATAAAAAAATAAGGATAACTAAGGAGAAAACCCAATTTTAGTTCTCTTTCTTAATGTTACATACACATACTATGCTTTATGATAAGAAAATTATACATATTATACAAACATACATATAAACTATGCCTTGAAAGAGGGAAAATATAGGATTTCAGGTAACAGAGAAATGTCGTATTTCACTGGTGATGAACAATCCATGATGAACACATTTCCAAAAAAGTTACGATCATAAAATCAAGAAATAAGGAGAAAATAAGGAGAATAGCTAAAATTTCAATTTTTCCAAGCATATTTAAGTACTTTTAAGGAGATTTTCTTTTTCTAAGGTTATTTAAGGAATTTAAGGAGATGGTCACCATCCTGACAGAATAAAAGACAACAAAAGCCCAGGTATAAGGTTTTAGAGTTGGTTTTAGGGTTAACTCAAAAGTGCACGACAAAACAAAGAAAGATACACCTGAAAAAACTTGCAGATTTTCATACTGTTCGCCATTTCTGATTTGGTGACCGTCCTGGCCACACCGCCTAAAAATATAAAAAGATTCAAAGAAACCTTCATTTAGTGGGATTATAATGTACGAATGTTTAGTTAAATTAAACATTGTCTACCACCCTCCCCCCCTCCCTCGTGTGTGGTGTACCCTGGCTGTATTTGATCTGTTTTATTCTATTATTTACACTATTTCGTTAGAGAACCTGAATCTTATTTCTTTCCATATGAGACCTATTAATTCTGATTCAAGCTCAACCACAACACCTTTTTTTACAGTGACGGCGAATTTCGCTAGAACTATCAAAAAGCGCGTAGATTAGTGGTTATTGTGGCGCCGTAGATTAGTGGTTATAGCTCTCGTA
The DNA here is from genome assembly GCF_029227915.1 of Hydractinia symbiolongicarpus. Lineage (NCBI taxonomy): Eukaryota > Metazoa > Cnidaria > Hydrozoa > Anthoathecata > Hydractiniidae > Hydractinia > Hydractinia symbiolongicarpus. The sequence continues at coordinate 8,095,167 of NC_079885.1, forward strand.
CTCTGTGCGGGAGACCAGGGTTCGATTCCTCTTGACGACGAACATGTGCTACCATAGCCCTGGGTTAACCCACGCCATGTGAGGGAGATTGTGAAGATGGCACACTGTGTGGGCCGTTGTGGATGTGTTGCGGGAGTTGTCTAGTAAAGCGCGGGCTCTAATTGGGTCTGCGTAGCTCAAAATGAGCTTTAAATACTCTAGGACTCTCCATCTAAGCCATGGCCCCTCCTGGAAATAATAGGCAGGGTATATCCTCGATACTTGTGAGGCTAGCCATGTAAAATATGCATATCTATCACACACAGGGCACGCACGGCACTATTTTTAAAGTGTACGGAGGGCTTAATCTTCTTAGGATATTATTTTGGCAATTATCCCAACGTATTTATTTTTAATTATCTACCGGCGTCGCCCACCTCTAAATCGCCCTTACACCATCACGAATATCCCAGGTTTTTCATCAAATCCTGCGCTTGGGCTCGCAAAAGATATTTTTGAGCGATTCCTATAATATTTAACTATTTAGACAACCTCGTCCCCAGAACTATTTGCTTCTCAACGGCGCTGCGTTTTCTGAGGTGCTGGATCCAACTAGACTCTTGGAATAAAAACATGTTTTTCTAACATTATCCTTAAAGTCACCTTGCGTGCCGTACCATATTTAAACGTAAAAAAATCTACGTATTTACATCTGGTTTGTAGTTCTCTCACAAAAGCTTATCGTCGACCTTCGCCCCATTGAATCTAAGGCATATATAGCATTTACGTACGCTCGAACCCAGCATCTTTTGTGGATTTTTAGAAAGCGCGGCAGCGCCATTAAAAAAGAAAATATACCACGAGGAAAATTATAAAGCTGTCCTTTCTGCTGGCTTGCGTATAGAAAGAATTATTTTGTTTTGTTTTGTTTGTTTAAAAAGATAAACTTTCTTTCCGTGCGTTAGAAATATAATTATAATACCTTCATCCTCCTAATATTCGTGCCTCCTTAAACCCGCCGCCGTTCATTGGCAAAAAGCGCTTTTGCCCAATCAACGGCGATCTTGTCCGCAATATCAAAAAGATACAAAATGCCCAGGGCAACGAGATTAAGTGGCGGGACTATAGACCACTTTCCGCGTAACGTAGTTGTTTTGATGTCATTTTGAGAACAATATGATGGGCATACGCGCACTTTTTTGCAGGTAAAAACGCAGGACTGAATGGCTGGTAATAAAGATTAATTGTTTTTGCTTGGGTAGCGTAAGTTCCAAGAGGATATAGAATTAAATTTAAAATATATTCTTTTAATTCTTCTTAGAAAAATTCACTAATTTTAGGCGAATATTTCTTTTTTTGGATGGATTTCTTTGATATTGCTGTGTGGTCCTGTTGTTTATATTCTCTGCGCATGTGCAAAGTACTACAAACTTTTTTAAATTTTGTAAAACATTGGCCATATTCCTACATTAAAATTCTACTAAATCGAGGATCAACCCTGGTAGTCCATTGATTATATGAACATGGCGGAGTTCGGAGCGGCTGAACTTCAAAAGCTTACAGTTTTAGAACTACAACAAGAACTAAAAAGAAGAGGGTTAAAAAAGACTGGTGTAAAAGCAAAACTTGTCCAAAGACTGCTCGAGGTAGAGAAATTCAAAATATATATACACAACCACATACAATACTATTTGCAAAATCTTTTCTATCCAATCAGCAGAACCTGTTTTACCGTCTAGCTAGCTATCCTCACAGTACAGTCAGGGATAATGCATAATTAAGGAATCCCTCTTTATAAATGTGTACATTTTTGGGGGTAAGCCCTTCTGGCTCTAACAACTGTGTGAAAGGCAGAAAAATGCAGGAGCTTGCTGAAGAAAGGCCTTTTTTAGCCCATTTCTTTCTAGCTACATTATTGTTGAGGATTTAAACTGTTATCGAGTGTAGACGAATAAATTCTAATTGACTTATATCTGTATGGAGTCATAATGATACCTTTGTGTGAAGAAAATGACTAAAAGTACCTTACTTAACGTAGAGTATGTATATACAGCAAATAATTGTGAATAAACTTCTAAGCTTTACGCTACCTTCATTCATCAGGTCATGTCATGAGTTTTTCAGCTGGTGTCTGGTGTGTACGTGATCATTTTCATGTACCTCAATTTTCTTTAGATACATGGTTTAAATCATATAATAAAAACAGATATCACCATTTAGCATTTTTAGTGAAGCAGAGTTACGCACTTCAGGGAATAATGATCATTTTTGTTCTATTGTGAAGAAATTAACTAATGAAATTCTATTCAAAGCCAACTTGTACATCCTAGCTAACCCATCGACTCCTAACACACTCATTAACATGGTCCCTTTATAGTTGATAACTGCCAATTACAGCTGATGTGATCCTGGTGCGGAGGTGGACACCAATGAGACATTAATGAAACAAGTCTGCATAATTGGCAATATATTGTTGGGCAATATATTTAATACAGCTTAACAGGCTTCAACTGGCGTAGTGATCAATCACATACACCAGTTGACAACGTCACGCGATTAGGTAGCGTACCTAATTTGCTCTGGGTACGCAATTTTTAAAATGGCTTTTTATTTGTTTAACAACGGAAGTGCAAAGGATGTTGCAAGTTTAAGACTCTCAGGTTAATCGTTGCTGCGCATTGATTTTGCGGTAGAAAAGTTGGGGATGTTTTGAATCGTGAACCGCAAACCCAATGATTGAGCTTCTAGGTATAGCGACTTTCAATCTTAACTTCCTTTTCTATTAGAAAGTAATCTGTCACGCGTAATTCAGGTTAGCGATAGGACATAGGAACGCAATTGCGTACCTCAAAATGAGAAGCCTGTCTTAACGATCATTCTGGAAAACTAACACTCCATCACAGCTTATTTTGCTATCGGAGGAGGTAAACATCGCACTTTTATAAGGGAAAACACATTCTTTTGTGATAACTTTTTTTGCTGTGTTTTGTTTTTAATCAAAAGTACACAAGTTGTATCTATTATTATTAATGTTTCCTGAAAATTTGAAAGAAATTGATACGAAGGAAGTTAAAAAACTAGAGAAAACACGCTTTTGTCTCTTATAAAAACATGTTTACCTCCTTTTTTTATAGCGATTGCCCAAATAGGAGATGATCTCCCAACTAGTTTATGGAAAATCACCTAAAGCTACTATCCTAATTTGGCGTGATAGTCTGATTTGCATTTCTCCCTGAAACTACACAATATGACAGGTTTAAAGTAAGAAAACAATTCTCCCTGAATGTATCTGCATCTATTTTTTCGTTGAAAAGTAGGTGTTTTAATTTGATTTATATATTTTGTTTATACCACTGCATATACCCTTTTTTATATAAAAATTTAATTAAATTTTCTAACTTTAGTGATTTATGTGTTTTGGTTATAAACAGAAAGGACTTTCTTTTCATGTGTTTAAATAAAAATGTTAATAAAGGCCAGATCTCCACTCTGGCAACTGTTGTATATTAAGTGATATCCAGAAAGAACAATTTCATTGATTTTCTTTTATATTCCACCCTTATCACCCCATGCATGCCCACCATACCATGCATACCCATTATATGCACTCCTTTACAGAGTAAGTATTATGTCTCATAAACAGCAACTTTAGAAAGTGAAAAAACACCTAGAAATTGAAATTTTGATATTTGCTGATCTTCAAGTTTGCTTGCTTGCTGATGATGTGGCTTGTATATTAAATGTGGTGTTGTTATACTTTTTAGAACATTCAGAAGAACAGCTCTGTAGAAGATGGAAAGCAAGAAGGTAAATGTATAAATGACCTAGTTAGTTTACCATCTTATTTCCATTTTCCCTAATAATTTATTGCCTCTTTTAATAAAAATCTTACAAATGTGTCTCAGTATGACAGCATTTCTTCATGCATATGACCACTATGAAGTTGACTTCAATGTGACTAGGAAAAACCATGTAAACTTTGCATTCCTTGATATTGGCATTTGAAATTCAGTTTATATTTCTTGGCAAGAAAAAATTGTCAGCATAAAATGCAATTTTCCATTTCACATTGGCAAATTTGTGTTTTACGTTAGTAATTTTTTATTTGTTTTTTGCCGTTACGCGCTTTCTTAACCCTTTTTTTCAAAGGCCACTGAGTAACTATTGCAAGGTTAGGTCATTTACGTTAAATAAAAAGCATGTCTGCAAACCTGGCCTAGAATTTTTGTTCACCTCGGCATTCACCTTAGCAATTGCTAAATGCCTACGTGATTTAGAAAGGTTCTATATGAAACCAATGTGATATTAATTGTTATTTCTTCTGTATAAAATATTTGTTTATGCATATAATTAATAATTGTAGCATTACACTGCTAATCAATTCATCTAGAAGCAGTCCCAGTTGTGAAACAGCCAGAAAAAGAAAAACGTACTCAGAACATTGAAGAACCTCACCCCTACATGGCAGAATATGAACAACAACTTGTTAACGATAGCAATATTTCTGTTGATGATTACATAAATCCTTCGTTTGCACAAAGCTTACACAACAGTAGCTTTCCAACAGACACTGGACATAAGCATGAAGAGTTAGCAGGTTCGTTATAGTTTTGAATTCTTTTGAGCAGTGATGAAACGTTTAATTTTTGTCAAAACAAAACCAAGTATTATTAGTTGTTGTTGTCTTGTGCAACTAAAAAATAAAAAAATGTAATTGATGTTTTGTGTAGCTCTTTTATTTGTTCTTGATATTGCTTGTTGTTGTTTTAAGCTGTTCAACCTAACTCCACTACCACTGAAATTTCAGAAGATTCTAGTGAAGTTACTGATGCCCGGGATTTTGCAGAGCAGTTTACAGAACCGATTCACCAGTCAAAAGATGAACAGCCTAACAATGAACGAGTTGTTGAGACTGAGCAGATGGAGGAAAAAACTGCTGATCTGGAAGATACAGAACCATCAAGTGGACAGTCTGAGGAAAACATAGAAAATGCAGCTTTTGCAGCACTACATAGCACTAATTTGACAGAAAATGAAGGAAGCAACTTGTCATTCTCCAACGGTATGTTAACTTTGGGTTTCTCATACAGTCCTCCTGTGAATCCAAAGTACTGAAAGTCAGCACAAAAAAGGCTGGCAAAATTTTGCTGACTTGCAACAAGAATGAGGTTGGCAAAGGTTATCTATAGGCACTTTAGGGGTTGGCACGTTATATTCTCATTTACTCTGGGAATTTAGATTAAACATTTATTTCAACTCGTACTTTTTTTCAGATGTGTTATTTTTTCTGTTTCATTGGCAACTTTTTACTTTGATTCCCTTATAGCGACAAAATCGATTTTTTAAGGTCTAAAATAATTTTAAATGTGGATTCTACACAACAGATTTAAATAGAGTGAAGTGGTTTTCTTTTGTCTACAACAAATATTTGCACACATATAGGGCACCAACGTGAATTTACAGGGCTGGTGATAATGACTATGGTAGACTTATTGTGCAAAAACTTCTCAATGTATTGTTTCGCCGTTGGTATTTTTTGTCATACCTTTCTGCCTAAAACAAACAATTGCTATTTTTTTGAACAAGTTTGCTTATTTGAACAAGTTCTTTTTTGGTTTATATATATTTTTATATATATATTTTTTGAGTTATAAGTTATAAACTTTTATGAGGTAATTCTGAAAAAGTAGAAGTTGTAAAATGTTCATATTAACTAATTTTATTTTATTTTTTTATTGCCTAAATAAAGCACCGCCTGGAATAAGCACACCATTAAATAACTGTTTTGGGTTTGACTAAATAAAATTTGAATAAACAGAAATGGCGTAAGACAAATTAAGCCAACAATATAACTAACTCTATATTGCATTAGATCAACCAAGCACAGACCTCACTGAAAAGACACTTGAAGAAAAAAACAGCATAAATACAGATGACCAGGTTGCTGTTGAAGATGTGCAAATGGATAACGAAAGAGAACCAGAAAATAGAGATGAAATGGACAATAACAGGTTTGAAATAAAAATTGTGGCAGTCACCATGTCCTCCCATTTTGAGCATTATCCATTTTATTTTATTTTTGGAAAATCTGAACAGTTACATGTTGTATGATAACAATGATGTAGAAATGTTGTTCTAAGCTACTGATAAATAAAGCAAATTTTTTGTAGTTTGTGAATTCTTAGGCACTTTTATTTTTAAAAGCAACAATAGAAAAAAGGGGTGCCGTCTGCCACTAAGAAAGGCATATGTGCAGATCCAGTAAACTCCAAAAAACAAAGTTGTTGTTCTCCCTTTGACACATAGAGAACCATATGAAGGTTGTGAGGAGAAAATTAAATATTTTTAATGAAGTGAAAATATATATGAACATACTAAACATGCAGAAGAAGTGAATTTTTTTTTAAAATTTCATGTGTTCAGTGACTTGTCAGTTTCGCTTTTTTTTTGCAACTTTGACAGTAGCCATATTTGTTTTGTTTTTATTTTTACCTTGACACTTTTGTTTAATTTTTCCTAATCAGTTTTTGGCATGTTTTTTGTATGACAGGCTTTTATGGAAAGTCATCTGCAATGTTCTTGCTTCATAAAGCCCTGAAATGGATGGATTTGATACAACTTTTAAGATGTTCAGTATTTTTTTTGTGCTTGTGTTTCCACTTTTCAAAGCAAACTGGCAAGAAATTTATTGCTTGAATTTTAAAAGAAAAATATTTTTCAGTCTATCTGTTAAATTAATTTTTTTCTTCAATTGGAAACACTAAAGAGGTCAGTCTTCAGGGCAACCCAACTTCTGTTTTTTGTCACATCATGTAAATTATTCAGCCCTTCAATTTTCTTTTCAACAATAGCAACAACAGTAAGACAGAAGAGGATATGAAGGCTGACGAAGTTGAAGATGAAAAAGAATCTGCTATAACTAATGTTTTGCATACTGATTTTAATGATGAAGCATTAGATTATAGTGAACAGGATATGAGGGGTAACATTTTTTTGTTTACATTTTGTAGTGAATTAGGTGCAATTCATTGATAATAACTTTTACTTATAACAATTTTGGTAGTTGCAACTCATTTAAAGCTTAGGTACAAGTTTTTTATTTTTTTGCAGCCTGTGTTATGGCACATGAGGCCAAGGAAGGTTGATCTTCCAGATAACATCTCTCTGTACACATACCTTTTTGCTTATGCATTGGAGCTAAACTATCTTTATGCACATCATGATTCTGAATTTTAACTTCTCACAACTGAGGGCCTCAGATTTTCAGGAAATATTCCATATTGGTACCTGAAGTTTTCTCTGTATCTCAAAATTAGTGGCAGCGGTTAAAAAAAGAAAGAGTAAAAAGATTTACAATATCAAAAGACTGAAAAAGTAAATATATCTAAATAGTTTAAAGTTACGAAAAGCATTTTATCAATTAAACACATGCTGCATCTATTTTTTGGTTGTGACACTAAACCAAAAGACCAACTTTTCTTGTCCACTTTTCTTGCAAGGGTGATGATATTGTTTTTGATGATGTAACGGTGATCACATCAGATTACTACACAAACTTCCTTACTCATCTGACTTGCATCTTCTGACATTTTTAATTTTTTTTTATATAATTATAATAATACGAAGCTTCTGTCTGTCTGTGTGTGACTTCTACAAAGTCGATTATATTTTTACAATTTTCTTTAACAAATTCTATAAAACATCACCTATAAAATTGTTGTAGTTTACTAAACTTTAAAGTCAAAGGAAAGTATATTAAGAATGGTAAATCCATTGCACTTTTAAATTTAAGGCTAATTAACTTTGAAACTGGTGGAAACTGACGTCATTTCCTGCTAGGGAATACATAGGATCAAATTGGGACCAAGTTCCTAAAGCTGGGTCAACCCACCCATTTTGGAACAGACGGGTTAATGACGTCATCAAAAGACTTTTAAATCCGTTTGTCAGATTTCCAAGCTCCACACAATACAGGTGACACCTAAAACACATTGTAAAAAAAATCTTTGTATTAATAACTGAAGTCGTTAAAATTCAAATGACAGATCTTCGTTATTTCTTTTTGCCGAAGTGGATTTTTCCATGTGCCTTATTGACTAGTATATATATTGTTGTCATTAAGCAGTCTGTTTTTTTTAATTACAATGGTTAAAACTAGTCTTCCTTCTTTATTTTGTAGACACTGCTAATGACAATAAATCTACGGAAGTGAATGATGAGACAACAAGAGAACAGCCAGCAGAAGAAGAAAAAAGTGAAGATGTAGAAGAAGGAGAACTACAGACAAATCTTAACGAGACAGTTGAAGACGAAAAAGTAACTTTACACGGGGCTGATGACGAATTCGTGGAGCATGTAAAACCTAAACCAGTAAGTAGAATTTATTTCCCATAATTTTGTTAGGGTGGATAGATTGTTTCATTGTAATTTTAAATATATATTTTTAGAAAGTGATTGTTCCTGTAACACTCAAGAAGAGAGTTTCCCTAACATGTATGGATTTTTAAGCATTGTTACTGTCAAGCACGCTGGCGATAGTTCTATGTGCCTTTTGCACAAACTAAAAAAAATTTCTATTGTTTGTATAAAATTAGATAGGATAAGAATGCAAAAATATGATGGAAAACTTGCACAGGTGTAAGATCTTTCTTCTTGATTATCTTTGATGGGTGTGTCTTTAACTTGCTACTCATATTTTTAACATTAGTCATTCTCACAAAACATATGTAAATATTCGATTCACAAAAATTTCTTTAGTGAAAATTTTCTTCCCATAAGATAATGTAAGATGCTATCCTTTCCACAAGAAAGCTAATAGTGGTCGTCTACCTTTAATGAAGTGATACTATAGCAAGCTAATCTGATTTGTTTTTTTTTTGTTTTTTTTGTCTATACAAATTGTGGATACTATACTATAGCATTGAATGAATCTGCTGAAGAGAAAGCTGCAAAACGAAAACGACGTTGGGGTTCCACATCGATTAATCAATCATCTGTCACCATCAGTACAGATTCTATAAAGGTGAAGTTTCTTTCCTTACTAGCTGTATTGCTTTTAGTTGGATTCTCACTAGTTGAGAATATAATTTCTTATATCAGTACAGAAAAAATCAAATATTTATTTGCACGGGCAGGGATTTATGTCCTTGTTCTTATTAGTTTCAGCAAAAAAAGCTAATATGATAATAAGAAAATTAAGGCCAGAAATGACGAGAGACATGCTTGCCATGGAAAACATTTCGTTCAGGCTAGCTAATAATGAAAAAGACTTGTTTTGTAGAAACTTATTCCTGACGTGAAGGTAGATGCATCTGCTCTTGAGAATGTTCCAGAGTTAGACTATCAAGAAGATGAAGAGGTGACAGAACAAGATAGCATGGGTATGTTGCGACTCTCTTTTTGAACGGTGTTTGTTGCTTACAATTTTTCCTACACCTCCAGTCCATTTGGACCATTCCTTTGTTCTTCTGCACTACATAAATTTGGCCTTCTCCCACTTGTAAAATTCCCTGTCTTATTAATCCTCAAGAATATAATAGGCACTAAGTGTTTGGGAAATTCGTTATATTATAACCATCCTTCGGTATATTGAAACCATCCATATTTAGAAATTGAGAATGTCGAAGGCAAAAATAAACAGTCAAGATCTGGAAGAACTGTAAAACTCGATTCTGCTAAGAAAGTTATTCTGGGAAAATCACTAAGTAGCAACACAGTTGTTATTGATTCTGACTCAGGTTAGTGATAGTGTTTAATTTGTTTGTTTGTTTTTGTTTGTTTGTTTGTTTGTTTGTTTGTTGGCTGTTAGTTTGTTTTCTTTTAACTCACTGTGAATGTATTTTTACCTTCTGATATCTGCTCTGTTGACAAGTCCTATTTTAAATACAGATTGTTTTCACTTTCATAAAGTTCCCGTTAATGGAGGTTGAGAGAATATAAGTAAACACAAGTGTTCGGCTCTGGATTTTTGTCGTGAAAGAAATTCAGCAAAAAACTTTTTTCGATACAGCATTGCATGGAGAAGTTATGCAAATAATTGTTCTTCGTTTAATTCAAAAACTTGAATTAAGTTGCTGCTTAATAAGCATTTGCGTTGGTTTGTTTTTTATTGCCACACAAAATGCAATATGTTATTGTTGAGTATGCTTAGTTCGAAAAATATCTTCTGCAACATCCTGTTACCACAAAATACTGTCAAAATTGGATTGTACTTTTGATGTTAGTTGTGAACATAATCAAACTAGAATGCATTTGGTAATGCCTAAAATATTCACTTCACAGATGAAACTGTAGAGAGAACTTAACATTATTTGTGGAAATAAAACTGACTTGAAAACTTTTTGATAGCTGCTGTTTAAGTGACATTATCTACAATGATGTCAACAAATTTAAAGGCAAAGTTTATCAGTTGGTCCTGAAAAAGAACTTTGAGCTAATAAACATTAAATGTTGTTGTAAAATGGGATGTGAAGAAAAGTTTCATTTTCTTGCACTTAAAAAAAGTGGACAAAGGTGAAAGATAGTGTACAGCGATTTGTGACTGTTGCTTGAACATTGTGCCACCTGGTGTATTAATAACCAACTCAAATTAATTGCAAATCAATTCATCTTGAAGATTAAAGATTATCTGAATCTAATGAACATTAGATATTGGTATTGTTGTAATATGGTATGTAAAGAAAACTTTAATTTGCATAGACTTGAAACTATGAACAAAGGTGAAAAATGGTGAACAACGATTTTTGGTTGTTGCTTGAACATTGTGCCACCTGGTGTATTAAATAACCAACTCAAATTAATTGCAAATCAATTGATTCTGAAGATTTTAGATTATTTTAATCTAAAAAACATTAGATATTGGTGTTGTTATCATAAAATCAAATGATGGTTTCATCATCTCAAGACGTTACTGCTATTAGTCTATTTGAACTATAATTTTTGTCCCGAAGAAAACCATATGTGTCATCATATAGAAGAAAATATTTAGCTGATGTTATCAATTAATTGGTGTCACCAACCATCTTGAACATTTGCTTTCGATTTTTTGACTTTAAATGAAATGCAAGTTAGATCAGAGGAGCCCCTACGTTTAATAATTTTGCTCACAAACTTTAACCACGCCTAAACTGGTCGCTCAAATCAGTTGCCGGCCGTACTAAATAGTTACCTGCATATAATACTGTTCGCTAACAGGTGGTGTTGTTATATATACATCATCTGGTAAGGCGAAGAATTATCCGGATTAATATTACTATCAAAACAAAAATAGTGACATTGAGGCGTTAAATTGGATTTATTCATGAGCAAGAAACACCCCAAACTTCTCTTCTGCGGTACATGGATGTTATGCTGACAAAGTTGCTTCTTATTGGATGTGCTCCACTTTTTTATTTTCTTTCTCTTCCTTTTCGATGTTAAAAGTGAATGATGGCAGGCAAGTAAGACAAAAGGAGTAGTTTCATTTTATCTTGTGTTCTAGCTGATCTAATGGAGTCGCTGTGCAGTCTTTCAGTCAGGCAGGGGAACAGGGTAGAAAAATATACATTGTGTCTCGTAGTTGCATTTAAAGGTTTACCAACCTTCTTTTATGGTCTATATACCTAAAATAGATTATTTCGTATTTACAGGAGAGGTACCTACAACCCAAACTCGTTCAGTTCATCCCATACGCATAGATGATGATACGGAGGAGCAGGGCAAGCGAGAAAGGTCGCCAAGTCCTGCAAAAAATGCACCTTCGTGCTACTTGCACATCGAGAACTTGGTGCGTCCATACACAGTGAATAATTTGAAAGGTTTGATACAGAAAACAGGAACGATCAAAGATAATAAATTCTGGATGAATAACATCAAGTCACATTGTTATGTTATGGTAAATGTTATGTATTGATAATATTGGACTTGCAAATTAAGGTGGTTTGGTATTTTAATATAGACTTTCTGGTAAAAATAAATTAAAAAAATAGATGGGATTAATGTAAAATTCGCTTTCATTTCAATGCTATATTTTGTGTCTCTTACTTTTTAAAAAAATTATGGAAAAAATTTTAGCCTATATGTCGATGTCTAAGAACCAGTGGTAAACAAGGCCCATTATTTTTCTCCTGCTTGGATATTTTTGAAAGCAATTTGCGTCCCTTTCTGGAGTTTCCAAGCCTTCTTAAATCACCTGCAAGGAATTCATCCTTAATTCTTCAAAAATCACAAAATAATAATTTCTTACTTCACAAAAAACAATAATAATGATCATTTAATTTTCGACAATTTATGTTTACAAAAAAAATTGTCCATTTTATTATGTTTTCCATAAGATTTCGACTATTTTACATCTTCATTCGAAAGTACATCCTCTTATGTGTGTGTGTCGTGTTTAACTGGCAACAAAGTTTGTTTCTTCAGTACATATGAGAATAACTATGAAAATCTGCTCAGTTTTTGCATAAAAAGTCAAAATTTCCTTATTTTTCCTTATTTTTGGTTTTCTGCTACCCAACTACAAAGAACCTTAAAACACCTTAATTATTCTGCAATTTTGAATAAACATAAATTGGGAAACCTGCCTTTATTCTTTGCAAAGTTTTTGGATTAGGTTGCGTTAGTTGCCTTTTAGCTGAAAACAAATTTTTAAGTAGAAGCTGGCTTAACCAAGAACAATTTAAAAGTGTTTTTTATTCTAGTAAACACAAATTTAGTCTCTAAGCACCCTCATCAAAATCATTTATCATAAAAGACCTCTTTTCTTCAGTAAAATGGATGATACCTTAACTTTAGTTACAAAATTGTCCATTGTATCGTATTTTTTCAATTTAAGATGATTTTCATCTTTTTTGTATCACTAACGCTTCAAAACATTTAATTTTATAGCTTTCTTCCGAGGAAGAAGCCAATACGACAAGAGAAGCCATGCACGGTCTGAGATGGCCATCTGGAAATCCGAAAATACTTAAAGTGGACTTTGCTGTTATGGAGAAGGTCTTTTTATTATAGTTTAGATTTGTTTGAATCTTAGAATAGTTTAGATTTGTTTGAATCTTAGAATAGCTTTTCAAATCTTCCCAAATTATATTTCCAGTCCTCCTTTTGCTGAATTTTCACAAATTTAAAAACATTTGGGAATTTGCTTGTCATTTCAGATGTTCGAAGATACTAATGGAACAGTTGGTGAACAGCCTAAGGTTGTTATAGAAATAGACGACAAAGAAAACGACTCTACGAAGGAACACAAGGAGAAGGAGGAATCCACGCAACACAAGTCTCGTGAAAACGAGCGGAAAAGGAGAAATGAACGCTCTGAAAAACATGCGACCAAAGACGTGAAAAATAAAGCAGGTGAAACGTGTTCTATACAGTTTTAGTGTTTTTCACCATTATCCCAAACCTAAATTTAGCTTATGACAGTCCTTATCTGATTCTGAAATGAATAGCTAAACCTATATTTATGAGATAACGTTAAATATTGAATAATCATACTGGCAAGGTTGTAAAACCTTTTTCATGTTTGTTAATCTGTTGATTATTCTTAGATTAGTTTTACTTGTTTTTTTTGTCGAAAGAAGGCTTGTAGAATGTGAGAATCCTAAAAACAATTTGAATTTGTTTTTTTTATCTGTGTCTAGCTTTTTAGGTGTGATGTGGTTTATCCAAATATATAACCCGCCAGGCTCAAATTGAGTTGTTTTCGTTCACTTTAAACTTCTTAATTTTTCTATTTATCTGCAACTGTTTTAAGTAAACACGTAAAAGAGAGTTCATAATCATTGACTGTTTTATTTCAGACAAAGCCGATAAAAAGAGAGAGGAAAGTCCTGCAAAACTATTAGACGATTTGTTCAGAAAAACAAAAGCCACACCGTGTATATATTGGTTACCTTTGACGGATGCTCAAGTATGTGAAATATGTATACGTCTGTCTGTCACTCAAAATTGTAACCGCAGTAGCGAGACACACTCCTTTTGATAAATTTGTGAGGAATTTTGTTTTTTTCATTCATTGAGATTGTAGAGGAATTTCCGTGCAATGTAATAGTCTGACTTTATGTTGAGAGAAGTCGACATGCGCACGCATTCTGGTAGGAAACTTTGGCTGTGTATTCCCATGTTCTTAGTCTTTTGTCATTTCACATTTTGGTTCGGTTGCAGAGCGTTTAAATTTAAAACTTTTATTACACTTCATAACAATATGATTGGGTGTAGCTAGTACATAAGGTTTGTAATAAGGCATCACGAGGTCAAAATAAGAGAGAAAAGATCTAATGTTTTGAAGAATTGAGTTTTGTTTTATGCAAATAATAAAATGAAATAGAAATTCAAATTGTAAATAAAAAAAACAGAAATGTAGCACATTGGATTGCCAGTGTTTAAAATGTACAAGATACCTACACAAATTTCTAGCTACACGGTTTTCTGTCTGTGTGTGCCAGATTTTCAAAACCCTAAATTAGACGAGGTAACTTTTAAAACCTTGAATATCATCATTTCCCAGGTAAATATTTATCAGTTCATAGGGTCAATTGTTTTGAAGCATCTTGAGTTTGCAGCTGAAATATGGCAAAAAATTAAGACCTTAAAAAACAGCTAAATAATACCTCGATGGGCTCTCAGGCCCCTTTAAAACTCCCCAAATCTACAAGTTAAAGTTATTATGCATATTAAAAAAAAAAGAATTTATTATACGCAGTAATAAAAATATTATTACACAATAGGTTGGTCAATTCATCTCCCTTGTGTAATGTCGCCCCTTTATGAATTGAAATATCTCGAACTCGCATACATGTCAATAAACAAGCTTTCCACCTGCTTATCACATTTGTTGTTGTTTTTACAACTTTTTTTAGGAACTATAAAAATACGAAGAAAAAAATTATTTATTTCTTCTCTTTGATGGAAAAATAAAATCACATTTTTGCATTAAAAATATCCTCAATACCTGTCAGCTCTTTCTGCAATCTGAGAATTTTAAATTGTAAAGAATTTTGAGACGTAAACGTTTATGTAGGATCAATGCTTGCTGCTTGTCTTGTTGTATTATTATTATTTATTTATTTATTTTTTGTTTTATCCTCTACTATTGATTTTAGATTCTCGAAAAAGAGAAAAAAGCTAGCGACGGTCCACGTGACGCCGTACACGGCAGACGAAACGAAGAAACACACGGAAGACGAAACGAAGAAACACACGGAAGACGAAATGAAGAAGTAACTGGTCGCAGACGCTCGCCTTATAGAAGACCTCCGCAAAACAGAGATAGAAGTTGGCGTTGACTCGCTAAACTTTAAAGAACGTTTCATTAATAGAAATATACAAATCCGTGTAATGACAACACGATTTTGATGCTAACCCGTACCCCTTGAGGTACCACAAAGAACAAAGTGGAACGTAATGGTAGTAGTGAATGACATTTTTTTCCGAAAAAAAGTAACTAATTTTTATTAATTTTACCAAATTTTAAGAATTACTGTGAAGCTTCATCCACAGATTGGTGAAGAAAATAGTTTTTTTTGTGCGTGAGTTTAAAAAAGTGTTAGTCGTATGTGCCATCTTTAAGCCATTTGATTTCTTACACATTGGTGCTGAAAATCATGAATTTTAATGTTGTTTTTAACAAGTGTATTTTCAACTTGAAAAAGAATAAAATCGCTTACTTTTATATAATTTATTTTCCCTATCGTCTTGCTCCTAAAATGTTAAATTGGAAATGTTAAAGGTGAGACAGTTCGAAAAGTTGCCTCAATTAAAATAAATTTTAATTTATAAAGGAAGAGGTCAAAATAAAGTTACATGTGTTATATCTCAAAATTCGAGTTTAATAAATAAAGATTATGAAGGGTAGAAGTAAAAATATATTCGTTTTATGATAACAACTACTTTTAGTGGGTAAGTTTGAACAAGTACTTAACATTAAAAATGGACGCATTTCCATGTTTTCACTTACCATAGTTATTTACTTTACATTACTAATGCCGTTGTAACTAACAGGGAGGGGTGGGATGGTGGGTAGAAAACCAATATGAATTTTTCACTTTTACTGGTCTTTTGTTTTTTATAATAACCTCAAGGGTGGAGAGTGTTTCCATCAAATATTTAGAAAGCTAATAATGAAACGACTAAAACAACATATTACTTCTACCAATCAAAAATGATTTTATTAACCTTCACAAAAAAGTTAATTATAGAGGCTATATGCTGTTTTAGAGAGGCTATTTTGCAACAAAGTAGTTAAAAGAACAAGACTTAGTTTTATTGAGGAAATTTATATTTTTTTAACCACGTTTTGTTTGTTTGTTTGTTTTTGCGCTCTGATATTCAAACACCTAAATTTCTGTAGTTTATATAGGGTTTTTTTCTGACACAATTGTCCATACAAGCTCTAACAGACACTCCTTGACCTCCATCACAGGGTTTTTTTGGGTTATTTGTGCATCATCCTGTCTTAGTAAGGAGATTATAGCTGGGATTGTAGAGAGGAATTTTGAATTCGTAAATAAATTTATAGTTATATTAAGATTTTAACAGTTTTGCAAACCAAAGTGGATACCTTGTATCGCAATTGCTGTTTTGTTTTTTAAAATGTAGAATCCGAATTTTAAAAAACAATGTATTCAATCTTGTAAATTATTTAATCATTTTACATGCATTTGAGGGAGCGTTTATTTTTTAATTCAACGTAGCGTTTATTAAAGGAAGGCGTTTATTCAAAGGGGCGTTAGTTAGTTATTAAAAAAATTTGTTATTATTAAAAGGTTTGTTTTGAAGGGAGGTTTTTGAAAGGGGCGGCGTTTCTTATAAGGTTTGATGGGCGTTTAGGTAGCATTCGACAAGTTTTGACTAGTCTTTGTATTCTTATACTTTTCTTCTTATTCTTAGGCCGAAACTATACCTTTGTTAACTGACATTGTAATTAACGACATAACGATTTTAGCCACGTGTTTTTTTTCATTGATTTCTTTTATATAATTTTCTGCTAACAAAAAACACATTAATGGATGACCTGAAAGCTGTTTTTTTAAATCTCAAAAGTTGTTCAAATGTTTAGATACAGAACAAATAATAAAAATAACTTTAAAAAGATTAAAAAAATAGTAAAGGATTAAATTCGCCATATCATTTATTTTTTTTTGTCTCACTGTAATCGGTGTTTTTTATTGTTGCTATAAGCTTCTATGGTTGAAAACTGTATGCAATAATTCCTCACTCTATTTGCTTTATTGTGGACAATTAAAAACAAATAGTTTTGCATGTCGTTATGGGAAGATTAAAGAAGATTTCTGTGTTATGATTCGGACATTTAAGAAGGCGGCTTATTAAATGGTGTTACATATATGGTTGTTTCTGCACACAAATTATTGAACTGACTGATATTGTGGCCTACACTTGTTGTTTGTTGTTATTGTTGTTTGTTGTTATTGATGTTGTTGTTGTTATTGTTGTTGTGGTTGTTGTCGTTGCTAAAGTTTGTTATTTTGACGTATTTTTATAATCAACAGGTCATAAAATAATGCTGCGTAAAATTTTGTTTTGCCTTTTTTTGATTTCGACATACTGGAGTTCTTCAGTAAATGCTCAAACAGATCAATCTTTCAATGGCATTTTTAAAATGTTGGGTTTGGAAGATATGTTTAAAAATCTTGGTAATGGTACCTCTATCAAAGATTATGAGAACGCAATAAAAAGTATTGATTTCAAAAAGCTTCTTGAGACCAAAAAAGCAAAAGATATGATTAAACAAATGGGAATCGATCCAAACATGGTGGAAACTTTAATCTCTAACATCAACATGACCGCGTTGATGAGCGGTATCGATGTTGAAAAAATTATCAATGGTGTGCTTACTGGTAATACAACGAATGTGGTGAAACTTGTTTCGGAAAATTTTGATTTTTCTAAAATCATTCAGACTTTTGATATCACTAATATTTTGAAAACAATGTTGGAACGCTATGCATTGGGTGTGTTTCCAAACGTAAGTAAAGGTTGTGAGGAACAGTACAATCAATTGATGGCACCATTTAGGAACGTATCTATGGAAGCTGCGTTACCACTAGCTTTAATTTCACCTCTCGGGAAATGTAAGTCAACTATATTCTAGATACCTGTTAGTACCTTTTTTTTAGTCTTACATTTTTCCAACTCATAATAAGTATGTTTTATTTACCTTCTAAAGTCGGTTTTATTTAAAGTCTGCTGTTCTGAAACATTTCTTGTGTAACATCTCTTGTGTTGCTTTGTTATACAACATGTGTTGTAACCACGAGTATAACTGTTGTTTAATTGTTGTGCGGTTGTTTGTTTAACACATTTTAGAGAATCCGACCTCATTTGTAGTGATGTTTAAACTATAGATTTTAATGTATTTACCATTTTTTTCTTCCACGATGGCTGGTGTTTGCTCGACTTTTGTTTACACACGCTTATTGCCTAAAAGCAATGCTTAACGGGACGGGTCTACTGATTGTATTGTTGGGGTGTTCACATAATGCATCGATTTTAAAGACGGCTCTTACATTGATATAGAATGCAGTTGAGTTTCTTTATAACTACAAAAAAAATGACTGTGGAGAATTACACATGGAAACCATGTTTGTCACAAGATTTGATATCTCAGAGTAACACATTTCCCAAAAATTAAGAAAATGATGTTGAAAAACGTTTTTTATAAAAAAGAGTTTTTAATGTCATTATATTTTGTGGGGTAATAAATTTGCAGTAAAAAGAAATACTTAAATTTCGCCAAATTTCAAAATAACTTCAAGACACTTAGTTTGCGTACTATTCAAAAACTATAATAAAGCTTATTAAAGAAATTTTCGCCGCCGTGTATTTGCAGATTACTCCATAGATTTGCAAAATTTGAAAAAGTTTCTGGCCGTAAATACGCCGTTCGTTATTTTACGTATACTTTAGACATAGATTCATGGGCCAAACTTCCACCGCGTATCTTGCTTGGTAACTTAAAATGGTTAGGTGCGTTTGATGAGTGCAAATCGATCCCTAATGCAAAGTACTGTCTCACCGGGATAAAGCTGTTTAACTTGGTATGTTGTAGCAAGTTTATTTTATTTTATGTTTTTTTTTTCTTAAAACTAGAATTACATTGCTAAGAATTAGCTTTTGGTGTAATAACGCCTATTTAGTATCTAGCCCACTGACGTTGTATTTATCTGGCCTACTGACGTCGTATTTATCTGGCCCACTGACGTCGTTTTTTCTGGCCCACTGACGTCTTATTTATCTAGCCTGCTTACGTCGAATTTTTCCGGCGCACTGATGTCGTATTTTTCTAGCCCACTGACGTTGTATTTATCTGGCCCACTGACGTTGTATTTCTCTGGCCCACTGCCGTCGTATTTATCTGGCCCACTGACGTCGTATTTATCTAGCCTGCTTACGTCGAATTTTTCCGGCGCACTGATGTCGTATTTTTCTATCCCACTGACGTTGTATTTATCTAGACCTCTCGCTGAAAACATGTCTTTCGTGAACATTATACTTTATGATACAACTTAAATGTACAGTTATTTATATTA
The DNA here is from genome assembly GCF_029227915.1 of Hydractinia symbiolongicarpus. Classification (NCBI taxonomy): domain Eukaryota; kingdom Metazoa; phylum Cnidaria; class Hydrozoa; order Anthoathecata; family Hydractiniidae; genus Hydractinia; species Hydractinia symbiolongicarpus. The sequence continues at coordinate 8,114,669 of NC_079885.1, forward strand.
TTTGTGATATATTTGTTTAGGACTTACTGCAAGGAATGTATGGCAGCTGCATACCGAATAAATGCACTTTTGAGGATTCGTTTAAAATCATGAAAAGTCTCGATAAGCGTGCGTATATTCAACATGTGAATTTATTACAAAAGCAAATGAGACATCAGAAATCTGATTTTACTACAGACTAATATTTTTTTGCAGAGGATTGGTTATGGTTATGCAGACAATAAAGAAGGAGAGATGAAAATTGGGCCCAGAGAAAAATGGGCCCAGAGAAAAATTGAGGGGAGGGATGCCAAAATCATGCTGATAAATGAAAAAAAATACATTATTCCTTTTCTTCTATTACCATAACAAATAATAAGGTTTTATAATACATAAATATATCATTTCAGATGATCTTAACAGTTAATTCTGTATTCTGAATGAATCAACCACAGTAGTCCCTATGCAAGGATCAGCTATCACTATACCGATACCTTGCAACGTGCCCTAGTTCGTTCTTTTGATTTAGATAGATTGACTGAAGCTCGATTCCGTTTTTTACAAAATTTAGGAAAGTTAGATAAAAAGTCCTGCTGAACATGACTGTGACAAAAAAAAGCTTCATTTCTATCGTTTATTTTTAAATATTTCATCTTTTTTACACCCATCATTATTTTAGTTTAAAACTAAGCCAAGAATTAAATTTATTTATTGACAACAACAATTTTTTATCTTGTGCTTTCGACTTTATTTTTTCATACTACATCGTTGCATTGATTCTCTCCCCATTTCATTTGTATGAAGGTCATACTCAAAGGTGTGTTTTCAAGCTGTTTCTTACATTTTGTCTTATATCTATATTTTGTAAGAATTCATCGATTTTACTTAAATCAGCACCCCTACACGGCCTCCCTCCCCCCGCCTCTCTCTCGTGAAAATGTTATAAAGTTCAAGGCCAATCTTGTTCCCAGCGCCTGTTGTCTCTTTTCTATAACCGGAACGGCGAGACGAATTGCTGTCCGATGTGAGAAAAGATACAAGATGCTCTGGGGACGAGGTTAGTCCAAGAATTGTTTTTATATTTTTTATTTTTGTTTGATTTAGCATTATCAGGGATGTTGCAATTCACATTTCCATTGATGTGTGAAAAGCCACTAGAGTATAGTACTGGCTACTACTGTACAATGTAAGACACATTCTTTTCTTAAGACTTTTATAGAACGTAGATAGGTAGGAAGAATGTGTATATTAATCGATAAGCAACAGATAATACAAACAATGTTTGCGTTTGCAAATCTTGCTTTCCAACGCTGATGCAAATCCTGGTCATAGAAAAATATAACGCTGCATCGCTGATCATTCTTATTACGATCAATTGCGTTAATAGCACCCTCGTCCACAAAGTTTTTTGCCTTCTTGATATGAGAGTCTTCTCTCATATCAAAAAGGCAAAAAACCCTAGGGACGAGGGTGCGTTAACAGCGTATCCACCCTGTCAGGGATTGTCAGCAATTTTCAAATCATTGTCACTAAGTAAGGACTATCAGCAATTTATTTTCCATACCAGAAAAACATCCAGAATATTGAATTAAAATGGTTTATCATTTTTTTCAAAAAACTTAGCAAAGAAAAAATTTTATATCTGTTTTTTATATTCATTTTCATATTCTGTTTTATCAACATGCTTGCGTTATATTTGCAGATTTTCAGGCAAACTAATAATGGAATCAATCCAGAAGAGTTAAAAAACAAAGAAATAACAGGAATTTTAGTCAAAAAATGTTAGGAATGTCAGGAAAATAAGGAGTTGATATCGAGAGAACCCCCGGATGAAGTTTTCAGTTCCATATACGCGAGTTTGTGTGTCAACTTACCAAAAGCTTGTAGTGTTATAAAATATTTTCATTTCATGAAAGGTGCACACCTCACACCTCACAACTAAAATTTTTTAAATCCATCCTGCTTAAACGCGGTTTTTTGCAAAAGTTTTTCTTTCCTTCTAAAGAAATTGAACTTCGCATTAATTTTAATTTTCTTTTTATCGTTATTTCTTGCTCATTAAATTTGTTTAGCGTTTTGTGCTCCATTTTGTTGATACTGTGTGCAGTTGGTACCGTATTTGCACTGATTTGTTTTCCTCTTCGACAATCTACACGAAGAGACAAAGAAGGTGTCGCCTTAACAAAATTTGAATCAAATGGCGAAACAATCACAGAAAATGCTGAAGAGGAGGACGAAAAAGCTGTAACTAAAACGCAGTCAGGTATTGTTACTTTCACGTTGTTTCCAGACAAAGCCGTTAAAATTGGTTGCTTTCATCGGTTTTGTCGGTTAAATTTTCGTCAAGCCTAATTATTCGTCAATAAACTTTCTTCACCTTGGACAAACGACGTCTGCTGTGTATTTGTCAACAGCCACCTGACTATAAGGTTTTCTGACGTTCTTTAAACCAAACTAAAATTTGAAAAATGCCTGATCTATTTCGTCGACTTTTGACACGCTTTTCTCCAGTTAGTTTTCATTGATATGTTAATTTGTACAAATCGATTTCTGCTCGATAACAAGGCATATTAGTACAAGTCTAAAAGTCAGTCGAAACAACAAAATTCAAAAACCTAAAAAAGCACGTAATTCATCAAAGGTGTATTTTTCCACCTAAACCTTGTTTACGTCACCTCAAAATTTCACCACTTGGGACAGACCCATTTTGAACTAATAACAAAAATTGAATGATTTAACTAGAGAATTTTTGTGTAAAAAAATTACATTTTAGCAAATTTCTTAACTGGTTTTCTGTCCTGTTTCGACTTGATCAAGAACACAAGAACTGTCCTGTCTACAGACGTTCCAAATGGCGCCATTTCTTCTATAAACGGAATTCGCGCCATTAGCATGATGTGGATCATACTAGGACATACATATTACTACGGATCATTGAACGTATTTGGTAAGTACCTTCACAGTTCTTCCCGCCCTTATTGCCAAATGTTAAAGCTTCTTGCGCTTATTCGCCAAATCGTGTGTCAAAAAGAAATAACCCCAGTGGACGATTTTTAAGTAAAGGGGCGCAACAGGAAATAAATACTGTGTTTAAAATTAGCTTGGTAAACATTTCCAAAAACAAAACTTCTGACATGCATATAAAATCTTCAGAACGTAAAAAGGTGGCACTAATGGCACATCAACCTCGTTTCCAGGCTATTTTGCCTACTCGGTAATAACGGCTCAGGGGCCACAAGACCCTGGGAACGAGTTTGGGCACACATGTGTTTCTTAAAACGAACTTATGATTTCCTTCTTAGACAACATGGGATCCACTGCGTTAATCTTCAACAGATACAGCTTTTTACCCATTGGGAATGCATACGTTTCAGTGGATACGTTTTTCTTGTTGAGGTAATCATTTGTTATTGAATTACTACTAGAAGTCATCGTGGTGGTTCAAATAGAGGGCGTAGCTCTATAGTTTTTTAGGCAAAAGTGTATTGTTTGGTTCAGAAACTGCGGTGGCATATTTGTGCCACCTTGACTTACTATGTAACTCGAGTTATAACGTAACTGCAGTTAAAACTTATAACTCGAGCTATAACTTAAAAACAAATTAAATTTTACCATAAGTCGAGATGACACAAATATACCATCGTGCGAAACGGAGGTAAGGGGGGGATAAACAGGAGATCCAAAAATTCAGTGAAATGGTGTTTTCCTGGAAATCTTTACACAAAATTTGAAAAAAATTCGCGAAAATTGCTTCCCGCGTAAATTATCTCTCAACTACACTTTTAATTCTCGTTCGCTCCTCCCTCGCAAGTTTTTATTCGGCAGGTTCCTCATTGATATGTAACAGAAACTATGATATAAAATAGAGGGTAAAAAAAAAGCTATATATAACTGCATACAACTATATATAACTGTATATAACTGTATATAACTATATACAACCGTATATAACTATATAACTATATAATTCAACTGCTAGCAGTATATAATTTTAATATCGTATGTTGTTGACAGAAAATGAAATTTTTGGCAACAAAGGTGTTAGCAATATTTCTTATGATGGCTTCTGTAATTTCGATTAATTCTTGAAAATTTACATATAATAAGATGTTTTTTGACCGGATTTTAGTGGATTGTTGGTTGGATATCTTGCGTTGAGACGAATGGACAAAGCTAAAGGATGGATGAAAATAAACTTACCTATGTTTTATCTTCACAGATTTATTCGGTATGGCTAATTTTAAAATTTCCGCTTGATGCATGACAATGGAAGCCGTTTGTTATGTAGCAAGCCTTAGAGTAACAGATCCACATCTAACATTTTCTCTGTCTAAATAAATTAGAGACAGAGATCCCTTTTTTGGTAGAATCTTTTAACAAACGCAATGCCGTTCCTTCCTCCGTCCCTCCCAGCCTCCCTCTACTCCTCCCTCCCTCTACTCCTCCCTCCCTCTACCCCTCCCTCCCCTACTCCTTCCTCCCCCTACTCCTTCCTCCCACTACTCCTCCATCCCTCTACTTCTCCCTCCCTCTACTCCTCCCTTCCTCCCTCTACTCCTCCTTCCCTTCCACCTTCCCTCCCTCCCTCCCACTACTCCTCACTCCCTCCCACTACTCCTCACTCCCGCTACTCCTCCCTCCCTCTATCCCTCTCCCACCATGCCTCCATCCATTGATACATCCATCCGTCCATGCGACCATTCATTCATTCATTTATTTATTTATCTGATTATTAATTTATTTTTAGGTTGACTCCACCTTATATGTTTGTTATTTTGCTTTGGAACAACATCTTTCCAATAATGGTAACAGGACCACTTTCTGGATTTGTACGACTAAAGGAGTTTAAAGAGCCTTGTAGAAAGTACTGGTGGACGAATCTGTTGTATATAAATAATTTTTACCCAAAGAAAATGTCGGAAGAGGTATGAGTGAGTTTAATATTTTACTTTGATGTTCTTTTCAATCTTTTAAAATGTTGTGAAAATACTAAATGTTCCTTTTCAGACAAGATATGATCTTATTTGAGTTATTTATATCTTTTTGGTAAGGTCTGCAGTTCTTTCTTACCAACCTCTACCTTGAGATTTTTTTCTGAGAAAAAAGCTCTATTCCGCCAACCACATATCAGATAACAACAAGAGAAGCCCAGGGAACGAGTCAGCCTTCTCACATCTTACATGTTTAACCATCTTCGGGCTAGGGTGCTTCCAACATCCCCCTCTCTCTTTAACATTTTCTCCTATTTTTACAGTCTTTACAGTCACATATTCATAATCTGTTAGTTTTTCTAATCCGTATTAAGCTTTATTACAAAAACAATGGTTGTGCATGGCAATGATTTTTTCGAGCTAGATGATATTCGTAAGAAAATTACAAAATATTTTTTTGTGTGTATTACTTATGAGGTTTAATGCTAGCTGCTTACCACAAAGCGTTTTTTCAAATCACTTTTTGTATAGATACAGACGTATATGTTTTTTAGTGTCTTGGTTGGAGTTGGTACTTAGCGAATGACATGCAGTTTTATGTAGCCGCTCCTTTCATTCTCCTCCTAATCCATTTGTGAGTACTATATTGTTTCATTTGTGAGTACTATATTGTTTCATTTGTGAGTACTATATTGTTTTATTTGTGAGTACTATATTGTTCCATTTGTGAGTACTATATTGTTTCATTTGTGAGTACTATATTGTTTTATTTGTGAGTACTATATTGTTTCATTTGTGAGTACTATATTGTTTCATTTGTGAGTACTATATTGTTTCATTTGTGAGTACTATATTGTTTCATTTGTGAGTACTATATTGTTCCATTTGTGAGTACTATATTGTTCCATTTGTGAGTACTATATTGTTCCATTTGTGAGTACTATATTGTCTCATTTGTGAGTACTATATTGTTTCATTTGTGAGTACTATATTGTTTCATTTGTGAGTACTATATTGTTTCATTTGTGAGTACTATATTGTTCCATTTGTGAGTACTATATTGTTTTATTTGTGAGTACTATATTGTTCCATTTGTGAGTACTATATTGTTTCATTTGTGAGTACTATATTGTTTTATTTGTGAGTACTGTATTGTTTTATTTGTGAGTACTATATTGTTTTATTTGTGAGTACTATATTGTTCCATTTGTGAGTACTATATTGTTTCATTTGTGAGTACTATATTGTTCCATTTGTGAGTACTATATTGTTTCATTTGTGAGTACTATATTGTTCCATTTGTGAGTACTATATTGTTTCATTTGTGAGTACTATATTGTTTCATTTGTGAGTACTATATTGTTTCATTTGTGAGTACTATATTGTTTCATTTGTGAGTACTATATTGTTTCATTTGTGAGTACTATATTGTTTCATTTGTGAGTACTATATTGTTTCATTTGTGAGTACTATATTGTTTCATTTGTGAGTACTATATTGTTTCATTTGTGAGTACTATATTGTTCCATTTGTGAGTACTATATTGTTTCATTTGTGAGTACTATATTGTTTCATTTGTGAGTACTATATTGTTTCATTTGTGAGTACTATATTGTTCCATTTGTGAGTACTATATTGTTTCATTTGTGAGTACTATATTGTTTCATTTGTGAGTACTATATTGTTTCATTTGTGAGTACTATATTGTTTCATTTGTGAGTACTATATTGTTCTATATAAAGGATTTAAAAAATGAATACTTTCACGAGATTAATTATTTGGGAGATTACTTTTAATTATATGTTTCGCGAAATTTTACGAAAGAAATTCGCGAGATAGGTATAATTTAACAGATTTTATTTTCTCGCGACATGTTCCATTGCGTATGATTCCCAAAAATTAATTTTTGCGAATAATCCATCATAAGGCGCAAATTAATTTTTCCGAAATCACGGAAAGTAAGAATAAAATTACGTATACTTAAAACCCCTCCCACCATTTCTCAATGTTGGAGACACAGGGTACCTCGTAACGGTATTTTAACATTTAGTCATCAAAATAGTAGAGCGCTTAACCTACTATATCCTTAATATTAACCAATTTATTAACCCTAGAAAATCACAATGACAATCATAATTTTATACTTGTTTGTAGTTTTGATCGTAAATACGAAAACAGCAAGTTTCAATACTTTGGAGCATACATCGTCACTATTGTTGGTTGTCTACTTTGCTTTATTGTCAACGCCTCTCTCTATGGCGCAAATGATTATCCAGCTCTTATTTCAGCTGCAACCTATCCGGGAAATCCTAGGGGGTAAGTGACGATATTTTCCTTTTCTATTGAAAATTTCTCAATTCTCCTGCGTGTCCCCATATTATTAATGATCGAAACTGAATCGAAGACCACGCAAAGGATGACATGCAAGGAGCGCTTTTAAAGATAACTGGATTTACGTCACGTTGTATTACAAGTGCGATTATTTACAACATCACTGGGGTTAGTGAGGGAAAGGAGGGGGTATGAGCTTGACATCTATTCCTTCAGGGGAAAAATTTATCGGGTGAAATTTTTCCTAATAAGATATTATTTTCCAGTCAGTATTACGAGATTTAACCGTCTTATTTTTGTGCTGCTAGTCTATTCAACTGACGAGGTTTATATGTTTAGAAACAAAAAAGTGCAAATCTATACCAATTTAAAGAAAATATATTTTGTTTAGATATTTTAATTTGTTTACATTCTGTTTTAGTGGTAAAATTAGCGAGGCGCAAGACACGATATACATCAAGCCATATACTCGCATTGCCCCTTATTTGATTGGTCTATTTTTGGGTTATGTGCTGTCAAGAAAAATATTGATAAAATTTAAATTTAAAAAGGTATACTGCAATTATTTAAAAAAATGTGGACTCTCTTTTTAAAAAACTTCAATTAAACCAAGCTTTGTTATCTGTGGTTCAAAACTCCACTCCTGTATTTTTTTTGAAAAACCCTTACTCGTTTTTGCTTATTATGCGAAATTATGAGCATGTAACTGTTATTAATCTAATTATATTTTTTAAATATTAAGATTTATGTAAAATGTTTAAAACGTCAAAATTAATGTCTAAGAACACGAGGCATTGTGTTTTACAGTTTCACCAATGGCATATGGGGTTGTATATGCCATTGGTGAAACTGTAAAACACCTCACCAAGAGATAGTTGATGATATCGCACGAAAGACCTGCGAACAATACATTTGATACAAAAATCTTTTACTCGTAGTTGCAAATTTAATTCATTCTAACTCAGTACAGACGTACAGCCACAATAATTTTCGCATGTGTAACCACAGATCGAAGACGGTGGTGACAGAAATACACTGACACTTCTACTTTGTTTCTTTTAGTTAATCTACCTTGGTTGTTGGCTTGTGGCGTTCCTCGTGGCGTACGGTGTGATCTATGGCACTTATGGTGTGTTTAAGAAAGATGGCACCTTCTTGACTAATGCTCAAAATATAATGTATGGCTCTCTGCATCGCGTCGCATTTGCTATTTGTGTTGCTTGGGTGATATATGCTTGCCATAATGGCGAAGGAAGTAAATATTTTTATTTTTATGAAATTTTCAGAATGGTTCAATGATCGAAATATTGGCCCAGGATAATTTATTATACCGAAGATTTTTGCCAAGGCGACTGTAGAATTAGAATTTGAAGTTGTTTTGAATTGAAAAAAATGTTTTCTTAATTCCTCTGTCCGTTTATATTTGATGTGTCATGGAGGTATAGAAGAGCAAATTGTCCTTTTTATGTAACAAAACTGTGTACTGACTTGCTTAAGTGTTTGTGCAACATATTTTTCAGGGTTAATCGACAATTTTTTATCTTGGCGTTTTTGGATTCCATTGAGCAGACTCACTTTTGGCGCGTATTTGCTTCATTCGCTCGTTATCATGTATTATTACGTCTGTCAAGAAAATCCGTATCATTACCAAGACAACATTATGGTAAATAGATTTTTTCAAAACCTCGTTCTCAGCGTCTCTTTTTGTCCTAATCTAAAAAAGGCAGGGGATCCTGGAAATGAGGTTGAATTTTTCGTAATTATTCGTTTCTCAGTGGTTTAGGATATAATACTTTCAGAGTCAGAATTTTTCATTTAATGATCAAGCTTTATGAATTTGACCCAAATTTGGGAATATTTAGTTACGCCAAAAATTGTTTTTTGTGACAGCCATTTTTTTTTCTGTGGCATATTTCTACTCTAAAATGTTATTTGATATTTTTCACATAATTGTAATCCGCGTGCATAAGAAAACTTTTACTTGGTTTACACGATTTCTCTTTTTTTACTTGCCTTTGCTCGTTTTTCACTTCAAGTTTTTTTTTGAATGCATATGGCCTCAAAAGTTTCTCACCAGAGAGTACGTTAGACAGACTTCCGTTGAGTGACTTACTAACTCGACAAAAAAGGTCTGTTACACCTTGGCGACCATTCTAATTCAAACCAACTCAGTGGTTAACAATTGGAGAAAATTCTTTAAATTTGCCAAGTCGAGGTACTTAGCTGATTCACTAGATTAACTACGGCTAAATTTAAAACTAGTTCCTCTGAGAGTTTTGGTACTTTAAGTTGAATAATTTTCGCACAGACAAATTCTCGCAAATATGGTTGAAATTCACGAAAAAAATTCATGTAATTTGATAAAAAGTGTTATTTTTAAAGTAATTTTTTTTTCTTTCTTTTAGGTATATCATTATATATCGATGGTTGTGCTGTCTTATGCTAGTGCATTTGTTCTAGCAGTCACTGTCGAGTATCCAGTAATGAATCTTGAGAAACTCGTATTCAAAAATTAGAAAGTCAATAGTTACACAGGATGTCATTAAAATTAATTTTGTAATTTTATTAAATTCTTGTGAATATAACTATTTTTAACTTTATCCTGATAGTTTTGACCCCTCTAATCGTACTCATACTGCGACTTCATAAGAACTAATCAAGTTGCCATGGGAGGCCCTGCATCACCAGTAGTCGCAGAAATATACATGCAAGCACACGAGAAAACAGCATTAGTCACATCAGACAGACGTCCAAAGGTTTGAAAAGATTTGTTGATGACGTATTCGCCATATTCAAAAGATCTTATCTAGAAGAGTTCCATGAACACATCAACGGCCTACATCGACAAATCAAATTCACTGTTGAGCTTGAACACGATGGAAGTATCGCTTTCCTGGACACTTTGGTCAAACGCAAGAATGTGTCCATTTCAGTTTCAGTGTATCGTAAAATAACTCACACTGATCAGTACCTCAACTTCGAATCAAACCATCAGAAATCTTGCAAAGAAAGTGTCATATCTTCTTTACTGAATCGTTCCAACAGCGTGATCAGTGACAAACAGGAGAGGAAAGAAGAAATTCGCCGTGTAAGAAATGCAATAATCGCAAATGGATACAGTCATAAAGTCATCACGCAAGTAGAAAATAAAATGAAGAGAAGATGCAACGGAGACAACAAGGAAACATCAGAGGAATTTATCGCATCAGCATTTCTACCCTTCGTACCAGGTACCAGCGAGATCCTTCGTCGAGTTTTCAGGCAACACAAGATCAAATGCATTCTTAACTATAAAGACACCTTAAGAAGCACTTTGTCTAAACCAAAAGACAAAATAAATTTGGAAGAACAAAGCAATGTTGTTTACGAAATCCTGTGCAAAGATTGTGATGCAGTGTATTTAGGCGAAACAAAAGGAAAGTTTAAGCAACGAGTACAAGAACATATACGCGCAGTGAAAAACGGAGATGTGAAGAAAAACGAAATTGCGGACGACAGCTGGAGCAGAAGTCATCAGTTTAATTAGGATGAGAAGAAAGTCATTGACAGAGAATCCAGAACAGCAGCCAGGAAGATTAAAGAAACCATCAACAGTGTAGAACGTAACAAACACATAAACAGCATCTCGTATCAACTTCCTGAGATTTGGTTACCAGCCCTACAGAAGAAGTAGTTACCTACATCTAGGACCAAAAACGTTAATTACCGTAATTAACTGTACTTATCAGCTCGTTTCTGATTGGTTAATTTTTATGAATTTTGATCCTTTGCAATTATATAAATACATGCTCAACATCATTTTACTTTGCCCGATGATGGGAGAAGGTCTCCCGAAACGTCGCCTACTAAACTATCATGTTTAAGAAATGATAAACTTTCCACAGTAATATGAATACTAAACAGACAAACCGAAATAATATCTTCAATAACTAATCAAAAGTCAATGGCATTTGGGCTACATGATTAATAAATCGTGTACTGTGAATGACCTTATGGACATTCTGTTTTTAAAAATCACACTAAACAGACAAACAAACGGTGTTTAAAAACAATATTTTTCGCAGGACATATTTTCCTGGAAAAAAATTGACAGAACAGAATATTATGGGTTGCTAACGTCAATGAGATATTACCACAACACTAATTTGTCGGAAATGTAGCAAAAGGTTTCCACTGCCGAAGTTGCTTTGTTTGTTAATATGCAGGCTAGTTAACAGCGTTTTATTTTCGCCAGTTTTACCTTTTAACATGCCGAAATTCACTAAACAATTCACCCCAGGATCTAAAAAAGCCCAGTAATTCGCTATGTTGACGTTAGAAACTATTCGCAGATTTAAAGGGGTTTGGAACTAAGGTCCTAAGTCCGCTGTAAACTGTGAAAATTACACTTTTTAAAGTTTACAGTGTACTGATTTGTGAGAAAGGAATCGAAATAGGCTTCATTTTTTTATCTGTATTTTAACCCTGCCAAAATATCCGGGCAAAACTTGGTAAAAAACAGCTACACAGTTGTTCGGCTGTTCGTGAGAACTAGGTTATCATGAAAATTGCTCCCCATGTTTTAAAAATAGGGTAAATTGGGCTACTCAACGGTACTAAATATAAAAAGGTCTTGTCTCCAACAACGAATCGCAAATAAATGTTAGTCAGGTTTTCCCGGTTTTTAGTTTAGTTCTTCGTCTTAATTGTTCAGGTTTTCACTGACAAACATTACCGATATTTACCTAGCTAAACTCTCCCTTGCTAAAACCTGTAGTTGTCCTCCGTTTTTAAGTCTGCTACGTTAAGATGATGATTTTTCCTTCTAACACACAAGAAAGATCAATCAACAAGCACTGAGAACAATGGACGCAGAGATTTTTTTACTGGGGATAAACTTAAATTCATCATAATGAGAATTTCTCGGGATAGACGCGAAAGGAGCAAATTGAATTGTTTGTATAGAATGAGTTCCAGTTGGGAAACAAGGACATAAGCCAAAAAAGTTTGTTTTTAATTTTTTTCCCATAAGAATTTTTTTCACGTGACCGTAGTGGCCCCCATACTTCCTTGTTAAGCGATATAAATTATTGCAGATGTAAATTAAAACATAACGTTTTTGCTATTCAATCAATAAATTTATCAAAAATCCAGGCCATAAAATTTATTTATGTATGTATGTAGATGCATTCGGAATCCTACTCCTGACTGCGGTAGAAATAATGGAAAAATGAGGTACAATTTCTTTTTGGATATGCATGCTTTAGCGCTGGCCACATATCAGAAATCGAAAGAGAAGCCCTGGGGACGAAACTGAATGAGGTACGGTGTAAACTTCGAAAAGATCCAGCAATCCTACATATGCGGGCATATGGGAGAGTCGTGATTTTTCTTTTAACCCAAGTCACATAGCGAGTTTATTAGAAATGCGCAGGGACAGTAGAGTAAATACAAGCTTTTTAGGAATAGAATATTTATGCTTTTTGCGCCTAAACTCGCTTAGAAATAATTATTTTCATATCGGCACTCCATTGTTTTTGGCGCGAATAATTGAGTAAGAAGTTACTTGAAACGTACATGCATGAACTTTCAGAAATAGTTTAAAGAAGAAGAAAAAGTCAGGTTGATAAAATTCTTACTTATTTTTGTTTTTTTATATTTTTGTTTTTGGCTGTTCGTGTTTGCTTTTTGACTGTCCGTGGTTGTTTTTTGGCTGTATGTGCTTGTTTTTTTGGCTGTTTTTTACTGTTTTTGGTTGTTTGTGGCTGTTTTGGTGGTTTTGTCTCATAGTAACAACGAAATAGCAATAGGGCTAGAATAGGTAAAATTCGGAAACGTTGTTGAGTTGTTAGCTAGCTAGCTAACTACACTGGCTGTGCTTTTTTGTACATAGTGTTCTTCCGACAAATTTTTAAAATGTTTTTAAGTAAATTCTAGACTCACATTGGATGTTCTTAATGTGCTGTTGATAAGGTAGTTTAGTAAACTAAACTCATCTTTTTCCCCTTTTGATATATATCGAAAGCGAGCGCAAAAGCAGGTAAGCATGTCTATTGTTTGCATAGAAACAATTGTCGGCAAATTCAACTGAAATCTTAACATTTTAACAAGTTAAACGGCCCCTTTTGTGGTAATGGTGACACAATGGCCTTACCAGCTGTCTTTTTACCCGAGTAAAAGGACGGCTTTGACGTTTTCCCATATATTTTTCGGTAATACCCGCTACCATAGCAACTGCGTTTAAAGTTCATAGTTGCATTAAAACATGAAGAAGGGTTCACAAACCCAAAACAGAATTTAACAGATATATAGCTGTCTCAAGGCCGGGGCAAATCGAGGCAAATTTTTGAGCAACATTACCCGTCAACATTTGTTGATGAACATGTTGACTCAATTTGCTATGGGTATCAACATGTTAACGAAGAAAAAAAACCTTTAACTTTTTTATAAATGTTGATCAGCATTGTTGATGAGTTTTTTTTGTTGCTACGATTTGCTATAGCCATCAATATTTCTGACAACATTTTTCAGTATTTTCGAATCGTTTAATTGCAAATTCGAATGCTTAGCACGAATTCGAATCTTTTTGTTCGAGTGTATACACGACCTGCAGGAAAATAAGATCAAAACATAGAGATATATTTATTTTGAAAATGGCGAAAGTCACTGCTTCAGCTGATCCTGCAACTACCACTGCTGGTAAACAAAAATTTAAATAGTTCTAGTATCCTCAGCTATTAGCTCCTGGACGAGGTTAGTATCGAGTCCTTCCTCTTTCCTTCTTTGAATCCATTTTCTGGTAGGGCCTTGCTTTCTTTTTTCATCGTCATCTATTACACCAATGCCAGCAAAACACATGCTGCAGCTTCCTTCTCCGCCATTTTAAAAAAAAGAAAATGAATGGGCACGTTTCATTAGAATCTCAAAATGTTGACGAGAATGTTGACGAGAACGTTGACGAGAATGTTGATGAGGGTACAGCAAATCATATCAACATGTTGCCAAAATGTTGATGAAAATGTTGGCCGAGAATGTTGATCGATTTGCCCCGAGCTTAAAAAACTTTTTATTTGTAACTACAGAAAATGATAACATGATAATGGTGACATAATATTCGATGTGTATATTTGTTCGAAACTCTTCGAATTTTGTTCGATATAGTTTCTGTATCCCGCTTTTACTCTTTTACTTGTTGTTGCAAAGTGCAACAAACTGGGGTGGTTTTTAAACCGTTTATAAGATTTTTTGGTGTGTCGTGAAATGATATAAACCTCCAAAATTGTAAAAGCACGGTCTGTATTTTTGACATCGAGTTTGTATATTAGAGCACAACACTGAAGCCGGTCAGCTAATACCGTAAAATGCCGTAATCGAGCGCAGCGCTTACCTTATCGAAAAAAAGATCATAGGAGAATAATAAAAGAAGACTTTGATTCGCTTATCTGAGGGTGCGCTTATTCGAGTATAAAAAAGTGCAAGGAAAAACGAAAAAACAACTGAATATTTTTTCAATGATGTGTAATGCCCTAAAAGTTAATATCAAGTATAAAATAAAATTGTCTCTCCTCCTTAATCTTCGTCAGTTGTTGAATCATCAGAAATATCAAAACGAACGTACTCAACACTATCCAAATCAGAGCATTCACTCATCAAGTGAAAATCTTGTATGATTTAAGTTAAAACCTTTTTTAATTTCATTGTTTTTCATATTTCCTTTTTCTAAACACGCATCTAGGGGTGAGCTTAAAAGCGGGAATAAAATTTTGATAAGGATTTGGTGAGCTTAACTACTTCCCAACTTTCTTAACTACTTTCCAACTATTCTCCACCAAATGCGTTTAATATACTGATTAATTTCGTTAAATTTTATTCATTTCAGATTTATCCATTCACGAAGCAACAAAGAAGTTCTCCACTTCATTTGCTGACTTTTACTTTGCAATGACAATGGCATATCAACTTGTAAGTAAAATGTTTTATGCATTAATTCCGCTTCTTAAAACTGTTAGAGTCCGAAAAAATAATATGTATTGTAAAATCAAGGAGACTCATCTACAGGTTTATAACACGTAGTTGACTGTGCGCAATATACCTTTAAGTATATACCGAATTTTATCCACATTTGCAAAAATTTATCTCCGCAAAATTTAATTTCCAGTCACAGAAAGTAATGCTGTTATAATTAAATTTAACCAGGCTGGTAACATATCGTTATAAAATATAAGTAACAACGTTTGTTTATCCGTTGTCTCTATTCGTAACTAAGTGAGAAATATATATTAAATACAATAAATAATAGAAATAGCATAAATATATAAAATACAATATAAAATTATTATTATTATTATTATTATTATTATTATTATTATTATTATTATTATTATTATTATTATTATTATTATTATTATTATTATTATTATTATTATTATTATTATTATTATTATTATTATTCCGAATATTTATACAGGATATAGCCACTTCAGTGTTGGAAACACTGTTATCAATGTGGGTCCTGTGTTAAAAACAAAAATCAAATAAGCCAAGACGATGAGTATAGGAGAGAGACTACCACTATACCAATCAGGTGTGTCAAAATTATCTCAAATCTCAAAACATAGTTGCTTCAAAAGAATTCAACATGATATCTACACCAACGTCTGTTTTGTTTGGTATTTTCCATGGCACTCTAGAACCTCTTACGCATAAAATTGCTGACTTCAAAATTTCGACGTACAGTTTTGTTTGGAGCCATATAATAACTGTTCGGTAGTTTTCGTTTTGTTTTATGGAGAGTTTTTTTGCAAGTTCTTGAAGAATAACGTGACATTCATTTCCCATACCTCCATTTGTACCCATCACAAGCGGTGTGAAAGTACCATGTTCAACATTTATTATCCTTTCATTATATGATCTCTTCTTGCTTTCTTGATCATGAAAGGTTTTCGTTGTGGATTGATTTTTATAGCATTTGGAGTTTACGTGCGTGATACGAACATCGAAAAATGCCGTTTGTCCATGTCGCCAAAAATCATTCGCCTTTATATCCAGTCGAGATTCGTCACTTCTGTTTGCTGATTTCAAACGAAAATGCTCGTTTGTGAGTAGAATAAGGTGTGGTTCAGCTTCTACGTTGTGACATGTACGATTAAGTAACGATGTTAGTGCACGAAAGAGCATGATTGACAGTAAATGCATCTCCACATGTGCAAAAACTTGGTAACCCTTTCAATAGTAAATTGCAACGGAGTCTTAGAGCGTCACTAAATTCCTTTAAAGTATTCTGGTAGCGGTTCATCCTGCGCAAAGATTGTCGCCAGAAAGTGATCGTTCAATACGTTCTCAATTGGTTCAAAATAGTTTTCGAAACCCTGTATTGTTCTCATAAAGTAAGTAAACTTCGGTTTCTAGGCTTTGGTGAATGCTTATAAGCTGCATGTGGTTCAGTTTGAGCTATCTTAGACAAATTAGCTAATTCTTTTGCCCAGTTTTCCACCTTATCACTACGGTACGTATCCTTGAAAGTTTTCGAACCAATTACAGCTCCCAAGTGTCTCTTTCCATTGAGGGTAATACTTAAGGACTCCTTAAATAGACTTTTTGCATACCGGGCTAGTTTCTGTGATTTTACAATTAACCATGTTTTTGATCCGTTAACATAATATCCTGATTTTTCTCCTTCTTTTACAAGGCTTTCATACCAGCTATGTAAATTCAATATCTTTTCAGCTGCAGCAGCGTCTCTGCTCCCAGCAAAAAAAAATAATAAAAATTGGCCGTCCAATATTCAAAATGCTGTGTTAAATTAAATCAGCCTACCCTGTTTGTTTATTTAGCGTGTAGTTGGAAATCCTTTTATTTCATAAAAACAGCGTTTTTAAGAACCTCTGATACAAAGCACGGTAACAAAGTAAACAACCAAGCTTATGCCGGTAAATAAGGTTACCACTTTTGCGTCATTTTGTTGTCTATATATATTTTTGTGTATCTTGAATACTTTTTTTATTTCTTAGAATTTTTACTATTTCCGCAGCCGTATGGTGAATGGCAAAGATAGAAGAATAATGACAGGGTGTGGTTTACCGATGCTCGAATTTTTTCCGATATTTGCAAATTTTTCATTCATTTTTGACAAGAAAAAATGATTAAAAAATCCGAGTAACGAGGTAAAAACAAACATTGTCCCAATTGCTTTTTTTCATAAAAGTTACATACAATTAAGTTGAAGTCTAAATATACTAGTTATAATATAGAATAAGGTTCTAAAAAAGAAAGTTACATATAAGAAAAAACTTTTACAAACATAAACAATTACAAAATTACTATATGAAATATATTTGAATTAAAAAATACAGCTTTTCTTATTTATCATGGATGATTTCACTTATCTATTGCCAGAATTGAGTAACGGCAAAAATTAACCGCGTAGCGACGCTTGTTATTTATAACGCAAGCAAAAATAATTTTCAAAATTAAAACTCGACATAAATCTGCGAATCAAATCGTAAATCAAAATTTGCAGATTTAGCATAAACTTTAATAATTGTAACAATGTTAAGAAATCATATATTTACAATGACACATCAAGTATCAAATATAACTACGACAATTGCAAGCCTTTTTTATACCTGTTATAATAAATTCTACGGATATACGTTTAATTTCACAACTTCTACAGGAATACATCTATTTTATAATAATTCGACAAAAATTAAATACGAAAAAGCCTCTTTTTTTGCAGTGAAATTGTTATTTACACACGTGGGGAAGAAACTGGACATTTAACACATCTTTCTTAACAAAATCAAAGAAAAATAAAGAGAAACATATACAAACGCATAAAATTATCTTTATTTATTTGTAACATTTACTAAATTCCTTAAAAATTGTATAAGTTTACTTAACCAAATTTAAAATTTTACAAAAACTCTGAACAGATAATTTGATTAATTTCTGTGGTAATCATGCCCTGTAGGTGTTCAGCATCATTGTTATTTTTAATATCCAACTCTAAAAACCCCTTTTTCTGCATCTTTTTTGGAGCCGACTTTAAAAACTGATCGCGAAAATTGCTGCGTTCATAATCGGTTAGATTTGTAATCGATACATACATCATGTGAATTTCAGCTTTCGCTATTTGCGTGACAAGACCAGGCATATCACCCGCTCTGTCAGGGTAGTTGTCGCTTGTTGATAGTGAGGGTCCAGTACACCAAAGACCATGACCGGGCCAGTCGGCAATTAACACCATAAATTTCACACCACTTTGCCATTTCAACGACATTGCTTTTTCGATTGCTTCATATTTGTCTTCCACGCCACCTAAACTTCCACCCGATGCTTTTAACGTTTGAACCATTTTCTGTACTTCTAATATATTTTCTGTAAAAGGCTGCTCTTGAAGGTTACCTGCTTGACCACGAATTTTGTAACTGATAAAACCCACTCTGAGAATAGCAGTCCTTCCACTTTGAGACATCACATTCTGCTTAATATCAGTTGTCATTTTCACAATATATTTCTTCGCCATTTCTATGTAAGGTCCCATGGATCCAGTCGTATCCAAAACGAAACACAAGTCGATAGACATTGAATTGCAGCTGTTGCGAATAGGATTGATGGCCATATAAAGTGCATTTTTATTGATTTCTTCCACTTTATTTTTATAAAATTCTTTCATGTTTTTGCTCCAAATTTGTTCCAGTTTTGTCAGTTCTTGTCCTTCGTGTTTGACAGAAGTCTCTTGTTCAACTTTATACTTCAACTCGGAATTCGGTACCTCATTCTGACCTTCACCACAGTAAAATCTGTGCAGACCTTTCGCTAGCATCTTCGGATTGTTTACAACGATATAATTCGGGAAGTATCTAAAGATGGCGTCTGTAAAAAAACCAACACCCAAAGCAATTACTTGTATATCAAGACTTTCCGCATGTGATACACTCATCCGCAATTTGTATGGTGCAGAAGCGTACCCATCTGTCAGGATAAACATTGTTTTGCTACCTCTTGAAGATTTGCTTGTTGAGTAGAGACGGATTGTATGCATGATAGCATCTGAAAGCATAGAAGATGTTTCGGTGAAGTCGATGGCTTCATAAGCTCTAGCTTTACTTTCATAATCCCATTCTTGATCAAATTCCTTCACAACAGAAACTGAACTACCAACTGTTAGCAAGTTAAATTCAATTCCATTTCTTTGGAGCACAGCTGCAAAAAATAGTAAATATGATACAGACTTAAGCCCTACAAGTACACATAAGGTAATATTGCCTCCGGATTCTTTTGAAGACTTACGAATTTCCATGCGCGAGAAAGCTGCGAGAAGTGACGGACAATATAAACTGGACTAGGTAAGCAAAGGTGAAAATGTGCCAGGACACTTTCGCAAATTTCGGCTAAAATCAGAGGACGCGAAAATTTTTTAAAAAGCCTTAATCCCGCAATTTTATTTTCTTAAAAATATACAAGATAGGCTATTCGCGAAAGTTAATTCTAATTAAATTATGTGACCGTTGATGAAATTTTATTGTAATACTACAAGCTATATAAAGATATAATAATCAACCCCTATACCTATTACACAAGTTAATTCTCGCAAAAAAACATTGAAATTTAAAATTTTTGACAACGCAAAAGTTGTTCTCGCTAAAAATGCTTAATTTGTGACTCACGAAGGTTTGTCTAAATAAAATTGCGATTTTTGGTACTCGCGAAAGTTTCTCTCACAAAATTTTCCAAGTAACGTAGTTTTGAAAAAGGTTTATTCGCAAGAATAAATTCCTGCGAAAACTGAATTAGATCTGGTCACGAGAATTTGAGACATATTGCAAGGAAAAATTATTCAATTCTATATTAAATAAGGCAATCCGACATAAATACTCACAAAATATTCTACGAACATTCATTTATAATTTTACTTACATGCTAATGAAATATAGGCTTGACTTGCACCCACGGCTGACATACCAGCCATGGAGACTGATGTGTCTAAAATAACCGAAACCAGATAATCTTTTCTGGGATGTCCAATCATATTTTCATAAATTTTCTTGTACTGTCCATCTGTGCAAATGAACTTTATAAATCCTCTAAGAGAAAATGTTGGTCCATGATAATCTTCCATCGTCCGAGTTGGTCTATTGTTTGGAAATGCTACCAAGTCAATCACATTGTCCAGCTGTGAGATCATATCAGATAATGCTTCTTCTTCTTTGTCGACGATGCGTGCTCGTTGAGTAATTGCATCATTAATTCTGTCACCGTCAACAGGAGAATCATTGCGCGGGAGATTGTCAGCAACTTTATTAAATGCTTCCATGAAATCATCGTTTGGAAGCAAAAATTTGAAATCTGTTAGTGGATTACTAACGTAAGTAAAATCAGATGGTCCCCAATCGATACTTCCAACATGCTTGTACTTTAAGTGCTGACTAATGTTCAAGGTAGAAGGTATCGCAAGGTGCTAAAATGAAAAGATTACATAAAACACATATATCAAGTGGACAACTTTTATTTCGCAGAAGGGAAAGATTTTGTTATGTTTAAGAATACATTTTAAATGTTAATTCTGGTGATATGTCAGTTAATTTCGAGTATTAACTCGCGAATAAAAATCAGCTATACGCAAAATGGCAAAACCAAATTCCCCCCAAAATTTTTAAAAATATTCAAGTTAGGTAAATGCCTGAGATTTGTACGGCGGGCAAAAATCTAAGGACTGATTTTATATTTTAGCAAGTTGTGGTAATGCCTTGTTTGAGAACTTTAAACCTTTAAGACGAAAAATGTGAATGGAATCAAAACTTGTATCACTTTAGAATTTTAATTCCAACGCTTCAGGTCTATTAATGTGACAGTTCTGCGCGCTGTTAAATTCATGTCTTTGCTCAGTTTCCTTGTACTTCAGAGCTGGTTTTAACAAAATTTCTAACAGTTTTTCATGCACCACTCTTTTTTGTTCGCTTTTGTAGTTTTTATTTTAACACTTCTACTATGTTATAGATTCTCGTTCACCTTTAATCGACGATTTTAAATTTAATCGAAAAAAAACAATGCTAATGGGATTTCGCGAACTGACAATCTAAAAAATTTATATGTGCAGTTATTTAATTTTCCTCTGCACAAAAAAGAATGAAAAACAAAACGCAACATTTTAAAGGACAATTGAGGTTAAAAACAACATTAGCGTAAAATCCTTTTATCTTCCTGAATGAATTGGCGCACATAAAAATGCTTACATATATATAGCTGTATAAGTCACGTAATTAATTCTTTTTTAATACTAAATTCTTTACCTTAACCTCTGCAAATTGATACGTAGCCTTGTGTTGTACTGTAGACAATATATCTCGTAGATGCGCATCGATCATTCTTGCGATATCTTCCATAAGTGCAGCCAGGTCTTTGTCACCATCAAAATCGATACAAGCACCAGGTGCAATGTTGTCTAAGATACTTTTAGCACGACGTACACTCATGTTGTACAATTCTAAATCTTTATCCTTTCTGGGATGAGTAGTTAAGATCATCAGTCTTGCATCCGCCTTATACAAGTGATTTGTATAATCGGCTTTGTCTTGCTGAGCCCAAATTCCATCAGTAATTAGCATTATAAATCGGTGCTCGTTTTTCATTTTTGAACAGCCGAACAACTCTTCTTTTTCTGCCACGTACTTCACAGCATCTGCAGCTAAGGTTTTTTCTGACGCGTTGAAAGCTTCAATAATGAATTGTCCTCTACTGCTGTCCATTACATTCTGAAAGCTTTTTAACGTAACTTGACTTTCTTCTCCACCAAATCTGACTACTGCCGTTTCGTATTCCATACGTTTAAAGGTTTCAAGTAAAATTATTAAAATATTCAATGCCATTGTCATCTTGTCACCATTCATGCTGCCAGAATTATCAACCAAAAAAACAAATTTAAACATTTGCCTTTCAACTGTCTCACCTCTAGCTGCGTCTGCATCACTTTTTATCCTCTTCATTATATGGAGACAGTTGGATTGTATTCCTTTGGTTAATCTTGCAAGTAATTGATACTTTGACTTCTCTGGTTCAGCTGATTGGAGTTCATCTACGCTTTGGTATTCAGAAACTTCGTTGATCCCTTCATTCGACTGCAGATCTCGCAACGCTTCTTTGCACATTTGATTAATTAATCTCTTTTGTTCTTCTGTTAGACGAACCTTTACTTTAGTTGATGACTTAGAACTACTTTTTCCGCGGCTCAGTGGTAAAAGCTCACGCTTTGGATTTACTACGTATTCAGATTTGTCCGAATTTCTTTCACTCCGTGTACTTGATGATGAATCTCCATCGGATTTAAACTTTGGTGGAATAATAACGCCATACGTGATTTCTGATTCCAAATTTGTGCTCTTATTCTCAAGGCAATTACTTTGATCTTGACGGACACTTAGCCAGTAATTGGGAAGACCAAAATTGACAGAAATATCAGTTTTGGTTTCTTCGAAATCCGAAACCGAAATATTGCCAGTTATTGCAAACTTTTTAGCCGGATCTTCCCTTGTCGTTGATCTTTCAAATTTGAGACTATGCTCATAACTAACCTGATCCTCAATTTCATAATCCTCTGCTAAAGAGGAAAATTTTATGTTAATACCCATTTTTTCCAACTCGGCTTGTACCAACAATGCCTCTTCATTTGACACTGCACTCAACAGTAAGTTTAAATTCTCCTTAATCATCTTTTTCATTTCTTGGAAATATAACTTGAAGTCTCCCTTGATTTTTTTTCTATGCCAAACCTGTGACGTTATATCCACGATATTAAAAAGACGTAAACAGCTTAAAACAATGTCTTTTAGTGTTTCTTTAGGAAGAGATTGGGCTATTTTCTGGCATAGATGTGTATGTAACATGTCATCTAAAATAAAGTCGATGCGAGTAATTTCTGTGTAAAGCTTGTTGATAACAGAAATAATGTCTGTTATTTCCACACTGACAAAAGTGTTTGACTGGACAATTTTCTCAAGAAGCCAAATATTTTCATAAAGCTTTTGCAAATTTTTTGTCAATTCCGCATAAACAGGATGATCCAAATCTTTATCTTCTGATGATGCTGTGTCCTGAACTCGGTCAACATCCCCATGTGCATCGTGTGGTAATTCGATACTATCAACCACAGAAACAGTTGCAGCAGAAGTGCTCTCGTCTGTTAGACGTTTTCGATTACTTTTTACGCGTTTATTTTTTTTATCAGTTTTTCCTTCAGTGAGGGAAAATTCCATCCTGAGAATATGTAAATCAAATTCATTTATTCTGTTATATGCACTTGAACTATCTTCTTCTTCTACAGCAGGAAAAGTATTAGCCACATACTCCTCTTTTTCAAGCAACATCAGTTTTGTAGATATTGTCAGCAAAAGCTTTGATGAGAATACCAAAGCTACTTTATTTTTCGCAGAAATTAATGACGTTATGCCGAAAATAAAACTTCTTACTATGGTAGAGTCAGCATTTGTTTTCAATAAGTCATACAGCGTGCTAAGGTGTGTAGCAATATCAACCAACTGTGTTTCCCAGCATTCATTACAAATTACTCGTGATATAATTTCCACGAGTTTAAGCATGGTTTCGTGCAAATCTGTAAGTTTTTGTAGCTGGTAAATCAATGATTTATCAACATTTGATGACTTTAATACGTGAATGAGAATATTGAATGTGGATATTAAATTTAATTCCTCGTCATCAACTATGTCTATAATATTCTTAGCACACGAAAATTCTTGTTTTTCTTTCTTATCTTCAAATAGTAGTGATTGCACCTTAACGCTCAGCAAAATTGCATCAGAATGATCGATAAATGGCTCTTTTGCATCTAGCAAATTCTTTAAAGAAAATAGTAAATCCAAAAAGTCATTAAACTTTGGTAGCAAATTATTAGCATGCTGCAGCATACCTAAAACATGTATAATGGCGTCCTTTTTAGCACACAGGTCTTTATTACCCCAACATGTTATCGATTGGCATACAATTTTTGATATTCCCATAAAGTCAATTACGTCATAGCAGGAATTTGTTTTAGAGATTATACATCGTTTTGCTATATTCAAAATATCCAGCTTTGTTACTGATCTTTTTTCTGAAACTAAGTCAAGGTAGAGCTGATAGACCATAGCTGCCACCGACAACAATTCTTCTGGTAAACCAACACATTGTTCATACTCAGTAACCTTGGCCATTAACTGCAGTGTATCTGAATCATCACATGATTTCTTTCTGATTATTTTGTTAGCAAAGCACTCCACACATTCTGAAATTTTGACAGCCTGCATGACCTCATCAGAAGCACCATATATTTGCAAGATCAGGCATGTTGTACTGTAAATGCCACTTGAAGTTTGATTAGCATCTTTTAAAATACACTTGCCATGATCTAACAAAATTACACAAAACTTTAGTAGCTGTGATTGTTCTTTAGATGATCCCAGAATTTCAGCGATTTTCTTAGCAAAAGTCAATGAATATGTAATTGTAGGGCTGTTGCATTTTACTGCTGAAGATAAAATACTATTAATTGCATCAACATGTTGCGGATCACAATCTTCGAGCAACATGGCAGCTAGTTCTTTTGTTATTTTTATAACTTGGCTATGATCATTAAATGCGCTATTTTCTATTTGCAATAATAATTCAACCTGGTGTATTAGTGACACAAAAAATGATGCGTCATCAGGAGATACAACAGTGGATAACAAGTTTATGAGATATTCCTTTGATAAGACATTTGTTTTAGTAATTTGTATGTTGTCAATCATTTCTACAATAGCTTCAGTTATTGGCTTGAAGTCGATATTGACATGTTTGCACTCCTTTTTAATCTCAAAAATACACGACTGTACAAAGCCTTTCTGTACTTTCCCATTTCTAGATACCAAATCAGCGAATTTATGCAAACTTTGGGTTATTTTCAACAAACACAACAAAGGTCTTTTAGTATGACTAACTTGTACAAGGTTTTCACATACTTTAAAAATATCCTGCGAAGACAGCTTTTTCTTTTCATTTCCTTTCACACCTTCCAATACTATATCGAACATTTTGAATAAATCATTCATGTGCTTAGTCATACCAATTATGGAGCCAAACTCCATTAAAGCTTTTAGGTTTGCGCTGGATAAATAGCAATCTTTTTCAAGAGAACTGAAAAAGGAAGACACATAAGTTGTTAAGTCTTCCATTTTTTTGTGCAAGGAACAAGAATTTCCAATTCCTGCAATAGTGCATGCGACATTTATTACTTCCTCAGTATGTAAAAACTGTTCTTTTACAACATTTTGTCCAAAGTTACTCACAGTTTCGATAAATTTTTGAGCAGCATCCAAATTAATGGTTTTCTTTTGTAGTAGTTCTTTCGAAAGATCAAAGTATGTCTTATAATCGCAATCCGTATTAGTTAATATCTTTTTTTTAAAAGCGTTAATCTTCTCTACAAAGGTGTACATTCTTTCTTCCATCATCTTCTCATCAATACCGTCCAAACTAAGAACAGTTTTAGCTATCACGAAAACTTTCTTGATAGTTAATTCTTTTTTAAAAGCCAGATCACCTATCAACAAAGCTACCTTTTCAACAGTATTGCTACACTTTTCCGCTACATCTTTATCTATCATTAAATGTGATACCACATCTAACATTGATGTTAAATTAATTTCATCTTCAACGGTTGAAAGATTGTAGAAAAATTCAAAAACCGTTGTTACTTCTACGTTAACTTTATGACGAAGACGCTGAAAGAAATTCTGTGCGAAGTAATACAATTGATCCAAAATATGTTGCTTCTCTCTGGACTTCAATTCATCACATGTAGAAACTAATACATCCTTAATATGCAGAAGTATATTTGACTCATTCGAGCGATTTGATTGTGCACATCTTAGCATGTCAAATGCGTTTTTAACAGACTCAAGCGTGGTTTGAATGTTCTCAGTATCATTTAAAGTTGACAGTATTTCTGAAGCAGAGGGTGTGTTGATACTCCTCAAAACCATTTTAACAATGTCAGCAAATTCGTTTTTTTCTTCTAGTTCTGTTAATACCATTTCCAGTACTGAACCAAGCATGGAAACGCTTTTGTCTTCTCGAATCCAGCCACTTTTTAGCAGCCTAATTAACATTACGATTCCATCCTTTCCATTAGATATGTCACAATCAACAAACATTTCTTGTAGTTGTTGTAGCTCTTTAAAAGGGTTTTTTGTTTTCTTTCCAAAATAATTTAAACTTATGTTAAACACTAATGCTATTAAATCCATCTTATCTTTATATTCATAATCAAGAAAGCCTCGAAGGCAGGAACCAAAATAATTCAAATTTAATTCATTTGAGTATTTCATGGCAAGATTAAAAGCATCAGAAAGTGACGCAATTTGTTGGAGACATAGAAGTTCTTCCATTTCAAAAGATCTGGTAAGGTAAGCAGAAAACCTGGTTAATGCATTATCCCAAGAAGACGTTTCTACCAGCTGAATAAAATAGTTGACATCTTCCATTTTTCCATCTATCATAGCACTGTACACAAACGGGGCAATACAAGTGTCCAATACTGAATGATTTTCTTTACACAATTTGTCAATCATCAAGGCCATGGTAGAACAAGTACCAAGTGAGCACCGCAATGAATCATGTCTTGTCTTGTTGACTAAATTTGTTAGACAAGATTTGCCATACACAGGCACTTTAAAGTCCTGCTGCGTACCTTTTAGATTTATTATTCCGAAGAAATACTCATTAACTGATTGCTTTTTTTCTTTATCCCAAAATTTAACAGATAAATAAATTTTACTTTTTGACTTACTAGCAACTCGAACACTGTTACAATTTAGCTTCATTTTGATTGATTTATGGAAGCTGTGACAATCCATAGTGAGACTTTCAGAAATATTTCCAACGTTTTCAATTTCAAGAGTAACATCTTCATCCTTGAACTCTGGTAAAGCTCCCAGTTGGACTAATAAAGGATATAATTCAATTAAAGGCATTTTAACTTTGCAGCTAATTGTATATAACTTTTCAGGTTTTTCGCAATTTGTCTCCAACCGCACATGCACCTCAAAAGTTAACAATTTTGGTGGAACAACACAAACCTCAATTGTGGACGTTTTACAAGTTTCAATACTTAAGGGAGTTACGGGCAGTGTTGTTGATTCTGCATAGCTTGTACAATTAATAGTATATACTTCGGCGATAGCATCGGAGCACTTTATGTCAAGTTGGACAAAACATTTTTTCCCAATATCATTAACCGTAAATTCATTTCCACTTGACCAAATTGGTCAAACAGGCCACAATGATTTTACAACAAATTCAACTAAGATATCTTGAAGTTTGTTTCCATCTTTTTCTTCGATACTTAAATTGAATTTCACAATGGTTTCTTTTGTGGGATTCTTCGGAGCAATGCAAAATGTTGGTGAGAATGTACTTCCTGGTAATAAGTCCGCTGTTTTGTCTTCGAAGGACACCAATTCCTCGTAGTTTGTTTGATTTAAATTTACAACCAATGCCAATTCACCTGTATTCTGAACTTTAAGATCAGAATACTCTTTTTTTGTTTTAGGCCTTATGGAAAATTCTTTAGTATTCTTTCTTTTAGCTTTGACTCCATCTAATATTACATCGTATTTTGGAATAGAAACCGTATACTTGAAGACGAGCGTAATAAAATATTGAGATGTGAAGTAGATTTTAGTGCTTTCCTCCTGTAGTCCAAAATTCTGCTTTGTTTTAAGAAATACTTTGAGTGTCAATTGCTGACCTGGTTTCACTACGACATTTTCTTTCTCAAATTGCATAGAATAGTTGTTTACCAACTTAATACGTAACGGAAACTTTAGCGGATTAGAAAGTAAAATCGTTTTTTCCAATTTTCTTTTGGCTGAAACTGTTCCAACATCAATTTCAAATTTTTGGTTTTCAGTAGGTTTAACGTTCACTAACACCTTACCCGGATCAAGTGATGTAATTTTTAACTTTATGTTTGCAGGAACAGTAACTTTTTGATTGTCAGATTCCAAAGTAAGATGGGAAATTTCTGTTTGTTCTCCAATTTCCAACTTGTTTAGCATCGGAATAAAAGAAAGTTTGACATGACCATTTTTTTCAATACAACCTTTACTTTGCGGCAGCACTGTCACAACCTTGCTTTGTACACTATAGATACATTTTGGAAGGTAATTTCTGATAATTAAACTTGGTTTAGCATGGTTGTGCATGGTTAATTCCTTTACAAAAACACCAAGGTCGATGTCTACGTTTGGAGAACTGCATACTATACCTTGAGCAACAATATCTGGTGTTACTGTTATTTGAGTTACCGACGATCGAGCTACATAATTGGTATCAAAGGTAATACTTGAAACTTTAAAACTTGAAAACCTTTTATTTAACAAGGTTTTCAGTCTGTTTAAGAACTCTTGTTCTGAGGACTTTAATTCTTTTAAAATAGCCAATGTTGCTCTGGTGCTTTTTTTTTCCGGTTGCGTACTCATTAAACCAGTCACTTCTTCCATTAATTTAATAGAAGTATCTATAGGTTCAATACTTTCAAAGGTAAAAGTATCAAGGCATTTCGAAAGTCGCGTTAGACTTTTTCTTAAAGCATTAAGCACTAACTTTAGGAGAATCTCTAACTTTTTGATTGCCTGTCTAATGTCAAAAGCAACTTTTTGTTGTTCTTTAGTATAAACCTTGTGCAACGGAATAATTTCACTTTTAAACAGTCCATAAAAACGTTCAGATAGGAAATCCGTACTCGTTTCTATCAGCGTTGCTGTTTTGAAATAGGAATTACAAGAGTCTTCAAAATGTCTTAAAACCATTTGATTTTCTTGTAGCAGATTCTGGCATTCTTGGTAATAAGATTTAATGCATGTTAATAAAGTTAATATTTCATCGTTTGTAAACTCAATACTCTTAAGATGGACCTCGGAAAGTTCCTCAAAGAACTTTTTTAACCATTGGTCTGTATTTGGAAACAATTTATCAGTGACTTCATTGATTATACCACAAAAAGAATTTAGTATAATCTGGTCATCTGGTTTAAACAAAAGTTCAGGATTATATTCTGTGATGTGGAGTAGATCAGGTTTAACAGGTTCCTCTAACTTCATAGTTTTCTTCAATTGTTGTAGATCCTTTTCAGCGCTTTCAAACAAATCTAACATATCATAAGAAGCAGTATCTTCGCAGCAGAATCCTGTTTTAGATAACTGAGTTTCTAATTCCTTTTTGTTC
Source organism: Hydractinia symbiolongicarpus (assembly GCF_029227915.1). Lineage (NCBI taxonomy): Eukaryota > Metazoa > Cnidaria > Hydrozoa > Anthoathecata > Hydractiniidae > Hydractinia > Hydractinia symbiolongicarpus. The sequence goes on from NC_079885.1 coordinate 8,144,149, forward strand.
GGCACAAGCATTGCCTTTGTATCATAATGGTAGTTGACTTCTGATAGAGAATTTAGTGCATAAACAGAATGCTTCTGGTCCCATGCTTCGTGTTTTGTTAATCGAAAAAACAAATTTGCTTGTAATATCTCTTCTTTCTGCAATGTTATTAACTTTAATGTGATTGTACTTGTTTCTGTATCTAAGAAGTATTGTTTCGTAATATCAATTGATTGGCTGATGCTATCTCTTACATGCATTGCGTAAAACAAGCCAGGTTTTATTTTTAGTGGAAATTCTTCTTCTTCTTTGTCATGTTCTATGACAAGGATAACTTTACTCTCCTTGCGTATTTTTTTTCCTTCAGTGGAGGCTATCCGAATGGAATCAATCGTAACACTTAGCAAATACTTTTTGGAGAACAAACTTGCTATAGGAACATTTAATTTAATGTGCTTTAACTGGAGAGATAATTCAATGTCAAGAATGTCTTTAACCATCTCGTTAAACTGATCTTTTAAATAGTAAATCTTCTCATTTCTTAGTTTACAATAAAGCGTAAGCACTTTTAGAGCTAATGATTGTAATGCTTCTTCGCCTGATTTAAATTGCTTGAGGTATCCATCGTATTCTTTATTGTATCGTCTGTTTATTGCTTTATTTTTAGTTTCTACATCTTTAATGTGTTCTTCGTAACGCTTTACTTGACTTTCGTAATTTTCTTTTATTACTATGTTGTACATCGCAGTCAAAGTTTTATTAGCATCATGCCAGCCTGATTTTAAGTTATGGATCCTCTCCATATTTCTGTCATCTTTAAGCTGATCCATAATATTAGAAAGTTCTTTAGTCATTAATTGAAGCTGACCAACAATGAATCCATGTGCAATATGTCTGTAATAATATTGTAGCTGCACTACTCCGGGAATTTGATCAGTGTTATTTTCACTAAAACACAACTGGACATCGCTATTAGTTTTTGAAAAACATTGATCAATACTTGCTATAACTTTTTTCATGAAGAGAACGACTTCTTCAAACCTTATAACTTCATTTTCAAACACCATATTATTATCGAAAATCTGGATTCCAATTTTAATGGCTTCCTGCGATGCAGTGTAGCAAAACTTTGCAACTAATGAACATACATCGAAGTCATTGCAGGTCATGTTCTCATGGTCACAGTCAATATATTTAAAAATGCAGTCACCTTTTTGTGCAAATACCATATTTTTTTGCAACACCTCATTATACGATAGATTTAAAATAAGCTTTGCAATGGAAATTGATATATTCTTTGAAATGGCCTCAATTGTTTTTATCCAACATTTTATTTTTCCCCTCCAGTTGGAAACAATCTCTACTAACTTAGAGCAGTTAATGTGCAATTCACAGCAACCATACATTTGATTATTTGACGTTATCCCAAAATCGTGAACAAATTTACAAAGATTTAAAATCCAATATCTACCATTGGTAAATGATAATTATTACAAGAAATGCTAGAGAGTGCATCAAGAGCGGAAACACAAGACTGCAGACTTGCAAATTCTTCTTCAGTAACAACGTCTCCTCTATAATGGTTTAATAGCTTTTCCATATATTGTTGCAAAATGTTTGCGTGGTTGAAAATATTTATTAACGTTTTAATGACATCAGTCTTTCCCAACCGTACGCGTTCTCCAACACCTTTTGCTTTCTTTGTTTCGTCAGAAAATATAGCATTGCAGGTTTTAACGATTTCTTCTCCAATAGCGTGTACTGATATTGAGTCTGTAGAAAGAGTAAGTGATCGGTATTCTACAGTCAAACTGTTAAACAGATTTCTGCATGCTGCATGTCCTTTTGGTTTTTCAGTCAATCCAGATGTTTTTATTATCTTGGTAGTCACGCTATCATCACATTTAAACTCATCAGTAATTTGCAAGCAATATAAAAGAAATCTTGAAAAAAATGTTAGCAGATACGAGATATTAATTTGATCAAATCTGTTTCCATTTATCGCTTCCTTACTAAGAGTATCTAATTCTTCGTATGACTGTGTTAGCACGGAAATGTACTCTTGTTTCCATAACATTTTTTTGTCGTTAAGTACTTTAGCAACAATGGGTGACAGCCTTGCTTTAACTGAATTAAACTGTCGCCTCACATACTTTTCTTTCTGTGTTAAGAATATGTTAAATTGTAACTCTTGCAGAAGTCTTTGCAAACTTGAAAATACAGAGTTTGATAAGCACATATATTTTTCCAGAACAAGAAAAAGTTTTGACGAAGTCCCGGTGTGCAAAGAAAGATTTTTCATACTATCGCTAAATAAATCGTTCATATCTCTTACCAATGTTAGTAATTCTTCCCGTAACTTAGAAAGGGGTTTGTTTTCCTCACTTTCGCCTTCTAGCATCTTGATTAACGTGTAAAAATGTTTAGTTTTAAACATATAATCTACTTGATTTTTTTGATTTTTTTCATCTTCTTTACTACGTATAATTAAGGATCCAGATTCAAAAGATTTAAACGTAGTTTCAATTTTTAATAAAACGCTGTCAAAAGATACTGCTAACTTGCGTCCTAACTCTTGTGCAACCTTCGCAGACATCTCACATGAATTTCGGACAATCTCTTTTCTTCTCTCTTCTGCATTTCTCAATATGTCATGATTTTCTTTTAACTTATCTCTTATACGTTCTTTTTTACTACTATATCTTTCAAATTCCTTTTCCCAATTCTCATTTTCATTCTTTAAAATGCTCTGTCGTGAAAATACATCGTCAGTCGAATATGAATCTGTTGTGTTCAACTGCATTGCCTGTAGGTGACAATGTTCTTTTTCTTTGAAATCCTCCTCCAGGTTCGCCAATTCATCTTTTAGACTTTGGTCCAAATCAAGTATTTTCTTTTTCTCTGACAAAATTTCTGAAACTTGACCACCAAGTATTACTGTTTGTTGTTCTCCCAGCACTGATTCATGAAAGCACAAATTACTCTCTATGTCTGCCCAAAACTGGGTTAAAATATTCAAAAAATTGACATTGCAATACATCAAGTACGCTATTGAGGTATGGTCATTAACTTCCTTGCTTAACTTTACAGAAGCAGCAACGGTTTCATACAAATTATCACTCAGTTGTTTGACAAAATGGTCACAAAACAATGGTGTAGAATTTGTTTTAAATAATTTTTTTAACTCTTGTAAAATCATGTCCTGATTCACGTTAAGTTTTGGATCTACTGGGTTTAATGCTAAAGAAATGTCCGTAGAATCTGTTGCTGTAGGTAAGAAGTCCATCATAGTGATGTACTGTGGTTTTATTATCATGCTATGTGATGTTTGCTGCAATTGACGAGTTAAGGAATATCTTACTTTCAATAATTCTGTAAGTCTACCACAGAACTGTCTCAAGGAAACTTTCCCATTCGGAATGCAAACAAAATCAACTAAATCATGTATTGAACCTTTGTCAAGCTTTTCCAACATATGTAACCGCTCTTGACGAAGAAGAGAGGATAAAGATGTCAGTTCCATGGTTAATTCATCTTTCATAAAACCATCTTGTTTAAGTAAACTCTTTAGGCGAAACACGAGTAGGAGGGCATCAGGAATATCTAAGAGGTTTTCAATCTCTACCAAGTTTTCCATAACCTTTGTTTTATCGAGTTCGTAGGTCAGAATAGTTTGTAATATTCCGTAAACAATTTCTACAGCCAGCTTAACGTTTGTGGAACCAATATATGATCTAATAATGGTATCAAAATCAGCAGCAGAAAGAGATTTAGACACATCATCTTTGTTTGTAAGTGTCTCTAAAATTTCATCAAGTTTTACTGTGTGCTCGCTCAGTAATGACGGTTTTTCATCTTTAGTAAACACCATATCAGATTTAGTTATATCTAACGGTGGAATAATTGTTTCGATTCCAGTCAAGAAAAACAGATTTGTTTCCTTCTTTTCTTCTTCAATTTCTTTAAGACTGGTCAAAGCTTTTTGTTTTAATATGCTAACTGTTTCCTGCATTCTATCATATCTTTCTGTAGAGCAGTTGCAGTACAAATCCTTAACCTCTGCTATTGTCTCTACTAGTTCTTGAAGTAGGTCGTGAAGGTCATTGTTCATTGCAGTTTTACATAGACCTTTCAGAACATTGACAAAAATATCCAATTTCCATGACCATTTTTTAGAACAGCTACTATCGACTGTGTTAGAAGCCTCAAATGTATTAGCGTTACTGTAGTCATGTCTCCATCTACTTTCATAAGCGCTTAAAGTTTCAAGTGCATCTATGTCAAAAGATATATCGCCACTCACTTCAAGATTTGAGTGATATTTAAATAAATCTTCTAATTTACCAATCATTTCTTTCACATCTGATACGAGTTTTTGAGTTGTTATAATCAGTTGTTTGTCAAAAACGCTGATATTACTAATGATTTGCAGAAAGCCATCTGATAATATATTTGTTGCTTTTGTGCAAAAATCATAGGTATTTTCAGATCTAACAGATAAAGAATATACAAACAATTTGTTCAAGTTTGTCTGAAATGTTTCAATAAAAGAGTGGACAACTATATATTGATTAACTTCTTGGTCGAACAAAGCTTCTATTAGCTCTTTGACTGCTTTCATCCAGCTAAGTTGATCTGAATTTGATTTTAATAAAACATATAGTTGAGCCTTTTCGTTCAGTGATTCTGGTTGAAATTTTTCTTGTAAAAGACGAAGCTCTCGTTTAACATTAGTGTGATGCTCTGTGATTATCCTCAGACCATTTTGAAATACATCTTCCACATACTCAGCAAAAGTATATCCATTTTTTTCATTCAAATCCAGCTTATCAATTATGTCTTCAATTTTAACGAATAGTTGAGTTACATCGACATCGTTAAATACATCGTAAAGATGTTCGGCTGATTGCAAAACTGCAAGAGATTTTTTCTTCAAATCATCCAATGAAGATTCCGGAAAAGATACAACCTCTCTTTCGAATATTTCTTTACTGGAAAAAAACTGTTGTAATACTAATGATGCTGTGTATAAGTCAGCATGTAAAAACAGATTGTTAATGACAACATCAAAGGTTTTGTATCGCATTCCAACCTTGTGGCAACCACGTTGTAGTTTTAATACAACTTGCTTCAGCAAAACTTTCTGACTAGGTATGCAACACACAAAAATCTTAACAATACAACTATTCACGCTCTGCATAGATTCGCGATCAACAATTATACTAGCCCCACTTTGACTTAGTATAAATAAATATCTGTGTTGTACATTGAGGAGAGCAGTCATACATTTATCTGTTTCAGTTTCAATATCCTCCAAAACAACTAGATGGAATTTGATGCCCATCTTTTGAAAATCATACAAAATCACCATAAAGAATGACACTACGTCGAGAACATTATTTGTATCCTCTTTTTTAAACGCAAAACCAAACGATCCATTAAAAAACATAATACTCTTCTCTTCGTTATACATGCATGTCCATTTGTGTATGACTTCAGTTCTCTTATATTCATTAATAGATTGTATCATCCTGGTTAGATCTTGGTAGTTTTTATGTTCTCTAACAGAAAATGCGTCCTCATAGGCTGGTTTTAGGATTTTTGTGACCTTTTTTCCAAGTGTGTGTGTCTCAGAAATTTGAAGTTCAGAATGTGTCACTTCAATTAATTGATCCAGTGAGTGAATATCTTCTGTTGTATGTTTCAATGCACGTTTTTGAAGATTTAGTATGCTTTGCTTCTGTTCTGCAATGGTACGGAGGTTTTTGGACAACTGTTGTATAATATCATCTAGTAGATATAAGCAATTTAGCTTACAAAGCAGGGCTAAAGATATATGGCTTACAGCTTTGGGCTTCTGTAGTAAGAGTTCAGGTGTTCTACATATACAATCTAATTTCGCAGACAAAAATTCTATTTTTGCAAAGTGATATAAATTTTGTTCCTTTAGAGCAAGCTCAGGAAAGGCTGCTATCATATCATCGATAGCCCTTTTTCGTACATTTTTACCACTGATCACGGGTAAGTGAAAGGCCTTCTCTAAATTATTAGCAATAACACTTAACTGCTGATTTGCATGATCTGTTTTTTCATTCGATACTTTTGACTCCTCTATGGCATTTGTCACTGACTGAAGGATTTGCTCGTATCCACTTGCAGAAAACTGATTTAAAAAGCTTCGATATGTTTCTGCAATATTAAACTTGCATACTGCATTTAATACTTTGCTGACATTGCTAATCAGCGTTTGCCCTTGTAGTTCTGCCTGTAGTATTGATATCACGGATGAAAGGATGATCTTTATGGATGTACAATGTAAAATTATGCTTTGTAACTGGTTTAGTTTATCTCGGGCACCAACCAGTGAAGTAGAAACCACAAAATTGTTTAGTTTCGTTGCAAGATCCGAAGCCTTAAATCGGATAGATTCGGTCATATACTCAATGTTTTCAAAACTGTCTCTTTTAACTATATTGACAATTTTTAGCTTTTCTAACCAATTACTTGCAGCTTTAGCATGACTGTCACAATCTATCCATTCATCATAATCAAATTTTAATTCTATATCATGTCTTTCTTTTATCTCAGAATTATATGCTTGAAAAAGGTGTTGCAATTCTTCTAGATATTGTTTTAATGAGTGCTCAACTTCTTTAATGCCATGATTACACTGAAAAACCTTTGTTAAACATAAAAATGCATACAAAATTATATCTGAGACAATATCTCCAAAAAGATCAACTAGACCCAACGCCTTAGATATATTATCAGTATCGGCTCGAATATCCGATGATATTGTAGTTGCTTTTTTCTGAAGAAAGCTTACATATTTTCTCAGAATAATGTAGGAGTCTTTAGGGTTGATCAATGGATCACAGTAGCATCTAAGAATAGCATAAGTAACTGCTTCTGCAACTGTGAAATTATCATCTTCCAAGCAATTTAAAACAATATTTCCTGCCAATAGTATATTCCGAAAACTGTACTTATATCCACTCATAACTTTTATCTGATTACTCTGGCATAACTGAATTATTTCTAGATGCAGCTTAACAAGGACCTCGGCAACATGGTCAGGATTTTGAATTTTCATTTCCAGCTGTTTGCAGAGTATCTGGTATGCATCCATATTTTCCACCTTCATGTCAAATTCATGAGCATCATCTGTGACAGCCATTTCATTTAATTGAGGGTAAAGATCAATTACGGTAAGATTTATGACAATGCATCTATTAATAAATGCATCGCTGATGTTATTTTTCCTAGAATTGTCAGTATTATGGGTTGCAAATAGCCGAAAATCTTTGTGAATTCCACCGTTCAGTCTTGTCAACACTTCATGTTTACCACCTTCGAATATAACAAGCTGTGGATCAGATTCAGCAAGTGAGTTTAATCTTTCCATAACATCCCCTGGAGCCTGTCCCAAATTATCCAATAAAAACCAATAGCCATTGCGAACTGCCTCGAGCAGTGGTCCTTCAACAAATATAAAATTTACGTTCGACTTTTGCAACTCTGTTGTTTGAATATCTTCTAGTTCAGCACAGTGAGACAAAACTTTTTTCACATTTTGATCCTTTAATTCACTGGAACTAAATTCAAGGGAATGAACTGCATTACAAAGGTCGTTTGCAACAAGGATTACATCTTCAAAGCGAGAATAATCAGACATTTTTGAGAAATAAACTCTGTGTTTAATGTGAAAATTTGAGATGGCAGAAAAAATCAATAAGTTTCCAAAAGCAATACCAATTTCTAAGAGATTATTTATAATCTTTGCCATCAAAGCCTCTACCTTTTGAGCTAAAAAGGTATCATTGCCTATAGTCCATGTTCCAATAAGATCACTAGTAGTAGTATCTTTTGTTATTGGAAACAAGATTAACTTTCTTTGTGTAAGTCTGGAAAACTCTAAAATTAGTGACGTCTTTCCAGAAGAATTCCCTCCTCTCAATAACAAAGTATGACCAGTTCGTGTAGCAGCAGCAATTGAAACTAAGTTATCTAATGTTGTTTTGGTGTAATAATATGGTAGAACTATATCAGCTTTTGCATTGCCCTTCTTCAGATAAATATATCCAACACGAACAAAACCTTGCAATCCCTGCTCAATAGTAGTAATATTTTCTTCAGTATGCACCAATTGTGTTGGGAAGTACTTGTCAATCAAAGCATGTATGGCATCTCTGTCTTCTTCTCGACTTAACCCTTTTGCATAAATGAGTTCTAACTGAATTCTTATTCCTTCAATATCAATTGCTTCTGCTGGTCCTTCTGCATTTCTAATCGAAAGTTTGTGGAATTCTGAATTAGTTTCTGCTAAACGAATAAACTTTACTAGGTCGCGTAAATTAAATTTCACCCTACAGCCTGAGCTTTTCTTCGTAATTTTTGTTGAATCAATGTGAAATTTTAATATTTCTGGAATCTGCTCTTTTGGAATTGATCCATTATTTACAGGACCATCTCTATTCAGTGGTAAAAATTTTGAAAGGCCAATCTCACTTATTTCTTGATCTGAAAATTCTTGCAAATTTATTACCGTGAAATGGGCTAAGACAGATTCATGAAGTTTATTTCTTCCACCGCCAACTGCTTCTGGGTTTTTTGTGGCGAAAATATGGACATTGTTAATAGCCACCTTCTCCCCTGTTGCTTCAATATGCAATACTGAATTAGATGCAAATATTGGTATTAACTTTTCCAAAACAACAGGGTGTGCCAAATTAATTTCATCTAATAAAATCCAAGTTTTACTCGAATTCATTACAACTCTTAGCAGACTTCCTACCACGAATTCAAAAGTTCTTTTCCCGTTAACTATTTTAGGTATAAACGAGCCAATTAGATCTTCATAAGTAGTGTTGGCACTGAAGTTTATACGAACGCATTCATACCCTAATGCATGTGCCATTTCTTGTATTATTTTAGTCTTTCCAACGCCAGGTGGTCCATTTAACAGCAAATTCATGCCACACTCAGCTGCAGCAAATATTCTACAAATGTTTTTGAAAGTTGTTTTAGAAAGATAGAGTTCATCTAAAGGCTTGATAATATCTGTTTCTGGTGCCAGTGAACAATAAAAAGGGGTTCTTGAAAGACCTGCATATTTCTTTCCTTCTCTGTCACACATTTCTGCCCATCTTGTGTCAATCACTGGTTCTCCTTTAAATATGGTAACTAATTCTTCACATGAATTAACACTAAATCGTTCCATGATGGCATCAAATAATGCCTCCTGCTTGTTCATAGAAACTTGATCAATCCAAAGAAAAGCTATTCCCATTACAATAAGTTTCAAATTGTTGCTGTCGTCACTTTTAGGTTGAGTCTGTTTTTGACAATAGACGAAATCCCTTAATTTAGCGACATCTCTTGATGTAATGTTAATTTGTTTTTTGAGCAAGCTAATGGATTCTTCCAAGGCTTTAGCAAATTGATCATTACCCATTGCTTGCAGACCAGACAGAGATAACAGATCTGAAATTATATATGGTTGCACAGCTATTTCAGTCATTCTTGACCTTATAGCAGGACTTAGTTTGATTTTTGTCTGCTCAACTTTTTTTAAAGTATGAACAGTTGCAAATATAGGCATTTCAAGGGAAGCCTGCAATGAACATTTGGAAAAGGCCATGTTATTTAATGTAAGATCTTCATGTAAAACAAACGATCTTTCTATCTCCAGCAGACTATTCAATCGCTCAGTCACAGCCTGTGATGGCAAATGAACATTTTCCAAAATCAAAACACTTTTTTCCTTTATTGCCTTTGTGCATGGTCCATCTTGAAAAATGAAGACAGTCTCTTCACTATCATGACTTGTAATTTGGTAAAATACACTTTTATATTTTTCAATGACAATGGATAACATGTTTGTGTGTGAATTATCAGTGTCCAATTTCGCATGCAGTATTTTTAAAAATTGTTCCATTTTTTGACGCAACTGCTCAGCAGTTTGAGAAAACATGGAATATGAATGTTTTGAGTTTGTCTCATTACTGTAAGATAGCTCCGAGTCAGAACTACTAACTGAAATATATCCATGTGCATTGTCAAAATCATCACCAATGGATTCGCAATCACTTACACTGGTTTGTTTAACTTCTAAATCAATCTTTCCTTTTTCACTATAGCCAACATCAATACCATCATCATCTTTATCATCATCAACAGGTTCATACAGCTGTGTTTTTATTTCAATGCAAGAGCTTCTTTCAAAAATATCATCCATTTCTGATGAAGACTTGTCGCTACTTTTATTTGAATATACACTTAATTTTTCTGATATTTCATCACTGACAGAACTAGCACTTGAGTCTTGTCTGAAAAACATTGAACTATCTCCATAATCTGTTTCTCCACTTGCAGACAAGCTCTCTGACACATCGCTGTCGGTATGGATTGATGATAAACTTGCAGAAGTGGAAGTATCCAAATTTCCATTTTCCATATTAAGTGTGAATTCACTTACTGCCAACTCTAATTTTTTAATTACTGGCTGAATGTTTGTCAGTAAAAAATCAGTCAAGATTTTAGCTTCACCACACAAAACATCAATATTTTCCTCAATAAGATTTTTTGATACAAGTGAATACTGGTGACCAATAATACATAGCAAGTTCAAGCATTCTAATTTGGAATATGGCCTTAATCTACCAACAAAATCTGCAGAATCGGTAGCTTGGTTGCATAAAACTATGACTTGGTTGGCCTCTTTTTGGTACATCTTACACCATGTATTTATTAAATGAGACTTATAGGATGTTGGACCAATTAGCAGTACAGGTTCATTACAAGAAATAGCAATACAAACATTCCAAAGTTTTTCTAAAAATAGTGGTGAGGAATTGGTTAGCATATTCCAGAACATGTCGCTATCTTTATCTGGTATTTTGAAATTAGGTAATCTTTGGTCAGTATTATTTCTGTTAATCAGCTGCATCCTCTTTCTATCTACCATAACATTTGGCTTACATAAATCTGGCTTTTTTAAAGCATTGCACTTTGGAAATGCTTCTAAAAGTAAAGAAGCTAGCAATTGAATATCCTCTTCTCGTACTCTTGTATAGAGTAGATCAAATCCAATGAGACCCCAGTCATAACGATAAATGCATTTACGCTTGATCCATTTCAATAGCTCTCGAATCGTTAGCTTCACACCTGCTCCAAAAAGTGGTTTTGAGGACTTTTTAATTGATTCATTGATGACAGAATAGGCTTTGGCAAGAAAAACAGAATTATCCTTTATTTCGCATTGCATTTCTGAATTTAAAAGGGCTAGACTTCGTTTTTCAATAATAAACCGAACTTCATCTTCGGTAAAGTCATTGAATGTGATTAGAGTAAATCGTGACATAAGACTTTTAGGCAATTCTTTTCGACCAGAGTAACCAACACCATTTTGAGTTGCAAAGAATCGAAATGATTCTGCCACAGAAACCACCTGGCCTGTATTTGGTAATGTGAATTTCTTTTTACCTTCAAGTATGGGATACAGCATATTTAATACTGCAGGCTCAGCAAGATCAAATTCATCAGCTAGAAAATAGCTTCCGGTTTGTATTGCTCTAACCAAAGGGCCTGGTGCAAATCTTCCATCAGGCATAATAGATCCAAGATAGTCAGCAACTGACGTGTTTTCTGTATTATTCACACGTTCTAATAGCTTGCCATGACACTGAGATATAAATTTAACAAGACTTGTTTTTCCACTTGCTGCAGGACCTTCCAGTAACACTGGAGAATCACATAAAACAGAAGCAGATATTAAACAAGCATTCTCATAAAGCGATTTAGCACCATCTTTGTCTAAGACATAACCACTGTTATTTTCTGCATCATCATAAATTGTTGCAAAGAGTTGCGTATCAGCTTGATAGCCAGGAAAAAACCTTTTGATTAATGTGATAACTTCTCCTTTTTTAAGTGTTGACCTTTTGAAAGGACCAACCATATTAAGGTCAATACTGTAATACAAAGCACCTGATACATTCATTTTCAATACATTATGATGAAATAGCTTGCATGCACCTATAACAGTTTTAGTGAAATGGTGCAAATTTAAAGGAGATTTTTCAAGATCGTATAGCTCAAGAAACAATGATACTATGTCTTTTTTGTAATTCATAAGGGGGCCTTCACCACCAGCTAAAGCATCATACATTGTACTAAGAGACTCTCTGCTAACTTGTTGCTCAGTCAGATTAATTACAGCAAAGCGGTTATACAACGCTGGAGAAAGTTCATTGTTAGTTGTGACATTGGCACCAGAAAGGCATTCTGAAGATCTATTACCACTTGGTGGTGTCATTGTTGCCAATATTCTAAAATCTGGGTTTACTTTAAATATTTCAGCACCTTTCTCAATGTTTTCAGTAACAGTCCAAACAGGAGGATTTTCTAAGACAGAATTTAACCTTTCTAATACTGTGCTTTGTGCCTCAGATAAATTCTCAAGAACGATCCAATAACCATCTCTTACTGCTTTTGTAACCAGACCTTCCTGCCACACAACACCTTTACCTTCAGGTACAAAATTTCCTACAAGGATATCGGGCTCTGTTTCTGGTGTAATGTATAGATGAAGCATTTTCTTGTGCAAGACTTTACCAAGAGATTCAATTAACATGGATTTTCCACAACCATTTTGACCTGAGATTAATATAGGCTGTCTATTATCCAAAGCACCAAGAATCTGAAACCAACACCTCTTCATATTTTTTGTTAGGCCAATCATGGGTTTTGGAATAGCTCCTATGCCATAGTTATTTGCTTTATCCTTTTTGTAAACATCCTTGGCAGTTTTGATAAATATATTCTTAACAGTTTCTTGTGTTTCCTTGCAGTTTGTTAAACTTAAACTTTGCTTAAAGCATATGGTTAATCGATCTTTTAGAGAGATTGAACAGTTCTTCATGGTGTTTAGAAGGGACCTAAATGCATCGTATCCAACAGGTGGAACAATAGAATTATTTAAAGTTAAAACATTGATCATTATACTTTGATATAATGAGTTACAAAACACATCATGAGGTTCATCATTTTGACTAGTTGGGATGCCAAAATCAATACTGTAATTTGCTAGGCATAAGGTCCCGATACCTTCTTTATTGTTGTAAGTAATGGTTAGTCTAACTTGAGCATCCTCAATTAAGAGTAAACTCTTGGTTAATATCTTCTCCACTTTTTCTCGATTTTCTTTATTTCTTAGGCGTGAGCAATAAATACAAAAAGCAATGTTGCCAAGTGCCTTCATGTCTACGTCTTCTATTTTGTTTGCTTTTATGAGTAATGGTAGAGCTCTTTCTGCAAATCTAATGGCATCTCGCAAAGTTAACTCTAAATAAGCACAGTTACGCTCAGTGAATAATTTGTCTTTAAATAATTGGTCAATTTCTTGATGAATGCTTAATATTTTTCTTGATACAGTTGGTGCAACAGAGCCAGATATGTTATTCTTTTCAAGGTGACTTCTGATGATAAACTCTTTTTCTTTCTCTGATGGACTTTTTATAACCACAGGTGTAAATCTTGATAGCATTGATGATGAATGTTGCTCTCGTTTTCCTTTATATAAACCAGTGCTAGGATTCTGAGTACAGAAAAGTTGGAAATCAGGGTGCTTTTTGTATTGAAGGTAACGCTTTTCACCATCAGTTGAAGCAACTCCATCTTCAGCAACTTCAATAGATTCAGTGGGGAGGAAGAGTACTTCAGTATCCAATGCATTTTGTATGCACGACAAAACATTTCCAGGAGCCAAGTTGAATTCATCCAACAATAACCAAGCACCTTTTCTAAAGGCTGTCGTAAATGGCCCTTCTTTAAAATGCAACGTAACTTTTCCATTAACCTCACTTGGTACAGCAGCACCACAAATATTTGCTATTGTTGTGGACGAAGACATATTGAACCTAATTAGTGGCGCTTGAGCCCGTCTGGCTGCTTCCATTATAACTGCTGTTTTTCCAGCACCAGTTTCACCTTGCAACAGTAGATTAATTGGATTTTTAATTGCATTTTTAATTATGGAAAGATTTTTACAAAGGGTTTCAGTTTCTACTAGCGCCTCCGGATACAAACAATATTTCTTTAATACATTCCCTTCTGTGTTAAGTTTAACATCAAACGTCTTGCTTTTTATTTTTTGTGTCTTTGCATTGGACTCCAGCTGACTCGTTAGTTTGTTCACTTCTGACATGCATTCTTTGCTTGTTAATTTCTTTAAATTCCTCTCTTTGCATTCAAGGGAAGATTTAAAAAATAAATTTAGCACATCTACACCCTCCAAATTTCTTTCTTTTATAATGTCTTCCACATTTGCTATCTTTACATGTTTTTTATTTACCATAGTCAACAAACGGACAGTTACGTCTTTCTCCAAGTTCATTATAAAAGAAATAGCTTTGACACAAGATTCTCTAATAAACAGGTTTTTATGTGTAAAACCAGATATGATATCAAATGTGAAATCAGTAAAAACAGGCAAAAACTTATTTAAGTTTCCTTTAATAAGGGTTTCACAGAACATGTTAAATATATCAGCAATACATAATTCATTCCCATGTTCTGTAGAATCAAATAACTGCCTGAACACTTCTTTCAGTATGCCAAATGATAAACATTCCAAATCAGGGGACATGATGGCATGCATTGCTGACCTCAGTAGAGCACGGCTAACAGGAATAGTACAAAAACATTTTATCAATAAGTCCTGTACTGACTTATAGTTCTTTAGAATAGAGACTGCAACAGGAACCTTTAGATTTGACAAAAAATTTAAGAATACTTTAAAAACAGAAGTTATCTCGCTATTTATAGTAACGTCGCTTTTATCAGTACTTCCATTCTTAAAACAAATAAAGAAGATCTTTATTATAGTATCTTGGCTTTTATCTAACTTATAAAATCCAGTTGATAAACCTTCATTCAGGTGTAACATGAACAATTGTGAAAAAAGATGTATCCCCTCCAGATGGTCTGTGCTTTGTGCTGAAGAAAGCATTTTGTGAATAAGTTCAAATGGAACTTCTATGTCACATTTCTCTGGTATTTTCTTGAGGTGATCTATGACTTCTGTAATAAAACCCAAACAAGTCTTCTGTAATACCACATCGCTTAAGGTAGCATTCTGTAAAAACCACTTTATGAAACCTTCTGGCAGGCAATTTTCTTTGGGTAGCCTGTTGCTTATGACTTCAATTGTTACAAGCAATGACTCATTACCAGATTCCAATGATTTTTTTGTGATGTTGGTCAATTCTTTCATTAGAAATGTTAGCCAAGCCATCCACGATGAAGTGACAGATAAACTTAGTTGATGTTGGAAACAATTCCAAAAAGCATTACAAGAAACATCTATGTCATGACGGTTAGATAAATAGGTCATAATTGTGATGATATTATCCACTGACCCATCAAGTGATTTCATATTAAGATTGTCTACAAAAGCAGCAGATAAGATTTCTTCCATCTTCCAAGTTTTCATAATTTGTAACGACCTACATGAAACAGGAAAGGCTTCACTTGCTTTGTGAAAATTAGCAATCATTTTTTGGTATATGAAAATGGCCATGGCACTATCTTTTGTATAACACAGTTCTAAAAAGTATGCAAAATCCAAGTTGGCAAACACATATATCTCTCCCTTTTCCATTACATGAGATACTATAATATCAATAAGTTCGTCAAACAGAAGTGTTATGTTACCCTGTTTATATTCATCAAAAATCATATGGATCAAAATGTACATATAGTCTTTCTTTGACCCTGATCCACTACTCCAGTTACTAAGAAGCTTATGATGAATTTCTTCTTTGGTACCATCTGTCCATTTGAGAATTAGTTGCTCAAAGTTCAATTCTTTAAACAAAAACTGAGTCACCTTAAAGGGCAGAATTCTTGACCCGAGTGCATCCTCAATACCAGCAACTACTTCTTTGTCATCACATAGTACACTTTCAATTCTTGGGGGCCAAAGATCTTTTATTAACCACGTAAGATCAGAATCTCTAAGCTTTGATGTATGCTTCACATATATATTTTCAAGAAAATAGAAATATCCTTTTGTTTTTCTTTGAACATAGTCTACATCTCCATCTCGTCTGGATAGTGATAATTTCTTTAAAATGTAACAGGCATCAGAACATCCAAATTTAGATTTCTCTTCTTCTTTGGCTAAAATTTTTTCTTTAGTATCTGCCTTTAAAGGCAATGAAATATTCAGTTTCAATCGTACTCTGCAATTTGCAAATCGAAATATAATGTCATTCTTTTCTTCTTCAGAAAAGAATTGGATTTTGTTGGAAATAATAATATAAGAAATTAAGACAAAGTACCATACACAATCCAATTCAATGATTAACGAGAAGCATGGTATTAAGATCTCGTTTAAATAGCTTCTGATAGCATTCTGATCACTTTGATCATTAAATTCTACCTCACAAAGATTAAACTTTTCATATATATGCTTCACCAGCTTCTTCACTTTTTGGGTATTGATAGTCTTGCGAAGCTCCTCATCTTGAACTAATTCTTTTCTCAGTTGTTTAACAGCAGATTTTAAGGATGCCTCATCTAAATAAAAAATTAAAAAAACTATTTCAAAATATTTTTATATCGATTTTTTATTCTCACTGTAACATTCTTAGTACTTTAATCAGAGAAAAAACAAGACAAATTCCTGAGACCAAAACATTACGAATTTTTTTGGCCAAATTTTTGCTAAAACGCATTTTAAAATTTTTTTGGGATATTTTAAATTGGAAGATTTTTGCAAGGAAAAATTACGAGTTTATGTTTCAGATGAATGTTTTACAAAAGCAATGCAACAACATCTTTTTGTGTTCTTACAGATGGAAAGTGACACATGATGTTGTTAATGATAAAAAAGGTGGAAAAACCTTTAAAAGTCAAAATGTCCTCAAAGAGCACATGTATAAGAATTACACAACAATTATTCAACAGATAGCAAAATCATAAAATTCAATCGCTGTCAATTTGATGATCAAATGATAATGACATTGTAATATTTTTTTAGATGAGAAATAATCAAGCATAAACTCAGTGAAAAAATACGAAACAGTGGGTCTAAAATATCCTATTAACAACCCAAAAGCAAATATGTAACAGTGTCATTAATATTCAAACATTTACTCAATATTAGACAAGGTTGGTGATATTGTAAACAACTTTAGACCCAGTTTACAATTAGTTTCACTCAATACTTGCTGCTACAACTTTAAACTGGAAAAGAATTAACATAAAACAGTAGCAATCTAGTTAAGTTAATTATTCTTTTATCTTTTGTAGGAATAAATAAGTAGATTTCCATCAAAACAATTACAGCTACATTTGAAACAATTGGTCTAGGATAACCAGTAATTTCTTGAGCATTTTTGCAAGCATGACAGAGCTGTTCAAAAACTAATACTCTAATCTAAGAAACTTTTGCGAAAAAAACTTAGCAATAATATTACTAATATTATTAATAATACAGAGACTGTATCTGTCTGTTTGTATGTTAAATTTAATGACGTAATGGTGCGACGTCAATAATACTTCTTAACGTCAATATCTTATTAAATTAATGAAGCCATTACAATGCACCTAAAACTTTGAGGTCAAATAACTTAGAAACGGGGTGGTGACGTCAATGATTTTTCAATGCGTGGGTAACTAGGGACCACCTAAGACCAATTTGGGCAATTTTTTCAAGCCTGGGTCCCAACATCCGTTTCGGAATGGACAGGTTGATGACGTAATCAAAAAACCTTTAAATCCTAAATCTCTGCAACCGTTTGTCA
Source organism: Hydractinia symbiolongicarpus (assembly GCF_029227915.1). Lineage (NCBI taxonomy): Eukaryota > Metazoa > Cnidaria > Hydrozoa > Anthoathecata > Hydractiniidae > Hydractinia > Hydractinia symbiolongicarpus. The sequence continues at coordinate 8,161,938 of NC_079885.1, forward strand.
AAAGTACATGATTCTATACATTTTCTTGATCAGCGTTTCAATATCTATACGATGAAGGCAACAGGTGTAGAAATTTCCAAGAACATTTTTTTGGTTTTGACAGGCCATTTCTGACGTCAGCAAAATTTTTAAACTCTTATATCACAATAACCGCTCATCAAAACCACACGAACATATACATTTTCTTGATCAGCGATTTAAGCTCTACACAATAGAGGAAACGTGAAAACAAAGTTTTATTTTTTTGTTGATGGGTTGCTGACGTCATCAAAATATTTATTCTGCCTCAGTGGATTTCTCTATGAGCCTTGTCGACTAGTCTATATGATAATACACTAAGTGTGTCCGTCTCTCCGTGACAGGCAAAGTGGATATGTTTATTTTCCTTTGATGTAGCCGAAAAAGTTATGTCTTATTTGTTAAATTTTATGACGCTACGGCGCGACGTCAATAACACTACTTTAACGTCAATATCCTATATAAAATTAATGAAGCCATGACAGTGCACGTGTAGGTAACTAGGGACCACATCATCATCATCATTCATCATTCTTGGGACCAACCTGGGACCAATTTGAGTAAGTTTCCCAAACCTTAGTCCCCGAATCCGTTTCAGTTTGGACGTGTTGATGACGTCACCAAAAAACCTTCAAAGCCAAATATTTCTGCAACTGTTTAAAAGTACCTGATGTTATACATTTTCTTGATCAGCGTTCCAAGATCTATACGATAAAGGCAACGGGTATACAAATTTTTAAAAAAATAATTTTTGTCTTTTCATAGGTCTTTGCTGACGTCAGCAAAAACCTTATGGCGTTTGTCCAAAACATATGATCCTATACATTATTTTAATCAGAGTTTTAACATCTACACATTATATGCACAGTGAAAACAAGGTTCTTATTTTTTTTGGATTGGTTACTGACATCATCAAAATTCAAATGACGCTTCCTTTTCATTTTTATCCTGCCTTAGAGGATTTTTCCATTGGCCTTATCGACTATGCATTTGTCAAAAACATATAATCCCGATATTATTTTGATCAGTCTACACATTACAGACAAAGAATAAACAAATTTCGCGAATTTTTTTTATCTGCACCGCACTGCTGACTTCAGCAAAACAACTAAAACAAATTTTCTTTTATTGAACTTTTGCCTAAGAAGATTTCTCCACGGGATTATTGACTAGTTTAGTGAATATTATCTTACAAAACTTCAAAATGCCTATACATGAAACTTTTTTAAGGACAAACTTTTTGAATTGTTCATTTGCATTTTTTTTAAATAAACTTGTTTAATTTCGTTAAATTTAGGATAAATTGACCCCATTTATTTTTTTTGCTTATGCATATCCTTTTTTGCATCAAAATCCTGCATACAGATCTGTAAAATGTTTAAAAAATGTTTCTTAAGATTACCATTATTTCTTAGGCAAATTAAACCCTTTAAAGGGTTGGGGGTCTTTTTTGAGAAGTTGAATGTCCTCCACCTTACCTTTGTCTTAAAGGGGCAATTGCGGAAGTCCCATGAAAGCCACATAGTAATGTCACTTTAAAAAAAACCCAGTCGGACTGTGAACAGTTAGTGTTAGGAAGGGCATCTAGATGAAAAACAATCCAAAACTCTTTATTAATGGCTGTGAGAACAGTTGATCATACAAACTGCGTAAACGGGACTGGAACTTTCAGGAGTAAAGGTGATTGCGCAAGGTAGGACTGATGTTAGGTGTGAGCATCGTCAGATTGTTACCCAGCTATCGCATTACAGAATAGATAACATTAGGTTGAGGATGGCTAATGTAAATGTTGGTGCACTGAGAGGTAGAGCAGGTGAGGTAGTTGATATGCTAAAATGTAGATCTGTTGATATGTTGTGTACAGGAAGTCAGGTGGAGAGGAGCTTCAGTGAGATTTGTTGGAGGTAGGAGGGCAAGGTATAAGCTTTTTTGATTGGTAATAGTGATGCATATGAAGGAGTTGGCATATTCGTTGCAGAGAAGTGGGTAGAAAAAGTAATAGATGTTATGCGTGTTGATAGTCATAGTATAGTGATAAAGTTTTTGATAGGTAATAGAATTGTCACCTTTCTGTCAGTGCAGTGTGGACTCAGCGAGGAAGATACTATATTATAATACCCGTATATGTCTGTCTGTACGTCTGTCTATTTGTTTGTCATACAAAATGTTAGCTTAGCTTCGCATAGCTGCACATAGCTGCTTCCCTCTCTACCACGCCTGAACAATACTAAAACAATCATAGTATTTGTTTTTTTCGTAACCTTTTCATCGTCCTACCAACCTTTTTATACATCTTTTTAAAGACACATCCCTTTTTACCACAAATTTCTCCACTGCAAAAAGTCCACATTTTTTACCTAGCCACCCCCACCATTAATCGGGACCATTAATCCGGAATAATAAGCCTGTCAACCTTTTTGTGCCAGAGTTTAGCTTTATTAAACAATCACAAACCTTATTAGTTTCACGTGTTTGCACAACCTGGCATTTAATTTTAGGCCAGGGCTTTCATGAGTTCATTAGAATATCGCAACCACGAGGCTATGAGGACAAATTGGTTTTACATTGCTTTTACACACTTTATTTTTTCCCAATATTTTCCCATTTTATTTGAAGCACTTAGCTACACCTTAACGTTTCACCCCTTAATATTTCTCAAGTTTTCTAGCCATAAATCTTAAACAAAACAATTTTAAGATTTTAGCTAGGAAGTAGATTTTGAGGTATAGCATTCTGCTGAAGCTAGCTACCTATACACAGCCTTATTTATTCCCATTCTTTTAAAGTTTTTATTCACTTTGGTATATCAATATTTAATTTTATGTTGGGGTTGTGGCTATTAGCTAGCTACCTAGGGGCCTTCAAAAATTTTTCTGGGCCCTGTTAGCAGGATATTGCTGCTAAGGGGAGGGAGTCTGAAGTGTAAGGGGAGGGAGTCTGAAAAAAAAAATCCGCTAAGGATTAAGAAATTTTAAAAATTTGTTTGTGACCTGGGAAATTTTTTCGAAGGCTCCCTAGCTCTTGACCTACCTTAAAAGTAAAAGTAAAAGTAGCCAAATGCAGTTTTTAGCTTAGGTAACTACACATGTTATTACTGTCATAAAAACTTTATCCACAAAGTATTATTTTTTTTAGCTGGACAGAGTAACTGTTTCCTGTTTTTATTTAAACCGTTGTGATAAAGTTTTTTTTGAAAAAAGCTATTACGCCTAGCTTGCCTGGTGTTAAGAATGGGCTGTTTTGTGTATTTTTATTTAAATTGAAGTTATGATAACTTATTTTGGGAAAAGGCTATTACGCCTATAGGCACGTGTGACACAGTTTACCTGTACTAAAGGCTCATTGCAGTGTCATGATTAATATGTTAATGCTTATTGAAACTTATTATGCAAAAGAAAACAATATTGACTAATTTTATTGCTATGAGGGAGTTAACACCATGAATAAACACGGTTTACCTGTACTAAGCGCTTAGTCTAGTGTTATTGTTATTGTGTTATTGTACCTACATGAATGTGCGACATTGTTTAACTGTACTAAGCCCGCGGCCCAGAGTACATTCATTTTTGAACTTTCACTGCAAACATTTTTTAAACAATAACAATGTTTGGTCAGGTGTTTTTACTATGAGAGGGTAACAACACGTTGTAGACTAAGCTAATTGTGCAGGAAATTTTTTTTTGAAAAATATATGAGAAAATTAGGTGTAAATGAGTGGCTAGTTACGATGGTACAGTCTATGTACAGCAATGCTTAAGTCGTGTCAGGATTAACGATTCACTTAGTGATGAATTTAGTGTAAATTTTGGTGTACATCAGGGTTCTGTACTTAGTCCTTTGTTGTTTGTTCTAGTCTTAGAAGCGCTGTTGATGGAGTTCAGAACAGGTTGTCCATGGGAGTTATTGTATGCAGATGATTTGGTTCTCATAGCAGAATTAGTTGAAAAGTGGAAGAAAGGACTAGAAGAGAAAGGGCTAAGGGTGAACACAGCAAAGTCTAAAGTCATAATTAGTAGCATTGCAGCCAAGTGTGACCTTGTAGTTGGAAAGTGGCCTTGTGGAGTTTGCAGGAAAGGGGTTGGTAGTAACTCAATTTTTTGTCAGACTTGCAAGCATTGAGTACATAAGTGCAGTAGTATTGGTGGAAGGTTAAGAGCTGACATTCAGTTTGTATGCAAGCGTTGCAAAGGTGAAATTATAGAGAATGAAGTATTTCCAGCTTCAATGATGTACAACAGTGGCTCGTTAGAGATAGTTGAGAACTTCTGTTACTTCGGTGATATGTTGGGCAGTGAAGGGGGTGTTGGAAGAAGTGTTACCTGCAGGATAGGTTCTGCTTGGAAAAAGTTCAGAGAGTTACTTCCTTTGTTGGCTAGCAGAGTCTTGTCAAGTGAGTTAAAAGGTAGGTTGTATGAGGCCTGTGTAAGAAGTGTTATGTTGTACGGTAGTGAGACATGGTCAGTGAAGTAGAAAGATCTTGACTGTTTAGAAAGGAATGATATGAGAATGGTTAGGTGGATGTGTAACGCCAGTCTGAGAGACAAAAAGAGTTCAGATGAGCTAAGAAGCAGGCTAAGTATCCGTAGAATTAAAGATGTTATCCAGATAAGAAGATTGAATTGGCTGGGGCACTTGGAAAGAATGGAGGGGATAATTGGGTAAGAAAGTGTGGAGACTTGATAGTTCCTGCGGCAAAGCCCAGAGGCAGACCGAGAAAGACTTGGCAGGAGGTTATAAGGACAGACTTGATACAGAGGAAGTTGAGTTTAGATCTAACACAGTCTAGATCAGATTGGAAGAGGTTCATTAATATACCCCGTCCAACCCATGCTAGCATGGAAAACGGACGTTAAGCCAAGAATGATGATGATGATGATGATGATATTATACCTGAAACACTCTGTGCGCTTCACCAGGTTTACGACAGACTGCATACCTATACTACAGTACTCAGCCTGAATGTGTGGCACAGTTTACGGTTCTTATTAATTTCAATGCTGGGTAATACTTTTACTTGTGGCGCTTACCCTGGCGTGCGACGCCGAGTCCCCTGGCTATTAGTTAATAGCAGTCACATCAAGGTTTGCACACAGTCAACTTGTCAAGGTGGGCGGCCACTTTAATGGTCATGTTGGGAAGTCATCTGAAGGTTATAGATTTGTGCATGGAGGCTACGGATTTGGGAGCAAAAATAAGAAGTCTATCTACATGCATACAATCAAATGTACTTCGTTTTATTTTTTCATTCAAATCTCCTTAATTAACAAAAAATTGATAGATTTATAAAGTGTTACTGCCTCCATGGCAGTTTATTTATTTATTTGTTATATGTTTATGTGTTACCCTTTTATATCTTTTTTTTGATGTTGTTAATTGTGTTAGTACAAGTGTGTCTCTCAAGTTTCCATGTGGGCATTAGTTTCTATGTAGTGATGTCACAGCGTGTTGTTCTATTGTGTTGCTTTATAATTGTTTGTTTAATTGTCCATTAGGGACTTCTGTTTTATATAGTTGTTCAGTTAGATGAACAGTTTCGTGAATTGCTTAAGAGGCATGCTAGGTGCCAAATATTGTTAGGAGTTCCAGAGGAGGAAGATGACGCTTTAGTCAATATGTTGGATAAAGACATCTTAAAACGAGATGTAGAGAATTGTTGAGTGAAAGTGAAGGCTTTGACAACAAATCCTGTAGTAATTCACAAAGATCATGTAGAAGCAAGAGATCTAAAAACACAACCAGCTCAGTTAGAGAAGCTGCTATTTGAGAAAGAGCGATGCTTGCAGAATTACAAATTAAGGCAGAATTTCTAGAGAAGCAAAAGGAAGTTGCTAAAGTAAATATGGAGTTTGATATGGCTAAATCAGCAGCAAAGCTGAAGGTATATCAGCAGGAGGATATGGAGTCTTTGGATCAGTCCATTAGATCCTTTCCCATAGAGAATATGAACAAGGACAAATTTGTAGAAGATTATGTAATATGAACAATGTAGAAGAAAGAATGGTCCATAAGAGGTTACCAGATACTAGACAGTATGTTTCTAGAAAAGCGGAAGGCAATGGAAGTGAATTAAGATTGCTATCTGACATGTTGAAGCACATACAAGCACCTAAAGTTGATCTTAATGTATTCGGTGGAAACGTTTTAGATTATGAGTATTTCATGACTACTTTCATTGAATCAGTGGAAACAAAGATAGTCAAGGATGTTTAACCCGATTGATACAGTTCTTAGAAGGTGAAGCGAAGGAGTTAGTAAAATGTTGTGTTTACCTTCCAGCGGAAGAAGGTTATTTGAGGGCAAAACGGTTGTTAGACAAAAGATATGGTGACAGAAATCGTGTATTGAGTGAATATCAAAAGCAGCTTTCAAATTGGCCAAAACTAAAACCAAATGAACCAGAAAGTTTTAGAAGGTTTTATTTCTTTCTTACCAAGTTTGAATCTGCAGTGTTATCATATATTTGTACCAGTGGTAATAGCCTGGAACTTCTTTAATGACTACAAGGTAAATTACTAGTTTATTTGCATGATAGATGGAACCGTCAAGTATTTGATATCAGAGAGAAAGGAAGAGAAGTTGGATTACAGGACTTCATCAGTTTAATTGACAAAGAAACAACTTTGGTGAATGATCCTTTGTACTCTCGACAAGCAATGTCAGTTCAATCACCAAAATTACTTGATGAAAAGGTAAAACACAGGCAGAAATCGTTTGCTACTAGTTTTAATAGGGGAAACGTGATTGTTTGCCCTTGCTGTGGTAAATATCATGATTTCAGAAACGTCTATGCTTCTGTTGCTACGAAGAAATGAGTAAAAGTCATTCAGCTAAGACATGCAAGAGTCGTAGAAAATGCAAGACATGTGGAGAAACACATCCTACCGGTCTCCATGGATACAAAAGGAGGATGGAGAAAAAAGATGAAAATAAAGATGACAACGAAGGTGGAAGCAATGACACAAGGTCAAGACAAGACAGTTCGCTCCAATCTTATAAACACACTTGATTGTTGGTCAATAGGAGTCAATGCAGAAGTTACCAGTCTTTGCATCGTTCCTGTCAATTTATGACATCAACGAAGGCCTGAAAAATCAGTTAAGACATTTGCATTATTAGACAATGGCAGTCAAGGTACATTTATAAGAGAAGATTTATTAAATGAACTAAATCTAGAAGGAACTAAAACATCAATATCTTTGAAAACTATGCATGGAGAGAAGAATGAGAAATGTCTGTTTGTTGAAAATCTTGCAGCTTCATCCTTATAGTCAGGCCTGTTTATATAAGGCGCATGATCACGCGCCTACGCCTCCGCGCACACCTACCTCAACCTTGGAGCCTCAACCTAGGTGCGTGATGAATCGTGCGCCTTCCAAAATTAGATGGGCCATGGCAAAATTTATACAAACATCCATTCGCACAATGAGACTTTCTTGCATAGACTTGAACAACAGTATTTCCATTACTTTGTACACCTCACAAAGTTTAAACTATTTTAAGGGGTGGGGGGACGTTCACAAAGCAAGCTTAGAGGCAGTGAGCCCCAAACACTGCGCCGCAATCAATAACGGTAAATAATCATGGTCAAGCATTAACAAGTTACCCCGGGTAATAGCAACCCAATTTTCGTTAGTTGTTATTAATTCCATTAAACTTAGTTTGTATCTGCTTGTGGTTAAAAAATTAAATTTAGGCGAAAAAATTAAGTAAGTATAAAAAAGGGAAATTACGAATGTTCTCGTTATGAAGAAATAAAAAATTTAAAATGCGATCTAAGAAAGCATTTCTATCGCCACTTTTCGTTTTTAAACTATTAAAATGCAATATAAGAAAACATTTCTATCGCCTCTTTTCATTTTTAAACTTTTAAAATGCGATCTAAAAAAACATTTCTATCGCCGCTTTTCAGTTATAAACTTTTATAACGCGATCTAAAAGAGCGTTTCTATCGCAGCTATTCATTTTTAAACTTTTGAAATGCGATTTAAAAAAACATTTCTATCATCACTATTTGTTTTTAAACTTAAATGTGATCTAAAAAAACATTTCTATCGCCGCTATTCGTTTTTAAACTTTTAAAATGCGATCTAAAAAAACATTTCTATCATCGCTATTCGTTTTTAAACTTTTAGAATGCGATCTAAAAAAACATTTCTATCGTCGCTATTCATTTTTAAACTTTTAAAATAGTCAGATATTTTGTTTTAAATAATTTATGGTTACTTTGCTATGCTAAAAATGCTAAATGGTGATAGCTGTTTTTGTTATAAGGTTTAAAATCACGCATCTAAGAAAATCAAGGTGCGTGATAATGATCGCGCACCTCGATAAATATAGGTGCGTGATGCACCCCACGCCAGTTAAAAAAGTTATGACCAGGCCTGTATAGTAGTATAGAGCTTCCTGTAGACTTGTATGAAGTGCCAACTCTGAGGAAAGTTAAAAGGTGGGGTTATCTAGATGGCATACTTGATCACCTTCCGAACAATTGAAAACATATCTTGGTTTATTAATAGGAGGTAATTGTCCAGCAGCGTTGGAGCCTATGAAAGTTGGTGGTCCCTATGCTTATCAGTCAAGGTTGGGATGGTGTGTTGCCGGACCAATCGCATCAAGTAAGAATTTGAAATTGTCTACAGCGTGGTGAGTTCAAAGATGGTTGGATGAACCAGATAATGTTATTTATATACCATCACGATTTTTGTGAGCTACCATCTAACAGAAATAAATCTTATTCTCAGTTAAGCAAAGCCTTCTCAAAGTCAGAAAGAAAGTTTCTTGATAAAATGGAATTCGAAGTAGAACGAGTTGATGGGCATTATCAAATACCTTTACCATTTTCTAATGAAAATGTTATAATGCAAAACAACTGTAAACAAGCTGTTCAAAGAAGCATGCATTTGAACAGGAAGCTAGAGAGAAATAAAATTATGCATGCACATCACGTAGACTTTATGACTAATCTGATTGATAAGGGATTTGCTGTTGAAGTAGATGATTTGAACAAGGAGGAAACTCCAGGTCATATATGGTATCTTCCATATCATGGTGTTTATCACCCTAAGAAACCTAACAAACTTCGAGTGGTATTTGATTGTAGTGCAACTTATCATCATGCAACTGAATCATTAAATGAAAGTTTGCTGCAGGGTCCTGGACTGACGAATCAATTAACTGGTGTTTTAACAAGATTTCGACAGGAGAAAATAGCAATCATTAGAGATATTGAAGCCATGTTTTATCAAGTGAAAGTTCCTGTTAAGCATCAGAACTTTTTAAGATATCTATGGTGGCCTAATGGAAACCTATCCCTTCCTTTGAAGGAATTTAGAATGACAGTTCATTTGTTTGGTGGTAAGTCATCACCAGGTTGTTCTAATTATGCTCTAAGAAAAACTGCTACCGATTTCGAGAATGAATATGGCAGTAATAGTGAGGGCCACTATGTAATTTCGTGTGCACATGTGTGTTAAAAGTGATTTTTTGATTTAAAGTTGTTCCTTAGGTCCCAAATTACCAAAAAAATATGGGTGGCAAAATTTTTTGTCCCATCGGACCAAATTAGATGACGTCATCACTTTTACAGTCAGCAAAAAAATAATTTCACATTTATATGTCATATTATATATCGTTGAAAAGAGGAGATCGAGTGGATCAAAAAAAATGTAAGAACCATGTCTTCAAAACGTAACGTTCGAAAGATATTACTATTCAAACTTTGTACAAATTACAGACCGATAATTTACTGACCCAGCACAAAAATGACTATAACCTGCTCAATAGCGAAGTTTTTTTGTTGAATTTTAGTATGGTATTGGGTCACCCAATGTCTTTCTGTTTGATCAAAATTTATTGTTCAAATCACTTCAAGGGATAATTTACAGACCAGTAATTTACAGACCAAAGCACGTGTTTAGTTGTTTACTTTCTTTCTGGCAATTTCACAAAGTTAAAAAAATTGCTGAAAATAATGACAAAAAACAACTTCAGCAATGCTTGTACAATGTTTCATTCACTCATCATCACTAGAACTATATTCATCTGACTCGGATTCATCGCTTGCGCAACCACTGTTTTGACACGTCGTACATTTACACATGTCAGTGCACAAAAAACCATTTTTACGGCATTTACATCGGTTGGATATGCAACTTGTTTTGCAATTACAAGAACTTAACTCGATGAGTGCCAACGGTGCAGGAAGTTCATCAGTCATTATGGGGGATAAGTTACCGACTTCATCTGTATCCCAACCATAATTGACTGCATTCGGAAGTTGTTGAATGAGGATATGCGAGCTTCGTAAAACCATTGAAATGAAGTGACACCTGAATATTTTGTACTTCAATGCAGCTAATGTTGGTGGCAACATATCAGCATCACACTGGAATTTGGAGAATAAATGCCAACGCAATTGAGATAGTGATACCACGTCTGCAGGACATTTATTCCCCTTATACATTGAAACCACGAAACGTTCTAAGCTTTCCAGTGTTTCCAGGTTAGGAAGTTCGACAGTACTTCCAAGTGTCGATAATGCCAGAACCACCTCATTATCTGCCTGTAAAAAAATCTTCAGCCAAGCAGACTTCGATTTCTTGTTGAAACGCCCAGTTTGGTCACACCCTGTGAACGTATGAAAACCAAGAATAGCTTTCGCGTGTACTGCACCAAGGGCTTCAAAGCAATTACGAATATCAATATCACGTAGAGTAGAACCTCGCCCTGTTCTAAAAATGGTATTTATTGGTAACATCTCATAGTAGTAAATTAGCAGTAGAAACACCGCAGTATCCGGAGAGTAAACAATACAACTGGTGAAAGGAGATTGTTGTGCAACATCCATAGCATTATATATAAGTGCTGTGTCAGCTTCTTCGTGGTCGTGTATTCTGCAATCAACAAAATTTGATTCCATTTTAGTATCATAAGTCACTATATACCGAATATGCAATGATGAAAGAGCCTCCATCACTTTCTTTGCCAGGTAGATGGTTAAAGCTTGCTTTGTATTAATGTGGGAAAGAAATTGCTTGAGACTAATGGATGAAATATTGGTGTTGTCTGATACTTTGTATCGAACTTCATTACCAGATGTACGATGCTTTCTTGTCCGTGCTTTCAAGGAGTTTTCTATATAGCGATCAAATACCAATCGTATTTCATCACATCCTCTTGAAATTTGTAGTACACGTTCTGTGAAAGCTGATGCAAAATCCTAAAAAATTAACAGAGTATTTCACAAGTGCGTCAGAAAATTACGTAAGATAGTGATAAATTGAATACATACCTTGCATGTTTTAACTGCCGGTGTTTTTGAAGTTTGATTCACAACAGCCATTCCATCTATAATGATTACTTTGTTTGTTTCGACTTCTCCAGATAAACCATTGGTCGTTTGTCCTTTGCTGGCTAATTCCTCTATACCGTGAATCAATTTTGATTTGTCTAAACAAGCCAATGGAATTCCATCAGCACTGAACAAGGCCTTTGGTACAACAGAAAACCCAAAGTTGCCAATACAGTGCTCCAAATCCAACTCGGGACGTTTCCGTGCAGTGATTAAAAATCTTGATAGTAGCGTTTTTTTCCTTTTTGAGTTGTATAACTTTATCCTCTACTCTCTTTTTATAGATTTTCCAAGATCTTTGAAAGTTACTATTTTCACTTTTTTTAACGGTACCCATATCGATTTTGTTCCTTTTATCCTCTCCGTGACAAATTCTTCATAACATTTTGAGCCAATATCAGCATGTTGAAGTATTTGTGAATTGTGAAGAACAGCTTTTGAAACAACATTAAATACACAATCGGATTGTCAGAAGTTGACATCGAAGTCATCCATGGTACAAAGCAATTTATTGACGTTAGAAGCTATCCTGCTACATGTTGAGCCACTCAATTGGTAGTGTTGCTTTCTTTGATCAACATTGACATTTTGTATATCACAAAACTCTTTCGATAATGATGCAAGTATAGGAGAAACAAGGCAAAATCTGTTCAATGTAGATGGTTGTTGTAACAGTCCTTTAATGCCTCCAGTGACCTTCATTACCTTATTCTCCTGCTCCATCGCGTGATCGGACCCAATGGCAGTGAATGGTATATTGGTTTTGGCAATTGCGAAATTCTCTTTCAAGTAGGACCAGGTCTTCATGTCTGTTTCTTCTAAATTCTTCATGTCTGCCAGATACAAAGGTGTTAATCGGGCGTAATTAATTTGATTGTGGGAGAAAAAATATTTCACTAAACCACTCAAAGAGACAAGATGTAATTCCCAAAGTCCTTGTTACATAGCACGAACGAAAAGCAGAAGTGATTCATACATTTTGATGAAATTTCGCAAAAACAGAGATTGATGATCCATAGCCTTGTCTAATTGAGAAAACTTTTCAAAAATCCCAATTCTCTCACAAAGTTCAATCAACTGTTTGTGTTGCTCCTTACATTCAACTTTGTCAGAACATTTTATGTTTAAGAATTCTTCCCTTGCAACTCGAACATCACACATAAAATTACACATTTCGTCAGCATCCAATCCGTCACGCAAATACACTCTGAATAGCGCAAGGTACATTACCATATATGCTTCCATACATCTCTTCATATGCTTCCCATTAATTATCTGCGTTAAAGTTGTTTCGCCGTATATGCCTGCCTCAACAAATAATTTGTCAATTCCACTTCCATCAATGTATTTTCCAATCATTTTTAAAGCTGCAAAAACAATGTGCAATTCACCCAAACGGAATACGAAATTTTCACTGATGTGCTTTTTTTTTCGAAGCTGCATACACTTACTATACAACTGGAGATCAAGTGTTACAATCGTTTTGTTTTCTCCTGTGACTTTGACATTGATCCCTTGCACAATTTGTAGCGCTGTGTAAAGATTTGACCAATCTGTGGAAGTGCCAGGATAGAGAGGAAGACCCTGGCAGGTTGATATTTCAACTTTGTCTGTAACCAGTGAATTATAAGCAGCCCAAGTTGGCAAGCTTCCAATTCTTTCGTCATCCACTGTCTGATAGAATGACCATGCTAGATCTTCTTTGATATAGTGCTTAGCTTCGAGATCATTGCCTAATATTTCGAACTTTGGGAACTTTTCATCAGGAAGAATTGGTTTCTCACATGACAATGTTTGGTTGAATTGATTATGGATGAATTTCATTTTTGTATCACTATGGCGTGGAATTTCAAGATGTTCGATGCTCTTTATGCCCTTTTGAAAAAGTATTTGACCAGTTTCATGAAATTCATTTTTACCATCTGGAGTGTCATTTTTGAAATCAGTATTATCAACTGCAAAGTGAATTGGCACTCCTTTTTTGATATTTGGGGGAACATATATTCCGTCATTTTCTTTCATTTTCTCTGAAACTGCATTAGCTAATTCTATTTCAATTTTCACGATTTTATCATAGCTAACAGTTAAGTTAAGATCAGATAAACAATCTAACACCTTTTTACTCCTAGTCTCTTTATCGATATGAAGACCTAATCCGACCGTGAAGGGTGTTCAACAATTATTTCTAAATCCTCCATCACTGGTTCCTATTTTTGGCTTGTGGTTGCTTTGCCTATTTGTTTTCAAACAATTAATAATGACTTGACATATGTTACTAACACAGTTGTCGATCGAAGATGCTCTTCTGTTTGAAGTGTCAATGCTTTTTCTTGGACCAATTATCAACCATCTTATGAGTGACTTTAACAACTTTGGTACAACAAATCCGTCATAACTGCCATTAAATTGCCATGGTTGTTGTTTGAGAAGTTGTTCACGCACTAGTTTTGCGCACTCGAATATTGTAGCGACATCATCTACAGGGTTTTGAAAGTTCAACTCGATTGCTTTTGATTGCGTCTGGGTTGTACAAATTCTTTCTGATTCTGTTCTTGATGGAGGTCTTGAAAACACTATGTCCTCAATATTTTCTGTTAACAAGTGCTTTAAATATCGCTTGTAATTGATTTGGTTGCTTTCGGAGTTTCCCATTAAGTTGTTGTATGTATAGTTAACATCGTTCATACTTATTACGTTGTTGTGTGATTCCCCCAATAAATGTTTGATTATGTTAATTATTTCAACATCTGCAAGTGCGCGGTCTGTATCTTCCATATTTTGTAGCTGTGATATGTCTTGATGTAATGCTAAAGCCTCTCTCTGAACCTTCACCCAACATGCTAAATGATATTGGGCATCATTTGCTATAGCATCAGCGTTAGGAATATTGTTCATACGGATGAAAAATGATTTATTTGCTATAAGCTTCGAGACCTCCAGCATCTTTGTTGCTACCGTCTTAGACATAACTTTATGTATCTTTCCTCCCCTTTCTTGACAAATAATGCAAAGGTGTTTTTGAAACATAATTCCACTTGAGCGCAATGTTTTTTTTTCATTTTGTTTCACAGATACAACAAATGATGGGCTAAAACTGTCCGAAGACTCTTTTGATACTGGCCGTTTCTTTAACCTGTCTATCTCTGTTTTATTTGTGGCCATTTTGTAACAATCAGAATGGTATGAAGACTTTCCTTCAACAAGCTGTACAATATCATATGACTTCAGTTTTTCCCAACAATCTAGATACTTCGAATCACCACAACTAACTCTTTCCTCCAGACATGATAATAACTTTTTCAAATACTGCTCTTTTGGGTTGCCAACATTCTAAACAAAATACGACATCTTGGTCAAAGTATCAAACAAAAATCTTTCTCTCAAAACTCTCAGAACTCAGAACAGAAATGGGAAAAAATGTTTAAGTAAGGCGGTACCTTTTTTGATGTATCTTTCTGACACACTATACATTTCCCAAAATCCAGCACATTTATTGTTTTTACACAGTTAACATCCATTTTAATTCGGTCTATTCATTTTATTATTATGCATGTATGTCTATACTATAAACTTTACATTACACTTCACTAACACTTCGAAATTAAACAGTCTAGCTATGAAATTGAACAATAGAATGTTTTCTAGAAATAGAACATTCGAATTCTATGTCTATGTCTATGAAATCGAACAATTATAAAACAAAACTTGTTATTATACTGATACTAATACACACAAAATGTCTAAGTGAAATTCGCTACTTGCTTTTCAAAACTAAAGTAAACAACTAAACACGTGCTTTGATCTGTAAATTACTGGTCTGTAAATTATCCCTTGAAGTGATTTGAACAATAAATTTTGATCAAACAGAAAGACATTAGGGTGACCCAATACCATACTAAAATTCAACAAAAAAACTTCGCTATTGAGCAGGTTATAGTCATTTTTGTGCTGGGTCAGTAAATTACCGGTCTGTAATTTGTACAAAGTTTTAATAGTAATATCTTTCGAACGTTACGTTTTGAAGACATGGTTCTTACATTTTTTTTGATCCACTCGATCTCCTCTTTCCAACGATATATAATATGACATATAAATGTGAAATTATTTTTTTGCTGACTGTAAAAGTGATGACGTCATCTAATTTGGTCCGATGGGACAAAAAATTTTGCCATCCATATTTTTTTGGTAATTTGGGACCTAAGGAACAACTTTAAATCAAAAAATCACTTTTAACACACATGTGCACACGAAGCTTTATATCAGAACATAGCAGCCCTCACTATAACGCAGCAGAAACATTAAAAAAGAATTTTTATGTGGATGATATATTAAAGTCCTGTCCTGATGTCATCGCTACATTAAAACTGCTAGCAAATGTTTTTAGTATGTGTGCAGCTGGTGGATTGCGACTTACCAAATTGTTTTCTAATTAAAGAGAAGTTCTGCAAAAAATACCGGATGCTGAGAAAGCTAAAGAATTAATGAATTTAGACCTATCATTACCAATGGAAAGAGTCTTGGGTGTGGAGTCGTGCATAGAAAACGATGAATTCAGTTTCAGAATCATGCTTAAGGATACACCATTAACTACAAGAGGGATTCTCTCGTCTGTTAGCTCGATTTACGATCCACTTGGCTTTGCATCACCAGTAATGTTATTTGGCAGGCAGCTGAGGCAACAGATTTGTGCAGACAAAAAGGAGTGGGTTGATCCAGTGAGTGATGAACAATGTATTGGAAAAGTGGAGAAAGGATCTTTATGTTTTAGAGCAGGTTAAAGTTAGGCGCTGTTTTAAATCTGAAAAATTCCAGTGAAAAATTCCAGTGAAGTGAAGCATGTATCGTTACATCATTTTTCTGATGCATCCAGTGTATCCAGCTTTCTTATGGGAAAATCCAGAGTTGCACCTTTGGAACCAATGAGCATTCCCAGATTAGAATTATAAGCAGCAGTTGTATCAGTGAGAGTGGCAAATATGCTGAAGGAGGATGTTAGAAATTAAAATTGACGAGGAGTACTTTTGGACGGACAGTCAGGTAGTTTTGGGGTACCTTAGAAATGAATCAAAACAATTTCATATTTTTGTAGCAAATCGTATCCAGAGAATTAAGGAAGGCTCACACCTTAAACAGTGTTGTTAATTGTGTTAGTACAAGTGTGTCCCTTAAGTCTCCATGTGGGCATTAGTTTCTATGTAGTGATGTCACAATGTGTTGTTCTATTGTGTTGCTTTATAATTGTTTGTTTAATTGTCCATTAGGGACTTCTGTTTTATATAGTTGTTTAGTTGTTCAATTGTTTAGTTGTTGCAGTGTGTGTGCATGTAGTGAGCTACTTGTAGCAAATATGTGTATAGCAAATTAGTAAGTTTTCTTTTATATTTGTACTAGTCGATAAAACCCGTGGAAAAATCTTAGGCAGGATAAAAGTGAAAAAAGAAACACCATTTCAATTTTGATGACGTCAGCAACCCATCCATCAAAAAAAATAGAATTTGATTTCACGTTGCCTCTATTGTGGAGAGCTTAAAGCGCTAATCAAGAAAATGTATATGATCATGTGCTTTTGATGAGCGGTTAATGAGATATAAGGGTTTAAAAATTTTGCTGATGTCAGCAATGGCCTGTCCAAACCCCATTTTTTTTTATACCCGTTTATACCCGTTGCCTTTATCGTATAGATCTTGAAACGCTGATCAAGAAAATGTATAGGATTGTGTACTTTTGACAAATGGTTGCAGAGATATAAGGGTTTGAAGGTTTTTGATGACGTCATTAACCCGTCCATTCCGAAACGAATTCGGGGACCCAGGTTTGAGAAAATTACCCAAATTGGTCCCACGTGGTCCCTAATTACCCACGCGGTGAAAAATCACTGACATCACCACCTTGTTTCCAGGTTATTTGCCCTCAAATTTTAGGTGCACAGTAATGGCTTCACTAATTTCATATAAGATATTGACGTTAAAGTAGTGTTATTGATGTCGCTCCATAACGTCAGAAAACTTAACATATTAGGCATGCAATTTTCGGCAACATCAAAGGAAAATGAACACATCAACTTTCCCTGTTACGGACAGACACAGTCTCCGTATTATTATAAGAGATGTCATTTAACTTTATGTTTTTTCTTGTACTTATTTTTTGCTATCATATTTATTTATCTAGTGTTTTATGTCCTTTTGTTTGAACTTTTGTATTTTGTTTTAGCTTTGTTGTTGTAACAATTTTGAAAGATGAGTTTATTGTTATAACACTCAGTTATATTATTCCCTAACTATAACAATTGTGTTTGTGCTGTTATATGAAGGAGTGGTCATTGATATTCTCGAATTTCACTTGATAAGTGAAAAGACTACAACCAAAAAACAACATAAAATTTGATACATTGAGTACAGGGCCTAATTTCAATTTCGAATTGAAGCGGCTTTCGAATGTCTCCTTGTATCATTTTTATTTTGTTCATTTTTATGGAGGAGTTGAGAAAATGTCGATTATAAAGCAGCTAGCAAAAAAATGCTTTGGAAAATAGCAGAAAAATCAATCTTCATCACAAAGTAATGTAGTAGACGACAACGAATCATTAACAGAGGAAAATGAATCATATCTTTGCAGAAATGATAATGCTAATTAAATTTTCAGATTTTCAATTAGGACTTTTAACTGAATTTCGTATATTTTGCAAAATAAATTGAGATTTAAACTATATTTGGTAGTGGAACCTTCAATATTTGCCCACGTGTACCTGTAGCTGATATTTTTTTTTCTTATATTAACCATCTCAAGCAGAGACTGGATTGGGTTCTGTGGAATATCAGGCAGTAGTGGATGCAATCAAGAGTGCAGTTAAAAATGATCTGAGCAAAATTTGTGGTCCCTATGTGAGATTTACTGATGCAGAACATTATGAGATAGGGAAATACGCTGCTCAGAATGGAAACAAAGCAACCATCAAACGCTAAAGTCCAAGAATCTCAAAGAGAGCACAGTGCGGACATTCAAAGCGAAATATGTTTCTTGTGGAAAAACTACAATGGCAGAAAAATCATCTAGTACAGTCCCTATAAAAGATCTTTCAGACAAGCGGATGATCACATGCACTTTTACAATCTCATTAAATGGTATATTCTTACCGATACAATTGATCTATGCAGGAAAAAGGGAAAAAAGCATTCCAAAAATCAAATTTCTGAAGAGCTTTTCCTTAAGCGCCAATCCGACCCACTTCAGCAATGAAAGAGTCAATAAAATTGATTGAAGAGATTGTCATCCCGTATTTTCAAACAAAAAGGAAGAAACTTGGCTTGGCAGCGAATCATTCTAGTCTGGTAGTCATGGATGTTTTCGAAGGTCAAACAAATGATGCTGTTCAGAATCTTCTAAAGAAAAATCATTTTCCACAAAAGTACCAGCTAATATGACCAATCTGTTCCAGCAATTCGATTTGAGCGTAAACGGGTACCCCAAAGCTTATTTAAAGAAGCTATTCACTGAATGGTTTGCGAAGCAGATTAATAATGGTGTTAACAGTGACAAAAATCCAGGAAGTATTGAAGTCTCTTTGCAACTATCGATACTAAAACCTCTTCAAGCGAAATGGACTATTGACGAAATGACATCATTATCAGGAAAAGAAGTTATCTTGAAAGGCTGGGAAAGGGCTGGTATCACTGATGGAATTAAAATGTGTAGCTCGAAGCTCCCTACCCTCTGTCCTTTTCATGAGCTTGACCCATTGGTTCCTAATGAAGAAAAATATAATATTGGTGAAGCGATCACAAACAATAAAGATCAGTTAGTAGATGGCCTGACTCACTACACTGAAGATAGTGATGTTGACAGTGAATGGGAAGAAGAGTATGAAGAAATAGAAATATTTTTGAAGATGTATTTTAGTGATTTAATACACAAAGAAAATATTAGGAATATTTCCATGAAATTACACATCTGCTTTAATTCTGTGTTTTATCGTCTTTCTTAGAAACATCAAAAATAAAAAATCGCGAAATTAAGTACACGCGAAACGCATAAAATCTATTTTCAAAAAAATTTGTGAATAATACGTTTAAGGTAGAAGTGGGTTTAATAAGTTGGGTAATTAGTGCAAACAACTTAATTGCGAATTACAATGTCTGCAGTCCAAATCAAGTGATATTTATCAAGAATCCTAATACATATGGACATAGACAGAGCAACTGCTGACAGGTTTATATTAAAAACACGTCAACAGAAAAGATATGACAGATCGTCTGGAAATTAAAGTACAAGAATGGTGACAAAGATTGTAATCAGAGAAAACATTGACATGGCCCAGAAGTGACATTGAAAGTTAGGCTAGAACAGAGGAAAAGTTAGTTAAAGTTAAGCTTGGAACAATTACTAAGAGATGTTGCTTAACACTAAGTTTGATTGGGATTAAGATTCGTCTGACATTGATAAAGATAGGCAATGCTGCAGAAGTGTCAGGTGTTGTTGCAGAGATGGCAAAAACGTCTGGATATACTGTCTTGTTAATTGGAATATAAATGATTGTAATAGTCAATCGTTTTAAGGGCAGGGTGATGCCTTAGAAAGTGACCAATATAGAGGGTTAAAGTTGGTTGATCAAGATATGAAAGTTATTAAAAGAGTGATTGATAAGTTAATTGGAGCAAGAATTGATAGGACAGGAGAAGAAAATAGGATACAATTTGTTTTTGTTGTAGGGTGTGGCACTGCAGATGCAAATTTTTACTTAGACAACTTCAGGAAAAGTATTTAGAAAAAGAAAGAATTTTTATTTTGCCTTTGTAGAATTGAAGAAAACTTTTAAACACGAAGGTATTTGGTGGGCTAACTCCATTTTTGTCAGAATTTATTAGAGCAACAGTGATATTGCAGAAAGGTCACAATTACTGGTAGACAGTTTGACTGCCACTTCTTATACTTGTTGATAATTATTTTAACAAATTATCTCTTTAAGTTGTGTTATTTACTTCATTTTAAATTGCGTTTGTGTAGCTACCACTTGAAATAAATTTTCAGGTCATTTTAAAATAACATTGTTAATTCACCAACACTGTCTAAAGAAAGCTTTGTCATTGCACTTGCACTATGTTACTAATAATCTCTCTTTTAGAAATTGATATTCATTTTGTACATAAGCGTTGCATAGGTGACATAGACAACAAGATTAATGATGTACAATATTGGCCTGTATGAAATAGTCAAGACTTTTGTTACTTATGTGATTTTTTGTTAACTAGCGAGTATTGTCAATTGGAATAAAAGGTAGGCTGTATGCCACATGTTTAAGTATTATACAGGTGGTTAATTGGAATAAAAGGTAGGCTGTATGCCACATGTTTAAGTATTATACAGGTGGCATACAGCCTACAGTGCACAATTGACATGGCACATCATTGACAGATCTGCTTTTTTCAAATCATTAAAGCTTTTTTGAAAATCTTTAAACAGATCGTCTGAATCAGCAATGGCAGTCTGCAAACACAGCAAGGGTGATTCTGACTCTCCTAAAACAGTTGATGACGGTTTCTTTGATTACGACCTTCAAAAATCAGCCAGTATTTTCATTGCTAGCAAAATTGAAATCTTTGGACAGGGCTCTTTTTTCTCGACGGCTCTGCACATTAAAGGTACAACCAACCATTCCTCAGAAAGGCTAAACCCTATCCTGTTAGTTAAAAAATAGATGCTTTATTATTTGGAGGCGAAAATACAAGTTGAACGTTGGTCAACGTTGGACAATCGTGAAGATAAGAGCAATTGATCAACTGCATAAAACATTTGCGTGAGTTTGCAGACCCACTCTCCAAATATTTCAAATGATTTGACACTTTTAGATTAATTTTGCGATTTTGAGTTTGCTTCTGTTTAACTGCCCTGCTGCCAAGTTTTTTTAAAAACTCTTTTAGAAGAAGCTGCATGGCTATGATACTTACCAAGCTTCTTTACTTATCTATTAGGCAACCGCATAGCAAATTTGTAGGTCCAATACCTCTTATGGTTTTAAATATTGGCCTACCTCTTAAAAAGTTGTACATAGGGCATAAAATAATGCCAAATGAAGTTGTTGTGTTTGTGACCCTATGGGTGGAACAGATGAAATAAGTCATTATTGTTAATTAACAATGATATGCTCATTTTATCCACCTGCTGAGGCGTAACCTTAATTTTGCCACATAATATACAGAATCTTGTGATTTAAGATATTTGAGATTTAGCTATAAAATATTAGGAGAAATATTAAAAGACATTTTATTAAAATCTGAGGAAGAAATGAAAAGTTACTAATAATATGGCCTAATCTGTGTTGAAAACGTAATAATAAAATATACAAACTTTAGAAAAAACAACTGTCCCATGAATAAATATTTTTAAGAAATGTTCAATCAAAAAGACATACCTATGCTAGCAGCCTTTTGGTCTGTCTTTTGCTTCTTTTTCCCCTTACGTTTCTCCTTGTCACCAATTCCTTTCCTCAATATTTCTCTCGAAGACATCACTCTATTGAATTATCTGAAACAAAAAATCTTTTATTGCTTAATTATCTTTTTATATTCTCCCCTTGCATTCCCATTTTCAGAAAAGGAGAAAAGTTGGAAAAAGTATGCAGGTATGTTTCACATATTTATTTTCTATTTTTCGTTACGTTTTTTTATAACCATTTATATCACCCTGGACAACTATTACACTTCCCCCATTATTGGAAAAAGCTTTGCTCCAAAACTATACTGACTACTACAGAAGAAATAAATCTGCCTGAAAACCAAAGAAGGGTGCACCGCCTTAAAGAAAATTTGAAGGAACAATATCACTGAAACAAACATGCAACTTTTCAAAATCGCGTGAATGCCAATTTGTTAACAAAGCATGTAGGTAAACAACATATCAACATATCTTGTTGGTGATTTTTTGCCAACATGAACAAATTGAACTAGAAAGGCTGGCATGCTGTCTGTTATTCATACATTTGCCAAATAAGATGGATCGGAACACCAGAGAAACCATACAAAAACCAAATGTCATCCTGGACTACAACAAAATGTTGGACGTTGTACCTTATAGATAAAGTTATTTTGGGGAAAAAGTGTGTTTTCCAGCATAGGTTTACCTGTCTGCATCACAAGCAGGCATCCTCCATCTGGCAGCACAGAAAAAATCTAAGCGGCAAAGACCGCATTGCCCTGGTTGTCGAGAGCCAGTTGACAATCATGGCTTTAACCCTCCAAGTACACTTTGCCAAGGTCGAGAAGTGTTGTCCTCTCGAGTGGACTCAGATCGACATGTCCAGCAGCAATACCTTTCCTCTGCTCGGTCTACAACGCCTCAGCGCCAATCCACCCACCAGAAGTCTTCAACCGAGACACAGGACCAGTCAGCAGCTCATCCACTCACTGACCTTCGTAATGAACTGGCTCGCCCTGAAGACGAACATGCCACTCTTCAGCGTAGCATCAAATCTGACGAAGCCACACTTCGCTCACATCCAAACACTGTGTTTGGTCCGACCACGAACAGAGACACTTGTTACTCCATCAGCTACAGCTTATCATTCCTGTGATGACCCGAACCTTCAAACAAGGCAGCCATTTATAATCGATCATCTGCTGCGCCCATCGACTATGTTTTCCGAAAATTTAGGCCATCCTTCGTACCTTTTTTCCTGTATACACTGTCATTTTTCAATGATAATTGGAAAATGATCATTGAAAAATGATAGTGTATTTCAGCCTTTAACTTTCTATTGCTTGCCATGTTAATATTACGAGCTCTCTCTGAAACACAATTCTGGAGATCATTTTTCTTTTGTGTTGAATGTAATTCTAATCTATTTATATCTTTGCAATCACATTGGGCACATTGAAATGATTTGCTATTGGTAATAAAGCAATATAGCAGGTATCATTTTTAGCTTTAATTGACACGTATTTCACAACCTAGTGCCCAGGACTTAATTATTAATTCCTGTTAAAAATTTTGAAAAATGTTAAAATTAAAGTATAGATAATAATTTTCTTTTTTATCTTCGCTACCTTCGAGCAACAGGTGGCCACTAAAATATGAAAAATAAATATAAAATACAATTAATTAGACACATGCAACTATCTCCTCCTTATTGCCGCCATTCATTTTATCATGCACACTGTGATTGCTGAGATATAAATAGATAACAAAATTCTATAAACATTAGAAAAGAATGTTCCACATATCGCTGTTACAGACAATCCATGATAATTATTATGTTGTTTATTTTTATGCCAAAAAAACTTAAATATACATAAAAAACAGAGATTTTACTTTAGGTTTATAACCTGATAAAATGGTTTTTTATTTGTTTGTTTGTTCAATAGCAGGAAGAGTTATTATTGGCTGAAACTAATGTTTACAAATTAAAAGAAAACAACATTGTCCGATTTGGTACTGCCGGCATTAGCAGAAGATCGACTTGTCAAATTAATTTAAATTCATTATTATTTTGCCAATCGGAGACAAGGAAGTTAAGAATAAGGGAATCGCTAGTTCAGACACTTGGTTTTCGTGTTTGGGGTTCACGAGTTTAAACGTCCCCCACTTGTCTCCAGCATGAAAAAACAGAACACACGCACATGAGTATAAAATGATTAGGGTAAGTAAAAATACGCTGAATTTTTTTCTTAACATGATACGGGTTATGCAAAGGTGCGGGTTGGTAAAACACATTGATTGAAATTTTATGCGAGTTATTAGAAGGTGCGGGCTATTTGATAGCATCTAGTTCATAAGTCCCTAAAAAAGCTGAACTGCGGGTTATACGATGTCAGGTTATATGCCAGAAAATCTGGTAAGCCTGGTTTTACCGGGCCTTTGCTTCCTGCATTAGGTACACACACCCAGACTGGAATCGAGATTTGTCGAAACTTTAACCGCCTTAAGGGTTTTCAAAAACCGGATTGCAAATTCTCACACTCCTGCAACCGCAAGGTTGGTAATCAGGTTTGTGGCAAGCAACACCAAGGTTGTCAACACACACCTAATTGACTAGATTTGCCTATGTTTTCCTCACCTCTCAATTTGAAATTATGGACCACTGAACTAGATGATGATCCAGACAGGGAATTCCTTCTTGATGGAATTACTCATGGGTTCCAGCTTTTGCCTGCAGACATTTCTCTCACGCCTGCCGAAATGCATAATTATTCCTCAGCTACTAATCCTCTCTCTGCTGATAAGGTGGAGGCTACTATCATTGAGGAAATTAGTGCTGGCAATTATGTCTTGACAGACTCCAGGCCTACTATTTTTAGTGCCTTGGGGGCTGTTCCTAAGCCTAATAGTGAGGACCTGCACCTCATTCATGACTGCTCAATGCTTCCTGGTAAAGGTGTTAACACCTACATTACCATTGAAAAGCAACGATTTCAAACCATAGATCACGCTGTCAAGCTGATAAGTAATGGTTGTTTTCTGGCAAAAATTGACTTAAAATGTACATACCGGTCAGTACCAGTGCACCCTTCTAACTATGCTGCCCTAGGTTTGAAGTGGAAATTCAAGGGTGCCTCAACTTTTTGTTACCTTGTGGATACACGCCTACCTTTTGGTGGTAGGAGTGCTTCTGGTATTTTTCACCGCATAACTCAAGCTGTTCGGCGGATAATGGCTAAGAAAGGCTTCAACCTCATAGTTGTGTACCTTGATGATTTTCTCATCATTGGGAGTAACAGGAGTGAATGCAAAGCCGCATTCAATGCTTTGTCCGCTTTACTTGTGTCTTTGGGCTTCCAACTTAGTCCATCTAAAGTTGTTACACCATGTCAGGAGCTTGTGTTCCTTGGCGTCCTTCTTAATTCTGTGGATTGCACGGTTTCCTTACCAGCTAATAAATTGTCTGCGTTAAGGCGTGAGTATACAAAAAAGGTGTGATATTTAAAAATGCTTTTAATTCACCAAAACTTTATTTTGATATATTAATGTATATATTTTTAGACCTATATAATGCTATAAAAATTATTAAGAAAAAATAAAATTTGAAGGTTTAATAGACATGAAGAAAAAATGACCCCTCTCCTACAAATGCGATCTCTTTTACAAAACTACTAATTTCTCAAGTTTGCTGTTTGCTTTTTTGTAATCAAGACATTGATCTAAAAACGCTTTTTTAATTTTTTTTTAATGTTTTTTAATTTTGGAGTTATTTAGTTTTAAAATTTTTTCCACAATTTTTAACCTCTAATTGTCAGAAAACTCATCATAACTCGCGTTCTATTCATTCTCAAGAAATAAAAAAAAAGCCTTTTTAGATCAAACATTCCTCTCCACGCTAAGCGTGCTCTCCACCCCACATATTTTTATAGTTTTGTAAAAGAGATTTAAAACGTAAGTGATACTCTCTTAAAAATTTAACACTGTGAAAAAGTGCTTTAAAGTTTCTCACAGAAATCTGATACTTCTGCATAATAATTGATCACTATGGTAACGACCATTTTGTTAACAGGTTTTTTTACATCTTCTGTTTCTGCTGCACGTGTTTGCTCACATTCGCAATTATACACAGTTGAGTATGGGTAAAACAAAAACAAACTCTAGAAACGAAAAAAATTTTCGACTAGTGCTAGCTTGGTGATCGTCGGACATTTTTATTCGCTGTTAACTTATAAACAGGTTTTGCCATGTTTTTCACAGTAAATTATATTCAACTTCAGAAGACAAAAAATAAAAATAAAATATTCTTATGGGAAATAGAAGAAAAACTTCAAAAGAATCTTTTAACTACATACGAAAATCATTTTCCTCTTTGAGTCGGCTTTCATTTATAACCTTGAACATAATTGAGTAGTAAAAATTAATACCCAAGATGATTACGTGTGAACTAATATTTGATCTTTATTGCATAACAAAAAAGTGATTTATGAAAAAAAAATTTGGGGGGATAATAATCTATCCTAAATACATTTTTTTAAAAATATTTTTGCACCATTTTAAAGTGCAGATCTTTTTTTATCTAATCACTGAAAAAAATTTTTTTAGGAAAAAACCCATTTTTTTCTTATACTCACGCCTTAAAGGAAACGGTCAACTCTTTCTCCCTCCGGAAAAGAGCCTCCAAGAAACAGCTTCAACAACTCGCAGCACGCCTTAACTGGGCCTGTAAGGTGGTGTATGGTGGCCGTACCTTTTCAAGACGCGTTCTTGATCTGATGAACACCTTGTCATCCCCTACCTCACGATGTCGCTTGACACCCGAATTCCACAGGGAAATCGACTGGTGTTGTCAGTTTTTTTTAATGGGAAGTGCGACCTCTGTGACACTCGTCCTATTACTGACTTAGAAACAGACGCATGTTCCACTGGTATGGGTGCTTAATTTCAAAGAGATTGGTTTTATTCCCACCTTCTTGTTGATCACCCATGTGTACTGTGACAATACTGCTGCTGTTGCTATGTTAAATAAGGGTACCACATCCAACATTGTTGTTATGAAGTACCTTTGGTACCTGTTTTGGCTTTCTGCTCTTTATAACTTCCACTTAAAAGTTTACCATACACCGGGGGTGGAAAATGTTACAGCCGACCACATTTCCTGGTTAGACGATGCGTCACATATCCTAGCTTTCATGCAACAAATTGATCTGCAAAGGATATATTTTGCAAATGTCTCTGCCTTTTTACACATGTCTGAGTCCTGTTACTATTATCTATTAGCTAAGTTTTTTGTTATTGGTTAGGACGTTTTTTATTTTTGTTCTAGATCTCGAAAGATGGCCTGCTCTCTGATGTTTTGTTTTTTCGTGAAGTCACCTACTCTGCTAACACAAAAAAGAGCTACCACACTCATCGCTCTGCATATTATAAATTTTGAAAACTCATGCACCTCCCAATTGTTCCTGCTAATACATCAAGTCTCTGTATGTACGCGGCCTACCTTGCCCAATTTCTCCTTCCGCAGTCAGTTTGTGTTTACCTCAATTTTGTTGGACTTCTGCACCGGGAGATGGGGTTCTATAATCCACTCTCTGATAACTGGGTCCCTTCCTCTGTTCTGACTGGTATGAAGCGGATGCTTGGTGTTCCACCACAGCCCCGTCTTTCTATTACCATAAATTTGCTTCTTGGATCCGGTCTCGTTTAAATCTCAATTCCAGTAAACATGCCTCTTTTTGGGCTATTTTCCTTGTATCTTTTTTGGCCTATTTCGCATTTGTCTCACATGCTACCTACATTGCCAGCTGCCTTCAATGCTCGCATCAACTTTACTAGGTCTGATTTTGTTTTATCCCATTCACAGTTGTTGATACTAGTTCGCCGGAGTAAAACCATCCAGTTGGGACGGCGTACTATTACTGTTCTGCTGGTGGCTATTCCATCGTCACCTTTGTGCCCAGTTGCTGCTGTCGCTCACACGTTCTTACGCCTGATGTACCAGCTAACTTTCAAGCATTATGCTGGCATGACTCTGCCTCATTCGCTACTAGTATTTTTACCTATCGATTTTTTATGGCCTGTATAAAGAAAGTTTTGACAGAGCTTGGGGTTCCTGCCCACCTATATGGGACTCACTCATTTTGACGGAGTGGTGCCACATATGCACTGGAAGCGGGGGTTCCACTGGATTCCATCTCCATTCTTGGAGACTGGAAGTCAGATTCTATGTTTCTCTACCTACACATGCCACTATCTCAGCGCCTGTCCGCCCAGCGTATCATGGCATTGCACCTTACCACACATTAATTTACAATTTAACATACATTTGGATTTGGATATTCGCATTACCTACTATGTATATATTTATAATATAGACTCAGCTTTATATTAGCTACTTCGTCTTTATATAGTAGTATGCTCACTGATTTATCATTCTATATATTTAGTTGTTTTTGTGTATACTGGCTGCTCTTTGTATTTATTTGTTGTTGTTGTTTTTAGTATTCTTGCTAATAGAACCGTTTACTGCATATTTGTGTTTTTACTGTGAGTTCAAAGTTAGAAAACAAAGATTCTAGTAGAATCTTTGTTTTCTAACTTAAAAATCTGTCATATTGTGTAGTCTTAGGAGAGTTTTTGCTAATTTATATTTAGCTTAATTTAGATATATACTTGTAGTTCTCGTTTAATCAAAGCCTCTTTTGTAAGAGTTCGACCTTAAAGCGTGCTTGTTTTCCCTCAATCAAAAGTTGTACCACGTGACATTCTAACTGGGAGAATATTCTTCTATATAATTCTTTTTAAAAAAATTCCCTAATTTGAAGCAAATATTTTATTACATGGAATTCTTTGATAACTGAGAACTGTGGTCTGTTGTTTATTTTTTCTACTTACAGAAATGCTTGCGCATGTGCAAAAAAACTGCAAGCTAGCTAATATATATATTTTTTCTCGCTTTCCCGAAAGTAAGAATATTCCTCAACACTATTTATATACCATAAACAACTTACATAAAATATAAATAACCAATGTACATTGGTTAATAAGGATAATTTACAAGAAGTGGAAACAACGTCGTAATTATATTTACTTTCAGTTTTGCTTCTCGCGCTCACTCGTTCGACGACTTGTGTTCCCGGGAAGAGCTAGTAATAAAAATAGCACCCGGGACCTATCACCAGCACACAATCAGTGGCCTGCACCTGGTCCGGAGTGCAGTATGGTGGCCGAGAGTTGCCATTAATAAAAAACAATTAAACATTCAAAACAATTCAATTTTAAATGTAATGTTAAAATTAAAATAAAAATTCATTTCAATTTAAAAATCAAAAGAAATTTAATTTAAATCCAATCTCCATCCTTGGCCGAGGGCTGTCAAAGCTAATTAATATCGAATTTGTTTTTAAGTTGATTTGAAATCATATTTTAAAAAAATTAAATTGATTTGACTTGTGGCCAGGCATTGGGAAAAATGGGGTTCAGGTATATGGTGTTTAATTCGAACAAAACATGGCCGAAAACAACAACAAACGTGATGCGAAGAATAGGAAAGAAGATTGGGCAAACTTTGCAGCTACGATGAAGGGC
The DNA here is from genome assembly GCF_029227915.1 of Hydractinia symbiolongicarpus. Taxonomy (NCBI): domain Eukaryota; kingdom Metazoa; phylum Cnidaria; class Hydrozoa; order Anthoathecata; family Hydractiniidae; genus Hydractinia; species Hydractinia symbiolongicarpus. The sequence continues at coordinate 8,191,297 of NC_079885.1, forward strand.
AAAAGATTAAAGCGAACCAGCTAACATTATCAGATCCAAGGAAATGATTATAGCCAGCCTTCTGGTGTTGCCATGAAATACAGGAAAGTTGGGCCCCAAGTCTTTGTGGAATATGATTACGACGAAATTAGTCTTGATAATATTAAGAAGGCTTGTCACAAGCATTTTTATAATGAATTACCTACAGAAATGTCATGTGATATCGTAGCATCCCAAAATGGACCCTCATGCACAAAATTGTCCCCTATCACAGACTTTAAGAAACTTTATGTACGATTTGTGAAGGATAGTACAGAAAGAAGTTATGGTGCATTTTCATCTACTTTAGAGTCATTCCCTAATGCAGTATATCAACGAAGCCCGTTTGAAGCTATAAGTGTGAACACCACAAGCAGATTGCCAGCAAAATCAGTGGCATTAACACACAAGACTAAATCCATCACAAAACATAGGGCACCAAAACGTTTGTATAGTTTCTATGTGACCCCTTGGAAAAGTTATTAAAACTGCACAAAAGCCACCTACTGCAATACAAATGTATAAATTTGACATACACAAAATGTCATAGAGCACACCCTAAATATCCCACTTCTGTATTGAAGAAACACCACTTGGGCAGGGAGGTTTTCGAAAGGTTTATAAATGCACGTGTGAAGGGAAAGAGTATATTTTAAAGAGATTTTTGGATTTAACTATTAAATCCATGGATGAACTTAATGAGCATTTGGAAGTAAAAGAATCTCCTGTAACATTAGCAAGAAAAGCTATTCAAATGCATGCATTAGCATATAATTTTGCTGACCAGCTGAGATTGAGCTTAAGTCCTGAAATGCATAAAATTTTTGGAAATACGTTTTCCTACAACAAAGCCAAGCTAGGAAAAATAATTGGTGATAATGAATTTGTAATGATCGAAGACTATATGTGGACATTTTAGGAAGTACATCAACAATAATGGTAGTATTGATGAAGAAAAGGACGAGTTGGTTCGCAAAGCAGAATGCTTGGCCCATTTGTCTTACCAAAAGTCTAAAAAACAATTAATCTTACTTGATCATCAGCTACGGATTTTTTATAAATAAATACTACTCAACATTTTTTAGTTATTTTTTGTTATGTTCATACTTAATAAATAGGTGTGCTTTTACATAGTCTGTTGGGTCTAACGTTGATGAATCCAGAATCTGTTCACAATGTTTCCTAAAATCAGGATGCAAGTAAACATTTCCATACTGCAATACATTTGACAATTCTGCAACATTCTTTAGCTCCTCTTCTGTTACTTGAAAACCTAGAAGACAGATTAATTGGGCTAATGTTCTATTTTGTTCTTGACAATATATTTGTTATTAAATGATATTATAGTATATAAAAATTATGTTCTTTTAAAAGTGTACAATTTATGTTAACATTAAAGAAAAAAGAGAAAGTTCTTACCACATTCTTCTAACCCATATCTCTCTGGAAAATCGTAAATGCTTTCTAGAATTAATTTTATAGTTCCATTTTTGAGAATGATTTTTTTTAAAAGATTTGCCTGTCACAAGAGTTATTGGAATCATAATGATTTTCTGTGATAAGCCAGTTTAACCCCTCCTACTAGTACTTTTCAAGTCTTTCGTCCAGCTCCTTTCACCAGCGCTCAATTTAAAACGACAAAAGTGACCTTTGGATATACATATATACCTTATACCGATACCTTATACAATTAAAAGTCATAACTTTTTAACTTTAAAATCACGAAATTTACAAATTCCCAGACCTTGAAATAAATAATTATACCTGGTTCGAAGTTTAAGGACCATAGTAAACAGAATCAGTTGGGTCAGCAAGATTGCCCTTATTATTACGTAGATATGCTTGCATAGTAGCCATCACTCCAGTTTCTGTACCTCTATCCATTCTCAAATATGATGGTAACATTCTTGTCTCGTATAGATATTCCAAAAACCAACGACCTATGATTTCGGGTTTGGAATTTGTTGCCCACACTTTGAGCCACAGCATTTTTCTACTGGCTATATCCATACAGCCATATATAGCCAGAGGAAAGGTACTGTTTTGAAACCCCATTAGTTTATCGTGACCATCCACAGATAAAAACCAATTTGGACCTTTGGTGGTAAAGCATACTTTGGCTTGCTTTCTTTAAACCCAGGTTGACAAGCTTCCAATCTTTCTAGGTACCTTTATATCATATTTTTGTCGCATTTTATTTCGCATTGCCCTATACCCTAGCAATTTCCCTGGTCCATTCATCTCATTCTCCACTGCAGGTCACCTTGCTTATGCTAACTCCATAGTCAGTGTAGTAAATATTAAAGTGTCTTAAACGTCTATCTAGGGTTCTAAGACTCCATTTGTATTTAGAGAAATCTCTCATCATATAGTCCATTATCTCGACTCGCTTCATGCCTTGCAACACATAAGTGCTAAGAACTTTTTTTAACTCGTTGTCGAAACGGTAACCATTTGTTACAAGCGCCATGTTTGTTTACACTTTTCCCGCGCAAGCTCTGCGGGGGAGTGTATTTATATAATAGCAGTTCCCGGCCAAAAATGATTTTAAAAATGATTTAGATTTAAAAATTTAAAGCAATTTAAGTTGCATTTTATTTTAAAATTGTTTTCACAACCAATTTAAATTTAATTTTACATTTTTTTATTAAATGCGTTTTTTTTCGTTTGGCAGCTCTCAGACACCATAGTGCAGGACTGTTTAATTCTTTTCTCTCTTTTAGATGTATTGAATTTTACAAAAAAAAAATTATCTTTTCTCTTAATGCATTATCTGATAAAAAACCGGACTTTTGTTTACTAGGGGTCCGAGGTCCGGGGTTCTGTGGAATAGTTAATCGTTTTAATAAATCCTTTTGGTAAAGATAATAAGAAGTACGCGTTATTAATGATATGTCTTTTTGTCAGACAAAAATAGGCAAAAGTTTACTGATCAGTTAATATGCATCTAATCCTTATTTGTTGCGGTTATGAAAGCGTTTAAGTCAACGAAAAAAGAGGCCCGGGACAAGGTTGCTGCTGACAGCCTAGTCAAAATACCAACTTCGTTCCCAGGGTGTTTCTCACTTTTTGATGTTAAAGGTCAAGCTCGACCCCAGTACCTTCTAACGTAGCGGCAAAACTATCAAACAGCGCTGTTGAGAAGCAAATAGTTCTGAGGACGAAGTTGGTCTTACTAATATAAAAAATCAAAAGATGCCCTGGGAACAAGCTTGTCGGAAAACTTTTCACAATTAGCCTAGGTTCGGTTGACTCGCATTGAAATCAGGGTACTTCTGTGATTTAATGATATTCTGTGCTCCAAAAAGCGTTGTTTGTGAGGAATTATGGTTTAATACTACATTACTAAGAGAAATTAGAAAATAACCGCTAAATAAAAAGTAAAAAATGCAATTTACAACATACTTTTCACATCTCTCCAACTTAAATTTCTTCTCCAATCCACAGCGATAACGTTCTTATACTGGAGTCTGCTGCTTCTTTTACCCAAAGGCAAAAGTGTCTCTATGCTATGGTAAAGCGAAAGTTAAAATTTGCAGTCAAAAATACTTAGATTTGTGTGCATTGGATGTATATTTTTGAATTCTCTGCAAATTTAGTTTTTCAGTCTGTTTACTCAAGCGTTTACTTACTAAAATAACTAAAAAATTCACTTAGCATACTTTTTAGGAAAATTCTAGAAAAACATACTTTGTCAGCAAGACAACTTTCCCCCAACTTTAGTTGACCCAGTCAGCAGCCACAGTAGTGCTTCAAAATTGTTTCATCTTGCGTCTGTTAAATATTTTTGTAAACAAAAACTCCAACTAAAACGTACTACAACTGAGCAAAACTCAGATGTGATAGAGAAAACAATCCGTCCGCCCTAATTCAATGCTTAATCACGTGGTTTTGTGAACACCTCATTGGTTTATTAAAGTGAAAGTTGAGTCATTAACAGATAAATAAGTTTTATTGCCTGTTTTTTATTGCAAAACATATCACCAGGTCGTTTTAAACGTCAAATATTTTTGTAGAAGGAAACAAGATCATAAAACTTGCAAATAATAAACTATTTGTTAAAAAAGGATAAAAATTAAGCTTTTTAACAATGTCCTCCCCAGGCCCCATTTTTGTTGTTTTATATTGGAGGCAGCACGAGGTTGAAATTCTTAAGGCCGATTTCCAAACAGCAGCATTTAGTCGTAAAAAAGCGCCGCGATTTTTATCGCATATTTTATAAATACGTAAGAAAAACATGTGGGTGATGCGATTGTTCATAGATAGAAAAACTAAAAGCCTATACCATGTTTTGGTTAAAGATTTAATTCTATCGGATCATGAGTACTTTTTTAAGTCATTCAAAAGGAGTCCAACAAGGTTTGAAGAACTTCTTTCATTTGTGACTTCGAAATCGGCCTTTATAGCCTAATTATATGGGGCTCGATATTGACCGCGCAGCAGCATGATAAAATAAAACAGCTCGCCATAATGGCAGATCATCACTAAAAAATATTTGACATTATATGAGGCGAGTCAACCAGCCTAGGCAGGCTGGCTTGTTTTTTTATTTATTTATTTATTTATTTATTTATTTATTTATTTATTTATTTATCATCAATATTTACCCAGGATATACATTTCAGACACGGGTTGGTTAGGTGGGTTGACTCGGTTCATATAATACCACTTTGCTGAGCCAGGCGCCGGGTTGAAAAAGAAAAGCATGCGCATTGCGATCTAAAACAGAAGAAAAGCAATAACACCGACCGAAGCAGAAGACAAGAAATTTAAATACACTTCAGAACCTGTGGAGCAGCTTATTAATTTCCTAAATGATAATTTTAAATTAATTTCGTTTATTTTTTTACAGCTTGCAACAGCTATTTTCAAAAAAAATACGCGCTTTTCATTTTTTAACCCGACAGCAGTGTAGGTCATATTCCTGGTTGACTTTTTCCATATAATATGCGATTTTTTCAAACGGGTTGTGACCCACCAAACGAGCCAACACTGAGCCAACTCGCCTAATATAATCAGCCCCGTAAAGGGGGATTTTCGCGAAGCGAATTGAGCGGCGAATTCGACAGCGAATTGTATCTGAGCATGCGCAGTTTTTTTTGTTTTGATTTTGCGTCGAACTGCGCATGCTCAGATACAATTCGCCGTTCAATTCGCTTCGTGAAAATCCCCCTTAAAGGCCATTTTCAACATCTATCCTTTTTTAATTATGCTTGAAAGCAGCCTTGTTCCCACGACCTTTTTCGGTTGTTAATATTTGCCTCCGATATAAAAGTAAAAAAAAAGGTCCCGGAAACGAGGTTAAGTGTGGTAGTAACAAAGCGCTAGCATTATTTCGGATAATCAAGAACAAATTGGCTGTAGTTTTTTTGAGAAGAAAAATCAGTCTGTAATGCTAAAAGTAATATTAAACAACACAAAGCTTGATTAATTATAGACATTTTGATTATCAAGTTCTTAGAAGTGTTCCACTTTTTTGATAAATTGCTGGAAAACATCTCTTGTTTAGATTACTTAAATTTTGATCCTTTGGACAATTGTTTTTTGAGGTTCAAAAGAGTGCTTTTGGCATGTGTTTCTATAATATTTATGCAGATAAATGTTAAGTTTATGTTAATAAAAGTATTTTCTGTCTATGGCGTGCAGTTATTTTGCAGTTTTTTTTCGTGACATTTCTAAATTAAACGCACAAAGATCGAACGATATTTAACTGGACCTGGAAAATACCTTAAGGGAACTAAATTTCACAGGAATTTTGCCAAATTCGAAAAATTCTGATTTTTCTAACACTATATGGAGGTGCGCTGACTCGGCAAAACAAGCTGGCTTACTTGCCGGGCTGGCTTTTAACTTTGTTTATATGCAAAAAAAACTCCTTTGTTAGGCGGCATAGCTCTGAACAATAAAAACACTACAATAATGCAGAACAAAAGAAATAATTTTCATAATTTTGATTCATAAATTTCATTACGTGAGCATGATCAACCATCTCGCCTGGGCGATCCAGCTGCTTTGTTACTGTTTACATTTGTATTCATTTTCGTTACGTATCTGTGTAGCGTTACACGGAAAACTAGTTCCAGTCTTAATGTTATAGCACGTGCAACAACTCCTACCCTTCTCACCAGTCGATTAACCGTCAGAGCTGTAACAAGTTAAAAAAAACCCGCCCACCCCTTAAAAGTTTCTCAAAAAAAAATTATCGTACTTAAAGCTCAGAAATATGCCGTTTCCATATGGTTTCTTTTTGGAAAATAAGGAGTTTTATTCAGCCCGCATGCCGAGACATCGGGTAGAATAAGCGAGATCTCGGCAAGCGGGCCTGCTCGCCTATTCATATAAACAAAATTTTAAATTCCATTGAAAATAGCATTTAGGCGAGATCTCGGCAACCGGGCTAGCTCGGCTTCCATATAAACAGCCTTTAAGTTATAACTTCATCTTTAGAAGACATTTATATTTTCTACTGAAAAAGCCCATGGAAACGGACAAAATACTTCCCTCGCAAAACAGTGAGTTTAATTTACTATCCATTATAAACTGAACGGGAAAAAATACAAGTAAACATTTTTGGCGAAGAGGTGTCGACGATTATCATTTCGATATCGACATCTTTTTTCTAAAAATCTTGACTCTTAATGTAAGAGTGAAATGTGAGTCCACGGAAGAAAAGTTAGTTTGAATCGTGGCACTTAATGTTGGGAAGATTTTAAAAACTTTTGCACGCAATTCCAGCTCAATTTGCATTTAAAAAACCAATGCCTTATTTATATTAATTTTCGCGCGTACTTAATTTTGCGCATGCGCGCAAAAAATTGTTATTCTGCGAAATTTAGTACGCACAAACTTTTTGCGCAAAAAATAATAATCGCAAAATACGTTCATATTGCTAATGCGCAAAAAATTATTTCACGCGAAGTACATTTTTTCTGTTACGCGAAAATTATTAAGTAGTCTCACATCAAGACAGTTTAAACCACTTGGTTACACAAATGTTCTTGAGGACTGCTATATCTTCCAAAAATTTCATTAATCCATTTCTTACTAATTTTTTGTAAGCCCCTTTTTTTTTAGCGAATAGAGAATCAAGAAATTCTTCACACTTTTTCTATACATTTTCTTTTTGGCTTATAGAAACCATGCTCTAATAAGTAGTTTACAAAAAGTGATCGAGGCAACTCTTTTTATAAAGATAAGATTTAAATTGTAATGTTTATTGACGTCAAATCAAAGTGTTATCTGATTCTCTCTCCATAACGCATGAAAACCACTTAAGCTACGGTGTCAGAACACTATTAAAAAAACGCGCTGTCCGATTTTGATGTTATTGTTCAGCTTGTTTCTAGAAAAAACAACTAAGAAAAACAAAACAAAAAGCCATTTTAGTCCCCACAGTTTACATCAGGAGCTCTGTTGACAAGAATGATAAAAGGCTTGTACTAAATTACAATTACTTCCTTACCAGCACAAGTTTCCATATATAACTTTTATTAAGCAACTGGAAACATTAAAACTAGAGTCAATAGATTCTGACACCAGACTGAGAATGCACGAACTGCATTGAGTGGATTACACAAAGATAACAAACTTGTGGTATACAACCTCCTTCAGAGATAGAGAAATGTTTGTTCTAGCGCAATCGCATGGGCGCCCACCGCAACCCATAGCAACCCCCAGCAAGTCAACGACAAGTACTGGCAAGTCATAACATCATCTGTAGATAAAAAGGGCCCAACATTTCTAGTGCAATCCCAAAATATTCTACATAGAAGGGAAATTCCCTCTGCGCATGCGTTGATTTTTGATGAATATCAGGGGAAATTCCCTGAGGAAAAAAACTGCGCTAGTTTTTGAGCAGAATGAAATTCTCCGACAATGTTAAAATTCTATACAATAAATAGAATGAATTCACATACTGTCAAAGAATTACGTGATATTGCAAAAACCCGTGGATTAACAGGGTATTATAGACTACGTAAGGTTGAATTGGTTGCCCTATTGGAGTATGATATTGAGAGAGGGGAATCTTATAATAGGAGAGGTGAATATGATCCTTTCATATTAATATCGACGCCGGATCGATTCAAGACTTGTTGAAGAAGAATTGTTGTAAGGGAGCCCCTCATGCTCTACCGGGTTCCGGACAGGTTCAGGACGCAGGGCATGTGCATCAAGGCTGTTGAACAAAATCCCATTACGCTCGGCGATGTCCCCAACAGGTTCAAGAAGCAAGACATGTGCACCAAGGCTGTTGCAAAAGAGCCCTGGATGCTCAAGTATGTGCCGGACAAGTTCAAGACGCAGGACATGTGTAACAAGGCTGTTGAAAAGTATCCCCTGATGATAGATTATATACCGGACTGGTTTATCACCCTGGACATCTCTAGTATCATGAACACTAGGCCCGAGCTACTCTCCGCCTATCGCCGGAGGAAATTCGAAAAAGCTAGGATTAAGGAGGATCTTATTCCATTAGCCTGGCATCCGTATAGGGTCATCGATTGGTGCTTTTCAGAGGATGAAAAGGCAGACCTTGAAAAGTATTGGGGGTTGGCCTGAAAACATTATCTTGCAGCAAAATTGTTGCAAGATAATCTTACTAATAAAGATGAGATTTAAGACACAAGACATGTCCAACAAAGCCGTCGAAAAGGATCCATGGCTGCTAATGCATGTACCGGATCATTTCAAGACGAGAGACATGTGTAACAAAGTTGTTGAAAAAAATCACTGTGTGATCATACATGTCCCCCATAGATTCAAAACGCAGGAAATGTGTAATGGGGTCGTTGAAAAGAATCCACGCATGCTCTAATATATATCGGATTGTTTCAAAACGCAGGACATGTACAACAAAGCCGTTGAAAAGGATTCCGAGGTACTTGAACATGTGTAACATAATAAAATTTGCATTAACTGTCAATATAGTTTAAAAGGTATGTTGTTCATGACCTTCCTGACCGCCATTGGTCCTTCCCTACCACTTGTAACCCTAGCATGCGTACAGGAGGAGAAGGAGGGGTCTAATGAACGGAGGATTAAAGACCTGGAGGATCGTCTTGATATCCTAATAAATGAATGAACAATGCAATGACTGTGAGCGTATATTGGATGCGTATGATAGATGCACCTGTGGTCGAAGGTTTGTTGTAAGCGGTAAAATGCTATGCTGGTACTGCTAGGCGGCTGTGCATCTACAATGAGGAATGGTTGCTAAGCGAGGATTAAAAAACGCATATACTTTATAGACCTCGTAGGTCTATAAAATATATACAAATTAAGGCCTATATTCAGGTGGAGACTCTACATTGTGCTTGAATATTGCAAAGATTGAAGTTTTTTGTAAATTTCGTCCTTGCTTTCTTCTCTGCTATTGGCAACCAGCTGGGCTCTCTCCTGTTCGTTGATAGCATTAACAATCCTATTAAACCACTGCCGCATTTGTTCTTTTAGCAGCATATACCTCTCCTTTTCCCTACTGATTAGGCTGTACTCGTGGTCACTGATAACGCCATTTCCATTGCCTTGCTGATTAGGTCAACGATGGAGTTCAATTTCGCCTCCGCGAGTAGCCTTATAATATCATGTTTTTTGAACTTAACACGCAACAGTTTAGAGGCGTTCCGGAGACCGGCCTGCCCTATTCCGGCGGCAATCGCGAGTTCCCCCATGGCACAGACCAGAGGAACACCCAAACCTGAGGCCATAGCTCCAATCCCAAGCCCTGAGGTAATCACACTTACGCCAAGCAGACCATGGTCGCAGGAGCGTACCCATGTATGATGCATTTTGAATATTTTACCAAGTCTATTACGCTCCTTTATTTTATCCCGGAGATATTGTTCTATCTCCTCAATTTTTCGAAGTCTAAAGACCTGCCCCTCATCCTGATCATATCAGAGCCTTGCGCAGTTGTACTCGGAAAACTCGGGTAAAGTTTACTTATATTAGTCATTTATTCTATGAGAATGCACATTGTGATGTCAAAAAACGTGACGTTCTTCTCATGATGATAGACGTCCGTTAGCATGGGGAGGTATACAGGAGTGTAAAAGGTCCAAGTTGACATATCCCCCCCAGGCGTTTAACTCCTTGGTAGGAAATGGGGCCAGAACCTTGGATTTTTTCCCATCCAAAAGACAATCATCTTCATCTAATTGTGGACAAATAAGTCTTAATTTCTGATATGTATCGGTCCTGCATAAACTGTCGTATTCACTCTTCATATAATACTTACAGGCCCCACTTTCCTGATCGTAATGTCATTGTCACTGTATAGGTTCAACCATCCGGCGGACCTGATACTTATCGATTTCAGGGTTATTCGGGTGTCCTGTCCCAGGTAGTCCTCGAAAATCGTAGGTTTATCGATATCAGTGATGTACAGTTGTTCCTCTCCTTTTGTTTTAAGAAATGAACATATACCAATACAATCCCGTGGCAAAATACAGGTCCAACAGGGGTGAATGGCCACTTGGTGTTACAAAATTGGAGCACCAGGACCTCTACGGGAGTACAGAGTCCCATATTTTCGTGGCCTTTCCGGAGTTTACCAAATACGCCGTCAAGGTTCCAACAACCTACCTTGATGACTGTGTTAATTTGAATTGGAAACGACAAGCGTTGGATTCCTAGAATATTCAGGTCAATTTCGCCACCTATTGCGCAACAACAGCCCTAGGCATCTGTACCAAGTACATGACGGGCTCGGTACCCCTTATCAACTTGATTTTTAAATTCCATATGTCTATTACCATATGCGTCGCATCCTGGCAAGGATGAAGGTACCTTCTGGATAAACCCTTTTTCAACACCACTTGCGGTTCCCCCTGCAGCACCTGCTGCCTCACCACTTCCTCCTGTAGCGGCAAGGACAATGGTGGAAATCAGTAGACCCACAGCAGAGACGATGCTGGCCAGGGTACGACCATGCTTCCAACAAAGGGTTTTAAGCTTTTCCAGCAAGGGCATGTCATCTCCGGCAATCTTCTTTAACTCAGACTTAATATTCCTCAGATGTTTAAAAATCTCGGAGGAAAGCAGACCATGCCTACCGAGTACAACCTTCCTACCCTTCTTCAATTGATCAATCTCCTTCTCGAGCTCTGCAATATCCTGAAGCCTTCGGACCCCGGCGTTCTTCTTCTTGAGGTCTTTCAATTTACCCTCCTTCATCTTGATCTCGCTATCATATTTCATGATTTTACCCTTCACCTCCTTGATATTCTTGTGCAAGTTTTCAATTTCGAGCTTTATTTCCCTCATATCAACCTCAGGGGAATCATGGTCGATGCCTGCAAATTAAGTATCTATATAACCCTCTACATCGCGCACAAACTTTTTTATACCATCAATTGTTTCCATTTCAATAGCCTCACCCCCCCTCTCCCCCATCAAAGGGGCCTTCTCTCTTCATCCTTATTTACAAGTACATTAACATCCGAATGAAATTCTGGGCCTCTGCCTTACTACCCCTGTTGGGTGTTTGATATTTATCAAAGCCTATGGCCTTCATACGCGCACTACCCAGCTTCTTTTCGAGCTGTCCAATAGTTGGAAAATTACCATCTTGCAACGTCAGTACTACTTCCGGTAAGGATCTTTTTCCTGTCACAACCTTTTATTACAAGTTCACGATTCTCACCCATTCGGAACCTATCGTAATGCATTGCATTGGGCGTCATTCCCAGCCCATCCCTAAGATTGGTGTATATAAACTTTCGAATTAAATAGCACCGTCTCAGCCGACTCCGTGCACAACTCCAATCGCCTACGCGCACCTCCCTGCTGTTGACCTGGCGTTGAAGTCCCCGATGTTCCAGGAAGTTGAGTTGATTATTGGGTATCCTCTTTGTCACCCATATCATCCTTATCGTGCTTACCTATATCCTCTTCGTGTGTAAATACCGGATTATCCATTTATTTACAACATTTTCCATATAATAAAATATGAATGCATTCGGGACCATTTTAGATCTGTATACGGAGACCAAGCAACTTCTGGGTATGAAAGGTAGGAGACAGAGGGTTCAAATCTCACATACCCCATCAACCATTAACCTGAACGAGGACCTGTACATTGAAATACCAAATATGCCACAAAATGATGTCACCTTTCCGGGTAGTCTCAACCTCCTGTTTGATTTGACGCTGACGGGGACCAATACAACAAGAACCATCGTGTCGAACATAGATAAATCTCTGGTGAAAAGCCTACGTATCACTCTGAATGGTAAAGAGGTCCAGAACATATCGGATTACAACATTCTAGCCGTCTATCGAGATCTCTGGCTACCAACATTTGATAGGGACAATAACCTTATTTTAGAGGGCATTAACCCCAATGACAGAACGATTAGGGCCCTGCAGGTAAGTGCTAGTGGTCAGGTTCGGGACCTATGAAAAAGGCCATTGTTGCAGCCTATGGGGACACTTTCTGCATACCACTAGGCAAGATGTTTGAGATGACCAATGATCTTCCATTCTGCCCATCAGGACTCTATGACCGCCTCCAGTTTATCGTAAACTTCGCGCCTTACGGTGACATTATCAAGGATGAAGGCACAGCGGCCTCAGGGTCTACGGCAGCTAAGCCGGCTGATGCCACATATAAGAATACCAATATTAGGCTCCAATTCAAAAATATCATCCATGAAGGTCTCGCGAGCACCATGATGTCAACATATGTAAAACTCGCTTTGCCCTATAAACGAACCCTGGGGATGAAGGTGGTCACCAAGAAGAAAGCAGATACCAGTTACAACCTCCAGATTGATGCTCCTGCTAAGTCCCTCAAAGGTGTCTTACTACTCTTCATAAACCCCCTAAAAGTGAACCTCTATGCCGGTGTTAACGAAATGTTTTATAACCCTAAAATCGATAAGATATCAGTGAGTGTTGAGGGCGAACCCAACGAATTGTATAGCCATGCCATGCTTCCCAAAGATCATTTGCTACAAGTCGTGAACCTCTTTGGTAGTCACGACTCCAGTGTGACAATTGGCCAGTTTTTCAATGAAAAGTATGCTCTCTTTGTGGACTTTCGGGCATCTCCCGACAATATTTTGCATGGTAGCGGTAGGCCATTGCTACGTTCGAGTGATGGCATAACCTTGCACATTACTAAAAAAGCCGACGAAACAGGGGACTTTAGATGTTACGTGTATCTCCTGATTGATGCGCAAATGAATATTTTCGATGGTAGACTGGATAGGGTGGAGTATTGAAATAAAGATGGCTACTCTTATGATTACGGCAGGGGGCACGCTAATCAACACCCTCGCATTTTCGGTCACGAATTTTCTATTCAGTAAACTTGCAAGGCACGGTGAGGCCGAACGTAAACGACACGACGAGGCTGTTGAAAAGCTCAATACAGGCCAGGCCCAATGGACCAGAGACAGACAAGCCAAGCTCGACTGGTTTGCGAAGGAAAGAGAGAGGCAAATAAAAGCAGGAAAAAGTTTGAGGGAGCTTGATGATTCTATGTATCAGTATTACATCAACTCGGACAAAAAAGCCCCGCAATTGAAGAAATTTTACACCACTTCAAAAACCCAACAAGATGGGGAACTCACGTTCGTACTTGGCTCCCTATCCTTGCTAGGCGTTGTAGCTTACAAGTATCTGTAACAACGCATTTTTTAACATGTATAATAAGACATGTCAAAAACGCACGTTCTTACAGAGGAAGAGACGGAAAAGCTAAGCAATATCTACTACACTCCGGAACATCTGTGGGTCGGACGGAAGGCTATTAAATCACTTACGAAGGAGAGTGGCCCCTCCAAAAAGCTACAATCGTGGTCACAATATGTTGGGACAAGACAACGAATTTCGAAGTTCGCCACCACAAGTAATTGCGTAGGCTCATTCTATATTAGATTCACACATCATGAACTTGTCAATGTTCACTTTGGTAAATACGAAATTCTTAAAATGGGCTAATTGTTGCTGACGTCAGCAGGGCCATTAATCACGAATTTCGGAGCCTTCGTGGTCCTCGACGTGAATTAGTTCGGTGTGCGGCCGTGCTAAAAAATGTGACTATGGACTTTTCAACGCTCCCTGCCTGGCCTACATGTGTGCAAAAGTACCGACCTTGCAGCCTTCTGGCTGCAGAGCATTGACTATTTGACTGTTTTGTTCATATTTGGATAATGAGTAAAAAACTGCCTTAGTCTCAATATTTTTGTCCACGATTGTAGTCACTCACTGATTGAGTAGGCAACTCTTATGGCTAAGGCACATCAGGGGTCCAAAACGTATTGACTACCTCCATTTCACTATTACAACACCCAACAAGATGCATCAGTTCGATCTACTATATATGCCTCACAACGGGGTATATGGTAATACGTATAAATATATCCTGACAGGCATTGATGTAGCTTCAAGGTATAAGGTAGCAAGGCCGTTGCGCACCAAAAAAGCCAGCGAGGTCGCCGACATGATCAAAGATATTTACAAAGCGGGACCCATTCATTACCCCAAAACATTCCAATGTGACAATGGTTCCGAATTCAAATCGGATCTAACCAAACTGTTCGAGGTTGAAGGGGTTGAAATTAGGCAGGCAACCACAAAGTACCACCACACGCTCACAGCCTTCGTAGAATCATACAATAAAGCCCTTGAAGAAAGACTCTTCAAGCCCCAAGATGTCCAAGAGCTAGTGTCCGATGAGATCAGTACCATTTGGGTCAACCATTTGTATACCATCGTGAAGGGTCTCAACAATACCAAGAATGCCATGATAAACATAAAACCTAGCAAAGCAATCAAGCTCAAAGATGTCTCACTTGCAAAAAGTCAGCAATATCCCGAAGAGAACCCCCTACCCGAGGATGGACTGTACTTGTACCTCCTACAACCCGGAGAGGAGCATAGTGACTCTAAAAGACGCGCTACCGACGCCTTTTGGAATAAAAAGATGTATAGGTTGGACCATATAGTAGCAGGTAGCCGTGTTTTATACTACCTAAAGGACAGTCCTGAAAGGAGTTATGTGTCTGAGGAGCTGATGTTAATCCCTGAAGATGCTGAAGTGCCTCCACAATATGTTAAAGAGTGGTAATAGTTCCCGGGTTCTACCAAGGGGGCACCGCGAAGATGCCCACAACCTGGGCCCTACTATTTCAGACCTGGAACATGCCAATTTTAGCCTTCATTTGGGGGTTGGGAAGTAACCAATATATGATGCGAGGATAATTTCTACTATCAGCAGGTAGTAAAAATCGTTGGTTGGGTGTACTAAGTTCCGAGTACAGCCTTTGGACCACCTATTCCGCTAGCTCTAAAATTCTTTCATGTGTGTAATTCTCACCTCTCTCGTAGCCAATTTTAATGGACGATGGCGGTGTTTCTGCCAGTACTCACTTTTGGGGTAATCAACAATTTTTTTCCGAATCTTCTGTGCTACATACCCCTGTTGATCGCAAATGGCCAGGTATTGGAATGGATCGTCGTTATTCTTTTGTATAATCATCATAGAGTTATCTTTTCCGGGATCTTCGAGGAGGGGCACGGCACGTTGCTTCAGCTCCTCAATCGCATCCCCCAATACCATGAGTTGACTATCCCTGTCCCCAAACTCATCATTGAGGAAAACTAGGGCATTATCCTTCTCAACAATAGTCTCCTGCAATTTTCCGACCCCCTTTCCAGACAACCATTTTGTCAATGCTACAGCCTTAGCCTTTCTCGATCTGACGGTAATTTCAAGCGCCCCGTCCAGCGTGACGAATATGTCATGACGTTTTTTCACTCCTTCCCGCATATCTGAACATCTGTACCCGCCGGGTACAGATCCCTGCATGCCCTCTAGTTCTCCCCTTGATATTGGCATATTACAATCAAGGCCGTATTTCCTGGCACTTGGTATGCATAGAATTTCTCCAGGTCGGCGCGTTTGAAGAGGGGTTGGCCCTGTTTATCGAACAAAGTCTCAATGGCTCCTGCGGGTATTGCGTTGAGTTAGGCGAGTGAAGACATTTTCTATATACTGATGCTTACCCAGAGTTTTTCAATGTGGTCATTTTAATACCCACAAGGGTATTAAAAAGCTCCCGTTTAAGGCCTAGTCCCTGGGTTAATTTCGGCAAAAATATAGCGATAAATTTTGTTAATGATGTGAAAAATGGAGAAGTTGGAAACATCAGGGTTATATCGTATGAAGGTGCATCCCAGGGCTTGCTCGATATGTTTTTGCCTCTTTACCTCGTGGCCTATATCCCTGTCGGCATGTCCAAATTCATCACATTCGATAGCTAACTTATACTTCGGGAAGTACAGGTCGATCCTATATCCATCAATACGGTGCTGCGTCACCATATCTTCGCCGTCAAAGGCAGTGCGGATGTTGTAAATAGTGCCTCCTTGGATAAAAGCTTTATGTTTTTGATTTCCATACCACAACGCCCCGCAATTTTAATGGCATCCAAGCTTTTTCATCGGGATTTTCGATACAGCTTCGGCGGAAACATTTATATCATGCCCATTTTTCCCTCCTCCTAGCATACCTGATCGGGGGCCTATGGGAGATGCCCCATTAGGTCCTACTATTTCCGCCCTTGATATTGTCATACGGCGACCAAGACCATACCGCCTAACATTTGAAATACCTAAAAGCCTCCCCAGGTCAGCCCTTTTAAACAGACGTTGATTTTGCTTGTCGTATATGATTTCTACATGTGGGGCAAGCGCCGTAACAAGCTTTTGAGATGACATCTTTTTTTTGTCATATCTTCGGGTAGATTGTTCGTATGGTCATTCGAGAGCCTTAAAAGTCCTGGGATGTTCCAATCTTACGTACAAGCAAGCGTGTTTTGATTTTTTCAATTCGGACTTTATATCCGATCAGTCGGGGATCAAGTTCGTCTCCTCGTCAATTAGCGTCATGTCGCTACGTTCATGGGGGTACAAGAGGAAGAGCTGTTTCTTTTGACGACGAAAGTTCTTGGGGAGAGCGGAATAGCTCTGGGTTAATAACCACAAACATGCCTTCTATGTCTACCTGAAATAGCCAATTCGAGCAGGGGCTGCCTTTTTTTATCGAGGCTCTCTTTGGCGATTACGTCGTCCACAACGAAAAGACTCTCCTCAACCGCGAATAACGACGACAATTTCTGAATCCATTCAAACAGCTCATATCCGGGGTCTATCAGGAACACGTAATCATCCCTCCATAATGAGACTCTCTCTAGGTATGTATTGTTCCACCATATAGTTGAACACAAAATGACTATATTGTGATAGTGGTGCCTGTATTCATTTTCCAGGAGGTTCAGTACACGCTGTGTTTTTCCGCAAGACGTCGGACCTGTAAAGATCGCCGTATGCGGGACTCTTACGACATCCATTTATTCAATAATTCGACCACTCTTGATTATGAAATTTTGGATATACTCCAAAGCATGACCCACATGCCCATGTACCCCCGTGGTTATTCACCAAGGATCCCCGATGGGCAGGGCAGAGCTTAGTCCTTTAAGCCTTGTATTCGAGTGGTGGTGGTGTATACCTTAATTTTCCTTGCAGGCATTGCAGTGCATTGCGATACCTTTTAACAAGTAGTTTCTTCTCCGGGCTATCCCGAATAAGTTCGATATATTGGGGTATAATGTTATATGTGAGTAGATCATACAGGATGAGATAGTTTTCATCCTGTTGAACACCCCTAATTTCCCGATCAATAGCAAGGGGATCCAACTTGTGTTCAAGGTCTTCGATATCTCTATTTGCTACAGCCCGCCTCTCCTTGGCTTTATCAGGCAACCTATGCAGGTCTTAGTCAGACCATTACCCCTAATTTCAAACTTGTGTGGGGGCAATATATTTTTGCATACCCTGCAACATAACACGTCCATTTGTTATGGCATACTGTGCCCGCTGTAATGCCAAGGCAATGTCGGCAAGCGTTGGCGAATTAAACGATTCGCCGTATCTGAAACGTACCCTATTATTTACATGCCTCTCAAAGTTCTCCCAGGTATACCCCTCATTAAATTGTGCTTGGATATAGTCCTGGAGGAGAATTATTAACTCATATAGAGTTTGCATATAATTACGGCGTTTGGTATGACCCCTTGAAATTCTCCCGAGATCAAGGCATTTGATGCATGTTTTTCAGACCTTTACCCTTTACCTTGAACTGGTTCAATGGTAGGGATTTTGAACATTTAAAAACAACACTTCTCTTCCATATTTCATATCTCTCCTGGAGATATGAAATTTTTACCATGTGGTCTATTTTGGAGATATCAGGGACTTCTTGTACCATCCCTGCTTGATCGCGTATTCGTCGAACAGTATCGCCGCACTCATGTAACCGGCTAGTTTAAGACCATCCTCTCGGTCCATCTTGGCACCTGGTCTGGAGACCCCTAGGGCCTTTTTCCCGCCCATGGCGATTAGAATTGTGTAAGACACGAGCCTGACAGACTCCCACAGGGCATCAATAACCATCGTTTCCTTCGGCCCCATATTTTCATCATGCTTGTTTGTTGCCATTTATTAGGAGAATGTTTTAGCAATATTATTGCATGACTGGGATAGGCTGGGTTTTGCCCTGTTGGGGCTCCGGATTAGCCGCCGGCTTGTTGGGTTCATTCCCACCCCTGCTAAATTTGTACCAAACCCCGACGCCTATAGCGAGTGCTGCTAAGGTTCCGACCCCATAGATGTATACACTGTCCATCGACTTGCTGGAACCTGTCGCAGGTTCCTTATCATCCTGCGAAGGTTCTTTGCCCACGTTCTTCTGTAGGCTGGCCTTGCTCTTCCGATTCCATTCCGCAAGTCTCTTGCCTGCAGCAACACGACCCTCATTCTTCGGTGGTTTTTTTGTTATAACCCTCTCCTCTTGTTTTTGTTCTTCTTCACTCATTTTATTATAAGCCCTAAGACTTGTAATAAATTACTTCTTTTTTACATCAAGGGAGAGAGTAAGGCCCTGGTCCTCAAGGATCTTCATGGTCTCTTTTATCCCTTTGAGTATGGGTTCGGGGGTGTTTAAATCCCTCTCGAAGTATCTTAAGAACTCCCTAAACGTCATTGGTTCTTTCTTTGGCGGGGCTATTCCAAGCTTCCTCTTCCTCATCAGCGCCGCTAGTCTGTGTCCCTGGGCAACCCTACCCAGGTGCTTTTTGTGTACCTCAACAATTTTTTCCACGGCCTCGGGTTGCTGTTGATTGATGATAATACTACACGCACTGCTCATCTTTGTTATCTTTGACCTCCTTCGCATCCTGTTTCCTTTTGCTCATGTGCCGAGCCGTATGGCCTGCTACAAGCAACGGGGCTAAACACTTCCCAATGCTAAAGTATCATGGCATACGGAAGTAGGATGGTTATATACAAACATGCCTCCATTTTATTTCCCTATAGCGTCTAGGCGGTAATGACCCCTGGCAATCGTTGTAATTTGATCGGGTTGTACGATACGTTTGTCATCCGCCCTGTTTAGTTCCAACTTGTTTACCTCTTGGGTATATATCTTATGGCCCTTGTTTTGAATTAGCACTTGGCTCTTGTAGATATGATTGTCCTTTTTTTCCAGACACTGCTTATAGTCATCGAAGGTGATGGATTTTTCGGTGTCACATCTGTTCACACCCTTCGCTTTGCGAACACCACCTTCCTTAGTAAGGCTCCTATAGGCGTAGAGTTTGGCCTTCAGGGAGATGAACTCTGTCATGATTTTGCCGCCTAATTAATCCTTCATCAAACCCACCACCTTTTTGTTTTTCCCTATTGGGAGGGGCCTTCTATCATCAGGATTATACACCGGCTTATTCATCTTGACCTCGGTCTTGCCCATTTCAACGCCTACCAAATTTTTGCTGAATCGGCTTCCACCCTTGAAATTTAGCTTTATTACGAGCTTCATGTACTTGTCCTCATTGGTGACCAGTTGGATGTTGCGATGGTTTCTGATATTCTCCATTGTCTTGCCAAATACACTTAAATTCATAAGCTTGTAGAAGTCCTTTTCAAACTCGTTTTTGGCGTTTGTTCTCAACCCCGTGTTGTGATCAATGTACCCCCTCAACCACGCCTTTTGGTTGAACCGGATCACCCTATGCACTTTTTTTAATTCAAGCCCATGCTTTATAGCTTCCTTAAGGGCTCTTATATGTACCACATATTTACTCTTATGCCCTAGATTCGGTATCAGTTTCTCAACCTTATTGACCTTCCTTCGTTCGGCCAGGAACGGCAGCTCATTATGTTTCTCATGTAATTCCTCGGGGTAATCGATATCTACCTCCAAAATATACCCATGCTTGTTCCCGTCAACAAGCTTCCTTTCAGTGAATGCCTCGACATTCCGCACCCATTTAAAACCGTCCGTTGGCAGGTCTTGACGCATGGCCCAGCAGTATAGGTTGTTGGCATCTAGATATTGCAGGTAAGAGGACTCCTCATCCGGGTTATACTGCTCTCCCATGTACCTATTATTAGCTTTTGTATATCGGTGTACGGCCTGGGTTATACCTCCTCTTATACCATTCTCGAAGATCAGGAGCATGTCGGATCGGTGAGAAGCTCTAATTTGATACCTGTAAATTGCAGGGCTGCCTTCCAGGGTAATCCGGGCGCACTGTAGAAGTGTGCGGGAACAAGCTTGTAGTTGTCCAGGCAGACGCCTCGAAATGTCTCGAAGACGTCGGTCAATAGCAGGACGTCTATGGTCAGGTAGATATCATGGTAGTCTCCCATGGTGACATTATCACCCTCTGGGGTAATGACATTCCATACCTTTTTTAGCGTATTGATAATCTTCATCACTGATCTCATTCATGTTTAGCTTGCTGTAAAAGGCCTCCTTTGGTGGCAGCTCCAGCTCTTCAAAACGCTGCTATCCATCCATATATTCATAGGGGTACACGCCTTTTCTCAGCATCAGCCTGAAGACATGTCCTTGTCAATAAATTTGGCTATTGATGGTACATTTTTCCTTACCTGATCTTGATTAAGCTGCTTGGTGGTATTTGTTGAATCGCAATTTTTGCACCAAAAACTTGCCATGTATTCGGCGTTTATGCCCTGGAATTCAAGACAGGTATCCGCACATTTATTACATTTCATACCTGCGGCGTTTGTTCCAATGAGGTTGCTTGCCAATTTGTCCAGGCTTGAGGCCATGAATAGGCAGGATTCTATGAACCTAATTTCGATTGTCTTATACTTTTCCCCATCTCCATATCCCATGCCACCAAGTGGTACCTTGATTTTGACGTTGAAACTGATATATTTTTCAGTATTTTCAGCGATGCACCCGATATCCTGGGTGTCGTACTTCTCGCTCAATTTCCGGATAAATAGATGAGCATCATATTCCGATATGTTGTGGAAGATGACAGGGATGTGGCTTGGTATCTTGTATTTGAGATTACAGCTATTATGCGCTGCACCTCTATATAGACCGGTATAGTGGCAATGGTCCCTGACTTTATGGTTATTCTTGCCTTCATCGAACGGCTTCATGCAGATATGACATTTCGATGCCTCATCATGTTCCCTTTTTAGGACCTTTGTTAGGGGCTTCATGTCGTGCTGCGGGTATGTATTATAGAGTCTTTTCACTTCATCCTCCAGATGGTTCACGAACTTCGTCACACAGTCCTCACCCCTATAGACTTTTAGTGGATCCGGTACATCTCCATAAGCAAAGGTACTATAGGTGCACCAGCCTGATTGTACATGCTTGCTAAGCTTCTTGGTCTTTTTACCTCTTGCATCTTCCACCGGTACCAGTAGACTTTCGAAATCCGCATAGATGGCAAAGGGTACCTTGAATTGCTGCTGGCCATCCCTAAAGTATAGCCATTTTTCGGCCTCTGTTGGCATCGTAATCTTGACTGCAGAGTGGTTCTTACGTAGCCATAGTGCTTTTCCTTCGATTCAATTGTCGGAAAAGCATGTAGGCAGTTTAGGCAGAAGTGCATTTTTGCAGTATTTTTAGAGGTCTCACTACCGTGAGAGGCTTTTGATGGCTGCATAGTGAGTCTTTTTCTCATTTGTAAGGAGGAGTAGATTCACCTACTTCTTACGTCTGTTGTGAACCGATCGACGTAGGATATTGATCTTCTTCCCCGTTATATAGATGACGTTTACCGCAATCTCCTTATTGTTATCCTCGAATTCGCCTTTGCTCTTAATACTTTTAGGGAACTCTATACCCTCCCAATTATAGTGGCCTACATAGGGTCTCCGCTTGCTGATTCTTTGTGGATCTCTTTCAATATCTTTTGATATAAGTGACAACGCTCGCTGTCCCCTATCAAAAAGAGAAAAAAAGCCCTGGGAACGAGGTTGGTTTTATGGAAGATACTTGAAATTTTATTTTTAAATCTAACTGAAGAAACAAAATGGTTTATTGGCATCTTTGTTCTGTTTAAAAGAAATTTTGAGTTTTTTAACGTAATTCTAAACGCATCTTATTGCAAAAAAATAATACAATAAATACCCAAGCCGAGATTTTTATTCTAGAAAAAATATTGATACAGCTAAAAGATTTTCCGGATGATTACCGAAAGAAATCGTAAAATGATTATAATTTTACAGTACCCAAGTAGTAAAGAAAAGTCGGCATCAAAAATGATACCAGCAAAACATTTTATGGACTAAATTAACCTGAAAATGTCCAGCGTTTGCGTTTGTATATGTGGTGTAACACGTTGCCTAAGGCGTAGACTTGGGTCAGAATCTAGGAAATTAGCTACGCTGAAAATTTATAAATTTACTGAGGCTGAAATCGTTTTTTGAAAATTTATTTTTATTCAGAAAGTGAGGTAGAAATATAGCGAAATAGAGCGTAAGCAGTATGTATTCAAATGTTGATGGTATTAAAAAGGTACCGTAACAGACTACAAATTTTAAAGATGTAATAGTTTATTATTCACATCAGACACCTTAACAGTGCTACTTTATCTCAAAGATCTCTGAGGAGGAGACTCGTAAAGTTAAGTATCATGAACTCTCTGCACAGCATTTATATTTGCCGTTAAAGAAATACGGCAAATATAACTGCTGACAATTAAAAGAACAGAAGCAGTGAAACAACCATTTGCATAAGATCCTGAGAGGCAAGGAAAGCAAGATTTGCACCTAAAAGGGATTTTTTTTTGTGCTTGCTAATTTGTGGAAAAAACAAATTCGCAAGTTTGAAAAAAAATATTCGTTTAGGAACACAAAAGTGCTACAAAAAGATTTGATAAAACTTGACAACCTAACCTAATAAAATTGGCACTCTAATATATCATCTAACACAATTAAAAGAAACACTATATTATAATACCGGAGTTTACTTTCAGTGAGTCAAAAAATGGTAGCTATG
Source organism: Hydractinia symbiolongicarpus (assembly GCF_029227915.1). Taxonomy (NCBI): domain Eukaryota; kingdom Metazoa; phylum Cnidaria; class Hydrozoa; order Anthoathecata; family Hydractiniidae; genus Hydractinia; species Hydractinia symbiolongicarpus. The sequence goes on from NC_079885.1 coordinate 8,214,656, forward strand.
AGTAGCGGCGGGTGACTTTGTGTGCACTTTCCCACGGGTCAGTAATTTAAAAAACTGGAAATCTTTTTATACCCGCGCAGCATGAAAACAATAAAAAACACAAGATGAAGCAAAAACGATGATTAAGGCTTAAATTATTTAAAAACACGAAATAAATCGAAAACAATATAATTTTAATAATAATAATAATAATTTACTACTCTACGGAACGCAAGACGGACACTTTAAACGATGTGTATCAGCTTGTAGCGAGATGCCAATCTTGAACAAACTGCAAGTAGGAAAGCTGTACTTGTTTTTCAAGCGCTGCTAATTCTTTAACTGCTGGTTGTAATTCCGCTGTGTGATAACTAAAATTGCTACCTAAATACATTGGACAAAGTCAATTGAAACAGTAAAACTAAAAAGACACAACAGTTTTACCAATTCTTGAGGAAAGGCATTGCTTTTCTTATCACATATATCGGATTATTTTAAACTTTCTGCGAGGTCATGACTTTTTCTTTTCATTAAAATTTCAGTTTAGATTTGCAAAGAAAAGTATCTCAAAAAAGTGCTATTTTTCAACTCATTGCGTGAATGGGCTTTTCGAAAAGCGGAAACTTCAATCTGGAGTTGTCAAAAAAAATCCCTGGACGTTTTCCAGAATCCCCTGCTAAGCGTACTCCTCCATTGTGTTTTTGTGACTCTGTCGTATTTATTAATTGTAAGTTTTGGGTGACTTGATGTACACTTGATGGTTATGGGAGTTGACTGACAGTCAAAAAATGTATCACTTTCCATAAGAAAATAAGGAAATAATTATTTTTCTATAAAAGAAAGAGAAAACAACGAAAAAATGTATATATTATAAATTCTTCTGCAACTTTTAAAATTGTTTCTTTATTTTATAAAATTGGGCAGAAATATGACAAACCATTAACGACCTGTCTTTAATGTAACAGAATGGTTGATAGCAACATGTGCTATTAAAACATACGTCATCAGCGGCGTGGTAAAGGCACTTTGAAGTTTCTTAGGCTGACACTCAACCAATCTGTTGTTTTTGTACTGCAAACCACTCTGTTCTTTTATTACACGCCTTTTTCATAACAAATGCGTTTACAAGATACATAAGGGTAAGAAAGACACTTAAAACTAGCAAATTGTGAAATATAGAAAAATCCCTTTTAAACTTAAGAAAACATTAAAGATAAACTCAAAAATTACGTTTCTTATATATAAAAAACGTTTATCTTGGTAAATGGTCAGTAAACACTTCCGTATGGTTCTCAACTGTTTCTGAGATTAAACACTTGAATAAAGGATTCCGATGACGAATAAAAAGTTAGCAAGTTTAAAATAGACTTCGAATTGTGAAATAGGTATAAAAACTTACAAGATGTGGTTTTCATACATAAATGGGGCGTAAATGGGTGTTTGTAGCAAGGCGCATAAATGGCTGTTACAAGGGGCATAAAGTATATTTAAATTATTCACAACTTCAAATAGAACTTTAAAGTCACTAAAAAATTACTAAAATGTCAGAGAATTCGAAAATGGAATGGCGCTTTTGAAAATGGTTTCAGGCTTATTGGGGTTAACCGTTCTGATGCTATTACCAAAAATATGCAAGGTAGGGCACCCCCCACCCCATCCAGCCTATTTAGGAATAAAAGCAATCTAGACCGTGTTGGTTCAAAACTCAGATTCCTTTGCAGCAAGTCTTTCTTGACATACCTCAGGGTTTTGCTCCAGAAATATTTTTATCTAGCCTTCTAGGTGTTACACATCCACCTAACCATTGTGCGTGTGTCTGAAACTACTATACAACCTAGCACTTCTTACACGATAAGGCTCTGCTAGTTAACAAAGGAAGTAGCTCTCTAAACGTTTTTAAGCAGAACCTATCCTGCAAAAAACAATTCTTCTAACACCACCTTCACTACCCAACATATCACCTAAGTAACAAAAATTTTAAACCACCTCTAACAAGCCACTGTTGTACACCATTAAAACTAGAAATACTTCGTTGTTTTCAATCTCGCCATTGCAACGTATACACACGAACTGAATGCCAGGTCTTAACCCTCTTGTCATTCCTCACTAAATAAATCGTTAATCCTGAGACGAATTCTTGCATTTCTGACTACTATTTTAACGAGTCACTCATCTACAACTAACTTTCTCATAGTCTACCGAATAACTTTCGTGGCACTCTATTAAAATCTTTCTTTCATCTAGCAAAACAGATTTATTTTTTCTGAATACTTTCTTCTACTTTTACTCCAGGCTTGCCAGTCTTAACTCTCCTTATAATCCTACCCATTCTGTCTAATCTTCCCTTTATTGCATTATCATCAGGCAAGTTTTCGTTATTTATATAACACTCAGTTTTAAGCAAGTTCTGATAGCTTGCTCCTCCTCTGTGCTAGTCAACAACCTCATCGATACATAAAAACTTCTCACATACAACAATCTTTATTAGTCTTTTTCACTTCCTTCCACAACAAATATGTAAACCCGTCTCTTTCTGTTTGTAGATGCTTTTGGTGATATATTTGAGACTATTGGTTTTACTGATGGTGACAACAAACTGAGACCAAATTTTTTTGCAATATCGAGTGTGTATGAGTGTATTTTACAGGTTTTTGTATGTAGGACAACAGAGAGGTGCATTTCGTCAGTTTTTTTTTAATTTTGTGTGAAACACAACTAAGGTATCATGTCTCACTTTTCTCATATGCTATTTTGGGAAAGCGCTTAAAAACTGTTTTGACACCTCGCTGATTCATGTTATTGACAATCTCTGCTTTCCAAAAATGCATAGGTATCTCATCCACTCATTGATTTAAACAATAATTCTTCGTTAGCAAGATATTGAATTCTGCTCCCCGAATACTACGTGTTTTTGTCTTTTTAAGGCAGTTTTGGAGTGCAATTAAAAGATTCCTTTAATTTAAATTTCCAGATACGTAATTGTTAAACAAATCAATTTTTTTATTACTGCGGAAGGTTTATCATTTCTTGAACATGACAGTTTAGTAGGCGACGTTTCGGGAGATCCCTCTCCCATCATCGGCAAAGTAAAATGATGTTGAGCATGTATTTATATAATTGCAGAGGATCGAAATTCATACAAATTAACCAATCAGAAACGAGCTGATAATTACAGTTAATTACGGTAATTAACATTTTCGGACCTAGCTGTAGGTAACTACTTCTTCTGTAGGGCTGGTAACCAAATCTCAGGAAGTTGATACAAGATGTGTTTGTTACGTTCTACACTGTTGATGGTTGCTTTAATCTTCCTGGCCGTTGTTCTGGATTCTCTGTCAATGATTTTCTTCCCATCCCAATTAAACTGATGACTTCTGCTCCAGCTGTGGTCCGCACATTCGTTTTTCTTCACATCTCCGTTTTTCACTGCGCGCATATGTTCTTGTACACGTTGCTTAAACTTACACTGCATCACAGCCTTTGCACGGGATTTCGTAAACAACATTGCTTTGTTCTTCCAGGTTTATTTTTATCTTTTGGTTTAGACAAAGTGCTTCTTAGGGTGTCTTTAGAGATAAGAATGCATTTGATCTTGTGTTGCCTTAAAACTCGACGAATGATCTCGCTGGTACCTGGTACGAAGGGTAGGAATGCTGATGCGATAAATTCCTCTGATGTTTCGTTGTTGTCTCGTTGCATCTTCTCTTCATTTTACCAAATGGATTGTCAATCTCTTCAACAGACAACTCACGACAGAAGAAACAAACCTTCTATCAAACGGAATGAATTTCTGTATGACACCAGCTTCAATTCCAAAGAAAGAAATAGTTGCGAAACTGAAAGAAGCAATTAAAGATCTACCAAAAGAAGAGGCAGACACAGTAAGAGCTAAAGTAAGCCTCGCGCTACAGAAAAGCAAAACACCAAAGGACAATTTGCAAAGATCTGAAAGACTGTTATTGAAGAATCTAAAGAAGGACAAAGATATCATAATCCTACCGGCAGACAAGGGGAGAACAACGGTTATCATGAATACACCTGACTACATCAACAAGTGCAACGAACACATCAACAACGGGCCTTACAAACTTCTCAAGAAAGATCCTACAGAAGTCATTAAACGAGAAGGAGGAACATCTTAATGGAGTTTAAGAGAAAAGAATACATCGACGATAAGCAGTATTACCGACTGAGACCCTGTGACGGACCACCAACGCGATTTTACGTACTACCAAAAATTCATAAATAGAGAAATCCGATTCGACAAATAGTCTCCTGCACTGGAACACCGTTATACAACATATCAAAATTTGTTGCTTCCATCCTCAGCAAATTTACAGCAAGTGACCACAGCAAAAACTCAAAAGAATTTTCGGAATACATCAGAGAAATAAAGATAGCAGACGACGAATGCATGGTATCATTTGATGTCACATCACTCTACACAAATGTTCCCATAAAAGACACCTTAAACATCATTAAAGACCTTATCGAAAACGATGCTGCATTTGGTGAAAAGAAGAAGATTCCAGTACCGGATTTTCTGCGTTTGGTCAAACTTGTTCTAACCAAAACATTGTATCTGTTAATAAGAACTTCTACACTCAAACAGACGGAGTTGCCATGGGAGGCCCTGCATCATCAGTAGTCGCAGAAATATACATGCAAGCACACGAGACACGGCATTAGTCACATCAGACAGACGTCCAAAGGTTTGGAAAAGATTTGTTGACGACGTATTCGCCATAATCAAAAGATCTCATCTAGAAGAGTTCCATGAACACATCAACGGCCTACATCGACAAATCAAATTCACTGTTGAGCTTGAACACGATGGAAGTATCGCTTTTCTGGACACTTTGGTCAAACGCAAGAATGGTTCCATTTCAGTTTCATTTTATTGTAAACCAACACACACTGAGCAGTACCTTAACTTTGAATCAAACCATCAGAAATCTTGCAAAGAAAGTGTCATATCTTCATTACTGAATCGTGCCAACAGCGTAGTCAGTGACAAACAGGAGAGGAAAAAAGAAATTCGACGTGTAAGAAATGCATTAATTGCAAATGGATACAGTCATAAAGCCATCACGCAAGTAGAAAATAAAATGAAGAGAAGATGCAACGGAGACAACAACGAAACATCAGCATTCCTACCCTTCGTACCAGGTACCAGCGAGATCCTTCGTCGAGTTTTAAGACAACACAAAATCAAATGCATTCTTAACTCTAAAGACACCCTAAGAAGCACTTTGTCTAAACCAAAAGACAAAATAAACCTGGAAGAACAAAACAATGTTGTTTACGAAATCCCGTGTAAAGATTGTGATGCAGTGTATATAGGCGAAACAAAAAGAAAGTTTAAGCAACGAGTACAAGAACATATGCGCGCAGTGAGAAACGGAGAGGTGAAGAAAAACGAAATTGCGGACCACAGCTGGAGCAGAAGTCATCAGTTTAATTGGGATGAGAAGAGGATCATTGACAGAGAATCCAGAACAACGGCCAGGAAGATGATGTATTCACATTACTGTAAAGTACATACTTTACAGTAATGTGAATACTGAACAGACAAACCGAAATAATATCTTCAAATCAATTTTCGTTGCTATGACTTTTCGGAAAGAAATGTTAATTTGATAGTGAAAATATATTTCAAAAGATTTCTCTTACCCCTTTGTTTTCTTTTCTCTCCGTACACTACTTTTCCATCAAACTCGTTTACAGGCACGACCATGTCCCGTTTAACTTGAGAAATTGTTTCACCCAGGTGTTCTTCTATCTCCGCATAATACTATGAATAAAAATTGATTAGGAAAGGTCGTAACATAGAACAAGAAGACTTAACCAGCGATACACGAGTCGATTAATTGATTCCGACTTGGCAGAACATATGGCGAGCATTCTTAGAGTTCAGTAATACAAAGAGCAAATATTTCTTTCGACACAATTTCTTTTGTAAGTGAAAAAAAGGATTAAAACCGCTGTTGCTGCAATTATATTTATAAACCTTAATGGAATAAATTTTTTTGCGAAAATTAAGTTTTTCGAGAAATGCTTTAATTGCCACTGTCACCATTTCCAAAATACTAGCGAATTTTTTCAATCCGTCATTTTAAAAAAATAGACAGAAGTTTAAACAAATAAAAACCTCAATGACTGCCGATACAAGAGGCGACTTGTGGAAAGCAACTAATCCAAAACAATTGATCGACTCGTGTAACACATACCTTTAACATGCTTTGACATATCAAAACAGCACCAACAGGTTTATATACTTTTTTTCGAATCTTACCCGTTTTTCATCGTACCAAATTGTGCAGCCTCCCTTATCTAGTAATCTTGTGTTGTTGCAATTCCGTCCACGACTTTCACATTTATGATACCAAACCTGAGGAAAAAACAACACTTGAAAGACCGGTGTCTGTAACACTTCATTTAAGCAAGAAACAAAAAAATAAGAGGCTGAGAACACAGGTACTATCAATTGTCAACTTACAAAATATTAAAGAAACTGTTATGGAAATATTTTTAAAAATAAATTTTCTCCAAAGTGAACTAACATTCAGGCAAAACCGTAAAAAATTAACTCTTGGCAACCCTAATTATAGGCCCTCACCAGCAATTAGACAAAACTAAAACTTGGGAAATTTTACCATCTATTTCAATTTACCAAACCTTTCCCTTAAAAAAAAACAGAATTTTCTGCACAATTGCTAAATGAAAGAGTACAAAACACAAGAAACTTTCTATTCCAGATTAAAAAAATAGATTCTCCCCAGCTTTCTATTTGAACAAATTTAGCACCTCAATAAAACCCCAGCTTTCCTCCCCAACCCCCAGGTAGGTTCCATAGATAGGTTGAAGTAACTGAGAATAAATGTAACTATGCCACCCCCTAGAACTAATGTATCATGTTTTTCAGATTAAAACATTTTTAAAATAACGTTTCGGTTCGGGGGAAATGGCCCAACGTTGAGAAAATATATCGAATTTTATATTTCGTATCTGTAGCAAGGCCTTTTTGCGTGTACAGATCAAATACAGATATTTTGTGGTGACTAGTCGTTAATTCGTGAAAAAATCCACGAGAATTTGCCTGTAACATTATGACGTATATTCTAAAAGCAACAATGCCTGCAACTATGTTTTCCATTTCTAAAGCACATTTCGAAACTTCGCTTACCTTTTCTCTACATGTAGAAACGAGTGATAGCGCTAAACCCATCCTAAAACAAAACCCTTTGTTAAGAAACATTTTAACAGGCTCATTTTTTTGGCTAGTCTACTTTCATGGGACAACAAAATGGAAAGTTTTTGAAGGTTCTATCACACCTTTTTAGTAACGGTAAAAATGTTAATTATACAGACAAACAGACAGACAGATAAACGAAATAAACATGTCTAACCCATAAAGCAAAAATTTAAGTGCAAAAATTTATACTTATCCAAAGTCAAACTGTATATAAATAATCAGTTGCAACGCTATTTTTTTATATTATACACTTCATCTCTATTAGAAACCAAGACGCGATAGAAGGGCTCGTCCAAAAATAAGAAGCCTTCAAATGTAACAGTAAATTAAATCAGTAAGTTTACCTGTCTGCTCGGCCAACACGGCCAATTCGATGCACGTAGTTGGCCTTTTCATCCGGAAGCGTAACGTTAATAACAAATGGAACTCCTTTTATATCCAAACCTCTAGCAGCCACATCTGTGCAAATCAAAAACCTAGCTGATTTGTTTTTAAATGCCTCTAAGTTTCCCGTTCTTTCTTTCGGGTTTCGATCACCGTGTAAACAGACACATGAAAGTTCGTTGCCATTGCTCCGTGAATTCAAGTACCGTTCTAAATTATCACAGTCTAATTTTGTCCGGCAAAATATAATGCCTTGATCCATCTTATGGTGCCGAATAGCTTTAATCACATATTCTCCTTTTAAGATTTTCACGCCTTCAGAAAACGACTCTGCAGAACCGGATGAAGGGTGTGTATCGTCTTTAGCATGAACAGCGTCTGTCTAGCAAGTATGAATTAATAAACGGAACATGCGTAAAAAATAGCTTATAAAGAGAGGAAAACTGAAATCCTATTGTACTTCCGGAGCATTGTTTAAGACAAAGTTCGGAGTATGACTAGAAGAGTCTAGAGAAATCCATGAGCCGCCTGTCTTTTAAATAACACAGGATGAAAATAAATTGCATTCGCATATATTGCATTAATATAAGAGACTAGTCAGTAGCCCGACAAAAGTAATCGCACACAGACAGACGAAATGCGGGAATTAATAAAAAAGACTCGTCACAAAGGGAAAAATAAAAAGAAATTTATTCCTCACCCTAATTTTTGGTTTTAAGAAATGCCATGCTGTGTCTTCCTTTGGATCTACATGACAAACCTAGAATGAGAAAAATACAAAATAATAATAGTAAAAATAAGAAAACAAAACAATCCAGCTCTTTCAACAAACTACTTTAGTGGAAAAGTCATGTGCTACGTTATAAGGGAGAACAACGCCTACCAACAACACAAATGAGAGAAACATTTCCAAATAAACGAAAATTTCCCTTAATCTAACCATCTGCAAAAAATTCCACATCCCTTACCACATGATGTACCGTGTCTGGTACTGAGTCCTGTCCTTTCAGATCAATCCACGTTGGATAATGCATAATTTTTTGCTGAAAATAACCACGCAAAAAATAAAAACCGGAATTAAGCGACAGATTTCTGTATCCAAAATCTTGTTACGGAGAAATTTTAAACCATTTTACAGTAGGGTAATTAAGCCTTCATTGCACCATTTTTGTTCTACCGACAACAAAATTAACATTGTGAATAAGATAAAATATTTTCTGCCATATAACACAAACGATAATTTACTTGTCGAATTGAAATATTTCTGTTAGTTGTATTTAAGATAAACCCAAATGTCACTATCGTCACATAGACTTACAGCAAGCTTTTTGACGTCAAAGTTATGTAAGGTAGCACTGCATACAACCAACTAAAGAGATTAAAAAATAAATCAACATGCTAAACAAAGTAAAAAAAATTATTTTTACCCAACAAAATAAATTATGCAGTTTCAGAATTCCTGACTAATTCTTATGTAAAGAACACAACTTCTAGCTTCCATGTAATGTAAAAAATCAAGAGTTTCAAGAACTCTCAAACACACGATTTATAATTTTAAGAGAATTGCAGCGAGGTCTTTTATGTTTATTGTTTTGTTGAAACTGAAGCGAAATAAAGGAAATTTTTCTTACAAAATGACGATAAAGAATAGTAAAAGTAGGTGCAATTATTTCATCAAACTTTTTCATTAAGATGCATATAATATTCCAAATGAAATTGAAAACTTTACACAAAGGACTATTAATTATGTGTTTTTAAAGAGAATTGGAGAAAATCAATTTTCGGTTAGTAGATATTTCAGTTAGAAGTTTTGAGAAGTGGATATCCTGAAACACCCACAGAAAATTTAACGGGTTTATCAACAAAACAGAAAAAAGAACGAAGCATAAGGAAAACATGAAAGCAAAAAAAAAAAAATACACAGAAATACACGCAACCTGTAATCTCTTTCCATCTGAAGACATTTTAGGACATTGTTGATACAAAGTCTCAATTAACTTGCCCTGATTTTGTGCCAGTAAGCCATCCTAGTCGTGATAAACAAGTACAATAAAACATTGCAAGGTTTTTTTTAAAGCAAAGTATCTCTTTCTTTCTTTCTTTTTATCCAACCACACAAACAAAAAAAGACATACATACCACTTCATCAAACACTAGGAATCGAACCTACATAAAAAAATTGAATACAATAATTAACACGTATGAGAAGGTATATTGAATCAATAAAAAATAAAAAATAAGTCAATAAATAATAAAAAGAGGTGATGTAACAACAAAAACGTAACAACAAAAACGAAAAGGGAGAGTTGTATATTTGTGCAAGAGTAACAAATTTATACTTTTTTTGTCTGATTATTTTTTTCAAACTACCATATGCATAACAAATCTTACTTGATCCAGCTTCAACTTTCCGGTGCTGACAAAATCATCAATTTTACCAGGTGTGCCCGTCACTATATCTACCTGGATGTCATAAAAACGCATCATGGATATCTTAATAACGCAATCAAAATGTAAGAACATTTACTTTGTCGTAGTCGGGTACATAGGGGGAGTCACAAATCAAAAAAGGTATGCTAAACTAGTATCAGGGAGAAAAGAAGGAAGGAAGGGGTTAAATCCTATGACGTTTTAAAATATTTTATACAGTAGGACTTGACTTAAGATTTTCTGAAAATAGTTTAAGTTACTGTACAGAGCTGAACTATAACAAGAGTGTAGCTATATATCCTGGTTAAATAGTTTAGATTCGATTATCCAACATATATTTTGTGTGTGGCAATAATTTTGGGCACAACCATTCACATGGTAGTGCAGGGGAGATATTTCGGAAAAATAGACAATATAAAAATAATATTATCTTAAAGTTGATAGTAACACTTTTATTTTTTCCAGATGCTGTTGAAAATGTAGATACTGTTATTTTTGATATATCTTCTTTAGAAATTAAATCTAACGTCAGTTTGTTTAATGTGCATTTTTTAATTTGTAGATGATCTCAGGCGATATTAACGATATTCTTCGTTTATTAGCTGCACTAAATCAATCTTACTTAAGGTTGGTATTAAAACCTTCTCTGAGTTAAATGTTGTCCTATACAGTAATGAAATCACATATAAAAAATCTAGACATCACAAATCTTACTCCTTTCTCCAGCTGGTAAAGTTGCTCTCTTGAATTTTGTCCTCCAACTAAAACCACATTCCTTAAAAACAAGATCAGTTTGATAACTATAAATACGTTACTAATATATGATATTGTGATGTAGAATGCATTTTTTAAGTTCATTCTGTAGAACTGATTTGTACATTTAACACGTGCCATTATTTATTATTAGCGGTATGCGTGCCAAAATTAAAATTTGTTAATAGTTATCTATAAGCACTGTAAAAATATACCTAAGCTCGTTGAGTGAAAAATGTTAAGCACAAATTATATTGATGACCTGTATTAATTGATACCCCGGAAATTATACTAAAAAGATGCATTGCTTTCAATAATTAACATTCTGTGAAAACTAAAAAGCTGAACATGTCCAACTTTTAAGATTTCGAATTGGACAAATTAGATACGACAATATTGATCGTGTATCGCACACTTAAGGCACTATTTCAAAAAATAACTTTATGTGTCTTCATTATTGAAATAGATGAAATAGGTTGCGAGATTTTACCTTTTATAACTTCTGAATTAGGAAGTGTAAAAAGCAATGCCAAACAGTGATATCTGCTCTGCCAGGCCAAAATACAAATATCTTTTAAAATTGCTTATTGCCAAAAGTGGCTAAAATTTATGCCTAGTACCCAGTCTGTTTTTATGTTATTTCACGTAGATGCTTTTATTATTATTAGTATCACTATGAGTTACTGAGAATGGCTTCAAAATTTCCTAATGGTACTGTTATCAATGAAAGTCCTGGGAAGGGGTCCTAGTCCATTTAAAGCTCCCATTTGAACTTTGGAAGCCGTATCTGCATTCTGTATGAACCCTACTTTAAAAAGAAGAACTTGTTACAAATTATTAACTTACATAAAAGCTATATCAAAGACTCGTTACCAAGAGGGCCTCATCAAGCTGTTGCATTAAAAATAGTGGTCTTACTTGAGCTTTGGATCAGGCATATATTTCTTGAAGAGTGATATCTGGTCATGTGTCTAAACAGGTAAAAGATCATTTGAGTTTATGCGTGATAGAAACATTGCATGTTTTCTTTACAAGGCCCAATAGGAAATACAATCAACCAAAATATTTGGGTGAATCAATTTGTGCTACCTATCAATGACTTGGTTATAAAAATTCAAAAAAATATATATATGCTTGCTAAAGTTTCAGTATCCTTTAGAATGCTTACAAAAGGTCTGATGCCTATGTTAGAACGTTTGGTAAATTTAAGGCTCCACTGCAGTAAAGCAGGAAGATCTTGAACGTTTAGAAAGGAATGATATACGAGAATGGTTAGGTGTGTAGCGCCAATTTGAGGAACAGAAAGTGTTCAGATAAGCTAAGAAGCAGGCTCGGTATCCTTAGCATTAAAGATGTTAACAAAATAAGAAGATTGAGCTGGGTGGGGGAGGATAATTGCAAAGCAAAGCCTACAGGTAGACCAAGACAGACTTGGAAGGAGGTAATAAGGATAGACTTGATGCAGAGGATAAGTTCTAGATCTAACACAGTCTAGATCAGATTGGAAGAGGGTTATTAATATACCGCGTACAACACATACTAGCATGGAAAACAGAAGTTAAGCCGAGAATGATAATGACAATAATGATGACCAGTATGGAATTGTTAGATTAGTCTTAAAAAAAAAGTTTTAATGTGCATAATCTTAGAGTGGACAAAGCTAGGAAAAGTACTTAATTTCCTAAATAAAAAGAGAAATATAACATTAAAAACTTGAAAACAAAGAGTGTCTAAAGTTTATATTACCTGTGTTGCAAGTTCTCTTGAGGGCTGAAAAAAGCAATCAATAATATTATCTTTATACAATGGAAACTTTATCAACAATTTAGCAGGAGTATACAAAAGCGCAAATACCTCCATAATTAAAGCAGCTGGTGAACAGATATTTGTAAATTTGGTTGGTCCGGACACTAAACCAAAATCAAAAAAAAAAATAAAAATTGTGCATAAGTTGCAAAATTTTAACGCACGTAAGAAAATGAGCAGACCAAAGTTGCAACAAAAGTTCTAACTTAGATACAGATAACGAGATAAAGATTAAAATTTATTGTTTGCAAGCGATTAAGTTAAAAACATCGACATGGCTAAGACTAGGCAAATCTTTAGAATTGATGAATTAATATATGAACCATATATATTATTCAATAACTTGTAAAAATTTTCCGCTGTCATACATATCTCAGGCATCATTATTTCATGTATCTTTAACACAAATTAGCAATTTGGTATATGTATGGCTTACATTTCTTTGAGACCACCTTATCCTTTGCTTGTGATAAACCAACATAATCTGATGAGGGAGGATACGCAAATGGCGTATCACCAAAATTGAATTTCAATTCTGCATTCTAGTATGAAAAATGACTTCTATAAAGAAAAGGCAAAACTCCAGTCTTCAGTTGTTATAAGCAATGCAATGAGAAGAATGTAACAAAGAATGAAATTCATAGACAATATAGCAAAACAACTTCCAGTCTCATGCTTTTCTTCACACTGGACTAAATGAGCACACAAATTTTACAATCTTAACTTGATCAACTCCAATTCAACTATCGTATTTTCTCCAACAACGCCCCTCTCTTTTAAACTCGTCTTTCTATCAAACGCCCTCCCCCCTCATTGGGGGTTGTTGTTAATAATGATTTTTATTAAGAAATTCTTGACATTTTCTTGATGCTTTAAATCCAAACAAGATTTAATTCACTTTGATGACCTTGTAAATATTGGGAAAATATAAAAAATAAAAATATCTGATATAAAAAACGCCTCTTTCTAATAAACGGCCCTGCTAAAAATCTTGAAAAGTTTATAAACACCCAGGGCATTTGTTCGGGAAAATACAGTAATAAACGGTTAATAGAAATTTGTGAAGCATAATACATGAATAAGACTTAGAAAAGCATGCAATGTATAGATTTTTGTATGTACCTACGGACCTACAAAGATTTTTTGTATGTACCTACAAATATGCACTAAACTAAAAATTAAACCAAATACCATTTTGTCATTTTTAACATAACAATCTGATATACCTTTAAAGTCACTGAAGCAAAAAAAGCTCGTTCATACAAATTTTCATCAATTACAAATGCTCGACCAAAGTCCTGACCTAAAACAATTGGGTACAGTAAATGAATCCTAAATATTATATTGTTCATATACTTTTTAATATTTTCTTCAAAAGAATGTCGTTCATATTCTCTTATTATAGAACATAATATTCTTTTTAAATTACAGATTGCTTATTTTTGTTTATTTTTATTTTATTGATATAAATTCCCTTTCTTAAAATATTATAATTTGAATCAGCGCTTTTTTAATGGAGATGATACTTTTTGTTTTGCACTAAATTACAGACTCAGCCTGGAAGATGAGGCCTTCCATATTTGAAAGATCGTTCATTATCATTTTATAGCTTCAAATGACATGAGGATGCATTGATTATGTGAATATTTTGTAAATAAAATGAGTTTATTACCATCCCCCCCCTTGTCTTTCGTTTGTGGAAGTTGTATTGCCTTTGATGGGTGGTTTTTGACTTGGTTTCATTGCTTGTTGATGACCAAACTCGGCCTGAACCCGCAAAAAGGACTGAGAGAATATTTGTTTTATAAAAACAAAAATCAGCAATATCACTGCCCAGACTTAACCTAACTGAGGCGCTTGACAATGGCCTAAACCTAAAGTTACCACCATGTGGAATACATTCACATTTGAGGAATCGTTGTGCAGTTTATTCCCACAACTGCAGCTCAAAAATGGTGGATCAAGTAAGAAGAAAAATCACAACTTCTTGCTAAGCTGTCTGAGCTTAGCAAGCTCTAAATGTTTATTAAATTAAATATTGAGTTTTTTGAATTTTTATTGGTGCATTTTAAGTGTCCAAATTTGTGTCAAATATTCTCTCTCACGGTGCACCCAACCATGATGGGATACCAAACATCAATAATTTATATGGTATAATAGATCTTTCATAAGGAAATTGGTAGTTGCTGCGGATCCTGAAATAATCTCCTTGGTGTGTTCGAAGGAGACATATTATTTAAGCGGCAAGGACAGTACAATAAAAAAAGTGAATACTGTAATCCTTGGAATGAAGGCATTAAAGTGTTTTTTAAATTCTTTAATAGAGTCTATACAAGCGTCGTTTAAAAAAAAGAATATAAAAAGGGATATTTAATAAATCTTTGAAAAAAAGAAATAAAAAGTTTCTTATTTATATTGATGTTATGAAAGTGTGGTATTTATTTCTCAAGATGTTGTGTCAAAAAAAAAAAAACTAACCATTCTTGCTATATTTTATAGTTCCAAATTCAAGGTTTAAGTAGCAGCCAAGGACATCATCTTTACCAAATGGCTAAAAAATATTTCCAATGTTAGTCTTTAGAAGTGACACTACATTGCCGTCTCTAACTATATAACATCATCATACCTTTCCGTAGGTATCAAATTGCTTCTTATGAGATTTTTTGCCGGTTCCACCAAACCCATAACTTTCACCATCAATTCCTTGTATTAAAATTAAAATTAAAATGAAATATTATTACAAACAGACAAATAGCATATTGAGGAAAACTAACTGCTTTTTTAAAAAAATAACTTAATGGTGGGTTATTTTCACTTATTTCGTGGATTTCGACGACTAAATTGACAAAATTAAGCACCACTAATAAAGTATTCTTCAAACTTTTGCGAAATTAATACCAGGATTGTCACTGTTATTCTAGAAAAAATTATTTGTTTGCTGTTTTCTGCCCATCCTTCACAATTTCTAAACGTCCACAAAAAAATTTGGATCCAGAATATTTGAATAGCATTTCTACTTTCCTAATATTTTGCCGATTCCCGACCCCAAAAGAGTTAATTACTGATCCAAATTATTTTTCTATAAAGCAAAGCTAAATAAGAATATGGCAAACAAATTGATAAGAAAATGAATAATCAAAACAGCAGTGTGCTGAAACTGCACACTTTAAGCAGCTACCATATTTGTTTACATATATTTGTATGGTTGTATATACACTGGTGTGTTTTAAGCTAGCAAAGATGGTGCCTGTTTTTTTGCTGTGACTGTTGTGGAGCAGCTTACATTGATCTATCTTAAAATAAGCTGCTAAAGATATACTGAAATTTGGACAATCAGTCTGATTGGAAAATCAGACAGAAAAATGATATTTTTTTTACCTGATAACAAAGTCTGCTGACCTTTAAACTAGTTAATAAGGCCAGTGGAAAAATCCACTTATGCAAAAAGAAACAAAAAAGGTCCAATGCTCAATTTTTTGTAACTGTTACATTGTGTTGAGCTTGAAATGCTGATCAAGAAAATGTATTATATGTTTTGGAGGAATGGTTGAAGAGATATCGGGAGTTAAAGGGTTTTTGATAATGTTATTAACCCGCCTATTCCAAAACGGGTGGGTGGACCTAATTTTCCATGCAGGAGATGATATCAGTTTTTGTTGCCGTTTTCAAAGTTGTTTAGCCTTAAACTTAAAAGTGTAATGCAAAATGACACTTGTTTGCTTGTCCCAGGCCTCTTAATTTTTTGCTGACGAACTCATAACTTCGGATCTGCATGTTGGTTTGCAATCAAATCTTGTGAGTAAAGATATAGGGTTTATACAAGCTTACCCACAAAATTTGAAACCCTAACCCTAACCAAGTTGCAGATCCCGAGTTATTGAGTCGTCAGCAAAAACATAAGAGGCCTGGGATGATAAAAAGACTTGTTAGCTAACTTTTTAAGCTCTATAATATAAGTCCAACATCATTTTATACCTCGGGTTCCCTTCAATATACTTAATATTGTTTTAACGAAAAAGCTTGGTAAATTACAGAAAAAAATATAACAGTGATGTTTTATGGACCTTGTTAAAGAAAAGTATGCAAAACCTAATGCATTTTGCAAAAGTCACAGACAGACTGATGGAAGTTTCATATTATTATAAGAGATGATAACCTAATTAGAAAAGAAAAAATATATTATTTTATTAAATAAAAAATTAAAATTTAAGAAGTAAAAAAATACAAAAATTTCCTAATTTTTAAATAAATCCCTGTAAAATTTAGCACACACAAAATTTATTACCAATAGATAATCTTGTGAGTTATGAAAAAACACCATGATTTGACTCCTTATTGAAAATACTGAAGTACATAGGACTTTGATAGAAACACAGATGGATGTTGGTTATCAAAAAAAACATCACTGCCACTGGGCCTAAATTAACATATTGCAATTTGCAATTATTAAGAATAGAAGACAGGCGTTTCACAGAAAATTAATAAAAACCTTTTAAGATATGTCTGATAAATCTTTTAACATAATTGGCTAGAAAGACCTTACCAACATCTAACACTGCAGAATCTGTTGAAAATCCAATACGACACAGCCCTTCATCTGTAACAGTTGCTTCATAGTAATAATTCCCTATGAAATTATCAGAAAAATAATAATAATTTTGATCAAATGCTTAGGACATTTCATAAGAAGAGGTTATTTAAAGGTGTATTTATCTATCAAAAGGAATTGTAGTATCTCCCTGATCAATGTCAACATCAAATTTAAGCATGATAGCATATGCTAGATTAATCAAAGTACTTGAAAATGTTTTTTTTAAACTTCAATATTAAGTCTGTGAGTATAGAGGAGCAAAGATCCAATATGAAAAAAGCTTTTAAGCGTAACAGTTGCACTCTTACTAAAATTACTATTAAATTACTAATTATGCATACATACCTTTTGAAACACCATAGTTCGAACGAGCACCTTGCCATTGTTTCTGCTCTCGTGCTTGACATAACAATCCATCTTCAGATATTGCTATGTAAAACAATTATTATTGATTTAGTCTAATGATATTGTGGAAGATCTCACAAAGGGATTTTTTAACAAAAAAAATCGTTAGTAATAAATAACTATGACACAATGTGCTACATAATTGAAAACTCTAGCAAGAAATAGATGAATGTAAATACCAAAAGAGGGGTCTCTATCAAATTTACTCATTTCCCATTTTCCTAGAAAAAAAAAGTTATTTTCGTTATCTTTAATATAATCCAGATAGACACAATAAAATACAAAGGCCTAATTTCGATAGTAAAGGGTTGGAAACCAATTTATTGAAAGTCATTCTGTGAATGGAAAAATAAAGGACTCTGAAAGGCTAAGCGCTTGGCTAAATATAAGGTTGGTCCATTTGTTCTGTTGGAAAAATTCAGACAAAGAGATGTACATACATAAAACAGTGGGTAACTGAACGCTTAGACATTAATCCTGTCTTCTGGTTTATGTTTTCTGTTAATACCTAAAGAAAATCTTTTTGTTTCTTTTTTGTGTTTGGTCTTTTTTATAAGAAATGAATTTGAAAAATCACTCTAAATTTGTTTCAGACAGGGTGAATACTCCAATACTTGCAAAGGCACATATACTATTTTATCTTTTACCAACTTAAAACTTTGGTATTTACTTCCCAAATAGTCAAACACAAATTATTTCAGATAAACTTGGGAACTCCTTATTGGAGTGAATGAATATAATGTTAACAGTTAAATAGTAGAAATTAAATGCAAAGCCTAACTGATAGATGAATTTTTTACGATTTTAGTTGAAAAAATTAGTTAACATGAAATGTTAACTATACTTTCAGGCAGAGTGGGATTCAAACCCAAGTACTTCAATCTTCCCAATTGCAAGTAACAGCTTTTTTAGGACTCACGCCTTAACTGTGGGCGTATCTCATTTTTCGGAACCAGCACACATTGATAGACAACAGAAGTTCAAATCCAATATTCAGCACTTTATCAACAATGACTTTCTGGCCTCTGCAGCAAATGTTAAACAAAGTGATGGCGTATTTCATTAAATTTAATGTTATCCCCAATGATAAAGTTCTAACTGCGTTTATATTGTTTCCAAAGAAAGTGGGACAGATTTAATAAAAAGCAAACACTTTAATGCAAAGGCAAAGTTTGATAAATTGTTGTACACATGTCAATACAAAAACTGATTGAACTCATAACATTTGTACCCCTAAAGGATATCCCAAATACACCAACATACTTTTATTATTTGAGCATTTTTGTTAGTGTTTTATTTCTTCTGCTTTTAGTTTATTGTTTTTGCCTTATACACATCTTCCCAACCCAATTCTCAAGCAAAAACATTGTATGTGGCATCAAAAACAAAACAAAAAATGGTTTCAAGAAACGGTATTTAATACACATACATAGATTACTATATTAGCTTTTATGTGTATGACTATGTACAAGAATTGTTAACCCCTCAAAGATATGCACAATCAAAACAATTTATGCATCTTTATTCTGTGACAATTCGATAAAAACATTGTTTCCACCACTGAAACTAAAACTTGTTGGCGTTGTGGATATTCAACACATAAGACCATAGTGAACCCCACCTATCTTATTTTAAGAGTACCCCGCCATCATTTTGAGGTCAAGCTATCATCTCTATCCTGTAAGAAGTAAGGTAAACGCCCTATTAATTTGAACTTATGTTCTGAAAAAATATATGGAACCTACCAAAAAGTGATGTTAAATATTAGTTACAAATCTTTACATAAAAATAATAGTGAGAAAAAGTTTTAGCAAATTAAATTGTACTATTGACTGCTTTTCATAGGCATCAAATGTGACTAAAATACCTGGCATTTTTGGAACTTTAAGCAACATTTCTAATGCATAGAAGTGTCTCTACCTTTCTAACTTTTAAAAAATTTTCACAAGCTTAGTTTACTGAGTTTATTGAATCTTTTCATAATTGTTAACTTTGAGAGCAGAAAGATGAATTTAGATATACTAATGAATAAACAGAGTTTAGCTTTTAAAAGAAAGAAATAGAAAGTGGCTGTAAACTAAACCAATACAAAAAATAATCAATTGCTGTTTCACAGCTAAATAGAATAAAATTTCCTCCCTATTTTGCTTAACCCCACCCTTTTTACAGGCAAATGTTCACCCCCCCTATTTTTCCAAAAATTCAGAAAGGCGAACCTATGATTACTTGAAAGAAACCAATAAACCAATAATTAGTATACTGAAACGTTGTAAACAGCTTAAAAAATTCAAAGTACATTAGTAAAAATACTGTACCTTTAGTATTGACATTCGTGCTTTTCTTTCCACCTTTAAATGTAACAAGATTCTCATAAACAATTTGAATAACTGGTAAACAAAATGCCTACAAAGAAATTAATAAAAAAATTATGAAATCAAGAAATCAAAAACATTTTGCTGGATTTAGGAGATGGGAAATGCACGAGAAATAACAATAATGATAACATTTCCTATTAGATAGAGTAGTAACAGGTGATATATTAGCTTTAAAGGCGAACCATACAGAGAGATGGTATATATATATATAAAATCATTTATACATAGTCCTTAAATAACAAATTTCTGCTAATTAATGCAATGTGTGATATGCACAAACAATTAATAGAAATATAATATCCTTACTCCTGTTTTGCCACTTCCAGTTTCTGCAGCCTAAAACAAATAATGAAAAACTGTTTAATCTGTAGAAGTAAATAAATCAACTAACCTTCAAAATTAGCTAAAAAATTCATCTACATATTATTGCTGAAGGCAGAGTCGTCTGAAGAGGCAATAATTTACCAATGCGAATAAGTTAATGGTTGGCAGTTTCACAGAAGTTTGGTGAGTTGTGTGTAATTGCACATGCGAATTCTTTTTATTTGCATGGATAAGCAACCAAAAATGTAACAAGAAAAATATGATTGTTTCTTAAGAGCGTAGTTGAGTTGCATCATACCGTAGTGTATGAATCATTTACCGAATATTAGCGAAAAATCAATTGACAAATTGTTTAAGCTAAAACTGCATAATTTCAGCTATTTTTGAGAGCAAAATATTGAAGGGAAGATAAAGGGCTTTAGTACCATTAAAACATCGCCACCACCAAGTATTAAAGGGATGGCTTCTGCTTGAATATCTGTTGGAAGCCTAAAAATAATACAACAGACAAAATTAACTACTGTGCTTAAAGAAAGAAGTGTTTATTCAAGTTTTTAATTATGGATAAAAGGGAAGAAGCTAAGGAACGCTATAACCATTTAATTAGCCTTTGCAGAAATGATGTTCTAGTTGGACATATACGTGTAGACGTTTTAAGTGCATGTTATTATTTCATCAAAAAAGGTACACACAAAAAAATAAGAGCAGTTACTACAGGAATAATACTACTTACACTGATGCTACTTTCCCGTTTTCAACCAAAAATTCCGTTTTCGTACAAAAACACAAATATTAGAGATCAAAGGTTACTGACTCATAGATTCACGTTTTTGTATTTTTATGCGTTTTCATTGGAAGTGTAAAATCATACTCAAACTATAATGAGTATAGTATAATTCATAAAATTCTATACCTTCCTTCATCACTGATGTGAAGCCTGTGTCACACTTATAAAGCACATGCAGAAGCAAGTGAAGTAAGCATGCTCAGTTAATGCGAAGCAAGAGGTGAAGTAAGTAGCTCACAGTGTTGATTTTGGGATATTTGTTGTTAAAAAAAACGACGGTGCAAGCGACAAGAAAAAACTCTAAATATTTCAGGGAAAGTATGGGTTTGCGAAATTTTTAAGCATCGTGAACAACGTAGTGTTTATTTCAAGTTAGAATGTTATATAATTTTTTAGCAGCCTGAGTCTTTCCAGTACCTCTTAAATGTTATTGGTCCATCGACAGCAAAGAATGATAGTCGATTTAAAAAAGCTATTTCTCCTGCTGAACAATTATCCTTAACAATTCATTATCTTGCCTATGGTAACAGTCATTAGTCGCTATCTTTTTTCCTACTGAATTGGTCGATCTACCATATGCGGTATAATAAAAGAAAGATGTATTGCTATATGGGATGTTCTAAATGAACCGTATTTACGTGTACCAAGCATCACAATGACTGGAAAAGAATCGCTGATAATTTTGAAAAGATTTGGAACCTTCCACACTGTCTAGGTGCAATCGTTGGGAAAAACGTTACTATTAAATCACTGTTAAATAACAGATCCCTATATTTTAATTATAAAGGGTATTTCAGCACTGTATTGATGGCCACATGCGATGCAAGATATATCTTTACGCTTGTTATTGTTGGCAGTTATGGATCAAACAATGTTACTCGTAACATTGTTTGATCCATAATGATCTAGGGTATCACAATCAGCAATAGAAGTACAAAATGCTATCAAAACCTACATTAACTCAATGGAAGGCTCGGTACCATGGCAGAAGAGATATACTACAGTGACATATTGTCATATTAAAGTTGTATTTTCTGTTAAAATATTAAATATAACCTATTGCATGCAAAATCTTAAATTTATTATTGCCTTTGTCCTGTGTGGTATTGCTGAAATAAGTTCCCGAAATATTCATTTTGGCCATTTTGAAGAAGCTGTGTAAACGACATTTGTTGATTGAAAACTGGACTTCCAGTGTTTATTTCTCCTTAAATGGGGTACTTTAGGTGTGGTAGGTGTCTGGGAACAACTCTGTAAATGCAGTGTTAATGGCTGTGCAGTGGGTGCGGGTGTGGAGAGCATAAATCCAGCGGGAGATTCTTCTTGTCGTTGTTCGAGGAAGAACTTAAACATTATGTTATCAATCTCATGTTTCGCCAATAGCTTCCTGTTACCTCATAACTTTCATAGATTAGCTGTTAGAAGCTCCCCGTACAGTGTGTCTTCATCTTTCAGATTTGCTGGGTTATATAATCTTTTTTCAATTGTCCTCATTTATTGTTTATTGCAATCATGTCAGCCTCGTGGAAGAAAATTAATGTTTTACAAAATTATTTTACATCAAAAATAATATTTAATTAGTTTTGCGCGTTACCTTGACCTCTTCCTATATTTATTCCTGCTGGTAACAGATGAAACATTTGAAGCTGCCAGTGACACGAAGGAGGCGCTGTCATCGATATTATCATCAACATCGTCATTAGGTTGCTCCATCATCATCTCTTGTTCATCCCTGTTCTCTATTTCAAATTTTGTTGAAGTTCTTCGTTCTGAATTATGAGGCTCAAACCAAGCTAAATATGGAAACATTTCTGACATCTTCCTTTTTGACATCTTCCTTTCCAGCCCCACTTCGCATCCCTTCTTTTACTTTGCGTCGTTCATAACCATACTTATTTCTAAGGTTTCTAAAAGCTACCTAGGCAGTTTTACCTATAAAACAAAACAACTGCTCAAATGCTCACATATTTTCAAGTATGTTAGCTATAAAAATAGGATTTCTCAAATTACCATTCTGTAAACCTAACTCGGAAGCAACATCATGCCAAGGTCAGAATCTTTTGTTTTTATCTTTGTGGTCTTTTTTCTGACTTATCATACAAAATTGTATATTTCCTGAAAACTTCGGCAAGTTTTTCATCTGCCATATTTGTTGTTTTGATAAGTTCTGCTTTTTTGTTTTTGTTTTTTACCATTTGCTTCACTTCTGCAACTTGCATTACCTGCTCACACCATAAAAATCATTAAGCAAGCATAAAGCAGATGCAGCAATGAAGCAAGAATATCAAAATTTTTTGATATTCTTGCTTCAACGTTGAC
Organism: Hydractinia symbiolongicarpus; assembly: GCF_029227915.1. Classification (NCBI taxonomy): domain Eukaryota; kingdom Metazoa; phylum Cnidaria; class Hydrozoa; order Anthoathecata; family Hydractiniidae; genus Hydractinia; species Hydractinia symbiolongicarpus. The sequence goes on from NC_079885.1 coordinate 8,238,064, forward strand.
TTCAAGTGTCACGCTTGCTTCACTTGCTTCAGTCATGCTCACATTTACTTGCTTCTGCATCAGCATCTGCATCTGGTTCATAGGTGTGACACAGGCTTAATATAAAAAAAACAGCAATTGGTGTTTCTACTGAAATTGGTTGTCTCATTTGAGTAGATTCTATTAACAAGAAGGATCAAAGAATGTTACAAAGTTCCGTGAAGCTAGTTTGTGACATTTTTAAGTTTTCTTTCCAATCAGAAGCTAGAACAGAACCGTTCATGAAGTTTTCCCACCAAGCTGATGTTCGCCCTGTTTTTACCCAGCATCTCTGTGGTTGCTTTTTTTAACCATTGACTAGACTCGTTTATTCTCAATCAAAGACAATAATCGTTTATTGGTTTTCATTTGTAGTTGTCTGTTCCTTATAATCAGACACATTAACATCAAGTTCAACTGGGCAGACGCGCAAGCAGAAACAAAAATGTAAGAAAAATATTGTAATAACTTTTTTCATCCTGCAAATCCTGTTTTCATGTGTTTACACAATGTAAAAATATTTGAAAACGAAAAACTAAACGAAAATGAAAAAAACTTTTTCAGATTACATTGTGTTTTCAAATTTATGCGTTTTCATCAAAATTGTACCTTAAAACGGATAAATTTTCGAAAAACGTGTGTAAACACAATCTGGAGAAGTTTTTATTTTTAGTAACATGACTCATGAAAATGGATAAATTAGCATCAGTGTAAACGTAGTATAAGACAAAGGGAAATTCAGATTTGTGGTACCAGCTAAATTAATTTTCATTACATGTTATTAAAGAACTTTCGAGATTTTAGAGAATAAACATGCCAAGCAGAAAGATTACCACATTAAAGTTTCCTTATTACAAAATACAATAACAAAGAGAGGTTTTTACACTTTTTTAAAATAAACACCTCCTCTAGAGAAGGGTGTCTATTAGGGGGGGGGGGGGGGATATATTTAAAAAAGTCAGAAAACAAGGGATCATTTATTTGAGCAGGCATTTAATAGAAAGGGGGTTATTTGAACCATTCAAGTATGTATTAAATCTAAAATTTCAAGTTTGTTTTCCAGAAATTTACTTGTAAATACATTTGTATAGGATCTATTTGAAGGTGTAGCTTGATTTATACATCAATAAGTTGAGCATATACACTATCACTGATGACAGAAATTTGTTTCATTTTTTAATTTAAACACTATAGCATCTTTATGCGACATAATTAAATCAGAATAAAATGTTATATACCTTGCAGCTTTTAAAATTAGCGTCAGCATTTCGCACTGCCGATGTAATTGCCGACGTAAAATACAAAGAAACCATAGTTACGTTGGCAAAAAAATTTAAGACGTAAATTTGTTGTGAATTTTTTAAATAACAATAGTTTTTAATTTGTTTGAGCTACTCCCACTACAAAATAATTACATTCGATTTTCAGTAAGTTAAGCCATTATCACTAACTAAAATCACTCAGGCTACAGAAATACTGTGGTACCATTCGATTCGTAGTTATAATCGAAAAAATTGTATATCATATTAAAAAGAAGTTCAAAAGTTCTTTCTCCCACACGACACAACAGGCAATAAGTCAGCCCTGCCCTCGGTTTTTTTAGGAGAGATGTTCTGTGAAGACTTTAACAATTGAGTCTCCTGTACAGTTTTGCTTCATATTAAACTGTGCCGGTGACAAGCATTTTTGAAGCATGTCACCGGCGACTTCTGCGATATACAACCTAATGATGCCCTAACCTAATGAGTTCATCTCAAAACATAAAAAGCCAGTTAGCAGTGAAATATTAACCATAACGAAAGGTAGGAAGGTATGTCAATCCCATTTGTCATCGTCTTAGGAGATCAATGCATCGAATTTATGTGAGGTCTGGACCTAATAAAAAGTTAATGACGAAAGTTATTGCCAGCTGTAAAATTTCACTACAAAAAAATATTGCCTACGCAAATATTGTCAGAAAAGGCATAAATAACAAAAATTACTTCTTTTTGTCAGGGTATCAGAACATATTGTTGGAGAAAATTGTCAGCCAGGCAAAAATAAACCAGCCAAAAAAATGTAATTTTTTTTTGATATACAGGTAAAAAAATTTTCTCCAAAAAAGGTTTATGATAAATTTCAAGACTTGTGTAACAATTAGTTCAGTTTGTTAATCTTCCATTCTAGGCAATTACTAATAAGAATCAATTGGTGGTGGGGTTTACTTGTGTTGAACCAATCTTGCTGGTGAAATCATTGTGTTTATAATAGTGGTATACATTGTGTTGTGTGTAAATCAATTGGGTATATTTGGTGTTGCGTTATTAGGAGAACTGTGAAGATTACCTACAGGTTAGTCATATACATATTGCGAGTTTAACAAATGGTAGCAGAGGAATAAAATTGCAAAGTATCATAGAGAAATGTCGAAAAGTTGGGTGCCCCCACCATCATTGAATACAGAGTCCAGTTACAAAGACTGGAAAAAAAAAGTTCAAATATGGCAAGCACTCACAGAACTAAAGGCGGAAAAACAAGGGCCAGCTATATTCATGGGTTTGAAAGGAAAAGCTAAAGAAGCAGTATTAGAATTGAACAAATCAGTGCCACAACTGGGTTAAAAGCTATTACTGACAGATTGGACAAAATTTACTTAAAGGATGAAAATCAAACTGCGTACCTGGCTTATGAAACCTTTGAAAAATTTAACCACCCTCTGAGATGAGCATGAATGATTACCTTATAGAGTTTGAACGATTATATCACAAAATCCAAGTTCACCGTATGGAATTCCTGATGGAGTTTTGGCATACCGAGTTTTACAAAGCACTAATCTTACACCAGAGCAGCAACAGTTGGCTAGAGCAACTATAAATGAATTACGCTATGATTTAATGGTATTACAGTTAAAGAAAATATTTGGTGATACTGTGGCCTCATCTGTGTCAAATGATGCTGTAAAGATAAAGCCTGTTTTACAGGCAAGCGCAGATTCTACGGAGCAGAATTACTTCACCAAAAGAGGTGGATATCAGTGTTCAAGGTTTAAAAGAGCTGCAGCACCAAATCAAAGATATGGATGGAGGAAAACCAGATCCAGTAACAGAGTAATGAATCTGCCTGATGAATTTGGAAATATTTCAAAGTGCAATATTTGTCAGTCCATTTATCACTGGGCTGTGAATTGTCCCCATTCTTATGAGAATCAGAAGTCTGAAGATGTAAAAAAGGAAGAGAGTCGTTCAAAAGTTACATTTTTTTTCTAAAATTAAAGAAAGTGAAATGCAATCCCTTGTTGGTGAAACTTTGTCATGTGCAGTTTTAGACTGTGGTTGTACCAAAACAGTCTGTGGTAAGAATCGGTACCAATGTTTCATTGATAATATTGATAGTGATAAACTGCCAGAAGAGTATCCAGGTGGAACAAGATTTAAATTTGGAGATAGCGAAGCAGTTTGTTCCATAAAACGAGTAATCTTACCTGTAATCATTGGTTCAAAAGAGGTTAATCTAGAAACAGAAGTTGTACCCAATGAAATACCTTTGCTTTTGAGTCAAACATCTATGAGAAAAGCAGATGCAGTTTTAGATTTTAGCAACGATACCGTTGAAATGTTTGGAGAATGCCATCCTTTAAAATTTACCACCACAGGTCACTGTTGCATACCTTTAAACAACAACAGAATAGACTTAGATGAAAAGAATTATGACCATTTGCTTCCTCAAGTTGCCTTTGTATGCGTAAGTGAAAAATCCAAAAAAACAAGATCGTGAAACTTCATCGTCAGTTCTGTCATCCAAGTGCTGAGAAATTAAAATCTCTTATTAAAGCATCAAATTCCTTTTTAGAGGACCGGAGTGAAATCATGAAATTAATTGATAATGTCTCACACTCTTGTAAAGTATGCCTTAAGTATAGAAAACCAAGACCACGTCCTATTGTTGGCTTACCAATGTCGTCGGAATTCAATCAGTGTGTGGCTTTAGATTTAGTGCAACTTTCACAATCATTGTGGTTTATTCATATCATAGATACTTTCACAAGATTTTCATCTTCAAAGTTAACAAAGACAAAAGATAAAGATGTGATAACAGACATTATCTTTGAAATTTGGTTAGCAAGATTTTGTCAACCAAGAAAGTTTCTGGCTGACAATGGAGGAGAATTTATCAATAAAGTGTATAAAGAAATGTGAATTAAGGAAATGCTGAGTAAGATTATAGAGGATACGAAATGTACACCTAATCGAGCACTTTTCTGGGCTATTAGTGCCAAGAATTCTTTATCAAACAACAATGGATTTTCACCAAACCAGCTTGTTTTTGGTAAAAACTGTGACTATCCCTGCATCCTCACTGATTAGTTACCAGCCATGAATGATACAGTTTCAAGTAAGACTGTGGCCCATAACCTTGCTGTGATGCATGCATCACGAAGAGCATTCATAGCAGCAGAATCTTCTGAAAGAATACGTAGAGCATTGCGGCATAATGTCCAGTGTTACAATGATGTGCAGTATGTAACTGGAGATAAAGTCTTTTATAAAAGAAAAGACAGCGAAAAATGGCATGGACCATGCACTGTAATTGGACAAGAAAATAAACAAGTACTTGTCAAGCATGGTGGAAGTTATGTGAGAGTCCACATTTGTCGGTTGCAAAATGTAAATCAAGTAGTACATTCACAGAAACCATCACAAGACTCTGAAAAGAGCCCAGAAGTAACAACTATGCAGTTGGACAACTGTGTTTCACTGGAAGACGAAATTTTTGACATAGTTGATCTTGAAAGTAATACTATGGAAGTACCATTAACAGAAGCACAATTAACTGAGGATGCGGCCATTGATAATTCACAAACCAATGGGACACCAATAGAGGAAAGATCTAATGAAACATCAAAAAGTTAAAAACCAGAATCATCTATAAGCTAACTCCAGACAGTGAGTGGATTAAAGGATTAGTTCACAGCAGAGCAGGTAAAGTGAGTAGAAAAGGAAAAGAAGGCAGGCAATATGGCAGCTGTTTAAATGTGCAAAATGAAGACACAGGTGAAATTAATTGGTTAGATTTCAAAAGATGTGTGAGTGAATGGCAACCGGTTGTTAAAGCCAATGACACTGAAGAAGTATTATTAGCCATAAAACCAACTATTGAAGACGAGGTCTTGAATGCGAAATTTAAAGAATTAACCAACTGGCAAGACGACAATGTTTTCTCCACTGTTGAAGACAGAAGTCAATCTACAATATCCACAAGATAGGTAATCACAACAAAAAATAAAGAGGGCAACAAAATTGTCAAAGCTCGTTTGGTCATAAGAGGTTTTGAAGAAGAGGAGGTTCAAAATCTGACTAAAGACTCCCAACGTTTTCTAAAGAAAGTCTGCGAATTGTACTCACAATGTTAGCAACTAACGAATGGGAATGCCACACCTTAGATGTCAAAACAGCATTTCTTCAAGGTAACCAGATTGATAGAGAAGTAATTATAAAGCCCCAAAGGAAGCAAACGTAATATGGGTTCTTTGGAAATTGAATAAAGTAGTATATGGCCTTGCTGATGCTTCAAGAGCTTGGTATTTACGAGTAAAGGAACAGTTAATTGGTTTGGGAATGAAATGGCTTTATTTGATGAGGCTTTATTTTATTGGGTTCAAGATGACTGTTGTTAAGGATTGATCGTAATACATGTTGATGATTTTCTTTGGGGAGGATCAGAAGATTTTCAAGTAAAAGTCATTGCATCCATTAGAAAAATATTTCGGGTTGGGTCAGAGAATTGCAGTAATTTTAAATATGTTGGAGTCAACATACAACAATTCAATAGTTCTATTGAGTATGACCAAAGCAAATATGTGGCAAGGATGGAACAGGTTGAGATTCAAAGCACCAAAAACAAACATCAAGAACTCTCACATGAAGAGCAATCTAAGTTTCGATGTATTTGTGGTCAATTAAATTGGGTATCTTCTCAATCAAGGCCAGATATTTCTTTTGATGTTTGTCAGTTAAGCACAAAGTTAAACCGTGCAAATGTTGATGATGTTATGAGAGCTAAAATACTGGTAAAGAAGTTGAAATTGGATCCTGATATTTGCCTAAAATTTTGGAAGTTGAAACCTCCATTACAATTAATCTTGTACGCTGACGCCTCATTTGGAAATCTACATGACGGAAGCTGTCAAAGTGGAATTTTTGTTTTTCTTAAAGGTGTTGAGAACACCATGACACCTATCACATGGCAGTCAAAAAAGATTAAGAGAGTTGTGCGTAGCACACTTGCAGCAGAAACCTTAGCACTTGTTAATGGTATTGATGCATGTATCTGGGTAAAAAATGTAATAATGGAAATTGTGAAGACAGATCTAGAAGGTATCTTGTGCTACACAGATAACAAATCTTTGTATGAAGCTGCATATTCAACAAAAGCTTTAGAAGATAAGCGAATAAGAGTTGACATGGCTTCTCTCAGACAGAGCATCAATCAAAAGGAAGTTATATTGAAGTGGATTCCCACCAAACATCAGTTAGCAGATGTGTTAACAAAGCAAGGAGCAAATAGCACACTTCTACTGAATGTGCTACAAAATGGTCATGATGAGTATTAGTGACCAATCAAATGTTGTGTTTTCAAAATGTTTTATTATAAAGTTTTTTTTGAGTTTTATTTTTCAGAATTCATTGCTGAAACACCACTTAGCACTTGGCATCACACAACTAAGGACCCAAGAAAGAATAGTCTTTGGTAACTGTTAGATCAAGACTTGTATAGTAGAGGGCATTGGTGAAAAGCCAATTTGTCCCCAGGACCACTATACTAAGCGAGTAGGAGTCGCTATAAATTCCTCCCATAGCAGCATAAACTGAACAACGCGCAGAAAAGAAAATAGAGGGAGATTGTTAATCTTCCATTCTAGGAGATTACTAATAAGAATCAATTGGTGGTGGGGTTTACTTGTGTTGAACCAATCTTGCTAGTGAAATTATTGTGTTTATAATAGTGGTATATATTGTGTTGTGTGTAAATCAATTGGGTATGCGTTATTAGGAGAACTGTGAAGATAACCTACAGGTTAGTCATACACATTTTGCGAGTTTAACACAGTTTTATTTCTCACTTTGGAATCCAATAAAGTTATCTTTGTATTACTACAAATTTTAATACCAATTTAATTTAAATCTTTAAAATACGTCAATAAAAAAGCCTTTATGTGTAGCAAATTGTATGCTGAAATTTTTTTTCTAGAGAGTCCAGGCATGCAATTTTTAATTTTTTCATTAGTCTATTTAGAGAACAACACCTCATTACACCTGCAACAGAATTTTCAGATGGTTAGCTGGCTAAGTATTTATGTATAGTTATGTAGCCTTGGACAGTATTGCAAACTTGGGTTTGTTTGCTATAAATTTTAAAATTTTCACAATTAACTTATTCTACAAAATAAAAATGTTAGATGAATGTTTATAGACAGGGTAACAACAGGTTGTAGCCTGTTTTTATGTCAGCGAGAGTGAAAGGAGTATTTTTATATTTAGTTGGAAGTGCTACACTGGGTTTGCAACAAACACCCACTCCTTACAATAAATTTGAATCTTTGGCCTGTCTTTTCTTTCAACCATATAGTGAAGATATGGTTCAATTTTAGAACTTTTAGGAGAACTTATTTAGCAAAATAGAATGTTCAATGAGTGCTAAGATAGAGTTACAAAAGTCTGTATTCTGCGTTTTAGTTGAACTACTGTTGTATGAAGTTATTTTTAGAACAATTTAACAGATATGTCGCGAAAACATAGCTGTATCAAGCACTTTATCCAGATGAATCACAAAGTTTAACCTCGACTTAAACACCCACTGAGGCAATTAGCACTGGATCCACCAGCTGGTCGTGGACTATAGTAGCCATAACCTGACTATGTATTTTTTTTTTCTCGGCTTAACGTCCGTTTTCCATGCTAGCATGGGTTGGACGGGGTATATTAATGACCCTCTTCCAATCTGATCTAGACTGTGTTAGATCTAAACTCAACTTCCTCTGCATCAAGTCTGTCCTTATAACCTCCTGCCAAGTCTTTCTCGGTCTGCCTCTGGGCTTTGCCCCAGGAACTATCAAGGCTCTACACTTTCTTACCCAATTATCCTCCTCCATTCTTTCCAAGTGCCCCAGCCAACTCAATCTTCTTATCTGGATAACATCTTTAATTCGGAGACTTAGCCTGCTTCTTAGCTCATCTGAAATCTTTCTGTCTCTCAGACTGGCGTTACACATCCACCTAACTATTCTCATATCATTCCTTTCTAAACGGTCAAGATCTTCCTGCTTCACTGCCCATGTCTCACTACCGTACAACATAACACTTCTTACACAGGCCTCATACAACCTACCTTTTACCTCAAACAGGACTCTGCTAGTCAACAAAGGAAGTAACTCTCTGAACTTTTTCCAAGCAGAACCCAGAATCCAGAATCCAGAATCCTGCAAGTAACACTTCTTCCAACACCCCCTTCACTGCCCAACATATCACCTAAGTAACAGAAGTTTTCAACTATCTCTAACGAGCCACTGTTGTACATCATTAAAGCTGGAAATACTTCATTCTCTATAATCTCACCTTTGCAACGCTTGCATACAAACTGGATGTCAGCTCTTAACCTTCCACCAATACTACTGCACTTCTTATGTACCCAATGCTTGCAAGTCTGACAAAAAATTGAGTTACTACCAACCCCTTTTCTGCAAACTCCACAAGGCCACTTTCCAACTACAAGGTCACACTTGGCTGCAATGCTACTAATCATAACTTTATACTTTGCTGTGTTCACCCTTAGCCCTTTCTTTTCTAGTCCTTTCTTCCACTTCTCAAACTTTTCAACTAATTCTTCCATCAAAACTCTGCTATGAGAACCAAATCATCTGCATACAATAACTCCCATGGACAACCTGTTCTGAACTCCATCCACAGCGCTTCTAAGACTAGAACAAACAACAAAGGACTAAGTACAGAACCCTGATGTACACCAACATTTACACTAAATTCATCACTAAGTGAATCGTTAATACTGACACGACTTCTAGCATTGCTGTACATAGACTGTACCATCGTAACTAGCCACTCATCCACACCTAATTTTCTCATAGCCCACCAAATAACTTTATGTGGCACTCTATCAAAAGCTTTCTCTAAATCTACAAAGGCAAAATAGAGATTCTTTCTCTTTCCTAAATACTTTTCCTGGAGCTGTCTGAGTAAAAATATTGCATCTGTAATGCCACGCCCTGGAACAAAACCAAATAGCATCTTATCTATATCAATTCTTTCTCTAAGTAACTTATCAATCACTCTTTCAATAACTTTCATTACTTGATCAACCAACTTCAAACCTCTATAGTTACCCCTTTCTAATGCATCACCCTTGCCCTTGAAACAATTCACTATTACACTCGACTGCCACTCACTCGGAATAGCACCATCCTTTATAATCTGGTTAGCAAGACTTGTAATAAGCTCATCTCCAATATATCCAGATACCAATACCTGATACTCCTGCAGCCTTGCCAATCTTCAATTTCCTAATAGCCTCCACTACCCATTCTGTCTTGATCTGCATAGCTGGTCCTTCTACAACGTCATCATCAGACAGTTAAGCAACCTCTGATAATGATTCTTCCAAGCTACCCTTTTCTCCTCCTCTGTGCTAGCCAAAACACCCTCATTACGTATACAATTCTCACCTACAACATCTTGATTAGTCTTCTTCATTTGCTTTGCTATCTTGAATACCTCATTGCGCTGGTCTTCCCTTCTTAACACATCTGCAAATCTGTTTCTCTCTGCTTCTGATTTTGCCTTATACACTGCTGTACAAGCGCGACGCTTGGCTTCTAAGTAAATATTTTTACTACCACCTGACTTCCACTCTTTCCAAAGTTTCCTCTTTTCCTTTATACACTGGTCAACCTCATTATTCCACCACCAGGTCTGTCTATGTCTAGCTGGTCCTTTCATCCACCCACAAGTATCATCAGAAGCTTCTAGAAGACAATTCTTCAAAGTAGTTTAAGTACTTTCAACATTGTCACTATCACATTGACCATTGTGGGCTAACTGCTGAACTTTTGCACTAAATTGTCTTGCTACAATCTCTTCCGTCAGCTTCCAGACTTTTCGACGGGGCCTGTACTTTCCCTTGGCTTCTTTAACACTCTTCAAGATAATATCACAAACCAGCAACCTATGCTGGGAAACACACTCTTCTTATGAATGATTTAAAATACATATTTGTATTAGAACCATAAGACAAAACAAACTTTCACGCAAGAGATAACAGTTTTGTGTTTAATTAAGACCTTTAGACAGAACATCAGATTCTGTTTCAGGTGTATGTGAAGGTATGCAAATGCAAACGCACACACCAAACTGCATTAGTTCCTATTTTTCAAACTATTTAATAAGACTTTTGATTTCCAAGTTTAACAAACTTGAAATTCTGGGAAAATACAAAGATACTGATAAAATTTGATGCAGAAAATCTTAGCCCATCAAAAATTTAGATAAAAAATAAACTGTATAACTTACAACCAACCAATATCTTCGATGCCCTTCACAACTTCTGGCAACATACCAAATTCTAAATTAAATCATGACCAATAGTTAGTTAGTCAATATCCAAACCAAGTTTGACACCTTGGTTTTATTTGCTTTCTAAGTTCAGCAAATTAATAAAATTAATACTATTCCCATGATTCATACGTGGAAAGCATTATGTAATTACTTATTTGTGTAGTATATAAAAATGAGTGTTACCTGAAAAGTGACCAGCCATGCTTTAATGCTTTTCTGTTTTATCTTATTAATGACACTAAAAGTATATAAAAAGATATTCATATTAATACAAGTTGTAAATAAGGGTTGAATATTTACAAATCATAAACAAGGTGGAATGTTTAGGGATCGTCTCCAACTGTTCGTATGTTTTTTTCGTATAATTATACCTGATACTTCGTTTAAAATAAAAATTGTAAACGAAGTTTATACGAACTTTTTTAATATATGATACAAAATTAAACGAAGTTTTTTTATCGTACAAAATGAAATAATACGAACTTTGAACAAAGTAAATTGCTATACGATCTTGAAACAAACTTCAGAAGTACCGGCGTAATTGCGCATAATTATTTCAATACGAAACCAGAAACAAAAGAATTAAACAATTTTTTTTAAAAGACGAAAAGAAATTATACGAACTTTAAACGAAACCAGAAATAAAAAAGTAAAATATACGAGGTTGACTTCTTTGAAAAGACTAGTAAAATTGCATATTCATAGGTTCAATCTACACAATCTACGGCAATCTTTTCGCTTTTACGATCTCGTTTTCATGATTTTTAAACGATCTACGGCGATCTTTTCGTTTTCTACGATCCCGTTTTCATGATTTTTAAACGATCTACGATGATCTTTCCGTTTTATACTATGCCGTTTTCATAAATTTTAAACGTTCCACAGCGATCTTTTCGTTTTCTAGGATCCTGTTTTCATGATTTTTAAATGATCTACGGCGATCTTTTCGTTTTCTACGATATGGTTTTCACAATTTTTAAACGATCTACGGCGATCTTTTCGTTTTCTACGATCCTGTTTTCATGAATTTTAAACGTTCCACAACGATTTTTTTGCTTTCTACGATCCTGTTTTCATGATTTTAAACGATCTACGGCGATCTTTTCGTTTTCTACGATCCCGTTTTTATGATTTTTAAACAATCTACAGCGATCTTTCCGTTTCCTACGATCCTGTTTTCATGATTTTTAAACAGAGTGTTAATAATATTAACACTCTGTTCCAACACTGTTGAAATTTAAAAAAAATCCAGTATAACATGAAAATTTTTGACTTGGGAAGCAAGTCCCTACATTTATCATAAACCAGTGATTTCCATGACAAAAATTATACACGCACGCTGGCCAAAAAAATTAAAATGGCCACCACGAAGAAGTCAATGGCTGTTTTCCTTTAAATGATGGACCAAATTTACAGAATTCACGCCAAATTTTTCATTTTCCTCTTTATCGATGTAAAATCATCTCATTAATAAAAAAACCTGCAAAAATTAACAGTGTTACGAAAGGGGGGTTGAAAAAAAGGTTAATAAGTTTGAATTCCTTTGCCAATACCACTTAAAATGATGGTCAAAATAAACATATTATATAGTTAGTTAAATTGAATCCCAAAAAATTTTTGCAGTATAAAACTGGGCTTTTTTTGCACAAATGAAAATTTCATCATATATTTCACTTGAAACATGTATCTGTTTACAAAGAAAAAATGTTTGCCAATATAGGATAACAATGAAGGGGACCTCCTACTTCAAAAAAACTTTTCTTATATCGAAAATATATAGCGTTTGGATAAAGAATTTAATTAGTGTCATTCTGATTTAGTATTACCAAAAAAAGCCAAAACATTTTATTAAAATTTACCATTTTTCATCACATGCCCAAGCTGTTTTAAAAACGCTGCATTCATAATTGAAAATTGCATATGTAATGCAAGTTATGATTTACATAGGCAAAAAATATGCTGGACAAGTGTGGAAGAAACACACTATTAATATTTTTAGCTTTAAAAAAATTTTTCAATTTTTTGCTTCATATAATTCATATATTACATTTTAAGTGAATAAAAGGACTAAATTATTGAGAACCACATTGTTTTTTCTGCAGCTAACACTCACACATAGTACATGTTAGATGCGAGGGATGAATACAACATATATATTGTTATTTCTATCATTGTTTTATAACAGGAACCTTGAGAAAAAACATTTTTTCTTTATTTCTTTTTATTCTTCCTATTATTTTAGTTCACAATATTCTACACTAATGGTCTGCACCTCCCAATGCGCTTAGATAACATTGTAGTGAAGTTATAGACTCAGTGAAAGATTAGGATAGATCTTTGAATTCGTCATCGGTTGTGATTTGAGATTGTATCCTGTGGCGTCAGGTAAAAGTGTTATTCTTAAAGAAAATTGGTAACTATTGAAGTGAAGGATACTTCTTTTTAATTGCATTTTTTTATACAAGAAGCAGAGGACATGCGATACTTCAAGAGTCTTTATCAACCAGAGGTACTCTAACTGCCCACAGAAAAAAGTTAGGAAATTATCGAAACGGTTTTCCTTGATGTCTAGATATGAAAAAAGACAACAGGCTCTGGGAACGAGGTAGGAATCTTACAACTTACACAGCACATACCTCTCCTTTTCCCTACTGATTAGGCTGTACTCGTGGTCACTGATAACGCCAGTGCAATTAACAATCATTTCTAAATGTTCAAAAGTTCAGCATCAGACATTCTACGTTGCCTTATATCAGTGCAGCCAAACATTGTTAGCTAAACTAGTTGGTGGCCCTTGGTGAAAACAGGGGTCCATCCTTTATTTACTGCATTGAGTGTCTCGTGCCTTTACTGATTCTTTACTGTTTTTAATATAGATAAATCATTTATATTAAAATAAATAAATAAATAAAAAGCTGCATGATGCTTAAACAAACCATCTTTAAAAGAACAGTGTTTGCACTGTAACAGATCACGTTCACATCATAACTGGGTATACGTTGTTTGCTTACATTTTTCGCGCACCCACTGAACTAAATCGTTTGGGAATGTGAGGGAAATAGTTGGTTGGATGATGCAGGGCCCGTCCAAACATGGTCCCTCCTAAAAATTATAATTAAGGAATGGCCATCAATATTTTGAGGCTAGCTATTGCAAAATATGCACATCTATCTGTAAATTTATCTAGCATTTGTTCCTCGTAGCTATCTTAGGAAAAAGTCAAAATTTCACTTTCAAAATCAACGCATTTCATGCTTTCCACGAATGACGGCGTTTTTGAACAATACTTTTAAGTTTTCTTCTCAAAGCGGATATTAACGTAGGGGTAATTAGAAGCGAAAATCTAACTTGCCGTTACATAAACGACACTATTTCGTTGGTAAATTTTCTTACATGTCTTGTGGGCCCACGTGCAGGAAGACACAAAGGATCCGACCCTGCAAGCAAGGTAGTTGGAAAGCTTATTCTTTGTTTTTATTCATGGAACAGTGTTTATTTCAATGTCTGAAGAATGAAATTTTAATTTTCTGAAATGAAACAATGTACAAACAATTGTTTAGCTACCAACTAAAAATATTCTTTTCAATTTTTTCACAGAAAAATAAGTAGCTATAGCTAGCTAGCTACTAGAGAGAGAGGCTGGCTAGCTATATCTAGCTAGCTACACTTTTTCTGGGTGGTTAGATGAGTTCCAGCGTAGCTTTATTTGTTTACTTTTCCTTCTCACAGAAACATTGTGTGAGGTTTTAAGCTATATATTTATTATCGAGTGTACAGTACAACGAGGGTGCCGATAAGCCGCATACGCCGTAAAAAGTGCGGGCGTTTTCGGGCGAGATTTGGCGTTTTAAAAAACAAACAAGTATTTGCCCGAAAACCCCCGAATAGACCCGAACAATGCCTGAAGAAGAAAAGAAAAACAGACACTAATGATTCAAAAAACTATGTGGTAGCGAAGTTCTTAAAATAATTGTTTCTGATAGTTTAAAATAAGATTTACTTAATAAATAACTTATATATAAACTTTATAACTCCTTTATCTTCAGGCGCCTTCTTCCAACTATCGTCCACATGGTATGTTTACAAGGAATTGCATTTCGGGAATGTTCCGGGTGAATTCGGGAAAGTGCGGGCGGTTTCCGGGCGACAACCGCCAATTTAATTCGAAAAGTCACCCGAACTCGCCCTTATATATGCGGGCGTTTGCAGCTTATCGGCACCCTCTTACAGTACAGTTCAAATGTAACCTTCCGCGTGCGCACAGCTCACATAAATAATTGCTTTCATAATAGACTATTGTCTTTTATAGAAAACTAGAAATTAAAAAAAGGTTGCGAAGCATTTCGCAAGTTGCAAGCAAAATTAAACTATCCAATATTTTTTTCTCTAGCGCTGCTTGTTTCTTTGGCGCTAACATCTTCCGAAATACATCAAAATTGAATATCATAGCGTAGAAGAACCCTGGGGACGAGGTAGGAAAATGAACGCTCTGCAGAACAATTCGTTGCGCAAAAACAGTTTTTTTGCGAATAGACTGCACGAGTATTTGATGTGCGTGGGATATTCTTTTCAAAATGTGCGAGAAAGTTAGATTACGCGAAACTAACAAAAACAAATAACGCGTGTTAAAATCTTGTACCGCATTTTCCCACAGAATGATAAAAGTAAAGAGCGCAATACAAAATTACACTTTTAGCAGTATTCCGAAAGATGTGTAATACATCGAGTTGTACAACCCGCAGAAGTTGGTCTTAACGTTAACGATTTCGTAAATGACCTTACAACAAAACAGTATTTTTTTCACATAAAAATACCGGCACTAGAAGCCACAGAATCTGCTGGAACGAATTTCGAAAACTCACGGGAAACAATTAAAACAAAAACAAACAAATCAAAACAGTTTTTTAACTTTATCAAGATTTATTAAATAGCTTCAATTCTGGGCAGAAAAACAATAACGGTTTCGCCTTATTTCACCACACGCATTGGACGATTATATCACTCACTCCCATTGTACACAATCTAAAAGAAAAAAAAAAACATTTTCATATAGTGAAGCTTCCAGTACCTTTAAGGGATGGCCAAGTCAATGGAATTGAAAGCGCTGTTTTTCATCTCATAAATAATTAAGGCTAATTCGGAAAAGTATAAAAGAAAAAACTAAACAATTCAGCAATTTTACTAATTTTATATGCAAAGTTCCAACCATATCAATAGTTTTCAAATCTGACAAAATCATTTTAAAAGTGTTTATTTTTTCAGAATTTGATTGATGCAAGGCCAAAGGAAATTTAAAAAGTTTATTGTCCTAGACCCATTCAAAAACACATGCTTCTCATCATTCATTTTTTTTTTCAACCAACATTAATGTAATCACCCAAAGGAAAGGATAATGTCTCTTGTCTGTGTTTTAGAAGCTGAGTACACAAATACAAAAATATTACAAGTGCTGAACTTTGGCAATCATATTTTGCAATCAGACCCTTTTAAAAACTATGCTGAATCATGTCAATTATTAAATTCAGCACTAATAGAAAAGCACCTTGGATAGGATTCTTTGTTGGATGAATAAAATGACTGACAAATGGTTTATCGTGAATAAAGTAGTAATTTTTACAAAAATAATTTAAAAAATAAACTTTTTTATGTGGGTTGTTCTCAAACACACGTGGGCGGTGGACAAGAAACTGTGATGTAATTTCTCTTGGTCTATTATTCCTGAGAATATTCTAAAATAAGAGGGTGTCAATAAGCTGCAAACGCCCATATATATATAGGGGCGAGTTTGGGTAAACTTTTCGAATTAAATTAGCGGTTGTCTTCCAAAACCGGCGTATGCAGCTTATCAGCACCCTTGTTCTAAAATTACAAGCAGTTTCGAAGATGCCCACGCCGTTTAGAGGACGTGTGCGGCTTGGACATCCTTGTTTAATGACAGTTTTAATGTTTTAATGTCGTTTTAAACCTTGTTCTCAGGGAGGGTGTATGGGCAACTAATTCCTATTGACAATTACATTGCTGTTGGCTTGATAGCAAAAGGGATATTTTTTTTAATTACTGTAACAGGTTACTTATATAATAAATAAAAAACGTGCTCACTCTAGCACCCAGAGCGATTTGTTTGTCTGCACCCTAGCTACAGGTTTTTCTTATATCTGGCTATCAGTTAGGTAGTAATACAGCTTCTCCATATGTATTCTATAAATTACTTTTAATTCTTTTATACAAAACAGAGCTCTAGCCAGCTACCTTTCGTGTGATTAAGCCTTACCTTGATTTGGATAAAACCAATTAAAATTGATAATATTGTATTCTTACATCTTCTTAGAAACAATAAAATAAAACACAGCTCGGCACATTATAATTGTACAAATTACTTCATTATTTCTTAAGAAAAGGGTAGCTTACACAGGAGCTTTCCAATCCAACTCAAATCTCCAGAAAAAGCACAGCAACAAAAAAGCTTAAAATACACAAGTAAAGTCGATTAGAAACAGGACTAGCAATAAATTATTTCAAAAGAAGAAAACCGTTTTAATATTATTATTTATCAATGGCTGAAGTTATAAGAGAACTGTAGGTCTAAATATTACTAAGATTTTTTTCATAAACCATGGAATATTGTAACCTACGATAGCCAGTGAATCTCTTATATTTCCGATGAATGTAATTTCTGAAGTTTGGTTAATTTCATATCGAAGCGACAATGGATAGCCATTGGTATGTAGAACAACAACTCGACATAAGAATTGATACAAGCAAGGGATGGCTTCAATGTAACCCCGCTTTCCACTTTCACCTACATAATGAATACAGAAGAAAGG
Organism: Hydractinia symbiolongicarpus; assembly: GCF_029227915.1. NCBI lineage: Eukaryota > Metazoa > Cnidaria > Hydrozoa > Anthoathecata > Hydractiniidae > Hydractinia > Hydractinia symbiolongicarpus. The sequence goes on from NC_079885.1 coordinate 8,255,507, forward strand.
TAAGATGAGTTTCCCGTGGAAGAATCCACTGTATTCCATTTAATTTATGTAGCAGATATATGTCCATCAAAAAACAAACAATACAGCAGTGCGCATCTTACATCTGCATTATTATATAAATGACCAAAAAAATTAAAGGTGTCCAACAACTGCAGTATTTATGTGACATTTAAAATCTAAATCTACTAAAATTACTGCTCTGACCATCTGACAAATGCGAAAATTATTCGGAAAGAAGTTTCCAAAAGCATTTCAACATACATCTCACCCAAAAAATTTAAATCACTCAAAACGCCACATATATACAAAAAAGCTAATCAATGTCAAACACAAATCTCTCTCATGTATATGTTAAAATCAGTTAGTTTATTGCAAACCCTGCCAAAGGTTGACACAAAATGTGAAAAATAAACAAAAAATTTTGCCTAAGTAGAAATTTTTATCTAAGGTGTTAAAAAGGGATTTGCAAGGATAAATTATAATGCAATAAAACAAAAGTTTAATCAAAATGTAAAAAATGAGAGGTAACGACAAAATCAAAGTTTGCAAAATTTAACTATTTCAGTACATAGCATATGCCCTCTAAAACAATATTTTAATCCAAAATGCCAAAGAAAAACAGTTTGCAACAAAAATCAGTTATTTCGATAATATTGCATACACTCTTTCCTCACAAAAGCTTCACAAACTGTAAAAAAAAGAATGGTTGTAGGGAGTGCTTCTGATTCAACAAAAAAAGTTTTTTTGACATATTGCATCTAGCCCTTACCCATTAAATCTTACACAAAATTTCCAAAACTATATACGATTTAGAACACATCAAATTTAAATCGAGAAGGATCAGTCATTTCGATATATTGCACGGAGTCCTCCCCAGTAAGAATTTATACAAAATATAGAAAAACAAAGCTTGCAAGGTGTAAAATTGAATTCTTCTTCTGTGTATATATATATGGTCCTTCCTCGCAAAATTAACATAAAATGTCAAAAAGGTTCAGATATAACATCTAACACAACAAAAATCAGTTCTATCAGTATATGTCATGCCATTGTCTTCCACCAAATGTTCCCCTTAAAGTTTCACAGACACAGCCTGTAAATTAAAAACAACTAAGATCAGGTATTTTGGTCTATTTCATACCATTCTGTTCCAAATAACTTATAAAATGTAAAAATTGAGTGGTAAAACAGAAATGTCAAAAAGAAGAAAAAAATAGCTTACAAAGAGTATAAAATTGAAATCAACAAAGTAGCTCTTTTGGTGTATTAAATATAAGCCATACGCACAAAAGTTTACACTAATTGTAAGAAAATGGTTGTGTTTAGTAATTCTAAATTAAGAAAAGTCAGTTCTTTTAGCATGCTGATTAAGGTTTTTGCCCACAATTTGAAACAAATTAAATTTACATTTTAAAAATAAGTAATTTCTGAACTTTATTTTCAGAATATTTGGAGGAAAAGAACTTCGCAAACCAAAAAAATCCCAGGAAAATGTTTAAAATTTTCAGGGTTAATAACGTTTGATGTGTTTTGTGGGAATATATATACTGGGAATCTTTAGTTTAAAGCTAGCATTAGCTAGCTACAGCAGCTAATAGCTAGTCACTTAAATATAAACTGGAGACTTAGCTAGGCAAAAAGAACATGGCTACATATATATATATATATTCCTAGCTAGCTAGCTAGTTGTTGGTGGTGGTTGGCTTTTTATGATGCTAGCTATAAAACATGTCTGGCAACAATAATATAATCAAAACTGAAAATAAAACATGAAAAAACCTTACAGAACCTTGCTATGATTAATTTATAAAACCATGCTCTTCTTCAAATGTTTTTTTAAAGATTTATTTTGAATGAAAGAGTAGAGAATACTCAAAAAGAACAGCCATCTTTTTCGTAAACACAATTTCCGTTTTATGCTAGGAACTTCATTTAACAGTCCGTATGCTTTGTGAATATCTAATACCGTTTCATTGTAGCGATACCTATATATATATGCTAACATAGAGTTTTTTTGGCATAAGGGTATATATATTTATATCGTTATTAGCAGCGGGTTATATATTTACACCTTATGTGCGATTTCTTTGAAGTACATCCCTAATCTTTTTAGTTAAATTTAAGCGTACAGCCACGTCATAAGAAAGTGACCCGTGATTTCCGTGTCGTGGACTCACAGTTTTAGTCACGCAAGGGAATTAATATATAAGATTTGTCATTAAAATACAACTATAATAGTATTAGAAGCAAAATTGAAAAATAATTAATTATTTATACAATAATTAGCTATAATACAAAGAAATAAGGCATATTTTAGGTCGGTAAAATATACGTGTCTAAAATGCCGACTACCGTTTCTTGTTCACAGCGTATTCCTCTTTGTGTGTTCAAGTTCTGTGGACATATAATCTGGACCAAAAGATGGAGGGTCAAAATCCGGGGTGGGGGGAAGGGTACAAGCTGTACTTATTGCATTTTTAACTAGACTTATAACTTTAACCCTCGGTCCAAACTTATTTGTTTTATTAGGAAAAAAATACCCTAGCTTTATGTGCAAAAATACCAGTCCTTTTTCTTTACGCTGATTTATATGATTTTTTTGCTATCGAAATTTTGAGGATCTGAATAATTCTCTTGGTATACCTCGCGCAAACGTGCTCCACAATTTTGCTTCGCAATAATTACACCGCTAGAAATTGAAGAGATCAGGGAAACTGGTTGTATAAATAACAATAACCTGCGTATGACGATGTTGAGAAAACTTTCAGTGTGATGTCTATAGAATTTGTAAACAAAAGCAATGAAAAATAAACTTTATTATACTATCTTAATTTTTATCTTAAAGAAAGATTTAAAATATCTTATATTTTCAGAACAAGATTTCAATACATCGTTTATTGCATACATTGCTTTAAATTTTTTGCAAAACTATAACTTGTGTTAGTAATCGTGACGCCAATCTGAGAAGACTCTAGAAAAAAACAAGATATGCTTTATTGTTGTAAGTCCCTCCTTCGTTATGATTATTATAATTTATCATATTATGATGAAATACTTTTGCTAGCTTTTGACGCTGCAAAAGACTTTAAATATTCTGAACTAAACAACCATAGTCCAAAAAAGAATTTGCACTTAAATTTAGATTTTTCTATAAAACTGCGCAAAAAACATTAAAAGACCACTAAAATTGTTTGTTTTATTATTTTAAGTAGGAGAAAAATAACTTGCTGTAGAAGTTTCAAAACAGCGCAAGTATAACTTGCTGTAAGACTTTCAAAACAATACAAGAAAAATTCTTGCTGCATAACTTTCAAAACAAGTTTTTGATGATGCAAATATTTTATCTTTTTACCTTGAGAACTAGTTACATATTTTTTATTGAGACAAATTATTATTATTCAAAAATACATGCGAAAATATTATGCGAAAATACATAGAAAAAAATTCTCCTCTGTTGTTATTTTTTATTATGTTTTTTGTTGTTCCTACCATACATTCTCGATAAAATTATTTTTATTTTGCCAACCAACCAACCGTAAGTTACTATCGACTTTGCCCGTAGAACAACTAAAAAACATTGGAATCATCTTATGTAGCACAAACATCAACACTGCATATTTTGTGGTAACAACATTTCGTTAGCCAGGAGACCAAGTATAATTTTTCTTACCACCAGGAAATTGGAATTACTAAGGTGGGAAAAATTATTCTGTGTATCAAACGATTTTTCTGTGGTCAGAATACTGACCATGCTTTTTGATTGGTTGGTTCTATTGTTTTTTGCTCATGTGGTCAATATCGGGATTCTTTTGTTTTAAGTGCTACTGGCTTTACTTACCTGAACAAATATAGTTAATTCTTAAATTATTTAAGAGGATGAGACGTGACCATGCTGACTTAGTGCTGATTAAATGATTGTAATTCGAAGTTTGTTTTAAGGTGGATTTAAATTTTCGGGATTTGTTCTGACATTTGTGTCTAAGCTTTCGTTTGAGAGAGACTGAATTTGATATCTTCGAAGAAAGTTACATTTAGATACAAAAATGTGAGGTAACCATTTTAAAATTTAGAGTATGAGTATGAAAGACCGTCTTGAACCATGCCACAAGTCGGTCTGACCTGCGTCGGCGAAGAAACCTCTGCAGTAATTTAACTTTATTTTCACAAAAGTTTTTTTCAACAAAACAAACCTAAGAAAAGACTTTTTGATACTGCAAATGTTTCTTCCCTTGAAGTGCTGGGAGAAGAGTTTGTACCCATATAAGTAATATAACCGAACAAGAAACAGATGTTCTAAAACCAAATTCATTTTTTATTTATTTATTTATTTTTATTTTATCATTTATTCAACTTCCATTTGGTACAAATGTTTTTTCTGCCTAAATTATGAAAATGTATATAAAAATAAAAATATAATAAGCAAATATAATAAATTAATGTTCTTGAAATAATTTCGCACACCTGTGTTCATCTTTGCACTAGAAATAATGCAAGTAACTTAAGTGGCAATGATGGAAAAAATCTGTAATAAGTCAAAACAGCAGTTCATTTTGGCACAACCTCAGTTCTCCACCGTTTTGATCAGAATTGTAAATGCTAAAGGGACAAGAGTTATCACTGGGTAGTTTATGATAAAATTTTGATTTTTCATATGCAGTGCAGTGCAGCATGCACTATCAATAAATTTCACAACTTAACTTCCAAAATAAATCCTTTAGAGATAAAAATTATACATAAATGTACAGCATGTTAAACAATCAGTAAATTTTACAACCCGCCTCTTAACTAAAAATCCTTTTAAAATGAAAATCATGTAAATATTTTTAATTTTTCGTTTCATATTTTAGCTGTGAGAACATTCGTGGTGAATCTCTATCTCTATACAGTCACCAATAATTGAAGTGGACCTGACATAATACGTAACTGGGTCACATGCCACAAAAAAGAAGATTGGAGCTAGTTTAAAAATTTTATCGAATAATAAGTTTGGATATATCATTGGGAATTTCTCATGCAATTCTTCTGGGTAAGTCCAACTTGTAAAAGTACCTCAAAATCCCTTTAACAAATATTATTCTTCTATGCATCATCATCATCATCATCATCATCATCATCATTCTCGGCTTAACGTCCTTTTTCCATGCTAGCACGAGTTGGACGGGTATATTAATGACCCTCTTCCAATCTGATCTAGACTGTGTTAGATCTAAACTCAACTTCCTCTGTATCAAGTCTGTCCTTATAACCTCCTGCCAAGTCTTTCTCTGTCTGCCTCTGGGCTTTGCCCCAGGAACTATCAAGTCTCTACACTTTCTTACCCAGTTATCCCCCTCCATTCTTTTCCAAGTGCCCCAGCCAATTCAATCTTCTTATCTGGATAACATCTTTAATTCTACGGATGCTTCTTAGCTCATATGAACTCTTTCTGTTTCTGAGACTGGCGTTACACATCCACCTAACCATTCTCATATCATTCCTTTCTAAACGGTCAAGATCTTCCTGCTTCACTGCCCATGTCTCACTACCGTACGACACAACACTTCTTACACAGGCCTCATACAACCTACCTTTTAACTCAATTGACAAGATGCTGCTAGTCAACAAAGGAAGTAACTCTCTGAACGTTTTCCAAGCAGAACCTATCCTGCAAGTAATACTTCTTCCAACACCCCCTTCACTGCCCAACATATCACCTAAGTAACAGAAGTTCTCAACTATCTCTAACGAGCCACTGTTGTACATCATTGAAGCTGTATATACTTCATTCTCTATAATCTCACCTTTGCAACGGTTGAATACAAACTGAATGTCAGCTCTTAACCTTCTAGCAATACTACTGCATTTCTTATGTACCCAATGCTTGCAAGTCTGACAAAAAATTGAGTTACTACCAACCCCTTTCCTGCAAACTCCACAAGGCCACTTTCCAACTACAAGGTCACACTTGGCTGCGATGCTACCAATCATAACTTTAGACTTTGCTGTGTTCACCCTTAGCCCTTTCTCTTCTAGTCCTTTCTTCCACTTCTCACACTTTTCAACTAATTCTTCACAGACTGATATTTGGGATGGTTTTAATTTGTTTACATTTCATTTTTTATAAGCAATGCTAAAATTTTAAAAACAATTGCTAAACAATTTGTTTGGGGCGAATAAGAGATGAATGATAGTATGAATAAAATAAACAATTTGCGTGATAAACTTACCCAGGTAAACAATGACTAAACAATTTTTGTCTAAAAGTTTTGTAATTTACGTTTGAATAATTTAATGATGCACACAGTACATCAATGTTTTACCACTTTTGAAATATTTTCACACATAAAGAAAGTAATGCTGCAAAGGTTAAAAGTGAAGAGTTTGCTAGTAACTACAGTGTGAAAATTAAACTTTTTACAAAGAAATTATCAAGATTAAGATGTTCGAACACTTTTTTATACCCTGTTACTCTGTTAAATTTTTAACTTAGATATAATTTTACTCTTATTCAGTATGATGTCATCAAATTGCTGGTGTTTAAAGAAAATATTAAACAACACCTGGTGGCTGGTAGCAATCAAATATTACTTTTTTTGTTTCCACTGTTTAAAGAAAAATGTGTAATTGCTACAAACAAAAAATGTTTTTATTTTTGACATGAACAAATTTTGTTTTGTTGATAAAACGTGTTTGAACTACTTTTTCTTTCTAGAAAACATTTTAAATGAATATCTAGGATTAACTCTTGCTAGAGGATACGGACTAAAATTGTCCTAATGATTTTGTACTTTAGGCTTTGTGTAGAATTGATTAAAATCATGTATGAAAACCTTTTGTAGAAATTAAAATATTTGTTATTTATCATTGTTTCATTTATTGCTGTTGTGAATTGAAGCATTTAGATCATTAACATGGGTAGAACCTACGTAGAAATTTAAGTAAAGGGTGAATTAAAACAAATTGCCCGACATTCCTATTCAGCCCTGATGGTTTCATGCATGTTATTTTATTTTTTATTTTCTATAAGTTTAACAATGAAACTCGAAACTAAAAACATTAGTATTGTTTTATTGTGAAGCTCAACTTTGGTTATGCGGTTTATCCATACCTTATGCGATTTACGTGCATCATAGGTCAAAAGAACACGATTGTGTACCTCAAAATAAAAAGCCTGATATTTCAGTGCAGATTCTCACTGACTTGTGTCAGTTTTCAACCTTCTGAGGAACTATAAATAACTAAACATCATATTAATACAAAACTGTTAGAGTTTTTGTATTGTATTGTGTTGGTAATTTTAGTCAACCATTTTTATAAAAAAATTGACTAATGTTGTTGATTTATAGCACTAGTCATTTTGATGGGGAAAACAAGCAAAAAGAAAAAGAAACAGCAGCGCAAAAAACCCAATGTTGCTGCTGACGACGGGAAGCTGAAAGAAGCAGTAAAGTTAAATTTGGAAAATGGTACTCAAGAACTGGAACGAATGCAAGCTATGCTAGACATTGTATGTGTACATATATATATATTATGGACTGTCTTAGTATGTTTGGTAAGGCAAAGGCAACTTTATTAGTTGTTCTGCAGGCAGCAAAATAATTTTTTGGGTCGGTAGGTAGGTAAAGTAAAACAAAATAAAAAAATTATAGGTTTAGCATAAGGAATTTTTTCTTATGGAGCTAAATAATATGAAGTAATAAAATTCCTTTACCTTCATGCACCGCACAGGGAATGCTGTTTTGGTGTAAGGAACACACATAATGCAAGTTTTTCAGAGTGTGAGGTTCAAATGAGAATAAAACTGTGTATTAATATTTTGTAGTATGGTCGACCATAGCTGTAGAAACATACAAATTTATTCTGTTTTTATTTGATTTTTGAAAATATCGTTCTGTTGCTTGTAATCCTGTCATGCTTATATCATCAGGGTTTAATCCAGGAAATTACTTTGGGCATCGGTAATCCCTTAAACTCTCTTTCAACCTTTTCAGGAAACGAGAAACTCAATTTGTTTGTATCAAACAGTTAATATTATAAAGTGAACCTACAAGATCTAGAACTGTTACCACCACATTTTTCCCTATCCATCATAACAAGAAATAACGCAGTTTTCATCTCTATTTTGGGCACCCAAGTTGGATGTCCCTTAAATCATTATAACGATGCCAAAATTGACCTGTATTAGCTCCTGATCATATTATGTACTTTATGTACCATGTATGCATATGTCACTTCGATTTATGCATACATGTCCCAGATCTGAACCCGACTGAGGTGTGAAATCTTATCCGTTTTAATCAAGAACTACTAAATCAATTGTATATACAAATTCTAAAACAAGTAATTGTGATCTTTTTATTTCAGCTGAGTGGACCAAATTTTGATGAAGATATAAACTGTGCTCTTGCAACCATTTCCAGTTTTGTTCTTGAGGAAAAAGGAGCTGGACTTTTTACTGCACTTAATGGAATATCAAAAGTCTCGTCTCTTCTTTTGCACAGCAGTACAGATATCAGAGAAAGTTGTGTGGGAACGCTGCAGTAAGAAAAATGCACTTTAATTGTTTTATTGACCTGGGCAACTGTACTCAAACTTTCCTTTAATTTGAACAATTTATTTAGCCCAGTGAAAAAAGTCACTTTCTATTATTCGAACCTCTATAATTTGAACATCTATTTTACTACATATTTCGAACAATGAATTCTGTCCCAACCCTTTTTTTTCTCTCTATTATTTGAACATCGTTAAAAAGTTAATAAAGTGTATACTGAGTGGAATGTTTTTCAACACAGATTCCAATTTTGAATTTTATCAGAGATTCCCTTTATTTATTAGGCGGGTCTATATAATATTTTGCTAAATATTAGTTTGGATAAGAGAAACTATCACAGAAAATCACAATTTGTTTTTCAAAGGAAAAGATGTTTAGAGTTTAAGTACAGCAGAATGCATTTTCATTTCTTTAAAATCATCCCTTTTTGACTACAGTCCTAAATACAGCTTTAAATGGAAAGTTACTTGCCAGAAAACTGTCTCAACTTCCTACTATTCGAACTCTCTATAATTCGAACAAATTGTTTGTCCCCCTGCAAGTTCAAATTATAGAAAGTCTACTGTGATATTAAAAGAGAAATCATTGAAAATTTGTAACAAATTATTGAACTTTACTTTGCTTGGTATTTTTAGATGATTTTGTTAAGTGATATAATTTCTACTTGAACTAATATTCACAATTTTTATCCAAGACAATTCTTTATTAATTATTGGTTTGCCCTTTTTCAACTTGTAGTTTGTTGCAGGGTTGATCGGTCAGCGAATTTTTTTCACCTTATCGTCAGATCTTTTTTGGTCTTCTTAGCAGGTTGGTGGGCAAAACGTGTTGAGCAAAAAACAAAAAAGATGCATTTGATTGGTTGATTCATCTCAGCCGTCAAAAACCTCAGCAGACAATTTGAAAATTTTCAACTTGTCCACGGAGGTATTTGTCCGCTGACTATTGCTCATATTTGCTAAATTTAGAAACATTACTATGCATCTTTTCTCGCACACCTGCTCAGTTTTTATTAAATAGAAGTCGGGATTGTTGTGGTTGTGAATTACATGTCAATAACACCTAGAAATGATACCTGCTATACTGCTCTTTTACCAGAAGCAAATCATTTCAATATGCTCAATGTGATAGCAAAGGTATAAATAGAGTATAACAACACCCAAGAAAAAAAATGTTCTCCAGTATTGTGTTATAAAGAGAGAGTAAAAATCAATTTTCCATTACAGAACAGAACTGAACAATAAATGTAGGGTTTTAAAAATTTTTTTATGTATTTTCCAATATTGATTCTGAAGGATAAAAAAAAATTTTAGCTTCAATTTTTTGGTCCATGTGACAAAAACAGCCTGTTGGAAGAAAATGTTACATAAATACATAAATAACTCTCACCTGGTCTCTTTATAAAAACAGATCATGCTTAGATGACTCCAACTTAATTAGTTGTTCTACAGGCCCGACCGACCCTAATTTTTCATGAAAACAAAAAAAAATAATATTAAGCAAAAACGTTTTAAGGAAAAAAACAAATGAAAAAAACAAACATGAGCATTGAAGATAATCAATGATGTTATTTTTTGTTGCTGAATGTTCATCTACAATTATACTAAACAAGGTGAATCAATAACGTTACTTTTGGATCACCATTGGTAAAGACACTGGAAGTTGATTCTTTGTTCATGGTAATTTGTTACGATTAAAATAAAATGCGCGATGCGGTAATTTTGTAATCACAAATATAGTTAAGTGGTTAAACAGAAGTTTATAATAAAAATTAGCTACTTTCGCTAAAATTCTTATATTACAAGTGAAAAACAAAACAGATAATTATTGTCATAACACCCTCCTTTGTTATGATAATTATACATTTTTAAAATTACGCTAGCTAAACTTTTAGTCAATTAAATTCAGGAAATATAATAAAAACAAGGTAGAATACGCTTGTCGTAACACCGTCATCTGTTATGAATTTTAAATAAATGATTTTAACGCTGCAAAAGACTTTAAATATTGTCAACTAAACCATAGTCTGTTAAAAGAATTTGCACTTAAAGTTAGATCTTCCTATAAAACTGCGCAAAAAACAATACAAGTTACAACTTTCAAAACAGCACAACAATAGTTCTTGCTGTATAACTTACAATACAAGAAAAATTCTTGCTGCATGACTTTAAAAAACAAGTTTTTGAGCATGCAAGTATCTTTTTGCCTTAAGAACTATTTTATTTTTTCTTCACAATTAAAAAAATATAAACTGTGTGCGTTATGCGAAAGTACACCCTCCTCCGTTGTTATTTTAATTAATTTTTTGTTGTTGTTGTACCAACCATACATTCTTGATAAAATTATTTTTTTTTTACTGACCGACTGACTGTAAGTTACTATTGACTTTGCCTGTAGAACAACTAATTAAATTGGATTCGCCTAAGGTGCACATCCAAATACGTCTAGATTGCACCAGGTGGTCATGGATCATGTGATTGCCCCATGTGCAACAAAATCCATGCACATTTCTTTTTATTTTTCATCCAAAGTTTAAGGAAAGTTTAATTTTGCTGATGTGAAAAAGCTGAAAAATATCCCATGTTGGCAATTTTATTTTATTTGAATTAATTGTGATAAAGTAATTCATGCCATCGAGTCAATGCTATGTGATGTGATAGATAGAGTCTATCGCGACATTTTGATAGACTTGGTTTTTGATTCAGTCCTATCAAAAATATGTTAAAAAATCTATGGTGTATCGAACGTGACACACAGAGGGACACAATGTTAACATACCATTTTTACAGTGCCTTACAACATCCTTATTTTTTCATATTTATGTAGGAATGTTCTTTTGATGTGTGGTGAGAATGTTGCAGATTTAATGCTTAATAATGGAGTGGTTGGAAATGTTGTGACACTTTTCAAACAGGTATGTGCTAGTTTGTACGTTATAAGCTTGAAATTTCCAAAGTGTGTCATGCAAAGCTTTACATGAAGTCTTAACAAGCTCACTTGCAAAATTTAATTGGTAGCCAACATGTAAATACCAAGTTATATGGGTAAGAGGTCTTGAATAAGCAAACAAGTTTGTCTTGAATTATTTTTATATTTATTAATTCATCCTTTTAAAACACTTCTGTCCCTATCAAACCTTTAGTTCAATATAACAAAAATGCCTTTTGCATTTTCTCCCCTTATTTGGCAAACTTTGCTGCTTTCCAATTTTATGATTATGTTACTAATGTTTCAAATTGTTTTGTTTCACACTCCTACCCCTGCTGCATCTTAATTATAAAAATTTGTAATTTTGTAATTTATCTTTTTTCTTTCCTATCTAGGCACACGGAATTCTTTGCAACAACAACATGGCAAACTCTCTCCCAAAAGAAAATTTTATTAAAGAGTGTAATTTTTTGGGAGAAGCTTTAGTTTTTTTCACAAACTTGAGGTATATATGTTTTGCATTTTCTGACTCTATTTGTTGTTGTTTAATGGGTGTAGCAGAATTTTTCACGAAAGAGGGAGGGTTTAAAGTGAATCTACTGAAAAACATTTACCTGAAGAAAGTCTACTCCTTCGAATTTTTACGAATGGATGAACAACACTAAATGCATTGTGTCAAGGTGTTGTTTATGTGCCATCTTGTTCTGGCTTTTCTGCTTGATGAATTAAGTTGGCTCTCATCTTACATGGGATTAGTGAAAGGTCCACTAACTTCATTGTTTACAAATTTGTTAGTGCGTTTTTAAAAATTTCTGGAAAGGTAAAAAAACATCCTACACTACACTAAGGTGGCAGTAACCCTTTTAAAAATCGGCAATGTTTTTTTTTTACAAAATTAGTTACAATAAGTTATTTTAAGACTATATCTTCATATTTTTTTGTTATAACACACTTGTCACGATTTTATGGTTAAAATACTATTATCTTTCACCAAAAATATTCAGCCTCAACAATTCCTCTTTAAAACAAAATTCATGAATAATTAATTAGTTCTGCTGAATATAGTTTAAGTCTACACGCTTGCGTAAATTGTACAGAAAGAAATGACGTAATTATTAAAGAGAAACGATAATAACAACAAAGATGGCGCATTGTGCAAAGATGGCGCACGAGCTTTAACTTTCGATAACATTTTTGTTTTACTTTAAAATTTTCAGACATGCTTGGTGAACCATGCAGCCATGATATGGTGTGTGAATAACTTTTTATTTGGAATATTTTTCTTTTAACAGCGTTTGATGCAGCAAGGGATGCTAGCAAATAATCTTTTGAAAAAAACAAAAGTCTATTGTTAAAAAAATAAGAATGAGCAAAAAAAATCCACACCCAAGGTTCATTTAAAAACAGATGCTGATGAAAAATAACGAGATTGTAAAAAGTTGGAGCTCGTTGAAGCTGATTTTTTTCTTGTTTATGATACAGTTGTAAATATAAATTTCTGCTGACTCAGCAATTTTAGTGTTAAGTTAAAATCATTTTAATATGTATTAAGGCCTATATTTTCAGGAAATAGTAAAATGGTATAAATAAAACACTGAGTAAATAGTTCAGCTATTTGGACAGCTAAAAAAGAGTTCTGCCACCTTAAACCTAAATTTAAGGCTTAATTTAATGTATAATATATGGGGCAATAATAAAGCAGAAACGACTTTTAAACTCAAGAAAATTTTAAGGGGACATTCACAGAAAAAAAATTTGCAGTTGGCAGCCTGATCAGATTTTTATGGAAATTTGTGGGAAGTTCCTGGCAAAGTATTTTTACAATTTAATTTATATTAAACTCTTTACTTAAGTAGATTTTTATTTGCAAATCTTCAAATTGTGCGTCATAATTTTTATATTTAACATAATTTTTTAGTGAGGCATCAAATGTTCTTGTTGAGTCCATAGATCTGGAATCATTACTGCCCTTTCTTCTTGGAGTAGTCACTTCAAAAATGTTCGACGACTCCTTTCGAATCAAAGCAGGTAAAACTTTGTATACATTTGGGGAAAGGGGGTCAGGGGAGGATTATTAAGTTTTTCAGAAGTAGTCTGATTTTTTCCAACAAAATTCAGAATATTACTTTTTTATCTAATATTAAATAAGCCTTCACAATAGCTAGTGTTCCCATTAGCTAATGTGTAGGTTTACTATGTACTAATCCATGTCACGTCTGATGTTCCTATAATAATCATTTTCTTTTCTTCTTTCTGTAAAGTCGGAGTTGGAGGGGAGTGGATATAAGTACTATAATAAGTTTTCCAAAAGTTTCTGAAAAAGAAAATTAAAAAATATTACCAGTTAAGTGAAACAATATTAGAAATACATGATTTTTTTGCAAGATAGCATTTTAAACTTGCTCTGAATATGAGTTACACATTTAAAAAAGTTGTAACGTTCATAATTAGTATTAAAATTAAAGAGGCACCCATATATAAATACAACTCACCATAGACAAAGTAAGTTCAATTTTTTGTTAGTGCGAAATCATTACGAAATATAGTTTTCGGTAAAATGAGAAGGTTTAACCAAACATGGGGGAAAAAGAAATAACCAAGAAATGATGAAGGATGAAGTGCATAAAAAACATCTTTTAAAATACAATATTGCATCATGGTTTCAGGAAACCATTCGAACAAGATATATAACATTTCAAGAAGCTAAGAAGATATTTTAATTATACGGAACAATTTCCCCTGGTACTTTGTATCCTTAAATAAATTGTGAATGATATATATATTTCGGTTATGGATTGTCTGTGTTAGAGCTGATTTTGTCTATAATGGAAAAAATATAAACACCTGCTTGCACTACATATAACCTGAACCAAGATTTTTTAAATTTTTTCTTTGTTATTTTCCACAGCGCATTGTTTATACACAATATCAGAAGAAAATCAAATTATGTCTAGCATTGCAATGGCTCGTCCCGATACATTTGCAGGATTGTTGCCAATTTTTAAAACTGATACCGAAAGTAACCATCTGCTTCTTCCTATTCTGTCTGGCGGTATGTTGTCTTCTATTTAAAATTTGTCTAATGAATCAAAATTAATTAGTGACCAAATATGCATTTCTTCTAAGCAAAAATAATAATATAAAGCTATAAATTCAGTATAAAATAATACCGTTTATTAATGGAATTTTTAGCGTTAAATTTACTATTAAATTTAAATAAAATTTTAGGTGAAATTTGTCAACCCTAATTTAAGAAAATTTAGGGTGACAAAAAATTAAAGTTTGCAAATAATTTGGATGGATATATATGTTAGCCCACTTTAAGTGTTTCAAAAAATCAGTTTCCTCATGACAGCACTAAATGAATTTGACTCTTAACCCTCTTTGAGCAATATCTATCGTAATATTTTTTATTTGAAAATGGGTCAAATTATTTGTCAGCTCTTAATGTCGACATCTGGAGTACATGCTGAAAATTTCGGTCAATAAAGTTTGCAGTCGATAAAGAATAAAAAACAGATTTTAAGCCTACATTGAATTTGCACATTTTATTTCAGGCGTTTTAAACAACATCTCATCAGGGCTTACTGAAGAAGTTAACAGAAACGTTCATGAAAATATTTTAAAATTGATTTCCGCTATTCTCGCATCAAGTGTACCTGCTCAGCTGCAGTCTCCATCCACTAAAGAAGAGGTAAGATGGCATGTGCACAGTTGGGAATTACTTTTATGAGGAAAGCTTGCATTTTGTTCTCATGGATACAGACATAATAACTTGAACTAGATAAATTGAACTCAATCAACTCAAAATGTAGCTATATTATTCAGCAAACTTTGTTGGGATCTACTGATGATTTTCATGCTAACTAGATAATAACCGCTTCATAGTATTCCACTATAGATAATGAAGTGTTCTTAATTTTCTAATTTACAATTTTAATGGAGCACCTATCATGATAAAATGACACATTAAGCTGTTTTGAAAATAAGTACATCACACTAAAAAAAAATTCTTAAAACCATCAGCACAGTATAAAGCATGTGATAAATATTTTAACAACTTCAATATATAATTATCAATTAAATAAGTAAATGATGGAAGTTTAAAATTCTTAGGGATTCCATTCCGATGGCTGTCTATTCTTCCTTTCCAACGGTGCTTAAGTGAAGTAACTTGCTACAATTACGTATAGCATTGTTCTAACTTGCATTGCTGCCAAAAACACTTATAATGCTACAAAATGTTGCTTTTTGCATGTTAAGGTGTGTTTATGTAAGTACAACTGAGTATGTAAAGATTGCATAATGCTTTTCACCTTTATACGTTGTTAAACCATCAGTGTCAGAAGATATAATATCACTTGCTTGTACTCAAGCGTCACTGGTAAGATGAAACTAATTTATTGGTATTAGCCTAATGTGGTTATCGTTTAATTAGGTGCCCTTGATGCTTGTACATAGTTAATAAACAAAATATTTTGTTCTAACAGAACTAACTTGTTTTCATTTGCTGTGATCTTAGATTGATGTTGGTATTAAAACTTTGACAGCACAAAGAATTGCTCTTGAACTCTTGTCCAATATGATCTGTCCAAATGGTATGTAAAAACTTCTATCTACTTCCATTTTGCATAATCAAACCTAAAACAATTTTTAAAAAGGGCACATATTTTTTATATTCATTGTTTCTCAAAGTTTTTTTTTTTAATGATTTATTGGATATAAAATCAAATTTAATTGTTTGTAAGATGATATAAATATAAATACAAATATTTTCCAGGTAGCCATAGATCTACATTTTTGTTTTTCACTAAAACATCTAAAGTTTTGAGAAATAATAAATATGCATTTAATGTGTCTCAACCATTACAGTATCCTTAAAGATAAGGAAGACTGTCCAATTTCTCATGTTGACGATTTATATCATTTTAAGACTGCCAATTCATCTAATACAGATGTGCTAAACCAAAAATACGCTCTTAATAAATTCTTAGATTGTCCTTACCCCTCAGTCTGGTAATATTGTTTCCCAGATTGTAGAAACCGTCTGCAAATACTCGATTTTAAATCATGTTTTCTAACATTTAAAGTGAACGACTCCCAAAGCCTCATTTGATATTCAGCCTCTCCTTCCCTGCAGGTGACGATGACTCTTGGGTGGAACTTGAAGATGATGAAATGGACACAGAATGCATGGACGAGGAAGAAGAGACGCCTGTTGTAGGTTTTTTGATGTATTGTGACGTGTACCTTTGTTTAATTGTAGGATGGCTATTGTAGAAAAAGTTTAGATCCGATCTTCGAGTTAGTTTAGTAGGATTTTTATGTTGAAGTAAGATAAAAAGACGATGTTTTTATATGCTTTCAACAGTGTTAGCACTCATGATTAAAAACCAAACTGCTACCGGAGTGGTGATCACTGCTACGTTTTGTTATTCTCTTTCTATTTAGCTGAAGAGTGAGGAGAGTGAAGGTAACACGAAATTATTGAAGGAATTGCTTGAATTTGATCTTCCAAACAAGGTGAGTGTATATCTACACGCAAAAGAGTTGTCTTTAAGTAGCAGTCATAAATTTTGTATTATAATTAATTTTTTCAATCAGGTTTTGTCGCAATGTGTTGTCTCCAATCTGGATCATTTGGAAAATCCATTAATAAAAGAAGCGTAAGCTGCGTTTTTTTGGTTGTTATTGTTATTACTATTATTTACCCAGGATAATCTCTTCAGTTCCTATTGGTATGTTATCAATCAGGGTCCTGCCAAAAGGTCTTAGTGCATTTATAGCGTCCTTTTGAATTATGGAAGACGAGCAAGGTCAGAAGTCGCCCAACTAGGGAACTGCCTAAGATATCAATCCTATTCTCATGCTGAACATTGAGAAGAAAGGATCGATAAAAACTTTTATAGGCATGACTTGACTGGGGTTTGATCCCAAGACTTTTCGCACTGGAGGCAAATACTCCACTACAAAGTCAGTTGTTTGATTGCCTTTACTATAATTTTATTACATGTAAGCTCTCTATTGTTGGTTAAATTATGAAGGATAATCACACAAAAAACTATTGAGCATTGAGTGTTGAAACAAATAAAGTTCGGGACAAAGTTTTAGGAACGCGCTATTTAACTTTTAACTTTGTTTATTTCTAGTGCGTCAAAAGTGGAGAATCGGTCCTGGCAATGTTTGAGCAACTTACTCTCCATCACACCTATTGATATACAAGGAGAGTTTGTTGATAACATGTGGAAGCTGGCTCTCTCCTCCCTTGTTGTTCCAAACGGTATGATTACCACGGTATATTTATGCTAATTCAAACGCATGCTTTTATAAAATGAGTGGACATCCCAACCTGACGAAATCTTGTTGTTTAGTAAACTATTTCCATAAATAAAATAAAAAATAAAATAAATAAATAAATAAATAAATTCACAGTAAAGAAAAATCGGGAGAATATAGTTCGGGACTACAACGTTGAGTTAGTCCCTTTTCCAGACCGAATTTCAAGCCTGTAGGGGAATTAAAATTTGGTAATATCTATTCATGGAACAGCTTGTTACTATTTCAGGTTAACCATTTATAATGGTCTAAAAACATTTGTGGCGTAATTGGCGTAAGATTTAATCAACAGATTTTGCAAGAGATGGTCAATAGATTTAGAGAGAGAGATCGAGTCAATAGATTTGGAGAGAGATCGAGTCAATAGATTTGGAGAGAGATCGAGTCAATAGATTTGGAGAGAGAGATCGAGTCAATAGATTTGGAGAGAGATCGAGTCAATAGATTTGGAGAGAGATCGAATCAATAGATTTAGAGAGAGATCGAGTCAATAGAGTTGGAGAGAGATCGAGTCAATAGATTTGGAGAGAGATCGAGTCAATAGATTTGGAGAGAGATCGAGTCAATAGATTTGGAGAGAAATCGAGTCAATAGATTTGGAGAGAGATCGAATCAATAGATTTAGAGAGAGATTGAGTCAATAGATTTGGAGAGAGATCGAGTCAATAGATTTGGAGAGAGATCGAGTCAATAGATTTAGAGAGAGATCGAGTCAATAGATTTAGAGAGAGAGATCGAGTCAATAGATTTGGAGAGAGATCGAGTCAATAGATTTAGAGAGAGAGATCGAGTCAATAGATTTGGAGAGAGATCGAATCAATAGATTTAGAGAGAGATCGAGTCAATAGATTTGGAAAGAGATCGAGTCAATAGATTTGGAGAGAAATCGAGTCAATAGATTTGGAGAGAGATTGAGTCAATAGATTTGGAGAGAGATCGAGTCAATAGATTTTGAAAGAGATTGTCAATAAATTTAGAGAGAGAGATCGAGTCAATAGATTTGGAGAGAGATCGAGTCAATAGATTTTTAAACAAAATACGAATATTTCTGGGAAAAGAATCATAAGGAAGTATATATATCACTTAGGGAAGAAATTTGGGGAAAGTACTAGTTTGCAATACTTCTGTGGGAACCATTTATTTTGCTTACATTACATTTCCCTTTTTAGACGCAGTACTCCGGAATGTTGATATTGAATTTCTTGATGCTATATCGAGTGCTGTGAGGTCGATTGTTGAAAAGTTCATTGGGGCGAAAAAATACGAGGTATGACATTTTGATTTGTTTTTGTAAAATCATAACTTTATAAGCAGCAGTGCTGACCCGGAATTTGCTGGACAGCCGAGTCTGATTTAAATTGGAGAAATTGCCAGATTTAAGACTAGTTGGGGATTGGGGAATTTCAGCCCAAGTTAAAATTTCAACTTAGATTTCAACTTTTAAGGAAACTACAATGTTTACCTATACACTTTATTCGTACTAATTCATGTGCGTATCAAATTTTGCCTTTCGCGCTTGAAGTGTGATTCTGGTCGTGCTGTACCAATTTTTGCGTAAATACACATTTCCGGAGCTACCGTACTTGCATGTACCACTGCTTTTTCTCGATTTTGTTTCGCAAAAAAATGGATTAGTTAGTAGAAATCCTTATCAAAACTTAAATATATACGAATTCACCTTCGTACGAAAACGAGGCTTACAACTACAAGCCGAGTAAAAGAAATAAGGGATAGTTACAACAAATTAAGTTGAAAGATTACACACGCCTAAATGTAATGACGCTAAATACGATTTTAAGTTATTTTGTATGGATTGTTTTTGCACTTTGTAGACGGGGGAGGGAGTGACATTAAGTAAAAGATTACATTTTAAAAAACGACATTTTTGCTCACGTCTGCATTTTTGAGTCTCAGCGATTGTAAAATTCGGAAGAAATACCAGACTAACTAGAAATACTAAACTAACTGTGTTTAATTAGGACCCGTATGAGTGAGACTTCAGCCAAAAGACTTTTGAGATATGAGACGGAAAATATGAATTCGAATATATTACATAAAACAAAATACAAACACGTCTTGGAACAATTTTTTTTTTACTGTGTTGGTGTGTGGATTGATTGCAGGAAGTTGACTGGGTGTCGTGAGTTGGCCTTTGATGAGAATTAACTTTAAAAGCAATAACTGAAAGTATATGATTCTTAACAGTTTCCATTTTTTTAACGAAATTTGATTAATTGAGACCAATTTTTTTCTGCCGATTGAGAATTCCATTCACTTTACGTGAGTATACTGTAGTTTTTTTAGTTTTTAGTTTATGTTGTTAATAAAAAATTATGCGCAAAATTGTCTGAAAATTTTTGTTAGTTAATTTAATTTAGTGTATCACTTTAGATTTGCTGTTTCGACACTCTGATGTTGGGACATAAGATTTTGTCGCAAGAGATTACTGACTCGACAAAAATGAATGTGATCAGTGTTTTCGGTATGATTGGGAAATACGTATGTACGAGAGAAGAAGGTCAGCAGATTTTGGAAGTGAGTAGATATGTTTTGTACTTTTGTAATGTTGTAATAGCGAGTGGATGTTACCTCTAATTCAGAAATTTCATTACTGTTTCAAACTTGTTTTGAACACTTGTGCTTGAAAAAAGCAAACTGTTGCTTGAATACACCAATAATATATTTCATGTTAACCTAACAATATTTGGCAGCCCAGAAATTCAAAACTTTTACACTTTTTTTTTTGGTTTTTCTTTAAAAAACATGACTTTAAGAAACGCGAGTCTAAGATGGTATTTTAAACAGCTAACTCGCGAAAAAATGCTTTCAACAGCTACCTCGCGAAAGTATATTTTCAACAACTAACTCGTGAAAAAATATTTTTAACAACTAACTCGCGCAAGAATACTTTCAACATCTAACTCGGAAAAGCTTCTCGAGAACTAAGAAACATCGGACTGAACCCCAAATGTAGGTTTAGTATAAAAAGTTGGAAGAAACATGAAGCGATGTATATATCTTTATTATCGTAATTTTTTTTTCTCTCTTAACTTTAGAAAATTGGATCTCTCTTCTGCGAAATGCTCAATACCTCCGGCCTGAACCTGGTCGTGGTAGCAGAAGTACTGGACGCAACATTCGACACGTTCGCGGATGGACCACACGTGGATGTTGTATTACAAAACACACAGTTGCTTCAAACTCTAAAAACACTCCTATCTAACTTAAAAAGCCGTGTAAGTGTTTTGATTATGATGACCAACTTGGTGTTTTGCTAACTTGAAAACGGCGTAAGCGTTTCGACTGCTATCTTTTAAGAGTATAGTTTAAAATGGAGCTGTGTTGCTAGCCTGCAGCGCAAAGTTACGTGGACCAGAGCGGAAAATCGTACTGAGTTGTGCACGCTTAGGTTAAAATTCTGTCTTTGTGCGGACATTCAAATGTTTTTGAGTTTTGTCATCTAGATACTGTTTTATTCCATAAATGTTATTATGTACCAAATTTGGTCCGGTATTTAAAATTGCTTCGTTTTTGACGAGTAGCGAGATAGTGCACGCAGTTTATGCATGTTGGACTTTACACACGCCTAAATGCAAACTTGTCAAAGTTCAGAGTAGACTTAGACTTGTTTATTTCGTTAGGGCCAAAACCTTCGAAAGTGCTAATTTTTGCTAACTCCACAAGATTTCGGACCTTTTTAAGTGGTGGAGTAGATATTGTATACTAAGATTGTAAAAGGTGCAGCTAGCGCATTTTCGACGTTGGTTACTCAACCTCCGGCTGCAGAGCACAGTAGTCCAAGTGATGGTGCTTGACCATTTCAAAACAGGCTTGAAAAACGCACAATTTCCCAAATATTTTTCCACCAAGGTTGTAGCTTAAACAACTCCGTGCTTTGAGAATTAACTTGTGAAGTCTCGTATTCTGGCCCACTCGGTGTTGATCATGAAATAGTAGATTACCTGTTTTGTTGTGATTTTGTTTTATTCCGTGTGTTGCAGAAATGCAAAACAAACATGAGTTCCACTTTAAATCCTTACAACAGTTGATTTATAAGTATAAGCATGTCTGGTATATCTTCCTTCACTTTTGAGTGACAACATGTGGGACGACTATTTGAGAAAAATATTTTATACAGTGCCTCTGGGATTGTTTATGACAGTAGAGAGAATAACATGATGATATGTGAACCAGCATGCTGATTCTTTTAATCTAATCCTTGTTCTTCTTGTCGTTGTTGTTGGCAAAGATGCAGTTTGGTATACTTTCTACGGAATGGAACTTTTCGGTACTGAAAGCACTAACTGTCTTAGACTAAACAACAAAAAAGAAGAAAGTTGCAAAAAACTAGCAGAGAAATATTTGTCACGATGAAAAAGCAAACAAGCAGTGGTGACGTGTATAAAAAAAGTGAAAGCATTTGTTTTTTTTCCGCAGAAATGTTTTGCGGCTGAGCAAAACAACAAAAAATTAAAGTGTGATCCAGATACGCGCTTTTTTATACGCAACGGAAAATTTTGGTTGAGTGTTAATGTTGCTTGAGTTTCTGTATTCTACAGACACAACTGTTATTATTATTATTCCAAATATTTTTTACAGGATATAGCCACTTCAGAAACACTGTTATAATGTGGGTCTTGCGTTCTGAATGTATACATTAGGTATACACCGGCTTTGCTTACCCAATTTCCCTTACATGACATAAGTTGACCCGTAACTGTGTTAAAGGCGCTTGCTAAACATGCCGCGCTGTGGACCGATCCACAGACCTTGTGATTACAAAGTGTATATGAATTTGTCGTTAGACGTAAATTTCGTTATGGTTTACACCTCTAACATGAAGGAATTCTGTAATGTCTGATCATTTGTTTTTGTTTAGATGAGAACAGAAAGAGTATCATTAGGCGAAAATATCGGTATCGTGGACATGGCTCGAGTCAATTTAAATCGGTTCATTAAGTACAAAGAGAAAAGGTGACCGAGACAAATTTACATGTAAAAAAGAAAACACTAGCACAATAAATCCCCTAAGTGAAACGCAATCGAGACAACTGGAAAATTAGACGTGACTGAAAAACTTTCACATCGCATGAAGTCGTTGGTTCACTGGTTATAACTCCAGTGAGCGCGTTGAATTGACACGAACCTAATGTGCTTGCATACCACCTTGAATAAAACAATTTTTTTTTTGTTTTTAGCTAAATACCACCTTGGTAGCTTCTGTAATTTTATAAGAACAAATATACATATATATACATCTTGTAATAAACGCCCCTCTTAAAGTTTAAGATTTGTTATAAACGCCCCTTTTAAAACCCCATATTTAAACGGGGCGTTGCTTCGATGACAGGGTAAATATCAACGCTATTTGAGAATTAGAAATGAACTATACCTAACAATTTCGTATTAAAATCTGACATCAAAAATGTGTTTCGAATTAAACGCCTTCTCAAAAAAACATCCTTATATAGTTAAAAAAAATAAACACCAGCTCATTTTTTGTTACTAAGATTTTTTTGAGTATATTCATTATATTAGTTTATATACGATGTTCAAAAAAGAACCTCGAACGCCAAAACTACGCGTTTTATTTCTGTTTAAGAAGGAGCAATCCGCAGAGTTAATGTAAGCCTTGCCTTACCGTAGTTAATAACGGTTTTAAAGGGGGTAAGTCCAGCGTGCGTACTTTATGAACGCCTTTCCCAAACTGTACTTGAAATCAGTTTTTACAAATAAAATAAACTTGGAATATTGGCTATTCCTGTAAAGAATTTCCGGTTAAAAATCCGCAAAATATTTGCGACTTCGTTTATGTTAAATTCGGGGTTTCCTTTTTCATGACAAAAATCGCCGAACGCCGTACAAGCAAGTCCAAAATACCGACGTACTGTCTGTTGGTCATAATTTGAGACCACGTAATTTTGAGATTTTTTAAATGTCTGATATATAGAAGGATTTAATTTGCTTTCCGGCCAGCGTCAAACTTGGTCGACGTTAAAACGACAGATGGCCAGAAATCGTGTAAAACGACGAGAGATGGGCAGTAAAAAATTGTAGAAAGTTGGAGGTTTTCTAAATAATTTGCGTGAAATGATTGGCTTCTTGAATTCCTTAAATTGTTCTGTGTTTGAATCCGTAATTATTGACAAATGACTTCTAAGGTTAATAATTTGAGAAAAACTGAAAAACATCTGGAAAAGAAAATTTGATTTTGCCGGTTTGCTTGTTTATTTGCTTGTTGTCCTCAAAAACAGGACAATGTTATTAAAAATGATCTGAAGTTTAAAAAAAACTTTTATAGTCATTCTACAAAAGTTTTTCAGCGGGAATTTATTTTCGAGGTTTTACAAAGGAACTTCAAATGTTTCTGCCCACTAAATTTCAGAACATAAGTCACAAACAAGAATTGTTTTGTTAACATAGGTGAGTGTGACCACGCGAAACTGTCTCACCAATGCTTTCCCCCACATGCTTCATTATACATACTTGAGTTTAGTAGTTTTTTACACATCCCACATGGTTTCGATGTCGGTTACCATATTACGTGAATTTTAAACAACCTTTTTCCTAATCCCTTTTTGCCACATCTTGCTGCTAAAATATAAAGGAACTGGAATATAAAAAAATACATATCTACCAACGTATAAGTAATGTCACGCTAGCTTCCATATTGTGCTAGCTTCCATACAGGCCGGCAAGATGCTTTTATTTCAAGTCTACCAAAAAAATAAAAGTGAAAAGAAGTCCTGGGGATGAGGTTGATGTGCATGCACTAAAATAATACCTTATTCCTTATAAAACTTAATGCAAGTAGTCGAAAACATTGTACATATAGCGACAAAAAAATCACAAGAATACACTAGACAAATCTACAATACTGATGAATGATTTGAACTCATTTTTGTTGGCTGCTACATCGGCTTAACTTTGAAAACACCATTTTCAAAATTAAAAGTCCTTCTGTAAAAAGGTGAAAAATTATGGAAAGAAGAATTTTAAGAAAAGCGTTTAATATGTAAACGAAAGCGAAAGTGATTCATGGTACAAGAAAATAATTGATTGGAGCCACAATAGTTTTTCTTGGCGCCAAAATAAACTAACGCATTAAAGCGTGCCTTCGTAATGTGATAATAATAAATAAGAATGATAAATACGAATAATAAAAATAATAAAATGTAGCGAAAGTATCGCCTTCATTTTTACACGTCCAGACAAAGTTGAAGATGTTGATTTTTCGACGTCAATGTTTTGTTCCGTATTTTATTAATCCGCTGCTAATAATAATGACGTCATTGATAAGTGGTAAGTCAATATAAGACCATGTCAAAAAGTTTAAGAACTTTATACTTGAAAGTGTTGTTGATGTTTTGTCAGTGAGAAAGATGAGCGTATGTAAAGAAAAGATTTTGAAAGTTTACACAGGATAAAGGAAACAATTTTTTTAAAAAATATGGGAAAAATTGAGTCCGTTGTATATCAATATTTATATATATGTTTATTCATATTTATTAAAACAGGTATGTTAGTTCTTAATTTTAATCTTAATCTTAATTTTATGGAACTTATAATAAGAAATATTTTAATTTCAGTTAACTACTAGCTCATATCCCTTAAACGGATTGAAGTTATTCCCAAGCTTCTATCCTGGTTATCAGCTCCCTTTTGAAAAACCTTCGACGGAAAAGAATCCTGTCATTTATCATTTATACAGTCATGCGCGTGCAAAAAGAAAAGTTTGTAAAGAACTTTTTATTTTCGAGGCACAGAATTAAATGCCAAAAAATCGCCGACAGTAACGACAGACACCGCTTCTCAATTTTATATTTTCTACAACAGGAGGCGTAATTCCATGATTTTCTCTATTATTTATTATTTTTCACTCCCGATTATTAATTGAGACTTATTTTTAATTCTCTCAACTTTTCGCGTACATGTACGGATTTCTTACGCGTACACAAATATTACAGGTCTACGAAATCTTCAAGCTTTTCGAAACAATTTTGTAAAATCTTGTTCTTATGAATTATTCGGGTCTACAAAAGAGCTTATAAGAGTTGACTAGTGATAGCATCCTATCTTCGGAAAGCAGTACCAGAGTTTCTTCATTTAATGCCGATGTTTTTATTGTATATATGAAATAATAGCATATCATAAACATATCTGCACCGAAATAAAATGTAGCACCAATATTAAATCCGCGAAAATTTGAGGGAGGGAAAAACAGATAGTCGTCACAACAAAGAAAATTAAATTCTGCTTTAAA
The DNA here is from genome assembly GCF_029227915.1 of Hydractinia symbiolongicarpus. NCBI lineage: Eukaryota > Metazoa > Cnidaria > Hydrozoa > Anthoathecata > Hydractiniidae > Hydractinia > Hydractinia symbiolongicarpus. Next base: position 8,281,564 of record NC_079885.1, read on the forward strand.
GTCGTTATTAAATTTTTGACTGACTCATTATAAACTTTTTGAAGGTTTATCAAAACAGATATGTCAATCTAATAAAATATCGCTCTCAACTTTGCTTTGAGAGCTTTTGGGTTGTCTGAGTACATGTAGACACTCCAAAAAGTGAGCACCTGTACCTAACGGATAAAAAGCGATCAAATTTTTGTAAAACAAGCGTAGCAAAAAACAATTAGCGAAAAAAAAGATTGTTGCGTGAAATTAACCTTTTGGCCGAATATGTTCTCTTATTAGCGACAGGGAAGAGAATATGAATGTTTCATATGTTGTTTTTAAACATTTAATTTCGATGTAGGACATGGGGCATAACTACTTCTCCTTTTCAGTTCTCCCAGTGCTTTCGAGTGGCCGTAAAAAATATGTTTGAAAGTATTTCCACTCTATGCCTTGCTCATATCATCCGTAATTTGACTTGTTATCGACAAATTTTTAATAAAAGGTGCTGTTAAATTGAAGAGAAAAAACGAGACTCTCCAGATAGCAACTCTGATTGGCGAACATAAAGTGTTTGCACGTTTATCCATTTACCGGATTATATCACTAGCTCAAACTCGGCCCTAGGACTCTTTGGGGCCTATAATATTATAGTCGTAGAAGAGGCCTGCGGATGAAGTGGCTGTATTGCGCGCTAGTATTACAAATGATAATAAGATACTTGTAATATGCATTGACCATGTCGATTTACAATTCAGTAAAATTTTAAGGATATCGTAAATAGACCAAAATAAATTTAACTTTGTCAACACAATGAAATAATGCACTTTCTTTTCTTTTTTTCATATTGTTGTGGTTTTATTATTTGAAAACAAAGTATGAGAAGCACTTAAAGTTTGAGCGACCGCTGTTTATAAATAAAAAAATAGCTATGGAAACACTAAAATATTAGCTGGTTTGATGACTGTTATTTCATTTGCTTGGGCCGTCCGCAATTGCAAAAACAACATGGTGGAAATATTATCTTCTAGAAACTAAAACAAATAGCTGGAATAATCGTCCAATCCACGAAATATAGCAGGACTTTTTGCAATCTCTGTCAATTTGATCCCCAGAGTTCATTATCCTTCATTCAATTTTATGTGCGAGACTTTATATAACATACCCTGATTCGTACATCATGTCACATTCCTAGTTCAATCATCTTGCTCTTGTAATTCTGAGAAGAGCCTCTTATAAGTATTTCGTGTGCCGTAAAATTAGCAAAAAAAAATATTCTCTATGGTGGTTGGGTTTAAAAACGGAAGTATCGTGGATCAGATCGTTTGCGATTTTATAATCAACAATTTGGTCTCCTTTTTTTAAGACATACCCTGAGTTACTGGACCATTGGAAAAAAAGATCTATTAACGCATTGTTAACTACTTAAAAAGAAGTGTTACTTTGATAACTTGTTATTTATATGTATATATATTTATTTAGAAAATGGTGCTTCGTCATCGTCTCTTCTCAGGTAGAAAAATTTTATTTGTTTTTTGATAACCGTTAATATGTAATAATTTGTAATCTATTATCAGACGATTTTGGTAGCTGCATGAAAATTTTAAAACGTACGGCAAACAAACTAAATTTACTAAAAGTTTTCAGGGAACGTAAAACGAAAAATTTTTGTTAAATAAACAAAATGTGAAGTAAGCCTTGCTTTTTGATATGGAAATGGCGGCAAAAGGGAAATTTCTACGAATGTGGTTGTTACATACACTTTGTTGGTACATGGCTAACTTTCTGCATTGCATAACAAGTATTGTCTTTTTAGAATCGCACCATCTACACGTATTTACGAAAATTCTGGTGTTACGATATTAAAGAATACATACACAACGAAATTATCGACAAATACTATATCCACTGTACATAAAAAAACGAAAACAAAAACCGTTTCAATGCATTTTTCGCAAATATCGACTATATCAACATTCTCGTGTACAAAGACATCGTTAGGAGACCGTAAATGCGAAAAATTCTCAGGTTCATTTTGCGCCGACATATTACGAAAAGATAACCGCACGAAAGTATCGCGAAACTGTACTTCTAAATTTTCAATCACGGACGTAACGTTGCAAAAAATGTTTCATCTGTTGGAGAAAGGTTATCGCACAGACAAAAGTTGCCTTGATGCTATGAAATGGTAAATATAAATTTTTTTCTTCCATTTCTTTCTAGTATGCTCGTGTGAGAGATGGTTTTAATTTTATATTATTAAGTTTGGTTATCTTCTTTGGCAAAAACAATCGACTAAAAATTACAAAAAAGCTGCCCTCCTACTTTCATGTGTCCATAAATACTCGACATCAGTGCTAAATTCGATCAAAAAATTTCGCGCCAAAATCTTACAAGAAATAATTACTTGCCATTCTTAAATGTCCCATTTAATGTCTTGATTAATGATAAAAGTGTATATATTGTGTACTTGTTTGAAGGCTAACGTGTTCAGTTATGTTCCCATCATGCAATACTACTGTTTCTTTGACTCGATTACCTTGCCAAGAAGTTTGCTCCGTTGTTAAAGATAGATTATGTCTTAAATATTGGCGCGATTTCGTGGACCTGCAAGAAACTCTTTTTAACTACATTGTGATACCATCATGCATTTCGTTACCAAGAAACGACAACAATGGCGTTTGTGAATATCCTGCGTTTATAAAAGGTAGGTAATCAACTTCGTTCCCAGAGTATCTTGTGTCTTTTTAGAAATCAGACAGAAATAAGACGCCCTAGGGACAAGGTTGCCATGTGGTAAATGGCCGCACCAGCGAAGAGAAAAATGTTTAGCGAATTATTTTAGTTGCTGATAGCCAGGAAAACCCTCTTCCCGCTAGAGCAGGTTTTCTAGCTGACTAATATCTGATAGTCTTAACAGAACCTCACAGTAACATGTACCGTCATGCTTTGTGGGTTTCTTTTAAACGCCCTTCGAATAGTTGAAAAGTTAGTCAAGTATAACGATATGTAAACAAAAGAAGTTTGCATTTAGTCAGTTTAACATTGGACGAGAGATCCAACGTGAAGGTTAAATCGTAAAACATCGGTATTTACAAGAAATAAAAGATTTTAAACTATTTTGTGGACTTTCTGCTTCATAGTATCACCAATCTCTGCACTCGCGTAGGAACGTGAGTGCAGAGATTGGTGATACCATACTCAAATAAGACCTTTTTGGTTTTGATGTTTTGGGGGTAGGGGGTAAGATGTAAACGAAATTTTCGATTTATGAGCAACTGTCTACCCAAAAACCTTTCCTATACTCTCATAGTGGTATGTTCTAAATGTGTACAAAAAATTTCATTCTATAGTACGACGCGATGTGAGCCTGCAATGTTTTGCTTTTAGAACTAATTTCTCACAATTTGTCTGACACTCATGGTAAGAAGAATATCATCATTGGCGTTTCAGTGGGCGTGTCTATTGTTATCACGGTAATGCTTGTGATTGGTTTGATGTGTTGTAGAACACGCCCCAAGCACATAACAACACAACTTTCAATGAAAGACGTTAAAGAAGTACACCAAGCTGTCGATAACACAAAAAGATTTAGTGTAGTCGATATATTAGGTGAAACTAATCCAGAATATGAAAGCATAGAGACACTCGTGGATGCTCTTGGGATAAGAGTTTTTGGTAAAGAGAATTTATCTTTTGATCAGAATTTGGGAGAAGGCGCTTTTGGAAAGGTAAGGTCGAATTAATTTTGCTTTTCTGCATAAGTGAAATTTATAAATTTGCTGCCATAATAGAAAAAACGGAACCCGCACCCTCGTCTTCAGGGATTATTTTTGTTTTAATATGAGAGCAGACGGCGCCAAAGGGTGCATATTACGCAAAGTACGAAAATGTATATATCCACGATTGTCATCTATCTTTCAAGCAGTATTGCAATTTTTCAAGCACTTACCGCTTTTATTATAAGGCTCTCTTATGCGGAAAGATATTTGCGATGAAAATCCCACAGCGCAAAAGGGTTGTTAAGCAGCATTTTGCTGCACTAATGCAAAATGGTAGCGGTGTTCAAAAAATAACATATTTCATCCGTCGTCCCCAGGGGTCTTTGCCTGAAGTAAGCGCTAACGGCTTTTACATAGGCAAAGAATGAGAGGTGTAGCAACAAGTTTTCAGTTAGAGGAAGGAGATTATAAATTTATCGACCTTTTTCGTATTAACTAAGGCTAGGTAGCCATATTTCGCCGTTATTTAAATGTTATAGGTTAAAATATTTATACGAAAGTGGACGGAGCAAAAAGAAGGCACAAATTACTTTACTACGAAGCTCCGTTTTTTCAGTAAAAGGAAATAGAGTTAAAATGGGTGTACTCCCTTATGTCTAATCTAATCGAAGCAGAAAGCATCTCTTACTTTAAGACTACGGTATAAAATTGCATCTAAAAAGGCGAATATTTATCAATAACACGGGTTGGGTGGCGCATCTTTTGTCTCTATTGTCTACGCCCTTCATTGCTTTTTGTTTTCATTACTTGCTTTCATTTATCTTCATTGTATTACAGGTTGTGCGATGCAAAACAAGAAATATACGAGATGCTTCGAATATCAATTTAGTTGCTGTGAAGTATTTGAAGCCAAATGCATCCAGTGAAATGGAAAGCACATTCCTGAAAGAAGTAGAAATTTTATCTAACTTTGATCATCCTAATGTGATACCTCTAGTGGGAGTGTGTTTGGATCCTGAAGGACCAATGTGTCTTGTTTTAGGTAAACTGTGTTTTGCAGATGTAGTGCACATTGATTGAAAATATGATGTCATATTTTTATTATTTATTATTTGATGATTTTGTTAACAAAATAAGAAAGCATTCGATTGCATTCTACCAATCGTCCCATCAGAATGTCATAGACTTAACTTCCATTAACAGAATATATCACAACCTCTACCAACTTTGTTCCCAGTACATTTATGCTTTCTTCACTGTTAAACATTTCTGAACCCGCGTGTCATTTTTTTAACAGAGTACATGGAGCAGGGTGATTTAAATCAATATATACGTGCGAGATCTGGATCTTATCATGCAGTTGCTGGTAGTTATGGCAACTTACCTGACGGCATTGATTATAATCCTCCTGAACTTTCCTATTATAACCTTCTGCTCATCACAAGTCAGGTTGCAGAAGGCGTGCATTATCTGTCGACGAAACGATTTGTTCATAGAGATATCGCATCACGAAATATACTTGTAGGTAAAAATTTACAGGTGAAGATATCGGATTTCGGGTTGGCTCATGATATTTATGGCTCGGACTACTACAGGTACGGAAATTACTAAGCGAGGCAAAAACTTTATTAAAGTAACTTGTTGTAGCCTTTTTACGTATAAATTCGTTATCCTGCAAAACAATCGTCATATTTTGCCGACAAAAATTTTGCCGGCGGTTGGCAGTAAATACGACACAGTCGCGTATTATTGACATAACTTTCATCATAGAGTTGACAGTCAAAAGATGCTTCCATTAAGATGGTTATCACCAGAAGCTTTAACTTTGGGTAAATTTACCATCTATTCAGATATTTGGGCGTTTGGCGTAACTATGTGGGAGATATTCACGTACGGAATGCAACCATTTTACGGGTGTACTAATGAAGAGGTAAGGAGACTTGGTAATTAGAAAGGTTTTTTACAACCTCGTTCTTAGGGCCTTTTTCTCTCACTAGTCCTGCTCTTATTTTTAACAAGCAGAGCGCCTATAACGCATAAAAGCGTTGGTAAGAGACAAGCTTCAAGTGAACTACTTAGAAGCCGTTCCGTCATCGTATCATAGGCATAGGAGAACCCTGGGGATAAGGTTGGAGACGAGTAAAATTAATATTCTCATACTTTTTTAGGTCTGTCAGCGTATAAGGTGTCATAAAAATTTAGAACGACCTTACTGTTGCCCACAAAAGGTTTACGAACTTATGAAATTGTGTTGGAAATTTGAACCGACACAACGGAAAAATTGTTCACACGTGTTCAACATAATCAAGACATGGTTGGATGATCAAGAGTCGTTTATAGGAGAGTCATGGCAACGATTACTTTTGCCTCCATTACCCGATCGTCGGCCGACGATTAAAAAGGCAAAGTTAAAATACTTAAACATTCGAACTGAGGTGACATTATGATGATTCAGCGATGTTTATTCCTCTGAATAATCTTTCATTATACACTTAAAAATAGAATTACACAGTTAAAATTTAATTTATTGAAATTTGTATAAATATTCGCCCAAACATTTGTCGCTTAAACTTGTCTATTGTTTGAACCTAATCATTTGCGTGCGCAAATTAATTTATTGTTTCTAAAATTTATAGCGCGGCAGTTAGTGTATCAGGGACGGGAATTATTTGATTACTTGACGTACTTGTAGCTCGTCCCAAAGAGGCCGTTTACATGAAACCTGAACTGATCTCCAGCCGGTAAGAATAACTTCGATAGAATTGTTTACATATGAGCTTTTATCACTTCGGGTGGCAATTCACTTCGGTCAAATTGACCGTAAACACTTTACCCTGGAGTAAAATATGGTTTTCGATCAGCGCGAATGCTTAAATGTCACGAACACAAAATATTTGCCCCTTTACGGTCCAACCCCAATTTAACCCATAGTGAATCACCCATCATGTAAGGGGGCATTCATAGAGAGCGTACGTAAGGTATGGAGGGGAGGGTCAGGGTAACAGTATACAGGTGCGTACAAGGGGGAGACTTCACAAGTGCATACGTACGCACTTCGACCATCTATAATTTCATTTTTTTTACAGTTTCAAAGTTTCAAAATCGTCTCCATTAATTCTGTTTAGCAAATCTTAAAATAGAAGTAGATATAATTATTTTATTTACTGGATTTAATAAAATTAGATATTTTTTGCAAGCTTTTTTTTACTAATACACCTTTCCTGAATTTATTTTCTTGATGTGCCGCAGCTCTTTCTCAACTTTTTTAAAGAAAATGAATGTAATTTTTGAAATCCTCACATAAAAATTAATAAATCGTAAAATTTTCATATTCATACATCAAACAAACAACCTGCTACAACAGTTTTTTTAATTTTGTGCTAATTAACCTTCAACAGTACATCACCGAATCGCAGAAAATCCGAAATTATCCATTACAAAAATTGTTGAATTCAAAATTAACGATCTTCTCCACATTACGTTTTACATGAGATTATAACAAACTCATGTCAATAAAGAACAACCCGTAAGCTCAATGGTAATAAAAATTGTAGTCAATTGTAAATTTTAGGTAACAGTCACCAATGAACAGGACCGCAACGAGATGCTATTGGCCATATTTTTTGTTGCAAATGCTTGCTTCAGGAAGGGTATTGTCCCATAACCTAAAACAGCAGTAATTGTCAATTTGACGGTATTTTTGATCCAAACAACCATGCTGTGAAGGGTCTTTAGGTTATACTTCTTTGGTCCCTCTGCTTTAAAGGTTGTTCTGGATATCTGATGTTTTCGTATTGCCACAAATATAATGTTAAAAAGCGAAAAAGAAGCTATGGAAACAAGCAAAGTGTAAAGGGACCTTTTCTCAGACTCCGTGCAGGAACAATTATCATCTTTTCAAATATTAGCACTTCACATAAAAATACAATCGATTTCACATCAAGGTGTACACTTTAAGAAAAAAAGACAAAAGTACAATCTGGATTTTTTTTAAAATATTACGTTCTACAGGCTGACTGCCTGTTCAGAAAAAATTGGTTGGCAACAGTGAACATACGGAAAAACATTTTCTTATTAAAAGAATCCGCAAAAACATAAAAGAAATCGAAGTAACATCTCATCTAAAAGTCACTTAAAAAATTTTACTTCCATATATGGACAACGTAAGGATCGTTCTCAGTCTTCTTATCAATATCTTCGTACTGTAGTGTCTCTCCTGCATCCGCAGCTTTGCAACATATCTCCGCGTAGTTATAGTGGCCATTCAGCTATCTTGATCCGCTAACCCACTTGCAGTAGTTATAATCGGAGGTAAGCAAAACAGGGTATTTATTCAGCTTATGAATAAATCTTTTAATCAAACCATATTGGATGAGTTTTACTTCGTTTATGCCAAGCGACGTCGGATCATGACGACTACATAAAGCGTTAACCGAAATGCCAGGTCCAAAAGCACAGTATAACATAAACACATCACGAAAGTTCGGCAACTCATTCTTGTTTCTTGCCACGTAAGATACACATTCCTCTTGCATGTCTTCGTCGTTTGGAAGTATATTAATCTCTGGTTTAATAGCGTACATATTGGAATACAAAAAAACCGGCATCAAAGCAACAACGCCATGGAAAACCAAAGTTTGAATTGCCGAACGCACAAGACCAAGATCGACATCAGCGAGAGACGAGATTTTTTGGACATGATTCAAGCCGTCAATGTAAGGCATCACATGTTGTGCAGTTAGGTCCCAATGTTGAGACTCTACGGCTTTCTTGCTCCACGAAAAAATAGGCACTTGATGATCCAGAACAACGGGCGGCTCTTTGGGTAGCTTAACTACTTTTAGATAAATCGTGTTGCAACTATCAATGGGTATGTTACACTCTCCAGTACAACTGAAAATATAAGTTACGAATATACAATTTTGTGCCACTAACATAGTGTCCACTCAACCATCCCGATTTTTGTAACTAAAATTCCTGACATTTTTCTAATGTTTTCAGATAATTTAACTCAGTATTAAGCTAGGATTACCTAAAACAATGTAAGTTTAACACACGGATATGGATGAAACAGTCTGTAAATATTGATCTGAATTTCAACCCTTGCCAATTTTTTCAAAAATAAAAATAGTTCTACTTGACCCTTTAAACCTATAATTCATGACAATTTCCTGATACATCAAAAAATTGCTGATTTTCTGACTCTTCTAACACCCTGAACAAAGGTTTACCTCAAACACATAACGACATTTCTAGAAAAATAATATCCTGATTTCACTAGGCGAAACACTAGAATCGGTAACTGAAAACACCATCGTTAATGATGAAAATTTCTAAATTCTGATGCGAATGATATATAAAAAGTAGAAAAGACAAAAAAAAGGGTACGAAAAACAAATTAAAAAAGTATATTGATTTATATTTAAAATTCTTAAAAGTTCTCGTTGTAGATTTTTAACATCGCTATGTTTTTTTCTAACCACATTATGTTTTATTCGAATTTCTTGGATAAATCTCTCACCATCCTATCTCCTAGTATATTTGTGCATGGATCAAATTATTTTATCATGTGTTTGAAATTTCCAGTTCCTACAATATATCTACAGCTGGTGGCTTAATATTAAAACAAAAGATTAACAAAAATTTGCAGTACCTGAGATCACATAAAATTTTCTTGAGCATATCAGGTATGTTGCTTTTCGTTTTCTCTTCTGACAAATATGAAATCTCTAATTCCAACGTTTTCAAGTAACCAGCAAGCTTCTTAACAACTGGTTCATATTCTTTAACTTGATCTTCTTCATTGAACACGAACACAGTATTGAAAAGCAATGCATTCCTGTTATATTTTTTGTCTTCGATGATCACAGGGAATCCCATGAAGTTATACCCAAACGCCTTCAAACTGATCAATCTACTTTGGAGCTGTGGTTTTGTGATAATGTACGGGGCAATACTATCCATTTGTCCTTTGGAAATATAGTCTTCAGGAGCCTGGTAAGCAATTTGAGGCCCCAAGTGTGGATCAAACTCGCAAAACATAACACACTTTAACTTTGACATCTCTTTCACAAAGTCAAAAAAATAATGCAAAAAAAAATTATATAAATTTCTGTTTTACTTTTCAAGTGGAGCGTAGTTCAACAACTTTTCAATCAGATCAACATGGGCTAACAGCATGCGTCGGCAGCAGTATCGTTTTAAACCTAGTGAGTCGAGAGCGTCTCCCTCTGAGTATTCGGCTTGAAGCAAGCCCAGGTATGATTCCCACTTATTACCAACAACTTTTCCACATGTAAAACAACGAATTGGTATAATCATTGTCCTGTAATAAAAAATAGAGATGCATTTCATAATCTATTAACACAGCAGCATGAAAAACGAACTATTAGAAAAAAGAAGAAGAAATTAAAGTAAAAAAGCCTTATTATGCCTATTTTTTTGCACATGTATTCTTGGAGAGAGGGGCTGGGAAATGGAGGCACTAGTACCTGTGGCTAAAATAAGCTCTGGAACTGCAATGTTTTTGAATTGAAATTTATCACAATGAAATAATGATGAACAACTCAATACTATGGTCGGAAAATTCTAAAATCCTGATCCTGATAATACGAAAACTCTGGTCTGCATAATACACACCTGCTGGTATGAATCATTGGTTATGCAACAACAGTTTTTAGCATATTAAATTATTATAGTATTAAATATAAAAAACACTATTCTCTTAACTGTCTGAACAAATTAAAAAAAAACACCCATGACAAAGAATAGTGGTAAATTTCAGGAAATTAAAATCTTCCTTTAAATCTTTTTAAAATCAGAAACAATAAGAAAACTCACAAAATTTCAACATTAAATCTTGTGGACGGATCCAAGACGCTGTTGGCACTATGTAACCTAATGTTTAATAAGGTTAAAAGAACTAAATATTGGCCACACAAAATATTGCAGAATTAGATTAAAGTTTAATAGTCAAGAAAATTTGAAAAAGGCATATATTTTAGGAATTTCGAAACAAGGATCTTCGCACAGCTATTGCTTCCTCGCTAAAATCCGTATTCAGGCTTGCCATTTATATTTTAAATGAAGATCAGGCTATTCCTGGCTTTTTTTAAGATAAAACACCAATTTTCAATTTAGGTTTCAAGTACAATAAACAATAAATCTCTTTGCATAATAACCATATTTTGTCTGGAAAATCACTACTTTTTACGGGTATATAAAATATATATGATGGAGCTGGATGCTTAGAAGTGTCAGTGAATTCTAGGTTGACTCTTTGGATACATTCACCACTAGTGAACTCGACACAAAAAAACATATTCCTAAAATATACTATGTTCTGTGTACACTCTGGCATATAAACTGCTTCAAGAAGACTTTTTTTATCACAGTGAGTCAAACTGAAAAGGTTTCTTAAAAAAAGAAACTAGTATTTATATTTAAAAGACGAAAAAAAAACATTATTTTATAATTCTTACGTATTATTTACGTTCTTCAACATGATTAACACTCTATCTCTATCTCTAACTCTATCTGCAGCGCTTAAAATAAATATTTGACTATTGCAGGTCATACTGACCGTCGGAGATCCAAAATGGCCGGTCAAATTGAATTTTTCGGCGGTCAAAAATATATGTAATCCCTTGCGTAACGGTTTTAATCACGAAATTTGATTTTTATTCCACTCTGACGTTTTAAATTATTCTTACGCCTCCCAGATGAAGTACAAGTCCCATTGACCTACCTTTCCGTTGGTGTACTTCGTTAAGTAAATAGCGCTGTATCTGTTAAGGCTTTTGTCTCACAAACCAAACTAGAAACCATACAGTTAATGGTTTGTTATTTAGAATAGAATAAAGTCAAAATGAATACCTAACCCACGATTTGATAATTCTGAACCATAGTAAATAAATGGGTTAGACAATTGCTTTGTCAACCCACAGAAAGAAGGTTACAGCTGGCTATATGACACCGCAGCCCAAAAATTTGTAATTATTAGTTAGTAATATTTCTCGTTTTAAGTGATCTCTCGAACTCCTTATGTTAGGAGTCACTAGGCAATCCATGATTTAGGTGAGGTTGTTTCCTTTTTAGATTCAAGGTGCATAAAAATACAGAAGAATCACATATATATTCAAAATGACGGACACACATGCAAATAGATAATTACAAGATGCAGTGAATGTACTGTAATTGTTTATGTTTATCGTCAGCTGTTGTGGTATTCAAATTCCCAAGAAATCATGACTCTAACCTACATATGTTAGCAAGTAAGTCAACACAAATTTTGCTGTTTGAATTATTAAAATAATGAGGGATACAATTTAATGATTACGATTGCTAGTTGAGATTCACAACTAAAAAAAATGAAATTTAAGGTGATTATAAATTTGATCTTAAATAACTTGATATTGACAATATTAATTTAAAAACTACTAAATCCATTATTTACAGATGCACTATAGAAATGACAAGCTTTATTTTTAACTATATATAATAGTTGATCACAGTTATTTAACCCGCAGTTATATTGTGATGCAAGAAAAGTATTTAGATTTCTTTATGAATTTTAACAAAATATTATACCAATGATAGTTTGTATTGGTAGTGTTTCCACGATCTAGTTTGTTCATTCTCCTTTATATGGATTTGTTTTTATTTTTATTATTTACACAAACTACAATTTAAAACTGGCAAAGTTGGTTTAGCAAACTACTTAAAATAGAAAAAACCTGAATGCTTTATTCTATTTTTTATGTTTCTTTCCTACATGTTAATAACAATTGAAGTATTTCCCGATATTGTTTTGAAAAATTACAGAAAAAATCTATTTTGGCTTTATTATTTTGGCCAGCTTGTGGTCTTTGATTACCTTGATACATAACTTTTTCTGCAGAATTAAGTCGGGTAAATTATACATAGTATATAAATAAAATTTCATGAGATGAGAACAGCTTTAAAAATCATTCTGTATTCTAATGTGCACGTGTGCATTACGTAAAAAATCATGTCTTAGACGATAATGATTCAACATGTGGGAAGAAAGTTTGTTTTACACTATTAAAATGAAAACATTGCTCTAGGTTTTTCAAAAAGAATCAAAACCAGACCATAGAAAGGAAAAACATCACCATAGATTATTTAAAAACAGTTAAAACGGGATGCTAAAAAGCAAAAACATCGTCTAAGATCTATCATGGTGTGTTTAAAACAAAAATAATTTGCTTGTTTCTTTAAATCTAAATGATTGTGTTAATTTATTTCTGACATGGAAAAACCAACTAGTTTCAGTACACTTTTTGTTAAGTTTTTTATAGTCAAATAGTTTGAACTCAAGACTTTCAAGCTTTTCCAGGTCTGACAAACATTCTTAAAAGATCTGTGTAAGGAGTGAAGCAAAGAGATCTTGACAGTTTAGAAAGGGATAATATGTGAATAATTAGGTGAATTTAGACATCAGTTTGAGAGACCAGACGGGCAAAGCAAGTTAGTTATTAAAGGGATGTTATTGAGGTTAGAAGGTTGAATTGTTTGAGGTACTTTAAATGCAGATAAATATATTTCACCACATATTCTGTTTTTCACAATTTTCAAAAGATTGGTTTTACTGCTTCTCCTTTTCCCATTGAGTACAAAGTAAAGTTTCATAGTAATACATTTCATTGGAAACATATATAATCTGTTTACAAATAAAGACAAATGTTAATGCAGAACAACTTTGTCCATACCAAATAGGACAGTTGTCATATACTACCTCCTCACCAAGAAATTTGTTTCCTGGTTTATTAAATCCAAAAGATAACAAAGTATTTGAAAAAAAATGTTAAATGTAATTCATATAAATATTTAAAGGATGGAACATTAAGAAGTAGCAGAAATAACAAAAAAACTTTCACTTTGAACCTGATGGATTTTGCTTTGTGTAATTTTGGAGAAAACCGTGAATGCAGGATCAAATGCAATTTTCCCTGACCATAAAAAGCCACTGCCAATCCAAAGCCAATGCTTTTTTCCTTCATTTAATAAAATGCATGTAATAAAGATCGCAAAGTTCATGATAGTAACGCTGTTATATGGAGTTATATGTGGGACAATATTTGTGTATGGTTTTCGTCGCATCGTAATACTTTTCGTCGTGTCGTATCTTTCTTTATGGTGTGGTTTTCTTCACAACGTAATGGTTTTCGTTATGGCGTATTGCTTTTGTTGTTTTGATCTCATGTTTCATCACAAGGGTGCTGATAAGCCGCATACGCCGTAAAAAGTGCGTATGTTTTCAGGCAAGTTCAGCATTTTGAAAAAAATTCAGGTATTTGCCCGAAAAAACCCACATAGTCCCAAACAATACCCGGAAAAAAAAGATTCACCACAATTGATTCTCGAAGAATTATTTAAAAAAGTATAAAAATTAAAATGAAATTACTATGTGGTAGAGAAGTTCAGGAAAGTGCGGGCGGTTTCGGCAGACAACCGTCAATTTAATTCGAAAAGTTGCCTGAACTCGCCCGTATATACACGTTTGCAGCTTATCGGCACCCTCTTGTTTCATCTTGTTGTATGTCACTTCGTGGGGTATTTTACTTTGTGCTGAAATAGTTATGCTTTTTTTACACAGAATTACTAATTTCGTGAATCTTTTACACAATATATCTCACTTTCCTTCTCGAGTGGCTTTGGTCTTTCTACTGGGTAGAGCTAAATATTATTTTTGTCATTTTTTTAATAGATTTAGCTAGCTATACATTTTTAGCATGCTATATGTACACTGTATAATATATTATCTATTTTGTAGTTTAAATGGATTCTGATGAAAATATCAAAAATCAAGTAAACTAACCATCTATATTATAATGCTCGTATAAAAATGGTAGCTTAGCTGCGCAATAGCAAGAAGCACGCAATGCGGTGTAAAAAGGACGGGCGAACCCGTGGATTTTCCACGGACTAACGACTAGTATAAACATAAATTATTACATCAAACTCTAACACAACACATAATATTCCTTCATAATTACAAATGTAAAACTAACTTAAAAATATAATATAATTTTTAGCACTAAACTAAAGATCTTGTTTATTTAACCACACTTTATTCATGTGACCTGGATTTCTTGTAAGCGCTACACGAATTTAGTAATTTCGTGTTAAAAAAGCATAAAAATTTTTCACTACAAAGTAAAATACGCCACAAAGTGAAATACGGCACGAAGTGAAATATGCTACAAAGTAAAACATGCTGACAAACACAAATACGACAAAAACCACAGAAAAAGATACAACGTGACAAAAACCACACCACAAAGAAAGATACAACACGAAGAAAAGTATTTACGACAAGACAAAAACCATACCCAAATATTGTCCCATATATAACTCCATACTGTAGGACCATGATGTAAAGGGGGATTTTCACGAAACAAAATGGAGGGCGAATTCTTCGGCAAAAATATCTGAGCATGTGCAGTTTTATTTGTTTTCATTCTGCTTCAAGAAACTTGCTTTGCTGAAAAGTAGAAATAGTTTCTACTTTTTAAGGGACAAATATTTCAACGTGAACCAATCAGAACACAATATTCAGTTTTTATTCTTATTTATTTTTTTTACGATTGTTTTACAAGGATAGCCATAGAAACACTCATTACCGGAAAGAATACAAAATAACTGTCTTTTTAATACTAAAAAGAGTGCTTACATCCAGTAATTTAAATTGGCTACATATTTCTTGTTTCACATGAGAATCAAAAAAATATTTTGCAGCTATAATTCGCTATTCACAATTCGCTCTGTGAAAATTCCCCTTGGCGTTACCAATAGATCATGATGTTCAAAATGCTCAAAAAAATTGTGATCTTGACAGCATCGTTGACCGTGCACATCGCGCATGATACATGGTCCACAATATTGGACACGGCTGTTTCGCTACAGTCAAACCGCGGACAAAATTGAAATGGCTTCACTGAAATTCCTTCACTGTTAAACATTTCTGAACCCGCGTGTCATTTTTTTAACAGAGTACATGGAGCAGGGTGATTTAAATCAATATATACGTGCGAGATCTGGATCTTATCATGCAGTTGCTGGTAGTTATGGCAACTTACCTGACGGCATTGATTATAATCCTCCTGAACTTTCCTATTATAACCTTCTGCTCATCACAAGTCAGGTTGCAGAAGGCGTGCATTATCTGTCGACGAAACGATTTGTTCATAGAGATATCGCATCACGAAATATACTTGTAGGTAAAAATTTACAGGTGAAGATATCGGATTTCGGGTTGGCTCATGATATTTATGGCTCGGACTACTACAGGTAAGGAAATTACTAAACGAGGCAAGAACTTTATTAGAGTAACTTGTTGTAGGCTTTTTACGTATAAATTCGTTATCCTGCAAAATAATCGTCATATTTTGCCGACAAAATTTTGCCGGCGGTTGGCAGTAAATACGACACAGTCGCGTATTATTGACATAACTTTCATCATAGAGTTGACAGTCAAAAGATGCTTCCATTAAGATGGTTATCACCGGAAGCTTTAACTTTGGGTAAATTCACCATCTATTCAGATATTTGGGCGTTTGGCGTTACTATGTGGGAGATATTCACGTACGGAATGCAACCATTTTACGGGTGTACTAATGAAGAGGTAAGGAGACTTGGTACTTGGAAAGGTTTTTTACAACCTCGTTCTTAGGGCCTTTTTCTCTCACCAGTCCTGCTCTTATTCTTAACAAGCAGAGCGCCTATAACGCATAAAAGCGTTGGTAAGAGACAAGCTTCAAGTGAACTACTTAGAAGCCGTTCCGTCATCGTATCATAGGCGTAGAAGAACCCTGGGGATAAGGTTGGAGACGAGTAAAATTAATATTCTCATACTTTTTTAGGTCTGTCAGCGTATAAGGTGTCATAAAAATTTAGAACGACCTTACTGTTGCCCACAAAAGGTTTACGAACTTATGAAATTGTGTTGGAAATTTGAACCGACACAACGAAAAAATTGTTCACACGTGTTCAACATAATCAAGACATGGTTGGATGATCAAGAGTCGTTTATAGGAGAGTCATGGCAACGATTACTTTTGCCTCCATTACCCGATCGTCGGCCGACGATTAAAAAGGCAAAGTTAAAATACTTAAACATTCGAACTGAGGTGACATTATGATGATTCAGTGATGTTTATTCCTCTGAATAATCTTTCATTATACACTTAAAAATAGAATTAGACAGTTAAAATTTAATTTATTGAAATTTGTATAAATATTCGCCCAAACATTTGTCGCTTAAACTCGTCTATTATAACCTAATCATTTGCGTGCGCAAATTAATTTATTGTTTCCAAAATTTATAGCGCGGCAGTTAGTGTATCAGGGACGGGAATAATTTGATTACTTGACGTACTTGTAGCTCGTCCCAAAGAGGCCGTTTACATGAAACCTGAACTGATCTCCAGCCGGTAAGAGTAACTTCGATAGAATTGTTTACATATGAGCTTTTATCACTTCGGGTGGCAATTCACTTCGTCAAATTGACCGTAAACACTTCACTCTGGAGTAAAATATGGTTTTCGATCAGCGCGAATGCTTAAATGAACGAACACAAAATATTTGCCACTTTACGGTCCAACCCCAATTTAACCCATAGTGAAACATCATGTAAGGGGGCATCCATAGAGAGCGTACATATGGAGGGGAGGGTCAGGGTAACAGTATACAGGTGCGTACAAGGGGGAGACTTCACAAGTGCATACGTACGCACTTCGACCATCTATAATTTCATTTTTTTTACAGTTTTAAAGTTTCAAAATCGTCTCCACTAATTCTGTTTAGCAAATCTTAAAATAGAAGTAGATATAATTATTTTATTTACTGGATTTAATAAAATTAGATATTTTTTGCAAGTGTTGGAAAAATTCTTACTTTTTAGATCTTTTTAAATTTAGCGTTTAGAGAGAGGGATTCTATTCATTTTATTTACTAATACACCTTTCTTGAATTCATTTTTTTTTTTTGATGTGCCGCAGCTCTTTCTCAACTTTTTTAAAGAAAATGAATGTAATTTTCGAAATCCTCACGTAAAAATTAATAAATCGTGAAATTTTCATATTCATACATCAAACAAACAACCTGCTACAACAGTTTTTTTTAATTTTGTACTAATTAATCTTTGCTCGAATATGAGGCTTATTAGTACAAGTCGAAAATTAAGAAGGCTTTGACCGTAACAATGATGCCACCAAAAGAGCACTTCCCCATGTCGGATAAGTTGAAAATTCATACACACCAAATTACTGATGCTGAAAATGATGTTAAGGTCGAAACATCAAAATTCCAAAATTTTAAAAAACATGTAATTCGGGAATCGTGTATTTGGTACTTAGTTCTCCTTGGGACCATCCATAAAGGACGTCGGCAAAACTTTACCAATTTTTTGCCCCGTCTCCCTACATGTCCCCTTTTTACCCTTGAGCCCGTAGGACACAAATTGTGATATTTTGTAAAAGCAGAAAAAATGCTCTATTCAAAATACTTCTCATGTAAATGGATAACAAAACGACTTGTATAATGCTCTCTTCTCTCAGACAACTAAATCAACAAGAAACACAAAAAAAATTAACCGAAAAAGGATGTCCGCTAACAGATGAATACTCTCCCTCTCCCTGTCTGCTTTTTTCTTCACTCTTGCGACCCCTACGTCCTTTATGGATAACCCCCGTTCTACAGTACATCACCCAATCGCGGAAAATCCGAAATTATCCATAAAAAAATTGTTGAATTCAAAATTAACGATCTTTTCCACGTTACGTTTTACATGAGATTATAACAAACTCATGTCAATAAAGAACAACCCGTAAGCTCAATGGTAATAAAAATTGTAGTCAATTGTAAATTTTAGGTAACAGTCACCAATGAACAGGACCGCAACGAGATGCTATTGGCCATATTTTTTTGTTTCAAATGCTTGCTTCAGGAAGGGTATTGTCCCATAACCTAAAACAGCAGTAATTGTCAATTTGACGGTATTTTTGATCCAAACAACCATGCTGTGAAGGGTCTTTAGGTTATACTTCTTTGGTCCCTCTGCTTTAAAGGTTGTTCCGGATATCTGATGTTTTCGTATTGCCACAAATATAATGTTAAAAAGCGAAAAAGAAGCTCTGGAAACAAGCAAAGTGTAAAGGGACCTTTTCTCAGACTGCGTGCAGGAACAATTATCATCTATCAAGTATTAGCACTTCACATAAAAATACAATCGATTTCACATCAAGGTGTACACTTTAAGAAAAAAAGACAAAAGTGCAATCTGGATTTTTTTTAAAATATTACGTTAGGCTGACTGCCTGTTCAGAAAAAATTGGTTGGTAACAGTGAACATACGGAAAAAAATTTTCTTATTAAAAGAATCCGCAAAAACATAAAAGAAATCGAAATAACATCTCATCTAAAAGTCACTTAAAAAATTTTACTTCCATATATGGACAACGTAAGGATCGTTCTCAGTCTTCTTATCAATATCTTCGTACTGTAGTGTCTCTCCTGCATCCGCAGCTTTGCAACATATCTCCGCGTAGTTATAGTGGCCATTCAGCCATCTTGATCCGCTAACCCACTTGCAGTAGTTATAATCGGAGGTAAGCAAAACAGGGTATTTATTCAGCTTATGAATAAATTTTTTAATCAAACCATATTGGATGAGTTTTACTTCGTTTATGCCAAGCGACGTCGGATCATGACGACTACATAAAGCGTTAACCGAAATGCCAGGTCCAAAAGCACAGTATAACATAAACACATCACGAAAGTTCGGCAACTCATTCTTGTTTCTTGCCACGTAAGATACACATTCCTCTTGCATGTCTTCGTCGTTTGGAAGTATATTAATCTCTGGTTTAATAGCGTACATATTGGAATACAAAAAAACCGGCATCAAAGCAACAACGCCATGGAAAACCAAAGTTTGAATTGCCGAACGCACAAGACCAAGATCGACATCAGCGAGAGACGAGATTTTTTGGACATGATTCAAGCCGTCAATGTAAGGCATCACATGTTGTGCAGTTAGGTCCCAATGTTGAGACTCTACGGCTTTCTTGCTCCACGAAAAAATAGGCACTTGGTGATCCAGAACAACGGGCGGCTCTTTGGGTAGCTTAACTACTTTTAGATAAATCGTGTTGCAACTATCAATGGGTATGTTACACTCTCCAGTACAACTGAAAATATAAGGTTACGAATATACAATTTTGTGCCACTAACATAGTGTCCACTTAACCATCCTGACTTTTGTGACTAAATTTCCTGATATTTTTCTGTTTTCAGATAATTTGATTCGGCACAGATACTTTATGCTAGGATTACCTACAAAAATGTAAGTTCAACACACGGATATGGATCAAACAGTCTGTAGATATTGATCTGAATTTCAATTCTTACCAATTTTTTCAAAAATAAAAAAAGTTCTGATTGACCATTTAAACCTATAATTCACGACAATTTCCTGACGCATGAAAAAATTGCTGATTTTCTGACTCTTCTAACACCCTGAACAAAGGTTTACTTAACACATAACGACATTTCTAAAAAAATAATATCTCGATTTTACTAGGCGAAACACTATAATCGGTAACTGAAAACACTATTTCTAAATTTTCTAAAAATTTCTAAATTGTGATGCGTAATGAAATACAGAACAAACACATGTTAAAAAGTAGAAAAGACAAAAAAAAGGGTACGAAAAACAAATTAAAAAAGTATATTGCTGGAGAACGTTTAAGGCAAAATTTGATATTTAAAATTCTTAAAAGTTCTCGTTGTAGATTTTAACATCGCTATGTTTTTTTCTAACCACATTATGTTTTATTCGAATTTCTTGGATAAATCTCTCACCATCCTATCTCCTAGTATATTTGTGCATGGATCAAATTATTTTATCATGTGTTTGAAATTTCCAGTTCCTACAATATATCTACAGCTGGTAGCTGAATATTAAAACAAAAGATTAACAAAAATTTGCAGTACCTGAGATCACATAAAATTTTCTTGAGCATATCAGGTATGTTGCTTTTCGTTTTCTCTTCTGACAAATATGAAATCTCTAATTCCAACGTTTTCAAGTAACCAGCAAGCTTCTTAACAACTGGTTCATATTCTTTAACTTGATCTTCTTCATTGAACACGAACACAGTATTGAAAAGCAATGCATTCCTGTTATATTTTTTGTCTTCGATGATCACAGGGAATCCCATGAAGTTATACCCAAACGCCTTCAAACTGATCAATCTACTTTGGAGCTGTGGTTTTGTGATAATGTACGGGGCAATACTGTCCATTTGTCCTTTGGAAATATATTCTTCAGGAGCCTGGTAAGCAATTTGAGGCCCCAAGTGTGGATCAAACTCGCAAAACATAACACACTTTAACTTTGACATCTCTTTCACAAAGTCAAAAAAATAATGTAAAAAAAAATTATATAAATTTCTCTGTTTTACTTTTCAAGTGGAGCGTAGTTCAACAACTTTTCAATCAGATCAACATGGGCTAACAGCATGCGTCGGCAGCAGTATCGTTTTAAACCTAGTGAGTCGAGAGCGTCTCCCTCTGAGTATTCGGCTTGAAGCAAGCCCAGGTATGATTCCCACTTATTACCAACAACTTTTCCACATGTAAAACAACGAATTGGTATAATCATTGTCCTGTAATAAAAAATAGAGATGCATTTCATAATCTATTAACACAGCAGCATGAAAAACGAACTATTAGCAAAAAAGAAGAAGAAATTAAAGTAAAAAAGCCTTATTATGCCTATTTTTTGCACATGTATTCTTGGAGAGAGGGGCTGGGAAATGGAGGCACAAAGTACCTGTGGCTAATAAGCCCTGGAACTGAAATGTTTATGAATTGAAACTTGAAACAATGAAATAATGATGAACAACTCAATACTATGGTCGGAAAATTCTAAAATCCTGATCCTGATAATACGAAAACTCTGGTCTGCATAATACACACCTGCTGGTATGAATCATTGGTTATGCAACAACAGTTTTTAGCATATTAAATTATTATAGTATTAAATATAAAAAACACTATTCTCTTAACTGTCTGAACAAATTAAAAAAAAACACCCATGACAAAGAATAGTGGTAAATTTCAGGAAATTAAAATCTTCCCTCAAATCTTTTTAAAATCAGAAACAATAAGAAAAGTCACAAAATTTCAACATTAAATCTTGTGGACGGATCCAAGACGCTGTTGGCACTATGTAACCTAATGTTTAATAAGGTTAAAAGAACTAAATATTGGCCACAAAAAATATTGCAGAATTAGATTAAAGTTTAATAGTCAAGAAAATTTGAAAAAGGCATATATTTTAGGAATTTGGAAACAAGAATCTTCGCACAGCTATTGCTTCCTCGCTAAAATCCCTACTCAGGCTTGCCATTTATATTTTAAATGAAGATCAGGCTATTCCTGGCTTTTTTTAAGATAAAACACCAATTTTCAATCTAGGTTTCAAGTACAATAAACAATAAATCTCCTTGCATAATAACCATATTTTGTCTGGAAAATCACTACTTTTTACGGGTATATAAAATATATATGATGGAGTTGGATGCTTAGAAGTGTCAGTGAATTCTAGGTTGACTCTTTGGATACATTCACCACTAGTGAACTCGACACAAAAAAACATATTCCTAAAATATACTATGTTCTGTGTACACTCTGGCATATAAGCTGCTTCAAAGAAGACTTTTTTGTATCACAGTGAGTCAAACTGAAAAGGTTTCTTAAAAAAAGAAACTAGTATTTATATTAAAAGACGAAAAAAAAAACATTATTTTATAATATTTACGTATTATTTACGTTCTTCAACATGATTAACACTCTAGCTCTATCTCTAACTCTATCTGCAGCGCTTAAAATAAATATTTGACTATTGCAGGTCATACTGACCGTCGGAGATCCAAAATGGCCGGTCAAATTGAATTTTTCGGCGGTCAAAAATATATGTAATTCCTTGCGTAACGGTTTTAATCACGAAATTTGATTTTTATTCCACTCTGACGTTTTAAATTATTCTTACGCCTCCCAGATGAAGTACAAGTCCCATTGACCTACCTTTCCGTTGGTGTACTTCGTTAAGTGAATAGCGCTGTATCTGTTAAGGCTTTTGTCTCACAAACCAAACTAGAAACCATACAGTTAATGGTTTGTTATTTAGAATAGAATAAAGTCAAAATGAATACCTAACCCACGATTTGATAATTCTGAACCATAGTAAATAAATGGGTTAGACAATTGCTTTGTCAACCCATATAAAGAAGGTTACAGCTGGCTATATGACACCGCAGCCCAAAAATTTAGGTGAGGTTGTTTCCTTTTTAGATTCAAGGTGCATAAAAATACAAAGGAATCACATATATATTCAAAGTGACGGACACACATGCAAATAGATAATTACAAAATGCAGTGAATGTACTGTAATTCTTTATGTTTATCGTCAGCTGTCGTGGTATTCAAATTCCCAAAAAATCATGTCTCTGACCTACATATGCTATCAAGAAGTCAACACAAATTTTGCTGTTTGGTTTATTGAAATAATGAGTGATAAAATTTAATGATTCCGATTGCTATTTGACAATCACAACTAAAAAAATGAAATTTAAGGTGATTATAAATTTGATCTTAAATAACTTGATATTGACAGAATTAATTTAAATACTACTAAATCCATTATTTACAGATGCACTATACAAATGACAAGCTTTATTTTTAACTATGTATAATAGTTGATCACAGTTATTTAACCCGCAGTTATATTGTGATGCAAGAAAAGTATTTAGAATTCTTTATGAATTTTAACAAAATATTATACCAATGATAGTTTGTATTGGTAGCGTTTCCAGTATCCATTTTGTTCATTCTCCTTTATATGGATTTGTTTCTATTTTTATTATTTACACAAACTACAATTTAAAACTGGCAAAGTTGGTTTAGAAAACTACTTAAAATAGAAAAAACCTGAATGCTTTATTCTATTTTTTATCTTTCTTTCCTACATGTTATTAACAATTGAAGTATTTCCCGATATTTTGAAAAATTACAGAAAAAATCTATTTTGGGTTTATCATTTTGGCCAGCTTGTGGTCTTTGATTACCTTGATACATAACTTTTTCTGCAGAATTAAGTCGGGTAGATTATACATAGTATATAAATAAAATTTCATGAGATGAGAACAGCTATAAAAATCATTCTGTATTCTAATGTGCATGTGTGCATTACGTAAAAAATCATGTCTTAGACGATAATGATTCAACATGTGGGAAGAAAGTTTGTTTTACACTATTAAAATGAAATCGGCTGTTTCGCTACAGTCAAACCGCGGACAAAATTGAAATGGCTTTCACAATTTTTTTTAAAAGTTTGTATTTTATCCTTTTTAAGTTGAAATTTTTTTGTATAATTTTGCTGAAATAAAAAGAATTAGAACAATTCAGTTTTCCCTTTTTTGAACATATGTGTGTTATAGATTTCGAGTTATTTTGTCGAAAAACACACAAAATCTTTCCAGCCTTGTGCCAACGCTACGCTACTAGCTCCGACTTGAAAATTGGTATGGGGGGCCTGGAAACATGGTTCTATTGCCCGATGTCATGTGCAGTTCGTTTTGCAAACTATAAACTATTTAAATTTTAAGTTAAAATCTTCTTTAAGCTCAAAAAAAGAGGAGAAAAAGTTGCCAAAGTGGTACACAGGGATTTTGATATTATTTTTTGCTAATAACCCTTGATTTTGAAAATTTGTTTTTTAGGTTGTAAAACTTCAAGCGTGGCTTTTTGTTATCTTTTTAATCTTGTTTCTCCTGTTTTATATTTTTCTGTGAAGCTATTTTTTAGTCCTACAGTTTTGCATTTTGCATCGTGTTCTGTAGCTAAGTAACTCAATATTTCTTTTTTATATTTAGTTACGACTTTGGTGGGCTTTCTCAAGATTAAATTGTTGAAATCAAAGATGTTTTAGCTACCTAGCTAATCTTGGCTTTATCATAAGATTGGGTGCTATTTTATACAATTTATAAAGAAACACAAAATGATTGCTTTGTATATATTTAATGTATATAATAAATTAAATTTATGCACAACTTGAGATATTTTCTACTGACATGATAAACCAGAATTGTGAAACAGTTGACTCTGAATGACATTTTATTCAATAGATGTCACATATTTAGCCCAAAAAATCTTTTGGACTCTTCAGACAGATTAATATTTTATCTATATTAACTTTACTGCTCTCAGGATCTAAAGTAATGTTTTTAATTAGTCAATGAAATAAGTTTGAGCTGACATTATGGCTCTAAAAGTCGCTTTTTTACATATTTGTTGCATAAGGACCAAAAGTGACCCTTTGGATAATTGTAATTTCATCTACATCATTTTAAATGGCCTCAGAATCCATAGTAATGTTTTTTATTCAGTTAATAAACGCACTTTAGGCATACATTGAGGCCGTTTTTTTAACATTTTCTTGCATTTGGCCCAAGAATAACACTTCGGACAATTTCAGACAGCAATAAAATTAAGTTATTTTTATTTCAAATATTTAATCTAACCTGTTGACCATAAAAAAGGTGTTTTCTTAACTTTATTCCAGAGATATTGTGAAAGACATTCATCTAAATGACAATTTTAGACATTTTGGCCTAAATTTACCAATATACCAATTTTCTTTTAACAACATGGACAATTTATCTGAGATTATTATTCTTTTTACAGAATATAAAAATCTTATTTCGTTCTTGAGATATCCTGTTTTAACCGAGAGGGTAAATCAAACTATTTTCTTCGTAACATTTTTGTTGCTATATGACACAGTCTTGGTGGATGTCATGATTCTAGTAAGATACTGTCTCTAAGGTTTTTAATGCCTCATTGCTTTAGTAAAAAAAATAAAAATTAACAGAGAAAAATATTCTGTTGGGTGAAAATTATAAAAATAAATGCCCATGAATAACTATCGTAAATAAAATAACAGGTCTTGCCATGATTTGCGAGTAATTGCTCGCGCCCGCGTAGTGCTCGTGTAAATGCTCGTTAACCGAGCATTCTATTGCTCGCGTAAAAATTAACATTTTGAGATAAGTGTAAACCTTCTTCTCAAGAATTGATTGGTCTTTTAAGTGAAACTGAAAAGATATTTGGTGTGATTATTTTCCACCCATCATGCAACAGTTCATTTGCCATTTTATAAAACGCGTGCAATACGGACATTAAGGTTAATCTTTGTTGCGCATTTATTTTGCAGTAGAAAAGTGGGGGATGTTTTTAATTGTGAACCCCAAACACGATGATCGACCGTCTACTGGTATATATAGCGACTCTCTCAATCTTAACTTCCTTTTCTACATGTCCAAAATAGTATTTAATGTTTATTTTACAGGTCATAACAAGCAAAGAGGAAAAAATATGCTTCATTTTCAAATTAAAAAAAATCTTTATCCGCATGGTTTAAATTTTGTATTTTTTTTCTGTATAAATTTTATGTACCTGACGTGACATAAAATTTATGCAGAAAAAAAATTATACCGCATGTGGGTTTCGTTTTTAAAATTGTTTGAATAACAGTTACGGCATAAAGAAAATAATCCATTAAATTTGGACCTGCTATGGTTTCAAATTGTTTCGTCAAATGAAGAAATTATCTACAATTAAATCCATGATAAATTGTCTGTTCCGCCTGCAAGTGCAGTTTTGCAGACTTGTGTAATCCGTGCTTCGTCAGCGTTCACCTCCGCATTATTAAGAACCGCATGGCTGGATTTCTTATGCAAGACCTGGTTACCAACGACGAAGGGGCTGGGCAAAAGAGATTTATGTCTACGTAGTTTTTTAACTAAGTTAGAGACGGTGAATTAGCTAGGATGGTCAGGTTGGCTATGAATAGGCTTGCTTGTGGATTTAAAGGACCAGGACTATTCAAAAATTCTGAGATCTAAAAGTGGTTGACCAAGAAGGAAATCTATCAGACATTTTAACCGACGAAAGTTCAAAACGATCTACGGACATGTCCGACCAAACTGGAAATGTGGCGGACATTTTTTTAATCACACCCCCAAAACGATTTAGGTGTGTGCCAAGGCGCACGTCCCTCTTGAAAAAGAGACTAAATGTAAAGTTTTTTTAGCGAAAAATATGGCAAGCAAAATTGCTCGCGTAAACACTCTGACGCGAGCAATTAATTGTCGGGAGTTTATTTGCTCATGGCAAGGCCTGAAATAAATTTTTTTACACAAACTATACAATAAACTTTTTTACGCAGGTGCTGAACAGGGACAATGGATGAGAAATTTTGAGGCAATTTCCCTCGATCTAAAGGCTTACAGTAAGTAAGAAAGTAAGTAAACTAGCCAGGGAAGATTTGATGTCCATAGGGATTCCATCCTATTGGCTGGCGTATCCTCTCCTCTGGACCGTAGCTAACTATGTTATTATGTCCAGAGAAATAACATTGCTTTAACTTGCTTGCCTGCGACACAAGCCAGTTAGTGGTAAGTGATATGGCACTAAATGTGCCAGCAACACTGCATTAAAACGCGCTGGGGACTCCAACCCAAGACCTTATGATTACAATCTGAATGCGCAACCATTACATAATCTCCGCTATAAGGAATATTACTTAAAAATAAATAAAAATTTATGCTTACTCAGCTCAACAGGAGAAAATTAATTGTTACTGTGACCTTCCACACTGACTACACACCGCACAACTCCTGATGCAAATTGTTCTAATGACCGATATTGGTGTTCATGCCCGACATCCAGTAACGTGGTGCGCAGGTGCCCTGGTGCCCTTGTTCCATTCGGAGTGTGCAGCTATACGGAGTACGGCTCCGTATAGGCATGCGCATACGGAGTATAACTTCGTATAGCGACATGTTTACTCCGTCTAGACGGATATTTAGTACAAAAAGCTGCAAGGGTATAATGCCGACACATCCGTATTTCATTCTCAACAGAGAATGGTTCACCCCGATCAGACCTCTGATCATGACGGGCGAATATAATGCGTGTAAGTCATATTGAAGAAGAACTACTTGGTTCATCACTAACATACTGCCAAGCAGCGAGCGGGATATGCTATTATAAATATTGCTATGATAAATATTCACCTATATGTATACACACCATCCGAATAAACTATCTGAGTTCATCACTTATATATTGCCGCACGTAGTGTAGTGGGTTCGTCTGCGGCTCCCAGTTCTGGGACCGCAGATCGAATCCCGCTCGCTGCTTGACAGTATGTTAGTGATGAACAAAGTAGTTCTTCTTCAATACAACATATCGGTATTGCGACAAAATACACGTCAGGGCATTCTCGTCCCCAGAGCTATTTTTGAGATAAACCTACTCAAGTTTTTAATCTCAAAGAGTTCTGGAGACAAGAATGACGTCAGGGCACACAAAGATTTGGATTTTGAAAGAAGGACATGCAGCAATTAAGGCCTTTTCATATACTACGATAGTCTGCAGAATTACTTGTGGAACGAGCTTTAAATCAAAAAAATTCTGTATGTTGCTGCACATTATTACAAAACTTTTCAAACGAATTCAGTTTAAGGAAATTGTATTCGATTCTCCCCAGTTGGCACTTTTCTGCAAGAGATTTTGGTTATTTAAAAATAAAACACTTTTGATTCGTCTCCAATTAGACCTAAATTAGAACTATTTATGGAGACGTTTTTTTTGGACTGTACTAAAATTTAGTTTTCAAAGTTATTTCGTCTGTTGAGAAAGTGCTCAATACCAACAAAGATTAAGTAGAACGATGTTAAAATTCAATGTATTTGAAAATAAGTTAAAAGTACATAACTGTCAGTTTTCACGTTGTACTAAAATTTAAAAAGTCAAAAGTCAAAAATGATCAAATTTGCGATAAGTTGCAACAAATTATTATTTTTTATCAAAACTTTAGAAACATAATAATGATTAATAAAGGATAAAATAATCAAAAATTTCAAATTTTGAAGTACTCTTTGATCAAATGAACCAAGAAGGATTTTGAGCATAATTCACTCCTGTATTCAAAAAATTAGTTTTTTAGTCTTGGAATATAACTCTAGATACCCCTGGTCTCAAATAATTAGATATAAAAGATAATGCAAACTAAATAGATATATTTGAAACTTTGTCAGAATAATCAAACATCGAACCTTAAACATGTCAAGAATATAACAAATAAAAAATCAAAACAGCAGTAACAAATAAAATGTTCAATAGCGCCTCCACGAGACAGTAATGTGCTGAAAATTTCTTTTTCGATGGTCAAGTTTTCTGTTATATCAACAAACACTTCTAAAACTTCATCTGCAGTATAAATTGCTCTGCGTGGCAGGATACTAAATTTTATTTCTTTCACAGAATGTAATTTCGTAGTATTGTTGTCCACTAGATATAATATGACCAAAGTCATCCTCTACATCATTTTCAGCAGTTTCTTTACCTTCAACTTTCAAAATCTAAATTGGCTCATTTAAGTTTTTAGATACAAGAGCGACAATGAGATCAATATGCAATGCAATGAAATTTTATAACCAGTCAGGAAAAACAGAAATAAAAACAAAAAATGGCCGAGTTTTTAAATGATCATGCTGCTCTCTGTCTACGCCGATTTTTGAACAGTCTTGAATTTTTATGTTATTTTGGTTAATATAGACGAATTAACGTTTGATTTAGACGTCTGCCTTGTTTTTATGTGGTAAAGATGGCGTTCTTTTATGATCACTAGCTTTTAAATATGATCAAATAAATCCTTATCCACTCCGGATTTTCTTTGGTTCTGAAACTATAACGTCTGCCTGAGCCTGCATACTTAAATCTAAAGTAAAAGTTTATTCACTTAAGTACAAATTGCAATGATCAAAGCCATCTTGTAAAGGGAATGATTTTTTTCACCTTATTTTACTCCAGTTTTAATGGGCGTTTACTCTTTCTGGTCAAAAAATAGTTATATCAAACAAGCTGCATCAGAATGATTAATTTTCCGGCTTTCTACACCCTCAATGAAAATCATCTAACTTAAAATATTTGTAATCTATTTACTAAAAAATACAACCATTCGAAAATCAATTTTGGTACAGTCAAAAACGTGACCATATGGAAATATAAAAGTTTTGACGTTTTTTTTTGTTCACTTGTTCAATTTTTGTTTAAACAGTATGAAACGTACTGCGTATTTTAAATCAGAACAATTTAAGGTAATATGCATTTCTTGATAAGCAAACTTCATTTCAAACATTTATTTCAACCTCAGTTGCTAGGGAAAAATTTGCTAACAAGTTGCTTAAGATTTGAACTTTTAAAATTAAAGTTGTTATTTATTAGAAAAAAAGCCTTTTGTTGTATGTCGTTGTCAGTTGCTTAGCTTTTTATGCGTCTAATCTTAGCTGCAGCTCTTATCCCTTGGTTGCTTATAAAGTATTGAAAAGGTATTTTTCTTCTATACTGCAAAAAAATTCATAAAACAACCCGACCTCGTTCCCAGGGCATTTTGCATTGTTGATGAAGTTGATAGCGGCGAAAATTGTTAGCCACTCCGTAATAACGGACAGGGGCCACAAGACCCGAGGTTTGAAGCAGCCCAGATTTTCTCATTCCAAACGTTTACATTGAAACGAAATTTTTTTGTAGACAGTTGAAACGATAAAGTTTTGGACCTTTCGATTATTTTTTTTACCAAACACTGTATTTATGTATTTATTGGAAACTGTAAAAACTTACTGACTACCGATTTCTTTAAACTGGGTTTTTATATGGGAGGCAGGGGGCTACGTAAGATGACAAACTTGGCCAACATAGAGGCTTTAGCCACATATTCTCTGTTATGTTTGTAATTTAAAATAGAATCCCAAAATGAAGTAATTTAAGTCCATCCTATTTAAGGGTCTAAAACCTAAAAAATAAGTTCGGCGCACAACCATAATGATCGCCATTTTGTGACCACAAATCATGTCGCATGTGTTATTTACCACGTTTTATTTTGTATTAAGAAGGATAGGGGTTTGTAGAAAACTTTCTGATTCTTTGGCAACGTATAGAACTCAGCTGACATATTTCTTAAAATTACACACAACTGATAAAGGAGTGGATAGTTAGGTGAGGCAATCTATAACGACATGTGTAATGCTGCTGAAAAAATGAAAAAAAAGCATTATCATACCGTGCCTTAAAAAGAAAAAAAATTCTTTCTTAGGTTTTTAATTTCTCTCAGGTGTGTTAAAAAAAGTAGTTTAAAATTTCAGCAAGTGAAACTGTTTCTTATTCAAATAAATCCCACTGGTGTTTTTTTAGCTCTTTTGGAACATGAAAATGTCTATGTGCAGCTAGGCATCATAAGCTTATATAAAATAATTAAATAAACCCATCATCAGTCACGACAATCTTACTCCTTTTGTGTTTCTCATAAAATTGTTTTGAAGTAATTATCTTAGATTAGTTTTTACCTGATGAGTTTTTTTAATTACAAGAAATAAACACGGTCGAATAATTTTGCTTTGTTTTGCTCAATTAAGCGAGGCCAAAACTATTGTTTTAACGCTCTGACGTACTTTCAATTTGTAATTAGATAAATACAGATTTCCTTTGCTTAATTCCTGTCTTTGAGAACGCATTTTTTTCCTTATTGTAGTTAAAAAAGAACGTTTAGAAAGTCGGTTATTTAGTTTAAATATAAGAAAAATAAACATGGCTAACAGACCGAGGGGATTTGGAATGACAGCTGAATTGGCGAAGAAACGTGCAGCAAAATTTGATCCTGATTTGGCTGAGGAAGCTTTATTTTGGGTAGGAGATGTTTTATCAACAAATGGAAACGACGAAGCCCAAGAGTTAGTTGAAAATTTAGGAACTGTTAATACCGAGAAGGATGTTATGACAGCTTTAAAAGATGGCGTCGCATTATGCCACTTAATAAATTGTATAAAACCAGGAAGCGTGAAAAAAATCAACACAAACAAGATGGCTTTCAAACAAATGGAGAACATTGGTAATTTCTTATCTTCTTGTGAAAGTATAGGATGCAATAAAGTTGATTTATTTCAAACAGTCGATTTATACGAAGGAACAAACATTTCGCAAGTAATTAACGGTATTTTCGCGCTTGGAAGGAAAGCACAAAAAATTGGATTTGACGGTCCGCGACTTGGACCTGAAGAAGCGTCGGAAAATAAACGAGAATTTACCGAAGAACAATTAAGAGCAGGCGAAGGAGTGATTGGATTACAGGCTGGATCAAACAAAGGTGCTTCTCAAGCTGGACAGAATTTTGGAAAAACAAGAGCTATCATTGATTAATCTCTTTGTTCTTTTGTAAAAAATTATTTTCTTTCTTATGTTCTCTGCAAAAATATAAAACGATTTTAAACTTGTTTTTTTTAAAAAAAAAAAGTAAGGAACTGATGATCCCGGCATCTCATGTTATCTGGATTTAAAATGTATAGAGATTTCTTAAGAAAGGCAGGATTCCGGGGAAAGGAGTTAAAATTTTGTCGCGGCTAACCGGGATCATGTAATCAGCTCCTATGGAAGCCTCTCTTAAAATTGAAAATTTTGAATTCATGTTTCCTTTTGTTTATGTTGATGATAACTATTGCCATAGATATTTTAATTTATATTTTTATTATTTTTTTGCGTTTTTCCATAATGGCAGCACCCGTTAGAAGAATCAGTGACAATATATCATCCGCATAGAAAAGCCCTGGGGACGAGGTTGTGGTAATAAATGTATTTTTGACGAGTTATTCGAATGGCGAAATCTATTGAATGAAATTCATTGCCAATTGATATTAGTAACAATCGCTTAGAGAACTGGAAACAAAGTTGCAGACACTCTAAGTTAGACGCCAAATGACGCACCTCTACGTGAGATTGGTTGAATTATTGGCATGCAATTTATTAGCAATAACTCCGTGTGACATTAAAATAAGTGCATATGAAAGAGGACCAAATCTTCCTTCTGGCAGTGGTTAAGTCGGTCAACGTTGAAGCGGGAGGTTGCCAGAAATCGTGTTTAATGTCAAGCAATGATCGGCAAAAAATTATAGAAATTTTTAGTTTTTTCAAGAAATGTATAAATGTGACGTATGGATGGCGTTAATCAAGCAAGGAGGAGAGTAATCTTTCCTCATTTTGGCCGATCTAATATAATAAGACGAAGTGTATGTGATGGTCATAGTGGATATCGTCATTTTCCTTTGATGTCGCCGAAATTTTCTTTGAAGTCGACGAAAAAAGTATGTCTCAAATGTTAAATATTATGACGTTACGGTGCGACGCCAATAACACTCCTTTAACGTCAAATATCCTATATTAAATTAATGAAGCCATTACAGTGCACTTAAAACTTTAAGGCCAAATAACTTGGAAACGAGGTGGTGACGTCAATGATTTTTCACCGTGTGGGTAACTAGGGACCACCTAGGACCAACTTGGGTAATTTTTCCAAACCTGGATCCCCGAATCCGTTTCGGAATGGACGGGTTGATGACGTCATCAAAAATAGAACTGGTAAAGAAGATTCCAGAAAGTTTTGATAAAAATATGTCCACACTTGGGGTGTTCATTGATCTTTCAAAAGCATTTGATACCGTGAATCACAAAATTTTACTATCAAAGTTGCAGTATTACGGAGTACAGGACTCAAACTTACTTTGGTTTAAAGACTATCTTACAGACAGAAAACAATGTATTCCTCACGGTAATCATACGACTGAACTCAAAAATGTGAAATGTGGAGTTCCACAGGGCTCGATACTTGGACCGCTTCTTTTTTTAATATATGTTAATGATTTGCCTTATGCATCGACACTTATAAACTTTATTTTTTTTGCAGATGATACTAACTTATTCTTCGCTCACAAAGTTATAAAAACACTCTTTACTACGGTAAACAAAGAACTGAGTAGTATTAATGAATGGTTTAAAGCAAACACACTGTCCCTAAATGTAAATAAAACAAAATATACGCTATTCTGCAAAAAGTCTAAATCAGACGACTTGCCATTAAAACTTCCAGATCTATGTATAAATGAAATTAGCATAAAAAGGGAAAGCTCTTTAAACTTTTTAGGTGTTCTTATTGACGAAAACCTGTCTTGGAAAAGCCATATACAAACAGTAAAGAATAAGCTTTCGAAAAATATTGGAATATTATACAAAGCGAAGCCATTACTAAATTTTCATTGTCTTAAAAATTTATACTGTTCATTTATTTACAGCCACTTAACATGTTGTACCATTGTCTGGGCTAGCACTTATTATTTTAAAATTCTAAACTTACAAAAATTTACAGTAAACAGGAGCACGCATGTCGTATAATATTTGGCAAGGACAGATACACCACAGCAAAACCGTTATTGAGAAAAATAAAGGCCTTGAGTATTTATAAATTGAACAGACACCAGGTTTTGTTATATATGTATAAAATTAGATATGGCATTGCACCCAAAGCCTTCACAAATCAGTTTTTAGAAATAAAACACAGGTATTACACAAAATATTCAATAAACAATTTTAACATTCCAAAGACCTTTCTAGTGACCACTCGATACTCAATATTTTCTCGTGGGCCATTATTAGGGACCCCAATTTTAGATAAAGACAAAAAAACTATTTTCTTGTTGACGCATTTTAAGAAAACCACAAAACATTTCTTGTTATTTAATGATTTAGATTATTCGCGATGTTTTTAGTATCAAATTTTTGTAATTTTTTACAATTCTAGAGGTATTGTAAATATTTTTTTTACGTTAATTTTAACCTCCTCTCTTTAACCTATCTCAACTAGATGGGGCTTGATGATAACACAAAATATGTCTTCTACTTGCTCCAGTCATTATTTGATTGTAAACGCGAACGCAAAAATATTCTGACGAAATATATACATACATCATAGTTGTTACATACATGATATCTCCTTAGGCGTTCGTCGAGAACATATGATGCTGTACATTATTTTGACCAGCGTTTCAACCTCTACACATTACAGATAAGAATAAACAAATTTCGCGAATTTTTTATCTGCACTGCACTGCTGACATCATTTTTTATTGACCTTTTGCCTAAGTGGATTATTCCACGGGCTTTATGGACTAGTTTTTGAAAATAAATCTATCCTTAAATATATGGCATAGAAAACTGCATTATTTGCTAATGTTACTATCACGACTGAAAGAAACGTCTTTGCGGGTAAGAAAAATAGAAAAAGGGTCTGGGTTCAAAGTTGTCGAGTCAAAATGGAGCCATATAGTAGAATCAGATAGCATCGCCCTAATTGTATAATTTGCGAAGATACATATCCATAAATGTTTTAAAAGGATTTCATCATTAATTCTATCTGCACATATTTTCAATGAATAATATTTTACATATCTTAATAAAAGCTGAGTAAATGAAAGAAAGGGGAGGGGTATTTGAAGTTCTTTAAATAGTCAATTATACATGCTCTTTCAATGGTTATTTGGTTTTACTAATTTTCCACATATCTGAATGAAAGTTGCCTTTTTGTATAAGGTAGCTGAAAGGGAATTTATTTGAAGTTTTCTCGTTAAAAATATACCGACAAACGCAAAAAACACTGGATCTAGTAAACGCGCACATGTTTAATTGTTTCGTAATACAATAGAAAATTGAAAATTTTTTCCCGTTGTCTAGCTATCTTTCTTTTTTCGTAATCCATGCAATTATGTACGTGCTTTTCATATTAGATTACTCGAATAGATCCAAATTTTTGAACTGTTCTAGTTATTCCTGACGTTAGCAAGTACCTTTCCCCCGCATTTCCAGGGCTATATTACGGGTTCTGATGCTGAAATTTCGTTGATGTGGACATTTTTAACTGGTTACGCATCGTTTTAACGGGTTACGCAAGAGTAGCGCTTTCGTGGCCAACCGTCTACAAAAAAATTAAGCTATTTATCAATTTTAATGAATGATCAAATAACATTGTCAGAAGATGAAATATTTCACAGAACAGATAAAAATCTAAAGCATGGGTTCGCCACAGTTATATCTTTCCTTACATTCTCGTGAGCACCAAATTTTGCGAATTTAATAGATTCAGTTTAAACTTCACTGCTTGTGAATATTACCACGCCTACGTTCTTTAGTTTACATTGCCAACACAACATGAATGCGGATTATAAAAATGATGGTAGCTTGATCAAAGACAATATTTTTTCTGTCAGTAAAATATTAAATAGGCTATGCAAAAGATAATGGAGAAAAACAAAAACGAAAATATTTATAAATCGACCAACAAAAACACGAAGTGTCTTATATTTTAATTTATTTGTTTATTTTGATTCTCAACTTTTCCTTATATGGATAAATATATTATAGTGACATATGGTGGTCCATTAATTATCGGCGATCATTGTTGTGGTGAAATATTCAAATTACGCTGTAAGCCTGTCTGAAAAAATGATTTTTTAAATTTAAAAATATTTACCTGCGATGAAAGAAGCAAACAGCTTCATGTTTCACAATATAACCAACAACAAGTGCGCTCTGACGTCATTTGAATCTACTGTAAAAGCATAGTTGTTTAGATCAGAAGGTTTTTTGTCTGGAGAAACAAGTAGTTGAAGAAACCAGTAGTTGAAACATTTTGTGTTTTAGAATACATATCGGCGTTGAAACAGTCTGAGTCTACGTTTTTAGCTTCTCCAAGTTGCTCCTGAACCCTCGGATTGCCAAATATCTATTAACATTAAACGAGAAGAGTACTGGGAACTAGTTTTATAGTTCTATCCAAACAAAAACTTAACAATCGACAAGGGTAACAATCGAGATGTTTGTACACACCAACTAAAATTTTGGCAATGCATGTGAACAAAAAGAGACGGAAAGTAAATAATCCATGTTTTGTTAAAATTTTTAATAGTGTTTATTTCAAAACTTTTAACTTTTCTTTTGAAGACCTGGATAAGAGATTGGTACAGGTTATAAATCATATCTTCGAGTGGTTAGTAGCTATACCAAGTACACCAATTTCGTTTCCAGGGCTCTTTTACGTCTATGATACTTTGCACGACGGCAGAGGTCTGTGTGCGAGGTTGT
Organism: Hydractinia symbiolongicarpus; assembly: GCF_029227915.1. Classification (NCBI taxonomy): domain Eukaryota; kingdom Metazoa; phylum Cnidaria; class Hydrozoa; order Anthoathecata; family Hydractiniidae; genus Hydractinia; species Hydractinia symbiolongicarpus. Next base: position 8,318,367 of record NC_079885.1, read on the forward strand.
AAGTATACCTTTTCTACAGCAACGTTTCTCTTATTTACACTGGGACAGGGATAAAGAAGGAAATCGCCTTTAAACCTTTTGATATCTCAGTGTTGGTAAAAAGAAAATAGCCTAAAGTCAGATTTATTCGAGTTTGAATGCTCCTGCTAAGAAGATTAAGGATTTACACATTGCAATTGCGGAGAAAGGTAACACTGTGTCAAAAGTAGACTTACATGTTTTGGCAGCCGGAGTAAACATCACCCTTAATTGAATTTTTCTGTTGCAAAATGTTATTAATGAGGAGTTAGGCTTGATAACTATTTTCTTTCTACTATTAAATCCATGACATTGAAAATTAACAGCACACAAATATTAACGCATACAAATTCCCGCTTACGTTACTATCCTAAGTAGCTACTAAAAGTCCTACAGCGGGAAAGATCTATCTTTTATTGCGATCTTAAAAGCATGAGAAGTTGTGAATAGTGTGGTTTTATGTTGCAAATTAGTATCCATAGCAACCACGTACTATCTTAATCGGCTCTCAGCGAAGTTTTATACCCGGGTAAGCTTAAGCGATTAGGTTAACTTATTGCAAAGTGATATGAGATGCGCGTTTTTATCTGTTTTTGTACATGGAAGGAGTTTGTTGAATCTGTATGGAATAATGTTGAAAAAGTTGTACCAAAAGAATCCACAAAGCAAGTTAACGTGTTTGTGGTTTAATATGTTAATACTTTTTCTTTGAGACTTTTGAGTTCATATGTATAAATAATGTAGCCAAAAAGCTAAAAAATAAATACGGTTTTTATTGAATTCGTTTCAAATTATTTTCCCAGGAAACAATTATATGTAAAATATTTACCAAAGAAATACGGAGGGAATTAAAACTGAGGAGAATAAAACCAAGTTCACGCGAAACTTTTTTTTTCAATATTTATATTTTCTACTTACAGGTAAAAAATGAAAACCATTTTTTCTTGTTGATAATAAAAATTGGAATAAATAACTGTCTAGCCAAAAATTTTGACGCAAACTTTGGCAACGATAAAAAAATACAGAGAGCGTAAAATAAAAGATTAATCAATGATAGCTCTTGTTTTTCCAAAATTCTGTCCAGCTTGAGAAGCACCTTTGTTTGATCCAGCCTGTAATCCAATCACTCCTTCGCCTGCTCTTAATTGTTCTTCGGTAAATTCTCGTTTATTTTCCGACGCCTCTTCGGGTCCGAGTCGTGGACCGTCAAATCCAATTTTTTGTGCTTTTCTTCCGAGTGCAAAAATACCGTTAATAACTTGAGGTACGTTTGTGCTTTCGTATAAATCGACAGTTTGAAATAAATCAACTTTATTGCATCCTACACTTTCACAAGAAGATAAGAAATTACCAATGTTCTCCATTTGTTTGAAAGCCATGTTGTTTTGGTTGATTTTCTTCACGCTTCCAGGTTTAATAATATTTATCAGATGGCACAAAATAACCCCGTTTTTCAAGGGTGCTACAAACTGCTTAGGGTCGTTGGCTGTACCAATTTTAGAAGCTAATTCTTGTTGTTCATCATTTCCAGTGGATAACACATCTGCGATCCAATTTGCAGCCTCCGACGCCAAATCAGGATCAAACCTTGCAGCTCGTTTATTTGCAAGTTCAGCTGTCATTCCAAATCCTTTCGGTCGGTTAGCCATTTTTGTAGAAGTAGATCGCTACGTTTTTTTGTAAGTAGTTGAATATGGCTGCAGCCTCACGAACAAGAAACCCGAAGTAAATTAACTTTATAAAGTTGTTGATTACCAACGCCCGAAACGTTCTACTTGACTGACTTTGTTATTATACACTGCGTCAACAACAAAAAAGCTCTCTGATAACATTTTCATTGTCTCCTTTATAATTTATAAGTTTTTTTTTATAAAGAAAATACTTTATAAGCTAAAGTATATCAAATGATGTTTGTTTTACGTTCTATTCAAACTATAGAATTCTTTTATTATTGTTGATATTTGACAGAACAATAAACACTAATCTGCGAATAAATTACGGAATAACATAGCCAAGTTTGTTTACATTTAACTCGTTACACGGTCGTCAGAATAAAAAAAATTCACGAATTATAAATTTTTTTAACAACTTTTCCCATATAAGGAAATGCTCGTACAATCAATAACAAATAGGAAGGTTTGGCCTACGAGTAACGAGTAACAGAGTATTAATTATAAGTCAACAGATTACTGACAGACGCTATATCTTAGGAATACATCTTAATTGCGAATAACAGAGAAACGTGACAAATGTCTGCACAAGATAAAAATTGCGTTACCATGTTTAGTCAAGTAAAAAGAGATGAACATTATACAAGAAATGATGCTAATTAAGATCGCATGATAAGCTACTAACAACCTCGTAAACAAGCACTTTAGATCACAAATACTTAAATTTTATCACCAAGTTACATTTTCCAATGTATTGAGCAATAAAGTTTAAACACTTGGGTTTTTTTCAAGTCTGAAAAAGTAACAAAAGACAAAAAAAATATATAAAAATAGCATCACGAAAACAGTCTTTCATTGGTTGAAAGTTAAAGCACAGGTCTTAGCATCCAGAAACATGTTCAAGAAAAGACTTTATTCAATCACGTGACGGGATTTGTCGTAACAGTTCACAAAAACGCCCGTTCTCGCATCCCCTCTGTCCCGAGAAGTGACTTAATTTTGGAATATGGTGTTATACTAAGTCGTCCAATTAAAAACTCCACGGAAACAAAATAGCGTATTTAGCTCAGCAGGTATTGTAAACTCAATGACGACAGTGATGTAGCAACATCATTCATCCAATTAATTTCCCTATAGGTCATGCTGACGTCACTAGTTCAGTCAGGGTGCCCATTAAATTTCTGACATTTTTCCCCTTTTCCAGATAATTTTGTTGGTACACATATTCTAATAAAGCTTAGATTGTTCTAAAAATAAAAATTGGAGATATATTGTTCTATCAATATATAATAATAAAACATACTTTGAAAAATCTATAAGAACAGATCTAGAATTTACTAATATTTCTGATTTTTTCCTCATATTTTGACATTGAAAATTTCCGATTCTTCGAACATACCTAGCAGTATGGACATCTTACAAGACTTTGTTTGTTTGTTTGCAAAAAAAACTTTATTTCTGAATGTACTGTCCGTTGAGTCAGGCAAATCTCATTCAGGCGATTTCAAAACATGGATGTCACTTTCGAAATAATTTTAAAAACATAGTTGGTGGCCCTTGGAAAAATACACGGGTTCGCCTAATATTTTTATACCGCTACTTGCGGTCTTATTTTACGTGACAGACAGACGTGTACGGGTATTATAGTTTAGCCCGTGGAAAAATCCACGGGTTCGCATGTCTTTAAATTTACCCGTCGCAACAAAGTGGATAAAAATATATCGCATTTGATATTCGTGTTTCCGTAACATCATTTTCTAACGGAGCGAGGGGTCCGCGCAGAGACAGACAGACGACGGCTATTACTATAGAGACTAGTCGTTAGCCCGTGGAAAAATCCACGTGGCCGCCCGTCCTTTAAATTAACCCGTTGCAACAAAGTGGACAGAAATATATCGCATTTGGTATTGATGCGCATTTTAAAAATTTCTTGTTTCCGTTACGGGACACGGCTTTCGCGGACACACGGACAGACAGACGACGGCTATTATTAAAGAGAAGTGGTAGGCCGTGGAAAAATCCACGGGGTCGCCCGTCCTTAACCCGTTGCAACAAAGTGGACAGAAATATATCGCATTTGGTATTGATGCGCATTTTAAAAATTTCGTGTTTCCGTTGCGGGACACGGCTTTCGCGAACACACAGACAGACGTACGACGGCTATTATTAAAGAGACTAATCCACGTGGTAGCCCGTCCTTTATATATTGTTTTCGTGTTTCCGTAACAAAAAGACAAATAGACGCACGAACAAACAGACAGATAACTGCTCTTTTTAGAGAGACCATAAATTTATTACGCTTTTAAAAAAAAAAATATTTAGTTACATTTTAAGGTTGTGCTCCCAAACAAAAAAAAACTAATAACTGGCGCCAGCATGAAGGTATCTTCAGGACGTTTTTGACTTCGATTTGAATACTGCCATTATGGAGGTATGCTGTAAAAAATTTAAACGGTTCTTCACTTGCTCTTGCGTCTAAAAAAAGTGCCTAAAATTTTTAGCGCACGATTAGGTTTTAAACACGATAATATTGTGGTAAGATCCAATGGAAATGTTTTCTTTTAAAGTTTTTAAAGAGCGGGTTACGGGAAGTTTGTTTTTGATATACATTTTTCTGACTACACTGTCATTCACTAACACGTCAATACTTATGGGTTTAAATATTTTAAGGGATTGAGTACGAAGTGGACGCACATTCCTTAACAGATTAAAAAACATAGCACACATTTCTGTTTGTTAAAAAAACAAACTTTTTAATTCACGTGTATTTTATTACTTACAAATAAGGTATCAAAAAAATCTATCATGCCTAACACACGTCAATCTGAAATGCGAGAATTGATTCCAAGATTCACTTCATAGAAACATTAGTTTATTGAAAAATAATTCAACAAATATTACACATTTCTCGCAATCCTGTTATGTATATCCATTTTTCAGTTGTGTGGAAATTTATATGTTTACGCAGGCAAAACTATTAACTATTCGTTATACTCCAAAACAATCTTATGTAACATATCACATTGTATTTGGTCTAAGCAAGAATAAAGTTCATTTTCAAGGTCTTTTAAGATCTCTCCGTCACGGGCCTGTGCCGCCATCACAACGGATTGTATCGAGAAAAACAAGTCTTCCGGTAAAATAGCGTTGTTGTCGCTATTCTCCCAGGTGTAACGCTCCATCACTTTCAAGTGTTCCTCCTTCATATCCATAGGTGACGACTTCATTAACAGCAACGCGAAAACACTAGTTACTTCCACATTCTGAAGAATCTGCGATATACTATACGTTAAACATTCTTTATCTGTGCTTATCAGGCTCTCGAGTGTTAGCGAAATCTCGAAAAGGTGTTGCAGAGCAGACGAATAATCGTTCATGTATAGTTTGCACGTGGCGGCGTTTTGTAAACTACATACGTAATCGACAACGCTGTATGTCTTTTGAATTTCTGCAGCGCGAAAAAAATATTGGTGCGCTTCTTCTATTTTACCAATGTCTAACAAGTTTCTGGCCAATTCTAACGACACAATTGCAGCTAATGCAGTGTTGCCTATGAGAAAAAAAACACCTGGATTGTAAATAAAGAATTAATCATAGTATCAAGCGGTGAACATGTAACATATTTTATATAATAACGACAACGACAAAGGCGGGAAAAAACAACTACAACGACAACGGCCAGAACAAATCAGCAACAACAACAACAACAACAACAACAACAACAAAATTCCTACCCTCTTTTTGGTGAGCTTTCACAGCTTGATTGTAACAATGAATGGCTTCTGTTATATGTTCTTCCAAAGCTGCACATTTGACGTCCACATTCACCTTTTCAGCTTCGAAGAACAGTCTGTAATAAAAACATAAACATTGTATGATAGAGTAAGTACGAGTAAAAATAAAAAGTCTTGTTTTTAAGTGTAAGTCATCATCAAAAAAGTTAAGTAAAAAACAGTAAGTGCAAGTAAAAAAAAAAGAATCATTAGAACAAAACAAACAAATAAATTTATACTTTCGTTTAAAAGCAAAGACCGACAAACAACAACTTACCTCGCAGCTTCAGTCAGCGACTGGGACTCTGCAATAGTATTCCCCACTGTGTTTTCACAACGTGCTTTAGCAAGGCAACAAAATCCAGCATATTGTGGACATTCCTGTTGCTTGAGCACTCGCGTTAACGTTCCAAACTGCTCGCTGGCTTCCGCGTAATTCGGTTTCTTTAAAAATCGCTTCTTGATTTTATTAGTGATCGTGCGATAATTAGAGAATACATCCAGGTCTCGGTCCATCCTTATCCTATTTTGTATATATTATAATACCCTTAATATAAAAAAAATAATGTCAATAAAAAGCAACAATAGTAATGACTACAGTTAACCAAGTTAAAAAGTGTAACGAAATCATTAGATTACAAGCTAAATACACACCAAATCATAGTAACGAAAAGCCCGATGTCACAAACTTTATTTCTTTACCGTTTTCTGAGCCAAATCACCCTTATTTCTACCATTTTAGTCAATTAATCAACCACCACAATTAATCAGCCTGTACGTTGTTCAGTTTTTTTGTAAGACAAAGCAAGAACATATTTTACCCCATTTCTATGAAACGCACAAGCCTGCATTCTATTCCAATAGAGCCATATATATAAAATCCAAACTCAAGAACATGTTTTTGTATGTACAAAATATTACACTTTAACTATATATATATAGCTATATATAAATTAATAAAATTGGACTTAAACAATTAAAACTAAGACTTTAGCGTGAGGTCTGTCTGGCCAAAGTATTTGGATACTATCACAGGAAACAAATTCAGCTGATTAACTAACTCCACGTCGTCAATCGATACTGCCGCAGATTTTCTATACGTCAAGCACTCACGAACAAGTTCTCTTAAGACCGATACGACATCTGAAGGCGTCGGCTTATCAATACAAAGCAAAAGTCCGAAGAACCAACGTCCTTGCTCTGCTGTAAAACCGTTCAACTGGAACCATTTCAGGTGATATTGTAACACGGTAACAGCCAAAGGTTGGTTTAGTTTACTTATGATACTCAATAATGGTGCATGACCGGTATCGATCTCAAAATTTTCTGTTTGCACCTCCGTCGGTTCACAGCCGTAAAAATCTTTATAAAACGAACGTCCCAAACAAAATAGACACCATAGCTTTTCATTTTGAGGTGGTAACTTATACGTGTTGCTTTTTTTCTCACTACTCTTGTACCTATTCAATGTTTGACGTAAACACGCAAAGTCGGCCGCAAGTTTAAGTTGATCTGTTTGACTCGGATTCAAATATGTATCACTATCAATTTGGGTCGAGTCTCTTTCCTGGCTAACCTCAATATTATCTTCAGGTCTGCTGTTATCGAACGTCACGACGTCAGGGTATTGTGTAGCCTCCATTTGAACTCGTTTTAAATACTCTATACCCGACGAAGGCGGTTTCGTCAGGTCGTAATTACTTCCGTCATTTACGTCGTCACTAAAATAACCAAGTGCAACGTCCATTGTTTGATATTAATTAACCTAAAACTATAGAGAAGTATAACAGGTTCATAAAATTATTTATAAAGTTTCATAACAACTTCGGCGTTGATCATCTTTAAAGATAAGATAAGGTTCTAACTACCTGTAATAGTTAATAGGAATAGGTGAAAAACAATCTGAGAAGAAATAAATATGTTTGGTAGAACTTTAGGTCATTCAGGAGGTTTTAGAAAGTTTTTTGTTTTTACGTTATTTGAAGGGTTTTACAAGGTGTGAGCACCCTGATATGTCATCACAAACTATAAAAGGGTTTCCACTCATGTTGCAAAAAAAATGTTAAGGATATTTAGGAAATTTAGGAGCGTTATAGCTGTTTGTTCAGATTTTTCCATTAGCGGGAAAAACAGATCCAAAAATTGGGGGAAATTAAGAGAATTTAAATTGGTGGAAATGTAACTTAGAATCACCAGAATCAAGAATGTTAACGAAATTGAACAAGGAAGACAAGTTGGATTTATCAGATTTCATTGTCGCATTAGCTGATGCTTAGGAGATTTTAAGAAGTTTTTATACAAAATCTGGAAATTATTTAGAAGTAAATTATTTTTTTTAGAATTCCTAAAAGGCGTGGGAACCCATAGGTGGAAATATTGAAAATGATAGAAAGTAGTGTATAAAAATATAGCAATTATTAGAAGTAAGAATATAAAGTTTTCTTTCATACATTCTGGTCCGCAAAATACCAATTTACCATCTAGCTAGCCTGAAAATCATTCCGAATATTACTATACAGGTATTCAGGGCATCAAACACCCCTAAGTATCCAGGACCTAAAAGTTCTAATAAGTTAGTTATACAAAACACAGGAAATAAAATTAGTTCATTCTAGAAAGTTAAAACTGAAAATGCATAGAAAAGATGTTTCAATATAAATATGTATATACACTGTTTTATTTTGAATACGTTCTTCAAAAGAACTACTAGCTATATATTCAAAAGTTAATCTTCCTATAGTTTGGATGTCACAAAGCTGCAGTAACTAGTCAAAATAGTAAATGGCTACTCTAAAAAAGATTTTGACTTGCTCAAAAAAATATAAAAAAATGCAACAAATAGTTTTGAAACTGCTCAGACTACTGTAAAGATATTAAGACAAGAGAACGTTAATTCTGGTAAAAAATCCTTCATTTCCTCATTTCGTACTTCACGTTAAAATGTACCATTTGAAAAAAAGCTTCTAATTAAAGACAAAATTCCGTAAAACGGTACTTCAATGCAACAGTGAAGAGAGCTAAAATATTTAAAGATTAAAATTAACCCCAGGATAGATTACCTTGCGCCATCTTTACTGAAAAACACACCGAAGTAGAAAACCACTTTTCAACTACGTGAAAATCCAAATTATAAAAAAATATATCGCAATACACCTTTCCCGAGACTTATTCTTTTGATGTGCCGCAACCTTTTCTGTGAGTTTTATTAAAAACGGACAACAGATTTGAATTCCTTATCAAAAATGTCATAAACAAAAAAAATTTCGAAACAATGCAGCAAGTAAACAACCTGCTATTCTAATTTAAAGATTTGTGGCATGTCCAACCTCTTTTTGAAAACGAGGCGCGACATGGTAACTTGCGCATTAAGAAGACTTTAACTGTGATATATATCTCCTCAAAATAGCACTTTCTGTTGGCGTATCAAGTTAAACTTTTACACATAAATTAAACAAACTATGCTGAATTCAAATATGGTATTCATATTTCACGAGTTTAAAAAAAGTATGACTGATGGTCTCGGGAAAGGTGTATTGTTTATTCTTATTATAACTTCAGCAATCGAAAGATAATTTCAATAACATATATATATACACACTAAAAATATTATTTACAACTACATTTCGTAATTATCGCGCCCAGCGCCCAGCGCCTTTTGACCACATATACCGCCCAAAATTTACTTAAGTTAACAATAATTTCATGACACGTAGCCTAGACGGTATAAACGTGACAGGCTAGTTTTCATCGGGTTTGTAATAAAACTTCCCATAAGATGATTTATTTCCAAAGCGGAGAATTCTTGTCTGCAAATAGCCTTTGTAATGTGGCTTCAGAAAATGCGAAAAACACTCGCCTCAGATAAGCGTCAAAGTAAAACGTTAGAATCATTATTGGATACTTTACCGAATAATTGCGTCGAATACAGGGTATTTTACCGAGTTATTTGCGTTGAACACAGAGAACTTTACTGAGCAATTGTGTCCAATAGAGGGCACTTTACCGAGAAATTACGGTATCATCGGTTAATTTTGTATCGTAAGCGCATATATCGTTGCCGTAACATCTCCTGTTGATCGAGTAATGTATCCATCTTCTGTGTTTGTTTCAGCGTGTCCACCTCAAGACGATGCTGCGAAAGAATCGTTTTCTAAACAAAAAGTATACTCTTTATTACAGGGTAATTGTTGAATTATGCAGTTTGTAATCTTGTCTTCAACTGGTAGTAGTAATTTGTCAGTCCCTCCCGTTACATGCGTGGGTGGTACTTAATTTTAAGTTATATTGGGGAGTGTGGAGGGGGTGGAAAATGGAGAATTTGGACGTCATATATTTATATGGCATCTTAACCACAAATAGTGGATTAAACAGGGTAGAATTTTAGGAGACATTGAATATTTATGTTTATTTATTCAGTACAGGATGCACATAAGAAACTAATGCGGGCGTAGAGCAAAAAAAAAAAAAGCATAAGAAATGCATTACATTGAATTTATGAGAGCTGAGGTTTTAGTAGGAGTTAAGAGAAGTTAGGTTTTTTTTATTTTATTAGGTCACAAGTGAGGCATCAAATATTGCTGCTGTGAGGATTGCGGCAGGGTGGTTCTACCTTTTTTAATAAAATTATAAGAATTGCAATTTTCTTTGTTTTGATAGATTTTATTCGTCATTTTTTTAATAATTCAAGGTTCCGCACAAGAAAAATTATAAAAATGTACCTATAAAAGAGCCAAAAACGCACTGCGAAAACATCAAGTTTGCCCCCTAAAATTGCTGCAAACACAACCATTTTTACTGTAAGACAATTTTTTATTTCGAAATATTCATACATCAAGCTTTTTAGGGGGTTTATCCATAAAATAATTAATATTTAAGGTCCTTAATGTTACCTGCCCCAATTTCAAGGGTTAGAAGGTCCCCGAACACAAACAACAAATACATTTCAGTCAGTTGCTATTGTTAAATCAAGTGAGATCAAAACTGAGAAAAATAGAGAAAAATATTACCATCATCTTCTCATATTTATCCTGCAAATCTGCTAACCGAGCATCACGTAACTTCTCAATATCTGGCATGTGAGTGGCTTTATTTGTAAAATTTAACGTTCTGCCCTGAAAACAATGCAGTAAAGACACTTGTTAAATATAATTGCATGTTCACCAAGTGCCGTTACCACAGCTACAGGTTGCGAACCTAACATTACGAAAAATTGTGTAGCTACGCAATGTTTTACATATACACATTCAATTAGAACACAGGACCCACGTTAATTAAGTAAATTGTTTTAATCATTAGGTGATTTTAATCAGTGACAGATTAGTGCGTGTGATTGTCTGTTATTGTAAACAATCATGCACCAGGTTTTTTCGTTCTTGTTAAAATTCACGGCCCTCCATGGCACTGCCTACTCAATCCCCATATGGCATGGGTTAACCTGTAGGTGCGATTTGCTGAATAATTTTTGTATGCATAGAGCGTATACACAGATAAAAGACAAAACAGAAGTCTCTACAACCCTGGAAATAATTTAGTAGAAATGAGGGCAGAATGTCAAAGTTCGATTCGTTGTGTTCACAAAGAACTTAGGACTTAGGTCCTTTAAATATTTGATTAGATTTAAAATCTTAAACAGTGCTAATTTTTGCTAAAATCATGACGCCACAATTATACAATTTTTAGACTTCTTCGGGCTGTTGAGCAAATGTTACATAAAATGAAAATAGTGAAGAATGCAGCTAGCTCATTTTCGGCTTTGCTTATTTGGCCCGCACCTAAAATAAAACTTTTAGTACTGGCAAAGTGATCAGGGTTGTCCTGTCCTGACCTAATCAAATTTAAATTTTTAACTATTTCAACCACACATCTCTTTTCAAGAAAAAGTAACTCTTCTGAATACTTATTTATGTAGAGATCAAATTTTGACGGTTTTATACCGACCAGTTTTACCATCACAAGACTCATTTCATAGGTATTATTATGTGGAGTGTATGCGGGGACACTTAAACTTCGCGCAGATATTGCTTATTAGTGTCTTTGTAACAGTGAAAAGACATGAAGTAACTTCAACAAATGGATACAATCTGAAATAATAGTTTCTGAAAATAAATTCCAGATATGCAGGTGAAATAATTTTATAATTTTACACATTATAAAAACTACACACTTCTTTATAAGCAAACAAGTTGCTAAAGAGTGTGACTGAGGTTTAAATATAAAAGTTAAGTGGCAGAGGGTTGATTAGTAAGGAGAAATAAACAGCAAAAATGAAAAGTCTTATTATGCAATAAAGCTAAAATCTTAAAAAAATCTTAATATTATCCTAAACAACTTCCTAGCAACTTTGAGGTTGACATCAAAATTTTGCTCCTAGCAAATGAGGCTGAAATGAAAAATAAAGTCCTCCCTCCCGACCCCAACAAATTAAAATGACCATAACTCATCTTATTTTCTCTTCTTTTTGGATTGTTCATGTTTGTCGCATTATACCACCATGCCTTTCTCTAACGAAATACTCAGTAGAATTTTTAGGCTTACCAGGTTTCTTGAGGCGTGGTCTCTTTGGAAATATATCACTGTTGCCGCTCCAACTGGTCCTTTTTCTTGACTTAACAACCGACAATTAGATTCTACTCGACTCAGTTCTTGAATCATGGATATCTTAAGCTTTTCCTGACGTAAGAGATATACACAAATTAAAATGTAGAAATTTGACATTGAGTACACAATAACTTGCATATTCAAGGTTATATTTTAAGACCATATTTTAGGAACTTTTTAGGATATGTTATCTATTCTTTTTTTTTAAAGATTTGCTAATGTGATACAGTAAAATCAATAACAATGAAATCATAAAACAAGAAAGAATAAGAAAGCCAGTTTAGCTAAAAATTCTGAATCTTTCAGCGCAAATTTCAAATTCCCAGGACCTTGTAAATTAGATTTTCATTGGATGCTGCATGTCAACCAACCAAAATGCACCAGAGTAAATGTTTAACTTATCACTCCACTACAAGTATATACTTAAATCTTGTTGAAAAGTCTCCAAACCAAAACAGCACGGAAATGAATAAGCTTAAAAAAATCCACAACAACTCAAAACTCAATGTAACAAGAATTGGAAATATTTACTGTTGTATAGTAAATGATGTATAAATATTGCGTTAAAACACCCCATTAGAATTTATAAATTAACTTACAGAGTATTATAGAGTTAATGTCAACAACATACATGAAGGTATCCTAGATCTCCTGCAACACATGAATTGATTCTTCAATTTTTTTACTATTTTTTTTTAAAAACAATCCAAACTATGATGAATGTTTTTATTAAACAATGGCAAGAGGATTATTCAGTGAGAAAAATCACCTCATTGGAAATGAAAGGGTTTGATGTATATACTAGATGCTTTTTATAACACTGAAATTAAAAGTATAAAATAGCACAAAATGCATAAATGAATTTAAAATGTACCAGTTGTGAAGCATGTTGCATTAAGAGATCTTGAAGTTGCTTGTTATCACCAGCCTAAAACGAATTTTTTTAAAAAAGTTAAAGTTTGTATTTAGTCTTTATATGTTTTCATGATGTAGCAAAATTTACAACTTTAGTGAATATATACAGAAATAAAATAATCCAGAAGTGTACTTTATTCTTATTACTCACTTCTTTTAAAATGTCTTCATATTTCTTTGGTTTCAAAACAGAAGCTAAAATTGAATCCACATTTCTTTGGTAATCGTTCATTGAAATAACAGAACATTGTGATTTCACTGCTTCTCTCCAGGTCTGGAGAGTTTTTACTGCAGCAGGTTTTTTGTCCGTCTTGACCACAGCACTGCTATTTCTGGTTCTAACAGGTGAAGCAATTACACTTTGTTGTGTCTCATTAGTTTCGTTTTTTTTGGTTTCCTGTATTGGTACTTGAGGAGGTACAACAGACAAATCAGAATTAATGAGCGTACGCAACATATCACATGGCTCAAGATTAACTTTGCGGTATCTTTTACCATCATCCGAGCTGACAGATGTTCTGGGAGAATACAGTTTCTCTCCATCTGAAATGTGTTTAGGTGAGTATAACTTTTCTTCAGAAGATGACAATCTTGCAGAAACTGTATTTACAAACAATGGTTCAGTTACATGTTGATCAACAACAGGAGCAGGTTGTTTGCCATGATTGTCAGCATATTTCGCTTCTTCAAAAACAGGTGCATCATGTGAATACTTATTGAATTCGTTTGCCCCATGGTGAAATACTTGGCTTACAGTTAAGTTTGAACATGATTCAGAACAGGAAAGGGACGAGGTTACCACACTAGGCAAAATGTTATCTTGCTGGCGATTACCAGATGTGGTGGATTGAACAGGTATATACTGTCGTAATGTAAAAGTGTTATCATGTTCATCTAGCTCCAATATACAATCAGCAACCTTACTGATGATTTCTTCTGATGACAGACATCTTGAAATTCCAACAATAGCAGAGTCATGAAGATGTGTTTGATCTTTGAAAGAAGTAGCAATTAATTCGTCAGAGTGCTTCTCTGTTTTTAACAAGTCAGAGGCATCAATAGCATCTAAGTCATGATATCGGTTTGCGAACAAAACATGGTCAGCATCCGTACTTGGCGATACTAATCCTGAGAATTCTTCATTCTTGTTAAAGTGAGTGCTTAATTCTAATTTGTTGAATGCATGTTTTTGATCGTCTTGGTCCGTATTTTCTTTTGCATCACTTTCTTTTTTAAGTTGTTTACTGGTAAATGATACGTCTGAATTTACAATCTCTTGCTTTGGAATATCAGGAAGTTGCTTCTTGATTGCAGGTTTCTTACTACTAGACTCCTTGGTATGCACAATTTTCGTTTCTATGTTATTTTTCTGGGATTGTTCTTCTTTTTGTCTCTTCTCTTTTTCATACTGCTTTTCGCTCTCCAGACGTTGAATTTGTGGCATTTGTTTTTCTGTGACTTGTTGCTGTACTGACACTCCCTCCTTTGTTTCTTCATGCTTTAGTTCTGGAAGCTTTTTCTCTTGTTTTACACAACTTGGATGCTGTGGTTGGTCTTCAGCTTTCAGCTTTTCAGCATGTTCAAGTTTTAATGTTTCTTTAAGATCCTGTTCTGACTTTTGCTGTTGAAGCTGCACCTGGGATCCTGCTGTTTGCCACTGTTGCTTTCTACACTTCAGCTCAAATGTTTGATGTTGTTGTTCTGCAGAATGATCCTCCAACAGTTGTTGTTGTTTTTGTTGTTCTGTAAATTGCAGTTGCTTTTGATGTTGTTCTGCAGGTTGTTGTTGTTTTTGTTTATCTGAAAGCAAGTTTTGTTTCTGGTGTTTCTTGGAATGTTCTTTATTTTGCATTTCACTCAAAATCGGTTGCTCTCTGAGCTTATGGTCTGCCAGAATTGATTGGTGTGATTGATCTTGTTGTTTTTCTGGAAAGTCTTGTTGCTTTTGCTTTTGTTTTGCAAATTGCTCTTGCTTTTGGTGCTGTTCTTCAAGGTGATGTTGTTCTATTTGTTTTTGCTTTTGTTGCTGTTGTACAAAGTCTTGCTTTTTTTGTTTAATTTGATGTTCATCTGGGGCAGGATTATATGAAACCATGTTTCCTTTTTGTATCTCTGAAAATGCTTGTTTTTTGTGTTTACCTAAATTAGGCTGTTCTTTTTGTTTATGTTTCACAGAGTGCAGTTCCTCTTGTTGTTTTGAAAAGTGCTCTTGGTTTTTTTGTACTTCTGCATGGTCATTCTGCTTCTGTTGCTTTTTAAACGGAGCTTGTTGTTTCTGTGCATGGTCCACAAAATGATGTTGTTTTTTGTGTTGCTCTTCAAGTTGTTGTTGTTTATGTTCTGCAGGTTGCAGTTGCTTTTGTTGTTCTGCAGGGACCTGCTCTTTTTGTTGCTTTACAAGAAAATGTTGTTTTTGCTGTTGTTCTGCGAGGAGCTGTTGTTTTTGCTGTTGTACTGCAAGGTGCTGTTGTTTTTGCTGTTGTACTGCAAGGTGCTGTTGTTTTTGCTGTTGTACTGCAAGGTGCTGTTTTTTTTGTTGTTCTGCAAGGAGTTGGTTTTTTTGCTGTTCTGCAAGCAGTTGTTGTTTTTGTTGTTTTTCTGCAAGTTTCTGTTGTTTTTGTTGTTGTTCTGCAAGTTCCTGTTGTTTTTGTTGTTGTTCTACAAAAAGCTTTTGTTTTCGTTGCTCATCAGCAAGGCGCTGTTGTTTTTGTTGTTGTTCTGCAAGGAGCTGTTTTTGTTGTTCTGCAAGTTTTTGTTGTTTTTGTTGTTCTGCAAGTTGTAGTTGCTTTTGTTGTTCTGCAATGAGCTGCTCTTTTTGTTGCTCTAAAAGGAAATGTTGTTGTTGTTGTTTCATAAGGCGCTGCTGTTTTTGCTGTTGTTCTGCAAGGAGTTGCCGTTTTTCCTGTTGTTCTGCAAGGTGCTGTTTTTGTTGTTGTTCTGCGAGGAGTTGGTGTTTTTGCTGTTGTTCTGCAAGGAGCTGTTGTTTTTGCAGTTGTTCTGCAAGGAGCTTTTTTTGTTGTTGTTCTACAAGGCGCTGTTGTTTTTTCTGTTGTTCTACAAGGAGCTGTTTTTGTTGTTCTGCAAGGAGCTGTTTTTGTTTTGCAAGGAGCTGTTGTTTTCGTTGTTCCTCAACAAGGCGCTGTTGTTTTTGTTGTTGTTCTGCAAGATGCTGTTGTTTTTGTTGCTGTTCTGCAAAGAGCTGTTGTTTTCGTTGTTCATTAACAAGGTGCCGTTGTTTTTGCTGTTGTTCTGCAAGAAGCTGTTTTTGTTTTTCTGCAAGTTGTTCTTGTTTTTGATGTTCTGCAAGTTGCAGTTGCTTGTGTTGTTCTGCAAGAAGCTGCTGTTTTTGTTGCTCTGCAAGTTTTTGTTGTTTTTGTTGTTCATCATCAAGGAGCTGTTTTTTTCGTTGTTCTTTGGCAAGAAGTTGTTGTTTTCGTTGTTCTTTGGCAAGGAGTTGTTGATTTTGCTGTTTTTCTGCAATAAGTTGTTGTTTTTGTTGTTCTTTTGAAAGATGTTGTTGATGTTCTACAACTTTTTGTCGCTTTTGCTGCTCTTTTACCAGATGTTGTTTTTGTTGTTCTGTTAGAAGACGTTGCTTTTGTTTTTCTGCAATTTGGTGTTGTTTTTGTTGTTCTTCTGCAAAACGTTGTTTTTGTTGCTGGTCTTTGAGATGCTTTTTTTGTTGCTGTTTTAAAAGGAGCTGTTGTTTTAGTTGTTGTTCTGCAGCATTCCACTGTTTTTGTTTTTCTGCAAAGAGATGTTCTCTTTGTTGTTTTCCAGTTTGTAGTGTTTTTTGTTGTTCTGAAAGGTATTGATGTTTTCCTAGCGGGTCTTGTTTGTGTTCATGCACTCGAAAGTGCTGTTGTCTTTGTTCTTGCTTTACAAGTTGTTGCAGTTTTGGTTGTTGTTTTGCTAGCTGTTGTTGCTGCTGTGAAAAATCTTTTTGTTGTTGTTGTTGTTTTTCATATTCCCACTCATAATATTGTTTTTTTTCCACAAACTGTTGGTTCTGACTTTTTTCTGAAAATTGTCCTTGTACATGTTGAAGTTCTTGCAATTCCCAGTTTTCTAAGTGCTGAAATTTCCCAGTAATATCCTGCTCTTGCTCTATAATATGCTGTTGTTTTAGCAGTTGTGCAGGGAGTTGTGACTGTTGATCTTCGTTTTTTTCAAATAATCTTTCTTGCTTTTCCTGTAGTTGTTTGTAAATTGATAATTGTACCTGATCAGAAAAGAGGTCTTGTTCTGCTTGTATGTATTTAGATTGACCTAGCACCAACTGCGGGTTAGAATGCTTCCATTGTGGAAGAAATTGTTCTTGTGATTGGTCTTTCATTGGCAACATTGTTTCTTGAGGCTCGTTTTTGTTTTGTTGCTGCAAAGTTTGGGGCTGTTCTTGTTGTTGAACTTGATACAAATTATTGTTAACTTTTAACACAGACGATTCCACCTCTGGCAATATGCTAGCTACAGTCACATTTTGTGTCATTGTATTGTGAACAACAAGGTCAGTTGGATGTAAGTGTTGCATAGTACTTATCTGCTCTGGCGAAGAGATGTTATCGTAAGTTTTCTTTATACATGTTTCATTTGTAGTCATACTCAGATTGGTGCGTTCGACCACTTTTGTGATTTCTTTGGGCATGATTATTTTTTCTGATGATGAATCCTCACTAATACCGTCATCAACGTCCTGACTAAGTACATTAGAATTACTTGGAACCACAAATGCATTTGAATTAAACAGCATGGTTGGCGAGTTAGGCTTGACCTCATTTTCGAAAGCAGAATCCGTGCCAAACGGATCTTCCATATGCAGTAAGTTCTCAACAGCATCTTCGTTTTCTTCATACATCAGATTTTCATTACGAATTTGTTCTTCCTGCTGTATCTCTTTCAGTTGTTCCTGTTTTTCCTGTTGCTTCCTTTGTTCTTCTTGCTCTTTGAGAAGTAACTGTTGCTGTAACTGATGATTTTTTTGTTGCTGCTGTTCAAGATTATCTGAAGCATCTCCATCATGCTTTTCTTCTGGCATTGTCAACTGCAAGTTGCCTACGACCACTTTTGGCTGTACTTTAGCTGATAGATGTATTGCTTTTGCTGTATCTATTGAAGACTTTAAATATTTATCTTCCCGCACTTTTTCTTTTTCTGATGGCAAAGTTTTATGCGTTTTCTTTTCAAGGTTATCCACTTGACTAGCATTACGCTCCCTTCGACTGTTTTTATTGTGATTTGAACCTAAAGGCACATTTTTTATTATTTCATGGGAGGAATTGCTACTTACTGTGTTAATTTTACTATCCGTTTTTATCAACTCTGGCAAAAGTTTAGAGATCTTACACTCAACGGAAGTATCCTTATTATCACTAGAACGTTTTTTCTTTTTCTTTTTGATATTGTCCAAGCCTCGCAAAGCATTATCATTAAGCCCAACTTTCATATTAAGATCAACCTCCTTTAATCGAATACCTTTATGGACAACTTCATCCTCATCCTTTTTAGAGTTTTTCTTAGAAACAGTATCCTTTTTACGGAGGTTTTTGTCTACTGGTAACACAAGGTCAACAATATTTGTCTTAAATTCTTCAGAACTGCCTGCTTTATTCGGTTCTGAAGATGCAGATTCTAGAGCTTTTTGTATTACCATCTTCTGGCAGGTAGTAAGTTCACTAGGTTTGCTTTCATCTTTTGCAGCAACATTTTCAAGGGACCTTGAACGATCTCGCTTTACACTATTGGCAGACTTGATTTGAGCAGAGTTGTTCTCTAAATTTGTAGATAATGCAGAAGGTAAAGACAAAGATTCTTTCAAAGGCTCTTTTAAAGGCACTGGCTTACTTGCTTCTTGCAAATCTCTTTTCTTAACCTTATTTATATAAGTATCACTTTCGGTAGATTTGCGTTTATGTTTCTTTTTTACCGTATCGATAGCTGATTCTTTGTTTGGCACATGATGCAGTAATTTGTGTTTATGTTTGGGGCCACATGTTAAAATATGTTCATGCACAGTAACTTCCATAGTTGCAGAAGCTGATTTTTCTGTATCTTCGGTGTGCTGTTTTTGGTTGGATTTTTTACCCTCTTCCACGGGTGGTTTTTTTTCTTGCTTTTCAATGTCATCTGTTTTGCAGGTCACAGAATTTTCTGAATTGGATTTCACTTGAGCACTAGTTTTTTGAGTTAGTACAATTTTCTTGTCTATTTCAACTATTTTTGGTTCAAAACCACATTCTATTTTAATTTTTTGGGGTTTGCTACTTGTTGGTGTACTCATTATAATGTCATCACTATCTAAGTATGTTTTTTTCTCAGTTTTGTTATCTGTTGGTGACTCTTTAAATGCATGGTAGAAATCCGGATTCTTAACATGGGATAGAGTATCAGCCTTTGTATTGATTGACAAATTTTCAAAAGTCCCGGATTCCTCTTTAATGCATTTGTTCTCTGCTTTGGTTTCAGACATCAATTTATTTTCTTGTTTAAATGATTTTTGCAAAATCGAATATTTATTGCTATGCTTTTTAGACTTTAAGTAGTCCTGCTGTTCTGTAGACAGCGCTGATAACTCAGAAGTTTTTTTTTTGTCTTTCAAAACATCCTTTGATTTATCTTTATGTTTTTTATGATGCTTTACTATAATATCACCACCCTTTTTTTTCTCCTTCAATGTGTCTTCTGATTGATAAGCTGTAAAGTTAGGAAATTTTTTATTAACCAATATCGTATCCGGAGAATCGTTTTGTTTTATACTATGTGTCTGAGCAGCACCTTGTTTCTTCCCATGCTCTTCCTTATCAGCAGATGCATCATCAACTTTCAGTTTTTTCGAAACCTTTTTAAAGACAGTGCCATATGGCGATATTTTTGTATCGTTGAACTTATGTTTCCTTTCAGAATGTTTAGAACTTTTCTTGGCACTTTTCTCAACTGATGAAAAAAGGTTTATCTCTACTTGACCGGGAACAGAACTTTTATGCTGGTGGCTATGATAAAAAGCATTAAGCTCATCATGCTGCTTCTGTGGAGTTGCAGTGTGGCTACCTTTAGCAGGAGAACTTTCTGTTTGTTTTGAGGTATGTTTAGATACAGATGAAGTCGTTTTATGCATGTTGGATTTCGAATTACTGTCCTTGTTAACATCACGGGTAGAATCAAGTTCCTGATCCATATGCTCCTTTCTTTTGCTCTCTGAATGTAGAAGTTGTTTATGCTCCTTCCGAATAGGCTGTATTGTAACCGTTGAAGCTGTTGCTGTGGAATTCATCTCCTTTTTGGGCTTTACCTTTAACAGGCTACCATCTTTATGTGGAGTGGAAAGGGGAGAATTCTCCTTTTTAGTAAAATGAACACTTTTTCCTTCTTTGTGTTTAGGTTTTGTAGTTAGATCTTTATGTGATGGTAACAAAACGTTTTTTAGATCATCTCTACACTCTTCTATATTACTTTCTTTCTGTTTCACAATATCGTTACCATAGGATTCGCAACCATGCTTCAACGACGTAGTTTTAATTTTATTTAATAGCCCTTTATCATGTGCTAAACTGGTTTTTCTAGGTTCGTCTATTTTTGTTTTCTGCTCTGGTGCTAAACTATCCCTTGAAGCATCTTTAGACTTAGCTGATGTGGTTTCTTTGTTTAAGTCCCTTTGCTTTTTCGCAGGTATTTGTTTAATAGCTTCACTTTGTTTGGAAGAAAACAAATTTTTTTTCACCTCGTGTTGCTTCAATGTAGGATGCAAATACGGTTTATCGTGTCGGGAGTGAGATGTGATACTCTCTGAATCAAATGCAGAACTAAAAGATAGTGTTTCTACTTCCCCTTGATGTGGTTGTTCTTTTTTCTCCAAAATATCAGAAGGCATGTGTTTCAATTTTGCTTTAGTAGGAATGTTTTTAACTTTCAACTCTTCGTGTTTTACCAGTTCATCTTGTTGCTCTGATCTCGAAATGAGATTTTTACCTATAAATTCATCTTTTAGCGAAGAATTAATTTCTATTTTTGTACCTATGGCAGATTCTTGACAAACCTTCTCCTGAGGTGATTCTGTTTTGATAAGTTGAAAAGATTTTAGTTGTTGCGGCTCTTCATCATCACTATCATCTAAAAAACCTTTTACTCTAACTAAATTATTTTTCTTTTTGGGAGTCGATGGTTCTTTCTTTTTTTGGATTTTATCAGGATGTTTAGTTGTGTGTAACTTCTTGTCCTTCTTGATTTTAAATTCATGCTCTTTTCTTTCTTTCCTTTCATTATCAACTCTGTTTTGAGAAGAGTCTTTCAGAACTTTCACACGATCTTCGTGCTTCATGTCCTTCATATATTTTCCAGGGTGTTCCTCAATCAAACGGTTAGGAATATCATTGTCTTCACTAAGAACAAAATCTTTTAAATTCAGTCGGTTTCTCTGTTTCCACTTGTCAGGACTTTCAGAAGGAGACTTTTGTTCGATATCTCTTGATGGAATTTTATCATGCTTATGATGTTTCTTTTTATGGCCATCTAGGTGTTTAGTCTCTCTATTTGTATGGGTCAGTAAAACTTTCTTATCAAAAGAGTCTGGTTTGTCCAACTTCTTATGTCTTTTCTCAGTTTGTTTGCCCTGTTCATGCAATTTTTCCTTTTTCTCTTCAAATTTTCCAGTCCTTATGTCAGCTTGCATTTTTTCGGTTTTCTTTTCAGTAGCAGCCTCTTCTCTGAAAGTATTATGTTTAGAAATATCACTGCTAGTAGTTGACAATTCCTCAAAGTCTTCAATATTATCTGCATCAAGAAAGTCTGCTTTGTTAGAGATTAGTCTCCTATGAGTTTTGACTGCACCACTGTGACTGGGCTTATCTGTTTTCCCACTTGTCTCAGAATGTCTGTATTTACTTTTTTGAGCTTCAAGTGTGAAATCTACAAAGAAAATATAGCAAGCACTTTTGTTATTTTTTGTTATTTATGACACATACTTAAAATTGTGGTAATTCTTTTCAAAGAACATCTACCATTTTAAAGAAACACAATTTAAAACTATGACCTTTGATTTTTTAGTTTATGAAATGTAGGAGCATTTACATTTTTAAGCGAAATAAATGCACTGGTTATTATGTTTTCATGGCTATCACGCAAAATAGATACATAACTTTCCTTAACCCAACAAGCCGTGCCGTGTCAAAAGCACTAAAATAAGATATATGCTTTACCTACACATGTAATAAAATGTTTCCTTAACCAACAAAATGGCAACATTGGAAAAAGAATAAAAGTTCCAGGAATAAAAAACTGTTTTGAAAATGTTGATGCAGGGTGTTTTTCTATATTTTTCTTCGACAAAAACAACAAAATTAAAAGAAGGTTTTCATTATAGGTTGGACTGATCTTAGTCTAAACAAACAGGCTAAGTATGCTAATGAAGTTGTGGGATATGTTGTTTTTCAATATAGCTTGCACTTATATAGGTATAACATTTCTGTAAAATACTTACACTGAAGATCAAAACCCTTATCAAAATATAAGTCCCAAGGAAAATAAATATTTTAGGCATTGCTTCTATTCTGTCCAAGTTAAAGGAATGATTAAAATAATGTATAGGATCATTTGTGATAAACAGTTAAGAATAGGGGAAATTATAGAGGCGATGCCATGGAACCTCGAAATGTTTTTAAAATAAAGTTATGTGTAATTAAACATCTTTCTATGAATTTCAAACATCACTGTCATCAAGTGTACGCAATAAACCAAGAATATAGTGATGCCCCGAAGTAAAAGCATTGTAGCCGCTCTTGACTTTATGGAGCAGTTTTTTTTGAGCCAACCACATTTCATAATAACAAGAATTATTTTCTAAATAGCCGAAAAAACGTGAGTTAGCACGAACTCATTCTTAACAATTGTGTTTTCACAGGCATGTGTTGCTAAAAAATGTAGAGTTTTTTTTTAACACCTAAAAGTGTGAGGTCAACAATCATCACTAAAAATTAAAGTGAAGACTTTATTTCATTTTCATTTAGTTGCACATTCTATTGATAACATAGTTTAGTGTTGGAAATATTTTACACCTTTCACCACGAAGAGACAAAATAAAAATAAAAGACTAATTACAACAATAAAACTAGCTTTTAGCATGGCTACTTTAACGGTTATAACAATATTTTGACAATGCAAACAAGTTGAAACTTAAAATATGAGCAAAAGTATAAAATATGACATAACTTTTTCTTAGCTAAAATTTGTCTAAAAAAATATGTGCTACATTAGTAACTGGATCTGGTAAAACTATGTGGAGACCATTAATTTTATTAATTTTGTTTTTTGTAATTGCCATGTAATATGTTGATGTTAAACGTATTGTAATGCATATTTTAAGTTATGGTTGTTGTTGGATATTATATATAATACATTATTGGATATAAAATGTTAACAGAGATTTACTGGTGTTTATTTAGGAGGCAAAATTAAACCACCATAGCTAGCCTGTCATATATTGTTTTTGAGCTTGGAACTGTCAAACATGAAAACAGTCTTTTTTTACACATACATAAACTATTATTCCATATGCCATAGCTTCCCTGAACATTGTATAGTTAAACTCCTTTGGTTTTAAAATCAAATAAGAATACTAGGTGTTTTATGTCAAACTGTTCCCAACAATGACAATTCAAAGAGTTCTGAAAATAACTTAGATATAATCACCATAATTTAAAAGTGTTTTTTAATGCCAACATCAAACTCTCACCAGGACTCTTGAAAAAAAATTTTTTTTTTAGAAGATCCGTCCTGCATGGGACAAAATCCCATATGTGACAGTGTCAACTATAAGAAAACACCCTAATACTCAAGGGCTAAAATTTTTCCATAAATGTTTTTGTGATACCTTTTATCCTTGCCTAGCGCTTACTGTATCACAACAAGGTGGTAAAATTTCGTAGAAATTCTATAAACTTACTATGTCCTTTCTTGGATACTCCAATGTGTTACAAAAATACCAAATGTTTTTAATTTCAAGCTAATACACTCAAGTATGTAGTTGTAACAAGCACAGACACAGACAAAATAATAATATCTCATCAAAGCTCTATAGAAGCTCATGTTGTTTTATATAACATTATATAATTATATTCTTAGAATTATCAATAAAACAAATTTCTGAGAATTCAGCTTTGTGATATATTTACTGATTTTTTTTAAAACAATGAGTAAATGCAAAGATATCCTTTGTTTCTACTGCTTCACTTGACGTTTAAGAAATATGATAAATACTGAATAAAAATTATTTTTTTGTTACTATTTTATATTATATTTAACCAGCTATACTTTTTCCTAAACAAATCATGAAAAAATTTAAACATGAATGATGCCAGTCTTAAAACAGCAGAAGTTGTTTTCATCAGATTTTTGAATCCTTCAAATTTTATATTTACAGCAATTTGGTAGTAAGAAATATAGTTGAAGTTGTTACAAAAGCTGCAATGCTCTATCAAACCCCCTTTTTTACTTAGCTAACCCCTTTGATGGTGAATGCCTCTCTGCAATCAGATACCATTCCATAAAAAATCCAAATCTGCCGCTAAAGGACATATTTAAGTTTAAAGTTCATTCAATGGCTTTATTAACCT
Organism: Hydractinia symbiolongicarpus; assembly: GCF_029227915.1. Lineage (NCBI taxonomy): Eukaryota > Metazoa > Cnidaria > Hydrozoa > Anthoathecata > Hydractiniidae > Hydractinia > Hydractinia symbiolongicarpus. The sequence goes on from NC_079885.1 coordinate 8,342,940, forward strand.
GTCAGTTTTGAAATGAGTAGCTTTAAGAATTTTGACCAATTTTGGTCCAATGTGGTGTGTAGTTATTTTTTCACCTGAAAGTTATATTTTCAATTTATTTTGTAACATAACTAATGTTACGGAATCAAATTTGATGTCTTTAGTACTATGGTTGGTTATAAGTTTGAATGTATTGCCATCTAAAGCTAGCTAAAATTCCATTTTGTAAGAGATAAAATAACATACTTTTTGCATAGCTCACAAAGAGACAAATACAGGTATTGAAGGCAATACATCTTTAAACTCTCAGAAAACAAGTATTCACTTAAGTGTACAAAACCAATTGCACATATTTCATAAAAAGGTCTGCATGTGCAATTGCATATTACTCAATTTTACAAAATAAGATCTTAAAGCACACAACACAAAACAAGAAATTAACAAAGTAAGAAAAAAAAATTATTAAATAATTTCACAATAATTTGAAAAAAATGATTTATTAGTAGCATTTTTTTTTAAAATCATGCATGAGAATGAAGGATGTTTTTCTAAATATATAGGTTTTATATATAACAACGGGTGTGTGTGTTTGGCATTTCTATGTTATAGTTTCTTTTCATTATAGGTGTGAGAAAAATGTTGCTAGTAATGAGCCAACATGCATTTAAACTGTAGGACTTATTTGTACCTTTGGTTGGTTTTAAGTCCAACAACATTTCAGATGTGAAGTTGCGAAGTGCTTCATCAATGTCTTTTCCATCTGCCACATCAATTGGAGATTCACCAGCATCGTTTTTTTGGTGTGGATTAGCACCATGTCGTAACAGCAATAACACAACCTAGAAATATTGGAATAACAATGCGGGATTTATTTTCCAGACATTCACTCCATTAATCTTATAAATCTTTAAATTACTTCGGCAATGCATTTTTTCTGAACTGTTACAATCACCAATGTAATTGCTGCGTTATACCAATTTGCCAAAACATATATACCGTAACAAAAACATTGTTAAGAAAATAAATAAAAAAAAGAGAAAATATATGTCCCTTCCAGAGTGATACGAATTGTTAAACAAGAGTGTACTACAGTGATTTTTTAATTTAACAACCGACTTCAGAGTTCGAATGAACACTTCACATTTTTTATTTTCCCAAGATAGGTAACTGCAAAGCATGGATTTAATAAATTATTTTGCCTTATATAAACATAATGGAAATACATCAAAATCAAATCATTGTTGTGTTTCTCATTAAATAGAGATATGGAACAGTTAAATTAGTACTAAAAAAATGCCACTTCAGTTAAAGAATGTTACTTGACAACATATCATTAAAAATCCTACAAGGACTCATTGATACGTATATTTAATTATTATTGTTACTCTAAACTCAGTGTCCAACAGATATAAGAAAAAGTAAATAGTTTAACGGTTAATTTATAACTTGCAAACTTTTGCAATAGAATAAACCATTAACAACTTTAATTAACTGTTACCGTAAATATTTCACAGTCAATCTTAATTGTTGACAGGCAATAGAACTTGTTTACTACCAACATTAATACTAAAGGTTAATATTTCTTATTGAGTGTCGATTAATATTGTTAAATACAGATGTCCTGACAGTTGGAAAGCCTTTTATAGAAAAAACAGAAATTTATTTAGTTTTTTAATATAAATATATAGAGAAACAAATTGACCTGTGCTTTGCTAATTTTTACAACCTAGTTTGGTGTGTGGAAAACACAAGGACAGTGACATGTTTAGCATTTGGGGGTACTCCTTAATGATCAAATTTTCTTTTCTTTCACATAAAGTCAATGTAGTGTTTTTATTACACTGCAGTATTAAGAAAATGTAGCAATGTTTAAGTTCTGTAAGAAACAAGGATTTGGATATAGAAATGACTGCCAACATTTAAAAATGGCAGACAACATTTTATTAACTGTTGACTGTAGTGATTGATGGCCAGCAATTGTTATTTTTGTCATCCAACTCTATTGATGATCAAACTTTTAAATTGATAGTTATCACATTTTTTATTAGTTATCAGTGATAGCTAAAAGTCAACAAAAAACAATGACTGTCAATAAAAATGTTAACCACTACAGTCAAAATATCGATGGTGTCGATATTTGATAAAAGTGGTTTGGTAGTTCATGTGAGCTATAAACTTACCTTTAAATGAGCATTTGCACTAGCGTCATGTAGCGGAGTGTCACCATCTAACCCTGCTACATTAACATGGGCTCCTGATCGCAAGAGAACCTTTGCCACTTTGTAGTGACCATGATTGCATGCTTCATGCAGTGGTGTCCAGTCTAAAGCAGTTTTAAAATTAAGGCTGGTAGAAATACAACATACATTTGTTTTGTTTTTGTGGTTTACTAGCAATAGATTTCTCAAATTTTGTTCAACCATAAATAAAGTTACAACAGGAACTAACTAAGTTAATGCATGAACAACAGACGCATGATCCTTTATAAACATAAATAAGATTATTAGAGAAAGTTGGCGTGCAAGCAAAGCTGCATCTATGCTTTGAAACTAAAAGTTATGTATTATACATTATTTACATGTTTTTATTTCATTAAAAACAAACAAAGGGTCTAGTAGTCTTGCTTTCTCATTGATTTTTTAAGAGTAAAGTTTTTAAGTGTCACATCTTTCTAAGTCAAAATTTGTGCACATTTAAAAAACAAAAAATAACCTATACTATTTACAATTTAGTTAAAATCCTATTTCAGGTATAGGTACAGCTCAACCGGTAGAGAACTGGAATCAGGTTTGGTGGTTCAATTCCCACATAAGTCCATTGCTTAGTTGGGCAGAAATTTCAGAGATTTCTGTAGCTCAAATGGGAGCTTTAAACACACTAGAACTGTCTTTGTGGTCCATCCTGGGATAATTAATGATGCTAACCACATAAAATACAAATCACTATATACACACTTAAATTAGTGGATTAAAAAAGATATTTTTATCTAGAATCTTTTGCAAAATTTGAATTGTCAAACTGCTATGTATTGCTCGCTTGTATTAAGTATTTTTTAGCAAACTGCAATTCTGTGTATACAGTAATCTCGAGCTTCCCCAATTTATTATTTTTTTTTTAAATATTACCGCACTTTTTAAAATTTCAGGGCTTTTGTGCTATAGTAAAAGTTAAAATTTCAGACATTTTTTAAAAGGTTACCTGCGTTATCTCGACAATTCACATCAGCACCTTGCCTTATCAAATTTTTGGTGGCTTCAAGATCTCCTTTAGTGGCTGCAATATGCAATTGGGTTTCACCACTTTTATTTTTTGGACGGTTTATTCGAGATAAAGGAGACAACTTTCTGACTTTTTTTGCTTCCTGGATATCTTCACCACTGTCATCATTTTTGCCTTCTTTTGCTGTCATGGAGAGCAAGTAAGCCATTTGTTGACGTTCTGTTAATGGCATAGCAAAACCTGCCCCACCACCGTCCAAACTTTTCCCTTTGCGTCTTTTAAATGGCCGATCCATTATATCATATCCTAGAATTTTTGATAAAAATGATAACTAATGGGTCATACAGTATGGGTTTGTATTTTTACCTGTGTGTTTCTCTCATATACCTATTTCTTACGAAAAAAACCTCTGATAGTCTACCAAATTTACTGTCACAGTGTAATCTAAATGTAATCTTTGTAAATCTTTAAATCTTTGTAATTTTGCTTAAATATATTGTTATGCCTCCTCCACTTATCCTTTTTGGTAATTCATTTCACCAAGTTCTTCTAATGTGTCTGCGGAGGGGAGCATAAAGGGCCTATACTTATGCTACTACTTATGCTTAGGTGTTAAAACTTAGCATACTGGTGAAAGCCTTGATACAAACAGATTCCAGGTAACAAAATAATTTGATGGCATCATTGGGATTGAAAGTGACGTCACATACACCTAAAATAGGATTCCTATTTTATTCTACTGAGTAATATGGGGAAACAAAATCATTGAATATTCTAAAATTTTAAATTTAAATTTTTGATTATTATTGTAACTGGAAATCATAGCTAACTTAACTTACATAAACTTTATTTCTCTATATAAGAACAATTTTAAAAGAAAAATAATAAACCTGAAAATTGATGAACAATAAAAACAAAATAAGAACAACGGCAAGGCTGAAAATTTATTTATTTTCTCTTTTTCTCTGAAAAACAACTTTGAAAATATCTTTAAAGGAAATTTTTTTCACATAATCAGTTACGAAAGGTTATTTTCAGACTACATATACTTTTTTTTTCTTTTATAACACACTTGTCACGGTTTTTTTAGCTATAATACATTATCTTTCAGTAAAAATATTCAGCCTCAACAATTCCTCTTTAAATTAAAATTCATGAATAATTAATTAGTTCTGCTTAATATAGCTTTAGTTTATGTGCTTGCAAAATTGTACAGAAGATGGCGCATTATAAGACGATTTTCATTATGCTACACTGCATGAGCTAACTTTCGATTGCATATAAACTTTAAAATAAAGTTTTGTTCATTGGATGATTAAACAATTTGATGCACTGTTAGATTCTTATTGGCTTAAAAATCATTTTAGCCTCGTTCTCAGAAAAAATCTGTCAAAATGAGGATTTAGGCTTTAGCCTAGATAAGTTTCGGGCGTCCAGCCTAGCTGTGCTGTCTCTATCTATCTACCTATCTCTCTATCTGTATCTCCTCAGGCATTTTTAAAGATTCCGCCAAATCAAAAACATCTTATCAACACTCATAAATGCATAGCGACTTTAAAAATTGGCAAATATATTACCCCCGGCCGAAAAATGCAATATATATTTTAAATATAAAATTTTTCCAAAAAATATGGAAATGAGTGAGGGCAATAAAATTGCTGTGGTATTTTTAACTTAGCAAAAACAATTACAAACATACTGGCAGCAATTTGCCGCTGTTGACCATTTTTTCTCCACAAAAAAATAGAAAAAACACATCGAACAAGGTTACAACAAGGGTATAAGGGAGTTTCTTTCCATAGTGAAAATATAAGGAAAACAAACAATACAATACAGGGTCTGAATCAAATATTAAAAGGGATTTTGCGATCATCAAGATAAGTTTTTCTCTTCTTGCTTTTACATTTTCGTATTTTTGTTTTTAAAAATGCAAAAATTTCTGGATAAAGCTTAAAAATCTTCATATTTAACTCTGAAAATGACCATACAAAATTTGGCATATAAAATGATAATAAACTGAATAGATAGAGTAGAACAAAAGGCTTTGTCATATCTTAGGGATCCTCTCCACAGCCGTTTCAAAATTGATTGTTTCAATTCGTATAGTATTTGAAACGATCTCTATACAATTTTGAAACAAATGTTAAAAAAAAATTACCAAAAAATTCCTTTCAAATTCATTTCCACTCGTTACAAAATGTTTCAAATCGCTTCATTTAAATGAAAATCGTTTTGTAATTGTTTCCAAATGTTTCCCAGTCGTTTCAAAAAAACTTAAATTAATCCGTTTCAACACTTCGTTAAATTCTTATCAGTTCAAATCGTTTCAAAATAGCTTCTAATATAACACATGTTTATTATACATTGCTGATTTCTAAGGAAATGAACTATCAAATTATGCAAATGTCTGCATTTTTTGCCATAAAAATAACATCGCTGTAGATCGATTAAAAATCATGAAAACAGGATCTTAGAAAGCGAAAAGATCACCGTAGATTGTTTAAAAATCATGAAAACAGGATTGTAGAAGGCAAAAAGATAGCCGTAGATTGTTTAAAAATCATGAAAAGGGATGGTAGAAAGCAAAAAGATTGTCGTAGATTGTTTAAAAATCATGATAATGGAATTGTAGATAGCGAAAAGATTGCCATAGATGGTTTAAAAATCATGAAAACGGCATCGTAAAAAGCGAAAAGATTGCCGTAGACCGTGTAAAAATCTTGAAACCAGCACCATAGAAAGCGAAAAGATTGCTGCATATCGTTTAACCCTATTCGGTCCGGAGGGGGGGATTCCGCTCCCCTGATGGTTTTTTTTAAAATAACTCCTTATTACTATGTTATATATGGCTATGATACCTATTGAGTTTCAATATTTATCTATTGGACACCTGAATGCCAAATTATTAGGTCCCATACCTTTTACAGGCTTTGATATTGGCCATTACTTGAAACTACCCCTAAATATCTCTACGAAATCCTTATAATGGGTAAAATTTAATAACTCCTGTTAGCATTATCCTTAGAACTTGAAACTTGCAACACAACTTTGTTTTATTAAGAAGAATCATTTTGCATAATTTGTACACATGATTAATCCGGTTTTCCAATTTTGTCAGATTTTAGCGGAAAATTGAAAAAAAACAACAGATTTTCGGGCAATTTTTGGCAATTTTTTATGTGACCCACATAAAAATCGGAAAATGTTAAACAACTTTTATTTAGCTTTCAGAAACTTCAAAGAGAATCCAAAAATTTGATCTGGAACAAAAGTAATTAAATTTTAGGCAGATGGTGCCATCTTTAAAAATTTTGAACTTTCTGATGACGTCACAGAAAATGTGCTGACGCAAGCAAAAATTTATTGCTGCCATTTTGTTCCTTTTATGACGTACTATAAGTGTGCCAAGTTTGATTCAATTTGAACAACCCTATGAAAAGTTATTGAGGGGGGGAAAGGGGGGGGGGGCGGATTCCGCCTCCGGTCATAGTATGTTCGAAAAACCTTGAACCGAATAGGGTTAAATACAGTCAAAATGGCATTGTAGCAAAAAGATCGCTGTAGGCCGTTTAAAAATCATGGAAACAGCATCATAAAAAATGAAAAGATCATCGTAGATTGCATAGTTTTACGTAATAAATTCGTCACTTTTTTAATTGTTTTTTAATTGCTTTGGGGAAACAATTCGTTTCAGAACTTGTTTCGTAATTCGTTTTAAATTTTGTTTCTAGATTCGCTTGAAAATAGTTTCAAAATCGTTTCCCGATCGCTTCCACTTAGTATCATTTTTGATCTTAACAAATATAATAAATTACAATCGTTTTCAAATCATTTCAAATTACTCCAGGTTTGTTTCATGAAAGGATCTGTAAAGGATTTTAAAAAATGTTGATATGATCTTGAATATAATATGAAACGATGGTGGAGACGGTTAGCTATATGGTTCGAAGACCATGATAACAACAGAAAGCAATTGTTGGTGTGCAAACGAAATATATATGGTGATTTTTGATGCTGCTGTGCGACATCCAAAAAACTTGCATACATGCAAAATTACATTTAAGCAGTATATACTGTACTTCCCTATTTGTTTTCTTATAAACATATTGTTACAAAGTCAAAAATAGCATGCCAGGGAGTGGGGCATGAGTTTAAGGTGGCAGTAACCCTTAACATAATTAGTTACGGAAGGTTACTTTTAAACTATATGTCCATATTTTTTCTGTTATAACACCCTTGTCACGATTTTATAGCTATATTCAGCCTCAACAATTCCTCTCTAAATTACAATTCATGAATAATTCATTAGTTCTGCCGAACATAGCTTTAGTCTATGCGCTTGCGAAATTTTACAGAAAGAAATTATTTAAGAGAAACGTTAATAACCAACAAAAATGGCACATATAGTAAAAATAAACTCTGATCTCCAATAGCGCCTCACCACAAGAACTCTATCTTCTGATAGCATTTTCGTTATTTTTTAAAATTTTAACACAAGCTTTGTAAATCATTTAGCTTTAAAAAAGTGTACGGAATTTTTGTTTCTGAATATTTTCTTTTGACAGTGGCTAGATGCACCATGATATGGTAAGATTCCTTTTAAAACCAAACAAAAGGCTATTGCGTGAATTACTGAATTTCGCAAATTTTAGGTGGGGCTTGTGGTCTTCCTTCTTCCTGTCAGTCAGTTTACCCCAGACTGACCCATCGAAAATTGACTTTTTGAGGAATTTTTCGTTCAAGAAGATCTCACAAATCAATTTTGAAAAACAACTGCGTAGTGCGTAACAAATATTATTGCCTATCTGAATAGCAAAATATGTTGGGTTAGTTTGACAGACAGCTTTTTGTAAGCTTTATTCGCAAGGTTGTTTGCGTATATCATACGTCTTGTTGACAATGGTCACAAGGAACATGAGTGTGCAGACTTGACAAAAATGCCACATATATATACGAAGACAAACTTTGGTGTTGTTAAATTTTATCTTTTCTCCTCTCTACTATCACTTATGATAAAGTTAGCATACAGTGGTACAATTTTTACATTTTTTTATCAAAAAAAAACATTAGTATTTACCTTGTGTTTGCTGTTTTGCCACCATGTTGTGGCTAATTTTGAAGATTAAAGGGAGCCAGAGGTATATAATGATGTTGGAATTATATTATAGAGCTTAAAAAGTTAATTAAGGAGTATTTTAATTTTTTTTTAAAAAAGCTCTTTTCGTTCTCAAGATATTCATATTTAAAGAATTTCAGATTTAATTTTGTTGCATAAAGTATGATGTCATATTTAAATATAGCTAATTTGGACATTTTCTATCATCAGTACAGTACTGGAATCAGGACACCTAACATCGTGGATCGCGTATCATGAGCGTCGTGCACGATTCACGATGCTTTCACGATAGTAAATTTTTTTAGCATAATGAAGGTTGCGATCCATTGCAGGGTCGACTTCCACGATGCATCGTGACTTTCACGATCTATATCGCGACCGTCATGATAAATCTTTAAACATTATAAAAATCATGTAATTAATGTCATGAGAGAATAGCACAATTAAATATGAATAATTGTATTTTGTTTTTTTTTTAAATAAAAAATATTTTCGTTGTTGTAAGCTTTTTTCTTCTTTAGACTCTAACTTATTTAGCTGTTCTACGGGCCAACCCGACCCTAACTTTCATGATAAAAAAATAATAAAAATATCAACAAACATTTTCTTATCCCATCTCATGAAAAAAAAAATTATATTATATATATATACAAGCGAAAAACAAGAAAGATCATTGTCGTAACACCCTCCTTCATTATGATTAATATATGTTTAAAATTACACTGCTTCCTAAAATCTTAAATTTTTTAGTCAATATCATTTAGGAAAAATATTAATATCATTAAATCTGTTTCAGTGATATTAGAAAAATAATTAAAAAACGTAAAATACGCATGTCGTAACACCCTTCACCGTTATGAGACAAATAAATAATTTTAATGTCGCAAAAGACTTTAAATATTGTCAACTAAACTACTTACTATGTACTATCTACTTCGCACGTAGAACAAAAAATTAAGTTGGAGTCACCAAATCCAATTTCTAATAAAAATACAAGAAAATACAACAATACAAATATATAACAATAAAAATAAATACAAATAACAATACAAAAATACAACAAAAAAATACAAAAAAATGTAAAAAAAAACAAAAACAAAGACACAAGATTAGCTATACACATTTATTGTTTAATATTTTTAATGTTATTCACGATCCATCGCAAAAATCACGATTAATTGACGATCGCGATATTTTATACATCGCGACTATCGCAAAGCTCTTTGTTAACATTTTTTCTATCGCGATGGTCACGATAGGATCACGGATCGTTCGTGTCGCACATTATACACGCTCATGATGTTAGGTGTCCTGATTCCAGTACTGTAATTTTAGACCTGTTAAGGGATGTGCATTAAAACTTTATCAATGCAAAAGTTGAATTGATTATACAACATAAAATTTTTTGCCAAAATGACTCTTGTTTGCTCATCCCAGGCCTCTTAACCAATGACCCACTAACTCAGGATACACAATTTGGTTTGTATATATAGGCCCTTATATGTTTACTTACAAAATTTGATTACAAACTGACATGCATATCTTTCTCAAGATATGGGAGTCGCCAACAAAAAATTAGGATGCCTGGAAGGCGCAAAGGAGTGTCATTTAGACAAAAAATTTAAATCCTAACTGCAGATGACCTAAAACAATGGGACCTGGAGTGAAAGCCTGTCAAAGCAGTACCACCGCCACAAGGAAAATAAAAATCTGCAAATCAAGGGTCTTTAGTTAAATAGATATTACCAGCGCCGTAGGTTTATGGTTATAGCTCTCGTACTCTGTGCAGGAGACTGGGGTTCGATTCCTCGTGACTGCGATTAAACATGGGCGAGTGAATGTTACCATAGCCCCGGGTTAACCCAAGCCATGTGAGGGAAATTAGGGCGATGACACACTATATGGGCCGTTGGATGTTGCCGGGAGTTGTCTAGTAGAGGGTGGGCCCTAATTGAGTCTGCGTAGCTCAAAAATGAGCATTAAATACTCTAGGACTCTCTATATCTAAGCCATGGCCCCTCCTGAAAATAATAAACAATTGTTCTAAAATAACGTTTAAAGAAAATTAATACAGGGACACAATATATGTCAACTAGGATTATTCATAACTATAGCTAATGAAGAACCATAAAAAACAAAAAAGCTCCTTGGCGCTCCAAACAAAACAAGCGAGCAAACAAAACAAAAAGTTCCTTGGTGTTCCAAATTCGAAGTTACCTCTGCCATTATGCTTTGCATAAACCTGATGGTACTTCATGTGTTACGACACATTTACCCTTAGCTGTTTTGATATTTCGCTTACAGTGAAATAAAAACCATCATAAAAACAACAAGAAGCCCTGGGGGTTCTAAGAATTTCCGCTCGCTACCAAAATATTTGATGACAACCTGCTAATTTGTTGTGTTATCATGTCAAACATTCGAAGAGGTTTGGTGCATGAAGCTCTGAAGATAAAGCACACAATTATATCTTACAACAAACGCAAAAAAAACGAAACGTGTCATAATAAACTCACATTTTAAAAGAAATTGCTAACAAAAAATACAACCTATCATTTATGGTTGAAAGTCTTGCGATTGAAACGTTTATGGTCTTAAGCGGCATTTAGTTGACAAAAAATCAAAATGTTGATGTGACCATCATTTTCAGCATACTTTTTTTAATAACTGTGCCAATGTTTGTCGAAAATAAAGTAGTTTTAATTTTTGGACAAATTTTGGCCTAAAATGGCATTTAGGTGACAAAAATCAAAATTTTGATGTCACCATTATGTTCAGCATACTTTATTTGTTTACTGTGCCAAATTTTGTTGAAAATAAAGTAGTTTTAATTTTTGGACCAATTTTGGCCTAAAATGACATTTAAGGTGGCAAAAAACCAAAATTTTGATGTCACCATCATGTTCAGCATACGTTAACTGTGTCAAATTTTGTTGAAAATAAAGTAGTTTTAATTTTTGGACCAATTTTGGCCTAAAATGACATTTAGGTGACAAAAATCAAAATTATGATGTCGCCATTATGTTCAGCATACTTTTTTTGTTAACTGTGCCAAATTTTGTCAAAAACAAATACCAATTTTGGCCTGAAACGTCATTTAGATTACTTCACGGTACTTAGGAAGCTTGGGTACGAAGTCTAAATCTGTGACGTTGCAATTGACCATTTGGGACAGGGTTAGTTAGTTAGTCAGTTATCTATCCTCCTCTCAGAGGAACGGGAAATCCCAGGGTCGATTTTTTCTCAAAAAATGCTCCGAAAGAAAAAACGACGGTTTTAAAGAATTTCCTACGCCTTTGGGCGCGGAAATTCAATTAAAACATTCGCCTGTTTATATAGCGAAAGGCCGCCGCTTCACAACATTGTACATTCCTATTCACTGCAATAACAATATTTTATAGAGGACTGATTTAATAAATTTAGATATTGTCAGAATCGATGTTACATTCTGATACAATACTCTGGAGGTCAACGTCACTCATTATCACATTTGTTGTTGTTCTTGTGCCTCTAAGACATAGTAGGCAACTCCTCAACAAAGCAAAATTTAATCTCGTCTTAATCCATAAGCTGGACATGCTTTTGGTAACCTTTCTTTTTGCAGCTAGATGTTCGGCCACTTGAGAATAGAAACGACTACATTCCCGTCTCGTTCCATCAAAACACGTAAAAACAAGAGGGGTGAAAGACCCGTGTTCAACCTGCAGTATACGTTGGTTATACTGTCTTTTCTTTTTGACCTTATATTGTCTTTTCTTTTTGACTTATTTTCTTTGATATTTTGCTCACATCCTCGTCCGCCAGAAGTTTCTTTTTTAAACTTTGTTTTATAATAAACTTAAATAAATTACAGGATAAAAATAAAAAAAGTGTTGGTTGCCCGAAAGCCGTTAGCGCTTACTTAAGGGCTAATGCCAGCTAAATGACGTCAGCTTAAAGCTAAATTCACACTAAAAACGCAGTTCCTTGCAGCGACATGTCGCCGCATGACTTTTGCATTATTTTGTTTACATTAAATTTTAAAATACCTTGTTTTATATTTGTAGTATACAATAAATAAAAAATAGGTATTTAGAAATTTAATGTTAATAGAAGAACGCAAGTGTCACACAGCAACGTGCCGCAAAGAACTGCGCTTTCAGTGTGAATTTGGCTTTACAAGTTTTTTCGCCGGCTGCCACAATGTCAAAAGGGCAAGTACCTCTGGTGACGAGGTTGTTTTTGCAACAATCCGGGCAAAAGCCAACCTGATTTCAAGGGGCTGTTCGTTTTTTGTATCAAGACAAGTCAAAACAGTTATTTTGTGCTTCCATTTTCTGGCATTATTTTAGCGGGCTTTTTAGGTGTTTTGTATAAGAAAAAAAGTTTACATGTACACGTCTTTGCACTGAGTGAAGAAATCCACGAGAGATCATCACTTAAACTTCTCTATCTTTTGTTTTAACATGAAAAAATGAAAAAAAATTTAACGATTTGGCTAAAAAACACCAGATTCGGATTTTGCCATAAATAGAAAAAAAGTAAGAACTGTTTCAGGCTCAAATTATTGTTTTCATGACTAAGAAAAACCCAAGTCAGAATTTTGCTATAAAACAAGTACAACTCATGGGCGTAAATTCTTTTCCAATACTCTCGCAAGCTCACAATTGCTTGAGGTTGTATCTTTTCTGGCTCCATTTTTATCATCAAAGCAATTACACAGCTTCATTTAGCAAATGTTAAATAAATATTCCTTCTTCTTCTTCTTCAGCAAAAAAAAGAAATATTTTTTATATAAACACAAATTTCAAAAAATCATTTAAAAAAAGAATCCATTAAGAACAAAATTGAAGTTAAATTCAGATGTGTTCTCAATATTAGGAGCAGTATAAGAACACATTAGGCTTAAAAAAGCCAAGAAGTAGAAAAGCTAGCCTCAGGTCAGATTTTACTGGTTACTATCCATCTCGTTCATTTAATCAGAAAATGAAAAGGAAGCTCTCCAGGCTAGATTTTGTTCTTATCTTGCTCCTGACTTTATCGTTTCTGTGGTACTAAATCAGCAGTACTAAAAGACACTATCAGATCATATTAAGAGACATTATCAGCTCTTATTTGAGAAACAAAATGTTTGAATACTTCACATGAAAGATTTCACTCTGTTAATATAAGAACATACTCAAAATACCACGTTTCAAATAATACATTCTCGCCCCAAGTTGCAGTATGTCAGGAATCGCTATCGCTTACTTGCCGACGGCCTTGATCTTAAAAAGGCAAGAATCTTAAGAATAATTTTGCTCGCTTTGTTTCTTAACAAACAAATGAAGTGATAAAACCACGATCATGTAAAACCTACCAAATAACGACTGGTTGTGCAATGTCATTGGAAATTATCCGATAAAAAGCTGCAAATTTGTAGAGTTAAACTGAGGTACAGGTGCTGGAAAAGTTACTGTTAAAACTCGTGTGTGGTGCTCTGTGTATAGTCAATTCTGAGATCAATCAAAATTAAAAAGTTGGCATGTCTAGGATGGCATACTTAACGATACCATGTTAGTGAGTTAAATTTGCATACCTGTCCGTGGGTGAATGAAGCCCAAATCAAATAACGTATTTCTTCTAATTTCAAATACTGGACCCACTTCTAATTTTAATTGTAGCCCTCTCCCAACCTCAAACCCAGGGCCAGTAGCGTATTATGATATGAGGATCATCCTCATATCAAAAAACGCTACAGGTCCTGGGTTTGAGGTTGCTGTATATATACAGTGAAAGCAAAAGGGGGAAAAGGGTTTTTGATATCGAATAGACCCCTTTTTATACCAGCCTCCTTCTAATTATAGCCCCTATCAGAGGTGTCTTCAAGCAATAGAGGAGGAAATACGGTACGGTAGAAAATGCACCTAAATGCATGTAATAATTCTCGTGCAATAATCACCAATACTGAAAAAATCCACGGCTTCGCCCGTTGTCATAAATTTTGGGCTTTACATTTCTGTCCATTGTAAACATTCCAGTCATCGCTTTTTACGTGCATCTTTAGTAAAAATCAGCCAACCTCGTCCCCAGGACATTTTAGGTTTTTATATTGCGAAAACCTAAAAAGCACTGAGGACGAGGTTCCAAAGTAGCGATTTGGCACTCATTTTGAACAGACAGGAAAAAAGACAGTTATTATTAATATAGAGTATTTTTGGATTGGGAATTGCATTTAACGTGTTCTTTATTATATTTGATTTAATCTTACATTAAATAATATAATTTCTTTGTTTGGTTCTGTATTTTGATTTGCGTCGCTGACTCTCCCCAGTGCACCGCACATGATACCGAGGTCTCACCGAAAATATTTAACTATTATAACTTTTAAATATTCTTTACAAAATCTTTTTTTAAAATTCGTCTCATGGGTCTGCAACAAGTTGATGTAAAACTGTCTTCTGATAGTTTGGTGTATGAAAATAATCTCCATAAATATTTTTGTTTTCATGACTACCATCGCGTTCACTTTTTAATCGATTTTCAATCTCTCTTCTTCGAGTTATGTGTTTCATTTTTTTCTGTCTCTCTTGTACTTGTCGCTCGTTCTCGCGCATGCGTTCAAACTGAATTACCTCGTTTTGACGTTGTTGTAAAAGTTTTTCACGTTTTTTGTTTTGCATCCACTCTGTGAAAGGAACTGCTGTTCTGCCCAACAATCTAAAGAAATGTATATACTTTTTTAGATACAAGAATGGAAATGATCAAAGGTGTTCCATGAATATTTTTTTACGCCCTTTGAAGTCTTATTCTTCTCCTAATACCTTGGAATTAGAAATTTTCGCAAGCGCAAACTTTCGTAATGGGAAAGAAGTTGATACGCAAAAAATTTGCGAGGATATTTTCGCGGATTAACCTGACATGAAGTTTCTGCCAGCATAAACTTTCGCGAATTAGTTGGACAAAAAGATTCAGCTAGCACAAACTTTTGCGAATGACAAAGTTGCTGTCTTAAGGTAATACTTCAGCAGAACGCTGCGAAGATTCACAAATCATTTTGACCACACAGAAATGAATTGTGAATATTAACCTATCAGGGAATATTGCACTTACATTCATGTTTTACTACATGCGCGCAATTTAAATTTACAAAAGTTTTGCTGTAACAAATTCAAAAAAACTTGCAAGGCTTGTGTAAAGAGAGTTCTAAGGTAATGCAGTAAACTGATTTTAAAATAATACACTAAAGTAATGAATTAGAAAAAATGAAATTACCTTTCCTTTTCTGCTAGAAGATCTAAGAAAAAAAAATTGATGTAATAAGAGCACCTATAAAGAGCACTATAAATCACCCTTGTCCCCAGGGTTTATCGATATCTCTTATATCAAAAAAGCAATAACCCTGGGTACGACGGTCACTATAAGTGACTCTTTGTGACGCTGTTAAGTCTCTAGCATGTCTCGACCGGGGATTCTGTAACTGCAAACAGGTTATTAAGTTAAGTTACTAACCCCCGTTTTTTTGTGGTTTTAAGTATTTTACTTTGGGTGAATTAATGCTACTTCCAGAAAATTCACCAGGGGGTAATGTTGTGCACATATATGTTGTTGCATACGGACCAATAAACCAAGTTGGACATTTAGAATCGAATTGTTGATGCATTCTTAAAGGAAGTTCTTGCATAAATTTTGACTTTGCGCATTTTGCTCTCGACTCCCATCCAAACTTATACAGATGTTTTGCGCTTTTGGTGTGTTGATAAAGTTTTGCCATCTCTAAAGCATGCTTTCCAATTGGTGATTTCGTGTCATCAGTAGCACCACTCTGTAGTAAAAAATCAATACACTCATATTTTCCACCTACAATGGATGCATAAAGTGACGTGTGGCCGGCTTTTGTTCGTGCATTAATGTCGATATCCATTTCCAACAAAAGCTTAATCATTTCAATGTTACCCAAATGTGAGGCAATAAAAAGCGCTGTCTCAGCACGCATTTTTGTCTCGTTTAGTAAATTTTGATTAATTAATTCATTCTTTATGCAAGCTGAAGTTTTAACTTGATCGAAAATTGCTTTTATATCACCCTTGTATATACTCGTTATGAGATGCCTCCATCTTTCCCAAATATTCAGTGTAAACGTAGCTTTATTTGAAATATCTAAGCTACTTAAAACCATGCCAGGACGGAGATCTGTCATGTCCAAATAATGCAATCTTTGTATAAAATACGGAATACCACAAACAAGTTCGATGTTAATTTGAAAATCACGTACTGTGGAGGCTTTGGAAATATTTTTTAACGTGTATGTCGTATTAGCAAAAGGTAAATACACAAAAAATGTACATAATGTTTTAGTCTTTCGATTTCTGTTTATGATTATTTTGTAAATATCTTTTTTCTGCAGGTCTTGCCACCTGATCACATAAAATATTATCAAATGTCTTTTTCTAGATAAATAATTAATTATTCAAGTATCTGCCATTTTGTTTTGTTTCGTATTTCACATGGCAACAAGCGGAGCAAATATTTCTTTGTGATTGCATATTACAACAATTATGTTAATTACAATTGTTCAAAATATATTAGACGGTTTCCACGTGTCTTAAAACTTTACTTCAACAATAGTTAGCATTTTAAATATATAATATAAACCATGTTTGCTACTATTCAATCCACTGACATATTATCATCTTCGCCTCACAGTTACCAAAAATATTTATCTTTCGTCTAAACACTAGTGAGTTAACTAAAATCTCTTCGAAGATATCGAAAGCTTAGACGCAAACGAATGTGTCAAAGCAAGTTTCCTAATACAAATGCATCAATAAGCACAAAATAATTTCTCAGAGCAAACCCCGAATTAAAATAAACTAATGCGTACAAAGCCAGCGTGACCATATCTTATACTCTATTAAATATTAGGGGGATTAATAATTTTTGGGGGAGTGAGACCTTAGGAGGTGAGACCATTCGCGTTCAAAACATTAAAGAAGAGTGGATTCCTAATATAAATATTCATGAAATAAAATAATAAAAAAAGATCACGTGAGCAAAGAACAATAGAATTAACTAATCAAAAATGGCAGTCAGTATGTTGGCCGCAGGAAATTTGTTTGCGACTCCGCGTATTTTTTCCCACATTAACTATTTCTTCCAACTTCACTGTTGTAAAAGAAATATACTGGCTCTTCTGGTTATCTAAACACGCTTTAACAGTCAAATGAATGCTAAACTGTAAGATTCCTTGTGCTGAACCTCTTCTCTGTCACATTTCCAATTTTCATGTAAGTCATTAAAATCCAGAATAAGCGTCCGTTTTATAACCCTAAGAAATTTGCTCAAATTAAGTAATAACAAGGAAAGAATAAGTGTAATTCAGACATTTGCTCCACTTTTGCCGGACTATTTTAATAACAACGGATACAACAATCACAAAGGATGTTGTCCGCTATAGCGCAAAAAGCTTAGAAAACATTTAATTAGCGCATGTGCAATTTAACAAAATTATCTCTGGTTGAAACATTTCTTACTCAAGAGAACCTTTTGAGTTTAGCGACATCGTTGAATTTTCTCTACTTTTGGCGACATTGTTCTCTTTAACAGCCAATGATAGTTTGACCTAATTTCGCCAATCGTCAGCAAGTTGATTAGTTCAGGATGACGACTACACAACGAAGGCGAATCAAAACTCTAGCAAGATTTTTTGCTTTATCAAAATTGTTTCACAAAACAACACGGTGTAATTTTAAATGCATTAAAAAGCATTCATGCTGGTTGACCAACATGAGATTTCTTTTAAGTGTTTCATATCATATAAACCAACATGTTATAAAAACATTTTTTCGTGAACAATTTTTTAGCATTTGTGGCTTTTATATAAAAAGCTTAGAATTTTTATATAGAACGCTTTAGGATTTTGAAATAATCTTTTGTTTACATCTGCTGCCATATTACCTTGTAAATTTCATTTTGCGCGTAAAAATTAAGGTACAATGGAAATTGGTAGCAATCTAAATAATTAAGATTTCGGATTACATCTGAGATCTTATTAAAACGGTCTTCTTCTTCTTCTTCTTCTTTTCTTCTTCTTCTTCTTCTTCTTCTTCTTCTTCTTCTTCTTCTTCTTCTTCTTCTTCTTCTTCTTCTTCTTCTTCTTTTTCTTCTTCTTCTTCTTCTTCTTTTTCTTCTTCTTCTTCTTCTTCTTCTTCTTCTTCTTCTTCTTCTTCTTCTTCTTCTTCTTCTTCTTCTTCTTCTTCTTCTTCTTCTTCTTCTTCTTCTTCTTCTTCTTCTTCTTCTTCTTCTTCTTCTTCTTCTTCTTCTTCTTCTTCTTCTTCTTCTTCTTCTTCTTCTTCTTCTTCTTCTTCTTCTTCTTCTTCTTCTTCTTCTTCTTCTTCTTCTTCTTCTTCTTCTTCTTCTTCTTCTTCTTCTTCTTCTTCTTCTTCTTCTTCTTCTTCTTCTTCTTCTTCTTTGAGAGAGAGGAATATTTGGTTGGGTTAGTATAATTATTTAACTGCCTAAATTCCAGTTATATCAACGTTAAAGATATTCTCTTCATTGTGTCCATGTTTTCACATATTAAGATGAAAATATTATCACGTTTTCTAGCCATGTGTTAATCTGAATCAAACCAATATCAAGATTTTAACTAGCTAACGTAGATTTCAAGGCAGCATCCCGCTAAAGCCAGTTAGCTGTAGCTAGCCTTATTTATTCTTATTATTTTAAAGCTTGGTATGTTTATTATTATTTATTTTCTTGTTGGGGTTGTGGCTCTCTTCTGGCTAGCTCTTTTAGCTACTTCTACAATCGTGGTCACAATATGTTGGCACAAGACAACGAATTTCGAAGTTCGCCACCACAAGTAATTGCGTAGGCTCATTCTATATTAGATTCACACATCTTAAACTTGTCAAAGTTCACCTATCCGGATCTTAGGTTATTTGGTAAACACAAAATTCTTAAAATGTGCTAATTGTTGCTGACGTCAGCAAGGCTATTAATCACGAATTTCGGGACCTTCGTGGTCCCTGACGTGAATTATTTCGGTGTGCGGGCGTGCTAAAGAATGTGACTAGCAACTTTTCAAGCCTCTCTGCCTGGCCTACTTGTGTGCAAAAGAAGCGACTTTGCAGCCGGCCGGCTGCAGAGTATTGACTATTTGACTGTTTTGCCCATATTTAGATAATGAGTAAAAAACAGGCTTAGTCTCAATATTTTTGTCCACGATTGTAGCAGGAGAGTAAAAGTAGCCAAATGCAGTTTGGCTAGCTACAACAAAATTCTTAATCAATATTTCTTATGCTAAGTGCAGTTAGTAGATAGCGACACCCTTTTTTTATTGTCATGAAAATTACTGAGTGATTTATTTAGCTGGACAGGGTCGATAACAACAGGCTGTTTTTCCCGTGTTCTTATTAAAACCGAAGTTGCAATAAAGTTTTTTTTCAAAAAAGGGTATTATGCCTATATGGATATGTGTCATTGTTTGCCTGTACTAATCCCTCAGCCCAGAGCAAAATTTATTTTTGAACTTTTAGCGGGAACGTTCTCTGAAAATAAAAAAAGATGGCTAAGTGTTTTTGCTATAACAGGGTAGCAACGAGTTGTAAACTGTGTTTTTATTTTAGCTAAAGTTGTGAAAAGTTATTTTTGGGAAAATATATTACACCGGAAATACCATAATGTTGTGCGCCTATTTTTGTCACAACATATTACACCGGAAACACCATAATGTTCTGCACCTCACTCAATTTAAGACATACTATGAAGTGCTTCACCTAAATGTGTGGCACAGTTTACATTTCTTATTAATCGCTCTTTCAGGCATTCGACGTCAGGTTACACAGTTACTTGTTGCTTAACCTGGCGTTTCGACTCCGGGTTCCCCGGCTAGTTATTATTATTATTATTATTATTATTATTCATATTTACACAGGTTGACTACGTCAGAATATATACATATCTGGTATCAATGCAGGACCTGTACAAAAATAAATGAAAGTAAAAGCTAAAAATACTATAAAAATTTTGGTTTCGAAGAGGCATAGTTAGTAAGTGTAGCACTCTTGGATAAAGACGAGTGATGAGTAAGCAAGTAGGCACGTATCAGGATAAGTCACTGTGAAGGAGAATGGCATAGTTGATCGTAAGTGTGAATGTGTGACTATATATATATTAAAATGTGTCAAAATAATCAAATAAATAAATAAAATTTTCAGACACTGAGTCAAAAAGAGGCATCAGAATTGTTAAAACACCAACTGAGGTGAAATGCTATGACAGACTACTAAGAAAGCACAAGTTCAGACATCATCATACACAATGATACTGTTTCAAAAGAGGCGTATGGTGCACAATTGCTCAATACAGTAAAAATGTCAATACCACGGAATCCCATTTTGAATTAGTCTCTATTGTTAATTTAACCTTTTTGTTTCTTTCGCCTACTTCTATTTCTTTTTTTGTTTTTAAACTTAGTAGGATCCAGCTTTATGGTCAAATCTTAGATATCTTAAACTTGATAAAGATTTTAGTCATGTCACAGGTATCTATATTATAATGCCCGTATACGTCTGCCCGTCCGTCTGTCTGTCTGTCACGCAAAATGGTAGCTTAGCTGCGACGGGCGAACACGTGGGTTTTTCCACGGGCTAACGACTAGTAATAAAACATTTTTAAAATATCGCTACACCACAAGCAATAATATTTAATAAATGGATATGCTATAAAACTTCGTTTCTTTTTATGAATGTTAAGTGTAGTGCAGTATTAAAGTATTCATTTTTTACAAATCCCTTTTTGTATATTTGTACTACATGAAACATTTTGCACGTTCAAGATAATACCACGGGATAATACCTATTTCAAATAACGGACAACATTGTAGAAGTTCTGTACAAAACAGACTACTGGCGACCTAGGTATAGGAAACATAATTACACACGAAGAAAAATCCGAAATCTTTTAGCCTGCAAGAGCTTTTATTTTTTTTCTAGTTTAGAAATATTCTCTGGTTCCGGGACTAAACAATTCAAAGTTCGTCGATTAGAACCAAAATTTTTTTAAATTTTAAATTTTCATGAAACTAGTCGGAAAAATCCACGGGTTTCACCCGTTCTTTTATATGTCGCATTGCGTGCGTCTCGCTACTCGCGGTACTTTTTTGTGTGGCAGACAGACGCATACGGGTAGCCTGTGGAAAGATTCACATGGTCATCCGTCCTTTATATATCGCATATTTCGTGTGGCCGTAACACGACGTTTTTCTCGAGCACAAACAGACAGACTGATTATGGCTATAAAGAGATATATTTGCTTAGGCAGACGTCAGCAACAATTAGCACATTTTTTTATAATACCCGCATACAATGTAGTAAATAAAGGACGACTGGATTTATCCACCGGCCACTGCATAGTTTAGGAGTTTGATTCCAACCAAATAACCGTAGTAAGCGAAAAGAAGTTTAAATTGCGTAAATCTAGTACAAAAATAGCTTATATATTTACTTAAAAAAACAAACTATAACTTTTGCGACTTTTTATCTATGTATTTTGTAAAATGCCATAACTTAAAGGTGCAGCTTCGGTTGAAATTGAAATTTTTTCTGAGATGGTAGCTGAACATGCGAGAGTCAATATGCAGAAACAGATACTATAAACTGTTTGACTGTGGCTACGATTGGCTTTGGAACTTTCAAGGGAACTTATCTTAAAAACTAAAAAAAATTGTTAGAAGACTGTTTTTGCTATGACAGGGTAACAGATGGTAATAACATGTGTTCCTTATTTGAACCGAAATTGCGGGAAAGTTGTATTGACATTACGTCCAAAACGGCGCACCAATGTAAACGCTCCACCTAGATGTATGACGGCTTATCTTACTATGGCAAGGTTATCCTGCTGGCCTGTTGCACCTAAAATGCTATCCGAGTAGCGATCTGCTTTTTCCATAGTTAAAACTTTCAGGCGACTGTTGTTGTTAGAACTTGGTAAGACAGGCTGTAGCATGTATTTTGTTAAATTAGTTTTTAAAAATCATTTACACCTAAAAGAGCGCACCGCTGTAAACTCTCTACCGGATGTACAACACAACCTGCGTTTACCAAACGCAAGCAAAGCGCGTTTTAAAACAGGACGCTGGAAAGTCATAAAAAGTACACAAAATTGAAACACGAATGAACTTCTTTGCTATCTCTCTATATATATCTCTATATACTATATTACATAAAAATGAGAACAGACACAAATGCAAGACAATAGGTACCGAAATGAACGTCCCACATGTAAAATGTGCCTGGCAGTTAAATGCACTCATGTGTGAAAAATTTTCGTGCTTGAAACAGTATAGGAGGCTGTTCTTAAGGTCAAATACAGAAACATTTGAAAAAGTCTGGTATGTAAAAGTTTTGCTAATAAACAAAGCATACTTCTTTATTTGTTCCCTTGTGGATCCTGTTACTAGAAATAACACGTCCTTACTATTAACTATAGTGTAAAGGGATCTCTATTTTATTTTTTTTACTATTAACATTTCAGACAAATAAGAACACAAAAATCCTTTTTTAAGGATAAAATACCTAAAGGATTGCCCTTAACATTTTTAAAATTTATAAAAAAAATTATAATTTAAAAACAGGGCAAACAAGCTGCAAAGGAACTAGTTAGTATCAATTTATCAAATTTAGCATTGCAATTCAAATCTGAATTCAAAGTAAAATGTCTGAAAGTACGAATTCTTAGAAAGAAGAAAACTCCTATATAACATAAATCTCAAAAGACATTTCAAATATCATCTATCCTAATATTTCGTAACTAAAAAGATCTTGCTGCAATTGTCATTTTTTTCTGATTTTGCTCGGTCTTTTTAAGAAGTATGACGTAATAAAGACAAAGAATGATCACACAGTAGAAATATAAACACAAGTACATCAAAAGAAATCTTCACTATTCTACCACTGTTGGTCTTAGAAATAATTTAGCTAGTAAGACATTCACTACCATCCAGCTTCTCGTTTTTACTCTAGCAGATTTAAATGACAATTGACACTACAAGTAGTAACAATACAGTTTGATAGTTCTATGGACAAATGTTACTGCAGTAGACATAGTATGCCACCACACACTCAACGAAATATAGAACAACATCAATATAAGCTGCAATATACATAAACCTATGCCTTTTTATTTACAATATATACAGCGAAAGCAGTTGAAGATGAGTGCGTTTAAAAAATGATTTCTCTTTGTAAGTTTCAACGGTTTGTAGTCGTGTTATATTGGCAATGTTATGTTGCTTTAAGCGTCTCGAATGATTTCTAACACAATCTTATGCTGTGAGGATGAAATAAGCAAAAGGAAGTCAACGAGGGGGGGGGGGGGGGGGGGGGGGGGGGGGAGCTAAACAACGGTAGCATACTGAACAATTTCCTCACGTTCTTCACGGTGTGGAAACGCTGTTTCTACTTCACGTGCGGTTGCATCACATGACGATTTTGAATGCGATTCTCGTCGTCGATTGGTAATTTTTGGTACGTTTAGAAAGCCATTTTCTTCGTCAATACTTGCTGATGCACGGCGAAATACACTCGATGCACGTCGTGAAAACGACGCCAATATACTGAAGCGAGATTCTTCGAAGGGATTTTTGTCGCATTTAAACACTTTTCGAAACGAGCTTATAAAAGCTCGTCTGAGTGAGCGGTTTAAGAGAAGATACAAAATTGGGTTTAATCCGGATATAATCCAAGGAATGATGATAAGGGAAAAGTTGTATCCGTCATTCGTCAGTTTCACTTTGTTTACGGTCTCGTAAAAGTGTGTCCCGATAAAAAACGTCCAACCAACTGTGAAAGGTACAACAATCAACAACACGTTACCAGTCACCTTTAGCTCGCGCAATAATTTTCTCCGACGACGGCGTCTTCTTTCAGACGGATCTTGGTTATTGAAAACAAGTCTTGCGTTTGACATCACTTTTTCCAGCTCTCGAAAACCTTTAAGCTTGTGAATGATAATTAGAAATATGATGACGTAACTAGTGATGATAATAAAAACAGGTACGAAGTAGCTACTAAAGCCGAGATAAAGAATTACTTTATTGTATAAGCGATTTCGGAACTGATATCGTAGTAATGCACCTCCTAAGAGGGCAAAGGCATAGACCCAGCAAAATGAAATAAGCATAAATGATCGCTTTTTCGTCAACAAGTTCTCGTAAGTTAAAGGATACGAGACAGCGATGGCGCGATCTGCACTGACGCATGCCACATTAAGCATGCTTGCAACACCCAAGAAAATATCCAGTGACGAGTAAATATAGCGACTTAACGTCGACGCGGCAAATGCATGCGTCCCAATGATCCATATCATCATCCATAGTAACACTAACAAATCGGCGACGGCTAAACTGCTGACGAAAAAATTTGTCGAATTTCTTAATGAATCACGTCGGGCAACAAGATTGATGATGATGATGTTTATAGGAAATCCAACCATGAATGTAACTGAGCTGGTGAGATGGAGAGCGATTGACATCCACTCAGGTTCACGAAAATGATGACTCGAGTTAGTAAAATTCAGCATATTGTATTTTCTTCAGTTATACCTAAAAAAGAAGCAGAGTTTAATTGCAATTTGTTTACGCGTCTTATCCAAGAAATCCAAGGGCATTAGTGAGTTTAGTGAGTCAATTTACCTATCTTTCTATAATAATACCTGTCGTAAATATATATATATATATATCCAAAATGGCTATGTGCATGCGCACAAAGAAGTTCTAGACTGCATCTCTCAGCGTTTAATATCTGTGCATGCGCACTAGAATTTTTTCTAGCCGCAATGTTTACACTCCGGCAGTTTTGAAAGTTAACGAGTCAGCTTCGAGACAGACCTACAAGTTTTTTAACAACCAATAAAAATTCCAGTAGCCCTATTATCTTGAATGTAATGAAAAGCAGCCTTTATTTATAATTGAAATAATTTACGACATTTATAAGGCGTAAACTATTTTAACTATTTCAAAAAAAAGGTCACATACTTCAAAAATCTTCAGCGGAAAAAATTACAGTAAGTTCTAAATATACGACCACATGTTTTAAGTTTTTTCAAAAAGTTTTTAGTTTAGAGTCTAAACAATAGAAAAATACACAACAATTCTGCGCAGCAGGCAGGCTGCGAAAGTGCTACTTTTTCAAATTCGTTAGGTAAGTAACGTTTAAAATGCGCTAGTGGCACTTTCTGGCATGTTAGCTTTACGAAGTAATCCACGTCAGGGCCCACAAAAACCCCGAAATTTAAGAAAAATGGTCGCGCTGACGTCGGCAACAATCAGCACAATTTAACAGTTGAAATCTAAACAAAAAACCAAAGATAAGGCCTTATCGGTTGTAAAAAAAAATTCGAATTGCGTGGATCTAGTATAGAAATCGACTATAAAATAATTTTCGGGACGAACTTCAAAAATTACCAACTTGACTCCATAAATTTTGTCAGGGATAATAACCTGCATAATAATACCCGTATTTTGTCTTTTCAAAATGGTTCTGTCACAACTTTATTTCGAACCCCTGGCGAGCAATTTCATTACCTCGTGTAACAGACGAACAAAATTGCACAAAATAACAATGTTGGAAAATTCCAGTGGATGTTTCCACGGGCTGCCGACTAGCAATAAAAACAACAACAAAAATCAAACAAACAAAAAAATATGATTAAAATGACAATTTTATTATTCTCCCTGTCAATATTTTTCACGGATATTATTAGCCAAAGTATTTTGCTATTATGTTTGATCACCAGTCATACTTAATGTATTTCTAAGGGTAGCACGAATAGAATTGTCTGGAATCGTAAAAAGCAAAACAAAATACGTTGCCAAAACAAATAGCTTAGATGTGTTGCACTCTGCAATTTTAAATTAATATTTGCATAAACTCCTTTGAAAATGATATAAATTGAGAAACAAAATGCCATCAAATCCTTTTTACGCAAAACTCGTGAAATTTAATTCTCGCGAATTATTCGAACATGCCCACTTTGCGAAAATTAAATTTTTGTTTTCAAAAAAATTTGGCGAAAATTAGGGTTTTTCTGTGGAGGATTGCAATCTGAATAGCTATATTTGTAGAAATTGAAAGCGTGTTTACCGTAAAGAATATTTTTGAAATTGTTCCCTCAAAAAGTTATCTTTTTTTAAAATATCGCTGGTCCCATTTAGCAGCTTTAAATTTGGGCAAACTTAGTGTCTATATCTAGCCTGTTTTATTATGTCCTAAAAGTTCTTTTAGTAACTGACCGAGTCATTTAATAGGCTTTAAAACCTAGCATCATTTGTTGTCTAGTCTTTTGTATTCCCAAGTGTAAATAAAACACAGAATTGGGTCAACCTCGATGCCAGGGCTCTTTCTCTCTTTGGGGTGTGTCACCATTGTGAATGTATTGTTGTAATTGCATATTTTTAAAAAAGATAATTTATGCAGATTCTGCATCTTGTTGTTAACTGTACCAAAGCTTGTCAAAAACAAAACATTTTAAATAAACAAAAGTATCTAGATGACAAATTGATAACTTGTTTTTTTGTTTACTGCATTTTGTCGAAAAAGAAAACAAGCTAAATCCGATTTGAGAAACAACCAGGACCAAAAAATGATTCCTACCATGACCGCAGGAGCTTGTTTTGATAAATCACAATCCTTCGGGGCGTGATGGTTCTTGTTTTATATAACAATTTTAACTGACAAGTTAAACTAAAAATATTCAAAATTTGTATTCTTTAAGACACTAAAAATATGTAACGTAAAAAATAAAGTCGGTGAAATTGTTTGTTTGCTAAAAAAAAAAGTTGAAATTTTTGGTCGGTTCAAAATATACGTCACTGAGCTATTGTTCACTTTTTACCGATATTTTGAACCGATAAGGTATTCACCAAAGACATTTTACACTCGCAATAACAATAGGCTTCACCGACTGATCACACAATTCCATGCTCCTAAACGTTCTACAACGTTTAATAGTACTACACCAGACAATTTTATGAAATCTCACATCCGAATAAACAAAATTAAATAAACGGGTAAGATGATAAATAATTATAGACAGTAAAACAAAATATTAAACAATCAAGAAAGACAACATTCCATCACCATCTGTTTTAAGAAACATAGTACGGAAAAAATAAATAAATAAAAAAATAAAAAAATAAAAAAATAATTAAAATAAAATAAAAAATATTTTTTGTGACATATCTTTATTTAAAAGTGATAAAAGTTCCATACAAGAGAAACTAATGTTTGATTCTAATTGTCGTAACTCTTTCCAAGTCAAACAAGAGAGTTACAGTTAACCTTATATAACACAACAACTTAAGCCACATTACGCCTCAGCCAAAATCTTGTGTTTATTATATAACAAAGAATTACTTCACAGACCATAAAATGAACCACAAAACAAGATGCTGTATGACGACAACAATTGAATATAACAGCTTACAAATTTTTATTTAAAATAAAATTATAATATTATTAGGAGCCATTGTTCTTAGAAATGTCTACAGCAAGTTGTAATGTCATCTCCCTCCGCGTAACACGTGCGTTAAATGTTTTTTTTGGCTTATCCACCGACTTAATGTCATAAATTTTTGCGAATTATGCAATTCGCGAAATTTTACAAAATTCACGAGTATTCATTTTTGCGAATCGATAAATATCAGATATTTCGCGAATAGACCTTTTCTTAAAAAATAAAAAATAAAAATTTAAAATGAATTACTTATAAAAGTGATTATTTTTGAAGTTGATGATTAAAAACTGGGAATTATTATTCATAGCCTATTTTCAAACCACTTCGTTGTTAGGCTTTTCTTAGTCATTAGCAACTTAATAAATTCGTTTTTAATATCACAAAAAGAATTCAATTGCAACTTGATCGAAAAACCATTTATTTCTGTTCCGCTCATCACATTGTTCGGGTCTGTTTTATTATCGTTGTTACAATAATCTGCCCAACCAAACTCTCAACCGTTTCTTTCACCGCTGTTAGCTTTACTTTCCTGTAAGCCACTAAAGTCAGAAAGCAATTGCCCGTTTCGTAGCAGATTTAAAGGAATGCGTTAACAACCGACTTCATACATCCACTAAAAAAACCTTTGTAAATTTTTTAGGAGTAAATCCTTTATTTATTTGGTTTAATTTTTCACAGTGGTAATAAATATTAAATCTGTATACGAAATCTTGTTTTACACAAGTTTATAAAAATATAGTCAGAAAGGTGTTCATGTTTTTATGAGGTGAAAATATAGTAAAAATAGATTTGAAAAGTGAAATATATATACTACAGTACCTTGGGGTCTACTTCACTTCTCCCTAATATCAAGGTACCCATGACTTTGGTGCACGAGTTTCTCCTACTTTATTATTGATATAGGGGAAAGGTTAGGGGGTAGGTTAGTGGTCACACACACTGAAACTATGTGAAATTCATTGGGTTTGTGTTAACCTCACACAAAATCCACAAAAATATACTTTACAAAAAAATCTGCAAACATTGAAATTTCCAGTGTTGGAATGTATACACAATAGTATCCAGACAAATAGAATTATATAGAGCATAAACAAACAAACAAATAAAAAACAAAACAAAATAAACAAACAAAAAAGTGCTTTTTTTATAAACTTTTCTTTCTATACGCTACTTACTTAAAAATGATTTCTCTCGCTTTTATTATAAACGAATCGTATTCTTACCGATATTTTTATGTCAATGATTCTGTATAAATTACGTAATTTGATCACGTGACTACACGACACCTTAAAAATAAATCCCGATATATTGACAACACATGCAAAGGACAATGAATGTTACTATGGCAACAATGAGATATTTTCGTACATATGTTTTAACTTAAAAACAGACGGTTTATGATATTTTTGGCTCCAAACCACGAGGTTTCGTGCCCGTGAATTGCTCCTAAACTATTTTTATTAGCTTTATAAGATCCCACATCATTTTAACCCTATGATCCATATTCTTGGGAAAATACTTGTAAATTTTTAACGAATCAATAAGCTCCTACGGTTTCTTTTATAAATCAGGATTCCCACTCATTTTGCAAGTAACGTTTTTAGGATAATTAAAGGAATTAAGGAGAATTTTAGGTGTTTTTTAGGAGATCTTTTCAATAGGCGGGAAAAAGACAAGACAATTAGGAGATTTTAGGAGAATTTGAATTATTGACAAGGGTAACTTAGCAAATATTGCTAATTATGTGCTACCTCGTAAATAAAAAACAATTTAAGTTATATTTTCGCAAGAATAAGGGGGGAAATACTATTGAAAATAAATGAAATGTTCAAGCAAACTATCCGTACAACAATGACATATATTCCACTAAAAAATCTATTATACAAGTTTCATAAATAGTTGTTTTTTAACTTTAGATTTTTTGGAGCATTTGCAAAAAATCAGGAAATTATAGGATATTTTAGGATTATTTAGGTTTTTTCTTTAGGAGGCGTGGGAACCCTGTAAATAATTTTTTAAATTCTGGTCGTTAGCCCGTGGACACTCACAAGAATTCGCCGTTGTTGTACATAATTTTCGCATCGGTATTTCATGCATCCTTGTCCATGTGTCAACATAAAATAGTTGAATTACTTTACGGAGGCTTGATATGAAGCTGCGCGCAACCATCTTGAACACACAGGATGCAGGTGTTAGTATAACGGAAAAAGCATGTAAGTAAGGTATGGACGTAACATCACTTGCCCGCAGAACTTAAGATTTCAAAGAACTACAAAACAATAAAAACATTAAAAACGCGCTTCAAGTCAGTATCCGAAGAAATGGAGGGAGATTCTTTAAAGGGAAGTAGTCTCCTTTCGACAATAATTTTTGTTCACTGTTCTACCTGTACGTAATACCTTGTAAACTTGTAAAATATACGCTTTTTTATAAAAAAATACTCTATAAGAATACACAAGATTAAATTAGACAAAAAGTTAAGAATATTCTACAAGCGAAACGTTTTTCTTCAGGGAACATGCGTTTAATAAAGTTGACTGTATTTGACATGTATTATTTACACACCAAACAAAAATACCAAAAATAGGCTACAACGTCAAATTAATATGGATTTAGTATTAATTAAATTTGCAGGATGTTTATGCACGAACTTTTGCGGGTAAAGTCATTTGCAGTCAAACTCGTTCCCAGAGCATGTTAGCAGTCAGTAATAATGGTTCAGGGGCTCAGAGATCCTAATGAAAAGAATGATTTACAGTGCCCTGGAAACGACTTAATTTAGAGTGAAGATCTTTTTTTTATTTTGAATGGGCGAAAGAAAATAATACCACATACGTTCTTTATCCTTTTTATTACCAGAAATAAAACTTAGTCAAAATATAGTATTTATTAATACGTGGATTCAATTGAAATTATTTCTTTCAATTAAACTTAAGGATGCAAGTCCCGATGAAAATATTGCTATAATCAGCGTTTTATGCGGGAGTCATCACAAAGTCTTATATTTTAACCCTTCTTTTTAGAATTCTACGTATTTTTCGGTTTAGTTTTTTTTTTAGACACTACGGATAATGATTTCAGATAAATAATACCAGCAAAGTTTCCAGTGTCCGACTCTTTATTTCCACCAACTCTGTAGTCTATATCTCTTTTTTGACGAAGAATGATAGAAGTAGCAAAAATTCTTGATCACTTATCTAGGAAATAGGTACGAAAATTTATTCACTTTTCCACAAAAAAAGTTACGGTAGACGAATGAGCAAACTAAGACCCTTTATTTTTTTATCGATTAAACTTTCTCCCCGATTTTACTTTCTCGTTTTGCAGTTCATTAAGGCCAGATACCTTAAAAAGAGGATACACTGGTTGGTTATTTTCAGTTCATATTTTTAATTGAAATTATGAATTTGCAAATAAACAAAATAAAACCTTATTAAAAATTAATTTTAAACAAAAAATTTGTGCAAGTGACTAATGTTTTTGCTTGTACGACCAAGGTGAAGGCATACTAGCAATTTTTACTGACTTAAAGTATAAAGTCTTTATTAAAGGCGGGGATAAATCTTGCTTTAATTACTTCGTTGTTCTTTCACACTGCTATGATGCCAATTCAGAAGCGAGAAGAAATTTCAAAATGGCGTCTTTATTATCAAAAACAAAATGGCAGTGTGAACAAACCAATCCAGTTCGACCTATTTGAAGTATTATAGAATAAGAACTTTTTCTATGCTAAAAATATTTTAGCTTGGATGTGGAAGGTTATTGTACAACATAAGTTTCAAAATGGCATCTTCAACATCAAAAGCAAAATGGCAGTATTCAAACATTTAGAAAAGTGTATTGTCGGCCCATAACTGAATTGTGTGATTTTTCTCTCAATGAATATTCGCATTTATCAGGCATGCAGGATCAAGGACTCTAAAGGGTAGGATCCAGCAAGTTTTTTTAATTTATAATATTACGAAAACCAGAATGCCTGAAATGTGAACATGGTCAAAGAGAAAACGCAATTAAAGGTTTTCATAAGACTTTGTTTTGTGCAAAGTTATGGCTATTCCTGAAAAAGCAGATATCACCTTTCCCATATCTCGAGATATTATTTTACTTCGTGAGTATTTCCATTAAGAAAAATTAACCTGCGTCCCGGGTCCGCGTCCCACCCTGCAGAATACTGTGGTCTCACTTTTCCTTAGGCCACACGTATCAATAAACATCCCTCTCCCCCTCGTGTTACCCTTCCTCTCTCCTCCCTATTAAAATCCAGTCTTCCGTCCACCTTCCTTCTCAAACTCTTCCACCTGTTTCTTTTTAAAATCATGTTGTTTGCAGCTGAAATAATTTTTAAAATCTGGAAAGTAAGTTAAAACACAGACACGCGATCTAAAATTTTTAAAACTGCTATATCACGAGAAATGAACAATCGAAGAGACAAAAAAAGATTTTGAACACGTAGAAGTTTCAAGTAAATTTAAATAAATGAATAATTAAAAATTAAACTAAGATATGTCATTCTATTTCCTGCAATTGATTACGCTAGACATGCGTGTTTGGTAATTTCAAATAGAAATGTTATTAAAGGAAATAATCCACTTGAACTGTTCTTAATATATCCATATCAAAGAATACTGAATCATTTACATACTGCTGAAGAAAAAAAACCCGAAAAAACCCGTACATTTTAGCGTGAAATTGACGATAATTTATTTCCTTAATTTCGCACCAGAGTACGTACAAATGTCAAATGAAGAGTTAAATGTGGAAACACATTTTCCGAAGAGTCAGTCAAAAGCAAAGAGTTTTGTTTTATTAAGTATAAACCTTAAACCATTAAGAAAAGTCCCTTCTGGCAACCTCGTTCCCAGGCCATTTTGCCTTGTTGATGAAATTAATAGCGGCGAAAATTGTTATCCACTCCTTAATAACGGCTCAGGGGACACAAGACCCTAGGAAAGAGGTTGCCCTCATGGGTTTTTCTTAATTTTTTTTGCTTTATCTTTTAAAGTCGTTGGTCCACCAACATGGTCCTGGGTCCCGGTTTTACAGCTGATTGTGGATTTTATATAAAAGAGTTATTCCCTGCATACATATCCTTCCAACTGCAAGAAAAAGTTTATCGAAGTCAAAAAAATACATAACAGAATGATTACCTGAAGGAAATTAATTTTCGCGAGTTCTACAACGTCTTTAAAAAATCGAGGCAGAAAGTTTTCTTTATGACAGCCCTCGAAATTATCCGAAAAAGTCATTTGCACTCGGCAATAGAGGCGTCGACAGTTATGCAAGAATTCGATGAAACGTGAGCGAATGCACACGCTTATAATCAACATACGGGAGAATTCTAAGACTTCACAGAAGATTTGTATCAGTTCTTAAACTTCGAAATGACCTAGACAGCATCCGCAATCGCAAAATAAAACCGGACCAGCAACTGCCGATGTCGACGCTAATTGCAAGGAAATACTTATGATTATCACAAAACAAAAAAGATTTAGCATATCTCTTAGCGTTAGCTATGACATTTTGAAGATCTTAAAGAAACAACAGGCGCTGGGAACGAGGTTGCTATTGACAAGCATTAAAATAAAGCAAACTAACTGCACTACAGATTAAAAAAACACGAGAAAGACGTGACGAAGAACCAAAAAGTAAATTAAACTAGTTATTAGCCCGTAAAATATCAACAAAATTACGCCCGCCGTTTCTCGCAGCTACCATCTTTAGACTCACACATGGAAGTCAAGTACAATAATATAGACTCGTTGATTAGTTCGCCCATCCTTTATATCGTATTTCGTGTATACGTAGCACTGCCTTAAAATAGCGCAGAGACGGACACACAACGGGTGTTTATGGTAGTGGTTGTGTAAAGAATATTGAAAAGAGAAAAAAGGTATGGGGTTAGGGTTGTATATTTAGTTAATGTATAAGCTTTTGTGGTCTTATTTTATTAACAAAAGTTAAACCCTACTTATTACCTGGATTTTTGTTATTAAGTAGCCTCCTGATGGGGGGGGGGGGGGGGGGGGGGAGAGCAGGGAGGGGTTAACCATCTCTAAGAATTTATCAAATTTCCATCACTAGAAGACAGGTAATTTAGTTAAACTTATGTTACAGAGTTTGTTCGTCACCGGTCAGTAATGGGTGTGACTGGACATTACAAAAACTTTTGAAATTTTGGGTATCCTTGTATAACGTAAGTGTGTATACTTTCTGTTTTGTTTTTTATATTTTATATGATCTCTTTGTTTTTATGTTCTCTCATGGAAGTTGTTAAACGTTATAATAAAAAAAAATGAAATTTTGGCATTTTATCAGCAACTGAACCTTACGAATGTAACGATTCTTAAAAGGTTCGACGAAGCAGTCCCGTCATAATATCATAGGCGTATGAAGAGCCCTGAGAAAGGTCGCCTGCATACAGTAAATGAACGCTTCTATATTAATAAAATAACATTCAAAAATTATTGTTGGTAATCCGAAACGGATGTAATGGATAATATGTCCTGTCATTGATGTAAAATTTATTATCTCAAGTTTCATTTGAACTATTTTCCAACAAAATTTTTTTGTCTGTCTGTCAGTTGAATAATGCTGCTGAAACAGGATCACCTTTAGGGTATTTTTTAAACCAGTTTGCATTCTCAGATCTTTTAATTTCGACCGTGCTAAAGATATTCTAAGAATTATTTGTGCCCAAAAATTAAGAATACTCATTTAAAAACGCTTATGAAAAAATTTTTAGCTCTCACTTCACGAATCACTTTCGTGATTGATAATAGGTCCTTACAGGTCATTAAAATCGGGTTAATGTTGTTTATTTTTCTAAAAACTCGAAAAAAAAACTCTCATTTTTTGAGACCTAAGAAAAAGTTAAGAAAATTTAGGATTTAAAAATAATAAAAAAAAAATTAAAACAAAACGCAAACAAAAGGAACAAAAATAAAGAAAAAAAAAAGAAAAATTTAAAGACGGGCGATTCCGTGGATTTTTCCACGGGTTAACGACTAGGTCTTAAATAATCGTTCAACCATAAAATGCGTCGCTTCGTTGTCAGGTTTGCAAAACATTAAAAACAAAAAAAAAAACGTTGAATTTTTAATTGACTGAAGATTGATAAAGAATTAGTCATCATGAGAAATAAAGACAGTTATACCAACGCCCGGTTTGGTTAACTGAGAAAAAGGGGAGGGTAGTGAAGTTTGATGTTGTTTCATGTCCATAACAGGGTGGCAACCATCCTCGACCCCAGAGCTCTTTGAAGTAAGCATCGAAACTCAAAGAGCTCTGCAGACGAAAATGAGTGTCCACTCCTTTTTAAAAGTAAATTCCAGGACTTTTTAGGAGTTTTTTCTTCTTAACTGGAGTAGTATTGTTCGACAAATACAGAAATTTTAAAGAGAAAAAACCCCGTAAACAGTTTCCAAATCCTGATAACTGCAAAGAGTGACCCTAAATAAAAATAAATGCACAAAATTTATTTTCTCATTTTCTATGAGCTTTTCCAGGAGTATGTTCCGTTTCTAGGAGATTTAAAAAGTTCTCACACGCTTCCAAGAACAGTGGTCACCCTTTGTAACACACAGTCAACAATGGGGAAAGTTAGGAGAAAACGCTTAGGTAGTGAAAATTCACACGATACAGTTGTACGATTCGCCAAATACACAGAAATAGAGGAAAAACAAATAAACTGAACTTACCTTAATCTGGAGTTTGTTTTGACTCGAAACATTTCCAAAGAGATTTGATATAAAATTTCCTACTTCATAAAAATTGTTATTTTTTCTCCTTTCTAACACCAACCGTGTTTTTTTTCACATAAATAGTTCGAAATATCCATCATCTATGTGTATATAGTTTATACAAAAAGTCACGGAAGATAGCTTAAGTCAAAGCTTCATTTTAATTACTTTTCTCTTGCACGATATTACACGTGCTTTCACAATAATGCGCTGTTTCAAAAAGTTTTTAATTACGATGGCTGTAAAAATAGAACATGATAACGTGTAAAGAAAATCAGTACTACCAAGGGTATAATTAAAGGTGTACAAGGCCAAATTAAACTTCTGGTGATTTTTTTAAATGTTTGCATGTGTTATGAAAAAAAAGAAGTGAACAAATAAAAAAATATAAACTTCACCAAAAATACCTGACCTGATGGAATTTAATGACAAATGAACTTTAACAGTAACATAGAAGAACAACAACGACAGCAGCAACAAGAACAAACGACGACGACGACAACCACAGAAAGAAAAACGACGGCGCATAGGAACGTAACAGCCACGACAACAAGAACACCAACGACAGCGGCAACAACAACAACGACGACGACGACAACCACAGAAAGAAAAACGACGGCGCATAGGAAAGTAACAGCCACGACAACAAGAACACCAACGACAGCGGCAACAACAACAACAACAACGACGACAACCACAGCAAGAAAAAAACAACGACGGCGAAAAGAGCAACAACAACAACAGTAACAACGACGGTGACGGAAAATAATAATAAAACCAACCGAAAATCAAGCTTGGCTAAATAGTTTTGTTCGACTTAAATGATGTTAGTTCGTTTCAGTTCATATGACGACATATCAGTACCACCTTAGGACAACTCCCGCATGGCTTAAAACAAATACAGAGTCAAGGAAACAAATACCCAACATAATTGGTTTCAAAAAAAGTCAATAAGCCCTTTTACATATCCGTTTTCGTTTCGCGAAATATAATGCAAACCAATTCATCAAACAAAATATTTTAAAACCGATTTGAAGTTCTTACATTATGATAAAAACAAGAAGCGCAAACTCCATTTTATATTTTTAGCTTTTAGATTTTAACTTTTAGCAAGTGAATTATTGAGAAAATTCTAATTAAGCAAGTTAGAAATGTACAGCTTTTATTTGCTCACGTGGAATACTAACTGAACTAATTATAGCGGCCAAACCTTTTTTTCTTCCTGACACTCCTGATTTTCATTGATAGCCAAAATATTAAAAATATAGATTAAAAGAACTTTGATGGAGCTGATAAAAGTTTTCTGCGAACAGAAAATTTTATTTAAAAAAAATTTCGGAGAAACCATTACTTTTGTCTTTAGGAGAGTTATCCTACTACATGAAATTATGGAAGCAGAAGTCTTTATAAGACTTTTTACAAGAAATAATAACATGTTGGAATATCAAGACACTAAAGACTTTTACAGCTTTGAATGGATGTTTAATAAAATATTCTTTAGAAAGTTAGATTTCCTTTTAGGCTGTTACTGCCTCTGTAATTTTTACTTCAAATCCGATTTTTTTTTAACTTATTTTCTAGATATAACGCCCATTTACGCTCATACGGTTTAGAGCGTTGTGAAATTGTTTATTTTGATTCAAAGTAAGAAGGTATCATTCTAGGCAAGAAATGCGTGATTTTTATGTCAAATTGGCGCCCTAATAAGATTTTGGTTCAGGTTAAAGAGTAAGAATATTATTGAAAACATTTTTTCCTGTCAAAGCACCACAACCTTTAATTTTCCAATCTCGTTCCCAGAGCTTCTTTTTCACTTTCTGATGTGCGTGCTGGCGCGAAAGTAGTAACTCTGGTACTAGCCGACTTTGAATTTGATTGGCTCCCTAGTTTAACAAGTTGATAGACGGTTGTTTTAAGACGAGTTTCATTATTAAATATTACTGCGGATATATGTACGCAATATGTTGTATGTTTTAACTTTTAAACATCGGTGGTTGAGGTTTGCTACACAAGAATAAAACTGAAGAATAAAGGAAAAGAAAAATGTTATTTTTGGAGCGTCTTGTTTAAAAATTATCTGTAACTGTACGTTCATATTAGGAGAATAGGTACGTACGAACTGCATTTTCTTTGTACCTGTTTTCTATATTTTCTCTTCCGCC
This sequence comes from Hydractinia symbiolongicarpus, assembly GCF_029227915.1. Classification (NCBI taxonomy): domain Eukaryota; kingdom Metazoa; phylum Cnidaria; class Hydrozoa; order Anthoathecata; family Hydractiniidae; genus Hydractinia; species Hydractinia symbiolongicarpus. The sequence goes on from NC_079885.1 coordinate 8,380,631, forward strand.
ATATTCTATATCTTATATCTTATATGTTCATGTTGTATGTTCGACCACAAACTTATTTTTCTATTGCTGAGATCTAAAAGGGGTTATTTATAGCTTGTAAGAGAACCCTAGCCAATTATACTTAGCACTTCGGGAAAACGAGATCTTGAGCGAAAATAAGATTGATTAAAACATTTAGCTGGCTAGAAAACTCAGACAAAATAACTGTTAATTAAAAATTATAAATAAATATAAAGACGTAGCTGGAGAATTTTTGTAACAGCTTGTGAGTTTATAGGGGAATTTTCACGAAGCGAATTGAGCGGCGAATTCTATCTGAGCATGCGCAGTTCGATGCAAAATCAAAACAAACAAAATTGCGCATGCTCAGATACAATTCGCCGTTGAATTCGCCGCTCAATTCGCTCCGTGAAAATCCCCCTTATCCCATTAGTATATTCGTGTGGAGCGAATATAGCACATAATTGGCATCTCCTGGGCCCATTTCGTGAAAATTAAAAGTGCAATAACTTGAGAAGAACAAGGGTTGTTGGCTTGTAAAGTTGTTATGGAGTGCTTTTGGATCAATTTAAAGGAATTAGCAGAAAAAAATATTTTATTAGCTATTTTTATTTATTTATTTATTTATTTAAAACACATTTATACAGGGTGGCTGCTGTCAATTTAAAAAATAAACTGCTATCAATGGAGGCCCTGTGTATAAGATAAATAAAAATATATATTTATAAATACATAAAAATATATGTTAGTGATTAGTATATACATTGAAATCAGGTAGAAAAGAAAGAATGCAAACAACTGTAGCACTGTACTTCTTAAAAAACTGTAGCACTGTACTTCTTAAATTCCAGAATTTACGCTTTATAACGATGGTGATAAAACTTTTTTGAACATAATAACAGATTTTGACCAAAAAATAAAGAAATAGGTTTTAATTTCAATAATTGGATCGAAAAACTTAATCAAAAAAGCGCACATGTTATGAAATTTTCAGACCAAATGAGCTTGTTATTAAATTTTAGGCTGAATGTTGATTAATCTTGATTTATTATTTTCAATATTCAATGAGCCAGTATGGGCTAATTACCTGCAATAATGCCATACTGTAAATAATTCGTCATAAATATTAGTTTTCAGAAGATATTAATCATAGCAGTGATGATTTCTATTTATAGTGTTGAAAACTCTCATTTGAGCTACAAAATTCTTTAAAATTACTGTACACAATGGCTTCACGTGGGACCATTTGCATTAGCAGTGCTCGTGAATTATTTAAGGCAATATATCAATGTGAAAACTTTGTTACATATGTGAGAAACTTCATGATTCTGTTTAAGGCGAAATCATTGGTGCAATAAATTGTCCGTTTCTTACAGATGCCTACCCTTTTCTGTCGAAATTTTTTATCAAAACTTGACCCGAAAACAATCAACCCGGTCCGAATGCCCTGACATAGGGGTGCCCGCTTCAGTATAATCACACATACACTAAATAACTGAGTATGTGAAATACGTAAAAACAAGACATCTGGTAATACATAAAATTCTTATTAAGGTGTCAACGAAATCATGTGAGGTTCAAACGTCATGTATTTCATGTCATTCTTTTTCTACCGTACAGCTAACTTTCCAAAAACATATGTTTTTTTAAATCTTAGATTTTTTAAGTTTTTCCATCATTTTAGGCTGTTCTCAGATTTTTAGCTTTATGTTTTGCCATATTCATAAAAAAATTCTGGAACACGCAAGCACAATTAAAAAAATCTCCAGTTGCAACCAAGATAATCGAAAAAATGACCTCAACTCCAATTGCCAAACATTCAAACTTATGGGAAGTACTAAAAAGGTTGCAAATACAGCAACTTCCTTTGACACAATACTTCAGCAAAAAGGTTTTAAAATAATATTCATATTTTAATGTTTTAAGATTTTTTTTTTACATAATGACGAGGTTACAAGGTTTTCAAAGTATACCAACCATCCGCAAGCGGAGCGGTGATTATGTCACAAACAACAAACAAGATAAATCTTTAAACAAATTTTCTCTTAAAACAGTTATTACTCGCACTGACTAGAAAAATATAGCTTACCTTAAAATGGATGCTGAGTTGCATCTCTCTTCACAAACTTGACCCAGTTCAACAGAGCAAATTTTTTTAAGCTATCGCGAAACATGTTTTCCAAAAAAAGACATCGATTGTTATTTTTTAAGCCGAATTACAGAGAATCGAACGATTATTGTGAGAACATTATAATCGAATGCCAATGGTTTTTTTTTTGTTTCAAGTATTTATTTTTGCCCTTGTTCCCCGGGGGCATCTTTTATTTTTGGTAATTTGTTATTTATAGAATGTGTGGCGGGTGCAAAAAAAGGAAGAAAACATGATTATAGTCTCGCGGGAGAAATGGCTGCCTTGACGTTAAACAAAAGAGGGGCAAAGTAATTCTATTATTAATCAAAATAGGCTCTCGGTTGACCATCAAATGTTTAAGATATGTTCTATTTTAATTCAATTTTCTTAATTTCCCGCCAAAGCTGATTGGACATATTATACCAACTTAAATAAATTTTGAAATTTAAATAACCATTTACATCAAAAAAGTATATACGAGCTACTTTACGTACAATATTAAAATTTTTAAGATTCATGAAATCTATTTAAATTTTTAATGAACTAATCGCATAAACTAAACTAGTCGGTGTTAATTTCTCTCCGACTATATAAATTTGTCAAGTTTTTTAGATTGGACAAATTGGTATTTTAGGAATTTCTTTTTTCTTTCAAACTAAGAAGCTATTGATATGGAAACCGAGCTATCCCAGTTGCAGGGTCAGCCCGCTTGCCGAGATCTCGCCTATTTTATCCGAGATGTCCGCAAACGGGCTGGATAAAACTTCATATAAACAGTAACAAAGCCAGCTGGCCCGCCAAGGCTAAATGGTTTATTGTGCTCAGTAATAAATTCTTTTAGTATAAGAACTATTTCTCTTGTTACAAGCTCGTGAGCTTATTGAAACCCAAATGTGTCCTACAATAGTGGAAATTTTTGCCTCTCTGAGCACTGACACGGGAGTAGTCGTGTGTTCGAATCTCATCCCGGTAACTATTTTTACTTTTTTTTCACTATCCTGCCTGCGAGGATGTGTTTCCAACTCGTAACTAACTAACTAACTAACTAACCAAATGGTCAATTTCAACGTCACAGATTTAAACTTGGAAGTCATCTAAATGACGTTTCAGGCCAAAATTAGTATTTGATTTTGACAAAATTTGGCACAGTTAACAAAAAAATTATGCTGAACATAATAGTAACATCAAAATATTGATTTTTTGTCACCCTAATGTCATTTTAGGCCAAAACTGGTCCGAAAATTAAAACTATTTTATTTTCGACTAAAATTGACAGAGTTAACAGAAAAAAGTATGCCGAGCATGATGGTTACATCAAAATATTGATTTTTTGTCACCTAAATGTCATTTTAGCCCAAAATTGGTCCAAAAATTAAAACTATTTTTATATTCGACAAAATTTTGCACAGCTAACAAAAAAAAGTATGCTGAACATGATAGAGACATCAAAATATTATTTTTTGTCAACTAAATGCCGTTTAAGACCATAAACGTTTCAATCGCGCGACTTTCAACCATAAATGATAGGTTGTATTTTTTGCTAGCAGAAATTGTAGACTTGGGTCGCATTTTCGATGTTTCATAGTTGTGCATTTTTAATAGCGAGATAGTTTAAGCAGTGCCTGCATCTTGTGTATTTTATAAAAAGATTAGTGTTGAAAAGATTTATTTAACTAACTGGTAAAGTAAAGGTGTTTCCACCAAAGTTTTCCGAAGTGAATGTAGGCAGAGTTAAGGTCTCTCCAAATGCCTGGAAAGTAGTTTGCGAAAAATAAAATTCCCACAAAAATACGTAAGAGAAAAACGAAGATGCTCCATATATAAATAATGACGAGAACGAAATTCTTTTCGCTACGCTAATGACACGCCAGCATAGTGAAATATGATTTCAGAAACACGCCGAAAAAACGTAAATTTTCCGATTCCCCCCTTGTTATTTTTCTACGCGCTATAATTGCACAGGATTCTTTGAGGTGACAATTCTGGTTACATATTTTTTTAGCTACAGCTATTTCCTTTTTTCGAACAATTAAGATCGTATATTATTTTTCTTTATTTTGCTTTTTCTTTTGTTACTGAGTTACTGAATTTTGAAAATTTTAGGTGGAGCTTGTGGTCTTTCTTCTTCCTGTCAGTCAGTTTACCCCAGACTGACCCATCGAGGAATTTTCCGTTCAAGAAGATCTCACAAATCAATTTAAACAAATGTTATTGCTTATCTGAATAGCAAATTATGTCGTGTCTAACTTTGTAACAGAAATCACAATTTGATGAACAGCTTATATCATCCGTCTTGTTTTGCATTATTAAACGTTTTCATTGTTCAAAGCCTAACCGAGGTAGTTTTTTATTGCATATAAACAGCCCTTAAGCATAAAAATACTAAACAAAATTGTTGTTCACACTAATAGCTGGTGTTAATTGTGTTAATTAACAGCTAAATGCAGTACTTTGGTAAAAAAGGGCGCAAATTAGTTTTCCTGGCTTTTTTTCCGACTAACCATTTTTATATGATTTATATGATCGACTTTTTTTTTCCGATAAAGTTTTGTCGACATCATCATATTGGTGACCAAAATGCGTGAAATAAAATGCGTTAAAAGTTCAAAACATTACATTGTTTGCTCATCTGGGGCAAAGCACAATCTCAAAGTTCTTTTGTGAAGTCTCGAGTCTGTTTTTACGTTTTATAAATGGAAAACAGCATGTTTTTAATATATATTGTTTTTAGGTTTCTTCTTCTTCCAAAATAAACCCCTTTGAAAATACTTTATGGTCGATTTCACATACTCTAACGCCCTTCGGAGTAGGTTTTTGATATAACGCAATTTTGGTAAGAACCTGTATGTAGCAGACAATTTTTGAGGTTCTAAAAAAGATAACTAAAATTTTCCCCCTTTATTAATTTTCCCGAGTTACCTAAACCTTGCTTTTTTACCAGATTAAATTTTGTGCAAGCGACTAATATTTTTACCGACCTTCCATGTCGAATTTTTTTTACCGATAAGGTACGTATTGTCAATCGTAAGAGTAAGTATACAACAGAGCGATAAACTTCGTTACCGTGTTAGCCGATATCCTTTTTTATAACGCCACAGTTAAGATATCAAAGCTGTTCCATGACAAACCTGAGAGTGAATTCACACCGAGAATACATTAGCCCGTTAACTTCATTACTGGGTATAATTTTCCATGGCTAGAGGGTACTCCTTACGATGTACGTTTATAGCCAAAATATTTGCTTATTTAAGATTTATGGTTAGAAAATATTACGAAATATTTATGTTAACATAAATATACAAAAACAAATACTAAAATATTACAAGGCAAAAAGAAACCTTCAAAATGGCCACTGCTAAGCAGATCGCCCTTTACACATCTTTCACTCAACTACGAATTACGGTTTATATCAAAAAAGAAGGCTGCCCAGCTTGGTGTTGAAGCGCAGGTAAACTGAAATGCCACTTCCCTTCCCAGAGCTTCTTTTTCGCTTTTTAGAAACATGCGTTCCTCAGCGTCAACAAGCATATACAGAAAGTGAAAACGAAGTTCTTGGGACAAGATTAACAGAAGCGCCACACGACGGAGTGGTGGTTCTGCACAACATGGCGTTTCAAAATCAGTCCAAAAATGAAACTTTTGTGTTTAGCCTGCTGTTACCTCATATAGAAAAAAAATCACCCAGTATTTTGAGGAATAAGCTGTATGCAGACTTCTTATGACGCGAAGGTTTTTGTAGAAAATAATGATATTATCAGTGCGGGTTTAGTTCTTGATGTGTTTAGGTTTATTATATTACTAAAGTTGTTAGACGCAGAAAATATCATTTCTCGCGTTTCAAGTTCTACGTAATTGCCAAAACGCGTTTTTCCCGCGCTTTTATGAATCAAGATTTTCTCACACTCAGACCGCGATAAATGCTATATGTGCATGTCCTATTAATCTGTAATCATATCTTTTATTTAGAAACACAGGTTGACCAGTCCGTCATTACCCTGTCATAACTAGTCATCCACAATCCCTCACAAAAATCTGAAACTGCCCGCCCCCCCCCCCCCCCCTAAATTCAAATTGGCGTCTTTGAAGTGCAGTTTTGGCTTCAGTGCAGGCTTGGCTTCGCTACACACGTACTGGTAGTTTCACATTCAACATTGAGGTAGGGGGAGGGGGAAACTATCATATAAACCAAGGTACATCTTATAAATTGCAGTCTCAATATATTTGTGAGGGATTGCAGCATTTTTATTTATTTTTGAACTTCCAAACAAAAATTAAATTAGGAGAAAGGAGTCCTAGACCGATTTGATTTCCTTTTTTTATGCCATAAACTAATCCCATGACATCTTCAAAACATTGAAATGAAAATGCTAGACATACAGCGTGATAAAAAGATAATATCAATCAAAGGTGTGTGTATTATTGTGATCTAATATCTTTTTCTGATCTCAATTTTCCATTTTGAAGAGAAATTCTCAGATGTTTCCTGCATTCAAATTTGCTTATTAACTCTTGTTAAAAAAGACACTGCTTATAATACACAAATGAATAAATAAGTCGGACAATAGATATTATTCATTGTCCTGCACAAAAAAATCGTGAAAATCTTGCTTTAGTATGTTACTGAAGCAAGATTTTCACAACAGCCACAACTTGCTTTTGTTGAGCGACTGTAAACTTGAAACACTCATGCATAGGCACCAAACACGTTCTTTATCTTTGAACCAGTCCTGAATATTCTATGATCATCAATTTTCTTTTTTATCTTAATAAATTATTTAATACATGATTTCACCATATATTAAAATTATTCCTGACTCAAATTTCTCCCGATTAAATTTTTCCATGATAAGGTGAATCATTTAAGTTTAAGTCATTAAAATTAAGTCTAAGAACATAATACTGCCAGTTTTTTGTAGGCAAAATAAAAAGATCCTGAACGTCCTGGAGCCTGCGTGACAACGTACTTACTATCAATTGCTCCAGGGCGACTTTCAAAAGTTCCACTTTCACAAAAGTTCACTTCATTGAACTGATTTGCAATTGCAATCCAGTCTTCTTCTGTTTTTGGGTATTTGGCGAAAACACTTTTGCTAAAAGCTAGTCCTACAAATCATCTGAGATTTCTTTTACTACCCTTCTGACAGACACAATGTTTCATTTGAACGTATTGATTCACGCTTAATTACAGATTTCATGCAAAACTGGTCCAATACACGTATTTTATCATAAGCAACCGCTTAAACAATTGTAGTAAAGTTTACAAAAGTTCTACGCAGGCTGTGTAAATAATATTGGATACAAGCAAGTCTGCCGCTTCTGTTCCTTTCACCACCGCCACATCTTTTATTGACTGTATCACCAATCAACAACAAACACTGCAAACTATATTTTTTGCAATATCATTTTTTCTCGGTTTGCACTATAGCGTTTCTGCTTGCAGCCGAGGAAGTGCAGGAGTTGCACACTTTCACATTCACTTTAGTTGCAAGCCAGCGAAATTAATACACCATTATTCAACGTGAAAATTGACGCACCAACAACCAGCGCTTGGTGCAAACGGCAAATATCGTTCTTCGCTATCATTGGACATCTTAAAAAAGAAACAAAACATTCTCATTGGCCTTTTTAAGAACATGGAAATGTCCCAAGCTTTAATGTTTTAACCTAGACACCAGCAAATTAGCAGCGTTTTGGTCTGTGCGGTCTTTATGAGATTGTGAAATATTCGGAAATTATGCATACCGGTTATTATGCATAATAACAATAGCGCTAGCCCTAACCCTTACACATAATTTCCAATTGATCATATTCGCCTAACCAATCTATACATTTGATAATCATAAATTAGACCGATCATTGAGTGGATATTGGGAAGAATTCCTATTTGAGGTGACGGTCGGAGATTAGGTGCACGGTAATTTTTAAAAATGGTAGTTTGAGGATGACCTTCATTCTCTTTTAGTAGTAATTGATGCTGATATTGTGGAAAAAGTTTGATGATGTTTCAATGAATTTTAATGATTTTATAGGATTAACGAAAAGAGTAAAAATAATGCATTCAATTGCAAATTTTGCGGAAAGGTTTGTCTTTTCGAAAGTAAATTGACCCGACACACAGAGCTGCTGACCTTAAAAAAAACAGAACCAATAGAACCAAAAAAAATGTCAGACTGAAAAAGAGTTAATGCATCCCCTACATTTTAAATGTTACCTTAAAAAATGCTCAATGTTCAATTAATTGAAGATCAGTGCTACCCAGAAGAAGCGCAAGAACTTGACATAAATGCAGAAGTATTGCACAATCGGGGGAGTTTGCAGACTATTCCTTTTTTGTGGCTACGATTTGTGTCTTGCGGCGACAGAAATCAAAGAAAGAAAATCAAATATCGCGAGAATAGGCTTAAAAATAATGAATTTTTAAGAACTATTTAGAGACACGATTTAGAGAAAGTATGATTTGCATAATATAAAAAACTAGTCGGTGGCCCGTGGAAATATCCACGGGGTCGCCCGTACTTAATATATATTTCATTTCGTGTTTCCGTAACAGGACCCGGCTTTTGCGGACACACAGACGGAATATGGGTATTATTAAAGAGACAAGTCGTCAAACCGTCGAAAAATCCATGGGTTCGCCTGTCCTTTAAATTTACCCGTCGCAACAAAATAAAAATACATCGCATTTGATATTTGGTTTCCGTGGCACGTTTTTTTAACTCAGCGGGGCGTCTGCACAGAGACAGACAAAATACGGCTATTATTAAAGAGACTAGCCGGGAAACCCGGCGTTGAAACGCCGGGTTAAGCCACAAGTCAAGGTGTGTCCCGACGTTAAACACTCTGTGGAGCGGTTAATAAAAAAGTCCATTGCTAACACCGGGCTGAGAGGTTAGTCCAGGTAAAGAGTGTTGCATATCCGTACAGACGTGATTCCCAGAGAGTTCCAAAATTAATTGTCACAGTAGGCTAACCTCTTACAGATACTTACTCTTACCTCTTACGCATAGACGTTACAGCTTTTTCAAAAAACAGTCCTTTATTAACAGTGGGCAAAGCGGTTGGTACAGTTACACAGAGTTAAACAGGCGTTTGGCGTAATACCCTTTTTCAAAAAACTGCAACTTCGGTTTCAATAACAACACAGGAAATAGCCTGCCGTTACCCTATATATCGCTCAGCCATTTTATTTGCAAATAAAATTTTCAGGAAAATAATAAAAGATGTAGCTACCTAGCTTACTGCATTTAGCATAAGAATTATTGCTTAAGAATATTGTTGTAGCCAAACTCCAATTTTTATACTTTCACTTTTTAGCCAAATATAGGAGCTAGAATATAGGAGCTAGCTAAATGGCTACATCCTCAGAATATAGGAGCTAGCTAAATGGCTACATCCTCAACATAAAAATAAATGTTGGGTAGGATAAAAAGCTCTTATATCAAACAGAATAGTAAAAAGGCTCTAGCTAGCTAGCCTTCAAAATCTTCGTTCCTAGCCAAAATTCCTAAAACTGGTGCGTTTAAGATCTGTACGTAGCTAAAAAACGCGACAATATATTTATCTTCACATTGAAAACAAAGAGAAAACAAATATTAAAAAAATATAAAGCTTTCAGAAGATAAAAAAAGGAAAACAGGCCTGAAAATCTTAGTTTGTATTTTTAAGAATCAAAATGGCATTCGTTCATTTCATTCAGCCGCGAAAATACATGAAATTGCTTTTTTAAGCGAAAATCTTGGATTCTTATTGGTCGCGAAAATCTTTGTTTTTTTATAGAATCAGGCGTCGTGATTGCTATACTACGCGTACGCGGTCAAAACAAAGTCGGTAAAAATATATCGTAATTGGTATTGGTGCGCATTTTAAAAATTTTGTGATTCCGTTACGGGCAGCGGCTTTCGGGAACACACAGACAAAATACGGCTATTATTAAAGAGACTAGTCATTATCCTGTGGATAAATCCACGGGTTCTCCAGTCCTTTATATATAGCATTTTGTGTTTCCGTAACACGACTTTTTTCTTATGCACAAACAGACAGACGTAATACGGTACATATCATGCGCACTATGAGTGTTTCTGTACACTCATATTCGGAACAAATTTTTGTAGATTGCACAGGAAGAATGACTGTGATGGTGTATAAAGTCATTTCTGCAGGGTAGGAGTGATTATTAATTATAAGGTTGAGACTTAGAACTTTACATTCCTAAAATTTTGTTATTTTTTTCAGAAAGGTTAGCTTCTGTTCTATCTACATTTCTTATAAAAATAGTTTGGTTGATCAAGGGTGTACTGAAAACCTGTTAACCCGGTTAAATCTTGAAGGTTAAATCTATGGTTAAATGGAGTACTCGCTTATATATAAATATTTTTTACTTTTTTAAATTATCGGGCTGAATTTACGGGTAAGCGGAATAGATGTTTTGTTACTTGATCGTGTATTTTGTCTATTCGGGCGTGTAAAACTTCTTACTGCAGACAAACGAAATGCGATATCGAAAGGACCGGCGAACCCGTGGATTTATGCACGGGCTGCCGACTAGTTCTTGTATAAAATGCGCATAAACACAACTTTCTATTATTGGAAAGAATATAAAGAAAAGTGGTGTACTCTCATAATAACTACAGTCATGGGTAAACAACTTTTGCGGGTCACAACTTTACCACTGGGTGAATCTTTGTTTTTTCTACCTAACTGGTAGTAGTGGAAAAATGATTTCAAGTTAATGTAATACCTTGAATGGAGTTATGAAGTTTGAATGGAGTCACACATATTTTCATATTTACCTTTAACAATCCTCCAACCTTGGAGGAAAGAATACGTACGTATTCTTTCCTCCAAGCTCCAACAAGGTGATGTACCATTTCTTCTGCCGCATATCTCCTGACCAGCCACAATTTTATTTATAGAATAAAAGTCGCACTAAATTTTCACAGTTATGTTACTATGCTAAAACATCTCAGAAATTTCAAGTTCAAAGGTAAAATGTTAGCTGAAGTTTCTGTTGACAGTGTGTATAGAAGGTAAACCGATCAATTTAAATTCTTACGTCTTTTATAAAACACTGATTTGTTTAGTAAATAAAACTGTAAGATTTTCTGAACTGAAGTCATTTCAAGAAGCCGATATAAAGGTCAACCAACACTGTTTTCCTACTTTTTGATCAAAAGAGACATCTTGTTCAAGAACTGATAGAAGTAGACGCAAAAGGCTGAGAAAGACATTTTTCGGTAATCAAGAGAGATCAGAATGCTAATTTTTTTCCCCTTAGCGGAAACCATGGCATCGTCTCATAGAGATAATAACAAAAGTAAGTATATTACACACATCAGATTGTTCTTAACCACCAAACATGACCGGCGTGTCAAAATTTCTCAAAAGGTACTTAGAAAATTTAATGAAGAAATAGGTTATGTCATCCGATAGATCTTCGAAAATTAATATATAGTATCATGAAAGTAGAAAGTTTTACCTCCGTAGTAAAATTTACAGAAGATGGAACGAATTTTTGAGCTCGCGTTTTTAGGCAAGCAGAATTAACTCCTACCTATCTACTTTTTGATAGCTTTCCAATTATGTAATTAGTTATTTATGGTAACTTATTTTGTAAAAGTTTTAATCCTCGCAAAGAATCTTCTAGGTAAAACTAGTAGAAAGATTTTTAAAAAACTTTACTTTGCTCCGCTTATGGCCAGCTCTAAGGTTTCTATTTCACTATGAATGCGTACCGTAAAGATTCCATTAAGCGCTCCCTCAAAAAAGCGCCCCCCCTGAATAAGCGCCCCACCCTCCCAATAACAGAAACAGGCGCTTATTCGAATTTTCGACAAAAATGAACTGAAAGGGTCGATTAGGGATTAAAAGACACTTGTTTTAGTTTTCTTTATATTATCTATTTCTTCTTGAACTTCAATTTCCTTTTCCTTTTCATCGTGATCATAGATATAGCAAGGAAATTTTTTAAAATAGCTTTGTGGATTCGATTATCAATGTTTTTTTGTTTCTCCTCGAGTTTTCCCATCAAAACTTGATGTCGTTTGTCATTGCTGTGTATTTGGCTGGAGAACCACTAAACCAATCTTTAAAAGAAAAAGAAAAGTCTTTCAACTATTGAAATTTGGTTTTTATGTTTGCCCAAATCCTCTTTTTTTGTAATAAGCGCCCCCCTCGATTAAGCGCCCCTTGAATAAGCGCCCACCCTAGAGGCTCAAAAATTTTATAAGCGCCCGGGCGGTTAATCGAAGCTTTACGACACTCTAATTTAGAAACACAAATGGATACAGGCATAACGATGGAGGGTGACACGACCACTCGAGCGACATGTTTTTGAAATAAACACATTGTGGGAACCAACAGCTCAGAACTAAAGGACTGTAACGAAAGAGGTTCTTCTAAATTATGACCTAAATATATATGCAATCAAATAAAGTCAAAGTATATGTTTACGGCGTTCGTATTTCCGACACACATGACATCAAGATCAAGTTGATAAAGATTATCTTTATATTAGGATCTGCGAAGAAAAATTGACAAGGAAGACCATGAAGAAAAACAGAACAAACGCTATTTTTGTAGTTGCATGTTATTTCTCCATATGCTTTGACTTATATGCAGCTGCTATTTCCAGCAAAAAGAAAGGTCGCTGCCTGCATAAAGGTTGTCCTCTAAGTCAAGGTATGAAAGTGGCGCACATAAACGATACTTTAAAGAAACTGTTGAAAGTAGACGAATTTGAAAGTAATATGATTCGTGTTGTTACGTGGAATATTCTTCATGATAAAGATGATAGATTTCAAGACAATTGGAGATACAGAAAAGACGACGTTTGTGAATACGTTATGAAGGTACAACCAGCGGTAAGTCAGATTTTTATGTCGCTTAAATGAACTACAAACAACCCTGTTTAGTATTAAGGCGGGTTTCCACACTGAAACGAATGTAGTCGAATCGATCGACGTCGATTGATTCGATGTTACTAAAAATAGAACATTGCATAATTTTCATCGATCGACGTCGATTTGGCGGTCGAATTCAATCGAATTCAAAAGTAGGATTGCTTTCTACTTTTTCGTCGATCGATTGAAATTTATCCAATGAGATTGATTTATACCCACGTGAGGTAAACAAATCGAAGAAGAAATGAACATTCACTGAGAAGCGGGAAAGAGAGAGAAATGGCTGAAAACATTTTAAACAAACGAAAATTTAATTTAAGTTACCATGTCGTTGTTTTGTTACAAAAACCGATTTGTGTGTGGCCACTAAGTAAATCTAAGACCATAAATGGCATTGTATTTTTCAGAATGAAATCTTTCCTAGGACTATCGCACAAGATAAACATATGAATTATATTGTGTTTTAGGTTATAGGTTTTCAAGAAGTATTGAAGAAGCAACATACAGATTTACAATCCTGCTTAAAACGTTATTATCCTGCGAAAATTAAAATAAGTCATAGCGATGATATACTTCACAACTCGATATTTATAAAACAAACTCGCATCATTCGAGTTGTAAAAAGCGGGACATTTTGGTTGAGTGAAACACCTGATGTAGTGGGTTCAAAATTACCGAATGAAAGCCAACCCCGGACATGCTCTTGGATTTGTGCAAAGTATGCTAAACAGCTTACTAAAGGACGTAATTTAAAACCTAAGAACAGCGGATCTATACAAAGTTTATTTCAATTATTATGGTTGCATACGGCAAGAAATCGAAACCAAAAAAAGAAATTACAGTTTAGACGGCCGAAATATAAATGGTTTGAGTTTTACATTGCAAATACTCACTTAGATTATCGAGACGTATATACAGCAAGCCAACAAATAAAAATACTTTTACAACACATGAAAAACAAAATTATGAATCGACGACGTTCACCAATTATTTTAATGGGCGATCTCAACTGGGAAGATAATACCGCCCTGTATGACACCATTTTGAATATGAAATGGTTACGTAATACCATGATCGATTCACGTGAAACGCATCCTGCGCTTACGGCTGTTAATTTCGATAGTGCACAGGGAAAGGAGCTTATTGATTACATATGGCAAAGTGGATTTACATCAGTTTTGTCCTCCACCATGATGGATGTGAGAGATAACGGCCGACAGATCTCAGATCATAGACCAGTGTTTGCGGTCCTGTTACCACGATAAATACTTTTTTAGAATTTAAACGAACGCAACACTAGGTTTGTAACTCTCAATCTCTATTTTTTGTAGTTACATACAGTGGAATCTGTCGGTTGGTTTGAGAACGTGTCCGCTATAAAGATTTTATAGAGACTTTTTTTGCTATAAATGTTTCACCTGAAATATCAAGCAATGTATTCTCAGTGTTATTATTCAGTATACAGAAATGTCCGCTTCAGAGTATGTCCAAACTTGTCCCTAGGGGCTCTTACCTTTTTAAAAATCGAGACTAGCGGCGGTTATCCATCAAGTAAGCGCTAGCGGTTTTGACATCAGACAACAAACCTTGGGGACTAGGATGGAATATGTCCGTTTTAGAATATGTCTGTTTTGGAAAGAATGCACTGTATAATGTAAGAAAAAGCGATATCTCCACATGAGATTTTTTACTCGCGCAATAATATGCCTCACAAACCGCCGCGGCACATGCATTTGGGAAATCTATGCTATTTTCCAAAGATAATATGGGCAAAAAAGGTTCCAATTTTGCTGATAAAAATAGTGGAGATTAGTTTAAATGCCCTATCCATGGTCTTCTGTCTATCATTCCCCATCCCCACTAAATTTATTGTTGATTAAAAAAAATATTAAAAAATAATGTTAGCGAGAAATCACGTGACTAAGCATAAAGAGGGGTGCTGTTGAACTTTAAGTTAATACCATTTAGTTAAAGGAGAAATACCGGTTTATATTTATCTCGACTGTCATAGTAAAATCGTTTTTCTTTGGGTTCAAACGTCAATCCGCTCGGACATGTCAGCTCTTCTTACAAAACAAGTTATGTCACACTACTTTGACAGTGTATAATTATGACTTATTATGCCAATGTTAAGGAGAGAGTGACGTTATGTTATATAGCACTCCATCTGGCTGTATATTTTAAAGAAAGAAAATGAATGTTATCTCTGCATTAATAATATCAGTCATCTGGTTGTATATTTTTAACAGAGAAAATGACTTTTAACTCTGCATTAATAATAACCGACGCACGCAATAGCGATCAATTCGTCGAGCGGTAATCAAACGAAATATGAATGACGGCGGAACTCGTGGATTTTCTACAACCTACTGGCTAGTCGCTATCATAATATCCGCATTCTGTGTGACCAAAATGACTACACGCTTTATTTCGCCTCCCCCACTCTCCCTAATTATGGTGATGAGCAAACCAGCGGATTCTTCCACGCACAGCTTTATTCCGACCCAACGCAGGTTAATCAATTACTTCATCCTATGTAGGGACGTGTGACTTGTCTTGAATACTTTTACGGACTAACGACTTGTCTTGTAGGATGTTCTATAAGAACTTATAACTTCCAGGTAATTATTATATATAATATATATGATACGCAAGGAAACAAATAATAAAAATAACTTTACGTAGACATCTTAGTACCATCCATTACAAAAAGGAAGAAAACTCAAAAAAAGCCCCGGAGAGGGAGTGTCGTTTAAACGCAGGCGCTCGATAACATAAACAAAAATATTATGACTTGCTTATATATATGACTTGCTTACTCTTTACACGCCTATAATTTGATTGAATGAGCAATCAGATCGCATTACACAAGACTCACCGCTTAATATTAAACGAACTAAACATGTTTTCGATAAGTCGATCTCAAACAAATGGCTTAAGAAGAAGGTCCATTTAGAAAATAAAATAAAATATAATTAACGTTTTCGTAAGCTGTACACGATCAAGGTAACAATATTTGGAGGAACTATGAAGTCTGTATTCAAATTTATGGTAGTTGTTGTGTTGTTGGCCTTTTGCAGAGGGAAAGATGACCAATGTTTACACAGCGGCTGTCCCCTCTCTGCTGGGATAAAATCTCCTGAGTTGGAAAATGCCATCCATCGCCAGTTAAAGGGGAAAGAAATGAAAGAAAACATTTTAAAAGTGATGACATGGAATATAATGAACAATACGGATAATGATGGAGAGGATAGTTGGAAGAACAGAAAAGCTGATGTATGCAAATTTATCACTGAAGTTAGACCAACGGTAAGGAAAACAATATTTTATTTGCTTTCAAAATCCTTACGTGAGAATGTTGTAGACACATGCTGGTGAAAACGAAAGTCCACTTCAATGTTTCAACACATTGGTTCCAGGCGCATGCATTAAAGTGCCCAATATTGCGCAATATTTAGGAGCGCTTTTGAACGCGGTAATCGTCTCGAAAGTCAAAATCAATCAATCAATCAATCAAAAGTAGAAACATTTCCAAGAGGGCTGTAAACACTGCGTTGTTAAATGACGTACTTACAACGATGTCGACAAATAAATTTGCTTAAATCACCGCCATTTTGAATTCGTGCGCGTATAACTCTTTCCAATACCAAGAAGGGCTTATTTTGTACTTTTCATTTAGCCGCGCATTTTTGTAGATATGAATGTTACACAATCTTTCTTTTTGTGACAATTGTACCCAACTTTTGAATTTAGGTGCTAGGTCTCCAAGAAGTTACTACAAATCGGTTACAATATTTGGTGAAGTGTTTAGGTGGATACCAAATGATCACTACAAAGAAACGCAACAAAGGTTTATCACCTAATCCAATCTTTGTGAAACGAAACCGAAGATTTCGAGTAATGAATGCGGGTATATTTCAGTTACCAACAAAACCCAACAGCACACAAACTCAGTCTTGTTCCTGGATCAAGCTACGTTTTGCTGAACGTTTAAAAGCACCTGGTCGAGTGAAAGAAAGTTTTCGTGATAAAATGTTACGTTTGTTACGACAATCAACAAACAACGCTAAACAACGAAATCGTCACATCCCAAAACGCCGCCGATTTTACGTGGAATATCGTTGGAAGGATATATTTATAGCAAACACACAGTTAGATGCAAACCAAACTGGTGTAGCAGAAAACCAAATTGTACACGTGATGAAACATATGAGACAAAATAAAATGCAAAGACGTGCTTATCCTGTTATTATTATGGGCGACTTTGGGCACGAGCAGCAAACCGAACTACATCAAGCAATCAAAGAAAGAAAATGGATAAAAAACACAATGATTACGTCACGAAAGGCACTTCCTGCGTTGACTAAGATTAACTTAAAAACGCTAAAAGAAGAAAGGTTAATTGATTTCATTGGTTCAAGAAAGTTAACAGCCTTGCTTTCAGCTGTCTTGATGGATGCTAGACCTAATGGTCGGCCTTTTTCGGACCATAGGCCAGTTTTGACTGCCTACGTGATTTGACAGATTACATATCGTACATGTTATGTGTAACAGTCGCTTTTTGAGTAGCAAAATATAAGCTATTTTTATTGACAATTTTTCTACATATTATGTGTCATGAAAGAATTTTCAGCTGTCTCTGCATTTGAATGTTTAGGATCGTATTTTCTTTAGTAGTCGATGCAATGCGATGAATTCCGTTGTTTACATTTTCAGCGGTAAGCTCTTCCGGTTTTGGCATTTGCGCGATGGAAAAAAAGGGGGGGTGGGGGGAGGGGGCGCTTGGGACACACACACAAGGGCATTCCTGGGACTTTTAATGAATTCAAATAAATCAGAAAGCATCAATCTACACTCGATAATAGTTTATAACCTCAACGATGTTTTCTCACGAAAACATCGTTGAGGTTATAAACTATTATCGATAAAATTATCGATATTATTATTATCGATATTAATTTATTATCGTTATATATTTATTATCGATATTAAGATATTATTATTATCGATAGAAGAATAAACTATTATCGACAATTATTCAAAATAAAAACATCCACAGGCAAGGACCTCTCTTCACCAAATCCTAGCATCTTTTTTCTGCAACGTGAAAGCCAAGGCCAAAGGAGCTAACCGCTGAAAAGTAAACAAACAACGTCACGCTGGAATCCATTTATACGATAAAAAATTCGTCCTTCAATAAAAACCATGCTTCAAAAAATACGCCTTTTCCTAAAATACGCCCTTCGATAATTGTTTGTTAGAACTTCAGAATATAGACACAGGTATTAAGATATCAGCACGATAGTATCTTAGATATCACGTATCATTGGATTATTTTTCAAATTACAGTTTTATCGATCTTGTGGTAATAGTCTTAACTGAAAAAGTTGACATTTATTACAAATTACATTGCTTTCGACTCTTACTTTCTTTTGAAAGAAAAATCCGCTCTCTTATGACTGCTGTTTCCAGAACTTAAAATTTTTATTTTTAAATGGAATACGGTCTTTTCTAAGCTAAAACTTCGTTTTAAATAAAAACACAAACAAGTGACAGAATATTTTTTCATTTGAGGAATAAGTTTTCATAAAATTTCCAAAAGTGACTACATGCGTTTATCATGTAACGAATTCAAAAAGTTTAGTTAGGTCTGGTTTAGTGATCTTAATGTTAGAATTATTTTCAAAAAATAAGTTAACAACTATGTCAATAGGTTGACCAGGTGGTGGCGACATTAAATGAAAGAAAAAAATTGTTGAAAAGTTTGGCCTCTCAGTTAAATCCTAACAATTGAAAAAAGTGTCCTTACAGAAGTATTTGTGCTACTTTTTCATTTTTTCTCACCCTTTTTTCTCTCCTTATTCTTTATTTTTCTTTACATTATCTTCCTCACCTTTTACACGGTAATTTTATATAATTAATATAAAACATATAGTAATTACCCAGGACAGTACTAAAAACAAGATTTTTGTATCGTTTCTTGTTCCGAAATTATTTTTGTTACGGATTTGCTTGTATTCTGAGATGCTAACGAAACATCTTATACTTTCCACCTACTTGAATTCAGGTGCTCTTTTTTCAATTAAACCAAAAAAGAGCTTGAAAGAAGCCATTTTTTAGGAAAAAAAGAAACTTTAATAGGTATTATTATCAGTCGCTTATATAAAACCCCTCCTTTTAACTGCACTGAACTGTAGGACGGCCGTAATATAATGGTCCAGTTGTAAAAATAAATTATAAAATTACATCATTTCTTGAACATATTATGTTTAGAAAGTTTGTTTCTATTCCAGTTTTAAATTTAATTTAACAACATATGTTCAAAAAATAAATACTTCGGTTCAAATTTTATTTGAATTTCTTATTTCGCACCTTGCCTTAAAAACAAAAAAATGAATACAATTTAATTAGCCTGAAAACATAAAAAAATGAAATTTATCAATTATTTCAGCGTCTTTCTATCTTCAAGAACAGACGTGTTATGGTACGATGAACAACACAACATTGTTTTGTGCTGTACTGATAATATGCTTTGGAAGTTTTGCGACTTCTCACGCAAAAGGAGTTTCTATTGGTAAGTTTTTAGTGCTTCAATTGAAAAGTCTAAAGCACTTCCGATTTTTTATTTAAAATACCCATCAAAAAAAAAACACGCCGGTTATTGAGAAACCTTTTACTGACGATGTTAGAAAATACGAATACATTAAATCGGATAATTATACTCCTCCTCAAAGAGAAAAAGTCCACTCTTAAGAATTAGTAGTGGAATTAATTGATAATATATATCTCTATAATAATAGCCGTCGTCTGTCTGTCTCTGCGCGGACCCCCGCTAAGTTAGAAAATGATGTTACGGAAACACGAATATCAAATGCGATATATTCTTATCCACTTTGTTGCCACGGGTAAATTCAAAGGACGGGTGACCCCGTGGATTTTTCCACGGGCTAACGACTAGTTTATATTATAATGTCCGTATACGTCTGTCTGTCTGCCTGTCTGTCATGCAAAATGGTAGCTTAGCTGTAGCTGCGCAATAGCGAGAAGGACGCATTGTGGATTTTCCACGGGCTAACGACTAGTCTCCATTTATTATTCGTTCTCGGTTGCACAAGTAAACAGCATCCTGAATAATATAACTATATATTTATACATTTGGAAAAATCAGGAGTAGTATGCAAGCAGCAGTATATGGCGTCTGTTGCGTTTGAGAAGAATGAAAACAAACTCGCCGCACATATCTGTGACGTAAAACGCCGAGCTCGCTTAGCTCTACTAGGTTATATATAGAACTTTAGTTCGTTTAGACAAATCTAATTAAATATTACACTCAGAAAAATTGTGCATTTGAGGGTCGTGAGACGAGGCCTACTCCAGGACCATTTTAGTCTCGCCTTCCCGATATAAGAAAAAGACAACAGGCGCTGGGAACGAGGTTGTATAAAATAGTCAGAATTAGATATGCATATGATTTCCTTAAAAAAGGTAATTCAAGTTTATCATTTAACAACTTAGTATATGTAGCTACAGCCATTAGTATAATAATATTATGCAGAGTGCGTTTCGTTACCTTCTGCAATATTATTTACTTGTAGGTAGTGGATGGTGTATTATGACAGTCAGGGAGAGAGGCAGACCGTCAACTAGATATATCAAAACCGGATATTTTACCCACATAAACGCTTGCTTACGATGTGAATGTCTACAGAACTTTTCTATGAACTGTTACAAACGCGAGAAGGCTGGAAACGAAACACTGCATTGTACGAATTGTACCGAAATCAACGCATATCATCGTAGTTCATTGTGTAGAGGATTTTGTTGGGATCAGTACGACTCAAAAGTGAGAGAAATCTTTGAGAACTGGTTTGTAAGTGATTCTGATTGCATTACGTGCAAATGCATTGGTGGCATAACAGGAATAAATTGCGTTTTGCATAAATTCAATAGTGAAGCATTGTGTGTTGGTACAACGTGTCTTAAGTTTATCAAAAGTCACGTGGCTTCCAAGGATAGCTTTTCCTGTCAAAGATGCCACAATGGAGAGTATGGAGTCATGGCTGGTCATCGGGAAATATGGGAGAGGTATATGAGATGTTTTTGTAACAGTAGTGTTGTAACATGCGAAATTGATGCCAAAAGTTTTTCCTATTATTTAAAATATGATGGAATGCAATGGTACAACACAACAACAACAGAAGCTGTGGCTGTGTGGTTGGAAAAAGGTATGGTCATAAACGGTGGTGTTTCTCTACTCTAAAGAATTTTCGAATTGCTAAATAAGGTTTTTTTTATGCAAAAAAAATGTTATATTTTATTTGGGTGAGTTTGTTTTTACCAGGAAAGTTAGTAATTTTTATCACAGTGTGTGCAATCGCGTGTATGCGTGTATTTTTCCTACTTTGTTTTTTGTTCGTAGTGAGAGTTTTTACATATATTGTTAGAATGACGCCGCCGATGTTCTGATTTTGAAATAAATTATTACCGTAAAAACAAAAAATAAATAATAATTTTTTTTTTTCATATAAAGGGATAATTTTTACCTAAAATACTGTTTCATTTGAACAAAAACTGGAATGATGAGCGAAAACAGTATGCCGAAAACTATAGCGACACTGGAGTTTAGATTTTTGACACCTACTAACTTTCTTTCATCTTGTCTTTGATTGTGCATGCTATCCGAAACTTGGTCCTCACTGTGCCCTATCTAGGAAATCCAGGCTGCAACACAGCTATTTCATTATCATTGCGCTGGACAAGCGACGCAAATTAGATCAAAAAATTGCAGCAATTAAGATGAAAATTCAATCCACAATTTTTTGCGTTTTTTCGATTAGGATGCATGTTTCAAGATGTTTTTATACGCGATAGAACAATGCGTTTCGTATCTGTTCACGGGTGTGGAATATGCTTCAAATGTGCTTGTTATTACGGAGTGTTAAAATGTATGTACAATAATCCACAAATCGAAATCCCTGCTGTCTGCGAAGGTGAAGAAAACTGCAATAAAGCGGCACAATATCCAGCTGTTATCGAAGGTAAGCAATACGTGTTACTGCAATAAATTTGTGCACATTTGTTTTGTTTTTTGTCCAACTATCTTTGTTACATATTTGCAAAAAAATGTCGAAGTTAAAATCATTAACTTTATTTCCGCAGGAGATTTTTGGGTTGCGTATATCTGGGTGGGCAGCTTTTCCGTCATTGACGTAATGTTGCTATAATCTGGCTATTTTACATTCATAACCGGCGCTCAAAATCACCTTTGGCGGCCTTCAACTAACAGTGCAAAGGCTACCACCTCGTTTTTATAAGGTTTACGCCAATGATCACGATTTGTTAGACAAACTTACTCATAATGTGAAGTGAGCTGTTAAAAGATAAATGCATACAGAGAATGTAATGTGCCCCTAGGGCACCCCACTTTTTTGCTAAGTAATAATCTTTAATTCTCGGCCAACAAACAAAGCTTTTCTAAAGTCCAAGGTATAACCGTTTACGTGTTTTAGGACTCCAACTTGCCCCTGGACCCCAGTTGTTTCGGCAACTCGCTTTGCTCGTTGATTGTCTCTAAAATCTCAAAATTTCCCACTATGCCTAAGCACCCCCCAACACTTTGGAAATTGTGGCGCCGCCCGTGAGCATTGAAATAACTACCGTATTTCCTCCAATAAGCGCCGCCCTCTATTAAGCGCCGCCCTCTAATAAGCGCCGCACCTAAAATTCGAATTTCGAAATAAGCGCCGCCCTCTAATAAGCGCCGCACCCTCAAATGCGGCGCTTATTAGAAAATCAAGAGAAAATGAGATTTCAATGCTTTTATTCGAACTCTATAGTCTTCTTATTGCAATATTCATTTACATTAAGTTCTAAATAGCTAACAGATTCGGATGTTGAGGATGCATGCGGGCCGTTTCATTTGATTGACTCTGATCAAGAAAGCGACGAAGAAATTGATGTTTGAAATTATCTTTGTTATATTTGATAGAAAGAGAACAGGAAAAGACACGATAATTCACCCGTTATTTCTTTCTCGTACGTTACTTACCCCTCTATAGAACCCCAAATCTATCAAAAAAACTTTTACTAAGGATAGCATTCAACCAACGGATTGAATTTGAAGAATAGGCAAAAACTTCAGAAACTTGAAATCTGAAATTTCGAAATAAGCGCCGCCCTCTATTAAGCGCCGCCCTCTAATAAGCGCCGCACCTAAAATCACAAAAATTAAATAAGCGCCGCGGCGCTTATTAGAGGAAATACGGTATATTAAAAAGTATGGTACCTTCAAGCTAAACTTAGTCGGTGGGCCCAACTTTTTAACCGTTTTAAATTTCCGTCTTTACATTGACATAGCAGTACTAATTCGAAAATATATGCTGTTAATTGTTTCCAGGAGCGACAACAATGGCTGTTCTAGAGCTGCCAAAATCTCGGATATTTCTGCTTAACTACACAATGGATCTAAGTGGGAATCGAACCCACAACCTTTTCGGACGTGATTTGAGTGTTTAAAAACTATCACATTATAGGGTGCTCGAATCCAAACAAAAGGATGTGTGAAAACGGTGTAATGGTTTCATGGAAACAAAATGGCTGCCAGATGTACTGCTATAAATATAGTTTGGTGATAAAAGTATTGGAGAGACAATGGTGTCATAATTTAGTTGAAGAATGTTTCAAATGTCCAGGTAATTAAAATGCGCGTCTCTTTCCAATTGTGACTATGTACTCCCTGAAATGCATATCGACTTACCTTTTATCGGTAATAGTCACATTTTTCACTAAGTTCTTAGGGTTAATAATAATGCTGCAAAATACAGGTAAGGTCTCTCCAGATTGTTAATTAGATTATACTACGAATATTTTTTTTCTATTTAATAATTTCAATTCTATTTAATTATTTAATATTTTGAATATGCATATCCCATTATACATCCGCAAAATCAATCGGCAAATTTTGACTAATATTTTTTACCGACTAAAATTTCTTGCAATAGATCTTTCCCGAATTTCCTAATTATGTCAAACCCAATTAAAGAGGTCAATACTAAAATGATTTTATTCCTAAGTTCCTTAGCAAAAAGTAGAACAAATTACCTAATTTCGTAAATATTTTTATTCGTTATAAGTGCCTCAATTCCGAGCTGAAAGTTACGGTCAAACCCTTCATATAGCCGAGCTTCCTAAGAGTAGCCTCGTTTTTAAAATAATTATTTTCTTCAATTTTGAATAAAATCCAATCAGAACATTATATTGCTCTAAAACTTTCATTGTTGTCATGATAATTTATTATTTTATCTGAATATTCTTATTTGAAGGCCTAGAAACATTATAAAATTTTGCATGACGTCATAATTATTATAATTTATGAAATTCGGGAAAGGTGTATTGCCGGCTGATTTTTAACCACAATTTCTGTTTTTTTTTAGCGTATTTTAAGGACGTGTCAAGCCTATACATTTTTAGTTTACATTTTTGACGTAAATTTTATTCCCATTGCATGTATGACCGCGTCATCTTTTTGTATTTTGAATAAAGCTTGGTTTAAGGAAAATGTATCGATAAAGTTTATTTCTTAATATTTGACAAAAGTAACTAATATTTTTGAAGACTAAAAATTTTAACCGAACTTTTTTTAGCCGACGTTTTTTAGCAATCTTCGCTCGTTCTGCACAATTTTATTATAAACGAAGGTTGTGGGATTAATATTTTGATCCAAGTGAACTTTTTATAAAAGCATTTACAACTTAAAATTTCTGATTTTTCACACATGCGCGCGTTAAATAATTTTTGGGGAAACAACCAAACTAGTAATTCTCACAACGAAATATAAAGTATAATTTCTTTTTTAGACAAAGAAGAATTGTTGAGAATTCATCCTGGTTCGATATTTACGTGTAAAAATAACAGCGAAATATTTTGGAGTGAAAAAAGATGCGATGGAAGAAGAGATTGTGAGGATGGAAGTGACGAAGAAAATTGTATAACATGTAAATTAAAACTCACGTAAAAAACAATTTTTACGTTTTTAGCTTTTTCTACCCTCAAAGCACAAACTATTTTTCTTATTCAACTTCAAGACTAAAGGTTACTTCCTTGACGAAGTCTTAATAAAAACTACTTCACTTATTCTACCATAGATTACTGCAATCTTGATAACTTATATGGCCACACATGGAGATCAGTGGAAGTAAATGCGACTGTATCTGCGAGCTGCTCATTACTCAATTTGGATAGAAGAATGTGGACAGGTCAACTATTGAATATCAGCAATTTTTTTGTTTTGTTTTTTATACTTACTAAGCAAAAACATATTTCAATTTTTCATTATGTTGTGACGATTTTTTTTTATTTTATTTGTTGCTTTTAGATGAGATTTCTTTCGCTCTACCCTCTTTCTCCCTCTATTTAAAGTTTACATGATGGGCAAAAAGGCAGCTGAAAAGCGCAGTTAGGAACTCAAATTTTCTCACAAATACTTAGGATTCAAAATTAACCAAAATTCACCATAAATTCATGTTGCTTTGGTTGCATTCGGTTTTGCAATATCTTATACTCCTTTTTGGAGCATTTAGCTTGCCAAGCCAAATCTTAAAAATAAAGTTGGAAAATGAACATATTTGCAGGGAAATTTTTTATATCACATACTTTAAATTTTAATATAAATAAAAAAAAGTAATAGAAATAATTTTATTTTTATAGGCATGATGTCTCGTCAGTGTTCTTATAAAAAAGAAAATGGTACCATTTGGGATGACATTGACTACTGCAGTTGCTCTGACAACGAAACAGTTCCAACGTTCGACGAAAAGGTAAGTCACATGGAAGAATTTATGTAAAGAACTTGCTAGAAAATACTGGAGTTTTTGAAAATAATAATCTGACAAATAATACTGTCATTTTTTCTTTGTTTTTTAGAAATTGCATGATATTTACAGTATAAAAGTACTTCTAGACGATGTCTATCTAATCTTTATAAAATCTGTCAGGAAAAGACAATGCTTATTAGCCGCTACCAGATTGATGAACAGAACAATAGACTTATATAAGGAAGACGTAAAATACAAAGTCCTGGATTCAATACTGGGTGTAAGCATTTATATTCGTTAAGAAAATTGTTTTGAAGGAACATATTAAAATGTGTTAGCTGCGATACCGTGATTTTGCTAATTATATAAAAAATTTAACATGTGAGACAGTGAGACAATGAGGACAAAAATTATTCTTATTAATTTTTTCGGAATAATATGTTTTACATGTCATTCTAATGGGAGTTTTATGTTTTACTGAATCAACTGCAACTAAAGAATGTTTAATTGCTAGAGAATTTTTTCACGTGTCTTACTAACTTACTTCCCTTAGAACTATTTATTTATTATAGCGTGCACGTCTAACATATAAAAGTCCTTCTTAGTCATTTTTAATCATGCGCGCAAGAATTAAAAATGGCGGCGATTTAGCAAATCATTGGTCAAAATTATGAAATCACGTCACGATGCACTGCAGTACTTATAACGCTCTTGACTTTAATTTTTAAAACGATCAGCATGCAAAAAGTGCTCTTAAATATTGCGCAATATTTAAGAGCGCTTTAATGGTGCGCCCGAACCAACGTGCTAAAAGATTGAAGTGGACTATCGCCCTGAAAAAATTTTCTTGCAAAACGTTTGTTTATTCGTGTATTTAAAATACACGAATAAACAAACATATGAGGTCAAAGTTCACTTGTTATTGTTCACACGCGGACTTTCTTGGTTACATAACTTGTTTGGGTATTTTGAACCTGGATATATAGCACCGTAAAGCAGGAATGTGGTAAAGCGCTAGAAGCGAATTTACAAGGTCGTTCGTTTGCCTTATGAGTCTCGATAAGTCAAATTGCCACGGCATAACTACTGTCACGTATTGTCCATTTTATGCGATTTGTCTATTTCGAGAAATTGTTAAACAAGGTAGTTTTCGAAAATGTAAGCAAGTTGGTACGTAATTAAAAAGTATGCCGTAGTACAAACAAATAACAAGCAAAAAAATAAATAAATGAAAAAATAAATAAATTTCAGTTACGGTTTTAGTTATATCTGATAAAGCGTCCCTGACAATAGTATTATAGTCGCCGACACAAAATATATGTATGTCGTTGTGTTTAGACGGCACTAAGGATGTCAAAACAAGAAGAGAGAAAGTGTGATCCTGCTAAGGTAGGAATACTTCTAAATCATATACCGTAAATTTTCTAACTCAATGCGTGTTCTAATTAACGCGTTAAATTGGAAAATTTACGATATACTGAACACTATGACGTCATTAAATCGGTGCGGAAAGAATACGTGAAAATACATGGTGTGAAAATACATGGTGTGAAAATACATGGTGTGAAAATACATGGTGTGAAAATACATGGTGTGAAAATGTGTTAATGCATTTTTTATTATTATTTTCTTTTTAATGTTTAAGGTTTTTTTAGGTGTATGATGATCTGTATGAAGAAACAGTGAAATGCATGGACACATACAATTACTAGTGAGTCAATTTTGTAGTGTCAATGGTTAGTGGTGGTTGATAAATTTAAGTAATTGATCTGTAGGCACAGCCATCCTTCTGTGGCAAAATAAAGCAATAATATACTGGAGTCAGAGGAATGAGAAAATAAGCACTGGGTACAAAGTTTCCCTCACTTTGCCTTTATATTTATTTTGAAGTCATTTGAATTGCACACCATAAATAAGATTTGTCATCGCAGCAGAGAGTATAATTGACATTTACAAGGCAACAGCCCCTTATAATTTCTAACTTTTTCCCAGTTTTTCTTGTAACAGGGTTTACACGTTCGGGCTTTTTAAAATCCTGACAATTTTTTTTCGAACCTTGTCTGATGTATCAACACCTGTTGTTGTTGTTTTTTTCATCAAAAATGTAATTTTTATATAGTAAATATCATCAGAACTTTGGCTGGCTTGGAACAGTCGCTGCATCACGACTGAATATGTTGTACTATCTGAAAAACTATAAAACACTGGTAAATTATTGCCTTTATTCCCTTGTGGTAACGGCCCAATTCAAAAGAAGATATTATTGAAGATATAGATTTGCGTAGCTAAATTTTGTGTGGAGTGGCAACATTGTTGTTCACATAATGAGAAGCGTTCGCTACACCAAAAATAAAATAGAGATTTTTTGCATAATTTATTAGTGGAATCTCCCTAAAGCAAAAATTTCCATAAGACGGACAGTTGCATTTGTCCCGGACGAATTCTTTAAGAATTTCTTACAGCGCAACCATTGTTCTGGTTAAACTCACAACGTTGACACTATTTTGGACCTACGTGAACATTTCGGCTAATATTGACCTTCGTTAAGCAAACATGTTAAGTATCAACCCTGCGTTAAACGTAGTATGATTCCAATGCATTGCCGTGATTATAGTTTCACGCTCTACACAGATATTTCTTTTGGTATATGAATCATTGATGTTGCCATCGAAATCAAGCAATTTTTAAATGTTTGTCTCTTTTAGTAGAGTTTTTTCGGGATTTACAGCTAGTTATAAAGTCACATCACAGTGTTTTAAAAATTTACTTTGGCTTCTTCTTACAGACGGTTGCAAGAGAAGAAATGGGTGGAGAACGCATTACGACACCTGTCAAACAATGGACACATGTTGGTCTTTTATATGTTAGCATGATCTCAACATCTTTGGTGTTTTTGTGCGCAAGTTTGATGTTATTTGCCGTCCTTAAGTAAGTAGCTAATTAAGCAAGTAGCTAATTAAGCAAGTAGTTGATTAAGTAAGTAGCTAATTATGTAAGTAGCTAATTAAGTAAGTAGCTAATTAAGTAAGTAGCTAATTAAGTAAGTAGCTAATTATGTAAGTAGTTGATTAAGTAAGTAGCTAATTATGTAAGTAGCTAATTATGTAAGTAGCTAAATAAGTAAGTAGCTAATTAAGTAAGTAGCTAATTAAGCAAGTAGTTGATTAAGTAAGTAGCTAATTATGTGAGTAGTTGATTAAGTAAGTAGCTAATTATGTAAGTAGCTAATTAAGCAAGTAGCTAATTAAGCAAGTAGTTGATTAAGTAAGTAGCTAATTATGTAAGTAGCTAATTAAGTAAGTAGCTAATTAAGTAAGTAGCTAATTATGTAAGTAGTTGATTAAGTAAGTAGCTAATTATGTAAGTAGCTAATTATGTAAGTAGCTAAATAAGTAAGTAGCTAATTAAGTAAGTAGCTAATTAAGCAAGTAGTTGATTAAGTAAGTAGCTAATTATGTGAGTAGTTAATTAAGCAAGTAACTAATTATGTAAGTAGCTAATTAAGCAGGTAGCTAATGCGTTTTCCATAAAATTAAAAATGTATTTAAAGGTATAATAGATATGAACACAATCTGGATATAAACACAATCTGGTTTTATACCGGGTAATCCAATTTTTATCTTTTAGGTGTTTAGAAAATATGTTTTTCGTTCAAAAGAGCCGTACTTTTTTTGCAGGGGGTTGGAGGATCAAATAAGGCGAGGGTGAAAATTTGAGGTTTAAACTTCCAAGATTCGGTCTTCGTCATATTAACCATAATCGATAAAATTTTTGACCTCTTTCCTATCCCATCTTCAGTCAGTAGGCTGTTTGATCAAACACATCATTTTTCAGTCAATACGTTGGCCCATCGAGAAACAATCTATTTACTAAACAGAACTCTTGTACCAGCGCCCCTAAAAGCAGTCATTGACAAACAACGAAATTTAAATATTTTAAGTCAAACATCTTAAACTTCCTAGGAAGACCTAAACATTACGAAATCACATGTGTGCGCATGTGCAGGTGTCTCTCTTTTCTCGATCTTGTTGCATTTCACTCCGCCTTAACAAGCATGCATTTTCTCAAATCAACGACCCGTTATATGCTCTATTTTTTAAATAAACACTGGGGCGTAATAATTGCAGTTTACACAATGTGTTTTCCAACACACAAAATAACAAATTAGATTCCTACGAAAACTTGAACTTACTTTTTGCAACATTATTACAAACTAGAGGAAGAGCTCTCTATTCTAATGTTCTATTTATTCTTCTATTCTTTATTTTTTTGTTCTTTTATTCTTTTTTGTTACTTTAGAATTCAAAACACAACAAAGATCTTTATTCACAAAAATTTTATGATCATTTTGAGCTTATCATATGCAATTGAAATCATTGCACACCTCTTCAAACCAGAACCAAAGAAAAACAAGGTACGTTGTAACATTTTTATATATCTACTAAACTATTACAAAAAATATAATTCAAGAACTGCCATTGCTCCAAAAAAGGCGATAGTAGTATTAAAACATCCCACTGAGGTGGTGCAAAAAGTAACCGCTAGCTAACAGTGTTACATGTTGAGGAAGTTTTACTTAATATTGGTGTACTTTTGAATTTAATAATAACTTTAACATTTCCAGTGTTACAGAAAGTTTTCTGATCATTACTTTTGTCTCATATAATAAGAAATTTTTATCCTAATTTTTTTATTTAAAACAATTTTTTCAGTTCTTGTAAATTTCCTCTTTTAACTTTAGATATCTTAAAATACCTGAAAACCTTAAAAGTTTTTAGCCGATTTTTGCTTGTCCTTCTTTTGGTGAAGAAACTATAATCTTAACGTTAAAAGGATACAAACGTTGCGTGATTTCAGTTTAACTTTTTTTCAGTTGAAAATATTATATAACAATAAAAACTTCTTAAATTTCTCTGCAGCATTTTATTCATGTTTTCTAAACTCAACAAGTATTTGCAATTGGTCACAAAAAGTTACTATTTTGGTAAAAGCCTGTTAAAGTGATTTTGTGGAGATAACTAATATTTTTGCGGAGAGAAGCGGAGTGCGCGCCAGCGCACGGAGCGTAGCGGAGCCCATTTCCTCATTAAATAAGCCAAATATAAGGGACGGAGGAGAGTGTATAGGATTTCCGCACGTATACATCAAAATTTAAATTTTCGTAGGACGTTTTTCGACTGGGTTGCCCCGTAATTTTTCTGGTTATTTTTTCGTAAATTTCAGATTGAGCGAGTATATACGGCGATGGAGTGCTTTTGTTTATTTAAAGATCTCTTAGCGGGAACTTCCAGTTGAGACTAAGTTAGTTCTAACCACGTGATTAATAAGTCACTTTGACTAATATCACGTGACTTTTTCTGAGATAACATAGCGCCTCAAACTCAAACTTTCGTTAATCTAAGCTATATCGAAACTTCTGGAAGGTTATTTTCAAGAAAACGAAGAAAGGGTATGTTTAGCTCGCTAGTATATCACTATTTTTTACATGTAATGAACCCATTCTTAATCTCACTCACACCAAAAGCTAGCTAGCTTAAAACTGCAGATTTAGATAGAATAATAATAGAACTTAGATAGCATTTAGCTACCTAGCTACTGTAAGAGTTAGCTAGTATAAAAACAAACAAACAATGCAATATAGCTAGCATAAAACTAGCTACAAAGCTTGCAGAAAATTAACTACTTGGCTGGGATAGAACTACCCATGTAGCTAGCAATAAATTGCTATTTTTGCTGGCATAAAATCATCAACATAGCTAGCATAGAAAAATTGTTTGAGACTGATTTTCTACCTATCCTCTATCTAGCTAGCTATTATACATAGCTATATACTACACAGTGAGTGAGATAATTCTACTCTGTAGGAATGTCCCATCATACAGCTTGTTCTAGCTACAATCGTCCACAAAATGGCCAAACATAGCCAGCTAGATATTTTGCAGATAGTAAATGTTTATATACAGGTATGTCACGTGTAATTGTTTACGTTGCTTAGCCACAAATGGGCAGTTCTTAACATTAAGGGGGAATAGAGAGCTATATTTTCGTGGACGGTTGTAGCTAGCTATATATATTGTACACACGTCAGGAAATAAACTTTTTTAACCCTGCTACTGAGCATACATCAGTGCGGCTTAAGTTGCAGAAGCGAAAATTATTTCAATATATATATATATATCGGGAAATTTTTACAACATCAACATTTGTTATTACTGAGGCTTTTTAAATTCTGAATAGCGGTTCTCGTTCAATCGTTGACATGTATTGAAAATCTGCAAATGTATTCATTATTTCTTTTTCACGATATGTATATGTTTTTTTCAGTTTTGGATAAGAGCTTTTTATCCTACCGTCATGAAAACTTGTTTGCAAAATAAACATATACTGCTGTTTGATTTTTAGCTGGACAGGATAACAACAGGCTGTTTCCGCTGTGTTTTTTTAAACCGAAGTTGCAAGAAAGTTTTTTGGGAAAATGTGTTACGCCTATCAGATGTCACAATTAATTTTTGATCTTTCACAGAAACTTTTCCCATAAAATATTGCAGTTTTTTTTGCTTTAAGAGGGTAAAAACAGGTTATAAACTGTATTTTTATTTTTAAATGTTACAAAATTTTCCACAAAGTAAATTGTTTTAGGTGCGTAGGATTACAACAGCTTGTTAACTGTCTGTTTGTTTGAACCGAAGTTAGGATATATAAGATGCACATGTAAAGTTTTTCATATATATATATTCATGCCCTGTTGGTCTAATGGCTATGACACTCATGCAAATGAGAGATCCAGGTTCAAATCCTGGACAGGGCTAGGAAAAATATAATTATCTTGCATCTACAACAAGCAGGTATTCATAAGTATATGATATTAGCTATATTGAGTATAATAGGTAATCTTTTGAGTTGTACTTAATGCCTTTGCCTTGGCAACCTCTCCGCAACACTTTCTATACTAGTTACTGATCGTTACTTATCTACATAATTCAACAATTCACTACTTAAGATGAGAAACATATTAAATTTGTCCCCCCTTTTCGATGGATTCTAGTAGGTAGAATAAATAATCTTTTTTAAAAAATTCCAGGAGGTGTGTATCACACTAGCGTACGCTGCTTATTATTCTGTCTTGGCTGTGTTCTCATGGATGACTGTTGAAGGGATTAATCTTATACTTCAAGTGGTCATTGTATTTAAAACAGCATTCAGGAAGTGGATAGTATACATTCTTATCGGATATGGTATGAAAAAATTAATTATTTAAAGATTTTGGCTCCCAATAAATTTTGTGTTTGTATAAATATTCATAAATCAATGTAACCCATTCTCGACCCCAAAGCTCTTTAAGATAAACTTACTTTCGAGGTTTTAATCTCAAAGAGTTCTGGGGACGAGAATGAAATTATCCAAACACATCAACACATCAACATAATAAAAAAAGTTAATATAATTCAGATAAGAACCCGTTGGCATAATTTACTTGAATACATTTTTATTCATTTAACGTCATTTGCGAATTATTTAAAAACTAGTCGGTAGTGCGTGGAAAAATCCACGGATTCGCCCGTCCTTTTTATATCGCATTGCGTGCTTCTAGCTACTTGCGGTACCATTTTCCATGACAGACAAACGCATACGGGTATTATAATATGGACTAGTCGTCAACAAAGTGGACAAAGTATATCGCATTTGTTATTGGTGTGCATTATAAAAATTTCGTGATTCCGTTACGGGACGTGGTTCTCGCGGACACACAGACAGACGACGGCTATTATTAAAGAGATTATAAAAATTATTTAAAAATTTTTGTAAATTGCAGCTCTTGGATACCATGCAACTCTTCCTACAAAAATCATACGAAAAATGTATCTCTCTATCGAGTTCTGCTTTTTTAGCTGCCTATCTAAAATTGTGGCAAAAATTAGGCCTTGATTGCGCATTTTACCGGAACGGCAAGAGCTCAAACAATTTAAATTTTATTTTCTTTGTATAATTTTTTAACTCATTCTTGAACCGCTTGAAAGCGTCATAAACTTCCCTTGATATAATAAACTTTAGTAAAAATACCAGGTAGATTGATGAAAAAATCTGTGCATCTTCTTAACGCATTTGCCGAGCGTGGATACAAAATATCTAATGTAGTTTGTGATTCTTTCATTTACAGTTATCGATTATTTTCAGGATTCCCTGCGATACTGTCGCTTGTTATTGGTGTCTGGAAATTTAAAAGTTTTGAAGAGACTGAAAGGTAAATTATAAGTACATAATTTTATTTACACGGTTTATAATTTTTATCAGTCAACAAATAAATAACACCGTGGGCACCATCGTTTATTAACAGGGATATTGATTTTGTCCGCTAATAGATATCGGGTTTTATGTGCAACAAGAACTTACCAAGGTTGAGCAATAGGCTGAGTCTAGATATGCTTACGAGCGTTAAGCTGATATAAAAAAATATGTACTTGAGTTTTCAGGTCAAGAGGACGAGGAAGCTTTTATTTAAGTAACGAGAGTTAGAATAAACAAAATTATAGCAAAGGAAAATATATTTAACTTTCTTTTTCTAGCTGTTTGTCTATGAACGACAGTAGTTGGTACATAAAAGCTCCAATGGCAGTTTTGATGTTTGTAAGTATAACTTGATGTATGTTACCTTTTAAATGTTCTTTAAAAATGGCGTTGTTTCCAAAGCCTGTGCTACACATAAGCGTACCACTGGATGTCCTTATTGCAGGTGTGTTACATAATAACCACAAGGCTGAATTTTTAGGTAAATGTGACCATGTTTTGTGTAATATTTGTGTTTATCATCCGAAACATGCTAAAAAGGAGTTCAAAATTCTCGCAAAGAAGCAGGTATGTATTTGAGTAATTTTTCTCAGGAAAAAGGATAGGAACGAATTGTAACAAATAGGATCTGGCTCAATAATGTATAATGATTGTTGTAATCAGCTTACTGATCAATTCTCTACTTGTTCTTGTATTTCAATTCTCTTTCTTTTTGATGCTAATATTGTCATAAATGAATCATTTAAAAACATGAGTACGGATCTCGTTCCAAAACGTTTTACAATAGCTATTTTTTTTTCGTTATACAAAAGTGAATCATATCTTGGTTTTCCCAGAAAAAAAGTATAAATATAAAAATTTTTGAAAACTAAATGTTTTGTATCATTCGATCCCTTTTATCAAGCTTGTCTAATATTTTTATTGCACTAACAGACAAATCACTTTTTTGAGTTGGTAAAAGTCCCACAGGCAAATTAGATTTTTTAGCTGCTCTGGATAAAATATTTCTTTTTTGCATAACAAAATTAATAATAATTTCTTTAAACAAATCACGAAAATGTTCTACCTATAAACCAAGTTCAAATTTTTGCAGGCCTAGAAAAATCTTATTAACGGCCTGTTCTTATTAATAAGAGAAATATCTTAACAAACGTTGACCACTTGGATATTCTCCTTTCCTCTTTGTTAATAGTTCATCCCTGAAAGCATTTGTGATATTATGTCCCTTGCTTGGTGTGAGTTACATCATGGGTTTGTTCCTGGATGAAACAACCAAGAATTTGACCTACGTCTACATCTTTGTAAATGGATTAATGGTGAGTCATGATTTTTCTGTTTCAGCTGGTTCTGTTTATACTAGTTAAAGAATGCTCTAGACGTGCTTAAGTCCTTATGTTCCAATTTATTTTATTTATGGAAGATCTTTTTATTACATTTGCATATAAAAAAATTTCTTTCTTTTAAAACCATTATTTCATGATACGATAGGGTTTGCTTTTGAAACTTAAAATTCGAAAGTTTAATTAATGTACAGTTAAAAACGTTGGTCCAATCGTAGAGAAGCGGTAATATAAGCACGCAATTATGATGCAAGGAGCTTCAAAATATACAACGGTCCTATCAAAGTTCGTTACATTAATGAAAGTTATTAATTTGTAGTTTATTATTTATATAGCGCATGATTTTAAACTGTGTTCATCTTTAGGGACTTCCAATATTTCTTCTTCATTGCTATGCGGATCCTGAGGTATGTTAACTTGCTGCCAGATGTATCATTATGTATTGTGCAATAATATTTTGATTTGATTACAGTTCCCTTTTTTAAAATAGTCGTTGTGGTCCACGGTTTTGATTTGGTAATTTCAAGCAAAAAGCAGGAATGAAATAGTCAACAAACAAAAAATCCACTTACAGAATCTTCTTAAAATTTATAGTTTCCTTCTTATCGTAAAATGTGCTCTTGTTAATTTCTTTTAAAAGTGGCGCGAATATTAAACATAGACATAGACAACGAAGCGAAAATAGACAACGCAATGTTATTTTTTTCGTAACTTTGACCGTGCACGAATTCATAACAAAGAAGCTGCATCAAGGGAACAATAAAACTAACTACCCATGACTTTTGCATAATAATAGTTTCGTAAAAATCACGCTAAAACAAAATAAATTGTATATCGCATTTCGTGTTTCCATAAAACGACTTTTTTTGCGCACAAATAGACAGAATACGGCTATATAGTTAAACATATTTTGAAAATTAAATATTCAAAACTCATTCTTACAGCAAAAACAGTGTGAATAAAACCGACAATCCCAAGTAGTAAATTTAGTCCCCACGCCTCTTAACAGTTAGTGTTGTAAAGAAAAAATAAATATTTTGTCCAAGACTGTAAATGGCTATGTTGCTCATTAGATCAGTTCCTTATGGTTTAATTCTCTATTAATTTTTTCTTTTAGGTGCAAATGAAGCTGAAAAAGAAGTTTACAGGATTTAGAAGAGATAATTCGACATCAACCAACCAGAAAAAAGACACCTCATCTCACTTATCCTAAGAATTTGCATACAACATAATATTACTTGAAGAAAAACTCTTAAATTCGACTATATGTCTAATACAATTATAGAACGAGTTATCAGGATCCACTGGTGCCAAAAAATGTTACTGCTAAATGTATACAGGCCAGGGCAAACCGAGGCAACTTTTTAAGTAACATTACCCGTCAACATTTGTTGATGAACATGTTGACTCGATTTGCTATGGGTATCAGCATGTTGACGAAGAAAAAAAAACCTCTAATAATGTTGATCAACATTTATTAACTTTTTTATAAATGTTGATCAACATTGTTGATGAGTTTTGTATGTTGCTACGATTTGCTATAGCTATCAACAACTCTGGCAACATTTTTCAGTATGTTCGAATCATTTAATTGCAAATTTGAATGTTCTAGCACGAATTCGAATCTTTTTGTTCGAGTGTATACACGACCTGCATGAAAATAAGATCAAGACATAGAGATATATTTATTTTGAAAGTGGCGGAAGTCACTGCTTCAGCTAATCCTGCAACTACCACTGCTGGTAAACAAGAATTTAAATGGAACGATGAATTAGTGGAGAAGCTGATTAACCTGTACGAAGAATGACCCTGTCTCTGGGGCATTTCAGATCGAAGCTACTCAAAAACAGATGTCAAGGAGAAGGCTTTCTCTGAAATAAAAGAAGAGATGGGCATCTATTACTAACAACAGCAATAAACATGCTGCAGCTTTCTTCTCCGCCATTTTAAAAAAGGAGAATGAATGGCCATGTTTCAGAAGAATGTAGTTGCTCAAAATGTTGACGGGAATGTTGACAAGGGTATAGCAAATCGTATTAACATGTTGCTCACAATGTTGACGAGAATGTTAACCGAGAATGTTGATCGATTTGCCCCGGGTTGAAGAACGTTTGCACGTTAAATTTAAAACACATATCTTTGATAAACGTATTTGTTTTGTTGTTACGAATATCTTTAAGGAAGTGCGTTCACATACCAATGCCTTGTGGCTAGTTATAATTTTCTATAACAGGGTCTACAAAACGAGACGAAGTTGAGGAGCCACAAAATAGGTGTAACAAAAAATATTGGAATTCAGATCCTTTAAAATAACCTCAATTTCCTTTATTTTAGGTGCACATCCATTTCAAATTACAGGAATAGTATAGCCAATTTTTCAATATTTGCATATAACTACCCTGAAACTGCTGGTAGTTAAAATCCATTAGTTACTGTTATGTCCAATTGATCTCTTGCGGCTAGTTTCAATTTCTGTCTAAAATTTGATACCTTTTGTTTCTCAAGCTTGTTATTTTCATTATTCTCTTCTGTTTGTGCAAAGTTGTTCTAAATTGTTTTAAGTATTTCATGCTCTTCTTTACGAGGAAAATAGTCTGATGTCTACTATGGTACCGCTTTTCTTAAAAAATTGCTAAATTGCAGTTGCTTGATTCAAACAAAGAAATCGACACAATGAAGACATTTTATATCATTCATTACAGCTTTGTTTTGATTAAATAGCGCACGGATAGCATTAAACTTGCTTATTTGTGCAGGATAATAAATATATACAGGTGTTTTTCGATGATGTTAACATTTGAAAGCACCGAAGTTTACTTTGTGCTCCTACTTTATATGGTGATGATTATTAACAAAACAATCAAATCAAATATTTACACACTTGTTGTTTTTTCGTCCCTTGAAATCTCTGGCGCTACGAAAGTGCGCTTAGCTACAGTGTTTTTTTTTTGTAGATTTCAGCAGCGAAAAGTCCTGTCGTTTTGTTGATTGTTGCTGTTTTTGATATCATTACCTTCGGAGTCTCATCGCAAAACAACTGCATCATTTGCTGAGGCTAATTTTTGTAGCTTGCGTTAGCCAATAAATATTTTTAAAAGTCATGGTCATAGTTTATGAAGATGGTTGTTAACATAACGCAGAACATTCTAAAATGATAACAGATGTCTTT
This sequence comes from Hydractinia symbiolongicarpus, assembly GCF_029227915.1. Lineage (NCBI taxonomy): Eukaryota > Metazoa > Cnidaria > Hydrozoa > Anthoathecata > Hydractiniidae > Hydractinia > Hydractinia symbiolongicarpus. The sequence goes on from NC_079885.1 coordinate 8,419,267, forward strand.
AGATTATCTTTCACTTTGTTAGCAAAGGTTTTATAACCTATAAAGCGAAACCATAAACCTCTTCACCAGTACCATACTAACAGGCAAATTGCAAAGAACCTATTCTGTTTATCCATTTCTATAAGTTCTTTTTTTCCACACGGTATTATTCTTTTACTTGAATTTCTACAGTTCCTGAGCAATTAGATGCTTTTGATTACTGTGTTAGAGTGGAACGCCTTAAGTCAGAACAGGTTAAGTGTTCATTTGTTTATATTTGATTAAAAAATATGGCGAAAAGGGTTTTTTAGTTTTAGATAAAATCTGAGTTAGCTATTTCGACACTGGAAAAGACGTGGTACAACGACTTTAAATAGAGTATACCCGCAGGGGACTGAATGATAGCCATATGAAAAAGCTATCGACAATCGCTTAAAGCTTGTGGGGTCAAATTAATGGGCAAATTAACGGGAGGGGAAATTTCACTGGACCTGCAACACTAATTTCCTTGTTTGTGCCATATGACAAGTAATGAGGCATTAACTTAACTTGCGCACTGTTTACAGTGCAGACTTGGAAATTGAAAACGCAAGATCTGGTACGACAGCACAAAAGACAGTGATTTTATTGTTTTATTTTCGCGATTTCGTGATAATTAAATTTTGCTATTTTTGTAGACTTCGCGAATGGATAATAAAATTGTTTTTATAATAAGTTTACGACAATTAATCAATAATTATTAATAAGAGAAATCTATAATATAATACCCGTATGTCTGTCCGTCCGTCTGTCTGTCACGCAAAACGCACGCAATACAGTATAAAAAGGATGGGCGAACTCGTGGATTTTTCCACGGGCTAACGATATGATGAATTTAGCTTACTAGACTAGCACAGATGATGCACCTAAAAGCGAGACAAAAATTGAACCCCCCCCCTGCCTTTCCGTATTGTCGCAAGTCGCCCTGGCTAACTGAAAGTTCTGGATTTAATGAAAAGCCTAACGCAACCTGAAAAATATAGTAACGAAATCAAACGCAAGAACTTTTATTGGCCTCTCTTTGAATCGTTAAACAATCTGATCGGTACTGTTTAATTAATTTTCGTTTTAATATTATAGAGCCTGAATTTCAATGCGTCACAAGTGGAGGTTTGCTTTCCAACTATTTGTGGGATAGAAAAATATTTTTATACCCAGGAGACAAAAAAAAGGTTAAGTCGCAAACAAATTTTCTGTGGCCGAAATACTTGTTCTATTTTTTTATTTAAACTTTTTAATTGACTTCTATTGCTCTTTAATAATGTGATCATTATGAGAAAGCCCGTTTTTATGGTGTTTTAAACGAATGGTCTCACTTACTGAAACAAACAATTAATCCCCGTACTATTTAGAGGTTGTAAGATCCAGTCACGATTGATTTTGGCTTTATTCGTCGACTTGAATTCGGGTTTGCTCAGAGATAAAAAACCTGCTTGTGTTTATTAGTATTTCGGGATTTGCTCTGAGTAAACTAGACTAATTATGGAAAAATGACTGGTAAGAAAAACATATTTTTTTATGAATAAAATATTTTATTTCACTTAACGCAATTCCGGTCTTGCTTTTTCCCTTCTGTGATAACAAGTCAAATCAGCATCATTTTTGATTCTACATAAATAAATGGCCGGGGGGAGGTGGAAAGTAATTGGCAACCAGGTGGAGTGACACGATAAATCTTTAGCCAGAAAGTCAGAAAGTAGTCTTCAATAAACATATACGTAACACGCAATTCTTTATTTCATATTAACCGTAAAATGATTCACTAGTATCAAAAAATTTATTATCGAAAAATTTTACTTTCTAAAGCTTCTTACAAAATTAAGAAATAAAAATCCCTGACACAAAAAAACAATGTAGGAAAGTGAAATCGAAAGCGACACTAAGGGAATTGTGGAGTCCATCTCCAAATTGTTAATAAATAAATACATCTACTTGTTAGTCCAAGTCAACTAATACAAAAGAATACGTTCTGCTTTTATCCATGATGGGGTCCCAACTTTGTTTCTGTCTTATAAAAAAACAATATATGATTTATTTTAAACATGTTGTAATTTGTTCTCATGTCAGGACATCGCTTGTTTACCATATTTACATGTAGCTAAAGTTCGATATGATAAGCTAATCAGCTAAAGTTTGGTCAATATGAGATTTTAATGTTTCTCTTTGTCATCTTCGTCACGCAGACTTCGTCAATAACATACAAAAGTCATAAAATATGGCGGGGATTTCTGCAACACAAACCATGCATCATTAGCGAATAGGTTCCCGTGATTTGTTATAACGTATTGTTGTCATGGTGAATAATCGGCGTCATCGTATACTTTTCGTAATGGCTTGCTTCTCTTTGACGTCTTCTCACCAAAAATTTCAATTTGGCTTGACCGTTTTCTATCAGTTTGAAGTGTCTTAAAATCGCCACAGATGGTATAAACAAGATGGAGATGAACATTATCATCACACCAATAAATATAGCCCATGGTGGTAATGCCATACTTTTAGCTGTCCCCTAAGAAATATAAATCAAAGTTAAGTACAATCAAGATGTTTTTAGTATTATGTTTTCATGTGTTAGAGCCTCTATAACTACTTACAGATTTTGAATCCCAGACTTGATATGTTGGAGGTGTTATAGCTAGACTATATACACTGAACACCAATACAACAACGATCATGATTGGAGACACAAATTTCCAACAAATAATCCATATCTGGCGCGGACGTCTGTTTGTCATGTACTCAATGTCACTCAAAAACCTAAAAAGAAGATTATTTTACTCCTTGCCATAAAAAACAAGACCTGCTTCAAATCTTTTAGAAAACTGAAAGACATATAATTAAGGTTTAATTTTAAAGAATTTGTATAACATAGTAGCAAAAAGTATTCAAATACAGTTTTGTGAATTGACATTAAGGATTAGAAGATTTAAGGGAAGAGGGTATGACAACAAATAAGCAATTTAAATCAAAGTAAACCTACTTTTCCATTCCATAGATATAAGATAACGCAACACATTGCACCAAAGCAATGATCAACAATGGTATACTGGCGCTGTAATTGGAGATGATTTGATACCAGTAATGCCCAGAATGGAGAGTCATGGTCAAACTTGCAACAAAAATTGACAGACACATACAACCTGCAGTTGACAAAAAAAAATTAATTTTTATAGAATTTTTTTTAGAATGAAACAAGTGAAAAGTTCTGATAATAATTTTAATTCTTAAAGTACATAATGCAACAACACTTTTCTTGTTTTTTATTTATTTAAAAGTATAAATATTTTGAGTTAAAATCACATTGAACCGAATTATAATAATAAAGACTTAAGATAATTTAAAAAATGCGTTTATAAATGGTTGCCAACACTTCCAAACTCTGACAGATGAACGCTATCTGTATGAATTTTTTGATGTTAATAAAATTTGTGCAAAGATGTCAAAGGGGTATCCCGTTTCACATTATACGTTTTCTTTTAGCTCAAGATGAAGATATTCGAAATATATTCAACAACTATGCAATATCGGTGTCCTTAAATATCTCAAATTTTTTTGCAATTATTTTACGGAAAGTTGTTGGAAATAAATATGTGTTGGAAATAGACAAAGCATATAGGAATTTTCTTTATTTGACATAGTTGGTTGACTACGTACCAGTAATGACTTCAATTCGCAATTTAGGATATAATTTCGAATCCAGAAGTGGTGTAAGTAGGCCCTGCAGCATACCACATTGCGTGTCGATACCCAGCAGAAACAACATCAGATAAAAAAAGATTGACCACATATTGGGGAAGGGTAGTGTGTCAATGGCTTCCGTGAACGTGATAAATGCCAACTCTGTTGACTGTGACAGCTAAAAAAAAGTAAAAAAATGTAAAAATTAGATTTAATATAAGTCTAAATATATATAAGTATATATTACGCTATTTTCCGGCAGCCTTTATTCTGCGGCGGGAAGGGGAATAGCCCTCCATTTTTCTTTGAGTAATATATCTTTTCATTGTCAACAAAAATTATACCGCTTGTTGTCTTTTTTCGTTTGTTAATGTAAATAATAAACGTAGTTGCCATTCCAGATATTCTAGCTTTTAAACTTTGTTTTCTTGTGAATAATAGTAAGAAATATACTTAGGTTTTTTTCGTGGTCCCTCCACTTCGAGCATCTACGGTGCACCATCTACTGTTTAAATACTGAATATAATATCGATTTTTAGCTCGACTCTTACAATTAATAAGGAAAACACTTGCATCATTGCAATTTTAAACCCAGAATGGAGCATAAAACAAAATTAATAGGATACAGAAGAAAAAGACGTTACCTCTCCTAAAAATTGATCCTTGTTACATAGCTTATCCGTTGTGTTAAAACCAGTGGTGTTACCAGTCGGATAGACAGTTGTTGTAATCCCTTCAGAAATCATATTATAAAGCTGATGGTCGGTGGAAGCAATTTTGCCTCCGCTTTCCAAACAATTTATCATTTTCTTGTGCGCTCGATAACCAATGAAACAAAACATAACCACGCTAGCGTAAACACTGACGCCTGTATCGATCAAACAAACGATAATAGCGTCTCGTGTCGTATCGTTTTTTAAAGGATTGTAACTTGCAAATGCGATCAGCGATCCATACGCGATTCCGAGCGAAAAGAACGTTTGTGAAGCTGCATCGAGCCAAACGAGTGGGTCCTTTAATCGTGTAAACTATAAACAAAGATAGACATTAGATAATGTATAAACGTACAGAGTGGTCTAAGGATGTCAAATAAATGTAAAACAGGCAACTTACATCCGGTATAAATAGCAATGCTAATCCTTCTTGGAAACCAGGTAGATGAACACCACGAAAAAACATAACCGCTAAAAGTAGTATCGGTAATGTAGATGTGACGTACACAACCTAAAACAACAAGTGAAATAAGAAAAATGTGATTAGCGTTAACCTTTTAAAACCAAAAACAGGGCCGTATCAGCCTAGGGGGCTAAGGGGGCCACGCCCCCCCCCCCCGAATTTGTTTATCAACCGTGGTTAATATTGAAAACACCAGTGCAGAAGATACTGTAAGGTTAAAATCCTAAGTGCTCACAAGATATGGGTGATAGATTGCATGTGGGTATTGCGACCTTGCTGTGACGCCAGTTGGAGCAGTTGACTCTCCTTTTTTAGGACGGGAGAGGCGAGAGTTATTCCACTCCCGGTGCTAAACTTTCATGAATTAAGATGTTAAATGAAAGAGAATTACCACCACTTACTTTCCCTTCAGTTCGAATCCCTCTGATCATAAAAAGCCACACAATGATCCACGTTATTAGAAGAGTGAGAGCAAGTGTCCAATTGATTTGTGAGCCGTGTTCTATACCTTGTGATATGTTCAGTGTTGTTCGATACCAAAAATACTTGGAGGCACCAGCTTTGCTACACTCTTCAATCTCTTTCATCACTGTTTTGTTTCCTATTAATAATGATATTAAAACGTTTATGGTATAAATATTTGAAAATGATGGCACTAACTCTCTATTTTCTGCTCGTATTTTTTAGAATGCGAATTTTGAATTAATCAATTTTGACTTGAAAATAAGGTCTAAAGAAGCTACTAAGTGTTTCTGTTGTCAGTATGGCCCTTTCCCCAATTTTCAGGTCATCACGACCTGAAATTTGGTTGTTCTGTAACTCCGCCGAGTTAGAAAAGGCAGCACCCGGTAAAAGTAGTTTCCACCCTAACGGCTACAAAGTATTGACGAGTTGATTCTTTTAAATATAGCCGAAAAATGACCTGGATTGTATTATATAAGTTTAAAAATTGCCTATTAGTTTGCAAATGGGTTTTTCAAAGGGATTTAGATAAAGTTTAAAAAAATGCAAAGAACACTTACCTTCCAGAACCTTTTCTTCAGGGCACGTGCTCCATGGTAGAGGGCTTTTAAACGAGTTTACAAAATACACCAAACACCAGGCTAAGATGACGTTGTAGTATATACAAACCAAAATGCAAACACAGACGCTTGCAATGCCCAAACCATCCAAATAAGGTGATACCACATGCCATACCCCTAACGAGCCCTGACGTAATCTTTGTCCGAGTGTCAATTCCATGTAATATAATGGTATCCCTTCAGCTACCAGAAAAATGGCGTAGGGAATGAGAAAGGTTGCTAAAGAAAATGGATTGGCAAATTAATGTGCTGGAGGAGAACAAGTAAAAGTCGAACAGATCAATTCATTTTAAGATCTCGTTGAATGTAGTTTCTTAATGTGATACACGTACACGGTTAGTATTCTCTGTTAATACTTGCCATGAACCTAGTTTCTTCTATCTGTGGTAAGATGCTAATATGATAATAATGACGGACAATATCTATACTATAACATCATTCAATAATCACAAAGTAGATTCACTTTTTACCTCCACCATTCTTATGACAAAGATAAGGGAATCTCCACACGTTGCCCAAACCAACCGTGTATCCAACCAGCATGAGCAAAAATTCCATCCTTCGTGGCCATTTGTCACGATTAAAGTTTTTGGCGGTGTTTACGTCGGAATAATTTTGTCCATACGGTTCTTCAGTCTCGACTAAGAAAAACAAGTGAGGAATTTTTAATCAATGTAAAAAAAACAACAGAAAAGCCAAAAGTCCTACGCCATTTTAAATTTTAAGAAATTTAACTGTTTGGATTTTAAAATCCAAAACAATTCCTAGAAATTTTGTTGGAAATAAATAAATAAGTAACTACACAAATCAGCTTGTATGTTTTTATTAATATTTTGAGGAACAGCGGAGATTTTATTTTACAAACAAAACGAAGTAATATTAAATCTTATCAATCTAATCAAGGTGGCTGATATCCCACGGATTCGTCCTTCGTAGATATTCTGGTCATCAGAATTTTACTCCCTATTTTGTGCGTTCTTAGATTTTACGACACAAAAACGGTTATATTAAAGGCTGTTTAATTGATTCCATTATCGAAAGATCCTCTAAAAATTTACTGGACCAGGATTGTTTTCGATCGGTTTTTTGACCATGTTGGTTAACATAATATGGTTACAAATCAATTAGCGCCATCAAAACAATTTGCTTTTAAACTTAAATAGAGAAATAAAATGTTCACAAACACATGGCCATAATAACTTTTAAACCATATACCACGCTGGCTATTTGGAAGTTCTCCAGCGGTGGAGGGCTCCGTCGGTAATTTCTAAAGTTTTTGTTCATTGTGTATCTTGCTTAGGTCTCGAGTAACAACTCGGTTTAAATATTTCCTGATGTCAGCTTTTTTTCCAATTGCGTTTTCAATTAGCTTATTACATTTGAGATTGTAAAACGTTTATATTTACTTGGAATTTAACCACACTAATATAGCAAATGAAAAAAATGTAACAATATATATAGAAAAATTCCGCAAAAGACTCCAAATATATCCTGTCCGATTTCATTCAGCTCGAAAAAATGGCAACACTTAACTATATTTTAAAAAAAATACTCTGGAAAATTGAAGCTAAATAAAAGTTACGAAAGGTAATAGAAATTGTCACTATAAACAAACAAAATTTGTGGAAAAAAGCTGAACAGAAGAGGGAAGCAGCTCAATGAGCCCTTTCTAGCACGAATAAGGTGTATAACTAACTGTCCTAAGCAGGCTTACAAGATTAGTTTCACACAACCTTAGAAAGCATGCCTAAAGTGATAAATATCCTACCATCACCATCTAACGCATACATGTAATCAGTAGTCGACGTGGAGGTTTCTGTTGACGTGCTCGCCGCCATGTTGTTACCAAGAATCTCTAAAGGCGGATACGAGAATAAGCCATTTGTTCGTTGTATATTAGATTGAGCTCCTTCCTTCTTTGTGATGCTATTGTGTATAAAATCTCGTTTCGACGACTCCTTCAATGAATTGACCATATGACTCATTCCTGGTTCATTCTTGTTTCGTTTAAAACGAGAAGCTTTTGTCATTGCCAGTATTTATTTCCGTTATTTTCTTTTATTTCTTCTTTTATTTTAGTTTGCTGGTGAGTAAACTAAATGATATCTATAATTTGCTTTACGTAACTATATATGGTGATATTGATTTCAAGGCAAACAGCAAAAACATTTTACATGCATTCTTAAATCTTTGTTAGATAGAACACCTATCAAGATTTAGTTAATAATGAAATATATTTATATCATTGAGAGAATGAATTATTTATAATAAAAACGCTGATTCTTTTTCTTTTCCTATTGAACTTATTCGACTTTAACTCAATGTCTTTAAAGGCGTGTTTTTTTATAGCTTGATTTTTAATTGGCGATTTAAATATTGATTTATGATTGCCAAATGCAATTATGGCAGTGTATTTTTACTTTTTTTATTCTTAGTTAAAAAAATATTTTATCCAGCTATTTATGGCTACAATCGTGACTACTCTTTTTTAGCACGTCATTTTTCTCGATAAGACTGAGAGTCCTTTTTTTTTATTTATCAGTCTCGAATTTTTTTCTTAAAAAGTTACTGATAACGAAGTGCTTCAATTAACTACACGAATTAAAAATGTAGTATGTAGCGATATTAAGGCACTGCATAATCTCAAACTCCCCAAAAATATCCCTTATTTTTCTTTGGGTGTGGGGTGGGAAAAGGGGGGGGGGGGGGTGGGTAAAACAGCAACTGTTTTACTCAAACAAAGTAATTTTATCTAGTATATAGTTTCTTAAATTTTTAGACGTCTTCGTACTTGTTTTTTTAAAAACGACATTCCTCTTCACCATTTTAAAAGTTTAATAAATGTTTGTGATTTAGAAAGAACTGAACTCCGACAAAACATGAATTTTAAACAATTACACAATTTCTATATATGGCTTGCACGAGAGCTATAAAAGCACACTCCACCCCAACAAATAATTGTTTTTTTAAAGGACTATTACACTTGGAGAACATATGGTCCCTAAAATAACCTTTAGTAAAAGTTTTTAAAAATAGCAAATGAAGAACCATGTTATCAATTCTTTAAGCAAAGTAAACCCTAGAAAAATAGCCTTCCTTGGTCATTCTTTGGTCGGCTTTCCTTGGTGATTTTAAACCTTTGAAATCTCGTCCCAAGGGCCTGCTTGGTTTTTTATATTGGTACAAAACCAGTATCAATAATAAGACAAACATACCTTGTACACAAAGTTGGAATTCTCCACCTATAAAAACGTTAAGTTTAAGTTCCAATTGCATAAAAACTATTGAAAAATCATCAACCATCGTAGATTAATCACATTTATATTTATAATGGAAACATATGTTTTACATGAAAGCAATACAAGAGATTTTTTTACCTCCACATCAGTTAAACTTTTTTTTTAGAAGAAAGTTTTCTTACATAGCTATGAATTATTTTCATCTAACAAATAGTAACCACTGGTGTAAATCCTTACAAAAATGTTTGGAATTAACGAAGCATTTAAGTTATTTCCCTACCTAACCCGAATCTATTAATAAGTTTGATCACAAATTGTTAATCGAACTGTACGTTGTTAGCTACCAGGCAAATAAATTAAAATATTACGCAACTAGTTTTTAAATACTTAGTTAAATTTGGCAAGAAACCTTTCAAAGATACCAATTACAAGTAAAAAGCCAGAAAAATAAGAGAACAAAGAATTAACCCAAGCTTCTTGACTTACCCCTACAAAGTCTATTATACGTACTTGATGTTAGGCCCTACAACCCGGTGTTTAAAGTAGGGGGAGAGGGATAAATCTTCTATATTGAGTCATTTATAACGTTTTATTAACTGGTTCGCAAAAAGTGGTTGTGTATGTGGGTGGGTTGGTGGGTGAAAGAATATCCGGGCCAGAAAACAGCTTCAAAACTGCATTTGCAAATGAAAACATATAAATACATTACTCTGATTAATTCATCTTACTCTAAATGACATTTAACACTGGGTGTTTACGAAAAAATAAAATCATCTATCCACATCAAAAATTTAAATGTTTTTATTTGAGACACGTGTAAATTGTGAAAACATCACACGAAAAGGAAGATTCACGATTTAGCTAGGATGTGTGAAATTGATGAATGGTTTTATGCATAATCAAGTTGCATTGCTATCCTGAAGTTGAATGTACTAACGATATCGAACACTAAAAATGTTCAATTTGTTCGGAAAATTCATAAGTAAGTTTATAACTAGAAGATAAAAAATTTATAGATACTTCAAAAATGGTCAAAAAAAGTCTTCGTGATGCTTAATGAAGAATGTTACAGCTGAAAGCTAAAAAAGAAATTTGACGACCTTTTTACGGTTTAAAAAGAACACATAAAAATTAGAACTAATGAAAACAAAATAATTACTATATTAAAATGAACAGAACTTATTTCTTTTACAAAAAACTAAATTACTCCTTGTCTTTATCTTCTTCAAATTCCATTCTTTAACTCAACTCACGAACCATTTCACTTGTTTCATCAGAACATCACAGAGTTGTACTCCTCCGGAGAGCCCATATTGTATCTGATTGATAAAAAGCTGCGGCATGCTTATTTTCAATCGAAGTATCGTTATAAATGATTTAGTTCGATATATTGTTGTGTTCATTCATGTCTATAGTTATATTTTGGCTATTATTAATGAAGTAAAACAGAGATTTATATCCCTTAATATGTTTATAGCAACTTCTTTTCTGTTATATTTGCTTGCGTCTATTTGTACTTTAAATATTTTCCAAATCTCTAATTTCCTGGTACTATACTTTTTTATATAAGAAACCAAGCTAACGGCCAACTAGCAACGAAGTTTTCTAAATTTTGAGGTCGTTTTATGATAAAAACGTTTTCTTAAGTTTCTTAACTTTGACGGGGGCTATCAGAGAGATATTTAATCACAGGTATGATTTTGAAACAAGAAGATTTTTCATTACCACATATCCAAATGAAGGATGAGATGAGATGCCTTTTTCCTGGTGTTCACCGTTTTTTCATGTATGTTTAGTTAAAGTCGTTAATTTCTAAGTTTTTGTCGATTTGTCAGGATAACTTAGTCAATATCCGTGAAGAAACCGTAAAAATTTTAACATTTTCTTACAGCTAGAAAATTTTCTTAATTTTTAATAAGGCGACTTATCAGTTTTTTGCAAAAAGGGCTCTTCTAAATAATTGTAGTGCTTTTCTTAATCGGTTCTGTTTAATCGAAGTTTGTACAAAAATATCAATGCCGCTATTTAACTAAATGTTTTTTTCTTGTTTTTTTCTTAAACAATACTGGCTAAAAATCGTGTATTCATGCGCCGTTTCAACAAAAAATGAAACTGCTGGACGGAGGTTTGTATGATTCAGAATTCATTTTTCCGAGTACCATTCATTTTTCCAGTTACCATTTTGTGAGCACGCAGACAAATACAGGCAAGTTTATAGTAGATTTGCTTGTACTTTTTGCAACAACAAATAGTCATTCCAAGCTCTTCAGAATTAATTATTATTTAAAACCAAAACAAGATTGATTTAAAAAAACGTGACCAACGTCACGTTAAATAAATAATATATTAATTAAATATTTTTTTTTCATCTTTATGAGCTAACCAACATTCAGATGTAAACAAAATTGAAAGATATTTCTACCAGCATAACCATATGTTAAATTTCTGATGTAAATAGAGTCCATCCCAATGACGTCGTTAGCTACAAATTTAACCATGTGTAGATACCCATACGGATACAGAATAGGAATGAAAAGAATCATAAAAATTATAGATATTTTAAACACCCTTTACAAAATACTGAACGAAAAAAGCGTTCAAATTACCGGAAGTTACCAGGGGTTACCGGCAAATAACGGGACGCAAAGTACCTTCGTTTAAAAAATATTAAAAAATGGAAGTATATATTGGCTCAAAATTTGTCAACCCTAAGTAACGATATTTTAAGGGGAAAGAAGGGTGACAAAATCTGGGTTGACTTTTTTTTCAAATTTTATTATTGATTAAGTCTACAAACTGGGGTGAGGGGTGGGGAGGGGTGGTTTCCCCTTTTTCTATTCTGACTTAAATATATTTCTTAAATATATTTTCAAGAGGCATGGTCTCAAGTATTAAAATAACATTGCCAATACATCGCTTTAATGTACCCATTTATTTTCTTCCAACATTAAATTCCCTTTAAGGATATCGTTAATTACACCATTTTGAAAACAGTCATAATTCTTTCTTACATGTATGTTGGTTACCGGGTGATAACAAAGATGTTGCCAAGGAGATAGATGGATCCTAGGGATAAATTACAGACCAGCCTGAGCAGAAATTCTTAATTTGTGCGCAATGACGGAAGGAAATGCATATCGATTAGAAATTATGTCCGATTTGACACTTTTTAAAACTTTCTAAGTTTTCTACGTTTGATTACAAAAAAACTGTGTATGTTCTAGGAGGATAAAAAATAGCTACATATGTTTAAATTATACCCATTTCTTTTAGTGTTATTATTTCAGCAGCTGGAAACATAAGAAGAAACGCGTTATGATCCGGTCAAACCGTAAGAAATTTCTTTGAAGAAATCGGAAATCTATTTAAACGAACTTAAGAAACTTAATTTTAATATCTTTTGCAATTCATCCATGAAAAGGAATTTTTCTTTTAAAAAGGCTTCCTCTTTAATAGGACGATGAAAAGCTTCTGCGATAAAGTGTAGCAAAGAGAACCTTTTTTTTAAAAAAAAGAAAGTATTTACGTTCTCAGCATGGAAGACTTTTTAACAGGGAAGACTTTTTCAAAGTTGCAGTATTTACCAGCCCTAAATTTGCTGATCCTTAGTAACAAAATTTTAAAGGTCGAAAAAGCCGAAACAAAAATTTGAGCTTTTGTTTTGATGAAAAATACCTGGTTGTCAGTAAGCTTAAGGACTATATATTTTTCGTTTATTGTTCGTGTGGTGACATTTTTCAAAAAAAGATAACATATTCACAGTACAAGCGAATGTAAACGCTGAATAAAAAAATATAAAATATAAAGAAAAGAAAAAAAGATGTTCTGATTTAATTAGCGACACGCCCTGAGTGCAAACATAGCATTGCTGTTCAAACTAGTAGCAGAATATTGCACCTACATTACCAATTGGTTTTTCATATAACCTGCATGTAGAAGTCAATAACGATTCAAGAATCGCGAATCAAAAAGAAAACACGCATTCTATGTCACGCTGGATAATAAAAATATATATCTTAACAAAGGCAAAAAAATATTTACATGATGTATTTTTTCCAATGAAATCTAAAAATTAGGTCTTATGGTGTCTGAAGGAAACATTAATAACGTTGCCTGGTTGTGAATATTGGTCTTCTCAGTAAAGGTTTCTCTTGCTACGGTAAAGCTTGGAACAAACTCCCCCTTCTGTTAGACGCCCCCTCGATTAAACGCCCCCTTGATTAAATGCACTTTTTTTCAATAACTTTTCTCAATAAACTCCTCTTCCAATACGTCGCCTTTAAATGGACGTTTATTTGAACTATAATAATATCGAATTTCACTGATAATAATAAAACCCATTCCAAAAAGTTTATTATTAAGAGAAAAGAATAATTAAAGTTTATTAAACGTCTCCTTGCTTGTAAGTATGTGATCAAAAACGCCAAAATTTAAATCTATAAAGCAGACAAAGATCAATTTTTACCAGAATATCAAAAATCAATGTTAATGTTGTCAAACACTTCTAAAAGAAATCATTAAAAAACATGAAAATCCAGATTTATGGATGTATCAAGCGATGAAGACCTAAGGAGGAGATCGAAATTTCTGAAAAATCAAGTCAACTTCAGAGCATTGCAAGTAATGGGATACTGTTCTCTCTTTAATTTGGCAACGAGAATCACTGTGATTCACTGATAAAGGTAATTGGAAATCTAGAAAACCTGCAAACAAAAATGACAACATTGTTTACAAAGAGATGGATTGTTAAGCACCTATAAACCAAGTGCTCTTTGTCTTTTGAGTTGTTATCTGTTTCCAAGAGCTGTATAACTTTGCAATCATTTTTAGTCCTACCAGGTTTTTATATTCTATAAATGTTCAAAAAACGGTCAAATTGTCTTTTAAAGATGTTTGTTTGCCTAACTGCGTAATTTGAGCATATACCTAATGAATTTCCAGCTTATTTTAGATAAATTGTCAGTTGATAGAACTTTTTTTGCGAATCCTATTTCCATTTGAATATTGCAGTTTGTGATAATAATAATTTGAATTTGATTGTTTTTGTTCTTTCCTATTCAAACTTCGTTTATGTAAAATATACTTGATTGAATAATAACGACCGGGTTAGAGTCGTAACAAGAAAAAAAAAAGAAAAAAAGGAAGACGTGAAAAAATGGAATAAATTTTTGAGTACTACAGAATGAGTGAGTAAAACCTTTTTTTCAGATTTTAAAAAAAGGCTACAAGACAGCTGTTGGCTTTCGACTTTAGTGACTTACACGAAAGTCGAGCTTATGGTTATGAACAAGTTTATGATCACTCTGAGGAAAAAAACAACAACTTAAATCAACCTAAATATCACATTGAGCATCCAAATATAACTGAAGATGACAGAAAAGCTCCCTACATACATATACTGGATATCCATAATTTGTTCAATATAAGCACTTACCTTGCTTATAACTCATATTCTCTAATAAAATAAATTTCAAACGTTTATTGCACATAAAGCCAGTCGAAGCCACAACAATGACATTTCAATTTTTTTAGAGGTACTAATTAGCATTTTTTACAAATACAGCTCCTCGTGTTGTCTCGTCAAAACAAACTTTTGATTTACTGATATTTAATATAGTTTACTTACCGTAGCTTATTTTTCCGTCAAAAAGAATACTAAAGGAAAATTTTTCTTTCTTAAGAAAGAAAAAAGAAGAAAGTCATTCTTCATAAACAGGTTGTCTAGACGTCTATGTGGTTCTAAGTGTGTCTAATTTCTTGCACCTTGACCATTTGAGTGGTCCGTTTATTACACGCCATTCATCAGAAATTGCTTATTAAATCCTTTTGTAGCCCCTTAAATATCGTTTTAATGCTTGATTTCCAATCAGACATCAATGATAATCGTTTTTACTCATTGCCTAGGAGTTCCCATCAAAAGATGTCTCTCGTTGCCTTTTCGTAAAAGAATCATACTTAATAATACGAACGAATCAGTCTTTATCACTATCTGATAATGCAAGAAATTAGAAACGTGAGATGATAAAGAAAAGGTTTTACAAAAAGGATAGTCTAAAAGATCTTTACAATAACATGATGCATGAATTCGCGTGAGTAACCCACCATTACACAGCTTTCAGTCAATTGAAACATTTTTGTTGTTGTTTCCAACAAAATTTAGTTGTTCGATAATAGTTTGTCTCCTTGTAAGGTAGTTTTCTTGATTCGATACAAATTCTTATGCTTTCTGCGACGTAACTATTTTTCTTCCCTAATATGATCATATATCCGAACTCAAACTATTTTGGAGAACGAAATAAAAGGTTTATCACACGACGAATGAAAGCAATTTGCAATTAATTGCACACAAATTATTCCCCCGCACTTCTGGGTTACCATTGTTACCACCTAAGGAAGCGAAAATCCCTAAAAGTATATTTTTTGCTAGCCGTAGAATTCGATGATTCTGAGAGTCATTGGTTAAGATTTTCCTAGATGGCTTTAAAGGTTACAGGTTAAATAAGTATTTTAAGACTTGTTGTTTGTAATATGTTATGAGAAATATTTTTTGTATTTAGCTAGATGTGAAAGAAAAAGTAATAATTTCGTTATCAATCGGATTAGGAGCTGTTGTTCTGTTATTGCTGGTCATTCTGCTACGCTTGTTAAATACGAGGTATTTCGTTTATTTAAGAATCCTTTCCTGCTCTATTTGGCTAGGTTGTGAACAATTAAGACATCGTTCTGTTCCTTATTAGTACTTACAGTGCAGTTATTCATAACTTGTTTGTTACATACACACAAATTTCAACAGTAAAAAGATGTCTGCAGGCTCAGTATTTACTACTGAATAAACTTTACCACTAGACCTTTTGCTTTGTTCCTTGTAAGAAAAGTAGAAGAAGAAATTAAAATAGAGAAATAGTGCTTTAAAATCAGTGCTTTAAAAGCCAAAATATAATAATATTGTTTGTAAAATGAAAACACATGCATTGCATTATATTTAGAAGACGGGCCATTGTTCCTCAAGTAAGCTGGAATTTTCAGGTATAACTTTAAATATTGTATGAAGAGAATTTATTTGGTAACCAATTAACGAAAATAGATACTCGAAACTGCTCAATTGCAAAAAACAGAGGATAACAAGTTTCATATTTTTATCGATCTTAAACAATTCTTGAATTGGATTATTATTCATATTTTGCCGATAAAATACCAAAATTTGATTGGACCAACATTATCATTGAATATCTATTTTCGCGCCGTTTGAATTAATGAAAACAGGCTTTTCCACATGACTGATTTGCTAGTGCTCAGACCTGTGTAAAACTCAGAACAATTTAATTATCTTTCAGAAAAATAATATTCAAGAAGAAAAACATGGATGGATATCTGAGTCACCATTTTTTGTACCGACAACCCCACCGAACAGCAAAGAAGGTTTTACTTTTTCATACAGGTCCGATAGTTTGAACAATGTCTTACCTAACATCATGTAGATAAAGTTCTATGTTTTATAGAAAATAAACACATCACATTAAATTCTCTGGTTATAGTTGGACTGTTAATTTTAGATTTTAGTGACTTACACGAAAGTCGAGCTAATAGACAAAAAACAGCATCGGAAATCATCTTAAATTTCCCATTGGTTGCCGAAATATAACCATAACTTATTTTACTGCTAAAAAGAATGCTAAAAATGATGTTTTTAATAAGATAACTTTTTTTGAAGATAACAACAAAAATAGTAAAGTCATCATAAAAAAATTAATATACAGGTTGTCTATATAGAAAACTACATGCTCCAAAACTGCACTATGACTTTTTCCAGACAGAAACACTCATATATTCGCAGGCTCTTGTTTTTAAATGTCACGAGAAACCGTTAAAACTCAACACCATCGGTTGTCTATATACTTATGAAGTGCGTATAATGTTTTTGTATTTGACCTTTCGAGTGGTCTGTTTATTACACACTTCTCCAGAATGTGCGAGGATGGACGAAGATTTTAATTTAAAAATTTTGTAGCCCCTTTAGCAGAAAAATTATTTTTCTCTTCAAAATGCAATCAAACAATTAGCAGACACGTTTTCCACTTCAGAAGTTAAGTAAACTCCTGGTTATTCGGTACTTATCCGAAATTTTCGGTTATTCAAAAATATTTTATTTCCCCCTGGATTTTGTAATAGAATTCAACGTAAATTTTCCTCAGTTATTGGAATTTTCAGTTATTCGAAAATGAAGATATTCGAAGCTGTTTTCTATAACCCCCTCCCCGCTCCTTTACCCAATACTCCCCAGTTTTTCGAAATTTGAAGCAAAAATAAGGTTTTTTAACTTTAAAAGATAAACATAAAACGTAATAAAAAAAATTAGGAGATTTTGTAAAGATTTTATTTTTTTAGGTTATTTAGAATATTTTAAGAGGTGTGGCGAGCCGTGATATACGTGAATTTCAACAGTCTTTATTCTCTCCTACATAAAAAATTCTTGGAAACCGGTATGAATTGGCGAAATTTAATTCTCGTAAAATATTAGGAATTGCCCACTTCGCCATAATTATTTTTCATTGGTAATAAAGAAATGTGATGTTTTGCAGCATGCCCGTATATTATTTCGGAAGGTCTGATTTTATTCTAAACAATCGTAAACCAACAAAACCACTTAAAAAGAGTAAGAACATTGTGACTTAACCTTTCTATTACCCTAAAAAACTTGGTATTACTTTCCTGACTCATTAAACATATAGGTAAGATTAGCGTGTAAAATAAACAAGATTAACATATGAAATAACCAAGTTTAGCATGTACAATAACCAAGTTTAGCATGTGAAATAACCATGTTTAGGACGTAAAATAACCAAGTTTAACATGTAATATAACCAAGCTTAGCATGTAAAATAACCAAGTTTAGCATGTTAAATAACCAAGTTTAACATGTAAAATAACCAAGTTTAGCATGTAAAATAACCAAGTTTAGCATGTACAATAACCAAGTTTAGCATGTGAAATAACCAAGTTTAGCATATGAAATAACCAAGTTTAGCATGTACAATAAACAAGTTTAGCATGTAAAAAACCAAGTTTAGCATGTACAATAAACAAGTTTAGCATGTACAATAACAAGTTTAGCATGCGAAATAACCAAGTTTAGCATATACAATAAACAAGTTTAGCATGTACAATAAACAAGTTTAGCATGTGAAATAACCAAATTTAGCATGTACAATAAACAAGTTTAGCATGTACAATAACAAGTTTAGCATGTAAAATAACCAAGTTTAGCATGTACAATAAACAAGTTTAGCATGTACAATAAACAAGTTTAGCATGTGAAATAACCAAATTTAGCATGTACAATAAACAAGTTTAGCATGTACAATAACAAGTTTAGCATGCGAAATAACCAAGTTTAGCATATACAATAACCAAGTTTAGCATGCGAAATAACCAAGTTTACCATGTACAATAAACAAGTTTAGCATGTACAATAAACAAGTTTAGCATGTACAAAATCCTAGCATGTGAAATAAGTAGCTCAAAAATTTAGTAAGAATTGATACCTGGTAGCTATTGTCAGATACTCATTAAACCATGTCTGCTGATGCTCCATCAGAAATTTTAAGAAAAATGCGATTGGTTATTTGCGAAAATAATTTTGAACCAACCAACAGAGTATATAATGCATAATTAATCGTCTGCGTAGGTTGTAAACCGAACTCCATTAAAAAAGTGATCCGCCCAGTATCAGGAATTTTGTGTGATTGCGTAATTGTTTAATGAATTTTTCGTCTGAGCAGGAAAAATGGTTAGACATTGAAACAATGTTAGTCAGATAAAAAGTTGCCTTAAGGTTAACAAAAAACTCCATAATAAACATCCGTACACTCGATATAATGGCCAATATACATGAGCTACTCGCAGCTGCAAATTTTTCTTTGGAAATGTCAACTATGTCATAGAAATGCTAAATGGAATGTCAATTTTACATACCATAAAAAAACGATAAAAAAATATGACGTTCCATTATTGGTTTACTTCTCGCAACAAATAATGGAGTCATGTAAAAGTTGAATATGATGTAGGAACAAGCGAGAAAAAAGACTAAGAAATACATGAAATCGTTGTTTTCTTTTTATTAAAACTTGTTTCTCCTGTTTCATAAAAAGGAGTAAAAAAACATTCAGTTTGTTTTTCAAAATACAATTATTGAGATATTAAAAAAAAGAAATAAAATGGAAAAAGAGAAAAGATCATAAAAACTCAATATTCGTAATAACTTTAAAATAACGAATCTAAATTCACAGCATTAAAAAAACAATGCATAAAAATTTTTTTTTTTTAAATAACAGTCAGAAGAAATCGAACAGAAAAACATAAGAAAATATTTTTAACTTTGAACTCAAAACATGTTGCGTTGTTTTCCTTTGCTGATCGTCATATATATAAAACATACCGTGTGCCGAAATAATTCTACAAATGAGCGCATATATCGCAACTCAACCGGAGATTTGATACCTTGGGCGGAATGCAAGAATTACGCTGGTGCGGCGAAATTAAACGAAGCGTTTTGCCAGTGTGTTCGAAATGGCACCGTGGTTAAGAAGAAGAATAGCAGCGGTTGTTACGATGCAGCGCAACTGATGAGCTTGTATAGTAAGTACTTTATCGCATATAACTTCTCGTAAAAATCTTGTAAAATTTCGCAAAATGCAAACTTTTTACTAACATTCTTTTAACCGAACTTTTTGTTTTTTATTATTTATTTATTTATTTCTACTGATTTTTTTTTATTTTTTAATGCTACTTAATTTTTTTTCACTAAATTCCGGATGCCCAGTAAACTTTGAAATAAGTATATTTAAAATATCTTGCAATAAGGCTTGTATATGGTAGCTGAAATTAAAAAGGTTTGATTAAATTTTGTGCCATCTATAAATTTTTCCGACATTTGTTAAATAAAAAACATAAAAAAATCCGTGGCAACCAACCGAATAAACTTTGGTTTCAAATTTGAAGTTTTCTAAACGAAAGACATGCTCCTTCACTGTCAGTTCAACATAAATTGAGGCCCTACTCTTCCGTTTTTGTCTGTAACTTTTGTTTGCCTGGCTTATTTCACTTGAAATTTTTAGTAACTGAGTTTCTATCTATATGAAGTTGATTTAGGAAAAAAAGAATTAAAATTGCGCTCTCAATAGGTGACAAGCTATGCCAACCTCGTTCCCAGAACACTTTGCCTTTTTGATGAAATTGATAACGGCCACTCCGTGATAACAACTCAGGAGCCACAAGACCCTGGGAACGAGGTTGCAGCTACGCCCATATTTTTAAGGTCCCTTTTGCAAAAACTAAACTAGAAATTCTTTTTTAGAATATTAAGCACATATTACGATATGTGATCAATATATATTTATATTGTATTGTGTGGTGTTTACGCCCTTATTACGCCCTCGCATATTATTATGCACCATGTGGGCGTAATTTACGCCTGTATTTTGCGGTAAATCACTTTTTCATTCTTCTCCCACTTATTCTTATTCTGTAATTTGTAGTGGCATTTATTCAAGTTGTAATTTCTCCACATGTGGGCGTTTTTAGGGGCGTATAAATCTCTAACCTTACTCTTCTTTTTATGTTTTACAAATGTTATTGTCATCAACTTTTTATTTGCTTCCTTAGTTTTTCCTTCTTACTCTTGTTGAAGAGTTTCTTACATGAAATAATTATTGAGAATTTAATATTTAATATTTATTGAGAATTTAATATTTATTGAGAAAGTAATTATAATGGAATTATTTCTTATGATAAAAGTAATTATGGAGATAATTTCACTCGTTATCGGCGCGTGTACCTAAATATCTCAAACACCTGTACCTGTTGATGATCCAATATGAATATAGAACAAGGAAAGCTGGTTTGTGTATGTTATTTGCGAACTATTAAAGTAGTAACAAAAGGATAATAGGAAGATGAAGAACACTCTTGCTAAATTTATAATGGAATGCAAATCATGCAATAGAAAAGCTTGTAAAGAACATCTACCTTAAATTTGTAACAAGTATGCAAAAAATTAAAAACCAGCAATTTTCAAAATTTTGCTGACGTCAGCAATTTATCACGTAACCAAAGCTAAAAAATTTTCTGCCACTTTACTATTTTATGTTAGTTAACACTTGGAGATGTGCTCCAAGTGTTGTTAACTGACATAAAGCAATAAAAGTGGCAGAAAAAATAAAAAATAAATTAAACCTTTGACCGGGTCACTCAGACCCCAACCTGAATAGGGTTAAATGCAAACCTAATAAATGAACTTAGTTCTTCGTCCGTCACTTTATTAACTTTTTTGGATAAATAGAAAATATATTTAGAGAAAATAATTTACAAAATATAGAGGTCCGAATAAATAATATGTCTGATAAAGCGTAGCTTAAAAGGAGCAGTAAATACTACCCATCTAAGTCATGGCCCTCCTGGTCATAATAAACAGGGTATATCCCTCGATATTTGTGAGGCTAGTCATGTAAATATGCACATCTCTCGATCTCTATTCTTTTGGAACGTGTTGATTATTTCTAGTTCTTTAATATTACATTAAAGATTAAAGACACAGCGGTCCAGCTCTTTCCTTTCACAAAACATCGCGTTCATCTTGCATCTTCTCTATTAACCCTTCAGCGTTATTTCCTTTTGGCCTGTCTCTCTCGCATTCGTCATCTGCGTCCGTAACCATCTCTTTTACAGGTTTCATCGCTTATTCTATCACCTCCTGTATCGCTTTTAATTTCCCGCTTAACTGATCAAACATTGTGCCACACCCTTTGTCGTTTTTACAAAAGATGTGACACAATGTTTGATCGCTTAAGCGTTCAATATTTTTCTTGAGACGTTGGATCTTTTCCTCTTGTTTTATACTTATTTCTCTCCTCTAGAAGTTTATTCTCTCTTTTAAGAGCTTGAGATAAAGTTGTTAACTTCTCAATAAACTTTATTTATTTTTGGAAATGTAAAAGGGAATTTGTGTTAACAGATTTTTGGTGATCATTGTTCCTCCCTGGCTTATAGTTTACCATCTATTGTAGAAACAAATTCATGAAAAGGTTAGGGTCTAAGATGTGATAAAAATACAATTAGAACTTTTTGAATTTTGTTACCTTTTTATAGGCTCCAATGTCGTAATTATGGATTTCTATTCTAGCAGGTAGCATCACTTCCTTCCGTCACTGAGTATTTGCGCAAAGTATTATTTGAGATTATTTGACGTCAAATTTGTTTGTATTTTCTTGACGTAATAGTTAAAAATGGTTACCAGGTGCTTATTCTTTGTTTCTTATAATGTTTGGTGGTCTATTGCAGAATTATGAATAAGCGCCCTTTATAAAAGCATAACATACAGTTGAGATTAATAAGAGGTGAAAGAAACCCAACCACTTAATCACCTTTTGCTAACACGTCTTATAGGACCTAAATTTCGTTGTAATGCAAACGAATTTTCGTTATTTTAATAATTAAAAAATAAAATAATAACTGCTGAAATGATATAATAAACATCCAAAAATTATTTTTTAAACAATTATTTTAACAGTCAGCTTTTTATCGGACAAAATTCTCATTATCTTGGAAAAAATACATCATTTTTGTAGGTACAATCTTGGTCAAGATATGCCGAAGACAGCTAAAGTTTGCAGCCACAAGTAATTGCATAGTATTTCTATATACTACCCAATTACCACGAATTTTAGATGCCAAACGAGGATTGTTTCGGTGTTCGGGCCTGTGAGTGAACGTGAATAGGAAATCTTTTTTGCCAGTGGCTGTATGAAGAGTAGCGACTGAAAAAAGTAGCGACTTTGCAGCCAGCCTGCTGTAAAGCATTGGTGGTTTGACACTTTTGCCCATATTTAAAAAAATGACGCTTGGAGAGTCAAACAGGCGGTGCATCAATATTGTTGTACGAATTATGTATCTATGTCATGATTTAAGAACGTGTAGCATTGTCATTATCCAGATAAGATGTAACTATCGCAATAGTAAGATGATTATAACTTCTTTTTTAGACAACAGCTTGTTATTCTTGGAAAACATCACTAAGGTATTCACGGTCACTTCTAAAAACGCAAAGAAAATAAAGGAAGGTATCAGCTTGATATATCCTAACGGTACCGCTGTTCAAAACGTTGATTGTGCCTTGCTCAATCAAATATGCAATCTTCCATTAAACAATACGCAGAAAAAGAAGATATTTAACCTAACACAACTCCTTACTAAAGAAAGCAAACGTTACCATCTTTCTGTGAGTAAATTTTTACTTTTTCGCGCCAAATTTGTGAAGTTGGTCTCCATTAAAACAGTGTCTTGTTTTTGGTTACGATATTTAAACATCGGAGCTCAAAAAGCTCACCCGTTATTGTACAAATTATGGACTTATATTAGTTGATTAAAGTGTTGTCCTTTGGAAATTAATTCATCTTAACTTACAAAGCTACCAAATAGCGAGGGCCGGGGCTGGGGAGAAATTCTGGTGCAAATACTGAAACATTGAACGTTGAAAGCAGTTGACAAGAACGGCTAAATGGGAACTAATCCTCGATTAGTGCAAGTGTAATCTATGTTGTTGTTTTTTTGCGTTTTTGCGTGTATCACAATTTAATAAAACAACACCCCACCTCGTTCACAACGCATCTTATATCTGTTCTACGAATATATTCCGAGTTAAAAAATGTACCCCGGAAACGAGGTTCGGGGATTGAACCAAATCTTTTGCGCATCCACTTTTTTCTGCATAAAGCAGTTGATTGGATAAAAAATCTTGTCAACCAGTATAAAAAAATACGCAGGAGCGCTCTCGCACATAGGCTCTCACAGCGTACACCAACCTGGTTCCTTAAGCCGTAAACAATCCCTGGAAACGAGGTTAAGTGTGCACCTTTGAAATTTGAAGAAGAGATCAATTAAAAAGCCTTTACTGAGACATTTTTAAAGATACAAAGAAATATATGTTGCTTTTAAACACCTTATTAGATTCATCGTCATTTTAAAGAGAATTATCAAAACTGGCTATGTGAAGCTCAGCTAACATGTTCCAATAGGCGATGGAGTGTGCTTGTTAAATTCGAAACAGCAAAAGGTTCGTACTTTGTTTTATTCTCCTGCTTCCTAGATCCTTGGAGTACTACCCAAGCCAGTAATGTAAACCGAAAGGCTTTATGTCGATGATAGGAGAACGGCCCTAAGCCCGAAGTAAATTTACTGCTAAAAAGTCAGGGAATAGCCTCGTAGCCTCCAGGTTCCGAACCTGTCCGAGCCTCAGATAATAGCCATTACTCGAAAGTACCCCCTAAAATTCTATAAAGCCCTTATAATCGGGAAAATCTAATAACTTTTGTCACGATTATCTTAGAATTAAAACTCACAACACAAGTTTATTTCATCAAAAGGAATCATTTCGCAAAGTTTGGACACGTTATTAACCCCATTTCCTACTTTTTTCGGATTTTACCCTCACAACTAATGGGTCGTGGTGGCTTGTGTGCCCCTATTCTAACTTTTGATCTAGAATGATTTTTATAATATAATGTCTGAAATCCTACAAAAAACAAAGCAACTCGTGAGCAAGAGCCCATTCTGGAGTGAGTAAGAAAAATACAAACAATAGGGGATTGTAGAAAAAACATTAGGCCCTGACATTTTTTTTCTAAAAGTGTTTTGTACTTTTCATCTGAAAGCATTGTTAAAACTAAGGTGTGATTTTAATTGGCGCACTAACCTACCTTATTACAGGAAATTTGCAATCTTAAAATATTTGGTACACTCCAACTAAAAATTGTTGTTTTTACTACACTTCTACCAAACCACGTTAATTCATACACTCGCAATGTATTTTTGTTTGGAAAAGCGATAATTTTATGTTTCCGAAATGCAAATTTTCAAGAAGTTATTTTTTCAGTTGTTATTTTCTTGTAATAAGATACGTTAGCAAGCAGAACCAAGAAAGTAGACTTCCAAACAGGTAATCAACAAGCCACAATTATTTAACAGTGAAGTCTGTGTAAAGAGAAACACTGCGCCTCAGCCAAAATTTTATGTTACTTGCTAACATTAAGTTATAGCTGAAGAACTGGGTAGCCGTTTTAAACATCGCCCAACTCAATCAAGTGTTACTATTGACAAAGATAAAGATGGAGATAAAGATGGAGATAAAGATGGAGATGAAGATAAAGATAGAGAAAAACCAGGAACAATGACAACAACTCCTGCATTAACAGAAGGCGAAGATTCGTCATCCGAAGAAAGAGTTGATACAGTATGAAATACTATATTAATTTCCTTGTAGAGATTGAAACTAAGTAGTTACAAATATCGGAGTATGTAAAGTATAGTCACTATTGAATGTTTATACCAGTTTAACGCAAGTTGGAGGCTAAAGTTGTGTAAAACTGGTTGTTAGTGATTCCTACACACATGCTGAAATCTAAAGGCTAATATAAGAGATAGCAGCTTTCCTCAGGACGTATTTGCGTTTTCTTATGTGTCAACATCGTATTATAATCAGGTCTAATTTTACAGCATATGAAGTTCTAAAAGATCACAAATCTAACGTGATCACAAAATTCGCGAATTTTGACACGATACGAGGTCCGGGGGTCTATAATATAACACTACCACCTAAATGTGTAAATAAAAAAAATCAAGCCCGTACTTCATGGCATTTTGTACGCTCAGCTAACAAAAGCAGGGGCTCCAAATCTAACTTGCTCAGTCGCGATTTAAAATCCAAGATAGTATCCTAATACACCTTTCCCGAATTTCATAAATTATAATAATTATGACGTCATCCAAAATTTTATGTTTCTGTGCTCTTCAAATAAGGATATTCAGATAGAATATTAACTTATCATCACAAAAATGAAGTTTTTAGAGCAATATAATATTTTTTGGAAATAATTATTTTGAAAACTAGGCTATTCTTAGGAAGCTCGGCTATATGAAGGGTTTGACCGTAACTTTCAGCTTGGAATTAGGTAATTTGTTCTACCTTTTGCTAAGGAACTTAAGAATCATTTTAGTATAGACCTCTTTAATTAAGTTAATTAAAAAATTCGGAAAAGGTCTATTGTGAATTTGCGTGTTCACAAGCCTAAAAAAAAACTTTTATTTTTTATTTATCGACATTTCACTACAGGAGCAAAATTCAAAGATTGCAATCATTGTATCGATAGTAACAGCTTGTACGATAGCACTGGTCGCAGTGATAACCATTGTTTACTTCCAAATAGCAAGGTAATGACAGTTTCATTTACATTTTATCCATACCATATCCATTTTGCTGACTTTAGCCCGTTATGCATTTTAAACACAATCTACAGGTATAAAAGTTTTGCAACTGAAATCATCAACTGTTGCAGGTCTACAAAAGAGTTGAAAATGTGAACATATGGGAAATTTTTGTTGAAAGTTGCTAAAAGCTGATCTTGCTTGTTAAAATGCTTTATTGTGATAAATTTTTGCGGGGATTAAACTTCTTCTTAAAATGGCTTATCATGATGATGACGATGACAATGACAATGACGATGACGATGACGATGACGATGACGATGACGATGACGATGACGATGACGATGACGATGACGATGACGATGACGATGACGATGACGATGACGATGACGATGATTTTCTAATATTTTGCAGGGACTTAATTTCGCGTTTCGACATTTTTGACTATTTTTTGAAACTGTCAAAATTAGCTCTCGTGACAAACAGCCAAATTTATCGCGAAAAATCTCAAAAAAAATGAATTTACAAAGGCGATCTTGACATGAGAACAATGTTTTTTTAATGCCGCCACACAAGATTAAAACCAAACCGATGACTAGAGGTAGTTTATTTTGATAGATAGAATTGATAATATCTCCTAATTTTTACTATTGCTTTTTCTTATGGAAAAACAGAGAGGAGACAAAGAAAGTAAGGGAAAGTATGTTCAAACGCTTGTGGAAGTGTAGATTTCAATCATGAAAGTTTTACGGCAATTTTCTTAAATAAATTTCACGGATCAGAATAATTTAAAAATTTCGCGTGAGCAAATTTTCGCGGATGGCTAATTTGCAGATTTTTGCAGAAACTCAATCTCGTGGATTAGGCTAAAATCCACGAAAATTCTTTACATTTTTTTACATTTATTATTTACGGTTGGGAGACTTGAAATGAAGTTTTTGCGGAGCAATTTTTTTTGTGATTAAGTTTTTTATGCGAAATGCATAACTTATTTTTGCGATTGAAATGACTCGATAAGAAAATACGTGAATACGACTCGTTCCTTATTTGTATTTTATATGCTTTTAACAAAAACTCAGTTCAAGTTAAATGAATGTCAACTATATTATTGAAAATTTTGATGCCCCTTTTTAAACCTCTATTTTATGTGGCCTGTAAAAATGTGTTAATGGCCTTGGAAAAAACAGATGCGCGAAATTTGCATGTGCGCAAAATTCAAGGGAATTATGGTTTTAATATTAATTTTTGATTTTATTTTTACATCATAGAAAGCGTGGACGCGATTCAAACCAGGTAAGAGAAATACATAAACACATGACAATTCAACCTAATCCCCAGGGCTTGCCTCTCACCGGCGCTTATTGACCGCTGTTGCACAAAAAGACAACAGGTCCTGAGATAAAGGTTGATATCAATTTATTTTGGGTTAAAAAATATTCCATGCAAGGAATTTTAAGACATGCGATAACTCTAGTCAAGAGTCACAACAAAAACTTTGTTCTAAGAACCTTTTGTATTACGGCACACACTTCAGAGCTAAGAGATTGAAATAAATAAATATAAATTAAGCGAAATAATATAATGAAAAAGAATATTGTCCCCACAAACAAACGTTTTTTATAAAATAGGTACTTATTTTATGGATCCGGTGATCTTGTTTGGAAATTACGAGAAGTAAGTAAGTCATTTGCAAAAGCAAGTCCAGATTGTAGCTTACTATCATATAGCGCACTCACAATCCTCCTTTATGATGGACATTCTTTGTTACTTTATAAGATAGTTTGTGACATTATTGAGTTTGTTGCATCAGACATATTACGTGTAAGAACTTCATCATTTGTGAACCTAAACCGTATTCATGTACCAAACCCCTATAAAATTGAGGTCTCAAAGATTTCTGAGTGCGTGCCCAAATTGTTTGGCATAAGTCAAATCTTTTCACAAACGCCTCAAGTAAAAAATATTTTTTTAATTTTAAGGCATCGCTATGTTAAAGAACTTAAATATATATTTTTAGCCGACACCAGTGCAGTACCCACCCAACTCGAAAACTAAATTTTCTTACGGACTTTCAGGTATGTCGAGAATTTAATATATTTGATGACGTCACTGTGATCTGAATATCCCAATGTATTAACAAACATGTTTAAATAAAAAAAAAGGGCCATTCACAAATTTTTCATTCCTTACGCTGTTTTTGAAAATCGTTACTTAAAGGTTACAAACAATTCACATTTAGCTTCGTAACTCACCCTTAATCTTCTTTCGATTGGTGTGTTGAACATCGCATACCTGCAAAATGGGAATACAGCAGAGAACTGCGCCTCTTATCTCTAGATGCAGCATGAATGGCAAATACTCCTCTTCCGAAGCACCTTAAAAAATTTTGTTTGCGCCCAAACGTTTTCGTACCGACCTGATGCAAGAAAACGTTTTCAAGACTGACATAAAAATTTTTGCGAATGGCTCTTATAATCGGATGCTGTCTTTTATTTTGCAAATGGACAGGTTTTGACAAAATTAGTTCACTGAAAAAAATGGATTTTTTTTAATAAGTTTCTTAAAAACGTTGTTAATCTTTATTTCTTAGATCTGGAAAAGTGGAATCGTGATGCGATGATCAGGAAGGTAGTTTTTTTACATCAAATCTTGCGAAAATTAATTCCCCGAAGGTATATAAAAACAAAGTCTCCCGAGTGCCACAGTTTTGGATTCTTTCTTTCCCACCTATACACCAGGGCGTGATCAATGGAGGCGGAGTGGCACAAACGTACAATCTCAAGCCCAAATGAAAACATGCGACTTCGCAGAGCTGTATCTTTTTGTAAGAAACCGTATATATAAAAAAGAAATACGAATTAAGAACAGCTTACGTGTAGTCTCCCGGTTTAGTACTTTCCAGTTAACGACTTAAGCTGTTAAGGTCATAAAATTAGAAACATTTTTAGGCTTATATCAAGATCAGTGTTTTTAAATGAAGTGATTTTGACAGGAAAAACTATCGCAATTGTTGTAAACAACAGTGACGCTCTTACTCTTAGGAAGTTCAACGACACGAACAAATAAATCGGGAACGATATGTGCGTCCACCGATTACAACTAACCGACCACTTCCAGTTCCACCACCATCCGTCCCTCCATCACAAAATAAACAAGATGATGGAGTTTATATTGATTTCATTGCAGCGCACGAAAACGAAGGATTGGAGCTATATGAAGATTTGGATCAGCTGTATGTAGAATGCGAGAAAATACAACCTGACCCAACAGTATAAAAACAGGATCACAATGCAAGTCTAAAAAACAGGACCAAGATTCAAGGACAAAGAAACAGAACTGAAATGCGCGCACAAAAAAACAGGACCACACAAAAACACACACACTATACCAAACAAAAGCACAAATATACAGGACCAAAATGCAACCACAGGACTAAATAAATCATTGACGAAGTCACCAATGCTGAAAAGGGCTGGTTTTTACTGTGAACGACGGTTGTTGTGCGGAGCTATGCAATTGACCAGAATCAAAAGACTCGCTAACTTTCAAGTTTCTCGAACCTCAAAAAAGCATGTTTCTTTTTCCTTACTTGTACCGATATGATTGAATCCGCATACACGTAAATTTTCAACTCGACTCTTTCTTGAGAAATAGTTTCGGTAGCATTGTTTTTTTAGTTCACATCTTCTAATTTGTCAAAACAGAATTTAAACTTGACACATTATTTCCCTAAACTGTTGTCGCAGTGTCTGTTCAAAAATTTCCGATTTAATCAAGGTTATATTAAGGATTTCGAACCTTCTCCTGAAAAACTTCTCCACAACAATAGCCGTATACTGTTCAAAACACTTGTGCGCAGCTTTAGTTTAAACACCCGCAGAGTACTTTGAGGACCGGCGAACCCGTGGACTTTTCCACGGGCTACCACTAGTTTCAAATACAGTTAGGGTCATTAAAGACAATAAATTGGAAAACCATGGCACAGGCACCAATCAACATTTCTTTATTTCTAACGAAGAGTGTAAACCGTTTCCGCAAAATTATAATCTTATTTCAGAATTAAGTAAAACCCAGATTGATTGAACTGGACGTTATATTGGATGAAATGTTGGACCCACTTTTACCCCGTAAAATATCATATTTAAAGCTACGTTTCGTGAAATTATAATCCACAGATAAGTACGTAGAAATTTAAACTTATTTAGAAGAATTCCTCATGTTCTTGTGGTTTTCGAATCCAGTCGTCGAATACACTAAAAAAGTTTTCTCTCATTTTTCGGTATCGTTGGCATGCGCGTTTATGCTCCCGGTATGTTGATGAAGAAGTGAAACTAAAAAAAATTCAAAAGTAATTCAGAATTCAGACACATGAATAACAACAATAACAAAAACAATAAATAGGAGACTGAGCTTACCCTGCGTCCTTTTGAAGCAGTTTTAATGTTTTCTTGAAGTCGTGGAAAAGGTTTTCCTTGCATATTGAAGTTCTGCAGAAGAGGGCAAATCACAATGTATAAGCACAATACGACAACTAAGCTAATTTTTTTCTAGATTTTTTTTAAAAAATTTGAAAATGGGAAATAAATTTAGTGGTTCGAGGTTTGAGGCAAACCTTTTGTAAAACAAAATTAAACAAAGTAAATGGCGATTTTCTAAAAGATGAAGAACGAACATATACTAAACCACGAATGAGGAACTTACTTAGCTTTTGGTGTATTTAAATCCTTTTTCGTTATCCCATGCTTTCTACCGCTGGCTGTTACCTCGTGTATATCGCATGAAGGACACCATAGAATGGCTAGATAAAAATGACAGGTAATGTGACTGTCTACGAAACTAGTATAGATCTGTACATAGAGTATACGCACTGATGTATAAAATAGGCAATCGACAAAGTCCCTCCCTCCTCCAGGCTATTAAATCAATTTCGATAAGGTTATTCCATAACATATATCAAGTTTGTCTGCAAAAGGTTATAGCGGAATCCCAAAAAGACTAACAAAAAAAGGTGGAAAACCTAGTTCTAAAAATTGAATATTAATGTTCCGTACAGTGAATATTATGGTATTGCGGGAGATGCAAATCCCATGTAAAATCTAATTTGTGGATACTCGCTGGACGAAAAAACCTGTTAAAGTGATTAGGAAATTTGAAAAAATTCAGGTAAATGTTTCTAAGGTACGTCAAAGATACTATCCTCAGCAACTACGTTACCTTCTTATTGATTCTTTCAATGCTATTTCAAATTTTTAAATTATTTTACAAATATTAAATTTTTACATAATTTTT
Organism: Hydractinia symbiolongicarpus; assembly: GCF_029227915.1. NCBI lineage: Eukaryota > Metazoa > Cnidaria > Hydrozoa > Anthoathecata > Hydractiniidae > Hydractinia > Hydractinia symbiolongicarpus. The sequence continues at coordinate 8,450,999 of NC_079885.1, forward strand.
TTAAAAATTACATTTTGTAGATAAAATTCAGTCCATGAGCAAAAAATTCAAGAAAAAAATTTAAATCAGCGAAATGTATTACTTTGCTTTCAACCCTATTCTGTAACTTTGATTTTAACCCTATTTGGTAACTCTTCTTTGCTATGTTGCAAGATTATCATACTTCTGATATTTTTATATTTATTTACTAGACACTATGCTAAAAGTTAAAATTATGCCATAAAATTCTATGAAATCTTTATCGGGAAAATATAATAACTTTCATTAGGATTATCATTAGAACAGGAACCTCACAACAAATCTTTAGCTGGATTACCCGGGGTTTTCGGATTTCACTTGATTTTAACAGTGATTTTAAAAAGATCTTTACATAACAACGATTTAGACAGTTTGCAGCAAATCAACTTTCCTTTCTTGGCGAAAATAATTTCACTGAAACTTTACTTGTCATCATTCCACTCTTTTGGATTGTATCCCACTCCTCGAATGACTGACCTCAAACATTTCACGAGCAAAAAATTCACCAATTACTCCTTAGAATCATTCTGTCAAACTAACCTGTTCCAGCTGGTGTCATTCTCCCTTCCACATTTCTGCATTTTTGCTCAATCATTTCTTTACTGTCACAGAAACGCAACGAAGACCGAAGAACATGTGGTTTATGCACTAGTAAGAAATTGTTATTTACAATTCGACCACGTGTGGACATGGCCCTAAGCAAAGCATCTTTATTAAATTCACCGTTACTTATTACGACTGAAGTCAAATAAATTTGCGCGTTTAAAAAGTTCGATAGAAGTCCTCCGTTAATACCCAGTATACACCATTTCATCATCTTATCAGAGCAGCACATTGATAAGGTTCTGTCACCGCGCCCGGGTTTTACTCTTAAGGCTCCAGTTACATGATAACTTTCACCATCTTCAAGCGAGTCTTGCTTTCCGTTTGGAACACATTTAGCACCAGTGCGGTGAATATCTTTGGTAATACATGACATACCAACATTTTTCGAACTTGTATCGATATTGTCAGAATGCGTATCAAGATTAGTCACAGTTGTACCGATATCAGACGAAATTTTATCGATATTAATCGAACTTTCATCGATATTATTCCAACATGTATCGGCACTATACGAACTTGCATCGATATTAGTCGAAGTTGTATAGTCTTTATTCGAACTTGCATCGATATTAGTCGAAGTTGTATCGACACTATTCGAACTTGCATCAAAACCACTAATATTCGAACCTGCATAGATATTAGTCGAACTTTTATCGATAATTTTCGAACTAATATTTTTATTTATTCGAGTCAATTTTATTTGGTTATTCTTTACGACCTCATTGGGTTGATTTAAACCCCGTGGCCCTTCTGAGTGTGTTGATTGGCTGGTATTACCCAATTCGGGTTCCGATTGGTTAACTATTTCTACGCGTGACTGAACGTTCGTTTGGAGTACGGTGCGACATAACTTTTTACTCTCAGGTTTGTCAACAACCTCTGTACATTGTCGTTTGGAAGACTTTCCATTTATTGTGGTTTCGCGATGATATGATATTGTTTTGTCTCTTGGAAATATCGAAGCGTCTCCACCTTAATGCAAAAATACGTCAAATTTCAAAAATATACATATACAAAAGAAACGAAAACAAATACGAGAAGTACACAATCGACACAAATTTAGTTTTAATGGCCAACCAGTCATGCAACAGTTTGATTGATAATTAACCAAATCAATACTTTCTTAAAGTCCAAACAAAAACAATTATGATTCTCGATCTTTAAACTAATTTCAAACCAAACTTTTAACCAAAAATTTCTATGGGTAATTACATCTTAAAGCTTCAATATTAAAATGTGATTTGAATTTTAAATCCATTGAAACAGAAACATATATACCAGCCCGACAGAGCATGACGTCAACCTTATTTATAACCACGTTTTATCTATTTTAGATATTTTCGTTGAATTAATGGTATTAAAATTTACGGTGTAGAAAATGGCTGCTAAAAGTCTTTTTTTCCATATGATTTCTTGCGAAGGGTACTCGTAGTCCATGGTTTTCAAGATTTTCCCAAGGTTACCCAGTTAATGTCTAGGTGTTTTAAGTCACCTGGTCTAATTCCGAAGTTTTCAAGATTCGAGGTTTTTAATGTCGCCCAGTCGACGTCAAGGTTTATATGTCCGGGGTTTTGGTTTTGGCTAATTTTAGTGCACAGTCAATCGTTCCAAAGGTTAGCGTTCTAGGCAAGAAACTTTAAGAAGACAACTTACATGGGACATCAGTAGAAAACAAGTGGAACTTCACATCATCTTTTAAAATAAACTTTCCAGTTTCGCAACAATAACAAAACATACTTTCTTTTGCACCAATGTGACAGTTCTGTACTTCTTTGTAAAAACATCTAAAAAGTTACACACATTACTAAATGAACGAAAAAAGCTAAAACTTCTAGTGATCGTGAAAGAAAATAACAAAAACTGTCACCTCACAAAAAACATTAATTTGCTAATCCACAAATGTTCACGATGAAAGGACACGAGCATATATATAGTAAAGAAATGTTATTATCTGTTATTGTAGAAAAATACAATGAGACAGAGAGCAGATACCAGTGCAACTATTTCGCGCAATAATTTTCACGAAGACTCTTTAAAAAACAAGTCAAAAAAAATTACATTACGTTTGACATTAAGACAAAGTTTCACGTCGTTTTTCAGAAATTATAGATAGCAAATATGACAAAAATAAAATAGACGTCTCGAATCATGTCAAGGTTTTTGTCCTTGCAAGTTACTTTTTCGTAAACTTCTTCTTTCAGATCACACTTACTTCATCAATAATCTTCTAGCTAGCACCTCCGCGTGGCTATCGTTCAACAGGTTACCTGGTAAAAACGTAAATGAACAGAAACATTATCTCTATAGGTTCTCAACTTTTACCTTTGTGACTATAGTATAATCTCGACAACTCAAAAACTCCAGCAACTCGAACTTTTAGTAACTCGAACTTCTCCGCGTGGCTATCGTTCAACAGGTTACCTGGTAAAAACGTAATTGAACAGAAACATTATCTCTATAGGTTCTCAACTTTTACCTTTGTGACTATAGTATAATCTCGACAACTCAAAAACTCCAGCAACTCGAACTTTTAGTAACTCGAACTTCCAGCAACTCGAACTGTTTTTAAATTTCTCTCGAAACATCACTGATTTTCTCATAAAATTCACTTGATACTTCGCACATTCGCACAGTCTAGATTTTTTAGTATGGGCAAAAATACTTGCGATAACTCGAACTCCAAAGAAAATAATGTAGAAAAACCTGAGACTGATATGATTGACTGATTCTTTAGCCGGTAAATTTTAACGCTTATTAGAACATATTTTCAATGCATGTATACAAGGTCTACTCTTGTTTGTGTTTGACTGTTAGGGTAAAAAAAAAATAAAAAAAAATAATGCGATAAGTCGAACTATTTTTCATTTTTTTGTCAAACTTTGAGTTATTGAATGCACCGACGACAGCTTGAACTATTCTTTGGTCCCTTGGAAGTTCAAGTTATCGTAAGTATACCGTATTCCCAAAAACTATTGGGTTCATCAGAGCAAAGAAGAGAATGGCAATTCTCTCCTTCACTCTTTCGTTAACACTAGAAAACATCATACCACGTTTTGTTCTGTTATTTTCACCGATGCATTTTGTTCCAGTAGCCAACGTAAGAACCTCAATCGCACCTGTGAAATACAATACTAACATAAATAAAGAATAAATACTATATATGTGATAATAATAAGTTTAGTGTGATGGTCTTACAATGAATGTAATATTCATTAGCACGCAAGGTAAAAATTAAAAAAAAAATTGTATTGAAGCAGAAACATTCTATTTAAAATTCGAAAGTCCCTCAATTACCTGTGTATACAAAACATTTTGATGAGCAGAAGTTATTTTTAAACAGGAAAATGTGTAAAGTTGAATGTGCGCCTTAAATTTGGTTACCATCGAAGGTTGAAGTCAATTTTTCAACTAGCCAAAAAAAACATGGGCTTTGACGATTTTATCTTGAAGGAGCAACCCATAAGCTGATGCCCAAGTTAAAAAATGGTGGAGATCGTATTTGTGTTATAAATTCCCCGCTTCAGGTTAGTTTGCACGATAAGAGGAGCCATTTTAAAGATAACTCAAAATTGTCCTCTACACCCATATAAATACGAGCTAATAGAATGATTTAAAAGATATGTTGTAAAAAAATACAAAAAAAACATTAGCACTTGAATTTTCAAACTTCTTAGGAACACAAATTTTAGCACTCTCAAGAAGTGCTATTACAGAATAACTTACACTTTATCAGGGCCGTCGTTTCAAAACAAATTCACAATCATTTTATAACTTACACTTTATCAGGGCCGTCGTTTCAAAACAAATTCACAATCATTTTATAACTTACACTTTATCAGGGCCGTCGTTTCAAAACAAATTCACAATCATTTTATAACTTACACTTTATCAGGGCCGTCGTTTCAAAACAAACTCACAATCATTTTATAACTTACACTTTATCAGGGCCGTCGTTTCAAAACAAATTCACAATCATTTTATAACTTACACTTTATCAGGGCCGTCGTTTCAAAACAAACTCACAATCATTTTATTTAATCATTTAATTGCACGTCCATTTTGACGTACAAATAAACTATTTCTCTCGCAAGTTTCGTAACCTAAAAAATGTCACTGTCTTTCTGAACAGATAAATCATCATGTGGTAGATTTTCATATTAGAGTTTTATTTTTTTTCCTCAAATTCTTGACTTTTCCTTTATTTTTAGAGCTATTTGAGTTAAAAAATTAAGCAGCAGAAAAAAGGAAGGGGAAAGATTGCTTGAGTTTGGAATGGCAACGGACATGGTGGTTTGCAACACATCATTCAGTAAGAGACAGAGTAGGCTGATAACATATGAGTCAGGTGGTTGTAAGACACAGATAGATTACTTCCTGGTTAGAAAGTCAGACAAGAAAGTGGTGAAGGACGTGAAAGTTATACCGGGTGAAGAGTGTGTTTCCATGCATAGGTTGCTGGTTTGTGATATTATCTTGAAGAGTGTTAAAGAAGCCAAGGAAAAGTACAGGCCCCGTCGAAAAGTCTGGAAGCTGAAGGAAGAGATTGTAGCAAGACAATTTAGTGCAAAAGTTCAGCAGTTAGCCCACAATGATCAATGTGATAGTGACAATGTTGAAAGTACTTGGACTACTTCGAAGAATTGTCTTCTAGAAGCTTCTGATGATACCTGTGGGTGGACGAAAGGACCAGCTAGACATAGACAGACCTGGTGGTGGAATAATGAGGCTGACCAGTGTATAAAGGAAAAGAGGAAACTTTGAAAAGAGTGGAAGTCAGGTGGTAGTAAAAATATTTACTTAGAAGCTAAGCGTCGTGCTCGTACAGCAGTGTATAAGGCAAAATCAGAAGCAGAGAGAAACAGATTTGCAGATGTGTTAAGAAGGGAAGACCAGCGCAATGAGGCATTCAAGATAGCAAAGCAAATGAAGAAGACTAATCAAGATGTTGTAGGTGAGAAGTGTATACGTAATGATGAAGGTGTTTTGGCTAGCACAGAGGAGAAGAAAAGGGTAGCTTGGAAGAATCATTATCAGAGGTTGCTTAACACTGAGTTCGATTGGGACGAGGATCATTTGTCTGATGATGATGTTGTAGAAGGGCCAGCTATGCAGATCAAGACAGAATGGGTAGTGGAGGATATTAGGAAATTGAAGATTGGCAAAGCTGCAGGAGTATCAGGTATTGTTGCAGAGATGGTAAAAGCATCTGGATATATTGGAGTTGAGCTTATTACAAGTCTTGCTCACCAGTTTATAAAGGATGGTGCTATTCCGAGTGAGTGGCAGTCGAGTGTAATAGTGAATTGTTTCAAGGGCAAGGGTGATGCATTAGAAAGAGGTAACTATAGAGGTTTGAAGTTGGTTGATCAAGTAATGAAAGTTATTGAAAAAGTGATTGATAAGTTACTTAGAGAAAGAATTGATATAAATAAGATGCAATTTGGTTTTGTTCCAGGGCGTGGCACTACAGATGCAATATTTTTACTCACACAGCTTCAGGAAAAGTATTTAGGAAAGAGAAAGAATCTCTATTTTGTCTTTGTAGATTTAGAGAAAGCTTTTGATAGAGTGCCACGTAAATTTATTTGGTGGGCTATGAGAAAATTAGGTGTGGATGAGTGGCTAGTTACGATGGTACAGTCTATGTACAGCAATGCTAGAAGTCGTGTCAGGATTAACGATTCACTTAGTGATGAATTTAGTGTAAATGTTGGTGTACATCAGGGTTCTGTACTTAGTCCTTTGTTGTTTGTTCTAGTCTTAGAAGCGCTGTCGATGGAGTTCAGAACAGGTTGTCCATGGGAGTTATTGTATGCTGATGATTTGGTTCTCATAGCAGAGTCGATGGTGGAATTAGTTGAAAGGTTTGAGAAGTGGAAGAAAGGACTAGAAGAGAAAGGGCTAAAGGTAAACACAGCAAAGTCTAAAGTCATGATTAGTAGCATTGCAGCCAAGTGTGACCTTGTAGTTGGAAAGTAGCCTTGTGGAGTTTGCAGGAAAGGGGTTGGTAGTAACTCAATTTTTTGTCAGACTTGCAAGCATTGGGTACATAAGAAGTGCAGTAGTATTAGTGGAAGGTTAAGAGCTGACGTTCAGTTTGTATGCAAGCGTTGCAAAGGTGAGATTATAGAGAATGAAGTATTTCCAGCTTTAATGATGTACAACAGTGGCTCGTTAGAGGTAGTTGAGAACTTCTGTTACTTAGGTGATATGTTGGGCAGTGAAGGGGGTGTTGGAAGAAGTGTTACTTGCAGGATAGGTTCTGCTTGGAAAAAGTTCAGAGAGTTACTTCCTTTGTTGACTAGCAGAGTCCTGTAAATTGAGGTAAAAGGTAGGTTGTATGAGGTCTGTGTAAGAAGTGTTATGTTGTACGGTAGTGAGACATGGGCAATGAAGCAGGAAGATCTTGACCGTTTAGAAAGGAATGATATGAGAATGGTTAGGTGGATGTGTAACGCCAGTCTGAGAGACAGAAAGAGTTCAGATGAGCTAGGAAGCAGGCTAAGTCTCCGTAGAATTAAAGATGTTATCCAGATAAGAAGATTGAATTGGCTGGGGCACTTGGAAAGAATGGAGGAGGATAATTGGGTAAGAAAGAGTAGAGACTTTATAGTTCCAGTGGCAAAGCCCAGAGGCAGACCTAGAAAGACTTGGCAGGAGGTTATAAGGACAGACTTGATACAGAGGGAGTTGAATTTAGATCTAACACAGTCTAGATCAGATTGGAAGAGGGTCATTAATATACCCCGTCCAACCCATGCTAGCGTGGAAAACGGACGTTAAGCCGTGAATGACGATGATGATGATGATTAGAACCATACATTAACCTGATAATGTCAATTAAATCATCTACATTATAATGCCCGTATACGTCTGTCTGTCTGTCACGCAAAATGGTAGCTTAGCTGCGCAATAGCGAGAAGCACGCAATGCGGTATAAAAAGGACGGGCAAACCCGTGGATTTTTCACGGGCTAACGACTAGTAGAATCAACGCTACTTACTAAAAATACAACTGAAATTCCATCCCGCCAATTTCTGGCAAGACATATTTGCGATTTCGCGGTCGGATATAAAAAACCGCGAAATTCAAATGTCGCTAAAATGGATTTAGACGCAAACAGCAAATTTAAAATGCCGCGAAATTAAGATGCATAAAAAACCCCCATAAATCCATTTTAAGATTCATGAAAAAAATAAATGGGAGGCCCGTCCTGTTTTAGAATTTTTAAGCTAAGAAAAATTTGAGTTGTAGCATGAAATTTTTGCAAGGCCAAATAATCAGTATGGATTAGTTTTTCACTGCAACATAAGAAAACGTATAAAAGATACACAAAACAAACATAGGAACACCTTTTAAATCTAATCGATTACTGTTATATTTTTTGTTTTTTCCATCCCCTTTCTCCTTATTTTTCTTTTTCGGCAGTATTCTAGTTCTAGTTCCAATGTCCTTTGTTCCTTTTGCATTTAATTCTTTGTTTTTATGTCTGTGTTAACTAATTCTTAAAAAAGTCTGAATAGCGAAATTAAAATGTCGCAAAATCCATGTTTTTCCTTAAACCGCGAAATTAAAATGCCTGCGATAATTTCCTGCCGTGAAAATTTCTTACCTTATAGTAATCATAAATCTGATCCAGTTTAAGCAGCTTGCCTTTAAGGCCAAACTGTTTACAGAAATGTTTCTCGGTTCGTAGAGTTGTCTTTTAATGTGCTTCATAAGAAAAACAAAAATCTTACCTGTTGAATCCGTCTTTACAATGCATGACATCTTTGTCCATTCCCTTCCAGCTTGTGGTTTGCCTTTCTTTCCGATACTATTGTAGACATCGAAGCAGGCTTGAGTAACTTTATTTGCAAATTCGGTATTATATTCTATATCAGACATATCTACAAACAACATTAAGATCTGCGATTTTGTGTAAAGCACACACTAGCACCAAACCTTTGTAATACCACTAGTGAAAACAGAATTACTTCAAAATATCTCACAACAGCGAGAAGAAGATATGTGACATTCTTAAAATGGCTTGTATTATTGGCAATCTATTTCTGTTTTATTACACAATAGTATCATTGGTACATAATATTCAGTTATAACACAATTACAACTCTAAAATACTACGCTCTTTGGTGTTAAATAAAAAAGCTTATTCTTGATTTTTTGGTTGCGCCCTTCATCTTATCACTGCTGCTAATCTGTTCATAACTCATGTATTTATTCTTATTAGGTCTGTGCTTATTTGGCACCAAAGAGAAATACATCACCAAAATATGACGGATTTGGGAAATCTGATGCAAGCTTAATGACACACGATCGACATTATGGCTTTTTATTAAATTCCCCAAACTCTCACGAATATAAAAAAATATATAAAACAAAAGGATTGTTGAGAAATCATATGTATATATATATATGCTTTATTTTTACTTACTGATTCAAAAAATATCGTTTTTAAAGTTTTTTTGTAATTAGCTGGTCATATTTGAATAATTTGGATGTTTTGTAATAAATATTTTTATAAAATGTTATCTAGTCACACAATAATACTTTTAAACTTCAATTTCGGATGGACGTAAAAGGGTATTATTCCCATACAATGATGCCACATCAACAGCTTGGTTATTCGGAGAATAATAGAAATCCCAAAGGATTTCTATTATTCTCCGAAGTTATCAAAATTTGCCATTATTTGCTAAACTAAAACAAGACCACCAACTACACGTTCCATCAAATGTTGGAGATTGTTGCAGTTGGTATTGTAACATCGATACTGGCTGCAATAGCAATTCTAACATTTCAACCCAACAGTTGCATTGCAACTTACAACAGGATTTCCACTTGGCAAAAATAAAATATTGTAATGAATAAATGGTTGAGTTTTGCTTCAGTTGGTACTGCAGATAATAAATTGGTTGCATTAACCACTCTGGCATTCTGACTCAATAAGCACGAGGCATTAGAAGATATTCGATATTTAGTTACGAAGTCACCAGTCAGTGTAATCATGGTCTATAAGAGCACCCACTACATTGGATCTTGCAGTATAATCTGTAGAAGGAATTGGTCTTGCAGAAGAAACCTTTTTGGCTAAAACAACGTTTGAAGTTCTGGGACGCTTACTGGCACTACCGACACTGCAAGTAGAGTGTTTACTTTTTGAAGAAATGTTTCCTAATTTGCCAATATCATTCTGTATAATTTGTGGTGTGGACGACATGGTTTCAGCAGTGGGTTGAAACACATTCCTTGATAGCAGCTTCATTAACTCCTTATTTTCAGCTTCAGATTGTTTATCTAGAATCTTTTGAGCAGTGTCATTGACCATGTCGAAAAAACTAGAAGAGAAATATATAACTAAAATTCGTCAAATAAATCTGTACACTCATAAACTTTAAAGTTTCTAAGATAGGTTGGACTGTCCAATATAGTATGAACCGTTAAATATGGTATGGACGTCTAAAATAGTACAGCCAGTCTTGGTGTAGGTTGAAGTCACAAACTGGCGTTTGATTTCAAATCAAGAATAAAGCCACCAAAAATCTTGAAACAAAAATAATTTAAAACATTTTGCTAAAAAAGTTTTATATTTCTCCTGATTTTAGATCTGTAAAGATCTAATACAAAATTTAATTAACAATTCGCTGATTTGCAGGTTATAATGAAAATTAAACCATCCATTATATCAGTGTATTTATTCTAAAATCGGTGACAAAAAATGTTGACACACGACCGCGAATGTTGAAGTCGTTTCCACAAGTAGTAATTTACGCTATTTCTATATCAGAGTTCACATTTTAAACCTGTCAAACTCCACTTATCAACGTTTACAGTTGACTTAGAATCTTAGGTTTCTTGCTGAAAACCAAACTCTTAAGTTGCGCCAATTATTGCTGATAGTATCTTGCTCTTTTCCTTAATATTCTTAATATTTCCTTAATAATTAGGTATTTTGTGGAACTTGTGGTGAATTGGTGAATTATTCCATAATTTGGGCATGTTAGAAAATGCGATTAACAAATTCTGATTTGCTATTTTAGTAAAACGTATATTGGCAAGGTCATAGATATCAGACACTGACATTGCAAAAAAGAAAAAAGAAAAATTTGCTCATAAATTGTTTATAAATAGGCCTGGTTTACTCAAATTTTCAGGAATGCTGCATATGTTCACTGAGTGGGTCGAAATACCAAAACTAGTGCATGATTTTGATAAATTGTTAGTAATTTATCATTCTTTTAGTTATCCTTTGTTTTCAATCTCCTTAACCTTTTTAAACCACTCTTTATCGTTATTTTTATAATAATATAATCTTCAGGACACAATTTTATCAAAGTATTTGAACAATATTCTTAACAAATGGAAATTATGAAAATGTCATGATGAGACTCATTTTCAATTACAAACGTTTTTTTACAAAGCATTAAAGCAAGTCTTAATAAAAATATTTGAAAAAATAATAAAATCTTTAAAATTTATATAACTAAATGCTGAACTTTATTATCACCTTTTTAGCTTCTTTTAGTTTTTTTTTACTGTTATTGTTAGACTCACATTGAGTGTTGAGTACATAAATGGTACTAGCACATATTGTTTGGCTTTAAAAGTACAAAAAGTGATAATTAATAAACAACGTTTGTTTTATAAAATTCTGGAGTGCAAGTTGTGTTGAGGTAGAATTATGTTTCTTATATCAATACGTTTTGTGAAGAAACATGGTCTTAAAAGAGAAAAAAAACGAGTGGTAATTTAAAATTCGTAAAATACTATCAATTTTGTATCCTGTTAAGATTAGCTAGTTAATATTTTAATATGAGGTAGAATGCAGTGTGTGCCTAGAAATAAAGTATTTACAAATAAAAATATCCTGATTAAGATTTGTTAAGAAATAATCACAATTTTCCTCTGCAAAGGATATATATTCAGTATTGTTTCAATTAACTGGTAGTTCCATTTACAATAATTACAAAAACACATTTATTTCCCTCTTTTTGTTTGAAAGTCACAAGCTAATAAAACCTAACAATTTGGGAATTTCTATTTTTATTTTTGTTCTACTTTTATCAATTTTGTGCCCTGGAAATAAAAAATTATGCAATATTACTCAGAAAGTTCCTAGAAACATTCTATTCAAAAGTATACATAACTCCTAAAAATAAAGAATTTAGAGCATCATTTATTGATTTTGAAATTCTGTGCTTGTTAATTTTTTATCAATCTATTATTCATGAATCAATAATAACTAAGGCCAATACAGGCACTTCAATTTTGGGAACTTCAGATATAACGCTTATAGCTTTTCACCTTATTCTTCATAAACATTTCCTGATATTTCTAAAACAACCAATACAAATGTCCAAAAATCATCAAAATAATCAACTAAGATACATACCTTTTGGATTTAACCTGAATCTTTCTTAACTAAACTTTAATGGACATTATGGAAAAATTTATATAGCCTTGAGCTCTTATATAGACTTACAGAATACTTCTTTAACAGCCCTGTCAAGTTATTAACATACTTCTTTGATTTTTTAATATTTTGTGCAAGTTAGAAACCTATGATCTCAGCCTTGTGCGTTTTACAAAAACATGTAATTCAAAACTGAAGCAAAACAAACACCAAAATCATTACCATTGTATAACAATAACATCTAACTTACTGTTCATTTCTTGTCAATCTGGATCTTGGTAAAAGACAGTTAACATCGTACAAAAACAAATCTAGACGGCCCAGCTCCAAGTAGGTCTTTTGAAGTTCCTGATAATCAACAAAGAATGTACTGGTACTGGTTTTGGTATATTTTTCACGGCTTTTAAATAGTTTCTCTTTTTCGTCTAGTATCAATCTTTCTGCACAGTAGAGCTCTATGGTGTAATTGTATAATTATTTAGAAATCAATAACAATCATCAATTGATAATTTATTTTCACCTTTCAAATTCAAATTATAAACAGAAAAAAACACAGTTCATATTTTTAACATGGAAAATTTTAAGTAACCCGTAATTATACAAACCATTTTTGTCTGAAATTTGTTAAATCATCACCTAATTGTGTTATGCTGGCAATATTGATGAAAATAACAATAGAATCATGTGTTCCCAACAAATGCTACAAATGTTATATACCATGGCGCATTATACGGCATGATATATAGCGATAAAGGTCTTTGATGTCAGCATGCTGAGACCTTTGTAGGGATCTCTCAATAAAGCAATAGACAACTCTGAGGCAAGAGTTAGAAATTTAAATTTGTTGTAAAAATAGCAAAGCAAAAAGGTGAAGATAAAATCAATTACACGGCTTTATTTAATTATCACAAACGGTAATAATAATTTTGGAAATACATGTAGATACCTAACCACCTATATATACGTGTTTAGTGTCTGTTAAGTTAGTTTAGGAAGTTACCTGTTGATACAGGTTATGCTGAGTATAAATATAATTTCCTTATGAGTGAATAACAGCTTATAATTACTGAGTTTTCATTCTCCTTTTAAATAGAGCATGTTCACCTTGTGGTTTGCTTGCCTGTTGAAATTGCTGTTGTACTGGGTAACACTCATTGTTTAGTAAAGTAAAGTTGTGAACATTCTCTGGTAAAACAGCTGATTCACTCTTTCCTATCTTATTCTTAAAGGAGAACTAACGATTGATAACAATTTGTGCCTAAAATATTCATTATAATGTAAATATAACCTGTGTTAATTTTTTTTAATATTTTGTGAGCTTTGGTTCTTGAGATATTTAAAGGGAAACTAAGGTCAAAAAAAAATGTTGTTAAAAAAAAATTAAGAACGTTGTATAACATCTAAATAAACTATTGAAAAAAAATTAACTCTTAATTTTCATTATTTAGGCTGTTTTAGCCCATTAAAGTTCTAAGGTTTTCTGAAATTAACCGTGTACTCCATTCACGGTTCCTCGTGAACCATACAGAATTATGACGTATGAGCCGCGAGACTCAAAATCACTTAGTCATGGATAGCAGCGAAGAAAGTAGTTGTGCTAGTGAACATAGCGAAGTATATAGTTCTGAAACAGATGAAAGTATTTGCAAAGGGTGTTATGATAACGAACCTGAATATACTGAAAGTCAGTTGAAAAACATTTGTTCATCAAAAACTGCGAATGATATTTCAGACGACGAAGATGAGGATTTAGACTCAAGCAGGTTAGAAAACTTACATTGGTGTAAGTGTAAAAAATGTGATATACACGAGTTAATGACTGTTAAAGAATGCAAGTGTTGTTTGGAGTTTACAACTTTACTGGGAGAAAAGCTGGAAGAGAATACATGTATTACCTTGCATAAAGATTTTAATATTCTTTGTTTAAATCGCACCGTATTAGAGACAGCAAGCATTAGACATCGCAGATATCAAAATAATTTCAAGGATATAAAATCTTTTCAAAACAAGTAAGCTTATTATTCTACCTTTCAAAACAAATATAAAATATTACTTCATATGCGAAAAAAAATGCGTTCTTTATCTACATAAAAGTTCGTTTACTGAATGTGAGTCAAAGAATATTTAAAAATATATATACAACATTTTGTAAGGCCTAGGTTCCACAACAACAAAACATATTATATTCTTTTTAGACAACTACGCTTTCAGCATACAGACAATATACGGCTTGGGTGCATTACTATGAAACACTGGAAAAAGGATGTAGAGTTGTTATACCGGCATGCGTTGTGAAAAAAATTCGTGAAAGTTTCCCAGAAAAAGATGGAAAATATACAGGATTCAAAGCTTTTGTAGATTTGTAAAATCTGTAATTTAATACGGTAGTGCCATCCATGTTAATAAATTCGTAAGTTTTGTGTTTAAAAATAGTTGGAACTGCTCCACAAAGTAGCTCTTTCCGTTTCGATGGTATCCCCGTTAGACGTCCTTTTAAATCATCTTTAATGCAGTCAGGATGGAAGTGGTCTTCACATACAACTTTATTTTTCCCAAATGGAAATGTTTCTACATTAAATCCAGTACCAATATTATGCAACCATTGTGCTGCGCGAAGTTTTTCAGTTGTATTCACTGGCTTTGGGATCATGAAAAAACTTTTTTTAGCAGTTACTCTCCCAGTGGTTTGCGAACATCCATATGCCAGGCAACTTGGTATTTTGAGTAGTAAAGACAAAATGTACAATTATAGTTAAGAAGTAAAATTCATCTTTTATGTCTTCATACATCAAATCAGGCGAACCTTATAGTATGGTTTCACTTACTCACTTGCGGATCATACGTCATTGCTCTCCATCGTAGAGTTTTTTTATGTACTCTAACGGAGATGTAAATAATAACCTTTTTACTCTAAAATCCTCATAAAAATACATTTTTTTTGAAAAAAAATTTAAGGTATCTTTTTTAAATAGTATAATAAACATTTTATGAAAAAAAAAAATTTTGACCTTAGTTTCCCTTTAAGGTCAAAGTATAGTACTATGCAAAGTGATGATTTTTTATGTAAAGTGTTTCTTGCAATGGATATATTTTATTAGATGTATGTAAAAAAATTCAACAGAATTGACAAGCAGTACTTTTGATTCAAAGTGTTCCACTAAACAAGAAATAATTTTTTTAGTGATGATCATTTGCGACAGTTGAAATTTTCTTAACTGAACACTTATAGTTAATGCAGCATTCCAAAGGTTTTCTTAAATCTTAAATAGTCATGATTTTACACACCCCAGTCCCTTGTTCACTAAGTGTGAATTTGTCATTGGTTTTAAAAAATGAATTTATGAATAATTTTATGCAAAACAAATATGCAACCTTTTCTTTTGAGTTAGTTTGTGACACAAGCACACCCATATATACATTTTGAATTCTAACAAGGTTGACAAACAATTTGCATTCAAAGTAATATTTACAAAAAAAACAAGTAAAGTGGAAGTTAAGTTTGATCAATCATCAGTATTCATATCAATTGTTAGATACAAGGAAATTGCTTCCCTCTGAACTTGCTGACAGCATTGCTGTTTGCTTATTCTAAGGGCATCAGTAAAAGAGCCATCCATGAAAAAATACAGTTAACGAACAGAAAACAGCAGTAACAAAGAAAACACAATAAGTCCAACTTTTACTTTTTCCTGATTTTTGACGGTTTGGCAGACTATATATCAAAATATATTATATACAAAGACCTCCCTCACTGAAAGTAAACGTTCTACCACAAGGCTACCAGTCAGTCAATTTTCAGGTAAACTACCCCCCCCCCCTACTTAATTCAAATACTAACTTGTCATCAGCCTATCCTTGGAAATTTCACAGCCTTGTGCTGTAGCACCTAAGTCTAAACCAAGCTCGTTAATGACACCAAGAAGCTTTGAGTAATGATCTCTCTGACCAGCTAAACCTAAAAAAAAGTCCACTTAAGATGTCGAAAGTATTTTCATGCTATTAAAAAAATTTAGATAATATCATGTCATGAACAGGCGAGTTTATTCTTGGCTGTTTATGCCTTGTTCATGACATGGTAAATTATATATTATTCAACAACAATGACTGAACAGATCAGTGGTAATATTTTCAAAATTATTTCCTTGCTGATCACTTGGAAGACTTAACAGTTAAAAAATGGTATAATAATGAAAAATTTTTAGAATAAAATAAAGTATTTTTGATATTTTACTGACATTGACGAATATAGTTTTTCATCATATAGGATTTTAAAAATTAATATGCTAAAAACATTTTTTTAGCCAGTCAGTTTAGTTTTCCTAAATTAAAACCAATCAGGTTATTTTAAATATGTAACAAAGGAAAAACACGTGAGGTAAACCATATATATAAAGAGATTGAAACCGCAAACATTGATAACATTTGTGACTTAGAACTACACATTTTGTTAAAAATTTGTTGTGCACAATGTACCAAAATTATTTTGATATTGGTAAAATAAACTAATGCAAGTTTGAACCGGTTCGAGATGACTTGTTTTCTTTCCCTGAGTGATTGTCTTATTTTTTATGTTCTCTTAGTACTCTATGCTTGTAATCCTATATCTGAAGAACTATCAAATGCTTGATAACAATCCTTAAACTGATGAAAAATAACAAGAATCACTAGAACACAGTATTATTGATGCATTTATATTTCTTAAAATACCTATATTTCTTGCACAAATTAAATTCAAATAATTTAATAATGTCATATTGGAAAGATAAAGCTACAAATAAAAAGGTAAAGAATAATGGCCGTAAAACAGTATCAAATGCAAGAGATTTTTTTTATTATTAAATTTAATGAAGTATATATTAGCTGCAGGAAAGTGTGTCGACACAGTTGACTAAAAAGTGATGAGAAATCATCACATGCAGTATAAAAAGCAAACACATGCACACTCTACTCTACGTTTTAACAGGACATATTGAACAGTACCTGTGGAATACACTTGAATAATATTTCTTAAGCATTGACATAGGAGGTACCTTTTTGGTTAAACCATATTGATCCAGGTGATGGTCTGCCCCATGCCATTGTTAAAGGAGCTTCATTTAAATCAAAATTTCTACTTTCGTTTAAAATATCAGGGTCAAAGATTACATTTGAATCTAACTCCTGTTTTAAATCTTCAGATGTACATTTTGTGCAAGTTGATATAACTTGGTGTATAAAAGATTTGCTCATACCAAATTCTTTTTCACCAACGCCATAGTTACTTTCAATCTAAAAACAAGTGTATATGTAACACATATGAACAGATTTCAAACCTAGTGACCAAGTAACCCTAATTTAACCCTAGTAACCCTAACTCACAAAAGACCTTACCCAACTTACACCTAATGAATTTTTCATGCAGTAACAATCACACAAATTAGACTAAGCATGACTAAAAAAGCAGAAAAATCTTCAGCAAACATCATCATGAAGTCTTTCATGATGCAGACAATGTTTTATTTTTACAAATTATTTCCATATTACTAAGTTTTCCATGTCTGTCAGTACTACTATAGGTACATCTAAATTTCATAATTGAACTAGGATGTTTAATTTAACAAAAAAAAATTTCCCACAAAGTACAAATTTTACTCCTATGTATAGAAAAAATGGAAATTTACATAGTGGAAATTCTTGACACGTTTAAAAAAAAACTGATAGACTTGCATGACTTTTTTTGCACAAACCTTTTTGACTCAGCAGACGTACATAAAGTAATTAGCAAGAGTCAAATGAGACTTGCCTAAAAAATGGACTCGTGTCTAGCCTTATAAAGTTTCACAATAAGTAAGTAATACATTTCTTTTTCAACCTACCAGTTCTATAGTTTGTGCAAAGCTGT
Source organism: Hydractinia symbiolongicarpus (assembly GCF_029227915.1). Taxonomy (NCBI): domain Eukaryota; kingdom Metazoa; phylum Cnidaria; class Hydrozoa; order Anthoathecata; family Hydractiniidae; genus Hydractinia; species Hydractinia symbiolongicarpus. Next base: position 8,468,917 of record NC_079885.1, read on the forward strand.
TATGTTGAACTTTATTATTTGTAATGTCGCTTTCAGCAAAACGCCCAGAACCCAGGTGTGCTTCCATAACTACAGATTTATACTCTTCTTTGGGTAAAATTATTTTTTGTGAACCACACAAGCAAAGCACTTCCGTTGATCCAATTTTTCGTTTTGTTAGTAGCTTTGACCATCTTAAAAGTTGAGGAGTTAGTACGTATGATTTATCATACGGCAAGCTACTAGTTGCTAATAATGTCATCAATTCCAAATCTTTGATATTATGTTCTGGATCATCTAGAAACTTTAACAATAACTTAATATTTCCCCTGCTTAATTTGGGGCATTCGACACTTCTCAAATTAGTGCTTTTCCCAAAGATAGGTTCTGTTAGATTCTTTTTCAAAGTTAGATCAAAAACATCTATTTGTTTTGGATTTTGATTTGATTTGTTCTGAATATCACTTGGTAAAACCTTGGCCACATTAGAAGCAACAGGGGTAAAAGTTACTGCAGTATTAAATTTTCCACTACTTTCCTCTGAAGAAACTGATACTGGAACAACAATATCATCTTCTGCACTTTCAGTTTCCACACATGTTGACAAATTTGATAATAAAAGGTTTGTATTCAAAGTGCAATCAGCTGATGGCTTAGATGCTGACATACCAGAATGTGGTTTATTATAACAATATTCATGATCACCTAATTTTTGAAAATTTACTTGTTTTACATGACTATCCAAAAAATTATTTACATGATCCTTTTTTGCACTAGAAACGAGCGGACCATCTTTCTTATATACGTTTATCTGCACCTCAAAGTCAGCATCAGTCATTTGAATATTGCTGAAAGTTTCTTGATTATCTAAAATCACATTAGTTTTGTCTATATCACTAGAAATTAAAGATTCCCTCTTGCTGGCACTTTCCAAACTGACTGTTTGCCCTTTCATTTTTTACCACTTGCTTAAGTCCATCCTCCTTTAAGTGCTCCTCCATGTGGGATGTAAAATTCACTTGTTCCCAATTTTGTTAAAAATATACATCATCTGTTAACAATGGTAAAATAATGATCATAACATTACCAGTTATTAAGATTGTACTTTAATGGCATGAATGGTTAGACAGTTATTACATTTGCGCAAACGAACAATAACATTGTGATATCCCAAAAAATGTATAAAGCAGAAGAACAGGATCACACAAAGCTTTAAATATTGTCACAGTTAGTTTTGAAACATTTTCATTCACAAAATCTAAATGTATATTATTGTAACCGCTGAAAATAAGAAATGAATGTCTAAATAGTTTTTTTTTTAAATTTCTTTATGATTATTTCTGAAAGAAATTCCAAAATAATTTTAGAATTGTTTACTATTGACACGCTGGAGATTTGTTAAGCAATTACAATAACAACAGTCTCTTGTGCAACATATTATACTTCTAGAAAGGTATTATTTTTCTCTCTAGTCATTAGAAATGAAAAGACATTTAAATAACATAGTTGTTAGCCCGGCAAAAATCCACGGGTTCGCCCGTCCTTTTTATACCACATCGTGGGCGTCTCGCTACTTGCGCAGCTAAGCTACAATTTTCAGAGGTGTAGACCATTTCATATAAAAAAATATTTTAGGAGTTGTAGAGAGATAAAAAATATGGAAAATAGTGAAAATAACAGAAAAAACCCATGTGCTTGCTGGACACATGTCATCACCCAAAATTTAATCAATGCAGGAGAACATGTGTAGCTCCATTTCCATCGTAATGCTTTTTATAAACACATCAACAAAATTCCAACTATGATAAATTAATCAAAGTTTCTGTTCTATTCTAAATAAATTAAACATTTTAACTTACTCAAATCAGGCTTAAATAATTTTAAAGTGAGGCAAAACTGTCTTTGTAAACAGACTTGTTCTAAATTCATGAGTTTTTATACTTCATATTGCATCATCATTCTGTGGTTGCTTTGAATACTTTTTATTGGAAATAATACAAACCAATGTCATTGCTTTTAAAAAATAAACCACCATCTCTAATATGCCTGCTTCTCACCTTTTCATGCTTAGGTAAAGCTAGCCATACCTAACAGCCAACCCATGCTAGCATGGAAAACGGACGTTAAGCCGAGAATGATGATGATGATTTGCCTTACCCTTTACTGTGTCACTGAAATTCTGTTTCTGAATCGTCAATGAACTCACAAAATACGAAAAATGTTAGAGAAACATCTTGTTCTCATAAACAACACATGGGGAGAGCACGGGAAGGTGATTCCCCAATCAAGAAATTAGAATGGCTGGCAATAACAAGGTGGTTGGTATGGCCAGTGAACTTTAATGCGACTATAAAGTAAAGGGTAAGGCAAATCATCATCATCATCATCATTTTCGGCTTAACGTCCGTTTTCCATGCTAGCATGGGTTGGACGAGGTATATCAATGACCCTCTTCAAATCTGATCTAGACTGTGTTAGATCTAAACTCAACTTCCTCTGTATCAAGTCTGTCCTTATAACCTTCTGCCAAGTCTTTCTTGGTCTACCCCCGGGCTTTGTCCCAGGAACTATCAAGTCTCTACACTTTCTTACCCAATCCCCCTCCATTCTTTCCAAGTGCCCCAGCCAATTCAATCTTCTTATCTGGATGACGTCTTTAATTCTACGGATACTTAGCCTGCTTCTTAGCTCATCTGAACTCTTTCTGTCTCTCAGACTGGCGTTACACATCAACCTAACCATTCTCATATCATTCCTTTCTAAACAGTCAAGATCTTCCTGCTTCACTGCCCATCTCTCACTACCATACAACATAACACTTCTTACACAGGCCTCATACAACCTACCTTTTACCTCAATTGACAAGACTCTGCTAATCAACAAAGGAAGTAACTCTCTGAACTTTTCCCAAGCAGAACCTATCCTGCAAGTAACACTTCTTCCAACAATCCCTTCACTGCCCTTCACTGCCCAACATTAAGTAACAGAAGTTCTCAACTATCTCTAACAAGCCACTGTTGTACATCATTGAAGCTGGAAATACTTTATTCTCTATAATCTCACCTTTGCAACGCTTGCATACAAACTGAATGTCAGCTCTCAACCTTCCACCAATACTACTGCATTTCCTATGTACCCAATGCTTGCAAGTCTGACAAAAAATTGAGTTACTACCAACCCCTTTCCTGCAAACTCCACAAGGCCACTTTCCAACTACAAGGTCACACTTGGCTGCAATGCTACTAATCATGACTTTAGACTTTGCTGTGTTCAACCTTAGCCCTTTCTCTTCTAGTCCTTTCTTCCACTTCTCAAACTTTTTAACTAATTCTTCCATCGACTCTGCTATGAGAACCAAATCATCTGCATACAATAACTCCCATGGACAACCTGTTCTGGACTACATCGACAGCGCTTCTAAGACTAGAACAAACAACGAAGGACTAAGTACAGAACCCTGATGTACACAAACATTTACACTAAATTCATCACTAAGTGAATTGTTAATCCTGACACGACTTCTAGCATTGCTGTACATAGACTGTACCATCGTAACTAGCCACTCATCTACACCTAATTTTCTCATAGCCCACCAAATAAAACTATGTGGCACTCTATCAAAAGCTTTCTCTAAATCTACAAAGACAAAATAGAGATTCTTTGTCTTTCCTAAATACTTTTTCTGAAGCTGTCTGAGTAAAAATATTGCATCTATTACTTGATCAACCAACTTCAAACCTCTATAGTTACCCCTTTCTAATGCATCACCCTTGCCCTTGAAACAATTCACTATTACACTTGACTGCTACTCACTCGGAATAGCAGCATCATTTATAATCTGATTAGAAAGACTTGCAATAAGCTCAACTCCAATATATCCAGATGCTTTTACCATCTCTGCAACAATACCTGATATTCCTGCAGCCTTGCCAATCTTCAATTTCCTAATAGCCTCCACTACCCATTCTGTCTTGATCTGCATAGCTGGCCCTTCTACAACATCATCATCAGACAAATTATCCTCATCCCAATCAAACTCAGTGTTAAGCAACCTCTGATAGAAATTCTTCCAAGCTACCCTTTTCTCCTCTTCTGTGCTCACCTAGAACATTTTGATTAGTATTACTGTGGAAAGTTTATCATTTCTTGACAGTAATATGAATACTGAACAGACAAACCGAAATAATATCTTCAATAATTTTGATTAGTCTTCTTCATTTGCTTTGCTATCTTGAATACCTCATTGCGCTGGTCTTCCCTTCTTAACACATGTGCAAATCTGTTTCTCTCTGCTTCTGATTTTGCCTTATACACTGCTGTACGAGCACGACGCTTAGCTTCTAAGTAAATATTTTTACTACCACCTGACTTCCACTCTTTCCAAAGTTTCCTCTTTTCCTTTATACACTGGTCAACCTCATTATTCCACCACCAGGTCTGTCTATGCCTAGCTGGTCCTTTCGTCCACTCACAGGTATCATCAGAAGCTAGAAGACAATTCTTCAAAGTAGTCCAAGTACTTTCAACATTGTCACTATCACACTGACCATTGTTGGCCAACTGCTGACCTTTTGCACTAAATTGTCTTGCTACAATCTTTTACTTCAGCTTCCAGACTTTACAACAGGGCCTGTACTTTTCCTTGGCTTCTTTCACACTCTTTAAGATAATATCACAAACCAGCAACCTATGCTGGGAAACACACTCTTACCCCGATATAACTTTCACGTTCTTCACCGCCACCTTGTTGTCTGACTTTCTAACCAGGAAGTAATCTATCTGTGCCTTACAACCACCTGACTCATATGTTATCAGCCTACTCCGTCTCTTACTGAATGATGTGTTGCAAACCACCATGTTCGTTCCAAACTCAAGCAATCTCTCCCCTTCCTTATTTTTGCTCCCAAATCCATAGCCTCAGAGGAAAAATATGAGGAGTTATAATTTAGTGTCTTCATGATGGTTTGCCTGGTAGTTGCTGAGAGGGAGCAAAAAGTTTTAAAAATGTTAATGGGGCAGGCCTATAGCTAGGTGTGCATATATTTTTTTTTCTGTCTAAAGCACAGAAGAAATAAGGTGTTTGGTCAGTGTGGTGAGGATAAGTTCATCCAGCTTTTACTACCCCCAGATCGCGGTAACAAAATGCAAGATCTTAAAGCAAGCAAGAAAACAGGGAATTTTCTTACTAATCTACCTTCTTACAGAGACTTGTAAATCTATGAAAAATCAAACACACCTTAGCTTCTTGTAAGGTTCTTCCACAAAACAAACCAAGCAAAAGCGTGAGAGTATTTCGTGCACCGTTCACATGAAATAAACTATACTTAACGTGCTCAGAACGTGATCAGAGTGAATCACGTGAAAATTTCATGCATGTAATGCAACACTCGTTCTTTGCTCCCTCGCTGTTAATTGTCAAAGGTCATTGCCATACAATGACCTAAAAGACCGAGAAGTCAGGCCCAACGACACAAAATTAAAAGTGGGGAGGGGGATAAAATTCAGATATAAGTATTATTAATGGTGGCGCTTGCAGATGACACTTTGTTAATGTAGTAAAAAGAAAAGTTCTCAAAATGATAGCTCGCCACTTGCAAACGCCACTGGGCTGAACTGTTCGAAATTAATTTTCTTAATCATATAATAATATATAAATGTTGAATAGTCTCTAAATTTTAAAATTAAAAATCCTCGTGAGAAAATTTTCCAAAGATTTTTCTGTACTCTTATTTTTCTAAAAACTCGTTACCAATATCGACTAGATCTATTTTGTCTGTAAGTTCCTTGTAAATGTATAGAATTGACAGAGCATTGAATCGTTTGGCTGTCGTTGTTGAGTGCTTCCATGTTTTAATGTTTCAGCCACTTAAAAATAAGCGCTCTGGTGTTGCACTTGTTGCTAGCAACAGCTTACAGATGGTGATTATGTTTTGAAACAACAACTTTTTGTTTTTTGTCTCGCGCTGAACATTTTTACCACATCATAGAGACATTCAAACATTTCCTTCAAAACGGTAAACTCGACTTTAAGATCAGACACATCTGAGTAAAGAGACTTTACTTGTTCGATACCAGCTTTTAATGCTCGATTCAGTGCTCCTTTAGCCAGTATCCCTTCGAAGCTAGTATAAACTTTTTAAGCTGGGATAATTAAATCGATCCTCAATTGCATTGGTTAAGTGATCTAACGCATCAAAATACATTTGGCAAAAATCATCTTCGATAGCTACAGGATGATGTGCTTTACTGGTGGCTTCATGCCCATCTAAATATTGAAGGATGGAAAATTCCGGCATCTATCTTTTTCTTGACACCTTTGGCTTTTCCACTGGTACCTTATCCGCTTTTTTAACGACAAAGCAAGAAGAATTAAAATTAAGACTTTTGCAGCCTATGATTATTTTGGTTGACAAAATAGTGTGTGTGGGGAGGATAGCCCCCTTAGCCCTCCCGTGCTTAGTGCCTGAACGCCCCTGGGAAAAGGACTACTTGTTTAACAAAATCGATCAAAACTCTGGGGCCAAGATTGCTATGATTTTATTTTGCTACACGCTCTAGCACCAGATGGCGTATCACTAAAAGTTTTCTCACAATCAACACGTTTCCGTAAACAATAGCTTAACCTCATCACCAGGGATTCTTGCCTTTTGGACATGAAGGCGGCGGCGAAAAAGTGTCAAGTAGGCGCCAGCGACTTTGACATCAGGCAACACACCCTGAAAACGGGGGGATGACAATAGCTATATTTTGCTGATTTATGAATTTAATAAAAACTCAGTCATCGATTACGAATTATTTTTTTCGTTGCTTAAAGTTTTTTAAATTTGGTTTTTTACTATAACCATAGTCATGTTATAACAGTTCTTGTTATCAACCTCGTACTTGTTAGAATTTATGGGCATAGATAAGCTGTGGAGACGAGGTTGTCTTGTTATAAACAAGTTTATTGCATTAAAAAAGCCGTGTAGTAACACTATAGTAAAAACTATATCCTCACGCAACGTTTTAATAGCGCATTCAGCGAATATATGCAACTTCTCTCTCTAATTATGGAAATCTGAACATGTCTGTTTATTAAAGATATTGAAGAGAGCAATCTTCTCCTTCTCCACCTTTTAGAAAGAGGATGAATTGGGCTATACCCAGCAGTATAAAACATGAATCATCTAAGTCTTGTCCGTAGCAACCAACCGCGGCTCAAATTTCGGAAAGCTGATTATTTGTTGACTTAGAAAAGAAGGGTTCTCTCAAAAAATCAGTTTAAAGTCCAGTTAGGGATAAGTATCCGCAAACATCCCGATCATAAATAAATAGAACCGTCAAAGGCTAACGCCCAAACTACTTCCATCTTACTTACAGTGCATTGGTCTTGGTGTTTTTATGTTTTGTAATAAAATTACGAATAATTGCATTCAGTAGCTCCTCAGGATATTGATTTTTCAGCAAATTGAGTTTTATAACAGCATAGTCTTCATTAAACAATGTTTTGTCTGAACATATCCTCCAAGCTCTGAAACGTAAGAACTAAGCCTTTATTTGAATAAATCTATTAGGTCATTTTTTAAGTAGTTTTGCTCTAGCCTATTAGTCCAAAATATCGTCTCTATATGTATAGAACAATACCACCTGTTCAGTGTATAGCATAAACGTCTTCTCCAAATTTGACATCCTAAAGACTTTTACTCTGTCAATTTACAAGAGGGGTATTTGTCCAGAATATTGTTTCTATTTGTGCATAGATGTGTATCCAACCTCACTGCTTGTTTAAATAAAGTGAAAAGTCTTTCCTTGATTGATACGCATCATCTAACGACATCTAACATACCATTCACGGGAGAATATTTGTCCAAGACATCAATTCTATAGGTATATCGATGGGTATAAAACACTACTGCTTGTTTAGTGTATAGTATAACGTCTTTCCTCAGATTTTCCTGGTTTAGGACTTTCAATATGTCTTTGCACGGGAGGGTATTTTTCCAAAATGTTTTTCCATTGGTTATCGATGGGCGAAGAACACTACCGTCTGTTCAATATATAGTGCAAGGCTTCTTTTTGTTTAGCCTACAATAGGACCGTTAATTTGTCTTTTTGCAAAAGAGTAAAATCTCGTTTCTCTTTGTGTATGAATATGTATCCTACCTCAATGCTTGTCTATTTTATAGTACAACATGTTTCCTTAGATTGGTGGATATTAGGACTTTCAATAAGTCTTTTTGCGAGAGTATATTTAGGCAAAATATCGTTTCTGCCTGTTTATATTGGTTAAGGCGATAAAGAGTATTATTTCAGTTATGCTAACTATTTTGGCATATTACATTGGCTATGGTTTATCTACTGGTAAAATATGTATGTATATGATGTAGTAATACAGGGTAACAGTTTATGTGAACTGTTATGGCGTATTATGTTGTTTAAGGTCTATATACACGAAAAATTATTTATAGTAATAAAGAGTATTAATACAATTATGCGGTATATTATGCAATATTACGTTGTTTATGGCTATCTACAGGGAAAATATGCATTTGTTATGTAGTGATAGAGAGTATTCTAAGTGTTATGTTGCATATTATGTGATATTGTGTTGGTTATGGCCTATCTACAGGGAAAATATATATTTGTTATGTGGCGATAGAGAGTATGTTGCATATTATGCGATATTGTGTTGGTTATGGCCTATCTACGAAAAAAATTCCTAAAAAAAATATCGCCCATCATGGATGGGCGACGAAGAAGATTTTTCTTTTTGTAGCTCTCTAAATGCCTTATAACGACCATGTAAAGCCAAAAAACATCACAGCAATTAGGGTTTTTTTTAACCTGTCTTTAAGATGAGTGGTGATAAAAATATATATTTATAAATGCAAAGAAAAAATATGTTAGCGATTAGTATATACATTAAAATCAGGTAGAAATGAAAGAATGCGAACAACGATGTAGCACGAAACGATTATGATGTAAGACAGGAGTATAGTAGGGACTGAGGAAAAATTTCAAATAGAAGAAATAATTCAGAAATGTTTAAAGGTGCAGGCCACTAACACGCACAGGCAAGAAAAAGTTTTTTAAGGAAACAAAAATGCACATATAAAATTTACGGCTTTTCCCAACCTTGTCCCCAGGGTCCTGTGGCCCCTGGGCAGTTATAACGGAGTGGCAAACAATATGACCCCATCCATGGAACAGGCTGTTTATGTGATAGAAAAATGCCCAGATATGCTAGGCATTTTTTGAGATTCCAAAGATAATGAGATGCAAATTTGGTGCTCGACTTATTAGCAAGTTTAGAGATGGCGGGCGAAAAAAGTCACAACTTTATAGAAACTTCAGTATCATCGTTGTCGAAAATATCATGCATGGACGGCTGCTTCAACACCAGCAATTTGACCAGCACAAACTTGTAACGAACCTGCTGCTTTAATTACATCATTTTTAAATATGTTCATCACAATTTTCCCAACTATTCTACGAAGCACCTCACCAACACTAATTGGTCGTAAACCGGGATTTTTGTTTAACGGTATTAGGCGGCAAGCAACAAAGGCTTCAAGCGGAGATCTATCAGATTCTGGAATAGATTCAATACACAGCTTCTTCGTTAACTCTACTGTGGCTTTACATAGATCAGTATTGGTTGTACCAAATATGGACGAACAAAGTATACGTTTACATCCGTCAGCATTCAAACCTGACGGACCAGAACCACCTATGGTAGACGTGGCAACTTTCGATGACATTAAAACAATGTATTCGCTGTGACGGTTGACCTATTAACGTATCTTCGCCAACAATCCCCTTATCTGGATGTTTTTGTTCCAATAATAATAATGTCTCCTTGTTAAGTGGAAGGATACCATGTTGTCAGTTAATAATTGCAAAGCAACGTTGATATTTTCTTTCTGCATAAACAATCGAAACTTTTTTGAAATAGATGAAACATCACTTTTCGGATTTGGTGGTTGAAGTCTTTCAGGAATAGCGACAGCTTCATCAAAAAGTTCTAACAATTCTCCCATAGTGTCAAGCGTTGTTCTAAAGCTTTTGTATTTTCTTTTAATTTCGACTTCTTGCTGGGTTATTGTAACAACAGTAAAGGCATTACATGAAGTGCTTTTAACGAAATAGGTTTCATCGGCGAATCGTCAATCCAGAGATTTAAAAGATGTGTCATTTCTCGAATAAACGATTTTCCAACGGCACCCGAAGGTAGTAAAAACAAATTCTTTTTGCCATAAACTATTCTTCATGTGTATAGTCTAAATCATGCGTAAATTTTGATTCTAGAATGTTCTTCCAATGAAAATTTTCATTCACTACAGTTGTTGGGATAATTCGTTCGGCAGCTGGTTGGCTTGAAAAGTTTGTAATCGTCGCATCATTTGTTTTTTCGTAAACATGTTTTAAAATGAATATTCAAACCTTTTTATGTGGTAAAAGTTCTCATACTACAGGAGTTGCATCTGAATGATGTAGAAGATGTCGCCAATGGATTTTGTTGCGCGGAACTTCCATTTGCGTTTGAATTTCGATTCGCTTCGGTATTCATTAGCGGTCGATTTGAAGTGGCCATAACAAGTACCAGTGATTTCGCGGCAAAGGTAATCTGCTTAATACGTTTAGCCACGAACAAAAACTTCACGTTCAGTGCTTTGTTATACATTTCCAATTAACCGTTAGCGGAAAAACGCCCGCCATGTTCAAATAAAAATTCAATTCATATTACGTTGGTTATGGTTTATCTATAGGAAAGTATGCTTGTGCTAAAGGATGCCGGATAATGACGGTTTATGTGTCGGGCCCATTTAGTTAGTGTAATTATCTCCACAAGGTTTGGCAAAGAACATAGGTCTAACACCATGCAAAAAAAAAGGTCTAACGCATGTTAAATATGTTATCGCCTATATATTCAGGAGGTAATACGTGGACGACTTACCCCAGTTTCTGTCTCACGCCATACTGGGTTCGTGTTATAGAATCACTAGCAGCCGAATGATTTCGTGAAAAATTAACTTGACTACACTTTATACAAAACGTCATCGAGAAGATTTTGCATCTGTGCTGTGTCCAGTAAACAGAAATTACAACTACCTAGCTGGCTCTGGCTTGCTTGAACTCACAAATACAGAAATTTATCTTTCGCTGCCAGTTACATAAGCTATACCTGGCTAGCTGTGTGTGCTTGCTGAAATAATGGGTCGCACTTTGTTATTTGAAGAAAGCATACAAACTTCTGTTAACCAATTGCTTGCAAATCAGAAAACACAAGTTGGATTAATGATTGGTCAGTTAAGTACTAGTAAAGATTTTGTGGTTCATTTTGCAAGATGTCCTGACCCAGTTGATAATGAAGTGGAAATAGAGATGGCTAGCTGTGATGATGATGTGATTGTTTCTAAAATTGAAAATAAGGAAAAAATGAAAAAAGAATCAAAACTTTCAGATGTAATTGACACAGACGGTATCGATTCTAAGTGGATTGTCGAACACGCTAGACAAGTTAATCGTATGCTTACTGGTGGCATGTCAGTCCTCGGAATATATATGTTTTGCTCGTCTGATGTTTTGAGTGCAAACCAAAGCAAATTACGAACATGCTTGCAGGCAGTTCAAAGAAAGACTGAGCAAAGTAAATGGATCAGAAAAGCTGTACCACATAACCACCGTTACATTGTTCATATATGTGCATCAACTAGGAAAGTCACTTGTAGAACATTAGATTTTCATGATGACCAAGCTTCTTTACAGCCAGCTGAATATCGCTATCAACCTTTCCTGAGCAATTGGAATTTCGTAAGTAGTTGCGTTGATGTAAATGTTCAGTTTTATGTTCCCAATTCGCAAGAAGCATATAGAAACGAAAAGAAAATTTTATACGCATGCCAGCAAGAAATTGAAGATATATGGAATTCATATGCTATAGCTGGCCATAAGCTTATTGATGAAACAAAAATGTTAGCAGATAATTCTAAATTAAAGAAAGATAAGAAGGAAGAAGGGGAAATTAAAATTGTGTTGTTTAAAAAAGCAAACAGTGGAGGAGACAAAGGGTATATCCAATACAATGCTGCAAATGTGCAGGTTAAACTTGTTGGTTCTATTTGCACCAGAACTTACCTTCATCCCAAGTCAACATACGGAGATGCAGTAAATGCTTTGAAAGTCGATATTATTAGGAGCTTATTGACAAGAATTGAATTGCTCTGTGAAGAAGCAGAAGTAAACAATTTCTGTCAAGTTGATGAATGGAGTTTAATGTCACCAATGAGAGTTTTTGCACCCTTTAAAGATGGACAAATATATTTTAGCGATTATATATTTAAGGATGAATCAGATGAAGATACCCTTAGTCGTTTTTCTGAGTTGTTAAATATCTCACTGGTTAAGGATGATTTGGAATATCCTGAAAAATCACCAGATGTGGCTGAAGTTTCCATGATTCTACATGGCGACAAAATAGCTGATCATCATTCGGATGTTGCATCAGAATTAAGTGTGTTGTCATCACAAGACGAACCACAGAATAATCGACTGGTCGCTGCTGCATTTGCAGGAATTGCAGCATTGTTTGCTACTGCCATGCATTTCTTTTGGAGTGATTAAATATGAACAGTTTAGAAAGCTTCTAGATATTATATACATGTGTAGATTTACTATTTGTTAATTCATATAAGTGTAAAAGTATTAGTAAAAAAAGAACTCAATCCAAGTTTCAATCAAATAGCTATAGTGTATACAATCTACAAAATAAATGATAATAAATATTTAAAGTGGGCAGCCTAGAACATCACAAAAACCTAAAGTTAGTAGATTGTTTTTTGTTAAAATGTAATGCAGGGTGTAATTTAGAGATTTTTATTACTTATATTTTTTAATCCAACTAGGAATTTCATTTATCTCTCAGAGGACATCAGTGTACAGTTCACCCGGGAAGAAAGAAAAATGGATGGCTTAAAACAAGTTAATTCTAAAAACAAATTTCATGTGTCATTGATTAGGCAGCAGGTCATTATTATATATTTCCTGTTTTGTTACAACTAAAAGTTTTATAACTAGTAATATATCCATGCCACAAATTATTAACATGAAGGAAACTACAGCAAATGCTACCATTGTTTTAGGTGGTTGGTAAAATATTTTTCTGTCTGTAGTTTTATTTTTTATTTCATACTTTATAAATTGGGAATTTGGAATAAATTCCAATAAGGAAATGGCTATTAAACAACTACTAAGAATGCTGTATTGCACCCTGTGATACTGTCTTGAACTTAAAATTTATGTAACTATTTATGTAACTAACTAAAGGTAGAAATTTTCATGGGTTTTGTGTTTGCAATTCAGAAATTTAAACAATTTTTTGTGCTTTTTTAGGAGGGATTTTTTTAATTTTTAGTTTTGCTTATTTGAGAACTGAAAAAGAGAGTGTAAAGTACTTAATATCACTAAAGTTAATAAGTGGTGAACAAGAGCATAAAACAAATTAAAACTATCAAAGATTTTGTTATTATAAAATGTCTACCTGTAAAGGGGTATTATATTATATATACTAGTCGGTGGCCCGTGTAAAAATACACAGGTTTGCCTGTCCTTTTATACAGCATTGCGTGCATCTCGCTACTTGCGCAGCTAAGCTACCATTTTGTGTGACAGACAGACGGACAGACATATATGGGTATTATAATATAGATATATATGTATATTTTATGTTTCTGGTTTACACTCAATAAAATTGTTAAGCTTTTAATATTTATTTAGCACCTTCATTCTTTCAAAATTGATTAAGTAAAAAATAAAAGAGAGAGTACTGAGATTTAGAATACAGTATTAAACAATTTCTTTTTGGTGCTGCTGTTTTAATTAAGGACCATTTATAGATTTTGTCTGACGCATAAATATGTAAAAAATCTATCACAACACATTAAACAATTTTTTATGTTGCATAGTTTTGAAATAAATTGTAGACACCTGGCAACTAAATGAAGACATAGATAATCTAAAGCATTGTGCACATAAAAAAGTATGAGGAAAGATTGTTTAGTTTTATAACATATAGGTGTGTGTGGTTTAATCTTTTAGATGCATACTTAAAAATAACAATGAAAGTTTCTTTTCTATGAAGTAATTTGCCTTTGCTTTTTAGAAATAAAAATAAATAAAAAAGGTAATTTCTGAAGAGAGAATGGGAGGAGCAGCAAGGCGTTTGGTGGTTTTTTGGTTGATTGGATTTTTTTTTATTTTGTATTGCAGGTAAGGAAATAATTTGATCTATAGGTACACCCATTTTTCTTTTGTGATGATCTACTGTACAGTGCAAATTTTCTTTCATTATTATGTTGTTACCTTGTAGTGCAAGAAAAACTAGCCCATCACTGACTATAAAAGGCACTTCAACAAAAAATGGTACTCTTTTGGGAAACCTGACGACCTCACCTCCAAGTACAACTACACCAACGGAAGTTGTTCATAAAACTGCTGTTGTAGAAACGGCTGAGGAAAAAGAAAAGCATGGATCGATGACAATTTTTTTTGTGTTAAGTGTTTTAGGTAAGATTATGGCACTACTCTTTTTTGTCAGTTAAAAAGTTCTTTGATTCATACACAACCTTCTCAAAAGATTTTTTTTTATCATGCATGAATTTCTGACTTGAATTTTAATAAATATAATTCATTTTTTTACAGGAAAGGCTAAGTGGCTAGGCAAGAATTTATCACTAATTCCTGTGACTTCAATCTCTTTTTAATACAATCTACTTCCCATGTTTTTCCAGAAATAAACCAACTATGCCAGCAGGAAGTTCTATGGCAGAATAGCAAGCAAAGTTGATTAATTGTTTTCAAAAGTGGCAAAGCTTGGTGGTGAGCTCACACGTTTGTAAACACTGCCTATATGAAACTTAAAAACCAATAAAACAACTACCCTATCTATAGTTCATGTATTTCAAAACAAATTTCACCTAGTTGAAACTCATGATTAAAAAATAAAAATCTAGCTTTATAAAATTTCTGGTCACTAAAAAGTTTGTTGTATAAGGTAATAATGTATAATGTATAAATATGGTGATGTTTAAGCTTCTAAAGATAGCTTTTTAATTGTTTTTTAACAAAATATGGCAATGTTTTTCAGTTTTAGAGAATGCTTTTCTACAAAATAAAGCTATACTTAAGCTTTCAATGAAAGCTTTTTTTTAATAGTTTCAAGCTTTGAGAGAAGGCTTTTGGTCAGTTTCCTAACAAAATGCGGCCATGTTTAAGCTTTGAGAGAAAGTTTTTTTAATAGTTTCTTAACAAAATACAGTGATGTTCAAGCTTTATAAGAAAGCCCCTTGGAAAAATACTATATAAAATAAACTTGTGCCAATGACAGACAAAGTTAAAGAGGACAAATCGTTCTAAAGCATTCCAAATTTGTTCCATTTTTGTAATAAATTTTGTAATAATCATTCCAAAATTAGAATTCCTTTTGTTCCCAATCATTTCCAGAAAGAAAAAAAATTCAACTTTTGAAATAGAAATTTGTTCTGAAATTGTTCTAATTCTTTCTCCTATTTTTTATGATAGTACAAATTCATTCTTAATTAGCTGTTACAAGGAGAACAATCTTTATCGTCCTTAATCGTTCTGAAATAGAATTAACTACAGTTAATATCATCCTGAAACAAACATTAGCTTTTACTTACCTGTTTTTGTTTAAAATTAGGAGAGTAGCTATACAACATCATAAAAAAAACTCGCATTTCTCCAATAAACAAACATTATTTTGGGATATCTCAATTTAAGAGGGAAAATATTTAATTTGTAACATTAGAATAAAAATCATGGTAAGTTGTAAGGCCCTTACACTTCAAAAAAAATTTAACCCCTATTTTTTTAAATGGTTTTACACTTGAATGCATGTAGTTTTTTAATTCATGGATGCAAAGTCTTTTTTTCAAATAAAAAAAGACATATAAATATAATTAAAAATAAGAAGACAGATATTATACCCTAAAAATTGACTGTGTCATATTAAATCCAGATTTATCTTCTAGGTTAATGGGAACTTAAACTACAACTCTATAATATTAGCCTTATTTTGTCTGTTGGCCAAAAGCCATTTGTGCTACCCACACACGAAATTTTCAAGCTGTGAATAACAAATGCAATATATTTTTATTGGTTTAGCAGCAATGGGCAAATTTCCATAGATTTTCCACAAGCTAACGATTAATTTTATATATTATTCTCATTCAATATTTTTTATATTTACTTCAACCTTACCTGCAAAAAAAATACAACCATCATAAACTTTTTGAGGTTATTGGGTGTCATTTATCCGCAAAAGTTTATTACCATGAAATCTCTAAAAAGAAAAGCCCTGAAAATTGGTTCCAAAGTTTTCGTGTTGATTTTGATATTGTGAAAGTTTCTTCCCACAAAAGTTGCTTCCCTAAAGAAATTATTCTGTATTTAACTTTAAACAGATGTGTGCATTTTATAATTTTGTATTTAATAGCTTTGAACAACTAAAGTAAACCATGCTTAATTTTTTTTTCAATAAGTCATATTAACAAGGAAAAGATGATATACACTATAAAAAACTGTAACATTTTAAAAATTAGTATGCAGCAATGTAACAATACATTTTGTAAAAGAAAAAAACAAAGAAAAATTGGAGCCTTTGTGTAGTGTACTTTTAAATGTATTAAGCCAGTGTATATTTCTATTTTCTTTTGTAGGCCTCTGCATTATATCAATTCATATCCTGATTAAAACAAAGTTTGCTTACTTGCCTGAAAGTGTGGCTGTTGTTTTTCTTGGTTGCATGATTGGTGCAATAATCAAGTTGCTACAGAGATATAATTTGGCCAATTGGGAGGTAAAAATTTGTGTTTGTTGTTTCTTAAACAACAGTCTTTCCAATTCATGTCAGCACTTGGCAATGTGTATTCTGACGTATATTACCAAAACATACTGGCAAAAAGCATTTCATGTTGGTATTTTTTTGCAGAAATTAAATTGGGGAGGCTGAAGAATGCATTTAAACAATTTTACGATAAATTACCAAAAAATGATCCGATTTTTATCTGATGGAAAAAACATCAGATATCACAAGGGATTCTTAAAAACAAATTATGTTTTGCAATTTATTTTTCTAGTGTTGAAAAAATCTGAAACATTACACTTTAGTGGTGTTTGTAGAAGCTTAATATTTCCTACAAAATTACTCTGAGCTTATGTCCATTTGACTTTATGAGTTTTTTAGCTAATACTAACTTGTAAACTATTGCTGAATTTTTGTGCATAATCAATTTAATGTTAGTCACAATAAGTACAAAATAATTGTTTAAATTTCATGTTATTCTGAGGTGTCACAATATTTAGAAAGAAGAGTTGTTCGATCCAACAATTTTCTTTCTGGTGCTCTTACCCCCAATTATATTTGAATCTGGGTACAATCTACACAAGGTGAGGTGTTGCTATTTGTTATTTCTTTTTAATTAATTTGTTTAATTTTCTATTTTTTCATACAAATAAAAAAACTTATTGGTGCAAAAATTGAAATGATGCGAAGCATGAGCATTTCAACGGGTATTGATTTTCTGATATTTGATTATTGACATTTCAACACACCACTTCCTGTCTGTGCTCCCACTCCTTTATGACCTTTGAAAACAAGTGCCATAAAAAACTTTTTTTTAAATTATGAAGCTTACACAAAGTCAAAGAAAAAGTGCCATCTTCTGGAACTTGTGGAGTACATTTTAACTCATAAACCCCAAACAGGAGAGACCACCGTGCAACAACAAAAGTGCACTACCACCTTTTTAACTTCTGTATTCTGATAACAAATGTAATTAAAAGTGCCATATTTCATTGCTAAATTATGAAAACATGTTTTCATAATTTTCATAGTTTAGTAATGAAATATAGCACTTATAATATTCCTATAATCATATGCCTAAATATTGTTTTGTCCTAAAAGCTTTCAACATTTTTTTAGGGGAATTTCTTTGCTAACCTTGGCTCTATTATCGTGTTTGCTATTTTCGGAACAATTATTTCTGCAGTAATTGTTGGAAGCGGTATATATTTTTTAGGACAGGTAACTGTTTAACATTTATTTTTACTTACATAAAAGACTTGATATAATTAATAAAATAATTTTAATTGTCACCAACCTAATTTTTAGGCCAAAATTACTCCCCAGCTTGATATAAGAGAGAGGTATGTTTTTGTTGTGGTAAATTTAATTATGTAAAACCTAACGAGATGGATTGAATTTACTGTTATTTAGTTTTGCGTTTGGTTCGTTAATCTCTGCTGTTGATCCTGTTGCTACGTTAGCAATTTTTCATGCATTAAATGCTGATCCGTTGTTGAACATGTTGGTATTTGGAGAGAGCATCCTAAACGATGCTGTTGCAATTGTTCTGACAAAGTAAGCAATTGTTTTGAAAGTTAAAAATATAATCCTAACTGTGAGAAATGCTTGTCATAAGTTGTATATATTTTTTTCTTGTTTGTTATTTAATATGGATAACAGAAATGTTATGCTTAAAAGCTGGAGAACGAAACAGATCATAATGGAACAATAATAACATTTAATTTGATTAACCTTTCTGCTAATTATTATTTTATTTCAATAAAAATATTCTGGTCCTGTCTGCAAGAAAAATTAAAATTATTTCAATTTTCAGTTTGGATCGGAACAGAAAGTTTATTAACCAATTAGATCCATTCTAGTTTTGAGTGGAAATCTACCTTGAGAGTATATGCATTTAAATAAGTTTTTATGGAAATGGAGCTGCAGAAAGGCAGTTATTCAGTGCATTTCATATAGGCTTGCAATTTTATTTCAAGTAAGGCTCTTTTACTCATCACTACATTAGAACAAAAGGCCACTTATTGATCCCTTTATATGGTTGTTGTAGCGGGAACGTCAGACAGGCAGCTGCATTTTAATTTAATCAAAAAAACCTATTGTATTCTGTACTGTGTTTAAAGTGACAGTTATTTTGACTTTCAACTTGTAACTTCATTCATCCTGGCTGTTAAAGATTAGTTTACACCTTTTGATCTTATATTTTATATTACACCTTTTTCTGTAAAATGTTTTTGGTGGTAGCACTGTATGTCTTATCTTTTACATTTAGAGCAGTTCTAAATTCTGGTACAGTTTTTGAATCTGTCATCGCTTTCATCAAGATTTTTTTTGGTTCTGCTGGAGTTGGTGTAGCATTTGCACTAATAAGTGCTTTAATATCTTTTCAACTATGCCAGTTCTTACTATTTAAATTTTCTTGTATGCAGAGTAAAATGCGTTTTCAATTTAAAATTTTAAAAGAAGAGTAGGAGCCGTCAACCAAGCTGTATCTTGTGTATTGTGCCAATTTTTATTATGACAACAAAAACAATATCTTAACATTTTTTTAAGGGGTCTCTCCAGGTAATGAGTTTTGTTCTCTGATATCCACAAAAAAATAAACACTCAATGAGATTTGAGGAAACGGAACTATGCTAAGTGTACTAAAATAAATTTTCAAATATGTGTGTTCTAATTTATTACATCTTCTCTCATTTTTTTTCTATTTTCAATAATTAATTATCTTCAACCATTTTAAAAATTATATTTGTGTGTGGAAATCAGGTGATCAAGGTGTCATTTTCTTTAATTTTGATACATTTTAAAACATGTGGACCTTCGTCAACATCCGTCACTGGAGTTAGGAATGATGGTGGTTTTTTCTTATGCACCATATGAGTTAGCAGAAGGTCTACAGTTATCAGGTATTGAAGTTTTTAATTTATTTGGAATTGATTGGTGTCGATGGAAAATGTTTCTCACAGCATCAGTCATGTATCTCTTAATTTTGCGAAGACTAATTTTGGCAAATCAAAAGCAACAGAACAATATAATGAGAATTACAAAAAACTAAATGGATTTAAAATAAATTAGTACGAAATATTGAAAATCTCCATTTCAGAAAGAAAGAAATTTTTACAAAGATTAGTTTTCACAAATAGTGTCTATTGTAACTTCGCGAAGACAGAAATATTTGATGTTAACAACACACTTTTCACTCTAAGTCTGTTATCTTTCTTTCCAGGAATCATGGCAATATTATTTTGTGGCATTGTTATGTCACATTACACACATTTTAATTTATCGCCAGTAACACAAATCACTGTACAACATTTGTTCAGAACAGCTGCTTTTGTCAGTGGTAAGCTATTTATTTAAGATACAAGTTTTGGTATATGTTTTTTCCTTAATTTCAAATTTTTCATGCAAATTTTAAGTTTTTACTGTTTTGTTGTTGTTGTTTTTTGGAAAAAATTACAACTGGTATTTTGAGTTATTTTTTGTAGTATTTCTAAATAAGTGCCAAGCTTCTAGTTGCCCTCCTTTACTAATATTGCACCTGTTGGCTGAATTATTTTATCAGCAGGGTCCTTTAAATTGCACTGAACTCACATAAATACTACATGCATAAAAAGAGGTACTAACTTAAGAGCTTGATAATGGATTGCTGTCGATGGGAGTGGGGATCAATAAATCCATCGACAACTGGCACAGGGATATGAAAACAACAATTGCTAGTTTATCTCGAATCTGTTCGGCACTGTCTTTGACAACAAAGATATCTTGGAGTCCCTTTAAGTAAATAAATCATACAGTAAAGATGATTTGGCTTTTTTGTATTAGCATAAAGGTGCCTATTGAATTGAACCTATTGAAACACAATAACCAGCTTTACAGGAAAATTTTCTCAAATTCTCGAAAAACCTCGTGAATTATCGTTCCAGAAATTAATTCTATAATTTAATATTGAAACACTATATGAGCTGTGGCTGAGAATGTTTATGTAAAACAAACAATTGTAGTTTAATTCATCTGTTTGCAATTTACTCTGCTAAAAAAACTTGTCTAGAAATAAAGTACTGTTCTGTTTGTAGAAACATGCGTGTTTGCATATCTTGGAATGTCCATCTTTAGTTACAGTCATAAATTTGAAGCTTCGTTCATCATATGGAGCATAGTAAGTCTGTAATTCTTATAGGATCCAGAAAAATCTCTAGGCTCTAGGAATCGATCTAGAAATTGAAACTTCAATCTTTTATTATTTAATATTTGCGCCATCAAGGAAGAAATTTATGACGCGAGGGCCTAGCACCTGCTTTCTTTGTTACTTGTCGACATTCATAGTTTTCTAATAGCCTGTGGTAGATGAAAACATCATATATCACATTTCTCAAACCTCAAAAAAAATTGTACTACGTCTTTGTAAATCTGTTCCTTTTAATTTTGATTTGTAATAAAAGAGTCGTGTAAAAGAAACACGGAAGTTGTAGCACGTAGAAACAACTTTTCAAAACGCTTCAAAAAATATAAAAGCTCACATCCCGTGAAAAAAAAGTTAATTTCATTAAAAGTTGTCTAGAAATGTGTATATTTTTTTGCGAAAACTTAATTGATTCTTAAGGTTTTTGACTTAGAAGTTTTACTAATTATGTATGAACTGTCTCTGAGTGGAATGTTGTATTAACCACTTTTACCAGGGCATAGGTTTTTTGGCCAATTACTTGTAGTGGCGTTTTAAACATTTTACGTGATTTGTACTGATAATTATCATAATAGATGCTCAATAACATTAATTACATGCTTTGGAGCTATTTTATGATGTCATAATGTTGCATAATTAGCAAAACTTTTAAGACCTATATCTGGAGAACCAATAAAGATTTTCCAAAAAAATAAAAAGATTCCAAGACAACTTTCAAAGGTCGTATAAGCTAAACGTTTTCTTTGCGGGAGGTAAGCTATAAATCTAATCTTACCTGGTTTATAAATTTTGTTGGACTCTTGCAATGTTTTTTAGTTGACTTGTTTTGTATTCCATTTATTTTCTGTTATTATTTTTTAGGTGTTATGTTTGATTGGGCGAGCTGCGAACGTGTTTCCTTTATCTTTTATTTTGAATTTCTTCCGTGAAACAAAAATCAAACGCACCAATCAACTTATTATGTGGTTTAGTGGTAAGTGTGAGCACTGATCATTTTTGTTGCTAACATTTTCGCACTAGCTCGAGTTCCAATAATACGCACTATCATTTGGCTTTATTGGTTCACAAGTAAATTAATATTTGTCAGACGCCAACTATCCAGAAATTAAGCTTGTCTTTTTTTATTACTATTATTTACCCAGGATAGCCTCTTCAGTTCCTAATAGTACTGTAATCAATAAGGGTCCTGCGAAGAAGGTCCTAGTGCATTTAAAGATTCCATTGAAGCTATGAAAGGCGTGCAAGCACAACAGTCGCTCAACTAGACAACCGCCTAAGATCCTATTCTCATGCTGAACGATAAGCAGAAAAAGTCGATTTGTACTTTTATAGCCTCTGGTATGACTCAGCGGAGTTTGAATTCAAGACCTTCTGCACTGCTGTCGAACGCTTTCCCACCAAGCCGCCAGTCAGGTTAATCGATCTTGATACGTTCAGAATTTTTAGGTATCCGAGTATTCATTTGAAATGCTGGCACTAGAAATCTTAGAACTTTTTTTCGTCCAAGCATTAACGTTTTATATTTGTATGGTATATTTATGTAAAAAATGTTATTAAACGTGATCCTTTTCGGTTGTGTTTCGTTTGTATATATACTGTCCTCGGTCACACTGTCTTGAAATGGAAATGGTAAAACTTTGACGTCACTACATCAGCAAGTTTATCTAAGCATTATTAACGTATATTTTGAACATCAAGTTTAGTGTCTATGAAACTAACTGATTATGGGATCATATCGACCAAATATAACCTACAATTAACGTTGAGTTCAGTATTGTGCTATTGTATGCATTTCGCATTGACTTTATTTCAATTCTAGTGCAACAGTGGAACACAGAATCTAACGCTGAATCTGAATCTCGGAGCTAGTGAGGATACCAGCATCGAGATTCACAAGCATTCATCGAAACTATGGCGAACGTTTTTGAACTAGTTTTAAAAATTGTTATTTGTAGGTCTCCGTGGAGCGATTGCGTTCGCCCTTGCCATCAACATTGAAGGTTTCAGTGAAGAAATAAGCCGGCTTTTAGTCACGACTACACTTGTGATTGTCCTCTTCACTCTGCTTGTTTTGGGAGGCTCAACACTACCATTACTAAAGGTAACTTCTGTCTTGGCATGAATATGGACGTCTTCTTACAGTGTTCAATTAAATAATATTTTTTTAAAAAAATGGTATTTTTTAATCCGCTGTTTTTTTTGTGATTTTGGTTGTCTGATAGTTCTTATCCTAAATAAATTGTTTTAATTGGGTGTGTTTTAGTGTTTAAAAGCAACTAGAGACGAACAAGTGACATTGAGTAAGACTGCTGCAGAGGTGCGTTTCTTTGTTTGTTTTGTTTGTTAATTAGCTTGGTACAGTTTTCTTATGATATGAGAGATCATTTTTGTTTTAAAACTAACACCTGTTTCTTTTTCCAGGGCAGTGCTGTGGACGCGGAGCAGTTGACAGACGACGAAAGAAGAATACATAAAATCACCAGAAAAGGTTTTACAAAATTAGATATGCGATATCTGCTACCATTTTTTACCAGAAGAATCACGAAGCAGGTATGTCTTCATTCCAGCGTGATTCCTGTACGTTACTTTTACTTATCGAAGCGAAGGACACATTGTCTTTGATTGATATTGTTTTAAAAATATTTGTAACTTTCAAAAAATCTGACATAAAACGCTTACCCCCTTTGCGCAGCATGTTTTAGAACATTTAACAAAATGAATTAGTTAACCAAAGGCGCAGAGTTACTTCTACAAATCTTGATGTCGCCAAATGGCGGCTACCTTACCAACTAAAGAATTAATATTTTGGCACGGAAGAGAATAGGGTGTCAAGAGTTTGTTGATCAAGTTAAACCTTTTACGTATATGCGTGTATGCGGAGGGTAGCAAGATCGATAATATATCGTATTTGCTATTTGGTGGATGAATATTTCATGCCTAACGTTGCACGACTCTGACTTTGCGTGTTCATCGTGTAAACTATGTTTTAGGAGCTTCGCGATGCGCAACACGAGATGCAACGATTGACGTCACAATGGTATACCGAAGTGCGAGAATCTCCAGACACTGGTAGTGACCAGGACGAAGTTGAGTTCAAGGCTACTTCATCCCTTCTGTAAATGTAATGCTCCAGAAATAGATGTTGCTCTTGGTAAACTGGAATTCAAAGCTGCTTGCTTTGCCTGACTTTGTATTAAATATTATTTCGATTGTTTCTGCATGTTATATTTCGTTTTTAAAACGCTCGTTTTCGGCGTGAATTTTTCACTCTTTGCACGCACGACTCAAGATAAATATTTTAAAACTTACCCGTGTTTATTCCCAGCGTGACACATTTATCTTTGCAATTACTCTTAAGTGCAGAAACTTTCATAGGCAAAAATATTTGCGGACTTCACAAATCTAAATTTTACGTCGCATTGTTAATGGTCACAAAATTTTCCAAGAGCGTCGACTCACGAAAGATTCTGTTTGCAAAATATTCTAATATAAATTACTCGCGAAAATTTATGTTCAGGAAACGAAAACATTATGCGAATTTACCTATTTGCGAAAGTATCTGCACTGAAGATAGATAAAGTTTGGAGTTGAATTTATTTATTTATCGAATTTGGGTTTATGTTAGTATTATTGTAACTAGATTTTTTTTACTTTACGAACTAAATCATAAATCGGCATGACAATCAAATTTTTCACAGATTTTTCATTTTAAGTGGAATATTTTTCGCTTTAATTAATTAGTGCAATGTCTTATATCAGGATTGCTTCACAATCTCCCACCATACCTCCAGGCTCCAACAAAGGCCTATCCACCCATACACTAAAAACCTTTTTAAAACTCAAAAAAATTGCGATATGTTTCTCATGTGTCCCTTATTAAGAAAGTAAAATTCGGCGAATTTTAAATTGAGAAGTATCTGCATAAAAGAAACTTATTTTCTGTAAAAAATTCTGGCGTGGGACGGTTAAAATTTTAAGTTTTGTAGCCTATCTACATACCTATCTACTAATTTACTTGTAAATAACAAAAAGCAGAAAGTTTTAATTTAAAACGTAGGCTTTTTGAAATTTAAAAGCCACACATACCTTTTTTTTTACTGATTGTGTGTCCATGATGAAAAAAAAAACATATCTCTTCCTTACCAGAATGTTAAAACAACCATTTTGGAGAACGAACAAAACTTTCAGGATCAAGACGCGCGAAAATTATTAGTTACCAACCCTTTAGGGGTTTACCCGGAGGAAATAGACGTGGACGTCCTTACTTTTGAAGCAATCTATTGGTTAAAATCTGGTTACTATTTAAAGACAATTTGAACTGCATGACTTTGTGTAAATATGAAGGTTGTTTTTTATGTATTTTAGTATATTTAAGGTTTTATTTTTGTTTTTGTTTTTGTTTGGATATACATTTTGCAATACTGACATATACTAGCACCATAAATATGTTCTTTTTTTCTTGAGCTATTTTTAAGTTCCGTGCGGTGGCGGCACACCAGACGAATGACAACTATATACCATTTTTTTCTAAGCAACGTAGAATTTTGGGTCATTGGTGCTTTTAAGTTTTTTTTCCCAAGGCACAGATAATAATAATAATAAGCATACCCATAAATCTCATCTTGAGATAGGTAAGTATATGTAAGAAATATTCTTGAAACACAAAGAATTAAAATCAAACATTAACAAAATTAATTAATTATCAAAATGTCAGGAAAAAGTTGGAATATAGAAAGTCAGGAAATGTCAGAAATTTTAGATTTAAATGGTCATACAGATCTATTTTAATTTTCCAACGTATTGCCAAGAAAGATCTCTTCTTATAGAGTTGGCATTAATATTTTTGCAGTTTGATTTATTAATATGCTTGTCATTCTCTATAACGCTTTAAGTTAAACCTCGGGAAAAAAAATGATGCTTGTATCAAATATACATTTTGTAGAATAATTCAGAGTGTTAATAGGTATGAGATTCCTGCCGAAAATAGCTGGAAAATGATGGAAATAGTCAACGTATATCAGGAAAATGTCAGCGATATTGACAAAATAAAGGTGTCAGTTTGAGTGGAACCATGTTTAGTTAATCACTTCAAGCTGATTACCAGTTGTATCGTTTTTCGAAGAATTTAAGTTTTGTGTTGCTGACAAAAAAACTCGTGTACTTCTTGACTAAAATACTATAATATTCGGGAGAATGCTAGAAGTATAGATAAAAAAAAAATTTCAGGAACATTTCAGATCAAGAAGATCAAAACAAAACGTTACATAAGCAATACACACAATACAAATTGAATATAGACACACAAGTATAAACACTACTGCTGTTGCAGCAGAAGAACTGTGAAACTAAAGTTCGTGGATGGGCATTTTAATAAAATTACGGATTTAAAGATAAAATAGCTACTTTGTTTATATTCTGTCCAAAGTGAATTTTACACAAAATTTTCTGGCGCGGAATTTAATTTTGCTAATGCCAAGCAAATTTACAAACAGTAATTCCCCTTTTTTTCTTCTGCTGTCTTATCTGACCTTCATGTAACGTAAAGGCATGATACAACGTCTAAAAATCAATTTAGGTGGTTTTGAGTTTAGTCTTGTTGAGTAGAAAATGTGCATACAAAGAAAGACAAGAAAAAGTTTTAAAAAATAGATGTTGATTTTGGTAAACTGGAATTCAAAGCTACTTTCTTTGACTTGGTATTAAATATTATTTTGATCGTTTTCTGCATGTTATATTTCGTCTTACTTTTTGCACGCACGCCTCAAGATAAATATTTTAAAACTTACCCGTTACACCGTCTAAAAATCGATTTGGGTGGTTTTAAGTTTAAAGTCTTGTTATTAAATAGAAAATGTGCATACAAAGAAAAGACAAGAAAAAGTTTTATTGTTTCAATAATCTATTCGTAAATTGAGGAGAATACTTCTTAAAATTTTAAAAACGAGATACACTGGTTTTAGCAGCCTCATTCTGAACATAGTACGGGTCACGTGCTGCGATACTTCTTGCAACGTAAGGATGTAATTGTCGCGTAGTCGCACCACGTTCACTATGGACTTTCGTGCTCTTCGTGAATCCGTTACTTAGTTGAGGCAACAGACAGTTACTCTTTTTTAAAATGGCGCTTGTTGTTGGATTCTTATCATAAAATCGGAGCTTATAGTGTGTGTCAAATCGATCAGGTAAATCGGGCTGGTCAACAAATTGACAATTATTCTCTGTGAACCCGCTTTCTTCTTTTCGTCCTAACACCATCGTATTTCTCTCTTCGTTAACAGAGTTCATCTGCAAGCCCTGAAATGTAGCTCGGGTTGTGCTTGGGTATTTGCTCGCATAAATCATATTAAGATATTCTGCAGGGTCATTTTTCTTTATAATTCTATGCCGCGACGGATGTAAGTCATCGAGTTTAGTGTAGGTCTCGTTTGCGCATTCAATATAGGCCGGATTAGCCTTGATCTCACGTGAATAGCCTGTATCCCTCTCAGCTCTTTTTGACAAAATTTTGAATGATTCTTTCCCATTAACATATTTGCAAGGCTGAAAAGATTTCTTCATGACTGAATAGCCTGTTGGTCTCCAGTTATGCTTGACAGACTGGGAACCATCGAAACATTCTGTTGGACGATATGTTATTGGCTCGTGATTGTACGCATGCGTGAACCCTGAACCTTCTTTAGGTCCTACACTCTTTTTCGATGTATCCATTCTTTGATTTGTTTGACCAACAAACCGAGCATCGTTTTCAGTTGACAAAAAAGCCGGTCCAAAATAATCATTTTCCTGTTCAATTGGGTCTTTGTTTTTGACGTGGTAGAGCAAAGAGCGAGGTGCTTTTGTGTTTTTACTATTAGTAGGGTCGTAACAAGCATTTCGTACTCTTTCGAAAGACGGTAACGTTTTCGGCACATTTCTAACAAAACCACTCTTAAAAACATTCCTATGGTTTGGGAAGTCGACATTACCAGATGATTCAGGGGAATTGAAATGAAGTTTATTCGATGACGTGTAGTTTTCTGCCAGCGTATTTCTAAAGTAGGAGAGACAAACGTTGCAACAGTAGAGCAGGATTCGCACGTAAAATTATAATGTATTTTTCTGACAAACACCGCCCTGAAAAATGCCCTATAATAAACACCCTAGTTATCAGCTAAGTATATAACAAACGCCACTCTCAAATATGAATGTAGCTTTTGTTACAAAAATAGGATTTCTTGCATAGAGGTCGTTTTAGAATATAAAGGTGAAGGAAATGATAAGAAAGGCACATATATTGAAATACAAAACGATAAATTATTTACAAGGTGCGCCGTTACACACCGTCCTGTTGTTTACTGCTTGGTATCCTAAAATCATGGTTTTAATTAAAAAAAAAAAAAAAAACCCTTGAATTTTCGCTCGTCTTTGTTTTTGAAATAAACGCTTTTTCTTAATAAACGACACCCATGTCGAAGTGTTTATCACAAGAGGTATTTCTAAGTCTAGTTCTAAGTTCCACTACTCCCTACTCGTTCCATCATCTTTGCAGCACTTGGGAAGCAAATGTGCTGGTTAACTTATGCTACATTGAACTATTGTTTTCAGTCTTATCAATTAATTTTTCCAGAAACACTCACCCCATTTCCGGATTATCTATTTCATCGAGCTTTCTGTTATAGTAAATTCCAGGCCTAAAATTACTCTTGTACCCAGTCCCGACAGATTTACCAGGTTTTGGTGAAAAGTCTTCCATGCCATGGTTTATTGAATATTCGGTCACGTAGAAACGGGTATGGTTGTAATCTGGACCATTAGATGTCAGCAAATGTTTCGATGCTGGTCCGAAAGGTAGCGGACCCATCCTTTCACGTTATGAATGACAGTTTGATCAAATTATGTATTTGACGTCATATTCTCTTTGACGTCATATTTCTTATATGACGTTACATATTTTATCCAACACATTTTTTCGATGCTACTTCATAGATAAGTGGTTAACCTAAAGTCGCTTAGCTTTTTGAAATATGGAATCTTGCAAAATATCAAAGTTTTCACCGTATCATCCTGTCATCCCGAAATTATACACCCCGGCGTGGAAACTTGACATGAAAAATCGTGACCGGATTGTTGAGAATTGCAAGTTGGCAAATCTACCATATCAACCAAATGAAGCTGCGCTGTACTTGGAAAAACGAGTGCGATTGGATGATTTTGAACCAAGGGAGAGCATGAATTTAAAAAATCACCAAACAAGAGAACAGTTGTTACATCCGACTTTGGATTCAGCATTGTCAAAATATCGGAGTCGTTTGATGTTTCGTTCTGCATGACTTTCCTCTGAAAGTAATACATTTATATACTTGCAAACATGTTGCCTATGGTTCTAAGGAAGAAACTTTCGTGAATTCGGAACATTTTCCCGCTAAACACATAGGTGATAATTGTTATTTATTCAAGGAGGTCTGGAAATAGCGCGGCCAGCGCGCGTGAAGTTGCCAACAAATTGGTTTGATTAAAAAATTTAGTTATGGCTTAATTTATGAAAACTAAAGCAGAATAATTTCAAAAATTATAATAGCAATATACAGATAAAAGTAATGTATAAAACAAAACCTCGAAAAACGAATTTCGTAATCGCTAAAGTTTCTTCCTTTAAAGTTGTTGTCCCTTTTAAAGAACTGGAGCAACTTCCAATAGTTTTATGACTATTCGACTTTTGGTTTTTGTATCCTTAAAAATAAAACAAGATGAATTTTCGTACTTTTATTTCTTAAGCAAAGCAATGGTTTTTATTTTTCACATATACACGTGTAGTGACACATTGTCAACCTCGTCCAAAGGGTTTTTTCTCTTTCTGACAGCTTTTCTCGGACGGCTTTTCTCAGAAGCAACAAATTGTTACTTAAGTTTCTGCATTTTACAGACTTGACTGTTGTTTATGACTTGTTGACTACTTTTAGATCTAAGTTAAATCTAAGAATATAAACTAAAAGAATTTTTTTACATTTCCGCGGAATAAAATTTAGCGATTTAAGACTTTTTATGGTTTTTCTTTTGGTGAAGATAAGTCCAAAACCCTTTTAAAAGATAATTCGTAGAATTTAATTTTGCGCATATGAAAAAAAACGGTCATTTACAAGCTTAGTTAAAACACTTTTCTATTCGACTGCTTTTTCCGATATAGCACAACAAGCTAACGAGCTTTTTTGTTAGCGTGTTTACACAAACTCTGTAATGACTGGTGCACCGATTTAGATTGAAGTTTAATTTTATTCACATTTTCCGCATTAAACTCTCAAAATAAGTCAAATCTCAGAAATATTTCTATTTTTTATACTTCCTATAATTTTTTTACTAACTTACTGCGAGCTCTCTGTTGCTTCGTGTTTACAACCTTATAACCTCGTACAGTTGTAGAATTGATTATAATTTACCTCTGGATACAAACCAAATAGAGGTCTTTTAAGCTGGCTAAAATCTACGGTTTGACATGTGAAAGTAAACATGTGGAAAAATCTCTCTGAGCACCAGGTGAAAAACTAGCTTTAAAAACCGCAACAGGGTTTCCAGGGTTTATAGGAGAACGTAGTAGAATTTTAACTGTTTCTATCGCAATTTTGTGATTAGAGAGGAAAACACTGACAAGAATTTAGGGGGATTTTAATCAGTAAAAGTGTAACTTAGAAACACAAGAACCAAAAAAAATCAAAAGGATTAAACAAGACAAATTGGATTCTGATCAAAGCTCATTTTGGCATTAGCTGATATAAGTATTTTGGACATTATTTTTCAAGTGCAGCGATTGTGGATTGATCTTTACTCGTAAAATATTTTGTGACGGCATTGACAGAAAAATAATTTATTAACTAAATTCTACATAAGTCTTGACATAAAAGCAATATCAAAGCTACCAAAAATCATATTTAAACTAATATCCATTGGTCTAATAGAGAATTTCTTTGAGCGATTAAAGGATGGAAAGCATGTAATTTATATATTAATAATTTCTATACATAAACAAATATAACCCAAGAATAATCTACAAATGAGTCACGCGATATATTTAAATATGAGCTATCTTACAGAGATTAAAATATGTGAAAATATTGTTATTGTTCACTATCTCACTCAGTAGCAACATCAGCAAGTTCGAACTTGCTGATTCTTTAGATTATCAGATACGACATGTTCAAAGCCATGTCAATCGAACACAGCAGTGTATTTTTGAATAAACGCCCGGGCGTTTTATAGGAAAGGTATCATTTTAGGGATGCGTTTATTCGAGAGGGGCGTTAATCCAAGGTGTTATTTTGTGGAGGTATTTCGTATATCGCGTATATTCGAAACAAAACGATAACCGAAGGTTTTAACGCAGAAATGCTGCACCACGTGCCGAAGCAGAAATTAGTTGATTGATCATGACAGTTAAGCTGTAATCAAGCTTTTCTTTTTATGATCGTAAATCTTCTCCGCATAAAATGGATCTCTCGCTTTTAAACTGCGGTTAACATACGGGTGAAGTTCTTGAAAGTAACGTTGTTTTTCGATTGTTTCACCAAACGCGTTTAAATGTAATTTCTCACTTTTAGTGTAGCCATCTTCTTTAGGCTCGCCCACGTGATCATCGCGTACTTTATCATAACTTATTGGGAAATATTTATTCTTGTCGTAGTAACCATTTTCGTAGATGGTGTTGAAGTCGTCTCCGCTGCGAGGTTTTTGTGTATAACATTTATTATTTTCAGTATAACCCGTGTCTTCTTTTTCGCCGATTGTGAGTTTTCCGAGATTATCAGCTAGGTTTGGTTCGTGAAGTTGTTTACCTCGATATAAAGCTCCACTTACACTAGTAAACAAAAAATAAGCAACGGTGTTAGATAAACACGGTGAAATATATTCTGAAACGTAAACTGTTTTTGACGCGTAAAAAGATTGCGATTACAAAGCAACTGGTTGTAAAGTGTGGGGGCGAATTACGCGAGAGAGTTCCCGCGAAAATGTTTGGAAAACACGCTATTGGCAGAATAAGAGAAAATTGATTCTCGCGAAATTCTTTTTTCTTCTGATTTACATAGCATTATATATCACAGATATGTGAGTCTTAACTTCAGCATTGTTTATATTTCATAACAGCGCTTGAAAAAGGTATGAAGTGGGACATCAAAATTTTTTTGTTTTGTAAAATTTAATTCTGGCGACGTATTATGTCAACTTCAAATTAATTTCTGTAAGATACTAACTGTAACGTAATAACGGAGTGTAAACAAACAACATATATGTCTCTCTCTAGAATAACTAGGCTACTAAATCCTAAAAATTAGAACCAACTGAAAAAATAACGCTAGTCCTGAGAATAAATTTTTGGATTAACAGAACACTACAATCATGGTCACAAATTATGAGATAAACTGACATTTGCACAAATCTCCCCCACCCCCTCCCCCTATCTCCATGTTGTGGTCCAAAAAAGCCCCTGTCTGGGTAGATAAATCACTCTCCAATATTGATACAAGGGGGAAGGGGAGAGAAAGCCACCTGACATGTCTCAATATATATTGACCATGATTGTACATATTTTTGGCGACCTTTTATGAAAATAAAAACTTTTCACTTTGTTTTCTTTAATACTTCAGCTTTCTAATTCACGTCAGCACGCGACAATTACCGACGCGAATGCCGACGTGACGTATTAAGTAAGCAGGAATCATAAAGATCATAAAGATCCTTTAAATGTCACTGTGGTGACACTTGTCTGTATTGCCTACTCAAAATCTTGTCACGCAACCACTACTTAAAATATACGAAAACTTTCTAAAAGACCACCAAACGAAATGAGATACAACAATTTCACCTACCTTGGAAATTGACTTGGATACATCAAGTTAATGTATTCGGCAGGATTCGACTTTTTAATTGCTCCAATTGCGTCAGGATTTTTTAGATCTTCAAGATTTGTATATACCTGAATTAAAAATTTGTGAAATAATTTTAAAAACTCCATAACGAATGTCGTCTGCATTGATTTTATGTATACTTTGTTATTTCAAGCAATATTTCTAGTGTTACTCAAATTAGTTACTACCTCAGGGTGGTCAAGCCTTTAAAATTTATACAATTTAAGGTTTTAAAAGAATTTAAGTGGTTTGGGCGTCAAATTTTAGTAAAAATCTGAAAAACCAAGAAAAACCAACAATTTTAGAAGGAAATAAATACTTATATTTCTTAACACTTTCTACATAAAAACTTTCTCAAAACAAAAGAATATTATAAATAAAAAAAAATCATGTCAGGATAAAATCGTGTTAGGATAGCTTTCGGAGGAAGTAAATACTTTAGGTCCAAATCTTAGGTTACTTAGGTTAGTTAAGGAGGATCTTTTTTTTAGGTTATTTAAAAGATTTTAACAGACCGGATCAGACCACCCTGCATTTGTCAGACAAAATTGTGGGTTAAGGAATTTTTTATTTTATTTCTAGGATAGACATTTGATTATTCATTAAACTAAAAATTCCTTTTTTTAAAGTTTTAGATGTACGATATAAAAACTAGCATTTAAAAGTAACAAATAACCCATCAATTGAAACATACCTGGTTCTTATTAGCAGTGTGAGCTGCAGTTGGTCTAATATATCTCGTGAAACCATTCTCTCGGTCCGCATTTGGAAGAATGCCTTGCAACTTTTCAGATCCATCCGGATTTTGAAAACCCTTGTAGTCTCTTCTCATTACGCTGCTTCCAGTTGGTCGCCACCATGGCGGGAGCATCCCATCATGACATTCATCTGGTCGGAATGTCACAGGCTCCAAGTTTTTAGACCTTGTAAATCCAGAGTCTTCTTTAGGACCAACAGTTTTTGAAGCGGTATCAACAATTTGATCTTTTTTAACGAATTGGGAATGATTCTCCGTAGAAAAAAATGCAGGCCCATTGTTATTGTTTTCTTTCTCGATTGGACATTTATTACCAAGCGTGTGTAATATTGGAGGCTTCGTACGCAGTGAATTGGATTCCGGATTAGCAAAAACAGAGTGTGCTTCTCTATATGAAGGAACAGTGCGATGTTGGTCTTTTACAAAACCATTGGAAAGAATTGAAACATGGCTTGGCAATTCATCTTTGCCATTACTTCCTTTTGAAGGTTGGTAATGTTTATGTGTTAATGATTGGTAGTTACCACTGACAATGCGGCTAAAAATTATTATGATAGGCATAAATATAAATATTAACAGTATATAGTTTTTTTTGTGCCTTTTACTTTAGTGAATTGTAGACCAAATTTTTGGGTGCAGAATTTTTTTACTAAAACACCTATTTTTTTTCCATAATAATTTTGATGAAGACTCTATGCAAAAATAAGTTGACCTAATGGTCAAACATCATACATGACCGTAAACAATAAAACAATGAAATTTTTAGACAAACATGAAAGCATTATCTACGGTTAATTTAGGGTAGTTAAGGCTTTTTGCCTAGCAGCATAATTTGTCTCAAAAATGAAATTAACTGAAATTTGTAAATAATCATCTTTTCTCAGGTTATAGTTCACCTATAAAAATGAAACAAATAAATTTTAAGAAAATGTAAAAAAACATATTTTAGCTAGTTTTAAAACCAGAGTTTTAACACATGTGGGACTAAATAAAATTGGTAGACAATGATCTGATTTTAGTCCATTTATAGAAAAATGTAATGGTACTTTTGAAGACTTGAAAAACACCTAAAAAACCTAATTTGGGTCCAAATTCAGTTAATTTTGCCTAAATTGCCACCATTATGATTTTATTTGTTAATCCAACAACGTCAATTTCTAGCATTTATTAATAAGTAACTTTGTGCAAAACTTTTGAAAAAAATAACGGGTGCGTCCAGAGAGAAACTGTGACGTACATACAGACAGACCCTAATCCAGGTATGTGGTATATCTTTCAGGTTTCGAATTTTGAGGATATATTCAAATTGATCTTTTTAACAAGATTAACTGAATTAATTTTTATAAGAAAAACAGAAAGTTGAAAAATTGAATTTGAATTTTTTATTTTTCCTACAACTATTTGCTTTTAGAATTTAGAATTTTTTTTGTCCATAGGTTTCCTCATATCTTTGTTCCAAACGTATATATAAATAAAAAAATCACAAAATTTCACATAAAATTATATTGATGTTTTCTCTAAGTACCAATACAAAAACTAAATATCCTACCCCATGACTGGATTGTCAAGCTCATCTAATTTACGACTATAATAAACACCTGGTCGGAAATTACTTTTGTATCCTGTGCCAACATGGTGACCATAGCGTGGTTGAAATCCATCACGGCCAGTCTTACTAGAGTACTCTGTTATATAAAACTTCATAATGTTGTTGTCAGGTCCATAGCTTGCACCAACATGTTTGTTGAGTCGTCCAATTGGTAGTGGTCCCATTTTCGTTACTGAAATTTTTACAGAATTTTCTAAGTTAAACAACAAAACAAATGTTGGCCCAAGAATGTTTAACGAGTAAGCATGATTCTTATAATCTATATATCTTTTAAATGTTACTTTTTCCAAGCCACAAAAATAATCATTTTTTTATGTTAGGATCAGTGAGTAAAATCTATATCCAATTAAATAAAACTTATTCAAAAACAAATTGTTGAATTTTCTGAAATGCTGTAAACGAAACATTTTAACTCGCTTTAAGGATAGGATATGCATGTTCAGTATATTCAAAATATCTCCTAAGCATTTCCCTTCTTTAAAAACATTTTTGTATATTATAAAACATTGATAAATTCTCCATGAGTATATAAGAAAATAAATTTGTAAAAAGAACTGAAATGGAGGAAAAAAATTTCAAACAAAAAAACCCCTCCCTTATTAAAGCTTTGGTAACTCCCCTCCATCAATTTTTTTTCATTTTACCTCCTTGTATTGCTCTTATTCAGCTCTACAATATCTTACTAAATCTTTTCAAAAAAAATTATTCGTTCTCAAGTTATATTGCATTTTGTCCAAAATACTACATAAATCCACAAATTTACAAATTTTAATATGTTTCATGAATCATTCGTCGATAACTCAATAATTATTCAAATTTCGAAATGAAAAAAGCAAGAATTTGTAGCCAGAGGTGTAACTGTTTCAAAAAAAATTGTTTCGCTAGTTTTAAATGAAATGGAAAGCATGGAAAACAGACATTAAGCAGAGAATGATGATGGGGGGAGTTACTAACACAAACAGGCAATGTATCAGCTAAGTTTCTTGTTTCGAGAAAAAAAGGCTTAAAACATTTCTTCTGGTACCTGTAAAAAAGTGTGGCATTGGAATTTTAACCTTGTTAATAATTAAGTATTCAAAACATCTTTGGTATAAAATAAAGTAAGTTAAACATTTTTATTGATAAATGTGAAACATCGCTTCTAAACGTACAAATAAAAACGATTATTATAGAAAAATAAATATCAAAAAAGCAGCATGTAAAAGAAAAAGATAAATTATTCTTTTTAACAGTATAAATTCACAATATTTACAAAATGCAGAATAATTTATAGCTTGTTAATAATAGTGTGCATGGTGAATTATATGTACATCACATGTTAAATACTTACAATACTGTTTTTTTTTTCCTTTCTTGCAGTGATGCATTTAATAGCATCTAGGCATTTCTTATGGATTCCTTGATTAAAAAAAAATATGACAACTTTTGTTCAGAAATTTCTATGAAGAACGCATATATAATTGCTGTGGAATTTTTCTGCAATATAGGTTTTTTTCAATCTAATTAAAGAAACATGCATCACGGAATTAGACAACTTGTTGATATAATAAGGTATTTCCCTTAAAAAATATGTCATATTCACAACTTTCAACCGCATTGTTTGGCTTTCAAAAAAGCACCAATGCCTATAATAACTGTCTGCATAAATGATAAAACCTCCATGGAGCACGATGAAAGATATTAGTTTCAAAACATTTTTTAAATATGAGACATGTCAGAAATTAACTTTTAGAACATTCTGTTATGTTGAACTTACCTACTCAAAACTGTTCTAATACAGAGTAATTGAACTCAGTAGATGGCAAAATCTTCCAGAAAACCCATAGCAAAACCTTTCAGAAAACTTTTTATACATTCTTATTATCATTTTAGAATAGTATGTCAGAAATGTTTGTGGGAAGAAAATTTTTTCTGAAATTTGTGACTTTTAAAAGTTTTAAAATTTTATGAATCTCATAACATTTAGAAATCATGAACCAAGCCTTTTGAAATTGTAAAAAAGTTTCCACCACGAAAATAGATTCTGCAGTTAATTCATAAAAACTCCTACTAGTTAAATAGTATATATATACCAAACAGTACAATTTTTTTAAAAAAAAATCTTAATGTAGGTAGGCGATTAGCTATATATGAGAAATTATAACTCTAAAATTATATATATATACAAAGTTCCTCTTGTTTTCATTTTTGGCAAAATTTAATTTTTAATTATCCTGCGAAATCCACCCAAAAAAGGCAAAAATTTCATGTTTTTTTTTAATTGCAAAAATTTTTAGTGCAAATTTCTTTTATTGTCTGTTTTTCATCTAGTTAGCTAGCTTGCTGATAGAGTCAGCATGCAACACATGGTTCTAGTAAAGTCATGTGATCAAGTACATATAAAAATATTTATATAATAACCACTCAACATTGTTCCCCAGAGCCCCCCAGTATTCATTTTTTCGATGTGGTTAAACCAGGTCAAGTGCATCTGCACACTATAGAAAAACTGTTTGTCAGGTTATGTAAATATCTTTACTTTTGAACTGTAGGTGCTCAAACACATGTGAGTGGTGATTGATAAACTGGTTGCTAATGCAATTTTCTTAACTTAAGACATTTAAATCAACTGTTTTAAAGACATACTTTTTTTATGTTAAATCCTACCTATAAACCTAGCTACAAACTTAAAAAAAATAAATAGAAAAATATTAAAATAAATATATCCTACCTACAAAAAAGTATATTTATAGCTTTTGTCCTTATTTCTATGTGCTTGTCCCGTGTTAGTTTAATATGTTATCCTCCTAGACTTAGTTTTTTTCAGGGCTCAAGTTATTAGGAGTGTTGAAATTTAATGCAGTAGAAATTTTGTTAAACTGCTTGTTCTTTTTTCTACCATACGGCCGAGATACGCCATTATGGGTCAAGCGTCAAAAATATTCCAATTTCTAACCCCCGGAATATGCTGGCAGTGTCACAAAATTCAGGGAGTGCAATAGCGTGCCAAAGCAATTGTTTACAAAATGTTGTTTATTAGTTACGGCAAACCGGTTCGGTAAAATAACCCCCTGTTGACTTAGCGTAGTAATTTTCAGCGCAACCCCATTCCCAGGACTCTGATAACAAAAGACAACCCGAGTTTTTCTGGCAAACACTGACTACCTTTATACAGTTAGCTATTACCATCCTTTTCACATTTCGTTTGTGTCGCTTTGCAGAAGAAAATCCAAGTACTTAAACTTTGTACAAACAAAACAGGGCCGTAACAGTTGTAAACAATACATTAGATGCACCAACCTCGTCCCCAGGACTATTTGCTTCTCAACGGCGCTGCGCTCTCTGTAGATGTACAAAAAATAACAAAGAAACAAAGCAAATTGACATGAGAAACTTCGCTCCAGATTCTTCTTTGTTCAGGAACAACTTCTAAAACTGCGTACCACTGCAGCACTTGCAGGGAGACAAAACCAATTGCTTTTATTCATTCTCGGTCAACCTTGTTCGCAGCGCCTTCTTCTGCAGAAATCAAACAACGGGCAATGGATACGACGTTTGGTTCCAGGGCCTTTTAAAAGCGAAGCATTGATGGGAAAATTTTATACGCAGGGGAAGGTTGTTAGTGCAACTTTTTTCCGTAACGACACAAACTTAGGTCCCGCAAAATTCCGGTTGATTTAAAGATTACCATTTTTTCTTTAGTCTTCCAAGAAATAGTCAGAACGGCGCAAGCTAATCATTTCTTTTTATTTTGTAAATTTGGGTATTTTCTAAACAGTCGGTCATTTTTTACGATTCTCAATGCGGTCAAGAAAAATTAATTTAGGAATAAAAAATATTTGAATTACAATTAAAATTTATTTACACAATAAAATCGACATTGTCCTGATATTCAGAAAGACCACGCAAAAAAGTCCCAGCAGGTGGGATTCAGACAATGGCGCTATTCCAAATAACAAAAAAGCGAAAAGCTCCAGGTGATGAGGTTGTCACAGAATCGGACTCGAGAAATCGACTTTGTTGAACTTTCCAGGTTATTAGCACCCAATGCATTATTAACCCATGGATTACTGTCACGTTATGATTCGCAGAATACAGGGAAAAAAGAGGACACGTAAAAACGGTTTAATTACATTCGATTGATACAAAATTAATTTAAACTGTAGTCATGAAATTATACAAAAATATTTTGACAATTGTAAGAAGCACATTCAAAATTTGTCTAATTAAAAACAATTGAATTTATTTATCTAAATTAAATAAGCGCTGAGTCAGCATTTTATTGCGTTCACATGCATTTAAACTTAAAGTTTCTGCGTATTGAAGTTTTTTAAAATCAAAAAGAAAGCAAAGAGGATATAACTGATTAATTTAAAGTCCATCACAAACGCATCACACAATCAGAGAAATAAAAACATTTTTTTACTCCTTCTTAGAAAACAAACAAACAAACAACAACAAACAACAACAACAACAGTAAAACAAAAACAAAATTTACCTTCAATAAAGCCTGCAATAAAAAACATAGAAGCATATTTTTATTTAAATATAAATATATAAAATATAAAATAGTATTGAAAAAGTTTATTTTCATGCCGTTGCAAGCATATCTTATTTTAATCACACATTAAAAAGATATACGGCCGGACGAGCTTCCTGGATGAGCGAGGCCAGCTTCTTGGATCAGCGAGCGAAGTCAGCTATTTGAGAAAGGTTGTATTGATGGGAACAAATATTCGTCTTTATCTACGCAAATCAAGTTCATAATTTTTTTTCACTTTCCAAACTAACAGGAAATCGGAATACGTCGTGATGTCATGTGGATGCGACACCGAATGATCACGTGTATGATTGCGCATGCTATAGGTTGTTCGCTTGTTGTTGCAACGCTTCTAACTCTTCAGCTGTCAAGCCACTTTTTAATGTACGCGTTCGTCGAGCTGAACAGAAATATATGAGGTTGCAAAAAATAAAACCGTGACATTAAAGGGCCGACAAAACAAGCTGTTGGTTTTTGAATTTAGTGATTTACACGAACGTTAAGTTTACGGCGGGGGAAAAGTTTATGAGCAATAGAGACAAAAACAACATCTTAAATTATCTTGGGTATCATATTTGACACACAAATATAACTGAAAACGAATAGCACTTACCCTGCTTTTAAATAAAGTTTTTTAGTAAAAAAAATTTTCAACTTTTTTGAATCTTATAACTTCTGCACTTCTTCACATTTCATATAATGACAGCTAAGGCTACAACAAAACCTTCCTAAGGCTATTTAGTATAGCAATTTTAAATACAGTCCCTTGCGTTGCTTTGCTTCCCTTTGAATTTACTGTTATGTGTTATATTTTGCACACCGTAGCTTATTTTATCCTCAAAATAGAATCCTGAAAAATACTAAAAGACTTTCTACTTTTGGAAAATACTATTAAAACGTACCAAATCATAAGTTCCTAACCTTTTGAACGCAGCCAAAGATTAACTAATCTTTGGTTGGTTTTCAACCAATGACTTTGGCTACACTATTACACGAAAACCTAAGATTCTTTTTGATGACAACACAGAACAAAAATGGTAAAAGATAGAGCGATACCTGATTTTCGAGTGGATTTCGAATCTTTTGTCCTATTTTTACGGATACGAGTTTTCTTCTCGCCAGCTGTAGCCGACTTCACTAGCATATCCATCATCTGATCAGTTTGATCATCCGTATCATAACTACTCATATTTCCACTCACGGCAGGCGTGCTAAGCTTCGTCGGATCGTTCGGAGTACTATTCACCTTCTTTCGAACGCGATTCTTTGTCGGCGATAAGGCGTTAGTGTCGGTGATTGCTTTGTGTAAAGCATCCATGTTGTCGTCAACTTTAGATTGGACGGGAACAGCCGTGGTGGCGCCGGAGAAGTTCTCAGACTAAAAGTAAACAGACATTGCAATGAGGCATGTGATATCCTGTTGTTGTGGGTAGAAATGATAGGTAAAATATTTGGTTGGACTTTTTTTTTCCTTTTAGCTTTAACCTTACGGGATCGCAATAAAAACGATAAATTGTTTACAACAGAAAGATGACGACAATTTTACACTAGGATGTTGTAAACAAACCTCAGTAATGAGTTTCCCTCGTGTTTTTGTCCTCTTCTTCATATTTTCTTTACGTTTTTTCGTTTCAAGTACACGTTGACGTATTGTACGGTATTCCAGCGAAAACGAACTTATAATCTTACAAAATTCGTGCGGCTATGACATGAATAAAAACGCATATCAAACACAGGTAATATAACAAAAACGTGCAAAAAATTTAAAACGGCAATTTTTTTACTAACATGTCGGTCACAGTAAAAACGGCGTCAAAAAACAACGTAAAGAAGAAAGTAATACCCTGATATCTTTTGCATTTCGAAGATTCATGCCCAGAAACATTAGTAGCTTAGTGAATCTAAAAAATTAATCGTTGACTCGTTGGTTCTACCTCTTTACAATCCTACAATCCAGCTAGAACAGTTACGATTACTCGAAACTCGGAGAGTCCAAGAAAACAGTTATGACTAATTTTTATTTTAAATGAGAAGTAGCAACCCTAACCGAGGAGTGAGGAGTATAATCAAGAGGACCGAGCTGACGATTTTTTTAGTTTTCAGGGGGCTTGACTTATCGGGTGGTTTAATGAGAACTTTAAAGAGGGATGTGCATGGCGAATTCGGCGGCGAATTACCTGCGAATTACCTTTTTGATTTGGAAAACAAAAAATATGAACCAGACAGTTATTTTGAATTATTTCCAAGGATGAGTTTTTCTGAGAATAAACACCGAGGGATCAAGTAACCGGATTTATGCTGTGTACTAATATATTCAGAGCAAATTTTATACTAGGATTGTTACAAGCAGATCACTCGGTTAGGTCAAAACCAACTAAACGCTCATAAAAAACTTAATTTAACGTGTATTTTCCAAAATGTTGTTATCTGCATTATCTATTTCAGGGTAAATTGAACTTAAAAAACAAGAAGGATTTGGATTCTTGCCTTACAAAATAAATATCTTTAAAGCTTTAAGGAGGAGAAACTGCTTACCTGTTATTGACGCGACGATGTACAACTTTTAAGATAGCAATACGCTCACCAGCATCCCCAAGAAAATCTGTGAGTCTAAAAATAACCATGTCGTAATAAAAGGACTACACAATTGCATTTATTAGGAAATTGCATATGAATGCAAGATAAATTTCATGCACGTATACTGGAAAAAGATCGTCATGAATTTATTTTTTGTTTGGTTTGTTTGTTTGTTTGTTTGTTTGTTTGCGTGAAAGGACCCTTGGTTCTATTTTTAGTCCAACTTTCGTTTCCATCGCCGGAAGTAAAATTAGCTTCTGCTGGCTAATCAAGAGAAACGACGAACAGAGAGAAAGAAAACAGCTTACTTTTGTTTTAATGGTGAAGAGCTATCGTGTTTGGCCACCAATCTCAGATATTCCCATGACTTCTTGCACATATCATCCAGCTTGCGTAACAAAGTGCTTACATTCTCATGGTCGCACTAAAGTAAAGGTATATTATTTAAAGATAGATGGAAAAAGCAAAGGTGATGCAATTTCCTTGTACGCAAAACCGGAAACTAAATTTTGACGATCCAATTGGAAAAACACGATGTTTTGGTTCAATACGTAAAAAATGGATGAAATATAATATTTAAAGAAAAAAACCATGAGTAGGCATAAATTTTCTTTAAACAAATAACGTCAGAAGAAATTTCACGTCGGACACGTCGGAAGAAATTCCACGTCGGACGTCTTCCCGAAAGGTAATGAAATTCATCTGACAGTTCTGGTTGATGAAATGTGTGAAACAAGGCAATAATAGAAACAATTCAAAAACTAGAAAATCAAGCAACTAAAAAAAAAATTACACAACGGCCTTATTGACTATATAGTTAAACTTACACGCGATGCTCTATGTACGGCGCCGAACTCGCTATATAAGTCCGTCGCATCCGGAAATTTATCCATCAATATTTTACACACATGAAACAGGAGTGTCTGCTTGTGGACGGTATCTTTAACTTCCGGTACTTTTTCCAAGTATTGAAGATTGAAGCCTTTTATCTAAACAGGAAATACTCTATGATAAACAAGGAGAAAATGAAAGTCGGCATTTTGCTAAAATGAATTCACTTTGACCAAAACCATTTCAAATCCCAAGGAGTCTGTACTTTACCATGTGCGACTAGAAACAGATATTTTGGAACTGATGAAAAATGCTAAATGAACTAGAACAGTTACCACATAGCTTTAAAATTCAAAATTAAAAGATCTTCAAGTACCTATATGCTAACACCAAAACATTTTTCAAATAAAAATGAAAGGGAACGTTTGTGGCCCTAAAATTTATAGTTATAAAAAAAAAATATTTTTACTCTTGCAAATAGTGCTATAAGGTTAGGTTTATGTCTGGAATCGTAACTGAAAATTTATCAATTATCATAACAATTATCACAGTTCGTCAACAAGCACTAAAAATACACATGT
Source organism: Hydractinia symbiolongicarpus (assembly GCF_029227915.1). NCBI lineage: Eukaryota > Metazoa > Cnidaria > Hydrozoa > Anthoathecata > Hydractiniidae > Hydractinia > Hydractinia symbiolongicarpus. Next base: position 8,512,687 of record NC_079885.1, read on the forward strand.
ACTAAAACAAATATATTTAAACAATAGACGAAAAAAAAGGAAAAAAACATTACATTGACGCCATTTAAGAAGTTACCAATCGATAGCAACACACTTAAACATTTCTTGAACGTATCAATATTTTTGATTTCATCACATGTCAATTTTAAGTCACTCAAAGCTTCACCGATTTCCTAAAAAAATGCGGAAATCTCAACATGACATCAGGATTGGAAAGACGTTGTATTTATGATCATTAAGAAAAACATTCCTTCCCTAGTCATATTCGAAGACGGTAAACGGTACCATCTTTAAATATTACGGAAATTGAGCAAATTAAAAGTTCAAAAGTTAGAAGCTAAGGCTTAGAAGGTTTTAATAGAAACAGAACTAAAGGCTTATTTACATTAAAGCGTTAATAGCTCCATGCGTTTAAAGTCTGTGCTCAATATGCTCAATCTCCATTACGTTAAAGCGATATCGTTTTTTGGGAATTTTTATCAGTTGCTTAAAAAAATGTATCACTGCAAACACTTTGAAGTTGAGCCCTCTTAACTCTCAAAGCTGCCAAAAATTGGGCGTTCTTGTCAAGGAAATTCTACATGCTCAGATACGACAGCTGTTAGATGAGATAAATGGGGTGAAATTAAATGGAAAGTGGCACTAGGATATTGTAATAATCACATATAACGAAAAAAAGCAAGAAAACGATTTACTTTTTCATTGTGGTCATAGTCCATTTTGAAACTCCACAAATTCAACCTAGCTGACAGTTCTGTGATCGACGATAGCGTCAACAAGAAGCTTTCAGCGTGTGCGAAGGGCGTGTCTGGATACTGCATCTGAGCTTCTTGTAGTTTAGTCTTTTCCTCATCTGTCGGTATCATGGACATAATTTTCTAAAAAATATGCAGCAGGTCCAAATGAAATACTTTCACCGCCATAGGCCATTTATTATTGTATACTATTATTTTCTCTACCACTGCAAGAGAAGCAATGACTTAATAAACAAACACAAAAATCAAAAATAATCACAGATTTTATGGCTTCCTCAACATCGAATTAAACGCACTAAGAAACTTTTCGCTAGTTGCATGGCAACAATAGGTAAAACAGACCATAATATGTTAATATTTTACTTCGATAAATTGCTCCGTCATGCAGCATACAAACTGTGCGTAACGACTAACAAACAGTTAAATTAACTCCTTTAACATGTACACCTCCCAAATATAACAAAAGAATTACCTCTACACCTTCTCGATCTACTACTGCACCATCCATGTCTAAAATAGCTTGCTTTATAACCCTCACGGGTGGCAGCTTTGTAAGCACAATGTTAATAGCTTGAGCCCTTTTTAAATCCAAAACAGTAATTTCCTTTTTAACAAGTTTATCGACAGACTCTGCCCGTTTCATAGAAACTTTTGCTCTGTTTTCAAATAAATGCTCAAGCTGTTTCTTGTCGACATCTATTGGTTGCAAGCTACCCCATATAGTCTTGTCAATACCCTGTGACAGTGTCATGGGCTTCACTTCCTGCCAAAACAATCGAACATATTTTCTGTTCTGATTACTTTTTAAGGTACCGCCCCCACCCATTGGCGGAGGCCCGGGTGGTGGGGGTGGTCCTGGTAGTCCAGGTGGTGGTGGTGGTGGTGGCCCTAAACCTGGTGGTGGAGGTGGTGGGCCAAAACCTGGAGCTGGAGGCGGAGGTGGTGGACCTCCTCCTGCAGGCATGACAACGGCTGCTTTAGGTGGTGGTCCAAGTGTATCATAATCGTCCTCTTCATTTAAGTCTCTAAAATCGTATTCATTGATAATCAATGGTCTACTGCGTAAAACGCGACTCTCTAATTCGATATCTTCTGCAGTTCTTTGATTGCTTTTCGTAGGAGCAGGGGCGGGTGGTTCGGGAGGTTTCGACATTCCTATTGCAGATTTCATTTTACTTAAAAGGCCACCCTTTTCTTCTTTTTTCTCCTTTTCTTTTTCTTCTTTTTCCTTTTTTAGTTTTTCTTGCTGTGCTTGCACAGAGCCTTTCAAATTATTTAAATCGTCAGACTTATTAATTTCTGTTTCTTCCTCAATCCTATTTTTATCTATAGTGGCTTTCCTATCAGATATAGAAGCTCCTAAGTCCATTTTCTTCACTTCATCTGATAACTCTTGATCAGTTTTATCCATTGACGTTCCGTACATCATACGTAATCTCATACGGCGATTTTCACCCCCAGGTTCACCGGTACTCTGTTTACGATCCCTCTCCTCGTCCTGTGATGTAGTTTTCTTTGCGCTTGGTATACTAGATGGTATACTAGAAGAACTAGACATGGGACTTTCCTGAGAGGAGCTTCGCTCGTCATTTTTTTGTTTTTCCCTCTGAGCTAATCTTTCGCGGAGAGAAGGTCTACCTCCTTGTTCACCACTATCTTCTAAATTAAACGTTTCTTTCATTTTCAAACGAGGACTTTTAGGAGCTTCGGTAGGAGGCACTATCAAATCTGCACTTTCAACTTTTCTAGCACCAGTAGCGTGACCATTTTGCATCAAATGCACTGTGAGAGACAATATAAACTTTAGTAAGATCCACGATAATTATAGAAACTGTCATAACTGTACTTGTCTATACCTACCAGGCCTCGATGGCATCTCTTTATCAATATGACCCATTTGTGTTTTTACTTTTTGAACGTCGTTTTCTTCTATTTCCTGAGTTTCAGACAGACTTGGATCCTGACCTTTATGTCGCCTTTCTCTGCAAAAATACACAAAAGCTGAATTAAGTGATTGTGTTTTGCTACTTTGTCTCCAAAATATAGGTGTTGGGAGTCAAATTGTTAGTGATATTCCTAAGTGGGGCAATCTCCTTTCCTAAAGAACTAATTAACTGTATATTTCGAGATTTTTAGTTTGAACGTTGTTACTGAATGCACAAAAAGGTTTGTTATTTAGCCTTTTTTCTTCTGTTACTTAGCCTAAAATGCATCAGTATTAAAAAGACTAATTTTTTCTTCCCCATCAGTCTGTTGGCGATTATTAACTGTCGAGGCATGAGAAAAAAAGCAGATGTTACCAAATCATGTATAACAGTGACTACAATGTAACTACCAATATGTGGTGTCAACTTGCAAGCTAACAAATATAAACGATTAATTGGTTGACACAACCTGAGTAGCTTATTGCTAAAACATTGGCAATTGCAGGTTGAAAATTGATTGACCAGTTTTGGTTAAACGATTTCTGGGCTGGTTTCAGACATTACAAAGGTGCTTTATAGGCAAAAACGTCCCAAAACATTAATTTTTAGTAGTTAAAAGAGCTTACTTTCTCATTTGTCTTCTTCGTTCCTTTGCATCATCAGTACTACCTTGGTTTTGTTTGTTTGCTTCATTTAGCTTATTTGTCCTGTCACTAATTGAGGGCGAGGAAGAAACTCTACGCATATCGTGTGTCGGTTGAGCTTTCACAGCAGAATGTCGCCGACTTTTACGTCTTTCACCCTCTGAAAAAGCATAACATATAAATAAATGCTAGACTAGTTCCTTAAATTATTTACATTGAAAGGTTACTTACCAAAGTCTTGTTGCAATGTACTTCTTCGCTGTTGCCTGCACAAAAAAAAATTATTGTGTGTATGAACCTAATACGTAAAAACATGATGGAGATCATTCTAAGAAGGTTAAGAAACCATTATGCTGCAAATACCCTCACCTGACACCACCAGGAATGTTAAGCGATGCCGAGTCACCATCACCATCTTCAGATTTGATGGAAAGCTGAAATAAAAATGTACTATTTTATTGAATTGGTTCACATCACACAAGGTAACAGCTATTTGGATTGCGATGGTCATTTCAAACCTCATATATGTTGCACTGCTCAATCAAATCACTGTTTCGAGGTGTTCTTTTTGTTAATTTCTAAAAAAATGCCGGAAAAGAAGATAAAGTTAATAGTTCCACTTTGAACTGATAATTCAACTTGTTTACATTGTCAGAATATAATATCTACCTGGATGATGTCTTCCATAGCTTGTTCTTCCAAAGAGTCAACGACATCATAAAACATATCTTGATCAGGTATAGCATATAAGACCTAAACATATATTAATGCTTCACTTCTAAAGCTAAAAACACCATTCAAATAGAGATCAAGGTTTTGTTCGAATTAACAGGACGCAATTTGCAATTTGTGGCTTGAGATTACCATTTTGTGAATCCCATTTTTGATCAATTTTTTGTATCACCTATTTCTATAAACATTGCTGCACCTAAGTAACCATTAATGGCAAGTGGGCTACAGTGCTCCTAGACCACAACTGCAAAGAGATTATCTTTTCTACAGTCAAAAAAACTTTTGCAAACTGACTTTATGTTTCTAATTTAAACGCTGGTTTACTTGCAGAATATAATAGTGTCACAGATATTTAAGGGTACTGTATTACAAGAAATTACCTTATTCACTAAAGTCATGGAGTAGATTAGTAAATCCTCATCAGTGTTGGCTTCAGTCTCATTGATAATATCTACGATTCCTTTCATTGAAATGTTACCTAAAAAGTAATTGATAGGCACATAAATCTTGCCAAAGATAAGACTGAATATAATAAAAAAGATGTGTTTGCTTTACATAAGCTGCAACGCAGACATTAAGTACAAGTTATGAACAAAACTTTTGACCACTGTCCAACTTTCTAGATTTGAAACTGTCCAAACAAACAGAGCAAAATTCTTACATTTTCCTTCGTCAACAGCCTGAGCAGCTCTCCATACGAGAAGAGAATTCCCCTCTGTGTATTCAACAAATACTAATAGTAACTTTAGAGAGGTCTTTTGCACCAGGCGATACTAGAATAAAACATCAAAAATGCTTCATTTCATCTCTAAACAACCATCTCAAGATACAGTCTTTCTTCATTCTCAAACTTTCACAAATTTAACAATTTTCAAGTATGCGAAAACTTATTTTATGATCTTTTTCTTTTATTGATATGGAAAAATTAAAAAAGTAGTATTTCTTTCTCCAAAGACTTTAATTCTTATATTTGTGAATGATTTCACTCAAAAAATTAAAGAATTTCATAATTTCACCTCCTTGTGCAAAAAGTTTTCTATCCCAAAATACAGCTGTATCTAACAGGCTTACCTTCGAGGACAACAAACTATATAACCATTGAATTGTATCATTGTGCTCAATCACTCCATTCATACCATCCACATACAGCATAATTTGGCCAATTGCTTAATAAAAAAAATATACAAATTATGTTTAATAATGCATCTAACAATTTTTGCCCAAGTTTATGTTATATCATAAGGAAATGTTGAATGGGCAAAAACAAATAATAAAAATATTCACTGTAGAAATTTAGCTGTAGCTTTTGTTTAACATATATTAATATAATGCTGAGAAGTGGTATTTTGAACCAACACCACTGGTCATTAATAATGTTGCCATAGTAAGATCTGTCCCCTGATAAATATTTAATGATACTCCTAGAAACATTTAAGGAACAAGTCACTATCAGAGAGATTTTAAATACGGGGCATAGGTAGTAATAGAATTACATTAAGAAAAACAAGCACAAGCACAAAAACAAATTGACCACTTATTGTTTCCTCACCTCGTAGGATATAATTTTGATAGTTTTGATCAGCATCAGTTCCAACAGTAATAAGACAACTAAGTCCATCATTAGTGACAAATTCGTGAACAAGGTCTTTATCATCCTAAATAAACATAATTACACCACAAAGATGATGTATCAACGTAATGTATGTGGAAGTGCCATTTTAAATATTTGTTTGAAATTATTTGTTAGAAACACGTGTTAAATTAAGTCATTTACAGTACTGTTATACGTGTGTCCATGATGGTTATTTAAAGATTGCATGTTTCTTATCTAACAATTTTTTTTTTTGCATCATATCAACAAAAGATACTCAAACAATTATTGAATTTCCGCGCCCGAAGGCGTAGGAAATTCTTTAAAACCGTCGTTTTTTTCTTTCGGAGGATTTTTTGAGAAAAAATCGACCCTGGGATTTCACGTTCCTCCGTCACAGATTTAAACTTCGTACCCAAGCTCCCTAACTACTGGGAAGTCATAAATGACGTTTCAGGCCAAAATTGGTACTTGTTTTCGACAAAATTTGGCACAGTTAACAAAAAATAATGTTGAACACAATGGTGACATAATAATTTTGATTTTTGTCACCTAAATGTCATTTTAGGCCAAAATTGGTCCAAAAATTATAACTACTTTATTTTAAACAAAATTTGGCACAGTTAACAAAAAAGTATGCTGAACATGATGGTGCCATCAAAATTTTGGTTTTTTGCCACCTTAAATGTCATTTTAGGCCAAAATTGGCCCAAAAATTAAAACTAATTCATTTTCAACAAAAATTGGCAAAGTTAATAAAAAAAGTATGCTGAACATAATGGTGACATCAAAATTTTGATTTTGTCACCTAAATGTCATTTTAGGCCAAAACTGGTCCAAAAATTAAAACCACTTTATTTTCGGCTAAATCTGGCACAGTTAACAAATAAAGTATGCTGAAAATGATGGTCACATCAAAATTTTGATTTTTTGTCAACTAAATGCCGTTAAGACCATAAACGTTTCAAGCACAAGACATTTAACCATGAATGATAGGCTGTAATTTTTGTTAGCAATTTCTTTTAAAATGTAAGTTTATTATGACACGTTTCGTTTTGTTTGCATTTGTTGTAAGATATAATGTCACATGTGTGCTTTATCTTCAGAGCTTCATGCATTAAACCTCTTCGAATGTTTGGCACGATAACACAACGAATTAGCAGGTTGTCATCAAATATTTTGGTAGCGAGCGGAAATTCTTAGAGCCGCCAGGGCTTCTTGTTTAAAGTTTATTTTAGCTTTTTTTATTGTAATAAACTGATGGCTTCCAAATCTTTTTTTGATAAAAATTGACTAATATAAAAACTGTCAGAATAAACTGATCCTGCATTTAGCATATGCAGTACACAGTTAATTTTTAGCTTCAAATTAAAATCAACAAAAAGATATGTTTAGAAAAAATATAAAAAACAAACATGACAACTTCATTGCTTTCCATTAAGAAAGATCATAACTGCCAGAAATAGAACTTGACTGACCTGAAATATTTGTTTTAGTGAAAATAACGCCCTTCTTAAATCTCGACCAGTTGCTGTCAATAACTTTGCTGAAAATGAAATATAACTGCTTTAGTATATGTATTAATTAAATATATCTTTGATTAACATCAGCAAATTTTTGCTAACATGGTCTCCTTTCAGTTGGATATAAACTCGACTTACGAAAGATGCCCCTCAATTTCTCTCTAAATTTAATGTTTTCATGAAAGCTTTCAAAAAAATTCAAAAAAACGCGAACTTAACTCTCACAAAAATTTATTCAATTCAGGTATAAATTGCCAATGTTAAACATAAGTTTGTCAACTGAAAACGAGCAAAAATGGTATTTTTTGTGCAGTCAATACAAAATGCTTTACTAACCTATTATATTGTGAACTCGAACTGATAACTGTGTACGTAATATAATGGTATTCTTGCGGCTAAAATAAATAAAAAAACAAGCTGTGCATAAAAAAAGAAGTAGGGTAAAAATACACAAAAATTAGCAATTCAAGATCTAAATAATAGAAGGTCATAGAACTAGTCTTACACTAAAGTCTGTGTGTGACAGAAAGGGAAGCATTGTGTCTCATCTGCTTGAACACCAAACTAACTATATTTACTTTTATGTAATAACATCAATAAAACAGACATCAACAGTATAAATAAGATTATTAAAGCGATTGCAATTATCTCTTTGAGGCCAAATATTCTATCTTTAAAAGACATCCTGTAAAATTAAAACTAAAAATTTTTGTACACTTCAAAAAAAAACTGTCATTTTGCTTTTTATTTAAAAAAAAAAAAAACCCAAAAAAAACAAAATTGTGCTGTTGTATATTAGTACTGATGACATAGAGAAAACTGTGGTATTACATATAGGCAAAACTGATAATTGGTTTTATGAAAGAATAACTGATCATCATCACCAACAATGTGATAAACAATCGCATATACTTAAGGATTCAGGTATCTCAGTTTCTAAGCAAAATATCACTGAAAACATTACGCCTTAATAAAAAAAAAATAATTTTTAAAAAAGGTATCTTCTAAATGTTCTGAAATTAGATATCAGCAGGAAATGTCTTATTTATCCTTAACAAAAAAATAATTTTTAAAAAAGATATCTTATAAATGTTCTGATCTTATATATCAGCATGAAATGTCTTGTTTATGATTGGATCACAGTGGGCAGGATCTACCCCTTTTAAACTATCCGACAGGTGTTGGACAATTGTATGAGACATTTGTAATTTAGAGGCATCAAAAATCAAATGCAGCATGGTAGGGCAAATCCTGGTTTTATTTCACCTTTATCATGGTTTATCATCAGAAAAGTGAAGTTCTTTTTTCACATTCTTGGGTTTTGCTCTGTGCAACAACAAGTTTAAAAATAAAATCTTGTATTCAAAGTTATTGTAGGGGCCTATTTCATCCTTAAGTGCTTTTAAAAATGGTTGTATAAAAAATATGAATAAAACTTTTGTTTTGTCATAAATTCCCAAGTTTATTGTAAATAGTGACTTTTGTTATGCAAAAATTATACATTAAGATGACATGTCTAAGAATTTACATAACTGCTTATTGTAAACAAACTTTCTTTATTTTTTCTTTTCTGAACATTGACCTTGAAAAAACATTCACCCATCAAAGAAAACAAACGGATGACACAAAGCATTATCACTATGTTTTCGCGTAACCCAGAAGACATTCTCACAACACTCACAGTGGTATAACATCTAATTCTTAGGTTTAGACGGCATATCTTTTACTACAACACAACCATTGACAGGGTTATACAAGTATCCTTTAACAGGCTAAAACATGACATCTTGTACATTTTTTTCAAAACAAAAAAGGCTTAACTTAATAAGTAATTGACATTTTAACATTAGATCCAATACGCAAAACTAATTTCTAGCAGAAACGCTTTAAAGGCGTGCACTAGGCAAAGCCATTTCTTCATCTTTATCTGCACAAACCATGCTGCCAATTATTCACCTTTAGATGGTGATTCAATGATATTTCCAAACAAAATTATAATTTTTGTGACTCCTTTAATGGAAATTTTCTAATTCACATTGGCAGTTCACAAACTCCCATGCGATAAAGGTTCAACTTTGATTCATAGAGCTTCACATGAGCAACTATTATTACTGGCGTGACAAATATTAAATTAGGAAGGCTAAATAGGCTTGTTTAGAAGGACAGTCTATTAAAGAGATATTCTATTATTTCACTACAACAGACCAAAGGGAGAACAAAGGATGTTTATATGAAGACAAAACAATTGGCTTAAACTTATTCATTCTTGCCAACTTTTGATTTGATTTTAAATCTTGATTTGAAAAAAAGAAAAATAATTGCGAAAGAAATATGACAACACACAGTATACATACCTACGCTTAACTACGGTCATTATTGCAAAATGTTAGTAAAAAGAAAATAAAAACTTAAAAAAGACTTCACTATAATACTTCCCTATAAATCAGGAAATTTTTGTTTACCCAAACTTGTTTAACTGTTTTATGTCAAAGGTTTACCTTTTGTAGGTACTCTACTAGACATCCTCAAAACTTCCTGAAGCACAAACACACAAATTTGTGCATACATCATCAGAGGAATAGCAGAAAGAGAATTCAAAAAAAAAACACAAGTCAACTGACTCTCTTTTTTAGTAAGCTTTTAAATCAACTTATACACAGTGCACTAGATGTTAACTCAAAACTGATAAAACTCAAAACTGGTGAACAGATGTTCACAATTAGAGCAGATAAAATGTCACCCTCATAAGAGTATTTTTATACTGTGAAAGCCAAATTCCTAATCTCAAAACCCATAAGTAAAAAACAAAACAAAACAAAAACAACACTTTTCCACAATTATAATAACAAGATTAGCTGTTTGAGTATTAAACATGATGGCTTTAAAAAGTTACCTGAGAAACAAACAAAACAAACACAACAGCGTGCAAAATCTTTACAAAATGTATAGAGAAAAAAAAGTTAACCCCTTCTTCCCTCCTCTCAAAAATAATCCTCCCCTCAATTGTAGATTATGTGATAAGATAATTTTATAAATTAATTAAACATATGATTTTTAAGCAAAGCAACATCTGCATATGTAAAGCCAAAATATATTTCATTTTCCCTAAAAATCAACCCCCACGTTTTTAATGAACAATCACCTAGTTTTAGTACACTTAGTAACACTAATAAAGTTGAACTTGAAAAATACTAAACAGATACTGACTGGATTTTTATGTTGTACTGTAAAATACAAAGCCTGAGGTGAAAAGAACAGACCAAGCTTACTGCAAAGTGGTCTCATTATTTATGTGAATTGAAACAAAAAAATGGTTTTAGGTGAGTGACTTTTATATTTTTCTTTTGTGCTAAGAAACTCTGTTACTTGTTTGTTAATGGTTTTATGATAGCATTTTAATAATGGATTCCCAAACCAGTAAGTATGGCTTCATACAAAGTCCTGTTAAAATAAGCTGTAAACCAATCAAAATATCACATTTTCTCATACTAATTGTTTTTTGTATCAGTGAGATGTTAAAGATAACTACGGCTAAAAAAACAAGAATGCACCATTCCTACCTGTCTTTAAAACCCTCAATGAGATCATCTTGTTCTTCTATTGATGCTTCCAGATCAAGATACGTAGAATTGTGTGATAATTGCAATGCACAGTCATCAAGCTAAAAAATAAATATAATTATTAATAAAAATCGCAAAGTATATATACAAAGGGCACTAACAATAGCATACAACTAAAACAAGAATTACTTTTGGTAATTTTATTATAAAATTAAACCATTAAATCATTTCGTTGTTAGATCAGGAAAACCTTTTTACTACCAGTGCAAAAAGTTGAGTTGGTGAAAGTGGGAGATTTTTATAAACCAGGTTGCTTTTTTATGACTTTATTGCTTTATTTACACTACTAGTCGATAAAGCCCGTGGAAAATTCCACTAAGGCAGAAGAACAATGGAAAAATAGGTTGTTTTAGATTTTTTGCTGATGTCAGCAGTGCATATACAAGAAGAAAATTGGTGAAATTTAGTCATTCCTTGTCTGCAATGTGTAGAAGTTGAAACGTTGATCAAAATAATGTTTAGTATTGTATGTTTTTGACAAACGCCTAAGGAGATATAAGGGCTTAAAAATTTTGCTGATGTCAGCAAAGTCCCTACTAAAAGTTCCAAAATTTGCCTGTTGCATTTATCGTATAGATCTTGAAATGCTGACCAAGAAAATGTATAGGAACATGAACTTTTGACAAACGGTTGCAGAGATATTTGGATTTGAAGGTTTTGTGATGACGTCATCAACCTGTCCATTCCGAAACGGATTCGGAGACCCAGGTTTGGGAAACTTACCCAAATTGGTCCCAGGTGGTCCCTAGTTACCCACACAGTGAAAAATCATTGACGTCACCACCTCGTTTCCAAGTTATTTGGCCTCAAAGTTTTAAATGCACTGTAATGGCTTCATTAATTTAATATAGGATATTGACGTTAAGGTGGTGTTATTGACGTCGTGCCGTAACGTCAGAAAATATTGCTCTAACGTCAAAGTTTGCTAATTTACAGAACAAATTTATAGGCGATGTTTTATAGACTTTATCAAAGAAATTTTATCCACTTTGCAAAAGTCACAGACAGAATTCCGTATTATTATATAGATAGTGCCTTCATGTTGGTACTTTTGTGAGTAACCATGAAACCTGCAATGGCCTATCATTTTCTAGAAACTAACAAGGAAATTCAAAGTTGCAGAGTGAGCAAGAAAAAACATAAGGGACCTGGCATGAGTAAATCAGATATTGATCATAAAAACATAAATGAAAAATGTATACAATTAATTCCTAAATGATAAGAAATAGGAAAATTCTGGAAACATTCAGTTAGAAAGAAGTCATTAATGACTTGGCTCTGTGCTTGTACTGGCTAGTATATATTTGGTATAGAAGACACTTCCAAGTCTATGATTTAAAATAAATCAAAAATTGCGTCACTTGAGATAGACTTAGGAATATATAAAAGCAATAGCATAATTCATTCCAATTCATAGCATAATAAAACACTCATTAAAATTACAATTATGTATTGACAAGTGTCTTCCCAACAACTGCACAGCTCATTAATTACAAACACATATAATTAATTTATAGTTTGTGTAAGAAAAAATAAACAAACAGTATGAACACTAATGTAGAATAATTGGCTTTATTATGCTCAAATTAGAATCAATTGTAAATGTCCTGAAATAGCTTTTTAGACACTGAATGACTTTCGTAAGTTGGTAACTATAATTTCTTAGAAAAAAACATGACAACATTGGCAAAGATACTAAAAAACTGGGACACATTGTGTGTGTATGATTGTATAATTTTACACATTTCAGTTAAACAATACGTTATTAAAAACCAATAAAGTTAATGGTTATTATATGATTAGCCTTGAAGTCGGAAAACCACAAAATTAAGTGTTTCCTGATTTCCACTTCAAAAAAATTATTTTCTCTCCAGCTTTACTTTAATGAGACCAATGAGAATAAATACCTGTTACATTTTTCTTAATTCTATTTATTACCCAGTTATAACAAACTTTTATTTTACTTTGTGCATGAATTAACTGCTGACCTATAAACTAAGTGTCCATGATTTGGCATACAATATGCATAACGAACACAATGCCTAATAAAAAAAAATTCCCCAACCTTTTTGCTAAATTAGTACAAAATCTTATTAAAATTTCATGTTTTAAAACGTTCCCAAAACAATGTCCATTTCTCTTTTCCCCCTGGTAAAAACATTAGTCATTCAAAAAATGCAAATAATTTATACTATCAAACAAAGAACAAGTCTCATTGACGCCAAGAGCTAAGGTCATTTACTAATATACCTTTAGCTTTAATTACAAAAAATTTCGACTTTTGGTCCACTTAACGAAACTTAAAATGTGAAAATTCCAATACAGTTTTTAGTGGGCTGGGCATAATAAATCAAGTTTGGAAGACTTTTATATTATGAGAAAGGCTTTTCAGAAGTAAATTATGTTATTTTGTAGCAAGGGTGTTGGCTTTACTTAAAAAGTAATAGGGAAAATATCAAAGGTGGACTAAATAATTTTTTGTGTATGTCTTATATATTGTGTGAGATATTTTTTTGGTCAAGGATTGGGTATAGAGAATAAAGAAATAATGTATAATGCTCCAGATTTAAAATTATATTAAGATCCGATGAAGGGCTTTTTATATAATAAAGAAGCAGTAAAAAATTAGGCCCTCACAATAAATAAAAAAACAAAATTAATTTAGAAAACAAAATGTATAGTAGTTAGGTACAATAATAAGCACTATTGTGTACCATGACAAACAATTTGAGAAAAAAGCAATGTGTGTCAACATACTCAAATTAGGCTTTTTGTGTATGGTAAAACCTATCTATTTGTGTACACAGATGTTTAGGTACATCGATTCGTCAGCCCCTTATAAAATAAGTTTACAGTTATAAATCTACTATAAAAAACCTTTTTTTGGCAATTATACAAACAACCTGCTGAGGTGAATGATGGGTCTGCCAATGTGTCCAGTTAAATTTGAAAAATATTGTCAACTTTACTAACAGTTTGTCTTGGTAAGTATGGAAATTGCATTATTATTATTTTTGACACTTGGAATGCTGAGAGATAATGATGGCATTATCATTTCTTGGCAAAATACGTTTTCCTAAGTCGAACTAGTAACATAACAATACAGAGAAATTTAACCACATTAAAAAGAACAATTTCCATTTCTGCATTGTTGGAACTCATTGAGACCTTTAAAATATATATCTATAAATTCACATCCTACTGGTTTGTTTTTACAAACCTTTCACAAACAACCTTTTGTTTTTGAAAGTTGCAGTTATGATTTCACAGGCATTTTTATCATATATATTTTTTGTCTCACTAATCTTTTCATTCTTTTTATTCGCATATAGATTTAAAAATTTGGGCACTTCAGCATGTTTAAGTCTATTGCTGATGGATGGGCTGTGGGCAATAGCAGAAGTCACACTGAGATTAATTTTAAATAACTAAAGCTCTATAATTTTGTACTAAAAGTAAAATATTCATGTTTTTATTACCAAGAATTTTATGGTATTTGGTGTACCCTGGCCTGATAATTGCTTTAAGGAGGGACCAGAAAGTGTTAAGTTGAGAAACTTTTTTCCAGGTACAATCTTGCTTAAAAATGTTGAAATAGCAGTTTATATATAATCAAAAGAATCAAATAATTCTGCCCTGCTAAGATACTACTCTGGCCAATATTTAAAGTCTGCTAGTAGCAATTTTTAACATGCCAGCATTTTGAAATAATCAACAGAGCCAGTGAACAGATGCAAATACAGGCATCAAAAATTTTACCTAATTAGTTTTAAGGGTTCTTTACGCTTTGCTACTATATTATATACTGTTGTGCAGGAAAAGCATTCATTTTCCGTTTAACAGAGCTTTAGGTACCACATACCAGTTGGGCTTCAAGATTAGGGATCAGCGACAAAATTTTTTTTGTCACACTGTGCAAACTATTTCCATGAAGGTCAGAGCCTCCTCCCTCTGCTTCTCAGAAAATGCGCGTGAAACGTGACAAGTTACTTGTTGAAAAATACACAAAAATGGTTTGGGTGTAAACTTTTGAAGACTTGTGTACAATTTATTTAAACATAAAAGATTGCTTATGTTACATAGCTGCAAGAAAAAAATTCTAAGTGACTATATACATATATACATATTTGCTTAAACTCATTAATCAGTTTAGTCCATAATAAAATGTTTTTGCATACATTTAAAAAAAGGATGTAAACACATTATGAAAAAAAGCATGATGGCTCTGGGTCAATACACGTTTCCACAGTTATGATATGTAGTAATACACGAAGTAGTATTTTCAAAAGACAATGGCGTACAGCTATGAGAAAAAACTGCGCAAAGACTAATTCACAGAAAGTGAAGAAAACAACAACAAACACGTTTGCCAACAGTGGGTATTTTTGGTAAAAAGGAAAGGTCGTTTTTATTTTTTATATTGAAGTTATGTCTTCTAAATTGGTTTTAAGATGATTAGTACGGTGCAACTATTTGTACGGATAACTTGAGTTGGATAAAATAAGGGTATGTTATTTTTACTCAACTGTGAAAAGGTGTATTTGCTAGCTATATATCTGTATATTGTATACTAACACATTGTTGTTTATATCTCCCAGATCTCTTACATGAACCAACAGGCAAAATCATGGATATGGTATGCCATGGACCAGCTTACTCCAAACTTTATTTTTGAGCGGAGGCATTTTTGATTTCAAAATTAAAACATGTGCATGTAGTTTAGATTTGAAAAGATGTTGTAGCCACAAAGTCTGCATTTTATTTCCTGTTGATTTTCAGATTTCTTTTGTACTTAGGTGAGAATCCTGTCAAAGTATAAACATTGAAACTCATGTATTGTATTATGATTTATATATTTTTTTATTTTGTTTTTAGAGGGGGGGGGGGGGGGGGCGGTTTTTTACCTTAATTAGCCATCTAGCTAGCAAATTTAATGATAAAAGTGAACTGGATTACTGCTTATAGTCACAACATAGGGTAAGAAATATCGATAGAAATAACTGGCTATGTGCTAACATTTTATTTAATCAAATAAAAAATCTTACGTTGTGGGGCGCCTTCAAAAGACGGTGTATGGCTGGTAACTGCGTACATATTGGTACATTTTGTCTGAATGCATAAGAAGGTGGTCTAGACGGCTCAGGAAAACTTGTACTATTGAATGGATCAGTATCATCCAAATATTGTACTTTACAATCAAATGCCATGATAGCAGTATTTCCTCATCTTATAAGTGCTCTCAGTCTGTTGATCTTTTCTCCGCCATATTTTCAATCCTTCTGTACAGACAGTCCCTTCCGCGCATGCGTTTTAGATTTGTAAATATTGGAAATCTGACATGCCTCAAGTTTAAACCCCGTGTGCGTGACTAACCCTTTTCGCGAATTTGATCGGGTGACACAGAAAAGTGTTAACATACTCTCGATGTTTAAAAGATCTGGCCTAAAACCGTTATAAAAACAACTTTAACTGTAACCACAAAACAAGCTTTTTCTCGAACTTCTTCAGATCTCGAGTTGTATTCCGATTTCGGTGTCTGTGTATGTGTGACGTCAAAAAGAATTGTATAATAACCAACAAGTCTCTTCCCCTTTTTCTTGTCCTTCTTTTCTAGAAATAGTATTTTCAAATTTTGTTTTATTCTTATTTTCTTATATACTAACTGTGTCAATAGGTACAAAATTTTATTATGTTTTAAAAGACAGTGCCTGTTTTCACTGTTCTCTTGTAACTGTTGGTAATACTAGAAGAAATAAGATAATCCCTGGCGTTACATACTAGGAGCGTGAAAAAGCCCTTCTCAAATTCTGAATGATGCCTTAGTTTTACGCCGGTTTCCTTTTCTTCCACATTAATTTCATAGTTTCATCTTTGCACACTTCAAAAAGAAGACACGATTTAATGTCCCGCAGTGTGTTGTGTCGAAGCCTTATGTAGCCCCCTTTCTTGCATGTCAGCGAGTGTTCGGGGTGAAAGGAAGCTACACATGCGCAAATCTTAGGTGGACGACAAAGAGATTTATCAGTTTGAAAACCTTGATCTTTAATCGGAAGACTGCTAAGCCATAACATAGAGATATGATGCTCCATGTTCAATATTGATACCAATCAGTTTGCTCAGCTGTGCTCTTCTCGAACCGTTCTAATGGTAAGCTGGTCATGTTTGACCCTCTTTATCTTTATGTTCGCTTTTATCTTTCCAAGATTTCTCCGGTCGACATCACATTGAGATTTTTTGTTTTGTTAATGTTTTTTTTGCAGACTGTCAGTCAAAATTTAAGAGTTTTTCGAATTCTGTTTCAGCAATTTCACTTCGTGTCCGTACACCAAAGCCTTCAAGGCTAGGCGGCAGCGAGAACCATGTCTCTTTAAGGTCATCAAAAATAATACCTAAAATTCCCTCTACATGTAAAAATTGATTTTGTGCTTATATCCTGCTGTGAAACAAGTGTAGGTGTCCTGTGGGCCAAAAATGCAATATTTAAAAGCATTGCGAGTTCTCAAGGTTTTGATTTACGAAAATGTGCAGGTTAGCGGGATCGTTACAATGCCGAGCACAAGAATCAAGATGGGATCACCCTGGGATTTGTAGCGAACCCAACCTCGATCCCAGGGCCTGTAGCGTATATCAAAATACGCAATAGGCCATGGGATCGAGGTTGTAGCGAACCAACAGAATTCATTACATCACGCTTGAGAATTTTTGCCACTGTTTTATCAATGATTCTACAAAAAATGTTTTCGATGCCAATGGGACGAAGTCCTGGATTACGGAAATGGTAGCACGAGGTGTCCGACTTTTGAGTGTCCGTTAATTAGAGAGACTACTGTAAATAAAAGATTCGTTTATCAAGGGGTATTATATTTTTTAGAATCAATCTACTCTCCAGGGCTCTTCTACGCCTATAATATTTTAACGAAATGCTCGAAAAGCACTAGGGACGAGGTTGTAAAAATGTCGATACGTAAACACGCGTTGAGAAATGAGGACGGCCAAAATAAGTGTGCGATAAGTCCCAGGAAAAGTAGTTGGAAGAGTTTCTTCGAATATAAATTTTAGTTTCTTAACCATTTGTGTGTGTGTGTGTGTGAGGGGGGGGGGGGGGGGTGCTTGTGCTTTCGCTAAATAATTTTTCAGCCCTGAACATTCTTATCCCCCCTCCGCCTATTAATTTTGTCCATTTGCGTTTATTGCACTTGATGGAGAATTAATCAGTATTCTCTTTTGCAAAAAGTCATGGTGAAATTACGTGCTTAACGAATAATACCTGCACGAGCCTGAAACACAACATCTGTTGATTTTTTGATTTTTTCTTGTAACCTAAGTCAAAGTAAACAAACGTTAAAAAAATCATATTTTATGTTGTTTAACTGTTTTGCATGCTGAGCCATCCTTGTCAAAACATCTTCCAATTGTAGTACTGACAAATTTTTAACAGCTTTCTAACGATTTATGTTGTAGCTTAAGATGTTTTTAAACCCTGGTTCTCAGCTGGTTGCAATTGACAAATAATTGCAAAATGCCATTTACGCCCTGGGTTGGTATAACATATTGGATAATAGACGGAATAATGGGTAAGCTACTTTACTGATAGAAACTTTACTCCTCAATCTCTAGTTATGTTAAATAGGATTCTTTTGAAGACCAGGTTCTGATATTCGGATGTGTAAACAGTGACGCACAAATCCGCTAACCTTGTCAATAAAAAACCAATCGGTCGCCATTCTACTAAACCAGATGATCGTAATAAACCAAATGACTTTCACAATTTACTTAGTAAATGGCATGTTGATTGATCTCATGGCTGGTAATGTTGTACCACGGAGGTATAAAAGAATTGGCCAATCACAATTCGCTTTTAAACAATCAAACTAACTTTCTGCGGGTAAATCGGAGTTCGTTTTCTTTGTTCGTCTATCACGCATGATTTTAATAGTTCTAAAGGAGATGGGTTACCTTGTCTCTCATACCTCCCTGGTTATACTCATACAAGGTTCTAATAAAATTTGTGACATATGGTAGTTGAGTGAAGTAACCAAGACGTACACTAAGTTAATAGCAAAAGCGAAAAACTGAGTGGATACAAAGTTCACATGTATCTCATCATTGTGAGGCCAATTCGTTATAATTTTGGCTGAAAAGAGAAATTAATAAAGGATTTATTATGGTGGACGGGAGTGTGTATCGTTGTATTGCTTGGTGGATTGACTACTCTACTGATGATGTAAACAATTTTACTTTGGTTTTATGCTTCTAATGAAGACGACCATTGGAGTGTACGTATGAGTTAGTTCAATTTGGACATCATTTTAGAACAGTTTATTATTTGTTGCCTAGACCTTTTATACTCGTTTATAGGGTGCTATTAAAAATGTCAAAATATGCTGGTCATAGTTATTTACAATTGCATAGTGTAACTTATTGGTCAAACATACATTTTATTGACTGTTTTTGTCAAGTCCCATTCCATTTGCGAGGTTAACGGTTAACGGTTTCAGTCGCTTACTTTGTGTCTGTATCGTAATGTTTCTCTGCTGTTGAGGACGCTTTCCCTTCCCAGGTAGGATATGGTTGTACTTTCCTAATAAGGTAAGGGATGAAGTCTTTTCTTGGACTTCTAAGTATGCACATGATAGGTGTCAGATTTGTCTCTTAGTATGGTGTGTTACGATAGGTGAGCATATTTCGCTGAAAAGCACATGTGTCGAGTTAACCATTATAGCCAGTGTTGTCCGTAATCATCCTTTTAACTGTCTAGACTTTGAGCTGAGTGCAGCAGTTGTAATATGAATGTGCACTAGAATAAACACAGTGGTTGACGCCTCAATTGCTCAGTAGAAGTAACAATGGACTTAAAACCTCTATCATATGGAATCTCCGTATCAGATCACTATTTATCTTAAAGACACTGGGACACCTTGACAACTTATCCAAAGTTAATTGTTCATTACCCTCGTGCGATTATGCGATACTAGATCTGGATGCAGTAATCGTCGCCCCACCCTTTGCGACATACTCAAAGCTACACCTTCACCACCCACAATTTCATTTAACACAGGAGATTCTGATTTTGCTGCTGAAATTGAGAGTAAAACAACCGCAGAAATATTTTGAAACAAGGTTGTAGGTAAAGAAAATTTTTTTAACTCCTTGAATGCTGTGATGGCCAGCTTAGCAAGAATCTTGCATGACTAAGTGTCACCCTCCTGCAGACATGTCAGATGAAAATGTTTTAAGAGCAAAACGTTTACTGGTAGTTAAAACGTTTCTCCAAGATTATAGAGGACAACGTTACGGCTACACTAGTGGCACTTAACAACCCGCAACAAGACAAACATGAGTTAACACACTCCTTTGGTACCTGTCGTAGACGCTAAATTGTTAAGCAAAGATATCAATATTTATTGTAGAGTCCACGAGAGAAAGATACTCAATGCCAAAGTTGATGCAAGCCCGGTAATGCCTTTTCAAAATCGCAGCCAAAAATAAATTGTGGTTTGTACCCAATATTTTAGTATACTTAAAGTGGTTGCTTATGATAAGTATGTGCACATTCACCAAATGCTGGTATTTAACTTTTTTCGCGAAGAATTAATTGCCACCATTTTGTGATTTTTGCGGCCCGGCTAGTTTCTGTATTTCTTTTTGCGGGGAGCAGTAAATAATGGACGTTTGGAGTCAACATTTTATTTTGAATGAAATTTTCTTGTCAATATACAAAACAAAAAAGTTTGTAACGTTTAAGGAACTTGCACCGAGATACGATTTATGTACCCGGAACCCCCCCCCCCCCCCACTCAAACCCCCTAAACCCCCCCCCGGCCCCCCCAAAAAAAACAGTGCCTCAGATAAACTTTCACTACACCCGACTGGCTGCTAGAGATAGAGAAATGTATGTTCTGCCACAGTTGAGACCAAGATGCAGGTATGTGTACAACTGGCTGGTTGATACCGTCCCAAAGCCTATAAAAGAGGGAGTCAGGGGTACATGAACAGCCGGGAAACGACTTCACGCCTCAGGAACATAAGCATGCCCACCAAAGGACCTTCTCAAATTTCCTCATTCTTGGTATAGGAGGAGCGGATGTCGATGGGTATATAGGAAGGGTGAGACCAAACGTGAAAACCTTAGTTGAGGGGCAGGTAGAAGATATGGGGTCGGCAAAGATACAGCTGTCACTATGGATACATTGGAGGAAGCCAATAGAGGGAACCAAAGACAAGTATGAGGAGGCAAAAAAAGCCTTTCATAGTAATATGGCCTCAGTATTCCAAGGCAGCAACGTAGATGACATGCTGGATACGATGTTTGCCCAAGTTAAAACACATGTGGAAAACTCAGCATTCCCCAAAAATGGCTTTACGATCGGTCGAATACTACACCTTGATATCGACTTCCATAAATTGAAACTAACAAGGGGTTCATCATATATACAGACACCTAAATGGATAGCCTCCAAGAAGGCCATTAATAACCCATTGAATGAGGATGAGGAGTGTTTCAAATGGGGCATCATCGCTGACCTATATCATGAGGAGATAGGGAAGAACCCCAATAAAATATCTCAGATGAAACCCTATGTAGGCCACTATAATTGGGAGGGTATAGAGTTCCCTACAAGCACCAAAAGCATAAGTAAATTCAAGGATAACAACAAGGAGATTGCGGTAAACGTCCTCTATGGACTCTTGGAGGTATGGGATATGGTGACGGGGAAAAGTAGAAAGACCATAGAGATTAGGTTCATCGATAGCTGCAGGTTCATGGCATCATCATTGGATAAATTGGCAAGCAGCCTTATTGGTACAAACGCTGCAGGTATAAAATGTCAACAATGTGCAGATACCTGCCTTGAATTCAGGGTATAGACGCCTCATATGAGGCAAGTTTTTGGTGTAAAAATTGCGAATCAACGAGTACCACAAAACAGCTTAATCAAGACCGGGTAAAGGCAAATGTACCATCCATGGCCAAATTCGTCGACAAGGATGATATCTTCAGGTTGATGCTGAGAAAAGGCGTGTACCCCTACGAGTACATGGATGGATGACAGCGATTTGAGTAGCTGGAACTACAACCAAAGGAGGCGTTATACAGCAAGCTCAAAATGAGGGGCATCAGCGACAGGGACTACACCTATGCGAAAGAGGTATGGAATGTCATTACCACAGAGGGCGATAACGTCACTATGGGGGACTACCATCATATCTACTTGACCATAGACGTCCTGCTATTAGCCGACGTCTTCGAGACATTTCGAGGTGTATGCCTGGACAATTACAAGCTTGATCTTGCCCATTTCTACTCCGAACCTGGCTTGGTCTAGAAGGCAGCTCTGAAATTTATGGGTATAAGGTTAGAGCTTCTTACAGACCCCGACATGCTCCTCATGTTCGAGAAGGGTATCTGGGGAGTTATAACGGGTATGCCTTGCGTCAAGACTTACTCACGGGTATACCTTAGAGGTAGATATCGATTACCCCAAGGAGCTACATGATAAACATAATGACCTACCGTTCCTTCCCGAACACAAGATGGTACATAAGGTTGAAAAGCTGGTCCCGAATCTGAGTGATAAACGCCGATATGTGGTGCATATTAAATCCCTTCATGAGGCTTTAAAACATGGTCTTGAGCTCAAGAAGGTGCATAGTTCAACCAGAAGGCATGGTTAAAGAGATATATAGATCACAACACGAGATTGAGAACGACTGCCAAAAACGACTTCGAGAAGGACTTCTACAAATTGATGAATTTAAGTGTTTTTGGGAAGACCATGGAAAGACCATGGAAAATATCATGGAAAATAAAAGGGTTAGTTCTACACAGTCGGTTCACATCTATGGGGTCGGAACTTTGGCTGTGCTTGCCATAGGAGTAGGGGTCTGGTATATGTTTGGAAGGGGTAAACCCTAAAACCCCGCACCGGAGTCTCGGCAGGGAACACAAGGCAAAACTTGGCCTCAGATTGACATCTTCAAAATGCATTGAATTTTTTCAAAAAAATTACACTTAATAAATGACAAGCAACGTATCATCGAAGGAAAAGGAGATTTTGGATATGCTCTATGAGACAGTGGTGGACCTTAGTTTCACCTTTGCCTATGCCATGGCAGGTAAGAAATTTTTAGGTATAACGAGGCCATCGACAAAAATGGATACCAACGACGTTCTCAAGATGGTGGCCTATTTTGCGGCAGGCCGGGCGAGTCGCGAGATGGCGGTGAAAAAAGGGTGGCTACCCGCCAGCATAGTGCCGAAGTCCATGTAGACCACCTAGTGAAATTTCTATATCTCACTGAGATATAGAAAATATGGAAGAGGAGGCCAAACGGTGCCATAAATGTTTACAAATCCTACCATTGAACCAGTTCAAGTCAAAGGGTAACGGGCAGCTGACAAAAACCTGCATCAAATGCCTTGATCTTGGGAGGGTATCAAATGGCAATTCAAAACGCCGCTTTTACGTGCAACCATTATATGAGTTAATAATTATGCTACAAGATCATATCCAAGCCCAGTTTAATGAGGGGTATACCTAGGAAAATTATGAGAGGGATGTGAACAGTAGGGTACGATTCAGGTACGACGAAACGTTTAATCGTCCGACACTTGCTGAGGTCACTAATGCATTACGACGGGCACAGTACGCATTAACAAATGGAGATCAAATGTTGTAGGAAGTGTAAAAATATATTACCCCCGCACAAGTTGAAAATCAGGGGTAATAGTCGAACAAAAAGTTGCATAGTCTGCCTTGATAAAGCCAAGGAGAGACGGGCGACTCCTAAAAATAGAGATATCGAAGACGTTGAAATGGATCCCCTCCCTATTGATAGGGAAATTCGGGGTGTTCAACAAGATAAAAACTACTTCATCCTATATGACTTAATGACATATAACATTATACCTCAATATATCGAACTTGTCGGAAACGGAGAAGGCAAGACTCGTTGAGAGATATCGTAATGCATTGCGGTGTCTGCAGGGTGTATAGTACTTACTCCACCACCCCTCGAATTTTTCAACTCGAAATACTAAGCTTTGCCCTACCTGCCAGGGGTACTTGGAAAACAAATATGGGGTTGTGTTAATCTGTTCGGGCTGTGCCGGGGTATATCTGAAGGTTCATAATCGAAAGTGGTCAAATTACTGAAATAAAATCCTGGATGTCGTGAAGTAACCGCATACGGCAATTTTCACGGGCCCTACTTCGTGTGGCAAGACACAACGTGATTTGGATCTACTTGAAGCCGAATATAAGGGACACTTCTACAATATCATCATCCTCTGCCCGACCCTAAGGTGGAATAGATCTTGTCTTGAAAGGACATCGCTATGGAAAGACCCCTATGTATTTCTGATAGACCCAGGAAATGAGCTGTTTGAATGGATTCAGAAATTGTCGTCGTTATTCGCGGCTAAGGAGAGTCTCTTCATAGTCGATGATTGTATATCGAACAAGGACTTCGATAATCGTCAACAATCCCTACTTGAATTAGCTATTTCATGTAGGCACAGAAAGCATAGCTTATGGCTCCTAACGCAGTCATATACTGCCTTGCCCAAAAATCGGAGAAGGCAGAAGAAGGCCCTGTTTTTATGGTACCCACACGAAAAAATCAGATATGAGGTTAATTGACGAAGAGACAAATCAAAACTGAGCTGAAAAAATCTAAGCGTGTGTGCCTTTTTATAAGATTGGAACATCCTAGGATTCGGGAAATTTTGGATTTTTTGGAGCACATTGAAATCCTCCGGCCAGGCATCAGTATATAGAAAACGTCTTCACAGCTCACCTTATTCAATGCAATGCCTGCAAGAGCCATTGAGACCTTGTTCGATAAACAAAATCAACCACTCTTCAAACGTTCCAATCTAGAGAGGTTTTTAAATATTCCAAATGACAGGAAATACGGACTTGGTAGCAGTATGACGACATCAGGAGGAGAAATAGAGAACATGCAGACAGCTGTACCCGGCAGGTACAGCTGCTCGAGTGGCCGGAAGGGGGGAAGAGCAGGCATGATGTATTTGTCACGTTGGGCAGAGCCCTCGAAATCACCGTCAGATCGAGAAAGCCCAAGGCTATAGCCTTGACAAAATGGCTAGCTGGGAAGGGGTGGAGAATTACAGGATAAGATAAAGGAGCAGCGGCAAGCCCTTGAGGATAAGGATAATGCCCTTGCCTTCCTAAATGATGAAATTGAAGTTTTTGGGGATGAAATTGAGGAGCTGAAGCAACGTGCCGTGCCCCACCTCGAAGATCAGGGGAGGGATAGCAGTATGGTAATAATTCAAAAGAATAATGATGATCCCTGGCCATATGTTGCAATCAGTGGGCAACAGGATTATGTAGCAAAACAATACGAAATAAGCTTGTCGACTACTCCAAGGGTGAGATCGTGGTACTGGCAGAGACCCCGAATTCCATAGTTCATTATAATTGGCTCCGAGAGTGTGGCTGTATTATAGTCAACCCGGAGAGGGTCAGACATTTTAGGCTCGGAGAACACTATAAGCATGAAAGAACTCGCGGAATAGGAGGTGGTCAGATCTGTCCATTTTCATTCTGACAAGATTTTCACTACCCTTGCGGGTAGCGAAAATTATATGCAAAAGTGGGGCATCTCCAATGGGCACCCTCGGTAAGTCAAAAAAGCCTCATTTGGTGGTGGGTTCCCAACCCCTCCTCCATTGACTGGTTTGGCTTCGGGATATAATGTATTGAAATATCAACATTATGGAAGCATACATAAAACAAAATCAATTTACAATCAACTACAATATTCAGGTACCTGTGCTACATTGCTGTATCAAGGCGGGGTCAGTGACAGGATATTGTCCTACCTACCTGGAAAATTTCAGGTATCGAGGTGAAGTATACTACGAAGGTTTTAAATACCCTACGGACGATGATCTTTTACACAGGGTAGCATCAGGCGAAAAAGCATGGGCAACATTTGTGAGAAGCGAGGTCGATGATGATTTCGAGGATGATATTGAACGTCTAGGACTCTATATCGTTGCGGTAAGGAGAACAACTATGGAGCACTCTGCTACTAGATCGTCAAGGATAGGGACTTGAAGCTATCGGATTTGGTCGATATTGAAACAATAAGCAAAATACTCAATTTTCCAATACCAGATAGACGTCTAGTCGATATTGATTTGGAGAATGAGCCTAATGTCATCAAATAATGGCATCGTCCATGGGTACCTATTCTACACCCAACAACCTTTGGATTGTGTAAGGGATCCGAGTGAAGATGATGCTTTGGATGACGAAATAGATTTGGGTGAAGATGATGACGAAATAGATTTGGATGAACTAGAGGAACTCGTGAAACATATTACCATTCTTTGATAACCTCTGGCGGTACCTGAACATCCTCTGGTACCTGCATGAGTTCTTCTGACACGAAGCTGCGATCAAGACCGTCTTTTAGGTAGTATAGAAGACGACTACCCGTCGCAATACGATCCAACCTGTAAGTATGTTTGCTGTAAAAGGTGTCGGTTGCGCGTCTTTTAGAGTCACTATGCTCCTCTCCGGGTTGTAGCAGATACAAGTACAGCTCATTCTCAGGTAGGGGTTTCTCTTCGGGATATTCCTCACTTTTTGCCAGCGATACCTCATCCAGCTTGATCGCCTTATTGGGCTTCATGTTTATCATGGCAATCTTGGAGTTATGACGGCTTTTGACGATGGTATACAGGTGCTTCACCCAAATGCTACTAATCTCGTTAGAGACCAACTCCTGCGCATCCTGGGGTTTGAAGAGTCTCTCTGCAAGTACCTTGTTGTAACTTTCGACGAAGGCTGTGAATGTATGGTGGTATTTGGTGGTTGCCCTCTTGATCTCAACACCCTTATCCTCCAATAATTTCGTTACTTGGGATTTGGACTCACTACCATTATCGCACTGAAAGGTTTTAGGGTAGTGTAGGTGTCCTGCCTTGTATATGTCCTTCAAAATCTCGGCGACTTCGCTAGCTTTCTTCGTTCGTGGAGGCCTCACTACCTTATATCTTGAAGCTACACGAATCCCCGTCAGAATATACTTGTACGTATTGCCATACAGGCGATCATGAGGCATATAGAGCAAATCGAACTGATGCATTTCCTTAGATCTCGTAATGGTTAAATGCGGATAATCGATCTTTTTAGAACCTTAAATGTGTCGTAGCCACAAGAGTTGCCTGGATAGCCAATGAATTACCTTTCTTTTTGAGAGACTGCTTGTTGGGTTTTTGAAGGGGTGTAAAAACCCTTTAATTGCGGTGCTTTATTGTCCGGGTTTACGTAGAATTGATCGTTGTCCAATTCTTTTAGGCTTTTGCCTGCCTTGATCTGCCTCTCTCGTTCCTTGTTGAACCAGTCGAGTTTCGCCTGTCGTTTGCGTATCCATTTCGCCTGGGCCGAATTTACTCGTTCCATCGCCTTGTCATGTCTTTTCCGTTCTGCCTCACCGTGCTCTGAGAACTTTGAAAATAGATACTTAGTCCAACTGAACGCCACGGCGTTTATGGCCGCACCCGCCACTATCACAGCTATTGTCGCCATTTATTGTTTACCCTTCTTGCAGTCTTTGCATCGATACCTCCTCCTTTGATGAGGGCAAGTTTTACTGCCCCCACATTCTTTACACTTGGATCTCACCCTTTGATGGGGACAAATTTGCCTTCTCCCACACTCCTTACTTTGTCCCCTCTTCCTTTGATGGGGACAAATCTGACTACCGCCACAGTCTTTACAAAAGGCCCTTTACCTTTAATGTGGGCATATTTGACTTCCCCCGCATTCCCTACAGTGGGATATCTGTCTTTGATGGGGACAAATCTGACTTCCGCCACGTTCTTTACACTTGGATCTTAACCTTTGATGGGGGCAAATGCTTCCACCGCCACACTCTTTACATATTGTTCTTCGCCTTTGATGGGGGCAAATGCTTCCACCCCCGCACTCCTTGCAGCGGAATCTTATCCTACCATGGGGGCACTTGTTTTTGGTACACTGCCGTTTGGCTTTATCAAGGCAACATATGCACTGTTTGGTTCGTTGACCATTTTTCAACACCTTAAATGCATCCAAGGCCAACACCTTTTTACATTTTGAACAGCTTTTGCTTTCTTCCATATTGTTTGTTGTGTTTGCCTCTGGAGCAAACACAAATTGTGGTCATTTAATACTGCACAGAGTGAAACCTACCGTCCAAGACATTCAGCTGGGCGTCTTGAAGCAAATACACGTAAGCCATAAAATCTCCGGTTCCATCTGCCTTTTTGGTGATATGTAGTGTGATATCATCACTTACACGTTTTAGAGGTCTTTGACTACCATGTAGGGTATGATCGGGAGACGCCCAAAAGTCTACAAACAGGGCATATATTTCATTGAAAAATTGACCGATAGTCACGTTTGAGTCGTGACTACCAAGGAGGTTCACGATCTGTTCGAGATGGTCCTTGGGCAACATTGCGTGAGAGTACTCATTAGGCTCTCCCTCGACAGTGACGCTAACCTTTTCAATTCCGGGGTTATAAAACGTTTCGTTAACGCCGGCGTAAGTCTTTTCCAGGGTCCATGAAGAGTAACAAGACACCCTTAAGTGATTTGGAGGGGGTGTCAATTTGGAGGTTATATGAAGTGTCTGATTTTCACATAGTAAGCACCTTGCTACGGAGTATCGTTTCGTAAAACAGGGCCAATCTTGCAAACCTTGACATCATGGCGCTTGCGAGACCTTCATGGTTGAGCTTGTCAAATTCTAACTTAATGTTGTTTATTCTGTACGCGGCATCGGCTGCCTTTGCCATTGCCCCGGACCCTGTACCTCCATCTTTGATGACGTCATTTGATTACGAATTGCCATCTGTCGTACAGGCCCTCTGCATAAAAAGGTAAATCCCTCGTCAGTTCAAACATCTTGCCTAGTAATATGCAGAAAAAATTGGGGTTACAGCCTAATGTGAAATATTATGATATGGTTAGGGAAGACAAGGGAAATCAACTCATTGTTAAGGAAATAGTGAAAGGTAAAAAAACCTTTAAGGAAATAGTGCTTACAAATCAAGATGGCAGCCTAAAAACAGTGGGTCAGTTACAAAAGCTCCTGGGTAGTAATCGCCTGCAAGCCCTGGGGTTTGTCGACTATGTTACACCTAACAAAGGTGGTAAATTTAGGGCCCAGAACCTTCTGAAAAGATATAATAAAATAGAGGAGGAGGACGCCGAACATATTGAGATGGAATCGTTGGAGGATATGGATGAATTTGTAGATGCCACGGAGAGTCTTGTACGTATACAGATGAAATACCCAGAATTGTACTGACCTGGCAGGGTTTATCGTAGGGTACCGGCATACCATAGAATTTAGTTGTGATTGCATCCTTGTAATACTTAAGCTTAGCGTTCACATAACGATCCTTTTGTACAGGCTCTGTCGTTAATTGCTCGGATATCTTCAATCTTTGACCATATTTGATGATATTTAGCAACGAAATCGGGATACTATTCAAAATCAAGACTCATTGCCGGTTACGCATTGACGTTGTACCGGGTCACTCCATTCGGGGACCAGATTTTCAGTGTCTTTACCCTCAAGGCCACCACAAGGTCCTGTGTATGGTGCCCTACTACATATCGTTTGACCTTACCCCCATTGTCAGGAATGGGATCTGATACCGTTAAGTATTCTATATTGATATCGTTGATATCTGTAAACGTAGCAGCAAAGAAGTAGAATAATTTAGGTTTGACAAGTTCGTTCTCAAATTTTAGCATTCTGTTTATTGTATATTTCGAACGACTGCAGAGAATTGCATGTCATCGTACATGCACAGCCGCCTCCGTTGTACGTAATATGTTCATGGTAGCAGTACCAGCATAACATTTTACCATTTACCTCAAACCTACGTCCGCAGGTACATTTGTCATATGGATCCAATATACGCTCACAGTCATTGCATTGTTCATCCATTTATTAGAATATCAATACGAGCCTCCAGGTCCTTAATTCTCCGTTCATTAGACCCCTTCTTCTCCTCCTGTACACATGCCAGGGTTACAAGTGGTAGGGATGACCGACGGCGGTAAAGAAGGTTATGAAGATCATACTTTTCAAGTTATATTGACAGTTGATACACATTTTATTATAGGTTACACATATTCGAGTACCTCGGGCTTCTTTTCAACGGCTTTGTTGCACATGTCCTGCGTCTTGAACCTATCCGGTATATGTATGATTTGCCAATGATCTTTTTCAACAATTTTGTTAGATATGTCTCGCGTCTTGAAGTGATCCGGTACATACTTCAGCAACTATGACTTCTTTTCAACAGCCTTGTTGTACATGTTCTGTGTCTTGAAACTCATCTTTATTATAGTAGTATTTAACTTACAAGCCCAGATTACAGTGCATGCGTTGATTTTTGATGATTATCATTAAGGAATTTTCCCTGCGCTAAAATTTTGAACCTCTTATTTTGCATACTTTGATGACGCCATTACTTAGTGGGGACTTTACCCTGCTAAGTAATGGCCGTATAATAGGGAATAGCCATGGCTAAGCAGGGCATGGTACCGCAGGGTGCTGGTTGGTACTGGACTTCTTGTGACGTCACTTGTTGTATGCGCACGCGACTGCGCTAGAAATTTTTGGGGTCGTTGACTTGTCGTTGAATTGTCGTTGACTTGGTGGGGGTTGCTGTGGGTTGCCGTGCGCGCACACGCGACTGCGCTAGAACATACATTTTATATTCTTTTTGCTAGCGATCCAACAAAACACAATTAGCTGATTGATGTTGCTTCCACAACAGATAGACGTACACATACTGTAAATCATATGCGCTGCATATTTATTATAGGTAACCAGTTGGCGCCACCAACGGTAAGCATGGAAAAAAATATCAAACTGGCTGCAGTTTAAGCACTTACTTATCGACACACCATTTATCAGCCATAACTCAGCTTTGAGACATCACAAGGTTTATACTAAAAAGAATTAAATTCTCTATAAAGAATTGCTCCACTTCGTCAATGTTGCAACAGCAGGTGCCATAAATTAACTGCAATGACGAAAACTACTGGCGAAAAAACGTGGATATCTCCAGTTTTTATAATATAACCGTAGTTTAAGAGTTTAATATAAAATCTGAAACATTTTAGAATTCATCTCCATTGTCGCAACCTGGCGCAAAACACACCTTGGGTCAACCAAAAGTGTGTTTAAGGTCTTTTTCGAACTACTGCGATTAAAAGCTGTAAGGAAGTCCAATACAATTTTGTCCCCTGGGCATCTTGTATCTTTTCTGACATCAGGGCGATATAAAAAAGAGACAAGATCCGCCGGGAAAAAGGTTTGTCCGTAGTCCAGTAATAACCCTGACATGGCCAAACTAATCAAAGTCATTGAAGCGGATTTCCTGAAAATCACAGAGGTTTCTTAGACTAATATACAGTCCATGAGTATAAGATATCAAGCCATTTGCACGACTAAGTAATAATTATTTTGGGAAAAATGTTTAAAATCTGAAAATATATAAAGGAAATAGTGAAATATAACATAGCTTAAGTGGATCACGTCGATTAAGTCATCCGCAAAAATAAATTTCCATGAAAAGTTAAAAAAACGGTAAAATCCGCGAGTTTAAATTTAAAGCGCACAGAACTGTTAAATTGTTACTTAAAAAAATGGCAAGTCGGGTCGAGGGTTGAAAGCCATGTTTGTTGCTTGCAGGAGCTGTTCAATTCGTGACTTTTACATAAAATACCACATAAAATCTGAAAATTCTCGGAAGCTCCGACTGTGGTTCGATACAGTCAACTAGCTAAGCTACACATCTTGCGTTTGAAATGTAAACTGGAAGTGTTGAACTGTAAAAACAAAACAAAACGTCACTGTTTTCTGCTCAACTGAGTTCTTTTATAGTAGCTCTGTTTATAACGTGGATGGTACTTTATGACTCAATCCATCTTGATTTATTCTAGCCAGTCAGTAGTTAGTTCCAGCTTAACTCTGCCCGCTTGCATTTTGTTTTATCTTTTTGTTGTTATTGTTGTTATGCAAGCTGGTTTAGGTGGTTTTTAGAGGGGATAAGAAGTTTATTTGATAACTGGAGCGTTAAACTATTATGGAGTGGCTTATTGGGATTGGAAGAAGTAAACTTGGTGGTGCAGGTAGTTCTCATTCGAGAAACCCTCGTCACGAAGATAATCAGAAGGCATACATGATTGATAAGACTAATTTAGGAAACCTGCTTAGTAAAATAACAAAAGATGAACTACAAGAAACAGTTCCTGTGCCAACTGGAGTTGATATAAATGAATGGCTGGCAACAAATACTCTATCATTTTATAATCACATTTCTTTAATATACGACTCACTCCATGAAGTATGTACATCACACACCTGTGTGACTGTTTCAACTGGAGCTCCAATGAATTTTACATGGGTTGACGATAGAGGTAAAAAGGTCAGACTTTCTGCACCTCAATACATAGAGTTGGTAATTATACAAATTGAAAAGTACATCACTGATGAAAGCGTTTTTCCCACAAAATATGACATGACATTCCCTAACAACTTTCAAACTATTGTAAAAAAGATTTTTAGACTGATGTTCCATATAATAGTCCATATATACCAGTCTCATTACGAGCACATTGCTGAGATGAAGCAACTGTCTGCTTTGAACACTTTGTTCATTCACTTTATGTATTTTCAAACTGAGCATGGATTGTTGGAATCAAAGGAGCTACAACCATTAGAAGACTTGATTAAGTCGTTATGTCTATAGCAAAAATTGTTTCTGTTTTAATATAATTTAACCTGTTTTCATATAATGGTACCAAAATTGAAGACTTTCAAATTTTGTAAATATGCTAAAGTATCATTTAAAAGATGGAGAATGCTATTTTCATATTTATGTAGATTTAAAATTGTAAATGCCATCATTTTAATAAAACTTGTTTAAATGTGGAGATGGTTTAGAAGTTTGGAAATGTTTAATAGTTCACTGTTTTCTCTTTATATCTCATATATAGTTGTTTTCACAAAATAATATATGCATGCTTTTTTATTACGGCCATTTAATGAGAATACAAGCCTTTTGATTAAACTATAACAAAATAATCTGAGGCTTGAGTATAAGCTTTGTGCAGAAATGCCTCAATAATAAGAAAAGCCAGGCTTGAAATTTTCCCCATAAAATATTTAAACCCATCATAAAATTTTTGTCAATGCATATTTTCTCCTTCTACAGCAACAATGTTTTTAGATTTGTCAATATCTAAGCATGTTTAAAGATCCTATTTAAAACCTTATCCAACATTTTATATATAGTATATATATATATAATTTTTTTGTATAATGGTGTTGATTTCTGTTGTGTTTATGATAGTGATATGTTAAGATTAAAGCACAATTTTTTTTGTTTTGTTGGAAAGTAGAATGTTTTCAAATTATTTGTAGTTTTTGAATACTAAAATACTTAAATAACAGAGCATGTTTATAATTGTGATTTAAAACAAAAGCATACAACTATATATATCTTAAAAGAAGAAATTTTTCTGCATTTAACAATTTTAATCACAAAAAATTAATTTTGTGAGAGTGGCATCCTTATAATAAAACATCTTGTCTTAATAATCTTACCAGGATATATTTACAAAAGATCTAAAAATTGGATGGATCACGAAAACATTTTCTTTAACATGTTTTGTCGTACTACCTGACAGAAACTTTATTCAATAATTTACATGCATACTCTCTGCCTAGACAGAATGCAGGTGAACTTTAACAGCGTGAACTGACTTGCTTGGCTTTTGTAAACATTTAAAAAAATATTTATTATTGTCAATCTCTAACTACTTGTAGCTGTGTCCTTAAGTGAGGATTTTTTTTACTTAATCTGGAAAATGGTAATATAAAAAGGCATACTCTTTTTGCATTAAAAGTTGTTTTGGCAGGCGCAAAATTAAAGTTTTATTATTTTATGCTTGTGTTAGTTACAGTGTAATTATGTATTTTGTATTTTTAAAAGATTATATATTTTTTTTCGGATCTTCAAAAGACTCACTATATAAAACGTGTTGTTGTTTTACCTTATAACTTTTAGACTTTTGTGGCTATAGTTTTTAGTGACGTTAGTTACGTTTAGTGACGAGAAAACAGTTAAAAAATTTTGTTTATCAAGGTTACTTGAATGTATTAGTTTTTGGTATGGAGCCTTAAGAAAATTTTTAAGAAACAGTATCAACATTAAAAACTCTCGTTTTTACATTGAAAAACAATGTTTATATACCGAGTCGCCTGATACTTGCATCCCAAAAACGCGTTACCAAAAAAAAAGTTCTAAATTTTGTCGACGAACTGATTCCAGTTTAATGTTTCATCGTTCGTCGTAATAAGCATTATCAATTTGTCTTCCCTTTTAAATGCTCAAGTATTGCTTAGTTTGTTGCTGATTTGTTGACTGTCTGCATAGTAACTACCAAATTCACGTGTTTGCTTGCACGTGTTGTATATAAAACGTCGCTTTTAAAAAGCGAAAACAATGCAACCTTTCATTAGAGACCATACCATGTGTTTTCGTGGTAAACTTCCAGGAATCGAATTAAGCTGGGGCATGGATCGGAAAACTTGCGAAATTCGGGCAGATTGTAAAACAAACAAAATTGAATTAGAAACTCAAAAATGTTTTCAAAATTTATTTACTTTTCCCTGCAGTGTAAACTATACTTTACTAACTTTCGCAGCAATTTACCGGCCTCATAACCTATTTAAGGCACTTAACACAATGAACAAGATTATTCATTGGATGGGTATTCATTATTGATGACGTGGAAAATTCAGATCGTTTTTCACAATCTTTAAATAATTATAAACACGCAGCAATTTACCGGCCTCATAACCTATTTAAGGCACTTAACACAATGAACAAGATTATTCATTGGATGGGTATTCATTATTGATGACGTGGAAAATTCAGATCGTTTTTCACAATCTTTAAATAATTATAAACAATCTGTTAAAAGTAAAGTATAAAAGAAATTTCTTTGTTATTTCGTGTTTTTTGTGTCTCCGCGGTAAAGAAGTTGAGTTTTAGCTAAAGAAAAAAGCAGGAAATTTAAAGGGTTTCTCATAACTCGCCGACGCTTGTGGAAGCTTTAAACATTCTACAATTTAAGGATATTTCGAACTCCCATGTACACAGAGATCACGGAAATAAATATTAGAAAAACAAATATGGCGGACATGACTCAACAAATCATTCACAGTTTAGGACATGTTCTCAGCATAAACTGTTTTTGTTTGAAACGATCATCAATATTGTTGACAAAACCTAAATTAACTAGGTATTCCGCATTATTTTTTTACAATAACAGCAAAACACGTTCCTTCCTCCAGCCCTTTCTTTCTATGAAAGAGTGGACAATCGGTTCAGTTGATTCACAAAATTTTTATATTCCGGGGACTCAAGCAGTAAATTTCTGAAATAAACCTTAGCAAATAAGTTCAAGGGATAATCTAATAATAAAACCTGAAAACCGCAAACAGTTCTTCCATCAAATGAAAAACTCTCCGATTCACAGAAATTGGGTTGTATTGTTGCGTCCCCGTTTCAACCACCCACCCATAGATTTTAACGACGTTGCGTTATTGATAAAACAAATACACCAATTTTAATATTTAATAGAAATATATTTAACTGTATAAATAAATTAACATCATGAATACATATTATTATAATTTGATAAGTTCGAGGAGTTCTCTACTGATTATTTTTACGCCTTTCTCATCAGTCTCATCTGAATTAACATTAGCCAGCTGTGACAACATTTGTGTTAACTCTTTACTACCACTGAAGATAGTCTTAATGTCGTCATTACATGTCACTAATCGTTTCAATATCCTCAACATTACTTTTTGTTGTTTACCTGTACTTTGTTTTAAATATTGACAAACACATTGTAGATTATCTCCTGAGAAACATTCCACGTCCCCTCCAAACAATTCAGCTGAGAGGTACAAGCAACGGCACGCCCACTTTTGAACATCTGTGTCATCATAAACCAACAAATTCAGAAGAATACCGTTTAACTCAGACAAAACTTTACTTTCTTGTAACAAATCCTCTACTTCGATTTTGCTAACCATATTGTCCGCAGGTTTATTCGACAGAACATTTTTCACAGCAAGTTCGATATTTCTCAACACATGCTGCAATGTATCTAACAATTGCAGCAACAATGAAGACACATTGCTTACATTAGCATCATCTTCGATACACGAAGCTACTTCCACGAATGCTGCCGAAACGTAATCAATTATTCCGTTTTTATAGGCACGCATAAAATCCACTTCGTTTTTAGAGACGAGATTATTCAAAATGCCAACAGCACATTGCAAAACAGAGCTATTTATAGCGCCTTGGTAACTGCGTAGTACGGACAGCAAGTTTTGTATTATATCGTTTTCAATTAAATCCCGGAACACATTAGGAAATTTTTCGGTAAATGCATGTAACAGTTTTAAACAATATGATGGGATCGGATGCTGATCTTGAAGAAGGTTTTGCAGCTCGGGAATAAAATGCTCCATCAATATCTATAGATAAGTAAATGAAGTTTTAAAGTACAGTGGAATCCTTTTATCTTGAACTGTCAAGGGACCGGGATATTTGATAGGGAGGGACAAAAATATTTGTTTGAGAGATAAGGAGATGTTCAGGATAGATAGTGCTCAAAATAAAGCCAATAACTACAAAAGCAGAAGTAAATAAATAAACTTGATAGCAGATAAACAAAAGTAAGCTGTGAATGAACATTCCTTTTCTCACCTTGTGTAAATCCATGATAAAACCAGTTCTTTCTTCCTCCTCTTCATTTTCTAAACACAACGCTGAAATATCTGTAAACAACTTTAACGACAACATCCTCAAGTTTCCATCTTCACTGCTGTCAAACGATGCAAGGACAGGCAGAATATCCGTCACTACATGTGCCATGTTGGTCAGTAGAATTGGAGGATGCTGAGTAATGGATTCGATGATGGAAAACACGTTTGACGTGGCCTGCTCAGCGTGTTGTTTTGTGTTGCTGCCGGATAAATTGATTTCACCATCGTCCATCTGTTTTATTTGCTGTAAAAAACAAACGTAAACAATAGATATAGCATATGACAACAACAACAACAACAACAATAACAATAACAACAGCAGCAGCAACAGAAACAACGACAACGACAACAACGACAACATAAAAAATACTTTTGCTTCCCTCACCTTTAACAAACTCCCTAAATGATAAATAAATTTTCGATCAACAAATCTCTTCCGAAACACTGAACTGGTCACCATGTGAAGAACGACAGATAACAAAGGTAGATGCAACTTGAGTTGTTTTGTTTGAGCAACGTTTGGATGACGACGTCCACTAATCATGCTCAAAATGTGCAGAACACCTAAACAGTAATATGTAAACAATAACATGCATCCAGGTGAGATTCGATTGTAAAAAAATCCTTCAGATAAGCAACATTGTTTTCTCAAGTTACATTGCGTATATTCCACGCACATATTAAAAATCCGGCAAACGCGTTTCGCGCAATGAACATACCAGCGCACTTTGTTCGCTGGTTTAATATTTTTTTCTAAAAGTATATTACAAAGAGAAGATAAAAATTCTAGATATATGTTCAAGTCTGTAAATTACATACATGCCGGGAAAATAGCCATTATTGTTTTTCGCCGCCATCAGCTCGACTTTCGTGTAAGTCACTAAAGTCGAAAACCGACAGCCGTTCCGTAGCCCTTTTAATACATTAAAGACCATGAGAAAATACTCCTATACTCCAATTACTAATTTTCAACAAATTTCCTAACCACCTCGTTTATTCCAACCCCCTGATTATTCAGTACGCTAGAAGTAAGATCAATTTTCAACAACTTAAAAATCATGAGCAAGCGCGTAAAAATAAACCTTAAGAAACAATTAACATTGCTACCAATCATCAGGCGACTTCACCGCCGCAATCTCCCTGACAGGTGTCAAAACAAAAGAGTGTTCAGGAAGCTCGTTAGTAGCGAAAACAAATAGAAACCACTCATATCAGGCATGTGCAGTGAGGGAAACCTACCTTCAATTATCTGTGGTTGTATGTCAACAATAGTACGCACAATCATAGCCAAACATTGATGCACATAAACCAGTAAATCACTGTGCTCTTTGCCAGCCACTTTCTTGCTGTCTCTTTCAATGAACATAATCAACCGCGATTCACAACACAGAAGCAATACATCATGCGATCGAACACACATTTCAGCAAGAAGAAGGTAGATTTTCCCGCGTAGCACAGGCGAGGCTGATTCAAGATTGTGGATAAGTTGTTGAATTAAATTATGATCTTGCGTAATCCTTTTCGCATGTATGGAACTTGATAAAAGTGCAACAAAGATAGTTACAAAGGCTTGTTGAGATTTCGGCGTACCAGAAAACAGCCCATCTTGGAATTTGTTTAAACCAGCTCGGTCTGATACATGTTGGACGACAGTCGCGCTATGCATGGAGATACGACATAAACACGATGACGCTGTCACTTTCTCGATGTCGGAAGCTGCGTGAATAAACAAATTCCAAACACCCTTGGGATAAAAAACGATTATACAATTAAAGTTTGTTTGCATTTTACTGCAAAGTTGTCGTCATTGCAAATACCTCGGTTTCCGCGGTTGAGGCCAATCTCGATTTACGGTTGGGAGTAAAAATCTTTTTTTTAGGGATTTACTTTCGCAATTATGTCCAAGTAATATTTTTCACGGAACTTTTTTCGCAGATTTAAAAAAATCCGTGAATTACAGCAAAAATATACAGAACAGTCTCCCTAATTAGCAGACAACACTGATGCAACTGACCGCTAATTAGTTGTTTACCTTTTGAAAAGTTGATATTTTCAGGCTTATACTCGATAAGTCGGTATATGTTTTGGTTTTTTTATAGCTGAAGTTGTTAGCAAAAGGGTGAACAGAGCAGTTGCATCATTTACATCAAGTATCTAATTATTAGAAAGAACAAAGTTCAAAAATACTCATTTTGTGTATAAAAATTGTCTGTTTATAGGAGTGTCCGGTAATTGATAGTCCGCTTCTTAGAATATATTCTATGAGAGATTCACCAGAATTCAGCCAGTGTGATAAAATCTGTCTGTTAATCAGATATATTTGCCCTTTTGAGTTAATGAGAGAGAGAATATTACTCCCAATAAAGTAGTCTCGTTTCAATTGAACCTTTATTCCAAAGAATCTATATGATAATACCCGTATACGTCTGTCTGTCTGTCACGCGAGAAGGTAACCGCAGTAGCAAGATAAACAAAATGAGGTAAATAAAGGACAGGTGAACCCGTGGATTTATCCACGGGCCCCTGAAGTCATGATAAAGAACTCACCAGTCCAACCTCATTGGTTAAAAACTTTTTACAATATCTTCCAGTTGTGCTGACAATATTTTCGATGGTTTTGGCAGCGATAAGTCTTGTGACGTAATCATCTGTTTGTTGTAAACATTTGTTGATAATCGTAAACACAGCCCCTTTGAAAAGATAAAACAAGAAAATAAGCGAGTCAATACTCTATGTTGAAACACCAACAACCCTGGGTACTGTCATTCTAGGTATCTTTCATTTCCAAAATGTTAATGATATTTTTCGAATGATGAAAATTGAGACAATGCCGAAAAAGACGACACATCAAAAGGAGTAACAAGTCAAGTAGTTAAAAAATTTAAGGTAAGGTTTACCATCAACATAAAACTGAAAATAAATTGGGAGGTTTGTATCTTTTTTAGCTAAATTTGTAATTTTAACAACTTTGATTTTCACTTAAGTTCTTACTTTAGTGTATGCACTTACACTTTTCATACCTCGAGTATCCGTACCTGGGATACCAATACGAACTTTCGAAAATGAACTGAACCAAGACTGCGAGTTTTTGTTTCCATGGTTACCAGCATTCTCAGTCCGTCTTCGGTTCGTTTTATAAAGAATTCGCACAAAAAAATGCCACATAGTTAAAACAAAACAGATCATTTACTTTTGCATGAGCTGCAGGCACAACTGATGATAAAGAATATCTCCTTCTTTCAGAAATAAACACAAAAGATCATCAGTACCTTGATTGCCCAAACCTTAAATACCAATAACTCGATTACTTGTACCTTGACTACTCTAACAACATGTGGTATGATGGAGAAATAAGGAGATATACACCACTAGTTCATTTGCCTTCGTTCACTTAATAATTCAATATGCAAAGCGTTTCCATGCTCTCTCTCGAAGCTATAATTTACGTTAGTGGTTGTTCAATATACATATGTATATATATATATACCTGAAGGCTCCCAGTTTTGCAATACCCTATCTTCACTTTCTTCTTGAGTAGCAGCATAAAAAAGAAACTCTCCTATTGCAGGTAAGAGAGACTGTTTCAGATGACTGTTGCGAAAGTTTTGTTTGATTTGATCAGCTACCACAGAAAATACTTCAGCCATGTTAAATGATGGAGATATGTACGTCACGCAGCTAGCTATAACACCTAAAACTCTACCTGGAAAGAAAATTATTCATACATAATAAAACCGATAAAATACGCTTACGATTTTAGCTCAATCGCGAAATTTAATTCTGCAAAATTTAAACATTTTATGATAATTTATGACGATGAGTGCTATCTATAATTTATGTTTGTATAAAAAAAACAATAGAAAAGCAAACAAAAATAATTCTATTTCCTTTTTTACATTATAAAAATTTGAGAAATTTTAAAAGAACAGTAAATTGTGAGTCGCGTAACTCGGCATTGTCAACCTTTAAAATTTAATTCTTGGCAACTTTTTAAAAATCTGACAACGTTTCTGGAAGGACCATTAAAACCAAAATTTTTTGACATTTTGCTGAGATATCAAAGAAATTCCTAATATTCTGACTTTTTCTAATATTTTGACAATTCCTGACATTCCTGAGAGAAAAAGAGAAACCGTGTTATTTAGCAAAAATTAAAGGAAAAAAATAGTTTTGCAGTTTAACACCTATATACACCAGAGTTTACACCTATCACAACATCGCTGACACATAAAATGACATTGAAAGTAGCATACCTGTTCTAGTTTTAAGATCGAACTGTCCAGACATCTTTAAATCACTCAACAAATGTTGGATATGATTTTCTTCAATTATAGCATTCGAGACATCTTCTACTTTCGACAGCGTATTTAAATAGGCCAGTATATTCATTTTCTGTCGCAATCCCGACTTGCTTTGCGCTGAATTTTTCGCGGGTTGCGAATAAGTTGCGAACAACAATGTTAATTGTTTATTTATCTCTTCTCTACTATAATCGCCTATTTTATCAAGATTTAAAGATAAAAACCCAAGTGAACTTGCCTCCCATTTTAATGGGGGAATTTTTCGTAATTTTGTGTTTTCTGCGATAGGAGTAACAATTAAATCGCTAGTATGGTAGAGAAGATCAATTACACTTAAGTTCATGCCATCAACACGTTGCAGAACATCTGCCGTCGACCCAGTAGATTGGTTTAACTCCATCTCAGTGTTTCTTTGGAGGAGTTGTGGCGTTTCTCTAGCTTTAGAATACGAAATATCGTTGCTCTCTTCGGTCGTAGTGGGTGTAGATTCAGTTAGATCCATCACCGCAAGCCCTCGTTCAATTTTATACGTACCACCTTGCCATGCTTGCTTGCTTTCGTCTCGTTCAGACTTTACAGATGAGATCACGGAAGTCTTTTCATCTGGCACGTGAAGTGATCTAGTTTGTAAATTTTTAGTGAAATTAACTTTAGGAACTGTTTCTGGTCTGTTATTTACACCTGGTGCCGATCGTTCTTCCGGCGTTTCATCTTGAGAAACGACACTTGTATCACTCAAGACGCTTCTTGAAGTTCTCATATTTTCAAATGAATCAGCGAGGTAACTTAACTCGCCATCCCAAAATGGATGTAAACAAAGTTCGAGCCAATCAATTCTTTGGCCGGACTCTTTCTGTAACAAACCCTGGATTAACATGTACAAGTTTTCCGATGCTTTTTTATACGTACCATTTTGTCCTAAATGTAAAAGGGGAAAAGACAAAAAAATGACCAGAAAAAGCTAAATATTTTGGTATATATAATGGCTACCCCACAACTACCTTGATTCTGAATTGTTTCACTTAACGTAAAAAAGCTGATATTTCTCAAACAGTTGAAGTGAGCGCACATAATAAACCTCCCTCCCCCTCCCTCCTCTATGTTCTTACCTACCTTCTAAACCACTAAAACTCTGTGAAAATTCCAAAACAATCGGATATGATAAAACGCTAAGTAGTTCAAAATTCCAGTACTGATCAAACTAAAAACCATAATCTGTTTTGCCATTTTAATAGATATTTTAAATTCAAAACCATATAACATTTTATATACAAAACATACGACAACAGTAAACTATTGGTGACATGTCACAGAGGGTGAATTCTTATGCTTAATTTGTGTTTCCTGCACAGGAATATATAATCTAATTCTACCTTAATTTTCCTCAAGGTATTTTTAAAACTTGAGTTAAATTTCCTGACTTTTTTAAATTGTCAGCAAAGTAAATATCCTTTTTTAAAAAAATTAAAAGCTGTTCTCCAAATGAGCGCAGTAGAGCTTAACTCCGCAAATGACCACTATAGAGCTCAATTTTCTAAACGACCGCAGTTGAGCTCGATTCTCTAAAAGCTCGATTTACGTTATAGAAAACAAAAATTGCAAAATCTTAACACAATTAAACAATAGAATTATTTAAACAACAAGACAGGTAAATACCTTGCATGGGATATGTAATCTTCGCCTCAAAAACTTCCTCACACATTTTCTCAAACAGCCTTGCCTTAAAAGGAGTGTCACCAGTAAACATCTCATATAACACAATCCCTAACGACCAGAGATCGCTTTCTTTAGAACATACTTCTCCTTTTAACACCTCAGGCGCCATATAGAAAGGTGAGCCAGGTGTTTCGTTCTCACCAGTCAAGCTATCAGTAAATTGATCAAGTATGTCAGCTTGCCCTTGTACACGTGCTAATGAAAAATTACTGTATTTCAAAGTTCCATCACCATCTAGTAAAATCTTGGACGGTCGCAAATCTGAATAAATTATATCAAGCGAATGTAAATAAGCTAAACCAGCCACTATATCTTTTCCAAATTGTTTTACGGTATCTTCTGGAAGATATGAGTCTTCTTTTAAAACATTTTGCAGAGAGCCACCTGTACATAGCTCTACCACAAGCCATAAGTGATTGCTGGTTTCGTACCACTCGTAAAATTGCACCACATGTTTGTGTTCCAGCTCGTGGCATATACGAACATTATTCTGTATTTGCTGACGTTTGTTTTTCTCTATACAATGTATGGCAACGTATTCAATGGTACCTTTTCGCCGGCCTTTGTACACCG
This sequence comes from Hydractinia symbiolongicarpus, assembly GCF_029227915.1. NCBI lineage: Eukaryota > Metazoa > Cnidaria > Hydrozoa > Anthoathecata > Hydractiniidae > Hydractinia > Hydractinia symbiolongicarpus. Next base: position 8,555,972 of record NC_079885.1, read on the forward strand.
TTCGCTGGTTACCACTTCCTATCTCATCATACAGCACAAAGTTTTCCATTGCATTTTAATTTTTAAATTTAAGTTGATATTCTTGACTATGTTTTCATTATTTTTTATAACTTTCTAAATGACAAAATATTTTTGACAGTGTTAGATGTTTTGTGCGTCAAATTGCTATTAAAGGTTCCTCATAACAACATAAACAGAATGTAAACAGAGATTAACAAAATTAACCCCACAAAAATGCTAAACTTTAAATTATATTCCTAACAGTAAAACAAAAAGAGACTGGAAACGAACGTTGTGCCAGAAAGCCGCCAGTCAAATATTAATTGCGTGAATGTAAGGCTATAAGAGTAACTTTAAAAAAGATATGGTATCAGGGTAAACAAAGATCTTTTTCACATGTTTTACATGAAAATGTAATTTTATCAATAAAAATATTTATATTCTTAAATAAATTTACAAGAAAGTTCTTCTACTGAAGGATGATTATGTATTATTTTTAGTGTGTTCTTCTATATTTTCCTGGTTACCACAAACTGTTTTACCATCAGCTGTACCGTCAAAATTTGTTGGTAAACCTAACAAAGTCAATATAGTATAAATCAAACAAATGTGTTTGGTCTTAAAAAGATTTGACAGAAGAATGGATGATATTTAAGGACAAGACGGATAAAGATAATGATAAATTTGTTTGGTCACAAATTAATTACCAGTTTTTGGGTTTCCAATTGCTTTCTGCACAGCTTGGCTTGACACAACATCTGCAGGGGCAACCTACAAACAAAATGTTTGAAAAAAATGCTTGTACAGAATCTTGGTAACTTTTGATGACTTTTGTCATTACCTTATTTGTACTAACATTAGCATTTATTTATTTTTATGCAGCAAGAAAAAAAACTATTTTGCACATATTGAATTTGGTAGTTAAAGTTGAAGTCCTCTAACAAACAGCAAAAAAAGTGAAATTTAGGGTTATAAACAAAAACATAATTGTATTTCTTGAAAAAAGTATATTTTCATATGTTTGTATCAATTTTTATGGAAAACTGAAGAATGATCAAATGAAAGAATTTAAACTTTTGAGGCAGCCTGTATGACCTACATAAAAATAATTGCCAGACATTCAACACTTCTTGGATGGTCAAATTGACGGGTAGATGTATAGATGTTCAGTACGTTCAAAACCACTTACCATGCTAATAAGTTCTTTCAAATTGTCTGTTAGTGAAGTAGCTACAAAAAGATTAAAAACATGTTAATGAATTATGTTTGTGGGAAAATTTAAAAAGAGGTAACAAAGTTCATTTCTTCTCACCAATATTTTGTTCTTTTTCAGAGATAGTTGAAACGTCAGCTTGCTTTACTAGCCGGTCATTTTGAGTCTCTTTCAAGTCTTGTAACAATGTAGCATTTTCACCAAGTTTGTCTTTAATACTATAATAGAAAAGAACACAATTTTATCTTGCATGATTAAGATATAACTGTGTTAAAGATTTTTCTTCATTCAAGTTAAAGAAATTGTTTGCCAGCGAAGTTTAATTGAGCGAATGCAAATAATTCATTTTCTATACCCAACCTGTTCGTTTCTTTTTGATTGGTGACTAAAAAAAATAACGAAAATAGTGAATGCTGGAAGGATGGAAAAAATATACTGACACTAAAAAATGTATGAAGCACTAAGTGGGAAGCAATAAATGGGTTTAAAAACAACCTTAAACAAATTTCACATACATGCCCTATTAAATTTATGAGTACAAAAGTACACATATTTAAGTAAAACTTACACATATCAAGAAACGAAACATCTATACCAATCTCATTAAGTGTTTTTAATGAATCAACGTCAACAGTCACTTTTTCTTCTGGAGTACCTAAAAAATTAAATTACTTTAAAAAAAGTCCCATTTCTACCATGAGTGACAAAAGTAAAAAAAAAAATACTAACCATTTGCAACACTATTTTCTCTTGATTCAACTTGACCTGACAATTTCTGTGAAAGAATTACATGAAAACAGTGTAGATGAAACAAATATAAATACTAGGAGTTACTGAAAAAAACAAGCTTATCTTTTAAAGCAGATACATTCAAATTTTCTTTCAATAAACCACAACCTATCACAATAATTTCTTACATCTTTGGATGACTTGGAAAGTTTGGCATGTTGACCATTCGTTAGAGTATCAAGCAGGCGGTCCACATAGTCATGAGCAAATACAGAATCTTTTGTGAATTGTAGCAAGCTAGGAAAACAAAAATAATTACCATAAACAAACATGAAACGAATAATATAGACTCCTAACGAAAATATCAAGTTGTCATCATGTAATTTTCTGAAAAATACAAATTCTGTAATGTACCAATAGTCCATGGTTTTATTAGAATTTTATAATAGGTGCCCAAGAATAGAACACTCATTTGTGGGTAGAACTTATTAACATTAGTGCTTATTTAAGAGAGAAGCAGAAGGAAGTATTTTTTAATTAAAAATAAAAACAACAACACTATTCTATTATTTCATTTTGTGTGTTTTGAAGTACACTATTGAGCAAGCTTATAGTGTACTTCAGTAGCTGTTGAACAGCTATTTTACAATTGAATTTCCCAATTTATTAATGAAGCTAACTATATTTACCCCCAAATATGGAACTTATAACCTATTTCATGCAAAATATGAAGAAATAAGTTTTCTTTAATACCTCAAACCACCTTAATGAAATATTCATTTGGGATTTAAAAGTTGCCATTTTAGATTTCTGGATTCCCCCTAAAGCTTTATGATAAGTTAACACACCTTTTTGCATAAGCTACACCAGTCTCAGTTCCATATGTTTGCAGTAACAGAGAGCTTTCTTCTTTTGTCATATTTGATAGTGATGAGTCATGTGTAGGTCCAAAACTCCCATATGGACCATACAATAGATAACTGACTAGAAAAACAAAACAAAAAATATGGCAGATAGTTGCTAGAAACTATTTTGCCACATAAAATTGTATTAACAAAAAACACAAGCTTTTTTTATTCAAATTCTGAAGTTTAACAATGCATCTTACCTGGAATTACTTTATATTTCTTGTCCTCCTTATGTACAGCTTGTGATGGGACAATTCCAGTTGCTAGCTTTCCTGCTATTTTACCAATATTTGCAGGCACAGACTTGTCAGCTAAACAAAAATCGACATTTCAGAAGCTAATTTTACAATAACGAGAAAACTTGAAAAACAGATATGAGTATAAGGACAAGGTTGTAAGTTTTGAATTCACATACCTTCCGAAGTGTCTGGGTTTAGTATGTTAAACGAATTATTTCCTTTATCATCTTTCGATAGGTAACCATACTGTAAAAAGATAATTCATGGCAAAAAATATATCCAATAGAAAAAGATTATCAAAAAAAGCTATCAACATGATTAATCCAATTATTCTAGTTTTAATTTATTCTTTTATCTCAAGGCTAGAATTTAATGCATTGACATATTGCTTTTGCCTCTTGTAAAATCAGCTTTCCATCAAGGTGTTCTTGGTTAAAGCTGTCAGCGTTTAATATAGTTTTAATTCAGAAAATGCCATCTTTAATTTAACAAACGCTTGAATCTGCAAATTAATAATAACATTGGATAAATAGCTGAAACAGTTAATCCAGTATCTCTTCTGAGTTGCAATTTTGGGGATACATATAAAATGATTTCTCAACTGTTAATGTATTTGACATGTTGCAAACTTTATTAATATTTACAGTGAAGCAGGAAGATGTTGACTGTTTAGAAAGAAATGATAGGAGACTGATTAAGTGTATGTATAATGCCAGGCAGAGAGAAAAAGAGTTCAAATGAGCTAAGAAGCAGGCTAGGTATCTGTAGCATTAAAGATGTTATCCGGATAAGAAGATTGACTTGAGTTGGGACACTTGGAAAGAATGGAGAAGGACAATTGGGTAAGAAAGTGCAGAGACTTAATAGTTCCCCGATAAGGCCAGAGGTAGACTGAGAAAGACTTGGCAGGAGGAAATAAGGACAGACTTGATGCAGAAGAATTTGAGTTTGGATCTAACATAGTCCAGATTAGTTTGGAAGAGGGTTATTAATTTACCCTATCCAACCAATGCTAGCATGAAAAACAGATAATAAGCCAAGAATGATGATAAATGTCAAAATATATACAAAAATCCACAAAAATATGTTGTTGTTATACAAACAAAATATATCTTTGCTACTTACATACTGTTTTGGATGTTTCTTCAGTAACTTTTGTCTTGCTTCGCGTGCTGCAGCAAGGGCTGCTGCCGTGATTGATGATGCTGATGATTTACTATTTTCTCGCCTGGTTTAGAATAAATCATTACATTTACATTTACATAATTAAAACTTTAAGCATTCTTACCAACTCTTTCCCATTATTAAGTGGGTAAGATATTTTATCAATATTTGTGAAAATGATGCAACATGGATGATTAGCTAGAACTTACATTATAGTGGGCAATATTCTCTGGTATTGTGTGCTGTGTTTTTAATTTTAAACTCTGTTACGTATTGCCCTTACAAGCTTGGGTACTTTTATGCTCGCCAATATTATTTGGTATTGCTCTTTTAAATGATCATGATTCCAGTCAAATCATCGTGTCATTGAACATTGTTTAAATTTAATTCATTCCTAATAAATTACGTGAACAAACCTTTTTTTTTCAGGTGTTTTCTTGAGAGGAGATTCATTTGCACTGTACACTGAATCAATGTTGACATCAGCTGACTCATCAACTAACACAACATCATCTTCCGAATCAGAACAATTTACTCCAATTGACTTGTTTACTTTTTTCATTTTTTCCTAAAATATAACGAACGAGATATAAAGTCCTCTATATTAATACCCCTGTTCTGTTTAAAAATCACTACTTTGTGCTTAGGATGTACGAATATTAATACCATGGATATATACGGTTGATAATTTGAGGACCGGAATACGTAATGACAGGTGAAATTGGGGATTTTTCTATGGGCTAACAACTAGTTTGTGTTTATTCTTCATATTTTTATAAACATAAGGGATTAGACTTGTATACCTTTGACAGCATCTTTAAACCAATGGATAACATCTTTTCAGCAGATTTAAAATATATGGTGTCTGAGCCATTATACAACATGGCGTTATTGCACATTACAACATAGTCTTGCTAAAATAAATATAGGTTTAATTATATACAGAATAATCAAACTCTTGTCCCAAATAGAATCTGGATAATCCTAACAGGCAAACACATGGCAGTTTTTATTGAATTTGCATTTGCATTTTTTAACCCTGTAAAGATCTTCCTGATATTTTAATCCCACCCAACTGTGGAAAATGCCTTGCTAGTATAACATTGCCATGCTCACTTGCACATTAACAACACAATTTTTAATTACAAGAATTTCAAAAATGGACTCAAAACATCACAAAACTGCGATGGAACTTACTTTAAATTCATCCACTGATGTATATTCACTACTTTCAATCTTTTTTGACATGGTTAAAAAATCCATAGGTTTTTTTATTATTTTTGAATATCCAGGTGCAATAGCATCAGTGACAGGGTATGTGAATATTCCGTATACATCTTTCCTGATTATAAAATGTTCAAATATTATTATAAAATGTTCAAAATAATAAATATAAGTTTAGAATTGGATACAAAGCACAAATGATGTAAAAAATATAACCAAAGTATACCGTTGTAAGTTCCTGTGAAAATTTTGTAAACATAAAATTAGTGGAGAAATTTTTGGCTCCTTGGTTTCTTGTTTCTTTTCTTTCTCTCTGTAATAAAAGCAGATTTCATATAATTAGAAAATACTAGTCTGTTCCCCGTGGAAAATCCATGGGTACGCCGTCCTTTTTACACCGCATGCGGTACCATTATGCGTGACGGAGAGACGTATACAGGTATTATAATATAGATGTGAGCAAAAAATTCTATTTATATAATTTTTAAAAAACAAGAAATAAAGACTTAACTGGAAATAGATATTCAATAGTAACTCACTTTTTTATATGAATTCTTTTAGATGGTGTCTCTGTCTCGATTGGGTCTGTTGCCTCGCGTTTTCGAGACTTCCTTTCACCCTAAAAATTTAACATGAAGACAATATCAACATCATAAAAGTACAACTAGAGCAGTGCAAAACCTTTCTTGTTATTTGTACATTTGTTAGTTCCCTTACTTCTGTTAATGCTCATTAGTCTACAAGAGGGATTGTATAGATAGGTGCGTTTCCATACAGAAGGGATGCAGCAACACACACCAAATAAAGGAGTAGTAAAAATCTTGACCAGAATGCTATTTTAAACATCTCTAATACTATCGCTGAAATGTGTTTAATATGGTTAATCATCACTGTATTTAAAAATCGGTATTTCTTTTATGAAAATAGAAAGAATAGAAGGTTACACCTCTTCCAATTTATGCTTGTGCTTCTTTTTCTTCTTTTTATGATGACTATGTTCTCCATCAACACTCCCTCCATCACTGTGCTCTGCCTTAAACTTCTTTTCTTTTACCTTAAGAACTAACTTTGGTAAAGGCTTCTCCTTGTTAGCTAAAAATAATTAAAGAAATTAACTTCTAAATCATCTAGAACAACAGCCTTTTAAGCAGTGTTTACGTGACACAACTTAAAATTAAAACATATCCTTGTAAACAGCCCTCTAACTTTGTGGTAAAATGCATTGACATACTCTTATCCATGGAAGAAAAATAAATACTAAACCACTCTGGAATGACTTGTTAACATGTATTTATTGTCATATATAATAAAATGAAAGTTGGTTTGAGATTACAGCATTGAAGTGAAAAATAACTTAATAATTAAGAAGTTATAAAGTAAGACCTTGATAGTAAAAAGGGTGTTGGTTTACATCAAAAATTTTATATAGGTGAATATTTATCATACATAGGACATCCGTATTTCATTCTCAACAGAGAATGCTTCACCCCGATCAGACCTCTGATCATGACGGGCGATTATAATGCGTGTAAGTCATATTGAAAGAGAACTACTTTGTTCATCACTAACATACTGCCTGGCAGCGAGCGGGATTCGACCCGCGGTCCCCAGAACTGGGAGCCGCAGATGAACCCACTACACTACGTGTGGCAATCTTGATCAGAGGTCTGATCGGGGTGAAGCATTCTCTGTTGAGAATGAAATACGGATGTGCTATGATAAATATTCACCTATGTATACACACCATCCGGATAAACTATCTGTTCATCGCTAACATATTGCCGCACATAGTGTAGTGGGTTCGTCTGCGACTCCCAGTTCTGGGGACCGCGGATCGAATCCCACTCGCTGCCAGGCAGTATGTTAGTGATGAACAAAGTAGTTCTCTTTCAATATATCAAAAATTTTATAAGCAAAATTATTGAAAGAAAAGATTAATGGGGAAGGAAGAGTAGTAGAAAGTCTTATCAAAGAGGAAAGGGGTTAGCTTTAGTAATTATTATGATTTATATATACCGCCTACTTTTCTGCAATTTTTACAAATCCCAGCAAATAGAACCTCTTGAAAAGAACATGCCTTTTTTAAAATATAGTCACTGAGAAAATTTTGAAAAACGACTTTATCAAACAAGCTACCCAAAAACAAAATAGGACTTTCCTTAAAAGAAAATTTACTTTAACTTTGTGTTTACAGGCTTCTACTATTTCAAGCAACAACAAATCAATTTGTGGGAGTAATTCATGTGGGATAAAAAGATCTTGTGTGAATAAATTTATAAGACTGATCGTAAATTGTGTTACTTCTCAAATATTGTGGAAATACTGAATGTTATTCGGTTTGGCATCTTTTTAACTTAGTTGTACCACATAGCAAAAGGGAACACATTCTTTGTTCTTACATTGAATTATTATAACCTTGTATTGCTCCCCTTAAGACGATGACAAATGGAAATGAAGTACAAGTCCTATTTACGTACCTTCCTGATGGTGTACTTCTTAAGTTAGTAGTTCTGTCCCTACTAGCTCTCTATGTTTTAATATAAACTGATTAGGAAGTAAGTTGTACACATGCTATTTACGAACTGAAGGTCAGGGCATCATTAAGTTGAATATCGCAGAAGTCGCCGGTGACATGCTTAGAAAATGCTTGTCACAGGCACAGTTCAATGCAAAGCAAAACTGTACAGGAGACTGTACAGTTTTGCCTAGCACTCTTGAAATTTCTGTTGTTATAGTATTTCCAATTTTATTTGAGGATGATATTTTTAGATCTTATCGATATGCGGCATACCACCAATTCTGTTGGTTTGTTCATAACCACTTGGGAAAAGGAGTTTGTCGGGTTACACCATCTTGTGTTGTGTCTAAGATATGTAGAGAATATCCAAGTGCGAATGGGGTGTATACTGGCTTCAAACAAGGTGAAGAAATACCTGAAATTGATTTTTCTCGGACAAATGAAGTTGACACAATGAGAATATTTGATTGTAAAATAAAAACAACAGTGTTTTTCAGGAGAAGCGTGCGTAAATCCTTTCAGGCGTGCAATTAATCGCACGCCTGAAAAATAAATATTGAGTTTTGAAAATCAACCTATAAAATCCCATTTTATAGCGTGCGATGGCAGCCCTCGAAATAATTTTTGGAGTCTTGTCAGACAAAATGCCCGTCACATTTCCAGTTTGGTCGGCCATGTCCTTAGCTCATTTAGAACTTTCATCGGACAAAACGTTGATAGATTTCCGTCTTGGTCAGACACTTTTAGATCTCAGAATTATCGAATAGTCCTGGTCCTTTTCATCCACAAGCAAGCCTAGTCATAGCCAACTTGACCATCCTAGCTAATTCACCGACTCCCGACTTAGTTAAAAGAACTACGTAGACATGAGTCTCTTTTGCCTGCCCCTCCGTCGCTGGTAACAGGTCTTACACAAGAAATCCGGCCATGGGGTTCTTAACTTATGCAGAGGTGAACGCCGACGGAGCACGGATGAATCAAGTCTGCAAGACTGCACTTACAGGCGGAACAGACATTTTATCATGGATTTAATTGTATATAATTTCTTCATTTGACAAAACAATTGGAAACAATAGCAGTCCTAATTTACTGGGGTTTTTTCTTCATGCCCCAAGTGTTATATAAACAATTTTAATCCACGTGTGGTATAATCTTTTTTCTGGGGGTGTTTAATGGGCGTTTATTCGAAGCATTACGGTATAAAAAGTATAAATATGAATAACCCAGAACCAAGTATTTCTTTTTGTTCGCTAATTGAGGTAGTTTTGGTAATAGAATAGGGGTACTGGAAACCAGGTTTATAATTGTCGAGGAAGTATAAAGGTACATAAAACACAATTTATTTAATGCGTTTGTATTTTCTATAATTTCTCCTTTCGCTGGTCGGTTTTCTGAAGTACGATATATGTATGATATGACAACAACAGTTGATAGTTTGGTATATTACAAAAAATGATTCAGATTCATCAAGGAGTTTAACTTGTAAATTGTAATGCCGCGTCAGATTTTTTCATCTCATCATTGCATGATGCTGCCTGCGTTTGAGCATCGGCACTCCAACAGATGTATGTGTAGATATACTCTTTTGTAAATTATCTTACCCGCGTCTGGTCTCAGTATCGGCACAAAAAATAAAGCAGCCTTAAAAAATCTACTTTAATTTGTGTAGAGACAGACATTCTGTTTGTGTGGACAGGGACATAAAGTTCTATCTCTGAAAGTGAGTTGCATGCTTTGAAATTAAATATTCATAAATTGCGACAAAAAAAAGGGGGTAAAATAATTAAAAAAATTAAATTTAATCTGGTAGTATTGTTCAGAGTAAAACAATCATTTTCTATTTACAATGTTTTGATTCGCCGAGAACCCAACGCTTACGTCACAAGAAAAATATTATTTTAGCCTCCCTTTCATGTAGAATGGCTTCGGTATAAATTTGCTTTCGACGACATGCGATTTGAAAAATTTGTAAACATAAAGGAAATGTTATTCTAGTTGTAAAACTTTAGAATTATAATCACTTATATTTTCGCAAAAAAAAGAAAAGTGCAATTCAGTTCAGGCTACTTTTTTATCAATTTATTTTTACTGGACAGTATCTATAAGGTACAGGACACCTAACTTCTCCCATGTTCTGCTTATATTTAACTTGCATGGGTGCGCGATGTTCTCGCAGTATTCTCTGTGACGATGAAGGTCAGACTGATTTATGGCATGGTTCCAAATGGTCTTCCGTCTTTTGTTCGAGTCTCAGTGTAATGCACCAGTCAAGCATAAGAATGTCAGCATGAAGGGAAGAGGCCAAATTTAATGTTCTCTATACCTTACGTTCTTTATAATAACACTATTCATTTAAATTTCACAACAAAATTACGTCAGCAATTTTTTTGCCAACTACTATGCTTCAAAAACTTCACGCTGCCGCTCTCCTGAATGTAAAAATTGCATGCCAAAATCATAAGCTAGGTGTATTGCACGCCTGTATTAGTGTAGGCGTACGTACCACCGCATGCAAGTGCAAATATTCATGACCAAGACTGATTATGGTACTCGGAACTGTTTGTGGAAACTCCTAAAAATATGCCTAAATTACAACTTCTTTTAATGAATTGAAATGCTGCTACTCCGTGCATTGTTAACATGTTGCCTAGCAGTGAGCAAGACCCAATCAGTCCTCCAATCAGTGAACTTCAAACAAAGCCACTGCACCACATGCAGAAACATGGTAACAAACAAAGAAAGCTTATTTACATTGCATCCACATTGCCTGTATTAGAAATTGTACCTGTATGCAAAAATACCAAAACATAAATACAACAATACTCACATTTCATTTCTCCATCTGTTTCATTATGGTCTTTTTCTTTAAGAGACTTTTTTTTATTTTTTCCCATTTTTAAAATGCCTGAACTAAAAATTAGGTAAAATGATAATAGCTTACTGGCCTGGTTTCCTACTTGTAACATAAAGCATGAAAAAAACTGAATATATACTGCTATTTAAAATAAAATTCTCAATTAGATAAATAGAACTCATAAACTTAGGGAATATTTGACTATTTAATATTTCAATGACTAATGGGTTCCTGTTCTTATTATTACTCTTTCTTAAATTTTCTAAGCAATGACAATGTCAAAACAAAAATTGCTCTTTCCATTTCTCGCTAAATTTTTCATGTTATTAGGTGTTCTAAACATCACGATGTATATTTGTTTTATTATTTCAATTTTAACAGCTAAGTCTTTAACTGTGAGAAAGAACCAAGATATTTTGGGTAATCAAGGTAAATTAGCCTAATTGTATTTTCTATGTCCTTTATGATGGCCTAGGTAAAAAAATTTGGTTTACAAAGTAAATCTCCTTAGATCTACCAAAATGAAATCTTGTGATGTTGGATCAGCAAATCACAAGTCTGAAAAAAATACAGTGTAGCCATCCAAGGAAGTTTGCTTCGCTCGTCTATTATTTATTTATTAAAAATGGATTCATAGAAGAGGCGTAAATTAATAAAAGTGATGTAAACGCATGAGGCGTGGACAGAATTTATTTACTTATGACGGAATTGTACCATGGCAAAATAGTACCTTTGTATGCTACAGATATTTTTATATAAAACCGAAGCTGAAAACATGAATACACGAGTTCACAGTTTCAGCAAACCATTGTTTAAATAACTCTTTCTTTTGTTACAATGCTCTTATTGAGAATTAAAAAATGGAAGTAAACTGTTATGAATACACCCTTATGATAATTCAATTGTACATATGGGTTCATACGGCTCTCCATCGTTTTACTATATCGGAAGAAAGGAGGTAAAAAACAAGTTTTTATAAGAGTTTGTTGGAGACAAAAGTGTGTTTTCTTCAGTTTCTTAACTTCCCTTGTATCAATTTTTTTCAAATTTTCAGGAAACGTTGATAATAATAAGATACAACTTATGTGTTTCTTTCACTAAAAACAAAACGCGACAAGAAAAGTTATCACGAAAGAATGTGTTTTCTCCTTAATAAACTCTTATAAAAGTGTGATGTTTACCTCCTCCGATCGCAAAATAAGCTGTGATGGAAGGTCAGTTTTCCTGAATTATTGTAAAGGTGGAAGAAGGCTCATGGTCAAAGAAGGCTCTTCTTTGACCATGAAGAAAAGTGAAAGAATTTTTGTGTGAAATATTTTGCAAATAAAAGCTACAAATCATTTACATATGTTTTAAGTAAGGTTACTGGCACTAACATATAAATTTTTCAGAATTTTTCTTCAGAAAAATGCAAAATATTCATAATGCCCAGAGCCTTATTAAATTCAATCTGTTTACTTTCTTTTTTCACTATAGAAAATGAGCAAAAAACGTAAACTGTGAAAAGGTGTATCTTAATGTTTGATAGATGATATATGTTCTCTTGAGAGTTTGAAGAGTTGAAGAGAAAATTGTTTTTGACAGGGGGCACAGACAGTTTTTGTTTCAAGAAATTGCTAACTTTAGCTAAGCACGCAGGAAAAATGCAAGCAAACATAGCCTGGAAGACCAGTCAGATCAAAAGCAAAATATTCGGAAGGAAAGTTTTATAAAGAAATATTAACTCATGAAAATGAAAACAGTTTTTAAATTCATGCCGCCATTTTTGCTTTGTTGTTGTTTTCTTTTTGCGTGGTTTTGACGGTTACGTGCAGGTGACACGGTTCGGTGTTTGGTCAGTAAAATAAACCCTGACCCGGTTGATTGTCCACGGAGGGATTCAAAACACAAAAGTGAAAATAAAAATATCTACGCAACCTTCGATCCCAGGGCTCTTTTTGATATAAGGACGGCGAGACAGAAATATTTCTCGCCGTCCCTATATCAAAAACAGAGAAAAGAGCCCTGGGATCGAGGTTGATATCTACGTACACGTTAACCTAGTATAAAAACGTTAAGGCTGAGACTTTGCCAAAATTAATAACATATCAAGTACGTTCCTCATATGTTTTTCTAACTAAACTTAACTTAACTAACCTGTATTCTTTCATTCCATCCCTTTGTTATAAAAAATAATAATTTTGCAACTTTTTCGGTAGAAAATAATTAAAACGTGAACCATACGCACAATTACTTTAACTGATTTTGCTGCGGCGAAGATTATCTAAAGCAAGGCAGGGGTTTGTAAAATATGCATCAAATGTACTTTTGAAAATGGATTTCATGTACTCATTCAAACCTGATTTCAACATCGTAAACAGAGCTCGTTATGTTTTTTGTTGGGACGGAACCTCGAAATTGATTGCGCATTTTGCATGAAATGCATAGGTAGACTGTCTAAGAATAATAGAAAAAATACTATTTTTCGCCGATTTTTCTCATATCAAAAAGGAAAATATTCCTGTGAATAAAAGTAAGGTTAATGTAATTAGTGTAAGGCAACGGTTTTTCGCTAAGGACACAATGAAAAGTCAAAACAGCCCTACACAAATGGTTTTATAAAAAATTTAATTAGTTGCAAAAGAAGAGTTTAGCATTCCGCTAATATCCTTAAGGGTTCAGGGCCATAGGAGGAGTGTAAGGACTCGCATATAAGATCAAGTAATTGTACCCTGGGTATCAAATAATTTTTCCGTGTGAGGGACTACGAAACCTGTTAATTGATTTTAAACCACGTGGTACATAATCACAATTTCCAAACAAACATTTCCCAAACAAATCCACGAGGTGGTGCACACATGAAAGAATGGCTGACTTTCTTCATGGAACAAAAACCATTAATTCCGACGAAGAGCTTAGTCTTGACGATGAGGAGGAAGTAGAGAAAGAAGAATCACATATGAAAGTAAGTATTTTCTCCAACGTTGTTTAAAGTACCATCGAGTACTAAATTTTGGTTCTGTATGTAGCTAAGCTCCTTATTACGTGATTATCTTAACAACTACTCAACTTGCTACATAAAAAATATTGTCAAAATCGCCCATTCTTAGGCAATTCGCCCTAATTTAACCACCCACTATTATGCTTAATATGCATCTTACATTTGTAATCAATAGCATTATTTGTACTTGATATATTTTAACTTGATTTATTGTTTCCAAAAACTGACATCTCTAGCTATACATGATTTGTGACTCAACCAAATAGGTACTTACATTGCCTTTAGGCAAACTGAAACAAAAATAAAGTATCTTTGTTGTTACAATTTTATTTATTGTCATAAAATTCCGCCCCCCTCAATAACTTTTCATAGGATCATTCAAATTGAATCAAACTTGGCACACTTATAGTACGTCACAAAAGGAACAAAATGGCGGCAATAAATTTTTGCTTGCGTCAGCACATTTTCTGTGACTTCATCAGAAGTCTGAAGTCTGAAAATTGTTAAAAATGCCACTATCTGCTTAAAATATAATTACATTTGTTCTAGAACGAATGTTTACACTGTTTGAAGTTTCTGGAAGCTAAATAAATGTTATTTAACATATCTTCCGGTTTTTACATGGATCGGATAAAAAATTGCCCGAAAATTCTTTTTTTTTCGATTTTCGGGTAAAATCCGACAAAATCGGGAAATCGGAATTGTCACGTGTCCAAATTATTCAAAATAATTTTTCTTGATGAAACAAAGTTGTGTTGCAAGTTTTAAGTTCTAAGGATAATCCTAACAGGAGTTATTATATTTTCCTCATTATAAGGATTTTATAGAGATTTTTAGGGGTAGTTTCGAGTAATGGCCAATATCAAAGCCTCTGAAAGGTATGGGACCTAAAAATTTAGCATGCAGGTGTCTAATAGATAAATGTTGAAACTCAGTAAGTATCATAGCCATATAACAAAGCAAGCAGGAGTTATTAAAAAAACCCGAGATTTTTAGGGGTAGTTTCGAGTAATGGCCAATATCAAAGCCTCTGAAAGGTATGGGACCTAAAAATTTATCATGCAGGTGTCTAATAGATAAATGTTGAAACTCAGTAAGTATCATAGCCATATAACAAAGCAATCCACACAGCTTCTAAAGGCTATTTTCCACTAAAAGAAAATTTTCTGCGAAACGGAACGGACAGAAAAAAAACAAAACAGAAAATTTTCTGCAAGTACTTTGCACTTCATAATATTGCACACATTTTAATACAGAGAGTAAACACACTGGGCAATTCTCACAAAATAAAATAATCTAATCAGCTAAAACATTTTCTACTTGTCGTTTCTGTACACAACACAAAGAAAAAGTTGAACTCGATTCTACTTTGCCCAGAACAGAATGTACAAGAAAATTTTCAGTTCATGCGATGTAAACATTTTAAGTGCTCCTAAGCTTTTCTGTTCCTTTCCGTTCTGTTCTGCGGAAAATTTTTCTTCAAGTGGAAAACAGCCTTGACGCAGATTCATACTTTTCGAAAACAGTTTGACAAAAAAAGAATTATACAATCGAAGCAACTTGTTAACTAGTCCTACATGCTAAGGAAGTTGTTCTGTATCCTTTCTACGACACTTGTGTTTCATAAATAATTATTATTGTATTGATTTTCAATGTTCTAAAAATATAATTATGGTTCAGTTTTAGAATAGAAATTTGAAAAATACCCATCATGTCCAGTGGCCGTATTAGGGTGCAAAAGTTTTTTTGTGTGATCTTTTACTTTTGCTGTAATTGTGACTCCTTTTAATTAAGTAATAGCATAACTGGGTATGATGTGTTGAAGGGTAGTATTAAGTGCGACATCTGTACTAAGTTTATTAACCCTTCCCGTCCCGTCCCTGGACTAGTCCGGGATATTGCTACACTAAAATAATCCCCATCCTGGATAGGTCCGGGATTTTACTAGGACCACTTTAAATGATCCTCGCGGCCAGCCGGTATCTTTAAAACTAACAAGATCGATTTCTAACACTAGAATAATTTATCTCTCATTTGCGCCCAATCTGACGATTTTTAAATTCAGCTACCGTAAGTTATGCAGATTTGCTTTTTAAAATTAAAACAAAGATGGCTGTGGCTCTGGATCTTTGCCTTTTAGCAGCAATAATGCATCATTTGGCCTCTATTAATGAACTAAACCTTGAAGAGGATAGTGATGAGGTTTTAAAAGATTAAGAACGAAGAACGGCAATGGAAAAGCTTTGATAGATTGCATTTTAAAAATTTAGCGACCATAGAAATGTTTTTTTAGATCGAATTTTAAAAGTTTAAGAACAAAATACTGCTTCTCTCCGCAAAAATTTAAAAAATAAAATTAATTAGACAACTTTACCCCCCCCCTCCCCCCCCCCCACCATTACTGCCGCTAAATGACACTATGATTGGTAAGATGAAAATGGATAAGAAAATTATAAAAATATGAGAAAAGAATCTTATGTACATTGTTGTTACAGACGAGCTGTAATAATCATTATTTTGTTTCTTTTTATAGCAAGAGAACTTTACGTATAAAAGATGTAAAAATAAATTTATTCAATAATTTAATGACATCTCTTGCTTTCTTGTTATTAATTTATTTATTTTTTTATTTTTTTATTTTAACTTTGTTAGATCTCTTTAAATTAACTATGCGGTTTTCTACGTGCATGGAAAAGATTTAAGTTAACAATAAGGGTTGCAAAGTTAAATCATTCTCTGACTTAATATGGAATAAGAACGGCGTTTAGAATTGTTAATGTTTATTAAAGTTAGACTTCTATGAAGAAATTATATTGAAAATTAACATAAAAAATTTGTATGACAATTTGTTTAAAAATTCTTATCACAATTCATATCACAATTCATATTGGAAAATCTTAATAATTCATGTGAAAATTCGTACAAAATTTGTATGAAAATTCGTTTAAATAAGAATACAATTTGTATGACAATTCATATCATAATTTGTATAAAAATTCAAATAAATAAAAGAATATAATTCGTATGAAAATTCGTATGAAAATCATATAAAATTTGTATAGAAATTTTTAAAAATCGTGTAACTAATTAACACTACGAATTGTATACAATTTAAGCAATTAAATTCGTATATATTTGTATAAAATGTCATAGTAGACCCCTTATTTATTATAGAAAACAATTTATAAGGCGACTTCAATTTAATTAGTTGTTCTACGGGCGAAGTCGATAGTAACTTACGGTCGGTCTGTCGGCAAAATAAAAATAATTTTATCGAGAATGTATGGTAGGAACAACAAAAAACATAATAAAAAATGTTTTTTCTAGGTATTTTTGCATAACGCACGCAGTTTATATTTTTTAGTTGCGAAGAAAAAATAATCATAATTTGTCTCACTAAAAAATATGTAACTACTTCTCAAGGTGAAAAGATAAAAATACTTGCATGCTCAAAAACTTGTTTTTAAAAGTAATGCAGCAAGAATTTTTCTTGTGTTGTTTTCAAAGTCATACAGCAAGAATTATACTTGTATTGTTTTGAAAGTTTTACAGCAAGTTATACTTGCGCTGCAAGTTATTCTTCTCCTACTTGAAATAATAAAACAAACATGTTTTTTGCGCAGTTTTATGGGAAAATCTAAATTTAAGTGCTAATTCTTTTTCGGACTATGGTTGTTTAGTTGAGAATATTTAAAGTCTTTCGCAGCAGTAAAATCATTTGTTTTAAAATTCATAACTGAGGAGGGTTTACGACAAGCGTATTCTATCTTGTTTTAATTATAATATATAATTTACAGTTTAGCTAGCATAATTTTAA
Organism: Hydractinia symbiolongicarpus; assembly: GCF_029227915.1. Classification (NCBI taxonomy): domain Eukaryota; kingdom Metazoa; phylum Cnidaria; class Hydrozoa; order Anthoathecata; family Hydractiniidae; genus Hydractinia; species Hydractinia symbiolongicarpus. The sequence continues at coordinate 8,573,618 of NC_079885.1, forward strand.
ACATATATATTAATCATAATGAAGGAGGGTGTTACGACAATGATCTTTCTTGTTTTTCGCTTGTATTATAACTATTTTAGCGAAATTAGGTAATTTTTGTTATAAATTACATTAAAAGTTAAGGGGATCCCAAGGTAAAAATTGATGCCGGGCTTATATCATAGAGCTTAAAAAATTGGTTAACAAGTCTTTTCAAATTTTTTAAAAAGCTCTTTTCGTTCTCAAGATATTCACATTTAAAGAATTTCAGATTTAATTATGTTGCATAAGTTGTGATGTCATATTTCAGTAATAGCAAATTTTGACATTTTCCGTCATCATTAATTTTAGACCTGTTAAGGGATATGCATTTAAAGTTTATCAATGCATAGATATAAAAGTGAATTGATTAACATTAAAAATTTTTTGACAAAATTACACTCATTTGCTCGGCCCAGGCCTCTTAATTTTTTTGCTGACGACTCCATAACTTGGGATCTGCATGTTGGTTTGCAATTAAATTTTGTGAGTAAGCTTTTATAGACCCCATATGTTTACTCACAAAATTAAATTGCAAATCCCTTTAAAAACTTCTGTTTAACCACGTAATTATTTTTGTGATTACAAATTACCGCATCCCGCATTTTAGTTTTATCGCAACAAATTACCATGAACAAAGAATCAACTCCCAGTCCCCTTAACAACAGTGGTCCTAAGTAAAGTAATGTTATTGATGCACCTTGTTGACATTTAACAAACAAAAAATAACATCATTGATTATCTTCTATGCTTGTTATATTTTCACGAGATGTGATGAGAATTTGTTTTTTTTTTCTTTGAAACTTTTTTGCTTGATATTATTATTTTTTGTTTTCGTGAAACTTAGGGTCGATCGGGTACATAGAACAAGTAATTAAATTGGAGTCGCCTAGAAAGATTGAAATTAAAAAAGATTTGTTAATCAAAATTTCTAGCTTCAAGTCATTTTAATCCTTGGATCGGTTTAAGATGCATTTGGTGGGAAATAATGGCACAACAGGATTTTAAGATATCAAAAGATGTGGTAAAATACCCTTTAAAATTATTTTTAAAATATTTTAAGCCATGGAAGTGTTCAAGTTGTCATTCTATCAAAGGATAAAAAAGTAATTACAAAATTCCTGAATGCAACAACTGTCATTTATTTTATTTAGGGATCGTCTCAAATGTTCGTATGTTTTTTTAGTATAATTATACGAACGGTACGAAGTACTTTGTTTCGTGAAATGAATGTCATATGAAGTGCTTCGTTTATAATAAAAAATGTAAACAAAGTTTATATGAACTTTTTTAATATATGATACGAACTTAAACGGAGTTTTTTTATCGTACAAAATGAAATGATACGAACTTTGAACAAAGTAAATTGCTATACGATCTTGAAACGAACTTCAAAAGTACAGGCGTAATTGCACATAATTATTTCAATACGAAACCAGAAACAAAAGAATTAAACTATTTTTTTTAAAATACGAAAAAAAATAATGATACGCACTTTAAACGAAACCAGGTATAAGAAAAGTAAAATATTCGAGGTTGACTTCTTTGAAAAAACTAGTAAAATTGCGTATTCATAGGTTCAATCTACACAATCTACGGCGATCTTTTTGCTTTATACGATCCCGTTTTCATGATTTTTAAACGATCTACGGTGATCTTTCCGTTTACTACGATCCCGTTTTCATGATTTTTAAACGATCTACGGCGATCTTTCCGTTTTCTAGGATCCCGTTTTCATGATTTTTAAACGATCTACGGCGATCTTTTCGTTTTCTACGATCCCGTTTTCATAAATTTTAAACGATCTATGGTGATGTTTCCGTTTACTACGATCCCGTTTTCATAAATTTTCACCGTTCCACAGCAATCTTTTTGCTTTCTACGATCCCGTTTTCATGTTTTTTAAACGATCTACGGAGATGTTTTTGATTTCTACGATGCCATGGAGACGATCCCTAAAGACCTTAGATAATAAATCCAATTAAAATAAACGAAGTTCGTAAAACGAAACGAACTTTATAATTGTTGAAAAAATTTCAATATAGAACTATAGATAATAGTCCAATTATAATAAACGAACTTCGTATAAGCAAATTTTTATACAAACTTCTTTAAAAATGATACGAACTACATACAAACTTTATTTTAAATGATACGAGCTTTATGCAAACTTGTAATTTTGATGATTTAAAAATGTTCGTATTAAAAATAATATGATAAGAAAGATTTAATAAATCGATACGAAGTTTTTTATACGAATTATATGAACTATGTACGAACATTTTGAGACGGTCCCTTACTGCTCCGACTTTCACCAAATATAAAATGCACATAAAATAAATTATATAGGCTATTTTAAGAGATTAGGCCAATAAGAACTAGTCTCCACTAAACCAGTAGCTCTTCTCATACGTTTTGACTGGTAGTTAATTTGAACAAGTGTTTAAATTTACACATTCCCACTCAGGGCTACCGTTTTGGGCTCACAGTAAGCTTTTATCATAGGTGGTTATCTCCATTCTCAGAAATAAAATATTTTAAGTGCTAATTTATTTTATTTTAGGGTAAAAAAAAGAAGAAGACAAAGATTCCATCTGATTTTAACAATGAATTTAATATGGTATTTGAGAAATCTGATGGTTCAGATATGTGGCGAATCCATGGTGATATCAAAAGTAAAGCAAAGGGATTGGTATGTTTCAACAATGGTTTCACATATATAAGTCTAGCTTTGTTGGGCCTTTCCCTCCCTTCCAGCAAAATATGTGCTAAGATTTAGAGATTAATTTTCTGTTTTGTGATTTCATATGATTTGGAAATAAAATCTTGAGAGCAAGAACTTTGGTTTAGTTTCCTATAAGTTTATAATAGATTAAAAAAGCAGTATTTGAAATACTCTTATTAAATCATCAAAATATGGTTAAAAAAGTACAATATTATTGTATTCTTCAACAATTTCCTTGCTTTCGTCAAATTTTTGTATATATTTTTCTTTTCTTTTTATTTTGTTGGTGCACTTTTGAAGGATAAAACGAAAAGCTGTGGAAATTTTATCTTTGTATATCCAAAGGTTTTTCTTAAAATGACATGCTTTGCTTGCACAAGTGTGAACGACTTGTTTTACGCAATGATTCACATTTCACTTAAGGCCTATTTTGCATACTTACTTCACTTGGTCCTTTGTCTGCTTTGTAGATGTAAACTAGACTTTAATATTGATGCTGAAGTGCTAGAGATCACTCTGGACCAAAGAACCTGGCATATTCTGGGTTTGTAGTGGGTAGGGTGTTACTGCATTAAAGTGACATCAATATGTTTAATCAAGTTAGTGAAGCAATCCAATTACTCTTATAACTTTGAGGAAGAATAATGTGGAAACAGGGGGCGGTGATGTCAGTTACTCTTTACTGCACAGGTTACTAGGGACCTCCTGGGACAAATTTTCTAAAGCTAGGTAAACCTGCCCAGCAATATCTCTTGAAACATAAGCACACAATCCTAAATATTCTCTTAATGAATGTTTTAAACTCAATACGGTGGAGAGTAAAAAAGGTTTTTAGGGCCATTAAAAATTAAATCACAATTCTTTTCCATTGTTCTTCTGCCTAAGCGGATTTTTTAACAGGCTTATTAACTGGTTTTTATTATCTCTTATAATAATACAGAGACTGTGTCTGTTTGTAACAGGCAAAGTGGATATTGTCATTTTTCTTTGATGTTGCCGAAAAACTTATGTCTATTATGTTAAATTTTCTGACGTTACGGTGCGACGTCAATAACACTACTTTAACGTCAATATCCTATATTAAATTAATGAAGCCATTACAGTGCATCGTAAACTTAGAGACCAAATAACTTGGAAACGAGCACATAGGTAACTAGGGAGCACCTAGGACCAATTTGGGTAATTTTCCAAAACCTGGTTCCCCAATCCGTTTCGGAATGGATAGGTTGATGACGTCATCAAAAAACCTTTAAACCCCAATATCTCTGCAACCGTTTCTCAAAAGTACATGATCCTATACATTTTCTTGATCACCGTTTCAAGGTCTATACGATGAAGGTAATAGGAATATAAATTTCCCGAAAAATTTTTTTTGCGTTTTAACGAGCCATTGCTGACGTCAGCAAAATTTTTAAACCCTTATATGTCCTTAGTCGTTCGTAGAAAGATATGATCCTATATATTATTTTGATCAGTGTTTCAACCTCTACACATTACAGGCAACAAATAAACTAAATTTCGCCAATTTTTTTTTGGATTTGCAATGCTGACGTCAGCAAACCAACTTTTTCAATGTCCTATTGCCTAAGTGGATTTTTCCACGGGTCTTTATCAACTAGTTATCATTATAATTATATACTAAGGGTAGCCTCTTTGGTGCCTATTGGTATCACGAGGCTAGCAGTGGGTAAATTCCATTTTGTAGTTCCTCCTAATTTAGTAATTTTAAAAACAAAGCTCAACAATATTAGGATCTCGTATGATTGTGCTTTAATAGCTTAAAGAGGAAATATGACGATGCTTAAGATTTAGCAGGAACTACGACGAATTGAAATATTGTACAATTGTGTTTTGAAAGTAAATACAGCTATATATTTAAGTTTTGATTGCACAACAAACCATATTTAACCTTTTCTAGTTTATGTTAACAAGTTGGTAGCAGGTATAATACTTTCTACCTGCTTGATTTTTTTTTTGAAGAGGGAGTTTGTTACTTAAAAAGTCTCAAAGAGGTTCTAACAAATGCTAAAGTGATGTAAATATATAGGAGTTGAAGGACTTGTTGTAGCCCCGAAATTATTGAATAAAGCCGAAAAAGTTTTTTGATATGTTTTGAGCCAGAAACAGAGTAAATACTAGATGCATAATTGTTTTTTATTTTTTAAATAGGTATCATCTGAAATTCTAGAAGAAAAAATAAAAGCAAAACGTCGTGAAAGAAAGGTATGTTTGAAATAAAAAGTACTTATTAATAATTTATAATTCTGGCTAAGTAGTGATTTCTCTTTAATGTTTTTATTTCAAATACGAGAAGTCGGGGCTTAAATGTTTAGTCAACATGGTTGTCAACTGCTGCTTCTTTTTATAAGACTGTCATGATTAGCTGTTTCAATGGGCGATGTTTTGGAAACTCAGACTGCGGATGTCTAAACTTTTTTCTGAATTAGGACTGTGTTAAAAATGTAAACAAATTATAGCCTAGCTAACTTTTATTTAGATAGAGTTTTATACCAATTAATCTGACTAAACCTTAAACTGAGGTTTTGATAATTAATAATAAAATGTTCTTTCTCTCAATATGGTTAAATCCTTGCAAACCTAAAGTTATTCTGGCAATAAATGTTATAAAACAGGTAGTTTACACTACCAAACCCACTTTTATTAAATAGCGCCACCGTTAACAAAAAAACAACGTCAACAACATAAATTGACCATCAACTAAATAAATTGACTGACAACGAAAAAAATTGACCGTATTTAAGTAATACTAACCGTTAATGTTTCTTGTTAACGGGCAATTTATAATTTGCAAATCTTCTACGTAATTATTAACCGTTAACAAATTTAATTAACTGGGTGTAAACATTATTGACGGTTAATAAATATTGTTAGCTGCCAATATAAATACTTAACGGTTAATTTTTGTGAGGGTGTAAAGGCTGTAATAAAAAAGGAGAGCTATTTTTTATTTACTTATTTATTAATCCAAAAATAAGTGAACTTAACAAACAATTTCTGCTATTTAGGTATTTTTTTTGGTTACGACCTAACATTCGGGTGTGGAAACGTAAGCAAATGTATATTTTTAAATACTACAGTATTGTTAAAAGAAAGCTAACATTTTGCTTGTATAAACTTAATTCACATTAGATGGAAGTTCTGAACTGTAAGCAGCGCACGGTGCTCTTGTAAATAGTAATAACAAGTAGATAGTTTTATCCTTAAACATAGTGATAAAACAGTATACAACACCTTATACATATTATAATTTTGTTTTAGGTTTTAAGTTGTAAATACAGTGTAGATAGCATTTCAAAACAATTTCGAGTAAATGTTCACTGAAAAGGTTGTAAAAGTTGGGTTTTTATTGCGCGAAACAGATTTATTCTACATTTATTTGTCTTTTTTGTTAAAATAATAAATTTATTTGTGTTTTTATGCTTTCTACCAATCATAATTCTTTTTAAAAACTTTTTTTCGTTAAAAAAAACTCAATTTATTTTAAAAAAATATTTCCGCCTCGCTAATAAACCCGTCTATAGCTTATAAAAACGGTAATTTTTTTGTACAAAAAAGACGGAAATTAGAAAATGTTACATAATTACGAACACATATTATTCCCCTGCCACAAAGAAGTGGGTACACGTTTTGTTTTCAATATATAATAGATTTCTATCCATTTTTCTTTTATAATAAATTAAAAATTTATAACAAAGGTAGATCATAAATACAACATTATTATTTGCTAACTGTTTAAATAAAAGCATCAGTTAGATTATCGAACATCTCGTGTAATTTCCTAACCCAACAAATTTTAATTTCTCGTTTTAAGCGAACGACGGGCGAAAGATTTCTCGTACTTGTTAACGCAGACAAATGAGTATGCAGCGTTTTATCGTATATAAATATATGTATATATATATTATTATTATTGATAATCCAATCTTCATCCGGAACTCGATTTTCTGACCTCACTGTTTAGAAACCAAAGAAAATACATAAAACAAATTTGTTAAAATGACGAGATTCAGTGCATTTAACAAAATTTAGAATTTAAATTGACTGGCAACGTTTAAAATTGACAGACAACATATTTAATTAATCGCTAATTTTTGTGATTAACCGTCAATAAACTTTATTAACCGTTAATACGACTTTGATATTTATAAATAACTGTAATGACCGACAATCAAAATTATTAACCGTCAACAAACTTTAATAACGGCCAATCTTTTATATTGACAGTCAATCAAATTTGTTATCAGTTAACAAAAAAAGTTAACCGGCAACTAAAAACATTGACCGTTAATAAATATCATTAACCGTTAACGTGAGAACGTTAACGGATGGCGCTATTTAATAAAAGTGGGTTTGGTAGTGTTAAGGTTACGTGTAACCTATAAAACAGTAATTTGAAATGTATCAGTGTTTTTGAAGAAGATATGGTCTGTCACAAATAAAACTCGGTCACGAAACAAATTTAACATGGCAACCACAGAATTTTACCTAGTAGTAAAAGCCTCTGCTCGAATAAAGCACCCACCATTAATTCTGTATTCACTGTCATTTTTGCACAATGGGAAGTTTTTTTTGACAGCAGCAGTAAATTTTATTTGAAAGTACAAAATTTCATGAAGCTAGAAAAGTCCAAAATTGGGGGTTTTATAAATTGTGGTGAATGAAGAAATTTTGTGCATGAACTTATGTATTTGAAAAGATAGAAAACTGTAAAAGCTCTTATTACACAACCAATCTATTTTTAACACATGTCTTTAATGGAGGCCCCCCAACATATTAAAAATTTAATAAACTCCCAGGCTCTAGTAGACAACCCCTTTCTTCAGTCAAAAAAGCACGTTTATTAGTTTTCCTTGTTCAAACAATTTATTTTATGTGTATTTATGATAAATATATTGGTTCATTTCAAAAAAATTATACTTCTAATTCAGCAAAACTAATTTTGCAAAAGAAATGTCAGCTTGTAAGAATTTCTGACATAAACAAGTACTTAGTATTCTGGGGGCTATTTATTGATGCATTTACTGGGAACTGGATAACACAAGAAAACTACTAAAAAGTTTTCTAAACATGTATTATATAATAAAAAATAATAATTTCACAAGAACAACATGTATTATATAATAAAAAATAATAATTTCACAAGAACTATAAAAATGTCACCTCAGCAGGACGATCAATCTCAAATGCAAATGTTCATATCTATTAAAAAAGCAAGTAAAATAAAAGAATACAAAACTAACAAAAAGCAAAAAACAAAAATTATTAAATAAATCAACACACAACCCTTACTTATCGTAACTTTAACTTTTAACCCACAGACAAAAATATAAAATATACATATTTAGATTATAGGAAAAGGTTAAAAAATTCAAACCCCTCTCTATTTATGGTAGGTTTACATCATCAGTGCTTTTATATATGATCCAAAAATATATATGTTTGGGATATTTCATTCTGAATAATTCAAATGGATTATTACTGTCTTGGGGTGGATTTCCAACAATATTTAAAGGACCATAAAACGGTCCTTGGTTTTTAAATTTAGTGACTTACTTGAAAGTCGTACTATAGGTGATGAGCAATGAGAACAATCCAAATTTATAAATTCATTGTGTTGGTGAAAAGAAAAGCAGCCAGAAAACAGATTGTATCATAAGTTTGTCATTAGACATAATAAGACAAAAAAGCAAGAATTGGTTACTTTTTAAATATTTCAGTATAAACAACAATATAAATATATTGTTCATCTCCAAAAAAATTTTTTACGCACAAACTCCTTTCATCCAATTATACAACATTTTAAAGTTAGTCTGGGAACTTTTTGGAGCCAAGCATGGGGGTCCGAATTGCAACATCTATAGCTATGTAGAGCAAACTTTAAGGTTTGATTAAAATCACCAAAAAATTAAAGGGAACTATAATTGTAGCTAAAAAATTGTTTGAACTCTGCGCATCAGTACTACCAAGCTGAATGATGAATGATGGAGAAATAGGCTGTCCTACTTACCAAGTATATATTAAGGTATCTATTCTATCCATGTTTGTCCATTTTTTATTGCATATTCAGCAGTTAGCTACACACATGAATACACCAAAAGAGGCATTGCGTTTGATATCAAAGCGTTGCCAACGTATATTTTGCAGAAAAAATTTAACTTAAAAAGAGCAATTCTTTACATCAAAAGTAAAGTTAAAACCATTTAAGGGGCTTTCCATTTAAATATCAAGCATATTTGACCCTACTAGTAAATAACAATATCTAAAATTGGGAATTAGTTACATTACATGCCAAGAAAAAAAACAAATTTTTTACACAAAAGTTTGTCAACATAGTAATTTTCAAAAAGTACTGATACAAACTTAGTTTTCTCTTTACTGTTTAGATGGTTCTTTTAGCTTTCTTTCATTGTGGCTTCTCATTTTAAGGTACGCGATCGCGCTCCTATGCCCTGTGGCGTACCTAAATTATGTGAGGTACGGGAAGAACCGCGTACCTCCGTAGACAGATTACATTCTAATAAAAAATAGTCATATTTAAATAAAATTTTGTTGTTTTATTGATGTGTGGTGGGCTCTTTATCTCGATAAATCCACATGCTGTGATGCTAGCAATGTTTAGTTTAGCGCTACCACATTGGAATGAACCTGACACCATTAACCAGTCTTAGGTGTGCAATGATTCGCACGTCTAAATCAAGTAACGTGTGCAATTTAAAAAGCACATGCAAAGGATGTTAAATCTTTGCTGCGCATTCATTTTGCTGTGGAAAAGTGGGGGACGTTTTGAATCTTAAACCCCAAACATGATGATTGATTGTCTACGTATAGCGACTCTCTCAATCTTAACTTCCTTTTCTTCATGTCCGAAATAGTATGCACGACTATACTGTCATTTTCATAAATTTATTGTTTATTTTTTCAAGCCATCACAAGCAAATAGTTAAGAATATGCTTCGTTTTGCAATTAAATAAAATCTTAATTCACATGGCGCACGTAGCTACATTTTAACAAAATTTGTACTAAAAAAAATAAATTATATCGCACATGGGTTTCGTTTTTAAAATTGTTTGAATAAAAATAACACTTGCGGCATAAAGAAAAAAATCAATTAAATTCGGACCTGCTATGGTTTGCAATTGTTTTGTCAAGCACAAAAAATATCTAGAATTAAATCGATGATAAAATGTCTGTTCCGCCTGTACATGCAGTTTTGCAGACTTGATTCATCCGTGCTCCCGTCAGGGTTCACCTCAGCATTAGTTAAGAACAGCATGGCTGGATTTCTTGTGTAAGACCTGGTTACCAACGAAGAAGGGGCCAGGCACAATAGATTTATGTCTACGAAGTTCTTTTAACTAAGTCAGGGGTCGGTGAATTAGCTGAGATGATCAGGTTGGCTATAAATAGGCTTGCTCGTGGATTAAAAGGACCAGAACTATTTGATAAATTTGAAATCTAAAAATGTCGGACCAAGACGGAAATCTATTGGACGTTTTGTCCGACAAAAGTTCAAAACGAGCTACGTTGTTCCTTCCATTGTTACTAGTTTTCTTCTCTTTTGACCCATTGTGAATCCACTCAAACAATATACAGAAAAGAATTAACATACACAACTTAGTGCTTTTTTCAGCAAACAGGCCCCGGGAACAGGGCTTTTAAAAAAATATATAGCCATTTTAAAAATCGCGTACCTGGAGCAAATTAGGTACACTACGCAATCGCGTAACGTCATAAGCACATATTGTAAGCACATATTTACAAAATAAAAAGCCTAAGTCATTGTTCGATTTTTGATTAAAAATGTATATCTAAAGTAGACCCAATTTGATGTGATGTACATAATCCCTTGCCAAAGTGTATCCACTTATTTATCAAAATTGTTTTTTATTTGGGGCTGCCATTTGGTACACGCAACATGCTAAAGCAACTAGTGCATGTGTATTCTTATTTTCCACGCTGAAACAGCCTTAGTGGTGACAATATACCATTCTCGTAATTTGAATAAAAAGTTTGTGAATTTTATTTTACCATTATTTACTTGTTGTCAGAGTTAAACTTGATTTAAATCATGTTATTTGTTCCTATTTTAATTTTTTTTACCTCCTTAACAACAAAATTTCACAAAGGTTTGGGTTGTGCTTAAAATTTATTTATTTATTTTTTAGATCAATACACTAAAGGAAAATAAAGACAGTGAGAATAATGAGCATGGTTAGTTTAAAGTTCTCTTAAAGAGGCTACACCAGGAGTTGTTAATATTTGATTTGCACATGAAGAAACGACATCTTAAATCAAATTACATATCTAAAACTTGGGAAAATAACTGAAAATTCATAAAAATTCCTTACCTTATTGGATATCCCCAATATAACCCATAATATGCCCTCACCTTGCTTTTAAATCAAGATTTCTTATTAAAAAACGTTTTTTACTAGGTAGTTAGCTAGCTATATTAAGAAAACAGCCTCAAAAAAGCTTCAAATTTTGCTGTTATGTATTATTTTGCAGACCGTTCTATTTTTACTGCCAAAAGAGAAGTCTAAACAATACTGAAAGGTAATAGAAAATAGCAATGGAAAAACAGCAATTACTAATAATTATCACACAGGTTGTCTGTAATTGCATAAAGTGTATATATTTTTTATACCTTAATCTTTTGAGTGGTCTGTTTATGCACAATGTTATTCAGAATATGTGAGTATAGAAAGTAACATGACAGAGGGCTTACTTGAACCATTTCGTTTTGTTCAATTAGTTTAAACATTTAATGGTTTATTTTTTCATGCAGAAAAGGAATCGGTAGTAAAAAAAGAAAATGAAGAAATACAAGAATCAGACGATGAAGATGATGTTGATTTTAGCGAAAGTGAAAATGAAAGTGAGGTCAGAAAAGCATGTGTTTGTTTGTTTTTAATGTTTGTTTTTCAAGTTTATGAAAGACCTGTGAACTTGAATTATCACTTTGCGTGCACACGTATTTGTTGTCTATGCTTGTAAACATTTTGCTTATTTACAACAACAAAACGCACAACTAAGCTACTCTGTTATATAAAGTAATCAAGAACTTTTATTGTGGTTGTTATATTTCACTCTGTTAGCTATGTGGAACAGTGGCCACACATATTAGAATTACCTTAGCCTATTATCCTGTGATAGAGTGATTTAAAAAGGTTGTACCTGCATTGTATTTAATTTAATTTAATAATATGTACTTCTAAAATCAGTTCACGGACATTATTTTGCATGTAGGTATACCTCAGGACGATAAGTAATAACACAATTTTAAATTTAAGGGGTTGTATGATGTAGTATGCAGCCTTAATAATTATTTAAGGTATAAAATCCCAAATTGGTATATATTCAAATACCTGTATATCCGCATAGTTTATAAAAAATACTAAATTTTTTCAGCCAGAAAGAGAAAATGGTGATTTTTTTGAACAAGCTCCAAAACAAGTTAAACACGAAAGCTTTGTACAGATGAATCTATCCCGGCCATTGTTGAAGGTATTGATTATATGTATTTAGTTTTTAGATACACACTTATACACTTTCTATAACCTTAATTTATTAACAGACAAACATAAAAATCCATGTGCTTACTCTTTCCTTGATTTTATGTATTCTCCTCTTATTTTTCCGATTTAGATCTCAAAGAAACAAACAATTCTTACTTGACTACAAAAATTTAGAAATGGCTTTTTAACAAACCTAGGTTTGAATTATTTTGATGATAATGACCTCGAAGAAAAACCTGCAAAGACTTTGTTAATAGCAGAAATGTTTCTGTGAACTTTTACTATTGTCAGCTTTTTTGAGACCTACCTTACACGAATACTCATAAAATTGTCTGTCCCTAATTGTTTCATGTGTTTTTTTTCTACCAACAAATTAATTAAATATGTTAAATATGTTTTCGTTCTATAAGGTTTGCCTAAAAACATGAACCAGAGAAAGTCATTTAGAAGATCCAAAATAACAGAAATTGTCAGAATATTAAATAAAATATAAACTGCAAAATTGCTCTTTTATATTATTTAGGCTCTAAATACACTTGGTTTTTTACATCCAACACCAATTCAGTTATCTACAATACCATTAGCTTTACTTGGGAAAGACATTTGTGCGTGTGCTACCACTGGTTCTGGTAAAGTGTTTTACTTCTTAGTTTTATCCTTCTGGTAACCTTACCTGTGTCCATGCATTCGTCCTCGTGTCCGTCCGTTACCAGCTTTTCTCAGAATTGGATCACTGTTTTTTTTTTATTTATTACACAAAGATAAAGCACAATAGACCCTCTAATGTGACAAATCAGTTTTCAAAAAAAAATCTTATCAGATCAAAAGTAGCGGAGTTATGCGTAAAATTAGCCAAAACGGTCCAAAAAGACGGTTTTTACAACATTTCTCAGGATTGGATCATTAGTTTTTTCTGATGTTTTGCACAGTGTCAGGGAAAAATAGACCCTCGAATGTGACTAAGTTGATTATCTGAGAAAAAATTTTATCTGCTCAAAAATGGCGTATTTCCTGTTATTAATTGTAACGCTGTAATTTTGAATTCCAGGTAAAACTGCTGCTTTTATGCTACCCATACTTGAACGCTTACTATTTAAACCAAAACAATCTAGTGTAAGCAGGGTACTTGTGTTAGTGCCAACAAGAGAGTTAGCTATACAGGTATGCATCTACTTTATATTTGCTATCAATATTATCTGAATTGATTCTGTAAACATTCTCCTTGCGAGAAATTTTTTTCTTTTTTAATCTGTATATTCTGCCCAACAACAAAATGTATAAAAGCTTTTGTCGCAGTTACATGTAGCTTTTTCTTATTTGTTTGATTTTGCTTTTATTTGTTTCTTAGGTTCATTCAGTAAGCTTATCTCTTGCAAAACATACAAATGTACAGATATGTATTGCCACTGGTATGCAAATTTTAACCTTTTTTTTCTTTTACTTTTATAAAAAAATACAACAGCTTTTTTTTTGAACTCGTTATACAAATCTTCTTCTCAGGTGGGCTAGATTCCAAAACACAGGAAGCTAACCTGCGAAAGTCACCGGATATTATCATTGCTACACCTGGTCGATTGATTGACCACTTACATAATGCACCTTCCTTTGATCTTCAGACGATTGAAATACTGGTTCTAGATGAAGCTGACAGGTAATGATGCTTATTTCATGTCGTCTCTGTAAGTATTTTTGTTGAAAATTAAAAAATCCTTTCTTGCAATAATTCCTACTGTAAAATGTCAGTTTTTTTAAGGTTAAGGTGTGTTTAGGAGATTTATGACCTGTTTAGACAATCGGGAGGCTGGTCTGGTCAGTACACGGGCCCTGAGAGGTTAGATTAACTATAATATGCAGGGAGGGGAGGGATTATTACCCACATGAGTTATTACCAAAAGAAAAAATCAAAGGTCAGGCGAGTTAAGCCTACACAAGCATCATCTAATCCCCACTCTGCTTCATATTTCTAGAATGTTAGAGGAACACTTTAAAGATCAAATGAAAGAGTTGATTCGATTATGTCCTAGAGGTCGACAAACAATGCTGTTTTCAGCTACTATGACAGATGAGGTAAAATGTTTACTCTTGTGCATATGAATGTGACCGTTGCAACTACTATTACTTAGCAATGTTTATCTTATGGCTATGTATGTGCAAATGTGGAAAGAGTTTTGCAATAATAACTTCTTTAGGTTGGTCAAAACAGTTGCTTTGCAGTAGGACATTTTATTAAAGTTTTTAATGATTTTTAATGGATATCTAACTTGTGTATATATGCGCACAAAGTACTGAAGTGTAGCTAATTAAATGAGCATGTATATTGCAAAGAATTAAAAATGTTCTGTAATATTTCTCTTTGCACAGAGAAGTATTACAGGACACAATTCCCAATTTTATGCCAGAAGTTATACCGTTAAATGTGTCTGCGATATAATAGCTATAACATTTTGGTCGTCATTAAAGGTAGAAGAATTGGCTTCACTGTCACTGAATCGACCTGTCAAGTTGTTTGTTGATCATAATACAGACGTGGCGAAGAGTTTACACCAAGAGTTTGTACGAATCAGAGAAAACAGAGAAGCTGATAGACTGGCAATTGTAACAGGTATGCATCTCAGTGATAGTAGCATTATCCTCTTGAAGTTCACATTTGCTTAAATAAAGAAGCTTAACTCCAACTCAAGAGCAAGATATAATTTGGCAAAATATTTGATGATGCAACAGGGAATGCTTTCTTCCTGCTATTCTTTCTTGTATACACCTTTTCACCACCCCTTTTATGCATGTTATTTTCTCACCCTTTATTTTTCTTTTCAGCTTTGTGCTGCCGTTCTTTTAATGATCACACCTTAATCTTTCTACAAACCAAACGGTTAGCTCACAGACTGCGCATTATTCTGGGTTTGTTTGGTTTAAAAGCTGCAGAACTTCATGGCGATCTAACACAATTACAGGTAGTGTGTTCATGACATGTACCATGTTGTAACAATATCATAATAATGGTCCATATATTACATTGGCTCTTTGTCCTTTCAAATTAATTAAAATTTACAAAAATCATGTATAAGACTAATCGTAAGACGGCGGAATAAATTCACGAAATTTAACCCGTCTAGAAACCCGCAAAACTCGGCCCTCTTCGATCTTTTGTGCACCTTTAACTTATTTTGTGCGTTTTCAAACGCACAAAATAAGAGTATATTTATAGAGATATTTAATTATATAACCAAAAGTATAAAAGCACTAAAGCTCCATAGAAAGGATGATTTCTGGATTTAAAATTAATTTCAATGAAATTGCAGTATAATTATTGTTTAGTTTCTTTAATTCTGGAGTAGAAACTGGTTTTGTAGGACAGTTTAGAAATGCCCAGATTGGTTAGCTGCTGGTGTTTTGCGAATGTTATCAAATGTGCCATTCTCGTATTTGCTTTTAATTTCCTTCTGTTGTATTTTTATAGCGTATAGAAGCGCTTGAAAAATATAAAAACAACGATGTTGATATTCTTGTCGCAACAGATCTTGCTGCAAGAGGGTTGGACATCGCTGGTGTTAAAACGGTAAGCGGATTAATTCAAAAGGAAACGAGAATGTTTACACTGAGGATTTTATCCTGTTTTCACGCAAATTTTAGGTTATATCATATAACATGCCGACCACTATAAAAAGTTATATCCATCGGGTAGGAAGAACAGCTCGAGCTGGGAAGGTTGGGAAGTAAGTTAAATTCTTTTTATTTTTATTTTTTTTCAACCAACTGGGTATTCGAGTTTACTACGGCGTGGTAAAACAAATTTTTTGCTTTTAGATCAATAACTTTAGTCGGTGAGAAGGAACGTAAAATGTTGAAGGAGGTTGTCAAAAATGCGCATGTTCCTGTTAAAAACAGAATTATATCACAAGGTACCTAATAGGTTATAAAATATACGTGTATCTTTAATACAACAATTCTGTAAGTACGTTCACCGTAATTACGTGATTAAATGAATCCAACGTCGAGGTAGGTTAACCCAACCACACCCTCACCCCACCCTCCCTTTTCCCTTCGAAAACTGCATACCTATTACTACTCTTTCCATCAATTTGTTTAAAGCGTATTTTAACCATTTAGAAGTTGTGCTTAAATACAAACAGAAACTGGAAGAATTGGAGAAAGACATCAAAGATTTGTTAAAGCAAGAAGAAGAAGAAAAGGAGGTAGTACAACATAATTTTTTGTTTTTGTCGCTGGCCGAACGTAAAACAATCCGGTACACTAAATAACGTGAATATACCTGGGTTGGTAAGCCACCTGAAATACTGTATTGTGCAAAAAATCAGTATGGGATTATTCTTAAAATAATCTTTTAAGAATATCTCAGCCTGATGTTCTTAGAAAGCATGTTCTTATAGAGTGTATTTGTTTCCGTGCGTGCAGTACAATTTATATTTCTTTAAAATAACTTTTCTTTATAGTTGCGTATTGCAGAAATGCAAGCCACCAGAGCTCATAATTTAATTGTACATCGAGATAAAATTCTGAGTCGTCCAGCTCGAACATTCATCAAAACTACAAAAGACAAAAATAGTGAGTATAACGCATTTATTTTCTCATCTTTTACGAAGCTAAAATGCCGGACATAATATTTTTGCGAAATGCAGTTTTTTGGTTATTTCCTAAAATATTATAAACGGCATCACTTGGTAACTACTGTGCAAAAGTTTTAACTAACCAACGTTGAAAATAAGATAATTTCGGTCTGAAAAACTGGAGTATTGAGGCGTATTGACGTCAGCAAAAATTAGTACTGTTTAAGATTTTTGGATCTAACCAAAGAACCTTAGTTCAGAGTGTGTGTTGCTTAGATAGAAGCAGCTTTCTTGATTGCTTGTGGTTAGGAACTTTGAAGTGTTCTGTCCTTCTTTGCACTAATTCACGTCTGGGATGGTATGTTTTAACTTGTTTCTCTCTCTTTTACACCGCGTAAATAACCGTTTCTTTACTTGCTTTTATTGTTCCGTAACATATTTACTATGAAGCCGAAACAACAGCTCTCCTGGTGTCATGAGATTTTGCTATCGTTTCAACGAGCAGGAGGTTTGCACGAGGGTTATTTTGTTTACCTGTACTCCACAGATCACTTTGAAGTTATGTATTAAGGTTTTTTTATATTTTGTTTGATTTCTCATAGCCAAAGAGAAAAAATCAAAAAATTCGGTATGTGTGTATTTTGTTGTTGTTTTTTACCTGCATTCTCTATCTCCTCATTTAGTTTGGAATTACGTTATTCAAGTTCCTAGAGTTTGCCTTTTGTCCTGATATGTCTTGAGGTGTTATTGGATTTTAAGAAACTCTGATCTGCCAATTTTATTCATGTAAACATGACATGAGGAAAAATGTGTATTAAACAAGTAATCCACTGTTTGCCATGTCACCATTGTGTTGGGACATCACAAAACAAATACAGGGTGACTACTCCTCCTAAAATCTCCAAAACAACTTAAAAAATGAACTTTCCTTAAATCTCTTAAACAACCTAAAATTTCCAAAACAACCTAAAACTCCTAAAATTGTCTATCATTTCGACAAAATTATGAATCAGTAAGTTTCCCTCTAAAATTTTGTGACATTTTTGTGCCAGAAAATTTTATGAAATATGGAATGGTTTTTATATGCCCTTTGTTTTCTCCTAAATTTTGATGCGAAGAGCTAAACTCTTTTAAATCTTTTAAAAAATATTGTAAATTTTAAATCTGTTGCTATCCTGCAAGGGGTAATACATTAGACTACTCAAATTTAGGGATTTGCATGGTAAACATGTTATAAGCTCTGAGTTTTCTGTTTAGGTCATATCAGCGGAAGACAGAAAAATTGCAAAAGAACAAGAATTTCAGAAACGTACTATGAAACGCGAGAGAAAACCGAAACGTATTCGTGCATGTGACGAAAACGATAATCCGAAAACGAAAACTAAAGGTAAGTTCGTGCTGAAAATATGTTTATGAAGATTTTTTTAAGTCAAAGCTGTGGTAAGCCTGGTAAAAATCACGAATCAAACAAAGTCAGTATTAATTTTTTGTGACTTATCACTGCCCAAAATTTTTTTCGCAATTTTGTATTTATATAAATATTTGTAAGATTAAAAATGTTATTAAAGCAAGAAAAAAAAAACACTTATAAAGAAATTTCATCTATAGTTCAAAATTTCGTTTGCTTAAATTTTTCACCTTTAAAAATTTTCATCACTTAAGCCTAATTTTGTATAAGCAAGGTGAACCAGAATTGTTTGTTTGCACGGACATTTAATTGGTACATTTGAAAAATTTGTCTTCTTTGCAATTGGATACATTCCGAAAACCCAAGATTCTTAGCCCTATTTTCCTATAAATCAGATAAGTCTTCCGTTATCCTGGTATGCATTGCTCATTTTTCTGACCGCAAATTTTGATTTACTATCGAAAAACAATCTCAAATTTTGGCAACATATATCAGCTTTTATATACTAGTAATAGAAACAAACCCTAACTACTGATTGTCTCACTGACGTGAAAGTCTAACTAACACATTTCTACGTACATTTTTAGGTTCAAAGAAAGCAAAACTTGTTCCCGCCAAAACTTCATTTTCAAAAGAACTAACAGACACAAGTCGACGTGGTTTGAAAGCACTACGTAGCACGGAACATATTCCCAAAAAGAAAAAAGTGGCCGGTGGCTTTAAATCAAAAAATAAGTAAGATCTGCTTTCTATCTTTGCTTTGCTGTTTGATATTTATATTTATTTATTTTCTCATTTTAGTTTTTTTGTGTAATCAGGAGCATTATTCACAAAATTCACCTTTTTTTGTGCGCTTACCGTAATTATTCTAATTTTAGTGCGGTCTCAAATTAGTGCGGGTGGTCTTTTTTTCAAAAAATAGAACAATTTATTTTCCTCTTATTATTAGTGCGGTTGGAATGTTGGTAAATTTTCAATTTTCCTCTTATTTAGTGCGGGAAGGGTCAAAAATTCCTCTAATTATAGTGCGGGTTGACATTTTTCCTATCAGAGAGGAAATAAAATGGTCACATTTATAAGTTTTTTTTTTATCATCTTTTTCGTATCAGAATCTTCAATTTTAACTATAAAAAAGATTACAAAATAAAAGCGTCTTCTTCTTCTATGTTGTCGTCATTTGGAGATTTTTTCCTTTTATTTAGTGCGGCAATGATAAAATTTTCCTCTTATTATTAGTGTGGTCTTGTGTCGATGATTTGATGGTAATTTATCTCCTCTAATCATTAATGCGGCAGGTCTATAATAATTATTTTTTCGGCCGCTCTAAATTAGAATAATTACGGTAACTACGGTGCGCTTTATTACGGCATTTTACAGTATTTTAAAATATTGAATAGCATTTTTACGTAAATCGTGGAATTTAGTATTTGCAAAATTTTCTACAAATACTCATCTGCGAAAATTAATACCCACAAAAAGATTTTTGACCCTCGAAATTTGCTACTGATGAAAATGCCATGTAATGCCATGCAGACTCTTTTTGTTTATAAACGATTAATCTTTGCACTTTAAAACATTGTTTAGTCATTCTTTACTTAGGGAAGTTTATATGCACCAAATTGTTTATTTTCATAGTAATTTATAATATTTTTGCCAGACAAGTTTTTCGCGTTTGTTTAAAATGTTGGACATTTTTAGAGCGATTGTTTAAAATGTTGAAATTTTTAGGGCGATTCTTTAAAATGTTGGGAATTTTTAGGGCGATTCTTTAAAATGTTGGAAATTTTTAGGACGAGTGTTTAAAATGTTGGGGATTATTGGTGCGTTGTTTAATAACATGTTACGGTATTTTTTTAGATATCGTAGACGGTGAAACCCGACGCCTGCTATCATAAATTTAATTTGCAAAAAAACTCCGATATTTTATATGCAGTCAGTGTATCATTCTCCGCAGTGAATAAAATCGTATTTTCTATGAACCATTGTTGATGTTGTTCATTTGTTTGACACGAGAAGATTTTGTTTATTCTTTATTCATGTCATTAAACTAATTTAAATAGACCACATACGTTTTTTAAGTCTAAAGTTAGAAAATGATTGGTTCAATTAATGTTGTTTGATTTACTATAATTAGGGTTAGTATTCGTAAGGTTTGATTGACTATAGTATAGTAGGTTAATACATGGCGAGAGAGCCAAAGTTAGAGCTATATACTGAACTGAGTCAAAACCTTTAAAAAAAAATTTAAAAAATTAACCGATTAAGTATTAAGGATACAAACGTTGCAAATTTACAGTTTACCATAAGCAATTGAAATTTTGATAAAACAGGAGAAGTTTTCAAAATTCCTTTGCATGTATTTTAAATTGATAATATCTATTTATTTATTTATTTATTTTATCATCAATATTTACCCAGGATATACATTTCAGAATAAATTTCTGCTTTTCAAATGTGTCCTGCTAATCTTCTCTTTATTTAAGAAAGGTGTCTTTTCTCTCAACTTCACGAACATTAGGCGGGACAAAAATTGAATGAACGAAAACAGGCTAAACAAAAATTAGATAAACTTGACATTGATAATCAGCCAGGCGGGGTAAAAATAGACAACAAAATTACACAGTAGAACGAATTTGCCCAAAGTTTGATGAATGTAATTTGGGCAATGAGCTAACCCGTGTATGAACAGACACCTCGTAATTGGTAACACGTTTTGAAGGGGTAATTACGTGGGCTGGTTCTCTTGGATTTTCCTATGTTGAAAATTATTATAAGAAAATAGTATTTTGGACGTAATAACTAATGTCATCAAAAAAGTAAAATCAAACCTTGGCACTCACTTCAATTACCATGAGAATTTTCACTTTAAATTTTCATGTGCGAATCAGTATACCTCAACCCATTTCCGCACAAACCGATTTAGCGTGCATTTGGTTTTCGCGCGCCTTAAATATAAAAACACGCTTTCACGAATACTGTACTGCATATTAAAATAAAAAGTTTTTAAATTGTAAGTATAAAAGCATCGTTTGTAGGTTACGCCCAAAAGCCTCAATAATCTTGGATTTACGCTATTTCCGTACGAATTATCGATTTTATTTAAATGAAAATTGTGTAGATTAAATTATTATTATTACAATACTTTTCTGATGTAAAACAGCCATTTAAATCTACTGCACACTGAATTGCAAGCCACATGTTAGGTAAACTTAATGTGAATTTTACGCACATCTAAGTTTTGAGCAGGCAAATTTATAGAGAATTGTTTTTGGGCAACCAATTGTTCGCAGCAGCTCTGCGCGAAAGTTTTATGGATTGAAATACACGAAAGTTCTAATTTTTAAAAACACAGAAACTCAACCACGAAGATAAATACCGCGTTACTGTTCGTTTTTTTATATTTGACCGTGCAACCAAAAAGTGTGCAAGAAGCAACTCAACCCGAAACAAGATTTTTTTTCATTGTCGGGAAATTTTAAGAAATTCGTCGAACCTAATTAACATCGAAAATAATTCTGCGATAATGAAAGAATTTCGCAGTTTTTTGAATAGCGATATTTTCTTTCACGAAATATTTTGACACTAACAGGAAGTACCTGGGAGGAAGGCGTATTTTAGGACGTTTTTTCACACTACTAACTGCCACATTCAGAAGTGTGTAACGTTAATGTATTCTGCTTAAGAACAAATAAGATCTCGTTGGCAGTATTGGATGGGGGCAAAAAAAAAAGAAAATGGTATAATAATAATAAAGAAAAGAGTGTTGTGTGAATGTTTGTGTGTATTAAAAGCAATTTTTCTGTATTAAAATAAATTTAAATATATAAATAATTTTATTTTATTCGTTCCATTCCTGATTTTCATTTTCGTCGTTCTCTTCATTTTGAGCTACGCCATCATTCCTAATGGAAACAAAGTATAGATATAAGGCGTCATTTACACGTGAAGAAAACACTACTTCTCTAAATACCACCTTACCATAAATTAAATACCAAGGAAATTGTTCCAATTTTGCGAAAATTAGTTCCCGCGAATTTTTTTTTCTTTTTTAAAAACAATTTACACTTCTTTTTTCTGATTTACCGAGAACTACATAATATAAAATGCGAATTTTAACCATTTTTTATATTATGTCTCCTAATAAAAGCAGTATGAATTGAGAAACGAAATGTCATTCGTCAAGAAATTTGATTCTCGCGAAATATTAAGACATGTAAACCTAGCGAAAATTAAATTTTATGTTTAAAAAATTTCCCTCGAAAAATAATTTCCCCAAGGTAAATAAATCTTTCATATCCGTCTCCTGATAAATGCCTTTTTCTTACGCCCTGCCTAAAACGTTAATTTGGCTAAATACACATCTTTATATGCGACAGAGTTGTTAAATGACTTCAGCTGAAATTGGGAGCTAAATTCCTGAGTGAAAAAATCCCTTGTATTCTAATAGATAAAAATAGTCGTCAACCAATAGAAATATACGCAGGGTCGACCGTCCTTTATATATCGCATTTCATGTTTCCGTAAAACAAACAAACTGACAGACGATGGCTACTATTATAGAGACATTGAAGCACAAATGTAACACGTGTGAAGCTGAAATCCCGTAAGTTTTGAATACTACGAAAAGTTTATTCAAAACGACACAAAATAGAAAACACACCTGTACGTCATGGTATTCAGTAGCTCTCTCATCGCGTTCATTAGTTGCTGCGCTCCTCCTGCGATTGGATTGTTAACAGCAGCTGCTCCTTCGTTTAGATCCTGTGCTGCGTGTTGTATAGCGCGAGCGTTGGGCGGTTCTTCTTGATTGTTGCGTTGTGCATTTTCCTGGAATGAAAAGAAGATTGGGATGTTTTTATTACCACGCAACATAAAATACAGGAGTCGAGAAACTCAATAACATGTATGCTACATTAAGACAGACATTTTTGCAGGAAGAAATTATTGCGGAAGTTATTTTCACCATTTTGGCCCCAGTTCGCAAAATATATACTTCTTAAAACAAATCGCAAAAATAAGTCTTGCAAAAATTCCTTTCCATTGGGTATTTCGTCTTACTCAAAGTCGATACACTTTCTTTGTGAGCAATACGAGACACAAGTTGAATGTGTAAATAAATAAAAAGAAAGAAAACTGGCACTAACAGGGATTATATAAAAAAAAAATAGTTTTCAAGCAACAAGTAAGGAACAGCTTTTTTTTGTTAAGAAAGAAACTATAAACAACATCGAGCTTACAGCAGAATTGTTACGCGCGCTTATTCTTACTCTGGTGAAGAATATGTGGTTTCTACAGTTTCTACAATAACAACTTGGCAATGCTAATTACCATGCACTCAAATTTGTTCGCTTAACACTCCTGCCAGAACGACAATGAGCAAACAGAATTGGCTCATGTCGAATTTGCTTTATTTTTACCGCCGCAGTTATCAATGAGATCGGAATAATTCACAAAAACAGGCTAAGACTACAGCATATTATAACACACCTGGTTATATGAAGGCATCAGCGACTGCAAAAACAATGTCAACATGTTTCTCCTCTCCTGACTTGTATGTTGTCTAAACAAAAAATCCGTAAATAAATCACAATATAAAATATTAAACGCGAAAATCTAGCACAGAATGAAAAAAAAAATGTTTCCTTTTGGTTACTTCTTATCAAAAACGAACAAATGAAACAATGGCTTTAGGCATATAGTGTTTCTAAGGTTAATTTCAGTCCATTTTGTAATTTTGCATTGTCGTCTTTGCTATCCGAAGGGTGATTGGGGTTCCAAAGTCTTAGATTATTCTGCAATTAATTAATATCAACGCTAAATAATTACATACGGCTGCAAAACCCCGTCCTTAAAGAAATAGTAAGGCGCACCAAGATTTAAAGCCCTAGACACACACAACACACACAACTTTTCAAGTTTTGTGAATAAACTGTTCCACTAATATGAATTAAGTTTTTTTAGTTAATTGAGCACTTTTAATAAAAAAAATTGATAAAACAATTTGAATAGTTACCTAGTTGGTCTTTCATACCCAACAATAGAATCAGATGGCGGTAAAGGATCATGTGTCATTATGGACTGATTGCGTACTTCCTAAAATACGGAACAACATAAAATCAATCCACACAATCTTTTAAGATATATCAACATCAAGGATCATCGAAACTTCTCTCCTACATAATTTTTGCTTTATGATTTTTATACTTTGAAAGATTTAAAATTGATACTTTATGTCTATAGACCAAAAATAATGTGTGTACTATTATCAACATTGTTTTTGCCAAAATTGTCAAAAAGAAACATTTCTGATCTGAAGATATTATTTCGGTTTGTCTGTTCAGTATTCATATTACTATGGAAAGTTTATGGTGACGTTTCGGGAGTAGGTGACGCTTCGGGAGGCCCGATGATGGGAGAAGGATTTCCCGAAACGTCACCTACTAAATTATCATGTTCAAGAAATGATAAACTTTCCACAGTAATATTTCTGATCTGCTCACTATATAATCAGGTCCTTAAATTTCTTATCAAAAATAAAAGTAGAACTTTAAATGTTTAAAAATGAACTCTGTCTCATGGCAGGATATCTTTAGCATTCTACAAAATGAAATTTTAGCAAATCGTCTCTTTCTACGTCTATAAAATATTACTTCTTAACTTGGATCAATGTGTTGATGGCTCTTTTCATCACTTTTGTTCTTCAATGTGTTTTGACAAAAGCAACAATACACGCTTTTTCTCTTTAAGAATATGCTTTATAAGAATATCAGGTTGGGATTTCAGGTTGGAAACGATAGATCTATTGTTTAAAACAATAGAGAAATAAAAATAATGACCAGCCTGGTTAGAAAAATACTTACAACGGGTAATGCCCTCATGGCTTCTTTTATGTCTACAAAATAAAAAGTTGTGTTAAGCAGGTGAAAAGAGTACGCGTTATGCTTGAAAAAACAACTTTCCAGCAACGGCAGAATATTCATTCAAAACATGGACATTATTAAAGTCTCAACGTCTCAATGAGTATAATTGTAACGTTACCATTCAAATGGAGGGAAGAGGGAGGAATATTGATATCTAGCAGGAGTTAGATGCTTATTAAGGTGATTGCCGCCATCAGAAGAATTTTAGATTTTTAGTTGTATAAGACAAAAATGCTGAAATTTTGTAAGCTGTATAGGTCCTGTGTTTACTCATAAAATGTTTTCGCAAATTATAGCGTCCTTACCTAAAAATTTGAAACAAACAAAAACGAGTCTCAATTTTTTATGAAGTAACCTTAATCATGTTCAAGTTATGATGACAAAAAATATCAAATTTAGTATTACCACACATTTGAAATCATAATGTATGCAGCATAATTAAGTCTGAAAATCTTTAAATACAATAACTTGGGAATGAGAAAGTCTTTTTAAAATTTTGAAAAACTTATTTTAAAACATGAGTTCAGTATTATGTTTATTTTGAGATCCCTTTGAAGATGTCAAGATGATGTAGTTGTATGAAGAATCACTTCGTTAAGTTTTGCTTGATGCTTAGAAATAATAATTTGATTTCAATTTAAACATAATATAAGCTATAGCTTTTGCCAAGAAGTTTTTTTGTACCTGATATAACAATGTGTCGCAATACGTTACGTGGAGAGACCTTGTATCTGCTCTTCCGCCTACAATAAAAAAGCGTCACATTTATTATCTTGTTAGGAAGCAAAATGCATGTTGCTTTGTTGTAAAACACCTTGTTTCAAATTTTCTCACTTTTCCATACTTAATTTATGACAAACTGCTACACCTCTGATCAAAAAAGAGACAAAACTTGGGACGTTTGCTCGCTTTGCTTTTCTGATTACTCTGCCTTCAAATACTATCCAAGGCGTTGCTGTTAACCCTGGCAACCTTGTGTTAATTTGAGCGTATTTTTTGAATTTTTACGGCGGATATAATTTTCAAGCCGCCGGCACATCGTCAATTGTATAATGCGTGCTGGAGGTTCCATGCAAAGTAAAATGAATACGCCACTAATTAACACGGTTATTCTCAAAAAGTAAAAACAGTCGGATTAAAATGTCAAATACACCATAAGCGGGGTTATCACTTATATTAGCCAGTCACATTTGATGAGATTTGAGGGCTTTAGAATTTTCTAATATTTTTGAGATAACGTGTTTTCAAAAATAAATAAATAAATAAATAAAATGAGAAAGTAAAGAGCAAATTATTGCTGTACAAATGAAGCATTTCTACACATTTTAAAAATAAACATGCGTTTCGTTATAACTTTAAAGTTGAGGAGATTTGAGGAAAAATTTGTGACAAAAAACCTCCTTTTAGAGGACATTTGAGAAGTTTCGAGGAGGCGTAGCAACCCTGCTTAAGGGAAGTAGTTTTCAAGGGAAGATATCTCCCTATTCCTATAGATAGGATAGGAATAGGGAGATATCTTAATGCAGACACTAATAATTTTTCGAGATATTTTTTTGAGATATTTTGCAAGAAAGAATTTTCAAGAATTCGATCACTAAATCGCGAAATCTCGTAAATTTTTAAAAATTTCTAGACGCTAAAAGTGTATGATAATGTATAAATAAGCTACCGTTGGGTGTTGTTTTAATTTACTTAACCAAAATTGTCATGCACATTTATATAATTTTTAAACTGTGATGTTATACATGTGTATTATACATGTGTATGAAGCGATTGTAAATTTGTTAGACACAGACATAGTAATTGAAGAAGGCAACACGTTTGACGTTGGATGACGTTTTTTAGTTTAGATACGCAGTTGGAAAAACAAAATAAGCTTGACAATAGTAAGCCAATTTATTCTCATTTCTATAAAAAATGATCCTGAAGATTATTCTTAAGATACTCTTGATTTTTAAGTAAATCCCAGCTTCGTATTCTTAAAAAATCTGTATCTGTAACGCAATTGTTTTTTTCTTTAGGGAATATGTCAAAGGTATTAAAAGGGATTTGGTTGAATAAATAGTTTATTCAACCAAATAAGAATACACAAAATACCTTTCTGTTGCGTTTTCAATCTCTTCTTTATATTTCTGCATGTTATCGATGATATATTTACAGTTTTCTGCCAGCCAGTCAAGAATTTCAGGTGGCTTCCACAAAGAGGAACACCTACCCACATATAAAGATATCAACTGGTTTAAAGGTGAAGCTTGCCGTAAGTAAGACGTTGGATCAAAATAGGGATGACTTTTGATTGTATCGTCAAGTGAGATGCCACACTTGTCCATTAGCTCCACGAGCAACGATGGAAAGGAGATCAATGCTTTTCGTAACTAATAAATAAAAGAGAGTTTGTAAAATGTTTACAATTTCAAATTTGAATCATATTGCTGATGAGGTTAAAACTATCAACCCTACACAAAATTGTACGAAGGGTAGTTTGTTTCACTATTGTAATCATCCACGCTTCTTCAAACATGTTAACTTAAAGCTTGGATAACTTAAACATTTGAAACTGTTAAAGGATGTTATCTAATGTGGCTTTCATAAAACAAGGAGTTTCTTAAGAAGAAAAGTCTAGGTTACGAGTAACACATGGTAGTAGTAAAATTACATTATGGATAATATAATACTACGGGTATAATACTACGTCTGTCTGCCTGTCATGTAAAATGGTTTCGCAAGCAGCAAGACTCACGCCGTGCGGTATAAAAAACCCGGCGCACCGATTTTTCCACAGGCCACCGACTACTCAGTTATATTAATACAAATCCCGGACAACAAAAGGATTTGTTCGATTTTACTTGTAAAATTTAAACCTTGACGAGTCAACTTCTCGTGAAGAAAAGAATACAAAAAGCAGCAAAAAAAACAAGATAATAAAATAAGTTGTCATTTAAAAATACAGTTGATAAGTCAAAGCGAGACGCGAATTATGAGAGGTTTTTCAGATTATTTCGGTCAAATTTTGAAAAGACAATAAACAGAGACGATCACGATGTAGGGTATTGAAGAAGAGCGATATTTACAAATAGGCACATTTGTTTGGCGAAAATGATTGTTCATGTTGACTTTAAGTTCGCCTCAGCACTTGTACGTTAAAAGAAGGTTATATTTTGGTGTTACTCAACTGATTGTATACTTTAGTTTTCAAAGTAACTTTGCTTCTTTCACATAATAAGCTTTTGTAAAATGTTCAGCAATTCATTTGGAAATATAGCTCCTCTTTGCTGAGATTGAAAGAAAATATCAAGCAAAACTTGAATTACATGATGAAAAGAAATCCAAAAGACACAAAAATTTGTTCAATTTAGATCACCCTTCTAATTAAAGGAGTTCGAAAGTCATTTAATGGCCATTTTACAATTTTCATAAACACAAAGGTCACCTTTCAAAAACGTTCTTCACGCTAAATTTTATGAAGATATTCCAAAAACAGGTTATGTTTCTTACATTTCAAAACGTTCTTTTTATTTGATTGAATAATCTATTTACTTTTATGGCTTTTTAGCTTTATACATCTTCATATGCAAACCTAATAATGGAATATAATAGTTTTGTTGCAAATAAAAGTTTTAAACGAAGAAGCCACAAAGATGGCTACAAAAGAATCAGATTTTCCGAATTGCGCAGAACTGTTCCCTTAAAATCTTATACCGTCAAATCTTCCATTTTAAGACCTTAGAAACGGTTGTTTAAAAACCAAACTAAAGAAAAAATATATACCGCTCGATTAGCTTCATCTAATTTTCCAAGATAAAACTTCGCCATAGCATATGAAAATGCAAAGTTAGGCAGTAATGTGACGTTTCTACTAAGCTCATATTCGTCAGTGAATTGTATAAAATAGGCATACTCTTCTGCTTTTAATGCGTAGTAGTCGATAAGAAAAAACACACAAAGTGGATCTTCTGAAGGGTCCAACCTAGAAGATACAGATGTTTAAAAGAAGGAAATGTTTCAGTGTCCATCCTAAACATTTAGAGGAGATGTGTTTAAGGGTCCAGCCTAACACATTTAGAGGAGATGCAAGGATCGATCCTACAGCACACAGAGGAGATCTGTTTGAGCGACAAGCCTATAACAAAGAGAGATGTGTTTTATGGCTCAAGTGTAAAACATATAGATGTGTTTATATGCATTATGCTAATTATATCACAAAACAAGATTTGTATTCATCCTAAGAGAAGATTCCCAGGAAACACAACCTGAAATGGATGGACCTGAATAGCATCTACTACTCAAACAAACAAAAACAACAATAACAGCACCGTCTTGTAAATTATAGTGATGTATTAGCACAATGGCTAGAACTGATATTTTAAAACTGGAACCAGTTTGTGTTTAAGTTGGGTGCCATGATATAATATACCGAAATGTTATGATATGTATACCAGAGGTATTTTTAATTTTGTTCAATCTTTGAATAATGATTTCTTCTGTCACTTTAAATCGACACAACAAAACTGATACTTTTTTACAAAATACTGTAGGGACGTAATCACGCAGAAAAATGCTTCCCTTGATTCATCCTGGGTTTTTTTTTTAAGAAAACATTTCCCACGAGAATAACTTTTAACATGTCTCACTTACCCTAATAAAACTTTACAGAATTCCAATGAAGTGCGATAACATGCTAAAGGCAAGAAACAGAAACGTTAAACATAGTAATTCAAACTAAAAAACAAACAAACTTGCGACATTTATAATTTCTGGACTTCTTCAAAACATCAAATCAAACAGAGATGGATAATTTACCTTTGTCCCCAACGTATTTTATATGACGGAACAATGCCAAGAAAAAAGGCCTATAAACAAATTAATAATTTTGCATTAAAAAAAGGGTAAGGGTTACTACTAATGGCTTTGGAAATTTAATTTGAATAGGTGGTTCATCCAAACTTCAGTGTGGTGCATTACCCTCTATACAACATTGTTTTAATGTGTTACACATTTAAACTCACAACAACATCATGGTGTACAAGAAAAAAATAAAATAAAAAATAAAACAAGAATTACACCTATTTTCAGCCCTTTTGTATTCCAGTCTACATATGCCTTGCGTTATATTAAATAATGTATGGAAACTGCATTCGAAAACATACAGCGCACGTTCTAAAAAGAACAGGGGAAATACAAATGAATATGTGAATGACAAAAAATGAGAGTTAGAAAAAAGTGTGCATGTGGATACCACCCTACTATGGTATTCAATTTTCAGTCTTGTATTAAAAGATGTCCTTCTAAGAAATAAAGATTATTGAAAAATCTTTTATGGTTTAAATTATTGATCACATCTTAGTACTGTCGAGTATTATATTTTAAATCTTCACATGCCAAACAAATTCAGTTACTTGACCAATTACCATTTTGTGGTTAACTACTTGGTATCTATATCTATTAATATCTCGAACACCTTTTCAATCATTTTTAAACTTCAAGAATTACGAACCAACCCAAAAAAGAAATTTTGCAACCCAAAAAAGAAATCTTGCAACTTATTTTAATCTCAGATGATTACTTGTTAAACATTTACCGATTAGTTCTGCAGCCATCTGATAATCTTCATTCATTTTGCATATTTCACTAAGTTGTAGCATAGAATCGATATGATAAGGGTGTGCATTTAACAGTGCCTGAAAAAGAACATGATAATGAAAGAAACAGCCTGTTATTTTCATTTAATAAACGAATAGGTACCATAATAGGAGAGGAAAGACTCATGTCGACACATTGTTGAGAGTACTGACAAGGATTCTCCCCACGATAAGGTTACGTGGGCAGATATTAGGGAGGGAGGAGGAAAAGTGATTGAAATAAAACCACGAGACAACTGCGTGACAGCCTGAGACATCCAATCTATTTTTGTACTGAATGCAAAGTCGAAAAAAACTGTTCCATAGTGGACAATCACTGTAATGTTTTTGTTGTGATTGAAGCCATCCACCCCAAAACTGGAATCTTGAAATCTCGTTACTAGCCTCAAAACTCACCATAATGTTGTTATGATCAAGTGATTCTACAGCATCATAAAATAGGAATTGTATTTTTCTGTATGCTTCTTGATGTTCAAACGTAAAAACTGATGCACTGCTTCCACTAGAAGAGAAAAAATGAGAAACACATTGTAGCTGAGAAACACATTGTAGCAATTACAGAAAAAATATATTGGAAATATGAAACATCTTGTTTTTTAGGAAACATCTCCAACACTTCACAATTTTTTCTTATGGTCATCTGCATTGCACAGGTACTAAGGGGCCATCGAAACATTAACTACAATGTTTACCACTTTCCCTACACGCCTTGAAGGAGATTTTAACAAATTTAGTACCACCCCAACTTATTATGCAACATTTTGAATGCTATGAATGAATTTCTTTTTATGTTTTAAAATGCTCTGGCAAAAAGTTCGAAAATGTCATCTTATTCTATATAGCATTTTAAAACCTTTTGCACAAATCTTTTGAAATTTTTGAGGGTAAAAATCTCCTTGAAAGAAACATGTTTTTATGTTAATTAAAAATGATGGTATATTTCTTAGACAAACTTTTTTCTTTTACGTTACAAAAAAGCTAAGACAAATTTCTACCATCCCTGAAGTATTAAGTAATTTATGAAAGGCCCCTAAGGATTTAAAATGTCGAAATTTCTACCTTTTGTCTGACTTCACTGGATTCATTGTTAGTCCTAAAATTAAAAAACAAAAGTCGATACACAGCTGTCCAAAAGAATTTATTTTGAGTGGCTACATCACCCATGACAAGAAACCAACTTTTTAAACTTGTTTAATTTTCGTGACATAATAAAAATATTCTCCAAAAAAGAGTCCTATAATATTTAAGAATCTTTTGACTAATATTTAGATTTCTAATCATTCATTCTCGTGAAGTCTAGCATTGATGTAGGTTTTCTTCAAGGTTTCTGTGTGTGATAATTTTAAAATTATAAATTCACAAACATGACATTTTAACAACTATTAATAATTGCAAAACTTGAAAGTTATATTATATTTAAACAAATAAAAAAATTGTTGTTTTCCACTTCAACAGTAAAAAAGGGGTTTCTTAGAAAATGGTACATACCTAATTTTGTCATTGGTGGCCAATTTTGACGTGGTGTAACTAGCCTATAAGTATAAAAAAATATATGTCACCTGTCATATTATTGGGCTGCCAGTTTTAGGAGTGTGATTACACTTACGTTGTCATTCTTTTATGTCTCCTTTCATGTGGATTTCGTCTAAAACAATGAAGGAAGGCTTTATTTTTTAAATTCATATTAGCTGCCACACACAAAACGCTCAAAAAATTAAAAAATTTAGTTATTTCGAATTCTAACATGCTTTAAGGCTAACACCATTACTCCTCGATCCTTCATTGCTCTATGAGCGTGCTTATTTTGATAAATATATACATTCCTAAAGAAACGCAAACCGTAGAAGGGTACATTAACTAAATTGAAAAACAATGATACCTTCTCTCACTTTTGACAACAGCAGCACCAAACTTTCGTTTCATTTCATTGTCTGTGCTGAGATTTCTAAAAATTTGTAATAAAAAACACATTTTTACGACATGGAAAGTTTTGTCACTATTTATCTTTATATAATTTAGATTAAAATGCATGACTTATGGCATTAATTAACAGAGAGGTTGTCTCTAGTACTTTTACATTTTTAGTATTTTTAAATTATAAATTGCTTTAAACTTCTTTGTCTTTTTCATTTATGCTGCGATAACTTTTAAAATGATACATGTGGTGAGCATTTTGTAAACAAACAGCTGCTTCTATCTCTTCGTTATTGTCTGTTAATGTGTAGAGACTGAATACGAAAGCTTATGGTAAATCTTATGGTAAAAAAAAAAAATCATCCTAACAAATCATTTGCCACGAAACGCAATTTTTTTACTGGTGAAAAATATTTGCCCATGAATTATAATACCATTAGGTAATGACATGCAACGCTGAGAGAAGATGCATTAAAATACAAACAAATGGTTGTTATGCAAGTTTTAAAGTTTTTTATAGCCTTGATGAAAATTAATTAAAAACACTTTGCTTACACAATTTATACACAAAAAAGGCGACATATTATATACAACATAGCATCTAACAAAAGCCTTACCTTGGATCCACATACAGGATTGACTTGGTTTTAAATATTGGAGTGTTATCATTTGACAAACCTTTTTCAAAAAATATATAACTATTTTTTAAAATTTTATAATGACATGCTTATTTAAGTTGAGCAAGAATTAAAGCTCTGTAGATTTATATACAATGTAGATCATTTTTTACTTGGAAAATAAGATTGTGTTAATCTTTCTTGCATTTCCATTTTATTCTATTTTTTTTACTTTTAAACAACAGTGCTCTCACATTTTTACCGAATAGAATAATAAAGGAGATTCGGCTTTTCTTTGTTTGAAATATTTTTGTGTTACTTCTGGTTGATAATAATGTATTTTCGAACTTTTAAACAACACATGGTTAAAAATGGCATTAGACAAAACCTTTCTCTAAATATTTCATTCTTCACAAACTGTATTTCATAGTGCAATTTAATTTTTCCTTGCAAAACAGGAACTAATAACCACTGTGTACAAGGTTGGCATACAACATATAAGCCTTTATACTACTATGACTCACAAAAAACGTTATAGTAACATTGTTTCAAACGTAATCAAAAAGCCGAAAACATTACTTGCGGCTGACGGAGAAGCAGTTGTGGTGATGCCAAGCATTTTGTTAACTTCTTTCACAGAACGATCAATTTCATCAAGCTAAAATATAAAAAAAGTTACTTTGAAGGTATCAAATTTTGAAGACACTAAAGTTAAGTAAATAACAAATTATATATTTAGTATGGTTCTTGTAATGATAAGAATGTGGTATGCCCACACAGTCAAACCCTGCCTTCCTCTATGAGACAGTCACCTCTCTATCATGACTACTATTGATTCCACCATGCACTTTTTAGTACCCATGTTGCTGTGTAAGGCAGCCACCTCCTTATTAAGGCAGCCAATGCCAATTTTTACAGCACACAAAAAAATATCTTTATATGACAGCCAAGTTCCAACAAAAATGTTTGCGTAAAGACATTGCATTTAAGCTTACCTCACGCGAAAAACAGTTTCGATATTTATACTAATTTAATGCATGATATCATGTATTTGATATAAATGAGGTGCTGTCTTAAGGGTTTATCAAGGTATGTCGTGATGTAAATATATTTTCACCCACCAAGATTATGATTTTGGACATATTTACATAAGTATTAATACTTAGCTATCCTCATCATAATTCATACAAGCAATTGTTCTTCAGTATCTAACTGATGGTGTCATTTTTTAAATTTTTTTTAGAAAAAAGAAAGAAATTTACAGGCAATTTTTAAGCTCTTATGAAACAAACTTTTTCGTTCAAAACAACATATCTTATTTTTTACAAACAATTTTAGCAGTCCTACTAAAGTGGGTTCCAATGTCGATAAGCATTTATAACATGCGTAAAGTTTATCTACTTGTCTATGGCTTATTGTTACTGTACCAGAATTATTTCAATGTAGTGAAATGGAAGTCCACTGCTCAAGACAGCCAATGATTCAAAATTTAACTACAGCTGTTATACAAGGATTCTTTATATGACAGTTACTTTTTTCTTCTCCCCTGGGTGACCTTAAACACGTGTGGCTGTATGTAGTAGCTAATGAAAAATGCTCCAGGTATTTTATTATGGTTTCTAGCTGTCTATGGACCTGTTTGTCCGAGGGAATTTTATTGATTGGGGAGTTTATCCTTATTCAATAGCAACTGAACCAAGGCAGGGTGGCTAGGAATTTTCGAAAACAAAATTCTAGGTTGAATTAACAGCTGATTTGGGCTGCAACAATACAATATATATAGATAATGGTACATAAACAACAGGGTAAATGTGTCCAATCATAAGTCAGTAGTCCCCTTTATCATTAGAATCAGCATTCAGCAGAAGAAAAATAAAAAAAGTATCGATAGTAATTTTTTAGAAAAAAATTATATATTTAAAAATGGTCTATTTATCGAGGACGGTTTTAAATTTTCAAGGTTTTTCCAGATGCCAGCCACCCTGCAAGACAACTTGAAATTATTTCAAATCTTACCATTTTTATGGGTTGACAGAGCATTTACCTTAACCCTGGGCTTTTAGTTTTTGTGTTAAAATTAAAAACAACAGTGAAAGCTAAACTATTACTGTTCTTAACTTTTTCATATAAAAAATCAGAAATTGAAAAATGCGCAACTTAATTACGAACGATTTGACAGAATAAAGTTGCAGTAATTAGATGTGCTAAATAACTGAATTTTAAGTTCAGTAGACCAAACTCTCTTTTTTTTACTCTCACTCACATTTTCATTCTGGCATTTAAAATCCTCAGATATCAATATCAGATCAGGGCAAAAGTAGTTCAAACTTGGTAGTAGTTTTTTATTTTCAAGCAAAATTAATTATAAAATAAAATTTTTATTGCACAGATAATTTATCTATAGTTTTCAGAAAATATACTTTTATATGAATATGAAATATGAATAAAAATATGAGACAAATAAAATACAAATATATTATTAACAGGTATTATCTAAATGATAACATAGGTCAACAAAACATTCAAAACATAAAGTTGATTGGAAACATTTACCATTAGCATTGAAAACACAAATGTACTGAGAGAGACAACAAAAGAAAAAGCAGAATTAACCTCTTCATCTTTTGCAGTATTTTCACCTTCATCTAACTCTTTCTTTTTCTTTTTCTTCTTTTTATTTTTCCTTTTCTTTGTTTTATTTTCATTAGATGCTGAAGTATTCTAAAAAACATTTGAACATCGTAGCTTTTAATAATCATCAAATTAGTTATTTAACAAAACAGAGACTGTATAAGGACTTTTTTAGTATACCAGTAATGGTAGGAAAAAACTTATAATCTTGAATTGACTTGGTTAATAAAAGTTAGAACTTATTTCAAAAATTTTTAATTAAAAACTAAGCTCTGTTATTGAGACATCTGGTTTGGATTCGTAGATGTATTGTAGCCATGTTGCCAAATTTCAAAATTTCATTTTGCAAGACAAAATTAATTATGGAAAATTGAACATAATAGTAGCTGCTGAATCCTGAAACAATCCCTGGCTGATACAGGAGTGAAAGTTTGGCAGAAGACGCAATTCTTTAAAGATCAAAGTGTTCTGGTGAAAAACTCTTGTATATTTGATCCACTGTGCTATCAATCACAAACACTTTCTTTACAAAAACTGTACAGTAATCTTTATTTCTGGAGGTAACAATACACAAATTGACTATATTCTTGCTCAAAAATCTAGTTTAAAATTCACAAAAAAAGGAGTGTGTCACTCAACATCGACTTGTGGTACGTGTCTTTGATTTCCCTGAAAAACCTG
The DNA here is from genome assembly GCF_029227915.1 of Hydractinia symbiolongicarpus. NCBI lineage: Eukaryota > Metazoa > Cnidaria > Hydrozoa > Anthoathecata > Hydractiniidae > Hydractinia > Hydractinia symbiolongicarpus. The sequence continues at coordinate 8,610,276 of NC_079885.1, forward strand.
TAAAAATTCTTGAGCTGCTCCATAGATTAATGTATGGAAATTGAAAAAAGAGCCCGTGAGGAAAAGGTTCCTTAATAATTTTGTTAATTCATATGACCAAAGAAGATGTTGAAAACACATGGAAGGATATAAAGGATGCATAGTTGAACTCGCTGCTGGTACAGTTATTATTACAACAACTAAAAATTAAAGAAAATGTTAGAAACGGAGTGTGTTATATGTTACTTTTCTGTTAATAAGCTTCATTTACTGATAAGAATCTTGTTGGTTTCTGCTTTATCCTTTTTTGACAACATGATGTTTTTAAAGTTCCTCTACTAAGGCAATTCCAATTTAATTAGTTGTTTCAAGGGCGAAGCAGATAGTAACTTACGGTCGGAATATTCAAAGTCTTTCGCAGCGTTAAAATCATTTTTTTTTAATTCATACAATGGAGGGTGTTACGACAAGCGTATTCTATCTTGTTTTAATTATTTTTCCTAAATAGTATCGACCAAACTCTTGCTGTATTACAGTTTAGCTAGCGTAATTTTAAACATATGTATTAATCATAACAATGGAGGATGTTATGACAATAACCTGTCTTGTTTTTCACTTGTATTTTAACTATTTTAGCGAAAGTAGCTAATTTTTGTTATAAATCACAAAAATTTAAACTTCTGTTTAACCACGTAACTATTTTTGTGATTACAAAATTTGCGCACGGCGCATTTTAGTTTTATTGCAACAAATTACCATGAACAAAGAATCAACTTCCAGTGGCCGTACCAATGGTGCTCCTAAAGTAACGTTATTGATTCACCTTGTTTAGTATAATTGTAGATGGACATTCAACCAACAAAGAATAACAACATTGATATCTTCTATGCTCATTATATTTTCACGAAATGTTTTTTTTCATGATTTTTTCTTTAAAACATTTTTGCTTGATACTATTTATATTATTATATTATTCGGGCCCATAGAACAACTAATTAAATTGGAGTCGCCTAATGTTTATTTTTGTTATAAAAACTCACATATTTTTGAATGCACATTTGATGTACAGATTTTAGGCTTTTTGATTGGCTAAAAACCTTTCGATTAATTGAAAAAGTTGAACCGGTCTGACTTTTTAAAAATCGAATTCAATAAGTCTGAACATGCCAAAAGCATACAATTTTTACATGATACACAATCCAATTAATCGAATTCGACTAATCGAATTTGATTAATCCGATCGTGTATCACCGCCTCAAAATCACATCACAATGAGAAACAAGTAAATTATTGTGAATTTCAGGACAATCCAGCACAAAAACCAAATGCCAGGACACCATGTAAAGATACATATACTATAAAACTTGCAGAAAGTAGATTTACCTCTTCGTCTGCAAATTCAACTTCATCTTCCTTTTCAATTTCGTCAGCTACTTCATCCTCCATTTCTTCAGACGCTAACTGAAACAAACATTTTGACTAATTTTAATCAATTAATTCTGTATCAAGTATTATATGAGCAAAATAAGGGTTTAAAAATTATAAATTTTGGTACACATTTTTTCAAGCAACTTGTGTTTCACAGAATGAGTTATCTCACAAATGAAAAGGAATAATAAAAGATGAAATTTCTAAATAAATTTGACTAAAGCATGTGTATGCAGGCTGTTAAATCCGACCTTAGCTATCGCGAATCCAATTGGATTCTCGCAACTACTTCGTGAATCCACCAAATCTAGTTGGATTCTCGTGATTCTTACCTTCCGTGAATCCAATTTAGATTATCATAAATTCAATACACGAATCCAATTTTTATAGTTTCTTTCTCTAGTATAATTGTGATACTAGTTGATAAGGCCCGTGGAGAAATCCACTTAGGCAGAGGACAATGGAAAAAAAGGTTGTTTGTTTTAGATTTTTTGCTGACATCAGCAGTGCAGATACAAAAAAAAAAACATTACCTATATTTAGTTTATTCGTTGCCTGTAATGTGTAGAGGTTGAAACGCTGATCAAAATAATGTATAGGATAATATGTTTTTGACAAGCGCCTAAGGAGATAATAAATTTTAAAAAATTTTGCTGACATCAGCAAAGACCCATCAAAACATATAAAAAATATTTGGTAAAAATTTTTATACATGTTGCCCTCATCGTATAGATCTTGAAATGCTGATCAAGAAAACGGAATCGGGGACCCAGGTTTAGGAAAATTACCCAAAATTGGTCCTAGGTGGTCCCTAGTTACTTACACGGTGAAAAAACATTGACATCACCACCTCATTTCCAAGTTATTTAGCCTCAAGGTTTTAAGTGCACTGTAACGGCTTCATTAATTTAATATAGGATATTGACGTTAAAGTAGTGTTATTGACGTCGCCCCGTAACATCAGAAAAGTTAACATATTAGACATGCATTTTTCTGTTACTTCAGAGAAAAATAAGCATATCAACTTTGCCTGTCACAGAAACACGGAACTGGCGTATTATTATTACTAGCCCATTTGATGTGATGAAATAAGAACTATTTTTAAAACTTTTTAAGGACTTTGTCAGGGAATATGTGTTAGAAAATAGCACATTTATTAAAAAAATGAAAAAAATAAAAGATGTATGGCTGCACAACGGTGGCTGTGGCGAAAAGTAAAATGTAAAAAGTAGATAAAAGTGTAAAAATTGTTGCGTTCTAGTGGCTTTTGTATTTTTAAAACATTGTATATATTTGTTGTAATTTTTTAAAATTGCTAAAACAAGGGCAGTATATCAGTAATCCTAAGTTTACCTTTTTTTTGTAACTGATAGCACTTCAACGAATGTTACAACTAATTTAAATTAAGTTGCTTAACTGTGGAATTTTGTAAATGCTGCTAAGTTTTTACTAAATAAAAATAAAAAGAGTTCTGAAAAAAAGGAGTTCCAAAACAAGAACATACCACATCATATAAATTCTCAAATTTAGGTTTATTCTTTTTCTTTTTTACAACTTTCTGTGGAACTTCTTCCTCAGATTCCTCAAGATCATTCTTTTTATTCTGTTCAAATTGTTGTTGTTCTTGTAGTCGACGCAATGCTCGAGATGACATTATCTTATTAATAGTACTAAAATGAAAAATAAATTATAAAACTGCCACCAGAAAACAAAAGAGTGCTGTTTAAATGTTTACATTTACTCAAAGTTAACAATGTGAAGTACATGACATTATAAACAATTTAAATTCAAATTAAATACAAAAAGGTGCAGACGTGTGCATTCACACACAATAAGTAATTTAGCACGAGTTTTAGCCTTAATTAGGGAGGACTTTTGAACATGTATTAATAACAACAATTTATATACTAAAATTCTTTTTGTTTAGAACATTTTTTAATTCTTCTTTTTTATTGTCATCATCTGATATCATATATTTCTTGTTTCTAAACCTCTTATATCTTCGGTCTGAAAATTTTGGGGTACTTTCATTACTGACGCATGTTTTGAGTGTCTGTTTTGGGACTAAAGATTTTTTTTGCCCTTATAATATTAGAAGTCAAAAATTTCCATGGAGTAAGGCAATTTAAAATAAAATGAAATTACTCTCATTTATATTTGAACATAAAAATAATCAAATAAGGTCGCAACGTTCCTTACTTGTCATCTTGTAATTGCTTTTGTCTTAGAGGTCACTGAGTTATTGGGTCCATTATAGGAAAGAGGGAGTTGTATTATTTTAAAATAAATGTTATTATTAAGAATATTAAAAATTAACAAGAAAGTGCTATGGGTCATTCCATGCCAAAAAAACCAAAATTAAGGGAGTTTCCATGTCGACCATCTCAAATTTTCTTAAACTTTTTACCACAGTTTATATTGATAAGTTATGAAAATTCTGATAATTATAATTTCCTAGCCAAGCGGTTCCCAGGATATGACCTTTAGAAATTTTCCCTATTTTGATTAACAGAATCCTATGTTTCCAACATGCCAAAATTTTATGTACGGACACCCAACATATCTGGAAGTCTCTAATTTCATAGTATTCGATCCATATTACTTAAAGAAATCAAAACAGATATCAGAAAATTCTCAGAATTTCGTTATTTTGGATCGGAAGATCCTCAAAAACGCTTTTAGGTTTTCTTAGTATTTAATGCCCCGGTAACCAAAAATATCAAAGTAAGACATGGTCTATACTTATTCTTTCTTTTAAAACATATACGCTTGGAAAAAATGATGGGTCATTTTTTCCAAGCGTAATCATTTTATTTTGATCAAGCTATGAACTACTGCCCAACCAAAATTTTCTAAATTTTCACAAAATATGAGGCTTAAAAAAGCCACACAGGAAATGCTTTGAAAATTTCAGCAGATAATCTTTAAAGTATCAATAGGCGGTAGAGAAGGGGGAGGGGGAGGGGGAGGCGGAGGTGGTCGGAATCTGCCAAGGTTTTTGTAATAACTTTCATATTTATACTCCCATGCTAAAATTTCAGTTTCCATACGTCTTAGATATTGGCCAATGCTTAAAACTATATACCTTAATAAATTTCTATGGAAATCCTTTGGGAAAATCTAATAACTTTTGTTAGGAATAACATTATACCTTGAAACTCACAACACCACTTTATTTTATCACTGTAAAGTTTGGACACATGCTTTACCCGTTTTATCAGATTTTACCCCGAGGAATTCGGAATATTCAGCACAAGTTTGCCAACATAAAGCAGGAAAATTACATGTCATCATGTAGGTGAGAGCATAGGACATGCAGACTAAGTTCTGTAGGCACAAAATGTAAACAACAACAGGCAACATAAGTCAAATTAAACTATACAAACTAAACCATTTATTAGCTAAAAAGCAAAATATATTTCTTTAAAATTGCTGAATAAATCCAAGGAAGAATATTAAGCTCGCAGAGAATCAGGAGTTAAAATATATACTATATTTCGTATTTCAGTGGGAGGCAAAAAGTGATTTGTACATCAGGAATCTTTTCATTTAGGTATCCCAAAGCTCTGCTACAAAACAGTCACTGCTCTGGCCGCCATATTTTTTTGTCGACGCTAAGACGATATACGAGCGGTAGGAGCAACATTGTCCACTTTGCTCAGCTGGTACATATATTCATTCCCCCCGGCATCCATGCCTCGTTAAGCAACAACTCCATTTAGCACCGGGGGCTAAATGGTCCCGACACACGACGTACAACATAATTAGCACCCCTTCATACTTTATCGACATAAAAAGTCCGACAGACGTTTATTTGGGGTTCTCCAACAAAATATGGACCCGACGGGTGAACACTCATTATCCGACATCCTCTCTATATAACAAATACATATTTTTCTGTCACTAATCCATAACCAACGTAATATCGTATAATACTGCATAATACCTTCATAATCCAAAAAAATACATATTTTTGTTTACCGATAGGTATAGAACAATACCGCCTGTTAAGTGCATAGCTTCTTAGCTTCTTGTATCATTTGCAAAGGAGTACTTTTCCAGAATATGGTTTCTATTGATGTATGGATGTGTATCCAACATCAATACTTGGTCACAGCGTAAAGTCTTCATATTGATTTGTCTGCTTTAGCACTTTTGATGCTTCATTTCGCAGGAGGGTATTTGTCCAAATTATAGTGTCACTTTGTGTATGAATATGCATCCAACATCAGTGTTTTTTTGTTTTACATTGTGAAGTATTCCCTTTGATTGGTCTGCTGTAGGACTTTTGATGTGTCGTTTTGCGGGAAAGTATTTAGCCATAATATTATTTCTATTTGTGTAGGGATGTGTACCCAACCTCAATGGTTGTTTATTTTACAGTGTAAGCCATAGTGTTTATTTTAGACCATGCAGAAAGGTAAATTTGAGAATTCCAAAAATTAGTTTTCTAATTGAAATTTTCCCACTTGATGCATAAAAAATGTGGATATGTACTCCAAACTTTCAAGAGCTTCCTTGGATTAGATATTCCAATATCGCGATAATTGCTATTTTATCTACTGCAGATTTGTATTCAAGGCGTTCTTTTTAATGGATTATTCCATTGAAATATGACGTTTTATTTTAAACAAAAAAGCCTCTACGAAGACACCATTTAAACTGCGCAACAATCCTTCGAATAATCACGAATTTGAAATGGATTACTGAAAAAATAATTTACAGAGCAAACATGAAATTAGATATTCCACACGATGTTGTCCAAATTACACCCAGAATAGGAGATAGATTTTTAGCAACATGATCAGTTCCCTTTACAAACTAAGTCAAATTAAATATAACATTTATGCAACTTTTTAATAGGAACAAAATAAACTAAAGCAGTTTAAGGAGCACTGTGAATGACTAATTCCATTAACACTAATTCCACAACTTCGTTATTTTGACAACTTCTGTCCTGAGATGTTCAGTTTTTATTTTGCTATAGAAGATGCCTCAGTATGTCATTTTTGCCAAATTCCGTCTTTGAGACACTTTGAAAACGCCACCGAGAAACGAATTCCATAACTAAGAGCGTTCAAGGTTGAAAGAATTCCAATAAAAAATTAGCAACCTCAGTTGTAATCTTACAATGGTATCTAATTTGAGTAGATGTTTTCTGATCGATGATTTGAGGGTGTGTAAAAATCTTTCAATTGCGGGCCTTCTTGTCCAAGGCGATATAGTATTGGTACATGTCGTCATTAAGCTCATTTAGGCTTTTACCGGCCTTTATCTGCATCTTCCGTTGTTCGGCGAACCAATCCAATTTAGCCTGTCGGTCTTGCATCCATTTTGCCTGAGCTGCTTGCAATATTTCCATGGGTTCATCGTGCCTCTTTCGTTCGGCCTCGCCGGGTCCTGCAAGCTTAGAAAATAAGATGTTAGTCCCGGAAAAAGCTAGGGCGTTTGTTGCAGCACCTCCTACGATAACAGCTGCTGTTGTCATTTTATTCTGTAATATATTGGTTGCCTTTTGAAATGTTGTTCTGACTTGACCACATGCATGGAGTGTTTGTGTAGTGCAATCTACCAGCAACTACATCAAGCGATGGAGCATCCCCATTTTCCTTATATTGAATTGGGACCTTGTGATCGATATGCCACTCTCCATAATTGTCCCATTATACCAGAGATACTCCTGAGAACTGTGCTCTTTGTTTCGCTTTATGGCCTTGTGGGTTCGATATCGTACAACATCAGTGATATGTCCAGCAGGGTCGCAAATAGGGCATATTGCTCTCCTCACCTCACGAGAGCAAATCTGACTACCCTTGCATTCTTTACAGCGAGATCTTATCCTTTCACAAGGGCAAATCTGACTGCCCTTGCTATCTTTGCAAGTGGATTTCACCCTCTGATGGTGGCATATTTAACTCCCTCCACAGTCCTTACACTCTGATCTTCGCCTACCATGAGGGCATTTGTTCCGTTCCCGTGACGCCTTCTTTTTATCCAGGCATTTGATGCATGTCTTTGTAGTTCTAGCAAAAGACTCTTGTTACATTTTGAACAGCTCTTGTTTTCCATATTGACTCGTTTTTGCCCTTGGAGGACAAACACGAATTGTGGTCATCTAAGATGTTCAGCTGCGCGTCTTGAAGCAAGTACACATAGCACCTAAAATCACCGGTTCCGTCAGCCTTCTTTGTCATGAAAAGGGTAATGCCATCACTTAGACGTTGTAAGGACCTTCCAGATCAATGTAGGGTATGGTCAAGGCTTGCTCAGAAATCGATAAACAGCGCATACCTCTCGTTGAAGAATTGCCCAATCGTTACCGAGGAGTCATGACTGGCGATTAAATTGACGATCTGTTTGAGGTGGTCTTTGGGTAACATGGCATGGCTGTACAGTTCATTGGGCTCTCCCTCAATAGTGACGCTAATCTTTTCAATTTTTAAATTGTAAAAGACCTCGTTGACACCGATATAAGCCTTCACTTTCCCGGGATCTACAAATAGTAGCAAGACACCCTTCAAGGACTTGGCAGGAGTGTAAATCTGAAGGTTGTAATTGGTATCGGCCTTTTTCATGGTCACCACCTTGCTCCTCAGGATCCTTTCGTAGGGTAACACGAGACGACTATACCTTGTTATCATGGCACTTGCCAGGCCTTCATGACTCACTTTGTCAAACTATGGCTTGATTTTGTAGGCCGCATCCGCTACCACGGCCGCCGTACTTCAGGAGGCTGCCATACCCACATCTTTGATGACGTCGCTATGCCGTGCGAAATGTAGGACAAACTGGAATCTGTCATATAAAGCCGCTGGATAAAAAGGTAGGTCTCCAGTGAGTTCGAACATCTTACCGAGGGGTATACAGAACGTGTTACCATAGGCTGCAACAATAGCCTTCTCCTCATCTGTCCCAGTATGGTTCGTAGCTTTGACTTGCAGGGCCCGGATGGTCCCGTCTTTGGGGTTGATACCTTCAAGAATGAGATTGTTGTCCCTGTCAACGTTTGGTAGCCAGAGGTATTTGTAGACTGCGAAGGTGTTGAAGTTAGATATGTTCTGAACCTCGTTGCCGTTCAAAGTAATGCGTAGGTCCCGCACCAGACTTTTGCCAATATTTGACACGATCGTACGTTTCGTATTGGAAGTCGTTTTTTCCAAATCAAATAGGAGTTTGATGGACCCTGCAAAAATAACCCCGTCCTGTTGCATGTTGGGAATATCCACGTACAAGTCCTCATTTTGATTGATTGTAGAGGGTATGTTAGATATCTGAACCCGTTGCTTTCTACCCTTGATACCGGAGAGCTGCTTCGTTTCTGCATACGGGTCCAAGGTCGTTCTAACTACGTTACTCATTTTATTATAAAAGGGAAATCTTTAAATAAATGCCAACTAACCCAGTGTTTGATCACGATCAAAGGGTGTACTGGGGTCTGACCTTTCTGAGCAGAGGCAAAAACTACTAAAATCAAAGGTTGACGAACTTTACGAACGTCTTAGTCAGGATCCGAGGCTGAGGAAGCCTATTGCGATACCTTACGACGAGTTTAGGGTGGAAGGGAAACGTCTATTTTTTAACGATATAGAAGACTTTACGGCATTAATTACAAAATATAAGGGCGGGTTGCGGGCTGCCGGGGAGATGATCAAGAGATTGAAGGCAGATCTCGTGCAAGCCCTGGGATTTCCCGACTATGTTACTACACCCAACAGGGGTAAGGCAGTGGCCCAGGCACTTCGGCAAAAGGTTGATGACATTTTGGATAATGATATCATTTCGATGGAATCGATAGAGGAATTTGTAGATGCCACGGAGAGCCTTACCCAAGAAACTTCATTTGGTGGGACTGGTGAAGTTCTCACTGAATGTGAAATAAGAGGGTTTAACCAAGCAGCACAGACTATAAGGGGTAACTTGAAAGACTTGAAAAGCAAGATGATCTTATATGACAGCGAGATTAGGAAGGCAGAGAGCAAGGTGAAAGGTGAGCAAGGTGAGAAGCAGAATGTCGGGGCAGACGAGGGACAAATAGCTAATCTTGAAAGAGAAATAGCAAAGCTTGAGGAAAAAATTGCAGGCGCCGCTGGAGGTGCCGCAGGGAAGGGGTTTGTAGAGAAACAGCTGGAACAATTGGGTAAATTCCTTAAATACCTGGCAGGTGAAGCGGGTGCTCCATTACCCGGGATTATGGGTACCATAGTCTCGTTTTTTCTTAGAGTAGCGGCAATAGTTGTCGAATACGTAGCCAAGCATCTGTACATGGCAATGCAGCCACCGTTGATTTTGTCGTGGTCTATGTGGAAAGGTCTAATATGAACTATTTTTAATATAATCGGGAGTATGTGCGTGGGGTGTAATAGGCGTAGCATGCTTAGGAGGTATAGTACGTATAGGTGTTTTGATAGTATGCCTAGGGGGTGTAGTATGTATAGGTGTTTTGATAGTATGCTTGGGGGGTACAGCTGCAGCATCCCTCACAACGAGCTTGTTATTCACATCAACCTGAACCTCCACGCTGACGTTGGCAGGTGCGATCAAAATTTTGTTGTTATACCCTACAATCTTACCTATGCGCAGGTTCATGTCGGAGGGCAGCATATACACGCTTAGCATGACGGCAAAATTCACCGGAGTTCGGGCATATTGCAGCACCTTTTGGAATTCGGTGATATCATGACCTACATTCTCTTGGCGTTGTCCCATGGCCTCAAATTTTTGCAATTAGATTTGCCTTGCCATATAGTTGTCTGCACCAGATCCGACTAAGGATGCCTTGGCCTCTGCTTGCGATCCTAGCAATAAGACCACGTAAACCCTGATACTCTTGCTTAGTTTGGTCAGGCCCTCCGATGTCAAACCCTGACTTGATGGAATGATAAACTTGGCCCAATCCCCATCAACTTGCGGCCACCAACGGACATTCGTCAACGACGGCATGACAACCTTAAACTTGTACAAGACATTAGCATCTGCACCGTATTCCCTACATACCTGCGCAAATCCTGATGTGGAATAGGGGTTTTTATACTGATAAAACCAATCATCATAAGGCATGGGGACCTTCATTTTTGCCAATGTACGACGAATGTGGTAATAGGCATTGAATGTGAAGAAGGAGTTGACAAGGGGTACTGACCCTGTCATGTGCTTGGCAGAGATACCTAATGCCATCGTTGCACAATATGCCAGATGAAAGCCAAGTCTACAGGCTCAAAAAGATTGAGGATATTGAAAAGTACCTGCGGGATGAGATTAAGGAGCTGAACAGACTCGCAAAGAGGTTTAAAATGCATGAGACCTGGGTGAGATATACGGACCATGGTCTGTTAAGTATAAGCGTTATCACGTCAGGGCTTGACACAGGAGCCATAGCCTCTGGCCTAGGAGTACCCTTGACTATTGGCATGGGCGGCATCACCATCGCCGTCGGAATCGGTCAAGCGGGTCTTTGGAACACCGGGAAGAGGCTGGGTGTGAAATCCAAAAAGCATGAGACTATAAGGCTTCTATCATTGACCTTATCTCAAAACCCATTGAGAACGGAGTCGTAAGCGACTATGAGTTCACCCTGATCAAACAGAAATATAAAAAGTATATGCTGCTAAAGGAATAGATACGTCAACGTGTTAAACAGATCGTTAACGCTATCAACGAACAGGAACGTGCCCAGTTAGTTGCCAAGGGTCGGGAAGAAGGGAGGCGTTTTAAAAAAACTTTAATCTGTGCAGTATGTAAGCGGTACCTAAAATCTCTGCCCGATTATTTATTATTTCGTATATTTTATAAGCTCTGTGGACCTATAAAATATATGGTTTCTTAATCCTCACTTAGCAGCCATTCTTTTTTGAAGTCCTTATACCGACATTCTGTAATATGTACCTGAGGGTAGTAGTTTTTACCTTGCACGTACACAGATCTCATGGATAGGATGGCACTGGCTTGGCATGGCTCATCTTAGGGTACTGGCATACCATGGAGTTTAGTCGTGATTGCATCCTTGTAGTATTTGAGTTTAGCGTTTACGTAACGGTCCTTTTTCACAGGCTCTGTAATCAATTGCTCGGATATCAACTCTTCGATCCTGGACCAGATTTGGCGATACTTCGCAACCCAATCAGGGTGCTCTTCAAAATCAAGACTCATTGCCGGTACAGTATGGGGGGACCAGATTTTGGGTGTTTTTACTCATTTTCTACAAAAGGTTTGACCCTCCAAATAGGTTGGTAGTATCATGGACAATAAAAATCACATGGTCAGCGGACCCAATTTGAGGGCGTTTGGGTCCCAGGCCCCTAAAATTACCCTAATTTGAGACTCCTCTTTGGTTGCATAATTCTTAAAGCTTTAAAGTTCGTAACGTGTGTCATTATATGAGAGAATCTGAAAAATGATAAAGCTTACCGAAAAATTGGGTCTTAAGACTGGATCAGACCCCTCTCAAAGACCGTATTTAGGACCTTAATGTGTCCCTATAAGCTACAATTTTGTACAAAAATTCTCTAACATAGTGGAATGTCATTGGTCATAAAGCTGACCAAAAATTTGTGTCTCTTGGCCTAGTCAGACTGCGTTTCGCCCTATATCACTATTTGAAACAGCTTTTAGAGGGTGAAAAAAACCAATGACTACAAAGCCCAAACTCAATAATTGTGTTTTATACTAACTATGTAATACATAAATGGTCGAGTTTACCAAAAAATGCGGTCCTATCAGCAGGTCAGACAAAGATCTGAACAGGGACTCAAATTAGACCTCATAGGTACAAACTTAAAATTTTGTAAGACTATTCCTTTGTTCACACGAATGTGATTTGTAAAAAAGCAAACCAAAAATTACAGTCTCTTGATCATGTCAGGCCACATTTATTTTTTTTAGATAACATTATATGCATCTTATAATTACCATCTATGTTTCAATATCTCCTGTTGTACCTGTTAAGATATTTTGTAATGCGTATGAAAAACAATAGAAGAACGTTTGTATTATTTCCAATGTGTTCAGGGCCTTAACTCATTTTTGAAATATTTAAATAGAATAAACGTTTTCGTCCCAATACAACACGAGACCGACATAACAACCAGACAGTGAAAGAAAGAGTTAAGGACGCAGTTATTTTGAAACACGTGAAGTAAAAGCGCGAACATATTACCGGGATATTTGCATACTTATAGACTATAAAAAATAGAAAATTAGAAACTGTAGATACGATGTGATAGATAGAAGTTATTTTCTAATTCGCTGCGCTCAACCGAAAATAACCTTATTTATTTTCTTATTTTTGTGACTCAAAGAACTTCGACTAGTATAGTTGTGTCATCTTAGTTAGGCACCGTGTGCTATCGGTAGTCATAACACAATATAATACATCTATATCTCCTACGAACTAAATTACAACCATTAATTTACATTCAAAACGTTTCCGAAATCGTGGCTAAGTTGGATGCGAAAAACCCCATTCTATGGGGAAACATATCTTTAGACCCCAGTGCTACAGCCACTAACCCTCCAAGGTTAAGGGTATCATTAAAAAATTACACTGCTATTAACAACAACATTATAAACTATTCAAAATAAAACTGCTTATCTTATAGGTAATCAAACAGTTTTAACGTGTACGGTTCAAGAACTAATTGACATGTGAGCGCTTCCATGCCTTGTACGCCCTTTAAACACTTAAAACCACGTGACCGGCCTTGGCCATACATACGAAAATAAATTTAAATATGAAATCAGGTAAAGACATATGTAATTATTTTAAGTTTTTAGTTACTTATGTTGTAGTCAGTTTCGGATGATAAGACAGAAAAAGTTTTAATAGTCTGTTGTTAAACTAAATTTTTTAAACATATATTTTGTCAATTTTTACTTCATTGGTTCAATTTCTCATTTCATAGAACTTTCCAACAAAGAAATATTCAATAAGATCAGTACAAGCAAATGGTAAGAAGAAAACATAATTAATTAGAATATACTAATTTAAGATAACTAATAACAAGTTATTATTGTGATGTATGTACTGCAGCTACGGCATCTGTTGTAGCTACTGTAGATGACGATTTAAATGCAAATGGAAATACTGACAGTGATAGTAAGTTGAGAATGCTTTTTTTGGAAACTTGGTATTCTGCAGCACCATTTCCAAAGAAGAAGCTTTCAGGAAAGAGCACCCAATGAAGACAAAGTTGAAAGCGAAGATTAGAGATGTAGCATTTGCATTAAGGTCTGACATAATGGAAATTGAAAAATGCATTATACCCGATGAAGTGACATTTGCAGATATCAAAAAGGTAAAGTTGAGGCACTAAATGAATCAATTGAATTTTTCAGTTACCTTATTGGTGGTCCTGACCAACGCATAGTAAAATCAAATCAGAAGCAAAGACGCATAAAAAGTATTGCTGACGATGTCATATTTGCCGCAACATCGGGAAAAAAACCCTGCAAAACATTTGCAGCTTGGACTGGCAGTGAAAAGCATTACAGAAAGCAAAAAAGTGATCGAAATGTTAAATAGACTTGGACACGCTATTACCTATAGCATTATTGAAGTACTAGAAACAGAATTTCAACTAATTTCAAGTCTTGGAACGGGCGTTGCATTCGACAACTTTGACAGATTTGTTGAAACTTTAAGTGGAAAGGATACCTTTCATGATAGTGTTGGAATAGCGTACCAAGTTGTGTCACAAAATAATGACAAATCTTTGGAAGAAGGTGACGATTCTACCCTTGGCAATTCTCAGCTATCTGGAAAGAAAAAACGTAGATTATTCTTGGCTGTAGGATTAGACATAGAGCCTTACAGATAAAAACCTAAGAAGTTAACAAGAATAATGCTTGCACTAGATGACAAGAGAGGAGTACAGAACCCCTCTCATATATCAAAGCAGGCATGTACGATACCTTGTGAATGATGGATTTTTTTTTTCACCCGACACTACACTAATGTGGGTTGGCTGGAATTCTATATTTTTCCAAATACCAACAATCTCCAAAAAAGTTAGGTACATGCCACAAATTAATCAGTTCCCAACTTTTATAGCTGTAGTAGCAGAAACATTGAGACGTGCACATGTGATTTGAATGTGGTAAGAAAAGCATCTTGCAATTGCCATAGTGGCTATGCAACTTCAAGCAGAAGAATCAAAAAATGAAAGTGTACAAGATGTATTTAAACAGGTAGGAACAAATCTTGATGTCACAGATGACGCTTTTGCAACATTGGGGAAAATTTGTAGAAAAAGGAATATATCATCTGTAGGTAAAGCTAGGTTGGTAATGTTTTTGGAAAAGTACAAACCATAAGGAGAAAATGAAGCAATTTTCTGTGTTAAAAAGTTTGATGGAAGTTCTCTACCACCTTGTTTACGAGTGTTGCGTCAAAAGATTTATCGCACAAAGTATGTTGCACAGTTATGGATGTCATCAATAACGACGGAGCCTCCAAATCACCTTTCTGAAGACACGGGTTGGCTGCTGAAAGATAAAAGCTATATCATTAAGTGGTACGAAGGCAAAATGTCTCCAAAAACGGTAGATGTCACCAGCGATGAAAATCATAATTGGCTTCTCCAGAGAAGTAGGAGGTAAAATATTGGATATCAAGTTTTATATTTAGTTTCCTAATTATTACTCTGAGGCAATGCTTTATTTCTACTACTGCCGCTGCTACTTTTAATATTAAAATTTTATTCTCCTTAAGATTATGAAGGGTTTGATGAACTGTCCAGTGATGACGTTTCAAACAATGATGACGAGACTAGTGACGAAGATGTGTAATGATAATTTAAGGTTAGAATGTTTTATTGTGTGATATGACGAAACTATTATTAATAGAATTCAATGCCATATGTTCTAGAACAGAGTAACTTTTTTAATATTTTTGATTTTTTTAACATGTTGTATTTAAGGTTATACTAAATTAAATCTCTCATCTTTAGAGGCTAATGCAGAACAACACCAATTATAACTTGTTGTACATATTTATATTTTAGTAGATGCTATCAGAACATTTTTTTTTATTTGATATCGCTATCTAATCGACCGTAATTTTTGGTTTGGTTTTTGTCAAATCACATTCGTGTGAACAAAGGAATAGTCTTACAAAATTTTGAGTTTGTACCTATGAGGTCTAATTTGAGTCCCTGTTCAGATCTCTGTCTGACCTGCTGATAGGACCACATTTTTTGGTAAGCTCGACCATTTATGTATTACATAGTTAGTATAGAACACAAATATTGAGCTTGGGCTTTGTAGTCACTGTTTTTTTTTCACCCTCTAAAAGCGGTTTAAAATAGGGATATGGGGCGAGACGCAGTATGACTAATTTTTGGTCAGCTTTATGACAAATGACATTCTACTATGTTAGAGAATGTTTGTGCAAAATTTGGAGTTTGTAGCTTATGGGGACACATTAAGGTCCTAAATATGGTCTTTGAGGGGGGTCTGAACCAGTCTTAAGACCCAATTTTTCGGTAAGCTTTATAATTTTTCAGATTCTCTCATATAATGACACACGTTGCGAACTTTTAAGCTTTGAGATTTATGGGGCCAAAGAGGAGTCTCAAATTAGGGTAATTTTAGGGGCCTGGGACACAAACGCCCCCAAATTGGGTCAGCTGACTATGTGATTTTTATTGTACGTGATACTACCAACCTATTTGGAGGGTCAAACCTTTTGTAGAAAATGGGACCTAAAGTTCTGTTATGATCTCCTGGACTATCGCTGAGGTCTATAAAGGTAGTAGCAAATAAGTAGAATAATTTAGGGTTGGCAAGATCTTCCTCACATTGTAGCATCTTCTTTATTGTAATTCTAATGACTTCAGAGAATTGCATGTCATTGTACATACGCAGCCACCCCCGTTATATGTATTATATATTCATGGTGGCAGTACCAACGCAACATTTTACTATTTACTTCGAACCTCCGACCACAGGTAAACCTGTCGTATGCGTCCAACATACGTTCACAGTCCTAACATTGTTCCATTTATCTTATGATTCTAAGTTATAAAGACGAACCTCTAAGTCCTTAATCCTTCGCCCATTCTCTTTCTCCTTCTCCGATTCTTTTGATATCGCTAAGGTCATAAGTAGTAGGGAGATACCAATGCCAGCCATAAAGGTCATAAATGCTGCAGTTCCAAATATATCGAATTTTGATTGACACAGTTGACGCACATGTATTATAGTAGTGTTATCTTGCAACCATGTTGTAAGATAACCTTGATTTCAAACCAATGCCAGAAATTCCTTTTGCGTCAAGTCACCCCCAAATCTGACGAAGCGTCTCCAGTCCGGGGCGTCCCCTACTTTGCAGCGCCTTTTCAACAACCACATCGACATTTCGTACGCGCCGTCATATACCTTTCGCTCCTCCACGTAAGCCAAGCAGCACGCATTACTACAAAAGCAGCCCTCGTACACGTACTCACCACCATCGCTCATATGGGCAGCCATGTTTTCTTTGACATGAAAAAAGCCAGATTTCGTGGTATGTTTTGTCCTTATTTGTGGAAAGTTGTATCTCATAGGGCACCTGACTTTGTCGCATAGTTCTACAGAGCACCAGTAACAGAGTACCATTTTATATACATTTCAACAAGGTCCAAAGATTGCTTAACCTTACTGCGCATGCGTTGATTATTAGCAGTATGCAGAGGGAATTGCCCTTTCTACTCAGTTTTGTATGATTTGATGGCGTCACTGCTAAGCACTGATTATTAGGGACAATGTATGGCATGGTAGCGGATTATTAGAGAGTAGGCATGGCATGGTAGCGGATGATCGGGGATTTGCTGGACGTAGGCTGTGGCGTGCACGAGATGTGCATTGCGCTAGAAGGAACATTTCTCTATCTCTCTTCTAGCCTATAATATTCTGATGGGACGGCTCCACAGAATATTAAGGGCGTAGAAGAGCCTTAAGAACGAGGTTGTCGTAAAGGATTCAAAAAAATACCCCGAATTTAAGTATATTCTATTGAGTTGTATCTTAATAGAAATAACTACTTGCTTCTATTGAAACAATTTCTCCAAGCTTGTATATACATTAGTGGTGCTAGTTTAATAGGTGTTTCACCTAGAAACGAAGGGGGAAATTTAGACACAGCGTTAAAGATAAATCTTATCTAAATCTTCCAATTTTCAGCATAATAGAAACCCTACAAAAATATCAAATGTGCGGTTGTCTCATTGTATGGTGATTGTAACTGTTTCGTCAAAATGGCGAAAAAAAAAGGGAAACTTGTTAACCAAATATGATCAATCTGTAAAAATGAACCAAAATATATACAGTGAGAATATTCAACAGTTCTACAAAGTACATCCAAAGCATTTTTGCTATTTGGAAACATCCCAATAAAGGTGCAAAGGTGTTTGGTAACATATTAACAAGAAACCAAAGCGGTTTTAACACTCACACTAAGGCAACAGATAAATGAATTTCTTGAAACAAATAAATAAATAACCATAAAAAACCCGTATAGACGGATATAGCGAATATTGATCGACACGGCGCCCTAATTAAATTTTTTGTTACCTCCGTGGAACGGCATATCGGAAAAGTGGGACGCGGGACGTGGGACCTTGTTGAGTCGAGACGCGGGACTCGAGACGCGAGACTCGAGACGCGGGACTCGGGACCCGGGACACGGGATCCTGATAACGAGAAGTGGGACGCAATGCGGCAAAATTTAGATGATACAAAATACTGACCCATGTTATAATAAAAAAGATCATAAAGTGAGCATTTTTTATAATTTTTGTTCTATAAAAAAGTATTCCTACTGTGAGTGTAGGTGATGTGAAAAGGTGATTTAAAAACACCTAACATTTACAAGATTATATACACATAGTAGATCTTTAAAATACTTAAGAAGTAAGATATTTTATTAAAAAAAAAAGATGAAAGAAATGAATATGCTATTAGCACCGTTATGCCACGAGCCGACATTTTGCTGCACCAGCTATATGTCTCCCCAGGGTATTTTTCACATACACGTGTCTCTATTATTTAGGTGTTGAAACAATCAAATGACTTTTTTGAGCTATGAATCCAGGTGTGTTAAGTTTCCAAGTTAGTTGTAGCAGATTACAGAGATTGTTTTAGAGTTATTAATAGCGAATATTTAAATTAAAGAAAAAATGAACATGTCACGGTAAGTGTTTTACATATCCTTTTTTATTAGAACAATTTTACAACAACAATGAGGCTGAAATTTTATGAAAAAATAAGAACAGAATAAGAACAATGGCAAGGCATTCTCGTCCCCAGAGCTCTTTGAGATAAACTCGAAAGTTTATCTCAAAGAGCCTTGGGGTCGAGAATGATGGGAAGGCTGAAATTTTTTTCCTGCAAAAAACTCTATAGTTTATTTCAACCCGGGATGAAATCAAAAGAAAAACACGTGTAAGCACAATTATTTTTTCTTACCAGGATGAGGTCGTAAAATGAAATACACGCTTTTTTTGTAAGAATAGTGTTTTTTCGTTTCAGCCTCAATATTTTTTACCAATATCAACCTCATAATATTCTTAGCATGACTACACCGACTGATAGCCTTGTGGTAGAGCGTTCGCTTTCAGTGCGGGAGGTCTTGGGTTCAAACCCCGGCCGAGTCATGCCAGAGACTATAAAAGTGTGAATCTGTCCTTTCTGCTTATCGCTCAGCATGAGAATAGGATTGATATCTTAGGCGGTTGTCTAGTTGAGCGATTGCTGTGCTTGCACGACTTTCGTAGCTCAAATGGGAGCTTTAAATGCGCTAGGACCCCCTTCGCAGGACCCTCGTTGATAGCAGTACCAATAGGAACTGAAGAGGCTATCCTGGGTAAATAATAGTAATAATAATACACATGAAAACATATAATCAGCCTTGATATAATAAAGTTGCTATAATTTACTAGAGTATATTTTACTACAACGGACACATTACGTTGTTGCGGATAAAGAAGTTTAGTTTACTTGATATGAAAAAGTAGAACCTGGACATATTCTTAGGATATTCTTAATTAGGATATTCTTATTTTTTGATCCGTTTTTGTTATAAAAAAAAGCATGCACACGCAATTTTATAAGAATTTACTTATAAGAATATGTTTTATAGTCTCAACTTTTTGTTCTAAATAAGAAATTTTTATGATGCACACATTTTGATTAGAAGTTCAATTTTTTAATGCATATATTTAAACTGAACTTGTTTATTTGTGTTCTTAAGATGATCTTGACGGTGTATTGTTCCTATTTTGTTCCTGTTTTTCAACCATTCGCAGCCTCGTTTTCCTTTAAAAAAATGACATTTTTTTTCATTTTCCACTTTTAGTTCTTTTGTCGTGAATGCGATCAAAGAGGACGACGTTAAGGTACGCGCGATAAAAGGGGATGGACATTGCTGTTGTATGCCATAGAATTTGCGATGCAGATGAAAGGCATGCTCGCCATTCCATCCATACAAGAAATAATTGATATGATCCGATTTGAACTATTGAAAAATATCGATTTCTACGCTGAATTCATCGGAGATATCGACATACTACATCAGTTTGATGAATATGCGCACCAAAAACGATACGATAGTGATATTGTGGACATGGTTCTACATGCTGCAAGTAACTGCTTACGTTTAGCAATCAATGTTTACCTAAAGTACGGCGAGGAATATGTTCTACTAAACTTAAATAAAATAGTGCCAAGGAGAACGCAGTCAAATGAGACCATCAACATTTTGAAATCTAGAGATCACTATGATTTTTAGAATTTGGTAAATTCTTTGAATATTTTCTGCAACCTAGATTCTAGATCTTTTTTCAAGCAGAAAATCAAAAATGAAACACGAACGTAAAATTTTAAAAACCTGGGAACGAGGTTGTATATTATGCTTTATTGCTTTTTATTTTATGGTTGTTGCAGTTACATTAAAACCAAGCAATTGAAAGTGATGAGGCAGGTGAGTATTTGTACAAAGTTGCAACAGCAAAAAAGCAAAAATAAATATCCTAGCAGATTTTAACAAGGAAGCTAATCCGGGACGGAAGAAATCAAAATCCACTCAAAGAAGAAGGGTCCTGCTAATTTGAAATCAACGCCAGTGCAGTTTTACGTCAATCTAGTGCAAGTAAATTCAACTACTAATGGTGGCGCATCAACAACAACAACTACTACAACTGCAACTTCAGCAACTACCACATCTACTCCTACAGCAGCGAAAATATCTGCGAGTACAAATACACCTACAACTACAGGTATCACAAAGAATTTAGTAAATCAGCCTTCTCAACCAGATCCTGCTCCACACTGTTACCAGCTGACATTGCTAAAATGTTGTCACAAGAACGTAACATGCTGTTATGGTTGTGGTGGACGATACGGAAAGCCTGAAGAACCAAATGATTTAATTTTAGTCCGAAGTCGAAGGAGTTAACTCAATTGGCCGACTTTACTCGCGTGAATTATCATCTAAAACAGTCTTGTTTTTCGAAATATGATAATTTTTTTCACGTTTCGTCAATATTAGTGCCGGATGACTTACGGCACATCTAAGTGCAAGGCACAAAACTCTTTGAAAATCAATCGGCATACTTTATATATTATTACATTTAAACTTTAAAATCTTTTGTTATACTTTTTATACATATACTTTACACTCTTTTGTTCACAAGATGAAGAACTTTAACTTTATAAAAACCCTAAGACTGTTTGCCAGTGTGATATCAACAAAAAATACTGCATTCATATTCTCCTCTTCGTTTAAAAAATGGTGTTCATGATTCATGACACAACGCTTTGTGTATGATATCGATTTTACCTTTCTTTTTTTTACAATTTTTAATATTCTTTTTTACATTTTCTGTTTTATTCTTTGTTCAACGTGTTTATATTTTTGAAATACCCCTTGTGTATGATTTTTATTTTTCATCTTTTTTTAGAATTTCTGTTCATTCTTTGTTCAAACGTGTATATAACACACATTGGGAATGACTACCATCGACTTATCATATTTTCCATCCAAACGGTCCTGATTTTACACATCCGATACACAGTCCCGTGAAACTCGTAAAATATAGTCCTGCGTCCCGAGTCCCGCGTCCCAGGTCCCGAGTCCCGCATCCCGACTCAACAGGGTCCCGCGTCCCAGAACCCGTTGCATTTTAAACACTCTCACCAATGGGTGTCAATGAATTACGCAAATGTATTTCAAAAAACACAACACATGTTTTGTATTGCAAGGACGTTTAGGAATAAGGTACAATTAAAACGTTAAAAAGCCTAGTTAAAGTTGAAGGCTTACCTGGAAATGACAACGTTTAATTCTTTGAAATCTGCTTTTGGAAAACAAAAATCGTTTGATATGTTACAAAAAATGAATATTAGCAAATTATAGATAAAAAGATTTAGCAACATGTAGCGCCCTTCCTAAAAAACGTTTAACTCAAAGACACATTTAAATACTTAAGAAAATCATGTCCATATTTGGACTTAAAATCAGCATTTCACAATCGATTCATGCAGTAATGAACTGTCATTATAGTAAACAAAAGAAGCAAAGTCCGATTTGCAAAGTTTGTTTTTGAATTTGATGATCTCTTATTTTTTTGAACGATTAGGTCACCTTCAGAAAAATCATCTTTAACAACTACAGGACATTTTAGTGTAGCTAATTTTTCTTCCGGATGTAAAAGTCGCCATAGAAACCGTCTTGCTTGATTACCCAGATTAAATCGTCCACCATAGTTGTATGAACGAAGCATCACAATCACGTATTGGTTCTCGTTTTCATTTTGTTTGGAATTCGTAATCATATAAGATGTAAAACCAGGAACAGTTCCCCATGCACCCTGAATGTGGGTTTGGTGTTTCTCCGGTAAGCATGAATATTGTTCTGCAATGTACCATCCATGGCCATATTTGAAATCTGATGAAGGCATTTGTGTCGGATCTTCTTCAGATTCTGAATCTGTTTTAGGTGATATATTTGGGTCCACTTCAAATATGTTCGATTTATTTGAAAGCGTGTGCAAGTTTAGTAAATATTTTGCAAGATCCACCGTGGTTGACCATATCCCACCAGGTGGGGTTTTGATCCCGCGGTCTGCATAATCCATTAACGCACGGGTTTGATTACATGCAGAAAGTTCTTCTCCTCCTTGGCAACCATGAGTTGTTTTCCCTTTTTGTTCTTGATTATAGTCAACCCAAGTAAATACAGTCTCGTTCATGTCAAATTTTTTAAAAATTTTCTCTGTTATCCAAGTTGTTATCGTAAAGGAATGATTTATCTTCTTTTTGACAAAAGAGTCAAGTCCCAGACCAAGGATGGAATAACCAGCATTAGAATAATGGAAATATTCACCTGGTAAACAAGACTTTTGTTTTTTCGACATTTCGTTGTACCCTTTGTAACCACAGGAAGGCATCATGTATGATACGACGTGTTGGGTCCATGCTGGCCAGTTATTATCTTGCGTTTGGACACAGTCTATCAGTCCTTGATACTCATCATTTGGTGGACATTTACTTGTTGACGTTCTGCTTGAACCATACGAGTACTGTGAGCCTTTTTTGCTTTCTCGGGATAGCCCAGATGTATGTGTGAGAAGGTGTCGAAATGTGATTGCATTCATATATTTAGAAGAGTTAGGGAAGTCTGAAAGATATCCATCTTTTTCACTGGGGATGTTCCACTTATGAGCGAGTCCAAGTGTTGACAGGTTCACGTACTTCGGATGTAACTAAGATGGAGAGTAAAATTTGCGTATATTTCTTGGACTGCTAGCTATATTCATTAATAATATCAAGTTTTGTTTACGTTGCTTTCGTAGCATATTTTATTAACTTTTTTTATATGGGTTAATAACATTTTAAAAGCAAATGTTAACGAAGGACTGGAAGAGAATTTAAAGTGCTAAAATGGAGTCAGTTGGAAGAAGTTTCAATTAAATAGCATATTCAGACAGTTATACGCATTTTTGATTTTCCAGGTTCGCTCTTAAAACTTAAGTCTTTAACTTAGACAGGTTCCATTAATACCACATTAAAATATTTTCTGGAAAGGCATATAACTTTTGGAAATAATTACGCCAAAACGTTGCTGGATGGTCAAAAATTATTCGAGAAGTAATTTTCACGAATTTCGCGAATTGACAAGTCATGCGCAAAATTTGATCCCACCAAGAAAGCTTTTTTCTCATTTCTTGAAATTAATTCTAAAAAATTGCCTGAAGCTAGATCTTAAGTATAAAGTACTTCGAAGTTACTCTTAATCTTAAAAGCGTTTTCATTTGTTGCCAACCTTACGTAAATTCATCCTTATCTGTTTTTATATAAAAATGTCAAAATGCGTACTTCTTAAAATAAGTTCTCGCAATTTCTATTAAATTTCTATTAAACGGCGCGATTTGTGAAACTTTCTGCGCACATAAATTTTGAACATATTCTGCGATCTAAAAATTAAAAATGCCGTTTAAACGTCTGAATCTGACTGACTCGTTTTCAGCACTCTGAACTAGTCCTCCGCCAACCTTTAAAGGGCGAGTCCAGGCAAAAACAGCCCAATCGTTGGACCGCTTTAACTCCTGAGTACCAGATAGTCATGAAAAGTGTTCCCTCATGTTTTAGAAAAAAAATGAATATTGGACTACCTAACGGTACCAAAAAAGAACCGTTTAGGTCTTATTCTTAGTCACCAAGGGTTAAAATAATTTAAAAAAAAAATATGTACTGTCAAAATGGTTGAAAGATGTAAAATGAGCGCTTACACTGCGGAGAACGTAATGCCTACAATTTAGAAATTACTTGTTTTCTAAACCTGAAATTTAGTAGTACTTTTTCCATTTAAAACAAACTGTTACCCAGGTAGATACATTTGAAAACATACCAACTTCCTTCGAGACAATTAGATTCTAGGCACACAGTTGGTCTAGCAGACACCATTTCTCGTGCGCAACAGACATTGTTATGCCCGAAAAATTGACCAACACTATTAGTTTCACTTAAAAACACTCACCATATAAGCCAGTAGACCAAGATATTATCGAGATGCTTCTTACCGAACGAAAAATATGGAGAATTAGTATGAGAATGACAATTACACAAGTAAAAAGATTCATTAAATCTGTTAAGGCTTTTCTCTGTAAACCGCTAACGTTTAGTATCTGGAAATGCGCATTAAAATTTCGTTGGTCACGAAGTCTGCATTTTCGCAACTTTTGAAGTTAAGACGAGTCAACTTCTAAGCGCTTATAGAACGCAAACGTTTTTACCAACCAATAAAAAACCAAGAAAACTCTGCCACCTTTGATATAATAGAAATTGACTATATTGAACGCCGACGTTTTGACACTGGGAGCTGAGGTTATGAACGCTTCAATAAAATCAGTGTTACGTCATAAATTGTTTTGTTTAGGAGCTTTCGAAGTTAAGACGAGTCACCTTTTAAACATTTGCGCAAGTACAAATTTTTAATAACCAATAAAAACCCAGAAAACGCTGCCATCTTTAATGTAATAGAAATTGAGTATATTGAGTGCCGACGTTTTAATACTGGGAGCTGCGGATGTGAATGTTTTAAGCATCTTACAGTAGAATTCTTTTTTACTTGTTGCTAAAAACTTAAAGTATACCTTTTCATCCAAATTCAAGCCATGCTTTTCAGCTAACATATCAGCAGCGATTCCAATAAATGTTTTAGTGTTAGATGCAATACGGTATTGATTACGTTTTCCTGCATCGCCATACATGTTACCGTCCACATCAGGGATAGCTGGCAAATACCTATTTGAAATATCTTTAAGGTTATTCCATGGTGAACGAGTTTTGATGTGAACAATTTCCTTACTGATGTTTGCAACTTGTGATTTTCCAAACGATTTTAGATATATTGGAATGAGTTCGCTTTGGTTTTGATTTCGCTTCCATACAGTCACATCAATACTACCTGCTCCATCGAAGAGTTGATTTTTCACATTCTTCTGCAGGATACTTTCCAGCTCCTTGATGATTTTTTGATCTTGTGCTGTGTTATCAGATGCATTGTACAGGCTCGGTGATAAAAGCAAACAAGAGATAACGATAATGTACATGGCTGATTCTTCCTTCCTAGTTTATATTTTGAACTTCTTTTTTTCCTTTTAAATATCTGAAATTGTTCTGTTGCCAACGTTTATTGTTTCACTATACAAAAAAATAGTTTTTTATTCTACGCTGTGTGCATGACATCAAAACACTTTAAACAAATATTTTCATAACGTATTTGTGTTATTCAATCGAGTATACGCGAGTGTTTGGTTTACTTTCGTAAGAGATCTTTTAACATATTGATACGTCACGAGATGCGATTTTGGTACGGCATATCGTTGATCGGTTTCCCATAGTGCTTTATCCGCTTCTATAAGCACGGATACCTCCCCTTCGAGACGCTTCTAAAGCATGCGACTATCATATAACGTAATTGTTTTGACTTAGCGTTCAGAATGATGGATATGCGCGCGCATATACGCATAAAAGATAAACAACAGACCGTCGTGATTAAAGAGATTCAGTCGATTTACACTAAAAAACTCTGAATTAGAAAAAAGTAGCGCATTTCGACTTTTTTCTTCGTTGAAAGGGTTTTTTATTGACGGTGAAAAAAGCTAACCCATTACCCAGGGGTTTTCAATATAAATTAGCCAAATTCATAGGCCGGAGGAATGGGCGCTAATGTTTTGCTTGTGGGGAAAAAAATCCATAATGGGGGGTTTGTTGGGCTTCTAAAGTGAAGCAAATGGAGTTAAACACAAAACGTCCAGCTTTAAATTATGTTATAACGTTATTATAAACATTTAGCTGCATAATCGTATAGTTTAACACTTGGTGAAGACCTTTCCGAATATACTGGAAGGTGTCATTACAAACGTTAGCTAGCTAAAAACTACAACAAACAATGGTTAAGTGGTCTTGTGCATCAGCCTTGTGTTTCAACAACCACACAACTTTGGGTATTGATGGGAAACCTTTAAAATTTTATCGTTTACCAAGATTAGAATCTTTAAAATCGCAATATCGGAAGATTTTAAAAACAGATGGTATTAACTGGAATAATGGGTATATTTGCTGTGAACACTGGAGCTCCAATAAGAGATTATCAGTGACAGACTTGCCAGATGTTGTCGTTTCAGAAAGAAGTTTCCAAAAGCTTGAACAGAAATATGAGAATGCTAATAACTTGGTAAAAAAATCAGCCACAGAACTTTACAAAAAAAGATTAAGAAATGCTAAACAAAAGTTGGTAACTGCCAGAAATATAATGAACCAAAATATAAATACTCCATGCTCATGGTAATGGTATCCTGTTAAATGATATGCACTCACAATTGCTCTCCACATTGGAATATATATAGCTCGAGCTGCCCCAGAGTTCCTGCAGTGCTCAATACTGGCTCTGGTATCCGCTGACGAAGGCTTGTTAGCCGAAATACCAAAGTTGTCTGGATTCTCACGAATCCTTTTTGCCGACGACGTGGCTCAGTGGATAAGAGCCCGCGGTGCATCTGATGCGACGATCCCGGGTTCGAGTCCCTGGGCTGCCGAGGCAAAGGGATTTCGCGATTACCCTGCAACTTTGTAATGGTATCCTGTTAAATGATATGCACTCACAATTGCTCTCCACATTGGAATATATATAGCTCGAGCTGCCCCAGAGTTCCTGCAGTGCTCAATACTGGCTCTGGTATCCGCTGACGAAGGCTTGTTAGCCGAAATACCAAAGTTGTCTGGATTCTCACGAATCCTTTTTGCCGACGACGTGGCTCAGTGGATAAGAGCCCGCGGTGCATCTGATGCGACGATCCCGGGTTCGAGTCCCTGGGCTGCCGAGGCAAAGGGATTTCGCGATTACCCTGCAACTTTGTAATGGTATCCTGTTAAATAATATATATATATATATATATATATATATATAATATTATTAATAAACATTTTACGGAATTATATCAAGTTTATCAGAAAATAAAAGTTTTTTAACAGATTTTGAAAGTTTGCCAAGGTACGCTCTTAGTGGTTTTAGTTTCTCAAAATCAACATGTGTGCCAACTACTTTTATTCCAAAGCTCTTTAGCTCTTTGACATCGTTATGTTCCCATTGAAGAAGATTTTCATTATTTAAAATTGAATTTGTGACATCTTTAAGTGCTTGCATAAGGATGTAGTCTCGTTTTATCATAAAGAAATTACTGTTCACAGTCTCTGGGTGATAGGATTGTAAGATACAGAATTCTGCATCAGTACACTGCATTTGCAACTGGCACTGCCAAAGTATTGTGAAAAGCCATTAAGTGATTCCAGTGGTCCATCATTTTTTTGTCCTCTTGTCTTGACTTCTAATAAAATTCCTGCAGGGCCAAGTGCATCAGGGCTTGCACCATAATGGTTGTCAGTTAGATCTGTAAAAAATCCACATTTTTGTGCAGTTGCTTTTGACTTTAACTGAAAATTTTTGATAGCATCATTCTCAAATTTTTGACCACGGGCTATATTTGGTATGAAAGATATATCCTTTTCAGGTTTACCCAATTTCACAACATCCCACATTTCTTGAAACTTTTTTCGCCCATAAATACCAAGAAGGGCTGGTAGTCTACTACCAGTAATTTTCATATATCTAGCAGATTGCCACTCAGTGGTGTTCTGAGAAATATTAAAATAATTTGTACCACATGGCTTTGGAGCTTCTAAAAAACTGATGTCTATTATTACTTCCTTATTACTTGGGTTCATTTGTTTATTGATATCAGCATGTAAATTTTTAATTTCATCTGTTTTATGAGTATACACTGTAAACGATTTTTCAATTTGGACAGCAACTTTATTTTGATTAACTATTTTGTTTATTATGTTGGTAGTGTTTGTTTTAGAAACTGGTTTGTGGACATATTCTACTATTCTTTGCTCTTTGTTAATGTCATGTCTTATAATATTTTCATTGTATAAGGCTACACCACAATAGTCATGATCAGCTAAAGCATTGGCTAGTTTTAATGTGTATTTGTATTGGAGCTGTTGGCCAAGTGAGGTAGTTTTTCCCAAATCAGTTTTCATTAACACTTGGTAGACATGCTGTTCTACAGGTTTTTCATTTTTGAGTTTTTCCTTTAAAGTTTTCATAATTGAAGTGACATCTCTTTTAAAATAAGATTCACTTGGATCTGCAGCATTAAGAACAACTTTTCCATTTTTCTTTTTTACATTTGCTGACTTAACTTTTATAGCCTTCAATGGAACCATTGGAATAGAGCCTTTTTTAGACCGCCGATGCCATTTTTGTAACTGTTGTGTCACAGTCAGTTCCAAAATTTGATTGCCAGTGTCGTTGAAATGTTTTAAAAATAACAAAACTGCAAGAACGTGACAGCATAAGCCACTTGCACCAACTGGACAACTGCAATGAGCTTTTTGAGGGTACCCATTTTCAAAAACAAGCACTGCTGGCCTTGCTTCAGTACCATATGACTTTTTGACCATTGCTTTTACATATGTACACAAATTATCAACTAAAGTTTTAACAGTTACTATCTTTCTACTCTGTAACATTCTAATAGCCTTTTCTTGCTGGCCTAAACTACCATATGTTTTCATTTTGCAGTAGTTCTTAAATATATCTTCATTGATAAGTGGTAGATCCTCATCCTTTTTACACCATTTAGCTGTAGTTGGAGGAATATCTGTGGGATCTAAGCTACAACTAAACTTGTAATTTTTATTTGCTTTGTCTTCTAGACGTTTTACTAAACGAGGATATCGCATAAACTTTCTAATTTTTATCTGCAGTTCTTGAACATTTCCTGTGGCACACTGACCTATATTTTTTAGCCATTCTGAACATTCTTCAAAGCTATAATTGCTAACATCCTTTGTATTGTCCATGTTTATAAACTTTAATAATCGATATCATAAATAAACTATATACTTTTGCAATATACAACGTTTTTCTTCGATTTATTATTATTTATCTAGCCAAGTACATCGAAACAATCGCCGCCATTATGATTTTTTTCCCTACAAGTGAATTCAGACGAACTTGACCGCGCCGTATGAATTTGGCTAATAGTCTAAAAAGCCCTGTAACGAGTTGGCAAAAAACAACTTTTCTTTAAGTGCGGATAACCATGGCAGTTAATAAGAAGTACTATTGATATAGATATTTCTGGTTACTTTCACCTTTCTCGCTGTCCAGCTGCTATGATCTTTTTATTATCCCAGTCTATAATATGATCATTCTTTTGGTATAGTCCGCAATCACATTTTGTTTGTATCAGCGTTGCGTACGATCCTTTTGTGCTCCTGCACACATTGTTTAAACATTCGTTTCGTTTCACTGACATAAATCTTTACACGGGATTTGTAGACAATATTACATTGATTCTCTAAGTATAATTTGTTTTAGATTTTTAGATTAAAACACACAGCAGCTACTTATTCGTCTGCTGCATTATCCCCGTCATCGTTTCTATTAGTCTTGTTCCTGATTTTACTTTCAACCCTTTTAATGGTTTGTCTCGAATACCTGTTTACAAGTAATGTGCTGTTTATGCCAGATATCTTTTTCTATCGGTCATTTTCCACTGACTACATTGACTGCTATGTCCAGTAATAAGGACACTACACTTGTTTTGCAGACACTTAACGATTAGATGTGTAGTTGAGATAGTGCTTAATTTCAAAAAACGTTGAAGTACCAGGTGGCCAGAAATCGGATTCAAATTCAAAAATTGTTGGCGAAAAACAATTGAAATAAGGGTTGCTGCATAATCTCAAACATGCTGCATAATCCATCTGGATTACACCCGAAGTGTTTTTAGGGTCTTACGTTTCTTGCACTGCTGCTATTAAAATCGCTTTAGACGGACCATAGCCTGGACGTAAAAAGGTGAACCTAGCAAGGTTAAAGTATTACTCCAGATAAGCCTAAGATTACAATTTGAATCACTTTAAAACATTCAGTGTCTCCCAACTTTTATTTCTTAACAGCGAAGAACCTATAGAGTTTAATGACCAAACGTTTTAGTGGGTCATTAACCGAAGCCATTTAGATTACTTTTCGGTGAGATTGATCAATAGT
The DNA here is from genome assembly GCF_029227915.1 of Hydractinia symbiolongicarpus. Taxonomy (NCBI): domain Eukaryota; kingdom Metazoa; phylum Cnidaria; class Hydrozoa; order Anthoathecata; family Hydractiniidae; genus Hydractinia; species Hydractinia symbiolongicarpus. Next base: position 8,640,781 of record NC_079885.1, read on the forward strand.
AAAGAGCAGTTTCTATTTTGTCAAGAACATTATTTTTAGGTTTACAAATATTAGTGTCAGAGGTCTATATTTTTCAGTATAGGCTGATGAGATTAATGAGTCATTTATCACTCCACACCTCCATGGGAAAGTCCAAAAGCATGACTAAGCAATATTTTTTTCACGGGAAAAAACTTGAAAAGCAACAACTTTATGAACGTGGGTTGAATAAAAACAGGTCATCAAGCTTTATTTTATTTTTTTTTATTTATCTTTTTAAGTTGTATTTCACAAAGCCACCTCGAGACAGTTTACATTCGCTTTATGACAACACATCTCGGAAATTATCTCTGTCTTCTCTTTCGTTCCACATTCTTCGTCTGCTGTCATATGCACCTATTCACATAGTTTTCCAGTCTTTCCACTTGGACACTCGCATGTGAAATCATCTGGACCATTTTGTTTGCAAGTGCCATTTTTACATGGATTTGAGAGACATGCAAGAGGGCCTAGAAGATTAAAAAACCAAACAATTCTTTAGCAATTTAAATTTAAATGCTTTTTAGCAAAACCAATCAGCATATATGTACATTCTGGAATAAAGCTAGAATGTGGAAAACAACAAAATGTCTCAAATTTAATTCGTCGCTCTGCTAGCTGCTTTTGGTAACATCGTATCTATTTCTGTGCAAAATAAACAAAAAACCTCCAAAAACGAAACTATTTTACCCTTCTATACTTTGCGTTTTTGTGAACTGAATTTTACGCAATTAGACATTGTTAACAGAGTGGGTAGTTAGAAAGTACAATAGACTAGCTTTATGACATCTACTAAAATGAACATTCTTGTTAAAACTCTCTGCATCAACAAACATGAAGTTTGCGTGGTAAGCATCAAATAAAGAAGCAATGTTTTAAATTTTAGCCACAGACCTTGATGAATTTCATAAACTTTATTTGTGCTCCATTCACCGGCGCATGCGTTAGGTGGACACATATTATCCGTTTCTGGACAATGTTTAAAATCTCGACCAATGCACCTTGAACCAGCTCCGTCCCTTTGAAAATTCGTTTGATCGTTTCCAGCCCAACATTCTCCTAGGTGGAAATAACTTTGCATAATATTAAGCTAAAACACACGCTACAAAAACTAGTGTAATAGGAGAGGGTATTAAAGAGTCTACAGTGAAGCCTCTTTATAACAAACAACGATTGCAGTAGATACCCCTGTACGACGGACACTCCACAAAAAGAAATGAAAAAACGGAAAACCTTTCTTTAGCAGGCGTCATTTCAGGTCCCAATTTACATTACCCCTTTAAAATGACCTCTTAAAAGCGGACACGAAACAATGGGTCATATAAAGAATTATTTTAAGAACTTTATAAACAAATTGTCATTAGGCTTTTATACCGTAATACCCCAACACAGGTTCTTAAAGCAAACAAATTTGGGAGAAGCCCTACCTATAGCAGACACTTTTTTGAGGTCGCCTTGGTGTATGAACTGGCTGTGAGTTTAGTGACTGACACAAAACTAGAAAATCACTGCCAATTAAACTATTCTAACACTCAAAACATACCTTGCGGGGAAAAGATTTCGCGGGGAGCAAATTTTGCGTTTTCGCGTTTTTCGGCTATTTTCGCGAAGCGTAAGTACCCGCGAAAAAGACTGACAAGCGGATTGGCGAAATTTCATTTCACGCGAAAAAGCCCAGGAAGCCGATTCGTGAAAGTTAAATTGCAGAAAAACCCCTCAAATTTCATATGTTTTTAACGTATTTTCTTCCGACAACACTAGCATTATATCAGTCTAAATCAATAGCTTTTGATGTTTTTTCTAATTAAATAATTTTATAATATAATAATTTATGTTCGATGTAAAGTAATCTCAAAAACCGAAAACAACTTTTACGCGAAATAGATTTAATCACTCATTTGGGAAAGTAAACCCCTAAAATTTCGCGTTTTTTTTTTCCTTGCGAAAATTTTTCCCGCGAAACTTTCTCCTTGTGAAGTATAAACAGCAATGTGATGCGAAAGAGAAGACAAATTTATTTAGTTAAAATTTTAAGCAAACTGTCTTGCACAAGAAGCTCAACTATAAAATATTTATTCTGAAAAATGTGCTATATATTCTGAAAAAAAAACTTTTAATAAGAAGAAACTTTGAAGTTGTACTAAGGACACAATCTAGTAATTCGTATTCGTAGTACAATGGTCATTCATTCTGTTTCAAGAAAAACAAGATGCAGGCGCTGCATAAACTATCTCGCTATTAAAAATGCACAACTATTTAAAACATCGACAATGCGACCCAATTCTACAATTTCTGCTAACAAAAAATGCAGCCTATTATTCATGGTTAAAGTTGTGCAATTGAAACGTTTATGGTCTTAAACGACATTTAGGTGACACTTTGATGTCACTATCATGTTCAGCATACTTTTTTTGTTAACTGTGCAAAATGTTGTCGAAAATAAAGTAGTTGTAATTTTGGGCTAATTTTGGCCTAAAATGACATTTAGGTGACAAAAATCAAAATTATGATGTCATTATTATGTTCAGCATACTTTTTTTGTTAACTGTGCCAAATTTTGTCGAAAACAAATACCAACTGAAACGTCATTTAGATGACTTCTAAGTACTTAAAGAGTTTAGGTACAAAGTTTAAATCTATGACGTTGCAATTGACCATTTGGGACATAGTTAGCCAGCTACGAGTTGGAAACCTATCCTCGCAGGCGAGATAGTAAAAAGAAAAAAGGTCTTACCGTAAAATTGAATACCAAAGTATTTAAATCCTAGTTCTTTAGCTTTATGAGCACAACGACACAAGAAGGATGGTAAATAGGTTGTCTGCCATTTTCCCCACTCGATAAATCTTCCCTGCCAGTTCTCATGATAAGGATCTCTCTCGTTTAAGATGTAGTTATCCAACGGACGTCTATCAGCGGATAACCGAGGGTTATTGTCGTTCCAGCAACCTCGGGACTCAAAGTACAAGGGACAAACAGCATCTAGAAAAGTTTTTGAGTGGTAAGTGAAGTGTCTTAAAGGGTTAAGGGTTTCTAATTAAAAGATGTTTTTGTTTTGTTTATCAGCAAACATTATTACTATTGATAGTTTATATCTAAAAAAAACACGTTTCAAAGAATACCGTATTAGCTTAAATGAGCGTAACTGTTCGATAGAGTACCCGCCCTCTTCTTGAATGAGCACCCACGTTTGAATTAAATATATATTTAATGGGTGCCTCCTGCAAATAAGGGCCCTTTTTTCGAAAAGGGCGCATATCCAATAAAATAATGCTCGGTGGGGAACAATAAAGCTGAATTAATATGTAGGACTATTTTGATTTTGTAAATAGTGATGTCTGGATTTCCAGGCAAATGTATATATTTTTCTTTTTTCTTTCTGAATTCGGATAACAGCGGTAAAATTATATGAAAAAGAAACTAAAATCAAAAATCAAATTAATTTTAATGAACATACCGGAGTATCGACTAACTTTGTAAACATAATTAGCGTGGTCTGCGCCAGTATAGGCTTCACATTTATTCTTCTTTTCTGATATTGCTGTGTAACTCGATGTTTTGCAGTTAGCAGATGTACCATATCTAGTGTATTCGGCTTTTTTTAACGGATCAAGGTTGGCCCAACATTCCCCTAAAGTTTAAAGAGATATAAGAGTATAACTAAGAAGCTGTTGTTTCTAGTTTTAAAAGTTAAGGCCTTCCAGTACAACAAAAGAAAAGGTAAGAAATTAAGATTCATGAATAGCTGTGCCATTAGCAATCCCCGGCGTAGTGTAGTATAGGTAATTTTTCGATAATTTTTTAGTTTTAATGATTTCTTGTGTGATAAAAGCGTGTTAGTGTAATATTTCAGTGGTGAAGATGACCGTAGTATTTCCTTGGTCAAACTTACTTTATTATTTCTGTGGTCAAACTTACCATAATATTCCCGTAGTCGAACTTACCGTAATATTGAATCCCGATGTAATCCACACTTGTTTTTTTACTTTCCAGCACCTGCTTGGCGCACCTGCAAAATAAGAATATGAAAAACTAGCCGACCCGTCGAAATTTTATTTGCAGTAACAACAACAACTACAGCGATAACGACAATAATAAGAGTAATGACTTACTCGCATATGAAATTAGCAAGCCAGTGATGATAATTCTTCCAATTTATAGGAGGTAAAAAATAAACATCAGAGTTTCGGTCACGGCTGTTCAGCACCTTAAATGAAATTAAAAATTAAAAACATGGTGTTGGCAGCCGTGAAGAACTAAGGACTTTTACCTAAAGAAACTTAACTTTACCTGGGTTGGTAACGCCCTGTTTTGTTTTCCAGGAACATCACGCACATCATTAAAACATCCTACTGGTTCTACTTGATAGGGACACTTTGCTATAAAATGAAAACATAAAATAACTTTTAATGATAATAAGCGCCCTCGCCTATAAACGCCCACTTTAGAGGAGCGTTTATTCGAAATATAATACAAATGTTGAAGAAGGATCTTCATATAATATCGGAAGAAGGTCGATGCTGTACCAGCTCTTAATATAGTTGAAGATAATGATATTTATGGTGATATTATGTGAAGAAGTATATATTAAAAAAATACAAAAATGCATTAAACACTCTTTTTTAAACGTTGCTTTAATTAGATGCCGCTTAATAATTAAAAAAATTATTAAACGTACCAAACGTGTATTAAACGTGTACCAAACGTGTACCAAACGTGTACCAAACGTTGCTTTAATTAGATGCCGCTTAATAATTAAAAAAATTATTAAACGTACCAAACGTGTATTAAACGTGTACCAAACGTGTACCAAACGTGTACCAAACGTGTACCAAACGTGTATTAAACGTGTACCAAACGTGTACCAAACGTGTATTAAAAGCATTACGGTAACAGGAATAAAACATCAAATTTCTTAATGAAAAGGAATCTTAATTTCCGTAGTATTTTGGTAGTATTATTCCATTAAAAAATAGAACAGAGGATTTTCTCTAACTAACTGCTTTCTACGCGTTAAAAATTTCTACCGAAAGAAAACGAAAATACGTGTTATTTTAGCCTAAGCTGCTCAGTAGGTAAATGCAATGTTCAATGTCTTTTAAAGAACTTTGTCAATTGCTTGTTAGATTGTTCAGTTTTAAATCCTGCTTTTCAAATTTTTCAAATTTTCAGCTTGGCCAGTTGCTTAGCAGTTGCCTAAATATTTTGACCCAAATTTCATTTCTCAGCAACACTGAACACTGGTAGCGTGTAAATATTATAATTTGAATAACTCCGTCGTTTTTTGCGGGTAAAAATTTTTTAACGATTATAATTTTCCCGGGAGATGCTACGGTGAATTAATGAACCAACCAGAATTTAGTAATGATTCCGCAGAAGACTTTGAATTCGGTGAAAATGCAGTATAATAAATACAAATTAACCAATTAAAACAATACCTACTCACATGTAATAAACTAATCAAAAACCCGTGAAATAATCCAGGGGAATTCAGTCGTCGGGAAATTCTACAGTTCGCAGGTTACAAATCACCCTTGGCACACAAAACAGACAGCGAATATTAAAATAATCTTACCTAAGTCTTCCACTTTTATTTGATTGCAAGATATAAATTCAGTGTGGAGGATGAACAAAAGTATGGCAGCAGAAATAAACATCGTGTTTGCTAAAACAGTAACCGATTACAGCTTAAAAGTATGGGTTATTGAGACAAAAAAATTGTAAATACTGCTGATAAATTAAACATCATGTCATTTATTGTACAACGCACACGTGTTTTACCCTGACCCCTTATCTTACCCTAACAAGACGACAATTAGCTGGGTTCCCCTTTATTATATACAGTATGTCTTAAGTAGACACCATTAGTTCAAAAAAGTGTCCGCTTTATACAGATGTACATTTTTTATAAATGTTTGACCTAGATTTGATTAATTAAATTAGACCAAACTCGGTTTAAGCAGGTTCAACTACACCATATCGTCTTGTAATTGGCGCAAAACTTACGGTGCCAGGTAACGTATATAAGTATAGAGTTTGATAAACATTGGATAAATGTTTGATAGACATTGGATAAGAGGCTAATTATATGGAAGTCGAGCCAGCCTAACTACAGGGCCAGCCCGCTAGCCGAGATCTTGCCTATTTTGCCCGAGATCTCGGTAAGCGGGCTGGATAAACTCCAAATAAAAAGTAACAGGCTGACTCATTCAGAAGCTTTTTTGCATATAAGCACAAGCTGAAAAACAGCCCGTGAGTGAGCCAGGCAGCAACTTTAAAAACAGTCCCTAATCTTGTCTTTGATTTCTTTTATCGTTTTTTTTTTATTCGAAATTTAATGCTAAATTATGAGTATAGTACATCCTCTTACATAATTAATTACTTAATGAAGGCAAACTTTCTTGAACTGATTCGTCGGATTGATGAAGTTTCGTTTATAACTCCTTATAAAAAACAGCCATTATCATTACTCGCACGTTTGGTAGCCTTCCTGTTATTTTGCTTCGAACTACTTTGGATAACCTTGAATGACGAAAAGTGACAGAGAACACATCGTGAAAGTTAAAAGCGCTCTCATAGAAAACAGAAAACATTGTGCATAGGGTGTATAATATTTAAACAACAAAGCCTCTTAATGGCAACTTCGGAAACTAATTCGAACTGTTTTTTTAATGTTCAATTTACCGCGCATCGCAAGGACGTGGAAAACAAAATCTCTTCAACATGATATAGTGTATACCCGAGAGGCTGCAATAGTTGGTTCAGAGGCTGAAAGATTTTTTGCAAAATGGACTGTTTCAATCATTTGAAACCGGATAAATTAATGACTTGGAAAACTCTGTTGTCTGTTGTAGTAATTAAAAAAAAAGAAATTGTTTTTAAATATCATTTGCAGAGGACACCCCTTCATCTGTACCCCAACACCAATTGCCACCAGCCTGTACCGTGTAAAAACGAAACATGTTACAGCTACAGCTACAATATAAGATACAGTCAACACACTTGTTACCCAACCAACAATGGCTAAAAATCATATAAAAAATACAACTCACCTTTTTAAATGTCCTTTCTTGAGTAATTGCAAAATAAAAAACTCGGATCTCCCTTATATAGAAAAATAGAAGACACCATGATATTACCCTATATTCAAGGGATTGCAAGGACAAATTGGATTTAAGGAACAAATATTGAACGGATGCGGCTTATTTGGAAATATAATAGAAAGGCATAAAAGGGACGATAAACTGCAGGTGTTGTATCAGGAAGATAGAAGGAAAGAGCGGTCTCCTTTACGAGACGTTCAAAACAACTTTGATTGTGGCGATAGATCAATATAAGTATAACAAAATAAACTCGTGAGGATTTTTATATAAGAATTACGCAATATCATTTTTTATTAATTCATTTATCACTTTTCCATATTTGCGAATGTTGATTTGCAAAGATAGATCGTTTTTATTCCTTTTTTAGCTTCATTTTCTGGGAAACGCAAATATATTTTCCAAAGGTTTTGCAGGTGGGCAGATACTGGAGTTGTATTTGCCAACGTGAAATATAACTTATGATTTAAAACCCTTTTGAAGTTTTGAAAATCAATATATATACTGACTCAGTGTTTAGGCTCGTTTCCATATGACTGCATTTTCCGCTTTTAGTCTCAAAATATACCTTTTTTGAAAAACCAATGATTTATTGGTTGTGTAAATTGTAGTAACTGTTTCCAATTTAGATGTTGATTTTTTAGTACTCGCGCTAAGGCAACCTCGTCCCGAGGGACGTCAAGTAAGCGATGGCAGCCTTGACATCAGGCAACAAACCCTGAAGCGAGGATGCGAGCAAATGTTGAAGTTGTCAAGTAGCAGACAAATTTCATCTTAATTCATTAGATGTTTAGTTTGTCAAAAAGTGAGATGATTGCAAGACAGAATTTGGAAGACAATGAAAAACTTTTTTGTCAAATTGTTCAAAAATAAGTTTGACACACTCTCCTCATTGACTTCTGACTACCTTGTGTGATAAAATCATTACTGGAAGTGGACGTTTAGTTCAAGAATTACGACAAGCTTGTTTATTAAAATCGAACAATGCATCACATATTGAGTTTCCTTCCCCAAATTTTCTTTAATCGCGAAAACGATCGCTCGCAAAAGTTTTTTCCGAGAAATTATAAATATGGTCTTTAGCGAATGTTTATATCCTTAATTTCACATTTTGTCTTCGTGAAACTTTTCGCATAACATAACCCAAAATACGAGGGTAAGGAAATTGACAAAAAAAGAATTTGTGTTTGTCTATGTTTATATATTGAACGCAAAAAAATATATATGAAGAAGAGGAAAATATTTACAAGTGCTATGTACATCATGAAAACTGCAATAAAACACCAGTCTGTGTATGTCACAGATGATCTCTGGAAATAATTATTTATGGAAAAGCTCCACGTGTCAATTTCTAAGACAAAACAAAAACCTCTGCATACCTTAAATTTGAAATTTTGCGCTCCTAGGTTTAACACAATTTTAATTTTCCCTCATTTCATCCAGGTTTTCACCTCAATGTATTGTACATTTTTTTAAATTAAGACTTTTTTTATAAACCGGTAATTTCGCATGTCTCATTGTCCTCAAAAGCTCCATCAATCTTGGATTTACGTCAACCAATCATCAAATACTGTGATTTTTGATGCTCTTTAACTCTGTGGAAAAAGATTTTACGAAACTTTAAATAGCATTATTCGTTTTTTTTTGTAATCCGTAGCCGATTGCGCAAAAATTTCAAAAATTAAGGTACGTTCGTTTAGGGAGCTTTTCGAATCATCATCAAATTTACGGCATGCAATTTATTTGCCGCTATTTCATTTTCTTTCAATCTTTTTTATATCGGCAAAATCTCTACTCAAAACTCTGTATACAATTTCTCAAAAACAGCAATAAATTTATTCTAGATTCTAACACTAAAGTTCAATGAAATAGTCTTAAGTTAAAAAAGTCATCTGGTAAATCAACTTTCGTTTTCATCAAACACATTTTCGAAGAAATCTGATCTAGCTTCATCTGCAGCTGCTGTTGCATACTCGGAATCGATCAGCTGACTTGGTGAAAATGGAGCTGTGTAAGGAATTAGTTGACCTAAAATACCAATTAAAATAGAAGGACAATAAAAAAGTAGAGTGTGAACTTAAGAATCCATTGTTGGGATAAACTTACTTAAGCCCTTGGGAATTCTTAAATATTGTAACACTGAGCCTTGGTTCCCATTTATTATGGTCGCTTTAAAAAAAATTAGTATTTCAGATAACACGAAGGTTTTAAATACCCTTTGCAATTCATCGGGATTTAATCCCAAAATTACGGGAGTCATTTATTTTCATTCATGCACACTGTTTCCTGTGAGATCTTGACAAAAAAATCTAATGCAAATACCGTCCATAATCCGTGACTTTTAACACCGGCGGTGGTATTCTTATTTGTATTTTACCACTGAATTTATGCTTTACTCTTTCTTGTTGATTATAATAGATTATTTGTATTTTAATGGATTTGTTGTAGTAGTATACCCACAGAACGATAAAAGCGGCAAAGGTTTAAAATCCTCTCCTCATTCCCTTCCAGCACTAGCTACAGAAGTATAATGCTCTCCTCTATCCCCTACAGCCCCAGTCACAGGTGTAAGTACCTCTCCTCTCTCCCCTACGGCCCCAGTCACAGGAGTAAGTACCTCTCCTCTCTCGCTTCCAGCACCAGTACCTCTCCTCTCTCCCCTACGGCCCCAGTCACAGGAGTAAGTACCTCTCCTCTCTCCCTTCCAGCTTCAGCTACAGGAGTAAGAACCTCTTCTCTCTCCCCTACAGCCCCATCTACAAGAGGAAGAACCGCTCTTCCCTTCTCTCCAACCCCAGCTACAGGAATAACTACCCCCTAAAAAGCGATACCTTCTTCTCCACCACCGTTGTCTAATGCTTTATTACCCAGCGAGTTTCCTATAACTCCTTGTGTTTCAATGTCGTCTTCATTCTGGCTAAGTCGAATAAGGTCCTAAAATGAAGTCCAAAATAAAAAATAAAATATTACAAAAACTGTGTGCTGTGTTATTATTATCCGGAATAAGCTTACCTGTACAGAGACCTGAGAGGTTAAATCATGACCCTGAAAAAAAAGAAGTAGATTCATAATCATGTAACGTTTTCTTACTCAAACAAACAGTAACTTGACAACAAGCGTAAATAATATCGAAGTAGTTTGTTCGTTTGAAAGTCACATAATCGAAGTGGAAGTAGTTTGTTTGAAAGTCACATATTTGAAGTGGAAGCAGTTTGTTCGAAAGTCACATAGTCGAAGTGGAAGCAGTTTGTTTGAAAGTCACATATTCGAAGTGGAAGCAGTTAGTTCGAAAGTCACATATTTGAAGTGGAAGTAGTTTGTTTGAAAGTCACATAGTCAAAGTGGAAGTAGTTAGTTCGAAAGTCACATATTTGAAGTGGAAGTAGTTTGTTTGAAAGTCACATGATCGAAGTGGAAGCAGTTTGTTTGAAAGTCACATATTCGAAGTGGAAGCAGTTAGTTCGAAAGTCACATATTCGAAGTGGAAGTAGTTAGTTCGAAAGTCACATATTTGAAGTGGAAGTAGTTTGTTTGAAAGTCACATAGTCAAAGTGGAAGTAGTTAGTTCGAAAGTCACATATTCGAAGTGGAAGTAGTTAGTTCGAAAGTCACATATTTGAAGTGGAAGTAGTTTGTTTGAAAGTCACATAGTCAAAGTGGAAGTAGTTAGTTCGAAAGTCACATATTTGAAGTGGAAGTAGTTAGTTCGAAAGTCACATATTTGAAGTGGAAGCAGTTTGTTCGAAAGTCACATAGTCGAAGTGGAAGCAGTTTGTTTGAAAGTCACATATTCGAAGTGGAAGCAGTTTGTTTGAAAGTCACATATTTGAAGTGGAAGTAGTTTGTTTGAAAGTCACATATTTGAAGTGGAAGTAGTTAGTTCGAAAGTCACATATTTGAAGTGGAAGCAGTTTGTTCGAAAGTCACATAGTCGAAGTGGAAGCAGTTTGTTCGAAAGTCACATATTTGAAGTGGAAGTAGTTTGTTTGAAAGTCACATGATCGAAGTGGAAGTAGTTTGTTTGAAAGTCACATAGTCAAAGTGGAAGTAGTTAGTTCGAAAGTCACATATTTGAAATGGAAGTAGTTAGTTCGAAAGTCACATATTTGAAGTGGAAGTAGTTTGTTTGAAAGTCACATATTTGAAGTGGAAGTAGTTAGTTCGAAAGTCACATAGTCAAAGTGGAAGTAGTTAGTTCGAAAGTCACATATTTGAAGTGGAAGTAGTTAGTTCGAAAGTCACATATTTGAAGTGGAAGTAGTTTGTTTGAAAGTCACATATTCGAAGTGGAAGCAGTTTGTTTGAAAGTCACATAGTCAAAGTGGAAGTAGTTAGTTCGAAAGTCACATATTTGAAGTGGAAGTAGTTAGTTCGAAAGTCACATATTTGAAGTGGAAGCAGTTTGTTCGAAAGTCACATAGTCGAAGTGGAAGCAATTTGTTCGAAAGTCACATATTCGAAGTGGAAGCAGTTTGTTTGAAAGTCACATAGTCAAAGTGGAAGTAGTTAGTTCGAAAGTCACATAATTGAAGTGGAAGTAGTTAGTTCGAAAGTCACATATTTGAAGTGGAAGCAGTTTGTTCGAAAGTCACATAGTCGAAGTGGAAGCAGTTTGTTTGAAAGTCACATAGTCAAAGTGGAAGTAGTTAGTTCGAAAGTCACATATTTGAAGTGGAAGTAGTTAGTTCGAAAGTCACATATTTGAAGTGGAAGCAGTTTGTTCGAAAGTCACATAGTCGAAGTGGAAGCAGTTTGTTCGAAAGTCACATATTTGAAGTGGAAGTAGTTTGTTTGAAAGTCACATGATCGAAGTGGAAGTAGTTTGTTTGAAAGTCACATAGTCAAAGTGGAAGTAGTTAGTTCGAAAGTCACATATTTGAAGTGGAAGTAGTTAGTTCGAAAGTCACATATTTGAAGTGGAAGTAGTTTGTTTGAAAGTCACATAGTCAAAGTGGAAGTAGTTAGTTCGAAAGTCACATATTTGAAGTGGAAGTAGTTAGTTCGAAAGTCACATATTTGAAGTGGAAGCAGTTTGTTCGAAAGTCACATAGTCGAAGTGGAAGCAGTTTGTTCGAAAGTCACATATTTGAAGTGGAAGTAGTTTGTTTGAAAGTCACATGATCGAAGTGGAAGTAGTTTGTTTGAAAGTCACATAGTCAAAGTGGAAGTAGTTAGTTCGAAAGTCACATATTTGAAGTGGAAGTAGTTAGTTCGAAAGTCACATATTTGAAGTGGAAGTAGTTTGTTTGAAAGTCACATATTTGAAGTGGAAGTAGTTAGTTCGAAAGTCACATATTTGAAGTGGAAGTAGTTAGTTCGAAAGTCACATATTTGAAGTGGAAGTAGTTAGTTCGAAAGTCACATATTTGAAGTGGAAGCAGTTTGTTCGAAAGTCACATAGTCGAAGTGGAAGCAATTTGTTCGAAAGTCACATATTCGAAGTGGAAGCAGTTTGTTTGAAAGTCACATAGTCAAAGTGGAAGTAGTTAGTTCGAAAGTCACATATTTGAAGTGGAAGTAGTTAGTTCGAAAGTCACATATTTGAAGTGGAAGCAGTTTGTTCGAAAGTCACATAGTCGAAGTGGAAGCAGTTTGTTTGAAAGGCACATAGTCAAAGTGGAAGTAGTTAGTTCGAAAGTCACATATTTGAAGTGGAAGTAGTTAGTTCGAAAGTCACATATTTGAAGTGGAAGCAGTTTGTTCGAAAGTCACATAGTCGAAGTGGAAGCAATTTGTTCGAAAGTCACATATTCGAAGTGGAAGCAGTTTGTTTGAAAGTCACATAGTCAAAGTGGAAGTAGTTAGTTCGAAAGTCACATATTTGAAGTGGAAGTAGTTAGTTCGAAAGTCACATATTTGAAGTGGAAGCAGTTTGTTCGAAAGTCACACAGTCAAAGTGGAAGCAGTTTGTTTGAAAGTCACATAGTCAAAGTGGAAGTAGTTAGTTCGAAAGTCTTATATTTGAAGTGGAAGTAGTTTGTTTGAAAGTCACATATTCGAAGAGGAAGCAGTTTGTTTGAAAGTCACATATTCGAAGTGGAAGCAGTTTGTTTGAAAGTCACATAGTCAAAGTGGAAGTAGTTAGTTCGAAAGTCTTATATTTGAAGTGGAAGTAGTTTGTTTGAAAGTCACATAGTCGAAGTGGAAGCAATTTGTTCGAAAGTCACATATTCGAAGTGGAAGCAGTTTGTTTGAAAGTCACATAGTCAAAGTGGAAGTAGTTAGTTCGAAAGTCACATATTTGAAGTGGAAGTAGTTAGTTCGAAAGTCACATATTTGAAGTGGAAGCAGTTTGTTCGAAAGTCACATAGTCGACGTGGAAGCAGTTTGTTTGAAAGTCACATAGTCAAAGTGGAAGTAGTTAGTTCGAAAGTCACATATTTGAAGTGGAAGTAGTTAGTTCGAAAGTCACATATTTGAAGTGGAAGCAGTTTGTTCGAAAGTCACATAGTCGAAGTGGAAGCAGTTTGTTCGAAAGTCACATATTTGAAGTGGAAGTAGTTTGTTTGAAAGTCACATGATCGAAGTGGAAGTAGTTTGTTTGAAAGTCACATAGTCAAAGTGGAAGTAGTTAGTTCGAAAGTCACATATTTGAAGTGGAAGTAGTTAGTTCGAAAGTCACATATTTGAAGTGGAAGTAGTTAGTTCGAAAGTCACATATTTGAAGTGGAAGTAGTTTGTTTGAAAGTCACATATTCGAAGTGGAAGCAGTTTGTTTGAAAGTCACATAGTCAAAGTGGAAGTAGTTAGTTCGAAAGTCACATATTTGAAGTGGAAGTAGTTAGTTCGAAAGTCACATATTTGAAGTGGAAGCAGTTTGTTCGAAAGTCACATAGTCGAAGTGGAAGCAATTTGTTCGAAAGTCACATATTCGAAGTGGAAGCAGTTTGTTTGAAAGTCACATAGTCAAAGTGGAAGTAGTTAGTTCGAAAGTCACATATTTGAAGTGGAAGTAGTTAGTTCGAAAGTCACATATTTGAAGTGGAAGCAGTTTGTTCGAAAGTCACATAGTCGACGTGGAAGCAGTTTGTTTGAAAGTCACATAGTCAAAGTGGAAGTAGTTAGTTCGAAAGTCACATATTTGAAGTGGAAGTAGTTAGTTCGAAAGTCACATATTTGAAGTGGAAGCAGTTTGTTCGAAAGTCACATAGTCGAAGTGGAAGCAGTTTGTTCGAAAGTCACATATTTGAAGTGGAAGTAGTTTGTTTGAAAGTCACATGATCGAAGTGGAAGTAGTTTGTTTGAAAGTCACATAGTCAAAGTGGAAGTAGTTAGTTCGAAAGTCACATATTTGAAGTGGAAGTAGTTAGTTCGAAAGTCACATATTTGAAGTGGAAGTAGTTTGTTTGAAAGTCACATATTCGAAGTGGAAGCAGTTTGTTTGAAAGTCACATAGTCAAAGTGGAAGTAGTTAGTTCGAAAGTCACATATTTGAAGTGGAAGTAGTTAGTTCGAAAGTCACATATTTGAAGTGGAAGCAGTTTGTTCGAAAGTCACATAGTCGAAGTGGAAGCAATTTGTTCGAAAGTCACATATTCGAAGTGGAAGCAGTTTGTTTGAAAGTCACATAGTCAAAGTGGAAGTAGTTAGTTCGAAAGTCACATATTTGAAGTGGAAGTAGTTAGTTCGAAAGTCACATATTTGAAGTGGAAGCAGTTTGTTCGAAAGTCACATAGTCGAAGTGGAAGCAGTTTGTTTGAAAGTCACATAGTCAAAGTGGAAGTAGTTAGTTCGAAAGTCACATATTTGAAGTGGAAGTAGTTAGTTCGAAAGTCACATATTTGAAGTGGAAGCAGTTTGTTCGAAAGTCACATAGTCGAAGTGGAAGCAGTTTGTTCGAAAGTCACATATTTGAAGTGGAAGTAGTTTGTTTGAAAGTCACATGATCGAAGTGGAAGTAGTTTGTTTGAAAGTCACATAGTCAAAGTGGAAGTAGTTAGTTCGAAAGTCACATATTTGAAGTGGAAGTAGTTAGTTCGAAAGTCACATATTTGAAGTGGAAGTAGTTTGTTTGAAAGTCACATATTTGAAGTGGAAGTAGTTAGTTCGAAAGTCACATATTTGAAGTGGAAGTAGTTAGTTCGAAAGTCACATATTTGAAGTGGAAGTAGTTAGTTCGAAAGTCACATATTTGAAGTGGAAGCAGTTTGTTCGAAAGTCACATAGTCGAAGTGGAAGCAATTTGTTCGAAAGTCACATATTCGAAGTGGAAGCAGTTTGTTTGAAAGTCACATAGTCAAAGTGGAAGTAGTTAGTTCGAAAGTCACATATTTGAAGTGGAAGTAGTTAGTTCGAAAGTCACATATTTGAAGTGGAAGCAGTTTGTTCGAAAGTCACATAGTCGAAGTGGAAGCAGTTTGTTTGAAAGTCACATAGTCAAAGTGGAAGTAGTTAGTTCGAAAGTCTTATATTTGAAGTGGAAGTAGTTTGTTTGAAAGTCACATATTCGAAGAGGAAGCAGTTTGTTTGAAAGTCACATATTCGAAGTGGAAGCAGTTTGTTCGAAAGTCACATTTTCGAAATGAAAGTATTTTGTTCGAAAGTCACATAGTCGAAGTGGAAGTAATTTGTTTGAAGGTAACATATTCGAAGAGGAAGTAGTTTGTTTGAAAGTCACATAGTCGAAGTGGAAGTAGTTAGTTCGAAAGTCACATTTTCGAAATGGAAGTATTTTGTTTGAAAGTCACATATTCAAAGTGTAAGTATTTTGTTCGAAAGTCACATATTCGAAGTGGAAGTAATTTGTTCGAAGGTAACATATTCGAAGAGGAAGTAGTTTGTTTGAAAGTCACATAGTCGAAGTGGAAGTAGTTTGTTCGAAAGTCACATATTCGAAATGAAAGTATTTTGTTTGAAAGTCACATATTCAAAGTTAAGTATTTTGTTCGAAAGTCACATATTTGAAGTGGAAGCAGTTTGTTCGAAAGTCACATATTCGAAGTGGAAGTAGTTTGTTCGAAGGTAACATATTCGAAGAGGAAGTAGTTTGTTTGAAAGTCACATAGTCGAAGTGGAAGTAGTTTGTTCGAAAGTCACATATTCGAAATGAAAGTATTTTGTTTGAAAGTCACATATTCAAAGTTAAGTAGTTAGTTCGAAAGTCACATATTTAAAGTGGAAGCAGTTTGTTTGAAAGTCACATTGTCGAAGTGGAAGCAGTTTGTTTGAAAGTCACATAGTCAAAGTGGAAGCAGTTAGTTCGAAAGTCACATATTTGAAGTGGAAGTAGTTTGTTTGAAAGTCACATAGTCAAAGTGGAAGTAGTTAGTTCGAAAGTCACATATTTGAAGTGGAAGTAGTTTGTTTGAAAGTCACATGATCGAAGTGGAAGTAGTTTGTTTGAAAGTCACATAGTCAAAGTGGAAGTAGTTAGTTCGAAAGTCACATATTTGAAGTGGAAGTAGTTAGTTCGATAGTCACATATTTGAAGTGGAAGTAGTTTGTTCGAAAGTCACATATTCGAAGTGGAAGCAGTTTGTTTGAAAGTCACATAGTCAAAGTGGAAGTAGTTAGTTCAAAAGTCACATATTTGAAGTGGAAGTAGTTAGTTCGAAAGTCACATATTTGAAGTGGAAGCAGTTTGTTCGAAAGTCACATAGTCGAAGTGGAAGCAATTTGTTCGAAAGTCACATATTCGAAGTGGAAGCAGTTTGTTTGAAAGTCACATAGTCAAAGTTGAAGTAGTCAGTTCGAAAGTCACATATTTGAAGTGGAAGTAGTTAGTTCGAAAGTCACATATTTGAAGTGGAAGCAGTTTGTTCGAAAGTCACATAGTCGAAGTGGAAGCAGTTTGTTTGAAAGTCACATAGTCAAAGTGGAAGTAGTTAGTTCGAAAGTCTTATATTTGAACTGGAAGTAGTTTGTTTGAAAGTCACATATTCGAAGAGGAAGCAGTTTGTTTGAAAGTCACATATTCGAAGTGGAAGCAGTTTGTTCGAAAGTCACATTTTCGAAATGAAAGTATTTTGTTCGAAAGTCACATAGTCGAAGTGGAAGTAATTTGTTTGAAGGTAACATATTCGAAGAGGAAGTAGTTTGTTTGAAAGTCACATAGTCGAAGTGGAAGTAGTTAGTTCGAAAGTCACATTTTCGAAATGGAAGTATTTTGTTTGAAAGTCACATATTCAAAGTGTAAGTATTTTGTTCGAAAGTCACATATTCGAAGTGGAAGTAATTTGTTCGAAGGTAACATATTCGAAGAGGAAGTAGTTTGTTTGAAAGTCACATAGTCAAAGTGGAAGTAGTTTGTTCGAAAGTCACATATTCGAAATGAAAGTATTTTGTTTGAAAGTCACATATTCAAAGTTAAGTATTTTGTTCGAAAGTCACATATTCAAAGTGAAGTATTTTGTTCGAAAGTCACATATACGAAGTGTAAGTAGTTTGTTTCAAAAATCATATATTTAAAGTGGAAATTGGTTGGGTTAAAAAAATTAAAATTGAAAGACAAAAGCGACAGTTAAAAAAACGAATTGAAAGTTGTTTGTCAAAAAATTTGTATGGAGATTTATGTTTATCCTGCACAGCGTTAAAGAATTAATTTTTTGTAATTGATACTACATGCCGATGTTCGGCATTTATTACACAAAGCCGTTTTAAGGAGCAAATATCAAAAGGGGATGTAAAACAAACGAACGAACGAACGAACAAAACATGACAGACATGCTTCTTACGGGTAGTTCTAAACCACTCAGATCAATGTTAATTTGTTTCGTCTTTAACATGTCTTGCAAAAAGCCGATGCTTTTAGATATGCGATCAACATCTTCCACAATTTCTTGCCTATATAAATGAGAAAACAAAAATACCCTGTAGAGTCTGGTAATTTCTTACTGCCCAACTCGTCACCCCAGCTCCTGTATAGATAATTTCTTCAACAACTGTAACATCAAATATTAGGAATAATTAGTCGAAAATCCTTAGTGAATGTACAGATATATACATTAAATATTTTCTATCGGTGTATTTCTTATTACTATGAAATTTTTCTTCTGTTCAACATTTTAAATATTAGAGGAATTTTAAGTATTAATAAAACTAACTATAAATACTATAAATACTAAAATAAAAATAAATCTAACAAGTATTATTCTAAGCAAAAAGGAACGTTAATCAGTCTCAACAACCGTGAAATTTCCCGCATAAGACATTTTCTTTTGTATTGCAAATTTGTTTTGAAATTCGAAATACAAATTCTCTTTAGTAAAATATGATGTGAATTTAAAAATCCCTAATCTCGTTCGGGATCTTAAAATCAACTTCTCATACTAAATAATACGAATTCCGATTCACGGCTTCACACAAATACGCTGGAAATATATGCAGTATAAATAAATAAATCTTAACAATGCTTTCAAACTTCTACAAAATTGTCTACAAAAACAAGTTGCGGTTTGTTACGAAATCCACAACACAAAAAGTGGAAAAGTAATACCTGTCATTAAAACTTTTTTGTCTTGACAAAGCGGGTGGCATGCTAATGACTGGCGTACTCAAACCTTCGCTGGCTACCTGAATATTGGGGCGTTGAGCAGTGGGCGTTTTATCTGGTAATGTTACAGTTGGCGTAGTCAGGGTGCCAGAGGATATAATGCCTGTCGATACAGATGGTTGGTACACTTCTGGGAATATAAATGGGGTTTCATCATTTTGTCCATAAGTCAGAGCGTCAGTTGACAGGTCTGGCATGTCAGTACTTGGTAAAGTTGGCGATGCTGGAAGTATAGCTGGTGCTAACCCTTCGTCAATTATTTCATCAGGAATGATAGTTGCGATGTTAGGTGAGGTTTCGGAAGCTAAAATATTTTCTGAAAAAGTAGAATGTAGAAAGTCAGAATCGAAAATACGTAATCGGGCAGTTTGACAAGCATTTTATGTCCTTTAAAAGATGGAAATAGACAAACAAACAAACAAAGAAACAGACAGACGGAGGGACAGTAAAATCAAGTCTTATGTTCCATTTTATATTTCCTATTATTAACTAAATCCAATATAAATGACAATTGTTTCTGTGCCTTTTTCTTCTCTTTGTATCTAAAATATTTTACCGAAATTTAATAAAGCAAAATACATTTACCTGGTGATAGCTCAATGAGACGATTATCTGACGGCTAAAAGAAAACAAAATTCTCTGTAAGCAACAGCTGAGAGTACAGTACAGAACACAGAGGGGGACGAAACAGAAAATAACAAAGAGAACTGAGGAAAAGAATAATTCTTGTAGTTTGATGTAGATAATCCTAAGCAACAAGAAAACTGTATCTTAATGGCTTATTTATTACTGATTTCACTGATAAAATTATTCCTCAGTGTCTATACAGAATTTACAATCGCCTTAACTTTTTTGCCAACAGAAGTAAACAGCTTAAATCAACCAGTTAGGTTTTAGAAAACTCGGTTTTTTAACTACTGACCACAAAAAATTAATGGTGTGAAAATAGAGAAATCACCAAACTTTTTCGTCTTGAATCTCATTTAATCATCACATTTATGTTTGCGGTAGTTTAAATTTCAGCAAAATTAATAAATCATAACCCATTATAAAAACATCAACATTATCAAAGCATAAAGACTGTTTCTGAGTAAAAAAACCTTTCCTTTGAAGAAACTTCCATGTTAAAAATTAAAAACTTAAAAGCAGTAACTAAGTTTTAAACATTTACGTTGTACATTTTGCAGCTAGAAAAGCTTTCAAAGTTGTTAAAATGAAGACTTACTGACTGCACGGTATAGATGGGATCCTGTAACAGTTTTGAGAGAGCTGATTTACTAGCATCGTAAGGCTGGAGTTCTTGCGATTTCTTGAATTTTGATTCCAAAAACGGATAATCAAGAGCACGCCTAGGGACAGATAAATGAGTTAAATAAGAGACGCAAAGAGATACTTAAATTCAGCTCGAAAGAAGAAAAGCATTATGAGAGCAAATACAACTAAGTAGCACATATTTAAGATTTACAACAAAAGGTTTCATTTCTAACTACTTAGATTTAACCTGAAAAACAAAACTATGGTTGGGGTATTGGTTCAGTAGCCCCAATTTACAGGGAAATAATGTCTTCTGAATAATTTAGAAACAATTTTCTTCAAAAAGTTTTTTGTAGTATAGAGAAAATCCTATACTAATCTTAACAGTCAAATTTATTTTGTGTTTATTACACACACAAAAACACATGGACATAACACACCTTTTACGAGAAATATCTCCTTTGCTCATCACCAATTGTATGAAGAATTGTATTAACTTAAATATAAGAAAAGGAGAACAAAATACATAACGATAAAAATTTCTAAATATTTCCAAGACAATAAAAAATCCTTAAAAATAAAACTGGTAACTCTCTTAACTCTTTAAGCATGTATCAGTTGGCTGATGAAATAAATCAAGGGCTATAATCGTTATAGTTATTATGCTTGACTTGCTAATGTTTACAAAAGCTATCGAATTTTTGCACATGTTGGTAAAAAAAACAGGGTGAAATAGGTATTAATGTATTTATTAGTTTTTTTAGAAAACACGAGAACCAAAAGCGCACTGAAATTATTATTTTTTCAAAATTATTTTCCTCTTTCTTTAAGTTTCAACAATTTAAGCAAATATTTTTTACCTACTGTTTTTTTATATTTTTTTCAACAGAAATGGACTATTCTCAATCCCAAATCATAACATTCGTAATTAGATTAACCGAGTGGTCTACAATTGATGGTAAATAAGACAGAATATGTTATTACCTTGTTGATCACAGTCTGCTGGTTTTGATGCGTTTCACGAAGGTCTGAGACCTCCCGCCATAACAACTCATTTTCTCTAAAAAGAAGCGATCACTGATCAACAATCAGTAGAATCTAAGGAATAGCCAAATTTTCTTAAGCAAAGCAAGTATGATCGCCACATTTAAAAAAGGTTATTTTATGCACTGGAACCCTGACAGAGTTTCAAATTTTTTTAAAGGGAGAGAAAAATCAGTTACAAATTGATTAGAAGAAAGAAAAAGTATAATGACAAGAAAAGGGAAATAACAATAAGAAACAGAAAAATTATTATATAAGTTGGAAATTTTAAGCATACGCTTTAACTAGGTCAAGTCTGCTGTTAACATCTTCTGCCTGATTTTTCAACTTTTCAACATCCTGAAGCAAATTTAACATTTGTGCATTTGCTGATTTAGTGTCTTCTTTCACATGAACCTGTAAAAAAAGAAAACCTGTATTTACACTATGGTTTTAATCATCAATGAAGAAGTAAAAGAATATGCTTTTCATACATAACTTATGTTACTATAAAGGTAACTGAATACACATTCCCAACATTTCCATCTCTCAACTAATAATCCTACTAACACTCACTTACTTTAACCCTCTTTTCCTGTATTAATACATGTATATATTTTCCGTAAATTTAAAAAATCTCATTGTTTAATCTTACACTAAGTATGGGCCATAGTAAATGATTTAAAAATGCATGTTAACGTTAAACGGCAAATTATACATCAATACATCACACTAATAACGTAATTTAATTAAAAGGAATTACAATGCAATTTAAATGTAAGGCCAAATAACTTGTCAAACTCCACAAAGCGGGCCAATTCACCTGATGATAAGAAATGGCACTTATTGATGACAAAAAAATTGGAAATTTGCTATTACTTAAATATGACATCATAATTTATGCAGCATAATAAAATCTGGAATTCTTTAAATGTGAGTATCTTGAGAACGAAAAAGCTTTTTAAAAACTTTAAAAAGACTTGTTAACCAGCTTTTTAAGCTCTGTAATATAGGTCCGACATCATTTTATACCTTGGGTTCCCTTTAAATAGATATTACATTCTGAAAATCATTAAAAACAAAACTGAAAAATTCTTTTATGTCGTGCTTTCTCTAATTATTCATTCTTTATCACCATCATCATCATTCTCGACTTAACGTTCGTTTTCCATGCTAGCATGGGTTGGACGGGGTATATTAATGACCCTTTTCCAATCTGATCTAGACTGTGTTAGATCTAAACTCAACTTCCTCTGTATCAAGTTTGTCCTTATAACCTCCTGCCAAGTCTTTCTTGGTCTGCCTCTAGGCTTTGCCCCAGGAACTATCATTACTAAATACTACAAAGGCTGCAGGGAGAACCCACGCAGCATTTGTTTAGCCTTGTATTTTTAATTCTCCCCATTAATCAAATAAAAATTTCCCCTTATCAAAATTTAAACCATAAAAACTTTATATACATGTAAAAACATTAACCAAAAAATACAATACTCAATAGGATTATTAGAATAAGATTTTACCTTTCTCTTAATCAAATGTAACTGATCAGGTTTTGCTTGTTGAAAGTACGGATGAGAAAATTCCCATTCATCTCGATCTAGTTTTAAACTTCCACTACTGGGGTCAACAATTTTCCTAAACCCATCTGTAAACAAAAAATTATATTAATATCAGGCCACAATGACTGGAGTATGAACATTAATTTAAATATATTTTACAATATTATTAAGGGTTAAATAAGCTGTGTTAGGATGGGTTACGCAAACAAAAAAGCAAACAAAATGTATTTAAAGCCATTTTTACACTAGTGCCATATTTGCAACCCATATTTCTACAACAGTATTTTAAATATATTATGATTTGGGGATTAATTTCATATTTTAACTTTTTCAGCAGTCGAAAATGGAATATAGATGGTAGTGGCATTAATTAACATTTTGTCCAGAAGGTAAATAAATCAATAATAAAAAACTTACACATGTTGACTTGTCTGACAAAACTTGAAAAGTTATTGTGCTTGTAAAACCTTGGTAAAATTTCTTTTGCAAATTCAATTTGATCATGAACTTTAAAAGCTCTGCCATTCTATAGAAACAAATTAGGCATAATTAGAAATAATAAAATATGTATATCAATGAAGGTCTGAGCGTGCTGATGTCAGCAGGGGAGCTCCACAATTCAAAAAATGCTTTTACATGATCTTATGGGAGAAGTTAGAACCTTGCAAGATGGTGGCATAACGTAAACATATGTAAAAAAAAAACGAGGTAGAACAGAGAGTAACAAGTTGTGCTCAGACTGTTCATTGTAGTGTGTGCATGAATAGGGTATATTTTTTTTATATTTGTGATTTTTTAGGTCAAGTGGTTGGCTGCCACGACACTGTTGATGGGGATTTTCTGTTTGGTAAAATACTGCTAACTTGTGTGACGTAAGTTTGCAACGATGTAAATAAAAACATTATAAATAAACAAAGTGAGGGAAGGCTTATTATTGGTTTCCGGGGACGAAATTTGGATATAAAAATAAAAAATTTAAAAATATTTATGCCACGTTGTTTTCGTGATACGTAAGAATTTTTTTTAAAGAAAAACATATATGTAGTTTTTTTCATTAGTTCTCCTTTAAAGAAATAATAGCTAGTTTCAAAACTTGAAATATCTTGTTACAGGTAGCCAGTCAACTAATACACATGTTTGCATAAATTAAGTTACTTTAAATTTATATAATTGCATTTTACCCTCAAGAACTTTACAAATTACTAGTCGGTAGCCCGTGGAAAAATCCACGGGTTCACCCGTTCTTTTAATATCGCATTGTGTGCGTCTCGCTACTTGCGGTATCATTTTACATGACAGACAGGCGCATACAGGTATTATAATGTAGATAACTTACTATGTAAATATCCGTTCTTTAATATAAATTTACCAGCATTTTTACATACTTCAAATTATCCAATAATTTCACATAATTTATAAATTAATGTAGTATAAAGTTTTCTGGTTCTGTTTTAAAAGTTATACAGCAAGTTATACTTGTGCTGTTTCGTAATTTACCGAGCAAGTTATTCTCCTTCCACGTAAAATAATAAGACAAAACAGAACCTTTATTTTTTATAAAAAATTTTAGCGCCTTTTTAGGGACTTCAGTTTAGTTGGCAATAATTAAACTCTTTACTAGCATTAAATTTATTTAGAACTTATAATGAAGAAGGGTGTTATGGCAAGCATATCGTATCCCTTGTTTTCTGCGCATATTTTTTGTACAATTTTTTTTTAAAAACAGTCTTCAATATCGCATTTTTATTAACATATTTTTGTCGTCAACAAGGAGAACATGTAATAATCATAACAGAGGAATGTTCCGACAGCGTATTCTGCCTTGTTTCTTATATTATCTTATATAATAATACGGAGTGTTTGTGACGGGCATAGTGGATATCGTCATTTTCGTTTGATGTCGCCGAAATTTTCTTTGAAGTTGCCGAAAAGAGTATGTCTCAAATGCTAAATTTTCTGACTTTAAGGCACGACGTCAATAACACTACTTTAACATCAATATATCTTATAATAAACAAATAAAACCATTAAAGTGCACCTAAAACTTTTAGACCAAATAACTTGGAAACGAGAAGTGATGTCAGTAATTTTTCACCGTTTGGGTAACTAGGGACCACCTGGGACCAATTTGGGTAAGTTTCTCAAACCTAGGTCCCCAAATTCGTTTTGGAATGGACGGGTTAATGACGTCATATAAAACCTTTAAAACCCAATATCTCCGCAACAGTTTGTCAAAGATACACGATCCCATACATTCTCTTGATCAGCGTTTCAAGATCTATACAATGTAATAGGTATCCATATTTTTTAAAAATAAATTTTTGTGTTTTGATGGGTCTTCGCTGACGTCAGCAAAATTTTTCAACCCTTAATCTCCTCAGGAGTTCCTCGAAAACATATGATCCTATACATTATTTTGATCAGTGTTTCAACCTCTACACATTACAGTCAAAGAATAATCTAAATTTCAATTTTTTTTTTTTGTATCTGCACTGCTGACGTCTGCAAACATCTAAAACAACCTATTTTTCCATTAACCATCTACCTAAGCGAATTTCTTATCGAGGGTCTTATCGACAGGTATATTACATTATTTTTCCTATACAGTAGACTATTTTAGTGATAGTCTTGAAGTATTACATTTTAGCTAGTGTGTTTTCACCATTATATATAATAATCATAACCAAGGAGAGTGTTACAACAATAATAATCTGTCCTGTTTTTCACTTGTATATAACCTTTTAGCGAAAGATAATCTGATTATGTAGTTGCAATTTAGGCAGTTAGTTTTCGTTATAAATTACATAAAAATTAATTGCTTGATTGCTAATTGCTGAGTGTGAATTTTGGAGGCTGTAAGCACATAAGTTATGGAAAAATGTTAAACAGGGGGGCAGGGCACTATAAGCAAGCATGGAATGGTTACGAATGTAACCTAAAATTTAATTTAGCCAACACTTTTATACAAATTATTTACCTTGCTCCATGATATGAGGTGATCAAAATGGTCATCTTCAACGATCTTCCATAACTTCAATAAAAATGCAGGTACATTACCTTGAACAACGATAACCTGATCTTGTTTCAGTGAAGCCATTATACTTTCATAAACTTGGATATTCACTATATATACCTATTGTTTATTTATGTAAAACAGATATGATAAGAAAAAAAGTGAAAAGTGCAATAGCAAGTCAGGGGTCATATAGCAGAGATTTCCCATGATAACAGGTCTTTCCAGAAGAAGCATGGATTAGCACAAGCACACACTCACACTTTACAGTATATTTATACTGCTACAAACATTTTTACTTATTTTTTGTATCTGAACCTTCCTTTGAAAATGAGGCATGGAATGATAAACTGGAAAAAAAGCCAAACCTACAAAGGACACAACACTGTAACTGATCTTCCTGAAGTTTAATCTAGCTTTTTAAGATCATCTTTCTGCACACAGCAATTATCCTAATGATTATAAAAAAAGTACGAAGAAAAAAGTCTTTTTTGTAGTTAGTTTCTGAAACTGTGTGAATAAGTCCACTTTTGAAACAAAAAATTGCACAAACGATTTCTTGTCTATTTTAGCCACCATATTCAGTTTACTATTTCAATGGGGAATGTTTTCAGGGAAAATACTTCAGAACTGGAATTTCAGCCCAGATTTTCCTGATTTTGTTGTACAACAAGAACAAATTTGTTGCAGTGAATTCTACCTCTGTAACAACTGTTGTGCAACAAATAATTTATTGTACAACACCCCCATTTTTGTGCAACAATAGTTTACATAATCCTTAAAAAAAACAAAGGAGCGGTGTTGAGAACTGTTGTGCAACAAAAATAGCTCCTTGAAAACCAAGCTTAATACTTATTTTGAATGTTTTCATAACAGGGTGCTAAGTCCAGCGCATGCCTCTTGGTTGTTTACAGCTCTTTTGAATTAAGCTAAACTGCAAGATTTGTTTGTATGTTAATTGTGGTGACAGAAGTACAGTTCTTCAGCACTTGTGGTTAGTAAAAATTAGGTTTACCTTAGTCATTGAAGATGTCTGGCGGAGGCTTGCATAGTGGGGGATAGTTTCTACCTATAGACCTGATCTTAAAGGTTGCCAGGGAGATTAGTCTCACTTGCTTGCAAAGGATCTGGAATCTACTCAGACCTTGATTAACAATGGCTTCATATAAAATCTAAACACCTCACACTGCACAAGTTCTTCAGATATACCTTAAATTTACAATCACTTAAGTTTACAGCTCTATTGAAAATGCGAATTACACACATTTTTTTACAGACAGTCTGGTTTATCAACTATGAGAAGACAAAAGAAGATACAAAACCAGGAATAGAAATCTGTTTTAACCATTGAACTTTGTAAGATTCACTTCCACTTGGAAAGTAGCAGAAATTGACAGTGCTGGTTTTTACATGCAGTTTTTTTGTGCACGTTGTTCAAAGTTTTGGTGCCCGCTAGGTGCATGCTTGTGAGTGTATCCCTAATTTTTGAAGCTCTGTGTCAGAAAACACAGAGCTTATGTCAACATAAGTAAGTAAGTATTAAGAACAAGAATTCCTTTCCTAGTGACATAAGTGTTCATGAAAAGCAGGACATCGAACCTTGAATCTCAAAAGTTCTGCACATGAATTTGACAGAAAATAATAGCAGATAAACTGTGATAATGTCACAAATAAACTTTGTCAAGAACATTTGTTCGCATAGGGTTTTTAAAAAGGCCTCAGACATCACATCATGTGATGTTAAATGACTCTGTGAGTCCTAAAAATAGGGTCAGCAAACAAAACACAAAAAATCCAAAAAATTGTGTCCAACTATTCAGCCAAAAATGCACGCTATTACCCTGATATTTAATATAATTTCCGCGCTTTGTTTAATTGGAGCTTTTATGCCTTATACACCACTTTAAACTTTAAAGTAGTTCTTAGGACCGAAATTTTAAAGTGAAACATGATAATAACAAAATTGCTATCTGAAAGTAAGGTCAGTCGTGTAACTCTAACACTAAATATTTGTGACGCCTCATTTTATACAACTTAATTGATAAATATATGATATATAATATATTTAATAAAGTCACACAATTCTGTAATACTTCGAAGGTTTCCTTTTTCGTGGCATAGCCAACAAAATTGAAGGTGGTGTTTTTTATTTCCAGAATAATTTAGGTGAGTTCAGGAATAATTTAAGGAGTCTGGAATTATTAGATAAAAAACACAATCTGGTACTGTTATGCCCGGATAATAAAGGCTGCCCTGATTATGTATGGCAGCTTTCCCCGGGTCAAAACAGGGAAGAAAATACATAACCAGGGGAACATAATCAGGATAGGCCGGCTTATTATACAGTTAAAAAATATTATTTGGCACTTTTTAAAAGGAACATAATCAGGGCAGTCCGGTTTATGTATGACGATCTAATATCATTTGTTGCTTAATAACTTTTCACCAAACCTAATTCCCGCAAAGCAAATAATTTAGGTCATCCCCAAAATTCAATTTTGCGAACAAAAAATCAACCCACCCTATCCGCAAAATCTAGTTAGTTTTCAATGGTGTTTTATCATGCAGAGACAAATTACGTCAAGACTTTTTTCTTTCGCTATGCCAAGTTTTCAATGGTTGCTATCTTTCAGAGAAAAATGGCACGTGACAGTAATTCGCCAATGGTTTATTCATAAAAGTTCGAACAAAATGCCAATCACAGCCTGCCTTAGCCAGACATTATATCAGCATTCATAATCCGGTCACCACCACATAATCAGGGGAAAAAAGCATAATCCGGACATACGTACATAATCCGGAAGTTCTGTTTATAAACAGGCTGTTTTCACAATCTGGGCAGAACAGTAGCCTCTTCTCTCTATAATAATTTAGGAGAATCAGAAAAGAGTAATTTTTTTTAGCCAGTCAGGGATAACCGCAAAATAAGCTATCACGCCAAATTAGGATGGTAGCTCAGTTAGGAGATTTTCCATAGATCATCTCCTATTTAGGAGATGTGTTTTTTTCATTTACGATTATCTCAGCAACCACGTCAGGGGCGTATCGAGAAATGTATGTTGGGCACTGATAGCACAGCAGATGAAAATTTTTTTAGGGCAACAAAAATACTTAAACATATGCATCGTCTTCTTTTTTTAGTATAGAATATAGTTTCTTCATGAAAATATATCTTTTCTGTGATTGAAGACTCTAAAAATATCCAGAAAATGAGAAATAAAGCAATTCTCAAGCATTCTAAATAACACGTCTCTAATTTGGGCGCCCAAATTAGACGTCCCCAAAATCGGTATAATGATGTCCAAATTGTACTGGATCAGCCCTTGCACGTCTGGTCGCGCCATCTTTTTCGGAGTTTTGTTGCTCATTATATCATCTTAGTTCAAGCAAAATTTTTTATAGTTTGCTTTACGGGACTAAAAATTATACGTTAAAAGTCTTTGGATTGGCTAATTAGATGAGAAATAGTCTATTTAGGCTATGTGCCACCATGTTGAAAATTTAGCCCTTTTCCAGAAGCAACCGTGGCCATAAAACAAAGCACATATGCTTTCTTAATCAAAACAAACTAAGGGGCAGTCGACAAACAGTTTTTGTCTCCGTTAACGGCAAATTAGCCGCTAGACTCGGACCCCCTTCCCCCTGCCCCTTAACGGCAAGTCCATTTCCCCTACGTTTTTTCGTCTCCGTTAACAGCAAATTTGCTGTTAAATAGAATTTTGCCCCCATCCGCGCTTTACGGAACAATCTTTGTAGAGACGAAAACTGTTTGAAGACGGCCCCTAAATTCTATATCTTTTGACAGTGCAAATAATAATAAAATATATATTTGGACCATCAAAAGGAGGTCCTATAAAATGTTTTTGGCTAATTAAATCATTGCGACTATGCAACAGAACAGTGATAGGCAGCAAAAACCACGTTGATAGCCTAATTGGGAGAGATAAATTGTTAATTAGACTATCATAGCCTAATTTTTGCGGTTATCCCTGACTGTTAGCTATACCGAGGTTGAAAACATATATACAGCAGAGATTTATACAGTTTTGTGGAGGTGGAAAATCCTAAAAATATAACAATGAGCAAAAAAGAAACGCCTTAGCCGTTTTCGTGTCAAAAATTGGTTTGCTGTGTGAAGAAAGACCAAGAAAAATAAAAAGACTGCACTGAAAACATTAATCAATAGAACGTCAAAAATAACTCACATTGTTATCTATAACTATTTCCACTTTACTTAACTTTAGCGGCTGCTATCTAGTAAGCTAACTATGTCCTAAAATTTTAAGAAAGGATTAACTTGATGCCTAAATTATGCAAAGCACGAGCACCATCTTGCGTTATGAAAAACAGCTGATTCAGCTTTTGGTTAATCCTTGGCGTAGGGACACATCATCAAAAATCATGCTTTGGATTTCGATTAATTGGTTTTTAATAACGAATACATAATATGTCGGTTACATGGCCTAATGCTGCAATATTTTTTCGAGGAAAAGAGAAATGTTAAAATCAGGACTCTCCATACCAATTATCTCTTTACAAAAAATACTTAAAAAACATTTTTCGATCCTTTATTTTCTTTCTAAAAATATTTTTTATTACTTCTTATATAAAAATGCTAATTAAAGCTTTCTTTTAAAGTCAAGTATCTGACTTAGAAAATCTGCACAAGGTAGCGTTTTTATAACTGTAACATTCGAGAAATGAAAACAAAACAGAAATACGAAACGAAGGAAACGACACGAAACGAAAGTGCACACACGGCTTTTCGTAGATGTTTTGTGGGCAAGAATGGGAAATGGAATGAATAAGGTATATATATATATGCTTTAAAACGTATATGTTGTATTTTTATGCTACATATCTTACCTTTCACGAATAGCAAACGAGCTTAGCTAGTGAAACACTCCATTTCTGGAAATAGCTATGCCTGGCCACACTGAATGGTTACAAATTGAGAACTGATCTTAAGACAATGTCATGCAATTAATTGCTTTGGGTTCCAGAATAATAACACAAATTGATCTATTTCTATTGGAATAAGTAGATATAACACATTCAGTATGCGTAGTAGACTATTTATGGGAATTTATGAGAGCATCAACATGCCCTGTGCGTCCGGCGCATGTCCTATTCAAGTGCTGTTGATTGAGATGTCCTGAACATCAGGCCCACCTCAATGAGCGTCAGCAAATATGGTAAACACATGTATAAACGCCCTGAGCGTCAGGTACGTTTCTACAATGACTTGTATCAACACATTACTCGCCTAAATGGCTGACGAAGGAGGCCCAACATACCCACCAATTAAATTATAGGCTACCTACAGACTCGTTGTTTCTACCTTTGGACTGAAACCCTGACATATTATGAGCCAAAAGAAATGCCAAGGAAACCTTGAGCCAGATCCAATTAGTCTGTTTGTGTTGTGCTGCGTGCTCCCATAACAGTATGATGAAGTTGATTTTAGTTGCATTGGAGAGGTCCATGATATTTCGATTTCGATTCAATTCCATTGCACCACGGTGATAAATTGAATTGGTAACTCACATCCACCATTCGTAGGCGTGTTGATGACATAAAATAAAGGATTGTCTCAAAATGTTCGTATATTTTTTTCGTATAATTATAAGAACGCTACGAAGTGCTTCGTTTAAAGTAAAAAATGTAAACTTATACAAACTTTTTTAATATATGATACGCACTTAAACAAAGTTTTTTAATCGTACAAAATTGATATGATACGAACTTTGATCAAAGTAAATTGCTATACGATCTTGAAACGAACTTCAAAAGTACCGGCGTAATTCCGAATAATTATTTCAATACGAAACCAGAAACAAAAGAATTAAGCGATTTTTTAAAAAACGAAAAGAAATATTACAAACTTTAAACCAGAACCAGAAATAAAAAAAGTAAAAGATACGAGGTTGACTTCTTTGAAAAGACTAGCAAAATTGCATATTCATAGGTTCAATCTACACAATCTACAGCGATCTTTTTGCTTTCTACGATCCTGTTTTCATGATTTTGAAACGATATACAGAGATATTTTTGCTTTCTACGATGCCGTGGAGACAATCCCTAAAGACCTTAGATAATAAATCCAATTAAAACAAACAAAGTTCGTATAATGAAACGAACTTTGTTGAAAAAATTTCCATATAAAGACTATAGATAATTGTCCAATTATGATAAACGAACTTCGTATAAGCAAATTTTTATACAAACTTCTTTAAAAATGATACGAACTACATAAGAACTTTATTTTAAATGATACAAACTTTATACAAACTTGTATTTTGATGATACGAAAAAGTTCGTATTAAAAATAAAATGATACGAAAGATTTAATAAATCAATACGTAGTTTTTTATACGAATTTTGAGATGGTACCTAAAGAAAAAATAGGTGAAAAAAATCTATATATAAAAAGAGTGGGAGGGTGGGTAACTGGAAGCTGTAAGGTACATTTAAAGAACCTGTGCAACCATTAATAATCAAGATCAGGGTCCAGTTCCTTTACAGGCAAGTGAGACTAATATTTCTGGCAACCTTTAAGATCAGGTCTATAGGTAGAAACCACCCCCACTGTTCCAGGCTCTACATGACATCCTCAATGACTAAGGTAAACCTAATGTATACTAACCATAATATAAAAGAGTTTCTCGAGCAGTCCTAATCTTGAGTTACTAAAGGTAAATAATGCTCTATCTAGTCGGTCATCACAAAGAAAGATTATATCTGTTTATATTTATTGCAAACACATAAATTAGGGTGGGATGTTGGGACACCTATGTTTATTTCTTCACTCTTGAGCAAATTAAAATTTTAACATCTGTTGAATTTCTTGCTCAATTGTGACTCAATTTTGTGACTACCTTGGCTGGCTGGCATCTTTTCCAAAAATTCAAATTTGTAACAACATCACAAGTGATTTCTAGTATAATTATCATACAAGCATGAAAATTTTACTTAAACATTTCTGCTCAGTTTTGCCTCCTGTTTGATGTTTCTCCGCTGGTTTTTTTTTACGATTCTAATCCAATATATGAAATATATTAG
The DNA here is from genome assembly GCF_029227915.1 of Hydractinia symbiolongicarpus. NCBI lineage: Eukaryota > Metazoa > Cnidaria > Hydrozoa > Anthoathecata > Hydractiniidae > Hydractinia > Hydractinia symbiolongicarpus. Next base: position 8,673,299 of record NC_079885.1, read on the forward strand.
ATTTTTTAGGATCTTGTTAGTACTAATCTATTTATGTGTGCAAAAACTAGAAGACGTGGTATAAATATTACCAACAAAAATTCACAATAGGATAACAAAATATTGCTCAAAACTTTCTCAAATTCAGTTCTAATAGTTAATGATCTCTTCCCTAATTTTAAAACTGCTGATGAAGTTGGCCAGAAAATGCAAACAAATAATTATTGTAATTGATTACTTTTGTCTCATAAATTATGTTTTATATCATACTTATAACATACCAGAAGTTATGGACAGCTGACATACTGTCAAAACCCTAAAAAGGCCATACCAAATAGATATATAACTTTCTTTCTTCTTTACTATATAGGTAATGCCTGGATTGTTTATAGGAAACATTAGAGGTATGTTTAGAAAGAAATTATTATCCTATAATCTACTTAAGATGAATTGATTTCCAAGTAGATTTATTTGTCTAAACATCAATTTTTAAAATTTTTACATACCGTAACCTTAAATTTGATAGGCCCATTTCGTCAATTGTGTGTATTACTGCTTAGAAATGAAAAGGAGTTCCATTTAGTGTAAAATACTAAAATCTGTGCAAACGTTAATCTGTATGGTATATATATATATATAAATGTTCTTATACAAGGGATTTTACTTTATGATAATATTTTTTAGATGCAAAAGACACGGGCCAACTTTCTGAGCATAACATTACGCATATCTTAGCAATTCATGATGATGCTAGGCCACTTATAGAGGTGGGATGTCTGTTACAACTTTTAAAAATGATTAGCTGATAGCCTTGTTTTGTTTAGAGGGAAAAATTAAAGAGTACCCACAATTTTTGTAGTTCTGACACCTGAAAGAATTTAAAGAATTTTTTCAAATTCTGAGAACAAACATGCTAGTACCTAACTCCGAGTGGTCTCGTTGGAACCAAAGTTTATTTACTAGAAAGTTGATAATATATGCTCATGGCTTTTTACGCTAATACGTCTGTCTCTAACAAATAAATTGTTATTTCCTGCGCGGGTATCTATACAGATCCCCTAAGACTAATTGAGGCATTTTTCCAAAACTAACTGAAACTTTTGGAAGCCAGAGGTTGACATGATAATGTCATCACAAATCCTTTAAACTGTAATATCTGCTTAATAGTTCGTGAAAAGTACATGATCTTTTATAATCAGCTCTCTTGGCATTTTAATCAGTGTTCAAAGTATTGTGTAATTCGGTTGTTTTAGACTCTAATTTATAAATGTATTGACGCAGCTGACTCTCCAGGACAAAATATGTAAGAAACTTGCTTACTTTTCTTTTCACAGATACATTTTGTCATTTCCTCTCTAGCTTTATGTTTTAAAATGGAGAAAAGCATTGCACTTTTAATGTAGCCCTTTTTTTAGATTTTTGTGTTTTAGGAAAGTTTCTTTTACAATGGTTTTTTTTTTCATTTTGTGTAGATTTTTTTTACCTATACAAAAGCATATTCTTTTTAAGTTTTAGTCATGTTTTTATCTTTTGGTTATCAAAATAACAACGTTAGTATTTTGTCTATAGACGAATCAACTGAGGATTATTAGGTTTGCTTCTTAGCTCTGCAGTACCATCTTATTGTTTTTTTATGCAAAGCATCACAGCATTTCAAATTAGCTTATGATTGAATTGTTTCCTTTTCTATAGAGCTGATTATTTCCATGACAGTATCGTGTTTATTCACAATGCAAGGTAATGTTTATGTGCAATGTTTCGCTTTCCGTTATAGCTTCTATGGTCGCAACTCCCAGAGTTTGGACATAAGCTCTCAGTATACTCAATCTCCATTACGCTAAATTGTTTTCAGAATTTAAACTGGTTATAAGAATCAATGTACCTCTGCAATTGCTTAGAAGTTGACTTGTGTCTCAACTTTCAAAGCAGGCAGGGATTATGGTCAGAAGTGGCTTTTACGGAAGGTTACACTTATGGGACAAACGTTTTTGACTTCTTTGAAGAAGTGTCTGCTCTGGAAAGATTTAAGAAAGAAATTTTCTCCTTGCCAAATAATGATTGTTGCTTATCTTATAAAGTTACCTCTGTAGCTGCTGTTAATGTTGCTGTAAATAAGGCTCCTACCCTCTTTTGTAAGACTTCCTCTGCTAATTTCTGGGTTTTGGTAATTTTTGGAATTTTACAGTTTTTATTTTTTGCAGTTAAATTAAAGAAATACTGTTGATTTATAAGGAAAAAACGGATATAAATTCTCCTCAATTTTGAAAAGTCTCCTAAAACTTTTAAATCTTCTCTGAAAGTAGATTTTTAACAGCTTTATCCTCGAATTTCCGCATGCTATGAACAATAATTTGTTTTTCTCTTATTGCGTTACTTTAAATATTTTCAATATGAGAATTTTCCTTCTGATGAAAATACGAGTAACTGGGTCACTAAAAATTCAATAATCAGTTCAATGCGCTCGTTAACGAATACAAATGTGTTAACCTTTTATAGGTCGAAAATATTGACTTTGAATACTTTTTATACTGTTAACAGAACAACCAGTGTTTTTTATTGTTGTTTATAGTTCAACTTGATTGCATTTCGTTTTTTAGAAAAGATGGAGGAAACGTTCTAGTGCACTGGTAATTTTTTCATTGTTCTTGTTTAATAAATCAGTAAATAAAGACAGCATTTGTAGTACGCGATAACTTCGTAAAACAGAATAAAAATTTTCGTTACTCGAACCCAACCTTCTTCTCAATGTTTCTGACATGGGATTGCAAAACGCAGAAAAAGAGATAAGAAAACAAATCATAGAGTACTGTTTTTTTTAAAAAAATTCCCAATATTTACTTTGGGCGTTTATACACCTTTCCCGAGACCATGAGTCATACTTTTTTTAAACTCGTAAAATATGAATACCATATTTAAATTCAGCATTGTTTGTTTAATTTATGTGTAAAAGTTTAACTTGATACGCCAACAGAAAGTGCTATTTTGAGGAGATGTATATCACAGTTAAAGTCTTCTTAATGTTCAAGTTACCATGTCCCGCCTCGTTTTCAAAAAGAGGTTGGACATGCCACAAATCTTTAAATTAGAATAGCAGGTTGTTTACTTGCTGCATTGTTTCGAAATTTTCTTTGTTTATCACATTTTTGATAAGGAATTCAAATCTGTTGTCCATTTTTCATAAAACTCAACAGAAAAAGTTGCGTCACATCAAAAGAATAAGTCTTGGGAAAGGTGTATCAAGAGTTCGTTTATAAAACCGAGTGCTCCTGCACTATAAGAGATCTTTTCTAAAGCCATATACCAGTTTTATCGTGATATGGTGTCTTTTTTATTCCAAACTCTCACACAAATCGACAGATAAAGGCACGCGGTAAGCTGTAGACCAATCCTTCTCAAACTTGATTCCCGAGTGCAATCATCTGGTCTTCAAATTTAAATATAGTTTGCATTTAGTTATTTAGAATAATGAAGTCGCATGATGCTAAAAAAATCACAGCGGGAATTTTTTAACTGTAATTTGACTTGTTTTAGCTAAAGTATTTCTTTTCTTATCGATTTTTCAATTTTTTTCACATACGTACCCGTCCCGTCAAAACCTGAGCATTAAAAGACTCACATGATAGACCGTTATAGTAGTCACAACAGAATGTACATACATGATATTTTGTCTTAAACGCGAAATTTTCCTCGTGTGAAAGTTTTTGACGTTATTAAAGTACCATCCTTTCTATTCTTGTAGTATCGCTGGTGTGTCTCGTTCTTGCACGATATGCGCAGCGTACATCGTAACTGTTGCAAATATAGGATGGTCTGAGGCCATCTCTGTCGTCAGATCGGCGAGAAGTATCGTGAATCCTAATTATGGTTTTCAGAAACAATTACAAACGTTTCATGACGTCGAATCGGAAAAGGTAAGTTAGCTTTTTCTTCACAAATACATTTATTTTCATGGTATTCACATAATGGGCTAGTAGTTATAAAGTTCACTTCGCAATAACGTGTTTCGTGGTTCATTCCACAGTCGGTATGTTTAGGGAGTGCCTTTATTAATATTTGAAGTGCGTCGTTGGGGCTCGATTGTGTATCCGTCGATGCAACACTTCCCCACCAACACTCTCCTACCAACACTTCTCCGCCAACACTTTTCGCCAACACTTTCCCGCCAACACTCCCCCACCAACACTCCCCCACCAACACTCCCCCATCAACACTCCTCCACCAACACTCCTCCACCAACACTCCCCCACCAACACTTCCCCACCAACACTCCCCCACCAACACTCCCCCACCAACACTCCCCCACCAACACTCCCCCACCAACACTCCCCCACCAACACTCCCCCACCAACACTCCCCCACCAACACTTTCCCACCTACACTTTCCCACCTACACTTTCCCACCTACACTTCCTTACCAACACTTCTCTGCCAACACTTTTCGCCAACACTTTTCGCCAACATTTCGCCACCAAATTTCTCCACATAATTAAGTGTAGTACTGTTCCCATTTACTTAACAATCAAATGAACGGTCACACAAGTGGCAGACTTATTCTCCTGTACATGTACTGTCAATTTTAATAACTCTTCTTCCCTTCCTGCCCTCCTCTCCTCTTTATTGTTATTACTGTAAATACTTCATTAAACCTCCCGGAGGCTTATTTATCAAATGAATAGAATGGGGCTTGCTGGTAGCAGAGGGGCATAATCGATTGGCACATAAGTGTAAATTTAAATGTGAACTAAACTAAATATTTATTTTTAAATTAAACTTTCTACAGTGCAACATCAGAATTTATTGAAGAAACATTTTCTAATTGTTCAGGTCAGACGAGCATTAACAAATCAGTACGGTGAGTTTGACCCTGCAGATATACAATTTATAAAGGACGTAGTAGCAAATCTTGATCAAACCGACAAAAGTGCGACCATAGATGTGAACTTAGCATTAGGAGCAACTCCGACATTTGGTAACTATGAACGGAAAAAGAATAATCGTACTGAATCTTCATAAGCAGCTTCGTTTTCAAAGAGAGTGAGATGTTTGATCACTATGCTGGGCGATTATGTATTATAATTGTTGAAATTGTTTACCCAGGATAGCCTCTTATGTTCCTATTGCCAAGGGGGTCCTCGTGCATTTTGAGCTGCTATTTCAGATACAAAAGCCGTGTAAGCACAACAATCGATCAACTTACATATCAATCCTTTTCCTTAAAGAATCGATTCATATTATTATAGTCTCTGAAATGACTTAGTCGGGATTTGATAAGAATTGCGAATAAATCTTAAATCTTATTTACGCGCCATTTTTTGCGTTTCTTTCAACCGATTATTTCAAAAAATGCTGACAAATTCTAGCGGGTTTTAGCACGAGTTATTATTTTGTGTTAGATTAATCAGTCATATTTAGAATGCAACCTTCCCCAAAAAACTTAAAATATAACGACATTCATAATTGCGGCTGTAATTCAAATTCTTTTTTGTATACACGAGAGAACGAAGGCTTTGGTTTCCACTTTATTGAACATTTTAGCGTTGCATCATTTTTACATGAATATACCTGTATATAGCATCTATAATATACAGTGAAATATGTTTAAGATGGGCCCTCCCATAAAATGGATGGTAATCCTCGGAACGGGCGCTTATAAGACGGGCGGGCGAAAACGGACACTTTTTTTCTTGCATCAAAAAAAAAATTTTCTTAAAAAACACCTTTATAAAACGGACACTATATATAAAAATATATTTTTGATATATTTATTTTGTACTCTTTTTTACTATTTGGAATTTTATTAACTTTTAAGATGTTCTTCTGATCCCATGCAACGACTTCATTGACTCCAATCAATTTATAATCAACCGGAATCTCTAGGTTATACCCTGCCCCACCGTTGACGTGGTTCCCAGTGACTTTGCACCTAAGGGAGTGATTTAGAATTTAACCTACAACTTTACTGAGATTAGTAGGCCCGTAATTTGTAGGCAAATGGGCCCTTTAGGTTTTATCGCGACTACAAAGTCATCATGTGAGTTGTCTTCTTCCAAGCAGCAAACTAAGTCTTCATCTCCAACTTTTTTTATTCAATGAGTTCATGTAGGCATAAAAACTCCTTCCAAAAGAATTGAAGAACATTTCGGGCTTGATTTAGCGTGTGAACAAACAAGCAATTAAGTATAAACGAAAATGTCACTTTTCGGCATAACGAAAATTTCTATATAAGACGGACACTTTTTTTCCAACAATGAGATTCACTTTAGACAGATTTCACTGTATAAATGATCTCCCTCGCAGAGTTTTATATGTCTTATGCAGTGAACGATCTGTGAGAGAGTTTATAAAGATATGATTTGCACACGTGTTGTTTATACCTTTTAATATTGTTGATAGAAGTTATTATTTTTGCATTTTTTTAAATATGTATTTGAAAATAGAAACGAAGATATAAAAATGATAGAGTGTTGTTGTTATTTTGTATTGGATATTTCAGACTCTGTTGCTAAGAGTGAATTTCTTGATTTCAACCTCAAAGTTGTTAAAAAGTTGCTAAGCGCAGTATTCAAATTTTACAAGATTTCAGCTTTACACTATAAATCCTCGTCCCCATGACTATTTTTTCATGTTTTGATATTAAGAAAGGTCATCTCAATATCAAAAAAGAAAATAAAAACCCTAAGGACGAGGTTGCTTTACACTTGCCATTTCTGCGTTTTTATGTCTTGATTTGTCATTTCTTTTAGAAAACTGTTTTGTAGGTTAGATTATTCAGATTTTAGTCGTGTTAGTTTTGACCCAAAATTTCAGCTTTAGTCTCTTGAGTTATTTCCTCTCTTTAAAGTCTTTGTCCTGAGAAATCTAGGTTCTGTATTCCATCAGTATCGGTCTATTTACTTGACAGTATTAAACTTAATTTTCTCGTTACAGTATAGACAAAAAGCCAAAGCAGGAAGTAGAAATGGAATTTTAATCTTCACTTCAGGGATGACGCAGAAACGCTAAAAAAAATATTGATGCTATGAGTAAATTAAGATTTAAAAAACGAACTCTGATTTACTTGTTCCCTTCGAAGACAACAAAAACATCGCTTTTGTGGTGCCGTAGCTTAGTGGTTATAACTCTCCCTTGTTATAACTCTCGCACTTTGTGCGGGAGACCGGGTTTTGATTTCCCTTGACGACGATTTAATATGGGCGAGTGAATGTTACCATAGATCCTGGTTAATTGGGGAGATGGAACACTGTGTGGACTGTAGGATTTTGCAGGGACTTTTCTGGTAGAGCGCGGACCCTAATTGACTCTGCGTTGTTTAAAAAAAGCACTAAACACTCAAGATCGCCCTATTTAATCCAATGGCCCCTCCTGAAAATAATAGAGAGGGGGTATAACCCTCGATATATTCCACATCTATATATCTAGGAAGTTTTTGACGAATGAAAACAGAATAAAAAACTTCATCATCTTGTTCGAGCTTAAAGATTGTTTCACTCGGGATACTTTTCAAGAGTTGTTAATACTTCGGAGTTCTATGATAATGAAATCAAAAATCAAAACAATCAGAATCTCAGACACTCTGTTGTGTGTTCCGAATCTATTTAGCTGAACAAAGTGCTTTATAGAAAAGGGCACAAATTAGTTTACGAAAGAAAATTTTTATCAAAGATTTTTTGTGAAGCTTAGTTCTGCGAATTTGACCCAAATTTGCAAAATTAAGGATGCCACGAAAGTTTAAAACTTGTCATTCGCAAAAAATCTCTTCGGAAATAATTTGTTCATTTTTAAGACAAAAGAAAGAAATTCCGTTGGTTAAGCGTAGCTATGAAGAAAAAAAACCGAACGATAAGACAGCAGGTCAACGTAACAAATTTCTACTAAATCTTATAAACTATATTCAGTAACATTCAACAAATTCTTTTAAAAGTGTAGAAAAACAAGGCGTTTTGCGATGAATGTTATAAAAAAACTTCCTTGAAAATCTATCTTGGTCGTGAAATAATCAGAGTCCACATTCTCTTCGTGGAGATTTTTTACTTCTGTTAAATTAGAAGGCGCAGCGGGTTTACCATCTTTAAAATTTACGCTAGTAGTGAGAATCTAAGAATCAAAATTACTGCAACGAAAAAGCTAAGTTGATTAGTTTTTACGAATTTTATTCATACTAGTCGTTAGCCCGTGGAAAGATCCACGGGTTCGCCCGTCCTTTTTATACCGCACTGCGTGCGTCTCGCTACTTGCGCAGCCAAGCTACCATTTTGCGTGACAGACAGACAGACGTATACGGGCATTATAATATAGATAAATCTCTGTGAAATGATAAGAAGTGACATTTTTACTAAAATTAACTTTAAGAAACTTCTGCGGTATGAGCAATTTCAATTGAAGGCTACCTTATCTCAAAAAATAGGCCTGAAATTATTTAAATACTAGATTCGTAAAAATAATTTTTCGCAAAGAACCTTAAAATGATTCTTTGCAAAAAATAATCTTCGTGAAATATTTCTATTGACCGATATGCGAAAATTAATCTTCGCGAAATGTAGATTTTACCTTGCGAAAATAAGTCTTCGCGAAGATTAATCAACTTAAGGTAGCTACTACACTTATTTTCAGTCTGGGTTAGGTAAAGACAAAGCTTGTTTACACAGGGTCATATTAATTTTATTATAACAATTAATAAGGGACTGAGAACTAGTCAAATTTACTAGAATGCTAAAAATTGTATAACTGTAATGAAACGTGAAAATTATGTCCTGTCATATTCTACTGGTCTTTGCTCTTCCTCGCCTTCTCCATCGTGGCCGTTCGTCCTACAGAGAAATATTTACATCAAAATAGCATTACAATATATATTGTTATTAATTAAACTTTTTTTGTGTTCGCTGTAGTGGCAACCTCCTTCTCAGGGCATTTTGCTTTTTCGATGAATTTGATACCGGCGAAATTGTCGATCGCTCCGTGATACTACGAGGGGATTTGAATCGTCATACTGGCTCAGGGGTCACAAGACCCTTGAAAAGAGGTGGTTCAGTAGATTTGTTGGACACGTAGCCTTGCTTTTAAAGAAGACATTCGTAAAAAAATACTTACGTAAAATCTTTGTGTCGACCTAAATTAAAAAGAGAAAACGGTGTAGCTTTAGTTTAGTGTCTTACTTTCGTAGAAAGTAAGACAATTTAGTAGGACGCTGAAATTACCTGTTGAAAATTACAAAGAGCCTTGGGTGTGAGGTTTACCTCACTTTTTTTTTTTTTTACTTTTGTAAAATATTTTCTTGATGCAACGAAAAAATATAAACAACTTCGCGAAAAATTTCTTTGCATCAAAATATCCATGCTCCCTTCTGTCTTCTTTCCTTTCTTTTCAAAAAATCCTAATTTGATAACTCACTCGTGTAGATTGTGAAAGTTTAAAAAAGGACAAGTCGGAAGGCAAAAATTTCAAAACAAAACACAACGTTACAAATGCAGAAGGCCAACCTCATCCACAAGACTCTGGGGGAAGGAGGTTGGCAGAAAGCATGAACGTCTTGTGTTCTCAGTACTGTACCCTTCCAAGTACCCTTCAACTAAATTTCCACTCAAAATTAAAATAAAACGGAACGGATCGGGTCGGACATTAATAATCTCTGGAATCTGATAATATTTGAAAGGATTTTAAAGTTTTCTATCCGGGTGGAGCGAAAGAGTTATAAAAAACAAAGTTTAATTAGCAGATTAAACCAATCAAATTAAATTCCGTTTTGTTCCTATTTGTTCTTGAGTGGAATCTCAGCCCTACCCTTCACAGTATCAAAAACTTCGTTTCAGGTTTCAAGTAACTTGTCTATGACATTTTCGTTGTAAACAATCCCGTGTAGTTTATTTTAATATAGTGCAGCGAGGGAGGTATTACGAAGGGGAAATTATAGTACGTTGAAACAACTTACAAAAGCTACCAAGGTTCAGTGCTTCATCATGAGGGTAGAAGTAACACATTTGATACTGTGGACAGTGCACAAACAATTCAGGTTCTTCACCATAAGCAGGATGCTCATAGCAAGGAACAACTGGCTCTAAAAACAAATGGTTATTGTAAAGTTATTTGTGTATATAAACTCTAAACACTGCTTTTTCTTTAATTCTACTTTTCCTTGACTATTTCACAGAATCCTTTAAGAAGCAAAGGTAAATTACTTTTTATCAGTTTCCTTACTGTAAACCTAAGTAAAAAAATTCAGAGAAAAAGCTTAAACCCATGGTCTTTTAAAGTGTAAACTTAGCCATCGCGATTTTTTCTGAAACATATTTTTTTTTAATTTAGTTGCAATAAGTTAATTAAAAGTTCTTTGTCGATACAAGTACATTGTTGTTGATATTTGTGTTTTCTTAGAAATATGGCATAAATCCTATGATTTCAACTTAATAGTTTTATATGCTTGTTACATTATTTTATATGTTACATGGTCCATGCGATGTGTTATTATGTTGTCAACATTGTCATCAATATTGTTATTTTATTACTTTTTAAAAACCTTAACTTAAAAAGTTTATGTTTTAGCATTCAAGAAGGAAAATCATAATATAAATCGCAATAAATAAAAATAAATAGTAATAATAGTAATAATAATAATAATTATTGAAAAATCCTGAATATCTTTTTAAAATTTCCAAAACAAAAAATAAATTTTACAAATACCTGACACTTTATTGTTAATTTCGTAAAAACCCTAAAATATAAATATAAACATGTAAAATATATAATCGTGCGAGGTAGCGTTGAATACTGCAAATTCTCTAATTGATGCCCTTATCTTATTAACTCCTGTTTTAAATTAACGCCCCTCCAAAAACCTGAACATTTTTATAACGCTCACTCTCCAATAAATTTTCTCTCCAATAAACTCCCCCACTTAATGACATGTAAATATGAAACCACCTCTCAGGAAGCTGGCTGTCACGTGGATTGTAAATGCGTGGCAAAAACCTAGGATGAACCAACAAGCAAATCGTCGAGTCATTTAAGGGGAAGATCTCTTGAAAATCAAACACGTCTGTTATCAGACGGCGATCCGTTTTTTGCCCACTGACCCTTTTTATTGAAAAGGCAAATGCAAGTCCGCAAAAAAGCAAATATTGATTTATATCACGGAAAAACATAATTGAGTGACAAAGCGAATAACGGAGTGAATTTTTAAATAAAATCCATTAAACACCCCAGGGCGTTAATTACAGCATTTACGGTATTGCGTCGTTTTCGCTAATGTCTGCAAAAATGACGAATCAATATGTAATGTAGATTTATTTCTCGAAGGAAAGATACAGATTTGACCTAAGTATAACCTCGCCCCCAAGGCTCTTGTACGCCTGCAGCTCATTAGCATATCATAAACGTAGAAGAGCGGGGGACAGAGCGTTGCGTTGTAAAGAAGAAGAAGTAAAGATCCTTACCAGATTGCCATAACATTTAACTAGAGTTACAAGTAATGTTATTCCTAACAATTTCATCCGATTCATCTTTATGCCGTAAGTCAATTTTAGGTGAAAATCTGAAAATAGGAATGGTTTATGGCTGAGTATATAGATATATAAATACATGCTTTCTCTATAAGAATATGCTTTATAAGAATATCAGGCTTGGATTGCAGGTAAAAAACTACTGGCCTATTCTTTGAACAATACAGAGATAAAAATAATGACAAGCCTGGTTAAATTTTAGTATTTTCATAAAAAATAAAGTGCGTAGATTACTAAGTACCGGTTACTGGGTGTGGCTATGTACCGGCTAAAAGGTACATATAGAACTTCTCTATCTAGCTTGTCTGCCCCACAACCTGATTTGCGGTCATTTAATTGCCAAAATGGACCGGCAACGCTACATTTAAACTATTCTGAAATGGGGACTCGAACATTTAACCTCTACGAGCAGATTAGAACCTTTAACACTACGAGGAGATTCGAACCTTCAACCCTACGAGGAATTTCAAACCCTCAACGCTACAGGGGTATTCGAACCTTCAACCCTACGAGGGTTCTCGAACCTTCAACGCTACGATTAATATATTAAACGTTCTACCACGATACCACTTTTGCCCACAGTATTTCATATGCGAGCTCGTGCATGACATTCAAACATGCTCCAGTGCCTAAAAGACATAATTTAAACCGTCGTCGCCATCCATCTGTATACAAAGTTTCTAGAACTTACTTTTACGATTTTTAACGAAGCCACAAAAGAGTGAAATGTCTAAAATAATTTTTTATAACTACTAACAATATGTTAAATAAACAAAAAAAAGTTGTGTCAAAATTAAATTAGCACATTCGGTAATAAAAACATACACACACGCTAACAACATTTAACAATCTCATGCCCAACCTTCTCTTGCAACTGTGCAATACATCAAGTCCCGTTTTTATAGAGCCCTGTGTCTCTGTCTGTCTGATATTATCACATGTCAAGACCAAGAAGACCTGGTTGCTTAAACAGAGTCAAAACTGGGGGCTTAAAATCAGAGATTGTCAAAAAACAGAAAGCCCTGGGATCAAGTTTGTATCTGTCATTACTTATAGATCAAGAATATGTCCCCGAGCGTCAATGGATATGAACAGGGTGCTAACATTTATTAACTACGTTTTCAGGGTCTCTTCCAGCCGTACCTTCTAAAATTGGCAGAGACAAAAGCCCCGCCCCCCAAAAGACGAGATCGCTCCTTAGTTTACTATACAAAAACCTCCGTTATCAAATATAACTGTCCACATTTTTTGACCCACATAATTCAATGCACTAACATTTCCCGAAAAGCACCGTCACAAAAAAAAAAAATACTGGAAACTAAGTTTCTCATTGGACCATTATTTACTTTGTCGCTTTGTTATCACAAGTTTAATGAGAAAAAAAATATTTCATTTTGTTATATTTTTAATTTTCGCAAACCTGTGTAAAGAGCAGGTGAAGAAAAAGTACATCAACCTTTCACTCAACATTTACCGCTACTGTTTGAAACTTTACAATCTATTTACAACTTCATTTCTTCGTTTGCTTATTTTTTGAATCATTTTAATCTAACTTTCATTGGCATGCGTGTCACCGGGTTGGTGCCAGCGTTTAAGGCCATTGCTTCAAATATCACTAAGCATTTCTCTTAAAAGCTATGTGGGGTTATTTGATCTTGAGACTTGCTCTCAGATAAATGTTTTCTTAGCGACTCTACAATGGGCGTCTTCGTTCTCCGTAACAGTGTTCCAAAGATTTAAGAAAAAATTAATGATAGTTCACAGACTCTTTTTCTGTGAACTGACCCTAATAATATTTCTAATTATTATATTATCTTTTTTTTCTTTGTATAAACACCAGAGTACAACATCAACACTGGAAGAAGAAGCATCTTCGACGAACACAAAACAGTTGGTTCAACCATCACAGTTTTTCCAGCTGAGCTGTAGTACATGCTCCCCAATGTTCACCGTAAAACAAGTTAATAATAAAATTACGAAGTACGTATATTGTACAACTCAGAGTGCACACACACACAGAATTCCGCTCCATAGTCTGCTCTATATTCCTACCCACTTCCTATTGTTGTGTCGTGAATAATAAGGGACAAGGATTAGGCGTCAGCGTTTGCGGACGTGCTGGTTCACGTGATGTTTTTGAACCATGACAACGCACACATGTAGTCCAGGAACTCATAACAGAACTTTAGGTCCTATTTTCTACAAAAGGTTTGACCCTCCAAATAAGTTGGTAGTATCACGGCCAATAAAAATCACATGGTCAGCTGACCCAATTCGGGGGCTTTTGGATCCAAGGCCCCTAAAATTACCCTAATTCGAGACTCTTATTTGGTCCCATAATTCTCAAAGCTTAAAAGTTCGTAACGTGTGTCATTATATGAAAGAATCTGAAAAATGATAAAGCTTACCGAAAAATTGGTCTTAAGACTGAGTCAGACCAGCCTCAAAGACCATATTTAGGACCTTAATTTGTCCCCATAAGCTCTACAAACTCCAAATTTCGCACAAACATTTTCTAACATAGTGGAATGTCATTAGTCATAAAGCTGACCAAAAATTTGGGTCTTTTCGTCTAATCAGACCGCGTCTCGCCCCATGTCCCCATTTTAAACCGCTTTTAGAGGGTGAAAAAAAACAGTGACTACAAAGCCCAAACTCAATATTTGTGTTCTATACTAACTATGTAATACATAAATGGTCGAACTTACCAAAAAATGCGGTCCTATCAGTAGGTCAGACAAAGATCTAAACAGGACTCAAATTAGACCTCTTTGTTTACACGAATGTGATTTTGCAAAAAGCAACCTAAAATTACGGTCTCTTGATCAGGTCAGACAATAGTTACCGATAATCAAATTAAAAAAGAAATGTTCTGTTAGTATCTAATAAAATATAAGTGTGTACAACAGGTTATAACAGCATGATTGGTGTTGTTCTGCATCAGTATCTAAAGATGAGAAATGTCATTCAGTCATAAGATCTAGTTTAAACTACAATACAACATTAAAAATATTAAAAAAGTTACTCAGTTCTATAATATATGACATTGAATCCTATTCTGTAACAGTTTCGTCATATCACACAAAAAAATTCTAACCTTAAATTATCATTACACATCTTCGTCGCTAGTTTCGTCATCATTGCCTGAATCGTCATCACTTGACAGTTCATCAAACCCTTTAAAATCTTAAGGAGAATGAAATACTTTCAATATTGGCAGTAGCGGCGGAAGTAGCGGAAATAAAGCATTGCCTCCGAGTAATAATGAAGAAACTAAATGACTTGTAAAACTTGTTATCCAAGATTTTACCTTCTACTTCTCTGGAAAATCTATTATGATTTTCATCGCCGGTGACATCTACCGGTCCTTGTAGACATTTCGCCTTTGTACCACTTAATGATATAGCTTTTATCTTTCAGCAGCCGACCTGTCTTCAGGAAAGTGATTCAGAGGCTCGGTCGTTATTGATGACATCCAAACTGTGCAACATACTTTGTGCGATAAATCTTTTTTACACCACACCCATAAAGAAGGTGGCAGAGAATTTCCATCAAACTTTTTAACACAGGAAAAACATTACCAACCTAGCTTCATCTACAGATAATATATTACTTTTTCCATACGTGCTGCATACAAATTTTCCAACGTTGCAAAAGTATCATCTGTGACATTATCAAGTTTTTTTCCCAGCTGTTTAAATACATCTTGTACACTTTCATTTTTTTCTAGTAGTTTGAAAGGTCAGATTTTTCCTTTCCTACTAAATGAGGCTATATAGTCACATCCAGTGAAAGCATGGTATGCTGCCAAGGCCATGCAAATATTTTTGCCCAACTTCTGGTATATTTGATTAATACTAATGTACCTTAATGTATTTTTAGTGTAAATATCGGTTTCCATCCAAATATTCAAGTTGTCAGGTAACTCACTGAGGCAGCCAAGAGCAATTATCAGCACGTCAGTGTCTATCGTCCTTATCACAACGTTTGCAGGTGGTTGAATCGAAGATAGGTGGTACTAAATTCTGACTTCAACATGAGTTGAAGACAATTTAACGATCTCGATTTTGACCACGATCTCTCCTTTAACTCTAAACATGTAGCAAGTATCATTGCAATTTATTATGACTGTTTTGTTTTCAAGTACTGTTGAATGCATGTTGTTTTCCCAAAAGAAGGCTAAAAATTCTACCTATGCTGCTTTGAAGTAATTATTTCTCAATGCATTCAACCAGTTTGAAGGTCTTTCTTGATCAGATCCAGTTATCTGATAAGCTCCATGTCTCTCAGTTCATCGCAAGTCCTTTTCACAATCCTTGATTTGTCTAGAACAAAATGTACGATGTTTCCCTTGCTAGCACAAACGCGTTTCAAAGTAAATGTTGCCAAAACTCCAAATGTTGCTGGAAGGTTAACAAAAAGATATAGGAAAAACATTCCATCAGTTATGTTAACATCAACGCGATTTAGATCGTCAGTTTCTACTTTTGCTAAATCTTAGAATTTTGACACATCCTGTTAGCCTTTAAATCTTGCGACACGTCTTCCTGTTTCGTCATCCCCAAATTTTCAAACACGTATGACATAATACTTGTTCGAATGACTTTGTATCCATCGTTGACGCTCAGAAATAAAATTTGTTAAAGCTGATATACTGACATGCAGCATCTGCATTTATCGTCTGCTCTAATGTCAAGTCGATCGGTAATCTTGAGAGCGAAATTAGTGTAAACTTCGGGATGAAGAGTACTTTAGTTAGTTCATGCTAAAGAAATAGTTTGCGACGTTAGGCAAGCAGCACACATACAGATCAAAGTTTCCATCCCTTAAGCTTCTACTGAAATCATGGTAAAGTCGAATGATCTCAATGTACTCCATATAATATTGTGCTGTTGCACCAAGATTTCCTTTCTCTGTATCTTGGTGACTTCTTTGGATACTTCAGGTCCTTCATACAAGCTCCAGGATTCTTGGGATTTTATAAACTTGGTTTCTTTTTGGATATCTCCTTTTAATTGACTTTCCTCTCTTTCTTGAAGAAAATATTGGAAATAAAGAATCTCTATTGCAAGTGCAAGTATTTGGTTCCATCTTTTACTTCTCTTGTAACACTTTCCTAGTAAAAGTGACTTGAGGGAACCTGTTCAATCGCACCAGCTTCATTTAGGATATGCGGACCACCAGATTCAGCGATGTACTTGCTAAATGAGCCACAAATATATTGTCAAACTTTGGAGATTCTTCTGCTTGAAGTTACATAACCACTTTGGCAATCGCAAGATGATATGTTACTGAAATGTTTCTCTCACCCCATTCATTCGCAATCACTTGTGCACGCCCCAATGTTTCTGCTACTACAGCTATAGAAGTTGGATATTTGATTAATTAGTAGCAGGTACCAAACTTTTTGCAGATTGTTGGTATTTGGAAAAAATATAGAATTCCAGCCAACCCACATTGATATAGTGTCGGGTGAAAAATAAAAATCCATCATCCACAAGGTATCGTACATGCGTACTTTGATATATGAAAGGGGTTCTGACGCTCTTCTCTGGTCATCTAGTGGAAGCATTTTTCTTGTTAACATCTTAGGTTTTTTTCTGCACGGCTTTATGCCTAATCCTACAGCCAGGTTTCGTGTTGTATTTGGACGAAAACGTTCTATTCTATTTAAAAAAATTCAAAAAATAAGTTAAGGCCCTGGACACATTGGAAATAAGACAAACGTTCTTCTATAGCTTCTCCTGCGCATTACAAAATATATTTACAAGTACAACAGGAGATAGTAACTATAAGATACAAATAATGTTATCTTAAAAAAATAAGTGTGATCTGACATGATCAAGACACCGTAATTTTAGGTTTGCTATTTGCCAAATCACATTCGTGTGAACAAAGGAATAGTCATACAAAATTTTGAGTTTGTACCTTTTGAAGTCTTATTTGAGTCCCTGTTCAGATTTTTGTCTGACCTGCTAATTGGACCACATTTTTTGGTAAGCTCGACCATTTATGTATTACATAGTTAGTATAGAACACAGATATTGAGTTTGGGTTTTGTAGACACTGGGTTTTTTCACCGTCTAACGCTGTTTAAAATGGGGATATGGGGCGACACGCGGTCTGATTAGACGTAATGACCCAAATTTTTGGTCAGCTTTATGACCATTGACATTTCACTATCTTGGAGAATGTTTGTGCAAAATTTAAAGTTTGTGGCTTATAGGGACAAATTAAGTTCCTAAATATGGTCTTTGAGGGGAGTCTGACCCAGTCTTTAGACCCAATTTTTCGGTAAGCTTTATCATTTTTCAGATTCTCTCATATAATGACACACGTTACGAACTTTTAAGCTTTGAGAATTATGGGACCAAATAAAAGTCTCGAATTAGGGTAATTTTAGGGGCCTGAGACCCAAACGCCCCCAAATTGGGTCAGCTGACGATTTGATCTATTGTCCATGATACTACCAACCTATTTAGAGGGTCAAACCTTTTGTAGAAAATGGGACCTAAAGTTCTGTTATGAGCTCCTGGACTAATAGAAGTAATAGTAGAACTACAACTATTTAAACTATCCTAAAACAAGATTCAAAATTACATTATCTAGTAAAAAAAAGAAAATAAGTTATAAGTCACACATCGTGTGTTTGTGTTTTAAAATTTATTCGCAGAAAAGATGTACACACACGAAGAAAACCTAAAATGAAAAATAAATAAATTCTGCGCAAATATTACAAAGAAATCATGTATTGGATATCTCTGCTGGATTGGTGACGTCTTAACCAATTATCTTAGAAAACCTGGTAGCCAAAACGAGATTGTTGTGACGTATATGGGACCCCTCGTCATATTAATCTTTTTCGTATTGGGGCGGAGGTTGGACGCTGATCCTCCCCACCGTTTAATTTGTTTGAACAAGTTGTTACATACAGGGTTGAACCCGTCCATACTTCACGACCATTTATTATTTTTTATCGTTAATTACAACGAGTTAAACAAAAACTTTAAAGTAAGTGAAGTAAAAAGAATGAAACGTAAATAAAATCCAACTTTAAGGGAAGACGGAGTCTGCGGAAAATTTTTTTCGCGGTTTTACAAAATTTTGTGTTGAAGAAGTAGAATTCTGAGACGATTTCAATTGCAACATTTTACGAGATAGACTTTTGCGGGAATAAACTTTCCCGAATTTTCCAAAAGCCGCAAAAACCGCGAAATTTTCTTCCACAAACACTTTCTTTAAAGTAGTCGTTGGTAAGGACAATAAGTGTTGTACACGCCGTAAAAAAGGTGCAGAACCTTAAAAACGTTTTCTCAAAATGCGTATTCATTTATTGAGAGTGAGTTTAAACTCTCCCCTCCTTCCAGCTTTCTTTTTCATATGTTAAAAGCATAAGTGAACCAGCCAACAAATGCTAATAAGTTATAACAATTCATATAAAAATAGTTTTGTTAAAACGACTGAATCAGTTCTTCATGGTTGATTTCTCTAAAAATAAATCAAGTTTAAATAAAGACGAAAAATCCTCACGGATATCATTCTTTCTTTCGAGAATCTTCTCATTCTGTAGGGTTTACTGAAAATGCAGCACTGCATTTACATTTATAACCTGCGGATTACCATGAAAACGCAGTTAGCGCCCAACGCCCACGCTTACGTCGGAGGGCGCACAGATGTTTGCCGCCTTCCGATAGCCTCAAGAAAAACGTTTCTTCTTTCTTCTCTTTCATCTCGAAACGAATGCTGAGCACTCGATTCTTGTGTTTGATTCGGTTGCTCCATCTGATCGGTTTGATTTCGTGAAGTGTTCTTCTGTTGATAACGCCTTAAAAAACATTTTAGTGACGTAACAAAGAAGGTTAATGATATCGTGTATTGTTACTTTGTCAAGTAATTCTTTTTTTAAGAAAAGTATAAAAATCATTTTATATTTTCGGAGATTCTGCCAAATACTTGGAGATTGAAGTTACTTTATACTCAAACTTTTTCTAAAGTACGTTCTGACTAATCTTTTTCCAAAACGTTATAAAAAAATAACTAATTTACAGTTTATTCAGGTTATTTAGGAGGCGTGGCCACCATGACTAAGCTAAAGCAACCACGGAAAAGAATTTCCCTTAACTAAACAAGTTATAAATTACATTTTTAACGTCTCTGCGTATAGCGAATTTGTATATCACATAAACAATCAAAAACAAACAAACAAACAAGCAAACAAATCTTCTACCTTCTCACTTCTCCTGGATAAACTACCTTTTTGTCACCGTATTTTCGTTCTTTTCTTTCCAAGTTCACATCCTCGGTTCCTGACGATTCCTCCATCGCAGATTCGGAATCTGAAGGTTCATTGTTTACAGTTTGATTGTTGGGTGTGGCGTCTATAGTAAAAAAGAAAGCCGCATGATAATCTTTCAAGCAAGTTTTAAAACATAAAAAATATCAAATCCTTAAAATCTATATTGACATGCTCGTATTTTTAAAAAAAATGGTATCCAGAGTAGTGGGGTGTTTCGCTGAACACAAGGCTTTTCAAATAAAGAAGTTTAAATATTAAAATTACATCTAATTAGTAACATGAACTAACTGGTCAGCCTCAGCGTAATATCTTATCATTGTATTTCAATGTTTATTTTTATATTCAGCTTGTATTTGTTTCATCTCCTATTCCTGTAAGAAAATTAAACAAAGCCACTGATTTTTTTAAGCTCCATTTATTGGGAATAAATTTCTGATGATTGCATGGTGCAAGGGGCTCATACTCCTGTTGGAGGAATAATCGTCCAGCAAGTGGAAGGTCATGGGTTCAAGTGGAAGGTCATGGGTTCAAGCCCCACTTCATCATTTTTAACAGTTGGAAAGTCAATATTCAAGTTTACTATGGTTAAATTTCAAGATGTCTGGACTGATTGAATGTGTATTTTGCATAGTCCTTTTTAAACACAACGTTTAACAGACATTGTATATGTACTTTTTTGTAACAATCATTTGATGGCATAAAAATGAGTATGGTAGGTATCCTTACCAACAGATATTGGAGGGCGTTCTTCATTTTCTACTGATGAAGTAACTGGAGGTGCCGCTTCTATAGATGTAGCCTGGAAAATGCAAAAATAAAACAAAGTGTATAATGACAACAGGATACGCTATTAAAGAAATTTTTGCATGATTATCTTGACCTAATACGGCGTCTCTTTAATAATAGCCGTATCCCGTCTGTCTGTTTGTACGAGAAAAAAAAATCGTGTTACAGAAACACAAATATATAAAAGACGGGCGAACCCGTGGATTTATTCGGGGGTATCGACTAGTATATATAAATTAGGAAAAATTAGGTTTTTATCAATTTCAAGTGATCAAGAAACACACGTGTGATGGTTTTATTAGTTTACAAGCTCGTTTCATCTTTGCAAAACCACAAAATATGACCTGTTTCAGAGCACATCGCAAAAACCTTCTTTTAGGAAAAATTCACAATGTGAAAACTTAAATGCTCTTACAGGCGTTAGATGGCCTTCTAATATATTATCTGCAGTGGCTTCTGTTGATCGTGTATGTCGTAAATCTTCAATGATAGCTTCTCTTGAAATATGAGGAAACATGCCAAATAATTGCTGAGCCTAAACAGAAAATCAAGTGGGAGGGATAGTGAAAACAAGTAAGTATGATCACACATTTATCCTAAGTTAAAAAATGCTTTCACTGTGATTGCTTAACCAGGAAAAGCAGTTGAATTAGATCACGTGTTCAAATTTGGGACCTAGCAGAAGGACTCGCTATTCTGCAAATTATATCACCAATTATAAAACCTGTTCCTAATGTTCAAATGTATTGCGGTGTTCGAACTCGCAATTTAATTTACGCAAATAATTTCATAATTCCATAAAACATACAACTAAAAATTTCATGACAAATTCCCAACTTCAGGGTCATGCAATGAAATGTAGAAAACTACGGGAGTGTTACCATATCATTGATTTCTTGATCGTTGTTACCCATTCTGCCATGAAAAACCTCAATTGAGAGGCTTGGAAACCAGTTTGCAATTCGTTGGCCATCCAAATAGAAAAAATAATTACGTAAACCACCAAGTGCATCGTCAGCATTGTTTTCAACAATGTCTTGTAGTTCATTTTGCACCAAAGGGTCTCCATTGTCAGGCAAGACTGCTGGTGGGATACCAATATCTGCGGACAGAGAGCAACGACATGTCGGACAAGAAATGTCTTGTTGAAGCCATGAACATAAACATGCGCTAGAAATAAGCAGTAAGTGATAAGACAGAAGAAAGAAGTAGAAAAAATGGAACCTGCAGTAGATTTAACACTTTGGTTTTACAACTACACAATTCTTATGACGTTACTCACAACTGCCGATATGATGAATCATTGAATAAAAAGGAATTAACCCGGCTTACTGATGAAAAAAATGTCCACATGGGAGTTTTCTTGCCGTTTCCATGGTATCCCAACAAATAGCACAGTGATCTTCAATACCTGCAAGTTCTTCTGTTGTTGCCATTGGAAACCTTAAAAATAGATGAGCGATACTTTAAAAAAAATCGGAGGTGAAAAACCTTTATTTTAATAAATGTTTTGTTTTTATAAGCAAGTAAAAATTCGAAAGCAGGCTGGGATATGCTTATGCGAAAAACACAACCATCCTTAGAGTATCTTATGTTTTAGTCGTTAGCACGTGGAAAAATCCACGGGTTCGCCCGTCCTTTTTATACTGCATTGCGTGCGTCTCCCTACCTGCGCAGCTAAGCTACTATTTTGCATGACAGACAGGCGGACGGACAGACGTATACGGGTATTATAATATAAACTAGTCGTTAGCCCGTGGAAAAATCCACGGGGACGCCCGTCCTTTAAATTAACCCGTTGAAACAAAGTGGACAGAAATATATCGCCTTTGGTATTGGTGCGCATTTTAAAAATTTCGTGTTTCCGTTACGGGACACGGCTTTCGCGGACACACAGACAGACGGAATACGGCTATTATTAAAGATATTCTTAATGGAAAAACAAATTAAAAACTTAAACGTTGTCTTGGGAGCTATATGGATCAGATAAAATGGTCCTATTTTTACCTTTAAAAAAACAACCACAAAACAAAGGGTATAATTGCACAAGGTTAAGTTCAGACAGTGTAGTGGGATTAATTAAGCATTAAAAGACTGTATATTTAAAATATCTGTTAAAGAAAAATACACATCAGAAGAATCACCTAGGCTGGGCAATATGATTAGTGTATGCTTAAAATATTCTCCTATCTGAGCCTGAACATCACAGAACAGTGTTATGTAAACAATGTAATTGAAAGCAAAATCAGGGTGTCTTCCAACTTTTTTTTAAGAATCTCCTAAGAAATTTCAAGTTTTTTTAGTTTTTTTACTATAGATGTTCTCTATTTATTCTATATTTATTCTAAGCATACAATCATAAGAAAAACACCTAGATATACAATAAGGAAATATAAAGACCTAAAAAAGATAGTGTTGAACAAAGTAGCACTCTTTAAATGGTTGTGCATAAAAGCTTTTTTGCCTAAACTTACACAAAATATGTACAAAACTGATCCTATGTTCAAACCTGGTGTCGACATTTTTCAGAATCTTTATAAACATCCTATGCTTCTTGAAACGTCGTTTTAACTCGCTGAAAATCGTTCTGATGTTCCAGTAAAGTACCAGGCTTGCCATACTCAAGAAAACATTTGACCACAGCTAAAGAAACAATCACTACATGTGTCATTTTATTCGCAATATAATTTTTTGTGCGCTTCTGATACTAAATAAATATCTGAGAAAAAGCGCCAACATTAAAGGAGTGCTTAAACTAACTAACATATATTAAAAATGTTTGAGTAACAAGCAACATTTAAATTTCATTTTTGTTAATCGTGTTTTTCACAGGCACCATATTCTTTAACTGAAAGGAGCTACCACACTTTTTCTCATGTTTAGGCCATATATGTTTAATTTCATTTTCAAGCGCCGCACTTAGGACTTCATCAGTGATATCACTGCTTTTTTCCTGGATAAAAAATACTTTCTCAGTCAAATAAGAATAGATTTTTCCTTTTCCCAGGTTCAGGCCGAAGTTGGTCATCAACAAGCAGAGAGAACATGTCAAAAACACTTATTAAAGCCAATACTACTTTCACAAATAAAAGACGGGAAATATGGCAAGAAATTAAATTGCAAAACAACCTCATATTCACCGCACCCTGTATTTTTGTTTGAAACTATGAACTGATGAGGAATGAACCTTCAAGTATAGATGGTCTTATGCAGTTACATATTAAGGAAATAATGGATATAAAAAATTTAATAATATGAGGGTGTTTTGCAATTAAAGTAATTGGGATGAGAAGAAAATCATTGACAGATAATCCAGAACAACGGCCAGGAAAATTAAAGAAACCAGTAACAGTGTAGCACGTAACAAACAAAAAAACAGCATCTTGTATCAACTTCCTGAGATTTAGTTACCAGCCCTACAGAAGAAGTAGTTACCTAAATCTAGGTGCGAAAATGTTAATTACTGTAATTAACTGTAATTATCAGCTCGTTTCTGATTGGTTAATTTTTTTGAATTTCGATTCTCTGCAATTATATAAATACATGCTAAACATCATTTTACTTTGCCCGATGATGGGAGTAGGATCTCCCGAAACGTCGCCTACTAAACTATCATGTTCAAGAAATGATAAACTTTCCACAGTAATATGAATACTGAACAGACAAACCGAAATAATATCTTCAATAATAAAAAATTTAGTTCATTTTAGGATATAAAAAAATTTCTTCTAGGAATAATTTTGGTCCAATTTTTGTAGCTACCCTGCAAATACAAATGTATATCAACTAAATCTCATCCTGGAGTTTATACTAAAATCTACTAAAACTTCTGTTTGCTGTTAGATAGCGATAAGCTGAACAACATATAGCAACTTACAATCATATGAAAATGATATAATAAGTCTAATGCAAGAATTGCAAGATCTATAAGCAAATCAATGTAGTAAAAAACTTGTGCCTTCATGTCCCACTTTCCTGCTGGCATCACGTCTGTTAGTTGTACAAAATATCTAAACCAGAACAGATTTCTTATTAAAAGAAAAATATATTCTCCTGTTGGCTTTACATCATGGTATCTCCATAATAATAGCCATAGTCTGTGTTAAAAATGGTTGCACATAGCTTTATTCCAGACACCTGCATAGTATTTCAATTACTTCATGTTAAATGTTAAACAAGGATCACAAAAGACAGGGACAGGCGAATTCCTATGAATTTTTGCACAGGCTAACGACTAGTGCGCTTATAAAACCTAATCTCCATTAATTGTGACTTGAAAGTTTTAACAATTTTGTGATGGTCTGTAATTTACACCGTGTATGTGCAGATTCCAAACTTCTCAAAAGCTTGAAAACCAAACTATAACCTTCGTTATTAAGCTTGCTGATATTAACAGGATATCACAGTGGCAGATAACAAAAAGCTTAACGTAAAATAAGTACTATCTCTCACTTAATCTGCAATCAGGAAAATTTGTTTATTGATGAAAACTCACCTAGTTAACAGCTGAAGAGATTTTAAACCCAACAGCAGACACTAAAAAACAATACAAAAATATTTAACAGAAAGATAAAATTTAATCATTTTTCTAAAAAAAGTTCACATTCTGGCAAATTACAAAGTAAAATCTTTGAGGTTAGGATTACCTTAATGCATGAAAAATAACACAGAGACAAATTATGAATTCTTGATTATATTGCATATTCTTGACAACATAACAGTTTTACGCATTTTAAAGGCCTGGGGAGACAACCCTCCAAAACATTACTGACAAAGAATTCTTTAAAGTTTCTACCAATATTTTCAAAATTATAAACAAAACTCGATGAAAGATCTTAGCATAAGAGATGTGTTTAATGTAATTCAATTCATTAGATTTTTGTGATTGAATAATATTGGGATTTAAAATGTTTATTAAATTAATTTAGGTTAATTTTAATGTTAAATAACTTTACCTCTGCCATCATGAAGGTAAAAATGTTTATACCAGCAGGATAACCAAAATTAACCGCAAAAACAGTTAAACCAACACTGGATAGAAAAATACAGAAAATCAATGTGAAAAGCTTTACGTGTTTGTTTCGTGGTGTGGCCGGAGAGGATGTTATCTAAAGTTAGAATAAGATAAATATATAATTGCAAACATAAATAAAATGCAATGCAAATATAAAAAAAAGAGAGCCATCTTTAAAACCATTGGCAGTGATTAAAAAATTAAAAATAATATAAATTAAACAAATTATTTTTCCAGACGACTCAATAAACTATGTTAATGTGTGAATGCAAACAAGTTGTTGAACAATGTAAGATATATTATGGTCAGCATTCTTTTGTCACAATTTCAATTTTTTTTTTGCTGTAGGTAGCGTTTGCTCCCCCTCCCCTGTAGTTTACAATTTTTTTTTAAATTGATTATTATCATCATCATTTTGATATTATACTGCCCATGTCCCACTACCATAAACATATTAAACATAATACTTCTTACACAGGTCTCATAAAACCTTTTTCCAAGCAGAACCTATCCTGCAAATAAAACTACTTCCAACACACCCTCTACTACCTAAGTAACATTTATCACCTAAGTAACCAAATTTCTCAACCATCTTTACCGAGCCACTGTTGTACATCATTAAAGCTGGAAATGTTTATTGTCTATAATCTCACCTTTTCAACACAAACTGAATGTCAAACTTTATGTTATAGATGATTTTATAAGATCATTATTTTAGACATTGGAATAGTCCTTATGCACTATCCCATTTTTAGGGTGGCCACAGCTTCTTTACTTCTAGCTTGTATTTGATTTCTATTTGACATTAAGTGCCAGAGACAAGTCTCGAATCAAGGAAAACATTTAACTAACTTCTATTGTTTTGATAAGTGCCTTTTTTAGATCAAAAGTCGTCATAAAAATTCCTTGTGATATAAACATTGCAAATTGTAAGCAAAATTAGGGTGTAATACAGCATTCTCATTAGCTGTTAAACGGCTATTTGCCAATTGAAATTTATCCCAAATTTCCCAATTTATTAGAGGAGCTAATTATATTCACTACACAAAATGGGACCTATAGCCCATTTTATGCAAGTTGGGAAGGGATAAGATTTCAATAATATGTAGGACCACCATAATAAAATTCGCGTTTGGGATTTAGTGGCCCTTATTTTACATTTATGGATTACAACCTGAAAATACTGACTATACGTAGAATAAAAATAACAAATAATTTACATATTCATATCTGTCTTTACACAACTCCATGATAATATACCAAAATCCCAACATGGAAAACCATGCTACCCAGCACAACACTTCATGCAACGTTTGGGTATTGATGACACCGAACACAAAAATTGTCTTGTAAAATATGAAGTTCCAAAATTTATCTTGCAAATGCTAAAAGAAAAAGATGTTGGAGAACACACTGAAATAAGATACAAGAGCATACCTTATTCGTCCAATTTTGCCGGGCTTTTAATTTGGCAATGGACTAAATTGATTTTTAGCGAGCATTTAATTAGGCGATGGCAAAAATATCTTAAAATTAGCGTGCATTTTATTTTGCAATGTATGACATGTATTATTATGCTTTATATTAAAACATAAAGAAGTCATGTAAAATTTAGCCTAGTTTTCTTTGTCACATTTTTTGTTCGTAAAAGAGTTCAGTTTATATACATTGAATTTGGCGAAAGAAAAAAAAAATTTGGCAAGCATTTATTTTGATGATGGATGAAAAAAATAAAATTTGACAATGTTGAAGAACACACTGAAATAAGATACAAGAGCATACCTTATTCGTCCAATTTTGCCATGCATTTAATTTGTCAATATCAGACCACAATGGCCAAATTTAGTGCTTGCCAAAATTTGTATGAATAAGGTAACTAAAACATGGTTTGCATGTATCATTGTAATAAAAAAATTGGGCATAAATTTTGATATGATTGACCAATTATGCAGCTATTTTCGACTCTCATAATAAACAAACGAAACAAAGAACGTTTTGATGTTAATTAAATGCAGTGACACATACTTGTTCTTCAACAGCACGTAACTCTCCAAGTACAAAGTTTTGTATAACCTTCCCAAATGAAAACAGGAGACAATAAGCCATATTGACCAAGGCCTAGGAGAAAAATAAAATAAAATCAAAATTCTGTCAGAACATGATAGGTTAGCAAATAAGTGCTTAAAGGCAGAAAGTAGTAAGAATAAAAAAAGTGGCTCTAACATACTGCATAAAAGACATACCACTCATTGCAAAAGTATTCAATATGCTATAAAAAACTATACTTAGGTATAGCTAAAACCCTGGAAAAAATACTTTTGAAAATCAAGCCTTTTCATTATTCTAGATGTATAAATCTCTTTACTGCCCCTGCCATTTTTGTGAACTGATCAGAGTAATATGAAGTGCGACTGAGTATTAGTAAACTGTACACTAAGTTTCAGTTATGAATTTACTAAAAATGTGGCTAGGTTTTAGGTTTAGCTCTAACATATATCAAAAGATACACTCTTAAAATCTGCAAAATTATAACCTTCACACTACTGTGTTAACTCTTATTTTGTGAACATACGAGTTAAAAGCTAAAAAAGTCAACGTTCATTCTAACTTGCATGTAGACAACTAGCATTCCAAAATTTGTTCATAGCTAACCACAAGGCAGGCTAGCACTAATTATGAGGAAATTAAAAATTAGTCTATATAACATTTTATTTTATCATTAGAAAATTATATTTATATTCAGCGTAACCGGCATTAACAGGTAACTTCTCAAAGTAACCTAAAGATGGTACCTAACAAAAGATTTCGAAACTTTGAAGCCAAAAGTTTATTTTTATTTATCAATTATCGCAAGTAGTATTAGTAGTAATAGTATTGTTTATTTATTAATAAGATTGTACAATGCAGAAAAATGCAAATTTGACATCAGTATTGTCGCTGATTACCATTCTCTATTATTGCCAAAACTGTCGGGCAAATGGATTATGTCCAGCAGCTTTGCATAAACAGTATATAAACTGCTGGGCATGAAGGTTTTGCTATAATAATGTGGTCTGTGGTATAATGTGGCAGTTCTTCCTGACATTTTCAAGACTGAAGGGTATATAGATGAGTTGTGGCGCGACTTAATGTTTTGATTTTGCATCGAGAACAATGGACATGCGCATGCATGTGCACAGGCAAAAAATATTAACAACATACCACGAGGATTGAAAATATTAAGTGTAAAAAAAACTGACGCTAAAATTGGTAATGTCTGCTTTTAAACAAAGAAGATAATGATTGAGAAAAAATAATTCCAATTCATTTTTAACCTGATATTCCTAATCTATAAATTAGCATAAAGAGTCAAATTGGCTATGTGGCTTCTTTTCTTGCCTGCCAGGATGCGCACGCATTTACGGAAATTTGTAAACATTCGCAAATCATCTATAGCTATAGGTTTTCCGGTGCGGACCCAGGGTTAGACAGATAAGTTGCGTGACTAAGTGTAAATTTGACAAAAAATGCAAGCGCATGATGTCGACGTTCTGGGGATTACGATACAGGTGTTGCAAACAAAGCGCGTTAAAAAATCAGTTCAGATTCTAATTTTTTGGCCTAAAAAGCCCTCTCCATTTCGCCTATGGCTATGTTGATGTCAAAATTATAGCTTCAGATTTTGACTGATTTGTTTTAACTAATCAGTCACTCAGTCAGTCAAAAATCAAATACCTATGGCCCGCAACCCTCCCCATCTCACTTTAGAGGCATGTGACGCCAAAAAGTAATTTTTACACTCTATGCGTAGTCCAACAATACGTGGCCTGTAGTGGCGTAGAAAATTTAGGTTCCGTACTGCGTGGTTACTTATAACCTGCTGGGCTATAGTTTTTATGTCCCATTCCTTAAAAGATCAGTCAAAGACTCCCGCCTTTTAGCTTGCATTCGTTCATAATAACATGGTCTGATTTAAGTGTGCTAATGTTAAATCTTTTCGTGAAATGCAAAAAAAACTTTTAGAAAGTGTTCATTCTAGGAGATTTTTGTTTTCTGGAGATATTTACCCCTTGGTTGGTAAAATTCAGGTGGAGATAGCTAGCTATATAGCTATTTACATTCCATTAAGGCGAGGTGTGAAGATAAAAAGAATTATTGCTTTAAGGTGAGAAGAAAGGGGTAACTCAATTTTTTGCCAGACTTGCAAGCATTGGGTACATAAGAAGTGCAGTAGTATTAGTGGAAGGTTAAGAGCTGACATTCAGTTTGTATGCAAGCGTTGCAAAGGTGAGATTATAGAGAATGAAGTATTTCCAGCTTTAATGATGTACAACAGTGGCTCGTTAGAGATAGTTGAGAACTTCTGTTACTTAGGTGATATGTTGGGCAGTGAAGGGGGTGTTGGAAGAAGTGTTACTTGCAGGATAGGTTTTGCTTGGAAAAAGTTCAGAGAGTTACTTCCTTTGTTGACTAGCAGAGTCCTGTCAATTGAGGTAAAAGGTAGGTTGTATGAGGCCTGTGTAAGAAGTGTTATGTTGTACGGTAGTAAGACATGGGCAGTGAAGCAGGAAGATCTTGACCGTTTAGAAAGGAATGATATGAGAATGGTTAGGTGGATGTGTAACGCCAGTCTGAGAGACAGAAAGAGTTCAGATGAGCTAAGAAGCAGGCTAAGTCTCCGTAGAATTAAAGACGTTATCCAGATAAGAAAATTGAATTGGCTGGGGCACTTGGAAAGAATGGAGGAGGATATTTGGGTAAGAAAGTGTAGAGACTTGATAGTTCCTGGTGCAAAGCGCAGAGGCAGACCGAGAAAGACTTGGCAGGAGGTTATAAGGAGAGACTTGATACAGAGGAAGTTGAGTTTAGATCTAACACAGTCTAGATCAGATTGGAAGAGGGTCATTATTATACCCCGTCCAACCCATGCTAGAATGGAAAACGGACGTTAAGCCGAGAATGATGATGATGATGAAAACACCGTAACTTATTTTAAAGGTTTTCAGTATTAGCTACGAAAAGCTAGTTGTTGAGCTATTAGCTATAGCTAGCTGGTTATTTCTTTTTGTAATATGAGCTCATTGAACAGATTTTTTGTTTTCAATTTGCTTTTAAAAACCAAAGGGAAAATATTTTTATATATCTAATCTAAAAAAGGTTTATTCAGATTTTCCCTGTTCCATATTGTTTGTGGCATGACTCTTTCTCCCGAGGAGACAGTTAAAGCAGAAGCAATCAGCAACTGTAACCCCAAGACATGGTTTCCTCTTTTGTAAATACTTGCCTTGTTGACAGTAATAAAAAGAAAAATTAATAAAAATTTGCTGAATTTTACAGAAATGATTTGCCAAATCAATTGGTTTGATTATGATGGTTGCTTACCAGACAATGTTATTAAAGTGTTAAAAGCTGTCAAATTTGATGGCTTTGAATACATCAAGGTAGCATTAAGAATTTCAGCCACTTTACTGTCATATCCTGTGAATGTGAAAGTTCCTTTTTTTTCTTTATGTAGACTTCAAGAGTACACTAGGTGCATCATGTTTTAGGATCGTTTAAATGGAATTGCGCTCATGTACATCCATAAGGAAATCATGCCTAAGATAGATGCTGTTAAGTTGGTATACAATAAGCAACCGAAGGCTAACTTTTTCATAACCCTATTTTTCCATGTAATTGGTCATTGTTTTTGTTATGTTTGTGTTTTATTGTGCTGTCCATGACTGGTGTAATCATTTGATTCACCTAGTCATGCTGATCAAGCCTGATATTGGCAGAAACAGCAAGAGTTTATAAATATTGAAATATACA
This sequence comes from Hydractinia symbiolongicarpus, assembly GCF_029227915.1. Classification (NCBI taxonomy): domain Eukaryota; kingdom Metazoa; phylum Cnidaria; class Hydrozoa; order Anthoathecata; family Hydractiniidae; genus Hydractinia; species Hydractinia symbiolongicarpus. Next base: position 8,704,656 of record NC_079885.1, read on the forward strand.
TTCAAAATTGTCTAACTTTATTGTAGTTAATCCCTGTTAATCTCTGTTGTTGTTGTTTTTGATTGATAAACAGTTTAAGGGGAAGTAACCTCAAAAATGTGAAAATGTTTTTTTCGACTACGTATTTGTATTTGAACTTATAAAATCAGAAAAATAACACATAAACACAAGAATTTATCTATAAATATCTATATTCCTTGTTCATATCTCCGTAAAAACTTCGTTCTCAAAAAAAGTGTGTTAAAATAAAAAAGACTGGGTTCTAATTTGAATATGACGTTTTATAGTTCAAAACATTGCACTAGCTAGACGAGGCACTATGTTGGTGCTTATAATGCAACACACTTTCGAATAAGAAACGAAAAAAGGCATCATAGTTTCTTCTCCAGTTATACACTGTTCCAGACATTTCGGCTCTAAAGTCATTTAGTTTTGAGCCTGAAATGTTGTTGAAAGAGCAAGATAAATTTTTAAGTTCAAACCATGAGGACAAAGTTATACAAAAAGAAAGCAATCGAATTGGAAACAATAATCAGGTGGTCACTGTAGACAGATGAGTTTATTCTCTGAAAGTTTCTGCTGCAAAGATAATAATGAAATTCCTGACTACTACTTTGAAAGTACAAATAATTTCGCCAAATATAAAGTCTTTCATATTTATAATCATGACTGAAGTGATACTCATTTTATATCTTTAACATCCTTCTGTCTTCAATTAATCGAAATTGTTAAATTGAATCTTGTTAAAAATAAAAAGTCTGATAAAAAAGAAATGCCTTTTCCATACGCAAAACACGATAAAGAGTTTCTCACCAAGCGCTTCACAATAAACTTTTCAACACAATCCTTTGTAAAAAAACATCTTGCTCTCTGTCCGAAATATTTTATGCAACTGCATCTTTAAAATTCAATGAAGATGGCCCAAAAAGCAACAATGATGAAGGGATTAAAAAAATAGAATACCGAAGATCCATTCTAATGAAGGAATACAATAGTGAGATGTGCTGTCAATGAGTTTACATGAACAGGGGGTAAATTTTAAATTTCCTATTTTAGGAAAAACATGTATTATAGATTTGATGGGTACATAATCGATTGTTCAGAAAGACATGACATCATGGATGAAGATCCCTGTACACTAGGTCTGCTGCAGCTTGATAATTTTGAGCCTTTTCTGATGACTTGTTTATTTTTAGGTGCCATTATTTTTACAAAGCCAAACTCGAAATGGACAATCTAATCCTGAGCTCTAACTGGTTAAATCTTTAGCTCCAACCGGTTGTTTGCAGAGCCAAACTTGGACAAACTTGAAATGGACAATGTACAGGTATTCGTAGGCCTGTCCCAATAAGCGAGGCATCTTAAAGCTAGTAGGCGATGCAAGTCTCCTATCCTGTATTGACCAATATTGTTTCAAGTAAAGTTTCCTTATATGTGATCCTAAGAACATTAGCAAGTACAAGACGACCAAGACACCACTGCAGTCACCACAATTAACATGTGCTAAATGTTCAGCTCCATAAAAAACGTCTATCGTGAATCGAGAATACCGTCGCAATACATGAAGCGCGATGTTAAACAACCTTTTTCCAGTACTGTAGGTTTCTTATAAAAAACGGGCAAGACAAAGAGTTTTTTCTTATAAAAAATGTTCTTAGGAGATTTTCTAATAGCTTAGCGTTTCTTTTTGTCAATTTTAATGATAACTAGATGAATAGAATGACAATTTTCGGCGATTTTGTACCCACAAAGCTCGAATCAGTGAAAGCTTCTGGAGCGCCCCTCAAGATCCCCAGCTGGTAAAATCATACCTTATTCAAAATATTGCTGCTGTGCAGCAATATTTTGACTAAGTTTTGAAAAACTCTGGATCCACCCCTGGTTTTGGTTGCAGATTGTCCAGCTGCTATATATGTATATAAGATAGACACCATGTTTTAAAAATCACAATCATGCCATAATTATTATATAAGGTTATATGAGGTTTTTACAAAAAAGATGTTCAGTTAGCGAGCAATGGATGGTGGCTAGCTAAATATGTTTTTGTGGTGATAGAGTAAGATATAATCAAAACTTACCCAGAGACAAAATGGTTCTTGAAGTATTGAAGCAAAATAATCCCATACTGAAAGAGAATCCTCAAACACATTCTTTCCATATGCTAAGGATGCTATAAATATGACTATGCTTATAATGCAATACGATTTTAAATTTGGGACAGGAAGTCGTTCTGAAAATAGAAAGGGCATTGCTGCATTAAAGTGCTCGACGACATGTGAAGGTTGCGTATTTCAAAATTCTAGGAAAAGAAAAGAGAATTGTTTTGATAAAAATACTGTGTTCTATGTACTAGACTAAAGTAGCCCATGTTATTGGATTAACAATCACTTTTACTCATTTTCCATCCAATGATGTGCGCCAACATTGATACTATCTCTTCCCGTATCATATCAATAATGGTACCGCTTGCTGTGATGGTTTTAAAGTCGTTTGTTATGGCTTTTTCTTTTTGGAAAGCTAAATAAAATTTGTTAGCTTCGTAGAAATTGTAAATTTGGTAATTTGTATTTCCTAAATTTTAAGATATTTTCTTGGCTTTAACTGGTCTAGCTAGCTAGCTAGCTATTTCCCTTTTAAAACTCAGCCAGGAATAACGGCAAATTAGGCTATGATAATCTAATCAATCTTATGAAATGGCATTTGGATAATGATTTGACATGATGAAAGAAAAATTGTTATACACAATTAAAAAGGATCCTAGATAGCAAAAACATTGCTGTTAAAAGTTTAAAAACCATTAAAAAAATTGCTGTGTATATTGTTAGAACCCTCAAACCAGGATCATCATCAATGTAGATTGTTTCAAAAGCATTAATATGGTCATGGAAAGCAAAAAAATTGCTGCATGCATCATTTTAATATCTCAACACGTGTCTCCACGTATTTAGAAGCCTTATTTCTTTTTGTATCTATATTATATTATCCGTAGCTATATGTCTGTCTGTCGCACAAAATAATGGTACCGCAAGTAGTGAGACGCACACAATGTTGTGTAAATAGCATAGGCAAACCGTGGATTTTTCTACGGGCCACATGCAAGTAAATCTCTATTTTAGCTATCAGAGATGAGAAGAGGGAGAGAGTCTCTAGCTGAGATGCTCAGTTCTCGTGTTTGCAGGTTATTGAGTTCAAACGTCCCCTACTTTTCTCCATCACGAAAACAACAATGATTTTCGCTGAAAAACGTGAATACTCGATTTTTTTAATACAGTACAGTCTGAATGTAAGCTTCCGTGTACGTGCAACTTATATAAATAATTACTTTCATAATAGACTATGTTTTTTAGAGAAAATAATTACACCAGAGAAAATAAAAAGATCAGGGGAAACTTATTGTGTAAATAACAATAACCTGCGTATGGCAATGTTGAGAATCAAGATACACATTATTGTTGTAACTCCCTCCTTCTTTATGGTTACTATCATATATGTTATATATTATATGATGGTGAATAATGCTTGCTAGCTAAAATACTACTGACTATCACATAAACAGTTGACTATATAGGAAAAATAATATAAAAAACATGTTTGTTGTCACACTCTCCTCCATTATGATTTACATAATTCCTTAAAAAATACATGTGGGACATAAAACATTGAAACATCACTAAATTTTTTTTATTAATAAAAATTTGGAACAGTTAACAAATAAAGTATGCTGAACATGATGGTGACATCAAAATTTTGATTTCTTGTTACCTAAATGTCATTTTAGGCCAAAATTGGTCCAAAAATTAAAACTACTTTATTTTTGACAAATTTTGGCACAATTAACAAAAAAAGTATGGTGAACATGATGGTGACATCAAAATTTCGGTTTTTTGCCACCTTAAATGTCATTTTAGGCCAAAATTGGTCCAAAAATTAAAAATACTTCATTTCCAACAAAAATTGGCAAAGTTAACAAAAAAGTATGCTGAACATAATGGTGACATCAAAATTTTGATTTTTGTCACCTAAATGCCATTTTAGACCAAAATTGGTCCAAAAATTAAAACCACTTCATTTTCGGCTAAATCTGGCACGGTTAACAAATAAAGTATGCTGAAAATGATGATGGTACAAAAGTTTGATTTTTTGTCACCTAAATGTCATTTCAGGCCAAAATTTATCCAAAAATTAAAACTGCTTTATTTTCGACAAAAATTGACACAGTTAATAAAAAAAGTATGCTGAAAATGATGGTTACATCAAAATTTTGTTTTTTTGTTAACTAATGCCGTTTAAGACCATAAACGTCTCAATCGCAAGACTTTCAACCATGAATGATAGGCTGTATTTTTTGTTAGCAATTTCTTTTAAAATGTGAGTTTATTATGACACGTTTCGTTTTGTTTGCGTTTGTTGTAAGATATAATGTCACTGATGGGCTTTATCTTCAGAGGTTCATGCACCAAGCCCCTTCGAATGTTTGGCACAATAACACAACGAATTAGCAGGTTTTCATCAAATATTTTGGTAGCGCGCGGAAATTCTTAGAGCCCCCAGGGCTTCTTGTTAAAATTAATTTCAAATCATAAACGTCCAGAAAATGTCGATTTAACAGTAGCCACCACCCTTGAGAAAAAAAGCAAAGGCGTCAATAACACAAATTGCTCACTTTAAGCAAGATGCTATATCTTTTTTATCTATGATATGTTTTCATATGATAGAGATGTCATATGCATGTGTGATTCACACTTTTTTTGTTTACTGCAACATTATGTTATTTAAGCTGTATAGAAATGAATTTTGTAAAACATATTAACCACAAGTGCAAGGTTGAAGCGTTGGATGCGATGATGTGTTGGCAGATTCGCTATATGTTTTTGGCATTAAATATATTTCTAAACATTTTTGATTTCTCTTTCCCCCTTTAAAAAGATTTTTTAAACTTTATTCAACATGTTTTTCTTTGGTATTACATCACGAAAACATTTGTCTGAAAGCTGTATTAAGGTACAGGACACCTAACCTCTCCCATGTTCTGGTTATATTTAACTTGCATGGGTGCGCACTCTTCTCGCAGTATTCTCTGTGACGATGAAGGTCGGACTGACTTGTGGCATGGTTTTAAATGGTCTTTCGTCTTTTGTTCGAGTCTCAGTGTAATGCACCAGCCGAGTATAAGAGTGTCAGCATGAAGGAAAGGGGCCAACTTTAATGTTCTTTATACTTTTTAAACAAATCAATCACAAAGAAATGAATGTTTAATCAGCGTAATAGCTTTTTTTCATCACTCTATTATATTTTAGAAAAAGAAAAAATTCACGAGTGCGAAAAAAAGCACTTGTAAATCTTTTATGAGTGTGCAGGCAAGTGAAGTGCTATCGCACTCGTCTCAATGAATGGCCTGGGAATATTGTACATGAGAGAATGGATAAAGAAATTCTTGTGCTAAAGACCCAAAGAAAGAGTTCATTGAGTTTATTAAAAATGCAGTATGTCGTAACAGAGGTGATTTTTTGCAGCTTGACAAGCTAAGTGATTCTACTTGCCACAAAGTTTTTCAAAAATCTGCTAAAGGAAAAAAAAAAGAACTTGGGGATTTCAATAATAAAATAAAGGTTTTAATTAAAAGTCCTGATGAGAGTGTTTAAACATTCTTTCAGAAAGAATGTTCAAACAATCTCGTGTTTTTTTTTCATCTTTATACTTTTCAATTCTGTTCTTACTGCTTTCTTATTAAACACATTCATTATCAATGAATACAACTTGGTCCATACACAAAATTGTATTAATTGCTAAGGAAAGTGTTAACATGTTTTGTTGATTTTTTGGAGCTTATGGCTAGGGCTGAACTGTTTCAAAATATTGCACCATTATGTTATTATATCAATTTCATTGGTAAACATCAGGCTTACAGTACTGGAATCAAGACATCTAACATTGTGAGCGCATATCATGCGTGACACGAACGATCCGCGATCCTATCGTGACCATCGTGATAGAAAAAATGTTGCGAAGAGCTTCGTGATAGTTGTGATGTATAAAAAAATAACGATGGTATCACAATCGTCACTATTAATCGTGTTTGTCGCGATGGATCGTGAATACATTAAAAATATTAAACAATAGATGTGTATAGCTAATCTTGTGTCTTTGCTTTTGTTTTTTTTACATTTAAAAATGCTTTTGCATCTTGTATTTTTATTAGAAATTGGATTTTAAAAATAAGGTGACTCCAACTTTATTACTTTTTCTACGCGCGAAGTAGATAGTACTTTATGGTCGGTCGGCCAAATAAAAATAATTTTATCGAGAATGTACAAATGGTTGGAACAACAAAAAATAAAAAGACAACAACGGAGGAGTGTGTTACGACAAAGATATATTTCTATGTATGTTTTCATGGAAAAATAAGAATGTATGGTCGGAACAACAACAAAAAAATAATAATAAAAAATAACAACGGAGGAGAGTGTTATGACAACCGTTTCTTTGTATTTTTGCATAACGCACTCAGTTAATATTTTTAAGTTGTAAAGCAAAAATAATAATAATCTGTCTCACTAAAAAAATGTAACTAGTACTCAAGGTGAAAAAAGGAAAATATATGCATGTTAAAAAACTTGTTTTCAAAAGTTATGCAGCAAGTTTTTTTTGTGTTGTTTTGAAAGTTGTACAGCAAGAATTATTCTTGTGCTGTTTCGAAAGTTTACAGAATATACCTCCGTTGTTTTGAAAGATATGCAGCAGATTATACTTCGACTGTTTTGAAATTTGTACAGCAAGTTATTATTTTCCCATTTACAATAATAAAACACAAAATTTATTTTAATACAAAAGTTAAGTGTTCTTTTAATGTTTTTTTGCTCAGTTTTATAAGAAAATTAATATTTAACTGCAAAAAAGTTTCACGGACTATAGTTTAGTTGACAATATTTAAAGTCTTTCGCAACATTAAAATTATTTATTTATTTCATAACGGAGGAAGGTGTTACGAATGCGTATTTTACGTTGTTTTAATTATTTTTCTAATATCATTGAAAAAGATTTAATGATATTAATTATTTTTCCTAAATGATATCGACTAAGACATTTAGAATTTTAGCAAGCAGCATAACTTTAAACATATATTAATCATAAGATATGGGATAAGAAAATGTTTGTTTGTTGATATTTTTATTATTTTTTTCTCGTGAAAGTTAGGGTCGGGCAGGCCCGTAGAACAACTAAATAAGTTAGAATCTAAACAAGAAAAAAGCTTACAACAACTAAAATATTTTTGATTTAAAACAAAAAACAATTATCCATATTTAATTTATAATGTTTATAGATGTATCATGACGGTCGCGATATGGATCGCAAAAGTCACAATGCATTGTGAAAGTCGACCCCACAATGGATCGCAACCTTCACAATGCTAAAAAGTTTACTATCGTGACAGCATCGTGAATCGTGCGCGACGTGCATGATACGTGATCCACAATGTTAGGTGTCCTGATTCCAGTACTGTGAGTTGCTATAGATCATTACCTTGTGAGTTCAGTCACTTGTACTTCTTTCTTCTACTTATCTTGCTTGCTTGCTATGTATATGTTGAAACACTTATTATGCTTTCTACAACATAGAAAGAACAATCAACATAAGACTTCCATAATATTAACATTGGCCCCCAGAAATAAATAGTTGCACCAATTGCTTTACTTCAAAAAGGACCAGATTTAACACAACATCGTTGAACCAACATACATCCAAACATAATCAACGTCTTCTATTTACAATATGTACTTTTTTCTTCTTGCTTTATTAAAGCGAGCCACAAGCCAAAACCTTCAAGAGTTGATCAGTGGATGCACCTCTTTTTGTCAGGCTATCAGCTAGTTGTCTTGCACTTGGGACCCATTTCACTTGGATCTCTCCAAGCTTTACCATCTGCTTCAATCTTGCCACATCAACGCGTTGTCGGGGATCCTCAACCACTTTTGTACTTTCCAAGTTGTCTTTCAAAGACTTGCTGTCAGTTATCAGTTCAGCAATGGGAAGTTTCTCCAAACAGAACATCTCTTTGAACATAGATGCAACAAGATGAGCATAATCAGCTGTGTCAGCTATAGCAGATATTTCTGTTGCCAAAGGTGACTTTGTTACTCTATCCAATTTCTTGGATTTCCATGATATGGGAGCAACTCTTCCTCCTCCTTTCAAAAACACAATATGACCTCCTTGCGAGTCTCCATTTGGTAGGGAGTTGTACGAGCCATCTCCATATGCAACAACTTTGATTTCATCTGGATGACCAAGTCCAGGGAAAACAAGTTTCACGTCTTCTGACTTCAAAGTTTTGATGGCTTTGTTGGCTTCTAATAAACTTTTGACTGTTGCCTTTTTTCCATAATTACTCAACATACATCCTTGGAAAGATACATCTGGTCGAGTTTGTGATGTGACCCACAACAGTTGTCCACACACTGACCTTAATTCCTTCTTTTCATTCTCGTCAAGTGTGTCTTTTATACTCTTTTTCCTGTCTGGAGTAACTTGAATTTCCTTGAGGCTTTTAATATATTGTGCCTGATCCACAAAAATGGCTTCGTTTGTTTGCTCTATGTTGAGTCCAACATATTTAAACGCTCCTTTTCCCCTCTTACTTATTTTGAACTCTTTCATAACTTCTTCCATTACCCCTTCATGCCACCTTGATGTACCACAATATGTGAAATCATCAACATGAGCCACAATAATTCCAACCAATTGGTCATCTTCATGCCAAAGAAATAACGATTGGTCATACAGGCTAACTTTACTACCCAACTCAGTCAGCTTCTCTTCCACTTTATTATACCATTCTCTTGGTGCATCATTGAGCCCATACAAACATCCTTTTAATTTCCAAACTTTTCCATCTTCTGAGAAATCACTAGGTGGTCTGACAAGGACTTTCCTCTGGATCTCTTTGCCTTGTAAAAAAGCAGCAGCTATATCTAGTGAATGAAGTTCCCATTCCATAGTAGAAGCCGCCATAAATATCAACCTCAATGACTGTCTGCTTGCGGTAGGGCTATCAACTCTTTTATCAACCAACTGCTCCTCAAAGCCTCTTACTACAAGTCGTGCTTTAGTTCTTTTTGTGCCATCTGGGTTACACTTTTCTTCAATTACCCACCTTGTTGAAATGGCTTTTTCCCCTACATCTTTAACCACTTCAAAAACATCATTTTCTAGCAGATTGTTGTACTCCTTCTCTTTTGCTTTAATCACGTCTTGCTTCTTCTCATCCACACTAGAAAGTACTAAAACTTGATTTGTCTCACCTTCTACTTGTCTCCACCATTGTACACGACTCCAGTCCACGGAGCTTGTCTCTTTCTGCCCCACTACATGAACATTCACCCAACCATTCCATTTTCCAACCTTCTTTGGTTGTTTAGACAATACTCTAGCTTTATGTATCTTTCTATTGTCGATGGAATATTGAATCAGTGTATTGTTCTTTGGTTTCTCTTTATTACTTTGTAGCCTTTCCCCTCCTTTCGAACATCCAACACTTTCTCTCTTTGTTTTATCATGTTTTGGTTTATGAACTTCTAGTTTCTCCTCATCTGCATATTTTGTTGAACTTTCATCTTCTTTTTCACTTGACTGATGATTTATTGTCTTTGTTTCACTTTTTTCATTTTCAATCACACTTCTCTCTTCTTCTGGAATCTTCTGAACTGGCTTCTTAAGAAATTGTACTTTAGAGTCATCTTGCATTCCTATCTTCTCTACATTTTCCTCTCTTGTTGAAGTATGAGCTATTTGAGTCTCAGCTGTCACATGTCCCATACCATTCTCTGCTTCATCCTTATCTTCATTCTCAGTTTCACCTTCACCTCCATCTTCATTTTCATTCTCAACATCAACATCTTCTTGATTCTCAGCTTCAGCATCTTCTTCATTCTCAGCCTCAGCATCTTCTTCATTCTCAGCCTCAGCATCTTCTTCATTCTCAGCCTCAGCATCTTCTTCATCATCACTGTCTGCATCTTCTTCATCATCACTGTCTGAATCCATTTCAGTTTCAATCCATTGTACATGCTTCTCTCCCTTGATTCCATTGTTCTTATTTCCTTCTTCCTGAACAACATCTACTTGTCTTTCATAATCATTTGGCTGTACCTTCAACAATTGGCACGGATGGCATCGATAAAACGCTCCACCATGTCGTATCAATACAAAATTGGTTTCTTTACCAATCACCTTTCCTGGTCCAGACCATCCCTTCTTTGCTTTTCGTTTGTAATATACTTTTTCGCCAATGTTGAAGTCCACCTCAACATATGTTCTTACGTTTCTTCTAAGGGCTCTCTTAATCCTTTCAGAGGATTCTGCCTTGATATATTGCTGTCTAGCAGAATGTAAAGCATTTAGATTCTCTCTAACAACGTCAAAGCTTGTCCGAGAATCAAGTGCCGGTAGTTTGCTTGTCGTCACTGAAGAAAAGGTAATGTTTCTGGAAAGAACCAACTGGTTAGGAGAAAACCCAAAACAATTTTGTAAGGAATTCTTTGCAGACACAGCCCATGCCAAAGCTGTTTTCAGACTGTATTTAGCATCTTCTTTTGTTTTCATTGTCGTTTCGTATGGTAACGCATTACCTCTTTCAACCATGCCATTACTGTATGGTGCCTCCCCAGGTGTTGTGCTTGTCTCTATGTCAAATTTCTCATGTAGATCTCTCATTACCTCGCTAGAAAATTCTCCACCATTATCATTATGCATCTTCTTTGGACTTCCAAAGTAAGCAAACCAGATTTGAGCAATTCTTTCCACAACAACATCTGTTTTCTTGGTTTCTATTACTGATGCAGCTGTATATCGAGTTGCTTCATCAACTAAATGTAATATCCAAACTTTTCCTTTAACAACTTCTTTTAAGTCCATGGAAACACAGCCATTGAACTCACTTGCCTTTGGAAAACTTACGATTGGCCTTGGCTTTGGTTTTCTGTACTTTTGGCAGAATAAACAGCCATCACATATCTTCTCTACTTGATCAATGAACTCTCGATCTTGGCAACCCCCATTTTTCAGCAACTTTAGTAGACGTTCCTTGGAAGCATGTGCAAATTGCCTATGAAGTTTTTCTGCTTTCTTCCTCTTCTCCTGAGTTGTGGCTCCAAACAGATTTTCTTGATGCAATATCACATTGCAGTTTTGATTCGTCCATTGACTCACAGGAATCACATAATGACCAGTAGTGTTAAACTCCAAACTAAACGTCTTGCCATTCATAGTCACTTTATGATCTTTCGTATCAACCACCATCCCCAGTTCAGTCATTGTTGGTCGGCCTATCAAAAGTGGAATCTCGTTCCAGCGTCAAAATTGTCTGTTCGACAGACCTGCCTTTGGGTATTCCGACACAACAGTTACAAGGTTATATTCATCACGTAGATTGAACTTTCTCAGAAAACTGTTTATTGTATCGTCGCCTTCATTTGTCATTTCTTCCAGCGTCAAAATTGTCTGTTCGACAGACACAATACTGGGAAGAAGATCGAACCAAGAATGGAGTGGAAGCAATAAAGACTTTGATCACCAAATTCAAATCACCACTTGAAGCAGCCGGTTTTAAGAAAGACAAAGTGTTTAACGAATGGAAGGCTGTACAAACACTTGTAAAAACGCAATACAAAGCTTTTAAGAAAACCACTAACGTTTGGGCCAACTTGATTCGGAGTCAACAAAAGAAATATCAGAATATTTTAATGCTGGTTGAGCTCGTAATATGTATGTCTTCCTCAAACAGTGCTGTCGAGAGAGTTTTTAGCACTTTAACAACTTTGCTTTCAGATCGACGTTTGAGTATAAAGCACGCCACCATGGAAGACGCCATGATAATCGCCGGAATCAACACTGTTTGGACGGAGGCAGAAAAAGAGGAAATACTCAAAGCTGCAGTGGAAAAGTACATGTTGAAACGTAGGACAACAAAACTTGCAGATAACTCCCCAGAGAAAGCACCCCGAGTTACAGTAGCAATCTCTGATGAAAGCGATGAGAGTGAAACCGACGATGATTCGAGTGATTGTTCGCGCGATGACACTTTTTTTTCTGACGACGAATAAGTTTTAAATTATTTATTTTTAAGGTCACTTGCAAGTAAAGCTACACATCTTCGAGAGTACGAGCACAAATAAATGCGAGTAAAATAATTCAGAGTGAGAGTACAATGCGAGTACAATTAGAGCAATCTTTTTAATAACGCAACAATAACAATAATTAAACTACTCGCGAGTAAATCTTTAAAAAATTAAATCATATTACTCGCGAGTTATATTAAAGAAAAACATTTCTTTTTTTTTTGAATCTAGTTGCTCTTTTTAAATTAAAAAATAAATTTTAAAGTTCAACTTTTCTGTCTACTTCTTTAAATGCTTTCGCTACTTTCGTTAAATGAAATCACTTCCAGCATGTTCTTTCGCAAGCACAGAGTCAGCATGATATCTAATTATAGTTATGGTGATCAATTGCCACATGCAGAAAGACTTTTTCTTGTGTTGTTTTGAAAATTATACAGAATGTGCTGATGTTGTTTTGGAAGTTATTTATAACGGAGGAGGGTGTTACAACGTAACTACTATTACGATTACACAGTTGGCGTCTAGTATTATTCGCTTGCGGCCCTTTCTTTGTTTGAGTTAAAAAAATACTATTTAACGTATAATTTTTTTTAAAAAAATAATAAACAATGAACACATTTTAGTTTCTTCGCAACAAATTACCTGCTTTAAAACATGGCAAAATTAGAGTTGTAGTATGCGAGTTCTATGATTACTTGAGAAAAAAAATGGAACAATAATGAGCGCACGCCATCGCACGCCATTAAAAATTATGCTGTGCGAACATCGCACGCCTCAAAATTATGGAAAAGTATCATGGCGTGCGAAGCTCGCACGCCAGCATTTTTCTTCCTGACGAGGCCTGTAAAATGATGTTGAAGTAATATTAGGGCTTAAAAAGTTGGTTAACCAGTCTATTTAAATTTTTTAAAAAGCTATTTTCATTCTCAAAATATTCGCAGTTAAAGAATTTCAGATTTAATTATGCTGCATAAATTATCATGTCATATTTAAGTAATAGCAAATTTTGGCATTTTCTGTCATCAGTCATTTTAGACCTGATAAGGATATGCATTCAAACTTTATCAATGCATAGATATTATAAAGGGGAATTGGTTAACATAAATTTTTTGCCAAAATGGCACTCGTTTCCTTGCCATGATCTTAAATGTTAATCACGATGCCATCACAAATTTTTTTTATACTGTGTTAGGCGTCCTGATTTCAGTACTTATCTATCGCAAAATTAAATTATCACGAGATCTAAAGAGTTTTAACCGCGATTTGCAAAATTGCGAAATTTAGGTCTTCAAAAATTATGAAGTTATATCCTTTAGTTTGTTTTAGTTTAAGAATGTTTTAGCTCTTTTGTGTTACTTAGTTTTATTTAAATTACCTTACCGCAATGACAGCCAAGTTTTTGTGTCAAGGATTTAAACACTTTTTTTTCTTAATTGCTATTAAAGTTAAATTTTTAATGTTGATACACACTTACATTGAATTAAGTTGGAAATCAGTTGATCTACTTTTGGAAAGTTTTATTGTAACAAGAATTGTTTTGATGTAGTTGAATGAAAGTCCACTGCTTAAGACAGCCAACGATATATAATTTTAACTGTGGCTGTTATACAAATTTTTCAGATAATGCAACCACCTGTCCAAAACAGCAACTTTTTTCTTCTCCCCAAGTGGCCATCTTAACAAGGTTGACACTTGGTCATAATTCAATAATAATTTTGTCATTCATATTTTAAGGATAATTACAATATCAAGTGTACTTTTACCACTCAGTCATGTGTATTTTTGCTATAGTTCCATGTAAAGTTTTATAAAAAAAAGTGGACGTAATATAATGTCAGACTTGTATCTCAAAACGCGAAGCATCAATCAGAACATTTGTAAACAATTTTTTAATGCTCAAAACACTGGTAGAAGAATTAAACATCATGGAGTAAGTTTTATTTTATTTATTTATTTTTTATTTTATTTGTTTTCTTTTGATGACAAGCAGTAACATTTTTTATATGTAAATGATAGCTAGAGAACAGTGACGTGGAAAATGGTAACCTGGGTTGTAAATGTTTCTCTTTTCTTTATCATTGGTGCATTATTATTGATTTTAGAAATTCAGGAAAAAATATTCTTTATATCAAATTACATAAGCAAGTTTGTTTTGTCATTATTGAAAGCTTAGTTGAAAAGAGCCAGGGTGCTGGGATAATAAAAAAGCAATGCAATTTCTCCTGTGCGTGTAGCGAAAAACGGTCCGTTTAAACTTACCGTGTATTTTAGCCTTAAGGAAATCCTGTCAGCTTAGGTCAGAGGTCAAATTCATATGAAATCCTAAATCTATATGTCATAGACTGGCAAGAGAGACAAAGGTCAGTGGCCTGGCTAATTGAGACAATACCTACTGTGGTTAACAAAACACGATGTACCAGTATTTAAGTTGAGAAGTGTTTGTACATATCTTAGCTTACTCCACCAGCTAGCAACCTACTGGGAACTGCAATTAACATTATGTTTAGTTCCATGATAATGTATGCTTAGTGTGTGAGAAGCCTTACTAATTTAAAGTTAACTTTTTAACATTTATTTTGTTCTTTTATTTGCATTTTAAATAAATATTCATTAACCCTGGGTTCCCTGTAAATATAATCATTGTGTTATTCTAATATTTCAGTGACTCCGCTAAAATGTTATTATATAAGGGTTTAATCCTAGGTTCCATCTGCACTTAACAAGAGTGAACGGTACGGTGTGGAAGATTATTTGAGAAAAAGTCATACTGGTGTTTGGGATTTAATCGAAACTCTAGATAAATTGTATTTCTTAAAGAAATTTGATACATTGCCAGTGTTGGAATCTTTAGAGGTAAGTACATTTGATACCAATGTGATGTCATGGGTATCTTGAAGTAAAGTGTGATTGCTTTTTTTTATGTGAGTGGAGTAATTCTTAAAACTGAGATATGAGGTATTATTTCAAAAAGGTCTTAAAAAGCCTTGAGAAAGGATTTAAAAAGTCATGGAATTTGTTTGTCTTGTGAACAAATTGCTAGTATAGGTGGGTTTTTTTTTTCAGAAGTTACATAAGTTATTTACAGAAGACGATGCTAACTTTCACATGGTCACCAATGCAAAGACTGCACGTAACATGACAGTACCAGACATTTTTTACATGAACGGTGGCACTAAAGTAAGTATTATTCTACATTATCTGTTTTTTGAGTGTTTTATCTTGAAATTCGGAACATGGAATGTTTCAAACAAATTGAAATTAAAAAGAAAATTTTGTGATTATATATATATATATCAGATATTTTGTGTTTCCTTTTATTTTTTTTGAATGAAACCTCTGGTTAAAAAAAGATTCTTCTGGAAAAAGTTTTAGAGCATAGTGTTATCCCTAAATAAAGTGTAGAAATAATTCCTAATCTTAATTATTTAGACTGTTTGAGCCTTTCAAAGTTTTAAGCTTTTCACAATTAACTGTGTCTTTCATTTACGGTTACTTGTAAAACACGCGCAAGTTTCGCTGTTGTGTATCATCTATGATGTATGATCTGTGACAGAGAAAAATGTGATTAGTGTAAACACAGATAAGCGGGATAGAAAGTAACGGAGAAAGCAGCGAAATTGTACGGAATTTATCAAGGTTTTTCTAACTCTGATTCTCTAATATAATGATAATTTAAATATATTATTGAGTATATATAAAATATTTTGCTTATTGAAGGACATATAGAAACAAAATGATCTCATTAAGTATGTTAGAAAATTGGCAGGTGGAAGAAGATAAGGATTCAATTCATGAAACAAAAACAGTTTCATCACTTAATTAATGTACGCTCTTCGTGAATTTTCATTTTTAACGAACAAGTTTATCTCTTTCTACATTTTGTGTTTAAATAAAATTGGAACTGCTTCACATACCACCTCTTTTTGTTTTTATGGTTTCCGCATTAGTCAGCCTTTCAAGTTGTCTTTTATACAGTTTGGATGAAAAGGATCCTCGCATACAACTTAATTTTTCAAAACACAATTGTTTCTAAATTCAACCCAATATTATTTAACTACCTTGTTGCTCAAAGTTTTTCAGCTGTGATACCATCAATTGATAATTGTCACATATCAGTGGTCAATGCAACCATAACGTTGTAGATTGTTGTTTTATTTTTAATAATCTATACTTGGATCCAATTATGTCATTTTACGCTTTAACAACGAATCTTGACTATCACAATAACACACACATTGATTAACGTTACTGTAAAAATTAGTTTTAGCTGGGTACCTGTGCAAAGTATAATGTATTCCTTTGTTATGCTTAGGTTATACTAAGAGTCTTATTTCATCCTGTAGTAAATGGAAAAGCAGACACATTGTCAATATCAAGTATGTGATATTTAATCTTCCTCTTTAGTAATTGATAATGCTAGGCTTATTTAGTTTTTTATTTTATATAGATGAAGCACAACGAAAGATTCGAGTTTATTGTTTTGAAATATTGCGCAGTGTTTGCTTAGCGGTATGCATTCTTGTGGTAATATAAAATTTTTATAATGCACATTGGCAATTTTATGTTTTTTTTTTGTTGTTGTTTTTTTGTCACATAGGTTGAGAATGTTGCTTTGATGGTTGGTAAATTTGATCATTTAATTGAATTTTTATTTTCATGCATGGAAGATAGAAAAACTTTTTTGTAAGTAATTTCCAGGCTTATGATTATAACAAGGTTTCTTAACTTGAAATAATTATGTCACTTGTTTGACTTTGGTATTAGCTTGAATAAGTATTTTGTAAATTTGGTGCACTTAGTAGATTATTGTTCAATTTCAGTTGTGGTTCATAAAGTTCTTTGTTCAAGACAATATATATGTAATCGTGAATTTAACTCATGATAAACTTCTTTATTTGAATAATCAAATTAAATACAAATCTCCTTCAATGTGTTCATGATCTCTCTAAAGTCACATGTGAACTAAACATTCTCAGTCGTGGAGAGCATTGACCCCTTATGATTCTTTAATGACTACATATATATTTGAACTGTAAATATTTACATTTGAGAGAAAAGCTTGGAATAAATTTACTAACAAGTTCTCATTTTCTCAACCAATCAGGAAAAGAATAAGCTTTTTGCATGCTATTTCAGGCAATCGAAGAAAAATAATAAATAAAATTTGACTTATTTCCCAGTACGAAATAAAAATAGAGCATATATTTAGTTGCAGATTAGCCAATCAAATTGCAAGAAATCAACCTTAGAACACTTTGCTAAGATGAATAATAATAAGTTGAGAGCAAATAGAAGTTGTTGGGCAGTTATGAAAATTAATTGTTTTGTTATTATTAACATTATTATTAGGGCTGCTTCTACTTTATTGGAGGAATTATTGGCATCAAATCGTAAAATTGTAGACCTGTCTCAGATAAGTAAGTAACAAATGTAATTATGTTAAACGTTTATCAACACGATTATCTACTAGTTAGAATTTTACATTTTTTTATATTAAAGTGTGAATTAAAACTTAATAATTTTTTTTGGTTTTTAAGATATTTAATTGACTCTTTTTTTTCGGATAATTGATTCGTAAGAGGAGGACGTGTTTTCAAGTGGTTAAGAGAAACTGGTTAAATTGTGATTTTCAACGGAGAACATCGAGAGAAGAAGGCTATATTCCTTATTAATGGTACACATAAGTTATTTTCCGCAAATATTAACGAAGTGAAATGGGCTAACAACGAAGATCTCGCGTCAAAATACTTATGATTTAAAACTTTCTTGAATCATTTCATGTAAACATATTTCTTATGAGAACATGGTTCAAACGTGTGATTTATGCAAAAGGCAATTTGAAAGTCTCCGAGGACTGAACATACACCGTGGCTCATGTAAAAGGAAAGAGTTAATGTACATAAGACGTGTTAATGGATTGCTTAACGACTCTTATAACACAAATGATGATGAGGAAATAGAAACCACCACTGCTCTGCTAGAAGCCGACGTTTTACACATCAGACACAAAGACGTTATTCAACCATATCTACCCTTATATACACCGGAAAACCTAACACGGGATGTTAATATAAACGGTATACCAGCAGACGTTTATGAAACTCAGCTAAATAACGCATACAACGAGATCATTAAATGGCGTAAAAATCTTTTCATGCTCCTGTCTGGAAAAGCTGGGAAGGTTTTCATACGCGAATTGTCCTATTGGCTAGACCAATTTAACAGAGACACGAAGTTAAAACCCGTTTCCATTAAAACGTTCATGGTCTTGCCTAGTCTGCTTCTTCAAAAACCCTCCAGACAAAGTAAAGCGAAAGAACACGCTGCAAAATTAGACAAACGTTTACAACTCTGGAGAGGAGGAAATATTACACTACTGTTAAAAGAGGGACGAACCATTCAGAAAAGACTTGGAAGTAGTAAAATGAGAACCGAAGCAGACGTTTCCCGAATTTTTGCAAAGCTTATGATGGAGGGAAAGGTCAGCGCAGCCATAAAATTTCTATCTGAAAATAATGACTCTGGCGTGTTACCTGCTGATGACGAGACAATAAGAGAACTTCGAGCAAAACATCCGTCTCCAGCTACTATACTACCAAATAGTTTATTACAAGGACCATTAAATCAGCTGCAAGATTCATACTTCGACAACATCAACGAAGACCTCATAAGAATAGCTGCAAAGCAAACACGAGGTGCAGCAGGACCTTCAAAGATGGATGCCGACCAATTTAAAAATATGCTGGTTAACAACAAGTTCAAACAGGAAGGAAAAGAGCTTCGAGAACAAATCGCAACTCTGACTCGAAAATTAGCTACCACAATTGTAGACCCTAATACAATCGATTCTCTTGTCGCATGTAATTTAATCCCGTTGAACAAAAACCCTGGTGTCAGACCCATTGGAGTTGGTGAGACGTTGCGCCGTATAATGGGCAAAGCCATCGGCTGGACTCTCAAAAAAGACATACAAATAGCCGCAGGTCCACTTCAAGTCGCCACAGGTGTCGAAAGTGGCGCTGAAGCTGCTATTCATGCGATGAGAACTATTTTCGAGACTGAACAATGCGAGGCTGTCATACTGGTAGATGCGAGTAATGCGTTCAACACACTAAACCGAAATGTTGCACTTCATAATGTACAATATACTTGTCCACACTTTGCCACGATACTAATCAATACCTACAGAAAGGCATCGAGACTTATTGTACGAAATGAAACTGAGTTATTATCACAAGAAGGCACAACTCAGGGAGACAATCTTGCTATGTCCTTTTACGCGATCAGTACCGTTATTATACAGGATCGATTGAGATCTATCGCTTCCGTAAAGCAGGTCTGGTTGGCGGACGATGCTACAGGTGCTGGCACTGTGAACGGTTTACTCCAATGGTGGAACTTAGTGATATCTGAAGGACGCAAATACGGATACCATGTTAATGAATCGAAATCGTGGTTAATAGCGAAGGACGATAGGGTACTCGAACTTGCCAAAAAAGAATTTAGTGGCTCCTCTATTAAATACACAATAGATGGAAAACGTCACTTAGGAGCTGTAATTGGTAGTGCAGATTATAAAAAGCAGTATGCAACGGAAAAAGTGGATCAGTGGTGCAATGAAATGAGAAAATTAGCTGAGATCGCAATTAGCGAACCACAAGCCGCATTTGCTGCTTATACTCATGGCGAAATGCATAAATTCAATTATTTTATGAGAACTATTCCAAATATGGAGGATTTCCTCACACCACTTGATAAAGTCATCGAGGACGAATTCCTGCCTGCTTTGTTTGGAGAGACCATATCTGAAACTGATCGTAAACTGTTCAAATTACCAATTCGGGATGGCGGAATGGGCATACCTGTGTTGACTCAAAAAGCGAAAATTGATTGTAGTTCATCATTGGCCATATCTGCACCCCTTGTTGAAGTGATTGTATCTCAAGGTAACGACATCCCTTCAAAAGAAACTATAAGACAAGTTCGCCATGACAGAACGGAATTAGTCACAGCCTTACAGAGACAAGAACGTGAGAATGTAATCAGTGAACTTGATAATAAATTGTCAAGAGTTCTTTCTCAGAATTGCGAAAAAGGCGCATCAAGTTGGCTTACTGTCCTCCCCCTGAAAGACCAAGGATTTGATTTATCAAAGGACGAATTCCGTGATGCATTGGCTTTAAGATATAATCGCAAAGTCAAGAACTTACCATCAAAGTGTGCATGTGGACAACCATTCGATACGAATCATGCCATGAACTGCAAAAAGGGAGGATTTGTTTCTATTCGTCACGACAACGTAAGAGATTTTGAGGCAAACCTTCTTAAAATGGCATGCAATGACGTTGAAATTGAACCGAAACTACAACCCGTTGAAAATGATGAAGCCCGACTAGATATACGAGCTCGCGGTTTTGGCGTCCGGGACAATCCGCTTATTTCGACATTCGAATTACCAATGTCAACTCCAATTCACAAGCGAACATTCCAGTAGCAGCAATATATAGGAATCACGAGAGCGAAAAGAAGAGGAAATATAACGACCGCATCATCAACCTTGAACATGGCTCATTTACTCCACTTGTTTTTTCCATTAATGGAGGTATGAGTCAAGAAGGTACCATATTTCACAAACATCTCGCTGAAAAGATTGCTAACAAGACGGGACAAAAGTATGAACGAATAATGTCATGGATAAGATGTAAATTAAGTTTTGTAATAATGCGTTCTGCTTTGTTGTGTCTGAGGGGTAGTCGTTCTGTGAAGGTTAACGTGGAGCCAGCTGATGACTTCAGCTTCGCATGTGACGAAGCCAGGCTTTGACATTCTGTTTTAGTTATTATATTGTTTTTCATATTGTTTGTTGTTTCAATATTTATTTTTGTTGTTTGTTTGTTCTAATAGCTGGCACACATTAGGCATCAAGTCCCCAACAGTCCTCTCTTTTTCGTTCTCGCAGCTATCTCCTTCTCGAATCTTTTTAGTCTACATCATCTTCACGGAAAAATTTTTAACTCGTTTTTATATAATATATAAATAATTTTATTACTTTTATTTATTACATGACGTTTATTAACATTTTTGTACATTTATTGAGCTGAAATATAACCGATTGATTTCCTTTAATGTCAAAGTAATACTGCGTTCGCCGTCATGACGGTGTTGATGAGAACTTGTGTGACGTAATTCAGTGGGATGTAAACAAACAAGTATTACATGTGTGAAATGTTTTTTTCATTTTTATATCAATTCAACAGGTGTTTTTATTTAATTTGGCAGACTTTTTGCAACATAAAACGTTTCTCAATAACAAATGGTCAAATGATTATAAGCAATGAAATGTGTCTATGCCTAAAAAATCAAGAAGTGATTTTGTGAAAATAAAACAGATTTTTTAACTTTTCGATATCTTGGAAATTAGAAATATTTCTTTACCTATTTTCGCATGTTATTAAATTCTTGAGAATAATTTTTCTACAACATTAAGGATCATACATAGTTTGTAACATCGTCTTGTTTAATGTTGGGTTGCACAAACATTGTACCAAGCAACTTTTTCAATTTATTAGAACATTTACTCTTGTGAAAGGGTGGAAGAACAACACAATTTTTACATTTGCAACAGTACCAACTCCAATATATTGGTTTGCCTTGGTACTGTGTTTTTAATTAGAAACTGTAACTCATTACTCAATGTGAGTGAACCTTCATTTATCATCTTACAAATATGTATAAGCTATATGTACATCGTGATGCCACAAATCAACAAAATATGTACGAACCAAATTGCCTTTTGTTCGATAATGGGGGCAACAGTAAATGTAATTATCAACTTTTGGGGACAAAATTTAGGCATAATAAAAAGCGAAAAATTAATTTTGTTTTCTTGATATATGTACAAGTAATGTTTTTACTACATAAAACACATTTATTTATTTTTTCGTTAGTTCATCTTTGAAGATACTGTGAATAGCCTGCTTTAAATGTATTTTTAACAGCCTATTTTTTTGTATTATAGAAAATCTTCAAAGTCTCACTGTAAATTTAAGAGAGTCAAATTTCCCTGGTTTTTGTCGTATTTTATCAACTGCAGTGGCTGATATCGATTTTTCGGAACAGAGATGTACATGTGAGTTGTTTCCTCCCAATTGATAGTTTCGTATTTCAGAGACAGTTAACTGATATAACTTTGGAGAAAATGTAACGTTTTTACCCCTTACTTTTAAATGTTGCATGCAAGATTAAATTTTTTGTTTGTTTATTTAGTATTGGCACAAGACAAAGAAGAACATGATAGATCACATGAAAAATCACTTGCAGATTTAAATCAAGGTATAATAGCTAGACAACGTTGATAGTCTGTTTTACAAAAAAATAAGTAATCTAGCTAAATTTCAATCCCTTTTTCACAAGCTTACGACTTTGGAGATGGGTTTCTATTTGTTACCACAAAGATAATTTGACTGCATTTTTTTAGGCCTGCTATTGAGTTATCCAGAATTTCTGAGCAGAATGGTTAAATTAGCCAGCAAGCCATTCCGTGAGTTTATGTGTTATAAAATGATGTCTCATTTTTGTTGTTTGTATAATTTATTTTGTTCCTTCGTTTCCTCTGTTCTTTTACTAATTGTGCTTATCTTTTAGCCGGTGGCTCTTTAATCAGTCAAATACCACCTGCTTTGCAAAGTCTGGTTTTAAATGTTCCAATACCAATGGAGAATATTCACGAAATACTGGATGGCGATGACCCACCTCCAATTTCTAGCTTATTTTCTTTAAGTAGGATTAACTTATATTTTTATTGCTTCAAGATTCCTTGTATGTTTTTCTTTCTGTTTCAAAATGGATATTAAGCAATGATTATTGTTGTATTTAAGAGTGCAAACAAAAATCTGTTGTATTTATAGTTTTGTGATTTATTGAATTAATTTACTTTGGAAGCATTTGATAAGCTCTGGTTGAAGTTTCCAGTTATTCTTTTTTTATGTAAATAAAGATTTATTGATTTTGAACTCTTTTTAAACCACTTTTTATTTATATTTATATGTCTAGATAACCAAAGCAATGCTAGTAGCCACCCATCTTCATCTAATAATTCTCAAACATTTGAACATCCTACATGGCTTCCTCTTCCTGTGCAGGTTATGAATGAGGTAACATTATTTATTGCTACTAACAGCTGATTTTAAAACCGTATATTACCTTTTCTTTCTGCTTTATATACTAGGTGATGCATAAAGTAGAGATCTTGTATGTTTTGACATTATTTCTTTGTGGAAAATATAAATATGATGTGAGTGGATGTGTTTTTATTTACTCCCTTTTTGATTTCGATTTTTGAAGGTATGATGTATCTGTTTTGTAACTCAACTTTTCTTTTTGTCTGTGTTAGGTTCAAGCGAAGCTGAGTGATTTAAAATTTATTCCAATGTTGTGTGATATGTTTGATAAATTATACTGGAATACAGAAAGGTTAGTTGATACTGAAAATAATGTAGTTAATTTGTTTTTATTAAACAGCTTGGTTATCAAAATTCTAAAATAGTGACATATAAAAAACCTTTGTGTTTAGCAATCGATTTCCTCGACACAATCATCATGAAGACGAAGATTGTGACTGCACACCGGTTTGTTTTCTTTTTCCTAATTTACATAACAGTCCAATAAAACATGCTTACTTTCATTAGGTATGTAATCGATTTCTTCCTCTTCTTTAGGAAAGTGCTTTGAAAATTCAGTTTTTAAGATTTGTTCACAGTTTCTGCGATCACAACGAGTAAGTGTTGTTTCTTATGCAGAATCATATAAATACAATTTTCTTATACGTTGAGGTTGATACATTGTTTCTTCTTTCTTTTTTTCTTTTTTTTTAGTAAAAGATATTTACTTCTTTGCTCTCGTGAAATTCAAGAAATGAGAGACTTATGTGGTATGTAAATTGAACTTTTTTTCATAAATTTTTGTCATAAATTTATAATATTTCCCAGTTGAAGTTGTTTCGTCACCAGAAAACCTATCTACTATCTGTCTCTTTTCTTCGAATGTGTATCAGGTTAAAAATTTATGTGTGCATAAAATACAATAAAAATTTAAAATACTCCAAGCATTTCTCCCATTGTCCATCTAACTGCAAAATTTTCTGTACTCAAAATTTTTTATTAGTTTTCATTTGAGAAAGTAAATACACACTAAAATTAAAGTGCCTCAAGTCTTTCAGGCCTTGCCATGAGCAAATAACCTCCCGAGCAATTAATTGCGCGCGTCAGAGTGTCCACGCGGTTGGACACTTTTAGATCTTAGAATTATTGAACAGTCCTGGTCCTTGAAATCCACAAGCAAGCCTATTCATAGCCAACCTCACCATCCTAGCTAATTCACCGACTCCTGACTTAGTTGAAAGAACTACGTAGACATAAATCTCTTTTGCCTGGCCCCTTCGTCGTTGGTAACCAGGTCTTACACAAGAAATCCAGCCATGCGGTTCTTAACTAATGCGGAGGTGAACGCCGACGGAGCACGGATGACGCAAGTCTGCAAAACTGCACTTACAGGCAGAACAGACAATTTATCATGGATTTAATTGTAGATAATTTCTTCATTTGACGAAACAATTGGAAAACATTAGCAGGTCCAACTTTAATGGGTTGTTTTCTTTATTCTGCAACTGTTTTCAAACAATTTTAAAAACGAAACCCACGTGCGGTATAATTTTTTTTTTCTGTATCAATTTTATGAACCTAAGTTTTATTTAAACCATGCAGATAAAGATTTTTTTAATTTAAAAACGAAGCATATTTTTTCCTATTTGCTGAAAAATAAACAATAAATTTATGAAAACGACAGTATAGTCATGCATACTATTTCGGACATGTAGAAAAGGAAGTTAAGATTGAGAGAGTCGCTATACCAGTAGACGCTCGATCATCGTGTTTGGGGCTCATGATTTAAAACGTCCCCCACTTTTCTACTGCAAAATCAATGCGCAACAAAGATTCACCTTAATGCCCGTATCGCAAGCGTTTTACAAAATGGTGAATGAACTTTTGCACGATGGGTGGAAAATAATCACACCAAATATCTTTTCAGTTTCAGGTTGAGCGTTCGTGCAGGAATTTCACTTAGAAGACCAATCATTTCTTAAGAAAAACGTTTACAATTATCTCAAAATGTTAATATTTATGCGAGCAATAGAATGCTCGGGTAACGAGCATTTACGCGAGCACTACGCGGGCGCGAGCTATTGCTCCCGACTCATGGCAAGGCCTGTCTTTGGAAGATTGTTAACATGTTTACCAACCTTTTTGAGTAATATTTCATGAAGAGTTATCTGTTTTTCCGTTTAGACAAATATGGTACACAAAGACCAGTTTCATTAGATAAATCACGAAGGTATTTGCATTTTTGGATTTTTGATTTTGCATTTGTATGTGTGCAGCACATGGTGTGAGTCTAACAGGAATGTAAAATAGTAAGATTCGTTCAGATTAAATAATAATGCAAAGCGTTGACTGCCAGTTTTATGTATTATCAAAAGATATGAATTGACTTTTTTTTACATTTAGTAAATACAGATGCAGTGGTCAAAAAGGTCTCATCACTAAAATAATTGATGTGTTAAAAAAAACTGCAGCAAATAATGCTTTAAGGTAAATTACGTAAACATCATGTGTGAGTAAACGAAGTTATTTATGCATTGCGGTCATTTGTTGTCAAAAATTACGCTTGATATCTCTTAGTAAAACTACATTTTCTGAATTTAAAATATTCTGGCAACTTTATTCTGGCAAGCGATGAAAATTGTGATTCCAACAAACTTAATAGTGACAAAACCCACAGTTTTGCTTGGCAGCATTATGAATTACTCTACAGCGGGTGCAGAATAAAAAGTACAGCCATTTTAAACACAGATAATATGGTTATTATGATAGGATTGCTTCTTCTTGTTTTAGATTCTGGTTGTCAAGAGCAATTGAAGGTTTTCTGAGAGGTTCTGTATCTCCACCAGATCAACATTTCTTAATTAATAGGGGTCTCATTAAGGTAAGTTTTGTGTATAATTCTATATTTTGTTATTTAAAATATTATGTAATAGTACATAATATTTTTTAGTAAAATTCAGCAATTATCAAGAAAGTAGTTGCCACACAAATAAAATTCAAATTGGAGAAAACACAAAAAGGAGCAAAAAAAAAGTTAGAGCTGTGCAACATTTTTTCATGGTTTCTCTTTTATTTTACTTTTAAAAAAATGATACAATTTATAAAATTGTGTATATATTTTTCAATGTATTATGTATTGCTGTTCAAACAATAGGTTTCTAACGTAAATCATATCTTTCATACACTATAACTCCATATCCTTTTTTATTATTTTTCTTTTCGTGTTCTTTTCCTTATATAACATTACCCTACTTCTGTGTGTTTCTGTGACTTTTACAAGTTGGATGTTATTATGTCGTATTTGGTATATGGCAAAACAACCATTTAACATGTAACAATATCAATAAGGGCTAAAATACACGGTAAGTTTAAACGGACCGTTTAGTTGTAAGAAAAAACTTATAAGTTTCGTTGAAGGTAATATATACCTGTCTACAAGTTAGATAAAATGTATGAGTTTTTTTAAAAAACTCTCTTTTACAATGAATACCGAAGAAAAACACCTTCCGTTGCGGGTATTGTTAGAGCAGCAGCAGCAGGGCAAATGGTAGAAGAAAAAATATGATTAGAAATTGAAAAAATATGCTTAAATCTTTAGTTTAAACAATAGCTTATTAATCATTCTGTTAATTTCAATAGAAAAAACTAAGCAAAAGTTGAACATGTCCAACTTTAAAAAAAACTTATAAAAACGAAAAAAGTTGTACATCTTTCCTGTTTACACAGTAATATTTTTATCTTATATTTAAACGGTCCATTTAAACTTACTGTGCATTTTAGCCTTAAGGCAGACTGACGTCAATACCATATCAAAGATTACTGAAGCCATTGCATTCCCCCAATAATTTCGAGTCCAAATAACTTAGAAACCAGTGGTGACATTAGTTCTGTCGTCCTATGTTTAAATGTTTGCAGGACATTTCCAGAGACCAATCAACTAGTTTTTAATATGTCCTATTAACAAAAATATTATGAAATACTATTTAAAACACCTGTTGTTACCTGCAAAGCGTTATTGTATTCCATTGTTTTATGTTTTTAGCATCTTTACGAACATATTGTAACCAGTGATACTAAAGCAAAAGAGATTATTCAAAGTAGTTTTGATTTGCTTGGTGAATTAATGAAGTTTAACGTAGCTGGATTCGTACAATTCAATCAGTCAGTAGAATCAGGGGCACAGGTCTGTGTTTTATACAATAACTAATTGAAATGAAAACTTGTTATTGTTTGAATCTTTTTTTTATTAATTTTTGTTCATTTTTAGTTCGAAAAGTTTTTATCGGTTATGACGTCAAGTGTGGTGGACTCGAATATGTTTATTCGTTGTATTGTGTTGTCCCACGAGAGGTTCTCCTCCACTGGAGTATATAACACACAACAGTGTCACCTCAGTGGAATAATCAAAAAATGGGAACATAAAATATATTTAATGTACAAGCTAATAACCTCAATCTCAGTTGACAGTCTAACACAGGTATGACATGCAGTGTTTGTTTGGCTTCGTTTTTATGGCGTTCTTTCCTGAATTTTATACTCAACATGAAGTGTGTTTTTAATGAGTGCTAACCCAAGAGGAGCACTGTTTTGAATATTATCTGAAGTACATGAAAAATTTCTAGATGGTCTTGAGAGTAAATTGGTTCAAGTTATTTGGCAGATATTCAGAGTCCTGTTTGCTTACTTACTTTTTTTTGCTAACTTTTTATTTAAAAAAATAATTGAATTTTTATATTTATTATATTATTAATGTTGATGAACTATTAAGATTAATTTTTTCTTTAGGAAAATGTTAGCTGTTTAAACACTACTCTAATATTTTTAATGTTTGCGTATAATCATGGTCAGCTTGATAAATACCTACAAGCCTTTCTGACTGAAGAAGAAGCACAAAAACATCCTGGGTTAATTCTGTCAAATTTAAGGTATGTAGTCACTTCTTTTGATGCAAGTTAAGGTACAGTTCAGTTCTGCCATTGTTTTCATATTAATTAAATCCAGTTATTAATATTTAAAATGTTTTAAACTTCAGCATAGCGAAAGGTTAAAATATCTGTTTGAAATTTTTTGTTAGAAATCAGATATGTTGGCAATTAACGTTTAAAAAAAGAAAAAAATAAGCTTTCACCATAGAAAAAAAACATTAAATGCACTCCCAAACCTTTTTTTTATTTAAAATTCCAGATAATTTATCTCCCATTTCCTTATGACAATGCTAACAATTGGGACTAGATTTGTTTAGTAATTGGTTTAATTTTCCACCAACTTAAAATTGTACATTTTTCAGTAGCTGATGTTAGCTGTTATAGGATTTAATATTATATATTTATAATTAAATAAAACACAGTGCAATAATATTTTTGCGAACTTTGCAGAATTTTTACAAATTAAATAAAAGACAGTTTGTAATTTACATCTTCTAAAAAGGCACAAAAGTTTTTTTACTGAGATGTCCTCTAAGGTCTTTTGTTTAGCATAGTGATCCACTTCATTTTATTGAAATAAATTAGTGTTTAGTTTGTCCTAAAAAATTCAAAACAAAAACTAAACAAAGGAGATAATTTGTTGTTTGTGTAAATTTGAAATCTAACAACTGCAGTTTTAAATTAATTATTTTGTTTACTAAGCAATATACAGCCTTTTTAGTTGAGCTTTGGTAAATTCCATGGTAGTACTTTCCCAATTACGTCAATCATTTAATTACCTATTAATAACATTATTGCTAACCAATTATGCTAAAACATATTAAAAAGCAGAACTGACGTCATAGTGTAAAAGAAAGCTATATAAAATCAAAACGTATTCTGATTTCTTAGAAAAGAAGGTTCATATTTTTTTAAAAATAATTACAATTTTTCATTTTTGGTTTTGTTTTTGTATGTTTTTAATGGAATTAAACTTTAGGTTTCCTGTTTTTTGGTTGAACAAGTTTATAAACAGTTTTTGTTTTCTGATGATGATAAGTTCTGTCACCTGTTTCTTATATTTAACTCTAATTTTAGTTTACTTTAAACTATAGTATATATAGTATATATAGTATATATAGTATATATAATATTCTTTTAATGCGTGCCTTCAACATCACACATTGACCTATTATATTTTTAGAGAGTTGTTATTATTTTGGAAAACACATTACCTGAATCGTGAAAAAGACTGTGCTCAACTTCAACAAAGTTCATCAATAACATTTGAGAAATGGCAGAGTGTTGTTGATGTTATGCTAAGTGAAGACATTTCCAAACAAACATCAATATTGTGTTATCTGACACCAAAGCATACGAACAGTATACATTTTAGGACTGTCGATTATCTATCTAGGGATGCATAAACACTAATTTTTTTAAAACATGTAAATATAACTAATTAAAAGAGCTATTATGTTTGAGGGTTGGTGTTTTAGTAGCAGGTTTGTCAGAAAATCTTTCAAAACTAGATACCATGGCTGGTTATGAAGTTTGTATCAAGCTGTTTGAAAGTACAGTCTAAAATGTTAAGATATTGAATGCTGCAGGTTTATATTGTTTGTTTTGTTTAATTGAATGTATCTATGTTTGTTTGTTTGTTTATTTGTTAGTTTCAGATGGTGTTTGTTTTTTTAGAGAGGGGGTGTACTTTGGGGGGTTTGGGATATCTTTTGTTTATTTCTTTTTTGATATAACATACTAAACACAGACACCACTTGGTACGAAATCCTATCCTTAGTTCAGAATAGGTCAATTGAACTTGTCTGTGAAAACATTGTCTATCATTGTCCAATAATTTATTTTATTTATTTCTCTTACGGAAAGTATTAAAAGATTCGCCATCATGAAATCCTGCATCATTTTGTTTAAAACTCAAGGTTATTTGTACGCGTCACTTTTTTGTTTTCCATTCTGCTTGTTTTCGTCCATCACATACACTGAATTTTATTATTTTTTCTAAATAGCATTTACATACCATTGATGTGTATATATCTTTTACGTTTATAACCTAGCCAGCATTTGAATTAGGAAGTATTTAGCAAAAAGGGGTACAATAACAATTGAATATTTGTGATTGTTTTCTGTTAACTCATGGCAAAACTTAAATTGTCATTTTTTTAGCAGGAAATTTTAGTTTTACAATTTTAAAGTGACATATGAATGGTCTGCTACAGTAAAACAATCTGGAACTTGCTATCACTAAACTGCTTGTTAAATATTTCTGAAAATATTGAATATATATCCAAAGGTTATGTGAATTTTGGTACAGAATTTTGAAACAATTTTTTTAAAAACTTATCTTTTAATAAAAAGAATTTTCATAATTCTTTTCATGGAGGATCTAAGAAAATACTCTGTTAATATTTTAATAAGTTTCACTAAAGGTTGCTTTCCATTGAGGTGCTTTTTGCTGCTCATATCGTACTTACTTTATTAAAAAAGTTGTGTGTGAAGACGGTTAGAATGTGACACGCCTTAAGCTTCAAAAAATTCCGAATACTGAATGGTTTGGTCAAGAGTGCTTTAATGGAAGGCAGGGTCAAGGTTTCAATGCAGTTTATTTTGTTTTTATATTTTATTTAGGCTTTTGGGGGGAATATTTTGAATTTGAATTATTTGTCATGAGATAATTACCTCTTTTATTTAAATTTTTACTTGTTCACTTTATATACTTTTTTGACACATTTTTGTTTATCATGTCATGGACCTAATAACTAATAAGGTAGTTTGATTCGGTATAAATGTTACCAAAATGTAAACATTCAGGTCTGTGCCATTATTAAAGTGGTCTCTTATGTAAACATCGAGTCTTTGAGTTTAATCCCAGAACATTAAAGCATTTCTTTTTTGTTTAAGTTGTATAATTTTCTTTACAAAAACCTTGTTGGACTAATGTTATCTTTTATATGATAAAAGCACCTATCCTTTGTTTTGTGGAGCTCTTTGCAATTTACGTTATTTTCACACATTGAATGGGAAAAAATTCTTATAGCGTCTAACAGAGTTTTTTAAAACACTCCCAAAATCAGACCTTTGTATAAATAACATTATAGGTTATATAGTCTTTTTTTAAATACGTTAATATTGTATATAAGGCATGGCATAGAATGTAAGTAGATGTTTTTAACAATTTTTTTTGGAAAAACTTTTATTAATGAAAGTATAATTTCGGATTGGCTAAAAAGTGTTGTTATTTTCAATGACATGATCCGTGTTTAATACATAGATGTAGTAAATTAAAATTGATTACATCTATTTATGCACTGAGGATGGTTTGTTCTGAATAGCTTATGCTTTTTTAAACTTGTTTTTATATTTTACTTTTTACCATATTTATTCTATGGCGAGTTACTATAATATAGGTAAGAGTATTTCCCTGATTTTAAAATTGCTAATGATGTCACTTAAAAAATGCTTGAATCAGCAAGAAAATAATTATGCTAATGCATTCTCATGCCACAATTTTGCTAAATGTTATGTCATGTGTATCACTGTGGACTAAAAAAGCCCTCTATAGGAGATTCCCACTACAACAAATTTTCTGTGACAAGAGTAGAGTACAAACAGAGCAATACAAAACAAATCAATCAAAATTTAATAACCATCTAATAACAAACTTGATTGGTTATTTCGTTAGTTATTCTTTTGTTCCTAGTAATTTGCTTTTTTTTGCTCCTGTACTAATTAATTAGCTAAAAAATTCTATGTTTACAAAAAGAAAAATTGCCTTCATAGCTGCAAATTTTCTACGGTGCATACTTGTAACCCAAATTTTGATTCAACAAACTGTCAAGATTTTGTAAACATTTAAATATTTTTTTTCAGTACTGCATTGGAACACTTTTCTTTATGGCACATTCAATAACGATTTTGGTACATCTTTTTTTCTGTGGTTTTAGAACTATAATAAATTAAAAAACAATAATTATGTATATAATCCAATGCGCAAGTGAAGAATAAAATAAGAAATATGACGTCATATGCAAAGAGTTGTTTTCCAATAGCGTTGCAGTCTGTGAAGGATGCTATTTCTAAAGATGGGAGTGGTGATACCAAGGTATTTAAGAGTATTTTTATTTTTCATTGTTTTTAATTTTTTTTAAACTAGTAACACATTTCAATTGTGAGTCATGTTATTTACACGTTAAACCCTTTAAGTACTTTTTTTAAGTATGCAAAGGTATGTGTTCACAAAATTACTGCACACATGATTACCACCATTCTTCAAATGTTATACCAAAAGTGTTTTAACTTTTGCATCCGATCAGTCACATATATCTGTCCTTATACTTTTTATTTGGCACTCAAATTTGAGAACGAAGTATTTAGTGATTTCTGGAAGCCTTAAACATTTAATGACAACCAATTACAATTACAAATAAATAGCTCAATGAGTGGCGGACAGCCAATGCTCAGAGCCACATTTGTGGATTGCCTTATATGGATCAGGTTTTATGCTAAGTTCTGTATCAATCTGGCATACATCAAGTAATTAAAGTACTCTAAGTTCCATAATAAGGAACAGATGGCTTAGAATGGAAACGCAGCAGGTAAAAGTTTGTGCATTAGACTTTAAATGACAACAGCTATGTTACTTTAACTGTGAACTATAAAATTTAACAAAATGATTTATTACTCAAGCTACCCAACAATCACCAGAAATATGTTTTATCATTTAGGAAGCTTACTGCAACTACCTGAGCTGTCTATTGTTTATGGCGCAAGCTCTTAAAGATGAAGCATGGGACAAGCAAGGTTTATTTTTGCTATGTTATTGTTTTACCATTTAAATATTAACCTTGTGTTTTGTTTAACTTCAGTGATAACTATCATCTGTGATAATTATGAGTTAGGTCCAAAGTATACCTAAAGAATTTGAAACAATTGCAAAAAACAGAAGAAAAAAAATGTACAAATTATTAAAAAAAAGAAAAGGTACAAATTATTTGAAAAAATATTGAAGTAAAATGCCTAAATTTAGAGGAAATAAATTCTGAACATGAACCTGACATATGTAATATTTTGCTGCTCCACATATGCATCGTTCATAAATTTCTAGTTTTTTTCTTCTTCATAGAGTTAAAAGATTTAGCAATAGAAGAATCATTCAAACTTTTCAAACTAACTGAGCAATGTTTAGAAAGAGCCCACGATATATTAAAACATCAGCGTCACGGTAAGTGTTTGGTAATGTATATTTACATTAACGGTAAAAGCTCTAACCCGGAGTTAATTTAACTAAATTTAGGGTTTTAACAAATCTCTTTAAACCATTTTCTTTTAAAATCTTGTTGACTACAGTTCCTAGCGTACAGTATCTGTGCATGCATATGAAAATTTATTTTCACTTATTATTTGAGTTCGTGTGAACACTTTCCATAACGAGAAATTATAGCTGATCTGGCATGCGAAGATTTATTTTTAAACTACTACTACCTTACGTTACGTAAAGAAGAACTTAACAATCTTGTGTCAATGCTGAATACATTAAAATATTTTATAAAAAGACATATGAATTTTTTAAAAATAATTAAGCGTCAAAAATTTTTTATGGATTGATTTATATGAAAGGTGGACAATCTTCCGATTGACACGACCTGTCTACCTTTCATATAACGACATAAAATCTTCGAAAGAATGAGGTCAAAGCTGCAGATCCTGCCATTAGATCTTATTTTTTTACTACTATGGCACCATTGTAAAGCCTAGTGGAACATGAGTGCCTTCTAATGTCATTGGCTCTTTATCGCGTGATGATTAACCCAAAAAATATCTAAAATCTGTCTGATTTACGCAAAAATATTTTGTTTGGGCTTTTGGGTGTAGAAATTTTAATGTGAAAGAAAAAACTGCACACATATCTTGTAGTATCGAACATCCACTAGTTGCCACTTTTTTTCTGGCTATATAACTGTATAAATTAATTTAAAAATGAAATAATAACAGGACAAGATGACACAGACAGACCACACAAAGATCATTCATGGACTACTCCTCATCCTGCACAAAGAAGACACAGCCAACCACCTTCAATGTCTCTTACTCCACAAGCGCCCAGAATAAACCGTACTGCTTCTAATATTGGTGGTTATCAAACAAATCAACCAAGAAATTCAAGTTTGAATGATTTAGTGGCCTCTATACCCTCCCCGCCTGGAGCTAGATTGGTACCCACGAAGTAAGTGATTGGAATCTTGTTTGATTTAATGTTGTGGAGCTATGAAGTTTCTGTTTTTATGATTTGATTTTTTTTGCATGTACCTTTATGATTTTAGCTTATTAATTTTTTTTATATTTTTATTTTTTTTTTATTTTTGCGCTATTTTGTGATGTTTGGCCAAATCCACCAAATTATATAATCAACGAATATTCTTTCAAAATGATGTTTGCCAGATCATTATTGGTAAAAAAAACAAGATATGCAAATAAATTGGTAAAAGTTAACTTAAGAAAGAGTTTTCATTCCCACAAAGGAAATAAAACGCTGTGCCATCATATGAATCATTAAATGTGTAGATACATGTGTCTTATTGAAAAAGGGCTTTGCTATTAACAGTATTTTGTAATATATTTTTTGTAACGTTTTACAATCATCTGAAAAAATTTGTACCTTCCAAATGTAATTTTTCTCGACCCTTGAAAATATCTACCGGAAAAAAATTAAAGTCCTAGTTAAGATCGCAAAGAATCAATATCTTTTATGAATTAGTGTCTAGCAAGTAAGTTAAAAGGTGGAATTTCCCTCTACCCTCTAATGCCCCTCCTACCACTCCCCCACCGTGTCAATCCAAAAAATATAAATTAATTGTTAAGGGTCTTTTACAAAACATCAGAACTCGAAAAATATGTTTAAGGTTAAATTGTAACATGTTTTCTGTATATCTTCATCCCAGTTGATGTCATGTGACAGGCTACTTTCGGCAGTGCCATTGGGGTTCTAATTAAATTGAATTAAGAATTACTTTAATCCTTCACACGTACCAAATCTAATACCTTTTTGAACTCTCAGTGCACATTTTTTCAATTTTATACAAAACACAAAATAATGCTGAGAAAAAATTTTATATATCTTCGGCATGCAATTCATTTGTGTGTTAATGTAATTGCTTAGCATGCCTCATTTTATTTCCGACATTTTTATTTTGTAGTCCAAGTCATCAATCTGTTAACAACCAAGAAATGTTTCAAGCCTACCAAAGAAGAAAATCTTACCGTGGTGGGAATATACAACAAAAATACGCAACAGCTAATTTCGTGAGTGGAGATTTGTTTACATTTTTTGAAGAGACGAGAGTACTGTATAAGAGTAGTTGTTAACCCGTAAAAAAACTGTCTCGCTTGCCCGCAAATTTTTTAACCTGCGAGGAAAAAAGAATAAAACTTCGGCGCTACCATTTTAAACTGACAGAATAGGGGTATTATTTGTGATTTGTAGAAATACATAATGTGTTGAAATCATTTAAATTTGCGCGGATGAAAGAAATGAAGATTTTTTAAGAATACAAATTTTAAAAAAAAATTCTTCGGAACGACTTATTACTATATGAAAATTTATTTAGAATAGGAATTGAACAATTTCAAGTCAGAAAAAATGTTTTTGGTCATATGCTTAATTTAAGCAAGGAGGTTTAAACCTCCTTGATTTGAGGATGTCTCAGATTTTCTTGCCTATTTTTTTACGGTGATATTGGCGAATATTGCGAATATTGTAAACAGCCTTTCTGATTTACGTCAGCACTCAGCAATTGTCGACGCAAATACTGACGTGATAACAAAACAGGCATAAACAGTATTTTATACGGGCCATTTTTTTCTGACATGAAAGAAAATGAAATAGAAGTGCTGTGTCCTTGAGTTTATCGTTTTCAGAAAGTAAGTTCAAAAAAATGTTTTAAAACTGTTTAGATCACATGCTTAGACCTACTTGCTTTGACAAAAAAGACGAATAACGTTTTTGTATTCTAATTATTCAGTTGTTCCTTGTTTAGAACTTGAGTTTATTTCGAAAAGAAGCAGAAAAAATGGCGTTGTCTAAAGCCAGAGAGAAAGCTGTATCTTTTTCAAATTTGTTTTTGTTATTGGGAACTTAGAAATTGGAAATGTTTTTGTTTGAAAAAAAAACGTTAGGATAGTAATGACTGGTAATTATAATAATATCTTACGTTATTTTCTTGTGTTTGTTTATTCTTCGTTTTTTATTGTATCTATTTATATTAAAAAAACCTAAATTATTAGCTGTATATATACCAAACACCCACTCACAGCCTATTCCCGACTTGTATTCTAACATCTATAGATACAAAGGTATAGAAAACTTTCTTCCTTTACTCAGTATTTCACAGATTCATAACAAGCTTGTTGAAAGAGAAAAACAAATGAAATTTGAAGCAGAAAGGTAACATATTTTAGTTTAAAAAATGGATGTTTTGATTGATTGGGAAATGTTCCATTTTATTCTTCTACCAGTAGCCGCTTATATCAGCGGCCGAATCTAATGTTGAAGAAATTGTGATGCAGTGATTGATGTTAAACGAAACGAAAATATGTCTTAGTTGTACTCGTCAATTTATCTTTTAGACGATGGAATAATCGACAGAACAGATCTTCCAGAGATAAAGATTATCGTCAAAACCTACTTGCCAGTATTCTGACGTATGAAGAGGACGCTGTGAGTTGATTTTTTGATTTTGTAGTCATCTTCTTTGTGGTCGTTGTTGTTGTTATTGCTGTTGTTGTTGTTGTTGTTGTTGTTGTTGTTTGGTTGTGTACGTTAGCGAAACCAACTAACGGAAACAAGGGGAAAGTTTCGGGTTGGGAAAATCAAAAAAAAAATCGGAAATTTAGTATTTCTTAGAAAATAATATGTTGTGGTTGTATTAAGAATTGTAATCACTCGTTTCTTTTATATTTTTTTTTTAGAAATGGCCAAAAACATTCAGAGACACACTTGTTATAAAAAAGACTGATACTGCAGTCATTGTCAACATTGTTCAAGCAGTACTGATGTAAGAATATTTTTATGACGTGCCATTTATGTAGTTTTTTTTGTAGTTTTTACAAAAATGCACCTTTAATGTATTTTGATGCAAGCGACAAGTCGCAATCTACGGTTAATCACATAATTGTTTATTTTTGTGACAGTAGCACCTCATACTGTATGTGTTTTGCTTATAGATGTAAAGAACACCCTCTAGCGAAATATTTAAACGAAGTACAACTGAATGCCTACCAAAAAATAAAGAAACTCCTGGAAGAAGATCTAACAAGAACGACGAGCAGCAGCGACCATTTCTATCTTTCACCCGTTGATTCGTTTAAAAAAAATACGCAGAAGCCACCACGCCCTGCATTTCCTAAAGGCAAGCAAATTTCATTGGATGAGCGTTATAAAGATTCGGAAGATTCATCAAGAGTTTTAAATTCCGCAGCACCCTTGAAATCACCACCTGCAAATTCACCACCTGCAAATTCAGAACAATTAAATTCTCCCTATCAATCAGATTTAAAGTTTAGTACATCAGATAACACTTATGATAATTTGAAAAAAGACCTAGACGGTGATGTTGTTGTGGAACCTACATCGGTTGAAACAGCGTTTGATGAAATGGAAGACGAAATGTTTTCTTCCGAATCTGAAAACGAAGACAACGAAACGTCAACGTACGTGCACATGAAGAGTCCGAACAGTTCCACTGGAGCCGGTTCAGAACCTTGTTATTTTATGGTAGATGGAAGTCTTGATAAAAATTCAACTTTAAAATCGAAAAATGAAAATAAAAATGATAATTATGAAAATACTTTAAAGTTTAAAGATGTAAAAAAAGACGTAGATGAGAAGAAAAAAGAAAGTAAAAATAGTACTAATACAGACGATAGTGGTGACTACATGGCGTTACTGCCAGTGCAGGAAGATGTTTACGAAGAGTTAAGCGATTATGAAGAGTACGACGGTGACGCTAAAAATAACGAAGGCGACGCTACAAAAAACAATGGCGACACTGTAAAGAACGATGGCGACACTTTAAAAAAAGATGGCGGCACTCTAAAAAATGACGGCGATACTTTAAAAAAAGACGGCGATACTGTAAAAAAAGACGGCGATATTGTAAAAAACGACATGTGTGATGAACTGGACACGGTAGACAACGATAACATTTATGAAGAGATCGATGAATTGCAACAGCGCGCTAGAGTTGATTCGAAGAGGAAAGTAATTCGAAAATCAAGTACCGACTTGTTGCAGTTAGTTGACACAGATTTTTTGAAATTACAAGATGACGTGGTGCAAGATTTGTTGTTTGGAATAGGTACGTCAAATAAATTATGATTTTTATTTCCCAATTTTAGTTGTTTGTTTCGGTTAAGTTCGTAAAAAAAATTGGCTAAATGTTAACGATCTTAAGTTTGCGAATAAGACCTCGAGAATTACCGATTATGGACAGTTTTTTTTGGAATCAAGGAATTGCAAGTTTTACAATAGTAACCTCACGTAACTATTGATTCGTTTATATCCTGTTTAAGATGAACCTTATATTTTTAAACCGCTCTGCGAATAAGGTAAATTGCGAAAAAAAAGGCTTGCAAATGTCCGTCCTTGTTTAAAAATGCGGAAGAGTAATCCTGCATGTTTTTCTTATACTTTCATTTATTTTCTTAATGCCTTTTAAATGTAGAAATGTATTTTCACGAGATAAAACCCTTTTACCCAGGCAATGAAGCCCTTTTACCTGGGCAATAAAGCCCCTTTACTCAGGCAATAAAACCTTTTTACCCGGGCATTAAAGCCCTGTTACCGGGCAATAAAGCCTTTTTACCCGGGCAATAAAGCTTGATAACAAACTTTTATAACCATATCGTTTGTCTTTTTGAACTTCCAACTGAAATCAATACACAAATATCGTGAAATTTGTCTCTTGTCTGCCAAGTCCATAGTTGGATTTTTCTGTTTTTAGATCGTCTTCACTCCGTTCTTTTGTTAACCTATCAAGAATTGGACACGCCCACTGGTCGTGATCAGTCTTATGCTACTTTAGAAACAATCTTCTTCAAACCATTATGGCCATGGATTATGAAGATGTTTAGGTAAGTATGACCAAGGATTATTAAAGTTCCAGATGTGTGTAGCCACAGACTAGCCTAATATCTTGGCGGATTAGAAAACAAATTAGCGAAGTATTTTAGAGAGTTAGATCAAGGATTATCAAAATAATCCTAATTCCCTCATCTGCAAGTGCTGGCTCAACTCAACTCAATAGAGGTGTCTCAGCTCACTAAAGGACTTTTTTAACAGGTTGATATGACTGAATCTATCAAATATTTGGTTCGATGAAGTTTTTCAGGGATATGCTATTTGTTTATGTTTCTTTTTTATATATCTATTATTTCTTTTTTAGTAAACTAAATGTTTACAAAGAAGAAGCACTTACTAACGTGATGAGAAAGTATAAATCCTGTGAACCAAAGGAGATGAAAATCCGTGAACAGTTTGCGTTGATGGACAGTGAAGTAAGCAGAGTACTCATTACCGTACCAATTTTTTATTACTAAAGCAGCCCTGCTGATTAAGCACCACCGCCCCTCCCGCCCCTTTCTGTTGCGAGATGTTAATTCAAACAAAGAACGACAAAGTAAGAGGGACGGTGATTTTAATGAAAATGTAAAAGATAAAATTTGTGATTCCGCCATCTGTACCTACTGATCCCAAAATAAAACATTTTTTTTATCTGATCAGTTTTTCACTAAAATTAACAAGCGCCCCTGATGAATAAGTTCTTTTTTCTTATAAGTTAACGTTTCAAAGAAGCTCTCCTTTGTTTATTCTGCTACGGTATATTTATATTTATATTTATGTTTGTTCGTTCGTTCGTTCGTTCGTTTGTTCGTTCGTTCGTTCGTTCGTTCGTTCGTTCGTTCGTTCGTTCGTTCGTTCGTTCGTTCGTTCGTTCGTTCGTTCGTTCGTTCGTTCGTTCGTTCGTTCGTTCGTTCGTTCGTTCGTTCGTTCGTTCGTTTGTTCGTTTGTTTGTTTGTTTGTTACGATACTTGATTATTTGCACACTAAAATACATGTATCAAAAAATATTTTACTGTTTGCAATATTAAGCCTTTTTGTTTTTCATTTATTTCTATTTAGGATATTTCACAACAACGACCGTACCTTTCTGCAATAGAAGAAATAAAGCAATTGTCAAATTTGACTTGTCCCTTGGAGAAGCTGGAGTGCTGTGGTAGGAGATTGTTATATTATATATAAGAAACTTGTTTATAAGAAACCGATTTTTAGGTGCTCTAAAATTTTAAGACTTCTACGAATTTTTTATTTAATAACGTTTTCAAAACCTAACTTTCGCGAATTAAAAACAATGGACGAAACAGCGCGCAATTTGCGAAAATATATTACCACGAAAATTATTTTCCCTAAGGTAATCACTAGAATAACCAGATTCATGTGTAGAACCATGGAGGTAATATGACAGTTTTCAATTTCTGGGTTAATTGAATGACTGCTAAATTTTTATATAGCGAGTACTTGTGTATTTTGGACAAAAAAATTAAATATTATTTGTACACAGACTCTTTTGTGATGAGGATATACACTTTTTTTAACTAAGGTTTAGCCCAAAAATCAAAGTTCTGTGTATATGGATCTGTGTAAACAGTTTCACGGTCAACAATTCTTGTTCATATGGAAACTAGCCATAAGAGATAATATTTAGCAGAGAACACTAAGCGAATTACAAAAGTGAATTTAATTTATGAAATTGTAATATGTTGTTGTATTCATCTTTAGTGCGCATGTCGAAAGCTGTGTGCCATTGCGTGGAAACATATTATCTGGCAAAAGGAGAGACGAAGCCACCCTCAGTGTGAGTGATAGCTTCTAAAAATATTTTTTGTTGCTCGTTTTTCCTTAGTTAATTTTTATTTACGGAATAATCTTTTTTCTGGGGTTGCACGGAGTCTAGAAAAATTAATCATGTTTGCTTTGTAAGAAAGGCGAAGAGAACCTGGGATGTTAGGGAGATCCTTTAAAGTTACGGGGAACTTAAAAAATTGGACAGCAAACAAGTTAGGAGATTGTTCGTAAATCCTTTAAAACCTGCTTTTCTACACAGTAGTTTCAGAAGCCACCAGTTGATCACCTGTTAAAGCATGACAAGATGTCTAATTCGTAATAATTTTGCGTCTGGTAATTTTGGCCAGCAAAAAATATCTATTTCGCGCGTATTAATAATAATAATAATAAAATGCAGAGTTTTAGACAAAATATAGATGCATTTATTTTATGTAAATTGTAGTGTTATAAATTTACGCGAAAGGTTTTTGAATAATTTCTGTACTATATTTCGCGCAATAGCGAACTTTTTTGCGCAAACGTAATAAATTAGTACGAATAAGGTACATTCCCATTCTAGCGACTTCTGAAAATACAAGTGTTTTATTTTAGTGGTTGTGATGATCTACTGCCCATCGTGTCGTACGTTGTCTTAAAAACTCGCTCGCCTCAAATTGTATCTGAATGCCACGCTATGGAAGAGTTTATGCATGAAGGGTATGTTTATGTTGTATTGTGCTGTCGTCGTCACAAGCTTTTGCCGACAATACACCGTTGTCGTCACAGTTTTTTGCCGTTGCTGTCGTCGTTTGTCAGCACCACAAGTTGTTGTAACATATAATCTGAACCTCGGATGTTTTCGATATTTCAACTCATTCAGCCCTTCAATTTCACTACTACATGAAGCCGTGAGAAACTTGGTGCCACTATTAATTTTTTTTATTTTTTTACTAAAATTTTAAAACAATTTACTTTCAACTATGCACACTTCACAGAATAACTAAAAAATAAGATTTTTCTTTATTAACTTTTCTTTGGTATGTTAAATGGCTATAATACTTGCTGGCATCATGTATTTATCTATTTGACACGTGCGAGCCAGATTTTTAGGTCCCATACCTCTCGGAGCCTTAGATTTTGGCTATTACTCGAAACTACCCCATAATTTTTTATGAAGTACTTTCGTTAGAATTGTGTTTAGAACTTAAAATTCACAAAACAACAAGGAGAATCATTCTATAAGTTGGGACACATGATTAACCCGATTTCCCGATTTTTCGGATTTAATCCGAACCGGAGAATATGTATTATTATTTGGCTACTAACTTTAAATGACTGTTAAATTTGTTCTAGAACTAAAAGGTTTAAATTTTAAGCAGATAGTGGTATTTTAGAACTATACAAGTTTATCCAGAAAACTTTATTGCAAACCAAGTTGCAGATCCTGAGTTATTAGGTCATTGGAAAAAAATTTAAAAGACCTGGGTCGAGCAAACGAGTGTTATTTTGGCCAAAAAAAATGTTAATCAATTAACCTTTAAAATATCTATGCATTGATAAAGTGTGAAAGCACATCCTTTAACAGGTCTAAAATTACTGCTGACAGAAAATGTCAAATTTTGCTATTACTTAAATATGACATAATAATTCATGCAGCATAATTAAATCTGAAACTCTTGAGAACGAAAAGAGCTTTTTAAAAAATTTTAAAAGACTTATTAACCAAATTTTTAAGCTCTATAATATAAGTCCAAAATCATCTTATACCTTGGGTTCCCGTTAAGGTTTTAATGACGTCACAGAGAAGTGCTGACATAAGCAACAATTTATTGCGACCATTTTGTACTTTGCATGAGGTATTATAAGTGTTCCAAGTTTGATTTAATTTTAAAAATCCTATCTAAAATTAACGTTTTACTTGCTTTCACAAGCCCACCATTTTGTATTTATTGTCTTTGTTGTCTATGTTACAAGTTGATCTTCTATTTTTTTTTCGTTTAGATATTTGATGGGTGAGGAAGGGTATTGTCTGACCACTCTACATGCTGCTATCTCCTATTTACTATCTCTCAGTAAAGATGTGTAACATGTATAAAGATTCGAACATCGGAACATCGTTTATTTCGAACAAGATTTAACATGTTCTATTTCAAATTTTTTTTATCCCCCAGATATTTATTGTACTAAGAGCATTGGTGATTCGAAGTTTGTTTAATTCGGACAAAGTTTGGCAATAATTTGGGCAATTTTAGTATCCATAGCAACCGAATTATTGCTACGCAGAGAATCAAAGAAGTTTGAATGTTACTGCGCGTGTTGTACAGTGAGAATGTTAAGAAAATGTTCAAGTGCCAAAAATTCTATCATACCCCAAATTTATGCTACCGAAATCGGTCAAAAATTCTTGAGTTTTGTACAATTATTTAGTTCCGTTTCAAATTTATATTAAATTTATTCGAAGTTATACTTTAGTTACAATTCTTTATTTTTATTTTTATTATATGAAATTTATAAAGAATATTTTTATTTATTCAAATTAAAAGTCGCGTACCATTCATATTTAAACAGCGCAACTTTCGCATATATGTAACTATCCCTGGAACAAATTTAGTGCCCATTTTGATTTCAGTAGGCTTTATGTTTGACATAACGTTTATTTCAGTTTTGAAATATTTTAAATTTCCAGGTTCTGTTCCTGCGTTTTCATAATTTGAACTTTGATTTCTGTAAGAACACAGAACTGAACAATCAAAACGTCTTAAGCTTTTCCTAAGCTTAAGACGTTTTGATTTTGATTTCCAGTCCCAATTCTTGTAAAACCCAGAAATTCGTTCTAAATTTTTGGCCAGTTGTGTAACATGACAATATTTTTTTTATTTTTTAACCCGAAGAAAATAAATGGTTTAGATAGTAATAAAAATTTATAACATATTTCAGTCAAAATTAGATAAAATTGTACCTAAGGGTTTATTGTACCTCTAGTGGTGTATTTCTGTTACGTTTTTTACATAAAAGTATTCAGAGGTGTGTTTGGATAGTGTGCTGTACATATGAAAATATTATAAATGCTAAACATAGTTGTCTTTAATGACTTTTGTGAGAGTTCAAGGTATAATTTATTGCCAGGATTTTTTTTTTGCAGGAATTTATTTTCGCGATTGCAAAAATACATCGATGCTTCGCGGAATTTAATTTCGCGAATTTTCGGAACAACCGCGAAATTTTCGTCTTACGAAATTTGTTGAAAAAATGTAGTAACACAATGTTCATAGCAATCAAATTTGACGTGTTTTTATTTTTTAATTATTTTTTCATATCATATTTTGGGATTACTGAACGAAGAATAGAGATAAATTTTATGGAACGTTTGGGTGTCTGTTGACACAGACTAAGGATTTTAGATAAAATAATTATTTCGACAAATGTTTTCTGTACTGAAATTCGTACGAATAATCAGGTTTTAAACAAAAATCAAGAAAGCTTCAGGGATTTGTTGTTTCTCCATCATGAAATCCAAAA
Organism: Hydractinia symbiolongicarpus; assembly: GCF_029227915.1. Classification (NCBI taxonomy): domain Eukaryota; kingdom Metazoa; phylum Cnidaria; class Hydrozoa; order Anthoathecata; family Hydractiniidae; genus Hydractinia; species Hydractinia symbiolongicarpus. Next base: position 8,749,246 of record NC_079885.1, read on the forward strand.
GTGATAATCGTATTTTGGGACGCTGTTTTTTTTTTATTTTTTGAGTCATTTTCAGCATGATTTGTTCTTATTTGTTCTTGATAGTAACAACACAACATCGGAATCCAACCTTATTTTATTCTCATTTTTTTTTTCTCAAAATTTCCAAAATTAATGTGTTTATATAAAAAGGTGTTTTTGTTGCTAATGGAGCTCTATGATCGTGTTCATGATCAATTGAGTCAATGTGAGTATTTTTACAAAGTACATGACAATGAAGCGATCACAAGCAAAAGGAATTTTTGTTATCTCGAGAGAATTTGCATCTATATTATAATACCCGTATACGTCTGTCCGTCTGTCACGCAAAATGGTAGCCTAGCTGCGCAAGTAGCGAGACGCACGCAGTACGGTATAAAAAGGACGGGCGAACCCGTGGATTTTTCCACGGGCTAACGACTAGTTTATAACAAAATGTAATGAAACCAAATATGTTGTAAGCACCGCCTCGAAACCTTGCAAAACAATGAAAATGGTCGGTTTTGACTTTAGAAAATGCTGTATTTTACATTTTTTTCAAAGTATTTTTATTAAAAAAAAACATTTTCCGTCAATCTCTTGGCATCAATAACATCAACGACGTCGTCAATCACTTGTCGTATCCGACATACTGCTATCGTCAGACGAGTACTGATCACCGTCACTGTATTCTGTTATGCTTGTCAAAGATTTGTTTTTAGATTTTCGTCCAATTCTTGTTTCTTTTAGTTTTTCTTTTTCGATTTCCATTTCTCTCATGTATTTATCCGCTAACCACATATCAAAAATTAAATTCGAATCTTCCGGGTGTTTGACTCGCTCATCTTTAGACTTGTTTACTCGGTTGTACTTTTTTTCTAATTTATAGTCATATTTTTTCTCCAGAAACCATTCTTCGTAGGTTTTCTGTCGCGGATCATTCATTTTGTATCGTAACTTTTCTTCAAACATTGACATTTCTTGCGCGTATTTTGTTTTCATTATCGACATCGCAAAAGCACGTTCCTCTTCTTTCGCTTGCAACCATTTCTCAAATGACAAACCAGTAGATTGACTTTGATTGAGGACATCACTTGATGTACACTTCTTGTCTTTTTTGTACTTTTCATTTTTCCATTTTTTCCATTCTTCAAAAGTCATGCCTCGCTTAATTTTCTCTCTTGTTCGAATTTTAGGTGAAATATCTGTAGCGCATTCAGACTTTGGTCGTATATCCTTCTTACCTGCCAGCCATTCTTCAAATGTAGCTGCTCTTTCTGACAAAGACCTGTTATGTTTTTTTCTTTTTCTCTTTTCTTCTTCTTCGGAGTATGAACGTGTTCTTCGCCTCGCTTTTATAAACAACCATTTCTCAAATGCCTTCCTATTCCTTTCTACTTTCATATCGTCTGTGTTATCGAGACAAGACGTAGAAGGTCGCGGCGTTGCCTCTTTTTTCTGTCTTTTTTTTTCATCTAACCAATCTTCGTACGACTTGCGTGTTCTACCATAGTATAGGATCATATCAGTGGTTGCGAAGGAGAGTGAACTTTCTGGTCTCCAAACATCGTTAGCTTTCTTTTCTTCTTTTTCCTTTAAATCCCTTTCCTTCTTTATCTCTTCTTTCTTTTCTTCTTCTATCTTAGGGAATGATTTCATATCACTTTCTGCATTCTGCTGGGGTATGTGTTCTACTGATACGTCGTGTGGTGAATTTACTTTGCTTATTTCGTTGATCACAGCCGCGTTTCGAAGTGGAGTTGTTTTTGATAATTGTTCTGAGTGAACGACAATTCTAGGAAGAAAAAAAGTAAAGTTTTATTCTCCGTATTTTGACAAAACATATACATTCATTTGATTGAAAAATGCTTGCTCTTTGGTCACTATTTGTAACCACTTTAGTTGCGTATTCTTAGTGGTTTTAAAGTAATATTTCCGTGACAAGGCTTCTCTATTTCGTGCATTTTTAACATGAAATCAACCCGCGTGTCCGACAATAGCTATTAATAGATGAGCATTGTAAGGGTGAAAGGGAGGATGGTGTTTATGAACAAGACATTTACCTTCTGTTTTGAGAATTATCATTGTTTTCAATCTTTATTCGATTAGTTTTTATGATTTTCTTTTTCATGTTGTCGTTGTTCTTAAAGTCGATACTGTTTACAACGGTAATCGGTAAAACTTTTTTAACGTCGGATTCTTTCACGTCTTTTTTCTTAAGATCACTCATTGCGTTCAATTCATCACCATCGTTACTAGTATTGAGATTCTGGCACTGCACAGGAGAGTTGCGTGTCATATCTCCTGCACAGAGGACATTTTCCTCCTGACCGCTCTCCTTACCAGAGACAATTGTTTTATTTGAACTTTTAGACTGTGATCTTGCTTCGCTTTTCCCTGTGTGTTCATCACTACACTTAGAAGATGCCCGTATATCATCTACCCAATTTGAAACATGTTTGTCTGCTGCTTGACCAGTAGTCTTAGGTGCCGGTTTAAATTTGTCACCTATGTATACATGTGGCGTCGTTTTCAGAGCTTCGTATGTTGTGCGGGGCGCAGATTTCGTTCTGTTGTGGCTTTTATGCTTTATAAGTTTGTTGTTGTTCTCTGGTAGTTCAGCATAGGGTTTTTTTCTTTCGCTGTTCTTCATCTCGGGTGTGCGAACTTGTGGAAGATAATTGACCTAAATTGATACTGAAAATTAAGCTCTATTCGACACACGTCTGTACGAGACAAGAAAGTAACGAAGTCTAAAAATCAGTGACCTGACCTGAAAAAAATGTTATGTTCACCAGAAACTAAAGAGCGATTTAAAAGAGAGATTTGTTTTTACAAAAAAATTGAAAAGGCAAAAAGGTGAACAGTGAGAATGACATGACTAATGACAAAAAGGCTCTCAAGACGAACTATAATTTGATTTAAAATATCATTGGGCAAAGGATCAAATTTTGAAGACCGTAGCTGCAATCAATCACTGACGATTTTTTCGTATTATAGACTTTAAACTTTTCAAAGTTTTCTTCTCAATGATCACAAAAAAACTTATAGAATCTTTAGTTATTCGGTCCATCCATAACTTTAAACAGTACTAATTATGCTGAGCCATCACAACAGTATTTTTTGGATTTCCAGTCCCTTTCTGGTTTTTCGTAATGCCTGAATGTTTTACAGTTCCATTAGTATATTTTGAATTTGCTTGTCGTACCTGCCTGCAAAAGTAGAATTTTTTTCGGTTGATCCTAATCATTAATTTTAAGGACAAGATTGGAAATAGAGAAATAAAACGACCCTCGGGAACAGGGTTCCCCGGCCCAGAATTCTCACTTTAGGGAAAATATATTTTTCAGAGTTATCAAATCGGAGTTATTTCTAGCACTAGGTCAATCACTGTTAAAAGCAGGGAGTAACTATTTTCACAATTTTTTTTTAATTATTCACAGTGGCACACCCAAACTTGACCCCAGCACCTTTTACCGTGGCGGTGGCTATTTCGCTAGAATTATCAGAAAACGCAGCGCCGTTGAGAAGCAAATAGTCGTGGGGACGAGGTTGTGGCACACGCTCTCTTTTGTATATAAAATTCAGACAAAATTTAGCAACAATTAGCAGTAAACTGTCATGAAATAGCAATGGGAGAAAATTAATACCTGTTGTATCTTGTGATAGACGTTTGGTTTGTCGTCAACTTGTTCCAATTTGATTGGTGGAAATTTTACTGAATTCTTCGTCGACATTTCTCTAAATAAAAATGATACTTGGGTTATTCAATCCTTATTTCCTTCTTAACTTTAGAAGTTTTTGCAAAAGATTGTCTCCGAAGTACTTCCTTAGTTATCGACCAATTTTGACGAAAGTTATGCAGCTACAATCCTTTACAAAATACATTTAACCAGCGAGGCAAGTTTTGGCAAAGTTCGTCCACAACGCCATTTCTGTATTGAATTCACGCAATTTTAATTTCGTAATTCCAGCATAGAAAGTGTGCATTGTACATTCTAAACTACCTGATAACTAAAGTAATCAATTCTATACTATGATAACTTCTTAAGTATAGACGGTACGCTGGCATTCCAAGCCTGATCCTTGCAAACTATTAAATTTTAGTAATAAGCGCACAACAAACCCTTTCTAGGGCCGTTGCAACCTTTAAAGTTTCTGGCGCAAAGATAATAATTAACCATATAGGTTTTTCCGATACAGATGACCGTAAAAATGGGCTAGCCAATAATAGGTCAGTGTTTACTTTAAGCAAACAAGATCGACTTCTGTATACATACCCTCCAAAAAGAGGGTATAAATTGTGTTATAAATAAATGTTTCTTCAAAAAGCGCTGGTTCAAAGCAGTGCATACAAAAACGGTATTTATTCAAGGAGCACTTTTTTACCTTTCGTATTGTTGCTTGTATCTTTCCGCAGTGCTGTACAGACTGTCTTTATCTTTTTCGTCCTCACTTTTACCTCTGCTCAAATCCATCTCCTTTAAAACATCCATATTCCAATTGAACAGCCAAATTCTCTTTTCGCACTTGATGTGCCCATTTTCTGCAGCAAATGCCAGTGCTGACATGCCTGAAGAAAAATACCAATTTAATTATTTTTATTTATATATTAATTACATAGTTCTTTTTCATATTTTGATCGGATACCTTTGGATGTTTTTCTTTTTTCCTTATGTTTACAGGATTCTCTGCGCAGTCACCTTAACTACCGTAAATAATAAGATCTCCGTGGTAGAGCTTTCACCTCCAGTGCCAAAGGTCTTGGTCTTCAAACCCCGGCCGAGTCATGTGAGAGACTATAAAAGTGTGAATCGATCTTTTCTACTTAAAGTTCAGCATGAGAATAGGATTGATATCTTAGGCGGTTGTCTAGTTGAACGGCTGTTGTGCTTGCACGCCTTCCGTAGCTCAAATGGGAGCTTTAAATGCACTAGGACCCCCTTTGCGGGACCCTCATTGATAACAGTTCTATTAGGAATTATCATATTAATAATAAAAATGATAATAATCTCCATTAAACGCCCCAGTTTAGTTTGAATGTTTTTTTTGAAAACAATAAAATTTTTGGATTCGTTATACTACTGAGGAGATATATCAGAGCTACCACCAACATAAACGTAATAGTCCCTTCCGATAGAATACCCAGGGTTAACTTCCATTTTTCACATAAACGCTTAGGGTGTTTAATCGATAATTGACAGCAGTAGCTAATCACTTTTCAACCTCAAAGTAAGCAGCTCACAACCTACCTTCTCGGTCTGTCAACTTGGCGTCGACTCCTTGACCAAGCAAAAAGCTGACACAACCAAGATGTCCTTGTCTTGCAGCGGCATGTAACAGGGTGCGTCCGTTCTTCGAAATCATACGGACGTGTGCAGCACTGCGATTGATCAGCTCTGCCACCAACTGCAGATGTCCCTTAAAACAGGCTGTAAAGAGTCCTTGAAATGCTCTTAATGGGACAAATTTATTCCAGGCTTGCATTTGTTCTTCTTCATAGCCTGTTAAAGTTTCATCGTCCTTCATAAATTCAACGCCTAATATAAACACTGCTTTGACATCGCCTTTTGCAGCATTCAAATAAATCTGTTCTAAGCTTTTCTCTTTTATTCTTATTCTCATCACTGCGCCATTTTTAATACTTTTCTCGAAAAACGTTTTTGAATCTTCTAGTTTTATATTGCTTAGATACAAATTTTGCACTTCGGCTAGGATGCCAGTTTTGATTTCAATGTGTGATTTTAGATCATTGATTTTAGCGTTTGCGTCGATGTTATTTATAGATATGATGTCATCGTTGGGAGTGTGAATAAACACTTGAAGAGGGAAATTCGACGGTGTCTTCATTTTTTATTAATTCTAGTAAACAATCAGGCAAAAATAATTTAGAAACAGTTACTAAAACAACGTAAAAAACAACAACAACAACAACAACAACAACAACAACAACAAGACGACGGCGACGACAACAACAAAACAGGGACAACAGCGACCACAACAAAAAAACAAACAAAAAAACACGAAAACAACGTAAACGACGTTAACAACAACGACGACGGCAACGAGTAAAACAACAAAAAGAAATCACGACAACGACGTCTACAACAACAACAACAACAAAGACAACAAAACACAATCATTAGCCACAACTAAAACCACAGCTGAAAAAAATAAGTGTTGACATAGCAAATCGTTTGAATCAAAGTATTTTTTATTTATCAGCCGATAGCAGAAATACAACTTATACGTAAAATGCAACTTGCTGTCATTTTTCTGACATACAAACTAAGTAAAACTTCAACTAAAATGATTCTTCTGCACATTTAATCATAATGCCAGATAATAGCCCAAACACCTATAGTTTACCATGAAGATTCATATTAAATTTAAGTTTAAAAATAGTTTCGTAGTTTTAAAAATATATTTTTCGAATTGTTTTAAATCTTTTTCTTGTTCCAATGAAGTTGAGAAGTCTTTCATAGTATCACCTTATAAAAAATTCGTCTGAAAAACTATGGTAACCTTGGAATTTTATTTTTATTTTAACTATTTAGTTTAATCTTTCTTCTTTCTTGTGTTTGTTGTAATTAAGTTTTTGTAAACAATTCAACGTTTACTGAGAGCCTCTTTGTATATTGGTTAGAAAACCAACATTTTGTGTCTACTATAGTTTAGCATAGAAGTAATATATTTATTAGTATTGCAGACAATCTCATATTTTTTAAAAGGCTATTCCATTTGTGCAGTGTTAAATCAAGTTATTGTTCAATTTAATGGTTCGGTTTCCGTATAAGTAACCAAATTTTAAGAAATCGCTGCCAAAAAATTGACATTTAAGAAGTTGGACTTGAAAAGATAAAGTTTTCTTTAAGAAGAGATATTTCAGCCAAAAATTATTTTTGTGTCAAATTGGACGTAAATTATCATTTCATTGACTTTTTTGTAAAATCTGCACGTCCAACCTCGTCCCCAGGGCTTTTTGTCTCTTGCCGTCCGATGCAAAAAGAGATAACATTTTCTAGGATCGAGGTCGCTGCACGTCGATATTTTTAAATGATCATTTATTTCCACGTTATTCCAAATTGGGCCAATATTTTTTATCGCTTTTATCACATCTTATATTTATTATTCTTTCTTGCTAGTTAAAAGCAAAATTGTTTCGGGGCAATGGAACAGTCTCTTTTTTTATGGGCCTGCTATCGTTGTCTCCGAGGAGTAAAATTTTTGCACAATAAACTGCGATTAGCTTAAAATGATGCAATTCAGAGATTTCATATTTTAAAAGTATTGGAGGATTACCCCCTTCTTCGTTAGTAGCTACAGGCTTGTATTGTAGGAAAAGATCGCAATCGAAGTTATTTTTGAAAATGTGCGTTTTAGAGAAAACAAGTACAAGAAATAAATAGTTTGAAAACAAAAACAAAAAAAGGGAAGGAAAACGTTGACTAAAAACGAAAGATGAACATGTTGTTTAAAAAAGATCTAAACAATTATCCAAATTATCCAAAAAGAACAGATTTCGCAGGTTTTTTAAAGAACTGCTGTGTTTACAGAAGTCAAAACTCTTCATCCCAAAGACACTTTTATGAGAAAGGTAAGTAATATTATCGATTACATCGTGCAAGCAAAAAACACGCAAGACCTTAGTCTGTTTCTATCAATCGTATTTTGCAGAATTTTCGTGATATTAGGGTTCTCACAACTAATAAATTTTCTTGTCGACATCAGCCCGACTTTCGTGTAAGTCACTAAAGTCTAATACAGCAAGCCGTTTTGTAGCCCCTTAAAGGGTTTGTCATTTTAAAAAATTTTGTCAGTTTGATTTTTTTTACCTTTAAAATACGCAAACATGAAGGAATAGTCTAAATAAACTGTACATATTTTGGTGTTACTATCGATAATATGCGTTTTCTACATTTTATTAAGCGCCTCTTCTCCAACCTCAAATTCATGGCGGCACGTCCCGGCATGCAAAAAGGGACGAGCCCTGGAAGCGGGCGTGGAAGGCCTCGAGGTGCCTAAATATGGATTTTGATACCAAACGCTTATCTATTGTTTCTTTTACTTCTCAAGAAACCTCAAAACAAATGTAAAAGCTGTTACTACTTTACTACTCACACGAATTGCTATGCTATAGTAAATATACTTATTTCTTATAAGCAACTTGACATTCGACGTTGTAGTATTTGAGTTGCGGAAGATTGGCTTAAAAGTTATAGAAAAATTGCTTAAAGCAGGCTTAGCAAAAAGCGGATAATTTCTAGAGATAATATCTGTTAAAAATTACCCGCGTTTATCAAAGGTTTATTTTAATATCAATTTTTTCCGACTAATTTTAGACTAAATAATTAATTAGTTCAAACTCGAAAAATGAAGAATCGTTTCCATTTTCAGAAATTAATATAAATATTTATCTCGGTGAGCACGAAGAGAAGCTATTTTTGCTTAATAAGAGCGTCACAGAATAAATTGTTGCGAAATTTGCATATACTTATTAATTAGGCCGCAAAATTTGCAATGCATTGTAAAATGGAAAAAAAAATGTCCAAAATTTAAGAACAAAAAAGTTACAGCTTCAGGTTGAAATGGGAGGATAGATCCTCCTAGGGTTGAACAAGTTAAATAATAATAAGAACACTCTAGGCTGAACCTAAATTGCCTGGTTCTTATAAAACAAGTGTCGCTTGTATTAAAGTATTACTTATAATAAAGTTAAATATTTTTTTGCAGATCTTACCACAGTTGCTTGCTTATAAAAAATACGTGTACTCTACCTTGACAGCTTGTTTTGTGAATCTTGAATCTCACAACTCCTTTTTAACATTTTTTAAAATATGACAACAAACTAATTCACCTCATATACTAACATTGCAACAACACAGAAAACTTAATCAAAGTTTCTAATTAAAAATCGATGCTAGATTTCCAGAACAATATGTGATAATTAACTTGAGGCTGATCAATCAAATATTGCAAATGTATTTAAAAGAACAATCTAAATGCTGCACATTGGTGATTGCTACTTGAAACACAGCTGTCAATACATTTTTCATATTCAGTTTCAAGGAGTGTTAGTCAATTTGAAGTAACGTGTGTTACAATCTTATTAGCCCGATGATGTACGGCTTTTAAATTTCAAAAACAAAGTATTTTCTCTAGATGAAAAAAGATTCTTCTTCGAAGTTGTATCAATATAAAGACGAAACAATGTTTAAACGATCGGGTAAAAGTTTAAAAGGTCGGGTAAAAAGTCGGCTGAAATGCATCCAGCATTTCATCCTACATTATAAACTTTTGATGTTGGATGAAATGTTGTATGCATTTGAGAAAAAAATAAGAAAAAATCATGTTTGGTGATTTGAACATTTTCAGTTTCATTCAACACAATTTTCATGAATTTTCATGTTGGATGCATTTGAGTCAAATTTCATCCAACATTTTACGATTTCCTAAGTATATTAAGTAATTTTAGAATTTTCGAACGTTTTTTGACAATCGAATGCTTGTAAATAAATAAATCGAGAGTGTGTGTGCAAAAAATCATCTGTGAATAGCGAGAAGGAGCAGAAAAAGTTAGGATGGCAGCTATGACTAGTGATACAGAGGCGATATCTATCAACCAGGTGAAACATTATAAAAACAAAGAAAGGAAAAGGATGCTGAAAAGACTGAATCGACCGAAAACAAGGCTAAAAAGAAAGGGGAAAAGCAAGAAAAAGACTTCAAAACAAAGATGTCAAAAGATTTGAGCGATGCTGATATAACCCTACCGATTGATATGTTAAAAGGAAGTCAGTTTATAGGACCTACAACCCCCTGATTATCAAAAACGAGACATGAATTTAATAACTAGTTTAAAATTATAGTTCCCCCATGGTGAAAAGTCAAATGAATGAACACGTCATGTTGGATGAAACGTGTTGGATGATGCAACTCAAATATAAATTTCGAATTTTCCAACTTTCGAATTTCGAACAGATTTTTATTCAAAATCATTCAACATTCGAACCAAAATATTGGATGCATTTGAGCCGGCCTAAAATTTGCCTCGTTTGTCGTTGTATCTAAACAAACGAGGCGATATCAAAAGGAAAGAAGAGCTGTGAGGAATGAAATTGCAAGTGAACTTTCCATCAACTTTGAAATTTGTTCATTGAAAAATTATAACGCATCAACTTATACGCTGGACAGTATTAAATTCGCATTCATTTCTTCACAAGGAAATGATATGGCATATATCTTCTGAATTCTTCAACGAGCATAACGCCGATACAAAGGTAGATAAACTCTTCTGAAGCTTTTTAAAAAAGTTAAAATATGACAGATATTTTAACTTTTTCACCGACATTCTCAGACACTTTTAAGGGTTATGGCCGCTCATACTGTTTCAAGATTGGCGGAGTTGGACTCCACGGGGAAGACAATTGAATTCTCTTTATCAACTAAATCAGTTATAAAAACTAAGCTATTTCCGCTTTTTTTTGTCATTTTCAGTAAGACACGAAAGTTTAGTAATAAATATATTCCAAAACGCAAATATATTCCAAAACTACAAAAAATCCAAAAAACAGGGAAATCTCAAAGTTAGTGTTTTCATTCTTCCTTGGTGCTACGAACATTCATGTTAAAGAGAAGTGAAGCGAATAATTCTGTCACCAAAAAAGAAAAAAATGAAAATATTTTTTACTAAACTGCATCATATCTTACTTTTACTAAACTGTGTAACCCTAGAGCTTTTCTTGCAAATTTGGAAGACCTGGCAAAAACTTAACTAAATACGCCTAGAGATTTTATGAAGGCTGTTAACAGTGTATGGAACGCAACCCCGTTTCAAGCGCCTGTTGTCTCATTTTTATATCGAGACGCCGTCCCCATGTCAGAAAAGATACAAGATGTCCTGGGGACAAGATTGTAGGGAAAATGTATGGAACGATCATATTTGAGACAATCCCTGCTTTAAATAAGCGCCTGACTCCTTACAAAAAAGATGTTTCTTTAGACTCTAACTGCAAATATTAAAAGACACCTACTTAAAAATTTGAACAGAAAATGTTGTACACACCCTAAAGCGTCATTAGGCCTACACGTCAATAAGTTTCATCTTCAGGACATAAAAGACATTTAAAGTATATTTCTATTCGTTGCCCTATTCGACAAAAAATCTGTTCTGGTCGCCAGACCTTTCTGACACAAACCTTAAACATCTTTTGAGCTTACTGCTAAGAGTCCTGGGGCAAGATTGCAAATATTCAAAAGAGCGTAAGTTTATTAAAAACCTCATCCAAATCTTGTTGGTATAACGCATGCGTATTTGAACTAGACTCTCGTTCCATGGTATCAATTGCAATAACTTCGCCTTTTTTAAGCGGGGAATGCAGTGAAAAATCCAACCTCGTCCTCAGGAGTTACTAGGTCTCCGTCGTAACATAAAAACATAATATGACCTGAGGAATAGGTCGGGAACAATCTTTGTCTAACGAACGAATCACTACAAATCAACTTACTTGTGAAAATATTGAGCTACATTTCGATTTTCTTCTATTAAAAATGCTACCGTGTCTGTACAGCATTTAATCCTTCTTAGAAACAAATTTACACGAAAAGTTGATATTCGTTTTTATTCTTAATAGCATTACACATTGTCACTTCAATGTCACGCCTCAGGCATCTTATCAGTACTTTTAAAACAAAAATGACATTTGTCTTTATCACAGTTTCTCACAGAAGTTCTGCATTGCGTCTCAATTGTAAGGTGAATTTCAAAAAAAAAACACTGGAGATTTCATCATTATGCTTTGCTTTCTCCCGTCAAAGATGTCTTTTTGTGGGTCACGGAACTTGGTTGGCTGCTTCTTTGCTTACTTGCCCTCAACAAAATAAACGGCTGTGTGCAATTTATGGTGACTAAAAAATGTCGCAGCGAAGATGTAGAAGGTTGTTACAAAAACAAAAAAGTAAAAACATGTTCGGTCGATTCGGTTCATATCTCGTTTGGAATGACTTGGATACACCGACGTAGTAGCTATATAAGTTTGTTGTGTAACTTTTAGGTAATTGGCACTAAATATTTAATTTCTCTCTTTCTTGTTCTCTTTGTATTTATTCTCTGGTCACCAAGTCGGTCTATGAGAATGAAATTGGTTGAAACTTTTTGATGGATACTATTTTTTTAATCCTAACTGCACTGCGTAGTTATCTTCCAACGCGCACTAAATTTTGGTGAATACGACAACTGAGTGAGTTTACAGGTTCCAGTTTTAATAATAATTGTTTTTCCTGTCGCTAAGCAACCTCGTTCCCAGGACATTTTGCCTTGTTGATAAAGCTGATAGCGGCAAAAAATTGTTGGCCACTCCGAATTAACGGCTCAGGGGCCACAAGACCCTGGGGACGAGGATGGTCGTTAAGGCAAACATTTGTCCATTTACTTCCTTGAACAAAAACTTGACCAATTTGATTGATGTGTGTACACACCAAAGTGACCAACATGGGGCATGTTAACGATGTATTTTATTTGATCCACTCTATTTCACTCTTTAATTTGTGCGAAAGTCTCTTTTATTGATAAAGGATTTTGCAAATTAGGTATAAATAGCAAGTGTGAATTTTTACTACAGCAACTACTGGGTGCGAGGTTGTTAATATTTTGCAGAATATGAGGTGATAATTAAAAACATATCGAGAAAATTAACAACGTAAATGCAAGAAAACAACCTGGAACCTAGTAAAAATTTCTTGTACGGCTATAACCAGTCTGGTGTCCTAAGAATGAAGTTGGACTGTGACTAATTTAAAGACAAGACCTTGTAGTGCAAAAACAAACACTCTCCGAAGGAGACTTATTTTCACTATTTAATGAGACAAGATGTGGATTTTTGCTGTTCGAAAGAATATTTTTCCTTTTTCCTTTTTTAAAGTTATCTTAATAATTAATGAAAAGATAACAATAAAAATGAAATAACAACAAAGAAGGAAAGTCCTCTTTTTTATTATGATTTTTTATTTTAATTTAAAAGAGAAAAAATCCACATACTGCGTTGCAACATTTTTCTTCACTTAGCAAGCGAGGGAGTGTCAGGAGCAAGTTTTAAAGCTGTTGTTTACTTGGAGAAAATAATAACATGGCTGAAAATACAAAACAGAAAATACAGAAGTTTCAAGGATTAACTGCTATTTCATCGCCTCAGTTTATCGCCATTTTCAAGAAATTTGACGTAGACAGTAAGATTTTTCTTTTAAATTTTTTTACGAACTTTTGAAAATGTATTATATATCGAGTAAGCTTATTAAGAGCGGGAAAATAATGCAAAATGGTAGACTCGCCTGTCATGTGTAATCTTCAGACTTCTAAAGTTTGACGTGGTCACACATAAGTACAGAATTTATCACATCTTGCTCTGACATCAGTTTTTGATTAAGGTTTAGTATGTGCGACCACAGAAACAGGTGAACAAAACTTTCTCTTCGTTTCCTCCGCAAAACGCAAAGTTAAACAACACAGATATTTTGTTGATGCTACACAGGTACAGAAATTAGGTCCTGTTTGCTGTTTTAAAATGTTTATTTTGTTTTTTAGATAATGGTTATATCGAGAAGAGCGAACTGGATGCATTCCTCAAAGAACTTATAAAAGAAAAGAAGGGCGAGGTAACCAGAGCCCCAGGGCTTCACATTTTAGATAATGTTTTTTTTAAATTTTTTGAATTTACCGTAAAGATTTCTTCCCTCGTGAACAATATATTTTATTCACATCAAAATATATGATAATAAATAGAAGAAAACAAAAATGAAGTAATGGAAATAAAAATAGAATATTAGATGATAATAATAATAATAATAATAATATAACAAGAAAAATAGAAAACAGAAAAAAACATAAAAAAGACCCACACTTAGCAATATTTTAAATTAGAAAATAATTCTCGAAAAAAAACAACTATAATATAGATTATCACTATCGTTATAAAGCCTGTATTAAATAATACATTTTGATCGCTGAATAACCACCTCCCCTAATTAATTCAAGCCCAGTCTTTTTGTTAATAAATAACAATTTTTTAAGAACAATGAACTTAAAAATAAAAATAAAAAAGTGGCAAGACTGTAATTTTACTGTTATTTTCTTTGTTTGAATTCCAGATTACTCATAGACACCGAAATTTTTTTGTTGGAAACTCGAAATTTCTGCGGTTTTTTTTGCTGGCAATCTCTCGACGTTAAGTGTGATTTCTAGCCATCTGTCGCTTCAAAGTTGACGGTTTTGCGCACTGCTGTGAAGAAAATTTAATTCTATTTTTTGTTGGCAGATCATTTGATATCGTAAGCAGTGTGATCAAGTTTTGACTAGTAGATCGATGGCATGACGGTATTTCGGCCTTGCTTTGATGCAAGTGTGCGTCGTACAAACCATGGGGACTAAAACCTGATTTTCATCGGAGCTCTCTTGACATTTGCTGTTCACATAGATCGCTGTTGTTTAAAGCCGTATCAAAAATTGCGTTAATTTTTGTAACACAAAACCCCATACCATTAAAAGAAATGCTTCATAATATATTTTATTTTTCTATAATAATAGCCGTATTCCGTCTGTCTGTCTCTGCACGGACCCCCCACTGAGTTAGAAAATAATGTTACGGAAAAACGAATATCAAATGCGATATATTTTTATTCACTTTGTTGCGACGAGTAAATTGAAAGGACAGGCGAACCCGTGGATTTTTCCATGGACTAACGACTAGTCTTCTCTTTAATAATAGCCGTATTTTGTCTGTCTGTCCGCGAAAGCAGCGTCCTGTTACGGAAACACGAAATGAGATATATAAAGGACGGGCGACCCCGTGGATTTCTCCACGGGTTAACGACTAGTCTCTATAATAATAGCCGTCTTCTGTCTGTCTCTGCGTAAGATGGCACCTTAAGTAGTGAGACATACGAAATGCAGTATATAAAGGACGGGCAACCCCGTGGATTTTTCCACGGGTTAACGACTAATCTTCTCTATAATAATAGCCGTCGTCTGTCTGTCTCTGCGCAAGATAGCACCTTAAATAGCGAGACATACGAAATGCGGTATATAAAGGACGGGAGAATCCGTGGATTTTTCCACGCGCTAACGACTAGTACATATTATAGTACCCGTATACGTCAGTCCGTCACGCATAATGGTACTGTAAGTAGCGAAACGCACGCGACGCGGTATAAAAAGGACGGGCAAACCAGTGGATTTTCAACCGGCAACCGACTAGTTCTTTTGAAATTGGGATGCTTTTCAAGATAAAACCCCGAATCTTTGGATTTTTTGTACAGGTTCCAAGCACTATAAGACTAAAAGAACTTTAGTTTCATGTCATCGGCAAATAGTAGTAGTAACCAACCTCGTCCCAAGGGCTTTCTAAGCCTATGATATTCTGATGGAAATAACAGTCCAGTTAGAATATTATAAGCGTAGAAGAGCCCTGGGGACGAGAATGAGTACTAACAAAACAAAATCATCCAAAATCATTTATATTTTAGACCCATAGATTGAGAATTATTCAAATTGTAGCGTTTTACAGAATGAAGAAAATAGTATTTTCAAAGACGATATGTCTGGCCACCCTGGGGTAATGTGTAACACATTATAATTAGCCGTCACATATCAAATTTTAGGTTGACTTCCAAACGTTCAAAGATCAGATCATGAAAGACTATGATGAAAATAACGACAACAAAATTTCGATGGATGAGGTGAGAAAAAGCTCTTTATTATTTCGTACACTACAAATATTTGAAACACAACCAAATTTTATGATTTACTAAAACATTAGTCTGCTCTCTTTGTCCGAGTCAACCTCGTCTTCAGGCTTCTTCTACGCTTAAGATATATCAGAGGCGTGCTAGGTTGTTGTGTTTTATTCTGTCAAAATTTGAAGCTAGTTTAGATTCCAGGCTCCTTATTCGCTACATTATTGATTCTCACAGAGTGTTATCTCACACATCTGCAACTGTTGTTCTTCATTACTTCTGTGTCGTATGTGTTAGCACGACAGCAAATTAAAAATTAATATCCACCTTGCTTTTTATTTCAAAAAGCAAATAGTTAGATTTCTTGTTAATTATCGGGACGCTTTAAATATTTTTATTTTACCCTCCAGAGCAAGGGTTCTTTGATGGACTTTTTTAGGTTTTAAGGCAGTACGACTGTTACTATGAAAAAATATTTAAGAAGCTAAGTGAAAGTGCAGAAAAGGAAAAACAATAGACAATTTAAATAAATATTCAAATGACGCCTCAAGTTCTTCTCCCATTTTGTAATTTCTGTATGTTCATTGAAGGGTTTATGACGTATAATCAAAAAAAAAGTTAAAAATTAAAAATTACACAATTCCCAAAAATTCGAACTTAAAAAATAAGGGTTAGTTAACACATGTTCAGATTAGCAAGGATGAGTCCATGTATGCGTTGGCTTTGTTTTTGCGTCAACTTGGATAAGCTCCGCCTTAAGCAGAGACTTGCTTGAGTAACAGCAGCTGTTGTCGCAATAGAGAAAAGAGAGGTGACTCAATGCTGTTTTCATTTTTTGTCCCTATATTTTATCGATTATTTAAGGCAGTAATATTAAATACACAGTTCTTTTACTAACTGATGGAAACTGGGAGAGAAAGGGGTGTGGTTATAATTTGCATAATTAGCATATATTATTCACTTCTTTTGCTTTTTAGCTAGCAAAGATTTTACCAACAGAAGAAAATTTTCTAGTTCATTTTCGAGACACCACTCATTTACATGTTTCGGATTTTATGAAGGTAAGCGAGATTATTGACTCGATTACTTTATTTTAGCAAATCATTTGGGCGAGCGTTTCATAGTTTTATAACACATTGGCGTGTGAGCCTCTGTCTTATAAGATTTGAAAAAGTCTGAAAATGAATTCGTAGATATTTAGTAAAATAAAGACAAAATAAAAAAAGAAATATATAGAAATTTAGTTTACATATGTATTTTCGACTTTAAAGTATTTCTTTAAATTTTTTTTATTTTGGTGACTTCTTTCATGCAGTAAGAATGAAAAGATTCTGCAGAATAAATTAAAAAAAAGCGTTGTTGTTAAATAGGTGGAGACCGTGTTTTCTTCGATAAAAAAATAAATACATAAATAAATAAAACTTTATCTGCGTTTTTACGAATCAAAATAAAAAACAAGGCAAAGATAAGAAATTAAATATTCCTTTCTATGCCTTTGCAAATTGTTAAAAACAAAAAAAACAAAAAAAAAACAAATAATTTTATTGCGCCAATGTCTTTAGAGAGGACCTTGTTAAAGAAAAAAAATATACCAATCTTGCGTCCAGGTCCTCAGAACAAAAGTAAAACCTGGACGAAAGAAAGTATCTTGCAAGGAAACAAAAGGACTAAGTTTGAAATTGTTCAGTTAATTTTTAACCATTTCTGTTTACACCATACTCGTTCCCCAAACTTTCCCCTTCTTCATGAAAAGGAAAAAAACTCTGGGAGCAAGGGTGCAGCTTTATTCACATGTCAAAATTATGGCCATTAAAGCTGTGTGGAATACTATGATTGCATATATGGAGCAATACTCAAGGACCTATGCTGATTATTGAATAACTTTTCTCTTTAACAAAATATTCAACGAGTACACAGCTTGTTCAGTGAAAATATTTCATATGAGCAATATCGTCGCATTGCAACATCGGAACCATCCCCATCAGAATATCATATGTGTAGAAGAGCCCTGGGGACGAGGTTAATTATGAGAGATGCCTGAGGAAATCCTTGAGAAGTGTGTAGCACATACTTTCAATTCATTGGCGATAAAATCTAATCAAAACAAAATCAGTTAACCAAAGCAAACAAGAAATAAGATGTCGGACAAAATGCTAAAAGCATAGACGATTCTTGTTTATGCAGTCATTATAAAAATTTTTGAGAAATGAGCCAGATTTCATTGAATTTATTTTAGAGGGTTTTTAAAAAAGCCTACATAAATATTTATTTGTCTGGATTAAACTAAGACTTAGAAAATAGGTAATTCCATCATGGCATATAAAGTCCTAGTAACTATCTTGCCTCACCCAAAATCTTTGTCTCTGTTACCTCCGTCTAGTTGCCTACTTTTCACATCCTTAAGTTATACGTTCCAGACTTGGCTTTATTTGCGCCAACATTGACCATGTGTTATGACGATTAATGTTGATATGAATAAATTGTTTCGACGTATTCTTGATGATCAAACTCACATGTTTTCATTTAAGGAAACATTATTGACATTCGTTATTAAAAAAGCTGTTAAATAGTACTGAAACTTATTTTCATTATATGACCAGCATATGTTTTTGTTAAATAATCAGCAAATATTATTTGGCTGTTAAAAACCGCTGCGTATTGGCAACCACATAATACTGCTTAAAGGCGGGTTTCCACTCAAACGAACTTGGTCGAATCGATCGACCACGTTCGCTTGAGTGGAAACCCGCCTTAATAGATTTACTTTTATTAGATTTGGTATCACTACGACCAAGACAAAAGTGGTTTCTTAGAAAGCAATGAATTACTCGTAAGAAATTTTATTTTTTGAATATATTTTACCGGTCAAAGTGCAACATGTTTTTAAGGTTTTTCTTACATTTTTTGGGGAGTTTTTTAAAAGGAATTTTTATCGTAATATTTCTTGTATTTGAGGTTTTTAAAGCACACTGCCAAAAAAAAAATAACTAAGTACTATTCATCGGATTCGTCCGTCTTTTATCTATCGCATTTCGTATGTCCGTATCACTAATATATTTTCTCTGTGATAAACTACATTCATATTGTAGGGTTTTCTTCACGATGTGCTCGAATCTAAAAATCAGAATGATGTTATTACACCCAAGCAACTTGAAGAATATACAGAAGTCATTGTAAGTATTTCTATAAGCAGTTTTAAAATATGTAAAAGGAGATACGAAACGAGATTTAATGGCGTACACAAGAGTCAATTACAGTAGTTGACTGATTTATTTTCGCGCAAAAGTTGTTTTTACAATAGACATCAAAGGAGAATAGCTTGAAACAACCTTTTTCCAGTGCTATTTAAGGCATATGATATGTTTTCAGGATTGTTTTGCAATTTAAACTCGTTTGTAATTAAACTTGATTTTGGAAAAAAAACGTTTAAAATCATAAGATTATATTGATTTTATAGCTAGATTTATTCGACAAGAATAAAGATGGAAAACTGGAATTGTCGGAGCTCTCGAAGTAAGTACAGACACCCAACTTCGTTTGCCTCGAGCCCTACGTCGGAGATTTAGTATAGACTCAAAACGAGCCACTTTAAAGAGGATTCTGGCTACTTCTTTTAACGTTTAAAATATATTACAAGGGTGTGTTTCAGCTGGCTAGAACAATTCTCCGCCCATTGAAAACAAGTGTTGACGTGAAGACACAATCTGTTATGTCAGAAGAAAATCATTAATTTATCTCCATTGGTGGGGAAAAATATTATAGAAAATTTAATTTTTTTATTTAAAACCTACTCGTTTTAGGATCTTACCACTGGAAGAAAACTTTTTAAACAGAATAAACAAGGTATGAATATGATTTACCTAAATAATCCGCCATTTTGAATCCGCTATTTCGAAATTCTTAAGAGAGGTTGATTGATTGGAAGTATTGCTACTTGTAATGCAATATCTACTTTGATTTTCTGTGATTTATTGCAAACTTGACATTGAACGTAAATGTTTAGTTTTTAAACCCCTGAACACGATCTGAATACAAATGGGGGATTTAAACGAGAACTGTAATTTCTTTGTACAAACGTTTCACAATTGACAAAAGAGAGAAATAAGAACAACGTCGTCCCCACGGCTTCTTATACTTTTTAAGCAGGTACCGTAAAAACTTAATAGGCCCTGGGGTAAGGTGTGGTATAAGTCTTATCCTGGTCCCTGGGGTTTGCTGCATGATTTTAGTGACGATAGACTAGACGTCCTCAATGTCAAGAACACATAGGGACGAGGTTATTAACCTCCCACTCCTCCATCCTTAGAAAAAATAAAACAACAGAATCACCCTTTGCCAAAAACAATTATTTGGCGTGAGACTATTTCTTTTTTAAAAACAAACTCTTCCCCGGGTTTCTTTCACCAAATTCCAGCATATTAGCGGCAGTGTTGCATTATCATAATGTCAGACTGACCATGTACGGACAATAACATTTTAAATCACAATTCTAAAATTTTATTTTAATTTTATTAGGCAGCCGAGCTAACAAGAGATGAATTCGAGAAACTTTTTCAACATTATGATCAGGTATCCTTTTTCTACTCTTAACTTCTTCTTCTTCACTTATGTTCACTTTCTTATGACAGCTGTTACATTTTATAGTAAAACAATATGTTACAAGTAAGTTCTTGCCTCACGAAAATTAGCCAGTAGAAAATGTTTGCAAGAAAATCTGATAAATGCAACTTTATTCCCAGTGCTTTTAATTTTTACACTTGATTAAAATAACGAGAAAACGATGAAGTTGCGTTAAACTCTAGTTTTGTTTGAGCCTTTCAAGTTCAAGTTGTTTTGTTGTTTTTATATAGGATGGTAACGGATATATTGAAGATACCGAGTTGATGGGGTTCTTGAAAGATTTGCTTCAAAACAAAGCCAGGGTAAGTTTTATGTCATCCATTTTTAAGGGCATACTTTTTTAAAAATTAATATACCTCCGTATTAAGTTTCGATCAGTCATCTGAATTTTAAACGATCACGAGCGGAATTGATCAAAAATATGTCGTTGATCTCAACCTCGACCCACGGGAGCTTTGTCTCTTTTTTATAACGGGACGCCGTTCCTTATATCCAAAGAGAGAAGAATGCCCTGGGATCGAAGTTGCGTTTATCATATTAAGTCACCGTTAGCCAAATAAAATTCTTTATTCATCCGCACCGTGTAGGATAATACGAAGAATGATTATAACTGTTGGTGACAAAAACTTTGCGGAATGGCAATTTTGGGCATATTTCAAGTTGACAAGACAATTCTGCCGTCGGGAGGCAATCTGTATGCGCTTACTTAGGCTTAGAAACTTTAGAATTCGCTGGTCGCACTTTCTAATATGAATTTCGAAATAAGATATCAAGTCCCATAAATTGCTTAAATATAGGGAAATGAGTCATGCTGATGTCAGCAAAAATTTAACTAAATAAGCTACCTATCCTCCCAGAACCTATAACATAGGAATAACCTAAGCTACTATTGTAGGGACGGACTTTAGAAATTGCAGTCTTGTGCCAACATTTTCAGTCATTGATTTCAGATGGTTTACATAAAATGTGTGCTTAATTTTTACACGAATATTTTTTTCAGGAACCAACAACGCACGATTTAGAACAATATCGTACATGTATTTTGGAAATCTCAGACAAGGATAACGATGGAAAGTTATCAAAAGATGAGTTAGAACTGCTGCTTTTTGCAAATAAGAACAAAGAGGAGTCGTAATTGAACGAACGAAAATAAATGGACATCAATTTCTTCTACATTTCTTCATAGCCAAATTATATACAACATTAAAAACAGTACTTACTAGTTGTGTATTTATTAATTTATCTTTAATCAATATCAATATATGTTAAAAAGAAAATACCTGACTTTCTTGTATTATTCCAAGACCGATAGCAAGGGGCATTGGCCTATCCACTTTTTAAGAAATAGCTTCCATAGCTTCATAGCCACTCTTCTGCACAAAGCGTCATAAAATATGACTACTACGTACAGGTGGTTAGAAAACTATTCGACAGTCAAAGTAAAAAAAAAATAACTAACGAAGTACTAAACATTTTTAATTTGGCTAACCTCTTCTTAGAATGACCTGCCTGTGCTGATCGCTTTGCATTTTGTAGACAGACCCTAATCTGCGATGTCAATAAGTAGCCCAGCTATGTCTGAAACTTCGGTCAATAAGAAAAACACATGTACCCACATGCCCCTAAGCCCACCCTGTTTAAATATCCTGAGTGTAAGCACACTGGACTTTTATTTGGGAGAAATGAGATTACATTCCATAAAACAACTCTAACCTTGGCAAAAAGTGTTCAGCTTTTAAATAAGAAACTCCTGTGGTTTAATAACGTTCACATTACCTCCAAAATCATTCCCTCTTTTTTTTTTGTCTTTGTCCATAAACAATAGCCCTCACCATGGGGTTGGGAGTTGGGTAGGATATATGTATTAAGATATAAAACATTACTTTCTAGTTAGTATAAAAAATATTGTCGAAATTATAAATAATACTGCATATTTACAGAAAAAAAACGCCCAATCTGTACACCTAACTTTAAATCGATACCATTGGTTAAAAATGTTTACACTATATCAAATTTATCACCGTACTTCTTTTTCACTCTTCCACGGTGGTGTCGAAATATAACTTTTCTCAGTTCGTCTAATATTAAGACACTGGATGCTATTGCAAGCAACGTGAGAATATCAAGAACAGACAACGCTTCTGTTTGGAACACTCTTTGTAAAGGTGGGAAGTAGATGACGAGCATTTGTCCAACTATTGAGCCGCCCACTGCGTATAAAAACATCTTGTTGGAGAAGAAACCAATCTGAAGGATTGATTTTTTCTAAATAAATTAAAATCTGAAGCTACATAAGCATCTAACTACAGTGTGGTCAAGCTTAGCGAAAACCTTTAGTTTGTTGATGGAGTGGAGACAAAAAATAAAGCTTCATAATAGATCTCACAAAACTATTCATTGATTTTCGACTGCCCACATTGACTTTATTGCAACTTGGACCATAACAACCTTTGTATCCATATTATCATCGAGATTAAGACAGTGGAAACGGTTGAATAGAGTTCTTGTTTAAACAAATGCTTAATTTGAAGGAAATAGACATTAAAGGGATTCTAGCAAATTTTGCCGACCAAATTTCCTAGTATTCTCCGATTTTTGACATTGCATCTGCTCACACTTCGTTATTTTTTTCCTTATACCCCGATGGCACTATGGTGAAAATATATTTATTTCTGAAAGACAAAACTATATACTAATGAAATAAGAACGAGAATAAAATGATACATATGTATAACAAAGACCAAGTCTACATAAATTTTACTGTTTTTATTCTATAAATTAGAGAAGAAATTCAGACTTTTCTCAATTCTCCCTGATACCCAATCTTTCTTGATATTCCCTGATTTCCCCAATTTGCTGGAAATCCTGAACTAGTCAAAAGAAATATGGACAAAGTCAATTACGGTTATAGAAGAAAGAACAGCCTACCTGCGATCTGCAACTTAACGCATTGAACATATCAAAGAAGACAAAGCAAGTAAAAGTCATGGTTGTGTCACGTGGTGTCACAATGTTATCCGCCATCTTGAAAAACAAAACAGTAAAAAAAAATAATGAAATAATGAAAGCGAAATCGCGAAACATTGGTTCTGAAACAAAATTCCTTTCTTAAGGTACTGAATATATCGAGAAATAAAATAGCAGAGAAGCCTGCTATTCAAGATATTAGGACAGAGAGGCCACATATTTAAGTTCAGGGTTTTTTCCAGGAGCATCCATTAGACTTCTAACGTTTTTTCAAGACATAACGTTCGAAAACAACAGAAATTTCAAGAAAATAAAAAAAAATAGTTCCCATATGCTGACGACTTAAAAAAACAGAAGATAAGAAGGAGATTCCGAAAAATTATTTTTTTCCAATTTTGTAACTCTCCAAAAGTGTATTTCATTTCCAAGAGTTTCCAGGAGTATTGGTCACTCAGCGAGGGTTGAATTTTATAATGTTCACACGTATATACCTCTCTCCAGAATATAAATAGAGTTCCCAACACGATTAAACATGCCGAAGTGAGTACTTGTATAATTAGATATAAATTTATCATAGGGTTTTTAACACAGCGAGGCTTCTTCTTCATGATGTCATCATCGACAGGTTCTACACCAAGACTAAAAGCAAATAAATGAAATCAAATTATTGTTTGCACACAAGTTAGAAATATCTTGAGCGTATCATCCGGTATATTTCCTGGTACAAGGACAATATATATTTACTAGTCGTAAACCCGTGGAAAAATCCACGGGGTTGCCCGTCCTTTATATATCGCATTTCGTGTTTCCGTAACAAACAGACGCATGAACAAACAGACAACGGCTATTAATAAACAAATACTGATTTATATGGTATCTATATATAATATATACCATAGAAGTCTAAACTTCCTCACATTTTTATGACAGATCAATGAAATTGCTAATGTCAGTATTTTTGAAATTCCTAGCAATTCCAAACTTTAGTCACAGAATAAACACACTGACCTTGTCAACGAAATTATCAAGTTATATGCTATCATTATAGAGTAGAGATATATGTATATACTAAATATACTAATACTAGTCGTTATCCCGTGGAAAAATCCACGGGTTCGAGCAGCTAAGGCACCATTTTGCGTGACAGACAGACAGACGTATACGGGTATTATAATATAGACTAGTCGTTGCCCGTGGAAAAATCCACGGGTTCGCCCGTCCTTTGAATTTACCCGTGGCAACAAAGTGGATAAGAATATATCGCATTTGATATTCGTGTTTCCGTAACATCATTTTCTAACTTAGCGGGGGTCCGCGCAGAGACAGACAGACGACGGCTATTATTATAGAGATTCCCCACAGCAAATTTCTGTTTCAGATGTTTAAAAATTTCCTAAATTTTAAGGCTGCTTTAACTAAAACGTTTTTGCCCGCTGCTTCCTACTTCTGGATGTAGGTTTCAATATTTCTCATGATCATGAAAATAAAGATGGAAGCGTTTTTAAAATTTTTATTGGTTACTAAGATGTACTATCTCGTCTCATCTTCCAAATCTGATGAAATACAGGCGTTGAAGCCCCAAAAAAATTCTAATAAGCACGCCTTAATAAACACTGAAATCCGCGGCCAAAGCGCCTAAATGACAACTGGTCCATACGGAGATGAATTACCTCTGGGCCGGTGGTCCGTCCATTATGATATTAATCCACAATATCTGCATAGCGTTTAATGGATTGGGTAACTTCATCAAGGTGGAGATAGTTATTAACGAAATTGCAGCAATGCTCCTAAAAAATAAAAAAGTTACAATAACAATAGCAAGAAATATATAACATCTCAATGACAGAATCCTAAGCTGTCAAAAAAGTGCACATTATTGTGAAAACTTACTGTCTCAAATATGCACTATCTCAAAAGTGTCAGATTTTTGAATAGAAGTTCCGGTCTCAACAAGTCATACTTATTATGAATCCACTCGCTTGGCCGAAACCGTGATATCAATGTCAAAAGTAGAATTTGTTTGGCATCGGGAGATTTATTCAAAATGCAGTTAATTGAAGTCTTAAAGAGTCTCCTAATTCACAGAGGTTTCCATAATGACAGTATAACTATGAATGGGACAAACAGTGGAGAGGCTTGGCTATATAAAAAACGTTCACATGACTGCTGTTCGAATGACAGTAACAACTCACGTGCTAAGTTGAAATCGAACAAAGTTTCGAATGTTGTAATAAATTCCCTTTCCTTCAGCTAAGGCTGCCATTATTGTACTAAAATCGTCGTCAGCTAATATCATGTCGGCTGCTTCCTTACTGACGTCAGTGCCAGATTTGCCCATTGCGATCCCTATGTCGGCACGCTTTAACGCTATAGCATCATTGACGCCGTCACCTGTCATAGCAACGATGTGGTTGCGCTCTTGCAACGCCTAAATAAATAAATCAACAAAATATAGTTCAGATATCAATTGCTGCTTCTAGCTGGATCGTTTCGAAAAAAATTGAATTAGGAAAGGGAAAGTGGAATAATGGTTGGGCTGTTTGTTTCATCATAAAAAAAATGGCGACATATACTAACCTTTACAATGGTAAGTTTATTTTTTGGACTCACTCTGTAAAATATTGAAACCTAGAAAAGAGTTTAAAATAAGATTTGTACCACACAATCGTCTGCCCTATCAACGCTAATTTTACACCCACTCTTACGTTTGCTTCTTTTACGAAAGTCGTGAGAGTTTGTTCCGGTCAAACTTCCCACAACTAATACCGCAGCTATTGAAGAATACTAAGAAGCAGCTTTAAAAGTAATTTATAAAAACTTTCGCCATGAGTGACGAGAAAATATTGAGCAAATTTTACCTTGTCTATCCATTTATTTAACTCGTAGTGATCCATAGATTCCAACTGTTCACCTGATAGTGTGTGCAATGGAGTTGAGGTTAGTCCAACTGATGACGCGATTGCGACCGCAGTTTCTCTTGCATCACCAGTAATCATTTTGACGTCGACGCCGGAATGCAGGAGCGTCTGGATGGCATCAAACACGCCGTCGCGTGGCGGATCGATCATACCAGCAATGCCAAGGTACGTTAAGTTTTTTTTGTCGCTCCCGTATGCCATCGCAACAACTGTTTTTATAATAAATTTTGTAGTAAATAAAAATATATAAAAAATATAAAAGGTAGACACTAATAAATTCTTGCAAAGGAGTGCCGAATTTTAAAGATCGCAAACACAAGCAATTGAAAACGTCATTTCTACCTAAGTAACACGCACTCTGGACTTGTCTAAGTTTACAGCAGATCAAGGATTTTGAAACTTAGGTTATTTGATTGGATTCAAAATCTTAAACAGTACTTATTTTTTGAAGACGTCAGCGTCTCTAAATTTGCCAATTTTTAGACTTTACCGGGTTGTGAAATGCATTGTTTCACAATGCTGACATTGTAAAAGCTGAAGCTAGCAAATTTTGACCTACTTTACTTGACCTACAACCCCCTGCAAAAGCGAACCTTTCACAGCCTACCCGCTGCAGAGTACAAGATTATGTTCAGGGTTGCAGGCTAGTTTTCTTGTAAAATTATTTTAGTGGCAATCCCTTCTCCCATACAAACTTATAAAAATATTTCTGAAAATAAGCAACTCTTTTTTCAGTACAACCAAAATTACCTCTTAAACCACGTCCTCCCATGGTCTGAGCAGTTTCCAACAAAGACTTTCGGCAGCTTTCAACCAACGGTTCGCTCATATCGTTCTTGAAATAGGATGTACATTGTGCTAACACCCTTTCTGGTGCCCCTTTCATGAAGTATATAGTTTCATCCTAAAAATAATAAATAGAAGGTTTAAAAAGCAGTACAAGTAAATAAATCAATAACTCAACAAATGGACCGTGCATTGGCAAAAACCGATGTAATGTAGAATCCTTCAAAAGTTTAATTTTTATACCTCGTCTTGTAACCATCTTTTCCTACACTTTACAGACATCCATTTTTGTTCTGACGTAAATGGCACCTCATCAATACATTCATATTCTTCATTTATTCTCACAAGACCAAGCTAAAGTGACAAATAATAAAACCTGACTAGATAGTAACTGTTACAAAACTCCAGAAGCATAGCACCAAACTTCGCATCAAGCTTTCAATTGTGTTCTCCACAGTAAACATAATAACTGTTTACATCTGTGTTGCGTGAACTGAAGAATTTTAATAACTAAGCACAGGAATACAGAATAAAGCTTCCGTACATAAAAACATTTAATTTAAGCTATTAGAATGTTATGTTACCCTAACTACGTGTACACAAATCACTGCCTATACAAGGCCATTTAGTAAAGAGAAGTTTCATATTTGAATAGTCGCTAATAGTAACACTACGCATGCGCTTTACCTTTAATCCGACAGCAAGGAGAGCACCTTCAGTTGGTTGTCCAAGCAACACTCCGTTTCTGATCGACGCGTTATTACACACACACGCAGTCTAAAGAAAATCACTCGTGTTTTTGAACACATGTTTGAGTATGTTTTATCTTAACAGGAAATTTGATGTGTCGTGGTTAAAAAAGTGTAAGCTGCATTGCCAACGTCATTGTCAGGGTACGAGAATTTCAAGAGTAACAGCCTTGGTGCAAAAAAGATTTATAAAACAGAAGTAATTAGTGGCTTACTCTAACGAGAAGTGTTAAAGCCGTGTCTGTAGCTTCCGTCGCAGCAACACCATTTAATAAAACTTCACCATGGTCTGAATAACCAATACCGCTAACCTAAAAACAAACACAAATAGAAATGCATCAACTGATGTTAACTAATATGTATTATGATGACGCGCTAAGTTTACAAGGTGAATGCTAGGCTGGAGAGCCTGTCTACAATCTTAGTCATTATACGTTTAGACTAGACAGCTAATTTCGAAGTTCAAAACCTTCGTAGGCCCCAACGTGGATTATTTCAGTGTGCAGGCGTGCTAGAAAATGTGACTAACAACTTTTCAACGCCTGGTCTGCCTGGCCTACGTATGTGCAAGAATAGCGACTTTGCAACCTGCCGGTTTCAGAGCATTGACTGTTTGACACTTTTGCTCATATTTGAAAATAAGGAAAAAACTGCCTTTCTCTCAATATTTTTGTCAAAGATTGTACCTATCTTTCCCCGCATCTTTTCAACTACCTTCACAGGTATAGCCCGGGTACCTCCCTTCACAGGTATAGCCTATATACCTACTTCACATGCATAGTCTATTTACCTACGTTCGCAGGCATAGCCTATCAACATACCTTTACATTGTATAGTCTACCTACCTACTTACTTACCTTCACTCTTTACATGCAGAGCCTACCTGTATACCTTTACATGTATCGCCATCTACCTATCTTTGCATGCATAGCCTATGCAATTCTGCCTTCACATGTATAGCTTATCTACCTACCTTCACATGCCTGTTGTCAGCAAGATGTATATCAGTTACAGTCATTTCATTCTTCGTCAATGTTCCTGTTTTATCAGAACATATGACAGTAGCACAGCCTGAAAAGAAATGAAAATTTAATAGACTGGTAGACTCAAGGATTAAACCCATGACCTCACTGATGTCAGAAGTCTTAAATCGTATTGCTAAGCAATTGTTCATGTTGAGCTTAAATATTTTTTATAACTAAGCGGCACTTAATGAATTAAGATCCCTTTTATAGACTCTCATTAACAGCAGTGCAAATAAAAATGACGTGTAAGTCATACTAAATAATCTATTAGAAAGCATGTACCTACCAAGTGTTTCTACAACAGGTAATCTTTTTACAATTGCATTTCTTTGTGCCATCCTCATCACACCAAGTGCTAATGTGACTGTCACTACTATGGGTAGACCTTCAGGAATCGCTGCAACAGCCAAACTGCAAATAACAAATATCTGGGTTATATTCTTTTTTTATCCAATATATTCTTGGATTTTATCAATCCATAAGATCAGAGTCAAATCTGTGTCCTACTCAATCAGAGGCCACAATTCTCGAAAATTCTGATTTTTTTTGGTTATTAGCAGTAAAATATTTACACACCTTCTTGTATACACTCGTAAAATGTGTGAACAAACACATATCAAAGCATTAAAGAGGTTTACCAACACGTTACTTATAAAATAAACTCGGACTTTTTCCTTTTCAGAACAATGCTGACCAATTTTCCGGATTTCTTTCAAAAATTTCAAAAACTAATGACTTTTCTCTAACATTTTCTAAGGAAATGTAAATCGTAACATTTGTAACGACTAGTCTAGACAGAAGTGCATAAAAGTGGTCCAGTTAAAATACTTGAAATTTAAAAATTAACTGAACAAATAATACACAGTGGCAGTTTTATATGTCAACATCTAATTTTAAGTCAGCTTAACCACAATCTATATATGTCACTTGACTCATACCTGACACCAATAGTAAACATGTCCAGTATTCGTCTCTTTTGAAACCAACCAAGCAATACCACTAGTCCTAAAGATGATAAAAAAAGTAGTTATACAAAAAAAACAATGTTTACTAATACACTAATAAAATACACCTGGGGAATATCTCAGGCTGTGTAGCTTTTCTAGGTGGACTGATTTACAAATGATGCATGAGCACTTCTCTTTCGGGTTGTTTTGGCTCAACTTACCAATTATCAAAATGGAGTAAGTCGACAGCTGTTTTCCAAGCTGATCCATGCTTTTCTGTAAAGGTGTTTTAGGAGGCTAAAATAAAGGCACATTATAATAATGAAAAAAGGCGAAGGTTAGTTTTTCAGTAATAAATCTAACACTAATAAAATATTCATATTTAAAAACACTTTGCAATAACTTTAAAGTAGGCCTTGGTTTGGAACAGCAATTCTTTGTTTGCTTGTGTGTACAGAGGGGACTTTCAGAGATGATTGCAGATTTTTAACACATAAATCACAACAAAATGTTATATCATATACATACTTCTTCAGCTTTCATTAATTGGAATACCGAACCAAATTCTGAATGAATGCCAGTACCACAAACAATACCCTTGAGAAAATAATTCTTAGTTACCACCAGAAAGTATGAAAAACATTTTTGGTTACCTGAAAACTGATTTGTATTAAACAGTTCAATAATTTTAATCGTGATACTGTTCATTATATGATAACACCTATGCAATATGAAATGAAAGGCAAAAATAGATTGTTATCACTCAGTTTAAAACATCTTTTATGTCTGCCTGTTTGAAATTAAAAGCAACAGTTAAAAATTAGTTAAGATTGTATAAAATGATACTTCTTCATAATAATAGCCGTCATCTGTCTGTCTGTGTGTCCACGAAAGCCGTGTCCCGTAACGGAAACACAAAATTTTCAAAATGCACATTAATACCAAATGCAATATATTTCTGTCCACTTTGTTGCAACAGGTTAATTTAAAGGACGGGCAACCCCGTGGATTTTTCCACGGGCTAACGACTAGTCTCTTTAATAATAGCCATATTAAATTATCTACTGTTTGATAAAAACACATTAAGTTTCTCTTTTCCTAAAAAGGTCAAAAGAGAATTTCAGGGGTTGGCTATGGCCAAAATACTTTCCTGGATTAGCCCTTGATAAAGGTCGGGTGACTGACTAGTATTTAATATTAGGTAGTGGTAAAATAAAAATAAATTAAAGAACTGTGTAAAAACAAATCCCAAATTGGACCAAATTTTCTGTGGCTAGAGGTTCAAACTGAATAACCAATGTTTTTATAAGAGATGAAAAGAGTTTGGATTGTTGTACGACATTAACTGTGCATCTGATGCTAATGATGTAAAATCTATAAAGAATAGGAATCGCAACATACCTTTCCCTTTCCTGATCTAACTAATGTTCCCATGTACGCCATGTTGCTACGTTCTGACATGTTACTGTTACCAGCAATTGTTTGGGTGTGTTTTCTGCTTGGTTTTGTTTCACCAGTAAAACTTGATTCATCAATTTGTAGATGATGAGCCTGAGGTGAAATCACAAAAAGAAATAATCATTCTAATACAGTTATCAATGATAATCATTTTTTTACTTTTCTATTTAGTAATACCACAAAAATTGCACTGAACAAGTTTCAAAACCTGGCCTTGACAACTCTTGTTGTTTACTACAACACTAGAAATTGGTTCTTAGCTCTTAGCTCAGCTCTAGGCATGAGAAAAACTTAATGGACTAGAAGATGTCTAGCAAAGTGACTTTCTTGCTTGTACAGTTTTTGCAAAAAAACATTATTACCAAACCATAAATCCTTGTTATTACCGGCATTGATACAAGTTTAAAGGGTTATTGTACACATAAGTTACATACAAGTGTAGCTTAAGGTTTAGTTGCAAACAGATGTGCAATTCACAAAAAGTTAAGCATCATTAAAAATTTAAGAGGATTGGGTAAACTATACATTGGTAAGGTATAAGAATTCCTTAATAAATTAAGATTATGTTGAGATTTGTTTTACTATAATGTGACAATATAGTTTATGCAACTAGATTTAACATAAAATTTTAAAATGTGGACATCAAGTGAAACAGCTAAGTTTTCAGTATAATTTCCTCATCACTGAAACTAAATTTAAGCTCATATTTACCTCAAACAGTCTAATATCTGCAGGGATTCGATCACCAGTTTGTATTGAAATAATATCACCTGGCACTAGATCTTGTGCTAAAAAATGTGCCCAATCACCATCACGCAAGCTACAAAACAAGGAAAAAAACAGCTAACAAAGACTTTCAACTTCTTCCCTTGCGTTATAAACAGCTAATGCTTTGTGACAGCAGGGTACATTTGAACCAGTTGCAGGTATAAGAAAAATCACTGGGTATAAATGTCAGCTCACAAAACAAAAAAATCTTTTCAGATAATTGTGTTTATTGTTTTGTTGTAACAAACCAGTTATACAACAATCGGTTTCCTGATTAGAATTAAACACAAGACTTTGTCAGATCTTTATGAAAATGTCTAAAGCAAAGCCGAATTCCAGACAGGCAGAAATTGAGATTTTTATTGATAATTAACAAAAAAATATTATTCATACCAATGACAAGAAGGAGGAACTAATTTTGTAATAGCTTCAACTGATTTATCTGATCTATATTCCTAAAAGTGAAAGAGCAAGAGTTCACACTAATACTATGTTGACAGTTATATTTACTGCCCACTTCACTTTGCAAGGTAACGCATAGAAATGTAAAATATTGTATGTTTTGAGGCCTGCTGTAAGACAATACCAAAGACAACAGAAAGGATTGTATTAAAAACTCGAGAAAATTCACGTTAAGCTGGTTTAGAAATATATGTGGGATGACACTGTTGTACATTAACAAATATTATTCATACCTGTACGAATGCAACGGTGACAACAATCATCACTGCCTAAACGAGACGTAACAATAAAAATTACTTCTTAAACATCTGACTTACAACAACATCTATTACCCTACCCTCTTTTTAATCATTCTTTATCTTTAGGGCAAAACAGACATAGATTGTGTTTATATCAAACACAACACCCTGCTTTGTTGGGTTTCAAAAGTGCAGACAGGTAAACATATATTTGTGTAACTGGTTCTATCATCTAATAGTAATTCCTAACATTCCACGTTCTTGCAAATTAAAATACTGTGATTAAAATTAGTGATTTTGTTACATGCATGATGGGTCGAGAACAAATAACTTGACAACACATCCATACAACTAGTTGAGAATGAAAGTTCAAAAAAATGAAAGTCATGCTGCAGAAATTAAAAATTGCATGTGATTTATTTATTCTCTTAGCATTATCAGCACAAATTGGTTTGTACTTACGACAGTTATACTGACAGCATCGTCATATTGTCCCATACAAATACTAACAAAACCACTTGCTAGTAATAACAATATCATGGGCTCTTTGAACTAAAAATAAAAATTTTTAATAAATGAAAAATGCTACAAAATTAAAAAAATAATTATCTTTTTTTTTGCAGCGATCCTATGACTTAGATCTTCACATCAGTTTAAACAAAAATCTGTTAGATACCATACTGCCAAGCTTCAGTATAAAAATTACAGTCAACACTTAAAATCTTGAAAGTGCAAACTAACATCATTTCAAGATATATTCTTTAATGTTAATCAAGTTAATCAAGTTATCATATGTCATTCCTGAAACACAAAAAACCCCAACAGGTCAAAAACTGGAAAAACTGGTTGTACTGAAATATATGTTAGTGATATCCCCATAAGTTAGGTGAATAAATAAGAATGTCTAAAAAGCAATAATTGTTTCAACTGCAGCATAAATTATTAAGAACAAAGAGACTTTCGAATATTTATTTATTATAGATTTATTAAAACCCTTTTAATAGTAATAATAATTCCAAAAAAAATTACCTACTGCCTTTTTATCTGCCTAAAACTATATTGAGCTTGCCTCATAACTTGTTTTACTATATTCCGTTTAAATAACTAGTTAAATAGTTAATGAAGGGCATGTATTGATATTTACAGGTGCCAAGAAGGAACTTTCATTTACAAGTCTGGTGCTATACATCACCTATCCCAAGATTTAATAACTTTTGTAAAAAAGTTTTGCGAATCAAATTCAAGGCTTGTTTTTTATTTGGTCTATATCACAGTTAAAAAGAAAAAAGAAAAGTTTATTTCCATCATAAGAAAAAGACACCCATTAATTTTTTAGCATTTTTCTTTTTCACAATTACCCGCAATTTATTTAGGATAAATCAGGTAACCGAAATTCAGATAGTAGCCAAAAAAAATTATTGTAACCTTACTTAAAACTTTACTTACAACAACTGTTGTAAAAGAAATGAAAAAATAACCGACATGTGTCATTTTTCTGCTTTTTTAATCTTATGGTCATTCTCTGACTAACCTGATAAATATATAATTTTAATTGCTTTGTTATATAACAGAGATTTTAGGAATGACACATACTGTGGAACCTTAAATTTTGATAAGAAACAGAGAAATTTTAACCTTAACATCCAAGCCGTATATCTTTCTCAAACTCTTTGCAATCCTAAAGTAATCCCATTCTTAATAAAAAGCAAAAAAGCAACTCAAACCTGATTTAGATATTTTTGCCAAAGTGGTGTGTCCACCCCAACATCAAAATCATTCAAACCATATAGCTTTTGGCGATGTACTGCTTCAATTGTTTTCAAGCCATCTGCCATACTTGTAGACAGATCATTCTCAATTTCACCAAAACTTGACTTCGATGCTTTTTGCGAGTCAATAAACACCATTTCGTCTTCTTGTATAATTGGTTGGAACAAAGGACAATTTTCTTGATCTTCCATAAAATCTAAACTTTTACTTCAGAAGCCATATATTCATAATTTATATATATATATATAACATAAATTCTAAAAAATACGTATATAAAATTACAAAAAAAATGAAATGTGTTCCTAAACAAATTCCTAAACAGCAAACAACTGAAGACTAAAGAATAACTTTTAATAAACATGCCACTCATTTACAAACAATCTTGTTTCTAAATGAGTGGCAAAAGGTTGAACCTAGAAGTCAGAGTTGCTTATTGTTATAACTTAAACACTAAAAGTTGTTAACGGTTGTTTGCAAATTTTTCAATTTCCACACCTGCGTAGCATTTTGTTTAATTTCCACTTTGTATTTTACTATGTTTCTAACAACTTTCGGCTTATATATAGCTAGCTAGCTATATATAAGCCAAATTGGATTCTGGCAATTTTTCTTCTTACTGGATTAATTACTTTTTTGTAAATAATCAAAAATATAAACTAGCCTCATGGGTACCAGATTGTTCTTTCTTTGCACATGTTGAAATGCATGTTACCATATGTAAGGGAAATAGGCGAGATGGCACATTGTCTGAACCTTGGATATTACAAAAGGTAGCTAATGAGTTGCCGTTTTTTCGCTTTTAAATTTTTAAAACGCGATCTAAAAAACCATTTCTATTGCCGTTTTTTCGATTTTAAACTTTTAAAATGCGATCTAAAAAATCATTTCTATTGCTGCTCTTCCTTATTAAACTTTTAAAATGCAATCTAAAAAAACATTTCTATCACCGTTTTTCGTTTTTAAACTTTTAAAAGGCAATCTCAAAAAACATTTCTATCGCCGTTTTTCGTTCTTAAATTTTTAAAATGCGATCTAAAAAAATTTTTCTATTGCCATTTTTCGTTCTTAAACTTTTAAAACGCAATCTTTTCTATCAAAATTAAAGTTTCAATCTTTGTTAAAATATAATTATTTCTATCGCTTAAAAGCTTTATTTAACCGGCGCAACCAACAATGCCTTCTTGCTAGTTTATTTAGTTTCCACGCAAAACTTTTATTTAATAAAACTATTAATCAATGGCTCTTCGTGTCACATTGATAGAGTTGATAACATTTGCAATTATGCTATTGGGAATAGTTATGTTAACACTATTTATACAATAGTTACGCGCAGTTATAATAAGCTATTTTTTCTTGAAGAATCTTTTGTTTATTACGCACAAGTTAATGACCAAAATAATTAATAAGAACAAAAGACAAACAACTACTGCCTCTGAGAAAAAGGTGTGAAAATTGAGCGTAAGCGTACGGTTACATCTGGACTGTACTGTACTTCAGGACTCCCCATCTTAGGCATGGCTCCTCCTGGAAATAAGAGACATGGTATATCCTTTCTGGATATTTGTGGAGCTAGCATGTAAAATATGCTCATCTAATTCGACTTGTTTTCGTTGGTTTGTTATTTAGCTAGCTAGCTTAGCTAACGCACCTAATCCAATGCTTAGATAGATAGATATATTTTTGTGTATAACGAGCGTTTACATTTTTAGTTAAAAATAATTTAGTAAGAAATTGCACACAGACCTCATAAATAGTTATAACATTTACTATAGCTAGCTATGTTTTAAATATAAAGATAACTCTTTTTCAGGTAATAAATACAGTTAAAAAAGAGTTGGTTACAGTTCAAGAATGTCATGTGATCAAATAAACTTCAGTGGAGGTTCACTTAGTGAGGGTTGTGGAAGTTGTTATAACCTTGACAAAGGGAAAACCATAGAATTAGCAGGGCTAGAAAGCCTATGGAAACCGATGGGATTTTCAATAAATCAACAGGAACCAACGATTCAGCCGGAGATTGACACAGTACAAGGAAGGGTTGGTGATAGCAATACTTACTCTTAGGAGTCATGGTATTGATAGTCATAGAGTGGTATTTCCAAGTTAGATGCAGAAAAAAGCAGAATTATACATAGTTATACATAGTTACTAAGTTACATAGTTATACATAGCTAGTTACTAAGATAATTAGCAGACAAAAATCCAGATCTGTTAGCTATACAACAAAGTACATCTGTGACTATCAAAGTAAAGCGCAACAAATCGCACCCCATGGGTATTTAAATTTGTTTTGGAATGTATTGGCGCGCCATTGTTAAACAATGACGTACGTGGTATTAATACGCATGCCCCAAACAAAGATCACGGAGAGCAAGAAAACAAGAGCGGAATGAAATAAAAGATTTTATAAATTTCCAATATTTCCATCTAGAATCTATAAAAATGTCGTACGCATATTTATTTAAATATATTATCATTGGAGATACAGGTAAGTTTATAAATCTTAAATTAATTTTGGTTCTTTCATTTACTTTTGGGGGTTTCAGGAAGATTTTAAAGCTGGCCTTTTTTAACTGTTGTTTTCAATTCATTTTCATTTTACCTACTTTACTGACGATGGGCTGCAGAAATATTCATATTTATACGCAAGTAAAACAAAAATCAAACAGCATAATATGGGTATCAGTGAAAAAAGCAACAAAATAAATGACTTGCTATTGTTTGCAAAAGTTAAAAAGTTTGCGGTTTTTTGCACATACGCAAGCATTTCTGTAGCAGTTCAGGAGTTGACACAAAAAGAGAAAAAACTACCCATCTGGAAAACAGTTTTCCGTAACGCAGTCATGTTTCCCATATGAGAAACGATTTCCCGAACCTTTTTTGGGGAAACCGTTTCCTAAAAAGGTAATGGTTTCGCGTTTTAAAGAAATTAAACGAACGGAAATGGATAAGATAGTAATTAAAGTTTTAATCACGCGAACCTCATTAAAAGAACCCCCAACAATCTTCGAGTGCTCACAGCGTCTACCATTACTTTTTTGTTTTGTTTTGGTTTTCTTAATGGGAAACCGTTACTGGACAAGGCTATTTGGCGTAATGAGGCTAAGATTAGTTTTTTTCCTTCCGTGAAAATTTGTGGGAAATACTCCCTTTCTTTTGGTAAAAAATTTGTAGTGTGCTTCTTAACTAGCTTGTGCGCAGATTCCTTTCTATTTTGGTGGTCTCCCGATTGGGAAACCATTGCTGTATTTGTCACCCGTTAAGTAACAGTAACCCAAATGGGAAACCGTGAAGTTTCCTAAATGGGAAACCGTTTCCTGGATGGGTAGTGATTTCCTTTTTCATGTCAACTCCCAAACTGTGTAGGTAGAAAATATAAACAACAAACCACAGTAATCAAATAAATCCACCCAAAAAGAAATATTCTGGTAAAATTAGTAAAATTTATGAAGAAACATTAAATTCCAGTTCCTCTTAGATCTTATGCTACTCAAAAAATCTTTAATCTTCATTAATAGCCATTTTACCCTCTGTGTGAGTCCAACTTTTTTACCTACACAAAATGTTTTTAAATATTGTTCTCAAAATGAAATCAAACCAAGTACTTCACGTGGAAAGTGGTCTAAAATATCAGTCTATAAAAAAATTGGCTTTCAGTTCTTATATGTAGCATGTACCATACTAATTACGTGATTATCTAAACAAACAGCTCTAGCGACAATCTGGCTTCACTCACCGCATTACTTTGTGGTTTTGATTTCTTAAAACAACTGCAAAAAATGTCAGTAACGGATATTTGTACTGAGTTGAGCAGAAAACGAATCAACTGAAACATCCTAACTGCATTATTCATGTCTCAATTTTGCGATGTGTTTATTTTAATGGAAGATACACTGGAAATGTGTAGTTCTAAAGCCTATTTTATGATTAAAATGGTTAAAATACTTTCTGTGACCTATCTCAGATGTAGCCGGTGGCAGCTTCAAACATCTAGATATATCTCCATGCAACATTAGGAAAACTTGGTAAGATAATTAACGAGGATCTGTGGAGGATGGCACAGGTCACAATAAAAATCTTTCCTAAAAATATTATCCAATCTCTCTTGAAAGTTAGTAGCAAAAGTAAAATCACATAATTTGGATGTTTGTGTAATATACAAAGGGTTTAAGCTCATTCTTTAGGATCCCACCCTTGTTTTATATTGGTAAACTTTTTTCTTTACTAAACAAATACAATTTTCAAGTGAAATATATTAGATGAAACTTTAACTTGTTCACAGCTGGAAAAATATCATTACATTTGAAACATTTTAATTTGCCTGCCTTATATAAATGTACAACCTCAAATCTAACAACCTTATTCTCAAGCCGAAGATATTGTCATTCCAATGTTCAAAAGATTCACTAAACTAAAGCAGCGGCAGGCCATTCCTTGAGACAAGTGTGATCGCACTCGCATGCGCACTCGCCCGCACATTCTTAAAACGACTTACAAGTGCTTTTTATCGCACTGGTGAATTTTTTCTTTTTCTAAAATATTATAGAGCGATTAAATAGGCTATTATGCCGATTACATAACATTCATTTCTTTGTGACTGATTTGTTTAAAAAGTATAGAGAACATTAAAGTCGGCCCCTTTCCTTCATGCTGACACTCTTATGCTCGGCTGTTGCATTACACTGAGACTCGAACGAAAGACGGAAGACCATTTGGAACCATGCCACAAGTCAGTCCGATCTTCATCGTCACAGAGAAGAGTGTGCACCCATGCAAGTTAAATATAACCAGAACATTGCGAGAGGTTAGGTGTCGTGCACCTTAATACAGCTTTCGGACGAATGTTCTCGTTATGTTATACCAAAGAAAAAACATGTTGAATAAAGTTTAAAAAATCCTTCTAAAAGGGGAAAGAGAAATCAAGAATGTCTAGAAATATATTTAATGCCAAAAACATATAGTGAATCTGCCAACAAGTCATCGCGTTCAGCAGTGTTTCAACCTTGCACTTGTGGTTAATACGTTTTACAAAATTCATTTCTGTACAGCTTAAATAACATATAACGTTGCGGTAAACAAAAAATAGTTAAGTGTGAATCACACTTGCAAACATTAACATCGCACTTGTAAATTTTGCTTACGAGTGTGATTTTTCGCACACCATAGCACTCATAATTTTTTTAGCGGGTGCCTTTCGTAGCTCTGGCATAGTTTTATTCAAGAAATGGCCTGCAGGGGCCAGTTTTTGTGTACTCTGCTGGAACATAGAGGATTATTCATGGTTATTTGAATATTTATTGCCGTGATGCGTTGGGTACCAGGTTGTTATCAAGGTACTGCCACGGAGATGGATACTAAGGCTAAAATACAGACCAGACCTAAAGAAAATATTAATTCAATGCAGATTAATGCCATTTATTGTTTTCCTTTTTCGATTATCTGTTAATGCAATATTCCAAACATGTACTAAATTTAATCATATGAATATCAATATTTTCTGAAATATTAAGTCTTTTTATCTTTATTGTTGAAACAAGAAACTTTGTGATGTCGTTTCTAATCTATACGATGTCATCAAATTACCATTTTACCTTGAGTTTGTATTAAGACATTCTAGTTTCATTGCCTAAGCATAAGTAGTTTGGAATTTATGCTCTCCTCTCCCCACACTAGACCAACAATGTTAAAAGGGTTAAACATAAGTAAAAATCAAGTAACATTGAAACCACCTTCCTTCAATCTTTCTGAGTGTATTTTTGATTTTTATTGTAGGTGTTGGAAAATCATGTTTATTGCTACAGTTTACAGACAAAAGATTCCAACCAGTACATGATTTAACAATTGGTAAGTCATGTTAACTTTCTCTTTGCACTTATATATCTTTGTCAGTCGCTGTTGACTAGAGCTTTATTTTTCTATATATATATATATAACTGTACATTCTGTGCAAATATACACTTAAGGCGTTAGAAGTGGAAAGTGAAATGTAGTCAGAAATATTTTTAGCTGAATGTAAAGTTGTTTTGTTGATCTAAAAAAATCAAATCCTTTTGTTCTAAGCCCACTAGGCTTGTACCTGAATATAGGCCTATCGTATTAAAGACGAGTATTTGTTTTAATGCAACCTCCATCTATTTTGCAGGTGTTGAATTTGGTGCACGCATGATCACAATTGATGGAAAGCAAATAAAGTTGCAAATATGGGATACAGTATGTACTTTGTTTTATATACGAAACTAGACATCATTTTTTTAACCAACTTTAATCAAATTTAATACTGCGCAAAATTTAAAGACTTTGAACCTTAAAGATACCTGGTCAAAAATTAAAAACCTGAAACATGGAAGGAAATGACAAGGTCACAACTTTTTAGGACAGATAGGCAAAAGTGAAAATAATAAACTTTACATGTCAGCACTATTTTTACCTTATTAACAAGATCCGAAGAATATATACCTGCAAAATGTGTCATTATGGGTAGCAATAATTTAGTTTCAACAATAGTTTCTACTCCAAATATAATTTAAGGCTGGTCAAGAATCATTCCGTAGCATTACCAGATCATATTACAGAGGAGCAGCTGGTGCTTTATTGGTGTATGACATTACAAGGTATGTGCATAATGTGAGAAGATGAAACTGCTATCTGTACATCATTATATTGCGGGAATTGTTGTGGTTAAAGTGAAACATCCAACGAAAAACACGTACTTAAAAAAAAACTACATGAAAGGTTTACTATGCCCGATTAAGACAAAATTTCTTACTGCTTCGGTTTTTAGATTACTTGAGTCATTGGGCCATAGCATAACTAATTTTTTATTTCAAATTTTAGGAGAGACACATTTAATCACTTGACCACATGGCTTGAAGATGCTCGTCAACATTCCAGCTCAAATATGGTGATTATGTTAATTGGAAACAAAAGGTAAGTCCCTTTTTTTAAACTGAAGTGAAGTTTTTCCTCATCTCCAGGCTATTTCCAACATACATATGTTGCACGAGGTTTTGTTAAATACTGATACTTTTTTACTATAGTGATTTGGAAGCAAGACGAGAAGTGAAGAAGGAGGAGGTAAAATATAACATTAACTATAAATACAGTGTGTTTTGAAATTTCAACAGAATGAAAACTTGATAGAAAGTAAATTTAGCAGTTGACAGAAAATGTTGTTGGGTGTTTTGATTTTTTGCGGATTTTTGTCAAAACTGTCAAATTTTCTTTCCGCAAAAATTTTATTCCATTTATATCGTTAAATAATTTCGATTCATCAGTTTTTATCTTTGTTGTGTTTTGTGTTTGACATGTAAGTACGACATGAAGGGTTTATTGAAAAGATCGATAATGTAGAAAACATTCTGCCAATGCCTGTAGATGCTAGACTCTTCCAGGTTCACTTCTGCACAACATTTTTAATTTCTAAAATTTATTGTTTTTCATTTTTAATTTATTCAAGTTCTTTATAATATAGCCGTACTTTGTTTGTTTGCCGGTCAAAAACCGGCTCATGCTAAACCACGTACCAAATTTTTAAGCTCAAGTAACAAATGTGATATATATTCTTGTCAAATTTCCTGAAACAAGCGAACGGGATAACGACTGGTAGCGTATGTTTACCTAAATATTGAGTAATCTCGACCTATATATGCTTATAAACTTTATGCCTTGACCGACAAATGGCCACTATGAGTAACAAGGGAAATTAACCACTTTTATCATTTCAGGGTGAGGCCTTTGCAAGAGAACATGGTTTGATATTTATGGAGACTAGTGCTAAAACAGCTGCTAACGTCGAAGAAGCTTTTATCGGAACGGCAAAAGAAATATACCAAAAGATTCAGGAGGGAGTATTTGACATCAACAATGAGGTATGGTTGCTAATTTTTTTGCGTAGTTACTGACTGAGTTTTTTTCAACTCAGATTTTTGTAGTGAATTGATAGCCTTTGAAGTTTTTTGTGGAAAATTGAGCCGTGGTGTCATCATGTCATTTCTTAATAACGTGTACACAATGTGTAATGACAAAATGTAACCTGGATAGTGTGTTTTTAGGCTAATGGTATCAAACTTGGACCTCAACACTCAGCTTCCAGTCCTTCACCAAATTTGAGTGGCGGTGGTGGCCAAACAGGCGGCGGTTGTTGCTAAATACTAAAAAATTGATAGCTAAATTAAAGTTATTTGAATTTTTTTGTCTCGGGAATTGTATAATTGTATTATATATGAGAACATAGTAATAATATTACTGGCGACAAGTAAATTTCAATATACCAATGTGGTAGCAAGGTATTTTAGTACAACTAAAAATGGACGCTTGTTAGCTTAGTTGCTTGCTTACCAAACAAAACGTATGATTTCTTATAATTTTTTTATTTATTTATTTGATATAGTGAAGTCATTCTAAAATCAGCGTGAAGAGTCTGTTGTTTAAATACTAAGAATTATTTAAAATTTTAAAAAATACTTTGTGATCTTTTATTTTCGATTTATGTTCCATCTGAGGCGGAGGGTATTAAATGTTGTAGTAACATCACATATAGCAAATTACACTTCTTATTGTATTTTTCTTTGTAATAATTATCTATTATCAAAAATTTGCATGTTATGGCAGTTTCACTTTTCTTTTTGTCTACTACTTACGAAAGAAAAACTTAATGTTTTTATTTCGTGAAGTTAAATTTTTGAAAAATCGGTGTCAGGGTCGATGCAGATATTCTGACAAAGTAACTCAGTAAGGGAAACAAGCAACATTTTTATTGACTTTCGACTATGTTTACCTTCAGGTAATAAAAATTTGTTTCACCTTGGGGGAAGAAGTCTTTTCCTCGAAGGTGGCACGTAGTAAAATTTGCAATAGTAACTAGCATACAAGTGCTTATTTAAGTGCTTGTACAAGTTTGTAAACTTAAAAAAAGCCTGAATTCAAAACCTCCACTTTAAAAATT
Organism: Hydractinia symbiolongicarpus; assembly: GCF_029227915.1. NCBI lineage: Eukaryota > Metazoa > Cnidaria > Hydrozoa > Anthoathecata > Hydractiniidae > Hydractinia > Hydractinia symbiolongicarpus. Next base: position 8,792,622 of record NC_079885.1, read on the forward strand.
CTTGCTTTATAACCTGATTATCGATTCAGTTTTATATGAAATTTTTCAATTTTCTTTATAAAAAAGCGTTTACCCATTGGTCTGTAACCATTCCATTTGTTTATTTGCCAGAACAAACGTCGAATTTTTAAATCATCTTAAAAATTCATTCATAATGCGACTTGAATGCCCCGATAACTCGAACTATTTTCTCGGTCCCGTAGGCGTTCGAGTTATAGGGTATCTACTGTAGTCACTTAACAAAAATTTGGTTACTTTTTCCCGACTTTTTTTCGCGAAAACACAAAAGAATTTTTGCATAGCGTAAGTAATTGTACTTTATGTACTGTTGCAAATTTTGATACGTGGTGTGACGGACCCTATTTTTCTGTCGGAATGTCATGTGGTGCAACTTTCGGTTGCGGGAAAACACACGGACGTTTTACGGAAGCTTAGATTAAATAAGAAATACAAGTATCTGAATTAAACTAAAGCAAAACTACACAATGTGACAGGTTTGAAGTAAGAAAACAAGGATTCTACGAAAAATTCTGCCCCTCTTAATAAAAAGGTGACTGCGTGAACGGCGTCATTTTTTCTTCTTCAAGCTACCCTGAAAAATATGGACCTGTAATTAGTTTAAAAGTTTCACGTGACATTTGCCGACCGGGAGAGTAAAGATAGCTCGTAAGAATATAAGTTCCTACATTTTCCGTGAAATGCTCTGATAGAAATTTAGCCACAGTACAAAATTTGGTCACATTTTATTGCCTAGTTTTTTCTTAAAGATTCGAGTTTAAACAACGTTCTGTTTTCTTTCGTTTTCCCTCCAAAGCAGAAGCCAGTAAAAAGTGAGTCGGTATCGAAAGTATCGATAGCAAGAAGTCCACTAAAAGTTTCGCCGATTAAAAAAGTAGTCGGTCTCGATATACTTCCTGCAAAGAATCGTGCATAGACTTGAATATTCATATATGCTTTAAGCTGAATTTTCACACAGAGAACACAACAAAAAAAGAAAAAAAAAAGAACAGAACAGAGAACAGAGGAAATGAATCGTCTAAATGTAGGAAATTCTGACTTCTAAAATTTAATTTAATCAGACAAAATTTACCAATAAGGTACAATCATATTTTTTCCTTTCCGATACGTTTTGTTGGAGGAAATTCAACTTCATAACAATATAAAGCTGGTGTACATGTGTCAATTTCATTCACACACAACAAGAAATTGTGTACATTTTTTGTTTTTGATTATACGGCGCGCAATTAAATTTAGCGGGAAAATATTCGAAATATAAATTCGAAGTTCTGTTGGCTGATATGGAAAGCGAAGATGCACAACAAAATAGTTATGTTTACCAAATTTTTGCTGAAACGACACTATACTTTGAATTGGCAGCAAAAGAAGTTGAACACAATGATGGCAATACAGACTTTTTAACTTTTTTTAACGAAAAATTGAAAACTTGTTGGATAAAGCTTCAGTGCTTAGCCGACTATAACACAAAACTAAACACGCATCAAAAAGCAGCGTTACAACAACTACTCAAAAACATTGAAATCTTACTTGAGAAAAGCAATACCGATGATAATTCATCAAATAAAAATGGAGGAATATCTTGTACGAATGAAAGAACTGATGCTATCGCTGGAACAATTTTAAAGCCTGGTGTGATAACTTTTAAAGAAATTGCAGGTTTAGACGATGCAATAACTTTATTAAAGGAAGCCCTGGTACTACCACTTCAGTATCCTCATCTTTTTGTGGGAAAGCGAAAGCCTTGGAGGAGTATATTGTTATACGGACCACCAGGTACAATATTTTTTCTAGGGCGATAATTTTTTATTTTTTTGTTTTCTTTTAATCAAATTCCAATCTGCTGGATGGAATTTTATGCTTTCCTGACATATTGTATTTAGCTATCCCAAAAACCTTACAATGGCTATTAGTTGTCACATTTTTATTGGTTATACAGGACAGAAATAACATTGCATTAAAACCATTTTTTCAACTAACGAATAAAAACAACTCCGCAGTTATTTTACACTAGAGAAAAATTACTCCTGGGAGTTATTGTTTTATAGGAAATATCAACTCCCAGCATATTTTACCTTTTACTCAAGATTTCCTTCCACCCTCGCCGTTTATTGGTTTGAGAGGTAAAAATTTAAAATATAGACAATATAAAATTTGAGATGATAAAAAAAAACATAAACGCTAAATTTCAAAATTTTTGTTAAACGGCTATTTCCCAATTGAAATATATCCCGAATTTCCCAATTTATTAGAGGAGCTAAATATGGGGCTTATAGCATTTAATGCAAGTTGTGAAGGAATAAGATTTCGATAACATTTAAGACCACCTTGATGAAATTCCCATTGTAAATTTAGCGGGCTTTATTTTACATTTCTGGATTACACCCTGCCTTATGACTGGGGGAGTTGGAATTTCAGGAAGTCAAAATACACTGCGCTACATCAGTGTGAATTAAAGGAGATAAACAAAAAATATCTTTAATTTTATTTATCTTAATTTTTATAACAATTCTTTTTCGCGCATACCTTAAGTTGATTAATTTCCGCAAAGAATTATTTTCGCAAGGTCAAAAAAAATGCATTTCGTGAAGATTAATTTTCGCAAATGAGTTAATTTAAAATATTTGCCTAAGACTAATTTTCCCGAATCAGTATATTTCACAAAGATTCCTTTTTTTGCGAATTGACCATTGTTAGATTTTTTGCAAATTGTTTTTACCTAATTTTGCGCGGAATAATTTTCAACTTAAGATATTAATTTTCTCATAGGAATACTTTCTTTAGGCATAATGTCTCACAATTATTATAAATAGGGTATTTTTTTCTTTCTAGTATTTTGTTTATCATAGCAATCATTGCGTTAATGTCAGGGCAGGCACAAACCCGTCAAATGTCGACTTTTATTGTTTAACGAATTGTTTGTTTAGGATTTTTAATAAACGGATACTAAGCAGTGTTGTTGTAATGTGAAATACAAAACCTCAGGTTAAAAGTACAGATCAAGCTGTGTTCTTGACCGAGAAAAAGAAAAAAACGAATGTTTGTCGTTCATTTTTAAATTTTGTAAGTTTACAAAACAAATTCGAATTATCGTTTATATATATGAATTAAAATGAAAATATGGGTGAGCACCTTTTTTTATTCTTCTTGTGTGCTATGGAAATCTGTTTTTTTTATTTACGCTTTTTTTGGTACGATTTTGATATTGGCTTCTCAAACCGGTTAGTGAGTCTCCATGCAAAGCCCTGCTTTAATCAGCTGTAAATTAATCAAATCATGAGATTTTTTATACTAACTGTTTTTTTTGTATCAGTTAGGTAATAACATTCGAGTAAGAGGGAAAAATTACTTTGATGAATGTTGGATGAAGTTTGATCGCCATGAAACATTTTAGCGTATGGAGGCATCCTCGTCCCCAGATTTTTTTGCTATTTTGATATGAAAAAGACGGCGAAAACCCTGAGGACGAGGGTGCATACGAAGGGTAATCTAAAGTTCTACGCTAAAGCCGCAGAACAATAATTTCCATCTAACTATTTTCCACAAACACGGTTTTAGATTATTTTGTGGGTAAACTCGATACTTGCTATTTTGGGTATGCGCTATCTAGAACACATAACTATTTTGAACTAAAGTCCGTTTACTTTGGCAGTTACTCTCAGACACCTTGTAAATCTTATTGCACTCGGCGGTTACCATTGTCAACAATCAATGTTTCAACCAAGGAAGTAATTATGATGACCCAAGACACCACCACGTAAAACTAAAAAAATTAATACTTAATAAAAAATTTAACTACAGTTAACTCTCAGTACTTGAAATTCTAAGAGACCGAGAAAAATAGTTTGACTTAACGAATGCTCGAGTTAAACAAAGCTTCTGTTAAGTCGAATTTAGTTTAAAATGAGATTTTATTCCGAGTTAAAGTGGTATGTTCAAGAGGTGAGGCAACAGTTACCGTGAAAAGGTGCAATCTTGGCAATAAAAAAGGCTTAAAAGCTCTTTGTAAATTAAATTTTTTGTGACGGACAACATTATCTATCTATATTACTTCAGGAGTTAATACAAACAAAAACAAAATTAAAATCTGACATTTTTCTAGGCTTTGATGTCCTTTTCTTGAGTAAAAAAACCGAAGAAATTAACCGTCAGTGAGGACGAAAATTGGGTCGAGTTAACGAATGTTCTAGTTATCCGAGGTTTGAGTTAACCGAAGTCTTTTATAAGGAAGTATTATATGAACGAAAGTTCAAGGGACTCAAGAACATAGTTCAAGATAATAAAAGTTCGAGTTATCCGGTGTTAGGTGTTACCGGGAACTAACTGCATGATTAAAAATAAAAATTATTTGCGAAATTTTTCGTTTCTTCGTATTTTATATTTACGTCACCAACTAAGCTGTTTCATCGATGACAGCTGAAACTTAAGCATAGGTATTTTGGTGAGCATCAACAGAAGCAACAGCTATAACACAAATTGTCAGTACTATTCCCATATAGCAAAAGCTGTGCCGAAGGTAGACTCCTGCAAAATAATAGTAGGTAAAACTGGTCGTAAGGATAATTGGGCACAGACGCTTTCCAACGAACTATGTTGACCTACTGCAACATTTCTAATCCTGACAAGAACATATCTCCTGATACTTTAAGGAAAGAAATTTTTATAATATTGTAGTATTTTTATATATATATATTTTTTGTACAATAGCCATTCTTATCAATATCACAAATTTTGTTAACTTGCACTTTCTAAAGGAAATCATAATAATAAAGCAAAAGTAGGCAATACTTGATTAATCGCAAAAATATGTTTCCGTTGAAAAGCTGTTGAATCACAAAAATACTGAAAATTCTTGACGAAGATGATCTTTAAAGTAATAAATTTTACATAATATTAGCGTCTGGTATTATTCAGTGTAGTGTAATAAGTTATCTACTTAAAAAAATTTAGTGTGAACCAATCTTTATATATCGACCAAAATAGATGAGGATCGGGAAGAATTCATCAAAAAAAATTTATATTATTTAAAACGGTTATATCGGATTACAAGGACAGTAAATATTAACGATTTTATTGATTCAGTTCCAAATATAATGGCTTCATAAATATATAATATATCTCATTACTGGCTAAAAATGACCTTTCTAAACTTTTCTTAATAACTTCAAATTTAGACCCAAAATATTGATTCCTCCTAAGATCTCTTAAATATGTTATCCATTTTATCGAATGGTAATTTTTTGTTAATAGGTTTTATATGAAAAAAAGAGTATTATATTTATCTTGTAACAGGGTTGATGAATTGTATTTACATAATTACTGCAATTTGAAATAAACAGCCACTTTCGTATTCCAATTTTTAGTTTTTCTATTCCAAAATGATAAAAAGTTTCACGACTATTGGGTTAACTGTTACTAGCAAAAGTATGCCAGGTACGCCACTTTTGCTTACCCGGGGTTGTATGCATGAATGTATGCATAAAACCCTTTGGTTTTATGCATACATTCTTTATTTTCTACATTTGCACCATACTTGTTCAGTACACGTTGTTTTATCAGCAACTTGACTTTCGAACTAGTACTAAATGCTTCATAATTGATAAAAAGATGCTTTAGAGGAACATCGAACAATATCTAAGACTATTAAAACTGTGATAAGAGCTACCTGAATTAACTCAGAATTGTTTTATTCTATAGCAAGTACATACGTACTACAGCAAATAATTATTTAGTTTAAAAGCAGGAAAAGGGATAAGGTGTTCCATGAATAGACAATTATCTTCTGAAAAATAACTTGATCCTGCCTTACCTTTGATTTGATATAATGATATGCAAATTTAGTTAAACTGGTTGCTTATGAAAAAAGGACTGTAATAACGTTTTGGAGTTGTAACCTAATATAGCAGAACTTACTAATATTACACTCTGTTACATTAGGAACAGGCAAGTCCAGAATGGCACAAGCCGTCTCTTCAGAGATTGATTCAACTTTTTACTCCGTATCCAGTTCTGATTTGCTATCGAGTTGGTTTGGTGAAAGCGAAAAATTGATAAAAGAGCTTTTTGCTCATGCAAGACAACAAAATAATCGTGCTATAATATTTGTTGATGAAATTGACAGTCTTTGCAGAAAACGAAGTTCACAGGAAGCAGAAACGACCAGAAGAGTAAAAACGGAATTATTAAAACAGATGGAGGGTGCTACAGCTCAGAACGATCAAACTGACATCTTCTTTCTTTGTGCAACTAACAGACCATGGGAGTTGGACGCAGCCTTTCTTCGAAGATTTGAAAAAAGAATTTATGTTTCTTTACCAACAAGGAAAGCAAGAAGAGAGTTATTTGAAATACACTTAAAAGACATTGATATCGAAATAAATGATGATGAATGGGAAATACTTTTGGACAAAACTGAAGGATATTCAGGTAGTGATTTGACCACTTGTATCTCAGATGCAACTATTGAGCCGATAAGAGAACTAAACAAGAGTATATACTGGCGTTGGAGTGATGACAGAAAAACTCTTCGACCTTGTAATAAAAACGATAAAGGCGCAGTTGCTCTTAGGCTGGGAAACATTCCAAAAGAAAAAGTTCAACCTCGACCTGTTAAGTATAACGACCTCGTAAAGTCACTAAAAGCAAACCATTCGACTGTTTCGCTAGGTGACATGGAGAAATACGAAAACTTTACGAAGTCATTTGGTCAAGTTGGATAAGTTCATTCATGTATTTTGGTTGTAATGAAGTTAGTCAAAAGCGCGTAAGTACTTATATACGTAGTTCTCTTTTTATATAATCTGCATCATTTATGTACAACTTGTGTAAATATATAACATTTATAAATAGTATAGTCTATAGACCCTTTTTATATATAATATATATATATCATAAAATCCTTCATGCGAATATGTCTGAAAAGTGGTAACGTACTCAGTAACTTTTTCCAAGTTGTTTATAAAAAAATGATTGTTATCAATCTTTACTATTAAAAAAAGTAAAAAAACAAAAAAAAAACAGGATTTTAAGCGGGATCATTATGCGTTACCAGAATATTTATTGACTTTAGTTTTTTAGTAAAGGAAGTTATTGCCATATAGCTTTCAGAATTTGAATGACTCTATGCAAAAACAGGATTGCTGCATTTTCAAAATACCGATTAAGAGAGAAAGGATATAGACTTGACAAAATTAGTGCACAGGTGAAAATATTTGAAAGTATAAAACATTTTAAAATAATATAAGAAGTATATTTATTTACTGCATTACTCATATTTACTCTTGCATTTCCTCCACTGATTAGCTACATTTTGTAGCTTACAATGAGGAGGATAGCAAGCCTCTATGAATGAGTGGCGATATGGTTGCAATGGTAGTCCGATCCAAGCATTCTTTTACAAAAACACGACGGTTTAGGTATTGGACTCTCAGAGCCAGCACATTTATTTAATCCTTTTGCACACTGCCCAGGCCACACATCCGGTCTCGCGTTTTTAGCGTTATGAGAGCGTGTCTTTTTTCTTTTAATTTGTAAATCACTGTTTTGAGAGCACGAGGAACTACTTGACGAAGCTATAGAAGGAGTCCTGCTTTCATGTCTTTCAGAGAATCCTTCATCCTCTGCATGAGATAATTGAGCAGCAGTTTTTATTTGTTTACATAAATTAGATTCTTCGTCAATTTTGTTATTGTCAATGTTAATAATATTACCCTTTCTTCTGCGATGACAGGAACACGAGTGACGTAGACGCATTTTATAATTATCATATGGTTTAGATTTGCTTTGATTTCCAAACAAATTTATCGCTTCTTGTGAATCTGACGGAGAAGAACTATGTGATTTAGATTGTCGATGAAACATCACAGTATGTGTTCTCTCAGCTCTTGTGTCTCCACCAACACTGCAACTACTGCGTTTTGGCACAACATAACACTCGTCTCGAGTCCTATTTTTGTCTTTATGACAATAAGATTTTGTTAGGAATTTTTGCTGCGCTGCCCGAAGTTGTGGATCTTTCCGCAGCTCTTTTTTCCATAAGTCTAATTTGTACCTATTAATCTTTTCTTCGATGTACGAAGAAACTTTTTCAGCTTCTTCTGAATTTGGTGGAGGAAATATCATTCCTTTGTAATGTCTTGACGATGAATATTTACTGGGTGAACTTAGCTTTGCTTTTTCGTGATTTTCACGTAACTGTTCTTTTAATAAGTTACTCATCGCAGTACTATTGACATCTTTATGCATTGGTATACCAATGACAGAACAAATAGATTCGACAAGTTCCTTTAATTCCTAAAGAAAAAAAACAAATAGCATTTCGTTTACGCTCATCCTTGATAAACCTTGAGTAAGTGCAAGAATTCCAGATTCTAGCCTTTAGACAGTAGAAAATGTGGTTACAGCTAACAGACGAGGTTCACACGTGCTAAAGAATTCAGCATTTCAGGCTGGATTGGAACTGTGTAATGTTTATTTTTACTGTGTTTTCGACAACGCTCCTAAAAAGTCGTTATGAAAAAATAACTTCTAGAAGGCTGCAAACATTTGTTATAGGTATTTTGTATTTCAGAATGTTTAAAATACAAAGAAAACAGAAACACAATATTGTGTTACTAATTTTTAAAAGTCTACATAATAGTTGTTTCGCTTACTGATAGAAAATAAAACACTTTTCAGCTCAATTTTTCATTCGATGATTAACTGAGAAAATACCGTAAAAGGCTGTTTTTACTTCTTTTTACCGCATATAGATTTTAGAAAAGAATGTTTTAGAATTCTTTCCTTTTTAATGTTTTATTTTAGGCTAGATTAGTGATAATGACGTAATTAAGGCTGGGTGTCTTTTTCAAACATTTTTATAAATAACGTGTATTTGAGCTTACCTGCAAATTTTCTTTTTGTTCCATTCGCTTTTTATCATTCGGCGAACTTGGCGATACATGTTCTCGAGATTGTCCATACATAGGACTACAACAATCGTCATCATCAGAAGAAGTTACATCACTTCGACTAAACGGAACCTTTTCTTCTTCAGCTGGTAGATCAACATAGTAAGATTTTAAGTAGTCATCGCCGGTATATTTTTCTGTTGAACACTCTGGAGGTAGATCAACTGAAAAAAAGAGTTTATATTCATTTAAACATACCAAGTGAAACTTTGCTTCAAGGTTACTGTTTCCGCTTCCTAACTATCTAACCTGAAACGTATGATGCGGCATTTTGCGAAAAAGCTCATCAGAAAAGTTAATTACCTTCGCTCATTAACAAAGTTAACTTTCCTTGGCGTTCCTTTTTTACGAAAATAATTAGACTGTTTTCCAGTTTGTACTGGTAACAAAAAATTACGGATGTCCCCTTTTTAGAATTTTTGTGATAACTTTTAAAATTCCATTTTAGGGTACTAACGGTTAACACGTGGTTAAAGGATAGTAGTGGACAAACTTACCAAATTTCGTCTCTTGGTATTTATTATTTTCTTCTCCAATTATAAAACTCTAGAAAAATAATTAGAGGCTTTAAAAATAATTGATACTTTTCGTATTACATTTTTAGCATTCATATATCCTGGTGTTACCCCATACGGAGAAGGAATTATAAATAATATATTGTACTGAGTTTTAATGAAATCAAGCTGTGTAATAAATACCAAACTATTTTTACATAGATAAATAAGCATAAGAGGTTTAAGTCGTATATTATCTTGCAAATTTTTTGAAAAAAGAGACAGCTAGATAGTAAAAAAAAATTACTTCTCGAATTTCTTTATTGTACGTTGCTTGTTTTCTTGAAGAGGTCATTTCGTGCGACAAGACGGGCGATGAAAATGGCAGTTTTGAATGAATAATGCTATTGTCTTTGGATAAATGGCATTCCCCTAAAACAAAAATATATAAATCAAATATTGGAGCCTATCGTTTTCTTCGAGCAAGGGTGCGAATAAAAATATGACGTCAATGAAAATGTAAATATATACAAACAATTATAAGGCATAAACATATGACGATCACAAATCCATATAACAAAAAAATGATAATTAATGACAATTACTCACGAATAAAGTCGGTAATCTTATAGAAATTGACAAAAAAATATAGATGTGATCATGACGGTAATATCATAAAAAGACGTCCACAACAAAAATACCGACAGAAAGATAAGCCGAATATAATTATTTATTTTTATTTTTAACTTTATGACCTACATTGAAGGGATGATGTCTCCTTATTGGTTGGTCTTGTAAATAAACTTAGGAAAAAAAAGGCAACCGCGGAAAGTTTGTACGAAAAAAAATAAAAAAGGCCAGATTAATTTCATTTTTTTTAATTTCTAGCGCAAAACAAAAGCGTCTGTTAGCAGTTATATATTTTATTTCTATTCCATTTAGAATAATAACATTAAAGGGTAAACAGTATCTTCTAAAAAAACGGTAATGTTTAATGAACATGCTTCCTAGTATTTCTTGTATTCGATTAATTTGATGCTTTGGTACTGCCGCTTATTACATTCTTAAAATGATCTTGTTATAATTTAAGAGGCATGTAAAAGTGATATACATGTTTTGTTTTTTACACGCATATGAAAAACTTAAGAGGTATGCTTGATGAAGTTTTATTACACTAAAAATATGTTTATTATGAAAAATGACGTTTTTATAATATATTCTTATATTCTTCTAAAAAAACCAAATTTTTTTAGAGATATCAGTAAAGTTAAAAACATGTCGAAATCCTTGTCTACAAATTGCTCATTTTCATAAAACGAAGTTTTTCAGATACGACTATAAAGTACTGTAATTAAAAAACTGAGCTGAGCCCTACTATTATGCTGAGAATATTCTTTTAAATAAACTTGTAAACATGTAATGTCTTTTCATACTAGACATATTCCACTAAATTTCGTGAATTTTGACCCTTTTCGCGAAACTTTTGGAAAATTACAATCCGCGAAAGTTTATCCACCACAAAAATTTATTTTAATTTAAAATTGCCTAATCTTTCTGGTGGAAAATTCTTCGAATAAAATAGAAATTTGTGTACAAATGTCCTTAATTTATTTTATAATATAAAATTAAACAATTACTCATTGGCCTAATTTTCCGAAGTCCCATTTAGCAGTGCCTTATTTAGAACGATTTGATAAACATGCCAGTCCCTAAATTTGAGAATTTAGGCTGAAGCATAATTCTTTTAAAACATACCAAAAAGTAACTTTTTTATCGAGTAAGGATTCGTAACTTCTGTGAAGCATTATTTTCACACCAGAACGGAGAATAATTAATGAAATAGTAATTTTAATAATAAAAAATAATAAATATGACATCAGTGGTAAAATTATTTTCTTTCATCATATTTTATTCTTTCTTTCTTTTTTTTTGTTTGCCAACCTCAGACCTTATCTGTTTTCGTGTTTAGTTATTATTTACTTTTTATGTCTTCTATAAAACATAATCGGCATTTGGCAAATAGAGAATATTCCTGATTGAAAAAAGGTTGCGACTTTCCGCTGTGGTTTTAAAAAATTTGCCGATGTGGTTACAAGCGGAGAAATATTTGACATTTAATTTTAAATTAATCTTTTCTAATTTTTTTTCTTCTTATTTTTGTTCACATTAAAATTTCTCATTAAATCTTGACTACTATTCTTAATTACATTTCTAAATTCTTCAAATATGTGGACATTTATTACAACTGTAACATCGAGTCATTAGCAAAAAAAACTTAACATGTCAATGCGCTGCGAAAATTGCTTGACCCTTTATAGTCCCAAATATTCCCTTAGTAAAGTCCAAGTTCAAAAGATATTATATAAGATGGAAAGTTTGTTTCAAAAACTTAGATCAAAGTTTGGCAAAGGATCTTAGAGTAAGCATATCTCGAATTTTAGCAAGAATACAGGGAAAAGCTGGTGAGAGTATATATATATATACATATGTATAAGATATAAAGAATTTTTTTTATATAGAAATCTACATAAAATACTAAAACTTACCCTCAGGAGCTAGCCTTTTATCACCGTAACATTCAAATTCTTTTATATAACCTACATAACGAAATGAAAACACGAAATAAAAATTTAGCTATAAATTTATTGGATTGAATTTAGGTATACGTAATTAAAATATCTGATAAATGTATTTATTATAACTAGCTAGCTAGTAACCTTGTCTGCTGCACTGTAATCCCATGCTAAAAATCCGTAGCTAACTTGAACATATCTGTTTTGTCTTCCATGTTGTTAAAACTTCTCTTTACCATCTCTTAAAAAAAATATTCAAATCCAGCCTTGTAAAACATGTAAAAAATTTATGTCGATTTATTTTCAAAAGTTTCAAAGCAAAGCCGAATACTCGTTCTCTTTCATTCAGATTTACTAAATAACTTAGTAATAATTTAATTTCTATAAACAAAAACATCAAAAGGCGCCGAGCAATTGTACTTGAGCCGTCGTATTGTTATGGCGGTACTTGTCAAATTCAATGAGATGAAAACGTTATATATACATAAAGACGGGGGGTTACACAACAAACATAGGCTAGCAGTTTAAGAAAAAATAACAGGGTTCTTCTCGATTTATTTTACGCGTTCGTGCGGCGGCTAGTACAAATCAAGAAAATATTTATTTTTGTCGTAATAGTTTTAACACGGTTCGTGGTTTAATTTTCAATAAAAGAATCAAATCAAGCTAACTACATTTAAAATTTTACATTGAAGAACGAAATGTGTATTATACGCTTTTATGTCGCATAAATAAATCATTTGTTTTTTTTCTTTAATATCAATCGTTTTTTTAATACTACTGTATATGGGTCGTATACTATTTAATAACAACCCCCTGTGAAAATAAAACATTTGCATGGTTGTAGCCTGCTATTAAACAAAAAGTAAAAACTGGTTTCTACGGGCAAATTTACCATGTACAGTCTTTTCGAACTAATTTAAACTGAGAAACTGTTACGTATATGGAAACCGGGAGATGTCCTTCACATTTTAACTTTAAAGGGTATAGCGTTTCATCATCTTTTTGATTGTTTTGATACGCGATTGTCGTCAGCTAGCAAATGTGATCCTTTAATAAGTGGACAGGAAACGGTCAGATATTAAAAGACAGCGCTGAAGCCGAGATATAAAGGAACCGATCACATTTTTTATCTCGTCCAAAGTGTTCTAAAAACAACCATGAAAAACATAGCCACATAAAAAGCCAGTTATCGTTTAACTTTTTTCTCCTTCGTGAAAAAACAAAAGTTGTTAATTTTTTCATGAAACTAACACGAGATTGAGTCAATCTTGTGTCCAGTGCTTTTTTCGCTTTCTGATACGTGGATGGTGCTATAGTCCTGGTAACAAGGTTGGCATGCCAGTTTGTTTAGGTCGCGTTTTAAATGATAATTTATAAATCTAGTGACGATTATTTCCATCATATACCTTACTCTTGTTATAACCTTGTTTTTAGGGTTTACCTTAAAGAATTAATTTTCGCGTTTTTTTTTTTCAATTTCTATCTAAGCTATTTAAAGTTTCTTATCGCAGTATTGTTTATGTAAAAAAAAGAAAAAAGAAAAAGAAAACGGATTTCTTTGATTAAGATCCGGTACGAAGGCGTTCTACACATTTTGTTTTGTAAAAAATCCTCTTTATGATAATCATCAAGATTCCGAAATTTTAGAATATTCCTACAATACTATAAAGGCTCGATTATCGAATAACGAAATTTTTTTAGCGTAGATAAAATACAGGGCTTGAAACTCAAATTCTAGGGTACTAATGGAAAAATTTTGAAATTTTAAACTCTTAGATTGGGCAAACGCATCGTCTGCCCAAGTCTCCCCACATTAACCATGATCGAAAAAAAATTCGGGAAGGGAGGAATGTGCCTTTCCGTCCCTGTAGGCTGCTACGTCCTTTGTAATTTTATCGTATTGTAACCAACTCTGCATACTTTGGTAGTGTGCTACATATTCTTTCTGTTATTGGGAAGCTACTATTTTTTTCTCATTTTCTCAACCATTGTATAAATGTCATCGGGAACAGTTGATTTGATCGAATTAATTGACATCGATTAACAAATAGAAAAAATCCTACTTTTTTCATCGATCGACGTCGATTGATTTTGTTCATTATGTCCTGTTTGTTCTGAAAAAATGCGTTTGTTATTACGAAGTGTCAAATACGTTGGATGTACGTTTCGGATGTCCAATTCTTTTTTCATAGCTAGTTTTTAAGCAACGTTGTTCCCAGGGCGTTTTTTTTATAGATGTGTAAGAGCCCTGGGGAGGAGGTTGAGTTGATAAGGATATTGGGGACTGACATATAGCTAACAGAATTTAAGAATACAGTCGAAATAATAGACAAAAACTTAACATCAAATTTAACCATGGAAGTATAAACATCGGGATCGCCGTTCTGATGTCTGAAAAGATATAACACGCCCTGAGGACGAGGTTGTAGCACAGCCTAAAATCGCGATAATTTATGTCGGGAAATTCAATCTTTTTAACCTTCACAATTCGCAATAATTTTTATTCGCATAAGATATGGGAGATGTTCTGATCCAACCTCTTTAACACCTTTTTGAGCGGAAAAGCGGGGAAAAAAGTGTACGTCGTAGGGAGGCGCTATTGAATGCTTTTTAGCTGTTAAAAAAATTAATGAAAAAATAAATAATACAGTCATCCTGTGGCATATTTGAATTAACGAACTCTGTAATAAACATACCGCAGATTTGATAAAAGTGTCGATAACATAAAAATAGTTATTTGTCAATACCGCCGATAGATAACATTTTCTCATCAATATGATCTTTATTAATACTGATGACCGACACTAATTAAGAAAGGGATCCAAATGAAAGACATTTTTACTCATTGGTAGAACTAAAGCAACCCAGAACACGAAGCTGAATTCCAGTCTTTTGACGCCCTTCATAAAAATATTATCAGTAAGGCTACATTGAATTCGTTTACTACGCCTTGGATATGTTAAGTTTGCCCCCTTCCCCTCGTGTTTTTTTGTTAAAGTTATTTCCTTTAAAGGCTAAATTCAAGATTTCCCAATTTTTTCGCAAATTCTAGAAATGATATTTTTTTTCACAGTGACAGTTCGTGAAAATTTGTTTTTTCGAAATTTTCTAATTTTTTTCCATCCATGAATTTAAGTTCTCGCAAAATTAAATATTTTCCCGTCACTTTCATGCTTTTCACTTTTAGTTCATTGTGGCCTTTTCTAAATAACCGAATGGATTCGCTAGGGTATGAGTTAATAAACAAATTCTTTATTTTGACTACTATTTTTTTTATATTTACTCTTGGTCAATCAAAGTTGTATCTCAACCTCGTATTCAGGAATTGTTTAGATTTTTATATTTAGGCGGCCTGAAGCCCTCCAAATATAAAAAGCCTCGGGACGGGGTTGAGTTGCATCTGAGTTGACGCAATTAGATGACTCGCCAGGGTGTAAATGTCTTTGGATCGTTGTTTTTTTTCTTTAGATAACATGTTTAGCATGGTTCCATGTGCTCTTAGATTTCAAGAGAGCATAGATCATTCGCAGATGTAAGTGCTCGTGATATATTGAAATAAAAACCATTTCAATTATCGCAAAATCTTAAAAAACAGCTTAATAACTATTTATTATTTCGCAAAATATGAATTGTAGCGCGAAATTTAATTCTCGCAAAATCTAAAAAAAAGAGCTAATTATTCATTTGTAGTGCGAAATTTAATGCTTCTAATTTTTCGAATTTCGAATTTCCAGACTAGCCAGTTCTTTAGCGGATCCAAATATCAATTTCAACCCGTTCAAATTCGGTTATAAACTGGTTTCTTATCAAAAAGGAAAATTTCATTCACCCGAAAAAAAAGCGGAACGCTATCACCAAATTTTTAGAAAGGCTTTTTAACCGGCGAGATTATCCAGCAGCGAAAAATTGTACACTTAAGGTAACTTTCTTTAAAAATTTCATACCTGCTTTGTAAGGATTGTTGTATAGGATAATCTTCAAAGGGTTTGATGGTTATCCTATCATCTCTTGTGGTTGTCATTGAATGACTGATACAAAGAAAGCGCTTTTTCTTTAGTAAAGTGAAGATCAATTTAATATTGCGTCATTTTGGCGATTAGTGGTTGGCCAAGTGACAGTAGAGAAATTTGAAAATGGATACATATTCTGTGATGTAAATCTTGCGGTCGAACCTCGAATTTTAATTTTTCTCAAAAACATACATTAGTCCTATGCTTCCAGAAATATATTACAATTAATGCCATCAAATATTTGATTTAAATTCACCACCATTTTTGGTGTCTTGCAGAATTCCTTCACTGTGTGTTGACATTGTGCCTAAGATTTTGTAGGTAGAAGCTATAGTTGCCAACTCGCACAGACCATGTTCGTAATGGCAAAACTGACAACGTTGCATTTCTTCGATGATGAAAAAAAATCATCGTAAACATGCAAATGATTAATACTTAAGTAATCAATGGTCATTATCAGAGCTGCCCCGGGTAAGGGCTAGTTACCTCGAAATAACTTATATGGGAAACATATAAAAAATTGAGATACGTATTTTGATCTATTTTATTTTATATTGGTGTCCTGATAGACAGTTCATAAATAGAATTTTTTTCCAATATTATAAAACTAACTTTGCCAAAGCTTCAAATTGGTAAATTTTTATCTTCGAACCGGATCAAACACGTAAAAAACATGACCTGAGCTGATTCATTTGTTGAGTATATTCTCTCAATTATAACTGTATCGTTAATTATGAGAAGTAATTACTATGGACACTGGGAATAGTAAACTTTCCTTCTGACGTCATTTTTTTAAACGACAATTAGTCGCTTACATTAGTTTCTTAAAAAGCATTTTAATCAAATCGTTTCTATAAATAAAATTTTTTATCTATGTTGTTATTTTGTTAAATAAATAAGCAAATAAAGAAGAAAAGCCAATCTCAGATACTTCATCTTATTTGCTTTTTTCTTGTGTCTCTTATCATAGTACCATTTTTAGATAATCCTTTATGGTAAGTGTAAGGAATGTTTTTTTCTTCGTTGTTGTTTTATTACCGAAAGTGCAAAAAAAAAATTTAAACACATAACTTTATGATTTCATGTAGGTAAGGTATACAACGTAGCTAATGGTAACCACAGATCTGCTTTATGCATGATCCTATAATATTATTCGCCTATACTGGTTTTGGCGCATTCGTGCAAAATGCAAAAAAGTACGAAAAAATTAGTGCAGGTAATTTGCACAAGAGAAAAAAAATGAAAGAGAAAATCTAATAATGTGCTCATATTGAAATTTTGGAAAATATTTCGGTTTGTACCCTATTCGCTGAGATTAATTTTTTATTTATTAATGCATGCGAAAATTTATATAAATAAGTTTCACTAAATCTTGGTTTGTAGATTCCTAATATTGTGTGGAAGTTTTTTCTTGATTATTTTTAAAAATTGCCAAACATTATCGCCTAAAGAATGCTCTACGAAAGTTCCACTTTGAAGGATGTATGGGCTGAATAAGCAACGTTAAAAATATAACTTAGTCATGCTGACATCAGCAGAAGGCTTTATATCTAATTAAATAAACTTTAAGAAGTTCAAAGTGCATGTGTGTAATATCGAAAGAGAGTAAATGATTGCTTGTGGGTACGATCTTTGACATTTAAACCTTTTTTCAGTAATAGATTCAACCTCTTCCCCAAGTCTCTTTTACGCTTGTGATATTTTGATGGGACCAGAATATCATAGACGTAAAAGAATTTTCTCATAAAAACCGCTCAGTTGCAAAAACAAGTCGCCATTAAATTGCAAAAATAAATCCCGCAAAAATTTATTCAGCATCGGCAAACGTTTCGAAAACATATTAGATTCCCAAGATAAAATCTTTTTTCTCTAAATTAGTACGAATCTGTTTGTAGTTATTTTTCCCTAATCCTTTTTGATTCTATGTAACAGAAACCGCAGAGTTTGAGAGCCACCTCACTTCCCATCTCTTATTTGATGTGAACAATGTCCAAACCCTTTCCCAGAAAAGAATATGACAGGTAGTTTCGCCCTTTTACAATCCCATAATTGTCATATGACAACATTATAAGGTAAGTACTAATTACTGGGACAAGGTAAACAAAATATGAATTATTAAAAAACATGAAAAAGCAAGTAAAGTAATTCAATTGTAAAAACTAGAATATATTGATTAAGAATTTAATATTTAAATTAGGCCACTGTATTATATTCTTAAGGATAAAACAATTTACGTAAGAAAATGTGTCTTTTTACGTAGTGCGGTTGATGCGGTCGGTCAGCAGACATCCCAAAACTTGTTTCAGTATGAGAGGAAGAGATAAAAATAGATGAAACGTGTAGATATTTCGGAAGTATTTACTTTCTTTAAGTACCTAGAAGTGTTGATTGAATGTTTGTGTTACCAATCTAAGTATCTATTGAGATGCGCAATGTCATTAGTACTTTTTTAAATTTACATTTTTAGGATAGGAATCGTATGTTAGTCAAACTTTCGCGAATGTCGTGATTTTTGGTCAAATTTTTTTGGCTCCTCAGGTCAGAGGACATAATTTTAAATAGAAAAAATTATTTTGCGCCACAAGTAATAGCAAAGTTGATCTACATGTAAGATCGACTTTATTCCTGGCATAGTACCGTTCTTATCGAGGGTAGTTGGACATGTCAATGAGCGTATTGCGAGACCTGTCTTGCTAACACCCTTTATACAACCATTTCACCCATCCTTTAGAGGCTCTGGGTAATTTTTGGTTCCTCTCAATCAGAGGACATATGCTGAAATTGAAACAAAAGTACTTTGCACCGGGTTGATCTGCATGTAAGTTGGACTTAATTTCCGTCATGGTAAAGGACGTCTGTACACTAGAGGTGAGAGGATTAGTAAAAAGTGGAGACAAAAGAGGACGGGAAAGGAAAGGCAGTTGAGTCAATGAGTGCATATAACAAGACCTATCTTGCTGAAACCATTACACATCTAATTTACCCATCCTCAAAGTTCTGGATAATTTTTGGATTGTTTAAGTCAAAAGACATTATAAAAACTAAATACTCAATTTCAATACAAATTAATAAATAAGAAACAAGCAAACGAACGAATGAACGAACGAACGAACGAACGAACGAACGAACGAACGAACGAACGAACGAACGAACGAACGGACGAACGAACGAACGAACGAACGAACGAACGAACGAACGAACGAACGAACGAACGAACGAACGAACGAACGAACGAACGAACGCACAAATTGACAAATAATATATCCTACGAGAATTTAAATATACTTCTTCGGACATTCTTGGTGTAGAGATTCTTTTTGTCAATATCTTACTCGGTTGCTGATTCATTCAAATTAAATATTTACTTTTGCCAAGTTATCACCGCAACTGTCATCCACACATGCTCCATTCACATTATGCCCCCTCACTATCAAACACCGCGTACTCATTATAATTTTCATGTCCTTTCTTTCTTTTTCAAGTTTGCGACATTTAACATCAATTTCGTAATAATTGGATTACTCAGTAAAATATATGACTTATCAATCGAAAGTTAATATTGGATTGGCATCTCAATCTTGTATTAGGTAATTAATTATGAATGATCAGAAATATGAAGTTTTGTTGATAGTGTATACCCTGCATACTACGAAAAATTTTCTTCATCTGATAAGAATTGACTAAATTGACTAATGTGGCTCTGTAGCTTTTGTGACACCGTAGCTTAGTGGTTGTAACTCTCGCTCTTTGGGCTCTTTGGGGTTCCATTTCTCTTGACGGCTATTCAATATGAGCCGGGTTAACCCAAGCCATGTGAGGGAAATTTCAGAGATGGCACACTGTGTGTGCAGCTGGATGTTGCAGAGAGTAGGCTGGTAGAGCGCGAATCCTAATTGGGTCTGCGTAGCTCAAAACGAGCATTAAATACTACAGGATTCCCCATCTAAGCCATGACCCCTCCTGGAAATAATAGAGAGGGTGTATCCCTCGATATTTGTGAGGCTAGCCACGTAAAATATGCACATTCATCTATCTATCTCTATCGTCTCAAGCAAAATGTTCGAATTTATTTCAAAAAAAAAAATTTCAGCATTGTTGTATTATAAACGATTTTGTGCTTTGTGACACTACAAAATGAGCATTTAAATTTGGTCTTTGCACTGCTCAGGTATTTTATTTATGTTATGGTTCATTCGGCTTTTATTCACTTCATTATCTCCCGCGTGCTTGAAGTTCGGTTTCGACAGTTTTGAAATATGTATTTTCTGTGCCTCTCACTGCGGAAGTCATTAATGCCATTATAATCTCGTTACTTGATGATATGAAGATGATATCATAAATAATATTACCAGGAAGAAATGTAAAAAAATATTTAAATAATACCGTATGTACTCAATTATTCATACTGTGGAGTTGGAGTTTCAATTTTTGAAGTACAGGCGAGTTTACTAGAAGGACAACACAATGAATTTATGACGTCTGTTTTGTACAATAAAAATTTTTGACAACTTTTAATTAAACTTTTAATTCCACAAATGTTGTAGAATGCTACATATGGCATAAATCTTTAATGGCATAAATTGTGGCAGGACTGAACGATTCGCGATTTTTTATTTTATTTATTTTCTCTTTTTCGATTTTACTTTCGTAAATTAAAAAAATAATAATCCAAAGGGCGTCGCAAACAGCTTAGCTACATAAAAACCATTCCGGGAATGACTCAATGAGGCCTTTAAGAACTTCCCAAAAAAAAAAACTTTGCAAAAGAGCCACAATGCGCCATCTTTGTGAAAGTTCCTGAAATATATATACGTCGCTTCAGCGTTAAATTATGTAACACGTAACAAACAAATTTGGTCGCATTAATTTCAAATCCCGTTAATTTGTCTTGCGGTAAAATGATGAGCGAGTTATATGTATGTCACTAATTTAACTGACTGCTTAAAAAAAGTTAAGCAGGTCAAAGTTACGCCAAGTATTTGAACATCGTAGCAACAATCTCAAAATAAATCGAAAAGAATTGCGTTTTATGTACCTCCTTTGTTTTTTCTCTTTTCCTTTTGTCATAATTCTACATCTATCGCAATTTTATTGACAGATTAACGTTCAGACATTCCATTAAATTTCATATTACACCATTAAAGTTATGTATCCGCATCAACACATCCGCAACGACCACAGAAGTATAGTTTAGGAGACAAATAAGATATTCCTTTAATACACGTTCCCCGAATGACATGTGTTTAAAAATATTAGAATTTTTTATGGTTTAATCTTAATACTATTTTTCAGCATCGTTGCATTGGTGCGTGCATAACGTACATAACTTACTCCAGCATGGTTGTTTTGGTGGTAATGTCAAAGCCTTCCTATCTTTTGACTTGTATTAATAACAAGAAGTCCTTGGACTTGAAGATTTTCGCCATTAGCAATATGAAAGCAACCAGAGTTTTGAATAACCTGTAAATTCCTGAAATTTTAAGTATAGACCGTGAGAACAGACAATATAGTTCTAGTATAACAAAATATATATATTTATTTAACGCGAACTGAGGGCAAGTGGGTCTGAAAAACTAGCTAACGATGTGTGATTTTTTCTTCGTCACGTGTCAGTGCAAAGTGATCTTTTACTGTATTTTGACCCGATTATATTCATTTATTTTGGTAAGAATACGTGAAAAAATCCTGGAACTTCTTTATTGCATTGCTTTACTGTTATCAAAGATCATGACTATGTCTTTAAAATTGACAGGCTCATATATTGAAGGAGAGTTGACTGGAAAATACGTCGACCGAAGAGCTGGATATGGATTGGCTAGCATATGAAATAAAATTAATTTAATAACAAAAAGAACACGTATTGTAAACAAATGTTTAGACAAAAAACACGAAAGTATTGTAAACTATTGTAAACGAAACAAAAACAAAAAATAATCGGGACCTAGAAAGAGTGTCCGCTTTAAGGAGGTGTCCACTTTAGACTGTCACCTTTAAAGAGGTCTTAATATATAAATATATAATAATTTTTTTACGTCTTACGCAGGTGTCCGCTTTTTAGGATGTCCGCCTTGGGGACGTTTCTATTATGCATGATTCTACAAAAGTCCGTTAGGTAGTAACACATTGCGATACATTATTGTGTGATCCTTTGCGCGCTTCTCAATTGAAAAACGAAAAAATGATAAACAGTTATTACTATTTTTAATTTTAGTAAATATAAGTGCGCAAGCTTTTCTGCATGCCAAGGTGTATTTTTCTTGTGGTTTCTCCTCATACAAGCGTACATTAAACACATTTATCTCGCCAACTCCTTCGTAAACTCCGGTTAGCCATTTAAGCTATTACATCAAGATAATACAAACAGAATTGACGTCAAGTAATTTATTATTATACTATGCGCAAACACTCGCCGATGGAAGGAACTCATTAGAATGGAAATTCACTATAGTGATGATATTTTTGGTATGTAGTCTGTAAAAAAGGGTTAAGAAGATCGAAAAATTCCTAACCAGTTTTCCCACAACGTTGTCCTTTAACTTCTTCGTCAGTTTGTGCGATACATATTATAATATAAACCAATAGAGAGGTAAAATGACCTACAAAAGAATTTTTTCTGTCTTGGTACAATTTTTCTAACATACGTTCACTCTTTCTTTTCAGAAAATAAAGGAAATTTACGAAGATAAATTGACATCTATATTAAAAGCTATGCAAATAAAACAAAACTTCGACGGAGAGACAAATGAAACGCATCTGGTGAAGATGAAACATCTGGAGGAAATAATTATTGTTGCCCAAAGGAGTGTAAGTTAATGTGATACCTGAGATCATTGAAGAAGCAAAAAAACTCGTGGTAAAGATGAATACAGAAGCTGTAATGAATGCGAGAAAAAAAAGGCAAAAGGAACTGAAGTGAACAAATAGCAGAGAAGGTGGAAGATGAAGGCGATGCCATGATGAAGGACACGGATGGGTTAAATCAAATAATTGGAAGTAATCCGCGACTATCAAAAGGATGCAATTGAAGACCTAAAAAGAAAAGTTGCTTAGATGGATAAGAAGTATATCCAATGTAAACAGCAAACAGAAAGCTTCACCACTATGTTTCCCAATAAGTGCGCTGGGATTACAAAGATTTTGCGTAGCAATTTTATTTGCAAAATCTTCCCCAAACAACATTTCCAAAAAAAGAAACTGAAAGTTATGGCTTCGATTGAGGAAGTTCCAGAATTGTTTCAGTTGCATGCTGCAGAAATACAAAAAATTCTAATTCTTCCCTTACCTCGTATCTATTTTTAATTTCTTTTTCCTGTTTGTTTGTTTGTTTTTTGTTTTCTGTTTTCTGTTTTTCTTTTTGATTTTTTTTTGATTTTTTTTTTGTCTGATTTTTTTAAAATCTTTTTCTGGATATCTTTCTGAATTTCTTTCTGAATTTTTCGTCAATCACTTTCACAAAAGGACAGGACAGGGCGGTTTGTTTTGTATATTTTGACAGAACATGAACAAGCCTCCGGCTCTGGTGAGTACCCGTAATCTATCAAACAAGTCTTTTTCATCAGATCTTCAGGACCATGATATTTAGAAGATTTTTATGGAAGTTAAAGAAGACATATTTAGATTTGATCATGTTTATAGTGTATTTTTATTAGTTAAAATTAAAAAACAAAGCAATTCTATTAGTTCCTCAAAAAAACACAATTTTTAAGGCCACGGGTGAGTGGACAACCAAGCCTACGCGTCAAGGCTCTGTTCTGTCTCTATGTCTCCTATCATCAGGCGATTTTAAAGATTCAATTAATCATTTGTTTTTCTTGCTTTCGTTAAATTTTGTTTAAAAAAATAAGAATAAATTTCGGATTATCAAAGTAATAAATTTATGATGAGGTAATTAAAATGTGGTTTCAAGAGAATCATTATTTACCAGTTAGGAATGTTTTGAAATTTACACCTCTTTCTTCGGCGTTTTTTAAACTTTTTAGCCGACATAATTTAACGATTTAAACTTAAGTTTTTATAATTAGCAAGAAAAAAATAGGTGGGAGTAAAATTCAGAACTAACTAATAAAACAAGAAGCGATAAGAAAATACAATTAGTTTAATTAAATGTATAATTATTTGTAATTCTGTTTGATTACTCATTTTTTTAAGTATATTGAAATATAACACAGAACTGTTTTCTCATCAATATATTTTCTGTGGCCTAACAAAAATTTAACGGAACCATGCCTTTATCTTTTCTTGACTCATACAAACATAAAAATAACATCGCGCAAGTGTAAAAGCATAAACACAAGCAGATTATATATCTGGGGCATGAAAAGTCATACAGATGCTTATATGCCAGTCAAACCAATCCATCCTCGCCCTCGAGCCATTATTACAGCTCGTCTAAATTAACCAAAAATGCAAAATGCCCTAGGAACGAGGTTAAAACTTGTCCAGTCAGTCAAACTGTTCAGAATCACTGTCAGAAATAAACTCGATTTTATTTACTTTGTATTTGAATCCTTTCTTTTTTTTATTCGCTATTTTTCACCTTTATTAAAACAAGCTTTTTAGTCATTATATTTGATTCATACCGAAACAGAATGTCTGCTGAACTGAGACTGGACATTAGGTTTAGCACATGCCTATCTCCTCAGTAATTTTGCTTAAAATATCACAAATAAGATAGTGGCATTACTACATAGTTTTACTAATGCTTTTGTTATTTGCAAAAATACTGCACTATCTCCAGGATGTTCTTATTTTAATTGGAAATACTATACCGTAAATCTCCAAATAAACGCCCGGGGCGTTCAATTTTCCGAGTTTTGAGGGGGGCGTTTATTAAAAGGAGGCGTTTAAAAGAGGGAGGCGTTTATTTAATTTTAGTTATATTTCTTTTACACAACAGTTAAAAAATCATCTTCTTCTTCATCTTCATTAAGATTACCAGGATCATTCGCATCCTCGATGTCAGAATCGGTAGGTTCGAATGGGTTAATTTCATTAGCATCGGTATTATTTACCAACTTAGTTTGGTCTGCCAAAACTGATGCCCCGGCAGAACAAGGTTTGGTACTTTTGAAGCAATGAATCTTGTTTTCTTCACTCCCGTCGTTTTTTTTAGATTTAGGGCACAACCTTTAGATCTTTATCATTTCCCAAGCACGTAAAATCCATTCTACAACTGTGCGTCGGAGGGCTTGTTTCATGTTTCCTTCTACCGTATTTTGATGGACACCATTAGCCAACCATTCATCGTACATATCAGAAATAAACCCTTTAAACGATTTATTCCAGTACACATCTGGGGCCTGAATGTACTTTGTACACCCACCTGGAATTAGAGCACTTTCGACTTTCATTTTTTTCAATGAAACTTTAACCTCGTCGGTCATAGGAGCTTCGGATGTATCCCACACAAGAAGCCTTTTACCGAGCATGTTTTAGATTCGATTTTTTTTGAAAATAAATCATTGAACTTTATATTTACCAGTGAATGTGACGACTTTGATTTTAACATGGCTAGAGTAGAGTCTCTTTGGTAAATATCAGCTTCTTCACAGGGTAAAATACAGAAGTTTAATACGTGGGCATCATGTTTACAAATCTAACTGGACTCCCGTTTTAAATGAAAAACTGATTGCTAAACCGGACAGTAGAGATGAAGCCTTGGAAAATGATAGTTTGCAATTGGAATTTTTAGAGAAAATGATAGGGAAACAGAACTGGTTGGGCATGCCCCAATAGATTTATCAAGTCTTCTTCATCATTTTTTGAACGCAGACCCAAACAACTTATAGATGTGACAGTGATGAGTAAACGTAAGCGCGAGATTGGTTTGGTCGTTCCCGGTAAATTTGATTGTTTCACCAAATCCAAGCGGATTTCATGTGTGTTGGACGAGCAGCTACATCAACGAAAGGACACTTACAAAACCTTGGAACTTATTCACCAAAAAAAGTTTTTATACCGGAAGTTTCCTGTAATTTTTTAAAAAAGAAATTCTCATCATTAATTGGTTTCTCTTCCTTCTCTTGTATCATCTATAAGCTATTACATAATAGAGGTTGACCCGTTTGCCAGTAAATTTACGGTAATCACCTCTCAGTTTTCAAACAAAAATGCAGACCGCGATGTACAGTAGACGTCCGTTAATTCGAATGCCCCCAATTCGAACTTCCCGTTATTTCGAACAAATTGCCAAGTCCTTTGAGTCATATATTTTGAGCTGCTTAATTCGAACTCCGCTAATTCGAACATTTCGCTAATTCGAATAATTTTTTAATCCAAAGGCTACATTATGCTCGTTAATTCGAACTTTTGTGTATCGATAAAAAGATTTTATGGGTAAATAAAAAAAGTTTTCATTTTTATTCATTTTTATTGCATTAATGGTGGCAAAATTTCTTTCAATATATCAATTAAGTTGACATTTCCAATAAAATGAAGTTTACAAGGAATTTGGAGGCCTTGCCCATCGCCAAGCAAACAACGTTAAAAGATTTTTGTAGTAAAGTTGTAATAAAGTTATATTAGCATAAAACCTTCAAACGTTTATTAAAATTCTTGTTTTTTCTGTACTTTCGATAATCCCAACATTCGTTAATTCGAACAAATAATTTATTCCCTTACGTGTTCGAATTAACGGACGTCTACTGTAATTTAATTTTACACGCTTTTTTATGAGTAACACGAAATTCATCAATAAAACGAAGTAACAGTCAGCTTGAAGTAAGTAAATATAAGACAGATGAAACTACAGGAATTGTAAAATGCAAGATTCGTGTAACAATAAGGTTGATTTTAAACTGAAGTATGATTTCGCTTGACGTACCAGGCTTACTAAGAAACTAAATGCGCGAATTTGGTAGTTCTATCTATTCTTATTTTATCTGTCGACTGTGTACCCTAGATAATCAACTAGGCAAGATTTGAGCCTATAAAATGTGGAAAATTAAGCCAGATTGAGCCTTGATCAATATTTTGTGTTAGTTATAAAAAAAACCTGTGTGGTACCAGTCTAAGGGCTTTTTTTCACTTTCTGATATGTGGCCAGGGCGACTTCTTTCGCATCATCATCACAATTATCAGAAAGCGAAAAATAATGCAGGGTGTGATCTTATATCGAATATATCATATTATATATATTGACAACTTCTTACTATCCAAAATGCACACAGGCTAAAATTAGTCGGTGTAATGTATGTTCTTGTTTTATTTGGTATTTACTGTGTATGTGTCATTCATCAGAAGAAATGTTTAAAATATCTTTGTTTGGCAAAACTTAGTGTATATTCTCGGCAAAGGAAAGCCTTTAATAGGCAATCATTAATGCAAAAACCTTTCGTTTTCCTGTTTAGTTATACCGCTAAAAATACACCAGCTCATTTTCAATTTCACATAATGTCCTCTAAGTTAGAGGAGCCAAAAATTACCCAGAGGCTTCACAGGGAGGGTTAATTGATTGTATAAAGGGTGTTAGCAAGACAGGTCTCGCAATTTGCTCATTGACTTGTCTAACTGCCCTCGATAAGAACGGTACCATGTTAAAAATAAAGTCGATCTTATAAGTAGTTCTGCTATTTATTACTTGTGGCGCAAACAATTAGTTTTAACTGTTTTTTAGTTAAACTATCAATGAGGACCGACCAGTTTGTCCGGATATCATTTTCGTGAAATCGTTCAGAAAAAGTATTAAAATCATTAAGATTTCGGATAATTTTTTTAAACGGGTGTGTGCCACAAATTTTATGGGCAGATAATAAATCCAGATTTCATTGCTGTTGCAACAATTCACTTACTCTTTTCTTTTCGATTTACCCCCACCCCTTGCTACAATTAGGTACAGGAGAGTAAACTTTCCTTTATGACTACAATGAAGGGTGAGAACTGGTTGTGGCCTCCTTAAAACTCTTCAACTCTCCTCTAAGGTAATGATTTTAACAACTTTCTCCTGATATCTCATCAACTTTAACTTTATAACCTGTCGCATATTTATTTTCAAATGGATAGAAATGTTACATTTGTACAACAATAATTTGTTCTTTATTCGCAGCATCACTGTTATTCTCAAAAAAAAGTTGAAAATTACTTAATTTCGTGTGCTAAGGAAAGTGCGGAGTATTATAGAAAAAAAAATTATTTTCATACGGTGTGTAAAATCTCAAAACTTATATCGTCAAATATTTTTTTCCCCTTAACTGTTTTTGTTTTTCAAAATGTCGGAAATTTCCATTGTTTTTCGTCAACAATCTTTCGACTTTAAACCTGTGTCTATTTACCTTCTACTTCAACCATGGCGAACTTGAGCACTCCCGGAATGGGAACTTAATTCTACTTCATGTGGCCCTTATGTTATATCTCTCTTGAGTTAATAACATCACGCAACTGTAACCATAGCAGGTTAAATTATCATGGGGACATGGTTAAGTCATACAAAGATGCCTATCTGCCAGCCAAACCAACCCATTCTCGTCCCCAGAGTCTCTTTGCCCTGAGCCGTAATCACGGAGCGGCCAAATTAATCAAAAATGTAAAATGCTCTGGGAACAAGGTTGAAATCAACCAGTTATCTAGATTAGTCAAACTGCTCAGAATTACCGTCACCAATCCCCCCATTTTATTTGATCTTATTTGAAAGTTATATATCCAAGGTATTCTTCATGAACCTCTAACTCAGCGCCTGTTGTCTCTTTTTTCCATTGTCTTGACGTCCTGTTCAAAAAAAAAGAGATAACAACGCGCTGGGAACGAGGTTGCGTACTGTACGTGTTATTCATCGGCGGAAATGTTAAGTCTTTTATTTTGCGAAACTTGGTGTACATTCTCGGCAAAGGAAGAGCCTTTAATAGGCAATCACTGATGCAAAACCTTTTTTTTTTCCTGTGTGCTCATACCGCTAAAAATTAACCCATTCATTTTCACATAATGTCCTCTGATTTAGAGGATGCAAAAATTACCCAGAGCCTTATAAGGGTGGGTTTATTGGTTGTACAAAAGGTGTTAGCAAGACAGGTCTCGCAATACGCTCATTGACTTGTCCAACTGCCCTCGATAAGAACGGTGACCTGTCAAAGATAAGTAGATGTTATAAGTAGATCTGCTTCGTTATTACTTATGGCGTAAATAATTTGTTTTAACGGCTTTGGATAAAATATCAATGAGGACCGACAGGTTTGTTCCGAATATCATTCTTGTGAAAACATTCGGAAAAAGTATTTAAATCACTCAGATTTCGGATAATTCTTTTAAATGGGGGTGTGAGATAGTTTGGGGACGGATAATAAATCGAGAACTCATTGTTGGTGCAACAATTCACTTAAACTTGCCCTTGTAACTGCACTGAAGGATAAAAAAAGGTTGCCATGCCTCCTTAAAACTCCTAAATCCTTCTCAATTTTAAAAAGTCTCCTCAAAACTCCTCTAAAATTTGTTTTTATCTAAAAACTTTTTCCTCAAATCTCCTCAACTTTAAAGTTATAACGTCACGCATGTTTTTTCTAAAATGCATAGAAATGGTACATTTGTAAAGCAATAATAATTTGTTCTTCATACGCAACATCGCCGTCATTTCCTCAAAAAAAATTGGAAAATTCTCATCAAAAGTACACAAATCTTTTCAAATTTAGCCCGTAAAATAATGATGGCAAGTGAATATGCACGACTGGTGATTTATCTATCTATTATGTTTATTAACTTGTCTTCTTTGAATATTTCTCTCAACATTTGAAAAAAGATAATGCTTCTGAAGTTCGCACGATATCATTTTTAGAAAAGAACATTTTTAATACAGGCTGCGGTGGCTTGGAGGCTGTGAGAGCTTTTATTTCTGAAACAAGCATATTCTGAGAAAAGATGTTACATTACATGATAGAGGCGATTTAAAACTTTTGTCATGGGTAGATGCAGCAGCCTATAATTTGTTTCTTTCCACTGGAGTCAAAAAGTGACAGATAAGAAGTTATGGTCTTTATAACATATTTACATTGGCGCGTGACCTTGTGGTTATGAAGTTCGCTTCGTAATTACAAGATCCGTGGTTTGGTCCACAGCGCGGCATGTTTATCAAGTGTCTTTACCACAGCTACGGGTCAATCCATGCTATGTGAGGGAAATTGGGTCGGTAATGCTATTGTTTACTTAATGTATACATTCCGAACACAAGACCCACAATGATAACAGTGTTTCCAACACTGAAGTGTCTATATCCTGTATAAATATTTATAATAATTAATAATAAAACAGCAATGTTTAGGGAAACATGGATCACAAATTATGGCTGATAGACGGCATGTCGTCTTTTCGCCTTTCTTGCAACGACAATTCGCGTCCTGCAGGATTTAAGGGGGTTAAAGTAATTTGCAGGAAATTTGATTTATTCATTTTAATTTGATGTTGTGCAATACTTTGACAGTTCGATAATATATTATCGGACTATTGAAAAGCGCAAAGGCTAGGATACACGCGTGTAATCAGACTTTTATATTGACACATATTAATACATACAATATTTTTATCTATTCTAATTCTTTTTCAACACATCGCAATGTTTGCCTTTATATTTATCGTCACAATAAACTTTCACGTCAAATTTTACACTGCTAACTCGACCTTTAATTTCTTTCGAAATTACGTTAGCACTTGTGGAGTTTGCAGACGCTTGCACGGGAACAATGACGGAAAGAATGTCAATTAAATCGTCGGGATTTGGCCAAGTGTCAACGTCATATGTCGTAAACATCACTTCTAAAAATCTCTAAAATAAAACAAACTGTATCATAGGATGAATTTAGTTTACTTAAGTAGGTTTCTAAATGTTGAAGCCTATTGGTTACCCTTACATATTTAGGATTTTATTAGAAAACCATACCATTTTTTGAAACAGCCTTCTTTTATCTGTCAAATGGTTGCATTGATTTTTTACAAAATTTACCACAGCAATGCTGACATCAAATTTTACTTTTACAGTGACGATATGGAGTTGGTCTGCCAAATACTATTACCACCTAAATGGCCCAAAAACCATCCTGATCCATGTTTTATACGTATTATTAAAGCTCAAAAAACCATGAGATGATTTTTACTTTTTAAGGTGGCATATTATCCCCCTGGATAACTAAACCCGGAAATAGGAGTTCCGTACTCTTCATTGGTTGAAAACTTGTCTTAAGCCTACGTGCGTTCAAACGTTAATGTAGCGCGAAAATAATGGAAAACTAAGAAGAGAAAACACTAAAATGATGACACTACTGGTTACCTACCTGCCATTTCTGAAATGAAAAGATCATTGGATTGGTCACACCCTTCCCCAAATCATCACCATTCTTGAATACAATACTACTCTGCCCACTGAAGGTTTTGCTCTCTAGTTTTCCAACATTACACGAAATACGTGAAGACGGTTGGTTAAAATCAGTAACACATAAGTAGAGTTTGGTATCACACTCTCCGCGGCATGTTTTCCAAGGCCATGTATCACAACATTCTTTTCCGTTGTCGAAATGTTTTGGGTTACTGAGGCTTTTAAGATTTATTTCGACATAGCCTTTACCATAACCTTCCTAAATATAAGATGAAATTAACAGCTGCGAACATCATCAAGTTCTTTTTTACATTGAAAAGTTTACTACGGATAATGTTAACCACAATATGAAACAGTGCGTTTTTTTGGCTAACCTAGAGATTTTAGTTTGCTGAACAAGGTTTTTCTATCACAATTGTCAAACTGAAAGGCTTTTTCTGCGTAGAGACTACAGACAAAAGCTCTGGACTATTGTGTTTAATGTAATATTTTATTGTTTGTAAAACGACATGCGTGCAAAGTCAAAGTTTTGTTTACTAAATCCAAATTGCGATTAATCAGGACATATCAGGACATATCAGGATTTCTTAAGTACAATAACTTCGAAGAGTTTTCACAGTATTGGAGTCAAGCTTATGCCACCGTAGTTGTTAGAATCTGGTATCTTCGTGTGAATTTAGTGAGGGATGTTGTTTTAAAAAGATTTCGTTGAATATCTTTATTTACTTCACAACTATTAGCATGTACAATGTGTTCTGCCAATCCTCCATCTGGATCCTTTAACATGTTTAGTTTTAATTTATTTACAGCTTCAACGATAATTTCAAGGGTATTATGTATATTAGGCTTATTAACTCTTATCTGCCCAAGAGGTCCATATATGGTACCCAAAAACAATCCTGAATTTTTCGCTGGATAAACTGTTTTTAATTTCGTTTTTTATTTTTCTGGCTCCAGTCTCTTAATATTAAGAATTGCCTTTTTAGCCACTATATGTTTAGATTTCGGGAAAAAATGGTAAAATGCAGATGCGTTTCTTTTATGTAAACTGTAGTATTATATTTTTGAGCGTATTAATTTTCTGTAATAAATTTCGCACAATAGCGAACGCGCAAAAATAGAAGAGGTAACATACATTTTAAGAAAACTAGTCGTTAGCCCGTGGAAAAATCCACAGCTTTGCCCGTCCTTTTTATACAGCATTGCGTGCGTCTCGCTGTTTGAGCAGCTAAGCTACCATTTTGCGTGACAGACGGACAGACGTATACGGGTATTATAACATAGATATTTGCACCAAAATAAGATTTCCTTACGTGTATGACTGTAGCAACAAGAAATACAGCAATGAGAATCATCCTCTAAAATGGTAGCTTCAGTTACGCACACAAACTTCAGATGCAAAAAAGGCAGCACAAAACATTTTATTAGGATATATATTACATGGCATGTTTCTTGAATTATTTGCTCAGCTTATTCCTGCATAAACATTGTAGTTTGCTCAAAAACCTTTTATAAACATTTTCGTGTGCAAAATTAAAACTTTTGCATGGCCCATCGCAAAACGTTGAACTAACAGGCGTCCTTTTTCAAAACCTAATTATTAAACGACTTATATGTAAAACCATTCGTTAGCCTGTGGATAAAAATATCACATTTTGTTGGTGGTTAGCGTTCTGGGCGACATACAAAGTACGGCCATTATTATAAAGATGCCGGAAGGCTGTTTTTGCTATGACGGGGCAACAGCAGGCTGTACAGTGTTTTTATTACAGCTGCTGTTACGGAAAACTTTCTTTTAGAGTTCAAAAGATTCTGGTCTAATGTATACATGTACCAAGCACTCCACCTAGATGTGCGGCACGCTTAATCAGTTGTTTAACGTCGGGTGTTCAATGCAAAGTATATCCTCCAAGATGTAATATACGTGTTTTTGTCGAGGTTTTTTAGCACATAGAATTCCCCTCACGAATTAATCCAATTAACAATAGAACTCCTTGTTTGTCTGTATATACAAAACAAACTTTATCCTTAGCAGGGCGTGGCTTTAGTACCGCACAGCAATTCAATTTAACCCTTTAGTTTTTCTTGCGTAATTTTCGGAAGTGTCTGGAAGAAAATCGACTTTTGATTAGAATTTTTCTTACCCACACCAGTTTGAAGAATTATTATCAATAGAACCACTTTTTTATTTGATACTTCCACCTTGGGGTTCTCTCTACCCAGGTCCCTAGAATCTGTTGGTTGGGTAAATGAAATACGCAGGGTAAAGAGAAAAAACTTTAACTGCTTGCTATTTTTGTTCCAAATATATCTTCCACTACCAACACTTTATATATTACAAAAACTATTTGGCTTCTATTCTTATTCACGCCTTCTGCTTATTATTTTTATGAAAGACTGTGGGTTCTATCTCCACATAAGGCCGTTGTCTAGTTAACTTCTGAGATTTCTGTAGTCTAAATGGGAGCTTTAAACACTGCGTGGTCCCTCCTAGAAACAATTGAGAGAGTACATCTCATATACATACATAAAGTATAAGTTACTACTTAATCATTCCCTATTTCTTGTGAATACGCTCTACTCTGGTACAAAACACCAAAATGAGTAACAAATGGGAAGCCTAACACAGGAAGGCAGTATCAGCATCTTTCTGTATTACTAACTAAATCAGTGTATCAAAAGCAGGTTTAATAAAAGAAGAAAAAAAGTAAGGTAATAATCGGTCTTTTTCTTATGTATGTACAACATGCCGTCAAAAATAGGTTTACATTACTCTTGTAGGAAAATCAACTCATAGAGGTCAACTCTAGTTTGTTTGTGTTTTAAATAAGATTAATGTGTCTTATCATATGTATCCATGCCTTTATATCCACCAACATAACCTTCTGCAGCTTTTTGTGCTTCTGGATCAGCGTTATATCGTCCCGCTAATCCTTTCCCTTTACCGGACTCATCAAAGCGTTCTTTGTGGAGACCGGTGTATTTTGATGTATCTGTCAGCCGGTCAACTGCTCCTTTCTTTGTTGTTTTCTGTGAAAAGAAAAAAGCATTTAAAAATTGTCAATGACGACTGAAATTTCGCTTGAATTTCTACAGAATGTAAACAAATCAATTGTTAAACTTGTACTGTACGTCTGAAATAACTTATTCGTAATAATTTTCGCGCAAAAACGTTGGTTATTAAATTTAGAATAGGAATTATACGAAAGTTAATATGCGTGAAAATATAATTTACACAAAAATGCATCTTTATTTTGTCTTTTATTTTTTTTATTACTTTTTTCCTTGTTATTTCCTTTGATGTTCGACATTCAAGCACAACCCAACACGTGGAGTTCTTTGAGACAGTTTTCCGTCGTTTTCTGCCAATTAACAATGGTTAAGGTCTATATTTTCAAAAAATTTCCATTTAAATTTAGAAACATTCAGGCTTGAGTTAAAAAGTATGTTTCTTATGAAAAACACTTATACCTGTATATTCAAAATTATGAGTTAGTACTTTTCTGAATTTGACTGTTTGGTGGGAAATAATTACCTCTGGACCAATCAGAAGATTTAATTGGCATGCATAAATTATCCATCCCCAATAAGCACCAGTGCTGTTTGTCTCTAGAACTTAGATTAAAAATTTGCGAGAACATATTTTTGGTGAATAGCGACAGTGCCAATTAAAGCTTTTTTCAAGAAAAAAAAAATATTAGCGAAATCGCGAATTTTAATTATCACGAAAATTTATTCCATAGAGGCAACTTTTAGAGAAGGTATTGTTAAAAACTCTTTTGACAAACTTATTCAGTTAGTCAAACTTAAAATCAAACAAAAAAATTTTACCCTGTCAATTTCGCGAAATATAGAGTAACTAAAGTATGGTTTACAAAGAACAAGTATATATCTTCTCTCTGCAGAGAACACGAGGAATCTATTTCTCTAAAACGCGTACTTTAAGGATACTTATTTTCGCGAAATGAACAGGCTTAGATTTTTCGCGGTAAATAACTTTTTGCGGTTGATTAAAACTATTTTTTTTTTCACCATCTGACAAAAACCGCGAAGGTCATGGGTTTTTAAAACCATGTTATCTATTATAATAATTACTTTTTCCGTGTTAATGACTTTAGTACTTAGAATGCAGCAGTATAAATATAAAAACATTGCTAATCTTATCTATCACAAAAAACAGCGGGGACTTTGTTTTCGCGATTTAACTAACCTAAAACAAAAAAAAAGTTACCGTTGTTTTCGACGTTTTTGGTCCTAACCCATCTAGAATAGCTTGTTGCAGCTTCTCAAATCCATTTGGATTTGCAGGATATTTTTTCTCCGCCATTAATTCCAAACCCTTTAAGAATTGCTGATAGCGTATCTTCCGTTCAGCTTTTCTAAAAAATAATAAGTAAATATCTAATTAGCAATATACCTTATTGAATCTTTTTTGCCCTAAAAGGAGAAAATTCCTAAAGGGTGTCTGCACAATTTTGGCTACTTTTAGCATCTCCCTGCCCCTTTCAACCAGCCCCCCCCCCCCCCCCATTCCTGCGTGGACA
Organism: Hydractinia symbiolongicarpus; assembly: GCF_029227915.1. Taxonomy (NCBI): domain Eukaryota; kingdom Metazoa; phylum Cnidaria; class Hydrozoa; order Anthoathecata; family Hydractiniidae; genus Hydractinia; species Hydractinia symbiolongicarpus. The sequence goes on from NC_079885.1 coordinate 8,828,498, forward strand.
CAAATTGTAATATATTATTTAATCCTTGAAGCTTAGTATAGCTTCTCAGTAGAAAAAGATAAATTCCCTAGACAAAAACAACTACTAAGAATTCGCTATTCAAAATACTTCTGATGTAAATGGATAACAAAACGACTTGTATAATCCTCTCTTCTCTAAGTCAACAAAAAGTACAAAAATATTTCCCTGTAAAGGATGTCCGGCTGAACCCCCTTCCTCCCCCTGCCTGCTTTGGTTTTATTTTTGCTACCCCCTTCTTTAAGGTGTGGAGGTCTTTTATGGATGACCCGGTATGAGAAGGAAACTTGCTTTTTGAGTGTAGCATCAATTTAAATTAATTGTCGTTGAATTACAGTCGACAACAAAATGACAGAGATCCTCCCATTTGTTTCAATGATCTTTCTTTACGCCTGTCATATTTATACTGAAGAAGAACTACTTTGCTCATCACTAACATACAGACTGGCAGCTAACGGGATACGATCCGCGGTCCCACGGACTTGGAGCCGCAGACGAGCCCACTCAGGCAGTTACCTGGATGGTGTGTATACATAGGTAAATCTTTATCATGGCACATCCGTATTTTTCATCCTTAACAGATGTGATGAGCAAAGCAAAGCCAATATGGCTTACACGGATTATACTCGCCCGTCATGATCGGAGGTCCGATTGGGGTGAAACATTCTCTGTTGAGAATGAAACATACGGATGTGACATAATAAAGAATCACCTATGTACCTGTCATATTGTTCAACAGTCTCCTTGTAATAAAAAATAACGAGTGTATTAATTATATAGTCCCTTTTTTCTTTTAATATTTTCATAGCTGCTTTTACAATTGAAAATGGCAATCCCATAAAACCAAGTTCTTTCCATCTTTTTTAATAGCGTGTTTTTCCATTCATTGTATACGGATGCATCATGTCGCCTCAGTCAAGCGTTTTTAATGGCTTCATTAAATTGCTAATTTATCCAATTTTTGGTTTTGTCAACAAAAGATGCTTGCAAAACACTCAGCTCGTTGTGCTTGCGAGTCGCATCACGAAGTCCCTTAACTGCAGTTTTACGTTAAGGGCAGTAAACTGTTGGTTCATCTAATATTTTCTGGATTTTGGTAATCTTAGGTTGTTTCGCCCAATATTTATCGTTTTTTTTTTACTTGTTCTTCCTTTCTTCCAAGTATAGAAGACGATAAATGTGTTATACAATCAACACTTTTAACATTCATATCAGCGAAGTCATGAATACTGCGCGAAATATTTTGTTGGATGAATAACGATCGCGGTGAATCAGACAGATTAAAGCAAATTATGCCAACATGTCCCTTAAATGAAGAACCGACTATATATACCCTCTTAAAAAACCAATCCTTTTTTGGGCACGAGGTTGATGTTACGTTAAAGTCGTCCCGTTTATCATGACGTTACTGAAGGGAGATCACGAAGTTTCATGTATATTGATTTCGCTTGTTTGTGGAAAAATGTTTGAGAGAATTGTGGGATCGTAATTATAAAAGTACTAGTCGTTGCCCGTGGAAAAATCCACGGGTTCGCCCGTCCTTTATATTTACCCGTCGCAACAAAGTGGATAAAAGTATATCACATTTGATATTCGTGTTTCCGTAACATCATCATCCGTGCAGAGACAAAGAGACGACAGCTATTATTATAGAGATTTAGTATATAAACATTGGATATAAATACAAAAAAAGAAGACACTGGAAAAAAAGGTGCTGGACAAGCCGTCAAGTAAGGTTGATGTGGGAACGTTGTGTGAATTTGTCGCAAACTATAAAATAAAATACGTTGTTTTGTGCTGATTTTACATGAAAATGCGCGAAAATACACGATCGGTATAGGTTGTTTTCTTTTCACATAAAGAATTGCGCATTCGTTTTGACACTCCTATTTGCTTACGTTTACGCAGTAGCGGAACAAAACCACTTTTGGAAGTCTTACTGGTTGTATCTGAGTTCTAGTTTAACAGGCTTTGTATCCGCCAAAAAAAACAGCTTTGTGACCGACTTTCCAAAAATTAACTTTTATTTTCTAGAAAGTATACACCTCTCTACACCTGAATCAACATCCAACTTTTCGCCATCGGTGATAAACATTGCAAAAAGCATCAGTTTTCCAGTTTGCTTTTGATAAATCGAACCTAATATCTTCGTTTATTTTTGGTACGTGGTCCTTTTTTGTCCTTCTTATTCAAAACGTTCATTCTCTGACTGAAGGATACCAACAAGGCATTTTAGTTAACATGCATATTACAAATTATGTATTCTACAACAAAATGACATTCTTATTCCAAGTAAAAGTACACTTTAACAACAGAACTGCATTATACTTCGCTAACTTAAAAGAAGATTCAGTTTACTGGAAATAACCTATTCACACCATCTAAAATAAATCAATTATTTTTCCAGTCACAAATAAAAGATATAAAATATACGCCAGATAAATTAAATTACATCATACACTAAATTAAAAACTTTCATGGTACTAACTTCGGGTATTTATGTGTTGGGCGTATTCGCGAATTTACGAACCCGCGAAATATTATTCAAGACATCATTCGCGAAATTTATTACGCGCGAAAAAATCAAGAGATGCTAACTCGTGAAATTTTATCTCAGAAGAGTGAAAATTTACACAAAGCTACTAAAGATACTAAAATCATAACAAAGGATCAAGAAAGTAATAAGAAAAGCTTGCTGAATGTTTTATTGAGAAAAGGTTTTGCTTTCGAAAATATTTGATAACATTCTTAAAGTAAAAACAATTCTAGAAACATTAATCAACCTCCCTCGGACAAAACATACACACGCAACACTAAGGCAAGAAACAGACAACTAAAATCCGTGCATAAATATGATTTACAAACCACAAAGCCACCAAAAGTTAAGTAAAACAAGGTCTAAAAGTTTAGTGTGTTTTATCGTAGCTGCCTTTTTCCTTGTATGCACCAACATAACCATCATTTGCAGCTACATTTACGCGCCCTTCCAAGCCTTTTCCTTTGCCAGATTCATCAAAACGTTCTTTGTGCGAACCAGTGTATTTTGAAGTGTCTGTAAGACGGTCAACAGCACCTGATTTTACAGTTTTCTAAAATAACAAAAAGCTGTCAGTGTTTCTGGTTTCAGATACATTTATACATAATAATAATAATAAATAATATAATAAACATACTGTGGCGCCTGCTTTTTTTGGTCCTTTTGATGCAAGAATTTTTTCCTCGAGCTTCGGCACCTCATCAGCACTACCGTATTTCTTCTCAGCTAATAATTTTAGCGCAACTTGAAACTGTTGAAATTTAATTTTTCGTTCTGCTTTACTAGAAAAAGACGTTAGTAACATTAGTAGTATTAATGGAATAAAAAAGTTAGTGCTTAAAAAATACAACTGTTAATCAGGGTTTAGACAGACACAGAAAAACCTGAAAAAGGGGATCATTCTGGAAAACTCAGGGAAACTCAGGGACTTTTTTTCCATTTCTAGAAATTTTATAGAAACCATAAATAATAACAAGTGTAATACTTCATATACTAACTTATATTCATTAGCTTTTAGATATTAAATCATTGGTGAAATATATTTTAAATATGTCTATGACTTTTTTTTATTTCCAATTGCAGAAAATAGAGTAAGAAGAAGAATTCTGATAGTTTTGTAATAATGATTATGAATTGGTTGAAAAAATTACTGAGAGAACACTCAAAATTCATACATCCCTCTGGGAAAAATCATAATCCATACATTCCTAGGAAAATTAACTATAGACTATTAACCCGGACGGACTTAACATAGAGGGGGGTGTTTAATTTATGATAATAAAATATTTTTTTTAAAAATGTATATATATAAGAGACGATAAGTGTACATAGGAAAAGATATTATGTATATATTAATAAAACTAAAAAGTACTGAAAACATACAAGTAAGAAAGGTGACAAATAGCACATTTAATACACAGTTTAATTCTAGGATATCCAGCTAAGCTTTCTATAACTTAAATTTTGTTCTGCCGCCACTGGGTAACAGTGGGCAGGATTTTGATCGTTTTTTTGACAATTTTGACAATTGGTATTGTGTACACTTAAGAATAATTTAAATAATGACTCTCTTTTACTTGGTATATTTCTGTTGGACCAGAGTAAGCATGCTGAGCCATTTATATGGTATAAAAACATAAATTAGAAACTAGATTATTGAAGGATCTCTCTTTTTTCTGGCTTAAATCATTAATATGTTTTAGGAACTAGTTAATCTTTAAGGTTACTGTGAAGGAAAAAACTTACTTGATGAGTAGTCTCAGAAAAACCCTTATAATTTATCAATACTTTTATACTTTTTCTTATTTTTTTTTTGTTTCTGAATGCTTGATGAAAGACTTATTTGATAGTGTTATTTTCGTGAGATGTTAATTTTCCAAAAAGAAACTATAATGAAATAAATACCACCATTTTTTTCACTGTACGTTTTAAAATGGCTTTTTTTTCTGGGTTCATGGTTGCAGACTTCTTGTTTTTGCACCATTATATTCAGCATAAATTAAATTCAAGAAGGTTCTTTTTTTCTAATAACATCGTTATGAAATTATTTTCAAATATATATATATCATCATTCAAAAAAATGCATATTTTTTTCTTTCTGTCATCATAATTCGCTAATCAGTAATTTATACAAAAAATTGCTGTTAAGAGGAATCGAACCCCGGTCTCCGGCACAGAGTACAAGAGCTATAACTTCTAATCTACGGTGGCACTATTCTACACTATGCTTATTTTAAAATTGTTTTCTTAGTATATATATAAGGTCTATGTGAGGCAATGTCCACTCAATTTTTTTTGTCCACACAAAAGACAAGGAAAATGTTACTTGTTTGTGAGCCTAAAAAGGAATATGTAGCTAAATATTAACTTACGGTTTTACTTCAGTTCTGTTAAATATGATATCAACATCAGTTGCTGTTAACTTTTTGTCCAGGAGTTTCATGTCTCTAGCAAATTTTGCAAATTTTGACCCGTCCATCAAGGCTACATCATTTTTGCCAGCACCAAAAGCACAAAATGATTTAAAAACGTCCTCCATTGTGTATTTTAAAAGATAAAATAACCCAAGGTAGATATATATACGCGTGCAATCTTAAGGCGTTTCAAGTTAAGAAAGACAGGAGTAATCTGTGTTTGCATTTACTGTTTTAACTTGTATTCTCAAAGGCTGCTATAATTTGTTTACCTAGCTCGACCAGCCTTACTATACTAGCCAAACTCATTAATTTCTTTTCGAATAATCGAGGTAATTTAGAATGCTAAAAAACGTTGCCATCGAACTTCGTTTCCAGGACCACTAGATCACGATATTTCTTTTTCCCTTTGATGTCCACACATACTTAGTAGTTTTGATAAACAGGCATTTATTGTTGCTAAACTATAGGATGTGTTGAAATGATTATTTTATCATATTGGGATTTCCCTCCCCGTTACCGTGGCTTTACCAAGTTGCCCACTTTTACGCCAAGTTTGCCCTAGTAATAAAAATAACCAAAGATGTCGCACCTCCAATTCTTTTTTTTATTAAAAGTAAAAGTATAAAATTTATCAAAATAATAAAAAAATATGCGTGTTTCAAAACGAACTAGTTTTGAAGGGGCGCTGGGGACGAGATTACACGCTTCTCAGAACCGGCACTCGTAAAGATTATTGAAATATGGCAGCACTAGCTGCGTGAAATAACTCCTCCTGGAGGAGGGAAATTTGAAAGTGTAATGTAATGTAATGAATTGTGTTAAAGCAAGGAAATTTCGAGGCTACTCAAAAAGGGAATGACTTTAGACCTTGGCGGTCTGATATCGATTTATTTGTCTTGGTTCCTTTATAGCTACACACATTTAATAGAAAATATTAAAATATTGAGCTAGAGAGCTAGCTAGACCTTTTTAAATGTTTAGCAACATTATCCGCGGTAAGCCCTTCTGGCTCTAACGACTGCTTGGCAGGCAGAAAGATGCGGGAGCTTGTTTGAACAAATATTTATTTTTTAAATGGATTTCTTTCGTTAAGGTTGTTTGTCATGTTTCATTTCAAGGATTGTCTTCCAAGATCTTTACTTTTTGGTGTTGTATTTAAATTTTCATGTAGTGGCTGCAATGCGTCTTATATTGGAAAAGCTATACAACACCTTAAGGTCTGGTCATATCTTGTGAGCACCATGGAATTTCCCATCTTACGGGCAAAAGAACCTCTGGTCACCAATAATCGCGGTTAACGATCATCTATTGTTGATGCACACCAAGCTAGCTTGGATAATTTCACAGTTTTGACATCAGATGCCACTAATTATATTCTGGAGATTAGAGAAAGTCTTTTTATTCAAAAAAACAACCCTTACTTAATAAGAATCTAACTTTGGCTTCTTTGTACCTTTTAAATTAGTATATTTATTATTTATTTCAATTACCAACTGTAAATATATCAATCAAAAGAATTGTAATTTGATGTGGTTATGGCTTGAGTTCAAGTCGATAGCTTATCAATAAAAAAAACACGTTGTATTTTGTTAATTTTTAATTACATTGATGTGGCTACAATTAACAATAGTAATACGGACAATATACGCAAGCTTTTTTATGGATAAAAAAAATAAATGTGACTGTTTACCTCTATGTTGGTGGTCTTTTATTCGCAATTTTGCTTCCCAACCACAAATATAGATCTAAAATATCCAAAACAGAGGAGGATATTGCAGACTCTCCAAAAACACTCATATATATGAGGGTCAACTTGGGTGACTTTTGAATTAAATTTGCACTTTTTGGGTGATAACTGCCAAATTTGCCAGAATTATTCCTTAACTTGTACGAATTATTCCCAAAATGCAAAATCACGGTTTCAACTGTATGCCAAAAAACTTTCAGCAAAGTTTGATCATGAGCAGTATATTTGCCATTAGGTTTTGTGTCAAAGTTATGTGCAGAACTCTTGGGATACAAGACTTGATGCCCTGCTGTTAATAAATTGTTAATGAACACTCCTGTCACTAGGAAAGGCATGTTTAACCCACACACTTCCTGTTAATAAACGAAGTAATGTGGACCTGTATCCTCCTAGTGTTGACATTAACTCTGTGTTTTAGTGACTTAGTAAGTTCACATAGGGTTCTAAAATAAAACATACATGCTTTAATACAACTACAAAGTATATTTTTAATTTTTAAAGTGAATGTAGGCTTTTTCGGGTAAAGCTCATTTAAAGGCTATAAAAAAGCATGTGAACCCTGGATATTTCAAAAAAGGCCTAAATATAACTCCAGTATATTAACTAGCTATATATTTTAGTAAAGAAATATAACAGACAACTTTCAGAAAAATCAAGTACATAAAATGGTTTGTTCATTTCAATTATTATTGGTGGCAACAATAAATCATATTATTAGTTTTATAATATATATTTATTTTAGCATGGACGGTTGAAAGTGAAAACAACTGCAGAACAGCAAGAAGAAAAACGCAAAGAAAGGGAAAAGAAATCTGCAATATTTCTACAGTTAATGAAAGGCATTTTTGAGAAAGTATGGTTTCCTTTATAGTAATCAGTTGTTTAAAAATTTAAACATTGAATATTTTCCTACTAAAAGTGCCTTATTAAGGGACTAAATATTTGTTTTGTTTTAGAGAGGCAAGAAAGATGAGTTTGAAGCAACTTTGAAATTAAGTGAGAAGCTATTGTCAGGGAATCCGGATGTCTACACCTTATGGAATATAAGAAAAGAAATATTTGTTGAAATGCAGAAACAAGAGTATGTATATTCATATATTATTTTATTTAGTATTTGTCAAAGATAATAAGCTTGAGTGAACAAGGAGGAATGTATTCTTCTAATTTTGTAATGGCTAAATTTTGAAGCAAACTAAAGGCTAGGGGTTATTTAAATATTTCTTCAAATTTGAATTAGGGTAGATGTCAGAGTATAATATAAATTTTAATATAAAAGCCTTGTTTATTAGTATAGATCTAAAATGCTAATACTTTTATTGTTAATTTTTTTAATTATGCAAGCAGACAATTTGGGTTTATTGATTTACCTTAGTGCTCTTGATGAAGAACACACTAATTGTATTGTCTATGTCTTAAAAAGAAATGTTAGTTTAAGATGTAAACAGGCATAAAAACAAATTTTAAGCTGTAATAAAGATAGGTCTGTACCCAATTCCAACAATATGTCAATTATTAAAAACATTTTTTTATGCAAAATCATCAAAACCATGAGCATAAAGTGTTAAAGTAACTTTTAAACTTCATTATGAAATAATAATTAAACATGTACAAAAAAATTACCCTGGCTTGCTTGCATGTGTAAATACTTTGAACGATAATAGTTTTAAATACATATTTATAGTTTTAAGTTTCGACTTTAGGAATATTGATAAACTACTTCACATGGAACTTAAGTTTCTTCAGAGTTGCTTGCATGTAAATCCAAAGTCATATGGTGTCTGGAATCAACGTCAATTTGTTATGCTGACAATGGAGAAACCTGATTGGCATGAAGAATTACGTCTCTGCAATCTCTTTCTAGAGTACGATGAAAGAAACTGTAAGTTATGAATAAAATTAGTATATGTTTAGTTCACAAGATATGATTGCCAGGAGAATCTTGTTTTGAATTAAGGCTTATATTTCTTAACAAGTACAACAAGACATTCTGAGACATTTTTTATTCTGACAATGACCCAGTTTTTTTATGTTTTATTTTCTAATACAATCTTTATTTTTCAACCAGATCTTTATTTTACTTTGGATATTTAGAATAAAAATTTAGCTATGCATGTAAGTCATTTTTTGCTAAAATATATTATTGCTCATAAAAATGACATAGGAGAAGATGGCTGATTATGCAAAAAAAATTAGATCACATGCAGTAAGATTTAGTCTTATTTGCACCTTTGTGCCCAGACTTTTTATGAATGTTTATGTCAGCCTAACTATATTTAGCTAAAGCTCTTTTTCCACTTCAAGAAGTTTTTCCACTAAGAAAACAGATAAAAACAGAACATTCCCTGCCATTAGTTTCAACCTCCTATTTTGTGTACATTTAATACAGAAAGTATGTACACATTGCACAATTTTCATAAAATAATTTAATTGGCTAAATAATTTGCTACCTGGTGGTTCTGATAAAAATGCATAGAAAAAATTAAACGTTTTCTTCAACAGAACAAATTTTCTATCATAAGGTGTAAACATTTAAGTATGCATGGAACGTACTTAAAATTAGAATCAGAAGCCTTTCTGTTTATTTCATTCTGCTCTGCAGGAAATGCTCTTGAAACTTTTAAGATTATTGTAAAACAAAAGCTTTTCATTTATTATGTCATTAAGCTTCACTCTAAATGCCAATGCCACTTTTAGAAGAAATTAAAACAAAATATTGAAGCTGAAAATCGTAAAATAAGCGATTCTGAGAAATTTTTGACGAGCTAGCGATTAGTAACTTAATAAGAATATCATAATTTATAAAAGTAACTTAAACAATTCCTACTGTTTAAGAAAAACTAATATTTATTATGATTAGCAATTAGTCCAACTTACTTTATTTTTACATTTATGCTTTTCTTATTGCAGTTCACTGTTGGGATTACAGAAGGTTTGTGGTTAAAAACTCAATGATTGCTCCCGAGGATGAGTTTCAATTCACGACAAAGAAAATAAGTGAAAACTTCTCAAATTATTCTGCTTGGCATAATCGAAGTAAGCTGTTACCTTTAATCAATCCTGATCCGAATCAGCCTGACAGAGTTGCTGAAGACACTCTTTTGAAAGGTATGCAATAGATGTATATGTAGATTGTGTTTAATTTAGTCTATAGACTTAGATTAACCTGTAATAAAGCACTGCGCTATATTAATTTGCATGATTAAATTGTGTTAGTGGCTGGAATACCCCCTCTCTTTGTAAAGCCATCTTCTAAAACATTTATTTACTAACTATTCTTTAAAGAACATGCTCTTATTTAAACACTCAAAGAAACAAAAAAATTGCACAAATTTTGCCATTGCAGTGGCTCTGGTATTTGTGCATTTAAATTGTAACTTTTAAAAAATGTACAAAATGCTTAAATATATTCTCTTCTGAAATTTCAAAATCTATTATTTTGAAAAAAATACACCATTTGATATTGCCAATAATTATCAACAATGTTGGAAAATTCTTTAAAATGTTCTATATGACAGAAAAATAAACGTTTTGGAATATGAAGGTTTTCAATTATGATTTGTTGAATTGGGAAGTCACTTAGGAGAACTTTTCAGTGTATTTTTACCATGCAAAAAAAATTGTTGAAAAAAAAGAAGGTTCGATTTAGTGGAAGTATACTATGTAGATTTTTGCGTATTCGAATACACAGATATAAATAATATAGAAATGTTTGTATTTACTTTTGAATCAAATTATTAAAAAATAACTTCTGTTGTTTCTTCTTTAGAATTCGAATTGGCTCAAAATGCTTTTTTTACCGATCCCAATGATCAAAGTGCATGGTTTTATCAACGCTGGCTACTTGGAAGAAGTATATTTTATTTATTTGTTTATGAAATATTTTTAGTCCTTTATTTTAACATTTTTTATTTAACTAAACTACAATATTATCATAACATTGTTTGTGATATTTTATTGTGCTTATAAGCAATGAAATATGCCAACTTATGCATGCACATATTTGATGTTACTCTCTTGTTGTGCACAAAAGCACAATGAAATTCTACTGAGATTGCATTTTTGCAGGTATGAAAAAACATTTTTATTTCTGTTAGAACCCCAAGCACCTCGGTTATTGTCATTATCTTTGCTTCGCTCATCTTCCACTGTTATTGCTAGTTTTTCATTACCTGTCAATGTAAGTTGTTTCTTGTTGATTGGTAAAGTTTTGTTTTAACAGCTGGACTTATAGTTAAAGTATTGTCAATCGTCATCTTTCTCTGTGTCTGTTTCTCCATTTAGCTTCCTGCCTCATAGCGGCTGTGGCCTTGAAGGGAGTGACCTATTTTTTTAACAAAGAAATAAATGACGTGACATTTTTTCTGCAAAATAGTATTGTGAAATGTGTAGGCTTAATATGAAACAGTGTTAGTTCTGTAGCTTTCTTTTACTTCTTTAGATAGCATTATGTAACAGTTTCACAATGAATAATGAAACAAAAGACATTCAATGGAAATCGATAGAGTCTTTACATAATGGTGCCAATGTAATTGCCAGTTGTGTTTGGGTATCTTTTTTCTAGCCTAATTTTCTTTTATGGTATTGATTAGTTATTAGGCCTTAATAAAATGTTTTTTCTGTTTACCTCAACGTTTATGCACAATTATTTTAATGATCAGTTAAAAAAGATCTTGTGAACAGGCAAAAAATGAAGAAAAATACCTTTTAAATTTTAACAAGTGTTTTTTTTTTCTTTTTGATTTTATTGTTTTGCTAAAGTAAAGTCAGGCGTTTAAATTAAAATAAATGTAAAGTAATCATTGCTGAAATAAACGTTTTAAATGATGATCATTTCAAAATATTCGTGTGGGCAGGTGCGAAAATGACTTCCTATCATTTATTTGCTTATTTGCTTGTTTTTTTCGAGCGACTTTAATAACATTGTAATTGATTTTTAGGTACTAAATTTCCTAATTTTTCTTTAATAAAACTCAAAGTTTTTTGGGGATTCAAAATAAAAAGGGGCAAATTTTGTTCTCATATTTGTTTTACTTAGGGATCGTCCACAAATTTCGTCCCATTAACGAGACGCTATAAGACGAAAAAGTTAAAAAAAATTCGTCTCGTTTTGTTCTTAATTGAAATTGAGACGATTTAAAAATCGTCTCATAAATATCAGGAGACGATATTTTGTCAATTCGTCTCAGAATAAAAAAAGTGGAACAAAATATTTTAAGACGAATTGAGACGAATTGAGACGCTGCGGTAAAATCACGGAGACGAATTGAGACGAATTAAGACGCTGCGGTAAAATCACGGAGACGAATTGAGACGAATTAAGACGCTGCGGTAAAATCACGGAGACGAATTGAGACGAACTAAGACGACAGGGTTTCTTAAACACGAAAATTTATTTAAAAAGCTAGTGTTTTTTAAAGTGGTTTTAATGTATTCAGATATTTCAGATAGCGACAGCGACCTAGATTGGTTGTTTACGGACGATTCTTTGTCCGATGATGAAAATGAAGATTACATCAACGAAATTTTACAATGCGGTAAATATTTATTTTTATCTCGTCGTAAAATTTTCAGCAACGGTCTTGAAAACAAAAAAATATATAATTGCCCAATTTATCTTGTGATTTTTCCGTAGTCATGAGAAAAAAACTACTATAATTATAAAACTATATATTTTCTTTATTCGTAAATTTAAAGCTCGATGATACAAAATCTTTAAAAGATTTGTTGTTTTTTTACCAACAACACACAAATATTCGAAAAACCTCACTATTTTAACTTTTCTCTTCGCACATGCCGGTGTGAGCATAAGAAGTAAATAATAGCAATTGAAGTTTGTTGCGATATTGCTTCTGAAAATTACGAAAAAAAACTATTTTTGCTTTATTATTTTTGTCAACTTGCACTGTTATATTAACTTAATGTATAATTATACTTATACAATTGATTATGGTGGGCTGCACATTGCAAAAAAAAAATTATTAACAATTTTATGTGACAGAAACGGCTTGTCAGAAGCAAATAATGTTCCGCAAAAAAACTGTGTGACGTGCGGTTGCATTACGTAAAATGATTTCAGACAAATTAGATAGCCGCTTGTTTAGACACTCAGTTGAGCAGCCTAGTGCCCATGGATTAAGATTTGAATCATTTTTTGTAAACTATCACAAAAAAAAATCAAATGGATAAACTTTTTTCCTTTAGCCTTCAATTTTGTCAATTCAATACGCGATTTGTTTTATAAAAACTGCGTTTTTAAGAGCGTTGAGGCTGAGATTTTGCCAATAATTAAGAACATATTAAAAACGTACTCAACCTGAATTCCTTCACAGATTATAAGAACAAAATAATGTATTCCAGTAATCTTTTTTTGTTTGCTTGAATTTTTTATATTTTGTGCTGGACTTAAACATATTATCTCATGTATATAAATACATAAATTTCAGAAACTTTGGGAAAAATATATCAATAAGAACAAATAGAGGCTAAATTCTGAAGTCGTGTTCTTACTATTAAGAACAAAATAAGAATAAAACAGACTGAAAGTCTCAAAAGTAAGAATAGCCAGCCTCAAGTCAGATTTTACTAAATAAACATTAATAAACTTGTTTAGTAATCACTCGCGTCATTATTTGCATTTATAGAATAGTCTTTTTCTTATTTTAGCTTCAAAAAAACGAGGCAGACCAGCGCTACACGAGCAACATCCGGGCTTGGTTCCATGTATCGCATCCTACATAAGTCAGAACTCGGCCGAGGCCCATTTGAGGCGCAGAGACAGTATTATGTACACAAATGGTGTAAGCTTAAAAGATATTGTCTCTCACATAAAAAGTACGCTCGGGTTAAATGTGAGTAAGAGCGCAGTGCATTACCTCATGAGACCGAGGAGAAAAAAAACCACTTCGAGCAAGCGTCACAAATCGTTGGTTGATGCACGTGTTCCGCCCAAGCGCAACACGGGAGAAAAAAAGATCCATGAAGATTTTCATTTTTCTTGCTCCCAAGTTAACTTGGTTAATGAGTTAGCGCAGTTATGCAATGAAAACACAATCTCCTTGTCAGTTGACAACAAAAACAAGGTGGATGTTGGTATTCCCGCCACGAGTAGACGTGCGCAAATCCGACGTTATCACATCGAAAATGAGGCTCCCATTTACAATGACCACGACTTCCCCTATCCGAATAGTAAATTAACCCCAGCAGGTTATCAACAATTAAAGGTGAGAATAACAAGATCACGCTCATTATCTCCAACCCGCCAGCCTTTAAAAATAAATAGAAAAAGGTCTTTGTCTGAAGGAAGCAGTTTTCTGGTCCTAAAATCAGAAAGAACCAAGGACAAAGTTGGTAGAAGCAAAATCAAATGGTCCCGTAAAGGTCCGCTTTTCATACATTTATATCCTTCACGTTTAGTAGAAGCCACCAACGTCATGCATGTAAACTATCTTCTTCATCTTTTGCAACAAGAAAAAAAAATTAAAAATGTTTATAACGTCGTTGCAATTGCAGATGGAGGCCCCGACTGGTCAACAAAAGCAGTAGTTAACCTGATGTCGTTGGGTTATTTGTGGTTGAATTTACGTTTAGATTGTTTGATCGTTCAATGTTACGCTCCGGGGCACTCCCGTTTTAATCCTATAGAAAGATGTTGGTCTTTCCTCACCCAGCAGCTGGTAGGAGTAACGCTTCCCGTTGAGGTTGATGGAAAAACACCTAATCCAAATGATTCTGAAAAATGGTTAAACGTCCTCGACAATGCTGCAACGGTTTGCTCAAAGTTTTGGAACAATAAAATATATGATGGTTTTCCAATAAAAGTAGAAACCTTCCTATCTACAAATCCGTTGCTGAAGGATATCAAGTGCGCGCACGATACTATCAAAAGATTTTGTGTTGCATCCAGAAAATCGATAAAATCTTCTGTTGAATTTACAGAGCTACAACAGAAATACCGCTTTTTCGTGAAGCATTGTACGAGGAAAGCGTATCAAATTGAGTTTGTACGTTGTACTAGCACAGATTGTGACCATTGCTCATCCTTGCCACTTCGGAAGAACCAATTTTTAGACGTGATAAGAGAATTTGGAGGCACGTGTCCAACACCACAACATAGTGATTTTTTTGCAGGTCACTATAAAACGCTCATCGAGATGGTACAGTCACAACTATGCCGAAATATTTCTAGTGCATCGCGCATCATGCCCTGCCTTACAACAAAATATGATGTCTGCAATCATGGCTGCAGATACGCTTTTTTTTCAGAAGCAGACAAAACCCGACACATGAGGTTAATGGACCATTAATGGACATATTTGCTACTCGGGCTACTTAAGGCCAGTCCTTTTTTATTTCGGGGTCATTTTCAATATCTCAAGTTATGAAGAATCTGGCATAATTTATTGGGCACCATATTATATGTAAAGTAAAACGCAGAATTCAACTTTTCTGAAAAATTTCGATGGCGTCATAGACCAAAAACGCCCTTTATCCGCGTTTTTTTCCAAGCGGTTTTCCAAAAGACAAAGCGCAAAAAGATCTGGGGACGAGATTGCAGGATTATTTCGATAAAAAGGCGCGAACAGTGTAAACCAAGGGTTTTAGCTTAGAGTGGAGACTAGCTATAGCTATATGATATACATTATTTAATATTTTTTTGGAAAAGTTCTTAATATTAATAAAGTTTTCTTTTGGATACGTTGCTGAAAGATTTGTTCTTAATTGTCGTCGATATATAGTAAAAACTAGCTAGCAAGCTAGCTATAGTTATAATTTTACGTGGTAGCGATATAAAGAAAAAGTAAGCAATATTCTTATATTTTTTGGACGCGAGACAGTCCGTCTTTCAGAAATACTTATTTATGTAGAGTGTATACAAATAGCTATCTACGCGTCCTTTTAGATGGAGTACAAAGTTAAGTCCTCAGTCCAAGCCTTAGATCCCGAAACTAGGCATTGGCTTAATGCTGTAGTCGTAGAGAATAGTGGGGAGAGGCTGAAAGTTACTTGGACAGGCTATGCAAAATCGTACGACTGTTGGCTTGACACAAACAATGTGAGGATGCCAATTCTAAAACGGTCGTTGGTATCAAGGAATGCCATCAATTCAAAAAACTTCCCGTTATACAAGCACCCTAAATATTTACAAATGGGTCATATTATTTTTGACAGGGTTCGAAAAACAAAGTTCATTGTTGATGTTAACGATGAATTTAACGCAAAGGTAAATAGATTCTATTTTTGTCATATCATAGTCACATTAAGAAAAGTGTATGCAAAAATGGTTTTTGTTTTCTATGTTTTCTTTTTTTTATCACGTTCGAATTCGATTTCATACAGAAGACGTTGCATTGTATCGCGTGAATGATGCATAATTTTGACAACACATGTTTTTTTTAAAGATATATTGCAACTCTAGAATTACTAAGAAACAATTATTTAATTTTTATTAGAACAATAAGGCTGATATTTGTTGAAAATAAGAATAAAATAAGAACAATTTCAGACTAAAAACACATATTTAATAAGCAAAAGGTTTATCCGGTAAAGAATATCTCCCAAAGCCCGTTTATTTAGACTTATCCAGTTTTTAAACTTTCCAAAACTTACTTTTTGCGAAGGTTACCACACGATGCGGCAACTCGGTCATGTACGAATACATGGAGGAAGCCAGTGAAGAGGAAGCCAGTGAAGAAGAGCCCACAGGTAATGTGGAAGATAGCGTAGCAGATTCTAGCAAAGAGATTACGGATGAGAGCCACCTACCAAGTGATCAACTAAAATCCTTGGACTTGGTATTTGCAACCAAAGCAGTCAAAAGCCTTTCACCGTATAAAACCTTGCCAGGCCTTTCACTATCTAAAACCTTGCCTGACCATTTACCATCCAAAACATCGCCTGATCATTCACCTTCTAAAACTTCGCCAGCCATTAATCTTTTGACTCCGGAAAATTTTCTTTTTAATATCACACCAGAATTACCGTCAATCGTGTCCACTTTAAAAAATGATCCTGCTACCGTCTCCACAAGCTCTTTCATTGCTGATTGTGTTCAAAACATTCCAAATTTTAACATTGCCGACCATGAAATCGATTTTGAGTCCAACAATCTGGCACAGGTAATCCACGAAACAAAAAGAAACACTGATTTGATACTGGGCCTGTGTCAGAAGTTGGACACAAAAGTAGACGCTATAAGCGCAAGAACTGCTGTGCTTGAGAGTTACATCATGAAAAAAAGAAACTTATACGAGGCTAAAAATAAAATTTACCAGGAACCATTGCCCTTGCCAGCAACAATTACCCAGCCACCGAATAGTTATGTTGAGATGCTGGAAAATAATTTTGATCCGCTACTTTTCTTGCCCACAGAACATGATGACATGGGCATGGAGACCACGCATGTTGAAGCACGGCCGCAAGTCGCAACTCCGCAAGCCACACCACCCGTTGGTAAAAAAAACCCGCTACGCAAAATTAACCCATGCTCCGCGTTAATTAAAAAAGAGCTGGGTAAGCGTTTCACCCTTGCCGAATTAGCAGGTGGCAGGTTGAATGGTGGCAAAAATAAAAACGTGTTGTCACCACGAAGAATGGGAATAATTTTGCAGAAGGCCAGGAAGGAGCATAAGGAGGAATTTGAAAATAATATAAAAAACAATTTAAATGAAATCATTAACTCAAAATGTCGAAAGGCAAGTCAGAAAATAAGGGACACCACGGATTGATAAAATAAATAGACGAAATTATTTAGGTCAATTCTCACGTTCCGAACTTTTTTTTTCTCGCATTCTATAAAAAACCTTAGGCACAGAAAGGTCAAAGTAAAAGTGTTTTTGCATACGTATTTAGCTACGTATTTATGGACTGGTTTCTTATAAAAAAAACGTGCATAACGTAAAATGTTGAGATGATTGATTTCCTAAAACCGTGGAAATTTCAGATAAAATTTTTTAGCTCCTTATTCTGACTTGTCTTCGTATTTTAAGTTTTTATTTTAATATTGTTTGAAAAAGAATTTGTTCTAATTTATTCCGCGCTTTTTTATTCTCGCACTTTTTTTATTCCCTTACAAAATAAAATGTCTTACAAAATAAATTTTAGATATTTCTAACTATGATTTATCATAGTTAATAGAAATATCTAAAATTTATTAACTCCCTATTTTAACTTTTCTTCGGGTATAGGTTCAGCATGTTTATGTTTCTCATAACATACTTAAAAAAAGAATCAAACTGATAAAAAAAACGACAACTCACTCGCACGTGTGCTCTGACCCTCTGAAACCAATGAATGAATCACGATTCGAACACAGAGCAGAAGATAAAAATTGTTACATTTTTCTTCTTGAAAAATTCGAAAAGGACGGTTTCTCTTAGCTCCCCAACATAACATTTAAATGTATTAAGTTAAAAAGAGCTAATATACTGAAATGTACGAACCATTACAGGCAGAATACACCTAAATACACCTAAATACACCTGAGAACAAACATCTTGACATAAATTTTGCTTTTATCCCTGATCTGTGTACTGGTTTCGTTTAGTTAATGAATACCATGTTAAGGCTATTTTCTACCTCAAGAAAATTTTCGGCGATTTTTGATTGGCTAATTTTAATGTTTTTCGATGATGTGACGTTTGCGGAGGAACGCCAGCCATTTCGAATATATCTCCCAGTAAAGACGAGCTATGTTTCGCATCTAACTATCTATATTTAATATCTATATATTCCTTCCTAACAACATATTTAAAGAATCCTAATCTTAAAGAATATTTATGGCTAAATTCAGTTTCAGATATACTTACCAGTAAATATCGAAAATAACTCAAGATTCCATCTGTCACGACCAATAATAATATTTTTTGTGAGATTTGTTTCGCTTTTCCACAACATAGTTCCAGCTTCGAACGACGAAGTTTGCTGTGATAAAATGTTGCCAAGTTTGATAAATATACAGACCGTAACATTCAACAATCGAACGAGTACAAACAATGTAGCTTAAGTTAATCAGTAGCTGTGCCACTGCTAGCCAGGAGACCCAGCGTAATTTTTCTTACCACCGGGAAATCGGAGTAGTTAAGGTGGGAAAATTACGCTGGGTCTCAAACGATTTTTCTGCGGCCAAAATCTGGCCGCGCTTTTTGATTGGCTAATTCTATTGTTCTCTGCTCACGTGATTATTATCGGGGAAAGCCCTTTTCATCCCGAATATTCCAGCGAGTGGTTTCACTCACCCTAACAAACATTAGTATTCTACAAAGTTTTTACCAAAGTAAGATTTGACCAAGCTTGGTAAACAACTCACAGATAAATTAAAATGTCCTCCGAAGCGATTAGTCACATTGTTCGATTTAAACTCGGGGTTTCCGCTGAGTCATTCGTTCGCGTCTAAGCTTTAGTTTGAGAGAAACTCATTTTATCAACTGAAGAAGAAAGCTTAGTTAACTAGGCTATGCCACTGCCGTTCCGCTAGAACAATGGAATAATTTCTTTTTCACGGAACAAAATCACGCTGGGTCTCCTGGCCAAGATTTTTAAAGTTTCGTGTTAAACTCACGGAAGTGTTCGAAAATATTTTTCAACTTTTGAGACGAATTTATTATAGCAGAGACGAATTGAGACGATTTGAGACGAATTAAGAAAATTCATAGACGAAATGAGACGATTCGGAGACGAATTTGTTTTTAAAATATGATATTCGGAGACGAATTTGTGACTATCAGGAGACGATATGAGACGAATTAAGACGGTTAAGACACTACAATGTTATCACAAAAAATCGTCTCGTATGAAAGAGTTAAGACGAACAAAACAAATTTACAAGACGATTTAAAATGAGCCGAATTTAGACGAAATTTGTGGACGATCCCTTAACGTGGAGCAGATTTCAAAGATTTCAGAACTAGAAAAGTTCGACGACGATATTACAATAAAACTTTCTTTTCCGGAAGTGAAAAGCTGTCCGGAGTGTTGCCAGCTAACACTCTCAAAAGGTGATACTTGGTTTCATTTATTTTGTAATTCTGGTAAACAAACATATTTATGTGGGTAACATTGCCCCGGGCTATTTCTATTAAGCCTTCTTTTTGTTATACATGTTTTGTTTAAGAAAACCTAAGTCAGGGTTTTACAATTAAGTTTTTTCGAACTTTTGTGAGATTTAACCTAGATTTTCTAAACGTGTCTAAATAATATTGCTATATGTAAATTTTTCGATTTTCTCCTGTTTGTGTTCATTGAAAATTAATTTGGAAACATCTAATTTGCCACTTCTTTAAGGGACATGATGTCAAATTTGAGTCTGAACGTCTAATTTTAATCTTTTAATTGCATCTGCTATGCAAAAGTTCTGGGATTCTCAATTGTACTCCAAAAGCAAGAAAATCTGTCTGAATTTGTTCTTTTGTTAAACAAATTGAGTATCTATAGTGAAGAATTGTTAACGTCTAAAAATCTAGATTAGTTCGAGATTCTTTCAGTGAAAGTCTAACTCTATGCTGACATAGAATTATTGTGCTTACGCGATATTTCGCGTCTTCCCTGTTATTGAAGGGTTTTTGTTTGAAACTGCAGGGTGTTAGCTAGAAATTAGCTGTTAGCTGCATTTGAAAACTTCCATGATAATCTTTCGGAGGACGGCCAATGGTGGCGTCTGGAAAAATATACCAAAATTCTATGATTCTGGATGCCCTAAACAGCTCTCCCGATACTAATTTGTTAAAATATCGATAAAAGAATTTAAATCATTCAATCCAAAACATTTCATTGTTGCATGCTTTGACGAATACATACTGACTTTGCTATGTAGGTGTTAACAGCATCATGTAGATAATAGGGAAAAATTAGTAAGTCTTAAGAAAAATAGATGTGTGATTGGACAGTCAACTAATATCTTCAATTTTCCGTCTAACAGTAAAAATAAAAGCTGTTTTAAAGCCTGTTGCTTTCGGTGATAATTATATAATGTTGTCAATACTCCCGAAATTCAAGAAGAATATATATAAAAAAATAATTTTCATTTTACACCACCTTAAGTGTTGTGTTTCCGACATAAAAACAATTTTTGTGAACATTACATTGATAGTGTTTCATCCAGAAAAAATTAAGGAAGGGGAAAAAATCCTTCTAAATGTGATTTTTTTTAAGTGATGCCACTAGTTCTAACCTAATATTCACGGAAATTTCGCTATCAAAACATATACAAGCTGACAAGATTTGAACTACATCTTTACAAGTTAATAATTTTTATTTCTTTAGGAAGCAACCGTGCACAGTTGTGTTGGACAGTGGATAATTTATCAACGGACGATGAAAATATGTTCAGGTTGGTATTACACTTTTTTTAGGAAGATGCATACTTTTTTGATTTATAAATTGTTAAATTTCAATTTTAAATCTTTACAGTCGCTACTTCGCAGTGTACTTTGTTAACATCTATAGGTTTTTACTTGTCTTTCTGTTTTGGTTATCATTTGGTCAGTTGGTGTCTCTGCACATCTTTTTCTAGTTAGTTTCATACAAGTATTCTCCTGTTCGAAATGTCACATGGTACAACTTTCGGTTGCAGGAAAACACGGACGTTTCGTGGTCAAATACTCACAGAGGAAGCTTTGATTAAACAAAAACTATAAGTATTTAATTCAAACTAAAGCTAAACTAGCAAAAACTTTTATAAAATTACACAATGTGACAGGTTTGAAGTAAGAAAACAAAGATTCTACGAAAAATGTAGCCCCTATTTATGAAGAGGTGACCGGTGAACGACGTGTTTTCCTTCAAAACATAATGACTACCCTGAGAAATACAGACTTGTTATTGGTTTTAAATTATTACGTGACATTTGACGACCGGGAGATTTTAAACAATATATTTTTTGTTAGTGATACCCATACTGCAGCCAAAACTTCTGTTTTGGAGAATGAACTGGAGTCGTGTAAAATGTTGCTTGAAGAAGAACCAGAAAACAAATGTAATTTTAACCATTTTTTTATTTTGAGTAAATACGTAAAGTGGATTGTAAATAGCTTTCAAAGTTTGTGAACATTTTGGGTTTTTTTATGATTCTGTGCTTCATCTGGGTGGGAGGATCTGCTAGAATTGGAACATATTCCTGGACAAACCGGCTAAAATTTGCAAAAATGAGAAATGCCTGGAGGAATATTGGTTTTTGAATGTATTTTTGTTCCCGTTCGGTGTTTTTATTCTTTAATTTATGGAAAATTCTTTTTTTTATTTTTTGAATTTCTTTTCTTTTCTTTTTAAACGAAATTACTCCTGGAAAAGGTGAAAAAAGCCCTGGAATACTTTTAGAAAAGTTTCTGCGAAAGGGTGGCCATGAAGTTCAAGTTGAATTTTTGTTTTGTAATGTGTTTTAATAGGAATAACATTTTAGATTTAATAAGAACAGGATTTATTAAAACTTTGAACCTTAAATTCTAAAAAAGGACGCTTCATTACCCGATTGTTTTTCGACTATTTAGTTGTATAAAGTTTAGTGAATTATTAGTTTAGTAAATTTACTGTTGTTTTTATTTTTCAGGGACCATGCTCACGATAATTTACTTGATGCGTGCACTTGGCGGTGAAGGATATATTAAAGACACCGAAGAACTTCTTACTAGACTGATAAAAACCGATTCTATGAGAGCTGGTTATTACAAAGATCTAAGTAAGTGTGTGTTGAAAAAAACCAATGTACTAACGAGAGGTTAGTGGTGTCTCCACACGTAGACACCCTCCTACGTGGTTACTTTTTAAAAAAGTTTTATTTTTCGCGGGTATTAATTTTCGCGAATTTGGGGAGAAGCGCAAAAATTAGTAATATTAATTAATTAAATTAATTAAATTAGTAATATTAATTATGTTAATATTGCTTTAATATAAGTAATTTGTTCTTAACCAAATTTAAATAACGGATGTGGTAATTTGCAGTTTTTCCATCGCAGTGTAGGGAATCGTTAAAAAATACCTTTTTATTCGCAAAACAAGGATAAATAAAATCCGTAGTTCTTGTTGAGCAATATTTTTTCCCCTTGTAGTTGTCAGCTGCTACGATGAGCTGACATGAATTAGCGTAAAGAAAAACATAAATGTTATTTGGAGCGATATTTGGAAAAAAAGGAAGAAAACATTTTACTGTCTTCGTAGCCCTACATCAACAATTTTTACTATTTCCTTCTAGGGAGTAAATACCGTATCGAGAATGAACTTCAGCGACTCAAGAAAACACAGGTAATCTCTCTTTTTATTATGGTTCATTACGGATGTTGTTCTTGCGCTCCTTTCGTAGCTCAAATTGGAGCTTTAAATGCACTAGGACCCCCTTTGCAGAACTTTCATTGATAACAGTTCTATTAGGAAATTTAAATTCGTCAATTAAACTGTAAATTTTCTTATTTCAGGATAATTTAACCGTTGTCAATCTGAGTGGAAAGGTAATTTTATTACGCTGTTTATAATTTACTCGGATAGATAACTTCGCAAATGCTTCTTCCTACGAGCTCGAAGCGCGAGCGTCAGTTAAATCTCTTTTACATTACAGTTTGATTTTGGACTGTCTGCTAATTGGTTCATCTAAAATGGTAAAATTAAAACAATGATAGGGGTACTAAATTAAAAACTAAAACCACCCATAAAGTCGAAAAAGAACCAACTCTGAGCCGGTGACGCGGTCTTTTGTTGTTTTTAGAAAGATTGTCTGACAAAATCATACGCATAATCTCACGTAGTTACCATAGAAACGTCCCTTTAAATCTTGCATTGCTATATTTGTTCCTTTAAATTGGGTCAAACACGACGCTTAATCAAAACGTACCCACCTGTTAATCAAAACGTACCCACCTGTTAATCAAAACGTACCCACCTGTTAATCAAAACGTACCCTTCTGTTAGTTAATTAAAACGTGCCCACCTGTTAATTAAATTGGCCCACCTGTTAGTCAAAACGTACCCTTCTGTTAGTTAATTAAAACGTACCCACCTGTTATCAAAACGTACCCACTTGTTAGTCAAAACGTACCCTCCTTTTAATTAAAACGTGCCCATCTGGCAATCAAACTACAATATGATTGCTCACCATTGTGGTTTTTTTTTTTAGGAACTGACATCATTTCCGTACAGTCAATATTTCACAAGCTGCGAAACCATAGATTTATCTGATAATTGTTTAAAAGACATTTCGTTCTGTAGTTTATTACCTGGTGTTGAAAATATTATTCTCAAAAACAATAAAGTAGGCGATAAAAACGTTGAAGAGATGTCGAGTATGTTAGAATGGAAAATAAATATCACTGTCTAATATTTAATAAAGACATATAATGTAAATAAATATAATTGTGAACAGTACCTGCTAGGTTTTTTTATCCAGCAGATGGTGCTATTAGGGTTGTGTCACATGCTTTCCTATTTGCTTATATTTAAAACGCAAGAAACCAGAATTTCATAAAGTATTAGTCACTATCACATAAAAACGCGATAAAAAATTCCGCCAGAATTTTTTTTGTAAAGTTCTGTTGAAGGATACCCTTACCCACCCCTGAATGAATACGGTTAAGGTATTATTGAAATTCATAGGTTTGCCAGAGACAGATCTAAAAAACATATTTTTTCTTTCTAAATAAGTGAATATTTGATTAATTTTTGAAAATGGGATTCCAAGAAATATGAACACTTGTGGGATTTCTTTCTGTGAATCCGAATTCAAGAATATCTTGTGGATTTCACGTTTTCGAGAGACATTTTACTGAGGAATAATAGAATGAATTTTTTTTCTAAGACTTATTTCTACAAATTGTTGAAAAAAAATTAAAAAATAAGTCCTGCAAAAATTATCCTTACAACATTTAATTCAGAATTTTGTTAATCATCAAGCTAGTCAACAGTGTCTTCTGAATTTGTAAATTTAACTTTCAAAATGCTTACCAGGCTATAGCTATAGCTAAATGAAAACAAAATATCAAGCTAAAATACATAAATCTATCTGATATCAACACATCAGCAGTAGCTACTTAATTATAAGCAAAGCATAATGTAAAAGCACCACGCTAAATACAGCAGATATGGCGTCCGCGAATTTATTTAACTTAAGGTATCCAGTGCAGAAAATATGGTAAAAAATTTGAGAAAAAACTTAAGCCATTTAGGCAAGTTCGGAGGTAGGAAAGAGAAAATCAAAACAACGCCATGGATGGAGGGTGCGTTTACTCTATATGGCATGCCATGGTATAAATATATTACTATAAAGATTATAAGGGTGTTTTAGTCGACTCTCAAAGGAGAAGGGCTCTTTTTTTTTACGATGGTTGGTAAGTTCAAACAAATTAACTACAGATAAATGATTAAATCTTCGGCAGTAAAGCAGTGAATACTGGTCGATGATAGTTTTCCACATCGGTCATTGTCGCTGAAAACATGGTTATAAACTTGTTTTGCCAGATGTAATCCACCAATTTTTCTTTGACGGAGTTTGGTTGAACAAAGGTCATTGCCGGAAAGACCTGCTTTGCTGTTGCCATGGTATTAAGAAGCCAATCTTTTCTGGTAAAGTGCTTATAAACGTCCGTGTTATCTTCCCACCCAAAATCACCCATAAGAATTAAAGGAAATCGTCGACGGTCCATGACTGAATTTCTCAAGTGCATCGTTAATATTTTGGCTTGTTGCTGAGCAACACCCTCATCCGTCGAGTCTAATTGAGTTACTGCTACGTAAAAGTCGAACCATTGGTACATTATCCGTGGTGGAGCTGCGTTTATTGCTGAAAATCCAAGGTTGTGTTCCGTACTGCTAATTTTACCTGTGTAGACTTTCAACAAGCTTAACAAGCGATCTAAGAAACTTTCTTTTCGTGTTAAAGGTTGCGCCGAGTATGAAAAAGTGTTATGTGTTAATCGCTCCGCAAATTGGAGTCGTACCCACGTGCATGCGCCGACTTCTTTAGCATTTAATAACTTTGAACCAGATATACTAGGAGTTTTGCTCAACCAAAACGTTCCACTCTTCACCAAGATTATTCTCTCAGAAATTTTGTAGTATATTGGGTCATACATTGCATCCTTGTTATTATAACTTTTAAGATTAGCGACGACTGCATAGCCTTTCAGACATAAGTTCAAATCTCTCAGTTGATAACCACGTACGTTTTGTAAACCGAATACCTTAAACATAAATATTGATTCCTTAAACACAATGATTGCAACAACATAGATTTTAACGACTTATACATCGCTCTTGCGCGAAAAAAACGTCATGTTACTGAAACACAGAATGCGATATATAAAGGGCGGGCGCCCCCTTGGATTTTTCCACAGATTAACGACTAGTATCTCTATATTAATAATACCCGTATTCTGTCTGTGTTTGAAAGAAAAAAGTCGTGTTACAGACACACGAAATAGCGTATAATTTAACAAACGGGAGACCCTGTGGATTTTGCACCTGGTAAAAGTCTCGTTTAGACAATGTTTAAACAGGTAAAATGGCGGTGCTTATTTACGTTATACAATCGTAGACAAAATTATTTTTTGAAATTGCCAAATGGTCAATATTGTACAGCTGACAGGCTAAAAAGAATTGCGCACAGGAAGACCAGGTGGACAAAGCTTAAAATTTGCTGGTCGCACTCTAGCACCTCCGCACTACGAATCCACGTCGGAGCGCACAAAGACCTCAACGTTCGGAAAAAATGAACAGGTTATTTGGATTTTACCGAATAACATGTTGTATGTAGAGCATAACTTAGATTCTAAGTCTACTCTAAACATTGACATTCAAAATGCGTAAATCTAAAATAGAAATAGCCCATGTAATTGTTCGTGGAGATGAACTTTGAAATAAAAAATAGTCATCATACGCCTTGTGAAGATATACTTACAGTGAGTTGGCTTCGTGTAAAATAATCACACAATTCTGTCTTCCTTTTCTCCCAGTCTGCGTTATTTTGATGGATGTTATAAGTCATAATCTTTAATACATTTTCAAAAGATTCAGTCGGCTGAAGATTTTTTTTGATAGTGCCATCTAAATCTTCAACATGCAATCCGCCTGACATTGGACAACCATTATGTAAGCAGTTGCTTGTCAAACGATTTTTTTCATTCTGTGATTTAACATAAGGTAAAATGCTAATCAATGTAACCAGTAGCAACTGTTTTAACATGGCTGCGACTTTTTATTCTCGTACTAAAAAAGTAAATAAAGATGGACGAATAATAAACACAATGTATAAAAACATAAAGAACATGGACTGTCGACGACTTTGCTGCACCATCTTGTCCCAACTTGACAAATCTTTGTCTGACAGCATTTATAGAATTTCCTAGAGATAGCGAAAATTTTAACCCATTGCAGAAAGAATTCTATCCGCAATACTTTCTCATGAAAAAAACAGGGGCTTAGGTTTGCCAGGGGAAATTAGAAGTCGGAGAAAAGAGTGCATGTGCAATGCATATAATTGGGTTATATAAACAAAACTTTGAACACTCTCTCCCTTCCTTTGTACAGAGAGATCAGAACACATTTACAGATTTATTCCTGTGTATAAGAAAAAAAAAAGAAGAAACCGAAGGGGCGCATTCTTGTTAAAATATTTGTATATAACCCATATTTAAACGACTTTCCTCTTTGTTTCTCATAGAGAAATATTTCCATCATCTTTACTTTGTTTAAGCATATTATGTACAAATCTGAATACCGTTAATTTGGACATTTGGTATGTCATACAAAAGTGTTGGAATTCTTACTTTATAAAACGCTACGCTTTCCGCTACTTAATTTAAATATTCGTTAAACCAAGCATAATTTTCGAATCCTTCCATGTTCGAATTAGAGGGTGTGTACATTTTGTAAAAAAAAATTACATACCTTGATGCTATCACGCTGGTCTTCACATCAGAATGAAATCCTTTTTCACGCTTTGAGTTTCACCTTTTGATTCTTCGACATGTTCTCTTTAAATTCCGTAAGACATTTTTTTACCTATTTGTTGCTACTTAGCACTTCTTTGAAGTTTTAGTGTATCTGTTGTCGAATATGTTTTTCTATTCATATATTGCTAAATAGCCGTGTTTACTGTAGTTTTTTTTCTGTTCTTGTCGACTTTTTATATTGTGCCCTAAAACAATCTGTCTTGGTAAGATTATGCCATGTAAGAAAAATCTCACATCACAATTTCACTCAAAGGCGTCACTAGGCTGGAATAAGCATATGATCTCTTGTGCAGCCTGGATGTCTACACCCAGGGGGTTAAGCACTGGCGAAGTAGTCACAACACAAGCAAAAAAAAGTAAGGGTATTTTGGGAGTTTCTCACAACATTCGTAAGATCACTGTTCTCTAGCAAACTATACCTTATTCCCGTAAATAACAAAGAAAAATAGTAAAATTCAACAACAGTAAAATTTTGGATTTTGGCGTTTATAGATGTACTAGTCGGTGGCCCTTAAAAGGGTTCGCCTCTTCTTTTTATACCGCATTGCGTTTCTCACTACTTGCGGTACCATTTTGCGTGACAGGCAGACTGACGTATAGATATTTCTTTCAAGTAAACTGCAGATGATATCGCGCGCATTAATTTACGCGCCAAGTGTTTTGCGCATAATTTATGTACTAAATTTCGCGCAATATATTAATTTAGTACGCACAAAAATAATTTTGAATAGGGTAGCTTCTTTTTTATCTTAAGAAGCACCAAAAACATTTATCACTGTTTAAGGTCCTGGTCTATTTCTATATTTGCTTACATTAAGAGATTTTTGGACAAGATTTATAACGTCAAAAATGTATGGGTAAGACTTTTGAATGAATTATAACCAAATTTCAAAAGTGATGATTACGGAAATGACACAAGAAGACGGCTAGAAGCATTTAAAGTGTACATAAATATTCAATCAAGATCTAAAAAAGGGTCTTCAGGATTCAACTTTACAGATAGAGCCTCAGCCAAATGTGAAAATAACTGCAGCTTTCATTAATTTTCTGCTTACCCTGTATATAATTTCTATGCACTGGTCCTTTTCTTAAAAAATTAGAAAAAACAAAATTTTCGGACAAAAAACTTTCAACAGAAACAAATTTCGGACGGAAAATTTTCGGACAAAAAAAAATCCGAAAGTTTTTCTGTCCGAAAATTTTTGTTTCTAATGTTTGTCTCTTGTCGATCAGAAAGCGATAAAGAGTCTTGAAAAGGGAGTAACCACAGCGAACTTTCGGTAAATTATCAGTGTGGTAGTTCTAACTTGTATTCTTGTTTAGCTACATTATTTTTTTAAAACCGAAATCTAAAGGTATTTGCCATCTATTTGTTATTTCTTTTCTCATACAAACATATATTTATCATCTGTTGACTGTGACAAGTTGAGGATTTGTTAATCGAATCAATGAAAGACGTCGGGTTGCAAGAAAAAACGACGCCTTCAGAAAGAAATACAAGATCGTTTCATCGTTCTAATATTATGATTATCATTATAACTATTATTATTTCGTCTTTTTGTTTGTTGGTTGTTGACATAGATGTCTGTCTCTTGGACGTTGACTCACCTCGTTATTAGTTCAATCTCTATATTAATTATAATGTCCGCATTTTGCCTGTGCGTATGTGTGCGCAAGAAAAATGGCGTGCTTTGCACACGAAAACCTCCATCCCAGAACCTGTAGCTTTTTTTTCCGCCAAAAGCAACTACCAAGAAAAGAAATTATTGCACAAGAACAGATTGCGGCATTAAATATTGCAAATATATTTACTAACTTGTATAGAAATTCATTAATTATTCTCCAAATTGGCCGCTACGGCTGGTTTTTTTATTTTAAAACAGAACGAGCTTTTCGTGATATCGTAATGGTGATATACACCTATGCTCCGAGCTAATACGCAACTTCATATATTTGTAAAAAATTCTCTCAAGTGATTTCGTTTCTAAATGTTTGGAGATTATTGCTTGCAGGTGATTTTCATTTTAAGACGTACTTTGCCAAAGGAATAAACATCAATTTAATATTAAATTATATATAATATTAATTACGAAACACACATGCACACACACTAATACACAAAGTCTATCACTTTATTGTTACTAATTTTAAAAAATAATACAAGTTCGCAAAATCTAGTGAAATTACGCGCAAAAAATAATACGCGCGAATTTTTTTTTTTAAGAAACAAAACTGGGTGGGATTTAAACGCACCTATATTTTGCTAAAAATTCTGAATTTTGCAACTTTTTCCTTATGTTTGTGAGGGAATTTGAATTTGCGCGAAAATTAATACGCGTGAGACACTTTCATCTGAATTTATCTTTAATTAACACGCACAAAACAGATTTTTTTTGCTACGTGCGAAAATTAGTACGAATAATCACAACATTAAACTCTTTTTAAAAAGATTTTCACAGCAGCGGCAACAAAAGTGTCTTTTTCCATAAACTCATCCTTACTATTTAGATTATTATCAACAAAATCACTGAGATCGAACTTGAATGATGAATTTTCTTCGCTTTTTGGCCTCGTAAATAAATTTTCTTTTGAATCTTTAACCTTCTGATTGTTCAACATGGACAACACATTAACACATACTTTTTTGTTTATTTTCCCTACATTGTGAATATCTAGGTACCTGTAAACATCCATAACAATTCGAATGTAATCTTCCATCACATGCAACAATAATATTGAATGATAAAATCTCTTGAAACTAATAACATGGTATGGTTTAACGAAAAGATGATTCAAGCATGTCTCATCATATGGCGAAGGCAATTGTTCTGCAATCATTTTCAACAGCATAAAAAACTGTTCGCCATGTAAACCTTTAAGTTTAGTGTCTTTGTTTTTAACGGCAACTAAAGTATTAAAAACTTCTAAAATGTTATATTGATATTGTTTTTGTGAGTAATGGGACCAGGATAACTTCTTGTAGGCTTCCTCGAGGATGCTTGTCCCTGATGGTGGTGTTGTAATTGTTGCAAAAAAGTCTACTAAAAACGTGATTGGATCATCTGGCTGGTTCTCAATAACTGCATTGATAGCTTTCTTTAAAATGTCTGTTGTATTGTTGTGATATAAATAATCAATTGGAGTCTCTTTTGATAAGTCATCAAAAGTAGCTGATATAGTATCACTTTGTACAACTTTGCGTGAAGGTTTTTCGGATATCGACATTATTTACAACACTATAATAGTAAATTTAATAATTTTCAGTTCCCTACCTGAAAAATCCACAGAAAAATAAAAATTAAAATGCTATTTTTCTGAAAAACAAAAACAAGTTGTTGGTGCTAAACCAAGAATTAAAGCAAACAGCTCATCAAAGAGCAGTTGAATTGATCGACAACAGTTCACCTGTGTCAAAAAAAGATAATAACATTCCAGAAAAGAAGTTTCTTGCGAGTCCTGAGTACAAGGCAGACATTTGCCAGAGATACGTATAGCATTGCTCTAACTTGCTTGGCTGCTACACAAGCCGGTTAGTGGTCAGTAGATGGCACCAAACGGGCTGACAACACTGCATTTAAAGTGGGCTGGAGTAGGGACCCGAGCCTGTAACCTTAAGATTACAAGTCGAATGTGCTACCACTTTAACATCTCCGTATGGAATGTTGTGGGTTTAATATCCACCAAATATCCATTTAAAATATCCATTTAATATCCACCAAAGTCATGCCAGAGACTATAGAAATGTGAGCCAATCCTTTCTGCTATATGTTCAGCACGAGGATAGGATTAATATCTTATAGGTTGTTGTCTAGTTAAGCAGCTGTTGAGCTTGCATGCCTTTTGGAATGAGAGCTTTAAATACTCTAGGACCCCCTTCACAGAACCCTCATTACGGATGAGTTGACCCGATTTCTTAATTTGCTTAGCCATTACCTGTATATATTTTGCACAGCAAACAGTAATAAAGAGAATGTATAGGGTCATGTCCATTTGAAGAATGGTTAAGGAGATATATTGTTTAAAAAATTGCTGACACTACCGAATTTCCACCAAAGTACAAAAATATTTTTTTTAGAAATTTGTGTACTTGTTGCCTTTTTTGTATCAAGCTTTAAATGCTGATCAAGTAAAAATGTATAAGATCATGTATTTTTGACAAATGATTACAGAGATATCTTAATTTAAAGGCTTGAAACATCAACACATCTATTTCAAAAAGGGTAAGTTGACATAACAAGAGGGTGCCAATAAGCCGTAAACGCCTGCATATATAAGGGCGAGTTTGGGCAACTTTTCCAATTAAATTGGCAGTTGTCGTCCTAAACTGCCCGCACTTTCCCGAACTCGCCCTGAACATTCCTGAAATGCAATTCCTTGTAACATACTATGCGGATGATAGTTTGGATAAAGGCTTGAAGATAAAGGAGTTAATAAAGTTTATATATAAGTTATTTTTTAAGAAAATCTTATTATAACTATCAAAAACAGTTCTTAAGAACTTTTCTAACACATAGTAAGTTTATTTTAATTTTCATAGTTTTTTGATTTGTCTGTTCTTCTTTTTTTTCAGTTATTGTTCGGATCTATGTGGGGGTTTTCGGGCAAATACTTGATTTTTTTTCAAAATGCCGAACTCGCCCGAAAACGCCTGCACTTTTTACGGTGCATGCGGCTTAACGGCACCCTTGTGACCTAACTTACCCAATTTGGTCCCAGCTGACCCCTAGTTACCCACACAGGAAATGTAATCATTTATTTCCAGCTGTTTCAAAGATATTATGCTTTAAACATAAATTAAAATCTTACTGACATCAGTCCAATGCCATAATGTCAAAAAAAGATAACAGTTTTGGCTAGCTACATCAAAAGAAATTAAACATATTCACTTTGCCTGTCCTAGAAGGATACAGCTTTCGTATTAATGTAATAGATAATACCATGCATAACGTTTGAACCATTCTTTAAAATGCTTTCCAGCAAGATATCTTGTCTCAATAATTTATATATCAGTTTAGCTGGCAGTTGAAATAAAATCTCACCTTGTGTTTCTTACACTCTTTGTTTTCTAGCTTCAAACCAAACATGTTGTGTAGTTATAGGGTTTTTGCCAGTTTCGCTTTACTTTACTTCAGATACTTGTAGTTCTTGCTTAATCAAAGCTTCTTCTGTGAGAGTTTGGCCGTGAAAAGTCTGTGTTTTCCCTCCTGAAAATTGGTCACCGTGAAATTCCGACCAGGAGAATCAAAAGTTTGCTTACTATTGGAGGCAGTTCTACTTAGTGTATAAACTTGCATGTTTTCATAGATTGTTGTGCAAAATCCAAATATGTTGGTTATTTTTTGTTAAAAATGATCAGAAAATTTAAAGCATCATAGCCTGGATCTGAAAATTAGTCATAAAAGTACACAACAGGGTGGCTAAACCTGGTTATATCTTGACTCAACTCAACAGTGGATACACATATAAACTTAAAACATACCTTTGAAAAAACATTGAGCATCGAGCTAGATTATGACACTGAAGCCAAGTCAAGGTGTTCCACCCAAAGTAGGGCGGCTTCCCAAAGTCGGGTATTTTCAAATCATAAACCAAGTAGGGCAAAACTGTGCAAAGTAAAACACATCCTTTTTTATCAGTTGAAACTGCATTCCTTGCGTCTTAAACTACTTTATTTTTTTATGCCTTAATTTCACAAAAATTTGCTCTTATGAACACATATTTAAACTTTTAATCTACAACTATATTTCAGCAAAAGCATGCCCGGAATAGAGTGGCATTGTAATATTGACGATTTTTGACTAACTTTGGGCAGAAAAGCCACTCAAAGTAGGACATTTTAATATTGACGATTTTTGACTAACTTTGGGCAGAAAAGCCACTCAAAGTAGGACATTTTAATATTGACGATTTTTGACTAACTTTGGGTAGGAATAAAAGCCACCCAAAGTAGGGCATTTTAATATTGACGATATTTGATCAACTTTGGACAGGAATAAAATTTCTTTAGCGTAGTTTTAAATTTTCATACATTTTTAGACAAAAAAAAGTGTTTAAAATAAAGAAACAACGCCCTTCAATTTTGTTTTGGTGATTCCTTTACCTTCTTTATATTCTCTCAGATTCTTTCCGAAAAGGTTTTGAGAAATTCACTAAACACCATACATGCGTTTTTGCATCATCATTAAGATAATATATGGAAATATTGGAAAAATATAAACTACCTGTTGGCATACATAAAACGTTATGAAGCCCGAGTGTTGGATGTCTTTTTACACGCTTCTTAATTTTTCGATCCCTATCTAAAATTTCTCGTTGGAAAGCCGTCAACTTTCCCTTATTTTGAGCCACCAAATATGCAACAATTTCATCATGCATATCTTGTTGCATGATGCCTCCATTACGCTTCCCCTCCTCAGATTTTAACTACTCTTCAATTTTTTTAGTTGGTTAGTTAGTTAGTTGATTGATCGAGTGGGAAACTTTCAGAAAACACCTAGCACAAGAAAAAACATCAGACAACAAATAGCACAAAGCTGACCAAAAGGCACTTTTTTCAATACAGTGGTTTTCTTATACTTATAGTAAAATGTTTCACTTTATTTTGTCGCAAATAATTTCTTTATTTCTTGCAAATAAAACACTTAAAAAATGCTCTCTTTTTTTCAATCAGTACTGTAATTTTTTATACATGCACCACATAGGGCAAAAACTTTCAAAGTCAGGCGGCTAAAGCCAGATAAATATTTTCGCCCGACTTTGTATAAGGCCCGACTTTGGGCGGGACAAAGGGCACGCAGTACTTTTTTGTTTTGGTTCTTAACCGGATTAATAAAAACGCCGTCCTGTTTGAAAACGGGACATCCCGATCTTAAGCGCTTCATCACAGTTAAAAGACGCCAATAAAGTAGAACAACCTACCTCGTTCCAAGGCTACCTTGCATTTTATTCTGTCCAGGACGATAACAAATGACATATCTCATTTATTTCTAAATGTAGATAAAAGTAATTCTTCTCGCAACTCTCAAAAGCTCTGAAAATTTCCTTACCGCTACACTAGACTGGTAACGTTGCGTATGGTACACACACTTACAGTCTCATAAAAAGAACGGTGACACGAGCCCATTCCAGAATTCTGCTGGCAAAAGCCGCACAAGAATAACTTTTAGTTTGTAAAGATTACAGCAAGGCGCACCATAACATGCGAAAATCAATTCAAAATACGTTTTGAATTTTTACATTTCTTGGCCGTATCATCATAAAAGATGAACAGAATACTTTGCGTTTTAGCCTTAAAGTCTTATATAATATTGGCTATTTTTAATTCTTTGCGATGTCAAAGTTTATGTTCCTTGTTTTAAACAGTTCTCTCTTCTTCTTTTATATTTCTGGCTCTAAATACCATGTTGACTACCCAGCCTATGGATCAAGGAGTCATTCGTTCTCTTAAAGCTAAATATCGTTCGCTTGCTGTTAAAAAGCAGATCAATGCCTTAAAAAAGGGAAGAAGATTGCCTAAATTTTCAATTTTAACCGCTATGCGTACAAAAGGAATTTCCTTGCCGAAAAAACATTCAAAACTGTTTCCAATGCCATGAAGTTCAGATAAATCGCTTGAAAGGGCTTTATATAATGCGGATTACCCTTTGTGTGATAGAAGATTTGCTGGTATCAAAATGACAGCCGACGAGCTGGTTGATGTTGATTTTTAGATCTCAGTTCAGGGTGGCCACGGAATTTGGTAAATTTCCATGACCAAAACCGTTAAGAGAAATTAAACCCCTAAATTAATCAATTATCAAACAAACCATAAATTTCATTATTTAGAGAACAACTTTGCTGAAAAAAGTACAAGTACTTTTCTCAACATGATGAAAAACAACAAAATCGTGTCAAAATATAAAGTACATACAGAATATTCATATAAAATCAGAACTTTAGAAAAAAAATAAACTAGAAAAACAACAAATATCAACTAATATCCTAAATAGAGTCTGTGAGCATTGACGTTACTTTTCTTTCTGAAGATCCTTAGTTAGCTTCTCCACAGCTTTATCTAGTTCAGCTATGTTAGCTTCCTTTTCGGTGACCTTCCTTCTAAAAGCATTCGCTTTAACTAAAAAGATCATGTTCTCAGCTTTGTAGCAGAGTTTTTCAATATCCGTGTTCAGTGCATTGATGGATGAGATTAATCTTTTCTTGTGGTTTTTAACATTGTTGATTTCGTCTGTTATTGATTTTCTTTTGTTTGATTTCTTTTCTTCTTTGACTTTTCTTTTTTGGTCTTCCAGATGTGTTCCGTATCTTTGTCTGGCAGCTTTACAACTTTTTAACAGACCATTACTCAATTGATACTCATGCAAATCCACATTGGATGATTGTAGGTGGTCATTTGGCTAACAATAGATTTCTCTTGAAGATTCTTAATCAACAGTTCTATAAAGATACTAAATCCCCGTTCAACAGCAGATTGACTGTGTGATAATGTGAAGATCACTTTACAGAAGGCCCATAACGCTTTTTGATCTTTGAAATACGGCCTTAGGAATTCATCCACTCTTGATTTGCTGAAATCAAATTGCACAAACTCTTCCTTAGTAGGTGCGTCGAGCGATGACAAGAATTTCTCAAGCTCTTCTTTTGCCGAATCTGCCACAGAAGGCAACACATGATCAACCTGATGAAGCTTTTCAACCAGTGATATAAACTGACTTGTAGCTTTCTGTTGGTTCTGTACCATATTGACTGGTGATAATGAGGAGGAGCATCGAACGATAAGATACTTCAAGGGACTTCTCTCTTGTAGCTTCAATATCAGATTAGTTAGAAAAGCCACACAATCTTTTCGGAACTGATGTTTTACCCCATCTGTTATCTCTTTTGACCGCAAGATAGCCTTTACAGCTGTGCCTGTGTTCACCATGTCAACTGGCAATCGATTCTGGACCTCCTCAACATCAATGTTAATAAGTTTATGAGGAGTATTCGCTTCAGTCATAACCTCCTTACGAATAAAAAGCTTCATGATTTTTCTAGTCATTCCCTCAAGCACATCACTCAAGAAAGGAACCATTGGATTATCTGATTGGAAAGCAACCAAGTAACATTTCAGGGTCGTTGCAATATTCTTGAAAAAGGTAAACTTTGCGACCATAAGTTTGTCCTTATAAGCAGCCAATAGAACATCATAGGATTTGCACTTTGGCCGTTTGCTTTTGCTGCGACTCTCCCAATACGACATAACTTTGACAACATTGTCCCACAATTCAATTGCTCTTGCTGCTACATCCACGTCCTCAATCCATCTTGTGGCGCAAAATCTGTGAATTAAATCGGCAAATTTTCTGAACTTAAACGACGAAAACAAATACTGTTTTTAGACTTTTAAGGAACACTATTTCTATTAATAAATCCTCTAAAACCAGAGCTATCTGTTGCATTCAGAAAAACTATTCGAAACATGGTAAATAATCGATAAAACTTCCTGAATAGTACTACTAATGAATACTGAAAACATTCTTTACTTTCTAAGAACAAATATATTCCTGTCCCATGCTACAAGCTAGAACTATGCTAGGAGTCCCTTCCTTAGAAGAAACATTGATTGAAAACGATTTTACCACACAGATTACATCAATATAAGTTATCATTGCTTGTAAACTAAGCAGTCACATGATATAATGTATAATAAAACAAATTTATAGTATAATAAAACCAAACACAACTATGTTATATTGCAACAAAGCTTGACAATGAAACTGTTCAAAAAATTGAAATTAAGTTTTCTTGAAATTTATGCTACAAAATATAAACTGCAAAAATATTTAGCCAGTCAAAAATTTAGGCTGTCAAGGAAAAAAGGTTCCATGACTTTTGCATGAAAATCCTGTTTTCCATGACATTTTCCAGCCCAAATAAAATTCCATGACTTTTCCATCATTTCCAGAAATTCCATGACTTGTGGCCACCCTGTCAGTTGCTGGCAAATTAAGTGACGAATAAAAGCTTGTGGTGATGCCGATATCTTAGACGAAGGAGACCTAGACGAAGGACCTAGGCATTACTGCGCGTTGTTTTTCCTCTCTTGTGTATTTTCCTAACCGAATGTTAGAGTAAAATTTCAGGAACTCGTGGGTTATTTCCATTTCTTTATTTCGATTCTCCTCTAGATGTGCGCGAGATCACCTGTTACAACTCGTCTTGAAGAGAACGACATGGCCGATGTTGATGGCCAGCCTGTGTCGGTGAATATCCTGAAGATTTTTCACTTATGAGAGAGGTGTTATTGCAGACCTAGATTACTTGGGTAAAGTCATTGATTATCTTTTTATCAATTATGTTAGTCTTCAACGCGCAATTTTCATTTCTACTGCCTCAAAATAATAATAAATTGCCCCGTAATCATCGAATTTCATTATTTAAATAAAGTATTTCCTTTAGGATAACAAAGAAATATGCCCATATCGAAAAACGTCATGCGCCAAACTAACATGCCCTATACGAATACTAGTGTATTTTTTGTTATGTGAGTAACCAAGGGAACTCCATAATGTTAGGGGTCTGCTAAGAAAAATACTAATTGTAGAATTAAAGTAGGAAAATATGCCAATTCACTGTGTACAAACCATGTTTAATTAAGTGAACCTTTATATCTTCTTTGGGGGACGGGAAGGGAGGGGAGGAGCAATCATGTCGTGAACCCAGTAAAAAAAATCCTGCCATTTAAAAATTTCACGATCTGTTCCACAATATTTTCTTTCCAAAATTACTTCGCCAAGGTTGTTAATCCGTGTTCAACGACTGGCTGAGACTCGAAGTAAAAATTATACTAAAAAACCCGTCATAAGTAAAAAAACAAAACAAACTCACTTGTTGAAAGTGACGGCGTGTTATTTTACTTTTAATAACAAACTACAATACCAAAATATGAGTATATCATGATTCGATGAATTGATAAGACTTAACAATGAAAAATAAGCCATTGAGGTTAAGAGACAAAATGTTAAGCTTAAAAATATGGTAGGGCTGTTTTCACTGGGCATGAAGCAGATACGCAACAGCTCAAAAACTTAAAATTTAGTTTTGAAAATTAATTATCGCCTAATCGTTGACCGCCACCAGGAAAGCCTCCTCTGCCGTCTGGTTGTCTTCGTGCTTGTGGTGCTTGTCCAAACCCAGATACACCCCCTCGTCTGTTTGGTAAATAGTTGTACCTAGAAAATCAAAATGAAACACTGTCACAACACGAAATTCTTAAATATCTTCACATTTTTGGGATTTGACAACGCCGTTAACAACAACGACGACAAAGACGACGGCAAAAACAACAACAACAACAGCAACCAGACGACGACGACGAAATAAAAATAGCCATTAAAGTAAATTAATTTTAGGGTTTCCGCCAAACCTCATAACTTTTTTACATATATTTATCACTCTCCAGAGAAAAACCTTGAACACATTGACAAGCCATCACTCTGTCTTAAAGCCTTTTAAATACTTTCTTCACATAAATATTTCGCAATATTTCTTTCGTGCGTGTGTGCTAATTAAAAAGGGAGAAACTTCAAATCCTTGCACGTGATAAACAACACTGCAAGAAACGCTAGTATTAAGTCATCACATTTTAGTGGCCAAATTTTTGACAAAAGGAGAATCGAGAAAATTAATAAGGATATCCGTTTTCAAAAATTAAATTTCCAGATTTTTGCAGAAGATAAGCTATATTGCAGGAGTTTTTTACCTTTTTCGTTTTCGTTCGACAAAAACAGGCATTGTAATAACGAGAGAAAAAAACGTGAACGGTTCCCGTAACTTGACGGTTAAAAAAACAGACCTAAACAAAAGGATTCAGAAAAAATTATTTTCCAGGACATTGTTTCATTTTAGAAAGT
The DNA here is from genome assembly GCF_029227915.1 of Hydractinia symbiolongicarpus. Lineage (NCBI taxonomy): Eukaryota > Metazoa > Cnidaria > Hydrozoa > Anthoathecata > Hydractiniidae > Hydractinia > Hydractinia symbiolongicarpus. The sequence goes on from NC_079885.1 coordinate 8,868,031, forward strand.
TTTTAAGAGTATATTCTACTTCTAGGAGTTCCCAGGAGTTTCAAGAAGTTTCCAGCAGTTTCAAGAAGTTTCCAGCAGTTTCAAGGAGTTTCCAGGAGTAATGGGAATCCTGTTAATACTCGCAAAAAAATACGAGAAATAATGATCAGCGAAAATAAATGTTAGCAAAATGTAACTTTTTGCGCAATTCGATAACGTGACACAAGCACTTGCTGATAAACTTACAGTATACTGGGTGTTGAGAGCAGCCTTCGTCCTCCAAAATCCTGTGGGTATTTAAACATTAAGAAAAAGTACAAGTGACCAACAAATATGCCAGTGATTTCCATTACGCCTCTACAAAATAAGAGAAGTCATGTCACTATAATATTGTACGATCTGCATATTCGGTAACAAAAAAAAAACAAGGTCAGGTAAAGAAATAGCTGCATTTTGATAGCCACTATACACGTTTTTTCTTTAATTGGAATATGCTTTATAAGAATATCAGGCTGTGGTTTAAGATTAAAAACAATAGGTCAATTGTTTAGAACAAAAGAGAATTAAGAATAATGACCAGCCTAGTTAGAATTTGTGTATTCTTATAAAAGCCACAACTTAAAAGTAATTTGATCCTTTAAGAAAAAGAAACAACTGGTAAGCAACAATCACTCTGAAGTAAATAGAAAAAGAAAAATAGAAAGAGAAAAAAAGAAAAGGAAGCACAACTGGAATTATAAAAACAGTTTCAATTAGCGCACAATAAACAAGCCTATCTGAGGCCAAGCAAACACGTGAATTTTATCACTGCTGATTTTATCATATCATATAACTTTATCACTGCTTTGATTTGCTATAGCTAAAAATAATTTTTGTTTACATGGTAACTGGTTGTACGGTAACCAAAGTTTAAAAATCACAAAAATTGTTTTTCCTATTACGAGCATATTAGAGACAATTTTAGCGATTTTTAAACTTTGATGAAAACATGATATATGAATGTTGCTAAATTATAAAAAGGGAAGTAACTGGATTACTGTGAAAAGATCTCCTGTCTTTTTCTACACTAAAAGTTCAGCTGTCATAAGAGAAAAAGTCCTCATTTACAACAAAGCTTACGTTCTAAATCCTTACCCTTGTCCAAGTATCATATTAAATGCTGCAAGAACCCAAGGTAAATACATTGCCTGAAATAAAATAGCATTTTAACAATGAGTGTCTTTTTTTTTACTTTGATTGACCAATTCTAAGTTACGTAATAACAAACAACAGTACTCACTTTAAACTGTGTTCCAAACCAGAATTGGACAATCTGGTCCTTGTTTATTTGACACCATATATACAACACACTTAAAATTAGTGCATCCATCAACAACTAAATATATAGACAAAATACTTTAAAAAAGGTTTCGCATTTTTGGCCTAAATCACGAAATTTAGGCCCTGTAAAACACTTTGAAAAGGAATAAACGTTTATTCCGTCAAAATATATTGAAATAGGTAATTCTTGCAATTTTTTATTTCTTTGAGGATATCTTTATGAGATGAAAAAAATCCTTTATATTACATCCTAATTGTTTAAGATTTCGTATAGTAATTTCTTTTTTTAAATCGATTCAAAATCTTTTGATTCGATTTTTTGAACTCGAAAAAATTTCCTTCTTTAAAGTAATATTCTAAAATAAGCTTTTTTTAACACATCATTAACAACCAAAACTTTGCAATAAGGGTGTTATACATACCATTAATTTCATTGCAAATCCTAAAAACTGTGGCAACGAGTTAAGGTTGTATTTCTACAAAAAAAATAAATTTAACCATATGTACGACCCTAACCTGCATTGGTTCATAACTATTGATAATTACAATATGCATTGTATAAGTGTGTAATTAATATTCTCTTAGTAAAGCTGAGACCTGTTTGATTTCCGAACTCTAGAACATTTACCAGATACATCTTTTCTAAATGGATTATTTGAATGATCCAACTAAGGGTTGTGGCAACCCTTTAAGTTGAATCATTCAAAAAGGTTTTATAGGGTCAAATTTGAAGAGATTTGAGGACTTTTGATGAGAATAATTTTTTGAGATCAAAGTATATTTTTGAAAAAAAAAAGATGAGAATATTAGAGGTGATTGTCATGGTAATGTCATGAGTATAGGATAGATTTTTACCGCACCCTCCATGAGGAAATTTGAGAAGAAAGTTGTTACAAAATCTATTTTTGAAGGAGATTCAAATAGTTTATAGAGACATTTCAAAATTAAGGAGAATTGAGGAGTTTTGAGGTGTGGCAACACTGAACTTTCCTTGAAATTAAATCACAGAACATTATGAAAAAAGTTAAAGAGAACTAGTCACTAGGCTGTGAAAATCAACAAGGATTATAAAAATAAATCGCATTGCTATATCTGCCAAATATATTTGGTATATACATCCTTAGCACAAAACCAGCTTGCGTTATAGACAGATAAAGTATTATAGAAATGAACTCTTCCTGTATAATTAGAACAAATGTGATATAGGAATGTTTACAAGAAAAGGATACAATTAATGATATCGTATTAAATATCAGCAGAAATAAATAATCTGCAGGTCTGCCATCAAACACGCCTAAAAAATAATTTAAAATTGTAAACTATAAAATGATTATGACAACACAGAATTAGAAAAGAGTTTTTCAGTAAAACCACTCATCGTGTTTACACGATGTTTGTATATTTTATACAAAATAAAGCATAGTTTATAATGTCCAACGCAATTTTGTTGGATAAAAAAAAGGAAACAAAAGAGAGCTTAAAAAGGAGAAATGTGTGAATTTTTCCAATGACTTTTCAAGGACTTAGGATAAAATGAGAAAATAAAAAAGTTTTTGTTATAAAAGTTGCAGCCTATATGTGTCCCATTCTCCGTGAGTACATGCAGCACTAAAAAAGTGTTTCATGAAAAGATTTGATGCAAAAATTTTTTTCATCAATTTTGCTGCATTTCATAAAAAATATGTCCAGCAACAAAGTGCAACAAAATCGCATTAAAAAAAAATGCATCAGAATCTACCATTTACACTCATTTACACTCATTTAACAATTAAAAACAAGTTAATATTCTTACCCGACTCTAATCTTGTAGAGTAATTATACAAAAAGTAAAGGTTGATAAGATAATGAAAACCAGTATTTGGACTCAGTGGAAAGTACACGATTGATGTAAACAAACGCCATATCTAAAATTTAAAGGCTCACAATTACAGTTTACAAAATAACTTGATACTTACTAAATAAGCTGAATCAAAAAACTTATTTCCAGGGTTGAAAATATTTAATACAGGGTGTATCATAATCACATGTGCAAGTATTCATGGTAAATACTAATTGTAATTGCTAAATATTAATTGTAATCGTTTGAATATTCTGCTACTGACCAGTTTTGATGTTGTACTTGCAAAGTATAAACCAGTCAGTATCCATTTTATTAACTGAGTGCACCTCGTCTGAGAAATAGTTTTTCTCATGCACACAAAAAATTCCAACCTATTATATTGAGTTGTTATTTTCAAGTCATCACAGAAGAGAAAAAATGTTCGATTTTGATACTTTTGGAATTCAAGATCTTTCAATTTTAAGCTTTCGCAAGTACACAAAACAAACTTGAATCACTGTTTATGTAAATAGAATTAAATGAAAAGATTGTTTTTAGGGAAGCAATCGTTATAGAAAATCTGTTTTTTATTTGTTTATTTTTTTTATGGTATCATTGTTTAATACCTTCCCAAACGTGTTAGTACTGGCTCCATGCTCCACGTAAAGCCATATTTTATTGAGCTGACTGTGAAGAAATCAAATCATTGGATTTTTTCATACTAACTGTTTTTCTAACGGTCAGGTAATAATTTACATTATATAAACTGTTTATGTATGGTATATGTTATACAAGAAATATGTTGTAAGTCAAGTTTTTGCACTACAAAAACTACCTAAATTCTCATACCTGAAATTTGTAAGCAACCAAAGAAAAGTCAAGTATCATATAGTATGGATTCAACAGACCAATTCTCCCAAGAAGAGGAAACACAATGGACAGTCCAAACCACCATCTTGTAATTATTGGAATGGAACGAAACCAATCACCAATATCACTGTCAGGCATTTCACAATCAATTTGTTGTTATATAATTACATATATAACTAATAAAGAATGTAATTTAAATTAAAATTTTAGAAATTACATCCACAGAAACAGCATAAATTCAATTCTAGAAAATCAGCTCTGAATCAAGTGTACATCTGCTTTGCTGAAATGTATCAGAAAATATATCTCCTTCCAGGAGGCAATGAAGGTGCCAATAACCTGCAAATGCCCGCCTATAGCTATAGTGAAAATTACATCCAGAAGGGGATTAAAAGAAAGTTGCTTATAATTTCAAACATTGCAGAACGCAGTGAGACAATAAATGAATGATCTTTTATAGCATTATTTTTTTAATATCTGTAGGTCAAGCAACCGTAATGCAATTTGGCCAAAGGACACGTTTAAGCAAATTGTAGCTTTTTAGCTATCGTACATGTCAATAAATCCCATATAAATTGCAACTCTGGACAGTTTGAATAATCTTAATAATTAGATCTTACAAATTATTTAATACAATTTGATAAGCTCATCTGTAAATGCACTTTTTACAGCATACAGCTTTTATTAGCACAGGATTTTTTCTAATCAGAGTTGATTTTCTAATTAGGGACAAATGTTTATCAACCCAGCTACATGACTCTATACATCAATAGTTTAAATATACTATTTACTGCTCCACTATAAATGATAAACAGGTGGTTATGCCATTGCAAAATGAGTTACTTGCATTATAGTTATTGCACTGAAGAGGTTATTGAGTTTGGATCTCACTTATATATGAAGCTTATATATAAAATAAATTTTATTCAGGCTTAGCTGTAATAGCTGCAACAAAATCTCATAAATAATAAACTAAGAGTACAACGACAAAATAGCACCTTTTTTCTTGACAAATTTCGACAATAAGCTCAGGCGTGTTGCATTTCAGTGGGCCTATTTCAGGAAGGCCCAGGCTTTTCCGGGCAGTTACAAACGAAGACCTTGAAAAAAACCAAAAGCCTGCGGCCGCCCTCACATATACGGCGCCATTTTCTAACTAGTTTTTAGGACCGATTTTGAAAAATACACTTGAATTTGATTAATGAATAAAGTTGTCTAGGCCCTGGACAAAGTTAAGCAATCATTATATTTTTGTATTTATTCCCTTTTAGTCGCATGGAGTTACTTAATCTTTGTATTATACACTGCTGCTGATTTGTTCAGCAAGCTTTGGCAGACATCACAAATATTTGCTGTTAGAGTCAAATTGTTAGAGTAGAATTGTGGCGCCGTAGATTAGTGGTTATAGCTCTCGTACTCTGTGCGGGAGACCGGGGTTCGATTCCTCTTGACGGCGATTCAACATGGGCGAGTGAATGTTACCATAGCCCCGGGTTAACCCAAGCCATGTGAGGGAAATTGGGAAGATGGCACACTGTGTGGGCCGTTGGATGTTGCCGGGAGTTGTCTAGTAGAGCGCGGGCTCTAACTGGGTCTGCGTAGCTCAAAATGAGCATTAAATACTCTAGGACTCTCCATCTACGCCATGGCCCCTCCTGGAAATAATAGACAGGGTATATCCCTCGATATTTGTGAGGCTAGCCATGTAAAATATGCACATCTATCTATCTATCTATCTAGTCACCTGACCGACCCTATTTTTTTAATCAAAATTTTTGATAAATACTGAGTCGGAAAAGCTAGAATGAAAAAAAAATATTATGTATTTTATGAAATTATTATGAAAAAAAAATATTATATTATAATACGTTTTTGTCTACCCACAGCCATTACCCCACACCATTATTATTGTGCTTTCCTTTAAAATGCGAAAAGGTTCCTAGAACTAGTTGAAAACACCGCACGGAAACACCATTTAAATAAGGTGCCCATCATTAAATATCTGCGGTTAAATGGTGTGCGTTGATGGCTGGATGGTTGGATACAATTTTTCAAATTTTTGAGTTATTACTCTAACACCACATAGCTATATATTTGTGACATCCGCCTTATCAGACAAGGAGCAAAATTTTCCCACATCTTGAATATGTCTATAACAGGAAACTGTGCTGTGGTTTCTCTACATCCTAACGCCACATACTTGTGACAGCTGTCTTTTACTTTAAACTTAGTTTCTTACATTGTTTTACCATGCATTTTAAGAAATTGGAAACTATTTTCATTAAAAAAAATATGGAAACTGTTTCCATAGATGTGGGTCGCCACTAAGAAATCGATCGATTTAAGAAAGAAAGAAAAAGTCAAATTCATTGGAAACCCTATAAAATAGAAATGCTAAATAAACAGTTGTTTTCTTTTCACTTCCTTCTTTTCTTAGCAGCATTTGTTTAGTGTTTGCCGCAACAAGCTACCATTTTTGAAATAAACGTACGGTCCTCGGGAATGTATGTCGTGTACAAAACGTCACCAGAGAGGGCGAGAGGCGGGCGTGAAGGGGGTGGTCTGGACGAGGAGGGAGCGTGAAGTTACCTTGTTCAGAGAGAGAAGGAGGAGAGAAAAATAAGTTATTGCTGTTTTTTAATATTTTTTATGTGATTTTTTAGAAATAAAGAAGAAAACTAACTTCGTTCGACTTTTTAACAGCATACGTCATAAAATTCATTTCCTCATATTTTGCTGATCTTTGTGCCTATTGCTAAATTGATTGGCATTGCTTGTTTTTTTATGATCCATTAAAATTATTTGCTTATATTTTTTTAATATTTTTGTTTACATTTTAAATTGTTTTTATTCATCTTCGTCATCTTCCGTGATTAGAGCTACTTCCATTTGATAGAAATCTCGACTAGGGTGAGATTTCAAATCCTCTTCAGATGTAAATTTTTCGACGCTGCTCTTCACTGAGGAGTTACAGTCCAAAGTTACATCACTCGTCGAATGCGCTGTGTTTGACAAATTGTTAATAATTTCATCTGGCTCCTCGTTACTTTCATTAAAATCAGTAACACAAAAATCCACTTTGACCTAAATATAAAAATAAAAACATTTACGCATTCAGGTCATTTGATTTAGTCCGACAGTAGAAGATGGAAAACTTAACAAGCGCCTAAATCAATAATCAGTAATTTGCAAAATCGTCCCCAGGGCATTTTGTCTGTTTTCTGACATCGGGATCGGCGTCCCAATGTATAAAAAAGGGACAACAGGCGCTGAAAACGAGGTTGAGTAATTTTATCTTGGCAGTATTTAGCTTAATGTCTTCATCATCCTAGGTTGTCTTTAAATTTTACTTTCATTAAACTGGATGATTATCATCAATCTCGTTCTCCGTTGCAAACAAAAACACGAGTCGATCGTTTTTTAAAAGTGCGTATCTGTGTCAATACGCAGATACGCGGTGAAGCTTTTATATGATGCTCGAAAATTCTCCTTGTTTATAATTTCATGTCTAAGTATATGCGTTGAATTTTTTTATTTTGAATTATAAATTTTCTGTATGTATTAGTCGTGGCCCGTGGATAAATCCACGGCTCACCCGTCCTTTATTTACCGCATTTCGTGTGTCTATCTATTGCGGTTACCATTTTTGCGTGAGAGACATACGTATTATAGTTTTAGCAAGTAGGACTAGCCATACCACACCTTATCTTTACAGTTGACGCTTTTATTTTCTTTCTCATATTCTTCTTCTTCTTCTTCGTAGCTTTCACAAACATCTTTATTCTTTCCTCGCAAACGTTGATACTCAGCACTAGATTTGACGCTCGACGCTAAAAATATGTCGTAAAATTCTTCCGGTCGTTTTTTCTGGCATTCACATTGGCATTTTTTCAAAACTATATCTTTCGCTTTCTCGCTGCGTTTTTTTTCTCCCTTCTTAAACATCGGTAGTAGTTTCCCGCCACAAGTCGCTATGTTGTAAGAACGATTAGATGTATATCGAATTTTAAACCCAGGATATTCCACGTACGCAAAATGCTCGTTAGTTTTACAATTGTGGTTTATCGTGCACTTCGATGTTTTGTAGTGTATATCGTTGATATATTTCGCAGACAAACTCAACAAGTTGTCGTAACGTGTCTCATCCATCGTGACTATGCATTCTGTTTGTGTCTTCATCAAGATTGTTGTTAATTTTGTGAAAACATGATATTGTACAAGTGATGCTAATGCAGTGCCATTTTTTTCAACTTTCTTTTTTAGATTTCCGTTTTGTATTAGAAAGACTTCATAAAAAGAGATGTCTCGGTAAGGGATAACTCGAAAATCGAAAAAAATACGCTAAAATTCAACCTGAAGACAGAAGATCTCTTATACCGTGTTCTAGGAGGATATATTTTTATTTTAAACTACCAGTGTAAGATATTTTTACGAGAATTTATTTTCCCGAATCGATCGAATCTGAATATTTCGCAACCGATCGATCCCAGGACCTGTAGCGTTTTTGTGTGGATAAAAGGCGTAAACGTTTCATCCTTCTACCAACTTTCGAGGTTGCACATATATGCCTTCTTCTAACCGACTTTATTTTAACCCAAAAAGGCTTTGCGGATCTAAAAATGGTACACACTTGTGTGTCGTCATTATAGGTAGCTAAAAAAGCTCGTTTCTCAGAACCTTTCTTAAAAATCTACTGCGAGCCCTGGGAAAGAAGGTGCGGTTAGGGGGAAAGAAAATGAAAGTGCTTGTATAAAGAATTAATTTACTAGCATCAGTACAAAGGAATTTATACACGTGAATTTTAATACGTAAAATATCTCCGTAAAATCAAGTTTTTTAAGTTTTGCGTACTGACCTTTAGTCATGGTAACCTGTAACATATACGTCACAGAAATAAAACCCATTACTCTTCTGTCTGTGGCTGTAACACTCCTTAGCCACAGCCGCACAGAAGAATAAAATATAAAATTATTTCGTTTTAAAAAAAGTTATCGAAGGAGTTAAAAAAGCATGGTTAGCTGCAAGGTTATTTTTGTTGCGTTTTATAAAATGTTTTAGGGTAGAACAGTTATAAAATGTTTCTCACTTTAGTGTTAAAACTGTCCAGCAGATATTCAATGTTATTAGTTTAGCAGTTTGGTTAAGTGAGACAACGGAATGCCCGTGTTCATTGTAACTTAAAACTGGTATGTCGTGTGGCGGCGTGTGTGAAGGCGCTGCGTGCTTAACAAAAAGTGTCACGCTATCCACATTAAAATGACATACTAGATACAAAAAAGTTGCGCTGAAATATAAATTTATAAAAACCTAATAACGGACAAAACAAATCAGCTTTTCTCGTCTTTAGTGCTCCCTACAGTCTCAATTATCTCTTCAATGATTTCTTCTACGTAAAACTGATTGTCTTCATTACCTTCACCAGGCTCTTCCTCCACGTAATATTCTTCAACTATTATTTCATTATTATTTGGCTGCTCCTCTATGTATACCTCTTCTACAAAGCCCATGTCGTCATCGTACTCAGTCTCGTCGTCATCATCACTAATGGCGTATTCATGTACGCCCCTTTGTATCATAGACACGCCCGCTTGATGTAAATGTTCAGTCACAAAAGTTGAATTCTGGGATACTCTTTCTTGGACTTTTCCACCGGAAAAATATCTAACATCTCGGTCGTCATCCAACTGGAGGGCTTCCAGCGTACGAGCGACAAGCTTGCGTGGTTCGTCTTCCTCGGAAAGATTTTGGTAGTGGTCTGGAAAAAAAGGTGGAAAAAATAAACTTTGACCTTCTGTGTCCTATTTCATTTAAGACCTTCTCGAATTCACATTATTTTGTCAACTGAGCCGTGGCATTTAGTTCCGTAAAATATTCGCATTTTATATAACTAGCGGTACCAAAAGCAGGACCAAAACAAAAAAAGGAATAAACGATTCCGCTTTTGATCAGTGAAAAAATCATGTTGCAAATCGTCAAGCTGAAAATCATTCTTACAAATCACTTCTAGAAAACGGACTTTAGGCGAGTAACTATCAAAATCAAAAATGCTCACAATAGGTATCAAACCAAGAAAATTACTGAATTTAGCGATTCAGAGTAATAAAAAGAAAAAAAAACGTGAGTGATTCTAAGAAGCGAGCAAGTTACAAAAACAACAACGACAGTCACCTACCAGTTTTTATAAAAGCTAACAAGGCTTTAGCAGCTATCATCCGAACGTTGGGAACAACATCAGAACATAAAGTCAACAAACTAGCTAAAAAATCGTTCGTAAACGACGCTGCATCATACCAATTGCCTTCCAGAAAGCGAAGATAAATCTGAGCACATCTAAAGAGAAAATCATAACGTTACTTTTTTTCCACTTTCAAAATAGAACATCTTAAACAAGGACACACAAAAATCAAATAAAAAAACACTGGCATTTAATTCACTGTAGATTTCCGAGGCTATATAGGTCGGTCAAAATCTCTTCACTAACTTTAAGTTAATTTTCCGTAACTAAAAACATGCCCCCTCTGGCTTACTCAGAAAAAAAAAATGACATTTGGCAGATGGCATCCCTTTGTCAAGATATAGGGTTGAAAATATAAGTAATCACTTCAAAAAAGTCAACACTTGATTAGAAAATGACCATGGTAAAAAAAATTACTGAAGAAACAACAACTTAGACGTTCAGGTCAAGCTACTTTGTAATATTTACCCATTGCCTAGCAGCGAGACTGATTTGATCAGCGGTCGCTAGAACTGGGAGTGGCAGACGAACACAAACACTGCGTGCGGCATACAATAACCAAAACTACTACAATAACTTACGCTTTTCTTTTCACCCAGTGCTGGTGATGCGTCGCAAGAAACATTATATTAGTAGCGAATTTATGTATCGATGTTTTGTTACTTTCCTCACAAAGTTTCTGCACCAACAAACAAAGCTAAAAATGTAAATAAAAAACCCTGCACAGTCACAAAACAGATCGCTGTGAAATGTAACTGTTGTTCGCACAACACTGTACAACTAGGTACTACATCGCACAACCACACGTACAGATCGTGGTTAGGAAAATCGGTTATAAGGACGGGCGCATAAATAGTCGGCGTGAATAGGGCTGACAGTTTGGACTTAACCTAAAATTAATTTTGTGGCACGTGTTTTTCATAGTGGACACCATATTTTATGCATTTTACCATGGATATATGAAAAGAGGTATTAGTATATCTATGGTTTTACAAAGACAGTATCAGTAAAAATATTAACTTTCTGTTACAAAATGTTCGTATGTGACCAAATATGACGAAATAGGGAAAACACATAGGGGGAATAAAAGTAGAACAAGTTAATGACTGCATGGGACATATTCTTTTTACTTTGTACTTTGAGTGGCGTAGAGTACGGCTCTAAATAGGGCGGGGCAAATAAAAAGCCAGTAACGCATTCCTTTTAGTTTAACGTCACTTTAAAGCTTTACACTTACTAGTTTTCGCGAGAAAAAAGAAGTTTTTACAGACGTTCCCACCCGCTCTCCCAATTGTTGATGAATTCTAGCAGTTTCATGATCGACGCCCTCATAACGCCCATGTCTATATAACGACAACGCCCCCATAACTTCAACCCCCTTAACAGGTTTGGTATGTGTTGCAAGTAAAACAAAAACGTGTCTTACCAAGTGAAACGAATACTCCCGAACTTCAGCAACTTTGTCGCATACAAGATCTAAGGAAACAGGACAAATGAACTCCGCCACTTCTCCTACGTCGTATAAGTGAACTAAACTCATCAGTTGACTAAAAAACAAAAAGGATGAGAGCCGGTAATATCCACACAGTACATTTCTTCGAAGTGTCATTTTGCTTTCTTGCCTATTTTTCTTCACAGAAAGTATCCTTTATGTCCCTATCCCGAAGTTATATTTTTCCCCTCCCCACCCCTCCGCTGCGGTTTTCCTTGTCATATCTCCACATCGAACTTTCTCTATGTGAAACAAACTTCTGTTCCCTTGCGCGTTTGAGCCAAAAAACGTCAACATTAGGCTTAAAAATAAAGTAAAGCAAAATTTTATAGGAACAGCAATATTGCTTGAAATTAATTTTGGAATCTGGACCCTGGGTTTTACATAATTCTCGAGTTTAAAAATATACCGCGTAATTTCGCTTTCAACATATTACGCTAAAATTAAAAGGGTTTTCAGGGTTTCTTAAGAATAATGGCTCCTGCAGATATTTTTATGGAATATAGAAATTGCAGACGGAATGAAATCTGGTTTTACATAAACTTACTGCGCAAGGTCCTGACGGAATCTCCAATTCCTCATATTGTCAGTTCGTTGAAATTCGATAAACACGTGTAGATAGTCCTTTTGTAGGTCGACAGGAAGGATGTTAATGAAATCGTATAAATGCTTCAGTACGCCCACACGAACCTAAAACACAACATAGTGAGATTTAAAGTTTTAGTAAGTGTGACTCAAATTCTCTGAATTCATCAAATATTCTAGGATGACATTAAAATGAAAAGCAAAAAATATCTCTATAATAAAAGCCGTTGTCCGTCTGTCGGTGTTAACTACGAAATCTTGATGCAGCAAATAATAAATGCGATATAGTTTTATCGACTTTGCTGTGACAAGTAAACACCCATGAATTTTCCACGAGCTTACGATTAGTTTAGTTTACAACTGTTAAGTTATAAAACAGGTGAAGAAAAAATAACTTAAAGTGGGTTTAAGGATCTCGAAATTGTTCTAAAATTCCCATTTTTTTACCTAAATAACTACATTAGTGAACATGTGTCACAGAAATGCCGAGAATGTAGGAGAAAAGAGTTCTGTGAAGATCAAAAAAAAAACCAACTTGAATAATCAAGGTTATAATATAAGCTAACCTCGTCCAAATCTTTTAAAAACCCGTTAAATATCGGAACTAAATCAGCAACGCATATATCTTGTCCGAGGATCAACGCCAGGTCATGAATAGAGAACGCTAACGTCCGACGAACTTTCCACTAAAAAAGAAAGAAATATGTCAAGACAAATATGTCAATATGAAACGTATATGTCAAAAGAAACGTGTATGTACAAACGTAAAACATATTTCAAAAACAATTACTTTTGTTACTAGTTCTGTCACGGAATGCACATACGAATCCTGCGTTTCGTGTGTTTATACCACATGTTAAAAGGGCACAAAATAGTACGCTTTTGTTAATATCGTCTTTTTTTAACGACAAACTATGAAGAAGGCAACACAACAACAAATGTACTCACTTGCATATCAGATGAGAGGACGTCGTACGTTTCTTTAATCAAATGCCAATTATCGCGACCCAGGGCTAACACGACCCCGGGTAATGTGAACGCACAGTGTCTTGGTAACTCCCCGTCTATAGTTTGAGTTTTATTAGGTTCTGTCATTGAGATGTAATGTTCCAACAGTGCAGGCGGGACAATTTTCTGTATGATAAAGAATAAACACGAAATTTTAAACATTGAAATTTATCGATACACTTTCCTGTCAACAGATAAGAACTGTAGTTGGCTTTAAAAAGGTAAGAACTGGCTACCTGACTGCGTAAAGACTCTTCATCCACCAGCGAACTAGTGTAATTCGAGCTAGTGTGTAAGTGATCCTCGTCGTCCGAGTGACAGTCATCAGAAGCAGGATTTACATTAAACAAGTCAAAATCTTGATCGTCATGATACCGCCCTGACGAATGTGGCGACACAGATCTGTCGTCTTCTTTATCTTTTACAGAATCGTCGCTGTTATCACTGTCGTCATCATCGTCGTTTCCATGGTAACTTTCTACGACTACTTTAACTACTGACGATCCTTCATCCTCTTGTGTTATACTAGTATCGTCCAACGGCGCGTTTTCTTCATTTAAATTGTCCGCTTCTTTTGTTGACGACGAACTATCGGATTCTTGTTTAGTTAAACCTGAGTCTATTTCTACATTACTTTTTAAATCTAAGTCACTATTTTTTAAATTACTCTCCATCGTATTGGTTTCAAGTGAATTACTTTCGTCGAGGTTTGGCAGAGGAGTTCTCCAATATTCGAAAGAATTAAAATTATTTGACGGATCGCTTTTGCCTTCTTCTTTGTTTCGTAAAGAATTTGTCAGTCTTTCTTCGATCGAAGATGAAGCAGTAGTGTCTGATGTTTCACCCCTACAGACAAAGAAGAAAAAGTTGAAGGAACGTTCATTTTTCTGTTACCATTTTGCCTTCTCATTTACCTGACGTAACTTTACGCCACACGCGGCGGACATTACAACAGGCGAACAAACAGTTAATCCTACCTTGTACGAGGATCAACTTGTGTTTCATCTCGCTCCAAAATTAACGTGGTATCCAATACACACTTCACTAAATTTCCCTCCTCGTTGACTTCAAAACCAGTTCGCCTGGGATCAGCAAATGTAGCTATGAATTGACCCAGTGCTTGATACGCCGCCATTTGTACCTTGACAGAGAACGGAGAATGAAAAACATTAGGATCTAGTCAAACCAACATAAAAATTGCTGACTAGGAATTTAAATATAAAGTTTTTAGCTTTAGATGATCTCATGACTGACGGCGTAATTTTGAGCGTCTTGTTAGAGGCGCCTGTTACTGCAGGAAGAAATTCTCTCGGAAACAAATTCTTTTCTTCGTTTTGAAACAGAAGGTTCACAAAGAAACTAAAATTTGGGGGAAAAGGTCCGGCTGAAGTGAACTTTGACAAGTAAAAAACGCGCGACTCTAACAGAGAAGCAGCCTATGTAATCACTTGTTGCGCCGAACTCCGAAACTAGCTGTCTCGTTTCATTATATCTTGACCATAATTGCAGGTTTTTATAAATTTTTTGGAAGAATTAATTTTCGCGAATGAGAAGAGAGAAAAATGACCGACGGTACAAATACTGTTAGCAAGCGAAAGACAACAGTGGTAAAATGCACAGACATTTGTAAATAATTTAAAATTCCAAATTGTAACATTGTGATTGTGATTGATAAGGATAATTAAAGAAAATAATCTCCTTATATTTGTGCTCATTTCTTTCCGTTCCTATCTTTGATTAAGTTGATAAGTATGTTTCACAAAAGTATTTATTGATGTAAGGTGTCTAAATAAGATACAAATTGAAAACACAACTAGCTATCTGATTGGAGGTTACTTACCCATCTCGATTTATCACAAAGCAAACCAACAAAGAGCGGAGATAACTTCTCATATTTTACTTCTCTCGAACATGTCCCTGAAACAGCCATAAACGTTTCCGCGCATGCCTATAAGTAAATTGCATGGGTGACAACATGGAGGTGTGGTGTAAAAGAATAGGAAAAAACAAAAGCAGATTTGATGCACAACGAAAATTGACCATTTTTTACCTTTCTAACTCCCCAAACACCATCTTCACATAGACGTCCAAACAAAGGAAGCTATAAAAAGTATTTAGAGAAATCAAAGTTGGTAGTCTCGCGAAAGAGCTGATTAGTGAAAATAGCTAGAACACTCACGAATGTATGCGCATCCTTTTATAAAATATTTTTTATCTGCACCCTGTGAGTTTTTACTTTTTGGAAAGATTCCTAGATAATTCTATGGAAGAACTTGTTTCTTTTTTGTTTAAACATCTCTAAAAACTTTTACATATAAAAAAGGGTAGTGAATGTCACAGTGACCTCTGCAAACAAAGATGATTTTAATTTCAGACGTAGACCTATGGTGAAAAAATCCAATTGACCAGTCTCAGCATAATTTTGAAATGCTTATTGACGTTTTGCAGAATTGGACCCTATGGTTCGACTTTTAATCAAAATGACCATAATATCATCAAATTTTCCACAAAACGTGCGCTGTGCTGCCGATTTGGTGAAAATTAAGTACAATAATCTAAGTCATAAATTGAAGTTAGAGCAAACAAGTGCTATTTCATAATTCAGCCTTACTGGCTCAATTGCTAAAACAATGGCAATGCGAATCGCAAAATTTTTTAACACATCAGCATTCATAACAACAATTGCTGAGTGCTTACGTCAATTAGAAAGGCTGAAATTGAATTGAATTTTTCTTGGTAGTTGCTGCATACACCAGTTTTTAAAAATCATCACACTACTAAGCATTCGCTTTGACCACAAAAATGTTATTAAACATGTTCTTACTAAATTGTTCTCTGTGGTTTCTTGTTTTAAAACGGAAGACATGTCCCCAAAATTGGACGCACAAACCTAGAAAAAAGCGTTTCTCAATTTAGCAAATATACGTTAGTATATACGGGCGCATTATATAATTAGCAAAATACACTTACTTTTCGCACATGGAACAAAGGATCGGCACATAGATCACCGAAACGTTTCAAAAATAATTCTTCGGTCACATCCCCTCCTATCAGCGGTGTTATTTTGGTCATCAGCTAAAAATAATGGTTAATAATACTTTAGGTAATTGATTTTGGCAGTTCTACATGTGCAATGTTGTCAACCTATCATTAGTATTATAAATTTTAACACCTTGAACACTTTTACTCGTTGTAGAGCCCCTAAATAAATTTCTACTGTGATCAACATCCTGATAATCCTTTTCACAAACCCTTATTTACAGCGACCAGCAGTTTTGCAAAGGTAATAATTGTTGTTCCCCATTTCCCAAGCGATTTTTAGAAAGGAAAATCAAATCTTTATGATACAAAACATCATATGAACCAAATATATAACGATAAGGGATCTGATATGAGTAGCAAATAAATTCTCAAAGGAAGACAGAAAATAATTTTAAAAAGACAATTTTAATATATTACACTATTAGTATTAGATGTGTATGCAAATCAGTACAATAGAATTATTGTCAACAAAAGGTTATTTGAAATCTTTTTAAAATAAAGAACATACTGCAACAGCTTCTGTTCTCAAATCATCACCACTGTCAGGCTCAGTCAATTGCAACAAAACAGGACAAATCTGACTTTCAACATCATCTCGATGTATTAAATCTTGATCCATAAGCTGAAGAAGAGCATTCTGACTCAACTTTCGAACCTACAAAACATAAGAAGAAAACATCTCTATAATAATAGCCGTTGTCTGTCAGTTTGTAAGTCAAAATGAAAACGCAAGTAGCGAGACACTGCATACATAAAGGACAGCGGACTTAGTGCTTTTATCCACAGGCCACTGACTAGTCCTATATAGCACTACAGTAACTCAGTCCATGTGTCTGTAACAGGCAAAGTAGAGTTAATCTTAGTAAATGAGGTATATTATTTTGGAGTCAACAAAATAAAACAGATTGACTTCAATAGCCCTTAAGCCTATTGTAAAAAGCATATGATCTTATACATTTTCTTGATCAGTGTTTTAAGCTTTACAAAATAAAAGGAATTGCTTACAAATTTTTACAAAATATTTGTTTATGCAGACAGATCTAGACATCAGTATTTTTATATATTTTCCATTCTTATTCTTAAGTGGGTTTTTTATGTGACTTAAGACCTATGATGATTGTCACCACTAATAACATGGTAACAATAGTGGGTAATAGAAGAGGAAATTAAATTTCTGAGTAAAGTTTATTGTATGTTGGCGGGTTATTTCTGACGTCATTAAAATTTATTTCTTTAAATGTTTGCCTCTTTAATCACAGGGGATTTCTTCACGGACCAATTAACTACTAATATAAAAACAATATCCCGCAGACAGCAATCAATCTGTGGTCTTCAAATTTGAAGAAACATGTCCCTGTACCTGATTATTAGGATCCGTCAAGTACTTTACCATCACTGGTAGAATAAATGAAGATATGGCATCAGGAACAAGCCTCATATCCATGATCATCATACAACATGGTGGTAACTGCTCCATTAGCTCACAGCGTACTGACGGCTCTATAGTGCAATAAAAAACAGTTAGAGCAAGTACCAACAAAGAATAGCTAGCATGCAGTTTGTCTAGCAAGAAGTGTGCTAACTGCTGGTTAGAGATGAGTGAGGCAGCATAATTAGTCTCTTCCAACCTACTTGTTTGCTAGGTTTCAAAGAAAGAATCAACTAAATAAGCACACTCAGAAGTAAACAACCCTATTCAAAGCACTTCTAATTCTGTTACTTGTCTACTTTACACAAAATTGAGAACAAGGATTGAAAATGAGGTTGTATAGTAACTCAATAAGTGGGCGCCATTTAATTTAAAGATGAAATTTGCTTACCAATATCATCGGAGAGTTTATTAATGATATCTAATAATGACAAGCATTCTTGCTCATTTGATATTGATTGTACTGTTTCAACAATACTTCGAGCTACCATTTGCCTTAAAAAATGAAATAGATAAATATTAATACTAGTAGAGCTAAAGTATAGACTTTCTTTATAAATTCTCTAAAATTGCAACATATTATCTACTACAATCTGATTATTAAACCGTAAGAGATATACAATACCTGTGGTTGATCTCTAATAAGTGTCTTGACAAATCTTTTACAAATAATGAATGACTTGTCAAACCAACTGCCATGTTGGTGTATAAGAAACATGCTTGTGATGAAATTTGTTTCATAAACTATTGATACCTTCACAACCAACACATTTTACATCATAAAATACAAACCAAACTCAAAAACCTTTCTCCCTTTTATTAATAAAACAAAATTTTAGCAGCATTATTTCTACTGCAACAATATCCTTGTTTATTTGTTGTTGTTAGTCACACCTTTTGTATTGCAAATTTGATGTTGACTTCCGGATTTAGGTGAATAAAGATCAGACTTGATTTGTGATGTATCAGTTTCACAAATTGTACTTCTGTTGTAAAGTTATTACAAATCAGGCTTTATAAGTTGTTTTTTCTGTCCAAAATTATGAAAATTCGAAATTTGGAGTGTCAAATTTTGTGATAACTTTTCCCATATTATTGTCAACAATTCAATATGCAGTATTTTTAATTTTAAACAATAAGGAGTCATATAATCCCTGCAAAAGATTTTAAAAGAGCTATACTAACAATCACAAAATATCGTTATTATAAGCATGTTAAAGGTAGAACCCCACCAAGGGGTGACTCCCAATCTAAATAGGGATAATACCAGTGCACGCCCAACTATTACAAAACTAAAAGTATACAAGAATATAAAAAAAGCCTACAGACTTTTTGATTTAAAAGTAAAAGGTGTTATTACTTATTTCTAACAGAAAATGTATGAAATTTACATTGTATTGAAAAGCACACTAAATACATTAAATGTACACAACCTAACATTTGCTTAAAATACTGCAAATAAAAACATTAATCGAAAACTCTTTTAATAATTCTAACGTCTAACAGCTTCTTTTTTCTAATTAAAATAGTGTAAAAATGTGTTCAGTAGCAACATGAGAATATTAGGGTCACACATCCACTTCTATCAAACCATGTTCCAATACAACATAAGCCTTTAATAAGCATTTATAAGCAGTAAAAAAGTTGTAGATAAATCTTCTTAAATCTCAAATTTTAGACACAAAATGAAGACATCACATGAATTGATTACCAAAGGAAGAGAGATAAAAAAACAAGATAAGAAAACACACACAGCTTCATGAATAATTCATGATAGTCAATTTACTAGCTTTATCAAGAAAACATGAATACACACAAAAAAAAGTATGCACAACTCAAAGATAATTTGGAATCAATAGCTCTTTAAATATTCCGTATTTGTTTAAAAACTGATCAATATCAACAAAAAAATGGTCCATCAAAATTTGAATACAAGAATAACACCCCACACATCCTTTTCAGTTTTCTTTCTTATAAGGGTACACACATACTGGCAAATTTACTTCCAATTAAAAAGCAGTGGTAATATTAAACAATTTTTATGCGAGTCAATAGCATGCACACCTGCACAAATAGAAAATCAAAGAAAAGTCTAGATTGCATGTCTGAAGAGTTACTTAAAAAACATTTAAAAGTATTAACTTCAAAATTATAATTCTTTTACTTGTCCCAAATGCCATTCCCTTATAAAAAAACAGACCAAGTAAAAATTCCTGTATTTTTCATTTTTATACATTTTAATATATTAAATTATAAAGAATATAAAGAATATAGATATAAAAATATTGTGATACAAAAATCATCCTCGTTTTCCCTTACAGTATCCTTAACAGAATATGTTGCTCATGTATATTACCACAAACAAAAGCATGCTTGTCATGGAAAACACATTGTTCCATAGCAATCTCCATGGTTTAAAACTTAGGTAATTAATTTCCCAGCCAACTTGGGATTTTTTACACTACTACATCAAAGACTACAATGTTATACAATCCCAATAATCAGATGATACAAAAATTTCAAAAAAATAACTTTGCTTTCTTAGTAACATATTACACTGAAGGAATAAATACCAAATATCTGAAAAAAATACGGGCAATTACCCCACTTAAACCTATGAAATAAAAACAAGAAATTAAACAAGGTGTTTTTCTACTGGCACCCAGCTCCAAAGAGTTGCAACTTTTGAACAGCACAATGCATCTACATGAACAAACAACACACAGTCCACTGGTAAATTAAAACACATATTTAATAAACCACTTAGCAAACAAAACAATACGCTGCTAACATATTCCTGTGTGTTTTTTTCATTTACAAGTAAAAATGAAAGTTATTCTAAGTGCTGTATGGATGCTTGTTAAAGTAGTAGTGAAATATTCCAATAATTTCATAACACTTTGCCAACATAATCATCTACGTATGTAGTGCATGTGAGACATAACATGTGACCTTGTTAAGTACACCAAAAAGTAGCAACAACAAATTATCATGATATCATGCCACCTTTTTTTACATCTCAACAACCTTCTAAGCATGCAAAAATTTGTCAACACCTAATTTTGAGTGACACGCAAAACTTTGGCACAAAATTAATATTTCTGTTTACACACATAATCTGTCTTGTTTTAAGTCGTTGTAATTTTAAAACAAATAATTGCCAAAGAATTTGCTCAAAACATAAAACTTTCAAATTTCTTATCCAAGCAAATAAACATAATATTTTAACAATCACAAACAGCATATTAAAAATATGAGTTTCACAACCTATTATCTTCCAAAAGTCAAAACTGAAGACACTTGCTTACCTGGTAAATATATTTTCACTAGTACAGTATTTATGTAACTTCTCCAATGGTGTAAGTAAGTCATCTGGATTGGTCTGGTCTAACATTGATGATTCGTAATACTTGCTGTAGTCTAGAAAATTTTAGAATAAATCATATTTTATTAAGAAAGCTTTGTAAGGCACATGAGTAAGACATCTCTATTTGTAAGATGTCTTAAGTTAATATTCAAAACACAGAACTAAAATGATTTAAATAAATCCCTATTTTGAAAAACAAATGAAACAAACTATCCACGCAGCCTAAAATATTCTTGGCAACTGTTTATTATACATCTAGATCTTTTGAATTAAAAACACTGGAATATGAATAACACTCAGAAGTTAAATTTTAAATTGTACAACATTGTGATTTATTTTGCAGAGATTATTTTTTATAAGTTTGTATAACTAGTCAACAATTTACATAATTAGCTCTTATTTCATTTCTTAGATCAGAAAAAGCCCATGACACTTTTTTTGGTGTCAGTTTGAAAGCAGAAATAGGAACGAACCGTTATACAGCAAAATCAAAATTGGATTATCCTTGGTAAATTGATAAAATCAACTGCTATGTTAAATTATTAAGGATTTTAAAATTATAATATATATTGTGGAGTTTAATGATTCATTTTTTCTTATTTTCTAAGGCATGTGAAACAGCCAAATATGTATAAAAACACAATGAAAAGACAACTAAATTGTCTTTGATGCTAAATTCAGGAAAATTTAAAGAAAGATAATAGCAACCCTGGTGAGGATGTGTGCATTATGACATGCTAATACACACAAATAATTTAGCTAATTTTGCTACAATTTAATTACAGCTGAAAATTACAGCTGTTGTAAAATGACACAAAAATGTTCATGTTTTTAACAGGTTAATTTGTATGAGCATTTCTATTCACACATGCATCACAATACATTTTGATATTGTGTTCTATGTTTCTATCTTATAGTATCCAGTGAAAAATTGGCTGTAGGTGAAGCCTTCGACATACATGATCCAAGTAAGAATTAATTTGAACTGTCCCCTGTATTTATGAACATACTTTAAATTTTAAGTATTGTTAATTTACATAGCTTGACGGTCTTCCTCCTCTTTCAAATAAGTAACACAGGCATCTGCATGAATATTGGAACTAACTTTCACAGGTCAAGAAAAATTACATTTTAAGGGCATTAATTCTTGCAAATTTTGTTGGTGCTAATTTTTGTGAACAGTAAAGATGTTCTCAAAAGATGTTATCAAATATTTTAGCTGATGTTGAAAGTACTTTATTTAGGGAGGAAAAAGTGATTTCATAGCAAGCAAGTGCAATTTTCAGTTTTTGCTTTAGGGGTCAGCAATAAAAAAAATTGTTACCCTTTACAGAGACTTTTACTGAAAAGCGAGGGGGGTATAAGCAAAATATTTTTCTGTAACAAAAAACTAATTTGTATGATAAATCAATGTTTAGCTTACCTCCTGTGATAAAGAGGATTTTAGCACACATGTACCAAAGAGAACAACAAATTTTAGGTGTGCTACATTGGTTATTGTCTTAACGATTGTATTATCATTTTTTTAAAATCTCTTGCAGATTGTTTGGACATTTGAAATGATTTTTAAGCTCAAAAATGATACTAAGTGAAAGCGAATGGTAAATGAATGGGATACAATTTTTTACATAATTAGTTACGAAAGGTTATTTTCAGACTACATATTCTTATTTCTTCTTTTATAACACACTTGTCGTAATTATTAAAGGGAAACGGTAATAATGTCAAAGATGGCGCAGAAGACGATCTTTATTATGCTACACTGCACGAGGTTTAACTTTCAATAGCATTAAACTTTAAAATAAAGTATTATTCATTGGATAATAAAACAATTTGTTGCACTGTTAGGATTCTTGTTGGCTTAAAAGTCATTTAAGCCTCGTTCTAAGAAAAAAATCTGTCAAAACAATGATTAAGGCTTTAGCCTGGATAAGTTTTGGGCAAGATTTTCAGATCATACCATTTAGGAAAATAATAAAAACAAGGTAGAATATGCTTGTTGTAACACTCTCCTCCATTATAAATTTTAACAAATAATTTTAATGCTGCCTAAAACTTTAAATATTGTCAACAAAACTATAGTCCTTAAAAAGATTCTGCATTTAAATTTAGATTTTCTTATAAAATTATCCAAAAAACATCAAAAGAACACTAACATTTTTTATCAAAATCAACTTTTCTGATTTCTTATTATTTTAAGTGGGAGATGAATAACTTGCTGTCTAAATTTTGAAACAGCGCAAATATAATTTGCTGCATAACTTTCAAAACATCACAAGTATATTCTGTATAACTTTTAAAGCAGCACAAGAAATATTCTTGCTCTTTAAAAACAAAATTTTGAGCATGTAAGTATTTTAATCTTTTTACCTTAACAGCTATAGTTATTTTAATAATTCAAAACAAGATACAAATTTATCCAAACATTTTTTATAGTAAGACAAATTATTTTTTATTTTTCATTTGCAACAAAAAAATATTAACAGTGCGATGCAAAAATACATATAAAAATATGCTTAACGTAACACCTTCCTCCATTGTTATTTGTTATTATTTTTTTTGTTGTTCCGACCATACATTCTAAATAAAATTATTTTTATTTCGCTGACCAACCAATTGAAGCTACCATCCACTTCGCCTGTAGAACAACTAATTAAGTTTGAGTCGCCTTATGAGAAAATAATTATAGTATTGTTTTATCGTAAAGCTTTTTTTGAATCACTTGCAACATAGCTCTCACAAAGATCAATAAAGTATTTACAATAAGCAAAAGATTACAAAGCTTCTGACTTACAGGAAAAGGTTTTTATAGCACGTACATGCTTACATTCCGACTGTACTGTAGGTCAACAGCCTGTTTTGGGAACAGATGGGATTGTTGATGCCATGGTTCGAGTTAGAAAAGTAAAGTCAGTTTGCAAAAATTTCGGCACTTTGTGACGAAGTAAACCACTATCTATATTTGGCCTGGGAACACTGTAGATCAATTACCATTGGCTTGTTCGTTAGTAGCTACTTGTTTTTCGACAAGAATTTGTAATTTTTGTTACCTGCGAGCTTTACTTTTTACATTTTTGTGCCATGTTGGCCATTTTATTTTTGAAATCAGGATGATGAGTAGGATGTAAGGGCTGGTACGGTGAAAGTACGCAACTATTTCCTTATCTTGTCATCAAAATTCAATTTTTTTAATGACGTTAAGAGGGATGAGTAAAATTTTTAGCATACAAATGAGGCTAAAAAATGAAATGTTCTGCCCAATCTTGGAACGCGCCGCGCGTCTTAAGACTGGCCAGGCCAATCTTCCGACAGTGACAAATGGGTGGCCAGTCTTAATACTGGACTGCCCAATCTGTGGACGTACATACCCAATCTTATAACAATTGTGGAAGACAAACAGAACAATAAATTTTTTAGAATTTACCTCTTAATAGGAACTTTAAATTGCAACTTTTCTTGGAAAATCAAAAGGCCAAAAATTTATATATACCACGTATTTTATGTATAAAAAATTGAAACTGCTCAACCATATTAGCATAGTCTATAAGGTTTTTCTTCTATAGACCATGATATTAGCTAGCTGGCTACAGCTCGCTAGCTGGCCACAGCTCGCTAGCTGGCTAAACATCTCATCCAATGAAATTAACAGCTAGCTAACTAATCATATGGTTAAATACGATTTTTCTGATTCTTTATTAATATAAACATTTTATTTTTAAAATTTAGCCACTACTCTACAAGCTGTATATAAATGCTAAATGTATAACACGTGCTCTACCATCTACCTAGCTAGTTAGCTACGATTTTCATTCTACTGTGTCCAAAAACTGACCGGGTCAATTCAACAGTACCCAAAATATGATGTTTTAATGTGCTTGTGTGGTACATCCCTTCTTTAAAATCTAAAAGGCACCAAAGATGAGCCTAACATGGTCTTTTGCCCAATCTTGTGACGACCTGCCCAGTCTTAAGACTGGCCGGCCAGTCTCAAGACTGGGCAATTTTATGTCCAAAGATTGGGCAGCGCCCTAAGATTGGGCAGAACAAGTTAGGGAATAATAGACAATAACCATGGACAATAACATTGTAGATAGATAGATAGATGTGCATATCTTACATGGCTAGCCTCACAAATATCGAGGGATATACCCTGTCTATTATTTCCAGGAGGGGCCATGGCGTAGATGGAGAGTCCTAGAGTATTTAATGCTCATTTTGAGCTACGCAGACCCAATTAGAGCCCGCGCTCTACTAGACAACTCCCGGCAACATCCAACGGCCCACACAGTGTGCCATCTTCCCAATTTCCCTCACATGGCTTGGGTTAACCCGGGGCTATGGTAACATTCACTCGCCCATGTTGAATCGCCGTCAAAAGGAATCGAACCCCGGTCTCCCGCACAGAGTACGAGAGCTATAACCACTAATCTACGGCGCCACACATTGTATATATTATTTATGTTTCATATCAACATTGCATAATTATGACTCAAATGGTTTGATTCCTATCTACAAGTCTACACAGTAATCTATATTATAATACCCGTATCCGTCTGTCTGTCATGCAAAAAGGTAGCTTAGCTGCACAGGTAGCAAGATACACACAATGCAGTACAAAAATGACGGGCGAACCCGTGGATTTTTCCACGGGCTAACGACTAGTACGAATAATTTTTGTCAGTCTTTAATTTTTTTAGCTAGTTATGAAGAAGAGGTGGGTGTGGGTCTAACCTTTACGAAAGAAAAGCCTGCAAAGAGTGCCGAAAGTTATTTGTCGCTGGCACCTTTTTTAACACAACTTCTAGCTAGCTACAGACTTTTTGTGTGGAAACTACATTCCTTCTCCTAGCTAGCTGGTTAAGCAAGCCTTTTTTGACAAAGCTCAAAAACAACTTACCGTCTTCTTCTTGATCGTCATCCTGCCCTCCATAACTATGAAGTAATAATTTTATATCTGCCATCGTTTAATTGCTCAACATTCAGCAAACATTTTACTGCGCACATCTTCTCCAA
This sequence comes from Hydractinia symbiolongicarpus, assembly GCF_029227915.1. Classification (NCBI taxonomy): domain Eukaryota; kingdom Metazoa; phylum Cnidaria; class Hydrozoa; order Anthoathecata; family Hydractiniidae; genus Hydractinia; species Hydractinia symbiolongicarpus. Next base: position 8,894,190 of record NC_079885.1, read on the forward strand.
ACACTGGCCGCCATCTTGTAATTCCCTTCCCAACGACCACCCTGGGCCGTAGACTCATTCAAATATTTATCGGGTCATATCCTCCCGCCTGGGGGCGTTTAAATCTCCACTTTCTAACTAACTAAGACAAAAAGCATGCGCGTTGGTAATTCTATTTTTTCCCGCAAAAGCTCGAGTAATACGATTTTAAGGAAATACCAAAGAATAAATGTCGAAAAACAGAGAGGTTTTTAACTTTAAATACAACAATAATAAAACAATAATATAATCGATATAGCTATATAAGTCAATGCTTGAAATATTTACTACCTTTTTAGCGGCGTAGATTTGGCCCCGAAATTTGATTAAAATGGCCATGCTAAAGTCCAGAAACAAGTAGCACATTGAGGGTCTCACCAAAAAACCTAAAATTCGCAGTCCTAAGACCGCTGTAAACATTGGCAAGTTCAAATTGGGCGAAGCCAGTCTAGTCACAAAACCTTAAATTCACTTCTCCCCGGATTTTTTCCCAATGAGGTAAATACTTGATAGGACAAATTTTGAAATATGCCATCATTTAGTTTCTATATAGACTTTTTTGTTGAGAGGGAGATTGGACTGTAGACAAAAATGATGTTTAATAACAATTAGAGTCTTCTACTTGCTCCGGCCAATTGTATCTGTAACTTTTAGTAACATCTTACTTGGATCTATTTTTGCGGCAAAATATATACCTTACCATAACATACCATCATTTTTGAAAGAAATGAACTTTTCAGAAAATTAGTTTTTTAGAATTTGTTTAGAGCGGAGCACCAGCAATATACAGCAGCAGTCAGGGTGTGTAGAATTTTACTTCCGGCACACAGATACACGGGTAAGTTAACATCCTTTAAATTTTGCTTTCATTGCATAGCTATCCATATCGAGGCATAACATGGCCGGAGATTCAGGGACGTTTATTATACTATTATATTTACCCTTGTCCCCACGGTTTTTCTATTTTTGTGTTATATGCGCGAAAAAATGAAAACAATGCACAAAATTAGCAAAGATTAATTTTAGCAAATATTAACTGTCAAACTCTTTTGTGGCGTCTCATATTTTGTCGGCCATAATTTGGTAATGGTTGTGGTGGTGGTGATGGCGGTGGAGATGATCGTGGTAGTGTTGGTGGCGATGGTGATGGTGGTAAGAATTCAATGTATTATATGTTGTAAAATAAAAGCAGTTTTATCGTTGACATGGCTTCCTTCCGCAGTCATGTCAACTAACAATTTCTCATAACAAAATAATATTTCAAAAGATTCCTAAATTATTAATTACTAGTCGATAAGGCCCGTGGAAAAATCCACTTAGGCAGAAGGACAATGGAAAAGTAGGTTGTTTTAGATTTTTTGCTGACGTCAGCAGTGCAATTACAAAAATATTTGGCGAAATTTAGTTTATTCGTTGCCTGCAGATGTTAAAACGCTGACCAAGAAAATGTATATGATCATATCTTTTTGATAAGCAGTTAATGAGACATAAGGGTTTTAACATTTTTCTGATGTCAGCAATGGCCAGTCAAACCCCCCAAATTTTTTTTTAGAAATTTGTATACCTGCTGCCTTCATTGTATAGGTCTTGAAACGCTTATCAAGAAAATGTATAGGATCGCGTATTTTTGACAAACGGTTGCAGAGATATTAGGGTTTGAAGGTTTTTTGATGACGTCATCAACCCGTCCATTCCGAAACGGATTCGGGGACCCAGGTTTGGGAAAATTACCCAAATTGGTCCTAGTTGGTCCCTAGTTACCCACGCGGTGAAAAATCATTGACGTCACCACCTCGTTTCCAAGTTATTTGGCCTCAAAGTTTTAGGTGTACTGTAATGGCTTCATTAATTTAATATAGGATATTGACGTTAAAGTAGTGTTATTTTCGTCGCGTCGTAACGTCAGAAAATTTAACATATTAGACATGCATTTTTCGGCAACATCAAGCAATGGCAATGGGTAAAAGTATTGTTAGAAAAGACAACTGTTTGTGTGTTCCTCTAGTGTGTGTATTTATCATGAATTATAACAAACATATCTTTCCGACTCAAAAAAACCCCGGAAAGCAACGACGTAGGAGCGCATGATACACTCCTCCATACAGTCTTTTTTACCGTATACGTTTATGAAATAATAAATAAAAAAATAAATTTCAAACATTCTTTGTTACACTGCAAGGTACATCTATAGGTCATCCGAAAGTTTTCAAGGATAAAAAAATTTTTGTGCACAACTCTAAACCTTCCTTCAAATAAATGCAACGCAATCAAATCGAAACAGTTAACGAATCAGAAAAAATAATTAACAAAAGCGATTGCCTTTTACGCGCATGCTCAGAACAAACCAAGATACAAAAAAACCGACTAGTTTCTATAAAATTTCACACTAAAAATATCAATCACAAAAAATAATATTTAAGAATTTATGAAAAGCCGATTTAATCACGTCAATTAGAAAGCATTCAGAAATCACTAGATGTTAAAGTAGCATGCTAGCTTCGGCGACAATTATGAATAAAATCGTGTAATTATTACACGGCCGCTATTATTTAATAAATTTCTTTTTCATTATCTTTTCTCTATAAAACATATTAAATTTTATCTCGTGTTGTTGTGCATAATCAAATTTAACAGGCGTCAACTATTGCTTTTCTATCACAAAATTACAAAATATAAAATACTTATATAAAATCTATACCAGCGGCTGCCGATTCCCCAGGATCGTCTACGATAAAGTGAAAAATAAATCAGCAAATAACTCACAACAAGCTTGCATTTTAGTACCCAGTCTTCTTTTCGCAACTTACTGAGAATCTTTAAGCAGAATGGCGAACGTTTTTACGGATCAAAAAAGAAGAAGTGAAAACCATGTTTTGAACAACTAAAATTAGCTGTGGAAATGGAGTTTTATTTAATTAATTTAGCAAACTCAGAACTAAAAATGAAAATGGATGATAAAATATTTGCAATGTCATTAAAACTGGGGCGTATAGTCATAGATTATTATTTCTAATAAAAAAAATATTTTTAAATTTTATAACAATAAACATTCTGGCGTTTGATAAACAATGTCTTAGCATTTTTAAATGTGTCAGAACATTTTTATTGAATTTTCTTTTTGCGACCATTTCAACAAACAGACAGGGAAGCCTTTAGCCGAAAAAAATATATTCATATATATAAGGACATTTGCTTTTATCATTATTAAAACCTCACCAGCATTTTCGTTTGTTTCTTCCTTTTGTTCCTCTTCTTTAACCTTTGGTTCTTCAGGCATCGGCACCGAATCGCCATCTAACGTAAATACAAAAACTTTTTAACAAATACGATATAAACTGCCCAACAGACAATCTAAAAGTTACGCTTAAGTTCGCGTTTTTTGTAACACTAACCCACCCCTTGTGACATAAAATAGAAAGTTAATTCGTGCGGAGTTTATACAGTACATTTCTTACGAGCACATCATAACAAAAAAGGGAGAATAATTTAAGTAACGAAGATGCAAATGCAGAAATAATATCTCTCACACATAGATGAATATATGAGTGAAAACAAAATATCAGACATTTAGCACTTCCCTGGGAGAATATTTCACTAATTTTTTTCAAATTTTTTTTTTTTGAAAGAATGTAGGAGGTAGACTAACAAAGCTATATTTCCTCGATTTTAATTGACAATTTAGTGTACTCCGTAATGAACAAAACATTAGTGTTTACCTGCTTCTTCGGTCGATTTTTTCGCATCTTCGGTCGATTTATTCGCATCCGCGGATAAGCTTGAGCTTCGCACTAGCTCTTCGGCAGAATTCTCAGCTTTAGACTCCTCGGCTACACTCTCCATGGCTGACTCTTCAGCTGTTTCTTGCAGAGCTGGTTTAGGGCGTTCAGCCGCAACAGGTTTTCCTTCTCCGTTAGCTGCATAAAACGAATCCATAAAATTTGTTTTGAATTATCAATTACCACCCTTTCGAGGACACAGGGGGGCGTAAAATTTGCAAATTTTTTATAAAATAGGAAATCATTTCCTCAAAAGTGGTACACAGTTTTTCAATGAAAAAGACTGAATCAAACCTCCAAAACAAAAAGATAAGCCACATCGTTGCTGCCTCAGTGAAAGAGGAAATATAAAAATGAAAATGCAGAAAATGCTTTAAAACTACGCACGTTTTTTGAGTGATGCTGGTCGCTTGGGCGGTGGCGGCTTCGCACCGATGGAACCATGACGCTCTGGTTTGGCAGCAGCACTGGGTGGTTTTGGTTTAGCTGTTGGTCCTGGAGCTGGAGGTTTTGTGCCATCTCCCTAAAACATGTCGAAGGATGTATTAAGATCAGTGACAATGCTTTCACATAAAAAGAAAGTGCAAAGTTCAAGCAAGTACCTGTCCCTCTCGTTTGAATTGATGAAGAACGTTACACGTTTTTTAAATAATACAATTACAGCTACCGCTTAAACCCTGGTTGTTTGTATAAATTTTATTAAAACTGCAAAAAACAGGTATTTGGTAATGATATAACTAAAAGTCTGCTCTGAATATGGATGCTACAGGGTTTAAAAATCAAAAATTGAAGAGGATTATGTTTTTTTTACAATTTTTGCTTAGTAATAATTTTTATTTTCTGCCAATAATTATCTTTATCACTGCATGAAATGTTATCCAACCAGAGAACCTGCAGACTATCTCACTAAATAATGCGATTTTTTATGCAGTGACGCATACCAACGAAATCAGTACGTAACAAGCTTTTCTGAAGTCAAAGGTATAGCCGTTTTACGTGTTTTAGGACTCTAAAAATGCGTTGGCTTTCAGGGGCTTTGCCCCTGCACCCCACCAGGGGGCTCACAGCGCTCCCTGAACCCAGCTGTTTCGGCAATTTGCTTCGCTCGTTGATTGTCACTAAAATCTCAAAATCTACCACTATGACTGAGCCCCCACCCACTTTGGAATTTGTGGCACCGCCCCTGAATTTTGTAGAAGATTAGATGCCAAAATTAAGAAGAAATGGGAATTTTTTAAAAACAAAATTTAATAAAAACAAGGAAAAATGAGGAAAATTGAGGAGATTTTTTTTCGTTACTGAGATTAAAACATAATAAAGCCAGGTAATAGGCTTTGTAGATATACACATTAAGCTTTATGCATGTAGACACAAAAATATTCCAAATCAAGTGAAAAATACCTTAATGTATTATGAATATTTTTTGAAGATGATTGAAATTTTGTCTTTATTTCATAGGAGATTTGAGGAGAACTGAGAAGGATTTTCAATTTAAGAAGTTTCAAGGTGTAACCCTATGTTACTTTTAAAGTCAAATCCGCAAAGTAAAGTCAAGAGAGTTGAGAAACGTAGCTCGTCGAATACCTTATTTTGTCGTTTTTTCATCTCAGCAAGTAACGCCGAACCACCTGCCATAGGGATTCCAATCTTGGGTATCATGGCTGGCCTTTTTACTGGTTCTGGCTTTGGTTGCGCTGGCGGTTCTACGTCAGGCGTTTCGTTTGTTTCTTCAGCTGTTGCTTCTACCTTTGGTTCCACATCTGACTTGGGTTCCGCTGGTTTTGTTTCGGTTACTGGTGGATTAGGTTTCGTCTCGGGTTTCGTGGCAGCTGTTGACGCATTAGTTTTACCGTCGGGTACATCCCCTGATCCTGAACAAAAACATTGCGTATAATGACAGTCACGCTGTACTTATTAGTATGGGGGAATATATTCCTAAGGTGACAAGTTCAGAGACAATAAAAAATGTCTGAAAAGCACGCCACATAGCAGACGTAGCTCTCCATCAGAGGTCCAATTTTTCTCGTTTTTTACGTTTTCTGTCAGTCCCTTAGTTCCTGCAAATAGTGTGAAAACATTTTACCATTTTTTGCATCTGCCGTTTCAGCTTTCGAAGATCCACGACCTTTTCTCAAAAATCCAGGAAGAGATGGTAGTTGGATGCCACTTTAACAAAAGAAGGAATATTTAGCTACCTATATTTGACAAGTAAAATGTTTTTAAAAGAAAAACAGTAGTTTAAAAAAAATACCCGATCGGCTTTTTCGACTTTTCTTTTTTAGACTCCTACGAGACAAAAAATAACCAAATAATATTCGGAACTGAAGGTCATGCTTTAAACACACAATGAAACTGTATGTCATGTATTAAACATGCAATAAAACTGTAGGTCATGCATTAGAAACACAACGAAACTGTAGGTCATGTATTAAACACACAATAAAACTGCATATCAGCCTTTCTAATTTAATTTGTGGTCCCTTTAGGTCGTTGAACTTGTGCTTCGCGTTGACAATTTATATTTTGTTTTGTGACCACCGACGTAATTTTAAAGGTTGCAGGTCATGGATTAAACACACAAATGAAACTGTAAGTCATGCATCAATCACGCAATGAAACTGAAGCCAACCACGCAGTATAAGAGTATAACTGTAGGTCATGCATTGAACATACAATATAACAGTGGGACATGTATTGTACGTTCGCTGTAAAGCAACCTACTTTCTTGTCCGGTTTCCTTGGAGCATCTGGTTTTATTTTATCTGACGCAGCCCTCTGCACGGGATGTGACTCCGCAGTTAAATTGCTAGCAGGCCTACAATACATAAGAAATATAATATAATCTAAATTTTAAAACAAATAAATAATAAATTTTGGAGTTATATTTTTAATAAAAACTTGATAGAAAAGAATGTATGGTGGAGCTCGGCGACATTAAATAACCTTTCAGAGCGTTAAAAGCAACTGTTTCGTGTATTTTTGTCCTGATAATAATTACGTACATAGCTGAGACAGGTCGTTGCCTTGGTGAAGGTTTCGGGGACGGCTTTGGAGAGGTCTTAGGAGACACTTCTACTTGTGCGTCGATGTAGCTGTCAGCATTTTCTGTATTCATATGCGCTAATTTTGACACCCTGGATGGAGCGCGCCTTCCTTGCGGTTTGGCACGATCTTTAGCTACTTTGAGATGACTGGCACTTGCACTCACTGCATCCAATGCTAAAATAAATAAATAAAAATATTAGATATGAGCCTTAAAATGCATTTAGCACGAGATGGAGAGCAAAAATAGCAAGTATGTATGTTTCGAGAAATTTCAGCAATTTTTATAAATTGGTTGCAACATAAAAATAGCTGTATGGAGAAAATATTTAAACAAGTCGTTTGAACGAAAATGAGATAAAAAAAAAGAAATTAAAGTTAACACAGTTTAGTATTAATTTAGAAGAACTAACTAGATATGTCAGGACTTTAAACACTGACTCGCTCTTCACTTTGGGTTATAAATTTTAGCCAGGCATATTATGGTATATGCCATCTTGAAAGCTAGACCGTTTAAGCTCTCAAGTGCCTATAAAACGTTTTTGGCAATGTGGTATTTTGTAGACCATATCATAAATATTAAACCTCGTGTCCCTAGTAAATGATTGTTTGTCATGACACATCCGTGTGCCCATTCTCTACTAAGTTTACCCAAATTGAACCTCCGATCAAGCTACTGTGTGCATCACTAACACAGCAAGCGGAATTTTTTACAGGGTCCCAGAACTGGGAGCCACAGATAAACCCACTACACATGTTCTTTTATGTCCCTCTCCCTTGATGCGCAATTAAAATTTTGAAAGAACACTCTACCAAAAAACAATATTTGCTACTGGATAGAGGTATATGTTTAATTCATTTCTTGCATTACAGAGTTACTATTATAAATACCGAAAAACTGCCTAAATTTGAGATTTTTATGCTGACGTTAGCATTTCTGTGTTAAAAGTAGCACAAAAACTATTGTAAATTACCAATTAAGCGCTAAGTAACCAAAAAAGCACCCAGTGACCAAAGAAGCATCCACTTTTTCATTAAAAGTTTTAAAGAAGTTCCAAGTACCAAATACGCCCTCAGTCTGAATAAGCTGCCAGAGGATAAAACTGCGCATTAAGGGGATGTTCATATGAGAAGAGCTAACCTAATTAGCCGAGGTGATTTTTTTACGCTCGCATAAACCAAGCTAGTTCAGTTAGGCCATCAAATATTTCTAGGAGTTTACACTCTGAAGCTTTAAAATTTATTATTCTCATCCAGGATTAACGATTCACTTAGTGATGAATTTAGTGTACATGTTGTTGGTGTACATCAGGGTTCTGTACTTAGTCCTTTGTTATTTGTTCTAGTCTTAGAAGCGCTGTCGATGGAGTTCAGAACAGGTTGCCATGGGAGTTATTGTATGCAGATGATTTGTTTCTCATAGCAGAGTCGATGGAAGAATTAGTTAAAAAGTTTGAGAAGTGGAAGAAAGGACTAGAAGAGAAAGGGCTAAGGGTGAACACAGCAAAGTCTAAAGTCATGATTAGTAGCATTGCAGCCAAGTGTGACCTTGTAGTTGGAAAGTGGCCTTGTGGAGTTTGCAGGAAAGGGGTTGGTAGTAACTCAATTTTTTGTCAGACTTGCAAGCATTGGGTACATAAGAAGTGCAGTAGTATTGGTGGAAGGTTAAGAGCTGACATTCAGTTTGTATGTAAGCGTTGCAAAGGTGAGATAGTTGAGAACTTCTGTTACTTAGGTGATATGTTGGGCAGTGAAGGGGGTGTTGGAAGAAGTGTTACTTGCAGGATAGGTTCTGCTTGGACAAAGTTCAGAGAGTTACTTCCTTTGTTGACTAGTCTTGTCAATTGAGTTAAAAGGTAGGTTGTATGAGGCCTGTGTAAGAAGTGTTATGTTGTACAGTAGTGAGACATGGGCAGTGAAGCAGGAAGATCTTGACCGTTTAGAAAGGAATGATATGAGAATGGTTAGGTGGATGTCTAACGCCAGTTTGAGAGACAAAAAGAGTTCAGATGAGCTAAGAAGCAGGCTAAGTATCCGTAAAATTAAAGATGTTATTCACATAAAATTGGCTGTGGCACTTGGAAAGAATGGAGGGGGGTAATTGGGTAAGAAAGTGTTGAGACTTGATAGTTCCTGGGGCAAGGCCCAGAGGCAGGCCGAGAAAGACTTGGGAGGAGGTTATAAGGACAGACTTGATAGAGAGGAAGTTGAGTTTAGATCTAACACAGTCTAGATCAGATTGGAAGAGGGTCATTAATATACCTCATTCAACCCATGCTAGCATGGAAAACGGACGTTAAGTCGAGAATGATGATGGATGATGGATGATGGATGATGGATGATTGATGATTGATGATTGATGATGATGACAGTAAGTTTACTTTCTTAAATGTAAATGCAAAACATTATCCAATAAAAAACACCACCCAAAGTCAGGATCTTCCGGTTTGCCCAGATGTTTCTTTTCCATATAAACAGGTCTTTAATATAAAGAATTAGCAAACAAAAGAATGCAATATAGAAGGGGAAACAGGAAGATGATGTGGACATTATTCTTATTCCCTTTAATGACCCTTTCGTAAGAGCGTTTGGTCTACTGACACTTGAAGCACCTAATCCTAGTCGTCTCTAATTGGGCTAAATGAGACCATGTCTCATCCGAAGCATGCTGTATACATCTATCATGCACACACATAGTCATTATAGTATTCAGTTCTTACTTACCACTTACGCTTGGTAAGTGCACACGTTCTGGTGGAGCATCTATAACTTCAGTACTTGCTGGTCTTTCCTTAATAGTAGAAACACTACCACTCTGCGTCCTAGGCGAAGGAGTGTCAATGTTGATGTCCTGTTCTGTTCTGTAAAATGTTGGCCTTCTTTTCACCGAAGCTCTTTTCCGTTGATGTTTATCTGGACGACTTGTCAATGTGCTCAGCCTACTTCGAGCTTTACTTGCAGCCTGAAAGAGAAATGATATTAAATCTATTATGCTTTTCTTACAATGGTTGTCATAATAACATGTGTTCTTGTACTTTACAGAGCAGTTGACAACAATAGAAAACAAGAAGTTTTTAGAGTGTTTAATTGACTAAGGCTGTAATAACACTTACTGATGTAAAAAAAAATAGTAAAGATAAAATAAAAAATAATAAAAAATGGAAAAATAATGATAAAAGTAATCTGACGGTTATTACCATTGCCAAAAACGCCAAAAAAAGGTGTTTTTATGCCCCTTTTTATTTTCAGCCATTTAATATCAATACATGCTTTTTTATAAGGATATCAAAATTATAACCAGGCTGATCATTATTCTTATTCTCTATCGTTCAAAACTATGGAACTATTGTTTTTAACCTGACTTCCCAACCTGATATTCTTATAAAGCATATTCTTATAAAAAAAAACGTGCATTCACAATATGGTCTTAAAGATCTAGTATTAAATATTTATCTACGAAAATTAGACTGTCATTATTGGAGAAATGTAAATAGGTACGGAATAAGCAGAATCAATAATTGATTAAAGAAAGTCTCACCAGGTCTGCATCGTCATCGTCACTTAGATCTGAAGCTAATATTGAAATGCGTTGGCCAGCAGACAGCTCCCATGGCATATCAAACATCTCAGATACAATTGGTGATGATGTAATGGTAACCGATGGTGTCAAAGGACTAGTAGGAGGAGAGTCTTTGTTCTCCTTCGCTTCAACCTTTGCTTTATCTTCATCGGTTTTATTGTTAGTGTCGTCCAAGGCCGTTTCTTCTTTTTCTTTTAAGTCTTCTTTTTCTTTCACATTTTCTGTTTCTTTTGGTATTTCTTTACTTTCCTCTTTTTCAATTAGCTCGAACTCTTCTTCTATCTTCCCTTCAGTAACACCATCTTCTTCTGTACTTTCTTCTTGTTTGCTTTCTGTTTTAGGTTTCTCCACCACTGCTTGTTCCTCTTTATTGTCTGCTTCACTCTAATATGAAGCGTAAACACATCATAATTTTAGATGTTTCCTCTTTTACTTGGTGAAAAAATTAAAATTAAAAATCTCAACGTAATTCTTGCCAGCAAGAAGTACTTCTTTACCAAATAACGCAAGTTAATTATCAACGTTTGGCTAAATTCAAAAAACGAAAACGCTTGCGAAAAAAGATACATAAAGACATACCAAAGCATCAACACTTTTTTGAAGAGCTTCTACTAAAACTTTCTTGAAACTCTCTGCAAGCGAATTTCCTGTATCCAAGTTTGACTCGCTAAAATATACAGTATTGATGTCAATGTCAATTTGTTTTTAATGTAAAAATGTAGCCGACTTAATTCAATAACACACCATAGTTTATAGGTCAGGTTGCTTTTACCAAATTGAATAAGCGAGTTATTTACGACTTGCTTATCCAATAATCCTCCATCAACCAGTTCTTGTTTGATGCTTTTAATGACTTTCTAAAAAGAAATCAAGGCAAAAAAAGTAAACCTATGTGGGACACTAGTTGTATGTTTCGGAACAATCCACTTCACTAGCCAAAAAAAGGTCCGAAATATGGTCAAATTGGGGCTTACTGACGTTAGCAAAAATTAGCACCCTTTATGATCCATAGTCCTAAGTCCGCTGTGAACTTTGACGACGTTCTTAATGGCTGGTGATTTTTATCTTCGAAATGCTACCATTCTTCACAATATAATATGTCTGGGGTTGTAGTTCAACCAAAAATGTTATTCTATGTAACACGAACATCTTACCTCATCGCCAAGAGCAGAAGGACAAATTTTTTGTGCCTCGTTCAACATTTTATCTAGGTTTCCCTGCAACAGATCATATTTGAAATAAAGTTAACAGATACCATCTATGAAAACATCTGCATAAAGGTGACCTTGCTTTACAATTTTTATTTGCAAGCTAATTTATCGCTGTGATTACAAATTCACTTAAGTCAATTTAAAACAACATTAGAAATGAGATTAAACTACAAACCTGCAAAACACTTTCTATAGAGTCATGAAAGTCTTGAGAAATCTTGTGAAACTTTTCATCAAGTATTTTTTTTGTAGATTCAGGATCAGAAAATAATTGAAGTAACACCTAAATATATAAATGTAATGGCAATACGATAATCCTACCTTTGACTGTAACTTGTTACATCATTACAATACAGCAAACCGTACCCTATAGCTAAGTCTGGTAACTATCTGCCAATGCCTTCACTACAACACTACATTAAGTGCACCATTGAGTAACAAATTAGCTAAATTGAGTTGGTTACCTACAACCACAGCATTATCATCTAGGAAAAGGGTCTGTTTTTGCCACAGAACCATTTGATCAATGATCCACAGCTGATAGTCTGTGAAAGTTCTACTTTGGCAAAGGTGCAAAAGTCAGGTAAATGATGTTAACAAGGCAATTGGAAAGGTCCATTTGCTTGTGCTCATGATATTTTAAAGATAGACCTTTTTGTGAAGAATATAAATTTAGAATTAATCTGTATGCCATACGAATTTACCTGTCTAAAGGAGTCTGTTTCTTTAATAAGACATCTAGCTGTTTTTACTTCCTTTTGAATCTGTTCAGAACTTGAGTTCTTGTATTTGTTTACTAAATCTTGAAGTTGAACAACCAGTCCATCTGTAAATTGAGTCTACAAGAAAACAGATTTAGCAATAAAATCTTGAAGAATGTCATTTAAAAACTTGAGTGATACTATTTAACATATAACCTCATAACAATGCATACACCTCCAAACATAGATCACAAAAAATAAGGCAAGCAAATTGCAAAGCTAGTCATACACTGTACTACATTTTTCTATTTGAAACTGGAACTTTTAAATTACATTCAATGTTCATTCAAGAATCCGCTCATGGTTAATTTTTTTTTCTCTAGCTTCCGCTCTGTTAATTTATGACGTAATGCTTGGGTGAGTTTAATCAAAGCATTACAGTACTCACAAATTGTCAAAAAACTCATAAAACTCAAGCCTTGATAAAATACTCACATAGTTGTCAATACTACTCAACAAGAGTCCTTGATGAACTTTGTAAGCTTGATCAGGTGTAGAATCATGTGTTGATTGGTTTCTTATCAATGCTTTTTCAATCTAAACTCAATATAGACAGCTTGTTCAACATTGTTCCTGCAGCAAATACGTTAAGGCATAACTGGCCATTTACTTTAGTTTAAAAATATCTTTTTTTATCTCTTTTAATATGGTTTCTAGTATATCAAGCCTGTGATGTTCTTTGTGTTATGGATATTAAATAACTTGCACTCATGTATAAAGTCTTTTGCTGCATATACATGTCTTGTATCCATGTTGTCATGTAATTTGCACATAAATTTTAAGTGTGACAACTAAGTTAAAACACATACCTGTCTGTAGTATTTCATAAATAATTCACCAGTATGTTTCAAAGATGCAGTCAAGTCTGCCATAGGTATTGGGATTGAGTGCAATGAATAATTCCTTTTAAGTAAATGTATGTATTTAAAAAACCCTGCTTATAACATAGTGTTTTTTCTACACTCATAAACTTAGCCTGTCAGGTCAAACATTGGCAACATGTAAGGTTAGGTAGTTGATTGATATTATTTAATAATCAGAAGCGCTTCGATGAAATAAGTTTGTGTAATTTGTTATTTCGGGAAATTTAAGCACTAAATGACACCTGAAAACATAACAAATAAGAAATTTTTCATTTTTCATGTCCACTTACCTGTTCATGGCTAAAGCTAAGTCTTGTAAACCTTTGTATGTTATGTTATTTTTGTCCAGAATGATTTCCCTGAAAAGAGGGTAAATTCACAAGTTTGATGAAGTTACTTAATTTTCATATAAGGCTTTTAATGTTTTTACCTTAACTTTGTATTAATTTGTAGGGCTTTTGCAATGAGTCTAGCACCGACATCTCCAATTGCATTGCCACTGAAATGGGAAATGAAAAAAAAATAACCTTTACGTCATCCCCAAAAAATATTTTGTTTTTTGCAGACGGATAACCTTGAACAGACAGGGCACTGGCAGACCTAAATATTGCCATATTTTGTTTACAACCATAAATGCTGCATTTTATTACAAAAATGTCCTTTATTACCATTTTCATATTATTAAAAAAATAGTTAGGCAGGAGCGTTTAATCTGGCTTACAGGCAGTTATTTAGAAATAACATCATCCAACTGCAAGCAGCAAACAAAATGCTATTTATGACAAGACAAGAGATTTATATATTTATATATATTTATCACAAGAAAAGATTTTCACAAAAGGATTACAAACCTTAAATATGTAGTGTCAAATAAAGCATTACCTAATATTAATTTCCAAAAGTGTTTCATTTGTTCCAACACAATCAAAGATGGCAGCTGCATCCAGGCGCAGCTTGTTGTCAGCAATCGAAAGTTTTTCTAATGGCTTAAAAAAACACGAATTTGCCAATTAACAACCCAAAAAAATATCGCGTAATGAAATATATTAACAACAATAGAAGTTAGTTTGGCAGCAGCAATAAGGTTGCAATTTATGAAGTTATATAGTTGTGGACTTTATATGACTTTTATTTACACAGTGGTTAAACAAGATCTCACCAGGATTTCTGACATCACCATTTCAGCCAAAGCTTCAGAAACAACATTGTTGTGTCTATGTATATAAACAAAAGGGGTTTTTGCAACAATAAAATTAATATTTGATTAGTAAAAGTTAGATCATTTTTAGCGTAATCTTGTATAAAACAGCAAAACATGGCTCACTTTGATTTCGATACATTGCGTGCTAAATCTAATTCTCGGATTGAGTGACTGTTACTGATAGCTTCACATAATTGTTCAAGATCTTGATCTAGGCCTGGAAATAGAGGAAAATATATTTTTAAAACATAGAACATTTCATACAGTTATAACCTAAAAATTTTGGGGTGCATTAAATCGTCATTTGTGAAAATCACAATACCTACCATTGTCAGCAAGATTTAATTTTGTTAAACATCGAACGTCTTTAATGCATGAACTAATTTCAGATGAACCAGCTGATTTTATCTGCAAAAAAAGTCAAAGATCATTGTTGTGAAGAATATAACACTCTCTTATTAAAAATATATATTTATCAAAATAAAATTTATGATATCTTACAAACATTTTTTGTGTTCAATTCTATATATTGAGTAGAGAATTAAAACCAAACTTCATAAATACCTCATTGTGGGACAAATCTAGCCCAACATCTGTTAAAACTGGATTATTAATTAAACCAACCATAATAGCTCTAAATTGTATAAAGGAACAATAAAACACAAGGAAGGGTTTTTTTATTGACTGCAACACATCAAAGGAGAAACAAAATGAAAAATCGTTACATAAATTAAGTGCTTGTTATAAATTTTAGGACACATTTTTTAAAAAATAGCTTAAAATTTTTTATTTTAGGCTGTCCCTAAATACGTTTTGTTTCCTGCTCACAACTGAGTGCTTCTGTATACAAACCAACTACAAACACAACGAAAATTTTCATACCTTCTCCAAATCGAAATCCATGGTTTAAATTTTTTAATGGTAACAGCTTATAACAAAATTCAGCGATGTTTAGAATACGAAAGATTTAATACTTTAATAACAAAAGACAACAAGGGCTTCTTTATGGTTTTATAGGTATAAATATGGAAGGCTTTTTTTACCGTGTCATGAGGAAATATGACGATGTTTGACAAAATCTAAAACTTATTGGTTGTTTTTTAAGAAATGGAGAAAAAAAAAATTCTTTAACACAAGTTTCACAAAATTCACATTAATTTTGTGTTTTGGTAGTTTCTGTAATAAGATAGCTAACTATCACAACAAAATAAAATAAAACATACTTGAGTGCTGCCGCAGGGAGTTTTGTATTTGATAAGTTTGCAAATTTTAATGCTCGGGATGAGGTAAAAAACTAAAGAAAAAGAAAAAATAAATAAGAAGAAATTTGGTGAAAATGCTGAGATTAACATTGTAAACAAATACTTGCTACTTAAACAACACAGCTATTTTAAATCATTTCTCCATAGAAACAAAAGATTGCATTGGAGAGCCGTCTAGCACAAAGATTGCAAATGAAGTTCTGAATGCTAATTTACTTTTTAAATACTGTGAGATGACTAGTGATATATAAAAGTATTATGTATTTCATTAAATTAATAACCTTAAATCTTAAAAAAAATTAGTTCTTGAAAAAATTACCTCACAAAATTAATTAAAAAACACTTGCTTAAAATTTAAAGGCTGGCTTCCTCCTCCTTGTATAAATACTCACTTGTTGGAAGGCTGGGAGTGATTGTACTTCTTTGGACTTTCTAAAATGATAAGGAATGAAATCGTAACTATGATACAGAAGATAAAACGTATATTTTGTCCTATAAGTGAAGCAGTACATACATATAAAACTTTCATGTAAATAAGTTCAACTTCTAACTTCAATTTCTCTAACTTCTACAAACAAAATTACCACTAACGATTTTAGATTCATCATCATGTTTTGCACATGTTCCACAGGAAAACAATATCTATATATTATACCTGTATGAAAATGGGTTACCAGCTAAACATACATCTTGCAAGTTTTGTTGACAGCCACGAAACATTGCACCAAATAGCTGCGAATAAAATATAAATCAGTTAAACAAACAATATACATTCTTTAAAGTTTTAAAATAAAAGTAAAGAAAAACCTACAAGATCAAGAGCTGATTCTGTATGGGATATATTCAAGAATTCCACTGCATTTGGTTGTGCCAAAAAATCACACAATGACTAAAATATGAAAAATATATGTGGACAAATATAAATCTAAGATTCTAAACACTTGATAACAAGCCCTGGCAATGATAAGAGGCAGAATCATGTGTAATGAAAATCAATGTAGAACTTAAACACAGTAACTCGAAAACGAACTGAAGAAATGTTTCCATCAGTTGTTACAAAGTGACAAGGACAACACCATGTACTACCTGTGCTCCTTCTGATTTTAACACATTTCCTGATAAATCCAGTCTTGTAAGAGATGTAGCCATAAATTTATTATTCTTTAAAGAAGAAGCAAGGATGCCAGCACCCTTAGCAGTTAATGCAACTTCGGATAAATTTAAAGACTCTATCCCCTGTTGCAATGTGGAAATACACCCTGCCAAACTGGTCACACCTGTAACAAAAAGACAAAGAAACGTGAGGTAATCGAAACAACGTTTTATACCTTAATATGAATTTCAACTTACCTTTGTCTTCCAATGCATTTTTTGACAGATTAACTTTTTTCACTGTCTTGTTTGGATTAGCAGATAGCGCCAGTGAAAGTCTATGTGCTTGCTCTCTACACAAAAATATTATATCAAAAACTATCAGTAGAGATCAGTAGAGCAGTTTTTAAAGAAAGGATAATACGAAAGGCAACTTACTTATTTACATGTGCATCAGTTATGGTGATAGTCTCAATTGATGGAGACCTCTTTATAACTCGGATGATTGCATCCACCACTTCATTAGTCTAAACAAGAACAATTATTTCAAAATCGAATCAAATTTATCATACGCCCTGCTTACAAAATGGCAGAACTTACCAGTTTATAGGAAGATACAACAAAACTTGTGAACCAAGTGCTGTAACCAACTGCAGCGATCAATGGAGTGATCTCCCTAAAAACCATTAAGCAATAATAATTCTCGGAAGGCCAAATGATCTTTACAAGACAAAGAGGAATTAAATTTGAAACACTAAACATTAAAATCTTTTAAGCATCTTACTTGGTCTCAAGATGATCAAAATCCTCTACTTGAAAATCCTTACAGTCGTGACTAGCGTAAATTTTATTAACATCCTAAAAATAAAATAAAAATAAAAACAAAGGATTGTAAGTTTTATCAACATAAACAACTCAGGAAAATTAATATATAAAGTTACCCAAATCACTTCTGCAAGAGCTGTTTGGTTATAATAGTCACACAGACACATGTAGGCCAATGCAAAACCAGCTATAAATTTAATAATTAGTAATACTAACAATTCGAAAAATGTACTTAGTTGCCTGTAATGAAAATAAACAATTGTTTGATTGTGCAAACCCAATGGAGAAATGTGTTAGTTTGGTTGCTAAATGTGCTCTAAAAGCACCAGTTGTAACCTCTAGACACGACATTGAAAAACACGCAATTATATAACACGCAAATAGATTTAGAAAAGAAAACATAGTACAGAAATAATCACTACCACTACTTCTAACTCTACCAATTGAATCGGTACTTAATAATAATAATACTAACCACATGGTTGTGTTTCAGGAGCAAGAGATTGGACAATTAAATTTGCTTGATTGCGTATTACTTCCTCTTTCTGGCTTGACTCTGTTTTCACAAATACCTGTTTGCTAAAATAATTATGCATTCATTCACTATTTTTCATTCGAGCCAGCTAATTTTAACCTGCTATTTTTATTAGAAAAAAAATGCTGGGGAAAACTTCACAACACTGCCACAGAATGTGGTATGTGAATCTAAGACTTTAGGCAAGTCATAAATCTTAACGCTAACCAGAAGATCATTTTTTTTGGCTTTAGTGGCTTAACATGATATAAAACTCTTTAAATTAACATATATATTAAGATATGATTTTATGCCAATAAACTTACTCAACATTTATGTTTATAAAGTTACTCTTTAACAGTGCAAGCAAATACGAAACTGCTTTTTCAGAATCTTCTTGACTTGCGAAGAGGTAAACATGTTGATTTTGGCGATCCCCCACATTGACAGTTATGTTCAGCTGAAAAAGATAGATATCAAAATAGTTGACCTACAAAAAAAATGTAAACTTGAATCTATATGGAATTTTATTATTTGTGTGTTTGTTTGTGTGTAGATATGCAAACCATGTGTGTGTGTGACCATGCATGAAAGTTCCTTGAGGGCTGTGCAGAACTATTGACAAATTTGTGAGGTGCAAAATATAAATAAAAAAATGAACATTCATAATTTTTCAGAAATCTAGTAATGTATAAAACTTTGGATAAAATCAAAACAATTACTCACATTGATAGGTTTGGAACAATCTAATGAGTTTATATCAAGGATGTGAAAGCTGTAATCAATCTAAAAAAATACTGCAATAGATAAAAACTTTAATTAACACGCCCAATAAATTAATTTATAAGTTCAAAGAGTAAAATTTTGGTTGAAAACCTTCACTGAATACCTTGGATTGCTGTTTCTTTGTTAAGATGTAGACGCGGCATGCTGTTATGGCCTAAATGATACGGGTAAACTAATTAGTGTTATGTATAACAATGACTCAATATATACAAAATACAAAAATAAAAAATCAATTTCACAGGAAGTAAACACTATACACAACTGGCATACCTGAAATACAAAAAACCTTTATAAAACCTCAGATCAATATTATGGTTTTTAAGAACAATCATTTATCTTGCTGTTATGAAACATTATCTAAATCTAAGTGTGTTTAAGCAGGTAAATTAACAGTTAGGCTCTTGTAAAAAAATAAGGAGCATTTTTTTTCTCACATCTTTTCACAATTCTAAAAAACACAAAATGAAAGCTATGTAAAAGAAGTCCTTTTTATAAAGGCAGAGCAGGTTGACAAGAATTTAATACCCTATGATATATGTGCCTAAAAATTCACTTCGCTGTGTTGCAAAGTTTATAATAGTTATATCAAAATAATATATGAGTTTAGGGTTTATATAATATTATCAACTTATGTTCAAAGTCGAAGGACTAGCCTCTTATTTGGGAATTGATATAAGATCCTAGTGTACCACAATTTGACATACTGTTTACATAACTTATAAGAGTAATGCCACAACCTAAGGAATTTATGTTGTTTTGTTTAATTTGTGGCTTAGCAAATGATTTGTTTCTCTGATTATTAAAAAAGACATACGTAGAGAGACACAGTGATAGCTATATTGATCCAAATGTCTTTTATAACAACTATTATGTTAAATAAATAGACAGCTCACAATAAATAAAATATAATCTTACCAATAATTTTACGTCATTCTTATCTTTACTAGTCTTACATCTTCGAACGAATAAGATCTTTGCATCAGTCCTACCAATGGCTTGCTTAGCAGCTAAAAGAATAATCATATGAGAAAAAACCTATGTAGTTTGTTTGTGATTAAAACATTATTACATACCATCTTTTGAAATCAATACATCTACACATTTTAGTGTAATTGTTCTGCCCAATCTTAAAACGCACCTGTCTTAAGACTGGTTCTGTCTAAGACTGGTCCAGTCAGTCTTTTGACAGTGACAAATGGCCGGTCTTAAGACTGGACTGCCCAATCTATGGATGTACATGTCCAATCTTAGAACAGTTATGGAGGACAAAGAGAAAAAGGAAAATTTTAGACTGTAGTTACCTCTTAAAAAGAACATTACATATAAATTTTTCTTTACAAATCAAAACAACAAAAAATAATACCAGGTACAAAAATTTTATATGATGTTTTAATGTGCCTGAGAATGTTTGTTGGTTCTTGCAAACAATTGAAATCTTGTAGAATATCCCTTCTTTAAAATCTAAAAGGCGTCCGAAGATGGGCCTAACATGATCTCCTGCCAAGTCTTGTGACACCCTGCCCAGTCTTAAGACTGGCCGGTCAGTTTTAAGACTGCGCATTTTATGTCTAAAGATTGGGCAGTGTCCTAAGTTTTGGGCAGTATCATCAATGATCTTCGAAACAAATGTGTTCAACGTTTTTTTTGCAATACATAAAAAAGATGTCAGTGTGTGCACTTGTTCTACAAAATTATAATTTTTGTTTTGTTTTTATTTTGTTTTTTACTCAGTAGTTTGTAAACAATCCAATTTGATCGGGTAAATTATACACACATATTATCCTTGTCCACACTTACAAATGTTCACAAACAAAATTACACAATCCACATTCACACTATAATAAACAATTCAAGCCTAACTCATTATTGATCATTAGTTCACCTTTAAAAAGAATGATTATACAATGTCATAAAAATGTTTTTTTAATTAATTTTAATTAATTTTTAAATAAAATTCCAAGTATATAATATATAAAAACAGAAAAACTTTACCTTACAGTTCAAAATATTGCATTGCATAGATAGATAGATAGATAGATGTGCATATTTTACATGGCTAGCCTCACAAATATCGAGGGATATAGCCTGTCTATTATTTCCAGGAGGGGCCATGGCGTAGATGGAGAATCCTAGAGTATTTAATGCTCATTTTGAGCTACGCAGACCCAATTAGAGCCCGCGCTCTACTAGACAACTCCCGGCAACATCCAACGGCTCACACAGTGTGCCATCTTCCCAATTCCCCTCACATGGCTTGGGTTAACCCGGGGCTATGGTAACATTCACTCGCCCATGTTGAATCGCCGTCAGGAGGAATCGAACCCCGGTCTCCCGCATAGAGTACGAGAGCTATAACCACTAATCTACGGCGCCACAGCAAATAATTATGTGACTTAAAAGCAGGACAAGGAAAATAGTATTCCATGAATGCGTATAATCAATTATGTACTTTTTTAAAGTTACTAAAACAGTTTCAGAACATTTCAAAAACATTTTAATACAGACTACAGCAGCAAGCAGAAAAAAAAAATAAATGAAACGCTTCAATAAATATTGTTAGTATGTTTTAATAGGCATGCTATTCTTCTTATTTGCAGCTCAGGCTTGAAACTATAAGCGTTTTTCTCCTCCTGCTATACAGCAATACTGCAGTATATTTAGACTTTGACAAAGATTTATTGATAACACAATAAAAGTGGAGTAAATCACCACCCTTTCCCCATTTTTCTAATCCAACCCCTCTTCAAGTGAACTCAGGTAAAGTCCACCTCACCAACTATGTTATTTAACATATACTTTATTTAATTTGACACGTTTTGTGTGTGTGGTTCTTTTAGTATATGAAAAGTGAAAATAAAATTGAAACCACTTATATAGATCTTTTTTTATCAATATAAAAATTCAAATTGTTTTAACAAAGCCATAAGGGCACTCAGTAACCCTTTTTCCTGGCAAGTAGGTGAGTTCAATAACGTGGTTTTGTTTCTCTTTTTATAGACTTGTTGTTTCCATATGTTTCATCACTGTATTTTACTTTGAACATTGTAATCAAATATTGTTACACAAATGTTATATTTTGTTTCCTAAACCGGTAGGCCACATAAAAACAATATTAAAAGGCTTAATTGTGAAAGTTCATTCCTGCAAAATATATGTTGAAAAAGCTATTTGTGAAAGTAAATTCTTGCAATTTTTTAACCTCTGTTATACACACCTCAATGAGACATTCAAAATCCTCACTAAATTTGATAAATTGTGAAATTTTCAGATGTTTACAGCAAACAAACAACCTGCATTTTATACTAATTGACCTCTGTTTGAGAATGAGGGTTACAGTAACACTTATATGTAAGTTTTACAACATCATTCAAAAATCATATGCCTACATTCACATAACATATTGTTGTCATGCGCAAGTCAATAACAATAGATATGATGAAGCCATTTTGTTCTCATGTGCAACAAGCATTTTATTGTTTAAAAGTGCTAACAATCATGAAAGCTGTTGAAATTTATTGACATCCGCACGTAAAAGAAATATGCTGATGGATAATATTATTTTTCAACAACTGCTTTTGATAATTTTAAACGTAATTAAAAATAGTAGCTACAGTTAGAGCTCTATTTTTTAAAACAAAACTAGTCAATAAACCCATTACAAAAATCTACTTTAATAGAAAATCAATGGAAAAACATGTGCATATTGCTACACGTGTTCCAAAATATTTCTGAAAAGGCCTGTATTAGACCCTGTTCCAAATTAGCTAGCCTCTCAGAGTATTTTGTGGACAAACTGCACTCTGGTCCAGCTCTAAAACTTAAGTAAGCTAGGCTAGCTAGCTAGAAAAACCTGAATAAAAAGTTGTTGTTTTTAATTTTTTTGAAAAAATGACAGTAAAAGATAGCTAGAAACAAAGGTTAATGTCTTGTAGTTAATAAACACTCCTGCCACTAGAAAATGTAATTCTTGTTGACAGGTAAAGTAATATCGACTGTTTTTCTGACTTAGTAAATTTCCCTAGTGTTGTAATAAAAACATAGTGCTTCACTACAACCAAAAAGCAAGCCAATTTGCAGTTTTATAATTTTTTAAATTGACACAGGTTTTTCAGGTTGAATTTTGAGCTGGTAAAGTTTCTTCTTTTTTTGTTGAGACCAGGTGATTTTTGCATATTTTTCATTGAAAGTTGGTAAACCAGCTTGTGACCAAACAGTAATCGTATTCTAATTTAAAAGAGAGTTTTTTCTAAATTAATGAACAATTTAGAAAAAACCACTCTCATACACTTTTTTTCTATGGGAACTAATAAAATCTTCCCTGTTTTTCAAGCCTTTTTCAGTCTGATTTGTTCTTATTTTATCCTTAATAGTACAAACACAACTTTGGAACTCATCCTTATTTTGTTCTCACGTATGGATATTTTTCTTAAATTTCCTGAAAATCTGTTTATATGTGATGTTATGATTATTATATTTTGTTATATTTTCTATTTTAGTATTAGATGATAAAAATCTTAGCAAAAAGTCTAAATATCTAAGCCTGTTTCATCATTACATTACCAGAAGAACAAATGACCCTATTATACTGTCAAAAGCATTACTGTCAACGAAAATAAATGCCCAAGTATTTTGCCCTTGTATAATGCTGTTAGAGTAAATAGACTTTCTATAATGCTGTCAGAATAATTGGCCCATTTATACTAAATCTAAATATTCTGCTGGTAGTTACTGCCAGCAGTAAAAATACTACCAGTAGAATAAATTTCTAAAATATTCTTCTAGTAGTTACCTGCTGGCAGAATACAGGGGTGTTGGCTCGCCGGAAAAAACGCAAAAACTACGGTGCTGTCAAATGACTTCCAGCGTTTAAATAAAAAATTAAAACTTTGCCCGAAGAAACCCAAAATCAAACAGAAACAATATTTTTTAAACATTTATTATGTAACATGTATAATTTATTTTTTTAAAGTCGAGCAGTGGTAGTGAAAGAATTCTTAAAAAAACTGTTTTTATAACATTTATTTGATAAGGGATCGTCCACAAATTTCGTCTAAATTCGGCTCATTTTAAATCGTCTTGTAAATTTGTTTTGTTCGTCTTAACTCTTTCATACGAGACGATTTTTTGTGATAACATTGTAGTGTCTTAACCGTCTTAATTCGTCTCATATCGTCTCCTGATAGTCACAAATTCGTCTCCGAATATCATATTTTAAAAACAAATTCGTCTCCGAATCGTCTCATTTCGTCTATGAATTTTCTTAATTCGTCTCAAATCGTCTCAATTCGTCTCTGCTATAATAAATTCGTCTCAAAAGTTGAAAAATATTTTCGAACACTTCCGTGAGTTTAACACGAAACTTTAAAAATCTTGGCCAGGAGACCCAGCGTGATTTTGTTCCGTGAAAAAGAAATTATTCCATTGTTCTAGCGGAACGGCAGTGGCATAGCCTAGTTAACTAAGCTTTCTTCTTCAGTTGATAAAATGAGTTTCTCTCAAACTAAAGCTTAGACGCGAACGAATGACTCAGCGGAAACCCCGAGTTTAAATCGAACAATGTGACTAATCGCTTCGGAGGACATTTTAATTTATCTGTGAGTTGTTTACCAAGCTTGGTCAAATCTTACTTTGGTAAAAACTTTGTAGAATACTAATGTTTGTTAGGGTGAGTGAAACCACTCGCTGGAATATTCGGGATGAAAAGGGCTTTCCCCGATAATAATCACGTGAGCAGAGAACAATAGAATTAGCCAATCAAAAAGCGCGGCCAGATTTTGGCCGCAGAAAAATCGTTTGAGACCCAGCGTAATTTTCCCACCTTAACTACTCCGATTTCCCGGTGGTAAGAAAAATTACGCTGGGTCTCCTGGCTAGCAGTGGCACAGCTACTGATTAACTTAAGCTACATTGTTTGTACTCGTTCGATTGTTGAATGTTACGGTCTGTATATTTATCAAACTTGGCAACATTTTATCACAGCAAACTTCGTCGTTCGAAGCTGGAACTATGTTGTGGAAAAGCGAAACAAATCTCACAAAAAATATTATTATTGGTCGTGACAGATGGAATCTTGAGTTATTTTCGATATTTACTGGTAAGTATATCTGAAACTGAATTTAGCCATAAATATTCTTTAAGATTAGGATTCTTTAAATATGTTGTTAGGAAGGAATATATAGATATTAAATATAGATAGTTAGATGCGAAACATAGCTCGTCTTTACTGGGAGATATATTCGAAATGGCTGGCGTTCCTCCGCAAACGTCACATCATCGAAAAACATTAAAATTAGCCAATCAAAAATCGCCGAAAATTTTCTTGAGGTAGAAAATAGCCTTAACATGGTATTCATTAACTAAACGAAACCAGTACACAGATCAGGGATAAAAGCAAAATTTATGTCAAGATGTTTGTTCTCAGGTGTATTTAGGTGTATTTAGGTGTATTCTGCCTGTAATGGTTCGTACATTTCAGTATATTAGCTCTTTTTAACTTAATACATTTAAATGTTATGTTGGGGAGCTAAGAGAAACCGTCCTTTTCGAATTTTTCAAGAAGAAAAATGTAACAATTTTTATCTTCTGCTCTGTGTTCGAATCGTGATTCATTCATTGGTTTCAGAGGGTCAGAGCACACGTGCGAGTGAGTTGTCGTTTTTTTTATCAGTTTGATTCTTTTTTTAAGTATGTTATGAGAAACATAAACATGCTGAACCTATACCCGAAGAAAAGTTAAAATAGGGAGTTAATAAATTTTAGATATTTCTATTAACTATGATAAATCATAGTTAGAAATATCTAAAATTTATTTTGTAAGACATTTTATTTTGTAAGGGAATAAAAAAAGTGCGAGAATAAAAAAGCGCGGAATAAATTAGAACAAATTCTTTTTCAAACAATATTAAAATAAAAACTTAAAATACGAAGACAAGTCAGAATAAGGAGCTAAAAAATTTTATCTGAAATTTCCACGGTTTTAGGAAATCAATCATCTCAACATTTTACGTTATGCACGTTTTTTTTATAAGAAACCAGTCCATAAATACGTAGCTAAATACGTATGCAAAAACACTTTTACTTTGACCTTTCTGTGCCTAAGGTTTTTTATAGAATGCGAGAAAAAAAAAGTTCGGAACGTGAGAATTGACCTAAATAATTTCGTCTATTTATTTTATCAATCCGTGGTGTCCCTTATTTTCTGACTTGCCTTTCGACATTTTGAGTTAATGATTTCATTTAAATTGTTTTTTATATTATTTTCAAATTCCTCCTTATGCTCCTTCCTGGCCTTCTGCAAAATTATTCCCATTCTTCGTGGTGACAACACGTTTTTATTTTTGCCACCATTCAACCTGCCACCTGCTAATTCGGCAAGGGTGAAACGCTTACCCAGCTCTTTTTTAATTAACGCGGAGCATGGGTTAATTTTGCGTAGCGGGTTTTTTTTACCAACGGGTGGTGTGGCTTGCGGAGTTGCGACTTGCGGCCGTGCTTCAACATGCGTGGTCTCCATGCCCATGTCATCATGTTCTGTGGGCAAGAAAAGTAGCGGATCAAAATTATTTTCCAGCATCTCAACATAACTATTCGGTGGCTGGGTAATTGTTGCTGGCAAGGGCAATGGTTCCTGGTAAATTTTATTTTTAGCCTCGTATAAGTTTCTTTTTTTCATGATGTAACTCTCAAGCACAGCAGTTTTTGCGCTTATAGCGTCTACTTTTGTGTCCAACTTCTGACACAGGCCCAGTATCAAATCAGTGTTTCTTTTTGTTTCGTGGATTACCTGTGCCAGATTGTTGGACTCAAAATCGATTTCATGGTCGGCAATGTTAAAATTTGGAATGTTTTGAACACAATCAGCAATGAAAGAGCTTGTGGAGACGGTAGCAGGATCATTTTTTAAAGTGGACACGATTGACGGTAATTCTGGTGTGATATTAAAAAGAAAATTTTCCGGAGTCAAAAGATTAATGGCTGGCGAAGTTTTAGAAGGTGAATGATCAGGCGATGTTTTGGATGGTAAATGGTCAGGCAAGGTTTTAGATAGTGAAAGGCCTGGCAAGGTTTTATACGGTGAAAGGCTTTTGACTGCTTTGGTTGCAAATACCAAGTCCAAGGATTTTAGTT
Organism: Hydractinia symbiolongicarpus; assembly: GCF_029227915.1. Lineage (NCBI taxonomy): Eukaryota > Metazoa > Cnidaria > Hydrozoa > Anthoathecata > Hydractiniidae > Hydractinia > Hydractinia symbiolongicarpus. The sequence goes on from NC_079885.1 coordinate 8,921,248, forward strand.
GATCACTTGGTAGGTGGCTCTCATCCGTAATCTCTTTGCTAGAATCTGCTACGCTATCTTCCACATTACCTGTGGGCTCTTCTTCACTGGCTTCCTCTTCACTGGCTTCCTCCATGTATTCGTACATGACCGAGTTGCCGCATCGTGTGGTAACCTTCGCAAAAAGTAAGTTTTGGAAAGTTTAAAAACTGGATAAGTCTAAATAAACGGGCTTTGGGAGATATTCTTTACCGGATAAACCTTTTGCTTATTAAATATGTGTTTTTAGTCTGAAATTGTTCTTATTTTATTCTTATTTTCAACAAATATCAGCCTTATTGTTCTAATAAAAATTAAATAATTGTTTCTTAGTAATTCTAGAGTTGCAATATATCTTTAAAAAAAACATGTGTTGTCAAAATTATGCATCATTCACGCGATACAATGCAACGTCTTCTGTATGAAATCGAATTCGAACGTGATAAAAAAAAGAAAACATAGAAAACAAAAACCATTTTTGCATACACTTTTCTTAATGTGACTATGATATGACAAAAATAGAATCTATTTACCTTTGCGTTAAATTCATCGTTAACATCAACAATGAACTTTGTTTTTCGAACCCTGTCAAAAATAATATGACCCATTTGTAAATATTTAGGGTGCTTGTATAACGGGAAGTTTTTTGAATTGATGGCATTCCTTGATACCAACGACCGTTTTAGAATTGGCATCCTCACATTGTTTGTGTCAAGCCAACAGTCGTACGATTTTGCATAGCCTGTCCAAGTAACTTTCAGCCTCTCCCCACTATTCTCTACGACTACAGCATTAAGCCAATGCCTAGTTTCGGGATCTAAGGCTTGGACTGAGGACTTAACTGTGTACTCCATCTAAAAGGACGCGTAGATAGCTATTTGTATACACTCTACATAAATAAGTATTTCTGAAAGACGGACTGTCTCGCGTCCAAAAAATATAAGAATATTGCTTACTTTTTCTTTATATCGCTACCACGTAAAATGCAAAAAAATCACTATGTTGTGGTGTTGGACACGTGCCTCCAAATTCTCTTATCACGTCTAAAAATTGGTTCTTCCGAAGTGGCAAGGATGAGCAATGGTCACAATCTGTGCTAGTACAACGTACAAACTCAATTTGATACGCTTTCCTCGTACAATGCTTCACGAAAAAGCGGTATTTCTGTTGTAGCTCTGTAAATTCAACAGATGATTTTATCGATTTTCTGGATGCAACACAAAATCTTTTGATAGTATCGTGCGCGCACTTGATATCCTTCAGCAACGGATTTGTAGATAGGAAGGTTTCTACTTTTATTGGAAAACCATCATATATTTTATTGTTCCAAAACTTTGAGCAAACCGTTGCAGCATTGTCGAGGACGTTTAACCATTTTTCAGAATCATTTGGATTAGGTGTTTTTCCATCAACCTCAACGGGAAGCGTTACTCCTACCAGCTGCTGGGTGAGGAAAGACCAACATCTTTCTATAGGATTAAAACGGGAGTGCCCCGGAGCGTAACATTGAACGATCAAACAATCTAAACGTAAATTCAACCACAAATAACCCAACGACATCAGGTTAACTACTGCTTTTGTTGACCAGTCGGGGCCTCCATCTGCAATTGCAACGACGTTATAAACATTTTTAATTTTTTTTTCTTGTTGCAAAAGATGAAGAAGATAGTTTACATGCATGACGTTGGTGGCTTCTACTAAACGTGAAGGATATAAATGTATGAAAAGCGGACCTTTACGGGACCATTTGATTTTGCTTCTACCAACTTTGTCCTTGGTTCTTTCTGATTTTAGGACCAGAAAACTGCTTCCTTCAGACAAAGACCTTTTTCTATTTATTTTTAAAGGCTGGCGGGTTGGAGATAATGAGCGTGATCTTGTTATTCTCACCTTTAATTGTTGATAACCTGCTGGGGTTAATTTACTATTCGGATAGGGGAAGTCGTGGTCATTGTAAATGGGAGCCTCATTTTCGATGTGATAACGTCGGATTTGCGCACGTCTACTCGTGGCGGGAATACCAACATCCACCTTGTTTTTGTTGTCAACTGACAAGGAGATTGTGTTTTCATTGCATAACTGCGCTAACTCATTAACCAAGTTAACTTGGGAGCAAGAAAAATGAAAATCTTCATGGATCTTTTTTTCTCCCGTGTTGCGCTTGGGCGGAACACGTGCATCAACCAACGATTTGTGACGCTTGCTCGAAGTGGTTTTTTTTCTCCTCGGTCTCATGAGGTAATGCACTGCGCTCTTACTCACATTTAACCCGAGCGTACTTTTTATGTGAGAGACAATATCTTTTAAGCTTACACCATTTGTGTACATAATACTGTCTCTGCGCCTCAAATGGGCCTCGGCCGAGTTCTGACTTATGTAGGATGCGATACATGGAACCAAGCCCGGATGTTGCTCGTGTAGCGCTGGTCTGCCTCGTTTTTTTGAAGCTAAAATAAGAAAAAGACTATTCTATAAATGCAAATAATGACGCGAGTGATTACTAAACAAGTTTATTAATGTTTATTTAGTAAAATCTGACTTGAGGCTGGCTATTCTTACTTTTGAGACTTTCAGTCTGTTTTATTCTTATTTTGTTCTTAATAGTAAGAACACGACTTCAGAATTTAGCCTCTATTTGTTCTTATTGATATATTTTTCCCAAAGTTTCTGAAATTTATGTATTTATATACATGAGATAATATGTTTAAGTCCAGCACAAAATATAAAAAATTCAAGCAAACAAAAAAAGATTACTGGAATACATTATTTTGTTCTTATAATCTGTGAAGGAATTCAGGTTGAGTACGTTTTTAATATGTTCTTAATTATTGGCAAAATCTCAGCCTCAACGCTCTTAAAAACGCAGTTTTTATAAAACAAATCGCGTATTGAATTGACAAAATTGAAGGCTAAAGGAAAAAAGTTTATCCATTTGATTTTTTTTTGTGATAGTTTACAAAAAATGATTCAAATCTTAATCCATGGGCACTAGGCTGCTCAACTGAGTGTCTAAACAAGCGGCTATCTAATTTGTCTGAAATCATTTTACGTAATGCAACCGCACGTCACACAGTTTTTTTGCGGAACATTATTTGCTTCTGACAAGCCGTTTCTGTCACATAAAATTGTTAATAATTTTTTTTTTGCAATGTGCAGCCCACCATAATCAATTGTATAAGTATAATTATACATTAAGTTAATATAACAGTGCAAGTTGACAAAAATAATAAAGCAAAAATAGTTTTTTTTCGTAATTTTCAGAAGCAATATCGCAACAAACTTCAATTGCTATTATTTACTTCTTATGCTCACACCGGCATGTGCGAAGAGAAAAGTTAAAATAGTGAGGTTTTTCGAATATTTGTGTGTTGTTGGTAAAAAAACAACAAATCTTTTAAAGATTTTGCATCATCGAGCTTTAAATTTACGAATAAAGAAAATATATAGTTTTATAATTATAGTAGTTTTTTTCTCATGACTACGGAAAAATCACAAGATAAATTGGGCAATTATATATTTTTTTGTTTTCAAGACCGTTGCTGAAAATTTTACGACGAGATAAAAATAAATATTTACCGCATTGTAAAATTTCGTTGATGTAATCTTCATTTTCATCATCGGACAAAGAATCGTCCGTAAACAACCAATCTAGGTCGCTGTCGCTATCTGAAATATCTGAATACATTAAAACCACTTTAAAAAACACTAGCTTTTTAAATAAATTTTCGTGTTTAAGAAACCCTGTCGTCTTAGTTCGTCTCAATTCGTCTCCGTGATTTTACCGCAGCGTCTTAATTCGTCTCAATTCGTCTCCGTGATTTTACCGCAGCGTCTTAATTCGTCTCAATTCGTCTCCGTGATTTTACCGCAGCGTCTCAATTCGTCTCAATTCGTCTTAAAATATTTTGTTCCACTTTTTTTATTCTGAGACGAATTGACAAAATATCGTCTCCTGATATTTATGAGACGATTTTTAAATCGTCTCAATTTCAATTAAGAACAAAACGAGACGAATTTTTTTTAACTTTTTCGTCTTATAGCGTCTCGTTAATGGGACGAAATTTGTGGACGATCCCTAAACAGCTGTAATAAAATCCGACAAATAATAAACTGACTTTTTCTGACAAAATTTAAATAAAGCACACAATGGTAAACTTATATTTAAAAGCAGTCTAGACAAATTTCATTGTGATGCATGTTGTTTAAAATTCTCAGACTTCTTACACAAATTGACAGTAAAAAGATGCTAGCAGCCACAGTACAAAAGTTTTTAATCAAAATTTGACTTTCTTCATCTAAGGCCTGCATTTTTTGGGCTGCCAGTTTTTCTGATTTTTTTAGTGCACGTCAAAAAATTAGAAGGCTTTGAATATAACAATAGCAATAAAAACATAACTTCACTATGTCCAATGAAGTCAAAAAACTTACGCACTCCAACCCCTTCACAACTGCATTTTTAAAATCACCCATATCCTGGGAATCTAGAGATAGCGAGTGAAAGGTTGAAATTAGAAAATTTTCACATACCTAAATAATCATCTTTAGTCTCTTCAACGGTAATTGCCATGCCGTTTATAAAGACCAAAACCGTGCTAGAAACACCTTACAAATCCATGATAATCATCCAACCAACACTTAGAATGTTTAGAAAAACTCTTCGTCCCACGAAACAGCGAGAGCAAATTGGGAGTATTAAGCTTGCTCAACTCTATCATATTGTTAATATAATAAAGCGTAGTTGTTTGTCTAGACGAGACAATAACAAAGCTTTGATCTGTCAAAAACACCGGCAAACGAACGTTCGCTCTTTTATTATCGAGTCATTTTATCCTTATTTCCTGTTGTTATTTCCCATGTTCACAAATACTTGCTTCATTTAGTTAATATAGTGCTTTCAAATCTAACCGTTAATACATGTATTATATATTATTTCGGTCTTGAGAACGAAGTAAACGCAAACCATAAAAAATTTTTAAAACTCACACAATTGTTTAACTTTGGAATTGAGTTTTAACACGCTGCATCTAGAACTTACCCATTTTTTGGACGCTGTTCGCAAAATTAAGTTCCGCAAAATTTCACATTTTAAAGCAAATTGCAAGAATTAGTCCCGTAAAAGTAGGCAATCGTTACCTTAAAGTGCCCGATAATGCGTTACATTTTTGAAGCGCTTTTTCCCTCGTTATTTGTGTCTCAAAGATGGCAGTTAATCTCAATTGCATGGTAGGACGCACGTAACACTATGCATCCATGTGTTTGAGTAGCACCAGTGGAAAGAGAAATCCGCAAACTTGAAATAGCGACTATTCAAGCCAATTCATTGTCGAAATGACGCACCCCCTTCCCTCAAAATTATTTCTAACAAATAAGCCTCGTGGGTGTAACTGAAACACGATAATTATGTTGAAGGCCTTCAAAAGAAGAGATAATTCTGAATGTGCAATGGCACATTGATTCGAATATCTTCTATTACACTGTGTTTATTTGAGGGGTGTTTGAGTAAAATCAACACTTGGGAATAAAAAAAGCAAAATAAAAACAAAACAATGTCATTACCTATAATTTTGTTCGCAATACTACTACTGTACACTACATATTGAGAAAACGAATTCATACAAGGACACTTAAAGCTGCTAAAATTGCATTAGACTCAAAAAGCGACTAAACCGAATAACTACCATATTACACACAATTTTATTGTAATAACTTATAAATTCACTACATGCATAAATTAAACAGATAAAATTGATATTTATACTAAAAACTTTCCTTAACACCACTTTATTGAGAATCAAGGACGGCTATTAACCTCATTGTGTAGTTAGTTCCATTTATAGTTTTTCTTTCAAAAACTAGATGCCTTTAAGAAAGACGGAAAAAAGCATAGTAGATCAGATAAGGAAACGATAATGAAAGGGTTTTGACACGTTAATAATTATAAAAAGCTTAATGCATAGTGATTAAAAATAGCTAAAAAACAAAGTCGGCTTCCGTCATATCGATAGCCCATTGAAACTTTTGTCGTTGCGTTTTGTTATAAACTTTTTCGATGGGTACTTCATGCTTTTTACACCTATAAAAACGAAAATATTATGTCCATAAAAAACAGGCTACGTATAAGTAAAGGGCAAACGAGACTTTATCTATGGTGCAGCATAAACCGAAAGAAATAAAAATTTACCAAGCCACAGATATCCTAGGGTCTAGATAATTCAGCTTAGATGTTCCCAACGCTATTTCTTTATTCTCCTCCTAGAAAATGTATATATCGAACAAAATATAAAACACAACACAACAACACAAATGCTTCAGTCGTGTTTACTTAAAATTCAACTACTAACCTTATCTGTCATATTAACTTCTAATTTGAAATACTGTTCTTCCAGACGTTGTAACTGCTTTTTCTTTTTTTCAATCAAGTTTTTCACTCGCTCGCTTTTACCTTGCTCGTGATATTCACGTTTGTAATTCTTGATTTCTTTCTTTGTATTCTTTATGGCTTTCTTTTTATCTTTGAGCTATAAATTCAGGGTACTCAAAAACGTTAAAACATCATAAACGCTAAATAACTTCAACCCGTGTAAACAGGTACTGTACCTTAGCAACTAGATTCTCCATTTGTTTGTCAAAAGTTTTCGGTGCTGCACGTTGATGGTTACATAGTATAGCAACAGCACGGTTAGCTCTGTTATACTGTAAAAACTTCGCCGTTACGCTAGCTCCCGGTTCCGTAAGTTCGTCTAATTGTTGTTGAAGAGTGCTACTCGCGTTATATGTACGGAATACTTTAGCGGTTAATCCAGGCATCTGCTCACTGAGGAATTTATTAAGTGAAGTAGTCTATAAGATAAACCGCACGGAATGATGACTATATGAGTTCTTTTAAATAGATAGTACAAAGAAAGGAAAAGTTCTCCTTACCGAAAGCCGATCAAACAAATCATCTCCAGCCTGCTTTCCTTGCATGAACAGTTGTAAATTTTTAAAAACCTAAACAAGAGTAACAAAACATCAGACCGAAAATCTTGGTCAAACTCCAAAGTTGTCTGACATATTCGATATATTTTACACACTCACCCGTTTTTCAACAGGAACATTATTTGTGTATCTAATAGAATCTTTACCCAAGAAGTCGAATTCAACAACATATTCTTGGTCGTCTTTCTCCGGATGTAATTCTAATGGTATTAAAATGATTATCAACACTGTATTTATAGATCTTCAGAAATAAATCAATTAAAAATAGTCCTATTACAAAGGCTTTTTCTGAAAAATGATAGATATTCAAGACTTTTAAGTCAGCTAGTCAATTTTAAAGGTTTTTAATTATCTGGCACACACCATAGAATAATAACTCAATCAAGAAATTTACACCATGAAAACTTGTTCCACTTACTTATATGCTCAACACGTAGAGAACAACAACCAACAGTATCTGCCGATTCGCCTTCTTCTTTCTCGTGACCAGCTCTAAGAGCGAGCTTGTCAATGAAATACATAGCTACGCCACGTTGACGTAACCTCATCTCCTTTGACTTCCAGTCATCCTTATACTGTGTACGAATACTGTCAACATTATCCTTTAATTTTCGAGCTGTTTCATATTTTTGCCAATCCTTTTCACCTTTCATTCTTGTAGCTGCATTTAACATAACATACTTATAATTACCAGCAATATTCTCGATCCAACAAGCCAACCAACTCACCTAAAAACATGATGTAGGGTTTAAATTAGTCGTCTTCACGTAACAAATTTATTAAATCTAAAAGTGAAATTCACAGAATAAATTCAAGAGTTTTATGAAGGAAGAAATACTAAAAACTACGAAAACGATTTGCCTTCAAAAGCCCAACCTTGTTTTTCAATACAACAAACACGCTTTTATGAAGTCAAGTACAAGTCGTATCCAAATAAGAAAAAAAGGAAAAAAAACATTTGTTGATATTGAGTCAGATTTATTGCATGTCAGGTAATCTAGTCAATATCTGAAAATAAATATCCACAAAAAAAAGATAAGTGTTACCTTACTCCAAAATAAATCACGAAATATAAGGTTATTGTAGAAAGCAAATTATTAAAAAACAGACGTACTGTATTATCATGTTGCACAGCCTTCCACTTCTCTCCTGGAGGAGGTTTAGGTACTTCTGCTCCCCTAAAACCAACAAGTTTTAACTGTTAAAACTTTAATTCCAGAATCATACTTAACCAAAAAAAAGCTTCTTACTTTCCAATGTTAATGATAACTTCTTTCGCAGATACTCTTTTCTTCAACTTTCCTTGTTTTGGATGATCTCCACGTCCTCTGAACAATCCAGGAGGTTCAATACGAAAATTTCCAACTTTTTGTTTGTGTCCATCCATCATACAAAACCCATACTCTTCACTTAGTTGTAGGTTAGCCTCCTTGATGACATTTTTTTCCTCTTTTGTCATGTTCTTACGCTCCTCTGACAACTGCAAGCAAAAAATTAATGTTAAAATACTTTTCTGTTTAAAGGGACTACAATAATCATTAAAAAAATGGTCAACGCCATCTGTACAAGTGCTGAATAGTATACAGCCTACCCCTTAAAACGTGCTTAGTTTGCAATTAGGCAGTACTTTTACTCTATCACACATTACAAATATCAAACATAAGAAAAATTTAAAACCTTTTTAAAATGTTCAGCCATCTCCTTGAAATCACACAATTCTAACTTTTTAATAACTTTTCTCTCTTCTGAAGTCATTTCTTTCCTCCAATCTTCAAAAAAATTTGTATTGAATATTTCTTTCTTTGTGTAATCATGATCCAACATTTTTGCATAAAACGTTGCAACCTCTTCAGCTTCAGGGCTAAGCTCCATAACTTCACCTAAACAACAAACAAACATAGGTAATATTCTTTGGCATAAGAAAGGGTAATAAACAGGTAATGTTACATACCATTGTAACGAAATTTGACATTTTTTGGCAAAGGTTCATATAAAGGAGGAAAACACGGTCCCTAAAATTGAAAAAGAAGGTTAAAAATTGGTACTAAAATTAATGAAAAAAATATGTTTCCTTTAGTTTATAAAAATTTATATTTATACAAAATTTATAGGAGATTAAAGTATAAGTTGCACCTTGTGTTCCAATGTTTTCCACTTGATACCTTCTGGATGTGGTTCTTCTTCCCACCAACGCCACACTTCTTCCTCTTCTTTTTTCTGGACATATGCAAAGTTGTAGATAAAGTTGTAAATAAATCTCAAGAAGATGATGGTGATAAGCAAACTTTGCAGCTTTGCAAAAAAATGTATGAAAACTACATGAAGTAGATGGGGCAGAAAAATTTTTATATCAAGAATCGTATCAGTAGCATGAACATTAATGTAAGCATCACTAAAATAATAAGCGTTTGGAAACCATTACAAGTAAAAAAAAGTGTAGAATCTATTTTTTTTCTATGCGGTATTGGAAAGGGTTGATCGCAACAATTACTGAAAACCAAAATATTAAACATGTGAATAACTGAAATTTCAAGGGTGAAGTTTCACTTACCACTTTCTTCTTTGTGGCTCCTTTTTCCTCTTTGATTGACTTCTTATCCTTTGATTTCTTTTTGTCCTTTTTCTTTTTTTTACTTTTATGCTGAAAAAATATAACATCAAAGTATAAGAAATAACAATCATAAATGAATCACTGGATAGGAAGACAAGATATCACTACAAAAAAAAAATCATTGTCTTGTATAATAAAAATATTTAGTTAGCAGAATTTAGAAGGGTCCCAAATTTTAAAATCTTTGTTAAATTTATAATTTAGAGTTGCACAAATATTCTATCCGATTCAAAGTAACATTGCTGAAGGTCCTAACAGAATAAAAATAACCACCATAAAATTATAAGACATGGATTTTATCTAACTACATACAGTTTTAAAATCATCATCTTCTGCTTTTCTTTTTCGACTAGGTTTCTCCTCTTTGACCCTATAACAAATCATAAAAAAGCAAAATAAATTATAAGTGTTGTTGATTCTTTTTTACAAAATAAAATAAAGACAAAATTAAATTTTTACGTTGAATCTGTAACCTCCTGTTTTGTTTTGCTAAAAAGAAAACACTTGGTAAGAATCAAATTATAAGGAAGACACACCTAGATTAAGAAACTGATTACATGATCCAAGCTAACAGAGACAAAATTTGAGGTTCTCATTCCTTAATAAATCTTCATAATTTTGAAAATGAGATTACAATAGAAGTTAGGCAAAATTTCATCATGGTGGTTGATTTGCACTTAACGGGGACAAAATTTATCCATGTAATCACTTCATCCAAGCTAGCCAAGAAAAAATATAGCATCCATGCAGGCACACTTATCTAATCATTCTAAAGTTTAACCAAAGATGTCAGAGACCACAAGACACTCAATAACAACAGCATTTTTGAACAACTGTTTTAAATGGTCTGAAAAGTTGATTATTGCAGTTGTTAATCCTCTCCAGTGTTACAAATGTATTTGCGACTATATAATAAAGGCATAGATTGTAAGGTTGATGAGGTCAAGCAAAATGGAAAGAGTTAAAGCATGCTTGTTCATGATTTTCCAGTCTCAGTGTTAAAAACACAATTAGTCTAGATGTATCCATTAAAAACGTTTTTGTTTTTTATTTCATTTGAAAAGATCAGAAACTTTCTTGCTAGTGTTTCTTTAACAATGCCTAATAACTAAAATTAGTTTACGACTGCACTGCATTGTTTTTTTTCCTGGCAAGGCTTGCACTTTGAAGTCATCTTAGCAAAGTTGTTTGATTATTTCCCAACTAGTATCCTAGCTAATCATGTAATTAGCCCTTTAGAAAAAAAGATTACCTTAGTGGAACATCATCGTCACTAGCTTCCTCTTTCTTGACATCCACAAGTCCATTACTTAACAGGTTTTTCTTTCTCTGTAAAAAATATTAATTTAAGCAGAATATTTTTTTTGTATCATGTAAACAGCTCAGCAGAGAGTAACAATTTAAGATATCAACAAATGCAATTTAATAATGACTGGGGCAGGGAAAGTGGGCTTGGGTGGGGTGAGGCTAAGCATTTTCTAAATAATTCTCATGTATATTCTATTATATTATATGTATTATTATGTATTATCTATTATATGTATGAAGCAGGAAGATCTTGACCGTTTAGAAAGGAATGATATGAGAATGGTTAGGTGGATGTGTAACGCCAGTCTGAGAGACAGAAAGAGTTCAGATGAGCTAAGAAGCAGGCTAAGTCTCCGTAGAATAAAAGATGTTATCCAGATAAGAAGATTGAATTAGCTGGGGCACTTGGAAAGAATGGAGGAGGATAATTGGGTAAGAAAGTGTAGAGACTTGATAGTTCCTTGGGCAAATCCCAGAGGCATACCGAGAAAGACTTGAAAGGAGGTTATAAGGAGAGACTTGATACAGATGAAGTTGAGTTTAGATCTAGAACAGTCTAGATCAGATTGGAAAAGGGTCATTAATATACCCCGTCCAACCCATGCTAGCATGGAAAACAGACGTTAAGCCGAGAATGATGATGATGATGATATATTTATTCAGCCTGTCCTGAATATTTTAGCACATCTTTTCCAATTTCCTCATGCAATTCCAAATAAAAAAATTGTTTACTATATTCCAATGTACTTACAACAAAAGTAATTAACATGAGGGGAATAGACACAGGCAAGGAAATTAATGCAGTTTTAAATTGCTTTAAAAGAAAATGAAATTAACAGAAATTTGGACAGGTAAGTAAATTTATTGAAGGGAATACAACACAATAATAGTTTTGCTTCTAACACGTTAACACCAGAATCGTTTATTGACACATAATTTGTTTAGAAGAGTATGCATCAAATTCACATCATTTGTATTTGCTCATACTAGACAAGTTTTAGAAAATTATCCTTTTAAACCATTAACATGTTAATTTCTTGGAACAAGGTGCAGACATAGACGGTTTAAACTATTTTGTACTCAATGCAAAGGTCTAAAGAAGATTCAGCAATGCGTATGTAACGATTAACAATGCAATGTATAGAACTTAAAATCACACACAATAGAAATTTGGACATATAATTTTACGTGTATGCATGGATGTGCACATGAAATAGTACCTCTCCTCACATTACTTAGCTAAAGTGCACATTAAAATTTATTTCTTTTGTACTATATTTTGTTTACCGTGTTGCAAGGATGCTCCATATTCATACTATTTTTTTTTTACATAAAATAACTTACTGGACTTATTGGTTCTTCTTTTGTTTTATGAGAACTAGCTCCTTTTGAAGGTGACTTTAATGGTGATGTTGGTTCTTTTTTGGGTGACTTTAATTTTGGTATTTTTGGCAGTTTATTTACTGGAGGAGGAGAGGTCATGCCACTTGACATCTAAATTATTAGTGTTATATTTCAGAGAAAGACAGAAGATTAGTCTAAAAAACATTTGAACATAATATCTTGAAGCCTACCTCTCCAAGAATATTGATTTCTTTCATCATTGGTTTGGACTTTTTTATGACTGGCTCTAAAATTTAAAATTAAATACATTTAACAGAATATGATGCCTAAGTAACAGAATGCATACAGGGTTTGAAATGTACAGTTGGTTCGCAAAAATTTCTACTCTGTAATAAAGTAAACCACCTTCTAGATGTGGCCTAGGAACGCTGTACACCACATACCATTAATTTCTTGTTCCATTATTAGCTACTTGTTTTTCGACAAGACTTTAAATATTTCGTGAACATTTACCAATTTTGTTTGCAAAATTTTGTTTTATTATTTCTCGCTTTCAAATCAAATCTGATTGTGGAAGGTTTCTTTGTTCTTATTTGAGCATAAAAAGTTTCTTAAAATGCAACTTTTATTTAACATTTTTAGCAAATTCTTAACTATACTTCTTATGTATACACTTTCAAAAGGAGCCCAAATAATGAATAATGGCTTTATCATGGAGAAAATTAAAATGTAAATTCCAGGATTTTTCAGGACGAAATTGTTTGATATTGCAGAACAATTCTGAGAGAAATTGCCTTAAATAACAACCTTAAAATTAACCTTAAAAATCACAAGCCCAATATATACAAGCATTTCTTTGAGAATTCTTTGAGATATATACACGAAATGCAATCTAGAAATATTTGTGTGATCAATAGATGTCAAATATGCTGCAGCATTTTACAAACCTTTTTAGTAAATCAATCGCTTTTTACCTTACATTCACCAAAATTCTGTGTTCACAAATATATAAAATGTAATTAAATTTCAGGATTTTCAAGCTTATTTGAAAACCTGTGTCACCACATATATTGCGAATGAGAAAATTCGCTGGGCTTTTTGTTATTGTTGTTTTTTACTTCCAACATTTTCAAAAAGTGGTACAAGGTTATGAGGATAAATTAAATTGAGATAGCTCTACTAAATTTGAACTAGGCAAACATTTCTTATTTTGACCAGTCATTGATCTTTAACCTGAAGAAAGCACATGGCCACATTTATTTCCAGGTATATGATAATAAAGATGAGCTTTTTTACTGTGCCAAAAAAATTACACTCAAGTTGACGAAAGCAAGAATTTTTTTACACACAAATTTAAGCAGAAAGTACACATTATTAAGAAGTATGCTAGACCTTCAATTTTTTCTCAACTTATTATAAGTGGAAAGCCATTAAGGGGTTTCCCAGTAGACATATTGACACAATAAACAAAAGGTTATTATTCAACTTAATTGGTGAAAACATCATTTTTTAATCTTACTCTAAAGAACTCTGTGGTTGAGTTGAGGAATATAAGAGAAGGAAAAGATAGATTCTGAGCATGAAAACATTATGTGAATATACAGCACTAACTTATCAACTGTCAACAAAAAACACAAAAAGGCAACCATTACAAGTTTTTTATGTAATCACAGCTAAAGTCTCACCTACATAGTTATAAAAAGCAAGCAAGTTCTGTTTAAAATCTAGCTAGCTGGGATTTAACCTGTTAAAAATAAACTCACCAGACGACCCATTGATTTCTCCACTCTAAAACAAAAAAAAGTTTTAAAAACTAAAATTGCTTGAAAAAAACAGAAGTCGACCAACAAATGCAGTTTTTCCTCGCGTTTTTTAAAACACGCTGGATGCGCGCCTACCTTCCTTTTACTTAGATAGGCCAAAAACACAAAAAGATACAATTTTTTACTAAGAAATTAAATTAATAACTATAAAAATAAATAACTCATCACCTCCACATGGCCATTCATGACTTAAAAAGTCAAGCTCTAACTTCTCCACGGTGATCAACTAACGAATCTATTTTTTTTCTTAAAAATTTTCTAAGTGTAAAAGTTCGTTCAGAGACTATGTGTCGACCTTCAAAAGGAATGAAAGAAACAACATTCCGCTGAGACTATGTCCAGTATTCAATAAATGCGCATGCGTAAAGTTCCTTTTTCTTTGTTCTTGACATGCGGGCCTCGGGTTCTCGACAAAAGAATGTATATGTTTTACTTTCTTCTCCCCGTTTTTGCAACACATCGTAACCCCAGGGGTCTTTTCTAAGCGGCCGGGACAATAACAACTGCGATCGATTCAAGGCAACATAATATATTGAGACATTTTTGGCTGAAAATACCTTTAAAAATATTGGATAGCCTTTCCATTGTTGTGGATAGGCTTCTTGCATTTGGAGAAGCGTTTTTACTTCACACTCATCGACCGTGAGGAAAAAGGGGTCTCGCAATTTATGTCCACGCAGATAAATTTTAAGGTGGTGTACCAACAAATAACCTATATCGCAGAGGATTGTCTTTTCTAAAGTTAATTGATGAGGATATCATAGTACGCGACAGTACGAGAAAATTAAGTCCAAAATTTAGGTGATTGGTTGCCATAGTTACTCGTTCCTAGGTAAAATAGGAGCATAATATGACATGTGGCTGCTCGACGCTAAACTAAATAACTGAGTAGCATGCCCTATGGCGAAGCTGGAGAAGATAACAGAAAGACAAAACTTCGATTTGAAAATCGGTTTCAGTTAAGCACTAGGTAATACTAATGCCTGCATCCACAGAAGAAATTGTAAAGCATGTGTGCTTCGATCTTGAGTATTCTTGCTTCGCGTGAATTCCGAAGTTAAACGGCAAAAAACTTGTTTGAAGATTATTTGTCGGACATTCTTGACTTGTGGCTCGATAAAAGGTGTACTACAGCACTATTTCGACCTAAACAGCACCAAATATCTAAGACCTTCTTCTAAGTCTAATTGGACGAGTTCACTTCGAAGGGTGCATCGTTAAGACAGCTTTCTGACTGCGTGTGGAACAAGCCATTTAATATTCATATATGTCATATATTGTCTTAAGTATCATCCAGCCATTGCAAAGCATTAAACATCGACGTAGGGGCAAAAAAGCTGTCTAAAAATGCGAAAATGGTTGCTATAGCGTTGCTATGCACTTATATTTGCGGTTGGTTGGAAAAAGTGCCAGATTGCGCAATAAAAACCGAAATTTGTCATAAGCACTTTGCCACGGTATTCTAAGATGAATTTGCTGTCAGAAAACAGGTAAAAGACATTTCTTGAAGTTAAGACATTATTTGGTGGTAAACCACCTTAAAGGGAGGGGTAAGATATGTGAAAATAAAGAATCTGAAAGTGAAGAAAATAACAAGAAGTGGATAAAAATTACTTTAATTGTCTCTATAATAATAGCCGTCGTCTGTCTGTCTCTGCGCGGACCCCCCGCTGAGATAGAAAATGATGTTACGGAACACGAATGTCAAATGCGATATATTTTTTTCCTGTTGCGATGGGTAAATATAAAGGACTGGCGAATCCGTGGATTTTTCCACGGGCAACGACTAGTGTAAATATAATAGCAGTAGAATTTACGACGTCCACCCAGATTTTGCCACTTTTTATACAACCTCAACGACGAGTAATAAGCGAAGCGCCGATGAGACAAAAAGTCCTAAGAAGAACGAGGTTGTTTTTCATAGCTCTTCTAGTTATTGCTGCGAGAAAAGGCAGAATACATAATCTAGCCTGATATTTCTTTCACTAATTGTGTGCCTTAAACTAGCGTTTTACTTTTTAATAACACGTTTAAATGAAGCTGCTAACCTTTTTTGTGGCATATTGACAGGGATTAAATGTGTGCTAGTGTGGTTTTGATATGAGCAATACATCGTCTGCAGTAAAGAGTATCTATTCACAAAGACGTGAGCTGTAGATACTACTTGGTCACTACAGTACAAATAAAAAAGATGACAACTCTCAACTTGAAGAAAATACTATCAAGGCGTAGGGCTATGCACAGCATTGTTTATGTATCGGCCAGGAGGCGATCGCATACACAGCAGAAATGGTTATGGAGTTTGCTTTGTAACCACATCCGTGGTTTGGTCCACAGCGCGGGCATGTTTATCAAGTGTCTTTACCACAGCTACGGGTCAACCCATGCAATATGTGAGAAAAATTGGGTAGGCGATGCCGATGTTTACCTAATGTATAAATTCAGAACACCCACATTGAGGTGTTCCCAATACTGAAGTGGCTAATCCTGACATACCAGAGCTCCGTGATTTGTTTATCAATGAGTTAGTAGAACACATCAATATAAAAAATGACGCTGAAGATATTGTTGATAATTATGTTCCACCAAATCGCCATCCAAGTGTGGAATAAAATTACCAAAAACATCGGAGGAATGGAAAACTTGCAATGAATATTTTAAAAACAATTTTAACACCAACGGAGAAGTTCAAGATGTTGTTGAGAGATTGAATTTTTACAAAATACTCTTTACGATTACTTTAAAAATCAATACGGAACTGTTAAAGACAGAGAGGATGATATCCGGGAATATCAAGAGAGATACACAAACTCTTCTAAACACAAACTTGAGAAGAGCTTAGCCGGTCTCAAACAACAACATGGTGACCATAAAGCAGAAATTCGCTACCTTTCCAAATTGATACGCCTGAAATATGCTAAGAAAGAAATAAATATCGAGAACATTAATGATGATGGAAAATTGTCGAAAATCTTTTGGGGATACTGTAAAAATAAATTCGAAAAAGATGACACTGTTAAACCAACGTTCGATAAGGTAACTTGTCAATCTTACTTCAAAAGAACTTTATCACGAGACAGAGCGAAACGTTATTTCGAGTTTCCGACCTGGATGAAACGACCAGATGCACCTTCGAATCCAATTTTTCAACCTGGTTCCACCAACCTATAGAGAGATAACCGGAATCATTAATAAACTGAAATCAAGCGGATTTACATGACCAATGAGCATTGTTATATTGAAACGTTGTCCAATTCTGAGAACTGTCATTCATAGGAATATTTCGAAATGTTGGAGAGACAAAGTATTTCCAAGTTGTTGGAAACATGCTTTTACGATCCTTATCTACAAGAAAGGGAGTAATGCAGATCCTGTAAATTTCCGTCCAATCACACTTCAACCAGTCTTTGCAAAGATTTATTTGTCATTAATACGAAACAGAATATACAGTTTCCTATAAAACAACAATTATATCGCGTCCAATATATAAAAGGGTTTCTGGAAAGCTATATCAGGTACCATCAAGCATACTGAACTTTTGAGCTATATGATCAAACATGCTAGAACCAAGCAATGTCAATTAATGGCCACGCTTTTGGATCCTAAGAATGGTTTTGGTGAAGTCAATCATGCTTTGCTGCTGAAATTTATCATCACATCCCTGTAGAGATTGAACAGTTGATCAGTGATTATGATAAACACTATAGTATCACAGTTGGAACGGAATCGTTTTCCACTGATCCTCTTCTCGTTGGAAAAGGTGTCCTTCAAGGAGATTGCTTAAACCCATTGTTATTTAATATGATTATTAACACCTTGATTCAGACCAGCGATAATGAAAAGATTAGATGCATGGGTTACAACTTCTGCAATTCGTTATCCCCAAGAAGCTGGTTCCAGTTTGCAGATGATTCTGCTTTCGTTACATCGACCGAGCAAGATTCACAACTGTTACTAAATGTGTTTACGAAACGGTGCAAGTAGGCGAGCCTAATTGTAAGAGTAGATGAATGTATAACTTTGGGTATTAAGAAGAATAGGTTATTATCAACCCAATTTAAGCAATATCTTCCCATATCTAACCAGATGGAACCAACAGTCAATATTGGTGGAAAATTTACATATCTAGGAAAAAACTTTTCTTTTGACATGAGTACGAATTCGTTGAAAGAAGAGCTTGTTTCAGAAATGAATAGATATTTTAATATTCTCAACCGTTTATCGTTGCATCCAAAGAATAAGTTGCTGATCATCTCGAGGTATATCTACAGCAAATTGCGTTGGCGTTTCTCAATTTACAACCTTTCAACAACCTGGGTTGTACAGAATCTTGATTCTATTGTTAAAGAATACACGAAACGTTGGCTCAGATTACCTCAAAGCGCAAATGCTAGGCATTTACACCTACCAGTTAAACAACTGGGTATGAAATTTATGTTACCATCTGATTGTTACAATTCCAGCCAGTTAAAAACTCAAAACATTTTGAAAGAAACAGTTAATCCTGAAATTTGTAACCTGTATCGATTAACCGCTAAGAAATACGTTGAAGCTAATACTCTGCTACTCTAATCTTGATCAGCTCAAGAACCCAAAGGATAGACTTATTAACGAAACAGTTACGAAAGTTTTGTCTGATGTGAATGTGTTGAAAGAGCAAAATTCATTAATGAATCATATTGCATACAGGAATGTTCAGTTAGTGCTATCAGCTAATGGCAGCGTGTTTGTGAAAAGTTACCACAAAATGTATTTGTTTTGTTAGAAAAGCAGTCATTCTACAATTGGCTAATAATAACAACCTTTTTCGTTGGAAAAAGGCTCCATCAAATATATGTGGGTTGTGTAAAAGTAACAAACAAACACAATTACACATGTTCAACAATTGTTCGTTTGCGGTAGATATACATGCCGTCACGATTCTATTCTATTCATGATTTCTCACTACCTAAAATCGTTAGAAAATTTGGTTTTTGAGTTATTTTCTGATCTTAATGGTTTCAGAAGTCCAGCTGAATTCTTTGATGGCCCACGTCCTGACATCTTATTAAAGATTGGCAACGAACTGAATGTCATTGAACTGTCTTCTTATTATGAAAGTAACTTTACAAAAGCTTATGAATACAAAGTTAGACGCTATCAAAATTTGAAAAACAGTCTTTTAAACAAAAAATACCAGGTGAACAAATTATTTCCAATAATTGTGAGAGAAACGTACCTATGGTAAATATTTTAATTGTTCATGATGTATAAGTCATTAATTCTTCTTAAATACATATTGAAGTGTTTAAGCGTCAAAATTGCCGAGCTGTAGACCAAGGTACCGATGAAGAAAACCCGACTTGCAGAACCTAATGTATCTTATTGATGAATGTCAACCCGCTAAGACTTAGGCAGTGTATCGAAGTTTCTTTCATCAGATATCATGCGTTTTATAAACACTCTAGCGAAACCGAGGGTTATTAGGTATACTGATCAAAGTTCTTTTTTTTGCTAACTAAAGTTAGTTTAAGTTATTTTCTCGACTCACTTTTTAAACAGTAGATTTTTCTATCGAAGCTGTCCTTTGGAATTGATTTTATAACCTTGGATGTTTTTTTGCTAACTTATTTTGGCTGATATTTCTTGATTTTGGGCTTTTTAACTTCTTCAATACTTGTTAATACATGACCATCGATACTATCTACAATATCTGCAGCTAACTCGATTACCTTAAAAATACTGCAATAATGATTGGCGTTGGTCTCCAAGCTAAATCATGTTATACGTTTCTATACCCTCCTCTCTACTAGTTACTTTTACCTAAAAACCAGACCCAGAACCTGTGTATTTCGCAGACCATGTATAATCTTAAACATATTTGATATTTGTGGGATTCAGGAGGATAGAAAATTCTTATCCTCGTGTAACAGATATGCGACTCTCTCGACAAACTTCAGTAGCAGACGCGAGATTTTGTTTCTAGAGCATTTACTTTTTTTAATGACTTTAAAAATGCACAGGGGTCAGGAGATCCTGTACACGAGGATCGCGATACTTATTTTACTTCGGGTGTTTGTCACGATATTGCTGATAAGTATGATAATTATATAAGACGTTATATATACGTTATTTCTTAGAAGTTAGGAAAATTAGAACTTAAATCCAACCTGTATGGACGGTTCCGGTTTTATTTTACCTTCAAAAGCTATAAAGCACGGTAAGTTTTTCAAATAAAGAAACGGGCAACTATCACCTACGCTTGAGAGCATATTTCAAATCAATTTTGGGTGGTGAAAACAAGCAAAAATTTTAAATTTAAACTATTCAAGAGTCATATCATATTTTAAATATAAGTTTTATAAGTACACAAAATAAACACGAGAGCGTGGCGGCTAGTGAACTGTGGACGATCAACGTAAACTCCAAAACCTGCAGTCAGGACGGATATCCTACGATCATGTAATTCTATATATCCATATCTCATGTAACAAAAAAGGCTTGTAAAAACCCAGCACAGGGAAAAATTTCACCTCTATTAGGTTAATTTTAGGTGATAAGAAGACTTTTAAAAGTTATAATTAATCATTTCTTATAAATTGGATTCTTTTAAACACTTTCTCACTTATACTTTATATTCAATTTTTCATAATTAAATCCGTAACTTTTCTAATAAAGCCACAGGACTCGATTTGGGCACATGAGCACTTATATAAATTTGGTCCCTGTCAGCGACATTTATTTTTGTTTCCATAGCATATTTAGGACTGCAAGTTTGACCGAAAAATCTGAAGTTCATGCACCAGTTTCCAAGTTACCTGTCGATACTATAACAATTTTTCATAGTAATCTGAAATAAATCCCTTTTGAACCCAGGTATGTAAAATCTTATTGAAGAAGAACTACTTTGTTCATCACTAACATACTGCCAAGCAGTGAGCGGGATTCGATCCGCAGTCCCCAGAACTGGGAGCCGCATACAAACCCACTAAACTACGTGCGGCTGTTGAGAATGAAATACGGATGTGCTATGATAAATATTCACCTATATGCAAAATCTTGTTCACAATATGTTGAGACAAGACAACGAATTTCGAATTGCCACCACAAGTAATTGCGTAGGCTGTTTCTATATTATATAAACGCATATTTTAACTTGTTACCGTCCACTTGTCAATATGCAAAGCAGACCTAGGACTCAGGTTACCAAGTCATGTTAAAATGTCTAATTGTTGCTGACGTAAGCATGGCCATTTTTCACGACTTTTGGGGCCTTCGTGAGTTATTTGGGTGTTTAGGTGTGCTGGAGAATGTGACTAGCATCTACTCAACGCACTTTGCCTGGGCTACGTGTGTGCAAAAGTAGCGACATTGCAGCCTGCCAGCTGCAGAGCATTGACTGTTTCACCCATTTGTCCACATTTGAAAAATGAGGAAAAACCTGCCTTTGTCTCAAAATCTTCGTCCAAGATTGCGTACCATTTGTTTACCACTCATAAAATTTTGAAGAGGGTGATTTTTGATGAGAAGTCCATCCTCAAGATTTTTCGCCGAATGTTAAAGCCGCTAGCGGTGACCTCGATGTCGAAAAGACAAGAACCCCTAGGACGAGGTTGAGTGCAAATCCATAATTTTACATCCCATTTTTTCCGACTTTATTTGTTTTGTTTATAAGGTGATTAAAATAGCAAACTGAACTAGAATATTTTACATAGTATATTATTTTATTATCACACAGATCATGGACATAGAGGGAGCTTTAGAACTTCTTCAATTCCACCTCTGAATATTACCTTTCACCCAGAATTTTTCGTGGTCAAATCCACCTCGAAATACTTGCTTCCACCCAGAACTTCTTCGTTGTCAAATCCAACTCTGAATACTAGCTTTCACCCAGAACTTCTTCGTGGTCAAATTCACCTCTGAATACTAGCTTTAACCCAGAATTTTTTCGTGCTCAAATCCACCTAGAAATACTAGCTTCCACCCAGAACTTTTTCGTGGTTAAATCCACCTCGAAATACTAGATTTTATACACGATACATGACATTGCAAGTCCCAGAGATGCTTATAATTCGTCACAAAATCTTTTTTTCCCCAAAAAACGACATATTTGTTACATTATTTTAAGGTTTATAATTTCCAAAACAAATTAGTTTAGTTGTAATCTCATCCACAGTGGTTCTAGTCTTTTGACATTAGGAGGCTGCCGTTGAAGAACCTTGTTAGCCGTCAAGTAAGCGTTGACGGCTTTGACATTAGGCAACCCTGGGGAACAAGATGTCCAGTTAGCGACATTTTTGTGTCAACTTAAACAGTCCGATTATGACGGATATCATTCCCATTTGGGTTCATGATACCCCTGACCATACCAGTATATGCCAGCTGTATCGACTCACTATGCAAGTTAACGTTTACAAACTTCCATAATTTCAAAAGGTTAGGATTTTATAAACACCATTTTTGACACAAATAGCAGTGTTGCACCCAAAAAAATATTAGACAATAAGCTCCCTTTACACAAGCCTTTGATAGGAGCTATTTTTTTAATATTGACGGTGATGTATATAATATTATTTTTAATGTTGACAGAATTATACATTATACACATTTAGTCAACAACAAAAAAAATTTATTTTACAACAAGTTACAAAGCATCCTATAGAACAGTTCTCTAACTCTGTATTAGGTTATTCTCGCGTGGTGTAAACACAACTTTAAACTTTTTGGGTGATAATGTGATACCAATGTTTCCATCTAAAGTAGGTAATGGCGCATCTGGAACATTTTCAATTTTAAAATTTCTTACCATACGGGTGTAGAAAGTAAATAACTCCAGCTTAGCTAAACTTTCACCCAGACAAACCCTTCTTCCAGCTGAAAAAGGCAAATAACTTATATGCCTCCCCACAACAAATTCCCCATTTTCATCTAACCAACGCGTAGGATCAAAGGTTTCAGGGTCTTTCCAATATTTTTTATTATTGTGTATATTCCAAATGTTAAACAAGACTAAAGCATCTTTTGGTACAGCTTTTCCTCCAATACTACTGTCCTGAATAGCTTTGTGTGGAACACTTAATGGTGCCAACGAACACAGTCTCAAAGTTTCGTTGATACACGCATGCGTGAAAGGAAGCGAAGAGCGGTCATTTAAATCTGGATAGCGGTCAGTTCCAGAAATTTTAATAATCTCTTCGTAAATCTTCTCTTGGTATTGAGGCCAGTGAATCAAATAAAGTACACTCCATCGTACAGTTGTTAAAGTTGTTTCATACCCTCCTACAAAGACATCGTTGAGAATCATCTCTAAGTGATCGTCTGTGAAGGTTTGACCACATTCTTTAATAATCTTTTTGTCTGCCGTAACTTTTAATAACGCATCGGTTATACTATGCACATTCTCTCCATCAAACGATTTTTTGTGTTCTAATAATTTCTTTTTTAACAACGCGTCCCGGATTTTTATTGCACGTTTAAGCATTTTCAAACCTGGCAAAGGAAAGTATCTCAACCATGGTAGAAAAGAAACAGCGTCACTATTACCTAACCCAGCAAAAACATCAGTAGCAAAATCTATTAACTGCTTAAACTCTGGATCATCTCGTTCATATCGATCTCCAAACACCATGCCAGAAATTATGTTCAATATTGATAAGCCTTTAAAAGAAAAAGCAATTATATTATCTCTTTGGCACGGCTTTAAATATAAGATCTAGATACTTTATTCCAGGAAATTAACGAGGCACGAAATTAACGATCACGAAATTAGCACGAAGGAAATTAATGAGAATGCCTTCGACAACTTGTGAAAAAGAATTTAATTAACGTGATTCAGCGCAACTTGTTAAAAAAAATATTAAAATAACGCGAATTAAGAAGTTAAAAGCAAAAATTTGGATGGACATGTTTTTTTTATATAGAAAAGTGCTACTACAGTGAAGACAGGTTCATTGATTTACAACCAGTTCCTCTTGTTTTTTTAAAAACTTCTGCAACAAATCACATCACAAAGAAGAACGAAATATACGTGTGTGTATATTAGGCTTATTGCACATACTAGTCGTGAACCCCTGAACCCACGCAGACCTACAGCGAGCATTAGATTATGAAATAGTCCTTGAAAAAATTCACGAATTTGCCCATTACAAAGTTTTACGGGAATTCGCCCGTCGAAACAAAGTGGATAAAAATATATCGCGTTTTCTATTTCATGTGTCCGCAGCACAACTTTTTCTTCCGCATGGACAGTACAGGTATGGTTAATACAGTGATTCTAAAGCAGTAAAATTTTAAATTTCATAATATCTTATTAACGTCCTGGGTATTTAGGTTACCGTGAATTCGGGGAATTTGTTAATTTTCTGGAATAAGATTAATCATGTATATCTAACATACCGAGTTCATATTTAACTTCTGTTGGCTTTCCGTTTAAAGCCTTCAATCTTTTATGAAAATCTTCATTCTCAGCAGAAACAGTTTCTATCAAATGTTTCATATTTTCTCCATACATCTTTAGAGAGGAATGGCCAAACTTTCGAACCATTCTCCACACTGCACCATAGTCTGCAAAGCCTATGTTTATATATCCTCTGGAGACTAGCTCTGCAGTGTACATGTTGCTTGGTCTTCCAGCGAAGTGAACACCTAAGAAAAAAGACGTGTGGTAGAGCGTTTATTAGTGCGGAAGTTCGTGTGCTCGACTCCTGAAAAATGCAAGGGACTATAAAATTATAAATTTTTCCTTTTTGCGTACCGTTCAAAATAAAAATAGAATCGATATTTTAAGCGGTTTTCTAGTTAAGCATTTACGGTATATGCATGGAGTGTGTAGCTCAAATGGGGAATAAAATACACGAATTCCACCCTCGTCCCCAGGGTTTTTTGTCTTTTTGATATGTCATCTTTCATATCAACAAGTCAAAAAAACCTGGGGACGAGGGTGACACGAAGTCTTCTTTGCAGAGCCTTAGAGTCTTCTTCGCAGACCCTTGGGAACTGAAAAGATTGTTATGGATAAATAATAGTAACATACAAAAGAATAAAAAATGGGTTAACAAACATTCCAGCCAAGTTTTGTAGCCATAAGATATCTCCATCGTCGTTTTCGGAGAGGGTCATCACTTTCTTCTCGCTCTGCCTTCCCCTTCTCACCCTCCCCGCTAACCCTCTGCCCCCTGGACACACTACGTCCGCTATACGAAACCCGAAAAGTTCGACATGAATAAAGCTACCTTTCGTGATAAGTGCTTCTCTGGTTGGTTCAATAGTATTCACAATTACCGCCCGCGTCATACCAAAGCTGATGCCAAACACGTCTCCATAGATTTTCGACAGTTCAGCAAGTGATTCATAAGGCTTTTTACCAAGTTGATGAAGGTTACCTATGATAGGTAAAGGGAACGGACCAGCTGGATACTTGCGAAGTTCCCATAGATGATAAAGATAGGTGAACAACACGTAAAGTAAAGGTGGAGTGAGAATGGCAACAAAAATTTCGAATATCATGTTGAGTTCTAAAATAAAAACCAAGAGTTTTTACTTACTGGCATTAAATGTTATTTGATTTTAGTCTGAAGTGTTCTTGTCCTTTTAACATGTTCGGCCTGAAATTAGTCAACTTCGTCCCTAGGGTTCTTTTAGGCGTAAAAGAACCCTGGGGACAAGGTTGCAAGGTTTTAGGCGTAAAAGAGCCCTGGGGATAAGGTTGAAAACTAGTCTTATTTTGTTCTTAATCGAGCTTAATCGAGTATTTACGTTATCTTGAAGATATATTAAAAAGAAACAATACATAACTCATATAAACGGTAAGGAAATAAACTTTTTACATATCAAAAAAAAGAAGAAATAACATAAGATTTGAATTCATATGCTGGTACCTCCGGGGAAAAATTTTGTTCGAATAAAAGAGACAAAGAGGCCTGGAAACAAAGCAGCGATATTTTGCATCATAACATGACATATTTAACAATAAGTTTAAATTTATGCTTTGGTATTTTTTGTTTTAACTGGGATTACATGCAATTAATGTGTTAACAACATACCAATCATGACTGCGTAATTACTCTACCGACCGATTAAATCAGATGACAGCACCAGAAAAAAAAACTTGTTCTAATGAAAAAAAGAGACACAAGGAGCCTTGAGTGCGAGTTTTTTTACTCATTATTCTGTTCACTACGGCTTTATTATCTTGTCAGCATAAACCAACCCCGTTCACAGAATCCCTTTGCTTTTTTACATTATAGTATAGAGTCAACCTCGTACTCAAGGCTCCTTGTGTCTCTTTCTTTCGTTAGGACGAGTTTGCTTTTTCCTGACGTTGTGATTCAATACTGCGGTGAAAATAATACAAAAAGTTGTTTTTTCAAATAAAAAATCATTTCAAGAATAAGCCTTTCAAGAATAAGCTTTTTATATAATCAGGCTAGGAAGTTTGGTTAAAGACAATAAGTGTATAGTTTAGAAAAATAGAGAAATAAAAGTAATGATTAGCCTCCTTAGAAGTTTGGTATTTTTAATTTTATATAAAATATGTTGAGTTTATTGCTGTTATTGTTATTGTTGTTGTTATTGTTTTTGTTATTGTTGTTGTTTTTTCTTTCAGCAAAGTGCTTTGCACACACTTGCAATCTCATTGCAACTGAATTCCTTTTTCAATCTTAAAATATAGTTGTCGAAAGTAGCTTGCGCCAATTTACATGAATCACATGCAAGACGTACAAGATAAGAAATATAGATTGCACAAAACTGAAAAAATGCTCACCAATTTTACGAACTCTTTTTCATCCTTCTATGCATTTCTAACGTTCTCTCTCTTTCTCTCTCTTCCACAAACTCAAAGAATTTCAATATTATTGCTTTGCTTGTATTTAAAACTTAAGTACCTCATTGAAATACTTGCCCACGTTATGACGTCATCGCCACAGCATCCGGTTTTGGGTGCACACAACAGGTATAGTTGATAGTTAATTAGGTAACGCAGTTTTTATTGTTTTGTTTTTTCCTATCTTATCATCCCTCTGCGAGATTTTATATTCATGTTTATTTCATTTATTTATGTTCTTTTATTTTAGTCATTTTTAACGTCAGTCATAGAGTGCTAGACCGTTTTTGTTTTTTTTTCAGTTTTATATTTTATATTTATAATTCTTTGGCGTACATGATGAAACCCAAGTGTCCACTTTGTAATGAAAATATTTTTTGCATTAATAATCCACCTCAGACTATTTTCATTGGCATTGATATCGTTGATATTTTTAGATATCTAAGTAAGTTATTAACTAAGTAAGTAAGTAGCGGGAAGTTTTAACGCCCTTGGGGATTCCATCCTAACGGTTGGCTCTTCCTCCCCTTCGACTGTAACTATGCTATATTACCGCCAGAGATACGTATAGCATTGCTCTTTGGCTCTCCCTCCCCTCCGACTGTAACTATGTTATATTACCGCCAGAATTACGTATAGCATTGCTCTAACCTACTTGCCTGCCACACAAGCCGGTTAGCGTTCAGTGCATGGTACAAAGTGAGCTGGCAACACTGCATTTAAAGTGCGCCGGAGTGGGGATTCGAACCGGAAACCATATATTACTAATTTTTATCCCATTTTCAAGTCAAGAGTCTTGACGATTTTTCGGCAAATATCAGAGCTTGTTTAAATATTTGTTTCTATGGAAAACCACCTCTGTTATTAGTATTAATTAATTGTTTTGGTACTAAATAAATTCCTCTTAATATATTCTAATTATCCCAAAAGACATGGTAATATTAGTAATTAAAAACTGACGTATACAATATATTTATGTTGCCAGGGGTATAGGCACAGCTTTTTATGTAGAGGGTTTTTATGGCTTTGAGAATAAATCCAAAAATCAATCAATTAAGAACTGAAACATGCGAAAAGAATTAACATATGCCTATCAAAAACTTTATGATGCTGAGTAAAGTTACCACAAATTTTTCAACAGCGGTGGACCGCTTAAAAAAAGAAAAACGTTTTTGTTATTGCTCAATGTTAAGTTCTATTATTATACAGGCTCGATTGTGGCTCACTTGTTGCTTGTTGACTTTCTTGCGTTAAGGCTTGTCTCAATCCACTATAGCACAAAATGAGGTGACAAATGTGGGTGTGGGCTCGGACTTTCTCCACACTGGTCAAGTGAATTTGGGGTTTACTCTGTGAAATTACTTTGTGTTTATTGGTTGATTTAAATTTGGAATTTTTCTGAAACATTTATTCACGCCTAAGTTAGGGCACTTAAGAGACAACAGATTGGAGAGGTTTTCCTTTTTTTGCCGACAAACGTGGAAAAAATTCTACCCGAAAGTTGGAAATCCATTAGGCATGACAATATTACCCTTTTCCCCTCCCCCAGTTAGGCAAAGAAACAAGGACAATTTGGCCCTAAGAGAAAAACTTTGCTAAATTCTTTTGGACATTTTAGGTAGTAGGGTAAAAATATAAAAACCTAACAAGACTGAAAATGATTACAAGGTTATACAGCTGGTACAAAATGTGTTTTTTTATTCGATTCTTAGAGGTAAATATGAAAGAAATAGTCATGCAGAACTAGCATGAAGGAGTTGTCCGCTTTGGACTGTCCTCTTTTTTGAGAGGTTTTATTATTAGCAAATCGTCTAGGATCGTCAAATTTTTCTGTCTGTCTTAGGGAGGGGTCCGTATTACAGAATGTCCGCTTTAAGGAGGTTTCACTGTACTTGGAATCCATAAACAAAATCACAATTAACAACTGAATTGAAATTATTAAAGTTCAAGCGTTGTCATTAGACACATAATATAATATAAAAACGTGCTCCTCATCAGACGTCTATTCGAGAATGTCAAACAAAAATCTTTTCATGTTGCCTACACGGACTTGAAATTCAGCTGCCTCAGTTGCTGAAAATGGTTTAAATTTAGTAGAAAAGGTGCATGAGGGTTATTTAGCACAAAGTCGAACATTTATCACAGTATATCACAAACCTTGTAACGAATTACCCGTGTTCGTCCAGATTTTTTAGCTTTCCTGCCAAATTCTTCCCTGATACCTAAATCGAATTCTAATAGACTGGTTTGACCAATTTTATTCTCAGGGCATTTTGCCTTGTTGATGGAGGCTGGTAGCGGAGGCGACGAAGGCCACTCCGTAATAACGGCTCAGGGGTCACAAGACCCTGCGGACGAGGTTGTGATTTGGTAATGCGCTTTTTTTACAAGCAACACGAGGCCGTAATCTTTCCTAAAACGAAGCAACTAGTAGACCAATTTCACTTTCTGATGTGCACGCTGGCTATAAAACATACCAAGAGGCGAAAAAGCCCTGGTAACGAGATAGCTTGTAAGCAACAGTCACACTGAAGTGAGTATTTATATAAAAAGAAGAAGAGAGAACTGCAATAGCTCCCAACACGGAAGATTGATCTCGATTGTCGCACAAACTTTAACCTTGATCCCAGGACCTGTTGTCTCTTTTTGTATATCGGACAACGACCTATTAATAAGCGCAACGCCAATTAGAGACAAAAAGTCCTAGGGGAGAGGTGGGTACAAACCTAACTAAGCCAGAGAACACGTGGATTTTGGTCCTCCTAAAGAAATCGGCAACAAGCAACAAGTAAGTACAACCTCGCCCCCAGGGTTTGTTAGGCTTTTTATATTTGGACGGCCTGAACAATATAAGTAATATAAAAATCCCAACAAGCCCTAAAAACGAGGTTGAAGTAAGCACCAATTGAGTCTGTAAAATACAGAATTTACAGAAAGTTTATCCAAATTTTGTAGAACCTGCTAACAAATGAGGTGCGTCATTGTAAACTTCATCCTTATTTTTTTTCTAGGGACCTGAAAACAAAGTTGTTGTGAGTAAATTTAAGTTAAAGTTGCATAGATTTTCTAAATATTAGAACAAGGTTGGAGTCTTGGGTAAGCAAGACTAATATTAAAGAAGACTGGTTAATCGAGCTATTCGCAAAGCAGACAATTATATCACCATTTATCAAAACTCTAATAATTAGTTTTAATATTCCATTTATACGAAGCTGCGATATATTTTCATGATAATATTTATGTAAATAATTGTTTGATATAGAAATAAATAATAAACATATAAAATATCTCACCAGATGATTCTTTGTAAGGTCAGAGGTTGCGTCAATGCACGGTCGTTTTTACTTTTGTTCAAGTTGAATTAATTACAAAACTGACATTTCTAATCCCTCAATGCAGGACGGCTTAGGCAAAGTTTTCAGTACACACAAAAATTAATAACAACCACACTTCATTACCAGACTACTTGTAAATAAAACTTAAGCTAATCCTGGTAACTAAAGATAAAAATAATACCTTTCTGTATATTATCAATCCGTCTTGTTTTCAACCTTGCCTAACAATATTGACCACCTACCAAGATTCTCAATTATAATCATTCAATATAGCTAATCCGGAATAATTCTCATAATTGTCGAAAAGAAAAAGATTTCCGTCATTTTTTAAGTTTAAACACCATTGGATAATTTTAAACTAAAAATAATATTATGCAAATCGCCTCTGCCCAAAGTCTTGTTTTCTGTTTTTAAGTATTTTTTAAAAGTGCCTTCCTTATATTGTTTCAAAGCTGTTTCTAATGTAATTGTATTGATGAGAAATGACGATTTTTTTAATTATAAAGTGATTGAAAAAATGTTATGGACATCATCCAACTTTCATATTTTTTTAATAGCCTTTATGCGCTTCAGAAAGAACACTATTCCCATGTTCATGTAAATCTCTCATATTGATGTTGATTGCAGCCATGTTTATTGAAACATGTAAACAAATAAAAGTTATGATGACTCGACATAAATAAAGCTGAGTAAATATTGTTTTTTTAGTCTTTTATTAAAATAAGGCTAAAAGGAACCTCGTCTCCAGGGCTTGTTTTATATCTACATAGCGAGACGGGCAAGAGGCCCTGGAAACAACGTGAACTAAAAGGATAATTAATTAACCCATTTTAAAAGAATTGTCAACGAACAAGTTTCTTTGTGTTACGATTTGATAACAGAGTTTTATTGCCAGTATCATATCATGTAAAGACCGGTTATGGAATTTCTATCAATTCAACTGACCAATTTTTAAATTACTTGTGATTTTTTAGAATGTTGGCTTTTTTTGCATTTTTAAACGTAGGATATTGACAACATAAACATGCAATTTTGTCCAAAGTAAGACTGGGGACAATGATGGAGGAACAGAGAGGTGGTGACTAAGAAAGATTCTTGTCTCGTTTACACATACGTTTTCAGTAGTCTCTATGGTCTTCATTTATTTACATAACCAGATTACACTTTTTTTTCAAAGACCCTAGAGAAGAGTCCACTTCAAAATATGTCTTAAACTCAACTACAACTTTAGATGCAATAGTTTCTTAATGAAGTACAATTTAGACAACGAAACACTGGAGATGAGGTTGCAGTTATTAAATAAGGAGCCCCCGCTTTCCTGCTTCCCCTTCTTGCTCTTGCCACCAACTGCTTTTTGACTTCACGAGTTTCCTTTTTATTGGGTGGTCCGTTTTTAACGTTTTTGTAAATCTAGTGCGTATAAAAAAAACGGAATGAAAAAACTATTACAAAAAAATGACTGCAATCCCAACCTAGTTCCAGGACCTCCTTAACATTTTCCGAATTCTTTTCAAATACTGGTGACGAGATTGTATATCATTTATATATTGATTAAGATAGTAAATGTATAAAGGAAAAACACTACCCAAAAATGTTCAACTTCTTGCCCTCAAATTTCTTGTCAGCTGTAATAATAATCGTTACAACCTCGTTTCCAGGACTTGTTAGGTTTTTGCAATAGGACGGTTCTGTCCAATTGCTAGGAACAATTTCTCTGAAAACTAGGTTGTGTCACCCAAAAGAGAAACCTCTTGTTCGATGCATTCGAAATTAGAAGTCAAAACTTCGATATTTATTACCTCTTTAACCTATTCAACAACATAATTGCAGAAAAAGAAGTGTATTATCGTCGCGTGTGTAATTAACAAGTTGGACACTACGATGATCACATGTGGAATGACATAAATTAGAACAGCACGTTAAGTATGAAAACGGAAACGTTAGGATAACTTACTAAAATATTGTCACGCTATCAGATCGGACAGTTCAAAGGTTTTTTATCGAAACTACTTAGCATCTTTTTTGTTACGTTTCGCGAGTCGGTAGCTCAGTCATTAGAGTGTTCAGTTCACCCACATAAGATCCATGTGCAGATGAGAAAAAATTTTAAAGGTTTCCGTTGTTCAAATTGGAGCTTCACACCCTAAAGTGGCCTTTGTAGTCCCTCCTGGAAACAGTATACAAGGTATATCCCTTAAAATTAGTGAGGTTTACCACATAAAAAATAAAAATAACTATTAAGATTACAGAACAGTTCGTTTAAAATTATTTTGTTGACCAACCTCGTCGCTAGGGCTTTTCTGCGTCTTCAACATATTTACATTATTAATATACTTACATTAGAGTTAGCCCTAGCGACGAAGTTGGTTACAAGCATAATTTAATACAAATCATGGCAGGTTTACGTGCAACCTCGTTCCCAGAGTTTATTTTCGCTTCAATATTAAAAAAGCAAAAAAGGCCCTGGAAATAAGGTTGATTTATGTGTAAAGACGTGACAATTAAAATTTCCGTGTGAAAAATTTGCGTCAGCGTCTGTTTTGTTGGAATAAATTGTCTTTATGGATGTTAATCGGTAAACACATCTGAATGCGTAAAAATATTGAGTAAAAATAAGAGTACAAATTAACATGGTTTATAACCACAAGCTTTTATTCTTTCTGACGATCTCGCGTCTTTGTTTGTCTATCTATTTCGTAAAAAAGTCTGCAAAAATATATTCACTCATAACGTATCTGCAACCTCGTCCCTAGGGCTTTTTAGGTTTTCATATTGGGGTCCAAATAAAAAACCTAAAGAACCCTGAGGACGAGGTTGCGCGTATCTGGTTAACTAAAAACTCACAAAAAACTGGTTCGCAGATATATTATATCTTCGTATGCCGGTTGTGTGGACTGTCCACACACTGATCGTTACCTACTTGTTTTAAAACAAGACCTTAAAATAGAAAGAGATTTAATTAACGAAAATATGTATGTCCTTTCACCCTGGTTTGGAGATGCAGAAAGTATTTAGACACTATATAGTTTACGCACGGAGTCTCTGTTCTTTGATGAGTAGAAAGTTTAACAACACTGTTTGGCCTCAGTTTTTTTTCTAAAAAAAATTTAAAATTTCTTTTGTTTTTTGCCAATAATCCTTTATCCGCCAACATGATTTCTGGCTACTCATCGTCACAACGCATAAGCTGTGCGATATCACTATGATAAAAATTTAATGCCTTTGTATACGGTTCGAATAGAGGTAACTTATGCTTGAGTCATAAGTTTTGGCTGACATATGGCATGTCCAGTGTTTCGGCTTCTTTGACGCCAAAATATACTTGGTTCGAAGTCAAAGGTTTAAGATATTGCTAGGAGGGTTGGATATTGTAAGCCAACCCAATATGAAAAAGTGAAAAAAAACTTGAAACGAGGTTGTATATCCATAATAATTATTTTTTGATGTATTCTTGATTAATTTAAAGAAAAAGAGGCACAGTTTTGTGACTGTTGTTTTTGAATCTATTTTTTTTTAAGCAAAAAATTAAAAATACAATTTCTTGACTATTCCGTGATCAATAAATAAAAATCTTGACCAATTTAAAGTTCTATTCGTGAAACTTTTATTCAAGAACCGGTGTAAAAAATCACAGAAAAATACTTAGAACTCTGTTTACGTCAATGGAACCTTACTGTTTGCAATGATATACCTATTACGAAGACTTAGACTCGCTTACCCAAAATATTTTGAGTAAATACCAGCTTAATATTATTATAAAAAATATTTTTATAAATGATGTATTTAAATTCAACGTGCAAGCATGGAGGTTAAAGGTACAGAGTCATTTTAAAACAAATAAAGATCAGATAAGATTGTTTTCCCTTGGTGTAAACATAACTTTATATGGCACTGGGGTCAACGTAACGTTTAATTCCCCTTCCAAACTAGGCAATGGAACATCAGGAACATTCTCCAGTTTAAAATTTCTGAACAAGCGACTGCAAAAAACAAACAATTGATTCTTGGCGAATGATTCTCCCAAACATTTTCTTCTCCCAGCAGAGAATGTTATGAAGCTGGTATGCTGACCGGCATTGAATTTACCTTCTTCATCTAGCCATCGAGTGGGATCAAATTTTTCCGGATTCTTCCAATGGTTTCTGTCTTGGTTTATTTTCCAAACGTTGAAGACTATAACGGTATCCTTCGGAATGTCTTTCCCTCCAATGCTGCTTTGTTGGGTAGATGTATGTGGTAGACCTAATGGATGCAGCGAAGAAAACCTCCAAGTCTCATGGATACAGGCTTGTATCATGGGGAGTGAGGGACAGTCATTTAAATCTGGGTAGCGGTCAGTTCCAACATGTTGAATTATTTCTTGATACATTTCCCCCTGGTATTGAGGCCAATGAAGCATATAGAGAATGAGCCACTCCATCGTTGTCAACACTGCTGCGTACCAAGTTGCAAACACATCGTGCATAATTATTTCAAGATAATCCTCCGTGAAAGAGGATCTTTCTTCGGCTGACGTAACTTTTATTAATGCGTCAGTTAAATCTCGCACACTTTCTCCATCGAACGAACTTCTGTGTTGTGCTAACTTACTTTTTAATAAAGGATCTCTGATTTCCACCCCTCTTTTAATTTTATTAAAAGCTGGGTTCGGAAAATACCTTAACCACGGAAATGATAGAAAGATAAAGCTGCTAGCTAAACCTTTATCTACTAATAGCACATAATTAACAATGTCTTTAAATTCAGAATCGTCCCGTGCGTAACGGCGTCCAAATACGGCACCGCAAACGATGTTCAATATCGATAAGCCTAAAGAACAAAGAAAAATTTCTGAAATACAACTTTTCAAAAACATCTCTCCCGGTAACAATTCCTAGTAATTTGGAGATTCTTTTAGATAGTTTTCCAACTATTATCGCCTTTGTATTAAGGACCCAGGAGATAGAAGTAAAATTTTGTGGAGCAAAATCATTTATTATAAGACAACATAGCCATCATTTACCAAGATCGTTCTTGACATCAATTGGTTTCCCTTTCAAAGTGTTTAATCTGTTATGAAGGTCATCATTTTCCTTGATTGTCAAGTTCATTAACTGATCGACGTTGTCACCATACATTTTAAATGAAGTGTGACTAAATCTTCGTAAGGTTGACCACACAGGACCATAGTTTGCAAAAGCTATGCTTAAGTATCCTCTAGAGAGAAATTCGAGTGTGTAGATTGTTTGTGGTTTTCCAGCAAATTGTTCTCCTGTTAAAAAATATAATACTATGTCACTACATTTTGTTATATTAAAGTTTGGTTTCCCCAACAACAAAAAAGTAAGTTACACAAAATGCCCTGGGAATGAAATTTGGGGAAAGGGCTCTAATTTAGTATCTCCGCGATAGCAAACTAGGTTTCGCCGGGAAAAAAATTGGGAAAATACATAAAATTTGATAAAATAAAGTCCGTGGCACGAATGGGTTTTAAAGGGGCGGGAAACGCAATTATTATTTTCTCGCCTCAGAGTTACGACCATTTCAGCTACAGTGTAGTCGCCAGCAGGCCATTTCAACTGTACTGGCCATTTAAGGCACATTTGCCGAGCATTCACCGAGTTGCATTGGCCACTTTAGTTGAAGTGACCATTTTTGCTGCAGTGGGCTATAAGTGAAGTAGCGTTTTAAGCTGGAGTGACTGTTTTAGTTTGGGTGACCATTTTAGCTGCATTGACTATAGCTGGAGTGACCATTTTAGCTGGAGTGACCATTTTAGCTGGAGTGACCATATTGACTGGCGTGATATTTGTGGTCACCAATTGCGACGTAGTGATCATATTAGCTTTCTTATTCGACTATAGTGTGCAATATTTTAGGTTTTATTTAAGAGGCCGCCATTTTGAAAACTGCGCGGGGCAAGAACCATCTCAAAATGTTAAGCAAATCCTACCTTTCGTGATAAGTGCTTCTCTGGTTGATTCAATAGTATTCACAATTACCGCCCGTGTCATACCAAAGCTGATGCCAAACACGTCTCCATAGATTTTCGACAATTCAGCAAGTGATTCATAAGGCTTCTTACCAAGTTGATGAAGGTTACCTATGATAGGTAAAGGGAACGGACCAGCTGGATACTTGCGAAGTTCCCATAGATGATAAAGATAGGTGGACAACACGTAAAGTAAAGGTGGAGTGAGAATGGCAACAAAGATTTCGACTATCATGTTGAATCTAAAAGAAAACATAGTTATTACTAATAATGCTATTAATTTGAAAGAGTATCAAGGAGTTTACTTATGCAGTGGATAGAACAATTAATAGTAGAGCGTCATACCTTTCAAGGTGATTCACGCATTGCATGATCGATACACGTAACACATTGATTTGCGAGGTAATACACGTATTGCATGACCAATACGCGTAACACATTTATTTGCGAGTTAATGCAATTAATGCATGATTAATTCACGAAATAAATTGAAAAATAGACGCAATGAATCAATTATTAGAAAAAAAAAATGCATCTAAGGAACACGTAATACATCAAATAATACTCTTTAGCTTGTTATCAATTCATTTATTTTTAGAAAAATTAGGTCAAGAGGTTAGCTGTAGGAGATAGGAATATGGTTTTAAATTCTTAGGGCCGTCCACAGCTCTTTTTTTTGCTTTCCGAGGAGAAAAAGGAGCCATGGGGACAAGATTGTTTTAGAGTTACCTGCGAACTCGTCCTTAGGATTCCTTTTTTGCTTTTTTATATTGAGGACGATACAAAAATGTAATATAAACATATAAAAAAGGGAAAAGGAGTTCTGAGGACGAGTTTGAGTTACTCGTAGTTTTAGTTAATAGCAACCTCGATCCCAGGACCTGTTTTTTTTGCATATCAGTCAGCTAGACGAATGTCTTTTTCGTCAGACCTATTGATGAATATGCAGCGTCGTTGAGTGACAAAAAAGCCCTGGGAACGAGGTTGAGTTAACTGGTGATTTTCGTCAGATTATCGGCGGCAAAAACAGTCCAGCTCATTACCGCTTTTCTTCCGTGTGAGAACTACATTACGACTTGATAAAACTGTTACCTCTTTTATCCTGTTCTTTCTGTGCAAAGATGTAGATTGAGCATAACACGATTTTTTTTAAAAAAATGATTTATACAGCTTTCTCTCAGATGTTTGTCATTTTAATGGAAACTCTCCACTGTGTTCAGACTATTTTATGAATCATTGTATACCCATCATAATAGGCTTTGTTATCTTAATCTTTTCACAAACAAATCAAAACAATCGCTTTAATCTTGCCTTTAAAAAACGATTTTGCTGATTTTTTCCTCTTATTTCACACAATCCGCTGGAATGTGCGTTTGGTTAAGCCTTTCTTCGTCTCCTAGCAATTCACAATTCATGTGCGAGATTACATGAAAAACTAGCCGAGGTGGTAAAAAATCTTTTTTATAAAACGGGTCGACATTGAGGCTTTTGATTTTTAAAAGAATGTCTTAAGATCTAGGCTCTTAAAAATGCATTAAGTTTGAATACTTGGACCTTAAAACCATTTGATTTCGAGGTTTTTGATTTTTAAAGGAATAATGTCAAATAATTTAAATTTGGTGTAGATTGAATCAAAACTAAAGAAACTAAAGGAAAATTATTTCAGGACCTTAAGAATTTGAAACAGCATTGCGCTTATAAAACTATAAATATATATGTAGCTGTTAAACAGTGTTTAGCACTGCGTGCAAATTAATCAAAGCAGCATTATTTCAGGACTTGGAGAATTTTAAAGAACGGTGTGTGCTCATAAAACTCTAAATATATGTAAACTGTGGTGCTTAGTACAAATTTTTGGGTGTCGTTGAATATTTTTTGTGAATTGCTTCAAGACAGTGGTGTTTAAGCACAAAGTTCTGAGTGTCGTCAAAAGTTTGTAAATCATCTATTCTTAGGTTTTATAAAAGTGACGATTAAAATGATTAAATATCAACATTTTGGTGCTGGAAGAAAGTTCAAAACCAAAAGAGCAGACTACAAAAAAGGGACAAATGGTGCAATTTTCTGAATGCGTTTCGGCAAATAAATAAATAAATCTCTTATAAAAAGCCATATACACCGCAACTTTATCTCCATATGCATTGCTGCTATAAAAAAAATGTAAAAATGGCTTCAACTATTATTATTTAACTACTTTGATGACGATCTTAGGGCATGAAAAACAAATATTGATACCCAACCAGTATTTAATCACTACGAAGCTATAATGGAAGCTTCCAATTCAAATAAGTCATATTCTGAGCAAATGAGATTAATTGCAAGAGCTTTACTACAAGAAGGGAGTGCTCTGTTCAGGAAGCTGTACATTTAGTAATGCCAGAACTTTGCCATAAAAAAAAACATTCCTAGCAGTTTTATTTGCCAATGCCAATTTCCAGACAAGCAATACAGAATATGTCGTAGCAAGGATGAAATTGATAAGTTTCCTGAAGATAACTGTGATGTGTTTAAAAGAAATATGTTAGATCGTTATGTTGATAGGCCAGACACAAAATTCGCCAATAAGGAAATATGTTATACTTGATCAGGTTTTCCAAAATTTTCAAATTTTTAGCATTGTCCTTCAAACAACAAAAATTTTATTTCGATTCTCAAACCGCCTTGTAATAGAGAGGACCGCTTCACTACCGTGGATTTGTCTGTCTGTCTGTCTGTCTGTCTGTCTGTCTGTCTGTCTGTCTGTCTGTCTGTCTGTCTGTCTGTCTGTCTGTCTGTCTGTCTGTCTGTCTGTCTGTCTGTCTGTCTGTCTGTCTGTCTGTCTGTCTGTCTGTCTGTCTGTCTGTCTGTCTGTCTGTCTGTCTGTCTGTCTGTCTGTCTGTCTGTCTGTCTGTCTGTCTGTCTGTCTGTCTGTCTGTCTGTCTGTCTGTCTGTCTGTCTGTCTGTCTGTCTGTCTGTCTGTCTGTCTGTCTGTCTGTCTGTCTGTCTGTCTGTCTGTCTGTCTGTCTGTCTGTCTGTCTGTCTGTCTGTCTGTCTGTCTGTCTGTCTGTCTGTCTGTCTGTCTGTCTGTCTGTCTGTCTGTCTGTCTGTCTGTCTGTCTGTCTGTCTGTCTGTCTGTCTGTCTGTCTGTCTGTCTGTCTGTCTGTCTGTCTGTCTGTCTGTCTGTCTGTCTGTCTGTCTGTCTGTCTGTCTGTCTGTCTGTCTGTCTGTCTGTCTGTCTGTCTGTCACGCAAAATGGTAGCTTAGCTGCGCAAGTAGCGAGACGCACACAATGCGGTACAAAAAAGACGGGCGAACCCGTGGATTTTTCCACGGTCTAACGACTAGTATTCTCAAGTTCGCGTTAATCAAATGCCTTTTTGAAAACAACCTTGCTCAACCACGTTAATTGAATGCCTTTTTCTAATTAATCTCATTAAACCGCGTTAATTTCATGACCGTTAATTTAGTTCGCGTTAATTTATTGACTCGTTAATATCATGGAATAAGGTAAATTGCAGTTATTTCATATCCACCTACGGTTAGAAATATTTGCGTGTCAGGATGGAATTCCATTTACAGGTATTACAGTTACTGCATGTGGTGATTTTTCAGCTGCCGCCAGTACGGCAACGCTCTGTATATGCAGATTTTAAGAAGGACTGGATTAACTTAGTGCATTTAGGGAAACTCTTTAGGCTTACTTAGGTAATGAGACGAAAAGATAAATAATGTCAGATTGGCCGATCTTAGTACTGAATAAGTTATAATCTAGAATCATTTTTGGGACAGACTTTATTTATCCCTCAAATTTACTTCATATTTTTGCAGAGAATGCACCTGCTAAAGTGCACAACAATATAATGCTAGAATCTGTGGATGCAATCTGTTTCAGTAAACAATCCATTGACCAACCGCCACAGAAGATTTCCAAAAATATAATAGACAAAGGATTAAATCGAAACTAGAGTGAAATAGGAGGTTTTGCTACGTAATAAACTCAAAGTTGGGGCTAGAGTAATGCTAACAGTCAGCATCGATATTGCCGACAAATTAATAAATGGTAGCAACAGTTAAACATATGGATGTAAAAAACAAAATTCATGTTTCCAAATTTGATGACTCCCAGGTTGGTATTGCTGGTATGTCTTTGAAAGATCAAATAGATGTGTACCAATTGAACGAACAGAAGTAAAAATAAAACTTAAAGTTAACAAAGAATCATTAACTCTAGTAAGGCATACTCAATTTCCACTCATGTTATTCTAAACCCGCACAGTACAGATAGTTTAACGTTTAACATTGGATAAAGTTGTTATAAGCTTTAATTTAGAAAGACAACGTCCATTCAATTGTAGTCAGATGCATCTTGCTCAAAGCAGAGTTAAGTCTTTAAATGGTATGTTCTTAACTGGCACGTTTTGTGATTCTGCAATAAAATCTGATTCACGAGTTACATTGGATTATGATTGATTAAGGAAAGGATGTAAATTTCAACCGGTGCAAAATTCTTGTGTTCCATCTAAAAACACATAACTATAACACTATTAAATTGTAGATCATTACTCGCCATCTCCACACATTGCTTCTGATGATACACTTTGCTAAATAATATTTCTTGTTTGACAGAAACACAGTTGCTCCCAAATATTATTAACGAAAGTGCGAATAATTGCGTAGCAAATTTTGGTGCACTTCATAATTGCAACCCTGACAAATTTCGAAGCATCTTATTGGGTTTTAAAAGATACCATGCATGTTTATGATTATCAGTTAGGGCCAGGAATTATCCTGTTAAAATTTGCATCATCATTTTCAATGCCTTGCTATTTTATAGAAAAGTAAACTTCTACACCTTTTTTGCAATGATTTATCTCGAGCAATTGAAAATACAGATGTGCATGTTATTTTTGGAGACTTTAACGTTAGCGCTCAAGCTCATTACTATCTGACTGCGAGGATAGAGAGATAGAGAAAAGTTACTTCTGGCGCAGTCGCGTGCACGCAATGCAGTGACGTCACAGCAAGTCACAACAAATCCGGCACCATACCATGCTTAGCCATGTCTAGCCATGCCTAGCAAGGTAAAGTCCCTAGTAAGTAATGACGTCATCAAAGTATACAGAATAAGAGGTCCAAACATTTTCTAGCGCAATTCCCATAATATGCTACGCGAATAAGGGGAAATTCCCTGACATTCATCAATAATCAACACATGCGCAATAAAGACACGCTAGGTCGAGCATAAAGAAATCTTTTGACGAAACAAAAAATCGCATATAATAAAGAGAAATGGATTCATACACTGTCAAACAATTACGCGATATTGCAAAAACCCGTGGATAAAAAGGGTATTATAGACTACGTAAAGCTGATTTGGTTGCCTTATTGGAGAATGCATCACAGCCCCCATCTGAGATGGACGTCTTCGAGAAACAGGAACTGTCTAAGAATCGTTCCGTTGTACGGGGATAAGATGCGGGAATGGTACAACTGGCTTGTGGACGCTGTTCCAAAGCCTATAAAAGAAGGGGTCAAGAGTACCTATGCAGCATTCAAACTCGGGGTGATTGGGTTCTATAACAGGACAGCCAACACAAGGCCTACGCTCCATGATGAGGTAGAAAAAGAGACTGAGGAAGACTATCTATATGAACAGCCAGGGCAAGATTTTACACCTAAGGAACATAAACATGCTCTCCACAGGACCTTCCGAAGTTTCCGAATTACAGGTATAGGAGGGGCCGACGTTGACGGGTATATAGGGATGGTGCGATCAAACGTGAAAGCCTTGGTTGGGAACCAGGTAGAAGATATGGGGTCGGCAAAAGTACAGTTATCCCTGTGGATTATGTGGAAGAAGCCCTCAAATATAGAGGGGTCTAATGATGAGTACATTGAGGTGAAGAAGGTCTTTCATAGCAATATGGCCTCGGTATTCCAGGGTAGCGACGTGGACGATGTGCTGGATAGGATGTTTGCCCAAATCAAAACAGGTGTGAAAAATTTGGTACTGCCCCGGAGTGGCTTTACAATATCTAAAA
Organism: Hydractinia symbiolongicarpus; assembly: GCF_029227915.1. Taxonomy (NCBI): domain Eukaryota; kingdom Metazoa; phylum Cnidaria; class Hydrozoa; order Anthoathecata; family Hydractiniidae; genus Hydractinia; species Hydractinia symbiolongicarpus. The sequence goes on from NC_079885.1 coordinate 8,963,461, forward strand.
TCCTATATCTTGATGTAGACTTCCATACTTTACGGTTAACGAGAGGTTCATCATATGTTGAACTACCAAAATGGGTAGCTTCTAAAAAGGCAATTATTAACCCAAAAAATGAGGATGAGGAGTGTTTCAAGGGGACCATTATAGCATCCCTGCATCATGACGAGATTGAAAAAGAGCCACAAAGAATAAGCAAGCTGAAGCATCATGTAGACCTTTATAATTGGGATGGTATAGAGTTCCCAACAAGTATCAAATCCATATACAAATTCGAGGCGAATAACCCCGACATTGCGGTGAATGTTCTGTATATAGATGGAAAGAGAATCAACATCCTACGTCGATCGGTGCACAACGGACGTACCAAGGTGGTGACCCTATTGCTTATCACCGATGATAAAAAGACTCACTATACGGCGGTCAAAAGTCTCTCGAGGCACCTGAGCAAGAAGATTTCAAAGAATAGGAACCCAATTCACTTCTGCCTTTCATGTTCACAGTGTTTTCCCACGTCTGAATCGAGGGACAAGCACTATAGGTACTGCATCGATCACGAGACTGTTAAAATTACGATGCCAAATGAAGCTGAAAAATGGCCATACTATAGGGATGGGTAGCAGCAATTCAAGGTAACCTCTGCCATCTATGCAGACTTCGAGAGCCTGCTAGTCCCGGTAGAAGATGCCAGAGATACGAAGACGAAAAGGCTGAGTAAGCATGTACCATCAGACTGATGTACTTATAGTACCTTTGCTTATGTGGACTTACCAGATCCCTTAAAAGTCTATAGGGGTGAGGACTGCGTCACCCGCTTCGTGAACCACCTAGAGGATGAGGTGAAAAGACTTTATAATACATACCCGCAGCAACCCATGACCAAACTAACAGAGGTCCTAAAAAGGAAACATGAAGGGGCCGCACACTGTCATATCTGCCTGAAACCCTTTGATAACTATGAGAATAACCGTAAGGTCAGGGATCACTGCCACTATACAGGTCTGTATAGAGGCGCAGCGCACGCAATATGCAACCTCAAATACAAGATACCCGGCCACATCTCCGTCATCTTCCACAACTTGTCGGGGTATGAGGCTCACCTGTTTATCCGGGAACTAGGTGAGAAGTACGAAACCCAGGACATTGGTTGTATTGCCGAAAACACGGAGAAATATATCAGCTTCAACGTGAAAATCAAGGTAGCCCTTGGAGGTGTGAGATATGGCGATGGCGAGAAGTACAAGACAATCGAAATCAGGTTCATCGATAGCTGTCGACTCATGGCTTCATCACTGGACAAATTGGCAAGCAACCTTATCGATGAGCAGTGTAAAAATCTCCGTTGATTTTTCAACGAGTATGACACGTTTACGCTCATGCGGAGAAAGGGCGTGTACCCCTATGAGTACATGGATGGATGGCATCGATTTGAGGAGACAGACCTACCTCCCAAGGAGGCCTTCTACAGCACGCTTAATATGGATGGGATAAGCGATGAGGATTATCAATACGCTAAAAAGGTATGGAAATGTATTGGACAATTACAGCCTTGATCCGGCCCATTTCTACTCCGCACCCGGGTTGGCATGGAAGGCAGCCCTGAAATTTACGGGTATAAGACTAGAACACCTTACGGACCCCGACATTCTATTGATGATCGAGAAAGGTATTTGAGGAGGTATAACACAGGCCGTACACCGGTATGCAAAAGCTAAAAACAAGTACATGGGGGAGCAGTATAACCCGGATGAGGAGTCCTCCTACCTGCAATATCTGGATGCCAACAACATGTACGGCTGGGCGATGCGTCAAGACCTTCCCACGGATGGCTTTAAATTGGTGCGGAATGTTGAGGCATTCATTGAAAGGCGGTTCGGGAAGCTCGTTGAGGACAATAAGCATGGGTACATGCTAGAGGTAGATATTGATTACCCTAGTGAGCTACACGACAAGCATAACAAGCTGCCGTTCCTACCCGAACGCAGGACGGTCCGCAAGGTCGAGAAATTAGTACCGAATTTGGAGGACAAGCGGAAATATGTGGTACATATTAGGGCACTTCACGAAGCTATAAAACATGGTCTTGAGGTCAAGAAAGTGGACAGGGTGATCCGATTCAATCAAAAGGCATGGTTAAAGGGATATATCGATCACAATACGAGGCTGAGAACGGCTGCCAAAAACGATTTTGAGAAAGATTCCTACAAACTTATGAATTTAAGTGTATTTGGCAAGACGATGGAGAATATTAGAAACCACCGCAACATCCAGCTGGTCACCAATGAGGACAAATATATGAAGTTTGTAATGAAGCCGAATTTTAAGGGTGGAAGCAGGTTAAGCAAAAACCTGGTAGGTGTTAAAATAGGCAAAACCGAGGTCAAGATGAAATATGGTTCTAAAATACAGCTCTGCTACATGGACACGGACTCCTTTGTGTACCATATACAAACGGAAGACTTTTAAAGGGATAACGCGCAGGATGTTGAGGCACGCTTCAATACAAGTGCCTATAATCCCGATGATGGAAGGCCCCTCCCAATATAGGGAAAAACAAGAAGGTGGTAGGCTTGATGAAGGACGAATTAGGTGGTAAAATCATGACCGAGTTCGTTACCCTAAGGGCTAAGTTATATGCATACAGGAGTCTAACGAAGGAGGGCGGTGATCACAAAGCCAAGGGTGTGATGAGGTGTGTCACTAAAAAATCAACAACCTTCGACGATTACCGGCATTGTCTGGAGGAATGTTTGTATATAGCCGGGTATATGACGGCGGCAATTCTATTCGACGAATATGCGATAAACAAGGTTGGTACAAAAAGTCATTAATAGCTCCGAAATAGACCGCCTAGTGAAATTTAATAATGGAAGAGGCCAAGCAGTGTTTTAGATGCTCAAAATCCCTACCATTAAATCAGTTCAAGGCAAAGGTCAACTTACAAAAACATGCATCAAATGGCTTGATCTTGGTAGGATTTAAAAAGGCAATGATGGGTACACGTGGGAGAACTTTGAGAGACATGTGAATTATAAAGTACGCTTCAGGTACGACGAATCGTTTAATTCGCCGACACTTGCTGACGTCGCTAATGCATTACGGTGGGCACAGTATGCTATAACAAATGGACATCAAATGTTATAGGATATGTAAGCAAATATTGCCCTCACACAAGTTCAAAATAAGGGGTAATAGTAGAACCAAGACCTGCTTAGGTTGCCTGGCTAGGGCCAAGGAGAGGCGGGGTGTCAAAACAAGGACATCGAAGACGTTAAACACAAGTTGGATCCCTTGTTATCGATCGGGAAATCTCATCCTGTATGATTTACTCACATATAACATATACCTCAATATATCGAACTTATTGGGGATAGCCTGGAGAAGGAAAGGCTCGTTGCGAGGTACCGCAATGCGTTAAGATGTCTACAGGGCAAATTAACATATACCCAACCACCTCTCGAATACAAGTTTCGAGGGACCAAGCTTTGCCATGCCTGTCGAGGGTCCCTGGAAAACAGGCATGGAGGTGTGTTAATATGTTCGGCATGTGCCAGGGTATATCCAAAATTTCATAATCGAAAGTGGAGCAACTATTAGTAAATGGATGTCGTAAGAGATCCCCACGCGACAATATTCACAGGTCCAACGTCTTGCGGTAAGACGCAACGTGTTTTGGACCTGCTTGAGCTACTTACCCAAAGCTTTACAGCCCTGGTATCCACATTAGAGGAGTGATATGAAAATGATAGACGAGGAGACGAACTTGATCCCTGACTGGTCGGATAGCTAGGCCGAATTGAAAAAATCTAAGTATACATATCTTTTCGTAAGGCTCGAGCACCTTAGAAGTTGGAAAATTTTGCATTGAGCAAGGTGAAATCCTTCCACCGGGGATCGATATAATAAAAAAGATGTCGTTGCAAGTTTCGCTATTCAATGTAGTGTCCGCAGGAGCCATCGAGACTTTGATTGATGAACAAAATCTTTTTTTAGACGCGCTGATCTTGGTAGGTCACTGGGGATTGCCGATATAATACGCAATTTTCAACATGCAGCCGAAGAAACTACAACAAGGCAAGAGTTTGTAGGGCAGAAGGGTGGGGATGGCACCGCCATACGTTTTAGAGGGTCAAATCAGCATGACGTCTTCGTTACGTTAAATGGGGCCATCGAAATTGTTGTAAAGTCAAAAAAGTCTATGGCCGTACCCTTGACAAAATGGTTGGCCAGGAGGGGTGTGAAGAGATTACGGGAAGAGCTTGCTGCGGCAATTGAAGAAAGGGATATTTACATCGCTATGCTCGAGGATGATCTTGATGACCTTAAGCAAGACGACTCGGAGCTACGGCAGAGACATGTACGACGTCGTCATCAATATGATACAGTGCTACGTGCAGTTGATAAAAACGATCCCCACGAACACGGAAAAAAGGGCATACATGAGCATTATTTGATCGATGCCAACGCAGACAGCTCAGCACAAGAATAAATATATTAAAAACAATGTATCCCGACATGACGGTGAGGAAACCGGAATGTAACGACCCTAATGCCGTACATGCTTGGTGTCGATTCATGGACGATTATCTTGGCGCCGATAATTGTTACCTCAACCATTTCACGTTGCCCGACGATGATACGCGGGAGCTATTTGAAGGTATGTTTGATATTGATATGTCGTAAGCAGGCGCTTTTTCACTACTCTTGAGGGTAGTGAAAATTGTATTCAAAAGTGGGGAATCTCCCATGGACCCCCTTGATAAGTCGAAAAAAGCCTTATTTAATGGTGGGTTCCCAACCCCTCCTCTATTGACCGGTTTGGCTTCGAGATAAAAGGTAATGAAATATCAAAAGATGGAAGTAAGTAAGGGGTTATGATATTCGGGTATCTCCGCTGCATTGCTGTATAAAGGCAGGATCAGTAACTGGTTATTGTCCTACCTGCCTAGAAAATTTTAGGTATCGAGACGGGGCATACTATGAAGGTTTTGAATACCTCACCGACGAAAATCTTTTACACAGGGTAGCATCAGGCGAAAAAGCATGGGAAATATTTGCAAGAAGCAAGATCGATGATAATCTCAAGGATGATATAAAAACCCTTGGGCTTTATATTGTTTCGGTTAAGGAGAATAAGTATAAGCACTCTGTTACGAGGTTATCAAAGATTAGGTGTTGAAGTTGTCGGATTTGGAAGATATCACAGCAATAGGCAATATCCTCAATTTTCCTATACCAGATAGGCGATTGATTGATATTGATTTGAATATTGAGCCTGATGTCATCAAAGGCATCGTTTATGGGTACCCATTCTATATCGAGCCACCCTTGCTGTATATAAGGGATCCGAGTAAAGAGTTGGAGGATGAACCCTTGGAGGTACTCCTGAAGATACTATTTACCAATCCTTCACATGTTCCGGTGGTACCTGTACATCCTCCGAAATAAGCATTAGCTCTTCTGAAACGAAGCTCCTTTTCGGACCGTCCTTTAGATAGTATAAAACACGGCTACCCGCTACAATACGATCCAACCTGAAAGTATGTTTGCTGTAAAAAGCGTCAATTGCGCGTCTTTTAGAGTCACCATGCTCCTCCCCGGGCTGTAGGAGGTGCAAGTACAGCCCATCCTCGGGCATGGGCTTCTCTTCGGGATATTGCTGACTTTTTGCAAGTGGGACATCTTCGAGTCTGATCGCCTTGTTATGTTTCATGTTTATCATGGTAGTCTTGTGGTAGTCGTGTTAAGGCTTTTGACCCAAGTGCTACTAGTCTCCCCAGAGACCAACTCCTAGGCATCCTGGGGCTTGAATAGTCAATACGCTTCGGACCCTTGATGTGTCTCAACCACAAGAGCTGCCGAGATATCCAATGGGTTACTAGTTTTTTGGAAAGAGCACTCTTCTTCGCAAGTAATTGGACGGCCTTCCGACCGACCCACAAATGTTCCGGAGTGTAGTAAATTTGGCTTAATTTTTCCGCCTTCTCATCTGCAACGACATGTGGTGATGCTTTTGACATGTCTTTTATTTATACATGTTAAAAACGCACGTTGTTACAAATACTTATAGGCTACGAAGCCTAGCAGGGATAAAGAGCCAAGGACAAACGTGAGTTCCCTATCTTGTTGTTGCTTTGAAGGGGTGTAAAAATTTTTCAATTGCGGTGCCTCCCTCTCCGAGGCAATATAAAATTGATACATAGAACCATCGAGCCTCCTTAAACTTTTTCCGGCCCTGATATGCATCTCCCGCTGTTCACTGAACCAATCGAGCTTGGCCTGCCTCTTTCTGATCCACTCCGCCTGGGTTGCATTTAACTTTACAATGGCCTCGTCATGTCTTTTCTGTTCCGCCTCGCCGTGCCCTGATAGCCTAGAAAATAGATAATTCGTTCCGGAGAAGGCTAGGGCGTTGATCGCCGCACTTGCAACAATAAACAACTATTGTCGCAACGGTTGCCTTTTGACATGTTCTCACTTGCCCACATAGGTTGGGTATTGGTGTAGTGCAGCCTTTTCACCACCTCGACAAGCGAAGGGTTATCCCTATTTTCTCTATATTTAATTGGTACTTTGTGATCAATGTGCCACTCTCCATTATCCCATGTCATTCCTTCAGAAAACTGGGCTTCGATATGAGCCCTCAAAGTAGCCATATCACACCCAAGATATTCCTGGGAACTAAGCTTCTTGTTTCCCTTCAAGGCCTGGTAGGCTCGGCCTCTTACACCGCCGGCCAGATGCCCGGCAGGATCGCATATAGGACATTGATGCCTCTGCTTTTCATAATGGCAATACTGACTTTGCAATAGTCCCTCTGCCTTTGATGATGGCATATGCGCCCTCCCCCCACCACATTCCTTACACCTTGATCTTATCCTCTGATGGTCGCAGACGCTTCCACCCCAACACTCTTTACATGTTGATCTTATCCTTTCATGTCCGCAGATTTCAACTCCCCCACAATCCCTGCAGCGAGGTCTCCGCCTTTGATATTTGCAAATCTGGATTCCCTTACAGTTTTTGCATTTGAGCCTTTCCTTTTGATGGGGACACTTTGTACGTTCACGCGACGCCTTCGCTTTATCCAGGCATTTGATGTACATTTTTGTTAGTTGACCGTTACGCTTGATCCTAGAATTTTCAAAAGATAAAGAGATTTTACATTTTTGACACTTACATTTTCCATCCATGTTGACTCGTTTTTGCCCTAGGAGGACAAACACAAGTTGTGGTCACTTAATACTCCACCCTATCCAGTCTACCATCCAAAATATTCATTTTCGCAATGAACAGGAGAGAGTCCAGCTAGTTGCCAAGGGCAGAAAAGAAGGCAAGGACGAAATTTTAAAGAAACTGCAATCTGTACAGTATGCAAGCAGTATGAAGAGTCCCCACCTGAATGTAGGCCTTATTTTTATAAAATTTGTAAAATATATGGTTATGGCCTATAAAATATATGGTTTCTTAATCCTCGCCCAACAGCCATTCCTTTTTAAAGTCTTTATACCGGCATTCTGTGATGTGTACCAGAGGGTAGTGGTTTTTGCCTTGTACATATACCAATGAAATAGCTAGAATAGGGCTGGCTTGGCAGGGTTCATCGTAGGGTACAGTCATACCATAAAATTTGGTGGTAATTTTGTCCTTATAATATTGAAGTTTAGCATTCACATAACGGTCTTTTTTAACAGGCTCTGTTGTCAATTGCTCGGATATTAGATCTTCGATTTTTGCCATATTTGTCGATACTTTGCAACCCAATCAGGGTAGTCTTCAAAATCGAGACTCATTGCCGGTACAGCATTAGCGTTGTACCGGGTCACCCCATGTGCAGACCAGATTTTAGGTGTTTTCACCCTCAAGGCAACCACGAGGTCCTGTGTATGGTACCCTACTATATATCGTTTGTCCTTACCTCCGTTAGCAGGCATGGCATCTGATACCGTCAGGTATTCTACATTGATATCGTTGATGTCTGTAAATGTGGAGGCAAAGTTTTAGAATAGTTTTGGATTGACAAGCTCATTTTCAAATTGCAGTATCTTTTTTATTGTATATTTCGCACAATCTCAGAGAATTACATGTCATAGTACATGCACAGCCTCCCCCGTTATATGTGATATGTTCATGGTAGCAGTACCAGCATAACATTTTACCGCCTACCACGAACCTACGCCTGCAGGTACATTTGTCATATGCATCGAGCACTGCCAAGCATTCCTTATTTATTATTAGCATGTCAAGACGATCCTCCAGGTCTTTAATCCTCCGTTCATTAGACCCCTTCTTCTCTGATTCTTGTACACATGCCAGGGTTACAAGAGGTAAGGATAGACCAATGGCGGTCAGGAAGGTCATGAATAACATACTTTCAAGATATATTGACAGTTAATTCACATTTTAATATATCTTACACATACCTCGGCAGCCATGGCTCCTTTTCAACGGTTTTATTGCACATGTCCTGTGTTTTAAACTGGTTCGGCATATATCGGAGCAGCCAGGGATTCTTTTCAACAACCCCATTACACATTTCCTGCGTCTTGAACCTATCCGGTACATGTATGATTTGCCAGTGACCTTTTTCAACGGCCTTGTTACGCATGTCCCGCGTCTTGAACCTGTCCGGTAGATATTCGAGCATACTTGAATAACTCGGGATGCTCCTCAACGGCCTTGTTACACATGTCCTGCGTCTTGAATTGATCCGGTACATCCATGAGAACCCAGGGATACCTTTCAACGGCCTTGTTGCACATGTCTTGCGTTTTGAACCGATCCGGTACATATTCGAGCACGTCGGTATTTTTTTCAACAGTCTTGCTACACATGTCTTGCGTCTTGAAACTGTCCAGGACATACTTGAGATAGTAGAGCTCCTTTTCAACAGCCTTGTTATATATATCCCAAGTCCAGTAGATTTGAGTAAGAAGAAGGCACAGCAAGAAATACGCCACCGGTCATTAAAATGGTCGCGTACTAAGTTGCTTTTTTAGATAACTCCAGCCCGTGTCTATTGAAATTACAATTCTTTCCAACCACGATGTTAAAACAACTTATACCTGTCGCCGGAACCTATTCTTTTTTATTCAAACATTATAAATCATAGGGAGACAACACGAAGACGTAATAATTTGTTTGAAAACAACAAATCCCGAGTCTACAAAATTTATGTCACTTTTCAACTTGCAGATACACATTTCAAAAAAAAATATGATGTGCGCTCAGAAAACAATCTGTTACTCCAAGATAACAACGTTATCTCTCTAGAAAATTAACACTGTATATTATTATGCATGAACGTTTTCCTTGTGTGTAGACTGATGGGGTAGCGTAAAAAATAACACTGGCTAGCTCTACCCTCTCGTCCACATGGCTATTTTCACTTATTATAAGTGAGAAAACTGGGGACGAGGTTGGTGAGTATCATTAGTAGCGGCTTGGAGGAAAGGTAGCGGCCAGTATCCATTGGCAGCATCCAGGCTATGCCAAAAAATTAATAAATATGGTAGTTTAGCTGTGATAATAAAGTTCTGCAAGCGAAATAAACTCTTTTTTTGCTAGCTAGCTATGCTACTAAACACTCGCATTTTTATTCTAATATTTGTAATCAACATTCTAATTTTTTTTTAAGGAAACGGAAATATAAGAATCAAAAATAGCGTCAAGTCTCATGATGGCTACTGTGATAGCTGGCCTAGCTATAAAATCGTTGCCAAAAGTAGTTTAGACAAATGCAAAAACTGACCATTGGTGGCAGAAAAGGCAATAAATACAGAATTACCCCTACCCCTTTTACACAATGTTGGAGAGTCATAGCAGCAAACTTCTGTCTTCAAAAAACCTGTGTGCAACATCGTATCGGGGGTGCCGGGGGTGAAAGTATGGAAATAATTAAAATTTTAAAAACTGTCTCAACACTTTTGGCAACGATTGTAGCTCTCTAACAACTGCATGGCAGGTAAAAAGATGCAGAAACTTGCTGATAAAAGGTCTTTTTTAGCCCATTGTTTTATACGGAAACATTTTTGAGGTTCTTAAAATCCTTTAAAAACGACCGAAATAGAAAATTACAATCTGAAAGATTAAGCTAAGGTAGGAGTGTGCAAAGGAAATGTACAGAAGAGATTGGGTTTCAGAGTTATAAAAGTCGTTGATGTATAGCTAGCTATATATAAGCATCAATGACCTAAAAGAGTAGAAAAATATGTGCACTATTAAGGTGCACAATGACGAGTTTGTGTAAACAAAAATTGTTGTGGACAAACCTGCATATTACCTCTATTGTATTGTTGTTTACATAAAAAAAAATTGCATGTAGTTTTATAACACGAAGCAGCCATGGGGCATTCTGCAGTGCCATATGAGTGAACAAGTAAAAGTATTCTTTTTTTACCATCTTTTTTGACTTACGTTCGTTGAAATTATTTCCAATCGCAAAAAGCCAAGTTGGTATATTTATGCAACATTATTTGCTTCTGACAAGGCGTTGTCGTGACACGCATTTTTTGTTAAAACTCTATCCATGTAAAGTTTATTTAAGAGCAAGAGTTTTCTAAAATATTAAAGTCAAAATCAACCCTTAAAATTAGCCCAAAAACCCGTCGACAATAAATTGCCGACAACATAGTCATTTGCAGCGGCAACCCCTCAGCAAAAATTTTGACGCGAGAGAGTGAAGCAACAATAGACAATTTATTTAACATTAGTAGACTGTTTAGTCAGAAAGTTGGACAACACATTAAGCAAGTGGATCTGAACAGCCTCAGCATTTTTTTGCCGTCGTGAAATGAAACCGCGCCAGCAATTGCGATGGCCATTGCTGATTGCCAACGCTAATTTCGGCTTCTTCGAAAGTGAAAGAAAATTAAATGTTCTGAAAGATCCAAAGATAAAATATTATGCAGCAATATTTCATAACATGCGTAAGCATAAAATAAGTTGCTAGAAAACTAGTGTTCAATACCTGTTGAATATTCATATATTGAATATTCAATATGTATTTTTATCATGGGACTTTGTTTAGAAGGAGTATTTATAGTCTGCTAAAAACTGTCTTGTAATTCATTTTAGCAACAGTGATTTTTTATGCCATCGTATTGCATCACAACGACAGCGAAAATTAAATTAAAATTGCACTCACCCTAATTTTTAGATTCCCATGCCTGCCAAGCCCTATCCAAGAAATGAACAAAAAGTGTACCTACTTATAAACTTTCTGTTATGGACAACAACTCAAGAAATAAAAACCATATCCTACAATTTCCAAGTTTAGAACTCAAAGCTTATACAGAAAGGCTTTTACCATAAAGCTGCATTAGAAATTTAGTCTGTGTAATCAAATAAGTAATTTTTAAACTTATATATATTTAAAATAATTTTTTAATGTTCACTGTTTTAATGTCCATATATATTTTGAGTATTACTCTAATTTTATTGCTTATACATATGTGTTTCTTTTGGACCTTTCTTTTTATATATTACAAGTGGATAAAGCCTGGGGAAAAATCCACTTAGGCAGGATAACGATGGAAAAGAACAATAATTTGAATTTTCTTGACCCAGCAATGACCTGTCAATATATGAAAAAAAGTTATAGAAACTTGTTTACACATTTCTCTTATTATGTGGGGCGTAAAATCATGATCATGTGCTTTTGACAAACTGTTAAAAAAATGATGTTGGGCTTATATTATAGAGCTTAAAAAGTTGGTTAACAACTCTTTTCAAATTTTTAAAAAGCTCTTTTCGTTCTCAAGATATTCACATTTAAAGAATTTCAGATTTAATTATGTTGCATAAATTATGATGTCATATTTAAGTAATAGCAAACACAGGACCCATGGAAGAACATAAATGGAAGTGTCTGCACACATAACTTTATGAAGTTTATCTCAAATTTAGGATAATAGGGGAAATAAAACCTTAGTGTTTATGATACTTCTCCACAATATTTATTTTCAGTGCTAAATATCAAGTCACCATCCAACGAATAAATTAATAATAATAAGTCTAAAGACATTCAGTTTGACCAAAATATTTTTTAAAAATTCAGCATTCTATAATTCAATTATCATATTTGAATTTAAATTTTTGCACACAAGATTTAAATTAATCAATTGTATTTTTTTGCTATTGCTATTTTTTTCTTAAAATGCTAAGCAGAAAATAAGAATAAACTTATGCAATTTAATGATGTATATCGTTTTTACCTAATTACTTTGCTAGTTTTTAGGAAAAATAATGCCTGAGCCAAAAAAACATCAATCCTCAGTAAAGGAACCTGAAATTAATCAGAACCATTCAAAAGAGCAAGATGTTGCAATAACCGAATCAATAGTAATGGAGGATTCAAACCCAAGATCTGATTTAGTGGAACCAGAAATAAAGGAGAATGTCCAAACACCTTTAAATGATATGATGAAAAATGAGCCTGTTTTGGTTCCCATAATAGTTGAAAGATATGAAGGAGAGTTTAATGAAAATGGCTTTTATCATGGCAAAGGGTGTACATATTTAAAAGGAGGAATTGTTTATAAAGGATGGTTTAAAAATGGGAAAATGCATGGCCAAGGAACTTGCTCTTGGCCAAATGGAACAGTTTTCGTTGGTGATTTTGTTGAAAATGTTATAACAGGTAGAGGTAAGAAGTATACAATGTATAAAAATTAATTGTCTTTTCTTTAGGTTTTTTTGTTTGTTTGTTTTAAATTTTAATTGGTTGATGTTTTGAGTAAACTATTAAATATATAATTAAAACCATCAAGTTATATCTAACATGCAAAAAAGTAAGCCAATTTCATTTGCAAGAGCCTGAAAAGTTGCCTGGGAATCTTTTTAATTTTTTGGAAAAATCTTTGTTATTTTTCATGATTATATATAAGATTAACAACTTTCACATATTATGCAAAATTATAAGTATATAGATATAAAGTATATATATAAAAAATTCAGGTAAAAATTTTAAAAATACCAAACTGAATAAAAATCTGTAATATGTATGCCTAAGTAAAAGTATTAAACACTCAATTAGAACTATGATTTCATGCATAACTAAGTGGAATTTTGCATTTCAAAATCTCAAGAACTGGTTTAAATATATATAGTTTTTTTATATCAAAAGAATTATTTTTCACAGAAGGTAATTTTTTACGACAATAATGCGATGCTAAATGACAGTAACGTCAGAAACAACTTTATTAACATTGGGGATAGCACTTTTCCCACAGAGATAATCTCAACAGTTAAAATTGAATGAAGATTAGGAGCAGTACTTTTTCCAAAAAAAAATAATATATGCAGGAAGAACGAGAGATTCAATACTTTTTATATAAATTTTTGTATAAATTTTATGCAGGTGTTTACTCTTGGCCAGATGGAAACACATACGATGGAGAAGTATGTAATGGATTGAGGCATGGTTTTGGAACATTTAAATGTAAAGAGTTAAAATCTTATGCAGGGGAGTGGAAAAATGGTATATATATATATATATATATATATATATATATATATATATATATATATATATATATATATATATATATATATATATATATATATATATATATATATATATATATATATATATATATATATATATATATATATATATATATATATATATATATATATATATATATATATATATATATATATATATATATATATATATATATATATATATATATATATATATATATATATATATATATATATATATATATATATATATATATATATATATATATATATATATATATATGTTATTCTTGCTTTTCTGTGAATGATGTATCATTACTAAGTATCCATTAATAATAATTCCTATTGAGATGTAGCTTTATTTTATCAGGATTGTCAGCACACTCCAAAGCAATAAAAAACACCATAAGATTTAACAGCCAATCTTACAATGTCCCTTAAGATCCTATAAAATTCCTTTTTACAAATAATGTTTTTCCACTGGACTCAAACAACAATGCATTAAATATTCACTATTTGCCTGTTTTTGCTAAATTAATCTCTCAAAACTTAATTTTTAATATCAATTTCTTCTGTCCTTAAACAGTGTGGGATTGCTGTTTTGTTTGATTTTCTTAGTACCAGTTTTTCACCACTGATTAATGAAAAGAGATTCCTTATCCTTTCCAAACCATATATCTAAAGCATTTCTCTAGCATTTCTATAAAAAAACATTTTTTTGACTCTATCCAATGTGAAAGTTTCTTAAAAGCCTTTTGCAACGTTCTTTTTATTCTTGTTAATCTGCACAAGGAACTGCTAAGATTATTTTTGCTTATTCACATTTTACCACTTTATGTTGAGTTCTTGCTTTCATCTGTTCTGCAATTTGAAACACTATACCACCACTCTTTTTATCTGAAAGCATCTTTAACTTCATTTTTTCCTGTCATGTATTCCTGTCACTTGGCTGCTCTTTTTCGCTCCGAAAATAATTTTTCTTGCTGCCCTTTTGCGTCCTGTGCACCCTGCGCACCCTTTGCTTTCTCTTTATCATTAACTTTACATTGTTGCTTTATAATATTTTCAACAATGTTTATGCAAAAATATCACTAGAAATGCCAGTAGAGTACCCAGTAGAGGTATATTGGATCCCACTATTGAGGCAGCAAGAAATTTTTATGTCAGTGTCAGAACTATCATAAAAAGGAAAATTATATTCACTGATGATAGGGTTGGTTGGGTCATATAGGAGATGTCTGAACATAAAATTTGATTCGCTAGATTTGATAGCTATTGTTAGACCCTGTTCAAGAAGCGAAGTAAATGTTTCTTTTCTATTTAGGAAAGCGTCATGGCAAGGGTATTATTTATTATGATCACAATGGAGAATCCTATTATGATGGAAATTGGTGTGAAAATACAAAAGCGGGGTTTGGAATTCGAAGGTTTGCAAAATTATGGATTAATGTAAATTTTATGCGCAGTTTTTTCTTTGGCATTTTAATCTTTTTTTCTTTTTTTAGATTTAAAAATGGCAACATGTATGAGGGAAATTGGGAAAATAACAAGAGGAATGGTAAAGGTACAATGTATTGGTATAACCTTGGCCAGGAATATTCAGGAGATTGGGTTGATGGGATACAAACTGGATATGGAGAAAACATTTGGTTTCTGAAAAGAGTGAGCAATTCTCAATATCCACTACGTAATCATTACATAGGAGAATTTTTAAATGGAGAACGACATGGCAATGGAATTTTTTATTATGCTAGTGGTGCCATTTACAATGGTCAGTGGAAAAATAATATGAAACATGGTGATGGAAAATTCATATTCAAAAATGGATGTGTTTTTAGTGGTATGAATTTCTACTCCCTTCAGCATCTTCTTACTTATAGTTTAAATCAACTTCATAATGTCCCTAAAAATGCCAACAATGCAACTTTTTATATTTGTATTTTATGTTTATTGTTATTTTTTGTAGGTAAATTTTCAGATGATCACATGCTTGAATTTCCGGAATTGATATTGTCGGGAATGACAACACCCGATATTTCTCAAAGTGGACTTCCAGTAAAATCACCTATGTCGCTCCGATCTACCTCTGTTGTAGGAATGTCAGGGGCTGCTGTAGATGCTTTTCTCGATATTAATATTGACGACGTTTTATCTGATTACAAATATGACCTTGAGCAACGTCAAGACGAGATCAACAAAATTGTTTGTATCATACTACGTTTTACTTCACAAATGAAGCACATGTATAAGTTCTACAGCTGTCTTGGTGTTAACCATTCTATTGACAATACCTATGTCATGTCCAAGTTACAATATTGTCGCTTCTTGAAAGATTATAAAATTCACACGTATGATCTTTCCTTAGTAGATATCGAGAGATCCCTTGATGATCAGGCAAAATGTGTGGATGATTGTTTTAAGAAAATATTTACTCGTGATTTTCTAGAAAGCCTGGTGAAGATTTCTTGTTTGATATTCAAGGGAAAATACACAGCTGATACCAATGAAGTGTCCAAATGTTTTTCTGACCTTGTTGCGATATTCACATCTAATAGAAAGGCTGATGTGAATGGGATAGTGTACAAATCAATTGAGCAAACTCAAGAAATAATGATCTATATAAATGAATGCCTTAAAATGTATTTTCACTATGCACAAAGGAAACATGATGTCTGTTTGTCTATGAGGGATGTGTTATTTGTTTACAAAGAACTACGATTAATAAATCAACATCTCACTGCAAAATCACTAGTTAAAATTTTGACAAAAGAAGTACTGGATGCAACATGCTATAACTTAGGTTTGTTTGTTTTAGATTTATGTTTGTTTATTTTTGTTTGCCTAAGGGATGCTTTATTAAAAGTTTAAACCCAAATATTTATGCTATTAGATGTAGAAATAACACCCTTGGAATTTTTGGAGGTTTTGGTTGAATCAGCCTCACTGTTTGTCACAGCCGAATTAATTGCTAAGCACAACTTGACAGAGCTCTCTGATGTGTTACCAGTATTTGAATTGCCCACAATACCAAGTGCGGAAACTACAATAGATGAAACGGACAATGGAGAAAACAAAAACGAGAAGACGGAAGGTGAGGGTTTTGAAATAATTTTTATGTGTAAACCAATTAAAACATTTTCTACAAACCATACCAAAGTGATAGGTTGAGCAGTAAAAGGTAAAGTGATATATTGTCATTTTTTTTTTTGTTTGTAATAAAATTATGGCTGTAGAATATATATCAGAAATATTCCAGATTGTTTCCTTACATACTCAATGCTTTCAATTAACACAGTTTTTTAAATAGCATTAAGAAGTATGAATCCAACACATTTTTAGGATAGATTTTAAAAGTCGTTTCAATTTATAAAAAACTTTTTGTGTATTGTGGTTGTGTTTGGGCAAGACAGGCTAGTAGCAGTTATGGTATATCTTTTATCATAATATGATAACCGTGTAACTGAAGTCGATATGTTTATTTTTCTTTAAAGTATAATTTGTTAACCTAATTGGCATTTCATCACAAATGTGAATGCTTTTTAGACTGATGTCAATGCATTAATAATATTAGTGAAGTCATTGCATTGGACTTTAAGTTCGATTCCCAAACACTAAACTAACCCACCCATTTTGAAACAGATAGGTTAATAGCATCATCAAACAGCGTTTAAACCCATATCTCTAACCCATAACATTTCTAAAACAAATCATTGCTGACATCATTCAAATTCAAATTACGGATCTGTTCCAATTTTTTATACTTAAGTAGATTTTACCACAGGCTAGTATGATTTGTGTAAACTAAAACAATTTTAAGAACTATTAGTAATTTTCCAATTTTATAGCTCCATTTTCTTCTTTTGAAACCAAATAAGCCTAAGTCATCCTTAAGTTTAACTAAAAGTCATTTTCTTATAATTTAGCACTTGCTACTGACAACAGTCACCATTCTGAGACTATTGATGTTGTTCCATCAAGATCGTCTGGACAAACAAGTGAGAAAGTCTCCCATAAAGGTAGCAAGAAGTCAAAAAGTGATAGCAAGAAGGTTGATAAAGAGTCTGCATTGAATTTAAGATCAAAAAGTAAAGAGAGAAAAGATGAGAAATTAAAAGTCGAAAAGAAAGCAAGCAAACTTGATGAGTTAAAAAGTAAATCTTCTTCAGTTGCAGCTAAACATGGTAACACCTATTTATTTTTATTTTGAAATATTTTCATTGTTGACAATTGTTTGTCTAACTTAGAGAATTCATGACGTCATATGCTTATTATGTTTTTTGTTGTTGTAAGTTCTGATAAAGTATAGCTAAGATATCAGCAAATGATACTCGTTACAGAAATCAATTTTAACTTCACATATTATTATTATAAAATTTATTTATATTCAAATCTAATTTGTTTTTTTTTTTTTTGGGGGGGGGAGAGGGGGGTGGCATTCGCTTACTTGCTTACTGTATGCTTTTTTTTAAAGAATTTCAGCATCATGCTTTTAAAAAGGGAGTTTCATAATTGTAGCATCCAATGCTGTGACAAAGTTAAGCAAATAGTACATGTAGTCAACTCCGTTATCTTGACAAGTGTGGTAAATTGTGTGAACTGAGTCTAAAAAGCATACACATATTTTTACAATAAAATATGAGATGAGATTTACATCTAAGGTTTTCCACTAAACAAATCTGACGAAATGGTAACAATACCGCAATTTGGTTGGTTTTGCTGTTAAAGTGATTTTACTTTAATGTTTAAAATGGAACCTTTTATATAATTCTACTCTTGTATATTGCCTCAGCCGCAGCTATGCACCAAGTCATAGAAACAAATATGTTTTTAGAATTTTAAATTCATAATTTTAACTTTGCTCTTGTTTAAACGACCCTGAAGATCATAATACATCAAGCGAAAATATTTTTGATTGTTAGGTGATTCTACATTGAAGATCACGTCATCTCGTGCTACTCAAGAAACTCAATCTGGTGTTAAAACAAATAGTTTATCCATAGCAACTTCACTTCAGTCTGAAAAAGGTATGTTATGCTGTAGAGAACAGAAAATGCAATTGTTTCTACGATTCTGTATTGGGATGAGATAGATAAAATAAGTGTAATTACGTTGGTTTAAATTAAGGTAGCCTTAACAATGAATTAAGTTCCCTTTTGTTCTTTTTACTGAAATAAAATTAAGCGAGATCAAAATGAAAAACCCAAAGTTATTTATTATAAAGGTACTTTTCTTAAGGAACTAACACAATCATATGTTGTATGATTTCAGATGAAGAAAAAACTCCACAGGACTTGCCAGTTGATTCAAGCACGAGCAATGCAACTTCTAATAGGGAACAGAAACAACTTTCTGAGGAACCTTCTATTCAGCAAGAAGATGATGATTTTGATACATGGTCTTTAAAGTTGAACTTATTTTTCAACGAATATCTGTTTCCTGCATTTCGCAAGAGCGTGAAAATAAATGATGTCTTTGTGAAAAGTAATATATAAAGATAAACAAGAGTTTTAAAAAATCAAACTGCATAAATAAAAGTTTTGAACATATCCCTTTAAATTTCAAATAAATTTCACGCTACTCTGTTTCTTCCCAAATGTTCGAGCACTCTTTGCATTAATTAAGTTGGAAGGCTTATCTTAGGTACAATGGGAAAGAAAGATAGTTATGCCAGTTAATTGACCTTGTGGGAGTTATCAAGCCTAAATGGTATTAGTATCCTCCCCTTTAATTCTTCCAAATACATTCAACTATTTATGCGTTTGATTTAACTATTTATGGAACTGTAAATATATTTATTTTTTGTACACAAAGTTTTCAGATTGAGCCTTTATGTTCCTGATTAATATATTTTGATGTTTTCTTTTAAAAATTGAGTTTATAATATATTTGTATCTATAGAAATTATTTTGTTTGATCAAAATAACGAGATTATCTAATATTTTACTAAATATGTATATTACAAATTTAGATTGATATTTGGATAGAAAAAAAGTATAGTTTCAATAATGTTTTGTTTTACAACAAAATATTTTAGCCGAAACATATGCATATTTTAATTGCGACAAAATACTAGACCATGCCATTTTAAGCATTCTTGCTTAACTCTATTCAGTCTGGGGTTTTTCTATCATTTCACAACACTTCTTCAAATTGAATCAAATTATAGTATGCCATGAAAGAAAAAAAATTGGACCAATAAATTACCACATCTTCTTAAAATTAATTACTTAGTTCAAGAATTTTTTTGACATTCTGTAGTTTATAACAACCAAATAAAAGTTATTTAACTTTTTTTTTTTTACCAAAATTCCAAAATAAAAATGTGAAAGCAGAATAATCAACTGATTTAATTTACAGAATGATTCCCCTTGACGAAATAAACTTGGACACAAGGACACAAAGAAAATGAAAGGGTAGTTTTGAGTGATTAAGGCTTTGAGAGGTATAGGACCTATGTCACATCTGTGTCTAATAGATAACTATAAAAACTGAGTAAGTATCATAACCATGAAGCATAGCAGAAAGAGTTTTTTTAAAAAAAACCTTGCAGGTGGGGAGAATCCTTAAAAGAATCATTAAAGGAATGGCTCCTGATATAATTTAAAAATACTTTTCTTTACATAGGAAGGTAGGAACGTATGTGGAATAATTCTTTATTCTCGTTCTTATTTTTTTTGTAATTGTATTTTTTTATGTTTAATTGTATTTTGGCTTCTTATTCTTACACCAGTTCTATCAAAATATCTTTTTAAAATTAAAAAAGAAATGAGCTGTGGGTCTTCATGTCTGATAATACAATAGCGAATACAGTTTCAAAAGGTTGTACAGCTCGTCTTACGTACTCTAACTGATATACAGACCAGTGATTTAAGAAAAAACACACCAAATTAACTTACAGAGCAATTTTCTCTCTAGTTTAAAAGCACACATTTACTTGATTTACTTATTTTAATTTTTGAAATTTTAGCACATATACCAAATAAATATTTATTTTAAGTCATACTTGCTGTTTCGGGATTATGTTTCTGCTGCGTCAAATAATTCTTCTTATTTTGTTGGAATGTATAAATGGAGAAAAGACAAATATTATTTACATGTTGATGGATGACGTAAGTGTTTTGATTACAATTTTGTTGTTGTTGTTGTTGTTTTTGATTGCTGTTGACCTTTGTTGTTATTGGTTTAAAATTAACAAATTTAATTTCTTGTCCTAAAATAATATATTTGAAATTTAAATTTAAAAAGAATATCTGCCATTTGATTTGAAAACAAAAATGAATATAACTAGCAACTTTAAGACTTTTTTTATGTTTTTATCTTCCAGGGAATAGCTGTTACTCTAGATAGATAGAATGATTTCTCGTTCAGGTTGGTTGGGGTGATTTAGGTTGTTTTGGAAATCCTGCGAAAGACACTCCCAACATTGATAAGATGGCCGCAGATGGAATTCTGTTTACAGATTTTTACTCAGCAAACCCGTTATGCTCACCATGTAAGATTTTAAATTAACTAAAAAGTAGAAAAAAAAGTCTGACAGGTATTTGCTTGAAAAATTTATGAAATATTTCTCGAAAAAAAATCTCGAAAAATTAAATTTCTGCTATGCTAGAATTTATATTGAAACGACGTTATTAAATCTCTTCAATTTGCACCAAAATTCAGAAGGATAACAAGTTTTTGAAAAATCACTGAATTTTATTGGTTGATCACCCTGATTTCAAGTGATTTATATTTCAGCAATTTCCTTTTTTCTTCATTTCAGCTAGAGCAGCGTTGCTAACTGGAAGATTACCAATTCGAAACGGATTTTACACAACAAATGCACAAGCTCGAAATGGTATGATGTGTGCAAGGGTGTAACCACAATATTGTGTCAATTTCTTTTTTTTAAGGGGGCATCAAGGGAGGTAAAAGGAGTTGAGACTGATAAGGGAAAAAATGAATAAATTTTTTTATATGCAATCTACCCTGATTTCCCATAATTCTGAAACTCTGAAGTTTTGTCAATACCGAATATTATAAACATTAGGTTTCGGCTGTATTGGTTTTTTAAGTTATTGGTTTTACTTGGACCACATTTACATGAGATTCACTTGTCTGATTTAAGTGAAATCCCTTCTATCTCCAATGAGAAACTTTGGATTGTTTACATTTTGCACCTCTGAAGTAAAACTCATTTCCTCAGAGTTTTACTTGGTCTATTCGACAGAAGTGAAATTTTACTGTGGGTGTAAAAATATCACATAAACAGTGAATTTCGGGTAAAGTGCATGTGTAGGAATTGTAAACATGTTACTTCGGTTTAGGACTTCACTTCACATGGAGTGAAATGAAGTAATAAGTGAAACTCTCTTGGAAACGTGGCCTCACTGAGAATTTGACATAAAATATTTATAAAGGGTGTGTTGTGTCAACTGATTTTATTTTAACTTGGAGTAACTGAAACACATTTTTTTTAGCATACACACCTCAAGAGATAGTTGGTGGGATATCAGATGGAGAAATTCTTCTTCCAAAACTTCTAAGTAAAGCAGGCTACAAAAGTAAAATTATTGGAAAATGGTATGACATGAAATCATATTTTTAGCAGGAACTTTTTTTAAGTATAAAAGGATAGCACACATACAGCTTGAACGACCTTAGTATGAAACACTTCTTGTAAATGACAAAATATTTTAATGCAATCTTTTACGATTCTATATTAAAGCTGCCAAAAAAAATGTCTCTTTAATGATAGCCGTCGTCTGTCTGTGTGTCCGCGAAAGGCGCGTCCTGTTACGGAAACAGGAAATGCGACATATAAAGGACGGGTAACCCCGTGGATTTTTTCACGGGTTAACGACTAGTTAAATAATAAAAGTGCGTGAACATATCAGATGGTATTTTTTTAAACAAACCAGGCTAAAGAAATTTTTTTTTTGGGCCTTTAATTTGATTGAACAATCGTGTTTTGTTTGTTAGGGCCTGGTTACATTAGCTAGATATCTAAGTTCTTATTGTATTTATTTGTCCACTTCTATACATGTTGTTGTTAAAAGCTGATTTTTTTTACTTTCATGTTAAAAAAACTGTGGCAAAACTAGTGGGAGCATGTTGACGATTTTAGTACTGTAGTGAAATTTGTTTTCAACAGGCATCTTGGACACCAGAAGCAATTTCTACCGTTAAACCACGGCTTCGATGAATTCTTTGGTTCACCTAATTGTCATTTTGGTCCATATGATGACCAAAAAACACCAAATATTCCAGTATACAAGAATAATCATATGGTAGGAAGGTATACAGATTAAATTACTTTAGTTTGCTTTCTAATTCGCGTTATATTTCTACTGCAGCTTATTTTTTAGATATTACGAAGAATTTAAAATCAAAAATGGATTATCGAATATGACTCAACATTACACACAGGTAGCGTAACTCTTTTTATTAGCTTATACATCGACGTTCTTTATAAACTTATTTTTTCTGAAAACAATGAGCAGAGAATTCTTGATATGTAGGCAGCAATGGACTTCATGAAAACCGAAATTGAAAATGAAAATCCATTTTTTCTGTATTGGGCAATTGATGCAACACATTTTCCTGTGTATGCTTCGAAGAATTTTTATGGAACTAGTCAACGTGGCAGGTAATGTGTGTAAGCTTTTCGCTTTGTTGTGTCATCTTCGTCGTTGTTTTTGTCGTTGGCGCGGCTGTTGTCGTGGTTGTTGTTGTTATTGTTGATGTTGTCGTTGTTGTTGTTGTTGTTGTTGTTGTTGATGTTTGTTATTTGATGATATCATCTTCGTATTTTCACTTCCGTTTCTTTATGTTAATCCTTGTTGTTCATGTTTTTGTTTTGATTGTTAATTCTTTTGTTGTTGTTTTTGTAGATATGGAGATGCACTTCGTGAGATAGATGACAGTGTTGCTACCATTTTAAATTTCTTGCATGATCAAAAAATTGCTAACAATACACTCGTCGTCTTTTCGTCTGATAATGGTGGAGAATTATTCAGGCCTAATCAAGGTTGGTTCATTTTTTTTTTTTTTCGAAGGTTTATACAGGACAACTTCCTCAGTTTTAGAAACACTGTCGTCAATGTGAGTCATGTGTGCTGAATGTATACATAGGTATACACCGATATTGCGTTTCCATTTCCCAATCGCGTTGTGAACTGAAACACGTGGTTACGAAACGAAGCCCATAACCAATTGGCCCCTGTACCATAATATTGACGAGTGTAATACTGACGAAAAGAGATTTCCAAAATAAAATTGGTGATTGGTTAATTTTTTTTTGTTTTTCTATTTTATTATTTTTTTTTATTATTTTTTATGTAGGAGTAGTTAAACTTACTCGTTACTTAAAAAACGTTTTTTACCTGATTTTTTATCAAATTTTTATAAGGGATTTAGAAATACTTACAAACACTATGCATTTTGGGGTTTAAGGGGTGTTTAAGGCAGTAAAATGCAACAAAATATGTGGCGATGTATTGGTGTATTGGTATATGTTATAACATATGTTGTGGTATATCTTGGGGCATTTGTTGTTGTGTATGTTGCGATGTATACTGCGGTATATTTTGTGACATATGCTGTGGTATATGTTGACACGTATGTTGTGGTGTATATTGCTATGTAATTTATTGTAGGAAAGAATTCTCCCTTTTTATGTGGTAAAGAAACAACATTCGAAGGTGGTGTGAGAGTGCCAGCCATAGCATGGTGGCCAACTCGTATTAAACCAGGACAGGTATGCGCACATGTCTTTCAAAAATTTAACTGTGCAAATGTATTTAGGATTTACTATAAAACATATGTTTTAAGAGATAAGACAAGCTGTGTATACTCAATTTAAAAATCAAAATAAAAAAATTTACAATTGTGGCCATGTTTTTATATCAGTTTGGATTGGATCAAACAAGCAATTAGTGTTGGGATGGTAAATTTTTAAACCAGTTTTAGCAACTATAAGAAAAATTAAAAAGGGGCTTTTTCGTTAAAAAAGTAAAAAATTAAAGTTACCCTCTCGCTGTTGCCGGAAAATATTCTTACCCTAAACAACTCTAAACAGTTGCTTATATCTTTTGCTATTTATGTTGCATTGCTCAGGACAATATGACTTTGTGGCGTTGTTAGTTCTGCTATGTTACAAGAACAGATAATTTAAGAAATTTACAAAAGTAAAGCAACTGGTTATGTCAGCAGTAAAACTTTCTCCTTGGTTTTATTGTTTATGGACTATTTTTTTAGAACACCAACCAACCAAGTTCACTAATGGACTTGTTCACTACTGCTTTGGAACTGGCGCATGTAGATGCACCATCAGATCGTGTGATTGATGGAATCAGCTTACTTGGTACCATGACACGTGACATAAAAATAAACAGGTAACTGACAACTTAACAGAAAAATGTCCATATATTAATATTGTTAATCATTAATCATACTGACCTTGATAGTTATCAAAATCAGTATTGATCTACTCCAATTATTTAGACACATTTTTCTCAGGCTTGTAAGGTGCATATGTGTACAGGAACTTGCTATAACCCCCAAACCACTCTTTCTGATAGAACACACCAGAACAGTTAAGGCTAAGATTTAGTAGGAAACGCACATAGAGTATGATTATTTTTTTTCTGACCAAATTCAAAGCGTATTTAATTTTTCAATTGCCTGCGATATGGTTTTTAGTGCGGGTTTAATGTGGAGAGTCGTCTTCTTGATTATATTGAATGAGTTGTTGTGAGTGACCAAGTTAGCCATGATTTCTTACAAATAGTGGTACTGATATGACTAATATTTACCATCGTAACAATTTCATTGAGGTCAAAAACTGTCATGAAATTTGCAATTTTTGTTATAGATATAAAGATGAAATCACTTTTGGTAAAATAGAATTTTAGACATAAACTGTCCCAAATTTTTTGTCAGCCCTAATTTTATCACTTAAGACCAACAAAGTTTGGGTCGATGAGGTTTATTGTTCGCATGGTTTTGCCTGTGGTGGTAAAACTATGTTTTTTATTCACTAAATATATTTCGAGATCTTAAAATTATAATGGAATATTTTTAGGCCGTTATTCCACTATCGTGGCAATGAACTTATGGCTGTACGTGATGGATTTTATAAGGCTCATCTGTGGACATGGACAAACTCACTACAATTATTTGATGAGGTAAAATTAACCTAAACGTAAAGATAACTGTAGGTAGCCATTAATTAATAAATCAATAAATATGTATCACAGAGTCAGAAAATTTGTAAAATAATTCAAACTTTTTAACTAAGTAATCTGTCTGTCTGAAGTCCTCACTTTAAACTTAATATTATGTTAAATTTTTAGATTCATGCAACAAACAAAAAACTTGATAAAACAGGTTTCCTAATTGTGTTCTAATCGACCTCTGCTTGAAACCGAGGCTTTTTAGTGCGAGTCAAAAATTAGGAAAATTAACGATATTTAGGAAAAATTAGAAAGCTTTGACCGTTAAAACAATATCATCAAAACAGCACTTTAAATAGTATTGTCAGCCAATCATTTGAGCAACATTTTTTAGGGTGTCAATTTCTGTCCTGGTGAAAACGTGGATAATGTCACCACTCATCAACTTGTCAACCGTACCACAGATCCTGTCATCTTTCACTTAGGACGTGATCCTGAGGAGAAGTTTCCATTAAAGTAAGTTTAGCAAAAAAAAATTGATGGTTTGGTTTGTTGAAAAAATTCCCGTTTATGTAACACAGAAAAACAAATGGTGTTTTGGTACGTTTTTTTATTTCCTGTTGACATGAACAATCAATTGCTATTTTTCTTTGATAGTCTGAACCAGAAATGTTTTGAAAGTTGACGTTTGCAAAAACAACAACGTACCATCGATAGTTGGAAGTTTAATTTTTTGAGGACTAGAAATGTTCCACGTCGCATCTCAAAACTATCGCAAAAAATCAATCGTTATTAATTTGTTTTCAGATTTGGCAGTAGTGAATACGTCACTGCTATGAATACTATCCAGAAAATAGTAAGTGATCACAAAATGAAACTTGTAAAAGGCGAGCCAGCTTTAAATTACTGCGATCCAGCTGTTATGGTAAGTCAGCTGAAATACTAATTTCATCTCTATAATAATAGCCGTATTCCGTCTGTCTGTCTCTGCGCGGACCCCCCGCTGAGTTAGAAAATGATGTTACGGAAACACGAATATCAAATGCGATATTTTTTTATCCACTTTGTTGCGACGTGTAATTATAAAGGACGGGCGAACCCGTGGATTTTTCCACGGGCTAACGACTAGTCTATATTATAATGCCCGTATACGTCTGTCTGTCTGTCTGTCTGTCTGTCTGTCTGTCTGTCTGTCTGTCTGTCTGTCTGTCTGTCACGCAAAATGGTAGCTTAGCTGCGCAATAGCGAGAAGCACGCAATGCGGTATAAAAAGGACGGGCGAAACCCGTGGATTTTCCGCGGGATAACGACTAGTACGTTTGTAATAGCCGATAGTGGTGTCTTAAAAGATTGGTACTTAAGTTTTCTTTTTTTCTTTTTTTATTATTTTTTTTTATATTTTTTTTATTTATTTTGTAGAACTAGTGGTGTCTTAAAAGATTGGTACTTAAGTTTTCTTTTTTTCTTTTTTTATTATTTTTTTTATATTTTTTTTATTTATTTTGTAGAACTAGTGGTGTCTTAAAAGTTTGGTGCTTAAGTTTTCTTTCTATTTTTTATTATTTTTTTTTATATTTTTTTATTTATTTTGTAGAACTGGTCTCCTCCTGGGTGTGAAGTTCTTGGGAAATGTTTAAAGGCACCTCCATCGAATGAATCAAAATGTGTTTGGGATCATTAGAATAACGGATAGTTGTGAGAATGTATTATACCATGTTAAGACAAACCATACTTTCTATGATCTGTTTCTACTGACCTGCGAAAGGGCAAGGACAGGTACACCGAAATTCTTAATATATGCACAACTTTTTGGATGTTAATAATGATATATTTATATATATATATATATTTTGATAATTTGCAGCAAATTATAATTTTGTACTAATCACCTGAAATATACACGAATGAATAAAGTTGGTCAAAGAAATATTTTTATTTATCCGAAGTTAGAGGATAAATGTGAATATAGGGAACTCATTGAACGAGGTTTTTGTTACTCTAGAAATTTTAGCTACTCGAAAAAAAATTTTAAAAGAAGTTACAACAAGAAAGTCAGATCCTCGGTCAGCGTTTCGACCTCCCAAGCTCGCTCTTTACTTTTGACATCGGGTAATATTTCTCGGTATAGATAGACAAAACAGTATTGTATTAGTAGCACACGTCGTTAGAAAATAGAGTTTTAAATTTGACCTTCAACACTTATCGAGAACGTTATGGTTTGACCAAAAACAGTCTGTACATTTTAAAGAAAAGATTGACAAATTTCAGACTTTTCATCGTAATTGATACGTTCATTACGTTCCTCTTAATTTCTTACTTGCAGCAGAAGTAGTTTCATTGTTTATCATTTGAGCTTGCTGATGTTGTCATGGGAGGGTTCGAGATAACTTTGGTTGTTGTTAAAGATGTTGGCTGCAAATAATTGTTTTTCATGCTATTTGATGTTGTTGAAACTTCTTTAGTTTTTAAAATTACCAACTGACTGAGTGAAAACGCTGTAGCTCATACGTTGACCTTTTCAGGAGCGGATACATACCACGTCAAAGACGTCAAGTGACGAAGGTAAATTGTCTACCTGTATAACGGACGATGTCAATCGAGAGGGGCATAGTAGTGCGTAAAGTTCTTTTTATGTAAACAACGTGCGCCGACGAGCGGGAGTTGATATAAAATAGGGGACCAACGGCTCAGGGTGCTGAAGAGCCGGGTCTGTGCGTTGTATCTGTTTTAATTTGCATGGTGCGTATTATTATGACGAATATAGTCTGTGGTCCGTTAAGCGGTAGTGTTTCTTAAGGCGGTAAAAGTCATACAAATCTACAGAGTTGAGCAAACCTGTAACATAAACTAGTGACATATATAGTCTATTCTACGCATATACAGTTTATTCTACGCATCCCCTTCTATACTCTATTTTTGAACAAGGACAATTAAATAATAACCAACTTTTTAAGAATTTCAAGCAAGTATTTGATATGTCCCTGGCTATATCTGATAAAGATTACCCCCATGGTTCTTCACTTACAGAATTAGTGCAATTTGAATCTCTGTATAATTGCATAAACGGCAGATGGGCAGGTCTTCTTGACGTACTTGGCCTTTCTACTGTCATTAATCACAATATAAATGTAGCATACCCCAAATGTGGTGAAACATGTTATAAGTTATTGTTTGCGGACAAAGTTCAACCTCGAATCCCTGATGAAAACATAGCTTCTGACATAGAGCTTTGTTTTCTTATGCATGGTTATGTATCCAGACCAGGTGAAAATTATAAACAAAACCATTTTGTTCCCTGTATACGTTTGTTAAATCATAGTAGTAAGCGTAAATCATTTTCCAATGAAAAAAAAGAACTTGTAAAAAATATTAAAACTGGGTTTTGGTAGTGATAAAGTACAAGCAAAGCTATCACTTTGGACCGATAAATGCAGCGATAAGCTTGTATTACCGAAAGTAAAAAGTATGTCCACACAAAACAGTTTGCCGATAACTAAAATAAATAGTACTGATTCAATAAAAGTTCAACTACGTATAATTCTAAAAATAGTTTAGCGGTTTCAATTTTTACTACCAATGCCAGCCAAGTTTCAATTTGACCCATTTCATGTTAGATTCAGTTTGTCCATGGTTTTCTACATTACGTGATGTGCAAGAAAGAAGAAAGAAGATTTTTATGGGTTATTAATGTAACCCTTCAAGTTTTCAAAAAACATTATTTTGGAATACCAGCTGCTATGAAAAAGTAGCTAGATGTTGTTGTTTTTTCTTTCAATCTATTCTTATGAAATAGGTGTCTGGTAATTATACATTAAAAAAATGATAATTGGGGCATTTGCGACAAAAAATTTTTGGCTTCACGAAAACTTTTGACTAAGGACTTTTTAAATCTGTATCCGCCCCTGCTTTTCGCATGTTGGTACATTCACAAATTTTAGCATGTCTGTAAACCATGGGATCCGTTTGGCGAATCTGGTGAAGGAATTATCATCGCTTAGTATTTAACGAAATATCTCATATAAATCTTAATGTTGTGCTCTTTTCTTTGAACCTATTTCAAAGAGCTTTATTTAAGGGACTACGAAATGATTTAATAAACGCAATCCACTCCCTTTCTAAAGAATGGCGTGTAATAATCGTACCGGCGTGTACTAAACGGACCTAATTATAAATAATAATTTTTTGTGATAAATTTTGAATTTTTTTATTTTTATTTTCTAAATAAAGAAAAAAATTCCTTCAGTATTCTTTTCGGCGATAAAATTATTAGCAAATCGGAAGTTTGTTTTGACGAGGTAACAGAGACAACATGGGGAGCTGTATTTGTTAAAAAATGCTATCTTACTAGCTTAAGAAGGTAATTAATACCTCCAAAAAGATTTTAAATTGACTGTTGTTGCTTCGACTGGCTTTATGTGCAATAAACTTGTATTTTTCTATGCAAAATTTCGAAGGATATAGTTAGCCAGCTAGTTCAAAAAGTTTGAAGTTTATTTTATTAGAAAACTTGAGTTAAAGCAATGGAAGTGCTTGAGTAAATCGAATAAATCATGGATACCCAATAAATATAGGGAACTTTTATTCATTTTTAAAAGAAGAAAAAAATTCTATAGTATTCTGTTTGGCGGTAAAATAAGCTATGGTCTGTAAAATATATTACATATCAGTAAATCGAAATTTTGTTTTGACGAGTTAACAGAGACTAGCTTTAAGACGATAATTAACACCTTTGAAAAGATTTTAAAGTCATACTGCCGTTATGTACTTGTAAACTTATATGTTTCTATGCAAAATTTTGAAATATATAGCTAGCTGGATAGTTCGAAGTGTTTGAAGTTTATTTTATTAGAAAACTTGAGTTAAGGAAAGATAAATGCTTATATTGAATAAATAATACATATCCAATATATGAAGGGAACTTTTCTGTCATTTTCAGTTATATTTGGATACTCAATATTACATTGAAGATGATTTAATTTGTTGTTTTTATCCTCACTGTTTATAAACATTTCCACTGCCATTAGCTCGATTCTCGTGTAAGTCACTACAATCGAAAATCATCAGCCGTTTCAAAGCCCCTTAAAGTCCTTTAGACCAATCTCGTGAATTCTTGACTTACAAAACTATCCGAAGTCTGGTTCTGCACAAGGCGTGGAAAAAACCTATTGACAATACAGTGTTTGATTTATCAGTTTCTGCATTATAAGCAACAATGTCATTACTGGTGACAGAAGTAGTCGTATTGGTATTTTCAATGATTGATATCTCAAGATCTATTGTATTTTCATCATCAGATACAGAAGAAATATTTTATACTTCCGAAAAGTGCGTTAGGTTAGGCAGGAATTTTTTCTATTTTGTCATTGAATAAAGTTTTTCATGGCGATCTTTGTTATTGCAAAAATAATTACATATGCCAAATAAATTTGCATTTTATACCTGCAAAGTTGAAGAACAAAAATAATGTTGGGAGTTTTTGTGTGAAATGTTACGAGGTGACAAGGTTTGTTATTTTTGACTGAATGCTAGCCCTTTTCTTGAGATCACGTCGTTAATTCAACTTATTATATTTTGTATTTTTTCTTATATTTAACATGTAATATATTTAATTGACTTATATAAAGATGGATTGTTCATAATTTATAATTCGATTTTATATTTCGACTTGTTAATAATATTTTATTCTTTCTATAACATAATGCGCTGTGGCTATATCATTGGTGAAATACGAAATCACGGCTGCAATCTGCGTCGTTAAAGTGTGTGTGGTAGATATCTACGCAGTACAAATGCGCGTCGTAGAAGTCAGCTCGGCGTGAAAATAAGACACAAAAACAGTTAGTTTTTTCCGATTATCAAAAAACTAGCTACAAATAAAAATAAATTACAATTCTGCTTTCCTAGGATCTGCTCGTCTAATATTTGTCAAATGTACATCAAAAACTAACGTTGCTTTTGGTGGAATGGAACCTGGACGCCCTGTGTCACCGTACGCCCAATCAGAATGTATAATTAATCGTCTCTTGTCACCAACGCACATTCCTCTCATTCCTTTATCCACGCCCAAGATGACACTGCCCGTCCCAAGAACAGCATGAAAAGTGCCGCTATGAAACTCTGTACCGTTCAAGAATGTACCTTTGTATTCCCACTCAATCGTGTCGTGTTCTTGTGAACGTATTTCACAGTCCTCGGAATGTAAATACTCAATCTACAAAGAGAACGGACGATGAATTAGAATAACCTTGTCTCCAACCTACCTATAGGGGTGACACACAAATAAAAGAACCAAACGTAAGTC
Organism: Hydractinia symbiolongicarpus; assembly: GCF_029227915.1. NCBI lineage: Eukaryota > Metazoa > Cnidaria > Hydrozoa > Anthoathecata > Hydractiniidae > Hydractinia > Hydractinia symbiolongicarpus. The sequence goes on from NC_079885.1 coordinate 8,995,396, forward strand.
CACTCTCTCTAATATTTAAGTATCACCTGTCCCTGAATCACACGAGCGTACGCTCCTGTATAGCATGCAGATGACACATGAAGTATTTTCTGTTCTTCAAAAATGGATGTTTGGCATAAAATATTTAAACAAATTGAACCCCTTCTCTTCTTCGCATTGGTTGGATTGGCGTCTGCTGTACACTTTTTGATTTATTTGAGAGTCACCCCTTAGTAATAAAGAAGTCAAAAAAGCTGGGTATTACGAAGAGGGTAGAATGTCAGATTAAGAGAATTATGTCGAACGTTAAATGTCGTTTGTCTTGTAAAGTTTAGTAGAAATATTCTGGTCTGTGAATTAAACGTCAAGAAACGTAGTATCAAAGCGTCAGTGGGATGTTTACAGTACACGAAAATATAAAACTATAAAATTGATGTAAATTAGATGGTAGTGGAACGATATATAGAAATGCGAATTTCTACAGCCTCGATAAAATTCTTGGCTCGCCACAATTTTTGTAGCAAAAACCTTTATAAAAAGTTGAGGGAGGCAAAAACTTTATTACGAAGTTTAGTGACTTATAATGAAGAAGACTATCAAGACTAACAGATTCACTTAAATGATGATTAAATGCATTTTATGTTTACAAAAATATTTTTAAATATAAAGAACTACAAATGTTTTAAAAAAATAAAAAAATGTTGGAATTTAAAGGTATAATGCAAAATGTATGTTAATTCCATTTCCAGAGTTTGCCATAATAACAAGCGACCCTGGGAACGATGTTATTTTTTAATAAGGATGTTTAATAACGTGCTATAATGCTGGATGAGATTTTCGCCATACCTTTAACTTATCCTGATCAGAGACCGGAGTAATAGTTTCTTCTACATTCGCCTTTCTTCCGTCTGGCTTCTGAATACTCAGCAATTCAACATCAAATATTAACGCTGCATTGGGTGGAATTGTACCAGGTACACCCCGCTCTCCATACGCCCAATCTGAATGCATTGTCATACGCCTTTTGTCACCCACGCATAAACCTCTCATTCCTTTATCAACACCAGTGATGACGTCACCATGTCCCAATGTTGCGGTAAATTCACCGCTATCGAATACATGACCGTCTAATAACAAACCTTTATATTTCCAGTGGATTTTGTCGTGTTCTTCGGATATCATGCTGCATTTCTCAACATCTACCTTGTATACATCTTCTAACTAAAAACAACAACAAAATTTTGCTCTTATATGTTATTTTTGATGTTACGTGAAAGACGTGTTCGTATACGACAGTTTGACAGTAAACATGTTTTTTGTGCACCTTCTTTAAAGTAAAAGAACAAGTTATGATTAAAAAAGATTTTCCTCACCTTTAATTTATTTTCTTTTGACACTCCACCGTCCTTGTTATCGTCCTTAGAATCTCCTCCTTTTGTTTTTATGACATCATCAAGAGTCACTTTTCCAACGCCAGGCCTCTCGATACTCAAGAGCTCAACATCAAATATCAGAACAGATTTGGGTGGAATTGTACCAGGTACACCCCGATCTCCATACGCCCAATCCGGGTGTATTGTCATACGCCTTTTGTCACCCACGCATAACCCTCTCATCCCTTTATCAACACCAGTGATGACGTCACCATGTCCCAGTCGCGCCCAGAATTGACCACTATCGAAAACATGGCCATTTAGTAGCGTGCCTTTGTAGTTCCAATGGATTTTGTCGTGTTCTTGTGTTTCCATGCTGCAACTGTCCGCTTTGTGTGTATCGACGATCTATAAATGAAACTGTTACTACTTAGTGAGGGAGTTATTAGGAGATATGTGATGTACATACCGCATGGCAAAAGACGGGAATATATAGATCACTTTTCGCGTGACGTAGTTGCTTTGATTTCATTTTGAGAACAGTTAGCATGCGCGCACTTGTGTAGGCAAAAAAGCAGGGCTGTTGATGAAGATTACAGATTTTTTGCTAATATATATATCTTTTTTGGATAGATTTCTTTGATTACTGTGGTCTGTTGTTTATATTTTCTACCTACAGAAATGCTTGCACATGTGAAAAAACCCCGCAAATCTTTGTAAACATTGGCAAGTCTAAAAATATCAGTTTAACGTTCATGAATATAAGTAGCAGCAAATTCCAGACATGTTCAAGAATTTTGAGTTGTAGATGAGAAATATGAAGACACGAACAGTTGAATTTTTTATTTTCAACTAATAGAAATTTTTCGCTAACCAACAAAACCCTTTGATGAGCTATCCACCGCGACATTTTTAGGTTAATAGAGAATCTGCATTAAAGTGGGATTATTATTATCTTCAGTGGAATTGAAGTTAATTTTCCTAGTTCGTTTCCCTTACTATCATTTTAGGAAAGTTAAATTGGTGGCTGAAATTAAAATTCTAGCAAAGTATTAAGGCAACCTCACCCACAGGGCTGTTTCTTTCTCATACTTAGAGAAAAACGTCCTGGGGACTGTGGTGATCCCTTACATGTTTCGTTTTTCTTAAATATGATGACCCTGCTTTTCTTGCAAATATTTGCGTATAAATTGGTGGTTGTAAATTCAACATTAAAAGTAGAAAATTTATAAGCATGTGTTGCTTGAAACAAGTGTTTTTACTTTTGCTCACAATACTTGTCATGATAATCGATAATAGTGTCTCCGCAACCTCGTCCCTGGGTCTTGTGGCCCCTGAGCCGTTATCAGCTTTATCAACAAGGCAAAATACCCTGGGAACGAGGTTGGTGTCTCCGGTGTTTTTGTAACGGTCATCAGTTAATTACAACCGTCGTTGGAATTTAGGCCCCGTCTTCGGAAGAGCTAGCCTTTGCTAAATTCCCTTTCAAAAACATAACCTCGTCCCCAGGGCATTCTCGTCGTCCGAAAATAAAAAAGGGACAACAGGCGCTGGTAACGAAGTTGTCAAACACCAAGCTTTTTTCAAAACATACACACCTTCAACTTCTTTTGAGCTGACACTCCTCCTGTGGGATCATATCCAGCATATTCTTCTGCACATACGTATAATAACACGGAAATACACACCAGTAGAGAATACATATTTTTTATTAAAATTTCTAGAAAAATAACCAATCTCTGTTTCAACTTGTCCATGTACCTTAAGTTTTTACTATTTTAGGGGCGGTGGTCGTAATTTTACCACTCCCATTGAATTTAAGAAAGGGCAAACGCTGACTATAAAAAATTGGCAAAATACAAGGCGGCCTGGGGACGCAAAAAAAAAAAAAACGGTTTTTTTCAAATTTTTTATCTTTTTGATTAATAATTCCTAATTTGACTTTAATATGTTAGAGGACAAGTATATTTAGATCAGGAGAAATGTTCTTATAAATTTCTGCGTTAGGAGTGAAAAATTCATAACATTTTTCCGACCAATTGCGACACAATGTAAAATAAATCCAACATTTGTTTTAGCAACAGGAATAAAACTTTCAACATTCTTTTCGTAAATGGGAAAAGTAAGTCAAAAACTTCCTAACCTTTTTAGAACAAAAGTTTTTAAAAATAAACAGATGGGGGAAATTAAAAAACAATCGAGAGATAGCAAGAAAAGTAAGGATAAAAGATACAAAATTCTTCATCGCGGACAAATCGACCAGGAGCTAGAGCTGTCATAGTTGGTAAAAATAGAGGCTCAATTAAACTGACAACTCAAGAATCAAGACGCAACTGAATAAAAGAGACATGGTGAATGCTGAGTTTTTTTAAAAAACCACGTCCTAGCGCTCCTTAACAAAAAAAGCGTGCATTTCGACAGATTGCTGCGTTAATAACAAACCAGTTAGTCTATGTACACAATTACATCTTCAACCAATAAAAACAACTTCTGCAAATAAAGCCAGGAAGTCTTCATACAAATCTTCATGCGTTATAAAATTTCTACAAAACGACGAAAGATCATAACATTTCGGTATAATAAATACAACTTTGAGAATAGTTTTTGCCACGTTGGAAAAAAAACCATGCTTCGATGTTTATACTTCATTAACACAGCTACCTATTTATCCAAACGTAAACAATATTGTATCCAAATGTAAACAAACTTGACAAATAAAAGGATAGTCATCGCCGGATATACCACTCTCCGACGCAGATGTTTAAATTAGAGAGTCAGTGCGTTATCGTGAACGATACTTTCACATTGATCTTAGGATTTCTTTTTACAGGAACGAGAGTCACAATGCACCCATGAAAATATTACTATTTTGGAAGAGCATTTGCAATAATACCTTATTGACGACCTCGCGTACATTCGAGATGGTAGCAGCTTTGAATGAAAATAATCAGAAAGTTATTTGAATAGTTCATTTTTTTTTTCTGCAGTAACGTAAGAAAAATAATTTATCTGCGTTGTTTTCTCAAACACAAAAATAATCTTTAATATAAAAATTAAAATATGCAGGTCATTTACGATTTAACTGTACGTAAAGTCATGCTACGTGATTTTTTAGCGCATCCAGTGAACTCGATATACCGCGTGTTGTACACCTTGCACGCTCTTCCGAAGATTAATTTCTATAAAGAAAAAAATGTCATAGCTGGTTAAAATCGTGTCATTCAACGCAACTTAAGCGCAAGCAGAACAGAAAATTATTGATCAGTATTTTTTGCTGACATTGACACCAGACGACTACACAACGTAAAACACAAAGTAAAACTGTCTAATAACGATTAAAGACATTAAAACCTTGTCTAAAAAAATCCAATACACTATAAGCCAGAACACTTTTAAACCTTAGTCTCAATCTTGTCAAAATACTGTTTTGATGAGTTGCTAAAAATTTTAAGTCGATGCAAATTGTGCTTTACACACGTGATACAGATAGGCTGTTTTCTAAATCAATCTAAATACTTTGTTTCATAAACAATTTATTTTGTACTTTGCCCGAAACATTTCTCTAACGCCCCAAACATTCCCCAACTCCCTAAAAAATTATTTTTTACCTGGGTAAACACATTGGGCGAATTGGAAAAAAACATCAACGAACCTCATGGTTTACGTTTCATATTTTCTTTAGCAGCTTTAAAGAGTTCCTCGTTTTCTTTCGTTCGCGGATTATACTCGAAAGTTTCTTGATAAGCATTATTTAAGGATGATTTGTACTTCCTCTCTTTCATTTTTTCAGTGTGTTTCACAATAGCAGCTTCTTGTGCGTTTTTATATCCTGCAAAACGAACAAAAAATTAGGATAACGCGGGAAGACAATTTTCTTGGTTGTTTATTTTGGCAAAAAACGCGGAAAAAATTCTACTTCAAGCCGAGAATACATTAGGCATCCCCAGTTAGGCAAAGAAACATTTTTGTATGACAATTTATCCTAAAGAAATACAATTTTGCTAAATAGAGACGTTTTTGGACATTTTAGGTAGAAAACGAAAGTATTATGAACAGCTTTTTCTTTGTCAACGTTATAGACGCAAATTCTGGGGGAAATAACCGTGCTGGATCTGGATAAAGTGTCCGTCTTAAGGAGGTTGCACTGTTTTTGAGGAAGGCATTTTTGAAGAACTTATGTAGCGGATAAGTGGTCCTAAAATGCTTTATTTTGTGCGCTAAATTTTTGGGAAAATTAGCGAAAAAAGTTGCACAAATAATTTTCCGCAAATAATTTGTTCCCTGATAAGCATGCGTTACATACCGGCTTTCAAGTTTTCAAAAAAACTGCCTGTTTTCACATTCGGGTTGACTGGATGAATAATCGGTTCGGGAATTCCGAAATAGTTCTTCACTGCTGGGGTTTTCATTGCAAAAACTTGTACCAAAGAAATTGCATTTGATGTCATCCAATACAAAAAGATTGCCTGGTAAGTAAAAACAACAGATCCCGGTGTTTACATCAAAAATAAAACGAAGCAGAAAATACTTATTAAATACACAGAAATTCACGATGTCGCTCTTGCATCAATTTATATATTAATTTATTTGCTCTTGAATCAATTTATTTATTAATTTCTAAAATAACACTGAAGTGTGATACCTACTTTTTGATACGATAGAACTAAAAAAGATATAGATACTAAATAAGATACTTTTCGCGCAAAATCGTCGTTTTGAACGATCTTGCACTAACAAGAAGTAAACTATTGAACTAACCGTAGGGAATTTATAAGTGAGTGGTACCATAACAAAACACATCCCACGAAACACATTCTTCATCATTTTCATTTGAGGATTAGCCATGCCAGCTTCAGCTCCTGTCTGTTAAAAAAAGATAAACAGAAGTAAAGAATACAGGCGCAAATAATACATTGAAAACCTAGAGCAGTATGGAGATAAGTACAAACAGACGGTTTCCTAAAACAACCATCCATGGTACCTGCGTGCTAAATACACACCAAAAGTATAGATTTATGTTGTATTGACACTGTTTTAATTTGTAGATTGACCAACTGGACAAGGATGTACCAATATAGCTAGTGTATTTTTGAAAAAAAAAATTGGAAAAAAAATATTAAATAAATTTGGCCATGAATAAATAGGCCTGGATGGAGGACTGGTAAAGAGTTAGGACCATTCATAACACAATACTTCTTTATTAGTGCTAGGTGAAAAAATTTGAGTGGTTTGTTTAGTCTGATAAAATAGAATATGGTTTTTTTGTTGTTAACAGTTATAATTAGCCAATTTTCTTTTTTCTATACCAAACCCAATACAAACACATACACTTGCAAAAAAAACTTACCTCAATTGTAAGTAACATGGTAGCTGCACACACTACAGGAAGAACAAACGTTGGATCAGCCGCTGTAAGATCTGGAAACCACAAGAGACCGCCTATTTTCATAGATTCAACTGGCAAATAAGACATTTGTCTTAACGCCAAGAAAAATGAAATAAATAATGGTAGCTGTACCAGTGGTGCAATTATTGCCTAAATGTGGGAAAATAATATATATAGTACTAATAAATGCATATATGACGTAGAAGACGCCAGGTAAATTATTTTCAAATTGCAGTAACTACTTTAAAAAAATAAACCTTCACGATTTAAAGATTTTTGGCTTAAATCAGGAAAATAAGGCTCCGCAGAAGTTAAGACCCGGTAATTTTTTTTGGAAAGGCTATTTCTTTAAAATATATTGAAATATTTGCAAAAGTTTATTTCGCTAATGTTTTCTTAAATTTCTTTTAAGATAAAAAAAAACTTCTTAAAAAACTTCTACCTTATTGTTTAGAGTTTTGTGTAATTATTATTAACCACTTATTGAATCAATTCAAAATCATGTAATATTTTATTGTTGATGGCATTATTTGGTAACTTTACTCCCTGAAAATTGCATAATTAATGCATATCAGGAAAGTTAATTATCGTGAAAAATCATTCGCGAAAGCTATTTCTCTTGATTTTGCGATTATTTAAACTCGCTTATAGACAGGCTTCGTACATTAATTTATGTTTTGTAAATAAAAATAGCAACATAATTTTGTTGATGCAAATAGTTTTATGATTCACAAAAATAGAGCTTTTTGTAACACATGCAAATAAGATTTTAATTAGAAAAGTTGAAAGGCTCAGCTTTCTTCAAGCATAGTATCTAGAACATGACTAGCACAGACATTAAAAACTGCTTTTTACAAGTGATTTGCATACAATACACAACTACATGGCAAGAAAATCTTTATTCAAGCATCGCATCTAGAACATGACTAGCACAGACATTAAAAAACTGCTTTGTATACAATACACAACTACATGGCACGAAAATCTTTACCTTCACTGGGTGACAATCATGTTTCTGAAACAGTCCTTGCAACTCCATTGATACCTGCGCTTTAGCCATGGGATTTTGATAATTCGAAACTTCGCGTAACTTTTCTTGTAACCTTTCCAACTCTGGTTTAATTGCATTCAACTTAGCTGAATTGACTTGTCCCTTCACCATTAAAGGAAAAACCAAAGCACGAAATATAACAGTACCTGCCACAATTGCAGTCCACCAAGGTAAACCCAATTGTAAATGAGCAAAATCAAGAACATTTTGTATAAGTCCTACAGGTGTGTATCCACCTAAACCTAAACTGGAAAGGGGAACATCCAACATTCCTGAAGATAAAACATCTTGCGCAGTTTCAAATGGATACAACGCATCCGCACCACCTCCACCACTGTCTGGTAACAACAAGTCGTTCGATAGTGGATCTACAGTGTTGTCACTTGCTTCTGAGCCAGCTTCATCAACAGCTACTCCTAAAAAAAGTATTTTGAGCTAAGTGGATATTTTACTATCTCATCAATTAAAAGATTACTTCAATGTCAAACATTTTGGTGTGAAATAATTTGGTATGTTTGTGAGAAGTTATTTTTATGAACTCCTGATCGAAACGAGTAAAACATTTGTTCAAGGCAAAAACAAAAAGAAGTTAAAAGTGTTAATTTTTACACAGGAAACAACATGCATCCCAAGAACTTTTGTCTCTCAATAACTTTCCAAATACTAAGATTAAAATATTAGATCTGAACATTCGTTCAGATCAGAAAATTTCTAATAAGCAGACTTTGGACTAAGCAGGGAGGTTGGATAATTCTTAATTATTTAATAGGGGGTGGAATAACTTTCTATATATACACCATTTTTATCAATTAAAATTGAGCACAAAGGAAATCAGTATCTGTGTGTAGTGGTGCCATGCTTTTGTGTTATCTTGACCCCCTGTTTATTTCACCCCATTTATTAGTCACCAAGGCAATTGAATTGATATTAAAAATGAAAAATTAACTAAAACATTACGCATCTTTTTAAACAAATACCTGTTGAAGAACTATCGTCACATGAAGCAGCCGAAACGTGAAGACAACTAACTTGAAGGTTGCTGAGAATGCTACCTGTTGGAAATGTCACCCCAGCAAACGTTGGTTCCAGTAAATTTGATCTGCTACTTGTGTTTGCAAATAGCAAAGAAGGCGAAGTTCTTCTGGAAGATGTATTAACCTGTTAAGAAAAGTGTAAAAAAGTGCAATAAAACAGCACTAACCCTGTTTTGCCATAATTTATTATGCTTGGGCTAATGATTGATTGCAAGTTTTCATAACTTCTTAACATGTTGCTGTGCCAAACGTTGAACACTTTCATGCACAAGAATTTTTGAATTTTTCAAAAAAAATTCTAAACTTTGTCTTTGATTTTCTCTTAAACGTTTGCCTTGCACGTAAGAATTTACCTACACTTTGAAAGGCTATCCCTCCGCCCTTTCATTTCGAGTAGGAATATGAGAATGCTCATATGTGAATGGATCTAAGTGAAAACAGCTATATGGTCTATGCTCAGGAGAGTGAAGAAAGCCATGTCAAAATAATATTATAAAGAATCAGGTTTGTAAAAGGGATTCACCATGTTTAGTTTTTAGTAAAAAATTTTTAAAAAGCAGAAAATAATCTGATCTAAAAACTAAAAAATACACTCCCAACTTCATGCATAACTCCCCAACCCCCTTGTTCACTAAAAACAAATGGTTAAATTTACCCTAATTTAGATCCCAATATTTTTGTTACATTTATATTTTGTTAATAAATCATTTTTAACACAAATCTGGTAGCTACTTTTAACCTTTAAACTCTAATATTTCCCCTGATGTTCGTTAGATGACCCTTTACATTTTCTTGATTGGCGTTTCAAGCTCTACACAATCAAAGCAACAGGTTAACAAATTTCTGTGTATACACTGTTGACATCTTTTCTATTGCTCTTCTGCCTGAGTTAAACTTTTCATGGACCTTTACAAAAATAGTAACTAAGAGGTCAACCAACTAGAAACCACCAGAATCGAGCTGAACTAAGCAAAACCGTGCAGGAATCCACCAGAACAAAAAAGTAATTTTAAAATTCCTTTTTAAAAATAATAAATTTTGGAATGATGGAAATTTAAATTTGGCAGATAATAAAAATTCAGTTTTTCAATACAATACTTTAAAGTTAAGAGGTTGATCAAACCAGTTTTGTTGGTAAGTCATAACGTAATAACAAAAGTTAGGGGGTCTTGGGGGCACTGTCAATGAACTTTTCCAAGTGAAGTTGTGGGAAGAGTTCCAGAAACTTTTGGTAAAAGAGGCTTTCAGGAATCTGAAGAAAGCAAAGATCTATTCCAAAATTAAAAAAAAAAATGGAGTAAAATCATCTTATAGCAAAATGTAAAAATTTAATTTTAATACCTCAACGTGCTGATTTTTGTTTGATATATAATTTCTTAATTATACTAGATGGAATTAAATCAAATAATCCGAAAATATAATTTTTACCACAAAGAAATTGACGGCATTAAAAGTATTAATAATGTAGTTTAATCAAAAATACATATTTTCATTCTCGTCCCCAGAGATTTATTTCGCTTTCTAATAAGTAGTTAGAACCAATGTGGTCCTAATGTTTCCATGACTTGATGCGTTCTGCACTATGGAATGTTGCAAACATTTGTGGGGAGAAAGCATTGCGCCTAAATATTTGCAATCCCCTACAGTTGATAACAAAATGGAAATTATAAGAATTGATAATCACGTTATGTAAAATTCATTTGATGGGAGTTTGATAGGACAAAAAATTGCATCCATTTTCCATGGCAAAGAAATTCTTCCTTGCTAGCACATGCAAGTACTTTTTACATCACACTTGGTGCCAAGGTGCTTAAAAATTGCAAGATTAACACAAGAGACGCCTAAGTGGGAACTGATCTTAAAAAATGTTTTTAAAAAATGTTTTAATTTAAACCCTGGAGGCGCTGGACAAATAATATGGACTTGTATATATACACTGTAGCTAATTGTTCCATAAGTGTATATACATTGAAAATCTAAAATCAAATAAATAAATTTTTTTTAGTATATTTTTTAGTAGTATTTTGTCGGTCCGCGAAAGTTGTGTCCCGCAACAGAAACACGAAACTTTTAAAATGCGCACCAATACTAAATGCGATATGTTTTTACCAACTTTGTTTTGACCGCTCGCGGGTAGTATACTAATCACAATGCCTAATTCTTTAAAAAAACAATCAGAGATTTTCGCAACCAAAAAGAATCCAAGATTTTCGCTTAAAACAACAATTTCATATATTTTTGTGGCTGAATGAAATAAACGAAGGCCATTTTGATATTGAAAATGGTCATGTGCAATGTGTGGGAGATTTGTAGGCCTGTTTGCCTTTTTTATCTTTTGAAAGCTTAATATTTTTTTAATATTCATTTTATGTTTGTTTACCAATGTTAAGATTAATATATTGTCACGTTTTTTAGCTATGTACAGATCTTAAACGCATCAGTTTTAGGATTGGCTATAAGAGCGAAAATTTTGAAGGCTAACTAGCTAGAGCCTTACTTTTTACTATTCTGTTTGGTATAAGAGCTTTTTATCTTACGCAACATTTATTTTTATTTGAGGCTGTGGCTATTTAGCTACTCCTTAAAAAGTGAAAGTATAAAATGCAGTTTGACTACAACACAGGGTTCGAATTAGCAGAGTTAGCAGTTCCCAATTCGCAATTTGCAAATTGAAATGCCATTTTTGCGAATTACTTTGCGAAAAAAAATGATAAAATTGAATCAAATATTTTTAAGCAGCGACAGAAATGCAGGCCTTGCCATGAGTCATGAGCAATTGCTCGCGCCCGCGTAGTGCTTGCGTAAATGCTTGTTACCCGAGTATTCTATTGCTCACGTAAATATTAACATTTTGAGATAAGTGTAAACGTTTTTCTCAAGAATTGATTGGTTTTTTAAGTGAAACTGAAAAGACATTTAGTGTGATTATTTTCCACCCATCATGCAACAGTTCATTCACCATTTTATAAAACATGTGCGATATGGGCATTAAGGATAATCTTTGTTGCACATTCATTTTGCAGTAGAATTTTGCAGTGGGGGACGTTTTTAATCGTGAACCCCAAACACGATGATCGAGGTCTACTGGTATAGCGACTCTCTCAATCTTAACTTCCTTTTCTACATGTCCGAAATAGTATGCATGACTATAATGTTGTTTTCATAAATTTAATGTTTATTTTTCAGGTCATCACAAGCAAATAGGAAAAAATATGCTTCGTTTTCAAATTAAAAAAAATCTTTATCCGCGTGGTTTAAATAAAACTAATAAATAAAATCTCTTTTTAAAAGGTACACGTCAGGTACATAAAATTTATACATGAAAAAAAATTATACCGCACGTGGGTTTCGTTTTTAAAATTGTTTGAATAACAGTTGCGGCATAAAGAAAATAAATCATTAAATTTGGACCTGCTATGGTTTCCAATTGTTTCGTCAAATGAAGAAATTATCTACAATTAAATCCATGATAAATTGTCTGTTCCGCCTGTAAGTGCAGTTTTGCAGACTTGCGTCATCCATGCTCTGTCGGCGTTCACCTCCGCATTAGTTAAGAACAGCATGGCTGGATTTCTTGTGTAAGACCTGGTTACCAACAACGAAGGGGCCGGGCAAAAGAAATTTATGTCTACGTAGTTTTTTAACTAAGTCAGGAGTCGGCGAATTAGCTAGGATGGTCAGGTTGGCTATGAATAGGCTTGCTTGTGGATTTAAAGGACAAGGACTATTCAATAATTCTGAGATCTGAAAGTGTCCAATCAAGATGGAAATCTATCGGACGTTTTAACCGAGGAAAGTTCGAAACGAGCTCCGGACATGTTCAACCAAACTGGAAATGAGGCGGACATTTTAATCACACGCCTGAAACAATTTAGGTTTGTGCCAAGGCGCACGCCTCTCCTGAAAAAGATGCCCTGAGAGACTAAATGTAAAGTTTTTTTAGCGAAAAATATGGCGAGCAAAATTGCACTTTGACGCAAGCAATTAATTGCTCGAAGGTTGTTTGCTCATGGCAAGGCCTGCATTAAATGCTTTTTTAGATCACGTTTTAAAATTTTAAAACGAAAAACAGCGATAGAAGGCTATCAGAGACAAGAGAGACAAGAAAAACTGAGAGAGTCACTAGTTCAGACGCTCAGTTCACGTATTTAGGGTTCATGATTTTAAACGTCCCCCACTTGTCTCCAACATAAAAAATAGTAACGCAGAAAAAAGTAAAGCTTGCAGGTGACACAAAAAAATACAAATTCTCGTCAAAAAAAAAGTAGCTACTAATGAACAAGCCAACATAGATAGATTTTCTAATTCGAACCCTGCAATAATTCTTATGCTAAATGCAGTTAGCTAGGTACATCTTTTATTATTTTCCTGTATTTTCACCTGTTTAACTGTACTAAGTGCTTAGCCCAGTGTTAAAAACAGACTGTTTTTTAAAAAAAGAAATTATGAATATGCACATGTGCAACATGCCCACTGTAACAATTATTTTTTAAACTTTCTTGGTCATCAATCCTCTATGGATATCCAACACTGTTTACCTGCTCAGCCCTGTGTTAGCAACGGACTGTTTCTTGTATTTTTATTAAACAGAGTCTGCAATGTTAAGGGTATTATCTCTATACACCTGTGTAACACCATTTAACTGTACTAAGCGCTCAGCCTGGTATCACAAGTAACTTTTTAACTGCCACAAAAACTTCTTCCGCAAAAGAAATAATATTGACCAATTGTTTTGCTATGATAGAGTAAAAACGGTTTGTAAACTATGTTTTTATTTCAGCTTTTGTTGCGGGAAAGTTATTTTTTGAAAAAATATGTTACAGTCGCAACACTACAATGGTGTATCACTTCACTCAATTTGCGACATTCTCTATGCCAATACGCACAGTTTGCGGTTTTTATTAAGCAATCCTTAGGGCGTTTAACAGTTGCTTGCAGTAACCATTGCTTGTGACTGTTTTCCGGCTAGTCTATATTATAATACCCGTATATGTCTGTCCGTCTGTCGCGCAAAATGGTAGCCGCAGTAGCGAGAAACACGGAATGCGGTAAGTAGAGGACTGGCGATCCCATAGATTTATCTACAGGCCACTGAATATTTTATATAGGTTATACTCCCAGCCGGCAAAAAGAGCTCTAAAATACGTCTTTTAGACATCTTCCGCATTTCTAAAAGACGGCTTTTTTAGCACTGATTTGTCCGTCTATAATGCAACTTTTTAAGTGTCTAAAAGAGGTCTTTTCACAGATGCATTTCAAAAGATCTCTTTTAGACATCTTTTAGAAGACGTCTTTCCAAAGATATCTTTTAGACGTTTTTAAGAAATTATTTTACAACGCGTCTTTTTAAAGACGTCTTTTAGACATTTTACAGATGTAGAAGCGACTAAAATGCATCTTTAATGCAACTTTTAAATGTATCTTAAGAAAGACATCTTTTATCTATCTATAAGACGTCTTCTTTTATTTTTATTGTTCTTATTGTTTTTTTATTGAACTTTTTGGAAGAAATAGGCATTTGATAAAATAAATTTAAGACGTTTACAATAACGTTTTTAAACGTACATTTTTAATAAATTGCAGAAATAACTACATTAAAGACAACCAATATTTTGCGATAAAAATATTTTACATTTTTTATATCAAACACGTATTGACACTTTAAACAATAAATATATTTTACAATTACATAAATATAAAATAAATATAAACGTAAATAAATAAAATATTATTAATTTTCGCAGCCTGGTCCCAGTTATCTTTGAAACGTACATTGACAGATTCTAGAGAGAAAGAAATAGCTTACTTCCAGATAAAAATGGACTTTCACAGAAACATAGTCAGTAAATGTTTGGGAAAAAGACCAATGAAACCTAAGGTGATCATTTTCATACTATGTAATAGCAAAAGGATTCACTGAAAATTCTCATTATTTTCGTAAATGATTGGAGCACAGTAGAACATTCTTAAAACATTATAACTTGAATCAACCGTGCCTTTCTTAATCAATCTCTCTATCCAAAAACTAAGACAAAACACACAATACATAAAAGGGTAAGAACGTAATACATCAGCTAATCCACTTACCTACTATAATTTTATAAATTAATTTCCCTTCGAGAATCACAAAACAAAAGTACTTACTTTTTAAATAACCGGTATCCCGCAGATACTTTCATTAAAATACCGCCAATTGTTATTGAATGTTCCCCGATGGTCAATTGTCTAAAAACATCCGCCAGGAGGTGCAGGAAAACAAAATTAAGACGTAATGAAATAAAAACGTATTATAAAGGGTCGCCAAAATACATTAGTTTTTAAAAATAATTAAAAGTGACGATTACCACTTTCAATTTTGTGAAAAATTGACTTCCTAAAAAAATAAACTTGCTAATTAAGTTGGCAAACACCCCCGTTTTTTTTAAATCGAATTTTCCATATAAAAAAACGAACATCTTTTGAAAGACGCATTTTAGACCAGTTTTAGAAGAAGGAGAAGGCGTCTTTTAAAAGATGCGTTTTAGATGCATTATAACAAAAAGAAAAAGACATCTTTTAAAAGATATATTTTGGATAACTTTAAGACATCTTTTAAAAGACGTCTTTTAAGGATCTTCTAAAATGCGTATACCACAAGATTCGAATTTATTTACTTTCAAAAGACGTATAAAAGATGTCTTTTGAAAAACGTTCTTAAAAAGATGCATTAAAGACATCTTAATAGCGTTTTCTATCAGAAGATTTAAAAAAGACATCTTAAGACACTTAAAGACGTCTTGTGCCGGCTGGGCTTGGTCTTTCAGTTTAACTATAGCCAAACAACACAAAGCAAAAACAAGTCATCACCGTCATTTATGCATCAAGGACCCTAATCAGCATCCCAATTAAAATGATTCGTTTCTCGTTTGGGTTAACTTCTAAGCAGAGTCTGCCTCTCAAAAATAATCCCATATTGACCTTATATATACCACATATTACCAAAAGTTCTGATAAGATTTTGACAGGTGGGCTGTTCTTAATTGACTGGAGAAAGTATAGATATATATATATATATATCAACAGAAATTCTTGAAACAGAAATAAAGTGATTAGTTACAGTTTCCATAATACTCAACGAAGAAGATCAAAACATGGCTATAGCTAGCTTAAGATGTAATCATTTTGCAACTATAGCTACTAAACACAGACAGACATGTAATCTAGGAATTATGGTAAAATAAATGAATGATATTATATGTTACCTTTCTTTGTAGGCTGCTAGATACTTTAGACCGACTCTGATTAGCATGACGTACTTTAGAAACTATGGAGGAACCTGAAAAACTTCGAGAACTTCTAAAAGCACGTGCAAAAAATATGCCGGCCATTTTGTTTTTCTGCTTGCAGTGACTGACTTCCTGACGCTGCTCCCGCGCCCTCTTTGTTTTTATCTAGACTTTGATTAAAATACCTAAAAAAAATTAGGAAAAAAATAAAAACCAGTTTTATACTTTAAAAAACAGAAAGCACAAGCAAATAATTTTTCTAAAACAACTACATACGTTAAGTTTAAAATTTATTCGGGCAACTGTCACTGCATTTCAGCTGCGATGGCCGAGTGGTTAAGGCGTTTGACTAGAAATCAAATGGGATCTTCCCGCGTAGGTTCGAATCCTACTCGCAGCGTAACATAGGTTTTCCAGTTTTTTTTAAATTATCCTATAAAGAGAACGAGTCTTCGCAATCCTTTGATGACTTTCCCGAAGTAAGTACCAGTGCGTTATTCAAATTTTATCGCAATCTACTTTCCGCGCAAGAACGATCGTTACATACGAGTCGCGTGAAGAACAACAAAAAGGTAAGAGATTATACAAACTTCAATACAGAGGAATTTCGAAATGAACTTATGGGTATAAATAACAAACAAGAATTAACTTCAATGGATGATGTAAACCTAATGTATAATGTATTTCATGATAACTTGACAACTGTAATAGATAAACATGCGCCATTGAAACCAATGTCAAAAACTCAATTGAAAAGATCTGTAAAACCATGGATAAATGATCACATGCTACTTATGATAAAAGAAAAGAATCAACTCTATGGTATGTTTATGAGAAGTGGCAATAGGCAAGCATATACTCAATATAAATTCTTGAGGAATAAAATAAATCATAGTATCAAAATTAAAAAATTCCAATACTATAAAAATTATTTTGACACCAATAAAAACAGCTTAAGTAAAGCTAGCCGTACCTAACAGCCGTACCTAAGCCGTACCTTAGCCGTACGTAACTACACTTTTCTTTTTAAGGTGAGGTAATGTATTTTAATGGAAAAAACTGAGCTAATCGTAGTGGTAAATTTGTTGTGTCACTGAATTTCTGTTTCTCAATCGCCAATGAACCCGCAAAATACGAAAAATGTTAACGAAACATCTTGCTCTTATAGAAACCAAACGGGGGAGAGCGCGGGAAGGTGATTCCCAAATCGACAAATTAAACACAGGAAAGGAGAATAATTTAATTTACAGCCCTAAAAATAAAGGATGTCTCATTCTCTTGCCACCACCTTGGCACGCTTTTATGATTTTATTCTTTAACCGCCATTCTCTAAAAGCTATTTTTTAATCAGGGAAATAAGTGTGTTTACTGTACTACAATCGGGAATATTTGGGTTCAAAATATTCCCGAAATTTTCCGTCAATTCCAAAAGATTTATTCAACAGTAATCGAGACTCTAACTTAGCATCTAACATAGATAAAATATTAATTACTAGCCTTCATTTACTCACATTCAACTTAAGTCCTCTTTAAAGTTCTGGGTTCTGGTTTTCCGCGAGATAAAACATAAACACACAGCGTGGGGAGTGCTAGTCGCGACAATATTTCTTTACTATCGGTCTGGGTGGTAAAATGAATGAACCATTTGACAACATACCGAAAATACCAGGCGTGATTTTGCATGTTTAAACTAGTATGCCAAGAAGTGTACTTCATCTTAACATAAAATATTTTTTAGGTGTTGAAAATAGAAAATAGTAGTGTATATTTTGCTCTTGTAATAGAAAAAAAGAGTGTGTGAGGAATGAAATGACAGTTTTTTTTGTAAGAACCACCTAGACTTGGATTCTCTTGGTTATTATTTTTCATCTTATTTGTTCATGTGTTAGCGCATTCTCATTTTAATTCTGTCAAGAAATATTTCTTTATGTTTGTTGTTGTTTTTAGAAAAATCAGTAAAATTTTGCCCTTGAGTATAGTTGTTATTTCGTTCTTATTTGTCAATAATTTTTAACCTCATTGTTCTTATAAAAAATTGTTTTTATAAAAAGTGTATATGCTGAATTAAATCGGGACACAGTTAACACAATCAAAATTAAAAATCAAAAACCTTTACTCACACATTGTTTCGCGGCTTTATTAGGTTCTTCCTTTTTCTTATCGTTTTCCATCATTAAAATAACGTGCACTCATAAACAACAACGAATATTAAAATTTTTTAAAAGTTCTTTTGTTTTATATAAAAAGTTTACATCTCTTCCATTAACTATAACATCCAACGAATAAAAACGCGTGTGTTCTTCAACTGGCGAAAACGTTAATTCTACTCCGTATTTAAATTTAGCCAGCTGTAGTCACTTTTAGCGCTAGCTCTAATATTATCCGCAGCGTAATAATGTTCAATCTTACTTTACTAATGTTTTTCATACATTCAATTTTAAAAATCTCTTTTGTATCTGTATTAAAATCATTTTATAAAAAATTATAATACATGTAAGATATATTATTATCGGTATTTCATCATTGAGGATTCCCTGGGGGGTTACTGGGGCTCGACGATGGAGTGCTCCATTTTTCAACATTTTTATCGGCATAGATATTCACCTAAAAAACGAAATAAAAGTTAGACAATTTAACTTTGATATACATTAACTACTAATTTTAAGCTTAGAAGCAAGTGGTCTTACACAGAGCTGCTAATTACGAATTTTCTTAAGTACGGCTAAGGTACGGCTAAGGTGCGGCTGTTAGGTACGGCTAGCTTTACTTAACCATAAAAACAACATCAAAAAGTTCTGGAAAGGAATTAATCAGTTTTTGAATAGGAACAAAAATCAAAACACACCAACTGCTATAAAGCAAAATGGTAAAACATTCACTGATCCAAAAGACATTGCCTCTTTGATGAACTTATATTATGCAAATGTGGCTCCAGAATTGGTCAAAAAATTACCAAAAAGTTCTTCCAAAAAAAATTTTAACGACTTTTTAAAAGACAGAAACCCTTTTTCATTTTTTTGCTCTGCAGTTTCTCCACAAGAGGTGGAAGACCACTTATCTAAGTTGGATCACACTAAAGCAGTTGATGTGTATAATTTCCCTATAAAACTCATAAAACAAAATTGTGATCTCCTATCTGAACCATTATCTATTACCATTAATAAATCATTCTCTGAAGGTGTGTTTCCAGACGCATTGAAATATGCAAAAGTGATTCCTTTGTTTAAAAATGGGACAAGGCATGAAGCAAAAAACTATAGACCGGTATCGATTCTTCCGTTATTTGACAAAGTAATTGAAAAAATTATGCATAAAAAACTAACGACTTTCTTGGATCAATACAAAATAATATCTCCTTCGCAATATGGATTTCAAAAAGGTAAGTCAACTAGCTATGCAGTCCTGGATCTAATTACCAAAATATCTTCTTCATTAGCAACTCAGAGTCACTCTATCGCTATTTTTCTTGATTTTGCCAAGGCATTCGACACAGTAAACCATACTATACTACTAAAAAAACTAGAACACTATGGAATTCGTGGAATAGCTAATAAATGGTTCAAGTCATATCTATCTGGACGGACACAAAGTGTATCAGTTTCTAACATTCTGTCAAGTGCATTACATATTAGTTGTGGAGTTCCACAAGGTTCAATCTTAGGACCAATATTATTCTTACTTTACATAAATGACATCTCTAATGCTTCCCCTTCTTTTAAATACACACTATTTGCAGATGATACTAGTTTATTTATTAATAGTAACAACAAACAAGAATTATTTAAAAAAACTAATAACGAGCTAACTTCTGTCTGTGATTGGCTTATTGCAAATGCTTTGAGCCTGAATGTTACCAAATCTAACTACTTATTTTTTAGCAAAGAAAAACATGTCGATATCCCGGAGATCAAGTTACTAGGAAAGAACCTGACTCGTAAGAATTCTGTCAAGTATTTGGGAATAATAATAGATGACGAACTTTCCTGGGATAATCATATACAATCTGTTTCAAGTAGAATTTTACAAGGTATTGGTATCCTAAGGCGTCTCGGTCCTATTCTTCCATGCAAATCTTTACTTTCCATATACTATAGTTTAGTTCAATCACATATCCAATATGGTGTTATCAACTGGGGATCACCAAACACTAAAAATATAAACACCATCAATAGATTAGTAAATAATTGTCACCAAATTCTAACAACCAATAATAATCAAACTATAAACGATATGAAACTTTTAACATTCTATCAGATATACATGGTTAATGCCTGCAGGTTGTTATTTCAGTTTCATAACAATAACCTACCTCCTAATGTTTACAACATATTTAAAAAATCTGATAGTGTACATAATCATAACACCAGACAGTCTCAAAACATGGGTCTTCATATTCCTCACAGAAATAGATATCTTCCTTTACTATATCTTGGTCCTACTTACTGGAATCAATATTGTGTAAACTTGAAAAAAGATACTCTCATATCAACATTTATACATCACTTAAAAGAGAAATTGTTAGTTCTATAGTATATCAAACATATTTTTTATGCGATACTATATAATATATTATTAGTATTTATAAACAACATCATTTGCTCAAAGTATTACCAATACTACTCAATAGTTTTTGTAATCTTTCAATACCTATTCCTTTAATTTTATAACTTATTTAAGTTCATTGTCAAAGAAAAACACTCCCCTTTTTGCTCTTTTCTCGGTTCCCCCACCCCCATAACATTTTTTTTAAATGTATATAGTTTTTAAAAAAGAAAGTTTATATATTTATATGGTGTACACGGCTTAGAAAACCCTTGTGGTTGTATTTGTGTATACTTAGTTGTAACTTTATTCTTCAAACAGAATACATATTTACTTTTTTTTTTTTTTTTTTTTTTTTTTTTTACTTCGCATGAAAAATACAAAATTTTGTTTTTCTTATCAGCCTAATAGAAATCGGGCAAAAATGGCTCCCGCACCGGGAATCGAACCCGGGCCGCCTGGGTGAAAACCAGAAATCCTAACCACTAGACCATGCGGGATTAAATCAATTATGCTCTAATAACCATGTAATAACTTAATACAAGGTAAATACAAGGAATAAATTGCGTTTTTAATAGTAACAGGAATGTTGTTAAGTTGTTAAGGCTTTTGATAGAATACATAGTTATTTATTCCACCTTTTTTTTTTTATTTTTAATTATCTGTTTAATTATCTGTGCTGTTCTGCCCAGATTGCGAAAACGGCCTGTTTACAACCGGAACAGCCGGATTATGTACGCATGGTCCGATTGTGTTTTTTTTGCACTGGTTATGTCGTGGTGACCGGATTATGAACGCTGATATAATGGCTGGCCAGGCAGGCTGTGATTGGCATTTTCTTCGAACTTTTGTGAATTAAACATTCTTTGGAAGATAGAACACCCCTAAAAACTAGACATGGCGAAAGAAAAAAGCAAGATGTAATTCTTAGTATAAACTATATTTGTAGTAAATACATTTTAACATAATATACTTTGAAGTAACTAAATTTCACGGAACCTAAATTATTCTTTTTACGAAAATTAAGTTTGGTGAAAAGTTATTAAACTTGCGAATCCCAAAATTTATTATTTGCCACGAAATTTCGTTTCATTTGAGAACAACAACTACGGTGGCCCATAAGAGAAGTTGGTCACGCCAAAAGAAAATTGATCACGTTAAAAGAAAATTGATCACGCCAAAAGAATTAACTAAACAGTAAAAAAGAAACTATTCGCGCCAGAATGCATTTGTCTCGTTTATTCAGTGTCGGGTTATCACAGCCTTAATTATATATTTGGGAAAACAAGAAAGGGTGATATACTGTGATGGCACTCGTTTTCTTATATGTTTATTGAAACATGTATTGTCAATTTTGTGGTAAGGAACGAAAAATCACTGCACTCTTCTGCACAAACTGTGGTAAAGGTATGTTTTGATTTTTTAAGATGGATGTGTTAGCTAGCTATATATAGCTAGCTTCTGTTTTTCATTAACTAGCTAGCTAATAGCTAGCTAGCTAGCTATATATATACTCTTTTGTTATTTTTTATCCATAATAAGCTGACACCTGAGAGAGAATAAGAGAAAAGTAATGAAACACTTGATAATTTTCCCCTCACCCCCATTATTATATACAAAGAAGTATCAGCCTAGCCTGTTTTGTACAAACACTGTGTAGTGCTATTTGCTGTATTTAGCCATGCCTGAAATTCCTGCTGAAGACACCACATCTCCTGAATCCTCATCAAAAACATCATCAAACGTTGCAGGACCATCAACAATTTCAAAAACTATTTCAAGAGGAGGTAAGCACATTTGAGGTCAAGGGATGATTTTGTATAATTATACCTAGCTATAGCTATGTTGCAATTATTTTAATTTGACAATCAGTACACAACCGTATACAAATCAAGCTTCTTATATATACATATATATTCAGATAGCAGTAAAACAGTTCTTTGAAAAAATATATTACAGCATAAAAAGAACAAAGCATGACAAGCTTTGCAGTTTATTACTGGTAGTAATTTATATACAGTATATAAAATCAGTGTAATATTCTTATTTTTTTCATTTAGATAAATCACTTACATTTTTGGAATTCACCAAAACCAAATCCAAAAGTTGGTTTAACAAAGTGCAAAGAAAAAAACAAAAGTCAAATGAAGTTGCCATTAATATTGGTATATTATTATGGAATGAACGGGCTGGTTCTGTTAAACCAATTCGTGGGAAGCGTGTTTGCTTGCGTATAAATTCAGATGCAAGTTATGAAAGGATTTATTCCCAGGGTCTTCAAAGAATGACAGATTTCCATAGGGATATTATAGTAGAAAATACGAACTATCTGTTGGCATTTGAAAGTGGTGAAATAGCGTATTTTATCCCAGGCACTACTCAAGAATTCATTTTGGAAAAATACAAGAATGAATTAGGGAAGGAGTACAAAAACATCACACTTTATTTGATATCAGAGGATGACAAGATAGTTTTGGATAAACTTAAAAACAGCGCATTCAATGATCATGATTTTGACCAGGACTTTGAAACAGCCCCCAAAAAATTTAAAATTGAGTGTAAAGAACAACAGGAAATGGATGATGAAATATTTGCTTCTCAAGTTCAAGCTTTGTATGAATCTGATTTTTATGAATTACCTGATGTTCCTGAATTTACAGATATACCAGATTTACCTGATATAGTGAATTTGCCCAAGATTTTGGAGGATATGGGAAGAAATATCGAAGAAGGACAATTCTTCTTGAATATTCGGAGAAATTCAGATGTGCAGAGAATCCTTACTCTGTGGGCAAGACAGAAAAGCCAGTCACCTAAAAAAAGGCTTATGGTTAGGTTCATAGGAGAGAGTGGGATTGATTCAGGTGCTCTTAGTAAAGAATTTCTTACTGATGTTATTATTAAGATTGGTGAAAATATGTTTCCAGGAGGTGCACCAAAGGACAGTATGCTTGATATTCAGAATAGTAATTTTTTCTCTTGTGGTCAAATCATGGCAGTTAGTGTTGTTCAGGGTGGTCCACCTCCTAATTTCTTTCACAAAAGTGTGTATGATTTGTTATGTAATGATCCACTAGATATGAAGGAATTGAATGTAGATAAAAACTTTGTGCAAGCTGATCAAATTATGTTTGACCAAATTAAGCAGGACCCAGAAGGACTTTCCTCCATTATCATAGATCATGGTTACAGTGGATTAATCAACAAGCAACACATTGATGAAATTTTGGAAACTGTTATGATCAGTATAATCTCAAGAAGACGAACTTACCTGGAAGAAGTTTCAAAAGGGTTAGAGCTCTTTAGTCTGCATGCAAAGATCATGCAAAATAAAGCTTTAATGGAACCTTTATTTGTTTGTAAAGAGAATTCAGTTGTAGATTCAAACTATCTTCTTTCACTGCTGCAACCTGTGTTTTCTTCTGATGAAGTAGCAGAAAAAATTTTGGAAGAAAAATTTCTTGATTACCTACAAGACTTTATAAACGATCTTGAAGATTCAAAAATCGTTGGAATTTCTAGTGAAGTCCTTGGTTGGTATGACAACGAAAATATGGACGAAACAATACCATACGGTCACAAAGTTGATGCTGATTTGTCTACTGGTGGTTTGCTTGGATGGTTAACCGGCCAAAAGCACCATCCCCTTTTTGAAAAAGATTTCATGATCACAGTTTTGTTTAACCATGACTGCTTTGTGGCATATCCTAACCATAGAATTTGTTTCCCAGTTGTCAGTGCGTGCAGCAGGGAGTTAACACTACCAACACAACACTGCAAATCTTATGATGAATTTAAAGATAACTTCCTATTGGCTATTTCAAAAGGCCAGGCTTTTGGCCTCAGTTAAAAACACTTTTGTGATATATTTTATTGAGTATGCATAAAATTTATGTTGGATACGTTTTGTTTGTTTTTGTTTGGAATTTCGGACATTATATTTTCTACAACTT
Organism: Hydractinia symbiolongicarpus; assembly: GCF_029227915.1. Classification (NCBI taxonomy): domain Eukaryota; kingdom Metazoa; phylum Cnidaria; class Hydrozoa; order Anthoathecata; family Hydractiniidae; genus Hydractinia; species Hydractinia symbiolongicarpus. Next base: position 9,019,979 of record NC_079885.1, read on the forward strand.
ATATATTGCACATGATACTTTATGATGTGTAAAAACAAAACTAATAGGTTTGAGGATATTTTTACAATTTTGTTAAAACTGTTTGTGTTTCCACTTTTTAATTCTGCAAGCTCGTTTGCATTTGTTACTTTTCGTAAATTCACTTGAGAATCGACATGCTTTTAACATATCCTTTTAAAAGTTAAATTATTTTTATTGTTCCATTTGCTTTTTTATCTTCCTGTATACTTTTTTATAGTTTACTGTTATTAACAATTGTTTATCATTAGCTTTACATGTTTTTCTTTATTATAAGAACACTTAATTGCAACAAACGCTCTTAACTTTTTTAACTTTTATGTTCTTAGCTTATTCTAAAATTATGTTCGCCGTGAAACAAATAAATGTATGTTTAATCACAAACAGATAATATAAATCGGTACAACTCCAAGGCATCCGTCCATTCTGCTGGATTTTGTATGTCATTTTCTTCAGTGAGATAATCAAAGTACTTCGTATACTCATTGGAATAGTCCCTCACAACCACATGTTCTGAAACGTCTTGAAAAGCTTCAATCGTTACTTCGTTTTTATAATCACGAGCGTCGGTTTGTTCTGGTAAAAAGTATAGCGCGTCCGGCCGCCCTGCAACTGTCTGGAATTTGGACTTTCTTATACGATGAGTGTTCCAATGCTCTTTGACTAGATCTAAATCGTTCTGAAGAACTCCAGAGAATGAGTACCATAGTGCTTCCATTTTAATTTCTGACGCAGTGTCAATTTCCCCTGTTGAATCCAAGTCTTTAAAAAAGTTCCTCCACCAGCACGCCCGCTGTTTGCCTCAGTTAAAAACACTTTTGTGATATATTTTATTGAGTATGCATAAAATTTATGTTGGATACGTTTTGTTTGTTTTTGTTTGGAATTTCGGACATTATATTTTCTACAACTTATATATTGCACATGATACTTTATGATGTGTAAAAACAAAACTAATAGGTTTGAGGATATTTTTACAATTTTGTTAAAACTGTTTGTGTTTCCACTTTTTAATTCTGCAAGCTCGTTTGCATTTGTTACTTTTCGTAAATTCACTTGAGAATCGACATGCTTTTAACATATCCTTTTAAAAGTTAAATTATTTTTATTGTTCCATTTGCTTTTTTATCTTCCTGTATACTTTTTTATAGTTTACTGTTATTAACAATTGTTTATCATTAGCTTTACATGTTTTTCTTTATTATAAGAACACTTAATTGCAACAAACGCTCTTAACTTTTTTAACTTTTATGTTCTTAGCTTATTCTAAAATTATGTTCGCCGTGAAACAAATAAATGTATGTTTAATCACAAACAGATAATATAAATCGGTACAACTCCAAGGCATCCGTCCATTCTGCTGGATTTTGTATGTCATTTTCTTCAGTGAGATAATCAAAGTACTTCGTATACTCATTGGAATAGTCCCTCACAACCACATGTTCTGAAACGTCTTGAAAAGCTTCAATCGTTACTTCGTTTTTATAATCACGAGCGTCGGTTTGTTCTGGTAAAAAGTATAGCGCGTCCGGCCGCCCTGCAACTGTCTGGAATTTGGACTTTCTTATACGATGAGTGTTCCAATGCTCTTTGACTAGATCTAAATCGTTCTGAAGAACTCCAGAGAATGAGTACCATAGTGCTTCCATTTTAATTTCTGACGCAGTGTCAATTTCCCCTGTTGAATCCAAGTCTTTAAAAAAGTTCCTCCACCAGCACGCCCGCTGTTTACAAAATTGAGACCACCAGCATTCGATTCGCTGGTTTCTTGGTGACGATACATAACGATGTGCGTCTGAGTTACCTCTAAAATAAGACTGTATAGCTGCCACAATGCTGTTTTAGGTACCAAGATCAGTGATCAATTCTACAGGACAACCTTCTGCAGTGTTAACGGCAGTTAAGTATAAGCATGCAATATTGTCCGGTGCGTTATTTGATCGTGTTACTTGTAACCAGAGGATACGACGGCTATACCCATCTATGGCACCATGTATTGGGAATCCCCAAGGCTTTATTTTGTCATAGCCATCAATGTGCCATGCAAAATTGGGTCCTGGATTAACATATCTTCTTCTACGCAAGCGGTGACGTTTTCGATTCTCCGAACCTTCTGGATCTAATTCCTTCAAAAGTGATTGGACTACTGATCGAGGAACTCTGATACCTTCTAATTCCAAAGAATGCCAAACTGTTCGGTATCCGCTTGCAGAACCTGGTCCATTTATCATTCCTTGTATTCTCTGTCTTACAGCGTCATGCGTTATCGGGAATGGGGAATTCCTACGTTTCAGTCCATATTTCTTAAGTCGTCTCAAAAGAGTTCGATAACTGATTGTATAGCTATGATATTTTCTCAAAAAAGTCAGGATATTATTGTAACCAAAGCCTCTATTAAAGTAATACCTCAGCAACTCCTCTTCGTCGAACATATCAACGTCTTGTTGCCCTAATATATCATCTTCTGAATCAGCAGCCATATTGATCGTTATTGTCCATTAAATGACCTGGTAGCAAGATAAAATGACTGGTACACTGGAGAAAAGAAAAAAACATTCCTTTTATTTTTACTTCTCTGTAACAATAAAAGGAATGTTTTTTTCTTTTGGCGCGAGGTTAATTCTTTCGGCGTGAAGTTACTTCTTTTGGCGTGAAGTTATATTCTTTTGGCGTGAAGTTAATTCTTTTGGCGTGAAGTTATATTCTTTTGGCGTGAAGTTAATTCTTTTGGCGTGAAGTTAATTCTTTTGGCGTGAATTTAATTCTTTTGGCGTGAATTTAATTCTTTTGGCGTGGCAGTTATGGGCCACCGTAAACAACAACTTTGCTACCAGGGCAATTTACTTGTCAGAAGTGATGACAAATGATATAAAAGTGGTGGGCCCGATTCTACTTTTCAGCGCAGCGAATATTTCGATGCAAAATCATAACAAACAAAACTGCGCATGCTCAGATATAATTCGCCGTCGAATTCGCCGTTCAATTCTCTTCGTGAAAATCCCCCTTAAGCTCGGTTCCCACTGTGGTTGTTTATGTGTTTTAAGTATGTTTTAAATAAGATTTTAGTTAAACCATAATGTGAACGTGTTCGTGTTTTAACCCTATTTGGTCCGGGGGTGGCGGATTCTGCCCCCCCCCCCCTGACGGTAAGTAAGTAAGTTATATTTGCCATCATTATAAAATCGTTAAAAATATTTACAGAGAAAAAGAAATTGAAAACAAATAAATAAAATAATAAACTATATATAATATTAAAATGTATCATAAAAAATATAAAATAAAATTAAATGCAATTTTCCTGAGTGTTGATATGTTTGATGGCTGGATAACACAAAACAAGCCAAGGCGAGATTTCCATTGTGGTCCATTTCTACCCTTATAGAAAAAAAGATAAGCAAAACGAAAACGAAAGGATTATCAAAAGATCATATGAATTTAATTCACAAAATCATCTGAGTCCCTTCTCGTTATAACATCAAAATAGTGCTTTTTTAGGTTGTGTTTAAAACTGTTTGTAGTACTAGATCTTTTAAGACCCTCAGGAAGAGTATTCCATAAGGATGGTCCAAGGTAGGAAAGACACTGTTGACCTTGGGATGTTTTTACACAAGATTGTTCAAGCCTCTGGAATGATGAACGAGTCGAAGCTCTTCTATGACTTGATGGAATAAATACATCAGACATGTACAGAGGATATTTTTTCTGAAAAAATTTATATGCATGATTGTTTACGCATACTTTAAACCTTTCGCCAACTGGTAGCCAATTTATTTCCTTAAAATCCGTAGCACCTACATGTGATCTGCTACTTTTTTGTAAACAGAAGCGAACACATTTGTTTTGAGCAACCTGGAGCTTCTTTTTTAAAACTTTTGTCAGGTTTGGATACCACACAGTACTGGCATAGTCGAAATGTGGTTGAATTAAAGAGTTACAAAGAAGTCGTCGCAGATCCTTGTTCAAAAATGAGCTTTGACGATAAAGAAATTTAATTTTGCCATTAATTTTGTTAATCACATGTAAGGCCATTGACTCACCAGACAGCGATTGGTCAAAGATGCAACCAAGATATTCAACTTTCGTATGCTGCTTGATTTCTACTCCATTGTAGGAAATATTAAGTTTTTCTGCTTTCTTAATTTTTCCCCTGGAGGCAAAAAGAATAGACTTAGTTTTATCTTCACCAAAGTGTATGCTGAGTTTGTTGTCCACAAACCAATCACATAAATTACTGAAGTCTGTATTAAGAGCATTTTCCATCTCAGTTATGTCTTTGTGTTGAAATAAGAGACATGAATCATCTGCGTAGAGAAAAAGATCACATTGTATTAAAGCTTGTGGCATATCGTTTACATAAAGTAAGAACAGAAGTGGACCCAAGATAGAACCTTGGGGAACACCACATTCCAGTTTACCTGGATTAGATGATAAGTTATCTATTGACACACAAAATGTTCTGTTTGCAAGGTAAGACCTGAACCAAAGAATTACTTCATTTGAAAATCCAAGAGTTCCTAATTTTTCCAAAAGTATGGAGTGGTTGATGGTATCGAAAGCTTTTTGTAGGTCAATGAGGATCATACCAGACAGCAAGCCTGCATCAAAACCTTTTGAAATTTTGTCATGTATATATGATAGACAAAAATCTGTTGAATGACAGCTTCTAAAGCCAGACTGAAATTTAAATAATATATTGTTTTCGTCTAAGAAAGCTTGTGTTTGGTTATGGACCACTCTTTCAATAATTTTAGAAAAAAGAGGAAGCAAAGATATAGGGCGGTAATTCTTTGGGTCAGTTCTTGATCCCTTCTTATATAGTGGCTTAAGTTTAGCTATCTTACATTCACTAGGGAAAGATGACAGTGAGATAGAAAGATTACATAATTGAGTTATTGGTCTGCAGAGAACATCAGCACCATCCTTCAAGAAAATTCCAGATATAGTATCAAGTCCTGGTGCTTTTGTTGTACTAGTATCATTCAGCAAATTCAGCACATCTTCTTCTAAGACTTGCTGAAAATTGAATATCTTGTTTCCAATGTTTAGCGATTTGTAATATGAGATGACAGCATTTATCCCAAATCTATTTGAGGGCTTAGGAAGATTTTGAAGCAGCCCATCTGCTAGACCAGAGAAAAAGTTCTTAAATATCTCTAGTTTTGATTTTGTATCAAAATGTAAGGCATCCTCATCCTTTAGACAGTAGTTCGGATCTGCCTTCTTTGAGTTGTCAAGTCCCATAGACTTTAGAGTCTTCCATAGTTCCTTAGGCTTGCCTGTGTTTTCTGTTATTTTGTTTTTATAGTATTCTTTTTTCTTTTTATTGATCAAATTTTGCACATTACTTTTTGCTTCATTCCAGAGGTCAGAATCAATTTGTAATTTTGACTTCTTAAACTTTTTAAAAAGTTTATCTCTAGTAGCAATCTTGTCTGCAATCTCACCATAAAACCATTCCTGGGAGTTGCATTTAATTCTGGCCTCTTTAGTAGGTGCTATAGTATCTATTACTGACATTAGTTTTGTCAAAAAATCAGAGTAGGCCAGATCAATGTCCGTGAACTCATTATAATTTGGAAAGTTTGTATCCCTTAGGAGACCCTGATACTGTTCCTTTGTGTAGTTTTTAAAAGATCGAAATTTGATATGTTTGTGGGTATTAAACTTGACTTTTTTGACTTTTCTGGTGCAGAAAATCATTTGGTGATCTGATAGTCCAACATTTAAAACTCCACTTTGAGAAACTTTACCAACACAATTTGTTAACAAGTGGTCAATAACTGTTGCAGTAGCACAAGTTACCCTTGTAGGCTCAACAATCAATTGTTTAAGGCCATAAAGCGAACAAAATTCTACATATTGCTTTTGCAATCCAGAGACATGATCACTCTTAAGTGCTGTCTTATTCATTTTAAAAATACTTCTACCATTACAAAGAGTATTGATATTAAAGTCTCCCAAGAGATAGAATTCTTTCTCATCAAAATCTAATGTAGTAAATTCATCTGAAATATTATTGACAAAATTATTTTGATCTGGTGGTCTGTAAAACACTCCAACAGTGAAAGGCTTTGTTTTAGGAAATAAAACATCAAACATGACACATTCCAAATTTTCTGAAAGTCGCTTATGAGAATTGTAACAAATATCATTTCTAATAAAGCAAGCAACACCTCCTCCATGCCTGTTTCTGTCACATCTAAGGAGGTTATAGCCTTCAATAGATACCTCAGAATCTGTTACAGTATTATCTAGTTTAGATTCTGTTATACCAATAATAGCTATTTTAGTTGAGAACGCTATTGCCCTAAGTTCATCAATTTTAGGTAAAAGCGAATTAATGTTGACATGAGCCATATAAAACCCTCGCTTCTTGAACACGTTCCAGTCCTCATTCACAGTTGTCATATCCACAGGAGGGCCAGGGTTTAGACTTATGTCACCAGAAAGTAGAATCAATGAACAAAGATAGTTTGTCTGGTTTTTCCTGCTTAAAACAAGAAAAGACAACATATAGTACTTGATGTTAGTTTCTAAGTTCTTATTAGTAATTTCGTTACAAAGAGCTACAGATTCAGGCACGAAGAAAGATGATTTGTTACAACGCTCAAGTTTGGAGTATTTACAAACTTCATTGTGATAACTATGTACAATAAGTGTAACTATGGCAATTTGAAAGAAACAACCATCTGATGCAAGCAATAAGTTTCTCTTTCTACAGCTCATAACTTTAAGAAAGTTAACTATGATGAAGACGAAAAATATAAAAATATTTTCAGGAATGTAGATGTTTGCATAGTTATTGGCCAGTTCTTTCTGCAGGTTAATACTGTTTTTTTCTCCTTTCAAACCGTCAAAGGTTTGATTATAAATATAAAAAGGTGAGAATAATAATTTATGAACAGGTAAAATTGTCTTACTATTTAATATAGTGCTATTTACAAATTCAGGCTTAATATTTTCAAAAATTGAAATTGAACAGTTAATAAAAAACAAACAGAAAATTATGTTAAAAAATAAATGAAAATTAAAAATTTTGGTTTGCGTTTTCCTTTTACCTTGTGTTAATTTATCACGAAACAAGTTGTTAAGTTCCGTATTACTTGTCGTTGTTGGTACCTTTTTACGAGTAGGTTCACTAGTTTTTCGTTTCACAGTTTTTAGTTTTACTGTTTTTTCGCGTTTCTTTTTCAGCCTTTTTTCGTATCTAATAGGAATTTCAGTTTGTGCACTTACTGGAGGTTGATGAACATAATCACATTCATGAAATATAAATGGTATTTTGGTTGTATTGTTCATCTTTTTACAGTTATGTTCACTAGTGCAAACATTTATCCTACCAGCGTTTATCTTGATGGCCAAAGTAATAGATAAGGCCAACTTTTCATTACCTTTCTTGACTAGATGTAAGCAATCCCCATAGTACAGAGACATATTTAGAGTATTGTCTCTACATACCCAATCCGTTTCTGGCATTAAAAACTCAAGGTTTTTCTTTGTACAAATTTTACTCAAAGAACAGTTGACATCATCTATTTTTCTCCATAAGTTAGAAATATGGAAATCACGAGGTAGAATTCCACACACAATAATCCTCAAGTTTGCTTTTTTCTTACGAAGCGCAATACCTATAGATGTTACACCATCCGCAATGTCTTTAGGTACACTATTATGTAGGTTGTTGGTACCACAAAGAATGACTACAGTCTTACAGGATGATGGAAGGTTGGTATTTAAAGCTCGCCATAATACATTTTCTACCTTGTCCCCACCAATACCAAGGTTGGTGGTATTGAGTGGTGTGAAGTAGTTGTCCCATACAGCATTGTACCTTGACAAATTAGACACAAGGGAGTCACCAATTAAAATTACTTCGGGTTTACGACTCTTCAAAATTTCATTCAGCTTTACGTGAGTTTTATACCAGGTTGGTCTATTTTCTCGTCGAGCTGGTATTTCACATTTAGATTTGAAAGCAAAACTTCACAGCAAATGTTAATAAGCTGGTAGGGCTGATTACCGGTTACAGCCTTTCCGGTTATAATTTCTCACTTTCACAGCAAGTGTTAAACTGGTAGGGCTGGTTTACCGGATTGGTACAGCCTTCACCGTGCTGTCTTATATACCTTTTGACTCTCTTTGTTAGTTATACTTTTCCCCTAAACTTAAACTCAGGGACGTAGAAATAGTGTGAGTTCTTTATCTTTGGGTTTTTTTATAATAACTCCTTATTGCTATGTTATAGGGCTATGAAACTTACTGAGTTTCAATATTTATCTATTAGACACATGAATGCTAAATATTTAGGTCCCATACCTTTCAGAGGCTTTGATATTGGCTATTACTCGAAACCACCCCTAAAAATCTCTATGAAATCCTTATAATGGGGAAAATTTAATAACTTCTGTCAGGATTGTCCTTAGAACTTGAAACTTGCAACACAACTTTGTTTTATTAAGAAAAATCATTTTGCAAAATTTAGACACGTGATTAATCCGATTTCCCGATTTTGTCGGATTTTACCCGAAAATCGGAAAAAAACGGATTTTCGCGCAATTTTTGGCAATTTTTTAGGCGATCCACGTAAAAACCGGAAAATATGTTAAATAACTTTATTTACCTTTCAGAAACTTCAAACAGAATGCAAAAATTCGCTCTGGAACAAAAGCAATTAAATTTTAAGCAGATAGTGGCATTTTTAACAAAATTGAAGCTTCCGATGACATTACGGAAAATGTGCTGACCCAAGCAAAAATTTATTGCTGCCATTTTTTTCCTTTTATGACGTACTATAAGCGTGCCAAGTTTGATTCAATTTAAACGACCCTATCAAAAGTTATTGGATTCCGCCCCCCGGTCATAGTATGCTCGAAAAACCCCGGACCGAATAGAGTTAAAATTTTCACCATAAAACCAACCTTAGATCAAAAAATTTTAATATTGTGGTTTAAAGTTCAAAGGCGCCGACAAATGCCGAAGGAGTTTTCAACGATTTTAGGGCACATTTGGCGCATTTTTACGTTAAGACAGAAAAGGGAATAAAAAATGGCAGAAAAAAAACTTAGTTTGGTACAGGAAGAGAATCTTAGCGCACTTATTCGCCAATATCCAGTGATTTTTGATAAATCACACAAAGGGTACCAAGAGAGAAACGCTACATGTTTTTGCTTTTAAAACACAGTGGGAATGCTCAGGCTTTATTTTAATTTTTATAACACATTTAAAACCTGTTGGTTTTATATTTAAACCCAAGTGGGAACCAAGCTTTAATAAAAGAGACTTTGAAACGAAAAATGCTATATATATTTTTTATTTTGAAACCAACTAGTTCAAAAATTAAAGAAACTTTTAGAACTGGCTTATTATTTGATATAAGAAACCCTTATTTTACTAGGAAAATTAAGAAACTAAATAAATTACTTTTGGAACTAAAAACATGGAATTTCAGCCTACAAATAAGAAACTTTTAGAACTAGGCCCTTCGCCAGGTTTTTTATAAAAAAAACTTGTATAAGAGTGTAAAAAGCCGGAAGGCCCACATGCAAGCTACGAAACACATTTTTTGACAAGTTCAGCCGTACTTGTGGGTTTTACTACGCCCAGCATTGTTGTGCTTTTTGAAGTTAGAGCTTTAGAAACCAAGCCGTCAATATGAACCAATCAGAAGGTAGAACATTCCCATTTCCACGAAAATGGGAATTTGAACCAATCAAATTGCACAAGGGGGATTTTACTCCAATTAGATTGCGTTTGGCACCCTTTTTAACTACCCAACACGTAATAAATACTAGCACGTGATATTAAATTATAGCTGCGATGGCCGAGTGGTTAAGGCGTTAGACTTGAAATCTAATGGGATCTTCCCGCGTAGGTTCGAACCCTACTCGCAGCGGAACCGCAATTCCCTTTTCATTATTTTCTGTAAGTATTTTCTATGTTTTTAGTGTTTTTAAAGAACTTTAACATAAAATACTTACGTGAGTTCTTTGTCTTTTTGGTGAAACTTTAAACGTATACACGCAAGCAATTCGAAGTAGTGAAATTATTATAAATCACGAATCGCGAAAATTTATCTTGCAAAAAAATGTTTAGTTTGCAGTTTCGCAAAAGTTTCTCCCGCGATTTCTTTACGTTTTTCGCGAAAAATAAGCGTTTATAAAAAAATGGAAAATTAAACATCTCACTTATAATTTATTTCGAGTAACTTTTTTTTTCTTATGATTAAAACGAACAAGGACAAGTTGAGAAAATTTATGTCCAACAGAAAATCATTCAAAAGTAATTCTAACAGAAAAAGGTACAAATAAAATAATTCGCTGCGAGTAGGATTCGAACCTACGCGGGAAGATCCCATTTGATTTCGAGTCAAACGCCTTAACCACTCGGCCATCGCAGCTTGTAAGCACAATGTTTTGTTATTATTTCAAATATAATAATTGTTACCTTTTCACATCGCTATTTCCTTTTCTGTTTTTAATTCTCTGAATTAGATTTCTTCTTGTTTATTCTAATGCTGATTTATTTGATTACTACAAGCAGAGATAGGTTGGATATTTCATTCAAATGTGTCGCCTGTGATTGCAGAAGAAAAGCAGTTTGGCAGAATAGCAGGCTTTGATTTAACAAAAATCACAGCATCAACTCCAATGACCTCGCTTTCAGGTACGTCTGTTTACTTCTAATTCCATTGATTTTAGAGTAAGATACACAATTGCTTTCTATTGCTGTGCTAGCAAGTGTGTACATAAAACTGTTTATAGTTTCACTTTTAACAAATTTGAAAAAGCTTTGTGTCAAATTCAAAAGAGCTTTGTGTTGTCTTGGGTTTCTTTTTTAGGTAACAAGACATTTTAACAACACAATAAATCGAATAGCTAGCCAGATGGTTACTTTTGTAGCGGGTAAAGGTGTAATGTATAACAATTTGTAACAACTTCGTATGTTTACTTTTGTAGATTCGAAGCTTCCGGCAATAGACACTCTCATAACGATTTTTTAACATGACACAAGGCCAATGAAGAAAACAATAGTTTTGGGAGGAAGACTTTAGGATGTTTAGGTTTAAAATCTCCAGGCATCATATCAAAATAATTCCTGGAAATGGTGCTAATTACATACAATTCGAATAAGAAAAAGGCATGGTTTTATTTAATGGGTGAAATGAGAAAGGTTTTTCACATTTTCACTAAAGAAGTTGTCATGCTGATAGGTATGGAAAATGTTTGTGGTTCTACTAACATGGTAAAAATGACTTAGGACATATACTTTTACAACCCTATCCAGATGGACACAAAAATGTGTAATAATGTAGTTAACGATAGAATTTTAAAAGCATGCTATAAATTTAAAGCACGATTTAAAGCATGCTTAATAATGTGAACGCATTTTTGCTTTATTAAAATGTCTTTCAAATTATGTTTACTTGCTTTAAACATGCTTTAGCTGCTATAAGTGCATAAATAATAGAATAAAAATTATGCACAAATATTTGAGTATTAAAACTGAGGATTTTGAGCGGGTAGTGAAAGTGAAAGTTCATCCGTATGTGAGAAAAACAACAACATGACGTTTTGTTTTAAATTTTGTTTACAACTCTACCTTTGATGTTACCGGCAACTTGCTTTAGTCAAAGCATGCTTTATTCTAGTGTGAACTTAATTAGCTATTGCTACTTAAAAAAACAAATTTAAAGTAGCTGCCTTTCCCTGTACAAAATCTTAAAATATTCTTGCCATTTTTTATTTTAGTATATTTATCTGTTGTTTTTCATGTTGTTACTATCACGTGACAATGCTAATAAAGCCTATTCACATATGTATTTTTGTGTTGTTGTTTGTTATTAAATGTAGATAAATAGATAAAATAAAGTTATTAGTAATATTATACAGTTTGGCATTACTGAATTATAAGAATTATGTACGTCTTTACTGAATCTAGTTTCTGAGAATTTATAGCGACAAGATTAGCCAAAAGCTAATTATTAACCCATAACTGGCAAAAACGAGCCTGCATATTTTTCTGGATGTTGAACAAACTCGTCCCCAGTGCCTTTTGTCTCTTTTTTTTTTTACTGAACGGCGAGACGAAAAGACACTGGAATCGTAGGCCGAAAATGGCCAATATATGGCCAAATTATGCGAAAAAATAATATAATATATGCGTGACGTTCTGCATCGTCATATTATAAAGATGGTGCATTCAAGCGGGCTTCTTGTGTTCACTCGGATTCAAGTTCAAGTAAAGTTAAGCGAAAATGAGTAGTACACGCGTTTTTGAAGTTTTAAATAGAATCCAGGTTGCACTTGGTAGGAATTCATTTCCTGATATGAACTTTAAACTAAAGCAAATAAAATGCTTAGAAGCAATTTTAAAAGGAAGAGACGTTTTAGCTGTTCTCCCAACTGGATATGGGAAATCGATCATTTTTCAGTTGTTGCCAGATTTTCTTTCAAATGAAGAGAAAGGAAGTATGATAATTGTTATCACTTCCTTGAATTCGATTATAGATGACCAAATGAAATTTTTAAAAAAAGTTGGAATGGAATGTTTTCACTTGAAAAGTCCATTTGACATTGAAGAAGCAAGAACAAATTTGTTCTCTGATTCCTATCCTGACAACGAAGTTGATAATACTGCACTACCAGATTTTTCAATAAAAAAATTTAAAATCTTGTTTTGTCACCCTGAAGCAATTCTAAGTGATGTGGGGAGAAACTTACTAAAGACAAACACACTCCAGAAAGAAGTAAAAGCCATTGTTGTAGATGAAGCACATTGCATAGACACTTGGTAAGTTTTTTCTAATATGAAACTGTTGTTGAAAGCTGTAGCTATGCTCAAACTCTTTCATTTTTTATTTAGCTGATACTTCATATGTAGCTATTTAAAAATTCGGGTTTAACTCCCGAGAAGGGTTATTTATATCTTCATAAAAAAAATAATGTAACTAGCTATATATATACATATATATACTATGTCTATAAAAATTCTAGCAAATATAACCAACATAGATATATAATAAATAGAAACTGTGCCAGTTATATAGTTTATATATTGTTAAATTTCAGGGGTGATAGCTTCAGAAAAGAATTTCTTAATCTTGGAGCCATTAGATCCTTTTTTCTGGACATTCCTGTGCTTGCCCTAACAGCAACTTCTACAGTTAAAACAACAAGCAGAATAAAAAGTGTTCTTGGAATGAAGGATTGTGTTTTTTTGACTATCAATCCAAACCGCTCAAATGTATTCCTGGTTAAAAAAAAAAGATACCACAATTCATATGGAATCGAAGGTATCAAAAAGATTTTGTTATCGATTGGAGAAGATTTAAAAAAACAAGCGAAAGCATATCCACAGACTATCATATACTGTAAATTAAAGTATTGTGGCTATGGGTACAAACTTTTTGAAAGTATAATCGGCCCTTTGCAATATGTAGGAGGCGAATGTAAACCATCCAAAAGTTTGTTTGTGCAATTTCATGCACCCCAAACTAAGTACATGAAGCATGAAATTATTTCAGAAATTTCAAAAATCGACAGTAACATCAGAGTCATTTTTGCAACTTCTGCCCTTGGTATGGGCGTAAATGCACCTAATATGAAACAAATTGTACATATTGGCCCTCCTCCAACATTGGAGGAATACATGCAGGAAATAGGCAGAGCAGGTCGCAGAGGACAGGATGCTGTAGCTGTGTTACATTACAACAACTCTGACATTAGTATTGATAGAATTACGAAGGGATTGATTGACAAACAGATGGCTGAATATTGCAAAAATGAAAGTAGCTGCTTGAGATCTTTGTTGTTGCAGCATTTCAAACATAAAGCACCACCACAACAAAAATGTTGTATTATATGTCATCCAGAAACCGACTATGGTAAACATGATCACGTCTTGGTCAGAGAAAAAGTACAACGTAAAATTAGTGAAGTTGATTTGCAAAAATTGTCACAAGAATTTAATAACCTGCTTGCAGATTTGGATGCAAATTTAACAGATGATCCGCCAAGAGAGTTTTTTGGTCTTAGTATGGATACTAAAGAAATTGCGGAGAAGTTTTGTATGATATTGGATAATGTCACTGAAATTGAAAATGAAGACAGCCTTTTGGGATTTGGTCTTTGGGACGAAGATGTATCGAAAAAAGCATATGAGCTGATACAAATTTACACTACAGAATTACCTTGAGTATGAAAACAGTATATGTAATTGTTACTTTTTCTTGGGACACCAAATTTCTATTTATGTATAAAGAATACCTTATTTGTACTTTTTAACCATGCATCAAGAATTGAGCTTTTTACATAAAAAATTGTTTCACAAAAAGATTAAAAAAAGCATTTCCTAGTCAAGACTTTGATTTCAAGAAAATGCAAATAATTAGTACATTTACAAGTAGCAATTAGTACATCTGTCTGCAAACGTTTTGTACTTTAAAGCATATATATACCTTGAAAGAATTAATTTTTGTGACGATGCAGGTGTGAAATCCTCAAAAAAATAATCCTAGTAAAAATATACCCTATTTAAATATAATGTTCAGTTATATACCAGACATATTTTTTTGGTGAAGTTTTATCCAATTGTTATAGTCATTTATATTGAGATATTTCATTGGTGACCTTTGTATATCCGGGAAACAAGCGTGAAATCGTCCAGCTGAATGTTCAAAGGGATTGAGTTGAATTAACTCTGTAATCATTCCAAGTTCATCATTGAACGCACTTGGAGCTGTATGCTGTGTACTATTTCTATGAATGTTTAGTTCCTCATCCACTTTTTCTACAACAGTTCTTATACCAGTTGTGGCTTTGCATATGTCACTAATGCTTTTGAGAGTTTTGTTTGCTCCAAGTCTTTTGACAGCATTCTTACTGATGCAATTAAAAATTTCTTGAGTCAGGTCATCTTCTATATTTTTTCCATTGCCACCAGTCCAATTGTTAAAAAATCCCCATTTCAACTCATTAGAAATTCTCTCTGAGGATAAACATTCAATCAGTGCTATAGAAACAAACATTTCTAGTGCATACTTACTGTAGGCGTTCATCGATTTGAAGATAGTCATTAACAATTTTTGATTTGTGAGATTCCTTTCTCCATCTCCTTCAGCAGCAGTATCTTTTAATTGCAAAACAATGACAGCTAAATACATGATCATCAAGGAGTAATTTTTGACGTAGTCTTCTTCTTCTCCAGGGTTGGGTGCCTGATCTCTTTGGAAAATGTAGGCATCAACAAATGCTCCAATAACCGTGTCAAAATATACTTTTATATCTTCATCGCCTTTATGCGACATGTTAGACATAAATTTGTGCTTTGTTGGGTATTCATCAACACTTTCCATCCCAAAAAAGTTCAATAATGCAACTACAATGTATGCTTGACCCACACTTAAAAAAAAATCTTCACATCCATCATATGAGTCATGCACCTTTTTTGGTGTCACATTTTTGCGGTTATATTTTTCACGAAAATATTTCAAAGTTCCCAACTGATTAAATGAGTTACTATCATACATCAATGAATAACAATATTGCAATAAGGATGCTTTACAATGCCACATAGCTGGCTTGAATGGAGAGCAGTGCTCAAATCTATCTGATGGAGTGTGTGCACCTGATAATAAATCTTTTGCACCAGCAAACCTAACTCTTGTAAGCTGGTCCCCAGAAAAGGGAATTTTCATTTCCAACATAGGATCATCTTGGGTGTCTTGAACATGTGCACCTGGTTGATCTGGTCTTGCTGCATCTCCAGCCGGAATAACTGGATTATACAAATCCCTTTGCTGAATGTGACCAGCTTTTTTGAATATTTCAAATACCCATGACTCATATTGTCGCAATATTTTCACACAGTGATCATATTTGGCTTCATTGGCATCAATAATAGGTAGTGATATGATATGTGATCTTTCAGTCATTTCTTTTGAATATATGTGTTTAATATGATTTGGTGTGACTCTTTTCAAAAATTTAAATTTTGGAAGATATTTGATACATACACGACTAATCAACACTTTGAAGTTTTCTCTCAATCTTCTTAGATCAGTATTGGATAGTAGAAAAACTGAGCGGGAGCATGTTGCCAAATCTCGCAATGGCCTATCATTTTGTAGGTGGGTGAAATTCAACCTATTAACAATGATGTTAGATGCGAACATGTGTATATCTTCATTTTGTAATTCTTTTGTCATATGGGAACGTAAAACTCTAATATCCCAATTATCCCCTGTGCCTCTCAACGTCTTTCCATTCTTAACTGCTTCAACTGCTTTATCACAAAAATGTCCACCGATCAAATCCAGTAAGTATGGTTTACGAGATGAAGATAATGTAACCCCTAAATTATTCAATCTCTCCAGAAGCTAAATAAAAAAAAAGACACAAACATTAGAAAGTGATTTTCTAGTTAATTTGTTTCTGTATAGAATATGTGAAAATTCCTACTAAAGCAAAATATATATATATACTGTAATTTGTCAAAATAAACATTCATGGAATATACGTATTGATATTATATATATATATATATAATACCTTTTTACTTCCGCCACCTTCAATCATCAACACCGTGTTTATTCTTTGTACATTTGACAACTTGTTCCATTTAATGTTCATTAAAATAGCATAGATAAAACAGAATTTCACTTTCACATTTTCTGGAGTTTCATCGATATCATGTTTTGATCCAGCAATAGCAGACAAAATATCAATGAAAAAAGGCTGACATTTCTTCATTTCATCCCAGATACTTTTCATAGAAAAATTTTTCAAATCTTCAAAACCTTTTCCCAATAAAACACTTCCATTCTCCATTTTACAAAGATCATCACTTTTTCTTGACATGTCGGCTGTTATAATCGACTTTGTTGCATAATTGACACTAGGTATTAATGCTAAGGAATTTGCCAATGTCCCAGATAGTCTTGTTTGTGCAGATCTTATCACATATTCGCATTGGTTTGTTGTCAATAAACTTCCCTTATAAACAGAACTTTGTTTGTTGAACACAGATGTAGAATTTGTAATGACTGTACTTTGTGTTGGCAATTGTTGACTGACATTATCTGTAGTAGAGAACTTCAGTCTTTTTTTGGAATTGGCTACAAAAAAAACTTTGCAATATTATTTCTCCTACAAAAATTGATTTTATATTTTGATTGTATATAATGCAAGCAATATTTTTTTCAAGTATATATATATAATATATGAAACATTTTGATTATTATTTTTTAAATACAGTTCTCTGAGGGTATACAATTACCTACCTTTATTAGTTTTTACAAATGAGTTGTTCACACTTTTAGGAGAAATTGCCATTCGTTTAACAACATAATTTTTAGTTGATGATGATTGTACTGACTGACATTTTTTGCGAAAACTGATAACGTTTTCAATAAATCTTAAACACTTTCGGCATATAACATCGTATGTTGCGTCAGATACTATGATTCCTGTGACAGTTTCAATTTTAGCTGGCAATCCATCTGCCACATTGCTTCCACCAAAAATACGTATGTATCTCCCACAGTTACTTTCTCCACAGAGTCTACAGAATCTTTGCTGACCATCCTCAGTGTTACCATGAAAATATACTTTCTTTGGAGTAGTATTTTCTTTTCCTGGAAGTAACAAAAAAGTGCACATTTTAAAACTATATCCATGTAGCCTATCTATTTTACCAAAATAATACAAAAAAGATATTAGAGGGAACGCACATATGCTCATTACAATACATAAGGTAAACACGAAATAGATAAACACAAAGAAGGTACCAAAAGACAGAAAAACGTTGATGTATTTTTACATACCTTTGTGCATGACATAGTATCGATACACTCGAAGGCATTACTGATATTTTTACCACCAAAATTATAAGAGTAATGAATTGACTTACCATAGATTACGTGAGACTTTCATTTTCCAAATGTATTCTTTAGGGTAAATTGCAGGGTAAATTGCAAATGAATTACAGAAGCCAACAATGTTTTTAACAAATTTAGTGACCAAAAACAACTGAAAATAAAAACAACAACAAAAAAATTTCTATCACTTCTTATACACCATTTTCTTTCATCGTCGAAATGTGCTTGCATGGTTACGGCATAATTCTTAGAAATGCGTATAATTACGGTAATTATACCCAACCAATCAAGTGCAGAATTCCGGCCTACGATTCCAGTGTCTTTTCGTCTCGCCGTTCAGTAAAAAAAAAAGAGACAAAAGGCACTGGGGACGAGTTTGGATGTTGAAGATAAAAAAAGTTTTGCTGGCTGCCTAATTTTAACCCTAATTTTTTTGAAAACAATATTTAGCTTCAATTTAAGAAATTTAAGATTATTGTTTCAGATAACATCTAAGAAATGAACCTGTAAAGGTCCTGTCTGCTGCATTTTAGAGTGCTGAAATAGGTAAATAAGCTAACGCTTCTTGGGCTTTGCACCAGACCCGACTTGGGGGCTTACATCGCAGCCCTAGACCCCAGCTGTTTTAGCACGCGCAGTTTTTGCTATGCAAATATTGCGCGTTGGCTTCGCTTCGCTTCGCAAATCCGCCTAAGGAGAAAAAAACCTGTACCGCCCCTGACACAATAATTTTGAAAAAGGAATTCCTTTTCTTTACTAACTCTACAAGCAATAATGTTCCAGTATCGTAAACAGTCTTTTTGCAAAGTTCGACTTATTCTTTAAAGTACACATGTTCAAGCTTTGCAACATTTTCCAAGCCCACCTTTTTGACATTTATTCGTTGTTCCTTAAGATATTCTTAAATTGTTAAGTACATGGCAGTATGCTTATAAAACATTCTTATATCAAAAAGCGTGTCACTAGACGCCACACGCTTGCCATCATGCAACAGGGTCAGTTAATTTTCATTGTAGCTGAATTTTTCATGACTAAAATTGAATTTCCCTTTTTTTAAGGTGTTCAATTTGTTCCCAGGTAACAATGGAGTTTTACACAACAGAACTCTCTGTTTTCCCGACTTTTTCTTGATGAAAATTTCCTTGACTCTCCTAATTTTTCAAATTGGTGGCCACCATGTTGACAAAAGATCCATAAATAAGTTATAAAAATTCTACTGCATATAAATGCATTTTTATATACAATAAGTAATAACATTCCCACTCGTCAATAAAGCGGAACGATAAAAACGGAAAAATACACTACGAAACATAAATAATTTACAATAAACCTCGTTTTCATGTTTATTGTGGCATTAGTTATGTATATTTTGCGGAACCAGAACAGATATGCGTTTTTGCAAGAAGAAAAATTAACCGAGGCTGGCTTAACTGAACGATTTAACTTTCATTGACACAAACACCTCCGTAAGAAAAATCCGCCTAGCGCCAACTTAAGCGTCACAAGCTCCATAGACATTAGGATCGGCGTTGAAACGAGAAATATTACCATATCGGTTAAAAAATTTTTCATGCGAAAAATAAAAAAAATTTAGAGGTCCCATTTAGGCTTTTGACAATTTAAAATAAATTTATTAAAAACACCGTTAACCACTAAAATAATTCCACTATAAATTTGCTAAAATAAATACAACCTGCTTCTACTGTCTGCACGAGAACGTCTTGGCTACCGAAAACTTCGCCTACACGGAGAGCGTTCCCTTCGTTAAAGCTGGTGTAGGTGAATTCGTCTTCTGAGATTAAATCAAATATAATTCACTAATGTGATCCTTTGCTTTCTAACCACCATATTTTGTTTTGTTTTGACCTTCCTTCGGATGATACAGCAAAGACACACTAGCACGCAGAATACGGCCATGTAAGTGAGGAGGATCTCCGAACGTCCAAACAATCCACCATTGCTATTGGTCATCAGACGCTCTACGTCGGATCCCTGAAAAGAAGAAAAGTAATACGAATTGGTTCAGGTTCTCTCTACAGCGCTAAATTTCTATCCGTTCACTTAGTTAACTTTCCCTGCAATTCACTTAAGGTACATATCAATTGCGCTTGAATTCTGCAACTGTTGAATACACAAACCAATTCTCAGGTGATAGAAAACTAAATTTGTACTCACTGCTTTTTGGTGACCCCGGGAAAAAGGTTTGGCGGTGCAGTTCCATTTCTAAAAAGCGGTTTACTCCACTTCAATGATGGACACGTTGGTAAAGGTCTCGTCTTTAACTCATCTCCGTCCTTCTCGATCACTTTCGAATACAAGTGTAGTTTGTTACCTGCAATGAGATCACAAGAGAATATTTCCTCGAGGTTCCGGCAACTTTAAAAATACGTTACCTTAAACAATTTATCTATCACAAACCCGTGTCTTTTTTAGCAGTTACGGCTGTGCAAGTTAGAAATTTGCTCATTATTTTGAAACTCCGCTACCTCATCCCATATTTTAGAAGAAAAATGTTTTTCAGCATTTCGATTTTTCCCTAGATATGTAGCTGAAGGAAGTCACCACATCTGGATATGAGATGCTTTTGTGTTAATTGTACACAAAACATATCTACTAACCCTCACGACGATAGGGAATGTTCAACAAATCCTGATCAACAGGATCACTTGATAATTGCAGAGAGGAAGGAATTTCTGACGCATCTAATGTATAGTTCAACATATGGTCAAGCAGCCAAAAGCAATCTAAAAAATATCAGGATAAGACTATGAATAGATTGTCTTTATAGTGGAACGTTTCTTTACAGGGTTATTGAGACAAACTTTAGGATATAGGACACAATCAAATACATAACTTGTATATGTGAAACATAAAATTGAAAATTTATTTGTTTACAATGTCGAATATTTTACTTTCAAAAAACACAAAATTGAACGATCAAAAGAAATCACTAAAATTCTATAGCAAGTTTACAACCACACAAGTTTGTATGTTTAGAATTAGTTCTAAAGCATTTTTGCTGAAAGTAACAAAAAAAAAATTCTAAATTCAGAAAACATCCTTTCGTACCTTTTTCCATGTGAGCAGAATCCAGACAATTAGAATCGCCATAAACCACAATCCTTCCAGAAAGAGGTTCCTTTGGATTATAGAATCCAAGCACTGGCACATCCGCGATTGTATTGCTTTCACCAAACACAACTTCGTCAGCTTGACTAACCAGTTTCGAAGCACGAAATAAGGCACCATCTTCAGGAAACTTACCAATGGTGGTACCAGAAGAATACGGTACTATAACAAAGCATAAATATCAGATAACACATATTTGGCCAACAAAAAACGTAATGTACACAAAAAAATTTGTACCCTAAAGGGTTATGAATATCTGCACTTGGTCTCTCATATTATAGAACACCTCTGGTGGCAATTTTATTCCTATTCCTCTCATTGAGACTGCGCTATGATTTTACATTATACCGTACATAAGACCTCCCTAATTGTAATAATCAAATACCTTCTCTCCCACCAATATCTAGTGTTCCTCTCACAACTTGATTGGTCACTGCTACCCCCCATGACTTCATGAGTTCGTTCATAGCTGGTAGGTTAGCACCTCCTGTTTCAGGTATCCACCACTGGCGTGTATTTTCATCAAAGAATTGAATTTTCTTCATCACTTCGACATTGTACCACTCTGCAATTACTATCACTGATAGTTTGTTTTTAAATATGTCGTAATGTAGTTTAAGAATTTCCTCCGCAAAATATTCTTCTTCTAGATCAGTTAGCAGTAAAACTCCTAAACGAAAAGTTCTATTTTCAGGAAACAAAAAATCCACTTCATTGGAATAAATAATCTATCAGTACGTAATATAAACCGCTGAAAACTAGGTAAAAGAAAAAATATAATACCGTATTCTTTGGCATCAAAACATGTAAAAGGAGTACCTAAAATAAAAGTTATACAGTTGAAGTGTGTAACGAAAGCAAACAGATCGCCTCAAACTTATTACCAACCTACATCCATTAACATTTGTACATAGTTTTTGTAACCATGTGCTGTATTTATAGACATGACTTTTTATAGAGTACAAAAAAAATTACAAAAAACATTTTGACAAATAAAATATATTACCCAATACTTCAACAAAATATCCTTGCTTCCTAAGATGTTGGTATAAATCTCTATAGTTGGTGTGCACATGATCAGCGTTCCTAGTTTAAACAGAGTTTAAAAGTTAACTTCAATGCAACAGTGTAAGAATCTATTTCAGATTCCAAAACATTTTCCAATGATAAAAAAAAATTTAAACCTCGCCCAAAGCCTGCTCATGCTGTAAGCTTTGAAATTAAGTTAAGGCTTTTAAGAATTACAGAGCTTAATGTTTTTTAAAGCATGCAATTTCGCAAAAATGGCCAAAACTCGCAAAGATAGCAAAAATTTATGCTCGAGAAAAATTTTACCCTAAAGGTACTTTAAAAAAGAATTCAAAAAACCATAAAATACTGTTTCCAAACAGGGTAAATATACAGGAAAGCAAAGATAACATACCAATCAAGTGGATCACTCTTTATATTTAAATTATCGCGAGGAAAATAACCAGAAGGATATCTCAAATTGTGAAATTGGTCCCATAAAATTCTTTTGCTATGATGGAAAGTAAATAACAAGTAAAATAATGTTGCTAAACCAGGCAAACCTAAAACCTAAAACATCCCGATCATATCATATCTTATATTCATTGATCAGTGCTCTATACTTAATATACTCTTTGTGACAGATGGCAAATGATTAATTATTTCTCTTACTTTCTAGGTGGAGTTGGTATGATTTTAACTTTGAGAGGAATTGAAACTGTTGAAATCTGTTCTTCTTCACCTTCGGCCTGTAAAAAAAAGATACAAGGAAATAATTAAACACACAAAGTAATATCAAAAATTCAAAGTCAACGTTTACGAGAGGCCTACTCTGAAGAAGAAATATATTGCATCCTGATACAAGAGGTTTCCTCTAGAGTTGAATTGTGCTTCATTCGCATTGTTATGTGGAATTACAGAGCATTGGAAGACAAAAACACATTTTTATAGAAAAAAGACAGCAAATAAAATGAAAACAGCCTAAATAAAAAATGAATGTTTTTGACGCAGAAGATGCAAACCAACCTTTGCAGGTGATGTCACATTTAATGTAATTATTCCTTTGGCAAAACCTTCCCAATCCGCAGCGTCTTTAGAGGCAGTTATATGCACCGCAAAATAACCAGCCCATGGCCATAAATTTTCAGAATATGAAAATGCAACCTACAAAAAATAATGTCACTGTTAAGTGCAGACATTCATAAAGTTTGAAACTCTTTAATTAGTAGTTTAGGCATATATGGCACATTTGGTCAATTTGGGGCTTAACTAATCAGTATTCTGCTGATCAGAAAAATAAAAATCAACTCTCCTTTGTACAATAAAATTTCAAAATTCACCCTTCAAAAAACTACTTGTACCACTATAGTACTATGTTAAATTTAGTTAAAAATGTTTGGTAGCAAGTGGGATACCGTTCATGGTCGCCCAAGTGCAAGTCCATAAAAATTCTGGGCTGCAAAGTGCCACCTAGTTAACCAAAAAACATTCTGATTCATGTAATATATGTTTGATGTCCTCAAAAAAAAACATGAGTTTCATAAAATGAATTTTCAAAATCAAAACATTTAAAAAAAGATTATCGCATAAAAATTCTTTATCAATAAGCGAAAGTTCATTTTCTGGACTTCAAAAAGGTTTCAAATTCTTTCATTAAATCTTTCCAAATGTTAACCAACAAAATTAAAATAACAAATTTTTCATTAACAAGGTGCAGCAAGGATGAAAAATATCTATGATTATACTTATGGCTTACCTCAATGTACTGGCCATTATCTCCCTTGAATGGTTCCCATATAGGCTAGATATAAAATCAATTCATAAAGAGCATTTTTATTTTACGCATGATGATAATTCTATTAAAAAAAAGTGAAAAAAAACTAACTTGTCCTTTGATTCTTCCTGACACACCCATGCCATTTAAGATGGTAACCTATAATTATAAGTAGTTTTTTTAGTGTGAAACAATTAAGCATTATTCTTCATAGGTTTCAGAAGATTATTAACAATCTTTCTTGGACTTGTTGATTAAAAAAAAAAGAATGAGGAAAAAACATGTCATAAACACAAGCTTTTTCATTAATGCAAATCCATTCTAGTCGGCTTGTTCTGCCCAATCTTAGGACGCTGCCCAATCTTTGGACATAAAATTGCCCAGTCTTAAGACTGGCTGGCCAGTCTTAAGACTGGGCAGGGCGTCACAAGATTGGGCAAAAGACCATGTTAGGCCCATCTTTGGCGCCTTTTAGATTTTAAAGAAGGGATGTTCCACACAACCTCTGTTTTTTGCAAGTCCCAACAAACATTCTCAGGCACATTAAAACATCATATTTTGGGTACTGTTGAATTGACCCGGCCAGTTTTTGGAAAATCGTAGCTAGCTAGGTAGCTGGTAGAGCATGTGTTATACATTTAGCATTTATATACAGCTTGTAGTATAGCGGCTAAATTTTAAAAATAAAATGTTTATATTTATAAAAAATCAGAAAAATCGTATTCAACCATATTATTAGTTAGCTAGCTGTTAATTTCATTGGATGAGATGTTTAGCCAGCTAGCGAGCTGTAGCCAGCTAGCTAATATGGTTGAGTAGCTTCAATTTTTTAAACATATAATACATGGTATACATAAGATTTTGGCCTTTTGATTTTCCAAGAAAAGTTTCAATTTAAAGTTCCTATTAAGAGGTAAATTCTAGAAATTTATTGTTCTGTTTGTCTTTCACAATTGTTCTAAGATTGGGCATGTACGTCCATAGATTGGACAGTCCAGTCTTAAGACTGGCTACCCATTTGTTACTGTTGGAAGATTGGCCTGGCCAGTATTAACCCTATTCGGTCCGGGGTTTTTCGAACATACTATGACCGGGGGGGGGGGGGGCGGATTCCGCCCCCCCTCAATAACTTTTCATAGGGTTGTTCAAATTGAATCAAACTTGGCACACTTATAGTACGTCATAAAAGGAACAAAATGGCGCCAAAAAAAATTTGCTTGCGTCAGCACATTTTCTGTGACGTCATCAAAAGCTTAAAAATTGGTAAAAATGCAACTATCTGCTTAAAATATAATTACTTTTGTTCTAGAGCGAATTTTTACATTCTGTTTGAAGTTTCTTAAAGCTAAATAAAAGTTATTTAACATATCTTCCGGTTTTTACATGGATCTGATAAAAAATTGCCAAAAATTGCCCGAAAAACCGTTTTTTTTCCGATTTTTGGGTAAAATTCGACAAAATCGGGAAATCGGATTAGTCACGTGTTCAAATTGATCAAAATGATTCTTCTTAATGAAACAAAGTTGTGTTGCAAGTTTCAAGTTCTAAGGATAATCCTAACAGGAGTTATTATATTTTCTCCATTATAAGGATTTCATAGAGATTTTTAGGGGTAGTTTCGAGTAATGGCCAATATCAAAGCCTCTGAAAGGTATGGGACCTAAAAAATTTGCATGCAGGTGTCTAATAGATAAATGTTGAAACTCAGTAAGTATCATAGCCATATAACAAAGCAATCAGAAGTTATTAAAAAAAAACCGTCAGGGGGGGCGGAATCCGCCCCCCCCCCCCCCCCCCCCCCCCCGGACCGAATAGGGTTAAGACGGGCGCATTCCAAGATTGGGCAGAACAGGTTTATCTAAACATTGGCAATGAAAATTACCATTAACAATAACAGTTTGTTTTTTAAGATAAAATGAAGTGAATAACTTACATTAACAAGAGTAGGAAGGGCACCATAATAAATGGGCTGAGTGCAGTAAGGCCACATGTAAGGACATTCTGTTAAATCAATGTAGCTTGGACTTGCACTATAAACAAAAATTAAGTTTAAAAATAATTTTTTGAGGAAACTTTAAAAATTAGAAGAATTTACGAAACAATAAAAAAACCCTGTAAAACATATAAAGAGAAAGGAATTACTTATTGTTTCAGATTATTTACATAAGTATATACCTTGCATGAGGCGTGTAAGTACTTAGTACTCTGTATGCTTTTATCAAATCTAACTTGCCATGTCCTAAAATGGTATAGCAAAATATGAAGGTTTAGCAATAAAGCCATACATAAAAACAAGGAAACAAAATGTAATACCTTGTTCAAACATGTTTGCATCTGGTACTCGTACAGCAGAAGATATTAAAGCTTGTTTTACACTTGCAGGATTGATTTGTATTTTTTTATGAAGCACTGAACTATAAAAAATTAATTCATTTATAAAACACATAACAATTAAAAACGTTACTTTTTATTATCAACGAACAATAAAATGTTGAAGCTGTTACTGACAAATCATGATACGCATGAGAACTTATTTTCTTAAGAAAACTTTTAAAAAAATCTTAATTTTCATGAGAACTAGTTTTCTCAAGCAGGTTCTAAGAGTTTCTAAGCTACTTTTTGCACAAAAAAGCAATGATTTTTAATTCATGAACATTAATCCTTTAAAATAATAAAAGTGTCAAATTCTTTATTAAAAGTGCATTGTTTAAAACCTTAAGAACAATCATATATTGAAATTTACCTAATCAAAAGTGATATAGCTCCTGCAACAACTGGTGATGCAACACTAGTGCCTGATAAGGAACGACAGCCACCCCTAAAATAATAGTTGTTGTAAAATCAATCAAAAATACTATTACAAATAGTAAGGGAAAAACAAGATTTTTCCTCTTAATGTTTGTACATTTAAAAAAAGATTCCAGCACACAAATTTTTTAAAGTTCTTTGAAAGAGGTTAAACTTATAAGATTATTTTTTAGATGCCTAAGCTCAAGTTATTTTTTAATATACCACACCTTGTACTATAAAAAACAAGAGGCACACAAATCTTACTTTAAACTAGAGCATCTAACACCAGCACCATAAGTCACAATGTCAGGCTTCATTCGTCCATATCCATATGGTAATTCCTATACGTAAAATAAAAAAATGTACATCTCTTTTTCAGTAAAAACTCAATTAAGAATACTGGCGTTAACCAAAATTGTTTTAATTTAATTGCAAATTTTAAGAGCAAGGCATAGCTGTGTCAAGCAAAATGTTTTGTACATAGCATATCTGAACTTATTTATAATTAAAACGAAAAATACCCATCAGCAAGTAAACCTGATAATTTAAAATGTAACTTTGAAAGAAAAGTATTTTTTGAGGAAACTTCATTGGTGCTATATTAATTTAAAATATCAAAAATAACTATAATGGCTAATTAGGGGAGAAAATAGCTGATAGTGTTGCTACAAGACAAGTTTAGCGCAATTTAACAGAATCACACTTTATCACAGATAAATAAAAAAACAAAGAAGAAAACTTTAGACAGATACTATAGTGTAAGGATACACTGCAAGCTTATTTGTGAAACTTGTTATAGAAGTTTTGGGTCCTCTCCACAATTTTTATTTTGCCAGAATTTCTAACAACAAAAAGAAGTTTTTACATTTCCCTTAATATATGTAAAAAAGAGTCACTTTTATCATTTTGTGTAACTCCTACATTTAAAAGTTTTTATTCTAAAATTAAAATTACCCAAGTTGTCATTCCTCTAGAGGAAAATTTTGCAATCTGGTCCTCAAAATCGATACCACCAACACCAATAACGTCCATTTGATCTGCAGGATTGTTTAAAGTTCTAAACAATAACATGTTTTATTATCAACTTTTTTAATAAGGTAAGTTTTAAGGTAAGTTAAGCTACCTAAATCATAAATGTAGTCAGTACTAGTAAACAAGTACAAAAATATTATCTAACTCCAGAAATTTTTTATGTTTAAAATACAAAATATACAAATATATAACTTAAAGAATCACCCATAAAGTGGTCCATCATTACCAATAGCAGATACCATAATAACATTATTAGCTGTTAATTCAAATACCTAAAACATAACATTTAGTTTAGAGGGATCAGACAGTCCCAGAAATTAGGACTTCATACCTAAAATTAAAGCAGGAGTATGGACAATATACTTCATATCACGCATTCCAACATATCCATGCAAACAGTTCCTCTGACTCAAATTTTTATTTTATCTATTTTTGTAGACAAATTTAAATCTCCGTTTAAAATTCATAATAATGAAAATATTCTCATATGGCAAAATATTTTTATCAAAAACTATCAGTATTTTGTAAAATCAGCAATATTATACAAAGTAAGCAACCTATATAAGTATTCAACTGAAATTTCCTGATTAATTAACCTGTGCTCTTGCCGAATTAAAAGAATTAGCACAAAACATTATTTTGTATTTCCACTTTTCAGTAAAAATAATTTTTTAGGATACAAACATTAGGTCGTTTAGTTACCTTGTCAACAAAAGGTTTATCCATAAAATCAGGACCACCAATACTTAAATTTAATATATCAACTTTTTTCAGTAACGCGTAGTTAAAAGCATCAAGAAACCAGGAAGTATAAGAGACCTAAACAGAATAGTTACAGAGCATAAATAATTGTTGAATCTAATGAAAACACTTGAAAAAGTGAATAACTAATTTATTGCTTACTTGTTTGCTTGTAAAAACTCGAAACACATAAAGGTCAGCATCAGGTGCGAAACCATAACATTCACGGTCTGAGGCTATCACACCTGCCACAAACGTACCATGACCAACACCTAGGGTAATGTTGGGAATTACAAAAACTTGCTAATTCAAGTCACAGCTATAGTAAAAAAAGGAATTTACCATCACTGAGTGTTTTTTCGTCAGTCCAATCACTCCGGTCTTTAACATTTTTGAAGTGTGGATGGGCTTTGGGTAACCCAGTATCAAAAACAGCAACTTTTACTCCCTTTCCTATAAATTAAAAAACAAAAAGATATTTCACATAAGAATTCAAAAAAAACTGATTTTACCTGAATATCACAAATGTTTATTCCTTCAGTTTTAGAAACAGAAATATAAAGTCAGTTTAAAAAGAAATAAACTCTTTTCAGCTCTGGTAACAGTGTATTGCCATTGATATCTGTTAATGGTTATTTTGTTGCAACAACCAGAGATAGATGATGCAAACAATCAATAAAAAAAAAGATTCGCAATTCTAAAATTTTTTTGATAGAATGATTTAAAAAAAAAGGCAAATTTGAACTCTGTTTATTTTGATTGTTGAGTAATAAAACAAACCTCGATATCCTAGACCCCACAAAATATTTGCTTGCATAGCCTGTGTAATCTACAATAAAAAAAGTTCAATCTTAAGATTACATAAAACTATTTTCAATAAAACATTTTTGTGCCGAAAAAACTCAAATCACCTGTCTTGGTAAAGATCTCAAAATTTTTCTCGATTTATGGGAAGTAGTAGAATCTTCTGCATACTAAAATAAAATGATCTGTGGTAATCACATTGATTTTCTTTGAAAAACAATAATCAACTGACTTCAAGAACATACCGGATCAAAACTTGATCTTTTTAATTTTCTAAAATGAATGAACAGAATAGTTAGTAAACCTAAAAAAAAACCATTGATGCAAAAAAACTATTACTTTTTCTTCCCACATTATATGTTTATGATTTAAATAAATTATTTCTTACTTACCTGGGGAACCAATTTTGTGCATCCATATGATATGGATTAACATTCTTCAGCTGTCTAGTCACTTTTCTTTGGTGGGTAACAGATCGAATGAATTTGTCTTTTTTTAAAGCTTGTATTTTTTGAGCAGGATCAAAAGGTATCTAAACAAAGTTGGAAAAAATACTGCAGATATTTATTGATTCTAGCTTAAGCAGAAAGTAAAATGCACTCCCATTTTTAGTTCGAAGAGAACTGAGGTAATTAATTTATATGCACAATTCAAGTCAATCATTTAGGGCGAGTGTAAAAGAAAGTGCACATGATTTTTATAATCAATATATCATCTCTAAATAACATTTTTATAACCTGATAGGTAGACATTAATAAATTAATTTTTTCAAAAAAATTTCAAGGTCGTTTGAGGTTTAGGTGTATACAAAATTGCTCCAGTCTCTCCTGATGTTTTTTTACAAAACGGCTGAAATTTTTTTGTATAATTTTTTTGGCCATTCTTCCCAGCTAAGCTGTATCTAAAAAGGGTTTTTGTTCAAAATCTTATAGTTTTATTACTATTTCATATATATATTATAATACCTGTATACGTCCGTCTGTCTGTCACGCAAAACGGTAGCTTAGCTGCGCAAGTAGCGAAACGCACGCAATGTTGTATAAAAAGGACGGGCAAACCCGTGGATTTTTCCACGGGCTAATGACTAGTTCCTTCAAATGCTACTTTTCAACTTGTTTTCTTTCACATAGACGGCTGTATTTGTAATTTAAACTTGTTTTTACAAAATAAAAAAAAAGTTTTTAGATATATTATTCAGCTTTATATAAAAACAGCTCCCCTACACAGACATTATTGTAAGAGAAAGTTCAAATGTAGGTACCATTTTATCAAAAATAAACACTGAGAAAAAGAGATTTGAAGTTTTTACTCACATGTGGCTACTTGAGGCATTGAAATAACACTTGACAGGTTTTTTATTTTTAAAAGCGTGATATTTTTCTCTTTGGAGGGTGAGGAAAATATCAGCTCTTTAAAATTGTTTTTTGTTTGAAGGAAACATGCACATGTGAGCACATAAATGAAAAAAAAGTTGTTGGATGTGGAATTTAAAACTAACACGGGAAAAAGTAGAAAAGTTCTATGCGTCTCTTTGCTGGTGCATCCATTTTTTTCTGCGTTTTCTTTTTATTGAATTCAAATAAGGGTTGTGATGATAGTTTGACATTTTGTAAATGAGATGACTTTCCATGGCTATAAAGATGTTTTATTGTGACAATTCTCAAAGGGAAATAAAATAAAGACACAGATATTTGTCACTTCATTGTGCATTTTTTTTTTGAAAGTTTGATTAATTTGCGGGATAACACTTCTTCGGTATAATACAGAAACAGTGTTACAAAAATCATCACAGCGTTATAAGTAAGTACACATAAACAATTCATAATTAAAAAGCTTAGTATATTTTGCCCTAATTTTACGAAGAAAAAAAGTAAACGAAAAAAATCATTTTTTTCCTTAACACTTGCCCTAATAACCTTGTGTATTTATGCAACTTGTGTCAACAGTCTTATTTGTTTAGAATCAAAATTAGGTCTCAGATTACTATTTTTGATGAATGTTTCCTTGGCTGTATGTGAAACTACGAAGTATCAATAATTCTATGTTTTTTATTGTAATGCTTTCTTTAATATGTTTAGAAGTGTTGTTCAGGCCAAAATATCTTCCTTTTCGTAATTATATCTCATATGGTTATGCTATTATTATTTCAAATTCAATACTTATTAATTTAATTGCAGCACTTTTCTTGTTTTCAACATTAAAATTCTTAAAAACAATTTCTATATCAGTTTTTCACAAGATTTAGTCTTTATGTTACAAGGAAAACTACACATATTCTCTGGATTTTATGTATAAGGGTTGGGGGTAGATTTGGCACTGTAGTAAACAATTAACAAATAAATTTTATTACTGTTCTTAAGAACTTTTTTTCTACTTGTATATCACAATGATAAAGGAAATGTTTTACTTTTTTTTCAAATACAAAGTTTTTTAAATACAAGAAGCCCTGGGGGCTCTAAGAATTTCCGCTTGCTACCAAAATATTTAATGACAACCTGCTACGTGCCAAACATTCGGAGAGGTTCTGAAGATAAAGCACACAAGTGACATCATATCATACAACAAACGCAAACAAAAAGAAACGTGTCATAATAAACTCACATTTTAAAAGAAATTGCTAAGAAATTGCTTACAAAAAATACAGCTTATCATTCATGGTTGAAAGTCTTGCGATTGAACTGTTTATGGTCTTAAACAGCATTTAGTTGACAAAAAATCAAAATTTTGATGTCACCATCATGTTCAGCATACTTCATTTGTTAACTGTGCCAAATTTTGTTGAAAATAAAGTAGTTTTAATTTTTGGACCAATTTTTGCCTAAAATGACATTTAGGTGACAAAAATCAAAATTATGATGTCACCATTATGTTCAGCATACTTCTTTTGTTAACTGTGTCAAATTTTGTCGAAAACAAATACCAATTTTGGCCTGAAACGTCATTTAGATGACTTCCCAGTACTTGGGAGCTTTGGTACGAAGATTAAATCTGTGACGTTGCATTTGACCATTTGTGACAGGGTTAGTTAGTCAGTCGGTTTAACCAATACTATCCTCCTCTCAGAAGAACATGAAATCCCAGGGTCGATTTTTTCTCAAAAAATACTCCGAAAGAAAAAAACGACGGTTTTAAAGAATTTCCTACGCCTTCGGGCGCAGAAATTCAATAATATTTGCTATTAGGCGAATCCAACTTAAATTTTTATGTGATTTATAACAAAAATTAGCTACTTTCGCTAAAATAGTTATAGGTAAATAGTTATAAAAGTAAAAAAACAAGACAGATTATTATTGTCGTAACACTCCTTAGTTATCATTATGATATGTTTAAAATTATGCTTGCTAAAGTCTAATATGCAACAGGTAGAATACACTTGTCGCAACACCCTCTTCTGTTATGAATTGAAATAAATAATTGTAATGCCACAAAAGACTTTAAATATTGTCAACTAAACTATGGTCTGTAAAAAGATATTGCACTTAAATTTAGATTTTCTTATAAGACTGTACAAACAAAATTAAAAGAACACTAAAATTTTTTATCAAAATAACTTGTTTTTTTTTTCATTATTTAAGTGGGAGAAGAATAACCCACTGTATAAATTTCGAATCAGCTTAAGTATAAATTGCTATATAACTTTCAAAACAGTATAAGAATATTTTTTGCTGTATGGCTTTAAACAGAACAAGACTAATTCTTCCTGTATAACTTTCAACTTTCAACACAAGAAAATTTCTTTCTGCATAACTTTAAAAAAACAAGTTTTTGAGCATGCAAGTATTTTTTTTTCACCTGGAGTGCTAGTTACATTTTTTTAGTTAGTATTATTTGTTCTTCGCAACTAAAAAATATAAACTACAAGCATTATGCCAAAATACATAAAAAATGCTTGTTGTAACACCCTCCTTCGTTATTTTTGTACTATTTTTTTGTTGCTCCAACCATACATTCTTGATAAAATTATATTTATTTTGCGGGCCGACCAACAGTAAGCTACAACTAATCAAGTTGGAGTCGCCTTTTAAGTAAAATTTTAACTACACACACAGAACATAAACAGATCACAACAAAATGGCCACGAATTATTTAATAGTGTAACTTTTGAACGGTTCACAATACAAAGGCAGTTTCTGTAAGAAGAAATTTTTTCCTCAGAAAATTAATTTTTTTAAGAAACATGGTTCAGCCCTATTAAATGCTTTACATTACAGGGGACCCAAGGTACTTTTACAAGTTGGACATACTTGAAAGATTTTTATAAGAAATTCCCAAAGACATATTCACTTTTTATTAAAAGTTCATGTAACCCCAGACATCGTTTTTTAAATATTTGTTTTTCTTGCCGCCTTGATGGCCTCTTTGATCTTCTTATTCGTTAAAAATTTCAGGCTAGCTCCAGTCCTTTCTAGTGGCATGTGACCCGTTTACGTAGTATTTCAGTAGTGCTCACAAATCAATGACTTTTACTCGCTATTATTAATGACTTTCATAGCCAAAAACAATTAATAACTATCACAACAAAGTTAAAAAAAATCAACATACTTTCCACCTTGATCTCTGTACTAATGATATTTTTTTTAAAAAAATAATTCAACAAATATACTAGCCATCTAAGCAATAAAACAAAAAAATAAAATCTTAGCAGCAGGTTTGTGGAGGATTTCTTTTATTTCAAATTTGAAATAATTTATTTCAACAAACAGGTTGTAAAAATTACTGATCTATAACCTGTTGACCTAGGCGGGGCATGGTGCTCAAGTGAGTATTGCCAACCTTGTTCTCAACAATCCTTGGGGACGAGGTTGCCTAAGTTACTCAGTAGATGGATATATTTTTTGTTAAAAAATATTAAAAAAAACAATAGAAAAGAATACTATTTTAATTCATCCCATGATACAGAAAGAGGAAGAAATTACTGTCTAATTAAAGTTTGTTTTTATGATATTCTTTTAATATGTAGAGAAAACATTAACATAGCCTAGTAAACTAAACCCATCATTTTCCCTTTTGCGATAGCACTCTGAAATAAGCAGGGTTACAAAAGTAGGACAGACATCGAAGCGCGAGAGCAGAAAAGAGAGACAGGTATCCTGTCTTCGTCAACGCTGCTCTGCACCTCCATGATTAGACAAACCCTCATAATTTGCCATTTTTAGCATCGATATATATAGCTATATTTCCACTTAGATACTTGTGGCAGCTTCTAAATTTTTAAACTTACAAAAAAACAAAAAGTGTTTTAGCCACCTCCCAAATAAAGAATATTATTTTTGCTGGAGAAAAGCAAAGTAAAATAAGAAAAAATATAATGGTTAATTGCGTTAACCATATATTATAGATAAATATTAAAAATATTAAATATAAATATTAAAGTTCAACACGGCATTTCATTAAATATATTTTAGCGTTTTCTGCAATGATTTAATCAAACTACATTTCTGCAATGATTTAATCAAACTACATTGGTGACAAACTGTTTTAAATGATGCAAAATGACGCAAAATCTTTTTTACTGTTTTTTTACTAAGTTTTTTTACTAAGTTTGTTGTTCGTGCATTACTGTAGGAGGCAACTGAGCTATGCTCTGGAAAAACAAATACTTTTTTCCGCTGTTATATCTTTGGCTATTTCTTACACATCTAATCTCACAATGCCTAGGGACTTTTTATGTGCGATTATACCACGTCAAATAATTGCCAACGCGAAGGTACTTGTTTTATAAAATATGTCCGTAATTAGCTCAGCAAATGCCGAGTGCCGTATCAAATTACAAAGGTTGTTACCGCCCTTAATCCTATTCGTGCTGGAGGGGAGGGGTGATGCAGCCCCCTCTCCCTTCCATCCTCAACTTTTTCCATAACTTTTTATGGGCTTATACTCACACCTTGATATTTATTTGCCTTCCAAAATATATCCTTTTGAAATAAAAACCATACACAAAAGTGTGACATGCTGAATAATCATTAACTTTTGCAACCTGCGTCTCAAACAAAAGTCCTTTGAAATAAAAATCATGCACAACTTGCGTTTCAAATAAAAAGTCCTTTGAAATAAAAACTATGCATATTTTATTTTTCGTTTAATTGCTTAGCTATGTGAGAACATATGCAGAATTATTTCTATTTTTTTAAAAAAAAAGTTGTTCATAAAGAACTTTATGCAGAATTATTTTAATTTTTTTTAAAAAAAATAATTGTTTGTGAGAGCTTTCGTTTCACTTTGCAGCGCGAAGGTATATGTTCTGGCTATGCAGTCAACTATAATTAAAGCGCTACCGAAAAATACGTAATTTTAATCAAGCCTCATAATTCTGCAAATACTGCTATGATTCTTCAAATACAGCTTGCGCATCAAAAGTTTTTTTAGTAAATAATTAATTAAGTTTTAATCCAAAGTAGCATGTAACATTTTGATTTTTTCAAAAATTATTTGTGCGTAAAATCCAAATCCAAGTCTTAAAAAATTTCTTGATTTTTGCATTGGTTTATCAAATATTTTAAAAATACATACCTGCAGCACTGTGAAGTCACTTGGGAAGTCAGAGGCCAGGTTTGTTCTACGCACTTCTCTCCATGAGCTGTTCTTAAAGTTTTTAAGTGCATTCTCAACATAAGTATGTCTTTGCTTTTCATCATAATAGCCATTAAATGATACAATAAATTCTAGAACAAAGTAACCAGACAATCCAAGGTTAGGAAGAATAGAAGAAACAGAAAAACTTGTAGTGCTAGCAAACGTACAAAAAAGAAAATGAAAATTAGAACTAATATAAAGGGGTTGACAAATGTATTTTCGTCAATTTATGTTGACATAATCTAAATAAACATCATTCTTAATATATTATTATAAGCTATAGACAACTTTCATTGTGATGCGTCGTGTTGTTTCTTACACAAATCGACAGGTAAAATAATGCAGGCAATAAGTCGTCCATTCCATTCTAAATTTTATTTTCAGTTAGAGGCATCTTTTGACCTTGAAATTAGAATATACCTTGCATGAAGTTTGGATTTATATCATTTATCAGTGAAAAGAACATGCCGTTAAATACCGCAGCTACTCCAACCAAAAATACTATACCAAAATATATGGATCATATAGTACTTGATTAATAGCGTGTGTATATATACACACTACCCCGCATATAATAATGCGGGTAAGATATTCAGGTGTTTGTTTACATTTAATCTCCGGGGGAAAGTTCCAAAGCGCACGTGTTTTCATCGTTCATAGAAACTTTTTTATCAGAAAAAAAATTATTATATTTATTTTATTTACTGCGACAATCGCCTGGAGTTCATTTTCCAAAATAAAAGAAATAAACATGGTAAGAGACTATTAATTCTTTGTATAAATAAAATGCCCATTTAAAATCGCATTAAATTGTCTTTAAATTTAAAAGCTCAGTAGGAGTACAACGATTTGTTTCATAATATTAATTATTAAACAGCAAAATAGGTGAGTCAAAATAAAACCAACACAAGATTTAATTATTTATAGGATTCTCAACACAATTCAAGGCATCTTAACCACAAAGAATTAATGAACTTTACTCGACTTCAAGCATTCAAGCCTAAAATAAGGGAGCCTATGAGTGAAAAACTTATGCACAGTAAAAGTAACGAGAATTGTGCAAACCCTTTAAGTAACAATTTCATACCACAACTAACTAGCCTAAAATGCTGGGATTTCTTTTAAACGTTGGAAGTAATCCATGCAACGGGGAGACTTACATTGGAACCTATGAAAAGCCTGGAAATCACTTTGCAATGGCAATAGTTTCTGACAGAACTACCTGCACATATGATGATTCGTTGGGTTGGATGGCCCCAATTGAACTAAAAGATCTCCTTGACCAATACTGCAAAACGCTATACTGGCGTTATACTGCGCTATACTGGCGTTACGTTTCACATATCATATAGTAGCATATACTATATACACTGTATATGCTTGAATATATGCATATTTGGTCGGAGCAGCTGCGGTATTTAACGGCATGTGTGAAAAGATGCTAGTAGTCACAGTACAAAAGTTTTTAACCATAATTTGACTTTCTTCACCTACGGTCTGCTTTTTTTGCCTGTCGATTTTTCTTATTTTTTCCATGCATGCTCAAGAGATCTCGGTAAAACGTAAACCTTGAAAGTCATCTATTAAAAAGCTTACCATTTTGAACAATTGAAGATGCATAGTCATATGATTTTCCTTTCACAACTTCTTCAGAAGAGCATTCAACACCAATAAATATTTGAAAATTAGGATTCCACATACCAATACTTATCAAGAAGAGGCATATCGCCACCTTGTACAAGAAGGGTTGGGAACTGTACGGAGCCGTCATTGGTGTTTTTTTAGGGTGAATACAGTTAAAAGTTGATGGAAAACATTAAGAAATAGTGTTTAATGCAGCAACTTAGTGCAAGGCACAGATTAAGGTGGCTAGCTAGCTAAAGAATAGAGCGAAACCACATCACGGGGTTTTAGTTTAGTATTTTGTCGCCGGACCAGACAGCCATATTTGTTATCTTTTGTATGTGCCCATCGTTGATAAAAGAATCACAGGAAAAAATTAAATGATACACGGGCACCCGTGGCCAATCATACAGTAGCTCATATTGTAACTTCGAGCCTATTATTTAATAAGATAAGAAAGACCATGACAGTTAATAAAATGTAGAGCACCCTTTCCGCATTCCTCTCTTTCCAGGAGTTACTTGCAGGCTGCAGCAAGCATTGACAAATCTGAGCACATGCTCAGTTAACCCTAACGGTTTTGTCTTTTTGTTTATTTTGTAAACATAAAGAAATGGAATTGCTATTTTTAACCATGCGTCAATTTTAAAGTTGCTTGTACGTGTGGGATGGCTTTTCTAAGAGTTTTAAAGCAACTTTCAAATGCTTGTTATGTTTTGTAAGTAACGTGATGGAAAGAGTCATTGTTAGCAGGAAGTCCTGTAACATTCTTGTGTATCATTGTTGCATTAAGGTCTTGGTCCACAGTTGTACTGTATGATCAAGTCAAGATTTAGATTCTGCTACTCAATGTAACTTTGTTATATAAGCTAGTTGTTAACAGTGAAAATGCTGACATAAAAGTAAAAAATAGGTGCAATTTTAAAGGTCTACTGTTTCAAAGGTTGAAAGTAGATTCTGTAATTTTACCAACAAAAGTTAAGCAACAAAAGCGAACTTTGGTTAATCTGATTTTGTATTACTTAGTATATTTTAGGTCATAGAGAAAAAATGCTACATTATGAGCAACATGCAAGAATACGATTCAGAGCCAGTGTCAAATCAGTCAATAATAATCAATACTTCTGACAATGCAGCAAATA
This sequence comes from Hydractinia symbiolongicarpus, assembly GCF_029227915.1. Lineage (NCBI taxonomy): Eukaryota > Metazoa > Cnidaria > Hydrozoa > Anthoathecata > Hydractiniidae > Hydractinia > Hydractinia symbiolongicarpus. Next base: position 9,058,488 of record NC_079885.1, read on the forward strand.
CTGTACGACCCAATGACAGACTACTGAGATTAGCTCAACTTGTTAATAGCAGTACAACTGTTGAAAGTTCTTCACATGTTAATTTACCAAGTTATGAAGATGTGACTAAGAATATAGAAAACAACCAACATATGATTCTGTAATAAAGACTCTTGATACACAATCTGTGTCATCAGCAAGTCAGCTACCACAGTATAATGATGTGGCAGTGGCTGATGCCCCACCAACCTATCACTCAATATTCACAGACTCAGTTTTGCGAGTTATGAACCCATTTATCTCGGAAAATTTTGAAACGCAGCAGATTCCATCTGATAATGTGTTGGGTTATGGACTCACTAATGTTTTGTTAACAGTATTTATAATTATAGTTTTAATAGCCTTTGTTGCGGTATTACCAATATCAATGATCATCATTGGAATCACTTACATTCATGATTGTCCAGTCCAACCACGAATACCTATTTATTTAATTGTTCTTGGTTTTTTTCAAATGTTGGAATGTTGTGGTCGATTAGGATATAAATGTGTTCAAACACAAAATGCACAGCAAAGAAATGCATGGCAGGAACGTTACAGAAGGAAAGATCCATTGGTGTATTTTGTGATTGTTTGGTTTATTATCGGGAGTATGTGGGTTTATCAAACCAACCCAGAATGCCAGGATTGTCATATCCAAACAACGATGAAAACAAATCAAACCAGACTCAGTACCACTCCTTCATTGACCTCGGGTTTACCAGCCAAACCTGCGCAGAGTTTAGTGTATTGCGACATGACTGTTTACAAGTTTGCATTTTGGGTAATAACGACATATTATGGTATTATAGGTTTTTTTTGTTTTCTAATATTAGTGGATGTTATTTTTAAAGGGTTAAATAGATGTTGTAATATATCAAGGTAGCCATTATAAAATTCATCCATGTACATTTATATGCTTTAAATTCTTTAGAGTGTAACTGTATTTTCAGTTTTGAGCAGTCCTACACACTATTTAAGAACCCAAACCTCGGATTTAGTCAATAAATAAGAACAAAGTAAAAGGAACTTCAAGCTCAAATCATTGTTTTTAAAAAAGAAATTTTTGAAAAGTCTCATTGAAACTCCTATCTTCTCCATAAAATTAGATATTTTAACAACTTTCTGCTCTTATCTCATGGGCAGAGCAAAAATATATTCTTTACTCATGACATTGTCTTAAAAAACTCCAAATATTCTCAATTTGTGTTAAAAAATACTGCCAAATACAAATCTTTTAACTTTAACTCTGCAAAAAGAGCCCTGGTAAAAACAACCAATTTAAGTTTGATATAAACACATTATTTGTAGAGAATATGAGAAGACAAAAGTAATGCATAAGAAGAAAAAAATCGTTGAATCAGGTTCTCATAATAAAAGCATGTATATAAATTCTAAACTTCCTGTAAAACTCTGTGTATGACCTTATTTGGTTAAAAATGACTGGAATGTGCAGCTCGGCTGCTTTAAATTAAATACAGATTTTACCACAGCTAACAAAAGTATGGCATAATTAAGGTTGAAACAAATTAAAACTAATTGGATATAATTTTGCATTGTAAATATTTGGTAATTTATGTTTTTCAACCGTTGTTTTTTTTACTTTGTGGGTTAATTGTAAATAGTCGCATGAAATAGCTAAATGACTTTAGTCGATATGTATGGAAAATAAGTGTTCAGAATTGTTAATGTAGCTGGGGGTCGAATTTTTTTTTTTGAGATCCAATAGTAAACGATTGGGGGGGGGGGTCAAAAATTTTACTGGGAGAAGAGAAACGGACGAATTGAATGCTTCTAAATAATAACCATAAGTGTGGGAGGGTGGCGAAAAATCTGATAATAAGCGTCTCTTGTCTTTTAATATAAAGTACATAATATGTCCTCATTCTTTTTTGTTTTTTTTTATATATTTGTATATTTTTATTGCATTTCACTTGCTTTGCCTCTCGTTATTTTATATGAAGATGTGTATATTTGTTACTAGACACCCTATTTCATCACAAAAAGGAAGTGTAAACCAGCAATGAGCATTTTTATTGGACAATATACCTTGTACATTTCAAAGACACTAAAGGCCGGGACAAATTGAGGCAACTTTTTGAGCAACATCACCCGTCAACATTTGCTGATGAACATGTTGACTCGATTTGCTATGGGTATCAACATGTTGACAAAGAGAAAAAAATCTAAAAATGTTGATCAACATTTTTTAACTTTTTATAAATGTTGATCAACATTTATTAACTTTTTATAAATGTTGATCAACATTGTTGATGAGTTTATATATGTTGCTACGATTTGCTATAGCCATCAACATGTCTGGCAACATTTTTCAGTATTTTCGAATCATTTAATTGCAAATTCAAATGTTCTAGCACGAATTCGAATCTTTTTGTTCAAGTGTATACACGACCTGCAGGAAAATAAGATCAAAACATAGATACAATTCATTTTGAAAATGGCGAAAGTCACTGCTTCAACTGATCCTGCAACTACCATAGCGATGAATTAGTGGAGAAACTGATTGGCCTGTACGAAGAAAGAAAAGCTCTAAGCTCCTGGACAAGGTTAGCATAGAGTCCTACTTCTTCTTCCCCTCTTTAAATTTATTTTCTGGTAGGGCCTCGCTCTCTTTTTTCATCGTCATTTATTACCAATGTCAGCAATAAACATGCTGCAGCTTCCTTCTCCAACATTTTGAAAAAAACTGAATGAATGACCGCGTTTTAGTAGAATGTAGTTGCTTAAAATGTTGACGTGAATGTTGATCAATTTGCCCCTGGCTTAATTTTTGTGGATAAATAAATAGAGCGTCGAAAGAAGTTACATTTTGCGGCTATTTTCACGAATAATTGCTCGCGAAAAAATTGGATTATTTTTGTGAGTGAAGTAAAAAAATGTTATCGATTATTTTTTATAAAATCAAAATGTTGGTTCCGTCGTCGGACTATAAGCAAATAAATATTTTTCTCAAGAGCAATACACAAATATTTTCGTTCAAAATGGTCTAGATTGGTCGAGATTACTTTGATGGTACTAAATTTCACCGGGTTTTCGCAAATTTTTAGAAATTATAAACCTTATGGGTAATTTACGCTAATTTTTGTCTATACAGTAACTCCCGGTAACAGGAACTTCAAAGGGACCAGAGAAAACAGTTCGACTTAGCAAAGCTCCCGTTAATTTGATAAAAAGACAAAAATGAGATATTAGTTCGAGCAAACTTGAAGCAAATTGAAGAGCCTTCTTTTTTTTCATACTGCCATCAAAAGGAACAGTTTGGCTCCTTTGTAAAGAGAACCATTTAAGAACAGCTTTTTCTGGCTACATTACATACCAGTATTTATTTTTTGAACACTTTCTCTTAGACACTAAAAATGTTCGAGTTATCCGGGGTTCAAGTTAACGAGTAGTTTTTATAAGGAAGTATTAGGAAAAGTCCAAGGGCCGTAGAAAACAGTTCGAGCTAATAAAAGTTCGAGTTACCTTATTCCCTGAAATTAACGAGTCAAGAAATTAACGCGAAATTAACACAGTCATGAAATTAACGCGGTTCAATGAAATTATTTTGAAAAAGGCATTTAATTAACGCGGTTGAGGAAGGTTGTTTTCAAAAATGCATTAATTTGAGAGCCCTCTCTATTACAGGGTGGTTTGGAAATCGAAATAAAATTTTCGTTGTTTGGAAAGACAATGTTAAAAAGTTTTGGAAGAAAATGTGCTTTCATTCAGTTAATTTTCCACTTGCATCAGAGTATGAAGATGATACGAAAGCTATTTTAGAAATGATCGCTGAGAAGGAGAACACCGTTGAGCTATCGTCCGATGAGGAGGAAATAGTGTAAAATTTTAAATTAAAATTGTATTTTTATGTTTTTGGGGCTTTTATATATTATAAAAAAGTCATCAAATTAACAGTATTTTAATTAACGAGTCATGAAATTGACAGTCTTTAAATTAACACTGCATTTAATTAACGGTCATTAAATTAACACAAAATTTGAAAAACCGCGTTAATTTCATGACTCGTTAATTTCATGGAATAAGGTATTTACCCGGAACAATGGTCAATTCGTAAAAATAATTCTTCGTGGAATTTTAAAAATAAGTTTTCGCTGAAGTTATTCTCTGTGAATATTTTTTATAGTTGAGAAAAAATATGGCAAAGCTCTGTGATGTTAGCAATTTCGATTGAAGGCTACCTTATCTCAATAAACGGACTTTAAAGGACTGGATTCGTTAAAATAATAATAATAAGCAATATTACTGATTCGGAAAATGTATTCTTTTGTACCTCGCAAAAATTAATACCAAGAATTCAGGAAATTTTAAAATCACCTGCAAACACATTCTTGACCCCAGAGTTCTTTGAGATAAACTCGAAAGTACTTTCTAGGTTAAAATCTCAAAGAGCTCTGGGATCGAGAATGTTGCAAACACTTTCTGTTGGAACATGGTTGGAAAAATGATCGCGTAAATTGATAAATCAATCGATCCAGTTGTTAAGGGTATGTGCGCCTATATAATAAACTTGACCCATTAGGTTTACTGGTTTGATCATACCCTGTAAACCTGTTTTTGTGATTTAAAAACTTGATATATTCCTACTCCAATATTGAAGTTCCATATTTGGTACTGTTCCAACATTGAGGTTCCATACTTAGTACGGCACCAACATTGGGATTCCACATTTGGTACTGTACCAACATTGGGGTTCCATATTAGGTACTGTACCAACATTGGGGTTCCATACTTAGTACGGCACCAACATTGGGATTCCACATTTGGTACTGAGCCAACACTGGGGTTCCATATTTGGTATATTCTCTGAGACTATGACGGAGTATCATAAAATAGTTGTGTTCTAAACTTTGATTAACAGTCCCAGTATCACCTTATCACACTTATCATACTTCCTTACTATAGGCTACTTCGACAAGTCTGAAATCAATAAAATTATGGATAACCAGAGAGCTCGCAAAAATGATTCTTTGCAAAATAGCTTATAATGGTCTATGCGCGAAAAAAAACTTGTCCAATTACAGATCCGCAAAATTAAACTAAGCAAAATGCATATTTGACCTGAGGCTTCGCAAAATTAATCAACTTATGAAGGCAATCCAAAAATCCTGACGAAGAGCAGTTAGATTGTTGTAAGACCTTTGAGTCCTCCTAATAACTTGATGCGGCTCAATATAGGCACTTGCTGACACAATTTTCCTAGTGTCCTGATCATCAAGCTCAGGTTGGAATAAGTAAGTCGCTTGAATGTACTTTTGAAGATTAAAACAAATAGTCAAATTGGCGGACTTTGGCAAGATACCTTATTGGCCGTTAAAACGCCGGCCCTAAGTCGGCGTTATATTTGCGCCTGGCGGGAATAGGACCAGCGTTAAAAAGGCCATTTTTCAGATAAAGAATGAAAAAAGAGGCGTTGATTTACAAAATTTCTATCTGTTATCAAAGAATAACTGCGCTTTCTTTAATCGAATTACATGAAACAAAGTGTGTTGGTGTTCTTTTAGAGTGCTTAGTGTTTCAAATAGCGAAGTATGAAAAATTTTGTTTCTCCACATGGCTTTTAACGCCGGCCTTTAATGGCGAAAGGGCGACTTTTAAAATAGGCGCAATTAGGGCGTTAAAAAAAGGCTGATAAGATATATATAGGAAGATCTATCCTCTATGGGTATATCAACCGTAAGGTTTGGTGTGCCCAAACTTTCCCAGGCCACTGAAACAGATTGATGATGAAAGTAAAATGAGAAAGCGTTTTTTAAAATTCAAACGTTTAACGTCTTGCATACAATTTTCGATTTATGAGTCACCTAATTCATTGGGGAACGATGGTGTGAAACTTATTTGTCGGAAATTCTTCTTATAACTATCGTCATATTCCCCGACAAAGTTATTGAAAAAAAAAGCAACTGAAAGTGGCAGGTGAAAAAAATAGATATAAAGTAAAACAAATATATAAATAAACAAAAAGATGTCTTTTACATTTAAAAAATTACAACTACATCGTAGAAAGCAATATTCGTGTAACTCAAGTATGAAACGAAGCATGAAAAGGTGCGAGACCAAAGTAGATATGACTTAGGTAATTTTTTGGTGTTATTGCATGATGCGCTTAGTAATATAAAAATTTTATCACTTTCGTTTTTTGTTAAATTCAAAGACAACACAATTGGCAAGTTCAATACAACACCTTATTCGTACTAATCGTTTTGGCAGTTTTGGCAGTAAAAACTGCAAAAAAAAAACGCCTCTCCCAATAAATTTTCTTAAACACTGAATTTTACTATTTTCACACTGTTTTATTTTTTATATTAATCTTGCAGGAATTCAAACATTAGCGAAAATTACTTCGCGCGGGATAAATGCTTTCCAATGCGCAAAATTAGTACGAATAAAATTATGACGTCATCATAACGTTTTTGTGAGTTCATTCTTCTCCACAAGTAAGATTATATATACATAAGAACAAAGTATATAGCATTATTAAAACACATGCTATGAAAAAACATATACAGCTAAAATTATTCATATAATGAAAGTGACTGATTGCTCTCAACAATCATCCAAATAAACAAAAAAAACGTGAAAATTTATATACAACATAAAACAATAAATAAAGTGAACTAAAAAAATGAATCATTTCGGAACAATATCAAACCTGTCTAAAACACAATGGACATCCATTACTGTTGTTTTCAAAAAAGTCGTTTTTGGTACGACGTGACATTTTTAGACCAGTTGGATTTATTTTACCGGCCTCCTTTTCAATCGCCCTGATTAAACGCCAATACTGGTTTCAGAACGTTTCTGGTCACACTCGCCTGAACAAATATTTAACACCGAGTTCATAGACTGCACTCCAAAATTATGCAGGCATCTGGAACCCTATGTTGAACTATAAAAATGTCCGAACTATGGCTCGTACTAAAAATTTCTGTATCATGCTTCAAATCAATAATTAGTTACACAAAAATGACTTGCATAACTTAAATAAACAAAACATTACAAATCGAAAGAACAAAAAAAATATTAAGAACTAATTTTAGTTGACATCACATATCATGAGAGTTCACATTATACAGAAAAAAGAGGACACAAATCAATAAAGCATTTACACTTATGCTTTAGTACACTCATCCAACCCTAAATAGAAAAAGGTAAGAATCACTGTATGAACCTAATGTGAACAAGCCTTAAAATCCGTTGGCGAATCAAGCAGTGAAAATACATAACTTAAAATTTGCTGGTACGAAGCATTTTGATAAAGATTGTTTGAAAGATGTTCGAGACCTTATTTATATCAGTTATTTCTGTCTGTCGCTACTCGCTATACATTTATATCCTTTATTTTGAGAAAAACTTTAATTTCTTTGTCCAGACATTATCACTTTTTTTGAGCAGGACGAATAAAAAGACCTACACATCTTAATCAGACTCAGTGTCCATTTTAAACTGATTGAAGTTATCATCATAATCGTTCGAAGAATCAGCCATTAGACTAAACGGAGAAAAAATATACCTCATTAGCTATCGAGCTAGTTCAAGGGAAAGACGGATCTACTTTCTAAGCGCTGATGTCACTTTTATAAAATTATTGTTAGAATACCAAAGATAGTGTACTTTTAAAACACAACCTCGTTTAAAATTTTATTGTTAAATTTTAAAACTATACAGTGCCTTATTGGATCAAACAATGTTAGCCTTGTATCACTAAACTCATTTGGTAGGCGCAAATATCAAGTGTTAGACCGTTGTTTAATCCCAATTTTATTTATTTGATTTAAGACATTTATTTACTTCAGCTTCACAGTTTTAGCTCTTTCAATTAGCATCAACAATGAGGAATGCTGAGAAATAATGCCAACAAAAAAAATAAAGTAACAAAAATAAAAACTGAAATATTGCTGTGATTACCAAAAAAATTTTTTTTTCACGGGAAATTGATCAACGACAAGTAAACTTGTTAAAGAAAAAATAGGACAATATAACCTCTGCGTATCATTTTGGTGGAATGAATATTTTTCCCCAACGAATTTTCTGAGAAAGCTATAATTTCATTGACATTGTATTATTTTTGACATTGCATTACTAGTTTTTCTTCAAATTGACAGTGCTAAAAACGTTGGGTCCAATAAGGTATCGATTTTTTGGCAAGTATAAATTATTAAATAAGGTAAACATTATGTTAAAATTTAAACAACATTTATTTGTGTATTTATAAAAAATTAAATGTTAAAAGAAAAGTTAAGTGTATAAAATAAATTCATCTTGCTACATGCCATATCTGATCATGATTTTATCCAATAGATAATATTATACTTCGTGTACGACTAGTGCAACTCACGTATCAAGTGCGAGGGAAGAAGCTGTGCTATAAGGTTATAAAAAAAAATGAAAATTATTAAATTTAATTTTTATATTTAAGGTTAAATTTAAGAAATTTAAATATCACAACTGGGTGTGAAGAAAATATAGTATGCTTCAATTGAATTAACATATTTTGTAAGAAATTCCTAAAATTTTGGAAATAATACTTTAAAGAAAAAGAGTCCTGTAATTTAATAAAAACAGATTATTCAATCTCCATCCAAGATTGTGCATACCTTGTGCCATTGCATTTGAAAAATACAATCCGTTTCATCTGTTTGTTGAAGAAGAAATAGTTGAAAGACCACAAACTTCCTTCCTCTCCAAAAGGATCAGTGTCCATATCAGGGTTGTAACTGTATAACAAAACAGAAAAATGCTGATTTATCCACAGCAGAGGTTTTAAAGTTAAGCCAAATCTCCTCTCACATAATTTTAACCTCAGAATGTATCAGATTGGAACAGAGCAGAAATTTATTAATTTTTAATTTCCACTATTGTCTTGCAACTGATTAAAACGAAATAGAAATCAAATTTTCAACGAACTCGATTAGTTATTTTTTTAGATATGTATCCTTTGGAAAGCATCAGAAAAAGAAAAAAAATTGCATTTAAGAAGTTGCATCTTAATAATGATTGTTCTAAACATTTATTTGGAAAATAAAAGTCAATACCTATATATTTGGCAATCCTGAAGACAAATTTCATCATCTAATGATTTCCACAACTCAGCACTCAACTTAGCAAAGTCCTCCCCCATAGATGTTGACAAATTACTATTCACTGTATTCACAACAAATGATAAATCATCCTCACGGCTAAATTCTTCAGATTTCACGTGACTAAAGTCATAATCTGGGAAAGAAGCATTTAATGTTGAAAGGAGAGTAAACAACATTTTCCTGTTCATCACAGATATAAATTCAGAAGAATCATCCTCTGTACTCGATAATCGACTTCGTGGAGCATACATGGAATTTGGAGAAAGCCCATGCAAGTGTTGCAGTTGTGATTCAGAGGGTGACAATGCCTCCAAATCTTTTGGACTATGACCTTGAGTATTGAGCTCCTTGTACAGTTTTTTGTCATTTCCAGTCATTTTACAAGAGTAACTTTCAATGCTAAAAATAAAATTAGGAAAAAGGGTATTAAGTGGTGTTCAACAAAACCATTTAAACAAATTTAGAAGCTTTAGGCACAGTATAAAAAGATCAGCAGGTGCCCCATTTAGATCCCTGAAATTGCTAGCATTTTGGTGAGGTTTAGCTATAGGCATTATTTAAAAATTAGGTATTTTTGCTATATCCTGCATGTTCATATTACTTAGCTTAAGTAACACACAACTTTTTTGAGTATTACCATTTTTATCACTAGATCAACAGAATTGATGATCTGGTGAATTTAGGAAGGTAAGTTTATTGGAAAAATATAGCAAATTTTATTAAAAATGTTGCCTTCACTTGCTCTTATGTATATGTGGGACTTTGAATGGTGCCCTCATGTAATCACCCTAAATAGATATATAACCAACCCAAGGTTTGTTTTAAAACAGAAGTCAATGAAAAATCAAGTTGTAAAAAGTTGTAGCTCATAAAAGCTTGGCGCTATCTAGTGTTTTTCTTTTCCTAAATATTGAGTAATCTCAAATTTTGCAGCATTTAATATCTTTTATTTACATCAACATGCGAGTTACTCAGATGCTTATTGCATTTAAGATGGCAGTAACCCTTCTTGGCCAGTCTGTGAGTTATCTATATGAATTTTCTTTGTTGTTTCCTGAAAATTTTGGCACATTGCAGCAGTTCTGTTTAATTTTTTAATTTTTTAATAATGGTCATAGTCCTGCGAGACTGCCTGTAAGAAAAGTTATTGCTTCACACTTGCGCTGGTTCATGTATTATTTTCTTCTTTACTTAGATCACTTGATTGATACTTTTTTTATTTTATGTATAGAAGAAACGGCTTACCTTAATGCATATTTTTGTTTATTTGACATTATGCTTTTGTTCGATTTTGGGTAAAATTTCCAAACAAAAGCTATTCAATTAGACTTCTATGTTTTGATTGGCTGTTACAGTAAGTTAAAGTGCAGAACGTAGCTCGAAAAAAGTAAAGTTTAATTAGGCTTTATTTAAGCATCCCATTACCTGCAAAAGTCAAGGTTAGTGGCATGATTCTGATAATATTCTGATAATCAGAAGTCACTGCACTTTTCATGACTGGGTGCAAAATGCTGCTGTATTAAAAACCAGACTTAATTGCACGCATTGTAACCGTACAGTTGGAAACGATTTTTTTGATTTTCGCCAGCGAAGACGGAATCTTTAAAATCGCCTGAGGAGATAGATAGAGAGATAGATAGAGACAGCGCAGCTTGGCTGAACGCCCGAAACTTATCCAGGCTAAAGATTTTTTTCTGAGAACAAGGCTAAAATGAGCTTTAAGCCAATAAGAATCCTAACAGTGCAACAGATTGTTTTATTATCTAATAAACAATACTTTATTTTAAAGTGTATATGCTATCGAAAGTGAAAGCTCGTGTAGTGTAGCATAATGAATATCGTCTTATAATGCACCATCTTTGATGTTACGTCATTTCTTTCTGTACAATTTTTCAAGCACGTAGACTAAAGCTATATTCGACAGAACTAATTAATTATTCATGAATTTTATTTTTTTATTTATTGAGTTGTATTTTAACATTGCAGGTTAGTTACAATAATAATTGAGAATACTCAATGATTTGTTTACTCCATAATTCTCCGTTTTCAAGATCAACTTCAAATTTTAAAATCTTTTAGGTTAATGGCAGAAATTTTTAAGCCCCTGGACCTCTTGTTTACCTTTAATTCTCTTTTGAAGATTGACCCTATTTTTAGGACGGTATTATATTTAAAATAATAGTTTTATTTTTAATTGCATCATAATAACAAGATAGCATATAAAGACAATATAGAAGTTCAAAAATAAAAGTTGATAGGTTGACAGTTCTTTATAGAAAATTGAAAGGTTAGCAGGGCCTGATCCAGGTCAATTTGGAAATCGATATACCGATTTTGGGGACATCTAATTTGGTCCCCCAAAATAGAAATATATAATTTCAAAATGCTTGAAAAAATGCTGTATTTCATATTTTCTGGATATTTTTAGAGTCTTTAATCACAGAGAAGATATATTTTCATGAAAAAACTATGTTCTACACTAACACAGAAGACGATGCATATGCCCGTTTATTTTAAGGAACCTGAACAACATGCAAAGAAATTTTTTTCAAAAAAAAACAAAGAAAGTTCGAGCCAACTTAATAGAAGGAAAATTGTTAATTGAAAGTTCAAAAAATTATACAAATCGTATCACAAAAAGACCTGATCAGAACAAAAACATCTTTTAATTTTAATTTTTAATGAACGAAACTTTCAACAAAACATGTTGATAAAAAAAAGCATGGTAACAAGGTTCACTTTTTATTAATTAATTAATTTAGTTTTACAGAGACATACTGTGTTTCTAATTTCCAGGTAAGACTATTTAAGCCAATCTAGAGACCCCCACAAAGTTTCGAAAAAATTACGAGGGTGCCGACTCGCTACAAAAACCACGGGGGCTGTCGGACGACTTCCAGCGTTTTAAAAAACATTAAAATTTCGCCCCGAGAAACCCAAGACAAAATTATTTTAAACATTCATTACCATGTATAATTTTATTCTTTTAATGTCGAGGAGTGGTAATGGAAGAGTTCTGAAAAAAAACTGTTTTTTATGTCATTTATTCCATAAATAGCTGTAATAAAATTCCAGAAATGATAAACTGAGACAAAATAGCACCTTCCTTCTTCTCCACAAAATTAAAATGAGAACAATGAGTTGCGAGCATTGCATTTCTGGTGATATAAGGGCAGTTTCAGATGGCCCCAGGTTCTACCAGGCGGTTACAGACAAAAACCAAAAAAAACCTTAAAAACACCTGCGGCTGCCCTCACATACATGGCACTTTTGGCAAGTCAGCACCCTCTTACAATATTTCGCTAGCGGCGCGCTACCTGCAGGGACTATGGGCACCCAAAATAAATATCTGGATCAACCCCTGGTTAGCTACCTGGCATTAATATAAACTTACCTTCCTTGAATGTTAATATTATCTCCCTGAAAAGACAATGCAGAACTGAGCGATTCAAATCCAGTATTCTGAAGTAGTTTCATTTTCTCTGTTTAACCACACGGCTATAGCTAGTGTTCAAATAAATTGATGCCTTTAATTTTAGTTCACAACGTATGTTGAAGCTTCTCCTGTGGTGTTAACTTTGTTAGTGTATATAAATATATATAGCTAGCTGTAACTATCTTTCTTTAAAAATAAATACTTCGTATCATAAATGGTAAAAGTGATGACCAAATGTAGGATATTCTAGATATTTGCTGCATTTGGATCGTTAGCGAATCAAACTCCATCCAGCAACTTTAAGGCGTTCTCAAAATGAAAATAAGGAAACGTATTGTAACCCTTTTACTTTCTTTTTGCTAAACAAATTTGGTAAAAATCTTGTTGTTGTTCAGGCGCCTCAAAAAAATCTGCTCAAAACAAATTACGTCAGAGCTTCTTTATGTAAATGTCATAAAATTAAAATGCTGTGTTTATATTCACAACGGTTTAAGTCCAGTTCTCCTCCTTTCCAAATTAGGAGATTATTCACTGGATGCCGCAATTGCGCTTATTTAAAATTTTGAATCAACAAAAAGGAATAAAAAGGTACAAGATGGAAAAAGATGGAATTGATGGAAAAAAATAGGAAAAATTATTGTTTTTTCCTATTTTTAGGATAAAAATAGTTCTAGACCCGTCGTAGCAGCCAGGGCATGGATGTGTTCTTATCTTATCATGACCAAACAGTCCAATGTTTGCACCCCCTACCACCATTAGATAGAGCGGGAGACTAAGATTCCCACTGAGGTTGGAAATACTTCTGTATTCTTGTGGCGGCTTCTATTATAGGTTAGGCTTAATTTTTTGTTGAGGGCGACTTGAATCATAGTGATATTGAAATTTCTGATATCAGATTTTCGGTATGTGTGTCAATATTTTACATACAAACTAGACCAGATGGGCAATAACAACAGCAACTTTCTATATTTTACATCTTATTAACATAGGTAATCAATGCATAAATTCAATAATTTTAGAAGCATTTTAGAGCTTCTTTTGTAACATATAAAAGTTTCGTTAAGATTTTGTAATTCCGAAAAATAAAGGTTTTGATATGGGGGTACTGGGATCCGTATCACTTTTGATGTGGGGGCTGTGGCGAATGTGGGAGTTTACCATGAAAATTATGATGTCGTGGTTTGAAATGTAGGTGGAGGACAATTTTTCTTGAGTTTCAATTTTTTACTTTAAATAAGAAAATTCGTTTTGAGGTTCAGTACGATGGCCCCTATGGCTCACTTCTCTTCCAAATCAAAATCACTTCTCTTCTATATAACGAAACACTTCTCTTCTGTATTTTGACACTTCTCTTCTGCACTTAACAATTCTCTGCATTTGGCTCTTTACAACTTGAATTTTAAAATCTGGTCCGCAATTTTACATCATTGGTCCGTAGTTTAACCTTTTGTGAGGTTTATTACACGGGACCAGTCCCCTCGCCATGTGACATATTTTTTCAACAAGAATAAAGTCTGATGATGGTACTGAAAACTGTATTTTGGAAGCTGTTGAGATTGCATTAAGATCTCAGCATAATGACGAATATGCTGGCACTGGCAGTTTTATTGTTGGCACATCAACAGCTAATCAAAGAATTGAATCTTTTTTGTCACAACTTTCAAAAGACAGACCAAGTTGGTGGAGGTTATTTTTTAGAGAAGTTGCAGACTTAGGATTTTTAGATGCTGGTGATGCACTCATTGCTGAATGTGTACGCTACTGCTTTATGGATTTGATCAGAAAGAACCTCAATGAATTTGCGATTCGTTGGAATCAACCAAGCAAAGGTGCTACTGCTGCCCGTGGAAGTCCTGATACATTGTACTTTGTTCCAGAATTATATGGTTGCGAGTCTTTTAAAAAAACTTTAGATCTTAATGAGCTAGAAGAATTTAGCCAACTATCTGTACCAGATCACGATAATGAGCCTGAATTTATTGAATTTGCGGAAACAGTTCTTCCAATGGAGGGTTTCTCCAAACTTAAGCCAGATACAGCTCATGAAGCTATTGATTATTATATCGCCTTGATTTGTGCAGTCAAAAGATATATGTAATACAACACCTGTAACAATGTAAAATGCTTGGATTTTTAGAAATATATATCTTATTTTTTTGAAAACCACGAGTTCTTTTCCCAAAAAACATCACAATGTTTATTGCTGTAAAAAAAATATCTTGGTTTTTGTAAACCACGAGTTCTGTTCTTAACAGACATCACAATCAATGTTTATTCCCAGATAAAGTAGCGTCAATTCTAAGACGCAAAACGTTCTAGTTTCGCCGAATCGCAATTATAAAAGTTCAAAGTTAGTGGAAAATAAAAAAAGCAATCTCGTATTACGCTTCTGGGACCGTATAAAAATTTTTCAAGCTTAACTTTTGGTGAGTTGTAAAAATTTTCGAAATTTTGCAGAAGCATCAATTAACGAAAGTTATGTTTACAAAAAATGCACAAAATTCGCCATTTTCCCTTTCGCCGAAGTGTGTTTTGTTTTTCAGGAACAAAGTATAACAAAACAGACATGGTATCGAAGTGTGTGTAAAAAAAATATTCTTTAAACAGTAACGTGTAATGTTGGAAGAAAATGGTTATGATTATGGTCATGTTATGTTGTGCAAAATTTGAGACATTTTTGCGATGTGATAGATTTGGAAAAATCTGCGCATCTCATTTGCGATTGATTAACTTCTGTGAACTTTGCAGAATTTTATCTGTGGTTTGCTTAAATGGCGCAATTTTGTAAATCCTTCGCCAAATTTCTTTCCTTACAAAATATTGTGGGAAAAATAAAATCCATAAAACTGATACAATGAATACTTAGTACGAATATGTTAAAGTTCGTTTTAGGAATTTTTCGCAGGAATCACAAATTTTCCTTGCTTGTTGAACAACCTGTCTTTATATTCCTTTTTAATTTTTTAGTTCCAAATTATATACAAAGGACAAATGAAATTAAAATACAAATATTTTCTGTAAAACACACCTACAATAATTTAACTTTGAATTAGCTTGGAGCAAGCTCTACCATTTTATTTATGGTAATATTTAGCCAATCCAGACTTATGTCGTCTAAATGATTATCAAAATCCACCAAGCTTTGTGATGTTTTTCCAGTTATAAGTTCAGACATAAGTGCAAGTGAAGCATCACCACCAATAAGTTGACTAAAAATTTAAGTATAACAATTGTTTTATCTCGGTGATGCTTTTATTAAGAAGAAAGGATCCCCTACTGCCCTATTCATGAAATACAAGATCCTAAAAAACTTCAACTTGTTACTTCCAACTGAGCTAGTCTTATCCATAAATTCAAAAGTGATGTGTCAAAAATTTAGAGATTAATTACTACTACTACTACTTTTTTGTTTATGTACAAGCAAGAAAAAAAAAATCATCACATTATTTCTGTCAACTCATCACGTCATCACTCTTTTATATCTGGTCATTACAACTGCACAAAGATAAATATTTCCACTCTCCCAACATGTGTGGCATGCAGATCAAATCAAGAGAACTTAATATTAAGCAATATACTCACCAATCACTGCTAATGGTCCATTTACCATCACTCATAGTGTATAACTAGAAATAAAGAAAAAAAGGTCCAGACAACCCATAGTTATTAATGTACAACCTTGTCCCAAAATAAAAGTAAAATACTGCATAAACATACATCTAATGCAGTCTTTTTACACTCTGCATCCATTCTTTGGTTGTTCACCTGAAAATTAAGATAGTAATATTGCTGGTAATTTATATTCTATGGTTAGCCTAACTATATTTGAGGGATATACTGGCTAATTATTTCCAGGAAAGTCCACAAAATCATTTCTGATGTGATTAAAGCTTTCTATTTCAGAATCTATGAAATTTATGCGAAGGCCTCATACAAGGATCAATTTCATAGCCTTTTCCACAAGTTAAGTGCTCCACCGAATACTCTACCGATGTTTATCATTCATATACATTCATATACCTATCGATGTTTATCAATCAAATACTCAAGAAATGCACAACCATAACTTACCATCATTAAAATTGAATTTGGTGTATTTTCATTAATCTTTTCAGCTATTTTGTATGAAATTAAATCTGGACTAAAAAAAGCATGGGTTAAATCAGTGAAATCATCAAATCTTATGTGAGAGAAATGAAAGAATATTTCTTTAAATTTAAAGTTTAAATCAAATGAATAAATTTTGTCTTTATGATGCATATTAAAATTATATGATTGAATGGTCTAATTTTGGGAGCACAAGAAGCAATCAGCTTTTAGAAGATGCTTAAAAGAAGGCATACCCAAACTGAGAGCTCTATATCATTCAAATTAGAGCGTTATATGTTTATACAGGGGAGGTTTGTATTGTAAGACACTACGAAAGCGCCAGAAAACCCTTTTTCTTGTGCCGGAAAGATGGAACTTTATGAATCGACAACAATCGATGCAGTTCGACAAGATAACGGGTTTATAAAACTATAAAAAGTGGGGATATTAGGGTGGTATACATTTATTAAGTAAGGTATTTAATGAATTTTCAAGAAAACAAAAATACAATAGGCACTTATATCAATTCACAGGCTATTCTCTTCCACTTTTAGAAAACTGCAATAATTTTAATACAAATTTCTGATGCTTACATTTTTAGCCTGATTCATGTGTGTATCATCATGTCAATAATCACATGCAAACTCATCTAATATAGAGATTACACACACACAAAAAAGTCCGTAATAGAGCATAACTACTAAATTACCTATTATCGTCCACATGTTCATTTGCTTGATAGTATCCCATTATTTGCAATTTATGACGTCTGCAGTATGTGTCAATCTTAAACAACAAAAAAGTAATAGCTATCAGGTAAACTGCATGCTAACAATAAACTTCTACCTCAGCATTTTATCTACCTGTGTTAAAGCTATCTCAAGCATTGCAGCAAGTCCTAAGCATTGATGAAAAAGTGGAACGGCATCAACAATTTGAATAGTGTCGCTGTTTTTTGATGATTCCTCTGCCAATAAAATCCCATTTACTGCTTTGTGGGGATATTTACATGCATGCAAAAGCACTTTAGCATATGACCTTGGTGAAACAGTAGTTTTCATCCTTATTTTATTTAATTATATTTTTATTTTTATATTATCTATTCCTTCTGACCTATGTTCCGTGTTGTTGTGCGTAGTTTGTATATTCTTTTTTGGTCGTTCTATGCACACATACTTTAGTGTCCCGCTCTTCCCCGTCAGGCTTATCATAACATATAGAATACGGGCTCCCCAGAGCGCTGCATGCATGCTTTTGTGCAACACGAGGAGGTGAAAGATTGACCAAATGTCTGATCTGCGACCAAATAAAAGCTTAATAAACAATACCTTTGATGGATACAAACTTGCGGTAGATCGTTTATCTGTTAATTCGTTGCCTCTTATATCATCCGTTGACAGAACGTCAACGAACCCAAATAAATTTTCGTATGCTTACGTTCGCAGTCATGAAATGCGCAACCATTTGTACATGGATACCTGGAGTGGTTGTGTTTATTTTGTTGATTCAGATAGGAGAATAAATTCTGTACATTTTGATGAGGTATGTTGTTCTTTTTATCTGTTTATCCCACTTTACAGTTTAGGATTTACTATGAAACACTGGCGCCGTAGATTAGTGGTTATAGCTTTCGTACTCTGTGCGGGAGACCGGGGTTCGATTCCTCTTGACGGCGATTCAACATGGGCGAGTGAATGTTACCATAGCCCCGGGTTAACCCAAGCCATGTGAGGGAAATTGGGGAGATGGCACACTGTGTGGGCCGTTGGATGTTGCCGGGAGTTGTCTAGTAGAGCGTGGGCCCTACTAATTGGGTCTGCGTAGCTCAAAATGAGCATTAAATACTCTAGGACTCTCCATCTAAGCCATGGCCCCTCCTGGAAATAATAGACAGGGTATATCCCTCGATATTTGTGAGGCTAGCCATGTAAAATATGCACATCTATCTATCTATCTATCACTTTCCATTGGCAGAAGTTATGCTCTACTTCCGTGCTTTCCTTTGGTCATTACGGCACTTTTTCCTGATCGGGTGAGTCTCCACCGATCAAGGGTACCCGTAATAAAAGACTCAAATATACTTATTATTCACAAACTAGCTACCCTTGCTTGCTTCAGGACATCAAAATAATAAAATCTCTCCAGCATGTTAGCCAGAAACAAATGGTATTTTACCATGTTGATCCAACGTAAATAAACATTAATAGCACATTTGACTTCATATAAACAAAATTGGCCTGCACTTTTGTCCAGTGGCTTGCCCTTTTACAAAACAATTTTTTTCACAAAAAGTACTTTCCCGATCCGGGTAAGTCTCAACTAATTTGGAAGTTGCGGACTCCCCTGATCGGGTAATTACCCCCGATCGGGGGAGACTCACCCTAACAGAGAAAAGTGCCGTACTGTTGGTGTCCAGGGAAATTCTCTTAATTAAGCTGTACAGCTTAATTTGGATGCCAGCTTAATTAGGATGTAAGAAACTGTCTAATTAGGCGTTTTACAGCTTAATTAAGATTTACAGAACTTAGATTGTCGAAAACGCACATTTAACTTAATTTATCTAACTGAATAAATCCAATATTATATGCATATAAACATCTCCAATACATTAGTTTTTTCTTAGCACCCTGGAGATCCGCTAATTTTGAAGTTTTAAAAAATGGCCACTTAAATAGGCTGTATCATATAGACCATAACTATGATGAGCCATTGTTTCTATTCCATATCTTTTGAACCCGGGGTGCTGGAAATACCATTCTTATTTATAATGTGGTTGTCAAATTAAAGATGAAAGAGTCGCTGCAGTGACAAAACTTATTAGCAAAAACACATCAAAATGTAGCTTAATGGTATAATTTAAGAATACCTGGCTATACTATGCAGTATTTCAACTCTGCAGTCTTTAGGGGTACCTTCCATACTGATAGGCTGGTCAGTATTAACAATAATCTTAATAAAAATGGCATCAAAATAAAGAGGAAAACAGAGAAAGTCCTCTACTGCTCACAACTCATTTGTAAATCCTCTGTGGTGTATCGATTTGCCATGGTCGTAACATCAACACATTAAACCCCACCCCTCAAACAACATTATGCATGGCAACATGAGTATTTAAGGCACCCCTTAGTTATGGTGAGCAACGGTTAAATGCCTCTGAAAGCAACAGTAATCTCGAACTTCTAACCGAACCAAACAAGGAATTTTCTGGCCAGTCCTATTTTGTCTAATGTAAATACAGTTACAAGCTCTGGCATCTTTTTTCTTCCACACAATGCCAGACCCAAAGGACTTTAGTAAACAAATAACGTCACGTGGAATTCATCCATTCTTGCGGTCGGAATGTTCTCCTTCGTTGCTCTCCAAAAGGGTACAAAGTGGAATATTCATGGTCAAACCTTCACAGTAGCAACCTTAATTAAACAGAATTTACAAGCAAAACGGCATTAAAATGTCATAAATGGCAAAAATTAAGCAGTATCTAAAACATATTAAAGATTTGACTAAAAAAAAAGAATTTCTTGAAAAATCCATTATTGTATTTATGAAGGTTTCACCACAAAAACATTATGATTACAGCATTTGTACACCATTTCATAATGGCTGCTTAATCTGAATACTGGCCCGTGATTTGGTCAACCAGTGTTATGATGCGAAACCGACCGCATGATTAGCTATACTTGGTAATTCAAGAACCACACATGGAGCATCAAGACAAAATGATAGCCATTAAACTACGGTTTTTAAAGTATTTGTATATGGAAAAGTAACAAAAATTCAAAATAAATGGTCTTTGTTGGCTCAGCATGTGAAAGAAGAAAGGCACCATTGTTTTACCATTGTTAACGTGAAAAGAGGAATTGCATTGGTTTTAATTACCGCATTTAGTTATGGATGAACTTGAGATAAGCAACTTTGACTTTTGTCATAGCAGACATTATCATTTTCACTTACCCACTCCCTGATACAAACTTCTCCTTTCAAAGTAAGTCAGTCAAACGATTCTTCTATTCCAGTCATATTTTTGAGGTGAAAGAAATTCCTTTTTTTGGTAAATTTTTGTTACCCTCATATCTGAAAATAAGATATTACATTCTAGCTTCCAAATATTCCCCCGATGTTTCCCAAAATACCATGGTCATTTTTTCAAAATCTGCAAACAACGTAAATACCCTGTGTCATGTATTTTTTATATATGCAGACTTCAGTTGTGTGCATAAATTTTAGAAATTAACTTATTTTCTAGAATGGCACACATCAGACTTTGTACCAAGTGTTCACAATGCCACAACAGACAGATGTAAAAAATAATTCGTTTGGTTGTTCAATGGTTTTTCCAACTGAATCACTTTGTGTAGTAACTGATGGCCATGGTGCTGTGTATCTACTAAAAACTGGAAAACGAAAACAATCCTTAAACCAAGAGTGGACTTTCTTGATTGAGAATCCTCTTTATGACCTGTTATGCCCCAGTTTTCTTATTTCTGCCAAATTTCAGGACAATACGAACATGTTACATGTGGTTACTTTGACTTTAAAAGATATTAAACTAGAGAAAGAAACATCAACATTTGTAAATATACAATGGTTACAAGTAAATATTTCATTTGAGAATCCAAACGAGTGTCAAGTAAAGGGGGTAAAAGCATTTTTAGGAAAATCTTTACCAAATGCTTGTTGGTTTAATGAAGATTACACACATTTTTACACAGCTTGTGTCAAACAATTTCATCTTGTCGATCAGAAAACATTTGGTAGGAAATTGCTTTTTACATTTATCTGTTTAAGGAGCATATTGCTTTTAGTCATTTCTTTCTTCCTTCGAAAACTTTTTGCTGTTGTGATCTTTTTTTTTTTTACCTCACGTTAAAATAGTGGTACCACTAACAAACCAGCCAAAAGCTTCAATGAAAAATTATTGTTAAAACAACTCTAGTACCTCTAGCTTTACCTAAATACAATAGAATTGTGGGCAATAACTTTTGTTTTGCAAAAGAGTGACTGTTGTCATCGTAAATTTGTTGTTCTTTTAGAAAGAATCGAACCCTTGATACCAATAGAAGACAATGTTACTGAAAACAAGTTTTACAGATGGCACCAATGCAAAGAAATGGTTTCAATCTCATTTGATTTTCACATTACTGAAAGTGAAGTCGACTGCACCATTGAACACAACAAAATTGCTGTAAAACTAACAAGTGGGAAAACTTTATTGGATGGGAATTTAGAAAAGGACATAATTCCTGATGCATCAAAATGGTTTGTTCATAAAAATAGGTATATATATCTATATTTATTGAATAAAATTTAACTAAAACATTAAAAATAAAGTAAACAAAAAATACACTCAATGGAAAGCATTTTAAATGTCATATTTTTAGATTGGAGGTGGTGTTAATAAAGAAAGAGGAAGCAGGTTTTTGGAGTTCTGTTGTTCCAGGTGATGTAAAAGGTATACATGATATTGAAGGTGAAGAAGAAGAAAAAATTAAACAAGTTCATGAAGGTTTATCACATCTGACATCAGACAAAGAAGAACAGGTAGCGTATTTATGTATTTATTTATTGTTTTCGT
Organism: Hydractinia symbiolongicarpus; assembly: GCF_029227915.1. Lineage (NCBI taxonomy): Eukaryota > Metazoa > Cnidaria > Hydrozoa > Anthoathecata > Hydractiniidae > Hydractinia > Hydractinia symbiolongicarpus. The sequence goes on from NC_079885.1 coordinate 9,080,707, forward strand.
CCACAAAAGACAACTCAATGTAGTCTATCTGGGATTACACTGCATATTTGAGAAATTTTGCGTTCAAAATTGTTATTTGTTAGCATTGTACTTAAAAATGTTGTGGTAATTTTTTATTTTATTTTACTTTCGATTCTATTATTGGTTTGATTACCAGCTGTTACAGTTTGATTACCACCAGTTGATTACTAGCTGTTGTAGTAAACATCGCGTCACAAAAATTAATCAAATATTAATTCCACTCTTCTGTAAATCCCCGCTTCGCAAATATCCATAAAAAATGCACTGAAAAATAGATCTAAACAAATATTTATGCTTTTAGACAAATTTATACTTCTGTAAAAACAAGACTGCAGAAAATGCACTAAATGTGAGCTTGCAAAAAAAAGTCTTTCCAGAGATACATTTCTTAAATATAATTCTTATACTAAAGTAACTTTTTCCTCAAAAACTTTTTTTATACCCCCTCGCTTTTCTGAGTTGAATATAGTTTTGATGCAAATAAACATTTTGTAAGCTATACTTAATGGTTATTATGTTTTGAAAAAATATCTTGTGTAAAAGACCTCTTGAGAAAATTGTTATTGTATTCCTTTTAGTTTGTTCCTTTTTGTTTTAGTTAGTGTAAAGTTGTCAGTCTTCTCATATGTGTATAATAGTCAAAAAATACATAATTTCTCTATCATCATGGATATTTAGTATACACTGTAAACATAGTTATCAAATTTTGAAATCATTCAAGATGACAATGATGTTTCAGTCTTATCATAGTATTAGAGGAAATCAATGTTTACCAAAAGTTTTGATGGATAAGTCAAAGTACTTCTCAAAATATCCTTGTGCAAAGTTTAAATTTAATAGTTAAAAAAAAGAAGATATTGTAACAGTATTAAATATAATGTTATTTTCATTGTTAGTAAGGTTCTCAGAATTCACAAGCTTTATAAGCAGTTCCTTCTTTGTCTTTGTCAGTGTCCTCTTTTGACTTTCTTTTATCTCTGTATTATCTATCATATCTTTTGCAATTTTTTCGCTGCGTAATAAATGTTTCCTGTTAAGGTTCATGCAACCTTGTGGTGTGAACTTCCCTGAAATTATATAATAAATTATTATAAAAAAATTTATATAAATTATATTATAAAATAAACCATAGCTTTAGACCCAACAGTAAAGTTAGCTGCTGCATCATATAGCCAAGGCGAAATTGATTTGTCATGCAATAATGACTTTTCAGTATTTGGTCAGATACTGTTCCATTGAAACTCTCATTGCAGCTCTGTGTCAGTTCATGTAAACATTTTTTGAGTAATTGATTATCGCTTTAGTCTTTATATATTTGTCTGCACTTTTTACTTCCTGTTATCTTGTCTTTGTGAAAAACACTTTAACTTTCACTTTTTCATACATTTTCTTCACAGCACTGTGACTTTTGCTGTCTCCATCACTGTACAGCTTTTTGTTCTTTTCTTCTTTGTTCTTTTTGTTTTTGTACCCACCATTATGGTTTCATTTTTATGTTAGACTTGCACATCCTAACTATGGGCTTGATATCCAAGACATTACCAATATTGATTGAAATAGCAGTGACCAAACCATTATTTTCGCCGCCATTTGACACACCATTATCTACTATTTGGTTTGGTTCTGTTGATTTCTCCTCACTCATTTCTACTGGCATCACTGAACGTCTCCTCAGCAACTTAGTTCACTAATGGTACATTATTTGACACAAGTTTATCATACACAAATCTCTTATTAATGCTGTAACTCCTCTTGTAGCTGAAAAGAGACAGTTCAAGAACAGAGCAACTCCTACTTGAAGGAAAATGTTCAGTATGGAAAATACTTGACACTCAACCTCAAAACACTCACAATCTGAAGAAAGGAACATCGTTTTAAAAAAACTGTTTTTAGAAATGCAACCTGCAATAAATTTAACTAAGGAGCATGAATTTTTTACCGATTTTTTTCTTCATGTTTAGGGGGTATTCTACTAGATGCTTATAATGGATTTAAAATGTATGCAATCGAATGAAAATTAACCGCCTTGTTTTTGCCGATAGTAAGCTTTTTTGTGCCAACAAAAATTAGAAATAATATTGTCATTTTTGTAAGTGTGCAGTCAGGGTTATGGTAAATTGGCCCACCATTTTGACTGAGAGAGGAGCATTTATGACTAAAACTGATTAAAGATTCATGTAGACCTAACCTATTCTAAAATGCCAAAGATGATAAAATTATAGTTACTTTTAGTCGAAGTTTTAACTCATTAGTGAAAAATATTTATTTTACGATTGCTTAGGGACCAACTGACCCTCACCTCTTCAACATGCAGCAGTTGGAAGAATGTGATGAAATGACAGATGAAGAAGAAGTGAAATTATTTTCCATTGATGTTTTCACGGGAAAGGTTAAAACGCTGGTAAGTGGCGTAACAACACATTTAGAAAAATAAAAAAAACTGTTTTTTGTGTGGATGAAGATTGGCTTTAAGTTGCATGCCGTAATGCTTTGAATAAACACCGGGGCGTTTATTAAATTTTTTGACATTTTTGGGGGGCGTCTATTTGAGGGGGCGTTTAAAAAAGGGGGCGTTTATTCGAAACATAACGGTAATACTTTTATTAACATGATTTTATGAGAATAAGAAGCCTGGAAATCGTTTGAAAAGAAGAACGAAATAACTCTTTACTGGTTTTTTCTTTTGTTCCTGTAACATAATAAACATAAAGAACATTCTGTATAATCAATTAATGCAATTTGCAAAACTTGTTATATGCTTGGTTATGGGTCGCAAAATTTGTATACTGAATACAACAGAACAATTTCAGGTTGAGTATATATGTTAAATACAAGAACACTTCAGGCTAAAGTTAATTTTCCCGGTTCTTATAAAAAAAGTGTTGGTCTTGTGTCAACTGTCGTAAAAGAAAATGAGAATATTCTTTTATTTTAAAAGATTTTACCCTTGTCATTGGGAGCTGCACCCTGGAATAATTTTCGTTTCTGGCAGATCACCAGGTCCACAAGTAGATTCTAATTTTAACCCTGAATCCTATATCAACATCTTAGGGTGTCCCATGGCACATCGAAAGATAAAGCTGAAATTTTAATATAATATTTCATTGCTTTTTTCATGTTAGAAGTCTTTTGCTGGACATCAATGGCTTTTTGTTCTTCAAAACAACCCGAACGATGTGCCACGAATTTGCCTGCGTCACGATGTTGACGGAATCTTATGGAAACCAGCTCGTAACCAAGCAGATGATTGGGAACACATAACCACATTTGATGCACTCGGTTATGTTCAAGCTTCGAAGCAAGAGCACAAATTTACAATGTGTAGTCCAAATTTTAAACACGTTTCCATCACAGATTGCACTTCAAATGTTTATGTGTACGAGACAGACACATTTAACAGAAAGCAACACAATCAATACGTCCCCGCTTTGGGGTCATGTGAGAAGATTTTAGGTTGTCAAAGCAGTGAGAAGTACTTATATGTTTTAAGTGACACTCATTTAAATATTGTAGATTTACCCTAAATGATAAAGATTTTTAAATATTAAAAAATTGCAATCGATAATTGAAAAAAGCTAGGGGACACCCGGGTTTGAACCAGGGACCTCTCGATCTGCAGTCGAATGCTCTACCACTGAGCTATATCCCCGTCCGACCAAATGTAGCGATATATGGGTTTTATCTAAAAACCTTAAGCTTAAATTTTTAATGATGGCGGACTGCGCAATGCTGTGAAAATATACATTTAAGCCAAGAAAACAACTGAACATTTCGAAAAAACTGTAAATATTGTATATTCTCTCTTTAAATCTAGTCCAAACAATTATGTCGGTTTTTGCACTAATTAAGTAAGTTTTCTTCAACTAATACAATCTTATTTCCATTATGTTTTTTATGTCCCCAATTCTTTTTTTTGTAATCTTCCTTGCAATTTATTAAGGTGGTAACATTAAAAATAAGGATAGGATAAAAAAAAAGTCGGGGTAAATTGTTAGTCGGGTATAAAAAAATCGGGGAAAAGGACGAGTCGGGGAAAAAATAATCGGGGGAAATTTTGGTCGGAAAAAAATTAGGTCACAAAAATTTCTTTTCCCCGATAAGGCAACCTAGGTCCCAGGACCTGTGGCGTTTTTTTGATGAACAAAAAACGCAACAGGCCCTAGGATGGAGGTTGCCCGATAAGGTATGTTTTTTACGAATTACAGTCTGGAAGCTTCCCAAAATTCACATTTCGAAAAATTTTGCCTTGAAATATATTTCCGCAATGTTTTTGTATCCTTCCCAAAAAATAAGAAAATCAGGGTAATTTTTACGCCATTATTTTGTTTTTAGCCATTGCTACTCTCAGCCCTGTTTTCCAATAAAATAATGGTCTCCAAAGTCAGTCTTTTAGCGGTTTTCTTCTGCTACCTTTAAAGTACTACAAAATATATAACATGAATGATTTACGCGCTCTCTTCCCCAGTGTGATATGAGATGATATGCGTTCGACGCGCGAAAATTAATTTTTGTGAATTCCTGTACAGTTTCGTGTAGGGTATGGTGAATTGCTGTACCGCTACGTATAGTGAACTCCTCTACTTATTAATATCGCGTATCGTGTATTCCTGTACCGTTTCGTATAGCGTATGGTGAATTCCTATACTTAGTAATATCGCGTATCGTGAACTCAAGCCTCATGAAGAGATACTGTAGTAGGGGGAATCTGTTTTTCTGATAAGAAACGTGGCGCGAATATTTTGAAAATAAGAGTTTGAAATTGATCAACACCGTATTAGGAACTACTCCCTCCAAGACATTCACTTTAAAATAAATTTTTCAAGGCGGCTTTTAATAAACAAAAATATCGCAAATTGACTAAAACCACAATTGTCATTTTTGACAACTGTTTCAAGCATTATTATTAGTTTAAAGCACGGTACACGAGTCAACTTTCACGCGTTTAGATAATAACTTTTTAACAGCCAATAAGAACCTAGAAAACGCTGCCATCTTTAATGTAATGGACGTTGAGTACATTAGCGCCGACAAGTTAGCAACCATCAAATTCATTGTTTGTTGAATGTGAATAATACACGTGAAAAGTGAGACGACGGTTTTTAAAAATAGCAAATAGAGCAAATAACTTATTTCGTATTAAAAATAAGATTTCAAATACATAAATATATATAAAAGTGAACTTAACGTTTTCCTTCGCATAATACGAGAAAATAATGAAAATGTTTTGTTGGTGAATGAGGAGTCCTAGTAACTTCACACCTACTTGAAATTTATAGCGACAAGAAAATTGCAGCCATGTTTAAAAATATTTGAAAAAAAAACCTGAACAAAAAACTACACAGCATAAAAAACCATTCATTAAAAACATAACGCAAAAGTAGCGTAAAAACAAATAAAAACCTTTTATATGACAACAGAATACAAACAGAGAAAGGTACTATCAACAGCTCTAATAAAACAGAAAAAAAATAGCTACACAGAACTAGTTGCCAGGGTGATACTCCATAAAAGAAACAAAAGGAATCCTTAAATAGCCTTAAAATATTGAGAATTTAGCTCTTCTCTTTACATTTCCTCCTTTTTACATCATCATCAAAAGGGACCGTGAAGTACTATGAAATTTCCTTAATGACTCTGGATGTTATTATTTATTCATCTCGGTCATAAGTTTGTTTACAAACAGCCTTGAAAGATTTTTCATCATTTTGTAACAACTTTGTTTGTTGCAACAAAACCTCCCTACAAAGTTAAAAAATTTCCCCTCAGTTCTACTTATTATTGTGCTCTATTTTAAGAATGCTCACCCTAGAAGCATTTTAGGGCGTGAAGTAAAGATTTTCAGAAATATTACTTCACCTAGATTGAGCTTATTGATCAAGTTTTTTCATGGAAAAACTTGCATGAAAAATCTAAGGGGAAAAATATTTTGTGCAAATACTTTTAAATATAGACGTAAATACAGATTGATGCATATATGTTACAATATTTTATATATTTTCCAGTTATGAATAACTAGATTGTGCTTGTTAGAAAAGTTAAATACAGCCGACCTTATAGATATATAAAAAAGACAAAAAAATAAGAAATTGCATGCAAGTGGAAAACAAGATGCAAAACGAGAGCAATTATATTTATGTACAAGTAATATCATTACTAAGAAACAAAAAATATCGTTGTAAACAGATTTGACATGACACTGCTTTTACAAACACATCGCCACAACAAAAAACAAAACTATATTTATAATAAACTGTAGCACACACTATCTACAAACAAAAAATAGATATTAAATATTTTTACTGCAACACCTTTATTTGTCATCTATAATGTCAATCCCAAACGCGATGTTTTGCCAGATAAAAATGTATGAAGAACAAACACAACAGGTTTTGGACAACCATGCAAGTCAAGTTCCTGAATGAAAATCATTAAGCATCAAAATCAAGAATAATCAGAATCAGAATAATATCAGAAGCATCAGAATCAAGATAAAATCAAGAAGCATTACATTGTGAGAAGCTAAATAACTTCAAATAACCCTCAATAACATTTTAATACAATGTAAAATTGGAAAACTTTGTAGCAATGTAACCATCTTTAATATAAAAACTTATTCAAGCTGTTATTGAAGTATGAAATAACTGCCACTCTGATAAGGCAACAAAGCAGATATTTAAGATTTTAAAAAATACAGACAAGCTCCAAATTTTATGCATTTATTAAGATAAAGATAATCAATCCGAAATCAAATGTTGAACAAAATAAATTCAGACCTGTTCTCCATCCTCGCCTCCAAAATCTAGCCAGAGCAAGCGTTTTGCATCATCTGAGGAACATCTTAACTTTTCGTAGGGATAGCTCCAGATGATGTCATTATCATTAACACCAGTTAAAAGGAAACCATTTTCCCAATGTAATGTCAATCTGCAATCTTGTCCATTCCAAGTTACGGCTGAAACATATGTAATGATCTTGGAATGTAATTTATATACTTTTTTACAGAGTCTCTGCCCAACCTTAATTTTGGCAAGGTTTTTCAACCGCTTTAGAGTTTTTTGCTATAATTTTTGCCATAATTTTAAGGTCAGACACAAGATCTATCCAAGCAAATGTAAAATAACATTACCAAATCTCCAAATTTAAAATGAGAAGTGTTTAAAAGGTTGCAAACAACAACTTATTACAAGACAATATATCATAGACAGCAATGATTAAGAAATATTCATATTTTAATTTTTTTTACTAGAAAACAATAAATTTTTAGTTTTTCAAGGTCATCCAGTTTTGACAAGGTATTTAAAGTCTGGCAGATACATTGATCTTTATTGTATTTTATCTTTATTTCCTTAAGGGGAACAGATTATACATAATTACAACCTTATTAAGAATGACTATGAAAGGACAATGACATTAAATTGACAATGAACAACACAGGGTAATTAATAAATAAATAAAAAAAGACATATAATCCTTTTATTAAGATTGAAATAACCAAACATCAAAAAGAAATCCATTGTCGACATATGCCTTAAATTGCAAAATGTAATTATATGTTTTGTCACGAGTAATGTTATGTAGGTCACATTAAAGTTAATACGATAAAGCCTCAGCCACAAGTGAATAAAATATGCTTTTTGTTTTGCTAATGATATAGAAAAGTTTTTTATGAGTTTCGATACAATTTTTATTGTTACACAAACCTGAATATCCATATGTTATTATTTTATTACAATGCCTCTTATCTTTAACTTTATGTTTCACAAAAAATTACATTTCAAGTAATGGAGACTGATCCTCAGTCTGGACTTAATTTGCATGTTGTTACTTTTACTTTCCTTTTTAAAAAAACTGATGGTTAATCTAAAAAATTATCCAAAAATTGGGACTGCAAAAACATTCTGAACTCCTATGAGATTCCCTTTAAATTGATTTTCAGCAATTTCATTTTTATCAACAATTCAAAACAAAAATTGGATGATTGAGATTATCAAAAGTTTTTGGCACTGAAAATTTATATTGGTAAATGCAGCAAAAATTTCTTTTATAAATTTGTGTTGTATGCTTAAACAAATGGCCTGATTACGTTATAGTACAGTTTAGTTGAAAATAAAACTGATTTTCTAGTCTTCTTTTATTTTTCAACAAAACACGATGTACCAGAACACGCAGTATGTATAAACTAAGCAATTAATCCATGAAAAACATTTCCAACACATACTTTCTAGCACTAAAATAAACAATTATATACCACAATTTATTTCTTTTATTAGTGATGCAGCATTGTGAGCCCCCTCCACTAATGCATGGGACCATGTAGCTAACTCTTTTGGCCGTTCAACACGAAAGAGGTGACACTCAACTCCATTTCTTGTGCCAGTTCTTGTACTGAAAGTTAATTCTGCACCATGCAAAGCATTGCTACCTGTAGCACCGGAATGAACTAACCTAAAAAAATAATTTAAAGATTTATACATGTCTATTTTAATGACATATATTTTATATTTTTCATACATTACCTAGTAGCTAGCAAAGGATGGCTAATATATGGTTGGGCCCAATCTTCACATGACAAAGGAACCATGTCATAAAGAAGAATATCTTTATCAGTTAATGCTGCATAAACCGGTTTCCACTCAAGACGATTTGAATCAGGCATAGTGACTTGTTCTGCCAGCCAGCCCATGACACGTACTTCTCTATTTCCAGGGCGATCACCCAATATTTCATTAGCTTCATCACGAGCTGAAAAATGATAGAAAACAATTTCTGTCAATAATATATATACCTGAAAATATATAAGTACACTCGCTAAAAGTATGTTTGATAGTTATTATTCAAAAACTCATGCTATTAACTCATGCTCAAAATGTATGCTATATTTTGAATTAAATCCACATAATTTTTCAGTATAGAAATTATTTTTTTGGAAATGCAATTTCACTTTCTCCCACACAAGCACAATAAGAAGTATGACTGCTTTTTTTTTTAAGTAAACAGGCATGTTATATAAACTTGACAGTATGATTTTTAGATTCAGTTGTTTTTAGTGGTTTTAAGTCTCTAAAAAGACAACATGTCAAATCAGAAAATTTAAAATAAATACCAAGTGGAGTAAGTTTTGTGATTGCTGCATGAATAGTGTTAAACCATTGTGTTGTTGACGTAGTGTCTTTTCCTCTTAGTACCGCTCCAGATCTACCGTTTGGTAAAAAGATTTCAAATATACGATCATCCAGATCTATCCCACGCATGGTAACATGCTTTGTAATATAACTTAACTTTAATGGTATTCGTTTTAGTTCTACCCATAATTTTGTAGCATTTGCTTCTTTTGATACAGGACTTCCTGTCTCCCAACTACTTTGTGAAGTTGTTCGTCTGAAATAAGGAGTTACTTCCTTTAAAAATTTTACAGTTAATTCAACCTCCCTTCCAGCTCTTTTTAAAGCCTGTACAGCTTCATCATGAGTGGCATTTCGTAAATCTTCTCCATTGACTGCTAAAATAGCATCCCCAACATAGAGACTTTCAGTTTGATCAGCAGCAAGTCCTTTAAAAATTTTTGAAATTAATATTGGCATTTTATTTTCCCTCCCTCCCTTAATACTGATTCCCAAACCACCAACTTCTTGTTTAATTACTCGGACTAGTCGAACTTGGTTAGCAACATGTTCTGGAACCTCAAAATTTTCACCACCATTACTAACTGAATCCTCCCTTTGCGTCTCCTTTGGACTCGGAGGAATAGTTCCATTGACTTCAAAATTTTCTTCTACATTTAATATAAGGGTACCATCTTCCAGACTAACCAAAACCTGTTGCCATTTGCCTTCGTGAAACACTTCCATGACGGCACTTTTCGTGCCTTGTCCGGCAGCCATCTTGTTTGGTTGCATTTAGAACGCTCTAATGATTCTGCCGGAAATTTACAACCAACACCCCATCCCAGAATACTTTGCTTAAAAATTCCTGGAAAGAAAATAACCTGTCAACAGCGGTAAATTTCTCTAGTACGACAGAATAGTTCTTGCTAAAAAACTATGGATATAATTTCTTTTAAGTCTTCCTTCAACCCGTGTCAAAGCGCAACCGGATATTGGGTGGGATAGTTGGGTAAACGAGAGAAAATTTAAAAGTTGGTTAAACGAGAACAAAAACAAAGTGCGATTTTATATCATTGGAAAACGCCGAAAATTTGTAGCTAACCAGCTACCCTCGTTTCCTTGCCTTTACTTGTTGTGAATTAAACTCGAAACATCTTTGAATTCTCTTCTCTAGATCCACAATCATATATTTTAGTGCATTTAACTAAACATACAATGTTACCATCTGTAGGAGTATTTGGAACAGACAGTCAAGCACAAATTATCATTTCGCTGTTCAAAGCGGCGGGATTTCCAGTTACTGCTGTGTGGGGAAATACTTTAGAAAGTGCTAAAAATGCAGCTAATGAACTAAAGGTTCAATTTTATACTTCAAAAATTGAGGAATTATTGTTGCACAATGAAGTGGATATTGTCTGTGTATCTGGTACCCCACACCAATATGCTGAGGTTTGTGTCAAAGCTTTGTCTATTGGAAAACATGTTTTCAGTTCAGTCCCTGCTGGATTAACCATAAAAGATGCCAATCATATGCTTGAAGCTGCACAATATTATCCCAAATTGTTGTCAGTTTTAAATTACCCTCTTAGATTTTTAAATGCTTATATCAAGGCCAAAAAATTACTGCAAAATGGGTATCTTGGTGAACTTCTTTTATGTGAATGTAGTATTCACACAAGTTCTTTAATTAGTGATTCATATGACTGGCATTGTGATTCAGCTATGGGTGGTGGTATCTTGCAGACTTATGGATCACATGTTATTGATATACTTACATTTCTTTTGGATCAAAGAGCAACTGAAGCACATGGAATTGTTGAGACATTTGTTAAACAAAAGCATGACATGCCTAGCTTTCGGCATATTTCAACAGATGATTTTTGCTCTTTTCAGCTGAAATATCCTAAAGGTATTAAAGCTTGTGTAACACTTAATTCCCACTTACCAAGTGGTTTCCTTCAAGAAGTTATGTTGGTTGGAAAAAAAGGGTTCATCAAAATTGTTAATTGTGACTTGTATGGACAGTTAAAGGGTAATGAAACAGGTGAATGCCTGTATAAAGAAGAAGGAGAAAGGTCTTTATATGATTCATTTAATGAAGTCTGTCCAGGAATGTATTTACTAGGACTTGAGCAGCTTATTGAAGGGATTAAAATGGCATTTGAAAGTATGCAGTTAGCAGGAGACCAAAGTGGTGCTGATCGCAGAAATGCTGATCATAATCTTATATCTACAGCTGCAAACTTTGATAACGGTATATTGCTACATATATTATTTCACACAAATTTTCGTATATATATATCCAAGAACTTAGGAGATGACAGAATGAGGTCTAAATATATTCCAGGAAATTATTTTACCTTCTTCAAAGGAAGAAAATAAAGAAAACAAAATAATTTAATATATATTTTTATACCTGTATAAATGTTAGTACACACATAGTTTGCTGTTAACAATTCAACTAGATATACACTATTAAAACAAGACTTGTCTGCAAATCAAAATAAAATATTTTTATTTTTAGGTTGCTATACCCGTTCCGTTATGGATGCCATTGTTTTGTCGAATGAGAAAAGGACATGGGTAATGATCAAACAATTAGATGAAGAATCTAAGGAATGCCCATTTTGGAATGCCAAAGAATCTTCCTTAACAGAATCAACAGGAACGTCTGCCGATGATAAAAGAGCAACTAAGCATCGGACAGAGAGTTACAAGAGGTCTTCCCCACTTATTTCAAAACGAAATAAATAACAATATTAGCTATATATAAACTGTTAAAATATGTCATAAAAGCTAAATTGAACTTTCGCACTAAAATATCGATAAAATATTCAAAACAGAGCGAGTAATGTTTGTACTGTATGTAGTGGCTAAATTGTGAGATAATAAAATATTTGTTCTTGCTACTATGAAAGAAAGTGTTTGATTTGTTTGCAAAGTTTACATTACACGTCCGTCCTCGGTAGTATAGTGGTAAGTATCCCCGCCTGTCACGCGGGAGACCGGGGTTCGATTCCCCGCCGGGGAGGAAAAATTTTTTTCTCACTTTAAAATTTGTCATATAGTATTTTGCTTTTTATACTAAAATTATTTTATTCGCAATATATTAATGCAATCTTCCTTAAACATGGAAAATAATGTATTTTATTTTAGGGTTGACTTTGTAAATGTACTTCTATTTCTCTTTAACTACACTCACGGTTCTATGGTGTAATGGTTAGCACTCTGGACTTTGAATCCAGCGATCCGAGTTCAAATCTCGGTAGAACCTGTTATTTTCATATCTTTCTTAATTATTATATATATAATAAATTTAAAGTTTTTAAAAAATGGACGTTACTGACAAACTTCGATTTTAAACGTTTTAACTCGATAACAAATAAACATTGCGTAACAGAATTAAAGTATGAGAAGTAAAAAACGCAGTAACAAAAAAGCACCGCTGATGGGAGTCGAACCCACAACCTTTGAATTAGAAGTCCAACGCGCTAGTCCATTGCGCCACAGCGGCTGCATGTAGTAAGATTTTTAATAAAACTAATATGCATATTTACAAAAAAATAAAAATGAAAGTAATAAGGGTTATGAACATTAAAACAAAAAACATCATTGTTGTTATAATCTTTTTAAAACTCGTGACTTTCAAATGAGAAAAGATGTTGTTTTGGATGTTTAAAGATGAACGTTGAATTTTGAAAAGGTAAGGTAAAATTATTTCAGGACCACTTCAAGTTATGTTTTTTGGCTGCTAGCGTTTTGTGTTTACACTTAAGCAAATCTGAGGGGTTGATAATCAAGCCTGATCAAGCGTGAAAACGATTTAAAATAAAAACGGAAAAGTTTCTGAAAAGCCCTGACTGGAACTATGTTGCTCTTTTAGTAAACGTATTTTTTTTAATAAGAAACCCTTTTTTAATAAAAGAAAATAGATTAAAGCGTCAAAATAATTAAGAAACTTTCAGTACTGTACTTGTTTAGCTTTAAAAAATTAAGTAACGTACACCCAACCTCTCGTCCCCAAGGGTTCCCGCTTTTTTAACATCGAGGCTAGCGTCAAGTAAGCGCTAGCGGCTTTGACATCAGGCAACAAAACGTAAGGACAGGATGACATATATCATTAAAATTTCTTTTAACCCGATATTCTAATATATTTCAGATATTTCATTTCAAACGCTCCAATCTCAATTTAAATTATTTAAAGTCGAATCGAACAGCAAAATGTGTCTCGTGTCTTAACATAAAAACGTAAAAAAGCGGAAAGATAACCTTTTTTTACGTAGATGGAACTGTTTTGGCTACTGTAAAAATTAGAAACCCCAATAAAAAACTTACACAGAAAAAAACACAAAAAAATGAGAAACATTGAGTACTAAGAGTCGTTTACTGGTTCCTTACAAAATACGTGTAATTGCTTTATAACTAAATCGACCACGTTTTTATGGAGTTAGTTGGTACTGGAATAGGGAATGTTTTCTATATCCTTCTATATCCTAGTCTGGAATTTATTCCAGGAAGAATTTCTTTGAATAATCTGACACATAATTTAGACCCAGAAGATTTCAATCGTATGTTTTTTCACTTAAACAAACAATGAATATTTTTCTTGTTATGCTTATTTTAAGTTCCAGAAGGACGACGCATAATTTTAATTTAAGGCTGAATATTGATTTGAAAAATTGACTCCCTTTTTGTCCTTCGTTTCCTCAACCTTTCGTCAAAAGCACGTGATTCTATACATTAATTTAAGCCACATACGCTTACACAACAACAGCGACGTGGTTCGGTCCACAGCGCGGGCATGTTTAGCAAGTGTCTTTACCACAGCTACGTGTCAACCCATGCCATGTGAGGTAAATTGGGTAGGTATTACCGGTGTATACTTAATGTATACATTCAGAACACAGGACCCACATTGATAACAGTGTTTCCAACACTGAAGTGGCTATCCTGTATAAATATTCGGAATGTTATAATTATAATTATTATGTTGAAAATATTGACGGGGCTAATGGACAACTACTGATAACAAACTTTGAAATGGATAGGGATTCCGCGAGGCGCACCATAATTGACGCCGGGCCGATGGGCAAAATTTTTAAAATGCACGTCTTTTAAAAAGTCAGAAAATGGATTTCTGAGACTACGTTGAAGTTATTTTCTTCAAGATTGTCATCACGTATGTCCCAAAGTAAGGAAAGAAAAATTCAAATGTATCAAGTTAAATGTTATACTTCTTATTACAGGATTAGAACAAATGAATTTTGGGAAAAACCATATATCCTTAGACTTTGTGCATTATAAACAAGAACAAGAAAAGTAGACTCTAATTGATTGATTTAAGATCGAAAAAACGAGGAAAAGGAACTGTGTCTTTGTTTTGCATTTGGTATGCTCCTCTCTTTCAGCTTCTGCATCCATCTTGATATTGGAATAGATAAAATTCTGCAAATATAATGCTATTTAAGCAAATTAAGCAAATAGTTAATATCTGTGGTCAACGTTTGAAATGTAACAAACTGCCTGAAACACAAAAAAGGTCTACTACACAGTGCTCCCTATGATGAAAACCAATTTTGGAAGACATTCACCGTAAATTGTTTTGACGTGCTAACTTTCTAGTGCTGGTAAACCTACAACTTGGAATTCGTTAGGTAAAGATACAAGCCAAAAGGGCTATATAAAGGTGTATAAAAAGATAAAAAATGCAAATGAAATGCCGCATTCCTTCAAAAATCAAATGTTTACATTCTTCAGGGTCGCCCTCTTTCTGCCCGATAATGATCACCACATAAGCAAAGAGCAACAGAAGTAACCAATCAAAAAGCGTAGCCAGCCCGCAGAAAATTCGTTTGAAACTTAGCATATTTTTAACTATTTCGATTTCACGATGCTGAGAAGAATTACGTTGGGTCTCCTGGCTACAGCACCCTTAGCTCCTGAATAAAACAGAGATCTTCGAAAGTTATATTCCAAATTGTTCTTTCGTCTGCGTGACATTTTCGCGCGCCTCATAGGCAACAAGCTAAATGAATTTGGTCCCTTTTTCCATAGAAACTGCTTTTTTCGTCCTCTTATCTGTTTACCTGCCTGCCTGCCTATTTGCATTTAGAATTTCTTTTTGTTATAAATAAATCTATGGGCTTTTCTAATGAAACTGACAACAGCCATTTAAAAACTGAAAAGCGAAATTCTTTACAGCTTTTATTTATTTATTTATTAGTTAATATTTACACAGGATAGCCTAACCAGTTACAAAATGGTACTGCTATCTAAGAGGGTCCTGTTACAATCAGTTTATTAATGTTTTTTTCGTAATTATAGTGCTTTGATGAAGCATAACAGAGATGGATTCACAAAGTAAGTCTTATGTTGTCTGAAACCATTTTGAAGGACTGAACTGTTTTACTTTAAAACTGGTAACCAGGTTATAAATGAAGTTCAGACCTTGACCTAATGCTGTAAATGTTCTCATTTGATATTATATTCCGATATGATTAATTATTTTACTTTTTTAGCACCAAAGCCTTTGTTACTCAAGATTCTGTTATTAGGAGACAACTCTGCTAAAGCTACGTTTTTTACAAAGTTTACTGATGACGGCTTCAATATTAATGTTGATTACACAGAGAGAAAAATACATTTGGACGGCCAAGTGATCGAAATTCAGGTAGGACAGAATAAATTTGAAATCCTCGAACAAGATTCTTTAGTGACCAGTTCCATTCCTATCTTCTTTAAAAATAGAGGGTAACAACCCCTTAGTCAATTCAAAACAACATTTTATTCGACTTTTTTTATTCAGCAAACAACCAAATAATACAAAAAGAAAAATGCACAGTTTCCTCGTCTCCGGGGTTTGCAGCGTGATGTCAAAGCCGCTAGAACGAGGTTAAAATACACAGCAATGTTCTTGCTAAACATTAGATATTAGATTTTACCTGAACACAATTTAATCTGGGAGAAGCGACTAATTTTATGCTTGGCGACTAAAATTTTCCCTGACTAATTTAAACCTTTGTTTCTTTAATCTCTATAGATGCCCTAAAACTGAGAGTCAAAATACTGCATATTTCTTAAATTTTTCAAAGCACTAGAGAATAATGGTCAAGTTGCAGTGTCAAACAACATCTAACAACCTGAAATCCACGCATTATTTGATTATCAGTGTACACTTAATATTAAAATTCAGTATTAAATCAATTTGGGTTAGTTTCAAGGAGAAAGGGACAATGAATCTTGGGGACGATGTTGTACAACAATATTGTTACTCCAGCCTTTTTGCTTGTTTTTGCTATTGTACTGAGCTATCCACTGTACATGGAGTACATTGTCACGTTATTGACTATATTACTTCTGGACCAAATATTAAAAATATCAAAATAATGACAATACTCTCGAGTTTGCCTGCATTTGGTGTTGTTGTTGCATAAAAAGACAACAAAAATGTTTTTCGATAATCTCTCTTTGTACCTTAGCGACTAGATACATAAAAACGTTGAAGGTTGCTTCTGTGTTACGGAAACAGGTACTGGGTCCTGAGGACTCTAAATCGGCCGGCAACCCCATATTTAAAGTACTTTGGTAATCCTAACGCGCTAAACACAAACCCAACCCCAATGTCATCAAATTATTCATTTCTTTTTTGTTTTTTAGGCGTGGGTTATGAACAGACAAGAACGATTTGAAGCACCGACATCCGCTTATTTTAGTGGAACATCCGGTGTGTTGTTAATTTATGACAGTTCGGACGAAGATAGCTTAGAATTTTCGATGCGTGATGAAATAAGAAAAGTGGAATTGTATGATGGTCTGGAGACTCTAATAGTTGAAGTGAATATGGATCCTAAGAAGAAGAAACAGGTGACAACAGAAAAAGCTCTGGAGTTTGCCAAAGAACACGACATGCAGCTCATAGAAACATCACTTTTGGAAGAACTCAATATTGAAGAGATCTTTGGAATGCTAGCTAAAAAGATTTTAACTAATAAAAGGCATTTTGCGAACAAAGTTCAACTGAATTGTAAAATACCTCAAGAAAAGTCAACTTGCTATTAAAATCAAACCATTAGCGCCCATCATTAAGACTTCTTTTGCTTACTCCAACATTTGTAGCTTTCTAGGTTAATCAACCTATGATCAACCTTTTTTATCGATATTTTTGCACCGAACCTTTTTAAAATAATTATAAAAAGTACAATCATGGGTGTTAATTGCACACAAGATTCAAACCAAGGTTCGGCTCGTGTTCATTTGTAAAATGGATTGCAATGTTCTTGATAACAGTAAGTGGGTAGGCTACTATTTCTTTGCTTATTCGTACTTTTAATAAGCCCTGAACAGGACCATTATATAATCTATTGTGGGTAAAAGCAAACAACATGAACTCACTTTGTATATCATGAACTCCAATATCTATATTATAATACCCGTATACGTCTGTCTGTCTGTCTGTCTGTCACACAAAATGGTAGCTTAGCTGCACAATAGCGAGAAGCACGCAATGCGGTATAAAAAGGACGGGCGAACCCGTGGATTTTCCACGGGCTAACGACTAGTAAGTATTTATTTTCTCAAGCATTCCAAATTATTTTTGGCTGAAATCCACCAACAAGTAGTCGATGAAAAAGACAAGACTTATATTTTTTTAAATTCGCGCATTCTTTTCGAGGAAAAAACATCTCATCTTAAAAAATCGAATTTTGGCCTGTTTTAGTATTTTCAGTTACAGATAAGCCTTTTAATATAAGAGACTAGTTATTAAACTTTGCCGGTCACAGGGGAGCAGACACAGCTTTCTCTCAGGAATCTTAGCTAGTATAATAAACTTTGCTTGTGCTAGTTTTTTGTGTTTTCAAAAGATTGACTAGATTTAGACAAAAATTAGGCAAATTTACAGTTAGAACACTATTGTTGAGATATAAAATTAACATAAACTTTTCCGATATACTACAACAAAATATTTTTGTTGCATTGAAAATAATATTACAAAAATACGTAACTCCAGCAAAACTTAACGTTTACGTAGACACAAATAGACCATTACCATATTAGATTTTTACAATGTTTAAAATCCTTTTCAATGAAAACCTCAACATTAATGCCATTAAACATTATTCCATGATAACAAAATTTCCAGAAAAATTAAATTTAAATTAATAACACGAAATATAAAAATCTACTTAAAAGCTAAACTAATAGTTTAAATAACGCAAAAATATCTTAGAGTGCACAAAATGTCAATGTTTTCGTACAACGCAAAACCCAGTAAAAATGTTACCAACACCATCGAAAATTTCCGGACTTCATTTATTCAATATACTCAATCGTTTTTTAAAACGTCAGTATATGCATTACATCTATATGACAACCTCTGGATTCTCAAAGGTTTTTCTTCTTAAAATTATTATAAACACCTGAATCAAGCACATAACTGTTACAAAAATTAAAAACACATAAGAATAATGCACAAGGTAGCCAGATACTAAGCTTCCCAACATAAAACCAATTTGTCTTAGTGTGTTTCTTATGCTCTCGACATAAGCCTGATGTTTGGATGATACAAGACTGGCGGCCACAATAACAAGAAAAATTTGTTCTCCGATTTCTGCTACAGGTACAGCGATGGCCAGCAAAATTGTGAGTATTACATTACCTAAAGTATTTAACTGTGCCTTTATCAATGCGGTTTGAATAACTGCAGCTATCAATACAACCATGATGCTGATCAAACCAGACATATAAATAGTTCTTCCTTGAACCTTTGTGCTTGTCAATGCTGCAATGATTGCAAAGACTATGACGGCGAAGAGAATGTAGAAAATGGTGACAAAGTAATGGGGAAAGTACAACAGACTAGTGATTATAGGAAAACTTGCTACGAAGGCAATTTGGAAGAATTCAGCAATCATCGTCATTATCATTACAAAGAGAACATCAAATGTTTTGAGTACATCTTTCAACACGTGCAGAAATGTTTCTTTCTCGTAAGTTTTGAGTTTGCATTTCTCATTTCCAGTTGCTTCTTTCAAATCATACTCCTTTGAAAGATCAGTTGCTAAAAGTATGACAAAAACTTGAGTAACAACAATACACAAGAGAGTTATAAAGCCAGGTAAGTTTCCCATTGTAATACGCAGACCAAATAAAGTTAAATCAACATGTTGTATAAATTGAACAATGACCGGACCAGATGCAAATCCAACGAAAAAGAATGCCATGAGAACAGGTGTCTTCTTTCTCATTTCATCTGCTGAATACGATCTTGCAATTTCTGCTCGTGTTATAGGTCTGACAATTGCGTTTGCTCCCATTAAAATCTGACCAATGAAAGGATAATAAGGCGATATCGGCATGACATATATAATACATCCAGTCATGCTGATAAAATTGCACAATAGTATAATGACCTTTATTTTTCTCGTTTTATCTGCATGCCTTGCAACAGCCGTAGAGAACAATACGGAAGGCACACAATACACCAAACTAATAAGTCCAAAAAATAATTCCGGATTTTTAGGTCCTATCAAAGTTGTTAAGTATATCCATAAGGTTGAAAATATTGCAGCTCTTTCAAATCCAACCGCGAAATATTGAATCGAGTAAGCAGAAAATGTACGTTCTCTTTTTTTCTTCCATGATTGATAAGCACTTTCGTCCATACTTTTTGTTGATGTTTATCCGCAACGATCTTATATAGCTCGCTGATTTATGCAACCTGATATTACCAATAGTGTGATTGAAGCATTTGTTTTACTATCATAAAAATTCAATTTAAGTTTTAATGGAATTCATTTTAATATTCTCGTCTAACCAACTGATAGCTTGTAATCTCCTAGCAACCATAATGGTAGCTATAAATGTAAACAAATAACATGGCTAAAGAATCGGTAAAACATAGCTATATATATACAGAAAAAACTATGAATCATTCCGCAAGAAAACATCCATTTCAACTCTGTTTAACAGCGACGCTATTCAATTCACGTTTCTCAATTAAGTGATCACAAAAAACCTGATAATATTAAAAGCATAATTCATGCATAGCTACTGACATTTTTTTTATACTTGCGGTTTTTAATTAATCATTTCTACCCGTGTAATAGACGTACTTTCAAGGCCATGTTAATTACACATCACCTTCTTCTTAAATGCATCAGCATTCTCAGTTCTTGATAATAGTGGTGGGCTAGAACACAGATTTTTAACAACTTTCACAGATAAGGAGAATACTAAAAACATCAGGCCATATTTTTTAAATGCGATGTATCAGCTAAAACTCAGGAAGAATTGAAGCGTATTCTAGATTAGAAAATAGACATGCTACATTTTCACGTTTAAGAGTACAAAAAATTGTTTTAATCACTATAATAAAAATTTTATTACGTACGTTACAACTGCACTATAATTTATTTTATCTGCGTGTTTACACGCATATGTTTGAAATGGGCGTCCAATCCTATGAAAGTTAAGTTTTAAGCTACCATTTTGAAGTTAGAAAAGTCATTCCCAGGACCCTGTTTTTAAGAAGCGTAAACTCTGCACAAACCGGAAATCGGCAACAGGAAAAATTCCTCACATGATCGAATTCAAGCGTGGAAAAGATAAGTAAGTATTTGCAAGTCAGAGCGTAGTTTCATTAAAAAAGGATGACTGTTCCTGCTGATAAAGAGTTGGTCGTGCTCATGTTGTCTCATAATGTATCATTTGCAACTCTAGAAATACGTGTTTTTGGTATCAAACAGTGAACCAGTGAACAAGTAAACTTGAAACTTTTGAAATGTTATGTTGTTATTTTGTTTTCTTGAAAGATATTTTCCTCTTTTTTATATAACATCTATATTATAATACCCGTATACGTCCTTGAAAGTTATTTGTCTTCTTTTTATATAACTTCTTTTTTATAATTCTTCTGTTCAAACAATCAATGCTGTGCGTACCAGTAATTTCTTTGTTTGCAAATGACATGTCTTCAATAATACTTGGAGGAAGAAATATATCCTTTCCTTAGCATTGAGAAAAACTAGCAAACTGTTGTGAATAAGACTTGCAAAAATCAATGTTGATTTTTTGTGAAGCTGCTTTTTTATATTTTGTTAGTGTTCATTATTAAAATAACTGAAGTGAGTTGTACTGAGTCTTGTGACTTGTCTTAGTGTCTGTTGATATCTCCAATAGCGCAGTATCCCTTCTGAGCCAAAAATAATTGAGCAGTGAAACGGTTTTTGAGAGTTTTTGCGAGGCGCACCGAGTCTATCAATAGTGTAACACCGTCCATTTCTGGGGTGCACACAGATAGAGGGAAGAAAGGGCGCGATGGAATAGTGTATTTGTTTTTAGCCTACCTGTAGATAAAACGCGCTTCTTTGATCGATTTCCATACACTACTAGTGTTTTCGATTTTCTAACAATAGTACGCATGCACATTAACTTGGCTCCCAGAAGATTCTAACGATGTTATAGTTCCCAGTCCCCAATTTTCATCAAAGTTGAACCACTAAGGCAAAGCGTACAGTCTATGAGTAGGCTAGAAAGTGTTGTGATGTACAAATGTCGTTTTTTTCATGATGATCAAAATAACACTTTTGGTCGCGTGTCCAATCTTGTTTTTACAGCTTCTTCTTCTTTTTGACCTATTCGTGGCGGTTTACGTTCCGTCCCAATGAAAAAACATAACAAGTGTTGGAGGGACGAGTATGGCCGCGTTTCTTTATCCTTATCGAGCCGTCATTCCTTTTTTAAAAAATTACTCTTGGTTTAGCAAAGAAGACTGACTTAAACCATCTTTTCCTACGAACGTTTAAAAAATAATGTGCACCCCAAATGAGAAACGGTCTTTATGTATCATGAATGCTTTATATGCATTACATAATTCTCTCGCAGCGCAGATGTTAAAGACGCATGTTTTCTTGTTTAAATGTTAATAACAAGACTACAGTGTTTTGTTAAGATCTCGCGTTTTTATTTTTTATTTATGAATTTATCTGAAGTATTGTTTAGTAAGTTGTTACCGACCGTTAATAATCAAAACAATGTTTACCAACTGGAGATACGTTGTCCGCCCAAATTAATATAAATACAGAGTAGACAAGAAAACAATGGAAATAAAAAAAATGACACATATTACGCACAGAAGACAAACAGTTATACAGAAAACGAAAAAACGAATTCCGTCCTCGTGCAAATTACGTTAACAAAATCAATCAAAACGAATGCCTAAGCCTATTGGTAATACAGTGGAATCTCTCTAAAGCGAACACCATTAGTGCAAAAAAAAAGTGTCCGTCCTATAGAGGTGCCGCTTTATAGAGATTGTATCGAAATATCACTTCCAGAGCAAAATTTTGCCGAAAACATGCCTTTTTTTGTTTATACACGTTTTTTCTTTGTTCTATTCCTTTCAAATCAAGGAAATGAGACTTATAATTTGATGAATGTGAACTTGTATTATTCACACCCTCTACTGTTATACAAACAAAAACAAATGTCAACTAACAAATACATTGTATTTTATAATCTACTCGAAAAAATCTCGGACTGAAGTTTGCTTTATTTTTGGAGACCCTCCACCTTTTTTTGTAACTGATGACAGCATGTCTTGACTTTCCTCGTCAACTGTCTTATTTGATTTACGTGGTTCCAAATAGGAATCGGCGATTGAGATCACGGGGGTAATGAATTAATAAAACTATAAAAATATTATAATACCCGTATACGTCTGTCTGTCACGCAAAATGGTAGCTTAGCTGCGCAGGTAGCGAGACGCACGCAATGCAGTATAAAAAGGACGGGCGAATCCGTGGATTTTTTCACGGGCTGACGACTAGTATTTAAATAATGCATTCAGTTTAGGAGGTTCCCCTAGAAAAAAACTATATCGCAGAGAATTGACTGTTCTGAAGATACTTGATGAGGATGCCATAGTGTGTGACAGTACGACAAAATTAAGTCAAAAATTTAATTGATTGGTTGCCATGGTTACCCGTTGGTAGGAAAAGTTTTGGTTGCGCGTGTTCCTCAAGGGTTACGTGTATGGATTAAGTAAAAAGCATTTTCGTAAGGCTGCTCGTCTTCCAGAGAACTGATGCGGTATTTTTTGAACGAAAGAAAAGATAAAACAGGGCGAAGCTGGCAATACCTCGAAAAAATAACTGAAAGGCAAAACTTCGAATTGAGAATCGGTTTCATTTAAACACTAGGTGGCACTAATGCCTGCAATGACAGAAGAAATTGTAAAGTGTGTGTGCTTCGATCTTGAGAATTCTTGTTTCGCGTGGATTCCAAACTTAAACGGCAAAAAACTTGTTTAAATATTTTTTTATGGACGTTCTTGACTTGTGGATCGACAACAGCACCACATACCTAATTTTTCTGCTTCATCATTGGTTGTACCAGCTTTTTTAACTAACTTACTTATTGAATTTCTACTTCTCCAGTAGAGTAGTAAATCTAATTAAAGTTATCATCCATTCTTATAACATAAGCAGTTAATAAACATACATCAATTCATGGCAAACACTACTTTTTTCTATCGCGTTTTTTAAATTTTGGATTTCATCCATAATTGTTTTTTGATAATTTTCTTCAATAGTTGATTTCATTTTATCGTCACGGTTTCTAATGCCATTAATTACTTCAAGATAAAGACTCTGGAGTTTGACAAATTCATTTGAATCTATAACGAAACCATCCGTTAATAATTTACTGATAAGTAGTTCGAATTTACCAATAGAAGTGATCAACTTGTCTAATAGCTCAACAGTTTTAGCAATCCTTTTGTTACCTTTTGGAATAAAATGTTAACACAGATGATACGGTAGCTGCTACAGTGGCAACACCTGTCAGGATAGCTCCAAGAGGTATGCCAACAGTAGTAAAACTACTACCAACGCCAGATACTCTTGTTAGTATAGAAACAACAGATGCTGAAGTTTGAGATCTACTGTGATAATAAACATGGAATCTGTATATGCTTTTAGCCAAAGGATGGTTCGAATTCAAATGCTGATGTTTCACATACACATGTTGATAGAAATACTGCAAAATTTAATTGAGTCTGCCATAATTTGAATGGACTGGTTTTCAAACTTCTTCTGCTTTTGGAATTAAAGGGAATAGACAAAAAATTGTAAGAATTAATAGTCCATCTACTATTGATCAAACTGAGACGCTAACTGTATGGTTTTTAAATTTGACAGATAGTGATGTTATAATTTCAAGGACAACCAAGTTCTCTTTTGAAATTACTCTTGATTTAACTCATGATGCGAACAGAACATTAGTAAAAAATGTTAAAAGAACTATTATTAAAAAGAAAGTTGTAAAACTCGAAGGCAAAGAAATATTTAGTATTGATGATAGCGACACACTTGACACATATTATTATCTATGGATGGCATATGCTGAAAGATATTGATACCAAAAGAAATGGACAAACTGAAAATGCTATTAAATATCGAATTGGTACGGAAAATAGAGCAGCTGACACTGGAGATGAAGCAATGTCTATGGCATTTGGTAATAAGTTTTGCATCCCACTAGACTTTGTAATGCTGGCAAGTTCTATGCCTTTGTATCAGTCTGGACTATCAAGTAAGCTTTCATATGAACTGACATTTAATGATTACAATAAAGCAATTAAGACTTTAAATAATTGGTTAAGTGTGTAATGTTTGTTCTTTTCTCATCTCCTGATCACTTGCCTCTTTTTAAGGCTTATCTTAACAGTCAACACATGAACATGAACAAAAGTCGTCTTCCGTTTCTCGACGTTTCTGTTATTCGTGAGACCGCTAGGTTTGTTACGTCTATTTATAGAAAACCCACATTTAGTGGCACTTATAGCAATTTTCGTAGCTTTTTGACTGATGAATTTAAAACTCGTTTAGTTTTGACTCTGATTTTCAAAATGTTTAATATGGTATCGGATTTTTCAGGATTCCAGTTGGAATTGCGTGATCTGAGACATATACTGTTAAGAAATGGCCATCCTTCCAGCTTAATTGACCAGTGTATAAAGTCATTTTTTAATAAAATTTTTCACGTGAAACAGGTTGTTACCACTGTTTCTAAGCTACTTATTGTCTTACCTTATTTAGGTAAATTATCTCTTGAACTACGTTCCGTTTTGATAAAAGTTTTCTTCGTTGTAAGCTGAGGGTCATTTTTAAATCTAGCTGCAGAATTAGCGACTTCTTCAGATTTAAGGACCGCTCATCAAAAGCCATGCGTTCAAATGTCGTTTATGGATTTAAGTGCGATGGCTGCAACGTCATTTATTATTACGGCAAAACAATACGACATTTGAAAGTAAGAGCTTGCGAACATATGGGTGTTTCCTCTCTCACTGGAAAAGCAGTCAAACTCAAAGTCTTAGTGCTGTGCTAGAACATGTAATATACTCCAATTACGTACTGAGTTTTGACAACTTTAGTATACTCTCCACCGCATGTACTAATTTTGATCTAGAACTCAAAGAGAGCTTATTAATTCGTAGGGACAAACCTATACTCACTAGAAACATTGCATCAATGCCTTTTTATTTATTTTCTGATAATGCATAACGTTGTCCCCACGGACAAACGTCACGTTGTATATATATCGAATCTCGATGTTGATCTTTGTACTTGGTAATGGCCGTCGTACGGCCAAAACCTCGTTAAAATATATATAGTTCACCTAAAGGAGTTGTTGTTCTTTTTCCCTTTAAAGTAATTAAGAGTGATAAAACCGACACCAAATACAAAATTAGTAACATGTGTATGGAGTATGATGTAATTTCTAATTCAAGATTGGCATCAGATATTAAAACTGATTACATGAAGAAGAGCATTTTGTATGATCGAATTTTTATCTTTAAGGACATCTCGTCCTTAAAGATAGTAAAAAAAAAGGAATTTTAATTTCACCGAAACAGCTAGGAGTCCAAAAGGTATTCTAATGTTGTTTACAAAAGGAAATGATTGGTCAGGAAATACTAATAAATTCTACAATCCTAAAATTATTAATGTTGAGGTAATTATTAAAGGAAAATCTTATCATATATATGCAAATTGGATGGAAAGCTATCATTAATGGGATGAAATCAAGAAACACTTTGGTGCTGGTAGATTGAAGTATGGTTCAGTGCAACATGATTTAAATGTATTAGATATAAGAATGGTAGATTATTATAAAGATAAATTTGGATTGTGGTTGGATTTCAGATCATCCGATAATAGCACACTGCATGAAACAGGTAGACTTATTAAACGTGGTTCAGATGGTATTAGTATAGCTATTACAAAGACGGCTGGGGCTGGTGATGATCTGCAGTGTTTTATCTATCTATTTATGGATGCTCAAATTAACTTTTTAGATGGCAAGCTTGTTAATATTATGTACTAAATATATAATGGACTTTCCAAAATTTCCTCATAGTGCAATGTTTGTTGGTGCAACTGCATGTGGTAAAAAGTGGCTACTCGATGATGATAGTGTACTTATTGTGCCTGATGTAGAATGTAAATTAAATGAATGGATTAGACTATTTACCAATACTTTTAAGGGCCACGAAACACTAATTGATGATTGTTCTGCTGAAGGTGAAATAAATAAAAAACGTGATGCATTATCAGAACATGCATTCTCTGGTAGACATAGAAATCACTCCCTATGGGTATTAACACAAAAGTATAATTCAGTTTCAGAAGATGTTTGAGACCAAGTAAAATGGCTTTGTTTGTTCTTCACCAAAGATAGAGATAGTTTTAGGGATTGTTTAAGGAAGAATGATGTCGTGCCAGATAAGAATGAACGAGATAGATTGAAAAAGGATCTACAAAATAAACCATATTCTAAACTTATACTGAAGTGTTACCAACCAATACGGTAGTTATAATTTTGTTAATTAATAATATAATGATTGAATACGTTAATTTCATTATGTAATCAGCAATTATTTTTGCAATTATATATCCATGTTATAAATTGCGTAAGATTTTCTATCTTATAAATATAGTGATGGATTTCAAGATGCTTAATCAACTAACTAATTTAGAAAAGAATGTTGACAAAGAATTAAAACCTAAAAGAATCAGAAGAACCAATGGAAGAAGAAGTGGATCCTGAAAAAACGAATAGACTGACTAATTGTGTGCTATAAGAATATACTGAACAACAAATAATGGATATGAACGCAGATGAGATCAATAATATGTCAACAAGATATGAGAGCGAATTAAGTGGTTAGATGATTTAATCATTAGGAAAATCATTTATTGGTTTATATTCTAAAATAGCATGTGGGGCTTTAGGTATGGAAAATAAAAAGGAACTAAATGATGATCTAGAGATTGATCCATTTCTTAATACTGCTTTACAGAAATTCACTTGTGATATGTACAATTTATCAATTTGGTGCAACGCAAGCGCCAGTTAGTGTAGCCATGATTACAGGTAGACATTATGTAAAAAATTCTAGCACTAATAGTAGTAATAATGGAAGAGCAGCAAATAGTGGAACCATCAACATTAGTGGAACAGAAGAAAGTAACAAAACAGAAGAATCCCCTAACAGTTGAACAGGGCAAAAATATTGCAAGTATACATTGCAAGTAAGAAAGAAAACACCTACGCCACAGTCAATGGAAGGGTCAAACGTAGCTATCAATAAGCTGGATGGATTTTTCCACGGTCTAACGACTAGTATAATATGTAATGAGTGATGCCACATGTGAATTAACAGGCAAAATAAAAAAAGGTAGTATGATAGAATGTGCTAAGAAGCAAATCAGATATTGGGGTGTAAAAAAGGTAGAAGGCAGTGCCCATAAAAGAAAAATGGCATTAATTTCAGAAAGAACTAAACATCAAGCGATATTGAAGAAATTAAAACATGAAATGACATTGTACAAGAACAGGAACCGAAAAACGGGAATTAAAAAAGAGGCAGAACCACACGTTAAGAAAATAAAGGAAATCAATCAGCAGTAAATTGTGAAACTTTTTCTATACCATAATATATAATGAGTACTATGGATTACACTAAAGATATAAAAGAAATCCTGTATTATGGAGCTGTTGTTTCTGGATTGGCTGTTGGGTATACCATGCTAGGTAAAACACTTTTTAAAATGTCACCATCATCATTGGGAAAATTAGATATTGATGATATTGTTAAATTGGTAGTTGTTGTTGCTACTGCAGATATGACTAAGGACTATCTAGTGAAACTAAAAATAATTCCTGATAATATATAAGATGGCTGGATTAGCAATGATAGGCATTGGTGCTGCGGTGAATGCGCTTGCTTTCTCCGGTAGTAATTCCCTTTTTAGTGCATTAAGGGAAAGTGATGAAGAAAGAAGACGACATGATCTAGCAGTTGAAGAAATGCAAAAGGCTCAATTATTATGGGCTGAAAAAAGAGAAAAACAAATTGTTTACATAAATAATGAAATAGGAAAGGAGAACTTTTCAGAAAAGAGATTTGATGACTTAGGACTTGTGATGAAAAGATACTATGTGCTTACTGGTACCAAAACTTCCAGAACTACCACCTGAACCTAAATTATCACACTTCTATAAACCATCAGAATCACAGAAATATAGGGAATTACGATTTATTGTTGCTAGTATGACTATGCTAGGTGGTGATATTTATGCTAGGTGGTGGCATTTTTTGGTATGAGACAAGAAAACATAAGAAATAATGAATTTTTTTCTATACTATAGTTACAAAGAATAAAGGATGAATATTGGAAATTTGAACATAATGATAAAATACCACGTGATAACTACTGTAAAAATTGCAGAAAATTTGGCTCAAATAATAATTTAAACATACTAAAGTAGCAGATGGAAAACTATTAGGTAGAGCAACATGTGAAAAATGTAAATGTTATAAATTTAATGAAAGTTTGATTGCTTGTGATAGTATTATTATATTTGGTGGATAATGTCAATTATGTCGTTCAATAACTGAAGATAAGGAAAGAAATATTGACGATAAAATTATATGTGATTTATGTGAATGGCCAAAATATGATAAGGATACAAGTAAGAATAAGGAAATCTTCATTAATAATCATGAAAAAATACCAACCAGGGGTGGATATTGTTATGAATGTTCTACTAATGTTGTACTGATCATTTTACATGTTCCTATTATGAAGTACCTTTTCATGATGCGAAAAATGTTTTTGTAAAAAATATAATATTCGTGAAAAAAATTAATGATAGATTATAATGGAGAACTATTGTGTTTACAGTTGTTATAGACAATGTGATGAATTATTAAATAATATAAACCCATATTATAAAAAAAATTAATGGAAACTTCATATATTGGGTAACATGTAGTGAGATATTTGTGATTGCATAAAATAGCCTCAAATCTTGCCCAGACAAAACGCCCACCCTAAAAAATGGACGATGGATGTGAGAATACGGGGAAAGTTCTAGCATTGCTAGAATTGCTTCCGTGTCCTCACATCCCTGGCTACTATGACTGTGAGCAGAAATTAAAAAATTGTTGGAAAGAATGAAAAGAGCAAGGTGAAAACGTTGAATAATTGAGATTGTCAATTCATGGCAAGTAAATTTAATCCAGGCTACGTTTCAACAACTACACTCGTCATCGACAGCTAAACAAATTTTGGTTTGCTTTACCGTTTGATAACTCACTTTTTATTTTCTGTATTTGCGAGTGTTTTTAAATGAGATTAATTTTCTTGGAAATCTTCATGCTGTTATAGAATAATCCTTGCCCAAGTTTACCGTATAGTCGTGATGTCACGAAACATTTCATTTATATCCTATAGTTTCAATACATATTTGGTTTCTTTTTAAATTTTCGTCGATTCGTTTGTTGTGAAAAATTTTCATCATTGAATTTAGCTGTAAGCACCCTAACTATAGTGGTAAATTAAATTATGGCTACCATATTATAAATTACACATTTTAAATTCACTAAAGATGTATTGACATTCAAGACAAAACATGTCTTGCAAAATAAAAAATGTATCTTTTGTCACAATAACATGTTCAATATGATATTAAATAAGATGTTGTTTATGTCCCTGGCCGTGACCATCATCTTGACTTTTAAGTCACTAAAATCGAAAACTAAAAGCCATTTTGTAGTCTTTTTGAGACAGAAAGACTTGCTAAGATCGACCTGGTTATTTTTTTATCGTTAATTGTTGTTAGTAACAAGGAATGTGTCGTTTGAAACAAATAATACAAACACAAATTGATATCAATTACTTGATCAATAATGTCATTATTTCCATTCATAATTGCGCTCCTTTTCCGGTATGTAGTTATTCATAATTAGAAAAAGATTAAAATACGTAAGATGGAGTGTAGATGGTCAATAGAGGAAGTTTTTGACTGTTTTGGTGGTTAAAGAACACTTACTGAAGAAGTTACCTGTTGATATACGTGGTATGGAAAACTTGTTTCTCTAAGTATAAAATAGCTATTTTCTGTATAGACTTTAACTAAAAAAGGGCTGCATACTGAAAGTATAAATACCTATTTGCGTAGAAGCTAAACTTTTTTAAAGCTGTTGTTTTAAAGCAAGTCAACTTTTTTAGAAAAAATGCGTTTTCCGATTAAATTTTTGACTCTTTTACTGGTGCTGGTGTGTATTAATTACTCAGAAGAATGGTTTGGGGGAAGAAGGCGGCGACGGCTGATTCCACCAATTAGAATTCCACCTGTACGTCGAATTGTCCGACGCGTTGGAAAAACGCTTGAAAAAACTGGCAAAGGTTTGGCGAAAGGTGTGACTTCATTGGCCAAAGGTTGTTGCGGTTTAAAACCTTGGATTTGCCGGTCTGAGAAAGAATTTAAAAACAGACAATATGATATTAAAAGAAAAAGTGCAAGTATGGATCGGGATTGGATAACAGGTAAAACTGACGCGTTTTCTCTTTAAGGGCTATCTTTGTGAAGCTTGTTTCTTATTGGCCGTTTTTGTAGGTACTATGTTTTAATTAAATGAGTTTTTTTTAACACTATGTTATGATTTTTTTTATCAGTGAAAAAAATGCTCGCCAACATAAAGGTTGCAAATAACGACAATTCAAAAATCTATTCGCATGTGCGACGGATTACATTGAGTAGCGGTGGAACAATAGAAATTTTGGATCCAGAAATTATTGTTAAATTTAATAATGTTTCCAACGAGTTAAAGGTAACGGTCTTTCTCGCTTGTTCTTGTTGTCGATCTTGTTGTCGTTGTTGTTGTCGTTTTTTGTTGTCGTTTTTTGTTGTCGTTCTCATTGTCGTTGTTGTTGTCGTTTTTTGTTGTTGCTTTTATTATCGTTTTTGTTGTCGTTCTTATTGTCATTCTTTTTGTCGTTCTTGTTGTCGTTCTCATTGTCGTTTTTTTTGTTAAAAGAAACACTGATAATTTAATGCATGCTTAATATTACCGATATTAAAACACTCGCTACCTGTCTGTGAGCCAATTTAAAAGCCGGGGTTTGTAATCGAAAACACAATTATAACCGCACCTATAATCCGAGTATCATCATATAATAGTCGAGTAGATTTCATAGGCAGGTAAGAATGCGCGGCGATGCAGGAAATATGTACAACGATCGATCCCCGTAGAATTTTTCACAGGAGAACGACTAGTTTTGTTAAATAACCGAATCCCCTTTTCCGTGCATTGCGATATGCTGTTATAAGTTGATTATTGGCTAAACTGAATGCAAAATACATTAAAGGAAAAGATATTTCAAGTAAAACTTACAGTAGCTATATGTAACCAAACTAAACTGAGCGGTTAAAATGTCAACAATAAACTCTAATTGAGCTGGAGCTCAAATTTTTGAATGTTTTTAAATTTGTGCAATACAAATGCACTAAAATAGTACTCAGCATCAGAAAGTAAGTTGGCCATTTGTGTCTTTGGTAGCCTGGTATGTAGCTATCTATGGCAGTCTCTCCCCACTTACACAGGCTAGCTTTTCTTGCTATGTTTACATTTTTAGAGGTGCGGGGTAGGGTTTGTGGTGGTCAACCTCGTGCGCCTATATACCCCGACGGCTCTTTGTGTGGTGGTATTAAAATTTTAAAAATTACTAATCTGGAGGAGACGGATGTTCGGTAGTATAGGGTAGCTATTGTCGTTTGATCGGCTGCTCGTCGTTTTTATCTTTCTTGTTGCTATTTTTGATTTTTGGTCGTCGTTTGTTTTCTTATTGTGCTGTCATTATTTTTATCGTACCAATGCTGGCGTCGTTTTAAATGTCGTTTCGTTATTGTCGTCGTCGCTCATACTGTCGTCTCGTTGTTGTCAGCGTCGTTCTTATTGTCTTTTTGTTGTCCTAGTCGTTGTTTTTTATTGATTCTAATGAACGGCTATAACAATTCTCTAGAAAGCTATCGAACATAAAAATCAAACTGTTTTAAATTACGGAATAAACGAACTTCAAGTAGAATACGACAAGAAGAAGACAGGTACAGAAACCGCTCTTTTGGATGCCAGCGGAATTGGAGGTTTTGGTATGTCTACTGGATATCTTAAAATGACTGCAGACATGTTCCGTCTCATCAAATTAGATTCCGTAAGTTGCAGACCCTTTTTGTGTATTTCTAAGGCTGTGCTTCAGGGTCAGCAAGACGATGTTCAGAAGAAGTAATCAAAAAAATATTTTTTCGTTGTGATAGCTTCAAAACTGCCTCCTTTAGTTGTCGTTCTTTTGTTTCCCAAGTATCATTATATAAAAAGGTTAATGAGCTAGCAAAAAATATTTTCGTTGTGATATTATCTGCTTTGTTGGCCTAAGTTCTGTTGAAGAGCACTTTTTCCATGTCAGTTTATAAGTTAATTTTCTGCATCAGTATGTGTTTTCCTATTAAAGTAAAAATAGTGCCAAAAAAGGTTTTTCAACTTCTAACTCATTCTTATATCCACTTTTAGGTGGCCAAATTTATGGAAACAAAAGTTGGTGGTTTACTTAATAAAGCCAAACTTGGAGTGTCAAAGTTATTTGGTTTTCACTACCTGCAAGAATTAGGAAAACAAAACAAGATTTTAGGAGGTGTCTTGAAAGCGTTCGCCTTCTATAATAACTATCTAAGTCTCCACGGAGGAGTGTTTAAACTAATGGAAGGATGTAAGTAGAATTCATCTGCACGTGTTCATAAGGTTCAAACAGCCAGTACCCTCCCTTTAAAGCCACATAAAAGCAGCCATGCGAGCAATCAAACCATCATATAAACTTAGCAAGTACGTTCCAACGCGAGGTTTACTATTTAAGAAAACTTCAAAGTATTCACAGATTAAACAAAAATAACGAAATCGAAATTTACATTTGTTTTACAAAATTAGAGGAGGGTAACAGAAAGAACAGGGAGAGCGCAAATAGGGCGGTTATTTAAAATATAGGGCGGTTATTTAAAGGTCTTATAATTTATTGTTTTTTCACTTACCGTAATGATTAGAATAAGCGCCCTAGGCTTTTATTGGATTTTTGATCTTTAGGGGAGATCCGTTCAGTGGAACTCAAAAAGGAATAGGATAACTTCTTTCTTCGTTCTCACTCAACTCTAACATGTTTGCAGTGGTTTAAAAAGCCAGTTCAAGGTAGTTAAAATGTCGCCGGCAATAAACTTTTCGCGCAAGTTTGACCAAACTGTTGGAAATGCGTTTTAAATTTTTTTGGCTGATTTCGATCCCGTATCAACCGATAACCAGACGAAAAAAAAATTAATCTCGTGGTTAGAAAACCATTAAAATTTTTAACTGATATGAAAAAAAAATTTAAAGTCCCTTTATTGCTCGTTGTCAGTGAGCGAGAATTCAAGTAAAAAAGTTGGATTTCTAATAAAAGCTGTAAAAGTTCGAAGCGAGCTATATCAACGGCGCATGGCCAAGTAGTGATCGGGTTTGCTTCGTAATCAAAAGGTCCATGACTCGATGCACTGCGCAGGCAGGTTTAGTAAGTGCATTGAGTTCAGCTATGGGTCAACCAATGCCATGTGAGGGAAATTGGGTAGGCAATGCCGGTGTATACTTCTGTATAAATTCAGAAGACAGTACCCTCATTGATAACAGTACTCCCAACGTTTCAGTGGTTATGTTGTTTAAATATTCGGAAAAAGCAATGATAGGCCGTGTATATTACTTGAAAATTGATAATTTTTTTAGTTAACAAGTTGGTTGGCTGGATTACAGATTTAGCTGGTTGTGGCAAGCGCGGTAATCAAATTCATGATTCTCTTAAGAAGCTCAAAAAGGACCACGTAAAAATCAATGACGCGTACAAGACACTTCAAAAATACAACAGAGAAGTAAACAAGGTAGATAGTTTCTAGTTTAATAATCACGTGATGTTCCCTGTCTGTTCTTGCTTCGGAAGTAATAATAATTCTCATTCATTTTATAAATTCACAGTTGCACCATAGGGGGAACTGATCTTCGCGGAAAGGTCTTTTTTCGAATATCCCATTTTTTCATCCATCTCGCAAATTTATTGCCTTCTTCAGGGCACTTATTTCGTTTATAGAAATAATAAAACTGCTAAGAAAAATTAATTTTGTTATGGGTGATATTTTTAAAAACTTTTCGCGGTTTCTCTAAGAAGGTAAATATAATTTCTAGGGAATATATTAACCGTAAAAATCAATTTCCGCAGAAAATAAAAACCTAATTATTTTGCGAAAATTAATTCCCTCAAAATACAATTTTCGATTCGCGAAAAAAGGAATTCGCAAAAAAGGTAATTACGGAATTTTTTTTATTAAACCAAGATAACTATACAAAGTTAAAAATTTAGGCGGACACAAAGAAAACTGCGGCGTCAATGTTTGTAAACTTCACAAAAATAAATAGTGGCAAAAAAGAAAGAAAAAAAATATGAACAAACGCTAAAATTTATGTCGCCAAATGCGCAGATGCTTAGATCCCCCTAACGTACAGCTTAAAGTTTTAAGTGCGAATCAGAGAAAATATGAATTAACTGAACATTGCGTGTAAGTAAATTATTAACTTAGTGCTAAATTTCCATGAAAAACAAAGACTTACCAGGTCTACCTACAATGTTATAATTGTTATATATTTAGAATTGGGCGACAGTTCGACGTCAAATTAGCAGTGACGGTTTGATGACAAATTTAAGAAGTATTGAAGATATAGCCCGACAATCATCTACTCAATCCACTAAATTAAAACGTGCTTTAGCTGAAATTATAAGCTTTCGTGTTGGTATAAAACGCGCTAACGCAGCTACTACTATCCGTCTACAAAAGAGGTTGATTCACGCCCTTGGTAACATCAAATTCAGCATGGATTGCTACAGAAAGAAGTTAGCTGTATACGAAGCAGTTCATAAGCGCTGTAAGCTTGGCCAGGCAAGTTTCCAAGAGCTATACATCCAAGCTCTTATTGATTTCAAAGCTAACACGATGTCTTGTCGAGGTGAGACAGGACTTCCGTATACATCGAAACCGGATGTTTTAAAATACGTTAAAGTTAAAGCAAACAAAGAAAAATTTGAAATTAACTGTCTGTTAAATAGTGGGGTTAAAAAAGCATTGACCTGCGAATCGTTCAATGAGGGATACAGTCATAGTCAGGTAGCAAGCCTTCTTCAATTGGAACTAAACGTAGTAAGGCAATATGAAGCAACTTGCGCTACACCTGTCCTCACGCCTATCGATGTATCCGAAATTTGTACACTAAAAACAGATAATGTTCACGTGCACGAAATCTATTCCAAATTTCCAAGAATTGAGAAAACGAAAGTGAGAACTGCGTACGGGAAATGCTCTTAAGTGACATTAATCTTAAGTGGATTTTATCCATGTTTCATTGACAATAGTAGAGCGTCATGGAACAAAAACATTTTTGAAATATGAAACCATTCACATTCTTGTTTAAGTCCATAAAACGGCAACAAACAATCGACAGCAGAAACAAAGAAAAAATTTTTTTATGAAAATGTCAATATCTATTTTTGAAAAAACGTCCATGTTTTTTGAATCAACAAATGCAGGGAAACATATACAAAAAGAAACTTTAACCTTTATGTACTCGGCATTAAAGATCACAATGTAATGTATCACGAAAGCATTGAAAAGTTACTTCATTTGAAGCAAGATACCTTGATAAACAAGGGAAAATGTCACTTCTCGCCTCTTAGTTCGTCACACAGTGGTCGGCTTGTTGCGTTTCATCGAATGAATGTTAAAATCATCATCAATCGCATGCATAGTAGTTGTCGTTCCGTACGCTGATTTTCTTAACCTTCCATCTGAATGTGCCAGAAATTTCCCACTATATCGTTTTCGGATGAAATGAAAACCACAAGCCAGTGTGAATATCATGGCTATGGAACCTATACAAATTCCTCCTGTTATCCATGCGACTGTACTCTGACTTAACTTGTTTGCTGATGTTTTATGCTGTTGCTGTGCTTGCATGTGATCGCCTGGTTGCGTAGTAAAGTCTGTAGTGGCATCAGGGGAAGATGTATATGTGACGACCGAAGTTGATGTCGAGTCTTAAATAAAACATAGAACTGAAAATCAGTTACAGCAATAATAACAAAAATGGCAACATACAAAAAACAAAAATTAGTGAATCTTCAGTGACAATCTGTCAATATTAAACGCATATTGCATACACATTTGTTGAATATCAAGAGTTATCCACTCGAGTAAGTAATGTTGACCAAGAGTCGATAAATCTGAAATTCAACAAGAATTGGCATTTAATATCTATTTATTTATTTTTGGCATTTAATATCTATATATTTAATATGTTTTGTTGTATCGCTAAACATTTTCATTCGAAAGAAAAAGACAAGAATTTAAGTTGACAGAACACAACTTTTTCGAAGCGCTTTATTTTTGTGTTTTTAGAAATAACAAATGTTGGTCTAGATGTCTACAAAATTCCCGCCTTAGTCATATTAAAATACTTTTAACCAATCAGTTTTAGTAATTAAGTTTATAACCAAGTAAATTAATGCTAGAACGATTTCAATTATTGATATCCAACATGAAATTGATTCCATTGAATAATAGGGGTGGAATATCATAAATTGTTTAATAGGCGGTTTTGCTTACTAGTATAAAATATAATAAATAGGGACAATTTGACATTGTATATCTTGCGATGTCAATCTTCAAGATAAGATGATACGTAACTTAATTCCTATACTGCTTGTGACATTGCGCAAAATGGTAGCTGTTTGTCGAAGACTGTAAATTTGCGTGTGAAATTTTCTCGTGCATTTGGAAATCAGCTTTTATTTAGACGATTTAATTTGGCGAAACAATTTCTCTCCAGAGGGAATTGAAAGATAAAAAATAAAAGGAACTATGCAGTCAAAGCAGGCGTTATATAAGGGCGGATGAAAAAAGGGCGGTTTGTATAACAGTGACAAAAAACGTAATATTAAACTTTTTAGCAACAGTAAAGCTAAATTCAAGCCTAACACTTTTTGTCGTAGCAGCTAACAACTAGCCTGGAAACTATTGTTTTGGCGACTATTTATCCAGGATAGCCTCTTCAACTCCTATTAGTAATGTTATGAATGGGGACCTTGCTTAAGGGCTCGTATTGTATTCAAAGCTTCCATTCGAAGTACAGATTCCGTGCAAGCACTGCTACTGCTTAGCTAGACAAATGTTTAGCAGGAAAAATCGATTTGCATTTTCACAGCCTCTGGCATGACTAGGCTAAAATTTGAACCCAAACCGGAAGCGAATGCTCCAGTGTCTGCAGAAAAGATGCTTCCTTAACGACAAGACTTCCCTAACGACAAAATTGATAATATATCATACATATTGGTATTCTTGTAACTGGACAGCCGGTTGAAATGTTTCCTTGTAATCGCGCGTATAAATTCCTCATCAAGGCTTTCTTTAACAAGTCAATTCCAAAAAAATCTCCCTAAAAATTCAAAACAGCGAAACATTTACAAAATGAATCTAGTTTCCTTTCAACAAGTTTAGCGCGATAATTCATTTTGTATTGGTTTTGGTAGAATACATCTGAATATCCAATCAACAAAATAATAATAAGCTTAAATAAGAAACGCTGGCCCGAAATTTTCCCACTTATAAAAAATAAGTAGAAAAAGAATACAAAAAAATCCAAATTATAGAAGCAATGGTGCATATGTGAGATATGTTGGTAAAGGTAAACCAGCACATTAGCTTCCCAAGTGATTCAAATTAACCAAAACATATATTTTTATAGGTAGAGTTAAGTAACCACGGTTCAATAAAAATCTTACCTGGTAATATTTAACTTGTTGAAAACAACCTTCTAAATTTTGTTCGCTTTCTGATATCTTTAAATGGCGAGCATTAGTATGTCCTCCAAGTAGCAGTTTCACCTTTTCTTTTCCTTCCTTGCAAATTTTTGTTGGATAGTATTGAAACGACTTCTCCTCGATAAATCTGAAAAGTTTGGAAAAGATATTTAATTTTAAAACAACGCCTTCGTGACGTAGTAGTAGTAGAAATCGTTTTGTTAATTTTATCCACTGTTGTCATTCAACGGTCTATGTCAGCGTAACTGGGCCGTAGCAGCTTAGGGGGAGGGGCAGGGGTTAATAGGGGGAGACTTACTAAATATAGGAGGAATCGCTAAGCGTTAAAAGGAGAAAGAATAATGGACATTTTTGATGGGGAGACCTTTTTACCATTTTTATTTGTCATAATTATCAGGGATTATTTGATTTTAATACTTGGAATCTCAGCAAAATATCTAACAAAAAAAATTATAGAAATATATGGTTGCTTTCCATCAAAGCGTCAATGGCCGCTCTTTTTGTAGCGTTTAGTGTCTGGGCACACGCACTAAAATTTTTTTTCTTCCCGCTACGCCTGTATTTTAACAGCTTTGGAAATTCAGAACTTAAGACAAGTTAACGGGTTTTTTTATAAACTAATTAAATTTCAGAATACTCTGCCATCTTTAATGTAATTAACATTAAATGTAATGAAATTGAGAAATTGACCATATTAATCGTCAACCTTTAAGAAATCAAAAACGCTTTAACGGAGAAGCAGCTTTTAGGACCATTTTGATGAGGATTCAAATATTTATACCTATCAGAATCTATGTTGACAAAAGCTTGCTGTCCGTATCTTTTAAATAACACAGAGTGCCACCCTCCATCATGGAGTCTTCCATTACCTGCTGACAATGTTAGAGATCCTATAAACAAAAGACTGTCTTAATACACTACGTTAATACGCCACAAATATACGTACATTTTCTTGATAATAATACTTTGTTTACCTCGTTATCTACACATTTTCATCTATTTTATAATACCCGTATACGTCTGTCTGTCTGTCTGTCACGCAAAATGGTAGCTTAGCTGCGCAATAGCGAGAAGCACGCAATGCGGTATAGAAAGGACGGGCAAACCGGTGGATTTTTCTACGGGCTAACGACTAGTTGTACATATTATTGAAATAAAACCTACTCCTGAACATAACTTTGTAACTTAGTTGAGGATAGATATTTTCACAGCTTGTGTGTGAATCTTAGTAAGATCTCAGCCTAAAACATTCTGACAAACTAGGTGATAATAAAGAGAATAATGTGCAAGGGTTGATGAAGGTGAGTAAAAACCGCCCTAACCTGTTTGATTTTATTTTTAACGCTCCAAAATTACTAGAAACAATGTACATAAACTTCTATGTAAAGTTAACGCCAGTTGGAAATACTTTTTGCAGAAGAGATTTTTATGGGAATTAAATAAATGTAAAGAAATTGAAGCTTCCAAATTTCTAGAAAAACTGGCAAATATTTACCTTGTATTCATATTTTAGGATTTTCAGATACTATTGGAGACGAGTATTTAAAACCGCAAGGGTTTTATTGTTGATTTAAATATGATAAAGGTATTACCTGTTCCAAGGGATATTTTTACTTTTATGACGCCTTTTACAAGCTCAATAAGGATAAAATGTTGACTATCTCCCACGTGTAGAATAATTCCCGATTCTTGATTCGTTCGGAATCGTAACTCGATTTTATTCACTCTATTAACCCTCAAATATTGAACAAAGCGTGAAATGATAGTCGATCTTTTGAGAAACAGCACTGGTTCTAAAAAAAGACAAAAAAAGTGAAAAATTATGGTCGGATTTAGTGTTAAAATATTAGATGAAAAAAGTTAACTTAAAGTTTGGCAGCGTTTTTGTTAAAAAGCAAGGGCACCCCCCCTCCAGGACTGACGAACGTAAAATTTAAATTTTGGCGAAATTAAAGCTAGCGAAAGATGTTTCAACTGTCAAACCTGTTTTTGAGCAAGTAGCGCCCGATGCTCCAGTTGTTGAACAATCACACTTAAATGTAGTTTCTTTGAAATATTTAACACAACGGCCATTATTTTCGCACTTAAGTTTTTCTCGATCGTTTTGTGAGCATTTGTCCAGACAGATATTGCTGACCAAGCCCTCTCGAGATAACGGGTACTCTTTTTCTCGACCGAAAGGATAAGCCAAACCTTCTATACATCCAGTGAATCTACAAAATCAACAATCAAAATATTAGTTAATAATTTTTTATTTTGATACAATGTCATCAAAAGTTGAAACTTGACAAGTAAAATAGTATTTCCTATTTTCAGGCAAAAAATTTATATCATAATTGCTGGTACAGAAATAGCCAGGTATTTTTCATTTGTTTAACGTGTTTTAATATTAGATTCATCGTTTCTATGAGTAAAACCAACTGCCATAAAAGAAGAAAACAGCAAACCTGAGGTATTTTCTCCCCTAACCTAACTTGTTTTATGCAACCCTGTTTTCTTTATATTTCTCTAAATAGTCACGCAGCATGGCTTACAAGTACTCTTTAATTTAGCAGGGATGTTGGCCAGGTAAAAAACATCGAGAATGAGCTGGCTTCACTTTTACAATGTCTGAATAAGGTGAAAAGCGCTCAATATTGAAAAATTTAGAAATTGATGCATTCCGTCGTGAACAAGAATTAACAATGTTCAAAATTTTGGATCTAACCAAATAACCTAAATTTCTAAGTCTAATTCCGCTGTGAACATTGACAAGTTCGGAGTGCATGTTACTTGAGGTGAATTTTTACTCAAAATCGAATTGGAACGAATTGGAATAGATAGTTGTGATTTCTGGAAACTGATTGCTTGATAAAATTTTTCGTTTCGATCCGTTCCAAACCAAACCAAAAGTTAAAATCCTTTCAGCTTTTTTCTGCACAGAGACGGAAAAGATAAAAATTAGCAGATAGCCAAACAAATTTAAGTATTTTTCCTGTTTTGTTTTGTTAGATAGAAACAGCTTTTTTAATTGCTTGCGTCTACGATCTTCGAAATTCCGCCTCTTAACTTTTATCAGGATAGTTCGCGATAACAGCCTGCATGCAACGGCACAAATAAAAATAAGAGGAACGCTTATATAAATTTAGTTTTTTGAAAATCTTTGATTCCTTGAAACGGCTGTGCTGTAGCTTTCTCAGATAGTCTTAAATGTTTAATTATTATTTCGTTCTGTTTCATTTCGTTTTTTATATAAAATCTTCGAGAAAGGCACTTTCCAACGTCAAACTAGTTCTGAATAAAACACAGATCACCTACCCTTCGCCATCAAATTCCTTATCAGGATCTCCACCGACGTACACATGTGATGTCAAGAAAAGTCGATCTGCCGCGCCTTCTGATGTGAATGTTTTTTCAATAGTATCAATACTAACGGTTACATCACGAAAATTTCGTGTGACTTTTACATGATGCCACTCCATGTCATTCCACATACTCCCAATGCCGATTTTTTTCGTACTTAGATAATCATCTGCTCCCATTTTGAAATTGACATACAATTTTCCGCCTTTTAATTCCAAATGAAACGAATTTCTTTTAGCTTTTCCGTCGTTACACGCCAATAAAATTCCATTTCGCTGATTTGTTTTGAATCTGAGCTCTAATGTTCCCTGCCCATCTGTGGTATCCGTCCATGAGGGGTAATTAGCATATGACAATGTATCTTGCGTGTTATCAAAATTCAAAGTAGAGACAAAGTCTTGAGTACAGTATGTTAACGTGGCTGTATAAAAAATCCAAATATTCATTTCTTCCGGTTTGTGTAGATAGTGTCTTTCCTGTTAACTTTAATACAACCTTCTTCTATGTAGCCAGAATATTCAATGGGTAACCCAGATAAAATCAAACGCAAAATAATTTGATGGTATTATGACGTCATTTAACAAAAGAGTGATGTTTGCGACAGATCTTTTCGTGTTTTTGTTTTTTGCTCAAAATTTCAGGGGGCGAGGAGAGAAACTATGAATCTAAAACGGTAGAACTCAGTGTTAAGATTGTTTTGTTTCGTTAATTTGCAAGTTATAGAAAACATAATATCAAAACCCCGCGCTTTTATTTACCAATCTCGTTTCCAGCTCCTTTAGTCAGAACAAAACCTGATCAACGGAGTTGGATGTCGGGGCAAAGTGAAGCGATCCTTTTACGTGAAGTGAATGACTAGCGCAAGAGTCTTGTAAACATAAAATTCCAATAAAAAACTTTCGAAAAGCGAAGGTTATCACAAAACATCGTTATCTCCTATGATTTCGTTTTAGGGTATGTAATTGGCACACTGCTTCTGAGTGTTTCTACTTTCATCGGAACATCTTGTTGTATTCTTGCAATCTCGATCTCAGTGTATTTTCCAGGAAGAGTGTCATAAAACAAACAATATGGCATGCGAATGAGATGGAATACAGGTTTTATTTTAGAGGCTAGGAAAGTCACATTAGTTTCCGTGTAAAAGGTACACAAAATTTGACTTTACCAAAATTACAAAATTATCTCCCCCCTGAATATTATTATTTTTACTCTCTTAAAAATATCAATAATTAATGAAAATAAATGATATTAGTTTTAATATTACCTTTTGAGGTGAAATTAGAACATATTTTTTTTAATGAAAAGTCGAAGTATTTTAATAAATTCTAGTTTCACAAGTTCCTATACAAAAAAACAAAAGGGGAGAAAAAAGCTCGCCTTTGTACGTATATA
This sequence comes from Hydractinia symbiolongicarpus, assembly GCF_029227915.1. NCBI lineage: Eukaryota > Metazoa > Cnidaria > Hydrozoa > Anthoathecata > Hydractiniidae > Hydractinia > Hydractinia symbiolongicarpus. The sequence continues at coordinate 9,123,848 of NC_079885.1, forward strand.
ACTATTAGTCATAACGGCTATCTATTGTTGTTCATTAGCACCTCAAGATAATTAACTTCGAAAAAAAATCCTTTAATTATGCATCCATCCAACTGAGTTTTTATTTGTTCTCCGTCGTTGGGATTTGCCTCGAACACAATAACAACAAAAAACAAATAAGGTACCGCCCAACTCCCGTCCTATGTTTTTGTTTTTAAACAAAGAAGGCACGATAATAAATGTTGTTGTTTTCCTAAGAGTAGAAAGTGATACATGGAATTTTTTTTCCTTCTTTGTTTCCATAATTCTTTTAAATAAGTTTACAAACCTCAGGAGGGGGTTATCAGCCTAATTATTGAATAAAACCCACCCATCTCTCCAATTTTAAATTTTCTTGTATTTCTTTTCTACGTTAAGTATTTACCGCCGCGCGTTTTCAAGCAAGTCGGCATTTCCCGACATGCTAGCTAAACATTTCCCAACATGCGCAGCAAACACAACCCAGTTAGCACAGGTGTTGATATGGAGCAAAAAAATGCGAAGATATAACCTCACGCGTTCACACACGTTGAAGGAAACACATGGGACAGAAAAATAGCATTCAGATATAAATTTCACTGTTCTTCAATACCTTCTAATATTTTTAACTGCTATATAAGCAATACTATATAACATCTGCCCCATACGTGAACATGTTTTTTTTGTACAGACGTTAAAAACGGTTCTATTTGATCAACTTTTTTTCTTAACTCAGTAGGCTACTAGAGGATTCTGTTTATTGTATTCAGGGATTAATTTCTCAATTGTGAACAGCTCAGCAGAAATAAAGTTTAGACATTTCCTGACTTTATTTTAAGCTATGCGAGATTATTTCTTCAAAACAATACAATTTATCAATCACTTACTCAACACGAAATTTATAATTTTCGTCATATGGAACAAGTTTTATTTCACTTCAAAGAGTTGGGACTTGTTATTATTGTCTGTTATTTAAAAGTAGTACAATTTAGGACGGGCTCACAAGCCTTCCTAATGTCTCTGCCGCGATTGTGAAAAATTAACAACCGATTTTCTTTGTATTTTTTACTCAAACTTAATGGTGATACTAACGAAACAACTGCAATCGTGTGGAATAAAGATATTGCAAATGTGTTAAAAAACCGCCCCCTATTTCTCAACATTGGAGACCCTGGGGACCCCGTAACGATATTTCAACATTAAGATAGAGGGGTGGGAGGCTGAAACAACCTGTTTGTTCTAATTAAAAACGAAAGATTAGGACATTGTAAAGGTAGGAATATTCTTTGGATGAGTTGACTAAATAAATAATAGATAGAATTTAACTGTATTAAAAGAAGAAACTTCTGTTAAAAGTTAAATACTTATCATTGGCTTTCTTTAAACAACTGAAGGTATACAAGAAAAACTAAAAATCGTGGAGTACTCATTACTGTTAACAAAGATATGTTTCCATTTATGAGGCGAATTGAAAATGCACTTAGACTTGTTCTGAAAATTAAACTAATTCAGAGATATATAGGTAGTAAAAATAAACTCCTTTCTAAACGAAATATAAAAGCAAGTTAGTACGTAGTTACTGGGAAAATTTTACTCGTAGAATGAGCAGTAAATTCTAAAGCTATTTTAAAAAATCAAGCAATAGCCAAATGGATTAATATACGAGCCAGGTCATTTGTCAATGGCAAGATCTCCAAATGGTAAGAAGGAAGAAGATTAAGAAAGTCAGCTAAAGATGAAGAAAGGCACAGTGGTTGTATCTAATTTAGAAGAGCCAAAAAACAAGAAAAACAACCAATTTGAATTATGTTTTTAATAATTATTTTGGTGAAACTGATTTTTATTCATAAAACTTTAGCAGCATGTAAATGTATATTAAGTATAGTGAAATTAACTAATCTGTTGGAAATTTATTGTACTTCTTATATCCTTTCTTCTTAAGTAAGTAGGTAAATAATGGTTAATGTTGAAAAAAATGTTCTTCAAAGCTGTTGAATTTTTTTCTTATGCTTTGTTTGCAAGTTCAAAATACAAATATTGTTCACTTTTCTCACAGGCCGACGAAAATTAGGAGATAATTAAAGATAAATCCAAGAAAAAGACACTATGAAAACAAGCTATTTTTAGCCTTTGGGAATGCTAAAAAAACTGGGATGTCGTAAAAGAAGTTATAGGACTCTGTAAAGAACACAACACCCTTTCTCAAAAAATTACAAAATTATAATAAATAACAAAGAAGTCATTGAAACTGTCAATAACCTCTTCGCCAACGTTCGACCTAATTGAGCTGAAAGAGGGTAGAGCCTTATTCAATTCTTACTTCGTGTCCTACAAAAACACTAGGGAAAAACTTATCTTAAGTTTCAAAAACTTCAAGATGCTTTTTTAAAGTCTACAAAGCAAGAAAAGTGAAGAAGTGGATGATATAAATTCAAATGGATTAAAAAACATTTTCGTAATTATTGCCAAACCGCTTTTACATAGTTTTAATCTGTTTGGAAATTTTCCCGATCAACTTAATATAGGTCGAATTACGGCTATTTGGCTGGTGATGATTCTAATGTAACTAAGTACAGACCTATTTTTGTCCTTCCATGTTTTAAGAACTTTTAGAAAGAATTATGTATAATAGACTATGTGAATATTTATTGGATACTGATATTTTTTATAAAAAATAATTGCTTTCAAAAAGACACTCCACCGATCACGCAGTTTTGAAGTTAGTAAATAACATATGCGCTGACGACAACCTGTACCGATAACCTGTACACAACGATAACCTGTACCGATAACCTGTACACAACGATAATCTGTATCGATAACCTGTACACAACGATAACCTGTACCGATAACCTGTACACAACGATAACCTGGAGATAGACCTATTGAACCTGGACATAGACCTATTGAAAGCCTTTGACACTGTCAGCCATCATATATTACACGCCAAACTTTATAATTACAACACAAAGGCAGTGTTTTCTCACTTTTTCAAATATGGACAAAAGTGTCAAACACTGCAGAGTCGCCACTTTTGCTGGTCACATTATCTAGCACGCCCGCACACCGAAATAATCTACGTTGGTGTCTACGAAAGCTGTGAAATTCGTGAAAAAAGTTTAGACTTCACCAAGTAGTTTAAGTCATAAGTCCACTCTTAACATGAACATTGACAAGTGAACAAAATTTCTTAACAGTTGCTAAACAATTTTTACGTTTATCAGGCCTGGGGGAGCCTGGCGCCTGGTGCAGGATGGCTTTAGCCTACCCATTTTTTAAGGGGTCGGATTTCTCCCCCTCAATACACTTACAGTGCATCATAAAGAAAACAGTACTTTTCTGTGACGTCTTCTTTAAAATTTCTGCAAAATACCTTTTGATAGTTAAATAAAGGATATTTAACATTTTTCTGATTTTTACATAGGTACCTTCGTAAAAAAAAAAGCCATAAATTGCTAAAAATCCGAGTTTCCCCGATTTTTGGGTAAAATGCAAAAAATAGGAAAATTGTATTAATCACGTGTCTAAAATTACAAGAATGATCTCCCTTTATGAAGTAAAGTTTAAGTTTCAACTTGTAAGTATAATCGTAACTTATTAAAGTATATAAGAATTTCATAGATATCTTCAGGGGTACTTTCGATTAATACTCACGCCTCTGACAGATATGAGACTTAAAAATTTGGCATGCAGGCGTCTTATAGATAAACATAAAACTCAGGAAGTATCATAGCCATGCAGCCGAGCAATGAGGAGTTAGAAAAAACGGAAGGGGGGATGGATAATCTACTTTTGTCTGCCTTGAATGCAATTTTTATATTTTACTCAACGTAGTTAGAATTATATATACTTAGTATTTTTATCAATGAGAAAGTATTGGTTTTTAATTTGATTTAAAATGAGCCAAAAACAAAAGAAAATGTTGGATAAATTAAATTAAACACAATTTGTACGTCGGCGATATGAATTGAAAACAGGGGCTTGTCAAAAAACTTTAGAATATCTAAATTTTTATTTATAACTAGTGAAATTAATAAAACCTTACGCTAAAAAGTTCTAGCTACAAGTTCTTAGAGATGTTGTTTCGCTTGAAAAACGAATTGCAATAAAATTATATTATTTAAAAGATCAAGGATCCCTTTCTAATGGCGGCGAATACATACCGTAAAAAATACTAGCTACTAGTCAACCTCATTCCTAAGGCATTTTGCCTTGTTGATAAACATGATAACAGCGAAAATCCTGGTGACGAGTTTGGTTACTAGAGTGGTAATTCATGAAGAAGGTGTGGCATTTTAGCTAAAGATATTGCTCCCATGTTTATAAAATATCAAGCAGAAAAAATGAGGTTAAGAAACTATCTTCTGATCCTTTGAAGCGATTTGGATTTTCTTCAGTAATTTGTCGCGTAGATAGAACCCGTATTCCTATCAAGAAACCATCGGAAACCGCACTTGATTTTTTTTGGCTACATGTTTTTTTTGTAGCATTGTTGCAATATGTCATGTTTATGTGTTAAATAAAACAGGTGTTGATGATGCAAGGGTCTTCGCAAATAAGCACTTTTTAAAAAAACATTTAACTGTTAGCTTTAAACTATTTAACAGCTAGCTCACAATTAAAAGTGAATCCGTTCCATAGCTGCTTTTGGGAGACCCTACATACCCTTATGTGATGAAAGAGATTAAAGATAATTAACTCCTATATGTATCGAGCTCAAATCTTCGTCTAGGGGCTTGGAAATAGCAAAATACGATTTATTCGCGTAATAACGGAATACGCAAAGAGTGAACGATATTACCACTTTTTGAGACTTTATGTACAGGATGTTTAGGTCGCATTGATATAAAAAACACCTGTTTCGCTTGGGTACATAACATTTTGTACTTAATAAATTAGAAACGCTGGAAGGTTCAAAAAGGGACAACTTTGACGTGGTTTGACGTTGTTCTTGAACAAGGAGTTTAACCAAGGCTACCCTAGTCTGTATATATATATATTTGAATAAAAACTTGCTATTATGTGGGATATACCAAACATGCAAGATAATGATGACGAGGATGATATACCCATTGGTAATTTGTTTGCAAGAAGGATGTTATCCAGGCCCACAACAACAAGAAGGTATCTATAGCTAAAACAGTATTTATAGCTAGCTAGATGTAGGTAGAGCCAATTTTAATACAATACATCACTAGTCAAATGTAATATAAAAAATATATATATATTCCAATAATAAATTTAGTTAGCTATGACATACATAAAACTAGTTACATAGCTAGGTAGTTAACATATTGGTAGCTTATATTTAGCTAAACAAAAATGATTATTTATAGTTTATTGTATAATTTATAGTTACAGAAATCCAAAGTCGTCAAACAACTCCGTAACTGACTATGCTGATCAAGATTTGTCAAGTGAGATCAATGCCATAATTGGTGGCGCCCCAGTTATTGAAACAAAATGTAGTTGCAAAGGTTCCTGCCAAAAAAGGTGTGACTGTCGTAAAATTGGGGTAAAATGCACAGTTGGATTTTGCCTATGTGATCCATGTAAATGCAAAAACTTCAGAGAGCAGGTGAAAAATTTTAAACAATAATTGTTTACCTTGCTACCCATTTTGGTAAAAGTACGTATACACTTAAAGACTAAATTACAAAGCACTTACATTATATAGCGTAAAAATTATCAATGTGATTATGGTATGGCTTTGCTTTTAGGCTGCTGTAGTTAGTTCAAATTTAGTAGATGGGAATAGTTACAATGATACAACTAGTAATGGATCAACAGAACCAGAAGTCAGTATATACATTATAGCTTGCAATAAAAAACTTAAATTATAAGACTAATGTAGTAACATTTTCAATATATATATATATAGGATGCAGTGGAAAATATTTCCTGTAAGTGCAAAGGTCGTTGTATCCGATGTCCTTGCAGAAATAATGGCAGCAATTGTGATGATCAGTTTTGTGCTTGTGACATAACAAAATGTAAAAATAAAAACGAAATAGTAAGTACCAGCACATTTCTGTGTATAATACCTATAAAACAAAATATAAAAAAGTGTTAATAAGTATTTATATGTGTATATGGAATATGGTAGGTCACATCCAGTAGAAAACGAAAATATATTAGACCAGCTGATGTTGGTGATTTATTATCAAAAAGATCAGCAGACACAAAGGATGAATGTGTTGTATGTATTTTTTTTAATTATATACTTTAACCTTATCCACATCCATTATTAGTATATATATTAAATTTATATTGGCATTAAATTTCAGAAGTATTGTGAAAGTCTTCAAAGCGAACAGTTAAGAGAAATATTAGCTGATATGGCAGAAACATCACCGAGCACTTGGAAATTAGTGAAATCTGACATTGAGGGCCATGGTAATAGGAGAAGGACAGAGGACAACCCAGGCTGGTGTGTATGTGGCCAATGTATAGAAATGGAAGAAGAAAGGGATCAAGTTTGCTGCCAAAATAATATAAAGAACCATGAAAATGCTGAATTCAGGCATCTTATTCTTGATGACAGGGTTCTAGACCTTGCAATGCGTGGAAACAGTGATTGGCTTCAGTACCCATTTGATCCTGAAGAAAATGCTTGCTGGCGATACACTGCCTATCGGCAGTACATAATGTGGTTTTGGGGACACTTAGGTAGTGGTAATAGAAAAGTCATACCCTCTTGCATTTTACGAAAAATCAGAGAACGTTTTCCTTCTGTAGATGGAATTTACAGAGGTTTTATGGATAGGTATGAGGCTTTACGATAAAATATAAAATAATGAAAAATATAGGCAGAAAAACTACACTACATACCAACAGATAAGAGTTATTGGAGTTTCATTTCTTCTCTTGCTTGATGTTTTTCAAGTAATAATTCCATGGGAGGAGCAGTTGTTGCAGCAATATTTTGACGTAATGCTTTAGTACATTCTCGTCCAATCCCTACGCGATTAACATTTCCCCTGTCAACATGACGTCTCCATAGTATTTCTGCCATGAGTCCTATAATGCACATATATAGATATACATTTTTATTCCTTTTTTATATATACATATATTTTACCATATGTTTTAGTTTTACATAATTTTATTATTGTATAACTATTGTAAAGATAATAAACGTTAGTTGAACTTAGAACATACTTCGTATATAGATATAGTCCTTTGGTTTAGGTACTGCTACTAAAAACCATTGCTTTGTCCTCTTTCCATATCTGCGGACATAAACAAGTGAACCATCTTTTTTTTGAAGCTGTCCTCGATTTAAATGACCGTTAAAGTCCAAATATGCTAATTGATGTCTGGTGATGTAAGCATCATTTTTGTACCCAATGCGCTTTGGACAGTAGGCTAACACTAAGTTATGAAATGCCTAAATAAAAGTACAAATCTTAGTAAGAAAACTTCTGTCCACATAGCGTATTTTTTTAATTTATTACATATACAACATGTAACATAAAATATATTACAGTAACTTTTTATAACAAAATATATCAGTGTTAGTAACTCCTTTCACAATGTTTACCTCTAAAAGACCTGTGTGTCGATTTTTGGTGTAATATGCAAAGCTTTTTAGCCAAGAACTTTTCATGACATGCTTTCGAATAATTTCCATAGATGGTCCTGTTGGATCTAACCAAGTTTTTCCTTCAGTAGGTTCTTCCATAGGTTCGTGTTCGCATTGTAAATGGTCACCAGTTATATGCTTAAGTAAACGCATCCAAAGAACTCGCATTTTTAATTCATCCTCTTCACAGTGTGAGCAACAATACCAAAAGTGATTCCTTATGGGTGCCAACCAAGGATTAATAAGTGGCTGCAGTTGTTTTTTCTTGGAGACCTATAGTTCATATTATATTTGTACACTATTGTAGTTTGTATAATATATTTCTGATGGGTATAAAAAAGTTATGTTATATACCTCCTGAGAGATTTTTTTTGTTATTTTTCCTGCCTTATGCCATACATCTAAACTGTGATGTGTTGCTTTCAATATTGGTTCTTTTTCTACAAGTTAATCAATAGAATGTTGAGAACTGCTAGAAAAAAAGTTTAAAAATATATATATATTTAAAAATCCTGACTTACTCATCAAGCACTTTATAGTTGCATGAGCATCAGTGCATATTTCATCAATTCTGAGATCCTTTTTGCTGATTAAGTATTTCATACCTTTCATAAATAAGTGTACTTCTAACTTCGTGGACTGAAGATTGACCTATCAATATTTTTTTTAGTTTACAAGTGTTTTGAATTACTCATGCAATCAAAATAGCAAATATCTTACTACCTCTCTTTTGTCACCAAATTGCATCATAACTAATTTTTTAGATTGATGATCCATGAAGGTATAGGTACCCTTGGTAGCAGACCAACCAGGGGAATCTAGCTGGCAGTTACCACAAATGATAACTTCGTCTTGATGGGACATGCTTTCAATAATGTCATGTTCTATATCATCATAAGTCTGTTGCACTGCTGGACTTACATATAATTTTTGATTTTTATAAAAGGTTGAAATATTAGGTTTTCCAAGTTGGACGAATTTGCAAAATCTTGAAAATTGATTTATTTGACCACCTGACAATACTAAAGCACTTTCGACAATATAATTAATAACGAACCCTGAACCATATATGGGAGATGAATACCAAAAGTCTTTGTGACCTTTTAGACATTTCCAAGTTAACTTGATAGTATATCCTGAACATAATGTGAATATGTTAAGTTTGCTATTTATTTAGCAATAAAACATATATTATATATAGAGAGGATCTGTTCATACCTATATAAAAGCTCTCTATGTTAACAATTTGTGCATTACAGTCTTTTTCATGACAGGTATCCCCTAACAAGTATTCTAACTGTCTAGTTGATGCAATGCATTTAGGATCGTCAATTTTTTTAAATTCGTCATCCAAACTTCCATAATTACACCTAGAACACCAATACTGTTGGCAAAACACTTGACAAACATTTGCACAATTCATATTTTTTTAAATAAATATACAGTATAGAAGGGACTGGGAGGGATTCGAACCCTCAATTAACGCTAAGCGTTTTCTCTACCAATTGAGATACACCAGCCCTATAGCCATAACTTAATTTAAATATTTACCTAATTTATGGATCTGATGCCAAGTCAGGATATTCAATTTCATCATCACCAATGTCTTCCTGCCCTTCTGTTTATTGGGCAATTAATTCTTCAACATCATCCAATGTCACATCCAAGGCTGAAACATCATCGTGGCTACAAGTAAAATATATATAAATACACAAATGATTATGTATATACCTTATTAACCCATAAAAAATCTATATATACCTTGTATCATTTCCAATATCTTGGTCATCATTAAAATTTATTTTAGTTGGCTTTGCAGATCTAATTTAATAAAATAAAGCTTCTAAGAAAGCATTCAATTAGTAAGGACAAACATAATTAAAATTAATGTGTACCTTTTAAAACAGATAGAATGCTTCGGTTCTAAATGTGGTGTTGATTGGTTTAAAGGCCTAGTGAAAAATAAAATATGTATGAAAACATTGGCAAAAGACTTGCACCTGCAAACAGTAAAGCTTTGAAATCACATATAGCTATATATATATCATGCTTTCCAGAAACAAATCAGCCAGCTACTCTAGTAGCTATATAATTTACAAATTTGCTGTATATACTTTAATATTTCCATCGATGGGAAATTTGAATCTTTTTTAGTACATTCAATTTCCATTTCAGTTTTAGCCTTTTTTGAGCTAACAATAACAACACGTGGTGTATCATTAGGACCAGTTATTGAAGACTTTGTGTTACTGCTGCTATCATATGTTGGCGAAAGTAAGCATGAGAGAGGTGAAGTAAAAGAAGTCGATGAATCTTTAGACGAGCTACTTGATGACTGTCTTTTCTTTTTTAGTACTACAACTTCACCTAAATAAATAAAATAAAATTTTATGTAACTTTCTATAGCTAGCTAGAAGCCATCATGTCAATAACTATTTTTATAAGATATCTGATGTTTCTTTTTACTTTTATACTAACTAAACTTAGCTGGCTAGGCAGTCTGACAATCTGATTAAAGTTAGATCACAGTTTGCAATTATTTTCTTACTGCATGGAGTATGCACCATTCTCTTTGAAGAGTTTAGTAACATAATACTGTTTCTGGAATCTTTATTGTGGTGTGCCCTCAAAACTTCATGAACCCAAGTGAAGAAATCTTGGTTGTATAAAAACTTTAACTCTTCTTTTAGACGTATTAAGTTCTCGTAGCACTCCTTTGCCTTCTCTCCAGTTCCAAGGTAAACTCTATACTTGCTTCCCCTAACAATCTTTGGTGCTTTTGAGGAGCTAGCCATGTTGAAACCCTAGCAGTTTGACATGAACTATCGCACGCTTCAGTGCTGGCCAAAGCTATCAAAACTACACTTAGCCCTGGGTAATTTTAAAAAAAATGTGGTTTTGCCTTATGATTTTCAGATTTTTGCTGCTGATATCAGCATATTTTGGGCCTCGAGTGCCACACCTCCGTATATATAGGAGTTAATTATCTTTAATCATTGTAAATCAATCTAGCAGATTATAGCTATTCACGTAAATGCTACGTTCTGCTCGTAACTGCGCTGGTAAGATTACAAGCGAGGTAGAAAATTTTAGAGCGTCCAAAAAATATATCCCGCATGCTGTGCTTGCTTGTTTTATTTTAAACCGTCGCTAATTGATTTGTCCATGCTCGTGATAGACTCTGATATTTGTTTAACTGATCTGCTGGAATCTCTCTTGTATCTTGTGTCAAGTTATTTGCCAAATTTTGTTTTTGAACTAATCTTTCTCTTGACATTTTAAAAAAAACTTGGTCATGTTGGAAACAGGTTAATTAATTTATTTATTTTCGATAACCTTATTTATTTATTTGTTTTTGTATAATATGTATATAAAAAAATTTACCTAATTTAATACCTATTTTAAAATTTCAAATATTACTATATTTTTTGTTTCAACAGGTCCTACATTGATACCAGGATTGTAAATATATTTCTGACATAGTCAACCTGTAAAATTATAATAGTTAATAATAATAATAATAAAAAGCTGGCTCAAATGCATCCAACATTTCATTCAATATTTTGGTTGAAAGTTGGGTGAAAATTTGTTCGAATTTCGAAAAATTCGAAATTTGCATTTGAGTTGCTTCATCCAACACGCTTCATCCAACAATACGTGTTGATTCATTTGACTTTTAACCATGGAGGGCTTTGCAGCTATCATGATTTTAAACGAGTTATTGGATTCTGATGATGAAAAACCGATCGGGGAAAAACACGAAACTGGCTTAAAAGAAGAAAAGAAAGAGGATATTTTACAAATATCATCCAAGAATGTTTATATGCCGATGTTGGTTCAAACAGGAGAGTCAATGATTCTGGAATCTGAAATAGAACCGCCCTTCTTTAAGGAATTTATAATGGAACAGTTGAGCTCCCGGCTGACGCAAAGCTTGCGAATGATGAAAGCGCTCCCTATTTGTTTCTCGGGGATGACGCCTTCGCTCTCAAGAAATATATGATGAAAACTTTTCCTCAACGAAGAAAGGCGAGTTTACAACTACAGACTTAGAAGGGCTCGCAGAATTTCAGAAAAATTTGCTTGGGATTTTGGCAAATCGTTGGAGGTATGTAGTAGATGTAATCCTTACGGCACTTACACTCCACAAAATGTTAATCTTAATCCCTAAATCATCCAAGGCTTATCCACCACCTTATCCAAACTCGACAGTTTCTTGTCAATATACAATGCAAAGTTAGAAATATTCGGAACTATCGCGTCAATCTTTGGTCTTAGGGTTGGGGCAGCTGCTTTGATGTTATGGCTTCTGTACATTTGGAAAGCAGATCTAACTTCTTTTCGGCAATCGACTTTTTTTTTGGGTACCGATGTAGTTTCTACCTCTTTCTCTGTTGACCCAGCTTCTTGTAGATTATTTCGCTTCAAAGTATCCCTACTTTTTGCAGCCCTGATAAATTGGACTAACAACGACAGTTTATTGTAATAGACCCAGTTACTAATGTATAATTCGTCAGTACTCTGCCCGCTCTTGGTAGTGTTTTCTTTCATTTGACTTTTAACCATGGAGAACTTTGCAGCTATCATGATTTTAAACGAGTTATTGGATTCCGATGATGAAAAACCGATCGGGGGAAAAACACGAAACTGGCTTAAAAGAAGAAAAGAAAGAGGATATTTTACAAATATTACCCAAGAACTGATGATAGAAAAGTTCCAGATGGATGTGGGTGATTTCAAATTTGTACTGAGCAAAATTTTTGACGGTATCTCGCCAAAGAAAATATCTGGTGGTACTAGACCGATTGAGGCAGACTAACGACTGGCCTCAAGCCTCCGCTATTTGGCCACAGGCGAGTCATTCAAATCACTAAGCTTCCAGTACCGCATTTCAATGAATGCAGTGTCTTACATCGTGAAAAGTTTCTGTAAAGCTGTGGTTGAACGTCTGACAGGTGATTTTATCAAAGTCTTCGCAACAAAAGCGCGATGGCTTGAAATTGCGGAAAAATTCAAAGAACGTTGGAATTTCTCACACGCTCTTGGTGCGATTGACGGGAAACATGTAAGAATCCAAAAGCCAAACAATGACGGATCAATTTATTACAACTATAAACATACACACTCTATAATTTTGATGGCTATCGCAGGTCTGTCTTACGGAATGTTTATATGATGATGTTGGTTTAAACGGGAGAGTCAACGATTCTGGAATCTGAAATAGAACCGCCCTTCTTCAAGGAATTCATAATGGAACAGTTGAGCTCCCGGCTGACGCAAAGCTTGCGAATGATGAAAGCGCTCCCTATGTGTTTCTCGGGGATGACGTTTTCGCTCTCAAGAAATATAAGATGAAACCTTTTCCGCAACAGGGTTTAAACGAAGAAAGACGAGTTTACATCTACAGACTTAAAAAGGCTCGCAGAATTTCAGAAAAATTTGCTTGGGATTTTGGCAAATCGTTGGAGGTATGTAGTAGATGTAATCCTTACGGCACTTACACTCCACAAAATGTTAATCTTAATCCCTAAATCATCCAAGGCTTATCCACCACCTTATCCAAACTCGACAGTTTCTTGTCAATATACAATGCAAAGTTAGAAATATTCGGAACTATCGCGTCAATCTTTGGTCTTAGGGTTGGGGCAGCTGCTTTGATGTTATGGCTTCTGTACATTTGGAAAGCAGATCTAACTTCTTTTCGGCAATCGACTTTTTTTTTGGGTACCGATGTAGTTTCTACCTCTTTCTCTGTTGACCCAGCTTCTTGTAGATTATTTCGCTTCAAAGTATCCCTACTTTTTGCAGCCCTGATAAATTGGACTAACAACGACAGTTTATTGTAATAGACCCAGTTACTAATGTATAATTCGTCAGTAAACTGCCCGCTCTTGGTAGTGTTTTCTTTGTCCATTTTTCGTCCAATTGTGCCCTTCAACCGTTTATCTTTGCTTTTATTGAAGCAGCTGTCGTTTCCAAGGTTGTCGCGATCCCCGAGTATGCTATTTCTTTCATGTCTCGTTTTTGATAATCAGGGTGTTGTAGGTCCCATAAACATGGACTTCCTTCTAACATATTGTTCAGTAGGGTTATATCAACATCAATCCAATCTTTTAATGCCTTTTTTTTGGAATCTTTTTCTTGCTTTTACCTTTTCTTTTTTTAGCCTTGTTTTCGGTCGATTTAGTCTTTTCAGCATCCTTTTCCTTTCTTTGCTTTTAAAATACTTCGCCTGGTTGATAGGTATGGTCTTCTGAACCACTGGCCATAGCTGCCATCGTGACTTTTTCTGCTTTTTCTCGCTATTCACAAATTTTTTTTTGGCACACACACTCTCAATTTATTTGCAAGCCTTCCATTAAAAAAGAAAACATTCAATTATCAAAATACGTTCAAAAATGTGTTCAAAAATTCAAAAAATTACGTAAAATACTTAGAAAATCGTAAAATGTTAGTTGAAATTTGACTCAAATACATCCAACATGAAAATTCATGAAAATTATGTTGGATAAAGCTGCTGGGTCAACAGTGTCACCGATATCAAACCTTATCCAACATCATCCAACTTGATTTTTTACTTCTTTTTTATTTTTGAGAAATTTTGGTTCAACTCAAATGCATCCAGCGTTTCATCCCACATCAAAAATGTACGATGTTGGATGAAATGTTAGATGCATTTGAGCCAGCATTAATTCATAAATTTCGTTCTCACCATCATTGCAATCATCTTTATTTTCTTCAATATTTTCCTTTATTATAGTGCTTCTAGCGTTTGTGACACAAGTTGGATCTGTGATCTCCCCCAGAGATTCTCCAAATTCGATTGTCACAGACCAATTTAACGCTACCACGACGCCTTATACTGCCCACGGGACAATGCTGTTTCTGTTCATTGAATCTTTTCGTGCTTTCATCATAATTGGTCAAAAAAGAACTTAATTTATTTTATTACTTGATTCTATATAAAATTGTTGAAATTTATACGACTGTACATTGAAAATGGTTTGAAAATGGTAGCTTTGAATACAGAATGTAACGATGACTCTTATCGTTTTTAATTTAATTTAATTTATACTACTTTACTTGATTGCCTAATATCCATTTCAATGAAACAGAGTTTAACCAGATTACTTTCAAAATCATACTTATATACAACTTTAATTCGTTTAGCCAGTTTAGAATCATTGATTTTCTGATTGCTTTTTTTCCGCCGCTTTTTTGGTGGCTGAAGCTCTGAATTTCATCTGAATCTTTGTCTGAACCAGCGATTGGTTTACTTAGCCCAACAAGTAAAGCTTGGTTTCCACTGGTGATTAAGGTGAAAGAACATAAATTACTTTTTGAACATAATATTTCTTACTTCATGTTAGTCCACAGTGGGAACATGTTTATTTTGTGTTACATCGAACTCACCTTCTTCTTAATTCATGAAATAACGCGGACTTGACATCAAAATCTTTTGATACCAAGTTCACGTTTATTTCATGAAATAAAAAAACATCAAAAGAAATACCGATATTTTTATGCAAATTTCTGAGAAAAAAACGTTTCAAAAATACTTTTTAAAGTTTAGAAAAGAAATTTTATGGATCGTTTTTTTTCATTAACAAATCATCTGAAACATGATTTCTACCTCATTTCTAAACAGAACTTAGAAAAGGGAATGGTATTTTCCTCATTTTACTTTTTTGAAAATTATTCTTATCGGAAATAAGAAAGGTGGGAAAGTTTGTGTTGCGTGACTATATTTTGTTTAGGTTTATGAAAATTTTGCGCTAAGAAACAGGGGAAGATCTAATGTCAGTCAGCGCCGTCACGCAGGTGACATAAATTTTGCTAGAGGGTTAAAAAATATTAGGTTACAGTGGTCCTGCGCCTGTTAAACATTACTTTACGGAATTTTCTCTTTTGTGACTGAGATAGTAGATACGGCACAAAGTGACTGACTTGCGATCGATTTTCATGCAATTTAATTGGCTGGTTCTTTAGTGCGTTTCTGAAACGCACTAAAGACGACGTACGATAGTCAAATATATATGTGCATGGTTTCCATGGAGTATTAATTACTTTAGCTTAAATATAATTTCCATTTTCTTCATATTTTCAACAAAAACAACATTAGTAACATTTCTTTTTCAAAAATGTCATGCATATGTTGTTGTTTTTCAACCTCGTCAACCTTGTGGCCCCTGAACTTCATCAACAAGGCAAAATGCCGTGAGAAGAACAAGTTTGGGTTTTTTTTACCGTGAAATAAGCTTTGAAGACTCAGTGGAAATTGGCATAATCAATTAGATGTTGCGAAATAAGAAATAAGGTTTAAAAAAAGTTATTTCACCTGATCTCACCATCTTATGTTAGTGACCAGTGGAAACCAAGCTTAATTCTAAAGTTAAAGCACTATGTATTACATCGAACTTTTGTTCTTAATAATATAAATGATAAGAGTTAAAAAGTGACGTAACTGCTGCATTTACCATCTATCGTTTTCTCATGTGGTGATTTCACTAATTTTCGTAGATAGATTACGTAGACAGATAATAAATTATTTACGTTATGTATTTTCTGAATATTTTCGGTCGATTTATCGCCGAGGTAAAATAATTTTTTGTGTCTACATTGTCATGTTCAAACACACCAGAAGTTAAATGTCACTTCGGTCTTCCAAAAAAAGTAAAATTTCACGCCGGCGTAAAATTAACTCGGGTTTTTAAGTGTAAACAGCGAATTTTACCTCCTGCGAAAAATTAAGTTGAGCACATATAAAAAATCTTTGAAAGTTCTTTAGAAATCTTTTCATTTTTTTGAAAAATCTTTATCTATTCTTGAGATATTTATCTTAAAAGTTGCGCTAATTATGCGAAATTATGACGTCATGAACTAGCATGGAGCGTAATTGTGGTAACTAAATATCGAAATTTATGTAAAATGTTCAAAACGCGCAAAGTGAACGGCCAGAAAACATGTTTAACTCTATATGGCTTGTCAAAAATGTTAAATATAACACGCTCGCAGAGCTAGTTCATGACATCATGCTTAATTAGTGAACCAATTATATTATATATATTATATTATACAGACAATATATATTTAAATATATAGACAACCTTTCAAGCTCTTTCATATATAATTAACTTTATTTTTCGCGGGAGGAAACCTTTAAGAAATTGACGTAATTTTACGTGTAAAAGACGCCAAATATATTAAAAATATTTCTGCAATGCATGAAAAACTTTTTTCGTCCCCTTTTTTGTCAAATAGTTTAGGGAAGATTAAGGAGGGTTTTCACGGAGCAAATTGTGAATGGCGAATTCGGCGGGGAATTAGCGAAATATGTTTTTGATTTTCACGTGAAACGAAAAACATGTGCCGAATTTGAATACTGAACTCTTTTGGGTATTAAAAACCAGACGGTTATTTTGAATTCTTTCCAGTAATGAGTTTTCTAAGAATAAACACTAAATATTGCGTTCTAATTAGTTAAAATCTTACAGCGAAATATATCGCCGCTAAAAAGTAGGAACTGTTTCTACTTTTCGGCGAAGCGAATTTTTCAAAGCATAATGAAAACATATAAAACTGCGCATGCTCAGATACATTTCGCCGGCAAATTCGCCGTCCAATTGGCTTCGTAAAAATCCCTCATTACGATGGGTCTCAAACGATTATTTCTGCGGTCAGAATACTAACTGCGCTTTTTGATTGGGTAATTTCATTGTTCTTTGCTTTGCTTTTTGTTTTAAGCGTGAATGGTCTTACAGACCCGAACAAATATAATAAGGTAGTGTATTATTTAAGAGCTTAAGATGTCACTGCGCCGACTTTGTGCTCATTGGATTGTAATTCGGGGTTTGCTATAAGGTGGATTGGCATTTTAGCAATTTGCTTTAACATTTATTTGCGTATAAGCTTTTGCTTTTTTGAAGGCTTAGTTAACTAGGCGATCCATCCAGAAAATTGTTAAAAACCAGAAAAAAGAGAAATATCTCTGTCTGTTTTTATCAAATTCTTCGCGTTCTAACCACCCTGTTTCAACTTTTACAACGTTTTTACATTAACGCATGCTCTGTAAAAATAAAGCAATCAAAATACAAAGTATTGTCTAACATAACAAAAAGAAAACTAATTATACAGAAAATCTATTTTCTCTAAAATATATCCAACATATTTTTTTGCCTTGTATGTTGTTCATTGTCCGTGTTTTGAGTTAAAGATAATCACCAATTTTTTGATCACACGCACAAATTTTTTCACTCTTAAATATAAACCTTTATTGTGGAAATCAAAAAGCAAAATTATGGAATTTAGAGTGAATTTAGAGCGCTCAAATTTGTTAAATAATTAAACAAAATTTTTTTGTTTTTTTCTTAGAAGTTCATTGAGAGGTCTGGATTCTAATTCATGCTCAACACCACGCGGATTTCTTCAGAAGGGCAGATGAGAAGAGAAGTTGCTGAAAAATGTCGCTGAAATTAATCATCTTTGCAGTTTCTTTTATTTTCATTCAAGGAAAGTTAGAGAGAAATTTCTAAATATATTTAAATTCTTAAAAATCCACGCTTTGTTGGAATTGCATAGTGGAAATATATATGAAGTGAAAAATTTAAGAATGGGTTTTTTAAAGAAATGACTACAGAAAGAATAAAAAGTTATACATTACAAAATTTTGGTTTTGCAGTAACAATGTTTTTATGCAACAAATATTATTATTGCTTTCTGGCATTTACCTTTAAAAAATAAAATAGTTTGATTAACAAGACTTCACACCAAAATTCCAAAAATTGCATTCTTTGTTGGAATTATAAAGTGGAAATTTATATGGAGTGATAACTTTAAAAAATAAAGTTTTCTAAAGCAATGACTACAGAAGGAATTAAAAAATCTACGTTACAAAATTGTAGCTTTGCAGTAACAATGTTTTAATGCATCAAATATTTTTATTGCTTTCTCGCATTTACCATCAAGAAATGAAATAGTTTGGTTGAAAAGACTTGACACCAACGTGGTTTATTTTTTAACTTGCCTTTCTTTTTTTGTACAGAAACTTAAACTCAAATAGACCGGGAATGAGTTAATTAATTATTCTTCGATGTACAATATAACAAAACTCATGCCGTGATATTTTTCGAGTAGTCTCTCCGAGCCTCAATAATAACAGCTTGTGTAACAACCAAGGCATCTGAAACAGGTGCATTTTGCTCAAAAAAACCCTTTCGCATTTGGAAAACGATTGAATAGATGTACATTTTTTTCCAGGCACATTGTTACACTAACGGCAGCTCAAGCTATGTCTGCGTAGGTAAATAGTTTTTTATAAACCCATTTTACATTAACATTAGAAAACTTTTCACAGAAAAACTCATGACAAACATCCACTGTTTTTTTCTTGTAATTATGGTTTAACTATTTTTAGATGACAATTGGTGGGAAAAACAAAACGATGGTGTCAAATCTGGTCTTGGGTTAGATGTCTTTGTTGTGATTATCCTACCATGTATACTGTGCTGCTACTGTTGTTGTTGTAGTAATACAGAACACACAACAATTGTCATGACGGGACAACCTAGTGCAGCTCCAATGGCCATGGTTGTCAACAATACCAACGTGATGCAACAACAGACGAGCATACCGTATGAAAGACAAGTGAATTATCCGATGTGAAGATGGTTTTAGATTTTATACTTGTATTAGAATTTTGTAGATCATCGGTTCGATACATTTTGTAATTATTCTTCTATTTTTTTTAAAAAAGAATGATTGTTGTAGCGATTTACGTCGTTGTTTTGATTTGTTTCCTAGTGAAAAGTTGTATTGCTGTGGCAACAAGGAGTGCAGAAAAGCAATGTGTAAAAACATAAAATAAAATCTTTTTGTTCTATTAGAAAGTAATGACATAAGATTAAAACGCAAGTTAGCTGTCACACTAAACATACGGTTCATGACAGATGTAATTAACTTTTATCTATAACTGGAAAGATTAAAAGTTTTTTTAGTGTCAAATTTTGATGTTTTTAAGGATTACCTCCTGAAAAAAAACCTTTTTTTAGGAGGTAATATTGTTGACTTTTTTCGAGGTAGAAACAAAGATTATTATACAATATGACATTCTTTTAACTTAAACACAACCATAAATAAAAAAAGCTTCATTCAAATTTATGCATTTCATCTTCTTCACCGTGTTTACAACCAAATACACGAGACCATTTGTATCAAAAGTAAGAAGATCGAAACAAAAACTTTTTATAAAAGAACACACGACCCCCGGATTTTTTTCACTTTACAGTAAGTCTAATCGATTGTGTGTTGTAATGGAAAAAATTGTAAACAGGGTTGACTAAAGCACATAAAACGCAATCGTTGGTTTTCAGTGTATATAAAAGTAGGTTAAAGATCAACTTCAGACTCAGACTCCATCAAGCTAGGAAAGTGTTTATGATTCTGATAATGAAATTTTCGAAAATCTAGAACGTCATCAATCACAATGTGGATAGTGAAGTGCAAAAGAGAAAGAGGATCAAACCCTAGGATCCCCACACAAAGTGCAAAAATTATGACCATTGAGAGAAGCATTCTATTGAAACTGGTATGTAAGATTTTAGCTAGATAGGTCGCTAACCTGTGAATATGTGTTTCTTTTTTGGTTGACTATAGGACAGTATATTATGTCTTCTTTTATAACTAGATACTTAGCTAGCCGTGTATTAAATATAATCCAAGTTTTATTTTATATATTGGTTACTGTAAAGATATACTTTTAATATATCTCAAGTTATCTGCGCACCACCGTATCATAGCAACATAGAAATTTTAAAGGAAAATAGGATATTTACAAGGGGACGGGGACTTAAAACTGAATAATTTAGAGAATACACACGTTGAGCCAAGATACCTAGATAGGCCGAAATTAGAGTTTTGTACGTTTTTTTTTTTGGACAAGGATTCTTGTGTGTGGTTTTTCAAAAATCAGCGAAGTCAAATTACTGTAAAAAATTGGAATAAACACCTATTTAGGAGACGTGTACCCATATGAGACCCAGCATAATTTTTTTTACCAGAAATCGGAATAGTTCAGGTGGAAAAATCACGCTGGGTTTTAAACAATTGTTCTGCGGTCAGAATTCTGACCGCGCTTTTTGATTGGTTAATTCTATTGTTCTTTGCTCACGTGGTTAACATCGGAAAAACTTTTGTTTTAAGCGAGAATGGCTTCACTCACCTGAACAAGTATAATTAATTCTTGTAATATTTAAGTAGAGTAGCATGTGACCACGCTGGCTTGTGCTCATTGGTTAATTGTGATTTGGGGTTTACTGTGAGGTGGATTGGAATTTTAGGGATTTGCTGTGACATTTGTATACGTCTAAGCTTTTGTTTAGGAGAAACTGAATTGGATATCCTCGAAGAAAGCTTAGTTAACTAGGCCAGGAGACGAGTAACTTAACTATGCGAATATAGATTACCTTTTCAATTATTTTCATATCATTGTCAAACGCAGAAAAACAACAACGCGGAGATCTCAGTAGTTGTACCTGTTGGAGCTACAAGGCCAACTAACTGCTTTTGCACATCACAACCTTTGTATATTATAAAATTTGAGAGAGATTTGCACACAGCTTTGAACAAATAAAGCTTTTTGCATCAACCTTCACCAGTTTAAAAATAGACAAAGGTTTAACAACACAAGTTAAAGCGTGGTTATGTTTTTTTTGTAAATTTTCTTGCCCAAATGAAGAATGTTTCAAATACTTCACATTGCTTCGCATTAAAAGACTTGATATCTCTATTAATCTCCTGGTTTGATGCCACAACGAAAGTGTTTGTAGGTAGAGACGATAAATGAGAATTAGTTGGTTCAGTCACATTTTCTTGTGTGTAGTGCAAATGGATTTTGATTAGTGTCCATATTAGCTCTAAAAGTTGCCAAAGCTTGATCATTAATTTCACTAAATGGCTCCAGCTTTTGTTTGTTCGTATTGAAAATATTCAAAGCCCCCAGATGGTTAACCTGCTCCTGTAAGTACCATAAAATAAATTTGATTTAAAACTAAAAGGATACTATAAAAACAAAAAGTAAAGAACCTACTCTTCTGACTGAGTTTGTGATTGGGTGTATAGGATGAATAATAAAAGCACGGACTTTACAGCACTGAAGTGATTATTTTTTAATTTTTGAGTATAAAAGTCAAACGAGTACGGTAACCCATATATAACATTTTAAATACAATATTCTCTTTTTAATTCCTAACTGTAGCCGCCAAATATGCCGCTAGTTACAACTGTCGTCGCTAGTTCTAATTGTCGCCGCTAATTATACTGCCCGCCGCCAGTTATAACTGTCGCCGCTAGTTATACCGCTAAATGTAACTATCGCCGCCGTTAGTGCCAGTTATCGTCGGCGCCGCTATTTACACGCCTTCCACGTGATTTTGTGTTTAGGCGCATGGGCTGTTTCTTGTAAATACTTAGGGGAAAAGGGGGTCCCTTTCGACTCAAATAAAGCTTCAAGTAAAGAGATGATTTTTTAGAGGTAAAACAATATTTTAAACTCTCGTACTATTGAGTTGCAACTTGATCGTTACAAAAGTTATACCTTATTATGAATTTCAATTTTAGATCCTCGGAATGGTTATCAGTTAATCAACCAAGTGGTTGATCAGACAGTACCTTTTAGATGGATTATCTCATGAAGAAATCAGAACGTTTTTGTTTACAAAACATGATGTGCACATTGGGATCAGACAACTCAACCGCGTATTAAGAAGTATGAATTTGTTTAGACGATGCAGATCATCCACCACAAATTTTGTATTGATTGCTATCAAAAGAAAAATTTCTGGCTCAGGGAAAGGATTTGGGTATCGTTCAATGACACAGAAACTCCGATCTGATGGCATCAACTTACATCGAGAAACCGAGCGCATGGCTATGAAGAGTTCGGATCCATCCGGTGTTGAGAAAAGAAGTAATCATTGTGTCAAAAGGTGGAAATATTTTTCACGTGGTCCTAACTTTGTTTGGCACATGGATGGTAATGACAAGTTGATGGTGCAATTGAGTCGAAAAATACTATAGTTAAATGTAGGCACAAGGAATAATGATCCTAAAATAATTGGTGCCTATTTCCTGAAGTAGGTCACGTGCCTGCAATCAACTTCTCGTTGCATTCATTCTGACCGCGGTTCAGAGAATGTAGTTGTCGGGGGGATAAAAAGATACTTTCGAAGAAAAATTGAAAATGATTCGGTTCCACTAGAAATCAACGTATAGAATCTTGGTGGTGCCAATTCAGGAAAAAACGTTGTAACTATTGGATCACTAGACACGAGCATTGATTATCACGTAGTTGCCTGCGTTTTTCATATCTCACGTTAAGCGCTTATATAGAATAATTGATAATAATTTCTTTAATTTCACGTTTATTTTGTAGCCCCTTTAATGTACGTAATAATATCACAAATGGTTTTAACATTCCCTATCTTTACACAATATATCATTTTGTTTTTTAATAGATTTTCTTTTCCTAAAAAAAATAAATAAACAGAATTAGTCTGTATTGATAGTTTTTTTTTATCATTTATTTGTGATGCAAATACAGATGTTTGTATTCTTTTAAATCATTTATAGCGCTGAAAAATCAAATTACAATCTGAAAATTTTGATGGGCTAGAGCAAAACAAGACAGGTAAATATTTTTACAAGAAATGTTCTTGATTCAAAATATTTTGAAAATTTTAAAACATACTCAACATATGTATCTCAATGTTTGCATTTTTAACGTTATTTTTTTCACCTCTTCTTCAATGCAACGTTAGGTAAGCATAAGGTTTATAAGCACTTTGAGGTTGTATAAAATTATTATGAATGTCACATTGAATTTTTAAAAAAAACACAAAAATTGTTGTACGGAACATACATGATAAAGGTTAACCCTATTCCTAGCAGGACATTTTGTCCCTGATAGAACGGGAAAAGTGCTTGTATTTTTTTCTTAAGAAAAGCTACAATGCCAAAACTTTGTCAATTGTGAGTCCCAATTATTTCCTTACAAACTCAAGAAAATAATATTAAAAATCCATCCTGGCGGCCGTTGCTGCTGCCCTCGTATAACCATAGTCAAAGGGAGACCTTAATTGACACGAAACCGAAAGTACTTACCAATGACCAAAGTTGTCCAATTAAAACCGTTTGATGTCTGATGACATTGACCAAACTGTCAATATTTTTTTTTAATTTCAAATTTGAGAGATAAAAGACTTTCAGTAAGCTAGAAAACAGACAGACAGACAGACAGACAGATAGACAGACAGACAGACAGACAGACAGACAGACAGACAGACAAACAGACAGACAGACAGACAGACAGACAGACAGACAGACAGACAGACAGACAGACAGACAGACAAACAGACAGACAGACAGACAGACAGACAGACAGACAGACAGACAGACAGACAGACAGACAGACAGACAGACAGACAGACAGACAGACAGACAGACAGACAGACAGACAGACAGACAGACAGACAGACAGACAGACAGACAGACAGACAGACAGACAGACAGACAGACAGACAGACAGACAGACAGACAGACAGACAGACAGACAGACAGACAGACAGACAGACAGACAGACAGACAGACAGACAGACAGACAGACAGACAGACAGACAGACAGACAGACAGACAGACAGACAGACAGACAGACAGACAGACAGACAGACAGACAGACAGACAGACAGACAGACAGACAGACCGACAGACAGACAGACAGACAGACAGACAGACAGACAGACAGACAGACAGACAGACAGACAGACAGACAGACAGACAGACTTTTAAGGCGGTTTATTTTTCATTAACCAATGATTATGTTTTTTGTGGGGTTTAATTGACTGTTTTTTAAGCTTTCAGCACATTTTCTTTGAATATCGAGCACGTATATAATATATGGGTTCTATGTTTTATAGAGCAACCAGTGGCATATAAATCATGAGCAATAAAACAATTTCCACATATGAAATAGTTTGTGACAACCTTGAGTTCATGTTTTCCATAAATGGTGGATATGCAGTAAACATCTACATCAACATCATTCTTCAATTCATCATCAATTTCTCTAGTTGTGTCTTAAACACACTTGTTTCAATCGTTATTATACGCCAAAAAAAACTTCGTACACCTTCAAATATATTATTACTAAACAATACTATTTCGGATGCCCTTGTTGGATTCATGCACCTTGTCTTTTGGCTGCCATGTTTAATAATGGCGCTTTATCAAACGCATTCTTGTGTTTTTTTTGTTGCTATGATCACCTTGGGTTATCATTGTGGCGCAATAAGTTTGGTCAATGTTGACGTGATTGCAGTGGATCGATACATAGCTATATACAAACCTTATTACTACAGCGAAAACATAACTGGAAATTTAAAAGTATATGTTAAATTTATTATATTCCAGTGGGTGATAACTGCAGTACTGATAGGATTAAGCCATCTCACGCCAAACTTTTTAATCGTGCTAATATGCGCTATCATTACAATTCCTTTCACAATCAGTTGGTGCTCGTTTGTTTACACGAAGGTGTTTCTCACAGTAAAGGAGTTAAATAGCCGTGACCGAGCAACAACACGACATTTAAACCAAGAAGATACACAGAAAATGAAGGAGATACGTTTGGCAAAGATCACAGCAGCAATGATACTAACTTTATGTGCTTGTCTTACACCGTTTTGTTTGACTAGTGTTTTGTGGTTGGTCGCAAAAGTGAAGTTTTCTCCTTTGGTGTACGCGCTGACATTGTGGGCTTTGTTACTGGTGTCACTCAAATCTTTATTAAATCCTGTACTTTTTTGTCTCACGTTAACTGATATAAAGGAAGCTATTAAAGACCTTCTTTGCAGACACAGAAAGATCGGAAATAAGAAAAGCAAAAGTAATGGAACTACAATCAACGCCGCTACCACCAACATCAGCACCGGAACAACAACAATAACAACAAAAACTGCTAAACCATCCAAAACAACAACATAAGCACACCAATCGCTACCAGTGTCACCCACGCCAGCACGAACAACAACAACAACAACAAGTAGTCGATAACTCGTCATTGCCAAAAACATTTCAACACATAATAACTTCCGGCGAAAGTCTTAAAATTAGAAGTAAGAAAACAATGGTTATGTAGTATCATCAAACAGACACAGACTTTCTATATTAACACTTAAAGGTCAAAGGTGCATCTACCTGACTGTGTGTAGACAAGGAACACAAAATTATCAGAGCATTCTTGGATGGTTTTCGTCAGAAATCACCACCGCCATCAAAGCCACCACCGCAGTGACTCCACATTTTATCGTTGCCTCCACACTCATTCAGTGGCTTCACACTTTAACAGAGGCTCCACGCCTTGATGTGTGCTCAACATTAAAAAGTCACTCCGCACTTCAGCTCCATTTTTTGTATAAGTCAATTAGTCGCTTCACTGAATAAGTGTGGAGGAAACAATACAGTGTTAAGCGACTGTTTACGAAGAAAAAACTGCCACCACGACAGCAACCAGGACAATGAAAACTTTTAATGCAAAGTAAAATGTGATATATTATAAAATTTGGATACTTGTGTAAAATATGGATACTAGTATATACTGGATCTCTTATAGCGCCGTCAATATTATTTTTAATGGGAAATAATAGTAACAGTAACACAATAAGAACACTTTCTTCATTCGTCGAAATCAAGTACCTTAAGTAAATTTTTTTTTCGTGGAATTAATTTCTGCAAAATTAAAATCTGCAAAATCAAACTAAAACTGGCAATTCGAGTAAATGTCATCCGCAAAATTAAGACAAAATAGCAATTGACAACAATATTTTTAAATAAAGGAATATTAAGAAAACGACAAATTTAAAAATTTCAAATTCTTGGGTAAATCAAAAAGTCATTTTCATTTCTAATAACAAGCAAAATGGTATCAAAATAATCAGGGGACACGTATGTTTAGACTTAAAATATAAGATTTAGCCCATACTAATAATTATATTATTATTAACTCAATTAGACGGATTTTCAAATGAATACAACTTGCTCATAACTTAATCGCATTTTTGTAAGAAGCGTAAACACGTAATAGATACATTATAAAAAGGGTTACATTTTAAAATTTTAACATAAATTCAATCAAAAAAAGAACTACATATTTTCTCAAAATTAATTAGAATAATTTCATTGGTGAACAAATTTTGATAATCATGGGACACCGCTTCAACTTCTTGATGAAAGGTCCTTGCAGGCTAAAAGATTTCGGATTTTTGTTCGCGTGTAATTTTGTTCCTTATACCTTTCGAGTTCGCCAGTAGCCTGTTTTGTACAGAACTTCTACAATGTTGTTCCGTCATTTGAAATAAATAGGTATTATCCCATGAACTTGCAAAATATTTCATGTCGTGAGTGAGATACAGGCTAGACCAACGCGTTACTGTAAGCGGGCAAAGCAAATGTCATAAATTTAATTAGTCCAAAGCAGTGAAAAAACGCAAGACGATCACACTTCAGAATCAGAGGCTCGTGAAATTCGCAACTCACTCTTCATTCTTTCTTAATTTCATGAATATCAAGATACGCACATAGCCGGTATAGGGCTAAGTCGTGGGGCCAGGTCGGACTTTAAAAGTCGTGTGGCAATAGTTTCGTAGCCCGTATAGGTATATTTGCGCATTATTTTTTAATTCTCCCTAAATTATTTAACTATATAGTTTGAAAATTAATACAAAGATAGCTATCAAAAATTTAAAAAAATGGCTTCTTCCGCCTTTTTTCTTCTCAAAAATAAAAAAATAAAAAATAAAATAAAATATAAAATAAAATTAGTTTTAATTAAAGTAACAATGAAACAAAATAAGACATATTGATATTCTTGTTATTTCTTAATTGTCATCATCAAATTGTCAACAGAACAGATATCAAGATATAATTTTATCACACACCACCAATAAGAAAATTGCTCTGTCGAATAATTCTAGATATTCGATATCGAAATTATTTTGACACTCCTCCTCTTTTCCATTTGAGAAAGCATTCTATTGTTTTAAATAATCTCAAAGGAGGAGAATTACAGGAAAAAAATGCTATAAAATGTTATATAGTGGAATCGTTATTGTTAAAATTTGTGTTATAAATTTCTATGCATAATTTGTGAAAATATTCTATCTTGAAGTGGTTGATAAAACAGATATCCAATTCGGTAAAATCAGATATCAAAATTACATTCAGTCTCGCGTTGATGGTATTTAACTCGGTCAAAGATATAGAAGAGAAGAAGTTCGCCATGTGATTTTTTTCTGCAGTAAAGTAACTTATTTCATCCAAGTATATCGTTTTGCTTCACATTGAAATTTATTTTGGATAGTCTTTAGGTCTGTATTTTATATTGTGAAATCTACCAGGCTGTATTGTGCACTGTACATTGGCAAAAAATAATACTCTTATACGAGGAACAGAATAATTCAGGGGAAGAACTTTTTTTTGTCTGAAAGAAACAACTGCGAAACTAATTTTGCTTTTCGAAATTCTAGAGCAACTCGCGCAAGTAAATTCTGAAAATGTAGTCTAGAGTTTTCGAAGACGATGTTCTTTAAATATGGCAAAATTAAAGTTGCAAAAAAAATATTAGTTTCTAATCTTTTTGATAAGAGTTTCTCGTGGTTGCCTTTCTATAAGTTTCTATAAGTTTCACATATCTCATAACAACCTTTAAAGACGAATAATCATGAAGAATATTAGTTTAATTAATTTTTTGATTTTCTTGTATTATTCTTCCATGTATGTCTCCTCCTGGCATAACGAACCCTGATATAGCAAACGTCTTCTGTCCGTTTCCCTTGGATTTAGCCTTAAGAAACGCCGTTCCATATATAAAGCGTTGTAGAAGATTGCAGAGTAAGACTACAAAAGAGAGAATCGCCGAGGAATGTGGTATAAAGAAGAATACTGTCTGGATCGCATACAACACAAAAATTACAGAGGATTATGAATCTAATCTAGTCTAGGAGTATAGAAATAAAGAAGGACAAACATCTTTGAAATTTCTATTGTACTAGGCTCGTCTTTTATGTGGTCTTTCTTTTGTTATTATAATTTTAAAGTTTGTCAGTTCCCACTCGTAATTATTCGAAATACGGCGTGCTGATTGGTTTATAATAAACAATTAACATGGCTCAATTGGTCATTAAATTTTAATTAATCTTCTCTAAAAAGACGACAATAAATATGGCGCACTTTTGGAAGCAAATTTAAAAAAAAATTCTCTTTTAAAGTATGCAGTCTTTTTGTAATCAAGCTTAGATCTAAAAAGCTATAAAAGTTGAATATTATTTTTATCAAACTTTATGGTTAAATTAAAGTTTGCACCATAGCAATTGGTTTGACCTAAAAATAAATTAAAAAAGTCGTATTCTAGTAGAATTATTTTATGTATTTTACAATACAAAAAAAGTTAAAATAGAGTTGTTTGATTTAGAAGATACTCAAATCGAGAAAAAAACAACATCTTTATGAAAAAATCTTTTTTGTCAACAAAACTGAACTAACAGGAAAGCTAAAAAAACATTGTGCGTAAATTCTCTATTTATATTCTCCTAGGGTCAATTAAACCGTTTTTTTCTGAACTAATAGTGCACGCTCCAACAGTATTTTACCTGTCAACGGTAGCGTTATTAAAGAAAAGGCTCTGTCCTCGTCAAAAATATCGATGCACCCGACTTCTAATGATTGGTTGGATAAATAAAAGAAAAATGTTAATTTTAAAGCTGTTCGAGAGAAGAGGATAATGTAAGCCCAAAAATGACAGCAAGCTACCAACCATTTTGTCAAGGTGCAAGTTAAAAAAGGTTTATAATTCCGATGAATAAGGTGTCTTCTATCAAGATCTCTAAGATAAGTCATTTTACTTCAAATAGAAATGTTGCAGTGATGTGAAACACAGCAAGATGAGACTAACCAGATTGGCAGGTGAATTTTCAATCTTACTACTATGTTCTGCCATTTTAATTCCCTTTACAATCAGCCGGTGCTTGTTTGTTTACATAAAGCTGCTTCTCACAGCGAAGGGCCACATCACGTCATCTGACACAAATGAATACACAGAAAAGAGATACATATGAAGACTGTAGTGTCACATCTTTAGCTAAAAAGCATTTTGGTCGCAAACGCGTAATATTAATTTCGTGCGCATTTAAAGATTTAATATGGTTATTAAACCCCTTTGGTGCTTCTCGCAGCAAAGGGTTTAAATAACCATGACCGAGCCACATCATGTTATGAGAATGACATGATGTGACGTCAATGGACACACAGGAAATAAAAGGGAGGCTTAGCAAAGATCATAGCTGCAATGATATTAAATTTATGTGTTTGTTGTACACCGCTCTGTGTGATGAGCGTTTTGTGGTTAGTGGAAAAGATGAATTTTATTTATGTAAGTGCTGATCTTATATTGAGTTCACTTAGATCATTTTTAAACCCTG
The DNA here is from genome assembly GCF_029227915.1 of Hydractinia symbiolongicarpus. Lineage (NCBI taxonomy): Eukaryota > Metazoa > Cnidaria > Hydrozoa > Anthoathecata > Hydractiniidae > Hydractinia > Hydractinia symbiolongicarpus. The sequence goes on from NC_079885.1 coordinate 9,153,953, forward strand.
TACTACTTTGCTTTAGATTAACTAATATGGAAAAAGCTATCAAAAGTTTTCTTTGCAGAAACAGAGATACGGTCGGAGCAAAAGCATCACCAACCCCACTACAACCACCACCAGCACCACCACCGACAACAACGAAAACACAACCACAGGCAGAACGACCACTACCGACGACACAACAGTAACATCAATAATAACAACAGAATACACAAAAGTAACAATGGTAATTGGATTTTATGTTTTTTATATACTGCCACACCTTTTTAATTCACAATGTAATTTTGTCCTGACATGGAGCAGAGGAATTTCTTTATTGGCAATTATTCGTCTAAACAATGCAATGGAAAATTTCACGCTGATCAATTTTTGCGATCAATCGATCAATGATCAATCTATCTCCACGTTATCATTGGATATCGCATGGCAGATTATAATTTTCAGTCATTATGAGTGTGTTATTAAGAATTTACATGGTTTTTTTAGCACTTTCTGATAAAACCCTTTGTTCAGATACCAACATTTATTAGAGTAGCCACAAGTACTGGAAAAATAGATGGAATTTAACTTAAAAATCACGAAAAACATATTTTTGAAAATAAATTGTGGTATATTCATAGAAATGTTTTACTCCAAATATTCTGTTTAGTTTTTATCCTTAATATACCTATTATTTTTATATATTACTTTTTTACTTCATATATTAGTTTTTACCTTTGTTATTATATTTTAACTAAACGGTAAAATTTTTCCATTCATTGTTTAATGCATAATAGATAGCATTGTTACTTGTAATAGACCATTAAAAAGCAGATATCAAGATATATTATTAGATAATAAAGTAGGTTATAAAAGAGAGATACACCAGGTGACTTTGTTGCATAACAAAGTCTTTTATTTCATCCAGGTATATCGTTTTGTTTTATATTAGAATTTATTGTAAAGTCTTTCATTCTGTGTTGTGTACTGTAAATTAAGTAATGCTTAAGACTCGCAAAGGCTTGGTAGATTTTAAATAAAAGTTTGAAGAGAAAAAATACTCCTAGGTGTGAAAGAGAAACTTTCGGGGGAAGAAAGATTTTGGTCTTTGCTAAATTGATTTCGCACGTTTTAAAGCAATTCATCAAAATAACTAATAAGTAGGCAAACGTAAATATCAAAAAAATATTACCAACATTAGTTTTGCATTTTCTTAATGAGGGCTTCCAATCGCGAAAATCAGTTCTGAAGTCCCATTTTCGTTTCGCGAAATATACATATTAAAATACCGAATAACATGTAAACGAGATTAGTTATGAACAAATTTTAAGATTGCAGCGAAGTAGTGCATTATATCGTTTGTTTACCAGCATTATTTGCAAACTTAGTTTGTCTATAATGTAATCATAAAATTTGGTAATAATATGAGAAAATAGTATGTATCTGCACTGGATCGTTTTAAATGAACTAGATACACTAGGTAGCTTTTAACATGATGATATGGGTAGCTGACTGGCTGGTTAGCTTATAATAAACAAACGTGAAATTGTTTACGTGAAATTGTCCAAGTTGTTTATCAAAGTTGGTGATCCTGCGGGCATATATCCTTTATCTCCAGTTACTGAGTGTACCTTTTTTAAGCAAAATATGTAAAAATAACATTAATTAGGGTTGTTAAGTTAACATCATAGTCAATAAAAATATGCACTTACAATTTACATATTCTAACTTTTTTGTCTGTGCATAAAATACCCTCTTTATAACTGTGTGAACTACTCTTTTTTAAAACTGCCATTAAGTAAAACATTTTGTAAATAAACATTTTGCTAATGCTTTCTTTCAACTTGCATGTAAACAACTAGCATCTAAAAATAAGTTCATAACTTTCATGCTATTCTGCATTTTCGCATGCATATTTCGCGGAACGAAAACGGATATGCAAATACGTCTAAAGGGTTTTTCAGGGAGTGTGACTAAGAGATAACAGTTTACAATTGGTTTTATCTCAGTATTTACTTCCGTCACTACATAGACACATGTAAGGCGTCTATTACAAACCTTTTTTATACGGCTTCTTTTTTAGAGTATCTAGTTACAGAGAAAGCCATGTTCAATAAAACAATTTCCACAGATGAAATAGTTTGCCTTAACATCAAGTTCGTGTTTTCCATAAATGGTGGATATGCAGTAAACATCTACATCAACATCATTCTTCAATTCATCATCAATTTCTCCAGTTGTGTGTTAAACACACTTGTTTCAATCGTTATTATACGCCAAAGAAAACTTCGTACACCTTCAAATGTATTGTTACTAAACAGTACAATCTCAGATACTCTACTTGGGTTGACGCACCTCGTTTTTTGGCTGCCATGTTTAATAATGGCGCTTCATCAAACTCATTCTTGCTTCTTATTTGTTGCTTTGAACACATTGGGCTATTACTGTGGCACGATAAGTTTTCTCAATACTGATCTGATTGCAGTGGATCGATACATAGCTATATACAAACCTTATTACTACAGCGAAAACATAACTGGAAATTTAAAAGTATATGTTAAATTTATTATATTCCAGTGGATAATAACTGCAGTATTGATAGGATTAAGCCATCTGACTCCAAACTTTTTAATTATACTTATAAGTGCTTCCATTTCAATTCCCTTCACAATCAGTTGGTGCTCGTTTGTTTACACGAAGGTGTTTCTTACAGTAAAGGAGTTAAATAACCGTGACCGAGCAACAAAACGACATTTAAACCAAGAAGATACACAGAAAATGAAGGAGATACGATTAGCAAAGATCACAGCTGCAATGATATTAACTGTTTCTGTTTGTTTTACACCACTCTGGGTGATGAGCGCTTTATGGTTAGTGGAAAAGATGAAATTTTCTCCTTTTTTGTACGCGCTGATATTATGGGCTTTGGTACTGAGTTCACTCAAATCATTATTGAACCCTCTACTAATTTATCTGACAATAACTGATATAAAAAAAGCTATCAAAAAAACTTTTTGCAAACACAGAAAGATCGGAAGCAGATACAATAGCAGCAAGAGCATCACATTACCGCCATCACCACAACCACAACCACAACCACCTCACAATAGCAGCAATAAAACGACCACCACCACCACCTACAAAAACACAAAACAAACACTAGATGCAACATAACAGTACGATCAACAATAACAACAAAAAAGCAAGAAAAAGAAAAGTTTTTTATGTTTATGTGATGTGATTTTTTATGAACGATGTTTTAGGCAATTGTTTACGAAGATTTAATTGATTTAAAGACGGAAATGCAGCATAAACGCCTACGGATTCAACCATGGATATTATGGTCATACCTACCGAAAAATACAGTTTATTGACTGGAATAAAACATTTGTGCAGATAGGAAACATTGAAGATTGGATTTCCAAGTAAAATCGAATAAAAAATAAATTTTTAACTGGCATGTGTAAAAAATATAAATACATAATAAAAGCAGCTGGAGGACTGGGGACATTATAAACAAATATGGTAACCACAAAGATGGCCACAAGTAATGTAAATTCTATAAAACTGTCATCGGAAACAACTTTTCTAAAAACAAGTCATAAGAAATCTATAGAATTATTTTACATTACATTACGACTGCCTCTTCTTATTCAGTATCTCTTTGATTCGCATATCATTTTTGTCATAAGAATTGTGAGTCGATTTATAACCCTGGAAAGTGTCATTATCTTGTTTGATGGATGTTGTAATAATGCAAATGATTTTTTTATAGAAAATGTGATTATGTGGTGCTGGATTCACTCCGCAATTGCATTTTTGATTTATTCTTATACTGCCAGACCTTTCGAACAAATAATTTGTCCCGATTTGAAGTAAAAGATATCGTTAATAGCAATTATTCGTCTACCACTTTGTTTTTCGCTAATTAATTTTCGCGAATCAAGGAACCCTTTTCGCGAGGTCAATTTTTCCTAATTACCAGTTTGAAATATGTCGTGCGGATTACTATTTGCAAATCGACATCTAAAAGCTCCGCCATAAAATATGTCCAGCTTAAATTTGCATGAAATATTTCTAATCTGGCACCTTCTTGATAGATAAAATAATATGTTAAAGTCTTAAACCATCTTATATTCCCTTCGCAGTATACATTAACGCGTTTTCAAAAAACCTCCGGCGGCTGGTGTCGTACATGCTGTATCACTGCTGTATACACAGTCATTTGTTTGTATCTACAATTTTGTTGATATCTCTTATTGCTTACAATTTGCAAAAACCAATCTGCGTAAAACATGCAAGAAGTACTAATTTGCGAAAATTTATCTTTGCTACATCACGAAAAAAAAATGCGTTAGAAACTAACTGTAAATCTTGTTGGTGTTAACACTTTAGTTGGATATTTCTGCTACACAATAATAAAAGTCAGCAAAGGAAAAACAAAAGTAAGGAAAAAAACAATTTTCTACAAAAAGATAGGTAATGTTTTCGATGTTATTATATACACGAGGATATTTTGTACAATGAAGATAGCGTTAACGACATTGATGAAAAACAGTGTAAGATACGCCATCCATTCGCGCTCAGCACACCAGTGGCGTTTAATGTTGTGCCCATTCTATTGTCTTTAAATCGATTCCTTCTTGAATCATCTCCCACAGCGGACTAAAAATAAACACAATTAATATTTTAGTCCTTTGCTTGGTAGCATAGCTTAAAAGACTTGTTGATGGAGAGGACAGACGTTAGGTAAAAATAATGGAGACAGAGAAAGATGCTACGATCTGAGGTCTAAAAACGAATTTTGTACATGGCGTAGTTTTTACTGTGAAAACAGTTGATATCAGTAATTTCAAGAATGGTTAGAAGTCTATAAAATAACAAAGACAATATTAAAATCATAGGTGCTAACCTCATCTCACGCAACCTGTTCACATTATGAATACACTTCTCCACGGTGTAATCAACTTCTTCTTGTGTTGTGAATCTTCCAATACCAAACCTTGAAGAAGAGCAAACACGTAGAAATATAAGGTAAATTTTTATCAAGGCACATCCGTGTCCATTTTTAACAGGGATGTTTCACCCCAATCAAACATCCAATCATGGCAGCGAGTAAAATAGGTGTAAATCATAATAAAATTGAACATCACTATTTTCTGTTGAGAATGGACACGTAGATTTGACATGATCAAGGTTCAACTATATAAACGCGCTATTATTATTATTGAAATTATTTACCCAGGATAGCCTCTTCAGTTCTTACTGGTTCTGCTATCAACGATGGTCCTGCAAAGGGGTCCTAGCGCATTTAAATCTCCCATTTGAGCTACGAAAGTCGTGCAAGCACAGCAATGGCTCACTAGACAATCGTGTAAGATATCAATCCTATTCTCATGGTGAACGCTAAGCAGAAAGGATAGATTCACACTTTTATAGTCTCTGGCATGACTCGGTCGGGGTTTGAACCCAAGACTTCCCGCACTGGAAGCGAACGCTCTACCAGAAGGCTACCAGTCAGTGATAACTATCTAAATGCATCCCTAACATATTACAGCACGTAGTGCAGAGGGTTGTCTGCGGCCCCGTTTGTTGTCAGACAGTATGTCAGCGATACCCGAAGTAGTTCTAGTTTAATACGACGTAGAAACATGTACTGAAGAACAAACAAAAAAAGGTTTCATCGCATTTTTACCTGATGGAGGAGTGGGCCATTTCATCGTCAGCTCCTAATGCTCGCAGCACGTAGGATGGTTCCAACGAAGCTGATGTACAAGCGCTATAAAAATAAAACGATGTTCGTGAGAAACAACAACTCCACACAAGGGAGCTATTGAGATTAATCTAAGCAAATGTCTGTGCTTACGCAATTTGACATGTTTCAAAGTATGGCAGTTTGTAATATTGAGAGGTAATACATGCAAAAGTTAATAAAAGATTCGAGCAAAATACATACCATTGTTTTTTACATCTTATTAGTTATTTGATAACTTAATTTTAAATAATATCCAAATTTATACTATAAATCCTGTGTCAGCATAATCTGATCGTTTAAGTAAGACGCTTTTAACACACTAACAACAATTGGCGAGCAATTAGCGAAATAATCACCTTCCTGAAGACAATGCAATATCTTTTAAAGCCATCAGTAAACTCTCTCCTTCAATGCACGAAAAGGATAGATTGACACAACCTGGATACGTCATGTCGGCGTCACCATTGCGTACGACGTGATCAATCTTTGCCATAATGCCGTTTATTAATCTTGCGGAAAGATTTTCTACGTGCTTCCGATCGTACTGAAAACAAAAGCGCACAATAACTTCTTTTTAATAATAGCCTTATTCTGTTTAAAATGCTTGCGCACAGCATCATTTTGGAATGTACTCGCAACACCTAAGATTTAACGGTTTTGTTTTTTTCACCGCTAGCGCATTCTAGACCAACCACGAAGGCCGATATTAATAAATAGTAAATCCAGAAGTTTCTTTCGCGGCTCTAAACATGCTGATGAAGGAATACAAAACTATCTCAGCCACCATGACTACGGCCGTTATTAAAGCTGTGGCGTAGACGTTGGTCAGCCTGTTTTTGTTGATGTTTTAATATGTTAGGATAAATATATTGTCGTTTTTTAGCCGCATACAAATATTAGCCAGAACAGAAAATAGCAGCCAAAAATTAAAAAACATTAAAAAACTTTTTCGGGGATTTAAGTCAATTTTGAATGCATACCAATTTTGACAAAAATACTAATATGTTAGGATAAATATATTGTCACGTTTTTTAGCCGCATACAAATATTAGCCAGAACAGAAAATAGCAGCCAAAAATTAAAAAACTATTAAAAAACTTTTTCAGGGATTTAAGCCAATTTTGAATGCATACCAATTTTGACAAAAATACTAATATGTTAGGATAAATATATTGTCACGTTTTTTAGCCGCATACAAATATTAGCCAGAACAGAAAATAGCAGCCAAAAATTAAAAAACATTAAAAACCTTTTTCAGGGATTAAGCCAATTTTGAATGCATACCAATTTTGACAAAGATACTACACAGAAACAACATATAAAAATCTCATGATTGAAATAAAACAGTTAGGTCTAAGTAAAACATATTCAGGTTTAAGGAAAAATATTTTATCTACTTCAGAAAACTTGGGTGCACTTTTACATCGCGGTATCGAATATTCAACCTTAAATAATGCCAGTAATAATTTATGGTTATGATTAAGACTTTTTTGATAAATACGGCTTAAATTGAGGAATTTTTGTACGTCTTTTATAGTCCCCACTTGACTACTATTTAAGAAATCATATTATTGTAGAAATGACAGTGACCAACTAAAAGGGCACAGTGCAGTTATCCTGTAGGGATACATCCGTCGTGCGACGCTAGGTCCTAGCTAGTGCTGAGGTAATAAGCATATTGACTAAAATTTTTTTCGGCGTTTAGGTTTATTGTCTTACAATACTTTAAGGACTTTCGTGAGATTGATTATTCCGATAACTAGGCGTAAAAATTAAAGGAAGTTTACAATGGCGCTGTATATGGTAAAATTCACGAAACTAATTTTTGTGGTTTTAGGGAATCATAAAGATCGATTTTCTTCTTAAAAACCTTAACTTCATCTTTTCACGCCACAAATTAACGTGAAATACAGGATTTTTGTTAAAAACCCATTGCCAACTGAGAAAAAAACATTTCCGCGAATCAAAATTTCACATAAGAATAAATGAATTTCGTGAAGTTTTATTGCACAACCCCCCTCCCCCCCCCAAAAAAAAAGGGTTTAAAAGACGCAACTAAATTTCTAAAAGATATTGGCTCTACAGTGATATACAATGAACACATTTTTACAGCCTACTAACCTCCATCTCTTGCAAGGCGATTTCACATGCTTTTCCAAATCCAACAATAAGTGGCGCTGGTAGTGTTCCACTACGTAAGCCTCTACACAAATAAAAAATATAGACCAAGATTTAAGACTCATTGCTACCATAGAAAGGAAAACTGGTTGGGTATTTTATTAGGCTTTTTCAGTCTATTATTAATCGCAGTATTATTGTCGTTTGCAGGCGTATCGAACAACAGGATGCCTGCATTTAACGAAATCTCTCATGGTATAAAAACTTGGCTAGTATAAAGAGATCCTGTGATTTAATTGGTTTATGCTTTTTAAAAATGCTCTATATGGAACTCCCTGATTAAATGTAGGTGTTTCTCACTTACCTCTCTTGGCCACCACCGCTCATTAAGGGTTCTAATCGAACACGTGGTCTTCTGCGCACATACAGAGCACCAATTCCTATAACAACATTATAGCTAGAAATAAATGCATCTGCACAAGACCATATATGATAAAAACACTAGTTAAAAAGTTTGGGAAATGCGCCCTGGCCATTTCGTTAACTCCCCTATGTTGAGGGCTTGATTCTTCGCGATAACTAATGTCGCCCTTAAGTAGCTTTTAATATAAGGACAATGTTCAATGTTGCATAAACACGACAAAAGGGAAAAAACATGTGTTTACCTTTTGGTCCATAAATTTTATGCCCACTAATAGATAACAAATCGATATTCATCGCATTTACATCGACTGGTATCTTACCTACAGCCTGAAATGAAATCATCAAATAGAACTACCAGATAAAAGTGATTAAACAAATAGGTTAATAAGGATCCAGATCTGATCGTTCAAACTGGATGCTGTTTTGATTTATCGTATACTTTGTGATAATGTATGAGGTGTGAATCTGCAATGCCAAGTTAAACGGAAGCTATTTGCAGCTTTTATTAAGATGCAATAAATGTAGTGGATGAAAGAGTTAAGCATTTTTATTTCCATCGCGAGTTGATGCTATATGATCAACTATATGATTAGACACTTTGAATAAATCTGAATTAAGCACAGAAAGTTTATCCGATAATTGCGGAAAATGTCGATAATAATGGGTTTTAAAAAATCTAGCACTCAGATCTGTTTTCTAACGAGGGTAAAACCGACAGAGAAACATACTTGTGCAGCGTCTGTGTGGAAAAATATTTTGTTCTCTTTACAAACTGCGCCTAGAGATAAAAAAGGTCAGTATCTTATATGACTATAGCGCTATACAATGCATACCAATCTGATCAAAGCAAAAATAATCTACACAAGAGTGCTGAACTAAATGTACGAGAATTTCTCTTACCGATCTCTTCAACTGGCTGTCTCACACCAATCTCATTGTTGACTGTCATAACAGACACTAGAGATGTGTCTGGTCGAATAGCATCTTGAAATGTCTTAAAAAAATTAATACAAATGGTTGTTTTAGAAAATTTGACCTATTTTACAAAGAAAATACTATATTTTCAAAAATGCATTTCATTAGGAACCGGGAAAATGTTTCTGCAGTATAAGGTTTTTAGTTTGTTCGTATGACATGGACGAGAGAAAGCGTTTCCCTGGACGAGAAAATACCAAGTGAAAGCGTCGATTCTTTGTGAGAATTTATTTATTTTAAAAATTTATGCTAAATCAATATTAATTTATCTGGCCTGCTGAGAAAACTTTTGTTTATGCACACTCAAGATATCTTTAGGCGGGTCAATGTTTTTTTTCTATGGATGCAATTAAATTTTAGTAGTTAGTCAACAAGAATAAATAGGTTTCATTTATGTTTTTTTTTAATTATAGATACAACAATATAATAATATTGTTTATATTCATTTACTGAACATGTTAATTTTGTTGAATCGTTTAATGTGTTGTAGCATTTGTTTACCATACCTCCCCCCACCCCCGCAAGACTATGTGCAATATTTGGTCTTTCCGAATAAAAATGTAAAAAACGTTGAATAACATTCGTGTAAACTAAAAAAAAATCCTTTTAAAAAATGGGGATTAAAACGACACTACGTGCTGCCAAATTAAACGCAAACAAGAAGCCCTGGGGGCTCTAAGAATTTCCGCGCGCTACCAAAATATTTGATGAAAACCTGCTAATTCGTTGTGTTATTGTGCTAAACATTCGAAGGAATTTGGTGCATGAACCTCTGAAGATAAAGCCCATCAGTGAGATTATATCTTACAACAAACGCAAACAAAACGAAACGTGTCATAATAAACTCACATTTTAAAAGAAATTGCTAACAAAAAATACAGCCTATCATTCATGGTTGAAAGTCTTGCGATTGAAACGTTTATGGTCTTAAACGGCATTAGTTGACAAAAAATCAAAATTTTTTCAGCATACTTTTTTAATTAACTGTGTCAATTTTTGTCGAAAATAAAGCAGTTTAACTTTTTGGATAAATTTTGGCCTGAAATGACATTTAGGTGACAAAAAATCAAACTTTTGTACAATCATCATTTTCGGCATACTTTATTTGTTAACCGTGCCAGATTTAGCCGAAAATGAAGTGGTTTTAATTTTTAGACCAATTTTGGCCTAAAATGGCATTTAGGTGACAAAAATCAAAATTTTGATGCCACCATTATGTTCAGCATACTTTTTTTGTTAACTTTGCCAATTTTTGTTGAAAATGAAGTAGTTTTAATTTTTGGACCAATTTTGGCCTAAAATGACATTTAAGGTGGCAAAAAACCTAAATTTTGATGTCACTATCATGTTCACCATACTTTTTTTGTTAATTGTGCCAAAATTTGTCAAAAATAAAGTAGTTTTAATTTTTGGACCAATTTTGGCCTGAAATGAAATTTAAGTAAGAAGAAATCAAAATTTTGATGTCACCATCATGTTCAGCATACTTTATTTGTTTACTGTGCCAAATTTTGTTAAAAATAAAGTAGTTTTAATTTTTGCACCAATTTTGGCCTGAAATAAAATTTAAGTAAGAAGAAATCAAAATTTTGATGTCACCATCATATTCAGCATACTTTATTTGTTAACTGTTCCAAATTTTGTTGAAAATAAAGTAGTTCTAATTTTTGGACCAATTTCGGCCTAAAATGACATTTAGGTGACAAAAATCAAAATTATTATGTCACCATTATGTTCAGCATACTTTTTTTGTTAACTGTGCCAAATTTTGTCGAAAACAAATACTAATTTTAGCCTGAAGCGTCAATGCTAGACTTCCCAATAGTTAAGGAGCTTGGGTACGAAGTTACATCTGTGACGGACCAACGTGAAATCCCAGGGTCGAGATTTTCTCAAAAAATGCTCCGAAAGAAAAAAACGACGGTTTTAAAGAATTTCCTACGCCTTCGGGCGCGGAAATTCAAAAAATAGATGACTGGTGCTTTTTGTTGTTACTTTTTTCTTTGAGTGGTCCAGAGGTCACACCGGCTTTGAATAAGGTCTTATTCACAGTCGGTCTATTTTTCTTTGATGTGCAAATAACTTGGCATTAATAATACTACTTAAAAAATTAATTTTCACAATTTCGCAAAAATCTCTCTAATAATAGCCGTATTCCGTCTCTCTGTTTGTGCGTCTATTGTCTTTTTGTTACAGAAACACGAAATGCGATATATAGAGGACGGGTGACCCCGTGGAATTTTCCACGGGCCATCGACTAGTTACTAAAAAGTCGGTATTCGCGAAATTAGACAAAATTAATTCTCACGATTTTATTTTATTTTTTTAAAATCGATTTACACAATTTTTTAAGGCAAAACCTTAGTGTTATTGACTTTACCATCTATTTAACATAAATTAAATGATTTTTGTTTCAACATCGATTCAACACAATGTTCATTGGATCGTAACATTTTCTGCGTCACTGTCGCATAAATATTGCATTAAATGTTGCACTCGTTTGACCAACGTTATGAAATAATTTAATAAAAGATGGATATTTTTTTGGACTTACCGAGAAAACTTGTTAAAATCGAGGTTGTGTACAATGGTGTTCCGTTTTACGTTGCATAGTTCAGTATATTGACTAAAAAGTCGCGTTCACACGACTTTTTTTTTATTAATTTACCAAAATATCTTGGCAAAAATGCTGTTCGCACAAAATAAAGGTCACCTGTATTTGCGTATTTTGATGACACTGAAAAACTAGCCTTGTTGTTATCGATGTCAAATTTAAACATTACAATTATTTTAGATCATATAATAAAAAGTAAGAGGGTCGGTCTAGAACTTACTTTTAAATCAAGCACTCCATTTGATTTCACAGGTAGATATGTTACTTCAAAGCCATCACCTTCCAAATATCGGCATGAGTCCAATACACATTTGTGTTCCTAGGTGGTGATACAAAAGAAGTGAATTCTAAATCCGTTGCAATGGGTTATTCTAAATGTTTTAAAGTAACATAAAATACACACTGTTTGTGTAGTGATGATGTGTTTCTTCTTTCGTCGATTGAACTTTGCAACACCCTACAAAACACAAACAGAAAATTAAAATAGAAATAACTAAACCTAAAAAGACACCATCTACGGTTTGGTGTTTGATCCCAACAACTTTTCAATTGGAAATTTCATGTGGAGTTCTTTACATTTTTACAACTTTCGTTATGTGAAACAAGCCAGAGTAAAGTTTTTTTAAAGGCGTAAATAGAATAGAATTCAAGAAAACACAAAACATTAATTTAATTAAATAGAACAGAACTCACTTTCACAGCAATATTATTAGATTCAGTAGCTCCACTTGTAAATATGATTTCTTTTGGGTCAGCACCAATCAACTTTGCAACATGCTAAATACACCAGATTATTATAATCATGCTCATAACACATGGTAGACTTGAAAGCGTAAACATATACAAAGAATTTTTTAGGCATGCTTCTCTTGGGTGGAGAAAGAAAACAAAAATTGATGAAAAATTTACATTTAAAACCACCCATATCAGAATCAAATTTGATGTTTGCACTAAAAAATGTGTGTCGTTACAGTATCGTTGTTTGTCTACTTGTTTTAATTATGTTGTCATTAAAAAATTTGACATTTAAGACACACAATTTTAAAAATTTGAGACACCCAAAAACGTTTGTGCCTGTAAAAGTTAGTGTTTTTAATACATTGACAGAGACATAAAGCAGGTAAAAGCACTGTCGTTCAAATCTCTCCTTTCTTAAAACATTGCATACCATAAATGGTTAATTATTTTAAAATCTGACTTTTTTAGGTGGGCGCTTATATGGTAGGAGTGATAAATCAAAAGGGGCGGTGATAAAAGAATCACATTTTTTTGTTATGTAAAAACTTTCTTTTTAGGTAAATTGTAATGGTCGTAAAATATAAAAACAGAAGATTATGTAACAAGTATAAATCACATGTCCCGAGTGTTAATATTCATGGGTAAATTCCCTCTGCTTGGATGAAGTAATAAAGAACTGCTTAAAAAATAGATATAAAAGTTTGGACATGAAATTTCATGCTGTAGATGATTTAAAGAACACAAAAAACATTGTTACCTCTCGTGCCGTTTCTACAGCCTCCTCTGCTTCCCATCCATAAAAATGAGTTCTGGAGTGTGGATTACCATACTGTGAAATGGAATAAGGTAGCATGGCATCTAATACCCTGGGATCCTAAATGAATCATTTGGAAAGAATTATATAAACATTGTAAAAAAATGTAATCATAAAGTACCTCCAACTAGAGTTGCCTACTACCAAACAAGAGCTGTACTTATGAAGTTTCAAATCTTTCTAGTGTCAGGTTGATATTACCATGGCAAACATTAAAAAAAACACAACATACCAATGGTGTTGTAGCTTGTGCGTCCAAATATAGCGGTTTCATCTCAAATTGATTAACTTCTAAAAGAAATTAACGTAGAAAATTTTTCTTTTCGTAAAAACAGTTTTAGCCTTCTGATCATTTCTAAAATGTAAATATGTTGCAACAAGAAGAAAGTTAAATTACCTTTCACAGCAACAGCAGCACATTTTTGTCCAACATGTAATTCTCTTTGCGGTTGTCTTGACTTAAGCACCAAACGCCATAAACATCGAGATCGTTGCATGATTTAATATTTTTCACTATAGGATATGTAGACATTTTCAAGAAAAATTAATAAGAGGTTTTAATTGTGGGAAAAAAAAGAAAAAGATGTTTGGGAAAGAAAATTTCAGGTACCTTAATTTGTGAGTTTCACGACATTTTTTACGCAGTTTTTGTGTAATCCTTACAGCTAATACAGCTTAACAATTTCTTAAAAGTTTTCCTTATAAACGGATCATTTTGCATGGCTGATTGAAGCTTAAAAACTTTAACAATTTTAGATGTACGTCAATCAAACCAAATTGTACATAATGACGAACCTTAATTTTGTGTGGAAGAAAATGTTATGAGACTTATTATTAACCCGAACTCATTATTCAACCTGATTATTAGGTTTTGACAATCTAAATTTTACGCAGCCAAAGGGTGCTAAAAAATTCTATTTTCCCACAACTAGTTACTCTGTTTAAAAATTACAACATGCAAACATTTCACAAATTATGTAGCGATCAAACCATGCTAAACTTTAAAAGCAAAAAAATCGTATGTTCACACAGGCTTAAGATATTATTATTCTTTGCGCTTTGTTGATATTTCAGAAACAAACTATGCAATAAACCAAGGATTATACATACAGAATCTGATTGAAGACAAGATGTATTAGGTATTAACTCCAATGAATGCATTTAATAAGTTTAAAAACAGAATCTTCCTTCATAATAAATATCTATGAACACAGAAACCAGGGAACGGTATAGAACAGAACAAAAAAAGAAGGTTAAGTACATTTTGGCTTTAAAAAGATAAATAATAAATATAAAAATACTATAAATTTGTATTGGAAGAAGAAGTATCAAAATGCTTGCTATGGTCTTCAGTGTATGTGCCCAACCCAAACATTTTTTGATGAAAGGGTCTCCTACGACAGCCATCTTTACTTGTAAATCGCCTTTGCTTAAATGTGTTCGAATTTTTATCATGTTTATGTTTGCAACATTGTAAACTTGCGATATCTATCGGATGAGCTTCGGTGTTGAATACATAACCAGAACTACCAGCAAAACAATCATTTTGGTCATAATTAAAGTCAGCCCAATATTCACTGAAGTTGTAAAAACCAGCATTATTTTGGTGAATGAAGTTGTTCTCATCGAAAAGCAAGTATAGGTATTTTGTTGTTTCGGCTAGAAAGAAGGATTCCATTCTGTCATCTAATTGGTGAGAATCGACATTCTTTATCTGAAAGTAACACAATACAAAATATTGACTTAATGTGTCCTTTACAGAGGAGTCTACTTACTATCATTACCACACACTACCACAGATTTTGAATATTTGTATATAGCAGTTACGACTAAATAAATAAAAAATTAAGACAAGACAGCCCCAAATAATTTTGTAAACTATTTCTATTATATATATATTACATCCACGCATTTTCAATTTGCCAAAGTTTAATTGTCAATTTTCAGGGCAGAATCTTAAAATAAATTAATTGTTGTTGACACAACCATGACTGTTTTCTCAGAAATTCAGGAACTTGGTGGGCCCTGACATGGATGATTTTATTGTCCCGAAGTGTTAAAAAATGCAACCAGCAAATCTTAAACGTTGTCTGCCTGGCCTACCCGTGTGCAAAAGTAGCAATTTTTGTCAAAGAAAGAAGAAAATCCCTTTGTTTCAATGATCCTGTCCAACATTGTAAGCCATTTTTTTTAAGTATAAAAACCTATTTACCTACACAAACATTAACCTGCAAAATGTTTCAGTGACGTGTTCAAACGCAAATGAAATTTACAAACAGAAAAATTAATAATATACTGTTGCATATCCACAGGGTGTCCAAGCAATGTTGTTTATTGCATCCAAGATGTCTCTCCCAGCTTCCAAAAAGAATGGATCTTTCGTAGCTTGGTACAAATACATCGCACTTTCAATAAGTTCTTAAAAAGGAAGTTATAAAGTCAATGCATATAAATAAACGTGGTAAAAGTACATATGGTGAGAGATAGGAAAGAAATAGAGATAATTTCAAAGGACCAGCAAATATATTTTGAGAATGGCGAAATGCAACTTGGTTGTCAGAAGTTGTACAGGATTTAACTTTCCAGGTTCTGAGACAAAAAAAAGCCTGTGCATGTGATATTTTAAAGTAATTTTTGCACATAAATTTTCATGCTTGTGAATTTACATTTTGTAATTTACATTTCAATCATTTCTATGTATCTACACATTAAGATTCGAGATGGTTTTAAATCTTGACATTCTTGTGCCTTGTGACATTCTGCAGATCAGAATATATGAAATCCCACTTCATGTACTCCCCTCCCTGTACAAGTAAAACTTTTACAAGCAGAGTTACTATATTAAAAAAGTACTTGTAATACTGGATCAATCTCAAAAAAGAAAAGTGGTTCAAAAAAATTTGACTTGTGGCTATGGTTTATACTTAAACACAAACCTGGACGAAGTGGGTATCCTTCTCTTTTATTGAAAGGTTTATTTTCTCCTAGCTGATAAAATTCAGGTGTTCCTCCATATTGCTTCCAAACTTGATAATAATTATGAAATGTTTTTGAGGCTTCCCCGATTTTTCCCATTAGAACCTAAATATAAAAAATAGATCTCATTTGAATAGGAAAGTTATTTAACAAAGTTAGGATATTTTTTAAACAACACGGACCTCGACACCAGGCCAATAAGCATCAAGTGACTGAAATATTGGAAGTGATATTTTGCCAGTTTCCATATGAGTCCAAATATACCAATCGTCATATTTTAAGTGTTTATATATACTGTTGCTGAATTCTAAAACAATACAAAGAAGAAATTATTACCAGCTATTAAAATATAATGGAAAGTTTCATTGTGCTATACAGTGATAAATGAGAAATACTTGCACGCAATCCAGTTTGGTTTTAAAACTTGAATTCATTTTGCCAAGATGCAGTCATGCCCAGATATTTCACATAGATTTTTATTCCTGTGAATGAACCGTTTTAAGGTTTTTTTTATAGAACCCTGCTGGTTCTTTTTCACAATTTTCACTTTTTAGGCCTACTTATTAAGGTGAAGTAGTCTTTTATTACAATAAATAGTATCACAAAGATTGACTTTTATCTGCTAAAAAAAAGAAAATTTACCAGTAAGAACAAGAGAATCATTTCTTAAAAAATCATTCGCAACAATTAATTTTAGTGAATATGTTTTTTCCAGACATTCTCGCAAATTAAATATTTCGCGAATTAAAGACAAACTTTTAGCAAATAGGGTTAAGATTCGTGAAATATCCGCGAAAATTCACCAACCCAACATTTGACATAAATAAACAAATACCTTTAAACATGTCCATTAACATAGGATCGTTAAATAGCACTGATCCTTTAACTAAGTATTCGAAATATGAATCAACACCTGCTCCAATCCCAGCATCAACTGCAGTCCAAATGCCTGTTTCAACATTTATATGGTTCCCAACCTAAATGAAAACAGTTTCACAGTTTTGAAGAATTCAATAAAGAGTCAAATATTCCAATTATTTTTCTCCTTTTTTTTATCTGTCTGTTTTTGGTTTTTGTTTAAGAAACTTAACTCAAACAAAGTGTTTACAAATATTTTAAAGGAACAAAATTCCAAATAGAAAAAAATAAATAATTCAACTGTTAAGTTTTTAAATTTTATATTTTTGGGGGGAATCATTTTTGTTTCGAAGTTACTGATCTTAAAATATTCGCTTAAAAAATATTAAAACACTGATTTCAATTTTTAAAAAATATATTCCAAACAATTCATGCAATGCATAAAACCTAGACAACAAATATACAAGGTACTAAAATGTAAAATGTAACGTACCAACCCCAGTTTGGATCTACTTTTCCATAGTCCATCTAAAGCCTTTCTAGCAGCTACCATAAACCTCTCATCACCTGATTAAAGAACAAACAATCATTGATTTTTTTTTATCTTTTACACACGTAAACACATAATTATGCAGCATGATAAATCTTACCAGTCAAATATGATAACGCTCCAAACTCTAATATGAACGTTCCCACACTAGCTGTACACGTCACTGGTGTTTCGCCTTCTGGAACGCCATTTTCGAAATTTACAGTACCGTATGGCATGCTGGTGTTTGTGTCGAATGCTAAGAAAGCGAATCAATAACTAAATTTTATGTCCATACAAAATGCATTTCTCGTTTATTTTATTGAGAATAAGGAAGAGACAGCATACACAACATATTGTTTGGGTTGCTAATGAAACAAAAATAACTATCAATGTTCAATTTAAATTGAAAACAAACTGGCATTACCTGGTAAAAGCTTGGTTGCAGCATTAACAGCAAGACGTAGGAGAGGTCCCTCACAGGGCCATCCTAACTCTAACATTAGATTAGAACGATATGATAGCAGATGTGCTGAAAGCAACCCACCAACAACTAAAAAATAAACAAGCCTAAAAATGGTTTAAAAAGAAGTAAGTTATGGCTTTTACACAAAGAAAAAGACTTTCAAGATGGACTGCACATACGTCACCCTTAAATCAATGCCACGTAAAAAATTAAATGGAATTAAATATTTTACATTACAGGGATAGTGAGATATATAAACACACGCAGAGAGAAAGACTGTTTAAAATTCTTTTCACAACCATTCAAACAAAATGTCAAAGGCTTTCATGCTTTCCTCTCCTTTACATAATCCGAAGCATATTGAGACTTTGAATTTGAAAAAACTTGACATAGCCCATGTAAAATTCACTTAAGTTATGTATCCTGTGAAAGCAATGAACTTTATTTTAAATACATAAGTTAAAAACGAACTGTCACTAATAGTTTTTATGCTGATCTTTATGAGAAACATGGAAAAGTTTGTGTAAAAATACATGACGAAAGTAAAATACACTGAGAAATTGCTTTTTTCAATTCATGCACACAAAAAAGCAAAAACTTACCTCGGATGTTGGTTTCAAACACTGACACATTTATATCAGTATCAAATGACAATGTCTCCTCTAGAAGCAGTGCAACTCTTTCAAATTCAGTAGTATTTCCCATAATCTATAATCAGTGAGTGAAATAGGAATTGTAATATAAAAATAGGCCCCTTTTATGTAAAATTAAATTTTTTTTAAAAAAAGATTTTTAACAAAAATATAAAGAAGCAGAAAAAAGGACTAACTAAAAGTGTATCAAGTGCGTCAACAAGTGTAAGAGAATAACTAAAAAAGAAAAAAAATAGTGTTTGCAAAGTGTTCACCACAATACTGCAAACTTTCAAACTGGTCGCATGATTCTGACTCGTGCCAAGACTTGTATAAAATAATTTAGCATGCACTAGCAAAATTAAATTAAATACAGTTCCTGCTATAAACTAAAGCTCTGTTTTATCACTTTATTGGTATCAAAGAAATTAGATGCAACCATACAATGCCTAACGTCTATAGTTTGTATAAAAACCATATTTTGTTGCAACCTATATACATATCGAATCTTATAGAGCATACAATAAAAGTCTGGCCTAATTGGATTGTTTACTAAACCCGGGCTTTTAATCGGGGGCCACTGATTAAACACCTGGCTTGAATAAGTGCCTGTCCTGTCAGGAGGTATCTTCACTCACACCCCCTTTAAATAAGCATCCATCCTCGAATAAGCGGCACTTCCCTTCACTTAAAAAATGTGTGCTTAATTGAAAAGCTTTATTTTAATATCATAAGTTTCTGCAATGTACACATGTCTTCAGGGAGAATGGACAAGGTAGTTAACAAAACGATAAAAAAACTAATTCAAATTTAGACAAAAGGACAAAGTAATAACGATAAATTGACATTTGAATTGTATTTCTACCTAATAGCACAAACACTGCAACACAAAAAATAACACAACGTCATTACCTTCCCCAAGTATCTTGTCCAGAACACGACAAGGGCTTAAGTTCATCGTAAGGATATGCATGCTGGAGATAATTGTTGTATCCATGATAAAACATCTGCTTTGCTTTTTCTCTAGAAATAGCAATAATGTAAACAAATAGATACCGAAAGAATATTATTAACTAGATGTAAAATTCTACCTGTACAGTCTTTGTTCTTTTTTGCCCATCCACGAATCACCATCTGCAACACATAACCACCCCACCACAAGGAATTGTAAATACATCATATTTGTCACTTATCATCACATTTTTCTAGTAAAATATATTTATTTACATTACACAGCTTTAATCAAAATCGAGACTCATCAAACAAAGCATGTATTAAACATAAGTGCTATTGTACCGTAGACAATAATAGGTGGACACAAAAATAAAAAATAAAATTACTGATGGCAAAAACTCTGGCTAAACATTTAAACAAGTAGGATGCTTATAAAATTATCTTCATACAACATTTGCGACCTCGTCATAATTTATTATTAAACTGAAACTTTCTGCTCTATTACATTGGGGCTAAATTTGCCTTTTGAAAACTACCCACCCTCCTCATCATGCTCCATCCCATTTTTATTTAAATCCCCTAGTAATTATGTCACACTAGACGACCCCCAAAATTCTTGCCACTTTTCATTAAAGACGCCTTTCTCATTTTGTAAATACAAAATTTAAACAAACTTGCAATATGATTACTTAGTCAAATGTTTACAATTTGAAACATTCGAAAACATCTTTGGAATGTTTGTAGTAAATTTTCGAATGCGACACTAAAGTACGACAAAAAAATACAAAGAAAATGAAAACCAAAACGTTTTTATTGCAAATAACTTGGCAAAATAATTTTTTGGTCCCGAAGCAAAATCAAGTACTGTTCACCCCTTTTATTTAACGTCAAGATGCATCATGAAGGAGGGCAAGAACTACCCATGTTTTCAGCATTACGTAATTATTGAATGTTCCTCTTGTGAAAACAGCATATAATCAATCAATATAAGCAATTTAATTTTTAATCAACTTTAAATTTTTTAAGAGACTTAAAAAAAAGCAAGAGAAAACAGAAAAAAATAATTCATATAGTTGGAATAAATGTCTTATTCAACAAACCCTTGCTCATCCTTTTTCAACAATTTTTGCAAAAAATGCAATACATCAACAAAAAATGTCAAAATAAAACATTTCTGCTATCTCATGGATAAATTATGTTGAGATCAAAATTTTTATTTTTACACGCTTTTTTACCTAATTTTTTTAAAAAAAACTAGTCCTTATTCTGTGGAAAAATTCAAGAAAATTTGCTACGCTACTTGCAGATACAGACAACAGACAGACTGATGGCAAGCATTATAAATAAATAAAAACAGCTCTACTTCTAGTTTTAAAAAGAATTATTATCCCTACAAACACAACAAAATGGTGAAAATATTTTTATATATTTAACGTCTATTATTATTTCTGCTACAAATTGGGCAAAAAAAAATTTTAATCGTCTATAAATTCAAAATCTTTCAATGGATTTTTATTATATTTCAAAAACTGGCCTGGCAAAACTTTTCAGAGTTGTATAAAGATGGAAAATTAAAAAACGTTTTGTGAGAAAATATATTTGAAAAAAATGAATCAGATTGTGTATAAAAAAATCACCAAATAATTAAAAAATATTAAAAACACCAATATAAAGGTATCATTCTCAAAATTTATGAACTATACTGAACAATACCATCTTCCTAAAAATATGTTGTATAAAAAATGCTAAAAATGTTGATAATACATAATATCTATATATTAAATAAGAAAAAAAAATTATGGCTATTTAAAAAAAGATTTTAAATACCAAGAAAATACCGTTAGAACCCATATTTGCATCATTGTCACAGTAGGATGTACGCCATGCACAATATCCCGTAGTTGAAGAATGGATTGATACAAGAATCCTTTAGTTATTTCTTCACTTGGATGCTAAAAAGAATAAAATTAAAACAGACTACACTAAAAGTTATTTAAAATTATAAATTTTCATCTATATCACGTCATTCTTATGACAAAGCAAAGACTGAATAACACACTAAATAAACCACCTGGGTAAACTGTCTGCATAGATTACTAACATATTGCTGCCCATGGTGTAGTGGGTTCATATGTGGCGCCCAGTTGTTGAGACGGCGGATAGAATCCTGTTCACTGCCAGGCAGTATGTTAGTGATGCGCAAAGTAGTTCTACTTCAATATAAAAATGCTTTTGCTATAGTGGGATAACGCAGGTTTTAGCCTGTGCCTTCAGTTCTGCTGAAGTTGCAGGAAAGGTATTTTTTTTCAAAAAATATGCACAATGCTTTTTTCAAGCTGTGAGCAGTCCACAGGATTTGCAACACACAGTATACATGTAATGAAAGTCCAATCTGGTTGTGCCATAGTTTTTCTGCAGTTAAGTACTCAAACTGACATTCAATGCCGCACACCCAGCCAGTTTAAAAATACTACACGATTGTTGTATTCATAATGGAAGCAAGACGGCTTTCAAATATACTTTTTAATATCACAACGTAAAATAGGGAGATTTAGAAAGAGGATCAGAGAAGTTAAACATAATTTCCTTACGTCATTCCAGCCCATGTCACTGATGAATTTTTTTAATGATGGATCATCTTTTGTCAGAGGATATGTATACTCTTTTGCTGAGTCTCTTTTCCACCAGTTCTTGATTTTTCTAAAAAACATAACAACAGGTTACCAGGACACAAAACTTTGCTTCGGACGTTGCTATTATTATTGTTCTAATATTATGAGTTCTGTGGGAATTTTGGGTAAACGTCCCCATACTTAATTACTTTACCAAGCGCAAAGAAAGGAAAAAGTTCTCTTTTGTATAGTGGCTTTTATTTGTCATACTTTCAAAGAAGCTGACTAAGAAGTTTTCTAGTGGGCACAAAATAAATTAAAAAGTTTAGGAAGCAGTAACAACATTGTTATTGCGCACTAAAAACACTGTACCAGAGCGCATAAGAAAACAATATAACGGATGACTTTAGTATGCACACTGCAGAACATAAACATAATCAATAAAAGGAAAGAACGCATATAGTTCCGGTATATTGTCTAATATATCGTATTCATTTCTCAAAAGTCTGGAATTCTTATGACAATATAGTTAACTATGATGATAACTATAGTGTACATTAGAAATATTCATTAGAAATAGTGTGCACTAGCCTGCAACTTCAGTGCACACTAAGATAAAAAAATTGGTGGGCACTACCATAAGCCCAGCGTACAGTAACAATTGAACTAGAGCGCACTACATTTAAATTTTCTATTGTTCTACAAACTCTAGCGCACAGTAGATCAACTTCCAGTTTTCATGACTATTGCTTTCTGGTAACTTATATAATGCGCTAGTGTGCACTAAAATAAGTAACAATAACTGTAAAAGCATTAGCTCAAGAAATCAAGCTTTATGATAGGTAGTAAGAGTATTGCTTTTAAAAGAATTTTTTGATGTATATAAAAACATGGGGTTACTGCACTAACATTTCAGTTTGTTTCCCAGTTTTTTTAACACAACAAACACTGCAGTTTCCAAAACAATATAATTAAAATTTAGGTGAAAGCGTTCTTGTAACATTTATGATTCGTAACAATATCTGACATTACCAATCATAGTCAGTTGTTAGCAACACTAATTACAATCAATGACAGAATGGAAACGAACTGTTAACAAAAATTTCATTAGGTAAGAAGAGCAAGTGCTCTATGATTCTTATAAGATCCAGTAAATTTTGTTTTACTTTGAACTGTACCTCGATTTGGAGATTGCATCAAGTATCCCTGATGTATTCTTTGGCAGAGTAGTGTAGTGATACTTGTACAGTATACTTCGGATATACTTAGGCGGCTTTGATGGAAACGGATTGTGGCCTAATAATGACAAAACCTTTGGTTCACCAATTAAAAGCTTATCAATCAAATGTATGAACCATGGATTGTGTTGATAGGATCCAAGAGCAGCAAACCACATTTGCCAGTCCAATCTTGGTTGATGTGGTGCTAAATTACAAAATCAAAAGTGTTAGTGTTTGGAGGGTAGTGGTGTGCATATTCAAGTAATCGATCCAACACATCAGTAGTCTTATTTTTTATTATTGCTTCTTAGGCATATACCAATGATCAGAAAGTTAACCAAAAATTTTTTTATCAGGAGAAAAGAATATCCTGTTGGAATATTGTCGAGGAAATTTTACTTTCCTTCTTTAGAGAGTAAAAGAAATATTAATAGAACAAGCTTTCTTTTGATTATATGAGACGGGGTATATCTTTTATGAAAATGTTATTAACATAAAAAAACATCAGGCATCATATTTTCAAATGTCTTTAATAAATCATTTTTCTTTGTCAAATCACAAATTATAAACCTAAATATAAAGACTATCTAAGGAAAAAACTATCCATTTGGAATGACTATTTTGAACTGCTAGAAATAATTTCTACTCAAACTTTTTAACCATTGCATGTTCATTCTTACCTACGATTGGCAAGCGCTCAGAAACATTCCCAGGTTTGAAATGGAAGTTATACTCCTACAAAAAACATATGAATATATTTCTAAGTAACTTACTTTAAATAATTAAAAATTGACAAACCAGAAAGTACACATAACTGAAGAAAATTAAACATCCTCACTTTCCACTGTCCATTAAGATCATTGGTTCCTTCTATGATTAGTTCTGGTCTTCCACCAACACCTGTCATTCTGTTTAAAGAAAGTATAAGAAAAAAATTATTTAGATTAACCACATTGCCAGATTAAAAAAACAAAGTTAATGGTTAAAAATCTAATTGTTTTTTTTCTCTATTTTTTCTAATGGTTGGTAGAAATGGCAATTCTTTATTTCTATCATTACGAAAATGTTTTTCTATGTCCAAGATCTACCAATTCTTATCATCAAGTTTTCTAGAGTGGGACCGAATTGGACTTTTAGATGTTTAAAGCCTTCATATAATATATGCAAGGTTACGGAAAAAAAAAGAAGCTTAGAATCCCTTCAGGATCCATAAGTAATTTTCGTTAATATCATATTTCCACAGAAAAATACAAAGTCTGTGCTAAACGTATTGTTTGGCATAAAAAAGCACAAGTTAAACTTTGATATCATTTCAAATAGACTTAAGTTAAGCATGGCACAGTATTGATCATATGGCGTCTGTTTTTCAAGTTCTGTTATATTTGTGTCATTATTTTCCAACGCTATAAAAGAATAAGAAAAATGTGTGCCATGGTCAAGTGTGATAACTAGTTTATCAATAAAATGAAAAATCTTATCATACTTGCAAGATATAAACAAATAGTTGAAAGTCACCTACGTTAATTATCGTTTAAGCACAGCAAAACTTTATGAATTGCTGTTTTGTATGTAGAAGGTAGAGGAATGCTTAAAATTTCACTTTAACTTTTTTTATAAATACAATCACAAAATTATTTTACCTAAACTCAAAATTTTCATTTGGTCATTTGGTTGATTGTGTAATTTTCCAAATTTGTTATAAGAAAAAGATCTATATTGTTTTAGTTAAGTGAGTTGTCTCGAACATTTCATTCAATATTTTCTGGCTGTGTTATTACTGCTTCTATGGCTAAACTTTTACATCAAATGAGGAAACATATTTTAAAGAAAATAGCTAAAAAGTTTTAACCCTATTACGGCATAGCTATGCACCTATGAAATACATGACCACCTGTTGTATTTCTCATTAGAATGTATTAAGAATTTTTTCAAGCTTCAAAATATCAAAAAATATGGAACGTCCCATAACCTTCATGTTCTCATATAAAAAAACTGTGCTACTTTCAGCATTTGTTTTTTCTAATGCTACACAAACAATAAGTGATATTATATTTATGTATCTCCTCTTAGTCAATTATGCTGCAGATATTTCCCGTGCTAGTAATAAATGTTTACCTTCTAAATAATCCATAACTGTTAGCAATTTGAAATTTATCAGCAGCTGAATACCATTTATGAATTACAGGATAGATGTCACCTTGTGTTTTTGAGTCAACGTTAGTGTATGGTACCTGAAACATAAGTTTTTGTTGATTAATTCTGTGTAGATTACAGCCACATATAGTACATATTGGACTCAGACGGTTACAATAACTAGTACAATGGACTTGTTTTACTTGACATGCATATTATTTGGTCCATAGTCAACGAAGTGTATTGGAATTGGCAACAGATTGTATGAACTAGATGACATAAGGTAACAGTAGACACAAATGTAGTAGAATTTTTTTATCTAAAAAACTTTATTATGCCCTATGTAATAGTAGGTTAACTGTCTGTTACAGGCGTAGGGGATGGGTTTTTTTTCAAAAAAAATTATGCTAATGCATTGGGCTGACATCAACAAACTAAATAACTTGGAAACAGGTGTAATTAACTGAAGTCAACACCCGCCTGGTAAACAAGGGGCCACCTGAAACCAAAATAGGGCTAATTTCCCAACTTAGAGCCAAACCATTCATCAAAAATCCATTAAAGCCTTATATCTCCTTAACGGTCTGTCTAAAGCATGTGATTCTGCACATTATTTTATCTGTCTTTCAAGCTTCACAAAATAGGGCAAACGGGTTGCGAAAAAACAGTTTTTGTATACCAAAGGGGTTATTGATGAAATCATCCTCATATATCTCTATAATTAACTCGATTATGTAGGTTTTTCCACGACATTCAACAAGTTTTATATTCAATCCTCTAGTCTATTCAACCTTACAAACATGAAATAAATAGTGTTATTAAACTGGGCAATCGTATGGTTGTATAGGACTGAGAATAAACTACAACCAACTGTCTCTCTACACCTTATTTAGATACGACTTTAGATATATGTCAAATAAAATTCTAAAACAGTTATTTCGGGCTGGTTTTCATTGAGCTGGATCGGACCAGAATTGGATTGGATTTTGATCCATGCAGATGCCATGGTTTTTTATTATCAAAAGTGATTCAAAAATATTTTGAACAGATACAAAAAATCCTGACCTAAGTTTGATTCCCTGTTTTTTGCATATCAAATTTTGCTACTAAACATAAAATTCGCATATCGAAACTGAATATTTTAAAAATATATACTGCAAATAAATTTTAATTTTAATTTTTTTTTATTATATTTCTTTATTAATGCAACATTGCAACAAGTGAAGATGTAACATTACAACATGTTTTATGGTGTCACGTAATAACAATATATTAGAACTTTTATTGTCACACGTATACGAATGCTATTGCTTAAAATGCAAACAATTATAAAAGCTTTATATATTTTTTAATTGATGGACATTCTTTATTTCACACCAACTACTTTTGATACTTTTCATTCACATTAAAAATAGTAGTTTTAATTGCTCTATTTTTTTACGGCAATTTTTATGTTTGTAGGGGTATTTTCTCTTCATTATAATAGTACAGCGATTTTACAGCTTCAAAGGCATTTTAGAAGGACATACAGCAATTTTAAAAGTTTATAAACGCAATTGTATGAAGTTTAAACAACGCCATACTTTCGTCTAAAATCATCAAAACGCGGCAATATAAAGCTGAAACAGCGCCATATTTTGTTCTAACACCATCAAAATAGGATTATATGGACCTTAAACAACACCATATTTTGTTCTAAAACCATCAAAAGACGACCATGTGGAGCTTAAACAACCTCATATCTTGTCCTAAAACCATCAAAACCCAATCCTATGAAATTCAAACAACACCATATTGTTTTCTAAAACTATCAAAACACAATTGTATACAGCTTAAACAAAGCCGTTTAATCTAAAACCATCAAAACGCAATCATATGGAGCTTAAAAAACACTGTATTTTGTTTTAAAATCATCAAAACAAGATCGTATGGAGCTTAAAAAATGCCATATTGGATGTACATTGAAAATGAATACAACTAAACAAAAACGAGGCAGTTCTTGTTAGTTTTGTGAATGCAGGATGGTATTTTCGATTTAAAAAATCTATTTTAGAAATATTTAAGGTTTGCTCAGAAATTAAAAAATTTATTTTTTACATTTCAGAAAATTAAAGAAAAAATGTTTAAGAAAATAAGACATTATAAAGAGATAAACAGTTATTTTTTAGGTAGCTTAGGAGTTGGTACACTATCGTTTTCATTTAAAAATATTTTCCTATCTTTAATTATTTATGGGTCTTGACTGGATTGGTTTCGATCAGAGTCTGATCCATCCTGATCTACATGAGTGGTAACCAACCTTAACTGTTATGATTTGAAAGGTATTTGGTCATGAATTTCATTAACTTAGAAATCTGAATAACTCTAAGACAATGCTAATCAAATGTTATTTTATGTGCTGAGTCTTTAAAAAAACTTTGAATTTCACCACGGTGCAATCATATAAAATAACGAAACTACTACATTGCAGTATAGCAAATTCCTCCTTACCAAACTAATACAAAATAACCACACAGTAATTATGGAATAAAAAAACGTTTTGATCAATCGCCATATCTTTGTTGTGATACCACGGTGAGATGAGTATGATCTAAAACAAAAAAATTTACAAGATTTTAAAAACAAAACCAACACATCAGAAAGCGCATATATTTTCTAAATGTTATAACTAACAGGTGATATCTCTGACTTAAAAACCAGCTAAGACATAATAACGGTATAGAATGTAAAAGATCATCCTTATTAAATTATGTATTTGTTCTGAAATGCATAATAAACACGGGTTGATTTCAAAGACAGAAAGAGAAACAATGAAGTTTCAGCATATAAAGACATTTGCACCATATAAAGACATATTTGTTATCAGGGGGAAAATTTATCAAATTTAATTTATTTTTTATTGCCTTAAACCCAAGAAATATTTGCTAATCATTTATTATACTTCCAACTCAAGCTTCAATAATTTAAACAGTCAGGTTATACATACCGATAAAGAACAACAAGTATTCGAATTATTAATTTAATAAGACCAAGTGCAATGCCAGTTTGTGTACGCTTGTGAACAAACTCCAAGAAGCCTTTTTCACTAAAAGCTAAAAACACAAAAAAAAGTTGGCATTCGAAAAAGATCTTTTAACAAGTTATCAATCATAAACTTTTTAAACCCTTTTTGTGAAAATAGAAATAGAGTTAACAGTATCAAAAACTTTTTGATCTTACTTTTCAGAAATGTACCATACCTATACTTGACTCTATCGAAAAGTCTTTGCTCAAATGTATGTTAAATAAGATTTTCGTCCAATAACATAATGCTGAAGTCACAAGTACAAAGAGAAATAAAGGAAGATATTTTTTCACTTTCATCCATCTTTGACTGGATTTCGGCGTGTCTTCGTATTCACTAATAAGATCTAAAAAAAAGTAGTTATAACCCTCTGCACAAAACATTTAGACGTTTTGTTCACTCTCCAACCAGTACATATTTTATTCATTTCCCAAAAATATACATTTATACTTCATTTCGAAACAGGCACAGAATGTGGGTTGTTCATTGCAACACACATACAGAACGTTTTCTTGGATACACACACAAAAAGAAGAAACTCACACTTTTGCGGAATGAATAATTTTAGATGCTTATCGTCCAATAATGCTAAACACAATGACAGAGTGAGCCAATTAAAGAAATTATAATTTCCAGTTAAAATGATTAAAACTTGAAGAAGAACCTAAAAAGATATTACACTGCATTTACTTATACACGGATGTACTTCAAAAGGTGTTTACATAAACACTAATTTCTTTAGTATCCACAGAAAGTTTTAGAAGTTAGAACTCATTCTTTCATTATCCTGAGTTAAATATTAAAGACCACAAAAAGTTGTTAAATGAGTTATTTTTTTTAAAAAAAGCTCTTTTCGTGTTATTTTGCGTTAGATATTCACATTAAACAACTTCTATATTTAATTATGATACATCACATCATACTTAAGGAATAACTTTGATAATTTTCTGTCAGTAATTTTGAACCTTTAAAGAAGGTAAAGATTTAATGTGAAATAGCATAAAAATTAATGCCAAAATGACACTTGTTTGGCTATCCTAGGCTCCTAGAAATCTCACAATGATCTAATAAAATAAAATTTCTTGGTAAGCTTGCATAGGTCCTAATGTTTATTCTATTAGTTAATAGCCCATGGGAAAAATCCATATGAATTTTTTCCCTAGCACAAATAAGTGATTCGCCAATCAGTTTAAAGAAAATACAAGCATTATCTCCATATTAAACAGATGATTTATATAAAGATATATAAAGATCTGTCTGATTTTTAAAACTATTAAGGGTACTGTAAGGGAAAGTGAGCATGATTTTTTAAATCACGAGATCTTTTTCACACGAATTTAATATATTTAATATAAAGTTTTTTGCATTAAAATGAAAAATTTAAGGATTTATAAGGTGGAGAAAATTTGCCCCCCCCCCCCCCCTCCCCTCCTTCCCGTTCAAAGTTTCTTTAACAAAACCACTGATTTTTTCCCCATTTTTTTCGATTATCTTATTCAGGAGGGATGTATCTAAAACGTATCTAAAACGAAATTCAACTTTTTGTAACTTATATTTTTAATAAATAACACCGTAACTTTCGCCAGAGTTTGAAAAACCATTTGGGACATATTATTCAGTTTGATTTTAAATCAAAGTTCCCTGGTTCCCACCAGAAAAAGAGCTTTACAAATTTTTAAGGATAAACAACTTGCTGCATAACTTCGCTAAAATCACCATAATAACTATCATTTTAAGTGCGCTGCTTGCAGGTTTGATTTTGAGAATGATAATGAACTGTATTCAAATATTATTTTTTTCTCTGTATGCACATGTTTAGTTTTTATAAGAGAATATGACTGAAAACAAAAATAATGAAAAGACTTTTACAAGTTTTCTCAGGTTGGTCCCCATTCGTTTTGTGACTTGATTGACATTCATTGGTATAATAACACATAGTCAGTATGATACCAATGTGTTTTAAAGAGATCACACTTTGATCCCAAAATTATTAATAAATAAAAATTGTTTATTTACAAATTAACATACTTTCAGATATAATTTAAGAATAATTTAACCATTAAAAAAATCTTTTTTTATACCCAAATCATTTTTTTTCCCTTACAGTAACCTTAAGGTACTGGACAACTAAAAAGTTCTGCAAACATGATTGATTTCAAGACCAATAACACAATACCATTAATACATTCATCACATTTCATAGCAGCAGGACCGTTACGACAAACATGTGTGAGAGTACAAGATTAGATGTTATCGTACCTGTGAATAGAACGACAGAAGTCTTAATAATCTGACTGGACTGAAGAATAAAAATGGTAATCCAATTTCAATAACAAATCTAAATAAATTTGTCAGAAGAAGGAATATAAACAACTTTCTATTGCATAAATTAAAAAAACAAGTCATTACAAGAGCAGAAAGTCCACGTCATACAACATTGACTCTACTGTGCACACACAGATACAATGTAACTACTCACGTTGCAACTACACTCAATCTCTGAATCCACTCAGGTAGCTGGTGGGCGTACCATGCCATTGGTGTTGGGATACACTATAATGAAGTGAATGCAGAAAAGATTAAATAAATAATATGAAAACCTTCATTAACATTTTTAAAATTTCTTCACTACAATATTACTCTGTTAAGTGGAATACAGGTTAAGTGGGCCAAGCATAAGTGGTAATCATCAGAAAAATATCTTAGGTGGGAAGCTTGTGTTCATTCTAATTTTTTAGTTTTTTTTGATGGCAGAAAACATGTATACAATTTTGTGACAACAAAAATCTTTTTACCAAACCCTTGAAGGGACGATTGTTTTTAAATAACAGAGCCTTGATTATGTATTGTTAAAAGTAAACCTATTTCCATATCCATTTCAAAATACAGAATAACACAAAAACGGGATTAGTTATGAGCAAACTTTAAGTTTGCAGGGAAGCATTCTGTCGCAAAATTTAAAGTTGTTTATCAAAATTAGTGATGTATAAATCTTGTGTGTTTAGTTATTGAGTATTTCTCATTTTTCTAACAACATCTGTAAGAATAACATAAACATTAACTAGGCTTACTAATAGTTGACCTATATTGAGGTGTCTTACCCCATTTATTTTTCAAAGTGAGCCAACAAGGGAAGTTTTAGCAGTATTTAAAGCTCATAAATGACACATTTCGGAATTAGCATATTAATTTGCGTTGCACAAACCCCTTGTTCTCAGTATTAAAGTGCTAGAATGTAAGGGCTCTTCAATTCACAGCTTTTCTTGGGATGTTCTCGCTTATTTTTGTCACATTTTAAGCCTCTGCCCTAGGTCGAATTTTGGAGAAAAACATTTACTTAAGATTTAAAAATATGTCAAATAAGAAGTAAGTTCGTCTGTTCTTTTTATACCACATTTGGTGGGTCTTGCTACTTGCAGCAGCATTTTGCGTGACAGACAGACGTATACAGGTATTGTAATATAAATTTATAAATTATTTAACATGACATGTTGACAACAGGGGTGATACCCTAATTCTGAAATTCTATATTGAGGTAGTACTTTTTTTTAATAAATGATTTTGCTCAGTGAAAACAATTTTTTTCTTAGGGGGCTCACTTCACTAAGCTTATCTGGTTCCTTCACTTCAACTTAAGAATTGTTTTCCATAAAAACAAAACAAAATAAATGACCAAACTGTTCTGACATGCTGCCTAAAAAAATAATCAAAAAATGCTTGTTATGTCAAATTTAATTTTAATCAGAAAAAAGAATTTTTTTGTGACGCAAAAAAACAAAATTTTTGGTTTTATATTTTCACAAATGAACACTAGAGAAGAACTCCACAATATAACTTTTTGTGAATAAACAAGTTGAATAATTATGCACGAATAACTTGCAACATTTTATATATGTTATATAAAAAAGAGAAAACGAAATACCTATAAACCTAATTTATAAAAACATTGAGGCTGAAATTTTGCCATAAATGAAGCATGTTCGCAGCTGAAATATAGACCTTTTTAAGGAAAAGGTATGTATACAAAAGACAAGTTATGTAAATATTCTTTTATTTTCCTTTTTAATGGAGAAAAACCTTGAAAAATAGAGTACCATTTAAAAATAAGGCTTTTTATATGTGGAGATTTTTATATAATGCTCTATCAAACTATATTATTTACAGACTGTAATGCTTGACACAAATGTATGATTATTGCCAGTCAAAAGGAGAGAAAGATAAGTCGCAGAGGAAGCTACATAATCGTTACAGTTACATAATTACAACATCCAATAGTCTGAAAATATTATTTTAAATATCATTTCACGCGACAACAAAAAATATATTTGGGAAAATGTGATAAGAACGTCTGGCCATTTTTTAATATTCTTGATGTTGAAATCACTTTTTACTGCCTATTCCCCTCTTCCCCCAAAAAGTCAATGTTACTTATATCTCTAAAGTTCCTGAAGTACTTCTGTAAGCATCAGCTTTGCATAATCCATCTTCAACATTGATTTTTGAGAAAAGAAGAGCTTAAAATGAAATACAATGAAATTCCCAAAATATTTTTCCAGGCTTGTAGCTAGTTTAGCAGGCTACTTGCTGTTTTGCCTGTAGCTATGCTAGCTGATTACTAGCAAGCTATTTTTGCATTTCTGAACTGATCAGAGTAATGTAAAGTTTCACAGACCGTTAGTAAACCGTAAAGGTGAGTAGGTTAGGTTTACACCAAAAGTTACTTTAAATTTGCAATATCTAACTTTTTTTTGTCACACCATCACTGCCAATACCCTCTTTTTATTTGTGTGAAGTACGATTTCATAAAACTGCCAATTAAAGCTGCAAAAGTTAACACTTTGTTGTTACATTTTTTATAACTCTCATGTAAACAACTAGCATCCCAAAAATTGTCTCGTAACTAATCTCGTTTTATGTTATTCTGCATTTTGACATACATATTTTGCATAAGAAAACAGATAAAGAAATAGGTCCATATTGCATATTCTAAAAAAGTTATTTGTCTGCAAACAAATATAATTAAAAACCTTTAAGTTTTGAATCTTTGTTGTTTGCATGAAAAGGAATCACAACCAAACAGAACACGTAATAACAGTGGTACCTGTGATTCATAGTGCCAATCCAATGCAGTTAAACCCCACCAGGTTGGACACATACTAGTTAGTTTCACCACACCAGATGTGAACATCAAACGAAACAATAACCACTTAAGTAACCAAAAAACCACGCTGTGACAAGGATCGCTGAAATATTTAAAGAAAAAAAGTAGAATAGTCATCATCATCATTCATCATTCTTGGCTTAACGTCCGTTTTCCATGCTAGCATGGGTTGGACGGGGTATATTAATGACCCTCTTCCAATCTGATCTAGACTGTGTTAGATCTAAACTCAACTTCCTCTGTATCAAGTCTGTCCTTATAACCTCCTGCCAAGTCTTAAGAAGAAATAAGAAGAAAGGATTCGTATGGCACAAAGTTTATACCTGGATTTGACATCTGTGGGTGATTTAAATGGAGCCAGAAAAATTGTTATAAATCCAGTCTCTAGGAGTAAAATGTCCCTATAATAAAACAAATAACGTTTTTAATAATCCTGTAAATGCAGAAATTGGATTATCTATACGCTAGCAGGTCCTGAATAAATCACAAAGCTTTTCATTTCTTTTGACATCTTAAGCTTTTTTGAATCTCTATAATAATAGACATATTCTGTTTGTGTGTTCAAAATGCCTGCTCCACAGCTTTAATTTAAACTGCTGAGTAATTTTATTGCTTCATGTTAACAAACAGACAAAATCCACGAATTATTGAAGCCAGAAATATGTACGACAGGTGAAAATCTGAGGATATTAATATCAATATGTGATGTTCTCTAGGAAAATCGACCTCTTCTATTTTGAATTAATTTGTATTTTTAAAACAATAAAATTCTGTATTTCGTATTTTTAAAAATATGAATTGCGTATTTAAAAATACGCATATTTTTTTAAAAACAGTATTTCGTATTATCAAAAAATACGGAATTCGTATTTAAAAATACATATTTCTAAAAATACACATTTCTAAAAATACGCTGTAGATTTAAAATTCGAAAACATAAAAAGGGATCGTCTCTGAGATCTTTTCATTTTTGAATTGAAACGATATTCATTATATAGGAATTTATTTATTATTTTTTTTTACATCGTCTCATAATCGTATTATGAAACAAATTAAATGTTTTAATTTTTTTTTCACGAAACGCTTTTAAAACAATATTGTAAAAAAAAGCCTGAAACGATTTATTACGATTGTCAAAATATCAAAAGTAAGACAATGCTAAAGGTGCATGATGCATTATTAAAACGAATTTTGAAGCTTGTCTTTTCTTTAAAAAGTTGCTGTAATCATAATCGTAATTGTAATGACAAGAAAACTTGTATATGAAGTTTTAAAGTTGCCGTATTTCCTTTTAAAATGACGACAAAACGTCCCTGCAAAGCTCCTAAGTTGCCGTATTTCATTCTTTAAATGACGAGTAAATGTTACTGCGAAGCTCCAAAGTTGCCGTATTTTGTTCTAAAATAACGAGAAAACATTTCTGTGAAGCTCGTCATTCTAAAATGACGAGAAAACGTCCCTGCGAAGGTCTTAAGTAGCCTTATTTCATTCTTTAATGACGAGAAAACATCCCTGCGAAGCTCTTAAGTTGCCATATTATATTCTTTAAATGACGAGAAAATGTTCCCGCGAAGCTTCAAATTTGCCGTATTTCGTTCTAAAATAACAGGAACTGTAAAACCCTTTGCTATATTGCGGTGCCCCTAAACATTAAGTGAGATGTGAAACTAGACACTACTTCATTAAAAACATAGATCTATTTCTGATATTACACCTTCATGCATTTTTACACTGGAGATGTCAGATAATAACACATTGAACTTTTGATACCTTACTGCATAATATTAAAGGGAACCGAGGTATAAAATGAAGTTGGACTTATATTTTAGAGCTTAAAAAGTTGGTTAACAAGTGTTTTTAATTTTTTTAAAGAGTTCTTTCCATTCTTAAGATATACACATATAAAGGATTTCAGATTTAATTATGCTGCATAAATTATGATGTTATATTTATTTCTGTCATCAGTAATTTTAGACTTGCCAAGGATGTGCATTCAAACTTTGTCAATGCATAGATATTATAAAGGTGAATTATTTTTTTGCCAAAATGACACTTGTTTGTTCATCCTAGGTCTCTTAATATTTTGCTGACAAGCCCTAAAGTCCAACATCATTTTATACCTCAGGTTCCCTTTAATGTGAAAGACTCTTTGGCATGTATTAGAGGTCATTTACATAAGACTGGAAGTGAACTGGGATAGTTTGAATCGCTATGGTCCAGTGTGTTTCATAAGACTTCTTACATGAGTTTTTTCTTCACTTTGTCAAATGGACTGAAGTTAAATTTCAAACTGGTTCAAGATTTCCATGCAAGCACTTCTCCCTGGAGTAAAATCTTGAAAATCAATAAAAGAGAAGATTTGGCCCTCCACAGAACACCACATTAAATTAAAGTCAACCAATTGAAACATCGTGCAAACATTCACACTTTTTACTGTGGTATGAAATTCCACTTTGTCTTTGATATCATATAAATGGTCTATTAACCAAAATCATTTTGATAAAACAGTGGTGTAATAAGATGCTCACCATTGAAACCAAAGAAATGTTTGTCCAACCTGAACCAGTAAAGAAAAGTATGTTATATAGTAGGTGTATTTTGGTGCATTAAAAACTTGTGTGATATTTTATTTTAGTTTATAGGTTTTTATATAAATTAATTTAAAAAAATACAGGAAATAGATTCTTTCCTTTACAAATAACCTTGTTTATGATTGTACCTTAAGCACAAAATAGGAACACCCAATAAGTACAACACTACACTCTTTTTTTATAAGCATAGTGCATGTATCAGTATGTTAATGCAAAGTCTTATTTCAAACTTTGTTTGAACTAAAGCAAAGAGGATTTACCTGATACACAGAAAAGTACAAAGCCCAAAGAGTAAAAAAGACAACAGTATTCCTGCACCATGCAAATAATAATATGGATAAAGAGATGCAAGCTCCTAACAAACAAATAAGTTCCATTCCAGTTTCCACATCAAGACCAACGAATTTTGATAACCAAAGAAGTGTTGGTTTGTTTGTGAGCTGTTCTGATAATGGTGTAACATCTCCTTAAAAGATATCACAGAAGCATAACACTCTAGTGTGAAACATTGTGTGAGCCATTAGGAGATAGATTTTCATCTATGACATGTACCAAACAATTTGCAAACACATAGTAAATAGTTATTTAATTACAAAGACAGATGAAAATTAGTATCAGGAAAAAAACATAGAATGACATATTGGTGTCATTATTTCAAGACTAAATGCATTAGTTAAAAATAGTTTGTTTGTTAATGTATCAGTGCCTATGAAACACCATCACAAACTACCCAGTGTTAAAATTATAATAAATATCTAGAATCTTTTATATGTCACCTTCAACCTTAATGAAATCTTTTTCTATATATTGCCAACACAGACTAGCCTTTAAAAAAATTAACAAATTGTCAAGCAAAGCCCCAATTTTCAGGCTTAAGTTTTGCATCTTTAACAACCTTTAGCCATGACATGAAAATTACATGAACTTGTTACGGAAAAGTAACAAAAATTTGAGATGGTTTTCAGGTGATTAAATTAAAGAAAATAAAGGTAATTATGACAATTAGTAAATTTGATAAGTAGATAATTAAGGTACTAGATTAGTAATTAGTTTTAAAAAAACTAAGGACAAAACCAGTAGTACCTTCCTTACAAATCTTGCAACTCAGTTTGCAATTTTTCAACATCCACGATGGATTATTTTCACACTCCCCTATTGATGCCCAGTAGTTACATTTTTCATGGTTGTCCCCACAAATATCTTAAAATAGATTTTAGTTTCAAAAAATGTGTCACGAAAAAAAAAAATCACAGAATTATTTTTTTAATTTCTATGTTTAAAATCAACGCTCATTTAAGACAACATTTTGTGCATTTTAAGATTACAAGATAAAAACCAGTTACTATAAACAAACACAAAAACTTGTTGCACTTTAGCTTTATTTTTAAGTTACTTTGGGGCACTTTTGCCCATGCACGTACAAACACGCCCTAAATAAAGAACAGCCCATCATAATCTTCAATATGAATACTGCAACAAACATCTACAATGTTCTAGACTTACTAATACTACTTAACTTTAATAATCATTTTCAACTCTGCCCTGCCTAAAAAATTGAAAAGCTTTCTTCTTTAGTGTAGCCTTTAGAGAAGATAAAAAAATTGCAAATATACCTTCTTTTAACTGAAGATGAGCTGGCAAAATTCCATTAATTCCATACAAACCTATTAAAAAAATATTATTATGACTAATTACACACTGAGCAGTTTTAACAATTTCAAACAAAAAACTTGTTAAATTCACAAAATTGTAAAAACAAAACAAAACAAATCTTTTACCTGGTATTTGAAAATATAAAGATGAAAATGCAAAGAAATATATGGTACCCATGCACCACAGAAAGCATACTTGAGTGTTAACAGTTGATGGTACCATTTTAAAATTTACTTTATACCATCTAGAAGTTGAAACAAAATTAATTAAAAAAAAAAGCAAATTTGTACAATTGTCTATTTCACAAGACACATTTGCTTGTAGGGTATTTAGTAAGGCTGACAAACATGCACTCAGTTCAATACATGTAAATATACTTTAAGAGATTTATATACAATATAATCAATAAACAAAGCAATATTTTCATGCAACATCTTTATCACATCAATTTAACAGAAAAATTATAAAAACACTAGTCAGTGGCCAGCGGAACAATCCATGGGTTCACCCTTTCTTTAAATACTGCATTTTGTGTGTCTGGCAACTGCAAGAACCATTTTGCACAGGGACATACACACGACAGCTATTATTATTGAGATGGTATTTAATAAAAAAAGTATAGTTAAAAAACAAAGTAGTACGTTGCAATAAACATTTGATCTAAAGTATGTTGATAATGCTTGCATCCAATTTCTGAAGGTTACTAGCTTTAGTTACTTATTTTAAGAGAAAAAAAACTTTTTTGCTACTGCAAAGAGTACAGAGTAGCAAATGTAATAAAAGATTGCAGAAAATAAATAAATATTGTAATGCTGATGATTCTAGCCACCTATCTAGTTACCTTTGACTGTGACAAGAAAAACAAACAAAAGTGGCCATAATATCAAGAGACTATAAAATTATAAATATATATTTAATATATATTTATATCTTACATATTAACATAAAAATTAACATCATAAAATAAAATAAAAATTATAAATGTAAACAAAATATTTTTAACTTGAAAACTGAAAATTAAAAAAAAAGGTTAAAAATATTTCAAACGTTTTAATAAAAATATAAATTAAACATGGATTGGCAATTCATGTTTGTGAGCTTGTGCTACATGGTTTTGCACTGTTGCTGTACAGACAACAAATAATATTTTTCAAGAAATGCATAACACCGTTATTAACACCTTATAACGCTGCTATTGAACAGCTAATCAGTTTAAAGAAGCAAGAGAAATTTTAACGCCGTTACATTTTTTACATTAATAAACCTCAGCGTTATAACGCATATTTTAACGCCGTTAATATGTCAAATAAACTTAAAACCCAAACGGTTGATAATCGCAAACCATGTCACATATACAATGTAAACAAACACAGAACTTGTAGTTTTTTATTTGATTTTAGTTTCGAATTCAAAGCACTGGTAATATAGACCTTGTATACCTTTAAATAAGAAAAATAACCTGAAAGTAAAATGCTTTTCATTATTCTTATTACTCTGTCTGCTTTATAATATATCAGTTTGATAAGACTTGATAAAGAAAATGCTTTGTCTTACATACAAAGTTCCAGCACTTACTTGATTATAATTTATTACACTAACATACTCACATAATTTATTAAGATATGAGTTCATTCATGGTCCTGATATTTTTAATAGAAAATACAGGATGCAGCTATTATTTTGTAAATAATGGAGTATGGAGATCTTCTAATTCAATTCAATTTATTTGCCATTTGTCTGTTTCACATTGACAAACTTGTATTTTACTTCAGTAATTTATATTTTGTGATGCACAAAAAACAATAGTTAAATTCAGAAAACAAATAAGAGCAACACTTTAGTAAAATTTACATTCAGCGTAAAAAAAACAAAAACATTTTCATGAATATTTGACAATGTGAATATAGAATTTTTGTTAACACACATTCGCCTTGGAATTAGAAAAGCTGGTATTTTAAAGTTGTATTGTTCTTGATAAGCATTTTTTTGATTTGATTGTCTGGTTAGTTGACCAGAGCCCTGCACAATATTTTTTTCTGGACTAAAGTACAGACATAACTAGCAAAACTCTAAACAAGATACTTGACAATGAATAAACTTTCAAGGACTTAACATACTGACGAAAAAATTGTCAACCACTCAAACACAACAACATTACTTTCGCATAGTACTACTTGTTCTTTTTTTTCTATTTGGTAAGAATGCGAATGTTGAATCATAATTCACTCCAAATTGTTTACATAGACGCTTAATTGCTTTTTCATACTCTGTGTTGAGTTTGGCTGATTGTTGAAGAGCATATTTCAAATCTTCTATTTCTTCAAAGAAACTCTAAAACGTTTGATATAATTCAAATACAACAGTAAATAAAGACAAACACAGAAAAAAAAAACGATAAAACAAAACATAAGCAAAACACTTACATTGTCTAAACCTTTTAGCTCATCTAAAACAGAACAGCATATCATAATTCATACATAAAATACTAAATTTATTTTACCACGTAAAAAACAAAGAGATCACCTTTTAGTTTTCTGTTTTGGAATTCAAGTTTCTGATTCTGTTTTTTTAGGCTTGATAAATTATCAGGTTCTAAAAAACACGTATGTACAATTCTACATTTTTATTACAAATAAACTTTTAATACCAGTTTAATGTCCACTAAAACATTTTTTCTGATTTAATTTAAAAATTATAAAAACAGAAAAATAGAAAAAGGTTTTGCTGATTCACTTCAACAAAATTATGATACGAAACGTGAGGGGTATAAATGCTAGTTTCAATTAAGTATTAGAACAAAATCACAAAAAACTAGCCTTTTCTTTTTTCTTTAACTTGTGAGACTGCTATTTGTAGCTGTTCCTCTTTGTCTGACAATTGCTTTGTTAAGAAATCAACTTGCTGGTTGCCATTGAAAAGATTATTTTGTAGTTTCTTGTTTTCTTCCTGAACAAAAGTTGTAATTGTTAGTGTTCTTAGATATTTGTGCTAGCAGTTAAAGCTTTAGAGCTACATTGTCATAACACACACACAACAATTCTGTGTGGATAAACTTGCACATAACATTTTTTATTTTACATAATTTGGCTGAGTCAGCTACACAAATAAACATATTACCTAACATTTTACAGACTTCGTTTAAAATATACAACAATAGTAAACAAAACATTTATTACAAAATAGAGTTTATTTTCCAAAAACCATTTCAACTAGCTAGGAAATGTAAAGAACTAGAAATAAATTTATTTCTATTTTGCTGCATGATCTTGTTTGCAAATTACTTCATATTTCAAAGCTCAACAATTGCAAAATCTATTATCTCAATGAAAATCAAGTCCACCATCCGACCCTTATTCTGACTCCGACAAAGTTATTAAAAGGTATGATTGAAGAGTCAAGGCAGTAAACAAATCAGCAAGTCACGTTTATAAAGTATTAAATAACTAGTTGTCAACCATGAGAAAATTTACAGGTCGCCCGTCCTTTATATATCACATTTCGTGTTTCAAACAAACAGACAAAAAAGACAAACAACGGCTATTATTATAGTAAAAAAGAAGAATAAGATCAAAACAGAAATTGAGTGATGCTCGTCAAGATTTTCAAAAACTAATCTGTGATTATTAACTTTCCTGTAAGACAACTATTAATTTGACATCATTGTGGTAATGTTACAATGTTTATGAGAAGATCAACAGGAGTATGGTGGCATAAATGGATGATGATTGTTTCATCAAAGCGTACTTTTTTAACCATATTTTATCAAGTTTTATTCCAAATTTTTTTAAACATTGTCCTTTCTAAATTGATCTTTGTACAAAAATCCATCAAAAATAAATGATACAAAAAATATAGACTTTTCTAATGACTGATCAATATTTTAAAATTAAAAAAAAAAAATTAAATGTAACTTATAAAAAATGTTAAGTGTTGCATTCATTACCTCCAATTTTCGTATCTTTTTTAGGTTATTGTTATTTTGTTTTGTTTCTTTCTCAAACTGTCTGAGCAAGTTATTATGTGTTACCAGCAACCTGCATAAAAAACAAATTCTTAATAAGATGCATATCAGTTAGGTTTATTTTTCATTAAAATTGATACAAAATTAAAAATAAATACAAAATACGAACTTTTCAACAGTGACATCTTTTCTGTCTTTCACTGGTGAAGGCTCCGGTTTTAAACGAACAGGTTTCCGCAGGTTGGGTGGTGCACTATTACAAATAAAAATAAATGTCAACATAACTATTATAATGTCAACACTGATCAATATTTTATTTTTCATAGCTTGAAAGCTTATTTTATTTTGACCAAACTTAGAAAAGGCAGATCACGTAAAGTATAACAGGTAGGAATTTATTAACAATGCATAGTGACAATCTAGCTACCTCATCCATTTGCATCAAATCAATTTAAGTTGCACCAAGGCACTTCACATATCCAATAAATCAGTTCGATATGTGAATTATTAATTCACACAAATCTTTGGGCTTTTTTACATTTAATTAATTGATCTATGTATGAATTTAAATTCAGAAGAAATTTCCATTGATTGGTTCAGTTTTACGTGTTCAGTTATGTTAAATCTTAACTTTGATAAATTTTATCAAAAAATTATTTGTTGATATTCAATAAATGAGTTCACAAATTGTAAAAATTATTTTTGGTTTC
Source organism: Hydractinia symbiolongicarpus (assembly GCF_029227915.1). Taxonomy (NCBI): domain Eukaryota; kingdom Metazoa; phylum Cnidaria; class Hydrozoa; order Anthoathecata; family Hydractiniidae; genus Hydractinia; species Hydractinia symbiolongicarpus. Next base: position 9,196,883 of record NC_079885.1, read on the forward strand.
TGACTGGTGATTTTTTTTTTGAAGAATTGAATTGAAATTTTTATGGATCATGTTTTTTACTATAGTTTAGGACTAAATTAATGCGTAAATAAGTTTCAATACATTGCATTATTTCTTTTAAAAGAACATTGGAAGCTTGGGCAAACAAAGATTTGCCTTCCCATGACTCTGGACCAATTCCAGGTAAATTAAGTTTAATTATATGTAAAAAATAATGTTATTTTGAAGATGAATTTCTTTGTATTCTTGTATAAATTCTTTCTTTTTTCTTTTGTTTTATTTTGCCATTTTAAATATTTTTTTAAAAAATAATATTGAAGCATGCTCACACAAGACAAGCTTCTTTGGCAGTTTGTTCGTCCACTTAATAAAGCTTTCGCATGCAAAAAGATGTCCTCAATTCTAAGAAATGAATAGCTGAGTAGTTTCACAAAAGGTTTGCCTAGTTTGCCTTATGACATTCTTATCTATGGGTTAAAATTTAAAGCTGTGAACATTGCTGGAACTTGTACTACCTTTTTTCTCATCAAAACAGCAGGGTCATATGTTGTGTACAGAGACAAAGATATTCTGTTATGTTTTTTCATAAATATGTTTTATAGGATTGCTCAAGCAAACAAAATTATTGAAGTCTTGTTTTCTTATTGATTGGCCTGCATAATGATAGGTTATCATTTTTCCAAAAACTTAATAGTAATTAATTTATCATAAGCACAGAATTCAAAGTTGAATAAAGTATATAAATCGCACCTTATACTGCTATATTCTTTCTCAATTTGCAATCTTGTAAATTTTTCTTGTACATCTAACATCTGTTTCTCCAACTCTTTGTATTTTCTTGTCAATTTAGAATACTTTTGCTGCAAAACTTCATTCTTTTCTGACAACTAAAAAAAAGGATAAGTCAAAAACAACAAACAAAAAAAAATTACCAAATAATTAACTTTTAAGTTAATTAGATTATGGGATTACTATGAATTAAAACACCACTACCATATGGTGGTGAAGTTTTAATTAGAAAATTTAGTTTAGTTTAGTAGATGAGCAGGTGAGCAATCGCTTGTTACAATTAAGACAATCCAGTTAAACCCACAGGAACAAAATTAATTGTAAAGTAATGTTTCACTCACAGCATTGCAAACATGAATCGGAGGGATATCCATCATGATTTATTTTTTACACTACAGAAACAGCAAAATCAGTTAGTTAAATGTACTGTATAGAACGTGCAGCGTTCCATTTAAGAATTATAAAGTAATTTGTAAAAAGAATGAAAATTACAAGTGCAGGCAGTAAGCGATTGGATTCCTAAGCTTTTTAAAAACAAACAGACAGCAAGTATATGTAACATTTACCAAAGGCTTTGGTTATCTCTCATGCTGGATACAAGTGAAGATAGTAAAACTTGTAAACCCTGAACCTGAGAACTCTCTCTGTCTTAATTTTCTTGTCACTGATAGTCGAAATAATGTTAAATTAAGTTTTGATCCTATGAGCATAAAATATAGAAAAAACATTTACAACATAACTGCCCTCTAAAGATAATTTTTTCTTAAATAATTTAACAAAAGTAAAACTGTATACCTGACAATATTAGAAAACTGAATCGTAATAGAAAAGCAGACTAGCAAAATGTCTTACAATTATTGTAAATCACTGTCAAACCAAGGCAAGCTTAAGAACTAACAAGCGCAACGTCTACGGACCTAACTGGATTTAAAATCAATAATCCAATCCTTATGTGGTTCAAAAAATCCATATTTTTTAAAACTTAATCTGCCATTATAGAGCTGGAAAAAAATTCGCCAAAAAAATGACCTCCTGACATCTAAGGGTCAATTGTTCTCTATCTTTGTGCAAAAAGCCAGAAAAAACTTATCACCAATCCAATCATAAGAAATATTGCGCATAAATCCACTAATTTTGAGCTGATAACTTTTCTAAAAAAACTGACTTTTCTACATTCAAAGGTCTATTGCTCTTTATCTTTGTGCAAAGTAAGCGAAAAGCAATGATCCAACTTTGAGAGAAGCTGATAACGGACAGATTCAAAGATATACAGACGGACACAAAAAAATTAACATTAGGCAACTGTTTCCAGAAATCTGAGACCTTGCTCTAGTTAACTTTTTTTCTATGGATTAGCAAAATTATTTTGTTTACAAAGTTGAAGGGATCACGAGGTGCTGTTACAAGTTGGTCTCAACTGAAAAATTGGCATGAAAATTTCTAAATGATATACAGTAAAACTGCTTGTGACTCCAGATAAAGCTTTTTAAACATCAACTTTTCTTTTTATGTTAAAAATTTTCATACTAGCTCCAGTCTCTCATACATGCTCAAAAAAAGCCGAAAAGATTACAACAACAAAAAAGCAAATGTTTTCCAGAGTATAGTTCAGTTGCCTCCTACAGCAATGCACAAAGAAACTCCAAGTGAAAAATCAATTAACTTATTTTGAGCTTCAACTGCATCATTAAAAACAATTTGTCACCATTTATGGATAAATTAAATAATTGCAAAAAACTGAAATATATATACTTAACAAAATGCTGTTTTTTTGCAGGTAAAATTTAGAACTCAGACGCTAGGTTCCTGTGTTTGGGGTTCAGAACGTCCCCCACTTGTATCCAGCATAAAAAAATGCAACCGCACATGCCATAAAATATTCTGAAATTAGTTATGGTGTACAAACTAAAGAATAAATAGTTAAATATAAAGAAATCTAAGTGAGCGATAAATTGCTCAAATATTTCTTATGTCTGGGCTTGTGCCATGTGATCACATACATCTTCTGACCGAGCCTGATAAAAATATTATGTAACAGGTCGCGTGCCACAAAAAACACTGTAGCTAGTCTGAAATTTTAACGAACAAGAAGATTGAAGTGTTTGTCAAGGTGGCAGGATAAACTTGTAAAGTACCTCTGGATCCCCTTAACCATCATTTTTTGTTTAAATGCTAAAACAATGTTGTGTTATAATTAAACTGTGAAGAAATTTCCTATTTCCTAAGAAAAAACATTATCAGTTTTAATACTGTTTTCAAATATATGCGCTATACCACCCCACTTTAACTATGCTGAGCTACAAGGTTAAATAAAATAGCAATGTACATTTCAGTTTGTTTTAAAAAATCTATAATTGCACCATACTTGTATAATGCAAGCATAGATTGTATAACAAAACAAACTGTGTTTTTACAAAGTTATTTTAACTTAAAAGCAGGATATCTACAATACTTTATTGCTGCACAGATTAAAATGTACAAGAACAAATGCAATAAATATAACCTCTGTAAAATTAGACAAGAAACAAAAGCATTCCTAAATATCATAAATAACACAACTGTTAAGAACAATTCCAAAAGGGCTATTCCCTGTAATTCAGTGTGGCCAAAATCCCAAAGTGGTCACTAGGGAATTTCCTACAAGCTTCAATCCGTTCCATTCCAACTAAGAGAAAACTTGTGCATTGAACTTCCTTATCTTCAGCTGCTTTAAAAAACATCCTGTCATACCTTGCACGGGGTTGACTACTGCCTGCAAATTGGAGATTGTCATTTTGCATCAAATCCCAAGTAAACCTGACATTAGGCTTGCTGCCATTTACCACCCATGAATCTAACACGCCTGCAGGTAAACCACCAAGCTCTTTTATTTCTTGCTCGCGTATGTTTAGATCTCCCGCAAATACAATAATTTCATTATCTGATGTACTGGACATGCTGTCGAAACAAATTCGAAGTTGATTCTTTCGTTCAAACTTAGCTTCCTTTGTACTTTCTAAGTGTGTGGCCATGACTACAATAGTTTGTCCAAAAAAAACCAAACTACATTTAAGCAAATACCTTCCCATACTTGTTGAGGGATATTCAACTATATTCTTGTTTCTGAATGTCAAATTTTCATCTGTCTTTAGCATAACTATTGTATAGTAATGCGCAACTTGGTGAACAACAAATTCATAACTGTAACATAATTAAAGACCATGGTCAGAACTAACTGTCATTATCTGCTTCATTTATAAAAAAAACTTGAGCAGGAGATTCTGTAGTCAGCGGTGGAGATCAAGGTTATACTCTCTTAAAAAAATGACAAATGGGATCAAACAAAGAGCAAAAAAAGGAAAAATACAATATACCTAGGACAGAGAGCTTGAAGGACAGTCAAACTTTCATCAACAACTTCTTGAAGCATTATTACATCTGCCAAACTGTTATTTATTACTTCGCTAACAGCAATTGTTCTCACATCCAATTCCTCCTTATCAAGACCATCAATGTTCCAAGACAAAATCTTAAGTTCCCTGGAACGAGCCATTTTAACTAAAATGACAACATCAAAATATATAACCCATTAAAACTATTCACTCTGTATAGTGCAGGCCTGGCTGTAAGTTTTTTACCTGGTGTGCGGTGCATCGTGCACCAAAATTAATTCAGGTGCATGATCATTATAACGCACCTTAATTTTCCCAGGATGATGGTTTTAAACCTATCATTGATTAATTACAAAAAAGCGAAATATGAAGTCAGAGAACGATTTAAGAAAGCTTTGCAACTTTTATCTTTGACTTAATTATTTTATTTTAAAAGCCTATTTAATCGATTTTTTTACTTGCGGCTGCACTAATTATTAAATATTGTTAAAAGAATAGGGCAATATTTATGTCTGTTCTGCCTGTAAGTGCAGTCTTGCAGAATTCTTTCATCTGTGCCTCGTAACCGTTCACCCTTGCATTAATTGAGAACGGTATGGCTGGATTTTTTTTGTAAGACCTAGTTACCAACAACGAAGGGGCCAAGCAATTGAGATTCATGTCTATGTAGTTCTTTTAACTAAGCCTTTGTCAACGAAAAACAAAAACGAGCTGCGCCCATGTCCAATCAAACTGGAAATGCGATGGACAATTTGTCTGACCAACCATCATTTTGGTGCAACTAGGTGCAGAGTAAGGCAGGAAATTTGTCATAGCGTATCTGATTTTTGTAGTCGCGCAGTTTATCATGCACCTAGATTACCACAGGAGCATTTGGAGGTGTAGGCACGTGATCACGTGTGTACATATTGTTAACAAATAACATTATTTAGACGTCAACAAAATAAAACAAATTGACCTCAATAGCAATTTCAAAATTAGTGATGCCATTGCATTGCACTTATACCTTTAAGGCCAAATAACTTAGAAATGGGTGGCAACATCAGTTATTTTAACTCCACACAAATCAATAGGGGCCATATAAGACGAAAATTGGTTGATTGCCTCAATTTGGCCCAATTTATGTAGTTCAGGACAAGTGGACTAATGGTAAATAAATAAATAAATAAATAAAAAAAATCTGCACCTTGGAAAAGAAAGAAAGAAAATATTTTTGCACAGTTTAAGTCATAATTGCCAGGGAAACTTGTAATTAATGGTAACCACTTAATTACACAACCTTCTACAGAAAGATAGGCATAAAATTGCAGAGTTCACATTCCAAACCTGAGTGACAACTTCTATGGTCATTTGTAACAACAATCCACTGTATAAATTATGATGTCATATTTAAGTAATAGCAAATTTTGACATTTTCTGTCGCATAGATATTATACTGTGAAGGTAACTGATTAACATAAAATGTTTTTGCTAAAATGACACTTGCTTGATCGTCCCAGGCCTCCTAAATTTTTGTCAATGACCCAATAACACAGGATCTGCAATTTGGTTTGCAATAAAATTTTCTGTTAAGGGATTATCTCAAAATGTGCGTATGTTTTTTTCTTCGTATCATTATACAAACGCTACAAAGTATTTCGTTTTGCTAAACGAATGTCATACAAAGTGCTTCATTTAAAAGAAAAATATAAACAAAGTTCAAACAAACTGTTTTAAACCATGATACAAAGTTAAACGAAGTTGTTTTATCATACAAAAAAAATGATACAAACTTTGAACGAAGTATATTGTAATATGAACTTAAAACGAACTTTAAAAGTGCTGGTGTGATTGTGCATAACTAAACAAAACTAACAAAAGCTTAATTTTTTTATGTCATTTATAACAAAAATTAGCTACTTTGGTAAAATAGTTATCTATATTATAATACCCGTATACGTCTGTCCGTCACGCAAAATGACTACCAATATTCCTTAATCTCTCTGTGATTTTTAAAAACCAGGGGGTTGTTCAATCGAAAATCTTATTATTGATTAAAGTATATTCAAGAGATTAATTTATTCCCTTAAATAATTTAATTAATTTAATTTAACAATCAAATAAATAAATTAGGTGATTAAAACAAACGCATTTTTTAAATACGCCATTTTTAATAATAATTACCCCCATGATGTCAATCACTGATTCCGCTCAGGAGCCACAGAAAACAAATAGGACAGTTTTACTGACTTTGGTTTGATCGCTCGCACATAGTATACCAATCAAAACGAAAACAAAGGACCATGCTGACGAAGGCCATTTTGGTATTAAAAAATGGTTGTGGTCAGTGTAACATTTGTACAGGAGTTTGATATTTTTGTCTTCTAACAGCGTTTTTTTGTAATATTTGTTTCCTGTATGTTCTTACATGTTATAGGATAAATACATTGTCATGTAGTTTAGCCATGTACAAACGCAACATTTGTTGGATTTTTGGCTAGGAACGAAGATTTTGCTTGCTAGCTAGCCATCTAGAGCCTTACTTATTGCTATTCTGTATGGTATAACAGCTTTTTATCCTACCCAACATTTATTTTTATGTTGTGGCTGTCACTATCCGAAGATTGGCCTGGCCAGTCTTAAGACGGGGCGCGTTCCAAGATTGGGCAGAACAGTACCATGTCACCATTTCACATTCCGACCAGGAGAATATGGGTAGAAAAAGAAGCTCTAGAGGCAAGATTGCACTCTGTTAATAAATTCGACGAATCCTTTTTTAGATCTTAATAAAAAATATGGGGATATTTTATTTTGATTCTACTTGCGAACTTAACTTAGGACCCGTTTCCGCTCAGCAACCTTTATCTGTGATTTCAAAATGCACCAAATTAGACCGAATATCAAAACATAATAGCTACCTATTACAAATAATTCCAGGAAGAAAGACAAAGCAACAAGCAGACGGTATGCGCGGAGGAGATGCACACATTTGTCTCCCAAACAACCCGTCATTGCAAAGTACAATGTACAGACCTGATCAGTACACGACCCCGCTGTATGTTTAGCGGGCAAGCTTTAGGTGAATTTCTTGCCCGGTGCAACCTCGTCCCCACTACTTTTCGTATATCGGCACTGGGCTTATTGAAAGGTCTGTTCGTCTTGCTGTTCGATATGTAAAAAGAGACAACAGGATCGAAGTTGTACCCAGCGTGTGATAAAATTCTTGATTATCAAATATCGGTATATTTGATAATCCAGAATTTTATCAATTTACTGTTTTTGCAGATTCCCTATTTTTTAAGAGAATTGTACTTTAAAGTTGTACGCTTAGTTGTACGGTCGGTAATTAGGCTAGTCTAATTAATCACTGAAAATAACACACTTCTACTACGAATACCTAAATCTCACAGACAAGATGGGAATATATTTCCCAATAAAAAGAAGGAATAGCAACGAATACAAATAGCATCATGGACATGATGAGATTTGGACTCGCCGAGTTGTGGATGCGTAAAGATATCAACCTCAATCGCACGGCCTGTAGCCTCTTTTGCTCGTTTTTAATTTCGGAGATTGTCATCCAAGCTTATCAGAAAGAAAAAGGAGTCCCCGGAACGAGGTTGGGATGTAGGTTTCTGTTCCGTTGTTTACACTATATATATTTTTTCGCAATTCAACGCATTTGTGTGAAGTTATGTTATAAAGCTGGTGCGAAAAGCTTTATTAGTAGGGTGTTTTAAGCTTGCCTGTTTGTCATAGTAGTCCTTAGTGTCCCCGTGTCTTATAAAGCATTTCGTGTTGGCGAGTTAGCAGTGTCTCTGGTTTCCTTTACCTAATACTTAATAATTGAATCCTTCTGTATCAACTGGTTGCGTTTGTGCACGCTTGCTCTGTTGTCAGTTAAGTTCTTGACGTTTTTTAAGCGCAACACTTTCGCCTTATTTTTCGACATTCGCTGCTCACAAACTACATTTGCGTCATTTACTAGCCAGACAGGGTGCAGTTCCCCTACCAATTAAAATTCCTTTCACAATAACGTGGTTACTCTCCTTTGCAGTGTTAAAGGGATCCTGGAACACAAAATATTTCACATTCTTAATTTTATATATTAAAATCAAAACAACACAAATTTAAATTAATTTTTTTGAAAACACGTTTTGTGACTCATCTTCGCCTCCATTTTGTGATTCTAAACGGAAGTGAAGTTTCCCAAAAAATTGCATGAATAAGCGATGTCACAAAATGTTCCGCAATAGATTTCATGTCTACAATACTAGGAACTATCAACCTCCATAGGATTTTTTACCTTTTTAATATGAGAGAAGACGGCGTTTCTCTTATATCAAAAAAGCAAAAAACACTGGGGACGAAACTGAGAAACTATAAAACTATGTATTTACCAACTATTCCTTTTTCAATAAATTTGGTAACAGTGAGAAGTCCATATGCCGTCTTAGGTCCTAGGGAGCAACAGTGATTGTTCAATGTCATTTTTATTCTCTAGTTACTTTGCCAAAGTTTACATTGGTTCATTGCATTGCATAGAAAGGCTTTTGGAAGCAAGGTTTGCAATTATGGCGACACTTTTAAAAACTACCCTCGACTCAATCAAAAAGACTAAATGCCCTACAAACGAGGTTGGCACGACTGGTTACACTACAAAAAATAAATCTTCTACTCCGCGAATTTATCCAAGAACAACTTTGTTCCCAACGCCTGTTGTCTCGCCAGCCTAATATAAAAATAATCGACAGGCGCTGGGAAAGAAGTGGCTGCGAGGGAAACGCAATATTCAATAATTGAGATTATTCTAACTTTACAAAAAAATCTGGTATTTCATTATCGAGCATTATTTTTACAATAAGATTTTAGAAACCAAGCCTTGAATTTTGTTACGAATTCAAAAGAATGCACTTTATTTTTAAAAACTTCACTGAAGTTAAGTGTCAAAGATAATCGCATTTTGTGGTTCATAAAAATCATTAAATTCACTTTTATTGTCAGACGCCCGTTAACTTTTTTGATCACCAGTAAAAATTAGTTTTCGTGAAATTAAATTTTGTTGATAATTTCTTACTCCAAGTTTTTGACAATAAAATTTAAATAGAGACGTAAAATATGTTTGAAATGTATTGCAGCTAAATAGCAGTAATGCCGGCACAAAATCGCAATTTTTTTACAAAGCGAATTGGACGGCGATTTCGCCGGCGAAATGTATCTGAGTATGCGCAGTTTTATTTGTTTTCACTTTGCTTCTAAAAATTCATTTGGACTTAAAGTAGAAACAATTCCTATTTTTTAGTGGCGAAATATTTCGCTGTAAACTTTTAACCAATCAGAACGCAATATTCAATGTTTATCCTCAAGAAAACTCATTACTGGATAGAATTAAAATTAAATGTCTGGTTTTACGAAAACAATCAAGTAACAAAACTCAAAATAAAAATTTGGGGAATCTGTTAAAGTATCAACCTCGTCTCAAGGGAATCTTGTATCTTTCTGACATCAGGGACAGCGATACGAACATGATTTTTTCATCGCTGTCTTCGTTTCAAAAAGATACAAGATAACCCGGGGTCGAGGTTGGTAGAGTATATGATATTATGAAATCATAGAGATATGTAGCCTAGTTAACTAAGCTTTCTTTTTCGAGTTGATAAAACGAGTTTCTCTCAAACTAAAGCTTAGACGCAAACGAATGACTCAGCGAAAATCGCTTCGGAGGCCATTTTAATTTATCTGTGAGTTATTTACCAAGCTTGGCCACATCTTACTGTGGAAATAACTTTATAGCTTACTAATGTTTGTTAGGGCGAGTGAAACCACTCGCTGGAATATTCGGATGAAAAGGGCTTTCCCCGACATGGCCACGTAAGCAAAGAACAATAGAATTAGCCAATCAGGAAGCGCAGCCAGATTTTGGCGGCAGAAAAATCGTTTAAGACCCAGCGTAATTTTTCTCACCTTAACTACTCCGATTTCCCGGTGGTAAGAAAAATTACGCTGGGTCTCCTGGCTAAGATCGTATAACGCTTTTAAACATTACAAACACGTCTCCCCCCCCCCCAAAAAAAAAAAAAAAAAAGAAAAAAGAAAAGAAAAAAGAAAAAAAAAATGATATAAAAATCGTAAATGACCCGGAGTACTTAATTACGGAGTACTTCATTGACAAGGCAAAATGGATATATAGGATATATAAAGATCAAAACAATGAAAAAAACTTTCTGTTCTCAGCTTTTAAAGGGCTTATTTTAAAAGAAAAACTATACCGTACGGTACATTTTGCGACGTCATTGCCGTTTCCGTAATTTTGGCAAATTTTCCAGTCCCTTTTCCGTCTCAAAGCGGAGCATGGTGATAGTGGCCGAGAGGGACGAAGGCGAGAAATGTACAAAAACAAGTGCTGAAATGTTTGTCTTAAATTATCAATTTGTTAAAAAAAATTTTCTTTTCTTTTTATACAGCATGTTAAGATATACTTCCTATGTATTTTAATTTTAGTTCTAGGCTTCCTTCAATGAAGCACATTTTGTTAACTAACTTCGCTACGGACCACATTCATTCAAGAATTATTAGAATAATATAGCAAACAAACTCATCGGAAAAAAATTATTTACCGGCAATTTTTTCGTTGGCATTTAAAAAAGAAGTTCATAAGGACTAACCACGCCAAGTCGGATAATTTAAATTTTATCATGGATCAACATCACTACCCGAGCAGAAAGCGATATAAGAAAGAAGCCTTGTCCGTCTGATGAAGTCCTTGTTTCTTAGATCAATCCCTTTAGCCCACAACATTCTTTCTATACATTGAATACTCTAAATCCTCCAGCGGACAATAGGGATTTGACTGTGGCAGTTCCTCTTTCTTTGATATCGGGCACACGGCATAAAAGAAAAACAGAAAAATGTCCTAGTGTGTTATGGGGTTGTCCCTCTAAAATTTATTTCAAGGGATTATTTTTCTTTCTGACCAGACTTTTTTTTCTAATTTCCCTCTTTCTTGCTTAAAAAAATCTCTCTGCTCCTTTTTGTAACTCCGTAAAGATTTATTAAACGAAAAGTTTTCCAACTAAGTTCAAGGTCCTTTTCGACAGTCACATATCAGACGTGCCATTTTAAGTCAAAAGAAGCACTTGAAATAATGTTTTTAATTATTTTCATACTCCTACCAAATTAGAGGTTGATCAACAAACTTCCTCTACATAACGCCTAAGAATGACACATGTAGGTTGACAGAGTACAGTCTTTTTACATCTGCCTAGCACTGTGGGTTAAGTAGACACATTTGTTGGTGAGACTGGTATATCGTCGGACAGTACATAACATATTTTGCATGACTGTGTATCGCATACGATAACCGTACGTCTAACATAATCATCAACATTATTATTACCCTTTTACATAAAACTCTCTGTCTCTTGAGCGATAAAGAAGTGTCTGTTTATGACTATTTCTTACACAAGCTTTGAGGTGATGCCATCACGATAGTGTTTTCTTTCATCGGCATCTTTTATTCCGTTTTTCTACATTTGTTTCGCCAACGTTGTTGATGTCGTCGTACCATCAAATAAAAAATTACAAAAAGAGTTACAAGGTTAACCGTGTGTCAAGAGTAAAACCAACTTGCTTCAAAGTTTCGGATATTACAGCAGAACTGGCGAGAGAGCCTTGTGTGACACCACGTGTATTGCGTATACTATTTTATGCGCAAACGCATATCCGATAACCCAATTTTGTAGTAGTGCAAAATTCAAACGACTTCTGCAAACGTCGGAAACGAGTAGGATACTCATTGAGATTGTCGCATCTTGCTGCAAGATGAAAAGACTTCGTTTGTACTCCAATGAAATTTGGTGAATGTAATCGGAAAAGATTGGTTCTTCTGCGTGCAGCCCAATTCTTGAGCAGGTCGTCTAAATATATCTTTTTGGCGGAAATTAATAATAACGTTTTAAGCTGTGCTCCTAGAATCTTGGTAAAAACATGTCGAGACACTTAATTTTGAAGTTCGCCGCCACAAGTAATTGTATAGAATAGTTCTTAATTAGATTTACACATTTTGAACTTTGGCAAAGTGGACTTAGGATCTTTTTCATTAGGCCCGAACTCTTAAAATGTGATAATTGTTGCTGACGACAACATGGTCATTTTCCACGGATCTCAGGCCTTTGTGGGTTATTACTGGCATTATAGTATATGTGAGTGCCACTAGAATGTGTATTTTTCTCAAAACAAGTAGTGAAATCAATTCAGTTAAAATTCTCTGAGAGATATTTGAGGTTGTGGTTTATTTGACATAAATTCTTATTCGAAAGGGAGGCTTATAAGATCTGTATCTTTGAAATTCTCTTTTGTGTAATTTTTTCTTTCTTCATATAGTTGGCTTGCTTTGAATTGGTCTTTTATTTGTTAAGCCTGCACCACGCCTGCATCGCGCGAGATTGAAAACTGTATAATGAAGGTTAACTAAACATAATCGAGTGACGCAAGTGATTCGATATCGATATCTCGGAATAAAAAAAAGAGTGTTAGGCCTTTAGAACTACAGTTAACTTTCGGTAACTCGAACACCGAATAACTTTCATTATCTCGAACCATTTTCTTGGGTCCATTCAACTTTTGTAAGTAGTTTCTTATAAAAAATCCGGTTAACCCAAACATTCGTTAACACGACGGATTTTTTGTCCTTTCTGAGTCAAATGTCAAATGTCTGCAGATAACTCAAACTTTTCACTCAAGAAATGGAAATCAAAGACTAGATAAATGTCAGATTTTGTTTTTTCAGTTTTTTTCAACTCCTGATGTAATATAAATAGATAATGTTTGCTGCCGAAGAAAATTCAATTTGTAAGAGACTTGCATGGGCTTTTCATCGCCAAGATTACACTTTTCTTTTTCGGTAACTGCTTAATCGAATGAAAAAAATTGTTACATTTTTAAAAACACATAGGATTAACTTATTGTGCTGGTTGACTAAACAAGAAAGAAAAAGCGGACAACCTCATTCTCAGAGCAGATCATTAACATTTTCACCATAAATATAAAATTCCTCGGACTGAGGTTGTGAAATTTTTAATATCAATTAATTATACGTTAAATATTAAAATTTGAACTCACGCAGTTGAGAAATAAAACTGTGCAGAAGCTGGGTTTTATATTATGTGCAAAAAAAAATTCAACTGTGTAGCAATGGGATGAATAATCATGCAGTTTTTCTCAATTTTAATGTTTCAATTATAACTGAGAAATACCATGGCAACATCTTGCTAAACAAATTTATAATTTCCTGTTTTGAATTCACTGACTTGTCATATTATAAATATATTTATGGTTTAATTTACCAATGATTATATTAATCAATATTCTAATTTTTTCTAATTCTTATTTTTTTGATATCAACGGACATGAAGTTTTTCAAACAATGAGGAAAAAAGTAAGTTTTCTATATTAGAAAAGATCTCATCCCGATTTTTTTTGTAAACATTTCCATAACGATGGGTTAAAACCGTTAAAACAGCAGCGAGAAGTGGGAGATCCTGAGTGGCTTTCTAATTGGGTAAAATATACAACTCAATGGATAACCAGATGTCATCTTTGTTCCCATGACATCTTGCTTATTCTCTGTCATCGGGAAAACGATAGCAAGGGCCCTGAAAAGGAAGTTGACTAAAAAATTGGAATTTAAAATACTTTGAAAGATATTATTTGAATTGATCATCTCGCGCGAATGGCTAACAAACACGTTCCTTCCTTTATAGGTGTTTTGCCTTTTTAGCAAAGTCGCGATGTAAAAGAATTAGAAAACACTGGGAATGAGGTTGGGAAGAGTAACCCTTCTTTTCATTCTCCTCCCCAGAGCTCTTTGAGATTAAAACCGAGTTTATCTCAAAGATCTCGGAGTCGAGAATGCCTTCTTTTAACCCTCGTACTCAACAGAAAATTTTTCAATGGCGAAAAAATCATATTTTTAAGTCAGTAGAAATATTAGTCACTCTTTCTGAATGATTTTTTAAAATATATACAAACATCTCATAATTATACAACCTCGATTTCTGCCTCGTTTTATCCTTATATAAAAAAAACACTACAGGTCCTGGGATCAAGGTTGCATAATTATGTTGCAAATTCTTATTTTCATATGATATTTTTAACTAAAAAAGTTTTAAACGGAAAATATTCAACGCTTGTTTTCTTACCTAAGGCATTTGGATTCTTAAATGCACTAAATAAAGGGAAAAAATAGCCAAAATCGACAAACTAAAAATGGATGCTCAGTAAATACAATTCGGTTCTTTGATTGGTTTAAAGTCATTGGGCTAAAATTTGGTCAAACTTTCATCTTTAGTAGCGTGGTTGTGATAGAATTTACAAGCACAGCTGTACCTGTTTCCGTCCTAGGATAAATTAGGAACTTTTGCTGACAAGTAAATTTAGTGATTTAATAATTTGTTTAAAAACAAGTTTGCGCGTAACTGTTGAAGGCTAAGCCTCGGGCCTTTTTTCTTATCTTATCTTATCTTATCTTATCTTATCTTATCTATCAACGCATTTGTTTAATTGCACGACAACAGAAAGCGAGTATACGGAAAATTTACAAAGGAGGATTGGTAGTTGTCATGTACTATAGCCTTTCTCCGCATTATCTTTATTTTGCTTCGATGTTACTTTTGCTTATTTTGAAAATATATCTTACATAAGATATGGTGTTTCTATATACACTCTCCTGCATTTTGTAAAGGCTTTCAGAGCAATGTTTTAGCCAATCTAGGGGTCAAAAGTTGAAAAAATTTCTTAGCCCGTCGGGACCTAACCATGATCCTTTGACATAAATAATTTAGCCCCTCCACTTTCAAAATTCAAAAAAAACAAACTCCACCGGGCCTGTTAGATGGGGAGTCCTAGAATATTATAGTTGCTCATATGTAGCAATATTCAGCGGCTATCATTTTTGCATAAAAAAAATAGCCGTTGAATATTGCTACATGTAAGCAACCATAGAATATTTAATTACATTTCTTTCAGGTAAGCTTTTTTAATTTTGGGTTATGAAAATAAAAAGAGATTATTATTAACATAGAGAATATTCTCGTTTTAACGAGGTCCCGTGCCTCCAAAGCCGGAAACACACCAACAAAAAAACTCGTCCGGATTAGTCGATTTGCTACACGAAAATGTTTAAAACACAGCGTGTTTGCTTTTCTTTTTACAGGTCATTTTAGTCGCTGTCTGCAGCGTTCTTTGGATAACCGGGGCGTTTGGAGGAAGGCCAAGTGGGGAAGATTATGCCGCTGGTAAGTTTTATCTTAGTAGTACCTTCTTTGAACAAAAGTATTTTTTGCATATAGTTTTGTAAAGTTTATCAAATATTACATCTTGAAAAAATTATAAGACATTGCATCAAATTCTCCATTTTGACACTCTATTTAGAAAGCAAAAAAAAAAAAAAAAACACATAACAAGGGCTTGTAAGAGTTTGCAAAAAATAGGTACAATAGCTGCTTTGTAATTTTTTTTTCAACTTTGCAGCTAATGGCTGAGTTTTTGATTAGAATTATACTATACTAAAAATCGTGTAAATTTCTTTTTCAAAAAATAAGTTCCTCAATCTTGTGGCACGTACCCTTATTATTTTTACTAAAACCATCTAACATCAGTAAGCTTTTTCAAGACATTTTTAGCGTCCAAATAGCTTATTTGTTGTTTGAGTCTTCATCATCTCAACCCCCCTCCCCCCCCCCCTCCTCCAAAAAAAATAAAAATAAAATAAATGTTTTATGTATGCAATGCTTTTTTAGTATGTACTTCTCCTCTGGGTATGGAAAGTGGAGCTATATCAGATGATAACATTGACTGCTCTCCATCTGAAGTTACGAATGGACACTGTTCTGCCACATGCTCTGGAAGATATGGGAAAACATATCAAGCTTCATATTGGTGTCGAAGTAATTCAAGTTATGGATTTTTTAAAGTAAGCTTCAGGGATCAAATTGTTTTGACTGGGTTTGCCATTGAATCTAGTAAAGCATGTCAAAACTGTGGCATAAAAAAGCTTTATCTACGACATGGAACTGGATCCGGCAGTACTACAGAGTTTGTTGGAAATACTACTGAAAAAATAGTAAGTATTTTGGCTCAGCTTGTGGTTAAGCAATGATAGATGTTTAAAAATTTGGACCTAACAAACAAATCTATAATATTGATATAATAACAGTGTAATATATAAAGTGCAAATGTGGTTGAGAGGCTTGCTTTAAAATAATGTAAAATGAAATCTTGACAAGTCAAGTCAATACTGAAATCCTCAACTAGGTGACACAAAATTAAATATTTTTAATAACTTTGAATAATTTTGTCATTGCAGATGTTTGAAATTGACACAGATGATAAAGAAATTTGGTTAAGTAAGCCGATCATTGCGAGAGAGGTTGTTATAATTCCAACAGAACATAATGGTTATCTTTATCCATATTTCTATGCCAGATTTGAATTTTTTGGTTGTGCATATCAGGACTGTAAGTACAGTTGTCTTATCATTTGTTACGTGCATTTAATTTTTTATGGCAAATATATTCCCAACTAATTTAATTAAAAGTTGAAAATTAACTAATAATAAGTAATCATAAGATAATGTAATTAAAGATATTAAAATGTCAATAAACAAATGAATCAAAATATATAAATCAAAAAATGATATACACTTATCTTCAAGTGCTTATTCGAGTGTCGTTTTTTAACTTTATGAAAGGGCAGACTTGCTTAAACTTTTCCCTTGTATAATGTAAAATGGATATACATTGGGATATACATTTGAAGAAAAAAATGCAGAACAAGATAATTACATTGAAGTTTTAATTACTAGCTGTATACTTGTGGAAGAATCCGCTTTATTACCAAATGCTGCCTATTACCAAAGTAATACGCAGCATTTGATGGTGAAATTAAGGTGTTGCAAAGGTAATAGCTGCATTATTTAATCAAGATTGAGTATGCAATTTTTTTTACTATTTCTTAAAAGTGTGGACCTTAACAAGGATTTTGACATATTATCTAAACTGCTGAGTCAGCAGAAACTTCAAATAAAAATGTACAATAAACAAGAAAAAATTGAACTAGCAGGTTGGAATTCTACATTGCCAATTTAAACACAAAGTTAAATAGCTTTACAGACAGCTTTCTTATGTATTTTGCCAAGAATGGCATGCCAAGAGATATTTTCTGTACAGTTGCATACCTTTATAATACAATTCTAGACACATTTTTGTTTTGTTTTGAATATTATTCAATCTGTTTATATCTTTCCAACAGTATTCAGTATATTGATATGAGTTAGACTTAGTAGTAGAGTTTCAAGGCAGGTCTAGTATATGAAGGAATTGAAAAAGCAATTCTGTCAAAGAAATAGTGTATAAGAAACTTAGGTTATTTCGTTATATATAAAATAGCTTTCAGAAATTGTTAAAAAATCGTTGAAACAAAAATGACATCACCTGTGAAATTAAAATTTTATTCCTAATCTTATGAATTTTATTATTTATAAATCTTAATAATCTTATTATTTAACTAGGTGTATATTTCATCTTTCCTATAAAATAAATTAAATAAAAAACACCGTTTGAAATTTGCAGTCTAAGGAAAAACAAAACAAAATCAATTGAAATGATTGCCGTACCCTTCTGCAGATGTTAAATAAGGGAGAAGTCAATGCAGATGTTAAATAAAGGAGGAATCAAGTCATTGTGATGTCACTTGAAAATCAGTGTTTGAAATCAAAATACATTGTGCAGGACACATTGAAAATCGAGATGATCCTGTTAATTTTATATGTCTGTATTAAGTTTTGGCTCAGTTTCTTCCTAATTTGATTAGGTTAAGTTTTTTTTTTTGCTGCATATTTTCTTTAACCTGCATTTTTGGTTGAGACAAAAAAATTAATAGTATGCCAATAGAGAAAAAACAGATAATATAAAGTGCAACAAATATCTCTAATCAAGTTTTACTGTTTTCATGTCCTTGCTTCATCAATACACCATTCAAATGCATTATTACAACATCTACACAAACGTGCACACCAGATTTGCAATAAATCCTTTTCTGCTTCTGTTACCCACATACAAAACAGAAAAATCGTTACAGAAGTTTTCAAGCCAATAAATTCTGTTAGTCCTGAATTACTATCTACCAGAGGTAATAAAGCGTCACTTTGTTTACCTCAGATAAAACAGAAACTGTAGTATCTAAGTATGTCATCTCAAGGTACAAAAATTTTCAACATTTTACCAAAAAAGCTTCACAACAAAAGATCATTTATAATTTTTAAAAGGAAGATAAACGATTTTGATTTTCAAGTTTTTGTTTTGATTTTTTTCCATTGTTTGCTTTCTGTTACTATACTTTTCTATGCTTTTTTGTGTGTGTGCAAATTTTGTTCTCCCAATTCTGGTGATGAATTTTACAAGATTTGGATTTATTTTTATTGCATAGGTTTTACTATCATTATAATATATTTTTTAATTTAACAGGTCCTTTATTTATAACTGACAAAGCAAACCTGTATAAATATGTATAATAATAATGATAATAGTTTTTGCCAAAATGGTCATTTTGTAAGTTTGTCCATTATTCTTCCACTAATTGCTCTGTGTCAGCCATTTTTCCACCTGTTTGTCTATTTTTAAAAATCAGCTCTATGTGTATAAGTAAGAACTCTAGACACTTGAATATTCTTCATAATCTATGCTTGTTTCAAATACGTATAGTTGCATCTGCTGTTGGCATGCAAACAGGAGCAATTCCAGATAACCAGATCACACTACACCAAAATGAAATTGGGGATAACTATTTTAATCCTCATGCTGCACGGTTAAACAGTGTAATGGAGGGTTGGAAAGGTTCTGCAAGTACACACCATTCCTCACCAAGTTTTAGAAGAACGTGGTTACGTATTGACTTCGGAAAAAGTTATCAAATTCTTTCCATTGCAGTTCAACAAGCAACTTCAAGTGCTCAGCAAAACCTTAATTATTTTATATATTACGGTGAATCTCAATTTTTGTTGAGACCATACACTGGAAACGAAACTGAAGATTACATCTCTGGTAAAACAGCCATGGTATGTAACAATTAAATTTGTGTATGAAACATACTATTTCTTGTTGTGATACGTATAGTCTAGACCTTTAATATTATGATACCTTTTATAATACTGTGGACCCAAATGTTTATTTACATTTGGGGACATTTTGAGATATACTCACATTATTACGATTTCAATACTGTGTATTTCTCTTTTTACCTCTCAAAACATTACCAAAATTAAACATTTGGATCCAAGATGAGAAACTTTATCATTTTACTACTGTGATCATTTACATTCTGTTATTAACTTTTAATGGTACATATCTTTTAGGTTTAGCAAAAAATGTATTTTAGAATTTACAAGTTAAAATTATTTTTTTTATTAGATCATAACTCCTCCATATACAGATGTTGCTTACAAAGACACCAAATATCACTTCATGTACCCATTATTCTCACATCACATAGAGTACTGCCCACACCA
The DNA here is from genome assembly GCF_029227915.1 of Hydractinia symbiolongicarpus. Classification (NCBI taxonomy): domain Eukaryota; kingdom Metazoa; phylum Cnidaria; class Hydrozoa; order Anthoathecata; family Hydractiniidae; genus Hydractinia; species Hydractinia symbiolongicarpus. The sequence goes on from NC_079885.1 coordinate 9,216,584, forward strand.
AGACAGTTTTGGCTACCCTTTTGTTAAGCTGGAATTTTATGGAGTTAATTCACTTACCGGTAAGCAAAATATTTCTTGTCAGTGCACAGGAAAAAACATTTTCTTTTTAATGCTTTACATTTGCTAAAAACATTTCCTGACTTAGTTGCATTTAGAAACTTGATTGGCTAGAACCATTTAAATACTCAAATTATGCATGATATAATAAAAAACACAGCGTGCTATTGTTGTTTTTCTTTCTAAAAATGAAATGAACGTGGTTCTAGACTCTAGAGTCAAGACTGTATAACTTTTCTTGAAAAACTTTGAGAAGTTATTGAATCATCTGTCATTACTGTATTATTTGTACTATGTACAGCTAGTCACATTATTAATTTAAAATAACCTCTAAATAATTTACCTTAGTAGTTCAAACTGTTTTCTTAGAGCTTATAGGATAGGATCTCTTGCTCTGATGATTATTGTCTCTCCTAGATGCATAGACTTAAAACGCTGGAAAAAATAACGTATAAGATAATCTGTTTTTAATAAACAGTTAGGGAGATATTACTTTTAAGGATTATTGATAAGGCCATCAAGCTGCCAGTCCTGAAATGGATGACCCAGATTTTATAAATTAACCCAACTTTAACTCAGGTTACCCTCACTAGAATGCAATAACCGACTTTAACGCACCTTTCCAAGTTATTCAGCATTAAAGTTACATGTGCAACACATTGATTTCACTAATTTTAAATAATGACAATTGTGCAAATCCATTTTATATTGTTTATGTCAAAATAATGTCTCACTTGCTGGGAATTTAATCAACGTTACATGTTACAGACAAACAGATGGACAAAATTTTTTGTTTTTGTTAGCAAGTCACAGTTGGTCTCTTCAATCGAATTCATTGGCAGATGAAATTAGATTTCAAAATTTGGTTTCATCAGAGGATTTGAACTTAGGAGAAGAAGGTTTATCCATTACAAACTCGTTATCTTCTCAACTGCGTACACTTCCATTTCATAAAGAGGATTGCTTAGTCAAAGCTGAAAATTGTGGATCTGGATTCTCTGTTTCCTTTTCTGCAAAAGGTAATTTAATATTTAGGTATAAGTATTTATATTATAACCTTGTAAGTATTAGGTATAATTTAAACATAAATAGTCAGTTGCGTTTATCACACATTTTCACTTTTAGTATGTAACAGTATTCTGGCTTTTTATTGGGTCAGGTAAATGAAAAAGACACATGCTTTTTTATGTTAGGGCGGATCATCAATATATTAAGTATGTGCATTAAAAATGTTAATACGTTACCCCTACATCTACAAGCAATAAGTTAAGACATTATTCTTTTTGTATTTTTTGTTCCCGTTTAATAAACTTAAGCTAGTTCCTCGGGTTTTAATACTCATCTAAGTAGAGTTTAAATATCTTAACAAACAAATGCAAGAAAAATTTTAGCCAGTTCTTCTAGAAATGAGAATCACCTTCAATTCCCATCAAAATCTTTGAAATATCTTTAATCTGAAGATCTGCAGTAAATGCCTTTTTAGTAGATTATAACAGGCAAGATCTATTAATTCTTGAACTAATGCTGAGATGGTGACAAAAACTATGGGAGGCGTTATGTACATAGAGAGTGGGTATATGTAAACATTGATAAATGCAGTAAAGACCACTTTGATTACACAAGTGCATTCCTGTCCTTATAAACTGAGTAAAATTTACCAAGTTAAATAATTTCGCTTTATATCGTTGAATCGTTTTCCTGAGTCACACAAATTAGTTTGTTTTTTCTTTAGTGAATGAAATAACAAGAGGAAGTTTAAGTAGTTTTACAGTGTCAACCATGTCCACCTATCATGGAGGCCAATGCCATTCAAGTGGTATTAATTCCAAGGAAATATTTGCGGTTTATGTGCCCAACATTGAATTGAGAAGAGCTTTCATCATTGCTGCAGACTTGGAATTTTCTAGCATGGAATCATTACCAACAAATATCAATTTCACTAGTGAAGTTATTGTGAACAAAGAAGAATCCTTTGTATCTTCATGTGGTTATATGACTGCCAAGAAGCATAATGCTCATTATGTTACAATGGATCGTTCTTCTGGCACACACAAAATAGATCTGATGGGACTTCTGCATTCTGTGGGTTCTAAAGTATCACTTACCATTGTGTTTATTCCAATCATGGGAAATGTTGTTGATATGAACATCAATAGCAATATTGAACTCAAAGTAGAAGCAAAACCTAGTAAGAATATTTTTTATTTCACATTTTAGAATTTATTGTCAAAAAATCTCTCTTTGTCCATTAAATGTACAATAGCTAAATTGTCAGCATTTTATTGTGACATATTTATTTCCATCCAAATCACATCTTAACATGTGACAAAGTCTAGGCTGAATTATTTATTTATTTATTTATGTTATTGCAATAATGTGTGTTTAAAACAACATTCTGGATTGTGAAAATTATAAAAATATTTGATATACTGATTGTAACACACTTTTATAAATGGGATTTTTTTAAAATATATGTTATTTTTATTTTTCCAAATATTTTACTCTATTTTATTCACTTTTCGGACGAAAAGCTGTATAGTTTTGTATGTAATAAAAAAACATTTAGCTGCTGATACAGAGTTGAAATACAACACAATTGCATCTTTAACTAACGCCAGTTTTTCACAAAATGAAGATTTGTGCACTGACTCAATATTTGATCCAAGTGGTGCCAAAATCAACATGGAAGGAGTGTGGAGAGATTGCAGTAATGGAGGAAATTATCTTGAAATTGATTTAATGGTTTCTAAGGAAATTGTAATGTTAAATGTTTCTGGGTTTACAGACGGTTATATCAAGGAGTTTAATTTGCGATATTCTGTTGATAAAACAACCTGGAAGGAAATACACAAATATGATGATGCTTCACAACCTGAATTTGTAAGTTTGCCAGAACAACTTTTCTTTTTTCTAAATTTGACTGTATGCTTTTATTTGTATACTATTTCTACAATACCTATGTTAAAATATTTTATTACTGTGGAAAGTTTATCATTTCAGCATCTGGTATCAACTTCCTGAGATTGGGTTACCAGCCCTTCAGAAGAAGTAGTTACCTACATCTAGGTCCGAAAATGTTAATTACTGTAATTAACTGTAATTATCAGCTCGTTTCTGATTGGTTAATTTTTATGAATTTTGATCCTCTGCAATTATATAAATACATGCTCAACATTATTTTACTTTTCCCGATGATGGGAGAAGGATCTCCCAAAACATTGCCTACTAAACTATCATGTTCAAGAAATGATAAACTTTCCACAGTAATATAAATACTGAACAGACAAACCGAAAAAATATCTATAATTTTATTATATTTGTTTTAGCAGCAGCAGGGTAAATGCTGAAAGAAAAAAAGCGGTTATGATTAAAGATTGAAAAAATATGGTCAAATCTTTAGTTTAAACAATAGCTCATTAATCATTCTGCTAATTTCGATAGAAAAAATCTAGCAAAAGTTGAACATGTCCAATTTTTAAAAAAACTTATAAAACCGAAAAAAGTTGCACATCTTTCCTTTTTACACGATAAGTTTTTTATGTTTTACATTTGAACGGTCCGTTTAAACTTACGTGTATTTTAGCCTTAATTCAGCAGAACTAATTAATTATTTATGAATTTTAATTTAAAGAGGAATTGTTGAGGCTGAATATCTTTGGTGAAAGATAAAGGGTTATAGCTATAAAATTGTGACAAGTGTGTTATAAAAGAAAAAAATAAGAATACGTAGTTTGAAAATAACCTTTGTAACAGATTATGTAAAAAAAAATTTCCTGCCACCTTTAAAGATATTTTCCAAGTTGTTTTTCAGAGAAAAAGAGAAACTAGATAAATTTTCAGCCTTGCCGTTGTTCTTATGTTGTTTTTATTGTTCATTAATTTTTAGGTTTAAATTTTTCTTTTAAAATTGTTCTTATAGAGAAATGAAGTTTATGTAAGTTAAGTTAGCTATGATTTACAGTTACAATAATAATAATCAAAAATTGAATTTTAAAATTTTAGAATATTCAATGATTTTGTTCCCCCATATTACTCAGTCTTCTTCAAAGTTCAGTACTTTTTCAGATTATTGCTAATGGCGGAAATCTTTAAGCCGCAGGGCTTCTTGTTTCATGATTGTAATAGCAAACTTACTGCATTTTTAAGAGTGAATGAATGATTTACCAAAAAAAAAATATGGAGCTACCAAGTCATTTTTTGTATATGGTATTTGTGCATATCTAACAAGGAAGTAGTAAACAATTATAATTTATGGTAAAGTCAACATTGTGTAGGCTAAATCGCAATTAGGCAGTACATACTGTATTTACTCTATTTTCATGCATCTCTACTATTCCTCCCTGTCTGGTGAACCCACCTTTTTGAATTGGTTAAAAAAAAAATCTTATCTGACCGATAATTTTGCATGCAGTATTGCAGTAATGTTTATAGATCTGTTCTGTATCTAAATACTCTTTTCTGTAGCGTTTTTTTTTAAGTTTGAATGCATGCATGTTAAAATTTATTTCTGTGAATTTTTTTTATAGTTGAATATATATTACTTATCAAATTTCCATGCTGTGACATAGTTATTCTGTCTGTCTGATATTTTCGCCTCTTTAGCAAACTGCCTTTATTTGAAACACTAATCTCCAGTGGAATAATTGAATAAAGGTAGTAATTTCAAGCTCCTGAAAGGTTTCTATTTTTTTTTCTTTAAGCAAGCTTTAATAGTAAAAGTTTTTTGTGAAGCACATTTGACTGTTGTCCGAGCTATTAGTATGGCTCAACAATTATCAAAATTTACAGACCACAAGGTTTTAGTTTAAAAGTTCTGCTTTGTTATTAAAACACTCCTCGGAACTCTCAGTATGTAAAAAGGCAGCAAAAGCGGCACAATGGATGGGTTTCAAAGGAGCGCGTAAACGATCGAAATTTTAATAGAATTAAAATCGACATTGCTTAGATGTACCTCCTCTTTTTAAACCTCTTTGAGTACAAGGACAAAGCTGAAAGTTTACCTTTGTTATAATTCTAATGTAAGGATTACGATAACCTCCTAAAATTGAGATAAGGTCATTCCTTTACTACACAGCATCCTTTCTTTACATTTGATACTCTAAATCCTACACTAAAAAGTAGCTATGACCAATCTTAAAGTACGCAATCACACAGTCTCACGGGGTTTGATCATTAAATATGTTATATTATCTTTTATTTTTTTATTAAATTCAATTTTGTTCTATGTCAAATTTGCAGATATTTTCACTTGCTTTACAGCTTATAAACCATTTTCCTTGCTAAGCTAAACAATGCAAAATTTGATGTGATACTATACACGTATACTAGAATAACCTTGTATACTAGAATAATTGTTGGGTGAGAATATCTGAAAATATGCTAAAATATTTTGTATGTCCTTTGATCATTAGTAGTAAGTTTAGGCTTACTATATTTATGCATCTCATAGAATTGAACAATATATTTTGCTACTATCTCGAAGAAAAAGGAAAAATAACAAGGTCGTCTTACGGTAAAATGACATCTGAAGTAATAACATAATCTAGAGAATGTATTCTTAATTCTTTAAGATGTGTTAAACATTTTTTTATTTGCAGTTTTTGGTTGAATAAATATAGAACTCAAACTTTTTGGAGAGCCTAAACATAGCAACATTTATTTTTTAAAAATGATGTACAGTCTTCAAAAGTAACTCGAAAATTTTCTTTAAATTTAATTTTTAAAAATTTCTTTGTGATTAATTAATTCCCAAGAAGAAAAAACTTCATTTTAGCGTCTTTTTTGTTGCTGAACTTAGTTTCAGATGTTTTTGTAGATAGAATATGAAAATTTTATGTATTATTTTTAAAATTGACAGCGTTGATGTTGTATAAAAAGAAATCTCTAAATTTCGTTTTTTTTGAAAGTCTAAAATTATGTTGATTTGTGATAAAGAAAACAAATGCATTTGCTTCAACGAAAGCACCCTACTTTTAATTATTTTTACATTCAGCATAATTAGATCATTTTGAACCAATCACATCTTCACACGTGACGAAGTCTAGTTGTGTTTTATAATGGCATGAAAATAAACAGAATTATTTATTTTGAAAATTAATTGTTTTGCTTAAACTCATGAAACCAAATTGAAATTGTAGATAGACAATTTGCAATTGTTAATAGCTGACTTATTTTCGAAACAGAAATACTTTTTTTGTTTCCAGATCTGATTGTGTGTCATTGTGTCATAGGTATTCAAAAAGAGTATTAATGGCTATGAATTTATCCCACTGCCTAGCATTATAAAAGGACGGTATATTCGCATCATTCCAATTACCACACAAGGTCTCTACACACAGATGAAAATTGAACTAGGAACAGTAGAGGCCAATGGTAAGTACTTACTACATGTGTTATGTAACACATTTGTTGTTTACTGTGAATTTGAGAATACTCTCATTTAAAAGTGATTAAAAAAAGAAAAATTGTGTATCGTAGAAGTATTTTTATATCTTTTTATAGATGTGGCAGTAGTAAATTTGAAGTACGATGGAGTAATAGCCCGCAACGGTTTGTTACCCTGGATATTTATCTATGGTTTTGGCTCTCTTGTTCATTCTCATTTTTTTTATCAATCACTAGAAAATGTAGTATCAAAAGAACATTATGACTATTTTAATTGTGATCGATCTCTGTCTCACAAAATTGACTCTGACAACACAGTGTGTTGTATATCTAGCGGGGACATTAAAAAGAGATATGTCAGTATTTTAAATAATGGTGCTAATGTGGTTGATTTTGAATTGACCAAAACAGATATCTACTATGTAACAACAGATTTCTTGGTTTATCGGAAAAGAAAAGGTGAATTTTATTTGAAATTTTTGTTAAGATCATAACTTTAGATCTTGTGATTTAATGTATTCTAAATGTTTTTTAGCCACTGCAAGCGATGCATCTCCTGATGAGAGTTATGACGCAGGCACTGCCATAAAAAATATTGCTATGTCAACTTCGGGAGATCTTTTTGGACTTGATGTGACAAATTCTTATGTTTACAAGTTAGATTTAAACACACCATCTACTGGATGGCAGCTTTTTTCTGAAACGGATTGCTCTGTTATTCGTGTTAGTGTTGACAACCAATTGTGGTGTTTAAAAAATGGTATTGTTATGATGTGGGATTATGACCTGAATGAATGGAAAACCGCCTTGGTTACAACCAGTTGTGACACATTTGATGTTTCTGAATATCATATTGTTTGCATTGAGATTGATGCAAATGTTGTGACAATTAGAAGAGAATTGCCAGGTAAGAAAAACAAATTTTAAATTCATGTACAGTAAAAGATGTATTTTTGGTCACTCTCTGAGAGGGCCACTTTTCTATAGAAGCTACAAGAGACAACCTTCCCAACACAGTCAGCAGCCAATTTTCAAACCTCATAAATTAAAAATTATCATTATAGGAAACATTGTTAGGCTTTCTTAAATTTATTTAAGCTTATAGTATGTCATAAAAGAAACAAATTGGTAGCAATTACATTTTGCTTATGTCAGCATTTTATTGTGACATATTTATTTCAATACTGCTTAAAACTTTTATTTATGTTCTAGATCATATCTTAAAATTATGTTTGGCAGTCAAATAAAACTTTTTTAACATATCTTCCGGTTTTTACATATTTCAAACTCTGATTTTATCCAATCTGTAGGCAAAATATGAATATATTGTCAACTTGTTATTTACATCTTTAAAATTTCTAGATTGATTCCTCTAGATGAGATAAAGTTCTGGATGGTGAAAATAACCATACATCAGTACTAAATGTTTAAATATCACTAATCCTATTTTCAACAAATCTGAGTGACACTATCAAGCGTAAACAGATCTATATATAAGAAAAAATTAAAAAGCACATCTTGAAAAAAGTGATAAAATCGATTCATATAATTAAAAATAAGCCCTTTTACTTTAGTTTTGGTTAGTTAGGGGCATAAATATGGCGGGGATGATTATATGTCACTGTGGTTTTATCTATTTGATGTTTATATTACTAGCAAAAAATATGCGTCACGCATAGGACAAAAAATCACAACTGAGAAGCTTTCATACAGCCTAAAGACTCAAACACAAAGTGTTTTAGCAAGATCAAACAAGGCTATAGATCAGCTATTCCTCAATAAAGTTGTCTCTCCGAATAGAGAATACTCTAAATATGTATTTTGTAATATGTCATGGTGGGTCATGATTTTATGTGTAAGTTAAAGATACTGTAAGGTCTTTAAATCCTAACAAAAATTTTCTAGTGAGTTTTTATTTTCATGAAAGTAAAGAAAACACTTTTTTAAGGTCTATTGTTATGGTATGTTTTGTTTTTGAAAAAAGGATTGAGTGTTAAATCCATAAAAACGTGCTCTTTTTTATTTATTGTAAACAAATGCAACGAAGATATCTGAAATGCTAATAATGCATATGTCTGCTGTCTACAGTTGTCTATTTTATTCTTGTTCTCTAAATAAAATTAACAAATTCTTGTGATTTTTCTCCACCTGAATGAAATAAACAATAAAATTTTGATAAAAAAGGCAATGACACGAAAAATTGCTCATGTACCCATCTTCTTTTTTTATTTACTTCTTTTTGGTTATCTTTACTAGCAAATTATTAGGGTAATAATTTGCTAATAAAGATAACCAAACTAGTTAAAAAATTGTAGCTATGAAAACAAACTATAACACACTTTAAAACACCAAAAAATGTTGTTGACACGCCGTGAATGCTTACGCAGTTTGTTGTGTGAAATATACAACTGAGTGAATGAAAAATTAAAAAAAAAATCCTATAATCAAATGTGTATTAATTAAATGTATATTAATTTTTTAAGTAAGCAACTTGACTTGTTGACTTATTTAAATCTATTGTAGTGCTTTGTTGTTTAAAATTTGTGTATATCTTGGAGGTTGCATTTCTGTTTCCATGTGTGATGATGGACAACTTCAGCTAATAAAATTGCATAATCCCATCTTGTGACATGCTCTAGGTGAACCAAAATTGTCCACAAAAGTTGGTACAAATCTTTAAAAATTCGTTGTATTATAATTAAATAATGTTTTTAGCATTGCAACTAAATTTGAAGTTTCCCAGTGAACTCACTTTATCTTGACTTAGACATTTTAAATAAATGATTATATTGATCTCCTACTAACTTTTTTATCTTAATATCTTTTTTGTCTCTTAAATAAATGTATTGGTCCTTTACTCACTATTCTCTTCTGACATCTATTCTCTGTCTCGTACTTTCTCTTTTTTTAGTTTCAGATAAAGTAAAACAACTGAATTTTGTATTTTGTATTTTGAGATATTGATCTTTTAAGACAGTCATCACTAAGATCCTTTATTTCTTTATTTTTTTATTATTCTTATTTTGTTTTTATTTAGATATTGAAAAAGTAGCTTCCTATAATGCTACCATCCCAAAAGTATTTATTAGCAAAGATGGAGAAGAAGTTTATGCATTAGATGCAGATACAAATTGTTTGATGACTCATGATATGTTTGGAGAATGGAAGCCCAAATTTTGTGGAGGAGATTGTGTGGGTGTGAAGGAGTACGACCCTAACCAGTATGCATGTATCAAAACAAGTGGATATACAACAATGTCAGATAAAGAACAATATCTTATTATTAGAGAAAATCAACCTAGGAATCGCACTGGGTATGCTCAAGCCCAGGGTGTCTTTGTTGCATTAAACGGTGGTCATGTATATATGTATCACAGTATGTCTTTATTAGTTTTCTTACTTTTTATCACAAAATAAGCACAAATGAGATGTACAGTGGATGTATTCAAAGCTCAAAAATAGTTTGGATTGTCTGATAAATGTTAGATATTGGATGAGGTGATGTTGAATTTTTTGATTAACATTTGAGACATAACTTTTTCGGCTACATCAAAGGAAATAGTGAGGGCTGCTATGTTCTGATATAAAGTTTCGTGTGCACATGTGTGTTAAAAGTGATTTTTAAATTTAAAGTTGTTCCCTAGGTCCCAAATTACCAAAAAATTATGGGTGGCAAAATTTTTTGTCCCATGGGTCAAATTAGATGACGTCATCACTTTTACACTGAGCAAAAAAATAATTTCACATTTTTATGTCATGTTTTATATGATTGGAAAGAGGAGACCGAGTGGAGCAAAAAAAAATGTAAGAACCATGTCTTCAAAACGTAACGTTCAAAAGATATTACGATTCAAACTTTGTACAAATTACAGATCAGTAATTTACTGACTCAGCACGAAAATGACTATAACCTGCTTAATAGCGAATTTTTTTTGTTGAATTTTATTATGGTATTGGGTCACCCTAATGTCTTTCTGTTTAATCAAAATCTATTGTTCAAATCACTTCAAGGGATAAATTACAGACCAAAGCACGTTTTTAGTTGTTTACTTTAGTTTTGAAAAGCAAGTAGCGAATTTCACATAGACATTTTTTATCTATTAGTATCAGTATGATAACAAGTTTTGTTTTATAATTGTTCGATTTCATTGACATAGACATAGAATTCGAATGTTCTATTTCTGGAAACATTTTATTGTTCAATTTCATAGCTAGACTGTTTAATTTCGAAGTATTAGTGAAATGTAATGTGAAGTTTATAGTATAGACATACATGCATAATAATAAAATGAATAGACCATAGTAAAATGTATGTTGACTGTGCCAGAAAGATACATCGAAAAAGGTACTGCCTTACTTAAGGTATATATGTGCTCTGATAACGTTAGCAGTCCATATTAAAAGTTTCTTTTGAAGAATTTTTTAACCTGTTCACTGTAATGTGTGAGCTTGAAACACTGATAAAAAAAATTTAGGACCATTTAGGACTGATAAAAAAATTTTAGGACCATGTGTTTTTGTAAGGACATAAAGGGTTAAAAATTTTTGTCAACATCAGCAAAGACCGGCTAAGATGTCTTCATCATATAGATCTTCAAACTCTGATTAAGAAAATGTATAGAGTCGTGTGCTTTTGGTGAACGGTTACAGAGATATTCTGGTTTAAAGGTTTTTTGTTGACTTCATCAGTCTGTCCATTCCAAAAAGTATTTGGGCACACAGTTTGGGAAAATTTTGTCCCATAGTTGTCCATAGATGCCCACGTATATTACCACCTCGTTTCCAAATTATTTTCTCTCAAAGTTGAATGTGCATTCCAATAACTTCATTGATTTAAATTAAGGTATATTGATCTAAGTTATAAGTGTTATTGATGTTGCAGAGATGAATTTGTCAATTTACAATAACTTTTTCTGCTATATCAAAGAAAAATGAACACGTGTACTGTGCCTGTTACAGACAGAGAAACACAGTCTTAGTATTAATATAAGAGATATTTTAAAAACATAGCATTTTTATGAGTAACACCACCTGATTAGTGCTTTCCATTGGTGTTCAAGTAGTAGAAAGTAATAATAATTACAAAAATACAGTATACAATACAGGGCTTCATAAACTACATATATATAAAACAGAAAGAGTCTACCTAAAACTTTTCATGCATGTCTGATCTAAATGTTTATGAAGTCACTTCATTTTAAAAAGAATAATTGTATGAATTGTATTTACTTTTACAAAATATCATAGACATAAAAAATTTTAAGCTATTTAAGCCAAAAATATTCAGCCTCAACAATTTTTTTTAAATTAAAATTCATGAATAATTAATTAGTTCTGCTGAATATAGCTTTAGTCTATGTGTTTGCAAAACTATACAGAAGGAAATGACGTAATTATTAAAGGGAAATGTTAATAACATCAAAGATGGCGTATTATAAGACGATCTTCATTGTACTACACTGCACTAGCATATAAACTTTAAAATCATTGGATGATAAAACAATTTGTTGCACTGTTAGGATTCTTATTGGCTTAAAACTGAGCTTAGCCTCGTTCTCAGAAAAAAGTATGTCAAAACAAGGATTTAGCCTGGATAAGTTTCGGGCATCTAGCCTAGCTGCGCTGTCTCTATCTCTCTATCTATCTCCTCAGGCGATTTTAAAGATTCCGCCTTTGCTGGTGGAAATCAACTAACATGTTGACCACTGTATTATACAACTTTAAACCTGCCCTTACCTTGTCTTTAGTTGCATTGAGTTTTATCTTCGTTTTTTTGTTTTATTCACAATTTTACATTCTACATAAATTTTTATTTTTAGAGAGTGGAAAAATTTATTATCAATATCATTTCACTAATTACCACAATGCAAGTGAAATAGTATACGAAACTTATTATAATGGTCCTCTTTTTGCTCTTATGGATGATGGAGATATTTACAATTTTCATGTTTTATATTGCAATGGACCCTGTGAAAGTTTTCAAGCAACTGCGTCACATTTATACTGTTTGCGTGATGGGCATGTCTATCAGTCTACCAAGTCACAACTGTCTTGTTCCTGGAACTTAGTGCTAAGTGAAGTAATGTGTGATTCATTTGATGCAAATGATTTATTTATTATTTGTTGGGTAAAAGGTGCTGGATTGTACAAGAAAAGAATACCATCTGAGAGTGGCAAGTATTTTGTTTTGATAATATCAGACTTTTATTTATTTATTTTTTGAAAACAAAGATTCTTTACTTATTTATTATTGTCTGAAAGTAACACCTCAAGAGCTATGCGAAATAATAATAATAATAATAATAATAATAATAATAATAATAATAATAATAATAATAATAATAATAATAATAATAATAATAATAATAATAATAATAATAATAATAATAATAATAATAATAATAATAATAATAATAATAATAATAATAATAATAATAATAATAATAATAATCGTACAAGCTATTACAAAGATTAGTTTTTTGAAATTATGCTGCAAATAAAGTAAGAGAGCGAGACATTTTTTTCCTGAAAGTAAGAAGGAATCATGAAATGCGGATCAGTAAGCAGTTTCATTTTGAGAACCTATTAAAAGTCATAAGCCCTTTGAATTTTATGTTTATATTTTTTTAACAACAAGGTATAAACGGTATCGATCAGTTAGAAAAATTTGTGAAGTTTTTAAAAACATCCCTTATAGTGATTGGCACAAAACGTTTATTATTTTAAATTGTAAGGGTGTCTTTTAATTTACGGTAGGACATGTAGATTGTGTCATACTTGTTGCCCATTTATAGTATTTTAGTTTACAGTTTTTTATTCTATTTAAATTTTATTTTTAAGTACAGAATACCATTACCTGTCATCAAGATTACTACTAATTTTAATATTTTGTTACTTGTTTATTTATACCTGTCAGGCTACCGACGTCCATCGCCAAAGTTTCCTATAATATCGAGTGGTTTTCAAAGGTTTAGTAGTACAAGTTTTGGTACTGGATTCCAAGTAGCTCTTTCTACGCTGCACTCATCCTTAATGGTTTCAGTTCAGACACAAACAATGTTGACAGAGGCCATTTTTCAAAACCATGGTAGGATGGATGCGTGGAATGATTACAAGTTTGTATGGAAGGCCCAAAGTAACACATTGTCAATGTATATAAATGGAACAGTGGTGAGTACAGCAACTGGTCAACAACACATTCCAAAAGCAGTAAACCATCCAATGAATTTTATCAACTTTGGAGGTTTTTATGATCAATTATCATCCTATTCTCAAAATTTTAAAATACGAGACTTAAAAATATGGAAACGAAGCCTTAATATGGATGAAATTAACAGCCAGAATATGAAAGGTTAGCGTTATTAATTTTGTTGCTTTCCTTCTGTGATATGATTGTATTGTTTTTGTTTTTTATAAAATTTGACACTGAAATGCTGATATCAGCACAAAAGTGCTATTTAACTTGATATAACTTTGTAGTGTAAAATGTAAGTTTAGCATCCTCCCAACAAAGTCTGGCAAGAAATACAGGCAGCTTTTTCAAAACTGATGTCTGAAATTTATTTTTACAAGGAAGAAGGTACATAGACTTGACATTGTGCTCTGCAAAATGCTGCATTTTTATCTTGTTAGGCTAAAACTACTCTGATTCATATTTATATTTTACTTTTAACAACATCTACAATAAGCATGAGAATAGGAGAAATAGAAATGGCAGACTAAATGGCTAAGTAGCTGCTTCGAGTCTGAGCTTGCTTATAAGTTTTCAGGTAGAAAGTACTTTTAAAGGCATTAGCATGTGCACAACACTGCAAATTTGCCTGAAAATCATCAGCACGAAGTAGCAAGTTTAATATTTACTTTTGTTCAATTAGAGAGTACTTATCTGTATTAAAACTTAACATTGCCTTCTCTAATCCCTTTTGATATTAAAACGTGAAAATACATATCACATGCATAACGAAGCTTGAACATAAACTTTTTTTTGGTTCACAACTTGTCTTGGCTGCCATGATGAAGGTTAGTGCACTGATAAAATCTATGAGTTATGTTATCTTTACTTTTAAAATTGCAAACTCCAACAAAGTTAAATATTTTCATCTAATGTCACATGTTATAAGTAATTCCAATATAGATCAATTTTAAAATACTGTTTATTTATTTCTTATAAATCAGATATCTTCTTATCTGACTGTCTGTATACCAGACATAAATAGATTTAAAGCCAAGCAAGTAAGCAAATACGTAGTAGGAAGTTCACTTCCTTGGGGATTTTGATTTAACATCTTCTGCCCAAAACATGCTTTTGTTTTTTTAAGCATAACCTTTATAAGCATATTAGAGCCCATGTTTGGGAAAGGTTTAGGCTATTTCTCAGCCTTGGTTAATTCTTCTGTATATGTTTTTTCTAATAAGTCTTTTATAGCTTGATATATAGGACTACATTATCCGAACTCAGCTGGTGTAATTATGGCTTTTTTTGTACTTGTTCCTTTAAAGTAAAAAATAGGTCCATTTTCATCTTATGATGAATTCCATTTGTTTCCACATTAAATTTCCAATTTTTGTAACAGTTAGTAAGTGTTTTGGTCATAAATAAACTTACAGTATTAACTTTTGTTCCAGAGTTAATGCTCTTCTATAAGTCAATTTAAAGTGTTGTGACTAACGGACAGATTTGTTTTACAATCAATAAACCAAAAAATATCTTCGATAAAAAATTTAAAAATGATTAAAACAAGTAGAATTATACTGTAGTAGTAAAATATTTTCATGTAAAATTTGAATAAAAAAAGAGTTTCTTTTTCTAGATCACTGTTGTTATCATAAATTGAAAAAAAGGAATTCTTTTTTTGCTAATTTTTTTACTACTATTGGCAACTCAATCATAGTAGTCCTTTTTTGGATGGTTTTGAGAGTTGTGATTGGGAAACGTTTAACTGAACAAACTTAAAGATCTGTTCTCACAAACTTTTAACTTGGGCTGGTTTTGCCCCAATTCTCTTATGGCAAAATTACACCTACTTGTCCTCAACCACAAATAAGTCAAAGTTGGCAATCATACTAAATTTTTCAAAAATTGACATTAAGACACTGCCTAAAAAAGCAAAAATATAGCAATGGAAGAAAATAGGTTTAAGTGGCTTAAGTAAACAAAAAATTTTAACCTACAATATTAACACACTTTACATTTTTTAAAGAAACGGGCAGAAGGGCAACAATCAAATAAAATTTGACTAAAGACAAAAATTAATTAGATCCATTATTGATATATCCATATCTTCGTTTTTATACAATTAATAAGTCATATCAGTGTATCTACTGCATAGCACCTGTTTTTGTTTCATGATTGATTATTTCAATGTGTTAACATCCAGTAAATATCAGATTAAAGTGGGTAACAGATAATCAATCAAAGAGTTTCCTGATTTTAACATAAATGTACAAAGCATGAATATACTATAGGTTGAACGACTGAATCTGAGGTTTTTACTTTCAACAGCTATTGTGTGCACATTGTTTAATCAGTCAACAATGTGACTAATGGACTATTGTTACTAACTTTTTTGCTTTTAACATTATTTGCTCTGACTTCTGTGTTTTTTAATTTTTCAACTGAAAATATAATTGGCCATTAAACTTCTTGATTTTAAACAAAAATCTGAAAAAATGTATTAAAAGAAAAAAAGAGTCATATTTAGAAATATTTCAGTAAAAAATGAAGGTGTCTTATTTCTGTAATCTAAATTCTTTTGCTAACCTATAGTTTAGATCAATTTATAAATACTGTATTTGGAGTTTTAGGCTACTTGTCAATTTTTTCATGGAATATATGTTATCCATGTAGCTTATAAGGCAACGTTGAAGCTTTAATTTTTTTCTCCATTAAGCAAGCATGCTTACACCTAATTGTTTTTTTTCCATAAGCATATGCCACCCTTTTGAATTTTCACTTGGTTATAAAAAATATGTTTATTATTTCTAGACATACGTAAGGCGTTGCTTGCATCTTGTTTTCCTCTCACACATAGATGGCTTTTAGTAGACTGACCATAGCACATTTTACCAAATTTATTATTATTATTCCGAATATTTAAGCAGGATATAACACTTCAGTGTTGGGAACACTGGTATTAATGTGGGTCCTGTGTTCTGAATGTATACATTAAGTATACTCTGTCATTGACTACCCAATTTTCTCACATGGCATTGATTGACCCGTAGCTGTGATAAAGACACTTGCTTATCATGCCTGCGCTTTGAATTGAACTACAGCCATTGTGATTACGAAGTAAACTCCATAATTACATGGCATCAGGCTATTTTTTTCTTTCTGTCATTTTACTATCATAATTCCTTTTTTTTTTCTGCCAAGATCAAATTCTAAGTACTGTCTAGTGAATTTAAGAATCCCTCAATTTGATTTTGCGTCTACTTTTCATATGAATTTAAAATGAATTTTAGAACCATTTATAAAAAGTTAGTTAACTGGGCTTGTGGTATAGACTTTGGTTTTATAAGCTTTCCAAATACAATGCAAAAATTACCTACTAGGTTTTTTTTGCTATTCCGTTAGTAAATAAAAAGCTCATGTCAGTATACATTACTTGTTGTCCAACGAAAGTTTTTTTGTGAATAAAACAAATTACTTTCTTTTTAATTTTACCTATTTTATCATAATAGTCCCAACAAATGCGCATAAAATCTGTTTTCTTTAGTAAATAGTTAAGCATAACAGCGCAATAGAAGATGTTAGCTTACTTTCAAAGTCAGAGTGATATTCATTTCAGTGGAAACAGATGACCTGTACATTAAAATGCTTTGGATGCTTTGTATCTGTCCGGTATAATTGAAACTAATGATCTAAATATTTTCTAATAAGTTCACTTCATTATATGATGACTTGTATCTATGAAAAATGTGTTGTACATATTAATTTGCCACTCCAAAAGAACTAAAAAAAAAATACAAAAAAAAGTTTATTGTCAGACTAAAAAAAAATTATCATGCACCATATTGTTCTGGTATAAACTTTTCTTGTATAAAAGACTGACACTGATACCCGTTATAGCAAAACGATAAAAGAAAATAATTTCTTTTTGTTTGTATGTAATTGAAAGTTTTTATCATCAATATAGTATTTTGTTTTTGTTTTAGGTATATATGGAGAATTTGCTGCTACAGCTGATATTGGCTGCACAGCTGTTGCTGTTGATCAATCAAACGAAACATGGTTCTGTTCTACACCAACTGGTATTTATTCCCATCCAATGGTCCATTCGTTGAGTGTTTCATTATGGAAATATCACTCTAATATGACATGCAATGTCATGAAACATTTGATGGGATATTTACTTTGCATTAGCATGGATAATTATTTGCTTATTTGGGTGTCAGAAAGTTGGTTAAAATTAAGGAATCCAGAGGCATTGGATGTTGGTTTATATCTTGATGAAGGTTACTTGATCTTTGTAAGAAAGGTTGACAAGCAATGCAGAAAATTTCACTTTGAAGGTGATTGTTTCATTGTTTTTTATTGTTTTTCTCAACAGTGACATAATGTCCACATTATCCGAATTATGTAAAAATTTATGGCACCTACAATCAGGGATCAAAAAATTGGCACCATAGTAGGATTTTTTAAATAATTTTAGAAGTTGACAAAAACCATCAATTTGCAAAAAGTCTAAAGCCAGCAGGCAGCAGAAGTGCAACTTTTGTATATATGTAGGCAGCATACTACACAGGATATAAAATGTGCTAGTTGCACTTTTTCACATGTCATAGAATAACCCATGCCAGGTGTCACAAATTGTTAAAGTATAAAAAATTGCGCCATGTGGGTTCTAGCAACAATTGACAAAAGTTTAGATTTAACCAAATAACCTATGATTCGAAATCTGCTGTGGAGATTGGCAAATGAACTTTGATAAGTTGAAATTGTGTAATTCTAGTATAGAACTAGCCAAGATTGCTCATGTGCCAACATTTTTTGTCAACGATGATTACAAAAATTAATAAAAAAATTAAGCAGCTATCTTCTCTTTATGTAAAATGTTAAAATTGAATATGATCACCAAAAAAGAAAACTATTCTAATTGTGTTACATTATTGGGTAGGGCCAATTGGTAGAACCGAGTATATGCTAGCAAATCTTATTGTTGAAAATTAGGTTAATTCTCTCTCTCTCTCTTTTTAATATGTTTATATATTATAGATACCTTGAACTGTGTACTCAACCAGTCGTCTTCTCTATGTCCACTTACTGCGGAGAACATCGAAAGCAATTGTTTATCACTTGAAAAAAGTGGAGAAAAACTGTATATGTTAAAAACCGACTATTTAATTTATAGTAGACCTAGTACACCAAGTCTTTCTAACTTTTATTGCCGCGAAAAATTTGCTGTGAATAATCATATTATATGGTGTACCTATCTTAAACAGATTTTTAGAAGAAGTTCCGGGATTTGGATACCTGAAATGGAACACTTATGCGACGACTTTATTGTCACCGTGAATTATATTTTGTGTGTAAATGATGGTCGTTTATACATAAAATACAGAGAATTTTCAACAGGTGCGTTATCGTATAGTGATTTAGTTTTTTAACAGCTCGTTGATACTTGAGATAAATAAATTGATATTGTTGTAACTTACTTGTTTTTGTATTTGGTTTAAAGTAAAGGACGACGACAGGCTTTTTTTGTGTTTGTTTTTCTCTTTGATTGGTTTAACTTGTAGGGTTTTTGAAGATAAGCAGGTGTTTCCTGACAAGGTTCTTTTGAGTCTAAAATATTTATTTGCTTTTCCAAGTAGTTGAACTAAACACTAAAATGGTTGCCGTACACAGTTTTAACATAAATAACAGCATCTCTTTTTCGTGATGACATTAATGTGACAAAAATTAGGTCTTTGTTGACATAAAGTTTATCTGTATTTTATCATAACAACAATTGATCTTTTATTCTATTATACTTGGCCTATCTCACACGTCTTTATTGACTAATTTACACGGGATTATTGCAAAAAGTTACAAAGTAATTGGAATTAAACAAATATATTGAATATGTAATGAACTGGTTTTCCTACTTGATATTAAAAAGAGATTTCCCTTTCTTTTTTTTGCTTCGTGCTATTTTGCTAATCTAAAATTTTTAATATGTATGCATGTCCTCATCTAGCAGACTTAGTAGCAGTAAGATATTTATCTTTAGATACAATTACTTTTGATAATACGATTTCAAGAAATGGATACGTAGCTACTGGAACTTGTTCTCGATCTCCAGATGCCACATCAGCATGTTCAGATGCTGAATTATCTAAAATTGCAGGTATTGTAACGAGCTACTCATGTTAATATATTTTTTGGTACTGTGACTTTTAAGTTACACGCCTTTGACCTATAACATCCCTTATCACATATCCAAAACACAAAACACAACAAGTGGATAATTTTAGATGTCTGATATTTAAAAGCTAACATTATCCAATAACACCGCTTGCCCGTTATTTGAGTGACTTTTTAACGCTGTGCTATCAACATTAATAATAAGCAAGGACATCAGGTGAAAACAAATGTGAAAAGCAATGAAATATTATTGCTCAACGCTCCATTGTCTGTTTATGTCTTATTTTCATATTTCTTTATAAAAAGAATATAAACATTTAACATTAAGAAAAACAGAGAACAAGAATTTGAAAATAACGGCAAGTAAGACATGAATGGCTTTACCAGTTTAAATTGAAAATATTAGAAACTTTGATGTATGATTAAACATATATTTAGTGCAGTTAGATGTGACGTTGGGATTGTCTAGTTTCACTTTCATTGCACTCTTCATTGTCAAATATTACAAGCTTGACTGAATAATTTATTAGAGCTTGCTAAATATATTTTTGTTATAGGGGTTGAACCTGTGTATTTTTATGCATCAATCATCACAAGCTATAATGGTGCCAAAGGGTTTTGTTTAAAACTTGGAGCAGAATCTGTGAGTGTACATAATGATGAAGTAATGCAGGAAATTTCAAATTTACCTTCAACGAGCCCAAAAGGTGTATATTTGTCATTTTATGGTGCGTGGGAGGATGGAACCCCAAGCGATTATTTCCCATATTATCATGAGAAACCAAATTGTAAAAACATGCATTGCCGGTATTATTATGCTAACTATCCTCACTATGATTCCAAGTGGTTTTGTGATGATTGTAGACAGAATTTTGCAAGAGTTTGCAAAAGTAAGTTTTGATTTGAGAATTAAGAGTTTAAGTTTGTTGATTTTTATATTAACAGCTTAGTTTTACTTCATGTTAAATTAACTCTATTAGACTGCTTCTATATGAAAAAAGGTGATATAAACTGGAACTTTTTTCCTAATTAGTTGGTGGATACCTGTTGCAAATGTCATTTCAAGCATCCGTTGCAAAATACGCCAATGGAACCGAATGTGTCGCCATGCCTTATTTACCTGAAATGCCATTAGCAATAGCAACAACTGATAATCCTTTGAGAGAGCACACCGTGCTTCAATTTGATCTAAAAAAATTTCCAAAACAGGCGTTGATATCAAAAGCATACCTTTCTTATGTTGGACAGGGTACATCTAATGTGGTAGAGTTTGAAGCTTACATTGGTATATTAAACAGGTCTAGCTCAGACTGTCCAAGTTCTGACTTTATCCACAATGATTTGGCCTATGTAGCTCCAGTCTTATGGAAGATAGAACCTCACGGTCATAATCATTTAAAACAATCCTCAGATATTTCAAACCTTCTACAATATTATGTTAACACAATGCCCAAATTATACCCAGCCAAGAATATTCCACTTGTTGTGTACTGGAGTAACGCTCAAGGCACCAATTCCAGATGGATTAGGAAGTTGTCGCTGTTTGTATTTTATCTTCACAGGGAAGCAGGTTAGTAAATATGCAGTCTTTTAAAATGATAAAAACGCAATAAGACTTGCATCCATGCATTCAATATGACAACAGATACTTTTATATTTAATCTTGGCACCCAATGCGTTTTTACTCTCAAGAACACAAAGTTTACTTCACCGAAACAGGTTAGTTTTTTTATGGATATTTTAATAATACTTTAATGTTTGCTTTTTAGATCACTTCTTGATATTTCCATCCAATTCTATGCAGGTGAAGTTTCCACCTGTTTCTTTTGAGACTGACCTGTATTCAAAAAATTATCAAAGTTTTGGATTTTGGTATCATATGGATGGGTCTGATGTTGGGACGTTGTTTGTTTGGCTTTTTGACGCTGCTGATGTAGAGAATCCACATCTGGCTTTTATTGCACAGGGCAATCAAGGAAGTAAATGGAAAAAAGCTATAATTACAGCTCCTATTGTGAATGTTGAATGGCGTGTGAGTAGAATATAATGTTAAGTTATCTCACAGGACACTTACGATTTACATTTTTGTGCAGATTTTTACTTTGTGGCTAACCAATATTTTTTTGTGGAGATTTAATTGGTGGTTTTCTGTCTTGCTCTAAGTCAACCTTGAAAGTTTTTTGAGTCTAACATGATGTTTTTTTCTTTTTACAAATATATTGAATGAGCTAAGAAGATCACACGTAAAGGAACATACAAATAAAACTTTTAGAATTTATCATGACATAAATTAAAAACATATTTTTCTGCGGTTTATTTAAACAATGGTGTGTAAAGATGAGGTTGCACTTACATATAAATGTTGAAGTCGTGTCTCTTTAAATGTTATGTTCTTACCAATGCAATGGATAAGTTTCACAAAAGTTGTTTCAGAATCTTTTTTTTTTTAAGTTTTAAGGCTTATAGAAGACTAATTTTGTTTATTTTATTTTATTCCAGATCAAGTTTCTGGCGTACAAACGAAATGACTTGTCTCAGGATATTTCTATTGATACAGTGGAGGCATCTCCTTTGAGATTTGAACCTGAAACTACTGAGTACATTCCAACATACAAAATGAATGGTATTTTAAGTTTATTTTTAAATTTTGTGAACACTTATGCTTTTGTTTCAATATTGCTTCTCTATATACCAGTAACAATTATACATAGAGAAGCATCCTAATCATATCCCAGAAAATTACAATGCAATTACCATGTTAATTCTTCTATAAACTTGAATTTTTTCCTTTAGGTGGTTCTTCATACTTACCCCGCCTAAAAGAATATGGATTACCCCAACCCAAGATTTTGTTTCCGTTCACAAAAACGTATGATGGCCATGCTGTATATAATAAAACTTTAACAGGATACAACGAAGCATCATTTGCATGGAGCTCTGATAAGTTTGCATTTCCATATCATGCCTTGAAAGTTACTCGTGCAGCTAATGTGTTACTGGAAGTGTCTGACATTTCTGAAATAGCCGCTGAAGTAACAACAGAGTTTACTGTGGCTTTTAATTTGAGATTTGTTCTGTGGGACACACCAGTAACATTTTGTCAATTTGGCTCAACAGGAAGTAGTGGCATTGAAATTATAATCGAAGGAGACAAGTTAAAAATCAGGTATGCTGTTGCGGTGTGGATCTTTTGCAACTTGTCTTAGTTATTTGTGTATGACAAAGATAATACTTATCCTTGTGTTATCCTGAATAATTCTTAATCACCAATCTGTCTTTTAGTTGCTATATATTTTTTTACTTTTAAAATACTATTGTGTTACTGCTTTAGAAATGGTGGTGATGATGTGTATGAATCTTCGTGGAACTTTGTGAGTGATACATGGACGTATGTCGGAATTATATATGAAAACAAAACACTAGAAGTGTATTATAATAACACGGTGAGATTGTTTTTTTAATATTCCTTTTTTTGCCTTATACATTAAATAGGGCGAATGCAAATGGAAATAGTCAGTTATTTGGTTGTATCGTATGTTAGTTCTACATTATTGATAAAGTATAATAATTTAATTCTTGGTGAAAAAGGGAAAAACAATCACAATTTTTAAGATTCCAAGTTATAATAATGTGTTTTGAATTTTTTTTTAGCTTGATGATGTTAGAGGTGCATTTGATCTAGTTGAATTTCCAACAAGTCTTCATATGTTGCGCGATCCATCAAAGCTCGGAGAAAACGATATGTTTGAAGGGCTTGTATCATGTTTTCAATTTTACAGTGAAGGTATGACAGCAAAGCAATTAGAAGCATTGGAGTTCTGTCCAGACAGAGTAGGTAAGTGACAACAGAAACACTGCGTCTGTAAGGAATTACCTTTTAATCTGAGTGTGCATAGAATAAATCAAAAGAGGAGTTTTGAAATTTTTTGAGAATGTTAAAGCATCGTTTACTTCATACTAACCAGGGAAAAAGGAAGCACGAACTAAGGATGCAGAAACAAATCTAAAACATCTACAAGCAAATTTTATATGTATTTTCTTAACTCTCTCTAAAAAACAAAATACCCCTTACGAAGTTGTTTATACTCCAATATATTGTACTAGTTTTGCCAATTTAATTAATAATTTTTAGATCCAATACTCTGTCCCCGTGAATGTGCCAATCATGGACACTGCAGTCCATTAAAAGCCGAGTGTGAGTGCATCAAAACTGTTGAAAGATATTATAATCGACACAACTGTGAAAATAGTAAGTTTATATTTTTAAGAAAAGATTGTTCACAATAACTGAGTTGATTTTTTTACAATGTTTATGGGATGTTAACATGGAATCTAAAGACATGCAAGGTGATGAGTAAAATCTTAAAATGAATGTTTCTGTTCGTGAAAAGAAAAAAAAAATGGAGAAGTTTTATTTCAGTAAACAAAAAATGTTTGCATTCCCTATCCTTTTAGCATATTACGATTTATATATTAAATAAATGCATTTTATATTATAAATTTTTATTTTTTTAAGGTGTTTCTACCTTCCGTCAAAGTGCGTTGTTGGATCTGAATTTTGATCTACCAAATGAGAAATACAAAAATAGTCATATGGAAAAATCCCCTATAAATTATGGACGATGCAGTGAAAATTCATCAGAAATTTTGACAAACATAACGGAAAGCTCCTGTTTGTTAGATCAAAATGATTGTAACGATGGATTCATCCTTTCGCTTTGGTTATATGTTCAAGAAAATAGAACTTTGGGAGACGTAACCTTTTTTGAACTGGGTGGCTTAAAAATCTCAGCTGACTTTAATTTTGAAGTGCAAAGTGCAAGTAATATTACAGGAAGAATTGAATGGAAATCAGATACAACGAATTGCACTATGTCTTTTTCATTGCCCATGGAAGCTTGGACCTACATGAATATTTGGATGGAGGAGCCTAGTAAAAACTTTAAAATAAAAATGAACGGAAAGGAAGTAGAAGGACAAGGATCGTGCTCAACTATCAATGAGGAGCCCTTGAATGGCATAACTGCATTAGCAATTGGGAACATCTTGAAAGTTTGTGTCGATGAGATAGCTGTTTACAAATTTAAAGATTACACAAAAACCAGTTTGTTAGACTTTTACAATGTCATTACAAAAGATGACAAAGGTTGGTATTTAATTCTTTTTTATATTTTAACTAGTTGACATTGGCTCAAGGTATAAAATCAATGGAAAAGTTAGTAATTTTGGTAATTTTGATGGCGTTAGCTTGTTGAGATACAATTTTTTTTATAAAATTCGTTTAGTCGTTCCTTCTATTATGTAGGGCTTAAAACGCTGATAAAATGTATAGGATAAAATAGTTTCGACAACTGTTAAGCTTGGTTCCCACTGAGCATGTTATCTTGACATCCCACCCCTGACCCCTGAGAAAACACCCCTGAGCATCTCACGTTTTAAGTGTTACGCTTCTTTTGGAATAAAAATTTGGTGGGAACGTTGTTAACACCATTCATTTTTCTCAAACAATAGCATTTTTGTTATTATTATAATATTATAATAATGAACAATTTAAGCCTAACAATTTAAACTTGTCATCAATTGCTAGCTCATATATATATATATATATATATATATATATATATATATATATATATATATATATATATATATATATATATATATATATATATATATATATATATATATATATATATATATATATATATATATATATATATATATATATATATATATATATATATAGATATAGATATAGATATATATATATATATAGATATAGATATATATATATATATATATATAGATATAGATATAGATATATATATATATATAGATATAGATATAGATATAGATATATATATAGATATAGATATAGATATAGATATATATATATATATATATATATATATATATATATATATATATATATATATATATATATATATATATATATATAGAACACCTTAATGTAAAATTGCCTTTTGTTTATCCTTTCTTAGATCCAAAAGTAAAACTACATGCAGTAACTGATGTTGGTACATCTAATGATAAACGGCTTGATCAGGTATGTACTGTAGCTACTTTTGTAACGATCATTTTTGCATTATTGTGTTTTAACAGATAAAACAAATTATTTAAAATATAATCTTTTAGTTTGATCAATATCTTCAAAGTCTGCCAACATTTAAAAACGCAAACTATACAATCGAGATTTCATCTGTTAAGTAAGTAAACCGCTTATATTATAAATTGGCGTATCCTCACTGCACGAAACGGTTGCAGTAAAAAGGTTACGTGTTTACTTAATTTCTGTTTTATGTCAGTGCTTTTTGATGTATTGTACCCTATAAAAAGGGAATACTATTGTTATTGAAGGTTCATCATTTCTTGAACACGTTTAGTTAGCGACTTTTCGGGAGACCATCCCATCATCGAGAATAATATTTAATCATAAACTATAGAATAAGTTTTCTTATGTATACGTCGTGTTAGGGCTTAAATAACCTAATTTTGTCTGACATTTATGAAAGCTTTTCACAAGAAATTTTGTACTTTTGCACAGGTTTTTAAGCATAATTTTTTCTCAAAATTTTAGAAATAGATAACCATCATACAGTGCATATAAGAAGAAAAAATTAAACAGTTTTAAAGGCGCTATTAACTTTTTAATACAATATATTTTTCCACTTACATTAGTAGACAATTCTGCTAAGCAAAACAACGTTAACATAATTATGTTTCTCATATTTGCTTAACTTTCTTACACTTTTGTTTGTTTTGACAACTCAAGTATGTAGTGGTTGCCAATAGCCGTCCACAAACTGATTTACGATGAATGACTTTTAGCATTTTAAAATATCAATATCTCTCACTGTTCTACTATGTTACACTCTTCATAATCTCCTAGTGCATTTATTTCTCAGAGATCTTGATGCGTATGCCGTTGTTACCGTTAATGGTCTCGTCACGGAGACAATGGAGCAGGAGTTGACAACTTTTTATTCAACCAACTATTTGAATGTTCAATACAACATAACAGGACACACTGCAAATAAAGGTGAGTTGAGTATTCTAAGTAATACAACATTCTGATTCTGGAAAACAAAACCTGAAAATGTCATTAAAATAATGGTAATTTTTTATATTCACGGCCATAGGAGGCAAATTTGTTGTGGGGGAGCTTACATTTTAGTGTCTAAGTATCTCAGCAAGGGCAAATTATGGTTTTGCATTTGGGATTTCGCAACTTTGTTCGTTTCGTAATCACAAGGACCGTGGTTCGGTCCACAACGTGGGCATGTTTAGCAAGTGTCTTTATCACAGTTACATTGACAACAGTGTTTCCAACATTGAATTGCCTATATTCTGTATGAATATGCGTAATAATTATGGAAATCGGTGCAAAGGATTGCTTTAAAAGGGCAAAGAAACTTAAATGATGTTTTTTTAAAAAAAACATTTTTGACATTTTTTATATATTATTTCTTTGTTATTTTATTTCTAAATATTGTTTATCTTTAGGCTACTACAGTTACCAAGCTATTAAAAGCTCAGGTTTGACATTGCTTATTGTGGGGTTAAAAGAGAAAATAGTTTTATTCTCCAGTCTTGTGTTGGTGGTAATTCAGTAATTTAATAAACGCGACTTTCTTTAGGAAATTATTTTGGAACCATTGAATTATTTATTGAGTCGAATATTTTATGGACGGATGAACTTCTGAATGTTAGAAGTGAGGATTATGTCGCTGTAAATGATACATTCATTGAAGTTGTACGTAAAACATATTTAACACTGATCTTCTTGTCATTATTAATTTACGCCTAATGTTCGTTTCCGTGCTAACCATGATAGGGAGGTGATCCATAATAGGTTGGATCTAAACTCAAGTGCCTTCGTCATTACCTCATGCAAGCATCACTGTGAAATCTTTACATCTTATTACCCAAATATCTTGCTCCGTGCTACAAATACCTAAAGTTCTTCTTAGACTATCAGAGCTCCTTCTGACTCTCACTCTGGTGTTACACATTCACCTACCCATTTTCATACCATAATTTCAAACATAGGACACAGACATTTGTTCAAAATGGTCCAAAAATAGCAAATATACAATCTACAATAAATCATAAGCCCTAATCAAATTCCAAAAAATATGAAAAATTCCTAAGCAGTATCTTTAACATAAGTAAAAATCTAATAATTTTAAAAAACTCACTTCTTCTGAGTGCTACAGAAAATGCCTATTAAAATATTTTAAAGAAGTTTAACAGTAGATTATCTGCATGAAAAGTTAAAAGTTTTATAAAATACAACATGAAAAACATTAGAAATGAAAGCAGTATTCCAGACATTAATTTATTTTTCAGGCGAGTAAATTTATGGCGAAAACAAATCTGCATTCTTACTTATACGAGTTTGGAAAAGTTCAATTCATGTAAGTTTGTTTTATTTTCTCACAATGTATTTGCAATGTGATTTATATTGTGAACAGGTATGTGTGAATCTTATTGTTGACTGAGCCTTTTGCTACAGCTGTAATATTTCCCTTTTTTATTTAGTGAGTTTAGCAGTGGCTTAGTATCCGCCTTTGTAGATGTAAGTATAGAAAAATACTTCAATCGGTTTCATGTTGACAGCTTACTTGGTGTTCACTTTTTTAATGGTACAAATGGCTTTGTTTTTGAAATTCAAAGAACAAACAAAACAGGACCATGTAAGTTTGAACATACGTTTTTTTATTAAAATGTATTTTTGCAAAGACTGGCATAGTTAGTCTATTTTTTTATCTGCAAATAATTTTGCAAATAATAATGATAATGTCAAGACTGCTACATCTGCATATTGTCTCTTGTTTATACTTCTTTATCTCAAGTTGTCTCACTGGCTTTATTAACACAATAACCAAACGTGATTGATGAAAATTTAGCGAAACAAACTTTGTTGAATTTAAGCAAATTAAATAAATACCAGTTTAAACGAAATGTTGCAACAACCAAATCAATTTTTTTTTAAAATATTTTTTAAATCTTTAATCGAAATTCACTCTTGATCAATGCAAATTTAAGAAATTGCACATTTGAAATATGGGTTATTTTGCACTTATTTAAATAATTAACTGTATTAACTGTATTAGGGATAATTGTCATTTTAGCCAATAGTAAAGTAAACCCATGATAAATACCAGAAGAGCGTAGTTATTATTTTCATAAGTAACCTATTTTATTCTTTAGTCCCACATGCTATAGAATATTCTGCAGCTGTATTTAACGACAACACCATCCAAATCAACATAACAAACCCTGAAATCATAAACAGACGGTATCATAAAGGCTATTTCCTTAGAGCATCTTTGTATTACGTGTATAATGATGAATGGTATCATGATGAAGAAAGAACATTTTACACTGGAAAAAATTCATTTTTGTATTCCCATCTTACGACATATCGGTGGCATCATATTACAGTACATGCGCTAAGTCATGAAGGTTGCAGTCCATCAAGCAATGTTACCATCATTGAGACTCCGCCTTCAGGTACGTAGACTAAATTTATATATTTTTGAGCTTATTTTTGTGCTTTTTTACAGTTTGCGCGATACTTCACTTAGTAAGTTATTAACGGAAAGTTTCAACGTCCTTGGGGATTCTTTTCTAACGATTGGTTTTTCCTCCCCTTCGACTGTAACTTACATTACCGCTAGAGATACTTATAGCATTGCTATAACTTGATTACTTCCCACACAATCCTATTAGCGGTCAGTAAATGGCACCAAATGAGCTGACAAAACTATATTTAAAGTGCACAGGAGTGGGGAATGTAACCCAAAACATTGTAATTACAAACTGAATGCGCTATCACTACACCATCTCCGCCGTTTTCGGGTTGAATTTCATTTTAAGGGTGACCGATAAAGGAGCAAAATTGTATTCGTGACTTTCCAGCATGCGTATTGATAAAAAAAACGTATTTCAACTCGGGGTTGAATTTTTAATATTAAAAATCTCACACTTTAGCAGTTTGACCCTAAGAACACCTGAAGTGAGTTTTACCTGGCACAAAGTAATGAATGAAAATCCATACAATCTTAAAAAACATACTGTGGATCAAAGGGACTTAAACCTGTTCACTTCTTCAGGTCATATGTAAACGGTCTCAAGGCTTCCCAGTAAAATAAATTTTGTTGACATTGTTGTGATTATTTTTATTTTAGTTAACATGAAAGGTCCATCCTTCCACAATGCATATGCTCAAGATAATGGCATAATGCTACAGTGGAATCATTACCCGTGGTGGGAATGGAACGCACCACATTTGTACTCTTATGGTGTTCTATATAAACCGTCGAACGACATTAATGCTGATAACATTTCGACGTATGACTTTGTAAACATCAGCTCTTCTGTTACATCATTTTTGCTGCCAGATCTTGAAATTTATACTGAATATAATCTGTATATTGGTACAACAAACGATATTGGATTTGGCGGGTTGTCCAACATGAGGAGTGTGCGAACCAACCCTGGACGTATGTAGCTTATCAAATTATTAAAATAAATTTTTTTTATTATGGGCTTTCAACTCAACCATAGTCGTACAGTAGATAGAACTTATTTTTAATCTTTAGCACCGGAGGTAGCACCAAACATGACATCAATTCAACTTGTTGACACAACAAGAGTAAGATTTGCGTGGAATCCCTTTCCCAATGATATAGAACTGTACAATGCTCCTTCAATGTCTAACTACGTCATCAAGATTAATCCTATCCATCCTTCGTTAACTTCAGCAGAATGTCAGCACTTCGAAGACTTTACTGGTCCATCAGCTATGTCATATGAATTGCCAACTCATTGTGATCCATGGCACACTTTTAAAGTTTCTATAGCCATACGCAACAGCGCAGGTTATACTGGAGTTGAAAATGTCTACTGCTATACTCTTGGTAGAATGGGTAAGTCAATTTATCCTCGGATTTTTAGATATACTAAGAGCCTACTTGTGCCTAAATAAAATGTTTTGATTTTGGGAATATTATTTAATGCCAACCTTTCCTGCGCGCAATGTTGAAATAAAGGTACAATTTCTTATCGTTGTTTAGCTCCTGGTAAACTACTGGTGTTAAATGCTACCATTGGAAATTCACTACCGGATGACTTAACATCGATTAACATTACTGTTGGAGAAGTGCTGGTAGAGCAGGAAAACACTATAATCACCCACTATGAAGTTAGTTACAAATCATTAGATTGGGAAGATGATTGGAAAGTGGTAAATGTGAGCATTGGACATACGGAAGAGTTTCGAAACTCATTACAAGATGAAAAACAATATAATATGACTTGCCCAGATCTGATTCATAGTAATTCATCGGCAAATATGACAATGCCACATTCGTCACATCGTGTCAATTACACCCTTCCTGCTCTCTATTATGCTAATTATACGATCGTAGCACGAGCCTGTGGCGAAGAAGGCTGTAGTGCGCTTAATATCTCCACACGAATAAGAACAGATGAACATACTCCGTTTTGTCCTCCACCCAATATTACACTATTCAATACAAGTTCAACATCTTTAAAGGTAACATTTGAAGAGATGAGCCATGCTTGTTTGTCTGGTCAGCTACAGTTCTATGGCTTGCTACTTTTTGAAACTGAAGAATATGCCGAATTTAATCTGTTAACATTTGATGCACTGAAAGAACGAGCAATGTATAATGAGACAATGGAAACAGAATTTGAATTCAACAACTTAAATGAATATTGGAAGTACACAGTGGTTGCTTTTGCGCAAAATAATGGTGGTCGAGGAGTCCTGTCAAAACCAGTTAATGCATTCACTGCAGAAGCAGGTATCTTGAAGAAACAATTCCTTCCAATTTTATGAGTTTATGTTGTTATTTGTTATTTTTAATCACTGTTTTTTATTTTTAATAATAGTTTCTTTAAATAAAATAATGTAGGATTCTTAAGGATACTGTAATGGTTCAGACACATTCAGTAAATTCATTCTCAAATGTTCTGTTTTGTTTGAAAATTATTTATTTGATATAAAAGAAAATTGAATAGTTTATAAGACAATATAAACACGATGTTTAATTTTTTTCCAGGTAGCATAACGTCTGAAACTGTCAAATCAGTTTCCAGCGGGTATTCATGGGCGCGTGTGCAAAGTTTTCTTGAGATTCTCCATCGTTGAGAGGAGGTTCGGACGTTTTAGTGAAAAACAAAAATGTAAATTTATGGCTACCTGGAAAAAGAATTAAATTTCAAATTTATATTATCTTACGAACAATTTATTTTGCTTTTCTATTAATTAATCATCCTTTAAAAAACCCCAGAAACACTTTAGAAGCTCACAAAGGATTGTGTCGAAATTCTCTTTTTGCATGTTTTACATCCTTGCTAAAGAAATTACTTAATTATCACGGATGGAGTGTTATAGGAGGGGGACATGGCTTAGCCTCACAATAATCTTTTTCAAAATGATAACATGAAAAACAATATTGTTTTCTTCCACCTTAAAAACAAATCCGTAGAACAGGTTTTATCGAATTTTAATGTGTTTACCGGCAATCTAAAGGTGCTAATTTTCAAAATTTCATGCTTAATTTAACCTTCCCCTCCCCCACCCTTTCTTGTTACTTAAATACAGGTTGGATTTGAGCATTTTCTGTTATTATTTCTTGTTATATAGCTCCTGATGGTGTTCCACAGCATTGCTCGGTTTGGCATTACAACTCATCTGCCATTGTTTTGTCTGTTGGAAAGCCAGAACGATTGCTGATGAATGGATTGATACATTATGAGGTTGTAGTCCGAAACCAGTTTGGTGACGAAATCACTCGCACACTTGAACTGGATGGAGACATTACAACAACAGTGTTTTCAAACTTAACTAAGTTTATGTATCATAACATCTCCATACGTGCTGCAACTGTGAAGGGTCCTGGTCCTGAGTTTATGATATACAACAGAACTTTGGAAGATGGTAATTAAATTTTTAATTTTGTGGGAGATGATATATCTTTTTGTTCTTTATATTGATTGTTTATGTATAAAACTTATTTGATTATATGTTTGTTTATTTATTTGTCGTTTTATCTTCAGTTCCAAGTTTGCCACCAGATAACTTTGCAGTGCACAACGTAACAAATGATACGATTATAATAACATGGACAGACATCCCTCCTCTTTCTGTACATGGCGAACTTCAAACGTATTACGTCAGTGGATGTGGTTTGTTGAGAAATGATACATGGCATTGTGTCAGTAAACATGTTACAAGTTATTCTGCAAAGTTCACTCTTTTCCCTGGTACCATGTACAGATTTACTTTGTCAGGGTGCACAAATGTTGGTTGCGGAGCAGAAACATACCTTGAGCAAAGCTCATTAGAAATGGGTAAGAAATAAATTTAATAGCTGCAGTTGTTGTTAATGTCTCTAAATTTATCTTTCCAGTCAGGAAAGTTATGCTGGCTACTTTTGTAAGAACACGTGAAAAATCAGTCAAGTGAAAAATCAAAAAAGTCAGCCGTTGATAAACTATTAGCAAAGTCAGAAATTTTGATCTTGTAAGGAATTGGAGGAAACGCTGTTATAACATGCTGCATTACAAAAAAAATCAATTTGTACGTTCTTTATTGGAACCAGGAATGAAGCTACTCTAAGGTGCAAAAGTATAAAAATAAAGTAGAGTGCATTGATGTATTTGCTATGCTTTGTTACAGTGCCTTCTGGAACTGCTAATAACATAACTGCTGATGCTATAACAACCAATTCCATTAATATTACTTGGACATCTGTAAAACCAATGGAAAAGCGTGGTGATGTGATATTTTACAACGTATCGCTCATAAACATCCCACACTACTGGCAGTCATCATCAGACATAGATGAATTATTTTTGATACGAAACCAAACTCTTCTCCAAAATGGTGTCATGTCCTTATTATTTGATGACTTGGACAATCACACGTCATATAGAGTGTCAATTACTGCATATACTGCAATTGGAGCTGGTCTAACATCTGAAGAAGTCATATACACTACAAGACAGAACCGTATGTCTCTACTATACATTCATTATCATTTTAATTCAAGATAGAATAGCGGTGTCTACACTGATTAAAGTGATTTTTTATCAGAGTATTTTGTATTATTTTTGGCTTGATGTACTTTTTGTAATCAAGTATCGGAAAATTGCGTATCTTGGAAAGTTTCTGACGTTAATCCCTATGTGAAGATTCTTGCTATTTTTTCAAAATGTTGACAACTGTTTAATATATATGATTTTTTATAGTACCAAGTGCCTATCCGGAAAATGTAACAGCATTTGACACTAGCAGTAGCAGTCTGAACGTGAGTTGGTTACCACTTCATCCAAGCGATCACGAAGGGATTCTTCTTGGTTATAACATCTCCTACAGTGTATCGGAAGGATTTACTGACATCAGAGGTGGAAATACATCTGGGTTTCTACTTTGTATTGGTGGTGATAAAAGCAGCTGTGAATTGACAGGACTGTCTCTTAACACACCTTTTGACATTCTTGTTGCTGGGTATACAATTCGTGGTGTTGGTCCATTGAGTATAATGATTAATGGAACGACAGGAGAGTATGGTAGGTTTTTAAGCTTAAGTAAATAATGTATCCTGTTAGTTTTTAACTGGTATTATGATTGCGAGAATAAAGTAACCAATGTAATATATCTCTTAAAACCCTCATTGTTTTAAAAACTAACCATTAATAATATACATTAGTGCACGAGTGTTCTTATTTGAGCTACATCCGTGCAAGCATATTTTGCCAGGGGATTTAGCACTTTAACCATTCAACCAAAAACGGTTGAAAATTCTCCTAAAAAGTTCTTAATTCTTAATTCTGGCTAAAATATTGTAAAATACACAATTAGGAATTTTACAATCTAAATCCGCTTTATTTTAGTTGATGGGAATTGGACATCTTGGACGCAGTGGGGCTCATGCTCCAAAAGTTGCGGCCTAGGGGCTGAAATGAGGCAAAGATGGTGTGTCGAACCCGAACCAGAATTTGGTGGAAACTATTGTCCAGGTTCAGCTAGAGAGTATCGGGATTGTCACAACTTCACATGCCCTGGTATTTATCTTTTTATTATTGTTAAAATATATTTAAAATGACTAGAAAAGTAGGTCATTGTCAGTAGTTGTGGCGTTGGGGACTATTACAAAAATCGTTGCGTTTTCGTAAAATTTAAAAGTTAACAGAATAATAAAAATATTATTATTTTCCGATTTAGGATAGCGGTTTTTTCGTTTTAGCAAGTTTTACTTTTGTTGTGATGGTGCATATTATTGTATTTTAGTAGCTCCTAGTAGAGGTTATTAGCCTGAATCATTATTAGAATGCAACTATTTTCCTTTCAATTTTACTCAAAGTATTGTTTGTCTGTCATGGTCACTGAGTTTCCTTGGTATAACAATGACAAGATGCAATCTAACCTTACTGATTTCCCTATTTTGTCCCATTTGTACCTACTGCCTTGTGGTCAGACTTCTGATGCAGAATTTAGTCACTGGTAATACACCCCTAGTCTTTCCTTATTGGTAATACACCCCTAGACTTTTCCTTATTGGTAATACACCCCTAGTCTTTTCTTATTGGTAATACACCCCTAGTCTTTCCTTATTGGTAATACACCCCTAGTCTTTCCTTATTGGTAATACACCCCTAGACATTCCCTTATTGCTTTGTTTATAATTATATTTATGTTTGTATTTTTTAGGTTATTATTTGGCTAACCCTGGTGCGAGTTGCACAGAGACTTGCCGATCTTTGGGTAGCGATTTCGATTGTGCGTTGAACATGAATTTTCAAAACAAGACTAGTGTATTTACTTCAGCAATTGAAGTTTCTGATTTCACAAAACTTGTCAACATTAACTGTAATACTTCTGCAGAAACCATTTCTTATCAGACATCTGTTCACCCAAGTTATGATATAAACAATGGGATGTGTATAGGGTATTCGAATATTCCGTTAAAAATTGATTGTGATGCGAAATCAGATGAAGCTACCAGACGTTTGTGTCGATGTCTTGACAACGGTATGCTTCTTTTTACTGATATTGGATTCTGGAGCATTTTAAAGCGTTCAAATTTTGTGGGTTAAGAGATCTTTGATCGAACCCAAGAAATTAAATTAATGTTGCAAAAAATATTTTTTCGCCAAAATTTGATGCGTAGAAAGTTTTGCAGAATGAGCGATTTTAATCTAAAATGGTCAAATTGAATAAACGCCAAATTTATTTGTTTTTATTGTCAAACTAAGTCCGCGCTAAATTAAAATTCTTCTTTTCATTGTCAATTTTATGGGATTCAAAAAACTTAAATCTTATAAAATTTTTAATTATATAGCTGAAGTAAA
The DNA here is from genome assembly GCF_029227915.1 of Hydractinia symbiolongicarpus. Classification (NCBI taxonomy): domain Eukaryota; kingdom Metazoa; phylum Cnidaria; class Hydrozoa; order Anthoathecata; family Hydractiniidae; genus Hydractinia; species Hydractinia symbiolongicarpus. Next base: position 9,252,783 of record NC_079885.1, read on the forward strand.
CACAACCTACATTTATCAAATTTCTTGCTACACTTTTTGATATTATTATAATACAAGAACATACAAAAATTTCGGCTGTTTCTGGACTCATGTTCATCCGACTCTGGAATTGTTTGTCATCCCGCACTATGAACCCATAACAAAGCAAGCTATACGAAAATAAATGTGTTTTATATTGCAGTGTATTACATGTCTTCGTAGCATTGTTAAAACATTCATTGTTCTATTTTAGAATCGACTCAGTACACTGAATGGGCTAATTGGGGTATGTGTTCCAAAGAATGCGGAACTGGTGTATATCAAAGATTCCGAGAATGCATTATGGCTAATGGATGTACAGGAACAGACAGAGCTCGAGAAGATTGTAACATAGATCCTTGCCCAGGTAAGTAAGTTTTCACGTAATGCTTTAAACGCCCTCTTCCCCTCGAATAGACATTTCTTCAATACACTCCTCCTCTAATAAACACCCTATTGATTTTCAAAATAATGTGTTCCATTAACAAGGGAAAGAAAATTTAAAATGTTCATGAAATGCCCCCTCTCTTATTTATCTCGTAATAATGTGAGTTTAGAATTACTAAGAATTATTATAGAACAGTTATTTTTACAATAAGATCATTTGAATATCACCTATTTTAACAACTCTGAAAATATTCATCCTCATTGGTACCATATTTCCGAAAAAAAAACACAAAAAAGTGCAAAAAAATAATAAAAATGTCTATTGAGTTCTACTCAGATAATATAGGAAAGCGTATTTTTGTTTTTTGTTTAGTTCACGGTCAATGGAGTCAGTGGAGTGAACTTTCCAACTGTACCAAGTCATGCGGGTTTGGTGATAGACTAAGAACAAGAACTTGTACAGATCCAGCACCAAAATATGGTGGTAAGGATTGTGAAGGGGATGTTGACACTGAAGCATTTGAAGGTTGCAACCCAATGCCTTGTCCAAGTATGAAATATTTTTTGATGTAGTTACCATATTAGGCATGCTTTATTTTATTTACATAGTAATGTTATTGCTGTAAAGTAAGCTTTCGTCTGTAATATTTACTGGAAACTACATTTTGTGGCAATTTTTGCAAACTATAAACTATATATATTGTGTATAGATGTTTTCAACAGAGTTGCCAGGTTTTCATAAATATTGATGGTTATCCATTTGTTGGGATAGGTAGCTTCAATATTCCAATGTTTTTATTACTGATGATATTGTTGACTATTAGGACATGGACAATGGGGTGCATGGCACAATGTTTCAGAATGTAAGCACTCTTGTGGCGATCAAGGATTTAAAATCCAAATGAGATATTGTAATAACCCTTCGCCGCTTTATGGTGGTAATGATTGTGTTGGAAAGAACAACAAAACGTATCCCTGCGAAGGAAACAAACCTTGCATGCGTATGTTTTTGTTTATATAGGTCTTGCACACTAAAAGAAAGTCATACATACCTTTTTTTATAAAGTAGAATTAAGAAATTTAGCTTTAAATTTGCTATTTTATTATCGCCAAGATTTTATGAGAAATTGACTTCAGATTTCATAATCTTTTGAAAATAAAAATATTTAAAAATTTCGGCCTTGTATCTTTTGATCATTCAAGAATAAAGAGAGTATACATTGGAAGGGTGTGGTGTAGTTTATCTGAAATAGCCAAAACCTGTGGTGTAAACTAATGGGTTTCCTCGTTTATTTACGTCGTTTTTATAAGGATTTACACTGCACCATTGTGTTGATTGCGAATTGTCAGATGAACAAACTTCTAAAAAAAAACTTTCACCCTTTAGCTGCCAAGTACTTGTTTAACGTGAGATTCATTGATGAATTATGGGAATACCCAATGTATCGGTTAGCAAACAATAGGTCTGTCAATCTCAGCAGAAGAATCGATAACGAGGTTAGTAGCTTTGTTGTGACTAACAAAATCTTGCACCCGCCCTTTCGCCGCTAATTTGCGTTTTACTTGGCTCTTTTATTCGAATATTAAACCCATGTAGAAACCCTAACGAGGGTCACAAATATGTATGGAATCTCAAGAAACTTCAGAACAAAAAAAACTGATGCGCTTAAGATGGCCGCAGCTGTCAGCGTTTAATTTCCACTGCATTAAAAATGGCGGCGTTTTATGAATTTGTATTGGTTGTCCACGCCAACTGCCTGCTTCATAATCTTATTTTTTGTTATACATGTTATTTCGTGTAATATATTTGCCTGTGGTTCTGTATAACTTATGTTCCCTGCGAACTTTAGCTTCGGAAGTTTTATGGGAGCTCCATTCTCTCGCAAATCACTGACGATCTTGTCATCGAATTTCATAAAATGAGGTAGGTCAATTATAACAAAAAACTTTTGTCATAGTAAAAACTTCCAAATTAGCCTGATAAGCATACAACACCGGTAACGTTACGAAACCAAAGTTAAGGCGGGTTTCCACTTGTATGTATTTGGTCGAAGTGGTCGACGTCGATCAATGCATAAGTAGCATTTCTCCCTACCTTTTTTTCATCTATTCTAATGAATCAACCATTTTCGTTTACGTGGAATACCGACTTTAATACGAAACCAGTGTTACTACAAAGCCAGTGTTAGCACAACACCGGCGTTAGTACGAAACCAGTGTTAATACAACATCGGCGTTAATACAACACCGGCGTTAATACGACATCGCCGTTAATACAACATCGCCGTTAATACAACACCGACGTTAATACGATACCGGCGTTAATACGACACTGGCGTTGCTACAACGTTAGTGTTAATACAGCACTGATTTTGCACTAACAACTTAACTCTCTTAACAAATTGCAAAGTAATAGTGGGAAACATATCAACGGCGTGCGTCCGAGTTTCGGTTGTTTACACCCTTTTATTATTTTGCCTGATAATTTCTCATATTTTTCAGCAAAGGGAGTGTGATTGTACTCTTCAGTATTGAATATCAAGCTGTTCCTCACATCGAGTCACTAATTCTCCAACATACCATTGAAGGGGGTATGCTCAATAACATGCCTGTTGGTTTAAAACACATATCTGTTCCAACTTGTAAGTATTTTAGTGAATATTTTTTTGTAGTTCGCTTTTTTTTAATCGATTTTCAGGAAGCGGATTGGGAATGACAAATTCGACGACGAATTAACTTCGAAATATTTTTTTTACTTCCTACAGGAAACAAAAAAACATGTGGCAAATTAAAAATGCTTAATGTAAACACTCTTTTTGAGTATCAAAAACAAAACAGTTATTTTTTAATTTTTTTTCTGTAATGAGTTTCTCCAAAAATAAACACTTATAACTGCGTTCTGATTGGTTATGCTTTTTAATGGCAAAATATTTCGCAGCTAAAAAGTAGGAACTGTTTCTACTTTTCGACAAAGCGAATTTTTTGAAGCAAAAGAAAAACAAATAAAACTGCGCATGCTTAGATACATTTCGACGGCGACATCGATTCGTAAAACCCCCCTTTAGGCGGCGATTTTTTCATAATTACGATGCATGTAACATTCGAACTTTCCGATTCTCTTCCATTTTCATGTTAATGCTTGCATTAACAGATAATGACGTTATATCACGTTGTATCGTTTAGTACCAAACGGAGCGCCTCATTCAGTCAAAGCAGAATCAAATTCACCTTACACTATCGATGTGTCATGGTCATCAATTAATATGTCAATCGTCAATGGAAACTTCTTTCTATATCAAGTGTTTTTTACAAAGCTGGACGTCGATACTGAAGAATGGGATAACTTTGGCACAACTGATACGAGTTATACGTTGATTGACTTGGAACCGGGTGCGTTGTATGGTATTCGAGTTCTAGCAGCTACTGAGAATGGAAATGGTGTAGCATCGGAACTAATAAAAATCAGAACCGTAGAAGGAGGTAAGTCCGTCATAGCCTTTTTAAAACGGTAAGAGTATTGGTGATAGAAATGCATTTACTCTGAAAACAAACAGCTGGGAATCTCACAAAGACGTAAAAGAATTACTCTGGAGTAGCGAATAAAAAGGGTTGAGGGGACGGGTGGTAAAAATGTATTGATAATAACTGAGGTTTGCCGGAACAATTGTGCCGTGGGAGTTAAAAATATAAAACATGTATATTCCAAGGAGAAATGACATGTCGCTGCATTTCTTCTTCAAACTTATGAAGATCTTCTATTTAGATTGCTTCTTTGGTTTATGTTAGCTCTATAAAACCACTCTTTATTTTTTGGCCAAGATATAAATTTTCGTAAAACGAAAAAAAAAATTATATATGCTGAATAACTTTACACATTCAATTTCGTGAAAACGACAGAACGGTACAAAGTGACATGTGGTTTTTAATAAAAGAATAGTTTTGTACAAGAGATTGACGTGTTAGCAGCTCATTTTGTTTTCTGTTTTTTTTATAGTACCATACATCAAACCACCGTCCTGCACCTATATAATAATGAACGAGAGAACAGTCTACTTCTCATGGGACGCTATCCCTCCTTCACAAGTTCCTGGCGTTCTGCGTGGATACGAGATAAAGTTTCGAAAATATCACAAAGAGAAAGAGGATTTTGCTATCGCAGACGAGACCATGTCACAAAAAACTGTCTTCGGTTTCAAGCCTTATACATGGTATTGGGTTGAAGTAGCAGGTTTTACCAATGCTGTCGAAAGGGTTGGCCCACATGAAGTGTTCGTGTTTCGTATGCCACCAGGCGGTAAGTAGGGCGTTATGATTTGAAAATTGAAGTTATGTAATTTTGCGAATGCCAAAAAATTGTTTTTCGTTCAAATTTCGAAACTGAAATTCTCTACAATTTTTTTGTGATTTTTATCTCTACAATGACTTAAAAAATAATTTTTGCGAATTTGCAATTCTTGAAAACATAATATCGCGAATTGTGCCAGCGCAAAAATACTCTATCAGATTAATCAGGATATCCGAGACAGTATAAACAAACTCATGAAAATTATCCATGGACATTGTTGCTTACAAGTTACACATTTTTCACTCTGAAGATTTTCTAAGGAAAATGAGGCCACATTGTTATTCGTGCTCATCCTCATAAAAGGCAATGCATTTCTTAATTAAAACAGTTAAAAATACTAAACAGTACGTAATTGGCAACCTTGATCAAATATTGTTAATGGACCTAATATAAATTCTTCTTCTTTTTCTTTACAGCTCCTGAAATTGCGCCTCCAAACGCCACTGCGCATAGCCACTACTCCACAACGGAAATGCTCGTCACTTGGGATTTTATTCCAAAAGAAGATGAAAACGGTTACCTCAACGGTTACAGGTTATATTACCGAAAGTATCAACAGGGTGGTCTCGATACAGTTGGAGAACCGTTTATTGTAGTGACTTTGGATCGATTCACGAAAAGTTACATGATGAAAGGTCTGGAGAGCTACACGCAGTATGAAATCACTATATATGGTTATTCTGCTTATGGTGATGGACCGTCTGCTGTCATTTATGGAGGTATAACTCGCTGATGTTTAAATCCCTTTTTTTTCTACTACTGTAAATCCTTTAAATACTGATTCTAAAATTATTTTTTTATTTTTCACACTTTACTTATGTACAAAACAAATTTTTCGATGCCTTTCGGGTGTTAACACCCATTTTTAAGTTACAATTGAATTAAAATAATTACAGCGTTAGAATATAAAGTTAATAAAGCATAAAGTGTAAGTAATAATGTCTGTAATCATGTTCTGTAAGTAACATAAAAGGCATAGATCTTATGTTTCTATTCAACCGCATCACACATAAGTAGTAAGCTCTAATTCGAGGTCGAAAGAATTATTCCTACGAGCCAAAACAGTGAAGTTGGATTAAATTTTGTTAAATATAATAATGTGGCGCGTGGCCTAGTGGTTATACAGGTCAACCTATGCGATGTAAGGAAAATTGGGTAGTGAATGCCAGTGTATTTCATTCAGAACACGGCACCCACTATGTAGATTTGCAAAAATAAATTCCACAATTTTTTTTTGTGTCTCAAAACATAAAATATCTAGCATTAATTAATTTTAAGGTAAAAGTTTAAACCTTTTATGAAACTCGTGTGCCATGTATAACTTCTATTTTAATGGTAAAACCTTTTAAGATAATAATTTCAATTTAATTCGAAGATGACCATTTATTTTTTAGAAACATGCAAATGCCCCAAATATATATTCAATAATTGGTATGAGCGCAAACCTTATGTGGAACAGGTGACACCTGATACAGCAGAAGGTTTATTTCCAGAGTTGCTGACAATGGTTTTAAACGGTGTGTGTATGCAATGCAAATCGTACTTACCCACCATGTATTACAACAAAACGAGGGATGGTCGTACATCGAAGAAAAGAAACGTGGAGCTAGTTAAAAAATTTATCGATGAAAATGTGCACCAATCGTTTCCTATCTTTGGTAGATTCGAATTGACCCGCTTTGGAGGTGTGCACCCGTTTATTGGTATCATACAGTCTCAAGGGAGTGCTATGTTGGTCTATCAACCGAAATATAACACTGTTGGTTTTGGTACGATCCTCTCATCTGTTGCAGCAGCGTGGCCTGTTATATTAATCGCTGTTTTATTAGCCACGATGGCTGGATGGGTGTTCTGGTTTTTGGTTAGAGCTTGTTTTTCTTGTTACTGTATTTCTTGTGAATTAAATATGAGTGCTTAAAGTAATATGAACGCAGCAGTTTTGTGAAAACTGCTTCGGAAATTGTATCGGTAATCTAAAACCTGCTTTTGTTATCTAAAAACTCCACCGGTTTTGTGAAAACTGCTCCGGAAATTGCACCGGTTATCTAAAACCTGCAAGAGTTATCTAAAAATTGCACCGGGTCTGTAGAAGCTGCCTGAAATGGCACTGAAAAGAAATTCTATGTTTACCTTTCGTGTATTTTTTTGCAAAGTGTATTAAATTTTAACCTTTTTCAACTTTAGGAGCAAACTGCTGAAGAAAGTGATTTGACGCAGAACAGAAGTATCTACGGAGCTTTTGAAGGATTTTGGATGTGTTTTATTACCATGACAACTTTAGGGTAAAATTTCTACGTTTATATTCTTTCCATTTTATGCTAGCACTTGCATGTAACAGAATTTCCCAACTTAGTCATAGGCTAATCGTGACGTTGTTTCATGAATCTCTGCAGTACCTTTTCCCCACAATCTTTGTTGCAACGTTGCACCTGTATTTTTGTTTTGAAACAACCTATCGTCATCATATTACCAAGCACCGGTTTTCAAATTTAGTCGCTTTGGTCGTCCCTGACGTGGAATAATGTGTATTTAAAGTTGGCGCAAATTTTTATTCTTTTCGGAAAACTTTGTCTAAATACAACTACCATAATACATTGCGGATTTCTTGAATAGAGGGGAACGGGGAATTATCAAAACAGTTCAAGATGCCACAGTGTTCAACCAACAACAAAAATATTTAAAAAAATTTTTTTTAGTTATGGTGACTATGTACCAGCCGCTAATATATCAAAAGCTGCGATGATATTTTGGATTCTTATGGGACTCTGCATTGTCAGCATTTTTGGAGGTGCTGTGTCTTCTGGTATGAGCGTTGGAGCGCTTGCGACAGAATATAAATTGTATGGCTCAACGGTAAGTTAGTTGTTAATGTCTTAGTTGTCAACTCTACTCGGAAATATAAGTTTACGAATTTGACGCAAAACAGCTAACATTGACTTAAGCTATACCTTTTTTTTCGAAGTCGGTAGTAAAAACCAAGGGCGAAATGATTCATTTGAAATAAGATTTAATTTAAAAGCAACACAAGTATTGTTGGAACTGCACACCCGCGGTAACTTTTTACACATGCGCAAATAGATCGTACTGAAATTAGTTGATTTGATTGGACGAGCTTGATGTTTGGCCGGTGTGTCGTTACATGAAAAAAGACTTTTTATCGTAGCATGCCTATCGTAGCATGTCTATCTAAAATTTAACAAACAAAATAATAATTAAGATTTTTATGTACTGATGATGGCGTAAGCCGAAAAGCTTTTACATTTTATTTTTAATAAAATATATATTTTAAAATACAATAATGAAGAGTATTTTTTTTTTAAATCAATCATCAAAACCAAAATAAAACGTTACCTGTTTGCGTGAACACTGAAAATAATAGAAATTTCACTTCGTTTATCTTGATCGATTTGAGATCCAGAAATAACTCCAATTCCTGTCAAAGTTCTTAAAAAAAATTTTTTTTTTCTTTCCCGACACATAACTCCATGTAAAAAGCCTCTTGGTTAAGTAAAATTTAGCCAACCTTATATTTTGTAGATGTTTTTGTTATTGTCATAACCAGTCATCCTACCCACAAACGTGCAAGTCACCAAGTTTCTTTTGATCCATTAATATCCTTTTTTCCCTATTTTTAAACATAGGTCGCAGCTGTTAAAAATTCCTTCGAATTCCGGACAGCCATCTTGCGAAATGGTATCGTCGACAAACAAGTGAATTACACGTCTATTCTGGACGTGATAAACGCTGTATCAAACAGGAGCGTTGAAATTGGACTTGTTGATGCTATATCCACGCAGGGTTACGAGAAAGAACTTGAAGCGAAACAAGTAAGAATCTACAAAATATTAGATTTAAACAGTGGATTTGGTGTGGTTTTATCTGGAGAGTTAGCACGAATCGAAAACGACATGAGAAGTTTTGTTTCGTCAAATCAAGCGAAAATCTCAATGTTTATTGAGAAGAAGATTGGTATCTTGCAGGTATTTCCTTACTTTATCTTATTGAGAATTTTTCTGCACGAAAAATATTTTTTCAAAGATAACCAAGCGACCCAGCATTGCTTGCAAAGAATGCTTATGCCATTTTAACAAAAGAATACAAGCTGTTTTGATGAAACGCACTGCCGTGCTTCAAGATAATAAACGTAATTTTTTTTTATGATTCTTGAAAAATGACACTCCGAGGCTTGAATAATTCTAAAAGCGATTCTTAAATAATTGTTGAAAAATACTTTTTCAAAAGTGCGATAACATTTAAAATAGGGTTGGATAGAACCCTTCGTACAATACGTATCCACCGATTGGTTACACTATAAAAACATTGCCTTTACACCTTAAAATAACTTGGTGTCATCTGATCGGTCCTTAGCATTGGTCTTAAAGAAGAATTTCAACGGAGCTAATTGTGAATGTCGAATTTGACGGCGAATAATCTGCTAAATACATTTTTAATTTTCAAGTAAAACGAAAAACATGTGGTGAATTTAAAATACTGAATGTATTGAATGAATTTGGGTATTAAAAACCAGACAGTTATTTTGAATTTATTCCAGTAATGAGTTTTTCTAAGAATAAACACTGAATATTGCGTTCTGATTGGTTAAAAGTTTACAGCATATATTTCGTTGCTAAAAAGTAGAAACTGTTTTTACTTTTTGGCAAAGCGAATTTTTTGAAGCAAAATAAAAATTTTTGTTAGCTTGTATGTTTTCCATTAACTTTTTTCGCATTTTCCTCGTTTTTTCTTCATATTGAATCGGTACAAAATATCTATTTCAACCTTGCATCCATTCTGAAAATGTAAATTTTAAGAATAACGGCAGAATAGACTGCGCAAAAAGGTGAAAGATCTGAAATTCAATCCTTGCAAATATCTTGAAAAATGAAAATAATTCTCAATAGCCATTTAAGCCTAAAATTTCTGACATTTTTCTGACATCTGAAAGAAATTGCTGATATTTCCATCTTTTTTACCATCTTTTGAAGCCCTGGGTTTCCTAATAAACGTTTAATTTACCTTACCGTCTCCCGTATTTTTAGCCTGCTATCCTTGATATTGAAGAACTGCTCCTTACGCCCGAAGAATCACAATCTATGTTGACAAAGTTGCTTATCGCGTACGTTGCAATGGCATTCATTGGTATAGTCGCCTGGTTCCTTATTGTTGTTAGACCAAAATATGCTAAAGTTTCTCCACAAGGTAAAATTTTTCTGTATCGTTTTTCATATCACGCGTTGTACGAAACTGTGTTGAAATTTTAATTTACGTGAAGAAAATTTCGCTCGTGTTTTATTGAATTGTTTAGGGTTAGAAATTATAATGCCTTAAGGGAACGAAATATTCACGTACGATATTTGTGCGAAACTTTCCTTTGCGGATTAGTGGTGCCTGAATGCTGTTTTTATTTTGCGGAATATATTTTTGCGGGTGCTAAAGTTTCAGTTATTCTAATAAGAACATAGTCATTTATTTCGCCTAACCTATTTTTCAGAAAAAAAGGGGTTTTAAAATGAGCAATGAAGAACTAACAATCTTATTAGATTCTACGAAAGGTCAAGTTACAAATAAATAGAAAATTTTGGGGGAAGGGGAGAAATATTTCCTCACCCAATTTTCTCTGGGATTTAGGTCAAAGTTTTGCAACAGATTTTTCCTTAGGGTTCATCAAAAAGGGTTAAAACCTTTTCAGAAAACAACAACCTTACAACAGATTTAAAAAACTACCATGAGTTTCTTTTTAAATGTTTTGGCTGGTGTTTTTTCCATTTTTTATGGTACGAACTTCCATTAGAGTTTTTTAATTTCTTTAATTTCTTGTTTATGTAGATCAAATTCGAAGTCAGCAGGTCGACTTACAAACTTGTCATGAGGTGGTAGAGAAATTTAAAAATGATTTTACAGAAAGAATGGAGCAGTTGGAAGAGCTACATATCAATGAAAGAGTTGAGTTAAATGATCTGAAAAGAAATTACGCAATGCATGTCAGGAGAGGAGACATCAAACCTGTGCCGGAACAAACTGAAAAGAAGAAGAAGAAAAAGCGGCGTGTTCCTATTGAAAGTTCTGCGTGATTCGTTTACATAAATCACTCGAAAATGCTCGCTAGGCGCTTGAAAGGGGCGATTTTAACAATTTCTTTTGTAATTAAGTATTTACTATAAAAATTATCAAATTGGAAGCTTTTATTTGTTTTGTTTTTGACAAATGATTTTCTGTATCAGGCTTGCTCCTTTTGCATTCGTCTTTTTAACTTATTAACCTTTTGGCCTTGAATAGAGCAAGGTGAAAAGTTCGCACTGAGGAGTTAATTTATGATAGTATTTGACACAAACAACACAGCACAAAAAAATATATGTAAATATATTTGTATCTATAATGTATATATATTAATCCTGTTTATATTGTTTAATTATTTATTATATGTTAATATTAATCCTTTTTCGACGTTGTGTTAATTGTAAATAAATTTCTAAATTGAATTTTAAAACAAAATTCCCAGGGCCACAGTAACTTAACAATTCATTAATTGTCAACACTTCAGTGAGAAGCAACTTGTTATACCTCGAACTGACAAATTAATTAGATTTATTTAGTTACTGGCGGCTTTTAATAAAAATATATATATATTAACCAAGAATATAACGCACACCTAAAAATGCGTAATAGATGTTTTAGTCCATGTCCATATGGTTCAAAGCAACCTTCCCGGAAATGCCATTACAATACTTTATATCGCGGGAGGAATTAAATTTCGCGTTTCACGAAAAGTTTATGAATTTAGTATAATTTCAGAAAAAAAATATTTTGAATATTAAATGCTTTATTCGGTGAAACTTTCGCGAGAGATACTTTCGCGAGTCCGAACACTCGCGAAGTTTTTTGGATAAATTTTCGCGAATCTACAAATGTATGTACTTTCGCGAAAAGTGGAATTGCCCGATTCGTGATTTTGAACTTAAATTTTATGTTCATATAAAAAAGAGGCCTATATTCCTTTTAGATAGAAAAAGAAAGAAGTGCTTCTTAACGATGTAGTTTTCTTTGTAATGGTATGTAAAAACTTCTATTTACAAATTAGGTTCATCATCAAAATCACAGAACAGATCAAACACATTTTTAGGTTCGTCTTTTATGGAGTTATATATGGGACAAAATTCGTGTATGGTTTTTGCCGCGTCGTAATGCTTTTCGTCGTGTCGTATCTTTCTTCGTGGTGTGGTTTTCTTAGCAGCGTAATAGTTTTCGTCGTGTCGTATCTTTCTTCGGCGTGTGGTTTTCTTCGCAGCGTAATGGTTTTTGTCGTGGCGTATTACTTATGTTGGTGTGATCTCATGTTTCGTCGTGTCGTATGTCACTTCGTGGGGTATTTCACTTTAAGGCGAAATAGTTATGCTTTTTTTACACGGAAATACTAATTTCGTGAAGCTTTTACTCAATATATTTTACTTTCTTTCTAGTGGCTTTGGTCTTTCTAGTGGGTAGTGGGTAGAGCTAGCTATTATTTTGGTCATTTTCTTTTAATAAACGATACATTCTTAGCTATAGATTTAGCTAGCTAGCTATACATTTTAAGCATGCTACACTGTATAATCTATTATCTATTTTGTAGTTTAAATGGATCAAGTAAATCAAGTAACCTAACTACATAAACATAAATTATTACATAAAACTCTTACACGATACATAATATTTATTAAAATAGATATAACTTAAAAATAGAATATAATTTTTTAGCAATAAACTAAAGGTTTTGTTTATTTTACTGCACTTTATTCATGTGACTTGGATTACTTGTATGCGCTACACGAATTTAGTAATTTCGTATTAAAAAAGCGTAAAAATTTTCGCTACGAAGTAAAATACGCCACGAAGTAAAATACGCTGCGAAGTGAAATACGCCGCAAAGTGAAACACCCCACGAAGAAAGATACGACACGACGAAAAGCATTTACGACCCGACGAAAAGCATACACGAATACTGTCCCATATATAACTCCATAGTCTTCTTCCGGCTCTCACGCATCTTCGTCATCATCCTTTTCGCCTGTAACTCGGTTATAAGCATGAATCATCATCGTTTTTGTTTATTTCTAAGTTTATTCCAACCTCGTTCCCAGCCCCAAATGTCTCTTTTTTTATCGGAGGGCGGGCGAGCCAAGTGAAGGCGAGTCAAAAAACAATTTGGAAAATTTGAACTGAATAAAATTTCGCGAATGGCCATTTTTGAAAGTTTCGTGAGACAAAGTTTCGCGAAAAGGGCCAAAAATCGCGAAAGTTTCTCTCGTGATTGTTTCTACGAATAAAGTACCCACATAAACACAATGTTTTAAGCATAAAGTTTTTAACTTCTACGATGGTTATCTGAAGTTAAAGTCCTGGTAATTCGAGAGAATTAAAATTAGAAGTAAGTTATATTGCTTTCCGAGGCATCTTTTGCGGGAGAATACGAAAATTGAAACATATCTGAAAGTGCCAGGTAAATCAGAAGAAAAAAACTTTACACTAGTAAATTGTTCCTTAAAAATAGAAAAATTTCAAATTTTGCTAAATTTAATTTTCGCAAATAGCAAGTTTTTTTAAAAAAACGTTTTCATAAACAATGCCAGAATCACAACGAAGTTTCAGTTATTTTATTTCATTTATTCAATCTTTATGTTTTTAATTATCTTAAGGAAACGATTAAATCTGCAACTATAATCCCCTTACGGCGAACGACTTAAACTCAAAAACAATCCCAGAAAAAACAACCACAAGAAAACAGAAGTTTCTGTGGTTTTATTTAATTTATTCTTTTTTGTTATTCACTATATTACAAACTCATTTCACACTACAGCGATCTTCATACACACCGCAAGAACACAAGCAAGCGCTGGTCCAATCGTTTTTTAAACTATTTCTTCGTCACAGATTTTTCATATTCATTCTTGATTCATCTTCATACACCAATGGTTAACTGGTAATAAATCTTAACAAAATGAAGTTATAAGTGCATGTTATAGGCTCAACGACTCTAAATGGACTTTTCGAGCATTTCACAATATATTGTTTAATACCCAGCAAAAGGTGAAGTCTCCCCTGTGTTGTATGGATTGTGGCTCACAGGTATACAGTGTTGTATGGGTTGGGTTAATTGCAATCTTTGAAACAGCCGTTCACATTTAATGACAATACAGCATTTCACGTAAAGCACTCTAAATTTAATCAAGTTCTCTGTTCGTCACGCATTTTGGTTAGTAATAACACCACTAAAATTCAGAACAAGTACAACGTAGTAGCCAAACAACCGCTCGTTGGTACCAAATTTTCTTTCCATTTTTCGTCCCCACAGACGTAGTACTGTAAATGCACAAACAGGATTGGTTAATGCAGTGAGATAAAAACGTGTGAAGTATACTAATTCAAATACGAGATATATCTCGACCAAACACGTACGATTTTATCCAATCAAACAAGATCAAAACACGCATGCGCAGACTGACGGCTTCACTTGCGTAAGCGCCACGCCATAACCACATGGTCGACCAGCCTTTAAAAGCACCGACCAATGGTAATTCCAGAACAGCTCGATTTTTCCCAACATAAGCGAATGAACCCAGATGGTCATATCGAAATGGAACAACATGGTCCATGAAATTCATCGAGATCTCCATCTCATGGTCACTAAGTAGTTTGCCAAGGTATTTACCTTCTTGAGTAGCTACTTGCGCTGTAGGAGGGAGAGCAGTTTGTACGGCATCAACTTCCAATGCAAACGTACGAAATTCATCACGTGATATTTTTTTGGATTTGTTTCGATCAGCTTGGTCAAACAAACTACAGAAAAAACAAAACAATAAATACTGTACAGTGCACAAGCTCTTGATAAAATAATCGGACAAAAAAAGTATTTTGAATTTTTTTTATCCCCCGAAATTTTAAGATTTCAAAATTTTGGAAGTATTAAATCCTCACAAAAATTAAAAAATATTTATTTTATTTTATTATTTTATTTCCATAATTTATTTCCATATTTAATTTTCATATTTACTTTCATATTAGTCATCAATTCCTTAGTTATTAGCTGTGGAACACACAGCTTCTAGTTTCGGCTGAAAGCTCGAACAAAATCTTGATCTTCTGGGATTTAAGTCAAGATATGCGTATCTCGGACGCGATTAGTAAAATTGACGTTTAATCTGCCATTTTAAAGCTGCATAGCTCAGGTTTGAAAAAGATCTCTTTTTGTTTTGTAAATGCTTCGTATGTATATAAATCTTAGTAAAATGTTTTTTATTATTTTGGCTATCACGGACGTATATAGCAGACCAGCTACGTAGTAAGTGTCAGATGGCAATATATACATACAGACAGCTAGCTAGCTATTTTGTGCTTTTCTCTCAAGTTTCCATTTAGTTTGGTATAAGTCTATTTTGGGCTAGCCATTGTTACTTCTTGTGTTGTTTTTTACCAACCTGAAGCTAGCCACAAAGTAGTAGGGAGGCATATATAGCTTTTGTAATAATAATCCTGCAAATTTTAGCTATAATGCTTTTTTCATACATCATAATTTATTGTGTTTGCTTCACAGCAATCACAATAAATATTTTATCCTAGTGGTATAAACGAGCTTCGATGTTTATGTTTCGATTGTGCATAAAATCTGAAAAATCGACAGATTATAAAATGGGCCAGACTATAGAAGAAGAAAGTTAACATTGAGGGAGAACTGATAATTAGCATGTGACAGGACAGTTAGTCCACGCTTAAAGGACTATAATACGGTACAAATCTTTTTTGCTGAAATTTCCACAATGTCGATATTGTAATATATGACTTCTCCATTTTTTTCACGCTTGACTACGTCTTTTCAATGTTTTTCCATAAAATCAGCGTTGTCGTTTCAAGAGCATTCATAAATTGAATCTGCTAATTATATATATGTATATATATACAAAATATATATGGCTAATTATACAGTAACAGCCGTCATATTTCTTGTGATGAAGCTGAGGCCATATCGAAGAAAAGTGGATAAATTTAAGCAAATCAGATCTCTACCGTATAATTAGCCACACAAGCAGCTCATTTTACTGCATGTATCGTACAATTATCATGTCATGGCGAACTAAATTTAAAGGCTAATTATGTTAAATTAAGGTAAATTATAATCTGCATGCAAAAACTAGATTTTAATTTTAAGATCAAATTAAGATGCCTTTACTCAAAATTAAAGTTTGTAATAAGCTGGTTGGTCTACGGCTTATCGCATGCTTATTTTGCCTGTCGATTTGCGCAAAAGATCTTGGGAATATTTACAACACCACATAACAATGGAACTAGTCTGAAATTGCTCAGATTTGTAGAAATTTTCTGCAGACCATGTCTCAAAGGGTGTTCTATTGGACTAGCCTTCAACCCATAAAACAACGGTTGACTATCGCAGATATCTTTTGATTTTCGCCCATGGTATATCTCCCTGTCATCCTTTTTCAGGCGTCCTTGGCACAAAATAACAATTCGGCTACCAGTTTAAATAAAACATGCTAATTATTATTAGGCTCACTGCTCAGTGACTAAACAAGAATGTTCTACAATTTAGCCACCCTGTTTAATTTTTCCTCTGTAAAACAAGCACCAAGCATTAGTTATGCTACCTAAATTGCAATGTCAACCTTTTGTTGCTTTAATGAGTTTCATATCTTCCATGCTTAAAAGTGTTTTCTTGATGCTGTATATATTTTATTGACATAAACTAGCTCTTATGCAGGGATTTTGTTTTATTAAAACATGCTTTTACTGGTACAACTTTTACCTTTTATTAGAAACATTATTTACTTAAAAAAATGATGTAACTTTTGTAATTCATTATATTTCAGTCTTGCGTTTCTGAAAAGTAATAAAAGCAATTTTTAGTAATTAGTCTAGCATTACCTGTTGCAAATGGCTTGAATTTTTATTTGTTTGCAATACGTTGATGATTAGAAATGGGCTTTGTGTATCCTCAGTAACAAAAATTTTAATTAGGTTTTCCCAGCCTAAACCTTTTCAACTACCGACTTAAAGCCTCAAGGCGTAAACTATTAAAAATGGGTTAAAAACTTGCAAATTGATTTTTTAGATCTCATTATCCATTTAAATTTCTAATACAATTTTGTCAAAGTTTTTAATAATTAGCTTGCTATTTTACCTAGAAAAGTCAGAAATAAAATTTTTTAGGAACTAATTATTTAAAAAGGAGATTGCCGAAGACTGCGACAACTGTAGTAGAACAGACAACGGTTGTAAACAAATCCAAAGAAAGTCTTGGAAATTGCGCGTTTTTTATGTTTTTTCTAAAACAACAATAAAGACTTTTAGGTCACTCGACCTTTTTAATTAGAAATTTGCTACATTTGTCTTTTACACTTTCTTTTCACAAACAATTATTTTTTGCACTTCGGCCCAAACATTAGCTACTTAGGGAAAACCCTTTCCTTAAAAATTTTTTTACTCATTGTTATCCTGGGTAAAATTATGCAAGGCAAATGTTTTTTTTCCAAAGTATTTTAAAACGAGTAAAAGTTCGACCTTTACAGTTTAGATTTTTATGCAGTTTAACAAAAATTATTAGATTTTTTGTTCGATCTACTTTGTCTCCTTAATGTTAAAAAGTTTAAAGTTGTAAGGCTTTTATCTCTAAAAAAACGTGTAATCAAAAATTAAAATTTACAAAAAATTTTTTGCAAAAATATGAATAAAGTCATCAGCTAATGTTGCCAGAAGACAGTAACAATTTCATGCTTTAAAACACTTTTAAAGGTAACAGTAGAGAAACAACCTTTAATTATAACTTTAAATATAAATTTAAATCTCCTTACTCTTCTATCTCCTTAAATTGATGACATAAATGAGGACATTTCTTCATTCCACTTTCCAACACATCTATTAGAAGAAACATGCCAAGTTAGATCAATGTGCAATTTGCAAGTAACCATAGGGTTGGAAATAATTCGCAGTTTACAATTGTAAAGAACACCAAATCTTTCTTTTATTTTAAAATATAATGAAAACAAGTTTGAAAACTACAAAACTACAATGTTTTTAGGTGATGTCAAAGAGTGATTTAAAGTTACAGAAAATGTTGATTTAGCAAAAACAAACATGATTTTTTACAGATTAACCATAAAAAGAGGAAAGTTTTTTAAGGTTAAGCGCTGGTGAAAACTTTTGCACTGTACCTAGTTACGCGCATATAATGTTCGTAATTTACGAAAAATTCTACAAAAGTACAGTTATTAAACAATTAAGGAAAAATTTTTGGACAGAAAAAATGTTTTATTCTCGCGTGAAAATAAACAGACCTATGCGAAAACTAACAAATGTAAAAATTGTTCTAAATAAAGTCACGTTACTATGCGCTGCAAACAACTAATATTCACAAAAAACCTTAAAATGGTTCATTCGGAATAATTAATTTTCGCGAACTGTTTTTTTTTTATCTAGCGAAAACTTGAGAGAGAATACATACCTTCAAACTGATCAAAATCGAGTTCTCCAGTTTTCTTTACATCGACTTCGTTAAACAAGTCGTCAATATAATCCACCAATTTTTCATTTTGGATCGTGGCACAATCACCAACTGCAAACACATTCTCAGTGTTTTTCACTTTCAAAAATATATCTGTAATTAACCCCATTCTAAAAAATGTGAGCAGAAACTTACGGATTGAACACTTTTGCCCAAAACAGTTCAGTTTTCCATTCCTTTCTATTTAGATATTTTTCCTTGACCATTTAATAGCACGATGCTTTTTTAAGTAAAAAATCTTTAAACCCCGGGTAGATTATGCAAAATTATGGCTGGAAAAATTTATCGTCAATTTTACTAATTTATTTCCATGCACCTAACTTAGGATTATATCGCAGGAAATTGCGCAGCTGGTTTGCGAAAATTTCATGTATTGAAGTATACATAATGTCACCAAATGGTTTATCCACCAAATACAGACCTATTTGTTTGGCCTGGCACTTCGTTCATGATCTTCTTCGTGATAGATCTAGGTGCGTTGCCAGCAGACCAAACACACATACCATACCCCATTGACTTCACTTCTTTAGTTTTAGAATCCATCAAATGCATCAAGTTTGATTCCACACCAGTGACAAATGTATTGGTTATAACATTAATACCTTCTCTCTTGAAATGACTTTCAGTATAGCGGCTAATCTGGAGAAAACATTGTGTTTTTAATGCTTTAAATATACAAAATTAAAAAAGGTGCTATAACATTGGAGTTTCTTAGAAATCTACATTTTCAAATTCGCGAAGATCAGGAAGTTGCAATCACGAAACAAAATTAAGATGGTACCTCTTCAGAATAAGTGTTAAGAATTTTATTTAATCCATCAACTAACGTAATCTGTGATTTTTCGATTAATTCTTTGGGGTAGAATCTTGTCAAATCACTTTTGAGGAAGTCTCTCAATTCTGCAGCAAATTCAACACCTTAATATTAATTGCATATAATTTCAAATGAAAATGCAATATTTTAAACACACAACAAACGCACTTTAAAGGGAAATAGTTTTTGCAGGTAAATATTTTTTAATTTTTTTTTAAAAAAAAATTATATTATTTCGCGAGAAAACATTTTCGCGAATGAGATGTGTGAAGATTTTTCGCTTGACTTAATTTTCGCGCATGAGAATAAAGAAAAACGGAGTCCAAAAGTGTAACAGTGCAAATAAAAAGTATGATTGCGATTGATAGCTCTTCTTATAATCGCGTAAGCTTCCTATATACCCCTGCCCTATTGAACCACTTTATGCGGACAACACTATAGTGGCGCGAGAAATATCAATTTTTTTTCCGCGGGTTTCATTTGCGGAAAGTAATTTTTTAAAAAGAAGAAAAGTTTTCCCTGCGATAATTGCGGTAAACAATTCAAAACTTGCACATTTGTACAAAAAAGAGGAAGTAAATTGTTAAAAAATATGAGACAACTACCTGTTGGTCCTCCGCCAACGACAACAAAATGGAGCAGTCTACGAATTTCATGGTCTGGCTGTCCTGGCATATTAGCAGTTTCAAAGGAGTCCATGATATTTTTGCGAATTTCTTGTGCCTGTTTCACATTCTTAAGATAATGTGTATTTTCAGCCACGCCTTTGATATTGAAAGTCGCGGTCTGTGCCCCCACGGCGACAACAAGGTAATCATAACCGAGTGTGAACTCCTGTTGCCTTCCAACAATATCTAAAACCAAGAAAATATTCAAATTCATTGTATACAGTTTTTAAAAGTCAGATAATTATTCAACAAAAGATTTTATTTACTGGTAAAAGATTCCTACTTCTCAACAATTTGAACATATTTAAAGTTTGAATTTAACCAAAAAACCTAAGATCCTAAGTCATAAGTCCGTTGTGAACTGATCATTGACATGTAAAAATTCACCAGTTCAATTTGCTTGCAATGCCGAAAGAAACAAAAAAATTTGTTTTCAACATCTCGCTATCCCAAAAAAAAACCTTGGTCCCAACATCATTTAGAGCCTCGTTGACTAAAATTTGCCCCACTATCTTGAATTATTGTCTATCTTGGAATAATTTTTCTTCCTTCGTAACAAATTACAGTCGTTAGCTTGAACTTTCTAGAAAATTTCGCTCATAGAAACCAACCACATCAAATGTCCAACAAAAAAAAAAAAGAAAAAAAAAAGCAGTTCAATTGGACACTCAAAATCCACTTTTGATAATTTTGTCGACGGTTTGTTAAGAAAATATAGAAGGCCGGAGGAAATGTCAATCTTCACTTTCAACACTTGAAAATGCAGAAAGAACTAAACATTAATGTTACACCAATATTTTCGATAACTACATCGTGGTAAAAAGGATCGGGAATGCGAGAGGCAATAACACATTTATTGCTATTTATATAAACTATCGCCATAAGCTATTTCAGATTTCAAATTTTTGAATGTTTTTTAATCTTTAAAAGGTAGGGTTTTATTCTATAATAAATTGATAATTTCTACAACTTTCTTTTGACATCCTTTTTTCTGAGTTATACCGCAACTCGCCGAAAAAATTAAAACCTTGCGATCTCGAATTCTTTTAATCTCGTTATCTGTCTCCAAAATCTCCAACTTTTTTTCTGGTCCACTGAGGGTTCGAGTGTATATTTTGTGGAAGTTTGGGGCTGTTCTTTTTTTAGCAAACATTTGAGATGATTTTATAGTTTTTAGCTAGGAAAAGCCTTGTTAATTTAATTATGCAAATAGATTGAAAATAATATTACTTCTGCTCAAGTATTAAGACTTGTGAATCTCTCTCCGTGTTTTTAAGTGTTTTATTGTTCTAAATTGTAGGTAACGGTGGTTTTGTTTTAAGATGGATTTAAATTAACCAGATATGTAATTTATTCGTAGCATTAAAAAATGTATGTCAAATGGAATGGAGGATGATTGGGTAAAAAAGTGTACAGACTTATAGTTCCTCGGGCAACACCCAGAGGTGGACAGAGAAAGATTTGACAGGAAGTAATAAGGACAGGCTTGATTCAGAGGAATTTGAGTTTGATCTCATACAGTCTAGATCAGATTAGAAGTAAGTCATTAATATACCCCCTCCAACACATGATAGCATGGAAAACAAGACGTTAAGTTGAGAATAATGATAATGATGTTTATCGTTCCTGAATTCGAGACAGCTTCTAAAATATTTTGGTTGTTTAAAAATAATGTTTACAAAAGAAGTTTTTTAGAAATGATGATGATGCGCCCTGAACAATATAGTTAAACTTTAAAATCCTAGTGTATCTAACAAATTACACTTTGAAGCATAAACAGATTGTAGGTACCATTGTAAAAAATTTTTAAAAATCTTTATCAGAGAAAGAAATTGTAATTCGTTGTTGTGGCTACCCTATGCATATATTGCATTATTACAAATACATACTTAATATTGGGTCATAAAAATAAAAAAAGGAAAACAACAAACAACAACAACAAACAACAAACAACAACAACAGCCATATACAAAAAGACTATAAATGTTTACATAAAAGTTTTGTTGCACCTCATATTTGAAAATAAACAATATTTAAAGTATATAGATACTGGAACACCTCTCCAATAATATTATATGTGTATTAAGAAGTTGTATCTAAAGTTATATATACCTGATAAATCTGTGCAAACAACTTTGTTGTCTTGGACTTTCACCTCTGTACATTCTGCTTCGTAAAATTTAACACCGGATTTATGTTTCCTTGTAATTATCTTTCTAATTGGCTCAACAATACTTCTTCCCTCGACAGTACCAACTGTTACTCCTGGTAACAATGGAGTGAATAAAAAATAATTCTGAGGTGACACAATTGCCACATCATATTCGTCGGGTTTTAACGATCGAATAAAATTAACAGCACCCCAACCAGAACCAAGCACAACGATTTTTTTCTTTGGTTCATTTTCTGATTTAGAATAAACTACAATGTATGCCAAACCACCAAGGAATGATATCACTGAACCTGAAAACGCAGAGATAACGTATTTGTAACTTCCTGTATTTTTTCTTTGCAGCACACTTCCACGAAAACCATGAACTCGCAAATGCTTCAGTGCATGAAAAACTTTTGCAGATATTTTAGTACCAATCATTCTATAGTATCTACAAAAATATAATGCTAGACATTATACTGTGGAAAAATCTATGGATATGTTTGTCTTTTATCCACAGTTGGACAACCTAATGACCAAAATGGTTAAAAATGGTTACTGCTGGAGGCTAATAATAGGAAAACTACACACCAGGAAGTTTTTAAAATAGTCACATAATACTGCCGAACACACCCTATACGCTTAAAACTCTTCAAAATCATAAATAAAAATGTCGGAAACAAGCAACATGACAACTCAACAGTCTTTAATGTGTTTCATGGTTTGCAGACATTTTCATAAAAATATTTCCATGAATCCAAACAAGAAACAATATGACTTTGAATATTTTTATTCATATTAAACAACACAAATTGAACAATACAAGTTTTTTTGGGGTATTTTATTTAATTCTGTGCAATCCAAGTAGCACCATTTTGTTTTGGATAATAACCAATTGTGTGACTTTTTAATAACTATAGTATGCAAAATCTAATCTAAAATGTATGCTCATGAAGATAGTTCAGAATATTCTGAGATTTACTAGATAGCTGGAAATTGGTGGAAATATTAAGGGTACTTATGGGGCAAGTTTAATATGTTTTTGGATATAGTAAAGCACCAATGTTTGATCTTAAAACCCTATGGAGATATACTTAATTAAAAACAAAATAGTAGAGTTTATGTCAACTTTAATGCCTTTATCAACAAGAATTGCATGGGGCAAAGATGTCTTTCCTAGCAACAGGAGTGTTTATTAATGGCTTATTGCAGCAGGACATCGAGCCTTGTATTCCAAAAGTTCTGCAATTAACTATGAAGAAAAACATGGCATGATGCTATCACAAAAAAACTTCTCAAAAAGGTTTCATTTGATACAATTGTCTTGATAAATTATATATGGTCACACAATTCTGTTCGCTTTGAAGGCTGTCATATTTTGTGGCAAGTCAATGCAATTGAAAGTGATGTTTGCCATTTTGGGAATAATTTGGGCAAGTTCAAGAGTAATGGAATAAAAAGAACAAAAGTTATTAAAAAAAGTTGCCCAAACTCGCCCTCCAGTCTTATGGGTACTTCCATATACGGCCATCTCACAATTATAGCCAGGAGGGATATAAATTATTTTAATTTTTCTGTAACACTTAACCTTTTACCGTCCGAACAAAGTCTATCAATTCCATAACTTCATTTGTAAGGAAATGTTGGTTCAAAGCTTTACATAGACCATGCACATTAAAAATGACCAATATTTTCTGAAAATTCTTGGAACTCCCATAGAAAGTCATAAATAGTCAAAATTAACTCTGTGTGAATTATGGTGCTGTCCTATCTTGTTAACATTTCCTTACCCACACTAAAGGATTGGAAATAGTAGATACAATAACTTTCCATGTTTGGTTCCATGATAAAAATAGGCCCCGGTAGATCACAAACTTACCTTAGTGGGTTTAAGGGACTGGAAACAAATGAGAAGCATCTCAGACATGTAACTGGTAAAATAACATTCAATTACCGTTCAATGACCAGGAATTGCAAATCATACTAAACCAGTTAGGGTGAAATAGGCAGGAATAGGCTATATTTGCTAAGTTGTTGCTTTCTCTGTTTACCCAGGGTCTACTTGTGCTGTTTGTGATAGCTGGCTATAATAGCGCACAAACATACCAGTATATGCTTATCAAGACCAGACAATATTTGTTTATCATAGCTGTTAAAATTTTTCTTAGGTATATAAAAGTAAACACGAAACATGGTGAACCCATTTTACTATAGACGTTTTGTCAAGTCAGCACCCTCATGCTTGAAATCACACGCACAAAAAATTTGGGAAAATACTCAGTAGAGTAAAAATCAAAAAAAATATTTAGAGTTAGTGTATACCGACCAAATTAGATGAACATCTTAATTCCGTGATTTTACCTTTTCGGTAACTTTCTCCTTTCATTGGCATTAATGGATAAGCTATGACATGATATCCTGAGCCTTGGATGTCTAGGATGTACCATGTTACCATTTTCACCAGCACCAAAACTTGTGCACTTCACAGAACAGGTAGCCTAAACATTGCTAGGGTAGAACATAGATGAGAAAATTTTTGCACGGAGGGGGTATAACATTTGATTATGAAACTAGACAGGCTGAAAAATATTTTATTACTTGGTTATTAACCTCACCAAGTTTTCCTAATGTCACACCTGTTTTTTGAGCATTAGAAAGAGGTATGCTGATGTTTGAAGCACAGCTACTAGCCCCCGAGAGAAGTCGCCAAGTATTGCAACCATACACCTTATGCCGATTTCAAAGCGTTCGGTAAAATATACACTTGCGAACTGCGCGGCCTGGGCCCTAGATAGTTTTGGTAGGTAAACAAATGAAATGGTGGGCAAGCTAGTGCATGTCGCATGCTAATTTTTCCTTTATTCTTTGAATTTGAAATTGTATTTTACATTATCTTAACATGTCAAGACATTGTCTGTTAGTGGTTGCTCTAATGGTGATTACAAACTTAACAAATGGAAAAAATCTCACTCTTGTATGAATCAATCATGTGAACGTGATCCCCCTTTCAGGTAAAGTAATAACTATTAGGTAGCTAAGTTTATAAATTATAGTCGTGTCGCTTGTTCATGTAAACATAAACTATGTTTTTACATATGTAGGTTGTTTCCATTTCCAACCGAGAAAAAGGAAAAAGAATCGAGGGGAAAATGGTTACAGCTAATTAATTGATTGGACAGTGCCACTAACAACTGCTGGGTTCTAGGCAAACAGTCAAGAGTTTGTTCGGATCATTTCATTGATGGATACCCAACAAAGGAAAACCCCTTTCCATCTAAAAGATTGGGATACCAATCAGCAGGAAAAGTTAAAAACTTAGTTGGCAGTAAAAGACGTGTTTTAACGAAACAGGCTCTTCCACCCAAAATATCAAAGGGAAGGAAAGCTATTGATGCTGCATCGTCATCATCACAACACATCGTAGCTGCTAATGATATACAAGCATCTGAATTGCCATTAGTAAATGATAGTGAACTGCCCATTGATAATTATGATGATGCAGCCACTGTAAATGATATTTTGATGGAGGAAAATGCATATCAATCTTCAGCATACGATGATACATCTCTTGCAGCATTTACTTCCTATTCAATTTTTACATTTTTGTTATGTTAGTGAGCATTGCAAAATTTAGTTTAAGTATTTTGTTTTATCATCACTGTGCTAAATATAACAATCACAAAGATATTATAATAAAAACTTTGGTTAAAAGTAATCAACAGTTGGCAAGTAAAGTGAAATACTTAAACAACAAAATCAAAAAAACAAAACAAAAAAAAACAAAAACATTTCATATCATTGGAAGAAAAATGACTATCAACCTTACTCATCATATTGATGACCTTATTATAATATGTGCTGCCCTAACAAACTTACAACTTCCAATATATAAAACATTTAAGTGTGTGTATTATTGTATAGGTTATATACTTGTGATGTTTCGGCACCATTCACAATTCCATTGATCGAAATTGCTAGGGTCTACCCCACAAGGAATTTCTGCACAGTGAAGTGATACCAAAGTGGGCATTTATCACACCCTACACTAAAATCTTCATATTTCGTTGGTTTTGTAGATAGCGGTTTTTGACATACTCCACACAGATAAATTTCGATCTTTGGATTCTTTGTTGTTTTATTATTTTTTGTTTTCTGGATCTTGACTGGAGGTGTGTCTACAATAGGTGGTTTTTGTTGAGATTTTCTGACCGATTTTTGTTTGTTTTCGTTGTTTGTTCTATTTTTATTTAGCTGATTCTTAATTTGACCATAAAACAATTTGGGCATAAAATGTTTGACCAAAAACAATCAAGTTCTATTTGCATTCCCTCCCATAATTTTTGATTAAAAAATATTCTTTCTAAATGATAGCCAGCTGTTGTATACACCAAAAAATCACAGTAGTTTCTACCTGATACAGCTAATTGCCCTTGCACCTGAAAATAGTAACTGAAGTCTGTTTTTAATGTTGTTATCTTTTCATTCTTATCGCTAAGAGTTTGTTCCAAGTAGGGTAAATTACATGTTGGTTGGTCTCCTTTGATCGAATAAGGTGATTTGACTTCTAACAAACCTTTTCCACAACAGTCGCATTTTTAAAACTCTTTAACAAATGTATACCTTGCTGCTAAATCATCAATTCCACCCTCAGTAATCTTTCCCCGGATGTGTAAAAAGGTTTTCAGAGCGTTGACACTCCACATTATAAATTTTTCAAATGACATTTTGTTAAGTATGTTATTATTTTCATCCATGGTAAAAACAAGTGTTGCCCCAGAGATATTTGTTTACAATTCCCAA
Organism: Hydractinia symbiolongicarpus; assembly: GCF_029227915.1. NCBI lineage: Eukaryota > Metazoa > Cnidaria > Hydrozoa > Anthoathecata > Hydractiniidae > Hydractinia > Hydractinia symbiolongicarpus. The sequence goes on from NC_079885.1 coordinate 9,279,513, forward strand.
CGCACGCGTCGCCCGTGGGGTTTAAATTGCAGAATATACATAAACAAGACTGAATATTTAATTTGCTCCCATATGTTCTGGCATTTATATCATTAGTTCTTATAAACATAGATGGCAGCGAAGCTTAAGAGCGCAATCGGTTTCAAGTTTGTTTTGATTTGTTTATATAAGAAGGATTTATTTTGAGTAAGATATTACAAACTAATAGCTTTAATTCTATTTTTTCTTTAAATACCCTTTTAATGATATAATATATATCAATTCCCTTCATAAACGGGACAAAACTGTACATACAGCTATTTACGGTTTTAGTTTGTTTACCTACCAAAACCGCCATTTTGAAAATTAAAATGCGCGCGCATTACTTTTTCGAAATCGGCACAAGGTGTATTCTTAGCTAATCATAAAATGGATTTTAGAAATAATATAAGTTGATCTCACATTGGAAAAATACATCACAGAATTATGGGGTAAATAACGAAATAGGATGTTTTATTAGTAGATTTCTTTTTCGCCCGACTCTGCACACAATAAACCCCCACCCTTGTTCAATGGCATTTTTGCAAAGTTGCTTCTCTAGAGATAGCTGATATAGTCAAAACCATGAAGTTATGTGGCGAATTTATGTGATTCAGGGATCAGATTCCCCAATCCAGGCATTAGATGCCCCAAACCAGAGGGATAATTGGGTTATCGTGGCAAAGGCAAATACACGTCTCAGCCACTATTTATAGCTATTCTATGTACAATAACATAATTAGTGTGTACATAACATTAAGCTTTCAATTGGAATGCAATTGAAACAGTAGGACAGTGGATAGAAAACAGTATCTAGCTACCTTTCGCTTCTTTCCTGGCTGCAGCTGCTTCGAAGTGTTTATTTACAACGGTCTCGCTTACACAGCCCAAACAAATTACAGTTTGTTTAGAGATTTTGGTAGAATTAAGTCTAGCGCCCCCTGGCCCAGTAGCTATTGTCTCCAACGAATCGGGGCATCGCTTTTAAATTGACGCTTCATGAATGTCAGTCGCGAGATCTTTTTTGCGATTTTTGCGACTTATAAGCAATTTCTACGCAACGATATAAGTATGCATGGTTTAGGGGGCGATAGCTCTGTCGGTAAGAGCGGATGGGCTCCATTAAAAGACCGTTTTCTATTTAAATAAATAAATTATATCAAAGGTTTCTGTAGGTTAGGTTAGGTATAGGTATATTTCGCCGTAAATGTTACAGGTTAAAATATCTTGTAATATATACAAAAATGGCCGGAGCAAAAAGAAGGCACAAATTGCCTTATCACTAAGCCCCGTGGTTAAGCAAAAGGAAGAGAGAGTTAAAATAATACTTAATATAATAAAGCAATATTCTAATATATATATTCCATAAAAAGATTAGTTGAATTTACAAAGGTCTATGTGAGAGTGTGCATCTAAAAATATTTACAAATGTCTATAAGATCAGTCGTTATTAATTTTGTTTTTACATTTTTCTTGAAAATATTAAGTGTTGAGATTGTTTTAATATCATCAGATAAAAATTTATTCCATAGGTATGGTCCCCTATGTCTAATTGAAAACGTGCAAGATTTTAATAAAATCTTTGGCACTTGATAATTATTTTTTGAAAATCTAGTATCATATTTATGTTGTATTAAACTAAATTGGTTAGTAAACAATTTTGGTGTTATGTTTTGTCTTATCTTGTACATGAAAAGTAAAACTTCGTGCATATTTAATTGATAAATGTTCAAAGCCCTAATTTGAAGGAAATAAGTGTTGTGTTGGTGCATATCTGTCTAAACCAAAAATTATGCGACAAGCATGTTTTTGTTTATTATACAACTTTTTTAATTTATTTACATTACTTGCCCATGAGATATTACAAAACGTTAAGTAGCTGTGTATAAAAGAAAAATATAGGTTCTTTAAGCAATGGGAATTTAAGTATCGTTTGGCCTTATATAATATCCCTGAGTTTTAGTAGATTTTATTTTCAAGGGTTTGTAGATGTTAATGATTCGTCTAAAAGTACACCAAGAAATTTTATTGTTTCTTCTCTCCTTATGTTTACGGTATTAATTTTAAAAGATGGTATATTAAGAGTGGTATATTATCAGTTTTGTAACGGTTATAGAATAACACATATTTAGTTTTACTTATATTTAGTGAGAGTTTATTTGCTTTAAACCATTCGTTTATATGCGCAAGTTCTTGGTTAGCTGTTTTAAATAAATCGACAATGTTAGTATGGGAGTAAAAAAGATTAGTATTAGGAAGTAAGTTGTACACGTGCTATTTACGAACTGAAGGTCAGGGCATCATTAAGTTGAATATCGCAGAAGTCGCCGGTGACATGCTTGGAAAATGCTTGTCACAGGCACAGTTCAATGCAAAGAAAAACTGTACAGGAGACTCAATTGTTAGAGTCTTCGCAAAACATCTCTTCTCACAAAACCAAGGGCAGGACTGACTTATTGCCTGCTAATACGATATACAATTTTTTCGATTATTATTACTAAACACATTTGATTTTTCTTTCCCCTTTTAAAAATATTTTTTAAACTTTATTGAACATGTTTTTTTATTTGGTATTACATCACGAGGACATTCGTCCGAAAGCTGCATTAAGGTACAGGACACCTACCCTCTCCCATGTTCTGGTTATATTTAACTTGCATGGGTGCGCACTCTTCTCGCAGTATTCTCTACTGTGACGATGAAGGTCGGACTGACTTGTGGCATGGTTCCAAATGGTCCTCCGTCTTTCGTTGGAGTCTCAATGTAATGCACCAGCCGGGCATAAGAGTCTCAGCATGAAGGAAAGGGGCCGACTTTAAGGTTCTCTATACCTTACGTTCTTCATAATAACACCCTTCATTTAAATTTCACAACAGAATTACGTCGGCAATTTTTTTGCTGACGCAACTACGGTATCTCTGTATTTTAAGTCGGCAATGCCGAATACCGACGCTAATTTTAAGGGCTGATGAATCATTGATACTAATTATCAACCAATAAAATTGTGATTACCAACCTTGTCCCCAGCGCTGTATTGATTTTTACGGCAAACCGTATAGCCTACGTTCACAAACGTAGAGTTAGGTCTATAACATAGGCTGAAGCTATCGTTCACTCGATTTATTTTAAAATAGCTGAGTGGGTAAAGATGGTGGTAGGCTCGTGATTTTAAAACATTCAAATGTTACGAATGTGATCGCATGTACGTCAAACCCAAGCAGTTTAATCGTTTTGAAGGATCGCAAATTTGCTGAAGAAAAACATACTACTTAGAGCTTATATTTACTTAACTTACTAGTCTTTTTGTCTTTGCATTTTATATTTTTTTGTGATAGGAATTTGGGATCCCATACCGGTAAATCGGTAGCAAAACCTCTCTGGATACGTCGGTGGTATATAATCTTTGGAGGTAGGGTTGTATTCTGTTGACATTCTTTTCTTTCGAGTTACATTATCAGAGAAATAAAAAGTCGGGGGGAAATTTTGTCGGGTATAAAAAAACAGGTTAAAGTACTAGTCGGGTAAAAAATAATCTCGGCGAAATTTTGGTCGGGGAAAAATTAATCACTTGGAAAAATATAGTCACTTTTCCCAGACTTTTTTCCCCGATAAGGTATACCGCAATTCGGAAGATCTTTCTCCGATACTCGGGCCAACATCATTGATTTCCGCCAGCGAAGGCGGAATCTTTAAAATCGCCTAAGGAGATAGATAGATAGAGACAGGGCAGCTAGGCTGGACGCTGCTACATTTTTGTGTCCAGGCTAAAGCCTCAAAAAATTTCTGTTTTCTTGCAAGCCAATGAAGATGCTTCATTTTAATCTTTGCCAATTTGATGACCAATCTGAACAGAGTTTGTGTACTCTTCGTATGGCCAGAACATTCTGTGTACGGCCATGAATAAAAGTGGTCGTTGTAGTTTTATTGATGTAGCTGGGGAGCTAAACACTCTTCTTTAAATTCGTGTGTTTTATTAGGTAAAAATTATTTTATATATAATTGAGAGAAGTGTGCTGCCTAGCTAGCTATCGAGCTAGCTAGCTAACTACATAAATTAGTGTTTTGATTAAACTGCATATTTTTCTTAAAAGCCAACAACCAAAAACCTTTATCCTGCTTTGTGTAATATTTTCATGGCTCTGGACACCCAACTGTTCTTATGGGAAAAGGGGGCTACTTCTATCAGATAAAAAGATATATATTCGCACAGAATTTTATTGTTACTTATTGTTACTTGCACCGAACAGTCAGGGTGAACTGATGATTAGCCTGTAACAGAATATATAGTTAGCCGATGCAGGATTATTAGACGCTATGCTTAGTACAAAAATCAAAGCTTCCAAATCTTTTCCATGTTTTTTCTTGAAATTGGAATAGTGTTGTTGTTTAATAATACGACATACAGCTAAATGCAGTAAAATTAACTTTTTTGCACAATGGTTTCTTGTTCCTTTTTTTGGTTTTAATTGAAGCACAACTTTTTTGGGTCTATATTTATATAGATGGCTATGGGAAAATTGATAACGAAGAAAATAACTCCAGTGTCGCAATATGCTTCCAAAATTTTATATGACAAGCCCTTCTTGTAGGGATATATAGGTTTATATATTTTGCTGACGTTAACAAATGTTTTATTAGGACTTTGTATACCGGTTGTCTTCATCATATAGATCGTGAGACGCTATTCAAGAAGATGTATGGGTTCCTGTATCTTTGACAAACTGTTGCAGAGATATTGAGGCTTAAATGTTTTTTGATGACGTCATCAACTCGTCCATTCAGAAACGGATTCAGGGACCCAAGTTTTGTAAACTTACCCAATTCGGTTCCAGCGTGTCCGTAGTTACCTGCGCAGTGAAAAATGACTGACAGACACACAGTCGTTGCATTATTATATAGATTTTAGTACATTAGACATAAAAAGGTGGCTTATGAAAATTTGGCCACATCGCTGAAAATAAAAAGGGGGAGAATAGGTATATTTTTGCGTTTTTAAACGTATACATAAATTAAAAAAATACACATACTACACCAAATTCGTAAAAATATTTGTGCACTCGCGCACTTTTTGGGATTTATGTACCAGAACGAGGTAGCGACGTTTAATATGCCATGCAATACTCTCCAAGTTGAAAACATTAGATCAAATTTAATACAAAAGTATCTGGGATGTAGATCAGAGAATTTGTGATATCTGTGTCTCTTTTTACTGTTCGTTATTTTCTTCAAAGTTGTGTTTACGCCATGCTGAAAATAAACGTAACAACTTTTAAGCTTACAATAACATCCCTTAAACTGATATATTTTTGCGCGAATTAAGTTTTGCGAGCTCTATTTTCAATCAAATTTTGCGTGATTTTTTTTTTGCGAACTAGGAGTTTGGAAGAATAGGAGCTTGCTTGAGACAGACACTATCACAGTGGCTACTTTACATGAGATTCTACGAGATTCCAAAAGCAACGGCCACGATGGTAATACAAAATTTAGACAAATAAAAATATATATCCAAATTTAATTTGACGTGCTATCTGTTATAGCTCCAGGATTTTTTCGTGAAATTAAATTTGGTGGAAATTTGGCTAAAATAAAATTTATTCCACACGATTCATACCCTTAAGCTTGTGTCCACTTGGTAAAACATGTTAGCGTTTTTCACTCCAGTTGGCAGACGTAAAACATTACCTACGCTACTTATTCTTTAAAGTAAAATAAGATCCAATACCTGTCAATCAAAGCCGCTCTCATGGTGGTAGTAATGGCGGATTGTTGAGAATCACCTAATTTAAATATACTTTCAATCACTGATAATTCTGTACTTGTCGTATCCAGTCCACAAAATGCGCACCAATCATTTACGACCATTCCTCCACCAATCACCTCACTGCCACGATTGACTGTACCAGCCTAAGAAAAGTGATCATTATGTTATCAAAAAGCCAAAAGGAAGTCTCTGAGGGTATAACGGTACATCAAAGAGCGATTTAACGTTTTATTTCATTTTAGTAACCTTATTTTGGTAATACTAATATTGAAAACAGGTGAAGTTTAACAATATGTTATATTCTGTACAGTTCAGCTGAGGTTAGACATTTCTCGTTTTGGATACAAAATTGGCACAATGAGCAAAATAGGTACACTAAATAGTGGCGTGATCAATTTTTTGGTAACCACTGTCCTTTTTGGTCCAAAATTCTTTTATGTAGTATGTCCGGCACTATTTTTTTGCCACAAAATATGCACGACTTAAAATTCGATCTCAGTAACATTTTCTTTGATATTGGCTATAATTATGTAGCTTAGTTACAAATGTGTTCAAGTGATTTTTTGTGTGATTGCTTTTGATTGAAAATAACTTCACGTCGATTTTGACTTGTTTTCTCCTTGTAAATAAGGATGCTTTTGATAATAACTTACTACAAGTGGAATTTGCAACAGCGAGGATAATTCGTCTTGATTTTCAATAGAAGTCTTGGGATGAACCTTAAACATCAAAATCATAACACTAGCACTTTCTTAGCATTTTCTTACCAAACAGATATTTGAACATTTATACAAGATACAGGCAATACGGCACAAACGACAGATATGATTAGTTAAGGAAATTTGCTCTTAGATGAGAAAAAACACAACAAAAGCTTGTTGTTTTAATCGAAGTAAATAAAGATAATTTATCACAAAAATACAAAAAATAACTCCTAATCGTTTGAGAAATGACCTTTTTCGCCTACCATGCCTACCACCATCCATCTTGGTATTTGTACAAATTTGTTTTTATGTAAACAACATATATATTTATCTCAAGTGCAAATGTAAAAGGATTATTTATATGGTTGAATATCCCCACCTCTCTAGCAAACTGGTCTTGTGTCATTGATTTGAACACTTAATCCCCCAGCAGGAACAAATAAGTAAACACGGCAACACTCACTTACCAAGCCTCCCTGATTACTTATGCTGCAGTAAGATCCAACTAATGAATTGTCTGCTACCGTTTGTCGATACACTTCAACTCCTAATATGTCTGTTAAAATTTCTTCAGTTTCCTAAAATACACATGCAAAAATTTAATGAAACTAATCAATACTGCAACAAAGATTAATCAAAAGTACAGATAAAGATATTTATATAAATTCTTAATTATTTAAAAATGAGGTTCATGATTTATAATAAATCGTTCAATTGTTAACAAGACACAAGCTCCATTGACAATGCACAAATGTTACTTTACGTCTCAGGTTGAGCCTCTCTTCGCGTCTTTTAGGGTATTAATTATATTTGTGCTATAGAACATGATCACATGAGGAAATTTTTTAAAATGGTAACTAATGGTGAGGTGTGCATGTACGCAAATAAACCATGATGAACAAAAGAAACATTTTTCAATCCCTATTTGCCTACTTAAATTAGTTAATTAAATAGTTAAGCATGTGATCAGATGACATAGAACCAGGTCCAGTGGGGGTTAACAAGCCCAGTGCTATTTGAAAATGTTTTGAGATGGAGAAAATAAGGCAATTAAAGAACCTTTGTGAGGTATCACATTAAAAAAAATTAACATGCTATTAATTGGAGGTCAATGTAGTTCAATATGCAGCTGAATTTTAGCATGTATGTAAATGCCGCACTCTCTAGCACCTCACACTTTTTTCAAATTACAAACCTTAAAAAATAAGAAGCAACCCTCAATATAATTTTGCAAATGTTGGCATTATGAAGTTATAAAGTCTAGCGAAAATTTAGAAACAAATATGGAGAAACCTTGCAATATGAGCGATTGTAATTTTATTACTTTTTTGTCCCTGGAAGTGGTAGAAATATACACATTCTTCTACCAAAAAATTTTTAGCCATTTTTACAGACACTATGGAAGTAATATCAATTAGAATTTTAATCTGTTGCTATTTTATGCTCTGTTGTGACACATTTACCATGCATGTTAAAAAATTTAGTGCTCAATATTAAGTTCCTGATTCTCTTCTAAAACAAAGCTTTCAAATCTTTCATGTTTTACTGTCTGCTTAAAACTTGCATCGCTAGCTATATGCCATACCCTGTCAAGATCTGGATGAACAAGTGCTACATAGTCGTTACATGCAACAACATTTCCAAGTGCTGACAATCTTTCTTCGACACGCTGTAATTTCACATCATCAGGCAACGAATTACGAATGTGTTGTAGTTCCTGAAACACAAAGTAGGCACTTCTTAAATAAGAGTTTATGTTCCCTGATTAGTATATACTTTCAATACTAGATTAAGCCCATCCTACCAATAAGCTCCTTTTTTAGATAAGTAGATTAAAAGATTTTGCCAAATAAAATAATAAGCGCCGCCCTCCTAAGTCCATCATCAAAATGCAGCATATATTAGAAACACAAAAAAAGACTAAACAACGATTTTAATTCTGTTTTTTTATTGGTAAATTCTTCCACTTCATTTCTAAATGTGAATATCTTTCTTTTACATCAATTCCTCGTGCAGGAATTTAGAATTTTTTTTTATTTATCGCAAAACATTTAAACTTGGCTGAAACAACAAGTCCAATTCTCTTTTTCTCTTTCCCACTACATTCGCTATAATTAAATTAGAATGATCTGCTTGAAGATATTGGTTGATCAATTTTAATAACTCGATTGGTATGTGTCTAACAAGAAGCTCTTGTTAATTTTTACCATCTGCATCTCCAGGTGTGTTCTAATTGTCTTTTTTGTGCTTGAATGTTTGTACTCCGAAATATTTAAAAGCAGAAATATCAAAATTTGTAATAAGCGCCACCCTTTTATTAGTGCCGCCCTCTATTAAGCGCCGCATCTAAAAACATTTAATAAGCGGCCCAGCACTTATTTGAGGAAATACGGTAAGCCTAAAACCCATGTGGATTCGCTTTAGTTAACTATCACACACTTATTTTTTATGTCAGTGAACTGTCCTAGCTACTACTGCAGGGGTTCCCACTCATTTTGCAAGTAACATTTTCAGGATATTTAGGAGAATTTAAGAGGATTTTAGCTGCTTTTTTAGGAGATATTTTCAATAAAAGAAAAGACAGAAAAATTTAGGAGATTTTAAGAAATTTGAATTAGTGACAAGGGTAATATAAGTCATTCCATAAAAAAAACCATTATACAAATAGAGTTTCATAAATAGTTGTTCTCTAAAAAAATTAAGGAGATTTTTAGAGTATTTGCAAAAACTCAGGAAATTTTAGGATATTTCAGGATTATTTAGGAGGATTTAATTTTTTTTAGGATTTTTTAGGACTTTTAGGAGGCGTGGGAACCCTGTACTGACAACAATTCAGAACTTTTCCTCTAAGTTAAAAAAACATTCACAAGTTTCCCGATTCATAACTTTCTGTTATATTTTCCCTTTAATTAAACAATGTGTTATTGCACTATTGAAAACATTCTAAAATAATAGACGTATACAAACCTTTCCAATAATCCTTCACCCTTAATTTTTTTATCAAGTGGTTGATTTACATCAAAAGAAAAGGATATACCTGATCCGTTGTTGTATTAGGCAAAAGTAAACCTTTCCTGTTCCCTAAATAGATAAAAATGTTTATTTACTAATTTTATGTTTTCTTTACATTCTCCATCTTTGATGAAGCAAAAATGTTTTCTCTGTCTTTGTAATGTTTTTTATTTTTCAAATTTAACACCTTGACAATCAAAAATGTTTCTTGCTTCCTAGCTAATCTCGTTTTATAGAAAAATTAGCTTTTAATGACTTGAAGATTGGCATTACATGCAATGTGCATGTGTACCATTCTAATAAACTATAAAATGATTATCAAATTTTGCTGAAATCTAATAAACTATACAGAACACACACAACACAAAAATATGTAGCAGGTTATTTATTTGAACGCTAAAGGAGTGTATTACATATATGACCTGGAACTTTTAATGTTTTTAAATGGCATGTGAGTTTGAATTATTTATCTATATGTGAATAACAAAAAACTGAATGCAAACATACCGACAGTCAGTCTTCCAACAATGGGCGTGTCAGCCACAGATGCATGAAACACGGGAATTACATCAGCAAGTTCTCCTTCAAACACACTGTTAGTGAACAGAAAACAAATACTATAGCTGTATCAGTAATCATGGAAAGTCTAGGTACAGTCTCAAACCAGTGTGTGAAAAAAGTTGGTTCGAAGGTAAATTTTTAAAAGAAACTTGACTTTTTACTTTGCAATGCACCTTATAAATTTGCAAATAGCAAGATTCTTCTTTAGAGTTAAGAAGCTTTTATCTATTTTGACATTTTGTGCAATATATATTATTTCATGTACAATGACAGACCATTATGTTCATTGCTGTTGTGGCAAAACAAAAATATTTACCTGTAAAAGTTTTCTGAGCCATTAACTCCCACCATGCAATATGTATTTGTTAATTTTGCATAGACACCAATTTCATTGCTATTTTCATACCTCGCTCTTACTGCCATCACTGAATCTATATAGTATATAATATCTAAAATAAAAAAAAATGTGTATACATTCCAATTTTCTTATCTCCTGATATGCGTATAGAATTCAAAGTGACAGAAAAAAAATTCAACATATAAACAGTTTCCGGAAGAGTATTTAGAAAAAATTAGTATATATAATATATAGATATTATATACTAATATAATATATAGATATAGATATATAATAATAGATATATAGATATATAATATATAGATATTATATACTAATTTTGTCACTGTAGATTTGCAGACTAGGTTATGAGAAATTAGAAATAATTGGATAGTTACGTGCTATTCGGTTTAATGATTCACTTAGTTCAGCATTAAGCGCAACTGCTATGATGTTATTGCTTATTGCAACCTTTAGAAATCCTGTCTGAGATTTTGCAATGGAACATACGAAGAAAAATTATACAGTTAAAAACTTCAAAGTAATTAAAAGGACCTGAAAAGGAAATAAAGCCTTGCCAAACATTAATATACTCTGTTTTGAAGTTCGAATAGGTGGCCATCAATGTATATATTTTGATTCAAGAGATTCACAGACAGTTATTGCTCAAGGTGATTATGAAGGCTATACATAGAGTGCCACGTAAAGTTATTTGGTGGGCTATGAGAAAATTAGGTGTGGATGAGTGGCTGGTTACGATGGTACAGTCTATGTACAGCAATACTAGAAGTCATGTCAGGATTAACGATTCACTTAGTGATGAATTTAGTGTAAACCTGGGTGTACATCAGGGTTCTGTACTTAGTCCTTTGTTGTTTGTTCTAGTCTTAGAAGCGCTGTCGATGGAGGTTGTCCATGGGAGTTATTGTATGCAGATGATTTAGTTCTTATAGCAGAGTCGATGGAAGAATTAGGTTTGAGAAGTGGAAGAAAAGACTAGAAGAGAAAGGGCTAAGGGTGAACACAGCAAAGTCTAAAGTCATGAATAGTAGCATTGCAGCCAAGCGTGACCTTGTATAGTTGGAAAGTGGCCTTGTGGAGTTTGCAGGAAAGGAGTTGGTAGTAACTCAATTTTTTGTCAGACTTGCAAGCATTGGGTACATAAGAAGTGCAGTAGTATTGGTGGAAGGTTAAGAGCTGACATTCAGTTTGTATGCAAGCGTTGCAAAGGTGTGATTATAGAGAATGAAGTATTTCCAGCTTTAATGATGTACAAGAGTGGCTCGTTAGAGATAGTTGAGAACTTCTGTTACTTAGGTGATATGTTGGGCAGTGAAGGGGTGTTGGAAGAAGTGTTACTTGCAGGATAGGTTCTGCTTGGAAAAAGTTCAGAGAGTTACTTCCTTTGTTGACTAGCCTTGTCAATTGAGGCAAAAGGTAGGTTGTATGAGGCCTGTGTAAGAAGTGTTATGTTGTACGGTAGTGAGACATGGGCAGTAAAGCAGGAAGATCTTGACCGTTTAGAAAGGAATGATATGAGAATGGTATGCCAGTCTGAGAGACAGAAAGAGTTCAGATGAGCTAAGAAACAGGCTAAGTATCCATAAAATTAAAGATGTTATCCAGAGAAGAAGATTGAATTGGCTGGGGCACTTGGAAAGAATGGAGGAGGATAATTAGGTAAGAAAGTGTAGAGACTTGATAATTCCTGGGGCAAAGGCCAGAGGCAGTTCGAGAAAGACTTGGCAGGAGGTCATAAGGACAGACTTGACAGAGGAAGTTGAGTTTAGATCTAACACAGTCTAGATCAGATTGGAAGAAGGTCAATAATATACCCCGTCCAACCCATGCTAGAATGGAAAACGGACGTTAAGCCGTGAATGACGATGATGATGATAGATATCAGGACATGAAAATTGTACAGCTGCCACACACAACAAATTTGCTACAGCTTCTAGACGTGGCTTGTTCTGCTGGAGCAAAAAAGGCAATAAAAAACATCAATTTGTAAATTTAGTTGCTGAAGTTTGACACATCTGTCTTTTACCTAGGAGTTTGTCCTGTAAATAAAAGAAAGTATCCAATATTAATCTGAGTACATTGCAAAAGTAACACATGTGGAATGATGCTGGCAGACTGAAATAGATGTTGTGAATCAAATGCCTCACAAATCACCAAGAAATCTTCAAGAAAACCCGTAATTGACGCTAATGTAATCACTCATAGGTACACCAAGTTTGTCTGGCTCCATTGCACTCATAACATCTGCAACAACTTCATTACCAAATCTATGTGCACTATTGCTTCGAAAATAGAAGAATGTCCTGCAATAACTCCGAAAGGTAAATGTTGGGCCTTGGTCTTTGGTATGCAATAACTTAAAAAGCACACTAGTCCCCACACCATTCCAAATAAGAGGTTTGGGGAGCTAATATGGCCTAAAATTAAAAAACCAATGAAGCACAAGAGCGGATGGACTTAAAATCTAGAGTTGTCACTGATGACGAATATGTAAAGAGATTAAGGAGAAAAAACCTGGCAAACAAAAAAAAAATGTCAACCACAGCTATACAAAAAAGGAAAGCAACATAAGCCCTGAGATTTTTAGATATCCATAAAGAAGAAATGGCCAAGACGACAACAGATAGAAAACAATGATGATGGTTAAGACGAAAGTGCTAAAAAACTATGTCTTTAAAAAATAGAAGTTTCTATCACAATAGAAATTTTTAAAAAGTCTTATTTCTTTTGTGAAAGTTTTATTTTTGTGTTAATATAAACTGCATTCTACTACACAACAAGAGACTGTTAGCTCACCTTAAATGCAGTGTAGTAAAATATAGTAGACTGTGTAGCAAATGAACCAGTGCAGTCCTCACACCTTCGCAAGTGGGAAGCACATAACGTGTTAAGATTAAGACAAAAGTTTTGCCATTGGCCCGGTTTATTGTTTACACAATTTGCAGACTTTCCGACTTGAATTTTGTCTTAGTAGTAACCAATCAGGTTTTCTTACAATGGGCCTATACTAAAGTGTGGGCCAGCTAGCTATACTATTCACAAAAGTATGTTGAAAATATTAATAATTTTGTAGGTGAATAACATACCTGCCTGCCAAACTTATACTACGCAACACACTTATACATCACACAACACATTGTGTAACATAGATAAATGAATATCATTTGTCAACAGTCCTTGAAAAATACTCTTCAGTTCGGTTAAACTTATATATATATATATACTACTACTGTGTTAGATAAATAAAAATCGTTTGTCAACAGTCCTTTAAAAATGCTGCTTAGTTCAGTCTAACTTAGATGTGATTATACATAGCAGATATAAATTGAAAGAAAAGAAAGACTATCACCAATAGCTTGAGATCTGGACTGGAGTTAGACTGGGGGAAGTGGTTTGCTACTATATTAACGCTGGAAAGAACGCTGGAAAGAACGCTGGAAAAACTCGAAAACACTCCTCTTCACATCACAAGTAGTCAGGTAATTCTTTCTTTTTTTTTAAACAGATATTTTAATATCGTATTATATATACACACAAACAGAGTCAGAATTTTACACATTATTTCACCATTAAACTTCTCTATACATACCGCATGATAAGGAAAACTCTAATAACAAGTGCCGGGTCGGAGGTTCATAAAAAACAATATTTTGGACGAGTTTTCGCGAGTTGTTCCGAATATCTAAACAAACTATGCCCGTACGGCTTGAATACCCACGCGGAATGGAATAAAACACTTTCTCGTTCGTTTTTGTTTTTTTTTCTTATGAGATAAGATAAATTTACAACAAACACTTTTACACATTTTGCAATACCAATTCTTGTTGGTTGGACTTCTTAAAAACGCTGTTTGGTATGTTTTCACACATTCCGTGAAACCATTTTTTGCACTTGTCACACTGCGCCATCCTTTCATTTCCAAAAATACCACAACACACGGTTAGCATATGGTTGTTGATAATTTTGTCCATTTCACGCAACGTCAACAATTCTTTTTCACTCAGTAACTGGCCCGGGACAACGTCAGTTTTTCCTGTTTTCTGGGGTGAGGTCAAATTAATGACAGGTGGAGATTGAGGCGGAGTTACACAGTATTACAATCTATCACATTGTCGATGAACTCCTCTACAATAAGAAATTTTGATCGATCTATGATAAACGTAACTTTGTTGTGCTTATGTACATGTGGTTTGTGATGTCACGTCGTGTAGGAAAAAATGTTCTGTTTGTTGGTGAAGGAACCATTTTATCACAAAACAACTTGTTTTGAACATATATCTTTATGTGTCTTTCCATCTCTTTTACTTGCCTTATTCCTTGACCATCGAGTTCGTGAATTTTCGTTATTATTCTTGAATCGATTTGTTGACTGATACCACCGCGCTGAAACGATTTCAAGTTTAATATAATTGCAACAGCGTCCTTAGTGTATTTATACGTTACATTATATTATATTGACAATACCTCCCCTTACAAATGGTCTGCGTGGCAATCTAATATTTTTATCCAAATTTCTCTGTTGGTCTTCACTTGGGATTTATTAGCTGCCCATTCATTTTTCAACTTTTTGGCGCAGTTTTTCTTCCATTCAGTTAACTTGTCTATCTAAATAAACAATAAAATAATATTAGGACGGTGTTATCCTATAGCATTTACGGGTAATCTTGAATGGAAAAATATTATTTCACCTTGTAATCTGGAAAGGAAACAATATCTCGAAGGATAATTTTCGCTCTAGCTTATTTTCTTTTCTTTCTTTCTTGTGAGAAGCGTTCCTATCAGTACCATAGGCTTTTTGTTCCAACAACTATAAACGGTATCCCGTCGAACATTATTTGAGAAATGGAAGATTTTTTGTCTTCAAACAAAATGCATTTTCCTTTTAATTCAAAAATTTATTTGGATAACTTATTTCCACGCTTAAATTAAAATTTAATTTAAATCACATTTTATGTAGCTATATTCTATTAAATATTTAGTCAAAACTTACTGTCTGCACCGAAAGCTACATCCTTAAAGTATTATTGAAGATATTATTTCGGTTTGTCTGTTCAGTATTCATGTTATGTTATTGAATTTCCGCGCCCGAAGGCGTAGGAAATTCTTTAAAACCGTCGTTTTTTTCTTTTGGAGCATTTTTTGAGAAAAAATCGACCCTGGGATTACATGTTCTCCGTCACAGATGTAAACTTCGCACCCAAGCTCCCCAACTACTGGGAACTCATCTAAATGATGTTTAAGGACAAAATTAGTATTTGTTTTCAACAAAATTTGGCACAGTTAACAAAAAAGTATGCTGAACATAATGGTGACATAATAATTTTGATTTTTTGCCACCTTAAATGTCATTTTAGGACAAAATTGGTCCAAAAATTAAAACTACTTCATTTTCAACAAAAATTGGCAAAGTTAACAAAAAAAGTATGGTGAACATAATGGTGACATCGAAATTTTGATTTTTGTCACCTAAATGCCATTTTAGGCCAAAATTGATCCAAAAATTAAAACCGTTTTATTTTCGGCTAAATCTGGCACAGTTAACAAATAAAGTATGCTGAAAATGATGATGGTGCAAAAGTTTGATTTTTGTCACCTAAATGTCATTTTAGGCCAAAATTTAACCAAAAATTAAAACTGCTTTATTTTCGACAAAAATTTGCACAGTTAATAAAAAAAGTATGCTGAAAATGATGGTCACAGCAAAATTTTGATTTTTTGTCAACTAAATGCCGTTTAAGACCATAAACGTTTCAATCGCAAGACTTACCATGAATGTTAGGCTGTATTTTTTGTTAGCAATTTATTTTAAAATGTGAGTTTATTATGACACGTTTCGTTTTGTTTGCGTTTGTTGTAAGATATAATGTCACTTGTGTGCTTTATCTTCAGAGGTTCATGCACCAAACCTCCTCAAATGTTTAGCACAATAACACAACGAATTAGCTGGTTTTCATCAAATATTTTGGTAGCGAGCGGAAATTCTTAGAGCCCCCAGGGCTTCTTGTTCATCCTTAAAGTAGTTAGAATACGATGTTCCGGTTTCTATTTCATGTTGCTGAATTATTTCTTGAGCTTCTCGTAAGGAGTCGACACATTCTGTCTAACTTTCTAAAGCAGTATAGTTTCATTGATTAGAAGAAATGTCTACGACGGTATAACATACACGTTTTTGTAAAGACAATGAAATGATGTTAAAACGTCATTAAGAAAACCTTGTTCTAAGTTTGTGACCAAATCGTAGCTAATGCAAACAAGTAAAAGTTGTTAGCAAAATAATATTTTTTCTTTGCGCTTTTTCTACAATCTCTGGGTTTTTTCCACTTCCATGTCAGATTTACTTTTATGTTTTTGCTCCACTATTATTTTAACAAAAGGATTATTGCAATTAAAACATCATGAATAATTAATTTATTGTATAGATTTACCAAGTTTTCTTTTACGAGATTGCGCATGATTTTTTTGTATTTTTAAAATTTCATCTCTATAATAAATAAATAAAATGCGCGCTATTATAGCTACTGTAGAAGAATTTTAATAATGTATAAACACAAAAATAAAAAATATATTTCTTTACATCGCATCAGATTTAAAGAACGAATCATCTTCTTCGTCACTTGAAAATAGTCATTCTCCATCATATTCTACAACACGAGTATATCAAAAATGACTATTTTTCACGATAAACAGAGATAAAAATAAAATAAAAAAAACAGTGAATTCACCTATTTTTAAAATCGGTTGAATCAATCTTTGCTTGGTCTTTTTCCATGATAATAGATCATAGATTAAAAATTATAACGCAACCAAGAGAAACCGAATCTCGTGTGCGCAGTTTTCGCGCGTCTCATGAATCATCGAGACAAGAATGACCTCCATATGTCAGCTACTCGAATTTCTTAAGTTAGTCGCCGAGCAAAATAGGCCCTCCAACCTGGCACTTGTTATTAGAGTTTTCCGCATGATAAGCAGTATTGCAACCATCATGAATTTAAACTACGCAGTTGCAACACATCCCTTGCTACTCGGGCCCCAATAATATTTTGATGATCGCGCGCCGCGCGCACATTATCATTACGTTTCTTTCAACCCTGACACACCTCCGCGTATCGATCGCGGGGGGATAGAATGTGCTACACAACATCCTCTCATCTTCATATAAAAAACACTACAGGCCCTGGGTTCGAGGTTGAACATCCTGTCTCTACATAGGATACTCTGAACTTGATGGCTAACCGTTGAACCGTTGTTTTTTGAATATTTGGTTTTTCTCGTCAAAGTTTATGCCTTTAGAAATTATAAATCACTAGCAAAACACGAAGGTTTTTTCACGCGAAGTCATAGATCATTTTTGGGAACACGAAAGTTTTTTTTACAATAGATTAATTTCTTAGGTTTTGGACATTTGAGAAAGTTTATTTACGAACCTTATTGTGAATTTGTGGAACTGTCTGCCTCCCTTAAAGTAACACAACGAATTGCTGAAATATTATACAAGAAGCCCAGGGGCTTGAATATTTCCGCCATTAGCTATATACAAATTTTTCTGACATTGACGGGCTTATTATTCCTCTGAAGGAACGCGTGTCTGTGGGTAAAGTCGCAAACAAAGAGTAAATAAGTAATTAAGTAGCCAATGGAAAGTTTTGACATCCTTGGGGATTCCATCCTAACGCCTGGCTCTTCCTCCCTTGTGACTGTAACTATGTTATATTACCGCTAGGATATCTATAGTATTGCTCTAACTTGCTGGCCTGCCACACAGGCCGATTAGCGATCAGTAGATGGCACCAAATGAGCTGACAACACTACATTTAAAGTGCGCCGAAGTGAGGACTCGAACTTAAAACCTGATTAAAAGCGAATGCTGTACCGGTGAGCAAATTGATATCTCGTTGTTCAGACCGATAAGAACTCCTTTCTTTTATTAAATTATCCCAACCCCCAACCAAACAGAAATTTCGAAAATCACGATTAACTCAGTGAGGATACATACCTTAAACTCAGGGACTTAGAAATAGTTTGAGTTTTTTTAACTGTGCTGATTAAAAACTCGCCAAAGGATGGCATACTTAGCGTGCCGTTATTGCTTATGGGTTCTATTAATTATATTATGGTGCGCATGTGCAAGAAAAGTTTTGCGCCTTGATGAGACAAGTGAATAACAAGCAAGGCCTAATAAATGAAAATGTAATAATCGAGTTTACAATTTAGCCGTGGATATTTATTAATCTTTAAACTTTAAACTTTTAATAACACAAAGAGAAAATTATCATCATCAAACGCTTAAGCTACGTAAAGATATACGTAGTTCTCTGAGAGTTTGTCTAGTCTTTTTTGTATATCTTTATATGGATATTGGAGGCTCAAAACTGGTATAAAAAAGTTGTTCAAACTTTTTAGATGACTAGCTTAGCTAGTAGTCAGCTAGCTAGCTATAAACCTTTTAAATATTTCCGCAGGAAGAACAAACCTTTTCTCAGCAAGCTCCCGCTTTTTTAAGGCCACGCAGTTGTTGGAGCCAGAAGGGCTTATCGATAGCTATAGCTATAGATGTTTGTAGCTGCCATTTCTGTAATTTTCTCATGGTATTGAACTGAATATTTACCCACAGTAACAGTAAAAACTTGAAAGACTTCATAAATATTCTGAAAAATTGATGGAAATTGCCCAGAAACCCCTAAATGTAACCAGCTAGTAATAGTTTTTACTTAAATTACATATAGCTTACACTAAAATTACAAAATACTTAGGGTCTTATCATCATTCTCATCATTCTCGGCTTAACATCCGTTTTCCATGCTAGCACGGGTTGGATAGGGTATATTAATGGCCCTCTTCCAATCTGATCTAGACTGTGTTAGATCTAAACTCAACTTCCGCTGTATCAATTCTGTCCTTATAACCTCCTGCCAAGTCTTTCTTGGTCTGCCTCTGGGCTTTGCCCCAGGAACTATCAAGTCTCTACACTTTCTTACCCAATTATCCTGCTCCATTCTTCCCAAGTGCTCCAGCCAATTCAATCTTCTTATCTGGATAACATCTTTAATTCTACAGATACTTAGCCTGCTTCTTAGCTCATCTGAACTCTTTCTGTCTCTCAGACTGGCATTACACATCCACCTAACCATTCTCATATCATTCCTTTCTAAACGGTCAAAATCTTCCTGCTTCACTGCCCATCATGTCTCACTACCGTACAACATAACGCTTCTTACACAGGTCTTATACAACCTACCTTTTACCTCAATAACACTATGCAAATGAAAAGACGGTGTTGCCGTTAAATTATTTAAATTTTTTGCAACAATAGTTGTCGTTCAAAACCATCCAAAAGTAAAGTTCTTTACACAAAGTTAAATGTTATCGTGCATAGAGTTATATATATATAAAGTTTTCTTTTGTCTGCCGTCAGGTAAATTTTAAAGTTGTGGCAAATTTTTTTACCAACCTTGTGAATGCACATAACAATCTCTACACTGGAGTTCAGATTTGGTCTGTTTACACAGGATTTTACACCAACAGTGAAATTTAAGTTCTGTCAGAATGACGCTCCAAAAGCTCAGTCCACAGTTGGCTGTGAACAGTGCCAACAAAACAAAAACGAATGTCTCTAATTTTCTAGTTAGCTACTTCATAATAGTCCATAGTCTATAGTTTTGATCAGCAAAGGAAAATGGAGCCAGCCAGCTAGCCAGTTAGCTCCGAAGTTTTATCTAGCTATCTAGCTTAACAATCTATTGATAAATCATAGTCATAAGATTTATGACCATGGATCAAACTACGAAATTTACAACAAGTAGTATTGAGTTCTGTTTATTGTTTTCCAAAAAATGATAATTTTCAAGAACTAGGGTAAATAAATGACCTAGCCTGGACACCAAGCCTTACGCGTCCAGGCTCTGGGCTGACTCTGCGTACTTTCAGGGGAAAAAAGTGTGTTGTGCCATCTGGTTGCGCAGAAGAAAGTTTATCGCTTTTTCGGTTTTGGCAAAGGTTTATTTCGGCAAACAAGATTCATTTTTACGAACCGCAAAAGTTTCCTTCTCGCAAAATAATTAAAATTTTCCTAGCCGCAAATGTTTTTTTTCCACCAAAAAAGAACAAAAAATTCTCCTATTAGCTGTTATAAAAAATAAATCCTTCAACTTTGCTTCCCCGACTAACATTTAAAAGTCTTTTTTTGAAGCAGGTCATTAATTCCAATTTCAATAACTTATTGGGAATTAAAAAAATAAATATCACTAATTACAAAAAGGTAAAATTGCGAAAATTTATTTGGAATAGGTTTGAATACTCCCTGTCTCTTGCAAAACGAAACAACGAGAATTTTTTAAAACCTTGTATTGCTTTTAAACATCAAAATGAAGGATACAACAACAAAAATGCGTTCAATAAAATATAAGTTTAACAAAATATACATTCTTCAATTCCGTTTACGCTTTCATTACGTACCACATCACTTAAACTGTTTAGGTGGAATCGTTTATATTCGCATGACATGACAGCTAAGGGGATATTTTTTTAAATATCATAGACGTAGAAGACCCCAAAGGCTCTTCTAAAATATTTCAAAATATCATGGGCATAGAAGAGCTCTGGGGACAACGTTGATCGCCTGAGGAACATAGCTACATAAGAGGAAAAAGGTGTTTGTATTAGAAAGTTTTGCGGTTCAGTTAGATCGCAAAAATTTATGCATTTGAAGGAATAAACTTTCTGCGGTTTGTGAATATGATTTTATTTCTGCGGTAAAAAAACCTTTGCGCTGGGAAAATAGTTTTCTTGGTTTCCTGATTCAAACAACTTTCTTGAAATTATGTATTGTAAAAGGAGTAAAATAAAAAACGAATAGCTTTCTAAATACCATGACGTTTTTAATCCTAAACTAAAATAGTTTCGCATTTACAATGTCTACCCAAAAAGGTCTACTGCAGGAAATAGCATCAGGTATCCAAGGAAACACGATTCAGGCCACGATGACGAGAAAGACTGCTGAGAAAATTCAGACTCAAAGATCGGAGGCTTTTAAATTGATAGATAAGAGCTATAAGAAATAACACTTCCATGCATGAAATGTGCAAAAAGAATTCGAAAATTCGTGCATTGCAGCATCAACGACAATGCAAAGTTATAATGCAAAAAAGAGTGGGACAGCCGCCGCTTAGTGAGATGTAATTACATGACATTATTATCCCTCAGGCCCAGGTGAATAAAAAAATTTTATTAATTGGAGTGAGAAAAAAGGCAGTGATTGTTACTTTGGGGAAGGAATCTGTCTAAGGTTCCTAACGAAGTGGCAGGAAACTATATCAGAAAAATAACGAGACTATTGAACGCATGGATAGAAAACAGCCCATAGAGAGTAACAACAATAAAGGCGATTCGTATTACGCAAGCTTTACTACTGCAGAAACCCTCCAAAAATGTGAAAGCTCTTGAAAGAAGATTTGAATTATGTCAAAAAAGGTTAAATAGTCTTTATTGAATCATAATCTCGGCTTCCACAATTGTCAGAAAGATAAAATTTAAGAGCAATCTCAAAAAGATTTAAGCCTCAGACGATTGCAAACAAAAAATTTCGTGGGTGCAAAATATACGATATAATAGTGAGAAGAAATTTGGATAAAACATGGTTGGATGAAACACAATGAAAACTATGAGAATCGAATACACTAACTCGTATTAGATTGAGTAAAATATGCAGTGGATTTTGCGTAAAACGAGACACAAAAACTAAGTTGAAACAAACCTAAGTTAAAACATTTTGTGCGAATTGGCACCCATTAAATATGTAGGACTCGAAAAAAGTTGTGTCAAAGTTGTAAACAAACAATTAAAAGTTGAGTGGTTTTAAAAATCATCAATGCTGCAAGAAACATATTCAGTTGCAGAATTACCATGACATCCATGGAAATGCGAACTGAGAGATGATCTAAAAGTTGTGCAACTGCCAGATGAACCTGTTCTGAAGGTTAGCTTAGAAAAAAATGACGCCTATGTTTTCGCTTTGGCAAAGAGTCTCCAAGAAAAATAATTTATAAAGGAAACCTTATCTCCACATAAATATATAGTCTTAAGTGTTTAATGGTCGTGCAGAATCTTTTATTACAACAAACATCCTACAAAAGCCTAACATTAACAAGGAAACAATGGAAAGAAGAATTTTATTGTAACGAGAGGAGAAAATAGATTGTTTGATTTTCTGTCTTTCAAAGTCAATAAAACGTACGAATTATTTCAACTCGATCAATATTATCCAACTCATTTAACAAATAAATGTTTCGCTGCAAGATTAATGTTGCACTACGACTTTTAGCTAAGTCTGAAAACATTCTTCCTACTGCTAACTAACGAAACAATGCAAGAGCTCATTTAAAACGTCCTGAAGCCAACCCATTGCACATTGATCTATTACTACAAGGACTGTAAATTATATAAATTTTGATCTGGACGAAGACAAGGTTTTAAAACAAGCTCTTCATAATTGGGTAGCTGGGGCATCGACTTCTGATGTAGACGAATGGCGAACGCTTGTAGGTAGTTACATCTATGGTAATACTGATGTTGATCTTCGTAAGTCAATCGATAAATTTTCCAAACTGCTAAATACGAAAAAAATTGATGTCTTTGACAGCTAGATGATTTTTAGGAAATAGAGCTTTGACCTACTAAATCCATATGGTCTTTTTATTGGCTACTATCCTGACGCTTTGAAACGGTTTTGGATCATTAAACCTTCTTATTTTGAACAGACAAAGCTGTCATTTGCAAATAGTGAAATTACGGTTACATTGGAAGGGAATAACTCTCGGCTGCATTTGTGGGTGCAGATTTTGATAAAATGAAATACGTTGCAGAGAAAGTAAAAGATTGGATGTAGCTAACAAATATGTGTTTTGTCCGTAATTACAAAAATTTATCCTAATCTGCATATGCAGTCTACATCCATGGTTTACGGCATAGGTTTAATTACATCATGAGAACAATTGGCAATATATCAGATCTGTTTAACCCCGCGAAGACGTTATCTGACAACTATTATTGACGGCTTTGTTTAATGACTGCGTATGCAATGAATTTGAACGTAAGTTGTTTTCATTTCCTGTGAATTGGAAAAGATTGGGATGTTTATTCCTGCAGAACGCTGCTCAATTGAGTATGAAAATTCTCGTTTATTTACTGCTAACATAATAATAAATAAAGTTGGTGCCTTGAAAGATGTAACGATACAACCGCAGAGAAAAAAAATTGGTATGCTCAATACCATCAAAGAAGAACAAAAGTAAACGCTACTTAAAAAGACTAGATGAAATACAAGAAAAGCTAAAATGTGATGCCATTTGACTCAGCCCAGCAAACACACAACGTTGCAGGTGTTTAAGGGTGTTTAACCTCACGGCCAAAACCTAAAATCCATGTTGTCAGCAGTTTATAGATCAAATGAGCAGGAAAAGAAGAGGTCGAATAACAGAAGGATCTTATATGTTGACCCGTATATCCATGGTTCACCAAGGGTGGTTTACACCTAGTATTTACTTGCGTAAATAGAAGGCTTTCTGATAAGTGTGTTAGTAAATCCATGAACTGGATACGAACGAAGCTTAATGGATAGAAAAAGCAACACAAAATTTTGGTTGGAGTTTAATATATCCTAGTCCCCAAGGTTTATTGCCTATGTCAAAGCCGCTAACGCTTGATTGACGGCAAAAGGCAAAAGCCCCAGGGGACGGTTAAACATTGCTTTATTTTTAAAATTTATTTGTTCATAAAATAGGCGTTTCTTCTTTGTTGCTGTTGTGTTCGTGATTAATGGATGAAAAGAATGGATGTAAAGATACAACCACAAACCATCTTTAGTCGTAGAAAGTATTACATTGTTCATATTTTTTGCAAAATTTTAGGCTCAGGTTGTTCTTAATTATAAAAAAAAGATATGAGCCTAAGCTGTTCTTATTTTGTTGTTATTTTTAAGCAAAATCCGAGTCTCTCGTTTTTATAAAATTTTTCTTGTAAAAAAGCTTGCATATTGTTAAACCACGCTCATTAAAAAATGACAGTGTATTTCAGCCTTTAAAATGTTAAATATTTGGTAACATGAAACCAGCCGCAATGTGACATTAAAAGTACAATAAAATATAATAAGAGGAACAAGAGATGTATCGAATGCATAGGCTGAAAACACACTATAATAATTCTTTTTAGATGTTTTAAATATTTAAAAAAACCTTTATTTCTTCTGTCATCCAGGATGACGATATGTCCGTATCACATCCCAGATGCAAGAAAAAATAAAAGACACCCTGGGGACGAGGTTGTGGAAAACGTTAATAGCCACACAAAATATTTATGGAAACTAGGTTGGTTTGTAATTTGAATAATTTTGAGCATTTACAAAAAAAATTCTATAGCAAAGTTATTAATTTTGAGGCTTCATATCGCGAAAAAAAACTTAAAACCTAAAAAAATATATAAATACAAATTGAAATAAAACTGTCACATATTAAATCAACAGACTTTTATCTTTCCAGGGTCCCAAAGCTTATTATCACCTAAGCACTGGGAAGTAGTACTGGGAACGAGATTGTAAATCCGTAAATGTAAAATCTATTAATTATTTTAAAGTTTTTAAACAATAAAAGTTCTGGTACCTCTTGTATCATCTTAATAAAATATATAAACAATAAATAGACAAAGAAATTATTTTATGTCTTGCCTGGGCCTGCCTGAAGTTGCTAGAATAGTGCTCCATCACATTGTTTTATCGGTTATCCTTCTTAAATAAAAACAATAATATTTGTGGCGGAGAGCTAATTATAACATTAAAAAACATAAACATAGTTCAATCGGAAGCTTAAACGAATAAGAAATTTTTTCGTTGTCAATCAGAAATCTCGGCATCGATGTTTTTACCAAAACATAAACAAACTGAAGAAATTACCTGCAAGACTTTAGAAATCAAGCAGACATTCTCACGGTCGCCATTATTAAAACTTATAATTTATTAATTTGCATAATTAAGAAAACAATTGTTATGACCACGTGCACATATTTGTGTTTGAAATTCAGGTCTGACCATGTGCCTACATGTCCAACATTGATAATAAAGACGTTGGACTTATGGCTTGCAAGGATTCTAAAAAAAGGTACGTTTAAATTTTAAAAATCTTAAACTTTAAAAACTTTAGGCTACACCATTATTACTGCTCAAGATTTTTTTCTGTTGGTGTTTGTATGTCTTAGCAGTTTTAGAAATATCTAGCTTTAGAAATAAATATATATCTAATTTGTGCACTGGGAAGGCTTAAAAATACACTTTCAATTTTTTAGCCTAAAAATTTACGTAAACAAGTCTTGGGCTAATTTATGCAGACACAACTATTTTAAAAGAATCAAGACTAAATTTTTAAAATTTTAAGAATATTTTATGAATAATGCGAAGACACGATCATCAGACACCATCTTTTGTGTGTGAAAAATTCACATATTCTCCATAGAAGTAACAATCTTCTTTCTTCTGTTGGAAAAAGTCTTTCTCGTTTTAGTCAACCATGTTTTAAATGTTATCGCATTTCTTAACAATTTTAAAATAACATATTAGTCAATTTTTTTACAAACATTTAAGAATATCAGTTTGTAGAATTATTTAGGGCTAAAAGTGCAATTTCCTAAGAATCATGACGCTCGAAACAAAAAAAATACGATTCTTACAGAAAAATTTGTGAAACATAGAAAGTTACTTTGCAAGGTATTAAATCTTGGGGGTATATTTAACCTAGCTAGGTAAAATGGTACAAAAAACCAATTTACAAAAATAATAGGGGTTTTTATAACTGATAGTTTCTTCCTAAATCCTACAAAAGCCGCTCTCAAGGGATTTAAAAACTTCTAGGGATATGTCAGATTATATGTACCCATTAAAGTGTGCAGAAAACGATAAGAAAGAACAAATATTTACGATTGGGATTGGTTAAAGTTGCAGAGAAGAATAACAACATAAATAAAAAAGTAGTAGAAACAAAGAATTAATGCAATAGATCAAAAAGCATCAAATGAAACTCAAACAAGGAATAAGTAATAGACATATTGCAGTTAGTTTAAAAAAGTTCTAACTCTTGGAGATATAACACACATTAGCTATTAAAATACAGTCTTTTTTTTTATATATTAGATATGTCTACTTTCTAAAAAAAACATCTTTTTTTTCTCCCATGTCATGGTTGACTATAGAGGAATTAAATACATTTTACACTTGATGGACAAAACAAAACAAAATTAAAATCTGAAAATTCTTGACACAGTATTGAACTGGAATGTTTTGAAGTTAAAATATCCTTTTTAAATTATCCTTTCTTCTTTTCAGCAGAGGTGTTTACTGAAACTAAAGCATGCGAATTTTCAATATGTTTTGAGCTAAACTTTTGCTACATTTTCTATAAAAGATAAATGCAATCTTTAAAGACTCAGTTTGTTTTCCTTTAAAATTTTGATGATGCTTATTTCTTTTTCGCCCACTACGAAGCATTAACGTTGCATTTTTTTCTAAAAAAAATATTGCAAGAAGGTTTTACCAATGACGCAAGGACTAACTTTTTATATCATGTTATATGTTTTCTAGCTTTTGCCATAACTTTTGTTTCTTTTTCGGTAAATTTTTAATTCAACTTTACAAAAAGGCTATTATGGTATGTTTCAAAACTTTGATTTTTAGTTTGAAAAGATCCTCAGATTTACGTATTAAGTTAAATTTTGTTGGTATGGTTTGGTTACATATATAGGATAGCTAATTCAGTCGTAGCTACTTGCCTAAAACAGTATTCCTTCGTTTGAGTAAAGTTTATTGATACAAACCATTTTTTTAAGTAAAATTTTGCAGTTTCCAGCATTTTTAAAAGTTTGGTTGGTCTTAACCTTCTTATATATGAGTTACGTGTATACATCCAGCAGGTAAGAAGAAGAATCGTTGTATATTGGATTGATTTTCATTTATATATACAATCAAGTAGCTATAATGGTCAGCCATTATGAATAAACGCAACTAAAACGTTTGTGTTTCGAAACTTTTGACAACAACATTGACTCGATTGCTGTCGAACGGTCGTTACAACGGTTTCAAACATTTGGCGGGAAAAATTTAAAAACTCAGCATTGTTTGTTTACTAACAACTTTGCGTTAGGCTGTATACCGTTACATACCGTTCTATTTTGTACACATTGACGTTATTATGTTTTACGTTGATCTATAATAATGTTATATTTAAAGTGTTGTCATAATCATTCCCCTACCTGGGGGATGATTAAAATGGTGACAAATGACTCACCTTGGCGGTCATTCCCTTTAATATTTATTTAGTTATTTTTTTCACGGGATGATTCATTATAAATAATATGGTTTGGGCCATATTATGATAAATCTTTGTAAAACGATCAATTTTTTATGAAATGTTTTTTTTACAATTTTAAAGTAGTAGGTACTTTATTCCTTTTCGTCTGTCCCCACCTAACCACCCTCGAAGTTTAAAAATAATTTTATAAGCGCCCACATCTAATAAGTGACCAGGGCGGTTGAAAGTAAGCGCTGGGGCAGTATGTACAGGTATTTAAATGTGCGTAATTTTGATATCGATATGTATCACCTTCAAGCTTTTTCATGTCTTGCAAAAAGGTTTTCACGTTTGTTGTGTTGCCCCTCCCTGACACTTACAGCAGGCACTACAAGACAATTTTTAAATTTTAGACTGGAATAAAACAGTAAATTTATTATATTTATGATTTTTTTTTCTGGTTAAAAATGCTGTAGCTAAATAAATATAAAAGCATAAAACGAGCATTATTTACAAAATAGTATTATAACTACCCCATCTTTTTTTGCACGCTCATTTCTAAAATCAGAATTTAGGAATTTTATTTATGTATTAAAAGTTTTTAGCACATCTATATTCTATATTCCAGATGTTATTTTTTTTAACAGTCACGTACCTACAACATATACTACCCCCTCCCCCCCGTCACGCAAAGCAGCAGTATTCTGCTGTGGACAAGTTTGGCCGCCAACCTCGTTCCCAGTACAACTAACTTAAAGGGGAAGATGTTCGTATAGCCGTCCCGATTTGAGTAAAAAGTAATCATCTCTGGGTACGAGATTGGTTCGTTGGCATCATTGAAGTGGACAATAAAAGACATTAAGTTAACGGCTACATGGTAGAAACAACATACCTTTTATGCAATAATCGTGTATGCAGTTGATACTACCTCAAGGTAATATCTGTGAACCTATAAGTAATGATCCACTACAGAAGCATTCACAGGAAAAACATTCATAGTTTAAAGGAATGTTTGATTCGCGAGAATTATTACTTACGTATGTGAAATTAATTTTCTCTATTTTTAAGAAAGTTAATTAGTCGACAGCAAGACAGAAATACCAATTTTAACGTTGGCAACGACGAATTTGTTTTGAAATTTTTTTAAATGCTACTCAAATTCAAAGTTTTATGTGTTAGAACTTCGCCCCTAAAGGGCAAAACCTCCAGAGTTAGGTTAAAGATTTGACGTTACACATCTGCACATCCCCAGGGTTTCTTTTCCTTTTGCTTTTATTACGAAATTATGAAAAAGGCAAATCACCCTAGAACGTAGTTGGTTTGCACAGATAAAGTATATTTTTTCAGAAAAATATTTTTTTATCATTTTCATGTAAAGTAGTTTTATATAATTTCTGATCGTTGAATGTGATTCTCACGAAGCTTTGACATCTAAATCCTCTCAATTATATGCTGACAGCAGCTGTTGTTGACATAGAAACATTTGAAATATGATCTTGCCACAGGCTGATGCAATAGGGGATTTCCCTATCACTGGGAAAAATTATACCATTTTGTACGGAAAAAGCCATTATTGTTTCATTAACGTATGGTCTTTGGTGCAAGATTGAAATTTAAAGAGGATTATTTTATCGTGGAGTTTTAAGGCTTCCATTTTGGTAAGTGATTGATGTGTCACGATATAAAATGCGAAGGCTTGGTGATTGTGTGAAGAGAATAAGCAAACATGGCGAGAAAAAATTGCTAAAAAAATTATGCTAAAAAAAGTTTGAAAATTGTAGAAGAAGAAGGTAAAAATAAAATTAGTGCATGGTCTGAACTTTGAAGTTTAATCAAGACGTGCGCGTTTGCTGTCTGCATCACTAATCCTGTTTCTTTAGGTAGAGAAGAAGGAGAATATAAAAGGCCTTATCCCTACAACAAAGACGGAGAGTTGACTTACAAAGCCTCTATAGCATTCAAAATTTGCTATAAGAAACTTTAGATTTTTTTATGTTTTAGTGACGTTCAAGCTAGGTGGAAAGCATCTTGCGGACTCGAAAATTTTTGCTTTGTACTTATCAAAAGTGATGAAATATTGCAGTCTTCACCATGTGGTTACTACTACAAACTCAAGCGCGTACATTCTGGGAGAAAAACGTCTTTTAATTATTTTGACGCCATACATAGTTGTATTAAAACTTTTTCATGCTCACAATTTCAAAACAGGTCAGTAAGGGTTTTTCTTTTCTGAACATATGTTAAACAATGACTATGATATATACACAGCATGGAAGCGAAGCTGATCTATATAAACAAAGAAATTGATGAAAGCCTAAAATATGCTTCAACACATTTGATCTTTGCACGAAAAACTCTGTTAAAAAAGCGAAGTAAAAAGTTTTTTTTTCTTTCCAAGCTATTTTTATTTTTGTCAACGCTGCAGAATTTTGTTTTTGTTTTGTTAGAGCGGTTTTGAATTAATTTACATCTTTTAGAGTTCTCAAAATAAACAGGCACACAAAGAAACCAGTGAAATGCACTGTATCAGTAAGGCTGATAACAAAATCCACTTTAAGCAGAAGGCTAGAACTTAAATTTTCCTGAGCAATAATAATCTTATTCAGTTCCCACCCTTTTTGAACTTGTTGCAATCATTCAATGACTTTTAATTTTTCGCTATTTACCTACAGTTATTATTATGCAAATGTGGAATTTCACATATCGCATCTATTTTTTTTCAGAAAAAAAAAAAAAAAGAAAAAAAAAAAAACGCGGGGAAAACTGCTGTAAAATAAATTATCTGCATTCTTTATGAACTAGGAATTTCATTAAGTGGATATTTTATTCACATTCTCATTGCAAACGATTGATTTGTTGATCACATCACTATTGTTTACAATATTAGCTGTAATAAAAAGATAATTTCGTTGTCTGGACGCGTCTAAAGATTTCTTTTATCTGTATTCTGTCACTAAAACGATGGGATTATAAAGTTTATTCGATAGAATTTTATTTGTTGACATTTGACATCAATGTTGCACACGTGGCATTTATGACTCACGTCATAGCTATGAACTTGATAATGACAATGCAAAATAATTAGCTTGGATAAAAAAAAACATTCCAGCTTTGCTCAGCGATATTCTGCAGGCTCATCAACAAACAAATTGACAGATTTATTGTGGAGACGTGTGTTGATTTGTAGTTTAGCAAGCATTATATTGATAAAGACCAGCGAAGAAGTAAGATTGCTATCATTTTGATAATCTGTTGGTAATGCCACATTTAAAATGTTTTCTACAGCGGTCAAAAATTGTAATTAAAAAAATTAGAAAGATAAAGCGGTGAGATACACGTATTTTTTTTACGAAACATATTTTTTTAAGTTCAGTCTGGGTTTTTTTTAAAAAAAATATTTACAGAGCCTGCCCCTCATTATCTATCAATGTTTCGAAAATTAGTACTTGTTTTTTAGCCTCGTGTTTCTTAATTTTTTTTCTAATATAAAACGGGAAGTGTTTTGCTATGCTTTGTAATGTTTACGGCCCAAGATAATTCATGCCCCGATTCGTAATGTTTATCTATATTTTTTGTCCGAAATTTCAATCCTTTGTCCACATTCCTACTCGAAAAGTATTTTTTGCGGATTGTGTCTATTCCGTCTCTTGCTGTTATTTCACTGTAATTCAATAGCGAACTTTTTTGTATAAACTTGATTCAAATATACATTAAACTCAACAACGTAAAAAAATGTTATGTTATAAAAAGTGAAAAAAACTTCTCTTTGATGCACCTCGAAGAAAAGTTTTTTTTTTAAATTAAATAGACCTTTCCCGAAATTCCTAATTATGCCAAACTCAATTAAAAATGTCGATACTAAAAATGATTCTTATCCCTAAGTTTCTTTATCAAAAGGTAGAATAAATTACCTAATTTCGTAAATATTTCTATTCGTTAAGTGCCTTAATTGCGAGCTGAGAGTTACGGTCAAACCCTTCATATGGCCGAGCTTCCTAAGTTTTGTTGTAATTGATCTCTGCTTGAAACAGAAGCTTATTAGTACAAGTAGAAAATTAAGAAGATTTTGACCGTAACATTAATACCACCAAAACAGCATTTTTACATGTCGGATTAAGTTAAAAATTTATACACACACCAATTTAATGATACTGAATATGATCTTACAGTCAAAACATATGATCCTAAAGTCAAAACATCAAAATTCTTAAATTTTAAAAACATGTTATTCGGGAACCACGTATTAATTCGATGATGCAGCTGTGGTAGGAAAATTAACCAAAATTATTTTTAAGTAACACAGAATCCATATTTTGATTATTATTTTCAGCATAACTATTTTCTTAACTTTGCTATATTTCAAAAACAAGCAGTTTAGTATGTGGACCAATGGTGGTCTGAGAGGAAAAACAATATTTTAGTGACATCATTAGGCATCATTCAAATCCAAAGTTACAGAGCTTTTTTAGAGAGCTTAGAGAGCCTGGTACGAGTAAACTAGCGCCATTTTAAGAAATATTTTATTGCTTTTTCATTTTATTTCTGAGATCCTTATATGTGGGCAAAGTTTAAATTCATGTCCTTTTACAGGACAATAGAAAATATCGACAACTTTTGTGGAGTCAACAAGACATCATAATTTATTCAGAGTAGTTAAACAATTCAGTCCAGTGTCATTTAGCAAATGTTGGTTTATGTGTTACGTCAAGGTTACATTTGTTTATTGACGGTTAACGAAGCTTTATCGCGGGTTTCTTTGATGCAAAAAAAAGGGGAAGTAAATCTGTAAAACTATTTTATTTTCATGGAATTCATATTTTTTTTTGAGCATGAGTTTTATGTCTCAAACAAAAATGTATTGCATTATTTTATTTTATTTTATAGGCTGGCAACAGGACATACATTTGTTAATACAATCACGATGGCTGTAATATTTCTGGTGAGTTTTTTAAAAGATATTAATTAGAGAGGAAAAATATTATCAACTGCCACAGCTCAGCTACGAAAAAGGTTATGAATTGCTTTAGAACTCAAGTTTGTTTATTTCACTCATACTTCAACAATATCTATTTTCTCTTGTAGACTTTCGTGATGACAGAAGCTGTGGAATTATGCCCAGTAAGTATTTTTTCAGTACATCGGACGACTATTTCACACTTATTGTCCACCTTACCCTCTCTATAAAAACACTTAATCTGAAGATTTTCAATTTTTAATATACCGGGTTTTCGACTAAGGTATGGAAATTCCAGACAATTTTTAATAAGATTTCTAGATTTTACATTTTAACTTTATGTCCAATGTGAACACATATTTGTTTCTCGTACTTTATATGAAGTACTCACAATATCGGACGGAGCAAAAGGACCAAATTTTAAAGATCGTAATTACAAGAAATTAGGAAAACCCTTCACACGCACTCTAAGCTTGTCTCAAAATTCACTTACTAATATATACAGTGGATTTAAGATGCAAAAGTTTATTTGATACTTGAGGCCGTCAGTATGCCTGTTTTCCTAAATTCTTAGATTCTCCGCTAACCGCAGCTCGCACTTTTTGTATTGCTGGAGTTCTATCTGGTCTTTTCTATCAATAGAAAAACACCGTTTTTCACAGGCAAGACTTTGCTGGAATCCTTGAAATTTTAAATGATTCTTAAGCAACACTATAGGCTTTCAAAAATCTTTTTTTTTTGATATAGAAAAATTTACATATTCCTAAAAAAAACCCCTCTATTTTTTAAGTCAATGCTTTCGACATAACAAAGAAAGTGAACATTTAAAATTGACGTTAAGACTCTAATTACACCCTGCCTTTTACACACTTTTGTGTATATATACACGTGCGACGACCACGCCATTTGAGTTTTGAGAAATATAATCTTTTGTGAGCATCTCTTTGGGAATTTATCTCTGTGCGAGTTGGAAAAGATATGATAGTCGGTCAATATTCAGTTGAGTTTTTTTCTAAATAAGTAGCTTCGTAAAATGAAAAGGGCTCCACTGAAAACATGCATTACCTATAAGTGTGTATATACCTTAAAGTGATCTAACGCATTTTAATTTTGTAGGCTGAACAGTATTTCGACAGTTTAAAAAACAAGTGTGAACCCTGCACAATGTGCGGAAGAGAGCAAATAGAAACGCGAGCATGCTCCGTTCAGTCAGATCGAGTATGCGAGTGTCCACCGGAGCACTACTATCACTTGGGCAGGTTGTTTTGCGACACGTGTACCGTCTGTGACGCAGATTATCGGATAGTGCGTCCATGTGGAAAGAACACTAATACTATATGTCAGAAGTGTCCACAGGTAATTTTTTTAACACGCCTGTGCTTTTTCTTTTCCAAAAATAATTTATTTAGTAATATACACTAGGGCATCTAGCATTTCATTATTTCAACGAAATCCAAGATTTACTATATTTTTCACAACTGGGTCTGTGGGTTGTTAGGTAGTGCAGGATAAACTATGGATAGGGACCACTAAATAAACCTGGATACTTCTCCTCGCGTTGCAGGGCACACTGGGGTGGGGAACATAATTAATAATTGGCTTTATGTTGATTTCCTGAAAAGTCTTTCTTCGCTTTTTAATAATGGGACGGCTATTTTTCTTCAACATCGTCCCGATAATAAAAATTTGATAGCAGAGCCCTGGAGACGAGGTTGTGGTAGTCTTTGAATTACCCCTATTCTATATGGAGTAGAAAGTGTGGGTACACAAATATCACATTAAAGTTTGTTGGTCGTTAAAAATTTTCGTAACTTTCCATGACTTAAAGGATTACATTTTTTATTATCTACTTGAATAATCCAGGACAAATAAAACTAATATTATTTTCGCTGTGTTGAACACATATAATTGATTTGAAGTTATGTCATTTTTTGAGTATGCATTGGTGATTATGAGGTACAAAAAGGGCATCTTTTTTCAGG
Source organism: Hydractinia symbiolongicarpus (assembly GCF_029227915.1). NCBI lineage: Eukaryota > Metazoa > Cnidaria > Hydrozoa > Anthoathecata > Hydractiniidae > Hydractinia > Hydractinia symbiolongicarpus. Next base: position 9,314,184 of record NC_079885.1, read on the forward strand.
GACTTACCACTTATGGAAACAACTCCAGAGAGTGCATCCAAACGACTACAAGCTCACATCAAAGCGGTAAATCATTTACTTATATTTCTTGTTGTCTCACTTATCTTAGTAAAATCAGCAATTCGTCTAAGAAAAGGTTCTGTAAACAAAGTTGTAATATCAAGGTGTCCGATTACTGACATCTTTGCCTAAAACTTCTCATATTTCCCTCATTTTTCCCCATTTTAGAACAAAATATCACACTTATTTGGAACCTTAGGTTACCTAGAAAATGTCAATTTAATTATACAGATAGATAAAAAAGAGTGTAACAATTTCTTTAAAAACAGATGTGAAATTGAATCCTTAAATAGATCTAATTGATCATTTAAACTTAAAATTCCTGACATTTTTCTCACATATCAAAAAATTTTGGACAATATTTTTAATTTCCCTGACAAAATGGACAATGAGTATCGATCAAACTGCGTGAAAGTTAACGAATTAGAAAATTTTAAATTTTGTACACCCATCACCCACCCATAATGGGAGTTAGTCTAAAAAAAAAATAGGAAATGTTTAATTATAGGTCAACTTAAAACCCACTGTACCAGTTTTTTAGCTTTTTTTAGCATGCGTAAAGTGATTGATGCGCGCACAAATTTCTTTAGCAAAATACAAAAAAACAACATATATCGATAAAGCGCCAATCCTTCAAATAAACCCCTTCCTAATTAAAATTTAATTAACTGTGTTTTTATTTTTTTCGTAGGATCCGAAAGTGTGGGATTTCGTCAACAATGGTTGTCATGGCTACTACTCTTTTGTTTGAGTCACTTATTTTTTTTGTAAATAATTTGCTTTCTTGTTGAAAATATTTTTTAAGAAAGCTCTCTTTTTTGTTAATTTTTTGTAATTTCTTACTTTCATAGACTATTTAGATTTTTATAAATTTGAAAAAAAGAAAATAATGGATACCACGATTTTGTTTTAATTCAACGGTGTAATAACACGTTTGTGAATATATTGTCAATTTTGACGTATCTTTCACTTCGAAACAGGAATATAACCCAGTATTGAGTAGAACAATTATTTTCACTGCATTTATAGTGTATTAGATTAGGTGCGCAAGTTTATACCAAAAAAATACCGAGGTAGTAAGTCCGTCATCTTGATACGTGAAGCGGAAATGAGTCCATTACGTTGCAATCGACAAAATGGTCAAATGGTCAAGAAAGAAACATAGTTTTTTGAACGAATAACCAAGGGGCGAATATATTGTTTCTAAAGTTTTTAAAATAAGCAGTTTTAAGTTTAACTTTCATAGTAGTGGATGGTAAGTTCTTTGTGTTTTTCACACTGAAAATTAGAACACATTTTCTTTATATACAGCTAAGCAGCTTTTAGGACCGACGAGGGACAAGCAATGTAATGACTTACGTGCCATGCCCATTATCCGGTTAGGTTAAGCTTTCGCTACTAAATATCGACTTGAATAATCTTGAAATAATTCTGCAACATGAATTAGTCTCTACGCTACCTTTATTGGGCATGTGCACTACCTTTCTGCTACGTCGCATTCATTGCGTCTGTTTTGAAGATCAATTTAGAACCTTGGTTGTTTAATTAGAAAAAAATACGCATTATCAAATCGTTCAATACGGACAGCATGTCTTCTCCAAGGCTCTCTCCTACGACTATGATATGCAGATCGAGCAGTCTTGTAGCTAATATACCTGTTACCTTAACGATACCATCATTTTTTTAATCCGACCAACCTCTTTTACTGAGCACCATTTGGACAATTCTTATTTATTGTCTAATTTTTAATTCAATATCAATGAGGAAGGCAGTTATATATCTAGGCACTTGATATTAACGAATTACAAAACATCTCCCATACTTGCCGGTGGACTTGGGGTGTTGTTGCTGTTACCGGTTGCTGTCAAGAATGTTTGGAATTTATCGTTACCTTTTCTGACTCGGAATATACAGGTATTAACAAAAATGAAAGTGACGAGGAGAACATAGAAGATGAAATTGTGATTGAGGTCAAATTAGATGAAAAAAACACGATTGAACGAGAGCAAATGAGCGTAGCAGAGGTAAAAGAGATACCTGCAAAAATTTAGCCCCTTTTGTAATTTTAAGTAAACAAGTAAAAAAACAACAACAAAAACAAGAACAACAATGAACAAATACAAACAAACAGGACTGTTGTAATTCCATGGAGAATTGCTGAAACATTTTTTAAATTTAATTTTTTTTATTGTAAGCAAAATTGTTCTTTGGTCCTTTTACACTTTCTCTGTACAATTTTCATTACTATGTTCCGTCATTGCCACAAGCGTTCCTGTTGTACTTCGAGTTAAAACTTGTTGACATCAAGAATATGTCAAATCTACCCTCCTAGGTTAAATTCACCACTTCTGTCACGGAAGGTTTTTCTTCACGTTTAGGCAGCGCCATAAACTTTAGTTTGTTCTGTAAAGGTTCGTGAAAGTGGACGATGGTTTTGTCAACAGCTTCGCGTAGGTTATCTCCCACGAACATATACTTTATGTGATAACTGAATTTTTTTTGCACCGTCAAGGAAAAATACACAGCTATGTGTGAATCCATTAGCATAATACAGAACCACGTGTAATTTTTAAAACAAAGTACTTTATTTATTTATTTATTCCTAAAGTCAAAGCGAAACTCTTCTCATATTAAAATTCACGCACAATTGTAATTAATAAATATGGTATCAAAACTTATTTCTATGGTGTAAACACCAACCTAATTTTCTTTATCCCAAAAAGTAAGGAAAAAAAGAGAATTATAAACATGCAAAGAAAAGATACAGAAAATCACTGATGACATCTACAAACACAAGACTTGTTGTGTTCTTGCAAACCTGTTCCAACATGTAGTAAAATTCTGCTGACACCTAAAACAAGCAGACTATACTATATGCTATTATATCATACTATAATGGTGATTATACTATAACATATCATATGATACATCATACTACAGCTCGTATATCGTACATCTTCAAGGGATAAAAACTAAACAACTACTCAAATTAGTACGCTATGCATGTATACTGCGTACGATGGAAACCTTTATTTATTTGCGACTTCTATGACGCCTCGGTTTCGAACCGAGGTTTGTTAAACAGGATTATGCAGTAGCAAGTACCTGAAGTTTTGACAGCGACGATTGCACAGGAGCTTACTTCGAGGATTTTAATACGTAAGAATGTATAAAGAATGTTGTACACAAAAAATAGTTCAACATACCTCAAAAAGACAACGTGTTCGCTCTTGCTGGAACCTTTGGAGGAACGGTCCAAATAAACAGAATACATACAGAAGTTGCGCTTCATTCATTACCAGTGGTTTAAGCAGTACTTTCAAGAATCTAAAAAAATATCGTGCTGAAACTCAATTTTAAATGAACTTGGCTGACATTACTAATTTAAACACTTAAACAGAGTGGTAGAAAGTTAAAAAAAAATCTATATTTTCTCGTTTATACAAGAGTATAACTATGAAAAACAAATATTTTCTCATTGCTTTAAGATGGGCTCGAGAAAAACAACAAAGTCTTCCATTCGCAAAAAATTTAACGCACGTTTATAGCAACTCCATTTTGCATTTGCTGCCGAGAAAAATTTTTTGATTTCAACCTGAAGACAATTTTAGCTTCACACTTGTTGTTTTCACAATATTCATTAAGATTTTGTAGGTGGCTGTCGAAGTTTAAGTCTTGGTTACCTTTTCAAATTTTACATTTAGAGTAAGATAATTAAATCACAAAGGTAATAGGTACACCAAAAACATATATACTTTTAAAATTTGAAACATCTAGGATTGATGTGGGCACATCATAACCGAAAATCAGAAATTAAGGGCTATTAGTTTTTGATTGTATCAGAAGAATGTGGAGAAGCTTATAATGTATTTTAGGACTTTCTTTATATAACCAACAATCTTAAATTCAAATAATCACCCCCAAAATTTGCATAATTTTAAACAATTTGGCTACGCAAATTATGGTATAAAAAAATAAATACTTTAAATGGAAACCCAGGCAAAATATGACTTTTTGGGTTCTTTTTCTAATTTGATACACAATGTTAAGGGCAAACTGCGGAATATCAGTTGTTTATAAAAAAGTTAAATAAGGCTACAGGAAGTCCTGTCAACAGATACATTTAACACAGCTAATTCAACTTCAAACATGAGACACTCACGTTGATAATCGAGTGAACTGCCCCACACTGGAATGTAACCATGTGGCATGGAACAACGCCAGAATATAATCTGGATACGATTCGCAGTTCATAGCATGGTTATAGGTGAAGTCAAAAAACGATGGAGCGTTCGATGCTGACGTCAGCGTGATGTGGGAAAGCGTGGTTTGAATCACTTCACAAACTTTTTGGTTGATCACCTGCAAGTATTCGTCCTAAGAAAAAGAAGAACATGAATGTTAATTACATCTTGTTCATCCTCTGCATCAACATCCGACAAAAAACCTTCCTTTTTACGTGCAATATTGGACGAAAGACTTGCATGGAGCAAATGTCCGTCAACGTCCGTCCCCTAAGTAATGCACTTTTAATTTAACACACGCATTTTAAACTTAGCGAGATTCAAAGTTAATTTATGCTGACGTCAGCATGACTCATTTTAACAATTTTCAAGGCTTCTACTGGCCACACATTGGATTGTTCCCTAATTTGTACATAATGGAATGTGTCCTATACCCTGTTTATTTGGCCTACGTTTCTGCAGCCCATCTTGTATATCCATTTTGAGAATAGACAAAAAGTTGTTCATATATTTTCTCCAAGATTGTCGGTTGACATTTTGAAGTATTCCTTCATAAGAAGTCTTCATTCATAGAGTTTGACGTTTTTCTCCATAAGAATTTGAAATAATTCTCTATAAGAACTTGAAGTGTTTCTCCATAACAGTTAACTATTGAAAACTTAAGACCAGACACGAGCCAGTTTTAATTTAAGGCTAGTGTAGGTACAATACGACTTATAATTAACTTACAGGTAATGACGTCATAATTAAGGCTGTTGCGTTAATCCAGGATATAATGTCACTTCGTATACTTGAGTTTGCTTTTAAATTGCTAAAATTTAAGAGAATATAAACACTAACTGCTGCAAAGTCATAGGGCATTTTTTGCGGATTCTTTCGTAACGACTGGCTTTTTTCTCGATTACCACGGTAACTCGGTTACAAACTCGTTATAAAAACACATATCATTGCTCGAATTTACTTGTCTGTCGTAAATGCATGTTCACTATCATTCAAATATCTCCAAATGGGTTGGCAAAAACTAAGTTAATCGAAAACTAAACTTTACAACTATCACTGAGTGTATTCGAGGTAAGTTCTCCATAAAAAACCCACGAGAATCAAATTAGGCGGAAATGGTGTAATGGTAGCGCTTTCGGCTTGCAATCGGCGTACTGTAAATGTAGTATTGTCAGCTGATTTCAAGACATCTACTGACCGCGAATCGGCTTAAGTTGCAGGCAAGCAAGTTAAAGCAATGCTATACTCATCTCTGGTGGTAATGTAACACAGTTACAGTCAGAGTGGAGGAAGTAGAAAGAAAATCATACCTGAGGACATTAATTACTTACTGTTAGAAAAAACAATGCATTATACTGAATAACCATACCTCTGTCTCAACACGTTAATAATAGCCTTCCCAACCTCTTCTCCTGGCATTGGTAACGCCATTAACTCGACACAAGTCACATACAACGCATGCGCAGACGGATTGGGGAATTCGTTAAATCTCCAATCACAGGAAGGGAACGGAGAAGGATTTTCATTACGAATTGCTGATTGGTTAAGAAATTTTGTAAGAACACGAGCCTTAGGTTTCACCCAAAATAGGGCAGCTTCAGGCTAAAATCATTGTATTCAAAACTAAGAACAGCCTGAATCTAAAATTTTGCAATAAGTAAGAACAATTCAGGATGTAAATCTTCTTGCAACACTCTCAAGCTATGTTGCTACTAAAAAATAAAAAATAAAATAGAAAAGATACTTTTTACAAATCTTGAAATTAAATTAAGGAAATATTGATTGCTTGGCACCCATGAATCATTACTCTCACTCAAGTACGACAAAAACTCTTTTGAACAAGCCCTAAAATAAATAAATCAATTGGCCAATCACATTTAGTGTTAGTGCACACTCTAAGATACAACAACCATTTACAAATACCACGCCTAAACAGTAAAAACGTATATTAGTCCAAAACTATTATAGGTAAATGTATATTGATTCAAAACTATTCTATTATACTGTTGTAGGTCACTTAATGTATATTGACACAAAGCTATTCTATTATACTATTATAGGTTACTAAATGTATATTGATTCAAAATTATTTTATTATATTATTGTAGAGGTATGTTGTATACACTCATATTGAAAAAACACTACATAACAAGCAAGATACAATTTTTACTATTGTGGTATTGTTCTTCCTAGAACTATTAGCGATGATGTATAAAGTTAGCTAAATATGCGATAAAATGTTGATTCATCGCCTGAACGAATAGCTGTCTAACTTAAAGAAAGTTTTACGCGGAAAGGAATTAACAAGAACAGAACAGAAATTTTTCCGCTGGGAATTTCCTCTTCATAATATTGCGCTCATTTTAATACAGAAAGTAAACACATTTTGCCCAATTTCGACACAATAAAAGCTGATTAGGTAATTATTTTTTACCTTGTGCATTCGTACACAACGCAAAGATAAAGTTGAAATCGATTCTACTTTGTCCGGAACGGGTAAGAAAATTGTTCTGTTCACGAAATGTAAACATTTAAAGTACGCATGCTCTGGGACTTTTCTGTTCCTTTCCTTCTGTTCCTTTCCTTTCAGCGGTAAACTTTCTTGAAGTGAAAAATAGCCTTAAAGCATCAGTCCTAGAAAAGTTGTCACTTGAAACTAGGAAGGTTAAAGTGCACGGGTTCTGGATCCCCTGCTGATATCTTAACTTTTCTTTGAATCAAGTAAAATTCATATACGACAATGCTTTGATTTAACGCCCACCCCCTTTTTATGATTTTTCCAATAGACGCCCCTTTTACTAACTACCCCCTTCAGGGCGGCGTTTATTCGAAACATAAAGCAAATGTTAATTCGGTGAAAGGATCTTCAAATACCCATATGAAACATGAAAAAAAAAACATGTTTCGACACTGCTGCATGATTGACGTTGGCAATACTGATGATGTAGATATTATGCGAAACACATATGTATTCCCTCGGCAAAAAAAAAAGAAAAAATATAAAAATTTATTAAACTCAAAAACGGAATACAGGTAAGGGATTTTTAATAAAAATGGTTTTTACTAATTATTTTACAAATATGAAGAGCATATTAACAAATTTTTTCCGTACCGGCCTTCACCATAGTTGCTTGTTTGAGAGTTGATTATAACAGAAACAAGTTTCTTCTTAATGGCTACGTTCTCGCGGAGATTGTTTTCATAATAATGCAGCGTGTTATAGAGGTACGTGATTGGACGGTCTAAAAATAAAGATGTTTTGATTGGTTGCATAAAAAAGATTGTTTTTGTAACAAAACGAAATGTTTGCTCTAAATAAAAAGGAAAAAACAGAATTATGTCAGTCGCGAAAAAAATTGAAATTATTTTACATGACCAAAAAGACAAATTAAAAAAATAATATACCGTGAAATTTAAACAAACAACCAAATTCTTTCAAAATAAACTCGAGCGTGTTAACACCTTGCGGCGCTGGAACTTCCAACAGTCGGTGAATCAGAATATCAAATACCTACAAGGAAAAATAGGAGATGCTAGATCGAAAGACCATTATGGCACAGAAGTTTGAGAAATTTAATTGGTTGGTCGAGATTTGTAGCAGAAAAAAGCAGAGGCATTTGTATTTGCGGATTGATATCCACCCTCCCCCGGTCAAGATAAACTGTAAAAGGTTTTGACTTTTGCAATACATTAGACCTGGTGAAAATTTATTTCCAAAAATATTGATTCGCAATATTGTAGTTTCCAGGTTCTCAAGATTGTGTGCGTGCAGTAATTTAACTTTCATGATTTCAATTCAGTGAATTGTATAAAAATTTAATTTAATCGTCCATTGTGACAATGATGCTAAATATTTCATTATAAACTATTTTTATAGCCACAAATTTCACAACACGAAATTCAAGGCCGTAGCTGCATCCAATATTTAGGGTTGTCAGAGGGTTTGGGAAAGTTGTTGGAGTTGAAGCGCCAGGGAAATTTTTGTGGTTTTATCCCATTAGATCGGCTAAAAATGCTTCTTTTGCACAAATATCTCCCATATTAATAATGATTACCAAAACGCTTTCTTTTAAGAAAGGAGGAGCGTGCTTTTTCAGCACTCTACCCCTAGATTGCAACGAAAAGTAGAACTTACTGGTATGAAGCGTAAACAAATGTTTCCAAAGTATGTAGGTAGATATTCTGGTGACTGGACTTGCAGTTTGTTCGCTTCCAATATCCCTTCGTAGTAAAACTTTTCAGGAAATTGCTAAAAAGAATAAAACGAAATACGCAAACTATGAAGGAGACAAAACTGATCCTGAAATGGATAATACTTTCATAATGACACAAACAAAATCCTCCTCCACATTTAACTATTACATTAAATTGAAGTAAATGTTGAATAATTAAAAAATAAAAATATAAAAATAATCTTCATACATGACACGTACGTCAATTACATATAAAATATTGAAAATTTAAAAATTTCAAGCAGTTTAAGAGACGTTACACAAAAAGTCGAAAGAAATCGAACCAAGAGGTAAGTCTAATTCAAAAGGATTTGTTAAAAGTTATTCATTATAAATGTTATTTTAGTATAGTTGTGTGACACACTTCGACGCCAATCTATTATAACTTTTTTTTCATGACCAACTCTTCAAAATGATTTAACTTTAAGGAAGAAATATTATCAGGAGTCTATTCGACACAGTATTAGAAGTGAAGGAACACATATTAGTGATGTAAAAGGATCCATCATGACTAAATTCGCCAGAAATTTTTTTTCGAAATTGCACCTTATAAAACTGCAAAAAATTTTTCAAATTGATTATCTGCTTTTTTTGATTGGTTTAAAACTCGACGATCGCTGACCGCTTAACGAAAAAAAGAAATAATTTCTACTTTTTGTCAGACGATAATTGCACTGCAGCAGAGCTGTGAAAACAAAGCAATTTTTTTAATTAGCTACCGCTAGATTGTGTTCAGTTCCCAAGTACCTTTTTATGTAAAAAGCATCATGTTTTTATATATGCATTTGTGGAGCGACGATACAGAAATCATTGTCTTATGAAAACAAACTAATGGAATACACTGGTACACAAAATATTGCATTTTTATTTTACGACGCCAAAAAACCCTGACTAACAAATACACTTTTTCGTTTCGCCGAAATAACTCATCGGTTAAGAGGTGGACAGAAAAATCCTGACCAATTGTTGATTATCTGAAAGCTGAATAGAAATGATGAAAAATCAACAAATTTCAACCCCTAAAAGGGGTATGTTTCAGAAGTTATGACAAAAAAATTAGAAGGAGGGAGGGTGGGGGCTAAAAAAGTCCCCAGCGTTAAATCATTCAAAAATCCTCACGTTATATATAAAAAATGAATAAAGAAGAAGAAACTTCGGATATCATCTAGTTTTAAACGAAAAAAAATGAACAAATATAACATTCACATCACAAAATTTGAAAACATGCGCAATAAAACAACTTGATCAAAACAGAATAAAATAAAATGAATAATCTCATGCAACAGCTTCTAAGAAATAAAGCAAGTTAATGAAAGTGAACACATTTCTGAAGAAAAAAAAGAGAGAGATGAGATAGTAACTGGCATTCTCCAGTAGGTGCATTTCATATACTTCTATTAATGTCCATGCCCGTCTCCAAACATTCGTGCTCCGATCTAATTCTTTAATTTAATAGTTTTTCCATTAAATTTAAATTCAATTTGCTGGCTCATCATATGAGAAAACAGAAATCCAGTAAAAACCAGCAATCCGCATATTGAAAACAGAACGAAAAGACGAACACTGTAAATACAAAAGTTTGCAGCATTTTCTCATGCTTCCAAATATTCACAATCAACCTTCACTTTGTGACTACCTCAAGACATAAAAGAACTGACTTCATAATGACGAAATTTAATTAAAAAACACCATAGACTAGAGGAGATGTAGATTTTTTATCATAATCATTTTGATGAATAGTAGAGAACACACATTGTTTACTAATTCAGTTTGCTGCATGTTATTCTGAAACATTTCGGTTCTGGTGGGAAAATAATTAGTTATTTTGTTTGACATAGTCACATATTTATACATTTTTGGCTAATTTTACTATTTTTACATTAATTACTAGTGTAAGAGTCAATCAAAAAAAAATCTTACGATTATTTCGGTAGCGAAGTTGTCAACATAATCTCTTTATTTTTGAAAACTACAGAGTTAGGTTTATTTTTTGCAAATTAATTGGAATGTCTCGGAATCTTTTTACATTTTTCATTTCGCTCAGTTAGATTTTGTTTTTTGAACTTGTAACAAAAAAACCCTTCCATGCCCCAATCTGCTTAAAACGGCAGCGTGTAATATACCGTAGTTCCAAATATCAGCAATGAAACTTTAGCGGCCTTTTTTGAAAAGTCGTAGACCGTTTGTAGCCCTACAGGATAACTGTACTTTCACCCTTTAGTTGGTCACGCCTGCTCTACGAAAATGTTTCCTTAAACATTATTTAAGAGATTAAGATAACGTTGACAGGACAAACAAGATTCCACCAGTTAAGCATGGTCGTCATATAGTCACGATTAAGTGTGAACTGGGTTTAATATGTGACATTTACGATTTTTTTAAACATTACAGAAAAAAATAAATAAAATAATAACTTAAATTATTTAATAATTTTACAACATTTTTTTTTTTAATTCTGCAAAATACCTGAATTTTTTAATTCGCTCGCCTGGTTTAACCACTACACAGTTGGCATATAAACTCTACAAAAAGTTTTTTATACTGTTAACATTTTTGCAAGCAAACTTAATCCCGAAATCTTATTCTTTAGAATTTCATACATCTATATTTTGATCATTGTCGTTTTGCTTTTTTCTACAAACTACTGAGAAAACATCTTTAAAACAAACAAATCCACGAATAAACAACAATAAAGTAAACAACCATTATTTTAATAGAATATAAGAATATCCACTTTGTAATGTCAAAAAATAGTTGCCGTGCTTAGAAACGGGGAATATTGTTCACATGAAGTTGTAATGTCTGAATAGATGAATCAGTGGACTAAAGTTATTTTGAATCAGTGCGTTATTTTGAAAAGGTCACCTCACGTTATTTTGAAGCAGTTATCTCACGTTATTTTGAAGAAGTGAACTTACGGTGTTATAAAACAGTCAAGCTATGCTATTTTGAGGAAATTGAGTGGGTTATAACTTTATATAGAATGACAGGAGTTAAAACAAAACACGATAACTTTAACGACACAATTTTTCTTAGCTAATAAAACTAACACTTTTGAATATTTCTACAAGAACGTTCACTGCAATTTACATTCAGCTTTTATAAATATAAGGTTATTAAATTTTTTTTTAGGTACGAGTAAAAGGTATGGACCAAAACTTCACAAGTGTTATGATGGTGATAATGTCACTGATGTCAATCGTCATTGTCGTCATCAACGTGACATGTATATATGTCATTTTGGCATCCACTCTCTTACGTCACAAAACTACTACCATTTTGATCGTTAGTTTATTATTTTTCCACCTCCTGCAAGGTTTGTTCGTCATCCCGTTTTACACCGCCAAAAAATCCAGCATTTCAAACGAAACAGCCAAAAAAATCATCTGCGATGGATTTCGATTCTCCTACATGGTGACATTTTACGGAGTATGCGTGAATGTGTTGCTAATTAGTGTTGATCGTTTTTTAGCAGTGAAACTTTTGACGTCTTACAAGTTGATAGTGACGGATCGACGTGTAAAAGCCGTAACTCTCGCCGTATGGCTGTACATGTTCCTTGTGTGCTTGATACCTTTTATCGATATACAACGAACCGAATCGAACAAAACGACAGCGTGCAACTACAATCAACCTCGAGAGTGGACAATTTTTATGTTGCTATGCAACACAATGCTAAGCTACATCGTAATTTCATATTGCTATAGTTATATATACGTCAAACTGAGTGTGTCTGAGAATAAGACTCGTTCCAGTAGTAGCGAACCAATGACAAATCAACCAGAACAAATTGAAAGACTCAGAGATAGTGTTTACAGTGAAGATGGAAGTCAGAGGGATGACAGCTGTCGTAAAATCATCAAGCTGACATTCATTATTGTCATCGTGTATGGCGTGACATGGACACCGTCAATTATTTATTACCTGCTCGTCAGCATATCGCCCTTTCTCTTCTCCCAAGACTATTATAACTCTACTACTGAAAGTTACGTTACATTCTTTGTAAAGTTTGTGTCCTTTTTCGATGCGATTGGTGCGCCTGTTATATATTGTTACTTCCATACAGACTTTCGTCATGAGTTTTTGACAGTCTGGGAGAAGTGTGTGGCATGGTTCTCAGCACGGTCCAATGAAGAGAATGGATTTGTTCATGAGAAAACGCACCCTAGTAAATGTCTCCCTGATGTCTGAATTTGTGTAAACACGAAGTTAGTAATCTGTATTTTTTAAATAATTCATGATGTAATAAAATAAAAATATTTACTGATACACAAATTAATTATAAAATCAATATACCGTAAAAATTGAATTAAGCAGCCACCTCAAGCGCCCCTTATAATGCTTGAAAATCTTATTAAGCGCCCCCTTGAATAACCGCCCCTCCCAAGAAACAAAATATTAAATAAACGCCTGGGTGCTTAAGCGAGTCCTCCTGGTGGTTTAAAGAAAGAAAATAACAAGATCAAAGAATTCTTCTTTATAACAGACGGGATGTGTTAAATACACACTTGATACTACTTTTACCTTAACAGTTTTGAGCCCTCACATTAGGTTTACTATACCTAATGCAAGGACTCATAAGTGTTAAATCAACTAATGTGAGAGCTTTAAACAGCCAACTAATCTGTTAAATTAGGCATAAAATAATAAAGTTAACTTTCACATGTAATTTACGGCAATTACCGCACATCAATTCCTTTCTCTTTTACAATCCTGTTTTTGAAAGCTCATAAGCACAGCAGGGTGCAAAACATTTAACGCCCACTTCCAAAAAGCGTGCAAATGTATTGTTAAACGATTACACATCTCCGCACCAGAAAAAAATAGCAACATTTAATCGTATAGTTTTCCTAAAAAGGGCTGGTCACGCCTAATGAAGACTCTCCTTCGGGGTGGGTAAAAAATTTGCACCGATTAATTCGCATTTCTTATCGTTAAAAGGAAGATAATTTAAATGAAGTTGAGTGCCTTATATTTTGTATCTTTAATTAAAATGAGATATCATAAGAATGAGATATCTTTAACCTCCAACTACAAGTAACAAAGGAAAAAAAGAGGAGCGACAGGGAACTCATCTCTCTTTAACATTCGCCAACCATCTGTTTCCATTTTGAGTGTCTTGTCTTAGTGATGTTAAGGTGGTGTTATGTTCGAAACAGCAGCTGTGTTATCGTGGAGTAAATACAACTCACGCACAGAGAAAAGAAACAAAGCAATATAATTTAAACAAAACTAATTTCACTTTCTCGAAAGTACTTTGTTAGTTTGGAAAGCTTAATTGAAAAAAAACTGGGTATTTAACCAAGTGGTCGAACATAGAAACAAAATTAGGAAAGCATTTGAAGCATCAGCTACGACTCCAAAACATCAGCAGTGACAAAAACAGAAAGATAACAACAACAACAACAACAACAACAACAACAACAAACAACCGGAAGACAACATGAGCACAGCAGTCATCTGCACACTGTCCATCTCATGTATAGCGACTGTCTTCATCAACAGTCTCTGCGTAGTTGTCATAGCAAAGTCGAAACAACTCAGAAGACGGCCATCAGCTATCTTCATTCTCAGCTTAATTGCCACACACTTAATACAAGGTCTTTTTGTTATGCCCTTTTATATGCTGAAGCGAAGTAAATGGGAAGAATCGAATTTAAGTCGAATTTTTTGCAATGGATTCCGATTCACATACATGGTGACGTTTTATGGTGCGTGTGTCCATGTTTCGATCATCGCAATTGATCGATTACTCGCTGTTCAACTTTTGACTTCATATCGAGTTCTTGTCACCACACGAAAAGCGATATGCTGTACATTACTAGCGTGGGGTTACGTAATTACACTTTGCCTATTCCCGCTTATACCTCTGGAGAAAACAGCGTCAACAAAAACAACAGTTTGCGACTACAATCCGCCAAAAGAATGGACAATCTTCATGCATATCGTTAACACTTTAATTCCATACGTTGTCGTTACGATAATTTACGTTATTATTCAACAAAAGTTACGAAAAGCGACGACAAAAACACAGCCGTGTACAGACGAAGAAAAACGAATGCGACGGATGTCTGCGGTTGCAAATAAAGGCGACGAGTTAAAAGATCGTATGAATCGCAAAGTCATGCAGACGACGTTTGTCGTCATCTTTATGTACGGCGTGACGTGGGCACCATCTTCGTGCTACTACTTGCTCATGAACATCTTCCCCTCTGCGTTTCCAGATGCGTATTTCACGTCAGACATCGAGAAAGTTGTCTCGTTTATCATTAAATACATCACGTTTGTTGATGCAATCACAGCTCCTCTCATATACTGTTACTTCCACGAAGAATTTTTAAGCGAGTGTCGACGAGTGCTTGGGTTGCAAAAGAACAGCACTCGAATAGCGTGTAAAAGTTGGCAATGTACTAGGAATACAAGCAAACAAAGTGAGATGAGAGGTCAGTGGAAAGAAACCAACTAACAAAAATTCATGTCATTGTTAACTAAATTATATAAATTTATCTAAATTTTTCATTGCATTGATGCAACATTATACTATTTTGATAAGGCACATTCTTAAAAACAAAAGTTTTTTTTTTAATTTGTTTTTTCCAATTAGTTCTTAAGTTGTTTTTTTTAACACTTTTTACCCTAACCACTCATATTTGTCCATCCCGTCCCTCGTGATGCTATTGCATTGTCATCATTTCTCCTATTTCTTCCTTACTTGATTTTTTTTAATTTAGAACTTATTTAATAAAATTTTCAATATATTTTTAATTTTATAAACATTTTTAGTTTAGGCAGAACCATTTGTATCTAATGAGAGCTGAATAGAAATTAGTAATTTAGCGCATGTGCAAAAAGTGCATTGCACTTTAGTACAGGGTTGTCATAAAATAACTGAAACAATTTTATGCGGGCCTTTTTTTAGGAAGACAAATAAAAACAAACAATAAACTTAACAAATAAGGAAATCCTGTCCAATTGTAATCTCCTTTCGATTTACAACTAGATTTTCAGACTTGAAGCTCACTTCCCGCGAAAAAGCAAGTTGGGATCCTATGAAAAAACTTTGAAAATTATCTAGGAATCTCTTAATTTTTGTCTTAAAAGTTGTGTTAATTATGCGAAATAATGACGTCATGAACTCTAGGTCTAAAATATGTAATTACCGTTATGGAGAATAATTATAGTTACTAAATATTGAAATTTATGTAAAATGTTCAAAACTCCAAACTGAACGGCCAGAAAACATTTGTAACCCTATATACCTTGTTAAAACTGTTAAATACAATACCCAACTAGAGCTAGTTCATAATATCATGCATAGTTAGTAAAACGTCTGAGTCCAAATTCATAAGAACCAATCAAGAAAAAAATACAAAAATCCCTAAACAACTTTTCCAGCTCTTTAATATGAAATTAACTTGATTTTTGACAGAAACGAGTCGAACATTTTTAAATAATTTTTAATTCGATTGAAAAAAATCGAATATTACAACAATCAATCGAACGTTTCGAACAAACCTCATGGTATGCGATATGTCGGTCGTGCCAATCGTTTTGATTCCAATGCTGAGCTGTATTCTAACAAGAAGAAATGAATCATTAACAAATAAAAATAAATAAGCTAATCCAACTTAGGTACCCAAGAATTATATACCCAAGAATGTTTTAGTAACGCAAAATATCCCAAATAAAACCAGGGCTTCCGGTGAATTGATGAAATGCTGGGAGTGTCAGTATTAGAAACTACATTAAATACATTTTAAGAACATGATTTAACGTATAAAGTCGAATAACAAATTTTCGACGTACAAGTGTCATGGGGACCGAAGGGAATAGTTCGCGATAATGAAAGATATCCAGTTTTCCAGTAATAAGAAATATAAAAACTATTTAAATAAGAAATACAACAGATGCAAAGTACAATAATTAAAAAAGTAATTATCAAAATCAATGTAGCAAACAAAATATGGTTTCGTTTAAAAAGTACAACCACAACTTTTTTTAAAAAATTCTTGTTTCAAATTATCATTTATTTTATTTCTACTTACATCCTCCACAAACTTTTTCACTCTCACTTTAAATTCAGTTGGCTGTAGCAGCAAATACTTTATGATGTAGAAACAAATTTGTGAATTCTTTTCGTCATGAGGTCGCAAACACTAAAAATAAAATTGTGAGAGGAAGAAATATTTCCTGTGATGATTTTCAAGTATTTTACGTTTAATTTTATCTGCTCAAAGAAAGATCTTTGCAAGTGGATAGCGACAATTTACTTTGAGAAATTACTTTGTAGCAGAGCTTTTAAATTCACACTGAAAACGATATCCAAAACAAAAACAACAACAAAATTCCTCTTGGTTCAAAACATAATCTAATACTGCTAATAAAGTAGATATTTATCATTCCAGCATTATATTTTGCAGAACACAACTCCATAGGACTTACCAAACTAAGTATAAGTCGATCAAGTGGTACGATATCATATTTCCAAATCATTTCATTTAAAAACAAAAACCTCTAAAAAATTAATATTTTACTGTTAACTCGATGAAAACGTGAAAAACATCAAGTTTCATAGAACTAAACGTCAAAGAAATATAAACAACTTCAAACCTTGGATACTTGAGCAGAACCTTGCGAGCCACTCGAAATAAACATTTTAAATTCATGTACCAAAAAATCTGCAAACGTATTTAAATAATTCGACAGTGCTTTCGTTCTTAGTTTCATTAAAATTCTAAGAGAAGAAGAAAAAATTCCCATATCATGTCTTAATTTATCTACATACTGTATTATCTTATATGAAATAAAAAAAATTCACAAGAATGCTGAGGCTTGTTCCTGAATATGGTGCTGTAAGATATGATACGTTTTGTTAGAATTTACTCAGCTAAATTGAGCGTTTGCAGCAAGTATATTTTGAGAAAATTCTGAAAACGATTCTGACTTGGCATAATAAAGTATAGTAAACGTTGGGTCCTAATGCTTGAATTGCTTGAAGCGCTTAAACGATAACCGGTCTTCGCGCAAATAATAAATCCGCCACGTTACTTATTTCAGCTGTACTTTACTACAAAAAATTTTTTTTCTATATTTCTGATTTTTATTTTAGTACAAATAATTTAATCAACATGGCTTTACGCGAAAGCATAATTATCACTCTTTAAAATCACGTCATCGCGTTAGTTCTCTTTGCTGAGATTTTCATTTTACAAGTTCAACTCATTTTTGTTGACCGATATTGGTCACAAAACATTAAACCCAGTAGCCTGTGATGCTTTTTGTACATATTTTCAGTGTCTCTATCTCTTGCATCCTGGTTCGCCCGTGGGTAATAAATAATGATTTTAGCCTGCAGTGGGTATGAAATAAAGATGTGGTGTATCCATCTTAAAAACAAAAACATGGTAGACACTTAATCAGAAAACTTATCTTAATACACTTATTTAGGACCCTGGGTATACAGAATAAGCACAGCTAGAAGCCATACAAACAAACTGGCTGGGTGTAAAGGAAGCACGAAGAAACATGACGAACTTACTGATAGCAAACAGGTGTTATGCGTCCTTGTTCCAACATTATTTTCCACATGATACTGAAAGAATAAAAAACAAAAAAATAATATACCAACTGATGTCATATGTTAGCACCTTATATATTTTACAATTCCATTTCTTCATCACCGTCTCCATCAACACATTTTTTTATGCAGTGTTGTCACTCTTCCTTCAGGGTCCAATTTAAAATTGGAGAATATCTCTGGAGGAGATTGTGGTATTGTGATGAAAAAAGAAGGATATTTATGATATTTTTAGGATATTTATGAGAATTTGAGAAGATTTTGATACCGGAGAAAAGTAAAAACTAATACCGTTTTTTATGAAGTATAAATGATGCAACTTTGGGGATAAAAACATGGCTGAGCTATTTTCGAACATCATTACGATTAAAATTTAAAATATTCAAAAAAAATTAATAACAGTTAAGAAAAATTATCTAAAAGAAAATTTATTTTGAACAACGTTCTAGGTAGAAGAGATTTGAGAAGTTTGAAGGCAACCATGAGATGTTACAACCTTTTGATGATTCAGGAAAAGAAAATTCCGAGGTCTAGGTTGCAGATACTCCAAGCGTTTACTTACTAGAAGAATTTTAACGAAGTTGAAAATGCACATTTACTAAAACAAGCCAAAAAAGCTCACCATAGTACAATTTCAGGAACTTGGTCAGTTTCTGTACAGTATGTTATTACTTCTTCATCATTGGAAAGCGCTAAGTAGAAAGTTGATAAAATTTTTAAAACCGATGCTTATTTTATGATAAAAAATGAAATACTAGCTATACACTTTTCCAAAATTTCACGTTCTCGATAATAAAGTGTACATGAAGTGCTAGCGTGGTTCTTTTGAAAGGTCTATTGCTTGTCTTTCGTCGTAACGTGTAGTAATCATAAGCGATAGAATTATAAAAAGAGTCTGTATCTCTTGGCACTTTGACAAGGTTTCCAAAACCGAGGAGAATGATGTTCGCGATAAAAAATTTCAAACGTTAAGCTAAATAAAACTAAAGCAACTTTAATTTCTGCAGCTGAACCATATGTTCTTCAGCTGCAGAATAACACTGATTATCTCGATTTTAAAGTGCAATACGTTTTCCAGCAAAATAGACCAAATAAATAAGAATTAGGAAAGTGGCATTGATTTTCCAATTGCGTTTAAATCATAAATACTAATACTTTTTTACAAACTTCCACAGACATTTTTTTTGATTTATTATTGAAAAGTCTCGAAAATGACATTTTTTAGCCCCAAAGGCAAAGGTAATTTTTCAGGAATTTATAAGTTTTGCAAGGCACCAAGCATTCGCGCTCGGACAATAGGTATCATTTATTTTTTTTACGTCCAGAGAACAAATAAAATAATTTAAACGACAATTTAATTCCTACATTTTACTTTCCTGTAATGCTTGTCAATTTTTTCGAGAAGCTGTTTCCCAGTGACATCATAAACTATTCCATTTTGAGTGTAAAATTCTTCTAAAATTCCAGGAAAGCAAGACAATGTTGCTTGTGACCATCTAATGAATAAATAAAGTAAATAAGTCAATAAAAATTTAATACATGTGACACATACGGTTTTATAAACACCAACACAGATATAACATTTCGCTGTGTGCTAAAGGTGGGTTTCCATGACAGTCCGCAACTGTTGTGGAACACGGGTAGAGAAGAAATTCTATCTCCACCAAATTTGTTGCTCTATATCTCGTGCAATTCATTCTACATCATGTGTTTTCATTTGATTGGTTCCTGCGCGATTGTTATTTAAGTGTTGTGCGATTGTTGTACAACTGTTACCTTACTGGTACTAATTTCAGCGGGTATTGATTTTGGCTAAATTCGCGAAATTATGTACCTGCAAAACATTTTTCAAGATACCATGTGCGAAAAAATAAAATATCAATAATTCGTGAAATTTGCGAAAAAGGGCAATTTTATTCACACAAGGAAAAAAAAGAACGCTATCGCGTTGTGTGAAAGTTTTATTGAAAAAATGCTTTTATTCTATAATATTTGATAACTGCAAAAAAATTGTCAAACAAGACATCCGCGAAAATTAATATCCATAAAATGCAATTTTTTTCGAAAAAAAATTACTGCAAAAATTAGTGTCATAAAGGTACTAAATTTTTGGGAGCCAACCTTAATACTACATAAGTATGCACAGCGAAAATTCATTGAAGTTGGTTGGCTGAGATAAAATAACCGAAATCAGTTCGTAAGGAAAGGCGCAGTCGGATAATCTCTTTGAGTCATCCTTTAAATAAACTTTTGGTCAGAACAGCGACAATAACATTGGCAGTGATATATTGTTGAATTGCAGGATTTAGTTTTACATAACAGCTCTTACATTTTGCTTAGAAGGCTGTTTTTTTGCAGGGTTGGTACAGGCATTTTTTAGACACCCCACCCGTCCCAATTTGACGAAAAAAATGAACATTTTTATTTACAAATCAACTCACGTTTATATCTAAGTGCTGTAATTTTTAAATTCACTTGTAAGTTAGGTATTGAAACCCGAAACGCGATGGAATAATTTGTTTCATATTGACTCTTGTTGTTGTAAACATCAAGTAGTAGCAAAACACAGTTGTCTTTTGCCCAAACTGTCAATACAACGAAAATAACCAACTTTCTCCTTCTTATTTGTAGGGTACTCATTAACAACAAAAGACAACAATTTTTTCCAAACAAATACTACATAGTATACTTCAAACTGAAACAGACTCTATAGTTGTACAAAAATTATTGGGAGCAATTATAAAAAAAAATAACAACAAAAAAAGCCTCTTTTATTGAATTTCAATTATAGACGAACTGCCTATTGAATAAAAACACGCAAAGAAAAAAAAATATTTAAATTTATATTAATGAAACTTTTTTAGTCAAATCCCAAATTTCACACACTTGTACCAACCACTGGCAACCCTTCAAATATTAGCACACAATGAAATAGACCAATTAAGATAAAAAATTTCTTCTACGTCCGCTTACAAGGCACCTACATTGCCTTTTAGAATATTTATTGAGTGTATACCATTATATAAATACTGTTGTTCACCTTTGGAAGATTCGCCCGTCTATTTCTTATTTCCGTAGCTTTTTCACGCGTAAAAACACAATATAGACTCCAAAAGAGAAACTGTTCTTGTTATATTGAACTGATATTTTGGAACTGCACTTGTAAATATTGCTTTGATGTATAAAAAAGCAAACATGATATAGCTGCAATAACTGTACTTGTCTAATACAGCTGGTTTTGCAATAGGTAGAGCTTGAAACCCTCTAAAGATTTTCAACACAGCAAAATCTCCCTTTTTGCAAGATATTTTATAATAACATTGACCGAGAAAAAAATCAAAAACAACAACAACGCCACAACACAAAACAAAACAGAACATCAAGAACAAGGGAGGAAGAAAATATTACTTATGAGGAGTTATTTTTATTGCTTCTCTCAGAAGACCTTCACACCAGGTAAATGGCAGACTGTCAGCTCCTGAAACAACAAAATCGCAGTATTACCAAAATAGATTAAAGATTAAAACTTTACATGTATATAGCCGTTACGAAAATATAATATAACAATTTGGGAGATTTTAATTTCCAGACAACAAATACCAGGACTATGCCAACACACCTGTAATATGCATTGCTCTAGCTATTGTGAGAATCAATACTCTATTTAACTCCTCGCAGTCTTTGGATAATATCTAAAAATACAAAATGTGGTTTATTTCCTCATCTGTTGATGGCAACCAAAAGTAACCAACCAACCGACCAACCAACCAAAACAAACCGACCGACCGACCGACCTACCGACTAAAACAAACCGACCAACCGACCCAAACAAACTGACCGACCGACGAAAACAAATAGACCAACCGGCTGACCAATTAAACATACAGGCAAATAAATAAATGTGTCATTACCTGTTTTGGATCAGAATTGATTCTTTGTGTTGATAATTGTGACTGAACATCAGAATTTCCAAACCCCATAATCAATCGTAAAGCGGTGTTTTGAATGCTAAAAGATACCTGACTTACAAACTACTCTTGAAGGAAGAACATTTATGAGGGTAAAAACTAAGGAAAATAAATTATATAACATATTAGTAACGTTTACGCAATCAGTATCCAGCAAAAAAGCTCACATTGGTCTACTAAGACGTGAATTAGGGGAGAATCAGCCAGAACTTGAAAATTATTATTTGAAAAAATAAAAACAATCTTTTGCAAATGAGTAATGTATTGCAAAAGAGAAAATTGTCAAAACTATGTGCAAAGTTTACTTTCTTTAAGTAAGCGAAATTATATTTTACGTTTTCGGTATATTAGCATCCCTAATCACTAGCCTAATTCCTTTATAACAAAACATCGCATTGACAATGGTCACACTTACCACAGATGTAGTTGACTTTTATCAGTGAAAGGTACCGTTGCAACTGAATGCAAGTGAGACAATAAATTGACACGATAGTGAGGCTGAATATGATGCAATCTGTAGCTAAACATCTCAAGCAGCGTGTGCAAAATACCCCACGCTTTGCTTTTCAAAACATTCGGAAGAAGTTGACCTGAAAGAAGAAAAGGTGCTTTATTACAAAACATTTAATTAAAAAATGTCAAAGTACATTACAATGACTTTATTGGAAAGGGAATCTTGTTACAAGAAATTTAAAGGCAACTAAACGCCTCATTGTCTCCATCACTATTTACTTCTCTCAATTCTCAATATATAAAACACAAGGTTCTACATTCACTAGTTTTTGATCAGTTTTAATAATAAAGACTATGTACATTCCATGCCTTTCAAACTAAACTTAAAACCTAACAGAAATGTGGAAAGGAAATAAAAAAAATCGAAATCATATACTAACTTATAAACCCTTTAATTCCCAGTAGTTCTATTTCCATATACACCAGTAACCGACTGTATGTCTCCACTAATGCTGGTGCCAGCGCAATTTGCTGTTGTTGCTGCTTTGTGGCTTGAGCAACTTGGATTATGCGAGTAACAATACCATTGATCAGACTAAAAAACAGATTAGAATAATCCAAAATTGTTAGTGCTTAAAAATAAATTGATTTTAAAAGAAAATACTTAACAGTAACCATAATATCCATTGTTTATTATTTTAAATAGCATTATTTTTGTACTTTAGGTTGCAAGAATTACTATACTTTAAATCGATGCGAAAGTGAACCTTAAGGGAATAGTATCCTAAGTCATAAACGAAGTTGAACTTATATTATAGGGCTCAGCAGGAAACTTAGTAGGTATTTAAATTAAAATTCACAAAATGGCACTCGTGACCTCGTATCAGACCCTTTAAATTTTTGTCAATCACCTTGTAACTTTGAATTTGAATGTTGGTCATGACAATTCAGCAAAAAAAATGATGTACCTCATTTTAGCATGCACAGTCAAGGAATCTAAAAGCTTAACATCCAATGGGACAGTATTACCAGCAGCAACACAACCTTTTGGGCCCGGCAATTTTATAGTGCTCTGTCCAGTGCCATAACATCTGCCAACAAGTTCGTGGAGAGGCGGTTGAAAGGATTCAGGATTAGTACTGTCTAAAAAGCATTGCTTAATTAAAAATAAACTGGCTGGTGAAAAATAGAAAATAAAGTCCTAGACTAATATACTAATACTTGATATACTAATCTAAGATGTTCTATCTCACTAATGCATCTTTCCACATCCACAATAGTTTATCATTTGTTGACATTGCTAGGCTATGAAACAGCATAGTAGGTTTACATGAATTAGAAATATTTCTTACAAGCATTGCAAAGGAGTGCGATTTCATATCCGGCTCCATCGTGTTGTTTTTGTTGAAGAATTTGATAAAGATACCTGCCAATGTAATGAGAAATCTAGCGAAATAATAGCGTATTCCGTCTGTCTGTTTGTGTGCGAGAAAAAAGTTGTGTTACGGAAACACAAATGCTATATATAAAAGACGGCGAACCCGGGGATTTATCCACGGGATACGGACTAGTCTATATTATAATACCTGTATACGTCTGTCTGTCACGCAAAATGGTAACCGCAGTTGCCAGACACATAAAATGCGGTAAATTAAGGACGGGCGGACCCGTGGATTTATTCACTGGTCACTGACTAGTAATTTAAATTGATTTTATGTGGCATAAGTTTAGGCTAAACAGATTTTTTTTGGTACAAAATTCTACAATAATCTCAGGAAAAAATTAGTTTTACATTATTTTCCAACAGAGCATCAGTTTCACAATGTCTAAAAAAGATGCATAAGGATCTATGAGAAAATTCTATTGATAAATCAGAGGAAAAAATTAAATTTAAGCCAAATAGGCGAATTTGTATTCCATTATTTTCTTCAGAAGTAAGAGATTAGCTTAGCTATGTATATACCACATAAAATTTGGTGAGAATGTGGCAAAAATGGAGAGGGTGTATGAAAAAAAACCATAAGCATACTCAAGTTGGCGTGAAAGTGCAGGAGGAGGTCCTCGTTGTAATGAAATGTTTTCAATCTTTGCCTAAAACAAAAATTGATTTAAACTTACACTTCAAACTTGTAATTTGCATGTGAGATTTTTTAGTAGGTATTTGTGTACAGCTTTATTTACTTCACTGTAACAACACAAAGATACCTATGCCTATAACAAGGATTATCTGATACAAAACTATTCATGAGATAAGAAACATAACATACCTTTTTCGACAAATGAACCCATATACATGCCATTGAAAGTGAGATAGAAGATTCAGATGTGATTTTTGATGGCACAGGTAGAGGCTGCAAATGAAGATAATATATGTAATTCCTTTTATAAAAGAAATCAAAAGTATGGAAATTTGTTAAGGTCCTTCATTGACAATAATTTCTGTGCATAAGTAACTTTGTTAAGACACATCACTTAAACGAATTAACAAAGATTGTGCAAATATTAATACGTCTTATTTGCTAAACAACAAAGTAGATAATTGATGTTTTTTTTTTAAGGAATCATACTTGTATTCTTAGAAAATATCGACAATTTGAGCCTGAAATAATTCTTAAAGCGACCCTTACAATTGTTAAAAAAAATCAGTTATAAAATGTGTTAACATTTAGAAAACTGTTGAACGAACAAAGAAAAGACAAATAATAACGATAATATATCATAAGTAAACACAACAAAAAAGCGAATACTTCAGATTTTATTCAAATTTTGCTGAAAAATAATTTTGGTGTTTGACGAACCTCGGCATTATTTTTAAAATTTAGGGGCTGGAGACTTGCAGAAGTGCTGTCTCTCATTTATCTCATTTATCAGAAATGTGATATATTCTATTATTTAGCATTTTACACTCACTTCAATTTAAATTAGAAGCAGAGGGCTAATAATATCAAGTTTAAATGTCACCAAAATGCTTGGAGTCAGAAATTATCTTTCCTGTCATATGCCTAATTTGAAGTTTTCATTAGATATAAAGCTAGTTAATAAACAAACAAATCAGTAAGAATATGGTAAGCTTTGTATCATTAACTTTTTTACCTCTTTCTCTGAATACAACAGATCAAAAAGTTTCATAACAGGTGAAAAAATCGATAGCTGAAAGAAAGAATTACATTATATATAAACATATATTGCATACAGAAATAAGTTTGGCAATTTTAAGGACTTGAATTGAAGTTTAAATTTTCTTATCAGGGAATCAGCTTTTTTAGCTCATATTTTTATATTATACTTCAATACAAAATTAGAATTAGTCCACGTGTACGTTAGACTGTCAACAAACCAACTAACTAACTAACGAACAAACAAACGAACAAACAAACGTAGCATGATCTACGATTATGAGTTCTTATAGCAACATTCCCTCATTAGTAACAAAAAATCTGGACAAAGTAAATAAAATAATTATCACGGAGAGATCACAGAAAACGCAAAAGAGCCAATCAACAACATTTCCAAATTCTATTTTTTGAATTTCTTGTAGTCAAGGAATCTAAGAATCTACTGACATTGCTCATATAAACATTGAAAAAGAAACTATTAAAATACATACCGGACTTTTCTGGATGCTACCAGATATAAATTGAAGGAGAACCCACATCAGGTGATCTCTTCCTTTGTTCAAATTGCGCTTGAGCAACTAAAAACATTTGTAGGTATTATTTAATAATAAGCCTTTTAAAATTAAGCGATTGCACCACATGTTTTATTATCTTTAGTATTTACAAGTGCTTCCTTGTGGTCATTATATTAAAAAGACAACCATTGAGTTATCTTTACCACAACAAGAAGTATTGAAACTATTTTTAAAGTTTAATCTTAAGGCCAAAAAATCTTTTATAGTCGGAATCTCTGCTTCATAATGGCAGGGGATTTAAGAAGAAAAATTAGGCTGGGGTTGATAGGTGGGTGTGCTACTTCGAATGAGCCAATGGGGGTAGGTGTTAAATTTATTTTAGCAATGTAGGTACAAGAAAAATGTATAGAAATGTATAGCCCCCTCCCTTAAGTGACTGCTGAATTGAACTGTATCTTTCTCAACCCGCCAAAAAAGGAAAGTCACATGTTTTAAATTTTAAAGGGTTAATCTCTGCATTAATGGCATGTATGATTCATCCAAGTCATTTGTAAACAATAATAACACTGAGGTGGTTGACAGGTTGTTAATTAAATCCTACTCAGGTTGCTGACGCAGCATAAGCACATCAACCACTTAAAGAAAAAAAAATATTTTGTTACTACTCACTTTGTCATGCAGAGCAAGCACCATATGTGGGAAGCTAGCAAATTGAAACAAAATAAAGAAGATTAATTGGCTGGATAGATGTTGCCACAGTAATTGATGTGATTCATCACCATCGTTGATATTTTCGGTTTTTTCCATTGCTACAATAATCAGATCTACCAGCAAGTCTTCTAGTGCCTCACAACGCTGCTTTTGCTAGTGGATATAAAAACATTAAACAAGTAATTGTAAGAGAAATATTGGGATGTCATAATGCAGTTTTTGATAAAATATACGCTATCCTCTAGCTAATTTTATGCTACTTTGGTATCACTGTTTTTTATTGCTTTAAAAACAAAATTCGCAAGAATAAACTTAGTCACTTATTTTAAAAAACTAGTCGTTAGCCCGTGGAAAATCCACAGGTTCGCCCGTCCTTTTTATACCGCATTGCGTGCTTCTCGCTATTGCGCAGCTAAGCTACCATTTTACGTGACAGACAGACGGACGGACAGACGTATACGGGCATTATAATATAGATCTTAAAATTTGTATTTTACAAAACATGGAAATGCCTATTAGGCAAACCCTATGTAAATACTCTGATAGTAAATTGCTTGCATTATCTATCTTTTTCTGCTGGTCAAAATTAAGTTACCCACCTGTTTTTTCAATCCCAGCATGGAGCAAACAATGTCTCTCGAATATGGCTGTGCAATAACATATTGCAACAGGCTTTTTTGTGGTTCAATTAAATCCTAAAAAAAATATCCCATTTGTTATATAATTCCTGGAATGAACTTCTATTTAAATAAAATATGTAACAATAAAAAGCATAAATGTAAATTATTATTATTATTCTGAATATTTCTACATCATAGCCGCTTCAGAGTTGAAAACCTTGTTATCAATGTGTGTCCTGTTTTCTGCATTTTTACGTTCAAAAAAAAAATGTTGTTTTACGCTGCTTTAAAGAAGTAAAACATAGAATTACCTTTCGATATGGTAGTGGTCCTTTTAGTGGAAACTTCAACGTTGTGGGTTCTAAATTCCATACATTAGATGAGCCTGAGTGACCCACAACTGGTACAAGGCGAGCATGTCCTGTTATAGAAACCATCTGAGCAAGTGGCTTGAATGAATTAACAAAATTGGTAAAAATCTCTCCCAACGCCTAAATAAGGAATTTTTTAAGTTACAGCTTAAATTTTAAGTCTCGAAATCCCAACCTGAAATAAAAGCAGACGTACCCAATGTGGATGAAAACTGTCAACAGGATAAAGTTTGTAAATCTACAGAAAGGCAAAAAAAAAAAAAAAAACAATTATTCCTAAAATATTTAACATGTCAACAATGATTTTTAAATTTTGACATATACCTGAGTTTTCAAATTTATTATGTTTCATATATTTTTACTCTTGCTATACACAAGGTATTTTTAATCATCATAAATTTACTTCAAGTAGCAACACAATACTTTGTACGTTTTAAAAAAGATTACCTCGTTCGCAGCAAAGTAAATCGGCATCAGGCAAGCGTTTCGATCAAGACCGATATTTACAGTCTAAACAGTAAAACATATCAGAAGACATTATACATACTTTATGTTTACAAAGAAAAAGGGTTTTTCTCATGTAATCTTTATATTACAATTTTTGCTATCTCAAAAATATCTCCCTCTTCAGGTTATAACTGTCCTCTGATGTTGCAATTACGAAGTCTAAGTTGCGTGTTTCTAAGTCAGAGTTTTAAGAAACAGCAAAAACAGCAATTTTTAATTAAAAACAATTAACTGGAAACAAATTTCGTTAATCCAAAAAAATACAAACAAAATTCGAAAGATGATTTTTTTTGTGGTTCAAATCCTTATTACCACTTTAAGGCAATTTTTAGTAAAAAGCATATTTAATTCACATTACTTGTGTTTGCCGTAAATGATAATTCAGTAAGCACTGCATTGCCGAATTTTATGGCAACATTTAAATGAAAAATATTATTTTACCAGAGCAAAGAAATAAACTAACCTTTTTCACAATATCCAACAGAGGGTACTGTGATTCCATAATAGTTTCTGGTAGTTTCACTTTGACTTGATTGAGGAGAACTGAATTCACTGCTCGTACACTCTAAAGAAATGTCTCATTAGTAAATCACGTTTGTTGCAAATAAAACTGTCCTTTGCAGAAATTTTTTCTGTAACTTAAGCAATTACTATTAAAATTTTTTGAGGTATGCAACGCAACTGTGATGCTTTGCAGGAAAAGTAGTACTTTGACAGTCGACATTTTCGAAAAAAAATTCCATAAAATGAAAAGCGAAAGAAATTATGACCAGGCTCTATGCCAAAATGATCCGTAGCATAAAAAAAGATATAAATACATTAAGGCTTTGTTTTAAACTAATAAATAGCACATAGAAAACAATCCTGGACAGAACTGTTACAGACAAGTGTCAAATTGTAATTACAGCTGTCAGGTTTTAAAGTTAGATTTTCTCGTATGCCTGCACAATGTGAGGTTAACAAGTGCTCTCACGTATGAAAAAGTGGTCATATGCTGATATCAGTGAAAACTAAGATATTTTTAAGGGTTTGGATTTAATCAAATTGCTAAGATCCAATTTTATAAAGTGAAATTTGACAAGTTTAAAATGCATGAATCTAAAACAGAATTATACTATGTGATTACTTGTGGTGACAGAATTTTTTGCCTCAATATATTTGTCCAGGATTGTTGTATCACATTAAACACTTGTAACGGTTGTGTCATCATAAAAACACAAATTTAATGTGACCAAGAAAAACCTTGGCAGACAGAAAGATTAGTACAACTAATATAATAAACATACACATGAATTAAAAGAATAAAAAAAAAATTAAAATACCTTATAGTCCATACGAGTGAAAAAATGTAAAATGAATTCAAAACTTTCATTCCACACATGCAGGTTGTCAAATTGCAGATATTCTGAATTTAAAATATTTTCACATGCATCTCTTAAAAGAAAAACAAAAATTTACAATTTATTAAACAAAAAAAGCTTATAGTAATTTTTTTTGTTTTTACAAGGAAACTATATTTTTAGCTATTTGTTCTGGTAACATCAAAATTTCATCCAGGCAGACCTTTAATCAACATCACAAAAAGACACTGGTGGAACCAAAACAGCATACCTTGCTGCAACAACTCCACATTCTACCAAATGTTTTAACAGATCATACAAATATGACAATCTTGTTTTTGTTACTTGTTCGTTAGCATAGTTAACGAAAAAACCAGTAACAGAGTTTTGTTCCTAAATAAAAAATTTAACATTTACAAAGAGTGATAGTAATAAACAGTCAATTTAAACATGGTAGTCAGTTATTACTTAATAAAACATTTTGAGTTTATTATCAACCTCAAATCGTAGTCCTATATCAATTTACCTTGTCATATTTTACTATAGTTTTAAACAATGGTCTGCACATAAAAAAAGAGTTTTGAAAGTTTTAAAAACACTTATGTAATAATAAAGGCTTGCCATTAGTAAATTTTATATAAGTACAAAAAGATTTCCAGCATTTAACCCTGCAAGATCAATCTTTTAGTAAACATTTACAGTTGTTCATAGAAACTAAAATAAAGCATTTTTGATTTTCGCTTAAACTTGTCAGATTAACACCATTTTTGTTTTAAGCTTTAAAAATTGGCTGCTAGCTATGTTGAAGTGGCTGCTAAACACAGTTTCATTTTTACTAAAAAATGTAGGAGGGATCAACATTATTATTATTACCAATAATATTGCTCCCACCATGCAACTTAATATTTCACTGATTCGTGCTAGGAAACTTGACAGTATAGCAAATATATGTCTACCTTGCCTGGTATCAGTTTCCAGTAATGTTTGAAACTTTCTACAAATACATCCTTCCTAGTTTTTTCTTCATCAGCATTGTGAAGAATCAAGCTTTAAAGAGAATATAAAATAAATGTACCAATGGACAAATGTTTACAAATTGAAGTGTCAATTACAGTTGCATGCAATCAATTTTCAGTTCAATAAATAGAAATAAAGAGAAATAATTGCGGCTAGCAATTTTGGATTTTTATTTTTTCAAAAATTAACTGCCTTTAATCAAATCTGAGCCAATAAAACAATCGTTATAATTCCATGCAAGCTGACAGCTAGAAGAAAGATTTTCATAACATGAATTATTTTTTCTTAAGAAACAACTTACCCAAAAAACGCAGATTCTACGGATTGAAAAAACTATGAAGTAAAAAAAGAAAGAAAGAAGATTTAGCTACAATGTATTATATAAAATATGAAAATATAAAAACTGAAAATCTTCTTCAAAAGATAAATTTAAATATTTTTCTAACGGTATGGATAGTATGGGATAAATGTTGTAGTATAAAATACAAGACTACAAGTTCAAAATAATCAAATCAAAGTATGCAAGCTATATGTATGTATTTAAGGAATGTACCCATTTGGTTCTGGCTGCATGTTGCACAATGCAGACTCAAAAACGTGCAGTGTTAGTTTTATTACTTAACTGCACTGCACTACGTAATCTCACTTAAGCCAAGAAATCAAAAAGTCAAAGCTTCCATCTTGGAACTAAATCATTAAAAAAAATCGAGGCACACAATTTTGATTCTGACATGCTAAAAAAATGTTTTAATGGGTCAGTATTAATACAGCAACTGAGTCTGAATGGCGTATCACAATTTCCTATCCTAATGAGCATGTTACTAACCTGACCAGTTACTCAAATCTACTACCACTAAAATTTTTATTATTAACTTCTTCAGTATCAATACAAAATAAACTGTGCATTTCTATAATTAATAAAGTTTGTTATGCTAAAACATGGTTTGTGTAAAACAAACATGGATTTAGAAACAAAAATCTCTCACCAATGCATCATTCAGAATAGTTTCTAGCTGAGTTTTGAAATCAGCCATGGTCACTCATTTTAATTAGTTAAATAAATATAGTAGTCTAAAAGCAAGGACATACTAAGGTAAAAAAGGAAGGGCACATCTAGTACCTACATCGAAAAACAAAGGGTGTCTGGAAGGTTTATAATTCTTGCTATTTCTGAAATTCTAATAAATTCTAGTACCATTATAGCAATAGATATAAATTTTACAACATTGATTACTAATAAGCAGTCTTTAGCACAAGCTTATTGGCTAGTAACAAATGCACAAGAAGTTAGATAATAAACAAAACACATTATTTCAGGCTCCGTCAGAATTTTCTTGATAATACAATTTTTAATCTGAGCACGGTGGATCGTTTCTATTTAGTAAATCTTAATTCATCATACATCATTACACACAAAAAAACACAGAGACTTTGTGCTAAAAAAGACACACTGACAGGAAATCTTTTTTTTTTTCTTCTCACAAACAGGTCTGTTATTGTCTATCCCAGTTAAATAAAGTGGCTGATACTTAAATATTCCAATAAAGATGTTTTAGATATGCAACCAAAAGAAATCCTTTTAATGCTTATCAACTGCCAAGTAACAAAATGACAAAATTACACTTTTGAACTTACTGTTGCCATCATAACTACAACAATATAACAGATGGTTGTGCAATGTTGGTACCACATAGTGTATTGAGAGACCATGTGTCATTGTTTTTACGCCTTCATTAGATTTTGAAGAGGTAACAACTTATTGAAAAACAGAACAATATTCAAAACTGACTTTAGTCATTTATGCTTCGCTGTTTCTTGACTCACCCAATAAGTTTTCTAAATCCTTTTTTGTTGGTGCCCTACAGGGAGACATTTGAAAGTTACCCCAAAATAAGTCACACTTTCCAAACTAACTTGAAAACAAAAATTATCCAAAATGTACATTGTAAAAAAGCACCTCTTCTCGTTAATATATAAAAAAGCTGGAGTGTATTCAATCCTTTTCAGCATGAGCAAAATAGGTTTATTTTGTATTTATTAGTTCATGCACAGTCTCTCATGTTTCTGTATCAAAATTAAATTGGCAGATTTTTCATGAAAATTTTCCTGAAAATTAAGGGTAGATATAATGGTAATCGTTCGCAGATTACATAGGTAAGCTTTGAAATATCAACCGTTTAACACAAAAATTCATCTTTACAAATTCGTGGAACCAGAATAAAAATAATAAAAAGATAAAAATTAAAAAAACTTGCCTGTCATGCTCATCACACGGACTTTGAGCATCCCTACATTAATATAATATGCTGTTAGTAATACCTGTTGTCTGTTTTGACACGAGATAAAAAAATAAATAAATTCGCATCCCACAATGCTTACAGGGTATCTCTGTATTCTTAATATCTGTGGTCTAATATCATACAGGCTGATTTTTTGTTAAAAATGCATACAAATCTTTTTCTAAAATAACAAATGTTCAAATACTCTGAAATAATTTCCTGGATCAGGCATCCATGTCATGATATGTAACTGCTATCATATCCTAATAACACCAGGTATCAATCTTTAATTCAAAAAACAAAATTAATAAATTGGATTGTTACCCTACTTACAAGTATAATTAAATGGTTTTTAACGTTGAAGCCCTTAATTATGTCAATAACTTGTTAACAATTTGAACAGTTGCCAAAATCGTTTAAAAAGCTGCCATCTATAATACTGCAATAAAAGTTAAAAATCAAACAACATTTTACCCTACTGGAATTCTAAAAAACTATATTTTTCCCCTTGTATAACTATGGCAAAAAGATTTATACTAGAAATCAACTTATTTGATGATGTATCCAACTGTTGCCAATAGTTATTAAAGATTTATAGCTTAACTGCTTATTAAGATAACACTTTCATCATTTTCAAAATTATAAATTAAGCTAATAATCAAAATACCTAAACATTTTGTTCCTGGCAGTTTTCACTGTTCAATAGAGAGTCAGTAATAATGGGAACACCTAGATTTTCCAATAAATATTGTTTCTCTAGTGGATTGTTTACGGTCCATGCAACAACTTCTATTCCGTTTTCTCTCCACTTGTTTATATATCTTTTAGACAAATGATCCTTCTGCATGGCAACAACTGACACTCCAAGAAAATCAGGCAGATAGGTGTGAATAAGAACTTCTGCTAGCTTATCACATATATCAAGAAAAGGAGTAATATACCAACTAAAACGAGGCCGACCAGAAATTTCTCTTGCCATAAAATGATATCGCCATATCAAACCAGTTTGATATTGCGGACACTGCTTTCTTATTTGATAAATAACACCAGGGAAAAATGATGTGACTAGAACAAAATTGGGCGCATTTGGTACTGTTTGAAGTAATTCTTTTAAAGCAAAAGCAGTTTTATGTGGATTTCCCTTGACATCCAAATCAATAAGAAGATTGTACTTCATACACAACTCAACAACTTCAGTGAGCGTTGGTATTTTTTCAAATTCAATATTCGACTTTCCATCCTTTGTCAAGGTATAATTAAATTTGGCTGCAGCATTTACATTTTTCATATCCTCATAAAGCATTTGGTTTACTTTACCGGTTGCATTGGTAACTCTATCAATGCTGTCGTCATGAAAGATAATGGGCACACCATCTTTAGTAAAATCTAAATCCACTTCGACAGCTGTAGCACCATTTTTGTATGAATTCTCTATCGCAATTAGTGTATTTTCAGGTCCTTCAAATCCACCGCCTCGATGTCCTATTATAATGGGTTTGTTGTCTCGAAACACCATGCTCTGGATTAAAGATAAGTCTTGCTTCGGAAGTTTGAAGAACTTGTAGACAATAGCGATAGTTATAATGGGAACAACACCAAAATATGCTATGAAACTCATGTCTAATAACTAAAAAGAAAAATCTGTACAACTTTAAATTTAGGTCAAAGGTATAAAATGGATTAATACAAATTCAATAATTACTTGAAATCGACCAAATCTGTTTTTAAGGCCAATTTAACAGATACAATGAAAATCATTTTTTGATTTGTTGGTATTCATATTTATTCCCCTTGTTTTAAAGAGTATTCTTAAAAGCTACGCAAAAGGCAGATTTCAGCAAAACAAATTGAGTATAGAGAATTGTAAAATTTCCATGATGAACAGGAAATAGGCAGTCAATCCAATATATTAGATACAAACTCTTTTTGGGTATTAAAAACAAAGCAGTTATTTTGAATTTGTTTTTAGTAAAAAGTTTTTCCACAAAATAAACAAAACAAAACTACTAATAGGTCAAAAATTGCCATGGGAATGTTTCGCTGCCCAAGTAAAGAAGCTGTTTTTACTTTTCTGTAAAGAGAACGTCTTTCTGGCTACAGACAGATATATTTCACCATTGAATTTATTGCTAAATTCATCTCACGGACATCTGCCTTAAATTCATTTTAAACTATTTAGAAGATTATTGCAAACAACATTTATTATTCAAAGTTTAATTCGTGATCATTAACATTTAAAGGGCTTCCTGTATTGAAAATGATTTTTTGGTAGGTTATAGAGGATGGAAAGTTGTTCATCCAGTTTTTATGGAATTTTTTAAAAATCTTTTTTCATTCTTTAACATATTCAACTGCAACGATTTCCATAATACGGCATTGATGGTGGTACGCATAGATTAGTATACTTGAAATATCTTTCAAACTCACATAATATCAAAACGTTAAAGTATGGACCTTTTACTCTTGATGACATATATAAAGATTTGTACTTTAAGAATAATCTCATCTTTAATTACAGGTAGAAATGTAATGTTAGAATTTTTTTAAATTTACTTATGACATCACAAGTTCCTGGATTTTAAAAATTTAAATCTTGAATAACTTGAGAACAAAAAAAGATTAAAAAAATGCCAAAAGACTTAATAAACAACTTTTTATTCTCCACAACATAAAAAAATATCATTTTCGATGAAGGAATCCCTTTAATAGTTGATATTATAAGAAATCTTCTCAGCATTGGTTCTGTTTACCTGATAAATGTTCATGATTAATCTCAAAATCTCAAAATAGTACAGGACTTTTTGCTACAGACATTTCACGAAGTCACGGGAGATAAAAATGTAAATACAAACACAAAATAGTTTTAACAGAAACTGTAATATTTTCGACATTATTATAGTACATTAATCTTATTGGTAACAAACAATAAGAAAATACACTAGTGCAATTTAATAAACATAATTAAGAATATTTGTACTTAGTTTGACTCACATTAACACCACAATATTATACTGACCAAAGTATTGGATTGCATCTTTCATGTGATGCCAATGCAGTGTCTTAATGTAACTCCTTATATTTTTTTAAAAAGGTAAAAAATATTTTTTACATTGTAATTGCAAGTCATGTTTTTAGGGTGGGGGCAGGAAGGAAGGTTTTTTCCATCACAAAATTTTAAATAATGTACAAAAACTAATCAGTTTCCTAATTAAACTTGTTAAGAAAGATTTTGACTGTTTTATAACAAAATACTAAAAAAGTGTTAAAAAATTTCTTAACAAATAAGTTCTTTGTAAAAAGACTTTTTAATTGTTCTTTACAAAATAGATGTGCATAAGCTTCACAAGAGAGCTTGTTGACAATTTTAATTAATTTGCTAGTAGATACATAACAAAAGGAAGTTTGTGTATGGTATATGAAGGAAGTTTTAATTACGCCACAGAACTAGCAAATTTTCGGTGTAGATTTTAAAGAGTAACTCAAATCGTAATATAACATGTCATAATATTGGTCATTTGCTTACCTTAAGACCGCATTAGTTTTTGTGCCATCAACAACAACTACAGGTTCAATTACAGACATTAAACTTTGCAAGATATATGAATAAGCTAGCACATTCTGAACTTCAACTTTGTATGGTGGATGCTGGTTATGTTGAATATAAGGTTTTAGACATTTCACTTAGAAACTTAGTAGTGCAACACAGTACCTTAAGATTTCGTTCCAAATTCATCAAATGCTATTTATTGGGAATTTGCATTTCGCTTAAAATTATTAAAATAATATTTGTTTACTGTTGGCAATGCCAAAACAAAATGCGAAATTCGTCACAGTGCACCTAGCATTAGATAATTTTGCATGTAAGTTTTACAAAAGGTGCATAAAGAGCTAGGTAAGTACTAAGGAAGGCACGAAAAGAGGCATGGATGCACAAACAAACTTTACATGGTCAAGACCTCATTATTGATTTTGTAAAATCTATTATATATTATAGTTATAAAAGTTAATAAATAAACAAATACATAGTAAAACAGTGACAGTACCTATTTTTGGTAATGCGATAATAATTGTACTTTTAATTAAAGTAATTTTACACACGTTTCACAAGATACAAAACACGTGTATTGTCAAATCCTGTCCTTGCAGTGTACTCTGGAGGTAAGTCACCCTGTTTGATTCGGCTAAGTTCTTCTTTCTTAAATTTGCCATCAAGGAGTTTCTCCAGTGTTGCTGTTGGAATACTATGAGGTGGTCCACTATGAACAGATGCATCATACTCAAAACATTCCAGCAAAACAACTATACTGGCAGAGAACAAGGAATCTAAATGATTGATGTATTTTTGATGTTCTTCTGGAATCATAGCAACTAATCCACCAACATCGAAACAAAAATCAAAACATCCACCAAGCATAGCAGCAGTCGTGTTGAAAAAATCACATTGATATATTTTTAGTCTTTCATCGTGCGTATAAACTGTGTAGTTGTCATGCTTTTCAATTGAATAATCCAGCGACAGGCGCTCAAAAAAATGTTTGCATGCAATTTCAGAAAATTCAACCCCGACAACCGTTAGTCCTTGTTTATAAAACCAAGCCATATCTACTGTTGCGCCACAAAGTGGAACCATAATACGCTTTCCATCTGCATTATTACCAACCATTGTTTGAAAATGCTGATTCAAATATGGATTACCACCAGCCATATCCCATGGTGAATGATTGTTTTCCCAATGATTATTCCAACCCTTGTTTATCTCCTCTCGTGATACCATTTTTTTTTTTTTTTTGCTAAGATGAAACAAATGAGAATAAGTAGAAAAAAAACCTTTTCTGCTGCAAAAATGGTTATCTATGATAATATG
Source organism: Hydractinia symbiolongicarpus (assembly GCF_029227915.1). Classification (NCBI taxonomy): domain Eukaryota; kingdom Metazoa; phylum Cnidaria; class Hydrozoa; order Anthoathecata; family Hydractiniidae; genus Hydractinia; species Hydractinia symbiolongicarpus. Next base: position 9,352,058 of record NC_079885.1, read on the forward strand.
CACCTGCTCTTAATCAAAATATTTTAAGTCTATTATCTAACACAATTCTTTCCTGAGGATATTTTATGTATCTTTAAGGTATTTATGCTGAAATTGTTTAGTTTAGCTTAGAGTGTAAATTGTTCGCAGGTGCTCCATTATAATACTTAACAGAACAAAAATTAGGCTACAGACAGTAAGGTTTGCCTACAGCTGCCTTTAAATCAGCAGCTAAGTCTATTTAAAATTGAATACGTTATGGTGCAGAAAATTATTTCACATTGCATGGGGCCTTATGCAGGAGGTAATCTCTCTTTGACTAAGCCTAAAAAATTAGCAATCCAGTAACTAAATACTGTCCAAGGTTTTGAAGGCAAAAATAATACTTTTCCTAAAAATGTGCAAATTAATTTGCTACAATTCAAAAAATATCTTTTTACTGCTTTAAAAGATAACGTAATAAATACAAGGCTAATACACTAGTTCCCTACCATGTTTGTATATAAACAAAAGGAATCGCATAAAAACAATCATTGCATAAAATAGGTGAAAAGAAAATGTAATTATAATATATTAATTTATTCCACATAGTGAAAAGCCTTTCCCCTCAATTAACACCCCCCCCCCCCCCCCCCCCTCAGCTAGATCAATTTTCTTGCCTTCTCCCTAAGCATGTATAGATCTGAGTTCCCTATGCAGAGGGCGCTGTGTCCACTTATGCTAAGCAAAGGAAAGCAAAGATAAGTAAGGGAATTCTAAGAAAATCAATTTTTTTTACACATTTAGGGTTATAATCAATGGAAGTCTACAGTAAATAAATAGTCATAATATGCTACAACATTATTTATTATTATATATAGATATATACTGATACAAAATATGTGACAAATTATATATTGTTACAAAAGAAACAACAAAATAACATAATTAAAACTACGTAAAATTTCAAAAAAGTACAGCTGTAAAAAATATTTATTGTATGGGTGGAAGCTTTTCGAGATTTACTTTATTGAAATTTTAACTATAATTATCAAGGACCAGAGTAAAGATAAGAAAACACAAAAGACTGGCAGTCAACAAGACATAAAAAAAGTTAGTTAAGTCAAAAAATATATGAATAAAACAACATAAATATATATAAATGTATAACTAAGAATCTTGCGCATATCATCTGGCCGAAAAGTGCACTTAGAGCTTTCAAACCAAGAGGTAGTTTAAGAATAACTGCTGTTGCGGGTTTTCTTTACTATTTTTAAAGAAAGAAATGACTGTTAAGTTGCTTGGCAGATTTTTAAACTTAATTGTAGCAGAAATGGGTCATGATAAAGTTAAAGACCTTACATAGGCAAATTGAATTTCCACAATAAAACAACAGATGGTGTCTTATAGCCTATAGGAAAGAATCAAAACGTTTTGTTTAGGTTACAATTATTCACCAACTACTATCAATATATGAAGGTTCAGCAGACAAACATATTCTCATCTTATATAATAATACGGAGTGTATGTAACGGTCATAGTGGATGTGTTCATTTTCTCTTGAAGTCTCAAATGTTAAATTTTATGGCGGCACGGCGCGACGTCAATAACACTACTTTAACGTCAATATCTTATATTAGATTAATGAAGTCATTGCAGTGCACCTAAAACTTTGAGGCCAAATAACTTGGAAACGAGGCGGTGATGTCATTATATCCATTAACTATTTATTTTATCTTTAGATATCAACAAACTTATTCTTCATAATGACACAACAGAACCTGAACAATTACTATCTAGAAAACCAAACATAGTCCATATGATAAATCAATGTGAACCCACACCCTGATGTGGACAACCAGTAACAATAAAAAAAAATGTCAATGGTGGTAATTCTCATCTCATATGGAAGTGATGCAGGAATGGAAGATAAATTTAAATTTAATAGTTATCATTTCGCTGAAATGTCTGATTGTCAGAAATTATCACATGTACTATGTCGTCATCACATAGCATACATCAATTGTAGAGATGCTGAAAACCAAACAACATTATCACACTGCATTGTGTGGTAACATCTCATGTGTTGATGTTTTGTTGCATCAAAAAAATATTGATGTGACGATCAAAGATAAGTATGGACACACTATGTATAATGAGGGTGGAAGAGCAGTGAATAAAAAAAATTGTGAAATAATCTGAGAAAAAAATTAAAAATTACGAAGTAAGTTATTCAATTTATTGAAAATTACAAAAAATATATTTTTCTTCAAATTCAGCAGCCTAAATCATTTATTTTGTTGGGTATAATTTTGTACAGATTTGTCACAAAGAGTATTTCTCATTCAAATTTGATTAATTAAGCCACTGCACATATTTTTTCGATTATATGTTAAACAAGTTGAATAAAAATATCTTTGCATTCATTTATTTTATTTTATTTTTTAGATATTAAAGAAATTATTCTTGATAATGACACAACAGAACCTGCACATTTACTCTCTATCAAACCAAACATAGTCCATACAAGAAATCAATGTGACCCCACACCAAGATGTGGACAACCAGTTACAATGAAAAAAAAATGTCAATGGTGGTAATTCTCATCTCATATGGAAGTGATGCAGGAATGGAAGATAAATTTAAATTTAATAGTTATCATTTCGCTGAAATGTCTGATTGTCAGAAATTATCACATGTACTATGTCGTCATCACATAGCATACATCAATTGTAGAGATGCTGAAAACCAAACAACATTATCACACTGCATTGTGTGGTAACATCTCATGTGTTGATGTTTTGTTGCATCAAAAAAATATTGATGTGACGATCAAAGATAAGTATGGACACACTATGTATAATGAGGGTGGAAGAGCAGTGAATAAAAAAAATTGTGAAATAATCTGAGAAAAAAATTAAAAATTACGAAGTAAGTTATTCAATTTATTGAAAATTACAAAAAATATATTTTTCTTCAAATTCAGCAGCCTAAATCATTTATTTTGTTGGGTATAATTTTGTACAGATTTGTCACAAAGAGTATTTCTCATTCAAATTTGATTAATTAAGCCACTGCACATATTTTTTCGATTATATGTTAAACAAGTTGAATAAAAATATCTTTGCATTCATTTATTTTATTTTATTTTTTAGATATTAAAGAACTTATTCTTGATAATGACACAACAGAACCTGCACATTTACTATCTATCAAACCAAACATAGTCCATACAAGAAATCAATGTGACCCCACACCAAGATGTGGACAACCAGTTACAATGAAAAAAAAATGTCAACGGTGGAAATTCTCATCACACATGGAAGTGATGCAGGAATGGAAGATAAATTTAAATTTAATAGTTATCATTTCGCTGAAATGTCTGATTGTCAGAAATTATCACATGTACTATGTCGTCATCACATAGCATACATCAATTGTAGAGATGCTGACAACCAAACAACATTATCACACTGCATTGTGTGGTAACATCTCATGTGTTGATGTTTTGTTGCATCAAAAAAATATTGATGTGACGATCAAAGATAAGTATGGACACACTATGTATAATGAGGGTGGAAGAGCAGTGAATAAAAAAAATTGTGAAATAATCTGAGAAAAAAATTAAAAATTACGAAGTAAGTTATTCAATTTATTAAAAATTACAAAAAATATATTTTTCTTCAAATTCAGCAGCCTAAATCATTTATTTTGTTGGGCATAATTTTGTACAGATTTGTCACAAAGAGTATTTCTCATTCAAATTTGATTAATTAAGCCACTGCACATATTTTTTCGATTATATGTTAAACAAGTTGAATAAAAATATCTTTGCATTCATTTATTTTATTTTATTTTTTAGATATTAAGGAACTTATTCTTGATAATGACACAACAGAACCTGCACATTTACTATCTATCAAACCAAACATAGTCCATACAAGAAATCAATGTGAACCCACACCAAGATGTGGACAACCAGTTACAATGAAAAAAAAATGTCAACGGTGGAAATTCTCATCACACATGGAAGTGATGCAGGAATGGAAGATAAATTTAAATTTAATAGTTATGATTTCGCTGAAATGTCTGATTGTCAGAAATTATCACATGTACTATGTCGTCATCACATAACATACATTAATTGTAGAGATGCTGACAACCAAAAATCATTATCACACTGCATTGTGTGGTAACATCTCATGTGTTGATGTTTTTTTGCATCAAAAAAATATTGATGTGACAATCAAAGATAAATATGGACACACTATGTATAATGAGGTTGGAAGAGCAGTGAATAAAAAAATTGTGAAATAATCTGAGAAAAAAATAAAAAATTACGAAGTAGATTATTCAATTTATTGAAAATTACAAAAAATATATTTTTCTTCAAATTTAGCAGCCTAAATCATTTATTTTGTTGGGTATAATTTTGTACAGATTTGTCACAAAGAGTATTTCTCATTCAAATTTGATTAATTAAGCCACTGCACATATTTTTTCGATTATATGTTAAACAAGTTGAATAAAAATATCTTTGCATTCATTTATTTTATTTTATTTTTTAGATATTAAAGAACTTATTCTCGATAATGACACAACAGAACCTGCACATTTACTATCTATCAAACCAAACATAGTCCATACAAGAAATCAATGTGACCCCACACCAAGATGTGGACAACCAGTTACAATGAAAAAAAAATGTCAACGGTGGAAATTCTCATCACACATGGAAGTGATGCAGGAATGGAAGATAAATTTAAATTTAATAGTTATCATTTCGCTGAAATGTCTGATTGTCAGAAATTATCACATGTACTATGTCGTCATCACATAGCATACATCAATTGTAGAGATGCTGACAACCAAACAACATTATCACACTGCATTGTGTGGTAACATCTCATGTGTTGATGTTTTGTTGCATCAAAAAAATATTGATGTGACGATCAAAGATAAGTATGGACACACTATGTATAATGAGGGTGGAAGAGCAGTGAATAAAAAAAATTGTGAAATAATCTGAGAAAAAAATTAAAAATTACGAAGTAAGTTATTCAATTTATTAAAAATTACAAAAAATATATTTTTCTTCAAATTCAGCAGCCTAAATCATTTATTTTGTTGGGCATAATTTTGTACAGATTTGTCACAAAGAGTATTTCTCATTCAAATTTGATTAATTAAGCCACTGCACATATTTTTTCGATTATATGTTAAACAAGTTGAATAAAAATATCTTTGCATTCATTTATTTTATTTTATTTTTTAGATATTAAGGAACTTATTCTTGATAATGACACAACAGAACCTGCACATTTACTATCTATCAAACCAAACATAGTCCATACAAGAAATCAATGTGAACCCACACCAAGATGTGGACAACCAGTTACAATGAAAAAAAAATGTCAACGGTGGAAATTCTCATCACACATGGAAGTGATGCAGGAATGGAAGATAAATTTAAATTTAATAGTTATGATTTCGCTGAAATGTCTGATTGTCAGAAATTATCACATGTACTATGTCGTCATCACATAACATACATTAATTGTAGAGATGCTGACAACCAAAAATCATTATCACACTGCATTGTGTGGTAACATCTCATGTGTTGATGTTTTTTTGCATCAAAAAAATATTGATGTGACAATCAAAGATAAATATGGACACACTATGTATAATGAGGTTGGAAGAGCAGTGAATAAAAAAATTGTGAAATAATCTGAGAAAAAAATAAAAAATTACGAAGTAGATTATTCAATTTATTGAAAATTACAAAAAATATATTTTTCTTCAAATTTAGCAGCCTAAATCATTTATTTTGTTGGGTATAATTTTGTACAGATTTGTCACAAAGAGTATTTCTCATTCAAATTCGATTAATTAAGCCACTGCACATATTTTTTCGATTATATGTTAAACAAGTTGAATAAAAATATCTTTGCATTCATTTATTTTATTTTATTTTTTAGATATTAAAGAACTTATTCTTGATAATGACACAACAGAACCTGCACATTTACTATCTATCAAACCAAACATAGTCCATACAAGAAATCAATGTGACCCCACACCAAGATGTGGACAACCAGTTACAATGAAAAAAAAATGTCAACGGTGGAAATTCTCATCACACATGGAAGTGATGCAGGAATGGAAGATAAATTTAAATTTAATAGTTATCATTTCGCTGAAATGTCTGATTGTCAGAAATTATCACATGTACTATGTCGTCATCACATAGCATACATCAATTGTAGAGATGCTGACAACCAAACAACATTATCACACGGCATTGTGTGGTAACATCTCATGTGTTGATGTTTTGTTGCATCAAAAAAATATTGATGTGACGATCAAAGATAAGTATGGACACACTATGTATAATGAGGGTGGAAGAGCAGTGAATAAAAAAAATTGTGAAATAATCTGAGAAAAAAATTAAAAATTACGAAGTAAGTTATTCAATTTATTGAAAATTACAAAAAATATATTTTTCTTCAAATTCAGCAGCCTAAATCATTTATTTTGTTGGGTATAATTTTGTACAGATTTGTCACAAAGAGTATTTCTCATTCAAATTTGATTAATTAAGCCACTGCACATATTTTTTCGATTATATGCTAAACAAGTTGAATAAAAATATCTTTGCATTCATTTATTTTATTTTATTTTTTAGATATTAAGGAACTTATTCTTGATAATGACACAACAGAACCTGCACATTTACTATGTATCAAACCAAACATAGTCCATACGAGAAATCAATGTGAACCCACACCAAGATGTGGACAACCAGTTACAATGAAAAAAAAATGTCAACGGTGGAAATTCTCATCACACAAGGAAGTGATGCAGGAATGGAAGATAAATTTAAATTTAATAGTTATCATTTCGCTGAAATGTCTGATTGTCAGAAATTATCACATGTACTATGTCGTCATCACATAACATACATTAATTGTAGAGATGCTGACAACCAAAAATCATTATCACACTGCATTGTGTGGTAACATCTCATGTGTTGATGTTTTGTTGCATCAAAAAAATATTGATGTGACAATCAAAGATAAATATGGACACACTATGTATAATGAGGTTGGAAGAGCAGTGAATAAAAAATTTGTGAAATAACCTGAGAAAAAAATTAAAAATTACGAAGTAGATTATTCAATTTATTGAAAATTACAAAAAATATATTTTTCTTCAAATTTAGCAGCCTAAATCATTTATTTTGTTGGGTATAATTTTGTACAGATTTGTCACAAAGAGTATTTCTCATTCAAATTTGATTAATTAAGCCACTGCACATATTTTTTCGATTATATGTTAAACAAGTTGAATAAAAATATCTTTGCATTCATTTATTTTATTTTATTTTTTAGATATGAAGGAACTTATTCTTGATAATGACAGAACAGAACCTGCACATTTACTATGTATCAAACCAAACATAGTCCATACGAGAAATCAATGTGAACCCACACCAAGATGTGGACAACCAGTTACAATGAAAAAAAAATATCAATGATGGAAACTCTCATCACACATGGAAGTGATGCAGGAATGGAAGATAAATTTAAATTTAATAGTTATCATTTCGCTGAAATGTCTGATTGTCAGAAATTATCTCATATACTATGTTGTCATCACATAACATACATCAATTGTAGAGATGCTGACAACCAAACAACATTATCACACTGCATTGTGTGGTAACATCTCATGTGTTGATGTTTTGTTGCATCAAAAAAATATTGATGTGACGATCAAAGATAAATATGGACACACTATGTATAATGAGGGTGGAAGAGCAGTGAATAAAAAAAATTGTGAAATAATCTTAGAAAAAAATTAAAAATTACAAAGTAGATTACTCAATTTATTGAAAATTACAAAAAATATATTTTTCTTCAAATTTAGCAGCCTAAATCATTTATTTTGTTGGGTATAATTTTGTACAGATTTGTCACAAAGAGTATTTCTCATTCAAATTTGATTATTTAAGCCACTGCACATATTTTTTCGATTATATGTTAAACAAGTTGAATAAAAATATCTTTGCATTCATTTATTTTATTTTATTTTTTAGATATGAAGGAACTTATTCTTGATAATGACACAACAGAACCTGTACATTTACTATGTATCAAACCAAACATAGTCCATACGAGAAATCAATGTGAACCCACACCAAGATGTGGACAACCAGTTACAATGAAAAAAAAATGTCAATGGTGGAAATTCTCATCACACATGGAAGTGATGCAGGAATGGAAGATAAATTTAAATTTAATAGTTATCATTTCGCTGAAATGTCTGATTGTCAGAAATTATCACATGTACTATGTCGTCATCACATAACATACATCAATTGTAGAGATGCTGACAACCAAAAATCATTATCACACTGCATTGTGTGGTAACATCTCATGTGTTGATGTTTTGTTGCATCAAAAAAATATTGATGTGACGATCAAAGATAAATATGGACACACTATGTATAATGAGGGTGGAAGAGCAGTGAATAATAAAAATTGTGAAATAATCTGAGAAAAAAATTAAAAATTACGAAGTAAGTTATTCAATTAATTGAAAATTACAAAAAATATATTTTTCTTCAGTTTCCGCAGCCTAAATCATTTATTTTGTTGAGTATAATTTTGTACAGATTTGTCACAAAAAGTATTACTGATTTAAATTCGGTTAATTTAGCCACTGCACATATTTTTTCGATTATATGTTAAACAATTTGAATAAAAATATCTTTGCATTCATTCATTTTATTTTATTTTTTAGATATTAAGGAACTTATTCTTGATAATGACACAACAGAACCTGCACATTTACTATGTATCAAATCAAACATAGTCCATACGAGAAATCAATGTGAACCCACACCAAGATGTGGACAACCAGTCACAATGAAAAAAAAATGTCAATGGTGGAAATTCTCATCATACATAGAAGTGATGCAGGGATGGAAGATAAATTTAAATTTAATAGTTATCATTTCGCTGAAATGTCTGATCGTCAGAAATTATCACATGTACTATGTCGTCATCACATAACATACATCAATTGTAGAGATGCTGACAACCAAAAATCATTATCACACTGCATTATGTGGTAACATCTCATGTGTTGATGTTTTGTTGCATCAAAAAAATATTGATGTGACGATCAAAGATAAATATGGACACACTGTGTATGATATTGCTGGAAGAAAAGTGAATAAACAAAATTTTGAAATAATATGACAAAAAATAAAAGATTACGAAGTAAGTTATTTAATTTAATGAAAATTAGAAAGAAAAATACATTTGTCTTCAAATTCAGCAGCCTAAATCATTTATTTTGTTGGGTATAATTTTGTACAGATTTGTCACAAAGAGTATTTCTCATTCAAATTCGATTAATTAAGCCACTGCACATATTTTTTCGATTATATGTTAAACAAGTTGAATAAAAATATCTTTGCATTCATTTATTTCATTTTATTTTTTAGATATTAAGGAACTTATCTTGATAATGACACAACAGAACCTGCACATTTACTATCTATCAAACCAAACATAGTCCATACGAGAAATCAATGTGAACCCACACCCTGATGTGGACAACCAGTACAATGAAAAAAAATGTCAATGGTAGAAATTCTCATCATACATGGAAGTGATGCAGGGATGGAAGATAAATTTAAATTTAATAGTTATCATTTCGCTGAAATGTCTGATTGTCAGAAATTATCACATGTACTATGTCGTCATCACATAGCATACATCAATTGTAGAGATGCTGACAACCAAACATCATTATCAGCTTGCATTGTGTGGTAACATCTCATGTGTTGATGTTTTGTTGCATCAAAAAAATATTGATGTGACGATCAAAGATAAATATGGACACACTGTGTATGATATTGCTGGAAGAAAAGTGAATAAACAAAATTTTGAAATAATATGACAAAAAATAAAAGATTACGAAGTAAGTTATTTAATTTATTGAAAATTAGAAAGAAAAATATATGTCTCCAGATTCAGCAGCCTAAATCATTTATTTTGTTGGGTATAATTTTGTACAGATATGTCACAAAGAGCATTTCTCATTCAAATTCGATTAATTAAGATACTGCACATATTTTTTCGATTATATGTTAAACAATTTGAATAAAAATATCTTTGCATTCATTTATTTTATTTTATTTTTAGATATGAAGGAACTTATTCTTGATAATAACACAACAGAACCTGCACATTTACTATCTATCAAACCAAACATAGTCCATATGATAAATTAATGTGAACCCACACCCTGATGTGGACAACCAGTTACAATGAAAAAAAAATGTCAATGGTGGAAACTCTCATCATACATGGAAGTGATGCAGGGGTGGAAGATAAATTTAAATTTAATAGTGATCATTTCGCTGAAATGTCTGATTGTCAGAAATTATCTCATATACTAGCTATGTCGTCATCACATAACATACATCAATTGTAGAGATGCTGACAACCAAAAATCATTATCACACTGCATTGTGTGGTAACATCTCATGTGTTGATGTTTTGTTGCATCAAAAAAATATTGATGTGACGATCAAAGATAAATATGGACACACTGAGTATGATATTGCTGGAAGAGAGGGGAATAAACAAAATTTTGAAATAATATGACAAAAAATAAAAGATTACGAAGTAAGTTATTTAATTTAATGAAAATTAGAAAGAAAAATACATTTGTCTTCAAATTCAGCAGCCTAAATCATTTATTTTGTTGGGTATAATTTTGTACAGATTTGTCACAAAGAGTATTTCTCATTCAAATTCGATTAATTAAGCCACTGCACATATTTTTTCGATTATATGTTAAACAAGTTGAATCAAAATATCTTTGCATTCATTTATTTCATTTTATTTTTTAGATATTAAGGAACTTATTCTTGATAATGACACAACAGAACCTGCACATTTACTATCTATCAAACAAACATAGTCCATACGAGAAATCAATATGAACCCACACCCTGATGTGGACAACCAGTACAATGAAAAAAAATGTCAATGGTGGAAATTCTCATCATACATGGAAGTGATGCAGGGATGGAAGATAAATTTAAATTTAATAGTTATCATTTCGCTGAAATGTCTGATTGTCAGAAATTATCACATGTACTATGTCGTCATCACATAGCATACATCAATTGTAGAGATGCTGACAACCACACATCATTATCACACTGCATTGTGTGGTAACATCTCATGTGTTGATGTTTTGTTGCATCAAAAAAATATTGATGTGACGATCAAAGATAAATATGGACACACTGTGTATGATATTGCTGGAAGAAAAGTGAATAAACAAAATTTTGAAATAATATGACAAAAAATAAAAGATTACGAAGTAAGTTATTTAATTTATTGAAAATTAGAAAGAAAAATATATTTGTCTCCAGATTCAGCAGCCTAAATCATTTATTTTGTTGGGTATAATTTTGTACAGATATGTCACAAAGAGCATTTCTCATTCAAATTCGATTAATTAAGATACTTCACATATTTTTTCGATTATATGTTAAACAATTTGAATAAAAATATCTTTGCATTCATTTATTTTATTTTATTTTTAGATATGAAGGAACTTATTCATGATAATAACACAACAGAACCTGCACATTTACTATCTATCAAACCAAACATAGTCCATATGATAAATTAATGTGAACCCACACCCTGATGTGGACAACCAGTTACAATGAAAAAAAAATGTCAATGGTGGAAACTCTCATCACACATGGAAGTGATGCAGGGGTGGAAGATAAATTTAAATTTAATAGTGATCATTTCGCTAAAATATCTAATTGTCAGAAATTATCTCATATACTAGCTATGTTGTCATCACATAACATATATCCATTGAAGAGATGCTGACAACCAAATATTATTACGCTGCATTGTGTGGTAACATCTCATGTGTTGATGTTTTGTTGCATCAAAAAAATATTGATGTGACGATCAAAGATAAATATGGACACACTATGTATGATATTGCTGGAAGAGAAGTGAATAAACAAAATTTTGAAATAATCTGACAAAAAATAAAAGATTACGAAGTAAGTTATTCAACTTATTGAAAATTAGATAAAATATATATTTTTCTTCAGTTTCAGCAGCCTAAATCATTTATTTTGTTGAGTATAATTTTGTACAGATTTCTCACAAAAAGTATTACTGATTTAAATTCGATTAATTTAGCCATGGCGGCTATGAAGATACCACATCATTTTTGGATTATATGTTAAACAATTTGAAAAAAATTATCTTTGCATACATTTTTTAATTTATGTCACCTCTAAAATGCCTGAGGTGGGCACTTATTCAAGATGGCTAGAAAATAGAAAGGGGCACTTATAAAAAAAAATTGATATAGAAGGTTTCAGTAACACAATTTAACATAAAAAAAAGTTTAACAAGAAAAGGATAATTCCTAATTCAAAGTAAACTTTCCCAATCAGACATTTATTTTTCATATAACTTACTATTTTTTCCCTGAATGTATTCACTTTCCAAATTTTAAGAAAAATTTAATGCTTTGTTGCCTTAAAAAATTAGTGTTGAGAGAGCTGTTTCCATGTATGGACCATAGAATTTTGACTTTCGAATTTCAAAGAATGTCTGCAAAAGTTTATAAGGGTTTAAAAAACTCATTAGTAACTAATGAGTTATATTATATTAACCCTTATATTTTGGGTGTGCTGCACTGGTTAACTTCTTATAAAATTTGTCATTTTGCAGGTGCTATCAATAGCACACCTAAGCCATTTTGTGTGTGTGTGGAGGTGTGCGCGTGCTATTGCACGCCTCTTCTGAAAGGGCCTGTTAGTTTGTTTATTTTTACATCGTTTTCCCATTTATAGGCCCAAAAACCTTTATCTTTCGCGTCCACCTGGTCCATATCATTTAGAATAGTTATGGTTAGTTAACCTTAACAAAAGATTTAGATAAACAATTGAGTATTTAAATGTAAAGTAAAAAAGAATCATAACATAATGCATATTATAATAACTGATTCCTTAGAAAATGAAAAAATTGTGATATTGACAATGTATATAAAAATCATTTTGAACGATTAACAGTCAGCAAAATGAAATGTATTAAAAAAGAAAGTGAAAATTATTTTAAATTAAAGTGACAGCTTTATACTAAGCTTAACAAAATGATTCTAGACATAAAGTTATAAGTATTTTACACACATTAATACAAATGAGATATAAACTGCTGTAAGTTGCAATTGTTTTGAATTGTTCCCTGTTTTAAAAATCGTTATAAAGAAAAAAACACAACTTAAAACAAAAACTTTAATACCACCATGCAAGTGATTTCTTAGGGCTTTAAAAAGTACTGTCTTTGCTTGTTTCAGAATTGACTTGGTTGAGTTACAGTTTGCTTTCATCTACATTGGATGGAAAAAAACCTTCTGCATTAGGCATTATAGCAAAAAGATTCTTATTGATAACATTGATACAATCTACAATTTTGAATTAGGCTGCATAAAGCAGTGTTTTTTTTATGCCAAAACTGATCAGGAGTTATATTATAATTTTGAGCAATAAGCTACTGTTTTTTAATACATGTGATGAAAAAAGTTTATAGATTTAATTTGATTCTTTTAAAATCATTCTTTCCTCGCCAACTTTTGGTCTGAAAGCACTGTGCAGAAATGTGTTTTTGTAAACAACTACTATCTCTAAATAGGCAAAATTTATATAAATCTAAACAATAATGCTGTATCAGCCATAATGGCCATCGCTAAAGGAGAAATTTCTTTAAAAAACACACAATCACCTATTCAAAACAAATGTTAAAATATGAGGCACTACTAATAAGCTAAATTGGAAGCAACTTTTCTAAAAGGTCCTAATAAGTACTGACAAAAAGAAAAATATAAACCCTTGGTCCAAAAGTTCTAAACAATATTTGTAATGGGTGTCAAAAGATACCACAATCTAGAATAATAAACAATTTAAAAAAGTATATACAATAAAAATATTTTCTTACTACCATTCACAATTCTTTTAGACATTTGTTAACTTTTTTGTAAGAAGGTATAAAACATGAACGCAATTACATCCAATTCGAGCTGTATATTCTTCTGGTAATTCATCTTCCGTCTTTCGACTAAGCTCTTCAATTATAAATTTATCACTCAAATAAACTTTAAAAGTTTCAGTTGGAATACTATGTGGTGGTTGTCTACGAAGAGACATGTCATATTCAAAGCATTCCATCAATACACGACCTGCAGGTTTTAATAAGCTAGTCAACTGGTTTATATATTTTTGCTGTTCTTCTGGCACTGTAGCTTCCAGTCCACCAACATCAAACCAGTAATCAAAACACCCACCAAGTAGGTCACAATCAGTAGAAAAAAAGTCACATTGATAAATTTTTAACCTATCATCATGCGAATAAACTTTTACATTGTTCTTTTCTTTAACTTCATAACTTAATGAAAGACGCTCAAAAAACAACTTACATGGAGTTTCAAACAGTTCAATACCGACAACAGTTAATCCCTGTTTATAAAACCACGCCATATCAACTGTTGCGCCACAAAGCGGAACCAAAATGCGCTTTCCATTTATACTACCCTTTACAAGATACTGAAAGAAGTTTTTTAAGTATGGACTTCCTTGTGGCATATCCCAAGGTGAGTGATTATTTTGCCATTTCTTTTCCCATATTTTGTTTATTTCTTCACGAGAAGCCATCATTATTTTCTATAAAATGAATTACAAAAAAAAATTATAACTTTGAAATCCTTGTTATTCGGATTTCTAAAACAGATAGGCATCTACATCATCAATATTAATAACAACCTTTGCTTATTTTAATATAAATTACATAATGCAGGTCTTTCACATATACTTAGAACAACGAATTCACTATCAATTTCTAAAGAGACTAAAAACCATAAAATTTGGATCTTTAGTTGCATAATAACATGGATATTACTGCTAAAAAATATAGTCAACTGAATTGACTTTCGCGTTCCATTAGCTCTTTAATGGCATGTTATTCAGAAAGAAATTTCTGCACTTATTATACATAAAGCACTGGCAATTTTGTAACTTAAGGGGATCCCAAGGTATAAAATGATGTTGGGCTTATTTATATTATAGAGCTTAGAAAGTTCATTAACAAGCCTTTTTAATTTTTTTAAAAAGATCTTTTCCTTCTCAAGATATTCACATTTAAAGAATTTTAGATTTATTATACTGCATAAATTATGATGTCATATTTAAGTAATAGCAAACTTTGATGTTTTCCTGTTTTCCTGGATATGCATTCACACTTTATCAATGCATAGATATTATAAAGGTGAATTGATTAAAATAATTTTTTTTGCCAAAATGCCAATTGTATGCTCATCCCAGACCTTTCAATTTTTTTGCTGGCTATTTTGGACTTGTCCTCAGGACTTATGGCTGCAATTTTAAGGCCAAGCACAATATTATTAGTGGGTACTGGCTGTGGGAAGACAAGCATAAAACATATATTTGTCTATATTTATTTTCCATATTTTTTCTGACTCTGAATGTCAAAAATGGCAATCTAAAAATAGTTCTAGGGAGTGAAGAGGGCAGCAACTGAAGATGATAGATAGATAGATGTGCATATTTTACATGGCTAGCCTCACAAATATCGAGGGATATACCCTGTCTATTATTTCCAGGAGGGGCCATGGCTTAGATGGAGAGTCCTAGAGTATTTAATGCTCATTTTGAGCGACGCAGACCCAATTAGGGCCCGCGCTCTACTAGACAACTCCCGGCAACATCCAACGGCCCACACAGTGTGCCATCTTCCCAATTTCCCTCACATGGCTTGGGTTAACCCGGGGCTATGGTAACATTCACTCGCCCATGTTGAATCGCCGTCAAGAGGAATCGAACCCCGGTCTCTCGCACAGAGTACGAGAGCTATAACCACTAATCTACGGCGCTATTTTTTATGGTTGCTTTTGACAATTCTAACCTTATATATAGGCTTTGTTAGCTGTGTGGCTTTATTATGTTGGCTATGTAGGTTAACGTTGGCTGTGTAGGCTACAGTATGTATTGACTGTGTAGGCTGTATGTTGGCTGTAGCTACATAGGCTATATGTATAGCTGGCTAGCTTAGGCAGTTGGGGAAAACTGCTAACCATTACAAAATCAGGCTAGCCACTTTAAATATTTATTATTATTATTATTAACCTAATTAATTAACTTAGCTTCGAAATAAAACCAGGGTCTGTAATAAAGCAATGCGGGAAAATAATGGGAGCGATTATTTGTTTTTAAAGATTTTGTGCTATTCCCGCCTAATTAAGAGGAATGTGCCGTCTTAGCCAAGAATTAAAAATGGTTGACAGTCAGGTAGGGACTATTAACTAAGAGTGTATATATCCGCCAAATTAGGATTACATCTGCCAAATTTGAATTAATGGGCAGTTCATATGGAAAATATATCCTCGGTTAGCGGGAAGTCTTTCAGCATGATATAATTTTTACTTTCTGTTCATATGGCATATAGTGAGAAAATACCATGTGGTAAGTTTTTATTGTTTATTGTGATAAGAATCTATTGTTTATTTTTAAAAATTATGCCGAATCGCATAAAATTATCTTGCCTACCAAGGAAACTTCCGTTCATATGGGAAAATGCATTACCCTCTTACTAAGATCTCGATCATGAGCAACCGAGATCTCGGTAGGCAGGTAACTGTTTTTTCTCATATGAACACAACTAAATTTTGTTAAGAGTTTGTTAACAACCTGAGATCTTGACTTGATATCATGCTGAAACATTTCCCCAGTTTCTAAGGAAATATTTCCCATATGAACTGCCCCTAAATAACAAATTGGTTATTTATTAATATCATTTCTGGCAAAAATTTTTGATTTTCTTAGCAGATGACTCATCATCAATTTCTCAGAGCGTGCAACCTTGGAAAGGCATGCAGTTTTTTATGTTTGTGTTTTTGTGTAGGTTAATTAAACGCCTTTTAACCAAATTAACCTGGTGCATTCCTTAATTAGGAGTGGTATCTATGTCAAATTAGTAGTACATACACTCTAGCAGTTTACCCTGACTGAAGGCCATTTTCAAAAAGTATATATATATTCATAGCTATATATTTTAAGAATCCTTGTGTTTAAAGAGTGTTTGTGTTTTTCTCAAGAAAATCTGAAGCTTTTAGTGGCCCAATTAAGTTGTAAGTTACCTAGTTCGTAACGTCTCTTCTAACTACGTGAATAGCCTAGCTAGCTACCTAGGGCAGCACACAACAATCTTTATTAACAGTGAACTGCAAAACAGTTTAGAAATTCTAATTAATAAAGGCACAGAAGAAATATACCTGTTCCGTGGTGGTAACTTTCGTTTTTTTGCAAGGCCCTTTAAAAAATAGAACGTTCGCAAATCTTTGTAAATCTTTGAGTACAGACTTATCTGAACCCTCCGCTCCGCGTCCACAATAAAGGCAGTCATAATTTGCGTAGCTAAGTTGGGAGCGAAGCCCATTCGACGTTCGCGTCCGAAAAAAATTTACCCATTCGGAAACCGGTCAAAAAATTTTGAAGCCGAAAGTCCCGTGTCAGCATACTTCGGTTAGAGTTTTCCTATTCTAGTTTTCCTGGAAGAGGTGGAAATGCATTCTCGTCCGCAGTGCTCTTTGAGATTAAAAAGGCCTATCTCAAACATGTAAAAACGCATTTTAACGGGTTTCTCAAAAAAGTTACTTTTGTTAGAGAAGTGCAGAAAAAATGTTTTTGTTAAGAACAGAAGGGGAATAGAGAACTTGCAAGCAAGCTGTCAAAAACTTGCAAGCAAAATTGAAACCAGAAAAGGCTTTGTTCTAGGACTTCTTTTTACGATATATTAAGACAAAAAGGTCCTAACATGTTATTACAAAGATGTGGAGATACTTTAAAATAGAAACTTAAAAACAGAAGAATAGCAGGTGAAATACCTTAAATTCATGAAATGAACCTTTTGTTTGTCTGCGCGAAAATTTAATGCACACGGTTATATTTATTTTCGGGTTAGCGAAAATATGGCCTGGAACTAAAATAAAAACAAACAATGAGATTTAAAGTTTTGGTAACATATATTATATTATCTCCAACAGAATTATAAAATTCAGGATCTCCATTAATCAAATATGCTCTAATCCTAAGTGCGCAGAAATTAAATTCGTGGAAGCTCGACCACAGCACCTTTTACCGTGGCGGCGAAAATGTACTGGAGTCGAGCTTGTTGAGAAGCAAATAGTCCTGGAAAGAGGCTGTAATTCGTGAATAAAAGATGCATAAAGTTTAAACTCGCACAAAATTTCATGAAAAGTCGTACAGTTCGCTATTTCAACTAATGATAAAAAACGGAACTCAGATTGTCACAAAGTTAGAAATCCCTGTGGACGAAGGTGGGGACTCAGATAATAAACATATTTCCCTAAAGAAATTTATGCGTTACCGACAACCTCGTTCCCAGGGTCTTGTGACCTCTGAGCGTTCATACGCCGCTATCGACTTCATCAACAAGGCAAAATGCTCTGGTAACGATGTTGTGTTACTGACTTTGGAAATAAACTTGTGTTATTTCGTTCCGCGAGAAGCTGGGGACGAGGTTGTTATAAAACCTCACATGTCATTAATGTTTTGAAAAAGACTAAAGAGGTTATATTTACTTTTAGCATGAACAAAACAAAAGTTCCATTTGTTATCTTTAGCAGAACGCTGACTGACAGAGTTAGATTATTAAAAGGAAAGATCAAACCAACCGGCAGCCTCGTGACTAGAAATAACTGTCACGAAAATCACTAACTATATATAATATGAACGTGAAAGCGGATTTTAGACGGAAATATTTGTTTTAAAAACGAATTTAAGGGACCTTAGTGGGTATGCAATTAAAAAGGCCTAACAACCAATCAAAGAAATGCTTGCTAACAGCCAATCACAAAAGCGTAACAACCAATCAAAGAAACGCTAACAGCCAATCAAAAAAGGCTGACAACCAATCAGGCTTCCGAAATGTTACATTTCCGTTCTACTTTTTTCTATAACAGTATAATCGGTAAAACTATCGTTTGTAATTTTGGTGATAATTTTCACCTCTTATCAATCTTCTTTCTCCGCATAGTCAACCTCGTACCCAACATTTATAATAAAATCGATTACCCTTTGGGATGACCAGTCCCGTCAAGAGAAACTGGAAAGGGGATGAAATTTATCTAAAATTACTGAACAGCAAAAAGAGAAAAAAATTGATTTTAGTTTGTTTTTTAATTAGTTTCGAATAAATAAGTCTTCTAAAAACATCTCCGGGGTTAATTTTTATTTAATTTTCCAATTTTAAAAACTATGTACTAGTTTTATAAAATGAACAACAACGGTATAATTTTGTAGTTAACAGTAGTAGTTGGCTAATGAAGATGATCGCAGGATGCTAACAAAGGCTGATGACGTCATCTTTTGAATAACCAGGATAAAAAGATTTATAGCGAGTAGTCAGTCAGAGAGGAAGACAAGTTTCAAGAAGGTACAGAGAAAAACTAAAGGTTTGTAAAATTATGTAGAGAGGGAAGCAAGGAAGGGAAATCAGTACAACAGTATTGACCCCCACCCACCTCCACCCACTCACACATACCTGTCCTTTCTCGGCGATTATTTTTTTTACTAGTACTATGTGTTCAGTGACTTGGGTTAATTAACTCAGATAACTAAATTACTCCAACTGGTAAAAAACCTTTCATAAAAAGGATAACGAGACTAGAGTGAAGAGACTAGAGGCGAAAAAAGCACGACCTGCAGTTTCAGAGAAACAGCTAAAGTTATGGGATAGGGACATCCGACAGAAATATCTCGCATGTTTGTATTTAATTTCTTGCATTGTTATTATTATTGAAATTATTTACCCAGGATAGCCGTCCTACCGCCTAAGATATCAATCCTATTCTCATGCTGAAAGCTAAGCAGAAAGGATAGATTTCCTTCAAACTCCGGCATGACTCGCCGGAGTTTGAAAGACCTCCCGCACTGGAAGCGAACGCTCTAGTACAAGGCTATCAGTGATGCAAAAGATGTTGCTTATGATTGTGTTTTTTCGTAGCTAACATCGAATAACTGACTTTGGGTTTTTCAAAACAGTTGAAGTATTTCCTAACGCCATTTTTAAAAGTTTTTCCGTTCTGCAAAATGCTTTAACCAAGCGTGACTTATAAGCTGTAACGAGCAACAGTATAAGGTTTTAGTTAAGGATAAAGGTATAATTTAAAATAGTAGGCTCAAATGAAATTTCAACTGTGATTTTACCAATACCATGACGTGCACTAATTTGGAAGACAATTGCTCAGTATGGGCTAACAAACATAGGAATTAAACAGAATATCCGATTTTGATTTGAACAAGTAACTTCTTATCCCCAGTAAGGTTTTAATCTTGTTTCCGCAGTTGTGTGTGACACTACAAATATGACAAAAGAAGAATGATATACTGTTAATTAAAACTCCTTGCATCTTTACAAATGTCATATTTAACATAAGTACTATTTTTAAAACTTCCTTGTGGAAAAAAAAACTGATTTTTTGCTCACAACAAAAGACATCGCAAAAGAGTTTCATATAAGCAGCATGTCAACAACAAACTGTATTCAACTCTACTTTTTAGCCAAACCTTTTAATTAACCTGAAAGTCACATGAATTTATAAATTTTATCCAAATAAGGACCTAAAAAGCGCAACGAAGTTTTCTTTGGTTATAAGGTGGTATATACTCTTCGTATTGTCTGGCCAATGTGAGACTGTTTACACTAATTCACGGGACGTAAGGCTTACTTCCGGCTGTAATTTTGTTATACCGTGCAGGAAATGGGAACAGGATTACGTTGTAGTGTATCACTTTGTAATCCCGTCGGACTTTGTGACCCATGTTATCACACTTTGTAATTCCAAACCAATCGCAGTTTGTAATCCTTTCATTTCGCACTGTGTTATCCCTCGACCCTCGATATGATTTTTATTTAATGGGTACATACACTTTAAGCTGCATTCACATGAATTTAAACACTTTCTTTTCCAAGTAATTCTAAGTTGATGAAACCTATAAATACTGAATATATAGAAGAGAAACTTCAATTTGTCTTTTTGCACTAAATCAGCTTTGAACAAATCGAGCGTTGCTGATTTCTTATGAACTGGTAATAAACTGAAGTATGCATGGTTTCTTCGTAGTTACATATCGTGTCTACTGACGTACGCGGGGATTACAAAGTGCGACAAGGTGGAATTACTAAGTGCGATGGGATTTCACTACACACGTTACCTTTTTTGTAGAATTTGTTGGAACACTTGGAACATCATATCGTGTCTGTTCCGTCTTTTTAGTACAGTTGCAGGTAAAGAAATTGTGTATAACACAAATGGGTCCAGGGAAAGAAAAAAAACCATTGCAGAAGCAAAATTTGTTGTGACAGCATTCTGAAAAAGTTTTTCCAAAGATGAAAACTGGCGTGTTTGCTGACAAAAATCTGCACAATAAACACACAAAATAATTTTTCAAACAAGTTTGCAAAGTGCTACAATCATATACAGAATAAACAATGCTACTCCAGTATCGCTCTAGAAAAGCAGAAATTTGCGAAAGTCTTTTAAAAATGTACTAAGTCTACAAGTTAATAGCGTGCAAGCACTGGTCTCGTACAGTCAAAAGGTTAATATATAGATTGTATAATCAGATTATTTCTTCGGTTTCCACTCTTTGATCATAGGTGTAACATTATAAAACTATATTTCTTATAACATGCGGCTAAAAAATTGTCTGTTGAGCAATCTAGCTTTCGAACTATAAGAAAATTTATTTTTTCAAACATTAAAAACTTACAAAACTGACAAATTAATGGAAACACTTAACAGCAACCTGTCAAGAACTATCTTTTCACCATATACTGAATTTACTCACGCATTCATGGAATAGTTACAATGAATAAGAACATGACAGGAAGGCCTGTTCCTTTTATGTTAACGATCATATACAGTGAACAACAAAACATAATATATTTTACAACGATTACGTCAACAGCGACATCCTTCATTCAAAACTTGATAAACAAAAAAAAAGACTTTTTCACACCCTTTTAAAGGCTTATAAGTATCACTACATTGTACGTTGGAGATAGATTGATTTATCTATTTACACAGAGGTTCATTTCAAGTGGTAAGTCTGATCGAGTTTATTTCCTCTTTTTCGTATATCATACTTTTGTACATTTAATATGATTGTTTTATTTCTATATCTATTGTGCCTTTTATTTTGTTTTAATATACTATTTACATCATTCCACACTTATTTGTTTTCTTATTATTTTTATTTCTATTTATTTCTTTATATTTGTTGTTTATATTTCTTTATATGTTACTATATTCTGTTTATATTCTTCTTTGCACAAGTAACTGCTATAATCCTTTCAGGAGCAGAGAGGGGTGAGGGGGGAGGAGGCGGTGGGTGGTAGTTGAGCACTTTCGACTCCCTTTTCTTTGAAAGTCCCAAAACCCAAATTTAAAATGGTTGAAATGCATTTAGGTGATTAAATTTGAATACTACAAGTACCTTCCAGCGGTCCAAATATTTATTTTTACAGTGTATACGCCCTCAAAAATATATTAAGACATGGTAATAAATCTAACATCATAACTTTGGATATGTAGAAAAAAATTGCTGACTGCTATGTTAGCCTGTCCAGTTACGTTGTTTGGAGATTCAGAGATTCTTGCAGCACAACGAGAATAAAACTTTATCTAGCGTTAAGTGGTCTGTTATTTTACAAGTGTGTGTCGAAGTTGAAAAACTCCTGATAAAATTATTCCCCTTTCTTTTATTGTTGTAGATAAGTTTCGGTGAGAAAAGAAACATGGAAGACGAATCAACAAAGGTGAACAATTATCTTATAATGTCTTACTGACTTCTGCAATGTTTTACCACTGTGTAAGGGGATTGATTTACCTGATAAAAAAATATTTTTTGAATATCTTATCAGGGAAAAATTTGTAGGTAGAAGTGATGGAATCATTAACGAGTAAAAAAAATTTTCCTATAAAAAATATTCTTTGACA
The DNA here is from genome assembly GCF_029227915.1 of Hydractinia symbiolongicarpus. Lineage (NCBI taxonomy): Eukaryota > Metazoa > Cnidaria > Hydrozoa > Anthoathecata > Hydractiniidae > Hydractinia > Hydractinia symbiolongicarpus. The sequence continues at coordinate 9,375,179 of NC_079885.1, forward strand.
AACGTTTTCTCAGTATTAATAGAAATTGTGTTTTTCATAGGTGACTCTATTAATGTGAGAGAAACTATAGACAACATATTATTATAATCATATCTCAATGCTAAATTCGAATTATTTATTCTCTTGTTTTGTACAGGTGAATTTTTTGACGCAACTTCAAAGTAACAGTACATATCATATTGTTGATTTCGTAAAGGTAAGAGAATAACCAAAATTTATTTTTCCATTGAGTAGTCTTTTTCTGAAACGTGACCCACAGAATATGTGATTGGTTCAAACATCAGCGTACTCTTTGCTAAATAAATGATTAAAGGCGTGGTTAGGGGAAGGAGGAGGTGATGGTAGGTTACAGTTCTATTTTTTTTTAAAAAAATTTTATTAAATAGATATTTTCTCTTATTGGAAACAAATTTTAATTTTCAAAACGATTTCATCATGGCATTAATGTGTCATAAACTTTTGTGAAAAGACTTTGAGTTCATAACTCAGTGCTACTTGCATTCCAATAATATGTTCGCGTAGGCACATTACATGGGCACATGTTTTTGCGTGGGCACACTACATGGGCACATATATTTGCGTAGGCACATAACATGAATCCATATGTTTGCGCAGGTACATATATGTAACAAATAAAGTGACAGAAAAAATCTTAATACAAAATTGAAATTTAAAATAAAAAAAGTCGAAAGAGAGAAGTTAAAATACTCACTTAACCCTATTCGGTCCGGGGGGGGGGGGGCGGATTCCGCCCCCCCTGACGGTTTTTTTTTAATAACTCCTGATTGCTTTGTTATATGGCTATGATACTTACTGAGTTTCAACATTTATCTATTAGACACCTGCATGCTAATTTTTTAGGTCCCATACCTTTCAGAGGCTTTGATATTGGCCATTACTCGAAACTACCCCTAAAAATTTCTATGAAATCCTTATAATGGGGAAAATATAATAACTCCTGTTAGGATTATCCTTAGAACCTAAAACTTGCAACACAACTTTGTTTCATCAAGAATAATCATTTTGAATAATTTGAACACGTGACTAATCCGATTTCCCGATTTTGTCGGATTTTACCCGAAAATCGGAAAAAAACGGATTTTCGGGCAATTTTTGGCAATTTTTCATCCGATCCATGTAAAAACCGGAAGATATGTTAAATAACTTTTATTTAGCTTTCAGAAACTTCAAACAGAATGTAAAAATTCGCTCTAGAACAAAAGTAATTATATTTTAAGCAGATAGTGGCATTTTTAACAATTTTCAAGCTTTTGATGACGTCACAGAAAATGTGCTGACGCAAGCAAATTTTTTTTGGCGCCATTTTGTTCCTTTTATGACGTACTTTAAGTGTGCCAAGTTTGATTCAATTTGAACAATCCTATAAAAAGTTATTTAAGGGGGGCGGAATCCGCCCCCCCCGGTCATAGTATGTTCGAAAAACCCCGGACCGAATAGGGTTAAATCACTAAACGTTTTATTTAGAAAGCCTAAAACTTAATTTAAAGAAGTCCTTTTATTTTTTAAATTAACTTCAGCTACGTAAAAAATATTTAGAGCTGTTAAAATAAGTTAAAAGTTATAAAACAAGTAAAAACTAAAGAATATGTAAAACTAACCAATGCAAAACATAAGAGTAAAAATTCATAGGCTTAAAAAAATTGTAGTAGCTAGAGTTTTTCTGGCATGTTACAGTGAGTTGCAAAACATAGGGTCACAATTTATACCGGAACTTTTTATTTCGGATATAAAAAAGAAAAAAATGTCCGTGGGTACAAGTTTATTGCTTATTTGAAGGCATGATGGCGATAACTTTATACCAGTTGAGTATTTTCCAAATTTCAAATATGGATAATGATTCGTTATGTTTAGTTTTTTTTCAGAGTTAATTTGTATCAGCTTTTTAACAAGCTGTGTAAACTTCGAATACAGGAAAAGTAAGAATAGTCTTACCCTGTTAATGAACTCAATCCTTCTTCTGAAATAATAGATTTAGTTATGTAACATTATTAGGCTACAATAAAGATTACAATTTCTTCATTATCTTATCGTTTAGATTTGGTACCACTATGATGCAAATAGAAATGGATTGTTAGAAAGAAATGAATTGAAGGTAAAAATGCTCTCCTGTTAATTCTAGGTTATTTTTTTTTCGTCTCTTTAACTGAATGACGATGCAAAATCTTAACAAAGTTGATGCTATGTATCACACAATATTCTTCCATAACTCTTACCCAACGACACTTTAAAGTCCAAAATAGCCCAAAAAAACCCTGGAAAAAAATTTGACTTTTTTTTATACTTTTTTACAAAACCCACAATTATCTTTAATACTAAATATTAATAATATATTTCTCTCAGGCTTTTCTTCACGATTTGTTAAAAACAAAAGAAGATAATCTAACTGCAAAAAAATTGGAGGAATACGTAGATTATATCGTAAGTGTTTTCAATAAAATTTTGGGTTGTACAAGTAGATGTACAGTGGAGATGTTGCAGTGGTTGCGTGTTCGACTTGTAATCATAAGGTGCAAGTTCGAGTCCCCAATCCGGTGCACTTTAAATGTTGTGTATATGTCACTGATCTTTATGATACTGTCCGGGAAAAGACTTTTGAGGCATGGAAGTAAGAGCTATGCTATACGAATCTCATATATGTCGTTATACAGTTACTGTCAGAAGGGAGGAAAAACCACATGTTAGCACGGAATCCTCAAGGATAGTACACTTCTTGTTAGTTTAATAATTACACTTCCAGGTAGTTGTGAAACGAAGATTAGCTAACATTATCACTGTAACAAGTATTACATTATCATTTACTAACGTTGATCTTAATTTCTCCGCCATTTTAGTTGGAGAATTATGACAGAAATAAAGATGGAAAGATCGAGCTCGGAGAACTTTCAAAGTAATGGAAATTTATTTTGTCTTTATCTGATTATAAGACCCCGCCGTCGACGTGTTCAAAAGTGTATAGCTATTTTTTCTATGTAAAACAACGTTTATGTGAGATCAAGGTGAAAGTCAGATCAGACTTTTACCTCGCTGTGGAAATTTAAATTTTTACATAGTGTTTCCGGGTTGGATTTCAAGGGAAGGGGGGGTGTCACCCCTGTCACCCCTGTTACCTCTGTCACGTGTATTCGTGATTTCAAAGCATGCGCATTGATTAAAAACCACCCTACTTTGGGTATTAAAATCTCACACCGGCTTGAAATTTCTCTTTAGTCAATATGTCTATTTTCTCGTTTGAATTAATTTGACTTTAATGAGCATTTTATTTTGTTCATGTGAATTCCTTTTTTATAGGATTCTTAACGTCGAGGACAACTTTTTGGCAAGATTCCAGGTATTGTTGACACGTTTGCCTAATTATATCATACCTTGTAACCGCTTAATTGGCAGACAGACTATCCCACGCAATAATATTTTTTGTTGATGCGATTTTGATTTTCACTTCAGGATGGAGATCTCACGAAAGAACAATTTGATGAAGTCTTTGCACACTATGACAAAGTTGATATAATTTTTTTTCTTTTTCTTACGGAGAAGTATATTTCTACCGCAGGCACTATTCTTTACTCAGAATAGCGTCACATTTTTTTTGGCACCGCAACCTTAATCAGTGTCAATTCTTGCTGACGTCAGCATAGCCCTTCTTCTTGATTTCTCATATATTCAAGGACCATCAATTTAATTGTTCCGTAATGTAGACATCGCTTAAACTGCGACTGACAAATTTTTAACGTTCCTCACCCGCTCTACACATCTGCCAGAATAGAACTCTCTCAAATTTTTGGTTGTGGAGTATTCGCCAGGCGATGCTGTTTTGCTATTTCAAAAAAAAGCAAAAAACTGCCATTTCAGAAAAACTTTTAAACAGGATTGTAAACAGCCACCCAATACATCCATACTATTCTCATGGTAAAAGCTAAGCGGAAAGGACACTTTTTTAGTCTCTTGCACTGAAAGCAAACACAAGACTAAGTGTTTCAAATATTCACCATCTTTACATCACAACAACGCGCTACCTTTTCTTTTATTTCAGCGAAATCAAAATATTTGTATTTTTCTTTAGGATAACAACGGTTTCATAGAAGGAGTAGAGTTGATTGGTTTCTTACGAGACATGAGATTGACACAAGATGAGGTATGTTAAGCATAATTTATCTTTAATGCTGGGTATTGATTCTGTAAAATTTAAATTTTCGTTTCTAAATGGTGCAATGATTATCAAAACATTTTTAGAAAAGGAGTATGCAATTAAAACTCCATTGTATGACGTTTTATTTTGTTGCACAACAATCGCCAACCTTTGTATAACTAAATCAAATGTATCGCTCATAAAGCTATTTTAGAAGTGACTTTCAAGTGTGTTTAATCGTATGGTTTAATCAACTTATAACATGTTTAAGCAAACATCTGTGAAGTGACCTTTTTCACCTCTATACTCTGTTCAAACTATTTTAAGGGACATATTAAAAGCGGTATAGACCATGGAGGTACAAAAAAAGTTTTTTTATACCTCCAGGTATAGACTAATTAACTTTCTCTGTTATAACTGGAGGGTTTAATCAAGAAATGATTATGAATTCCTGAAATTATTAAAAGGGAAATGTGCTACTGATGATCAGAATTTGTCATTCCTGCATAAGAATAATCTATATATTAATACGCCTTGTGTGTGTGTGCGCACGGTGAGGCCACGTCACACAAATCACAGGTCACTTTCTTACGACGTGGCGTTACGCTAAAATTTACCAAGTTAAAGAAAACGCAAATCAGGGGGTTACTATATAAATATTTAATTCTCTTTTCTTATTTTTTTTTTAAAATAAAACTCTTTTTCCTTACTCATTAAAACTAAATTTTATTTTAATTTCAAATGGTTTTATTTGTTTTTTTGTTGTAAAAGCCCCGCTGGTCGTTTGGGATAGAATAATTAAATTTTACCTCCGGTTTACCATGTGCGCGCCGTATCTCACGGAAACAAAGTTTATTAACTGAAAAATGAAAACCGAAGCGAAGAAAGTTGTCTCTTTTTCAAAGTAATCCTGAAAAAAGTTATTTCAAACAAGGTTTACTCATCACGAGGTTAGATTAAAGCTTATTTGTTTCTTCTATCTTTTTTGTGTTCTGGGACCGAAGTTGCTTTCTTTTAAAAAAACTATCGAATTCGAATGATAATTCGAATCTAAGAAGTAAATAACAAAACTGTTGTCATTGTAGAGCGACTGTTGATGTCGAGCGAGAATAAAAAAGTTTATGTTGTTGCCAGAAATATTTGTTATAAAGAAGAAAAACGTACGATAATATAACGTCGAAAAGAGAACTGATTAGAAATGTATCAGACAATTGTAGCTAGCTATACATTTTAATTTGTTTTCTTTGGGATGAAGCGAAGTTTAATAATTGAAGTAAAAAACTGATTGGTCTTTTATCCAGAGACGCTAGCTAACTGAGAAAGCCAAAAAAAGGCAGGTGTGTTGTTTAGTTTATCTGGTAAAGAGATAAGTTTAGGTGTGTAACGTTTTTTTTTAACCGTTTTAACTTTCAGAGCTCAGCTTTTCCTTTAAATTTTTAGTTCCTTGTTGAGTCTTAAATGCGTTTTCTTTTGACACAATTTTTATAAGAATCTAAAATGTAAAGCGACGTTTTTAAGCCGTTTACACGCTTCCAGCTAAACTTTCCCTTTAATATAAAGTTAAATATGTTTTGTCTTTAGCCTGAACATATTTAACATTTTTTGTAAGAATATACTCTAAACAATGGGTCAGAATATCCTAAGAATGTCTAAGCTTGGTTGTTTCTTTTGATATAAAAATTTGTATGACTGAACTTTTTTCTCTCCAAAACAATGGGCAAGTACACCAGGGAAAGCTAAGAACATGAAGGCCGAAACGAAAAAAACAAACACTATTCTTATAAAATACAGCGTGTATATAATAGAGAAGAGTTTATATAAAATGTAGAAAGTATTTTTTCGTTGTTACTGTTTTTAACGCTACGAAGTGGTTGATGTCGTTATAATAAACCTTAATGTAAACAAAGTTAAATCAATGTTTACATTTGTTACGTTACCGTTTAAAATAATATTCGATTCTTCAATTCGAAAACACTGCATTGTTATCATGCACTGCACGTTTGCGCATTGGGAAGGTTGCTATATGCAATAGACTAAATAGCTAATTTGGTATGATGCATTAGAATCTGTACGTTGTGGAAACTTTGCAATAACCTTATTTGTGTGACTTATCGATTTTTTCTAATGTCTGGTATACCATTTTCCCTTTTATATTTCGGGTATGACAAAGCAAGTATATAGTTTTAACAGATTTGTTAGCCACCTTCGATTTTGTTAAACTTTTTGCATTTTTATTTGTTGCTGGACATGCTTATATTTTTAAGCGTTCTGCTTCAGCGGGTACAAATATAACGCAGATTGTGAGCAACTTCAATCCCAGGGTTTTTTTCTCTTTTATTGTTATTTTTTTATTGCTGCACATATTTATATTTTTGGACGTTTTGTTCTGGTGGTTATAAACTAGAATAATACAAATTGTGACTTTTAAAGATTCATATTACTGTGTTGTATGTTTTGTTTGGTATCCCTTACATCGGTTTAATGAGAGATTCAGTGGATTCCCCCACGGGTATTCAGCTAGTCTTATATATTAATTCCCTTGCGTGACTAAAACTGTGAGTCCACGACACGGAAATCACGGGTTACTTTCTTATGACGTGGCTGTACGCTAAAATTTAACTAAAAAGATTAGGGATGTACTTCATAGAAATCGCACATAAGGTGTAAATATATAACCCGCTGCTAATAACGATATAAATATATATACCCTTATGCCAAAAAACTCTATGTTAGCATATATATATAGGTATCGATACATATGAAACGGTATTAGATATTCACAAAGCATACGGACTGTTAAATGAAGCTCCCAGCATAAAACGGAAATTGTGTTTACGAAAAAGATGGCTGTTCTTTTTGAGTATTCTCTACTCTTTCATTCAAAATAAATCTTTAAAAAAACATTTGAAGAAGAGCATGGTTTTATAAATTAATCATAGCAAGGTTCTGTAAGGTTTTTTCATGTTTTATTTTCAGTTTTGATTATATTATTGTTGCCAGACATGTTTTATAGCTAGCATCATAAAAAGCCAACCACCACCAACAACTAGCTAGCTAGCTAGGAATATATATATATATATGTAGCCATGTTCTTTATACCTAGCTAAGTCTCCAGTTTATATTTAAGTGACTAGCTATTAGCTGCTGTAGCTAGCTAATGCTAGCTTTAAACTAAAGATTCCCAGTATATATATATTCCCACAAAACACATCAAACGTTATTAACCCTGAAAATTTTAAACATTTTCCTGGGTTTTTTTTGGTTTGCGAAGTTCTTTTCCTCCAAATATTCTGAAAATAAAGTTCAGAAATTACTTATTTTTAAAATGTAAATTTAATTTGTTTCAAATTGTGGGCAAAAACCTTAATCAGCATGCTAAAAGAACTGACTTTTCTTAATTTAGAATTAGCTACTAAACACAACCATTTTCTTACAATTAGTGTAAACTTTTGTGCATATGGCTTATATTTAATACACCAAAAGAGCTACTTTGTTGATTTCAATTTTATACTCTTTGTAAGCTATTTTTTTCTTCTTTTTGACATTTCTGTTTTACCACTCAATTTTTACATTTTATAAGTTATTTGGAACAGAATGGTATGAAATAGACCAAAATACCTGATCTTAGTTGTTTTTAATTTACAGGCTGTGTCTGTGAAACTTTAAGGGGAACATTTGGTGGAAGACAATGGCATGACATATACTGATAGAACTGATTTTTGTTGTGTTAGATGTTATATCTGAACCTTTTTGACATTTTATGTTAATTTTGCGAGGAAGGACCATATATATATACACAGAAGAAGAATTCAATTTTACACCTTGCAAGCTTTGTTTTTCTATATTTTGTATAAATTCTTACTGGGGAGGACTCCGTGCAATATATCGAAATGACTGATCCTTCTCGATTTAAATTTGATGTGTTCTAAATCGTGTATAGTTTTGGAAATTTTGTGTAAGATTTAATGGGTAAGGGCAAGATGCAATATGTCAAAAAAACTTTTTTTGTTGAATCAGAAGCACTCCCTACAACCATTCTTTTTTTTACAGTTTGTGAAGCTTTTGTGAGGAAAGAGTGTATGCAATATTATCGAAATAACTGATTTTTGTTGCAAACTGTTTTTCTTTGGCATTTTGGATTAAAATATTGTTTTAGAGGGCATATGCAGTAGATATATGTACTGAAATAGTTAAATTTTGCAAACTTTGATTTTGTCGTTACCTCTCATTTTTTACATTTTGATTAAACTTTTGTGGGAGACCGTCGGTATGCGAAGGACCAAAATAAGAGATTTTAGTATTATTTAGAATTTGTATTTTGTGTTGCAAAATTGGTGCAAAAATTGACATAAAATGAACTTATATACAGATTGATTGCTGTTGTTTAACATGACTCATTATGACTTATATATATATTTTATGAAAATTTGTGACAGAATACTATGTGAGATTTGAAATTTTGTTTACTTTATTGATGGTAAAACAGCATGCAAATTGCTAAAAGGACTTTATTAATTTTAGGTTTAAACACCGTTATTTTGTTGGCATTTTGTCTAAAGTTTGGTGAGGAGGGACTGTATGCAATATATCAAATAATGTTTTATTGCATTATAATTTGTCCTTGCAAATCCCTTTTTTTACACCTTAGATAAAAAATTCTGTCAGAGGCACAATTTATTGTTTATTTTTCACATTGTGTGTCAACCTTTGGCAGGGTTTGCAATAAACTAACTGATTTTAACATATACAATGAGAGAGATTTGTGTTTGACATTGATCAGCTTTTTTGTATATATGTGGCGTTTTAAGTGATTTAAATTTTATGGGTGAGATGTATGTTGAAATGCTTTTGGAAACTTCTTTCCGAATAATTTTCGCATTTGTCAGATGGTCAGAGCAAGTAATTTTAGTAGATTTAGATTTTAAATGTCACATAAATACTGCAGTTGTTGAAAACCTTTAATTTTTTTGGTCATTTATATAATAATGCAGATGTAAGATGCGCACTGCTGTATTGTTTGTTTTTTGATGGACATATATCTGCTACATAAATTAAATGGAATACAGTGGATTCTTCCACGGGAAACAGCTAGTACATAGGTTAATGTCTTACGTTTTTTGTCTTTCTAAAAGATCAAAGTTAGTATTTTTTCATTCTTGCAGGAATCCAAAACAACAGAATTGGAAAAATATCGTGACTGGATTATGGAGATGTCAGATCTTAATCGCGATGGAAAGCTACAGAAAGATGAACTAAAAGTTTTGTTTTTAGGATAAACTAAAATAAAATGCATTGTTTCTCTTTTCTTTGAATAAATAGTTGGTGATTTTCATTTTTTTTATTTATTTATTTATAATTTTAGACAAAAATTTTTTGTGGGAACGTTTGTTGATTTATGACATGAATAGTTTTTCAGTCGAAACTTATTTTGATATTAAAAATAAATATATTCTGTCTAGTATGCAATATGAGATACATAAAAAACGAACCCGTGGATTTTCCACCCGAGCTCACGACTTGTTTGTTTGTATAATGCTAATTTAGAATTTTCAATGTTTTTCCCTTTCATGTGTTGCAACAAACTGCTCTAAAAGGCTGTTTTTCATTTTTTTGGTAGGCTTTGTTAGCGGATATATTTTTTAATTCTCACATTTTCTTCTCAATTTTCAAAAAATTTTATACCTAAGAGGATTTGCATGCTTCAAGATTATCAGGGCCGTAGTAGCTTAAGGAGTTGCTGAAGGGTACGCCCTTCTAAAAATTTTTTTTTATCGATCATGGTAAATATGGGGGAGAGATATACAATGGATGCAATCTAGGAGTTTAAAATATCTAATTTTTTTCCCTCTATCGCCCGCCTCCTTTTCCTAAAAAAAATTGCTACGGCTCTGATAATACTGCGGTTAAATGTTAAAATGGTAACCACATTACGATTACGTTAACAACATTTCTCTTTTTCTTTTTGGATCGACCTATTAATTTTTTTCCTATTAACTTTGCAGTACATTTTCGTAATAGACTTTCACTATATTTTGTAACGAATTATATGACACGTTAACGGAGTTGCTATATTTATAAACAACCATACTATAATACTGTTTTAACGGTGCGTATCTTTTTCTGTTGGAAAGACATGAAAAATTTGAAGTTTTCGAGTAGACGTTTTCTGCTGTAATAGTCTGAAGTCTTGAATCGCATTAGGCAAGGTGCAAGAAAGGGAAGGTTGCTTGAAAATGAATTTGTTGGCGCAAACACATATATTTAAGTCCAGCACAATTTACAAATACGCATGCATAATGATAAAAAAATCTACAAAATATCCGTCTTTTTCGTCCTATTCGAACTATATCATTGTATAAAAATAAAAAATAAATAAAAAACAAATAAACACGTGTTAGGGAATCGTAGGTAGTTCTTTAATTTTTCGTAGGGAATGGTATAACCAGGATGGGAATGAGCTTACACGACTCCATCAAAGTTGAAATCTATCAAAACAGTTAAATATTTAGGTAACTAGCTAATGGGTGGGTGGGAATGGGGCTGAGAAAAACGGGTGTTATAGCTTTTAAAAATTGTTACTGTTATTATAATCGAATGTCATATTCTGTATACAAAGCTTTCCATAGTAAGCACTGGTAACTTTCTTTTAAAAAGAGAATGTTACTCAATTGAAATAAAGAAGAAGTTGTTGAGTGTTTAGCTGTCTCTATACGATCTTTTCTCTTTTGCAGCTCTCTTTTTTTTCTTGCGTCTGCCTCCTTCTCTCAATACATCAACGCTGTTGGCTTCATCAGGGATACATTCATATGATATTTTCAAGTACTTGTATGTATTGCCACAAGTGTTATCGTCAAAAAAGATATTTGAAGCCACCAATTCACAAGCTTGTTCTCCTTTACACTGTCCATTGACTTTTGAAAGAGCATTCTGTGCATCTGTCTCACACAGTCGTTCTGTAGTTAGACCAGCAGGTACAGATGGGCATGTAACATGGTCTTCACGGCCCCAAAATACTTTGTTGACTTTGATCAATTCGTATTGCTTACATTCCAGGAAGTGTTTTTCTCCTTCACATACAATGGTAAATTCCTAAAGCAAAAATAAATATTTTTATAAACGTTTTTTGTCAAGAAATTATTACAATACGCGTTTCCCGAATTGCATGTTTTTAGAAATTTTATAATTGTGATATTTTGACCTTAAGATTATATTCAGCGTTGAAATGTATATAAATTTTCATCTTAATGTTACATGTGAAAATGCTGTTTTGGTTGCATTAATGTTATAGTCAAAGTCTTAAAGTTTTTTTTGCTGTATGAATCTAAAGATTTCACATTTTATCAAGTTTTGGGTGAGGATTTTAAGAGTCACATAAATTTTGTTTGACAAGATTTAGTTGAAAAAGAGCAGCGGTACATCAAAAAAAACTAATTCGGAAAAAGTGTTTTACAGAATATCAATCCACATATTCTAATAAAATAATCATACATACCGGCGTGATAGGTTCTGGTGCAGTATCTCCGCTTAGACCTTGTGGTCCTGGTAAGCCAGGGGCTCCAGGTAAACCAGCAGAACCAGGTAGACCGACTGGACCAGGATCTCCCTTTTCACCAGGATATCCAGGTGCTCCAGGCATTCCAGGACCTCCAGGTGGCCCTTGTGGACCAGGAGCACCATCCTCGCCTACATGACCAGGCGCTCCAGGGGCTCCAGGCAAACCAGGTGGACCTGGCTCACCAGCTGGGCCTGGTGGACCGGGTGGACCAGGTGGACCATTTAAACCTTTTAGGAAGAAGCCTAGTGTAAGATTTTGTTCCAACAGCTGACTGACCATCAATTGATCAATGAAAGGTTGTGTAATTCTATCACCAACTCTCGGCCAATCAGGTAAAATTCGTCCCTGTTGTTGTTGCGATTGCTATACGTAAAAAATACACATTACTAAAATCTCGAACTGGTTGCGTGTTATCTTATAGTCTTAACTCACTCACTCACACTCTTAATCAGTCACTCAGTCACTCACTCACTCACTCACTTACTCACTCAATCGTTCGTTCATTTACTCATTTTGTGAGGCATTTCTTTGTTATCTTTCTCATTGTTACTTTCACTTTTTTTATTGTCTTGTTTCATGTTGTTTACATCTCAAAATTCGTTGTATTTTGATATTCAGTCAATGCAACGCAAGGACGAGCTAACCCAATAGGAACAGATCCTCTATTTTGTCGGAACACTATAAGACTATTAATTTATCACTCATATAACTCTCGTGGGATTTTATGGACACTTTACATAAAAATGCACGAGAGAAACTATGGATGAGAATATTTTACTTTTAATTAGATAGAAAAACATTTTTTTAACCCTCTTGGAACCTGATGGGAGTATAGTTAATTTATCTGATATTGAGAAACCGCTTTGCTACTGTCTATTGTAACCACAGGTGATCTGAATTAAACATGGTTATAAAAATATAATATAATATAATATAAAAACAAAGCTCGATTTAGCGTGTATTTATGTTCTAACTTGCCCTTTCGCGTGTAACAAATGTGCTAATATTTTCGCGAATTTTTTGATTTTTTCCAGCTAATGTTTCGAAATTAAACGACATTAAAAATTACTAAGATAAGGTATATCTAACAAACGAACAACAGTCTAGGATATTTCGCGAATTCTGAGAAAATGAAATAAAAACTGTCACAAATTTTTATCATCTCAACGCCGTACTATCGAGTACTGACTTTAATTAGATAGACAGAAAATTCATGTAACGGTACCTTCTTCTGTCTCATCTTCATCAATTTACTAAACCATAATCTACAATCTAAACTACAAGAGCTATTCTGTCTGTTTTTGTTTTTCTTAAATCAATGAAATCTACCGTATATTTAAGGTTTCATATATTTTCCGGACGATACATAACATAGACAAGACAAAAAAATATAAGCATATATAATGAGTCCAAACTTGAACTGCGTATTTTTTGTACAAAACTATAATTCTTTATAAAGTTAAAGGAAGGTTTTCTATACAAAAAGTAGATTTTAAAGAAATACAAAACAGTGATTTGATTGGTGGGAACTTAGGTAACTCTTAATCAACCAATCAAGACCTATCTTGTTTTCTTTAAACATTGATTTTTGTTTAGAAACCTGACTCTTTGGTAATATACCAGTAGAATGGCGAATCACAAAGGAATATACAGTAGATTTTTTTAAATCTAGTATAACTTTCAAAGTAGGAAAGGTGTTTATTACCTGGAAAATGGCTGAGATAGATACTAAGTGTTCTTGAGGTAAATTAATATCAATATTACTGATCTGTATTTTGTGATTTTTTGGTTAGTGGTGAAAGACTTTCAACAGTATAAGACAATAAGAAGTGCTATAATAATTGTACAAACTTTAACGTTGAACATTTTATCAAAAATCCTCTATTTTTATGCTCAAGTAAAAATCGAGCAAACTATATCTGGACATCCTCTTTACTGCCAGGGCTTCTTTGTTGTGGCTGCTGGTAACGATGGTAGCTGCAATTTCATTGGTGCAAAAATCACCAATAGTAATGCTTTTAATGTGCATATAAAATTCGTCAATAAATTGTTTGTAGAAATGTATTTGTTTTCTTAAAAAAACGTTGTTTATTTTTTTTTCGACGGCTTTTACGATTTATTTAACTGTCACGAAACGAACGTTTCTCCTTTGTGTTTCGTTTCTTCTTCCTTCTTCCACCTTCTCTTAATACATCTACTGCGTTCGATTCATCTGGTATACATTCGTACCATATTTTTAGATATTTATAAACATTACCACAGCTGTTGTCGTCGAAGAAAATGTTCGAGGCCACAACTTCACATGCTTGCTCATTTTTACATTGTCCATTTACTTTAGCCTGTGTATTTTCCCCGTTAGTTTCGCACAATCTATCGGACGTTAATCCTGCCGGGATTTTTGGACATGTAACGTGATCATCACGACCCCAGAATGATCTTGTAATTTTAATCAGCTCATATTGTTTGCATTGAACCCATCCTTTCTCACCTTCACAGATGACAGTAAAGTTCTAAAGAGAAAATCATTTTTATTATTGCTTGTAAGGACAATCGAAAAAACTTTATAGGTTGAATTTATTGAATAGAACTTACCGGCATAATAGCTTGTGGACCAGAGTCACCGGATCGACCTTGTGGACCAGGTAGACCAGGGGCGCCGGGAAGACCAGCTGTTCCAGGAAGACCAGTTGGGCCAGGATCTCCTTTTTCTCCTGGGAAACCAGGAGAACCAGGTGGTCCTGGTGTTCCTGGAGGTCCCATAGGTCCTGGAGCACCATCTTCTCCTACATGGCCTGGTGCACCAGGAGCACCGGGAAGACCGGGTGGACCAGGCTCTCCAGGTGGTCCAGGAGGACCTGATGGACCAGGAGGACCATTAAGTCCTTTCAAGAAGAATCCAAGAGTAAGATTCTGTTCCAGCAACTGACTGACCATCAACTGATCAAGAAATGGTTGCGTGATTCTGTCACCAATTTTTGGCCAATCAGGTAATATTCTTCCTGCTTGTTGTTCCAGCTAGAATGTAAATTTCCATTGATATAAATTTTAAACAAAATATTTTGTGTGTGTGTACGTATTGTGTCATTGTGATCGGTGTACTTGCGTCGTCTCCACAAATTCTTGTGTGTTTCTGTGCGAGGCTGTTATCTTCTCCGTTTGTGTGTTTACGTATGATAGGTGTGTATGGTGTAATATGCTTTGTTTAGTGTGAAATATGGTTCGTTTATTACGAAGGTAACGTTCGATGTTGCAAAAAAAAAAACAACCGCGTTTGTGCGTACGTATCAGTTGCGCAAGTTATCGTTGAACAAACTAAACTTTACATTAACTATCTTCTTGAATAACTATATCTTATCTTTGTAAAATACTTTTTCTTCTTAATCAGACCATTAGTTGATAATTAATTAATATTAAAATTAATGTTAAATTAAGACAAAGAAATAATTAAAAATCTGTTAAACGTTTCGTCTCTATTTATAATATTTAATATTAAAAAAATATTCCTTTATTTGAGATAGCTATAATATCATTTCGTTAAAATGATTTCTTTTAAACTTTAAAATATGTATGTGAATATGACTGAATATCTAACGTATTTATCTAAAGTATTTAACAAATGTCTTCCTAATAAACTAGATAAAATAATCTTTAAAAGCTGAGGAAAATGCTAATAAACATGAAAGGTACCAAGACCTTTTTGATTTAACAGAAGTTACAATTTTTCTTATGTGGAAAAGAATGTATGTCGGATCAAATGGATTTGATCAAACGTAACCGCATTCCGTTGTGTCATTGGTACAAAGATATACAGTTTAAATTGGTATAATGAAAACAGAGTATTACATCTAAAATGTATCTTGTTCTAACTTATGAAAATTACTGTTAAGTTTTCTTGTTGATTGTAGTCTGCAGAACTTCTGTAAATGCTGGAGATAGTTTGTAAGGGAGTGAAATGTTTTTGTAATATGTTGTTCCGTTTGGGTAAGATCAAAGAGTCAGACACAAAACAATAAATTTGCATTTAAAAACAATACGCAAAGTGAAAACGTTCGAAACTTTTATCAACGTCAGTAGAATTTCGCTTCATTACGTTTGGTTTAAATGTTCGAAAATTAAATTCGAACGTTTCTTTGTTTAAAGAATATTTAAAACGTGTTTAATTTGAAAATACAATATCAGTGAACCAAAAGTGTATTTTGTTTTTCTTATTTCTTTTACTTTAATTCCCATAAAAGGGAGAAAAAATTCTTTAAAAATACATAATACTTCATAAGGTAATTCAACTTACTGATACATTTATTCCTATGATCACCAGTAAAAGGCTTCCAAGGCCTCTTTGCCACAGCATTCTAGATAAAAAGGAAGTGAACATTAAAACTCCCAAATAATAACACGTCCGATAACACCACTCTTTCAAGCATAATATTGATTTTAAATGATTGATTAACCTTCTTGAAACTTTAAAAAATGTTCAAGTTAACAAGACTAAAAAAACAGGGATTCCTTCCTATTTTTCTTCTTTAATAATCACACCAATTGTAGCAAGCAATAAACACTGCAGTACTTTATATCCAATATAACTGTATGCATACATATCCAAGTAACTTTCTTATACTTACTTGATGTAATTAAGGTTCAGCCCTTCGTTAAAAATTATCGGGCTTCTCTAATATTGTGTTATTATTAAATTTTGAGTTTGTTCTAACGCTAATAGATTGTTTTCGTTTACAGCCGACAAGTGCAATTCGAAGTAAGTGACACAATAGTAGAGTTGAATCGACACCGGTTGTGCTATTCATGAGATCACCGGCAAAAAATGTGTAAGTTGCCGAAAAAAAACCTCAACTTGAAATTTGGCGCGAAAATAATATAACTCGATATAAATTATTAAATCTTCTTCTAAACTTTTATAAATATGTGTTTTTTAAGAAAGACATAAAAAAAATCTATACCTTCAACTTTTATTTTACTTTACTGTTCTTATGAATACAAATATGTTCCCTGATGCGAGACAACAAAAAATTATTTTGAGCATAATTTTAGCACAACATCTTCATCCTCATCATATTCGTCAGAAACACAAAAAGTAGTATCAACCTACCTTGATAATGTATAATCAAAATGTTACACTTCTAATCCAATTCCCCTCGAAAACACTAAAAAAATAATTCTGTTCTACGACATATAATTTTTTAAACTCTTTGCGTGTTTTATGTTAAGAAGACAATTCACGTTAACGCATGCGCAGAAAGTTAATGCAAAAAAATACGAATTTCTTTTTTCAGCTCACCTTGCGCAGTAAACTGGCCTCTTATATAAGTTGTTTATAGTTTTCTCTATACTTGAACGAATAGAGGTATAAGCATTCATTCGAGCGTTCTAAACAAAAGAGCGCATTTTTACAGCGTTCGTTGATTATTTTTGAAGGCTTTGTGAATGTACCCACCAGAGGGGTCAACTTCTCTGAATACAGAGCGCGCATTTAATTTACAAAATCTAATCAGGCAGCAATTACAAATTTGTAAACATAGCCGTGCTTCGGGTAGTTTTCATATAATTATAAGATTTTTCAGATTCAAAAAAAAAATTATATATAATGCTGAAGTTTTTTAATTGGTTTAAATCATACTGAATATGAAAAAATCAATGAACTTCTTATTATTGTTTTATGTAATTTTTACTAACATGTATTGATATTTTGATTTAATTGAAGCTGAATGCAAGATTGTGTAATTTTCTCAAAATATAATTGAAATTTAAAAATACTTGAATTATGCAAATAAAATCAAATATTGAGTGATTATTTTACACGCAATGTTGTTAAACATTAAAACTTCAGTTCCAATTAGAATCAGAATCTAAAATCACAAAAACCAATTACAAAGAATATCAGGACTAATGATTTTACTGTTTTTATATTTATTTGGAAATCTGTTAACATTGTTTTTTTATGTTACCTTTGTAACCTATGTAACCTTTTCGCATGCTGTTTCAATATAGCTAAAGCAACGTAGATGGTGAAAGAAGGTAGAGGGAGTATTAGGTAGACGGTTAATAAATACAATTTATTCTAAAAGATGCAGTTATTTAATAATATTAGAAGAATACTTAAGATAGTGCACTTGGTGTGTTGAAGCCTCTTAATATATTCGAAAAACATTTTGCTTTCTTGTTTGCCTTGTTTATTAGTTTGGTTGATCGTTTAATTGTTGTTTATACCTTCATTCTAAAAGGTTAAGCGAGAAATTTGGAAATACATGCCAGTAAATATGTTCAAAAACCGTGTTAATAAACGCTAATAACACAAAGTTAAAATAAATAAATGGACTAGCTACAGGTACAGGTCGATAACAATCGTTTTTTATTACCTGTACAGCAGTCAACACTTTCTTTTGCATGTTTTTGCATGTATCCACAATGATAATCCAGAACTCGTTAGACCAATATGGAATCAATTATTGCCACCCATAGCACTCTTTATTTTAAAGATAAAAGGGTAAACAGGCTCTTCCTGTGTTTGCAGGGGAGACAATCTGGCTACAACCTCTACATTAACTTACAACTTTCACATAATATGCTTTAACATATACTTGTCTTCCATTCTCTAGCTTTTCTAGCTAGCTTATTTCAATACATCAAGTAAACAAGAAGAATAAAAAAGGGTATATTCTCACATCAAAAGAAGTTGGAGCTTGCCTTTCATTGACTTTCAAGAGGGTATTGTTTGGAAATTACTCTGTGCAATTTGATTTTTAAAGCTAACGTTAGACTTTTGACTTCCATTTCAGTTTGAGAACAGAGTGCCTAAACATTTACAATCCGGATTTATCGTTTTACGTAGCTGCAATGTTAACCTAAACGCCATTTTGAAAGGATTTGTAAACACTTGGGTATGTCTCAAGGAAAAAAGATTATACAGGCTTTGAAGTCCATAATAATTATATACGCTGTTTTGCTGTGTTGCTGATTTCTTCCTTTCTTTGTCCATATTATAGCTCAAGCTTGTCAAAATCTATATTATAATACCCACATACGTCTGTTTGTCACGCAAAATGGTACCGCAAGTAGCGAGACGCATGCAATGCGGTATAAAAAAAACGAGCAAACCTGTGGATTTTTTCACGGCTAGTTTAGTATAAATTTTATTCTGCCAATTTGTGCGACATACAAGAAGAGCAATATTTCGTGCATAATTTTATTTGAGGAATTTGCTAGCTTTCCTGTTCTTCGTTAATGGCACTTGAAAATCCAGAAAAATAATAGTTTGATCACCACACGGAGTTGCTAAAATGGCACGACCTTTAATAAAATAGAATATAAATAATTTTTTTTATTATTATCTATTTGCTTTATTTTTCTATTTGGACCCTTTTTCTCCTGATGGAAATTTCAGGAATGGTTGCAATCAAAAACACACCATTAATGTGCTTTGCCCTATCCTCTTAGCTTTTACGTAGCATCTTAAAAAATAATTTTTGTATGGTCAAGTGTCAATAATTCAAAATAGTTACAGACAATTTCCGATACAAGATTATATAAATAAACACAAGTGTTTGTTATTTATTTATTTATCTCTTACTTCCAAAACTCCATAACTTATGGTATAACAATATAATATTCAAGTTGTAGTTATCACAGCGTAATGTTTAGCTAGAAAGAAGCCTAGCCTATCTCATACTCATATACGTTATTTCGATTACATTGATGGTTTTTTATGACCATATTTTGGTCTATTCGTAGAATAAATAATGCTTCCAAACTGATTTTCTGGTTTGTATTAAACAAAAAATGCATTATATGATAAAGACAATTATGAAATAAAACTTTAGTTTTTCACAAACTTTTACACCTATAGCTAAAATAACGTTATTAGAATACCAGAGGAAAACTTAGCCATATTCCAATCGCATGAAACTCCTTCTCTACCAGTACAAGAAAAATTAAGGAAACTTCAAAATGGTAATTTAGACATTTTGATTCATCTGATTTAGTATCACACAAAAAATTAGGAAAACTTAATTAAAATATGTCTATTTTAATGTAAAACTTTTCTCCGGTATTCTCTTTCCATTATTGATAAATATTTTTTGTGCGAGAGTTTTTTGTCTTTTTCTTTTCTTTCATAACTTTACTTAACCGGTTGCTTCTAAGTAGCAATTTTTTTGTATCTTCACTTACGTGTTCGCTTGTAAACTTCTCTTCATTCTTTACCGTGATATCGGATTTCCGAATTTCTTCTTTTCTCAGTTCGGGTAATGGAACAAGCGATAGACGGCGTTGCTGCACTTGGTTACAAGTCTCCCTTAACCTGGAGAACTCCTCAGGACAAAAGGATGACCTTCTATGTTTTTGCACCAACATATTTATATGTGAGGCTGATAAAAGATTGGGATTGATGGAGGGACGCTTTTGCAGGAAAGTATCTTTCCATCCCATCTCCTCTTCAGAATCGCTACTGACATCTTCATCAATTTCTTTTACAACTGTTATACTTCCGCAAGCGGTAAAAACCATATCTACTTGACCAGTACTAAATAACCTTGTAGAACATTCAACACCTTTGGAATTATTATCTTTTGAAAAAACACTGTTGACTTTAAAACTCTGAGGAGTATTGGACTTCATATTATATCCTTTAATTGCTTCAGTATTGACTGCATTACCTTCTTCATGTCGTTTCTTATTAGGTGATGTCTGCAATTCTTTTTTTACTTCATGGTAGGTTTGAAGAAATTGACTGGATGCACTTGA
This sequence comes from Hydractinia symbiolongicarpus, assembly GCF_029227915.1. Classification (NCBI taxonomy): domain Eukaryota; kingdom Metazoa; phylum Cnidaria; class Hydrozoa; order Anthoathecata; family Hydractiniidae; genus Hydractinia; species Hydractinia symbiolongicarpus. The sequence continues at coordinate 9,395,629 of NC_079885.1, forward strand.
GGAGATCATTTCTTAAAAATTAAAAAATATTTTTTAATGGAGATTTGTAAATAACTTCAGAATATCGAAAGCAAAAAGTGATCAGAAAAATGGGTTTTTTTTCTAGCATTTTTTAACCTCTTTATTCTTTGTATGTTCAATATAACCTTTCAGTTGCTGTGGGCCATTGCTATACACAAATCTTTACAGTAAAAATGGGAGATTTACTAGGCCCTTTTCTAACAATTATTAACTTGTTTTTTAGGAGTTAATACAACCAAACAAAAAAGTTGGCCAACAATATCAATTTGTACGTTATGCTCCGTTAAACATTCAAAAAGTCTGAATAGTAAGAAACGCTGCTGTAAAAAATTCTGTCATTAGAAAATCATTCAAAGTTTGAAAAAAACAAACAAATCGTCTACAAAAGGAAATACAAACAAATGTATTGGTTAATGTAACGGCCTACAAATCTAATTCCTTGCCTAATTTTTCCTCACAAGAACTTGTATATTTGAAAGGGAGAAACAAGTTAGGGTGATGCTGGATAAAATCTCTTATAAAAACACGTTCCTAATTCTGAGATGTTGGATACGTAATCAAAAAGACAAAAATATTAAAAAAGACGTGTTCCATTAATATTTGTACACTGTCATTTCAAATGATTTAAAAGATTGTGTACATAATAAAACATAAAATTTACAGGTTGACAGGTGAAAGAATATTTCACGATAAGCAAAAAGAAAAGAAAATTAAAATTGTCTGGCAATAAAATAAAATAAAATTAATAATAAAATAAAGTTTTTATTTTTTAGAAATGATTACCAACTAAACCCTTGTAAACATTTGAGAAAATAAAATTTTAAAGCTCATAAGAGAGTACAAAATTCTTTGCAGCTTCCTCTTCTGTTGTCAAGCATACCAAACAATTGTCAATATCATATCATTTGCTATACCGAAACTGTAATATGGTTCACACGTACTTTTAACGTGTTATAAAATTAGTATTGAAGAATCAAAATGTACTAACGAAGTGTTCAATGTGTGAATACAACAAGGACGGTTTATCAAAAGAAGTTTTTACAAGAAGAGAATTTTAACACCTTTTTCATATTTCTTTATACGTCGACTTTTACACTAATACTGTATTTTTTTGAAAGTACTAACTAACATGAAAATTACCATTGGGACTAATCTAAATTAAAGTTTAAAATTAAAATTTAGATTTGGTTTTACTAATATTAAAAGCCTAAAAGATGATACACGGTATTTCCTCCTTTTAGCCCCCCTCCCCTATAACCCTAACTTTTTCTTTTTACTTTGACATAAACCTTATTGGAAATGGAATGAACAAAATGCAAATAAGTATTTATTTGTAACACTTTACAGAACTTCAAAAGGTTTTTTTTAAAAAATACTTTTACAAGCGCCCCTCTTTTAATCCCCCTCCCCTCCCCCCTCCACCCCCAATAACAGCCAAAAAAATATGAGGAAATACGGTATCGTTTTCCGCAATGTTTTGAGGCAATAGTTGGCCCTCACCTCAAAATTAAAGAACCCATAGAGCATCCCATAGAAGTAGGCTAAAATGTGACATGAAAGTTTCAGAGGATGGCGGCAACTAAACCACTAAAACGCTAAATGAGATTTAAGCGCAGCATCAAACATTAAATAGGCGATGGTTAACACAGTGTTCTGGTTTCGCCGCTGTACAATTTCGCGAACTTGCTAAAAGAGCATGATAAAAGAACAGAGGACAGACGAAACGATCTGAAGCATTTTTAAATCATTTTAATGTCAGCCATAATATTGATGAGATAGTGGTTTTAGTAACCTATTTTGCTTTGATATTCATCTTGGCAGAACCGGGAATATTTAAAAAAAATAAATACAAGGCGAATATTGGAGAGTTTTCGCAAATTTGTTTCCTTTAATTCCAATAAAAATCTTCCAAAATATTTGCTCCTGAAAATCTGTAGGTAATGCCTTGTTTAGTAGATTGCAAAAGGCTGGATTTACCAATTTTTGAACTATAGCTGACGGGCGCGAAAATTATGTGTTGTGTTTAAAAATGTGAATACAAAAATCTTGTCTTTTTTATACGTTGTTTTAAACATTTTAATCAAATCTAACATGTTTGGGCGGAGGTCGGTCCTAACTTCATCATGGTTTATCATCAGAAAGAAACCTGTGGAGCAGTGAATCAAATCTAAATCTTTGCATGCTTTAGATTTCGCTAAAAAAAGTTCTACAAAATTTGATCCTGAAGCTTGGTAAGTGAAGTATAAAACCACGTAAGTATCACATATGTTGAAACTTTTTTCAAATCAATTTTGATAAAAGTTCCAAAAATAATTTTGTGGTTAACAGATTTTCAGAAATTAAATATTTGGAAAAAGAGAAAGCATTGGGTGGTTTAATTACCTGATATTTAATATTTTTTTCTCCATTCTATAAATATAAAAGAATAGATACTTTGCTTAGCAGCTGCACTGAAACATGGTGGCCAGTCGAACGAGAGTGGGGATGCTGCTAAACATCGTTTTTTTAATTTTGTGAATGCCTTGGTAAACGAAAAATCGCGTTTTTGTTACCCGACTACCACCGCAACGACGAACGCAGAGAAAATCAAACACACATTTCTACGAATATATGAATTAACATAAAATTTAGTCCATTGAATAGTAGTTGTGTGGAAAGTTATAAATTATATGTAGGTGGCTTTGTCTAAGGGTATATTATAAAAATATAATTGAAATTACAGAAAACATGGGCAGTCCACCAAGGATGTTTGAGAGTTTCTTATAGAGTCCAAGCGCTCATAAATAATATATGTAGTGCTATGTAGTTTTTCAAATTATGTCAAAGGTTTCTCAAGTAAGTAACTATTTCAATTGCTTGGGTTTATTAAATATCAAGAATTTGCTCCTTAGTGGGTTCGCTTCAGTTTCAATTTCTTCCAACATGCTTGTCTTGTGTATGTGACATCAAACCGAATTCGATTATTTTTTTACTACTAACGAAGTGGTTAGTATTTATGAATCTCAAAACGGTACTTGGGTTTTACAACCAGGAAGTGGTAAAAATAGGTGACATAGGTGTTTTATGCTCTTGTTGTAGCATGACCATCTCGGTGCATTTCTGTCGTCGAGCATTATACCTTGTGCTTACCATATTTGTTTATATCTTTCCCAGTCCTCTAGCTGCTCTTATTATCTATATTATAATACCCGTATACGTCTGTCTGTCTGTCTGTTACGCAAAATGGTAGCTTAGCTGCGCGAGTAGTAAGACGCACGCAATGCGGTATAAAAAGGACGGGCGAACCCGTGGATTTTCCACGGGCTAAATACTAGTGTATTTATATTTTCGCACATGTTAGTTTAGATTTCGTTCTTTAAAAATATAGTCACGTTTTAAAATAAAGTTTTATTTGTATCCGAATTTATCTGGAACTACCTGACTTTGGCAACCTTATTAACATCTTGTTTTCATGCATTGAGATATAATAAAAGAGGTTATTATATCTCTATGTTTTCATGTAAGAAAGTAAATTGGCAGCATTTAAAGAAAGCTTTCGAAGATATTATTTCTTTGAGAACATTTACATTCTGAATGCAGTTATTGTAAAGTGTTCTCAAAAACGCACTTATAAATATACGAAAGTTACTGCAACTTACTCTCCTCATGACAATAACACAGACAGTAACAGTAATATCATTATCAATCTAACAGGCCCGGCGGAGCAACATTGAGAGTGGAGGGTCTAAATTATTCAGTATCAAAGGAGGCCCGACCGTAGCTGGGCTCGACAGGCTAAAAAATTTTTTAACTTTCGCCCCCCACCCTTAGATTGGCTAAAACATACTTAAAATTCCGAAATATTGCGCTTGAAAGCATTAACAAAAAGCAGGAGATTATATATAAAAATATAGAAACGCCATCTTTATGTAAAATATATTTTCAAAATAAGGAATAGTAATATCCAAGCAAAATAAGGTTATAGTATGTGACAACTACCAGTCCTCCTTTGTAAATTTTCCGTATGCTCGCTTTCTGTTGTCTTCCGATTGAACAAATGTGTCGGCAATTTTAATCAGGTCTAGTTTGTCAGTCCTATCTTTGTGGAAACTGAGAATCGAGATGGAGTTGAAACTAGCTGGAATTAAGGGTTTTACCCCCCCTAGCTCCGCCGGTCCTTGCTTGAACTCACACTCATTGACTGGATTTTACAAAATTCCAGCAGAACTCGTCCGCAAGACAGATAGCTTGAAAGAGGCTTTAATTTTTAAGCTTGCAGCTGAATGACCCTTACTTTCAAGAATTAATAATGAGGAATATAACAAAAATTTTATAAAACACACATGTTGCCAGAAATTTCCTGATGTCTATTTTTAAAAACATAACATTTTTAAATATATTTCAAGTGGAATTTTTTAAGCATAATTCAAGCATATTGCATATTTTAATCAGACAATATTTTCTTTTTTACACTATCATACTGTATGACTCGATTTCGTGTAATTCTGTAGACATGCATCCAGAAGCTAATTTAACTTTCTGTTATTCTAACCTACCTACGTCTTCCTAAAAATGCAGGTATATAAATTGAAACTCCAATTTCTTCATATTTTTGAATTTTGGTTTGCGTCATCGCAAAATATATATTTTACTTTTACACAATAAGTATTTATAACTACAGGAGATGTAGTATCGTTTCGGAGAACCTGCATTTTTTTTTAGAAAAATGAACAATTTCAAGATCATCCACAACACACAAACACGTTTAATTCACCAGTTGAGTGTTTAATGTTTACAAAATTGTATTAATGATGCGATCTTGAATTGTAATCGAAAATTAAATTAAAGCGTACTTATTAATGAAATTTTAACTTCTAATTTTTTTTAAAACCAAGTGCAATGAAAAAGAAGAAGCGTTTATTTCATGTTCAAGAAATGATAAATTTTCCACAGTGATATGAAACTGAACAGACAAACCGAAATAATATCTTCAATAGTGTTCATTCATTTGTTTTGAAAGTCGTTCATGGGGAACTAACCTCTTTCCCACAAGAATATACATGAAAACAACATCATTTTTGCGACGGATATTTTCTTCATTTTTGCCAAAATACATGCGTAAAAAAGAAAAATAAAGATCTTCATAAAAAACGGTGCATTGATCTCCACAAAACTACGTGCTACGAACGCTACATAAAAAAGTTTTCACCAAAAACGGAAACATAAACAAAACAAAATAAACATATATTTTTATTTGTACATTTCTTATTTGTTGATTTTTTTTTTAAAAAAAAAACATTCTTGGATGTAAAAGTTTAGCAACTAGCCCGTTGCTTGTGGAGAACAACACATTCGTTTTTGTTTTATATACAGTTATTTACTTGAATTTTGTGTGTGAATGTAACGTAAAATTTATGGAGTTATAAAATGAGTCTACATACTTATCTTTTACAGATAAAAAGATCGAAATAATAACTTCTCTAGTAAAAGGACAATATTTCAAATAATAAATAAAAAAAGGATTTTTCTAAAAAATCTCTTAATTTTTTCTTTCTTCCATTGGTTGACATCAATTTTGTTGTTGTTGTTGTTGTTGTTGTTGTTGTTTGTTGTTGTTTGTTGTTGTTGTTGCTAAATTATGCATTCTTGATTATAAAATTCGCTGTTCTTTTAAAAACAAAGCATTTTCTTTGAACCATAGAAATTGGCAATGTTTGTTTTTAACCAATGAAATTAGCGTTTAAGAGATTGTCCTCATTAACAACTTCATGACCGTTAATGACTTCAATACATTTGTAGTAGACTTCTAAGTATTTATAAACATCCAAACAGCTCTGATCGTGGAAGAAGAACTTCGTACAACGAACTTCACACATAGTTGTGCCTTCACATGCGTCCTTTACCTTAGTCAGGAAAAGTGGAGTAGTGGGACAATATTTATTCGATAGTAGATTGCCTGTGTGTTCTGTGCATAACCCAAAATTTCTTCTTCCCCAAAACGCAGACATGATAGAGATATGTTTGTATTCGTTACATCTTAACCAAGCTGTATCCTCTTCACATTTCACAGTTCCATTCTAAAAAAAAAAAATAAACAATTGTTATGTCTTTTCCTTGCTTCATCCATTATTTGATTGTACAAATCAATAACTTAATGTAAATATGCTTATTCTGACAAATTAAATACACATACTTTATAAAAAAAATTCTTTGCTCAAAGCAGTTAAAACAAGTTAGAACAAGTTAGTAAAACCAAATTTAGTAAAGAATTATAAAAATCAAGTATTACTTACATATCTGATTGGTGTAGGTCCACTGCCTCCAGGAGCACCAGGAGGTCCGGGAGGACCAGCAGCTCCTGGCATACCACTACCGCCAGGCCATCCGGGAGAACCAGGTAAACCAGGTGGTCCTGGAAGACCATCACTACCTTGATAACCAGGAACACCAGGGTTTCCTGAGAGACCGGGAGCTCCAGGAGGTCCCGTAAATCCAGGATCGCCTTTCCATCCGGGCGGTCCAGGTGGACCGGGTAATCCGGATTCTCCAGGTGCACCGTCTCTTCCGGGAGGACCTTGCAGCCCTTTCAATATAAAACCGAGTGTAACATTTTGATCTTTTAAAAGCTTGTTTAATAGCGGAGGTACAGGGGAAACTGGTAACGATAGCTAAATAAAGAAATAAAAATAAATGTACACAAATATATCATACTGTAAAATGAAGCCATAATTTGATATCAATCTGAACTCCCGAACAACCTTTGTCTGCGCTAACGCTGACAAAAAATTATACTTGACATCATATTCCTCACACGTTCCGCACAGATACGGAAATATCAGAAAAAAAATGTGTCTTTTTACCGTGTATTTATTCCAAACAACTAGGAAAATATATATCCATAAAAACATTTGGTACTTCTTATTCATATCCTGGCAAGGTCAATCTTGGTATGACATACATTTAACACGAGTTTCCCTTATAAAGTGATATCAACTAGTATCTATAGATTATTTCTCTCAGTTAAAAACCAAAAAAAAACACAACCAACTAAATTTCTTTATAAAGCTTCTTCGATGAAAATATTTATCACGTCATTATTCAGCTTTTCATACGATAGCCAAATTTTAAAATTTCCGATGCAGTATAAAAAAAAGAAGAAAATTCACTCGTAAAATTTTCTCTTTAAAAAATTAAATGTCTTTATTTTTTCGCATTGAGTATGATCACGCATGAGCAACTTGGGCATAGGTCCGTGTAGGCTACTCATTTTAAAGCAGAAAGCCATGCACAAAAATGCATCTTTCGTTGCAACGGCAACTGTGATCAGCGAGTAATTTGATAAACAAGCGCGAGAAACAAGAAACTTTCTTGCAGTTTTAAACAAAGCAAACACCCAAACAAAGTATATGGCAATCTTTTTTTTTAAACAAAAAATAAAAACACAGAAAAAGAAGTACTTAGTTATTTTGAAAAAGTATTAACCATTTCCTAATTTATTAATTAAAAGAAGAGAAGCTTAAATTAAGGTTAATGCTTAATTAACTTATGCCAACGCGGTTCATTGGTTTTAATCAAATTCATCAGTGAACTAAAAGAATATAAAGCTTACCGTTTTATCCACTGCTAGTAGCACTATCGCTACAGCCAGACACGATGGGATTAGCCTCATATCCTAAATCGAATTCATAAAATTCTTCAATATTTTTCCAGCATTTAAAATAAAATAAAGAGTAATGTTGCATTCATGTGGTATTTCGTTACTACAATTTAAAGTTTAGGTATTTCTCTATCGATTCTGTTTGAAACCTGTTTAACCTATTTAGGTCATCAATAGGCTATGAATAATTAATGAGACCGCCTGGGCTCATCAGCAAAAACAGCTACTAGAAGCTTTTTGTTATTGTATACAGTATTCAGCTGAGATGGTTGTTTGTTTTGTTTATGATTGGTTGAGTGTTTGCATGAAACTCAGCTGCAAACTTTGAAATGAAATATCAATACACTGCGAATTTTGAGCATATTTGTGCAAATACCAAAAAAGAAGAAAAAAAATAAAAATTAAATAAGTAAATAAGTAAATAGTAATAAATAAATAAGAGTTAAAAATTGGTATTAAAAAAATTAACAGATTAAGTTATAGATGTTATATCACTAAAATTTCACCAAATGTTTTACTTTTCGCTGAAATGACTTCTATAACTGTTTTTTGCTTCTTCTTACTTGCTTAGAATTTATCTATCTGTTTCAATTATGAAATGGTTTTGCTTTTATACTCAACAATTAATATAATATTTATATTTGTAGCATATATGTTCTATTTTAGTTCTTAATACTATAAATAAATTTCAAATTAAAATATTTACATTAAATTTGACTTATATCATCAATAAATTATAGTTGAATGTAATCTGCACCAATAGGAGCTGCAGTTGTAAATTGGACTTAAAAGTCATTTTACAATTGCCAAGCTTTAAAAATTTAATCAATATTTATTCCTAACACTTGTAGCTCACACGATATAAATTTTGGACAAACTTTGGCAGTTTTAACCCGTGGTTCTCAGAAAGTAATTGAGATTTAGAAAGAATATAATCAAATTAAATATTCCATAAACAGCAAAACATGTCCTATTTAAGCATTGGTTACCGCGGCGAGATGTCAAATGCACAACATTTAATGTCAATAATTTTCCACAAATAGCCCTCTAAATGGTGGCCTAATAAAAAAATTATAGAATATCTTACACGCTGATTAAAAAACAAATTTTCCTAATAAGTACTGATTGCGATAAATTCTACAGAAAATAAATGTTGTTGGAGCATTTTGTTTTTGACATATTTTCACGAATTAACAAATTTTAATCTTCTCCGCCTGTAGCTAGTAGCTATTTTAAAAATTTAATTAAAAGTTGGTCAATGTTTTGACACTTTCTTTAACTGCATTCTACCTATTTCTGAATTTGATTGGATTGATTTGAGAATGTTAACTAAACAGTAAAAAAACAACAACAAACTAAGAAAGAAAGTATACCTAACTAAATGTTTGAAAGGAAAATAACAGAATAAAAAAATATTTGAAATCAAAAAATTATTTGTCAGGAAAGCAGATTGTATAATTTAGCTACTCATAAAAACAAGATCTACAACCTCCCATATAGTTAGTGAGACAAAATCCCCTCCCCCCTGTTTTCAGTGTTGCTGTTGGTTTTTGGCTAGCTAGGCTTTTGGCATGACCGTTTCACAAGTTCTTATGTATCACAACATTGACTAACGGGGGAGGGGGGGGGGGGGGGGTTGTATAACTTAATTCAATTTTATAGAGTAAATACTGGTTGTCTCACTTAATTTTGTGGAGTGTTGTAGCTATCAAACGCGTACGTGTTGTCGCCTGCGTAGCAATGTCGCGCGAATAGTTAAGATATCAGATTTGCAGATAGAAATTTTGATAAATTCTCTATTGGAAAAATTCTCGAATGTAACGATTTTATTTGGTTCGCGTGGTTTTGTAAACAAATTTTGTGCGTGCTTATCTTTACGAATGGTCTTTTGAAAAGAGTTTTGCAGGTGCTAATTTTCAAGAAATGTTAACATTAGTAAAATGTAAGGGACATCTAAAATACAAAATTTTCGGCATGCTTAGCGTGTTACAAATTTAGCTAAAACAGCTAAATTTTAAATAATTTAGGTGAAAAAACTTTTTATGTAAACAACTAACATAATAATGTAATGTAAACTGTATTTTTTCCATCTTAGCTGACGCTTTTCTACGGAAAGAGACTAAACAACAACAAATTATTTTGACATATTTTCCATCTTTTTCAGATTTTCTAACAACAGTTTGGCATGATGAAAGCGTATGCAATCGCCAAATTTTGTTTTTAATTTATTAGTCGGTCTCGCCAGTGTTTATCAGTAACCTAACTGATCTCTTCGTTATCAAGAAACATCAGTTCGATTAAACATTTCGCATATTTTTTTCGATTTTTTTCCTAAATAATTCTGATAGTACAAGATAAAATCTTCAGTTGTACTTATATTCTATTTTTGAAAGTTTTTTCCACTCTTTTTTTGTTTTTGCCGCAAACGTAAAATCGAAAAACTCTGCACGTCAATTTCTTAAATTGGTAATTTTCACTCGCAAAGCTTTTTTCCCTATCTCCACCATGTCATAGTTTTTCTTCTCTATGTAACCGCTTCAAAATCATCTTTATTTTAATTTCTTTTAAACTCGTTCAACTTAAACTTTTTTAATAACTGCCAATCTCATGGAGTCATTAATGCTATCACATTGCGAAACCTTTAACTTTTAAAAATTTCCCCAACAGCAATATGCACAAATTCTTCAAAAATCTCTTTTTTTTGTGACATTTAGGTAAATTTTACGTTTTTGGAATTAACTAAGCATGGAAAGTTAAAACATTTCTAATAAGGTAGATGACATTTCTTGGTAAGTAAACATCTATGTAGTTGATCCTTTTAATATGGTGCATAAAAGTTCTTTAGATGGAATGAAGTTGAAAATTGAAATTAAAAAATAAACTGCTGAAGCATGCAATCGTTTTGTGAGTCCAGTAGATTGAAATTCCACAAAAGGAGGCCGCTGCACGTATTATCATATTAAAATTTTAGTGAATAATAACAATTTGTAATAATACATTTTAAGGAAAATTGTCTCTAGTAAAATCTTCTCTTGTAAAATAAAACTCATTTTGTGGTTAATTTCACTTTGAAAATTATAAAGTACAGCGCAAGGCAATAAACGTTTTTTCCTATGAAAAATTGACGAAAGCGAGCTTTTGTCAATTTTTCAAGCAAATTTTTGAGATTTGAAATGCTGACTATTTGGAGGGAAGAAAAATGCAAAAATAGATAACAGAGCACCATCAAGGATGTTTTCTGTCATGTAGGACGATTATATGCGGGTAAAAAGAGCAAGCAAAATTCGTTAAACTCATATCTAATTTGAATGACAAATGCTCCTAAGGTAATTACTGTTACAATTTAACCACATATATTAACATGAGAATATAGACTACCATTCTTACAACAGTTACCTTTAACTAAACACTTACAGTTGGTCCTTGAAAGTGGCGGAGACTCTAGAGAATTTCTAATATTAAATTATAAGAATATTGTTACTCAGGATTAGCCTAAAATTTAAAACGCGCCAGCCTCAATGTAGCTAGCTAAGAAAAAATATAATTACAGAAGTTATTAAAACAAAATCAAAATAACCCTTCCTTCTTTGTAACTTTCGGTTTCTTTCCCGACGAAAATAAATCAAGATATTCTCCTATTAAAGTATGAATCCAGCTGTAATATTACAGGTGCCTGCGTACAGCAGGTGCCTGCGAGAATTGGAAGTAAGTCTGTTATAACTACAATCCCCAACCAAATATATTGACGCAAGGTGGCAAATTTCAAAGTTCGTCTCATCAAGTAACTATGTAGGCTAATTCTGTACTACATGTTAACACAATTTAAACCCTAACAATGTTTACAGCAGACCTGGACTTAGGATCTCAGGTTATTTGTGCTAGTTGTTGTTGACGTCAGCGTGGAGATGTTTCCCAAATATCGATGTTTTTCCGCAAAGCAGACATGTCAGAAAGTGCGACTTATGCAGTTTAAGAGTAGCTTACTTAAGCTGTGAGTATGAAACAAAAATTTTCGAATATTATTTTTGGTATTTAATGCTTAATTCACCATCTCAAGGATAGGTATTTACGATATGGTTATATTTTAACTGGAAAGTCATCAGTACTTTTTTTCTCAAAATCAACAGATGTTAGTAAATGAGAAAGTTAAAATATAATGATGAAGTTTAAATTTCCTAGGAAGTAATAACTCGCGGGAGTCATTAATCTCTAGCGTAAAGTAACTACGGGGTTACTTTACAGCAGTGTATAATGACTGGGAAATCACTTTTATGGGGAGTCAAGATTTACAATGACAACGGAAAACTTTACTATCACCCTAAAATAAGAACTTAAATATGTGTGTTTGTAAGGAGCAATGGCATCCACCTTAAGCGAGAAATGTAATTGCTATACGAAAAATTAATTATTTTGACGTTACGCCGATATGATAGATTTTCTTTAATAAAAAAATAAGTCAATGCGTTAAATTTTTAACTTTGATGCCAAACAGCCTGGATACAGGTGGTGACTTCAGCTGTTTTATTTCCACATGGGTAAAAAGAGACTGCAATGACAAAAATTTGGCCAAATCCCAAATTCACAACCCATCCGTCTCGGAACAAATGGATTCCTTAAAACTATTTCTGTAACCCTTCGTCCAAAACAATGATACTATACATTTTTACGCTTACTTTGACCCTTAAAATTCATTGACGCTGTCATCAAAGTTTATTTCGTCAAACGGTCGCTGGATACTTTCACGGTCCAATCAACTATGTACTGTGTGCAACATGGTAGCCGAATTTCTATACTTTGTGCTAAGCCGGGGTTGGTCAAACTAGTGTCTTATAATAGTCCACAAATTTTGTCTGTGACTGAAAATACAAAATCAGACCAAAATGTCTGCTTTAAAAAGTTATGAAATTTTCCTAAATTTATGTTAATAATATAGAAGCCGTTGCACTGCACTTACAATTTCAAGGCCAAATAATTTGGAAAAAACCGACGTCAACTGCTGTGGTGTAAGTAACTAGTGACCACCTGAGACCACAATTAGGCCAATTTCACAAAGATGGGCCAACCCAGACATTTTGGAACCGGCGGGATGATGACCTTTTTAGAAATCCTCCGAACCCTAATATCTCCTTTTTAATTGATTGATCAGCGTTTTAATCTTTACGCAATGGAGGGAACATGTTAACAATTGTTCCAGGGGTCGTACAACTTGTCTATCTTAATAACTAATCGTATAACTCGTTGAAAAATCCACTTACAGGCATTGAAATACTAAAAACGACACGTTTTCTTTGTTATTACAACCTAGTTCGTAAGACAATTTAGGTTAATACTTGGCCGAAAAACGTTTTTTTGAACTTAAAACATTATTGTCACACCGCATACTGGTAAAAAGAAAAAAGAGCATTTTTGTCGCCGGATTTACGATAAAAAAAGAAAAGTTGTGAATAGTTTCTTAATTTGCCAGTTTTCATACGCTTTTGAAAAGTATTCCGTAAATAATTATAACAACTGAAAGATATAAGCATATTCTAGTTGTACCCGAATTATGTTTTTAAAAGAAATTTTTGAAATAGATTCTAATTTTAGTAAATATTAAAACCTATTAATTTGCGATTAAAAGGCGGGAAGAATTAAACAACAAACCAAACATCCACTTACGAAAAAATCTTAAAATTTGTTATTCTTCTCATCGGAAAATTTGATTCTGTTGATTTCATTAAAAAGGCGCGAATAATTGAAACGTTTTTAACGAAACAGACAACGTTAATTGTCCGCAACTTTCTTTGAGCACGTTTTTTTAACAAAGGAAATACATTTAGGAAACAATAGAAGTTAATTACCAAAACTTTTGTATAAGAAAAAAAATATATTTAAAGGCTTTTGTAAAACCAAACTAAAAAAAAGAATAAATAAAAAATGTTTATCAAATGAAAAATGCTACTGTGGTTCTTTTTAAGGAAAAAATTACTTTGCCTTTTATGCACAGAACTGGAGTATTAATATAAGAAACGAAGATTTAAATCACACTGATGGTCCAGCGTATACTCTAAAATTTTTAAAGAGAATAGGAATGACAAAATTTTGGTCTGTTTAAATTTAGATAATTGTCGGCTACACGAGTGAAGTACCTTATTCAACCGCGAAAATTAAACTCAAAAAAGTTTCGAGGTTTGAAAGGTTTCTGTTTTGTGCGTTGTGCTTCAGTTCTTTCCTTTTTTGATTAACTAAACGTGGTTTTAAGCTTAACCCACTTATATTCCTTGAAAATTATTAAACACTACAAAAGCAATAACGTACAAAAACATTAACCATGAATTGAAAATGCCTGAAAGTGAGTTACAAGAATATAACTGACTTTTTTTTCTGATTAATTCTTATAGTCAGCTGTTTTAGTGCAGTTAATTTAAAGGCATTGCACTCAAAATCCTTCCGATACAAATTGTTCTTAATTTTAAAGAAGATATTGGATTTTAATCTTAAATTAGCGAATAGTCTAAATTTTAAATTTAGCGTAGATTTAATCAAGGCATAAATTCACTAATGTTGCCAATTTTTTTAAGGGTTGAGAATTTCTCCGCTGAAAATAGAAAGTTCTATCTAACAACCAAAAAATAACTCTTGCTACAACTAACTTATTTTAAAACTAAAGCCAAAGTAAAGAAAGACAAATCCAAATTTTTACTAGGTCATGTTAGACGTATTTGTATCGTCAATTCTTAAAACCTACAACAGTGTTAAATAATAAAATTGTATTGCTTTTAATAAGTTTGAATTAAAGTTGCCAGACAAAAATGTTGAAAAAAGTCAGACATTAGAAACACACACACGCATTGAGATTAAACTAATTATCTGTTTTACATTACGGTTGCTAACAAAACCATTATAGGCTGATCAGCATTCGGAGCAAACACATCATCATTGCTGTTAATAGCTAAGTATGGATTAATTTTAAATATTTATTTAACAAAAAAGGTCTTTTAAATGAGCAGTGGATAAGAAGGATTAATTGCGATTAATTTATTCAACCGCGATTAAGTAGGTATTTAGCTACGGTATTCAGCTCCTGGTGTGCTCTTTTATAAGAATAAGGATATCTAAAGATCCTTCCTTGTTATTCACCGTGATATGTTTCCTCTGAAGCATCCGACATCCCTTACAGTAAATGATTAAGAGCAAATCTGAGCTAAGAAGATCTTATTTGCTCAATGTCAATTATAAGAAGAGAGACTAAAATTTGACAATTGGACTAGCAATGGCTAGCAATAGAAATTCTTTTAAATGAAATAAGAGTAGACTCCTGCACTTTATATTTGAATTTTTTTTTTTTGGTTTCTTTAAGAATATGGTGTTACAAGGCACCTTTTCACAAAGTTTAATGCATGTTAGATTTTTGCTTCAGCGAGATAATCTTTTAGTTTTCACCCTCTGGTAGAATGACTAGTTCTCCACTTGACTGTCAAATTTCTGACAATCAAATTAGTATTATTTTGGAGTCATTATATTTCCTACAAGAATGGTTAAGCTAACCTTATTAACGCTTTTTAGTGCAATGCAGAAAAATAATGTTATAATATCCATGATTAGGTCCCTTTTGTTACTGCCGAACTTCTGTAAAATAGTCAAAACAACAGAATTGTAACTTTACTATTTTTGGTTATTATTGTTAAACATATTCCAATATTTTGTTCCTCTTTACACAGAACTTCGTTTAAGTATATTCATAACTGGCTTTAATGAGGTCTTGTCAACTGAGGTTGTAGGTACATTTTGAAGTATGTATAAACAAGGCAAAAGTGTCTATGCATAATTTTTAATATTATTTCATGCAGAGTTGTGTAATTCACCCAAACAGTAAGTTTCAGAATCTAAATTAACTAATTTTTAAAACAATCGTAAAGGGAATCTTCTTCCGGTTTGAACACCTAAAACTTCGAAAACATAAACTTCCAACTACAAAAAATTGTTAAACAACAATTTTAAAAACCGACTTGAAATTAAAATGTAGTTCTTCTAAACAAATTAATAACCCCCTTTATCATTAATTTCCATCAGAACTTTGATGCACTTATTAAAAAGACTTCTGCATGTAATTGCCTTCAGTATAAATATGATTTCCAACAAAACATAGAATATGTGAATTAACTTATAGTTTTTACTTTTACAATTGTGCACTAAGACTTCTTAAAATACAAAAAGTGTCCAAAATTCCAATAATTTATAGGCATAACTAAAGTTTATTATTGTTTAAAGTTCTTAAAATAGTAAATTTTATAAAAACAACATTACCGGCAATTTGAAGAATAATTTTGCATTCTGCTTCTTACAAAAACATGACACGAGCTAACATCGAAACGTACTCCAAAATGTTACACTAAGTGTCCTCCCACAATATAAAAATATTCTTAATTATATATTAATTATAATTTATCAATAAAAACTATGCTCAGTGATAACATACAGAAGAAAGTAATTCAACTTGACTTCTTAATCTATTGATCTTATCAACGATAGTAACTTATGTTTGCCAAGCAATAAAACAATACAGAAGATTTTCTAACCTTGCCACTTGGGGTTCTCTGTGTTCCCTTCTAGATGTAACAAGGAATAACAATAACTCAGGACTCACAACTCAAATGTTCTTCTAAACCAAACGGTTAAGTTTCCGCGGCCAGATTGTTTATCATGTGCGACGCATGCGCAAAATTCAAAAGTTTTCAGGTATAAAAACGGTCTAGGAAAGTTACGTATTGTATTTATTATTCTTTTTGAGTCTAAAGCTAATTCAGCATGAAGTTTAGTTTACTTGAGCTAATATGATTCAATGAGTTCAAACAATCGGCCTTCTGAATATACTATTCATTACCCTCATCGCTTCGTTGCGTTCTACTCTAATTAAGCCCATTTCACAGATGGAATGTTTGCTGTTCTATTTATGTTCGTATAATAAAAAACGTGAGCACTTTCGGCATGCTTTTTAACATTCTGCTTAAATTTTGTTGGTCGAATTTGAAGGGAAGCGTAAGCGAAGGTATAGAACATGTAATAGGGTATACAGAAAACGCAGTGAACTGTCAAATGTAGTTTCAATCCTGCACCAATTGTTAATTACAGCGTAATTAGTTAAGTTTGCTTTTTCATCGCGAGACTGACAAATGATAATTAGTTAAAACACATCAACTGTACGTAAATAAATGAAATCTGCTAGGGCTACATAGTGCATTAATTGCTATTGTAAACTAGTTGCACGAACGTCCAGTTAGCTATGATGGCCTGTCTGTTTCAGAGGTACAGCGACATAATGTATCAGTTTCATTAGGTAGCTGTTCTGAAAGCAAATCTCAAATTCTCTTCCGCGCATTGCAACATTTGATTATCTAGCGTTTTAAAACAGGCTTCAGCAGCAACATATTTTTAGATTCTGAAAGCAGTAAGATGTGGATATATCTTCACCGTGATTTAATTCGTGGACTTTACATTTTTTTGAAGCTGCCTATAGTATAGTTTAATATTTAGCAGTGGTATAAAGCACGCTTAGTTTGTTACCATTTGCAACAAGATTGCTGCACAAAGCAAGCTGGTAAAAAGGCGTAAAAATATGGTGATTCATGCGATGGTTAGCTGGCAATAAGCAGAAGCACAGAAATCTAGTACACATGGGTTTAACTGTCATTCTTTAAAAAAATCATTTTAATGATGTTTTTTTTGCTTACCCAACGTAATTGTAATGTTACAAATTCAAATCGCTAGCAGCGATGACTGACGAACCATTGACTGACGGTGCGTCATCCCCGTGAAAGTTGATTTTTTTGTTTGTTTTTTCATGCTTTTTTTAAATTTCATAATTGATATGTTAAGCCCACTTACCATAGGACTATTATTGGTATTATTCAGAGGATTGCAGGTGCCATAAAGTACCTGCGGGTCGTATATCCTGAACTTTTTATAGTTAATTCATAGACCGTTGAACTTCAAGGAATTCCAATCAACTGAATTGAATCTTATTGTTACTTTATTGGTCAATCTCAAAGCACCAAAAAAGTTAATTTCTCAATCTCAATAAATTGATCGCATTTTCTCCAAAAAAAAACGAAGTGAGTCTGCTGTACTAGCCTAGAAAAATTCCTAGGAAATGTTCTCTGTGGGCAGGTGCAACATATATTATAGAAAATGGGAAGAAAGAGCACCTCAATCCCTCAAAAAGTGTATGGAGACTGCAATTAAGAATTTGATTTTCGTTTGTGTAACGACTTCCTTTCTTCTACATCTTCAATGTTGATCATACAACAGACTTACCTTGTGCGCGCAGCCAGATGTGTACAACAGTCAAATCAACTTTAAAATTAGGGGAAAGGAGAGACAGTCTCAGAGGTTTTGCAAGGGATTACTACTGTTGGCGATGGCTGTTTTGGCAACCTGATCATTCACGTTGTTTTGGCCGTCTAAACCTTTTGTTTTTCGTTACTTCTTTTTCTTTTCATTTTAGTTTAAGCAACTCTGGTTTTTAAATGCGTGACAGAAACAAAAGGATTAATTTGATGACGTTATTAAGTTTTAGAAATTACATATAGTATGTTAAACATAGACTTCTCCCTTTTTCACAGTAAACTTCAGCTTCTCTGTTGTCACAAGTACTATAGCCTTGATTCTTTGTAGATTCTAAGGTAAGTTAAGGTAAATGTTTTTACACACGAAAATGTATTCAAAATAAATACGAGGTTATATTTGTATGACACAGCCTTTTATTTTCCCTACCAAAAGAGATATATTAATTTTTTTTTCTCCTTTACCAACTATATCAAAATTACAAAAAAAGTTCTACATACACAAGCATAACGATAAATTCCTCTCAGTTTTTACTTTATCAGTGAATGTTAAAAGAAATTGCTAGCACTATGAGAATTCCACAACGAATGCTATACCTTGTGACCACCGAATATTTATTGCACAAATTTAATAAAGAAGCATTTTTTTAATGCTGGGGCATATTGTAAAGTTTACACAGTTTTAAGTCTAGGTTTAGAATAAAGGGAACTCCGCGGTTATTTACAAGGGGCGTTATCTCGATTATACATCAAACATTTACGAAGATTAAAAACTAGTGATAAGGAGTCTGTGCACGAATATAGGCTTGAGTACGAAGTGTGTTGACTTGGACCTCAGTTGTTGTGACTTTATGCTTTTTTAGATATATTTATTCAGGCACGCTTTATCTAATCAGCATAAATAAATATATACAAAAAGACATTATTAAGTATATAAGAAATATATCTGCGATATTTTAGCGTCTCCATAGAAACACAAAGCATTTTTCTAAGCGTACATTAAATCAAATTGTTTGCTCAGAAAGACAATGGACACACTGGAACAAAAATGATGGCACGCGCAAATGTTTTGAAAAAAATAATAAAGCTTTATTTCATTCCATTTGTTTTTATCCTATCCTCGTGGTCATATCAGTTTTAAATACACACTAAAAAAGTCGTTGCTACTTCAGCTGGGTTGAAAACAGTCAACAGAAACCGATGTCTAATCAGTAAGTTCTTTTTTATGTATTTTACAACGTAGAAAAAGCTCGAGAGATAGTGGTATAGGAAAATGCACACACCACAAAACTAAGGACAATATTTATAATTTATAATCTATGGTGTTTACTTAATCTCTTCGTTTAATAACCAAATCCCCTCGAAATCAAATCTGCTTCGGTTTATAATATTTTTAGCACTAAACAGTGATGCCCTTAAAAAAAGGATTGTAGCCATTAAGGTATAAATAAGTACATTTTTATATTAATATTATTGTATTAATTTTCTAAGCTGAAATACAACTTGCATGTTTTAATATAACTCTAACATAATTTTGTAGAGTAATGTACCACTTTAAAACTCAATATTTTAATTGGAAACAAAATCCCAGGACATTTTAAGGTTTTACAAAAAATGTTGCTATGTTTTATTTTAAAATGAAAAGCTATTAAAACATTTTCTGTTGTTCTTTTACGGTGGTGAAGTTGGGCACTGAAAGCTGCTTATAAAATTCCATTGCACAGTAACGGCCTCACATACTAAGTATACGAAAAGTATAATTTATAGAATAGGAATAGGACTGGTTATAATTTTGATGTTTGTTAAGTAGAAGAAATATGGCATAAGTTTGTTGCTTATTGTTTTGTTGTTGTGTTGTTGCTGTTATTTTCTTGAATGTTGCTGTGTTTCTTCTTCTTCTTCTTCTTCTTCTTCTTCTTCTTCTTCTTCTTCTTCTTCTTCTTCTTCTTCTTCTTCTTCTTCTTCTTCTTCTTCTTCTTCTTCTTCTTCTTCTTCTTCTTCTTCTTCTTCTTCTTCTTCTTCTTCTTCTTCTTCTTCTTCTTCTTCTTCTTCTTCTTCTTCTTCTTCTTCTTCTTCTTCTTCTTCTTCTTCTTCTTCTTCTTCTTCTTCTTCTTCTTCTTCTTCTTCTTCTTCTTCTTCTTCTTCTTCTTCTTATTTTTCTTGTGTCCCCAGGTTCAATGTATTCACATTCGGCATTGACATGGAACTTTAGGAAATGTTTGTCAAATGAGTGGTGGATGCAAAGAAATTTGGGATAATCGTGGACTATCTGAAAGAGATGGAAAATTGTGATCAATAAAAACATCATTGAAATTAGGATCAACTCTTCTAAATCATTTCAAATGCAATTTATATCTCCTTTTACAACTTAGACCATAAAATCAATAAAGACAAACTAGGGGAGAAATAGCTTTGTATGTATCTAGAAATATAATTTTTTTAACTTGTGAATGAGCACTAACATTCATATTAGGTGTTATTTAACACTGTACATTATTCAACACGTCTAATATTGTACAAAACAATACGTTTGTGTACAACACGTTCCCCTCTTATCACCTTCCTTAACGTCAAATGTGTTAAATTTCACACCATAAAAAGTTTATTTTCCACTACTGTTTTTATGAACTCGTGTGTTTTCCATTCCATATTGGCTGCATTTTACTGACGTCATGATTCTGTGCAAGGTGTTAGTGTTTTCAAGATGGTAACTGCATGGATGTAAATATTTTTTAATATTGGGGCAGATGTACCAACAAAACAATTGCACAGATTTGTAGGCCTCGTGTGCTTGTGGAAAGTTAAGAATGAGTTCTAGAAAAGTTGTTTTTAGGTTGGTTAGTTGTTGTTGACTTCTTGTAATATCTTGGTTTGTTTGTTTGTTTGTTTATTAAAATATTTGTTTCTTAAATTTTCATATTTAATATATTATCCTTCACTACTCTATTATTGCTACTACTTATAACCTCCTTATTTTTCTTTCATATGATTATCAAAGAGGAAGCAGTCATTAGAATGATCTTAATAATTTCAAAGATTAATCAATTTTACTTGTAAAGCCTAAAATCTTCTGAAATTCTTCTATACTAGTCGGTGGCCCGTGGAAAAAAATCCACGGGTTCGCCCGTTCCTTTATACCGAAATGCATGCGTCTTGCTACTTACGGTACCGTTTTGCATGGCAGATAGACAGACGTATACGGTTATTATAATAAAGACTAGTCGTTAGCCCGTAAAAAAAGAAACCTTGTGGCTGATTCCCAGTGTCAAGGATTGTTCGAAATAGTCAACAATCAATAAAATGATGGACATGACGCTTGGAGATATGTTAACGAGATTAATTATTCGCAAGATCAATTTTTACGAATTTTGCGATTTTCCGCCATTTTTTTTTTTGATAATTCGCAATTGACTCGTAAAGATAAATTTCCGTTAACATTCTCAAATTTCTTGAAGTTAGTAAAAGTAGAAGTAGTTAACCTCTTTTCCTCACTACATGCGGATTTTTCAATACATACTTTTTATTGTCTATGATTCGAGAAAACTTGTACTCGCGAAAAACCTACGCGTAACTCATTCTCGAAAATAAGTTTTCGTGAAAGTTAATCCCGTTAAGGTAATAAGAATTTATTGACGCATAATAGCTCCATTGATTGAGGCATACAAGTTCTAAAAATATATTTCCTTCCGTAAATTTAGCTTGATTTCCTTCAAACTTAGTAACACTTTATCTCGCGGCTTTATCTTCTATTAACTGTATTCTATTACGTGTCCATCCTGAAGAAAGTAGAAAATAAGACCGGCTCATAACATGTATAAAAGATTAAATGAGCTGTCTAATGTTTGCATAAATATATAATCACTAATGATATTGATCCTCTTAGAAAGACAACGTATCGAATTAATGACTACCTTAATTTTTGTAATTAATAGAATACCTATCAGCATGGGGGATAGTGTTTTTTTTTAATAGAACGATCATACAGAATTACTTCTGTAAGGTATGAAATGTACGTGTATTGACGATGAACATGTGATGCGTACAGTTAGAAGAACTAGTTGTAGAATTAGATAAAATTGAATTTTTGAGTTGATGTGTTTTTGGTATCTAATATGTAGTAACGTTTTGTTCAATGTAACAGGTTAGTTATATGGTGCATATAGTTATTCACAAGATTATTCCTTCCTACTTTAATAAGCAAAAACTTTTTCAGGCGCAAAATTTTTGCGTGTTTCGCGAATTCTAGGTCTTCCTCGCGAACTTTTATGCTTTCTGAAGTTTTGAAAAGTCTTATCCGCAAAGTTGATGTTTTCGATAATCCTAAGAAGCCTTACTTGCGAAAGTGTGTGAGTATATATATTGCATAATTTTTCTCAAACATTCACAAAAATGAAATCTAAATTTTCTCGAGCTTTCAAACTCGGCACGCAACATTATATGCTCTCAAGTATTGTGTTCAGGAGCTGTATTAGTCTCCCTTTTGAAATATCGAGTTCCCCACCAAATAAACCGTATTTAGCTTAACACTCGAAAATGCGTGACCTTTAGTTTTATTGATTTCTTAATGCAAACTGAATGTTCCGAAAAGATTCACAAGGTAAACTTAGTGACAGGCTAATGTGTGTAGTAAGCGACATCACGCTTTTGCTAAATACAGGCATGTTTTGAAACGTATTTTGATGAAAGTGTAAGTAACAAAAAAACAAGTTTTTTTATTTTGTTTGTTTGTATTACATTGTTTATAACATGTCTGTCAACAATATTTTTCTTTACATGAACCACGTGCTGTTACATGATGTAACATAAGCCTTATGTAAAGCTGCATTTACACCACACGTTTTGTTTTGTAAGGTCCCTGAACTAATAATAACCGATGTCTGTTTGTCCGTCAAAACCAGGTCATGTTAAACCAAGCATAAAAATTAATGTTAAAAATACCAGAAGCGATTTATTTTTAAAAAATTTGCAGTGGCGGGTGAATTCCGGTGGATTTTTTACCCACTTACAACTAAGGCTTTCAAAATGCATTCTTTCATGGCTGCCCCATAAAAATGTTCTCCCATACATACACACATCTGTACTGTCAATGACTTTTTATAAAAAAATTTTTTAACAATAAAAGTGCAAATATACACTTTCGTTTCATTCACTCATCACAAGATTCCAGCAAATATTGATATTCACCCATGACGTCATTGATTCATATTTGGATTACTTTGTGCAACGGAAACACCGAATTCGGTCACATCATAAAAACTTTCATATGAGTTAACTTGTACTCTGTACCTGTACATTATAAATTTAAAAGTTGAAGTCATGATTTTTAGATGGACAGGTAATTTTTGCTGATAATTTTGTTCAAACACGTGTTTCGCTAATTAGCGTTTGTTTATTTAAGAAAAAGGTTGCTTTTTATAAGTCAGTTAGTTTATGATTTTTTAAACAACGTCCCTCAGAAGAAAATTGTAAATAAATATTATTCCATTATAAACATCTAACACATAAAAAACTGGGTTAGAAAATTTTACCTTTGACCTTCTCAAATAAATATTTTTACTTGAGCAAGTGAGCGAGTTATGGAACAGATTGCGTGACATCATTTGGGGTTACAGTTAGTTGACAGAAATGACAGACGTTGTAATGAGCAGTAAGAGGCTTTTCAGAGAATTTAAACGAACGAAGAAAAAAATTTTTTTTGAATGACCAGGAAAACAAGCACTGAAAAAAGTCTCTGTGATTTGTAAGTTTTTTTAAAAATATATTTAAAATTTAAAAATCCACGTGTGTAGCTAGTTAAAAGACGCAATCTTTTCTAGTCTGCTAAGTAAAGAAATGAAAATAAAAGATAATTGAAGGAAAAAAGAAATATAAAATTTACAATAGAATTAATATCAAAGAAAAATGTGATTTAAATTATTTAAATCGTTAGTTTGATATATATTTTTAAGAATAATATGTTTTAAATTACTTTGTAATATGTTTATTGTATACTATTCAATTATTTTTAAACTATTATTTATTTGTCTTTATTTACATTCCGTTGCTTAACCGGTGTAAATTTTCTTTCTCTTATTTTATTCTCTTTTATCTTTTGTTGATCCTTATCTTTTATTTCATCATATTTAACAAACGCATTCCTTATCTATATCTATCAGTCCACGCTTTATATATATAGTTTTGCCAAAGCAGTTTTTATTATCAGGAAAATGAATTTTGTTCACTACTCTTAAGCTTAAAAGATGGGTGGCATTTTTCAATGCTCTTTGTGTACTGTTTCACTTTCAATCATTGGTTAAGATAGCTTAAATAAAACAGGCACTACGGAAGAAAGTTCTCTTTAATCTAGCTTTTCACGTGATGATCAAAAGGATAAAGTTTTTTTAATCAAATGTTGGAAATCTGGCTTACCTCTTTTTTATGATTAATTTCGTTGCAATATTTATAGGACTAAATTTCATAGTGTCAATGCACAATGATCATTGTGCATTAACATTATTTTATTATTTAACAAAATTCTGCCCGAAATTTTAATTGTCCGCTTCTTTTTATAGGCGAAATCTTGTGATTTCCTCGAACCTCGTTTCAATTCCCTTGCATCTCATAAGAGCAAATAACGCTATGGTGTTGATTTACAAGAGCCTGCGAATTAGAATTTTGAGTGACACAAAGTTGACATAACATGAAATACTATCTCAGTTGCTTCTTGTGTCTTCTCTGCACACGTCTACACAGTGTGTTTAAACCTTTTTGATTTTGTGAACCGCCCAAACTATACAATAGTCTTGTTGTCAGTTTTTCGCGACCGAAATAAAAATGATATTTTGGACAAACACCCTCGCGTACATAGCATATTAAAAGTCCTAGCAGGCCGATTAAAAGAAAAACTCCACTCTTCTCCGTTAACAAGCAAATGAGCAGTGTACCATGCCATATATGTCTAAAACTGTTTTACACCTTTCTTAAACGTAAAGCATTAAATCTCCTAAAACTCTTCCAGATGTCCTAATTCACAGTAACAATTTATTCCACTCAGAGACCAACCTACACAATATTGAAAGGATATTTTGCAAGAATGTATTTCTTCGGAAAAAGATACAAAATATCGTACTAGACAATTTTGCTTGTTTACATTTATAGCTACGATTAGGGTTGCTACGAAGTTAACTTACACCGTGCTATGTAAAGCCCTTCCTTAAGGCTTCTTGACCAGTAATAGCAACGGATTTTTAATATTAACTGCTTAAAAATAGCTATAAGTTAATAATGGTCTAAATAGAATTTGTTTTACCTAATATTGGGTACATTTTGACTCCTAAAACAAAATAGCGCTCAGGTAATTTTTGTAAAACAGTGAAATATAAATAGTTATTTTTAAAAAGCATTTGTAATCCTAATAGACTTCTGCATCTCCCAAGATAGTTAGCGTATTGCTTTGAATCGACCTCTCATCATGCTCCATCGATAAAACAAAATTGCATAGAAGCATATACAAAATGCGGTGTGACAAATTTAGTTTCCTCAAAAAATTATTTTTAAAATTGAAAATTATTTTTAAAATTGATTTTCATTTTTGTTTGTCATATAAAACAGTTCTTCTTACTGCACACCATGTTGTTCTTCCATTTGAACTACCATCTTATAATTAAGCCAAACCTAGCAAAATACTTGTTCAAAGTAAAAAAAAAATTATTTTTTGAAAATAAAACATTATAATGTAAAGAATAATGATAGGAAATTCGATGCATGCTTGACAACATGTACCAGCAATAGCTAGCCAATTTCGTCAACCAACATAACACTACAATCTTTTGTTTTTAATGTGCTAATTTAGCAAATTAATTTTAAACGCTGTACATCTGGCCTACTTGTGCGCATAATTTTGCAGCCCGCTGGCGGCCTAATATTGCCTATTTGACGCTTTTTGTCCATATTTTAGAAAATGACGAAAAATTGCCTTTGTTTTAATAATTTTGTGCAGGATTGTTGTGACGAATTAAATTAGATATTGATTGTTTTCTGAAATACTTAAAACCCCTTAAAAAAATATTTTATCTCAGACAAAATACTTAGGCGAATGATAAAGAAAACGAGTTAGACAAAACTGTGTGCCTCCTAGAAAGAAAAGGACTACTTTTGAAAAGTAATTTTGCTTTCTTTGCCACAACAGAGAAAAGAAGAACAAATCTTTTTTAGATATTTTATAAAAAACATTTAAAAAAATGAAGGAGATATACAATTTCCACGAGTTTTAGAAGACAAAAAAAAAATAATTTATATAAAAAATAGTTAATAGCTACAAAATAAAAGTGTAAATTTGAAAAAAATTGATGTATAATGACTGTTAATTGTTCTAACATGTTCATGAAGACAGGTGTGACATCTATGCTTACCAAATGCGGTTCAGTAATTAGCGTCGTTACGTTGTACTCTTGTATAAGCTAAAAGCGTCAACAGCCTCGCGCAATAAGAAGCCTGCTAAAAAGATTATTCGTTAAAAGCTGTACTTTAATCCGAATTTGTTCAACTTAGATAAATATTGGCGGGTGAAAAACTGTTTTTAAACGTGGATTTTTTTTCTCTCTGAGGAATTTATGGATTTTATATTTAAAAAAATATACAATAACTGGATTGGTTATTGATGGCGAAATGTTTGAGTTAAATATGTAGTTCATTGGCCTTCCATGGTAAATTTCTTCAGAAAAGATGTTTTGAAAAAATTTGCTTTTTTTTTTATTTATTAATTCAGTTAGTTAATTATTTATTTATATACTTTTTTCTTTATCTATAATTATTTATTTTATATTATATTATTAACTGATTATTCGATCATGCTTAGTAAAGGAAAAATACATCGCAACTCCATAAGCAGCTGTCGCTCTTGTTGTTGCTCGAACTATTCTGTGCTGGGTACATTAGCTTTTTAAATAATTAAATCTCATTGGATGATAACATGATAACAATAACAATAGAACAGTACAATTCGAACGCGTAGAACAATAGAATAATACATTTGGGATAGCGGAGAACAATGAAAATGAAGATACTTATGCGCGTGCTGCAATTAATTGAATATTATCTTTCCTTACGCCTGTACAGATATCAATCCAATTGTATTGTGTTTTTATTTCTAGGTGACGAACAAACAACAAGAGTATATACAAAGACACGAGCGGTGAAGAAAAGAAGAAAAAAATTCAAGGATCCACGCCACGCTTCGAAACAATGATATCATTGAAAGCTTGCTCGTAGAATATGCTGTATTAAATTCTAGATTTCCACAAGCAAATACACATTATCAAAGAAGAGCAAGATTAACGAGAAGTGCTAAAGTAAACAAGAAATTGACATAAAATAAACATGCACGTTGTTTGTTTATTTTTCGCAGTCTTGTTTACGCGAGTTCCTTGTTTGCTTTCTTCCGGAATTCTATTCGATGGAAGTCAGTTCATCTCTCGCTCACTATTGGCAAAACCATTAGATGTTAAAGGGTATAAAATAACCATAACTTTTCACACCACGCTGTCTTCATGCGTCTTATTCTTCGCGAGTGGCGTCACGGGCGATTACATTGCCCTGGAATTAATCCGAGGCAGATTAAGGTAATTATTTTTATTTTGGGTTTTCTTAAACGAGATATTGAAATTAGTTTGGAACGGAGTCTTATATTAAAAAAATAAATACTTTTTTTTTACTTTGAACAATTATTTTGCTCAGGTTTGGCTTAATTAAATTTGTAGTTTTATGTCCAAACTTTCGTTACTTTGTTTGTTTGTTTGTTTATTTATTTTCTATATTAGCTTTGTTTCACCACATTTCGAGAATAATATAGCTGTTAAAGCTAAATAAACAGTGCAGAAAAATATATATTGTAGATAAAAAAAATAACAGTCTGGTATATTAACTGTACACTTTTTTGGCAAGACAAAGCCTCCACGACCGTCTGATTGCAATGAAAACACAAGTTTGATATTCCACTTATAAGTTGAAAGGAAAATTTACATCTGCTAGCAGTCTTCCACACTCCCCCGAACGGAAGGAACATATATTGCCAACGAAATATAACAACACAAAGTGCTCCCTCCATTTCATAAGATTTCTCGTTTCAAGGTCATGGATTAAGTAAAATCATCTACGGTGGAGATCAGGCATGGCCGGCTGGAGTTGATAAGCAATATTTCTCGCGTAAAGTAGATATTGTTTTTGCGGGCGACTAATTGATAAATAACGATCAGATAAGAACAATAGATGTTTCTATCGCCTAAATGAACGCAAAAAAAATATATATAATAAAAATGGGAAGAAGAGATGTTTTTAGTGCTATACAGATGTTTTTATTCAATTTCATGTTGCAATAAAAATTAGATTCTAATGATGAGAGGCCTTTTTTATGTTTATGAAATTCAACGAATCTTATATAAAAAAAGAACAATCAAAATAAATTGAATAAACTCATAATTATTTTTTTACTTTATATAATTCGTGACAAGCCAGCTTTTATCTCTTTTCATCGTTTTCACAGCATCGATTTAAAAGTACAGCTATCTTAAATTAAAATAAAAAAAATTCTAGCGTAGAAGTTGTTTTAGCCAAAATGATTTTTTCTGCATGGTATATCTAATATTTCGGTAAATTTCGTCTGTTTATTTTTGCGAATTAAATTCTTGTTCCTAACTTTCTATCACAGAACCTTTTGTCACAGGGATTTTAACCTGTTAGATTTGGGACAATGGACCAATCACAGAACAAGTTTAACGCAAAAAGGTGCATTTTATTGCCAATTTAGTGACATTCAATGGGATTTAAACAACAATTGTGTTTCTTTCTCTTTGTAATTTATCATGCACTACTAACGCCCTTGGAATTCCAAATGACATTCTGTTGGCTGGAATGCAATAACAAAATTAGAAACGTGTAAATAATAATGCTTAAGAGTTACTATGAGAAAGATCCGTTTGATCGTTTACCTTAAAAAAAGCACGGTTATGGGCCAAAATGTGAATGTAAAAATTCAGGACTCAAAACCTTTTTCTTATCAATTTTATGATAATAGTCGTTAGCCCGTTGAAAATTGCACGGTGAATCGCCCGTCGTACAAATTTCTTGTACCATTATTTCGTGCATCCTTCCCGCCTGTTTACATAAAAACCAGTTAATACCCGTGGAAAATTCCACGGAGTTGTTGGGGTCTTTAAAATACACGCTATTCCATGTGGCCATAGCACAAGGTTTTTTGAGCACAGAAAGACCAACCTTAACCCAAGGATCTTTTTTCTCTTTCGTCATTATATGGAAAAGGGAAAAAAGAACCCTGGGAACGAGGTTGCAGACAGACAAAATATGGCTGTTGTTACAGAGATTCCGTCATTTGAATTAAATAAAAGTCTTTTAAAACAGTAAAAAAAGGGTAAATAGAAATAATAAAAAAATATTAACATTTCTTTAGGTACGTATCCAACAGCAACGGCCTAAAATCAAACTCACCAATCGATGTAATTCACGGTAATTATGCAAATTATGCAGATGGTAAACACCATCAAGTGAACGTTGAGATTGAAGGAGAAATAACCAAATTGTACTCATACAGCGCTGGTGATGATAGTAACATTACAGAAATACGATCAGCATCATCCGACCTCAAGTACAATTTAGACGAGTATATCTATTATGCCGGCTTGCCGATAAATAAGAAAACGAACACAAAAAATATTCTGCTGTCGCACCGCAATTTTGAAGGATGTTTGTATGATTTGGAATTAGATGATAAAGCGATTAGTCTAACCAAAGAACACTTTATAAAGACTCCGAGTGACTCATTTGTCGGCAAATTTAATTCCGCTTGTTCTTTGACGCAACCAGATTATTTGATTTCCTTTAAAACAGGTACAGATGATCTGTCTGTATTCTCGCATGTTAATGACGACCACTTTTTAATTGAGTTTTACTACCGTACATATCTTCAGAACGGAGTGTTACTTCACAGCATCTCGTCCAAGAAATCTTCATCTATTCTTCTAATCCTTCGTGACAACGAGTTAAAACTATACATAAACATAACAAAACAGAAAAGAATAATATTTAATCAGTATGATAAAAATGCAGACGACGGCACCTGGAGAAAAATTCGAATCGAAATCTCGGCGACAGCTATCAAGTTCTGCATCGATGATCAAAAGTTTGCGCACAAATTTAATCGCACGGTACAAGTTGCGTTTCCGAACCAAGTTGTATTCTCCGGCAGACACGAAAGAACACACGGTTTGATTGGATGTATCAAAAACATTCGCTTAGGTAAAGATCTCGTCTCTGTCAAAACAATCTTAGGACAAACAAACCAAAGCTACAATGAGAACATGTGTATAATGAAGGATTTATGCTTTCCAAATAGACCGTGTAAAAATGGCGGCCGTTGTATTCAGAATTTGAATGGTTTCGCATGCGATTGTAAAGGAACTGGTTTTAAGGGGAAAACATGCGAAATAGATGACGTACAGCATTACCGTAAAACATGTAGCGACTATAACGACGCCGGTTTTCGCCAGGACGGCATATATACTATAAAACCGGGAAAATCAGCTCCATTTAAAGTAAGATGTCACATGACTCATCCAGACGGCCCGATGACGATCCTAGACGTAAACAACGATAACCAAACATTCGTATTTCAAGGAAATAATTACAACGACGATTTTTATTACCATCAAGTGACTTACAAAGCGAATAAAAGACAAATATTGGACTTAGTGACATCAAGCAGACATTGCAGTCAATATTTCCGCTATAACTGCTACGAATCAACATTACTAAACTCCAACGAAGAATCACATCAATCGACTAAATACGGCATACGATGGTACTCACGGTCGGGGTTGCTACGAAATTACTGGAGCGGTAACCAAGATAACAGGCGGACTTGTAAATGTGGTATAAACAAAACTTGCGCTACTCCGAAAGTACTTTGTAACTGTGACATCATGGACAAGCGGTGGAGATATGATGATGGTTATATTGATGACAAAAAAGATTTACCTATATCTAAAATTCGTGTCAGCAGACATAAAACCAGCACCCCGTCTTTATTTCAAATTGGAATGCTAAAATGCACAGGTACAGATTCGAACCATATTCCAACTGTCTCGACATCGAATACAAATTCTGCTCCAACAGGCAATGGTGTTTATCACAAAGGACATAACAACGAAACGACACTCACAACGAACGAACAGACTAAACCATCAAGCTTCATATTAATTGACAGTAAGCTTTTATATATCATCATTGTTGCCGTAGCAGTTCTTATTGTTTTGTTCATGCTCATTCTGATCTTCAAACGGCGTATTTGCTGCTGTTATTACGAATTCAACGCTAAGCCTCAGATTGTCGAATTATATAAGGAAGAGATAAGTCGAAACAACAACAAAAATGTCCTTCAAGTTTCCAATGACGTTACCGTCAATGTGGACGATCTTGTCATTCCCTTGTCAAAAGGCATGTCATCTTATCCAACGTCGTGTTCGGACAGCTCCGTGAGCACGATAGATCCTGGACGTTATTATGCGGAAGACGGCGATCCCGACACGTTCAGTCTTCAAAGCAACAAGTCAACTTTATCCATGCCGAAAAGAGGAATTTTGAAGATAAAAAAGGACTCCATTGTAACACAGTCTAAAACAGCAAAAAATGTGGAGCCCTTACCCATAACTACTTGTTGTAGATCAAAAAGAGACCTTGTGTCGGTACTTAGTAAGAGTTGTGATAACGAATTTAACTATGAACTCGATAATTCAGACAATTGTATAACAATGTCACCGTTAAAACAAAAAGTACTAGAGTTAAGTACAAACACTAATAGACAGAATTTTGAAAGCGAGTTATATTTTCGTCAAGAATCCAACTCGTCCAACTCGTCATCGTTAGTTTCGAGTAAGGAGAGTGAAATAAATTCCGACACAGACAATGACGTTTTTACGACGTCGCCAGAATGTATACCATTAAACAAATACCATCGAAGTAAAAGTGTTCGATTCAGCGACGAGGAAACTCAGTTGTTGTCGAATCGAACGCCGCATCGATCAAGAAAAAGAACCTTCGAAGCAGAAGACTTGGAAGAACTTATTTATTGTGAAGAATCCAACAAAACATTAGTTTGAAAAACACAATAATAATTAGAAAAAAATACATATTTGTTTATCTTCTTTTTTTCAAAAGTAAACATAGAAAGATATTCTAATCTTTCCGCATGCCTGTTACATTATCATTTACTCGTTATTTGGTGATTCGGTTTGACGTTATAGCGTTTTTCTTATAGGTAAAAATTATCCGTATTTTAGGTTAAGAGAGAGTACAGAGTCTGGCTTTTTTCTTTACTTTTGAGAGAATATTGAAAATTATAAACGAAAACTTTTAGAGGAAGATATTTTCTTCAGTTACCTATTTACCCTTCAATTTCAACATTCTTCTCTCTTTAAGAGCTAGGGTTTGTTTCCGCGCAGAAAAATTTTTATAATGGCGGATGTAGCTTATATGTAAATGGTCAATTAAATGAAGCAGATATTACAAGGCAAGTGAAACTGAATCGCCGAACGATAGAAATTCTTAAAATTCTTCTTCTTGTTATTATTATTATTATTATTATTATTATTATTATTATTATATATATAATTTA
This sequence comes from Hydractinia symbiolongicarpus, assembly GCF_029227915.1. Lineage (NCBI taxonomy): Eukaryota > Metazoa > Cnidaria > Hydrozoa > Anthoathecata > Hydractiniidae > Hydractinia > Hydractinia symbiolongicarpus. The sequence continues at coordinate 9,428,270 of NC_079885.1, forward strand.
TGAAAAAAATATATTTGTATACATTCCATTTTGTAAATATAAAAACTTTTATTTATGTACGTTTAAAGATACGTTCCATCTTATAAAGATTTAAATTAAAAATCAGATTAATTATTCGACTAAGCAAAAGAGACATGCTTGTTTTTCTTTCCAGCTATCTCCAACTAAATCTTCATAACAGCCATCATAAAAATAGCCGGAAGCCGAGGCGTTTATGAGCCATCGAAATCATTGAGTTAGAAACAGACCTAAAAAATAGCAGGGGAGGGGAGCACGATTGCGGGTCTGATAAAAAATAAGGAGATTTAAACAAATTGTGATTCTTTTCACGTTTTTAAAACAAAAGAAAGTGATAAAGAGATCTTGAGACAAGATTTTGCGGGGAGTTCTTTCTCTCAATCAAAACTTCGGTTGCTACTAGCGTCATTTGTTTTGCATTCAAAATTGTGAGACTAATAGCGAGCCAAATTCTAGGGAGGATTTCAAGCATGACAATAAGAAAGATCTGATTGCATGCAAAAATAAGGCTTTATTTTCAATCCCAATTTTAACACTTTTTTACATTTTATCAATCAGTGAAGCGAGGAATAAGGATTAGGCATAATGGCAACTAGAAGACAAAATTTCCTGATAAAAGTTTATTTCAAACTTATTAATCCTGTCCAGATTCTCATGCAGAGAAAATTAAAACTTATTTTCTGCTTATTTTGGTACGTTACATCACCTTAGAAGGTGACACATCTTACAAACGAATAATTCTAAACAAATTTATGTTTAACCTCGTCCACAGGGCTTTTTTTTCTCTTTGTGATAATTTCGAAGGAAGAAAAGAATTTATCCCTGGCACCGACTAATCATCGTAGCAAACTGATTGTGTATTGAAATTAGTACTTTTGTCCGGCCGCCGTAATATTCTCTGAGAAGGAGATCTATACCTAAGTCCCTCAAAATTTATCAAAATACTGATAGATAATGCAAAATAAACCTGTCATTTTTGGCCAGTTTATTGGACAGTTCTTGAAATCAGCTAGGGATCGTCTCAAATAATTTTTACCAAACGCTTATTGTTTTCTAAAAACTGCATCTGTGAGTTATCTCAGTACACCTAGACATTACATCCTCGTCCCCAGGGTTTGTTGCCTATGTGAAAGCCGCTCAATGTTAAAGAGGCAAAAGCTCCCGGGGACGAGGTTGTGCACATTAGCTTTTTTTAGTTCTGCAAAGATGATGGATCGAGTGGGACTTAAACCCACGACTTCTCTTGCTTTACCGGTTGCTTTACTGATTGCGCTATCGATCCGATACCATCTTACTGTCACACATAGCAGACGAGGCGAGGTAAAAAGTCGTAAAATATTTTGTTACTGGATATTATTCTTTAAAAATCACAACAAATTCCTATCACAATAAAACACTTTGGCAAATAAAAAATAAATACTTAACAATAATAAATAATATTTATAAATAATTTATTAGTGATTTAAAGGTAAGAATTAATTGAGTTGCATAGCAACAAAACTGCCATGATTCTCAATGCTAAATCAGGGCCGGCTACACGGCTTTTAAAGTTAAGGGGCGGTAAAATGGCGCCTATCATGGTTAGGCGTCGAAAAACTGGTTTTCAGATCCTCCAAAATTGCATCAAATTGATTCAATTTAGGTGCTTTTTCCACTTTAAATGCAATTCTTTATTATTTACAAAAATCTACTGAAATCTTTGCATTTTAGCAAAAGAATTAAGGGTCTTCATTTACAGGGTCATCGCTGACCCTGTAAATGTTTTTAAAAATTACCTATTTAACTGATTTTAAAAGTGAAAACTTGTTCGTGGTTAGACAAAAACATCATCTATTACATGTCACGAATAAATGGTGACTACTTCATGTCCACCACCACGAACCAGAAACACCCTCTGCAAACCTTCCGTTAATACCTCAATGAATTCCATATCTAGTTTTGTGTTAAGGCTACACGACTACAAGATTAAATTAAAATTTCACATGTAAATGAATTTCAATCCTTACGAAGTAACCTTACCCGCAGTCAAATTTGCTTCTCAGCAACATTGCGCTTTCTGTCAATGTTAGCCTTTATGCTGCAAGTGGTGTGACAAATAGAAAGAAAAAAGAAGTAGCAGGGGTGGGGTAGAAAAGTATATATAGTGAAGTGTATAGTAAAGTAATAATGAACTGAAATACTTTTGGTAGGCACACAAGGCATTTTTTTGTGATCTGCGTTTGAGTACAGAAGAAGTAACAAAGTGAAATCCAGACAGCTTGTGCGTTAACCCTATTCGGTCCGGGGGGGGCGGATTCCGCCCCCCCTGACGGTTTTTTTTTAATAACTCCTGATTACTTTGTTATATGGCTATGATACTTACTGAGTTTCAACATTTATTTATTAGACACCAGCATGCCAATTTTTTAGGTCCCATACCTTTCAGAGGCTTTGATATTGGCCATTACTCGAAACTACCCCTAAAAATCTCTATGAAATCCTTATAATGGGGAAAATATAATAACTCCTGTTAGGATTATCCTTAGAACTTGAAACTTGCAACACAACTTTGTTTCATCAAGAAGAATCATTTTGAATAATTTGAACACGTGACTAACCCGATTTCCCGATTTTTTTTGGATTTTACCCGAAAATCGAAAAAAAACCGATTTTCGGGCAATTTTTGGCAATTTTTCATCCGATCCATGTAAAAACCGGAAGATATGTTAAATAACTTTTATTTAGCTTTCAGAAACTTCAAACAGAATGTAAAAATTCGCTCTAGAACAAAAGTAATTATAATTTAAGCAGATAGTGGCATTTTTAACAATTTTCAAGCTTTTGATGACGTCACAGAAAATGTGCAAACGCAAGCAAATTTTTATTGGCGCCATTTTGTTCCTTTTATGACGTACTATAAGTGTGCCAAGTTTGATTCAATTTGAACAACCCTATGAAAAGTTATTAAGGGGGGGGGGGGCGGAATCCGCCCCCCCCCCCCCCCCCCCGGTCATAGTATGTTCGAAAAACCCCGGACCGAATAGGGTTAAGCTCCTGGGTTATTCTTTTTTAAAAAAAGCGAATGGAACGCCAACTATCAAAATGTCAAACGAATAATTTTGTCTCACAAATTATTACAACCTGCAGTCAAGTGTTTGCACCGTCTATGCAGAAAAAAGTGGCTAAAAAAGAAGAATTTTCAAAAAAAATGGACAAAAATGACATTTTCTCTAGGTAAATAATTTTGTGCGACATTTTTTTGGCCCATTAAGTATAGCTTTTCGGCTTTCTCAAACTGAGCACAATTTGTAAGATTTATAGTTAAGAAGAATTGCACACAAGAGAAAGCCATATGAACAGGAGACACTATAAAATTCATATCATATAAAAGTATTTTTGGTGAAAAGGATACAAATAAATTCTTTAATACCGTGTCTAGGTGGTTTTGGTAAGTTAATCATCACTAAACGAGATGTCGATGATTTCTCTAACACGAGTTTGTTAATTTTGACAGCTGTGTCCATCTTCCGCACATTGTCTTCGTTACTAAATGAAGAAAAAGTGAAATAAAAATCACGCCTTATTTTACCATATTTGCGCCAGGAAAAAATGTTCAAACAATCTTGCAAAACTTCACAAGTTTTCAAAGCTTTTAAAACATATAGACAATAAGTCTAACCCGACTTCAACGTCGTCCCCAGGGCTTTTTTCTCTTATTGACAATGTCTCGCAGTCTGAGATTGTCAAAAAGAGAAAAAGAGTCCTTGGGACGAGGTTGATCCGACTTGGCATTATGTAACGCCCCCAACGCCCCTAACTCTTTAATATCGTAATTATTTCTCTTATATACTGCACCTTTTTTACTTGATGAAATTTAACTAGGATTTAAAAACAAAACGCTGATTCAGCCCCTGTCTCACATGGGGTGAATCAGCAAAATTTCAGCATTTCATCTTATTCACAATGGTGTTCTTATGTTTAATCTCGCTAACAGTAGTACCTTATATTATTGTCAAGAATATTTAAACTTTTATGTAACCATAAACCATTTTCCAATAGCGGTAGTCATTTTGAGTTTCAACTTTCAAACCCTACGTTCTCGGCAGGGGTCCAAACTTTAATTAACTCCACTCATGGTAAAATCCATAATGGCTACTGCAATTGGAAAATGATCTATTTGTTTTCAAGAAATGACCAAAAGCTTTTGTTCACAAGTAAAGATAAATCAAACACACGGTAAATTTGGCGTATCACTGGCAGATGCAGCAGCAGCATTTTCACGAATGGAATCAACATGTTCTGTTCCATTATGCGGCTGATGTCTCGGACGATGACCTTTATCAAATATGAGCTGTGCCTGAAAAAACAAAAATCGATACATTTTATGTAAGTACTATTATTGGCATGAAATTGTAAGAAATAACAAACCCAATGATGGCATGTTGTGTATCTCTGAAAATCTAAGGTGTGGGAACATTATATTTTTTCTTTATAAATCTACATATACAAAATGATAGCTGCGAGTAGCCCGTCAGTAATTTATCGCATTTCGTGTTTCCGTAACACAGACAGAATCCGGCTATTATTAATATAGAGATTAAGGTTTTGGAAATTTAAGGTTTGCTTAGGAGTAACAGCCAGACTTTAAAGTCCCCAAATACATGATTTAATATATGTTTGAGTTTTTTCTCAAATTTTTTAGGTTTCTATTATTTATTTGTTTATGATCATTTTGACTTTTTCGTACCTCTTTTTTGCTTTCACTCCGTGACAATTTCATTTTATTGACCATCTGTTTTCTTTCTTCTGCTTTGAGTGTCCTCTCATATGTGTAAGCTGATATGTCGCTGTCGTTCTGTGTGTGAAAGAGGAAGAAAAAAAAGACGAAGAGCATGTTGAGTACAAGAATAGTGAAGCACAATATTGATAAAAAAAGTTGAGGCTTATATTTACCAGTTCAATAACTTCTATCTCAGCATGTATTCGTAAGTTATATATCAAACTTGAAAGATCTTTTTTAATTTGAATGCTGTTGTCATTGATTTCTTAGTTTTCGTCAAAAAATTTTCAAGATACGATATCATCAAAAAACTAAAACTTTCGCAACGACAACAACGACAACGAAACGATGACAACAAAACGTCGACAACGAAACAACGACCACGAAACGACGACCACGAAACGACGACAACTTCGTCAACAAGCACAACGAACACAAACAACAACAACAAACAACAACTAAAAAAGGCAACTATTCAAAAGGATACGAGCCACTGTGAATAACCTCAGGTTGCATTTTCTCCACACTTTATGTTGTCTCAGTAGAAACATCATCAACAACATGAGTCCGCCATCATGGACTATCCACCAAATATCAATGTTTCCTTCTTCACGACAAGTGAGGTCTGGGAACAAGTCAGCATTTTTTACTACAACCAGTGCTCGTTTCATTTGCGACGTCATTCTTACAGAATCTGATAAAAAATATTATTTGAAAGTTTCATGGAAGAATCACTAGACTAACAATCTTTTAATGCTGTTAGTGGGTAATGGTAACGAGAATCATTAAAAAGGTCTTCTTTGTGTATCATACTTACGGATAAATGACTGCCATCTTGGATTGTTTTTCCAATCATGTGGCCATGATACCATAACAGTGTTAGGTTTCAACCCTCCTAAACCTGTTGCTTGGATTCTAAAATTGCGGAAAAAGAGATTTCAAAAGTGACAAAAAACACTTCGTATTGCTCCACAACGAAACTGAAGTGTGATTTCGCGTGCATTTATTTCCACACAAGACCATTTCAACTAACATATATATTCTACATTTTACTTTTAATGAATGAAAAAAAAAAGGTTTATGTTATAACATATGTTTATTTAAAACATTGCCGTTTCACGCAGATAGGTTTTTGCGCGCACTTTTATTCTTTCTAAACGTAGTACATTTCGTGAACACATCTAGTTACGATTTCTAATTGTACTTATTTTTGCGCACTCCTACTTACGCTTTCTAACTGTACAAGTTTTCGCGCAAACTTCTCTTCACGCTTTCCTACTGTACTACATTTCGCGCACAAGTCTAGCTATGCTTTTTAACTGTACTAGTTTTCACGCACACCTCTATTTACGATTTCTAACTGTACTAGTTTTCACGCACACCTCTATTTACGATTTCTAACTGTACTAGTTTTCACGCACACCTCTGTTTACGATTTTTAACTGTACTAGTTTTCGCGCAATACGGAAAAAATTTTTACGTATATAAACTACTACAAACATAGCATTGTTAAAGATATTCTTTATTTGTTCAGTGAAGATTGTTGATCTTTTGTTTTACCATATGTATGTATCCTAGTTGTATTTTCAGTTCCTTATTTCAGTGAGTTTCATTTTTTAATCTTTTTATTATACTTGCACACCTTTGTCGCAAGGGATTTTTGCCTTTTTGATATCCCTTTCTTTTAAAAGGCAAAACACCCTGGGGACGAGGGGGATACTTACAAGCAAGCCATACCATCCATTAAATGTGGTGACGCCACAACAGTATGAAATCCTTTCACCTTCATCTGCTCCATTTCATCCTTGATTTCCTGTCAGCAAAAACATCCACGTTATTTGGAATGGAGCATGTTGCACAATATGCAATGATCGAAATGATCGAACGAATTCTCACCTCCTCTAGTTCATCCACTTCTAAAGTTGATTCCAAATAACTTATTTCAGCAACTGCACCGACCACGGTTAGTCCTCGACCTAATTAATAAACAATCAATGTATTTCTACTCACTCTTGTGATTCACCTTGGTGAATATAAAGCTACTTTTATCATCGGGTTAATTTTAACAAAGGCTTTAATAAGGGTATCTAAACCTTTAAAGTTCTCGTTTCCAACACCTCGAGCCTTAGTAATAAAAAAATTTGGAATCGTCCATTCCTCCCCTACGGTTAGTATTGTTATGGAGGTGTCCCACTATGTCCTCTGACAATCACCACAGAGTGTAATATTCAATATTGATTCAATAAAAATATAGTTGCACAAGAAAGACAGCCAAGCATACCTGTTTTAAGTTGACTTGCGATGGAGATCAGCTTTTTACTTTCATCACACAAACGGTGTGCAAACTGTCCTGTACCACACAACACAAGAAGTTGAGGCCTGGGAACAAAGTTGTAAAAACAATTATATTACTGTGTATAACTTTTTTTTATTCATATCTGTCTTTTAATAAAGTTTAATAGAGTTTTTATTGCATAAATTTTTGAACTGAAATAAAAATATTTCTGCGGTCGATTCTTTAATTGACAGACACCTTTTGGTGCAATCACATTCTTTGAATTCTTTTTTAGCTGATGAAATAATATACATGAAAAAAAGAAGAAACAAAGAATGAAATATAAAAACAAGCTGAAGATAAAAACTGATATTGGAAAACATGATATTGAAATGAAAATTATATGCATTACGGGATCTTAGTGAAAATTCCTGACCTTATCCTGACATTTCATAAAAAAGACTGGATTTTCCTCATGTTTTTCCGACATTTTGACTATACAAAATTCCGGACAATCTCCGACAAGTGTAGAAAAAGAAAAAATATGTTTAAGCCGACATAACTTTTTATTTTAAATTTTGAACAGAACTCTGTTTGCTATTTCAGATGTTAAGCCATGTGAAAAATATGATAAAAAATGTTTACAGTAGAACGCTTTTATTTTTTTCCCTCACCACCAAAGAAAAAGAGTGTCTGAAAGCAAATTTCAACATGTACAGCGGACACTCCAATAAGTTGTCCGCTAACTACAGTGCCCGCTAATTGTAGCCGTTTTCTAGAGATACTTTTCAAAGGTTTGACTGTGATTTTGTCAATGCGGTCACATTTTCCCGTTTATTAGATATGTAGGCTTTTTGGAGTGTTCGTTAATTAGAGAGTCGACTGTAGCTATTTGTATCTGTATTTGATTAATCGGGTGAATCCTCACCAGGCAAAAATTAAATGGAAAAATACCTTGAGGTTGATAAGAAAATGAATGGTTAGTAATAATAATTTTGCATAGAAAATATTTTTTTTTTGTTTTTTGAATTTCAACGACCATTCCTTTCTATTATTTTTGTGTTTCATTGTTTTACTCTTAACATTCATTATTCGGCAATAACGAGAGGAAATGCCCTAGCTAAAAGAAATGCACTCTTCTTATAGGCATAGTGTGGGTCTTTGTTCATTATGGTTTACTTGTGATTATTTTTGAGACCTTGTTTTTTCTCTACTTTTTAGAAAACCTCACTGGTGTTTTTATACAAAATTTCATTTAATTTACCTCCAATTTTTAGTGTGCACGTGTGTACCTTGAAGACGAAGCAGACCAAATCGAGCCGCACTCAACGCCAATCCACTCAGCCCATCTCCCCACTCCTTTTGTGCTCTAAATTAAGTAGAATCACAAGCAATGAAGGATTTTTTGCGACATAGAAGAACCAGTTATATAACATTAAAAAAAGAGAAAGAGTCAGTCAATTTTTACTTCGTCAGAATTATAAAATACCCCCGGGTATCTCGTCCCCTAGTTGCCTTTATGACACTCTGAAGGGGGCAGACGACGAAAAACGAAAGAGTCAGCCAACTGGCAGTATACTAGACGAACGTAGAAAGAAGAAAAATAAAAAATATAATCTCTAAAGTACTAACCCTTGATATTCAATATATTTGTATAAAAATCCTGCTAAGAATATAGCCACTAGCGCATAGTACCAGCTTGATATTATCATAAGGGCAAAGCACAAGCATACACCAAGTACTGACAACAACCTAAAATAAATTATGCGTGTCATAAATTAAATACAAGCTCTTATATGTGTGAAAGATACTTTATAATTATCTATAAAAAAACAAACAGAAATGATACCAGTGATAAAATCGGAATCGTGGTCTCCAGTTGGGTAATCGAAGCAATGATTGTAGAGCGCATGCAAAGTTCACGAACCCGTAACACATCAAAAAGAACCTAAAAAAGATCATTAATCGTAGTAGACTCCCTATCTTGAACATGTCCCAATTTTGAACAAATATTTTTTACTTTCCTCGGATTTATATTTACATTTTCTCAATCTTAAATTTTTGCTATCTAAACCAAAATATAAAATTCATCTTTGCTCACTTAATACTCCTGTTGTTTTGGGTTGTCAGTCATGCGTTTAGGCGGGATTTTTGTTATTTTACACGGACAAGAAATTAATATTTACAGCTCTCTCTAGCTTTTAATCCATGACGTAGTCGAAAACGTTACGCACGGAGCAAACATCCAACCTATAATGATCCCAGCCTCGTTCCTTTTAAGACTATTTATCTCTTCTCGCTGCGCCGATATGAAAATACAAGGAGATTTGGGAACAAGGTTGCACCTACTCTGTTCCTTACTTTGTGTCAACATTTAATGCGGGAAAAAAGAACTACGTAGAATCTGTTTGGCTCACAGTTTTTGCGTCGTAGCAATTACGACATTATCACGTGATCAGACTGTGCCAATCACTCCAGATGAAAATAAAACACGTGAGGTTTCTTACATGGTTATGATTGGTGCTACCGAATCGAGGTTGGCGATAAGAACTCCAATTTCAGATATAAATAAAGTAATAAGTAGCGCTCTCTTCGGTTCACCATCTTTTGAAACTGTTGAAAAGACACGAAGGAATGGAATAATACCATCATTGGATATCGCTTGAAGAAGTCGTGGTGCTCTACAAGAAAAATATATAGTGAAACCTTCCTATAGAGGATAGCCTTTATAGCGGACAGTTTCCTAGAACGGGTACTCTTCTCAGAAACGGATAAAATGACAGTCAAATTCTTATAATAAAACCAATATATAGCGAGCACCTCGTCATAGCGGACTTCTATGTCACAATCTACATTACCACATAAAACAATCTATACTAATAGTTAAATAAAACGTGTGTTAATGTTTCTTAAAATTTTAAAGTTTCACGCAAAGTCTTCAGCTTATCTAACTCCCAAAATCAGGCTCCTGTCGAATTCACTATACCCTAATATCCCAGAGCAGGTTTTTCAAGCAAGTCATTTTGGAAAGAACTTCTTTGCATACAACGGACATTTTTTTGATGTCCCGATGGTGTTCGATGGAGAGAGGGTTTCACTGTATCGTTATATCTGACGAGTATAACAATAAAAATAAGTCCAATAGAAATGGTTTGAAACAAGATTTCAAGAGATTTTCAAAATGGCGGATAACATTTGTTTAACAATAACACATTTTGCGACAAAATATTTCTGATTTCTTTTTTATCCTTTTATTAAGCGATCCGCCCCTGTTGCAAATTTTTAAAAAGATTCAAAACCGACCTGAGAAATACGTGTACGTAAATCTCTTTTAAAAAAAGGAATTCAAGTAGACCATACCCTGTCAGACTTTGCAGACCAGCTCCAATTGTGGATAACAAAGAACCAATTAAAATCACCCATTCGTTTGGCCATGCAAGTTTCGATACAATCATGGCGCCACCTATACTATCTCCAAATCTAAACAAATGAAAAGTGGAAAACAAAATAAACAAATAAATAAAAAAAAGGTAAGAGTTGGAGCGGGAAAAATAATGACGCGAAATTTATTGATTTAAAAAATAGAATGTGTAAAGAGCAATAAAGCAAAAAATTAATACGCGCGAAATTATATTTTTAGAATTTTGGATAGAAGTGCACGGACATTAATTTAAGTAAGACATTTTCTCGAAATTTTTTTCAGATTGACTTTTGGAAGAATCACTTGTCTCTTAATACGTCACTGTTTACAGTCGCTCCAAGAAATAAGACAGAAAGTAAATCTGTATTCACTGGAGTTAAAGAAGCAAGTTTTGAATGTTAACTACAGGAAACACAGAACCTTCAGTGAGTATTTCTTAATCGTGAGTTGTAGTTACGTATAGCTGATGTACATTAAAAATGTCTGCATATATAACAAGTGTCGATTGAGTGGCTTTTTTCTGACATGACTGTTGTAACGCGACAACATCGATGGGGAGAACATCTATGATGGAGAGTTGTATATATGGAAGGGTTATTAGTTAAAGAGAGTTAGTTGTTGTATGATACGCAAATGCGTACTCGAAATATAATCTCATGTTAGACTAAGTTCGACTTAACGGGAGCTTCGTCTAATTCGAACATTCGTTGAGTTGAACTATTTTCCTCGGTCTCTTGGAGGTTCGAGCACTGGAAATTAACTGTATTTATTTTCATTCTTGCAAAGCAAAGAAATTTTAAATTTTTACAATGTATAATAAAAAAAATCCCTAAAAAATTATCATTGCGAAAAAGTTTAAATAATCGTCCGGAATGGTGTTTATCACATGATCAATTTATCATGGACTTCCCCAGAAGAATTTCTTTAACCGAGTGAGTTGGCGTATTTTTATTGATGGTCAGTGAGCATGACAACCAACCAGATTTCTTTATTTTGTTTCTTAGTTCTGTCTGACCATGGAGGTAGAAGAAAGTAGAAATCTACCTCCATAGTCTGACTTATTGGTAGACGTTTGTATATTTAGATATCATTTAGTATAAAAGGATACAAAGAGTAGATGTTGTCAAAATGGCAGCTATTGTACCACGTGGGATCGAGTATTGTGCGTTTTGAAGATTCCCTGAACGATTCGAACCAGCCATTATACCTGAAAGTGGAAAGCGGTATACGAAACAAAAAAATATCTACAGCAGATCAAAGGAGATTTATTTATCAAGCAAGATTGATTTAACCGTGTTTGTACTTGCTTATGTAAAAGAACGAATTCTGGAATCTATACCTTGTGGCAAAGCGATACTAAATCATAATTTAGAATTTTGTAAGTAGACTTACCGGTAACAGACGGAAAGAAGATAGCCAGCAAAGTGGTAAATGAAGTTGTCATATCAGCAACTACTTCACCACTGAAGCCTTCCCTTCCTCTCGTTATGTCTCCACTCCCTCTGTAGTAACTGGGTACGTTGTCTGTAAGTAATATTTAAGAGGGAAGATAATCCAATCAACATCTTTTTAATAGTAGCAGTATTCTGTGTGTTCAAAATGACTGCCCGAAGTTTTATTCCGGGTCCCCCGCAGAGTAAATAATGTGCTAACGGGCAAACCCGTGGATTTTCCACTGATCTTTATTACAATACCCGTATACGTCTGTTTGTCACGCAAAATGGTACCGCAAGTAGCTAGACGCACGCAATGCGGTATAAAAGGGACGGGCGAACCCGTGGATTTTTCTACAGGCTGCTGACTAGTTTTTCACAAAGACAATATGGGCATTACAATCTTGTCTTCCTGTATCGTTAGGCCTTACAAAAAAATCTGAAACTTACCAGAAAAAAGACCACTGGTGATGCCAGGAATTGCAGTCTTCTCATGCACACTCGACATATTGAAAAAATCAGAAGCAGATGAATCACTTTGATATAGTTGCACCAACACTGAATCATTTTTGTTGCAGGTATCATAAGATGATTGAGACAAAAGATGGTTGCCAACGTAACAAACACTAAACAAACAGCAATAAGAATGTATGAGCCAATCTCTTTAAATCCTTCTGAGTTTGCTGGTCATTCAGAATACTCACGTTAAGTTGGACGCTTAAGGGTTTGAGAAAAAGTGTCCTACTTTTAGCGGGCGTCCCACTTTACCGAATATCTTTGTTGGTAGGATTTTAATAAAATGGCTCAATTTGTGCCAGTTACAGATAGATCTTCAATTTCTTTGTAACAATTAGTCTAGAGGACTTATTAAACACAAAATAAGACACGATGATATCCGGGTTTACTTTTTATATTGCATTCAAGACTAGACAGATTTTAAAAAAGTCAAGAAAAGTTCAATTTGGTTCGTTTAAAGTTAACTGTTACTTTATGACGTAGTCCATCAAGGTGTCAATGTCATAACGTAATTGAGATGTGGTTGGTTTCTCCAAAACAGAAGCATCTTGATCATCACCTTCCTCTTATCAGGTCATTGTATTGAATGTTTTACTTAAGAGGAGTTTTTGCTTTGTGGGACCAGAAGAAAATGTACTGCTAATCTAGGGTCTGACTTAACGAGAGCATACTGGTTTAGTGAAATCCTCACTTAATTTTACCTTGGCGATGTTCTCGCATGAATCGAAAAGAAGCCAATAAAAATGGCCGCAATGGACAACAAAACACAGGCCAGGAAGAGCGAAGCACATTTGTTGACATATTTCACACCAATGAACACTAAGCCACCCATTAATACCACTAAAATACTTCCATAAACCCGCATGTTGTTCAACATGGCTGTAGATATACTGCCATCTGTGGATTGAATATCTCCAAATAGTGATAAACTTGGTGCTATGTATGTCTAAAAAAATGCAGTAAAGTAGAACTCGCTTACTAACCTGCTTACTAGGGTTTTACTTAAAAGAACCCTGAATCAGCGAGACTTAAAATACAAGGTAATTAAACTCGTGCCCAGGTTCTTAGGGGCTCTTTTGTATTGAAAAAGAACCTGAATGTAAAAAATGCAATACATAAAAAGCCCTGTGGACAAGGTTAACATTGCCTTTTCAGAAGAACAACTTTCATTTTATAATTCTTCGCTAAAAATGTTTTTCCAAAATATAATTACGTATATACATATGCACAGATCTCTACTGTGATGACATTTTGACCATTTTGTAAAAGATCAAAAAAATCCCAAATAGTTAAAATTTTTTCACACTTTCCGGACGTTTAACTTCTACAGTCTTGTTGCAAATGTAAAGAGGTAAAAAACTAGTTTTTAAGTTTTTAAGCTGCACTCACGTGTTACAAAGGCATGTCATTACAAAACGAAACTAACTCTTTCCAGGATGGAGACCAAGATAACAAAAAGTAACCTCAAAGTCTTAAATAATCTTCAAAGAAAAAGGTCATTACAGAAGTTCAAAAAAATATTTACAAAATAAAGAAAATAAATAAGCAAATACTAACCAGAAGGATTTCAACAGCTCCCAAAATATACATGGATGATGCAAACGATGTCCCCAGATAAAATAAAACGCCCACTGCACCGCCAAATTCAGGTCCCAGGCTCCTTGAGATCATAAAATAGGATCCGCCAGCTAAATGGTTTTAGCAACCTTATTTAATGAGGCATACCGGCATAAATATTTTAATAATATCCTCAAATTATTATTTTTAAATTCTTTTCTGCTGCAACATTTCCTATTCGAAGCTTTTTAATGTTTTTTAAAAGTATTTAACAGCCTCGTTCTAGATCTTTTATCTATAGGGACGATGGGACATTATACAAAATTTGAATGAAAATAAATACACATAATTTCAACATTACCAGGTACAACTCCGTTTGTTGCAATGGCACTCATTGATATTGCAGTTAGCATGGTCTAAAATTGAACGAACATTCTTAGTCATAGACCTGTAAAATATGGGGTAAATACAATGAACACAAGTGTAGCTTAGTGTTAAAGTTTGTTATCCTCTTTAAAACAAGATAGTGCCCGGGGTTAACTGGCAACGAGGTCAACATTCAAGTTTATTATAATTTTTATAGTAATAAGAAGAATGTCATATCTCCTTGGTCACACGAACTATGAAAATAGAGTAATGTCCTTACGCAACAGCAACACGTGAAAACTATGAAGAAGCTTTGCATGATGCCTGCAGTACCAACAATCCATGACAGTCGAATAAACAAGATGACACCAAGAATGTTTTGAATACACGGCAAATAAACACCAACTAGTGTCCCAAGCTTCGCTACCTTGTAAGAGAGATATTATTAACGTAAACATATATATACTTTAGGAAGTCAAATCAGTCGATGTATTTGGTGTTTTAACATATAATATCCCTGAAAGTGTTATGCGCGAGAAGAAAATTTGCGAAATTTCTAGACTTTTTAAACAAACTTTTGGAAAATTAGACTTCGCCAAATAACGAAAATATTCTGAAAAGTTATATTTGAGCAAATTAAAGGCGGGTTTCTTAGCCATTTGGCTTCAAACTCTTTGCTTAGTGAGGCAGTCTTTGAAACTTTTCGAGGAAGTGTCCCAAGACAATTTATTCTACAAATGCTATCTCAAATTGCTCAACCAGCGAATAATCACTTATGGGTGATGCATTTTCATCTTTTACTGGTTGTTTTAAATAGTGTATTGCTGTTGCTGCATTAAAGTTTTGTTTGTTTAAAACCATTTTTCACTTTTTCCCGCTTCTCAGTGAATGTTCATTTCTTTTTCGATTTGCTGACATCACGTGGGTATAAATCAATAAACCATTCTACTTTTGAATTCGATCGAATTCGACCGCCAGGAAAATTATGCAATGTTCTATTTTTAGTAACATCGAAGCGATGGACGTCAATCGATTCGACCATTTTTGTTTCAGTGGAAACCCGCCTTAAGTCCCTTCTTTAGGCATTGCTAATAATTAGAATACATACTTCTGGTTTTGACTCAACATCGCTATTGCAATCTGGAGCCGGAATTGCAGCTGAATAACTACTGACTGTACGAATAAAGTTCTGTATTTTTCCTCGTTGATTTATATCATCCTTGAAAAGAAAAAAACAATACTCTAAACTTTGCATGAAAAATACAAATCAAAGGAAAGTATCAGAATTTTTGATAAAAAACTCACAACGTATAAAGCGAGATTTCCATCATAAGAAGATAAGTCAGGTGATGGAGTCTTGAATGTTATATTTGGAGATTCCAGGCTGCTTATGCATGTGTGTTCTTTACCTAAAATTATAAGACAAAGTACTACGGCCTGTTCTTTTATTGACAATGTGACCTTTTGGATCGTGCGTTCCTCATGATGATACTGGATTTTCTGGATGCATCGAACAACAAAAAGACCGAAAATTTTAGGTTACATATAGGGTACAAAATTTCATAGCAAACTCTCCTTCTTTTTTGACTGAAAAAACCCGTGTAAGAAATGTGTGAAAAAAAACTAAAATTTTATAAAGAGATCCAAATTACTACTACTCTTTTGTGATTTAAATTTTTGGGAGAGGTGAGTGGATTAATGAAATTTATAAAAAGTATTTCGGGGATGAATATGACACCTAAAACTTGAATTTTTTAAGCAAGTTGCCTAATTTTTGTCCCAAATAGTGTAAAAACAGATGTAGACATTTAGTTTAAATAAAAAATGTAAAGAAATTAGCTAGAAAGTTAACTTTATTATTAACAAAGAAATAAATAAGATTATCCTTTACACGTTTACTTTTTCTTACCTTCGTCTTGAATATTTACATTGACTTCATGATTCGAAATAACGTCTCCTTCATTCTCTTCTTTGAATCTTTTCTTCGATTCATTTGCTTTAGTAATTTTAAATCTAGAACTGCCTCTAGCGCTCATAACTTTCGTACACTTTAAAACGCTTTAGAAAAAATATATAAACAAACTGACCATTTTGAAACTGTGTTTTGAAATTTCGCGGGGTAATCACGTGATGTAAACACAGTTCATATGCGTTCGAAACACACCATTTTAGAACGACGAAATTATATAAACTTTTACAGCACGATTCTTGTTGTCTTTTTTGATTTTTTATCGTTTTAGATTTACTAATAAGCATGTGTCTTAGAAAAATTTTATATTAAAAATTTATGCTTGACTACATTTTCTTTTTATTAATTTCTTTTCTCAACAAAACAACAGAAGGATCAGCTGACTTTCTCTCACCTGTGTTTGCGATGTTTTTTACTCAAGACATTGGGTTAACCACAATGTTTTTAAGGTTTTGTTTTTCTATAGAAAAATCTTGCGTATGATTTACGAGCCCATTCAGCCTTTTTGTAGAAAAAATTGAATCAAAACACTGACTGGCGAGTTGAAATCAATAGTATTGTAAAAGCTCCCCCTAATTTTACTTTTTGGATGAAAAATTTTAAATCCATTATCAAAACCTACATTTTCATTAAATGGAAGACGACAAAATGGCATAAAAAATATGCATGGTACTTTGTGCTGACATATCATGTTTCCATGTTGACAACTTGTTTTATTGTCACATTTCTGAAATTTCTGCATTACTTTAGCAGTGGAAATCACAGTTTATTGATAAATATCAAACATAAATAAGAAGATAAACTCGTCCTGTTTCTGCCCGTCACGTGTGTATTACCACTCATTTTGTACCCTCATATTTTTTGGCTAAAAAGGCAAAGGTATGGAAGTTACGCCTCAAAAAGTATGTAAACGAAAGAGTATTATTTTTAAATTTTGGAAAAATACTTTTTATTGGCGTATTATTGCTTCTTGCTTTTTCAAGCTAAGTTTCCACCAGTGCCATTAGGCCTATCGCACTGATTTTGCACTGACATTCCTTAGTGTGATTTTGTTATCGCACTGGTGGAAACAGCAGTGCGATAATCTATAAAGAAATTTGGACTGATGAGCTGCGAATTATCAGTGCGAAAATATAACAAGTTTTGATGTCGCACTAGTGCGATAAGAAATCTGAGAGTGCCGACTAATCTAAAATGCCTGTGGTAATATTTTTTTACAACGGATAAAATGACTTCTTTGTTTGTGACGTTTTTCGTGTGAAAGTAAATTATGTTATGTTTGTGAAGAGAAATTTACACTGTTGTCAAAAACCAACAAATTTGATTAACTTTAGATAAGAAACTTGCAATTAAGGTTGAAAAGCAGCCTGGTTTGTACAACAAGGGCTGCAAGGTATATAAAGAAAGAGATTGATGCAAAAATACTTGAGCACAAATTGAACAAAACCTAGGACTAGAGGAAGATATGGATCTACTCAAATAAGTTTTTTCTCGAAATAATAATATAAGTTCGAGCAGTCAGAGTATAGTCACTGAAGAGGCATTGTTACTACATACAATGATCAAAGAAATAGTTAATGTCTAAAACTTTATTTTACCTTAATTTGTATCAGTGCTAATTGTATGTTAAAAATTTAAAGAAAAGATATAGTAAGAAAAGATTGGAAGTAAAAAAGCGTTCAAGATCTGGAGCTAGTTTACGGGATATTGAGGCTGCCGAGAAAGAATTGAAGCTATATAGATTCATGTCATGACTAGACCTTTTTGTGAAATTGCGACAGACAACTTCTAATTTAAAGTCTATCGAAAACAACTCCCACCAGGAAGACCCTCAAAACAGTACATTCACATTGTTCTGTTTATTCTGCAGTTTTATAGGGGGAATCCCCCGTTGATTGCTATATATCATCGCCTATTAATAATATATTTAAAAAAGGGATATATTTGAAAAACGTTTATATGCGTGTTTAGGCAGCTTAGGGCTACACGAAACACCTAATACCCATGTTTCTGTGAAATAAAATGATAGAAAAGTTTACATTTTCTACAAGCTAGGTAAATTCTCTATCTAATAATGATACTTTTTAGCTAAAAATAATAAACATAAAAATTTTAAGAGAAGGCGGGGGCGTAGGGTTTGGTGGTGGAGAAAGGAAGGAAGGCAGAGCTTTGTTTCTCGCCTCTGCTCTTACGCAAAAGTACTACCAATGGTCAAAATGGCGAATTTGGGTGTTACGTAATTATTGAATAATTAGCGATTTGATTGTTTCATATATCCTTCATTTAAATCGATAGCGAGAGAGAAAAACACAAAAATACTTATCCTTGTCCTTCTTTATATTGCTTTTCACGAATTTTTTACAAAATAAATAAAAATCACAAATTGGTATTGGTCTCTTAAACTATCACCACCCATAAAAAGGTTCTAATTTACTGCAATGTTTATTAATTCTATCTTCTTAATGATTGAAAGTTTTTCTCAGTTGAAACTTTCACTTCATTGCTTTGGAGTAGGAGAAATTGGCGGTGCGTTCTTGTTTTTCTCTTCTGGTTTCATCGCAGGAAAAAATAAAACTTCCTAAAAAGGTTAAAATATAACAGATTTAAATTTTGAGTATCATTTGTGGCTTTAGAAATAAAAAAACCCTGAAAAATCCGTACCTTGATATTATTTGAGTCTGTTAAAAACATGCAC
Source organism: Hydractinia symbiolongicarpus (assembly GCF_029227915.1). NCBI lineage: Eukaryota > Metazoa > Cnidaria > Hydrozoa > Anthoathecata > Hydractiniidae > Hydractinia > Hydractinia symbiolongicarpus. The sequence goes on from NC_079885.1 coordinate 9,447,279, forward strand.
AATCGATCTATACCCATTCCCCACCCAGCAGTTGGAGGCAAACCGTATTCCAAGGCCGTACAAAATCCTTCATCGTAAAACATGGACTCGTCATCGCCTGCAGCTTTGTCCTTAAAAATACGCACGAAAATCGTTGAAACGGTTTTATTAGCAACATTGTCAATATTGAGTAAATAAAAAACTTATAAAAAATATAAACGGAATATTTCTTACTTTTGCTTGATTTGAAAACATTTGTCTTTGTACCAGCGGATCGTTTAACTCCGTGTAAGCATTGCATACTTCTTTCTGGCACACAAACAACTCAAAACGTTCGGTCAACCCTGGCTCCGAACGATGCCTAAAAAGATAAAAACGCTGTAAAATACAAAGAAAGAGAGAAATTTAATTCGTTGCTTCCACATGGTATTGATCAAACTATTCATGTGTAATGATGTCAATATACTTTAGTATAAACCAATCTCACCATTTAGCAAGAGGACTCATCACTTGAGGATGATCCATTATAAAAGTGGGATTATTGCATTGCACTTCAAGGTAATCGCCGACTAACTAAATTAAAAAAAATTAACGATTTTTTTCTCCATGTAAACTATTTTATTACAATTATTTACCTAGGATTTAATGTTATATAATGATGTTTCCTATATCAGTGTTGAATTGAAGCAGACATACGGTCAGGTAAACAGACATACAGACAGACTGACACAGAGTTTTACGCAAAATGTCTCGTAAAATTTGTATAAAATTAAAAATTTAAACATAAAAAACTCTGTTTAAATTAAAGCAAATTGAGGATTTACTTTGTCTAGTAGTCTCGCAGTAGTTCTTGGATTGCTACACTCTACACCTTGTTTCACACATAGATCATCCAAATACTTGCGTGCCCCTACAACAGAAAAAAAAAACATTATAACGCATATAAAATATCCAAAACTTTGTTACTTCAAAGACAAATCAGTGATTTTTCTGAGTAATGTTTAAAAAAACATACCTTCTGTTTGAAGATCCATTTTTGGGAAAGTAACACCAAGAGTTTTTTGAAGTTCCGCCAACATAGACATTCTTCGAAACGGCGGCGTAAAATCCACTTCGATTGGTTCTCCTTTGCCGCCTTCGTCGCTTTGATTTGGATGGTATTGTATTTTGTACGTACCAAACAAACTTTTCACCATACCTTTAAGAAAACGAAGTTGGGTTTAACTTTTTTCATTTCGTTGCAAAAATAATCTATGTATATAAAATTAAGTCTTCACAAGGCAAATGAATTCAATAAAGGCGCTAAAATTGTTAATGCAATGATAATCAACAAGAAACATCACACTTGTTGGAAATAGATCATCGCAAACATTTTAATTTTTCTCATTTTGTTACAATACATAACACGAGAAAGAAATTATGCATGTCTTTGAAAGAGAAAACAGAACGGATGTTTCTGAAAGTATTGGAACTATGTATGCAATGACAATCAACAAGAAACATCACACTTGTTGAAAATAGATCATCGAAAACATTTCAATCTTTCTCATTTTGTTACAATACATAACACGAGAAAGAAATTATGCATGTCTTTGAAAGACAAAACAGAACGGATGTTTCTGAAAGTGTTGAAACTATGTATGCAATGACAATCAACAAGAAACATCACACTTGTTGAAAATAGATCATCGAAAACATTTCAATCTTTCTCATTTTGTTACAATGCATAACACAAGAAAGAAATTATGCATGTCTTTGAAAGAGAAAACAGAACGGATGTTTCTGAAAGTGTTGAAACTATGTATGCAATGACAATCAACAAGAAACATCACACTTGTTGAAAATAGATCATCGAAAACATTTCAATCTTTCTCATTTTGTTACAATACATAACACGAGAAAGAAATTATGCATGTCTTTGAAAGACAAAACAGAACGGATGTTTCTGAAAGTGTTGATATTGTGTATGCAATGATAATCAACAGGAAACATCACACTTGTTGAAAATGGATCATCGAAAACATTTCAATCTTTCTCATTTTGTTACAATACATAACATTAAATACAGTTATGCATGTCTTTGAAAGAGAATAAAGGACAAAAAAATTCCTAGAAATAAACTTTGTTTCTTATTTATTCACCCTTCATTTACCTATTCCAATATTCATGTCAGATGAATTGATGTCAAAGAAAAATATAAAGCTTATGAATACTCAGTCGTTTATACAAAGTTATAATACATTTATCTCCCTATTTCTTTACATAACAAATTACTCAATACACATTGGTAAATTTAGATTCAAAATAAATTGCTGGTCTAAAATTTACTCCAAAACCTTAAAAACTTTCTTACCAGATACCATTCGTTCTGTGATGTCCATCAGATCGTTATAATCTGCATAAGCCATATAAAATTCACAGGTAGTAAACTCAGGATTATGAGTCATATCAATGCCTTCATTTCGGAATTGGCGACCTATTTCATACACACGATCAATCCCACCTACCACTAACATCTGAAATAATATAAAAATATTATCAGAACCGAATGCGTTGATGAACATAGGAACTTCAATTACTGCTAACAGATCTTACCTTGTGATACAACTCGGGAGCCACACGAAGATACAAATCCATATTTAAATCATTGTGATGTGTTATAAACGGTTTAGCTGTGGCACCACCAGGTATCATATTCATCATGGGAGTTTCGATCTGAAATTAAACATAACTTCTCATCAATTTTAAAAACCCTAGCAAATTGACACAAATACTAGATCTTGTATACAACATCAATAGGGGATTCATTTTTTTTCTACTCAGTATAATATATGCCAACACAAAAACGAAAAACACCAAAAAATAATTTTGCAACTTTTTTAGAGCCAATATAAATAAAAAATACAGCATCACCTACCTCTAAGAATCCTAACTGATCAAGAAACTTTCGAACATAATTTATTACTCTGCTACGGGTACAAAATTTTTGTCGCACAGTTTCATTAAGTATAAGGTCCAAGTACCTTTGCCGAAATCTTGTTTCCTGAAAAAAGAGAAAATTAGATCACTTTTATTCAATGCAGACTTAACCAAAAGGTAGGAAAACTTGTGGTAAAAACGATATCAAACACATATAAACAGAAAAATGAAATAACTGGTAAAAATATGAGCAAAAAAGGAGCGACTCACTTTATCTTTTAACCCAAAGTGTAAATGAGGAAGCATATGAAGACAAGGGGATAATAACTCAATGTGTTTTGGTTGTATACTAAGTTCTCCTTTTTTCGATTTACCTGTAAAACAAAAATTTAGGAGCGAAGAGTCAATGAAGACTGTGATAACAAATGAATAGTTAACATAAGAAAAGCACATACCAGGTCTTCCACGTATTCCAACAATGTCACCTCTGCGAAGTTTGCCATGAATATATGCAAAATCATCTTCTGATGATCTAAGTGGAAACAACATTAAACAGTGTTTATCTTTCTTGTGAAGGTAAACATTGTGGCAAACTCCATATCCTTCAACCTATCACAATTTACAGGGGTAAATAACATAATAGTCACTGAACTTGTAATGCAACTAAAACATACGGTCACACTATTAGATTACTATATTATTTTTAGCTTAAATTATTATTTACGACCAGTCCTTAATTTACTTGTTCCTATACACTAATAAATTCATTTATTTATAGGAATTAACCAAAAAAAATCATCAAATGAACAACTTTTTAATATGTCTCCTCGTGTAGCTTTATTTGAAATTCATCATTGCAGAAAAGAAACTTATGAAATTGAAAGCCTAATTTATACATCTGAATGCAATTTAAAATTGAACAAATCACATTCACAAATTAGCGACCTCTAATGAAGTTGCACCTTGGTAAAAAATTTCAGGTTTAAACAAAATTTGTCATAACATTTTTGCGTGTTTTATATGGTAACAAGGGTAATATATATAGGCCAAAAAATATATATTATGATAATATACATACCTTTGATCAGCCATTATTTGTATTTTAACACCTTCACCGCGTAAATCATAAAATATTAATTTAGCACCAGACGGCCTTTTTGCATGTATTCTACCTAAATATTTTGTAATAATAAAATATTATATATTAATTAAAAGTAAACAATACATTAAGCTGTACGCTTCTCTTACCTGCCACACTAACTTCTTCATCCAACCAAGTACCCGAATCTACTGAGTTATACTTTTCAATGAAATGTGCCAGTGATATGGACACATTAAACTTGTGAGGATAAGGATTTTCACCAATTTTTTTCCAACTTGCCACAGACTGCTGGCGGATTTCATGGTACTGATTAGGATCCAGTGACTCATCTTCATCAACCAGGCTCTTAGGTTTTTCCTTTTTCATATTAGCCTAAAATAATTTGCGAATGCATCGACTTGATTAAGAATCGTTTAATTTTTTTCTAGAAATATTTAGGAAAATATGGTGATCATACTTGTTTTAGTCAAAAAGGGTAACACCTACCAAAAAAGCTGAAGGAAAACAAAATATACAATACACAAATAAATATGAGCATACATTTTGGGCAGCTGCAGCTTCTGCAGCAGCTTGCTTCATTGCTTTTTCTTTTGCCTTTTGTTCAGCTTTAAGACGCTTCTTCAACTCACTAAATGGCAAATAATGTATAATGTTATAACTTTTTACAAACGTCAAAAAAATGAATGAGAAAGGCTCAATTTATCTAGTTTTGGTACTGGTGAAGTAGATATTATGACAGGTCCTAGACTTCAGGCCATACATGTTATCTAATAGCCATTGCGGTTAGTTGGATAGCAAAAATGTGAGATCACAGATTTAAGAATCACACAATTAAACCCATAAAAGGGTGTTACATAATATTACACAATCAAGTTTTATGTTTACAATATATATATATTTGTTTATTTGATAGAAATTCAAAACTGGTAAATAATTTTATCCTTCTATATACCATCTTACAAAAATCTAATCCCAGGACCAAAAATTTATCCTACATGAAAAATATTTTTCCATATTTAAATTCATAATTAAAATCATAAATTTTAAGAAAATCCAAAATTTGCTATGCAGTTATAGCAAAAAAAACAGGCAAAAACAAAGTTGTACAAAGTTTATTTACCACCTGGTTAACTTATTCTTGACTTTGTAGTGCAATTTGTACATGGCAGATGGTACACTGTGTGGGCTGTTGGAGTTGTCTGGTAGGGTGCAGACCCTATAATTGGGTCTGCATAGCTCAAAACAAGGAGTTCCCAAATTGGGGTAATGGATAAGGCATCTAATTTCGATATTCAAACTACAATGGAACATTTAATACAATAGAACAGTTCAATATCCACCCCCCTTTCCCCTTAATTTAGACACCCACGCAGGCCATTTCGTTTGATTAGGTGTGCGATGAATCACACGCCTCAATAATTCGGTAAGCACAAAATTCCTTTACCCATACACTGCCCAAGGGCTTTGTTTTGGCGCGGGGAAGATGCAAAGAGTGATTAATTAAATTTTGTAACTACTTGTGGGACAAACAATATTTAATGTAAATTAAATTATGGAAAGTTGATGTGTGGCTAATAACGATATATTCAACATTTCAATGCTAAAGATGGATCATGAAATTTCTTACTAAAATAATATTCCGTAACTATCAAAGATTTTTTTTTATTTTTTACTTATTTTTTCGAAGTTATATTTTCTAAATCATTGCATTCAATCGAAAATAACTTGATAACTCTTTAGAAAATTTGTATATGGGATACAAGTTATTTTACTCTGAAAATTTCACCATAAGGGCAGGTGGGTGGGTCTGCAAAACTAACTAACGATGTGTGATATTTTCCCGTTTATTCCGCCCTTCCTTATTCCCTTGTTCACGTGACAAAGCCAAGTGGACATTGACTGTATCTTACATACCCTGTTATAAATGAATTAATAAATAAATTTATTTTTTAACTTTATCTCTTCAAAAGGCAATTATAAAAATCACAAAAATGCTACTGAACGGAACATACAAATATTTGCCGTTTTCCTTTAACAAATGACACAAATAACACAAATTTAAAGTTTTTTAAAAGAACCCAATACTATGACCTTATTTCACCTTTGTGCTTTATTTTTTTCCCTTGACAACAATTTCCTCACTCTCCCTAAAACACGATTCTGGATATCAATTTTTCTTTTGTGTTGAATGTTATTCTAATCTATTTATATCTTTGCAATAACATTGAGCATATTGAAATGATTTGCTTTGGTAATGGAGCAATATGGCAGGTATCATTTTTAGGTGTCACAAGCTAGTGCCCAGGACTAAATTAATAAATGCTGGTAAAAAACAGTAAAAAATGTAACAATTTAGTTTGAATGGTATTCATTCTTTGTTATCTTTCTTATATTTGCTACTTTCAAACAACAGGTGGCCGCAAAAAAAAGTGAAAAAAACATTAAAAATATACAATAAATAAGACACATGAAACTTTGTCCTCCCCATTACTGCCACTCATTGTATTATACTACGATTGCTAAGATGAAAATGGACAATAAAATTATAAAAAGATGAGAAAGAATCTTCCGTACATCATTGTTACAGACAATCTGTAATAATTCATCATTTTGTTTCTTCTTATACATTTTAACCCCGGAGCTTTCTACGTACAAGTTACAACAAGGGTTGTAAAGCCTTCTTAAATCATTCTGACTTCATTTTTCGCTTTTTCATAGTTTTGATAATTTCAGAATCGCAGACATAGAGAAAACAAAGTTTGCACATGTGATTAATTGCACGCCTAACAAATCTGCACCAGTGTGGAGGCCTGCACGTGCAATCCCACGCCTTTCAAGAAATGGTCTGCTCACACTTATTTAAATTCTAGTATTTAACTATTAAGACCCTCTGTTTAATTGGCATTACAGTATACTGTTATGTACAAAGATGGGCACTATTGTACAAATTGGTCCTATGAATTATGGCAAAAAATAGTCGATTGTTTGTGGATTAAATTTATATTTGATGTATAATATTGAAATATTTGTTTCGATTCCTTACCTACCAATTATAATGAAAGTGTTTACTCCTCTGTTGCACAAGGAACATACTTGAAGGATAAAAGATATAGTTTATTCCACAAGGCACTCGTGCTGTAACAATAATGGAAGGGTAGCTTTTTAAAAATACACATTGATTACTAAGTAAATGCCATTTTTAAGTTGTCAAACGTATAAGCTGTATGAAGAAATATCTACTGGCATAATAACAAATAAAACAACAAAATTTAAAAGTTACAATGCACTGCTTTTTATGTATACGTGAGTTAGTGTACTTGCTGTCTAAAAGTAAAGCGATTTTTCTGGGCATGCCACTAAAAATATTCGTTGTTGTTAATATTATTATTATGATGGTGATGATGATGATGATGATGATGATTATTATTATTAAAAAATAGGTGGAAAATATCTTTTAAGAAAATGAGACAATATTGTGAAGATCAATTCCCTTTGGATTAGGAATCTTGAAAAAGCCTGAAGTTATTGGCCAGTTCAGGATAATGTACAGATATGGAAGCTGTTTCCATATTCAGAAACTTTTTTGTGTAAAAATAGGAAACAGTTTCTAAATTCAGAAACCAATTTCAGTTTTCCATCTTCCACAAACTAATTTGGGTTTCTTCATTATAACCTTTGACCAATAGAAAGTCCTACCAATAAATTTAAAAATATTACATGGAACTGGGTGTAGTTCAGGGGTTCTCTTACTACTGGAGTTCTAATCTAATTTACCCCAGTATGAAGAAATTTTTCCCTATCACCCACCCAAACAGAAAAACAGTTAAAAGTTGGAAACAATTTGTTTGTCTGTTTAAAAAAAAAAAAAAATAAAAAAAAAAAAATAAAAATCTGGTTTCCGAATTCAGAATTACGAAAACTGTTTCCATGTACCTTATCCGAGACTGGTGGCAAAAAGAGCACATAATTATCTAGTCTAGTATAAAACTACTGCCTCAAACACTACCTCAATCATCAGGGTGCACTTTACTGCAGATATTATGACAGGGTGTAATACAGAAATTTAAAGAGTTGGTTTGTTATTCTTGTGGTCAGAATGTTCTCCTTCGTTGCTCTCCGATGGGATGCAAAGTGGACTTTTCACGGTCAAACCTTCACAGTAGAAATCTTAATTAAACAGAATTTAAACGCAAAACAGCGTTAAAATGTCGCAAAATGGCAAAAATTAGCAGTATCTAAAACACATTAAAGATTTAACTAAAAAAAAGAGAATTCCTTGAAAAATCCAATACTTTTTGACAGTCCCTCTAAATTAAAATTTATCCCTGTGATTACTTCGTCTAAATGTTTGTCTTGAACCTGTGTTGTTTTGTAGTTTTGTCCCATGTGATGTTTTTTCAGGTAGCCATCAAGCTTTTGCTTCGTGTTGGTTATCCCTCCATTACGTAATTTTGATAAGCTTGCATAAACAATTTTTTAATATTTTTATTGTATTCATACTATCTGATGGAAAATAAATAAATAAATAACCAATTAACTATTGTATTTATGAAGGTTTCACCACAAAAAACATTACAATTACGGCATTTGTACACTATTTCATAATGTTACTGTGGAAAGTTTATCATTTCTTGAACATGATAGTTTAGTAGGCGACGTTTCGGGAGATCCTTCTCCCATCATCGGGCAAAGTAAAATGATGTTGAGCATGTACTTATAATTGCATAGGATCGAAATTTATGAAAATTAACCAATCAGAAACGAGCTGACAATTACAGTAATTAACATTCTTGGACCTATAGATGTAGGTAACTCCTTTTTCTGTAGGGCTGGTAACCAAATCTCAGAAAGTTGATATGAGATGCTGTTTATGTGTTTGTTACGTTCTACACTGTTCATGGCTTCTTTAATTTTCCTGGCCATTGTTCTGGATTCTCTGTCAATGATTTTCTTCTCATCCCAACTGATGACTTCTGCTCCAGCTGTGGTCCGCAATTTCGTTTTTCTTCACATCTCCATTTCTCACTACACGCATATGTTCTTGTACTTGTTGCTTAAACTTTCTTTTTGTTTCGCCTATATACACTGCATCACAATCTTTACATGAGATTTCGTAAACAACATTGCTTTGTTCTTCCAGGTCTATTTTGTCTTTTGGTTTAGACAAAGTGCTTCTTAGGGTGTCTTTAGAGTTAAGAATTTCATAATGGCTGCTTAATCTGAATACTGGCCCGTGATTGGTTCAACTAGTATTATGACGCGAATCCCACCAGAAGAATCAGTCTGATCGATATCCGAAAATGGATATGTCCATTATATCCAAATGGATATATATGTCCAGATTTCGTGAAAAAGCATAATTTACCTTCCTTTTCTGACAAATTCCTCTAATATAATATCTTAAGCAGGATAAAAATTGTTACAAAATATATCACCAAAAAGGATATTTTCCAACGCTTCTTTTCCAGTTTTCTGCGTGTTTGTAACTTGCTTTAATCAAACAGAAATTAATTTTCAAGTTGGTTAACAGCCAGCGTAATATTTGTCAAAAGTCGTCATTTTACTTGTATATATATATCTGATACAAATTAGATTGGTTCTGTGGTTTGAAGGTATACTATCTATACTTTTCTGAAAGCCAAGAGTTTCTTAGTGTAGGATTTGTTTTAAGTACAGTACTGGAATCAGGACACCTAACATCGTGAGCGTGTATCATGCGCAACACGAACGATCCGCGATCCTATTGTGACCATCGCGATAGAAAAAATGTTAATGAAGAGCTTCGCGATGTATAAAAAAATAACGATGCTATCGCAATCGTCACTATTATCGTGATTGTCGTGATGGATCGTGAATAACATTAAAAACATTAAACAATAGATGTGTATAGCTAATCTTGTGTCTTTGTTTTTTTACATTTAAAAATTCTTTTGCATCTTGTATTTTTATTAGAAATTGGATTTTAGAAATAAGGCGACCCCAACTTAATTACTTGTTCTACAGGCGAAGTAGATAGTAGTTTACGTCAGTCGGCGAAATAAAAATATAGGTGAAAAGATAAAAAGACTTGCATGTTAAAAAACTTGTTTTCAAAAGTTATGCAAGATGTTTTTTTGTTGAAAGCCGTACAGCAAGAATTATTCTTGTGCTGTTTTGAAAGTTATACAGAATATACCTGTGTTGTTTTGAAAGATATACAGTAGATTATACTTAAGGCTGTTTTGAAATTTATACAGCAAGTTATTATTTTCAATTTAAAATAATAAAACACAACATTTATTTTAACAAAAAAGTTAAGTGTTCTTTTATGTTTTTTGTGCAGGCTTATGAGAAAATTATTATTTAAGTGCAAAGACGTTTTACGGACTATAGTTGACAATATTTAGTCTTTTGCGACATTAAAATTTTTTATTTATTTCATAACGGATGAGGGTGTTACGACATGCGTATTTTACGTTGTTTTAATTATTTTTTAATATCATTGAAAAAGATTTAATGATATTAATTATTTTTCCTAAATGATATCGACTAAAAAATTTAAGATTTTAGCAAGCATCGTAATTTTAAACATATATTAATTATAACGAAGGAGGGTGTTACAACATTCATAATCTTTTTTTTTACGAGATGGGATAAGAAAATGTTTGTTTGTTGATATTTTTATTTCTTTTTATCGTGAAAGTTAGGGTCGGGCGGTCCCGTAGAACAACTAAATAAGCTAGAGTCTAAACAAGAAAAAGCTTACGACAACAAAAATATTTTTAACTTAAAAAAAAACAAAAATTATTCATATTTAATTGTGCTATTCTCTCATGACATTAATTACGTGATTTTTGTAATGTTTAACAGGCCATTTCTTGAATAAAACTATGCCAGAGCTACAAAAAGCACCCGCTAAAAAAATTACGAGTGCTATGGTGTGCGAAAAATGTGTGTGTGAAAAAAGTGTGATGTGAATACTTGCATGTGTGATTCACACTTAACTATTTTTTGTTTACCGCATCGTTATGTTATTTAAGCTGTATAGAAATGAATTTTGTAAAACGTATTAACCACAAGTGCAAGGTTGAAACGTTGGACGCGATGACGTGTTGGCAGATTCGCTATATGTTTTTGGCATTAAATATATTTCTACACATTTTTGATTTCTCTTTCCCCTTTGAAAAAGATTTTTTAAACTTTATTCAACATGTTTTTTCTTTGGTATTACATCACGAAAACATTTGTCTGAAAGCTGTATTAAGGTACAGGACACCTAACCTCTCCCATGTTCTGGTTATATTTAACTTGCATGGATGCGCACTCTTCTCGTAGTATTCTCTGTGACGATGAAGGTCGGACTGACTTGTGGCATGGTTCCAAATGGTCTTCCGTCTTTTGTTCGAGTCTCAGTGTAATGCACCAGTGGAGCATAAGAGTGTCAGCATGAAGGAAAGGGGCCGACTTTAATGTTCTTTATACTTTTTAAACAAATCAATCACAAAGAAATGAATGTTATGTAATCAGCGTAATAGCTTTTTTCATCACGCTATAATATTTTAGAAAAAAAATTTCACAAGTGCGAAAAAAGGACTTGTAAATCTTTTTACGAGTGTGCGGGCGAGTGCGAGTGCTATCGCACTTGTCTCAAGGAATAGCCTGGTTTAAAGATGTATCGTGACGGTCGCAATATAGATTGTGGAAGTCGACCCCACGATGGATTGCAACCTTAACGATGCTAAAAAATTTTACTATCAAAAATCAAGTAAACAGATTTGTATTATCAAACTGCCCTAAAAACCTGCCCATTTTCCCGTTTTTCCCTGATTATGTTTTATCCTGTTTCGCCCAGTTTTTTCCAAACAATGGATGGCGGGTTAACTGCTTGCATTGATGCGGCCATTATATCCGAAAGTGAATAGATTCAAAACATATCTAGTTTTGGATATCAATTAGACAGAGAATAGCTAGGCCCAATACTAGGGTGCCGATAAGCTGCATACACCGTAAAAAGTGTAGGCGTTTTCGGACAAGTTTGGTAGTTCGAAAAAAAATAAGTATTTACCCGAAAAACCCAGAATAGACCCAAACAATGCTCGAAAAAAGAGCCTTCTTCCAAAGGAATTGCATTTCGGGAATGCTCTGGGCAAGTTCAAAAAGTGTGGGTTCTTTCCAGAGGGCAACCATTAATTTAATTTAAAAAGTCTTCCAAACTCGTCTCTTACATATGCAGGCGTTTGCGGCATATCAGCAACCTCTTGGCGGCCCAATTAGACATTTTATAAAGGTTCCCAATTTATAGACCCCTCAAAAGCTCTTTCTGCATGAAATAAACTGGCCACAAGGTTGAAAATCAAACAGGGACAAGAATATAAAAGTCGAAGATATAAGATTATTTTTCAGTTTTATGAATGATTTGGGGGGGGGGGATAGGGGGAGACAAGAGGAGCATGACGACTTCTGGCAAAGTGAAACACTAGTTTAAACATATTCTTTATCAATAACCCAAGCATGATTTTGAGCTAGCTAGCTAACAGACAGCTAGTGGCCCACATATTTTCTTTAACGACTTTTTTTCAAAGTTAATTAAACATTATTTAAATTATCATTTGAACTTACTTTTTACTAAGCTTTGGTTCTGTATCAGTCATATCTGTAGTTGTCGTTGTACAATAAGTCAAATAAGGATTGAACTGTTTGGGTAGGTTTACACTTGGAAAATATAAAAACTTTTTAGCTTGATAAATGGTATTCAGTCTTCTGCAAATGCCTATATTCATTCAGTTTCAGTTACTAAAAAGCTCCTCCATTCCATTTATGGTCATCCCCTACTTTACTACGCACAGTTATGCCGTAAAAAACACATGGGTGATGTAAGTTATGGTATCTGGTTAATTCGTACCAGACACAGGCACTAAACTAAAATTTAATTGGTGGTGGTGATTTTGTTGCTTCGTAATGAAGATGACACTCAAAAATTGAGAAAAAAGCAACCAGGGAATTCTTCATTTTTAATTGATGTTGGTCACACCAAAGAGAGTCGCACGAGTCACAGACTGACATATTGTTGCCATTCATATCCTAGTTCGTATCAAGTAGTAGTAAAGAAAGACACGTGTGTTTAAATTCTAACGGTAAGTCGTCCACGTATTACTTCCTGAATATAAAGGAGATATAGTATTCAACATGTGTTCGACCTATGTACGTTCCCAAGCCTTGTGGAGATAATGATGTGCTATTCTCCATAAAGCACAAGTGTAGTAGCGTGTAGTAGAGCGTAGTAGAATGTATTTCTCTGTAGTAAAGCGTATTTCTCTGTAGTAGAATGTAGTAGCCTGTAGTAGCCTGTAGTAGAGTGTAGTAGCGTGTAGTAGAGCGTAGTAGAATGTATTTCTCTGTAGTAAAGCGTATTTCTCTGTAGTAGAGTGTAGTAGCGTGTAGTAGAGCGTAGTAGCGTGTAGTAGAGCGTAGTAGCGTGTAGTAGAGCGTAGTAGAATGTATTTCTCTGTAGTAAAGCGTATTTCTCTGTAGTAGAGTGTAGTAGCCTGTAGTAGCTTGTAGTAGAGTGTAGTAGCGTGTAGTAGAGCGTAGTAGAATGTATTTCTCTGTAGTAAAGCGTATTTCTCTGTAGTAGAGTGTAGTAGCGTGTAGTAGAGCGTAGTAGAATGTATTTCTCTGTAGCAAAGCGTATTTCTCTGTAGTAGAGTGTAGTAGCCTGTAGTAGCTTGTAGTAGAGTGTAGTAGCGTGTAGTAGAGCGTAGTAGAATGTATTTCTCTGTAGTAAAGCGTATTTCTCTGTAGTAGAGTGTAGTAGCCTGTAGTAGCCTGTAGTAGAGTGTAGTAGCGCGTAGTAGAGCGTAGTAGAATGTATTTCTCTGTAGTAAAGCGTATTTCTCTGTAGTAGAGTGTAGTAGCCTGTAGTAGCCTGTAGTAGAGTGTAGTAGCGTGTAGTAGAGCGTAGTAGAATGTATTTCTCTGTAGTAAAGCGTATTTCTCTGTAGTAGAGTGTAGTAGCGTGTAGTAGAGCGTAGTAGCGTGTAGTAGAGCGTAGTAGAATGTATTTCTCTGTAGTAAAGCGTATTTCTCTGTAGTAGAGTGTAGTAGCCTGTAGTAGCCTGTAGTAGAGTGTAGTAGAGCGTAGTAGAATGTATTTCTCTGTAGTAAAGCGTATTTCTCTGTAGTAGAGTGTAGTAGCGTGTAGTAGAGCGTAGTAGCGTGTAGTAGAGCGTAGTAGAATGTATTTCTCTGTAGTAAAGCGTATTTCTCTGTAGTAGAGTGTAGTAGCCTGTAGTAGCCTGTAGTAGAGTGTAGTAGCGTGTAGTAGAGCGTAGTAGAATGTATTTCTCTGTAGTAAAGCGTATTTCTCTGTAGTAGAGTGTAGTAGCGTGTAGTAGAGCGTAGTAGCGTGTAGTAGAGCGTAGTAGAATGTATTTCTCTGTAGTAAAGCGTATTTCTCTGTAGTAGAGTGTAGTAGCCTGTAGTAGCTTGTAGCAGAGTGTAGTACAGCGTAGTAGAATGTATTTCTCTGTAGTAAAGCGTATTTCTCTGTAGTAGAGTGTAGTAGCCTGTAGTAGCTTGTAGTAGAGTGTAGTAGCGTGTAGTAGAGCGTAGTAGAATGTATTTCTCTGTAGTAAAGCGTATTTCTCTGTAGTAGATTGTAGTAGCGTGTAGTAGAGCGTAGTAGAGAGAAATACATTCTACTACGCTCTACTACACGCTACTACACTCTACTACAGGCTACTACACTTTACTACAAGCTACTACATGCTACTACACTCTACTACAGAGAAATACGCTTTACTACAGAGAAATGCATTCTACTACGCTCTACTACACGCTACTACACTCTACTACAAGCTACTACAGGCTACTACACTCTACTACAGAGAAATACGCTTTACTACAGAGAAATACATTCTACTACGCTCTACTACGCGCTACTACACTCTACTACAGGCTACTACAGGCTACTACACTCTACTACAGAGAAATACGCTTTACTACAGAGAAATACATTCTACTACGCTCTACTACACGCTACTACACTCTACTACAAGCTACTACAGGCTACTACACTCTACTACAGAGAAATACGCTTTACTACAGAGAAATACATTCTAATACGCTCTACTACGCGCTACTACACTCTACTACAGGCTACTACAGGCTACTACACTCTACTACAGAGAAATACGCTTTCTACAGAGAAATACATTCTACTACGCTCTACTACACGCTACTACACTCTACTACAAGCTACTACAGGCTACTACACTCTACTACAGAGAAATACGCTTTGCTACAGAGAAATACATTCTACTACGCTCTACTACACGCTACTACACTTGTGCTTTATGGAGAATAGCACATCATTATCTCCACAAGGCTTGGGAACGTACATAGGTCTAACACATGTTGTATACTATATCTCCTTTATATTCAGGAAGTAATACGTGGACGACTTACCATTCTAACCGCTTCAATTTTGTGCACGCGTTATGATATCATGATGGCCTAAATAAACATTACATTTCTGTAGTGGTGGTGTGTGGACAGGATACCTGTCTTTTTCTTTCCTGCTCTCGCGCTTCAATATCAGTCCTATGAACTAGTAATGTCAAAAAGGGGAAAATGACGACTTTACTTTACTAGACTAATGCATGCTGGTGGTGACCAGCCTGACTTTTTTCTCTTCTACCACTGCTAAATTACTTTTCTTCTCAGACGTGGCTAATGATGGCTGGGCTAATGATTCATTTTTAACCTTATATTTCTGAAAATCCATAAATTAGGGTCCTACTTTTCTTGCCTGTCAAGATGCGCGCATATGCGGAACTTCGTAAACATTCACAACTCATCTATATCATTATTGGATCTGCAGGTTTTTGGCTATCATACTTAAATTTATCGGATCGTTCTTAACAAAAATTGCCTCACATCTTTGTTTTTACACATCAAAATTTATGGAAACATGATTTGATGTTTTTAAAGATATGATCATGCAAGTCAACTGCAGTGAAAATTTTTCACTGTTTTACTTGAAACATCGTCATATGCCTTTTTCTGATGCTCGAAAAACAGACATGCATGGAAGCATGGAAAAGTGAATTATCAAAGGGGATCTATGGAGGAGAGTACAAGTGGTGATAAAAAAAATCCCTAAAAATATTCTCCAGTGTCTAGATTCTTAATAAAATAGGTTTGTTTGATATATATTTAATGAATGATTACCATGCAAAAATTTTCTCATCTGTGATCTGCCTCAGTGATGTTTAGACTGTCTGTTCTGTTAAGTGCACAAGTTTCGTTGCCAGTAAAAATGGTAATATGGTACATCATAGACATAAGGCTCAGGATATCATGTCATAATCATCCATTGTTGCCAGTGAAAAGAGAAAGTTACAGAGAAAGGTAAAATCACAGAATTAAGACGTTTACCTAATTTGGTTGGTATACGCTATATAATTTTTGCTCATAAATTTAATAAGCCAATAATTTTCTAGCCAGGAGACCTATTATAAATTTTCTTACCACTAGGAAAACAGAATGTATAACTAGTTAGTTGGAAAAAATTAAGCTGAGTCTCAAACAATTTTTTGCGGTCAGAATTTCACTCACCCAAACAAACATAATCAATTCATAAATTATTTAAATGGGCAAAACTATTGCTATGAGGTGGATTTGAATTTTAGGGATTTGCTCTGACATTTGCTTGTGTGTAAGCTTTCGTTTGAGAGAAACTGAATTTGATATCCTGGAAGAAAGCTTAGTTAACTGCTACTCATTTTCTTCAAAAGTTTCTTGTACATCCCTTAAAATTTGATGATGTTAAACTGGATCTGAGAGTTGTGGCACCATAGCTTAGTGGTTATAACTCTCACACACTATAAGGGACACCGGGGCCGGATTCCCCTTAAATATGCAC
Source organism: Hydractinia symbiolongicarpus (assembly GCF_029227915.1). NCBI lineage: Eukaryota > Metazoa > Cnidaria > Hydrozoa > Anthoathecata > Hydractiniidae > Hydractinia > Hydractinia symbiolongicarpus. Next base: position 9,464,183 of record NC_079885.1, read on the forward strand.
AAGTAAATGTTACCATTGCCCTGATTTAACCAGAGCTAATGTGTGGGGAAGGTTGGCTAGATGTTACACTGCCTAGTTGGATGTTAAAGGGAAGTTGTCTTATAGAGTGTGGACTTTAAATTTTGTCTGCATAGCTAAAAATAATGCATCAAATACTCTAGGATTTAAACCATGGTACCTCCTGGAAATAATAGACAAGCCATATCCCTTGATATTTGTGAGGCAAGCCATGTAAAATATGCATATGTATATCTATATGTATTTTATAGGCAATTCTGTGTCTTAATAGCCTATCAACATGGTTTCGCTTTTTGTTATTCACATATTTAAAACAATTTTTTAGCCAAAAAATTTTATCAGACTTACTTTAAATGATTCAGGGATAATTTTAATTATCATGTTTTCATTGTCGTTCCTTGTTTTATGACGAGTGTGCTAGGTATAGTTAGAAAGTTTGTGCTCAGTGCATTGGAGACTTGCTACTATTGTGCTGATATCCAATAGAAAGTCCCACTTTCCGTCTTTAGATGGATATATATTGGTAATGTTCGAGCTGTGGGTTCCCAGAGTTTCTAGTTATGAGTTGAAGAGTGTGTTGCCTCATATTACGCTAACCGACTGCTAGAAAAATTCCTTGCTTTCTGTGGACAAACACGAGAGCCTTTACCACTGGAGTTTTTTATAAACAATGAAATATTGAAATTTAAAGTCTGGCAGGTAACATTTTTACTTGCAAACAGGAAATTTTCAAAGATTTTTTAAACTTGGTATGTATATATAAATACTTTTTTGTCAGTTGCATTAATGCATTATTCAGTAAGTTCAAAATTTTACTTCAATATTAATCATGCCCAAGTGATTTTGTGCCGAAAATTACATTTTTACCCCATGGAAAATAAATAATAAAGTCATGCCATTTTTTTGCTTTGTGAAGCTAAAAAGGAATAAAGTTCTAAATTCGCTACAGCACTTTCTCATGATTAGGTATGTGTGATGTCATTTCTGATCCCAATGATATAATTTTTTCCCTAGAATCTGTTTGACTTTCTACAAGTATATGTACCAAGTTTTTTATCACCTAAGTATAAGTTGTTCAAGATTTATGGCCCATGGGCACTTTTATGCCTTCATACATATACTGACATTCGTTTAAAAAGGAGATTAACTTAAATGGCATTTTTCAAAGGAAAAAAAATGAATGCTAGTAAATTTGAGGATATTTTTGATGAAATGTATAACTTACCTTGTGTAACATTTACCTTTAGATAATAATTGCGATAACACTTTGACCAACAAAATGGGTGATATTGCAATGCAGTTAAAATTGACTCGCAAAGGTCAGCTAAAATATAGTTCAGGTTCTTGGAACCCTGTTGAATGGCGTGAGAGTAGACCACAACCTAGTATCAAAATTCCACCTTTCGCTATCCAGAGAAGATCAAAAGTATTGCATGGAAGTAATGAACAAGAAAGTTTGAAACATCAAAATTACAAGGTTTGTTAATGGTCTAAAGATTTACTTTACGCAAAAGAAAACATCTTTTTATACCCTGCTGTGTATGAAGCAGGCCTATCAATAAGGGGAGAGCAATAGCTCTTGCCCAATTCCACAAAAAGTTTGTCTGACTGAGCAATATCAATTCATCTCAAATTTTCTGAGTTATGTTGTTTTGTTATTGCTATTTTATTACTAAAATAACGATAATAGAAAAAAAGGAAACCCTGAAAATTTTTCATCCTGACATGCACTTTTTTCCCCAAATGTATATATGTATTGATTGGCTTGATTACTAGAATTGTCTATTATATTTTTCGAAATAATAAAATTTTTACAGTAAAATCTGTTAAATATAGTTTTTGGTCCATGGTTTCAGTTAAAAGTTGGATGGAAAAAATAGAAAATAACTTATTTTTAAAGCTACATGCATCCATATTGTAAAACTTATTTATAATTGACAGTAATGCTAAAAATTATTGTAAGCATATAAGCAGGTTTGCTTTTTGTATATATTTTTGAAAAAACCCTTTTTAAAGTTAAGAAACATCCAGACTTAACATAAATGTTTTTATATGTTTCTTTCATATAAATGTGTAAAAAGGTTAAAAGTACAGACGGAGCTGATGTATTTTACAGAACAAGATCAAAACAAGCTGAAAACCATTCATTGGATTTTTACCAACCGATTTTTTGCATCAGTGAGATTATATAATTTATTTTATTAAGTTCACCGCAACATTTTACGTATTAATTTCCGTTGCTAAATCTTTTGATAAATTTAATAATAAACTTTTGCGGATTAAAGAGTTTCGTATTCCTTTACGGAAGTATATTTTCGCTGTTTGCGATTTTTCAATAAAACTCGTAATTTTGTACTAAAGTATCAGATTATATTTTGCTTTGCTTTGCTTTCGCGGTTCGGCAACTTTCGTGTTTTGCAGGAGAAACTTTTGTGGAAAACGAGGTTGAATTAGCGCTAAAGCTTTTTTCCGCAAAAGTTTCTCTTAAAGTATTAAAGAGAACCTTTCATTTTTCAGAATATCGAAAGCTAAGCAGGCTTAGCAGAATAATCGAATTTTATTTACGACTGCCTCGATTATCTAATATGATTTTATAATTTTATAATTTTTACCTTAGGATTATTTCTCCCCCGAAAGAAGAGAAGTTAAATCACAGCATGTTGTAAAACCTCGGATAAAGAAAACAGAAAAACATAAATCAAGACTTCAGCCTAATGTTAGCGTACTATCGTGCAGTGATGACGATGGAAAGACACGTGATCTTGACAAGGAGTACGATGAAATGTTAAAACGCATGTCAGAAATGCGAATGCGCAACATGGAACAAAAACTTAAAACGTTCGATCGGGAACACTCAGTGCGATTAGAAAATATCGATAAAGACATGGTACAAAAACAAACAGTTCAAACGAATTCCCTTCTAGTTGAACAGAGCATGCAGCCGACTGACGAAATAGAACACTACGAAGCCTTGAACCAACGCAAGAATGCAAATGTCGTTCAAAACATTCAAAACGTTGATCGAAAATTGCAAGGCATTCAAATCCAAGCGAAAGAGCACGAAGAACGGAAGAGAGAACGGACGCAGAAAGTCAAATCTTTGACTCAGTATATCGAGCCGATTAATAAAATTACAGCGAGAGTTAAAGGAATTGTAAACGAGTTCAAAACTGCAAATTTGACGTTACCGCAGAATTTCACTCTGTTGCTCGGCCAGGTCTCGAAAGAATACAATGAATGTATGACTGTGTTCTCGAAAGCGCTCAACAAAGATCGAAGTGAAAATTTAGACGCTTGTATTCAACATGTAAATGGAAAATATAAAACTTTGGAGAATCTATTAAAAGCTTGTGAGAAGCAGAGCGTTGAGCTGAAGGAGAAAGTTGCCGCGGAAGAAAAAGCAAAAAAGGAAGCTGCTGAAAAGGCGAAGCAAACAACAGCCCTAGCTACGACGCCTGGAGCAGTCGCAAGCACTGGAGCCGCTGCAAGCGCAGCATCTGCAAGTTCCAGCCAAGTACTTACGCTACCGAAAAATCTGTCAATAGCAACCGCTGCACCCGAGTTAGCATCCTTAGAACCAACACTTCGAGCAGTTCTAAGTATGTGTTGTCCCAAACCTGCTTTTTTGGAATACCTTCGTTTGAAGAAACTCCTTGCAGACGTGGAAAAGCAACATGAACCGCTAAATAAATCAACAGAAAAAGCAAAAAAGACTTATAAGTTTGATTTATACAAGGTTGTCAATACTACTATAAATGCAGTATCAGATGAAAGCCCAAAGCATTTGCTGGATAAAATTATAAAGATGAACATGTTATTGACTGGAAAAGATATCGAAACATCAGGAAAGAATGTCAACACAAGAGGTAGCAATGAAGCCTTGGTGAGTGGGCCGTGTTTATATTTGATATACATTTATTCCGCATTTATGTCTGATATACCTTTATTCCAACTTTCGACTTTTATTCCGAACTTTAATGAGTCAGGGTCAGGGTTATAAATTTCAAAAAAAAAATGTTATGAAAAAAATTAACTGCAAAATATGTTTTGCTCGTATATTTGAGATTTTTAATTCTACGCCCTTGAAATAAATTTGGCGGTATTGGCGAAATTTAATTTTGTTACTACAATAGGCTGTCAGGGTGAATATTATGTTGTTTCTCCCAACACGCCCAATTATCAAGAGTACTTTAAGGAATAAGTCCAAAGTCGACTTTTGCCTTACCCAAAACGTAAAGAACAAATATTCTGAATTTTAACATACAAAAAAGGGAACGAAAATTGTTTTGCTTTACACCTCTCGAGTAACTTGAAAAGAAAAATTTCAATAGGAATTAAATTTCACTGGATTTTATTGAGTTGTGTATTGAAGATTTCATCTTTTGTTTTTTAGCTACTTTGTAGCGACCTACTTGCCAAAAAGCTGGTGTTGCAAGGTGAATCTCAAGTATCGTCGTCTTTTAAGACGGCCTTTCCCATCGCTGCGTTCACGGTTGGAGTTTGGACTTTATTTCCTGACGTTGGTGACCTACTTCTTGCCCATTTCTTTTCTAAATGCCCATACCTTGTCCCATTCTACCATCCCAAAAGCAAAAATATGTCGACTGTGGAATACTGCAAACTGGTTGGCTATGAAGTAAACGGCCAGGAAGTGGAATCAGAAGATAAATATTTGAAAAAGATGTCGGGTATTGTGCGTTTGTACGCCGCTATTCTGCAAACCGACGTTCCTTCTCAACTTGGTAATAGAAACCACCCTCACGGTTTACAATATGGTTGGACCTGGTTTACACGAATGCTGAATCTTGAACCCAGACCGTCCGTCACTGCGACGATTTTGTTTGATTTTCTGGAAGTTGCCGGGCATGCTATGTTGAAGAGGTATGGGAAACAGTTTAAAAAACTTTTGCTGATTCTTTGTCAGGAATATTTACCAAAGATAATGGACGTGACGCCGGCTAACTCAAAAGCTACCGTGATAAGGTTGAAAATGTTTTTGGACACTTGTATCAAGGAAGGTCGTATAAAAGAACCGGAAGGCCGTATAAGCGCTCAGTGGTGGTCAACGTGATCTTATTTTCGATGCCGGTACATTGTTGTGTTTTCGATAGCGGTGAATTCTGTGTTTTGTTGTGTTTTTAGTGCTGATAAATTGTTGTGTTTTCGATGCTGGTACAATGTTTTCAATGCTAGTGCATTATTGTGTTTTGTCTTAAAAAACAATGACATTGCTAATATGAATTGATTAAATTTATTCGTCCTGAAAAAAACTGTTTCCTACTTTAAAAAGTCACTCTTTATCTTTTTTAAAAATATCCTAAGAAGAACAATTAACTGAATGAAAAACAAAGTTACGCGTGTGTTTTTTTTGTTTTTTTTGTCACTTAGACAAAATTTAGTCCCTTTTTGCGAATAAATTTTTGAATTTAGTTACTTTTGCCGACTGATTTCCAGGCATTAATGATCAAGGAAGTTTAGATTATGAAGAGTTTTTTTTAAATAAAACAACAAAAATGGTTATACGTATATAAAAAAAATTATTTTTCAAGAATAATTGCATACAATTAATAAAAAGTAGAAACAAGAAAGAAAATATGGAAAAAAAGATGGTCGGCAAAAAATTTTCGTCGGTAAAAAATCAGCCAAAAGTTTTAGTCAGCAAATAATATTAGTCATCTACCCAAAATTTAGTCACTTTTTGTCGACTTTTTTTTTACCTTACGAGTTTGTCGGTTTCGACAACAGTGCGACTTTAAGTAAGTTAAGAGTTTATCTAACGTGACGGAATAATAAGGAAGTTCACAGTTAGAACTAGTTATCTAAATTATTTTCCCAAATGATACCATATTTTTAATTAAAATGCGCAACTCGCGTTTTGTAATCTTTATATCTGGTCCCCAACCTGAAACAACCCCCAAGAACAATTACTACGTAGGTTAATCCTTCATTAATAACTATAACCTACAACTCTGGAAATAATATGTGGGAATTTTTTCGTTTATCATCTCTTTCTTGAAATGAACAAACAGCATCGCTTGGCCAGTGCTCTGCAGCCTGCAGAAAATGAACATTTAACAATGACCGCATTACGGAACAACCCCCTCTGCCACCCAAAGAGGTTCGAAATGTGGAATTGTTGCACGCTAACGACAACTAAAATTAGCACCAATTAAGATTTTGAATCTAACCAAATAATTTAATAGCTAAAGTCCTAACTCCGCTAGTCGTATATAATCATAGGTAAACAATTCAAGTTCACAGTGCGTGTTACCTAGACGCGTTCTTATTTGCTTGTGGTTGCTACCTTAGAAATCCCGTTCGTTTTTCCATTATACTATATCCCGATTGTAAAGATAATACCCCGGGACAGTGTCTCCACGGGCGAACGCTCTACCGACTGTTCATGTCCCTAACAAATGCAGTAGTTGATGGTAATACCTCTAAATACCTGAGAAAGGTGTTTAGAAAAAAAACCCGTCATAGCAAAAACAGTTCATTTTTCTATCTTGCTTTTACGTGAATCGTCCGTGCCACCAGGATGAGCGCTTAGTACATGTAATTTGTCTTGCATATCAGAGGAACGCTTACAGGCGGTCCAACCTTCCTCCAAACTTAAGTCTAATTGCAGCTAAGCCACTTTACTTTTTGCTACGCAGTCCAACCCAAGCTGGACTGCTAATAAATCAAATTGGTGAAGGTTACACAAAAGGAAAAATAATAAATTTGACTAGGATAAAGAGAGTTTATATCAAACAAGACAAGATCCTTCAGCAAGCTAGCTAGCTATAGGTATAATTTTTGCCGAAACATGTGAAGTAAACTCGGAAATTAGCTGATTTCTTTTTTACAGTGTCACAAAAGACCACCCCCCTCTCCCCTAACGTTTAATCGTTGAAATAGGAGACAATACCCCACCAATCATTAAGGATTAGGGAGGAGGGGTGGTATAAACAAATTTTGAGCTCTACTGAACAAATATTTTGGCAGGGATTGTAACTTCTGTGTCCTGATTTCATTGGTAACCAACATCTTAACATTTGCTTGATTTTCTTAACATAAAGTATACAAAAAAAAGAGATATTTCTAAAATACCAAACGTTAGTCAAAATGAACCTTTTCTGACCGTCGTTAACCCAAAGCAGCAACAAAGAAAACCTCAAGGTTTTAAAAATTTCCGATTGGTTTCAAAACAAAAGTAGGTCCTGTGAATAGTTTTAAAGGCGAGTGGGTTTGCAACAAAGTTTGTAAAAATATATTGCGTTTGTCATTTCTTGCTTAAAGTCTCTGGGCGCTTTAAGCACGACTTTACTCGGTGTGACAAACGACAAAGAGATTACGGTTATTAATATATAGAAACTAAAATTAAAATGCTGACATGTCCAAATTTATCAATAAAAAATTAATAAATATACTCTCACATTATTAATCCACGCTTTCTTATTGCTTTGTGAAACGGTTTAGTACATTTTTTCCAGGTTTAGTTGATAAAAAAACATAAATAAAAGCATCCGTAGTCCAACCTACTGAATATAAAATTGCACACGTAAAAATCAAAGTATCGTCGTCTCTAATGATGTCTCTAGATAAAAGAAAATGCATGATGTCTGGAATTACTATGAAAATCAAAAATGTAGTAATTAAGAGAGTTGGTAGCAGTAGCGGAGCATTGGTATCTGAAGTCGCTTTTTTGGGACGTGTGTCTGCAAATCGAACCTTATTAATAACTTCTCCTCCTCTATTATTGTTGCTGTCATTATCTACCTTGTTCCGCGCAATTTGAACTAAGAACATCGAATTTGTTTTCTTTCTTGACATCTTTATTGAATGAATGATATACATGTACGTTGGAAACGCTACGAGAAGGAATATGAAGTCGAGAATAGGAAAGACATAGGAGAAATAGATCCGTAATATTAACGAATCGATACCGTCAAATATAATATGGCAGCTGACAGAAACTATCAAGATTGCGAGTGTAACCATCCACACACACCCTAATAAGAACTTTGTATGTTTTGAAGACCAGTATAACGGATATGTCAAATGTAAATAAATCTGGAAGAAACGATCGACTGTTAAAAAAATCATTATGAGGTAATATGGTAGCGTTGCATTGAAATGCAAAAGTAATGTAATTTGAAAATATTTCACAGAAAATAGCAAATGCAATGCAGTGTTTGTTCCTGTCAGGACAATCTCCGAGAAAGCGAGATGAAGCAGGAAAATCTTTTGACATTTGGAGATATTGATGCAATATCGATAAAGCAAGTAACCTCCAACGATATGTAGACAGAAGGGAATTGAGTCAATTATAAACAAGAAGCCCTGTGGCTTAAAGATTTCCGCCATTAGCAATAATCTGAAAAAGTGCTGAACTTTGAAGAGGACTGGGGGAACAAAATCATTATATATTCTAAAATTTTAAAATTCAATTTTTGATTATTATTGTAACTGTAAATCATAGCTAACTTAACATACATAAACTTCATTTCTCTATAGGAACAATTTTAAAAGAAAAATAATAATCCTGAAAATTGATGAACAATAAAAACAAAATAAGAACAACGGCAAGGCTGAAAATTTATCTATTTTCTCTTTTTCTCTGAAAAACAGCTTGGAAAATATCTTTAAAGGTGGCAGCAAATTTTTTTTACATAATCAGTTAGGAAAGTTTATTTTTAGACTACATATTCTTATTTTTTCTTTTATGACACATTGTCACGATTTTATAGCTATAAATCTTTCACCAAAAATATTCAGCCTCAACAATTCCTTTAAATTAAAATTCATAAATAATTAGCTTTAGTCTAAATTGTACAGAGGGAAATGATGGCGCTTTAAAAGGCGTCTTCATTATGCTACACTGCACGAGCTTTAACTTTCGATTATAAACTTTAAAATAAAGTAATGTTCATTGGATAATAAAACAATTTGTTGCACTATTAGGATTCTTATTGGCTTAAAGATAATTAAAGATAATTAACTCCTTTTTTTTTGCGAATAGACTGCGCGAGTATTTAATGTGCGTGGGATATTCTTTTCAAAATGTGCGAGAAAATTAGATTACGCGAAACTAACAAAAACGAATAAGGCGTGTTAAAATTTTGTACCGCCTTTTCCCACAGAATGATAAAAGTAAAGAGCGCAATACAAAATTACACTTTTAGCAGTATTCCGAAAGATATGTAATACATCGAGTTGTACAACCCGCAGAAGTTGGTCCTAACGTTAACGATTTCGTAAATGACCTTACAACAAAATAGTATTTTTTTCACGTAAAAATACCGGCACTAGAAGCCACAGAATCTGCTGGAACGAATTTCGAAAACTCACGGGAAACAATTAAAACAAAAACAAACAAATCAAAACAGTTAAACTTTATCAAGATTTATTAAATAAATTTTTGGCAGAAAAAACAATAACGGTTTCGCTTTCTTTTCATCACACGCATTGAAAGATTACATCACTCACTCCCAGCACACAATCTAAAAGAAAAAGAAAACATTTTCATATAGTGAAGCTTCCAGTGCTTTTAAGGGATGGCCAAGTCAATGGAATTGAAAGCGCTGTTTTTCATCTCATAAATAATTAAGGCTAATTCGGAAAAGTATAAAAGAAAAAAACTAAACAATCCGGCAACTTTACTAATTTTATATGCAAAGTTCCAACCATACCAACAATTTCCAAATTTGACAAAATCATTTTAAAAGTGTTTATTTCTTTAGAATTTGATTGATGCAAGGCCAAGGGAAATTAAATAAGTTTATTGTCCTATACCCATTCAAAAACACATGCTTCTCATCATTCAGGTTTTTTTTCAACCAACATTAATGTAATCACCCAGAGGAACTTATAATGTCTCTTGTCTGTGTTTTAGAAGCTGAGTACACAAATACAAAAATATTACAAGTGCTGAACTTTGGCAATCATATTTTGCAATTAGACCCTTTTAAAAACTATGCTGAATCATGTCAATTATTAAATTCAGCACTAATAGAAAAGCACCTTGGATAGGATTCTTTTTGGAGGAATAAAATGACTGACAAGTGGTTTATCGTGAATAAAATAGTAATTTTTACACAAATAATTTAAAAAATAACGAACTTTTTTGTGTGGGTTGTTCTCAAACACACGTAGGCGGTGGACAAGAAACTGTGATGTAATTTCTTTTGGTCTATTATTTCTGAGAATATTCTAAAATAAGAGGGTGTCAATAAGCTGCAAATATACAAGAAGAGGAATTCTTAAGTAATTTTTGTTAATTGGATTTACAAGAATTTGAGGTACCCTACAATGAGAAGTAAAGAACAGAAACGCTGTTCCGATGTCTGATGATGAGGATGGTCACATCTGGATAATATTTATTTTGTGATTTTAAGCTACCTAGCCAGTACCATGCCAGCACTCCAGGGCGCATTTGTTATTAAATAATTAAGTGATAAAGTACAAAAGCTAAATACATTGCTTTAATGTAGCTAGCTGCACAAAAGATTTTTTAAGGCATTCTGTCATTTAAATAAAAAAAAGCTAGGTAGTTATTTGGACCTCCCATAACAGTGAACATTCAAGACTTGAGTATATAGCTAGTTAGGTATGCAAGACATTGCATGTTGGTACACATGTTTCCACAACAAACTGAAACCTATATTTCATAAATAAATTTCTGCACATATATATAAATAATTTTGTAGATTTTCAGTTTTCTTTTATGAAATAACAAAATTTGGGAAAGTATAGCCAGAAGTAATATTAACTTGAAGTGGGAAGACCTAAAGTCTTCAGGTTAAGACTTAGTAAAGCGTAAACTGTTTTACATGGAGGACACTTAGTGTAATGTGTTACAAATCCAGTGGAGCACTTATAGCATTAAGGGTATAATATATTTTTCATAAACCAACATTCACACGACTTATGATAAAGATAAAGCCTATTGTTACTTCTGCAAAGCAAATACAGTTGTTTAGCATTTTTCATTTTGCATAAAAAGTTCCTGTGGATATTCAAAAATTAATTGTGAGTGGCACCAGACTGGGCGATTAGAGCAAAGTAAACGTGTTGCAGATCCAGGTGTACAAAAAATAACTTTCTAACCACTTTGTATTTATACGGCATAAAATTTAGATTATGTATTTAACACTGTGCTTTAGAAGCTCATTCCCACTTTCTCTGAGCTGGATAAGGTATTTAGTCCTAAACCTGGGACACATTTTATCTGTTTGAATTATTTTTAATCCTGAGAATCACTTAGAATGTTTTCGGTACACATGGCTTGTCAAAATTGATATGCTGTCAAAAAAAGTTTATCGGCGTCTCCAAAAATGGCCAAAATTAAGAACTCAGAAGCTATGATAGTAGTAAAAAAAATTTTTGGGTTCATTTCATCAAACTGGTCTAAAAACATGTAATACTAAGTTTCAAGTCATTATTTCAATTTTTACTGAAGTAATAGGACTTTTACTTAGTATAGTTGCATAGTTTTTCATACCGCTGACACCAAAATGACTGCAGGGACTAATCGGTTTGAAATTAATCTATATTATAATACCCATATACATCTGTCTGTCACGCAAAATGGTAGCTTAGCTGTGCAATAGCAAGAAGCACGCAATGCAGTATAAAAAGGATGGGCGAACCGTGGATTTTCCTTGGGCTAACAACACTAGTTTATAATATTTTAATAACAAACTTTTTCTCTTGATGTGTTTTTATTTTCCTGCAAAAGTTGTTGCACAACTCATGTATTAACATTAGGATAAGAACGAAAAAGTTACTGTGAGACATGGGTTTTAAACCTTAAAAATTTCCAGCGAGAAATTTGAAAACTAATGAATGACAAAATCGCAAAAGTTTATCTTCAAATTTTAAATTTTTGTTAATGTAAAAGTAATCCACATGAAAAAAGTTTTGATGCTTTTTATGAAGAAATCTTCCATATTAGCCATATGGGGTAACTTGATGAACAATGCATTTTTCAGGTGTTCTCAAATATGTGTAGTATAATCTTAAAAAATGTGATGTACTCTTTAAGTTTTGACTTTTAACCCAGCTCCTTTCATGCTTAGTCTAGCTAGCTATAGCGAAAAAGTTTAATATTTAAACTTGACCTATTTTACTGAGTATTAAGTAATAAATGCTAGTTTAATCCTAAATGTAACTATAGTAGATAAGCTACCTGTAAGAACAACATCAAACAACATCGAGGCTGTTTTCTTTGTAAACAAACCCATTGGTATTTTTGTAATAAGTACCAAATTTTATGTGTTCATTTCTTGCGCTTATTAGTGTAACCAAAGTGCCCTGTACGTAATCCTAAAAATTTATGTCATTGGCTCACTCTTTACGAATGACACAACGTAACAAAGGAAAACCATGCTTTGCTATTTCCCGTAACCTATACCGAGATTTGGTTGTGATATATATCAGAATTAATTGTCTTTAAAACTGAATTTAGCCTCGTTCTCAGAAAAGAATCTGTCAAAACAAGGATTTAAGCTTTAGCCCGGACAAGTTTTAGGCGTCCAGGCTCTGGGCTGTCTCTATCTATCTATCTCTCTATCTTCCCAGGCGATATTAAAGATTCCGCCTTCGCCGGCGGAAATCAATAAAGTGAACTTAGTGATAGCCATCTATCTTTCTGTCAGTCAATTAGCCAAAATGGTGGTTGCGAGTGGCGGGCGAATCTTCTTGAATTGTTCCGGGTTTTGCGACCAATATTTGAACTTGTTGTGAAGGAGTGTGGATATCAATCTGTAGACACTGCAAGTTTACGAAACAGTGTTGTTAAAACAGTGTTATTAAACAGTAGGGCTGCGTCAATAAATGCTTATGAATCAATCGAAAGTAAATACTTTAACATTTTACGCATCACTGGCTTTCTTCTTTTTTTAAAACTACTCAATAATGGTAATGTTAAAATATTTTTTTTCAAAAGCGTGTAAAATATTTCCACCTGTCGCTCTATACTATTTCAAATTGTGATTCTTCTTGTTTCCTTCTTTTATATCGAATTTATATGGAGGCGTGAATGAACTTTTTTGATATTTCCAGACCAAAAAAAGGAGTTTGTATAACAGTTCAATAATTTATTAGACAACAAGAAAAATTGTTTTAAATAAAATAAATAAAACAGTATGTTTTAATTTATGAATTTTTATGTATTTTTATTAGATTTACATTTTCGTAGGGACCAGAACATTTTAACGCCTTTCCAAATTTCGTGTTTAAATTTCATGTCTTTAACTGATTTTTTTCCCTCCTAATTTTTGCTTCATTAATAATGCAATAAACAAGAAGTATTTAATTAATCCAAAAAAATTTTACGTCTTCTTTTTGACATTGCCTTAATCAACAAGAAACATTGAAAATTGCCCAAAGTTAGTTTATTTAGCAGAATGCTTTTTTTTAGTAATGAAATTGTAGAGGCTTTCGTCCACTAGTAGTTCTCAAGAATTCTCAGGTCAACTAAATCTTCTACTCACCGCCATAACAGTTAAAATAGGACACCTGTGTGAATTAAAAACACTTTTTAAATGCAAAGGCGGATTTTAACTTAAGTAAAAATGGTAGAATCGACGTCAACGATCGATTCCAAAAGTATTACCGCCTTCTAAAGTTTGCCGATTGCCGTCAATTGATTTAACTATTTTTATTACATGGTAGACCGCCTAAACAATGTGAACCGTTGCAATTAATTCAGGCAAAACTAGTAAAGATAAACTATTTTAGTTGTGGCAGATTTATGTTGTCGGTTTATTTGTTCAGTATTTAGATTATTGCTAAAGGTTTATCATTTCTTAAACATGAAATTTTAGCAGGCGACGTCTCAGGAGATCTTTTCAGAATTGGCGTTTAAATAATCAGTGGGTTTTGCTTCATATTTCTGAGTACTTTTTCTTTTGAATTAAATTATATTTTTAATAAAATTTTAGCTGCATTAATAAGATTGCGTATTTCATTATACCAAAAATTTCTCTCAAACAATTAATATTAATAATAAAATTAAGCTTAACATAAAAGTTCTAAAAAAAGAAGGCAAGTCTCGCAATAAAAATATTTCGCCAGGTGAACTTTTTTGTTGCTTGAAAAAAACAGAAAATAGATTTACATGATTTGAATGAAAAAGGAGCTACACGATTTTGATGGCAAATATCAAGAATACATTAAATTCCAAATTCACTATTTCACAGACGTGTTGACACTACCATACCTCTGATGGTCTGTTTTCAGTTTTCTGTTTTCAGTTTTGAAATTATTACAATTGCAAGTAACTACATCAATTATCACTTTTATCAAAATTGGTCGATGTGTTGTCTGCATTTTGTTAGCCAGTGAGAGCACATTTTACTATGATGTGGTTTGTGTTATTCTTAAGTCATGCAGTCCCCTTATGTTTACACATGATTGGAATTTACCTGCTCTATCGACATTGCATTCGCATTTCTAACAGCCAAAAAACATTCTTAGTGCACTTGAGCTTTTCTGAGATTATTGTGTGTGCAACAGGAGCTGTATGGCATCCATTACCATTTATGTATGAGCAAAAGTTGTCATATCAAATCGCGTTAGTCTTTCATTTCAATGCAACGTTACCATATTACCTGATAATGATATTTTTAACAGTTGATCGTTTTTTCCAGATTTATTTACATTTGACTTATCCGTTATACTGGTCTTCAAAACATACAAAGATCTTATTAGGATGTGTATGGATGGTAACAATCGCAATCTTGATAGTTTCTGTCGTCTTTCAGGTTACCTATGGTACGATTGCATACAGAGAAATATGGAATGTCTACCTGTCCTTCATGTTTCCACTGTTTAATTTGATATTTCTACTTGTGGCATTGCCGTCTTATGTCTATATTATTCACTCAATAAGAATGTCCAAACGCAGGACTAATTCCACATTGTCAGCTCAATGTGATAGCAAATATGGTATTTCACTGAACAAGACAGTCTGCAACGCAGATAAGAATAGGCCTTCTTACGTAATTCCAGGTAAAAGTATGGATCGGCAAAGGAAAACTTCAGATATTGTTGTGCCTTTACTGCTGCCTAGTTTGCTGGTCGTTACGTTCCTAATATTTGTTTTAGTTCCAGATCTCGTGAATTTTTTCATGCACAAAGACATAATTGCTGAAAGAAAAGCTTTAATTGACAACTGCACTATACTCTATGGTTTAGGTTTTGCATCGGATGCTATTATCTATATTTTGTTATCAACTACTCCAGGAAGAAAAATATTGATGCGTTTCAAAAAAAAAGGAAATAAATGACTTGTGAAAAGAGGATATACTGTATTTAGCTAAATAAGGGTCCCGAATAAAATTGCGCCTTTACTTTGTTCTTACTGATTAATAATGATAAATTTTTATCACTTTGTGTCAAAATACATAATTTCTTTTTGACATACAGCTTCATCGTGCGATCCCATCCACAATTCGCAATGAGTGACATTCATTCATTTCTATTTTAGCAAGCGCTCCTTGGCAAATATATATTGTTATATTTGTTCGTAAAAAATACTTATTAATTACAAACGACTTTATTTGGCTCTTTTAAACTACTACTACTTATCACTTCAGTAATGGAAACACTGTTACCAATGTGGGTCCTGTGTTCGGAATGTATACATTAAGTATACACCGGCAATACCTACCCAAATTCCCTCACATGGCATGGGTTGACCCGTAGCTGTGGTAAAGGCACTTCCTAACATGCCTGCGCTGTAGACCAAACCACGGACCTTGTAATAACGAAGCGAAATCCATAACCACAAAGCCACGCGCCACTACATGAAGACGCAGTTTGGGTTTATTATGAAAAGAGTGGACGTGGTTTTATGAAATTGCATTGAAACTTCTCTGAAGCGTATAAATGAGGGACAAATAATTATATATGTTCTAGGGTTGTGACTGTAAAAATTGGACCCCAAGTGCTTCATAAACAAACCACACGGAAAAATCAATGAACTATCCTTCTAGAAAATGTCCACTTTGGACAGGTTCCACTGGAAATTATCCACAGCATTTTCTACTACAACGTGCCTTTTTGTACATTAAAAGCATTTATTGGAGTTGTGAAGTATACACGAAAAGATATATCAACGTGCGATATAAAACGTAACAAGCACAAAGTTCTCGCTTCTCCTTGAAAGTAACCGTTTAAGGAAACCGGAAAAAATGACCTTCCTGATCTGCGTTTTTTTTATCTTCCCATCCACTTCTGTCTTACTTACTTATCATTTCGCTTGCTATATCAGATTATTTTGCACAGAGTCTTTTTGATTCTGTGTACTGAAATTTTGCAGCAATAAATTGGAGAACCTTATTAGCCTTAAAGTAATCGTCAAAAATTTTGACAAGCTATTTTTTTGTCGACTATTTAAAAGTTTGTCAACTATTTAAAAGTTCGTCAAAGCTAATATGTTGACATCGGTTACATTGGCTAATATGAGCTACGTGCTTTTTGCCATCCAAACTGAAAACAAAAATTAAAGAAGGTCCGTATCCGGAGTCATTCCAAATAATTTTAATCCCATCAAAACTTTGTCACTTAACGCAAATTTTGTTTGACTTCATTATCTGCATTAAATATTTGATACTACTACTAAAATCTTCTACCAAAATCTTCACTAGAGGCCTTTTCACCGAGGCTCACAACAGCGCAAAACTCACGAGTTTTCTTTTGTGAGCTCGTGAACATTTTGGGAAATGAAGATATTTTGTTCAAGTGCCCACGCGCTAACATAGAAGTTCGTCCGTCTTTGCCACTACAGCGGAGAAATGCAGTCAAATGGAAACGACCCTAACTAATCAAACCTTAGTAATTACTAGAAGGCACAACTGGGAGGGACGAAAACGGCTTGAAATACCCTTGCTTTTGTTTTTACTTCATTTAGTTCTTATAACAAATGATCAAAAGTTATGCCGCGGCTAAACTATGGTTCAAAAATATCTAATTCACCCTGTGTTGGGCAATTATACAGTCATGTTTTTGGCAATGTTTTTGCATGGATTAGTAACTATAAAAGGCCCTCCTATGCCCCAAAATTTGCACCTTTCTTTGTAGTCGGAGCAATATTGGGCATTTAATTCAATTATATAAGATCCTTAGTTTAAGAGGGTGACATCTCATTTTAATGTTTTTCCTGACCGTTTAATTTTGTTGCGTCGCAGGTACAGAGGGGAGGATCAGTGAAAAAATATTTTACTTCTAATTGCACATGCTTTGTTTTTTAACAACTAGTAAATTCGTTTTCCTAGCCTTTTCAGCCTTATTTTCTTCTTATCGAATTTCTTTTCTAAAGCAGTTCTTAAACTCAGTTCTTCACAATTTGTGTGTATATTCGGGAAAATTGGGTGCTTTTGTATGGCGCTGGTGAAGCCCTATATGCTGTATATTGTTTGAAAGATTGCGTCAATAAGAATGTAATATTACTGTTGTTACTGTAAAACGAATAATCACAAACACAATTATAAGTTATGAGAAAATTGAAAGAGATTTTACATCGTGGGTTGTTCTAATTTTATGGCAAAATTTAGAAACCGGCTGATCTTAGCTTGAAAACAATGACTTCAGCCTGAGATTATTCTCATTTTGTTTTTGTTTTTTGACAAATTTTCAGGGCTTTGTTCTCCTATGAATCTTTTATGAATCTCACAACCTTTATTCATCTAAATCCAGTTTACATAATCTTGAAGGAATGTTTTTATATGTTCTTTGTGAAACGGTTTAATATCTTTCTTCCAGGTTTTGTTGACAAAAAAATATAGATAACAGCATCCGATGCAAAACCCAAACCATAGAATATAGTGCAAATATCAATTATAGCTTTTCTCTCTCTAATTATGTCTTTATGCATGAAAAAGTTCACAAGATCTGGAATTAAAACAAAAATTATAAACGTAACGACCAGAAAGGTCGATAGCAGTAAAGGCACAACAATATCTGAAGTTTTCCTTTGTCGATCTAAACTCCTTACTGAGATGACGTAAGAAGATTCATTCGTATTAGCATTAAAACCACATTCAGTCTTGTTCTGTGAAATATCACATTTTTTTTCACGTTGAGCTGATGATATTGACTTAACTCTGCGGCTGGATTTTTTTAATAAGTGTATTATACAGACATAAGACGGCAATGCCACAAGTAGAAACATCAAATTAAACAGTGGAAACATGAAGGACAGGTAGACATTCCATATTTCTCTGTATGCAATCGTACCATAGGTAACCTGAAAGACGACAGAAACTATCGAGATTGCCATTGTTACCATCCACACACATCCTAATAAGAACTTTGTATGTTTTGAAGAACAGTATAACGGATAAGTCAAATGTAAATAAATTTGAAAAAAACGATCAACTGTTAAAAAAATCATTATCAGGTAATATGGTAGCGTTGCATTGAAATGAAAGACTAACGCGATTTGATATGACAACTTTTGCTCATACATGAATGGTAATGGATGCCATACAGCTCCTGTTGCACACACAATAATCTCAGAAAAGCTTAAGTGCACTAAGAATGTTTTTTGACTGTTAGAAATGCGAATGCAATGTCGATAGAGCAGGTAAATTCCAATCATGTGTAAACATAAGGGGACTGCATGACTTAATAATAATACAAACCACATCATAGTGCACTGTGATAATTGGAAGTCGAAGTCTAAGAAAATGTTATTAAGCAGTGTCTACGCATCAGAATGGATTTGACATTTCACGTATGCTTCATATTCACTATTTCAGTTGTTTGCTTTAGGATCTTAAACCTACCTTTTCATTTAAGTTGTACAAATTTCCCCTTTCTGTTTCCACATTTTAACAAAACAAGCTCACCTGGCGAGATACTTTGAGTTCCTGTTTGATCTTATCTTTAGATCTTTTATCATCAACTTTAAAAGTGTTTTTTTGAGAATTTTTATTTAATTTTTTTTACTCCAATATAAAAATATAAAAACTTCTATAATTCAAACAAACATTAATGTTTAATTTGAAAGGCTTTTTTTTGTAATAAATCGTAGAAAAACGTAATTCGTCTTAACGACGCACGACATCTTTATAGCGACAAATAAAATCGTATATTTTTACTGGCTTCGTAATGACTGTTTGCTCGTCGTAAACCAGTCCCAATTTATATGAATAACCTATCATTAATTTTTCGTGACCTCGGCGTGCCTACAAAAACACGTAAATCGATTAGAGCTACGGTTGCAACAGCCATTTTAGATGTTGTGATGTTGAGCTTTGTCGGTGTATTTTTGTTGACTTCTTGTCTTTTAAACGCCTTTTTATGTTTGTAATACAGTACACACCATTAATTCGAATGCCGCTTAATTCGAACATCGGTCCCCTCAGTTTGATCTCATAAATTCTTATATTTTGTGCTGCTTGATTCGAACTCTGTTAATTCGAAAATTTTGCTAAATCGGAAAATTTTCTGGTCGCCAGGAGCGAATCTATTTTTTTCCGGTTAGGCAAGATTTGATAGAGTTTTTGGCGAAGTAAGATCAATGGTTGTGGTGTTTTAAGCGTGCGTTTTGTGTTTTTGCTTTAAAAAAGGAGCTAAAATCTTATGAAAAATTCTTCCTGGATTAGAAACTAAAAGTTTCCTTATGGGGCAATAATCAAAAGTGTACACTTGATAAAAAAAACGCCGTGGTTTTAGCACTTGTATTTTCGTTGAAGCTTGTGAATGGAAAACATTTTTTTAGTAATTCAGAATGAAACAGGGTTACAACAATACAACACTGGCATTAGGTATCATCATCTGAGCATCTTTTTTACGTTTTACGAATCTCAGACGAGTACAAATATTCGGAGGGTTACAAATTCAGGTAGTTGGGGAGTTACTTCATTTCAAAATATACAATAATTCTAATAGCTGACAATACAACAAAAAAATTAATTATATTACAAGACGATTTTGAGAATTGATACAGCCAACAATAGTGCAATGTAGAAATAATGTTATGGAGAATTACGGCCACTGGTAAAAACAACCTGTAAATAAATCGGTAAAATAAAAGTAGCATATTCAAGAATGAAAGCTTTCCAGTTAGACCTACAGCGTAAGATAGCAACACATAAAAAACGTCTACAGAAAGTACATAGTAATCACCTCTGTATGAAGTTAAGACAGTTTAACATTAAGAAGCTTACTGGTGTAGTTTTGCACCAATTTTTCTTAAGCATTGATTATAATATTATCCAGTTCCCCACAATGGTGAAGTAGTTTATTAACACAGTTTATAAAACAACATTTAACATGTCTGTATATTATTTACCCTTACGTCTTCCTGTTTAAGAAAATACTTCGATACTGTAATATCAATAGGAAGGTTTTAGTAACTATGTTAATTTTTAAGATTCTCACATAAAAAGCGAAATATATACCAACTAGTTGATAAGGCTCGTGGAAAAACCCACTTAGGCAAAAGAACAATGGACAAGAGGTTGTTTTAGGTGTTTTGCTGACATCAGCACTGTAATGGCTTCATTAAGTTAAATTAAGACATTGACATTAAAATAGTAATATTGATGTCATGCCGTAACGTTAGATGATTTAACATTTAAGACTAATTTTTTCCGGCTACATCAAAGGAAAATGAACCCATCTACTTTGGTTGGTACACACACACAGACAGACACACTCTCAGGATTATTATAGAGATCCCACTCTTATGTATAAGTTAACATGAACTCATAAGAGTCACTATTTAAAAGTTCCAACAAAGTCAAAGTTCTTAGGGCACCCACAAATCAAAAGTGTAAGCTAAACATTAATTTGACGTAGGGATGAGGTACAATCCTTTGACGTTTAAGTATATCTTATACTGTAAACCCCGATTTCTTGGAGAACAGAAAGTATTTTGAACTTATTGAAGATATTATTTCGGTTTGTTCAGTATTCATATTACTGTGGAAAGTTTATCATTTCTTGAACATAATAGTTTAGTAGGCGACGTTTCGAGAGATGCTTCTCCCATCATCGGGCACCATCACCTAATTATTTTGAACTTGTTGTCGTTTACCTGTTTAACAGGAGCGCACGTCCGAGTGCTTATGCAGGGACTGTCAACATTCAAACACTAACTTTTTTTTAATCTTGATGTTTAGGGCAGGGAAAGGGGATCTACAGATTTATAAAAAAGCTGTCCTTTAGTTACACAGTTGCTTAAACGGGTACACGAAGCCTGTGATCTTAACCCTATTTGGTATGGAGGGTATAAAGTGCCCCCCCCCCCCCCCCCTCATAAAGTTTTTCATGACTACTACTGTAAATAGTTTTAAAAAAGATAAAAAACAAGAATTTCCAAGAAGGACATATTTTCTTCAACCATTGTCTCATTATAACGTCATCACGTCCTGTGATGACATGTCAATCTAAATA
The DNA here is from genome assembly GCF_029227915.1 of Hydractinia symbiolongicarpus. Lineage (NCBI taxonomy): Eukaryota > Metazoa > Cnidaria > Hydrozoa > Anthoathecata > Hydractiniidae > Hydractinia > Hydractinia symbiolongicarpus. Next base: position 9,485,594 of record NC_079885.1, read on the forward strand.
TTTTGTCACTAATTAAATCACAACATATTGATACTTCTTTGTGCCAAGTTTCGTCACTTAAAACCAAACTGAACAAAAGTTACAGCCCGCGGGCACTTTATGCCCCCCCCCCCCCCCCCCATACTAATTTTTTGAGTTTTTTTTAAAAAAATGACTATTTTCACTGTCGGATATGCAATCAAAATATTTACTTGCAAAATCATTTAAAGATATGCATCGATGGGAGGAATCACTTGCGTTATTTTTGCCAATTCACACTTACTTGAAAAACACACTAGGTAGCACTGATATACAAACAGTGATTGTCAAATACTGGATAGCTTACACATACAAAAAGTTAGGCCACTTTTATGAAGCAAGTTTGTCTGTATATTATTTACCCTTACGTCTTTCTGTTTAAAAAAATACTTCGATACTGTAATATCAATAGGAAAGTTTTAGTAACTATGTTAATTCTTAAGATTCTCATATAAAAAGCGAAATATATACAAACTTGTTGATAAGGCCCGTGGAAAAATCCACTTAGGCAAAAGAACAATGGACAATAGGTTGTTTCTCCTTACACATACAAAAAGTTAGGCCACTTTTATGAGGCAAGTTTGTATTTAGAAACAGTGATCGAACTCTACACTAAGTTCTTTGGCTCTTCACACAGCTACACAATAGAGGCGATGACCTTGTTCGCTGATGTTTTGCACGCTCAAGGAAGCATATATAACTCGCTCAAAATGCTGGATGATGTATACAAAATAAGTGTGAGCACGTACGGAAGACAACACAAACGCACTCTGGATATCAAGTTCAAAATTGCAAGCGTATTAAAAAGTGGTGGCAAATTAGACGACGCATTGCGTGTGTTAAGTGAAGCGTGTGAATCGCACGACGCTTGCGATGATCACGCGTGCAAATATATGATTGCTATGATACTAAAAGAGCAAGGTAAAGAAGAAGAAGCTCTTCAAGTTTTAAAGAAAACATGCGCTGCTACTGTACGCGTGTTGAGTGACGGTCACGACAGCGTTATGAAAATAAAACATGAGATTGACGCATTGACACAGGCGTCACAACAACCAATAAATTTAACCTGTGTTATTATATAAATAACAACATACGCTGCAATTATGACAAAAATCAACGATATATTTTTTTTAAGTATTATGTAATTAGGAATAGGAAGTTAAGGGATGTATATTGCTACTTCCTGTCGCTTGTTAATAAAAAAAGTTTTCCACCTTTCTTATCTTGAAATCAGTTCGTAGAAAAATCGACGTTAATTAAACCGCTGTTTGTCGGCGTCGGTATTTCGTGTATCCTTGTTCCCCTGTTAGCATGAAGTAACGAAACTACTCTGCTGTTTGGGGGGGATAAAGGTGAAGGCGCAACAAGTTGTAACTTATGTTTCAATTTCACCTAAAGTAGCCGGATAGTTTCAAGAAAACATTTCGCCTGAAACGGTTTATTGTTGTTAGCGATTTACTGGATTTGCGGTATATCGTAGACTTACTAAGGTGTTCCACTTGGTTATTCTGTCTGTCCGCAGGAAAAATGTTTTGCTACGGGAACACGAAATGCGATATATAAAGGACGAGCGATCTCGTGGATTATTCCACGGTCTAGAACTGCAGTCTCAGATATCAATAGACTTCAACCTATATTTTATGGTAGCTTTGCATTTAGTTAAATTAACAGGCGATTTGTCACTGGACGATTATGTTTAATTTTTTAACAACACTGCCAGAAGATTTTCAAACCATAAAAACGACGCATAAAACTATCTATTGTAGAGAGGTTGAAAATCTGATCGAAATAATGTATATGAACATGGACATTTACCAGACATTTAAAGAGATTTTGCTGAGGTCAGCAAGGACCTGCCAAAATACAAAAAAATCTTTCTACAAATTCGTATGCCCGTTGGCTTTATCGTATAGATCTTGAAACACTGAGCAAGAAAATGCATAGGATCATGTAATGGACCACCCGTACATTCCAAAACTGATTCAAAAACTCAGGATTGGAAAGCTTATCCAATTTTGTGCCGGGTTGTCCCTAATTATGCACTGTCGTAACTACCATGTTTCCAAGTTATTCGGCCTCAAAGTTTTAAATGCATTGTAGTAATGACTTAATTAATGTAATTTAAGACATTGAAGATAAGTCTTCGCCGCTGCAGTGTTTATTGTTTTGTTCTTTTGAATAACTTATCAATAATTGATAGTACAAACTCTCAAACATTTTCGTCGCCAAATTATAAAGATACCCTATTATAATCAAAAATTAGACAAATTCTTGCGCAGCCTTTCATATAAACAATACTGACAATATTTTCGGCCCTAAAAGGCTTTTTTTAGTCCTCAAGAAATGGTCAAATTGATAGTATACTGCAGGTTAACATAACTCGCTAAAAAAATATCAAGCAGGACTAATATTTGGGAGGAATAAAAACAAAGATAAGTACTGCATGACACAGTGGTATATTTATACATATTGCACATGCGCCAAATATGGTCAAAAGTCATAAGAGTATAGGAAGAAAACGTCAATACAAGATATGCGGAACATGGTGGTTATACTACCTACTAGTCTAAAAACAATATTATTTTGAATCACGTGATTCTTTAAATGTACATTTTACAAACCAGATTTATTGTAATTCACAGACCAGATTTAAAAAAAATGAAATTAACAAACAAAGACGTTAAATAATAGGTGCTTTAACTTTAAAATTGATAGGGTATCATATTACATCTTGAAAAGGTACAGTATACCATAGTCATTATGATTGTACTGACCAAACTCATTGTAATTTACAGACCAGAATTAAAAAGGAACCTAAATAGCAATGCAGACCGAAATTCTAAATAATACGTGAAAATATGACTAAGGTATAATAATATTGCTACAACTTAACAAAATTAATTATAGAGTGTCATGTTTATATCTTAAAAAGTACATTTCACTGACCTCAGAATTGAGAAAAGACCAAAATAGGAAAGAAAAACGTCAAGGAAAAGTTACAATAATCAATGATGTTCTCTAAGCTTCATATGTAGTAGGGTCCGCAAAAAGCTTTACTGGCCTTTCTGAAATTATCTGTGGACTGGATCCAGGTCGATTAAAGATTACAATGACGTCACTATGGTGAGGAAAAATTCAATGACAAAATTTCAAAACCAAGCAATCCAACCGACGAAGAGTTAAAAAGTTGACAACAAAATGTATAGAAATTATAGGTTTTAAATCAAGTCTTCGCTAAATGGAATAAGAAAAGTGTTCCGGGACGTCACGACCATACAAAAGTTTCTCTATCACCTTCTATAGCGCCATGAAAAAGTTGCACAAATTAAAATGTTTTTGAAAATGTTTTATGTATTTAAGGGGCCTTAAAAACTTTACTGACTATTCTGAATTTTCTTGTGGCAATAAAAACTTTTGTGTAAATAACATCAAAGACTAATATCAAATATTCATTCGCTTAAATTACCAAAATATGGGTATTATGTAAAGTTGCATGTTCAACTAAAATATATTGCCTAGATGTCATTCATTCTGACCCATAAAAAGTAACAACGATTTAAAGGAGCTTCAAGCCACGAACATTTTAGTGGCGACCATTAAATAAGTAAATGTACTATCAACATAATTTTCTCTGATGCAAAACATGTATGCATTGTCGTCCATCTTTATTGTTTACAATTAGTTTTAGCTTGAATATTTCACGTACCGGGTGACGTATTAGCTATCTTTCGCATAATTAGGTGAAAAATCTCGACTAATAAAAGCAGCCTCCTCCAGGGCCTTTTTGTCAGACCAATCAATTAGCGCAGCGCCGATGAGAGACAAAAAGTCCTAGGAACGAGGTTGCGACGATTATCTCGTCCCAATCTACTATGAATAAACCCGGTACGTTTTTTTTATAAGCAACTGGTTGCTACAAAACTTAGGCTGAAATATGGTTGAAAAATTAAGCAACTGCTAAGCAACTGCCTAGGCTGAGTTTTGACAGAGTGGTAAGCAACTTAGGCTGAATTCTACTACACACTTAGCAACCACTTAGATCTGTCTTCCACGAGAAGAATCTGTACAAAAAGTTCCGAAAACATCATCGGTTACTGACCATAACCTTCCTCTGTCCTTGATATTTACTAAATCAGAATTTTTTTCCCACATTTTTATTCGAGTGAAATAAAAAATAGTTGTAATGTTGATTTACTCTATTTGATGCTATTTTAAACTCATTGCATGTGTCTGGTTTTTATACTTGCTCAATGAGATTTCAGGTTATATTACAGATGCATTTGCACAGATGAAGCAACCATTAAGCAACTTTGAGGCTGAAATTGCAAAAAGGCCTTAGCAACCCCGGCTGAACCCAAAAATGCAACTGCTTATAAAAAAACGTGTAAACTGTCTGTATGCTGCGTAGCGACATGCTCATAAATAAATAGCTTTTATATTATTGATATTGATACGTGATACGTTCTTGCATATAGTAACTCCACTAACTGGCTAGGTTCATTATCCCTGTCTCGTAATAGCAATGCATTTCACCTGTAATACAACCAAGGCAGTCCACAAAACACACGTGTCCAATATCAATTTAGAAAAACTATCGCGTTCAGTGATACATCCGCGATATAAAAGAGGTTTGGTACTAGATCACATACGTAATTGTTAAACTATTTATTTTGTATTTCCCAAGAAATTACTAAAATTGGAATACACTTACTACCTTTCAATTTGTTCATCGATTTCGTGACATCATATGCACTTTATGATGGTTGGGTGCATCACGACGCACCGCCCACAACTACGCCATCCATCTACCCTATCTCCCACCAACAACAAGTCGCAAGTTTGCATTTTCAAACTGAAAGCCAAAGGATCGTTTCATGATTTATCTATATAAAATATAATTTAAGTTTATATTTCCTTTGTTGCAACTTTACAAATTTTTCTTTAAGGAATCTTCTGCTTTTATTGGGGCTTACTTTTTGTCCATAAAATTTGCTGACGTACGTGCATAATTAAGCATGCCAATGTGATTTTCCAGATCTCTGACCGAGCATTTATATATTCGACGTAACGAGAGGCAAGTTACAGTAATGATCCGAACATGCACCCTGGGTGCTTATTAAATTTTTGGATTTTTTGCATGGGCGCTTAATCGAGGGGGGGGGGGGGGGGCGCTTAAAAATTGCTGAGCGCTTTTAAATTTTTCCTCTCCACTTGCCTCTCGTTTCCACGACTACGTCGAATATATAAGCTGTTGTGATTTTATTTATAGGTTAGAATTGCCAGGACGAACAAAAGGACGGAACCAGATTTGTATTTGGTCGAGTGTTATAATTCTTATCGTCATGCCAGGTACATGTTACTCTTGTTGTTGTCGTCGTGAGAGACAGCACTCAACATTTGTAATTGGGGGCAACCTAGTGCAGCTCCACCGACCACCATTGTCAACAGCACAAAACATGATGCAGCTGTAAATATCTTATACTTGTGAAAATATTTTGTAACTATTTTGCTAATCTTCTATTCAATTCCACTTCATCTTATTATTTATTTTTTTGACTTTTTATAGTTGGTTGTTGTAAAATGATAATTGATATACAGATTATAAGATAAAATAAAACAAGTAGCCACCCAGATTTAGAACTTGGAAAAGCGAGTTCTTCAGAAAAGGTCCAGAAAGCAAATAGCCTGGCGAAAAAATCAATGGTTTCTATTTAGCATGGAAAAGATGAAAAATGTACAGTGGGCGCATGAGCGCTGCAAAGAGAAACTTCTGACTTCTCAGAGAGTCAACGGCACGCCTTATATTAGTGTATCGTTAATTTTACCAATACCATTGCGTATTATTGCGTGTGTTAAAAGAGACAACGTGAGTGTCATAACACGTGATCTTTGTGCTATGTATTATTTTTACATTCCTTATGTAATTTATGTGACGTGTACCGTTCTTTGTTGTGTTTGTATTAATAAAAAATTTGGTTAAAAATGTTTTCTTAAAACATGCATACTTAAAACGTAATACTCCAGAACAACTTTAAATACAACCTGGAGAATGCAAGAACACACTGATCACAAAGTAAAACCAACTTGGATAATGAAAAATAAAGTAAGGAAATGCTAAAACATGCCGAAAACAAGCAGTAAGAAGCCTGTTAGCGCGAGGTTGGTGATGCTGACAAAGTTAGGTTCAAGTCAATCCCTTTGCATGTTTTGATTTAAGTCATAAAACTATATAACGTTAAAATTACTTCAAAAAGTTCTTTAGAAAAATTGATTTCAATTACATTTTGTTGTTTTTATTTTAATTTTTTTTATCTGTATGTTTTATCTCATTTCATTTCAAATTAAGTTGAACCGATTTGAATGAAAAAAGTATAAAAAGTGACTTATTTTTCTTTAAAATTTATTGCCATAACGCTCGGCCACCATAGACGACCACTTATTGCAGGATGATATTAGGTAAAGCATAAAGATATAATGATATATAAGATTATATCTCCATGGCTGCTGACCCACTGCTGTTTTCTTTCAATGATGCTTACTTAATTTTCACATTAGCTATCAGGCATGTCAAATTGTTAGGACCCATACCTCTCAAAGCCTCAGATAATAGCCCTAAAATGACGTCATAGAAAAAGCACTGACATGAACAAAACAAAAAAATACTGCCATGTTGTTCTTTTCATGACGTAGTGACTTTGCCAGTTTGATTCAGTTTTTGTCAAGCCTTTTAAAGGACAACCTGCAATGTAAAAAAAAGAAAGAGCAGCATATCACAAAGACTTAATCCATTTTTTATCCTCCTTACAGACAAAAACCATTAAGATTGATGGCTTCTATTGTTTTTTTCGTGTGATTATTATATACCGGAAATTTTTTTCCTTTTTAATGTTTTGAAAGCGAAATGGCCTCACTCACCGGAACAAACATGATTACTCCCCCTATTATTCAAAAGAGTAAGATGTGACCACGCATGTTGATTTTAACTTAGAGTTTGATCAGAGAATTATTTTGTATTAATATGGTGGCTAGACTGGAAACAAACTTGAGTTCAATACATTTGTTTTTTTCTAGAAAAAAAATTTTCACACAAAATGCGCCAACATGGCTATTGACCAATGAACGAAAAAAAAAGACAAAACAGATCAAATCGATCATCTCACATCAAGGCTAAAAGTTTGTCAAAAGTTAAGAACACATTAAAAACGTACTTAGCTTGAACTCCTTTGATTAAAACCAAAAATAATGTTATCTTTAAACAGCTTCTTTTCTTTTTTCTAAACGTATCGCTTTACAATAACTTTCAACACGATTTGTTAATTCTTTCACAACTTTATCTGACGAACACAATTACTCGAGATTAAATAAGTGTTTTTAATAAAAAAAAAAAATATTTTTTGAAAAAAAGTTTGGCTATATTTTTACAAAATATTCCCACGTTATAAACTACAAACTTTTGATACAAGTATAAAATCTAAAAACATCTTCACATCGGATAATTCACTTGTCTTTCATACGGGATGCCCGTCTGCTGTTGCATCATGTTCGTATTGTTGATAACAGTGGTCGATGGACCTCCACCAGGTTGTCCTCCCATTACCACTGTTGTGTGTTGAGTCCGACGACAACAACAACAGTAGCAGCACAGTATACATGGAAGAATAATCACAAAGATGATACCCAAACCTAGACCAGCTCTGACACCATCGTTTTGTTTTTCCCACCAATTCTCATCTAAAGATAAATGGAATCTATTTGATGGGGTTCCCAAAAAATGATTCTTTTACAAACTTGGGGAAGAATTGAATTTCATTCATATTCCTTATAAGCAGCAAGGTTGTAAATAAAGAATTTGTAAATAAGAACTTCTCAATCTACTGATATTCCAAATGAGGGAATTGTTTTAATTTCCAGATTATTCCAGCTTTAATTTTTACACTTTTTTAGAACAAAATGAGTGTGCTATCAAAAAAAGGTTGTGACATGTAAAACTTACCTATGCAGACGTAGTTTCCACTGTCGTCCATGTAACAACGTGCTTGAATAGCTGAAAATAAGACGCAGGTATAAATTGAGTATTGGTGAGTTTAAAACTCAAGTTTTTTAAACAAACTACACCTCTTAGTTATTGAGCTTGAGGACAATTATTCAAAAATCCATATAGGGCCGCCAACTTTCTTATATATATAAAAGTAGAAAATAGTCACATTCGCACAAAGAACTTAAGTTCTTTGTGCGAATGTCATTCATAACAAAAGGACTTCGAAGTTACATTGCGCCTGTCTTCTTTTTTTCTTGATATCCACTTAAAGTAGCTAACTATTTCAATTTCTGTTTTATTTTGCTTCGCCATCTCATTCCCTAGCTATCTAAGTATTTGAGTGCGTTTCTGTGCAAAATGAAATCAACAAGTTCAGAAACCACGCTGATCCAGTTTTCTTCAAATCATTTTTTTTTTTCATGATGATAAATTCCAGATAGCAATAAAACTTAGCTGACATAACAAAACGTGTTATCAATAACAAACAGAATATTGGAGCGTATAATTATTAATCTTATTCTTTGAGACAAACTTTATTTTTTAAATTTATCCTATCTTTTTATTTTTTACTAGCATTTATTTTTTTCACATATCGTGCACATTTAATACCTTAACAGCTAAAGTACGTTTAGAAATCACTTACCCTGGAAAAAGCACAGTAAAGAGACTACGAAAAGTATTAATTTCATCAACATTTTCTCAATGAATTTCTCTCTGTACAGAAAAAAGCACAACTTCTCTTCTCAGCCGCCCCTTGAAAGTATTTTGTTTGCGTAGTACATCATCTTTGGCATAGATTAAAACCCAAACCTCTCAATGAAGTTCTAAGAAAAAAACAAAAGAGAATATATTTTAATTGTCCAGATGAAGAGTTGCTTTAATTTTCTGGACAATCACAAAACACGTGGTAAAATAACCGCTCAACCGCTATTTTTTTAGAAGCCAGGGGGGTAATCGAAAAACTCGTCATTGATTAAAATAAATTAATAAATTAAAGGAAAGATTAAAGGAATATCGGTAATACTTTTGAATAGACAGACAAGTATTATTAAGAGACTAGTCGATAAGGCCCGTGGAGGAATCCACTTAGGGAGATGGGCAATGGAAAAATAGGTTATTTTAGATGTTTTGGTGACGTCCAAAAAAAATTAGAGAAATTTATTTCATTATTTTATTGTAATGTGTAGAGGTTAAAAGGCTGATCAAGATAATGTATAGGATGATATGTTTTCCAGGAACGCAAAAAGATATATAAGGGTTTAAAAATTGTGCTGACGTCAGCAAAGGCCCGTGAAAACACACAAAAAACTTTTTTTAAAAATTTATATACCTTTATCGTATAGATCTTGAAACGCTGATCAAGAAAAAGTATAGGATCATATACTTTTGACAAACGGTTGCAAAGATATTAGGGATTGAAGGTTTTTTGATGACGTCATCAACCCGGATTTGGAGACCCAGGTTTGGGAAACTTACCCAAATTGGTCTTAGGTTGTCCCTAGTTACCCACGCGGTGAAAATTCATTGACGTCACCACCTCGTTTCCAAGTTAGCCACAGAGTTTTAGGTGCACTGTAATGGCTTCATTAATTTAATATAGGATATTGACGTTAAAGTAGTGTTATTGACGTCGTGCCGTAACGTTAGAAGACTTAACTTATTTGATACGCATTTTTCGGAAACATCAAAGGAAAATAAACACATTAACTTTTCCTGTTACGGACAGACACAGTCTCCGTATTATTATATGCCATTTTGAATATGAACCCCCGGTAATCTTTATCAGCGATTCCGTTTATGAGCAACAAATGCGATATAGTTGTACCGAGGAGGTTTAAACCTCCTTGGTTGTACTGACTATGTTCCGATTTTAGCTCAGAACAAAGATTGTGAGGGAGCATTCTAAAATCAGCTAGCTAGCTAGTTTTATTTTTTGCTATCCTTTTAAGATTGTTTTTCAGCTTGTTGTGTGTTTTCACTTTGTGATAAAGTTTTTTTGAAAAAGGATTTTATTTATATCAGCATTCATTTTAAACATCCACGGAAACTTTATTGTTTATGCTATGACAATGGCTTGTAAACTGTGTTTTCATTTCGGCGGAGGTTGCAGTAAAGTTATATTTTGAAAAATACAGTACACTCCCGATAACTCGAACCCCTCAATAAACTCGAACTTCCAGTAACTCGAACTTTGAATTCTCGTTAAACCTTCACTAATACTTTCTTACAAAAATCACTCGATAACTCGAACCCCCGATAACTCGAACATTCGTTACGTCAAACCATTTTTCCAACCAAAACCAAAAAAATCTTTAATAGCTCGAATTATTTTCACTTATCGGCCAAAGTTCGAGTTATTGAATGTCCCGATAAGTCGAACATACGATAACTCGAACTATTTTTTGGTCCCCTGGAGGTTCGAGTTGTCGGGAGTGTACTGTATATATATATTACACACGAAACACTATAACGATGTGTGCACTTCACTTGATTTACAACATAATGCATACGTGTACTAACATACTCCACCCAGATGTGTTTACTTAAGGAGATAAGTAGGATAATAAACTTCACCAGCAATATTTCTTATAGCTCAACAGAGCCATGTGTTTTCGTGATCTTTAGCATAGTTCTTAACAGATTTTTTGAAAGTTCTACACTCCTCTCACTCTCGGTATGTGAAAATACAGCAAAAGTGGCGCAACGGATGGGATCTCCAAGCTTAAATGTAGCTCCTTCTTTTTTTAAACCTCCTGATCGGATCAATGTAATGATTTACTGCAAAAAAAGAACTCCATGAAAGGTACTGTGTGCCGTATTAAAAAGGTATTCAAGCGCACCAGGTTACCCGTAGTAAACACACCTAATGCTTATAAAACATTTATTCCTCTTTGTAAGCGCACCTTTAGATAAGCGCTTCTTTTCTTAGAAAATGCTAATCTCGTTTATAAAAGTGTCACAGCCAATCATTAGCTATGAAAAAGAAGTTTTAGAGTTTTTATGTACTGATTTCCGTCCTGATTCTATGTGACGGAAAGAAAAACAACCTACTTGTCATTTGAAAGGGTTAGAATAATATATAATGTAATTCTAGGAACTGTATGATTTTGTTTGTGTCTTTCAACACACTATTTATATGATTAAAGTTGTTCTTCTTAGAAAACTAGGCTCAAGTTATTAAAAATTTAGGTATTAAACCACGGCCTCCTAAAATAGTTATATCAGAAATATATTATAGCTAGCTAGCAATCTCTTTTCTTAACTTTCCATCTGCTTAAAATTTAAAATAGCACAAGCTTAATTTTTACCAAAGTTATGGGACGCTATATATACTATATACTCGGTTTAGACTTTTTTGTTATTTTTTATGTTCACTGCTTTGTAATTAGTATTAAAACTCTTGAGATAATATATCACAGTGGTGAGCTGTTCAATATCTACCACTATCTTCAGTACTTCCTGGATTTAACCATATGCCAGATTGAGTGCTCATTCAAAGTGTGACTTAAAATTTATTTGAGTTTGATTTTCTGAAATTTCTTCATAGTGTGGTGAAAAAGGCCTAGCAAAAATCAGTTTAAGTAAATCTTCCTACCTTTTCTCTTCCTCAAAATGGCTGTGTAATTTTTTTATGCTTTGTGTAAAATTATCTTATATCACATTGGTCTAAAAGTACTCCGTAACTGATATAATTCAAAACGTAATGATACATATATTTTGTAAAAAAAACATTTTCGATATTTTGTGCAAAATTATTTTATCTGTAAAGGACATTAGCGGCACTAGGTCTCTCAGATGTAACGTCATTCTTTGCATAAAGCTGCAAATTAAACCTGGGCACTTGGAAACAAGTTGAGTTTCTTTTTTTTGTTCTTCTCTTGATAGTTTGGTACGTATAGTGTGCTAGCTAGCTACTTTTCTAGTTTTATTAAACTTTCCCAGCTATTGAAATATTTTCATGAAAGCTGTATTACTTTATAATGTCTTATTTTATACTTTTTTTTGCTAAGTAATGCTTTTTATTAAAAAAAACATGATGCATACTGATACAGCTCCTCCGCCATTTTAATACGAACAGCTTCCTCCTGTTCGTCACAGACTCGCCGCCTCGCCAAAATATTTTGTATGACGCAATATCTATGTCACATATCCGCGCCAATCAGGTTTCATATCGGACCAGCCTCCTCCAGGGTCATGTTCGTATCGCCGTCCCGGGGTCAGAAAAGATGCAAGATGCCCTGGAGACTCAAGGTCAGTGCTTATGTAGAATAAATTGTTGATATTAACAACCTCAGTAAAAAAATATAGTAAAAAAAGAGTCCTGGGTACGAGGTTGGGATACTATATATATTTCTAAAGTACATTTCTGTTGCTTTCAGTTATATTCATTTCAGTTATATTCATTTCCGTTATATTTATTTGGGTTTTAAAGATTTTTTATAACGCGGTAAACCCGTCTGTGCCTGAACGGGTGAGTTAGCCAAAGTGTAGAAAATTGGTTTCATTTTGGTCCTAGTTGGTTCCTACTAACCCACACAGGTTCTAAGTTATTTACCCTGAAACTTTAAACCGCAATGCAATGTTATGAAAACCTTTCTGTAGTCACAAGTAGATATTGTTGTTTTAACATAATAAGAGATCTTATATAATTACCACCTTGTCATGGGGACTTAGGATTAACTTGTTACCTAATGAAGGTAGTTTTGGATACCAAAAATCTTGAGCATTTACTTCAGAATTGACTGCTAAGACACCAATAAAATTAATTTTACGTCAGTAGCTTAACTTGAATTAATAAAGCCATTACAATGCACTCATTATTTTTACCGCTCGGGTAACTAGGGACCATCCGGAACCAATTTACTAACACAGGGTCAACTAACCTGTTTCGGAACAGATGAGTTAATGACAACATCAAAAATACTTCAAATCCCAATATCTTTGCAGCCGTTTGTCAGGGCACACGATCCTATACATTTTCTTGATTAGTGTTTAAAAATCTACACAGTGGAAGCAAACGAAAAAACAAATTTCTCCAAAAAAATCTTTGTGCGTTGGTGCGATTTTGCGGATGTAAGCAAAATGTTGAACTCGAATCACGCGACATGTATCTAGGACTTTAAATGATTTCAATGACATTAGCAGCTTATTTTTTGCTTTTATTTGACATAAATAGAGTCTTAACCGATTCGAATGTTTGATATATACATGTGTAGGAGGCTTTAAGTGATTCGAAACCCTAACACTAACCCAAATATTTGAGCAGAAAACAAGTCCTGCAAAATTAAATACAAAGTTTTATAATACTTAGAAAAAGAAACTGCCCCCAAAAAATGTTCCTTCCCTCTTTTTGGAATTAACTTTTATATATTATATAGTACCTTTATATAGTACCTGCCAGTGCATTATCAACGTGGAAGAACAAAGATGACAAAGAAAAAATATTCAGCCATACAAGAAAGCGAACTGCCATTTCTGATTTCATTTTAAAAGAATTAGTGAGGGTTGCTATGTTCTGATATAAGGCTTCGTGTGCACATGTGTGTTAAAAGTGATTTTTTGATTTAAAGTTGTTCCTTAGGTCCTGAATTACCAATAAAAATGGGTAGCAAAAATTTTGGTTCCACGGGACCAAATTAGATGAGATCATCACTTTTACTGTCAGCAAAAAAATAATTTTACATTTATAAATCATGTTTATATGTCTGGAAAGAGGAGGTCGAATGCATCAAAAAAAAAATGTAAAAATTATGTCTTCAAAACGTAGCTTTGTACAAATTACAGATCAGTAATTTACTGACCCAGCACAAAAATGACTATAACTTGCTCAATAGCGAAGTTTTTTTGTTCAATTTTGGTATAGTATTGGGTCAACCTAATGTCTTTCTGTTTGACCAAAATCTATTGTTTAAATCACTTCAAGGGATAATTTACAGACCAGTAATTTACAGACCAAAGCACGTTATTTAGTTGTCTACTTTAGTTTTGAAAAGCAAGTAGCGAATTTCACATAGACATTTTGTATCTATTAGTATCAGTATGGTAATAAGTTTTGTTTTATAACTTTTCGATTTCATTGACATAGAATTCGAATGTTCTATTTCTAGAAAACAATCCATTGTTCAATTTTATAGCTAGACTGTATAATTTCGAAGTGTTATTAAATTGCAAGGGTAGAGATTTTATCCTTAACGGAGAAAGATTTTGTTACCATCCTACATAAAATAGACTCTCTATTACTCAAACTCTCCTTAATTCGAACAATTTTTCAACAAACAGTTTTTAGTTTTTAACTGGAAGAAACCCAGTTTTTAAAACCAGCGCAAAAAAAATTGTAACGCTCAGGAATGCTTAGTTCATGACTCCTTGCGTGCATATTTGCACCCACGGTATGCTTCTTCTGCGGAGATCAGGATGAATCACCAACCTCGCTTTCGGGCTTGTTTTGCTTTCCCACCTTGCACTCCGCGAAAGCAATGCTAGGATCTATTTTGTCCTTGCTATTAGTTTTTGACACGGTGCATGTTTTTTCAAAGCATAATACGTTCAAAGCTAGTGGCTTTCTGTCATTCTAGAAGTGAAGGAACTACATATTGAAGAGTACAATCTGCGTATGTTTGCATTTTTTTGTTTAATAATTTTGTTTTCAGTATTAGCTGATTTGTTGCTATCAGCTAATGCTGTCCGCTTGCATTATAGTTGCCATTTTTTGTATCTGTTGTTATGCCACTACTGCTGCCTCGAAGTAAGTTCAGTTTTTCTTATCACCACACCAATGTCTCATTTCCCATCAGAAGCTCTATTGGCCAGCTTCCATCAAAGTGATGATAAGTTTGGAGCAACAAAGGGTGTACAATTTTCTTGCATTTCACTATTTGGAGTGGTATTTTCTTTTTTATGTGTCTAGGCTATCCCTTCTCAATACTTACTGGATCTTGTTTTGTTTACATTATTAATTCTCACGCTAGAAATGGTTTAGGTGAACCATGCCCACATGGAAAAGCAGCGATATTGAGATTCGAAAATTTGCTTTTGCTTGCAACATATATAAAATATACATATCTGTTAAATGATATCATGGTACATAATGGTACAGTACGATATTCAGTATGTCAGAGTGACTTGCAGTATCACAGAACAAATACGGAAAGTAGTATTAAAAGCACACAAATCAGAAAATCTGCACTGCGCCGTATGAATAGTCAACGCCTTCGTAAGCATCGGTGGAAGGTGGAAGCATCATTTTCAAATATTAATGCTAAAAAAGGCAAACTTGATTTTAATGCTGCAAATAACATGAAGCAGAATTTTTCCACACATATAAAATCATTCAAGTTGAAAATTTTACAAGATGTTATATGTTTGTGTCGTATGCAATCGTGCATTGCACAAAAAGTCAGTTAAAAAGTGCAACCGTTCTTTTTATTCAGAACTTATTCAAGATATTTTCACTTATGTCAATCCTTTAATGGTAAGCAATACATTTTGCACACATGTCATAGAAAGTGTCTGAAGAATGACGTGCCTTGTCAAGCTGTACACAATGATTTATTACTTGATCAAGTACCAGGATGCTTTTTGTACCTGAATTCCCTTAAAACAGCTCTCATATCGAAGCGGCTGCTTTTAAAAAAGATCATGATTATGTCCAAAGGACAATTCCCAAAAATTAAAGGTGCTATATTCAATTTGCCAATAGATTTGAATGATACATGCGATACTTTACCACGAAGTGCATTGAACAATGGTATTCTATTTATAAAGTTGAAAGATTAGATTTTAAAGGTCATGTATTTTTTGAACGTGTTTCACCGCAGAAAGTTTACGATGCACTTTTATCTTTAAAACTGAATAATCCTCTATTTCCTGATATTGAAATTGATATGAACCAAATATCGGTTGAATTTCTAACCCTTCGTGAAGACGAAGAAAAAGAGATTGAACTTCGCCAGGAACCTGATGAAAACCTAGAAACAAATCTTAATCCCTTCCATCAGTTTCGTCAACCTGCAGTGATGACTTTAAAAGGGTCTGTCGACTTCAAACACGAATAAAAACAAGTAAAATAGAAAATTCAATTTTGGTGAAAAATTTCGTCGGTCAAAATTTTTAGCCGGTTATAAAATTTCGTCGGTCAAAACATTTCGTCGGTTACAAAATTTCGCCGGTGAAAAGTGACGAAATTTTTTTCAAATTTCGTCACTCAGGTTATTTTTGTTCCTTATATAAAAGTTCGTCGTCCGTGTTTTGAGTTAAAAATAATTACCTATATCTTGATCACACACACAGACGTTTTTTCTCTTAAACATGATCCTCCTTTGTAAAAACTTTAAAGCAAAATTATAGAATTTGGACTTTATTTTCCACCTTTCAGTCCCAACAATGGCAGGCCTCTCTAGATGCTAAACATTTTAGTCTCTCCACTTTTAAAATTACTCTTTCGGCCTGTTCAATGGAATCGGTATCTTTAACAACAGGCTGAGCGTTTAGTACAGGTAAACCGTGTCGCACATCCGTATAGGCGTACTTCTTTCGAAACACTTCGGTTTACATAAAAACATGCCCGTCGTTGTCCCGTCCAGATTTATAAAAAAAATAGCAATTTTAATTTGCAGTGTAAGTTTTCATAACAATAATAAAAGATGTAGCTACCTAGCTGCACTTAGCATAAAGAATTATTGATTATGACTTTTGTTGTAGCCAAACTGCATTTGTGGTTATCTAGCTAGCTTTTTAGCTAGCTAGATAACTACAAATCCAACATAAAAATAAATAATAAAAAACAAACTGAATAAAATATTTGAAAGAATAGCATTAAATATGGCTACCTATGCCTTAAAAATCTACGTTTGTAGCCTAAATCTTAAAATTGGTGTGTTTGGGATTTATACTTGGCTAAAAAATTGACATGTGAAAGCATACAGAAAATATATATTCTTTAGATACAAAGTATTTGGAAGAAAATGGTTAAAATGAGACCTACAAACGTCACACTATCACTTCCAAACCAAACTGGCATTCGTGAGCGTAGCCTGTAGCATGCTTTCTTTGGCCGCAATGCTAATGTGGCGAGGAACTTATATTGGTTGGTAGCAAAGTCTCATGATTGGCCTATTACGTTTGAGCAGTAGAAACAAAACCGGTAAAAAACGCCTTCTGCGAAGTTCCGAAATAACACTGCGGCGTTGCGGGGGTTTTCTGAAATAAAGATGCAACGCAACCCTTTAACAGTATACGGGTGCTATTAAGGAGAAGTCAGTGGCCCGTGGACAATCCACGAGATCGCCCTCCTTTATCTACTGTATTTCATATTTCTCGCTAATTTTAGTACCATTTTACGCAGTAATAAACAGATGACGGTTATTATCATAGAGACTAGCCGTGGGACCCGGCGTTGAAATGTGGGGTGAAGCTACAAGAGTTGAGGGCTAATAGCTGTGCTATGAACCAGGGGGAGCGCTTTAGTACATGTTTACAGTATGTCGTAAATCGAGTATAACGCACACAGCATCATAGTGTTTCGAGGGCAATATATCTTTCAAAAAAATAACATTCCCGCAACTTTAGCTAAATTAAAACACAGGTTAGCCTGTTAAAGCAAAGAGTTTCCAACCATATTTTTATTTTGCGGAATAACTTCCCGTGAACGTTTAAAAAATTGTTCGGTACACACTTATAGGCGTGATAAGCTTTTCTCAAAAAAGTTTATCGCAGCTTCGGTTTAAATAAAAACATGGGAAACCAGGTCGTCATTGCGTTGCCAAGATCAAGTTTAAAGATAATTATGTTGTTTCTTTAATAAAAGCTCATTAAGAGGTCTAGGTTCTAATTTATGCTTAACACTACATACGAATTATAAATTATTTTAAAGGACGGTTGAAAAAAACTTGTGTTGCCACTGCCATTTAAAATGTCGCTGAAATTAATCGTCTTTGGAGTTTTTTTTATTTTCATTCAAGGTAAGTTAGAGAATGATTTCTAAATATATTTAAATTCTTAAAAGTACATGCTGTGTTGGAATTATATAGTGGAAATTTATATGGAGTGATAACAATGTTTTTATGCGTCAAATATTTTTATGGCATTCTGGCATCTACCATCAAGAATTGAAATAGTTTAGTTAAAAAGACTTGACACCGACGTTGTCTATTTTTTAACTTGCCTTTCTTCTTTTTTTGTACAGAAATGTTATCAAATAGAGCAGAAATGAGCAAAGCAGTTATAGAAGTAGTTGTTAGTTACCAATAATTTTCGACACAGAACATCACAAAAATTCCTGCCGTTTTTGTTTTTTGAGTAGTCTCTCCGAAGCTCAATAATGGCAGCTTGTGTAACCACAAAGTCATTCAAAATAGGTACAGTTTGCTGAGAAAATGTTTTTTGAATTCTGAAAACGCTTAAACAGATGTACATTTTTTAATTTCCAGGAATCCAAGCAAGTTGTGAACACTGCAGAGGTAAATATGTTTTTGTAAACCCATTTTACATACCCGTTACATTAACATCAGCAAGAGTTACAAAAAAGCTTATGAGAAAGAATTACTTCTATTCTTCTTGTGGTTAGGGTTTGACTTATTTTTCCACGACTAAAATTGAACATAAGAACTGTCGTGAGCCTCTTCATCTTTCATTCATCTTTAGATACGAATTGGTGGGAAGGTCAAAGCAAAGTAGTCAAAGGTGCTGTTCTGTTTTCTGTCATTTTTGCAATAATCATTCCATGCATGCTATGCTGTTGTTGTTTTTGTCACGCTAACAACACCTCAACATCGGTAATTGGAAGACGACATGGTCCAGGTCACTTGAACACAATTTTCAACAATACGAACATGATGGAACAGCAGACGAACATACCGTATGAAAGACAGTTATAGTTTAACGTTTGAAAAAAATTTGTAACCATATTTTGCTAAACTTTTTTTAAACTAATGATTGTTGTACCGATTTATCTTGTGTCGTTGTGTCGTTTCCTAGTGAAAAGCTGTGTTGCTGTGGCAACAAGGAGTGCAGAACATCAATTTGTATGAACATAAAATAAAATCTTTTCGTTCTATTAGAAAGTAATAACACGAGATCAAATCTCAACTTTCTTACGATACGATTTGTAGTAGATATTAATTAGTTTTTGTCTATAAAGCAGGATTTAAAAAAGATTAAACTCTTAATAATCCAATCATTTTGTTATACCATAGTTTATTTGCGTGTAATACATGACTTAAGAATACATAAAGGCCGTTTCACATTACAGCAATATATTACCACTGAAAATCCCCAGCTTTAGGTGGACATTTTAGCATTACGTCATTTTCATCAAGTAAGCCACAAAGCACTAAAACAATATGAAGGAAATCTATCCAGACCACTTAAAACTAATGCACGAGTTGCAACTTTATTTGAGCGAGGCGTATATTACGTCTCTTTGTCGGCGTTTTCTTGAAAAAACAATTATAAATGTTCACCCAGAAGGAAAGTTTACTTGTCAATCAGATATGTGTACATTATCACGAGATATGTGGCTAGCAATATGCTAAGTAACATAGAACTATTTTTAATGTATAGATTACTGTTAACATACATTATATCTCAAGTTATCTGTGCATAAACACAATCTGGCAGAGCAGGTTCTGGCAAAGCAAGGTCACGTACAGTCCATCCTGCTATTACCACCACCTGTATATGATGACCATTTGTCTTAGACGACAAAATTTATGTCCTGCCAATGTTTTTCTTGGTCATTTGCCACTCTATAAGACAACTACCTGGCAAATGTGACCAGCGACCGCGATCTTTGTACGTCCCGACAAAATAATACCTGCGTAAGACGACCTTTTTTTTTCTTTTGAAAAACAAAAAACAAACGGCCCCCACTTCTCTACCGCAACACGAATGCTTAGTAAAGTATTTGAATCCACATTGCAGTTTACATAACGTAGAGATCACAGCGATCCGACACGGCCAGGTCAGAAGCTGACTGTCTTACAGGGGCGTTTTAAAACCACCCCTGCTTAAGGTGACCCCTGCATAAGATCACCCCCGCCTAAGATGACCCCTTCTTAGGATAACCCTGCTGAAGATGACCCCTCCTTAGACCCCTCTTCTTTAAGCCCCCAGAGTGACTGTGTTATACAGGTTTGGCTTTAAAAAGAGTGTGAAGTATACTTGACCAACGTATCTTTCAAGTGGTCCTGTAAATTTTTTTTTTAACAGTGATTCTTTAATCACAATAGTGGGAAGTTTTGCAAAAATAAGCGAACTTTAGTTTCTGCCTAAATTTTCAAGATTAGCCTTCTACAAAGTTAAATTCCTGTAGAACATTCAACTAATTAGGCGACACGGTGCTAAACTAGGTTGATGAATCTGCATTGTAAATTGCAGAACAGCAACAACATAGAAATGTCTGGCCAAATATTTTCGTATTTAAACCAAGCATTCGCAAATTACGGCTTTGATGTTTAAATACTGAAATTTTGCACGCAAAATAATTAATGTCCAATGATACGTCACCTAAATCATTTGCGAGCAGGAACGGTTTCTCTATGTTTGCAAGCGAAAAATTGTTAATTATGCTAATGAAAGGACAACACATTTTTAGTCCTCTGATACAACCTCGTTCCCATCGTCTGTTATCTGTTTCATATTGGGTCGGCGAGACAATGTTTGTATCGTCACATCGATAGAGAAAGAGACAACAGGTACTAGAAGTCAGTTTGAGTACGATAACAATATTTAGACCAGCCTCGTTCCCAGAGATCATATTGCTATGTCGTGATGCCGAAACGGATTCAAGATGCCGTTTACGCGAATTTGGATTTGGGTAGGAACTAAAAAAATGTATGTTCGTTTTCAGTGAGTAAAAAAGGCACATTAGCCAAAATATTTCTCTATTTCTATTTTCCAAAAAAAAGGAAACTTACCTTTAAATTCCTGAATTCCATAAATAAACCCACATTTGCGATTTCTGTTGGTTTTTTTGGTTCGTTTAAAAATTATGGGTGGGCCAGTGATAAGAATTGGAAAGAATCAGGTCCGGTATTGTTGCATCAATTTTTTAAAACCGTTCGTCTAGTAAACTTTTGGAATGTAAGAAATAGAAATAAAGTAAACGTATTATGCAATGTTAAGTATTAAAGTGAGAGCATCCTGACCATCAGTGTTTTACCATATTATTAACAACTCTAGTGAATTTGGAAACGGGCGAATTGTCCCAGCTTTGGGAGATTAGCCTTAAATTAGTCTCAGCTGGTGAGATAACGTCAGGTTTTTTCTATTAAATTATTTTCTACTAAAAACTATTAAAATTAGATATTAAAGTTCTACAAAGACATCAAGCATAGATTTTTACCTTAATGAATGTGTACGTATCCGGTCATAGAATAAAATGGCAGGAGTTAGTAAAAGACTATGCAGTCTTATCGTCTTATCATCTTACACCTTATTTAATCGCCATTAAAAGATATGTCAAATAGAAATTGACAATTAAAAATGTAAATAAAAATGGTAAATGCTATGTTATATTAAAAAGAAAGGATTAACTTTAATTAACGTCATTTGGCCTCAAAGTTATTAGTGCATTGCATTTGTTTGCTTACAAATTAGCTGTTGATGTTAATACATGATGTATTAACGTCAACAGCTAATTTGTCAGCAAACAAATAAGACATATAAACATCTCTTTGCTACTGGCACAGGCAGACAGACAGACAACCAGACGGAAGTAGCCTATTACTATAACAGACTAGTTGTTGTGCCCGTGGCAATATCCACTGATTAACAGTGTTTTTATTTTTATATGGACGAAATATTTTTAAATTAAAATTTCTTTCTTTATACTTGATTTTATATTCTTAGTTTAGCATTTCTTTGAGCATTGGATTGGTACATACAGTTAAAACTAATAGCTGTTTTGGATTATATTACAATGTCTTTATTTCTATTATGTTTCTGCCTTTAAAAAAGTGTAAACTAATTTTTAAATTCGACTTAAACTGAATTACAAACAGAACATATCTTTCACTACAGCCTTCATCGCACAGTACTTTCACGTTACTTTTATTTATCAACGTTAAATACTTTGGCGTTGTTTTCCACTATGCATTTGCAGCTGTATTTCAATCCTACTGTGCCTGCCGCGACGCTTTAAAACAAACCAATCATATTCATTTCTATACTTATATCAGCCAATGAAAATGCTTTGTTTCGATCTTCTTAAATTGGTGGCATTTACAAACGCTACTACCGCTAGGTTCAGTCAAGCGCATCTACAAACAAAAGCAGCTGCAATTTTAGATTACAAGCGAGTAGTAGCAGTTTAGTTTAAGCTTGTGTTAATCAAATTTTAAAAAAAGAATTGATGGAATTATACGGCGAAGATTAAGTGGTGCAAAAATTAAACATAGCTAGGTAAGTACAGATGTTTGTTCATCCAGTGAAAGTTTTTGAGAAGAAAAGTGCTCAAAGTGAAACATGAGAATCGCATGCTGTATAATTTTGATTGTTGCTGTTTTTTATTACTAAAAGTTTGTTTTAATTTCACACCTAAACAGGGCATGAACGCTTGCACTCAAGCCCTAAGTTCGTCCATTTCGTCCAATGTTTGTTAGTTGAAATTACTGTTAACATTTCAAAATTACAATACTGACTTAAAAAATTAGCCATGCTTATGAGCAGTGTTTGAAGTTTATACGTAACCTTTGTTCAAACATTTTGAACTTAAATTCCTCAAGTCGTTCGCAGTACGCATGACCGCTTAATTGTGCATGGAAGTTCGTTGAAAGTATATGTTTAAAAAAAGGTTTAATGTTTGATTAAAGATACATCTTAGATAGTTCAAGTGGTTATTTTTTGTAAAATATAATTTAAATGACAAGCTGTTTGGTTTTCAAAATGTTTCAATAACGGTAAGTTTGCTAGGCTTGCTCCTCTATGAGGTGGATTTCTATTTCATAATGAAACAAACGGTAAAGATCATTGATAACTTCACTGCGATCTGTTTGCTTTTGTTTGTTAAATACATATACTTTTTTTTTGACATACAGCAGAGAAGGTGGAAAGAATTTTCACTTTTCTTTAGCTGTGGAGAGGGGAAGGCCTTACCAACCACTTCGATATCACAGTTGTTGCGTCTGTTTGTTCTGGCGTAAAAATTAACATAGCCTGAACTTCTGAAATGTGCAGTATACCTTCTTCATCTCGAACAATCTTCCTCCAGCCCCGCCCGCTATCTCAAACAAATACTTTGGTCACTTTCCGAGTTTTTCTCCCTATGCTCTTTTTTTGTTTCGCACTTTCTGTATCTCGAACAAATTTCCTGTTCCTTTGCCAGTTTGAAATTAGGAAAATATACACTGTATTAGCTTACCACGAAGCGTACCAAACACTTTTCTAAACATTTATTTAACTCTTGCAGCCATGGTCATTGTGGCATATTATTTGGCATATTATTGACATAGGTACCGAGCAGCATTTGGAATATGTGTTTATGGAACGGTAAAAACTTGTGTATTAAAGCTACCTTCTATTACAGCGTACTTGGTCATACCTCCCTGCTTTAGTATTTGAGCATGCGCATTGGAATTTTTTCCTTCCCGCTACGCCTGTATTTTGAACGAATCAACTTCCAAGTGTTTGTACACACTCAACTTTTTTTAAGAACCAAAAAAAATTTAGTAAACTCTGCCATCTTTAATGTAATTGATATTGAGCATATTGAGCGACGACGTTTAAATTATTGAAGCTGCTGCAGGTTTTAGGCCATTTTTTAAAGCTGGGAGGAAGTACCTCCAAGATTAAAGCGATAAGAAACGAGTTTATATTTTCATGCCGTGATCTTGCTTGTTCATAATGTTTAATTTGTCAATATTCATTGTTCTAAAAATCAACAAACAAAATAAAAAAGCCGGCCACAAATTAGAACTGTTATGGTAAGTTTGCCTAAACAAGCTCAGTATTTTACAATCAAGAGAATATTTATGGATCATGGTATTATGGTATATATGACGTACATATTGCGTTTTAATTTTTACGCAAACTCTCGTAAAATATCCAGTTTTTGAAAAAGTTCACTTAATACAATCCTTAATTAAAAGTTAACATGCGCAAGAAAAGACATGCTTAAAAAGGAAAGGAAAAATCAAGGAAACAACAATATTTTTTGCAGCCTTAGTGATGGTTTATGCTGTTACAGTACCATCCGTTACAAATTCACTAAAACATCACCACAATAAGTTTACTTTCTCTTACCTAACTTTATTGTGGAAAGTTTGACTAAGAGAGTTGTTTTTGCTAGGAAAGAGTAACTATGTGGAAAACAAATGGGATTTACTTAATTCTCGACCTGTATTTCATTACTTTACGGTACGCAGTAGATAATTTTTATGATGTTATCCTTCAGTATCTGAAATTCTCGCTCGTGGATGAAAACTAACTGAAATTAATGGCTAAAAACTTTATTAAACAAAAATAAAGTTGATTCAGTTCCCTTTTCTTATTTAAAAATTATTCCGAGTAACTGTAAGCTTGCCGCAATGCTTCGAATAAACGCCCGGGGCGTTTAGTAATTTTTTTGATTTTTAGAGATGGGATCTATTTCAGGGGGCGTTTAATAAATATTTTTCCAGGAAATGTAAAACTATGGAATTTTCCATTCGCTTAAAAAACATTTTCTTTCATGGAAGCCAATCTGGAATAGTATTATCATATGAACAGGGGAATTTGTGAACAGTGACAGCCAATCTTTCCTCTTTCACTTTCCCCAGCTTCGAAACTCTCTCTCAAAAAAAGTTGGCCTTTCCGAAGCTAAATGACGTCATTATCACATTTTCGAACATTTATGCCCATTCAAAATCATTTCTTTCGCAAGCACTGCGACAAAATATCAAACTTTTTTTATATTTGTCGTCTTACAGCTGTGATTTAAGGCTTCCAACTGAAAGACATGTTACACACTTATTTTGAATGATATCAAAAATTTTGAGTTTTTTGATATTTTTCACTAACGATCATTGTAACATAAGGGTTACGACGATAAGTGAAAACAAGCCTTACTTACTAAATTATTTCATGCAATCATGATGTAACTATAATGACGGGGATTGTATATATTTATTCAAACATTTGTGGTGCTACCTGCATACACTAAAAGTAAAATTATATTAAAAGATAAAAATTTTAGCTCTAACATTAACCTCTTTAACTGTTTTATTGTTTTATTTTAGCCATGCATCGTCTCGTTGATATTTGTTGTTTGTTGTCCATTTTAACCGCGTTCATAGTAAGTAAATTCTACATCTCTTCTATATATTGATAATACCTTCTGTCTCTCCCTGCGCAAAATGGTACCAAAATAGCGGTAGTTATCTTTGCTCTGTGCTACGGACACATGAAACTGTCTCTCTCTGCGCAAAATGGTACCAAAATAGCGGTAGTTATCTTTGCTCTGTGCTACGGACACATGAAACGCGATACATAAAGGACGGCCAAACTCGTGGATATATCCAGGGGGTACCGACTAATCTTTTATAGTAATACTCGTATAAATTTTTTTATTTAAAATGGCCGCGTGTAGCTTTATTCCAGTATCCCCACAGTGCAATACACTATGCTTACCGGTGACCACGTAGATTTTTCTACGGATTAACGACATCTCTTTAATAATAGCCGTCGTCTGTCTGTCTGTGTGTCCGCGAAAGCCGTGTCCCGTAACGGAAACACGAAATTTTTAAAATGCGCATCAATACCAAATGCGATATATTTCTGTCCACTTCGTTGCAACGGATTAATTTAAAGGACGGGTGACCCCGTGGATTTTTCCGCGGGCTGACGACTTTTATATTAGAATACCCGAATACGTTTGTCTGTCTATCACGCAAAATGGTAACTTAGCTGCGCAAGTAGCGAGGCGCACGCAATGTGATATAAAAAGGACAGGCGAACCCGTAGATTTTTCCACGGGCTAACGACTAGTTATACAAATATTTACTGTATGTTTAGTTCTCCATTTGTTAACAATGCTCGTGATTTTTCATTAAATTATTTTAACAACATGAATCACCAAAACCTCTATAACCTGTCAGATCAGCCAAGCCTTACAGGAACAGGAAGAGATCTTAAAATCAGCAAAAATTATTAAAAAATTACAACCTATAATTTTAAAATTGTAATTCTTTTGTTTTTCATACTCTCGTTCAAGCAAAAGCGCAGCGAAATGGAAGCGCTCTTTATTGAAAAAAGGACGTTTCAGTACTGTCTCTATTTAAAACTTTCTTTTGGAGAGGGAGAAAAAGAAAATCTTTGTCAGCAAAGAAGTCTAGAGTAATTTGTTATAATTTGTATTATTATTATAACTTGTAGGCTAAACCGTCTATCAAAAAATCTTCCATATCTGATTTAATCTCATCCAATATTTGTTTAATATGTAATCCCTGTTACAAAAGTTTCTTGTTTATTTCAATCATTTGAAATCGTTTTAATTCGTTCAAGTATCGACTTCTTTATTTTGACTTTAATCTCTCTACCTGATAGGTAATCAAAATATTCGAAAATAATTCCAAACGTTATTTCTGAAAACTGATAGATTTAATTGTTCACTTGGTTATCTTACATGTCAGATATTACATGCCCGTTCTCGCTGAGTGTCAGCATTATACGCTCTTATTAGTTTTAAAGAGTGTGTCTTAAGCTAAGGGAAAAATACGTTTTTCACCCCTATAAGACAGAACATTTATGAAAGAATATAATAGAAAGAGAGTAAAGGCTCTATTTTGGCTGTTTCCGTGACCATCAGTAAAGTGAACCGCAACACCAATAGTGACCATTTTTATCTATTACAGTATTACTTTACTTTCATGTAACGCCTCTCAAACCATACAAAACTTTTCTGCGTCACTTAGCATAATATTGTGTGTTAAATGTAGCCACAAGTATCTACAAAGCGACTCAATAGTGTGCCCTAAAATGAAAACTCGTCAGCTTTCAGACTTGGATACAGAGATGCTGCAAAAATCAAATTGGCAGCATCACGCCGCTTCAGTTGCTTTGAAAGCTGTCAAATTCAAAACAAACAAAAAACTTGGAATGCTTTTTTCTTGTTTCACTATCAAAGAATGTGTTGTCAATGATATCTAGATATCCAAGAGGTCACGCTTCACACTTCCATCACCAGTTGTCCTCTGTATTTTTTTCTCACACCGGTAACTTTATGTTATGCTGCGCGTAAAATCGAATTTTTGTGCTTTTTTCATACCGTAAAATTGCCCGCGAGTTGCAAGTGGAAGGACTTCACCTTGGAAAAATTCGCCTGTATCACTGCCGTTTTTTCTTGATACAATTTTATGGGATGATCTCCGCCTAGTACCATACTCCTATAATAATAACTCTTTTTAAACTCTTTTTTATGCAGTCTTGCAACCCTACTTCATTTGAAAGACCCAAGAGACAAAATGGAAATTCGGATTACGAATTAATGCAAAGGTACTGGAGGGAAGTTTTACCACTTGGTTTCTTTATCAACAATGGTGCAGCTGAAACAGGTTGGCTACTAAGCGGTTTTTTTATATATATATTTCTTTATTTCGCTGGCATAGAATTTTACCCTGCATTTATATTTTTAAGCTTTTTTAAATTTACGTTACGTTTTAAATGCTGAAGCTCACCATTCTCGACCTTAGTGCACTTTGAGATAAAAGAGCTCTGGGGGCGAGGATGTGAGCTAACTATGAAAATATGGAAAAACTTTTTGGCAATTTTACAAAAATGAACAACTAGAACTTAGTCTCTTGTTCTATTTTACATTTAATTTACGTCTTTTTGGATTCTTCAGGGAAAAAATCAAGATTCTAGAACAGAGTATTGATAAAGTTAAAATACTTTTTCAGTGATTTTCAGGCTATCTTAAAATAAATATTATCTTCGCATAACAAGATTCAGAACCAAGGCCAATTTAATTTCTTCCGTTTAGGAGATAATACCGCCGCTGTTAGTGTCCGTGACAAAATCGAGCGTCTAGAATCAGAAGGCAGCGGTGACGTACGGCGTGACGATATTGCCAGACCAACACCATCTATTACAATACAAAACGATAAAAAAGCTACTGTTAATAACGAAAAAATTAGCACGGAGGAGAGTGGTAAATTGGCCGCAAAAATTGAAAAAGGAGGAGACTCCGCTGGAGAAGACAAGAAAGCTGATCCTGGTGACAAAAAGACGGTAAGCCGGGTGTTTATTTGCGTCACTTTGCGTCACTTGGCGACACTGGTGGCACTACTCATATATTTGCTACCGCTCTATATAAGTTATGAATATTAAATATCGTGTGCCAATGATTAGCTACCGAGGCAACAAGATAAAAGGCTCTCTTTTTCTTGAACATATATATAGGTCTCCCAACATTCTTTCTTTGTCCCCAACTTTTTCTATCTAAAGCAGTTTCTCCAGTCCCCTGCAATTTCGTAATAAGAGAGAATCCACTTCTTTTTATCGTTATCTGGAACATTCTCCCTGTCAACACACACACACCATAAAGGGAACCAGTATAAATACCAGTTTGAGAAGGTCGATTGGTTGGCGGCACAATTTTAGTGTTAATAGCAAAATTCGGGCAAACAACAACTGCACTCGATTGTTGTTTCGCAACCGTTTTCCAAATATGTCTTTGTTAAATATTATTATTAGGGTAGGAGAGGTAATTTAGCTAACAGTTACATCTTTTGGGCATTTAAACATACAGTTTTACACTTCATACAGCCACCCTTGGAAAAAAGTAGAGGGTTGGTGGAGAGGGGAAGTTGTAAGCTAAGGCGTCGGTTATCTGGGTTGTTAATTACATACATTTAACAGACATTGCTGAATTACTCGATTTTTAGCCCAACATAAGGGTTTAGAATAGGAACTATCAGCACTTCAGAAGATATGGTATTTACCACAACATATGACATTCTACGTTTATAATTCGTTAGCCTTAAATACACATATGGGGATACTTAAGTATACTGAATATGATAAACGTCACAGACCTTTAGGTAGAAAAGTTGATAAAAAATGTCTCATCTGCTACAAACATGTAGAATTCCCTTTAAATTTCAAAGCCTTAGAGAGAAATTCACCTATTTCTTTCGCAAACATTATTATTGTCCTCTATGAAAAAAGAAAAACAAAGTAAAGCTTTCTCTTAATGTATTTAGTTTTATAATCACGTTTTTATTTCCAAATAAATAGGAAAAAGAATTAATGGATAGAAAAATTGTTTTCATGTGCTTGTGCGTTTCGTTCTATAATAAATCCAGGGGAAGGGGAGAACGGTCTAAAATGAGATAAAGCAGTTCTGGCCTAAAATTGTTCTAAGTGAAACTGTGATTTCCTTCCACCATGGTAGAGTAAGGAAGAATGACCTAAAATTACTCAAATTGTTATTATTTTTAAAGATTCACAAGTAAAAAGGATATTAAATAGTTAAAGAATTTTAAAGACCACAGACTCGAGGCTAGATTTCGATTTTAGTGTCTTGCACAAATGTCAAGGTAATGGCGGTGGAAATTTTTATTAGCGCGGGTGTTCTGTTTATCACGTGCTATTGTTTAGAATGTGCGATGATTAAGAAAAACCCGTTTAAACCGTTTCGTAGCCTCTTAAAGAATACTGATTGAAATTTTTTAATTCTTATACCTAAAGTTACTGTTTATTATGAAACAATTAAGAACTATTATCGAAACGTAAATTTTAATTTTTAGGTGCGAACAACTGTCACATGTCAGGGTCAAAAAGAATGGTTACAGTGTGATGGACCATACGAATTAATAAAAATAAAAAACGCATTTTGGGGTCGCGATAATGATTACACGTGTACGAAAAGTGGCGTAACGCATGGACTTAAGACGGATAAAAATTGTGCGCAGGATGAATCGAACACGATGACAAAAGTCCAAGAGGCGTGTGATAACGAGAACGTGTGTGAAGTGGTGGCTTCTGGGATATATTTTGATAAAGCAGACTGCTCGGACGTATACAAATTTTTAAGGATGGATTGGGAGTGTGCTCCAAGTGAGTCGAGAATAAAAGAATCTGTCAGTTAGGTATATATATACTCATATATAAACTAAAATGCACCGAACACAAATACAACTAAAAATTATCCAAATGCAGCGAGCTTTTTTTGTCATGTGATCTGTTCTGATTTATTTAATTTTTGACGATTTTATTAATATATGAAGCATCTTACATACATGACAAAATTTATCTGTACGTTCAAACAACAACAGTAACAACAAAAGAATTCAAAACAACATATTTTGTTCAGTTAGATCATACCCACCGAAGTAGCTACCACGGCTTGTAGTGTTTTTTTATTTGGAGTAGAGATATTTCCATGCGAGCAAAATGCATTTTCTTCCTCACAATGTCATACATCTTTTCTGGTGTCAGAATTAGATTTGTCTCAAAAATTCATGAAATTTTTACATGAGAATTTAATTTTTTTTATTTTATTTTTTTCGACTTATTTTCTTAATTCTCTTTGACCCTCTTTCCGGTAGGAATATATCTCTTATAAATGTAATTTTAACTCTACGAAAAATCCAGTTACTCGCTCTTTTACTCGCTTTATATGGAATACGATGAAAAGTTGTTTTCTTAAATCAGACCACTGAAAGTTGTTTCGTAAAAACCAGTACAACGTTTCCCTCTTATCTTCGTCAACTTCGTTTGTCTTGCTTATCATAAAAATTATTTTCCCCTTTCTCGCTTATTCAAACTCTCTTTATATGCATTACACTGTAATTAATAATAATTCTTTGTGTAGATAGTTGCATATCTTTGTTATTTGGAAATTTTGACCAGATCAGAGAGAGATTTGGTTTTTGTTATTGTTGTAAGTTTTATTCTTTTAGGAGAGAAATATTTTTCGATGTATTACTTTCTACTTCATAATAACAGTTAAAATAAAAGAAGCATTTGCATTTGTATTTATTTGTTAATTATCTACTATATTTATTATATTTACGTTATATGTGTGCTGTTATTTATATAACTCGGCTAATGTAATGCTCTGCTTTAAGAAATGACGCCTTTACTTGGATTTGAAGAAGATGCGACAACGTTCTTTTTAAACACAGCGATTTTTTTGTTTTCAATATATCAGCGCATTTTATTTATATCTTAATGATTAAATGAATCAAAATCTCTTAATCAAATGATCCTTTTAACGGTAATAATGTTGCTAATGGAACATCTGCAGTTAAAGACGCTTGTTGGTTGAAATATTCAATTGATTGAAATGATAGAAAGTTTGTTAGCAAGTATGCAGACTTAACGAAGCGTGAAGATGACTCAGCTGCTTCACTGCACAAAGGTGTAAACAAATCTATCAGCTCACAACTCTTTCTTGAAACAACACTACAAACAGATGCAGAAATGAAAGCTTTGCAGAGATGAGATTGTAATGTAACTTTTTTTATACAAAAAAACTTGCAAAGTTGGAGTTACCAGGAAAAAGGTTTTTATTATGTTTAAAGATGTTTCTATATATGCTTTCTCTACCATGTGTGTGAACTGAGGATTTTTATTTTATCAGATGTTAAGTGTTCATTGAATATGTCTTCAAACAGATCAATTTGAGCTTAATTTGTAGCTCGCACTTATGTGTTTCAGTAACTTCCGTTTGCGACATAATATGAGCAAACTAACCCCAACCTTAACATAATGTTTTCCCTTAGGTTGATTGGTTGAGAAATTGGTGTGTTAGCAATGAATGGTATTTGGCCAGCATTATCTTTATTGCTTGCGATCATTTGTGTTGGATACACCGTAAGTTTCTTTCATAACTAAAACCTTTTTATTACGCAAAGAACATTATTATAAGGAATGCTCAATGGTAACTTTCTAAGGCACTGTGAGGCTGAAGTAACTCGACTTGTAATGGATATTTAGGGTGAATGAAAACGTTTGCCCTGTACTTTTTATCAAGGAAAACTGGTAACGAGTATCTAAACTTAAGACCTAAAACTTGAGACTTCAAATATTTTGTTCTAAAAAGCTCTAAATGGTTTTTTAAAGTACTAAGGGACTGCTTCCAAGACTGAAATTTTTAAAAATCTGGAACAACTTATGTATTTATTGTGCTCATAAGATAATTGTTCAAGTATTTTGAAAAGGTAGATAAGTAAAATACTATGTATATATGACACCATACTGCATATAACATTTTCTACAAATTTGAATGTACTGTTTCTATAAGAGCCAGTCAGAATCCTTGAAAATTTAAACAATTTAGGAATTATGCTAAGATCAGGATCCTTTGAGATCTATTTTAATCTCTATAATAATAACTGTATTCGGTCTGTCCCTGCACAAAATGGTACCTCAAGTAACGAGACAGACGAAATGCGGTATATAAAAGGACGACTATGTACTAAGAAGTCTTCTTAAACAGCAACCTCATTTTCAGGGCATTTTACCTTTTCAATAAGGGTAAAGAGACCTTGAGAATTAGGTATTATTTAATTTCTTGCCAAAATAACGGAAAGAGTTGTTTCACTTTCTTCTTTGTTTACATGGAAAGTGATGCTGGCGTAAAATGATATACCGCCAAATAAACTGTTGTGTCAAATATGAATAATTCTCTAGAATGCTGGTTTATGGGATGTTATAAAACGTTCACGTCGAAATTATCCCGATAATGAATTAGCTATGATGTATTGGAATTCGCCCGTCTCCTTCGGAGTATACGTCAACAATGACTTCGGTGGTGATGGGACGGGTGATACTATAAAACGTACAGACACTCCCCTGCATCCAGCGGGTAGTGGAAGCGGTAGTGGTGGAAACTACTTCGCTGACAGTGCAAAACGTGATTCAGTTCCAACTCCAAAGAAGGTGGAGATGGAAAAGAAATCAGAATTAACAGCACAAGCAGCCAAGGTGGAAGTGCAGGGAGAAGATGACGAAACGAAGGTAAGAGGAACATTTGTATCTGTATTTTGTAGATGTATCTTGACCGAACGATGTCATGTGAAAGACTATCTGCACTGCGCAAGTGACATTAATGTGATAAATAACTCGCGACACATTGGGCGGAATAGCTATTTACACTGTACAAGTAACAACACAGTGCAGAATAGCTATAAACATTGTACAAACGACAATACTGTGCAAAAGGACAATCAGCAATTATTTAATTTTTTATCAGTGTCAATGGCAGTTGTCTTATTTTCATGTTTTAAAACCTTGACTTTTTTCTTTCAGCGTCACACAACAGTCACGTGCCAAGGTCAAAAGGAATGGCTGCAATGTCCTATGTATCACTTAATAAAAATCAACAGTGCATTCTGGGGTCGAGACGAAGAAGCCGCTTGTTCGAAGTCTAGTGTAGAACATGGATTAAAAACTGATAAAATGTGTGCTCAAGATGAAAGCAACACAATGATAAAAGTGCAAAACGCCTGCGATGGAGAGAGTGCATGTGAATTAGTCTCCTCCCCTGTGTATTTCGATCGTACTGATTGTCCAGATGTTTACAAATTTTTAAGAGTTAACTGGGAATGTGCTCACAGCGAGTCCAGGCTAAAAGATACGATAGACGGGGGTACGAAAGACGTTGCCGAGAATACACAAGTGGAAAAACCTTCCAACACGACTAGTACTTTGAAGTAAAAACAACATCGTAGAATAGGACAAAGAGGATATGATCTAATAAAGCAAAAGAGATGTGGTACTCCACACCGTTAGACTATTTTAATATCTTGAATACTTCTTTCGATTGATTTGAGAAAACGAAAAAAAGGGGGATAGGTGAGGCAATCGAGAAAATTATGCGGCTGCTGCTCCAGAGTTAACCATATTTCTGGATAGCTAGGTACGCTTTAAAAACAGCCAATCACAACTATTGATTCCCTACATTTGCCCTGATAGCATACTGCACGTAGTGTAGAGGGCATCATTTGTACTGTACATAACCTTAATACTTATACACTTGTTCACTAGTAAAGGTTTTTATGTTCTTTTTTAGAAAGTTTTGTGATAACATATTTATATGATTATTATATGTTTTATATATACATGATTGTCTTTTTATTCCTAAAAGCGGTTACGTTGGCAGCATGCTTTTCCCCACAGTCGCTATCAAGAAATGCGAGTAATGAATAGTAATGAACTTTTGTCGGTTAAAGTCCACGAAACATTTTTATTTTTAATTTATTTATTTATTTATTTACCTGAAATACACATCTGGTAATTCGGACACATATAGTTGAAATCGGCAGCAAAAAGGATACGACTATCATATTGAAATTAAGCATTCCAATTACCAGATGTGTATTATATATTTGTGTATGTTCGTTATCCCTAATTTTTATTTTATTTATATACTAACTCATTATTTTTTTCTTTCCTAAATTTAATAAATAATTCATTTATTTATTATTTTCATTTCTTAACCTTATTTTTTTTCACACTAACATTATCTGCTATACAATCTGTCTCTGATATAACATTACTTACAGCAGCACTAAGGCTGGTCATCTTTATAATAACAACCGTTGCTTGCGTGTTTAAAATGGCTGCTCAAAGCTTTATTTCGGAACTACCGCAGAGTTCATTATACTGACAAGCAAACCTGACGAAATAACCACGGGTTAACGGCTAGTTTCTATAACAATAATCTTATTCTGCGTGTTCACAATGGTTGCACACAGCTTCATTCCGGACCCTACAGAGTATTATAATTACTTCGTGTCAACAGGTGAAAAATGATGGACGAAATACCGGTGAACGACTTGTGCATTGATAATGTTCGTATTCAGTCATTTTCATATTATTTAGCGATAATTTAGTAAACTGCTAATTTTTAAATCAACTTTATCTATACTAAACTGGTAATAGATACTTAAGTAATTGCAATGTCTTAAAAAACATGCAAACTTTAATTCGTTATTGTGCCTCTCAAGTAAAATGGCCAACAGCCTAGTGTCTTGAGCTCTGTTTAAGAACAAATGCCATAGGCTGTAATATTAACAGCACTTGTCCAAGTTTCTTTAAAAAATTTTACTAGACGGCAACGAAGTTTCAACAAAGAGAAGTTTCAAGTCAACAACACATTCGATTCCCGCTCTTTGCCTGGCATTATTGCCACTCAACAATGTTTGTACATTTAATCCTTGTCCATTCAATAATTATGTAACATCCAAATTCGCCATTTTTTACCACCCAACACCCCATCCCTTGTCCCAAATCTAGTACCACCTACCAACCCCCTCTTTTTATGCGATAATTCGACTCTTTAGACCTTCTCTATTCATTTCACATAGTACCAAAAACCTTCATGTCACAGATAATCAGGCAAAATAGTGCTGTAATATGAGAAAAAAAATATAACAGGGCCACTTACAAACAATTCAAGATGTAGCTCAAGCACTAAAATAATTATCGCAACAGTTCGTAAGAAATATGAAAAATGATCTCCCTTCTCCCCCCCCCTTCCCCCCGCCATCCCTCCTTCCACCCCTCACAGAGGTATAATATCCTTGTTACATTTCGTAACAAAAATAATCATAACCCCCTGTGCTTCTTTATAAAGATTTATATAAGAAGTAAGTAGTTGGTTTTTGAATTCCTTAAATTTCAAGAAACCCGAAAAATTCGTTTTAAAAACATTTTTTAAATACATATTGTATGTTATGCATATTTTGTGATCTCGTTCAAAACTGCTCTCGTCCAAGGCAAAAGTCCTACGAGCAAGATAAAATATTGTTTTGACTGATAGTAAACGGATGGCTGTTGCGATCAATACGTAGCATGGTATGTTAATTATGTTGATTATGCTAATTATGTTAATTATATGTTTTAAGTAGTTGTTAGTATATTAACAAATCGTTTTTATTGTTCGGTTGTCAACCGCTAGAATAACAATAATACTATTTGCAATTATAAAAACATATCTTGAAACAATACACGGGGCACAGCAAACCCTGAGGACATCCTAATCAACCTCATCTCCAGGGACTTTTGCCTTTTCGACGTCGAGGCCCGCGGCGAAAGTAAGCGCTAGTGGCTTTGACATAGGCAACAAAATTACGGAGACGAGGATGAAAACTGGTGCCACTTACTGACCTAGAAAAGAGGTTGATAGAAGATTCTAGTTATTAAAATATATGTCGACGTTTAGACTCTTTTTTTTGCACTGTAAGTACTATAATGTTCTGATTGACGACCTGGCGCCCCATTCTACAATTTACTAAAAATACTGCGCATAATTAATGCATTACGAGTCAAAATAAAGTCACGTTCTAGAAGGGCGAAGTGAGGGAAGGGATGAACAACGCGATAAAAGTATATTTACAGCACTCATAAAGCATGTGTTCTCATAAACATATGTCATAAAAAATATATCTAGTTTTTAAGTAAAAATCAATTCGCTCCTAATTTTTGAGCGTTTTTATTAACAAAATGATAACACAACAAAATGATACCATAATATGGTATCTTTTTGTTGTTGCCAAATAGATATATAATATATCTATTTGTCCATGCAGTTGAATCTTATTCACCGGTTAAGCAACCAGTTTATGAGCAACAACACGTTGATTTTTTCATATGCCACACAAACATTTTGGGTTAAAGCTCAATGTTAGGCTTCTGTATCTTGCAGGCTAAACTATCGCTTACTAGTTGCTTGTTAATTATCTAAATCTTCCAAAGTTATCTGCTTGCTTTCTCAGTTAGGTTTGTGGACCAATTAGAATCTAACTTCTCTTTTATGTCAGGTTGTATGACTACAATCCAGGCTAGCTGCTAGCCTAGTTAAATAAGCTTTCTCCGAGGATATAAAATTCAATTTCTCCTAAACGAAAGCTTTAGACGCAAACAAATGTCAGAGCAAAACCCTGAAATTTAAATCCACCTCATAGCAAACCCCGAATTAACTACAATCAACCAATTAGCACAAAATCGTGTGATCACATCTTACCCTCTTAAATGATACAAGAAGTAATAATAATTGTTCAGGTGAGTAAGACCATTCTTCATCAACGCAAAGGATTACCCGATGAACCACGTGAACAAAGAACAATAGAATTAGTCAATCAAAAAGTCGTTTAAGACCCCGCGTAATTTTTTCCCACCTTAACTATTTCGATTTTCTGGTGGTAAGAAAACTTATGCAGGGTCTCTTCACTAGTTAGATGTTGCTTACAAGTTACTTCGTTCTTTAAAAAATTTGAGTCACGTCGTGCTTATAAGATGTTACATGTACTTTTTATATAAGAAACCAGTGAAAGATCCTAGTACTCAATTTTTCTTAATTTTTTTATGTTTTCAGTACCGAAAGTATCTTATTAAGGTTTCTAATTTTTACAGTGATTCGATTTAAGATTAATTCAAATTGAGATTTGATCGTTAAATGTCAAAAATATTTCGAAATGAAATATCCGAAAAAACTAAAATATCGCGTTAAAAGAACAGGAAATTTTTTTTAAAAAAAGTTTGTAAAAACATTATTAGTATAAATTTCTTAATGTTTTAAAGCTAACAAAGTTCAGTGCAGAATGTTTCTAAATTATTTTGATGCTTCAACATTTAGTTTCTTATAAATAACGTGTGATTATAGAAAGCGAAGCGTTTATTAAGATGGTAAAATCATTTAGTCTTCCTTATCGTTTTCATAAGCATTGACTTGAATAAATAATAAACAGGAAAATAAATAAATTCAACTTTTTGATTGATCGTTGAATTTTTTATTTGTGCGCTATCACTTAAGCAGTAGGATATCACTTAGAATGTCAAAATAAATCTGCGCTGATTAAGTATGTTGTCACCAAACTAATCTCCTCAGTGAAATCTGTTATTTGTGTAAAGGAGGCAATTATTAAACTGCTTTGAATTTAATTGTAGATAAAAGATAATTGTATTCTTAAAAACACGAGTGGAATTTTAATAAAAAAGATCCATGAACAAGCAATTTTTCATAAAAAAAAGCAGTTTTTAAGAATGCCAGTACTGGCCTCTTTAATAATTGGGAACCGTTTGGAAGTAGAAAAATGAAGTATTATGTAAGAGATATCCCATGAAGCAGCGTTTTACTCAAGGTAATATTGTATACCAAATTCGATATACATACCAACCCCGTCCCCAGGATTCTTTGTCTTATGTCGAAGCCACCAGCAGTTAACAACTTTCTGCGTTGCCGGCCTCAATTTCAAAAAACAACGAAGCCCTGGGAACGAGGTTGGATACATATCTATTTTTCCCTTTATTAAAAATTAACGTCTGAAAGAAGGGAATTAAGAAACATTTTTGGAACTGAAATTGTGGTAAAATATTAGTAGCTTTTCCAACTATACCCTTAATAAAAGAAGAATCTGTTAAATTGGTTTCTTTTTGCAAGAACCTCCAACTGTTTTCAGTTGTGTTGCCATGAATTTTTTTTTGACAAAAGCTCGTATTGCTTACAAATCAAATATAAACACAAATTATATGCAATTATAAAATGGATAAAAGCTGTCCGAAATTCAGTTGTCCTTTGCTCTTAGATGTATCAAAAATCATGCTGGTATTCGAATAACAAATGTATACATTTTTAGGTTTTGTTTTGATAAAGGAAAGATAGTAAAACTTATTTTTTTACATTTACTAGAGCTGTATTTGTTATTTCACATGCATATTTATTTACTAAAAAAGGAGCTATAAGAAACTTTGTACCCAGACCACCTAGCAGGTGAACATGTTTTGGAACTATAATCCTGGCATAATAAGAAAAAAAAGAATTTTTGTAGTACTTGGTAGTAGAAGTTACAACATAAATATCCATCCAGATTTTCAATTAACAGTTTTTTTCAACCTAGGATTAATTATACAATCACAAAGTTCTCTATAACTAGTAGGGGACCTAAATTGTGGAATACATTTCTTGATAACGACATGAAAACTATTACATCACTTAACGAATTCAAATATAAACTAAAACATAAACTATTGACTACTGAAAATCTATATTTATTTTAGAACACACGACAGTTACAACGTACGACACATATAACACAACTCCTTATCATCTTCAATGCTAACCTTTTATATAGGTTGGAGGCTTGGTGATAAGGCTATTATATCGTTCTTCTCGCTCCTGCCCATTTTCACCTCTTTAGCTAACCTTTTTAGCATATGTAATCATATCTCTAGATTATACGATATAATAGCTTAAGATTTGTATCTTTTTTACGGATAACTGTAAATTCTTCAACGGCAAGAAAAGAAGGAGAAAAAAATTTTTATTTTTTTAAATTTATAGACATATCATTTTTTTCAACATAAAATTTATTTATTTATTTTTGAAACACATTTAAAACATTTTTAGAACTAAAATTGTTGCAGAGGATATACAACTTAGTTTTTTTTATAAAAACGTGTATTCAACTTTTATCTGTAAGATAGCGCTGGTGGTCATATAATAGGCGTCCAGGCTACATGAAGAACATTTAAACTTTTTTTCTATATTCTATATATTCTATATATATACGGAGGACTGGGTAAGAGTATAGAGAACTAGAAACGAGTCAGTTGGACGAAGTTTCAAGCAAACATCACATTCAAATCTTTAAATGGGCATTTTTTAAATTCACTGTTAACTTTTTTAATGTAGCGAAAAAAAGTTTCTTCGCGCTAATTGCAAAATAAAAAACAACATCCCCTATTTAGGAAATCTTACGCATTTTAAATTCCATATTTGTTGCCAATTTTAAAGATCCTCAAGGGTCGGGAATAGGTAAGGAACACATTAAGAGCAATGGCTGAAATTACACTAATTTTCAATTTTTCCTGAAACAGCATAAAAACTTTAAAAGATATCTTGGAGGGAAGTTCGTCAAACTCACTTTTTTTATCTCTGGACTCTTTTATTCTGATATTTATAGTCAACATTTATTCCTCAGATATCAATAAGTAGGGTCGAGGTTCCTTGTCAGGAAGAGTAAAAAAGTCCTGGGGACAAGGTTAACGAGATTTCCTCCTGGTCCTTTAAAGCAAGAAATTTCTAAGGAATCAGTAGTTAAGATTTTGCGAAACATATAAACTTTGTCACAATTTTTTCTCTTCCTTGTTTGTTTTGATATGTAAATGTTATGTTGTTTATTAGACAATTCTCAGTATCCTGTTTAAAGGGAAGAAAAGTGAATAATTACTTCCCTACCTTGTTTTATTTTAGCATCACAGGAAGGTAGGGTTGCATAAACTTTGACATGCTAATAACTAGATTAGATTTTTTTTAAGTTTTATTATTTCCTCCTCTTCGTCTCCAACATAACTTTACAAGATACCGTTTCTAAACTTTTTTTTTTAAAAAAAAATTGTGTTTTTTTATCAATGCTATGTTGTTATGTCATTTACAATATTTTTTCCCTCGAGTTAAATCCTTAATAACCTATAATCATACGTGATTTTCTGTTTTCACCTGAAAGCATAAATATATATAAAAAAGTATAAAAAATTATTTTTCCTCTTTACGGAAAAGTGTCATGCTATTTTGCTTGCTGTCCCAATTTAGTAACCATAGCAACATTGCTTATTGTGTGTAGTAAGCAAGTTAGAAATGAATCATAGATACGGATAAATATCTTTGTTGTGAACGTCGAATTACATTGCTTAAGAAATTTTTAAATGCGTGCAGTGAACTGTTGATAATTTCTATTGTTTAGCTAAATCCTCTTTGGTTTTGCAAATTTATGTATACACGTATTTAATAGGCATTCGAGATTTGTCTTTGAGTCATAACTGACGAAAAAATATTCACAGAGTTTCTTTCTCTTTACTGACAAGATGATCGCCGTAGTAGGTTTAGGCTTCGTTGGATCGGCACTGTGGAAAAGTTTTGAACATAAAAAGGTGACGCCATTATTTGTCTTTGACAAATTTAAAAATGGTGGGATTGGAAGTTTGGAGGAATGTTTACAAAGTCGAATTTTATTTATTTGTTTACCTACTCCGTACAACGAAGACACGAAAGAGTACGGAAAAGAAGCTATCAATGAAACCATGGAGAGGCTAGCAGCTTGTGATTATGCTGGTGTTGTCGTGATTAAAAGTACTGTCGAGCCTGGAACAACGGAAGATTTTTCAAGACGATACCCAAAACTCTCGATACTACACAACCCCGAGTTTCTTTCTGCGGCGACGGCTTTTCACGATTTTCACAATCAAAAGCACATTGTATTAGGAGCTGGAAGTAATTGCTCAGAAGATCAAGTTCAGGGAGTTTATGATTTTTATCATACTTTTTATCCGGAAGCTGAAATCTCGTTGTGTGGTTCTAACGAGTCTGAGTCGATGAAATCCTTTGTAAATTGTTTTTATGCCCTTAAAATTCAATTTTTTAACGAACTCTTTCTTTTATGCCAAAGTAACGGAACCGATTTTAATACAGTTCGAGATCTTATGTTGAAAAACAAGTGGATTAATCCAATGCATACTTCGGTTCCCGGTCGCGATGGGAAATTGAGCTACGGAGGAGGGTGCTTTCCAAAAGACACAAACGCCTTACTACAACACATGAAGAGAGCTGGAACTCCACATGCTGTGCTTGAAGGCTGTATCAGCGAACGAAATGTGATGCGTGGTGAAGTTGTAAAAGACCATATTCAAAACAAGTTGACGAACGGACACACCGAACATGCGATAAAATTGACCAACGGTTTTCCCAATACCGATATTAACCAAAACGGACTAAAATTAATTAAGCATATATGTGGACACGTGGAAAATGGTCACACGCCAAAACAACATCCACAGTGCGCCTGCGAATGATCAAATTTTCAACTGAAACTGTAAATTTTATCTATATTTTTATTTTTTGTATATGATTTTTTTTCTCAGTAAATTTTTTGGTAATGTTTGGTTGACAAAGTGACTCAGCGAGTCAATATTTTGTAATAAATTATCCCATATTTGGTTATTTTAGGAATATATATCTAATTTATGTTTAAATTATTTGGTAGGATTTAATGCCATTTCGAGAATCTTACTTTGATTAAGATTGTTCGGTTAAAAGTGCATCTTGCATCTCGCGGTAGCATTGTTACTGGTTAACATAACTACCAATGTCAGTTGTCTCATTTAGATTGGAAGTAGTTTCAAGAAGTTTTCACTGCCTTAATAAAATAACAATTTTTTTCTTATCAAAATTCTGAAAAGTCTGTATATGTAATAACATTGCACAAACTTCACGTATATGTGTTGGTATGTATGAATATTTTGTTTATTTCAACAGAAGTGGCCTCAATACACCTCGGGTTTTCACTCTGTATCAATACATAACAAGAAGCCCTGCGGCGTAAAGATTTCCGCCATTAGCAATAATCTGAAAAAGTACGGAACTTTAAAGAGGACTGAGAAGTATGGGGGAACAAAATCATTGAATATTCTAAAATTTTAAATTTAAATTTTTGATTATTATTGTAACTGTAAATCATAGCTGACTTAACTTACATAAACTTCATTTCTTTATAAAAACAATTTAAAAAAAAATAATAAACCTGAAAATTGATGAACAATAAAAACAAAATAAGACCAATGGCAAGGCTGAAAATTTATCTATTTTCTCTTTTTTTCTGAAAAACAACTTGGAAAATATCTTTAAAGGTGGCAGGATTTTTTTTTTTACATAATCAGTTACGAAAGGTTATTTTCATAAGGCTACATATTCTTTTTTCTTTTGCAACACACTTGTCACGATTTTATAGCTATAATACATTATCTTTCACCAAAAATATTCAGTCTCAACAATTCCTCTTTAAATTAAAAATCGTGAATAATTAATTAGTTCTGCTGAATATAGCTTTAGTCCACGTGCTTGCAAAATTGTACAGAAGGAAATGACGTAATTATTAAAGGGAAACGTTAATAACATCAAAGATGGCGCATTATAAGACGATCTTCATTATGCTACACTGCACAAGCGTTATCTTTCAATAGCATATAAAATTTAAAATAAAGTATTGTTCATTGGATAATAAAACAAGTTGTTGCACTGTTAGGATTCTTATTGGCTTAAAAGTCATTTTAGCCTCGCTAAACGTCCAGCCTAGCCGCGCTGTCTCTATCTATCTCTCTATCTCCTCAGCCGATTTTAAAGATTCCGCCTTCGCTGGCGGATATCAAAAGATATAGGAAGTCGACTGGCTTTAACAATTCCCGCCACACTCATAAGCTCTTGTGAGGTTTCCGTTTTTCCTAGGTCCGTCTGTTGGAGATACAGAAGTGGGTACGCAGGTTCCTCGTGCTTGCTTTTGTTGCTTTTAATACGGTCGTTCAAACCGCGATTTTAAGGAAAAAAAGTGTGCGCATGTTCCAAAAATTTTTTTTAAAAAAAGCACCTGCGGCATAACATTATGACGTCATCGATATTGACCTCACTCCCTATTATCTTGTTTTAGTGTCCCAATAAAAGAAAATTTAACATTTTTTTATTTTAAAACTAAAGAAGGATGACCATAGACTACTATCTCGCCTTTGGTTTCTACCCGGGGCAGCCTAAACAGACGGCAAGGTGCACAAAACCCCGGATGGCTAGCTCACAATTTACCAGTACAGGAACATTCTGACGCAAAGTTTTGCCTAAAGCGTTCTATCGTATAAGTTAGTAGCTGCCACTTTTTTTACTACTAAAATTTTGAGCTTTTCTACACCATACATTTCACTTTCGTTTTCACAAAAAAAAATGGTTGACAACTATTAGAAATGTAAAATGGACGCTAATAAACAAAGAACAACGATATTATACTTCAAAATTAAATTTTAAAAGGAAAATAATAATTCATCTGATCTGTAACCTTAGCTACCTCTAACGTTGGTCTTGATTAGTTTTCTAGAAGCCTGCTAAAACTAAACGTAAATCTGAGAAAGCTAGCTTCACTCAGACTCAGTGGACCCCAATGGAAATAATCCACTCACAATTGGTTTTTGTGATTTTCTGGGCTAGAAACACTTTAAATATTTATCAT
The DNA here is from genome assembly GCF_029227915.1 of Hydractinia symbiolongicarpus. NCBI lineage: Eukaryota > Metazoa > Cnidaria > Hydrozoa > Anthoathecata > Hydractiniidae > Hydractinia > Hydractinia symbiolongicarpus. The sequence goes on from NC_079885.1 coordinate 9,529,616, forward strand.
TATTGTTGTTGTTGTTGTTAGACTAGCAACTGATTGCAAATGAAAAAAAATTGTACAGTTATATATATGTTAAACGAAAAAGATAACAATTTACACATTTTTAGACATTTCAGACTAGACCAATCCCTAATCGTGAGATTTTTTTACCATGAAAGTCAATCTGAATTATATAAAAATACTTTACAAATTAGGCTATTACAAGTATTTTTTTATTTCAATTCATAATCTGTATTTAATGAATATATTCTTATTTCAAACGCATCCAACGAAAAGTGGTAATCGAGCAAATCAGCAAGCTCTTCTGTTTCATCATTGTTCCACCTTTTTTTTAACCGCTTCTGTCAACAAATCTTCACATGCAAATCACGTTTGAATGACGCTTGAAATTGTGAATTGTTGGGTCAAAATTAGTTCAATGAAATCGTGCCAACATGTTTTATATCATAGAACAATTTGGGACTGGTTCCCTAAAATGTGAAAAAACAGAAAGTACAATAAAAGCTACCAGAATCACCCAGAACCACGAAGACGCATGTGTGTCCAATGTGTGGCAATCGATTTCAATCTTTTATAATTCAATAATTTAACGGACCAGCCATCAACGTTCAATGGACCCAGGGCACAAACCTCGTACAGCCGACTTCCCGAAAAACGAAAAGTTTCTTTTTCAAGTCTCAATTATAAAATGTAATTTTTTGAAAAAGTTTCATAATTCCCAACTTCTTACTAAATATAAGGTCTTCTACCTAACAGGAGTCTTTTCCTTTAAAGTCTATGGAATACACGTTCGATATCGGTTTAAGAGACAAAAAATTTAAAGAACGCCTACTCTGCGAAAACGACATCACATTTGAAAAAGTACTATCCAACTGCAGAGCTAGTGCGGTATCAAAGTTGCAAACTAAGTCTATTCTCACAACAAGCCTGACTCAACTCAATCGTCATCAACTGCTAATTCTGATATCAATCAGATGATCCATCGTCAAAAAAGCAAAGAAGTCATGAAATGCAAATTCTGTGCCCAGCGAACGGCAAAATATGCAATACAATGATTACGTATAAAATAGACACTGGTGCTTGTATAAACGTTCTATCGATCTCTGTCTTTCAACGTCTCAGCAAAAAAGCAATGAGTGTAACATCCTACTCATATATTTTATATACCACACAAAAACCTGCTTGAAAAGTTTCACTCTGAAATTATTCTTGAATTAATGTTGCATAGTCCATTTTTATCTTTAATATATTATAAAAAAATATTTACACCTGTGAAAAACATGTCAATTTCCTATGCAAGTTTTTGAAATTTGATATTTTAAGAACTGCCCTAGATTTTTAAATGCTTTTCGTTAAAGTTATGTGCAGGACTTTTGGGGTATGAGAGGCTTTATGTCGTACAGTTTTCCACTATGATGAAAGGCTCGTTGATAGACAAAGTAAAGTTGACATAAATTCTGTGTGCAAACAGTGGTGTTACCTGCACTTTTTACGGTATATGCAGCTTATTAGCACTCACATCACATTATTCTCTGGTTTCTGAAAGCTATGGCATGTCCACTTCTTAAGCTTGCTAAATTTAGTAATGTTTCAGAATTTGGGTATCAAAATATAATCTTACCGAAGCAGTCGACGATAATTTCTGCACACCAACAACAGAAGTACGATGGGTGTCTGACAGAGACAATACAATTTTTCACTTGCATTTGCTTGAGGAGGAGGAGGTGGAGCTTTAACAACTTTACGCTCTAGTCTTCTTGTCAATAACTCTGGTATAATGTGTCGGAGATAAAACTGTTCAACTTTGTCCGTATTCAAATTGATGAAGTTCACATCAAACAAAACCTCAACAGCATGTAACCAATGTGGAGTCCACACAATAAAAAAACAGCTTTTGCAATTGAAAACAAACATTTGAAACTGTACTTGATAGTAATACCTGTGCTCTTTTTTCAACTTTCCTTCAGAATTCATAACAAATTTGTTGTCAGATACAGCAGCAGCGAAGGAAACAATGTTGCGATAACTGTACGGGCACTTGATTTCAATTAACTTTTCTTCCTTATGACAATCACATGTGAATATTCCATCAGGTGTAGCCCCAATATACGTCCGTTCTGGTACAAGTTTCAACCCACAATCAACAATCTTTGCATTTAAATGGTTACTACGTTTTAAAAAATCAGCGACAGCATGTTTCTCATGGTCAAGGCCCCAACGTAAAGAGGATACAGTGGTGGATACAACAGATGAAATTTTACAAATCCTTTTGATTAGGGACTCTGATGGAGTTTCCAAGTTAGTGTGGAGAACATCATATACTTTTGATGCAGTAATTCTGCCAACACGTATCTCATGCCAAATAAAACTTTTTGATTGTTTCGTACTTGAGTTGTAAATGTAATCAACAACCTCTGCTGACAAAGTCATGTTATTATAAATATCTCTTGACATTTGTTGTAACTCGTCACCATCTTTATCAATGTTGTTACTGCTAAATAGCGTTCTCAATGACTTTGGTAACTTGGCTCTTCTAGGTGGTTCATATATTGGCACGAATGGTTTATAAAAATCAGAGAATGTATGCAAAACAATGGATTTTTTGTCCAATTTAGACAGTTTTGATAAAAACCTTGCCTTTTCTTCATCAGTTGGTGGAACATTACTACCAGGAAATTTATTACTGCTACGATGTCAGAAATCTTCTTCGGTGCAACTTTTTTGACAAAATCGACATTCCACTTACATGCTTCTTCAGTACATGCTTTCTTAGTGAATCCAGCACGAACAGCAGCCTCGATTTTAAATAACAAAGCCCCTATGTGACTACATGACTCACCAAGCCCAGCCATACATGTGCAGTGGGCAGAAAGAACATTAACATTTTTTATGTCCACAATGATCCAGGGTATGTGAGGATCCTCATTTACTCTTTGAGAAGGCATAACTTCTGCCTTCAGTAAAATATATGGCCATGTTTTGTCTTTCTTAAAGAAAAACACAGTTCTAACCCATCCACTAACAAATTGATTGTGGGCTTCCAAACTTTTTCGACTCTTCATAGCTTCTCTTGTAAAAACGCCAGGGGTGTTTACCAAGTAATCATAAACCTCAGGGTACTCCAAGTTTGGCCACTTCGAAGGATCGTTGATCCAAGCATCTGCTGACAATTGGTATGGACAAGTATCCAAATTAACAATTTTTAGCTTATTAAAATATCTTGTTTTCGCTTCGACACTTATTTCTTCAATGTTGTAACTCATTGTGTCATAGACCTTCTCTTACAGTAAACTGCAGTGAAAAAAGCTTTCCACAGCTAGCGCAAAACGTTTGTTTTCACTGCAGTTACTCGCGCATGCGCGAAGATTGGCCAATCTTCAGCGGTGTGACGTCAGCCCGGATCCGAGAATTCACAGTATCAAATATATAGCTAGTTACCAATAAATCAATTCAATCAGCAAACTGCTTTTCACCAACATGAAACTTTCTGGCTACCTAAATAAATTCCCTGGGTGGGAGGGAATTACCTTTTGTATATATATTTCTATTAGTTTAAAACGCAATATAGCCTCGTTCTCAGAACTAAATGTGTCAAAACGAGAATTTAGGCTTTAGCCTGGATAAGTTTTAGGCGTCCAGGCTCTGGGCTGTCTCTATCTATCTATCTCTCTATCTTCCCAGGCGATTTTAAAGATTCCGCCCTCGCCGGCGGAAATCAATTATGATTTATGCATAATTGTAATAAAAATGCATAAGTACTGTAAAATAATTATATTTCTCTTCTCTACGGCACAATGTAATTATGCATAATTAGAATTTCTAAATACACCGCAGGGCGGTAAGCAGGCACCCAACGTTTTATCGTTTTTGTTTTCTTCTTTGGTGAAGGGATGAAGTGGAGGGGGCGGAGGCGGTAGATCGAAATAATTAATAATTACCATTGTATGAAACGTTGTCATAGTTTGGGCTGATGTGCCAAAGTAAAATTTTGTTCTCTCCTTTATTAGCCACCACTGAAAACATTTTTGAGGGGAAGAGGGAATGCTCCCTACCCATAAACCTCTAAGATGTTACACGGTCGTATACCGAAACCCTATTCAAAACGAGCTTCTTTTGTTATATATTTCGACGAACGTCACGATAACGTCACAATATTTTATTTCAATAACTATTTTAATTAGAACTGTTTATCAATACAAATTTCCGACTTTTTTTTTTTAAAAAAAAAACATTTTTTTAGAATTAAGAGCATTTTCTTAGCAACCACGCGTTCTTATTCCCAGGGCTTCCTCTTCGCTTACGCGCCAGCACTGTCAGCCGATTCTTCCATTTTTAGAAATTGGGATTTTTCTCTTTAGTTGATTGAAAAACAACCGAACATGCGCAATACGAATTTTCTTTGACTTGATATGTATTAACTCTGATCTGTTGTTGCAAAGCAACTCGGTGACTTTCCTGCAAAAAAATTAATAAAAAATCGAAGGTCGTAATTTCACTGCAGCTAAAAAATCAATTTCGCGTATTTATATTTTCTAACTACTTATAATACCAAGATTTTAGCTTCGCGAATTTTCACGAGGCTGAAACTCTTCGCCTCAACTAATTAGCACCTACGTTTCGGGGACATGATGATATTTTGAACAAATAAACAAGATATTCCATTTTCTTTTCAACAGATTCTGATTTAGGATTAATATAACTGGTTTAAATGTGTAAAAAGTAAATTTAGGTAAAAGATTTCAAGTAAGTTTTTTAGGGAAATATGATGAAGAATCGCAGCGATAGCAAATTGATACGAAAACAACATTCATTGTTTGCGACGTTTCGAGTGTTCACACACATGGGTGTCAAGCAATCAATAATGTACAAAATTTGTCTAAAATATATACAAAGTTTTACAGTAACCATAGTTACAAATTAAATAAGTAAATGTATAAATACAATGGAGCTGATCTAATGTTATTAGACTTATTCAACTGAGGACTATCCTGCATTATGAACAAACTCTCAGTAATTTCTAACCAATAACGGTTGTTTCCGCTGGACAGGATACTGAAATCGTCAAGAGATGATGTGGTGTGACAGGCTTTGAGATAATTTTCAATGGCTGTCCAATTAGGTAGTTAATTTCTTGCCTCCAAGGTTGACACTCAAGGTGCTCGCTTGCCCGACGTCTCGCCTATATAAGTGGCGTTGCATCCACTGCACTTATATTTATATACCACGTCTGGCATCAATGCTTTAGAGTTTAACAGTGTGAATTCTGAAAACAACAGAAACTTTTCAACAATACAAAATAGATTTAAAAAGTTTTTCTAATGTTAGTTCTCGTTTGTAGAAATATTTTACCTAAAAAACAGGGAGATCGATCAAAATGTTTTCTTCTCAGCCATCTGGGTGACTTCTTTACTTTTAGCGAGATGTAGAAAAAAAGTGTTTTATGACCCCGTCAGTAAATAGTTCTGGATAACCATTTCGGATGAAGATGTCTTTGATTAAAACGGCCCCATGATGGAAAATTGACCAACTTGAACAAATTTTAAAGCAACGATGAATCTATTAATCCTAATTTATACTTATCGGCAATAAAACTATAGAAGTGTGTGTACACTCCGCTAGAAAAAGGCTTTCTATATATGGATGTAAAAAACATATTTCGAGGAAAGATAATGTATTGCTTTTTTCAGTCTCTGTTGTAACAGAGATGTTGGGATGGCATTTATTTAAATAATTCTAAAAATTTTTACTAACTGAAAGTTATGATTAAAACATTGATACCCGTGATAAAATACACGGATATTCCCATCAGCAAGTTATTTTCTCTCCTGGGGACCATTTGTGCAGCCATTTGAAACACACGAAAAACGGAATTTCATCAACCCGTGAAAAAATCCTAATTCGTGGGCCCGTAGCACAACGTTTCTTTTGCGGACACACAGACATAATACTGCTATTATTAAAGAGACTAGTCGTTAACCCGTGGAAAAATCCACGGGGTCGCCCGTCGTGTTCGCTCGTCCTTTAAATTAACCCGTTACAACAAAGCGGACAGAAATACATCGCATTTGCTACTGATGCACATTTTAAAAATTTCGTGTTTCCGTTACGAGACACAGTTTTCGCGGACACACAGGCAGACAGACGACGGCTATTATTAAAGAGACTAGTCGTTAGACTGTGGAAAATTCAACGGGCTTATCCGTCGCGCATATTTCCAGTCATCGGATTATTGCGCATCATGCATAACCCGCCGATTTCTATTTCGTAAATACTTATCGCAGAATAACAATTCGGCTACCATTTTGAACAAAATACAGGCATTAAGAGCGAAGCTTTTAACGGAAACAAAAGTAAATAAAAATCAATTTATGCATAACATATTATAATATCATATTCATATTTACAAAAAAAAATGCCTCTGTATAAAAACAAGAGGGTTGGACCGAGATTGTATATTTACAAATCTTTTTTTTTTTACAATTAAAAAATTTCGTCACGTCGAGACATGCTTTGCGTAATCAATTATAAATCTCACTTCAACTTCTTTCACACAACGCTTCCTCCATACCACGCTTCCTACCAGCATGCAATTTTAAAATTAACCCATCATGCATTGCTCTCGCTACGTTTGGAACCAACTTGAAGAATGGCTTCTAATTCATTACTTGCCTCTAGCATCTAAAAAGAAACGCTGCCTTTGTACTCATTGTCGGTGTGACTTTGTAGTTTGCCCTCGGAAAATTTGTGTCTGGGGTTGAGTTTTCAATGAATTCAATTTTGATATTCTCAAAGAAAGCTTAGTTAAAAGCGAACTAAACTCAAAAATAACTTTTTAATATTGTTAAAAATGGGAGTTATGTTCGAAAAAATGAAGAAATGCAACCTTAATTTATGTCTCGTTTACCCCAAATAACATGGCTGTTATTTTGGATAAATAGTAATAACACGATATTAAAAAATAAATTTTTGTGTTTCATTCTCCTTTACCAAATCTATATACTTTGGTTGGCGACAATAGTTGTTTCAAGTAACCAGTAAATTATAGAGGTATTCATTGAGCTATTTTAAATTGACGTATTGTTGATGATAAAATACTTTCTCATTTTTAATTCCCTAAACCACGCAATACAAAATAATAAATAAATAAACATCCCACGCTCATATGAAAGAAATATCTAAAAATTAAGTTTATTTTTTACAGATCAGATACAAATCAGTTTCGGAACACTAGCTTCGAAAGAACTTGTGTTTTTTTGAAATGGCGGTTAATAAAAGGGGCGGTTACCTAAAGGGGCGTCTATTTTCCTAAGTGGGGTTAATTCGAAACAAAACAAAACAAGGAGCTTACTTCAGGATCAATTTTGTTCGCCGCCAGTGTATCTTTAAGTAAAGATATTTTCTTTTTAAACAAAGATAATTGCTTCGCCGCAGCTTTTCTGTCCTGTTTGTGCTGACACAGCATCAATGCATAATTCAAATGAATCATCGGATTATGACTAAAAAGATGAAGATAAGGAAAATAAGTTGTCATGGAAATTATATTCTTAATTGATTGCTATTTCAAAAAAAGTTACTCCTCCTCGAAACAAAACAGAACGGTAACAGGGTAATGGAAAAAATTTAAATTCAGGGTGGCCATAGAGTTAAAACGCTATTTCTGGAAAGTTTAGGACAGTTTGGGTTTTAGGGGGAAAATATAGAAGAAACAGTAAAAAAACGTAAACATAATTTTTGGTTTTTTTAAAATACATACAGGTTTATTATTTTTCAAAAAGTGTTAATAATTAATAACCTCTTAGAAAGAGAGAAACGCATGTTAGGATACACAATTTTAGGAGATTTTAAGTAAGGTCAGTTATTTTTGTTCAAAATTCTATGTTATTTAGGAGACTTAAGGAAAGTTCCCACTTGAAGCTGATGAGACGAGCGAGAGGGTGCCTTGGCAAATTCTTTTTCTTTATCAATACACCTTTATAATATCTATGCATTGATAAATTTCGAATGCATAATCCTGAAAAGGTCATAAATTAGAAATAGACCGAAAATGATCAAAATTGGTCATCACTAAAATAAGACATCATAATTTATGCAGTTTGACAATTTACAACATAGGTTTAACATCATTTTCAACATAAGGGCTCATATCGACTTTAAGGTGTGGACGCACTAGATAACTTTTATAAGGTGTGGCCACACTAAATAACATTTCTGAAGATTGTTTCCTGCTGCTGTTAAAAGTGAAAGTTAAACAAAAGTTTAAAAGAAACAGTTCAGTCGCCGTTAAACCCATAGAAGAAATTCTTAAGCTTTATTTTAGAATGCCGAAACTGACAAGTCGATAATGTGAGAAAGGTCGGTCATACATGTTTCTTATAAGCTTATAAAATTTAAAAACAGACGTACTTAACAAACACTTATTTTTAGTCTCAAAACACACGTTAACGTATATTTTTATAATTATTTTTTACAAGTGTTTCCTGACAAACGAATCGAAGCGTGTTGTAATTTTACACGTGTCTATTTTTGTCACTGCGCGAGGATTAATACCTTTTTAAATTTTGTTTCAATTAACTGAAAAAAGTGTACTTTTATGGAATAGATTGTTTTGATCTTAAACCTGTTCTTGTATTTCTACAAATTTCTACACAACTGATGAAAAGTGTAATTTCGCGTATTGCTCAGACTGAAAAAATATATTTATAACTGATATTTATAATTTTTTTAACATTTATAATTTCTTTTTTCTATTTATAATCCCCCCCCCCCCCCCCCCCCCCACTTTTTTGCTAAGAAAAAATTTTTGTTGAGGTTTTAATTATTGTATTGTTTTGCTACAAATTTATTTGTACGATTCTGTTAACACTTTTCATCTGCATAAAATGTACTTTATGATTTTAAATGGTTGCATTTGTTTAAAAAATCAAGGTACCTAAAACAGAAATTAAGTATAAGTTTTGCACGAATTAAGTTTTTTTTTTGATTAGTATCCGATGAAAAATTTCGAAAATTGGGGCACATTTAAGGCTATTTCAGAGGCCTAAATTCGAAAACTTTTTCGGCCCGTCGGCCCAACTATGGTGGGGTTTCCTTAGATACTACATATATTCCCCCCCCCCTCAATTTCAATTCCGATTAGCCGGCCCTATTACCTTTCAAAATGGATTGCTTGATCATATGCTTGTTTCGCATCGTCGTATGATTTCAAGTTGGTCAATGCAACTAAAATAACATATAAACAAGTTAAAGAACAAGAGAATTGACAATTACAAACGGGTCGTCGACATTGGGGGAGGGAGGGATGTCTTCTCTCCCTTCCCCCACAACTTTTAAACACGTTTATTTAGAAATCAGGTAAAACTAACAGTGGGGTGTATAACGCACATTATGTTACAACCGAAATTGAATACTCACCGGCAAGTAGCATAAATAACTTTCCCATTTTTGGTTTTAGTGTGATGGCCGCACTTAGATAATGGAATGCTGACGCATATCTGTTACATTGTTTATTAAGAAAAAATAAAGGCAACAACAAAAAAGATAGACAAACAGTCAGACAAAGAGACAGACAGAAAGACAGACAAACAGACAGACAGACAGACAGACAGACAGACAGACAGACAGACAGACAGACAAAGAGACAGACAAAGACACAAAGCGACAAAGAGACAGACAGACAGACAAAGAGACAAAGCGACAAAGAGACAGACAGACAGACAGACAGCCGGACAGACAGACAGACAGACAGACAGACAGCCGGACAGACAGACAGACAGACAGACAGACAGACAGACAGACAGACAGACAGACAGACAGACAGTAGATACTGTTGCATAGTTAGATGTATCAGTCCAAGGTTGTACATAATAGTCCATTCAAACGGAGATAGATATAGAGCACGCTTCAAACAACTAATTGCCTAAAAGAAAAAGAAAAATTAAATCCTCTCAATAAAGCAAATCAACTTTAAAAACCTTTAACCTTGGCGCCCAACCCTTTACGTTGATCCATCTAACTGTTCACACTAACTTAAAATAAGGCGTGAAATGAAGTAAACCCTTCACGCACAATACTTTCTTAAATAAGATAGAAATATATAAAACTAAACACAGCGGTCTTCCAATATCATTCTTATGATGGGACAAACATAAACTTTCACACTTTCAAACTTCTATCTTTTGAGAAATACTTATGCAGAAAAGTCTGTTTAATTTCTATTGATAGTATTATCAGTGCAAAGTGGTTTCTACGCACTCAAAGCTTTTACATGAGACTTGCGAACACAGTAACTGCTCAAGACATCAATCCCGTTTTCATGCTAAACGCTAAGCAATATGGACCCATTTGCACTTATTTAATCTCTGGCTTGACCACGATATCACGCCTGAAGGCCAACGCTCTACCACAAGGTTACCAGTCGCTTAATTCCAGCGAAGAAGGCTATTTTAAATCAAGTAATTTTTAAAAAGACGGACGCTCGGGTTAAACGAGTAAAAATCCTTTAAATAGTATAAAAAATCGTGCAGAAAAAGAAAACTTTTATACTTACAGCAACATATTTCTTCTTCCCAAAAAAGCACATTCCGATATTATTCCAAATTTGTGGGGATTCTGGCATGGTTGTCACAGCAACGCGATACTTAGTGAGAGCAACATCAAAATCACTCTCATCCTGTATCATGGCAGCTGCGGCTAGGATGGCCTGATAGAAATAATAAAAACAATCAACGACAGCAAACGGAACGACAACGAAAACGACAATAACGACAACAGCGAAAACGACAATAACGACAACAGCGACAACGACAATAACGACAACAGCGACAACGACAATAACGACAACAGCGACAACGACAATAACGACAACAGCGACAACGACAATAACGACAACAGCGACAACGACAATAACGACAACAACGACAACAGCGACAACGACAATAACGACAACAGCGACAACGACAATAACGACAACAGCGACAACGATAATAACGACAACAGCGACAACGACAATAACGACAACAGCGACAACGACAATAACGACAACAGCGACAACGACAATAACGACAACAACGACAACAGCGACAACGACAATAACGACAACAACAACAACGACAATAACGACAACAGCGACAACGACAATAACGACAACAGCGACAACGATAATAACGACAAGAGCGACAACGACAATAACGACAACAGCGACAACGACAATAACGACAACATTAAAAATAACAGAGAATTTCAAAATAATGCTATCTTACTTTTATATTAGTTGGATCATAAGTTAATGCATTTCCCAACTGCTCAAACGCTTTTTGATTGTGACCAAGCTAAAATACATGACTGATTGACTAAATAAATGGAAAAACGAAAAAGCAAGAAGAACCAGCATGTAGTCTGGGTGTTAATTTTTGCGTAAGCAATTTCAACTATCGTGTCTTTTCTATATTTTATTTAAAGTAAATCAAAAGAGAGAGAGTGGATAGTGTACAATTCAAAATTTCGTGTGCAACAACTTTTTTGTTCAACATCAATTCTCAAGAGAGTTTTGCAGAGAAAACGAGAACGTCATTCTGCAGAGAATATCAGAACAACATTTTGCAGGTAATATGACAATTTCATTTTGCAGAGAACATCAAAATTAATAGAATATCAAAATATCATTTTAGAGGGAATATCAAAATGTTATTTTCCAGAGAATGTCAGAATATCTTTTTGCAGAGAATATCAGAATGTCGTTTTGCAGAGAATATCAGAATGTCGTTTTGGAGAGAATATCAGAATGTCGTTATGGAGAGAATATCAGAATATCATTTTGCTGAGAATATCGGAATGTCGTTATGGAGAGAATATCGGAATGTCGTTTTGCTGAGAATATCGGAATGTCGTTATGGAGAGAATATCGGAATGTCGTTTTGGAGAGAATATCAGAATATCATTTTGCTGAGAATATCGGAATGTCGTTATGGAGAGAATATCGGAATGTCGTTTTGGAGAGAATATCAGAATATCATTTTGCTGAGAATATCGGAATCGCATTTTGTAGATATCAAAATGTGACCACTGAAAATCAAGAAGAAAATTAGAAGTAGCTGTATATTCTTAATACCATGTCTAGTATACAACACTTAGAATTATAACTTTACTGCGACTTAAGGAATGAGTTTCCCTGTTAGGACAGCCTTTATATTATCATAAAATCCTCTCCGACTGGCATTTTATTCAAGTTAAATTCTGGAAGCAATGCCACTGGTTAGAATCATAATCTTAAACGACCTACTTTAATTCTAGCACAATTTCAACTAAACCTAAGCCCATTGAGCCTTGACTTATTGCCCAACAAGAAGAATTAAGTTCTTTAAACCCCTAGTTAATAATTAGTTAAAATATCCCAGCTTTCTTCATTGCTTTAGCCTGTATAAGTTCCACAATATGACTTTTCAAGGATGACCCACTGCAAAGAAGCGTACTATTAATTAGATTTCTGCGCGAATATTGCTATGAATAAGAAATGGTACCTGTAAATACAACAGACCCAATGTTGTCATCAACTCAGGATTCTCAGGAGAGTATCTAAAATAAATATATATATATATATATACATAATGAAATAAGAAATTATAAACAAAGCCAGGAATTTAATATGCGAATTCTGAACCCTAAAAAAATGTTTAACTAAATATTTTGTAAATCCAAACTCTTTTTTTGGCATAAAAAGGCGAAGGTTTAATGATAGAATTTATCATGACTTCTTGAAAACAAAATAATCATAAAGGCCCAGAATATCTGTTTTCTTAATTTATTAATGGGACGTTTCACTGCACTAGTCGAGACCCGCCACTTCATGCAGCACTAAAGAATAAATGTCGTCCGATCGTTTTTGATTGTTATTCCCTTTTCCATGAAATAAATTTGTCATTATATTATATACAATATTATTTAAAAATTCCATCAATAAAACCATAGTTACCATATCACCATGACTGAGCATCCCCGGACCGATTTTGCAAATATTAAAAATGCAATAACTTAAATGCAAAGAAGATTATTGACTTGAAAGTGGATACGAGATGCTTTTAGATCAATGTAAAGGAATCAGGATAAAAAATAATTTTGAATTAGCTATACTTCGTGCGTGCCAGAATTTGGGCATTAAAAGAAAGTGGAATAAAACAGAAATGCGTACAATTTTTTTAGTAAAAGGCTTTCTTTAAGGTCTGTGCATTTGCTAAGACAATTTCAGATCAAGTATGTGGATTAAGCACGTTTTCAATTTCTACGACATGATGCTCTTTAATATCAATAATACAAAAGCATAAAACTGCATATTGAATATAGTCTTACAGGCCAAAAAGCTGGACGGGCTTAGTACTGTTATTATAGGTGCAAATAAAATGACGTTTATGATTAAAAGAACGGGTTGGTATACTTTAGTTCACAGACAATTAACAAGCATTATAATATTAGATTTATTGATAACTTGACTTATGCTTGACTTTTTTAAGAGAGAATATTTTCTCCCATAACTCCCTATAAAGAGGGATGCCTTCTACTACACATTTATATAAGGGGGTTGCCTCCTCTCACCACTCCATATGAGGAAAGAAGCTTATTTCATCTCTCCATATGAGAGGAATTCCTTATTCCACCTTTCCGTCTGATGCTTAACTTTCCTTAAAGTCTGTAATAGTTTTGCAACTGCTGCCAAGGTGGACACATTTCTATTGTGCGTTGCTTTGTTGTATCTTTCCATTACAATTGGAATTGTGATCCAGTGTACAACAGTTCCTTCACAATCGCAGTTCTTTTAGAAAAACCAAGCTTAAGCACATCAAGCTACATTCTCAATGAAGATTTGCCTAATCACCTTGACATTCTTTTATATACATTTATATTATAACAAGAATCAAGAAACACAAAGAAAAAAAAGATACATACTCGACAGCCTTCTTGTAAACATCAACTGCAGCATCAATCTTTCCTTCCATGAGAAAACATTTACCCAACATAACATACGAGATATCATGTCGACTCAACTGAATTGCTTTAGTTAACAATGCTTTCGCCTTCTCAACATCTTTTAAATATGTGTAACAAACACCTTTAAAGAATCAAAAATACTGTTAGGAAAGATTTGGTAAACTAACAAGCAAAATTAATACTGAGCAATGTCAAAATTTATTAAATGTGCTAGTTTGGTGGAATTCATTTAAAATTCACTGCAATCCAAAATTATTTCCTGACTTTTCCACAACAACCCTCTAATAACGCTCCTTCTTAACCACGTGGAGCATTGGTGATGACAAAATAGTTATTAGATCAAGGACAGGTAATTGTAATGATATGCGAAATAAAAAAAATTAAGGCAGCAGGAGAGGGGCATTAGATTATAATAAGGCTATACCTACAGAACAGAAAACTTTGGAAGATAAGCAAACAAACCTGTTTTTTTCAACTTCATTCACAGATTGTTTCCTCAATTAATAATTCACGAAAAAACCCATGAAAAACACAAAAACTAACTAACTAATCACATTCGAGATCTTCCACATTTTTTTGATTATCACAACTCACAACAATTTGTATGGGCAAATTTCTATTTTAACCATTCATGAAATTTACACACTTGTCATTACCAAACACTATTTTTTTTAACTTGCATAAAAAAATGCTCGTAAAAATAAGTACGCTTAAAGTAGAATGCTTATAAAAAGGTTGTTGTTACTGAAAAATGGCCAACTTAACACTAATATAAATGTAAGCAAGTGACAGTAGAATACAGTAAGTTAGTCTAACCTTGGTTATGATATATTTCCCAATCATGGTCACAAACTTTTGAGGCTTCTTCATAAACTCCCAACGCGGCTTTATGGCGACCAAGAAGAAACCTACGTCGTAAAAATTCCGTATTGTGGTACAACATGACTTATATCAACACATTCCGAATTAAAGTTTGCTTAAAATACATCTGTACACTTTGTTGTGAGATACATGATTAACTGGGCAAAAAATTAGAAACTTAGTCGATGGATCAGTGATTACTTAAATGCATCAAAAAGAGGGATTACTCAAAAGAGTAAAAATGAAAAAGTGATTTTTGTTAATACCTTTTTATTCAAATATTTAATTGTCACTTGTCACTGTTCTAGGTCTTTCAGGTTGAGAAAAATATATATATTTTAGGGAAGTTTCAGTACGCACAACAGGAAAACAGGAAGAAACAATTGTATTGTGCGAACTTACCCCTATTTTTGAAATTGGAATGTTAGGAAAATGTTAAAAAAAATTTTTTACTAATCTTTAAGTAGGAAAGTAAAAAGAAAAAGACAAACCATGAGGTTTTTGCTGGCAGTTATATAGGGCAAAGCTTTGATTTAAACCTCGTAGTTGCTAACGGTTGCAGCTATTATTTCTCCAAATAAAAAAACTTTTATTATTGCAAAAAATAAATAGAGTATAGAAGTCTCGTAAGATTATCCAGATGTACACTTAGGTTGATTAAACGGGCTGCTAAACGATTCAATAAGCTCAACCCCCGCAATTTCCAAACAATAGCGTGCCATAAACGGACTAATCAAAAGGTCAAGCTGCAAGAAGTTATACACATTTTAGAACCAAATAGACGTCTAGACAACCTGTTTATGAATAATTAATTTTCTATGTTGAATTTGATACATTTTTTAATTTTTTTTCCAAAAAAAAAAGAAAAATCTTCTTCAGTATTCTATTTTGTGGTAAAATAAGCTAGGGTCTGAAGATATATTAAATATTAGTAAATCGAAATTTTGTTTTTACGAGGGGACAGAGACAACACGAGGAGCTGTATTTGTTAAAAAAATGCTATGTTACTAGCTTTAAGAATAATTAACACCTCTAAAAATATTTTAAAGTCATTGTTGTTGCTTAGACTGGTTTTATTTACAATAAAATTATGTTCCTATGCAAAATTTTGAAGGGTATAGTTAGGTAATTAAAAATTTTTGAAGTTTATTTTATTAGAAAGTTGGAGTTAAAAGCAAGGTATCGAATAAATCATGGATATCCAATATAGTGTAGGAAACTTTTCTGTCATTTTTAGTTATATTTAGATGCTCAAAATGATATTTAGGATGATGTAAGTTGTTGTTTTATTCCTCAGTGATCATAAACATTTTTACCGTCATTAGCTCAAATTTCGTATAAAACACAAAAGTCAAAAAACCGCTTTAACTTTCTAAATTTCCAGTCTAGTCTGCTGATTTGCGTCAAAAACTTCAGGTCTTATAAAAATGGTTACGTCTTTAATAAAAACTTACAATGATCGAGCCACTTGTTTTAAGTTGTCGATATTGTGTTGATTTAATTCTAAACATTGTTGAAACATTTCCAAAGATTCTTGAATCTCTCCCTCTTCTCGAAGAATTAAAGCTGCAAACAAAAGAGGTTGGTTACACATATATAACACTAGTCAGTGGCCTGTGAAAAAAATCAACGGGTTCTCCCGTCCTTTTTATACCGTATCACGTGAGTCTCGCTACTAGTGGTACCACTTTGCGTGACAAAGAGACGTATACAGGTATTATAATATAAATTTTTAAAATGTTTAAAGTTTTGTAATTTTTACCATATTTCAAGGTTCTTAAGCACTCATACACAATGAAAAACCTTAAGTGCAATTCAAATAAATGTATAAAACACAACATGGTCAAATCTTCACACTTATGAGAAGAATTAAGATACTAAATAACTAACAAGAATAGTGTGAAATTATTTATGCTATCTATATTTTGATTCACCATCAGACACTCTGATTACAATTGCTTTTATTTGTCAGAGGATTGAGTTCTGAACAAAATTACTTGAGTCATAACAGATTTTTAAACGCAAGGAGGCAAACAAATGTCTAAGGGGGTACACAATGGTAAAAATGGACTCTGAGGAATTTGGGTGCACAATAGTTATGGTAATTTTATATAAGTATAGTAAAGTTTTGTATGACTGCATTTTAATAACTGATAAAATTTTTACCAAACTTTTTAATGCTATGATTTGTTACGCATATTTCAAGTTTTTTAGGCAAAAAGACCCCAAAATAGCATAGCCAAACGTTCAAATTCCAAGGAAGGGAAGTATCTAAAAGACTGCAAAAATAGTGAGACAATGTATCATATTACAATAAAAAATTTTTTTTTAAAATATTAACCTTTTTCGATTTTAAAATTTTTAAGCTTTTTTGAGGTGTTTTAGACAAGCATTTTTTTGATAAGCATCAAAGCAATCACATTGGAATATCTCATGTTTTATAGATTTAGTAATCAGTAGTAACGCTAATCCAGTAAGGCTAATGTAGTAAGTGCAACCCTTACTTAAGTCCTCATTTTGTTATTGAGAAAAAATTAACCTGAGAATGATCACTGCAGAGCATAGTGATGTGTGGTAATGTCTTTTTGTGAAAACAGATAAAATAGTAATAATGCTGGAAAGAAATAGAATAACATACCGTACACGTAAATTGGATATTCACACATGTTGGAAGACTCCTGCAGTACATCTTTTATTAATGCCTAAAAATGGTTTTTCAGTTAACTTGAATGAACTAACCTTCATAGAAAAAAATGTTGCATATTTGGAAATGCAAAGGCTTTTCATATAAATTAACTCGATTCATTCAATTTTAGGAGTTTCCCTCACTTTAGAACATAAACAAAACACACCTTACAAACGTTGTATTCCTTTCGAACATAGTGTAGATGAATTAGCCAGTTTTTACGTTCAAATACTGAAATTTCTGGAGCTAAAAAAAACACCAACAATGATAATAACAACAACATTAACAATAGAAAAACTTTCAAAAGTTTTAATTTCAAAGGAAATTTATTTCAAACACACCAAAAAAAGAGAAAGAATTAGGATTTTTAGTTTTGCTAATCGCAATATTTTAGTTCTAACAGTCATAAGTAACATATTTTCTTCTAATGAATTTATAACTTTGAGATTTGAAAATAAATATTGGGTTAAGTAAAAGATGCGAATAAATAAACTTATGAAAATGAAAATAACCAAATTGTTTCGTTAAAAAACCCAAGTTTTTCTAAAATTTTCGCGTGTTCTATAACTTTGCAATTTTCTTGCGTAATTCAAAACTATACCTCTTCCAGGCCTCCGCTTACTAACTTTTGGTTCTGTCAATTCAACTAGTTTTTCCGGTTCTTTTCCTTTTACTTCCTCTACAGCTTTTAACAAATCATCCACATCTTCAGGGTTCTCACTTCTTAAGTTTGATGTAGACTGCTCAGCAGCTGTTTCTTCAGCAGCCATCTTTAGAAAGGTTATTTCTATTATTTATCTCATCTAAATGCAAGTGAACGAATGAATGAATTAATGAATGGATCAATAGAAGCAGATTGAACACTAAAAAAGAGTCAAAGCATAGGCTCAACAACTCTAAAATTAGTATATTTTATTTCATCACGAATACTGACTGTTTTTTTTTCAAATTTACTTTAACTTGGCCACAAATAACATTCACAAAATAACGTCCAAATTCAGTTTGACAGTTAATGTGAATAATGTCATAATTGTGCATGGAGTTCAATACTCATAAACTACTGATTAATAAATAGGCTCAAGTTTTTAAAATGCTAAGTACAGTCCAGGCTGAACTTGATACCCGATGCTTATAAAGACGGTGCTTTGTTTGTAATCTTGTCCTCCTGGCTTATGTATTTAGCACTAGAAACCAAGGAAATATGAAATAACAGAACTTTATGTTTATTGTATAGATTTAAAATCCAAACTTCGAACAGCTAAACAAAATAACACAAAGCCACACAGATTAGTGGCAGTGGAGAAAAATAATGATAGGAGAAATGTGGCTAAATATTAAATACTACTGATACCATAAGTTAATTTTACCTAATATAGGAAACAATACTGATATTGCAGGAATATTTACAAATGTACAAAAATAAACATAACTTGTAGAAAAAGATTCTTCACACAATGAAAAGGTTGTTTGGTGCATGATAAACAGAATCAACTTAAGTAATGCTTGCCTTACACTTATTTTGATCTATATATTATAATATCCATATACTTCTGTCTGTCTGTCAAGCAAAATGGTAACCCCAGTAGTGAGACACAAAATGTGGTAAAATAAAAGCGGGCAAAGTCGTAATTTTACGTTGACATTTTTCACGATTTGGGACTAAATGTACCTGTTCATAGTCTCTTTAGCATAAACCTCTCAAAACAGTGCCTTCTTTAAATAAATACCTTCTTGAAAGGTAAAAAAATGTCCCAGGCATTTAATTGAAACATTACTGTATATATACTAATCATTGTCATCAATATCTTGTATTGATATAATGATAAAAAACACACAGGTAAAAATTAAAAATTTGACATAAAGAAACTTTAGACTCAAACCATTAAACAATTTCTAGGGGATAGTTTCAATGTATATCTTTGGTAATGTTTGAGAAAAGCTGATTGTTTGTAAAAGAAAGAGGTATATACTTAATTTCAGAAACATTTCATTTTGTTTTCATCTTAAAAAAATTACCAGCTATTTCTTAATAATACTACTAAAAGTAAATATAAAAATGTAGACATAAAAACAAGAAAATATGTTTTATTAATTGAACAACAATTATGTTATAATACCCATATACGTCTGTCTGACATGCAAAATGGTAACTGCAGTAGTGAGACACGGAATACGGTCAATAAAGGACGGACGAACCCATGGATAAATCCATGGGTTACAAACTAGTGAAATAATATAAATTGGTGGGAGTGTTTACAACCAATCATTGACGTTTTAAGTAATTAAACAGATCGTATAATAAAATGATGAAAAAAATTGTTTGAGTAACAAAAATAACGGTAACAGTCATTATAAAAAAGTCTAATAAAAATATACATGAATTTAACAATACAATGTTATTCACAAGTCTCTACAAAAGATTCTGTTGGAAGCTGTTCTGATGGTATTGGTTGATCTTCTGGGTACTGTTCTGCTAACATGGGTGTAGCAATATAATGGTACCCATTAAATGATTTAAAATGTTTTCCAACTTCTTGATGTTGAACTGGCCGACCTGTGCTAATTGGCAAAACATTTTCTATAAAAAAGAAAGTAACACAATAGAATTGGCATAAGATTTAAATTAAAAAAAAATTATCCTGGCATCAC
This sequence comes from Hydractinia symbiolongicarpus, assembly GCF_029227915.1. Taxonomy (NCBI): domain Eukaryota; kingdom Metazoa; phylum Cnidaria; class Hydrozoa; order Anthoathecata; family Hydractiniidae; genus Hydractinia; species Hydractinia symbiolongicarpus. The sequence continues at coordinate 9,549,786 of NC_079885.1, forward strand.
TGACGAAATATTTTTGAAGTTGTATTGTGACAAACCTTATTTATTGAATACAATTTAAAATGAACTTAGTGTAGTTTTGTTTTGAAGCTTTTTCAGGACAATAACAGTTTATTCACTGAATATTTTCATATCAGTAACCACCCGAAATAAAATTTAAATTAGGTCCACAAAAAAAGTGTTTCACCTTGAGCTGCATATCTAGTTGAGCCATCATGTGCAAGAACATTATAATATGGCTGTTTATCTTTATCAACCAGATTTGGAACACCCATTTGTTGTTGCCAAGCTACATCCATCATACAACAGGCATCCCAACCAAAAATAACAAAGTAATAATGGTACCTGCATAAATAAACAAATAAATTATTAGAGTGAACAGATGAATGAATAAATGAACCTAAAATAAGTAATGTTCTTTATACTTACAATTTGTGTTTCATTACCATCCCAACTCGGTACTTAACATTTGAATTTTCTTCATCACTTCGATATTTCTATAAAAAAAGCCTTGCATTACAAACCACAGGAAAAAGTTTGAGTGTAAATCATTTCAATTTCTTTTATTGAAGTACAAAGTGAAACAAAAAAATTGAAATGATTAGAAGCTGCTTATGTTCAAATTATACTTCTTAAGCTTCGCCCGTTATCATATGTTTAAGAATTATACGGAAAAAAAAAGATAAAAAAAATACACTAAAAAAGAAACCTTTAGCAGCAATAAATAAAAAAAGAAGAATAAATAAAAGCAACGTTTAATTATTACAACAACAACAAATTTATTTATATCCATTTTGTAATATACATTTTATGGTACCCCCAAAATACATCATTTTACTTCCCACATATTCATCAAAAGTACAGTGCTGAAAAAATAGACACAAAAGCGTGCTGGGAATCAAACTGGCTGATGAAGGTTTGGCAGGCTAACATTTGTTGGACAAGATGAGGGTAAAACCAAACCATGCACCTCGTATGGGTTTAGACTGGAAAGCCAGCAATTTAGAAAGGGTGTTCGATGATTCTTTTACATCTTCCCAATTTATTATTTTACGACAAAAATAGTATTATTCGATAGGAAATTTATCTGACTTTCAGAATACATATACTTTTATATAATTTTATTTTACAGTTTAGGAAATATATTTTCAACATGGATAATAGATGTTTCATGTATCCTTAACCAAGCAAAAATCTTGTTGCCAAACATGTTAGCATTTTTACTATAACTTTGGATTTTTTAGGCTCAAGGGGAAGCAAAACAAAGACTTTCAAGTTGTTGTAATTTTCAGGCAAGGAAACTCCCTTTTACACCCTTAAAATGTTTGTTAAGATGTTTGTTCCTAAATATAATTTTTTTAAGCAAAATAGCATCATTTCCTAGTGACCATCACTGTTTTTAAGCCATTATATAACTTTAACTCACAGCTTTAAAAGTCCTATTTTCTTTCATCTTCGCTTCTGCATGTTTCAGTAAAACATCCAACGTTTCCATTGGCAGTCCCCTTTCAGATGAAGACATCTCTTGTAAATGTTTTATCACCTATTAAAAAAAGCAAATATTACAAAGATAATTGTTCTACAAATTTTTCTTTCTCTTTTAAAATGGAAAAATATACATAACTTAGCTTCGAGTTGACTTGCATCTATTAACAAATAACTTTGCAAATAACTTTTTCTTTAGAAATATGAACAAGGTGACCAAAAAAAAAAAAAAGAAAAATCTGAATTTCAGGACATTCCAGAAATTCCCAGGAAATTTTTCGAAGACAAAATTGCTCGAAAATTAAGGCAATATAGACAACCATGATACATTTCCATGAAGTCCGGGATTTCGGAAAATAATTCTTTCCAGGTTAAGATTTTAAAAGCGTTTGGATTCATTCATTGAAAAAAATATGCCACACCCGAAACTCAGGTGGGCTACCATTATGACCAAAATGTATTCGTTTTCTTAGCTTCTTTTATGATGGAACTAACAGTGGCTGTTATCCCTTCTTCACTTTTAGTTTTTGTTGAAAGAAAAAATTGCTCTTGTGTATCAACTTTTAAAGAAGCAACTTTCTGCATGAAATTTGCATAAATTTCTTGAATTTTGTTGCTTTATTTGCATCTTTGAAATTAAATTAAGAAAAAACTTCTGGTCATCCAGTAGATCTCTACATAATTCCACTAGTTTTCCTGTTACTTTGATCTTGTAAATAAACTTATGCACATGTGAGACCACAGGGTAAGTATTGTTAACAAATTTTGATCGCTCCAGATCTTTAAAGCTTCTAGCTGGAAAAGGTATTTTTGCCTTAGGTTTTAAAAAGATTCAATATCTAGATTTAAAAAATTTAACTCAACATAAATATTATCTAGGACAATCTTAGTACATCTTCATCTTCAATTTTTGTCCAAATTCCAGGAATTTTAAAGACTAATTTACTTGGTAAGATTTTTCTGCAACTTTCAGGACCGTGGTCACTATGTGTAAAACATAAAGATTGCCTACATACCTCTGTAAGGTTGATTCTTCGATGCAGATATATTCTTGATAAAAGCAATTTGTGTCCATCATCGTGAGGAGAAAGTAGTAACATCAGCTCTAGCATACTTTGCAATATATCCATGTTTCTGATACAAAGAATGTTAATAAAAGGGAGAATTAATTTTGGTTTCGTCAACTGTATGTAAAAAAACTTTTTCCGAAAACGCAACCTATCTTAATCATGTGACAAAATAGTCAACATAATTTATTTTAGCCAATAGTAAACAATTTAATTAGAAAGGCTTAGATGTCTATTTACCAGCCTATGAGCCACCTTTCCTACAACCAGTTGTTAAAATTTGATCTCAGCCTGATTTTCCACCAAATGCAGGAAATAGTAAATTATTTGTTTAAATAGTGAAATTTGCTGTACTTGTTAAGCTCTTAGCAAATTTGATTGGCCGGTTGAGCTCCGATTATGCATCATTCGGTGATATCTCGTTGCCATGTGTTAGTAGAAAGGTATGTCGCAAGGAGGTAGTATCCCCGCCTCATCTACTACATGTGCTAGAGAGATAGCATCGAATTGAGAGGTTGTGGGTTCAAGTCCCACTCGATCCATCAACTTTGCAGCACTTGGGAAGATAATGTGCAGGATTACTTATACCAATATAGCTCACATATGCACCGTTGTTCCTATAAAACTGTTATTGTTTTTTTCAACTTAAACTTGTGTAATGCTTACATGAACGAAAAAAAAACTCAAAGGATCTATTTTTAATTAATTAAGAAGACAGAACAACCACCGGCACATACCTTGAATCATGATTTGTTGGTTTTCTTAATATATTAATGATATTTGCAATCATTCTGATGAAAATCTAGAAAAAGATTATTTATAAAGTTGTACTTGACAACAAAATGATCTTGATAAAAACAAGTTTAGGTCCACGTACATGCCTCTCATCTGCAACTTGAAACAATCTATCAATTGGAGGATCCGCAAAATTATGCAAAAATTTTGCTACACATTCACCCTGGTTTAAAATTTCGCCTCTATTGAATGCATCTACATAGATCTCAGATGTTTGGCTAAAAATATTTAATATTATTTTATTTAAATTATCTTATAATCATCTTCTTTGGCTTAACATCTGTTTTCCATGCTAGCATGACCTTCTTCCAATCTGATCTAGACTGTGTTATAGTTCTAAACTCCAATTCCTTTGCATAAAGACTACCCTTACTACATCCTGCCAAGTCTTTCTTCATCTACCTCTGGTTATCCCCCCAGGATATTTACACTTTTTTACCCAATTATTCTCCTCAACTTTTCAAAATGTCCCAACCAACTCAATATCTGGATAACATCTCCAATACTACAAATAGTTAGCCTAATTCTTAGCTCATCTGAACTCTTTCTGTCTTTTAAACTGCTGTTACAAATCTACCATATTAACCCTTTCTAAACACTCAAGATTTTCCTGCTTTACTGACCATGTCAAAACAAAGTATAACATAAAACTTCTTAAACAGGCTCAATCGATAAGACTTTCATAGTCGACAAAGGAAGTAACCCTTTTAAACTTTTTCCAAGCAATACCTATCCCGCAAATAATACTTTTTCTAACAACCTCATTGAATTTTCTCTAACCTGACTGATAAAATATAAACTAATTCATTACAATGACAAGTATTCTTTGTTTCGGAAAAGCAGGGCTTACATAATAATAAAGCTCAGTTGATAATATATTACAAAAGTTATCAAGAAACGTTATTAAGATAAGCTTTTATGTAAAACTAATGACTACAACGAAATGTTGTTTTAGAGGCCAAAAGGTTTGGTTTCCACTTTCGCTATTTTTGAGCAACACCTGCAAGGATTTCCATAAAAAATAGAACTTACCCATTTTTATCTGCGTTCACTTTAACCAAGAAATGACCTGGAAAATTCACCTACATAAACATTCAACATAAAACGAGTTATGTAAGTCTTATAGCATATCATTTATCATTTACAAAACACTAGTGCACTCTTTTACAATGATGAGCAGTCACAATTATAAATATTCATATTTTAACAGGAAGCATTTTTCTTTAGTACAGTTTTAGATAAAAAAAAAAGTGTATTAAGGTTGTTATGCATAAGTTACCCACAGCTGTTATGCCACTTTGAACAAATCAAAATGGTGTCCTGTGTTCATATACATATTAAAATCCTTTAAGGTTGTCCCCCATACTCTTGGCCTAAGAATCCTTATTATCTCCCTATCCATCGTACTAGTTACTGAAAGATGGAAAGAGGGAAAAAGCCCACCGTCCAATTATAATTTCAAAATCCTTTAATAAAACTTTACTTACACCGAATATTTGTAGACCAAGTCTTCGACCAATGGCGATGTATAAAATTGATAAAGTTAATGGTATCCCTTTTTTCGTCCTTAAAACCTAAAAATTAGAAACTGCATTCAGTAAGGAACAATTAAAAGATTGTTGTTATTATGGAAAAAGGAGCAAATTTACAGTACAATAAATGGAGTTCAGTCTAGATCACAGTTATTTGTAAAACAAAAGGGAAGAAACAAACGCAGGAGGATAAAATGAAGATGCCCTTGTATTTACAAACTTAAATTATGGTTTTTTAAACAAGGACTCAACATCTTTTTTTTTCGCAATTTTACGTAATTTACATTCGTTTGCAATCTCCAAACATTCAGGGTAACATTTACTTAAGACATATAACATAAAAGTAAAACAGCAGCTATATCTGACGTTATTGTCCTATTGTCCAAAGTAAGGAAAATACTTTATACTCACCAAAAAATAACAAAATTACCTGATGTATATATGAATTCGATATATTATAATATGAAGACGAATTTCCTTCAAACAAATACTCATCATAAAGAATTTTATTCAATGATTTTAAAACTTCAGTAACATAGTGGTAGCCATTAGGCTGAGACTGGCTTCTCGATGGTACTAAAAAATACCAAAGTATGTTTAAATGCTTCACGGTAGACACAATTACAATCAGTTAAATGATGTCCTTACACATTTGAAAGTCTCTTGTGCATGTTTTGTTTTTGTTAAATGAAAAAAATAAATCCAAAGCAATTTCAAAATAAATTTTAGTAGGAGTAAAAGCATTTTTTAGTCTCTAATTAAAAATAATTTAGTAATAGTAATTAGGTGTAATATCCATATAAAACATTAAATATATATAATGCAGAAAAAAAGAAAGAATTACATATTTTTTTCACAGATTCAGCAATATCATTCAGTGTTTTCGTTATTTCACTTAATTCTATTTTCACTTCTGGATTGCACCATTGTGATATTATTGTAGCACCTTGAAAAAAAAAGATACAATTTCTATGTTACACACCAACAATTTTTTTAACTTTATAAGTGCGTAGACTTAACCATCTGTCACAAACAAAACCTTATACTGCAAAAAAAAATTAAATAATCACTCTGAGCGCCCCTTTTTTTTTTGACTTACTTATTTATACTCTAGAACATATTTTATATAATATAGATTTATATATGTATAGGCATTTTAAAGAGGAAGGGCTTGGTATATGCTTTAAAAATAGAAAGCGTGACAATACAGAGCCAGAAAATGTGAAGCTAGACTAAGCAATTAACAACGATGTAAGGACTTTGCATGAGAAATTTCACAACACAATATAAATTTGTAGCTTTTAGCTGGAGCATATCAAAAAGTGACTTATAGAAAAAGCTATGGCATTATTTATAAACCGTGAAACCTAGTAAATCAACTCAGTCTACAAGCTTTGATATTTTTCTTTACACATAAAGTCAAGGTTTTCACGACAGACACTTTCTAACTTTAGATTTACCCTACTTAGGTAGCCACTTATATCAATCATAAAAGCTAGGCTATTATTTTTATCATTGCATGTCCAGATTTTGAGAAACAAAGCTGGGTTGCAAGCCTTTGTTATCTTAACCTGCAAATTTATACCAAGAGACTTTTAAAGAACGTATAGCATTTTAAATATAATTTTTTGTAATTTCAAAATACCAAATATAATTTGTAATATGAACCAATTTTTATATGACAACTGTCTGCTGCGTAATTGCTAAGCCTTGCGGATTCACTGTGAGTCTCACATTTTTTGAAACACCTCAAGATTTCTAACAGATTTAACATACATGTAAGCCTCCAAGTTTATATGTGCATTGTATTTCTTGGAAAACCAAGGATTGTAAGAAAAAATTCAGCGATTATGTACATTAACATTATTGGCATTGATACGTATTCCATTATTACGATGTCTATACAATGCATATCCATCAATTTCAGGATTTAAAATGCAAAAATTTTCTTAGTCACCCAAAATGGCAATGAACTTAGCAACTAACATATACTGCAGTAAAAAATTGAAAACAATTCTACTGTTATTAAAGGACGTACTTACCCTCTTCCAGGCTGTATATAGATTTTTCTTCAGACACCAACAACTTCATGAGTTGATATTTTAGCTTGTAATGGTAAACATATCTGTATACCTTCTCAGCATGATATTTCATGTTTAAATCTCCGGTAAGAGGACTAGTAACAAATAAAAAATCATTAACAACTCTATTAATGAAAATTATAAGCGTTAACCCTAACAACGAACATATTATGACGGGGGGATGGAAGGATTAGTTCCTCACCCCTTCCTCCTTGATAACTTTTGGCTAATAGTCCAAATTGACTCAACTTTGGTACACTTACAGTATGTCATAAAAGAAACAAAATGGCAGCAATAAATTTTTGCTTATGTTAGCATCATCTGTACCTTAAAATTTCTCAAAAATACCACTATCAAATTATTTAAGTTCTACAGCGAATTTTCACATTCTGTTTAAAGTTTTGGATAGTTAAATAAAACACATTTGATATATTTTCTGGTTTTTACATAGTCCGCACAAAAAAATGCCAAAAATTGCCTAAATATCTGATTTTCATCAATTTTATGTGCAATTGAAAAAATGAATATTTCTATTAAAAAATGCTCAAAAAATTTCAATAAAAAAATGTTGAGTGTACTATTTGTTGTTTATTTAAAATAAGTGCCAGTAACTCTATTTAGATCTGTAAAATTAAAATTATAAAAAATAACTATCTGTGAAACTTTATTTCTGAAAAATCTAAATTATTCATCTGTAAAAATTAAATTTTCCATGTTTGTTCCTTGATGTGACTAGTGAACGAATTTTATCAGTCTATGAAAATATAATTGGTTATGTCTAGTTTTTTTACAACCCTAAAACAAAAACATTACCTTTGTTGGGTATGACATTGAAGACAGTCAAGTGCCATGTTGACATAGTTATCATCTACCAAATTGGAATCGAGTCTGTTTAACATTCTGTTAGGTATGCCGTCTAATGTGTATGTATATTTTGCAATATTCTCAAGCATATTTTTAAGTACAAGATCAACGTGGTATCGAAATTGAATTGCTTGAAGATATTGAACCTCGTCAAGTGTTGCTGACCAATCAGGCCACCTAAAAAAAGGTCTACAATTTAACTTTGCAATCAATACGTGATATATTATTAAGCATATTTTTTGTCTTGATAGAATTGAATCATGTCTAGTATATTAGGATGTTGTGATAAACTCTATCTATCACCCAGCATTTACTTGATGGCATGAATTGCTTCATAATAATTATTGCAGATCACTTACTATGCTCAATAAAAATGAAAAAAGACTCAAAATGGTTTGTTTTTTGCAATCAAGAGACATCTTAATTTAAAAACAAGAAGCCCTGCAGCTTAAAGATTTCCGCCATTTAATCTGAAAATGTACTGAACTTTGAAGAGGACTAATATGGGGGAACAAAATCAATGAATATTTTAAGATTTTAAAATTCAATTTTTGATTATTATTTTACCTGTAAATCCAAGCTAACTTAACTTAATAAACTTCATTTCTCTATCATCATCATCATTCTCGGCTTAACGTCCATTTTCCATGCTAGCATGGGTTGGACGGGGTATATTAATGACCCTCTTCCAATCTGATCTAGACTGTGTTAGATCTAAACTCAACTTCCTCTGTATCAAGTCTGTCCTTATAACCTCCTGCCAAGTCTTTCTCGGTCAGCCTCTGGGCTTTTCCCCAGGAACTATCAAGTCTCTACACTTTCTTACCCAATTATCCTCCTCCATTCTTTCCAAGTGCCCCAGCCAATTCAATCTTCTTATCTGGATAACATCTTTAATTCTACGGAGACTTAGCCTGCTTCTTAGCTCATCTGAACTCTTTCTGTCTCTCAGACTGGCGTTACACATCCACCTAACCATTCTCATATCATTCCTTTCTAAACGGTCAAGATCTTCCTGCTTCACTGCCCATGTCTCACTACCGTACAACATAACACTTCTTACACAGGCCTCATACAACCTACCTTTTACCTCAATTGACAGGACTCTGCTAGTCAACAAAGGAAGTAACTCTCTGAACTTTTTCCAAGCAGAACCTATCCTGCAAGTAACACTTCTTCCAACACCCCCTTCATTGCCCAACATATCACCTAAGTAACAGAAGTTCTCAACTATCTCTAACGAGCCACTGTTGTACATCATTAAAGCTGGAAATACTTCATTCTCTATAATCTCACCTTTGCAACACTTGCATACAAACTGAATGTCAGCTCTTAACCTTCCACTAATACTACTGCACTTCTTATGTACCCAATGCTTGCAAGTCTGACAAAAAATTGAGTTACTACCAACCCCTTTCCTGCAAACTCCACAAGGCTACTTTCCAACTACAAGGTCACACTTGGCTGCAATGCTACTAATCATGACTTTAGACTTTGCTGTGTTTACCTATAGCCCTTTCTCTTCTAGTCCTTTCTTCCACTTCTCAAACTTTTCAACTAATTCTTCCATCGACTCTGCTATGAGAACCAAATCATCTGCATACAATAACTCCCATGGACAACCTGTTCTGAACTCCATCGACAAGGCTTAAGACTAGAACAAACAACAAAGGACTAAGTACAGAACCCTGATGTACACCAACATTTACACTAAATTCATCACTAAGTGAATCGTTAATCCTGACACGACTTCTAGCATTGCTGTACATAGACTGTACCATCGAACTAGCCACTCATCCAAACCTAATTTTCTCATAGCCCACCAAATAACTTTACGTGGCACTCTATCAAAAGCATTCGCTAAATCTACAAAGGCAAAATATAGATTCTTTCTCTTCCTAAATACTTTTCCTGAAGCTGTCTGAGTAAAAATATTGCATCTGTAGTGCCGCGCCCTGGAACAAAACCAAATTGCATCTTATCTATATCAATTCTTTCTCTAAGTAACTTATCAATCACTCTTTCAATAACTTTCATTACTTGATCAACCACCTTCAAACCTCTATAGTTACCCCTTTCTAATGCATCACCCTTGCCCTTGAAACAATTCACTAATACACTCGACTGCCACTCACTCAGAATAGCACCATCCTTTATAATCTGGTTAGCAAGACTTGTAATAAGCTCAACTCCAATACATCCAGATGCTTTTACCATCTCTGCAACAATACCTGATACTCCTGCAGCCTTGCCAATCTTCAATTTCCTAATAGCCTCCACTACCCATTCTGTCTTGATCTGCATAGCTGGCCTTTCTACAACATCATCATCAGACAAATTATCCTCGTCCAAATCAAACTCAGTGTTAAGCAACCTCTGATAATGATTCTTCCAAGCTTCTCCTCCTCTGTGCTAGCCAAAACACCTTCATCATTATGTATACACTTCTCACCTACAACATCTTGATTAGTCTTCTTCATTTGCTTTGCTATCTTGAATACCTCATTGCGCTGGTTTTCCCTTCTTAACACATCTGCAAATCTGTTTCTCTCTGCTTCAGATTTTGCCTTATACACTGCTGTACGAGCGCGACGCTTAGCTTCTAAGTAAATATTTTTACTACCACCTGACTTCCACTCTTTCCAAAGTTTCCTGTTTTCCTTTATACACTGGTCAACCTCATTATTCCACCACCAGGTCTGTCTATGTCTAGCTGGTCCTTTCGTCCACCCACAGGTATCATCAGAATCTTCTAGAAGACAATTCTTCAAAGTAGTCCAAGTACTTTCAACATTGTCACTATCACATTGACCATTGTGGGCTAACTGCTGAACTTTTGCACTAAATTGTCTTGCTACAATCTCTTCCTTCAGCTTCCACACTTTCCGACAGGGCCTGTACTTTCCCTTGGCTTCTTTAACACTCTTCAAGATAATATCACAAACCAGCAACCTATGATATGATATAACTTTCTTGTCTGACTTTCTAACCAGGAAGTAATCTATCTGTGTCTTACAACCACCTGACTCATATGTTATCAGTCTACTCTGTCTCTTACTGAATAATGTGTTGCAAACCACCATGTCCGTTGCCATTCCAAACTCAAGCAATCTCTCCCCTTCCTTATTTCTGCTCCTAAATCCATAGCCTCCATGCGCACCTCTATAACCTTCAGATGACTCCCTAACATGACCATTAAAGTCGCCGCCCAACATGACAAGTTCAGTGTCCCCAAACTTTGATGTGACTGCTATTAACTCATCATAAAACTTATCTTTATCTTCCTCACTGAGTCCACACTGTGGAGCATAAACTGACAGAAAAGTGACAATCCTATTACCTATCAAAAACTTTATCACTATAATACGACTATTAACACGCATAACATCTATTACTTTTTCTACCCACTTCTCTGCAACGAATATGCCAACTCCTCCATATCCATCACTATTACCAATCCAAAAAAGCTTATACCATGCCCTCCTAACTTTCACAAATCTCACTGAAGCTCCTCTCCACCTGACTTCCTGAACACAACACATATCAACAGATCTATGTTCTAACATTTCAACTACTTCACCTGCTCTACCTCTCAGAGTACCAACATTTATACTAACCATCCTCAACCTAGTGTTATCTACCTTGTGATGTGATAGCTGGGTAACGGTCTGACGATGCTCACACCTGACATCTGTCCTACCGTGCACAACACCTTCACTCATTAGAGTTCCAGCCCCATTTACGCAGTTTGTCTGATCAACTATTCTTACGGCCATTAATAAAGAGTTTTGGCATTGTTTTACAGCTGGATGCCCTTCCTAGCGCCAACCGTTCACAGACCGGACTGGGTGTTTTTTAAAGTGACACCATCACTATGTGGCATTTCATGGGACTTCCACAATCGCCAATCAATTACTTCTGCTGAATATAGGTTTAATCTACGTGCTTGCGAAAAGGTACAGAAGGAAATGATGTAATTATTAGAGGAAAACGCTAAAACACCAAAGATAGCGCATTATAAGACGATCTTCATTATGCTACACTGGACGAGCTTTAACTTTCGATATATAAACTTTAAAATAAAGTTTTGTTCATTGGATAATAAAACAATTTGATGCACTGTTAGGATTCTTATTGGCTTAAAACTCATTTTAGCCTCGTTCTCAAAAAAAAATCTCTTAAAATGAGGATTAAGGCTGTAGTCTGGATAAGTTTCGGGCGTCCAGCCTAACCGTGCTGTCTCTATTTCTCTATCTCTCTATCTATCTATCTGCCTTTGCTGGCGGAAATCAACAAACCACTTTATGACTAAAATTAAACATTCTTTAAAATGAAAGTCTATGAAGCAAAAACAAATTAAATGATTTTAAGTTTAGTGTTCCTTTTACAAGACTTTATCTTTTGATTTTTTTACTGTCTAGCGTATGATCCGCCAACTCCGTTAATCCGCCAACTGCTTTCGATGCCTACAACAACTTACCACAGCTCTGTCTACCATTTTTAATGAATGAACTCAATTTGGGGGGTTTGCAGCCCTCAAAATAATTTTTGGAGACTCGTCAGACAAAATGTCCGCCACATTTCCAGTTTCATCTGACATGTCCGTAGCCTGTTTTAAACTTTCGCCGAACAAAACGTCCCATAGATTTCGGGCTTGGTCGGACATTTGTTTAGATCTCAGAACTATTGAATAGTGTTGGTCCATTTAATCCACGAGCAAGCCTATTCATAGCCAACCTGACCATCCTAGCTGATTCACCAACTCCTGACTTAGTTAAAAGAACTACATAGACATGAATCTCTATTGCCTGGCCCCTTCGTCGTTGGTAAGCAGGTCTTACACAAGAAATCCAGCCATGTGGTTCTTAACTAATGCAGAGGTGAACGCTGACAGAGTGCGGATGAAGCAAGTCTGCAAAACTGCACTTACAGGCGGAACAGACATTACATCATGGATTTAATTGTAGATAACTTTGTGTTCTTTTCTTTTTATATTTTGAAAAAGCCCTTTCTGTTTTAAAAGTCATTTTTTCTCAGGTGTGTAAATTTGAGTGATAAAAGATCTTTCATGTTAGTTTATTTTCGCCATCATTTTTGCACTTGAATTTTTATCGCTGCCGTATTTTTTAAGGAGACTTATTGTTTGCTAAGCCTGCTTATGTTTAGAAAATACAAAAGAAAACAAAGTTGGGAAGACAAAGAAAAACTATGGAGAGAAATACAAGTATTTAAAAACCTAGAAAGTCTACATATATATTCGTTGTCATCAACAAATAAATCGATTAAAACAATCAGAACATCTACCAACACGTTTTTCCTCTTCGCTGTACCCTTTGACTGTACTGTTAACACTAGTAGAACATATGTTACAAGATGTTTTTTGACACAATATGCACCGATACTTCGTTCTTCTTTCGCAAAAACAACAAGGCAAATCATTAATTTCACTCATACTTGAAGGTTACATGCGGTAAATGTGAAATGAACAAATTTTCATTTCTTATAAAAGTGCAAGGGACTGGCGTTTTTTTAACAGTTCGAATGATCTCACTCAGAGATGTTTTATATTAAAATGAATTAAAAATTTTTTTAAGACGATGGAGTGTTGTAGGTAAAGGAAAATTTTTTTCTTTGTTTGACAAAACAATTCTAAACCATAGCGGCCCATTTAATGGATTCTTAATACTGCAAGTGTTATTTCTATTCAAACAATTTTAATAAAGAAACCCACGTACGGTATAATTTTTTGTTTTGTATATATTTTGTTAAAATGTAGCTAAACTTTTTGAATGAATTTTGAAGTTTTATTTAAGCTACGTGGATAAACTTAAAACATTTTTTTTTTAATTTGAAAACAAAGCATATTTTTTTCCTATTCGCTAGTGATGACACAAATAATTATAAAAATACAAACTTAAAAAACTATTTTGTTTTATGTTTTAAAGTATTCTTTAGTGACGGCATTCTTTACGATTTGATTGGCTTAATAAAATACGCGGCCTTACTTTGTTTTTTAACGGCCCTAACCACATTTATTATTTGTGGTATGTGTGATCATGATTAGAAAACTTCCATGATAGCACGTGGCAGATGAAAACAAAACAAAAGTGACGCAGAACGAAGATTGATTAAAAGAGACAGATTATATTTAAATTATCTCGTTATTTTTGCATGTTTCAATTTTTATTTTAAGTTATAATTGTGAAAATGTAGCTAGAAAAACGTGCCGGACAAAATGACAGGCCAGAACTGATTTTCGTCGGACATATTTGCGTCTGGGATTGGACAATGTCCAATGTCTGACCGCTATTTTGAGGGCTGGGTTTGGTACTACAACTTAATCATTTTAGGGATGTCGGAACTCGTCCATAACAAAAATTTGGCGGTATAAGTTCAGCCAGCTATACCTTTTTGTGATTTTCAAGTCAAGCTCGACAGTGGTCATTTTTGATTCTATTGTTATTTCAGTTAATTTATTATAATTATGGTCATGTTATACCTTTTCTGAGGGCCCAATGATGTTTTAAAATGAATATTTTAATTTTTAAATTATTTTTGCTAGTCATCAGAAAGCAAGAAAAAGCGTTTTTCAAATTTCACGGAATTGAAGGATCCATCACGGCTTTATCGGATGACAGTACATGTTGAATCCGGCTTATTTGTCCACTAATAAATGGGGTTGTTTTCTTGTCATACCCCCCAAACAGTTTGCGACAGATACCGCTACGATAATAAAAGTTTGAAATAATCAATATGTTGACAATATGGATATAAGGACGTTAAATGTGTTTTTTTCACGGAGTTGGCGCAATTATATGCTATGCTTGGTATTTTATTTTACAAAATTGTTTTTGTCATTGTTAGCTACGCTTTAAGATCTCAGTAAAAAAATTGCATTGGCAAAATTAAACTTCACATTTCGCGTATGGATTTTGTTTGTTATGATCTGTTATCTATTATAAAAAAACAGGTTACTATTGTTTGCATGTGCACATTCACATAATCTGGTTTTTATAAAGAGTCCAGGTGTGAACTATTTTATGTAACATTATTTTCTTCCAACAGGTAGGCCGTTCTTGTCTCACATGGCCCATATAGTGAAGCTGAAACAGTTCTTCTTTAATACCACGCAAATCAACTGCAGTTGAATGTTATAATCAAATTCTTATAAATTAAAGAACTTTTAATTATAATAAATCAAACCTGTTCTAATAACCTGGTTTTTCCAAAAATATGTTTCTACCTTTAGCTACAGTTTTTTGCTAATAAATTATAAAAACAAACCTTTGGGAAAGTTTTATTTTCCAAAGTTCATTACTTCTTGTCACATCATATAAACGTCGACAAACTAATGACAGATTAAGGATATCTTTAAAAGTTAGTAGCCTGCAGCAAAATATTTGTTCCAGCAGTTCATCAGCAAGTTCTGTCAGGTCCATCTTTTTGTTTTGGTTCGCCGTTGCCATTTTTGTTTATAGTGGTAGCAGTAAACTTTACGTCAACCGACATAATGCAAAAAAAATCACTGGACGCGTGAAAATCTTGGGTCGTCCCCGATGTTCCCTGCATTATATAAATGTAGTGGGTAAAACATGTCCTTAAAAAAGACGAGCGGAAGAAGTACCCAGAAGAGGGCTGGATGCAACAGCAGTGTTTTAAAAAACAAGTAACTCATTGTCTCTATCTCTGCAATAATTTTTTAATAGACTGACGTTCTTAATATTTTGCTTACCTCGAACCCAGGGCCTGTAGTGTTTTTTTTTATATGAAGATTAAACGCGTTTCATCTTCATACCAAAAAACGCTGCAGTTCCTGAGTTCGAGGTTGAATATTTCGCCCCAACACGTTAAATTATGTGCCTTCTGCGTTTGCTAAGCCGCTATTCTAAAACTTACGCAACGTATCGATACATCTCACAAGATAACTCCTTCATTGTTCATTAAAAATAATTTTTGACATACATTGCGCTAAAAGCAGTCATATAGAGAATAAAGCCCTGAGTTGTGATGTACAACCTCTTCTTCTCCTGCTCGTTTGATCTATTAACTGACAAGTTGGATTTCAAATACATTTTCGCCGTGTTAGGTTAAACACCCTTACATAAAAGAATGTTCTTCTTGATAGTATTAAGTACGCATTTTTTGTTCATGTGCGGTTGTATCGTCATAATATGTTAGCAGTAAAAAAACGAGAATTTTTATACCCCACTAAGCTGCGTTCTACAGGAATAAAATTTCCCCTTCCTCCCAAACTTGCTGGAAGCAAATACAGCTTACGTTGCAAGTGATTGCATATGTACAGCCAATAAGCAAAGCTGACAGTAATATCTGTCAGATAGCGTCTTCAAAAGGTGTGAACACACTTGATATGTTGCTAATTGTTCTCATGATGCATTAAAACCTATCTTGTAAACTAGGCCGCATATGCAGAGTTAATATAAATTTTCCCAATCGTGGACAAAACGCGTATTTCGTTCACTCAATCTTTTTTTTTCTTTTCAATGTATTTCATTCTATCACAAATGCACCCGAGTGTTTATTTCCTTCAACTGCTACCATAACTCCACTGTCCGAGGTTTGACGATCAAAAAACTTTTCGAAGCTTAAGGATCGTAGCCAATGAAATGACCATGGGTGCTAATTTTTTGCCGCCAAATGTTTAGCTCACTCAAAGTCGCACTACCTGAAAAATCATTTGCAAATGCAATCCACCTTGCACGATTTTCATCGATGTCAAGATTTAAAACTAGTAATATACCAATCGTATACATAGCCATTGCGATAAGCCCCCCTGTGTGGTAGACTCAGCTGAAGGTTTTCTTTCCCGTGCAATTCACGAAAAGACATGATGTTTTGCATAGCATTTACGAAAAACCTCGTACCCAGCGCATCTTGTGTCTTTTTGACATCCGGACAGCGATAACAACGATAAGCTCGCGCAGAAAAATCCACTTAGATAGCCAAAGGATGTAAAAAATTGTCAATGAAATTTTAGTGACGTCATTGCTAACACAAAAATAATCATAAATTTGTTAACTCGTTGCCATTGCGCAGACGTAGAACTGTGATCAACATAATGTATATGATCATGTGCTTTGAACCAATGGTTAAGGAGATATTAGGGTTTAAAAAGTTTGCTGATGTCAACAATGGCACAGCAATGAACAAAAATATTTTTTTCATTGAATAGAATGTGAATAGAATGTGCTTTTGTTGAACAGTTGAAGAAATATTGGAGCACCCTTGTCCCCAGGTTTTCTTTTCTTTTTGATGAGAGAAGACGTCATCTCTCCATATCAGAAAAGCAAAAAACCTTGAGGACGAGGGTGATATTGGAGTTCAAGGTCTTTTGATGACGTTCTCAACCCGTCTCTGTTCCGAAACGTGTTTAGGAAATTTGTCCTATTTTAGTACCAAGTAGACGACGTCAGTTATTTCCACCCGTTTCCAAGATTATTTGACCCCCAAACTTGAACGTGCAATGCAATGGCGTTGCTGGTCTTAATAAAGTGACGTCAGGTTAAATGCACTGACATCGTGCCGTAACGTCTAGGCAGTTACAGGAAAATGAACTTGGCATGTTTCAGACAGACAAACAGACAGACACATTGGTTGTATCTCCATTAAACAGGCCAATAGTTGGCTGAAAGACGCAGTATGGTCATGACACAGCTTTGCCTAAAACTCGTGTAAGAACTTTTACTAATCCAGGCCGAACGCCTGTATTTTTCGCTAAATATCAATCAGTATCCGACGGAACGTCTGTCTGTCTGTCTGTCTGTCTGTCTGTCTGTCTGTCTGTCTGTCTGTCTGTCTGTCTGTCTGTCTGTCTGTCTGTCTGTCTGTCTGTCTGTCTGTCTGTCTGTCTGTCTGTCTGTCTGTCTGTCTGTCTGTCTGTCTGTCTGTCTGTCTGTCTGTCTGTCTGTCTGTCTGTCTGTCTGTCTGTCTGTCTGTCTGTCTGTCTGTCTGTCTGTCTGTCTGTCTGTCTGTCTGTCTGTCTGTCTGTCTGTCTGTCTGTCTGTCTGTCTGTCTGTCTGTCTGTCTGTCTGTCTGTCTGTCTGTCTGTCTGTCTGTCTGTCTGTCTGTCTGTCTGTCTGTCTGTCTGTCTGTCTGTCTGTCTGTCTGTCTGTCTGTCTGTCTGTCTGTCTGTCTGTCTGTCTGTCTGTCTGTCTGTCTGTCTGTCTGTCTGTCTGTCTGTCTGTCTGTCTGTCTGTCTGTCACGCAAAATGGTAGTAAATTATAAGCCTCGTTTATTTGTCTTTTAATGGTATCCTTGGGAACAGGTTCATCTGGTAGTTAAACAACTTCTTGGTCATCTTCAAATTCGCAATTTTGCGACATAATATGTTATTTGCTCCCCATCGTTGATGATTCAGTGGTATAACTTTGACACTTCCAACTCACTTCATCTGTCATCGCTGGCCTCCGTTTACTTGACAATAAAACAACTTTCTAAATGTTTTTAACTTATTGCAAACAAAACTTTTATCTCTTTATACGACAATATGAAAACTTTATTCGACCTTCCGTTTATCGCACCCCCGTTCCCAGAGTTTTTTTCATTCTTGATATGAGAGCGTTTATCTCTCATTTTACGCCTGCCATCGATTTTAAAAGATACAAGATGGTCCTGGTGGACAAGATGTTAATCAATACTCCTTTACGATAATTCAATTGTACATGCGTTCCTACGGTTCTCCATCGTTTTACAATATCAGAAAAAAGGAGGTAAAAATCGTTTTTTATGAGAGTTTGTTAGAGATAAAAGCGTGTTTTCTCCAGTTTTTTAACTTCCGTCGTATCAACTTCTTTCAAATTTTCAGGAAACGTTAATAATAATAAGATACAACTTATGTGTACTTTTCATTAAAAACAAAACGTGGCAAGAAAAGTTATAACGAAAAAACGTGTTTCCTCATTAATTAAATCTTATAAAAGTGTGATGTTTACCTCCTCCGATCGCTAAATAAGCTGCGATAGAGTATTAATTTCCCGAATTATCGTAAAGGTGTATTTGGAGGAAGCCGGGCACCTTCCGTAAAAACAAAAATAAGGCCTTGGGTGACAAGGCTTTGTACCAAAAAAATCTCAAAATGTAAACTGACCCTTCTTCGCGCCATACTTTTTTATTTTGCTTGACGGGGAATGTTACTCTACACCGAGTTTTACCCACTCACAGCACAGTTTGTTTCGTGACTTGCACGAATGCTACTTATCATGAGATTTCTGCTTTTTTTTCTTTTTAACTTTTTCTTTCTTTCTTTATAGACTTAATTTTAATTTTATTTAAAGCCGATTATGCTATGAACATCCCTTTTCCTTTGCAATAACAGACATTTTTACTACTTAGCTAGCTAGCTAGCTAGCTATAATAGGCTAAGCACAAAAATCAGAAGGCCAGGGCAATTAATCCAAGATTCTTTGTGTCTTAGTCATAATATTGAAAAAAAAATTGTTCATCATTCATTGAAATGCTCAACTCATCCCCATGGTTGGCACCTATTCACTTTTTTATACTATCGCAAACACAGGTGAAGTGTATTTCTGCAAAAAGTCGGACCACTCTGCATGTCCTTCTCTGTTGCGTTGCTGATGCCAACACCGAAAATATGTCATGTTGCACATAGTGCTTTTATTTGTCATAATGAATTTTGTTTTCAAGACCATGAAACAACTTAGCTAGCAGGTTTGAAAGTCACTGATTATTAAAAACAAAACATGAAGAAGCAACCTGATGGTTGTGATAGTTCAGACAAAAAAATCACTGCAGAAGCATTTAAAACAAAAGACAGAATATAGCTACAGCTTTTTTGTACATCGTGGATTGGAATTTTTAGTCTTTTTTTCTGACTACTAGCCTGGTTGTTTTATAGCTATAGCAACATATATAGTATATACGGTAAATAAGTTGGACTGAGAAAAGCATAACATATTTTTAATGGTGGCCTAAAAAACAGAAGACAGGTTTTTTTTGGTGATTGGTGCAAATGATCCAATTTTTGCATGAATATTGAGAATTTTGGAAAAACAAACTTTTTTGCAGGTGCTCAAAAATGCATATAATACAGATGGTGAAAAAATTTAAGGCCTGTAATTCAAACTGTCTCGATATTAGAAAAACAAAAAGTATATATAAATAAAATTTACAGACCAGAATTTGTATATATATGACAGGGGTCTACCTAATCCAGTGAAAAAACAACATTCTTGAAATTATTTTGTGTGTTTTGATTACTATCGTTTGTGTGACGTATGGGTCCATTCTAGGTAGTTTGGTTTGTTATGGGTGGCTCTATACATTTTTTAGTTTCTTTTGTGATAACAGTAGCTCACTTTAAATGTTTTTATTGCAGATTAAATGCACATACAGTCACCATGTTTTTGCTTGATGAGATTCGGGAGTATGATCGATCCATGAGATGGAATCCAGTATTTCAGGTACGTACCTTTAGCTAAGCATAATTTGTGTATAAAAGTGAAGTAACAAAATTCCTTTGCCCATGTATACTTACAGGGGTTGCTTTTTTGCATAAGAAACAAGCATGGTACAAGTTCCAGCAATGCTCACGGCTGGGAATTTCAACAAAAACTTTATTGTTGAAAAAAATTTTATATATCTTAAATCTATTTTACTCTGAAAGACGAACCATACCTGCTCTTCAAGTAATGTTTTCAAACCTGGCAATTTTAAGGTCGTTATTTTAAAAATCCTTGCGATTATACTTTCCCAAAATATGACCCCGAAAATAATACCGTATTTTCCGGTATATAACCCGCACATCGTATAACCCGCGGCTCAGCTTTTTTAGGGAGTTATAAACTAGATGCTATCAGATAGCCTGCACCTTCGTATAACCCGCATAAAATTTTAATCAATGTGTTTTACTTACCCGCACCTTTGAATAACCCGCATTATGTTAAGAAAAAATTCCAGCATGTTTTTACTTCCCTAATCATTGTATAAGCGTGTGTGTTTTTTCATGCTGGAGACAAGTAGGGGAAGTTTAAACTCGTGAACCCCAAACACGAAAACCGAGTGTTTGAACCAGCCACTCTCTCAGTCTTAACTTCCTTGTCTCTGATTGCCGAAATAATAATGAATTAAAATTAATTTGAGAAGTCGATCTTCTGCTAATGGCGACTGTACTAAATTAGACAATGCTGTTTTCTTTTTATTTGTAGACATTAGTTTCAGCCAATAATAACTCTTGCTTCCTGCGATTAAACAAACAAACAAATAAAAAACCATTCTATCAGGTTATAAACCTAAAGTAAAATCTCTGTTTTTTATATTTAAGTTTTTTTTGGCATAAAAATAAACAACACAATAATTATCGCGGATTGTCTGTAACAGAGATTACGGAACGTTCTTTTCTAATGTTTATAGAATTTTGTTATCTATTTATATCTTAGCAATCACAGTGTGCATAATAAACTGAATGGTGGCAATGAGGAGGAGATAGTTGTGTGTGTCTTATTAATTGTGTTTTATATTTGTTTTTGATATTTTCAGTGGCCACCTATTGCTTGAAGGTAGCGAAGATAAAAAAGAAAATTATTATCTATACTTTAATTTTAACATTTTTCAAAAAATTTTTAACCGGAATTAATAATTAAGTCCTGGGCACTAGGTTGTGAAATATGTGTCAAATAAACCTAATAATGATACCTGCTATATTGCTTTATTACCAAAAGCAAATCATTTCAATGTGCTCAGTGTTATTGCAAAGATAGATTAGAATTATACATTCAACACAAAATAAAAATGATCTCCAGAATTGTGTTTCAGAGAGAGCTCGTAATATTAACAATGGCAAGCTAAAGAAAGTTAAAGAAAGCAATTTCACTGTGTAAAAAAGATTAAATTACATAAATGAAGTAAGATTACATAGATATAGGATTGCGCATGCAGTTATATTAATGTATGCATTTTATCCCGTTGGTACTATTTTCTCCATTGAATGTATAAACTTTAAATTTCACAATAAATAACAGAAAATATAAAACTTATCACATAACCCGCACCACAATATAACCCGCACCAATGGTGGAAGTCGTAAAAATCAACTTATAACCTGCGAGTTATATACCGAAAAATACGGTAATCATTTTTGTTCTATTGTAAATAAATTATTTAAAGCCAACCTGTATACATCCTAGATAATCCACTGACACCTGACCCAGATCAAGAATTATGTAGACTAAAATATTGTCAACATTACAGCAGATTACAGCTGATACCTAGCCATGCGATCCTTCACTGGTGTAGTGGGGGTGAATGCTAGTGAGAGATGGATGAAATAAGTGTACATAATAGCACTTACAATGTGTTGTTGCCATTATTCCATTTAAAATTATTTCTTAATTTTGAAACTAAATATGGTCTACGTTAATCTGAATTAATAAAATGAATAAATATTAGAAGAACAAATTCAGATTACTAAGAAAATTGCTCAGGTAAGGCCACTTGCAGTTGATTCATTCATGGTATATATTGTTGTGACGAAAATAAAATGTGCAATGTGCTTATTATTATTTTTTTTTTTTTTTAAATTTATATCAGTAGTATTTCTAGTTTTCGTTCAACTCAAATAAAGAAAGGTTGCAAGCAAAAAATTTACACGTCAATCACAAAAATATAGTTATATGTGGTTAAGGAAAATTTTTATGTGTTTTATAACAAAAATTAACTTCTTTTGCTAAAATAGTTATATTACAAGTGAAAAACAAGACAGATTATTATTGTCATAACACCCTCCTTTGTTATGATTATTGTACATGTTTAAAGGGGAACTCCAGTAAAAATCACTTTTTTCTTTTTTGTTTTATACGTACTCAGAAAAGCATAAGAAATCAAAAAAAACTTACTTCACTTGTTTTCCTTATTTAAAATCGTTGTACTAGCCTTCGCATATTCAATTTTTTTCTTATAAAAAAACAGACAGGCGCGATTTCATTTAGGACTGGACCCGATTATAAACAATGACATCACATCGTGCAGAAAGTTTAAGCGAGCGCAGAGAACGTTCATGTTAAGACCTCTGGCTTACATTTAAATCGCTTTTTGTATGTAAATTACGTTTAAATCTTTAAAAAATGGTTAGTTGCTCTGCGTTTGGATGTACCAATCGATCAGAAAAGTGTAAAGAAGTCAGTTTTCACAGAATCCCGTCTGTGAAAAAGAAAGAACTCAGACAAAAATGGCTAAACAAAATACGTCGTACAGGTGATCTACCAAGCGATCGAAGTTTTTATATTTGTTCGTCGCACTTCACAGATAGTTCTTTTAAAAGGGATCTCCAGGTAATAATCTTCCATATTAAAATATTGCCACTTCGTAAAAATGCCATTTTAGCTAGTCAACGCGATCAAAGTTTCTCATTTCTTCTTCATTTCATTATTTGTACTTATATCCACAACACAACCAAATAACGTTTTCTACATATTTATATTATAAAAGAACATTATACCAATTTCCAATACAAAGTTATCTAGTTAGACATGTATCTTTCGTAGCGCTCGTAAGTTTCTATTCTTTGTTTTTCAAAAAAGAAGCTTTTTGATGGAAGGACCTGCCGAATATTTTCAGGGGGTAAATGTGCCCATTTTATTAGCATCATTTCATCGGCGCTACTTCTAATCTTTGTTTATTTAGGCTGAACTTACTGGTATCAAAAGAAAGAGACAGCTGACCGAGGATGCTGTTCCAACAATTTTTTCTTTTAGTAAGCCTGAAAATTCAAGAGAATCGACATCAAAAAGATTGGAAACTTTCGCTAAAAACAAGTGTGTTTTTAAAATTTATGCTATTGCCAAAATGTGAGTTGTGCCTGTCTTTTTTCTTGGAAGTTATTCTGATCATTTTTTTTCTAGTGTGTTGCAAAGGCTTTAAGTGTGGAGGATGATGTTGACCTTGAAGTATACGCTGAACAAGAAATAATTTCATTGGTTAAGGAACAAGGCGTTAGTGCAATTGTGGAAACGGTAGAGAAATCGGTTGGTGCCAATACTTTTACCAGGTCCGTTAGAACACAATGTGATCCCTTAGAGGCAATTCATCCTGAGATACAACCAACGAAGGATGTTTTAAAAGTGAAATTTACTCTTCCGCACGGACGATGTAAGTCTACTAACACCGACCTATCCTTTCCTCCGCAAGCTGACGTGACATTCTTGCTGAATGCAAATATGGAAAGTGATCATGATATCGTCTCTGGTGATGAGTGCCCTTCTGATGATTCTTTATACTCACCGCAATTACAAATTCACATCGACGACAGTTATGATGAAAATATCAGCGAAGAAGAGTCTTTTGACACTGCTGAATGTAACCCAGGGCTCAAAAGCGACGCACAATTTCTTGTTTTCTGGTCTTGTCTGTTGACATTATTTCAAGTTTGTTTCACGTGTTTACAAAAAACGTGCATTACTCGTGTGGTAAAACGTGGAACTCTTATCATTGTTACTAGTATTTGTCCAAATAAACATGTTTTCAGCTGGCAGTCTCAACCTATCGTAAATGGAAGAGCAGCAGGGAACTTATTACTTTCTGCAGCCATATTGTATTCCGGAAACACATACGCCCGCATTGCCGAAATGATGAGTATTTTGAGGCTTCAGTTTATCTCTAAGTCCACCTTCTATGATATTCAAAGGTCCGTTCTTTTTCCAAAATTAAACACTTTTTATAAAAAATATCGAAATAACATTTATTCTGAGTGCGCTGCGAAAGAAGGGAATTTGATTGGTGATGGGCGAAGTGACTCTCCAGGTTACAGTGCAAAGTATGGTACGTACACTCTAATGAGCGTAGACATCAATAAAATCATCGACTTTCAAGTTGTTCATGTTAGAACTGCAGGGAATTCTAGTCGAATGGAGAAGTGGGGATTAGTAACGCTACTAAATAAGCTGCGTGACCACAAAGTGACAGTTTCAGCATTAACAACAGATCGCCATGTTCAAATCCGCGCATTCATGAAGAAAGAACATCCTGAGATAAACCACCAGTTCGACGTTTGGCACTTTGGAAAAAGCTTGAAAAAAAGCTTGACTGCTGCTGCGAAGCGCAAAGAATGTCTTGAGCTGATACCTTGGATCAAATCCATTATGAATCATTTATGGTGGTGCTGCGCTTCATGCGACAAAAATGAAAACGTTTTACGTGAAAGGTGGCTTAGCATTCTTTATCATATTCGTGGAATCCACTCTTGGCAAGGCAATGAATATTTCCATGAATGTGCGCACCCCACATTAGACCAGCAACGCAAATGGTTAAAGTTGAATTCACCTGCATATGAAGCAGTGGAGACTATTGTGCAAAATAAAAAAACTCTTGCCGACATGAACTATTTGGCGCACTTTTGCCATACGGGAAGCCTAGAGGTATTCCATTCTTTGCTTACCAAATATTGCCCGAAACGTATTCATTTCAGCATGGAAGGTATGATCGCGCGCACGCAGCTGGCTGTCCTTGATTTTAACTCGGGGACTAATTGTGAACAGGCTGTTACCAAAAAAGGAGTACTCCGCTATAAACAAGTCTTTTCACGAGTAACACAATCCTGGGTCGTAAAAAAAATTACCGAGAAGAAAGAAAAGGCGTATTTAGCAGAATTAATGACGGCTACTTTGGAACCAATCGACAACGAAAAAGATAAGTTACCACAAACAGGAGAAATTGCTGAAAGAATAACAGAGGTTGAAAAACCCGACAAAAGCGATGCCATTAAAGCCATCAGGACAAGATTTAAAACGTGACTTTTTTATTTTTTTATTTTTATTCAACTTTCTTTGAATAAAACATATTTTTCATCTTCTGCCGGATATTTTCTTCGAATTGCCCATACTACACAAGAAGGAATCACTCTTCTCACCCCTTTTCCCAATCGACTGTGTATCCACCAAGTGAACTGTTTATAACCAGCGTAACGATAAGATCTATATAGAAAAATAAGGGAGGCATTATTGTCAGTTTTTTACCTTCTTTTTCTCGGACAAAAGAAGGGCTTGGAAACGAGGTTGAGCTACTTACTCATTTTTTAATTCTAAAGTGTCTCCTCTCAAATCATGCAATGCAGATAACGCAGTTTCTAAAACAGCTTTTGTCAAAACAACCACTTGAAAATCAGCAGCTTCTGTAACGCATTTATGACCTATGATAAGAGTGATTTTCAATTATACAATATTTATACCCCCGTTTTACTAACTTATCATTTCCACACGAACCTTATTCGATCTTTCGATCACGCATTTCAATGTTCTCCATCACGGAGAAAATGTAACATTACATAAGATTTCTTGGCATTTGTGTGCAAAAAAAAGCGCATGCGGAGGAATTAGATTGTTGAACCGTGAAATAAAAATAAATTGGCTTGTGAAGTAAAAAAAAAGTGATGAAAGATTATTTTATTGAAGCAAAAGATAAAGTTTTTGACGAAAAGAATGTAAAAGAAAAGCGATGAAATATATTTTTTATTTGTTTAAAAAGGAAAATTTCGCTTAGAAAAAAATTATATTTGCAGTATATATCCTACCTACCTTGGAAAAACTCATCAGGAATTTCGTTTGACTCGACACAGCACACGCTTTCAGTATCGGTTTCCATTGCTCTACAATTTCCACATTCACACCAATTTGCATTACCCGTACGTGGCTCTGCATCAGTAAAAGAAACCTCGTCATTTTCTACACCGTTACTAACTTCTTCCTCGTCAGACACAAGAGGTTCAAATTCGTATGGCTGTAGCTTTGTAAAGTCTTTTTCATGAAGAGAATTATCCGATTCTGAGCTTTCTAAGTTATATTCTTCGTCATTATTACAAGACATCTTATCAACGAACAATGTAAACAGTAAGTAAACAAAACTTTTAGAAGGCGTGCTGCTGAGCTCACGGACTTTTTGCACGATGTGACGTATGCTAATTTATTCGGACCTAGTCCTCTCGACTTTACGCGACCTTGCAAATTTATTTGAAATTGAAGATGTTTACGGACGCGATTAAGGTATAAATAAAGATTTTTAACGATTGTAAAAGGTTTATTTTGACATATTTATGTATTGTCTTATAAAAATAACATTTTTTTCAAATATTTTTTTTTCACTGGAGTGCCCCTTTAAAGTTACGCTAGCTAAAATGTAATACTGCAGGACTTTTAGTCCATACCTTTTAGGAAAAATAATAAAAACAAAGTAGAATGCTTTTGTTGTAAACTTGCTGTATAACTTTCAAAACAACACAATTGATTCTGTATAATTGTCAAAACAGCATAAGAAAAATTCTTACCTGCGTAAGTGAGACATTAGTATTTTTTCTTTGCAACAAACTGCGTGTATGATGCGAAAATACATAAAAAAAACCTCCTTCGTTTTAGAATTGAAGAATTATATGTTGCATGCCTTGACCCTATAGAAACAAGGCTAGGCTGAAAACAACGAAAAAAGCAATAATGTTTTTTTAATATGCGTGAGTAAATGGTTTTGTAATCAACATAATAAATATCTGCTGAAACACAATTTTAATTTTTTTAAATTTTCTTTGAATAATAAATCAAAGGAAGCCATTATTTTCACCGATGATACAAATGCTTGGATTGATCATGAACGAAGAATCAAATGCCAGTGGTCTAACCAATGTTTTTTTTCAACTGGGGGAGCAGTTAATGACTCTGCTATTTTTCCATTTCTTAGAATTGGAGGCGTCTTTGCGTGTGTGTGTGTGTGAGAGTGATAGCTTGTCTCTTATTGACTGGTCTGATTTTTGATAAAGTGGTGTTTTCATGTATTTTTTGTAGAATTTTCTTTTGACTTTCGTTAAAATAAAAAACCCAAAAATGTCAGTTAAGCTATACGATTTTTTTTATTATCTCAATACTCCTTTAGCAAGGAAATTGCTTACATAAATATGAATTTTTTATAATGTGTTTAAAATTACAGATAGTAATTCCCTTTTATAATCCTTTATAGACAAATAATCGATACACAGGAATGACAGTTGATTTGCTAGTATTAATTTTCTTAATTTTTGTGGATTTTATATTTTTTAAACTGGTAAAGTTAAGCAATTTAAGTTTCGTATAGTCCAATTTATGAATTGTGAGACGACTAAAGAGTTTGTGTTTCTAGATGCTTCATTTGGATACAAGACAAATGATTGAGGATAAAACACAGAAAGCCGCAAGAGCACCACAAAATCGTAGTCTTAACAGATACAGGGATGTGTTACCATGTATGAAATAAACATGCAATTATATATTTTATTATCTTTAAAGTAAACACTTGTCAGTTTTTCTCATTAATTGTTATGTCATGCATTTTAGATGACGACACCCGTGTTAAACTAGAAACAAGTGATAATGATTATATCAACGCAAACTTTGTTGAGGTAATTACTTGTTGCATGATACTTTTATACATTTAATTTATGTTTTCAACTGACTGTTCAATATGTGTTTTTCTTTTTAAAGTCTCCTGGTGTGAAACGAAGGTATATACTCGCTCAGGTTAGTAAAGACAGTTGGACTTTATTAAAAAAAATTTAATTTTTTGTCCATAAATAATACAAACAATCCTACATTTAGGGTCCCTTACAAAGCACTTGTAAAGATTTTTGGCGCATGATTTGGGAAAATCATTCACCGGCAATAATAATGTTAAATCGAATAGTTGAAAAAAATATGGTAAAATATTTTTTATTGTAAATTATTACTTTTTATACAATTAGTATTGCCTGATATTGTGAAACATAATAAGTTTTTCAAAATGATAGTCAAAATATACACTACTACTCATGATATATAGCCCAATGCTGTCTAAACTGTATGTTACCAAAAAATGCGTAATGCGCAGTTAAACTTTTTAAAAACCCTAAACCTTTTTTTTCGGCAACTATTTCTACGATGACTCATATTCTTTCTCTGTACTAGTATACTAATTTAAAAAAAATACCTGTTTCATGTTGGCAGACTTCTGTGTTAACAATTTGTGATAGCACTCACAAACACACACACACATAATCAACAGTTAATTTTAGCAAGAAAATGACAACAAAACTATTGCGAGTTTAAGTTAAATCAAAATAAATTTAAAAACAATGCTGTAAAAATTGCTGAGGTAAATTAAGAAATTAAGTAACATGAATCTGCATTTGGCTTAGCAACATTTTGAATTGCTCCATTGTAATTTAGTGTATTTTTCTCCAGGTAAAATGTCATCCATATTGGCCAATGGGTGAAGATGAAATTTCTGAATTTGGTGAATTTGAAATAGAAAATAGAAGTACCCAAATGGAGGATGCGTATATCATACGTGAACTTATAGTTCATTATAAAAAGGTACACATCTATATGCTTGAGTATTTGTGGAACAAAAATTGGTTTTTATTTTTACAATCTTAGCCTTATAAGCATATTTTTTTAGACAGGTGAAAGAAGAAAAGTGCTACAATTTCACTATGTGGCATGGCCAGACTTTGGTGTACCACAAGACCCTGAAACATTTTTACAATTCCTTGAAGATATAAAAAAGAAAGACGTTTTGTACAATATAAATAATCCACCAGTCATTCATTGCAGGTGTGTCTTCTTTGTTATAAATTATCTGATCCTTCCTTGAAAAGCACTGATACAAGTTATGTAACATACTTGAGCTCTTCTTAAGAAGCACTAATGCAGCATTCCTGTTTCTTGCTGTTTGATCTCTCCTTCAGGAGTACTGATACATGCTGTATACTGTATCTTGGCCTTCTTAAGAAATACTGATACAGTTTGTGCACTGTATCAAAGCTTTCTAAGAAGTACCCATGCAACATTCTAGTTTCATTTATTTTTATACAGTGCAGGCATTGGAAGATCGGGAACTTTTTGTTTGGTTGATTCAGCACTGGCCATTGTGAGTTAATTGTTTTTCTTGTTTTAAATTTTCACAAAGCATTTAAAGAAAGGTTTTGTTTTATATAATGTGTTACCAATATATAGTATACAGTTCTAACAACTTGTTCGTTTAAATTAACCAAATCAGGCCGAGCGAGATGACACACCAACGAATGTCAATCCACGAAGCTTACTACTCTCCCTAAGGAAATGTCGATGTGGTTTAATTCAAACAGCAGAACAATATAGATTTGCAAATGTTGCTATATTGACTGGATTTCATCATTTGTTTCCACATTTATTTAAAGATTTCGAATCACCAGGTATATTGAAGAATCCATAGTCAGTGGATCTAACCGTTTTTTTTATATCAGGAATTAGTTAAAGTATTTTGAAAAAGGGAATCCTATTGTCTTATTTTCATAGACATCCTATTTTTAGGGGTAGGCACATATAACATCAATATGAAGATGCTACTACACAGAAATTATTATTCGCGGTTGAGATATTGCTTAGTGAAAAATTAGTACCTGTGGAAATTAGAAAACTGACTATTCATGGAATTGTGATAAATAATTCACACTATATTTTTTCTTTTCTTCTTTTTTAAAACAATGATTTACACTCGTGTTTTTTCCTCTTAGTTACCATTTATGTATAATTGATATGTCGATTTTAACATCAGCATTATCAAAAAAGATTTTATAAAAACATAAATGAGGAAAAATGTCCTCAAACACTTTTTTTTCACGAAATTCCTCAAATCTAGTTCTTGGGGAGTATTACTAAACATAGTTCTCCCAAAATTTTATTTTATTTTCAAAAAATCTCTTGCCAAAATTAATTCTCTTAAAGTAGTTATTAACCTTTTAAGATCCAAGATGTTAATCCAATTTAAGACCATGGTTGGCACTTTTTCTTAGTTTTAGAAGACAACGATACGCCACCTCCATTGCCACCAAGAAGAACAAAAAATAATGTACCTCCACCTAAACCTGAACGCACATCCATTGCGAAAACACACGAAGCTGACCAAGCTAAACTATTCCAGTCAGCAACAGGTATTTATGTTCTTACTAGTAGTAATCCCACAGAAAATTTCACGGCAGATCACCTGCTCTACATATTTCCTGTATCGCTATTTAGTGCATTCTTCCCTGTCTGTTAGCATGAAGTAATGAAATTTGCTTAACAGGGTTATTACCATAATTATAGGTGCCATTATAATGGCGTTTTCAAGTACAAATCCCTGGTTTTTAAATTCACTTTTTCAATGAATTGATTTTGCAAAGCAGTTCACATGCAACACACTTTTGCTTGCTTTCATTTTTTCAGACAACTTTACAAGGAAAAATCATGTAAAACACCCCTTTCTTTAAACGACAACATAACAGATTAATTTGCCCTACTGTGTGTCTTTCTAGATAATGAAATTCTATATAGCAAAAAAATTCTTTAATGAATTTAAAATTACGATTGATAAAATTTACTCATTATTTTTTGGTTATTTATATTTTTGCACTTGTGATTGCGTTTTGGGCACAAAAACTATCAAAGAGCTATTGTCTTACTTTCAATCTTTGTAAAAACTAGAATAGTATTAAAAGGGCTTTCTTTAGGCTTGGAATCCTCAGATGAAGATAGCAGCGAAGAAGAGATCATTGATCTATCAGATGGATCATACACTGAGCTTATAGAAGAAGAAAGCAGCAGTGAAGGAGACTCCAATGAAGAGAAGGCCAAACAAACATCAAATAGTTCAGTAGATGCATCCAGAAGTGAGGTTGACGGCAATGTAGTCAATGAAAATGATATTCACCCTGAAGTGTGGGAAACCGTCGAAAGAAGATCTGAAAGAAAATCTGAATCTCCAGTTAACATTGGATCCAAGGCAAGGTACTTTATTTTTATGCATTTTAAAGGAGAGAGATCGTTTGGGAAAGGTTGATTTTTTATAACAACAACTTTATTAGTTAGTGCTAATTTAACGTTAGAATTTAGTATAAAATACAAATTATTTTTTAAAAGCAAACAATATATCAGAGATAAAAATTTGAAAAAAGAACACAAAAAGATTATTTATTGAAATTTAACCTGTAAGCCACACCTTTTTGGGGATTATTTTTGTTCAATTTTATGTTCTGTCACAATATATTTCTTTCTTTTATGATTTGCACTTAATGACAACATACTTCACTAGTTAATTGACTTTATTTTTCCATTCGTGTTGTGAAAGTGATAACAATGTTACTTTAGCGAAAACAAAGAACTTCATCTTCGTCAGCGCAAGAAACGGTTATTGGAAACAAAAGAACGTGTACAGACAATAAAACGTAAGATGAAAGAAAGTGAAAAATCATCAACTTTGAGTTACTTGTTATATATTGGTGCGACTATAGGATTGTGTTCTGGTCTTTGTTTTGCTGCGTACAAATATTTAGGTTAAGAACCTCATGTCAAATTACAATGTTCCGATCATAATATATTAAAATGGATATAAGAAACAGATTTCGCCCAACAGAAACATCATGTTCTGCATTTTGGAAAACCTCACACTGATGTTATATATACGTATGCATAAAAAGATTGAAAAATATTGTATTCCTGTGTAACTATCCTTTACAAATTTTAACGGGATTTAACTGAGCTGTATATCAGAAAATATGTTTAATAATTTGTTTTTAAAACTAAATTCTAAATTATTTTCAAACTTCTGATTATTATAGTATTTTTGAGTCTTAATAAACAAGCTGCATTTCGTCATTGTGCTACAGGCGGCTGCATTATCAGAAACACATCTAGTGAAGGGAGTTAACAATGAATTTAGAATCTCTTTAGAAATGCAATTCTTTGTTTTGCCATTCAGTTTTTTTTTCCTTCTCAAGTTTAGGCTACAATGTTTTTTTGTGGAAAACCAGTTTGTGTATGGGTTGCTCAGAGATCACCAGCTCGTTTTGGGAGCTTTAGGATATTCATTTGTCTTATATTCAAAAGCGTCTTATTATTTAGTAGATGCAATGATTAAAT
Organism: Hydractinia symbiolongicarpus; assembly: GCF_029227915.1. Classification (NCBI taxonomy): domain Eukaryota; kingdom Metazoa; phylum Cnidaria; class Hydrozoa; order Anthoathecata; family Hydractiniidae; genus Hydractinia; species Hydractinia symbiolongicarpus. The sequence goes on from NC_079885.1 coordinate 9,582,504, forward strand.
ACTAATAAGATTAATTTGCTTCAATACTTCTTCATACTGATAATATTTATTTCTTTGTTTCTTTTTATTTGTTTGTTATTAGTATTTTTCATCTTTGATTTTTTTTTTGAAGATAGAACATAATGTAAATAAAGTTTTTACAGTTTTAATATTTTTATGTATTAGAGAAGTCATTTTTTGTTTACTTTAAATCACAAATTTATTGCATCCTAAAACCACTTTAACCCAAATGTGCTTTATTTGTTCATCCCAGGCCTGTGGGGTACTTGTATTCATCACGTCTTGTTATTTTGTGTTTGACTTTTAAGCATGTTTATCATGGTAAAAGTATACTCTTGATAAGTAAGCTAACTGCACCTTTTGCCAAATGGAACCATCTTTATGGACTCCTAAGACTGTTTTTTGAGATTTCTTCAGATGACCTATAGATACAGATTTTTCAAGTGATATTCTATGCAAAGGGGCAATATTTTGAAAAATATTCCTAACAACTTTAAATCTGTTTTCTTTGCTGGTACGTGTCCCAATTTTCAAATGAGTTTTATATAAGCGAAAATATCTGACGTTGTTTTGTCGATTTTTATTTGGTGGTTACTTCTTTTGTATTTTTGTTCAATCCTTCATTAATTTCTTTTTCTATTCTCATGTTCCATTTTTTGAAAATTCGTCTGTGATGTTTACTTAACAAAGTATATTTTATGTGGGTTTTGTTTTGAATTTTGTTGCAGATATTTATTGTGTTTACGTTGTACCATTATTTGGTTTTTCTAACTTACCTGAAACGAGGTAACTTGTTGTAGTGTTATGAAAACCAATCTCTCTATCTATGTAAAGTTTTTGTGGTAACAATACAAGAAGCATAGCATTCGCAGCTAGGCGTGGCTCCATAGGGATGTGTGGCAACACAGGGATGTATGGCAACACAGGAATGTATGGCAACACAGTGTTGTTCTTTGATGTTGCAAAATAGTGCATGACTTTAATGAGATCAGAAATTTTTGTTAATTTACCTCTTAGAGTAAACCAAAAAACTTCCCTAAATTTATATTTAGTAAGACAAGTACAATATGAAGAATAATGCTTTGCAGAAGCAATATTTTGACGCTGCTCATGATTTCCACAGAAAACGAAAACTACAAGAAAGTGGTCAGTTTCACCATGTTAATAGTACAACCCACCACCAGATAGACAATAATAACAACCAAATGAGAAAGAAGAAAAAGTCTTTTCATGATGTGAATCATGTGCAGAGAGAATTATTACCCATACGTTTTGGTAAACGTGCATTGATAAGTGAAGTTATGAAGAATGAAAGCATTATCGTTATGTCGGAAACAGGGAGTGGAAAGACCACCCAACTTCCGCAGTACTTACTAGAGACAGGATTATCAACAAGAGGTAAGGAAATCTTTAGTTTGTGTACAAGATTAACTTTTTTTTCGTGAAAAGTACTTTTCACACTAGTACTTCAGGTGACAACTCTATGTTGCTTTTTAATTTTTAGCGATTTTGAACTTCGCATTGATATCAGTGATGTTTCTTTAGGCGTGATTTGCTGTACACAACCCAGAAGAGTTGCTGCAATAACTGTTGCTTTACGAGTTGCTGAGGAAAGAAACGTACCTATAGGCGATTTGGTTGGATACACCGTGCGTTTTGAAGATGTTACCAGTGCTAAAACTAAACTTAAATATATGACAGACGGAATGTTGCTTCGAGAAGCACTACTAGACCCATTACTACAGAAGTATTCTGTTATTATATTGGACGAAGCACATGAGCGTTCTGTACAGACGGATGTGTTGTTTGGAGTGGTCAAACGTGCTCAGGCTAATAGACGAACTTCAAAGCCGTTGAAAATCATCGTTATGTCAGCAACACTGCAAGCAGATAAATTTTCAAAATATTTTAATAATGCAAAAGTATGCTTTATTGAAGGAAGACGGCATCCAATCAAAATTTTGTATACTGAAGAAATCCAAAAAGATTATACGCATGCGTGTATAGTGACTTCACTGCAACTTCACAGAGAGAAACCGCTAGGGTAAGTGTGTATATTTGGGTAAGTTTGAACTTCATCTTTACACAGAGGGAGCATTAGCAGGATGTCTGTCGGACCTTGAAACCTTGAAACCCTTAAAGTCAGACTAGATAATGTTGGGACCGTGAATTTCTAAATATATTTTTTGTGTAGCTATGGTACATTATTCTGTAATTCGCTGTATTTACAGCCTCTCAAATACTTCCCTTTCCATGAACGTGTTTGGAAGTGCCATTTTAGGTTTCTTACATCGACTTTGAATTTAACCTTTTCATTTTGCTTGCGTATGTATGATTAGGAAACTCAAAATGTGACAAAAGCGATAGCATAAAAAAATTAAAGAAACAAAATAGGTGGCCCTGATCAGGGTAAATTTGAACATTCCCTGGAAGAAATCTTTATAGTAAGTTTGAACATTGAAATCTCACAGGGAATAGATGGTAAGTTTGAGCACTGCAGCCGCAACCGCAATCAGACAAAATCAGGATAAGTGTCAGCATTTCTAATTTACAAGGAAAAAGTATTATGATAAGTTTAGGTAAGAAATTTTGCATCGATTTTTAGATTTGCTACTGTTAATATTATAAGATTTCTAATTACATTTTTGCGTAATTGCTAAAATTTCACAGGTGAGTATAGAAGTGCAACAAAAATTTAACACAACACAAAAAGTTTAAGCATTTTTAAACATTTTAACTTTTCTTTAAATATTAAATATCAAAGCCTAAGAGAAAATCGAACATGCATTTGTCCCTTTGAGATTTAATATTTTAAAAAACCGTTAAAATGCTAAAATATAAATGCTAAAAGTTTTTATATTGTGTTTAATTTTGTTGCACTTCTATACTCACCTGTCATTTTCAGCAATTACGCAAAAATGTAATTAGAAATCTTATAATATTCACAGTAGCAAATCTAAAAATCTCAAAATCGAAGGAGGATCGGACTTCTTGCTGCTTAACGGGAACATTGGATAAGTAGAACTCCTGCTGATTTTTCACATCCTTTGTTTAAAGTGATCGCTTGGCAATGTTTTAGAAATGTAACATTGGTTTTGTTTTAAAGACAAAAAAATGCGTTTGTTTTAATTTGGTAAAAACATTCTGAGCAAAATATGTTATTTTTATGTGTGCAATCATTCTTCTTGCAGGGTAGGTAAAGGTTATGAAAAGTATTTTTAATTTCTTATTTCTATTTTTTATTTTTAGGCACGACATACTTGTTTTCTTAACCGGTCAGGAAGAAATTGATTCTGTCTCCAAAATCATTCAAGATATCGTTCTTCATGCTAAAGAACGTAAGAACTAACTTAGTGCCCATTTCTTCTTTTCCAGTCTCCCTTAGCTAAAGTATATACTTTCATTGTCATGGTATTATTTTTAGATTTTGGAAACATCGATGTTCGACCACTGTTTGCTTCTTTACCGAACAGTGTGCAGATTAAAGCTTTTCAGCCGACTCAAGTCGGTCGCCGTAAAATAATCCTTGCAACAAACATAGCGGAAACGTCAGTTACAATACCCGGGGTTAAATATGTTGTTGATTGTGGTATGGTAAAAGCTAAAGGTAGGTCACAACTTCGTGCCCAGTTTTATTTTATATACATCATGTAGTTATCTATCTGCAGATAAGTAATGTATTAATTTACTCCATTTTTGCCAAGAAACAAAATCTTCCTTTTTTGAAATGTCTCTTTATATAAATTTCTACCATCTAAACAAATATTATCTCACATAATATGGAAGGATCTTTTATGATAGTGAGACATATCTTTGCGTAGGAATGGAACAAGTAAAAACCTGTATTATGTTTACGTCTTTGTTTTTACCAGCCTACAGTCCGTCCACTGGCCTCGACATGTTAAAAGTTCAGCCGATATCAAAAGCACAATCACGTCAAAGATGCGGAAGAGCAGGGAGGGAGTGTCCGGGCGAGTGTTTTCGTCTTTATCCAGAGAAGAGTTTTCTTGCTTTAAATGAAGATACTGTCCCTGAAATTCAAAGATGTAACTTAAAAAGTGGGTATTCATTTTTATATATTTAAATTTACTTCAAAACATAATTTTTCTAAGATAAATGGCGATAACATAATTCTTTACGCCACCCAAGTTGTGCTGCTCCTTGTTTTCGTCGAATATTATAAAGGCGTTTAGGATTAGGATTTAGGATGTTCTGTCAGTATTTGATGCATCGTCTTGTAGTTTTTTTTAAGAATTCTTCTTTTTACAAAAGTTTTGCAGTGCCGTTATTGGGTATTTTTTACATTTGCTTCTTTTGGGATTTTGATTGTTTGTGTGCATAAGAGTCTTGAAATTGGCGAAAATTGTAAAAAAAACACGTTAAAAACACGCACGGAATAAGGACCTTGTCTCAATCAATGTAACAGATGTAGCTATATTAGTATTGTTCACGTTAAACATTGTTTAAGGCTGAAGAATTAGTATCTTTAAGTTTTCTTTGTTCTCTTGTTTAGGTGTTGTTTTGCACTTGTTGGCGCTTGGTTTGAAAGATGTGTTAACGTTTGATTTTATGAGTCAACCACATGAGGGTGGTTTGCCAGATGCGTTAAATCAACTGCTTTTACTTGGTGCTGTCGAATCTGTTGAATCACAAAAGGTGAATCTCACTACAGATTTTTTTTACCTTTCTTTGCGCAAATTTTATTAAGGAATCTACGAAAACAAAATTTCGCGAACAGTTTCGTAAAATTAAATAATCTTGTAAAAAGTTGCGAAATTTTCGTAAATAAATCCCGCAAATCGTTCAGCGCGGATAATTTGAATTATCGAAGTTTCATGCAAATTATCGTTTCTTTTCATATGTTATCTCTTCTTCGTAGATCACAGACAAGGGCAAGCTTTTAGCGACATTTCCCTTGGATCCTGCACTATCAAGTTGTATTTTAGCTGCGCAAGAGTTAGGCTGCACCGAAGAAGTTCTTACTATTGTCTCATTACTGTCAGTTGAATCGCTCACCTATACACCCCACAACCAGCGAGAGAGAAGTCGAAAATCATTGCAGAAATTCATGTCTTCTGAGGGTGACCATGTGTCAATGTTGTTACTTTACCGAGCATTTAAACATGCGAAAAAGAACGTCGATTGGTGTCGGGAACACTTTATAAACGTGAGAAATATGACTACGGTCAGTAAAATTAAAAAACAAATCCGTGAAATTTCTGCTCGGTCAAATATCACATTAAAAAGCTGCGGAACAGATTATAGTTTGATTCGTAAAGCATTGGCTGCTGGAATGTTTATGAACAGTGCCGAACGGCAAAAAGACGGCACCTATTTGACAATCAAACAACGGCAACAAGTGCAGATACACCCGTCGTCGGTTTTGTTTAACTCAAAGCCGTCGTTTGTCGTATTTAACGAAGTTGTGGAAACTTCGAAACGATACATGAGGAATTTGTGTGTGGTAGATCCAACATGGCTCGTACAAGCTTGCCCAAATTATTTTGATGGAAAAAATTTAATTCCTCAATCAGTCGCTACGTGATGTGATATAGATCGAATTATAAAGAAAAATGCAGTTTTGTTTCGTTTTCCTTTTTTGTCGTGTTTTTTGTCACATTTGCAATTCCTTTAACGGTCAAATATCTTTTTACCTAGCTCGTGTTTGTCTCTTAGAATTATTCATTTCATGCTTGCCATTAAACGAAGAAAAAAATAATACCAAGTGCTTGCTTTTAAGGACATTAGGTTCACCGATCACAGAATTCAACGAACTAATTTTGGCTGGGGCGTTTATTTCCAAAAAATATATATGCACAAATAAATTGCTACTTTAAGGAAAATTAAGAACAAAAACTTTCGCTTCCTGATATAAAATTGTACCAGAATTTATAAGAATATCAGGGTGAGGTTTAAGTCTATAGAAATAAGAATAATGAACAGCGTGGTTAGAATTTGGATATTCTTCTAAAAAAAGCTTGTAGTTGATAGAAATGATTCTAAACCTTTTGTGATATGAGCATTCGTATCATAAGAAATTACGAAAAAATACTAGTATTTCCGCGAAAAAATATCCTCGCAAAAGCTTAAAATGTTTTTACGAGAGAAAATAGTCTCGCAATAGGAGGCGTTTTTTGGTTTCAAGAAACTTATGCAAATTAGAATGCGAAAAGAAAGTTCTAGGGATGAGACCGTAACTTCGTAGAATAAAAAATATGGAAAACATTTCCTTTGATAATATTGTGACCAAATTATCGTGGTCGAGTCAGTTATTTAACTCATTTCGCCTTTGTCCCGAGCGCTAATAAATTTTTATCTCGAAGAGCTCTGGTGACGAATATGAAAATCGATTCGATCTGAATATTTTCTGACTTTGCCACTTTTCAATCTTTTTACTTCATGAAACAAGTAGAATCAAAGTTCGTCTTTTGTTGACAGGTTCAATTCAATTACTTCAACCAGGAAATCTTTTGCGATTCCAAAAATTCGCAAATTTTTTTTATTAAACCTCCGCGAATTCTGCTTTCACAAAAGTCGGTTTTCCACTATGCGATTCAAAATACACACCACAACAACTTTTTTGTGTTCTTATAGTTGCCTATATGATAAGGATTATCATCAACATGCTTGTAACTTGAATGCTTCAAAAAGACTCGCTTTTTTTTTTCAAAATCAGTACAAATGTATTTCTGTAAGTTTTTCTTACAAAAGTTTCTCTATGTCCACTCAAATAAAAGTAACCGCCTCTTCAAAATAATCAAGCTCAAAACAACCTATTTCATTTGTGATAAAAGTTTATTTGTTTAAACATCATTGGGTGCATAATAATTTAAAAAAGAAAACAATTTCAATAAAATTGCACGCTTATCGATAGGGGCGCTAAATCGAGCCTTTACGGTATACGCGATTCATTTACGGGAGCATGAGAGCTCCGTTTGCAGATGTGCGACCCTTCAACGGAATTGCAGTTTAAGAATTTCTACAAAAAAAGAAAACAGGAGCACGTGGTTTTCTAATTACTATATATCATAGAGTTGAATAACAATTTCTGTTTGCTATTAAACCTTTATATAGCCACTAGAGTAACAACCTTCAGCAAACTCAGAAAAGATATTTCATACTCTAAATTTCCACAATGTCAATGTTTGTTTCAGTAAAATAACGTGTCCATTGGTTCTCCTACTACGTACACAACCATTTCTTTGGTTTTGTTGCAGTTAGTTCTGCAAACTCTACCAGACTGTATCAGACCCCTCCTGCAAATAGGGCACGTTAGCTAACTAGTGATTGCTCCAATCGACGATATCTATCGAGCATGTGTTCATACATGGTCACGTGATCTTCATTCGGCTTACAAACTAATCTATGAGGTGGCAGATCTTTAATAGCCTCTAAGTAGGAGAGTGTACCATCTGCGATGGAGGCTTGTTTACATCTGTATATGCCACCCAAACACGCAGAATTACTCGTTTCTTTTAACGTATAAACTGGCAAGTTGAACACATCGGATAGCACTTGTAAAATAACTGTGTTTTCAGATGCACCTCCAGTTGCTAGGATACGTGATGACTCGGCTAAAAGCAAATAAGGTAAATTTTAGTTTGAAAAAATTAACTTTTTTTTAGGATAGAGGACAGGAAAAAAAAAAATTAGGAATAGTAATTAAAAAAATCCAGTTTTTTTATACGGACCAAAAAATTTGGCTTCAGCAATGTTCTTATATTTTTCATCTGTTCAGCTTAAAATTGTTCTTATTTTGTTCCTAGAATTTCAGCCTAATTTTTACAGTAATTACAAATATTAGCGAAAATGAAGAGTTACTTGGTTTGAAGCCAAACATCTGAGCATGGTAACGCTTTGCAAGAAATTGTCCTTCAATGACAGCTCGAACTTCTTCAGCTGATTCAAAAGTAGTGACGTCATCGTCATTTTCGTTCCATTTGTAAACACCTTTAACATGAGGTAGAATTTCCATCTCATCAAAGTATATCCCGATTTTCCCGCCATTACCAGCCGGCGTGTTTTTCAAGAACTGGTTAAATTCTTCCCATGATCCTTTGCAATGCTCGGCGCAAATTTTTTCTCTCGATAGCGAGCCATTTTTAAAACAAAGCATGGCCATGTACTTCTCCTCTAATAGAATAAGTTAAGAACTAGTTTCAACAAATTTTGAAGGGTAAAATAGAGTTTATAAATAGCAACACGTATTATTCAGTTGCGTATTCTTGATTCTGTTTTGGAAATTTGATGTAGTTATCGAAAATTCTGGTTCTCTATTTCTATCCTTCCAGATTAAATATATATAAAAGAAGAGAGTTGTTCTAAGATTTTGCGCTTTCATTATTAAAAAAAAAATGCTCGCGAAAAAAAACTTTTTTCTGGTTTTACTAAACAAAACACCTTTGCAATTAAATTTTTCGCGGGAATTGCTTTTCGCTAATTTCGCGTTTACTTTTTCATCACTGGCCAGAATTAAAAAAAAACTTCTTAAAAAAACTTTATAAACAACACAACAAAACATAAACAACAACGTACTGTCCAGTGGATTAACGAAAACATGTCCTTCCGTCGACGGGTTAGCAGATTCACTCCAAAACATTAACGTATCACTCGTCCCAAGACTAACCGCAACATCTGTATGATCGAGCCGCATGCCAGCTAACGAAGACGGATTATCCCCAGTGAAAGCGATTACCTCGCATGACGAAGGAAAGTTATATCTACCATGCATGTACTTGGATACCTTTCCAATGACAGAACTTGATGCCACAGGGACTCCCAGGCGATTTGCCAATCCTGGGGCACAAGCCTACGATAAACAACCAACCTTATCACTAAACATCCCTAATCAAGACGTTAGAAAATATCTATTGCATATTATTTACGTTTGTTAACTGGTCTTGTCTTCCTTCGTTTCGATTTATATCTTTATTTGCTATACAAATTATATTTCAAAGATATCGGCGTTAACTTTTGGAAAGCAAAACTGAACTGATAGCATATTACTCATATGCGTCTATTAAAAATAAAAATGAACAAAAAATAGCGTTCTTATCATCTTTATTCAGAAGTTGTTGCTTGTGTTTTTAAACGCAGTTGCGATCGAACTGTTTATGTCAACATTACGTAAACAGACATTGTCTTTCCAGCTCATTTTCAGCTCATTATGCCCCTTGTTGTAAAAAAGAAGCATTTCTTGAAGAAATTCTTGAACCCAACGAATCCTCCCTTTTTTATCCCGAGACCATTTGCAATTACTCCATTGTACAATCTTATTTCACAAACTTCGACATGGCTACATCATAAATGCAGTGCCAATCAATTAATAAAAAACCTTTCAAATTTCTAATTAACAGAATCTCCTTACAAATACAAGGCACAGGACTTAACTGAGATTATTTGGTGTGTGCCCTGTAAACAGCATAGAAGAACGGGAAGAAAAAACTTTTCATTAAATGAATAGAGTGTAGAAAAAAGAGATTTCCTATAACAATTGATGTAAAAGTACACGAAAACTAAACGGCTGTAACATGCTTTTCATTTCTTATTATTTGTTATTATTACAATGAAAATTTATTCTCGAGTTTTTTTTTCTTCGTGCGCTAAATTTAAATGTTAGCAAATAATCAGTCGATATTAGCTTCTTATTCTCTTGACATTTTTTAGACTCTTTCAATTTACGTTATTTTAGACTGGAATTTCATGCTTTTTTAAAGCCCTGATTAACCTTTAAAATTGTAATAAGCTAGTACTGATGCTAACGATTTTTTTTTAAATTTCTGACTAATTGATTCCAACATTTTTTAAAAAACTAAAAACATTTCTGCCATTTTGACAATACCTTAAAAACCCTCATGCTTTCTGACCATCCTGGCAAAATGGATACCCTGAAAGACTCGGATGAATCTCTGAGCGAAATAAAAATTTCTTGGCTTTTACATTTGCGTTAATAGTTAGGCAAAAAGGCGCGAAAAATAAAAGGCGAGAAAATTTCGCGTATTAAAGAAGATGTACCGTGCTACTTTTGTGCAGTTCTAATTTTTAATATCTTACAGGGTCAACTTACTTTCATCAAGCTTGCTTCCCACTCTTTCGTATTGATATTCAATAAATTCATTCCAGACCCGTCACTAAAATCAATTGGCGCATATTTACCAATGAAAAGTGTCGCTAGAAAACTGCTGACTAAGCAAATGCGTTCACAATTGCGATAATCATCTGCACACGTTTGATATATCTTCGCGATCTGATTACCTAAAATACGGCTACGAGAGTAGTTGAATTTGTCGTATTTTCGTTCGTCCTTTAACAGTTTAAGCATGTAAAAATCTTAAACAAAATAATTTTAAGATTTTAGCAGGGTTCGAATTAGCAGTTCGCAATTCGCGAATCGAAATGCTATTTTTAGGAATCACTTTGCGAAGAAAATAATAAAATTGAGAACCGAATATTTTTAAGTGGCGATAGAAATGCTGTTTTAGATCGCATTTTAAAAGTTTAAGAACGAAGAACGGCGATAGAAATGCTGTTTTAGATCGCATTTTAAAAGTTTAAGAACGAAGAACGGCGATAGAAATGCTGTTTTAGATCGCATTTTAAAAGTTTAAGAACGAAGAACGGCGATAGAAATGCTGTTTTAGATCGCATTTTAAAAGTTTAAGAACGAAAATCGGCAATAAAAATGCTTTTGAAGAACGACGATAGAAAAATGGTAATTGATCAAGGTGTTTCACAGGCCACATCTAGATGGTAGTTTACTTCGTTACAGAGTGTTGAAATTTTTGCGAACCGACTTTACTTTTCTAATTTGAACCCTGTTTAGCTATTAAAGTAGGTTGTAATCATGAGCTAGCTCGTAATAAAAGAACTCCACAAACGCTTAGTTTTCAAGAAGTTTAAAAACTTAATAAGCTTCTCTAGAAATGACATTGTGGCTTTTAATACGTAAAGAAACATCAAAAGATCATAAAAAAGCTTGCTGTTAGTTACCTGTGAATCTCTCATACGCTTTTGAACCAGTTATTTTAGAAAGTTGCATACTTCCACCGGCTGCCTGTTCAAGATCTTCACATTGTTTTGTTGTACTGGAATCCATCCAAACTGGAGAATTGGAAATTACAAAACAATCCTACAACGAGTATTTATATGAAGTATGAAATAACATCCTTGTAAAAGTTTATACACACGCCTTTTCTTAACACCACTAATTGTATTCTTATCGAATCTCAAAGGCAGTCACCTTCTCAAAAAAGAAAAATGTTTCATATCTCGGCGTGTAAAGGATGAACTCATAATAACTCCTCGTTTTATTGTACGTCAAACATTTTCATGCATCATTTTCAGCTAAATTTAAAAACACCACAACCACCCACCACTCCTGACTCTGACACTATCAAAAGGCGTCAGCAAAAAATGTTCCCAGAAGAAAGTACTTTGACCATAACTTGCATTTTATTTTCAATAATACCCATCTATAACGACCTTGGATTAACACGTTACAGGATGTTCACTCAAAAATTGATTTTCAAAATTCCTTCCCCTCTTTTTTCTGTAGTTACGACTGATGAACTACCTGACAGTTTAAGGAAAGAAAAAAAATGCAATATACCTGAAGAAAGAAAAAAGAAACAAAGGATGAAACAAATACAAGCTGAAGATCGAAAATGACATTGAAAAACTTATGCCTTACATAGACTGAGTGAAAGTTATGAAAATCCTGATATTCATGACAAAATGGACACCCTGCATTATTACCTGTAACTGATCAACAAGCGTGGAATTCTCGTCCAAGTGAGTCAAGGTTAACTCTGCGGCATTTTTCCAGTATACACTTCCGTGTTGTTGACCAGTCCCTGATATCATGTCAACTTTGCTAAAGTCCACTCCCTTCGTCATCATCTTCATCAAGAGAAGGTCGACTGCTTTAACCCACATCAAAGTTGGCGACGTGATCGTACATCCATCATTGTGACGAGTCAAACCATTCTCAGTGTGGAACTCAGGAAGATCTTTGTCGAAACTGCAACAACAGAGTTGGATAAATGGGACAAAAATAATGTTTTGTGAAAATTTTTTGAGAAAATGACAAAAAGATTTTAAAATTTTTAAAAACTTTCCAAGAGAAAATAGTTGCTTCACAGAGACATACATATTATTAAAAAAGCATATGAAAAAGTAACCATGGTCAATCTTACAACATCTGAGGGCACTCAAAACTGAGTTGTCACCCCCACTGTTTGTCAAAGACATATACCTTCGAAAACATTATTTTCTCGATTCCAATACATTAAAATTGTAGAATTTAAATAACGGAATAGCAAATCTAAAGGTCTTAAAATCCAAAGAAACTTTAAGTCAACCATAGAGCCTTCTTTACCAATATAAAACAAACTAAATATAAAGAAACATACTTTATAGAATCTTCATGAACTATATCTAATTTGTGGTTTGCAACAATAGCTTTTAGTGACTGCGTACTCAAATCAAAAGACAGAAAACATCTTCCCTCCATCCTTGAAAGTTAATACATCGTTTTCACTGAAAAAACAACTGAAGAGGTTGGAACTAGAAGGAAAACAATACGTTTATTTTTAACAACACTTGTAGGGTGACAATTCAAACCAAAATTGGAACATTAACCCGGAATTAACAATATCATAAACAATGAATTGAATATCAAAGAAGGATATTAAAAAAAATCAAATATAATACTTCAATATTCATGTGAATTTATTATATTTTTTTTTACAACAAAACTTGAAATATCAAAAAAAAAATGTAGTCATAAAAAATATTCTTATAATCTCTACCATTGAAATAATTTTCAAAATATCTTTCTAATGCTTATAACAAAAAAGAATTTAGAAAGAAACAAAAATAAAAAGATCGTGTATTATATAATAAGTTTAGTTTCATTCTTCCTGTAAAAATGGCGGTATGTAAACAAAAATAGAAAAAATTAGTCAAGTAATTTATAGAGATATTTAGGCAAACAGATACTAATCATGTCGAAATTTAAAGTCCACAATCCCTTCTTTTTCAGATTTAAATATTCGCGGCAATTATTCTAACAACTGTCTAACAGCGACAAAAACATACAAGTATTGGGAAAGCTCAAAATTACATAAACCTTCCCCGAATTTCTTTTTCCTTGACGAGCTACATTTTGTTTCAAAAGTTAACAAAAATTAATTGAACACATCACCTAAAACTTAACAAATTCTGAAATTTTCAATATCATACAGCTAAAGATCAAACCGACCTAATTTTTTTTATCGTTATACTCACACTCTGTTGCAAATTAAGGCGTTGGCCTTTCATTTTAACGAAGAAAGTTTGTTTTGATGTCAATAACCTAATTAAAATAAACTTCAGCTATGTAAATACAACGAAGAAAAGTTCGAATACAACGAAATAACATGTCAATCTAGAGCTTTAAAAAAACACTAGATTCGGGAAAGGCCTATTTCAATAATAAACACATTAATTTAATAATTTAATACTATATCAAAATTTTAAAGCAGAACAGACAAAAAGGATACGAAAAACACAGCCAATACTAATGGACTTCAATCAAATCTTGGTTATATTTCCACTAATCACAATATTGTTCGAAATGCAAAACATATTGTTTGAAAAACCTCAGCCATTTTTTAAGACGCTTCTAACATTTGTTTGAAGTGTTCCAAACATGAAACAGTAATTGGTAGAAACTGCAAGAAAAGTGCTAGTTGTCGACATTTTACATACTTACATATGACAGAGAAGAAGAAAAATCAATCCAAAGAAATCCAATTTTTTTACATATTTGGTGAAAATATAATATCTACGACGACCTTTGTATTCCACAAAACAGACCAGGGTGCCCACAGATTTAAAATTTTACAAATTTAGGAGAATTTAGGACTTTGGGTCAAAAATTAGAAGAACACTTTTAGAAGGAAACAGTTATTATTAAGCACACCATTTTCAACATATGCATACTGGCTAACCTTTTGTCAAAACAGAAGAGCAAGAACACTATTTGGAAAGAAAAAATGCAGGATATGCAATTTTAGAAATCGATCTTTTTGTTTCAAATTTTAGGCTAGTTAGGAGATTTTGGGATATTGTTTATTTATCTTATAAATTTTTACTTCCAATGGTGTAAAAATTTCGATATGATCTTTACATTGTTGATCTCATCATGTACTCATTACGTAATGTCAAAATATATAATTGCATATCTACTTTGTACAGTGAAAACTAATAGTCATAAAGCAAACTCATGGCTTCTGCAGCTCTCGAACGCACTGATGCAGAGGGATCTTTCAACAACACAACCAACGCTGAAAATAGAAATTCATAGATGTAAACAATAAAAAAACATGTCACACATAGATCTCACTGAACAAAATCAAAATAAACATTTAGCAATGTTTTTAGCCAAGTTTTTTCTTACAAGTTATATAACAAGAGATTATTATTTATATTTACTCAGGACAACATGGTTTTTATTGGAACTATATTTGCCAACGGTGTATTAAATCACGTTAGACTTAACAAAGAAACTGTTAAATTCTAAAAAGACTAATGCTCGAAGCTACAACACTCACTATATATTGTAGTCACAAACCCTTGCTATGGCAGAGGAAAGTTGTTACCAGCCCCCCAGTTCTAGTAAAACCACATTTTGAACATTAAAAACGCATTAAAAAAGGTAAAACGAACAACAGCAGACGACAGTACTTAAGGATTTTCACAGAACCCACATCCCTTGCTCGGACATCAAGTAGTTAGTAGTAAAATAACATTATGAACATTTTGACCATTAAAACGAACAAGTGAAAACAATAATACCATCTACTTACCACTGCAGACATGATCGAGTGACACAGAATTACGTTCTTCTTTGTTAAGATTACCCAGCAGGAAGCCAACAAACAACGCAGCGTTAGCACGAACATCTGGCCAATTACTTTTGAAAAACGTAACACATCCCATGACATAGAAATTCATTTTATCGGTGTAATCTGCAATCTGAAAATAAATTATAATCTCTTTCTTTAGATCTGCCAAAACTTTGTCGGCAAGAAGTGACAAAATTTTGTGGCGACAAAGATTAAGGCAAAAAAAAAATTAAGGCAGATTAAGTATTTGGTCCAACAATTAATTTGTACCAATAAAAAATTTTAGCTAGTTTTTTTTAAAAATTTATGCTAAGTTTGACCTTGATGCACTATAAGGAATTACCAAATTTTAGCATCAGATTCTCTGCACATAAACTGAACTTTCTGAGTTGGGTATTTTAGGGTGCCAAAAAATTTACATCACTGTCCCTAATTGTCCGCCCTTAGTAATCAATGAGATGACGAACATTTTCTTTTTGTCTGGGCCATGAAGGTATATATATAAACAACAATAATTTTTATCTATTCATGCATAATTTAAAAGAATGATATCTGAGGGAATGTATCTTTTCTTTCCCCATAACTTACGGGAATAAATTTTTACTAAAATTAATTTTTCCAAATTTATGACATGCTTAAAATTTTGCGTACTTTAGTTCTCACGAACTTTCATCATAGTTGCTTTTTGCGAAATTAATTTCAAAAAAAACAAAAACACAAAAAACATTGAACTCAAAAATTACAACGACAAGTTTTTCAGTAAATATAGGAAAGTTAAAAAATACAATCATAAAAAAATTCAAAAAAACACATTTTGTCTTCTTTCTAATTGATCCTTGCGAAATTTTTTAATTAACCCTTTTCGCGAAATTAAATTCCCACAATCTAAAAACTCACTCGACCTTTGCAAAACCGTGTACAAAAATTCTCACAAAAAAGTATTCTTCAAGGTAATTTTTCAGATACAATTGATTCTCACTTCTCATATACAAGCTCGAATTCCACGATAGTACAAAACTGAGGGGAAATTAATCACTGTATCTAGTTTATGAATATCCAGCTTTGCAGTGGACTAAAAACTTGTGTATTGACAAAGCGTTATCAATATTGAAAACTAGAAAGTGAATCTATTACGATAAAAATTACTCACGATAAGACGAGATAAATCGTTCATAAATTCTCCGTAGTGCAAATTCCCATCTTCAATAAGATGTTTCTGGAACATATCATTAATCGCGGTGGAACCAAGTCTTGGACCAATTAAACGTAGAGCAACTTTAGAAGCCTGTAAAAATAAACATTAGTAAAGCAAATTTGACGTTGGTTCGGATACCAATGCATTTATCTGATCTTTCCAAATCCCTCTGGCAAAATGACAGTCTCTGTGGCTTTTAATTTTAAATTCCCAAACTAAAGTCGCCCAAAACAATATTTGCTTAGTAAATATTCGTAGCAACCGCGCATGCCTACCAGTCTCTAAATTACAAGAATGACATTCTCTTACCTTGGTAACGATCGTTTCTTCGTTTAGATGTAACAGTATACTAACAAAGTTTGTATGGATTTGTTCTAAAAAGGAGTTCTCTGATGGACCATGACCAAAGCGGGATAAATTACCAAATAAATGTATAGCAGCTGCTCGAACAGAGGCGTTCTCCTGGAAAAAAATAGACGAAGGTCATATAAATGGAGAAAAAGGGTTGCCAAATGATAGTTTTTCATGGTACATTCGTGTATCCATTTTCTACTAAGAATGGTCCGACTAGACCTCTAATCAAACACAATCATTGTAGTCACAAAAAAGTAGAATTACTTTGTGCTTTGCTAACACCACTGTTTGGCAAAACACTGGATCTCACTGGAGGAGTTGTCACAATTTTTAGAGTCGAATTTTAAACCTTACTTGAGAAGATGACAGCGTTTTCATTAATTAAATTTTTTAATAAATTAAAAATTTTTTTTAAAGCTTAAAAAAAAGGTTGTAGTACAAAAATTTTAGGAGATAAAATTGAGAAAGATTATAATGATTGCAAAAAGATAAACAGGAAAATATCAACATGTGTTCAATGTGGCTAAATTTTCAGTTTTTGAGAAAAAAATTATGGAGTGGTTTAATATCCTTAAATGTTAGAAATTAATTAAGACAAATCAATCGTTTCCAACCCTTTTAATGCATAAATATACCTTTTCAAAACATGGTCGTATCCTCAGACAAATATTGATAAGGATTTGACGAACAGCACCTTCGTCTAAAAGTGCTAATATCCGTGTCAAGCCAGACATAGCTTCCAATGTGATAGTCATCTCAGGATCCTCCTTATCATCCATACCTGCCATCATTGCAGATAAAATTGTTGTTGAATACGTCTGTAACTTTTGACCACCCACGCTGGCTACATTACCCAACCCACGGATGCATAACTTTCTCACTAAGTGAGCTGGGTCAACAAGTTTTGATAACAAGCTGTTCATGAGAAGTTCGACCAGTTGCATATCACCACAACAACGTTGGTTAACAAGCTGGAATAATAAATAAATAAACTCCAATGTTTTTTTAAACTCTTTAACACAACAAAGGTACCTTCAACATTAGCTAGTAGAATTACTAAATCCCAGCGATGTTTTATTTTTTGTTAACTTTGTAAGGCTTTATTTGAACACATAGCACTTTCAAAGATCATGCCTTGCAAATTTCCCTTCATGTTAAAGTTATACCGCTCTAAAATTGACAGCCACCACAGACAGGCAGAGTTTTAAAATTCCACACAAATGTATATGGATAAGTTAGCCGATGTGCCACAACCCGTTATATCAAGCAGTTATGCTCAATTGAAGAAATCATGAATACCTCAGCGAACACAGCAGCAGGCACGAGTCGTTGTGTATCATATGGACTTGAAAGTGATGGTAAAAGCGACGAAACAAGATCATTGATTGAAGATGGCTCACATTCACACAAAGCTCTGGAAAGACAAAAACAAATAAACGTGACAGAAACAACAATAATTATGTTAAAAAATTTACAACCAAAACGCAGACATTAAGTTCCTCAGCACCTAGAAAACAATATGTTCAGCAATTTCAAAGCTTAGGCTGGAAACACAAATTGAGCCTTTGTAATATATACGTAAGATACGTGAGAACGTGCCAATACTGATTTCCACTCAAGAATAAAACAGAGAAGAAAGTGATTTCTGAAATCCGATGGGTTGATAAAATTTTCTGTTTTGATCCAAACTGAAAGTTAAAATCATTTCAACTTTCTTTGCGAACATGATTGGTTAGCTATATAAACACAAAAGGAAATCAGCAGGATAGCCACTTAAATAAAGCATTCTTCTTCTTTGGTTCTGTTTTGTTTTTGAAGGAAAATTTACTCACACAACGACTAGTTGTAAACCATCACAAAATGTAGCCGTATCATCAAACAAAGACCAAACATCCTTATCATCAATTTGTTTCTTCAAGGAGGTGCATTTAGTTCGGTTAATGAATTCTTTGAAACAAATAATAGCCATACTGCAACGAAAAGATAAACGCATTCAGACTTTAATACACTGTCTTTCTTGATTAAAATTTTCTTAAATGTTCTTAGATTAAATTTTACATGTTGGGACTGGATATACTCAATTTTTATCGGGATAATATAAACAGGGTATTTAAAAGGTGGCTGTTGTGAATGCTTTGAAAGTTGACTTGCCTAAACCTCTGAATACACACGAATATGGAGCATTAGAAGATGCAGCAAAGAGGGTTTTAGAACTCTTCAAAATACTTCAAACTTAACGTAGAAGCATATTGTTGTGCATGGTGTTTGTTTGTCTTACAGTTCAGGTAACCCAAGTCGTCCTCCTTACTGTTGTTCAATGGAGCACAAAAGTTCCTCGTTTTAATTGCGGTTCATTCTTGAGGTTTTACCAAACACACTGATTAGAATTTAGGTAACTTAGAAAGATAAACGCAAGGTAAATGCTTGGTAGCCTTTATCAAATTCGCAAAATCAAGTTCGCTTTTCTAAACGTCCGTTAGAAGATCAATGTCAAAATTTTTAATGAAAAGAATGCATTAACAAATGTGCTGGAAATAGTTCATCGCAAAACATAAACAAACTTTTTATTGCCTAAAACCGACATTATAGATTTTTTAATACATTAGTAAACTAAATATTTCATTTTTTGAATCAAGATGGAAGAACGACTAAACCTATACCCTTGTTTTATAAAGAGACAAGTGCAAATAAAATTAATGTTTGGTAAATACAAATATAATTACCAAACATTAATTCTTTACACCCGTCTCTTCAATGAAAAGTGTATTGGTTTAGTCGTTCTTCCAAAAAAACTGGTATTACCTTAGCGAATTCAAATTTAGAATTATGTTTTTAACAACAGGGAATTTCCTAGCATAACTGATAAACAAGGAAATGGAGCTTCTGCATGCCAGTTGCCAAAAAAACAAAACAGAACAGTGCTTAGTGCTTTCCTAAGGCAGTGCATTTATACCTCATAGGAGAGATTGTTGAGATAACTTCCTTTTTCTTCCCTTTTATATGATCTTGGACTGATATCTTCACATCCACACATGAACCAAGTCTTAACAAAGTAGCCGAAAGAAGTTTTGGAAATAAATTGGATACCAGAACTTCAGATTCAGGTACTTTAAAAATTTCGGTTAGAGCAGCAGACACCTAAGATAAAGGATTGTAAATGTATGTCATGAATGTATATTAAAAAAAGGTTGATAATTAAATTTAATTGGTTACTAGTAAAATTACTGATTAAAACTAAACAGATAACCTTTATTTATGACAAATAGTGTTGGCACCACACCCAAATTGTGGAAATAAAACCAATTACAGGCATCCTACTTCATTTCAAAATGAAAGTTAAGTAGTTTCAAGAAGCATTTATGCAGTTTTGGAGTTCCTTTGGAATGTTTTTATTTATGATATTTGAGGGCTTTTAACTATGTTTGTGGGCTATGATATTTGAGGGCTTCTTAACTATGTTTGTGGGCTAAGTTTGTCAGGTTTTTAAAGAATGACATGTTTATGGAGTATGAATGGAATTCATTAAGATTCATGTCAACTATTTTAGTTCGATTTGCAAATGCAACTATGGAGGTAATACTTTTTGTATCACAAACTGGATTTTTGTCTTTTTTCAATTCCCAAAGTTTGAACTTAACATGTTGCTTATTAAACTCTGTAGAAGTAGAATGAGACAAAAATTTTGAGGTCGATTTAAGAAAATTGCAAAAATATTCTCAAGCCAGAAAATTTTAACAATTTGACAAAGTGTCGCAATCCCTGCCTTAGGGCCCAAGAATTAATTTGGACTAAATTTAAGACCTACAGATTTTTAATTGGGGAAGTTGTCCTGTGTTAAGATTGAAAAAATAGTGTTTTTAGAGATATCTAAGCTATTTGTGAAAAATGTTAGGGGTGCCTGCTGATTTACAAACAAAAAATAATATACTAACTGCAAGTGACAAAGGTGTTGCAATTCGAGTCATTTTGAACTTATCTTTGGTATCTTCGTGTTCAGTATAAGGAGGAGAACGATGCAACAAATCAAGCAGATGATCAAATGCATCTGAGGTGAGATCTTTGTCTTTTGCTAGTGTTTTCCAAAATTCACATACAGTTCTAAGAATATAAATCAGTTACAAAAAAAATTAAAAAACACACATATTAAAATCTGTATCAGTCTCTGTGTAGGAAAATGAATTTGAAGTTGTACTCTTTTATCCATTTTCTGAATATTTTAAAGACACGACATCGTCAGAAATGTCCAAAAAACAATTTGTAAAAAAAATTTCTACATGTAATTTGTTTCTTCCCAGAGGCTTAAAACACAAAATGATAGAAACTTGCAAGAGGTAATGTTGGTAATGTCGGTTCAATTTCTGGTCATTTTCTCTTCACAGTTAATTAATATTATTACTTACGATTTAAATGGTACTGGGAAATCCAGGAAAGCCTGCAACACTTGTATCAAGTGATGCGTAGCTAATGTCCTCATTGCAACTAGTGAACCAGTAATGG
This sequence comes from Hydractinia symbiolongicarpus, assembly GCF_029227915.1. Lineage (NCBI taxonomy): Eukaryota > Metazoa > Cnidaria > Hydrozoa > Anthoathecata > Hydractiniidae > Hydractinia > Hydractinia symbiolongicarpus. The sequence continues at coordinate 9,603,438 of NC_079885.1, forward strand.
TTTGATTAAAACTGACAACGCTTAAGTTGTCAACAATTTCTTTGACTAAAGTATGGACCTATAAATAAACAGAAAATAATAAGCAGAGGTATCAGAATAGAGACATTATTTTATTTTACATGGAAAAATTCATTCAGGTCTTTTTAGAAAAATGTTGGTATGTGTAGCGCAAAGCACACGTCCTGTATTTTAAGGATGATTTTAGACATGGAGATAAGGGTTGGCTGCTTATAAAGTTTGGAATTTTGTACGTACTAATAACAGCATGCCTAAATCGATTTACACGTATTTAAGTGTGTGTATGCTATTTACGTGTTTTGTTAAAAATCACGAGTAGGCCTATTAAAAAGAGGTTATTAACAAAAAACAAATGACAGTATGGAAGCTTTGGACATAAAAAATAACGTAAAATTCATAAGAAAAGAAAGAAGGGGTTGAAAGATTTTAAAACACGTCAGATGCATAACGCCAAAAAATGTCAAAATCTAAACTTAAAATTACTAATGGTAAAAACTAGAATTTATGGAAAGGTGTATGGAAAACAAAAAAAAAAAATTATACTTCTTTTCCAAGCTCTGCACCACGAAATTTCATTAAACAATTCAACATGGCACATGCACCACTGGAACTTTGACAGTGGGGATCTTTTAGGCCATCTGTAAGTGAAAATACAAGTGTTTTGACTTGCTCATCTGGTGTCTTTTTGCTGATTACCTGCAAGAAAAACAAATTTTAAAATTGAAATGCCTAAAACGTTAAGAAATCCTTGACCTCTATCTAGACAGGAAATGGACAAATCAGTTAAATTAGAATTTGAGCATTAAATGCAAAGAAAATAAACTAAAGAACAAAAATATGAGAATTCCCAAAGGTTGAAAAAATCAAAAATCCTTATTTTGCACGAATAATAAATTTTGTGTCTATTATAATATTAAACTTTTAGTATAGCTTTAGGTTGGTCAAAATACAATTTCCAGTCTTTTTTAAACAAAAATTGTAATTCCAACTTGTCATTTTGCAGAGCTGCAATGCTTATTTGTTTTGAGAAAAATAATTCAAGGAATTGTTTTAAAGTTGATAAGGCTAGAAACTCAACTAAGAAACCATGAAATTGTTAACTTTATGCGAATACGAAAGAAAAGTGAAACCGACACAACTGAGTGTCGATTTTAACCATTAGTAGTTACATAAAACTATAAAGACAAGTGTTTTCTATCTCTCGCACAGGTCGTTGCTCATATTAAAGCTAATTTTTACAAAAATTAACAAAATTATCAAAAAATTACATGAGATTTTAAAAAATCTTTTGGTCTTTCTTTCCTTTTTTTTTTAATTGACATTTTCCAACCCTCCTTTGCAATTTAAATTTCAACTTTGCAATCTTTTATTAAACAGATTCCCATCCCAGTAAAAGTTGGACTACCAACCCAAGTATAAAAATTGATACATGGCAATTGAATGATCACACAGAATACACTATGACCGATTATTTTAAGGAGGTACCATATTTGTGTTAGACCAGAGACTGGAATAGACAGTAAACCTTTTTTTTGTGACAGATATCACATTTTACTGTGTTTCGCTGAAGAGTGAGAAAATAATACACTGATTAAAATTGGCATTGGTTTAGTACTACTTACAAAAAAAGGAAAACATAAAAAAGGGGAAATCAGACAAGCCAAGATTTGCCGTCGCATGAAGCAAATATTTACTTATTTAATTGGTATTATGCTAGCTGAAACTTGAATACAAAAAAGTTACCATAGAGAGCTCATTCACAACATTAAAAAGAACAGATGGTTCGCTCTTGTTTAAACTTTCTTTCAACTGAGTTAAACCTTGAATGCGATCATCATTAACATTTGGAGGAACGCCTGAAAAATTGAATAAAAAAGGATTCTTGATAATAAATTCAATATTCACATCTTTTTTTTGCCTAATATTTTATTATTTAGGGATGAGGTCCATACACATGTAAAAATGTTTACAAACCTTCATATCGGTCATTGATAGTCAAAAGTAACTGTACGCACTGCATGCTATTTTGACGCACTGAAGTCACTGGATCAGTACATCGTGGTAAAAATCGACCCAGAATGTAACCCAAGGTGTTGAAATGTATACCACCCTGTCAAAATCATTTAAAAATCAAGTAGCTTTTGATTCAGCACAGAATTTTTGGTATTATTAAGAAGTACATAAATGTAGATGAAAACTTACAGAAAAATTGGCTACATTCAAATAGTTTTGAAGTATAACTTTGACAGTAAGGAAAACTCTTTCTCGCTCATAATTCTGAGCCGAAGTCATGTATGGTTCCAGCAGCTAAAAAATATGAAACACTTAAATGCTGCTATATTGGCTGATGATAGGTATGTGATCAATATTGATAGATCGTACAAAAAATCAACACATTTATGAAGAGTTCTACTACTACTATTTTTTATTAAGAATGCAAAGTAAAGAAGATCAGCCATGAGAAAAAGTAAAACAAGGTTCTTGCAAAAAAGTTCAGAGACAAAACCATCATTCCTTATCCTATTTTCTTGGAGAGTTATGTCAACAACAATGTTAATAATACATCTTGTAACGCATACTGTCTTGAGATTCAATACCTTGAGAAGTGATTGGAGAGGTAATGGCTTTGGATCTCGACTAGATAATTCTTTCATCAACGCATTTAAACTTTCGACTGCTGAGTTTATCAATTTCTCTGCCTCTTCCTAAACATCATCAAATTAATGAAAATTTTTTACTTAGCAAACCTCTTTAAAGACATTATACCGTTTGCGTAAATAAAACGATTTCTTTAAAAAAATATTTTTGCATCTTTAATAATTTTTATTACCTCTGACTGGGTAGTGGTATCTTTACCACGTAATGGTGACTGCTGTGAAGACAATATAGAAACAGGGTAGACATTGCTGCAGCATACGCCAACAATTTCTGAAATGTCTGTATCATTTACACTTTCTTCCAACTTACTAATAATCCCTTATTAAAGAAATAAACATACTTCCAAAAACTAAACATACATTACTTTTAAAAACTAAATAAAAAGAAAAGAAGATTCAAAAATATTTAACATCCAATATGTTTAAATAACTTATTCCCCCATCCCTCAAACACTGTTCCAACATTCTTTGATTTGGATGTGATGTTTCCTGAATTTTAAGTTCTTGTTTTTAACACATGAAATGCTTGACATAATACAAGGTAATGGCACTTAAACATTAAGGCTGTATCATCTTTTACTAATCCCGATTTTAAAGCACTCTTAGCGTTCTTAGTGGGTTGAAATAAGAACATAAAATACTATCCTTCATACTTATTAACTGAGTTAAACCTTGAATCCAATCATTGTTAGTATTTGCAAGAAATACCGGCAACCTTATTTTAATCTACGTTAATTTTGCGTAAATGTTTATATTGAAAAATTAAAGTGTCTAAAGCTACTTGGTCCAAATGTTTATAAACTGAAAACAGCTTCAGGGACGTAGTTCTCAAAAAAAGAACATAACAAACAATGCAAGGATACACTAAATTAGTTATAGCATCGATTGCTAGTGCCCGTGTCTCTGTGGCTGCAGTCTTTGATTCTGATTTTAAAAACCCCTAAAAAATAATTATATTTAGACAAAACAAAGGACTTAAACAAGACAAAAACAATAGATGTAACATTAATTTACGTACTTCCATGTGTTTTAAGAGATCTGTTCTACGTGTAAACACGTAATTCTCACTCTGCAAGTGATTAGGTTGCACTGCTCGACCAATCAATTCAACAGCTCGAATTAAATTTTGTTTCACATTATTATCACGTACGGTTGTAAAATGTGGATTAATGACTCGCATCACATTTGATTCCAACCGTGCACTTACCAGTCTAAACAAAAGGTTAAAACACTTAAATCAAACCAAAAATTTGTTTCTGAATCAGTTAACATGAAAACTATGTAGGAACACGAAAAAATGAAAACTTTACTATGTAAAACAGACTTTTTAAGGGGTACAATATTTCTTACAAACAAGAAAGTTTGCCTATATTTAGGTGTTCTTGATTAAAGTTTTTTTATCATTTATCACTGTACCCAGGTGGTCCATAGAACACAACATATCCATAACACAACATCACTGTGCTTTTTATTCTTTCCACATCTGCTTCTGATTTATCCTAGATGAAAAAAAAAGAAAATAAAAAAAACCCTTTTCTATCTAAATCCATCACCATTGCTTAAATGATTTCAGATTTCTTGTACCTTAATTAATCCCATAAATCCTGTTGCTTTACGAACCATTTGAGTTTTCGTAACTTCTTCTAATTTCATCAAACATTGATCAAGGTGAGATGCGGCACAAAAGCCAACTCCAACAGCGCAACCCTCTCTCTCAGTTTGATTGGTATGATCAACCGATGAAAATATTAAATTTAGATGCTCTCTAATAAAGTCTGTAGTTCCAATTTTACGTAAAACTACACCAAGGCATTTGTAGAGAAAGTTCTAAAATATTAAGAGTCAACATAGAAAGAAATATTGAGAGAAATTATAAAGTATAAAAAAAGTACGTAAGGAAACCTTTTCCTCTGTACAACCAGCATACAAAGGCAATTGAAGGCCAATTTCACGACCAAATGCTAGGAACCATTCTTCTGAATCAACAGCACTTAAGGTTTTTGCTAACAACTACAAAGAAATAACAACAAAAATAAGAACAACACAAATAAATATTTAAATAAAAATCAGAAGAAGCAAACAAGGGTACAGTAATATTTCAGATACCTTAAGAATAAGATCTTCCCATGCTTTTTGATTCCAGTTTTCTGAGTCGTATGAATTTTCTAAATAATTAATATTGTGACGCAACTAGTTTAGATGAACAAATAATATATAACATTTCTCTCATTAAAGATAAAGCTATTTTTACAACTGTCAAACATTAACGCATTATCAAAATATACTAGTCTCATACCTTCTAAGTACACTGTAAGTTTTGGAATGACAGTGTCCCACATTTCCACGATGTTGGGATGTATATTAGGTGAATATGACTTCAAAAAGTTCAGAATATGTATTCCTCGACCACCTCCTTTTAATGGATGTCCAGTGATCACCTAATACAAAATAAAGAATATTTATGTGAAACAAGCCTTAGGGTGCAGGATGTTCAATCAAAAGATAAGAAGTAATCAAGAATTTAAGAAGTAATTTTTTGTCAAGTAATCCAAAATCTACAAGCTACTTACAATAAGTCTTGATAGAAGCGCTTGTGGTTTTGGCACATTCACTAAAAACACAATAAATTGGAGTGTGAGATGTCAAAAAATCACATCCGCATGTTTAAAACTTGAGCATGGATTAATATTCCAAAAAGGCCAAAAATCATGACACTTACAAAAACTTCGCTTGTAGCATTTTCTTCTCCGATAAGAAAACATCGAAAAAAACATTAAATATTTAACATTTTAGAATTTTTCCTGCAACTTTATATTTCTGCAAGCCAAACAAGGTGACACCTCATTGCGCATTTAATATTAAAGTAATAAACAAACTTAGAATAATCGTCTCAGATAATATTTCTAGGATTTCTCGCTACACAAAATTATAAAAGCTAAAACGGAAGTTTGAATATAACTTAACAGTACCTTGAACTGTATATTGAATCATGTAACTCTCATCTTCTTCTTCTCTTTTCCTTGATGCAATAATTGAAAGAGCACGACATACCGCCATTATTGATTCAGTGTAATGACTAGGTAGCAGAAATTCCAATAAATATGGCCAAAGCACCTAAACACAATAAAGTATTCTTACAGTAAAAAATATCTAGAGTATAAACACAATAATGTGTAGTCCCAAAAATTCACCTACGTACTCAACAAAGAAAAATATAATGGATTTCAAATTTTTTGATGATATCAGGAAGTGTCCAACACATATAAAATAATTTCTTCAGTAGTGTATGAATCCAACTAATTTTGATTCCAGTCAATTTTCCCAACCTGTCGTCACGTTTGATAATAACATTACTAGTCGATAAGGCCTGTGGAGAAATCCACTTAGGCAGGAGGACAATAAAAAAATAGGTTGTGTTAGATTTTTTGCTGACGTCAGCAGTGCAGATATTTGCCGAAGTTTAGTTTATTCGTTGCCTGTAATGTGTAGAGGTTAAAGCGCTGATCAAAATAATACAGGATCATATGTTTTTGGCAAACGCCTAAGGAAATATAAGGTTTTAATAATTTTGCTGATATCAGCAATGGCTAGTCAAAACTGTAAAAATTTTTTTCAGAAATTTGTATGCATGTTGCCTTCATCGTATAGATCTTGAAACGCTGATCAAGAAAATGTATAGGATTATGTGCTTTTGACAAACGGTTGCAGAGATATTAAGGTATAAAGGTTTTTGATGACATCATTAACCCGTCCATTCCGAAATGGATTTGGGGACACCATCATCATCATCATCATCATTCTCGACTTAACGTCCGTTTTCCATGCTGGCATGGGTTGGACAGGGTATATTAATGACCCTCTTCCAATCTGATCTAGACTGTGTTAGATCTAAACTCAACTTCCTCTCTATCAAGTCTGTCCTTATAACCTCCTGCCAAGTCTTTCTCGGTCTGCCTCTGGGCTTTGCCCCAGGAACTATCAAGTCTCTACACTTTCTTACCCAATTATCCTCCTCCATTCTTTCCAAGTGCCCCAGCCAATTCAATCTTCTTATCTGGATAACATCTTTAATTCTACGGAGACTTAGCCTGCTTCTTAGCTCATCTGAACTCTTTCTGTCTCTCAGACTGGCGTTACACATCCACCTAACCATTCTCATATCATTCCTTTCTAAACGGTCAAGATCTTCCTGCTTCACTGCCCATGTCTCACTACCGTACAACATAACACTTCTTACACAGGCCTCATACAACCTACCTTTTACCTCAATTGACAGGACTCTGCTAGTCAACAAAGGAAGTAACTCTCTGAACTTTTTCCAAGCAGAACCTATCCTGCAAGTAACACTTCTTCCAACACCCCCTTCATTGCCCAACATATCACCTAAGTAACAGAAGTTCTCAACTATCTCTAACGAGCCACTGTTGTACATCATTAAAGCTGGAAATACTTCATTCTCTATAATCTCACCTTTGCAACACTTGCATACAAACTGAATGTCAGCTCTTAACCTTCCACTAATACTACTGCACTTCTTATGTACCCAATGCTTGCAAGTCTGACAAAAAATTGAGTTACTACCAACCCCTTTCCTGCAAACTCCACAAGGCTACTTTCCAACTACAAGGTCACACTTGGCTGCAATGCTACTAATCATGACTTTAGACTTTGCTGTGTTTACCTATAGCCCTTTCTCTTCTAGTCCTTTCTTCCACTTCTCAAACTTTTCAACTAATTCTTCCATCGACTCTGCTATGAGAACCAAATCATCTGCATACAATAACTCCCATGGACAACCTGTTCTGAACTCCATCGACAAGGCTTAAGACTAGAACAAACAACAAAGGACTAAGTACAGAACCCTGATGTACACCAACATTTACACTAAATTCATCACTAAGTGAATCGTTAATCCTGACACGACTTCTAGCATTGCTGTACATAGACTGTACCATCGAACTAGCCACTCATCCAAACCTAATTTTCTCATAGCCCACCAAATAACTTTACGTGGCACTCTATCAAAAGCATTCGCTAAATCTACAAAGGCAAAATATAGATTCTTTCTCTTCCTAAATACTTTTCCTGAAGCTGTCTGAGTAAAAATATTGCATCTGTAGTGCCGCGCCCTGGAACAAAACCAAATTGCATCTTATCTATATCAATTCTTTCTCTAAGTAACTTATCAATCACTCTTTCAATAACTTTCATTACTTGATCAACCACCTTCAAACCTCTATAGTTACCCCTTTCTAATGCATCACCCTTGCCCTTGAAACAATTCACTAATACACTCGACTGCCACTCACTCAGAATAGCACCATCCTTTATAATCTGGTTAGCAAGACTTGTAATAAGCTCAACTCCAATACATCCAGATGCTTTTACCATCTCTGCAACAATACCTGATACTCCTGCAGCCTTGCCAATCTTCAATTTCCTAATAGCCTCCACTACCCATTCTGTCTTGATCTGCATAGCTGGCCTTTCTACAACATCATCATCAGACAAATTATCCTCGTCCAAATCAAACTCAGTGTTAAGCAACCTCTGATAATGATTCTTCCAAGCTACCCTTTTCTCCTCCTCTGTGCTAGCCAAAACACCTTCATCATTACGTATACACTTCTCACCTATAATATATCTTGATTAGTCTTCTTCATTTGCTTTGCTATCTTGAATACCTCATTGCGCTGGTCTTCCCTTCTTAACACATCTGCAAATCTGTTTCTCTCTGCTTCTGATTTTGCCTTATACACTGCTGTACGAGCGCGACGCTTAGCTTCTAAGTAAATATTTTTACTACCACCTGACTTCCACTCTTTCCAAAGTTTCCTCTTTTCCTTTATACACTGGTCAACCTCATTATTCCACCACCAGGTCTGTCTATGTCTAGCTGGTCCTTTCGTCCACCCACAGGTATCATCAGAAGCTTCTAGAAGACAATTCTTCAAAGTAGTCCAAGTACTTTCAACATTGTCACTATCACATTGACTATTGTAGGCTAACTGCTGAACTTTTGCACTAAATTGTCTTGCTACAATCTCTTCCTTCAGCTTCCAGACTTTTCGACGGGGCCTGTACTTTCCCTTGGCTTCTTTAACACTCTTCAAGATAATATCACAAACCAGCAACCTATGCTGGGAAACACACTCTTCCCCCGATAAAACTTTCACGTCCTTCACCACTTTCTTGTCTGACTTTCTAACCAGGAAGTAATCTATCTGTGTCTTACAACCACCTGACTCATATGTTATCAGCCTACTCTGTCTCTTACTGAATGATGTGTTGCAAACCACCATGTCCGTTGCCATTCCAAACTCAAGCAATCTCTCCCCTTCCTTATTTCTGCTCCCAAATCCATAGCCTCCATGCACACCTCTATAACCTTCAGATGACTTCCCAACATGACCATTAAAGTCGCCGCCCACCATGACAAGTTCAGTGTCTCCAAACTTTGATGTGACTGCTATTAACTCATCATAAAACTTATCTTTATCTTCCTCACTGAGTCCACACTGTGGAGCATAAACTGACAGAAAAGTGACAATCCTATTACCTATCAAAAACTTTATCACTATAATACGACTATTAACACGCATAACATCTATTACTTTTTCTACCCACTTCTCTGCAACGAATATGCCAACTCCTCCATATCCATCACTATTACCAATCCAAAAAAGCTTATACCTTGCCCTCCTACCTTCCATAAATCTCACTGAAGCTCCTCTCCACCTAACTTCCTGAACACAACACATATCAACAGATCTACGTTCTAACATTTCAACTACTTCACCTGCTCTACCTGTCAGAGTACCAACATTTACACTAGCCATCCTCAACCTAGTGTTATCTACCTTGTGATTTGGGAACTACCTTGTGGTTTGGGAAACTTACCCAAATTGGTCCCAGGTGGTCCCTAGTTACCAACGAGGTGAAAAAACATTGACGTCACCACTTCGTTTCCAAGTTATTTGGCCTCAAAGTTTTAAGTGTAATGGCATCATTAATTTCATATACTTTCCTTTGACGTTAATATTATTATAACGTTAAAAGTTTGGTAATTTACAGAACATATTTATAAGTGATGTTTTATAGACTTTATTGAAGAAAACTTTGAAAAATATAATCGACATTGCAAAAGTATTATATAGACTAGCCGAATTCCCGTGGAAAAATCCACTAAATCTCTTATTGAATGCATGTACGGGACACCAAACAAAAACATACAGCATGGTAATTTAAATTTTTAAAACTTACACTTTAACTTCGGCTCTTTGTCTCTTTTTTATAACGGGACGGAAAAAAGAGAGAAAAGCCCTGGAATTGAGGTTGCTCACAGTCTGCATTGCTTTATATTTATACCCGTTGAAACCAAAACGTTGAAAATATAAGCAGGTGCAACAAAAATATAAATAAAAATGCAAAATGTCCATACCAAAATCAGATATTCAGTCTATTGCATACACAACCCTTTTAAAGTTTTACACAAGATATAAGAAATTAACAGTTATCTGCGTTCCCGTGAAAGAATCCAATGAATCTGTCATTGAATCGATGTAAGGGATACCAAACAAAAACATACAACACAGTAATTTGAATTTTCAAAAATCACATTTTAACCTCGACCCGGGCTCTTTGTATTTTTTATACCGGCATGGCAAAAAGAGAAAAAAGCCCTGGAATTGAGGTTGCTTACAATATGCATTATTTTTATACCCGCTAAAACAAAACATTTAAAAATATAAGCAAGTTATGCAACAAAATAAAAATTAAATGAGATAAAAATTCAAAAAGTCAACACAATCTGGACTGTACTGTACCTTCTTTGCCATGCGAGAAGTACACCTTGGAAAATAGTATGCCAGACATTAGGAAAAATTGCTAAGTCACACAAAAAATTGCAAATTTTCCACAACGTACAGTTGCATCATACCAAATAAGCTATTTACTCTATTGCATACAGCAACCCTCCCAATGCGCAAACGTGCCGTGCATAATAACAATGCAGCGTTTTGAATTTAAGAATCGAATAATATTTCAAACGATCATAATGTAACAGATGTAAACATTGATTTAAAAACCAGTAACAACGGAAAAATTACTTTTTATAGTTTATAAAATTCTCATCTAAGATATATACCATGTATTTTATAAGAATTATTCCGTTTCAGCCTTAATGTTCTTAACTTTCTCGACAAATACTATTCTTATTGTTCCTAATACATTTTTAGTAGGGCTATGGTCTCAATATATATATGTATAAAAAATGACTTAATAAAATGAAGCTTGCTATAAGTTGCTATAGCTAATGGCATATTCTGCTACATGTAACGGCCCATTGCTTTGGACAGAAAAAAGTTCAGTTTGTTAGATATGCAATAAAAAAGTAAACTTCTAATTAAATTTGCGCATCATACACATTTTTATATTAGAACAAACGATCAAGCTTAGACATAATCTTAGTATATTCTGACCCATTGTTTAGAGTATACTCTTAGAAATTAAAGTTCTTAACTTTCTTTACAAATACTATCCTCGTAGCCTAAACATATATAACGCCTCAATAAAATAAAGCTTGCTATATATTGCTATGGCTATTGGCAATTTTTTTACATTTAGAACAAACAATCATAATCATATGATCTTGAATAATATAATAATAATTAGAATAATATAAACTTCTGACCCATTGTTTATAGTATATATGTATATATATTCTTACAAAAAAAGTTCTCAACTTTCTGGACAAATACTATCCCCATTATTCTAAATATATTCTTAGCATGTCCATGTCCTGAAAATATATAATGCCTTAATAAAATAAAGCTTGGTATAGCTATTGACAAATTCTTTTTATATTTATAACAAACAAACGAGGTTGGACGTATTCTTAAGATATTCTTAACTGACCCTGAGTATATTCTTACAAAAAAGAATATGTTCAGGCACAAGACAAAACATATTTCACTTCATATTTAAGGCAAAGTTTAGCTTTGAAAGTGCAAACGGCTTAAATATCGTTATTTACCTGAATTCATTTCTCTACCAGATAATCTAAACAACACACCTGTTTTTCTTTGGCTTTCCCAGCAGGTCGCTAGCTAGGGCTCTTTGAAAAGTCTAATCATTTTTTTATTTCGATTACTAAACTTTGCTTCATCCCAAAGAAAACAAATTGAAAATGTATAGCTAGCTGCAATTGTCTGATACATTTCCAATCAGTTCTCTTTTTGACGTAATATCATCGTACATTTTTCTTCTTAATAACAAAACTAAACTTTTTAAACTCGCACGACAACAAAAGCCGCTCTACAACAATAAGTTTGTTCTTTACATTTTAGATTCGAATTATTATTTGAAATCGATAGTTTTTTTTAAAAAAGAAAGCAACCTTGGTCCCAGAACACCAAAATGATAGAAGAAACAAATAAGGTTTAATCTAACCTCATGATGAGTAAACATCGTTTGAAATAACTTTTTACAGGATTACTTTGAAAAAGAGACAAGATTCTTCGCTTTGGTTTTCTTTTTTCAGTTGATAAACTTTGTTTCCATGAGAAACGGCGCGCACATGGTAAACCGGGAGTAAAGTTAAATTATTCCATCTATAACGACCAACCAGGGTTTTAAAACAAAAAAACAAATAAAAACATTTAAAAATAAAATAAAAATTAGTTTTAATAAAATAAAGAAAAAGAGTTTTATTTTTTAAAGTAATAAGAAAAGAGAATTAAACATTTAAATAGTACCCCCTGATTCACGTTTTTTTTAACTTGGTAAATTTTAGCGTAACGCCACGTCGTGAAAAAGAATACTTTTTTGTGTCGTGGAATCACATGGTCACTCACACAAGCGTATTATTATATAGATAAGTGCAATGCAATGAATCCAGTGATCTTAATATTTCTTTGACGTTAAGCTATCAAAATTACCTTCAAAGTAATAGTGTGGACCCACTCAAGCTTCATGGTCTGGTGGTGATTAATAAGTAAATATTTTTATAACACATAATAAAGCAGTGCTCAATCCTCTTCACTAACTGTTACAAAGTCATAAGATATATCAATTTTTTATTTTAACACATCATTGAGAAAAACGAAGAAAACTTAAAACATATGAAAAGAGAGTATACATGTAAGAATAAAATAAAGTGCATATCCAATATTAAAATGTTTAGTTTAGCATTTCGCTTGAGGTGAATCTGTCCTAAAGTTTCATGAACAATCAACTTTAATTCTTTTGCATAATTCAAGATTATTCAGAGTTGTTTGTTTACTTACATTCTCCATAACATCGATAGTGGTCGACATCAAATGAAGTACATTTTGACACATTGATTTAACAGAAGCTACAGTTACGACATCTCCATCTTGAGGACGCTTTGTTGATTTCTAAAGAAGGCACATTGATTTGTTTTTTTACTTTACATGAGCTGATGATGTTGTAATGGTGAAATTAGGAATGTTTCAATCAAAGACAACTATACTGCAATTATTATCAATCAATTTTACAAAAGTTTCTAGTATAAAACCTAGTGAATGGCGGAGGATTAGCCCTGAGAAATTGAAAGGTTACGTACGTGTAAGAATTTTTAAGAATACCCTAATTCTTGAACATACCCTAACTTTTTAATGAGAAATCGTAAAATGCAAAAGATTCTTTGGAACAATAATGAAACGTTATCATTATTTTTTTGCACATTGTTGACAAGATGTAGCAAGCATTATTAAACATAAAAAATTCTGTGTAAAAAACGCGCACAATAATATAACATGAATACTTTATTAAAAAATTTGCATCTATGACTTTTAAGAATTAATTTTCTTTGCAAAATGCAAAATTTTTTATGCTTTGGCTACGTCTTAATTTCAAACGAAATCAAGTTCGATAATATCAACTTTTTATAGGGATCTGTAATATAGAAGTTAAAATTAACCACCAACGATAAAAAAGGCACATCAATTAAATAATTTTTCTTTCCAATTTAATGTACCCAATAATGACATAAAACTGTTTTTAAATATTCCAGTTATACATTGTTTGTTTATGGTCAATTGTTAAATTTCGGAAGTCAAGGACCGTGGATCAGTCGTTATTTTAAAAGGATTCCTGGATTGAAAATGATATTTTTGTATGTTTAGAGTATAAAAAGTTGTTTATTAAGATTTTGGAATTTTTTAAAAATCTTTTTTCGTTCTCAAGATATCAGGCTTAAAAGATTTCCAGCTGGCTGTATGACATCATCATTGATGATATAATAGGGTAGTAAGCATAAATTAATATTTGAAATATCATGCGAAGTTACATAATATCAAAACTTTTAAGCAGTGTGGACTTATGCTTCTGATGATTAGGCATGTGTAAAGTTTTGTAGTTTAAGAATGATCTCATCTTTAATTACTGGTAGAAATATAATGTCAGGATTTTTCAAAACTTTCTTACAGCATCATAGGATCCCGGACTTCAATTACTTAAAATTTTAAATACCTTCAGAACGAAAAAAGATTTGAAAAAAATTTCAAAGGACTTGATAAACAACTTTTTATTCTCCACAACATATAAAAATATCATTTTTAATGCAGGAATCCCTTTAAGCACTGCATTTATATAATTTTTGAATATTGTCAGTATTCTTAACATGGGTATTATGGGTACAACATTCTTTAATCCAACAATCCGGAACTTTTCTGTGCTCTTAAAATAACATTGCACTTGATGAAACAAATTTGCAATTATTTATCACACTGGCAATTGCTGCATGCCAATATGAATTTTAGGGGCGAATACCACTACCACTAACCTCATCATCCTGTAAGGCACACATTCGAACAACAAATTCCACCATCTTTCCACCACCTTCCAATCCAAGGTAATCATGGTGTGCCATTGCGATTATACACTGTGCAAATGAACGACAGACCTATGTCAATAAAAAAATACTAAAAAATAACACAAAATCGTAAAGCACGTTTAATCTATATTAATTTATTTATGTTTTCGCTTAATCGTTCAGTCATATTTATTCATTCATTCATCCGTTCATTAAATTATTTATTTATTACAATATTTTAGTACTTTTATTGTAAGTTTGGAACAAGTATCATTTTTTACTTTTTTGGCACAATAGAAAAAGCTGTAATTAATTTTATAAAACTAAAAATTGAAACAACACCAACCCAATCTTTCCTTTTGAAAACTCATTTGTAAAAAAGGGAAATGGTAACATTAAATTTCGTAAAACCTAAATTTTTGTACTTCTTATCAATTTTTTTGTTGCCCTTGGAAAGAAGATGTGCCCCCAAATAGATCAGGAAGGTGTTTGGAAGCCATACTATCAGAAGAGATTTGATTCAGTGCAATTCAAGTTACTTGGTGATTTTACCTTTAAATTATTTTCGTTCAATAGTATGCTAACACTAGAAAGTATTAACTCCTTTTTATTTTGTAGATAAGTATCTAAAAGAATTAAAACATAATTAACATAATACATCAGTATAACAGAAAAAAGTCTATGACTGCAAATTTAGGCAAGATGGATGTCCAGTTTTAGAGAAAAGTAGCAGTTCACTATTTTTTGTTAAAATAAATCAAAAGGCAATCAATAGCAATTATTTTGCAAAAAAATCTCATGGAAAAAAATCGTAATAGTACCTGTTCATATTCTAAACCTCCTTGTACTCACAAATATTGTTAAAAAAAAAATTCCCCACTACATTAACCATTAATAATTCACCTCATGAAAATTAACCTGCGCATTCTGAAATGTCAATTTTATAAAAAGGCAAGAAAAACAAACCTGAAGAGTTTATTAGATGTTTGATAATTGATATTGTTGCAGCTTTCGATTTTTCTTGACCTGCTTCCAGTTTTATTTGCAGAAAACCCACTACACGATCTGAAAAAGTTTGAGCTAAAACAAATAAACAAAACAAAATTAATTTTAACACCTACAAAGGTATTTAGAAAGATAAGAAATAAGGAAACAATACATAACATTCTGAACAAACAATAACTAAATCATACTTAGTACTTGGAAGCACCGTAAAAGTTCGTTATTATTTTTTACTGATTGAATGTTGCCGTAATCTGGTTCTATTGAAGCCTAAAAAACAAAAAAGATTAATATGAAGAAACTCTAAAGACCTTTAAAAAGACCTTATCTTAAACAAAAAGAAAAAGGCCTGAGCCTAGGAAATCAGTACGCAGTTGATAATTGGAAATGGGAAAGTGTTTTGTTTCCATAAATTAGACCTTGTGGGACTGCCTTGCAAAGATCGCTATGTTTTCTTTATGTGTTCATACTGTTTTCTCTTTTAGACAGAAGAAAGAGGATGGGTATATATTGTATTAGTGAAAGTCGGAATATAACACATATAGAAGGTACACAAATCAAAGTCAGATTTAGGATTAATGTTGCAGATCTTTGCAAAAAATGTTTTAACTTCAGAAGATTTTGTTAGTAATATTTGCAAGACAATTTTGTGGGTATTTATTTTGCTAATGATGTTTTGGTAAAGCGTTTTACTGAAATCAATCTTACATGTTCATTTTAAACTCATTTTAAAAAAAAATACACAAAAAACAGTTTTCTCCTGTATTTTATTTTTATATTATCAACTTAAAGTTAAATACATGTGGTTGTACCTTTATTGATTCTTATTTAACCAATATCATATTTAAACAAAATGCTACGTGGAATTAGTATGAAGCATTACGAATTCTATAGTTTCAGCAATATTTGATAACTTCAATGCGTACCTGTACATGAATACCATTCATCATTTGATCAAGTATTGGTAACAACATCATCGAACCATCTGTACAAGCTGCACTCAACACCATACATAATGACTATTAAGAAAACAGTTATAATCAGTACAGTGATTACAAAATCATTTATCTGCTCATGCGTGAAATGTTGACGTATCATAAAAACATTACAACACGAGGCTGCAAACAGAAAAAATAGGCTTAGTATTTGTTTCAAATTTTTCTTTATCCATTTATTATTTAATGTCATAACAATGCAAATGACTGAAATAGGGTAACAGGCCTTGTCTAAATGTGCAATTACAATCTACAAACACAATCAGACAACTAAACAACATAAGTCACCTGTAATGACGAAGTGTAAACACGCCTCGAGTGTTGCATATATATTATTTATAAGAAAATTTGCCAGAAAGCTAAATTTAGTTTCCACTATATTTTTCAGATTGACCGAAAAAGAATTACATAGAAGGATAAATTATATTGTCTTTATTTCCTCTCTGTAATGTATAAGCTTTTTTGTTGTGCTTTAACTTAATAGCCTACGAAAACATTCGATATACACACCAAAGTAAAAAACACTATTTGGGAGTGTAACAAGATTATAGCTTAATAACATCGTTATGTACAACTTTTTTGATAGAAAACTAAGCCAGTTCAAATACCGATGAAAACATTCCAATAAGGCATATGAACAAAAAAAAAGATCTGTCATTTGAATTTTAATGATGGTATCTACCCTTCGGTCCCGAAATGGGCGAATTGACCCAGCTTCAGGACCCATTTGAACACATTTTGGTTCCATTTGGTCTTTGGTCCCTAGTTACTTACACATGAGCAGACATTTAATTCAATTTGTTTCCACGTTGTTTGGCCTAATAGTGTAAAACAATAGCTCCACCATCAAACAAAGTTTTGTACACTCACAGAACAGTTTTACAGCCATATTTTTATAAAAGTCGTTAAAGAAAATTTAAAAAGCCAAAAGCTGAAAATAATGCATAGGAAAAATTATCAGTTGAAAGGTTATGAGATAGTTGAGTTCAATGACAAGTACAACACAGTATTGACGCAAAATTAGTATATATTGAATTGTGACATAAAATCAAAACAGTAATGTTTAGCAACTAAGGCATGTTTAGGGCTTATTGCTAATGAACAAAGAAATGGAAATAAACTTATCTTACTAAAAGGATTCTCTAGTTTTCAAGTCAAATTCATTTTCAACTTTTCAAGCTTTAAATTCTTTATTTATCAAAACTATTTCCATGCTTGTTTTATGTTAGTTTAAATTGATTTTCCGTTTCGTTTCGTTAGGCAGTAAAATATCATGGCCTTGATATTTCTTGCTAATGATTACTGACCAAACACACAATATCTATTTTTAATCAGTACAATTACCACGAAAAGGAGAATAATTCAGGCATAAATATTAAAAAATAATGGCGTGTTAGTGGTAAGCGAATGTTGCTTTTTTAATAAACCGTTACAAAGAAACTCGTAAAAGATGACTTTTAATTAGCTTCATTCATGAAATTTTAGTTATAGCTAGCAAAATGTTTAAAAGTAAATATGCAGAAGGTTATTAAGAATAAATGTTTTTACAGAATTACTTGAAGGCTGGTTACACATACCCAAGATAAAACTCACACTGGCGTAAAATTGTTGGCAAAGTAAACCCAATTCAACTTCATATGAAACTTCCATTAGTGGATACATGTTCAAACCTAAGTGAAACTTTACGTCAGTGTGAGTTTCCAATAGTCAAAAAGATCAAAGTGAAATCTCACACTGGCATTAAAATAGCTAAAAAAATTCAATCTTTTTAATTCAACATACTGCAAATGCATTTCTATGTTCTTCTGCATGTCTAATTCACTTTGCAGCATTTCTACTTTAAACATGTTTGTGGTGGCGACTTTTTACTGACGTGATATGTTATTTACCAGCTTTATTAACGGGTTGGCATTCATCAGCAATTGAAAGGCTGCTTCGGTTATTTTAGGCCAAGTGAAATTCCCTTCTTTAACAGCACTGAAAATGGATTACTCTGAAAAGCTTTAGCTTTAAAACTTTGAACATTTGCTTTAACATTTGTTTTTGTTTTGCCTGTGATGAATACGCCTGAAAAACTGTTGCGCATGTGTGAGTGCATGCACATGCAATAACACGTGTCTGATAAAATTCCCAGAAATTTTAATTCTTATTTGAGTGGCCACTTGTTGTCTAAATAAAATTACTAGGAAAAAATATTGAGTTGTTTGGACCACCAATAATGCCAGAAAATAATATCCTATCACAAGGAGAAAACCACCTAAAGTTATATATTATGATTAAAAAGATACAAACTGAGTAAAATGCACAAGTATTATCAGAGCATTTAACAGGTTCAAACTATGTTATTTCGTAGAGCGAGAGCACTACTGCAAACACAGAAATAGGTGATTACTTAAAGCTGTTTAATGATAAATGTCACGATTTTTCTCTATAAACAAGGCACAGAATAGCTTCATACCAAATTTCGCTTTGTTGCTTAGAAATTGAAAAATCAGAAATAAAGTAATTTTCATTATTTTACATTAAGGTGGCAGTAACCCTTTTTTAGCTGTCCAAATAGCTGAATTATTTACTCAGTGTTTTATTTATACCATTTTTTTTTTACTATTTCCTAAAAATATAGGCCTTAATACATACTTAATACATCATCAGCTTCTGTTTTTAAATGAACCTTTGGTTAACCCTGTTAAATCAGTGAGTTTTTTTGTTAATTTATATTTTTTTAACAATAGCCTTTTTTTCAAAAGATTCTTTGTTAGCATTCCCTGCTGCATCGAACGCTGTTAAAAGAAAAATATTACGACTAAAAAGATTTCCGCACACTGTATCAAATGCATGGTTCACCAAACATGTCTGAAAATTTTAAATAAAAATGCTATCAAAAGTTAAATTTCGTGTAGTGTAGCATAATCAAGATTGTCTTAAATTTCTACATAATACGCCATCTTTGTTGTTATTAACATTTCTCTTTAATAATTACGTCATTTCTTTTGTCATTTCTACAATTTCACAAGTGCGTAGACTTAAACTATATTTGGCAGAACTAATTAATTATTCATGAATTTTATTTGAAAGAGAAATTGTTGAGGCTGAATATTTTTGGTGAAAGATAATAGTATTTTAGCTATAAAATCGTGACAAGTGTGTTATAACAGAAAAAATATAGATATATAGTCTGAAAATAACCTTTCATAACTAATTATGTAAATAGGTTACTGCTACCTTAAATGAAAATTACGAGAAAATTCACTAACCTGTGTAATAACATAGTGTTCAGAATGTCTTCTATACAAGCTTGTTATACCCTGCAGAAGTCTCTGTATATATTCTTCTAGTTTTTCCTTAGACATCAAATGTGCCATGTGGCCAAATGCTTCAACTGTGGCCAAACGAACCTAGATAGTATGGCTTACAATTTAAATACTTGATAATCAGTGCACACATATGTCTAAAAAATAACTTAATATATTTAAATTATGTTGTTACTTCTTACATTCATATATGTGATGCTCTCTAGGAAAATTGACCACATCTCTTTTTGTAGTAAAAAATACGAAATACGGAAATTTCGTATTAAAAAATACGGATTTTGCATTTTAAAAATACACATATTTTTTAAAATACGAAATAGAAATAGAACATACAAAATTCTATTAAAAAAAAAACATACAAAATTCTTTTTTTAAAAAATAGAACATACGAAATTCGTATTTTTAAAAAATGTTACGTGTATTAAGTGAGTGGTTTAATAAACTGAATAAAATTACTTACAAGTTTGTTTTTAATAGGTTTTTAATTGGCTCAATGATTTCACAGGGACTTTTTTTCTTCACTTTAGAATGAAATACGGCAACTTTAGAGCTTCGCAGGGACGTTTTCTTGTCATTTTAGAAGGAAATACGGCAACTTTAAAACTTCATATACACATTTTCTTGTCATTGTAGAACGGCCAGCTATGCAGATCAAGACAGAATGGGTAGTGGAGGCTATTAGAAATTGAAGATTGGCAAGGCTGTAGGAGTATCAGGTATTGTTGCAGAGATGGTAAAAGCATCTGGATATATCGGAGTTGAGCTTATTACAAGTCTTGCTAACCAGATTATAAAGGAAGGCGCTATTTCGAGTGAGTGGCAGTCGAGTGTAATAGTGAATTGTTTCAAGGGAAAGGGTGATGCATTAGAAAGGGGTAACTATAGAGGTTTGAAGTTGGTTGATCAAGTAATGAAAGTTATTGAAAGAGTGATTGATAAGTTACTTAGAGAAAGAATTGATATAGATAAGATGCAATTTGGTTTTGTTCCAGGGCGTGGCACTACGGATGCAATATTTTTACTCAGACAGCTTCAGGAAAAGTATTTAGGAAAGAGAAAGAATCTCTATTTTACCTTTGTAGATTTAGAGAAAGCTTTTGATAGAGTGCCACGTAAAGTTATTTGGTGGGCTATGAGAAAATTAGGTGTGGATGAGTGGGTAGTTACGATGGTACAGTCTATGTACAGCAATGCTAGAAGTCGTGTCAGGATTAACAATTCACTTAGTGATGAATTTAGTGTAAATGTTGGTGTACATCAGGGTTCTGTACTTAGCCCTTTGTTGTTTGTTCTAGTCTTAGAAGCCCTGTCGATGGAGTTCAGAACAGGTTGTCCATGGTAGTTATTGTATGCAGATGATTTGGTTCTCATAGCAGAGTCGATGGAAGAATTAGTTGAAAAGTTTGAGAAGTGGAAGAAATGACTAGAAGAGAAAGGGCTAAAGGTAAACACAGCAAAGTCTAAAGTCATGATTAGTAGCATTGCAGCCAAGTGTGACCTTGCAGTTGGAAAGTGGCCTTGTGGAGTTTGCAGGAAAGGGGTTGGTAGTAACTCAATTTTTTGTCAGACTTGCAAGCATTGGGTACATAAGAAGTGCAGTAGTATTAGTGGAAGGTTAAGAGCTGACATTCAGTTTGTATGCAAGCATTGCAAATGTGAGATTATAGAGAATGAAGTATTTCCAGCTTTAATGATGTACAACAGTGGCTCGTTAGAGATAGTTAAGAACTTCTGTTACTTAGGTGATATGTTGGGCAATGAAGGGGGTGTTGGAAGAAGTGTTACTTGCAGGATAGGTTCTGCTTGGAAAAAGTTCAGAGAGTTACTTCCTTTGTTGACTAGCAGAGTCCTGTCAATTGAGGTAAAAGGTAGGTTGTATGAGGCCTGTGTAAGAAGTGTTATGTTGTACGGTAGTGAGACATGGGCAGTGAAGCAGGAAGATCTTGACCGTTTAGAAAGGAATGATATGAGAATGGTTAGGTGGATGTGTAATGCCAGTATGAGAGACAGAAAGAGTTCAGATGAGCTAAGAAGCAGGCTAAGTCTCCATAGAATTAAAGATGGTAACCAGATAAGAAGATTGAATTGGCTGGGGTACTTGGAAAGAATGGAGGAGGATAATTGGGTAAGAAAGTGTAAAGACTTGATAGTTCCTGGGGCAAAGCCCAGAGGCAGACCGAGAAAGACTTGGCAGGAGGTTATAAGGACAGACTTGATACAGAGAAAGTTGAGATCTAACACAGTCTAGATCAGATTGGAAGAGGGTCATTATTATACCCCATCCAACCCATGCTAGCATGGAAAACGGACGTTAAGCCGAGAATGATGATAATGATGATGATGATACGGTTACGATTATGATTACGGCAACTTTTTAAGAAAAGACAAGTTTATATTTCACAAGTTAAATTGGTTTTTAATTAGTTCATTTATTTCAAAATTCGTTTCAATAATGCGTCATGTACCTTTAGCATTGTCTTACTTTCGATATTTTGACAATCGTATCAAATCGTTTCAAACGTTTTTTTTACAATATTGTTTCAAAATCGTTTCATTTTTCGTATTAAATTATATAATCGGTTCGTGCAAAAAAATTAAAAAATTTAATTCGATTCATAATACGATTATTATACAATGTAAAAAAATAATGAAACATTTCCTATATAATGAAAATTGTTTCAATTCAAAAATGAAAAGATCTCAGGGACGATCCCTTACTTTTTTATATGTTTTCGAATTTTAAATCTACAGCGTATTTTTATAAATGCGTATTTTTTGAAATACTTATTTTTTAATACGAATTTCGTATTTTCAAATATACGAAATTTGTATTAAAAAATACATTTATTTTTAAATATGAATTCCGTATTTTTAAAAATACAAAATACGCAATTCTATTTTTTAAAAGTACGAATTAAAAATAGAAGTGGTTGATTTTCCTAGAGAGCATCCCATATATTCAAACAAAAATGCGTTAGGATAAACAAAATTAATTTTACTAGCATATACTCTTCGAGAGAAGCGCTCAATTAATGAGTCACCATATTACAACAATTTACTTAAACTATTCCACACAAAGTTGTTTCCAAGTATAAAAAATCAGATATCTACCCTAGCTTCTTTTGATGAGGTAAGCCACACAGTAAACATGATTTCAAATGCTGTAAATATTTCTCCATAGAATCGATCTTTTGCAATATCAGGGTAGGGTGCACTTTCCAAGTTTGCACAATAATCTAAAATTGCTTCACTGAATGATCCAATACCTAAAATAGTACAAAAATACTTTTTCTTAAGATCTAATTCACAACATTTCCAGTGTGGAACTGAAAATTTTAACTTGAGATGTCGCACAAAAATCAGGAATTTCTGGTGAACAGAAGTTTAGAGCCTTTCATGAAAGAACAACAAATCCGTCTTAGCTTAATACATTGAACCTGTACCACTGATATGATACTGCACATACATACTAAACTTTACAATAAAATTAATAAATCTTACATTTTGCAAAAACCCAACGTATATTGTCAGCCTTTGCCATGCCAAGCATCGACAACATTCTGCTAAATATGTCTTTTAAAAATGGAACTACACCAAAAACTAAAAAGACAATTGAAAACAGTCATTAAATTAACACTAGTAGTATTACTACAGCACACAGTTAATACATTATTGATTTTCCTAAGAGTTTCTGTTCACTGGGACTTTGCAAGTTTTTATATTCGTGTTGTAGAAAGATAAAAAGTTAAACTTCCTATAAAAGGAATAACACTGTTGGCTACAACTATAAAAAGTCTGAACCCGCAACACCCTCCAAGAAAATTTAAAACTGGCATGTTCAGCAACATGTCGGTCATGTTGTGTCACCCCTAAACACTGGCAAACATGGAAGATTTTGGAAACATATTTTAAAAAAATTGTAAAGTAACCCTTAATGAACATTAAGTTAATAAATATATTTGGAATTAGCATCACTTAAAGTCTTATGGGATGAATAGTTTTTTTTAAATTTTGATGTGCAGTTACATCATAAGCTGTGCGTTCAGCATATGCACATCTAAAAAATAGGCCTTTCCAGCCTATCAGCTGCTGATTTTAGCAAAAAAATGGGACACGTTAATTTTGGAGAGTGATGTGTAATGTGCAGAATATTCACCCAATATTGTTACTTTTTCTCAGTATTAATTTTCTCAATTTAACCAACAGTACTTACCATTTTCCTTTGCCATATTTGCCATAGTGAGAATGACAAAGTAATGTGGCAATGTCCCAGGTATAATCTTCTGCAACATCTCAACCATTACCTCTTGACTGAAATTTGCACCTAATGCAACTAATACGTTGGAAGCAGCAGTTTGCCATTCCGGAACTATGTCCTGAAAATCCATCACTATTTTTATTAGACTTTGTTACATCATCAAAAAAATTAATAAAGGAAACATAAAAACATTGTATACCTTCGATTTTGTTAATTCGTTTGAGGCCAACAAAATCAGTTCTTTGGAAAGATCTAAGGAGATGTTTGAACCTGTATCTTTTATAATTTTTGTCATCATGTCAAGAAGTAGGACACGGTGGCCTTGAACCAGCTAAACATAAAAAAATATGTATGCTACGCTGTCAAAAGCAAGCAAATTCGTTTGAAATGCCTTAAAATTCATGTTGCACGAAATTTATAAATTTGCTTCAGGTGTAACTGATACCAACCTTCTGATGTTTCTGTAAATAGATATTGCATGAGCTTAGGACAAGTTCTGGTTGTTTTTTTCCAAGATTGTGTAGGGCTGTTGTCATGTCATGACGTACATCAGATTTTTTGTCGTAAGCAGCATCAATTAATGCCAAAACTAAATCTAAAACAAAAATTAAAGCAAAGGCAATTTAATTAGTTGTTCTACAGGCAGCAAAGATTTTTTTGGGTTCCAAAGAAAATATACAGTTGGCACAAAAAATTGCATGCAAGAGAGCATGCAACATTAAAAAATAAAAATTACAGAGCTAAATAATTAAATGGAGTATTCCTTTGTTTCGTGTGGGAAACAAACATAATGCAAACTTTTAAGACATGAAAATTCAACCTTTATACAAAGAGGTTGTAAGCAGAGTCTTTAATTAAATGAGAAGTAACGATTGATAACAAGTTGTGCTTAAAATGTTCATTATTATTTGAATATAAATTGTGGTAGATCAAGATATTTAGATCAAAGTAGCCCTACGATCACCGCCATGACAGTGTTTATGAGGATTTTCTGTTTGGTAAAATACTAACTTGTGTCACATCTGCTGGATGTAAACAAATGCATTCCAAATAAACAAAACCAGGGAATGCTAAACTGTGCCTTCTGTGATTGTCTAAGGTAATTTTATTTATCATATTGTGAAATAAATACCTTAATCAGAATAAAATAATTTTTCACCGTTACAAATATAGTTTCAAATTTTTAAACATGTGGAAAAAATAAGTATAATGCAAATTCTGCTTTTTTATACAATTTTCTTGTTTTATTTTTGTATTAAATATCTTGAAAGACAACAGGTGCTTCATTTAATTTGTTAGAATTGAAAATAAAACTTTAAATGATTATGCACAATAGAGTGTACTGAAATTAATTTTGTGATTGCAAAATAAAACAAAAACAGTCTCAAGGCTTTTTCTCATTTACTTACTTTCGCATATGTTAAATTGTAAAAAAATATTATTTTTTTACGACAATGTCATTCTTATAATAATACGGAGATTGTGTTTGTCTGTGTGTCTGTAACAGGCATAGTGGGTGTGTTTATTTTCCTCTGATATCGCCGAAACGTATGTCTCAAATGTCAAATTTTCTAACGTTACAGCAGAACGTCAATGCATTTAGACTGACGTCAATTTGTTCAGGAAGATTGGTGAAGCCATTGCATAGTACTTAAAATTTTGAGGCCAAATAACTTGGAAGTGACGTGGTGACGTCAATAATTTTTCACCGCGTGGGTAACTAGGGACCACCTGGGAACAATTTGGGTAAGTTTCCCAAAACCTGGTCCTCCAAATCCGTTTCTGAATGAACGAGTTGATGACGTCATCAAAAAACCTTTAAACCCTAATATCTCTGCAATGTTTGTCAAAAGTACATGATCCTATACATTGTCTTGATCACTGTTTTATGATCTTTTTGATGAAGTCAACAGGTATACAATTATCTAAAAAAAATTTTTAGGTTTTAATGGGCCATTGCTGACATCAGCAAAATTTTTAAACCCTTACATCTCATTAACCGCTCATCAAAAGCACATGATCATAAACATTTTCTTGATCAGCAGTTTAAGCTCTACGCAATAGACACAATGTGAAAACAAGCTTCTAAAATATTTTTTTGTGGATGGGTTGCTGCCAACATCAAAATTTAAATAACGCTTCCTTTTCACTTTTATCCTGCCTCAGTGGATATTTCCATGGGCTTTATGAACTAGTTGTAAATAATTGTATATTAACTAAATATAAAACAACAAGTTGTCCAAACTATAAGCTAGTATTGAAGTCTTTTACGGTTTTACTGTCTGAAAATGTCTGAAAAAATTTAATATTGTTTTAACCTTACAATATTGTCGGTTATTTTTTAACATGGTGAAATTTTTGTCTCTTTCTTTTTAACGTAATCCGATAATTCATTGTCAGTTCTTTTTTGCATAGAGCACACTAAAATGATTTGCTTTTGGTAATAGGGCAGTATGGCGGGTATCATTTGTTATTTGTTGTTGGTGTTATTGAAATGTAATTCAGCACCTAGTGCCTAGGAATTTATTATCAAAAGGCGTTGAAATATTAAAAAAATGTTACAATTAAACGTTGATAATTCATTTTATTTTTTTTTTCTTTATCTTCGCTACTTTCAAACAACAGGTGACCACGTAAGATATAAAAGAATAAAATAAAATACAATAATAATAAGCTATAACCTCTATATTGCTGCCATTAATTTTATCACAAACACTGTGACAGGGTGACCACTAATAAAATGAGAAGAAAAGTAATGATATGAAGGAGAGTTAAGGAGACAAATTGACATTTTTTAAGGATATTTTGCTGTGAACAAGAATGAAAAAAATAAAAAATAAGGATAATTAAGGAGAAAACCAATTTTAGTTCTCTATCTTTAATGTTACATCATACTATGTTCTATTATACAAATACAAGAAAACCCTGGGAACGAGTTTGGATTAAATTTTGTTTATGTAGGCGTCTAGTTTTTATCTTTACTTCATTAAGTTAACTATCACAATCTCTGCATATGAACCATTTTTTTAATGTTTTAAAAACAAACCTTCACACTATGAAATACAAAAATCAGAAGCGTATTGAAATATGTTTTTTTAAAATTGAAATTGAAAAACATTACCTACGTGACAGCATGCGAAGAGTAGAGAACTTAGGTTAGTAAAAGGAGACATAAAACTGATTTTGTTACAAAAACAGAAACTTTGTTTTCCAAAAATTTTCATAAAAATGATGTTTAAATCGTCTGTTAAGAAAAGCAATAATGTTTCTTTATGCTATAAATTAGGAAAGATAAAAATATATTTACTCACTTCAATATATTGCAATGCATCATGCGCATCTATTCGGAACTTGTAGGTTAACGCAATTAAAATTTTAGGACAAAAAAGCTATTGTGTATCGATTGTGTTACGCATACCGTATTTGCCGGTATATAACCAGCGGGTTTTAAGTTGATTTTTACGACTTCCACTGTTGCAATCACATTGAGCAAATTGAAATGATTTGCTTCTGGTAATAGAGCAATATAGCAGGTATCATTTTAGGTTTAATTGACATGTATTTCACAACCTAGTGCCCAGGACTTAATTATTAATTCCTGTTAAAAATATTGAATAATGTTAAAATTAAAGTATAGGTGATAATTTTCTTTTTTTTTTATCTTCGCTACCTTCAAGCAACAGATGGCCACTGAAAATATGAAAAATAAATATAAAATACAATTAATAAGACACACACAACTATCTCCTCCTCATTGCCGCCATTTATTTTATCATGCACACTCTGATAGCTGAGATATAAATGGATAACGGACTTATATAAACATTAGAAAAGAACGTTCCGTACATCTCTGTTACAGACAATCCGTGATAATTATTATGCTGTTTATTTTTATGCCAAAAAAACTTAAATATACATAAAAAACAGAAATTTTACTTTAGGTTTATAACCTGATAGCGTGTTTTTTTTTTTATTTGTTTGTTTGTTTAATCACAGGAAGCAAGAGTTATCATAGGCTGAAACTAATGTTTATTATTATGCAAAAAAAACCTTAAATATACATAAAAAACAGAGATTTTACTTTAGGTTTATAACCTGACAGCGTGTTTTTTTTATTTGTTTGTTTGTTTAATCACAGGAAGCATGAGTTATTATAGGCTGAAACTAATGTTTACAAATAAAAAGAAAATGGCATTGTACTGTTGGCATTAGCAAAAGATCGACTTGTTCAAATTAATTTTAATTCATTATTATTTCAGCAATCGGAGACAAGGAAGTTAAGACTGAGAGAGTCGCTAGTTCAGACACTCGGGTCTTGTGTTTGGAATTTACGAGTTTAAATGTCCCCCACTTGTCTAAAGCATAAAAAAAAAAATGACACAGAATACACGCACATGTTTATAAAATGATTAGGGTAAGTAAAAATATGGTGAAATTTTTTCTTAGCACGATGCGGGTTATGCAAAGGTGCGGGTAAGTGAAACACATTGATTGAAATTTTATGGGGTTATACAAAGGTGCAGGCAACTCCCTAAAAAAGCTGAACTGCGGGTTATACAATGTGCAGGTTATATACCGGTAAATACGGTAATGCACGATGTTTGATGTTAAGATACCTTTTTACAGTACTGTATCAATGTACACCCTTAACATTGCTGCAAGTAGTGCAGTGTGTTCTTCTGCAGCTCCAGTTCTAGGGATCACAGATTAAATATTGCTCACTGCCAGACAGTATGTTAATGATGTGAAAAGTGGCTTTACTTCTATTTTTGAATACTTCTATTTACTAATTTAAATGATTTTGATTTGCATAATTTAGATTCAAGTTCTTAATTATGTGTATTAAAATAAAATCTTACCATCAACATGACCTCCTGTTTTACGAATTGTTCGTTCCATTCTTTATGACATCATTTATTTCTTGAATGAATTTTTTTCTGTTTATTTAATCCTGAAAATATATGAGCATTAATTAAAAAAGTCCTGGTTTTAACAGTTAAACATCAAAACAGTTTGGACAATCCTGAAAGCCAGAACTAAAAATACTTTCTGGAAAGAATTTTGCATTAATTTTTAAAGAAAATATGGCTGTAATATAAGCTTGGCAGTATTGTATTTTATATGTTTTATATGTTAAGAAATAAATATATATATATATATAATTTGTTTACACACGTTGGTATAAATTAATATCATTGGATAAATTTCAGTCGATCAACGAAAACTGGAAAGCAATGCCACTTTCGAATTCTACTGAATTCGACCACTAGGTCGACGTCAATAAACAAAGATTATGCAATGTTCTATTTTTAGTAACATCAATGCGATAGACATAAACCGATTCCACCATAATTGAGTGGAAAACCAACTTAATGTGGCAAGGTCTTACAATTTTTACATGTTACATCACATCTGCCATGCAGTATGTCAGGATCATTAACTTTGGTAGGTTTTTTTGCTTAGGGATCAATCCTGCTTTTCTAAAAAATGTGTTGTTTATATACAACGTTTTACAGCCCAAAGGAAATCCAACAACTTTCCAACGCTCTAAAGTTTAGTGGTGGTCAAGTTTTAAAGTCAATCCATCAACTCAAGGTGTCAGTTGGTATTGTTGGTATGATGATTAATAAGACAGTCTGCCTTCCTAGCTAGTGACACTTTTCTAATATGGTTCTTGCTAGTAACCTGGTTAAATTATTTGGGTTAAATAAGACTGCCTTGCGTACCCATATTTGTACACATGCCATGTTGGGCTAGACCTATCAAACTTCATTATTTAGGACCTGCAATTAACAGGCTTGGCTTAGCTAGATTAGATCCATTTTGTTTTTAACGTAAATAATCAATAATTTAAGCCAACTATTTTGTTACATTTTCATAGTGCAAAGCAGTTAAGATTAGCTCATTTAAATTGGATATTTATTAAGATAATACAAGTGTACTTCACCTTCACATTCATATAAGCTGTAAACAAATTCCACCCACCACAATGGTGTTATTTTTCCGAACCCCTTACAACAGTTCATTTCAAACATTATTCTAATTTTAATTTCAAGTGGCAGTATCTTTGAATTGAACCTACATTAGAAACATCAGGGTAAACATCTAATTAGGTTGCATGACCTCATTAGGTGAGTCGTTTAGTTAGGCGACGTGATGTAGTTTAATTAGGCTACCCGTAGTCTAACTAGGCGAACGAAAACTTTCTCTTGTAAATATGTTATTAATCATTGTGTTTTGCACTACAAATAATGGATTTCAGCCATCCACGCCAAAGGAAAAAAATGTCGGACAAAAACGTGGTAGTGTTTGACGAAGATTTTAACGTTGTTAAAACAGGATGTGAATCAAAAAGAAACATTACAAAACAAACAAAGTAATTGTTACCACATCCATCATAAAAAAACACTTTTTTTGCGTTTTGTGAAAGAATGTCTTCATTAGATTATTGAGTATTTTACTAGGCTGTTTTGTCACGTGATTAAAAGCAGTAGAATTTTTTTTCTGAAGCGAACTCATATTCCGTAGACAGATTTCCCCCAGATTTTATACGTATGTGCCCATCCAAAGCTATTTTCCGAATATGTTTTTCCTTATTAGGAATTTTTCGATAGACACCTCTTTGCACAGAATAGCCAGAGGTTTGTTTTGATTGACGATAGAAGTTTGTAGCTGTTAATGTTGAAGAGTTACATGATTTTGAATTTTAAGTTTGCGATTTTTGTATTGTATGTGTTATTTAAACTTCTATCATATCATTTAGTAAAGTTTAAAGTATGTAGAATTGTTCTTATCAAATTAATAGTTAGTTAGAAAAAGAAAAAGGAAAAGCTGTCCGATTTAACATTTTTTTGTTGACACTTTTGGATCCCCCTGGCAGAGGGAGAGCTAACAACAGCTACAAACATGGTGGACTAATTCTCAAAAATAAGTTTATGGGGTTATAACTACTAGTTCACAATAAGAGATGTTCAGTGTTTATAGTTATATATATTAATAGCTTAGCTAGTGATAGATATTAAAACAAAGATTTAAGCGACTTTAGGTATTTGGGGTTATATTCTAGTTAGTTAAGCTTTGTGTTTGCTATTTTATCACTATAATTGCTTCTAGTATGGACGCTAAGGTAATGTCTAGCTAGTTTTCACACCTTGTTTAGTGTTTTTTATAGATTAAATTTGTTTATTAAAAATGAAAAATGAACGAGTGGTTAAACTGGTATGTTTCTGTGGGATCAGGGATCAATCATTTACAGCTTTCTCAAGATTTCCAGACAGAGTTTAATGTTTAAGTAGAGTGTAATTCCTGTAGTTTATTGACAAACATTAAAAGATTAGCCATTATTAAACATTATTAAATTGGGAACAGGGAAAAGTTATGAGCTTAAGTAAGATGGCTAAAAATGTTAAAAGACCCGAGTATTGTGTACTGTACACTTCTCAACACGATAACGTTTGGAAATTTCCATTGCTTAGGGATTTTGAAAAGGGAGACTTGATATTGCTGTAGTTTGCTAATTCTGTCGTTAATTCGGTATATATACTAGTTTATGTTCACATGGTATAAATTAGTTTTGTTGATATATATTATCTTAATGGGAAAAAGGCTAGTCTATTTTAGTCCATTTAATTCTAGAATATACATGCCACTCTGCCTATATGCTTTTCTATTACTAACAAGAACTTGACTTCAAATATCTTGGCCCAACATCTAAATGCCGTGGTTGTACAGTTAAACGTGTTTACATACTTTGTAAAAAAGGGTATTTCTGGTATGACTATAAAATGCTTATAATTATGTCAATGACTTTATAATAAAGTTTTTATTTAGCTTAATTTTATGATTTTGATATTTGTTTCTTTCTGGATTTTTGCCCACCTCTCTCTACAGTATTTAACAGTCTGGTCTGCAAAACATCAATAACTTTTTGTATTTTAATTTACTGTTTTTATCAAAATTCTGTTAATTAACCTATACAAACTTTGTGGATGGCTTATATACTTGGTTTCTTTTATTGATCTGTAAATTGATCTGTAAATTACACATATTTATCACATGATATTTTTTTTAGTTTTAATTACTGTTTTATCATGGTTCTGTTTGTTTTTAATTTAATCCAACTTCGCCAATGGCTTATTTAAAACTGGTTTCTTTTTAGTTTAACCCCCGTCTTTTTCTATTTAACAGTCCGGTCGGTAGAATACACACCTTATCGCATGATATTTTTTGTAGTTTTAATTACTACTTTATCACAGCAATTTAATGCAACTTCGCCAATGACTTATTTATAACTTGTTTCTTTTTAGTTTTACCCCCGTCTTTCTCTATTTAACTGTCTGGTCTGTAAAATACACATATTATCACATCATCCATATTTTGTAATTTTAATTATATACTGTTTTATCAAAGTTCTGTTTTTTTATTAATTTACTACAACTTCGCCAATGGCTTATTTATTACTGCTTTCTTTTTAGCTTTACCCCTGTCTTTCTCTGTTAACAGTCTGGCCTGTAAAATAGACATTGTATCACGTGATAATTTTGTAGGTTTTCTTCTTTTAAGTTTAGTGAGGTTTATAGTGACTTATTTCTAGTGACGGGATAGGATTACTCTTCGTTTTCATGTTAGTTTTTTACCGTTATTTTACCAATGTTTTGTATATTTTACCATATATGGAAGAAGTAAAAATGGCGGCAAAATGACATCAGATATAAAAAAAAAATTGCAAATGTCTTTCTTAGCATAAATTCTACCAACCCTAAAATTTTCATTCTATAATGTTTAGTTATACCAAAGTTATTGTACATGTAGCGAAGGTCTCAAAATGAGTTTAAAAACAGTCGTTCTGGTTCCAAAAATGTTCTACTTGGAATGCAATTACTTTTTCTAATTTTTGCTACCAATTACGCATACTAAAATAGCCATAAATTTTAAACTATTTATCGTAGAAGGAAGTTTGACCCCTCATTGCATTTGAAGCGGCCCAGAAAATAAGAACATTATAGACTCTTACGCAAAGCCTAAAAGCTCCTGAAAGTGCCTAATTTTACTATCGTCACCTAAATAGGCGACGCTTAACCTAATTAGGTTATATATATATTTCATTTTAACATAATTCTTACTTGCGCGAACATATCGAGGCACGAGTGACAATTTTGGAACCATCATGGTCGCGTAGACTATCTATTCTGAACAAAGAGTCTCTGCGATTTTTTCTTAGGAATGTGTGAAAAGCATTTAAATATTGTAATGTCTTAACTAGGTTACATGTGGCCTAACTAGGCTACGATGAGTCACCTAAATAGGTGCTGTGCCCTAATTAGCCTACCGTCACCTAATTAAGTGTTTACCAACTGTTGTACACTGTACGTCCATTTTTCAAATCCTTTTTGCACATGCGCACACAACCTGTGCAAAACACAAACATTGAAACTTGTCTATAGAAATACCTCCATAAGCAACAAAATTTTAAAGAATTGAAAACTATAGACACACTTGGCATACCACCAAGAAGGGTAAAAAGCTTAGGCTAGCTAGCGATCCTGGAATTCTGGATTTTGTCCAAAAAATATTTGACCATGATTCTACTTTCCACATTTTCCCCTGGAAACACTAGATTTATTGTGATACAGTAAATTTTTTCTCCAAACTTAACCAGCTAAAGCTAGCTTATAGCTACAACCAGCTAGCTTCCTCATACTGCTGGCTACTTTTAGAGAGGGGGGCTACGCATGCATCTTTTTTACACTGACATTTTTCAACCAGAGAAAGGATGAGCATATAAATGCTTTTGACATGTTTTAAAAAACAAAACAGAGAATTTCTGAGAAATCTTACTATAGCTGGAACGGAAGAGAACCGAGAGAGATAATGTGTAAGGATCGATCACGGGACGCAAGGACTTACTAGACAACTGTTTCCACTTCTCCGCTACCATTTTATTGGATCTCCCTCTTTGGGCTTGAATTTGGCTTTAAGAACCCCGGAAGAATCCGTGAGATGCCCGTCTCCCCGTGGCATTTTTTCCCAGGTAGTGATGTATTCCATCATAAAAAATAAAGGCTCAGCGGCGGCGCCACAATTTCCAAAGTGGGAGGGCTTAAGCATAGTTGTAGATTTTGAGATTTTAGTGGACTTCAACGAGCGAAGCGAGTTGCCGAAACGGCTGTGTTCGCAGGGGAGGTTGTAAGCCCCTTTGGGGTGGTCCAGGGGGCTAACGCCAGAAGTCAACGCATATTTAGAGTCCTAAAACACGTAAAACGGATATATTTAGCGAGACAACCTGCAGATTCTCTGGTTGGATAACATAAATTTTCATGCAGTGATAGAGACACTTATTGGCAGAAAATAAAAAATTATTACTTTAGCAAAAAAGTGGCGCGCCGATCCTGAGGCTTCACACATACCGATATGTCTTTGTATATTGTCAGCATACACTAAAACATAACACGTGCTAGAAAATTATTGAAAATTTTATTCACAATTAATATAATTGATCGAATTTTTAGAGCAAAATCAACTAACGTAAACAATTTGGTTTTAGAAAGAAAATAAACGCAAAGTTTGTTGCAACTTTTTTCTTTGACATAATTAGAAAGAATATGGACAATCATGGATTCTCACGTAACAGCTTCTTTTAACCCAAAAGTAACTATACAACTGCTAAGTCCTCTATCACTAGTAGAGGACCCGAAACAACTTCCTTGACAACGGCATAAAAACTCTTTTAACATTTGCTCAATTCAAACGGAAACTAAAACAGAAACTATTAACTACTGACATAAACAACATCTTTTTTGGATAAAAAAATCGCATGGCATCCTTGCTAACCTTAAGTTTTAGGGGCTTGGTGATAAGACTACTACAGTATTCTTTTTGCTCCTGCCATTTTTAATTGCTTTAGCTGCACCTAAGGATATCCAATCACTTATTTCTAGATTCTACAATATAACAGCTTGTATTTAACCGGTTTTGTATTTACTTTTAGGAAAAAATGTGAATTCTTTAACGGTGAAATAACAAAATAAAATGGATTATACGAAATCTATGGGACAATGAAGAGCTAGCTGGTGCCATTTTCATAGATCTTAGGAAATCGCATCAAAATAATAACGTTCCAAAGAAATTTAATGGTTGTTTGATGGTGTCATAAACCCGTCTTTTGTTTTGAAACGGGTCTTTGACCCAGCTTTTGGAAATTGACTTAAATTTGGTCCAAAGTGGTCCCAAGCTACACGCGCGGTGAAAATAACGGACGTCGCCACTTCGTTTCCCACCAAGTTATTTGGCCCCAAAGTCAAACGAGTGTATTATGGCTTCGTTATTTTTTTTTTCTTTTTAACTCGGGCTCCTAGATTTTCTGGTACCCAGACTATTAGAAAGTTATAAACGGAGAGATACTTTGCTAGAGGAAGTTTACACATCCAGTTTTTTTGTGGCAAAAACATTTCATTTCTTAACTATATTTATGATTATTCTTGTTACATAAGGCAATAGTGTCTATTTTACAGGGATGAACTCATCCTTGGATAAATGAATATTTCACCAGCCCAAATTTGTACAAAATGTAAAGAGAGATGATGAGACCGCAGGTGGGACAAACTTGAGGTTGGGAAAGAATTTTTATGTAACCTCGTCCATCACCAATTCGTTTCTCCATTAAACATCTTGCGAAATTCTTATTATCTGTTGTTTCAAAACATTTTCAAACGTCAGCACAACGTAATCCATATAAATAGACAATACTATTCTTGTCTTATACTTGTTTTTCTCCAGGTTATAGTTACTCGAAATTGCCGTGCAAAACTAAATACTTAATACATTTATTATCATAAAATTATGAAAACTAAAATTACTTTCAACTTAATAAAAAATAAGTATAAACTACACACTCAAAAATAATAAAAACAACACAACTAAGAAATACAATAAATCTCTAAGTTCCACAAGATTAGTTCCAAACTTTTCAAGTTTCATTTTTTTTAAATCTATATATTTCTTTACATCGACATTACATCTATTCGTCAGAAAATTTATAATATGAAAGTATATAAATTAAATTAAAAACGGTTAAATATAGTATAATTCAAGCGTTAAAGAAGAAAAAACGACATTGGTGGAGGGGGGAGAGGGGTAAATTAAATAGACTAAAAACAAACAAGCAAACAATTTTGTTTACACATCTACGTGAGCATGCATACTACGGACATGCACGTATTGAGCGCCAGCCCCAGGTGTATTGTGTATAACCACATATCTTCCAGACAAGAGATCACTGCATTCCACCAATATTTCAACTTCCCCGTAGGGAGGGAGCAACGAACACATTGTATTGCCTGTATTCGCATTTGTGTTACCAATACTTATTTGTTGATTGGCGCCAGACGAGTATATCTTTATTGTGACGAACCTCACTAACTTTTCCATTCCGATATCTAACGAGATGAAGGCGTCCACCCTGCTCACCGTATGAGGAAACGTTCCTGAATTACCATCAGTTAGTGTCCCAGCGTCGTGAGAGGAACTTAAAGGTGCTGGAGCTACAGAAACTGTTCCAATCATTCCTTGAAATTGACCACCTTAAATGTAAAAAATACTTTGATCCAGTTTTTGTAATGTAGTTGAAACCAATTATATAACTTACGCAACAACAAAGGTTTTTTCAATAAACAAATGTCAGAATCATTCCAGTGACCAGAAATATTTCTTCTAAATTGGAGTTACTTGAAATAGGAAGTGTATCTATTTGTAAATACAAGCAAATCTTTTTTTTCTAGTTAGAAATTGAACGTATTGGTGGATGAAAGTAACCTCTTAGAATTTAGAGCTCTTCCTATAAACATTTCGAGCAGAAAACGTTTTAGGCATGCGTATTGGTATTTTTTAATTTTTTCTGTTCTTTCTTATTTCAGTGTATGTAGAAATATTTCAACTCGTATTCGAAATCGAGAAAAAAATATTTTTGCCTAATCAGAAGGTGTAGAAATTGCTAATATGGCAATATTGTATAATATTTTTTCAGAAACTTTATAAAATATAACAACTTGAATAAACCTTTTAAAGGGGCCATAAAACGGCTGTTGGTTTTCGACTTTACTGATTTACACAAAGTTCGAGCTAATGGCGGTAGAAACGTCTGATGCTCTGAAGTAAAATTTTCCTAGGTTAAAGGGTCGTGTAATAGAAGAAGCGACAAGGCAAGAAGGTTTGAGTCTATACACAAAAAATTAAGCAAGATGATGTGTCCTTTAGAATGTTTTTTGCTTTTTTATATTGATAACAATAAAAACTTACTGATGCACTTGTATCCAGGACTTTCGCATATATCCTCACAAGCTGAACTGAAGTGACAAGGTGCTAAAGATCGACACACTGGACCTCTCTAAAAAGAAGTATATTAGTACTTTGCAAAGGCCACAAAATTTTATGTTTTTCTGTAATAATAGATTTATCTAGTAACCGCCTAGTAATCTTAGCTAACTTGTGTGTGTGAATCACAAAATATCCACGACATTTTTATTTGTGAGCCAAAATGTTTATAAATGTAATATAAAGTCACTTCTCTAAATAACGGACACTTAAGTGATTACATCAACTAAGCAAAATTGATTATGATGGGTTATCTAGTTACCCGTCTAAAGTTTCTTAAAGCCTGTTACCTGTCGAAATTAGGCGGGGAAATGACACCCTCCAACTAACAGAAACCTCGGGAAAAAAGTGAGTGCGTTAATTATGTCCACTGATTGGAAAGCCGAATTTGAAAAATCGCGAAACTGCAAATGTGCAGAATTAAAAAGTCTTTTTTTAAGATTTTTTTTTGGCTTTTTCTTGCTAGAGTCTCGCTAGAATTTACCTCTTCAGCAGTATCTTACTGCTTGAACTAAGAAGGTGGCAAATACTGATATTTTCTACTTCTAAATTCACACTGTTTGAAGGTAGCACTAACCCTTTTTCAGCTTTACAAACAGCCATATGATTTACTTAACTAAAGGTGTAGTTACACAAGACAAGTTTAGACAGTGGGAGGCGTTAATTAAGCTTGTATAAAGAATTAGAAAAGTTCGTGTCTAATCAAAGCACCCATAACACTAGAAAAAAACACAAAACAGAAGAATATTCACACCAAGGAAGTGCAATATGCTTACCATGTGGTAAAGTCTCCTATCTGAGCCTGAATATGCTTATGAACAAAGGTACGTCCCCTTTGGATTGATTATAAACTAACAAATAATTACATACGTTTGGTGTGCCATAGCTTGTTGAGTAGAATTTCCAACCAGATGCACTTTGTTCTGTGCCAGAATTGATTGTTAACAGCTCACACGATGTGTTATCCATTTTATGGTTGAAATAAGCGCAAGCATCGCGTGAGAGACACAACAAAGCGCAATCACGCGCTATGACATCTGCATGTGTTTCGAACACCGCGCCTGCATATCTTATATCTGGTTTCATGACTGTGAAGTTTGCATGACGCTTGCACGGCAATCTCGTGATGTATGCGACACAAGGCGTGATCCAGAGAAGTGTGATATAAGCGATGTAACAAGTTCTAAAATAAGTTTATGGGAATGATTCATTTTTGCGTGAACAGAAAAGTTATTTTTAATCATGGCATTTACATCCATATATAATAATTTTTAATAAAATTTTTGCATTGGTTAAGCTATTGTAGAAAACCTTTTTCTGTTCTGAACTATCATCCGAAAATCTTGTCCAGGCTTTTTGTTTTATGATCAGCAACCTTAAGAATATGGAGGAACTGGTAAACAATAACTTGTGTAAGTAAAGAGAAAGCAAACTTAATTATACCTCTAGTGAGTGCACACGAGAAAGAAAAACACCATGAGCAGATACAATATGTACAATTACAAGTTTCAAACCGCGTGGTAAAGACTAAAGATGAATTTCGATTGGCGTGGTAGCCTAAGTAAAAGCTTAAAGCAAGTGAATATCGTCTTTTCTAAGTCAATAGGCAAGTAACAGTTAGGCTTGCTAAAGAGAGATTATGAACAATATTCAACCTCATACAACAACCTTGTGTTGCCTATATGAAAAAAAAAACATTGCATAAAATGTGTGAATTTACCTTCCCATTCTCAATGCCGTTCTTTTTTTCTTTTAATTTTTTTAAACACTTTCCAACACAACCTTGTACTTCCGTTCAAAATCGTTTGTGTATCATTGATAGCGTGGCAACAAATATTAATAATTTTAAATTATAAACGTATGTTTATAATTTATAACGAATCACTACTAATTATGAAACGACATGCTGCGTTTAACCCTATTCGATCCGGGTTTTTACTGAGTTTTCATATTTATTTATCGGCCACCCACGAGCTAAATTTTT
Source organism: Hydractinia symbiolongicarpus (assembly GCF_029227915.1). NCBI lineage: Eukaryota > Metazoa > Cnidaria > Hydrozoa > Anthoathecata > Hydractiniidae > Hydractinia > Hydractinia symbiolongicarpus. The sequence goes on from NC_079885.1 coordinate 9,642,867, forward strand.
AGGTCCCATACCTCTCAGAGCCTAGATATTGGCTATTACTCAAAAGTACCCCTTAAAAATCTCTATGAAATCCTTATAATCGGGGAAATACAATCACTGGTTAAAATTACCCTCAGGACTTGAAACTTACATCACAACTTTTTTCTTCATCTAGCAGAATCATTCTATAAATTTCGATCACGTGATTATTCCAATTTATTGATTTTTTGGATTTTACCATAAAATCGGGAAAAAACGGATTTTTTTGCGCAATTTTTTGCCTTTTTTTAATGCGAACTATATAAAAACGGACGGTTTAATAACTCCTATTTGGCTGTTAAAATCTTTAAAAAGAGTGTAAAAATTCGCTCTAGAACTAAATTAATTGAACATAATCTGATATTAAACACTTTTTAAGCTTTCTATGATGTCACAGATAAAGTGCTAGCATAAGCAATAATTTATTGTCAACATTTCGGCGCACTATGCATGTCCCAAGCGTGACCTAACTTGGACAAACCTGGTTTTAACAAACTCGAAAAGTCCTGGATTTAGTAAGGGTAAAGTGTTTCGTTATGCGTTAAAGATTAACGAATATTAATAAGTATTGATCAATTTCACATTTTAAATTTTAATAACTATTCGTAGTGGTTTTACTTCCTGTTGTTATAAACGGTGAAACACAACCTCGTCCCCAGGGCATCTTGTATCTTTTCTGACTTCGAAAGTTTGACTTTGTCGATTTTTGCAAATAAAGTGAATTTAAGCAATTTTGTGGAACATTAGTGCAACAAAGTTTAGACATATCCAAAAGTTTAATGAATCACAAATTAAAAGTTTTTTAAATTACTGTGGATTTGATAAAGTTATGGCGACATCAGCAATTCTTTGACTACGTCGTCACTCAAGTTCTGGGCAACCAAGAAGATCCTAGACCAGGCTTTTCAATTATGCATTCTGATAGGTTTTTTTAATTTTCAGTTGTTTCATAGAAGAATTAATTTATGCGTAAAATTAGGGATTGCGACGAAAAAGAAAAACATGTACACTGATGTTGGAGCAGTTTGTAACAGAACGTTCAAACTGTTTTTATTGGATTTAGTTTTGTGGAGAAAGAAATATTTGGTATTTTTACCATAAGTTTTCGTAAAGAAAAAGTTTCAAAGCATTCAGTTTTATTTTTAGAAAGTTTTAAATTAGGTTTTTGTTTTCCTCACAATGCAGTGCTGGACCAGTTGGCTTACAATTAGGGACAACCGCAAATTAGACTATCACGCGAAATTAGGATAGTAGCTTAGCTATGAGACCATCTCCTATTTAGAAGATCCATTTTTCTTCTTTTACAATTATCTTGACAACCACTTCTAGCCGCACAATCATTTAAAGAGTTTGATTGCTTGTTTGGTCATCTTTGTTCCAGCAAAATTTTGTATAGTTTGCTTTTGACGTATAAATTATGCGTCAAAAGTCTTGGATCTGGTTATTAGGCGAGAAGTAGACTATATAGACGTTGCGCAGCAATGTTGAAATTATACCGCGGGAAATTCAGCCCCTTTCCAGACGCAACTGCGTCAAAATGCCTGATTAAACAACAAGTAAAAATGTTGCCTAGCGTTGAACAACCGGTGGAGCAATTAATAAAAACGGTAGACTGTACCAGACATTCAGGTGGAGCGATTTAGTGCAGGTATGCAGCATGTTGTAAATCGAGTATAGCGCACAGAGTATTATGGTGTTTCAGAATAATATATTATTCCTGTGCATTTAGCTGGAATAAAAACATAGTTTTCAACCCGTTGTTACCCCTTCATAGCAACAACAGCTGGCCAAGTTTTTTTATTTGTCGGAAATTGTTCCCAATAAAAGTTTAAAAATGAATGTTGCTCTGGGTGCATAGTCAGGTAAACATCCATATATGTACTAAAAACAAACGTTATAACAACTTGGCTTAAATAGAAACAGGAAACATCCAATCCTAACACTAGGCTAAGCTCTTAGTACAGGTATATCGCGTCACACTTCCGTATAGGCATTTTACCCTGTTCCAAAAAAATATATATCCTAACTTCATGATAAATAAAAAGACAGTTTGCAGCTAAAATCATCACTCAGCAATTTTATCTTGTGGAATAGTTTTTGTAAAATTCGAAAATAAAAACACAGTTTACAACCTGTTTTTACACTTTTAAAAAAGCAAAAATAATAGTGCAACTTTGTTTTACTTTGCGGAAAAGTTTCCGTAAAACTTCAAAAAGTAATCGTGACACCGGGATGAGCGCTTAGTACAGGTAAACCATCTTGTATTTTCGTATAGGCGTAATACCCTTTTCGAAAAAACTTTATTGCAACTTCGATTCATATAAAAATACAGGAAAAGCCTTCTGCTACCTTATCCAGCTTAAACACATTACACAGCTCTTTAAGATAAACCTTGAGGACGAGAATAGCTAAAAAATAACTCAGCCATTTTATTTGTAGAATAAGTTTTAACAGTAATAAAAGGAATATAGCTACCTTACTGCATTTAGTATAAAAATTATTGAGTAAGAGTTTTGGTGTAGCTAAACTGCATTTTGCTACGTTCATTTTTAACCAGATATAAATAAAGAACTAGCTATATAGTTTCAAACCAAAACATAAAAAAATAATTTTGGTTAGGATAAGAAGTTCTTATAGCTAGCCGAATAAAAACTTCACAAGATTAGCAATAAATTAGCTAGTTAGCTTGCTAGAGCTTGACATAACCATGCTCCCAATTTTACCAATAACTATTCTTTTTACTTAATAAGTAAAACATATAACAAAATGAAATATTTTAAACCCTCAGTTTTTCAAGGACGAGAAAGATAAAAAAAAGCCGCTGCTACTATTTTGCGTGACAGTCAGACACGGACGTAAACGGGTATTATAATATAGACTAGCCGGTACCCAGTGGAAAAAAACACGGGGCCGCACGTCCTTTATGTAACGCATATTTCGTGTTTCCGTAGCACAACGTTTTTCTTGCGCACAAACAGACGGAATACGGCTATTATTAAAGAGATTCAAAAGGTTTTATTCTCTAGAATTAGTGTAGAATACGCCTCACAGAAATAATCTCGGTCTCACGTTGTAACATGTTTTATAAGCGAAGGCAGAATCAACTTTCAGGTATTCAATATCACGCAATTGTATAAATTTTAAAAATGAACGAAGCTTCGGGTAATAATCTGGAAGAAACTGCTAACAGCAGTTAATCCGCTCCACCACCGTTAAACGGAATGGAACAGTTTGACCTGATCAAATGCTTCTTGGAACAGAAACAAGAATTCGAAACAAAACTGCAATAAAAGGGTAAATCGAAAAACATAAAGGTTTCATTAATTAATTTCGACTTGGATAAACCTCAAAAGATTAGCAATAAACTAGACTGGTTAGCTAGTTTGCCAGAGCTAAAATTAGCCACGCTCCCTCAAAATCTACGTTTGTAGCCATCTTATAATTTGTTTGTTTAAAATCCTTTAGTACATAGCTAGAAAACGTGACAATAATATTATCTTAACATGCAAAAGATATAAAAAGCACAATACAAAGTTTAGAAGGTCAAAAAGATCAAACTTTCAAAATGGCTACCGTTACAAAAAGATCGTCCACCAAGCACGCCGTCAGAACTTTGAAGAGTACGATCGTTCATAATTAACATGGTGTTAGTGATATTTTACGATTTTAATTTTTTTTTTTTTTTTTTTGTTTCTGATAAAAAAAATTTAAAATAGAAACAAATAGCATACCAACCTTTAACAAAATAAAATTGCACCTAAATGTGCAACCTTGATCCCAGGGCCTGTAGCGTTTTTTGATTTCATCTTCATATCAAAAAACGCTACAGGCCCTGGGATCGAGGTTGCCTGAATGTGCAGGAAAGTTATTTTTTAAAAATAACCGAAACGCCATAATTTTGTGTGCGCTTCACTCGATTTACAACATTATTTATACCTGTACTTGAGTGATTCACTTGAAGGTGTGGCACAGTTTACGCCTATTATTAATTGCTGCACCGGGTGTTCAACGCTGGGTAACACTTTCACTTGTGACACGACGCCGACCCCCCCTTACCCCCAGCTAGTATGGAAAATCAGCTTAGTCTAGGTTCAATTTGTTTATGACTTCAGAGTAACTTAAAAAAAAATATGCAAGCCACGTGGCAGGGACTATTTCCTTTCATTCGCCATCCACCAAACATTTGATTTGGTTGTTCAATTATAACATATAAGTATGCCAATGTGAAAGAGTCAACTTAACCATGTTGTGTTGTCTATATTATATGTTATATTATATGTCTATATTATATATATATATATGTTGTATATATATGTTGTATATATAAGATATAAATGTCTAATAAAGCAGCATAATAAGGGGGTTGTCAACGAATCTGGTTTAAAAAACTGAAAAAGCTGATTGTTAACGCAGATAGTCGATATGTACAAGCCTGCGGTGAGGGGTCTTTTTAGGTTAAAATTTACCCTGGGGTCTTACACCCTGGTTAACATGAATTAGTAACAGCCAGTAGGCCAATTTTTTGAAATTTAAAGTGTTGTCAGGTAGAATTGGAGAATATGTTACTTTATATAAGATATAAATGTCTAATAAAGCAGCATAATAAGGGGGTTGTCAACGAATCTGGTTTAAAAAACTGAAAAAGCTGATTGTTAACGCAGATAGTCGGGGTTAGCTACATCCCGTTGATGTGGTAGAAACCCTTCTATTAAAAAAAAAACCTAAAAATGAGGCCGTTTAGCCTGCATTACTATCAATTTAGCAGCGTGTCCAGGCTCTGGACTGTCTCTATCTCTATCTATTATCAGGTGATTTTAGAGATTCCGTACGATTCTTTACGGTTTGGAAAGGAAAACAGAATATTACGCTCTGCAACTTCTTGTGATACCATGTTTTAAAATACGCTCCTGTCTTGCTGTTCTTTAATAGATTATAAAAAGATTAATTCTTCGTTTCTTTGAAAAATACATTGCGGCAGCCACACCCGGTGAGCTAACTAGTTTTCAAAACCTGCCACGGGTTGATTATGTGGTTTTGAAAGAGTAACGCTTATACGAGCCAAAACAAAAGAAAAACAATCATGTTGATGTTTTAAGGGTGTTATAAGTTTCGTCTTGCCAAGAGAGATGACTATTTCATGTATTAAGAGATTTCGATGAAGCAAAGAAAAAAGAAAAACACTTGGATTATAAATTATCCAACCTTTGGAAAACAAAATGCTTGGGCATAATTTTTATTTTGCTGGCTGTTTGTTTACTCCTTTTGGGTTTGTCATTTCTTTAAAAAATAAACGCATTTTATTTTAACCCGGCAACAGCATAAGGTCATATCTCGGGCGTACTTGCCATGTGATATATGAATTTTTCGAACAGGTTGTCGAGCCAACACCGGAGCAAAACTCGCTTCACGTTCCAAAAATGACACCTAGGTCAAAAATATTTTTGCTGACATCAAACAAACTTTTAAAAATTACGTAATGCCATGGTCAGACGAAACCAGGAAAATCAATGACGCTACATTAAATATTTTACTATAGCGTGTGAGGTCATACAGCCTTCAGTACTTACTCGCCATTATTAATTTTCGGTCAAAACAAGCAACATCGTTGGAGAAAGAGGCGATACGGAAAGGCACAATATAATAACTTTAAACTACACCTAAAATTTAGGACATTCTAAAACAAGTATAACCAATCATGAGTTTGGCAAAAATATTTGGGTCTGGGAAAAAAAAAGAGGCAGCCCCAACAACTCAAGAAGCTATTCAAAAACTTAGAGAAACGGAAGATATGCTGACGAAGAAAACAGATTTCTTGGAGAAGAAAATTAAAAATGAAATAATAATTGCTAAAAAGGCAGGCACAAAAGACAAAAGAAGTAAGTGTCCATATCTTATGTGCAAAACTGATTCTTGTCTCTAGCTAGCCAGCTAAATATCAAAATAAATTTGTAAGTCCAGTGCTAAATGGATGTTAAACTGTTCATAACTGTATTTTCATATTACTTGCAAGTGTGGTGATTGTAGCTAGCTATATATGACCATCACCAATAAAATAGAAACTTCATATTTTACATATTTTTTATGTAAAGTGGCATCTGATCTGCCAATAAGGCTGTTTTGGCACATTTGATTTTTTTTTTTAGTGCAAACGATACGCCGTAAAAAGTGTGGGCGTTTTCGGGCGAGTTCGGCGTTTAAAAAAAACTTTGGTATTTGCCCAAAAAACCCGCATAGTCCCGAACAATGCCCTAAAGAAAAAAAATTCACTATAAATGACTTTCGAAGAATTATTTAAAAATGTATAAAAATTAAAATGAATTAACTATATGGTAGCTAAGTTCTTAAAAAACTGTTATTTATGGTTTTTGACTTTGATAAGACTTATATATAAACTTTATTACCTCCTTTCTCTTCAAGCGTGTTCTTTCAATTGTCGTCCGCCATGTTTATGTTACAAGGTGTTGCATTTCGGTAATGTTTCGGGCGAGTTCGGGCGTGTTCAGGAAAGTGGGGGCGGTTTCGGCGGACAACCGTCAATTTAATGCGAAAAGTCGCCTGAACTTGCCCTTATATATGCGGGCGTTTGCGGCTTATCGGCACCCTCTTTAGTGTAAGGCCACCATCAAAAATATGTTGTGTTCGCGTCCTGAAGACCCCGCAAAAATGAGTCAGTCGGGCGTATTTTTCCGGGGATTTTCAGATCAGAGCAAGCATATTCGTTCCCAGGGCCAAGACAGTATAGCGCCACTCAACATCGTTTGTAGACCATTTTTTGCCACCCTGTACATTGTCAGTAGCCAAAGGAGTGCCCTAAAGGAATTAATTTTTACTGAAATTAATTTTCACGAGTTTTTGTCAATTTTGCATAAATTAGTTCTGGCGAAAAAAAATTATTTTTAAAAACTATCTTGCCAAATTTTTTCCTGGTCTTTTTCCGGCTTAGCGACTCGGGTTTTTATTATCAAAAGGGAGTCGGTCGGAGGACGGGAACACAACATATTTTTGATGACAGCCTAAGGAGTCTGTTGCTTATGTTTTCTTGCGCAGTAAGGTTACACGAAATACAAATTAACAGATTCTGATTCGCAAGTCATTATGTTTTTTTTCACATATCAAATATATAGCTATACCTTCTAAACATAAAATCTACAAATTAAACGTAACACTACGATATGCAACATGCTAAAATTTAACTTTACATGTACGCAATCTTAGGGCCTGGCGTAACGGCAATATAATTAAACTTTATGTTGTCACGTTCTGTTTAATATTGTTAATGATCAAGAAAGCTATATTGAAATTTCATACATATTTTTTTAAATAAATGGACATTATTTATTTCACAGCAACAACTTTCAACCCTTTTCGATTTAATTAAAAATAGTAGTTTTGATTGTGTAATTTTTTATAACAAAACACAGCTACTTTTATGTTTAACTTAGAAAGGATTATGGTGATTTTAAAGCTTAAATAGGCATTTCTTGTCATTTTAGAAGGACATGTGGATGATATTTAAGCTTCAAAAGGATGTGTTCTGGTTATTTTCGAAGGATGTAAGCCAACTCATTATTTCAAGACAAAATGGAGTCAATTATCACACATCTTTATTTAAAAAATTATTTTAACAAAGTTCATTTTGTATGATCAAAACATGATAGTATTGACCTTAAACAGTGCCATATTTTGTCCTAAAAATATCAAAACATATTTGTATGGAGCTTAAACAACACCATATTTTGCTCCGTAACTATGAAAAATCAACCGTACATGAAACTTAACAACACAATATTTTAATGTTAAATTCAAGGGTAAAAATAGAGAGAAAATTATCCTAACTTTGGCAAATCACTTTTAATATTCAATTCAAACCTGGGATGGTGGAAGGACAGTTGTCTAGACTTGAAATTTGAAAAAATTGCACTCTGTAATACATCGTTTTTTGAAAGCTCCCAATAAAGCCACACAAACCTTTTATGAAATTTCTGCTCAACTAGACAACTGCCTTGTTTAGGGATCAAGCCCTCTTTGACATAGTTGAATGCCCCACCAACTGAACTACTGATCTTCAAAAGATCTGTAATATTTGTATTAACCTGTTGACATTATTTTGTGTACCGCCAAAGTAAGAAAATGCAATGACACGACTCAACACAGGCATTTAATTTAAGTTCACTATTAGAAAAAGTTCTAAATGATATATTTTGTACCTTTTGAGTTTATAATGTGATAGCTTATAATGTCCAATGTTATTCAGGGTGTAATCAAGCGTTGCCAATAGCCCTTAAATGGCTATTTTCCAATACAAATTTATCTCTGAATTTTCCAATGCAATATAATAATGTATATATATATATATAGAATTTTACATATACTAAAAAAGAAGGTTTTTATCATTAATTTGGAAAGCCCAATCTACAAGTTAAAAAAAGTGTTATTTGCTACAATAAGCCTTAGGTTTATATAAATTTCCGGCTGTTTAAAATATAATTTTAGTTTTAAACAGTCAAAACATTGTAGGCTAGAAGTTTACCATATAAAATAAAACTGTGTTATACAGCTTTCCAGAAAAAAGATAATAATATGCATAACCTTGTTGGTGTCATATCAGGATTGAGATCCTTCCCATACAAAAAGTTATTTTGTTTCCAGTACGAAAATTTATTGAACAGATGTAAAAAGATTATTTTGCTAGGACGAGTGCGTGATTCCATTTCTTTGGATTATGCTCATTTTTCAAATCTGGTAGGTATCATGAAAAAAGGTCACATTTTGATTTGTTCTATAAAGTTTTTGGCGCACAGCCACATATAAAGTGTTGTATTGATATGCAATCCTACTAACCTTAGCATTACTATGCGGTGGAATAATTGTGTTTTAAGATCTGCTGGAATATATATACTGATGCATTTCATGCTAATTATGCACCCATTGTGTGAATGATATAAACTTCGCTGAAAACTTTTTTACTGCAGTGGTGAACTATTGCGTGCATTTAATACAGAAACACTTTCTTTTAAAATCATCTAAACTTTGCAACTTTATATTACTCGTTTATAAGCATCTTTCGATGTAGTATGTTTGTTTGAATAAGCACTCCCTCCCTAAAAATTAAAATTTTAATAAGTTTCACAGCCAATTAAGCGTACATTGCCTTCAGCAAAATAAAGTTGTATGAAGCAAGTTTGTGTTTTGTAGTTTACTGTCACTGTTTGAATAGATGGTTTGTTTCATATAACTATCCTCACAGGATTTTTTCAGGTGTACCTGAGCTTGTTACCATAATGTCTGGCATAACTGCTATTTTTTTTTCACACCTAAATGCCGGAAGACTGGATTTGATATTTTAAACCTGACAGACAGTCAGGTTTAAAATAGCGAACAGAGGATACTGTAATAATGCAGCGTGGACTAACAAAAAAAAATTCGGCCGTAAAGTTTTCAAGAAATAAAAATGCCTTTGAAAAACAAAATATTAATAACCTAACCGAAAACACAGCAACAGATCAGTCAAATAACGAATGTTAAAAGTCTGAATTTGGATTTCCTTTTTAGCTGCATTAAACGCGTTAAAAAGAAAAAAAAGGTTAGAAAAACAACTGCAGCAAATAGATAATACGCTCTCCACCATTGAGCTTCAACGCGAAACGCTTGAGAATGCAAACACAAATACAGAAGTGTTAAAGTCAATGGGGGTAGCTGCAAAAGCACTGAAGAGTGCGCATCAGCAATTGTAAGTGGTTTTCATTTAATTCTACATGATATTTTTTTTAAGAATTATTTAAAATTTATGTACAATATGTTTCTGTTACCTGAAAATAAAAGAAAATTTATGCAAATTTTTAAATTGCTGGGAAAGCTCTTTTCGTTCTCAAGATATTAAAAGTTTTTGAGATTCAATTACTTGGTCTCCAGGTATTGATACTATTTCTATCGTCCAAATTTTTGACCTGTACAGTTTGCAATTTTAAATAATCCAAAGTACGCAATTATTATAGATTTTATATCTTTTTATTTGCTGTTTCAGAGATGTTGATGATGTTCATGATATGATGGACGATATATCAGAACAAACAGAACTAGCCAATGAAATATCAGAAGCTATATCAAGTTCTGTTGGTTTTGGTCAAGATATTGATGAGGTATTGTTTGTTTTTTAAAAATGAAGTGCAAAATATTACCAGGTTTGCAGGTCTTTGCACAGGTATTTATATCTTTTATATCTTAAAATAGACTTCTGTGAATATGGCTTTTTACTGAGATGAAAAACAGGGTCAAATTCATGATAATAAAAACAGAGTGTACAAGAATTTATCTACTGTATTCTAAATTTTAGCTTATTTTACTAGAGACATATAAATAAATAGAAAAACATTGAACATTCCAAAATCTTCAAAACTCGAAGAATATTTCAGATATACTTAGATCAAACCTAGAGAATTAATCTTAATTATATCTAGTTAGTGCATAATACATAACTAATATAACACCATTCAATGTTCAATATACTTTACTTATAAGTCACAAGTCATTAAGATATATTTAGAGTAGTTGTATCAAAACAAATTGTTGCACATTTATCACATTACGTATAAAAAAAAAATTATAAGCTAATTTTTGTAACTTAGAAAAACAATTGAAATTACCAAGAATGTCATCAAAAAAGAAACATGACATTGAAATTCTGTTAGTTACCTTCTTAATAATTTCATAGTTTAAAGGTATTTCTTACTCAATTCACTTTTTTAAAGGTTGACACCTCAATTTGCTTTTCCGAAAAAAAATTTTTACAAAAATCTTTATAACTTTCAAGTAAATTATTAAATTGAACAATATTTAACTTTTGTTTACTATAAAAAATAATTGCAATTTTTTTTAATTTTATTATTATCTTTTTTTATCATAGGCGGATAAAATTTTCGAAGCCCATAATTAAGAATTGAACTATTGACACCTAAAATTTGTTTTTTTAATTTTTATCAATGTCCACACTTACGCCCATGTTTTTTGAACATGTCCTTATACTACCATGTAGAAAACTTGGTGAGATGAATAATGTTAAATTTATGCTTTGTTTATTTCAGGACGAATTAAACGCAGAGTTGGAGGAGCTCGAACAGGAAGACCTCGATGAAGAAATGCTTAAACTTGGAGGTGCTCCAATGCAAGATTTACCAACAGTACCAGACACAGAGATTCCCCAACCAAGTGAGTTTTTTTTAATATCATCTTCATATCATCAGATTCAGTAAAATGTGGAGCTTAGTTAAAATACCAGTTCTAAACTGCACTGCCCATAAACAAGGAGTAGGGTATACCCGAATCATCTCAATAGTTTCATACGTAATAGAGTCACTATTTGGCACTGACCCATGCCTGCTCCCTAAACCCATTATTTATTTATATTTTTATTAATTTAGATAAATCAAAAGCAAAGAAAGTCGAGGATGAGGACGACATGGCAGAGTTAGCTGCATGGGCTTCTTAAACACACATCGTTAGATCATCCTTTCCGTTAAGATAAACTTTTTTACACAGCCTTTCTATTTTAACTCAGTAGTAAGAAATTGCCGAGACAATAACCTTTGTGATGAATCTTCAACTAACGTTCATCGAGGTTCGCCTCAACAATTTGTTGAATTAGAAAGGCTGTTATGGGGAAATGTATTCCAGTGAATATATTCCAGTAAATATATGAAGATTAATCAATGCAATGGCATCCTTGTGAGGTGATTTTAACAATAGCTGTATGCTAAAAAATATTGAATCTAGATTGCGTATACGTGTAAAATTTCTTTTCTATCGCTTCTTTTTGCCATAAATCAATCTATGCTGCTTGTATTTTTTATATATGTCGTTGTAGAAACATTAAAAATTATAAATATATGTTATTTCCATGTTTATTTTTTAATTACCGTTTCCAATTGCTCTCCCAATTTTTGTTTTGCGATGCTGCATAATGCTATGAATAATAGGTAGGTCTTCTATCGCTGGAGTCATTATTGTTCTCCGAAAATAGGTCTCATCCACTATATGTCGTGGCTAGTATGTTTACCAACTACTTAAACTTAAGTCCACCGAGCTTGCCAAAAAGTTTCCTTTCCACCACTGCAGTTTTATAAAAGTACATGTCTATATTTGTTATACATGTTTAGAGGGTAAATGGGTTGGATTGTATGAATTAAACTATGTTCTATTATGTTCACTAAGGTGCAACGTTGTGGTATCAGCAGAACAGAATGACTGAGGTAATTTTAATGAAGGCCTAAAAAAGTCATGTATGACCCTACACTTTATGTAGAGATAGTACACTGGTAGCATGTTTGGATTGTAATCATGAGGTTTTAGGTTCGAGTACCCACTCCAATGTAGAGCTGTCTGTCCATTTGAACCTATCTATCGACTGCAAACCGGTCGTGTTGCAGGCAGGAAAGTTAAAGCAATATAATACGTATCTCCGACGATAATGTAACATAAGTAGATTTAATTTCAAGTTCTTGGTCTGTACGTTTGATCGCAGACTATAACTTGAACAGTACATTTTGTAAACCGGTCAACATCTATTTATTATTATTATTAAATATTATTAAAATTTTTAAATATTATCGGAGATTTATATAAGATTTAGTCGACAAAAATTTCGATTAAATATGGTAGTTGTTGATTGAATTAGATCCAGAGGAAAATCCTTAACATTTAAGAGCATTTTAGTGTGTTTTTATATGAGAATTATGGAGCTTTTATCCTTACGACAAAATATTTCTTTTGCTGACTGTACCTGGATCAATTTCTATCTCCTTCAGATATGACCAGACTCAGTTTTCATTAGCCAGCATTTTACCCTAATCCAACGTTCTGGCTGTTATCTTGCAGTGGGTATAAAATTTTTTAAGGGGAATCACAGGGTAACCCACAGAGTAAACTTTTAATGATCCTTTGTTGTAATGTTGACATCAGCGTGCTTTTCTTTGCGTAAAATGAAAAATTGTCCTATTTATTTATTCTTCGATTTTTTGCGAATGGCTTCTTGAATAACATTTTGCAGTTACATCATCTCGTAAATTAGGTGAGAAGGGTAGTTTTGATGGTATATTTATGTGTTGTGAGGGCTGAGATATTTGTAACTGCGGCTTTAACTATTTGAAATTCCACATGACGTGTATACAGGAATTGAAAGAATTAAAAATAGTTATTTTAAAGATGACGTTTTTTGTCTTCCCTTTTAGGTTATTTATTATAATTATTTTTTGAACTACCCTAATATTGTTATGTTTTTATTAATTTATGCTAATAAACAATGCAAACTTTCTACTATGCGATAATTGCTTTCTGCCGAAAAAGGCTAATTGACTTAGAGGCCTTTTTTCGAACCAGGAATTTTTTTTACATCATTGGGCTAGTAAAAAGTTCAAGCAGTTGCTACTTTAAGAATTTATTGGATTGTTCAATGTTTTATGGATATCAGCTTCCCTTCTTCATAAACACTGTGCATAGTGGCCTTAATTAAATATTTGGCATTTCCTTTTAGCTGCATTAAATGCGTTAAAACGAAAGAAAAGACTAGAGAAACAGCTGCAACAAATTGATGGTACGCTCTCCACCATTGAGTTCCAACGCGAAGCACTGGAAAATGCAAGCACAAATACTGAAGTGTTGAAGACCATGGGCGTGGCTGCAAAAGCACTGAAAAGCGCACATCAACAACTGTAAGTGGTTTTCGTTGTGGTGATAGTTTGTGTGATTTTTTTATAAGTAACCTAGCCTAATTAATTAAGCCCTCTTCGAAGATATTAAAATAAAGTTTCTCTTATACGAAAGGTAAGACGCAAACAAATTTGTCATAGCAAATCCCTAAAAATCCACCATTTAACACAAACAAATTTCTCAGAGCAAACCCTGAATTAAAATTAACCAATGAGCACGAAGCCAGTGTGGTGACATCTCACCCTCTTAAATAAGTACGCGAATTAATTATATTTAATAATTCGCGATCACAACATGAATTCCTGATATTGATCACATGAGTAAAAAAAAACAGTAGAATTAACCAATCAAAAAGCGCATTGGTATAAGGTATATACTATTCAGCCTCTTCCCTTCCTGTATTGAGCTGTGCACTGTTCATGATAGCCTTAGAGCCGAAGTTATCTTACAGTTCTTTATCCAAAATTTGATCTGTTTATAAAGGGAATTTGTTGAGATGTGAACAGTAACAATTTATAGTGATCCTATCCAACTTTTTCAATAGCATTTTAAAAACGTGGGACGTCATTCTAGGATTCTAGGAATCTGAAATCAGAATGCACTATCATACTGCAAAGGGGAAGGCCTAAAATCCTGGACCTTAAGGATAGTCTGGAGAGTGTAACGCAATGGTAAAAATAAGTCTATAAACTGTTTTCGAAATTTGATTTCAGCAACACAGCAACAAAAACAACCATTTTCAATCCTATTCATTCTTGATATTTTATCTGTCACGAAACTAAAAAAACAAAACATATATAGGACAAAAAACAAGTTTACAAGCGTATAAATACTAAAATTCTAAAAAGAAATAATTATATATACATATGATCTTCAATGATAACCAAAGTATATTGCGGACTAAAATGGAATAGAGAGGACTATTATCAAGATTTAGTGAAGGGCTACTGCTTTAAAGCTATCAAAGGAGAAAAATAGGTAAAAAAAACAACCATATAGTAAGCCATATACAAAATAGGAAACAAACTTTTTGCGGGAGACATGCAGATGCTGTAGAAGGCCGATCACTGAATCAGAATTTTTATGACTTGTTTTTATATTTCAATTAAAGTTCTTTCAAATTTTGTCAATAGGCTTTCCACAATAGTGAATTTTTGACCCAATTTACACCAGATTACAGCTTTTAAAAATTGACGGGTTAAGCTAAATAACAAGCATGTGGACTAAAAAATATGGTGACCTTTCCATGAGGTGGCCACTCGAGATAGAGAATTTAATTTTTTCTTTTAAATGTCTTTCAACAAAAAGAAAAATGTAGAAAATGTCAAGTAAAAATGTGCGTAAAGTCGAATTTTTACTTAGAAATACAAAGTATCGTAACGTAACGTATAATTTTGGTTTCAAACGCTTATTCTTAATTATTCTTTTGTTTGTGTAATTTTTTATACGCAATTGATACATAGCATGGTCATTATTTGTTTTTTCAGAGACGTCGATGATGTTCAGGATATGATGGACGATATATCAGAACAAACAGAACTAGCCAATGAAATATCGGAAGCGATATCAAGTTCTGTTGGTTTTGGTCAAGATATTGATGAGGTATTGTTTGGTTTGTTTGTTTCTATTTTTGGTTGTTTGTTGTTTGTTTGTTGGATGTTTGTGTGTTTGGTTTGTTGTTTATTTGTTTTGTTTATCTGTTTGTTTTTTGTTTTTTATTTATTTGTTTTTTTGTTTATTTGTTTGTTTATTTGTTTGTTTTTTTGTTTGCATGTTTTTAAAAATATAATTATGTTTATAAACTTTTTGATAAATTGGTTTTTGTTACTCAAAAACAACCACTTTTACCAACCACCAATAACAACCACCACGAAGATAATTTAACAGTGAAACGTCAACGAATGATAAAAAATTATCTTTTTACAATTTCTTTCGTTTCAATTAATTTTGAAATCCAAATTATCGATTAAATACTAAATTTAATGTTCTTATTGTGTACTTTTTTTTAAAAAGATTTTCACTAATCAGAATGTCCAAGGTTTTAGTGAACAAAAACTCCTGAGATATATTCGCGATTTGCGTGAATTAATTTTTGTGATAGTCACTGGAGAAAAGATAATTCTTTGAGAGTCTAAATAAGTCGCAAAATTAAATTGTAGGGAGAAAAACATGATGCAAGTTTTGTATCAATATTTGATTTCAGATATTTAAAAATAAATAAAATGAAAGCCAACATTTTTTGTTAGTCAAAATTTCTGACAATTATTTTTTCCGCGATATCAGTTGTAGATTGGTCAAAGTCAACATCGAATGCTTTATGTATTTTGTGTTTTTCAGGACGAATTAAACGCAGAGTTAGAAGAGTTGGAACAAGAAGATCTTGACGAAGAAATGCTTAAACTTGGAGGTGCTCCAATGCAAGATTTACCAAGTGTGCCAGACACAGAGCTTCCCCAACCAAGTAAGATCTATATTATACCACCTTACTTTCCGTCTGTGAGACAAAGATGGTAGCTGTAAGTAGCAATGTGCGAATTTCTGTGGATTTTTCCGCGATTACACGTTTTTTTTTTTTGCAAGAAACATGCATACACGAAACATAGGCTCAAATTGGCAAAAAAACTAAGAAACATCTAAGAAACATGGGCAGGCTCAGAAAGGCAAGAAACAATTTGTTTTAAGACTTATTTTTTCCAAGAACCAAGAACTAAATAGAAAGCACTAAATGTCAAACAACTTATAAATGTTTCCATAATCCGCGCCCTCTTCTACTAGCATATCGTTTTCTTCTTCGTCACTTTTGACGGACTCCAACTCATCGCAATCGTCGTTATCTTTGGTTTCCGAAAATAAAGAAACTGCAAGTTGTTGTTCATCGGGAAAGCATGTTTTTGAAACAATTGAGAATAAGAAACAACTAAGAAACATTTGAGGCTTATTTCTCGGAAAAATTAAGAAACATGGAGCTTTAGCCTTACCTTGTAGAAAAAAACCTCTTATTTTTATATGTGTTATTTTTTATGCACGCAAATTTGTAGGAGTTGCTGTTTAATAGTTTGCTGTTCTGCTCGAGAAAAGGAGCGAAAGAAAATTTTAGGCTTTTTTCTTAAATCAATGAAAACAGCTTAATGTCTCTTTTTTCTTTGTTATTTTAGGTAAATCAAAAGGAAGGAAAGTGGAGGATGAGGATGACATGGCGGAGTTAGCAGCTTGGGCTTCTTAATGCATCCTTCATCATCTTTTTCTGTTTATATTCACACTGTTTGGAGCAAAAAATAAAGAGACACTTTCAACATCAGTTGATTTAAAAAAAGGCTGCAAGTGGAAGAAAAACTAAGGTGTATTGTGTGTTAATTTTTTTCTCGTTACTTCACTCTATCATCTATCTATGCAGCTTGTATATTTTTATATGTCGCTGTATAAACTTTCAAAATTGTAAATACATACGTTATTTTCATGTTTATTTTTCACTTACTGTTTCCAAGTGTTATACAAATTTGCATTTCGCAATGCTGCCAGCCTGCATCTCCAAACTTGTTGCTAGCAGCCAGCTAGCTGCCACCTATTTTTAAAGAAGGAACATTAGGTGTTGATGTCGCAGACTTTATAGGGCTTTGTAAATATAGCTACCCTTTGACTCGCATCCTCTTAGGACTCACTTTTACCACAGCAAGGTGAAGAAGCGCGTCTGCTTTGGTGGTTAGTGTCGGTTTGTCCAAACTGTCGTTATTAAAAAGGTGAAAAGCTAAAATAAGCTGAAAAAATCCTTTCCTTTTTTCTCTTTCTTTTTTTTATTTGTACTTTTTCTTATTATTTTTACCATTTTTTGCGCAGATTACGTAATAAAAATAAAAGAATTGGTAGAATCCGAATCTAGAAAGTGTTCTGTATATTGCATATAATATCTATATCGGTATTATCTTGCAAAACTTTGATATTAATCGAATCTTTTTGTTTAATTAATTTTTTATATATTTTCTTTGAAGTTATGCAATGTGGGGCAAACATGGCCATAAAAGTAAAATCTTTTTTTTCATTTATACCTGCGAAAAAGTCACACCCAGGGCCATTTTTTAACTCGGTGTAATTATTTTATGACAACGAATTCGCTTTTGATTGAAAATATATTTCATGCGTTCACACCGTCAATAGGTTTTTTTATCACATCGGTTAGTCATCAATGTATTACGTCACATCTAACAGAAAATCAAAAGAAGTTATTTTGAAAACTACACAAAGACGAAAAAGTTTTTCTTTTCAGCTGTAACCCTGCAAATAGATACACAATTGAAAGAATATAAAAATTGATTATATTAAAAATATATCTTTTGAAGCAATTTCATCCCCAGAGCTTTTAAAGATATTTCTATTCTAAAGAGCTCTGGGTACAAAAATTGGGTTTTTAGCTAATTAGGAATTATTTTTCCCTTGTCTACGGAACGTTCTATCACGAGGTCCAGAAGAAGAGGGGTAGAAGAATTGTTTTTTGCAAAAGTCTCGAAGCTATCTTTTTCCCATGCTGAATACAATGAGACTTTTGATATCCTTTCCTAAGCATTGTTGAAGACTTCAATGAAATATTTCAACAGCTGCGATTAAGCAAATTAAAAATAATGCTATCGTTAAAAACGAGTGAACGAAAAATTTGATTTTTTTTCGACTTGAAAATTATTTTGCAAATAACTATACCCCACACGTCAATATTGACCTTCGTATATCACACACACAAAAAAACATCTACCATTTTGATTTTCTTTTTTTTGAAATTATATTTTATAAAAAGAATAACATTGTTAAGTTAATTGTTAATAATGTGAGATTTTTGATGCGTTTGTACAAAGGAATTCAGCGCTGAGCATTCCAGCTTGTAAATAATTCAATTGTTGATTGTAAACACATCTTCGGTTCCTCACTTTACAAATACTGCTGGACACAATATGGCAGACAGGCTTTTCAAAACATGTCTTTCGCGTCAGTGTCGAACGTCTCGTGTTCTCAGAGATTTCCCGGCTGTGCTGGGCATGTGCTTGAGAAACACGAAAAACAAATCGTATTTGCACCAATCAAGGGGGTTACTGAGAACGAAAAAAAAAATAATTAAATTTAAAATATTCCTAAAACATTTTTATCGATTTATATTTTTATATATTGTATATTTATTGTTTATCGTAAACCGAATATATTCGCGCTTTGTAATAAGCCACAAAATTTTGGCGCTCTTTTCCAAGCTCAACTTTTGTTTACCAGCGCGTCAACTTTATCCTTCCAATCAGATGATTTTAGAATATCTATTTGGAAAGATTAAATTCACTCGCTTTCTCACTCCGTTTGGCGCGCCAATTAAAATTAAACATTAATGTTCACCACTTTGTTATGAAATCTACATAACTTGTAGGACAAGACCTCTCTCAGGAGCTGATGTTATTTCTGAATTCCTGTGTTTACCTATATATTCAGTGACTTCGGGCTGGACGGTTGCTTTCTAAAACATATTTTTACAATTATTTTTTATTTTTTAGGCTATATTTTACGCGTTTTCTATAAAATTTTGCGTATTCGATACTCGGTTAGCAAAAACAACAACAAGGGAACACGCTTGATCTAGCTGGCTGGCTGTGTTTTTGCTTTTTCTTCTTCGAAACTTAATGCGCAAGCGCAGAGACATGACGAAAGTGTTATGTTTAGAAAGATCAAACGCCTAGGCTATTACTCATCATGTTTATTTATGTAAAGGTATTTACGTGCTTGTTAAAAATCACTTTATAAGGGTCTATTTTCATTACATGATTACATTATGATTGAAAGTTTAAAAAGTCCAGCAGTGCCAATTAGATAAATTGATAGTTTTATTCTATTTTATTTGATATTATTTGATTCATTTTATTTTTATATCAATGTTTAGAAATAAATAATTTTATTTCAACACCCCCCATGGCGTTTACAATGTCAATTTGTTTTTGTTTTCATAACAAACTGAATCAAAAAAGCCACCTGTCCAGTTTGATGTCGATGATTCCATTAGAGTTTCTCTTGGCCATTTTTTTCCATCCCCCTAAATTATTATGAATCAAGTTGAACTCACTAAAACGTTACAGAATTTTTTTTTATTTTCCTAACTAGCTGTACAAAAGAAAAAATCAAAAAATCCTAACGTTTTAAATTGAAATCCTGTTTGCATTACATATCAAATTGATACACGTGCCAAAAGTTTACGCAAAAAAAGACTGGATCCCAGCATTAAAAAACACCTGGTTAGAATTCTATTCAAAGGTGAAACTATAAAAAAAAATTTCATTGTTCGCGCTTTTTTATGTAACCCTAATTTGATTGGTTACTGGATAATATCTATTAAAGAAACGAAAGAAATTATTAAAAAGTCATTCTTCACAAAGTTGACGTTTTACTTTTTATTATTTCATACATAGCGGTAGCTATTTGTGGAGCGTGGAGCTAAAAAAGTATCATTCGCAGTATCAAAGGACTATTCACCGAAAAGTTTAAATCGCTTTAAAGAATTTACTGGTGACTTTTCGATCTTCATTCGGAAGTTGAAAGGCGAAAAATCATACTCAATGTTCATTCTCCCATGACAAATTTCTGTGTAGAATATTTGAATAAAAAAAAACATTCCATAGAGTAATGCCAAAATAAAAGAAGATGTATTTGTTGATATTTTTTTTCGCAACCACTCTACAATATTCAAGTAGTACATTGGTATCTTTAAGAGGAGCAGAATATATTACATATGATTTATACAAAAAAGAGATATCCACGCAGAATCTGAACATTGTATTTAAATTTAAAACTATCAACCCATCCGGTTTGTTTTTATTCTCTGAAAATGCTTTTCATGGAGATTTTATTAGTATGGAGTTGATCGATGGTAGACTGAGGTAAGTTTTTTAAATGTTCGTGTTGTTATGCAGAAAAAAGCTAAGCATATTTTCCCCCCTTTATTGTGCTTACTTTTTACTGCAAAAAGAAAATGGGGTAATACCGAAGAACACCACGTGGAAAGTTTAAAGAATTTGTGTACAAAAGTTTATATTTTGCAAATTCTTAGTCAGGATAGATTTTTTGAAGAATCTGCTTCAATAAAAGTAGAATTTATTGACACAGCTGAACTCGCAAGAGTATGTTATGTTTTATCACTTCTCGATGGAAAACTAAAAAACTTCTTTTTAATAAGCGTGCAAGATATTTCTTGCATTGTTTGGATGTTCGCAAGCAAATGCTAACGAACTAAAGAAAACTATGTATCGAATCTGTGAACAAGATTTGTAACAAAACAAAAATTTTAGCTGTCGTAGCCGCGGTGAAAATTTTGCATACTGGAATTTGTTCTTCGCTTATATCTAAGAGTTTTATTAAGAAATTCTCTTTCCAGATCACGTGTAGTTTTACAAAAATGTGAAAATGACTTGAAATTACTTGAGAGAGGTGTGAAGCTAGCATATAATCTGTTCACTTGTTCATATATTTTTCTTTTATTTTCACCGAACAGAAAACTTTGAAGAATCTTTTTTTCTAAAAGAAAAACTTTTATCATTTTTTTTGTTTTTGTTTTTCAATCATTATTTATTATCGAATATTTCAAGAAAAGATAAAGAAATGGCGACACATCCTTCTTATCTTATAAATTCAACTATTTTTATCATTGCTCTAAACTCTACTACAATTTCTCAATATCCTTCAACTCTGCAACCGATCAATGTCCCTTTAAATGTCACAGACTAGCTCTATGCCCTATTTGATTCTTCACTGACTACACCTACCAAATAATTAGAAAAGAGACTTATTCAATTGGTTTCAATTCATTTAAAATGCTTCACCCCTAGTGAATGAAAGTATATGTTTAAGCTCTGGGGTTTTCCCAGATCACGTGAAGATATATTTGACATGCACTTGGGTTTATTGAGCGATTAAGGTGCGTTTTCTTTGACGAAAAATACAAACATTTACAAAATCTGTCGCTATACACATGGAATGTGAATTTGTTGAAAATAATAGAAATTTTTCTATTTATTTTAACTACTAGTTTACTGTTTCATACCAATAAAAATAACCCAATGTCTCGGTGCTTTTATTAAAAATAATTTTTATAGACAGTTTGGAGCTTATAAAACAAAGTCTATCCTTCCAGGGACACTATAATGGACATGAAAAAGTTTAGCAAGCAATGTTAACTCGCCATATTTACTCGTTTTTTTAGATTCATTAAGTATAAGTTTTTTTGTATGCCACGTTTGAAGATGGACACTCTATTTTTATTAAAAAGAAAAATATGCATTATATCTAGATTTGTTGAAAAATTTTGGCACATTTAAAATGATATTAATGGAAAAACATTTCTCAGGTTTTATAAAGAATTGAAATTTTTTTGTGTTAAAGGGCGTGGCTTTTCATGGGGGAGGAGCATTTTTTTAATGTGTTTTTTTCTTAAGGTATAAAGCTCGATTGGGTTTTGAGGAGTTAGCAGAACATGAAGTTGTAGTTGGAAACAATTTGAATGATTACCAATGGCATGTCATCCATGTCAAGCTGACTGGTCGTAACGTCAGTATTGATTTAGATTACCAAAACACGAAACGTTATTTCGAGGGAGACTTCTCGCAACTTGATCTTGATCAGAAAATCTATTTCGGCGGTGTTCCCGACCACGTGGATTTGTCACAATATAAATTGACAAGTCGGAAGTATTCAGGATGTTTAAAAAACTATTTCTTCAACGATACAGACATTTTATATCGATCGAAATACAGTCAAGAAGGTTTTTCCACGAAAGGTGACTTGCTGTGGAATAAATGCGAAGATTTGATTTATCACCCGATCATGATGAAATACCCACAGGATTACGCATTGGTTCCTACTCGACTACGGGACAGTTTATCTGTCACATTCAAATTCCGCACACATATCGGAGAAGGATTGCTGTTTGCTAAGATTTCAAAATCAGTCTCAGTGCATATTGGCTTACGCAAAAACATTTTGTTGTTTACTGTCCAAATGCTTGGTCACCAGCCAATTATTATGACACAAGGGAAAGATCTAAGTGATGGGTTTTGGCACCGTGTAGAGTTTTCTGTCAGTAAGAAGATCATTGAAATGAAACTAGATAAGTTAGATAAATTAACACACAGAAATCCGTCGTCACACAAGATTGAATTTATGCCCGGTAACGCCACAATAGGTGGCGGTGAGGAACAACTCATGCCTGGTTTTGTTGGGTGCATGTATGATATATGGGTGGATAGCAATGGCATCGATTATCGCGAACTTGGTTCTGAATATTTCATTGGCGCCATCGGGAAATGTCAATTACAAGACAAATGTTTGTTCTCGCCTTGCAAACATGGCGGAAAATGTTCTCAAGATCACCTGGCGTATAAATGTGACTGTCTAAACACCATGTACAGCGGTAAAAATTGCGAAGAATCCATTTATCAACCAAGTTGTCAAGAATACAAGGATTTGGGGTTAAATGAGGATTCTTATTGCTACATAGATCCAGATGGCGATGCGAAGATAAAGCCGTTCAAAGTATTATGCAACATGACCAACGACAACAAGAACGCAGTTACAATATTTGAACACAACCTCAACAAAGATAGAATTCCAGTCGCCAACGGTTTGCTCGATGAAGGCTCGTTTTACCACACCCTTAAGTATAGAATTAAAATGGCGACATTTGATGTGCTGCTGGAAAAAGCAGTTCGGTGTAAACAATTTATCAAATTTCAATGTAAAAACTCCTATCTGATGAGATCACCTAGGGGCCCGCCTGATGCACTCTGGTGGGGGCGTACTGGTGATGATGAGAAATACTGGGGCGGTGCTGATCCTGACAGCGAGAGATGTGGGTGTTACAAAAACAAATCATGCGCAATGCCAGATCGATATTGTAACTGTGACGTAGGCGATGACATATGGAGAGAGGATTCAGGTAAAAAAAAATTTTTTTTCAATAACTTCACATTACAGTAGCTACCACTTCATTTTACTGCTTTTGAATAAAAGTGGTATCCCTAAATATATTTATAATTAATTAACATAAGAGAGCATAACAATAATTTTGATTTATTTAGGTTATTTTCGTGAAATCGACCGACTTCCAGTATCAATGTTGATTTTCAAAACCTCGTCGAATCAATCATACTTTTCAGTTGGAAATCTTCATTGTGAGTTTCCATCGACCACGCCCCCTAAACATCTCGCAAAAGAAAGGATTTTAAAAGCATGTACATCTGTTCACTACAAACCAACCGTGAGAACTACTCGAAAGGCGCAGACATTTAAAGAAAAAGGACGCACCATTTGGAATCACAACAGACGAGTTGACTTCGAAAAGAAAAAACCATCGACGAAGGTGCACATTGAGAAACCCAACATTCATAATGTGAACGTCAATGTCACGGTCGAATTTCCACGCAAGGAAGGAGGACAAAGCAGCAACTCAAAAGAAAACGACGGCCTCAAGTTTACGTTGAGTGTTTACGCAGTCATCGTCATTGCCGTGGCGACGATTATTGTTGTTATTATAATCGCCGTTGTTGTCTTGGTGAAAAGATGTCAAAGCCGACGGCGACGAAGAGCATCTACCAGTGGTGACGAATCTGATGATGACTATGAAAACCACAACGAGACGACAGAAATGTGCACCTTCTTTGGTTCCGTTGCACGATCGGAGCGAAATCGACCCGTTATTGAAGTTCATCGCCATTCGTTTCACTGCGATACTATTGATGAACTGCCACCTGCGTATCGCGAGTTTGGCGATATCATGCAACCCATAACACATATAGACCTCAGCTATAAACCACGAAAGAAGAATCTCGGGATTTTTTGTTGATTTTAAAAAGACTTAGTTGTTCCGTTCGGAGTTGCGTGATGACGTCATTGAGTTGCATGGTCACCTAGAAAAACGGATCCAATACTCCAACATCGTAATCCGTTGCACGAATAACGGAAATCGGTTATCCGTTTATGCGCCATGATACGGCGACATTAAATGTTAAAAAAAATTCTTTGCAATTATTAAATTTACAAGATATCGGAGGACGCGATATGAATAACAATAAAACGTGAAATGAAACGCGATATCGCACTGGGTGTCCCGAAGAATTGACAAAAATAATTAAAATTTGTAAATATCTACTTTTATATTTTTTTGTTACTCTCTTCCCACTTTCTTTTAATGGAAAATAATAAAACTTTATTTTGCGTATTTATTTTCAGTCTTTCAATTTTTCTTGTCAGCAGACATGTGTTTTTAGTTATAATCCTGGACATAAATTATTGTAAAGGAGGGCGTTGTAATCACAAAGCTCGTAACCACAAGTAATTGAGAGAACCATTTTATGCAACTAACACCCGCTTTGATCCTGACATTGTTCACTTGTCATTGTTCACAGCGTATTTGGACTTCGGATCTCAGGTTAAAGGGCACAAATTATCGATTTGCACGATTTTTTTAACCTTTTCGGGTCCTGGAGCGGATTGCTCTCTAATGTAGAGATTGCAAAAAGTGCAGACAGAGCATATTCGGCGTTGGTTACTCGGTCTGCACTTTTGACAAAGTAAATATGTTGCTGCAGAGTACTGTCCAATTTTGGTTGGCCATTTCAAAAAAGAGCAAAAAACGGACATATACAAAAATATTATGTTCGGGATTGTAAATGTTACTTACTTTTTTGTCGGTGATAAAAAAACTGCCTACCCAATCAAAGTACCTAATTTTAATAAGTCTTTAATCGCGAATTTCTTTAAACGGTAAAATCACCCTCGTTTTCGGGACCTGTTGTTGTTAGCGAAATTAAAATTTCGCGAAACTTCTGTCTTGTCAGTCGCGGTAAAAAGTTTTAAACTTCTGTTAAGCAATTGGATAAGTTTGTGAAGGATTGATAGTTTCTATAATGAAAGAGTTGATCGGCAAAGAAAATAACGACCACCTTCGTGACTTGAATTATCTTTTTGTAAATTCGCGAAATTAAAAAATCGTATAAACCCCAGTTTTGGCCCACACAATCTGCGAAGAAAATTTTTTTGACGTTCAAGCTAAGACTTGTTCGTCTACTTTTCTTGTTTGACCAAAGGCTGGTGATAAGGTTATGGTGAAAGACCTTCCCATATAGTAATGCGCAACATTTTTGTTCCTCATTCAAATATATCGCAGAACAGAACAAAGAAAGGTACCTTATGGACCCAAATCTGTCAGAAAATGTTCGTACGTCTAAATTTTAAATTTCGACACTTAGGGTCCACAAAATAAAAATTGACTATCGCAGCATTTGAGATATTCTTAACCTCTCATTATAATAATATAGAAAATACTGAAAATTTTAATTTCAATCTAATTTTCGTCACGTCAAATTTCGTCACTTTTGTGTTGATAGAGACGTATCTCGGTGATAGTTTCCACAGCTCGGTCACGGTGATATGTGCGATAACAATGAACTAAAAGACTTGATAATTAGAGAAAGTATAAAAAATAAAAAAACCGATGAAAGTTCGATTGCAAGACTCTTTGGACATCAGCAGATAATTCAGAATTCGTGACATAAGCGTTAAAATTATAGCAGGCAGTTTAAATGATCATTTTTCCAAGCATAGCTTTGTATATAACAGGGATTTAATACTATATAAATATCTCGCTTCTCACGCAGCTAAGCTACCATTTTGCATGACAGACAGACAGACAGGCAGACAGTCGTATACGGGCATTATAATATAGACTAGTCGTTAGCCCGTGGAAAAATCCACGGGGTCGCCCGTCCTTTAAATTAACCCGCTGCAACAAAGTGGACAGAAATATATCGCATTTGGTATTGATGCGCATTTTAAAAATTTCGTGTTTCCGTTACGGGACACGGCTTTCGCGGACACACAGACAGACAGACGACGGCTATTATTAAAGAGATTAAAAATCTCCCTAAAAATTTCAACAACGTCCAGGCTAAACCCGATAAGTTGTTCTCATTTTTTTCTTTTTTCTCAGGAAAAATCTGAGGCTCGTGTTCTGATAAAGAGAAAAAACTGAAGACGAGGTTGTGTGTCGCAATAACCAATTACAGACGTATGAAACTGTAGCGACCAGATTAAAGAGTTGGTCTTAACGTTTTTACAACAGCATCAATAGTATAATGATTTACGTGAGTCCTGACAGTTTAACAATAAGTATGGTTTCGCGAGAAGTGCACTAACATGTGTTTTAAAACACGTGTATTTTGAAATTCTTTTATTAAACCAGGCATAGCAGAAAAAGCTTGACGTAATCAATTGTAAGGCGTTGTTTTTGTTAAAATATATTTTCATTTTTAGTGAAACTCTCGAGTTTTACTAACTAGCTAAAAGGATTCGAACTTAAAACTCAAATGTTTATCTAAATAAAGAAAGATAACAATAATTATTGAATGAGCTGACTATCCCAGCAGTTCTTATTAATATGTAAAAAATCCGTTCCCAAAATTAAATCCCGCCGAAATTAAAAAAAAAAATACGTTTTTTTTTAATTAAGAAAAGAAAAATGTTTTTTTTCCCAAATAACGAATTTTTTTTATATTCACAATGAAGAAGAATAGATTTTTTAACTCTGTAACAAATCTTAAAATAAAACATTTCAGGACATAAAAATTCATTTCTTTGTGTCATTCGCCAAAATAAATCCCCGCAAAAATAAACATTTTTTTTGTATTCGCCACATTAAATCTCCGCCATATATTCCATTTTTGGTCATTCGCCAAATTAAATACTCGCCAAAATTTATCCACTTAACAATCAACGAGGGTCCTGCGAAGGGGGTCCTAGCGCATTTAAATCTCCCATTTGAGTTACGAAAGTCGTGCAAGCACAGCAATCGCTCAACTAGACAACCGCCTAAGATATCAATTCTATTCTCATGCTGAGCGCTAGGCAGAAAGGATAGATTCACACTTTTATAGTCTCTGGCATGACTCGGCCGGGGTTTGAACCAGAATATCTACACTGGAAGCAAACGCTCTACCATAAGGCTGCCAGTCAGTAAAAGAAACTGTACAATAAGAAAAATGTTTGTATATATTCGTTAGCTGACAATACGAAAATTAATAAATCGGGAAATTTTAACCGATAGTTAAAATTGGAAATTCCGAAAAATCCAGTCACTTGCGAAAAATTTCATTCTTTCCCGCTTTTATATTCCTTGTTAAAGTATTTCTATTAAAGTCAAAAATAAGCACATACAGCTTCTTCTCTGAAATATCTACATTCCCTCACAAAAATTCTGAGACTGCCTCCCTTCCCCCCTAAATTCAAAGTTGATGTCTCTGAAGTGCAGGTTTGGCTTCGATATACACGTTCTGCTAGATTCACATTCAACATTGAGGTAGGGGGGAGGGGAATCTATCATACAAACCAAGGCACAGCTTATTAATTTTAGTCTCAGTCATTTTTGTGAGGGATTGAAGACCACCTATTTTGTAATTTTCGCCACGCGTTTCACTAAACACCATATACCTGCCCACATAGCTACAGTCAGTCCAATCAAATCTGAACAAAAATACATATTACTTGAAAATAATTCCTACCATAAGAGATATATTTGTAGCTACAACCCAAGTAGATATATATTACAATGTATAAAAATATTAGTATTAGAAATATTTCTTGTTTTTTTATGTAAAGCCTAACTTTTAACAGCGGCTTAAGACTGGGCAAAGCTTAAACCACTTCGTCGCGCAAAGAAGTAAATATTCATACAAATAACAGGTCCGGCAAAAATGGGACTTGCACTCCCTTTCCTCCCTCTCTACCTCACATTAACAATCGAATTGCCATCCCTAGAAAAATGGGTCTTTTTCATCTAATAAATGATACCAGCTTAAACAAATGTAGAGGAAATTTGTCTATGACATGAGTCTGTTGTTAAATCAAGAAAAAAATTTTGAACTTACTGATGTGAAAATCAGTGAGGTGCTTCCTCATTAGGACTTTTTCACTCTCGGTGCATGGAGCATAAGCGCAAAACAAACCTCTTTCGCATACTGTGAATGTTTTGAGGTACCTGCTTAACCCAGCCATATTAAAATGTTAAATATCTCAAAAACATTTTAAATAATACACCTTTACGATAATTCAATTGTACATGCGTTCCTACGGCTCTCCATCGTTTTACAATATCGAAAAAAAGGAGGTAAAAATCGTGTTTTTATGAGAGTTTGTTAGAGAGGAAAGGGTGTTTTCTCCAGTTTTTTAACTTCTGTCGTATCAATTTCTTTCAAATTTTCAGTAAACGTTAATAATAATAAGATACAACTTATGTGTAATTTTCATTAAAAACAAAACGCGGCAAGAAAAGTTATCACGAAAAAACGCGTTTTCTCATTAATAAACTCTTATAACAGTGTGATGTTTACCTCCTCCGATCGCTTAATAAGTTGCAAAGATGATAAATCGAGTAGGACCTGGCAAGATAATTATGACGGCTCCTATGGATCACTTCTTTTCTTAACAAAAACACTTCTCTTTTTTTCATCCGAAATCTTCCGTAACACTGAACCTCAAAAAATTCCCAGGCTAAATTCTAGTCCGGAATATTGATTGAGCTGCATTTTGATATTTCGCGTTTTTGAAGTAAATGACATACTGGCTCCCCTGACAATAAAAAAAGAGCCGAGTGGACTGTAAACTTTAGATGAAAATACATTGTGTTGTTCTGTTTAAGGCGTTTTTTTATCTTTTTCAATAATACACACCTTTATTATAAGAATACCAAAATTGTTTTAAACAAAAGACCTATTATTTTTAACCTAAAATCCCAACCTGATTTTCTTATAAGTGCTTTATCGTTATAAAAGAAAAAGTATGTAGTTTGCTACCATAATTTTGATATTATTTCATTAATGCACATCCACTGGGACGTTTCGCTGCAAAAACTGTTGTAAAATTGAGCGCGCGTCTGCTAAGTATACCTCTCGCGAAAAGTGAAAAAATATACAGAGAAGTGTCAACATGCAGAAGAGAAGTATGAGAATACAAAAGAAAACTGATTAAATCATAGAAGAGAAGTGCTTTCAACTTAAAAAAGTCATAGGGGCCATCGTAGATACTGTGCAGGTTTATTTATACCAATATATGTGTGCCGTTGTTCCTATAACCTTGAATAAAGAACAAGCTAGCGGATAATTAGCCAAGTAATCTACCTAAATCATAAGATAACTTATACTTAATTACCGACAAAACTAGCTTGCTGAAAAGCCTTGAGTTGACATGGCGAAAAAATTGTTAAACGATAGACATCCCTGTGTTTTCTTTCAATGCACGAGAACCCAATTTTTTATTTTTTTTTTTGTAAACAAATTTATCTTTTGAAATGCCGTTCTTATTTTTTAACATGACGTAAACAAAATCAGGTACCATAGCGAGAATCAAACGTTGTACTTTTTAAAAGGGGAAATTTCCCGGTAGGTTCGCCATTGATCATAATTTTTATGCAAGAACTATACTTAGCACTTTTGAAATTCAAATTGAGTGAAATGTCACATTTCTAATTAAGAATTGGAAAACAAAAACGAAAAACAACAACAAATAATGTAAAGTTTACCTGTGAATACTGTCAGAGGACTATTTTTTGTTTGTGTGCATACTGACGAACAACAAGCACTGATTTCCACAACATGCAATGTTGAACACCTGCTTTCTTTCAAATAGTGGCCTATCTACTTATGCTTTCGTTTTTTTAAATACTATGTACAATGCAATAAAAGTTGATCGTTAAAGGCTGGTTCAAACTTTTGACGCAAACGATAGCGCGAACACAATTCGACGCAAGCATAAACACAAGCATATGCTCGACGCAAGCTATCAAAAAAGTTTTGATATTCTTGCGTTTGCGTCTACGTTTGCAGCATAATTTTGAAGCATGATTCACACTTGCTTGCGTCTGCGTCGGCGTCGTGAAGTGCGCATGCGCAGCAGTAGCTTCTTTAGGAGGAACGGAAGCGTGAAGCAAGAAAAACGCAAGCCGTTCACACTCCACAAAAAAGTTAAGCAATATGGATAGTGAAGAAGCACTGATTTTTTAACTATTTACTTTTTTTCTCTCCCATATCTGTTTCTTATGTTTCGGAACGATTTTTTAGCGTTACTGGCTAAAAAAAAGTACATTAACATTATTGGAATATGGTTTATAATTTTCATATATCAATATAATAGATTCAACATTGTATTTTTATAAAAAAATGTGTACGTACCATCTAACAAGTTTGCTTCTTTGGCTACATCCTTCCAAGCAAGTTATTTCTTGTTTTTATCTTTAAAACTTTTGTCTTGTTTATAATTTAACACACGGGTTTTTCTAACTGCTTCACTCAATTTTTGCTCTTTTTCAGTTGCAATAATTTTGACTTTATTCACTTCTTTCAGTGAAATGATTTTTTTTTCAATTTTTTTTTCTCGAAAAATATCCTTGCGTTTCTTACGCACATTGCGTTCACATTATAAAAATATGCCGCAAGAGTGATGCAAGAGCAACGCAACGACGCAAGATATAAATTTTTTTTGATATTCTTGTGTTGTTGCGTCGCTCTTGCGTCACTTACTTCATACATGTTCACACAGTGCGCAAGATTGACGCAGACGCAACACAGACGCAAGTAAGTGTGAATCAGGCTAAGTGTGATTCCGAAACGCAAGTAAACACAGACGCAACAACAAACGCAAGAATATTGTCCGAAGAAAAGATGGAATAAAAAGTTGCTTTTGAAATATATAATTTGTAATGATAAAAAGTATGACAAGAAAAGTGATGAACCACTTTTTTTTTCGTTTACCATCGATCCTGCTACAGCATGGTCAATTAGATTTTCTATTTATTCTGTTTTCTTTTTCTCTTCCCTTCGGTAATTATAACATATTATAATGGAGATAAGCTAAATGTAATTCTTATATGTCTTTATGAATTATGTTTGTTTATGTCTCCAGTGCAAACGCACTGCGTTTGCATTTGCGTCAGATTTTTTAAATTACCATTTCACATACGTGTTGCTTGCGTTTGCATGGCAAATGTCAACCGGGTTACATGGCAACAAAATGGGCTAGTCTGCACCTCTATAACACATTGCTTGGAAGTGCGAGAACTTTAACATGGCAAATTCTACTAAACAGTTTCGAATGTTTTTAAATATGTCGGTCACGGATCAATTATGATGAATATGAAACAGGAACTTTGTTAGCATCAGAATAAAAACTCTGTATTCGTAAAATCAGCATCAAACTCGCTATTGGGTTGCACCAACCTCGTTCCCAGGGCTTCTTACCGAAAGTCAACCGCCGTCGTATTTAAATGCGACTTATACAGCTTTTTTCTCGGTATTTTTTCACTCTTTTATTTTGGATTGCTCCTTTAATTACGAAAAGTGAAACAAAGACGAGAGAGTCAATAAGTGCAAATGAAAGGTCTTGTGTCACCACAATGAGATATCTAGTCACAGGTGATGCTTTTGATGGCTCTCGCAAAAAAGTTGTTTATATCACGTGGCCTTAAAGCATTTTAATTGGATAGCGTTTTGGAAACGCGCGTAAAAGTCGAATAAAGTCTTCTTTTGAAACCGCGCTGAGCGGACCGCGTTTAGCGGGCTTGAGACTGAAAGAACAATAGCCGACACACTCAGCGCGTTCTGGAACGCTGAGTGAAAATTCGGCTTTACGGTATTATTTTTTGAATATCGTTTTTTTCTTTTGCGATTAACGTAAGTAATAATAATATGTGGTTGATTAATTTCACATGACTTATTTTCGCGACGTCCAAAACTGCCATTCCCCGAATATTAATTTTCGCTAATCACGTAAATCGAAATTTTTAGCGAAATTTTTCTTCTTGAAAATAAACTATTTTTATAGTTTTATTGCAAAGAATTATTTAAACAAATCCAGTTCATTTTAAATTAACCTTTTCAGCAATTTTCCATAGATAAATTATTGCAAATATGGGTAAATATCGCTAAATTCGCAAAAATTAATTTACGCAATAATGAATCAACTTAGGTACATATTCCTTAATTTCGCGAAAAAAAATTCGCGGTAATTTTTCGAAAAAAGACGTAATTAAATACCGCAATATCGAGCTTCTTTGTAAAATTAAATTCTGCGAAATGTATTTCTGAATTATTGGAGCCGAATCATTTGATATATCATCCTCGTCCCCAGGGTCTTGTGGCCCCTGAGCATGCCCCAGAACGCGGTTGTTGATACATTTGCTTATGCTGATGCTTTGACACTAAAACCAAACTGTTACATAAATAGCCATAATAAAACAGATTTAGCCCAAAACGACACAGGTTTAGCCCAAAACGACACAGGTTTAGCCCAAAACGTCACAGATTTAGCCCAAAACGACACAGGTTTAGCTCAAAATAACGAACTTTTCTTACTGATAAAAATAACGGTGTTGTAGACTAAAATTCTAATCTAATTTTTGGGGACGCTGTTTCTATGTATCATCCTACTTAGTCATGAAATCGACTCTTATATTGTCTTTTAAATACCTGTTTTACAAAAAACATTTTTGTTCCTGAGCGAAAATTAACTTTCCCAAATTCCTGTCATGCTGTTCACTCTTTTCTTTTTAAGGCATTTAAAATAAGAATGTTATTTTGTGAAAAAATGTTGATAAAGTACTTTAAATTTTGCGTTATTTTAAATACACCTTCGTCTTTAAACTCCATGTTGTGATTTTACATTTTCTGACAATTTGCGAAATTACAAAATATGTCGAAATACTATTTGATGCTAGAGAGAAAAACAAGTAGAATGAATCTAAACTCAAGAGCAAACTCTATCCCAGGGCCTGCAACGCTTTTTGATATGAGTACACGTTTCATTCTCATAATAAAAAAAGCTACAGGCCCTGGGACTGAGGATGAGCTCAAGAGCTGATGATCTTAAACACAAAATCTTTCAAGCAGCAGTAATTTTAAGAAATTGAGCACGCGCTTATAAAAAGCCCTTGAGGTAGTTTTTAACGCTAAAGCAAAAAATTCACCCAAATGTAAACAAACCTTTATTATAAGGGTTTTTTGACGTCGTTTTAAGGGTAACAAAAAAGATGGCGCAATATGAGCAATAGTTCAAAAAAAAGGTTGAGGAAGATATATATTCACATCTCAGGGTTCGCACAAGATTCTCTAAAAACCTCCCAAATCAGGAAAATTTTCTCGAAAATTTATGCGAAAGTTTTAAAACCATCTTCGTAAGTTAAATGTTAAAAATATGATACATGATAGTATTTCATGGTCATTGCACAGTTAAATGACAAATCGAAGCAGCACGGTTTGTTGTTCATGTCAAAGCCACTAGTGCTTACTTGACGGCTAAACAGATTTGTCGCCGCTGGCCTCGATGTCAAAAAGGCAAAAGCCCCTAAGAACAAGGTTGATGTAAAGAGAGAACTCTCAAAGCCGTACAAGATCAAATATCAAAATTCCCTGAATTTTTAAAAACATTTTCCAAACTATTAACTATTCCGCACATATACGCTTTTTGAAATCATTAGACCAATCACAATACAACGAAACCTATAAGAAGAATATGCATTAAATACGATAAAAACTGAGTTTGAGAGTTCAAAAACACGCCTAATCTTATTTTACCCGATATCATACTCAAAACACATGAAAATTCGATTTTACTACAATCCGAAAACACTACGTTTCCGAACTTACTCTGAAACTTCCAAAAAGACAAATCTTCGCGAGCCGGTGAGGAAAATGCAAAAAAAAGTAAACAAACAAACAAACAAACAAACTCTTCCTTATGAATTTTAACAATAATAACAATAATAATATTTATATACAAGAATTAAGATTAAAAAAAGATTCAATAGAAAATATTCACCATACGACCGATTATTGTTTCCAAAAACTATACATAATTTATTGTTTTTAAAAGCTGTAAATAACAGCATATCAAATAATTTTGTACAGCTGAAACAGACATGTCTATAAAT
The DNA here is from genome assembly GCF_029227915.1 of Hydractinia symbiolongicarpus. Taxonomy (NCBI): domain Eukaryota; kingdom Metazoa; phylum Cnidaria; class Hydrozoa; order Anthoathecata; family Hydractiniidae; genus Hydractinia; species Hydractinia symbiolongicarpus. The sequence goes on from NC_079885.1 coordinate 9,677,563, forward strand.
ACAAAACGCTACAAGCAAGTCATATAAGTAAAAAAAATATAGAGTAATATTTTTGCCTAATCTTTAGAAGTAATCTGTTTTCTACGATAATAGAGAACTTGATACAAAATGGCAATGTCTATAGTGACTTGTAAACTTCCACAGACACTAAACTGAACAGGGGCATCTTTGATGATGAAATAACCTGTTTTGAAGGTATCACCACAAAACCACATGGCAACCATTTTGACACTAAAATAAAAGTTTTTTGTATCCTATCAAACAGAAGCAGAAAACAAAATTAATTTAAGCTGCGAAGGTACTGCGGCCTTACACAAAACCTCTCGTCGTCCCTGGCTGACCAGTAGAGTTATAACTCTTGATTACTTCTGATAACAAATTATTCTCTCTGCACACTGTTAAAATTAACTGCAACCCTATTTAGGTCTGGACGGACACGCCCTTATTTAGGTCCGAAGGGATACGCCCCTATTTAGGTTGGGAGGGACGCGCCTTTATTTAGGTCGGGAGGGACGCGCCCTTATTTAGGCCGGAACGGATGCGCCCTTATCTAGGTCGTGATGCGCCCTTTTATGGCGAAATGAATTAGTAAAGTTGTCACTAGAGAACAAATATATTTTAATATAAAAAAGTTACATAATTTTATAGAAATAAAATTTGTAGGATTGTCCTTGATTGGTAGTTATGAACAAGTGGTCTAGCGCACAATTTTTATGTAACTTTTCATAAAAAAGATATTTGTTTTAGTGACAACTTTATTAATTCATTTCACCGTGAAAGGGCGCATCCGTGCTGACCTAGATAAGGGCGAATCCGAGTGAGAAACTACTACTCAAAGCGCAAAACAATTGTTAGAATAACCAGAACTATCATGGTCAAAACTTATCCATTAAATCTTTTGTTGATTATTTCTTCGTAATTTTTTAATTCATGTTGTGTTTTTATTTGAGAATTGATTAATGATTCAGAGCACGGATTATTTGACCATTTTCCAAATTAAATGCAGATCAAAAAATAAGAAAAAAAATTATCAATTCCTTGGAAAATCGAAATGAACTTTTTGGATTTCGAGCGCAACATCATGGCAGATAATGCATTTTCCGGCTATTCGCTGTGTTATGAGTGATATAAAATTTCTCCCGTATAAAGCAGCGGCCTACTTATACAAGATTTTTGGTATTTGAGTTTCTTTGAACCAAAACGTGTAAAAAAAACTTTTTTAGTAGCTATAAAACAAGTGCTTAATGTTTATAATGTTTACAACGTGGTAAGGGTCACAGGCTAATCTAACTCCGAGCAATGACCTAGAAGGGGTATTTTTACCCAGGTATCAATTCAAGAAGGGAGTTTGAATTCTTATTTTACTTACCTCATACCATGAGTTGATCTGTTATAGTAATTCTTATAAAACTGAGGAGCGCCAAGCATGGCTTCAGTAAACACTGATACAAAGCCTAAAGTTTCCAAATAGACAGGATAATTCGCCAGACAGAATGTCACGATAGAACCAACCAATACAAAGAGAACTAAAAACTTGAGGTAGTCACTGAAGTGTGTCCAATTCCAAAAGCTTCCCCAATCGCAATCTAAGAATAAAAACAAGTGTTTTCAATGTCCAATGTAGTTTGCTTTATTAGCCATATGTTATAATTGATTCGAATGTAAACTGGGCCAGTTGGTGGAGTAATGGAATCTAAGGTCAAAGCTGTCAATAGCCTTCTAGGTTGATTTGATTGAAAATGAGTTCTGGAGCAGTGTTTTTTATAAAAAAAAACAAAAAACGAACAAACGAACAATAAAGGTGATACATGTGTCAGACATATTAGTCGTCCTGGACATTGTCCCTCTTAAAATTTAATGAAGGTGAAATTAAAATAGCAGTCAGTTGAGAAGCCCTTTATATGATTTTAACTAATTTTTAGGATAAAAATTAAAAACAATTGAAGTGAGGTAAATTTTCAATTGTTTTCAAAGAGATAATAATATTTTCTTCAAAAAAATCAAAAAGATCAGAGGCGCTACTTATGAGAAAAAACTAATTCTGTTCTCGATGAAGTGTAAAGAATGCAATTTTAAACATACACCAACAACAGAATATAAAATGCATTCTTTTATCTCCAACCTAAACTAGCAAATGTTTTAAAAACAACTCTTGGATAATCAAACCTACTAAGTACATATGCACGCAAAAATAACAAAAAGATTCTGCAGTACGCATTACATTTTACATTATTGAGGCAAACCCGAACCTGTAAACTTTCGTCTTTTGGCTGTCAATTCATTTCCACGTTTTATTCTTATACACAATTCTAACATCACCAACATAGCAATGATCATTATAACACTCTGTGCAAGTAATGGCAGCTCAAATGGATGACCAAACCTAAAAACACAACAACAAAACAGATTACATTTATCATAAGAAAAAATCATAACAGGGCTGCCAACTCTTGACAATCATGGATCAGTGCGCTTGATTATTATTAGAAAGTTTAATAATGCTTGACGTGTGTTTAACATATATAAGATGTACCTACCAGAACAAAATTCTTAAAATGTTAGCAATCAATAATGCCAGACAAACATACGTAGAAAAACCATCAGTGTTAGATGAAGTATATATGTCATGGTATTGCGGTATATACGGGACAACTCCACCAAACACCATAGCACCTGATGCAGTTAATGAAATTAATGTCATGAAATTGACAGCCGAAAAATGCGGATAATGGCCAAATCTTTCCTTGACAGCATGAGCAAATTCTGCCACTCTATTTTGAACAACATCCCCCATGCTTGCACACCAATGCCAATGTCAATTATTTTTTATAATAACTGTGTGAAAAAAAGTATGATAGAGACGTCCTTCACATTTTGTATCTTCTTGCATAACCTCTGTTCTTCAACATCTGGGGGGGGGGGGAAACCACACAGAGTGGATTTAAAATTCTTTATACTAACATTTTGATGGCATACCAGAGTAATCATTAAATAAAGTTGATTTTTTTGCCAGAATTCAGACACCGATACCAATATTCATACTAGTTCAGGGTGGACACATCCAGGAGTTCTCCTGGAGTCAGCTAGGTTAACAAAACAGGAATTGTAACAAAAAATATATCTTACAACATAATGACTAAAAAAACCTAAGTGCATGCAATGTTTAAATGGGGAAATTCCAATTCTGAGCTTATAAAAAATGTTACTTCTTCCATTTTTGACATTTAATTTGGATTATCCACATGGAAAACATAATGAGATTTACATTTAGCATAAAGAGTTGAGAAATACTATTGAACAGAAAGTCATAATTATCACTTTCTGTTGTGTTTTGTGGTATGATGAAAAAATGAAAAAGTAACCTGCTGAAATAATTTGAACATTGGAATTTCTTATTTTAAGCATGAATACCCTCAAGATTTTTATTACTGTTTAGTATACTTTACATACTTTTTCGTGATATCAGCAAAATTATAAAAACAAATCTTATTGATTGGTTAGTATAGTACTTGAAGTGACACTGTGCATCATTTGACGATATCATATTGATACATGTTAGTAAAAAGGTATGCTGAAAGAGGCCAAACCAAGGAGGTAGTGTTCTCACCCCATATACTGCACGGACTAAGAAGATTGATAGTGCAGTTTTAAAAGCATATGCCCAAGAAGTTAGATCTTTTTTCTTCATAAACTATAGCTCCTGTTCCATCTTGCAGAATTGTTTTTTCCTATGAAATGTGTTTGTACTGATGGTCTGAGACAAACAACAATAATGACGTAAATGTATTCAAACACAAAAATTTGAGGCTTGTGTATATATAGGTAAAAAGCATAAGCTTCTTCTGTCACATTCATTATTTCTTGGAAGTAGTAGTATGCCTAGTTTTATATGTTTAAAACATTACTATATTTATTATAAATAACAACAGCAACAAGTTAATAAAGTTATGTTATATTGCCAAACAACCACACTGAATGACACTGGAGCTTAAGCCAAGTCAATTATATGCTAAAAATTAATCTTTTGGAAAATTTATTTTTCTTGTATGCTTACAAATCGCTATATGCTTTTCTCCTTTAAAAGTTTGTTGATATACTGCTAATTACTATTTAAAACATGTATGTTGCATGTTCACACACTCACATGAAAAAAGTTCATTATATATTATGCATATATACAAATTTTGATTCTAATTTAGGATAAGCCATTTTTCAGTAATTTTTGCTTTTTTCTTCACTTAACACAGAATCCTTTTCCTATGTTCGATAGTGATGTCCAATCGTGTTTGATGAAAGACACAATTCGACGTATATATACTTTATTATTTGTTTTTATATTTGGTTGGTGCACTTTACAGATAGTTCTTTTAAAAGAGATCTCCAGGAAATAAACTTCAATATTAAAATATTGCCACTTTGTAAAAATGCCATTTCAGCTAGTGAACGCAATCAAAGTTTCTCATTTCTTCTCATTTCATTATTTGTACTTATATCCACAGAACACAATCAAATAACGTTTTGTACATTTTTAAATTAAATAAAAGAACATTATATATACCAATTTCCTACAAACACAGACAAAAAAGTTTTCTAGTTACACATGTATCTTTCGTAAAGTTCAAGTTTCAAGTCTTAGTTTTTCACAAAAGAAGCTCTTTTGTTGGAAGGACATGTCGAATATTTTCAGGGGGTAAATGTACCCATTTTCTTCAATCTTTGTAACTGTTTAAGGCTGCGTGTAATGATGATAATGCAGTATCTAAAACAGCTTTGTCAAAACAACCACTTATAAGTCATTAGCTTCTGCAACGCATTTATGTCCTACCATAGTCATAAGAATGATTTTTATTCATACAATATTAATACCCCTGTTTTACCAACTCATCACAACCCGAACATTATTCGATCTTTCCATCACGCATTTCAATGGTCCTCAAACACGGAGAAAATTTCAATGTTACATAAAATTTGTTTGTATTTGTGCGCAAAAAAGCGTGAGCGGAGAAAAAATATTTTTTGATAAAAAGAATGTTAAAAAAAGCAATTAAATATCTTTTTTATTTCTTCAAAAAGAAAATATTTTGCTAACATTGCTTTGAGTCAGTAAAAGACTTTGCATCATTATTAATTTCTCCCTTGTGAGACAAGAGGTTCAAAGTCGTGTGGCTGTAGCTTTGTAACGTCTTATAACAATTAAGACAATTATCCGATTCTATGTTTTCTAAGTTATAATCTTTGACATTATTACAAGACGTCTTATCAACGAACAATGTAATGAACCTTTTAGAAGGTGTGCTGCTGAGCTCACAGACTGTCTGAACGATGTGACGTATGCTTATTTATTCGGACCTAGTCCTCTTGACTTTACGTGGCCTTGCAAATTTATTTAAAATTAAAGATGTTTACAGACCCGATTAAGGTGTAAATAAAGATTTTAAACGATTGTAATAGGTTTATTCTAGCATATTTATTATTGTCTTAACAAAATAACATTTTTTTCAATTTTTTTTTTCACTGGAGTGCCCCTTTCATTAGGTCAAATTTCATGGAATTTTTATGGCAGATATGAAAGTTATACATGTAAACGTGCCCACCAACCGAATTTTTTCCAATCGACTAGAACAAGGTCCGGAGCGAGATTGTTTAAATAGCTTATTTTGTCTATGATATCATAACCTAACCATCTGCCATCTTTTTTAAATCAAAATAGTCTATTTGGGCGGTTTTTTAAAACATGCCGGAAAACTTAGTGCGCATGCCGATCACCGGCATAACAAACTAAACGCGATATCTTCAAAACGCACCAACATATACGAAAATAATACTTCTACATTCAAGGGAGGATTTTAAATCATTTTTAACCCTAAAGATTGGTGCGACCACAAACCAGAAGGCTAATTTGTCTATCATAGACTATCTAGGCGGAATAGTCTAATTTTGTAGTTGTCCCTAGCTAACTGTCCAAATGTGAGCAAGAATGACTAATTTAAGCAGTGGCTTCAAGGGACATGTGAATAAAAAATGTTTCTCTATTTCTCTTTTTTTTCTATTCTGAAAGGATTATTTAGTTACAGGTAAATGCTACAAGACAATAATGAAGCAGAAGCGAGAGTGCTATAGCTTGCTAAAAAACCATAAACACATTCAAAACATACATAAAAGGATGGAGAAAGAAACTAAAAGTATATTAAAAACAAATTCATGATCAAAACGAGTTTTTAGGCACATATCTGTGTATTTAATCTTCTTATATTTTCAAAAAAAAGAAAAAAAGAAAAGCATCTTACTTTACACTGCACCGGGAGCCCTTTTTGTGTTTTCAGCTTTTAGTTTACAGACCGACATTCAAAGATGTACCAATATTGGTACTCGTCACGGGTACAGTCAACCTCGTTTCCAGGATCCCTTGACTTTTTACATCGGTGGTAGAAAGAAAAACAAGACATTAACAAAGGTTTCGGACTTCAATGATGGCAGTGAAGAGTTGGGAAATCATAATTGGTTACAGCGGCAGTATAGTTATTTGGGAAATCATCAAGCAGGTCTTAGCCTGTCGAACCCTACCATGGCCAGGCCTCCTTTAATACTGAATAATTTAGCCCCTCCACTTTTATGTATGCTCCGCCGGGCCTGCTCAAGGGTCAATTTTAGGACCACTGTTGTTTCTTATTTATATCAATGATATATTTAGAGCATCTAGTGTCTTAAATTTAATTTTATTTGCTGATGATACAAATTTATTCTTTAATCATGAAGATATAAACGCCCTTTTTGAAACTACTAACATAGAATTGACTAAATTGGCTGATTGGTTTAAAGCAAATAAATTAAAAACTAGATCAAAAACACTAGATATGCCTTTTCTCACAAACTTAGTAAAAAAGATGAAATGCCTGGATTTTTCCTGGATTAGTTATTGATCATGTAAACATTAGTGGAAAACAAGGTTTTTAAAAGCTTAGGAATCTTATATAAAGGCAGTTTCGTTTAGAATAAGAACTGCTTAAGAAGCATATATTTTTCCTTTATGCACTGCTATTTAAATTATGCAAACGTTGCATGGGGTAGCACTAATATAACGAGATTAAAAAAACTGCACATTCAGCAAAAACACGCCAGTAGGATTATATTACGACAGAACAAATGTTCCCATTCTAGACCACGCTACAAGGACTTGGTATTCTTAATGTATGTCAGCTAAAAAGTTTTCAAGTCCTTATTTTCATGTATAAGATTAAAAATTTAATAGCACCAAATATATTTATCCTTGGAGGAAAGAATACTACTACATTTTCAGGTAACAATTTTCTTTGGCCAAAAATCATATCTAATGTAACAAAATTTTCAATATCAAACCGAGGTCCAAAACTTTGGAGCATGTCTCTAAATGATGAGATAAAAAGCATTCTTCTGAAACAACTCTACGTGTGTTATTTAAACGCTTTCTTTTATTTAACGTAACGTTAAATATTTTATTTAAATTTTTTATTTGTCAATTCTTATTTGACAGCTCTTTTAATGACGGCTATGTAAGGTGTAGAATGATATGAGTCGTCTACTTACTCCTGCTACATATACATATACATCGCACTGTAGATATTCATGCTTGTACTTATGTGTATGTAGAACATTTATCGGTAATTTTAAAATAGTTGTATGTAAATTACTTTTGGCGATAAAAAAAACTACGGTGAGGTACTAAAATTTTAGTGGAGCTGTAGAGAACACATCAAAACTGAATATCATTGGCGTAGAAGATACCCCAGAACGAGGTTGAGAATTGAACGCTTCGCGGAAAAAAATGTTGCGCAAAAATACTTATTTTTTGCGAACTTTGCTACGCGGGATTAGGTCGCGTGAAAGAAAAAAAAAACCCGAATAAAGAGAGTTAAAATTTCGTAAAACCTTTTTACGCAGAATTATAAAATTAAAGGTTAACAATGATAATCACAACATTGTTAGTGTTGGTCGACGTAAAGACTGACGAAGCTTATGGGCACCATTAAGTCATGCACAATTTTCCCTTTATACAGCAAAAACCTTTTCTGTTGAAAGATGTGCAATACATTGAGAAAAAATTCACGAATTAAAGGAATGTGCGTCGTTAAATACGCTCTTTTAATCGGGAGATAATAGACGGAACTCTGTTAATAATTTAGACTTTCACGTCACTGTCTTATGTATAACCTCATGATGTTTTGTTCCGCGAAACAGAGGACTAATGAATTAGCTTGTGGCATTTTTCACGTAAAAATACCGGCATCAGATTTGAAAATCTATTTTTTGTGGCTACGTAAGTACCGCAGGAATCTACTGTAATGAGTTTTGAACACTCACAGGAAACAATTGAAACAAAAACAAACAATCTACAAAGTTGAATGCTACCGTGGTGTATTACAACACTTTTGTTTCTACATATTGTAAATCCGAAATCATAATGCGCATACTTTTACGCAGCCGCATACAATTTAGCGTAGCCGCGTGTTTTTAGGAGGAGGCTCTATTTCTTTGTTACATTCCAGTTTTACAACAGGAATAAATAAATGATATTGTCACAACGTGGAGTTCAAGCAACGTATGACAATCTTCAAGCACACCAGGAGGCCATCCAGATTTACTTTTCTATATCTCATCATCAATTGGCTATTCAAATCAGGGACTACCTGTAGATCGTATACAAATATCTGTGGCAGAAATAAACATAGGGAAGAGTCATCACACAGTCTTTAAAGACAAAGATTCGCATGACTTATTGATTAGTTATATGCAGACACTTTACTTGCAAGCGCCTATGGACGCAGAACAATCGTTCAAAGCATATGTACAATTGTTTGGGAATGTAAGCAATGATGAATTCATGGTAACTACATTAAGGCAAAACATACACATTCATAACGAAGTTTTTCTTAACACAACAACTGAATATACAGATCATCAAAGTAGAGTAGTTTTACAATATATATATATATATATATATATATATATTTGTAAAAGAGTGGTATTATTGACAACTGGTAGACTTTTCTGAGAAAACAAAACTACACGAATGGAAACAGTGAACCTTGTGCTGTAAATTTAATAGTAGAGGGTAGCCATAATAATATCCATAGCAAAATGGTAACACTCTTGGGGAGAAAGAATTATATAGAGGTAACCTAATTGTCATAAACAGACCTGTCGTAATAGTCTTTGGCTATTTTAATTTCAGTTCGCCCGACCTTCGCTTTGACATTTAACCCTACACAAACTCTAGTCAGTACAGGGTCGTCGCCCATCGTGGCTCGTGTAACCACTAAGCGTTTGCGTCATTCTTACATCGCAGGCGTTAGACCACTCCAGTAAATACAAATAACATAAGACAGGCGTTTTAGCATGCGCACTGTTTTTGTAGCAGCCGCATGCCTTTATCCTTATGTGCACATTCTATCGACTGTTTGCGTACTGCATGGACGCAAGCTCTGTCATCAGCTTACTTTTAAATTCATCCCGATTCCTGCTAGGTGCAAGTATTCGGCGTTTGATATTAACTACTCATAAACTGTACATTACGTTACTTACCTAAGGCGCAGTGGTTCTCTGAACCAATCAATACCTCACCATTACAGATGCAATTTATTTGACAATTATAATTACCCATAGAGTCACTTAGTTTTCTTTAGAAATGAAGAAAGACGCTGTTTTCTCTATCCTTATAAACCTCGCTAATAATCGCACGGATTTTGTTATTATTCTATTACCAAATCTGTTAAGCATGGCCAACAAACAAATCGAGAAAGAACTATTTGTTATAAACAGACCCTTCATAATGACTGACCGCTAACGCTATGTCGGGTAGTTTTAATTCTATCATGGATCAACTTCACTACCCGAGCAGAAAACAATATTAGAAACAAGCCCTGTGTATCTAATGAAGCCCTTTTTTTTCTTTGGTCATCCCTTTATCCACAAAACCTTCTTTCTATTTACTCAATACTCTAAATAAGGACAGCAAATCCAAAAACATGTTAGTAAGCGATGAGAGACAAAAGCCTTGGGGACAAGGTTGCTCCAAATACATTAAACAAGTCAAACGTCTTTTTCAGTAACTTTTTTTCACTTATCGCTACTTTGATAGTAATTCAGTCATTCAGGGAATAGCAGAGAGGGATTAAAATAAAGGTACAACTGGAAGAAGAAAGAGTAGAACTTTTGCCTCCAGTAGGAATTGTACCACGTGACGCTACTCTGACTATTATTCAAGAAAAGAAAAGAGAAAACAACGGGGATGAAGTATAAGTAACTCATATCATAAATCGATAACAAAACAGTACTAACGTAACAAAACAAAAAATGAAGATTTTTAGGACTTTTTATCTTAACTTATATATTTTTAGTCTAAAATATAAAAATGCTTAGACAAATGGACAAAAGGATAATACAAACCGGTATAGCTATATCGGAAATTCAAAAAAAAAAAAAGAAAAAAAATAGCAACGCCCAAAATTTTCAGTCTTGATGTAAAATCACACTGTGTTTTGCGTCATTGTTTTGACATGACATAGCCACTATTGTTATTTTCAGAAACTAGCCGGGTATGTGCATTCAATTAAAAAGAGATTGTTTTGGTAGATACGCACGGACTATTATGGCAAAAACATACTGTATGACGAAACGTTTTGGCGCTCAAATCTATCTATATGATATGAATGGACGGGGGTATGAATTACAAGTTACGTACAAAAGATTTAATAGATTTAGGTTTAAATAATAAATAGATTCAAAGTAAGACCCCGCGCTGCCATTTTTAGCTGACAGAAACACGAGAGTGTGCGGATAGTTTAGAGTTCCTTTTTCATGATTAACGGTAATATTTCTGCGTTCTCGCAGATTTGATTTTTAAGACGAAGATTTTATCGCTTGTGTGATTTCCATTAAGTTCGTATACCATTTTGTTTCTACATGCCGCAATCGATGTAAAGAGTAATGCAATCATTTTATTTATAAGTGATCTGATTGGCTATCGCTCAAAAACTATACCTCACAAGGCTAAATTCATTTAACTTTCCAAGGGAACTTTTTTTTTACTTTATCACAAAACATTTCCGAAGCAGGCAGCGTTGTTTGTCTAATGCGCATGTACAAGAAACCGCCCGGGCTCTTTAATCGGTGCAGGACAAAATGCTACTTTACGGAAATACACCTTAATATGTTCTTATACTTGCTTATTCAGGTTTCCAGCCTACTGAAAGTAAGTAACGCTAAGCCTGTACCATACAGTCATTATGTACAAAACCCAACCTCGTCCCCAAACCGTTTCGTCCGAAATTGTCAAGAAAAGATTCAAAATTCAGGGCATGAGATTACATTTGTTTAAAAATCTGATAAGCAGCTTCAGGTCTCTGTAAAAACTACGAACAGAAACGTTCTTGTATGCGTTCTTAAAATCGATTTTAGGACCGTAAAAGCAAACATTTCATCTGACATCCTGAGAACTTTGCGATTCTCTGTCATATTTTTGTTCATGTGAGAATTTTACATATCACGATGCGTAGGTGTGCGAATCGATAAAAAAGCAACCAGGCGGTATTTTCATCAAATAATTCCATACATATGCTCTATTAGATATTTTATAGTACAGCCCATTATATCTTAATAACGCTCATTGCATAAAGTTATATAATGGATGAAAATAACGCTTTTGATGTGTTCATTATATCTTTAATTGTTGCTGTGCAATTAATATTTCCTTCAGGGTTGAATATTTTGAGTGCCATTGAGAAAAAAACAAGCCTATAGTGTCTTGCTTAAACAAAATAATTATGTCATATATATTTTGAATGGTAAGGATGAGGAGACATATGTTAAAGTAACTTTCAATGGAACAAGTTGTTGGACGATTGCTTAGCTACATTTAGCAAGAATTTGCGTATTATTGACGTTGTTTAGACTGGAATGTAGTGCTTTTTATATTTTGGGATCTATTAATAAGGTCACAAAATGGTGCACTATATTTCCCTTGGGAATACTTTCCAGATTGGAAAACGATTAAAGTGCTTGTTATGATTGGTGAAAACTTTTTATTAAAATACAAGATTTGCGTTATCAAGCGATTAGAATACTCAGAAACAAGTTTGTAGCGAGTTTAACTACAACAATTAGCTATTCCCACGGCATGTATGCTTTCATCGTTAATAGCTAATTGACAGCAAAATTACTATAGCTATCTTTATGTTCAGTGCTCTAAGTTTTAAACTCCAATGCACAATATCAAAAGCGTTACAACGGAGTGCAGTTCGTCCGATTTTTACTACTCTTCCTACTGAAGTAATCGCAATGCTGCTCTCCCACACAGGGATTTTAATAGTAGGCACTTATCTATTTTTTTCCCAAGGAGGCAAATTAATTATTTTTTTTGTTTTGTTTCGGACTCGTAAGAATTAAATAACATGCCATGAAATGTTTTTAGATCAATGGTATTACTTAGTTGAACTTTAATGTACAAAAATTTTTTCCCACTATTTCATCTAATCAGCGGATAATTAATCCTATATATAATATCAATATTATAGTCGATAATATGTTTTTGTTCTCAAAGAGGATGTGTTAAGATTTGTCGTGTAAAAGAGAGAGAAAGAAATCATAATTACATAGAGTGAGAGGTATGAACACAATCCAGATTTAGTTTTTATTTTTTATTTTTACAACTTGTGGCGTTGTTTAATTTTAAATGTTCAGGATTAGTTTTATCTTCGGTTTTGTTTTATTTTTAAATTTATTCGCTATCTTTGCTGTTATTGTTTCTGATGTTATCGCTTCTGTTGTTATCGTCGCCGTCATCTGCTTTGTTATCGCTTCTGTTGTTATCGTCGCCGTCATCTACTTCATTATCGCTTCTGTTGTTATCGTCGCCGTCATCTGCTTTGTTATCGCTTCTGGTGTTATTGTCGCCGTCATCTGCTTTGTTATCGCTTCTGTTGTTATTGTCGCCGTCATCTGCTTCGTTATCGCTTCTGTTGTCAATTGTTGCCGTCATCTGCTTCGTTAACGCTTCTGTTGTCAATTGTTGCCGTCATCTGCTTCGTTATTGCTGCAGTTATTGCCGTCGTTGTCTTCGTCATATCGTTATATTCTACTTCATCATCGCTGTTTTCATTGTTATTGTGCTGTACCTTACACTTTTTTGTTTCAGCACTGTAATTCTTAGAAAATCGACATTTTATGCCTTAAATAATTTTCAAAGTTATACTTGAATAAATATTTTAAGCAATGATCTTAGTTAAAACAGTTCGAAAATGTGAAGGCATTTAAATTATGGTTAAACGAACCAATGTATATCACAATAAAATAATCTACATTTCAGTTTATTTGAATTTCGCGCCCAAAAAAATTTCCAGTCTCTGTTGTTCGAGCTTCCGCATTATGTTTATAATATTTTTTACAATTTCGGAAATTAAACTTCGTTAGATGTTGTTGAGAATTGTTACAAAAAAGCGTGTAACTTTATTGTTGTCATTGTTTTAAATATTGCCCATTTTAGTTTAAATTTAAAAAAATTTTTTTGATAGACATTTTTTTTTTCTTGTTGATATGTTGTGTAAAATAAGTTGGAGACAAAAGCTATATTTGACTTTCCATTAGGCAAATTGATCAACAACTACCGCTACCGTTGAAGTGAATTTTCTGACAGTTTTTGCTACACAACACTGTTTTGACATATTTAAACGCTATAGGTTTGAGAAAAATACTTAAAAGAACGAGAAAACTTATTATCTAATTTTCAACCTGTTAACAAAAGTTGGAGTTATCGAAATAGCAGAACCTCCCATTCCTTCTCTTTCCTACAGTTGCAGCTGTATCAATTGCCATTAGAGACTCTATTGCAAAACGTCTTATACTTTTTGTATACAAAACAGACGTTAATATTGAGTATACACATATCCTTCTCTTCTTGTATATTCAACGGCTGCTACACAAAATTTACCTCGTCATATAGATTCCAGCCGCTATCGTATTTTTAAGACAATTAGAGAAATTAATATATAAATTGATTATAATCTACTGAAATTACAAATATTTTTGTTCAAAACATATCCGATTTAATTAATGGGTTTAAGTACTAAGCTTGGCTTAAAAAAATATTTTTCAAACTTGTTTGTGTTACTGAGCTGTTTATTGTTTGAAGGTAAGTACTGTCTTGAAACATCTGGTGCAGCGAGTGTTATGTTGGGTCCGTTTTGGGTAAGCATTTGTATCTTTCATTATCATACAACAGTTTGTATTTTTTTTCGATACCTTTCGTGAGTGTAAATATTAAAAAACACTGAAGTTTTACCACCTTGCGTGTTGTACTTAACTTAATTAACCTGTGTCTATTGGACAGTATAAAAAATAATCCGGGGAAATCTCCAAGAAACTCAAGATATCAGGGGGAAGGTGTATAATACTAATTTTCCAGTCAATTATTTTGTCCATTTAAACTCTCGTTCATGCTGTTTCACGTCACTACCAGTCTTTGTTGACAAATGTTTTTTTTTTAGGCATAAATACGACACAAGGTACTCCAAAGTTAACTTCGTTATACCAAAAACAACTCTAAAATTGAGCGGTTATTCCATTAAAACTAGAGGACCACAGTTGTGGAACAGACTTTTAGACCATAAGTTTAAGATGAATATTACTATAGGACGATTCAAAAGGGTTATAAAGAATCTCCTCCTTGATAATGACAATGACGTGACTCGATTTCTCTCGATGTCTTAGTGTGATTCAACAATTTCTCAACTATTAAGGGGGGCTTGATGATAACACAATCTGCGTCTTCTACTTGCTCCAGCCAACATGTTTGTAACTTTTGTTAGCATTTTACTTTTATTTTAACAGCGAAATATATCTTATCTTATCCAAAATATATATATATATCTTTCGGAAATTTCGTCTACTCCCTTTCTCTTGTTTCAAGATTCATATTGGTATACACGTTTTTTTTTATAAGAACACTTACCTTGACAGAACCCTTTAAATGTTCTTACCTTTTTCAATTTGAAGACTTAAAATGTTCTTAAATTGTTCTTAATTTTCCTCTTATTTTAGAAGGAGGATGCCAGTACATGTTGCTATTGACAAAGCCTGAAATGTTCTTAACATATTTTACGTTTTGGACCTCTGAATTACATGTCCTTATAAACTTAGTTCTTATAAAACAACACGTAAACAAAATAAAAAAGCACGATTTTTTCAGTCTTTTTTTTAATTTCCCGTTTTTTTAAAGACAGAAAATTTGATTAATAAAAAAAAACCGCATTTATAATTTTTAAGAATTTTATTAAAGCAGCTATGCTTTGATCACATTGTTTATTTTTCGCTTAATTCTTCTAATAAATCTTTATTAATCAGACCAATCCTATCAACGTAATCTATCCCTGTTCACACACACACTGATACATTCTAACAAAACTTGTCTGTAGATGTTCATAAAACAACGTTATCAAACATTTAAAACAGATGTTTGATGGAACGGCTAGTGGTGACGATTCAAATTTGCAGGGTCCTTGGCGTTCATATGTCATATTTTTCTTCACCATCAAACTTCCTATTGTTTTTGTGGTAAGGGGGATTCCCATCAACATACATACGCAATTAATGTGACATAAAAATTGTCATTATCAAGAAGATGAAACGAGAAGATGGAGTATAAAAGTTTTAAAATGATTTCTAAAGATACTCAAATTCTTCTTTCAGATTGTAAACAACTAAATAGAGTTATGTCAAGTGAACACGAAGAGACGAAAGATGAGAAGGTGTTGGTGGATTCAAGCGACAATTTCACTGATGTTGATTCCATCATTGTGAGCATTGGAGAGTATGGTAAAAGTCAGATTATTTTAACAGCCATGTTTTGTCTCATCATGATACCACCGGTCTATCAGACATTAAGTATGGCTTTTGTTGCTTATAATCCTTCCTGGAGATGTTCAGAGTTGGGGAAGGTGACTGGTCAATGTACTAAAGATGGTACCTTTAGTAGTGGTGAGGATGGCTATCAGGCTCGATGCGAAATGAACAGATCTGCATGGGAGTTTACGAAGTCAAAAAAATTTTCTATCGTAACTGAGGTAATTTCTTATGCGTTTTGAAATGAAGTATCCCACCTTTTGAAAATATTTTGAACGGTTGCTAAGGAAATCCTGTCCATGGATATGTTTTAATGAAGTTAGGTAAGCTAGATTTTCTACGCTTTTACCGTGGGGTTCGATTATGGTGCGTTAGCATAAAGCAAAAATCTCAGCCTTGTACTATTCCTTAAAGAATACGCAGCTGTTTGTCTTCTTTGGCTAAAAAATAATTACCTAAGTTGAAACTGGTGGCTAAGGAAAAGATCTAGACATTTCATGTTTGTTACTATTGGGTAGCCAAATTCATCCTTTTTCTAAAACCTGAAAGCATGGAAATATGGAAATCATTCTTGAGACTCTTTAACATAAAATTGTTTTTAATCTCAAAGAGTTCTGGGGACGAGAATTCATGGCAATATTCCGAAAAGTTTGATAAAAGAGACTTTATTGTCTATAACATACAAACTGTCTTTTTTTTCATTAGGATACTTTAAACGTTCTTAGTCGTCTCAATCCGATCTCTTTTATCGCAAAATCAACATCAGATCTCAATGTCAATTTTTTACTTTTATTTGGTGAACATATACTTTGTAAATTATATATTATTTACTCAATTTTTCTTTCTTCTTCTTCTAGTTTGATCTGGTTTGTGAAAAAAAGGAATTGGCGGTTGCGGCAAATTCAGCAATGTATCTTGGTTGGGCGGTTGGCGCAATTGTGCTTGGATGGGTGTCAGATAGGTATTTATTTTCGGAATAATACTTCAAAAATCATCTTCCTAGATCTTGTGTTCCCTCTGGCTGTTAAACATTAGAGATCAACCTCGATCCCAAGACCTGTAGCTTTTTTTGATCTAACAATGAAACTCGTACGCGTTTCATCCTGACATAAATTACATTTCCAATGTGTGGTTCGCCTAAATGAGAAGAAGTTTTTCAATAAAAACAAGACGTATGATATACGCAAACAACCTCGCGAATAAAGTTTACAAAAAGCTGTCTATCAAATTGGGATTTTTGTTACGAAGTTAGACACGACATATTTTACTATTCAGATACGCAATAATATTTGTTACACACTTATTTAACAAAATTGATTTGTGAGACCTTCCTGAACGGAATATTCCTCGAACTTTTAATTTTCGATGGGTCCGTCTTGGGTGAACCGACTGACAGGAAGAAGAAAGACCACAAACCCACAAACCCCAAAATTTGCGAAATTCATTAATTCAGTTAATTCTGCCTACATTCACTTTTAAAAAGTTTGGTGGAAACAACTTTATTTACTAGTTAGTTAAACAAGTGTTTTGAACACTTGTCTTCTCTTTTTAAAAAAGAAAAAAGAAAAAAAAAGTAAAAATAGTTACCAAGATGAGATTCGAACACACGACGACTCCCGTGTCGGTGCTCAGAGAGGCAAAAATTTCCATTCTTGTAGGACACATTTGCGTTTTAATACAAGCTCACGAGCTTGTAAAAATAGCAAAAGGAGGTTGCAATGAGCAAACCCCGCCCTTCACAGACTGATGACATGAAAATAGAAGTTTCTGATTTGAATGCAACAGAATTAAGCCTTTACTTACTATTCCTATGATATTTTTTTTTTTTCAGATACGGACGAAAGATTGTTCTCTTCCCATCATATTTCGTGGTTATCCTTGCTTCATTTGCAGCTGGATATTCTCCAAACTTCGGACTCTTTTTCTTTTTACGTGGCATGATTGGATTCTTTCTTGGTGGAGTAATTTTAACTTTGTTTATCGTGTGCGCGGAGCTAGTAGGACCCAAGCAGCGTGCGTTGGCCTCTACGTTGGTCTGGTTTGCGTTCACCACTTCACTTTGTATGTTGGGCTTGCAAGCTTATCTTCTTCCAGATTGGAGATTGCTGTTGAAAGTAACGTCCATGCCATATGTTATTTTAATACTGCTGTGGAAGTGAGTTTTTTTACATCATGTTATTTACATAGCGGAAAACCCGGCGGAATATTTCTTGCATCCTTAGCAAGAATCCTAATTTATTCAGCGGATGCACCATATCAGTAGATAAACATTTCGTGCCTCCTTTTGCACGACCCTGTCCACGTGCACACGCAAACAAAATTCGGATATTACTATAGACATAAAATATTCTGTACTATAACGTCTGAACTTAGCAATTTAGATAAGGTTTATATATGCCGGCAGACGGCGTTTTAGGTGTATATTTGCGACATCACTTTTAGGAGCTGTAAAATTTAACGTAAAAACTCTTTTCATAGGTTTATACCTGAGTCTGTCCGTTGGCTTCACGTGAAAGGAAGGAATGATGAAGCCGAAAAAATTCTCCGAAAAGTCGCCAAAGTAAATAAAAATGCGTATCCCGCTTCTAAATTATGTGAAATATCACAAGAAAAGAGCTCAGGAAGTTTTCGCAACTTGTTTTCAACTAAGAAGATTACTATGCTCACACTCAGTATGTGTTTTATTTGGTAAGTTTGACCACAGCTTTATTTTGTCTGTTTAGACACAATTATGTTTTATTTGGTCAGTTTGACCACTATTATTTAATAAGTTTAACCGCTTTTGTGTTTTCATCTCATCCGACCAAGGAGAACACTACAGAGAAAACAGGAATACTTGTTTTTTATTTCCAAACACGTCACTAAACTCCATCGTATGAAAATTAGAAACAGACATAAATTACTATGCAGTAATCTGGTATGAATGCAACGCTCTGGTTAATCTTCAGTTTATAGTTTACTATCAGACGTGGCTTTACTTTGCTTACAATAAGCTGTTGTTCTTAACCACATAGTTCAACTTTCTTAGCAACAACGACTGCACTGTGCCTAGGATTAGTCTAGATTTTACTAGACATCCTAACCACCGATCCTAACAAACACTTTCGCTCACAAAATTAACTATATTAAAATACTTAACTTTCCGTCTGTGAGCCAAACATGGTAGCTGTGTGTAGCGACGGGGGAATTTCCGCGGTTTTTTCCGACGGGGGAATTTTCGCGGGTTTTTCAGAAGAATGTATTCCCCTTGGTTTTTCCGACGAATGAATTTCTGTGGATTTTTCCAACGGCCTTATGACTAGTTTTTATATTTGTTGGTCGTCTTTCCGTCATAATAACAAGGCCAAAGAACCCTAAGTCTAATTGTTTCATTTTTAACAATTATTCCTTATTTCAAAATGTTTTTTTCCTATACCTCTCTAGGCGAGTCAAAACAAAGGGTAAACGTTGATTTTGAGTCTTCTGAAACTGTTATACCGGCTAGTTGGAAAATATAGTCTAGATACTGTTAATGCCCTAATAAACACCCTGGGCGTTAATTTAATTTTTGAGATTTTTAGGGAAGCGTTTATTAAGAACGGGCGCTATATTAAGACAGGGCGTTTATTAAAAAACTAAGAAATTTGACTATTTATTTTTGACCTACATTTTCTTCATAAACCCAACGCAAAATAAATTGCTTACGGGGCGCCCGTTTTTAACTGAAGAATGGGGCGTTTATTAAAGACGTTTGCTCATTAGCGACCGGACAATCAACAGGGCGTTTATTAGAGCATTTAGGTCATTTCCCCTTTGTATTTTCACTAGGTTTGTCAACGGGATGGTGTACTACGGAATTTCCTTAGCTTCTGACGATCTTGGTGGCAACATGTATCGTGATTTCGTATTAACAAGCTTGGTTGAAATACCAGGAAATATACTTGTGATTGTGCTGTCGAATAGGTAAAGAAAAGATTTTCTAATTGTTTAGAAATATTTGATGTTAATTCTATATCTGGCATCTGGCATGAAACCAATACAACACGCCATTTTTAAAGTTTTTTATGTTTCCTAAGAAAAGAAAAACAAAAACAACAGAAGTCATAATGGTAGGTCATTAGAATCTCACTAGATTAGTACTTTTTTATCTCATTGGAGAATAATTTTTTAGAGAAATTTATCGATTTTAGGTACGGTCGAAAAAAAGCAACTACAGGATCCATGTTTATTACTGCTTTCTCTTTACTTGTGGTAGCCATCATTCCAGGAAGAACAGAAAACCATGGTAGTTTACTATAATTTTTTTGTTGCATACCATTTTCAGTTTTTGGAACCCTTTATTGTACACTTTTTTAATGCATTATACGGCGATATTACAACTTTTCAGTTGGCGTAGGGCTTTGCACCGATGATAGCCACCAGGGTACAACTTTTGTAACACTCTCTGTTTCTATTTTTCAGCATATAACTGGTCACGTGTAAGCTTTGGCATGCTGGGAAAATTATTCATTACCACAGCATTTGATTCTGTCTACATTTTAGCTGCTGAACTATATCCAACGGTAGTAAGGTATGAACTGATGTGTAAATAACAATTAAAACGTAAAAAGACGAAGTGTTGCCATGACAACATAAAATGTACTTCAGTATGCATGCCCTAAGTGATACGTAAAGTTTGAATTTTTAATAGGCTTAAATGATCATAATAAATTCCTGCGGAAACCCAGTTTATATTAGAGGGGACACACCCCTCTTTTACGGTTTGATATAGGATTTCAAAATTTTCCTTCTTTTGTTGAGTCTTTTTGTTGAGTCTTGAAAAATTCTTACCAAATGCGTAACTCTCTCATCGTGAGGCATCAATCTAATTAATCCCCTCAAGTAACGACCCTCTATAGCGAACATTTTTCTTTGTTTAAACTTTTGCTACTATCATTATTTTTAGGTCTCAAGCGATGGCCCTTCTCTCAGTTGTTAGCAGAGTAGGTGCTGCTTCTGCGCCATGGGTGGCACAAGGCTTACGGGTGCTTCATTTTACAGTTCCGTTTTATTTTATGGGAGTGTTAACCTTAGTGGCGGCGTTAATGTGTTTGACATTAACAGAAACAAAAGGAAAACCGACCGCAGAGACGTTTTGTAGCGACACAAACAACTGTAAGTTTTAAGTTCTATCACGTGGCTGAGTGATTGCGTAGTTTGCTTCGCTATCACAAGTGTAATATCCTACTAATATTGGAAATAGGGAATATCTCAAGATGAAAAAACTCAGAATTTAACGTTTGTAGTCCAGTTTTTCATTTAGCGCCATTCACATATCTTGTTTTTTCTAAAGACCGCCAACTTCATCATAGAGGCGCTATTGCCTTCATAATGCTACACGTTATAAGCCGTTTAATCGACAATTGGGTATGCAATGCCGATATGCCAAAATGCGCACATTATTGTTTTTAATTCATATATCAGAACGCAATATCTTGTTTTCTCTGGTTGAGAAATAATTTTTTACGAGTATGTTTGAGGAAAATTTCTTCGATATATTTTTTGTCTGATAAAGTGCTCCAAGTTAAATAGATATATTCTGTTACTTTTTTTTATAACATTGTTCACCAATTATAAGAAATAAACTTCTGCTTTTCGGCGGGAAAAATACTTAATATTGCTAGAAAAATGCTTGAAATAAACAAATTTTTCAAATTCATCATATTTATGCAAATAAATAGTTCTGTTAATCCATGAAATTGAAAGCTTACTTAACAGACCACGTAACTATGCAGGAATTTTTTTATAGGAACATCTAAATAAATAAATATTTGTTTCTTAATGCTTTCTATATGCCGCCCCAGGCCGATTTGAATTAAATAAATTTTAATTAAATGGTACATGATAATTTCTTATAAAACAAGAGATTTTCATTCCTTCATTAATATAATTTATTAATAGATCAGCTTTTCTTCTGCAGTTCATTTAGCTCATCTTTTTAAAGTTTTTTAAATGGCAACATGGCATCCTCTAAAAACAGTAGCTAAACGCCCCCTTTCAATTAATACGCCCCTTTCTCATCGATACGCCCTGTTTTCATTAATACGCCCATACTTAAATAAAGCTTGATCGATTGCTTACAATAATTTTCGCTTAGAAAATAAAAAATCTTTCCAGTAAATATAAAAACAAACTATGATATTGGTAAAAAAAGTCACCTGGATATTTTGCAACAGCCAGAAGTTTTGGGTACGACATTCCTCAGGATAAAAGTAGAACTCGAGCTGAAGTACATATAAAATAATTTTTCTTGCTTTATTTTTAGCTGTGACTCTGGAAGTTAAAACGGAAAGCGAAAGGTCTGACTGTAATTTCTTTTGTTTCTTCTTGTTTTAAGACTGTTGCTTCTGAATTAAATTGCCTACGCATAAAAATTTCAAAAAAATACAACAGCGATTTAACTTATTTTGTTTTGTTTTTTAGCTCCCTTGATAAAGAAAACCTTGTCAACTAAAGTATCGTTCCAGTTAAAATATAATATTTTTAACAGAGACCGAATATCTTATCATTGTATATAGAACGTTTAATAAATATTAAGAAAATGACAATTCAATAAAAAAAGAGCTAACAGAGGGATGACAAGGACCCCCCGTAGCCCCCCTTCCTCCCACCCCTAAAAGACACCGTTTTACGTAACAGCTGTTGTTTTCGTTATGAACAGAAAAGTACTTCTTCCCATTTAAAAGGGTTTTAAATCGATGATTGTACGCTAGGGATACGCTAGGGGTAAGCCTAAACTGTGAATTGACATTCAGCTTACGGTTTTCCATTTGTGAGTCAACCCTTATTCAAAAATTATCTGTTCGGACCTTTCCATGGTGTTTGACATTCTAAATTTTCTTTCTACTCCAACTATGCGAGACAAATTTTGAATTTTGTGCCTCTTTACCCTTTAAATCTGAGTCACTTCCCCGCTGATAAAATTCAAACTGTATAGTATAAGTAGATGGTGTAATGAAAGAGTGGTTTAAAACTATGTCATATAGATGATATTAGTTAGTGTTTTGTCTTTTATATTTTGGTGTTATAGGATTTGTAGATAGAATAAACTTCTAACTTTGATTAGACTGGGAAGAGTCAAAGTTTTTGTGATGTATATATTTTGTGATTTTTTTGTGATGTATATTATTTTTTTCTTTTTTTTTCTAATCAACGAAACCAAAATATTGGGAGATTGTCTTGTTGTTATTCGAAACGAGAGGGTTGTTTTCCTTATCAGTGTCGAACACACGCGTTTTTGTTCAAAGGACGGTATGAAGAAAGATTTGCATACTTCACGCAACAAAAGTATTTTCAACGAATAACTGAAGCCCAGCTCTTCCTCTGTTAAGCTTTGCTTCAACGTCACATAACACGACACCCAATGCTGGAGGAAAACACAAAATACTGAATATGAGATGCAAAAAAAAGCATTTTTTCGGTAATAAAGGTAGAGGACTTAAGGAACACAGTCAAACAGGACAAGTATGCTCTGAAGCTTAGAAGTTTAATGAGACGAAGATGTTGTTAAAGAACAGCTGAGCCCTATGAAGTGTCAAAAATGTTATTGAAGATATTATTTCGGCCCGCCTGTTCAGCATTCATATTACTGTGGAAAGTTTATCATTTCTTACGAGCTAATAATTACGAGCTGCAATTATTAGCTCGTTTCTGATTATTTAATTTTTATGAATTTCGATCCTCTGCAATTATATAAATACATGCTCAACATCATTTTACTTTGCCCGATGATGGGAGAAGGATCTCCCGAAACGTCGCCTACTAAACTATCATGTTCAAGAAATGATAAACTTTCCACAGTAATGTCAAAAATGTGTTTATCACTTTCGCAGGTGTTACTGATAAGATTCTAAACATACCAAGAGCTTGTTTTATGGTTGCCTTATTAATTCTGAAGCTTAAAAGCCACCTGTGTGTTGATGAAAGGGACAAACAATAAAAAACTGAAATAACAAAGGTTAATTTGATGTTTCTTTGGACTTTGAGCATATCAACAAACTTTTCAATCAAGGTATTTTCTTCTGTTGCTAAATTGAAGTTTAACAATTCTTGAGTTGTTTAACTTTTTTCTTCACAAACAAGTGCAAGAAGATTATGTGTAGGTTAACCTAAAACCGAAAGTGAACTTCAATCTTTTAGTAAGTCGGTTCAAGGCGCATGCATTAAAGCACTCCATATTGCGCAATATTTATGAGCGCTTTTGCACACGCTGATTGTTTTGAAAGAAAAAATTATTCGGACTTTTTTAAGAAAGCTATAGGCGCAGTGTTACTAACATAATTTCATGATTCCGACCAATTATTTTGAAGAGTTGCCATTTTGAGTTCATGTGCGCATTTTTTCCCAGTGGATATGGTACCGCTTGAACGGGCGTCCGTGTAGCGATAATTACGTTAACTTAAAAGCAAAAGTGCACTTCAATCTTTTAGCAGGTCGATTCAAGGCGGACGCATCAAAATGCTCATAAAAATTGCGCAATATGTATTAGCGCTTTTGCACACGCAGATCGCTTCGAAAGTCAAAAGTATTCTGACTTTTTAAAGAACGCTATAAGCGCAGTGTATGCTAACGTAATTTCATGATTCCGCCCAATGATTTAGCTTGAAAAGCCGCTATTTTGAGCTCATGCATGCATATTTCTTTCTATTAGATATGGTAACGCTTGAACGGGCGTTCGTGTAGCGATAATTACGCAATTGAAGTGAACGTTCACCCTAAACATACTGAAAGATCTAACATATTCATCGTTCAAGACTAAAGACTTTTAGTATCATAATAACTTGTTTCTGTCTCCGTTCATACATCTTATGGAAAGACAAAGGTTGTAAATCGAAGAAAATCAAGCAAGGAGGTACCACCATCTTAACGTGCTGCTGTTTCCCAAACTTAGCAAAACAGATACCCAATTATTTTAAAATAGCTAACTAACTACGTTTTCTAAGTCCAACTAAATAATAGCTCGCCAAGCAACTGTCAATCATTCAAATAGTTCATGGTTATCAATTACACCGACTTACAGTCTCAAAGGAATATAAATTAAGCCATGATGAAGGGAAGTAGATTGTTTTAGGAGATCCTAGAACCGGTTGTGCAGTACCTGAATTTTCGTTAAATATCGCTTGACAATTCCTAACTACTTTGCCTAAATAGTTTGTACGATTAAAGAAACGAATTTATAAATCACTTTTACATATCCTCTTTATATGCGTAACACAAAAAGATATTTTGTCCGACCATTTCAATGCTAGAAATGTTTTGGCTGAAAATTTCGCCATCTTGTATTTTTCGTAAAGTCGAGACGCTAATCAGGCTACCTGTTAATTTCGGTTCTTTACGATTTTCAATAAAATTTTAAAGGACGCAATTTATTTTTATCTTTCACTATGAAAATAAATATAAGTTATACAAAATTCTATATGAACAGGGAATTTAATTTTTATCGTAAATTCCACAAATCATATTTGTTTCGAACTATTCTCGCCAAAAGAATGCAGTTGACACGGACAAGGTCAAACAGAAGCGTCTGCCATATTTGGATCTTTCGGAGGTGGTGTCTCTAAAAAAAGGTTTGACTATAGTTGTTTTCATACAAATAATAAATTTTTATAATAGTACTTTTCATTATAGCATTTTATTTATGTTCCCTCAGTGTTTTGTTTTTATATTCTTTTTATTTTTTGTGGAGATGACTATGATGTTCTCAGTGAAGATATGATGACTAATGAAATCGAAAGTTTCTAGTTACAGAATAAGTTGAGTCAAAACCGATGTCTGTTGGTAATGATTGAATTTCTTTATTTATTTGTCTTCATAATTAAGCGGATATGTCCACAAGCCAGCTAAATTTTTAGCACCATTATATAAATGTAGACGTTAACCCGTAGAAAAATCTGCGGGGTCACCCGTCAGTAAATTATAAACTCTGCGGGGGACCCAGAATAAAGCGGGGAGCAGCCATTTTGAACACACAGAATATGGCTATTATTAAAGAGATGTACAGTTTCTGTTTGTCCACTAATGACATGAAATTAATACTATGTTAAACAGAGTTTTATCCTGTCCTTACAAAAGTGTGATTTTTCAAAGAATGAGAAGGACAGATAATTGTTACCTTTTGTCAACACTTCTTCTAACACCAAACCCTTTGTTTCCTTTAAAAAGAAACTCAAAATCACATTACCGAAACATAATACAGTAAGTACGATGAATGGAAGTTGAAAATAAACTAAACGTAGTGCGTTGGACACCCAAGGAGAAACTGCTGCTCCGAGTAATAACATCGTAGAAAGTAAAGCCATTGCTTGAGTTCTATAATAAAAAATTGGACAATGATTGCAGAAATACACAAATTTAAATCGTGCTTGAATGTTGATCACAATCAAATAGATTACACAAGTATATCGATAATAATTATCTCTATAATAATAGCCGTCGTCTGTTTGTCTCTGCACGGACCCCCGCTGAGTTAGAAAATGATGTTACGGACAGACAAATATTAAATACGATATATTTTTTCCAATTTGTTGCGATGGGTAAATATAAAAGACGGGCGAACCCGTGGATTTTTCCACGGACAACGACTAGTCTATGTTATAATACCCGTATACGTCTGTCTGTCACGCAAAATGGTAGCTTAGCTGCACAATAGCAAGAAGCACGCAATGCGGTAGAAAAAGGACGGGAGAACCCGTGGATTTTCCACGAGCTAACGACTATTATTACTATTACTATTATTGCGACTATTTATACAGGATAGCCACTTCAGTGTTGGATTCACTGTTATCAATGTGGGCCCTATATTTTGAATGTATACATTAACTATACAACGACATTGCCTACCGAACCACGGACCTTGTAATTACGTAGCGAACTCTATAACCACATAGACCATGCGTCTTTCATTCTTGTCATTTTCTTAATTATAATATTCAAACGGCTTAATACGTCATTGTTAACTGTTTATATACGTCCATTTATCTATATTAAATACCCGTATACGTCTGTCTGTCTGTCTGTCACGCAAAATGGTAGCCTGGCTGCGCGAGAAGCGAGACGCACGCAATGCGGAATAAAAAGGACGGGCAAACCCGTGGATATTTCCACGAGCTTACGACTAGTATAAATATATTATTGAAAGTGTTAAGTACAATTAGGCTTCTTTTGTTTGTTTGTTTGTTTGTTTGTTTGTTTGTTGCCTTTCTTTATATATGAACAATGTTACGATGTTACTGTCCTTAGATTCGTATCTTTTCTCAAAGCAATGACTTCTTAATACACTTAGTTATGGAAGCGTACCTGACAACAGTGGGGAAGGTTTCAGCTGAGAGTAAATATACAGAATTAAATGAGATGGAAATGAAGAATTTTGCCATGATTCCAAAAAATGCTCTTGATATGCTGTAACCTAAAATTAGGAAAAAATTAAGAAGAGAAATAAGCTGGTTATAATTTCAAGTAAAATCTTCTTTTTTCACTTTTCAGTCTGAGAACCTATTTTAAAAGTCTACAGGGGTCGTCTTTCTTAAAATTACACGCTATTTCGTGTGCCCGTTACACAACACTTTTTTTGCGGACTGGCAGACTAAATGCTTTATCACGAGCCATCGTTATAATGTTATTACGAACCAAATGAGTTTTTTTGAAATTTTACGCTTAGTAATAATCTGCAACAAACGAGTTTTTTTATTACAGAGAGTTTTGGTGCATTAAATACTCCCTTTTACGCAAGCCGCAGATGTCGTACAAGCGCAATAACCGTTCAACTAGACAACTGTTTCAACATCAATTACACTTTCGATTTCTTATATTTTCCTTAAAAGGACTTTGCTGGAGATTAAAGCCATGATCTAACACACTGGATGTTTCCACTTCAAAGCATGTAATTATTCTGGAAATATTATTAACACATAATTTCGAGGCCCAACGAGGCTTTAAATATTGTCAACGAGGCCCTACCCGAGTGCGTTACATCCTCTGGTATACAAGCTACTGCAAGTAGACACCAAAAAGCGAAAAAAGTACTAGATATGGTACTCTTCTTTCGTCCAATCCTAAACAAATTAATAAAGATATGAACTTTGTTACTTTTTTTGATATGGGAACAAGTTGAAGCCGAATCAAAGAATCATTGCATTGTATTTTTTTTTTATAAAAATTAACTGTTAAATTGGGTTTTGAAAAGCAATAACGACATGCATATTTTACAAACCTATTACAAGCATAGATGACAACTGCATTTGCTGGAATTTCAACCAGGCTGACTAAAATAAAATCTAAATAAAACCTTCCACTCAGATACGAAGTTGCAAGAACGATTCCAGAGTATATCAGTTCGTTGATAAACCTAAAAAGAACACTTAGTTTGTTTGGCGCGCACTATAAAAAAAGATTTATTTTGATTTCAGCCATATTTTCACTTTCTTTTCGCCTGACATTTGATTATCGCAACATAAATTCAACTTATATTAGCGACTTGTAATAAATAGCTTTTCCATCACCCTGGAAAATAGTTCACCAAAGAGGAAATCGAAAAAATGGAGTATTTAAGATCTAAGGCGATAAATTACTGCTTGAAAATTTTTCTTAAAGAGCCTAAAACATTTAATGCATATCCTTCTTGCCAAACAAGGCTGGTATTCTTAAGGTGTTTGTAAGGTTTTCCATTTATTCTTACTTAGCATGACGAAATACAATAAAAGATGACAGCTTCATTCAGTAGTACGAGAAAGAACAACGAATCAAGGATTTTCTGTAATTTAGGCAACAAAATGTCTACTCACCAAACGACGCTTTGCAGGAGAACAGAACGTCGGAGTTGACAATCTTTGAACAAATCTAACATTGTACCTTCAGACTCTTTCTTGCTTATTTCAACGAGTGTCACATTGGGAAATTGCTTGTTATTTTGTTTCGCAATTTTCCGAAGTATCTTTTCTGCTTCATTATTTCTTTGATTTATACAAAGCCATCTTACAGATTCTGGAACCCATCTAAAAATTTAGAATCGAATTAAAAGTAAAAACAACCAACAACAACCAGCAACCAATAACCAACGACCAACAACCAGCAACCAATAACCAACGACCAACAACCAGCAACCAATAACCAACGACAACCAGCAACCAATAACCAACGACAACCAGCAACCAATAACCAACGACAACCAGCAACCAATAACCAACGACAACCAGCAACCAATAACCAACGATAACAACAACAACCACAACAAAAACAACGACAACAACAACAACAACAACAAATCTCAATATTACCTACCTCCAAAACAAAACAAATGAGATGTAAGGCGCACTTAAGATAATAGTTCTCATTCTCCATGATCTTATCAAGTAAGAATGTACCCCAATAAAAACAACTGATAAGGCGTACGCAACCCAAACCATATTGGAGGCTAACGAACGGTATTTTGAGCCAACCAATTCAGCTATTGTTACGTATAGCATAGGAACAACACCACTTGTGCAGAAACCAATGACAAGAGCTAAGCAGAAGAAGATGGTGTAGGTTGGAGCGAATGATTGTGCGAAACTAATCACCATGATTATGAAGTAACATATAAAAATGACTTTTTTTCGTCCATGCCTATAAAAAAAGAAGATCCATCGTATGCAATTAAATCCCAATTTGTCTATAACATTCACCTTTGATTTTTGCCCTTGTACCTACAAACCTAAAGGTAGCTACAGCATCATTGGTAACCTTGATATTTATTATTCCTGAGAACTAATTTTGGCGAGAGTTTTTGTTAAAAAAAAATTTAATTTTAAGAGAACTAATTTTCTCAAAGCTGGCAAGTCCTAATATATGGCGAGAATTAAAGTTCGCAAAAGTAAGAATTTGATTAAATTTTTTTTTAATTTATGCTGTTTTAAAAGATGTTTATGTTGAAGATAAACAGAGTCTACTGAAGGTAAAATTTACACATAATACATTTGTAGTTTAGGTAAAGTGTAAATCTTTTTTTCGAAAAGGAAAGAAAAATTCGTATTTCCCGAAAAAATTAATTCCTCTTAAGGTAATTTAGCATTTAAACAAAGTTCGGTCTAAGAAGATGTGTTCGATCAGAAATTGATTGTACTAGTCGGTCGCCCATGGAAAAATCCACTAGTTCGCCTGTCCTTTTTATAACGCATTGCGTGCGTCTTGCTACTTGCGCAGCTAAGCTACTATTTTGCGTGACAGACAGACAGACTAGTCGTTGCCCGTGGAAAAATCCACGGGTTTGCCCGTCCATTATATTTACCCGTCGCAACAAAGTGGATAAAGATATATCGCATTTGATATTCCGTAAAATTATTTTCTAACTCAGCGAAGGGTCTGCGCAGAGACAGACAGACAAAGGCTATTATAATAGAGATGTTGATTGTAAAAACTGGTGAAAAATTAAAAAAATTAAAGCTAGTAAAAAAAAACGTACCGAGCAGAAAGTTCACCAAGGACAATAGTTCCAAATATTGCTGAAATAACTGGCACAGACAAAACCAAAGCAGAAAGTATTTCTCTGTCACAAACAAGATTAAACTATGGAGAAAAAATAGAGGTAATGATCCAGAGAGGTCTCAGCTACATATAATGCCCGTATCACAAACATAAGCGTACAAACTGATGGATTAGGAGGCCAGATTTGACTGATAAATTTGCATTTGCCTAAAAAAAAGGCCAATGAAGGGAATTAAAAAAAGGAAAACGCGCTCGGTTTTAATAATATCTCGATCTTAATTAACAATTTAATAATATTAATGATTAAATGTTGAATCTACTTGAAATATGCATTGATATGTTGCAAAAATCTAGTTTACGTAAACGCGGAAAAATAGCTCGTAACATGACTTTACCCGTTTTGATCAAGACTCAACTGCAATGTTAACAAAACAGCACTTAAGCTCGACAGTTTTCTATTTATATTGGTAGTAAACTTAGCACTTCAGATAAAGAATCTTTTTTCTGGTTAAAACATTTGTTAGAGTTTTGACTGTAAACTATGTTAGAGATACGTACAGCATTGCTCTAACTTGCTTGCCTGCCACACAAGCCGGTTAGCGGTCAGTAGATGGCACCAAATGGGCTGAAAACACTGCATTTAAAGTGCGGTGGAGTGGATACTCGAACCTGAAACCTTATGAGTACAAGCAAATGCGCTACCACTACACCATCACCGGAGAAAAGACCTTCAAGGTATATTTTACCAAAAATAACTATCTACCTCGGTAGCTATGGAGAAATCATCCGCAACGACAAACTCCCACGAACTTCGATTCATCTTGCATCTCTCGTTGTATAAACCATCTCCAACATTAAAAGTATTATTAAGTAAGCATTCTCCGTTTTTTTCACCGGTACTTGAACATCTCCATGCCGGAAGGTGTGTCAAAAACACCAATGTAAACAACGGGTATACAGTAGGGACCATTAACAGACAAAGTAGAACTGTCAAGAAGATTTGGCTGCGTTCATATTCACCTATTTGAATAATGATATCGTCTATTGAGGCTGATTTAACATTACATTTCTGTAGCTCACCAGTTGAAATTTGCTTATCTTTTGTATCTGCCATCAGATCTATCTATGATTCAATAAATAAACCGAATTAATTAAAGAACAAAGGATGAAAATGTGGAGAAGCTATCAAATTTCTCTACACGGTTACATCTGTGTTTATATCAACCCTGATTAATGTTGAATTTATTAAATGAGGACGATTTATTTATATAAATATATATTTTATATGCAGTTGTAAATAGTAATTCGAATGTACAATAATAAATATTAGCATAAAACAATAGAGGCTTATTTCAATACCCTCCACTTGCCTCTACCATTTTATTATAAGTCGAAATATATCCATATCTATATCTACAGCGCATACTTAGCAACACCTTGAATTATTTGCGTCGCCATAACATTTTAATTACACATAAGGGCTGTTTTGTATTTCGCATGTGTTGAATGAGCAAGTGACACATGCCTCGCTCACCTGTATAGAAATACGAGGTAAACATTTTGCAAAAAAATAGTAGTTGTCATTTATCAATAGTTACTCAAAAAAATGAACCATCTGGACCTTATCGGTGTAAAAACGTCGGTAACACGTGACCAAATTTTGACTCAGTGACTTATAAATTTTTTTACCGATTTTTTACCGCCCAATCATTTTTACCAAGTTTTTACCACCCAACCATTTCTAATAGAACTGTTGTCAATGAGGGTCCTGTGATGAGGGTCCTAGTGCTTTTAAAGCTGCCATTTAAGCCACGGAAGGCGTGCAAGCACAACAGCCGCTCAACTATACAACCACCTGAGAAATCAATCTCATTCTCGTGCGGAACGTTAAGCAGAGACGATCGATTCACACTTTTATAGTATCTGACATGACTCAGCCAGGGTTTGAACTCAAGACCTTCCGCACTTGAGGCTAACGCTCTACCACAAGGCGATAAAGAACAAATACTTGCAAATGTTAAAAAATCTCACACAAGGGTGACTTCATCTCACACTGTATTACATATTGTCAGTAAAGATTTGCATAGAAGAGACAATACCTATTAAATACGTAAATTTAGTTTACCTATTTGAAGGTTTAAGTTTGTTCCAAAACGTTGATGATCTTCCTCACTGCTTCAGTATTTCTCAGGCTTACAAAATTCAAATAATATTTATTTATATAAAACTTTATTCAAATTTGTTTGTGAAGAAATGTAACATGATCTAAACAAATGTTAAAATCTTTTTAAAGTTTTTTGAACCAAAATAAGGAGTTGTTTTTTGCATGTAAGGAAGAGATCAAATGGGGTAACATTTTTTTTACACAACATTATCGAAGGTATCTTCTTATGTGCATGACAATAAAGATTTCACAACAAAAATATCCAACCAAAAATATAACTTTTTCACCTCAAATGTAGACGAAATAGATCAGACTATCATTGAATGGTTATATTACTTTTCTTCACAAAATAAAAATTTGATATGAAAGTACAGCAGAAAAAAAATTTAAAGTGATCTAAAATCAGAGTTAAAGCTGATAGTAGTTATTCAAGTGCAATTCTAAGTTAATGCGTTTTAAATGCTTAAGTGATGTGCCACACTACTCTCTATCGGAATCAATTTACTAGCCTTAGTGCTAATTTCAATGTCCATAGTTGTTTGAAATATCTTGTGATTGCTTGCTCTCGGTATGTAATCAGTCACACCCTTGTACTAAATATATCTACGTTTAAAATTTTTTGAGATATATCTTTAATGATAGATACTTATAGGTAAACTAAATTTGCATAAAGACAAATTTCCTTGTTTTCTTTCCTTATAATGTTTTCGTTTTTTGCAAGCAAGATTTATTACAAGCTCGTGAGCTTGTATTAAAACGCAAATGTGTCCTACAAGAATGGAAATTTTTGCCTCTCTGAGCACCGACACGGGAGTGTGTTCGAATCTCATTTTGTTAACTATTTTTACTTTTTTTTTCTATCTCGCCCGCGAGGACGTGTTTGCAGACTGACCTAACGAAAATTGAAATTTTAAGAAATTTTCTATCAATATTATTGCCTATCTGAATAGCAAAATATGTCGTGTCTAACTTCAGCTTTTTATACACTTTTTTGGCGAGGTTGTTTGCGTATATCATACGTCTTGTTTTCTTTAATATGACACACCATGTGTTGTTTATTACTGTTGTACGATTTTATTTTACAGTAATTCGTGACATATTTTTTGCACCGGTCATTACAGTAGTAGCATGTTTTTACTTTCCATTCTAAATTTAAAATTACTTGTACAAGATAGCTGTTTTATTATGTTTGCTCATGTCCATGACATTACAATGATGGGAAAATAATCAATTTTTCGCTGGTCGTTAAATTTTTGTTTTCAATTATCTGAATATGTTCAATGCTTTTGTTTTATGCTGTCAGTTGCCCTTTTCGAAAAGTTTTAATTCTTAAAGAAACATAACTGAGTTGATCATATGTAAACATTGGTTTATTCTATTGAATATCAGATATAGTGTTTGTCCCTATGATCTTGTAACGTTATGTCTAGCTAGCTAAACTTTTCTGTTTGTATATTTGCGTTTGTTGACTCGAATTGTTACTGAAAGTAACTCAGTATCACATTAAGTCAGCTATTATTAACTGTCATAAAGAAAATACAAAATTTGATTTACATATTAGCTCTCTACCTAACTAGCCAGAAGAGTTTCCTCTGTTTACAAAGCTTTGTGAATGAGCAAGCATCCTTGCAGTAAAGATATGTTTATTCTTTAATATTTTCGCATATTTAACTGACTTCAGCATAGGCAATATCCCGATATATTTCTGCTACTATTATGGATATTTTTGGTAGTTGGCCAATTTTGCTATGTGTTTTTAAAATTATTCGTTGGCGGAAATTGCTCTTTATATTTATTTTGAGGTATATCTTATATTATAAATGCTTATTTGTTATAACTGTTTTCTTTAGCAGCTCAGGACTTATAATTTGAAACTTTACAGAAATCAACTTGAAATTTAATTCTTGAAAGAAAAAACAATTTTTTTTTAAACAATTTTTGGCCCAAGTCGAGAAAGTTAGAGCCAGGAATCGCACCGAAGGAAGAGACGTCAGGCGTCGAGAAAAACAATCAAGGTTAAACTGGGTAGATATAAAGCAATAAAAATACTATAATGATACTGATATGGAGCATTTAAACGGAAACCCTAACGCATTCAGTACAGTCACAAATAAAATATTTGGCGTTTAAAAAGTTGTTGACAGTATGCTAATTAAAGACGAAACTCTGTAAGAAAATTGACTTATAGGCCAGAAAGAAAAGAATACATACTGAATGCAGCAGTCACATCAGCGTAAAAGTATCTATCTAATAACTAATATGATGATTTCCATCAGTTTTTTTTTCAGCTACTCGGTTATATCTATTTTAGCATATTTTCGTCCACCCTAATTTTCTATAGGATGTAATTTTAGTCACCAGTTAAAAATTTTGTAACTTGGAACCAACACATTTTCTGGACCGGTAAGGTTTTTTTTCAGATAATCTGTAAAGCCATCGTAATGTGTCTAAACTGGAGACATACGTAGCACGTGGGAGAAGAGTCTAACATCTTACTATATATTTACAACAAGATACTACTTAAAATCGTACACTGGATTCTTCAATTATATATTTAGAAAAATTACGATAGCTTCACTGATTGAATCTACCTTAATATAACATGAAGAGCAAGATCTGCAATTTAAAAACATGAGCTTGTTGTTTGATTATTTAATTATGTGTTTTATTGCATGCTTACTATCTACCGAAACTATCTACTACGCTGAACATTATTACAGACACAAAAAGAAGAAAAAGTGAGAGAATGCACTGTTTCTGGTATCCAAAACATGGAAAGGTGATAGGTATGAGACCAAAATAAACAAACAGATACATTGAAAGAGGATACTGGGTATTTGAGTGCAGATATCGGTGGTTTAATGAACGACATTTGGATTGAATAGGAGTTTTTGCTAG
Organism: Hydractinia symbiolongicarpus; assembly: GCF_029227915.1. Lineage (NCBI taxonomy): Eukaryota > Metazoa > Cnidaria > Hydrozoa > Anthoathecata > Hydractiniidae > Hydractinia > Hydractinia symbiolongicarpus. Next base: position 9,712,970 of record NC_079885.1, read on the forward strand.
CTGAAACAAATCAAGTAAGTGAAAGAACGTTATAAAACAAACGCTATATATCAGGAATTTTTTGATTAGCGTAAAAAAAAAAAAAAAAATGCATTAAACATAGCCTGGAAGAGTTTATTTGGTAACAATAATGCAAATGAGATTTTATAGTGCGTACAAGTGAACCCTCAAATTTCAAGTAAAGCAAAAATATTTCATCAAATAGGACTTGAACCCACGAACATTTACTTGTACTATCGATACAATGCTGTGCCTAAGTACATACTCTGTAGACGAGGCGAGCATACTACTTTCTTGCAAGTCGAGGGTGAGACGTATGTACTGACACACACTAACCAAATATCACCGAATGATGCGCAGCCAGACAGACAACAGACCAATCAAATTTACCGCAACCCAGCGGAGTCCGGCTTCGGAAGTAAGTTCATCATCACCTTATATTATAGAAACAAAAATTTTAAATCATTAAACCAATTTGAAGAAAAAAAAGTCAATGGAAAATGTTGCAAAGTTATTTTTATGCCACTCTTGGAAAACAATTAAATATTATATTAATTCGCATTATTATATAAGATGATATTGGAACGCGCCACGCAAAACTCGAACCAGATTCAAAAACAAAACTCTAATATATTGTGAATATATAGTTTTGAGACTAAAACAAAATGATCGTGCTCCATATTGAATGATGACGTCATAAACAGTCGTTTGTCACGGAAAATATAAAATTATTTTTTTCCCACAGAAAAAAGCAATCGATCAAATGCGCCTAGACAGGTTCAAATCTTGTACGATCGTCCTCATTATTCAGTTATTTAGGATGATTTTAATTCTTGTTATAAGGTCTTTTTTTCCTCTTCTTTGATGGAAGGGAAAGCATATCATGCAAATGGGAAATTTTTTTCAAGAGTTGTTTAAAGGAATAACAGCACAACATAAGATATTTCTAAAATAAAAACCCCAATTGGCCAATTTTTTTTTTCTAAAACTAAAATTATTTATAAATTGGTAAATTTTACAACCTTTAGGATTATTTTGGGGGATATTAATTTTTGTTAGACATGATATTGTAGGAAGAGAGAACAAACTACTTGATTTTAAAAACTTTCAGAAATTATTTACTAAGTAAACATTTTCAAGTTTTGTCAATAAGATTCTTTACAACATCTTGTATGTTGGCAAAGAAAAATTTTGTTTGCTTAATAATATTTTTATGTAAACATAAAAAAAACACATAAAAAATCAAGATATTCTTTTAACTTCAAAAATCAGAAAATGTTTAAAAAAATTATTTTATCATGGATGGCGTAGATGTATATAGAAATGATGCAATAGATGGTCCTTCTGATGTTATACATCACGGTGTGTTAGACCATGAAAAGGGATTATTGATAGCAGCTAGCAAGAGACACGAAAGCGCCAATGTTGATGAATTTCTTCTACTCGTTGGCGAATACGGTAGAGGACAAAAATGTCTCACTTTTTTCTTGTGTTTGTTTATGTTTGGAGCTACATATAACATTCTTTCAACTGTATTTGTAACTTTAAATTCTTCTTGGAGGTGCTCTGCGTATGGTTTCACGCAGGGAGCATGTATATATAATGGAACTATAGATGAAAACAACAAACTATATGAGAAAAGATGCGAAATAAACCGGACAGCATGGGAGTTTGAAAGAGAGGCTAGCTATTCTATTGTGACAGAGGTGAGTATTTTCGTCGTGACAAAAACACTCGTTAAAGAAAAATTTTCTTCCCCATTCTCTAGCAGTTTCAGATTTGTCTATTCAAGGACAAAACCCAACCAAGCCAAATTTTGTGGATAAAAAACATTATGTTTTTTTTATGCCTCACCACAAGCAAAGTCGATGTTTTTTGTTTCCTTTACTTGTTTTCCTTGTTTTAACGATAATACATTTTTTTAGTTCGACTTAGTATGCGATAGAAAGGTATTTGCAGAAGTTGCCAAGTCAGCATCTTTTCTTGGCGGTGCCATTGGTACGATCATATTAGGCATACTATCAGACAGGTAAAAAAATTATTGTTGAGATTTACTGTAAAACCTTTTTCTGAATTACTGTAAATATTTGATAAGAGGCAGCTTTAATTTTACATATATCTAAGATCCACGTTCCAAATCTTTTTTATTAAAATCCATAATTTGACTGTTTGTGGGTTAAGACCCGGTAGTGCTACTGGACGCATAAAATCTTTAAACTGAAACGGATAAATTCTGTATACTTTTAACGATTTGGCTGCGACCACACAGAGTAAAACAGCGATGTCCGAAATATGTATGGCGGGTGAATTCTTATAGATTTCTCCAGGGCTATTTTTCCACCAGACCTTATTATAAAGTGAAGTAGCTATACATAGTCTAAAATCTTTATGTCAATTTTCCAGTACCCTATTAGAATAACACACATTGTGGAAAAAAAGAATAAGGAAGTCCCACAAAATGAATTAAGGCAAGTCTGTATGAAAAAAGCTAAAGACCCAATAGCTCTGGAAGAACTGCAGAAAGTTACGCAATATAATTATTAAGAGTGCCTTATAATGTTTAAACAAGAAACTTGTCAAAAACAATTTCTCCTTTACTACATTTACTCTAGGTATGGTCGAAAGCCTATTTTATTCGCCTCTTACTTCATCGTCGTTAGTGGCAGCTTGATACAAAGTTTCGCAACAACAATCCACATATTCATTATAATTCGATCTGTTGTTGGTTTATGCCTCTTTGGTGTGCTCCCTGTCATTTATATCATTCTGGTGGAATTAGTAGGACCGAAAAAACGTGCGCTGGTAACACATATGATTTGGATAGCATTTGCATTGTCAGCTTGTTTGCTATCAGTGCAAGCGTACTATGTTCAAAAATGGAGAACGCTGATCAGAATTATAACAGCTCCGTATTTAGTGCCGATTTTATTTTGGAGGTAAGAAAGTTTATTTGTTGCAAGAAAATTACCATGGTAATGTACTAGTAAGTGAGAACAAGGGTGATGTTTTGGGGGTATATTTGTATTTATTGTAGAGTCTGACATCGTATTCAACCATCGTTAACCTTGTGGATACACTCAAACAACTATTCGTTAATAAAGGCTGATATGACAATAATCAATATGGTGTGAATTTTTTATATAGTATTGATACACCAATGGGAAGAGAAATACTCATGAGGGCTCTCCACAATACTAACCACGATTGAAATGTAAACGTTTGAGCCACTAATGTCTTTCTTTTGAAATAATTCCAAATAAAAATGTTTTTAAGAAACCATAAAAGCATTGAATAAGTAAAATCACTATCTTCCATTTTCAGGTTAATTCCTGAGTCAATACGATGGCTTCGTGTAAACCAACGCACGGAAGAAGCAGAAAAAATATTAAAAAATATAGCAAGATTTAATAAAATAGAATTTCCTGATGCAAAGCTACAAGAAATTGCTGCATGTGAGAAAAAGGTGTCGATGAAAGTTATATTTCAAAAAAAGAAAAGGATTTTTCTCATCCTAAGTCACGGTGTTCTGTGGTAAGGTATTGTTGATTGGAACCAAATATTTTGTTGATATGTAACCAACAAGTTGGATTAGAATTGTCACACCAATTTAGATGCGCAAAAATATACCATGCACAAACATAAAAATTTCGGAGGTACTCAAAAATTATAGGCGCGAAAATTTTTGGAGATGATAAACTCATTTATCAGTCATTTATCGTCATACAATCTTTTAAATATTCTATTTACGTAAAAGCAAAAAATATACGTATTTAGTTGTGTAATAGGATTGGAAAATCTCGGAAATTGTGCTATTCTTCCTACTGGCAAGTTCCAGACGACACTCGAGAGGGGGGAAGGGGGTAGTTATTTTGTTTCTCAACTTTGCAGAACTTCTCAATGTAAAAGGTTTAGGTCAGGTTCACCAGTACATTTTACAGTTATATTTTCAATGTGTACAAAACTTTCTTAGGTGCATCTACGCCATTATTTATTATGGTATCAGTTCAGCTACAACGTATTTCAGTAACAATGTCTATACTGATTTTTTTGTGGTCAGTGCTGTCAATTTTCCTGCTGTAGGATTCTCGGTATATGGCTGCAATAGGTATGACATTCAAATTCTGTATGAAATGTGTCACATGCTGTGATATTGTTTGCATTCGTTGATTGTGGCTCTGTTTGTGAAAGCTATCTACTGTGCTGTAAAAAAAAAAATTCACCTTTTCTATTTGTTTGAATCATTTAATTTTTATTTATTCTTTTTATATTTTATCGTTTTTAAGGTGAAAGAAAAATACAATTAGGCACAGTACTTCTGTAACTCACAAATTGCAGGATGATATCTTCATATAACATAATCAAAATTTATCTAACTCATTTTAACTTTTTTAAACTCGTTTTTTATTTTTTCTTCATTATTTTACTCAGATTTGGACGTCGAAAAACAACAATGGCGGCAACATTTTCAACCCTTATATTGTTAGTGGTTATCGCTGTCATCCCTGTGACTACAGAGAATGGCTATAATGGTATAGTTCTTTTTACAGATAAGAATATCTATATTATCTATATACGCCTCTCTGTCAAGAAAAATGGTATGGCAAGTAGTGAGATGCACGCAATGCGGTATAAAGAGGACAGGCGAACCAGTGGATATTCCACGGACCAACGACTAGTTTACTATATTACTACTGCTGTCTGCTTAACCCATTTTCTCTGTGTTATCTTTTTACTTATGTAGAAAATTTAATCTTCTTTCAGAAAAACCGATCTAGAGGATCCAAAAGCCACGACCTTTCCAAAATAGTAACCACGACCACCAGCCCTGCGATTAGCTGTGAACGAAAGGAACAATATTGAATAACTAGTCGTCAATCTGTGAAAAAATCCACAGGGTCGCGCGGCTTTTATATATCGAATTTCGTGTTTCTGTAACAGACCAGACAAACAGACAGACGACAGCTTATTATAGAGATAAATTATGTTTTGATATAACAAGCCAAAATGCCCCATATGTAAATTGAAAACATGCTTGCTCAATAAGTAATGAATTATGCGAATAGAATGCATTTGGTTGGGTCAGTACCACGTAAAATAAGAAGTTAAAAAAATTGATTTGTGGTAGTTCGACATTGTTTATGCTAGACCAATCAATTTATACATCGGTTTCTTTGGTATAGAAATGTTTCTTGTCGCTTGTTCACGATGATTGAAGTTAAAAACGAAAAGTGTCTTACAGAAAATTACATTTTATATATCCTAAGAGCGCAAAAATGTTTTTAAAAGTTGACTACAGTCGTCGACAGAATGACATAAAACGCCCTAAAGCTTGTTTGATATGTTTTGTAAAAAAAATTCTGATACTACATCGCTGTTCCCTTTTTCTTCTTCCAACTTCGGGTTCATTTGGCTGCGGATTGCTCCAAACTAAAGCGATGTCTTTAAGGCAGTTCAAAGCAATATTGAATAAACCAGCCATTTCGGCAAGTTCTAAGGCGTATTACTGATTTAGTAGTCCTCTACAAGGGAGTATTTGCTTTACCATAATGCTTCAAATAAACGCCCCCTTCTTTTAAACGCCTCCTCGAATAGACGCCCCTCCTTTTCAGTCATTTTTTAAAAAAACGCCCCCCTCTAATAGACGCCCCCCTCTAACAGACCCCCCCTCCCTCATAAGGGGCCTTTATTCGAGGCGATAGAAAAGTATACTTACTTACTTTTTTCCTAAATCTTACATTAAAGGTTGGAAATTTAGTTTTCCGCTTTTGAATTTCATTGTCTAAAACAAGTGAATATCTTTTATTTTCTGTTGTGAAGATATATATTATAGGCATCCTTAAAAACTGCAAAAGAGACAAAGTGTAAAAAATTTAATAAACGCCCCCCTCTTTTAAACGCCCCCCCGAATAGACGCCCCCCAAAAATGTCAAAAAATTTAATAACACCCGGGCGTTTATTCGAAGCATTACGGTAGTTAATTGTGCAGAAAAATGCTCACGTTATTAATAATTAATTATTTTCAACTGGCACAGCAAAAGAGAATGAAAAATATGAAAGTAGAAAAATGAGTTCAAGTTTGTAAATATTGCAAATGAAACGTAAAAGACAATAAAAACAAAACTATTTTTCATTTATTTTATTTTTTTAAAACGAGTTTTAGCCTGTTGAAACTCGTTGTAATAAAAAAATTTAGCTTCATAAAATTCCAGATCACAGAAAAGATAACACACAATCGTTGTAGCTTGATACAAGCAAAACCAACTGAACATAAAATATAATGCAAGGTGATTTATTTGTGAAAATAATAGGATTTTATACCTTGTGCAACAGAGTAGTCTGTTATAACAATCACAAAATAAAAATTCCCGCACCGCTACACTAGACTGGAATCCTGCCGTGCTGCACTAGTCTCGGTAGTAAAAACGGCAAAAAAAAGGAGCCCATTTTTAAGTTCTACCGGCTAAAGATGTAGAACAAATAGGAAAAAGGGTGCATTAATTTATCAACTTTAAACGCAATAAAACCAAGACCTAAGACCTACTAGAATTTACTTAACGCAGCATGTAATTATGAATTTAAAAATATAACAAATTGCAACCAATTTTTTTAAAGAGTAGTTATAGCCGATTTCCAGGTAATTTAAGCGGCTTCGAATTAGTAATAACATCAGAAACCCTCACTACAATTCGATCACAAAATTGTTTTTATAATTTTAGAGTATTCTGCTATTCGATCCTCACTTGGAGTTTTGGCAAAATTTTTCATTTCCATTTCGTATAGTTCCATATATCTTTTATCTGGTGAGACCTACGCAACAGTTATCAGGTATGACAGCATGACTTTGTGTGCAATAGTATTTTAGGTAGGATAATTAATACCAACATGAATGGTATTTCTAATATTAACTAGTGGTTGCCTTGCAGACTTCCAGATTTCGTATATTTGCAGAGATAATGTAGTAGTAGCGCATTAGGCTAGTAATGATAACGTTTCAGGTACGAGTCCCCACTCCAGCGCACTTCAAATGTAGTGCTGTTGCTGTATCAGACAAGAAAATTATAGCAATGCTACACGTATCGTTGACGGTAATGTAATAAAGTTAGAGTGGGAGGGAAGGTAAGAGCCAGCCGTTAGGATGGACTCGCTGTTAAACCTTCCGTTCGTCACTTACTTATTTATTTACTTGCTATTTACTTCGTGCATCTCCAGCAGGAAGTAGTGATTAAGCAGCCAACAACCATTAAATTTGAAGAGGTATAAGAACTGGTGTCTTTCTCTCTTTTTTTCAATGAACTGAAAATAGTTCCTAAATTTTAGATCGCGTGTGATATGCATGTTGGAATTTTTAATGTTGATTGGTGGAGCAACTGCACCCTGGTTAAGTACTGGTTTGCATCAAATACACGCTAGGCTACCTTTCCCTATTATGGCTACTCTATGCGCACTAGCTGGTTGGATTACTACGATGTTGAAAGAGACAAAAGATACTCCCACGCCTGAGCTACTAGATGATCGTAAAGCATCCAGTAAGTAGAAAATGAAAACAAAACAATAAGCGTTAAATTCCAAAGTGTTTTGTGATATTTTTCAATGGTAGTTATTATAATATGCAATATATTTCCTAATAATAATTAATTACCATATCCTTACAAGTTGCAAATTTTGAAGCCCATATCCTCATAACCCATCCTCTTTCAGGAAGCCCATATCCTCATAACCCATCCTCTTTCAGGAAGCATTTTACACCTCGTTGAAAGAATAGTTTTATGCAATATGTGTTTCTTTAAAATTTATGTTACCATTTTGGAGCCTAAACAAAGATTGCATTTTCCCAAATCTGAGATAATAATTTTATGATGACTTCATTTAAACTGTGATATGTTCATCTTCAGACAGCGCCTGTTATTCCGAAATTCCTTTCATCTTAATAATATAATTTCTTTTTTTTAGCTAGAATAAAATCATTGGTAGATAACGTTCGAGATAGCCATTCAATAAGCAGCAGTCGTACAGGTTCTGAAAACAGGTGAGATGTCATTTTTTTCAACCTCTTCCTCAGGGTCTTGTGGCCCCTGAGCCGGTATTACGAAGCCTTCATTAACAAGGCGAAATGCCCTTGGAACGAGGTAACCAATCAATCGTTCTTTACTTTGCCTTAAGTCACTTCATCAGAGTTTTTTTAACTTTATTAAAATGTCTGCGTCGATAAACAATTTTTTTACTTCTCTTGAAATTTTAAAATGACATTTCTTTTTTAGATTGAGTTTGATATACGATGCAAAACAAACAACAGTTCTCTAAAGAAATGAAACAAAAGAGGTATACAGAGAGAGATGCAAACATATTTGTATTCGGCAAAATATTCACGCTTCTAAGGCAATGTTTTTATCTGCAATAAATTATAAATTGTAACTAATATCTTGTATTGTCTATGGTTAGAGCACTTCTTCCAACACCAATCAACAGTGTGTTGAACGCTACTTTGACTGGTGGCTTTCGACTTATGGTAGGAGCTTTCGCCTCCAGTGAGAGGGTCTTGGGTTCAAACTCCGACCGAGTGATGCCAGAGACTATAAAAGTGTGAATCTATCCTTTCTACTTAACGCTCAGCATGAAATAGGATTCATATCTTAGACGGTTGTCTAATTGAACGATTGTTTTGCTTGTACGCGTTCCGTAGCTCAAATGGGAGTTTTGAATGCACTAGGACCCCGTCACAGGACACTCACTGATAACAGTTCCCAGAGAAACTGTAATAGTATTGATAATTTTCGCCATCGCAAATCCTTTTGACAGAAATTGCAGGTTCTGATAAAAAAAAAATGCTTGATCGAAACACCCAAGGAGGTTGATCTACCTGAAAGTCTTCATGTTAATTAACAATAACTATAAAGACAAAATGTGATCGGAAAAGCGAATTGGAAGTTGAAAATACACAAAGGCTGCTAAAAGAAACCTACCAAATCTTTTAACACAAGAGGTATTAGACTTGTGGTACTGCTGCGAATTCTGAAAGCGTGTAGTTTCGCTGTTATTTTATCAGTAAACAAAATGTTGGAAAAATGTTGATTAAATTTTGGCTCAGTAGCCAACTAGCATTTTTTACCAACTAATAATCTTTATGTACCTTCCCAGCCTGCACAAGACGTTAAAGTCTATTTTATATCTTTGAAAAGCGCGTTGTGATTAGCCGTCTTAAAAACCTCTTTCAGACGTCTAGTAATAGGGTGTTTAGTTACGACGTCTAAAAGATGTCTTTTCTAGGTTTTATAAAAGATGAAATTAAAAAGGTATTTGAAATTTGCATGTCTTTGTGCCGGCTGGTTTTTTAATTTGTTGAAATAACCTTTCCCGAATTTTTGCTTTTGCCTCACAGTGCAGCATATATAAAAAGCAAAATGTTTCAAAAATAAAGTTAATTACAATTTTCAGCTGACATTTCGAGTTAAAATTGTTTAGACTAACGAAAATAAATAAATAATAATAATAATTATAATTATAATTGTGATAATACATTATTTTTTCATAGAAAGTAGATTTTATACCGGGTAGATAATGATATCTTAAAAGACAAATGCACAAGATATGTTTATGAAGATTATGCCATGCATATCCAAGTCTTCATTCTCTATAAAAAACACCTCTTTTTAGGTTGTTGTTTTTTTCGCTCCCACCAGTTCTATGCTTATTGAGAGGCCTGACGTAGCCCTAGCAAGCTGATATTCACTCAGAAATTTAACATTTTCACAACTATTAAAAGTTTCTCAATTAAAAGGCGTTAGTTTGTATTTTTTCATAAAAAAAACATATGCACTCAATATATCTCTGTGGACTTACTCCTTTCATTTGGATGATGATGCAGCAGCTTGTTCAGTCACATTAACGTTAGTGTGTTTATTCTGCAATACGAGGTTATCGGACAGGCTTTTACACTAGTTTTTGAATTTGGATTGAACAGCTTTGTTTATTGATTATTGCTATCGCTAGACCACCTATATCCGTACAGTCGACGCGAAAAAATTGCATTCTTTGTTACTCGCATACATGTTCCTCCGTCAATACCGGCATGAGACAGTGATTTCAAACGTTGCTCACTGGGTAAAGCTCGCTTTTGCATATCGTCAATTTTCTCCTCGCCATTTGGTGGATTCGTGGTGAACCTCACTCACAAAAAGCCCCGGCGCGGACAATACTGTCCCGGTCGCCCTCGTACCTAGTCCTCTTTGAGCAAAAAAATGTTGCGTCCCTATTTTTTTCCTTGGTCAAACGAACATAAAACATTTGCGCAGAAACCTGAGCCTTTTACTTTCACCAAGTGTGAATTAAAAAAAAAAGAAATTGGCAATGCTGATGTTGATCCTTCACCCAGAAGCTTTACACGCCGTGTGAGAGTTGAGCAAGCAAATTTCTTTCCCAAGAAACAATATTTACTGCTTTTACTTTAACTTTAGGTAGATTGCTTTATATATATATGTATTTTTTAAACTGTGTTTCTCCCTATATCTATATTTATATGCATTTTTAAACTAGCTAGCTAATATATTTCGTTATTAAATCAGATCTGCCCAAAATACTAAAAAGTCTAGCTAAGAAACCTATTTAGAAATCCTTTTTATAATGATGAATTATTAGTCCAAGTAACTTTATGTCTTAAGATAAATGTTTCACTATTTCCAATTTTTTTGTTTTGTTTTTTCACTTTATATCATTCATGTTGTGTGCTAAAACAAAGTACAGTAAAAATGATGTGGAATTTCAGAGTTCCAGCTCCAGCCCTGGAAATAATATTTTTGAAATTCCCAGTGTAAACTTGTACAGTGTGCTGCAGCTAGGAAGATGCAAAAATTCTACTTTAACATGGGCGTAGGGTAGTAACCAAACTAATCCAATCCAAAGGTGTGAAATATGGTTGAATTGGCACATGCTAAAAATTACTTATTTTAGACCAAATTTAATAACCTAGGTCCGCTGTAAACATTGACAAGTTTGCATTGTGTATTACTTAAATGGAGACAAAAGTTCTTAATACACCTTTATGGTAGTTCAATTGTACCTCAGCTCCTACAGTTTTCCATTGTTTTACGACATCGAAAAAAAGAGGTAAAAAACGGGTTTTTATAAGAGTTTCCTTCACATGACTTAACCCAGGGCAATGGTAACATTTACTCGTCCATGTTAAATTGCTGTCAAGAGAAATAGAACCCTGGTCTCCCGCACAAAGTACGACGGCTATAACAACTAATCTACGGCGTCAAATCCATTGAAAAAATTTCTTAAAATTAGCGAACATTTTTTAAGAGGAACATTGATTTCCATGTGAGATGAATTGATATTGCTCAGCCAGAAAATAAAAGCTGTAGCTAACACCCTGATTTTTAACCCATTCTAACATGCTGCTGTTTATTTATTTTTAGTACTTCCAGACCATGACACGAGATGATGACTTTGATGTTGATGACCTTCTAGAGGCTCCATACAAAAAACAAGAAGTAAGATCCTTCAATTTCAATTATCGAAACTTCTACTAACAAAGATAAAATTATAGCAATGCTACACGTATCGTTGACGGTAATGTAATATAGTTAGAGTGGGAGTGGAGGTAAGAGCCAGCCGTTAGGATGGACTCGCTGTTAAACCTTCCGTTCGTCACTTACTTATTTATTTACTTGCTATGTACTTCGTGCATCTCCAGCAGGAAGTAGTGATTAAGCAGCCAACAACCATTAAATTTGAAGAGGTATAAGAACTGGTGTCTTTCTCTCTTTTTTTCAATGAACTGAAAATAGTTCCTAAATTTTAGATCGCGTGTGATATGCATGTTGGAATTTTTAATGTTGATTGGTGGAGCAACTGCACCCTGGTTAAGTACTGGTTTGCATCAAATACACGCTAGGCTACCTTTCCCTATTATGGCTACTCTATGCGCACTAGCTGGTTGGATTACTACGATGTTGAAAGAGACAAAAGATACTCCCACGCCTGAGCTACTAGATGATCGTAAAGCATCCAGTAAGTAGAAAATGAAAACAAAACAATAAGCGTTAAATTCCAAAGTGTTTTGTGATATTTTTCAATGGTAGTTATTATAATATGCAATATATTTCCTAATAATAATTAATTACCATATCCTTACAAGTTGCAAATTTTGAAGCCCATATCCTCATAACCCATCCTCTTTCAGGAAGCCCATATCCTCATAACCCATCCTCTTTCAGGAAGCATTTTACACCTCGTTGAAAGAATAGTTTTATGCAATATGTGTTTCTTTAAAATTTATGTTACCATTTTGGAGCCTAAACAAAGAATGCATTTTCCCAAATCTGAGATAATAATTTTATGATGACTTCATTTGAACTGTGATATGTTCACCTTCAGACAGCGCCTGTTATTCCGAAATTCCTTTCATCTTAATAATATAATTTCTTTTTTTTAGCTAGAATAAAATCATTGGTAGATAACGTTCGAGATAGCCATTCAATAAGCAGCAGTCGTACAGGTTCTGAAAACAGGTGAGATGTCATTTTTTTCAATCTCTTCCTCAGTGTCTTGTGGCCCCTGAGCCGGTATTACGAAGCCTTCATCAACAAGGCGAAATGCCCTTGGAACGGGGTAACCAATCAATCGTTCTTTACTTTGCCTTACGTCACTTCATCTGAGTTTTTTTAACTTTATTAAACTGTCTGCGTCGATGAACAATTCTTTTACTTCTCTTGAAATTTTAAAATGACATTTCTTTTTTAGATTGAGTTTGATATACGATGCAAAACAAACAACAGTTCTCTAAAGAAATGAAACAAAAGAGGTATACAGAGAGAGATGCAAACATATTTGTATTCGGCAAAATATTCACGCTTCTAAGCAATGTTTTTATGTGCAATATATTATAAATTGTAACTAATATCTTGTATTGTCAATGGTTAGAGCACTTCTTCCAACACCAATCAACAGTGTGTTGAACGCTACTTTGACTGGTGGCTTTCGAATTATGGTAGGAGCTTTCGCCTCCAGTGGAGAGGGTCTTGGGTTCAAACTCCGACCGAGTGATGCCAGAGACTATAAAAGTGTGAATCTATCCTTTCTACTTAACGCTCAGCATGAAATAGGATTCATATCTTAGACGGTTGTCTAATTGAACGATTGTTTTGCTTGTACGCGTTCCGTAGCTCAAAAGGGAGTTTTGAATGCACTAGGACCCCCTTCACAGGACACTCACTGATAACAGTTCCCAGAGAAACTGAAGGGGTTAAACTGGCTAGATAAAAGTAATAATAATGATAATATTCGCCATCGCAAATCCTTTTGACAGAAATTGCAGGTTCTGATAAAAAAAAATACATGATCGAAATACCCAAGGAGGTTGATCTACCTGAAAGTCTTCATGCTAATTAACAATAACTATAAAGACAAAATGTTATCGGAAAAGCGATTTGGAAGTTGGAAATACACAAAGGCTGCTAAAAAAACTGCTGCGAATTCTGAAAGCGTGTAGTTTCGCTGTTATTTTATCAGTAAACAAAATGTTGGAAAAATGTTGATTAAATTTTGGCTCAGTAGCCAACTAGCATTTTTTACCGACTAATAATCTTTATGTACCTTCCCAGCCTGCACAAGACGTTAAAGTCTATTTTATATCTTTGAAAAGCGCGTTGTGATTAGCCGTCTTAAAAACCTCTTTCAGACGTCTAGTAATAGGGTGTTTAATTACGACGTCTAAAAGATGTCTTTTCTAGGTTTTATAAAAGACGAAATTAAAAAGGTATTTGAAATTTGCATGTCTTTGTGCCGGCTGGATTTTTAATTTGTTCAAATAACCTTTCCCGAATTTTTGCCTCACGGTGCAGTATAATTAAAAAGCAAAATGCTTCAAAAATAAAGTTAATTACAATTTTCAGCTGACATTTCGAGTTAAAATTGTTTGGACTAACAAAAATAAGTAAATAATAATAATAATAATAATTATAACTATAATTGTGATAATACATTTTTTTAGCATAGAAAGTAGATTTTATACCGGGTAGATAATGATATCTTAAAAGACAAATGCACAAGATATGTTTACGAAGATTATGGCATGCATATCCAAGTCTTCATTCTCTATAAAAAACACCTCTTTTTAGGTTGTTTTTTTTTTCGCTCTCACCAGTTCTATGCTTATTGAGAGACCTGACGTAGCCCTAGCAAGCTGATGTTCACTCAGAAATTTAACATTTTCACAACTATTAAAAGTTTCTCAATTAAAAGGCGTTAGTTTGTATTTTTTCATAAAAAAACATATGCACTCAATATATCTCTGTGGACTTACTCCTTTCATTTGGATGATGATGCAGCAGCTTGTTCAGTCACATTAACGTTAGTGTGTTCATTCTGGAATGCGAGGTTGTCGGACAGGCTTTTACACTAGTTTTTAAATTTGGATTGAACAGCTTTGTTTATTGATTATTGCTATCGCTAGACCACCTATATCCGCACAGGCGACGCGAAAAAATTGCATTCTTTGTTACTCGCATACATGTTCCTTCGTCAATACCGGTATGAGACCGTGATTTCAAACGTTGCTCACTGGGTAAAGCTCGCTTTTGCATATCGTCAATTTTCTCCTCGCCATTTGGTGGATACTTGGTGAACCTCACTCACAAAAAGCCTCGGCGCGGACAATACTGTCCCGGTCGCCCTTGTACCTAGTCCTCTTTGAGCAAAAAAATGTTGCGTCCCTATTTTTTTCCTTGGTCAAACGAACATAAAACATTTGCGCAGAAACTTAGCCTTTTACTTTCACCAAGTGTGAATTAAAAAAAAGACATTGGCAATGCTGATGTAGATCCTTCACCCAGAAGCTTTACACGCCGTGTGAGAGTTGAGCAAGCAAATTTTTTTCCCAAGAAACAATATTTACTGCTTTTACTTTAACTTTAGGTAGATTGCTTTATATATATATGTATTTTTTAAGCTGTGTTTCTCCCTATATCTATATTTATATGCATTTTTAAACTAGCTAGCTAATATATTTCGTTATTAAATCAGATCTGCCCAAAATACTAAAAAGTCTAGCTAAGAAACCTATTTAGAAATCCTTTTTATAATGATGAATTATTAGTCCAAGTAACTTTATGTCTTAAGATAAATGTTTCACTATTTCCAATTTTTTTGTTTTGTTCTTTCACTTTATATCATTCATGTTGTGTGCTAAAACAAAGTAAAGTAAAAATGATGTGGAATTTCAGAGTTCCAGCTCCAGCCCTGGAAATAATATTTTTGAAATTCCCAGTGTAAACTTGTACAGTGTGCTGCAGCTAGGAAGATGCAAAAATTCTACTTTAACATGGGCGAACCAAATTTAATAACCTAGGTCTGCTGTAAACATTGACAAGTTTGCATTGTGTATTACTTAAATGGAGACAAAAGTTCTTAATACACCTTTATGGTAGTTCAATTGTACCTCAGCTCCTACAGTTTTCCATTGTTTTACGATATCGAAAAAAAGAGGTAAAAAACTGGTTTTTATAAGAGTTTATTAGAGACGAGAGAGAGATGCGCATATTTTACATGCAAGCCTTGCAAATATTGAGGGATATACCCTGTCTATTATTTCCAGGAGCGGCCATGGTTTAGATAGAGAGTCCTAGAGTATTTATTGTTCATTTTGAGCTATGCAGACCCAATTAGGGCCCGCGCTCTACTAGACAACTTCCAGCAAAAACCAAAGGCCCACACAGTGTACTGTCTCCCCAATTTCCTTCACATGGCTTAACCCAGGGCTATGGTAACATTTACTCGTCCATGTTAAATTGCTGTCAAGAGAAATAGAACCCTGGTCTCCCGCACAAAGTACGACGGCTATAACAACTAATCTACGGCGTCAAATCCATTGAAAAAATTTCTTAAAATTAGCGAACATTTTTTAAGAGGAACATTGATTTCCATGTGAGATGAATTGATATTGCTCAGCCAGAAAATAAAAGCTAGCTAACACCCTGATTTTTAACCCATTCTAACATGCTGTTGTTTATTTATTTTCAGTACTTCCAGACCATGACACGAGATGATGACTTTGATGTTGATGACCTTCTAGAGGCTCCATACAAAAAACAAGAAGTAAGATCCTTTAATTTCAATTATCGAAACTTCTACTAACAAAGATAACAAGAACAGACCAATTCCTGAAATGTTAGATTTTTTGGATACATGCAGGCAATACCACACCTCAATTATTGTGCGCATAAGGTGTAATCTTAAAAAATTAAATTTAGCAACAATTTAACAACAAAATTCCTTTACTCCTGCGCACCATATAGGGCCTCCTATTTTGGAATGTAAAACAGTGAACTTTAACCTATATATATACAAGCAAGTCAGGTAAGGTCATTAATTAAACTCCGAAACTACGCGTGGGACAATTGACATTTTTTTGTATATAGTAAATAAAAAGTTGAATAGTGGCCAATAATGTTATTAAACATAAGCCTCATGCTTACAACAATGGATCATGAAGGCATGACTTGAAATCATTTTGTGATAAGATTTTTTTTAATTTTATTTTTTTAAATAAATTTTAAGTATAATTCTCCAAAATATGTCCAAAAAATATGACCATTGTATATACAGTAGTATTAAGAAAAAGCATTTTACTTATACCAAACAAATAAAGCCTAAAAGTTTGTTTTTAAATCAAAAAATCGCTACTGAACGGAGCAAATATCCCTGTTTTATTTATACCAATATTTAGTGATAAGTGCAGCCACATGTACAACAAACTAATTAAATAGACTTCGGAAAGAAAAAAAATAAAATCAAACGGGTTGCGAAGCCTTTTTAAATCGTGCTCTAATAATTTTAAAATAGTTTTTGAGACATGATGGAAACATTTACATGTACAATTAGTCACGCTCAAACAAATGTACGCAGGTTGTGAAGAATGAAACTAGAGTCTTCGCAGTTGTGATTTTTAAAAAACCTTTGATTGTCACAAGATTTTTTCTATTCTGCTAATTGTGACTATTATAATGTTATTTAAATAGTGAAAAGAATTTAACAGTATGAAAATTTTGCAGTTTTGCATTCAGATTTCTTACAACCCAAAAATTAAAATTTGCTGAAAAAACAGTTAATTACAAACTGCAAAATTAAAATGTATCATTCAAAGAATCTGGAGACTCAAAAGTATATTTATAAAACCAGTAACAACATGCTGTTTTTGCCCATAGAAACAGAAATTTGGCAGACTGCTATTCATTTCCACAATAAGAGATAATATTCTTATGTTGGTGTATTTTTATTTTCCTGTATTTTTGTTTTCCTGTATTTCTCTGTCATGTGTTTTTCTATTAATACTTTTCACCTTTTTTAAATTGAGCATTTTGTTCTTGGCCCCTTATACCAACTGTTTTTTTTATATACAGAAAAAGCATTAAAAAGGCTTTAATCTTTGTTCTTGTTTTGCCAGGAAAATGGAAATGCATCAAGTGCCAGTGATGAAGTCGATACCATCATAAAGAAAAAGAAAAGGTTTGCTAATTTAGATTTTGTCAATTTGCTTTAAAAATTTTTATAATTCATTTTAAAAATGGTTGCTTTTAAAAATTAAGATGTTTTAACTAAAATACATTTAGCTGCACGCTCTTAGCAATGTCATGATATTTCAATTGCTTTGAATAATAAAACTTGTGACATATAAGCCTTGGTGGCTTGTTCGATTCCAAATAATGTTTTGACAAGAATCTCTCTTTATTTTTTATAGATCTTAACTGGTAACCACCTCAAACACATAAAGCCTCTTCTCTGTGTTGTAGTTTTCTGTGTAGTGGTGTATTGTCCTTGTTGTATTTTATGTTTTTACAGGGTAGTTACTCGGTAAAGTTCTGCATTCTTTGTTAATTTTTTTCTTCTAATCGTTAGATCAAAGTTGGCTTAATTTGTTATAAACAAATATCAAAATTACACCTGTCTGCTAAATCTGAAGGATCAATTAATGCTAATATTTATAATCCTCTGCAATCTGCAGAATTTGAAATTTTTCTTGAAATAGTCCCTAGATTTTTGTTCTTGGAATCTACACTTGGAATTGAGATCTCTAATTAATGATATTTTCTTTTTTACAACAATTAGAATTTTTCATTAAAAAAAGTGACACACCTGTTCTCTCTGTTGTTAAAGATTCTTATTTTAGGTGCAAAAAACTCTACATAAGTTAAAAGGTAACAATCAGGGTTTTAAAAAGAATTTGCAGCTATTGTTTTTGTTAATGTTAAAAGAAAACCGTAAAGAAATATAAAAATAATTTTCACCAACTGATTCTAAATAGTTTGTTTTTATTGTAGGTGCAAGGCTTTTTTAAATATAGGTTTGATTGAAGAGGCTTGATATTATGTTGCTGTAATTATGGAGAGGCAAACTTTAGAGGTTATTTATACTTGATGGCTAGTTGGGTTTGATAACTTCCTCCACCCATGAGTTGCGAAGTGTCTGCTAGCGTTGTTTCTTTGCCTGCGCGCAAGCTAGATTCCTGCGTTTGATTTCAAAATTTTTTACTTTTTCTTTCTCTACAGTTCTAGAAAAAACCGATCACGGTCAAGGTCAGTATCAAAGGAAAGAAAAAAGAGGTTAGATGTTATCTGTAGTTATATCTGGGCTCACTCAAAAACAAAATATGTATTACCAGGCCTATCAATAAAAGGGAATAGCAATTGCTCTTCCTCAAGGAAAGGCTCACCCAACTGATAAAGGAGAATCTAGATGAGCCATTAATAGCTCCCCCAATTCCCAAAAAAATTTTTTCGGCTGAGCAATATTAATTTATCTCTATGGAAATCAATGTTCTCTTTCTTATTATTTACAGTAAAAAAGAACCAGAATATATAGAAAAGATAAAATAAAATTGATAAAAAGACTTGTGATAAAATATGCGTTTATAAACTTATTCTATTTATTCAGATTGCTCGCCCAGTTTAAATTATTGTAACCTTGAGGGAGTGATTTATTGTTTGGGTGTTATTTTCTTATTGACATGCCTGTATTATTGCAATAATATCATACATCAAATCAAATTCCTTCCATTTGCAATGAAAAATGTTTGTCTAAAAAACTGCTTTTTAGGATGCCAGACCTTAAAAATTCTAAATGAGTATCTATTAAGTTCTAAAGAACCTCTTTAAATACCTCTTAAAACTTTTGGTGTGTTCTATTCCATGTTTAGTACTGTGTTTGCACCCTTTAAATACAACCCTTCATATTTAATTCTGAATGTAAAGGTATGGTCTTTTTTACAATTACCTACTTCTTTAATCTTGTTAATATCCGTGAGTTTTTACGATTATCAGGACGAAATTGGATTTAGAATCTTCATTCACCCTTCTTTACATCCTTGTACCTCTTTAATAACAGCTGTATTCCGTCTGTCTGTGTGTCCGCAAAAAGCTTGTCCTGTTCAGGAAACATAAAATGCGATATAAAAAGGACCGGCGGCCCCATGGATTTTTCCACAGGTTAACAATTAGTCTGTTATAATACCTGCATGCGTCTGTCTGTCACGCAAAATGGTAACTGCCATAGTGAGACACAAAATCACAGGTGAACCAGTGGATTCATATATGGCCACCGACTAGTATCAACCCTGCTTGGCATAGATATCTTTTGCTCTAAGGTGAATGGAATGCCCCATTTTAAACTAGATTCTTCTAATAATTTTATAAAATAACCACATTTTAATAAAGTTCTTTTAGCAACTAAAAATTTGTTCTTTAGCATAATTGTTTTCAGTATAATGTTTTTTTTCAGTAGACACTTAACAATACATACATGTATATTTTTGTTATTTAGACGTAGCCGTAGTAGATCTGGATCTAGAGAAAAGCGCAGGTACATTTTTTTATAAACTAAAAAGAATAATTGTAATATTGCGGCATGGGGAATAAAAGTAATACGTTATATTTTGTCTTTAGACGTAGCCGCAGCAGGTCTGCTTCAAAGGAAAGACGCAGGTAAGATATTTAGTATTTTCATAATTATTAACATCACATCAAAGTTTGGAGACACTGAACTTGTCATGGTGGGCGGCGACTTTAATGGTCATGTTGGGAAGTCATCTGAAGGTTATAGAGGTGTGCATGGAGGCTATGGATTTGGGAGCAGAAATAAGGAAGGGGAGAGATTGCTTGAGTTTGGAATGGCAACGGACATGGTGGTTTGCAACACATCATTCAGTAAGAGACAGAGTAGGCTGATAACATATGAGTCAGGTGGTTGTAAGACACAGATAGATTACTTTTTGGTTAGAAAGTCAGACAAGAAAGTGGTGAAGGACGTGAAAGTTATATCGGGGGAAGAGTGTGTTTCCCAGCATAGGTTGCTGGTTTTTGATATTATCTTGAAGAGTGTCAGAGAAGCCAAGGGAAAGTACAGGCCCCGTCGAAAAGTCTGGAAGCTGAAGGAAGAGATTGTAGCAAAACAATTTAGTGCAAAAGTTCAGCACAGTATGATGATGATGATGATGATGATGATGATGATGATGATTAAATGTGTTGTATTCTCTTTCTTAATTTTTGTGGACTTCTTTGCCTTTATTTAAACAATTTTTTTCAGACGCTCAAGGTCAAAAGACAAAAGAAGAAGAAGGTTAGTTACCTAGATAACATTGTAGTGGTGCATAATGTTAACATTTAAAAATTACATAATTTTTTGTGAATTTTGTGTTATGTAAAAGATGTTATAAATGGTTTGTTTTACCTCACTCCTACAGTAAAAAAATGTCTATCACAGTATAGTTTTAACGTATTTATTGCTTTTTTGTGTAAGTTTATGCAGCCCAATATGGGCGGACAATAAAAAAATGATAATTCCAATAAATATACATTCTTTTGTTCATTTTAGTAGACGTAGTCGTAGCAGATCTGCATCAAGAGACAGGAGACGAAGGTTTGTGAAACCATTTTTTGTCAGAATATTTTTTGTATAGGCTGCAAAATTATTAAATCTGAGAATTTTTTCATTTAGGCATAGTCGCAGTCGATCTACCTCAAGGGATAGAAGGAGAAGGTAATAAATGTACAAATCAGCAGGCAACCTGTTTATAAAAATTTTTAACCATGTTATAAATTCTTCTCACATATCTACCGTCATTGTTGGTTTTTCTGTAAGTACAACATACATACATTCATGCAAGTTTTACAACCAGATAACGAGAAAAATAAGGGACCTTTTGTGAGACAAACCTTACGTGAAAAGCTTTTCTTTGTTTTGTTAAAAAGGAACGAATTGTCTATACCCTCAAGAGCAGTAACATAGCTGCTATAGTAAACAGGGCACAATGTTATATATTTTGTGTGTGATATAATATAGCAGAAATTGAAAGTCCAGTGGGTAATTTGAATATTTCATTTAGAAAAATAATAAATTATGAAAAGTTAGGCACTCCTCCTCGTTGACTCCACTGAATCTATCCAAAAGAATGTTCAAAAACTAGTTGTACTTACATGGAACAGAAAGCTGTTTTATTTTGTCCTCTGTATATCAATTTTTCATTAAACTGTGACTATAATTTTGAAGTTAAAGGAGTGGTCTCGCGAAAAATCAAAAAAAATAATTTCGTCTTATTTTATCGGAAATGTTTTATTTATTATTATAAAAAACTTTTTAAAAAAAGTTCTTTTTTTTCTCTTATTCGGCCCTTTTTTTACAATCCTGTTTAAATAGCCGTGACGTCATAGTTGGCGAATGATTTTTTGTGTGTTATGACAATTCAGCAAATAGAATGATATTTTAGAGAATCCAAGATCGTAATTTCATAATTAGAAATATTTATTTTATTTCATTTTTTATAATTATAATCACATATTATATATTATATATTTTTGTGTTTATTCTTTCGAGTAAGGGACATACACACCACCCTCTTCAGGAAAAACTTGTCTTATTTTCCACACAACACGCGATGTTATAACTCGGCGATTGCCTTTTCCAAGTCGTTAGAATACGAACCAAATAAATTGCTTGTAAGCAGCAAACCGAAAAGATTTGTTTGTAGGCGTGTCTTGCAGAAATTTCCCTCTTGTCTCATATAAATAATATTAAAACGAGACAAAGTTGCTTGAAATTCTCATTCTTAGTTATACATTTTATTCCTAAAAAAACAACGGATATTTGTACGATACATATCATTATTATTTCATATTTTAATACTTTTTATGTAGCTTAATCATATTAAAAAAATATGTTTAAGCACATATACCTTGGAATTGTTTGTCTGTTAATGTATCCTCTTTCGTGCAACAAAGACAATCAATCTCCCTAGTTTCAGTCTTGCAGTTATCGCACTTGCACCATTCGTTTCTCCCAACACGAAAACTTTCCCAATGTTTTACTAAAAATATCGTTTCTCTCTCAGTTAATGTTTTTATTATCATCTTATTTAGTGGTCTCGAATTAAAAAAAGTTGCAGCCCTGTGCCTGTAAATAAAAGCTCATCAAAGGTTTCCATCTCATTATCACCGTCCTCATCTTCTCCAAAATTGTTTTCTTCTTCAATAATATCATACTCTAATTCTTCTTCGCTGTGTCTGTGTTCATATATGTGATCTGAGGATCAAGCTTTTCTTTCTCTATCTCTCTCTCACGAACGCCAATTATGACGTCACAGCGAAAGGTTCTTAATAAAAAGACAATCTTTGCGCATTGATGAAAAGATCAATAAACAATTTTTCGAAAAAAGATTAAAAACTTTATGCTGATTGAACAGAATCCAAAGAACAAATAAAAAAAACACGAAAATTTCGTGGGAAAACTCCTTTAATTACCTACAGTCCTGTTTATATGTAAAACAGCATCGCCTAACAAATTTGCTAACAACACAGACCTGACGAAATATGTCAATTCATAGAGCACTTGTTTGTTTTATTTTTTAGAAGGAGCGTCAGTCCTGTTAGAAGGAGACGATCTTCACCTGATCGCAGCCAGGAAGTGTGAGTATACAGTAATTTAGATTTGCATCACTTCATTGATCCTCATGTCAACCTTTTCAAATTTAATCCCAAAGAACTTCTATATACCCCTAGAAAATAACATTTTTCAGAATTCAAAATCTCTCCATCAAATGTTTGGCCAGATTTTATGCTGTGGTTGTTTTGTTAATTTTTAAATTTGTAAAAGTGTTGCGGTAAATTTTTTAAGCCGTGTTGTTTAACTTTGCTGTACTATAATGGTAATAATATATTTATGGAAATGGTCTACTTATGTTTTATGTGTAAAGGAAATCTGATGGTCTTGGCAAAGCAACTACGAATGATAGGTACAAACGTACATACATAGGTGTTAAATTGTTCTTATATTAGTTTGATTTACACTGTATACAATGTCATCTTCAAACTTTCACAACTCAAGCTTTTTTACCTGTTAATGTGCTCGAATTATTCTAATTTAGTGTGCGAAGAGTTCAGCTCTTGCCTGTAGTGAATTATAAAGTAAAAATATTAAAAATCACCAAGAGACGATTTCATTTGGGAAATAACACACTGCACATGTATTTCACTATCTATACTTTACTTTAATCCCCAAAACGTTTACTTTTAAAAACCATGGAGCAGATGCGAAATAATGAAAATCGCAGAAGCTAAAAAATATAAATAAATATTATATAAATATAATATTAAAAATGCAAAACACTTGTTATATATGGTTGTGGTATTGTCTTTATAAAATTAAGTTTGAAAATTATAGTTATTTTGCTCTAGGGTACGTCGTAGCTTGGATGGAGTGACCACAATATCACTAAGAACAGAGTAAGTCCTCTATTTCTCTTTATATAGAGTGATTTATATATAATTTCGAAGAAAAAATATATAAATACACTATAAAACGTGTATTTACTTATTCATTCAGTTATTCATTTTTATTTTTTTATTTTGTAGTCGTGAGCGTGAAATGGAGGATGATAGTATAACCCAAGAAGAGAGGGATGCTCGTACTGTATTCATTATGCAGTTGGCCCGTAATGTCACGATACGTGATATTCAGGACTTCTTCAGTAAAGTTGGACAAGTTCGTGATGTTCGATTAATTTCTGATCGTAAC
Organism: Hydractinia symbiolongicarpus; assembly: GCF_029227915.1. Lineage (NCBI taxonomy): Eukaryota > Metazoa > Cnidaria > Hydrozoa > Anthoathecata > Hydractiniidae > Hydractinia > Hydractinia symbiolongicarpus. The sequence goes on from NC_079885.1 coordinate 9,737,027, forward strand.
TCAAGGAGATCTAAAGGAATTGGTTATGTAGAGTTTACTGATCCAAGTGCTGTAACATTGGTAGGTACAAATTTTGTTTTGCAGGTTTCTTTAATTTGTTATTTTTTTATTTATATTTTTATTATTTTTTATATTACTGTATTTATATTTTGTACTTTTCTTATTAGGCAATAAAGCTATCAGGTCAACGTCTCCTTGGTGTACCAATCATGGTTTCGCCTACCATGGCAGAGAAAAATCGTTTTGCGGCTGCACAGGCAGCATTGGTCAAACCACAAGGACCTATGAAGCTATATGTTGGGTCTTTGCATTATAACATTACTGAACCAATGCTGAGAGCTATATTCGAACCATTCGGTGTAGTTGAAAGTGTACAACTGCAGTACGATACTGAAACTAACCATTCCAAAGGATTTGGTTTTGTGAATTTTCGAGATGCTGCTGCAGCCAAGAGAGCAATGGAACAAATGAATGGGTTTGAGTTAGCTGGCCGTCCTATGAAAGTGAATACTGTTTCTGAACGTATGGATGGTTCCATGTCCTTTTTAGATGATGAAGAAACTGAAAAAGGTGGCATTGAAATGAATGCGCAATCAAGAGCATCACTAATGCAAAAATTGGCACAAACCCATGGGGCAGGTAGGTTTTTAATACAATAAGAATTATGGAAGTGTCTTGGTAGTAAAATTGCATCTTAGTTCTTTGTTAACGTTTCAATAAAGTTTACTTATTTCTATTGTCTAGGAATGCATGTGCCAACTGCTCCAGTAGTTCCAGCAATGTTAGCGTCTCCTCTTACGCCCATGGGTGGAAGTACATGTCTTGTATTGTCAAATCTGTTTGACCCAAGGAAGTAAGACTTTTTATTAGAATAATTGTCTAAAACCTGCCAGGATTTCTCAATACACGAAGTAAGGAATTTCGTGTAGAACCGTGCAATTAGTATTTTGCGGGATCCGCCCAACGACATTCTGTTTTAAGATTACAGTATTTGTTTATTGATTTATTAGTAATTGTTTAGAGAAACAGATCAAGACTGGGAACAAGACTATCGAAACGATGTACTTGAGGAAGTTACGAAACAAGGAATAGTCGTGCATATATCGGTCGACAAAGTCAGTCCAGAAGTGAGTATTTGTAGTCATGTCGTTACTGACGCTTGTCTGTTGCTTATAACTAACTAACCAACACCTCTCGTGTGTCTTTTTAGGGAAATGTTTACCTGAAATGTTTAACAACAGACGTGGCAGGAAAAATAATTCAGTCTTTTAATGGTCGCTGGTTTGCAGGTATAACAAGAATTTAGATCTATTATCTCTTAAAAAAAATTATCATTTTGAACGTAATATAAAATCTTAATTTGATTTTTTCAGGTCGGACTATTCGTGCTGTTCCTATACCAGTTACGAATTATCATACAATGTTCCCTACCGCAGCAAGCGCCGTACGACCGCTTAAGCCGGATCCAAGTTAATTGACTTGAAGTTATGAGTTCTGGATTCCTAGACGCTCTTTGTGAAGGCGAATACGTGATGTAAGAAAAAGCGAATGTCTCACCCGCTGTTGACGAGACGGAAGTTTTAACGAACAGTTGTGCATCGCAGTTTAGCATTTAGCTTGTAGATTTTACTTAAGAAATATATAATGAATACTATTTTAATTATAGTACCTAACAAGAATATTCTCTTTTGTGTATGACAAACAGTTGATCCCCTCCCTACAATTGCAATTCTTGATAAATTGAATACCAGTTTATTAAGTTTTCGGTAATTTGCAACTTTAGTACAGAAAACAAACAATGCTTAAACATTAACCAAAAATTTTCTTGTAAGTTAATCGTGTAAAACTTACTTGTACTTGACTAACTTTCAGGGTAAATGAAAATGTTTCCCTTGGACAAATATAAAAAATGGATTTGTGTTTCACGAGTTTTTGCGAATGCTTTTGAGCTTTATCACGGCTACCTTTTGTTCTGTATGCATTATATTTCCTAATATTTATACAGGATAAAGCCACTTCAGTGTTGGAAACGGTGGATACATTAAGTATACACCGGCTAGCCTACCAATTTTCCCTCACATGGCATGGGTTGACCTGTAGCTGTGATAAAGATATTTACTCAACATGCCCTCCCGGTAGACCGAACCATGGACCTTGTGATTATAAAGCGAACGAGAATAACCACTGACGTCAGCTTTTCGGTAATTTATGCTTTGTTGTTGTTACACATTTGAAATATGGAAAATAGGGAAGGCGACTTCTGAAGTATATGTTATGCTATTATATTTTTGTATATAATAAGAAGTCCCGAAGTAAATGTACAAATTCTACAAATAGTTCAAAAAAGTCTTTATATTTCCAAGGGTGGTGTATACGTATACGTAATATTTCATACTAATACCATTGCGCATGGTCATTGATGTACCAAGATTTATTGACAGTTATTTAAAAAAAAGAATTAAAAATCGTAATCTTTTTATTCTAAAGAATTCCTCAACCTTCAAACATGTACCTTCCACAATCAAGATTTAACATACCCCCTTAATTGTTGAAGTTGACACCCTTCCTAGTTTCTGGACAATGTATCTTTCCACCTTGTGTTTCGCGATAGTATAGTAGTGCAGCAATCTTGCGGTGTGAAAAAACAATTTATACAAGGCAATAGGATTACAAAAATACCAAGTAATACAACTGGTGTATTATAATAAAATCAATTTCCAATGATCATACAGTTTTTAAAGAACTCTTTCATTTTGATAAACAAAAAACCTTAAGTAGGCGAAAGGTGATCAACCAATTAATTTGCTAATTACATGCAGTTAATTACATTTGCTAATGATGTTCATGTTTGTCCGTTTTCAAATAAAATTTTGATAACAAGGAAACATAAATAAAAGTCTTAAAGGTAGGTAAAAAATTTAATTCTGTTGAAAATATCGTTTATCTGTTACACCTTCAACTCGTTTTTAGTATGATTCTTATCTTTATAAATATGCATTCGAGGATACGTAGTTCAATTAATAGAGCTGTCGACTCAAACTGAAAGGTAGTGGATTTGTTTGACCCTCACTTAAATGTGTTGTTTGAAACTTCAGAGTTTTTTGTAGTTCAAATGACCTTTGTGGTCTCTCTTCTGTGAAACAACTTACAAGGTATATTTCTCTACATTAGTGAGGTTAACCAAATCTTCAACCAATCCGTTTTACTTTTAAGGATTGTGAAAAATCTAGGTCTGATGACATGTCTCTATCACACAATGATATTGGGTACGAGTTGAAAATTAAATGTTCACCCTCAAATGTTTGCAAGTATTTCAAATGGCCGGTTGGCGTCATGAACATAATTAATACTGTAAGTCTATTCCTGATTATTGCTACTGTTGTTGTTATCCCGATGTAGTTCTGTGATGCTGTTTATTTTTACACCATTTAGGTAACTGGATTCATGACTCTAGTCTTGGCAAGCCACTGGGGTAACTTACAGTTAGGTCCAACAGGATTTGGAAATCTAGGGATATATTTTTTTGTTTATTCTACATGGCACGCATTTCTTGCACTTCTTGTTTGTTTGGCGGTTAATATGGTACGGCCGAACTGTGACGCAAAAGCTTGGGATTTTGTGGTAATTATGTAATACTTATACTTACCGTATTCCATGAAATTAACGAGTCATGAAATTAACGCGAATTAAATTAACGGTCATGAAATTAACGCGATTCAATAAAATTATTTTGAAAAGGGCATTTAATTAACGCGGTTGAGCAAGTTTGTTTTCAAAAATGCATTTAATTAACGCGAATTTGAAAAAGAAGAACATAAATTTGTAATTTTACAAAAATGGGTCCATGTTGATATAACTGTCTTCTTCTCTGGCGCTTTTTATTGTTTCTGTTATATCAGCAGTCCTTCAACCAGCAGTGATGATGTCACGACATTTTTCAGTTTGAAAAACTCGTAGATGCTCTTCATGAGTTTCGCATGTTCTGGTTTTAAAGTTGACAAACGAAGATCAACTTTAATAGTTGCCACTTCACGACCGGGGTTTAGAAGCATTTCCTTGGTAATAACATTTGTAAAATATTCGCTGAATGATTTCTTCTCCATTTTTTTCATTGATGCATTTGTTGTTAAATCAAGAGATTGGAGGAGGTGAGTCATATTTTTTGGCACCATGACTTGGACAATATTAAGAAGCTGAAGCTCGTTGAATGCTTACGTTGAATTTTCGCGAATCAACAAGTTAAAAAATGGAGATAAACTTTTGCGAAATTTGAAATTGAACAGTTTTGGCGAGATTAACTTTCGCGATTCATGATTATGAACGTATTTTTAATGTCCTTATATCTTATAAAAGTGGCCTATATTTCTTATGATAGAAAATTGTTTTTTAACAATGTAATTTTCTTCCTAATCGTATGTAAAAACTTCTATTTACAAATTGGATTCATCGTTAAAATCTCAAAACAAATCAAACACATTTTAGGCTCGTCTTCTTCCGGCTCCCACGCATAGTCGTCATCGTCGTTTTTGTCAGTAACTGGGTTATATACATTTGAAACATCATCGCTTTTGTTTATTTCTAAGTTTATTTCAATCTCGTTTTCAGCGCCAGTTGTCTCTTTTTTTATCGGGAGGGAGAGTCAAGAAATAACTTTAAATTTTAGTTGATAAACTTTCGCGAATCGAGAATTTAGAAAGTTTGTACTAAATAAACTTTCGCTAATGGCCATTTTTGAAAGTTTCGCGAGACTAAGGTTCGCGAAAAGGGCCAAAAAACGCGAAATTCGCGAAAGTTTCTCTCGCGAAAGTTTCTCCGAATAAAGTACTTCTGTTTTTTCTTCGTTGCTCTAATGTTTTGGATTGAAGCTCAAACAAAAACCTCTTAGTAAATTCAACTGTTGGGACTGAGCGAACTGTTTTCTCGGTGTAAATTAGTTGGAATGGCAAAATCTTTTCATCTAGCGTTTGCTATAAAGTTGCAATAATTTCACGCTTGTCATTGGCATCTTTTCTGGAGACATGTTTAGAACCTTTTTCTGCCATAGTAACATTCTCTGTCGACACATACTTTGACGGTGTTTGGTCAATGTTTATAATGATTTGATGGAGAATGTCATACTTAATTACTGCTGAAGCAGTTTTAAAGTGAAATTTCCTTCTCACTTCTTCCCATAACGAGGTTGTTACAATCAGTCTGGAGGTAGCAATCATGGAAAAGTTCATTTTTTTGTAAAGCGATTGAAGCCAACCTTTTGTAACCAAAAACTCCAAATAAGAACCATATTTTTCAAGATCAGCTTTAATAATACCCATTAAAATTCCACAAACAACATGCGTATTAATAGTGCTTACTACCATTTTTATATTCTTAATAAATAGATACAACTTTGTATCTAGTTCATTCGGGAGAAGAAGTAGTCTACCTCTTTTTGAGGAGATGACTGCACATTCTGCTGGTTTTGTTTTAATTTCTTTTTTATATGTTTTAAGCCAAGGACGCACAATACTATTAGACAAGTTAGGAAATTTTTATTTGAAAAACCTGATAGCATTAGCTACACCATGCGACCCAGCGTATTTAGCAACTTTCTCCGTGTCCCCTTCTTTGTATGTTGTTGTGTCTTAGGATCACATGGATACACACAGCCATGTATTAGTAACACATTCAAAACAGAAGACTATCTTCTTCTTATAATATTCAACGTGCGAACTAAAAACATATAAAAATACACGGCAGTTGATTCCTAACATGCAGGATACAACATATGTCACACGTTGTTTTTTGTTACGAGATTGCATTTCATTGAAAACTTCAATAACACTACCATATTGTGTATCTGATAAACCCGTGAAAGTGTCTTTGGATAAAAGAATTATGTTACATTCTGTTTGATTTTTTGAGTTCGACTTGCTACTACTGGTAAAGTATTTAAAACTGGTTAATTTAAAGGACGGGCGACCCCGTGGATTTTTACACGGGCTAACGACTATCCCTTTAATAATAGCGGTATTTTGTCTGTCTCTGCGTGGACCCCCCGCTAAGTTAGAAAATGATGTTACGGAAACACGAATATCAAATGCGACATATTTTTATCCACTTTGTTGCGACGGGTATATATAAAGGACGGGCGGCTCCGTGGATTTTTCCACGGGCAACGACTAGTCTATATTATAATTCCCGCATACGTCTGTCTGTCACTCAAAATGGTAGCTTAGCTGCGACGGGCGAACACGTAGATTTTTCCACGGGCTAACGACTAGTAAAAACAAAAGGCAGAAGTAAAAAAGTGAAAAAGTAAGAAAACTCTTAACAAAACAATTTTAGTAGAGATGGCTGTTTGTCAAGACGATTCGATTACATTTTTTACTGGATTAAGGGGTTTTCGTGTGTACAAAACAATATGGAAACCATATGTTAAACAAATGATCGATTTGAAAAAAGAAAAAAACAATAAATTTGATAACTATGCAGTAGCTAGATATACAAAACTACCGCATCATTTAGCAGTGTGTGTCGTTGGCCATATTCCCCGGGAGATCAGCAGATATTTCGGTATGCGATAACACACAAAGTAAAAATTACGGCAACAGTGGAATCCACGGTAATGAAACGGTCTCCTCTACTACAAGGCGGTTAAGAAATCGAAGTCAAAGATGATACCAAAGCTTTTTTAAAAAAGATCGCCGAAAAAGAGAGCATTGTTGAGCTATCGTCCGATGAGGAGGAAATAGTATAAAATATGTAAAAAAAAATGTATTTTTATGTTTTTTGAGGTTTTATATATTACAAAAAGTCACGAAATTAACAGTAATTTAATTAATGGGTCATGAAATTAACAGTCTGCAAATTAACACGGCATTTAATTAACGGTCATGAAATTAATTTCATGGAAGAAGGTATACAACACTCGTACTCTAAGCAGTAACCTCTTTTAATTTTTATTTCAATGTCAAAGATTTTTATTTTTTTCTTTCATACGGTTTTCCCACTTGTACAGCTCAGCATGCAATTTTATTAAAGGCGCTACAAAACGGCTCCAGTAAGATCTCCGTCATTGATGTTACTTTCCGTCCTGGTACCTTCCAAATAACATTGTATAATAACCAGACAACTCAGAAGGTCGAGCAACAAGAGATTATACCCACTTTATTTCCAAAATATAGACACCATGTTAATGCATAATCTTATGATTTCCATTTTCTTTAATGGTATTTTTTAAAAATAGAATATATTATCTTTCTGTATTCCCTTTTGGCAATAAAATAAATGGTCTGCATATATAATATATATAACAGTAAAATTGAAAGTTTGTTTTGATGCGGAAGCAAAGACAACACGAGGGACTGTATTTGCTAAAAATGCTAAAAAAAATTTTAAAGACCTTCTTGTTGCTGCAGCTGTCTTTACATGCAATAACTTAGTATGATTCTGTGAAGAATTAAGAAGAAAATAGCTAGCTTAGCTAAATCAAAAAAGTTCAAAGGTTCTTTTACCAAGAAAAACTTGATTTAAAAGCAAGGGTAGTGCTTATATAGAATAAATTTTAGATATTAAGTATTTGTAAGGTACTTTTTCTGTCGTTTTCAGTTATATTTGGGTGTCCAATATGATATCCAAAATGATTAAAGATCTGTTTTTTTCCTCACTGCTCACAGACTATCTCTTCGCCATAAGCTCGACTTTCGTGTAAATCACTAAAGTCAAAAATCAACAACTCGTTTTGTACGTTTAATATTTGATGATGTCTATTCTATTTTTAGCTCTTAATAAACATGATGTTTGCCATCCTATTTTTATTAATCGGCGCATCTTCGTGCGTTGATACCCTACGAGAATGGAGACACAGACCATTTGGCGAATTCTCAAGCTCTTGTGAAATGCACAAAGAGGACATAAAATGCGACCTGTTAACAAGTGCTGCGGTATGTCTCAAACTTTCTCCTTACATGATTCTGCTTTTAATAATAATATCAGTCTAACTTTTTATAAACGTTACTTATCTTTTATCTATATTATAATACCCGTATACGGTACCTGTCTGTCTGTCTGTCTGTCTGTCTGTCTGTCTGTCTGTCTGTCTGTCTGTCTGTCTGTCTGTCTGTCTGTCTGTCTGTCTGTCTGTCTGTCTGTCTGTCTGTCTGTCTGTCTGTCTGTCTGTCTGTCTGTCTGTCTGTCTGTCTGTCTGTCTGTCTGTCTGTCTGTCTGTCTGTCTGTCTGTCTGTCTGTCTGTCTGTCTGTCTGTCTGTCTGTCTGTCTGTCTGTCTGTCTGTCTGTCTGTCTGTCTGTCTGTCTGTCTGTCTGTCTGTCTGTCTGTCTGTCTGTCTGTCTGTCTGTCTGTCTGTCTGTCTGTCTGTCTGTCTGTCTGTCTGTCTGTCTGTCTGTCTGTCTGTCTGTCTGTCTGTCTGTCTGTCTGTCTGTCTGTCTGTCTGTCTGTCTGTCTGTCTGTCTGTCTGTCTGTCTGAAAATAACTTCTATTCTTAAAAATGCACCTATAGCTGTTATAAAAATATTACGAAAGAAGTAGAAAATGTAGAAAAAATATTTGATAATATCCGCTTTATGGAGGACGATACGGCTGATATGTTCGCGCAGAAAGAAGTGCCTGTTTTATCGAGGTTAATTTGTAACAGTTTCTTTACGAATTCGTCTGAAACAAAATAAAATTGGCCATTCTGCCTCATTTACCCACTGTATGAAGATTGATCAACTTTCCCATTCTTTTCAGGTAATGAGTTTTCTTTTGATCATTGGGTGTATTATACAAGCCATTTTACATTACTGTATGATTCGAATCACACCAACAACAAGTTCAACAATCACAATAGAAGCAACAACATTTGATAACACGGCGGAAACCTATCCAGAGACATCACAAACAAATACACAACACCAAGAACCAACAACGCATGAAAATGTAGAGGCAACTAAAAGCCTTCCAGAGACAACGTCAATAACCACACAACAACAAGAACAAACAGCAATATATGAAAATGTATAGAAAACAGAAAGCCTTCCAGAAGCAACAACAACAACAGCAGGAACTTCTGAAAATACAGACATTAGCGACGTTCCAGAGACTCGAGATAATATTGCTACCATTTCATAGGCAACGATTTAAAGACTACCTGCCCATATAAATTAATTTTAAAATGTTCATAAACACATTGAAATTGAGCAAAAGAGTATTCGTTTAGCGAATTCGTATCGCATAAACTAGCAATTTAACCTTAAAGATAGTGTTTTCCCCACTTTGGCCTCTTTTCAGGCAAAAAAGAGATATTTTGTCTTAAATACTAATGTTATATGAGTGTTTTGAGATTAAGGCGTTGTGAAGTAGGAGGTGAGCTTTATAAGTAAAAAAAGAATACATGATACTAAAGATTGCTTCACCTCACCTTGATAAGATGTGCGAATAGTGGTCGCTTCGTATTTTTATGTGTGTGTGCACATAGTTTTTATCCTTTCTTATTATAAATATATTTTCGGCGATTTACGTTGCCTTTACACTATTAAACAATACATGAAGGCAACGATTCAAATGTAGGAAACATCAACTTGCGATTATGAAATTAGTTTCCAAATTATTAGAATTTATTTTAAAAGTTTTGCGTAACTACATTGTATTATAAGAAATGATCAAATGGTCCGCCACACCAATTCTAGATGCGTTAAGTAAGAATTGTTTCACTTGAGAACGTTTCAGTAAATTCTTTAACATGGGAGAATCTCTTTATTCTTCACAGATAGACAAGTTGCGAAAACAGGGATTTAAGGAACACAAAATCAATTGGAAATTGGGGTGTTTTCCCTAATAAAGAAACAGTAAGATATCCTGCTATGAAAACTGTTCTTCATGGCAATGTTATGAAAAAAGAAATTTCTCCTACAATATATGAAGCGCGGTTACAGTACCATGCAAAAAAAGCATAACATTAATCATAAAATTACAAAGATGACTTAAACATAGTCTGGCGCCTTTGTTTAAAAATTCAATTACTTAAAGCTGATTTAATAAAGAAAGTGCTTTCAGCAGAATTGCTTAATCTCCCTGTATCTTCATCGTTGGAAAGAAAACAAGAAGAAATTCCAAACCGACGTGTGTCTAAAGTAACTGTAGCATGTATCAAAATACCTTTTCCAGAACAGATAACCACTGGATGGATAACTGAATACATGCACTATCCTGATATCACAACCAAATGCCTTCTGGAGTATGCACAAAAAGTCTGGCTGTCAAAGCTTTAAATGAGGGAGAAAATTTAATGAATGCTGGACATGTTAAAAATGTTGAGTTCAATAACACATCTCAATGTCTGCGTTATTGTTTTTGTTCGTGGAGATGTTATACCACAAACACGGGTTAATGAAGCTCCTTATAAAACCTGGGTATGTATGAACATTAATAACCATGAAGTTTTAACTGGTGAATGTGGTTGCGTTGCTTGATACAGTGAAAGCTGCATGTTTTTGCACTGCTCCATTTTGTTGTACATCAGGTTGCATTGGGTTTAAATAAAACATGTTCGTCCAAAACTCAAGTTTTGAACAAAACAGTGGCTAAAGGTCGACAAAAAGTTCATCTTCCTGCAAAAATGTTGTCAAAATCTTTTAAAAAACCACATCCCGAGCATCTACCAGACCATGTTAAAGTACCACAAACTTTGTTTGATCCTCGTGCTGTGCATCAACGTACAGCTAATAATATTAATTGGGATCAATTAGCATCGGCTACTGATGGACAGGCTTCTGTTTTATGTTTTCGAAAGAATGTTCACCTTGAAAATGAACATAGCTAGCTACAACTTTGTAGCAGGAAATCTACTAAATGTGGAACCACTGACCATGGAAGACATCTGCAAACAATCATTTGCAGAAAACAGGACAGAGAATCATATTAACATTATTGAAAATTTGCCTAAAGGTCAAGCAAGTACACTGGTTCAGTTACCGCCACGGTATAATCACAACATGTTCCACACAGTGTTATTTCTCTGTCAAAAAATAAAAACCCATCACAATCATCTGTTGATAATTTGATTGCAAAAATTTAGGGTTATAACAAACTGATTCGTGCGCCGGCTTTGTTTTGGGGAACTGAGCATGAGCAATATGCTCATAAAAGATACATAGCCTCAAACCGCAAACTTCACAGGAAATTTAAATGTCCAGAATCTGGACTTAAGATCCATCAGGAGAAACATATACTTGGTGCTAGTGTAGATGGACTGGTGCAATGCTCCTGCTGTGAACCTGGCCCTGTGAACCTGTGAATCTGGAAATTAAGTGTCTGTTTACTCATCGGGACAAAACTATTGAAGAGTATGTGAAACAGAAAGATGCATGGTTGGAATTAAAATCTAGTGTATACGGTTCAAAGCTTACACATCAATATTACATTCAAGTACAGCATCAAATGTTTGTTACTGGTTCTACATACAAATATTTTGTTGTTTATCTACCAAAAGAGTCATGCACAGTGAGAGTTCTTAAAGATTCAGAATTCATTAATGTTATTTCACTTTTGGAGGGTTTTTTCAATATGGATATCTTGCCAGAAATGTTTGAAAAAAGAATACATAATATTGTTACATGCAAGGATATTTTAAAAGAAATAGTAAATGTTGTTGTAAGAACTTCGCGAAGTACTGAAGTATCAGAGGAATTGAATATTCCTACAGTACTCCTAATTAAACGGCTTTTTTAAAGCCACACATTTGAAAAAAAATTGCTTTGGTGTATGTATATGCTAATGTATATACGACGAAAACTATCACCAATGTTATATAAGAGGAGAATAATCAAATTTGAAATTAATTTGGAATATTTTGAAAACAACCAAGTATTTACAGTAAACAGAAGCACGCATGTCGTATAATATTTGGCACGGACAGATACACCACAGAACCGTTATTGACAAAAATAAGGGCCTTGATTATCTATAAATTGAACATAGACCAGGTTTTGTTATTTATGTATAAATTAAGATACAGCATTGCACCAAGGCCTTCACAAATCAGTTTTTAGAAATAAAAGACGGGTATGACACAAGATATTCAACAAACAATTTTAACATTTCAAAGACCTTTCTAGTGATCACTCGATACGCCATATCTTGTCGTGGGCCATTATTATGGAACACAATTTTAGATGGAGACAAAAAAACTATTTGCTTCTTGACGCATTTTAAGAAAACCACAAAACATTTCTTGTTATATAATGATTTAGATTATTCGCAGTATTTTTAGAATCACATTTTTGTAATTTTTTGCAACACTAGAGGTATTGCGGGGGGGGGGGGGGGTCACAATAAAATGCTTAGTATAAAAATAAAGCATGCTTTGACTAAAGCAAGTTGCCAGCAACATCAAAGGGAGAGTTGTAAACAAAATTTAAAACGAAACTTAGAATCATACATAACAAATGTTCTTTTACATGTGAGGGAGACAGATGTGCAAATGGATCCAAGGAAGAAAATTTTGTTGTTGACAACACTCCAGGGGCGGATCCAAACCCCGTCAATTGGGTCAAAGGACGGGGTTTAAAAATAACAAGTATAGTTTATCTAATTTTCAAATATTTAGTACTAACCAGTAATATTTGAGGCGTGTAATAATGTATTCATTTGAGCGCTCATCAATATAAAAATTAATAATATTGCCGCCGCTGTTGCTGCCGTGATGGCGGATAGAAAAATATGGACCCGGCCCTGCAGGTTTTTGCCGGAGCAATGAGGTTATTCTTAACTCTTATTGGTCTAGAGTGCCGGGTTTGCAGGAGAAGAACACCGGCAGGATTTGATTGGTCATTACAGAAGTTTTCTTAAGTTGTGATTGGCTAAAAATCAATACCCTGCAAAAGCCAAAATGCTCACGCTAGTCTTCATTTTCATATCTTCCTCAACATCATTGCTCAACATGGCGTTTAGTTCAGTGAGAGAAGATGTTTTGAAATTATTTCAAGACGAAGATTTGCAGAAATTGATTGAAGTATTTAATATTTATTCTGAGAAATGGATAAATTCAAATAAAAATGTGTATTTAAACACAGAACAGCTTTATGCTGTACTTTCTTGTGGAGAAATTGGTGTGAATGAAGATGCTTTGAATTATCTTCCTGCATCAGTTTCTTCCAAGAATTGTGTTGCATTGAGGTAAGATTTTATTTTCTGTAATTTCCATTTCTGATTTTTGCTGACCATTTGTTACCATAGTAATTAAGTGTACATCACTATGTCATCACCATGAACTACTTATGGTTAGCTAGCTAGCTACATGTATTCGTGGTTTTTGTTTTGATTATTACTCTTGGAGAGTTAGCAACCGTATCTATGGTAGATAGATAGATAGATAGATGTGCATATTTTACATGGCTAGCCTCACAAATATCGAGGGATATACCCTGTCTATTATTTCCAGGAGGGGCCATGGCGTAGATGGAGAGTCGAGTATTTAATGCTCATTTTAAGCTACGCAGACCCAATTAGAGCCCGCGCTCTACTAGACAACTCCCGGCAACATCCAACGGCCCACACAGTGTGCCATCTTCCCAATTTAACATTCACTGGCCCATGTTGAATCGCCGTCAAGAGGAATCGAACCCCTGTCTCCCGCACAGAGTAGGAGAGCTATAACCACTAATCTACGGCGCCACATAACCACTAATCTACGGCGCCACATAACCACTAATCTACGGCGCCACAAGCTAGCTGGGATGTGTGTGTGTGGAATTAATAATGGTTTTGATTCTTCTCAAAATGTTAAAACTTAGTGTCTTTGCTCTGAGGAGTGAATTCTCTTTAATTTCTCTAAGAAATATTTATTTATTTTTCACTGTTTAGGTCCGAATCATCTGGAAATTGCTTGTTTAGCTCCATATCCTTATGTCTGGTAGGTGATAATAGTTTGACGCAACAGTTATAGCTACTTGCTTGCATTAAACTTTTTGTCAATTCTGAGTATTATAGTTCTCACCCCAATTTATTTGTTGACAAATATCCATCTTTAAGTCCATCAAATATTTTAGCAATGTCAGTATCTCATGCTGCTGTTGCAGGGACTATGGGGTTACTCAGTTGTCATTTTATCCTGCATTCATTTTTATTCATATCAAACCATTTCATTGCAATATTCATTATCATTTAATTGAAAACTGTCAAGAAATAGTAGAACATAGTTGCAGTTGTCAAGTTATCCTGTATTTTTTAAATATAAATATGCCAATGACAGCTAAATTTTTCTCTATTTTTTCCTCATCATTGTATCTTGTTATCTTAATTCTTTACTTCTTTTTTATTTGGCTGTCCATGTCTGGATGACATTTTTTGTTATCCTAGGCATGCTGATGAGCTCTGATATTGAGCGAAACAGCCTATTAACATCTATAAATTATATGAGATAATCTTGTTTCTTTAGTTCATAGGCTTCATATATAACAATAGAAACTCAGCAAGAAAGAGAAGCAACCAAACAACATTGTTGAAAAGATGACACGGTAACGATTTTCGTTTTATGCTGTATGAATGACAAATAGCCTTTTTATTTTCAAAATAATTTACAATTTAGATGCGGGAATGTTGTTTTCAGACAATCTAGGATCCTCCAATGTTTAAAAATTTTCTGGCCCCTCAGGCCCAACCATGGTGGGCCTTCGCGTGTCACTAATATAAGTACATTTTACGACGGGGTACATCAGAAATCCTAGATCCGCCCCTGCACTCAAAACGTTTTTACGACGAAAGTATGCTGCAAGTAGAAAGAGACACTTACTTCTCGTTCTGATTTTATTAATGAATACAAATAATTACAATTTTTTTAATATTGTCCACGATCTATCATCCAAAGAAGGTACTGGATGTTTGAGTATGATCAAAATTGGTTCGATTTGCTGTTTTTTTTGTTGTGCTGTTTCCAAATCATTAAAATTTTCTTTCCACATATCGACTAACATTCTTGCTTGTATTTCGTTATCACTTGATGCGATTGACGGGGATGATTCAGAGTTTTGCATATATTGAGAATTTGAAGATACTGCTTGACCGTATATCTGATTTTGAAACAACCATTCGGTAAATGTGGGTACAGGTGCACCAATTCCAAATGCAGTTCTATAATAATCTATGTAAGCTTGGTATCCTTCGTGAATATTTTGATTTCCACTCATGTTCATGTTGTTGTTTTTTTCACATACGAATGGACTTTGTTTCACTTTCATAATACCCGCTCACTTTCCTTAAAATTCCTCACTTTTAATAGTCAAATATTTGTGCATAATTTTTATTCTATTGTTTTATGCACTTATAGCAGCTAAAGCCCCCCCATTGTAAATATTTTTTCGTTATGTAAAAACGAGATTAGAAGACACAACTCTACTTCCTTCTCGAAAGGCTATTTGCAAGAGAAATATTATTTACGAGGTAACGTTAATATACAGAATATAAGCACGTGACCAAATATAACCAATCACAATACTATATACAAAAAATAGAAACATGCGCAATGCGCAATCCTAGCTTCTACACTTTACGTTAATTTTAATCTCCTCTCTTTAACCATAGTCACAAGAGAGAGATAGTCTGGGTAATCGGCCATTTCGGGCCGCTACGGTAAAAGTACCTGACCTAGAACGGGTGGTCCGAAAGTAAGGGGACTGAATGTTGTAAAATGGCTGCGGCGAAGGAAGATTTCCTTTATGGTGAAGACCTTAATGCTATATTGGAGGCTATAGATGAAGACATTTTGCTAAGTAATTCAGATTTTGACGTGGAACTAACCACAGTTGTTAACGACATACCGGAGGAGGACACAAAAGTCACCTTTAGCTGTAGTTTGTGTCCTAAAGTTTGTGTTTCTAAAAGAGGATTAACACGCCACACCAACGCGAAACATAGTGACCACGACAAAGGTGACTCTGCAGGATCGGGTGAGAGAGATTTCAAGGAAGCTGAGAAGATGTTACATCCATTGTATTTTAAAAAATATATGGAAGAAGCTGTTTCAAAATTGGCTGGTGATGAATGTTACCCATCAGAAATCACCAATGAATTTAAAATGTTCAAAGTTGGTGGCCTAGACAATGTTTTACCGTCTTATGCTCTTGTGAAAGACCTTATATAATGGTTCGATGGGGATGCTGAAAAGTTTTATCCATTGTTTTATAAGAATATTTTGGATATAGAGCATCCCTTTGGTTCAAGCTTGAGTCGCAACTGTAGCGTACTGTTGGGATTTGAATTAGCAAATCTAGTTTTGTGTCACTTGTCTGGTTCAACATACAAAGACGATCTTCTGCAAGTGTCAAATAAGTCATCATACACCTTTTCAGATAAAGAACTATCTGTGATATCTTATCTTGGTGGATATGTCTTCAGTACCATGTATCGTCGTATACGCTTCTCGTCAAGAAAGACCTCACAACACATATACCACCAACAATATCTAGCTATCCTGTTGGCAGGAAAATCTGAGGACACACAAGATATACCACAAAACAAATTAGTCAATGCTAGGGACCGTGGTGGCTTATGGAAGGTTAAAAAGTGGTTTTAATATTTACATCTGCTGAAGAACTTTTTCGTTCATACACCAGCAAAAGGTCATTAATAAAATGGCTATCACATAAAAAAACAGCTATTTTTATAGCTACACATTTATAAAAAATCATTATGCTGGCATAGCTATAGCTAGTGAGCTAGCTGTAGTTTCCGATCTTGAATTTCTGATGTTTTCACAATTTTTTTTAAATATATACTATACTTTTAAAAAAATTGTAGCTAGTATGAATATGATCATAACTATGCCCAGGTCAAATTCTGAGAGTCATAAAGGATCAAGCAATACTTGCTCCTTATTCAACTAAGTTTTTATGGTTGAAAAAACCTTCACTGGCATTTTGTTTAATTATGCTACCAGGGTTACTACTTTATAAAAAAAATATCATCCAACTGTAATCAGGAAAATTTATGTTAAGTAGGAAATAAAATATGATTTATCTTCCAATGCTAAAACCGTAGAGATGGTTGACAATATTTTTCGAAAAAAAACATGATATACTTTTCAAACAAAATAAATGTTACACCCCGTATCTATTTCAACGTCTGAGGCCGTTTTTAAGTGTCTGAAAATTCCGCTAATCCGGGAGGCTAGTTACAATGGAGATAAAAAACCTACGGGGAAATGGCTGTACTTAAAAAAACATGGAGCTCAACATTCTTACAGTGATAGTTATTATCTCTCTAATAATTGGCCGATCTGTTTCGAAAACTAATTAAAAACAAACATTAGCTTGTAGATTTGCATTTTGACAAGAAGCAAACTGCAAGTAAACCGAATGGGGAATTTTGTGTAAATTCTAGCTAGCTGAAAGATATTTGTAAAAGGTAATAACTTACTGTTAAGTACATCAACTTTATACTTACGCCAAGGTAGAAATATTTGCTGTGAAGGAAAGCTGGAGCTGTGTAGCTAGTTTTCTACCAAATAATGTTTTTATAAGAATGTGTGGCTATAAAAATAACCGTTTTTTGTTAGTGTTGCTTCTTCTTCAGTGTTTCCTCTTTTTTCTGCATGGTACAGGTTCATCACTAAAATCAACTACAGCATTATTAACTACATTACCAGAAATAGGTTTGAAAATTTTCTGGTTCCTGATGGTGTTGTCATTGTAGCCAAAGTCTCTCATTGAAGGGTTGTCTTTTCGTGCTCCCATAGATCTTTGCCGACCAAAATAATTTTCTAAAGGATCTTGACATAAACGTTCAGTAAGAACATAAGGCACATTATTATTCAGTAAGTACTGAGTCAACTCGATGATCGAATTAACAGTAATCTTAATACCTTCATGTGTTTGCCAAGATATAAACATGTTAGCCTTTGCGTTTTTAGAATAATTACCTGGTCGATCTTCAATGGTTTGTAGCCAATCATCAAAATATTGGAGAAAAACCTGACGTAACCACACAAAGCGAGTATCATTGATATCTGTAAATGGAGCAAGAAATGGTTTTCTTTTGTGCTTGTATTCTTGTGTGTTCCTAATGTTGAGAATATCAAAAAATCCATCCATCATTACACAAAAAAATTTCATGAATGGAGAAACTTTTGAAGGATCAGTATTGGACATGATCGTTTTGAAATCCGAACCAAGATCAGAACTGACAGAGATGGATGATGCAGATATTTCTTCTTGTAGTAACTTTATCTCATGTTTTAGTGATATGTTTTCTATTTGCAATGCTTTTTTCTCACTACGTTCTTCGAAGTCTCAATAACACACGCTCTGGTGATGTGAATGCAATTGGTGCATTTAACTTAGCAGGAATATTTAGATTTGAGGATGTGCGTTTCACTGAAATATGTGCTTTTTTTACGAAACTAGTACATTGTATGCATATATCACCGTCCAAATTCAATAACATGCAATCCAGAGAACGAATGAATACGGTTTGTTGTAATGGACTTTCATCTGAATGTATTGTGAATTTTTTGGAGATGGTGTGTTTGATGAAGTACAATGTTTGTGAAATGGATGAATCGGTAACCCCAGGACAATTTTGATATTTCGAAATCTCTCTGATCAAGTTTGATAAAGTGATATTTCGGACTGATCGTTTATAAAGTTTATAAATATTGTGATGGTCAGGAAGACTCCAAGTGTATCCACGGATAGTGAATGATAATGAGTCATCAACATATATTTCCAACTTAGGATTGACATGAATATTGTCACATGCCCAAACTTTTACTGCATCAGCAGCAGATATATCCAAATTCCAACCACAAGGAAGCTTAAGCATTTTGGCTCGATTTACAAAATTCTCGAACGATTGATAGCATATATGGGTGGTCGGTTCCACTGTTGTATTTAACTTTTTCTCTGCAATATTTTTTGCTGAAGGTCTTGGTTTGACTGATGTGCTGTAAAAGAGTAAACACAAACATTATATACTTGACTGATGTGACATGTTTTGTAAATGTAAATATAGCTATAGTTATATATATATATATATATATATACCTTGAAGCAGGAATACTTTTCTCTGGAAAATTCAATGTTGGTATGGAACCAGGAATGAGTGTTTTTCTTTTATCATCTAGAAGAAAGTATTATATATGCATTATTATCACAGTCGTGATTATTATATGTGAAATATCCTTTTTCTGTAGTTGAAATATCTGAAAGTGTATTGAATCACACTTGCGTTGTACTATCTGGCTTTGTAGAAAATGCTTCTCACAAATATACAGATTACGTTTATCTATTTGTGCTCTCAACTGTTTATCAATAACGCGATCTTTGATTATCACAGCGACTAGCTTGTCTCTCCAGGATGCGTTGTACTCGTCATTCGCTTATGTAATTTTGAAAATAGAAATTCCACTTGTTCTACGGGAGCTAGAGCAACCAAACACTGAACAATTAGCTCCAACCATAGTTTATAATACCAAAAAATCCAGGTAAACTTCTGCAAAGTACCTAGCATACAAAGCTTCCCGCCTGTTTTTGAATTTTTGGTCCCCCTAAAAGTAGACTGGGCACTAGAAAATTTCTGAACGCGAGTCAGATACCGGAGCGGAGCTCAATCACGGCGGTACCCAGACTATCTCTCTTTCTTATGACTATGCTTTAACCTATTTCAACTAGATGGGGCTTGATGATAAGACAAAATATGTCTTCTACTTGCTCCAGTCATTATTTGATTGTAAACAAACATGTACAAAAAATTATTCTGACGTAAAATATATACATTACATTGATGTCTTGCATTTTTGGTCATAGTCCAGGCTTTGATTCCGTTTCATAAAGAACCCAAGAAATCAAATCGGTTTGAGCACTCACACCATACAGATGAAAATCCCGACCCTCGGTACTTTTGTCCCTCAATTGCTGCCCTAAGATTTTAAACCCCCTCACCCCACTGTGATAATATGTTCAAAAAATCCCGGACCGAATAGGGTCATTAAAAACAGCGCAACATATATAATGGTAGCTCAGAAGCCAAATGCCTTAAAGATTTATTTTCAAGGGCGGAGATGGTGTAGTAATAGCGCATTTAGCTTGTAAACAGAAGATTCCAGGTTCGAGTCCCCACTCTGGCGCATTTTAAAAGTAGTGTTGTCAGCCCCTTTAGTGCCATCTAGTGACTGCTAATCGGCTTGCGTGGCAGACAAGCAAGTTAGAGCAATGCTATATGTATCTCTAGCGGTAATGTAACATAGTTACAGTCGTAGAAGAGAAGGAGCCAGACGTGTTATGATGAAATCTCCAAGGACGTTAAAACGTTCTTTACTTACTTTCTTACTCAATTTTCAAGTGTTTTGTGATAAAGTCTAATAAAGAGAAAGTGTGACGATTAATTCCAATAGAACTTTCTAACCAAAGTCCAGTGAACAAATGACCGTACCCTGCGGTATATAGTTTAAACTATTCATAATCCCAGCACACGTATTTACCTTGTGGCATTTTTGCGGAGAGAAGCGGAGTGCGCGTCAGCGCACGGAGCGTAGCGGAGCCTATTTCCTCATTATATAAGCCAAATATAAAGGAAATGTAAGTACGGTGGAGAGTATATAGGATTTCGTCCCTATACATCCAAATTATCATGGTTACTATGGAAATATTAAAATTTCGTCCAAAGGATCACAGTAATCTAGCAATTTAATATGGTCATTCTCTAGTACATTTTTTAGTAAGCGAGACAACTTGTTTATAGCACGGCGAAGGAGTGTTTCTTGTTTGTTAAAACTCAAACTTTCGTTAATCTAAAGCTATATCGTATTGTTCAAGAAAAGGAAGAAAGGCTAACTATTTTTTACATGTAACGAACCCTTTCTTATTCTCACTCACACCTAAGGCTAGCTAGCATAAAACTACTGACTGAGCTGGAATAATAATAGAACTTAAATAGCTAGCTAGAGCTACTTGAATTGAAGAGCTAGCTAGCTAATAGCATAAAAAAGATCAAGCAATATCATAATGGCTAGTATAAAACTAGCTAGCTACAAAGAAATAGATTTTCTGGCTATAGCTAGCTATAGCTCTACATATACTACACAGTGAGTGAGATAATACACTCAATCATAGTGCCGTGTTAATTTTTAATCTTTAACAGAAACTTTTTCCATTAAATATTGCGGGGGTTTTTTGCTTAGAGAAGGTAAAAACAGGTTATAAACTGTATTTTTATTTTTAAATGTTACAAAATTTTCCACAAAGTATATAAAATTGTTTTAGCTGCGTAGGATAAGAACAGGTTGTTAACCGTCTGTTTGTTTGATTCATTCATTTCATTCATTCATATTGTGCCGAAACGTATGTGCGAAACAGTATAGCTACCTGTACAAATCACTCAGCCCTGTGTTAACAACAAGCTGTTACCTGTGTTTCTATTTAACAGAAGTTTAAGCTAATCTGGTTTAGTCACAAGTAACTATAACACCTGGCGCCATTTATACGTTTTGTAAACTGTGCCACATTGAATGTTGATTATGTCTGGTTTGAAATGGTATTAAACCTATATGGATGTGCAACATACCTGTTTTATTATTTAATTTTTCAACATCTGCATTTGTTATTACCCAGGCGTTTTAAATTCTAACTTTAACATCAACGTCTACGTTTTCTGTTAACCCTATTCGGTCCGGGGTTTTTCGAACATACTATGACCGGGGGGGGGCGGATTCCGCCCCCCCCTCAATAACTTTTCATAGGGTTGTTTAAATTGAATCAAACTTGGCACACTTATATTACGACATAAAAGGAACAAAATGGCGCCAATAAACTTTTGCTTGCGTCAGCACATTTTCTGGGACGTCATCAGAAGCTTGAAAATTGTTAAAAATGGCACTATCTGCTTGAAATATAATTACTTTTGTTCTAGAGCGAATTTTTACATTCTGTTTGAAGTTTCTGAAAGCTAAATGAAAGTTATTTAACATATCTTCCGGTTTTTACATGGATCGGATAAAAAAGTGCCAAAAATTGCCCGAAAATCCGTTTTTTTCCGATTTTCGAGTAAAATCCGACAAAATCGGGAAATCGGATTAGTCACGTGTTCAAATTGTTCCAAATGATTCTTCTTGATAAAACAAAGTTGTGTTGCAAGTTTCAAGTTCTAAGGATAATCCTAACAGGAGTTATTATATTTTCCCCATTATAAGGATTTCATAGAGATTTTCAGGGGTAGTTTCGAGTAATGGCCAATATCAAAGCCTCTGAAAGGTATGGGACCTAAAAAATTACCATGCAGGTGTCTAATAGATAAATGTTGAAACTCAGTAAGTATCATAGCCATATAGCAAAGCAATCAGGAGTTATTAGAAAAAAACCGTCAGGGGGGGCGGAATCCGCCCCCCCCCGGACCGAATAGGGTTAAGAGGCTTTTTAAATTCTGACAAGCTGTTCTCGTGCAATCATCAACATGTATTGAAACATGTATTTCTGATTTAATTTCTCAATAGTCTAATTAATTGCTATTATTTTAAAGTTTCTGCTCAGTTAGAAATAAGAATTTTTTATTGTCATGCAGGGTAACTGAAGTTGCAGTAAAGTTTTTTGGAAAAATGTATTACGGCTATCCGATTTTACGATTAATGTTTGATCTTGCACAAGATTTTTTCCCATAAACTATTGCAGGATTCTTTTTGCTTTAGGAGTGTAATAACAGGTTTTAAACTATGTTTTTATTTTTAAATGTTACAAAAACTTTTCCGCAAAATAAAATTGCTGAATGACTGTTTTAGCTGTGTAGGATAACAACAGGGTGTTTACTGTCTGTTTATTTGAACCAAAGTTAGGATATTTTTCCGAAAGGGATGTTATGTCGAAACGTATATGTGCGTCACAGTATATCTGTACTAATCACTCAGCCTAGTGTTAACGATAAGCTATTACCTGTGTTTCTATTTAACAGAAGTTGCGCTAAAGTTTTTTTGAAAGGGTTTTTTTACCTATACTAATGGCGCACCACAGATTAAAGTACATATATTTTAAGTTTTACCGGGAACATTTTGTGAAAAATAAAAAAGGTTTGCTGACTGTTTTCGCTATGACATGGCACAATATGTAAATTGTGTTTTTATTCAAGCTAAAGGATAAATATAATTACACCCAAAACACCTTAAATGTTGTGTGTTTCACTCGATTTACGATATACTGCACATCTGTACTAAGGCGCTCCACCTGAATGTGTGGTACAGTTTTCAATTTGTATTAACTGTTCCACCAAGCGTTTTACGCCAGGTAACACAGTTACTTGTGGCTTAACCAGCATTTCTCAAAAGGTTAATTAACTAGGCTGTGTGCTGTAAGTTCCTAAGTGTATATAATGTTCACCTGTAAAGTTTTGTATATATATATATTTATGCCCTGCTGGTCTAATGGCTATGACACTCATGCAAATGAGAAATCCAGGTTCGAATCCTGGACAGGGCTAGGAAAAACATAATTATCTTGCACCTACAACAACCAGGCTTTCATATAATAGGTAATCTTTGAGTTGTAGAGGGGGGGGGGAGTTGCATACATTTATCACTTTCATTTATAGAGCCCAAAAGTGCTTTGTTTTTTGTAATAGATCTATCACTTTATGGTAAAAAGTTTTGTGTTGACATACCTGGTAGGCACAAGAAACTAAAAAAGGCGTTTTTTAAATTTTTTTTGCCTTTCTCGTGGACTTCTCTGATTATTTCCATATCTTGACTTTTTAATGTTGTTGTCATTGGAATCAAGTTAATCTCAGATTTATCAAAAAATCATATGGCGTTATGACCGATTGTTTAAATACTTGTAATGGCACATAATTCTGCTAACATGATTCACTGTATATTGACCTGAGATAAATTTGAGACTTTTTTTTGAGATATTGAATTTGAAATATTTGCACCTCAATACTTTCTATACTCCTGGACTAATATGATACTTATCTTAGATATATTGAGTATACACAATCTTTGAGTTGTAAGGTGGATATTTTCTATTAAAGTCATGCACCCCTGCCTTGCCGTTCCATTTCCTTGCCAGCACTGACCGTGCCTTTCTTTGCCTACCCTTCCTATGCCTTTTTTGGTGCCTGCCTACTATGTCCTTGCCTGTGCCTCCCATGCCTGTGCCTACCATGCCTTACCCACCCCTGCCTTCCTGATTCCTCTTCCTGTTTCCTTGCCTGCCTTTGCCCTTTCCTTGCCGTGCTTAATGCCTTTGCCTTGGCAACCTCTCCGCAACTCTTTCTATATTGATTTAGCTGAAATCCAAAAAAACCAGCTAGTATTGGTGAAACGAAACGAAATTTGCTGCCGTTGCGATGAAACACTTTTAGGTCGTCAGAAAACCTTTTTATCTGTAATTGCTGTTTTTTTTTCTAAAAAAGGAAGAAGCCAGAAATAAACAGAAGGCCAGAGGTAAAACTATTTTACATTTTGACATTTTTTCATATGTTTTAAAACTTTCCCTCAAGACTTGTTGAAGGTACTGTATAGTTGTTTTCGCCTTTCCAGTCGTAATTTAGCGCATTTACTTTTCCTGTGTTGGAGCAGTGAAACTTTCAATAAAACCGATTTATTCTTTGCTATCGTTGTCAGCAAATCTGTCAACAGTAAGAGAACCCTATAGTTCAAATGATCAAATAACGTTTTTTTTTACTTGCCAGTCATCGTAAGTTATAATACGACGGAGAGTGTCAGCAAATCTTAAGTGTTCCTTTGGAACCTAGTAATATGCATACTGTTGCATTTCTAGTTGATCAATTTTTTGTTTGTTTTTACCGTTTTTACTGTTTTTACTGCTTTTTTCCATTTTTATTTTCAGAGAGGACGGACATTGATAGCAGTTTTTTTGTATTTATGTATATATTTGCAAATTACTGAAGTCCTCATCCTGTATAAATATTTTTAAATAAATAAATAAATAAATAAACAAAATAAATAAATGCAGTTAGATAAATTCAGTTTTTCGTGCATATACCAATAATTTGAAGATCATTCCTGTTTTTTTGCGAAATTATTCGTTTTCCATAGAATTTTTTGTTTTATCAAAATGCTTTTTAAGACTCCAGTTAGTATTCTACATCTTTTAATTCCCTTCAAGCGGAGCTTTTTCTTGTTCGTTCTGTAGAGACTGTCTATATGCAATTCTCTGTTGATAACATGCACTGCCATCCCAGTGGAGTTAGCATCAGAACTGAGGACAATCTTTATATTGTAATTTAGCGTAGGATGGTTTTTAGGTGTGTAATTGCCCCCATTAAAATTGTCATAGATATGATTTTGCCACACAGCTGTGCAGTTTTGTCGTGCTCGTGGAAAGGATAATAATATTAATTTTATTAAAATTTTCGTAGAAACCATTCTTTTTTGGCTATGTACCACTCCATTTTTATCCATAGAAATACCTATCCACGTTGACTGCTGGTAAAGTTGCCTCTCTAAATTTTCTTCAAACTTGAACAAATAAGGCATCTTGTTTTACTTTTTTATAATTTTTAATAATGTCGAAACAATCAACGATAAATTATGCAATTTTGATCCTCGAGGTTTTAATTTCAAAGAGCTCTGGGGACGAAAATTAAAATTAATAGACGTACTGAGCGCCAAACGTGTTTCACTGTTATAAAGCGACAGGAAGTAAAACCACTATAAATAGTTTAAAATGTGAGATTGATCAATACTTGTTAATACTGGTTAATTTTTAATACATAATGAATCACTTTAACCCTATTAGATCCAGGTTTTTTTTAACATATTATGACCGGGGAAAAAAGAAGGGCGAATTCCCATATCCAGAACTTTGTGTGACGTCAATGGAAGCTTGAAGTTTGTCCAATTTTTTTCAGATTTTCGGGCAAAACCCCCCAAAAATAGTAAATCGGATTAGTCACGTGTTCGAACTTTATAGAATTTTTTTATAGATAAAATAAAGTTGTGTAGTATTCACACAAAAAAATACTCCACCCCCCTCCTTTGCCCCGCGCCTCACCGCTGTCTGAATAGAGTTAAGCGCAACACATCATTTCAATTTTTTATAATAAAATGAAGAAGCGATCTGTTATAAATTATAAATGTCAACTCATAATCTTGAAATAATAATCTTGAAATTATAATATTTGTTGCCAGGCTATCGAAGATACATAAACGATTTTGAACGGAAGCGCAAGGTTTAAGTTGGAAAGAGCTAAAAAAAAATAAAGAAAAAAAGAACGGCATTGAAAATGGGAAGGTAAATTCAAGAATTTTATGCAACGTTTTTTTTTATATAAGGTTGTTGTAAGAGGTTAAATATTGTTCATAATCTCTCTTTAGCAAGCCTAACTGTTACTTGCCTATTGACTTAGAAAAGACGATATTCACTTGTTTTAGGCTTTTACTTAGGCTACCACGCCAATCGAAATTCATCTTTAGTTTTTACCACGCGGTTTGAAACTTGCCAAAAATTATAATTCTACATATTGTATCTGTTCATGGTGTTTTTCTTTCTCGTGTTTACTCACTACAGGTATAATTAAGTTTGCTTTCTCTTTACTCACACAAGTTATTGTTTACCAGTTCCTCCACATTCTTAAGGTTGTTGATCATAAAACAAAAAGCCTGGACAAGATTTTCGGATGATAGTTCAGAACAGAAAAAGGTTTTCTACAATAGCTTAACCAATGCAAAAATTTTATTAAAAATTATTATATATGGATGTAAATGCCATGATTAAAAATAACTTTTCTGTTCACGCAAAAATGAATCATTCCCATAAACTTATTTTAGAACTTGTTACATCGCTTATATCACACTTCTCTGGATCACGACTTGTGTCGCATACATCACGAGATTGCCGTGCAAGCGTCATGCAAACTTCACAGTCATGAAACCAGATATAAGATATGCAGGCGCGGTGTTCGAAACACATGCAGATGTCAAGCGCGTGATTGCGCTTTGTTGTGTCTCTCACGCGATGCTTGCGCTTATTTCAACCATAAAATGGATAACACATCGTGTGAGCTGTTAACAATCAATTCTGGCACAGAACAAAGTGCATCTGGTTGGAAATTCTACTCAACAAGCTATGGCACACCAAACGTATGTAATTATTTGTTAGTTTATAATCAATCCAAAGGGGACGTACCTTTGTCCATAAGCATATTCAGGCTCAGATAGGAGACTTTTTAACCACATGGTAAGCATATTGCACATCCTTGGTGTGAATATTCTTCTGTTTTGTGTTTTTTTCTAGTGTTATGGGTGCTTTGATTAGACACGAACTTTTCTAATTCTTTATACAAGCTTAATTAGCGCCTCCCACTGTCTAAATTTGTCTTGTGTAACTACACCTTTAGTTAAGTAAATCATATGGCTGTTTGTAAAGCTGAAAAAGGGTTAGTGCTACCTTCAAACAGTGTGAATTTAGAAGTAGAAAACATCAGTATTTGCCACCTTCTTATTGCAAGCAGTACGATACTGTAAAAACTGACTTTTTAATTCTGTGTATTTGTAGTTTTCGCGGTTTCCCAAGCCTTTTATGATTGAATGTTAATCAAAAATAAAAACTTAGCTCTCTAATCAAAGGACACCTTTTCGTGCACTCACTTTTTCCGTTAATTAGCGGATTCTGCTATTTTGAGGGTGTCATCTTCCCACCTAATTTTGACAAAAAAAGGCTTCAAGGAGCTTTAGTCCGTTAACTAGTTAACTTATTATAATCAGTTTTGCTTGGTTGATGTATTCACTTTTTGTCTGTTAATTAGAAGTTTCCGCCTTTTAGATTGTGCGTTGATTAGAGAAGTGACTGAAATATTGTGGATATCCTGTAATCCACAGTTTCAAAGTTATAACAAACCAGCTGAAATTTTTGCAGTTACTCGATAATTCTATTGTTATAGATAAACATAAACTTTTCAGGAGAGTTGTCTTTGCGCGGATTTTTTTTTACCTTTGCGAAAAACATTATTAAAAAATATGAGCGAGTTTTTAAAATTTAGAGCAGGCGACTTATGGCACGACCCCAAAACGTTCGTGTAGTTAATAATGACATTGTCATTGTAGCCTTAGGTGTTGATATGTTTAGCGTGGAAATGGTATTGTGTAGAATGTTGTTAACTACTAATGTATTTTTTAGAGAGGTCCAGTGTGTAGATCTTTAGCACCTTGTCCATACACATCAGCTTGTGAGGATATATGCGAAAGTCCTGGATACCAGTGCATCGGTATGTTTTTTACGTTACTGAGATAGGAAAGTACAAGACATTACGAATAAGATATCTTACCTGAATTTTTCTGTAGAAGAAGACTTTAACTTTATTTTATGACCAACAAAGTCTAATTTTACGACTTATAAATTAGTTATTTAGTGGATCAAAGTATAATTTATATTTAAGCCAATCAATTTCAAGAACTGTCTGGAGCGGTTGTTATAGCTCCAAATGCTCTTGATCCCGCTTATGCAGCTCAATACCTAAATGATGGCAATTCAGGAACCTACGCTTGCACGGTCAGCCGGGTGGACGCCTTTATCTTGATAGATCTCGGAATGGAAAAGTTAGTGAGGTTCGTCATGGTAAAGATATACTCGTCTGGCGCCTCCCAAGAAATACGTGTTGGTAACACAAATGCAAATAGAGGTAACAGGTTTTGCTCATCGCTCCCTCCATACGGGGAAGTTGAAATTTTGGTGGAATGCACTAATCCCTTGTCTGGACGATATGTGGTTTTGCACAATACAGCTGGGTATGGTGCTCAATACGTGCGTGCGTATAATATGAAACCTTACGGAGATGTGTAAAAAAATTGTTTTTTTTTTTGTTGTTTGTTATTTGTTGTTTGGAAAATATCATTTCGGGCATTTAACTTGATTATAAATAAAATAACCAGAAGTTTAATCATTGTGAAAATCAGAAGGATTTTCTTTAAAAACTATATATTCGTCTACACATTTCAGTAGACATCATCAAAGTGTATATTTTTTACAATTTAAAAGTTAAAATGTTACAATAAGTAAGCGTTTCTATGGATACGCATATATTATATTTGCTGTTTATTTTTTGTTTGTGTGGTGTTTGTGTTACTTTTTTATTAATTTTTTTGTTAATTTTTTGTTGCTAATTATTGTTTATAATTATTATTGAAAATTAAGAATTGTTATTTTGTTGTTAATTATTATTTTGTTATTAATTATTGCTGATAATTATTGTTGTGAATTATTGTTATTAATTATTGTTGATAATTGTTGTGGTTAATTATTGTTGATAATTATTGTTGATAATTATTATTGAAAATTAATAATTATTATTTTGTCGTTAATCATTATTTTGTTATTGATTATTGTTAATAATTCTTGTTGATATTTATTGTTGATAATTGTTGTTGTTAATTATTGTTAATAATTATTGTTGGTAATTATTGTTTTGTTGGTAATTATTGTTTGTAATATTGCTGTTAACTTTTGTTTCACGGAGCTGCAATTTCTCGTCTTTTAAGGAAAGAGTAACCTGGCTCAATGAATTTTTAACCAATCAAAGCAGTAAAAAGAAAAAAATTATACTTTAAGACTACATAATTAAAAAAGAGGCATAGTTGTGTAGATTAACCAATTAATGTGCATAGAAGATTCAACAAAATGATAATTCTCTTAATCAATGTTTTTTTCCAACGAGTTACAAGTGCTGATATCTTTCTCCTAGTGAGCATTATTTCCATATTTATCTATTTATTTTTATCTATGTAATTAGGTTTTAAGATGTGAAAAATATAGGAAGTATCGCTGCATCATTTGAGGAAGCCAAAAAGTTGAAACTCATAGTCCTATGAAGAGTTGCAATGAACGACTTCCTTGAAACTCAACAAATCAGCTTAGTATATTTAATACACCCCTCCCCCTGTTGTTTTTACTTATTTAAATCTTGAATTATACTATATTTAATCTGTTTTTAATCTATATACTTTTAAATTTTAAATTTTATGACGTGGCGATGCAACATCGATGTAAAAAAATATATTCAATAATAATAAAAAAATGAAACTTGAAAAGTTTGGAAGTAATCTTGTGGAATTTTCAAGAACTTGACATGAGATTCATTACATTTCTCAATTGTATTGTTTTTAATAATTTTAGTTTGTAGTTTCTAGTTTTTTTGTTAAGTTATTAAAAATAATTTTAGATTTCATGAATTTATAATAATAAATGTATTATGTATTTAATTTTGCACAGAAATTTAGAGTAACTATAATTTGAGAGAAAAATAAATAAATCACAAAAATTGCATCGTCTATCTATAGGCATACGTAGCGCTGATGTTTGAAAATGTTCTGGAACAAAAGATGCTAAGAATTTGCAAGATATTTAATGGAGAATCAAATGGGTGATGGACGAGGTTACATGTTGAATCATTTCCTAGCTTGAGTTCATCTTTAACATCCTTAGTCTCATCAACCCTCTATACATTTTTTACAAATTTGGGCTAGTTGAATTTTTATTTGTCCCAGAATGAGTTCTTTTTTGTCACAATAGCAAAGTAAACACCTATGTGTTTACTTAGAAAAAGGCTAAAACCAGCCAAATATCAACCTCATTCACAGGGCTTGTTAGGCTTTTTCAAATATAAAAAGCCTAACAAGCCCTGTGGATGAGGTTGGCCAAATATTAATTCTTTCAAACAGGAATCGAACGCACTAACACAAAGTAACCAGTTAGGAAAGGTCGATACTTCGAAGAGGGATACTTTTTCGACAGGGGCGCTCAAAATACAACAAAAGCAAAAAGAAATCTCAATTTAGAATTTTAGGTTCGTCTAAAAAAAACACATGCGTCATCAAAATAGTAATAATTTAGTTGTATTACTTCAGCTTCATGAAATAAATAAAAAAATAAGGTCATAATTTAATTGATCATCATGACCACATTTTTGAACACATTATTTTAAACACCCAACAGCTCTTTCTTGTTTCCAGTTATTTTTAGGTTTTCTTATTGGTACCTAGCCTTGAGCTTTCAGCTTCAAAATAACTGACACAGCACCTTCGTGTGTGCTTGCGATATAGTATAAATTTGTATAAAAATGATTGCTATATTGGTTGAAAACTTCCTGAGAGAATCTGATTCCACCGTTAAGTATATTTTGTCGAAACTCGATCTATAATCTTTAATGAAATTGTAGATTTAATTTGCGCATGACCGTGTTTCACAGACTTCCTGTTCAGTAGTGTCCAGAGTTAAATGTCAGAAAGTATATGGTTGGAGCAGTGTTGTATTATTTTTAGTCTATCAATTCGCTTTTGTTAACGTAACAGAAAGAATAAATTGAAAAGCTACTAGATAAACATTAATTAAGTGTTTAGATTTTAATCACCCCCTTCCCCCTCCTTCCTTTTTTCTCCAGCATACACTTCTTCATTCTTTTCTATAATATTGGAATATTTGCTTTAAATACCTAGAAAGAATTTGTAAGTCAAATCAAACGAAATAAAGATCGATATCGGTGGCTTCCATGAAATAATATTTCTTTTTGTTTGTCTTGAAAAATCTGGATCTGATGACATGCCTGCAGAGTTCAGCATCAGCTATTTAATTTTTTTTCTGGTTTTACGCCGCAGTTCTTTTTATTGTTCCTCCGACCCCGTCCATTGGCATGTTTCCATGATAATAACAACATCACAATTCCTCTTCTTCCATGTTCTAATCGTAATAGTATGAAAGTGTATACTATACTACCCTTCCCTACTCTACCCCACTAAAGTGTTTTTGATCAATTGCAGATAATCAAACGTAACTTCGAAAAGATAGTTGAATGGATAGAGAGCGTAGGTTTCAATGTGCTAGAGTCGCTGTAAATTTAGCGGTGATGTAAGATACTAAAATAGCCTCTTATGTGAGTCACAATAACGGTTAAGAACAGCTGTGCACAACTATTATGAGGGTCCCTTTAAATGAGAGCAGCTAGCATTGCGTTTGCGTGGACAATATTTGGTCCGTAGTTCTTTTTAAAAATAAATGCGCGCGAAAACATACTTTCTTCATGAAAAAAGACTTATTGCGGAAAAGCGTTTTAAACGCATTTACATTTTGTCAAAAAGACTTTAGTGTACAATTCCGTAAAACGCACCACCTGAAATGAGGTAGCTACATGGTCTCTAATTTTCCTTCAAGAATAAACCTAAATCATTCTGAGCTATATTCCTGCAAATCATTTTACATTAAGTCTTATTCCATCTAGATAATCCTATCACAGCAGCTTGGTAAGTTAAATATGCCACCTGTTAACATTGCCAAAAGTAGGAAAGGATAAAAGAGCCATTCAATAATTACGTAACACCCAAATTGCTAATTTTTTACCACCCACCCCTTGTAACTCATCATAACAAATCTATTACCACACATCCCGTTGTTAGGTAATATTTCGAATCTTAAGACCTCATCTCTTTATATCCTATAATACCAAAAACCTTCATATAACAAATAACCACGCAAACTGGTGCTCTTATATGATTTAATGCTCTTATATGACATTTTTGGGTACTTTTGCGTAAATCCGGGGGCGAGAAACAAGTTCACGATGTAGATCATACATTAAACCAACTAAAAATATCCGTAATACACAAAAGTTTTCTGTTACATGACAAAAGAGTTCTGTCCACCCTCTACCCATCCCCTCCTCTAAATTTTCGTAACAGTTCCCCCCAACCCCATCACGCAGGTGCTACGTAATCTTTGAATGGCCCCGAACAACATTAAGCAAATTTAGCTATGATGCAAGTTTATGAAATGCTTCTCTTAGAAGTTCAAAATCATGTTTTATTTTATCAAACAAAAATGTGCTTCTTACGGCCATCATTTATAAATTTTACCGAACACAAACTAAGCGATAAGAAAAGAACCTGGCTAAAGCAGGTATAGCTGGGACGACAAACCTGTAATGCGGGGCTAAAAAGGTTTTTAAAAATATAAAAACTTTTAATTTTTCACCAACGAAAATATTTTCAAGAAATTGAATCATTTTTGAGCGTAACAAGAATGTAATATAAGTTATGCTAAACCCGATATTAATTTATGTGTGTGCTTTTCTAGTAAATTTTACAAAGCCTGGGTACTAGTTTGTGACTCTGGCAAACCGCATAAACTAAAATAAACAATCAAATATTTATAATGATAAAGTTGTTTGAAGTGGATTGAAATAGTTTGAAGTGGACTGAAGTGGATCTGAATGCTATGTTTTATCATAACTGTTAACATGTGCGGCTGTTCATAAAAAAACTTTTACGTGCCGGAAACTAATTGCTGTTGGCAATTCTTTTCTTGATAACGACGTATTTTACGAGATGAGTAATAAACAGATGTAGTACACAATTAAGTTGAATCACTGTTTTCAACTCATTAGCGTTAATTGACAATTCGTTAGACACAGCTACAAAGTAGAAAATTATATTCAGTCAATAACATAACACTGTATAAATCTATACGCATTATTTGACGACACAAAAAATGTTCACAATAAATGCGAGGTTTGTATTTAAGTATCTTAAACCTTTTCTAATAAACAAACACAAGTTTTTTTTATAAGAATACACTCATCATAATATTCAAGATGAAATTAGACAAAAAGTTAATGATATCTTAAGAATATGCTTATCTTGAAATTTTGCTTCCATGATTATGAACGTTGGATTTTTTATTTTTTGCATTAATTCATAGAAACTTTTATTCTATTTTTAATATATAATGTATTTTGTGAGGTATCATTTCGAAGTATTTTTCCCCAAATAATTCAAGTTGTGTGTTTACAAGTTGAATTAGGCTGGTTAAACAACAGTATTCTCTTTGTGTTCTCAGATTCTTCAATCTTTACTGTACCAAGAATATGGTGAGAACATACCTGGATGATTTTTTTTCACAGATTCTATTCGTCTATGTTTCTACGCTTTATACCAATTTGCATTCTCAGATCTTTCAATCTTAACCGTGCTAAGAATATATCAAAATGATTTTTGCCCAAATAATAAAAATATTCGTATTGAAACAAAGGAACAATATTCTAATATAGAACGGTGTTGTATTTTACCTAATTTTTGTTTTTTTCTCATTTTTTTTTTAGCCCTGAGGATGATGAAGTCCCCATTGTTGAGCAACCGGGTGATGTCACTGCTCAGAGAAGGTTGGACCACGGACGTTATCTTGTCATCGTGAATGCGGTCAATACCGTGAGTTACAGTAGTTTTTCTTCAAAAAGTTATACAGAATATAAATATAGTTTACTTATAAGTAAATAAAAGGTTTTTGAACAAGTAGCGCAAGTGAGGCTACCATTCTGTTTTTTCTGAAAAGAGGAGATTCCCAAGGAATTCTTATGTTGTAGTTGTCGTGCTAACATGCATTGTGCGGTTAAGAAATTTGTGGAGATTCCCTGAGCTGAGTCGTTCTTTGCTTAGCCTCTAATAATAGCATACACCAAGTTTACAAATATTTTTTTCAGGATTGAGTTATGTAGAAATCAGGCTTCTTTTCTTACATTCCATGAAGCCTTATGAATCTACAAGAACATCACGTCAACATTTGACAAACTTTATTTGTCCAAATTTAATCTTACCTTTCATTTTTTAGCCAATTGAGCTCAGAATCCAAAAATTAGAAAAAAATTATTAGAACTTGTTCAGCCCCAGTGAGTAGACAGAAGAATTACGTACATAGTCGTTAGCCCGTGGAAAATCCACGGGTTCGCCCGTCCTTTTTATACCGCATTGCGTGCTTCTCGCTATTGCGCAGCTAAGCTACCATTTTGCGTGACAGACAGACAGACGTGTACGGGTATTATAATATAGATATCAGAGATATCAGAAGGAACAAATTGACTGTACGAGATATCTTTTCATATTACGAATTCCAAAATTAAAATATAATCAGAAGAACAGGGAAAAAAGACCAATGGAACTCCGAGCCTTGTTATTAACAAGAAAAGCGAAAGCAAAGTTTAGCACTTTCTTAATGTGGAGCAAAACTTGGAAAGGGGACATTGAAAAAGTACTTTTACCCCAGGGGAACTCTGGGGAGGGGTGAGAAAGTGATCGCTAGAAGTGTAAAAACTATGCCCTTTTGATCATCGCATTTCTTTATTATAAAATAATAATTAGCGCTTTGTTTTCGCAAAGAAGAACCCAGTTTGAACAGACATTTAAAAGATATTGCATGTGACGTTAAATAAACGTCACGTGCTCTCTGGGAAGGGGATGTTATGCACGAATATACAAACAGGACATATAACACCAGAAAACGTTAGCGAACAATTTCAGAGGGGTGAGGGAGGGGGAGGGCATAAAAAATAAATAATTGACCTAACGTAATTTTTAATTGCCCTTAAAATTATAGTAAAATAAAAACAACCTTTATATATACCATATTGTAATAACGCTTTCTTCGTTTTAAAAAGGTACTTGCTTTGCTCACGTTAATACTCATGGGCTATTGGAGTGACAGTGTTTATCAGCTTCACACAAGAGACAGCAAAACAAGATTCTTCATGTACACCACCATTCACAGCTTTGTCGTGTTAGTCATTCTTGTAATGCTGAATTTGCTTGGAAAGAAGAAATTCAATCCCAGGATAGTGGATGGCGTGGTAAGTGATAACGTAAAGAATCTCCCTGATCTCAGTCGTCTAAAGAGATTTACCGTTACTTTGATAAATTAAGCAATCCAGTTGCAGGATACGTCGCCGCGTAGTGAACATGGTCTTAATCTAGACGATGGTCAGTATGTGACGACGAAATTCTGGAGACCAATGTTTGCGTACCTTAGACGGAAGTCGTTGCAGTAACGTCGATTTGATATCAATGTAATAATAACCTTCAGTTACAACAACTTTTGTATAGTCTGATGAAGACCTTCAATAAGGAGGTTGAAATATTACTAAAAGAAAAACAAAAACGCTGAACGACCATGTATATGTGTTTAAATTAAAATGAAGCAATTAAAATCAAAGTTGAGCATCATGTGGACCATTTTAATAATTTATTTATTAGATTTATTTACCCAAGACAATTTTAATTTCTATTGATACTGTTATCAAAAACATCCTGCAAAAGAGGTCCTAGTGCATTTAAAGCTTCCATTTAAACTATGGCAGCTATAGAGGCACAGTAATCGGTTAAGAATATAATTCTATTTTTATACTAAAAGGATCGATTCACTCTTTTATATCCTCTAACATGGCTCCGCTGGGGTTTGAACATAAGACTGAACTGAATTCTCTACCACAAAGTTATCAAATATGATTTTTATGTACCAAACGCTATTTTTTTAGTGTGCAGTCAACTGTTTAATTATTGCTTTCTTTCTTCTGATTGGTGGATCATTATCTGCTACCAAGCTACACAATTGGATAGATGTGAAAGTTATAGAATACAAACACTATCATCTCCAAGTTAGAAATCATACTAATATTTGTGAAACCCAAAAATCCTCTATAAAGTGTGAACTACTAGCTGCTGCAGTGGTAAGTAAATCTTCTTCTTCTTCTTCTTCTTCTTCTTCTTCTTCTTCTTCTTCTTCTTCTTCTTCTTCTTCTTCTTCTTCTTCTTCTTCTTCTTCTTCTTCTTCTTCTTCTTCTTCTTCTTCTTCTTCTTCTTCTTCTTCTTCTTCTTCTTCTTCTTCTTCTTCTTCTTCTTCTTCTTCTTCTTCTTCTTCTTCTTCTTCTTCTTCTTCTTCTTCTTCTTCTTCTTCTTCTTCTTCTTCTTCTTCTTCTTCTTCTTCTTCTTCTTCTTCTTCTTCTTCTTCTTCTTCTTCTTCTTCTTCTTCTTCTTCTTCTTCTTCTTCTTCTTCTTCTTCTTCTTCTTCTTCTTCTTCTTCTTCTTCTTCTTCTTCTTCTTCTTCTTCTTCTTCTTCTTCTTCTTCTTCTTCTTCTTCTTCTTCTTCTTCTTCTTCTTCTTCTTCTTCTTCTTCTTCTTCTTCTTCTTCTTCTTCTTCTTCTTCTTCTTCTTCTTCTTCTTTGCTCATGTGTTTGATATTTCTTTTAGGGACTAGCACTCATTCTGATGATTGGATGTCTCATTCAAACTGCTCTCCATTGCATTGCACTTTATCGAAATCGTACCGCAAAATAAACTAATAAAAAATCCTCCAAATGAAAGTGGAGTCCTATGTGATGGTTGTTCATTTGAAGCCTAAATGAGGCTTCTTGTATGGTTACTGCGATAGATTGAGAATCTTCAGATTAAGTTATCAATTTTTGCCTATAAGTAAAGCCTTGTCTCACAGACCATTTTGAGTTATATTATTTTCTGTTTGGGTGAATGAGACATTCCACTAAACCTTCCACATACTGAAACAAAGTACTTTTAACGTACTTGTATGATTTTATCGTTTCCATTTGACTGCTTACGGGCTTGTTTGTTAGCGCATGCGCAGTTGTACAAAATCTATAATTTTTGTCAGATTCCGCATACGGTATATATAGCGCAAAATGCAGTAATATTGAAGGATTAATTGAGTACTTACGTACGATGATTGATCCCGACTTTATTTCCCAGTCTTCTGCGCAAGGTGAGTATTAGACTTCAAAGCATAAACACGGCCAGCAAGTGCGCTTAAAAAACAGTTAGAACGGTAAGATAAAGAAAAATATTAATAAACTGAGCAAACGTCTTTTAACAATATAATGTTACAGTATGTAAATGTTAAAAAACGCAAACTAAGATTCATGACTTGTCGCTTCCATTGCTGAATCCAAGAGCGAGGCACCAAGATCATGAAGACTATCACACTACCAATAACATCTCTACAATACTCCAAGTGCCATACTTTAAAATGACGTTAAAAAAGTGCCCCTGTAATTTTTGCTTTGCTGAAAGATAGCGACCCGGAAAAAACACTGGTATCAATACCAGCCGAGGTCATAGCTGATTGTATACATCGTGAGAGTGTATCCTTAGAGGCAACATGATGGGCTTTCCCAAAGGATAAAAAAAGGGGAGCAATTTTCTCAGGTATCAACTTCTCTTTTTAACAGGTAGACTTCGGTACATTTTATTTGGCATAAATCTGGGTCATAAGGAAATACCTTGTCTGATTGGAGATGACTTTTGTTTCTTGTTACCTTCTCTTCACTGCAATGATATCGACAGTAGCTCTTTATCTTGTAACGATTCCCGGAGACAGGCAACATGAGCAGCGAAAAAGTTTGGTGTAGAGGATGTTGTCTTTTTGTTTCCGGTAGAAACAACAATCTAGACTAAGGAGGAAAAAACACAGGTGTCCTGTATAACATATTAATCGTTTCAGGAAACCAAGTCTGCGATGACCAAAAAGGTACTATAAGAATGCCTGTGGCTTGATCCATATTAATCTTTGCAAGAACTTTTCCACATTCAAAGACCATTCAATGTTATCCTGAAATTGTCTTGATTTATAATCAGCTACAGTATTTAATACACCAGGTATATGACAAGCTGATAACCAAACATCACGTGTTCTAGCTAACTCCTATATTTCAACAGCTAATTTTTAGTTTGAATTGCTTTTTATTACCTTTTTAACAAGAAAAATCCAATTCAATTTTTTTTAACATAAAATTTCAAATCAATTTGAATATAAATTCGATAGGAAATTAGCGTTGGCAGTCCTTGGCAAGAGCAAAAAACCAAATTCAAATCAATTTCTTTTCAATTTTAAGATAAGCCGATTTTAAAGGAATTCTAATACAAAAAATGTTTTTTTGTGTACTTAAACAGGATACAAGTTGCTTATCAAGTCTTTTGGAATTTAAAAGATATTAAACATTTGGTAACTTGTGATGGCTCTGAAACTGTGCTGATATCTTTATTACACTTTGTTTATTTTGGACCTGCAGCAGAGTAATTTCATTACAGACGAACAAGAATGCACAAAAGACCGATGCAGGAAACCACGAGTGAATTATTGTGAATTATTCCTTCGGGCAATCATACTTTCTAAATATTATGTTAATCATAGTAATTAAGTAGTCTATTTTACGGAACATATTTTGAAGAACAACTTGAGACTTTTGAAAACAAATGGAACGAGTCATGTGATTTCGTTCAGCCAGATGGTATAATTATAAGTAAAAAATAGAATAATTAACATAAAGTTCAGAAAACTATTAAAATATATATTTGAAAATTTCTGTTGTGTGAATTTATATTTTTAAAAACATTCCATATTACGTAAGACAACCTTCATTTTTATTTATAGGATACGTGACATTGAATGAGATAATCAGAATTTTTTTTCGCACGAGCGAGACCCTGTTATGTATGTAAAATTAATTTGGATAAATAATATTTCTTTTTCGGTAAAAGTTAAATAAATGATAATGAATAATTTCTTACCAAAAAAGGTGTGCCATTTTCATCTTTTATCCTTATCTCTGTCAATACTAGTTGTATAATTTAGCATATTTCAAGCTTCCTTTCCTTTTTTTTTTGACTTTAAACTTATACAATACGTTAAATTTAATTAATAAAATATATGAAACATAATGTAAGGACTCCTATTAAATACAGTCACATGCTTGCTAAATCTAAAAATCTAAATTTCGATGTCAAACAAATACACTAAAACACGTGCTCTAAAACACATAACAGTCAACTTCTTAGAATTTATGTACGTTACCTTTCTATAGCGTTTCTCTGTTCTGATCGCTATGTTTTAAGCAATATATTAGAACTTCCAACACAAGACATCATAACAACACACATGGTACCATAACAACACACATGGTACCATAACAACACATATGGTACCTTAACGACACACATTGTACCATAACAACACACATGGTACCATAACAACACACATGGTACCTTAACAACACATATGGTACCTTAACGACACGCATGGTACCATAACAACACACATGGTATCATAACAACAAACGTGGGACCATAACAACACACATGACAAGTTGTACTGTCACCGCAGGATTTTCCTCATTCGCGGCTATTCGCTAGGTTGAAATAATAATAACAGTAACAGATCTCCTTTTCACCTTTTTGTGCAAGGATAATTTACATTTTGTGATTGTCTTTACTGACAGGTTTTTGTGCTTTCCTGGTTTTTTAACTTTTAATGATTTGTTCATGCCGTCAACGTCATGGAGATAGCATTTTATGTTAAGCTACATATGGTCAAAATATATCACGCAAAGGTTATCCATGTGCCAGCATATCTTTAAAAATCAGGCAATTAAATCTGCCTCCCGACCGAATTCAAATGTTACATTGTGCAGCGTTCATTTCTCGTGATATATGGTATTTCTTCCCTGTGATGTTTTTATTCTTTTATTCATTTCTTTCAGATCTTTTTTACTCGATTAAAGGTCGAATCAAACGAATTTAAAAGTACTACTGATGTTATTCAGAACAAAGGTGTGCGGCAAAATAAGGTCCAAAAATCATCTTAGCAAAAAGTGACAGGTACCTGTTAAGCATTAGTTGTTTAATGGGTTTAAACAAATATTGAAGGTTAATCCGAATAGTTGAACTTAAAACACTACAACGTGTTTGAAACAATGACCTGGAAAAAGCTACCCCTGCTGGACCATATTTTTAGCGATTCTTTTTAAACTTATCATCGAAATTAAATTTTAAGCAGACAATGTTAAAAACGCATTTTAAAACTATCAATTTCTTTTCATTTCGACCTTACCTGACTGAAAAAAAGTACATCCATGGTGTCTGGAAAAAATCCGTTTAGGGAAAAGCTAAAACAAATTGGTTAAATGAAAATATGATTCAGAATGATGATAAAACAAAAAAATGCTGTTGTGTTTCATTTAAACCTTCACTAGAGTAGTACTTGTAGGAGAGAAAGCACAAAAATCAATATAAAACTTGAAAGAACGAGTTTAAATAAACAATTCTTATCTTAATCTTTTAATAGATATTTTTTCTTCGCATACCTTTTTTTTACCAATAGTTTTATTGTTTCAACATTTACGCTTGAGTAAGGACAACTAAGTTTTAAGAAAACATTTCAAAAAACTTAATGGTATTCATTATTTATTTCACCGTCTTTTTAATTTGTTTACACATTTTCATACATTTCAAGTAAAAGAAACGGCATTCATAGAATCCACACTCGGATTCTTTACTCTTCTCTTCCTTCACACACAAATCCTGATGATGTTTACAGTAAGCTCGACATTGCAGGGATCCAGTTTGTTCTTTGACATTTTTAAACTCTTCTTTCCATTGCTTCACAGTCCAACCGTTTTTTATATATGAATTAGCAAGGTTTACGCAAGCGGAGAGTGCAATTATCACCAAAATTGCCTTCACCAAGGTTTCCTTCATTGTGTCTAAATAAAGAAGCCGAGCTGTAAATATTTTAAAAAGCTCTAAAGTTTTTTATTTCTCTGTCTTGAGAATCATTATGTTCTATGAGTTAAAGACAAATATTGTTACTCTAAAATAGCGCATTTCTACCTGGTTGAAGCGACAGAATCTTCGAGACTATTTCAGTTGCGGAAAGAAATCGTATATATAAGCGGAACATGTTCATTGGCTTTTGCGACGAAGCGCAGCAAGTACAGAATGTAGGTCATTAATTCAGATTGACTTTTGACGTTTTTTACTTTGCGCATGATTTTTGGCGTTGAAGACTGATACGAAATAATACTACACATTATCATTATATTGAGCACAATATACCATATATCAACTGGTTTTACCTCAAAAGAAAACTCAAACACCTTCCCTTACTGATACAAAATAATAGTACACATTATCAACCGGGGCGTGTTATATACTTCTTCCCATAATTAAAAAAATTGAAGACAAAAGGTAAGTACTATTTTATACGTACTTTATACACTTTTGATAAAGAAAATTCTTTTTGTGGCGAAGTTTTTATTTTTAAACATTGAAATTTTTTTCATTACTTAGATCAGGTAGCATTGTCTGCGTTATTTTTACAGGAATATTTTTATAGGACATAATTTGTCAAAATTGGTTTCTTATTGGCTGTAACGAGACATGCATTTTATCTGGTTATGCTGAAATACTTTTTTAGCTCTTTCTTGAAATGCGCAAACAGCATCACTTGACTAGTGCTCTGCAGCCATCTTCAAAACCTTTTACCATGGCAGGTGCGTTGATCGGGTAAGCAACGTCGCAAACGCACTAACATTACGGAGCGATATATTAATAATGTGTGCTATAAAACACTTTTTCCAAATACATTATGTCCGAACCTTCAACTGATTTTGTAGGGAGGGGTATATATGTGCCTACTGCAAAGTGCTTGCATCAAATTTAAAGTTTAATACTTTCTAATTTCTTAATTGTTATGGAATTTTGTTACTGGTAATATTTTCATGATTGGCATCTGCTTTAAAATGTGTACCTGTTTATCATGTCAAGAATGATTAAAAATTGCTTAAAATTGTACAAATCTGATATAAAAAACATGTAAGTGTTAAAACTTCACAAAGGCTTTACTTTTTTGATTCGGACATTCTGGCTTTTCTTTCCATATCTATTTTAAAAAATTGATAAAAATTGATGACATGTAAAAAAATTAAGTACAACAATAAAGAATTATATGCTAGTTTATTCCTTTGATCTTTATAACCTTCCTTTATACCCAACAAGGCTAAAAAGACCATATCAAATAGTGTGTTGTTGTTGCTTAACGCAAATTTAAGTAAGTTTATCTATAATCTACTAATGTTCATATGGGATTTTATCATATGCAATAGATTAGAAGAGGATTTCAATGTTTTTGTCATATTTTTGTCATAATTCTGTGTGTAAGAAGGTATATTTAAGTGATGCTTCATTTTCTTATAGGATAACATTATGTTCATCTTGAAGTTATTTGCGCTTGGTTTACTATGTTCTTGTTCTGCTGAGACGTATTATAAATTAAAATGGCGCAAGAACGAATGGGACGAGACATTTGCGAGGTCAAAAAAGCTATATCCGCCATTAATATGCAAAAACGAGTGCAATACAGCTCGTCATAATTGTCTTACCAGCGTGGAAAAGTGTAACGACCAAATT